>NC_137339.1:31682836-36682836 GCF_965287045.1 Carcharhinus amblyrhynchos | reverse complement strand
GGTTCCCCAGAGTGGTCCAAGCAGCAGAAACACATCTTCAGCAGGCCAATGCACTTCTCAATGACGGATTGGGTGACTGCATGGGCCTTATTGTAGTATGTCTCTGCCTTGGTCTCGGGCCTCCACACAGAGATCAGCCATGACCTTAGCAGGTAGCCCTTGTCAGCCAGTAGCCATCCCAGGAGCCTGGGCTGGTCTTCAAAGAGCCTAGGAATGTCCGATTGCCGTATCACAAAGCTGTCATGGACACTCCCTGGTTGGCATTCATTGGCCTGATGATCTTTATTTGATGGTTGCAAACAATTTGGACGTTCAGAGACCTTCCGGTTCAAAAATTGCTACAGTCCTGCATAAGGGGCCCGCAAGGCGATGTGTGTGGCATCCACTGCGTCCTGCACATTCAGAATCCCGACGATGGATGCAAAGCTGAGACCCTGGGCCTCCTGCCAAGCATGGCCCACATCAAAATTAATGAACTGCCCTGCCCGGGCATACAGGGCATCTGTGACCTGCGGCACGTATGTGTGCACTAAGGCCTGGGAGATCTCAGCTAGGTCACCACTGGGAACCTGGAATGATCCAGAGGCATAGAAATTGAGCTCTGCAATCACTGTCACGTCCATAGGGAGCGGGTGGCTGCCCCTCTCCTGAGGTGCCAGGTGTGGGAACGCCTCACAAATGTGCTGCACCATGGTCTTGGACAGACGCAGCCAGCAACAGCACATCTCCTCTGAGAGGGCCTCAAAGGAATTGAGGGGCCTGTACTTTTTTGCTCTCGGCACCCTCCGCCTTCTGTGCATCCACTTGGGGGTCTGCTCACCCACTTCCTGGCTTTCAGCATCAACCCTTGCCCTCCTTCCTGAGGGTCTGGTGGTGGCTGCTCCTGCGGTCTCCCTAGGCTCGCCACCTCCTGAGCCATCACTTCCTCTCCTTCCTCCTCCGCCCCTGCTGTCACCCATCATGGCCAGCTCCAGATCAAGCAAATCAAGGTCCATCTGCACGGTGGGGTTGGGAAAGATTATAAAATGACACATTATTCTCATTGGATGAGACTCCAGCACCACCCAAACCCCTCACTTAGGCCAGAATCTCCACTTGTGGGAGCTGGCAACCCTACACAACCCATGATGCCATGCATGGCCTGATTAGGGTTGTAAAAGATTCCCATCATGACAAAAGCTGGCACAGATTATATACGTGGGTGTGTAGATGTGAGCACTGCACACCCTTGAACCATTGTTATGTGTGCAACTGCAGCATCCATTACAGGTATGCGCTGTTAGTCCATGGCACAGGACAGGGACAGACTGCAAATAAGCACCAGATGTATGTCCTGTGACAGCAGATTCCATGCAGTCCATGTCTGAACCCCTGTACCCCAGCCTGGAGCAGCAGCTGCTTCATCTGGTTAGGCCTCAGTCAGCGCATGGTGCACTCCTCCCCCACCCTGGAACACCAGCACCCAGTCGAGTCCCTGACCATGCCCCATGGCTAGACAATGCCACTACAGTGGAGGGGAGTGTGAGTGGGAGCCCTCGAGGCTGCTTCCCACAGTATGCTTCAGCGCTGCTCAGGAGCCAGGGGGAGGGGGAAGCAGGAGCCCCCGTGGCTGCTTCCCACACTGCTTGACAGCATTGCCTGGGGGTGGGGTGGAGTGGGACTCCCTGAAGAAACTTCACCCAGAGAGCTGTGAGGAAATAGAAGCCCCCTGACAGCCAACTACCCCCCACCCCTCCAGATAGCACCGGTCTATGGGCCAACACCTGAAGGCAGCAGGAGGAAGGCCACCAGGTATCTGCAGGACGTTCCATACCCCACGCTCCACTAGCAGCACTTACCCCGTCAAGGCTGCCACGCCAGGTTGTGACTTTTAAATACCTAGTCTGATTCAAAATTACATCATGCCAAAGAGGTGGGAGACGCAGACATGGGCAGAGATTACCGTGTGGATCCCGATAATGACATGCTAAGGTATGTAAACTCACGCTAAATCAGCGGCCTGCTGGGTTTTCAGCACGTTCCCGGCTGCGTCATTTTTCTCTGGCTGGGAGATACGTATGTGTCGTAAAAGCTGTCAGGGATCCCGCCAACATGCACATCTCCCAGCCCAACCTGCCAGATAAGTTGGGGGTCGCAATGGGAGAATCACGGCTCTGAGTTCACCAGGGGGTGACGCCCCCCCCCCACACTGCTCCCCGATTGGTTCCCCAGGTCATGTGACTCTTACTCGGCAGATGAATCTTTAAAGGGGCAATCACCCCACTCAGATTCCCAGTGAATGGACCGGTATATAGTGTCATCTTTAAATAAAAAACCCACATTATCATTTCACCAATCCTTGTGTAAGAGCAGCAGGTTTACATCGAAAATGAAAAGAATAGAACGCCTTTACTCTTCCCCTTTGCTCAATGTTCTCAGTCCCACAGTGATTTTAATGCCTCACAACAGCCTTCCCAGACATGCTAATTTAATCATTTTCTCTGGCTTTCCCAGTCTCGCTCACCTCCTGGCCCTTTCTGATTTAAATACTTTTGGTAGGATGAAATTGGGTTTCACAAGCTGTAGGCCAGCTGCCAATTCATCACATAAATAAATGTGATCAGAATCAATTGGTTTGGTCTATGTAAACACTGCACCAGCTGGTAACTTAACTATTAAAAAAAAATGCAGCCCCAAGAAAGGCCACTTGGCAATTCATTAAATAAATCCGTTTGCCCAGCATCCTCTGGGGGCTGTTGCCAGCCTGGCTTGCTCAGCTCCAATTATATTTTTAATTTGTTTTATTCTGGGCATTCCTCCCAACCTATAAAAGCTCATTTTATTAAATTAATTGATAAGATTTTCTGAGACCTTGGTTGCTCATTGTCTACCCACCAGAGCCTGTTATTTAATTCATTTGGATGAAACCCATTCTCAAAGATTAAAGTTTGCTCTCCCTTTCCTTGTTGCTCACACTCTAATCTTCCGTATTTTCTTCTGGCTGTTTCAGCCCCACCAGCAGCCCACTCCCCCAAAACCTATTCCTTTGCATTTCCATCTCTTATCCTTTCTCATCGATTGCTGTTCAGCTCCAGTGGCTTCAGGGTTTATTTTCACTCACTATATCCCTAAGCACTTTGATTACCCCATGCCTTATTTAAACTCTATGTATTATTGGGATTGCTATCAAGGCCAGCATTCACTCCTAATTGCCCCTCAAGAAGGCAAGAGTGTTCCCTTTCTGTCAGGGAACACTTCAGCAGTCACGGGCATTCAGCCTCTGATCTTCGGGTAAGCATTTTCTAAGGCAGCCTTCAGGACACAATGACGCAGAAACGTTGAGCAGAAATTGCTAGCCACGTTCCGCACACGTGAGGACAGCCTCAACCGGGATCTTTGGTTCATGTCACAGTATCTGTAACTCCCCCTCATACTGTCTGCATTTGCAAAATCCTACTAACTGTCCTGGCTTGAGACAATTCACACCTCTTTAACCTGTGACTTTCCTTCCCTCCATGCAAACTGTTCATATCTTTAAAGACTTGATTACCTGTAAAGCCTTGCATTCCAACCATTCTTCACATTCCAGTCTGTAATTATCTTGCAATTGTGTCTGTCTCTATATGAAGTGTTTATGAACCTACCTCCATTCACCTGATGAAGGGGCAGCACTCCAAAAGCTCATGAATCTAAATAAACCTGTTGCACTTTAATCTGGTGTTGTGAGACTTCTTACTGGGTATATTCTTGAAGAGTTTCATTATGTGTAGTGATGGTACTCTCACAGGCGGGGAGTTTCCAGATTTTGACCCAACCACGGTGAAAGGATGATGATATATTTCCAAGTGCAAGTGATATGTGATTTGGAGGGGTACTCGCAGGTGGTGGCATTCCTGATGTCCTTGTTCTTCTAGGTGGTAGTGGTCACAGTTTTGAAATAGGCTGCTGACAAAGCTTTGGCAAGGTGCTGCAATGCATTTTGTAGATAGTATTCACTCTGCATCTTGTACACAGTATGCTATACACCTTTGCCATTGAGCATTGATGGTAGAGGGACTAAGTATCTACGGGGTAATGATCTGTGCTTTGTCATGGTTGATATTGAGCACCTTGAGCAATGTTGGAGATGCACTAATCCAAGCAAATGGACAGCATTCCATCACTTTCCCGATTTGTGCATTGTAGATGGTGCTGAGCCTTTGTGCGGCTGAATTTTCCACATCACAATCCCCACCACCCCATATCCCTGCTCTCAACACCAACCTCTTCCACAACATGGTGCTTTCTTGCTGTTTATTCCATTTTTTTTTAGAAAAAGCTGGTGACAGTGTTTTCATGTTGAAGCACCCTCTGATATTTTACCACAATTTGTTATTCCTTCCAACATGGAAAGCTTCTGATTGGCACACCAGCTTCACTCACCAGCCTGCTGTCTCTCATTGGACAGGCAACCTGTCTCTATGCCAATTAAGGGACACGTTCCCATAGAATGACTCTTTACCTCTGGGAGTGTGTTTGGGACCTGGAAAAAGTCATAACTCTTGCTTCTCATCCCTGAAGCAGAAATTCAGCCTGTGGAGATAGAAGGTGAGACATTCATCACACAATAGCTAGTCTCCTATCACCACAGGATTTCTATAGATGTTCCAGTGAGTTCTGTCAATAGTGATACCCCGATCCACAGAAAGCTGATGGTGACGGATGGTAGTTCGAATCTCTCTTGCTGGACAGACCCCCTTTTATTGGCCTGTTTGACCTTGCATTTTTGGTACTTGTCTAAAGCTTTCTGCATCCAAGTCAAATCCTCCTGTCTCTCCAGCCCTTCTTCTTCCAAATCTCATCTATATTTACATTATTGCCCTTTACATATCCCCTTCTCCAAATGTTTAGTTCCCACTCCTTCAACCCATTATATCAATTATGGTCCACCACATACCTCTTCACATTCCCCAAACCAATCTCCTGAAATAATCACTGCACCTCCCTACCCTTTCACTATTCGTGCTCAATCTCAAGTAATCTTCCTCCCAAAATCTTCAATCTTTTCCTCCTTTAACTATTTATCATTCCCTCTTACTTTCCCTCCACCTCCACTCTCACTCCCTTGATCATCACTAAATCAACATCCCTTCACAAAATCCACTGCCAGGCAATGCCTATTTCATTTTACAGCAACATCTCTTTCACATTTTATCTCTCACAGGTCAGGGATTGGAGCATTGGTAATTTTATTTTTAAAATTATATTTTTCACACCTTTCTTTGAAGTTTCCTGAAAGATGTTTACTTTGGATCTTATATATTTACAGCACTGACTTCTAATCTGCCCTCCTTGTACCTATCATTCAATCGTATACACATGGGAGGAATAGAATTTCACAATGAAGGAATGTGAACCAAGTTGGAAACGGGCCCACATTTTAAATAATTTGGATGACAAATAATACTTGGACTTTTGCATATTATGTAACACTAATGTTTTTAGACCTAAAAAAAAGGTTATTGATATTAAATTTAATTTATAACAATGGAACTATAAAAGTTTTTTGAAATTTCAGTTTCCTTCCTCTTCTTCTTTACTACAAACTGGTTCAAGGATGCTGACAGACCTCCAGCAACTTGCCCAGATGGACAATGTGCATTTAGAAAATCATAGGATTAAATCGTACTCCACAGACTTGAGTATGTAATCTAGGCCATTTCAGCAGTGAGGTACTTAGGCAGTGCTGCACTACTAGAGCTGCCACCTTTCAGATGGGACATTAAAAAACAAGATCCCATCTGCCCGCTCAGGGGTACATAAAATAACTTATGGCTCCATTGCACATGTCCACTGGGGAGCGTGCACGACAGCTATATCCTGGGGCAATTGGACATCCCTTTGGCCTTGGGACTCTTTGCCTCAGAAGATGGTGGAGGCGGAGTCCTTGAATATTTTTAAGATGGAGGTATTTAGATTCTTTTTAGGCAAGGGATTCAAAGTTTACGTGGATGGGAATGTGAAATTCAAAACACAAATAGAGCAGCTATGATCTTGTTGAATGGTGGAACCACTGGAGCAGGATCGGAGGGGACGGGGCGAATGGCCTACTTCCACTCCTTTTTATAGGCACTATTTAAAGAAGAGCAGGGAAGATCTTCCAGTGTCTTGGCCAATAGTCAACAATCAGCAATAGCCTAAAAGATTAGCTGGTCATTTGTTTCATTGTTTATAAGACCTTCCTGTGCACAAAACAGCCAGTGTGTTACTTATTACAGTGAACATATGACAACTATTTAATTGGTTATAAAGTGTAAAAGGTCATGTAAAAGCAGATTCTTTCTTTGTTTTTGTCAATAGTTTTTACAAACATATAAAAAAGAAGTGGAGTAGGCCATTGCACCCTCCCCTCCAATCCCTCACACCCACCCCCACCAATCAGGCCTGCTCCACCATCAACAAGATCATGGTTGATCTGTTTGTGCTTTGAATTCCATATTCCCAACCGCAAAAACTTTGAATCATTTGCCTAAAAAGAATCTATCCACTTGCATCTTAAAAATATTCAATGACCCCTGTCTCTGCCACCTTCTGAGGCAGAGAGTTCTAAAATGCAAAGTGATGTCCAATTGCCCCAAGATACAGCTGTCATGCATGTTCCCTGGTAAGTGTGCACACGCCTCCAGGATGTTGGCGAGATGGTGGGACATTCATGGGGCCCACAGGGCAATATGCGTGTCATCTATAGCACCCTGAACCTATGACATCCTGGTACCATCTGTGAAGCCTTCAGCCTGGGCATCTTGTCGGGCCTGGCTTGAGTCAAAATGGATGTACAGCCTTGCATGGGCCTACAGGGCATTCCCAGATGTACCTGTGGGCCAATGACTACAAGATGTACGCGTTCCCATTCATGCCTTGGAATTACACAGTGGCCTAGCAGTTAACTGCTAGTAGGAACAGATGTCCTCATCCTCATGGTGTGCCAGGTCTGCGAGGATGTGGCATAAGTGCCAGCCTGTCTATGTACTGAGCCAAAGCCTTCATCAGCACATGGCATCCCAACAGCTCATATAAGGACATGCATGTCCTGTACAGCTAGGGTCTCCTCCACCCCCATCATCTTCTGTCCTCCTCCTTTGCTCCCCCTTGGGCTGATGTGTGGCCAGGTCCTGACCCAGACCAGCAGCCCCCCTGTTGTCCTGGTATGGCCTCTGGCCTGGTTGGCTATGCCACGGGCAGCAACACCAGTCGACTTCCAAGGCAGCAATGATGATCGCTCGACTGGTTCACATCCAAGGTTCGTTCTTGCTCTGTTGGGGGCTGGGGAAAGGACAGAGTGAGAGCATTTCATGAGGTTATCCATCCTGGGCCCCTCAATTCCTACCAGCACCCATGTCCCCATGCGTCTGAACATTGGCAACTGGTGCCATGCTCCACCTCAATTGGCTGCTGACCAGTAACACATTGTTGCCTCAGCGGCCACAGATGCTACCATGCCCTTCATGGCTGCCAATGGCGTCCCACGTGGCTGTGCCCTCGCTTCACATGACGCGGCATGATGTCTTCTGCATCCCCAGTGCAGTTGCGTGCTCACTGGTGTGCAGCACAGAACTGTTCCCGAGGATGGCCAGTTCTCCCCGCCCGGATATGGTACCCTGATGCCACAAGCCATTGGTGGTAACAAGAGGCAGACTGGGCTCAGCGTTCTGGTGCTCACCTAGAGTATGAGGATGGCTGTGGAATGGCCCTCAATAAGGAATCCTTGCAGAATAAACATGTGTGTACCCAACTGGACATTTGATGCAAACTGGCTTCCAGACATGGCATCCAGGTCAGACAGATGGTATGGAAGCACCCTCCTAGCTTCTATGTGATGGGTACCAATGTAGGGAGCACCGCAGAGCCCATGCAGAGTGAGGAGCTATGTTAACTTCTGCCCAGCTTCCTGAATTGGGGAAACAGCTACCGGGTGCTTGTGACTGTTTGTGGGGCCTGGTATGGAATGTCCGCTCTAAACCATGGATCCACTCCAACCGCGAGGTGGCAGGATGGAGGGTGCGATATTAGTAGGATTTGACCTCAATCTCTGGAAGCCTTTGGTGGTCCATTAGCAGGCAGGGAAAAAATGCTTGCCATACAGCCACAACACAGCAGTGATCCCTGACCTGAAGACCCCCAACTCAGCCTGTGCCCCCATAAGCCCCAGCACCCATCGGGGCCCCCCCACCCCACTCCACACCATAGCAGTGGCTGCCCAACCCTCTTGCACACTGGAGGTTGGTGCACAAAGATACTCACATCCTTGTTCATCCTCCAAGTTCTTTGTTCTTTGTACTTGTGACATCAATAAAGAAACACTTCTCTTTTTGCAAGTGTACTAGGAGAAAACTTGCAAAAATCTTTGCAATTTTTTGACATTGAAGTCAAACTAAATTCTTTTCAGGTTAATTTAGAAAAAAGAGAAAATCATCTTTTAGCTGCTTCTGGTTACCCGTAACATGCAGCCCTTCCATATCCAGGACTTGTGCTGCAGCTAAAATATAGTTATGGTGTAAAATTATTTCAAATCCCCTGGAGGTACTTCCTCCTGGATTAATTTTCAAGCCAATTTTTGATAGCCCAGGACAAAACGATTTATATCTTTCAGTGTCGTGACAGCTGTGAACAAAGGACGGTTTTTCAGATTTACAGTCTTCTCCGGATGCAGCTTTCCCATCTTTGAGAAAATTCCCTGTTGAGGTGTTTCAAATATAACTGCCGCTACTTTTTTAAAAATTATTTTGATGGAATCTGCTGGCGGCATCATTCGCTCCCCCGAGGACTCAACCCAGTTCATTTGCTATGTGATAACAGCATTATGTGGCACCGTCACACAATATTTATTTCTTTGCTGCAACATTATCCATGCTTTTTGTAAAACTTAGAAACATAGAAACTAGAAGCAGGAGTAGGCCATCTGACGTTTCGAGCCTGCTCTACCATTCGTTTTAATCGTGGCTGATCATCAGATTCAATAACCCGATCCCCTCGGCCCCCCATATCCCGTGATCCCTTTAGCCCCAAGAGCTATATCTAATTTCTGCTGAAATTGCACTTGTTGACATCATCTATTTTCTATGGTAGTGAATTCCATGCATTCACCACCCTCTGGATGAAGAAATTCCTCCTCACCTCAGTTCTAAAAGGCTTATCCCTTATCCTCAATGTGTGACCCGTAGTTCTGGACTCCCCCACCATCAGGAATATTCTTTCTGAATCTACCCTATCTAAAACCTTTTAGAATTTTATAAGTTTCTATGAGATCCCCTCTCACTCTTGTAAAAGCCAATGAATACAATCCTTAACCGACTTTAGTCTCTCCTCTTACGAGTCCTGCCATTCCAGAAATCAGCCTGGTAAACCCTTGCTGCACTCTCTCTATAGCAAGAGCATCCTTCCTAAATAAGGGCACCAAAACTGTACACAATACTGTTGATGTGGCCTCACCAACATCCTATATAATTGAAGAAAAATATTGATCTTGTGGCATTTGTGTTTTATGGAACTTGATTTTAAATGTACCTCTTTTATTTAAAGAGGCCACCATCCTTTGTTAATTGCTAATGGATTATAGTATATCAGTGAGGCCACTGGCCATAATCTGCCAGTCTGCTCTAGGCTCAGAGGAGGTGCCCTAGGGCTGCTGGAGATTTGAAAATGTTGTGCCCTTGTTTAATAAGAAGGTTATAAGGATAGCCCCAGCAACTACAGGCTGGTCAATTTAATACCAGCAATGGGCAAGCTTCTAGAAACAATTATTTGGGATAGAATTAGTAGTCACATGAAAAAATGTGGGTTGATTAGGAAGAGCCAGCATGGATTTCTAAACAGGAAATAGTAGTTGACCAACTTGCTGGAATTTTTTGAGGAGATAACAGAGAGTGTTGATGAGGGTAATGCTGTTGGTGGTGTACATTGATGTTCAGAAAGCATTCAATATAGTGCCACACAACAGTCTAGCGAGCAAAGCTATAGTTCATGGAATAAAAGGACAGGAGCAACATGGATACAAAACTGGCTGAATAATAGGAAGCAGAGAGGAACAGTCAATGGATATTTTTCGAGCTGGAAGAATTTCTGTCGTGGTATTTCCCAGAGGTTAGTATTGGGACTCTTGGTTTTCCAGATTTATATTACTGATCTAGATCTTGGTGTACAGGGGACAGTTTCAAAGTTTGTGAATAATATAAAACTTGGGAGTTTTGTAAACCATGAAGAGAACAGTGCAGAACTTCAAAAGGACATAGGTAAATTGGTGGAATGGGAGATAGATGGAAGATGAACTTCAATCTGCAGAATTATGCATTTTGGTAGGAAGAACATGGAGAGACAATACCAAATAAGTGTTAAAATTCTAAAAAGAGTAGAGGAGCAGAGGGACTTTGGTTTACATGTATATAGATCCATGAAGGTGGCAGGACAGGTGGTGAGAGCAGTTAATAAAACATAGTGTTCTGGGTTTTATGTATAGGGACAAAGAGCATAAGAGCAAGGTGGTTGCGCTGAACTTATACAGGACACTAGTTAGGCCCCAGCTGGAATATTTGAGTACAGTTCTGGACCACACACAAAGGAAGGGTGTGAACACATTGAAGAAAATGCAGAAGAGGTTTACAAGAATGGTTCCAGAGATGAGGAATTTCAGTTTTAAGGATAGATTGAAAAGGCAAGGATTGTTTTCCTTAGACAGAAGGCTAGGAGGAGATTTGGTAGAGATATTCAAAACCATGAGAGGGCTGGACAGAGTAGATAAAGAGAAACTTGTAAAAGAATCAAGAATAAAAGAATACTGGTGGAGGCAGGTTCAATCAAGGCATTCAAAAGGGCATTAGATGATTGTTTGAATAAAACAATATGCAGGGCATGGGGAAAACTCAGGAGAATGGAACTAAGTCATAATGCCCATTCAGAGTTGGTACACACAAGATGGGCCAAATGGCCCTCTTTCTGCACCTTAGGAATTCTGTGATTCCGTGATCTCTTTACTGTTGAGAATGCTCAGCTATAAAAAGTATGGAAAAATTTAAACAAGAATATTACCCTTCTCCGAGGAGCACAACAAGAAGTAGCTTCCAATTGATGGTCCCCAAGCCAGTGGCTTGTATGATTTATTTTATTTATTGAGATTATTAAGTCAGGAAAGGGAAATCTCTCCTTTACAGATATAAAAAAATCACATCAGGAAATGGACAAAATGATACAAAATAAAACTTATGCAGCTTCTTAAAAGGAGGATATATTTATTTTGTTGAGATCTTTAACAGAAGCCTGTAAAACACTTTATACGAACCCGGCCTATAGCCCTCCTACAATTCTGCAGCATGAAAGTTATATTTATTGCAAACTGAATGATTTCCCTTTTTCAGGAGATGGATTCAGGTCGAAAAAGCATGTTCTTTCATTCTTCCATAAGGATGTTAGAGTTTCCCCATACGGTATCCAACATTTTAACATCATTTAAGGTTTTTGCTTACTCTACCCTACCTGAAATGTCATTCCATACCTTGCTTGATCTTGGATGCAAAAAATTTCCTTGATATTTGTCCTTGATTAATTTGAGCCCATATCCCCTATCCTGTCACTAAGGTTCAGGTTGAAACACTATCCGAGATTTTTTTCTAAACTTTGTTAGTTTGTACTGTGATGATACTGTGCTATTTTGATATATTTTATGTTTCTGTAGACTGCTTTAAGAGGCAGTGTTTTGTTACAAGAGTCAATTTGTTGGGAAAACATGCAGCTCAAATGCTAAGAAAGTAGGATAATAACTGGTTTTAGTTAGGAATGTGTTACTTTGTAGAGTTAATGGATCTTATGTTTATTTAAATTGTCCTGGGATTTCAGATTAGTTATGTAGAGTCATGTTGTTAATGGAAGGAGCTAAAGTTGCAGGAAAGAACAGTTTCAATTTCATTTTAAAGTACAGAGGAGTTGCTGTCTGGAGCTGGTAAAAGAAAGAAGTATCTCTTTCTGTTCCATCTCTAGCAATTTTCTAAATGTTCCAAGGCTGTTAACCTAAGTCACAAGCAAGTATGTCTGTGTCTTGCTAACTAATTTTAAAGAGGGGTTTTAAGTCTATAAGAGAAACATTGCTTTATTAGATCTAATCATGATAGATGAGCAGTTATGAATTGCACCTTGCCCTGTTTAAGTATTGTTCAATTGTTAAAAGTTAAGCTAATTCATTTGTTATAGTTAAACTATGTTGTTAAATAAGGCTTGTTTTGATTAAAAGCTCCCTTGTTTGTCAGTAGAATAATGCCTGGAGTGAAATATCCTATCCTCACTTTAATACCAAAATAGAAAATTGTTGGAGTCTAGTCTGACTACTTGTCTGATGTCCAGCAAAGAATGAGCGAACTTTTTCTCCAATTATATTTAGAGAACTCTGAAGCCTTGTCTTGGGTCTCCACTAAAAACTCTATTTGCCCGCCTTGGGGTTTCTAATCTGGTGCCCTAACTGTACCTCGCTACAGTTCAGTTGCCACCATTTTAAGCATGGAAAATCCAAATTTGTAATCCTCCAGCACTAAGCACTGTGAGTTATCTCTGAACTGCCTTGATCCAGAGCTTGTGGATTAGTGACTAGTGCAGGGTACAGTACTTAAGCTGTGGACTGATCAAAGTGCTGAGCAATTTAAGTGTACCTTCTCAAATTCAGTTAACTGCACAGTTCAGCCCTGGAATGGGATTTGGTGTGATTTAGGACACAGGTGGCAATTTGACTGATCACATGTTTATAGAGGGTAGAATGTTGGAGGACAGTCAGAAATGCATTTGAGTAGTCAAGCCTTGAGGTAACAAAGGAATAGATTAGAGTTTCAGTGGCAGAAGAGCTGAGACAAGAACAGAGCTGAGTGCTGTTACGGAGATGGAAATGGGTGACATTATTGACTGGGCTGACGTGAAAATGAAAGCTCAACTTGAGATCAGATTTGAGCCTGAGATTGTGAACAGTCTGGTTCAGCCTGAGGCAGTTGCTAAGGAGAGGAATGGAATCATTGGTGGGGCAGTGGAGTTTGTAGTGGAGACCAAATTCAATGGCTTCCGATTTCCCAATATTTAAGTGGAGAAAGGTTTTGCTCATTCTTTACTGGACATCAGACAAGCTGTCAGATAAGTTAGAGACAGTGGAAGTGTCAAGTTGGTAGTAGAGTGAAACCTGGTGTCATCAGTATACATGTTGTAATTTGTCAGATGATGTTATTTTAGGGCAATCTATTGATGAAAAGCAGAAGCTTTGAAAATAGAATAGTCCCCAGTGTTTGCTGTCTTAAATGTGAAAACACAAATTTCTAATACAGTAATAAGTGCTGCAGTTCATGATAAATATGCTTCCTGAAATCCATCAGCCAGGAGAAGGAAGCAACCAATATAGTGTATTATTCCCAATACTGCACTGAACAGCATAATTTACTTGTGTACCATTTTGCACACCCACATTCACTGAACAGTGAAAATGAGATAAATCACAAATATAATTTTTCAGTTCTAACTGTGCAGAATGAACACTTACTAGAAGACAAAGGATGTAATTATAATGATTTTTGTACTCCTCTGTGAACAGTGGAGAGCATTGGCTCATTTAGTAACTATTAATGATGATATAGTGTAAGAGAAAATCATTGGGCTGGATTTGCTGCAGCTCATCATGGGGATAACTATTGTGGCCAGGCTCACTTAGTCACAGCAGAGGCCCCGCGTCAGTCTCCCAGCAGTGGGTAAAACCTCCCATAATGAAGTCAGAGAACGGAACAGACTGGTTTGAGATTCCCAACTGCCGGAAGTTGCATGTCAATTAGGCGCATGAATCAACCAGTCCACACATAATCCCTGGGCCCACCACAATTTAGTGATGGTTCAGGGATGTAACAGGCACCACATGATTTTCCCATACCCTCAGAAGGCTGCCAGTAAAAAAAACTGTCTGGTTTTCCAGTGGCCTCCCAGAGAGGGGTGGTGGGGAATCCCTCACTATCATGGACTCTGTGATTGATTGAGGGATCTTGGCTCAGGCAGGGGAAACGGCTGCTGACAGCTAAGCCCTGCCTCTTGCCTCTGACTCCCTCTCCTGCGACCCTCGCCCCACAACCCCAAACCCCCCACCTTCATTCATCTGAGGCCTGGGGTTGTTTATGCAATCATGGGTCTTGGACGGGTGCAGTGCCACCAGCAGCCATTGCTCCCACCTGTGCTAGCAGCATGAAAGGTCACCAGCCTGTGACTGGCCTGCGGCTCTCAGCGGACTGGACCTCTGTTGTCGGGGGGCCTTAATTATGGAGAAGGCCCAATGGTGGCCAATTAAGTGCCCGATGGACAGTTGATTCCTTCTGTCTCCCCATGGAACTGACAGGGGTTACCTACTGGTTCTCTGTCTGATTGCCCAGTCCCTATATTTTGGGGCATAGAAGACTAGAAGTTATTGCTGGGGATATAGTTAACAACCACTTACTATATTCATAAAACAATTCCTGGTACAATTAACAAAGGCACTGATTTATATATTTTAAGCCACCTAAAGAGTATTGGTTTGCAGCAATTTCAAATACTGCTGAAAATCTTCTTCCGTTAGTCGTGATAAGGCACATGCTCAATTTCCCAATATCAGGAATGTTTTGAGGAGGTGGCTAAAGGAGGATAGACACATCTCCATGGGGCGGAGAAATCAGACAGCTGACCTTTGATGGTCTCTTGTTTCCTTACCTGTTGGTGCCAGTTTCTGCATGATTCACTTTGTGCTTTTTTTAAAATGAATGTGAAAATACGACGCTGCCTTATTAAACATGCACAGATGGTATAGCTAGGGGAGCCAGAATTCTAAATTATTTTTACGACGATAAAAATTAGTGGCATTAGGTTGATCAGCCACACTACTTATCCATATATTTTTCATAATTGAAGGGGAAAACACAATGTACTGAACAAACTATTAACCATATGCCACTATTGTAAGTGTAGTGCTGCCAACTTTTTAATGTCTGCAAATATTTTACAAAAGAATGAATTTGCATTTGTACAGGACTTTAACAACCTCAGGAAGTTTGTATTCTCCATGATTACATTGCAGTCTGTCAGTCTCGTCAAATTCAGCCCATCTGCAACCATTGTCTGGCTCTCCTCCCCAACTGCTTTCTTACCTTTTCAGTTCCAGCATCAAACTCACTATTGTTTTCAGACTTGCACATTCCAATAAACAATAGCACAATTAATGCTTTCAAAATGCTCTGACTGGGGGAACACAGCTCACCAAGAGCTACTCAATGATATGGGCAGCATGGTATCACAGTGGTTAGCACTGCTGCCTCACAGCGCCAGGGACCTGGATTCAATTCCGGCATTGGGTGCCTATCTATGTTGAGTTTGCACATTCTCCCCATGTCTGCATGGGTTTCCTCTGGGTGCTCCAGTTTCTCCCCATGGGTTAGGTTGATCAGCCATGCTAAATTGACCCTTGTGTCAGGAGGATTAGCAGAGTAAATACATGGAGTTATGGGAATAGGGCCTGGCTGGGATTGTGGTCGGTGCAGACCTGATGGGCCAAATGGCCTCCTTCTGAACTATAGAGATTCTGTGATTGACAATCATCCACCAACTAGGTTTAAATCACTGAGTCCGACTTATCTTTTACATCAAGAGAGAAGAGATATGTTCTTGACAAATAATCATTGTTCTAAATGAGAACAAAAGCAGCCGCAGATGGTGTTAATGATAGGTCTAACAGTGAGGTTAAAATTGAAGCACCATTAATAGAAAAGGAGCATCTGTTTTAAATGGGGAAGTTGTCTCAAATAAATAAAACTTCAAATTCAATCTCCAGTTTGATTTAAAAACTTTTGGAATAAAGAATTGGAATTCACAAATCATTACAGTGTAGGAACTCCTTGAAACATTGTATTAGACACTAAGATTAAGGTCACCTGATCAGCTGCTTTAACTGCATACCTCCCTTCCCCTCGCCATTGGGTCAATCTTCCTCAAAATCCACTATCCCCACCAACCACCTGCCCCCACCTCTAATCCAAGCCTTGAACTCATATCTTTCTCCATGGTATCTCTCCTTGTGCCCTCTTCATTTTCATCTTGCCATGAAGGAACTAGCTCCTGCTCCTTCTTCCCTATTCCACTAAACTACTGACCATTAACTTCCACTCCACATCTCCAACTTGCCTTCATCCTTTCATACACTCCTATAACCTACCTCTTTGACCAAGCTTTTGGCCAGATGGTCTAATGTCTCCTTATCATAGAATCCCTACAGTGCAGAAGGAGGCCTTTCAGCCCATCAAGTCTGTACCATCAACAATCCCACCCAGACCCTAGCCCCTTAACCCCATATATCGACCCTGTAGCCCCCCCTGACATTAAGGGACAATTTACCAAGGATAATCATCCAAGCCCACACATCTTTGGACTGTGGGAGGAAACTGGGCCACCCAGAGGAAACCCACACAGACATGGGGAGAATGTGCAAACTCGACACAGACAGTGACATGAAGTTGGAATCAAACCCTGGTCCCTGACACTGTGAGGCAGCAATCCTAACCAGTATGCCACTGTGCTGCCTTTATCTGGCTCAGTCTCATACTTTGTTTTTAAGTATTCCTGTGATGCGCCGTGGCACATATCATATTAAGTGTTCTATAGGGATATAAGTTGTTAATGCAAGCTTTAAAGTTATGATTTCCTTTATTTTCTTTAGTTAACAGTTCTGATCTTGTGGTTCGGAGCAAAGAACAATATTAATATTTTTCAGTATTTCATTATTTAAAAAATCATGTTTAATCCTCTTACCTGTATTTTTTCCTCTTCCTCATTTCTTTTTCCTTCGCTATATTTAGTTTTTTTAGCTGAAATATTTTAATATAAATAAACTAACTCCCATCAAAAAGATGACCAACATGAATTTTCCTCTGGTCAAATTTGCCATTTAATATTTTTTGTTAAATTCACTATTGAAACAGATATTTTGGCAACAATCGTTTATATAGATTTATCGAACAAACATTCATGTAAAGCTGCCATTTTTTGACTACAGAAAATGAAAAGAAAATCTAATAATCCAATAAACTATTAGCTGAGGTTCAATGAGTATTTTATGTGGAACAAGAGCAGTATTTAAGTTTGAATAAAATATTTTTCATAAGGATTGTAAGACATGCTAGTAACTGACAGAAAGATAAAATAGAAGTAGATCTTGTGCATTAGCAACACACATTGCTGTGCAGCTGCTTCTCTCTCCCATTTTGTTCCCTGCTCTTCCTGAAGTGCCAATCCATTCTGAGACACAGTTCCTAGGGTGCCAGCAACCATCTGGCGCCCATTTCTAAGAATAATCTCACCGAGAAATTAGTGAATACATTGCCACAAATAGCAATGGAATCTCAAAGCTGCCAGCAGGTGACCATTTGTGTTAGGTCAAGACCCAGGCTCAGAAATTGGGCTGAGTCACATTATGGTTGTCAGCAACAATTAGCTTTTAATAAGGGGGAAGTAATACATTCACCCCCTTGAAATATTGCCGTCGATTAACTTTACACACACTTAACTGATCTATGGCATTATTCATGTCGAGTCGGACAATACACTACTTTATGCATTTGATATAGAATACATAACGGGGCTATCGATTCATGGTGCTTGAATAAATGAAATTGTATTAATACTGGAATGTACTATGCAAATACTAGCAATATCTTTGTAGTTGTTTCTGGTAATATTTACACTTCTGTACAAATTTCTTCCAGTGATTGGCACTGCTGCCTCGCAGCACCAGAGACTGGGGTTCGACTCCCAACTTTGGTCACTGTGCAGAGTCTGCAAGTTCTCCCCGTGTCAGCATGGGTTTCCTCCAGGTGCTCCGCTTTCCTCTCACAGTCCGAAAGTTAGGTGCATTGGCCGTGCTAAATTCTCCCTCAATGTACCCAAACAGGCGCCAGAGTGTGGCAACAAGGGGATTTTCACAGTAGCTTAATTGCTATGATAACATATGCCTACTTGTGACACTAATAAATAAACTTTAAACTTTCAGTGGTCCTTATTAATATAATTGTTCATGTACCTGCTCCATTTCATGTTTTTATTTTAAGCATAGAACACGCAGCAAGATGAAAGTGTATGTGATGAGGTCATGTGTTGTTGAGAGGACTTTTAAAGAGTATCGTTAAGTGCGTGAACTGTGGAGCGATTTGGGGAGGGGCTAGACAGGATGTGGAATGAGCAAAGAAACATTGCAGAATGGGAATATTGGCAGAGATTCCTCTCTTCCCTTAGCTATGGTGGGAGAGTGTCCTGGCATGTGAGAGAACTAGATGATTGGGAGAGCTTTGAAAAAGTGACCAGTGTTTTAACTAAGGGGTTACTGAGAGAGTCATAACAGTAAAAATGGTATATGTTATAACCTCTGGCACTGAAAGTAGATGGAGGTAATGATTGCTTGTCTGTTTATCTATAAAAAATGTATTTCAATAACGAATGGACAAATTTCAATGAAACTTGGTAGACGCAGAGGGAGTAGATTTTCTGGTCTCACATGTTGCAGGGTTCATCAGGGGTGGGACAGAAATGTGACAGACTATTTAAAGGGTCACTGACCTCAGGCAGGAAATTCCAGTCTTGGGGCAGATGCAGTTGCATAATTCTGCCCACAGGGCATGGTCCAAGGAAGAATTGATTCAGTGTTGGCAAGGATGCAGCTCTGACTCCTGGGAATCTATTAACAATGGGAGATAGGGCAAATTGATTTTTTTTGTGGGTTGTTTTATTTAGATTGTTGTGGATTGTCCCAGCTACTGCGGTTGCATTTTGCATAGCTGTCAAAATGTGACCAGGGTTTTCGGAGCAGGTTGTTTGATGTGGATTGGCCTGTAGCCTCCTCAGATGGAAGCTCTTCAGGCAAAGATTTATTTTTTATTGATCAGGCAGGGGAGAACCATAAGGAAGAGCTGCATAATTGTGATAATGTTAATTTAACAGTACGCCTGATGTATTGGCTCTATTAAGACGCCTCTTAGGAAATAAAGCAAGATTAAGCCATTCTTCCTTCTGAGCCTGCTCCACCATTCAACTAGATCATGACTGATCTTCTACCTTAATACTATTTCCCCATACCACCCCCATATTACTTGATGTCTTCAATATCTAAAAATCTAACAATCTCTGTCTGCAAAGTATTTAATGACCATACCTCCACAGCCCTCTGGAGTAGATAATTCCAAAGATTCTCCACCTTCTGAATGAAGAAGTTCTTCTTCATCTCAGTCCTAAATGGCAAACCCGTTATTTTGATGTTGATGTATGTCTGTGTCTGGATGCATCCAGACAGGGAAAACATTCTTCCTGCACCCACTGCCAAGCCATGTAAGAATTTTGTAGGTTTCAAAGGGATCATCGCTCATCCTCCTAAACTCTAGAAATTACAGGCCCAGTCTCCTCAAGCTCTGCATGTAGGACAATCACACCATCCCAGGAATTAGTCTGGTTTGCTTTGGTTGTGCTCCCCCATATCAAGAACGCCCTTCCTTAGGTAAAGTTTCCAAAACTGTACATAATACTCCACTTCACTAGCTGTTACTCAAACCTTTGTGGGGGGTTGAGGGGGTGATTCTCCAAACCCACTGTGCTGCTTTGGCAAGCGGAGGACGTACAGGGGGCTTCCTGCTGGGTGCCATGGGTCTGGGGGCGCGGGATTTCTGGCAGCGTGGGATTTCTGGCAGCGTCAGCTCTGCTCTAGGATTTGGCGTGGAGCTGTATAATTTATTTAAATTATAATTTGCATCCTAGTAATGGGCTTGGGGCTGAAATCTCCAGGCCCACTAGCATCTCTCTCCAGCCCCCACCCCCACCTCACCCCCAAACCTGGCCAGGGTTATTTCACTCCAGTGGGGTTTACAACAGCTCTCCACTAACTGTGAGCTGGCACCCCAAACCTGCTGGAATGAAGGGAGGCCATCGAGGGGCCCCCCAGAAAGTCAGGCGTGAGGGGGGGGGGGTTCCCCCTGAGCATTGTCTGCTTGGCAGTGCCATCTTGGCCCTCTGGCACTGCCCAAGGAGCCAAAGTGGCAATGCCCAAGGAGGCACCTTGACACTGCCCACTAGGCATCAGGCAGTACCAAGGGGGTGGGACCTAAGGTGGTGGAGCTAAATGGGGGCAGGGCTCCTGGGAGGCAGATTGATGGGGGTGGGTGTTTCACTACCACTCTGCACTCAGCAGTGACAGAGGGAGGGAGGCCAATGTTTGGGGCTCGACATCGGGGTGGGAGGAGGGAGGGACTGCAGGGAGGGGGAAGGGATGGTGATCTGGGCTGCCGGTGGGAAGAGATTGGGACTGTTGGGGGGGGGTTTCGAGTGGGGCAGCGATCAGGTTTGTGGGGCTCACCAGCAATCGAGCAGGCCAGTGATTGGGAGGCCAGCAGTGCCGGGCTGCTGCACATGCGCTGATCTTGGCGTTGACAGATTGACACAAGCAGTGGCCTGCTCAGTGCTATGCTGCTGGCCTAACCAACGGGAAAAGGCCCTGCCCACACAATTTCAGTGTGATTTATACTAGGGCACTCTGTGACGCAAAGAGTGTGGGAGGTGCATTCAGAAAATCCTGCCCGAAAAAAGACAGGATTTACTCAAGTTTTTGCGTGAATTTGTACTTTGAATTTTTTTGAGTGGGCTATCTCATTCCTTGAACATGTGTCAAAAAATAAAATTGAAGAATAAAGTACAAGCCCATCAAAATGGATCAAAGATAGAGTGCATCTTTGGTGGGGAGGAGCAAGGTCTGGGAAGTGGTGGTAGTCCAGAACTATTGTTTTCTGCTTCAGCTGCTTTTGGCACACTACAATGGCAAGGCACTTATAAAAACAAAATAGCACAATTTTTTCTGAACTATCACATGTGTTGCGACCTCAGGGCCCCTGTGCAGGTAAAATGAATCAACATAAGTTACTTGCAGTCCCTTCAGTGCAGATACAATGGAAAACCTGAGTCAATGTTAGAACGAATGCAACACCTAAATTATGTTTGTCATCTTTGTGCCATTTCTGTAGCACTTGAAAGCGGTTTGCTGCCTCATTTTTTAAAGTAATGAATTTCCAGTCAGTTGAAGGGTTATAGGAAATATTTTTCCAGAAATACAGAGGAATTTTTGTGACACTCCAGTGACATTCTAATGCTGCTTTCAAGCTGAAAGGCTTCTGGTTGGTCCTCCAGCATCAAAAGTCCACCCACTATCTATTTCGGACTTCACGTTTAAGTCTAACCTTAGGGTTCAGAAGCCCTTGGGGAAAATCCTGCCCCTAAGGCCCAATTTTAGTTCCGTGCAAGTGGAATGTATTGGGTTCAAATCAGGCCCATAATCTCAAATGAGTGTTCGCCAGGAGGAGCCAAGGATGATTCTCTGTTCAATAAAAAAAGTGAAATTTCAGGATACTTTTTTAATGTTAACTTTCATGTAAAGCGGTAAAATTTTTGACAACTTAACAAAGTGCATTTTCCCCATGTCTCCTTGCATCAATTTTAAACAGGGCAAAACTGAGGTGGTGAGAAATGAAACAACACCTGTCAGCACTTCCATTACCAGTTTAATTCCGCGTTCATTTTTCATGATCATTAACATTTGGAGGAAATGTGATGCTTAATTCCAAAATTCCCTCTAGGTCACTAGCATGATTGCAGTTATCTTTCCTTCGCTCACAATGCCAGATGTCATTTTATCTTAACATCTGTCCATTTCTCAAGTTTGCAGCGTAATGTGACTAAATTGCTGATTTGTCAATTTGTTCTGTTCCAATAGCTCATTATCAGGAGGATAATTATGAGTCAATAGTGAAGTGATGCATCAAACTTTGCTGGCAAAATAATATTGAATATATGGCGCCCACCATTATTGTATAAAACACCCTGAAATTCACAAGGAGTAAGAGCTGTGATGTCAGGAATGAATTGCTTTTTTAAGTTTATTTATTAGTATCACAAGTAGACTTACGTTAACACTGCATTGAAGTTGCTGTGAAAATGCCCCAGTCACTGCACTCCAGCACCTGTTCGGGTACACTGAAGGAGAATTTATCATGGCCAATGCACCTAACCAGAACTATCGTCTGAGCACCCAGAAGAAACCCACACAGACACGTGGAGAATATGCAGACTCCACACAGACAGTGATCCAAGCCAGGAATTGAACCCGGGTCCCTGGCGCTGTGAAGCAGCAGTGCTAAGCCACAACTTTTTCAATGATTTACTCTGATAATGGTTAGCCTCGCAAGGACTGCAACTTGCCCTCCAGCTCCTTGCAAATTTCAAATAATTGTTTCATTTATGCATAAATTTCCAACTAAGTTCATCACAGAAAGACAATGTTAATCAATGTTAACATCCTGCAACGCAACTCAACCACTCTGACCCAACTGAAACTGTGAAGTCTTATTTCTCCACGCAGCAATTTGTTCTAAGAATGTTTTCAAAACTCTTTTTTTTAGAAACAGATTCTTTCTTTTCAATTGATGTTTTTAAGCTGATAGTCACCAAACTGTGGACCCTTAATGAATTGGAAACCAATTGGAATCTCCTGCAGTTTTTGCTGTTCCACTTTAAATAAGCCATAGGTTAACATCCTGCCTTTAGAGTTTGATCATTCAGGGAGGGAGGCCCAGATGCTGCACTAGATTTAAATAACTTAGAAAAACTGACCCGTACAAAGATATCTGAAGCTGCTCAGGAATGATGAGGAGACCTGGAAAGGCTGCCTCCCAGGTCCCTCATTCCCACCTGGAAGTCTTAATGCTGAGGAATTGCAGTGAGTTTATCACTCCCAAGGATGGGAGACAGAGAACAACCTTGTCAGCTAAGCAAGAGTAGATGGAAGTGGTTGATGAAGTCAGGGCCAGATGTGATCCCTGTAACCTGGGGATAGTGCATCAAGAGGAGGCGATGGCCTAGTCATATTAATACATAAACTATTAATCCAGGAACTCAGCTAATGGTCTGGGGACTTGGGTTCAAATCCCGCCACGAGCAGATGGTGAAGTTTAAATTCAATAAAAGGTATCTGGAATTAAGAATCTACTGATGACCATGAAACTATTGTCGATTGTCAGAAAAACCCATCTGGTTCACGGATGTCCTTTGGGGAAGGAAACCTGCCACCATTACATTGTACGGTCTCCATGTGATTCCAGAGTTACAGCAATGTGGTTGACTCTCAGCTGCCCTCTGAAATGGCCTAGCAAGCCATTCAGTTTCAAGGGCAACACAAGATCAGCAATAAATACTGGTCGGCCAGTGATGCCCATGTCGCACGAATGAATTTAAAGGAAAAGAAAATCAAGCACTTCAGGAGGGTGGGAAAGGTGAATGGAACCAAGCCCCCACATCCTGGTTTTCCCAGAATTCTCCTGCACAGCAGTCCTCAGAACAACACTCCTCGAAGGTCTACTCATTTGTCTCTTGAAACACCTCCTCGCACCGAACCTGAACAGTCAAAATTCACGCTCATCCACATTTTATTATCCTCTCACAGCTATACCTCAATCTCACCCTCCATAGATGGTACCCTTCAATCCTACCCGCACAAGCCATTTCTAACACTCACATCTCGATTACAAAACCTCGCTGACAATCAGATGAGGGAGACTTGCCCTCCAGGGACAGGCATCTCAAAGACCACAGGCCACATATGCCCATTGTGCCTGTAGGGATGGAGGTGCTGTTCCAGGAAGCTGCGGTGGTCTGCCATGAGCCTGAGCCTCCTGAAGCATTGTGTTTTTAAATGTCAAGAGAGCTGATTTTCTCTGCCTGTTGACCCTGTATTGGCAGTCTTACCCTTGTGCTGGATCTCTGAATCCATCCCTTCTGCTCTTTGGAGCAGCATGTAGCCCAGGAGAAGGCAACTGGTGCTGCTGTTGCTCCTGCTATAGCTAATGCTACTGGTGTTGCTGCTCTTTCACATCTGAGGCAGATCTGTATATCCAGGTAAATACAGCAGAGTCTTTCTCAATCTCTCCCAACTCTTCCTATCCCCTCTCCCTCCTACTCCTTTTATCAATTGCTTTAATGGATTGAGCTACGAAGATCCCACTATATTTTCAAATCATTTAAAGTAAATTGTGGTGGCAGGGCGGCACAGTGGTTAGCATTGCTGCCTCACAGCAGACCCAGGTTCAATTCTGGCCTTAGATCACTGTCTGTGTAGGGTTTGCACATTCTTCCTGTGTCTGCTTGGGTTTCCTCCAGGTGCTCCAGTTTTCTCCCACACTTCAAAGATGCGTGGGTTAGATTGATTGGCCATGCTAACTTTGTTCTAGTGTCAGAGGCATTAGCAGGGTAAATATGTGGGGTTACGGGAATAGGGCCTGGGTAGGATTGTGGTCGGTACAGACTCTATGGGCTGAATGGCCTGCTTCTGCACTGAAGGAATTCTATGATTTTATGATTCTAAATAATACAGATCCATGCTAACCTGTGCTTATTTACTTCAGTGCGATTTTTGCAAAATAATTTTCACAGCAAACCTATGATAATTACAGGAAAATTATATAATCATTATCAAAGAGAGACAATATAGTAATACCATTAAATACGGTGTATGCCAATGAACTGCACAAGGATTGACTGTGGCTGGTATGCACCATTATAAAGAATAGAACCTGCACAAATGTCCACAGTTTGCAGTAACTTTGCATTGAACGTTAGAAAGGCATAAAGGCCTGAGGCTAGGATTTCTACAGAACTTCTTTTAGAGCTGGAAATACAGAATGTCAGAATTCCACCAGTCATTTTTTATTTCATGGGGTTAGGATTATTTATACATTTAGGAAGGGCTTCTGTCTTCAATGAACTCGGACTGGTACTTGAGGTTTTCATCAAGCTGAAAAACTTTGATGCTGTGTACAGAACAGAAGAGAACCATACTTCAGGCAATCTGCTTGGCACGGTAGCACAGTGGTTAGCACTGCTGCTTCACAGCTCCAGGGACCTGGGTTCGATTCCTGGCTCGGGTCACTGTCTGTGTGGAGTTTGCACATTCTCCTCATGTCTGCATGGATTTCCTTTGGGTGCTCCGGTTTTCTCCGACAATCCAAAGATGTGTGGGTTAGGTTGATTGGCCGTGCTAAAAATTGCCCCTTAGTATACTAGGATGCTTAGGTTAGAGGGATTAGCAGGTAAAATATGTAGGTATGTGGGCTTAGGGCCTGGGTGGGATTGTGGTCGGTGCAGACTCAATGGGCCGAAGGGCCTGTTTCTGCACCGTAGGGTTCTATGATTCTCATATCAAATTGGCGTAAAAATAATACTGGCCATAACCTCCACCTGTGGTGTAAAATGATGGTCCATTGAAATTACAAGAGCTTAGAATGCATTGACCCGCTGTGTAACTCTTCACTCAAATCTCTATCGGTTGGAGCTACTTGGAACCTGCGGTGAAAAAATCCCCTCAGGCCACAGCACAGCCCTACAATCTCAAGGAGGTCATACTCCCTTTGTTACTGCACTGGCTGCTGCAAGGTAGGATGCTTTAAAGGGTGCAGTGAACGTAACAGGTCAGGGAGATGGTAAGCATCCAGTTTACTCATGGGATTTGGCTGGTTGGGGGTGAGCAGTGGAGTGGGTCAAGTTGTGGGGGGGGGGGCGGTGGAGGGTGGAGAGTTGATCAGGTTAGATGGGGGGAAAGGGGCTTGGTGGTTCGAACGGGTGGGGGTCAGATTGGATGAAGGGGAACAGGGATGTATATGATTGTGTCAGATTGGGAGAGGCATGTCAGAATGGCGGGGAGGTCGGGTCAGATCAGGAGTCACAAGTTCAGGTCAGGTGGGTGAGTTGCTTTAGAGACATAGAGGTTTACAGCATGGAAACAGGCCCTTTGGCCCAACTTAACCATGCCACTCTTTTTTTTAACTATTTCGTCCCAAATGCCACGTTTGGCCCATATTTCTCTCTATATCCATCTTATCCATGTGACTGTCTGAATGCTTTTTAAAAGACAAAATTGTACATGCCTCTATAATTACTTGGATGGCACAGTAGCACAGTGGTTAACATGGCTGCTTCACAGCTCCAGGGACCTGGGTTCAATCCCTGGCTTGGGGGGGGGTCACTGTCTGTGAGAAGTTTGTACATTCTCTTCTTGTGTGCATGGATTTCCTCTGGGTGCTTTGGTTTCCTCCCACAGTCCAATGATGTGCGGGTTAGGTTGACTGGCCATACTAAAATTGCCCCTTCGTGTCCTGAGATGCATAGGTTAGAGGGATTAGTGGGTAAATATGTCAGGATATAGGGTAGGGCCTGGGTGGGATTGTCGTTGGTGTAAATTGGGTCAAATGGCCTCTTTCTACACTGTAGGATTTCTATGATTCTATCTCTGGCGGTTTGTTCCAAACACTCAGCGCCCCCTCTGTGAAAAAATGGCCCTCTGGACCTTTTTGTATCTCTCCCCACTCAACTTAAACCTATGTCCTCTAGTTTTGGACTCCCCTATCTTTGGGAAAGGATGTTGGCTATCTAGCTGATCTATACCCCTAATTATTTTATAGACCTCTATAAGTTCATCCCTAAGCCTTCTACACTCCACGGGTGGAGGGTGGCAGGTTGGGAGGATTCAGGACAGTTCATGGAGTGGGTTGAGTGGGGCGGGGGGTGTCATTGCATCAGGTCAAAATAGTGGAAGAATTCAGGAAAAGAGGCAGTGGATTTAAAAACAGCCAGTGACTTGGAGGGGGAGGGGAGACTCCCATGCATTTAGAGGTGGGGAAGGGGGAGTCACGGAGGATTGTGGATATCCTGGGTGGTGAATAGTCAGGCAGTGGGGGGCTCTGAGTCTGGACGGTGTCCCATTGTGGTTCTTGGTCTGGGTGTTTAAGATAGTTATGCTGAAGTTAGAAGTGATTCAATTTCATCTCATTCTTTCAGAGTAACTATTGGTGTAAAACTGGCAGAACTGGTGATTTAAATCACTTTGTTGGATGAGACCCAGACCAGGTAGGCAAATCCTTATGCACGAACTTCTGAGAGAGATTCCCCAACCCATGCATCCGAGGGTTCTGAAAGAAATGGCGGAGGTGATAGTGGATGCCTTGGTGGTTATTTTCCAGACGTCGCTGGATTCCAGGGAAGTGCCGGATGATTGGAAAACGGCTAATGTTACGCCGTTGTTTAAGAAGGGTGCCAGGCAAAAGGCGGGGAATTATAGGCCGGTTAGTTTAACGTCTGTGGTAGGTAAAATGTTAGAATCTGTCATTAAGGAGGAAATTGCGAGGCATCTTGAAGGGAATTGCTTGATAGAGCAGACGCAGCACGGTTTCATTAACGGGAAGTCGTGTCTGACAAATTTACTGGAATTCTATGAGGATGTGTCTAGGGCGGTGGATAGAGGAGAGCCAGTGGATGTGGTCTTTCTAGATTTTCAGAAGGCGTTTGACAAAGTACCTCACAAGAGGTAATTGCAGAAGGTCGAGGGACATGGAGTTGGGGGTAGGGTGTTAGCGTGGATAGAGGATTGGTTGTCAAATAGGAGGCAGAGAGTGGGGGTCAATGGGTGCTATTCGGATTGGCGGATGGTGACTAGTGGAGTGCCCCAGGGGTCGGTGCTGGGGCCTCAGCTATTTACCATTTATATAGATGATCTGGAGGAGGGAACCGAGTGTAGGGTGTCGAAATTTGCTGATGACACCAAGATTGGGGGAACGGCAAATTGTGCGGAGGGTGTGGAGAGTCTGCAGAAGGATCTAGATAGGCTGGGCGAATGGGCCAGGAAATGGCAAATGGAATTTAATGTTGGCAAGTGTGAGGTGGTCCACTTTGGTAGGAAGAATGGTAGGAAGGACTATTACTTACGGGGCGAAAAATTGCAGCAGGCGGCGGTGCAGAGGGACCTCGGGGTCCTTGTGCATGAGTCGCAAAAACCCAGCTTGCAGGTGCAGCAGGTGGTCAGGAAGGCGAATGGGGTGCTGGCCTTCATAGCGAGGGGGATTGAATATAAAAGTAGGGAAGTCTTGCTGCGGCTGTATAGGGCATTGGTGAGGCCGCAGCTGGAGTACTGTGTGCAGTTTTGGGCGCCGCACCTGCACAAGGATATTTTGGCCCTGGAGGGAGTGCAGAGGAGGTTTACTAGGCTGATACCGGAGTTGAGGCGGTTGAGCTATGAGGAGAGGCTGAATAAACTAGGCTTGTACTCGTTAGAGTTTAGAAGAATGAGGGGAGATCTCATTGAGACGTATAAGATGATGAATGGGATGGATAGGATAGAGGTGGAGAGACTCTTCCCGCTCAAAAAAGACAGTAGGACTAGGGGGCACAGCCTCAAGATAAAAGGGGGGCGGTTTAGAACGGAGTTGAGGAGGAACTTCTTCACTCAAAGGGTGGTGAATCTCTGGAATTCTCTGCCCGTTGAAGTGGTGGAGGCTGCCTCGCTAAATATTTTTAAGACGCGGGTTGATGGGTTTTTGATAAGAGAGGGGATTAAGGGTTATGGGGAGAGGGCGGGAAAGTGGAACTGAGCAGCGACAGATCAGCCATGATCTTATTGAATGGCGGGGCAGGCTCGAAGGGCTGGATGGCCTACTCCTGCTCCTATTTCTTATGTTCTATTTCTTATGTTCTTATGTCATACCCAAACCCAACACTGAGGAACCATGAAGTTACAGAGCATATGTTCATGCTTGCGAACAAGTATTAAATTACAATGCAATTTATCTTCAGGTACACAATGGAATTCCTTTTGAAATTTCCAGTTCAAACTGTGTTTCACTTTGCATTTGAAGTTGGGTATTTTTAAATTTTAAATGATGTTCCTTATGGTCTATTGGCCGTTTAGAATCAATCTAACTTGAATGTTGTCAGAGCCGCCATATGTCATGACATTGTGAGGTACATAGGAGTGTGTCATTGTTAGTTCAACAAGAAGTTCTCTGACAATAGCCTTACCAGTCCAGTAGACGTCACAGACTGACTGCTCCATGTTCTTGTGAAACAAAAAGCGTCACATTTATATAACATCTTTCACAACCAGGATGTCAATTGTTTTACAACCAAATAAGTCACTGTTGTATATAACATAGAGGCAATCCACATTTCAGAAGAAGAAAAAGCACCCAATGTGCATTGTGGGAATAAGACAATAGCAATGAAAGAACTTGCACCAATAACAAAGTACGATAAAAGTATTCAGTGACATTTCTATTCTGATCTGTCTTTTATCTAGAGCCACCATCCATCTCGTTAAGTGGCAGTTTTCTTCAACATTCACTTTTATATATAAAAGGACCCTCAAATGTAGAAAAGTAGTTAAACAACAGTGTGCTGATTAATAAGTGCCTTGCTCTGCCGCATATCTCTGGGACATTATCGTGCAATGACCTTTTGAACCTTCACTCAACAGCAATGTAATTATCTCCGCAGTTTCTCTGAACAAGTTCTGTAGATGGATTGAAGCAGCTTATCACCTCGACATGAATAGAAATGCTGATATCTTTGTCAGAGATCTGCAAATCTGAAAAGATTCCCATCATAGTATCTTGAGTTATTAACGCAGAATGTCTCATCTGAATTTCCCAACATTTTAATATATAGTACCTTTCGGGAACAGTTTGATGCATCAAGCAAGCCTGTTTAACAGAGTCATGAATTTTGACCTGATTTTATTTGGATTAACCTGTACCTGCTGTAGCTATGGAGAAGACTGTCAGCAGCTGTCTAATGATTGCGAAACGAAAAAGGACATGCATTTATATCAGCACCTATCACACTTCCTGGTTGACCCAAAACACTTCGCAGCATTTGAAATGTTGCCATTTCTGTTCGGTAATCACAATTTGCAACTGCGTACAAAAAAAATGAGATAAATAGCTGCATGATCCATTTTGATGGCTTTGTTTATTCTGAATCTTTAAAAGTGCCCCCGTGTAGTTGTTTGTCAAGAGTTTCCTTTCCTTCATCTCGACTGCTAATGTTAAATACTGATTGTGAAACCAGGAGCTGACAAACTACAAATTACTGCTTACAGACACGGATGACAATCTCCGAAAGATAAACATGCATCGTTTGATTAGCACCACAGAGAGAAAAATGATTCCTGATGGAGGCAAGGCAGAGCTAATTCACTTTCATTTCCTGCAATTACAGATAATTTAATCAAAGAAATTTACAGATCAACTGACATTCCTGACGACTATACATAACAATGCATGAATTTATTTTTTCACATCTGGAAACTTTATTGTTCATATCTGCTATAAGGTATTCCAGAGGTTTTAACGTTTATGGGTTTGATTAATTGTACATGTATCACTTTAATCATTTTTTCCCCATAGTTATTTTCTCCCCACTCCATTCTTTCCTTGCTGGGGTGAAATTTCACAGCAGTCGGTCACTCTCTCTGTGAATCCCTCTTCAGTGCTCGCCTGAAATGCCTACTGTTCTGTTAAAAGGCTCATTTAGATCCGAAACTGTTAACTGCTTCTCTCCACAGATGCTGCCAGACATGTTGAGTTTATCCAGTATTTTCTGTTTCTATGCCCAATATTCACATATGGATAGATGGATTTGCCATGGGAGAATAATATGGCTGAATCAATCCAAAAGAGTGGCACAAGAATTGAGGAGCAGGAACCTATGGGCCTCTCTCTTAGAATGCCAGCATTGATACACCTACCCTTGTCAGCCTGGAAGCCCAGACTGTGAATCCCTTTCCAAGACGTTGATGCAAATCAATAAAGATAGCACGGAAGGACACCTGAACTGCCCTCTTCAATTTCATGTAAGATACTGAGGTGTCTTAACAGAGTAGATGATGACATGCTTCCACCAGTGGGGCAGTCTCGAACAAATAGACATAGCTGATTTAATTTATTACTGTCAAATATATTAGCATACAGTGAAAAGTATGGTTTTTTTACACGCTATGCAGACAAAGCACACCATTCATAGAGAAGGAAACGAGAGAATGCAGAGTGTAGTGTTACTGTCATAGCTAGGGATAGAGAAAGATTAACTTAATACAAGGTCAAAAGTCTGATGGCAGCAGGGAAGAAGCTGTTCTTGAGTCAGTGGAACGTGACCTCAGACTCTTTTATCTTTATCCTGACAAAAGAAGGTGGGAGAGAGACTATCCGGGGTCCTTAATTATGCTGGCTGCTTTGCCAAGGCAGCGGGAAGTGTAGTCAGAGTCAATGGATGGGAGGCTGGTTAGCATGATGGAGTGAACTACCTTTTGTAGTTCCTTGCGGTCTTGGGCAGAACAGGAGCCATATGAAGCTGTGATACAACCAGAAAGAATGCTTCCTATGGTCCATCTGTAAAAATTGGTGAGAGTCATAGCTGACATGCCAAATCTCCTCATTCTCCTGAGGAAGGAGAGGCATTGGAGGGCTTTCTTAACTATAATGTTGGTGTAGGGGGACCAGGCAGGTTGCTGGTGATCTGGGCACATAGAAACCTGAAGTTCTCGACCATTTCCACTTCGTCCCTGTTGATGTAGATGTGGGCATGTTCTTCACCACATTTCCTGAAGTCAATGACAATCTCCTTCATTTTGTTGACATTGAGGGAGAGATTATTTTCACCACACCAGTTCACCAGATTCTCTATCTCATTCCTGTGCTCTGTCTTGTCATTATTTGAGACAATTTTGTTTTTTGGTTTTTTTCCCCTTTTTCCAACTTTGAGCACCTGAGACCAATTATAGCATTCCAGACTGGTAAACTAGCTCAGGACAGACCAGACATTAAGTCTGAAAACTTCTGGTTTTCAGAGCTGAGATCCCTATGGAATAAATCACTTTCAAGAGGTCTGTTTTGTTGTTGTGGTACTGGAAGAATTGATTAATCACAGCTAATGATTGAAATGCACGAGGTCAGTTTGACTTCAAAATGGCTCATTCTGTTTTCTAAAATCAAGCACATTGGTTAGCATTGCTGCCTCACAGCGCCAGGGACCTGGGTCCAATTCCGACCTTGGGTGACTGCCTTTGTGGAGTTTGCACGTGTCTGCGTGGGATTCCTCTGGGTGCACTGGTTTCCTCCTCCACTCCAAAGATGTGTGGGTCAGGTTGATTGGCCATGCAAAATTGTCATTGTGATTAGCAGGGGTAAATACATGCGGTTACGGGGATAGGGCCAGGGTGGATTGTTGTCAGTGCAGGCTTGACGGGCTGAAGAGCTTCCTTCTGCGCTGTGAGATTCTATGATTCTAGGATTAAATGATTAGAAATCACTGGTGAATGATAGCCTTTATAATCTTATTGAGCCACAATACAACAATAAGTGGCAATACAAACAAGTAAAATCTGAACAGCTAAAAATAATAATAATTTTGAGAAAGTTATTTCTTTCTGACACCTTAACTTTTTTTTCTCAAAAGTTCACAAATCAGGAATTTTCTTTTTTTAGTTTAAAAGTCGATGTTTGGTATCAAGCTGTTCCAGGAAGAAACTGCAAGATGTATGTTTTTCAAGCACTGGTAATAGGTAAAGGGTCACATTTAATTATTTTGTTTCTGTGGCCCTGTATACCTGATGCTGATTGAGGCATTGCATGATTAAATGCATGGGTTGGATCTCACTTTTTCCACAGGTTTGTTTGGGACCTGTAGGATATACTTATTAACAGGTTGTTAGTTCCATTGACATGAATGTATAATATATCCCTGCTGGTAGAATGTTGACTATTGGTGAAGACAGAAAAAGCAGCATTTAATAATAGTGTGCATTAGTGATGGTTGTTCAGGACAAAGGATGGATTAAATTAACATGTTATAAGAATGGCATTTTTCACTTCACTGAATAGTTAAAATGGGAGTTTGAAAATTCTATAACAATACATCTATCAGAAAAAGGAATTGATAAACCTGGGGCATCCAAACTCAACTGGTACCCACAGTCTATTTTGCACAACATATTGGAATGTAAGGTTCATAAGTTTGCAAGTTGTTGGAACGTTGAACATCTCACCTGCGAGTCATTGAATAAACCAGAAAATGATTTGAAGAAAGATGCTTCAGATTTCCAATTTGTACAATGTGCAAATCTTCCGATACAAACAAATCATAGAATCCCTAGAGTACAGAAGCAGGCCATTCGGCCATCGAGTCTGCACTGACTTTCCAAAAGAGCACCTTAACAAGACCCTATCCCTGAAACCCCACATATTGCCTCACTAATCCCCCTAATGTACACATCTGGGAACACTATGGGGCAATTTAGCGTGGCTAATCCACCCAACCTGCACATCCTTGGACCCTAGAAGGAATCTGGCGAACCCGGAGGAAACGCACGCAGATATGGGAAGAATGTGCAAACTCACACAGACTGTCAGCCAAGAGCCAGAATCAAACCCGTATCCCTGGCGCTGTGAAGCAGCAGTGCTAACTATTGTGTCAAATGTTGCACTGATGCATGCTCCTGATGATGAATCTACAAAGTAGTTTCGATGTAAAAATCAGATTGTTATTCTAATACATCAGGCTATGTTTCATCTATAGAAACTGAATATGAGAAAGCATAAAAACACTGGATCAATATTGCATGTAGCCTGTGTAAAAGCAAGATCGTTGCCTAGAATGATAATCCTTCTCCTCAGTAAAATTATCACGCTCATTAAACAACACATTCAATATGTGATCTAATTAACAGAACTCAAAACCTACAAGTTTAATACAAGATGAAGTACTCCAAACTTCTTCAATACAAAGGTCTTTGTAGGCCAAATACACCGCACAATGTACATCAATGCAAAGCAATCTTAGTTTCTCCGTTGATCCATTGTGTGTAAAGTGAATTCATGTCGTCAGCCAAATCAAATTTAAGAAAATTGTTTGAGAAAATACCTTACACTCCTTCATATTTGAACAAGCACCAACTGTACCAACTCTGCATTTGGGTAGCCATGGTTGTAGATGCCCATGCTGTTTGTAGATGCCTATGAACACACAAATACAGAACTGTTTTTGTTGGTGATTCAGTGTTACAATTAGAACTGGAGTCTGATACCCCTGTGCACTTCAATCTCAGCTGGAACCTGCAGCCTGTCGTGTAAAATTTGGAATGTCATATTGGAATGTGGGTTTTAATGTTAACACAAAGGTCATTGTTCCTGTTAATGTTGAACATGAAATACTAAAGAAAGCTATAAACAACACCGGTCATTATATAAAAAAATGATATATGAACCCACATGCCATTTACCTAAGGGCCATTTACTTTTCAATGGGCCTGTTCATTTGTAGAGTGAATGACACTGTATACCTTATTATTGTATGCAATAGAAAACCTATCGGATGTCTGGTACACTGAGCATGCAGATCATGATATCTCAGTCAACATGCAACATTGATTTGATGCCAGTGGTGCTATTTTGGAGCACATCACCCCAGCCAGCACTACTTCTTAATCGTAACAGTGGAACATACATTCAATAGCAGAAAGGTCCCCACGCCAATATTATTTAAACAGATCATCAACTACGACAGGTTAGTTACTGATTGATTTCTGCTGACTATTGTTGTGATTCTTTCAGTATATGGTACTCTCCACCAATTTTCAAGTTACATGGTTGACAGTGAGTGTTAATGCAGGTGCTGAAAGATTTCTGCACAAACCAGCTACTTCCAGACATGGGTGCAACAAGAGACATTCTTCGGCAATCCTGCACAATTTGCAGGATGCTCAGAGGCAACACAGGACATTACAAATCACTGGAGCCAGAGGAGGAGGGAGAAACTGGCCCTCAGCAAGGGGTTAAAGACAACCAGCACTTCCATGGAGCAATTCTCCTAGCTGAAGCTCAACAAAGAATAATATGTGCAACATCTTCAGTAACAATGTTCTGTGTCATTCATTGGAGCCACAATTGCAGCCTTAGAGCAGGACAATGATTACATTGCCAATGGCTGGAAAGGTAATTGTGTCAATAAACGTTTATGTTTTGGGAACTTTCCAGGCTGGATCTGAGGATAATTGTGTCCACTGCTGCATAAAGTCACTGAAGCTCTCTTTTCAAACAGAGCTAACTACATTTCATTCCCTCTAGCCAGAGACATGCAGGCAGAGTGAGCACTGAAACTCATTGTTTCGCAGGCTTCCTGATGATTCAGGGTGACATCGGCTCCACACTTGTCACTTTGCTGGCACATTTGTCAACTCTCCCCTCTACAACAACGGAAAGAGAATCCACTCTGTTTTCCCGATGTTTCACGAATTATAAATTTTAAATCATGCCGGTGAATGCCTCGCCAAACGTATTAACATAATTTGCATTAAACAGCATCCAACAGCATTATTTGCACTCACTTATGCTCAAAAGTAATCATTTAGCCATCATGTTGTATCATTTATGCTCAAAGGTGAACATTTGACATAATCTGAACTCAAAAGCAATAATTTATCTGCCATTTGACATCCCAAGCAACGATTAACTGACATATCAGTTGACATCAAGTGAAATCGTGCAGCTCTCAAGCAACACCATTTTTGAGCATTTAGCATCATTCAATCACCTTCAGTACACTCAGGAGCAGTCAATGACATCAGAAATGATCAGTGCTTGTTTGTGAGGAAAACTTTTAAATTCTAGTGATCACAACAAATTTGATTAAGTTACGGATATTAGTTGATATCAATAACATTGTGCCATGGGTTTTTCAGAAGTCCGCTCGATGCAGGCACAATTCCCATTGTGGCTGCAAACTCTCTCTCGAGAGGGCCATAATGGAATTTGTGGCAGGAAGATCTCGGTTTGAGACCTTCCCATCCCCGTCAGCAAAGCAATCAGGTTCATGAAAGGGTGTGAACCAGATTACCATGAAAGTGACTGAACTTTAATATAATTAAATGGGTTGGGGGAGTGTCACATGCTCCTCATTGCCAGCGATCATTACCGGTCTCCATGCCAGGGTTTAGAGGCCAATGTAGCCGCTGAGTGGTCAGGGACATGGCTGGGCAATGCCCCAGCACGGTTAAGGGTGGGTTCGGGGGGGCATGGCCAGGGGCAGGGCTTCTGGGGAGCATCATTGTGGGAGGGCGTCCTATTATGTGTGCATGTGCAGAGGTGGGGGAGGGGGGGAGGGGGGAGGGATGACGATTTGGGACTCCAATGTTGGCAATTAAGTGGGAGGAGGAATTGATATCTGCAAGAATGAGGGGAGGGGTTCAGATCACCCTGTTGCCTGTATGGTGGGGGATGGAGTGACGTGAACACTTAGCATTGGGGGAGATTGCCCCTCTGTGGTAAAGGATGGGGGGAGGCATCTGTCACATTCCTTTGAGATCAGGGCACCCTTTGAAAAGGATCTGTGTGAAGTCAGCCTTGCCGGCTCTATGAGGCCCCACCCCACCAGAATGACAGTCTAAAACACACCTTCCTTTCTACTTTCTGACAAAGTGTCAGAAGATCTGAAGTGTAAATCTGGCTGTGTTTCTGGGGAAAATATATTCGTTTTCAGACAGAACCAAAGACTTTGCCTTTTTTTTTGGAAAATGCCGCCCATAGTAACAAAAATACCCTATCTTCCACATCCAGATGTGGATATGCCATTAACCAGTAGGACTGTCTTAACTGTGGCAAAAAAAAATCAAGATTACATATACATTTAAGCTTCTAGATCCTGCAGTAAGCCAGAGTTGTTGTGACCCAGTGTGCTATTCATCATAATGTCAAGGAGCTTGTAAATGCTTTATTTTGTAACACTGCAGTCTCCTTCACAAGGATAGTTTGCACCAAAGTGAGAGACATACTTGAATAGAAGACAGTTCATCTTCCCCAGAGCATAGGCATATTAGGCAACAATAATGTATTCACTTCAGACCCCAATAGACTTCTTCACTATGAAATCTCAAGGACTTATACAATGTGAGTACATCTTAGAAACCTGCACCTGGATGCATGCATCACTAACAATGTTTCAACCAAAGCCACCAACCTTTAATTTGCTTTGTGATTAGGAGATACAGAAGCTATGCTCCCAACAGTTCAAGTGCAGCCTACAGAGTCCCTTCCTGCATTGGGCCATCTTCATAGTGCTGTCCCACCACCCCTCCTGCTTGTGACATTGCATTCATTTATTCTGCAGTGAATTTGCATCACAAATTTCAGCGCAAATCAAAAGCTGCGGACTGGGGTTTGAAAAATTCCTAACATCTTTCTCAGTTTGCAATGGTTGCTGTGAGAGCCAAGGGGGTGAGAAATGGCTTTTTGATGGCTTATAAAACTAGAGCTTGATGGGATCACTGATTGAAAGGGGAGAGGAGGACATTGTTAAATGGATAATTGGAATCCACAGGGTGGTGAGTTGGAAATGGTTAGGGATGGTGGCAGGCTGCTCTTGCAGCCCTAGAATGTGACACGCACACATATACACCATGTCACAACTGTGCCAAATTGTAAGTTATACAGTGGAGTAGGTTAACTTCTGGAAAAATTAGGGTTGAGTGATAGTAGGCAAAACAGAGTTCAATATTTATGACTCCTCTGTTGTTTGTGGCAAAGGCAGTTTTTTTATATAATGGTGATCCTGGTTCCTCTCTGGAAATACTGCTTAGAGATTTTGAAGTCCATTCTTCAAACATCTCTGTCTATTGACCTTGGTATTATATAACCAGTCCCTTTTTAATTCAAGTTCTCTATTTCGATGATGTATTACAAATTGAGAACTTGGGAACAGTAAAAAGTGAGATAGTGTTACTGCTCCATTTGCAAACATCTTCTTCAGACTGCCCATAGCAACCAGAGTGTTGTAATGAAGACACTTCAAAAATAGTGATTCTGCTCATATGACCTCCCTCTCAATGATGAGTTTCCCACAGGCAGTAATTAGCTCGTGCCTGGATTGACCTTCACTATTGTATTGTGGCCTAAGTTATTAGTTTCTTTGATGTCCCATCACTTATGAATGGACCATTCTTCCCTGTGATGATCCAGGAAGAATATGTCAAAACTTTCTGGATGAAATTTTCTCTTCCCACCCACCATGGGAATCATAGCTGGTGGGGACGGACCATACGAAGGTCCATTGACCTCAGGTGGGAATTTACGGCCTTGGGATGAGTGCTGCCAAAAAATCCTGCCTTCTTTCTCTACCTGAAAGGTAGCTTTATAGAAATGCAAATGTGAAAGCCAGTTTCAGTTTATCTTTGAAGTCATTTTTGTCATCAGCAAGTGTGAAATTTCATAGGAAATTTGCCTCTAACTGTAATCTTTATTGGAAATTTCCAGAAGCTGACCAAATTGTAATACGAGATGCGTCAAGTCACCTGCGGCAGCAATATTAAATCATTGTGTTGTTTGTTTTTAGAATTTCTTTTAAGTTCAATATATATATTGACCACCTAATGAAATTAAAGATTAATATTACACATGCACATGTCACATCGACATGACACAGTGTTGTTTAAGTTTAAGTGATATTAGTCCCTGACAATATTGACTTTGATGAAGCTTCCAACTCTTTTCTGCGTATATCTTATTAATTGCATGCACATATCTACTGATCAATTTCGGAGCTAATTTTATGCATGGACAACAAAAGGATGCATTTCCAAATGGATATTTTGGATCTGATTATTTCTGTAATATTTCACCTTGAATAATTGTTTGAAGCAAAAAATTAAAGATATCCACCATAATGTAACTTAAAAGCTTAAAAATCAACAAAATTAATTATCTGAATCCAATACCTGGACATATTCATCTATATTTTTAATGATTTCTGATGAGCCTTAAAACAAAGGCTAAAAAATAGTTCACAATCGGGCTGCTTAAGGCACCTGTGTTTCTGGCCTGTGTTACTTCATGACAGTTGATTGTATTAATACAGAGTAAATCTAATAATTTAAAAATAAAATGCAAATGAACAGGAATTGGGTCTCCAACTTAAAGTGAACAAGGTCTTGAAAGCAGAGACTTTCCGAAGTAACTGAAATTATCAGTAATTTCAGCCCTCAGAACTTGGAGGTCAAAAAGGTACTGAAAAAATACACACAACATGACACTTAAAAGGACATGTGAATACTGAATGGGCTTTGGGGGATTTTTGTTTCTATGACCTAAATATTATAATGTGAATATCTTAACAGTTGCGTCAATCATTTCCCAGAAATGACTGTTCTAATGTGTTTCTCAAAAGAAATATGCAGTTTGATCATTCGGAGTTAGAATCTTCAAAGGGCATCTTTGGAAAAAAAAATTAGTTCCAACATTTATATACATTTTCAAAAAAAATTGAAATTCTTGGCTTCATTAATAGAATAATCAAGTACAAAGACACATTGGAAAATCCTCAACACAAATACAGCCCCAGGTGGACAGAAATTGGACGACCTTGCAAAAACACGTGGGATCCCTAGGGTCCTCAGTGCGGCATTTGAAAGTCTATGCTTGTATGAGCTAAGTCTTTCATTCAACTAATCTGATCTGGATTTGACTCTAAGTTGCCATGTGAAAAGAACAGCATTTGGAATCCAGTGCAAGATAATGCAAAATTGGGCATTCAATTATCTGGCAATTGAAGGTCAACTCAACTTCGTTCTTTGTGATAAACTGACTAAATCAATAGCTATTTCATATCGAAAAAGCATATATCTTTTAAAAATTAGCAATTAAATATAATTTAAAATGATAACTTCTGAGAAGAAAATAAATTTCTGCGTTTAGCTAATAGAATCAATGTATTTTTCAGACACACGCATCGGAAATCTCCATCCTCATTCACGGCTGGGATTCGCCGGTGAAAGTCAATGGAGTTTTGGCTGGAAAGCCAAATTCTCCAATCTCACTCGCAGTGAGGCAGTCACAAGCGAGATTGGAGAATCCACCCATATTTCTTCTTCCAATTAGCTGCCTTAAGCAATATGCTTTAATTATTGTTTCATTTCCATCAACAAGGTTTTCATATTTAGCCATAATGACTTTGTATATCGTTGGAATTTAGTCAAAGGAGTTTAAGAACCAATTTAATTAGAGGAAAAGCAAGCTAATTAATTGATTGAACTGTGTATCACAACTGTTGTGTTTATTTTTAAGTAGCTTTTTGCCCTCCACAGTTCTACAGGCTAACAACACAGACACTTTTAGTTATTTAGGGAAGTGTGCCCTCAAGATGCCCTTGTTCTCTTCTCTAAGTTCCTGCCAATGTTCCTCTCTTAGAAATTAGGTCAAGCTTTATGAAGTGAGAACACACAAAGCTTCAACCCTGTAAGTGACAGGTATTTTCTTAGTTCCCTCTGCATCATGCATCGCTTTTAATTTGAGGAGGTTAGCCAGTACTCTTCCATCCTTCTGCAAATTCCATAGTTACCAGTTGCTAAGGAAACACGGAGACCGCTCTGGCAGCATCTTGCTCATCTAATTGTTTTTTTAAAAGTTTCACGCCTCACCTTTGCTATCTACCTCCCCCTAATGGTACAGTTAAGACCTGAAATGTCATTTAAGCGGAAATAGTTAAAGTTGGTAAGAATTATAGTTGATGGCGCAAAGAATGAAATGATAATGCCAATGCTGTTAATTCTATCTCTGCTGTTGGCAGACTGGAATGCTCAGTAACAGAAGCCATTCAGAGAAGTTCTACATCACTATCAGCTTGAAAGATACAGTTGCAGGAATATTTCTAAGGCTTTGATTGCGCGTTACTCTGTCCTCCCCTAGATTCCTAGTAGGGGTCCAATCCTTAAAGCCTAGCAATTAGGCAGCTGCAGAGAAGCACACCGACGTGCTTCAGAAATTAGACATGTTATAATAATATCTTTTTTTTGCACACTGATTATCGTCTGGTTCGAAAATCGATCCCTGCAGTGTCTCCTTTTAATAATAGTTGCTGAACATTCTAAGAGCTGTAGGGAGGACAAGAGTGTACAAAGTGGGCCTGATGATTGCAAGCAGGAAATTGGGAAGGAAGCGAATGCTGTCAACTTTATTTCCCCTTGCCAGTAATCATTGCCAAATAAAAATCCTGTGCTTTCTTAGTAGGAAATCTAATTATCAGAGGAAGTAGCTGCAGGCAAACATTGTACAATATTCATGGTCAAGCAGCATGGAACAGCTGCTGGGTGCTTATTGTTAATTAATTCTCCAGAATTTATTTCCATTGGTCCTGCTAAGTTCATTTATATTCAAATCACAAGAATGTGAAATATTTCAATATCTCTGCACAGGTAGAAATTCTAGGCTAGAAAGGTCAAAATGAAGATTATTTGCCAATTTTGTCATAATTACTGTGGTTGTGGTCTAAAAAAAAATCACTTTATAGATCACTGATCTATGCGAACAGTATTGCTTTACAGAATCCCAAATCGCATGGCAAGGGTATTCAGGAATTACAATAATAGCTTGAACTTATATAATTATGCCTTTAAAATAATAAAGCACCTCTAGATGTTTCATTATCTTAACTCATGCTTAGCACCATCACCTGAATTCAGTTGTATTGGCTTGTGGTCCAACAATGTCTTAAATTTAAAATTTTAATCCCTCTATGGCTTTGCCCTCTGTCACCTTCCCAATCTCTAAAACTTTCCAAGATATATGTGTTCGTCCAATTCTAAGTTCTTGTGCATTGCCAATTTCCTCCATGTCACCATTGGCAGCCACTTTCAGCTGCCTTGGGCCGAAGATCTGGAATTTTCTCCCAATACCTCTCTAACTCTCTTTCCTCCTTTAATCTATCTCCTTGACCAATCTTTTGATCATCAGTCCTAACGTTTCCTTCATTGGCTTGGTGTTAATTTTTATCTGATTATGATTATAATTATACAATTTTTATTATAATAATTAATTGTTACGGTGCTGTTGACCAAATGATGTGGAGATGCTGGCGTTGGACTGGGGTAAACACAGTAAGAAGTCTCACGACACCAGGTTAAAGTCCAACAGGTTTATTTAGTAGCAAACGCGCTGCTCCTTCATCAGGTGAGCGGGAGGTCTGTTCACAAATAGTGCATATAAAGACACAAACTCAATTTACAAAACAATGATTGGAATGTGAAACCTTACAGCTAATCAAGTTACAGTTAGCTGTAAAGACTCTTATTCCAATCATTATTCTGTAAATTGAGTTTGTGCTTTTATATGCCCTGTTTGTGAACAGATCTCCCACTCATCTGAAGAAGGAACAGCGCTCCAAAAGCTATTGGCGTTTGCTACCAAATAAAGCTGTTGGACTTTAACCTGGTATTGTAAGACTTCTTGCTGTTGACTAAAAACAGACAAAAGGAAATAGAGTATTGATTGCTTAACTAGTACAGTCATGGTTGGTTAGTTCACTTGGCTGAACAGCTGGAACAATAGCAACAGTGTGGGTTCAATTCTCATTGGCTGAGATTAGCCACGAAACATCTGCCTTCTCAACCTTGTCCTTTGCCTTAAGTGTTGCATTACTAGCTGCCATAAATAAGGTTTCAGTGTGTAAAGTGTCATGTTGAAATTTCTTCTGGGTAACAGAGTTTTGGAAGAGCTCAAGTTTATAGTCAGTGGAAGATAGGGGAGCATGGAAGTACCATTATAACATGGAACTTAACTGACACTGTGCGCAATTTTTCTGCCCCTCTGCGGCATGTTTTGCAGTGGCGGGAGGTAGCACTTGCATTATGGTCCTGCCTGTTGTCAACGGGGTTTCCTGTTCAATGCATCCCTCACTATAGGGAAACCCACCATGGGATACACCATGGGTGGGACTATATGATCCTGCTAGCATGAACAACAGCAAGATTTCGGTGAGTACTTTTTACTATTAAATGAATTCTAAAGTCTTCATGAGATAAAAAGTGAAAATGCTGGAAAGACTATAGATCTGGCAGCACCTGTGGAGCAAGAAACAGTGTTAACACTTCAAGTCCATATTTTGAGTTCTGAAGAAGAGTCAAATGTACTCAAAATGTTGGACAGGGCTTCCCAGCAGCGCATGCTGGAAAATTGGAAATTCCCGCCCGAGTCTTCAATGACTTTTAAATGGTTCACTGAAATTTTTGTTCCACCTATTACAATTCCTATGGCAGGCGAGATAGAACATAGAACATAGAACATTACAGCGCAGAACAGGCCCTTCGGCCCACGATGTTGCGCCGACCAATTAAGAAAAAAGCAATGACCCTCTAACCTAAACCAATCCCTTTCCATCCATAAACCTATCCACGGACCTCTTAAACGCCTCCAAACTAGGCGCATCTACAACTGCAGCAGGCAGGGCATTCCATTCCCCCACCACCCTCTGGGTAAAGAACCTACCTCTGACATCCATCCTATAACTACTACCCCTTAATTTAAAGCTATGTCCCCTCGTGCTAGCTTTCTCCATCCGAGGAAAAAGGCTATCACTGTCCACCCTATCTAAACCTCTAATCATCTTGTATGTTTCAATAAGGTCTCCTCTTAGCCGCCTTCTTTCCAACGAAAACAACCCCAAATCCCTCAGTCTCTCCTCATAGGACCTTCCCTCCATACCAGGCAACATCCTGGTAAACCTCCTCTGCACCCTCTCCAATGCCTCCACATCCTTCCTATAATGTGGGGACCAGAACTGTACACAATACTCCAAGTGCGGCCGCACCAGAGTTTTGTACGGTTGCAACATGACGTTGCAGCTCCTAAATTCAATCCCCCTACCAATAAACGCCAAGACACCATATGCCTTCCTAACAACCTTATCGACTTGATTTCCAACTTTCAGGGATCTATGCACATATACACCTAGATCCCTCTGTTGATGGGAAATTTCCAGCTATTAACTCTGCTTCTCGCTGCCAGACCTACTGAGTTTTTTTTCCAGCATTTCTTGTTTTTATCGCAGATTTCCAGCATCTGCAGTATTTTGCTTCTTGTCATTTTGAAACCCTTGCAATTCAAATTAGATCAAATACAAATGATATGAACTATGGCTGTGAGGAAATAGAAAAAAGACAATAAATTTTAAAAGTTATACGATTGCAAACAGGGGCCTTGGATTGATTTTTGAGACATCGGTCAATAATGAATGGAATGGGAGAATCAGACCTGAGCACGTTTTATTTATTTATTTGTCACAAGTAGGCTTACATTCACACTGCAATGAAGTTACTGTGAAAATCCCCTAGTCATCATGTTCTGGCACCTGTTCAGGTACATTGAGGGAGAATTTAGTATGGCTAATGCACCTAACCAGCACATCTTTGGACTGTGGGAGACATGGGGAGAGCAAATAAACTCCACACAGACAGTGACCCAAGCTGGGAATTGAACCCAGGCCTCTGGCACTATGAGGCAGCAGTGCTCACAATTGTGCCACTATGCTGTTGTTCCAGATGCTAATACTTGGCTGAATACCTCTCCTATAGCATCCATCTTGCTCTACTGGATATGATTTGAGATTTAACACACTAAAAACAATATTACTGATTATGTACACTGGTTCTAAGGAACATCCATGCCACATTTTTCACCTTTTTATTCATTCGTGTTATGTGGGTGTCACTGGCTGGGTGAGAATTTTTATTGCCCATCCCTAATTGCCCTTGAAGATGGCAGTGAACAGCTTTCCTGAACTATCGCGGTCCATGTGATGTAAGCACACCTATAATGCTGTTAGGAAAAGAGTTCCATGATTTTGACCCAGTGACAGTGAAGGAATGATGATGTATTTCCAAGTCAGGATGCTGAGTGGCTTGGAGGGGAACTCGCAGTTGATGATGTTCCCATATATCTGCTGCCCTTATCCTTCTAGCTGGTAGAAGTCATGAGTTTGGAAGATGCTGTCAAAGGAGCTTTAATGAGCTCCTGCAGTTATGGTACACACTGTTGGCACAATGTGTCAGTGGTAGGAGTGAATGTTTAAGGTCGTGGATGGGGTGCCAATTAAGCAGTTGTTTGTCTAGGATGGTGTCAAGCTTCCTAAACATTGTTAGAGCCACACTCATGTTGGCAAGTGGAGAGTATTCCTTCACATTCCTGACATATACCTTGTAGATGACGGACAGGCTTCTAGGGGGCAGGAGTTACTGACTGCAGGATCCCCAGCTTTTGATCCCCTGCCCTATAGCCACAGTATTTATTTGGCTGGTCCAATCACTGATTGTTTAGATATAGGTTTGCTATTCCTGTTTGATTCCATTTTGAGAACTGATACCCTGGCCTGGATGGAGCACTCTCTGGTTGAGTAGTGTCTACCAATGGTTGCGTGGCTCCTGTTAAGAGTTGATTCCAGTCAGTCTAAGGTATTTTCAGTATTAGCGTAAAAGACACCAAATTTCAAGGTAGTTTGCGATGCTCCATAATAATATTTCACACAGGCTTAATTGAAACAGAAAGCGTATTCTCAAGTTACTGTCATCAATGGTGCATACTTCACACATTGAAAGAACCAATTAAAATTACTTTTAATTAGATAAGAATAGGTTTTGTATGGAGTGTTATATGTATTCTGCTATTCTACAAAACATCAAATTAAAGTCTATTACTCAAGGATATATTCCCTTAAACAGCATGTTTTGTGACTTAGAATTAACAGTACAATCTTTTACAGCAACCAATCGTTTGCAATAATCAATCTTGTAAAACTCTTTTCCAGATTTAGAAAATGCTGGATTATCATCTCAGAAATTTTCAGTTTTAAATTAAAGATTTGGGACTGCTGCAATGATTTGCAATTAATATTAGGCAGGAAAACAAAAGCATCCCAAATTAGTCAAGCTCTTGAAATCTCATTCTGCTTCCAACATCATTGTGGATCGTGGATGCAGGGTGTCACATACATTCCAACAATCTGGCTGGTTATTAGTATGGCTGAGGTCTCACCTGAGGGATTGGCAGTGCCTCCAGGGAGCACAAACATATTATTCTTTCTCAGGAAAACAACAACTCCCATCCCTGTATTATCAGCAGTGCCCTTGCTGTCAGCTACCATCAGCCCAGACTGTGACAGTGTCGTTTAGACCCAGCACAGCACAAAGTCATCATCCAAGGCCATCTGCAACCTTCCCAGTGAAAAATCAACTCACTATGCTGCAAGGGTAGCATTGCACAGGAGCACTAGGTTAGGCAAAATGCACAAGGAACGTACAAGAGAAATTAGTTGATGGTCCTATGATCATGAAATTAAGGCATGATTTCATTTGTATATTTAGTTTGAAATGGTTACTTTGCGGTGATTTTTACTTTTCTCACTGCAGCCGAGGAGATGTTGTTATAGTCAGTGACAGAGGTTAGCAGGAGGTAGTGGTGTGGTGGTATTGTCACTGCACTTATAAAACAGAGAGCTCTGGGGACCCAGGTTCCAATCCCACCATGGCAGACAGTGAAATTTGAATTCAATTAAAATCTGGAAGTTAAAGTGACCAATGGGAGACCCCTAATTTTTTAAGGCATCGATTGTCATTAAAACTCACTAATGGAAGTGAAGAAAATCTGACTCCTTCCCTGCTCTGGCCTACATGTGACTCCAGATGCACAACAATGTGGTTGACTGTTAAAGAGCCTCAGAAATGAATAATGCTGACCCAACCAGTGAAGCCCACATCCCATGAACAAATAATAAAATTAATATATGAACATTGGGAGCTGGAGTAAGTTAGAACAAAGATCAAAAATAAAATTACAGCACAGCAACAGGCCCTTCAGCCCTGCAAGCCTGTACCTACCACGTTGCCCATGTGAATTAAAACCCCCTACCCTTCTGGGGACCATATCCCTCTATTCCCATTCTATTCATGTATTTGTCCAGACATCAGATTTCACTTATTCAATCCATCAAGCCTATCCTACCATTCAAAAAAGATCATAGTTGGTCTGATTGTGGCCTCAACACCACTATCCTGCCTTTTCCTTTAAGTTCCTTGTTAGTCCAGATCTATCTACCTCTGCCTTCAAAATATTCAGTAGCTCTGCCTCTATCATTCTCTGAATGCCTGGTTCATCAGACATACAAAGCACCGAGAGAAAAATTTCTCCTCGTCTCCATTTTAAATGGGAGACCCCTACTTTTTTAGGCATTCCCTCATCCCTTTGTTCTAGTCTGTCCCCCAAGTAGAAACAAGCATCCACTCTGTCAGGTCACCTGAGGATCTTATATGTATCAATAAGATCATTGCTCATTCTTCTAACCTCCAATGGATACAGGCCCAAGCTGTCCAACCTTTCCTGTTAATGAGTTAACGACTCAACTGCTAATGAGTAGGGAATTGCATGGTGATTATCAGTATCTCAGTCAGGTGTGACCTTCACAGATTCACTGCATAGAAAGGATGTCTTGTTTGCTTCCTCTCTTCCTCCTCCTTCTCATGTTCATGCTACTCAACTCAACTGCTCACCAGAAAACTGGTGACAAGTGTCTCCACATGATTGTGAAGTTGTCTGATTTTGTTACCTATTTTGCTGAGCCCCGCAGGGCTCTTGCTGTGACCCAGGCCGCTGAAGTAATGTTTCTGCAAGCTAGCAGGCTACTCTTTCACATTTTGTGTATCAGCGTGGCTTTAGTTAAATGCAAATACTATGCACGTGAGTGTGGCTTGTTGCACGAGAGTCAGGAGCCATGTATGTGCTCAATGGGTAGCCTTAGTCACCCAGTAGCCACCTTTTGACTTGCTGGTGTGGCTCAAATGCAGCTAGCACAGTGAACTGCTACACAATTGAGGCATCCTTACTGCTGCCATGATATCAAACATTGACCTACATGAGTCACTAGACCTGGGCCTTGAATGAATGGAAACTCTTTCAGTTCCGATCTTGAGCAGAGTTGATGTGTGGCATTTGCAAAGTGGTGTGCATGCACTATGGGAAAACTTGCAATCCTACCAAAACTATTTGTTTGTTCTCCCTGTTTCTTTCTGGCAGGGGAGTATGAAATGTAGCCAGCTCCCAATTAATATAGTGACCTCCCTTATGCAATGGTAAGCAACTGTGAGATGCTGCAAATATCTCCAATTTCAGCCTGCAAGAGGCCCATGCATAATAATTCAACAGTGGCACATCCGTTGGCTTCCCCTGCTATGCAGTAGTAGTTGTGGCTGTAGCAGGTAGCAGGTTTCAGTGAAGATCTGCTTTTGAAATTCATAAAAGAAACATATTGTTCCTCTCTGAAATTCAGATCAGAGGATTGCTCCCTGAATACTCACAGGACATGACCTAATGCAGAAAGCCTTTCTCCTCTTCCAGCAGCATATCCTGCCCTGCATGATCTCTGTTCAATTTCCAAGTCATGCTGCATTTTCAGGGGAATGGCTACTAATGTACTCCTGTCTGAAAGCAGCAGAAGCCATAAAGTTAGCAAAAGCTCTTTCAGCAGCTGCCACAATATGTCCTGTACACTTTTGCAACTTTAAAACATATATCAGAAGCATCAGCACTTATAGAATTGAAGCAACAGCCAGGGTAACTCAACCAGCAGTTAACCTGAAAGTGGTTAATGATCTCTTTAAATAGTGCTGGTGGGGCATCTTCTTACTTTGAACCGATGTTCAACTGTGCTAGATGAGATGAAGAGAGAGTCTTAGCTAGAACATTGAGCTCTATAATGACAATGCAGCTGTTAACCAGAGCCCAAGCTAATTGAGATCATGATCTGCCAGCTCCACATGCTTCTAGCAAATTTTCACCATGCTCCAGCATCCTCGCCAATATGGAGGGCTCAATCAAAAAGTATGCCTGTGTGCTGCCAGCATCATTTTGGACACCAAATAGCAACTTTGTTACTGACCTCAGTTTCAAGCCAAGAGTCCAAAAATATAACGGTTTGTTGTAGCCTGTTTTACTCCATTGAACATAGTTAAAATCTCTCCTTTATCTTCAATTAGCTGCTTGTGGTCTCATTTCAAATTCATCCATATGTTCCCATCCTAAATAAAAAATAAGGAATTATCAAATAAAGTGGTTGGAATTCTAGAGTAATTATTTACATGCTTCAGTAAATGGAGGAGTGCAATCATACACTACCCTTCACAGAGACCTTTATCAGCCAAAAAACTGTTTTCATATGGAAACTATTGCATTTTGAGACCAATAGTTACTCCTGCCTTAGGAAACTTATGAGTCCTGAAGGACAGAATACAATTAGTTACCATGCTAGACTATTAAACTATCAAAACTGTAGTCCTGAATCGGTAGCTGGTCCAATGCTTTGTGGAATATGTGAATCAGACAACCAATGAAAATGCTTAAAATCCTTACTCTTCAAATAAAATTATTATTTCATATCAACATATGGTCCTACACCAGCTTCTGTGCTAATTATTTTGTTTTGGAGATTTTTGTTTAATGTGCTAGAATTAGTTTTGGTTGCGATTCAGAATATGAAGGTCATCATCTGTCAGTATTTTTCATGAAAGTATGACGGAAATTATTAGTAAAATAGACGCCATGCAAATGATTTACTCAAAAATGTCGTCACCACTAAAATACCTTTGTAAATAGATTCCTCTGAATCCAAAGACAGTGATGGTTATAGTTATTCTCTTGTTGAATCATAAAATTATTTATATAAAGGCTGAGGCCATGCAGCCCATCATGTCTGGGGGAGGGGGGCTCTCAGCAAGACTGACATGCCTGATCCCACTCCCCTGCTTTTTCGTAATTGCTCTGCAAATCCACCACATCCTCAGGCAGTGCATTCCAAATGCTATGCCACTGATTCCATAAAATATAGTCCTCATGTCGCCTCTGATTCACTTTCCCAAATCACTCTGGGAGAAATTGTCTGGTACCCAGTCCAATAATTCTTTCTTCTGCTCTGCAAATATAGCTACCACAGCAGCCATCATGGCTGTTAATATCCATTTATGGCATTAAAATCCAAATGCAATGAATAAATATTTGGTATAGGAATACAACTTGTACTACGTCACCTCTGTAGAAAGATGCTGTGTAGTCTCATTGTATAACATTAACGACACTGCCGACATCTATTCATCCAGGCAACAAAGATCACCTCAAAAATTGCATGGTTCTGCATTTTCCTGTAGCTGAAATTTTAATTTGCTCACTTGACGATTCACCAGCCTAAAAATCGTTTGCTGTCCGTTTATCAGAGACTCACGTCATTTTCTCCAAACACTGAAAATTTGATTTGTTCTGGAGAAGAATCATAGAATCCCTACAGTGCAGAAGGAAGCCATTTGGCCCATCGAGTCCGTACTCACAACAATCCCACCCATGCCCTAACTCCGTAGCCCCAGGTATTTACTCTGCTAACCCCCCCGGCAACTTAGCATGACCGATCAACCAAATGTGCACAAGTATTTTCTAAAAAAAATCTTCTGTTACTTAGCTTCAAATAAACCACACAAAAAATTCCAAGGAGGCGATTTTCCCAAAAAAATACGGTGTGCTGAATTTGCAGGAAAAATGCTGTAAATCACGATTGTTTTTTCAGTGGGAGTTCAGACAAGAATTTCCCACACACCGTGCACTGCTGAGTGCACCGGTGTGAATGCCATTAGAAATCAGTGGGCGGGGCCTATTCCCACCCAGGAGGCCAGCAGCAAAGTGCTAAATGGGCCACTGTAAATGTAATCATCTGTCAGCGCTCAGATCAGCACATGTGCAGTGGCCCCTGTCTGCCAGTCTCCCGATTGCTGGTCGGCTCAATCGTAGGCCAGCCCTGCGACCCCCCCCGCTGCGCTGGCTCTCTTACCGACCTCCCCCCACTCTCGGCCCAATCACTGGCCCTCCAAACATGCCCAGGCCCAGCCTCAATCTTCCCCCACAGCCCCAATCTGCTGATTTCACCACCCCCCTGCCCGCCACCAGCAGTCCTGACACTCCTACCCCCTCCCGAAGTGCCAACCCCTCTCCCTCACTGCAGTACCCCTCCCCAGCAGGCTGAACACCCCTCCTCCACTATCCGTTTGACCAGCTCTGCTCATTGGCCTCCCTCCCTCTGCTCATGATCTGTAAGCAGTGCGGCAGTGGGACACCGCCGCACCCCCACACCACCCCCCCCCCCACCACCACCCACCCCCCCCCGACCTCCCCCAGCCGCCACCCTCACCAATCTCCCCCAGAGGCCTCGCCATTAGGTCCCACCCCATTAGGCACTGTCCCCTTGGCACAGTCAGATGGGCAGTGCCAGGGTGTTCCCTGGGTATTGGCACTTTGTCTCTTGGACAGTGCCAGGCACACAGGCTGGCTCTGCCAAGATGCCAATAATGTGCCACTGCCCAGGGAGGCACCCCCACCCCCCCCCCACCCCCTCGACTGCCTGACCCTCGGCGGGGCCCCGATTTCCCCCCTTCACTCAAGCGGGGTCGGGCCATCTGCTCCCCATTACTGGGAAGCTATTGTAAACCCTGCTGGAATGAAACACTCCTGTCAGGGCAGGGAGAGGCTAGCGGGCCCAGCAACTTCAGTCCTGTTAATTATATTAAAATGACGACTTGAATACATTAGGCAGTTCTGCACCTATTTCCAGTGTGGAGCTGACGGCATCGGAAAACCGGCACTGGAAGACACACTCGGGGCCGGACGCCCAGTGTGGATCGTGCTATTCCAGCCCAGTGAAATCTCCTGGCTCACTGTGCTAAGAAATCAGCGCACGCCACCCACCTGGGGAAGGAGCAACGCTCTGAAAGCTAGTGATTTCAAATAAACCTGTTGGACTTTAACTGGGCGTTGTGAGATTTCTTATTGTGCTCACCCCAATCCAACACCAGCATCTCCACATCAGTGATTTCTAAAGCTGCCCTTGCTGCCAGTGCCACACGTGAGCAGTTGTAAAGTTAAACCCCGTGACGGAGCTCCTAATTTTACTTATTGGCCCTCTGACTCCTCTCAATAGCTCCATATAATCACAACAAAGTAGTTGAGACACACCATGGCAGCAGGGCAATAAAATCAGGTTCTGCCAGGTCAGAATCAGGTCTGCAACTAAGGTCGTAGATTATTAGACGCCACATAAACACAGGCAATGGAAGGGGAGGGGTATGCGAATAACTTCCTGTGTCTAGGACAGCATATCTCAGTGAATAATTCACAGTCACTGCTTCTCCAAGGGTTCCATTGTTAATGATCTGCACAATGTTATTAGTTTACCATGGTTAAATAAATCAAATCCATATGCTTTACAAGTAACAACATTTTACTGTTAAATTTCAACCTAAAGTTATCTGGCAGGCCGGGATACAACAAAACAATGTCATTGGTTCTCATACATGGACCAGTCAGTATGCGCAGACAGGTAGAGGCAGCCATCCTTGTAGCCACCTTGGTTTGGCAGGAGTTATAAAGGTTTATCAACTTCCTCACGTTTGTACTCTATGCATTATGGATAAAGCCAAGGATTCTGTATGTTTTTTAACAGTCTTGTCAAATTTTCCTGCCACCTTTGCATATTTTTATTTGTAAACATCTAGAGCACTCTGTTCCCAGGTTCTTGTTAAAATTATACATTGAGTTTATATTGCCTCAGCTCATTCATCCTTCCAAAATGTATCACTTCATTCTTCTATGCATTAAAGTTATTATGTGACTGCCCATTTCACCAGTCTTGCTATATCCTCCTAAATTCAAGTTATTTGAATGTTGTATCAGGTGGAACTTTTGAAATTATGCTCTGTGTGCCCAAGTCCAGGTCATCGATATGCTTATCTCATTAAATCACAATATTAAAATTTAGATAAAAGCAAAATACTGCAGATGCTGGAATTTGAAATAAAAGCAGAAAATGCTGGAAAATCTCAACAGGTCTGACAGCATCTGTGGAGAGAGAACAGAGCCAATGTTTTGAGTCTAGATGACCCTTCGTCAGAGCTCCCTTAATATGGTTGCTTGATAGAAGAATCAGATCAGGTTACCTAAACCCAACTTTGTTTCTTTAATCATATTTGTGAATAGTGAGATTGAAGAATTCAGCTCCTTCAAATTTGCTAAACCAACTAAACTTTTGTCTCAATACTTTATTCAGCTATCACTATCTGATGGAAATGTTAACTAACACTAATCATAAGTTACAACCAACTCTTCAAAATCCTGCTACTCATGGACCATCCATATTTAGGTGGGCACCCTGGGCACCCCTCATGCAGGGACAATTAAAGTGACAATGTACTCTAGATCCAGGCGAACGCTTTAGTTCTTCCCAACAGATGTTGCATGTATACACATCTCTGTGCTGTACTCTATTCCAACCCAATTTAGCTTAGCTAAATTATACTGCAAGTATTAGAATTGGAAACAGACAGTGATAGATCTCAAATAATTTCTGCTTCTAATGGTTATTTGGTGATTTCTGTGAATTGCAGACAATATACTGGTAATGAAGACATACAACTATGATGCCCCTTCAGTTGATTGCCCTTACCAGAGATCACTTCATAGACACACACACAAAAAATGCTACTTAAGCAAGGTGACCAGAGAACAACCAACACATATTGATGTGTACCATAGCACGATCGTTGCCTTCATGAGAGAAGAGACCTTGATGCTGTTATAAATGCAAAACTTTACAAATGCAAGCGGGCCGTGTTTTAAAATTTTTTTTTAAATAATTTAAGTGTCCTGTCCTAAGTAAGGAATTGTGTGATCGTATTAAACCCTGCATGGACACAAATCCATGTGATTTGGTTTTCACAGAGAAAAAAGTCCAAGCAAAAACCTAAAAAAATGTGCCAGGTTTCACATCTTGACACAAAAGGGGGCAACTTTTTTTCTGGACACAGACACCAACAACAGAGAGACCTAGAGAGAGAATCAGAAACAGCTGCTGTTGTGAAAAGCAGAGGAAAAGACTGTTATGTGTCAGGCAGGATATTGATGAGAACTAGTTCAAAGTGACAGAACTTGGACATTAATGGAATAAGGAGCCAACAGAGGATGACTTGCTGCTGAAAACCAGTTTGATCATACTCAGAATGTTAACTGGAATGACTGTCAAAGGATACCGGAAATCTTTGGTATTGGCAATTACTTTTCTTCAGTTTGATGTATTTTTATCTGTTTAGTCCATGTTGGTTTTAGTTTATTTCTTACACTAAAAGTCTGAAAAGATAAAATCCTTGTTCTGCGATTTTTTTTCTATCAGTCACTTGGAAATTCATTCCTTTCAGTTTATTTGGGGAACATGGCAATTTCTACTGGCTGTTGCATCTAGGTTGTTGAGTGCATGCAAATAAAATATTTGAATATTTTATAATATTTGATTGGCAACTGAGCAATTACAATTTTAAACAGAAGTTAAATGAATTAAAAGAGCAAATTCATAAGTTTTCTACTATTGACCCAATGTTAGGAACAAAAATAATTTTATCACGTGGGATTAAAATAGCTTGCTTTGTTATAAACGGAATAAGGTCACATTTTTGCTACTTCCAGCATTTTACATTTTACAGCAGTAAGATGTCTATTTGGAATATCATGTTCAATATGATCTAATATTTAATAGAATGACTCCTGAGTTCCAGGCTGAAACAGTTCATTATTTCCCCTGGGCAAACAGTCAAGTTGTTTAATTCATAATTACAATTCAGTACAGTGTCTCAACACTGCCCAAGACAACCCACACAGAGGTTTAAATTGAAGAGTTGATTGTTATAATTTGCTGTTCAACTAATTAAAATTATATCATTACATATGTTAGGAATATTTACAGGTGTGACAAAGAGCCAGTCCTCAGGTAACTGCTTCTGTCAACACCATGGACTCAGAACTGTGAGGAGAAAGTGAAAGGCTACTGTCACAACAAGGTGAATTTAATAACCTCAGTGTTCTATGAAAGATATACGGCACATATTACTGGATACCAGATGTCGATGCAGATGTTTGGATAAAGAAAGCACTTTCCTTGTCATAGGTATGTACCAATTATGAAACAAAATCTAGATGGCAATTTCTTTTGATAGAATGAGAAATCTTTCCTGCAGCTGTCTAATGCTTTACCCATCTCATATTTATTTGAAGTGAATTGTAAAAAGAAGTATTTCCCAGCAACATTTGCAAATGAATATGTAAAATATTGCAATCTTTTATTTTTCGAAGTTACTAAATATAGCTCAAACAGTACAATGCTTCATTTTCAATAATTCATCTATTGGGCCAGTTAGAACAATGAACCAACAAGACAGAACAGTTCAGATTTGCCACAAAGAAAATGACCCTTTTACAAATGTAACAAATCATCTTCCTTTCCAGGAAGGCTTTGTGAAATATTTATAAGCTGTACAGCATGATTTCAGTTTGTAAAGGTCAGTAGGAATGTGGACATAGACTGACCACAAAAGATGCATTCTTAGGTTCCCTTATGCAGTGTTTGATAAAAGAGATTTTGAGATAGAAATTGTAATGCTTCATAATAGTTGTAAAATGGGGCCCAATTCTGGGGACAATCTGCATGCTCCCAAGAGTTGGCTCATTGAAACATTGAAACATAGAAGATAGGAACAGGAGGACACCATACGACCCTTTGAGCTTGCATCACCATTCCTCATGATCATGGCTGATCATCCAACTCAATAGCCTAATCCTGCTTTCTCCCCACAATCTTGATCCCATTCATTCCAAGTGCTATATCTAGCACTTAGGGTGAATATTTGACCCAAAATAGGATCAGATAAGTTTTCAGCCATCTCTGATGTCTGCCTGAAACAGGCTCCTCATTTATATACTTAGTGGAGTTAACACCTTCAGAACCTTCTGAAGTGGATTAACTAATATGGATCCAAGCCACTCTATTCAGAAAAGACCAAAATTTGCCCCAGTCTTTCAGTTAGCTTATCTCAACTGGGTATCTACAATTGCCCCTGGCATTCTAAGGCAGAGGAAAAATCAGTCTGCCTTGAATCATTACATAGTAACTCAAGTTTGAAACTGCACTGATCTGTTCATGGGTGCAAGTCAAGCAATAAACGATAAAACCTTTGGATGAAACTGTTAACTTTGTTTGTTGATAGACTTTTCAAGTACCAAGATGATGTAAATCTCAGTTCATATGCAACCTAAAAATATTTACCCAGCCCAAAAGAGTCTAAATGACCAATAATTCATGATAGAAATTAATGCATGCAATGCTAATGTAATTGCACTAATGCGTCGGTTCTGACAACCCATTAATGCCAATAAACAACACAATTTGCACCTGCAAGAAACATCCATGTTTTGATTTGTTCCAGATCCATCACCCCAGCTTGGTTTTATGGACTAGTACTGTAGCCTATAGAAGTCTCATATGGATGCAAAATGTTAACTCTGTTTCTTGCTCCATGGATGCTGCCAAACCTGCTAAGTTTATTCAGAATTTTCTGCTTTTATTACTGTAGTGTGTAGTTTTTGGATTTTCACAGCTGGTGTGTGAGGGATCCCACTGGCAGCCCAACCTCATAGAATCAACAGCCTATTTTAAGATCATCAATTATGAAAATGGGTAAGCTTTCATCTTAACTCCAGCTATAATAAAATGGTTTGAAACTAAATGCATATACTTCCCTATTTTACTAAACTACCACTGTTCAGTGAATATTCTGTGTGGCCCCAGAGTTATTTTTGTGTGCACGTGTGCCCAAATCGATTTTATTTAATTTTGTGCTTGCATTGTCAATTGTTTAATTTTTAAATCTGGTGTCAGAAGTGTAGTAAAATATTGATCATTTTAATATAAAACCAGGACTGATTGCAATGAAACAGTTGGTGCTTACTGTCATTACTTTGTAAAGTCCTTGAATATGTTGCTACATCCCAAATTCATTCCCAGTTTTCCTAGAGCTCCTTATTTAAATTTCTCCAATCAGGTTTACCACCTCTCTCCACCCACCCCCTGCCTCCCCTGCCCCACCCAGTTGCCACAGTATCAAAACAATGTAGGGCAAAGGTAAACTTTTCAGCCTATATGCAGCCCCTGACATGGTCAACCATACTATCTGACCCTGACACCTCTCCACTGCCATCGAGCCGGAGGGGATTGCTGTCACTTGGTTCCATTCTTATTTAATTTTTATCAGAGAATCACTTCCAATGACTTCTCCTCCCACTCCCATACCATTGACTGGAATTCTCTGACCTCCCCTGTGGCTGGGATTCTCCTATCCCATTGCTGAGTACCAAATTCTCCATTCTCCTGGCAGCGCTGACAGAGCATCCAAGACCAGAGAATTCTGACCATTATGTCTGATGTCCCTCAAGGACCCTTCCTTGCCCCCTCCTATTTCTCATTTGCATGTTACTGCTCAGCATTAGCTTTCATATGTATGCTCACAACACTCGGCTCTACCTGCATTATCGCCTTTCTTGACTCCCCCACTGTTGTTAAATTAGCATTCAAGCTAGCCAACATCCAGAATTGGATAAGCAGAAATGTCTTCCAATTAAGTACTGGGAAAGCTGAACCCATTGTTTATCAGACCCTGCTCCGTTCTCGCTATTAATTCTATCTCGTTCCCTGGCATCTGTTTGAGATGAAGCTAATCTGTTTGCAACATTTCACATTGATCCTGAGAGGAGTTCCTGACCTCATGTCCGTGCCATCCTGAAGACCACTTTATTTAGGGTATGTAACATCCCCTGATATCAGCTCTGTCTCAGAATATTTGCTGCTGAAACCTCATTCATGCTTTCACTACCTCCAGACGTAAATATTCTAACTCACTTCTGGTTTTAACTCACATCAAGTCCCATTTGCTTATCACCTCTATGCTCAATGATCTACAGTATTATCTGGTCAAGAATTTAAAACTTTCATCTTTGTTTTCAAATCTTTCCATGGCATTGACCTTTCCTATCTCTCTAATCTTCCCCATCCCCAAAACCATCCAATATATCTGCACTCCTCTAATTCTGCATCTTTGAGCATTCTCAGTTTTAATTGCTCCGCCATTGCTGTCATAGAGTCATAGAGATTTACAGCAGGGAAACAGGCCCTTCGGCCCAACTTGTCCATGCCACTCCTTTTTTTTTTGAAAATCCCTAAACTAATCCCAGTTGCCCGCATTTGGCCCATATCCCATGCATTTGCCATGGTGGCCATGCCTTCAGTTGCCAAGGCCCGAAGTTCTCAAATACTTTCCCTCCAAGGGCCTCTCTACGCTGCTTTCTTCCTTTAAGAAACTCCTTAAAACATATCTATTTTGGTCATCAGACCTAATATTTCCTTATGTGATTCAGTGTCATCCTTTGCTTTATATTGTTGCTGTGAAGCACCTTAGGGTGTTACATTATGTTAAAGATGCTGTATAAATATAAGTTGTTACTATTGTAAAACTACCAGAAACTTCTGTCAAATGCAAAAATAAATGCAGAAATCCAAACTGATGTCAGTGACACCATACTCCTCCACAGGGGTGCTGTTGCAATCTTCACAGGTGCCATCAATACAGATTCAGTGAGTAAATATGAATCTCAACATTTTACATGTTGTTTTCGCAATAGAAATGGTAAGCCTTGATTATGGAAAAACAAGTTTTTCACAATAAGCTAAGTCTTAAGCACTATTGACGAACCTCTCTGGCCCTGAAATTTCAATTTTACAAGTGAAGAATCCTGCTCCCTCAAAACAAAATATAAATTCTGCGTAATTCTGAAAATCATACAAATTAATTCTCATGTTTTTAAAAAATATTTTATCTGTGATACTTCAGCTTCTTCTTAAATCCATGTGTATGCCGACCGTTATTTCACTTTCTGTACAATGAGTAAAATGTAAATTATATTCATTGTTCTTACTCCCTACTTTGATGTCTGTGAGAATTCTACAACCTGATTGCTCCATCAGTTTGCTCGCTGGCCAATTAACCGAACTCGCGTATCTTTGGACTGTGGGAAGGAGTCATGATGTGGAGATGCCAGCGTTGCACTGGGGTAAACACAGTTAAAAGTCTGACAACACCAGGTTTAAGTCCAACCGATTTATTTGATAGTAAACTCACAACCATTCAAGGTTTACCTCTTCGTCAGGTGAATTCACAAAGCTTGTGAGTTTACTGTCAAATAAATCGGTTGGACTTAAACCTGGTGTTGTCAGACTTCTTACTGTGGGAAGAAACCAAAGCACCCAGAGGAATCCCAAAGTGAGAAATTATTCTTGAATAGAATCAAATTAATAATTCTACCCTTATTAAGCACTATAAAAAGTCAGTGCAAAAAACCATCAATGACATAACATACAAAAGGAATAGACTCATTAAAAGCTTAGAGCTCACCTAGATCATCATCTCTACCCATTGCTAGGTGATAATAAGTATAAATTAAATGGTAGTGGGAATGATGGTGAAACCATTAACGTTTGCCCTTATTATTCCAGTGAAGTAATTCTGGATTCCACACTTGCACAGAAATCCAGAAGTTGCTGCTAACAATGCTACACTTCTCCAAACTTTGATCACTGGGAAAACAACCGAATTGACGAAAATTTTCATTCTTAATACAAGTAGTCTCGCTGCTGTTGCAGCTTATTGGCTGAGTGTAACTGAGCTGTTAACAGCGTACTAACGTCATAACTACACTTAAAGATGGAAAAAGGAGAGTTGCATTTATATACCGCTTTTCATGACCACAGACATCCCAAAGTGTTTTATAGCCAATGAAGTGCAATCATGTCGTAATGTATGAAATGCAGCAGCCAATTTGCACACAGCAAGATCCCATAAAAAGTAATGCCATTACGAGCAGGTAATATTTTTCTGAGTGTGTATTGAAAAATAAATATTGACCAGAGCACTAAGGATATCTCTTTCCCATTTTTTTGAAATGGTTCTATGGGATCTTTTGATTGCACCTTAGAAAGCGGACAGGACCCCAGTTTAACATCTCATCTGAAAGACATCACCTCTGACATTGTAGCATTCCCTGGTGCATTGGTCTGGATTTTGTGCCCAAGTCTCTGAAGTGAAACTTGCAACCACAACTTTTCTGTTCAATTCTGTTTTTTCTTTTTGTTTTGGGACAATATCTCTGATATCACTGTAACTGGTGCAAAAGATTGTGGAATTTTAAGTAAGACTTGTGTAGATTGCAACTTGACTTCCTGCAATCTTTTGCATTAATTTTAAAGTTTTAAAAGCATCATGTTAGAATCAATGCTCCGCCACAAATTGGTTACACCCAGTGTGAATGAGTTATTATTGGAAATTTCTTCTGATTGAGCTCATTTGTAGGTCTTTGTAAGACTGGCGTGTTTTTAAACATTTGAAAATTTACTAAGGAACTGACTACATCAATCAAACAAAAATAGTTTTGTATAGATTTTAAAGTTCATCCTTAGGATCTGCTGCCCTTGTTCTTCTAGATGGAAGTGGTCATGAGTTTGGAAGGTGCTGTCGCAGGATCTTTGGTGAATTGCTGCAGTGCATAGTACACACAGCTGCTATTGAGCATCGGTGGCGGAGGCACTGAATGTTTGTAGATGTGGTGCCAATCAAGTGGGGTGCTTTGTTCTGGATGGTACCAAGTTTCTTGAGTGTTGTTGGAGCTGCAATCAGGCAAGTGGGGAGTATTCCATCACATTCCTGGCTTGTGCCTTGTATATGGTGGATAGACTTTGGGCAGTCAGGAGTTGAGTTACTTGCTGCAATATTCCTAGTCTCTGACCTGCCATTGTGTTTATGTGGCGAGTCCAGTTGACTTTCTGGTCAATTGTAACTCCAAGGATATTGACAGTGGGGGATTCAGTGATAGTAACACCATTGAATATCGAGGGGTGGTGGTTAAAGTGTCTCTTATTGGAGATAGTCATTGCCTGGCAAATGTTACTTGCCACTTGTCAGCCCTAGCCTGGATGCTGTCCAGATCTTGGTGCATTTGAACATGGACTGCTTTAGCATTCGAGGAGTTGCGAATGGTGCTGAACATTGTGCAATTATCGGCATACATCCCCATTTCTCACCTTATGACAAAGGGATGGTCATTGATGAAGCAGCTGAAGATGATTGGGCTTAGACACTACCCTGAGACACTCTTGCAGAGATGTCCTGGAGCTGAGATGATTGACCCTCCACAACCACAACCATCTTCCTGTGTACCAGGCATGACTTCAACTAGTATAGAGTGTGTCCCCTGATATCCATTGATTCCAGTTTTGCTCAGGATCCTTGATGCCTCTTGGGAGGTTGTGCTACGCTCTGTAAATACAAATTATTGTTGGATAAAATAAAATCTTTTTGAATAGCTCAGACATTTAAAATTGAATTGCATACACTGACTTGGTGATTTAAATGCACATTTTTTGTGATAAAACCATTCTAGGCTACTAATCAAATGCAACCAAGTTATCACATTCAAATATATCAAGAAATATTTTTTAAAACAAAATGTCATTTTTTAATTACATTCCTAAATGCTTATGATTGCACTGTTACAAGGTTGAATTCATGTTGAGTGATTGGTAACTGCGTCTAAGTAGAAACTGGGTAGGGGGTCGGAAAACCCTTTTCAAAACGAATGTCATTTGCAACAGAATCATTGATTGCACCCAAGATGGAAAGTTTGATCCCAGTAAATACAGTCATGGATATACCTAGGCTTAATAAATGGTTACCAGAAATTTCTAATTGTTAATCTGATTGAAAGTCTTTTGAAAGTTGAATTAAATAACCAAAATCAGTCGGTTGTGCTGCTGTGTTTTACACCAAACATCACAGACTACTACAAATCCTTAGGTCATTTTATCATCCACCTCACATAATATCTGCAATCAGCCTGAATGGCATTGAAATTACAGTAGGAGTATTTTTACCAATGATTAAATACTTTCATATTCCACTGCTGATCACAGATCACTGCATTTAATTTACACTTATTATCACCTAGCTATGGGTAGAGATGATGATCTAGGTGAGCTCTAGGCTTTTAATGAGTCTATTCCTTTTGTATGTTATATCATTGATGCTTTTTTTTTGCACTGCCTTTTTATAATGCCTAATAAGGGTAGAATTATTCATTCGATTCTATTTAAGGATAATTTTCCAGCAAATGTATCAGTGGTTGAATTTATGAGTCATAAACTGTATCTAAGGTACAAAATAAATCTAAATGAAAGAGTTTGTACAATATTAAATCATTTGGAAATTCATTATAAATTAGCAGATAAATGTGCTATCAGATTTTGATCAAGAATAACAGAATGGCTCCAAATGGCTCATAAACACAGTGAAGGTCTCAATAAACAGGCTCATTTAATCATGAAGCATGTATTCTACTGCTTCCAAGTGAAGGGATGAAAAGGCAGTAAATTAACGCATAGTAAAAATCAGCATTGTCATTTTGGAGAAATACTGAGGGAATGCTGCAATGTCGAACTGCCATCTTTTGAATGAATTAAAATCAAGGTGATACTTGCCTATTAAGTGAAAGTGTTGTTTATGGATCATGCCCACCAGTGGAATGCCAAATTCACTTAATAACTTCAGTCATAATTTGTATGAAGTACTTTCATATGTGGCCAACATAGCCAAGTCTTCACTTAATACATACTACCAGCTAATAATTGCTTAATAGCAATTAAAAATGCAAACTTTTGTCATTTTGTTCCCTCTGTAGTATAAACCAACCCCTCCCCTCCCCTCCCCCCGACTACAGAGGGGTGGCACATTGGCACAGTGGTTAGCACTGCTACCTCACAGCACCAGAGACCCAGGTACAATTACCAGCTTGGGTCACTGTGCGGAGTTGGCACGTTTTCCCCCCCCATATCTGTGTGTGTTTCCTCTGGATGCTCTGGTTTCCTCCCACAGTCTGAAAGGCGTGCTGGTTAGGTGCACTGGCCATGCTAAATCCTCCCTCAGTGTACCTAAACAGGTGCCAGAGTGTGGCAACTAGGGGATTTTCACTGCAACTTCATTGCAGTGTCAATGTAAACCTGCTTGTGACACTAATAAATAAACTTTAAACACCACCTTCACATTAAACATTGGTAAAATAAACTAACCCAAAGAAACATACACATGGCATGTTATGGTCTATCAGCGTGTGTTTATACTGAGAGATCAATGTTGGGATAACCTGTAATTCTGACAGACAGCTTGAGAGTAAAACTTGTTTACGGTTTAATTGGAAAATGTGTTATTCCACTGAAAGGCGTATGATGTTTAATTATAAGTTATCAACACTGTGTTCTCCAGTCAACAGACAGGTACTCAGCTCCCTCCTAATTTGTCATGTAATCTTTTTTGTGTGTGTGTGGGTGGTTCAGGGTGCCTTGACTTCCAATACATTTGCTTGGCAATTTCTCTGCTTGTCCTGAGTGGAATCACCGCTGCAAACCAAGGAATAGTAAAATACATTTCAGCAGCACAATATCAACATGGCATTCCGCCAGCCCCTACCAGCTGGAAATTTCCTTGGAACCGTTCTCGTTTTGCCTGAACTCTACTGGTAGTTACACCCATTTCTGCTGCACTGTCAGGGAACACTGTCAGGAGCAGGAGAAATTCCAAGAAAATTATTGGGAACTTTCTCTTAATTGATGGTTGGTTAGCTCAACGGCCTAGATGGCTAGCGTGCAATTCAGATTAGCAGCAACAACATGGCTTTGATTCTTATTCTGGCTGAGGTGGATTTGGGATCTTGTTCCTGGGGACCCGGCAAATCACCACTGACAAAAAGTGCCAGGATAAAAACAGCTAGGTGCTAACATGATGGGCCAGTTGGCCTCCTTCTGCGCTATAACAATTCTGGATGAAATATCAGCAAACGTTGAACCAAGGATCTGCCTTTGGAATGCACATAGATCATAGAGCCCCCTACCGTGCAAAATGAAGCCATTTGACCCATCGCGTCTGCACCGACTCTCTGACAGAACACCTTATCTGGCTCCTACCCCTGTAACCCCATGTATTTCCCCTGTTAATACCCCTAACCTACCGATCCTGGGACACTAAGGGGCAATTTAACATGGCCAATCCACCTAACCTGCACATCTTTGGACTGTGGGAGGAAACTCACACAATACAGGAGAACATGCAAACTCCACACAGCCAATTACCCAATGCCAGAATTGAACCTGAATCCCTGTCGCTATTAGGCAGCAGTGCTAACCACTGTGCCAATGTGCTACCAATGAAGGAAGGAATTAGTAGTAATTGGAAGGATTGGTGACTACCAGTTAGTATAATGAAGTATAATGGTTTACTTATAAGCAGATAAATATACAGACTACTTTCATGATGTTCTCACTTCAGCTCCATCTTGAACCACAGTAAATACAGTCCTCCATCAGAACTACCAGGCTCAACTTGGTCCTCAAGTATCATCCATTAGGAGGCTAACTGGAGCTATTCCAGTCATAGTTTGTGGGGTGATTGCTTCTTCATACCGGCCTTGAAGCAATCAAGTCATATGATCCTCCCAATATGCATCCCTTAAAGGGGCCAGCTGCTATGGAGGGTTATATTAAGGTATGGGAAAGCCGTTCACAGGCATAAATCCCACAACAGCAATCTTTTATCAAATCTAAATCTGACCATGAAGCAGGATAGGGATGACCTGTGGGTGTCTTACTATGTTTTGAGTCATTGGCTGGAATTTTCTGACCATTCACGCCAGCAGGATTTTCCCATCCCGCTGCTGTGAATGGATATTTGGCTTGTCACCAAATTCTCTGTCTTTGCTGCAGTCAAAGCGTGACATGAACGGGCAGTAAGATCACATCTGTTGTGTTTTCTTTGTTGAGTATATTGGTAACCTTAATCACTGAGGATTACACATCCTAAGAGGAGGTCTTGTGGTGCAGTGAAGAAAATTCCTCCCTCTGAGTCAGAAGCTAGAGGTTCAAGTCCCACTCCAGGACCTGATGGCCAAGGAAGGTACATTCATAATGCAGTCAGATAAGTCAAATATCAATGTACAAATCCTTCCAACGCTTGCCCAACAGCAGATGGTAAGACAAGGAGAGATGCCTGGTCAGCCATGTGATGGAAAGAACATTGGAGGATCTGTTACCATTATCCATTGCTCCGGACTACGGCATACATCTGCATGTTGTCACAGCAACTCGGACTCCCTGAGTGATAACATACCATCACCACACATCATGAAACACAGGAATAAGTGGTGAAGCTCTGATGTTGAGTCACCCAATGATATACACCAAGATGTTTAACATATGAATAATAGTCACTGAGCGAAGGTACAGGAGAACACCTTGTGCCCTTAGAACCATATCCCAGCAAGACATCAGTGTATTTGAGAGAAGGAGAGAACAAAATGAATAGGATAAAAAAAATTATTAAAATAACAAAAATATTTTTCTGTCTTTGCTCTAAATACTTAATGATTTCCATTTGGAATGTTTTATTTTGAATTTCAATAGTTCTTTCTATATATGCTTCAATATTATCTACCTGCTGTTGAATAAGCACAATAGAGCAATAGATCAACATTCTGGGAGTAACTATTGACCAGAAACAGAACTGGACAAGCTAAATAAATACCATGGCTACAACAGCAGGTCACAGGCTAGGAATCCTACAGCAACTTACTCACCTCCTAACTCCCAAAAACTGTCCACCATCTACAAAACCCAAGTCAGGAGTGTGGTGGAATACTCTCCACTTGCCTGGACAAATGTAGCTCCAACAACACGGAAGAAGCGCAATACCAACCAAGATAAAGCAGACCACTTGATTGTCATCCCATCTACAAATATTCACTCCCTCCACCATTGACGAACAGTGGTAGCCGCATGTGTCATCTACAAGATGAACTGCAGGAACTCACCAGAACTCCTTAGACAGCATATTCTAAACCCAAAACCAGTACCATCGAGGACAAGGGCAGCAGTTGCATGGGAACACCACCTTCCAGAGGACCCCTCCAGACCACTAACCATCCTGTCATTCCTTCACTGTCACTGGGTCAAAATTCTGGGACTCCATCCCTAACGGCATGATGGGGGTGCCTACCTCATATGAATTGCTGTGGTTCAAGAAGGCAGCTCATCACTACCTTAAAAGGTGTAAAACCTATTAATCTACCTGTCAATTGTTTCCTGAATCCAGACTCTGGTTCACAACTCCTCAGAGAAGGTGTGAACCGTAAGTCTTAGAGAAGCTGACTGGGCAGTACCACAATTATGGGGTGGTATGAGGCACCAAGCCCCATAATGGAGTCAGCCAGCCCACAACCCAGAACATTCTTCCAAGCCAGTGAAAATTGTCACAAATGGAAAGGGGATGGGAATTCCTGCAGTGGGCTCCATCCGTCATCTGAGAAGGCCTCTTTAATGGATATGACTGCCTAAAAATCCAGGCCGAAGAGTCTTCATTGACTTTATAGGAGCTCTTGCATTTAGAAGGGTTGGTTTTTTTTGTGTGTATGGTGGTCTCATTTTTGATGTAAATGAGTCTCATTTTGGGAGATCCAGCTCTATTCATGCATAGTTTGATGGGGGCTGGAGCCCTCATTTTTTGTATATTTGTTTATTTTTTGCTTTAGCAAAAAATGATTATTTTATGACCTGAATCGCAACTCAAGAATATTGTTTTGGCTTGGTGCCGATTTATATTTGTGGGCGGCATATTCCGGCCACGTTCGCCCCAAAACCAGAAAATCCTGATTGAGGTCAACAGACCTTTGCACGGTCTGCCCCTCGCCTGCTCTGATTCTTGTGGCAGGTGGGACAGGAAAACTCCTCCTATGTCTGCATTGCACAGACACAACATACATAAAGGGGGCAACTTTGAGCGTAAATGGTGACATGTACCCTATAAAAATGGCTTGACACACTCCCTATAAAGATGTTTATGGATTCTGCATTTCTGGCTCTATCAGATCCCGTCCCATCAGAGTGACACAGAATCAGTGCGCACAGTGTTCCAGAGAATCCATGCACAGAGTGCCAGGGAATCCATGCACAGAGTGCCAGGGAATCCATGCACAGAGAGCCAGGGAATCCATGCACAGAGTGCCAGGGAATCCATGCACAAAATGCCAGGGAATCCATGCACAGAGTGCCAGGGAATCCATGCACAAAATGCCAGGGAATCCATGCACAGAGTGCCAGGGAATCCATGCACAAAATGCCAGGGAATCCATGCACAGAGTGCCAGGGAATCCATGCACAGAGTGCCAGAGAATCTGGAGAGAAAACTCAACTGTGCAGTTGGAAAGCTACATGCCAGTTTTCTCGCTGAAGCCAACGCTCTGACAATATATGGGAAGATTCCACCGAAAGTAGCCACCTGGCAATCAATTGCCCAAAATGAAGCCTGCCAGTTTTTCATTCCATTCATTGGGCAAGTTCAAATGAAGGTGAAAATGACCCCCCCAACCCACCATCATATGTTTTAACCTCTCAAAATCATTGTGCAAAATTGTAGGGTCATTTTGTACGATTACAATTTCTAATGTTAACTAACAAGGCAATTCCTTCCCATCTCTTTGGAGACAGTCAACATTCTTTTTGAAACTACCCATCATGATTCTTTTAAAAAAAACACCTTTTTCTCTATGAAGTTTCACATCATCTTTAGCCTCCCTTCCCTCTCTAATGTCCCTGAATGTGTTGTTGCCTCAAAACTCTCTCCCCGTCTTTCCACTTCTATTTTTTATAAGGATATAAGTACTGATATCCTCTGTGACAGATCATGGTGCATTATCCATTTTGGTTCCTTTTCTAATTAACATTTGGGATGTGGGCACTGCATGCAAGATGCACATTTACTCCCATTTCTAAGTGCTCTTGAGAAGGTGGGAGTGAGCTACTTTCTTGAACTGTGGCAGTCCATGTGACATTGTAAGTGTATCCACTGTCCTTTTCTCTGCAGTGGTATGATGCAAATAAATAGCTCACTATGCCATTTCAGAGGACATTAAGAATCAATCACATTGCTGTGAATCTAGAGTCACGTGTAGAATGGACCTATTAAGGATGGCACTTTCCTCCTTTGAAGGACACTACCAAATCATATAGGTTTTGTTATGGTGGCCATGAAGACCACAGGGGATCATCAATGGACCCCCACATGGTCTTGTGGTGTTCGAGCTACCTTATTGAACGATTGGAAGGTTGCCCAATGCGAAGCAAAGGTTTTTAAGCCTGTTACTCTATCTGGATTATTGTTGTAGGTCCTACATGCCAGTAAGCCGCAAGCATGGCCCTTTCCTTTGATGCATAATAAAGGGCGTTGGTGACAGGAAATTGGTGTTTGACTGAATTGCTGCAGGTGTTTAGGACAATCCAGTAGTTTCATGATCATTACTGAGGTTAGTATTGTCCTCCAGATTTAATTAATTGATTGAATTTAAATTTCTCCAGCTGCCTTTATCAGATTTGACATCAAGTCTCCTGGGCATTAATACAGGTCTGTGCATTACTCATCCTGTAGCATTACCACTCTGCTTTCACCCTCTGTTCAATCTTTCTACACTGTTACGGATTATTGACCATATCATCGTCCTTCAACTCCGCTGTCTCTTTGTCTGGCTCAGTGGGATTTCTCTCACTTAGTTCCAACCTTAACCTTTCCAATTGTAACAGAAGCATCCTCATACCCTGCAGCGTTACCTCCTGGAGTCTTCCAAGCATCTATCCTTGGCTCCTTACCCTTCCTCATTGGTATGCTACAGCAGGGCAGCACACAATCTTGGAAGAACAGCAATTTCCTTCAGTTAAATATCAGGAGGAGCAGTGTATTCAGCCCCAGGCACTTTCTCTCCCTTGTCATTGTCTCAGGCTGACTGCAAATGGCATCAGCATATAATTCAACTCCATTTCTTCTTTGATGCAAAGATCATCTACTTTCACTTTTTTAACATTGCCCTACTCTGATCCTGCCTCAGCCAGCCTGATGTCGAATCCAAGAAATCGTTATCTATTCAGATATTTCCCCAGACGATTTCTCTCCTACACCCTCCAAAAACATTATCTCATTCAAAACATTGCTGCTTGTACCCAGTCCCACACTGCTAATTTAATACCTGTGTTGCTGATGCCCATACCTGCCCACCCACGCTGCCCAATACCTCCCAACCCCGCCCAGTGCCTCAAATTTAAAATTCTCATTCTCCTTTATAAATTGTATAAGTACCTTTATGACCTTGCCCATATCCTATCTCTGTGACTTCCTCTAAGCCTAATTGCCACCCACCCCTAGAGTCTGCAATCCTCCTAAACTAGGTACCTGTATATCCCACCCCCACCCTTCCATCATACACTGTTGATTGGCTTTCCTTTTCAACACTAATGATATTGATCTGAAATTCCCTTGCTAAGTGCCTCAGCCTCTCCAGTTCTCTCTCCTCCTTTCTAAACCCGTGAAAAACCCACCATTTTGTTCAAGCTGTGGCTCATCCCACACAAAGGTGGTCTTGTGATGAAGTGGTAGCGCCCCCTACTGCTCCAAGCTTGGATCCAATGCCAAAACTGGTTGGCCACAGAAGGGGTGTACATAAGGTGACTCAACAGTCTGATAATCAGCTTGGGAATCCATTCCCCGTTATTCCCCCAAAGGGTAAAAAACAGGGCGAGTGTGAAGATACACTTCTTTAAAACAAAATCCAGTGTAAAATATCATTTTCTTCAGCTGGGAATCCTGATTATAGCTCTTTGCAATGCTTTGGGGTATTTACTACAAATGCAGATTGAAGGATATTATTTTGCCTGGTCGTAATGACCCTCATGACCTTTGTATATTATTATATCGCAGTTCTGAATTCCTGTCCTTCACCAGATATTAATGCAGCTTTCTTGAAGGAATTAATTAGGACACCTTTGGCAGTTTTATTAAGAATGTGATACTTTGAATGTGAATGCTTTGTGCATTCTGAAACCAGTCTGTAATCACTCCTGCCATTGTTTATCATTTTGCGTTTATTCTTGCTGATAATGTGGCTGAAGGCTGATGACGTTTTGTGGGTATTCTATGCATCACATGACGGAATGTAAACTATTGGAAAAATAAACAGTTTGAATTTGGGGTGGCACATGGGGCAGAACGGTGGCACAGTGGTTAGCACTGCTGCTTCACAGCTCCAGGGACATGGGTTCAATTCCAGCCTTAGGTGAATGTGTGGAGTTTCTTCTGGGTGCTCCAGTTTCCTCCCACAGTTCAAAGATGTGCAGATTAGGTGGATTGGCTATGCTAAATTCCCCCTTAATGTCCCAAGATGTGCAGATTAGGTGGATTGGCTATGCTAAGTTGCCCCTTAGTGTCCCAAGATGTGCAGATTAGGTGGATTGGCTATGCTAAGTTGCCCCTTAGTGTCCCAAGATGTGCAGATTAGGTGGATTGGCTATGCTAAAATACCCCTCAGTGTCCCAAAATATGCAGATTAGGTGGATTGGCTATGCTAAAATACCCCTCAGTGTCCCAAAATATGCAGATTAGGTGGATTGGCTATGCTAAAATACCCCTCAGTGTCCCAAGATGTGCAGATTAGGTAGATTGGCTATGCTAAAATACCCCTCAGTGTCCCAAAATATGCAGATTAGGTGGATTGGCTATGCTAAAATACCCCTCAGTGTCCCAAGATGTGCAGATTAGGTAGATTGGCTATGCTAAAATACCCCTCAGTGTCCCAAGATGTGCAGATTAGGTAGATTGGCTATGCTAAAATACCCCTCAGTGTCCCAAAATATGCAGATTAGGTGGATTGGCTATGCTAAAATACCCCTCAGTGTCCCAAGATGTGCAGATTAGGTAGATTGGCTATGCTAAAATACCCCTCAGTGTCCCAAAATATGCAGATTAGGTGGATTGGCTATGCTAAAATACCCCTCAGTGTCCCAAGATGTGCAGATTAGGTAGATTGGCTATGCTAAAATACCCCTCAGTGTCCCAAGATGTGCAGATTAGGTAGATTGGCTATGCTAAAATACCCCTCAGTGTCCCAAAATATGCAGATTAGGTGGATTGGCTATGCTAAAATACCCCTCAGTGTCCCAAGATGTGCAGATTAGGTAGATTGGCTATGCTAAAATACCCCTCAGTGTCCCAAAATATGCAGATTAGGTGGATTGGCTATGCTAAAATACCCCTCAGTGTCCCAAGATGTGCAGATTAGGTGGATTGGCTATGCTAAAATACCCCTCAGTGTCTCAAAATATGTAGGTTAGATGGGATTGGCTGTGATGAATGCGTGGGGTGTGGGAGAGGGTTTAGGGAAGATACTCTGTCAGAGAGTAGGTGTAGAGTTGAAAGCCCTCTTCTGCCCTGTAGGTGTTCTATGATTCTATAAATTCCAAACATAGGAATTTAGGGAAATTTCATTTGGCAAGGTTAAACAATCATTTTCTTCATCCCCAGGTCACGTACTCACTGACAAGAGTAAGCTGGCTTGCAGCCTTCCTAAGTATCGTTCTGAACCGAGCTTTGGGAAGCTTCAGAGAACAATTTGCCTCTCGTGTTCAACACATTCCTTCTTCCTCACCCCCCCCTGCCCTATCACAACGCCACTGGGATTGTGAACTTGGTAGGCTGAAAAGGAGCCTGGGCCCACTGTGACTCAAGGTTAACATCTCACTGCATGCTATTTTTAGTGCACTGCTGTAGAATGTGGGTTAATAACCTAATGGAAATAATGACTGCAGCAATTTGCCAAGCAGTGCATAAGAAAGAGTGAACAGGAGAAAATCAATTCTTTTTTTCTCTGATTTCTTTCAAATCTGAAGAAAACTAGTTCCACGGGTTGGGGACTTGCACTGATGCACATCACCAATGAAAATGGCAAAAAAAAATTAAAGAGGTGCCTGCAATGATTGAAAAAGCATGGGAGTTCCCTGGTAACAGTCAACTTACCCAAGATTGGTTAGAAGGGTGGATTTAGCAAACTTTGAGTAGTTAGAAACTGTAAGCAGTAGCAATTCCTTCCAGGTACAATCTGTCCCACAGGATCTTACTTAAGGCTACTAACCATCATCTATTATTGAAGAAATCAATAAGTCAAAGACTTGTATTAGCCTTCAACAAGCATTCATTCTCGACAATAAGAAAAATCTGTTAGGTCAAAGTTGCTCATATTTATTTTCACATTTCATCTGCCCACTGAGGACTTCAAGAGCATTTCAGCATCCAGCTGCTAGAAAGATCGGTTTGGTCTCTTTTTGTGGTACACAAAGTACTGTGAAAACTAATTGTGTTAAATTTGACATGCCTTATTACCTCTATATGTATGGTGGCTTCGGAGGCAATGTGAGTGCACAGCTTTAGCTTGTGGACTGCTTTTAACTGGCAAAACATAGAAACATAGAAACGAGAAGCAGGAGAAGGCCATTTGACCCTTTGAGCCTGGTCCGCCATTCATTTTGATCATGGCTCATCATCGAATTCAATATCCTGATCCCCACCTCCCTCTATATCCCTTGATCCCTTTAGTCCCCAAGAGCTATATCTAATCTCTTGAAATCAGACAACGTTTTGGTCTCAACTGCATTCACATTATCCCTGTGTCTGCATGGCCTTCCTCTGGGTGCTCCGGTTTCCTCCCACAGTCCGAAAGATGTGCGGGTTAGGTGTAGTGGCTATGCCTCAGTGTATTCAAACAGGTGCCAGAGTGTGGAGATTAGGGGACTTTCACAGTAACTTCATTGCAGAGTTAATGTAAGCCTACTTGTGACTAATAAATATATTCTGTGATAGTGAATTCCACTCATTCCCCATTCTCTGGATGAAGAAATTTTGCCTCACCTCAGTTCTAAGAGGTTTATCCTTTACTCTCAAACTATGATCCTTGGATCTGGACTCCTCCCACCACTGGAAACATTCTTTCTGAATGTACCCTTTCTAACCCTGTTAGAATTTTATAATAATAGCAATATTAGAAACTTTTGTTTGTGTTGCTTTTTACTCTATTTGCTTCGCCTTTTTTTACAGGGATCCTGTATAAGTACTTCACATATTCTACACATGAGGCCAAATAGGTCTTTTTGCCTTTGTTCATGGTTTGTTTATATGAAGTTACTGGCAATCACCAAACAATTGACTATTGGTGTGCACTCTCCCCTCATTGTTATTCCATGTGACTCTTTTTAACCCACCCATCACCCCTTTAAATATTTGAATATTACGAGATAGGTTCCCCATGGTAACAATTGGATGCCAGATTGTCTTGTCATCTGGTGCAGGAAGAAATGAGAGAAATTGTCATAGAGAGGGTGGTGGAGTTGGAGTATCGCCTGGCTCTCCTCAGTAGACATGGCTTTGCATAAGCCCACATTATAAAAGGATCATTTTCAACTTGCTAACCGAGTGTGAAACCAGCACTGTAGATCAACCCGTCTGCTCAAGAACTTTATCCTTCCACTGGAATCTGATTTGTGAGTCCAGTTTTATGCCTGAGTGGCAATTCGAAAATATACTCCCTCACAGTCCACCTTGCTATGAGTTAGGCCATGGGATATTCTCTTCTATAATTCAAAAACATCAGAGAACTTGGATATTTCACTACTTTCACCATTTGTGCCACGGCTGGATTTTCCCTCCGGGGCAGGGAGCAGAGGGGCGTATTTATTGAGGTGATGGGTTTCTGGGCCAATTAGGCACCAATTAGGGGTTGTCAGCAAGAACGGAGGAGGATGGCTTTAAGCGGGCTACCCCTGTTCCAATGCAGGGCCCCTTGATCAGACACTGAGTTTCTTCAAAAGGGGCTTACCACCAACACCGCTGACCCTACCGCCTCCCCTCCCCCACCCCCCACTCAATCCCCGCCACCCCAGAATCACACAAACAACCCCATCAGGCTTCCCACACGACTGGTCCAACACCTGCCACTGGATTAATATCCATGTCAGCGGGATGAGATGCTAAAGTGAGCATTAATTCTCGCTTAACGGCCTTAAGTAGGGCAGGAAGTCCATTCACAAGCTTCCCCAGACTTAATCAGGTAGGGTTGTGAAGGCATTGCGGCTCCCCATCCGCCACCTTGCCCAATGCCAGACTTGTATTGAGGAGGCAGTAAATTCTGCCTAGAAGTTGGAACTGTTCCTGAGTCTTGAACATGTCCCAAGGGGAAATAGTAATTCACCTGTTTGACAGTGGGCAAGTTTGCCATCAAATTAAAGCTGCAGGGCTTGAAAGGAGCAGAAGTCTACAAGTAAGAGAGAGAGCACATCAAGATTGAGATTCCTCATACTTCCTTAAATCTTCTATTAAAAAGATTCAGCAGCCAAGCTACCAATATGGGGATGGTGAAGAACACCTCTACAGAACAACCTGGAGCTGCTCCTGCTCCCACACCCACAGAGAGCCTCTAGATCTGTCTGGAGCACTCTCCACCAAGGCCTGCTTACTGGGTGTCTGCCTCCAGACACGTAAACTGGCCACCATCCCTGGGGAAAACATGGAAGCCGACTGCAAAAATGTCCTGTCTCCAGTCCCAGCATGCACAGGAGACAAAAATCCAGCCTCATATTTTAGCACAACCATAATATTGCTTTCGCACAGTAACTTGAATCAGCAAAGAACGTTTCTCTTTTTCAAAGCTTGTTAAAGTGACAGAATCAATTTGTTCATGGGATGTAGGCATCAGTAACAAAGCCAGTGTTTATGGCCATCCCAAATTGCAGAAGGTGGTGGTGAGCCGCCTTCTTGAACCACAGTCCATATATTATAATTACATCCACAGCACTGTTAGCAGAGGAGTTTTAGGATTTTGACCCAGTGACAGTGAAGGAGTGGTGATATAGCTCCAAGTCAGGATGGTGTGTGGGTTGGAGGGAAGCTTAGTGTTACCACATGTCTTCTAGGTGACAAAGGTCATGGTTTTGGAAGGTTCATATTATGGGCATTGCAATAGCTGTCAGTGAGCTATTCATTTAAAATGTAATTGGGCGATCTTATATTCTGGTAAACTATCTTCGTCAGTAAAATGCTAAAAAATGCTTATATTTTTGTTACAAACAGATCTTCGGATACAAAGGTCTTGGATAAAAAGGCTCCTAAAATTAAAAATGATTGACATTAATTGCTTTTGTCTATCTTTCAAATAACCTCTTGTAATATGTATCCCAATTATACAGTTGTGTTTGTGAGCCCTTGGCTCTCATGGAGTACAACCTGTCAATTACTTCTGTAATATTTGACAAGAAGAAAGCAATGTTGCTTGTAATGATGCACATTCACAAACTTCTCAGAAACACAAAAGGCACTTATTAGTTAAAAACTGTACAGAGGCCAGCAGCACTCACTACCCTGCCCCCTCCCCCCCACCCCCCACAGCCAGCTGCCCTGGAGAAGCCCACCAGCTGCCCCACTCCCTTCATGTCTTCAAAATGTCTTCTGCCTAAGAGAGGACTCCACCACCCAGAGGGATTACCCATTTTCATTCCCAATTGGTTCCTCAAGCCAGGTAACCCTCTTCTGTGATGTTGCCCTCAGACAATGCTGAAAGAAGATGCACGGTGTTGCCAGGACTTGAAAATTGCAGAAAACTTTAGATAGGCTAGAGTTTGTTTTCCTTAGCACAGATGACTACAAAAGTCCTGAATATAGCCCAATCCATCACACAAACCAGCTTCCCATCCATTGACTCTGTCAACACTTCCTGCTGCCTCAGCAAAGCAGCCAGCATAATTAAGGATCCATGCACCTTGGACATACTCATCTTCCACCTTCTTCTTTCGGGGAAAAGATATAAAAGTCTGTCACGTACCAACCGAGTCAAGAACAGCTTCTTCCCTGTTGCCGTCAGACTTCTGAACCTATCTCACATTAAGCTGATGCTTCTCTACACCTTAGCTGTAGAGAATGCATTGTGCATTCTCTCTTTTCCTTCTCTATGAATGGTATGCTCTGTCTGTATAGTGCACAAGAAACAATACTTTTCACTGTATACTAACACATGTGACAATAAGGAATTAAATCAAATTAGAAGGCTAAGGGGTGACCTAATTGAGGTGTAAAAAATTGTGAAGAGTTTAGATAGGTGGATAGGAAAGACTTGTTTCCCTTAGCTGAGTGGCATAGATTTAAGGTTTTTGGTGGAAGGATAAGAGGGGACATGAGGAAAAATGTTTTCACTCAGAGGGAGGTGGACATTTGGAATTCATTGGTTGAATTGGTGGTTGAGGCTGAAACACTCAACTCATTTCAAAGGTACCTGGACTTGCACCTGAAGTGCTGGAACCTGCAAGGTTGCAGACCAGCTGCTGTAAATTGGAATTGAAATGAGCCGCCAGCTCATTTTTTTCTCTCATTTTGGCTGGTGCAGACACGATGGGCTGAATGGCCTCTTTCTGCGCTGTAATATTTCTTTGGCTTCATTTTCACATCATTGGTTTAACATTGCATCAATATAACCAGTTTTCTGTACCTTCAAATAGATTTCACAAGACAATATAACATCTGAATTGTGTGAGTGAGATGACAACAACTAATCTGATTGATAAAATTAGTTTGATGCACAAGGAGTTCAAGGCACTTTGAAAATAGGACTAATGAAGATGAACAACTCTCAGCCAGGAAGGCAGCAAGAGGTAAGGTTTAGGTTTGCAAACTGGAATCTATGGACCTGCGCGGAGTCCAAGAATTCCATTGAGCCACATGATTTCTGTCTGCTTGGAGTTTGCTGCATAGTGTATCAGCAACAAAGTGCAGCAAGACTTTCTGTGCGGGTGATCTATTCTGCACATTGGGAGGGGGGGGGTCAGTGCTTTTATTCTTATTCATTCGTGGGACATGGGCATTGCTGGCTGGCCAAATTTATTGCCCATTCCTAGTTGCCCTAGAGAAGGTGGTGGTGAGCTGCCTTCTTGAATTGCTGCAGTCCATGTTCTGTGGGTTGACCCACAATGCTGTCAGGGAGAGAATTATAGGATTTTGACCAAGCAACCGCGAAGGAATGGTGATATATTTCCAAATCAGGATGGTGAATGGCTTGGAGGGGAAATTGCAAGTGGTGGTGTTCCCACTTATCTGCTGCACTTGTCCTTGTAAATGGAAGTGGTCATGGGTTTGGAAGGTGCTGTCTAAGGACCATTGGTGAATTGCTGCAGTGCATCTTGTAGATAGTACACACTGCTGCTACTGAGTTCCAGTGGTAGTTGGATTGAATGTTTGTAGATGTGGTGCCAATCAAGCAGGCTGCTTTGTCCTGGATGGTGTCAAGCTTCTTGAGTGTTGTTGGAGCAACCCAACAAATTGCTCATCCAGGCAAGTGGGGAGTATTCCATCACATTCCTTACTTGTGCCTTGTAGATGATGGATTGGCTTTGGGGAGTTAGGAGGTGAATTACTCACCACAGTATTCCTAGCCTCTGACCTGTTCTTGTAGCCACTGTGTTTATGTGAAATGTCCAGTTGAATTTCTGGTCAATGGTAACCCTAAGGATGTTGACAGTGGGGGATTCAGCGATGGATACACCATTGAATTAAAAAGGTGGTGATTAGTGTGTGATGGTCATTGCCTGGCATTTGTGTGGCACAGATGTTACTTGTCAGCCCAAGCCTGAATATTGTCCAGATCTGTTTGCATTTGAACACGGACTGCTTCAGTACCTAAGGAATCGCAAATGGTGCTGAACATTGTGTAATCACCGTGAACATCCCCACTTCTGATGTTATGATAGAGGGAAGGTCATTCATGAAGCAGCTGAAGAGGGTTGGGCCTAGGACACTACCCTGAGGGACTCCTGCAGAGATATCCTGGAACTGAGATGACTGACCCTCCATAATCACAACCATCTTTCTATGTATCAGGTATGACTCCAACCAGCAGAGAGTTTGTCCCCTGATACCCATTGATTCCAGTTTCGCTAGGGCTCCTTGATGCCACACTCGGTCGAATGAGGCCTTGATGTCAAGGGTTGTCACTCTCATCTCACCTCTGGAATTCAGCTCTTTGGTCCATGTTTGAACCAAGACTGTAATGAGGTCAAGAGCTGAGTGACCCCTGGCGAAATGTAGACTGGGTGTCACTGAGCAGGTTATTGCTGAGCAGGTGCTGCTCGAAAGCACTGTCAATAACCTCTTCCATCACTTGATTGATGATTGAGAGTAGACGGATTGGATGGTAATTGGCCAGGTTGGATTTGTCCCACTTTTTGAGTACAGGACATACCTGGGCAATTTTTCACATTGTTGAGTAGATGCCAGTGTTGCAGCTGTATTGGAAGAGATGCCCAGGGGAACAGCAAGCTTTCCATGGGGACTGATGATTGTGGCTGGCCCGGGATTCAAGTGGGCCGGTGATCCAGTGGGCAGTGGTTGGTTGGGACACCAGTAATTGGGGCAGCAGGGGGAGCCAGGGAGTCTGGTAATCAGGGGCCTCTCATAATTTTGTAAACCTCTATCAGGTCACCCCTCAGTCTCTGTCTTTCCAGAGAAAACAATCCAAGTTGCTGTGTATGAATTTTGAAAATAATCCTCTATTACTTTTGTCAAATTAAGCCATAAAAGCACACCAATATCTGTAGGCAGATACCATGGGGAAAATGTTTTAATTTATTGATTTAAAGGACAATCCTTCTCCTGTTCCATTCTTTCTCTTCTTTCCCTATTTTTCCCTCTGTTACCCTTGTTCTCCAGCCTCCCCTTTCCTCCATACACCCCTGACCACTTCACTCCCCTCCCTGTAATCTCCCTTCATTTGCTGTTTCCCTCACCATTCTTTTCCCTCCCGTTTCCTATCCTCTTCCCTTCTCTCTCCTCTGTCTTTCTTCATTTTCCTTCCTTCACCCTCACAAATCCTCTCTCCCCAGTTGTTGCCCTTCTCCTATTTTAAAATAGCAATGACCGATTAAACAAAATCAAATGAACTGAGGGACAACTTGCTGCCTCTTTTCCCTTCACCTCATTTCTTTGTCCTAACATTCTCCTCTCATATCCTTTCCCCTCCCTTTTCCTTCTCCAACTTTCCCCTCACTCTCCTCTTTCTTTCCGTAATCTTCCTCTCTTTCTCCTTCCCATCTCTTCTCCCCATCTCTCCTTTTCTGTTTCCCTCCAATCACACCCCATTCCCCTCCGCCTCATCTTCTCTCCTTACCCTCCTCTTCTCCCCTCACTCCACTTCACTTTTTCTATCCCCTTTCCCCTTCTCTGTCTTCACATCTCCTCATATTTCATCCTCTTATCATTCATCCATCCCAGCCCCAATGGAGTCATTGACTCTGTCTATACTTTTTGCTGCCTCAGGAAAACAGCCAGCTTAATCAAGGACTCCATACACCCCAGGCATACTCTCTTCCATTGGGAAAAAGATACAAAAATCTGAGATCATGTGCCAATCGACTCAAGAACAGCTTCTTCTCTGGTGCCATCAGTTGATTAAGTTGATCTTCCTCCATATGCTAGCTCTGACAGTAACTCTACGAACTGCACCATCTACTTTCCTTCTCCCTTTCGTGTCTGTCTAACATGCAAGAAACGATTCTTTTCACTGTATACCAATATATGTGACAATAATAAACCAAATCTAAATCAAATCAAATTTCCTCTCTATCCTTCCATCTTTCCTCCCATTTTCCCACCCTTAGCACCCTTCTCCTCCCTTTCTCTTTCCATTCATTTTTCCCTTCCTTTATCTGTATTTCCCCCAATATTCAAACTATGCCTAGGAGATCAATTTTTGGCGCATCAGATGAGGATTAAAATGTTACATCGACAACCAACCCAAACAACAACTTCCCAGGAATACAATTTACTGATGCAATAAACTGATGTTATCAGACTATTTATTTATACCTCTGGCTGCATCTTTGAATTGAACAATAAGTGATCTGTAATAATACTAAATATTCTCATTCATTTTTCCTGTTCTTCTAGATAAGCTTTTAAATTCCATTTGTTTTCCTTTTCGACTCCCTGAAACATGTTTCCAAACATTTAACAATCTTTGATATTTAATTCTGAAGAGATTTTAGTTTCCAATAGAAATAATTTATGGATCCAGCGATTGTCATTGAATAATAGACTGGGGAATTTGTAATTTCACTGGGTTCCCTTTAATTATTAACTAAAAGCATGTAGCAGAACAAAGCATCTGGTCCTCTTTAGGTCAGCTATTCCCTGAAGTGAGGTAATGTATTTGTTGTGCTGCGTTCTGCTTTCAGTCAGAAGCATAGGTTTACACTTGTCGGCTTTCTTCAACTTGAGGACGACATCTGCTCAGAGTAACAGCTTTTTTTGTCATGGGCCTTCGTTTGACTGTGCAAGCCAATTTTCAATTGCAGATCTTGGGACACTAACAACAGAATATAAAAAGGATTTATTCATCTTCATTTTATCACTTCGAACTCCAAGTTCTGTGTTTTTAGCTGAGCATGCTCTCAGAGATATAAACTTATTAACCTCATTTTATCCTCATTTTGGTTTAGTTTCACTGTCACCAGTGCCTGAGATGAATCTTTCACATTCCAATCTCTGCAGGAAAGTATGCATCTCTTGGTGATATCCAGATCATTATTCAGGTTTTTGGAAATTGGTTTATTCATTCAAGGTCGCTGTTGCAAGAAAGAACCAGAGTGGCATCAGCGGGCTGCAGCATCTGCCATTAGGGAGTGGACTTTTGGAGGGCTGAATGGTATTGACAGTTTTGTTTTTCCCTGAGGTGAGACATGAATTATTCAAGGTTTGGTCAAAAGGGCCATTTCGATGTTCATTCCTGTGTTGTTACTTGCTCCCGGACTGAATTTGTCTGGTCTAATTCAGCTTCCCTGCACTCCCTCTATACCCATTTAAGTCTCTTTAGATGGCAACCACGCATCGCTGGCCCCTCCGAATCCCCCGCGCCCCAATTGCTGACCCCCCCCAGATGTGTCTGGGCTAGCCTGGACCACCCCTCCCACCCTCCCCAGCAAGTCAACGCACCCCCTCCCTGCTCCACCCCAATGGCCAGTCCCAATTGCTGGCCTCCCTCCCAGCCCAAGTGCAGACTGGCAGCGGGACCCCCCACCTCCCCCTTAGACCCCACCTTCTTGGCACTGTCCAATGCCCAGTGGGCAGTGCCAAGGTGCTCCCTGGGCATTGCCACTTTGGCCCTTGGCCACTGCTTCTTATTCCCAACCTCCTGGGGGCCTTGATGGCCTCCCTTCATCCAGCAGGGTCCGGCCGCCAGCTTCCCACAAGTGGGGAGCTATTGTAAACACCTGGAGTTGGGGGGGGGACTCTATTAGACCCAGAGACTTAGAGCAAGAGAGCTAAAAAAAAACCAGGAAAGCACCAGTAAAACCTGGGCTCTGGTATTGTAATGCCAAAGTAAAGTAAATAAACCTATTGTAACCTTGGAACTAGTGTTATATTTGTATTTCTCTAAGATATATTATAAACACAGCAACCCAGCAAAGATACAGCAAAAGGCCATTGACCTGATTAACTCTATTTCTCTCTCTCTGCAGATGCAGCTTGACGGACTGAGTATTTTCTGCATTTTCTGTTTCTAATAAAATGATTCATGATTTGAACGTTTCTGTCAAATCTTATTTTATCGTCCGTTGCTAGGAAGTGAACATCCCCAGTCTCTTTAATCTCTTCATGTAACTGGAGTGGAAATATTCTGGTAAATCTCTCCTGCACCCTCTGCAAGGTCTTGATCTCCTTCCTAAAGTGTAATGCCCAGAACGGAACACAATATTTCAACTGAGGCCGATTCATTGTTGTAGTAAGGTTTAGCATAACTTTCTTGCTTCTACACTCTCGTTCTCTATTAATAAAGCCACAGATCCCATTTGTGTTTTTAACAACTTCCTCAAATTGATCTGTCACCTTCAAAGATTAGCGTACATATAATCCCAGGTCTCTAACTTCATGCTGCCACTTTAAAATTGTACCATTTACTTCATATTGCCACACCTCACTGTTCCAAACAAAATGTATTATTTCACACTTCTCCATGTTCAATGTTTTCAGCCATGCGACTGCCCATTTCACCATTGCATTTATTTCCTCCTGTGCCTCTTACACCATTCTTCATTGTTTACTACAGTTCCATATTTTGTCTCATTTGCAAACTTCACAGTTATGCCCTGAATGCCCAAATCCAGGTCATTTACACATATCAAAAGAGTAGACATCCTAATACTGATGTTTGGTACCACCACCGTCCCACTGCATTCTCCACTTCTCCATTTGCTGCTTTTCTCTGCTTTCTATTACTTTGTCAACTTTGTCCCTTTAATCCCATGGGCTGTAATTTTATAACATGTCCAATATGTAGTACTTTGTCAAACTTTTGACACTTCATACAGAACATCAGTTACACTACCCTCATCAACCCTTTCCATTACTTCATCAAAGAACACTATGCACAACTTGCTTTTACCACTTCTTGCCGACCTTGTTCAAATGCTAAATAATTTTGTCTAGGATTATTGGCCCAGATTTTCACTTCTAAGGCCAGACGGATCCCAGCTCCGTGAAGCTGGTCTCTAAACATGTCTGCCCAAGCTTCTGATTTTCAGTCCAGTGGGGGCAGTGTCTGTGCAGATGTTGGCTGGTGATGGTGCAGAACTGTTAGTAGATGATAAAGGTGTTTTTGAATCACATGGTGATAATGGTGAAGGCCATGCTGTCACTTCATTGAGCCCAGTGGGATGTTGGCAAAAGGATGATGGGGTTATGTCATAAAGGTATCATGAGTATGATTAAAGGCAAAAACATACATCATATGTTCTTATGTTCTTATGTTCTTATCAGAGCACGCCTTCATAATGAGAAGGGCTACATCTAAATAACTTATTTTCTGCCTCACATGGATCCCAGCTCTGATCCATCAATCACCACGCCCCCCCCTCCCCCCCCACCGCCCTACCCTTGGGCAGATCACCCCTTGGGCACCTAGAGAACAAAGAGACATCCAAGGAGACAACATTACATCTGACTGGCCCATTTCCCACCAACTCAGAAACAAGCACTTTGGAGGGATTTAGTGTGTGTAGTTTATGGATGAGCACACTGTGAAAGTCACCATTACGGTGTGCAGGTGTCGGTGTCAGAGATTGCTGTATACTGGTCCCTCAGTAGAGAGAGGAAAGACATGATGATGTTCCAGTGACAGGAAACTGGAGTCTCGGGAGTCACCTTTGGCAGCACAGAATTTCGATAATCAGCAGCAAATAGACGTGTGAATATTTGTCAAAGTCCCCTGATGTAATGGGAGCTCTATTACTGCAAATGGAAGAATTCACCACCATTATGTGATCCACCTTGCCCTGGGGGCATAAAATGTCCATAAAATGTGCATGTATGAAATGCACTCAACCTCTATTGCCACTCACATGAAAATGAGAAGTTCTTTGTTCGGGGATGGACTGTTGATTTTTGGGCATTTCACTCGTTTCGCCACCGTCAATCATTGTGAAAATCTGGGCCATTGTCTCTGAAAGTCTCTAGCCTGACTGGACTGCGGGTGTTGAGTTTATCCCTTTCTCCGCTTTTAAACACAGCAGTAACATTTACAATCTTCTGGTGCTATGGACCATGCTCATAACCAAGGAGGATTGGGAGACTATGGCCAGAGCCTTAGCAATTTTCATCTTTACTTCTGTCAGTATTCTTTGTACATTTGATCCAGTTTAGGTAACTTTTCTACTTTGAGGATTGCCAACTTTTCAAGTACTTTTTATTTTTATTTTTATTCAATCCAATATCATCATCTCCTCCTTTACTGCTATATTGACAACACTCTCTTCTCTAGTGAAGACAAATCCACCATCACAAGAAAATCTCCTTTTTTAAGTCATTAATGTGACTATTGATGAATATTGTGATGATATGTGTATCATTTTTGTATTTACATAGGTACTCCATGCAAGTAAGGAAAGATGTGTGGCACAGTGGTTAGCACTGCTGCTTCACAACACCAGAGATCCAGGTTCAAATCCCAGATTGGATCACTGTCTGTATGGAATTTGCACATTCTCCCTGTGTCTGCATGGGTTTCCCCCCACAGTCTGAAAAACATGCTGGTTAGGTGCATTGACCTATGCAGGTGCCAGATCGTGGCGATGAGGAGAATTTCATAGTAACTTCATTGCAGTATTAATGTGAGCCTTACTTGTGACTAGTAAATAAACTTTAATTTGGCCTATGTGTGTCCAGGTTAATCAAAGGAGAGATTTTTCAAGTCAAATTGTCTGTGAAGTATAAGGGAAGAGAGAGCAAATGTGTTGCCTCTTTGCATTTGTAATGAAGGCTTGTGGTTGGTTTTAACTTACAAGTAAACTGAGTAGGTTTAAAATTTGCAGTTGAGGTTAAACTTTGAAATTGATGTGTAGCTTTTGCATTTCAAAAGAGGTTCAAAGGTGATAAGAAATATTTGCATCTTACAGGAGATTCATGAGCACACGGGGCAGACATTTGTGATTTTATTGACTAAAATTCGATAATATGGGAACACAAAAGATTTTAATATGTGGAAACCTAAGTTTAAAGGAACTTGTGAAGACAATGGAGAACAAAGATTAAAGTTTATGAGACCAGGTTTTCAGCTGGAGTGAGTTGTTGTGGGGTATGCCTCACTGAATACCAGCTCCTTTGTTTTGGCTACAAAGGGTTTTTTTTAACCGAAGAAAGCAACTGAGTCTTAAACCTGGAGGGTATTCATCCTGTGAAGCAGTTTGTTTGATCTTCCTTTGGGAAAACACATCAATGTGTTCGGGTTCTGTAAAGTCATGGATTGTACTTCTGTTTGCAGTGAAAGGCAAATTTTTGATTTGGACAATATTTCCTGGAATTTTCAGTTAAGAATCTACAAGGGCTGCCACCAAAAAGATAATATTATTGAGTATCTTGGGCGAAGCAGTTTTGGAGGTTATGTTGTAAGGTATTTTCTAACTGTGTATCTTTTATCTTGTGTGTTTCAGCCTTTTCTTTTCTTTTAATAAACATTTTAATTCTTCAAATTTTAAAAGTTAGCACTGGAGTTCTGTGCTTTTCAGTTCAGTAGCTACTCCTCATTTTTACAACACAAAAAAAAATTACCATCAGCTGAGATGGACCTCAATCAGTGATTTGGATTGTTCAACATCGACATCGACTGTGATCGTAACAATTTATAGAAGACTTTTGGGTTCCTTCTAATGTTTCTTATTAATCTGCTCTCATGCTATCCCATTGCACATCTTCTTCCCTTTCATAAGTCTTCTCTATAATTTTTATATTTAGCCATGGTGTTTAGCTTAGTTCTGTACTCTACTGTGAACCTTACATTTATGTTTTTACTGTTTTATTTTAAACTCTAGAACTTTCATCATCCAGGAAACTTTTAATTTTGAATGTCCTTCCCTGCTTCTTATGTGTATCCTGTACCCAAACAATCTCCCCTTTGAAGACTCCCCTATCATGTACTGCTATTTACCTGCCATTCTTTTGATTCTAAGCCACCAGGAACAGATCCATTTTCAGTACAATGCAGTTAGCCCTCCTTCAATTAAGTAGTTTTGTACTTGACTGCTCCTTCTCTGTATCCACAGCTGTTTTAAAACTGATGATATTATGGTTACTGTTCCCGAAGTTCCACTTAAATGTACTCTATCTGCCCTATTTCATTCCTAAATCTAACACTGTTTCCTTCCTTGTTGGACTGGAAACGTATTAGTTAAGAGAGTTCTCTTAGCACTGCTGCCTCACAGTGCCAGGGACCCAGGTTTGATTCCTGGCTTGGGTCACTGTCTGTGTGAAGTTTGCCCATTTTCCCCGTGTCTGCATGGGTTTCCTCTGAGTGCTCTGGTTTCCTCCCAGTCTAAAAGAAATGCTGGTTAGGTGCATTGGCCATGCTAAATTCTCCCTCAGTGTACCTGAATAAGCGCCAGAGTGTGGTGACTAGGGGATTTACACAGTAACTTTGTTGCAGTGTTAATTAACATAAGCCTACTTGTGACTAATAAAAAATAAGCTTTAAATATTTCAGTAATTTCAGTTCCTTGTTGGGCTTTATGCTGTCTACATTAGCATCACTGACATCTCACATTATCAGTACTCTAGTTCTTGTGTCTTTCTGCAATTAGCCTGTAAATTTGTGCCTTTATTTCCTTCCAATTATTTGGTGGCCTATAGCATACAACCAGTCATGTAACTGCACCTCTACCGTTCCTTCATTCTAACCAAATAGATTCTGCCTTTAGCCTGATAACTACATTATCTCTTCACAGTATTGTAATAATTTCTATGATTAATATGGGATACCCTCCTGTTCTGTCCTTCCCAGCGCTTCCTGAATTTATTGACCTTGAAGCCAAAATATTACATTCTCAATTGCACTTTCTTTGAGCTAGGTCTTTGCCACTACGCTACCTACAGCTTAACCCACTTTAGTACTTTAGTAACTCCACCACATCCATTTAGATACTGACTGTCTCACATTTGTCCTTTGTCTGATCTCTCATATTTCTGAACTACTTTTTACTCTAGAGCTACGTATCTTTCCCAGTCCTTGGTGCACCTGGAATCAATTTTATATTGAGGCAACATGTCAGAGGGTTTTCACAATTTTAATGTTGTGTTTCAAGAAAATTAAGAAGTTGACACTGTCCTGGTTAAATCAAGTAAAGAACTAAACTCTCTCGGGGCACCTTGTTACATAGGCTCACTACGACTGAAAAAAAGTTGCAACCATGCAATAACTGCTACAATCTGCATCTCTTCCCAACAATTTTCTCCATAGTCTCCCAAAAGTGATGTTTCGCGCTGAGCTACGGTTTCACGAGGATGCATAGCATTCAAATACCTTAAACAAGTGACCATTGTTCATATGTGATTTGGCCCTAACTGGAGAATGTGATCTGACTGATTGTTAAGCCTAAGTCTGTCATTGCCCAGAGTCCTTATGGATGCTAATTCCAGCAGGAATCATTGGATATGATCAGGAGAGAGAGAGGGAGGGCACAGCTTAAAAGAAAACAGGTCTTTCATCAAAGACCTCCTCTCAAGGGATTGTTAGTCTTTAGAATTCTCTTCCAGAGAAAAGTGGAGACTTGGACATTGAGTGTTTTCAAGGCAGAATTAGACAGATTCTTGATCGACAAGGGAAGCAAGAATTACAGAGGGCAGGCAGGAAAGTGGAGTTACGGGCAATTGGATCAGCCATGGTCATATTGAATAGTCATGATGTGGAGATGCCGTCGTTGGACTGGGGTAAACACAGTAAGGAGTCTCACACACCAGATTAAAGTCCTTCGTCAGATGAATGGGGAGTTCTGATCACAAACAGGGCATATAAAGGCACACACTCAGTTTACAGAATATTGATTAGAATGCAGGCCTTTACAACTAATCAAGTCTTAAAGATGCAGACAATGTGAGTGGAGCTAGCATTAAGCAAAGGTTAAAGAGATGTGCATTGTCTCCAGGCAGTACAGTAAGTGAGATTTTGCAAGCCCCATTAAGTCATGGGGGTTACAAATAGTGTGACATGAATCCAAGATCCCGGTTGAAGCTGTCCTCATGTGTGTGAAACTTGGCTATCAGTCTTTGCTCAGTGACTCTGCACTGTTGTGTGTCATGAAGGCCGCCTTGGAGAACACTTACCCAGAGATCAGAAGCCGAATGCCCATGACGGCTAAAGTGTTCGCCAACAGCGAGAACAATCTTGCCTGGTGATTGTCAAGCGGTGTTCATTCATCTGTTTTTGTAGCGTCTCTTTAACCTATGCTTAATGCTATCTCCACTCACATTGTCTGCACTTTAAGACTTGATTACTTGTAAAGAATCGCACTCTAATCAGTATTCTGTAAATTCTTTATATGGTTAATATGTTTATCCTACGCTTAATGCTATCTCCACTCACATTGTCTGTACCTTGAAGACTTGATTACCTGTAAAAACTCACATTCTAATCAGTATTCTGTAAACTGTGTGTGTACCTTTATATGCCCTGTTTGTGATCAGAACTCACTCACCTGACGAAGGACCAGCGCTCCGAAAGCTAGTGGCGTTTGCTACCAAATAAACCTGTTAGATTTTAACCTGGTATTGTGAGATTGAATAGGGCAGCAGGCTCACTTGCCTGAACGGTCTACTCCTGCTCCTAGTTCTCACAATCTTTTGATTCGATTGATTTAGAACATAGAACACTACAGCACAAACAGGCCCTTCGGCCCACGAGTTGCGCCAATCACATCAACACCTATCTATAACCCCCAATCCCATAAAACCCCATATACTCATCCAGAAGTCTTTTAAAAGACCCCAGCGAGTTCGCCTCCACCATCACTGATGGCAGCCGATTCCACTCACTCACCACCCTCTGAGTGAAAAACTTACCCCTAACATCACTTCTGTACTTTCCTCCCCGCACCTTAAATCTGTGTCCTCTCGTAGCGACCATTTCAACCCGGGGAAATAGCCTCTGAGAATCCACCCTATCCATTCCTCTCAACATTTTATAAACCTCTATCAGGCCGCCTCTCAACCTTCGTCTCTCCAGGGAAAAGAGACCCAGCTCCCTCAACCTAACTTCATAAGGCATGCCTCCCAGTCCAGGCAACATCCTTGTAAATCTCCTCTGTACCCTTTCAATAGCTTCTACGTCTTTCCTATAGTGAGGCGACCAGAACTGCGCACAGTACTCCAAATGAGGCCTGACAAGGGTCTTATAAAGTTGCAGCATTACCTCCCGACTCCTAAACTCAATCCCTCGATTAATGAAGGCCAGTACACCATACGCCTTCTTGACCACCTCTTCCACCTGCGAGGCCGATTTAAGAGTCCTGTGGACCCGGACCCCAAGATCCTTCTGCTCTTCAACACTACTAAGACTCCTGCCCTTGATAGTGTACTCGTTCATCCCGTTGGTTCTGCCAAAATGGACGACTACACATTTATCCGCGTTGAAGTCCATCTGCCACTTCTCCGCCCAGTCCTGCATCCTATTTATGTCCTGCTGCAACTTTTGACATCCTTCCAGACCATCCACAACACCACCGACCTTCGTGTCATCAGCGAACTTACTTACCCATCCCTCCACTTCCTCATCCAGGTCATTTATGATAATGACAAACAGCAAGGGTCCTAGAACAGATCCCTGGGGCACTCCACTGGTGACCAACCTCCATGCAGAAAAAGACCCATCCACAACCACTCTCTGCCTTCTGCAGGCAAGCCAGTTCTGGATCCACAAGGCCAAAGGCCCTTGGATCCCATGCCCTCTCACCTTCTCAAGAAGATTGCCCTTATTTGCCCTTATTTTATATCATATTCATAAAGAATTCAACATAAATGAACATAATCCAAAAATATCCTAATAGGTCATAAAATCAATCCAAAGGCATGCGTAGGTATATCATTTCAGGTAACACAGGCATTGATTAGCACAATTATTACACATTAGGAGATCTTGCATTTGCCTCTATCATTGTATCATACCTTTAATATTGGTATAGGTCACTAGTTAAATGTGCATTAACTATATCAACAACAATTCCACTCTTCCCATTTGCAACTGAGTGACTGTCACCTGCTGAGTGTAACCAAGAGCACTAGTTAATTTGAAAAGCTGTCAATCAACTTGTTGCTATGCAACATTTAATAAGTAAATCACTGTTCCTCATTCTGCAAATAATTCAAGTATTTCCAATGCCCAGGAAAGCATAAACTCTTCATCACAGATCAAATTTATTTCAATCTAAAGCATGATAGAAAAGTAAAAAACTATCTTTCGACAATCGCACCAAAAACACACGTCAGAAAATATTCTCTTTCATTCATTAAGAATGGCATTATCTTGATGCTTGTGATATTTGAATAAAATGGAACAGATGGGCAATTTGGCTGTATTAAAAAAAAACAGTAAAGGAAAAAACTGCAAATGTAAAAAAGACAGAAAATGCTGTAAATACACAGCTCAGTCAGCCTGGAGAGAGAAAAGGCATGTCACTGGTGCTTTGGTGTACCAATTCTCAGAACTGGAAATTAAAGGTCAACATGCACTTTAGTTTGATTAGAAAAATGTAGTCAAAAGGAGGATGGGTAAGAAGGAAGTGAGTCAAGAGGTGTATCAATAGATACTGGGTGACGCAGTGGTTAGCACTTCTGCCTCACAGTGCCAGGGACCTAGGTTCCATTCCCAGCTTGGGTCTATGTGGAGTCTGTATTTTCTCCCTGTGTCTGCGTTGGTTTCTTCCAGATGCTTCAGTTTCCTCTCACATTCCAAAAGATGTGCTAGTTAGGTGCAATGGCCATGCTAAATTCTCCCTCAATGTACCTGAACAGGTGCCAGAGTGTGACGACTGGGTGATTTTTGCAGTAATGCAGTGTTAATGTCAACCTACTTGTGACAATAATAAATAAACTTAAAATATCAGTCAGAGGGAATTATGAAGGTTCATAAATAAAAAGGAAGGGAAATAATCAACAAGTATAAACATCACTGATCGTTATGTCATCCATTTTTTCATCCTTTTTATATCTCCATCAGATGACCGATCAGAGGTAATTTTGTGATAAAATGGATTACAGTGAATTGTCAACCCATCTTACATCCCTTCCAATTTTTATTTCCATTGACTTCAAAGTCAAACTTAACCTCGTGACTTCTTATACCATTTAGCAGTTTCTCATTAAGTGGTTTTCATCCAACCTCTACCACCCTCTCCATCACGAACATATCTATTGATTCTCTTCTGTTTGCACTCTCGATCTTCCAGCTTTGTTAAAATATCTATTTGACGTTCCTCATCTTCAGGTCTGTTGAAGCATGTACACCCAAAATACCTTCCATTCTATTAATAGATGCTGACCTAAATGTTAATCATTTGCAACATTTTCTGGGGTTCTTTTGCATTTTATTTTGCTGACTTCAAATTTCTTTGTACTGAAAGCGAAGCAGTTACCTGCACACAAGGTGTTCCACTGTACGTGTACTAATGATAGTAGCCTGTGATTGGGAGGTGTGTGGACTTGTGTTTGGTTGCTATGACCCTTTGATTACCAGGTTTAAGGGTTGCTATGTGACATCATGTATCATTATATTTTTATAACTACTGATAGCTTTGTGTTGCAGCGGTTTATTTGCAGTGAGATTTTAAGCAAACAACAGTACAGCACAGGAACAGGCCCTTCGGCCCACCAAGCCTACGCCGATCACTTTGTCCTATCTTTCCTGTATCCATCTACACCCTGCCTGTTCATGTGCCTATCTAGATAATTCTTGAATGTCACTAACATGTTTGCCTCAACCACCTCACTTGGTAGTGCATTCCAGATCCCTAACACCATCTGTGTAAAAAAACTTCCCTAGATATCTCTACTGAACCTTTCCCCCATTACCTTGAACTTTACATTATATTCATAATAGTGCTGGGCCCACTGTCATTTGTCATCTATATTAATGATTTGGATGAGAATATAGGGGGCGTGTTTAGTAAGTTTCCAGATGACACCAAGATTGGTGGCGTGGTGGACAGTGAGGAAGGTTATCTCCAATTGCAGTGGGATCTTGATCAATTGGGCCAGTGGGCTGATGAATGGCAGATGGAATTTAATTTAGACAAATGTGAGGTAATGCATTTTGGTAGATTGAACCAGGGCAGGACTTACTCAGTTAATGATAGGACAGTGGGGAGAGTTACAGAACAAAGAGATCTAGGGGCACATGTTCGTAGCTCCTTGAAAGTGGAGTCACAGGTGGACAGAATGGTGAAGAAGACATTCAGCATGCTTGGTATCATTGGTCAGAACGTTGAATACAGGAGTTGGGACATCTTGTTGAAGTACTACAAGACATAGTTAAGGCCACACTTGGAACACTGTGCGCAATTCTGGTCACCCTATTATAAAAAGGCTATTGTTAAACTAGAAAGAGTGCAGAAGAGATTTACTAGGCTGCTATCAGCAATTAGAACATAGAACATAGAACACTACAGCACAAACAGGCCCTTCGGCCCACAAATTGCGCCGATCACATCTATACCTACTAAGCCATAGACCTATCTATAACCCCCAATCCCATTAGATCCCATATACTCATCCAGAAGTCTTTTAAAAGACCCCAGCGAGTTCGCCTCCACCACCACCAACGGCAGCCGATTCCATTCACTCACCACTCTCTGAGTGAAAAACTTACCCCTAACATCTCCTCTGTACTTGCTTCCCTGCACCTTAAATCTGTGTCCTCTCGTCGCGACCATTTCAGCCCGGGGAAATAGCCTCTGAGAATCCACCCTGTCTATTCCTCTCAACATCTTATAAACCTCTATCAGGTCGCCTCTCAACCTTCGTCTCTCCAGGGAGAAGAGTCCCAGCTCCCTCAACCTATCTTCATAAGGCATGCCTCCCAATCCAGGCAACATCCTTGTAAATCTCCTCTGCACCCTTTCAATAGCCTCCACGTCCTTCCTATAGTGAGGCGATCAGAAGTGCGCATAGTACTCCAAGTGGGGTCTGACAAGGGTCTTCTAAAGTTGGATTGAGTTATAAGGAGAGGCTGTAGACTAGGACTTTTTTCTCTGTCAGGAGGCTGGCAGGTGATCTAATAGAGGTCTATAAAATAATGAGGTGCAAAGACAAGATAGATAGTCAATATCTTTTCCCAAAGGTAGGGGAGTTTAAAAAGAGAGGGCATAGATGTAAGGTGAGAGGGGAGACCTGGATACAAAAGCATCCAGAGGGACAATTTGTTCACACAGAGTGTGGTGAGAGTCTGGAACAAGCTGCCAGAGGTAGTAGTAGAGGCAGGTACAATTTTATCTTTTAAGAAGCATTTAGATAGTTACATAGGTATGATGGGTACAGAGCGATATGGGCCAAATGTGGGCAATTGGGATTAGTTTAGAGGTTTTAAAAAAAAGGGCGGCATGGACAAGTTGGGCCAAAGGGCCTGTTTCAATGGAGTAAACCTCTATGATTCTATGACTCCATCCTGGCAAACTTTTTCTGTACTCCCTCCAAAGCCATCACATCCGTTTGATAGTGTGCTGACTAGAATTGGACACAATTTTCCAAATATTGCCTAACCAATGTTTTATACAACCGTAACATAATTTACCCTGTAGCATAATTGGCACTATGACAAATATTGCAAGTTAAAATGTAAAGAGGTCTTGCCTCTGTCTTTAAACATGGATTCAACCATTCCATGAAGTGGAATGTTCACATCTTAAAAAGAACATCGGTAAAGGCAGTAGCCACTTGGTTCAGCGTGTCCACTACAACTCTCACCAATTTTTACACAAGCACCTTAGAAAGCATCCTTTTCAGATGTATCACGCCTTAGTATGGCCCCTGCTCTGACCGAGAGCACAAAAAACTGCAAAGGGTTGTGAACATAGTTCAGTCCATCATGCAAACCAGCCTCCCATTCATTGATTCTGTCTACACTTCCTGCTGTTTCTGAAAAGCAGCCAGCATAATCAAGGACCTCACGCACCCAGGACACACTGTCTTTCACCTTCTTCCATCAGGAAAACGTGCAAAAGTTTGAGATTATGTACCAACCGACTCAAGAACAGTTTCTTCTCTGCTGCACATTATGGTCCTGTTACACATTAAAATGATCTTTCTCTTCACCCTATCAGTAACTGCAACACTATATGCTGCACCCTCTCCTTTCATTCTCTCCTATGTACTCTATAAATGGTACGTTTTGTCTGCATAGTGTGCAAGAAACAATCATTTTCACTGTATCCCAGTGCCTATGACAGTAATAAATCAATTCAATTCTTTTTGAGGTTTCATCACATGACCTTTCATCTCCAGCCTCCTCCAACCAATCAAATAGCCTTTCATTCCCATCTCCAATATTTTTGTATCGAATAAAAAATTTGTTCAAATAATTATTTTAAAAATTACATTTTTAATGCCGCAATATATTTTCTCTTGGGTTGCTTGTAGCAGTATCTTAGAAATTGACCTTAGTTTCTTAGAGAATCCAGGACAGTTATAGAGAAAGGCAACACCATGGTTTTCGATCAATAAATAAAACCTCCGGCCTAATGTACTTCATTCTTACTATGTCCAGTACTCCGATCAGTGATTTAAAATATCAGAAATAGAATTTGCTTAAACCTCAATTTACAATTGAAACTCAACCAAATGACGTCCCACATTGAATTTCCCAATGTCAGGTGCAACTCTAAACAGAGTCTGAACATTGCCCACATAAACTGGGCACTTCTCTGGGAAACTGGCCTGAACTGCTTTGCAAAAACACTTAAAGCATTTTCTGGATGATTGCTCACTGTTATTTATTATCCAGTAATAGAACAAATGAATGGTAGCAATAACAGAACATATATTTTACAGCAGTTATACTTTGCTGACTCCTACTACAAAAAAATAGTTTCCCAATCTTCTGCTAAAAGTATTCTGGTGTGAAGATGCTGGTGTTGGATTGCGGTGGACAAGATGAGGTCATGCAACATCAGGTTATAGCCCAACAGATTTATTTGAAATCTGGTGTCATGTGGCCTCTAAAATGATCCTGTAATCAATTAAAAGCAATTACTTATATGAGAATTGGACTTGGCCAATCTTCTTTAGAAATTCCTGACAGAATCTCTTCAAAGACACTAGACAAAATGACAAATTTGAACTTTAGGTTGATAAATCAGCAAAAATATTGCCCAAATTTAATTAACTCCTCCAAGTATACGGGGATCTGATTGAGGTGGACAAAATTATGAGGGATAAATATTGGGCAAGTAGAAAGGAACCCTTCCCCTTACTAGTTGGGTCAATAACAAGGGGGCATAGATTTAAGCTAAGGGGAAGGATGCTTTGAGGGATTTTGAGGAAACACTTTTTCACTCAGAGGGTGGTGGGAATCTGGAACTCGCTGAATGAAGAGTGGTAGAAGTGGGAACCTTCATAACATTTAGATGAGCACTTGAAATGCCATAGCATACAAGGCCATGGACCAAATGCTGGATAATGGGATTAGAATAGATCGGTGCTTGATGGCCAGTGCAGACACAATAGGCCGAAGGGCTTCTTTTTGTGCTGTGAACTCTCTGGGCAGGATTTTCTGGCCGCGCTCACCCCGAAAATGGAAAATCCCACCCAAGCTCAATGGATATTTGCATGGTCTACCCCCTTGCCCATGACAATTCCCATGGCAGGCGAGATGGGAAAATTCCCCTGCCTGACTAATGACTCTGTGAATTGCTCGTTGAATTCTGAAGGAGATGGGAAGCAACCAAATTTGAACAAATCACATGGCATGTTTCTATTTGAGTTGAGTAGTTTGGTCTACTGCCCCCATTGTTTTTGTACAAAGCAACCGATCATTGAAACATAACGTAAGAAACTTGAAGTGGAACACTTGTGTGAATGAGATTGGTTTTTAATCCCTTATGTATGCTGATAGAATCAATGAGGCCAGTAGTAAGCAAAATCATCACTGAGCACTGCTGTAAGAATCTCATCTATTCCGTTCTCACCTGCTTCTATGGCTGGTTAATACATTGATGTGGCAGCTAAAACATAAAATATTGGGAATGATTTTAACCTTATCTCTTTAGCAGAAACTGGATAGATGGCCAGTATAAAGATCCTGGAATACATACCCACCCTGTAGCCATTTGCTTCCACTAAGTACCCAGCTAAGTCACTTTCCAAAGACAGTCATTCTTTGTTGAGATTTGCAAGTCTGTTGATCCCTCAGGATCAGACGGGAAACTGCTGCAGGTGGTCACACAGCAGCCCTAGAGGGCAAAGGGGCATGTGATCCACCCAGGAAGTGGAGGAGGTCCAAATGAAAGGAGCTGCTGTTTTCTATCTTCACACTCTTTTCTTGGAGGATGGTATGAAATAGTGAAAGGATTCTTGATTAACAATCTGACAGACCATGGCATGAACAGTTCTTCCATGGTTGACAGTCAGCACCATCTTTATACCAAACCATAGGATAATCATTCAGTTACGGCAGTGGGGTTTCATGGTCCCATTAAGCCAAAGGCACTCAATCAACTGCTTTCAGTAACGGAAATCCTTTTTGTTATTCTCCTGTTGTACTACAGAAGCAAACACATTGTAGCCCCCATGAATGTGACACACATTCGCACTATTCATCCCTTCTGGCCTGCCATTACCTTGTAATAACCTTAAACAATAGGGGTGGCACTGTGGCACATAGCACTCTCCCACAGCACCAAGGACCTGGGTTGGATTCCCAGCCTTGAGTACTGTCTGTGCGGAGTCTGCACGTGTCTGTGTGGGTTTCCTCTGGGTGCTCTGGTTTCCTCTCTCAGTCTGAAAAACGTGCTGGTTAGGTGCATTAGCCATGCTAAATTCTCCCTCAATGTGCCTGAATAAGCGCCTGAGTGTGACGACTAGCACGTTTTCATGATAACTTCATTGCAATGTTAATGTAAGCCTACTTGGGACATTAATGAATAAATAAGCATTAAGTATTGGCCTAACAACAAATTAAAATACATCTGTTTATTTTGTGTTATTTATATTGTATTATATGCTCAGGTCTTTATACTACTGCTTACCCTTGGTGGCCCTATGCAATGCACTTGCCCTCCTGCTCATTGTGTTTGAGATAAAAGAAAATCTCTGAGAAGTTACAGTTGATGTTGCAGCCCCAGATGTGTGTGGTGATAGCCTAGAACCTCTATATGGAAAGCTATGTGCTTGTAACAGATGGGGCAACACCAATGCACTGACAGTTCTCCGGAACACCACTGAGAAGCCTGGCTGGAGTCAAAGCTTGTGCTGCCATCAATTAGATTTCTTTTCTCCTATTCTTTTAATGCTAAGTTCTCCCAGAATGTCACACCGTTCCTCATTTTCAGTATCAGAATGTCCATACTAGCATGTATATTGTCTGGTAAACATAAATGTTAGGATAATGTTATTCCTACTTGATGAAGAAGAATTTTTTATTCCAGTAGTTCTGAAATGAATGTCATCCTCCCACATTCTCTTCACGCTACTATATCCTTGCAGGGATACAATTCAATGAGATCAGTCACCTTCCAGTACCTCCCTGCTTGAGCCTTAATTTTGTATGTTGAGAAAACACTGCAGTACACGGCCCTTCCTCAGCACACAGACAAGCACGTGTACCTCTCATAGACATTATTCGATAATATTCATATATGGAAACACTGGGCAACCCTGACCACTCCAGCTGCAGTCAGCAAACTCAATATAGACCAAGGTTTGAATCAAGGGCTTTATTCTTGGTCTATACAGGTCAGGTACACCCCAAATATTCACACTGGACGAACCATTTGAACAACCTTCCTTTATACTAAAGAGATCCTTTTCCTACAACAGCTCAAAGACCTGCCACATCACAAAACTCCCTTGCTCCGACATAAAATGACCTCCCGTTCACTGCTCTGTTGATCATGTGACAAAACAGAAGCAGAGCGACGCACAGAACAAGGAAAGCAGATTGATTTTGATAGAAGCTTTATTTTTGTTGTTGATGTTGAAATCCTGCTGTGGTGATCAAAGCATCGGCAAGCTGCACCGTGCTTGAGCTTTTCCAGGAGGTTTGGAAAACATTACCCACGTTTACGTCATATCGCACTCAAAATTGAATTGTCAGGCATAGAGAAGCAATTGTAGTGAACTGAATATTTTAAGGTTGCTGGCTTTTGACATATGGATGGCATTTATTTCCCATTACAGTGAATCAGTTTGTAATCAAGCAGACACTCCTATAACAATTACCAGTTCTGTCTCTTCATAATTGCAGCGTCCTTCTTACTACCTTGAAACACAGATTGAACTTGTTCCAGTTTACAGCCTGTGCAAAATATAAACCAGATGCACTTATCTCTGATGGAAAATCGGATATGGTTCCACCTTCTCTCCCCATGTAATCACAATTTCTACGTCACAGATGAGGCCATTTGGTTTGCCTTAACAAAGGAACAAATTGAATTGCGTAGTGTGAGGTTAAAACAATTATTTTAAAAACCTGAAATCCAATATAATAGAAAGGAATTTAACTTATTTATTAACTCTAAAGCAGTGGCCTTGATCAGAGGCCTTTTAATTCAGAGCCAATTTTGAACTGTATATCATGTTTTTAGGTTGACAACTCTTTGGGACTTTTTTTACCTGGTTTGCTGAGTTTTGCCTGTGTACTCATGCACAACAACACCAATTTTATCTGAGGAATGAGATACAGATTGATTTGCGGGTAAATCAATGGTAAATTGGAAAAGTATGACTTCTCTGGGATTCTCTGCCCGTTGAAGTGGTGGAGGCTGCCTCGCTAAATATTTTTAAGACGCGGGTTGATGGGTTTTTGATAAGCAAGGGGATTAAGGGTTATGGGGAGAGGGCGGGAATGTGGAACTGAGCCACGACAGATCAGCCATGATCTTATTGAATGGTGGGGCAGGCTCGAAGGACTGGATGGCCTACTCCTGCTCCTATTTCTTATGTTCTTATGTTCTTATGTTCTAAACATTAATTTCAGATGTCACATTATTGGCCAACCACCAAAGATACTAAATGTCTAAAAAAGATATTTGTGGACAATAGCCATTATTTTAATGTGGACTATCTCTGTTAATTAATGTCTATAATACAATGACATACAGTGATAGTGTGATAGAATGTAATTACTCACCATCAGAGCATCAGATATCCTACCTCCCTTTCTCAGAAAGTGCAGATTATTGGACAGCTTCTTTCTGGTAATCAAGACTGTTCTTCCTTCTCTCACTAGAGAAACACTAACAACTACCATCTTCTTAACATCATTATGACACACTCTGTGTTTTATCGCAATCTATTTAATCTCATGAAATTGTAATCCTGGCATTTCTACTTCCACTGAATTATAAGTTTCACACCAATATTTCATCTTTTCAAATCATGAAACCCAAGATTCCTCCGGGCTTCTGGGGATTAATCACTTTGTTTCAGATATCAATACAAACTTTCTTATTGGCAAAGGTAAAATGGTAATTGCAACACATTACAATCATAAAATGTCTGAGCTATCGACATTTCAGCTGTGGGCTTCAACAATGTACAATTTTCATAAGTAATGGCTTACTTTTAAGTCACTGAGTGCTGAATTACTTTGGACATGTTTACCCTTTTAACACATTCGCCGGAATTCTACCGCCCCACCCACCACGGAATCAGAGTGGGCGAGGAGCGAACAACGGAAATGTCCATTGATCTTGGCCGGGAGTTTCCAATCTCACTCGAGCGAGGCCATAAAATCCCTCATCTACCAAATCAACATGTTATGAATTTTGAATCCTGCGAAGTGGAATTGACAGGGTGAATAAAAACACAGCATTCACGGCAAATTCAAAACGTAAAGGATATCTTTATCAATTGAATGCTCCTATAACTGCCAACATATTCAACCTGAAGTATATTTTGAAACATATTTGCATTAAATGGCCATGACGTGTGGTAGATGAAATTTAATGCAGAGAAATGTGAAGTGATGCATTTTAGTAGGAAAAGTTAAGAGAGACTATAAATAATAAAGTGTACAATTAAATCACGATGGCTCTGGACAAAGAAGATACAGAGAAACTGTCCCTGGTAGGTGAAGGATTGAAAACACAGAGGGCACCGATTTAAGTCAATGACAAAATAAATAGCAAGGGCATATGTAGTATAATGCTAGATCTAAGCATTTTTGGCACATATCCCTCTTAACCTTTACCAGGTACTTGCCCAAATTTATTTTCAATGTTGTAATTGTACCCGCCTCTACCATGTCCTTTGGCAGCTCATGTCATTTACACACCGCCCTATATTGCTCCTCAGGCCACTTCTAAATCTTTCCCTTCTCACCTTAAACCCATGCCCTCGAGTTCTATTCTCCCCAGCCTGGGGAAAACACCTTGGCTATTTACCTTATCTATGGCCCTCATGATTGTATAAATCTCTATAAGGTCACCCCTCATCCTCCTACACTCCAGGGAAAAAAGTCCCAGCCTATCTAACCTCTCCTTATAATTCAAACCTTCCAGTCCCAGTAACATCCATGTAAATCTTTTTTGTATCCTTTCAATAGCAGGTTGACCAGAATTGGATGCAGTACTCCAAATGTGGCCTTACCGATGTCTTGTAGAGTTGTAACATACGTCCCAACTCCTGTACTCAATGCTCTGACTGATGAAGACAAGAGTGCTAAACGCCCTCTTCACCACCCTACCTAACTGTGATGCCACTTTCAAAGAACTATGTACCTACACCCCTCGTCTCTCTGTGCTCAACAACACACTCATGAGCCTGCCATTAACTGTGTAAGTCCCACTCTGATTTTGCCTTACCAAAATGCAACAACTCGCATTTATCTGAATTAAACTCCATCTGCCATACCTCGGCCTGCTGGCCCAGTTGTTTAAAATCCCATTGTAGTCCTCGATAATCTTCTTCACTGTCCACTACAAAACCATTTGCTTGAAAAGGAATAAAATAGGGAGGTGAGGACAAAATAAGGTCCGGATTCAAGCCAAGTCAGGAATGCAGGGCTGAGCCTCTAGGTTTGTACTTTAAAGTAAAAGTTTATTTATTAGTTACAAGTAAGGCCTACATTAACACTGCAATGAAGTTACTATGAAATTCCCCTAATCACCACAGTCTGGCGCCTGTTTGGGTCAATGCACCTAACCAGCACGAATTTCAGAATGTGGGAGGAAACCGGAGCACACGAAAGAAACCCACGCAGGCATGGGGAGAATGCACAAACTCCACACAGACAGTAACCCAACCAGGAATCGAACTCGAGTCCCTGGCACTGTGAAGCAGCAGTGCCAACCACTGTGCTACCGTGCCACCCAAAATCAACAAAGACTGGACCTACTCTGATATTTTATCAGCAGCTGGTGCAAAAGGCATTCTGAAAATCACTTTCGATTTATCTTGGATGTTAATACAAATAGCATTTTGACTGCCCAAATGTTACCAATTACTTGGTCATCAGAGAGAGAATTTAAAAGCATTTAATTAATGTGAAAAATACCTCTGGTTATTGTAAATCTTCTCATATACATGCATTATCACTGAAAGTGAAATTTAGTGGCTATCTCAGTACACTTTGCTCATTACGGGGAAGTGCGGTGACACAGTGGTTAGTATTGCTGGCTCACAGCATCAGGGACCCAGGTTCAATTCCATCCTTGGGTGACTATATGTGTGGAGTTTGCACATTCTCTCTCTGTCAGTGTGGATTTCCTCCCACAGTCCAAAGATGTGCAGATTAGGTGGCTTGGCCATGTTAAATTACCCCTTAGGGTCCAATTCTGCAACCAAGTTGCACCCGTTTATGGGTGTGAAAACTTCGTGAAGTTGGGCATGAGACGAGTAGCGCGATCTGTGCCCACCTCCACACCAGTTCCCCCTGGACCAAGGCCCGAAAGTGGCTGCGATCAGGACCGTGCCTGAAACAGGCACAATGGTCATTTAAATGCATTTGCATGCATCTAAATTGACTTAATGGGCTGCACGCCCAACCTGACCGGCACTTCTCCCTTTACCAATGCGTTCAGAATAGGTGCAAAACAGACATGCTCCATATAAGTCCAACTCGGGCCCTCCAGTTAGTGAGGGGATAAGTGCCTCGCGTCCAGCAACTCTCTGCTCGAGATCAGTGGGGGAGGGAGGGGGTCTGCTGCCACTCGGCTTGAGATCAGTGAGAGGGAAGGGGGAGGGGCCTGCGATCGGTCTGGGTGGCGGGGTCACAATGTTGTGAGGGTGGGGCAATGTTTGTGGGGGGACAGGGGGAGGTATTATCTGGCCCAGGAGCGATGTAGCAGGGGAGCCATATTCTATCATTTTTTCTGCACATGCGCATCTGGAGGCGCCAATCGGAGCTGAAGGATTTCGGCCATGTTAAGCCCCATTTACAAGCTTCTGAAGCACGATTCAGAATTGTGATATTTTTTCAGGCAGAGTGCATGTGGGGGTGCCTGAGAACAGGTGTAAAAATCAGATCTGAAACACTGCCAGTTTCAAGTCCACCCAGCACTTAGAATCAAAATGGTAAAATAGGACTCTTAGTGTCCAAAGATGTGTAGGTTAGATGCATCCGCCATGGTAAGTGCGCTAGGTGACAGAGATAGGGCAGAGATGTAAGCTGGGCAATGTGCTCTTTAAGAGAGTCGGTGAAGACCCGATGGACTGAATGGCCTCCTATTGCACCATACAGGAGTGGTTCCCAACTTTTTCAGTGTCACAGCACACTTTGATGAGACAAGCAATTTCATGATATACCACTTTTTTCAGCTGAATCGATTGCTCATAAATGTCATATTTACTTACATTTACTATGATTGCGGTCAGTAGCTGCACAGGCCAAAGGTTAACAGAGGGGGAGGCAAGTGAAAACTTTTTTTTAACAGCACGGTAGTTGGGAACCGCTGCTGTAGAAATTCTATTGTGCGATAATATATTTGTGTCATGTGACATTAACGGAGATAAACATGCACTGAAATAATTAGTTGCATTATTAATAGCAATACATTTGTCCCTGGGTTTTGTTACCTGTATGTGAATGACCTCTGAAGTGGGCATCAAAAGTAGAATCTTTTGCTTTGTAAATAGCCTGAGCCCAAATATTTCCAGTTTTTCTTACGTGGGATTTGGCTGTTTTTGCTAGATCAGCATTTGTTGCCCATCCTTAATTGCCCTTGAACAGAATGGCTTGCTCAGTGATTTCAGAGGGCAGTTAAGTGTCTGCCACACTTCTGGGGGTTTGGAGTCACATATAAGCCAGATCAGGTAAGGATGGCAGATTTCCTCCCCAGTAGGACATGATCGAATTGGATGAGTTTTTATGACAGTGGACGGTAACTTCTTAGTCATCATTACTGAGGCTAGTTTGCAATTCCAAATTTTATGAATTGTATTCAAAACTCATTGAATAAAAGTCGGAATTGAAACCTAGTTTCCGTAATAGTGGATCACTCATACCACCACAATTCTTTTCTTCTGGGGACCCTGAAGATGCTTAAAGTTTAGCAATGCCACTTAGGTCAATGATCATAAAGGCAGCATAGTGGCACAATGGTTAGGGACCCAGCGCCAGGGAGTCAGGTTCAATTCCAGCCTTGAGTTACCATTTGTGTGGAGTTTGCACATTCTCCCCATGTCTGCGTGGGCTTCCTCCAGGTGCTCCGTTTCCTCACACAGTCCAAAGATGTTAGGTTGATTGGCCATGATAAACTGACCCGAGTGTCGGGGGCATTAGCAGGGTATATGTGTGGTGTTACAGGACTAGGGCTGGGTGGGATTGTGGTCAGTATAGACTCGATGGGCTGAATGGCCTCTTATGTACTGTAGGGATTCTATGATTCAATGATTGTACCTCCAAGACTGCAAGCAGTAATATTTCAGCTTCACTGAGGATCAACATGGGTTTATTCATCTGGTCCATCTTCTGCTGTTACCATTTTTATTCTTTCCCAATAACATGCCTTTGTGACAATTTAACATGTAATTAGATATCAACAATTTAAATACAGGACCAAGTTATTATGGGGATAGCTCTAAAGAAGCTATTTCATCATGACAGTGTCCAACGTGAAATGTAAAAGATTCTGTTGCTGCTCTTAAACCAGAGAAACTAAATCAACATCCTTCTGTAAGGAAATAAAGAGCATTGCACTCCATCACTGATATTGCCAATTCCTAACCTAAAAACTTAAAAAGAGATTGATAAATGGAGTAATGGCCGAATGTAATTTAAATAGAAAAAAAATTACCATGAAAATCAAAGCTCCTGTATTAGGACAAACATTAAACATTCAGCTGTGTTTAAGATTAAAGTCTGGCTTCGGGGTGGATTCTGTTGCGATTACTTTGCCAATTCACTATTACAGAAATATGGGACAGATATTCCTAGGTCACAGAATTGGACTCCATTGTGCTTCTGATGTCTGTGCTATAGCCCAAAGCAGCTAGAATTAGCAGCCAATCCACTTCTGGTATTGCCTGTGCTATTCACCACTTTAGGAAGGGTGAATACACGCACATGCTGTGCATGCTCTGAAAGATCTCCAGGTGGACAGATTATAATGCCATTCAACACCGAACGCTGATTTAGAGCTTGATCTGCCACTTTGGAATGCACGGGTCCTGTATACGCCTGACCTGAAACATCTTCTCTTCATTTTCCTTTTATCCCTTGGGTGGCACAATGGTTAGCACTGCTGCCTCACAGCGGCAGGAACCCAGGTTCAATTCCAGTCTTGGATGACTGTCTCTGTGGAGTTTCATTTTCTACCTTTGTCTGCGTGCATTTCCTCTGGATTCTCTGGTTTCCTCCCAAAGCTGTGCAAGTTAGATGGATTAGCCATGGTAAAATTGCCCTTTGGTGTCCCAAGGTATGTAGGTTAGGTGAATTAGTCATGGTAAGTTTGTGGTGTTACGGGATTAGGGTGGGCGAGAGGACCTAGATAAGATATTCTGTCAGAGAGTTGGTGCAGACTTGATGGGCCAAATGGCCTCCTTCTGCACTGTGGGGATTTTGTGATTCTAATTTGCTGTCAGTCATGGGTGCAATGGCTGTAGTCGCTCTTGACAATATGACAGTAAGATGGATCTCAGGCAGCAGTGAGGCAAAGCTATGTGCAGGGAAGAGGGAAACTCTCAGTAGAATACTAGGCATCCCTAGGATCTTCATAGACCCTTTCTCCTACCCCTATCTCAGTCAAGAGCTGTGTCTGCACTGGGTACAATTCACAAAAGTGGCATTCGCTGAACTGTGCCATCTCTTCTAATTGGGCCTATAGCCACAGGACTGGACAAGGATAATGCTGCTGGCGACTCTCAAGCTCAGCATGGCCCATGCTTTCTACACCACATGATCCTTCCAGGCTAGAGCTGGCTATATCACCATTATTTCAATTCTTCATGATTAGTTGCATCAGGGAAGCACTCTACACCAGGGTTAGGAACTTCTTAGTCTGCTCTTTAAGCAGAGAAAAGCAAGCAGAACTGGGCCATGGGTTTCCAGTGCTACAGGGAGCAAACAGGTCGCTCAGAGGGTGCCACTTTTCAATGGGGAAATGTACCATAACCAGTAAGGGTTCAACTCCCTTGTTGTGCAGTTGGTGTGCAACCATGCACAGAAAATGGTGTTGATGAATGACTGCTACCTAGCAGTAACCACATTGCCTTTGTCCTGTGCCAGTCAGTCATTGCTGCCATATTTAATGGCCACAATGGCTCAGTAGCTCAGTGACAAAGAAGGAACACTCTACATTGGCTCATGGCTTCCCTCTACAATCTGACATATGTTTGCCCAATGAGAGCCCTCCTGCAACCAGACACATCATGGAGCAGGCTATCAGCATTCAATAACAATGCTCTAATCTCTGCAAAACACAAAGAGAACCCCGCAATATTCAGCAAAGTGCATCTCCAGATTCATTCCGAACATCCTGTTTCCCACGAGGATTCAACCCATTCCACAAAGCCCTAGTGAGGATATTTTTCAAGTTTAGTTATTCGTGTCACGAGTAGGCTTATATTAACACTGCAATGAAGTTACTGTGAAGATCTCTGGTTGCCACACTCCGGCACCTGTTTGGGTACATTGAGGGAGAATTTAGCTTGGCCAATGCACCTAACCAACACGTATTTCAGACAGTGGGAGGAAACTGGAGCACCTGGAGGAATCCCACGCAGACACGAGGAGAACGTGCATAGAACATAGAACATAGAACATAGAACATTACAGCGCAGAACAGGCCCTTCGGCCCACGATGTTGCGCCGACCAGTTACAAAAACAATGACCCACTAGCCTATACCAATCCCTTTTCGTCCATAAACCTATCCAGAGATCTCTTAAACGCCCCCAAACTAGACGCATTTACAACTGCAGCAGGCAGGGCATTCCAATCCCTCACCACCCGCTGGGTAAAGAACCTACCCCTGACATCCGTCCTGTAGCTACCCCCCCTTAATTTAAAGCCATGCCCCCTCGTGCTAGCTTTCTCCATCCGAGGAAAAAGGCTATCACTATCCACCCTATCTAAACCTCTAATCATCTTATATGTTTCAATAAGATCCCCTCTTAGCCGCCTTCTTTCCAACGAAAACAACCCTAAATCCCTCAGTCTCTCCTCATAGGACCTCCCCATCATACCAGGCAACATCCTAGTAAACCTCCTCTGCACCCTCTCCAACGCCTCCACATCCTTCTTGTAATGCGGGGACCAGAACTGCACACAGTACTCCAAGTGCGGCCGCACTAGAGTAGTGTACAGTTGCAACATTACACTGCGACTCCTAAATTCAATCCCCCTACCAATAAACGCCAAGACACCGTACGCCTTCTTAACAACCTTATCTACTTGATTCCCAACTTTCAGGGATCTATGTACACACACACCTAGATCCCTCTGTTCATCCACACTATTCAAAGTCCTCCCGTTAGCCCTATACTCGACACATCTGTTGCTCCTACCAAAGTGAATTACCTCACACTTCTCTGCACTAAATTCCATCCGCCACCTCTCGGCCCAGCTCTGCAACCTATCTAAGTCTCCCTGCAGACTATGACACCCTTCCTCACAATCTACCACGCCTCCAATTTTGGTGTCATCAGCAAATTTACTAATCCACCCAACTATACCCTCATCCAGATCATTAATAAAAATTACAAACAACAGTGGCCCCAAAACAGATCCCTGAGGCACACCACTTGTAACTGTACTCCATGATGAATATTTACCATCCACCACCACCCTCTGTCTCCTATCTGATAGCCAATTCCTGATCCAACTTCCTAGATTACCCACAATCCCATACATCTGCATTTTCTGCAGAAGCCTACCATGGTGAACCTTATCGAACGCCTTACTAAAATCCATGTATACCACGTCAACTGCCTTGCCCCCATCCACCTCTTTGGTCACCTTCTCAAAAAACTCAATAAGGTTAGTAAGGCACGACCTACCCGCTACAAAACCATGCTGACTATTTCTAATCAATTCATTATACTCCAAATAACTATAAATCCTATCCCTAATAATTTTTTCTAAAACCTTGCCCACAACAGAAGTAAGACTCACCGGTCTATAATTCCCGGCAAAGTCTCTGTTCCCCTTCTTAAACAATGGGACAACATTCGCTATCCTCCAATCCTCCGGGACTACACCAGAGACCAATGACGACCTGAAGATCTGAGCCAGAGGCTCTGCAATCACCTCTCTAGCCTCCCAGAGAATCCTAGGGTAGATCCCATCCGGACCTGGGGACTTATCTATTTTCAGCCCCTCAAGAATTTCCAGCACATCCCCTTTATCAACCGTAATACTGTCTATTTTACACCCCTGCAACCCAATGTCCTCCTCAGCTATATTCATGTCCCCCTGCGTGAACACCGAAGACTCCACACAGACAGTGACCAAAGCAGGGAATCGAACTTGGGTTCCTGGTGCGATGAGGCACCAGTGCTAACCATTGTGCCACCCAAGGGATAAAAGGAGAAGGAAGAATGGGAGGGAGAGAGAAGGCATCAAGGAATCATAGCGGTGGATGGATAGCATCAGTCTCTAGTTCCTCTCAAATCACATCCCCATAACATACTTAATTCACCTTTCTAGCCTTAATATATGGATTATTGCAGCTTCCTCTTGCTCAAAATCCTGAAACAAAATGCAACACAAAAAAACTTCACCGTATCAACTTTACTCAGCAAGACTTCCAATAACATGCACAGTCCTCAATTATTCACCCTTGTGCTTTCCTTTAGGGTCCGTCTGTCAGGTGCCTTCACCTGTCCTTGTGTTTGCTGCTTGGCTGGTAGGAGATTGCTGACTCTCAGTGGTGACTGCAGAAGTCCTCGCTGGAAGACCTCGAGCAGTTTTTATTCTTGAGCTCCTGAGAGAGGGCAGCAGGGCCTTGCACCATAGACCAAGTGCCCCTGCTCTGGAGAAACATCTCCACAATCCTTGTAATCTGCTGCAGCACAGATTGCTGCATTTGCAAGGCCTTTTGAACACTGGTGTCGGCAGCATGGTGATCACAGTCCAAGCCTACATAGCACCAAGCTGCACTTGTCTGGCAACAAACACAGATCTCATGGCCTCAACCTGGGTTTCTACAGCAGCCCTCCGACTTTGGGTGGATTCTGCCTGTCCTGCAATGGAAACTGAGATAGTAACCACTAGATTCTGCATCACAGCTATATCTGCAAGTGCTGTTCAGTTGTTTTTCATGTGCATGCTGGAAAAGATGGGTGGGCTCCAAACTCTGTGCAAAGCCCCATCCTAAGTTGGAACTGGACCGCTTCATATGTATTGACAGTTGCAAGGGACACTAAACCAAGTATTTTCGTGGGTAATTCCATCAGCATTTTCCAATTTACTACTCCGTCATTGTCCTCATCTTGTCCTCTGCAGCAGAACCTATCTGGGGCTTTGTTATCCTTTACCCCTGACCTAGCTGCAGCCCTCTCATGCCTGGTTACTCACCGTGTGTTATTCACACTTCTCTGTTATCCTCTAAATGACATGCAGTGTCAGTGTCTGAGCTGTTAGCCGTGAGTGTCAGGCCTATTGCTGGTGACACAGCATTTCTGCATATCTCAAAGCTTAAATGCAAAAGGGTAGAGTTGGGGCGAGGCTCCTTGATGCCTCATGGCTACAGGTGTGTGGGAATACCATCAACTCCGAGTTTCCTTCAAAATGACACACCATCGTGGCTTGGGAACCTATCACATTTCCTTCATTGTTGCTGGGTCAAAATCCTCGAACTGAGTATCTATAAACAGCATTGTAGGTGTACCTGCAAAGGCAGCTCACCACCATCTTCTCAGGAGCTGTTAGAAGTAGGCAATAAATGTCGGCCTTGCCAGTGAAACCCATATCCCATGAAGGAAAGTTTTAAAATGCCGAGTCATCTTTCCAGACAGACAATAGGTTTGTTGTTCCCTTTGCTAAAGGACATGAGAAAATACATTAGCCAGAATGTTACGTTGCTCGGGCAGTTGCGCGTCCAACCCAGGAGTACGTGGAATTGTGCGAGAATTCATTCCAGCACGCTTCCCGAAAATATCATGGACACGTGCATGATTTTGAGGTTGATAGGCATGTGCACAAATCAGGTTCATGCCTGACAATTAAAGGGCCAACTCAGGCCATTAAAGCAATTAGGATTTCACACTGTCCGTGTGACTTTCAGCTCTTTGCTCGACCAACACGGTTGGCGCTCATCATGTTGTTTGCATTTCCTCTCTCAAAGGCCTTTGCAGCAACAGTTTCTCTGAAATTGAGCTAATTGCTGCGAAAGATAGAGTTTTCCTTGAGTTTCTTAGTTATTCTCATGCATTTGAAGAGTGACATTCAATATTTCAGGACTTCCCTGGAGGGTGCCCTCAGCCTCCCTCACAACTCTTCAGTGAGCAGCCTCACAGGTTTTAAACCAGCTTCCCCACAAGCTGGGTCCTCAAAGGACTTGGTGCCCAAAGCAATCTCCCTCGAGATCAGCAAGAGCCCAGCCATCAGGCACGGTATACACCAGACAGGTCTTAACTGGCTACTCACTGTAATATCATATTATCTATGTGGCGTCAAGCTGGAGTGGTTTCACATTTGCTTCTACCTGTGCCAACTTAGGATGCGGTCCAAAGGTAAAATTCAGGCCATTGAGCTTTTGCAAAAAAACCCAGTAGCTTATGACACCAAACACTTATCCTAGATTTTGTTTCAACGGAATGCAGGTTCGCCAACTGCCACGGTGGGATACGAACTCACATTCTAATATTCATCCTTCCAGATGAAGCTGGTCATATCTATCACTTGGGATGTTTGGTAGGATTCTAGTGAACACATGAAGATCGGAAAAAGGAGCAGAAAACATAGAGAACTGAGTTTTGAATGAGTTGTTAGTTCAGGATTTCCTCTCCGTGTTTTTTCTCTGCCTCAGATATGCACTCATGTTTGAAGGTGGCTGAACTGCTTTTTATTTGGTGTGGCAGGTGTAGCGATCCTGGCTGAGTTTCTCACAGGACTCACAAGTGAATCTTTCAGAGTGTCCTATTAGCATTTCCTCCAACCACCAATGAAAGCATACCCCAGACCCTAGCTCATCATGGAAAATTTGCCTTGGAAAATGAGTGTCAGGCATTCAGGTTACACGACCTGTCTAATTCAGTTGCGAATGTCTCAATCCGCTGTGGATGCTTGACATACCAGCTGAGGTGAGCCCTCCCATATCTGGTATTTTGTCCTGTCTTCTGATCTTCAGAAGGCAGCTCAGGTGAAAGTGTTTGAACTTCTTAGTCCAAGTCTCACGTGCATAATACAAAGTGGACAGGTCTATTGTTCTGTGGACTTTCAAGTTTGTTAGGCAGACTTACTTCTCTCCATTCCCAGACTGAAGTTCAATGGCTGCCAAAGGCGATACTTGCTTTAGCAATTCTTGCATGTGTCTCATCATCAAGATAGATAGCTTGAGCGAGTGTGCTACCAAGATAAGTGAACTTATTCACTGGTAATCAAGGACCGAAACCTTGACCTTGAAATGGAGCTTTCCTGGAGCAGCCTCAGTTTTCTATTTGCTGATCGTAAGGCTGAATTGTCACATGCATTAGACAACATGTCCATGCTACATTGTATGCTAAGCTCTGATGCAGCAATTAGAGCACAGTCATCAGCAAACAGGAATTGGTGAAGTATGTCCTTGGAGTCTTTGTCCAGGGTTGTCTCAGATTATGCAACTTCCATCCACGTGATGTCTGATTTCAATGTCAGAATGGTCAATATGGAAGGCCTGGTGGAGAACAGCATTCTAAAGCTGATTGACACTGGTGCTCAGCCCTACTTAACTCCATTGGTGACTGGGAAGACTTATCACCATGCAGGACACATCAAGTAGAGCCTTGTGTCCCTAGGGCAATGAAGTACACTATATCCCAGAAGGTCACTCGGTCATCCTCAGCATAATGAGTTGACATATTTGCTGCACACAGGAGACTCTCAAATTTTGCTGAGAGGGATTCCTTCATAATTGTTGTTTAAGCCTTGAAACATTGAGGTGCCTCTGGAGCATCCTGTCCTGGAAGTACCTGGGTGGGGAGGGGTGGACCATGATGTTTAGCTTTGAAATGATAAGGCAGTGGTCAGTCCAGCAGTCAGTGCCACACAAGATTTTCATTGCACGCACATTCCTCCCTGTCCCTCTGCCAGCTGATGGCAAAGTCAAAATGATGCCACTGCACAGAATCAGGGTGTATCCAAGACATCTTGTTACAGTTAAGGAGGTGGAAAACTGTTGATGATTAAGAGTTCAAATTCAGCACTCACCTTCAACAAGAGGAAACACAAGACAATGTTTAGAGATCTTTCTAGTCTCCTTCCTTGTCATAGGGAGGTGAGCTGTGTGGTACTGAAAAGATTTGCTGAGTCACTCAGGGTGTTACCGAGTTCCACTTCCAGTGAAACATAACATTATGGCTTGAGTCTCCTTTGTGCATGTTCATGACTGCAGCTCCCACACCTACTGAGCAATAGGTGCAATGCTCACCCATTGCCAAAGGACTTGTGATGCTGAACATGACTGATGTGCGAATTGGATTACATTGAGGGAGAATTGTGCATCATCTGGCTTATTCTCTCATTCTGAGCTATCTTTGTCCAGCGTCAAGATGGGTGTAGTGGTTGTAAATAGATCCAAATGCAATGGTGGCTAAGAAGTCTTCTATGCCTTGTCCTGCACTATCTGTTCCACAACAAGTTGTTGGCCTTCCTTCAAGATCACTGAACCTAGAATGGTCTCATCTGCCCAATCTACTGGAATCGGCCTTCACATGACAGGGTAGACAAATCCTGAAGTTGCAGTGGGTGGGAGACCCAGTGGCTACTCTCACCTTCTTTAGCCTCCCTGTCAAAGTAGTTTACTGTGGTGTGGTCACTGTGACCCACAGACAGCTATTTGGTTAGAGCTGTAAGAAAGGCGAGGACTAAGACAGAATGAGCCACTCTAAAAAGTGTGGCAAGCTTCCTTGTGAGAGGTGTTAACCCTTCCTGACTTATACCACAAACTTGAAACTCACATTCCTGTGAATTATTAGTCCAAACCTCAACATTACCCAGTCCAATTACATTTAGTTTATCTCATTTGAAAACTGTGCAGATATGTTAATATTAGTCATCACAGCTTAAAGCAGCAGGTTGCTATATTTGGATACAGATGCATTCCTTTTATATCTGTCAGTGCATCACAAGTTTTGCCCCAACTGAGTTAAGAAGATGAATTTATGAAGCTTTTTTTATATTATGTTTTTGCAAAAATCCACCACAGCAGACAATACTGTTTCCATCAGGAGAATGGCAAGTGAGAATGAGAATTTAAATTGAACAATAACTTTCTCTCCTATTATACATCAGGACCCATGAGTCCTGAGATTGAATTCGGTAGCACTGCTGGTGTTGGCATGGCAGAAGCTCTTAACTCACTGAATGGAATGGGCAGCCTTTCCAACTGCATCCATTGGGCCCAACGCAGTCCCCATTTTGGGAGGGTACTTGCACAAAATGCTGTACATGTGTCAAGAGAGCCCTGGTCATGATGCCAATCTCCTATTGTGGCTTTGAAACTTGGACTAGGCAAGTCCAGTGCATGTGCTAATGACTCACAACAAAATATGCATCATATGTAGAGGATTGGTCATCATCTAAACCAAGTCTGCAACAAGCATTGGTGCTGTTGTTCTGAAATATGACAGATAAATGAGACAGTGGTGGCATAGATGGGGCGGGGGTGAGCCGGGGTGGCGGGGGGGGGGGCGGGGGTGTTGATGGTGAGGGGAGATGGGGGTGTGGTCCTGCAAAGAGGGCCCTACCATCCTTTGGTTTTCAGGAAGCACTTTTCCAAATACAATTTCAGCTAAGAGCAATGCCTGAGGCACCACAGCTTCAAGGCGCTGGTCACAGAAATGTGCTGCCAGGGCAAGGACACCACTGTCACCATCGCTTTAAACTTCTGTACAACCAGGTCACTCCAGGCTGGAACAAGAGTACACATCACCCAGTAAAATATTCATCACTGCATCAGGACAGCGACAGAGGCCCGTATGCAAGAAGAAGTGAATTCGTCTTGCGTTTCCCTCTAAGCAGAGAGACAGAGGATGAGTGGGCATCAGGATAGCAGGATTCCTCATGATGCAGAGTGTCATCAAGCCCACACACGTGGTTCTACAAGTTACCCATTGTCAATGGTGAATGGTGCAGGAACCACAAAAGTTTCCAATCGACTCATGTGCAGTTGATTAGTGAACAGGTACAAACTATTATACTGGTAACATTATGTTTCAAAAGTACTTCAGTGACTGTAAAGTGCTTTGAAATATAGGGTAGCCATGAAAATTGCTATATAACTTCATGACTTTGTTTGATTTCCCGCTATCCTAGCACTGGCCACAATTGCCATTCCCGCATCTTTGAATCAGATTATTTGTGAGTAATTACCATTTGATAGCACAGTCACAAGTCCTTCCAACACATTGCTGATGATGGAGAGAAGATGGGCTGATTATTGTCCAGAATGGATTTGTTCTCCTGTTTGTGTTAAGCCATCCCTATACTAAAGAAAAGAGATAAACAGTGAAGATATAAATCAAACGAGTTTAGATTACAAGTCAAAGATTTGAGAACGCTGATCGATAACTCATTGAAACTAATGGTGCAATGCACGGCAAAAATGAGGAGAGTTAACTGGATGTTGGGATATCCAGTGGGAGAGATAAAGAGCAAAACTCAGGAGTTGGTAATGAATCTGTAGAAGGCACTGATGTGGTCAAACCTGATTAATAAATTACAACTGGAGATAACACAGAAAAGGACTGCTTCCAGGTAGAAGTATTTGATTGATGAGAAGAAGGATTGTTTACTCTGGAGAAGAGATCCTTAGCAAAATAGATATATTCACTAGTACTAAGTTTAAACTTTCCTTAACCCAAGGATCGTGAGACATAGATTCAAGTCTATAGGATGACAGGTGTTTACACAAATTCCCATTGACCAGGAACTTAACTGGACCGTCAACATAAAGAACAAGACAATAACTACAGGACCCAACGCAGGTGGTGAAGGAATACATGCAGCTTGCCTAAATGAGATGGCGACATTGCCTACATGAGTTCAGCTCCAAATCACTCAAAGGTTTGACACCATCCAGACAAAGCACCACATCCACCACCATAAACATTCATTCCTTTCAAGATAAGCATTCATCCCACTTCACCACCAGTACAAATTTGTAGCAGTGTGTACTATCTACAAGATGCACTGCAGCAACTTGTCAAGATTTCTTTGACAGCACCTCCCAAATCTATGACTCCTACCATTTCAAAAGACAAGGCCAGCTGGTGTACAGGAACACCACCACATACAAATTCCCTCAAAGTTACATGTTATTCTGTCTCAGAAATATATTTCTTCATCATTACTGAATCAAAATCCTGGAACTCCATACCAAACAGCACTGCCTGAGTACCTTCATCATATGGTTTATGACATTTCAAGTTTCACCTCAAATTCTTGTGGGCAAATAGGGAGGGGCATTAAATCTTAGCTTTGCCATAAATGAGAAATAAAGCCAAATTTGGTGCCCCCCCATCCCTCGACCACCCCTTCCCCCCTCCCATCACCACCTAAAGGTCACCATAGTGGAAAAATTTGCTCCAGTTTTATTTGAATATTGCACTTTGCGATACCTTTTGTGTTGTTATTATCGTTATTACTGTGTGTTATGATGCTATGAAATATTTTTTCATGAGGTTTTACTATATTTTTGTATTTATTGAATCCAGATTGCAGATGGGCTCCCAAGGTTCTACCTTCATCTCTTAATATCAACCACTCAGATCCCTTTGTGTTTGGTTCACCACTTCCCTATCATTTGAGACTCACTACTGTCACAAGACATAGAATCCCTATAGTGCAGAAGGAAGCCATTTGGCCCATCGAGTCTGCACCAACCACAATCCCACCCAAGCCCTATCCCCATAACCCTATGTATTTACCCCACTAACCCCCAGACACTAAGGGGCAATTTAGCATGGCCAATAAATCTAACCTACACATCTTCAGCATGTGGGAGGAAACCAGAGCACCTGGAGGAAACCCACACAGACACAGGGAAAATATGCAAACTCCACACAGACAGTGACCCAAGCCAGGAATCGAACCCGGGTCCCTGGTAGTGTGAGGCAGCAATGCTAACCACTGTGCCACTGTGCCGCCCCAAGCCTCATCCTATCAAGTTGATCTAGCATTTCCTTGCTGTTACACCAGAACCATAGCACTTATAATCTCCTTGAGTTCTTTCAGTGTTTGTTCCTGTAACAATCAATTCTTATGTTTTCCTGATGAACTCTGAGTTTCCCAGTCTACCTTTGATAAATTGAAATCATGATGTGGAGATGCCGGCGTTGGAATGGGGTAAACACAGTAAGAAATTTGACAACACCAGGTTAAAGTCCAACAGGTTTATTTGATAGTAAACACCACTAGCTTTCAGAACGCTGTTCCTTCGTCAGGTGAGTGGAGAGTTCATTCCACTCACCTGACGAAGGAACAGTGTTCCAAAAGCTAGTGGCGTTTACTACCAAATAAACCTGTTGGACTTTAACCTGGTGTTGTGAGACTTCTTACTAAATTGAAATCACACATAGCAGCCTCATCCATTCTTCTATTTGCACTTGACCACACAGTACTTGTTCCAATTTCTTCTGCAGACTTTGTGATCTCTTCCTTCCCTTAATCAAGTCTTTCATCCCTATCCCCAAAGTCTCCACCTCATTTGCACATGAATTAGATAAATTTATCCCCATTATACCCAAACTGTCTTTTGCATGGTACTCAGTTTGCCTTTCACTCTCTACAATATTATTGCACATTTACCCAACCCTTATCATTTTTCAGTCTAAGTTGCAAGAAGCACACATCACAGTTTTCTTTCCTGAGATTCCAAACATTCACATTAAAGAGATTTTACGTAAGAACATAAGAACATAAGAAATAGGAGCAGGAGTAGGCCATCTAGCCCTTCGAGCCTGCCCCGCCATTCAATAAGATCATGGCTGATCTGTCGTGGCTCAGTTCCACATTCCCGCCCTCTCCCCATAACCCTTAATCCCCTCGCTTATCAAAAACCCATCAACCCGCGTCTTAAAAATATTTAGCGAGGCAGCCTCCACCACTTCAACGGGCAGAGAATTCCAGAGATTCACCACCCTTTGAGTGAAGAAGTTCCTCCTCAACTCCGTTCTAAACCGCCCCCCCTTTATCTTGAGGCTGTGCCCCCTAGTCCTACTGTCCTTTCTGAGCGGGAAGAGTCTCCCCACCTCGATCCTATCCATCCCATTCATCATCTTATATGTCTCAATGAGATCTCCGCTCATTCTTCTAAACTCTAACGAGTACAAGCCTAGTTTATTCAGCCTCTCCTCATAGCTCAACCCCCTCAACTCCGGCATCAGCCTAGTAAACCTCCTCTGCACCTCCTCCAAGGCCAAAATATCCTTGCGTAAGTACGGCAACCAAAACTGCACACAGTACTCTAGCTGCGGCCTCACCAGTGCCCTATACAGCTGCAGCAAGACCTCCCTACTTTTATATTCAATCCCCCTCGCTATGAAGGCCAGCATCCCATTAGCCTTCCTGACCACCTGCTGCACCTGCAGGCTGGGTTTTTGCGACTCATGCACAAGGACCCCAAGGTCCCTCTGCACCGTCGCCTGCTGCAGTTTTTCGCCACGTAAGTAATAGTCCTTCCTACCATTATTCCTACCAAAGTGGACCACCTCACACTTGCCAACATTAAATTCCATTTGCCAGTTCCTGGCCCATTTGCCCAGCCTTTCTAGATCCTTCTGCAGACTCTCCACACCCTCCGCGTAATTTGCCATTCCACCAATCTTGGTGTCATCAGCAAATTTCGACACCATACACTCGGTTCCCTCCTCCAGATCATTTTGAGAGATTGATTTCCCTGAAATCTGAAGTAGGTGTTGTTGTTTATTTTGTCATTGTTACCCTGTATGTTCATATCTTTCTGTTGCTTCTCAGCCTTTTGGCTAAGATTGTGGAGGATTTTATCCTGCATCATATCTTGCATCTGCTCTTGGCTGATGGGATTATACTGAGGCTTCACCTGAAGCAATTTTTTAAAAGCCATCTGGGCCTTTTGGCTAAGATGAAGCTCAGATCAAGCCCAAGAGGGGGTGTAATACCTCATCCTGACAGCTTGAATCTGCTTTGAATTGGATTTTTGATTGGGAATAAAGTACCAAAAGGTACACAAAAAAAAACTTTCTACTGCTGTTGTTTTTGTGTGTGCATTTGAACTAGTTGAGACAAAACTCAGTGATTATTCCCTCCAAGATCTTGAATTAGGCTAAAAATATCCCAGTCTCTCTCAACAAAACCTCCTGTTACTCATTCCTGACAGGAATTTCCACTTGGTTTTCCTTCCTTTTCCACCTGCTCTATTGATCCACTCGCCCAGGTACCTTGGAGGCAAAATACCATTCACAAAGTAGTCAGGGCAGCAAAATGTGCATGTCTATTTCACTGTTATAGTGATCCCCATAACTACTACTCTTAGCTCATGTTTCCTTCCCTGTCCCCCATGGTTCACAGTGGCATTGGCGAAACAGTTGAGAAGAGAGCAATGGGGAGGGGGGAAGTGGGGGGGAGTGAGATGGTGTTGGGGGGGGATGTGGGGGGGGTACAATTTTGCAGTCAAGATACATTAGGACCTGCCAATATTAATGTGACTTGATTTATTATTGTCCCACTGTATTAACATACAGTGAAAGGTATTGTTTCTTGCGTGCTATTCAGACGAAACATACCATTCATAGAGAAGGAAACAAGAGAGTTCAGAATGTAGTGTTATAGTCATAGCTAGGATGTCGAGAAAGATCAACTTAATGCAAGGTAAGTCCATTCAAAAGTCTGACAGCAGCAGGGAAGAAGCTGTTCTTGAGTCAGTTGGTACATGACCACAGATTTTTCTATCTTTTTGATGAAGGAAGAAAGTGGAAGAGAGAATGTCGGGGGGTGCATGGGATCCTTAATTATGCTGGTTGTTTTGCCGAGGCAGCAGGAAGTGTAGACAGAGTCAACGGATGGGAGGCTGGTTTGCATGATGGATTGGGCTACATTTACAACCTTTTGTAATTTCTTGCAGTCTTGGACAGAGCAGGAACCATATTAAGCTGTGATACAACCAGAAAGAATGCTTTATATGGTGCATCTGTAAACATTGGTGAGAGTTGTAGCTGACATGCCAAATTTCCTTAATCTTCTGAGAAAGTAGAGGCGTTGGTGGGCTTTCTTGACTATAGTGGGTCCAGGACAGGTTGTTGATCTGGACATCTGAAAACTTTAAAGCTCTTGACCCTTTCTACTTCATCCCTGTTGATGTAGACAGGGGCGTGTTCTCCTTTACGCTTCCTGAAGTCGATGAAAATCTCCTTCATTTTGTTGACATTGAGGGAGAGCTTATTGTTGCTGCACCAGATCACCAGATTCTCCATCTCATTCCTGTACTCTGTCTCATCATTGTTTCAGATCCGATCCAGTACAGTGGTATTGTCAGCAAACGTGAAAATTGAATTGGAGAAGCATTTGGCCACACAGTCATAGTATGTAGATGGAGTATCGTAGGGGGTTGAGAACACAGCCTTCAGGGGCACCAGTGTTGAAGATGATTGTGAAGGTATTGTTGCCCATCCTTACTGATTGTGGCCTGTGAGTTAGGAAGTTCAGGATCCAGTCGCAAAGGGAGGTGCCGAGGCCCAGACCTCGGAATTTGGAGATGACTTTCGTGGGAATATTAGTGTTGAAGGCTGAGATATAGTCAATAAATAGGAGTCTGACATAGGTGTCTTTGTTATCTAGGTTTTCCACTGTTGAGTGCAGGGCCAGGGAAGTGGTGTGTGCTGTGGACCAGTTATTAACTGCAGAATTAACTACAGACCTGACTACAATTTTTGGATTCACAGCCCTTAAAGTCTGGCTACCTAAAGGGTAGTCCTGTGATAGCATCTGCAGGTAGGGAGTGAGACGAGGAAGTAATCAGGAGTTGGCAGGATAACTGATAGTGTGGGTAGAAGGAATCAGAGAGATCAAGAATCAAGGCGGGGGGGGGGGGGGCATCAATGTAGACCCATAACAAAAAGCAGGGTATCTCAATACTGGAGGCAAAGCACTCAGGGAAGGAAGGGAGAAGAATGTAGAAGCCTGTGGAATATATTGGACTGGCAAGAAGAGATTGCAGTGTGTGCGGATGGATGGGTCCAGTCACTGGGGAGGTTAACAAGAGTTCCATGTACCCCAAGGGAAAGCACCCCTATTTTTCTTGGCCTATCAACAGTCCTTGAAATGCCTAACCCTACTCCCTGCAATGGTCCTTGCTTCTTTCATGACTGGGAAGACCGGAATAAAAAACAGCATTAAAGCTCAAACAGAGAAAGCAAACTGGGAAAAATTCATTCAAATATTTAAAGAACTAACTTGCCTTCAGGAGCAGCTGTTCCCCACTCATCTACATCACCAACCCCCGCACTCCCACCACTTCCAGAGTCGACATATCTGAGTCCGACTGCGTTTCTGGTTGAGGTTTTTTGCAATTTTGCTTCCCACCTGATCCAATCCATCAGTTCTGAGAGGTGGGGGGGGGGTTAAAATTTCCTCTCCCTTTGTATTTCTCTCAATTTTCCTTCCCTTGTGGCTTTTATTGTCAGTATTGAGATGTCTATACCCATCGGTGTGTCATGATGTGGATGTGCCGGCGTTGGACTGGGGTAAACACAGTAAAAAGTCTGACAACACCAGGGTTTGCAAAACCTCACTTACTGTACTGTCTGGAGACAATACACATCTCTTTAACCTGTGATCAGTGCTCCTTCTACTCACATTGTCGGCCACTTTAAGACTTGAACAGCAGGTTAGTTATAAAGATTCGCATTCTAATCAGTAATCTGTAAACTGTCTGTGCTTTATATGCTCTGTCTGAGGCCAGAACTCTCCTTTCACCTGACGAAGGGACTAACCCCGAAAGCTTACTATCAAATAAATTGGTTGGACTTAAACCTGGTGTTGTCAGACTTTTTACTGTGTATACCCATCGGACCAATTTAGGAACATCTGTTTTGCCTGTTCTCCAGCCTCCAGCCACCAGCCTTCTCCTGCCTCAGCCTATTGTTATCCACTTTGTTATGTCTGCTTCAATTTGTTCTGAACGTACTGATTACCTTCTGCAAGATGCATTCCAGAAACATTTAATCCCCTTAAGAATTCCTCAGGCTTTGCATTCCTCTGCTCGAGAGCAAGATTCCCTTCATACATATGCATGTGGGTATTGTGTAAATCCAGGGTATCCCACATTATGTATTCCACACACATCACCAAACTCCTGATCCAAGCATTATTTTATATGCTATTCTCAATTTGATTAATGAGAACTAATTCTGATTTATATCCAGTCTTTCAGATTCAGATCCATTCTGTCTCAAGCTAAGATTATTCCCTTTCCTCAACAACAAAAAAAGTGTACATCTCACTCAGTGGAGCTCATGGACATTGATTTTTTTTTGATCAGCCCAGTAACACTCTTCATTCAGCCCAAAGATTTGGCGCATTGTTTGCTGATACTTCATCTTGCTTGTTTTCTTGGCAGTTTTTGTCAGTGGTTATTTGCCACTGCCTTCCACTCTCAGGTGAAGTAAAGGCCCGAAATCTACAGGAAACAGGAACTGAGCCTATGCTGTTGATGCTATCTTGAACCACACATTTGGCATCTAGCCAACTGAGCTACCCAACGTCCTCTTGGTGAAGGCTTGGTGCCTGAGATTTATGTTAGAATTAAGGCGCTTGGTTAACGCTATGTTCTTTTACTTCTTCAATCAGGATTCGAATTAGGTTCAGACTGTTGGGGTATGTTTTTTTTTTCTGCGCTGCCTGTGGAGAGGGCTTAGGAAAATGAATTTAAAGTGATATAAAGCCAGTTTTCAATGGGAATTGGCGTGGAACCAACAGTTGTGTTTCCTTATTTAAGAGTTAAGTTATTTAAGAGTTATACATTAAGGATATTCTTGCACTTTGCATACAAGCATAGAACATACAAGCCATTTTTAGAGGGAATTATTTTAGCAATCGCACTCCAAGACAGAATGTTTAAAAAACTATTTCGTAACCTGTTTAAATCTATAAATATATTGTTAGTTTTAATATCCATTATTGCAAAAAGTTTGAATATAGATTCTATATTAATTTTTAAAAGGTGTCTTTTAATCCTTGTCGGGAATTCTACTCAATATTTGTAATAAACTATTTGCTTTACTTTACCTTAAAGTATTTACAAGTTGAAAAATAATAATTGAAATTTATGTTTGGTGCTTACTTCAACTTAGAATCGTAGAATCTCTACAGTGAAGAAGGAGGTCATTTGGCCCATCAAGCCTGCACCAATTCTCCAACAGAGCATTTTACCGAGGCCCTATTTTTGTAACCCTGAGTATTTACCCCATTAATCTCCTTAACCTACAAACCTTGGGACACTAAGGGGCAATTTAGCATGTCCAATCCACATAACCTACAAATCATTGGACTGTAGGAGGAAACCACAGCACCCGGAGGAAACACACGTAAACACAGAGAGAACGCACAAACTCCACATGTTCACCCAAGGCCGCAGATACTGTCTATGGACCCCTAAAGCACCTGGACCTCTTTTTCTGTGTTTTCATGGGAAAGGGTTAGTTCTATGGCTTTCTTGAAGTCCAGTATTTACTTAGTATTTACTTTGGGTCGCAATATTATTAATTCCGCATACGAAACGATTCCTTATCATTTCCGAAACTGCTAACCCATACTCACAGTGCTCACACAATTTCCACGGTCATGTTAAGAATTCAGTGATTGGTACCCCAGGGAGTCTATTCGATGTGTTAAACTTGTTGCATTGCAATATAACAGACTATTTAGGGCGGTTGTGATCTGATACCATATTTACCTATTTGCCAAATTATTCTGAATCTTAAGTTGCTAGGGGGGTTAAACTTTTTATGATGCTGGAAGTCAGGGCCCTACAAACAGTTAGAATGATGATTTTTCACCTGTCATCCCCTTCTATCCTGTTTACCTGGAAGAAATATCTCATTCTTTTGGCATACAGGGGCCAATCCGTCACACCAGCATCATAAGTTTCCAGTTTCCTAAGAAGATGCATTTTCAATATTACTGCCTTACTGGGTTCATTGAAAGGCAATGCTGCCCTAAAATTTTCTTGTTCCTCGTCGCCAAAGAAATGACTCAGAGAGCCTGACTGGAAAGAAACATAGAATCTCATAGAATCCATATAGAGCAGAAGGAAGTTATTCGACCCATCGAGTGTGCACTAACCACAATCTCACCCAGGCCCTATTCCTGTAACCCTACATATTTACTTTGCTAATCCCCTTGACCCTAGGGTCAATTTAACATGGCCAATCAACCTAACTCACAAAGCTTTGGACTGAGAGAGGAATCTGGAGCATCCAGAGGAAACCCATGCAGTCACAGGGAGAATGTGTAAACTCCACACAGACAGTGACCCATGGCTGGAATTGAACCCGGGTCCCTGGCACTGTGAGGCAACTGTGTTCACCACTATGCCACTGTGCTTTAGTATAGAATGCCAGTTAAAACCATTATCATGGTGTACACACACTTGTCCCTGTCTGGAACTACTGTTCAGCAGGCCCAGTCCTGGGCCTGCCTTATAAAAGGCTCAGTTAATGTGTTCTAGCTGGACAAGCCACTATCTGTTACCAGGGGAACTGATTCTCAATGAGCCCCACAAAGACAACAATCAAAGATTTCCTATGGACCTCATGGGAGTTATCACAGTTCTGTTTGGAGCATGTATTCTATGTTATAAAATTACTGGACACCAGAAAATAACATTTCAAAGGAATCCTGAGAAAGCTCACTGCTTAATTTTAAAACTGTCAAAGTCTTCACTTGGAAGCTGAAAATATTTGACAGGAACAAATGAATTTGCAATTTATGTAAAAAGGCTTGCAAGCGAGGTCATGCTGAACAAAATAGTCCACAACATGGTTGTTTTAAATTGATCCTCAAAGATTTCTGGCATTTCAATCAATTTATCAATGTTTTCAATCAGATTGCCACTGATAATATTATACTTCCAATCACAATTACTCTTAGTTAAAGAGCAACAGATAAATAAAGTGATAGGAATAGATCATTTTCCAGTATGCTTAATAGGTTGGTGATCTCAATGATCTAAGGGAAGACCTTTGATGTAAGGTAGAGAGGGCAGAGAAGGAAAAGAAATTGTGAAAAAGATGGGCGTTGCTCAAGAGGGGGAGAGAAATTACTGTTTAATGTGAGTCAATATTGTCATTATCTGCCACTATCTATTGGCAAAATAGTTGCATTAAGGATGAAGAGTGAGTTCCCATAATGGAAAAATATTGATTGAACTTTAATTTATCTTCTGTCTGACTAAGATTGCACCATAGATGTCATCAAGAGGAAAAGAAATTTCTGTTGTTATGAGCGGTACAAATTGGAAACAATTGTAAAAATGCTGAACTATGTTTATCCATATACCAGTTGGCAGGGAGTGGGGACTGGTTTAACTGAGTCACCTGCAGCACTGGATCAGAAGGAAATATCTGGTGAAACTTTAAAAATGTAACAGGGCCTTCTATTAAATTTGTGAATTATGCCTTCTAATTATCAATATGGATAGTTTTCTGCTAAAATTGATTGTTAATAGCTGCATTTCATTTAAAACATCTGCGGTAATCAAATAAAGGAGAGGTTTTCTTTTCCTCCTTTCAGCTTGAGCTAGTTTCATACACAATAAGACGGGCAACCCACACCCATGAACTTGTGCTTTACCACAAATCAGCATCTTGAGGAAAGGTTAAATGTGGAGGACGTTTGGAAAGGAAAGAAAATAACTGCCCTGGCAGTTTTAACCAGGAAGAAATAAAATCATTAATTCGTACTACATTTAAATAAGCAGCAGCACCAAGGTCAGGGAACAAAAAGTTCTGGCTCTTTTCCTAATTACTCAGTACTGAAGATCTGGTATCAATCTGGTAGCAGTGATTCAAGAAGACTGACCAATTTTTCAAGGGCAACTAAAGATTGACAATTTTTATCAGCAAAGCTGATATTTCCCAGAATTATTATTTTTTTAAATAGCAAAGCTCAACAACATCATGACTTCTCAATTCAATTGAAATGTTATAACATAATTACATATTCTACCAGAGCTTTATTTAGGAGTTCTTTTACTGGGGGTTGGGGGGGGGGCAGCGGAGGGCATTTAAAATATATATTTTTAGTGTGGACGGGGAGGTATCACTGTTGGTAAGTAGCAGCTTTTGATTATTGTAACATAAACTGCACGTAGACATGTCACTCAGCACCAAGATAACAAAAACTTTGTGAAGAAAAGGGTATTTTTAAAATATTTCTGGGGTTTACTGCTGCATTATGTGAAGCGAGGGTTGTGTGTGTACATGTGTGTATGTGTGTGTGTGCATGCATGTATACGAATGACTAATTTAATTATACTGAGGACAGTTGGGTTGCAAGATTTACAACATCAAAGTGTCTTGGTGTGAAAAGCAGACATTTAAAGTTGAATGTTCTACAGGTAAATAAGCCATTGGTAGAAATATGTATTCAGAGATAAAGAAGGTTTGTTGTGTTCAGTGTTAAATTTCAAAGGGAAGTAAAAGGAATTTAAAACTTAGACAATGTCATAAATAAATAAGGCTAAGTTAATAAATTTTATTTTACCCATAGGTGGTAAACATAAGAAGAACATGCAAGGTTTTATTTTGTGGAAAAGGTAGAATTCGAAGAAGGATAAGGACAATGGGAAAAGATAAAAGAGAAATAAAAGAAGTTGGGAGCCATGTTGGGGAATAGCCATGTTAGAACTCCTAGACTTTAGTTTAGTTTGTTAGTTTATTCTTCATTGTCACAAGTATTCTTACATTAATACTTCAATGAAGTTACTGTGAATATCTCCTAATGTCTCTGTGCTGGGAGAGGTCTGTGAAAAGGAGCAAAAAAAAGCAGTTTTCAGCAAAAATTGCCTTTTTTTTCAAAAATGTGTGTTTTGTTTTAAAATTTTTGGAATGTTTCTGTAACAAAGTAGGAGTGAGGGAAGCCTTGGAGCATATCTCCCCAAGTGCATCAATGGGTGCCTGGTGGTAATATTGTTAGTTTTTTTTAAAGACTAAATATTGGAAAGTACTATTGTCTAAAAGGGTATTTACTTGTGAGTCAAATCAAGTAAGAATCTTTTTGGGGGCAATGTTCTGTAAGATAAACTTAACAGTGTAAATGTAATCTTGTGTGTTTAAATTTTCTGTTCTTCATAAATGTTTCAATTTACTGTCTCCAATAGTGTTATTGAACTCTGTGGCTCCTGACTTCAGTACACATATCTGCTGGTAGTAAATAAAGTACAGATAGAAAATAGTTGTGACAGCTTGCCAAGTTTCCTCTTGGGATTTGGATTGCATGACACTAACCACTTACCAGATCATAACATTACATACTAGAGAACTATAGATAAGTATGACCATTCTTCCCACCTTCTGATCGATCCAGATGACCCCAAAGTATTTTAATGTAGCATTCAGTTGGTTCTTAAAAGACTTCAGAGTTCTCATTCCAGCTATTCTGTTCAGATATCCATGTTAAGTGCTGATCACTTATTGTAAAGAAAAACTTTTATTATTAGTTGAAATCTGCTTTTTGTTTATTTGAAATTGTGATTTTAAACTCCAATCATGCAACATTAAGTAACTATCAGGATTTAACTTTTCCAAGCCATTTATTATATTACATAACTTTAATCTGTTTCTATTGCTCACTCGGATTGGTGATATGCTCTCATTTTCTGGCTATTGTTTTGTTTATTTAATTTACATTTTTTAATTTACTGCTTTCAGCTCCTGCAGGTTCCACTGTTTGCTGTTTATTCCACCTTGCATCTTCTTCAGTCAGAATACTGTTTCTATTTTCACAAGGTTATGATCTGGGTCCGTGTCAACTATCAGTTGAACTTTAAAATACTAAACACAATTTCTGCATCTTTGTCTCCTCATTACAGTGTCCAATAGTATAGAAACTTTCCTGCCTCGCTAATCATATTCCATGTATATTGTCTTCTTTTATGATATCTAAACCATATGTTTGTTAACATGAGTCCTGTTCTTCTGCAAAAATCAATTAGTTTTTGGCCTCAGTCACTTATTTTTCAAAGTCCATATGGCCCTACTGTTTCACTGGAATGAGATCTGGAAGGGTTCACTCCTTTGACAGAAGTTCTTGTCTACGCTGTTGATATTCATGATGCTGTTGTGTTGGCACCATTATGAGATGTTTTCTTGGTTACTTTCAGTGATGGCTTGCCATTCATTTCCATTTTTATTTACCGGCAACTCAACCATTGTGACAGGTGGGTAATGGGCTACAGTGATACACCTCCTGCCCACAAGCCACCAGACTTGGTGCAAAAGTCACCCAACTTCCATTGCCCATCATCTTATTGTGTTGATGGCAGAATTAGGCTCTTAACAGCTTCTTAATTGGGCTAAGGTCTCAATGCGCATGAGACCGAGTTGACTAGCAAGTGCCTTTACACATCCACTGCATTTTACAGAATGAGTTGAGGGAGGGTGGGAAGGTGGTGGGCTAGCCACCATCATATTTAGGTGCCCCCATCCCAGCACCAAAAATAATATCTGGCAAAGGCTGCAAAGTCAACCTGAAGAATTGGATTAACCGGGAAGGTAGACCTTACGCATGAAAAATCAAAGGTGATATCACTGCCACTCAGCATAATGACTGAAACAACATCAATAGACAGGAAGAAAGGTGTTTTATTTCGAAACTCCTGATGAAATAAGAAAAATTTTGAAGTGTATAGGTTGAAGGACAATATGCAAAAAATGAAAAGCTTGTAATGATTGAGCTAGAAGAAGAGAATATAATGTGACATCAATTTAATTGATGAAGTACTAGAGAGTGAGAAAAGAACAGCAATAAATGGTATAAAAACTGGAAAAGTGACTGTTAGAAATGAAATACGTGCAGAGTTGATTAAAAGCACAGCAATTCAGTAGCATCAGTGTTCACCAGGCCGTGCTTATCAGGAGAATGGCCAGGGGACTTCATGCAGACAATAATGATCATTGTCAGAAAGAAGTCAAAGGTACGCAAATAGTCTGATTGTCGCTGCATCAAAGGTTGTAAGGGGTGAAGAAATACATTGGAGATGTCAGTTTGGATTCCAGGGAGGAAGAGTGATAAGAAGAGCAATTAGGATTGTAAGAATAATGAACAAATGGAGTTTAGCATTTGGATGATTGTTTTAGTAGATTTTGGAAAGACATTCGGATGGGTTGACTGAATCAAGCTCTTGAAAGTGCTGAAAGATATTGGAGTAGACTGGAGAGGTAGATGAATGGATAGAAATCTGTACATGGGATAAACAGTAACAGTGAGAGGAACCATAGAATCCCTACAATGCAGAAATAGGCCATTTGGCCCATCACGACTGCACTGACTGTCCAAAACAGCACCTTACCCAGGCTCTCTCCTCTGCCCTATCCCCTTAACCCTGTGCATTTACTATGGCTAATCCACCAAGTCTACATGTCATATAACTAGGCATAATTGAAAGTCGAGTTTGATCAGGGTTTAATCACCCATCCCCTTCAATGTCTGTGCAGAAACAATGTTTAGGGAAACGTTTGAAGACATTGAATCTGGCTTTAAGATTGGTGAGGGTGGGTGTGTGTGGCGGCGAATGATAACATTAGTTATATTTGCAGCTGACAAAACACTTGTAGCAAACACATGAGGAGGGCTACACGAATTAACAGACAGACCAGCAACAGCAGGAATTAACTTTGGAATGAAAATGAACATTGTCAAAACTAATGGTGTATCTCAAAATTATCAAGAAATATTTGTATATTCATTGAAGGAAAAGAGCCAGAAATGGTTCAAGAACTCAAGTATTTAGGAAGCATAATACCTGCAGGTAGAATGTACAACAAAGAAATCAGAACAAAGATTGCAATGGAAAAGGTTGAATTTAGTGGGAAGAGACAATTGCTAACTGGAAAGCTGAATAAATAACTTGCATTGATCTTGATCTGGACCTTAACAAAAGGGAAACCAATCTGCTAAATTGCTTTGAAAATGTGGTCTTGGTGGAAAATTGTAAAGCTCAGCCGAACTGAAGTGTTGTGGAGACTGAACAAAGAAATTTACTGAATGTAATGAGGAAAAGGCAGAGAGTTTGGGGTAGGGTGTATCTTAAGAGGGAACAGACTTGTAAGAGACATTATAGAGGGAAGATTTCAAGGAAAAAGAGAATGAGGAAGGAAGTAGGATATTAATGTTGGATGACTTGAAAATTAAACACAGGACAGAGGGGCATGGAGAAGATTGTGAGCCAAGGACCTACCTTTGGACAGTGCACACATGATACCTCTAAATAAAACTAACATTGACATGGTTCCTTTTACATTCTCAGTAATCTCAAAGCATTTTTCTACAGTCTTGAATGGATTATGACAATTTCTCAATTCATAAAAGTACCATAATGCATGTCAATATTTACATAATGATGGTCAACGTAATGGTCGACTTACCTTTTTAGCAAAGTTTCATACAATCAATCACTATTATAAAAACACATCTAACTTATAATACAGCAACTAACTATTGACACTGAAAGAACATTTTTTTCTATCAAAGCTTGACAATTAGTTTGAGGAGCAGGTTACTTTTTTTTAGTTCCTGTAATGACTTCAATCAGGCCATTGAGACTGGCCTACTGGAAAATGAACTCCCTGATTAAGGAGTTAATTGATGGGCCAATCAGGGAGTTTTTTTTTCTATATTTAACTGGGAATGCCAGTTCCTCTGGCATTCACAAAGATAGACTGATAGTAATCTGTATACTGCTCAGAATTGTAAATAGAAGGATGTTGGTGAAGGGATTTTTGCCTCCGAAGACTTATTACAGTTCCCTACATAACAGTATAGTTCCCCTGTTGTTGACAAACCAGCTGACGTGCTGTGAACCACATCTCCTACCAAACTGGGCCTCACTCCATGACAATAGTTCGGATGTGATGTGGGTAATGTCAATTCCCACAATAGACTAGGCAAGGACAGGAATGCTGAGTGTAGCTCATTACCCACACTTTATCCTGAGGCCATTAGAATCCCAGAACAGGAATGGGGATTGGAATCCTGGAATTAGGTCTCATTTGCATTTTTAAAACCCACCAACCTATGCTCTGAGACATAAAATCCCAGGCCTAGGAATCAGAATAATGCCTAAGTTTTGCACTCCTCTTAATGGTTGAAGTTTCTTGAGTCCATAAGCCAAAGATGTGCACTCACATTGCCTCCGAAACCACCATATACATAGAGGTAATAAGGCAATTCAAATTTAACACAATTAGTTTTCACTGTACTTTGTGCACCATAAAATGAGGCCAAGCTGATCTTTCTAGCAGCTGGATGCTGAAATGCTCTTTAAGTCCTCAGCGGGCAGATGAAATGTGAAAATAAATAAAACAACTTTGACCTAACAGATTTTTCTTATTGTCAAGCATGAATGCTTGTTGACACTAATACAAGCCTTTGACTTATTGATTTCTTCAACTAACCACCCTGACCTTCTGTCCACATCTATTATTGAAGAGGTAAGCTGCAGGAAGGTCTGGGTCCTGCTTGCAGACGAACTGAAGGTGTTCAGCAAAGCAACCACCCAGTCTACGTTTGGTCTCTCTGATGTAGAGTAGACGGCATAGGGAGCAGTGAATGCAATAAACCAGACTGAAGGAGGTGCATGTGAAGCGCTGTTTCACCTGAAAAGGGTGTTTAGAATCTGGGGTGGTGAGCAGAGAGGAGGCTAAGGGGCAGATGTTGCACCTTCTACGATTGCATGGGAAGGTGCCGTGGGCAGGGAGTGAGGTATCGGGTGTGATGGAGGAGTGGTCTGTGTTGATGTGTGCAATCTTCTTGGAGATCCTCTCCACTTGGAGCCGACAGTTTGCGATGTCAATGGTAGCCATGATGTGGAGATGCCGGCATTGGACTGGGGTAAGCACAGTATACTGGAGAAATGGAGAATGCTGACCAGAGGGTTGGGAGTGGGGCAGGGAAATGTGTTAAGTAGTAGCCTCTGGAGTTGGTGGAAATGGTGAAGGATGATCCTTTGAACGCAGATGCTGATGGGGTGAAAAGTGAGCGCAAGGGGGATCCTATCCTGGTTCTGGGGGACAAGGGAGGGGGTGAGAGCTGTGGTCTGCTGGGAAATGGGTCAGATGCAGTTGAGAGCCCTGTCAACTGCAGTGGATGGAAAACCATGATTGAGGGAGAAGGACGGTATATCGGCAGTGCTATTTTGGAAAGTGGCATCATCAGAACAGATGTGGCAGAGGCGAATGAGCTGAAAAAATGGAGTCCTTACAGGGTGTGGAGTGTGGAGAGCTGTAATCAAGGTGGTTGTGGGAGCTAGTGAGCTTGTAGTGGATACTAGTGGACAGTTTATCAACAGAAATGGAAACAGAGAGGTCAAGGAAGGGAGAGAAATGTCAGAGATGGACCATGTGAAAGGTGATAGAGAGGTGGAAATGGGAAGCAAAATTGATCACTTTTTTCAAATCCAGACAAGAGCATGAAGTGGCACTGAAATAGTCATTGATGGACTGTTGAAGGAGGGGGCTGGAGTAGGAATGGAATAGGGAATGCCTCACATAAACCATAAAGTGACAGGCATAACTGGGACCCATGCAGGTGGCCATAGCCTCCACGTTTAGTTGAGGAAGTGAGATGAGTTAAGGGAGGAATTGTTGAGTGAGAAAACCAGTTCAGCTAGTTGGAGGACAGTGATGGTGGATGGGGATTGTTCAGGCCTCTACACGAGGAAAAAGCAAAAAGCTTTGAGGCCATCCTTGTGGGGAATGGAGAGGCAGAGGGATTGGACTCTATTGTGAGGAGGAGGCAGTTTGGGCCAGGGAACTGGAAGTTGTTGATATGGCGGAGGGCATTGGAGGAATCGCGGATGTAGGTGGGAAAGGACTGGACAGGAGGAGACAGAGTGGATCCAAGATAGGAGGAAATTAGTTCAGTGGGGCAGGAACAGGCTGACAGGAGAGACCTACCATGGCAGTCATGTTTCTGGATTTTGGGAAGGAGGTAGAAACGGGTTGGGAGACTATGAGGTTGGAGGCTGTGGAGGGAAGGTAGCCACAGGAGATGAGGTCATTGACAGTCCTGGTATTAGTGGCTTGGTGTTTGGTGGTGGGATCGTGGTCCAGGGTGAGGTAGGAGGGAGCTTCCGAAAGTCGGTGCTCAGGCTCTGAGAGGTAGAGGTCCATACGTCAGACAACAACAGCATCACCCTTGCCGACAGGTTTGATGATAAAGTCAAGGTTGGACCTAAGAGAGAGAGAGAGAGAGAGCAGAGTGCAGCAAATTTGGAAGGCGACAGGTTAGAGTGGTTGAGAGGAGCAGAGAAATTGAGATGGCCTATGTCGTGCCGACAGTTCTCGATGAAAAGATCAAGAGTGGATAAGAGACCGGAGGGTGGGGTCCAGGTGGAGGAGGATGCTGAAGGTGGGTGAAAGAATCTGCTGAGATATCAGATTAGCAAAAATTTGGTCAAAGACATAGTTTTTAAATAGACTGTCAAAGGAGAAAAGAGAGATCGAGGATTAAGAAGAGAAAATCAGAGCATTAGGCCTGGGCAGACAAAAACACACCAAAAATGATGGAGCAATTAAATTTGGGGAGGATCAGAAGAGAAGAATTAGACAAATATGTCTGAGGGTTGTGAAACTGAAGGAGATTACAAAGACAGGAAGGGGTGAGGTTATGGAGATGAGAATATTAAAACTGACACACATACTTACCTAGGAGCGAGGAGGCAGATGATAGGTAAATGGGATTTGGTACACTTTCTAAATTGCATACTCGATCTGCAGCAAATGTCACTCTTCCACCTCAATCCATTATCTTCCTTCTGCTCAGTGTTCTCACCCACTTCCCCTATAAAATGCTCCGCAATGCCTCGCTGTAGGTCATGACCATTGTTTAATGGGAGCTGTTAAAGTACGATTAGATAATCAGGATAATATGTATACTATTTCAAGAAAATAGCTCAAAGTTAATGAGAAACCCGTGGGTCATGTACTCATAAAATTGCTATTGTCAATGCTCCAAATGAATTTTAATAATGTTATTTAAAAATTCACATTTAAAATCCCAGTTCCTTTTAAATATATTCCATAGTAGAAAAAAACCTACCCGAGCAAAAAATAAACTCATTCTGCGTCATAAAGGAGCTGTTTAATATTTGAATGTTCGGACAAATTGTCATTGGTTCACTATTATGAAAATACCGCTGTCTAAAGTTTTCAAATATCGACTACTAGTTTAAAAGTGAACTTATACTGCAAGGTTAGCCTAGCTGCAAAGTGGTTTCCACTTTACACTGATTCTAAACTTCTGTCGTATAAAGCCGGCCTAACCCAAAGGGAAGTGCTAATACTCCTCCAGTCAACCCTTGATTCTGGAAATGAAGATGCCTTTGTACTGTACCTGTACCATCAGCACAAAGCAAAAACCTTTTCACACCAATGCACCAATTATAATGTAATTACATCCCAAACCTCTAATGGATTCAGTCACCGGCAGTTTATTTATAGCATCCACTTACGACAAAATGGTTTCAGTAATCGCCGCTACAGCAAGGAACAGAAAAGGGTACAATGAATGCAAAAAAGACAGTGCATTTGCGCTTGAGAAGAAAAATAAGAAAAACAAAGTTGATTTTTGGGCCAAAGCCTTGGGTAATTATCTGTTAGAAGAAAAGAATGGCAATATTGTATTGTGGTAACTGCTGTAACTGAGTAACATCAACAAGATTGCTACTTATAAAAAAATGAATCACTTCCCTCCCAAAATGTTAATTCACTGATTCACTTGATGTTCAGCACTACACTGTCAGCCAAAGCAAATGTCGACAATTTGCAAGAAAAGTGAATCCCTTTGAGAATCAGACAACTCTTTCCATGGGGTTTCTGGATGGCAAAATCCTTATACTGGCTGAGCAATTCGCTATAAGACAATAAGCACTGTTAAAGGGACAACATTTTGCATGAGCAAGTATGTCATGAACCTTTTAGTGTTTCTTTGGAAACAATCCAATGCAGCAAAGTATGAGTTTGGTGAGGACAAACATCATGGAGGTATGTTCATGCAATATTATTGTGAGGAAAATGGCAGGTAACTTTTCAAACTCTAACAAAGAAGAGTAATGTAACGAAGTTTACATGTGGGCCTTGCCAATTTTAAGTAATTGTAAGATTAAAAGCAATCTTTTAACCGTGCTGACATTCAGACTCCTAAGACAGGTTTTTCAAGGATTCAGCATTTTTTTAATTTAAAGTCATCCACCAGGTATCCAATCCTAATTTTACAAATTGCCATTTGAAGGTGAGTTTATTCACCTTCAAGCACACAATGAGATAGTGATAGACAAGAACCCAACTGATGCAACTGGTGCAATTGCAGCTTTACAGATTGTAGGAAGGGAGAAGTGCTACATCAAAATATTATGCACAACAGTGATTCTTTTGGTTACGTTGATTGATCATACTTTTGTTCGCCTGGCTGTTTGAAAGGCTGGTGAGATCAGTCCTTAACTTCAAGAAGCCATCTTTCCAGGCAGTCTACAAAGCAAAATGCCTCCAAGTTGACCTTGATATTGCTAGTCATTGATCTGCTGCAGATTGAGAGAGTGGGTCTCCTTGCAGTGCAACATACTCTGTGTAAGGGCTCAGATGACCGCTGATTTCCATCAATAATTCCCTGAGTTCTGGCAAAATGTAGAGTGCAGCTAAATTTCAGTTCCCTTTCATCTATTAACAATTTTCTATGAGGGCAAGTGGACAAACACATTAGCCCTGGTAAACAGTGAAATGGTGACCTGCTTAAAACAATTGTGCACTGCAGATTGATATTACATACATTCCCTGAGGCAAAAGCTCAATTCCACGTTCACCTTCAGAGTGCCTGCAAATGCAGTCCCGGTTGTCTGCAGCTTGGATTCCAGCAGATTGAACATCTAAGGTCACAATAGTTTGTGGGTAGTGAGAACTGAGCGGGTAACTGGCAATAAGTTGACTGATATTCTTATTTCCAATCTCACTGTTCCATAATTCTGATTTTACATTCCTGTTCTCGACAACAATTTATTTTTTTACATCTATGAGGCTCAGTTACAAATAAAAAAACATTAATTTAATATTCATGCATTAGATATATCCTTGATTTTATTGTAGATTTTGTTACATAAAGCTTCAGGATTCTGCATGGAAAAATGATTGCACCATAGAGATTTCCATGCAGTTGACACCCAGTATCTGTATCAAGTGAACTTCTCACACTGTTAGCATTTGCTAAAGATAACCCATTGACTACAAGGACAAACTCAGCGCAATCCCTTCCAGCACTGCCCCTCGTTTGGAGGGCCAGGCAAACTGAGTTTACTCAATGATAGCTAATTCGCATTTTTTTCAGAGAAGTTAGGCAGCTGGAGATTTTGACATAATTAGGCATTTTATGCAAAAATATAATTCCACTTCAACTTTGTTTAACATTCAAAGCACATGAGCGATGGAGGGAACAGAGCTTACGGACACCATGTCCTAGTGTGTTCTTTTGATCAGAAGCTGTTCCATCAATCATCATAATTTAGAACAAAGAAAGAACAAAGAAAAGTACAGCACAGGAAAGGCCCCTCTGCCCTCCAAGCCTGTGCCGATCATAATGCCCTAACTGCAAAAAAACTTGCTGCCCTTACTCAGTCCATATCCCTCTATTTCTTCCTATTCATGTACTCATCCAGATGCCTCTTAAATGTTGCGAATGTGCCTTTTTCCACCACCTCCACCGTCAGCACGTTCCAAGCACCCGTCACTCTCTGTGAGAAAAACTTACCCCACACATCTCCCTTAAACTTACCCCCTCCCACATTCAACCTGTGTCTCCTTCTAATTGACACTTCCACTGGAGGGAAATGCCTCTGACTATTCACCCTGTCTATGCCTCTCATAATTTTGTAGATCTCTATCAGAGAGGTTTCTGGGAGTTTAACACAATCTCTTAACCTTGTTGGGTTTTTCTCTTGTAGTCAAGGGAATGAACTGGAGCCTTAAATCACACCAGCTCTGAAGAAAGAATAAGTAGGTTTTAGCACAAAATGTACTGGTAATGTTAGTTGGATTTGTGCTGGTAATATTGGTTGGATATTTGTTTCTCATTTCAGTGAGACCTATGATTGTGTCCTAAGTTAGCTGGTTTTTAAAATTTTCAGTAATTTCATTGATAGAGCTTTCTTATTGGTAGCTTTTGATGACTAGTCATTGTTGGTTTCTTGTTTTTATACTTCCTTAGCGATTTACCACTGAGAGTTTACATACTAACTCTTGTTGATTGGTGCAATTTCTGTCTACTGAGTTGTGATTTCTGCATTTCCAAGACACCAGTAATATTGTATAATGATGTATCTGCTGTCAGGGAGATGGACATGAGCTTGCTGAATTAATTGTCCAATTTAACTTCCTACCCTAAGTATATATGCTGATCTGGTTAAGAGTCCAGAACAGATGGTGTAGGAGCTTAAGCATAAAAACATGCAACCCTTCTGCTGCACAATGCCATCAGACCAAAAACAACATAATTTTAGAAAAAGCATTAAATAGAAATCCACTGGTCTATTCAGATGCATTAGGAAATCCTATGGCAGTGTCCAAGGAAAAGAAATGTAGATTCTGACATGTTCATCTTGCCCTCAGGATCCAATGGAGTCCTTTAGAGTTTGACTGCTTTTAACTCGCTGTCAGGGTGGGATATCTGGAAGAGAAAGGTCTTGGGAAGGGCAGTGCTAAACAGCATCGGAAAGTTCTCCACAATAATATTCAGGGAATATCTAAGCCTGCTATCCATTGGCTCGCTCGGCATGGGAGCATTATGCGCATTTCAGACCTCATCTGCAAAGAAACCCGTGGAGTCCTGAAGGTTTTCTTGGAGAACAGCATTTGGGACTCGGTCACCTACACCGAACACGCCAAACGCAAGACTGTTACTGACGTGGATGTTGTGTACGCCCTGAAATGCCAAGACAAACTCTCTACAGTTCGCCAAACTTTGGGCCAAAGGGCTTGTTTTCATGCTGTAAATCTCTATGAGTCTAACTGGAGAAAAAGGTGTATCAGAGGCCCAGCCAAGGACTAAAGGAAAGACCTGATGGGTCTCGGAGTGGGAATGATTGAGGTTTTGGGGAACAGGCCAGTGGGAAAAATTTAGAGGGAGATTCAGAGGTCACTGGGCATTATAGGCACCCCTAATCAGAAGGGAGCTCCTGAAGAGGATGCACCCGTACTCCCCCAACACCCTAACCATCTCCTCACCTGAGATCTCTGTCTTTCTGGGAGCACCCCCCCAACACGAATCCCCCCAACACTGCAACCCCGCCCTCCCCCCCCCCCCCCCCCCCCGCACCCCCCACCCCCCATCCCACACAACTTCTCATCCACTCGCCAACCTAAAAATTTAAGCTGACCGGGAAAAGGTCCTTAAATGGCCATTGAGTGACCAGTTAGGGGCCTTAGTTGGGGCAAGGGCAGCCTTCCCATCCAAGGCCCAGTGCATCCTAGTGTAAAATCACTTCAAGGTCATGGACGCAGGACTGAACCCAGAGGGAACCCATCCATGCAATTTCACATTCTCCCACCTCACCTCAGAACCTACCAGGTAGGGGTAGAGCGTAACATCCTGACCTTAGGATCAATCTGTAGCTTTCCCATGCCTGAAAATAATGTTGGAAATGAACATGTTAAGAACTACTCCAGAGCAATTTCACCAATCTTGTAAATCAATCTCAATTTAAGCATTTTCCTGCTTTAAAATGATGAGTCTCAGTTTTGTATGACATACAATGATTCAATTATTTCTTTATCCTTACATCTTAATCTTGCCAAGTGCTGAACCATGACTTTCAATGTAGCCCTTTATAGACTTTGTAATTGGATGAATGATGGCTGTAATGTGTATTTTTAAGCCACTTTACTTCATCAGATAATGACAGAAACATGTGTTCCTGTGTCTAATTTCAGCTCTGTGGCATGTCTGCTAAGTAAGTTAAATTTATTTACTAGTCACAGGTAAGGCTTACATTAACATTGCAATGAAGTTATTGTGAAATTCCCCTCGTTGCCACACTCTGGCGTCTGTTCGGATCAATGCACCTAACCAGCATGCCTTTCAGACTGTGGGAGGAAACTGGTACACCTGGAGGAAACACAGATACAGGGAAAACATGCAAACTCCACAGCTAACTTCTAGTTTAATGCTCCAGTAATTATTTTCTGTTCAATTAATTTCTCTCTGGAAGTTAATTTGGTTTTTTCTGTGCCTCATCCACAGGCCATGGTTTGGCTTTGTTGTTTTCTCGTTTTTCACGTGGGCTGCTCGTGTTTTAATGGGCAGACAATTTTGAAGTATCCTGACTTTCCATGGTTATGGCACTCTGCTCCCTCTGCTTGGCATTCTCCTTGCTTGTGCTGGGTTTTCATGCCACACTGAGACTATTTCAAGACGGTGCTTGGCATGCTTTTTCGCTATTTCACTGGCTTCTAATTTAGCGTGCTTTCTCTTCCCTGTCCAAATTTTCAAAGGCCTCATTCATCCCTTTCCAAGGGCTATTACTTTTGCTGTGAACACCACTCTGTTTTATTTTCTGAGCTTGGTTTGCAATGCAATTGGTACTGTCTTAGTGAGAGTTCAATCTTTACTCATTAATAAGAAATCAAAAATGCAGGACCCCAACAATTATGGGTTTGTATATTAAATCATCTTTCAGGATGTCTTAGTTACAATTTTCTGGAAGTCTGTTCAGGCCATTAATAAGTTAATTCACTATTTTACTGTCTGCTTATTAAATTTTGCTTATTTGACATTTAAATATTCTCAAATGGTGAAATATGCGGCAAAAGCCTGGAGGACTTCATCATAACAGCTTGAAGTCTCAGCAACACCATTTGTCACCATTATGTTATTGGCAAAGTTCTAACTGCATAGAATAATGTACTGACCTGATCCTTGTGTCCTTTTTGTGCAAATCTGAAGCTGTTTCGCAATCTCAAAAATCTCTTTCATTTTCATAAAACCATAGAATCCCTAGAGTGCAGAAGGCCATTCAACCCATCAAGTCTGTACTGACTCGCCAAAAGAACATGCCCATGCACCTGGCTAACACCACGTTGTTATCCAGGTCCATATCCTTGTCCTATCTCTGTAACCCCATGCATTTATCACGGCTAATCAATCTAACTTATGATCTTTTCACACTAAGGGGCAATTTAGCATGACCAATTCAACTACCCTGTACATCTTTGGACTGAGAGGAAACTGGAGCCCCCAGAGGAAACCCACACAGACATGGAGAGAATGTGCAAATTAAACACTGGAATTGACTCTGGGTCACTGATGTTATGAGGCAGTAGTGTGAACCACTATGCCACTGTGCCACCCCAGTTGTCCCAGAGTTGAGCCTGTTGCAAGCCTTCAAGGTTATAGAATGGTTCTGGGAGTGGCAATGTGGACTCCATGCTTGTTCTGAACTCTGGATCTCATGTTGCTCCACTAGTCTGGCATAGATTCTGATCTGTGTTCGCTGCTGTCTGGACTCCATTCCATGATTGCATCTGCTACACCCGCAATGCTCCTAGTTCGTCAGGTGTGCCTTCAATCTTTATATCTTTCTTCCAAGGATCATGAGACCTGTCAGCTCATCAGTCTTTTCTTTGAGTGTTTCTGGGTCTTTTTCTTGCTGTCTACTGCCACCACGTTTTGGCTTGTGTCCAAGATCTAGATGGAGTTCTTTAGGGTTTGACTGTTTCCCTAGGAAAGCTACTTAGGACTATAGTTATGGATATCTCAGTAACTGTACATGAGGTTGTACTTCTACGTCCTTCCATTGGCTTAGTTTTACGTGTCCATGGTGGACATGTTTCCTGTGGATGGGGCATATAAAATGGGATGGGCATCCATGCCACTATCTTCCCCCACAATCCTGGACTCTCCCCCACAACATTGAAATCGGCAGTGTGCCCACATTAAATCATCAATTATGGGCGGTACGGTGGCACAGTGGTTAGCTTTGCTGCCTCACAGCGCCAGGAACCTGGATTCAATTACCAGCTTGGGTCACTGTCGATGTGGAGTTTGCACATTCTCCCCATGCCTGCATGGGTTTCCTCCGGGTGCTCAGATTTCCTCCCACAATCTGAAACACGTGCTGGTTAGGTGAATTGGCCATGCTAAATTCTCCCTCAGTGTACCCAAACAGATGCTGGAGTGTGGCGAGTGCGGGATTTTCACAATAGCTTCATTGCAATGTTAATATAAGACTACTTGTGATACTAATTTAAAAAGTTATGTATTTATTAGGCTTACAGTCAGGCTTGTAGACCCTGATAAGACACTGTCCACACCATTATACATTTGGCAAGGGCATCAGGTCAGGAGGAGGAAGCTCAATATTTAACCTGAAGTAGTTAAAGGGCAGAAAGATGCGGGATCGCTCTTTGAAGGCTGCCCTGGCTAATCTTGGGACGGCCCCTTCTTTCACTTTCTTCCTACCCACTCCTTCCTTTAAATCCACCTCGCCCACACACCCCCACCCCCACTGCCGCTCTCTCTAACTTGCCCTAACTACCGCTGGCCAAGACCCCAGACTTACCTTCGCCAGAGGTCCTAAGCCTTGGGCTCCACTCCAGACCTGCAGTGCTGGCAGCTGCCACTGACATCTTCCTGACACTGCCAAGACTAAGGGAACTGCTGGGCAATCAGATTAGCTGGCAGCTTCAGAAGGAGGGCCATCCAGCCCATTTGAGGAGCAGAGGTCCCGCTCACCCCTGATTGATGAGCACGGCAGTGCTTTATTGCTGCAGGATGGGTCAGTATAGAGCGCGTTGTCTGCATGCCGATGTGGTTTCCAGGCAGTTGTGCTGTCCACTTACCTGCTTAATCTGCCCCAGACCTCTGTGACTTAACCGTGTGATATTACATCATTGTTACACCAGTATCAGGGGCTTCTGATGTTAACCCTTTATTCTACACCAGCCAACGTTAATTCCTAATACGAACAAATTAGATCAACTGATCAGTCATACAATTTCCACTTTGTGAGACCCTGCTGTATACAAATTGTTTATTGTTGCTTTCCTGCATATCAACAGCGACTATACTTTAAAAATAACCCACTAGCCACAAAGTGTTTAGGGAAATTCCGAGGTCATAAATGGCGCAATATAAAAGCATATTTGTGGCTTAACTCATTTGTCTTTCTTTCTTACTATCTTTCTTACACAGGCATACTTCAGAATCTGTCCTTGAAGACTCTGTCCCAGTACAGGCAATCGAACCACGGTTAAATGTTGCAATTATCTATTCTCAAGTCGGTTGTAAAGATTCCAGGAAGCAAAAGTATGATTTATTCAGAGTCTTAATGAACTCCTCATTGCTCTTCTGTACTCAATTTAAAGTTATTATCCCAGTGAATACATTACAAGTGAACAGCAAAGAGCTGAAATTGAAGCATTAGGAGCAGAGATTTTTCAATCATTGCAAAAACTGTTGAAGGAAACCAACTTGATCACACCACCACCCACTCCTCCCACCCCCCCAATATTTATAATTCAATGTAATTAAAACTTTTGCATCTCACATACTTTGGCAGTGATTAAAAAAAAGTACCATTGAAAAATTAAGAAGTTAACGACAAAATTGTTCAAAGTTATTTTTGAAAATATTTTTGGCCACCATCCTGTTCTGTCAGTAACTTAAGGTTCACAACAGTACAGGCATATCAAAACTCAGTGCTCAAAAATAATCTCAACCTCAATGTCAAGCAAACGTAGGAGATATCCATCGACCTCAGGAAGTGTAAAGGAGAACATGTCCCTCTCTACATCAATGGGGATGAATTAGAAATGGTCGAGAGCTTCAAGTTTTTAGGTGTCCAGATCATCAACAACCTGTCCTGGTCCCCCCATGCTGACACTGTGATTAAGAAAATCTACTAACATCTCTACTTTCTCAGAAGACGAAGGAAATTTGGCATGTCAGCTACAACTCTCACCACTATAGAAAGCATTCTTTCTGGTTGTATCTGGTATGGCTTCTGCACCACCTAAGAAAACAAAAAACTATAAAGGGTCATGAATGAAGCGCAGTCCATCACACAAATCGGCCTCCCATCCTGTCTACACTTTCCGCTGCCTTGGAAAAGCAGCCACCATAATTACCTCCCCCGCCGGACATACTCTCTTCCACCTTCTTCTGTTGGGAAAGAAATACAAAAGTCTGAGGCCACATACCAACTGACTCTTCTTCCCTGATGCCATCAGACGTTTGAATGGACCAACCTCTCATTAAGTTGACCTTTCTCTACAACCTAGCTATGACTGTGACACTACATTCTTCACTTTCTCCTTTCCTTCTCTATGAACCATAGAAGCCTACAGTGCAGAAAGAGGCCCTTCAGCCCATCAAGTCTGCACCGAACACAATCCCACGCAGGCCCTACCCCCATATCCCTACATATAGGGCATTGGTGAGGCCGCAGCTGGAGTACTGTGTGCAGTTTTGGGCGCCGCACCTGCGCAAGGATATTTTGGCCCTGGAGGGAGTGCAGAGGAGGTTTACTAGGCTGATACCGGAGTTGAGGAGATTGAGCTATGAGGAGAGGCTGAATAAACTAGGCTTGTACTCGTTAGAGTTTAGAAGAATGAGGGGAGATCTCATTGAGACGTATAAGATGATGAATGGGATGGATAGGATAGAGGTGGAGAGACTCTTCCCGCTCAAAAAAGACAGTAGGACTAGGGGGCACAGCCTCAAGATAAAGGGGAGGCGGTTTAGAACGGAGTTGAGGAGGAACTTCTTCACTCAAAGGGTGGTGAATCTCTGGAATTCTCTGCCCGTTGAAGTGGTGGAGGCTGCCTCGCTAAATATTTTTAAGAAGCGGGTTGATGGGTTCTTGATAAGAGAGGGGATTAAGGGTTATGGGGAGAGGGCGGGAAAGTGGAACTGAGCCACAACAGATCAGCCATGATCTTATTGAATGGCGGGGCAGGCTCGAAGGGCTAGATGGCCTACTCCTGCTCCTATTTCTTATGTTCTTATGTTCTTATATTTTACCCACTAATCCCTCTAACCTACACATCCCTGGACAGTAAGGGGCAATTTCTTAGCATGGCCAATCAACCTAACCTGCACATCTTTGGACTGTGGAAGTAAACTGGAGCACCTGGAGGAAACCCATGCAGACATGAGGAGAATGTGCAAACTCCACACAGACAGTGACCCGAGCCGGGAATCAAACCCAGGACCCTGGAGCTGTGAAGCAGCAGTGCTAACCACTGTGGTGCCGTGCCACCCACAAGAGTCATAGAGTTCTATGACTCTATGAATGGTATGTTTTGTCTGTACAGCATGCAAGAAACAATATTTTTCACTGTATGCTAACACACGTGGCAATAATAAATCAAATCAAATAATCACTGTTTGAAACTTTTTTGATCTGGAACCTAGAGCTTTAGATTTGCTTCTGGCTGTCTCTTGGTTCAGTGGGTGTCCAAATAGATAATTATTCCAATCCTACAGAGCGGTGCACCCTGGTCAGGCAAAGATTGAGTGGCCCATCCAACCTGTTCCACGCAGTTAGCATACAACAAATCATTGTGAGTGCATACGGGTTGTAGTGACAATGTCACTAACCTAGTAATCCAGAGGCCCAGGTTAATGTTCCAAAGAAGAGTTATGTTGGACACAAAACATTTACCATTATTTTACAACCTCACTCGGGCAAGATTCGTAAAATCCCACCCGAGGCCAATAGGGAATTCCGCTCTGCGAGCCTCGCCGGCTCCAGATTCGGACTGGGTGAGGTTGTAAAATTCTGGCCATTAATCCTCTCTTTCTCTCTCTCTCTCTCTCTCTCTGCAGATGCTGCTGAACTTGCAGGGTCTTTCCAGCACTTTCTGTTTTTTATTTCAGATCTCCAGAATTCACAGTATGTTGCTTTTATTTTAGCATCCCCCTTCCTCTCTTGAAATGTTCCCTTTTTAATGATTAAACATTGCACTATGATTTATATATGATTAGAAAGCTGCATCTTTGTATGTGTACCTGAAATACAGCTCAAACGTAATCAGCGGTTAAAAGTGTTGCATTGAGTTAGTGTAAGAACAGTAAATTTTAAAAGTTTCTACCACTATTGCCTGGAATGAAAAGATGTCCTGCACTTAAATAGGGTAATTTAAGAACATTTCATGTTGTTTCCTTAAATATGGAGATATGTGATAAGGGAAAGATGCAAATTGATGCTTTGGCTTCAGCATTTTTTTTTTGCTCCTAAAATTAGATCCCATATCGATTAAGTAGTGCATCCATTCAAATTTATAGTTCAGAAATCACAGTGATCAGCCTCTCTTTTATCATCAAAGTTTTGAATAGAAATATAGATTACCGATAGTGCAAAAGGAGGCCATTCGGCCTACCAAGCCTGCACTGACAACAATCCCTGTCCTTATCCCAGTAACCCCTCATATTTTCCCTGCTAATCCACCTGATACTAACAGTCCATTTAGCATGGCCAATCTACCTAACTCGCACACCTTTAGACTGTGGGAGGAAACTGGAGCCCCCGGAGGAAACACACGCAGACACAGGGAGAAGGTGCAAACTCCACACATACAGTGACCCGAGGCCGGAATTGAATCCGGGTGCCTGGCACTGAGAGGCAGCAGTGCTAACCACTGTGACACTGTGCCACCCTTGTCGTTTATTTCTCAAATCGGGAAGGAAATAAGGAAAAACATTTGTGTCCGAAGGTCTTTTGGGAAATTGGTCAAAAAATTGGTCCCTGTGCTTTTGTCAATGTAATACAAGCCAGATAAATGGCAATTTTTAAACAGGGTATATTTCTAACTTTGAAAATGTGTGCTGACTGAATGTCACTGATATTGTAACTGACAGTGTCCACTTAACCTCAGCAAATCCGTTCCTGTAGCTAAATAATAAAGCAAACTGACTCGTGTCTGGGAGAAATAGGAGGATTAAAAAAAATAACAGAGCTGTCAGATGCAATGTAAAGTACCAGTATCGAAGGCCAAGTCTAACTTTGGTATAAGAAAATTAGACGTGCCATCTCCACCACGTGACAGATGAGTGATCTTTCAGACCTGCACACCTCCATGCCCTGTTGTGTGCAGATCTTGAACTCAGGATCACATTAACCTCTTCCACTAACAGGAACGTAAAGAGAGATCCAATTTTTTGTATTAATTCTGTGGCTAGGCGAACATCAATGAATTCATTGTTGTGAATTTGACATTAGTTCTAATTTAATCTATTTCCTCAATTAAAGTGATTCCGTTCCCTGGCACCACAAAAGGGCACAGCACTTTACATAACATGAAAAGAATTTTAATCCTATCTCCTGGTCCCTCGCTCTGAGGGAGGTTTTGCAATTTCTGGTCGGCAGCAACCTGGGAATTTTGAGTCTGCTGTACTCTGAATTCTGATGTGAGTGGCGCAGTCCAAATTAGTGCTCCCAGTTCTAAAGGGGCTTAAAGTTAGGAAATGAAAAGCCCATAAAGGAGAAAGGGGCTCTCTTTTGTGGACCTTATCCAAAGGAATAAAAGGCTTTTAAAACAGAGATTCTCAACTTTTCAGAAGGATCATTCACATAAACCAATCAATATCATCAAAGGCATACATGTTCTTTGAAGAGGAATTTTAAGTCTTGTGGTTACGTGAGGGTTGGGAAATTGTTGCATGCGTTCATCTGCCAGATGACTGCAAAATTTTTTTTAAAATATTCCAGACAGGAGGATTATGTCCAAAAATGTACCAAAACTGCTGCAATCAGCTTTTTCGTAATGAAGTTTGCTTGCCCCTGATGGTTTAAAGTTTAAGTTTATTTATTAGTCAAACGAGTAGGCTGACATCAACACTGCAATGAAAATCCCCTAGTCGCCACACTCCGGCACCTGTTCGGGTACCCTGAGGGTGAATTTAGCATGGCCAATACACCTAACCGGCACAAGCTTTCTGACTGTGGGAGGAAACCCATGCAGACGCAGGGTGAACATGCAGGCTCCACACAGACAGTGACCCAAGCCAGGAATCAATCCTGGGTCCCTGGCGCTGTGAAGCAGCGATGTTAACCACTGTGTCACCATGTCCCCCCTCCCCCGCAACACCCCCCCCCCCCCACCCCCCCCATTGCCACCATGCAGCCCATGGTTCACTTGGTAAATGTTTTGCCTATTGTGAAACTGAGCTACATGTCTCAGGAAAGAGTCAGTTACATCCCCTGTCTACACTGAGCTGGGTGATCTCAGCAAATGGAAACATCCTTTCTACGTTTACCCGACCAAAAACCTCCATGGCCATAATGACCACTATCAAATCACCCACAGCTCTTCCATTTTCTAAAGTGACGAAGTGAACAGAAGCAATCAGGTTTACTCTTCCTGGTAACAATCCAATGGTTCCTGTAACAAAATATTTCAGGGCTAAATTCAGAACACCCAAAAATGGGCACAGAAATAGCAATTTGGGATTACCAGCGTCTGTTGTTTCAAATGCAGGCAGCGTGCCAGCTTCATATTGCGTGCAAATCAACATGATTTCTACATACAGCCAGCACTATATTTACCAGTGAGTGGCTCCACTCCTCAATAAGGAGCCCAAGTGCCAATTCACTGCGGCTGGAGCAGGTGCTGAAAGACATTGTGGATGCCATTATATTTTTCCATTCATTTACATGATGTGGGCTTCACTGGTAGCCCAATATTTATTGCCCATACTTGGATGCCCTTCGGTAGGTTTATGCTGAGCCGCCTTCTTGAAATGTTGCAGTCCCTGAGGTGTAGGTACACTTACACTGCTGATAGGGAGTGAGTTCCAGGACTTTTACCCAGTGACAGTGAAGGAGCCACGATCTATTCCCCTCTCAAGGTGAGTAACTCTGACTTGGAACTTACTTATTCACCGCACAACATGGGGGAAAGCTGGCTGCAAGATTTTCTGGAGTTGCACTGTGGAGGCCTAGGTCAAAGGAATGCAGAGGGGGAGAGATTTGCTTTATCCACAGAATATCTGGAGGCTGTGCAGACAAAATCTCAAAAAGCAATGGGCTGAACAGCTGTGGCAGTCAGAGTGAGGAATCAACCCCCCAGGAACTGGATGCGAAACACAAAAATTATAGTGACCCCACACAGGCCGTGAAGGTCAGCTAATATGCCTTCAAAAGCTACATCACTCCAACAGCAGCACTAGCCTTAACAACTGCTCATTGCACTGTATCCTCATCACTTACCTACCAAATATCAATCCAGTCCCAAACTTAACATTCATAAGCTTCGCCTCTGCATTGTTAGACCCAGTGAAGGCATGTCCTATTTAGAAGTACAAATATGGACTACGTTTCTGGGGACTGTGTGTTTTATATTTTAAAAACGACACTTACAAGGTGGCTAAGATGGCTGCCATGAGTCAGCTGACCTTTGCAAACACAGCATATCTCAAACTTCCAGAAAGTTCCTGAAATGATTTCTGTTCCAAATTGATCAGACTGAGTGGGGATCTCCCTTTTAAATGGACATGCCCAGATTGCACTCTTTTGGAGAATTCAAACCTACCATTGTTTGAACTCAGCTGCCAATACAGAATCAATGCTCCAACCTATCCCTGATCATCTGTTTTGTACCATCTCCTCCTGCCCCCTTTTCCAACAGCGTAAAACCCACCACATCTCTATCTATCTCCAGTTCTGAAGAACAGTCAGATTGGGCTCGAAACTTTGGGAGTATTTTTCCTTCTGGAGACTGTGTCATGGTAGGTAGGCAAGTTGGTGTGATTCCTGCTGGGCAGTGGGGCAAGTTTTGTGCTGGGTCTTCTGTTTTCAGCTCATTACTTATGCAGCAGTGAGGAACTGGTTCAATATCGTTGGGGAGAGACAGGGATTCACCACACAACGCCCCCCACCCTGCCATCACATTACCTCATGGGGTCAAAAGTCTGGGTCCCAAACTTAAATGAAACTCTTGCACACATTTGCTCTCTGCAGCCCCAGAGTTGTGTTGTGAAGGATCTTGGTGACACCTAAAAGATGCAATCATCTGCCCCACAGTGCAGCGAAGACTCACTGGAGAATCTCCACCAGGTCAGGACAAGTGGAAAGACCTGTTTTCAAGAGACAGGAGCAGGAGCAGGAGCCCACCATCATGACTGCTGTAGTCTGAGTGAGAGGAGGGTGCCAGGCAGGCCGGTATCTGTGAACCCCAAAGGATGACCACCCTGTAGTGTAGGAGGAGAATGGAAGATTTCATCCGCTCTGCCAAATTCTCCTCACTCCAAATGCACACTCTCAGAAGGACATCAGGCATTCCAAAATTTACAGTTCACAGGGATGTCTCACAGACATCTTATAGAAGGGATATCAGCATTGAGTGCCTGGCAGCCACTTTAACATCACCATCATCAGCAAGGTCTTACACAAATGGCCTCTTCCTCCCTTACTAGGGAGGACACAGCACGCACAGCAGGCATGCATGCTTCTGATCTGCTCTTCCATCCGTCATGCTCACAATCAATATATCTGTCTCTATGCAGGAGAAGATCTCCCATAACAGGTGAGAGAGAGAGATCCCAGAATGGAGGGGGGTTGCCAAAGATGAAGATGCTCTCCCAGTTTGAGGAACAGACAGATGAACTCACTGGTGAGGGCAGAGACTGTTCCTGAGTGGAAGGTAAGATTGGACTGCCCCAATAAGCCAATGAGGGTTTATGCAATAGACATGGGGCCCAATTTTACCACTGCAACATGCCCATTTTCGGGCACAAAATCGCAGTAAAGTTGGGCATGAGGCCATTAACGTGATCCGTGCCCCGTGTCCGCGCAAATGCCCACTTTATGAGGCTTGGGAATGGCCGCGATCCGATTCGCACCCTAAATGGGCACAACAGTGATTTAAATGCATTTAAATTGAGTTAATGAACTACCCACCCAACTTTATCAGCATTTCCCCCTTTACCATCGCATTCGCACATCCAGATTCGGTGCAAAACAGACAGGTTCGACAAAGGTCTGTTTCAGGTGCTCCAGCTTCTGAAGAGGTAAGTTCAGAGCTTCCAATGGCTATCTGACTCAGATTGGGGGTGGGGCCTTCGGGGTGGTAGTGGGGAGGCAGGTCACATCATTTTCTGGTGAGGGGGAGGTGGCAGGAGAAGGGAAGACCAATTACTTTCTGGTGGGGGAGGGAGGTGGGTCAGATGTATCTCTGGTGGAGGGGGTGAGGGAGGCCTGATCGTTGTCTGATGGGGGAGAGGAGGCCCAATCATTCTCTGGGGAGGGGGGGAGACCCGATCATTCCCAGGGGAGTGGGGGGAGACCCGATCATTCCCAGGGGAGTGGGGGGAGATAGCCCAATTGTTATCTTTGGGGCGGGTGGGGGGGGAGGAGGCCCGATCATTCTCGGGCAGGGGAGGCCTGATCATTATCTTGGGTGGGGGGGTACACCTGATAATTCTTGGGTTGCGGGGAGGACAGGTCATTCTCAGGGAGGAGGGGCAGGGAGGCCTGATCACTCTCGGGGGAGGGGGGCGGGGAGGTCCAATCATTCTCGGGGGGAGGGCAATCATTCTCGGGGCGGGGGAGACCCAATCATTATCTTGGGTGGGGGGGGGGAGACCTGATAATTCTCGGGTTGGGGGGATGGCCCAATCATTCTCAGGGAGGGGTGCGGGGAGGTCCAATCATTCTCGGGGGGTAGGCTGGCTTGATCATTCTCGGGAGGGGGGAGTTAATTCTATCCCATCACATTTCTAATTCTGATCATTCCTGTTATAAATGCTACTTAGGATATATTTCACTTGCCATGGATGTCTTTTTCCCCCTACACCAGCAAGTTCAGAAGTAGTAGAAATTATTCTATTTCCCAAATTATCTTCTAAACTTGGAAATGCAGCTCTTAGAATTTACTGCAATTTGGCTGTTGCTAAACACAGTTGCAAATGTTGTTGAATCAAGCAACGGTTATTTGTGTATTTTTCATTACACAACTTCAGTAAAGGCCTGGATATGTACATCAATGGATTTTGCAAGTACAAGCAGCAGAGAGAAGGGTTTCCCCAGCTATAATAGTGCACGTGATCTTAATGAGTAAAACTGTCAAAGTACTCGGCTGTGAGTATGTGAAATATACTGACAGGGAGGCCAATGGATCTCAGGGGTGGGGGGGGGGAGGAGGCCAGATGGGCCTCTGGGGGCGGGGAGGCTGTCGGGGGGGTAGGGAGGGCCAGATGGATCTCGGAGAGGGGAGGGGGAAGGGAGAGGGAGGCCAGATGGATCTTGGTGAGGGGCGGGGCAGTTGCAGGAAGGAGCCAGATGGATGTTGGGTGGAGGGGTAAGGGTGGTCCACTGCCACTTTGCGGGCGATCGGTGGGGGGTGGAAGGGGGCAGAGGGTCACGATCGGTCTGGGTAGCGGAGGTGATGGGTGGATAAGGGGGATTATTATGTTGTAGGGGTGGGGGTGATGTCTGTGGGGGCAATCACTCCCACTTTTCACTCCCGGGCCACTTTATCTGCTTTTTGCAGCCTGGGAGCAATGTGACAGTGGCGCGATTTTCAGTTTTTATTTCTAACTGTGCATGTGCAGTTCAGAGCTCTGATCATTTCAGGCACAATAAGCCCTGCCCACAGTACGATTCAGACTCACAATTTTTTTTTCAGGCTAACTGATAAGCAGATTTCCAAATTGGACCTGAATTGTGCCCAGATTTAGCACTTAGAATGAAAATGGTAAAAATCAGGCCCATGGTCATACACAGACAATGATTGATTTATAATGATGGTGCAACATCTGTAACAGACTGACGTCACCCTGCACACCATGCTGTGCCTCTGTATCACTGTCAGAAAATGCCTTACATCTTGCAGGACCAGGACCAAGACACGAGTGTCATGCAGAGCCTGTTTGCATGGCCTGTTCAGCCTCAGGACTACCTTCTGATTTTACCCTTGACACTGTGACCTCAGCCTCAGGACAGTCTTACACTGCTAGCCTCATCATGACAACACCCATCAGGCCCAGTCTGTGTTCCACTCTTCCCTCCTGTGCTTCACTCGTCCTCCTTCCCTCCCCGTTCCCCCTTTCCCCTTGTATCAATCCTGACTTTGTCTATCCCCTCTCCACTGGTATTTCCTCCCTCAATGTAGCTTCAGAGAAGCACTGAGATCAAGGTAGGCAAAAGAACCACTGGTAGACAAGAAATCATTGGTGATGTGAAGGCTCTTTATGTACAGAGGTGAAATAGACTGTTCTAATTATCTGCTGGTGGGGCACTTAAATTTGGAGGGAGAATGTGATTCTGACATGTTGTATTTTTAACGAGAATTCATGAGATGCAAGGGGATGCAAATGCTGTTCCTGACATGGATCAGCAGGAAACTCCACACACTGTTTACTTCGTTATAAACGTCAAGAAAAGAAAATTCCAAACTGATTGATTTTTGCCTTTGCTCCGAATTTTGTGTTCCCACCTGCCACAAATCCCATTGCTCGAGAGTGGAAAATTTTGCCTGTTAAATCAATTTCTCTCTTCATAGATGCTGCCAGACGTGCTGGGCTTTTCCAGCATTTCCTGTATTTATTTCAGATTTCTATTATATGCTTTTATTACAGAATCAATAGATCTCTATATCTTGTCTCAAAGGTCTATGCTTCGCAAAGAAAGCTAACAAGACCTGTTATCCACAGGTTAAATGCAAAAGATCACCATCTATCTCCTATTGTATAGTAATATTGCTGGATTACCACACCATTCTGGTTAAACAATTTTTGATCTAAAATCCCAGAAAAGATATGGGTTCCTGTAAAAACTTTAACATCCTGATATGAAACCTCAAGTGCCGAGCTTCATGACCTGTTGAAGATTAATTTCTTTGAGGGAACGTTGCAATAATTCAAATAACTGACGTTGGCTAATTGAACCCATTTGAACCATAATCTGACTTCTTGCTTTGCCAAGCCTACAATAACTGATTTCCTGCAGCAAACTAAACACATGAAATGTTATCTATTCTTTTTGGTTCATGACTAGTAAAAGTGCATTGTTTTCTTTAATTGTATCTTTCTTGAATGTGACATTTAGACTCGGTAACTGTGTGAATAATTTTCTTTATTTTTAAACTCATAAAAGTCTGCTCCTATTTACTTAAATTAGTCATAGGCCAAAGGGGGCTTCGAAACACATGCATCTTTCCAAACAACGACACTAATTGTGAGCAGTAAAGGAAGGGAAGAGGGAATTTTAGTTTATTTCACTTCCCCTCTGTCTATGACAGCACATAGTTGCATACCAGCTAGACGTTGAAAAAGTGGAATTCCTTTCAATTCTGGAATAATTCATAGTTGATATATAATACCTGAAAGGAGGTAGGGATGGAGTCAATAACACCCTGCAGCACACAATCTTTTGAGAATTGCATGCTCACTCCACCTATTGCTCTCCAGTTAGAGTATTACGCTCTCAATGAATGGAATAATGGACAGCAAACTACAAGATGGCACAAACATTTCCAGTTCCAGCCTGGAAGGACCCTGATGCGTAAAGTTTCATCATTTGGGCCACCTTATCATACAGCCTCCACAGTGCAGAAGGAGGCCATTTGGCCCATCCAGTCTGCACCAACCACAATCCCACCCAAGCCCCATTCTCGTAACAATTTTACACGGCTATTCCCACTGACGCTAGGGTCAATTTAGCATGGCCAATCAACCTAACCTGCACATCTTTGGACTGTGGGAGGAAACCGGAGTACCTGGAAGAAACTCATGCAGACATGGGGAGAATGGGCAAACTTCACACAGACAGTGACCTGAGGCTGGAATTAAATCCAGATTCCTGGTGCTGTGAGGCAGCAGTGTTAACCACTGTGCCACCGTGCCATCAACTTCACAGCCACATGCAACTCATTCCTTGCCCTGTTCTGACCTTAGTTGTGGCTGCAGCAGGTGACAGATTTCAGTGAGGGCATCATCACTGGAATACAGTGAATAGTTTTGGTTCCCTTATCTAAGGAAAGATATCCTAGCTTCAGAGACTGCTCAGGGAAGGTTTACTAGATTGGTCCCAATATGGTGGGAATTTCATATGAAGAGAGATTGAGTAGGTTGGACTTGTACTCATTGGAGTTTAGAAGAATGAGAGAAGACCTTATTGAGACATAGGATTCTCACGGGGCTTGACAAGTAGATGCTGAGAGGTTGGGGAGAGCCTAGGATCAGGGGGCATAATCCCAGAATCAGGGGTCACCCACTTAAGACAGAGATTAGGAGGAATTGCTTCTCTCAGAGGGTTGTGAATCTGTAGAATTCTTTACTGCAGAGAGCTGTGGAGGCTGGGTTGTTAAGTATGTTTAAGACTAAGATGGGTAGATTTTTATTCAGTAAGGGAATGAAGAGTTATGGGGATAAGGAAGGAAGATAGAGTTGAGGATTATCTCAGACTCGATGGGCTGAATAGCCTCCTTCTGCTTCTATATCTTATGACCTGAAGTGCAGATCTTGCACACACAATTTGTTGCTGATGTTCAAAAGGTTGAATCACTTGCTGAATATCCTGGACAGATATGAACTCCTGCTGACAGCCCTTCTCTTTCTCCTTCTCCTCCATCTTCCAGTAGCTTGCCCTGCTCTGCATACCCTCTCTACTCAGACTCCAAATCATGCTGCATTCCAAGGGAAATACCTATTACTGCATCATTGCCTAGATGCAACTTACTTGCAGAGGATCTCTCAACTCAATTCAGAGAGAAGGGTGGAATTTCAATAGAGATCTATGTGGAATCAGTTGAAGCCAGGGGGGATTGCTTAGTGAGTGAGTTTTGGTATCATCTTGATCAAACACAAAATGAGTAACAGAAAACAACAAAGGTAGCAGAGACAAACAAAAATCCCACCTTGAGAGAGGAGCAGAACTCCCTCAGGGTGGGCATTCCTGAAAGAGAAGTGGCTGTGGTTTAAAACTGATACTGCAGATCTGAAAATCTGAAATAAAAACTGAAAATGTTGGAAATCCTCAGCAGGTCTGGAAGCAGCTGTGGATTGAGAAACAGAGTTAACATTCCAAGACAATGACCTTTCACTTGCTATGTAATTATCTTGCTAGTTTTAGCTTCAAGGTCTGTCTGTAAGAATAATGTTGAATCATGACTTGGCCATTGTGTGAAATTCTGTCTCTTACAACCGCAATAACAGATAGTGGCACATTCCATCAAAACTTGGGTACAAGACAATGCCTGAATTTAATAGTTGCACTTTGCAGGAAATCATGACTGAATTGTACTTTCAGAATTATGTTTTGAAAGAATTCCAGAATAACCAAATTAAAACCTGTCTTCCTAAATCAAGAGTGCCCAGCTTCAGTGCACTGGTTAACTATTTGTCAATCAATAAAAGATAGCTACTTCACATTGAAATAAGTATCTTTATTGAATAATTGAAAGTAATGATGGATCACTGCTTATATTAATTCAGAAATAATTGAACATAATGCTGAAATATACCCCTAATGTTCTGAGTAATGGTGCATAATATCAGTTAAGCGATCATTTCAGGCTCCCCGGTGAAAAATATGTTCTCATACAAGTAGCATTCATTATGTTCCCAGAGGTGATATGGTTGGTAGCTAAAGAATGTCTGTTTAAAACCTCTAGTGTTAAACTTAACCACTATACAAATGCTATTTATCATTACAGTATATATTACCCTCATGCTAATTAGCTTTAAAAAATCAAATTTGACTACAAGGTCAAATAAATCATTAGTGCTAATTAGATCTTCTGAGATTGTCTGATATGTTATTCAGAATATTAGAGACAGGAGGGAAAGTGGAAGCAGCAATTTAAACAGAACTCATTTCTTCATTCACCACCCATCCATAAACACAAAGGCATTTTTGATTTGCTTCTGTCTTTAGAAGTGGTGGCGTATTTCCCAATCCTTCAACCTTCGCGAGATCCAATTTTCCTTTAATATCTACACACCAAATTCGAGGTAGGATGAACTCAAAGGGTCAGTTTATTTGCGCACACTCAAAACACGAAAAGAGGGTTTGCAATGTCTGCCAAAAAACAGTACAGCATAGGAATAGGCCTTTCAGCCCTCCAATACTGCGCCAATCATGATGTCTGCCTAAACTAAAACCATATGCACTTACAGAGTCCGTATCCTTCCTATTCATGTATTAGTCTAGTTGCCCCTTAAATGCTGCTATCGTACCTGCTCCCATCACCTCCCCAGTCAGTGCATTCCAGACATTCACCACCCTCTGTGTAAAAAACGTGCCTGGCACATCTCCTCTAAACTTTTTCCCATGCGCTTTAAACCTATTCCCCTAGCACTTGACTTTTATACCCTAGGAAACAGCATCTCTAACTTGTCCGTGCTACTCATAATCTTGTAAACCTCTATCAGGTCACCTCTCAACCCCTACCATTCCAGTCAGAACAACTGAGTTTATCCAACCTCTCCTCATAGCTAATACCCCCCAGACCAGGCAGTATTCTGGTAGACCTCTTCTGTACCCTCTCCAAAGCATCCACATCCTTCTCATAGTGTGGCAACCAGAATTGTACACAATATTCTAAATATGAGGCCTAACTAAGGTTCTGTACAGCTGCAGCATGACCTGCCAATTCTTATACTCAGTGCCCCAACCAATGAAGGCAAGCATGCTGTATGCCTTCTTGACTATCTTATCCACCTGCATTGCCACTTTCAGTGATTGGTGGACATGTACGCCCAGATGTCTCTTCCTGTCAATACTCGTAAGGGTTCTACCATTTACTATGTAATTCCTACATGCATTGGACCTCCCAAAATGCATTGCGTGACACTTGTCCGGAACAAACTCCATTTGCCATTTCTCTGCCCAAGTCTCCAACTGGTCTATTCAGATAGTAAAGAGAGGGATGGAGTAAAGGAAGTGTTACAGTACATAGGCTACAGAGAAAGGAATGAGTTCCAGAGTCTTGAATCAAAGTCCAATGAAGTATTCTTTTACAGAGGTCAGTGGGCTAAAACTGATGCTGTTGAATTTACTTTTGCAGTGAGATCATGCAATGAGATATGTTTATAGAGATTAACCAGTTCTGGAGATGATGGGACTGAAACTCCAGAAAAAAACAGTGCAGATAGAGCCACAGACTGACACAGTTTCAGCATTTTCAAGATTCCTTGTTTAGTTTTAAAAATTTTAAAAATAGCCCTGGCGATATCTATGTATATTTTATGAAAATATACAGTATGAGGTCTTAATCCTTCACAAGAAGATAAATGTTGGCAAATTCCTCTGAAGTTGGCTATTATTTATTAAGAGATGAATTTATGTAGATTATAACATTGCTTTTTTCATAATCTTTCCTTCTTTGTATTTTGTTTTGTTTCCATTTGTCTGTGGAAAGTTACAGTTTGCCAAATGGTTGTACTCAGAAAATTAACATTGCTACAGCAGTCACTCATAGAACAGAGTAACCTCCCTAATGACCAATGTTGGAACGTCATCTGCCAATGTTTATAGAGTTGGTCTCTTGTTACAGACTCCAGTGTGAATTGCTACAGTCACAGTAAATATGCCTGCTCATTGCAGGCAGAATTTATTTTCCAAAAATTGACTTGAATGTACAATACAGTTACCAATTAAATTAATTTACCTTTTAAATTCCAGTGATTCAGAGCGCCTTGAAATTCAAAATGATTTAGAATCATTGGCCGGAATTTTACCGGCACGCCCACCCCACGTGACTCGGAGAACAGCATTCTCCATTGGCCTCAGGCAGGATAGTACGAAACTTGGGTGGACATGCCAGTAAAAGTCCACCCATGGCATCATGGAGGTTTACAGCCCAACTTGTCCATGCTGCCCAGTTTTTACTACTAAGCTAGTCCCAATTGCCTGCATTTGGCCATATTCCTCTACATCCATCTTACCCATGTAACTGTCCAAATGCTTTTTAAAAGACAAAATTATACCGCCTCTATTACTGCCTCTTGAATTAAAAGCATTGTCTGCAGATGGGAACGTCTTCCTAGCCTGCAGAGAACCAATTCCCTTGGACAAAGAATACCAAAACAACAGATAGGATAGGATTACACAAACTCAAAGCTTTCCAACGGCAGGGTTTTTTGGAAGGTGAGGTTTCTAGCCCTCGCATCCCAAGAGGCAGCAGAGAACACATCCCCAGCAATGCTGGCCAGAATTCTATGACTTCTCCAGTCCCGCTGCTGTAGATGGAGCTTTGGCTAAGCGCCAAATTCTCCATTCTCATTGACAGCGGTCGTGGGGCATGCAGGATTGGAGAATTCTGGCCACTGACTGCCCTGTAACCATTTAACACCACTGAGCGCATCAACTAACTGGAATCAGGACTTCTACCCCTCATTCAGTGGGGGGAGCCCCACCTCAAAGAGCTGCTGACCATCTGATTGGTTACCCATTCTATATCCCAACAATACTGGCAACAGTAATGATTGGGACCACAAGTTATCCCCAGATTCAAAGTCCTGGAATCCAGGACCAGGTAATATAGAGCTATGGATAGTGATGATAGAGAATCCAACACTCTTTCCATCAATGATTGACTCATAAATTGCTCCCATTCTTACCAGCTGCTATTGGCATATGTTGGAAGAACCTACAAGTTGATACTCAGCCTGTTTGACCTTGCTATGCATGAGCCTCCCATGGCTATCAAGTCTGGGACCAGATCATCCAGCTGAGAGAGCAAAGAAGCTACCCACTGTGTCACAAGACCTCTTGTGCACTGTTTATCAGTCAGTAAAACGACCTACTAGCAACACAGGGTTATGTGAAAAAATACTAACAAAGCAAAACTGAGTGCTCACGTTCAAACTGTAAATCCTGTATTTTCATGACATATTATAGAATCATAGAACCCCTACTGTGCAGAAGAGGCAATCTGGCCCATCAAGTCTGCACTGACAACAATCCCACCTAGGACTTATCTCCATAACAACCTCCCTCACCACATACTTACCCACTAGTCCCTCTAACCTATGCATGCTGGACACTAAGGGATAATTTAGCAGGGCCAATGCACTTAATCTGCACATTTTGGATTGTGCAAGGAAACCGGAGCATCCGGTGGAAACCACACAGACACAGGGAGAATGTGCAAGCTCCACTCCAGGCCAGGAATCGAACCAAGGTCCCTGGAGCTGTAAGGCAGCTAACCACCTTGCCACCATGCCACCGTATCCATGGATGTGCAAATTGAAGTCTGTCATACTCATCAATTTCATGAGTGGTCAATCCCTTTAACTATGTAGACCGGTGCATATAAATGAAACAGTTTGATGTTCTGATACATCAGAGTAGCTCTAGACAAAAAGCAGCATTTGAGCACTTTCGTGTTTAATAAGGTTTTGCTGTCAACTCCTGGGAAGGAACAGCAATTTTGTATGTAGGATTTTTTTTATTCAGTGCACTCTCGATATCTACTTCTTCTGCTGTTTCCTATGTGTTTCTTGATGTATAAGCCTGGAAATTGTCTTCAGTGTTGCAGTAGTACTTTCTAGAATGGAGGGTAGCACACAATTTCTGCCCATTTCCTACATTCTGCCATAATGCTGTCCTGAAAAAGTATTATTGGACCAAAGATAAACATTAGGATGGTTGAGATTAATGTTGACAAAATGCATAGTTAAGAGAAAGTGCAGCATAATGGAAGGCTGATCCACTGCCGGTGTGGTAAGTTTCTAGTCCTGGTATTGAGACCAACATGAACTTGGATGGCATTTCCCACCTATTGAGTGGGAGAAGGAAGCAGCTTCCAAAATGCAACAATCCAAGAAAAGTTTTTTTCTTCTAAACTTTGTATCCAAAATTTGAGCCAGATTGGGAGAAGGGAATCTTCAAACGAAAGGAACTTAATCTTCAGTCAGCAGATCGAACAGCATGAGGCCTTACAAAGGAATAGCAGGTCCAACTGATTCTTCAGCTTTAAAGGATCAAGTTTAGCTTTGTTGTTCCCACAAAGGGGAATTAAATTTTGACCAGTGTTCAATTTAACAAGCTCTTTCATCCTGCTCTTGATGATTCCAATGTAAATTTTAGATACCGCCAAACCGCTGTCCTGGAGAGGTTAGGATGAAAGAAGCAAAAACTGGAATGATTCAATGAGTGGTTAGAGAATGAAATGGGGAAGTTATAGGTTTTCATGAAGTGACAAGATAGGCAAACCACCTAAGTTCATCTGTACTTAATGACCTTTGGTTAAATCCTATTTAAATCCTATTTAAGGGCTAGATGGCCTACTCCTGCTCCTATTTCTTATGTTCTTATGTTCTATTTTGAAAAATCCAAAACAGCAACCAGCATAAGGCCCGTAATATTGACAGAAACTTGTGTAAAGCTTTTGTTGTCAGCAAAGACAAAGAGGGGCAGCTGGAGCACATGAGCACAGTTAACTTTTCTCCCAGGTTATACATCTTATACTATATATTAGGCAGGATCTTAAAGATACGGACTGGGGTAAGCTGTTTGATGGCAGGTCGACGCTGGGTATGTGGGAGTCTCTCAAGGGAAAACTAAAATCTTTGCAGGAAAGACATGTGCCAGTCAAGAGGAAGGATGGGAAGGGTAGGATTAGAGAGCCGTGGGTAACTAGGGATATTGAGGACCTGGTCAGGAGGAAGAGGGAGGCGTACATTAGATCTAGGCATTTGAGGACAGAGATAGCGTTAGAAGAATACAGAGAATGTAGGAGAGAACTTAAAAGGGGCATCAGAAAGGCAAAAAGGGGCCACGAAATGGCTTTGGCGGGTAGGATTAAGGAAAATCCTAAGGTATTTTACTCCTATGTTAGAAACAAAAGGATGGTTAGAGGGAAGATTGGTCCTCTCAGGGACAGAGGAGGGGAACTATGCTTGGAGCCTGGGGGAATGGGGGAGATCTTGAATGAATACTTTGCGTCGGTATTCACGCAGGAGAGGGGCCTGATGTCTGGTGCTGTGCTTGAGGAGTTTGAGGATCCGTTGAGGGAAATAGTCATCACGAGGGAAGAGGTGTTGGGACTTTTAGACAGTATAAAGACGGATAAATCTCCGGGGCCTGATGGCATCTATCCCAGGCTGCTAAGGGAGGTGAGGGATGAAATTGCTGGGCCTCTGACGCAAATCTTTGTCTCTTCTTTGGACACAGGTGAGGTCCCAGAGGATTGGCGGATTGCAAATGTAGTACCGTTGTTCAAAAAAGGGTCAGAGGGATAACCCAGGGAATTATAGGCCGGTGAGCTTGACTTCAGTTATAGGCAAGCTAATGGAGAGGATACTCAAGGATAGGATGTATGAACATCTGGAGCGCTGCAATCTGATCAGGGATACGCAGCATGGCTTCGTTACAGGGAGGTCGTGCCTTACGAATCTAGTGGAATTTTTTGAAGAGGTGACAAAAACGGTTGACGAAGGACAAGCCGTTGATGTCGTCTATATGGATTTCAGTAAGGCGTTTGACAAGGTCCCTCATGGTAGGCTGATAGAAAAGGTGAAGGCTCATGGGATACAAGGCCAGGTATGTAGATGGGTGGAGAACTGGCTTGGGAGGAGGAGACAGCGGGTAGTAGTGGAAGGCTCCTTTTCCAATTGGAGGTCTGTCACCAGTGGTGTGCCGCAGGGCTCGGTACTAGGACCTCTTCTATTTGTAGTATATATTAATGACTTGGAAGAGGGGGTAGGTGGTGTGATCAGCAAATTTGCTGATGACACTAAGATGGTTGGATTGGCGGGTACTGAGGAGCAGTGCCTGGCAATGCAACAGGACATAGACAGGCTGGTAGATTGGGCAGATAGATGGCAAATGGAATTTAATCCGGAGAAATGCGAGGTGATGCACTTTGGCCGGAATAATGTGGAGGGGAGTTATACGATAAAAGGTAGAACTATCCGGAGTATAGATATGCAGAGAGACCTGGGGGTGCAAGTGCACAAGTCCCTGAAGGTGTCGGTGCAGGTGCAGAATGTGATGAGGAAAGCGTATGGTATGTTAGCCTTCATAGGAAGGGGTATAGAATATAAGAGTAGGAGTCTGATGTTGCAGTTGTATAGAACATTGGTTAGGCCTCACTTGGAGTACTGCGTCCAGTTCTGGTCGCCGTACTACCGGAAGGATGTAGAGATCCTGGAGAGAGTGCAGAGGAGATTTACCAGGATGCTGCCTGGTATGGAAGGGCTGTCTTACGAGGAAAGATTGAACGAACTTGGGCTGTTTTCCCTTGAGAGACGTCGGCTGAGGGGGGATCTAATGGAGGTTTATAAGATTATGAAGGGGATAGATAGAGTAAATGGTGGTAAGCTTTTTCCGCTATTAGAAATGGATAGAACGAGGGGTCACGGGCTTAGGGTGAGGGGGGCTAGGTATAAGACAAATATTAGAGGGCAGTTTTTCACGCAAAGGGTAGTGGGGGTGTGGAATGCACTGCCGAGTAAGGTGGTGGAAGCAGGCACGCTAGGGTTGTTTAAGAGTCACTTAGACAGCCACATGAGCGTTCTACATATAGGGGGATATAGCAGGCCTTACTAAACATTGTAGGCTTGGGATTCTGTTTTTGCCTCAGGGATGTTACAGTCTTTGCCTGTTTAATAATGAATTTTTTGTCTCCACAGGCATTTAAGTCCACCTTGTTGACCAGCAAGGGGCATGCATGCGGCAGGTTGTAGTGGGCTGCTCTTGGACGTTGCTTCGGGAGTTGCCTATTGCTTCATGTCGTTAGTGTGCTTAAACTGGACCATCTCGAGGGCAACATGACAGCTCAGAGACTATCTCTGTTGCTGTGCGGACACATGGATTTGGGTCTGTGTCTGTGGGAGTTTGCGCGTTCTCCCCGTGGTTGCGTGGGTTTCCTCCGGGTACTCCGGTTTCCTCCCACATCCCAAAGATGCGCTTTTAGGCTGATTGATTGGGTAACAAATTGTCCCTATATTGGACCTCCCTGATTCTCGCACATTAGGCGTAGACTAAAATCATGAATAGGTCACTGAGACAATGGGACGGCGGCGTGGGCTCGTTGGGCCGAAGGGCCTGTTTCCCGTGCTGTGTTGTTCTTTGTTCTTTGTTATACATCAAGAACCACATAGGAAACAGCAGAGGAAGTAGATATTGAGAGTGCACTGAATAAAAAAAAATCCTAGGTACAAAACTGCTATTCTTTTCCAGGAGTTGACAGCAAAAGCTTATTAAACATGAAAGTGCATAAATGCTGCTTTTTGTCCAGAGCTACTCTGATGTATCAGAACATCAAACTGTTTCATTTTTGTGCACTGCTCTGCGTAGTTAAAGGGATTGACCACTCATGAAATTGATGAGTATGGCAGACTTCAATTTGCACGTCCGTGGATAGGGTGGCATGGTGGCATGGTGGTTAGCTGTCTCGCAGCTCCAGGGACCTTGGTTCGACTCCTGGCCTGGAGTGGAGTTTGCACTTTCTCCCTGTGACTGTGTGGTTTCCTCCGGGTGCTCCGGTTTCCTTGCACAATCCAAGATGCGCAGATTAGGCGCATTAGCCATGCTAAATTATCCCTTAGTGTCCCGGCATGTGTAGGTTAAGGAGACTAGTGGGTAAGGATGTGGGGGGGGGGGGTTGGGCGGGAGTGGTAATGGGTATGGAGATATGTCCTAGGTGGGATTGTTGTTGGTACAGACTTGATGGGCCAAATGGCCTCTTCTGCACAGTAGGGATTCTATGATTCTATAATAAGTCATGAAGATTCAGAAATTTTTTTTACAGGTAGCCCAGGAGATTAAATATCAATTTTAATAATCAATCCAAGGAGTTAGCAATCCTAATCCAAGGCCTGGTCTTTTGCGCAGACAGGGGCACTCTTTACCTTTGAGACAGTAACAGTGGAGGCCTAAATCCAGGAGTCCCACTTCTGAACCCAACCCCCACCATTTTTCTGGAGGGTGAAGATGACAGATTGTATTTTAGGCATCCAAAGTTCACGGAGACAATTGCATATGTTGAAGTGCAGCTGAATTCTGTCTGATCTTATCTTCACAAGGAGGGAGTGGGAAATACAACTTCTGCACATTAAACCAGATAAGAGAAGGTCTAAATGCACTGAAATTCTTTTTGGTATGGCCCTGAGACAACTTGGGGAAAGGTCAGGTGCCCTTTGGGATTGTTAAAAGTAGACATAAACAGCTATAAAATGTGGATAAACTAATTGGAACTCTTGGAACTGTTAAGGGATCTGCCAAAGAGAGCTGTCAAGCTACAAAGCCATTCAAATCTCCTGTCCTTTAAATATTTGGAAAAAAAACTGTTGGCAGTGTTGAAAAAAAAATCAATGATTGCTTTTCACTCTGTCTGTTGACATAAGACTGAGGGCAATCATTATAGGTTTAGCGATCATGACTAATTTCACAAGCTATCATAAAATATTGGAAGTGGGGCTATGAATGCAAATGCCTGTCTTTATAAGGGAATAAAGGAAGTTAAATATAATTAATTGATTTTTATCAATGGCTGTTTTATTTTTAAATAGTGAATTCATCAATGGACACTTAGAAAATTTACTCAATTTCAGTATGAGTCCTGATGTCTGCCCACATGGTGGATAGTGAGTGAGTTGGCATGGAGGGTGTAAGGGCAAAAGGACATGGGTTAGCATGAGTTGGCACAATTGGCAAAGGGGCTATAAAGGGTTTTGGGGTGGGTGGGAGAGCAATGGTTGACATAGGTAGGTAGGAGGGTTGAGTGGAGAGGCATGGGTTGGCATAAAGGGCATGATGAGTCAAGGCGAGGGTGGAGACACCATATGGGGCATGGGTTGGCATGAATGGCACATGGGGATTGTGTGATGGGATATGAATGCGGTGGGGGGGGGGGGCGTGGTTTGTTTTAGTTTATTCCCTTTATCACAGCTTGTACAAAGTTCTGGAGCACTGAGGAGAACCTTTCACCCAGGCTGCCTCCACAGTTGCAGTCCCTGTGGGGTAGCAGGCACGAATCCCATCAGATCCATTGCTCAGATTGAAAATCCAAGCTTCCATGGCACTCATTCAGGTTCGTGGAGCAATATCGCCACACCTCAAATTATATATACCCTTGTTTTTATTATCTGTTGTGGATGAACCTGTTGTCTCGCCATCTTCTCAAAGGTTTGCGATAGCCTTCTGAAAGGTTAAAGTGATGAACCTTCATCTATACAGGTGTTATCCGCTCCTCCTAGACCCTCTGCTTCTCTTAAAGTCACCTTCCACACTGGTGGCCGTATCATATCTAGGTTTAATTAGTAGCTCTCTTTTCTCAGAAAACTTGGACACATTTCTATTTGTCTGTCTGGCTGGTAACTTCTGTATTGTCTCTTTCTCTGAAAGAGATGTACTTTAGGTTTTGACTGAGATGGCCCAAATATCCCAGACAAGCTGCTACTAAAAGCATTAGAACTAAACTTTGAATGACATAACTGCCAAAATACACTGTCTTAGATATTCTTAATTTCCAAAGAAACTTGCCCAATTTTTTCTTGACTAATTTGTGTGACGTGCTAGATGAGTTCAGTGACCCTGGTATTAATCATCTCAGAGAACCCTGTTGGTACTCCAATTGTCGAAATTGCTGGCAAAATCCTGGAGATTTCCTCACATGACTTCAAAAGCCTCTTTCCTCATTTACCAATATATTGTCTCAGTCATAAATGAAGATGTTTAAAGGTAATGTAACTGGGGATGGTGGGAGGATGCTTGGCATGTACTCCAACCCTGAGAAACAATGTTTTCATGCAGATTGACCATAGCTGCCACTTTTCAGTTGGGTCAACGATCCATGTTCCCACTGTGCAAAGGGAGAGCTGATGGGATCTCAGCAATCAGATCCCAAAGAGTCCTGAGAGACAGAAACCCGCATTCCTGTCCTTAGAGTCTCAGATCCTATATTCAAATACTGTCTGTCCTGTCCCTTCTGCCGCTATGGCTTTGCTTTCATGGAGGAAAATAAACTGAATTATATTAGGTACTTCTGCAAGGGGGCAGGACAAGATGTTGCTGTAGGAATCTATTGAATCTGCCACACATTACATTCACTTCTGCAAACAAAGGAGAAACACTCTTGATTTGCTGCAAATGAGTAAGTTAACTCCAGAGTTCTCAAGGACTGATCTAAAAGATGTAGCTATGATGTGCCTGAATCATCTTGCTTTCCAGGTGGGTCCCCATGAGGTTTTCTTCCATGTCCACGTATTAAGTGCTTATTAAGCATAGCAATACTGTTGGCTTTAGCATATTCCTCTAATTACTATCTTTTTCAAATATTGTAGCCAGTCTGCAGTGGCTCAATAATCACACTCCAGCTTCTGAAGGGGCTTTGGCACAACACCACAGCTAATATTCCAGTACAGTATTGAGGGAATGCCAAACTGGTAGAGGTCCTACCTTTCAGATAAGATGATAAACTTAGGTCCATCTGTCCTCACAAGTGGACGTAAAGATCCTATGACACAATTTTGAGGAAAACTAGGGGAGGTAACCCCAGTATCCTGTACAATCCCTAACAAAACAGTTTATCTCATCATTATCACATTGCTGATTTTGGGATCTTGCTGGGTCCAAAGCCTTTCTACATTTGTGAATATAGACAGAATTTTAAGTACGAAGACAGAGCTTGGGGAGGGGAACAAAGATTCAAGCGTGGGCAGGGGATTAAATGGCTGAAAATGTTAGCAGTTCAGAAACCCAATTTGATCCCACCCACTTCCAAATTTTATTGGAGCATGTTCCCAAGCGAGCTGTTGGGGCATTGATTTAAATATGTAAACAGGCAATTAATTGTGTCTTTGACCCAACTTCCTTGCTTTATCAGCCAACATGGGGGTTTCTCGCAGTGTGTGGACCTCACCAGTGTTAACGAGAGAGCACAGTCGATAATCATTGATCAATGAAACTGACAGCTAAGAAGGCTTTAAGCAATCAAACTGTAGAGCTGCTGGTGAGTTGATGGGAAAGGCTTGTGCTTACAGCACTTCTCCCGAGAGTGCACTTTCACTGCTTTAAAGTCACCAGCCTTGCACTTTACTCAACCTCATCTGATACTTTCCCAGTTAAAAGCAGGTTTGTTCGATTTGTAATCAGTAAAAGAGTCAAGGGTTATGGGGATAAGGCAGAAAAGTGGAGTTGAGGATTGTCATTTCGGATCAGTCATGATCTCATTGAATGATGGAGCAGACTCGATGGGCCAAATAGTCTACTCTGCTCCTACATCTTATTTTTTGAAAAGTATTTCATTCGCTGTAACTGCTTTAAAATAACTTGTGGTTGTGAAAGAAGCTATTTTTCTGTCCTACAGGTTTTAGGTACAATATTTACTTTTTCACCCACCTGCTCTGATGTATTGCAGAGATCCTGGGGACAATTTTACCATTTTTTTCTAAGTGCTGAGCAGACTTGAAACTGGGAGAGTTTAAGATCGGTCTTTTGAGCGTATTTTCAGCCCCACCCATATGCACTCTGCCTGCAAAATTCTGAGTGAGCCTGTTGCTTGTTGCAGAAGCCTGAGGGCGGTACTTAACATGCCTGAAAGCCTGCAGAGGGAGGTAGTGCACATGTGTAGGTCTCTGATGCTGAGCATGCACATTAGCAGTAGCAGGGATCTGACAGAAAAGAGAGAGCTGTCAGGGCCCTGCTAATGCAGACAGCCTGAAGCAGCAGCCCCCCCCCACCACCCCACCCCACCCCCTCCCCTCCCCACTGCAATCACAGGGGCCCTCTGCCTGAGATACAGCCCTTATCGATCGCCCCCCCCCCCCCAACTGCCCATAGTGATCGTGGACCCCTCCCTCCCCCAACATCGCAATCCCACCGACCTCCTGCACCAATTGCGGGCCTACCGCCATCCCCCACCGATTGCTGCAGAGAGGTAGAGGGCCCCCTCTCCCTCTCTCCCCCCACCAATCGCTGCAGAGTGGCAATGGGCCTCCTCCCCCCCATTAGCCCAGCCCCCAATAGCACCCCCCCCTACCATTAGCACTGCCCAAGGGGCACCCCCCATGCCCTCGGCCTCTCTGGAGGTCTCAATGGCCTCCAGTTCCACCAGCAAGATCAAGTCAACTGCTCCCCATTCATGGGGAGAATGTTTATTCTTCATTGGCGAGAACCTTTTGCTGCGAGATCATAAAAGGGGGAGGGTGGGGGACGAGCCCAGCCGATTGAGCGTCAGGCTCACAAAGTAGATGTTAAACAGCATTAAAATAAAAAAAATTAAGCTGCCTTTTACCCATTTCCGCGAGAGGTTGACTGTGCCGGAAATCCAGCACTCATAAAATGGCACTCGTTGCGAATACCAGCACCAATTGCGCTAAGCATTTTATGCCCCACTTTACCTCTGTGTCGCGCCTGAAAACAGGTGCATCGCGATGGTAAAATCACCCAGCCCGACTCTTCCGAGCAAACCTTTCAGCATCTGTTTGGTAGGCAAACATTCCATCCTTCAAGGAGCCTTAAGGACAGCAGGAGACAAATGGAGAAAATTGGAAGTAAGTGGACTGGGGTGAAAAGAAGTAGATTGTAAATGCTTTTAATTGTAAATTTCTATACTTGTACCTTGGCTTCTTCTATCATGCATTTATTACAGTTTGGATATAATTTTGCACTGTGCACAGCTTCCATTCACTTGAATAGGTACACTCAATAAGTACATAGCAAAATAGAATGACAGCAATATAATGCACCATAGTGCATTATGTATTATTTTTCCTGGCAAGCGCATCACATCTATGATATATTTTGCCTCCAAGGGACAGAAATCCATTATGCTGTAAAACTTGGCATCCTCAATCTGTTACTGAGGCTCTAAATCTTCAATACCAATACCCAGATGGTCATCCGAAGTGTTCAGAAATCTCCTGGGCCATAACAGTAGTAAACTCATAATTGGAGTCACTTTCATTATTTTCTCTTCATTTATCTTTCAGTCATTGCAGCCTGCACCATAACTGCAAAATTGTCTTTTGACGTAAGGATCCATTGCAGGTGTAACTTACATGCTCATTCTACTCCACATGACAGCATTTTCTCTCACTTCATTTTAAATGAAAAAAAATGAACAAATTTAGCCAGTGTTGTGCATAACTATTTACTGAGCATTAAACACAACACAGATGAACAGATTTTGAGCAGATGATCTGAAATTGAAGGTTCATCATAATGTGATGTGTAGTTTCAGAAATGGAACACTAATTGAAACAATTGAATCCAAAGTAATTGAAGATCACTGACCTAAAATGACTCAAGTAAGAAACTGGTAAGGGATAGAGAGAATGACTTGATCTACTTTACCACACCAATTCACACGTCTCCCACCCACTTCTCCACCTCCACCACTCCACCACCACCATCCGCTTCCCCAGCTCCACTCTGCCCTAAATCCCAATTCTTACCTAAATGCCAGGTAACCACTAGGAACCCAGATATGAACTCCTGAAGTACTGCCCCAACTGTTGCCAGTTAGCCCCTCACCCTTGATGCCATCTATGTTCAACTAAGAGATAAGCCTGGTGTGTTTAAATGTGACACACGAGTTAGAATAATTGTTGGCCAGCAAGAATGAGCTTAATGTTCACCCACAGACTCTATATTGATCACCGGTTAAAATAAAGATTGTAATATTCAGACCTGCACCGTCGTCTGACTAATTTTATTCTCATCTAATGCCCTGTTTTGGAAAACGAAAAGTGACACCAATCCTTCCGGAATTAAATTTCCTTCAAAAAGAAGCATTTCAACACACAAGTTGATTGTACAATTTGTAGTGTGGCGCAAGGTGTGAAATATGATTTTTACTTCTCGATGTAAAATGCTGAAATTAGCGTTGTGGATTTTTTTTTCATTCATCCATCACAGAGGTTACGACAAGGACTTCCAATCAAAAATCAATTTACTTTTTTGTTAATAAAATTCAAACAGAGAACTTGCTCTGTATAAATATACGTGGTGCTTAACTTACTGAAGGCAAGTCCAGGTAATATATAACATCAATGCTTTTTTGATTAGCAACAACTGAAGAGACTTCCACTGATGGACACCGCCAGTAATTAGTTCAAAAGGCTGGATTGATTTGTTTAATCACAACAAGATTATGCGCATAAGAAGTCTATAATGGAGAAGGAGAGCTTTTGTGTGTGTTGGCGTTATCTACCTAGCAGAACACTTATTATTTTCCATTCCACTTGTCATTTTTCATCATTTTAACTTGTTCTGATTGTCAGTTGCAAGCACAAATATGTTGTATTGATTTGAAGGTCTGTTCCTAACAATGTTTGAGAAATAACTTGCCTAGTTGTCTAAAATCCCATGATATGAATTAATGTAGATGTATCATTACAGATAACAGTACATGTCAAGAAATTGAATAGAAATCCAAACACAGCTCACGACCGTACTTCCTGTAGTGTTACTTCCAGCCACTCCCATGTATTATTTTCCCCGTTTGCAATGTTTATTTGAGTGTTTCATCTTGCTGTAATAATTATCAGTTATTTCAAAGGTTACCAATCTCGATACATGTCTGACATTTTCTAATGCACAGGATATACTTCCATGTAGACATCGATTTCTTCTGGCAGCTTAGAAAGATTAAAAGATTAATTGTTTGACGATGAGCTCATCTCAAAATGTAGCTTCTATTTCATTAATGACAATTGCTATGATTCCCCTGGAGGCCCAGAAACCGAAAGAATTGAATTTACCAAAAGACCTCAGTGAGAAAACCAATGAATAGGATTTCACTTTTAAGAACTTTTAATGCAACGATCAAACCCAAAACAAACATAACTTAAACATGAAATAACAGAAAATGCTGGAAAAACTCATCAGATTTGGCAGCGTCTTTGGAAACAGAAAAACAGAGTTAATGTATAAATTAAACATTAATTAAACATAATGGGCAGCACTGTGGCGCAGTGGTTAGCACTGCTACCTCACAGCGTCAACAGACCTGGGCTAGATTCCCGGCTTGGGTCACTATCTGTGTGGAGTCTCTCTCCGTGTCTTCATGCGTTTCCTCTGGGTGCTTCAGTTTCCTCCCACAGTCTGAAAGACGTACTGGTTAGGAGCATTAGCCATGCTAAATTCTCCCTCAGAGTACCCGAACAGGCAACGGAGTTTGGCAACTAAGGGATTTTCACAATAACTTAATTGCAGTGTTAATGTAAGGCTACTTGTGACGTGAACAAATAAATTTAAACTTAAATTTAATTGGCAAATTACGATTGATTATAAACTATAAATTACACGTTAATTGGCAGGTGTAGCTAAGGCCGCTCTCATGAATTTGCTGGGCAGTCCACGCAGAATATATATCATCAATGTCAAAAGCTGTCTTTCTCTCAAAGAATTTCAGCTCCTTTTCTTCTAGGATTTGGCCTGATCACAGCACACAACCAACTCGAGTTCCACAGGCATTCTTCACCATGGCACATATCTATAGAACCTCTTCAATTTCGTGTCCGATGACGTTAAGAGCATAGATCCACTGACGTTATCTTCAAGGTAAAAAGTCTGACAACACCAAGTTTTAGTCCAACCTATTTATTTGATAATATTCTCACAAGCTTTCGAGGGGACAGCCTCTTCGTCAGATGAATGGAGAGTTCTGGCCTCAGACAGAGCATATAAAGCACAGACAGTTTAGAGATTACTGATTAAAATGCGAATCCTTACACCTAACCTGCTGTTCAAGACCTGAAGTGGCTGACAATGTGAGTGGTAGGAGCACTGATCACAGTTTAAAGAGATGTGTATTGTCTCCAGACAGTACAGTAAGTGAGGTTTTGCAAACCCAGGCAAGTCACGGGGGTTACAGATAGTGCGACATGAACCCAAGATCCCTGTTGAGACCGTCCTCATGTGTGCGGAACTTGGCTATCAGTCTCTGCTCAGCGACTCTGCGCTGTCGTGTGTCGTGAAGGCCGCCTTGGAGAATGCTTACCCGAAGGTCAGAGGCTGAATGCCCGTGACCACTGAAGTGTTCGCCAACAGGAAGGGAACAGTCTTGCCTGGTGACTGTCGAGCGATGTTCATTCATCCGTTGTCGTAGCGTCTGCATGGTCTCCCCAATGTACCATGCTTCGGGACATCCTTTCTTGCAACGTATCAGGTAGACAATGTTGGCCGAGTTGCAAGAGTATTTACCGTGTACCTGGTGGATGGTATTCTCACGTGTGATGATGGTATCCGTGTCGATGATCCGGCATGTCTTGCAGAGGTTGCTGTGACAGGGTTGTGTGGTATTGTGGTCACTGTTCTCCTGAAGGCTGGGTAGTTTGCTGCGAACAATGGTCTGTTTGAGGTTGTGTGGTTGTCTGAAAGCAAGAAGTGGGGGTGTGGGGATGGCCCTGGCGAGATGTTCGTCTTCATCAATGATATGTTGAAGACTCCGGAGAAGATGTCGTAGCTTCTCCGCTCCGGGGAAGTACTGGACGACGAAGGGAACTCTGTCCACTGTGTCCCGTGTTTGTCTTCTGAGGAGATCGGTGCGGTTTTTCGCTGTGGCGCATCGAAACTGCCGATCTATGAGTCGAGTGCCATATCCTGTTCTTACGAGGGCATCTTTCAGGGTCTGGAGGTGTCTGTCACGATCCTCCTCATCTGAGCAAATCCTGTGTATACGGAGGGCTTGTCCATAGGGAATGGCTTCTTTAACATGTTTAGGGTGGAAACTGGAGAAGTGGAGCATTGTGAGATTGTCTGTGGGCTTGCGGTACAGTGAGGTGCTGAGGTGACCGTCCTTAATGGAGATGCGTGTGTCCAAGAATGCAACTGATTCTGGGGAATAGTCCATGGTGAGTCTGATGGTGGGGTGGAATTTGTTGATATCATCATATAGTTGTTTCAGTGATTGTTCACCATGAGGCCAGAGGAAGAAAATGTCATCGATGTATCTAGTGTACAGCATCGGTTGAAGATTCTGTGCAGTGAAGAAGTCTTGTTCGAACCTGTGCATGAAGATGTTGGCATATTGAGGCGCAAATTTGGTCCCCATGGCTGTTCCATGTGTCTGGATGAAAAACTGGTTGTTGAAGGTGAAGACATTGTGGTCCAGGATAAAGCGGATGAGTTGTAAAATTGCATCTGGAAACTGGCAGTTGTCAGCATTGAGTACTGATGCAGTCGCAGCAATGCCATCGTCGTGGGGGATGTTGGTGTAGAGCGCTGAGACATCCATTGTGACGAGGAGTGTCCCTGGTTCAACTGCTCCATGTGTGCTGAGTTTCAGTAGGAAGTCCGTAGTGTCACGACAAAAGCTGGGGGTTCTTTGTACAATGGGTTTCAGGATGCCCTCGACGTAGCGGAGAGGTTCTCACACAGAGTTCCATTGCCCGATACGATGGGACGGCCAGGTGTGTTTGCCTTGTGTATCTTTGGGAGGCAGTAGAGATCTCCAATGCGGGGAGTACGTGGAATGAGAGCACGGAGGGTGCTCTGAAGGTCCGGATCAAAGGTCTTGTCGTCCAGTACTTCCCCGGAGCGGAGAAGCTACGACATCTTCTCCGGAGTCTTCAACATATCATTGATGAAGACGAACATCTCGCCAGGGCCATCCCCACACCCCCACTTCTTGCTTTCAGACAACCACACAACCTCAAACAGACCATTGTTCGCAGCAAACTACCCAGCCTTCAGGAGAACAGTGACCACAATACCACACAACCCTGTCACAGCAACCTCTGCAAGACATGCCGGATCATCGACATGGATACCATCATCACACGTGAGAATACCATCCACCAGGTACATGGTAAATACTCTTGCAACTCGGCCAACATTGTCTACCTGATACGTTGCAAGAAAGGATGTCCCGAAGCATGGTACACTGGGGAGACCATGCAGACGCTACGACAACGGATGAATGAACATCGCTCGACAGTCACCAGGCAAGACTGTTCCCTTCCTGTTGGCGAACACTTCAGTGGTCACGGGCATTCAGCCTCTGACCTTCGGGTAAGCATTCTCCAAGGCGGCCTTCACGACACACGACAGCGCAGAGTCGCTGAGCAGAGACTGATAGCCAAGTTCCGCACACATGAGGACGGTCTCAACAGGGATCTTGGGTTCATGTCGCTCTATCTGTAACCCCCGTGACTTGCCTGGGTTTGCAAAACCTCACTTACTGTACTGTCTGGAGACAATACACATCTCTTTAAACTGTGATCAGTGCTCCTACCACTCACATTGTCAGCCACTTCAGGTCTTGAACAGCAGGTTAGGTGTAAGGATTCGCATTTTAATCAGTAATCTCTAAACTGTCTGTGCTTTATATGCTCTGTCTGAGGCCAGAACTCTCCATTCACCTGACGAAGAGGCTGTCCCCTCGAAAGCTTGTGAGAATATTATCAAATAAATAGGTTGGACTAAAACCTGGTGTTGTCAGACTTTTTACTGTGTTTACGTCAGTCCAACGCCGGCATACCCACATCATGACTATTATCTTCAAGGAACAGAAACTGTTGCAGCAACCATGTGTTTGTCTATTCCAAGTCCCTGGATTCAGCCTCCATCCGGGTTTAGGTGATCTGTGTGCTTTTCAGCCAGTTTCAGTTTCCCTACTGGTGCTGGTTTCCAATCACAGTTTCAGTCTTAGGTTTCTAGAAATCAGAAGGTTCAGTTTCCCTTTTCAGTTTCCCTTTTCAATTCGGGTCTGCCTCAAAAAAACAAGTGTTGCAACCACAGATTCCATCACACTGTCCTTTTACTGCCCTACCCCAAAGGACTTGCAGAATGCATTCACCTCTATGTTAAAGGTACATAAAATCCAGTATATTGTGTTACATTTGTGACTATAAATAGAGGTCTGCCGGAGAAATAAAAATCAATGACAGCAATACTACCATCAGGTTTGCAAAACCTGAATGAATTTTCTAAGTTTATAGTTTGCTAATTTGACCAAAAAATGCAAACAGCTACTTTGAATTGTAATCCAGAGAAATGAACAGGTTTGTTGAAAGATGGGTTGCGATGGTGAATGGGGAGGAGGGGCGGGGGGACACAGTGCTTTTGGGAGGTTGATCAACTGTTTTAAAAATGTGAAGCATTACAGCAATCGTTCTGTTCTTATGTTTTTCTAATAAAGCCATCTCATTGAAATATAGAAGCTAGAAGCAGGAATAGGCCTTTCGGCCTGCTCCGCCATTCATTTTGATCACGGTTGATCATCAAATTCAATATTCTGATCCATTCTTCACTCCATTTCCTTTGATCCCTTTAGCCCTAAGAGCTATATCTTTTTCCTTCTTGAAATCAGACAACGATTTGGCCTCAGCTACTTTCTGTGGTGGGGAATTCAACACATTCACCACCCTCTGGGTGAAGATATTTCTCCTCAGGTCAGTTCCATTCCCAATTATGACAGTCTCTATTACATTCTCTGCTTATACAGTTGTTGTCAAAATGATGCCAAATGTGTGTGTGCTACTTGCATATTCACATTGTGTATCTGTGTTTCTATCCATTATAGCAGACTCCAGTGCATGCAACCACACTTAATTGAATGTTAGCGATGAAACTTCAAAATCCAAAAGATCATGAATGTAGTCTAATCCATCACGCAAACCAGCCTCCCATCCATTGACTTTGTCTATTCTTCCCGCTGCCTTGGCAAAGCAGCCAGCATAATTAAGAACAAAGAACAAAGAAAATTACTGCAGAGAAACAGACCCTTCAGTCCTCCAAGCATGCACGACTATGCTACCCAACTTACCTAAACCTCCTATGCTTCCGGGGACCATATCCCTCTATTCCCATCTCATTCATGTATTTGTCAAGACGCCCCTTAAAAGTCTCAACCTCCCCTGACAACAAGTTCCAGGCACCCAACACTCTCTGTGTAAAAAATCTGCGCAGTTTGTTAACGTCTGTGTTGAACCTGACGAAGGGGCAAACCCCAAAGGCTTGTGAGTTTACTATCAAATAAATTGGTTGGACTTTAACCTGTAGTTGTGAGACTTCTTACTATAAAAAATCTGCCTCGTACATCTCTTATAAAACTTGCCCCTCGCACATTAAACCTGTGCCCCCTAGTAACTGACTCTTCCACCCTGAGACAAAGCTTCTGACTATCCATATGCACCCCAGACATTCTCTCTTCCACCTTCTTCCATCAGGAAAAAGGTATAAAAGTCTGAGGTCATGTATCAACCCACTCAAGAGCAGCTTCTTCCCTTTTGAATGGGCTTACCTTGTATTAAGTTGATCTTTCTCTACACCCTAGCTATGACTGTAACAATACATTTTGCACTGTCTTGTTTCCTACTCTGTGAATGATATGTTTTATCTGTATAGCGCGCAAGAAACAATATTTTTCACTATATGTTAACAGATGTGACAATAATAAATCAAATCAAAGAAATCAAATCCAAAAATACTTTCACCTTGCAATTTTGTTAACTCAATAGCTGCGATCTCACTTTAAATGTTGTTAATCCACAAATACATATTTTAATCGTTCAGAAACAGAAAAAATAAGAGCAGGAGGAGGTCATTTGGCCTTTCAAGTCTGCTTCACCATTCATTACGTTTACGGCTGATCACCCAACTCAGTAACCTGTTCCCGCTTTCTCCTTATACCTTTGATTCCTTTAATCCAATCTCCTTCAGTCCTTCTTGAAAACATACAATGTTTTGGCCTAAACTGCTTTCTGTAGTAGAGAATTCTACAGGCTCACTGTTCTCCAGGTGAATGAATTTCTCCTCATCTCAGTCCTAAATTGTCTACCTCATATCCTCAGACTGTGACCACTGGTTCTGGATCCCCCTGCCATCGGGAACAACCTTCCTGCATCTAACCTGAGTAGTCCAGTTAGAATTTTATATGTTTCGATGGGAAGCCCCCTCCTTATTCTAAACTCCAGTGAATATAATCTGAACTGACTTAATTGCTTTATGTATGTCAGTCCCGCCATTCCAGGAATTAGCCTGGTAATCCTTTGCTGCATCCCCTCTATAGCAAGAACACCCTCCCTCAGAAGTCCAGAAAAGGCGTGGAATTGACTGGAAAAGCCATTGAATGGATCACTCAATTCTTTAGAAATATTGTTAAAATAACAAAACTGATAGCAATAATCATTTGAAATATTTTGTATCATAGACAACTTTTTAGTACAATTAATGCATTCAGATATGTCTCATTAATAATTTATAGTGCAATCTGAACATACAAATAAAATGTTGAGAAAAATAAATATTGACTTAAAAATAAATGTTTGAACAGCTGAATCTCCCTGTAGGGAATATTTTGAATGTTTTATTTAGCTTCTCTACTTGTGAGGAAGCCGTAGGCACTGCAATTTAAATCGGAGTATGTCACATAATGTCTAGATAATGTATAAAAGGAAGGAAAGATTTAAAGATATGATGGAGGTAAAGCTGGGTACTGTCAGCTTACATGTGGAGCAATATAGCTGAGAGACAGTCCTCTACAGCTATGACTTCTAGAGGATGACTATTTGAAAGGGTATTGGAAAAGGCAAGGAGAAACAAAAAGCTCAGATGCCAAGAAGAGGGCCCAGAGAAAATGGAGGGACCAGCAAATCCTGCAGCTTCTCAGCCCAGTGCCTTACTCTGCAGCAAGTGCAACAGAATCTGCCATGCCAGTGTGGGGCTTCTGAGCTATACTAGGTGATGTTTAACACAGAGTAGACCAAGACTGCAAAATAGGCCATGGTCTAACTACACAGCAGGCTGCCACTGTCACATGTGCAATTTTGTGTTTTCACATGGTGTCACCAAGGGACAACATGTTTAAAGTTCTAAAGTTTTTTTATTAGTGTCACAAATAGGCTTACATTAACACTGCAATGAAGTCACTGTGAAAATCCCCTAGTCGCCATTGCCCGTTCGGGTACACTGACAGAGAATTTAGCATGACCAGTGCATCCAACCAGGATGTCTTTCGCACTGTGGGAGGAAACCCTTGCAGACACAGGGAGAACATGCAGACTCCACACAGACAGTGACGCAAGCTGGGAATTGAACCTGGGTCCTTGATGCTGTGAGGCAGCAATGCTAACCACTGTGCCACCCAATAGTTGAGACATAGGAGGAGAGTCAAGGATTAGGTCTGTGGGGAAAACCAGAGGCATGATGCAGGAGCAGGAATAGAGGCCATTGCAATTGCCCCTCTGGCTTTGACTAGAGAGATAAGAATGGAACTAGCTTTTATTCAGCTGACACAAGCTTTGGAAAGGGATGGCCGGGTCAAGCATGTCAAAGGATGCAAAATAGTCAAAGCGGATGAGAGTGGGTAGTTTCCCGTGGTCACAGTCACATAGGATGTCATGTGAAACTTTGAGTTAAGGGCTGTTGCTGTGCAATGGAAGAGGGGGAAACCAAATTGGAAGGATTCAAACATTGGGTAATGTAGGAAACTGGTGTACAAAATCCTGCCCAGACCAGAAGCAATGAAAATAAATTCCTAGATTATCTGTTCCAGGTGTTATTTCAGGAATAAATGTCAGTCAGGTCTCTGTGAGCGAATTTATCTGCATCACCATTACCCATGAGTTTCTAGCCAATTAAACAGCAAGTTAAACAAGACACCTGGGAGCATTTTCTCTTTAGTTGTTGTTAATGGGTAAAGGCCTGATGCATTGATTACAACATTGGACAAATACAAAAAGAACAGAATGGTTTTAAAATTAGGATATTTTATGCTTTCCGAAACTGAGGTCATAATCTTACCATATCATTTAAGTTTAATTGTCACAGAAAGAAATGCTTTCCAAAAAAGCGAAATATTGCAGATTCTGGGAATTAAAACAGAAAATTCTGCAGGTGTGGAGAGAGAAACAGAGTTAACATTTCAGGTCAATGACCACAATTCTTAAATGTCTATCTTCAATTTCTGAGTTTTGAAATAAGAAGTAGTGATTAAACAACAATTCATGTTTTAAAAATTCAGGATAATATCCACATACATGCTGAAATTTAAATGCTTTGTTAATTTTTTTTGTACTTACGATGTTTTATTTAAACTTGCAGATCTTGGCTGCAAAATTCTGATGAGTTTAGGAAGGTGGAAACATATCAAACTATCTGCAGGTGGGGATGGATTCTTGGATTTAACCTGGGTTCACTGATTAATAGTTCCATAAGATCTCCAAAAATGGAAGTGACAGTCAGAAGAATACATGCGCACCCCAACAAGAGCATAGCCATGATGGATTTAGAGTCAGACATTACCATGCTTCCTAAAGTCCATCAATTCTAACCACAGTAGTAAGAGATGGCACTACATCGCAGGAGTTCCTTAGGTCAGTTGCTGAGATCAGGGAATTATAGAATTATAGAATCCAACAGTGCAGGAGGAGGCCATTTGGCCCATTGAGCCTGCACCAACCACAATCCCACCAAAGCCCTATCCCCATAACTCCAAGATTTACCCTAGCTAGCCCCCCTGACACTAAGGGGCAATTTAGCATGGCCAATTCACCTTACCCACACATCTTTGGACTGTGGAAGGAAACCGGTGCACCTGGGGGAAACCCATGCAGACACAGGGAGAATGTGCAAACTCCACATGGATAGTGACCCAAGCTGGGAATCGAACCCGGGTCCCTGGCACTGTGAGGCAGCATTGCTAACCATTGTGCCACCGTGCCGCCCAATTGAAGTATTTCATTGTGGTGTTAATAACATAAGAACATAAGAAATAGGAGCAGGAGTAGGCCATCTAGCCCTTCGAGCCTGCCCCGCCATTCAACAAGATCATGGCTGATCTGAAGTGGATCAGTTCCACTTTCCCGCTTTCTCCCCATAACCCTTAATCCCCTTGTCTGTCAAAAACCTATCTATCCGTGACTTAAATATATTCAGCGAGGTAGCCTCCACCACTTCAACGGGCAGAGAATTCCAGAGATTCACCACCCTTTGAGTGAAGAAGTTCCTCCCCAACTCCAATCTAAACTGACCCCCCCCCACCTTATTTTGAGGCTGAGCCTCAAAATAAGGGTACTTTACTTTGGATTGGGCTTTTTGGAAACATCTTCCTTCAGAAGTTATGTTTGAGGCTCTTAATTTCACTTGGAAATTCCCTTCAAGACTGTTTTTCTTTTTGTTTTTGGCCACGGAATCACTTCAAGAGCCATTAGGTGCTGCCCATTACTTTCTTAAGTCATGACACTTTTTTAGAGCAATACAGTTCACTACGTTTGAAGCAGAATTTAGATAAATGGGTGCCCAAAACTCAGCAGCGATGCCACATCAGCCACCTCTAACTTTGATTAAAAGTGCAGCCTGATCTTTATTCTCCCTGGAGCAAGGAACGAAGCGTCATCATGAGGATTCACAAGCAGGACTGGTAAAGAGGAGTGACAAGGATATGAGACCCTTCTGATGTCATCAGTTCAAGTCGCGACCAAGTAGGAAGGGGGACTTCAAGGGGCACTGCCCTGCAATCAGCAAAGAGAAGTCCCAGAAGAGCAACATCCCATTCCTCTCCGCCCTTTAAGTACATGAGGGAAAATATTCTGACTTCTTTCTCCCACTCTGCTGCCCATGTTTTATGATGTGGGTAGCATATTATCAGGATCAGTTGACTTGACGACAAGTCTAATTTACCCATAATTGTTCATTTAAATATAGCAGGTGGCTACTGATTTCAGTGCCCACCAGCCCTCATGTTATGCGGCTGAGCAGGAAGGTGATGGGATGTGCTCCCTAACCTAATGTGCCCTGATTTTGATTCACCCTCTGAAATCTCTGGCTGCCAAAAATAACTTCTTTTGCCACCTCCTACAACAAGGCTGACTGGGCAGGGAGAGGGGTAGGTCTGCTTCTTACCTGAAAAGACTGGTATTTTCAACCACATTGTAAATTGTATTCAATCTTTAAAGACCTTTTTGCAAAATGATTTGATTTTTGTTGACCCACGGGTGTCACTGATTTTGTTTTGAGTCTCACAAAATACGATTTTTAATTTAGAAGTGTTTTCATACAAGTAAATGCTAACAGGAGTGTTGGAGGGATTTTACTCAAAGCTAATGAATTATTCTGTTGCTCAGATTTTTAATAAATTGATTACTTAAAAATTACTTCTGCTGCAATATTATGCAAAGGAAACGGTGGGCAGAGCTCGTTCAAAAGATTACTGGTCCTAGGTCTGACCTTCAAGATATATTAAACTCGTCGAACTTAGCTGGATTAGCAGCGGGGACATTGCAATTGGTCCCACAGTATGCAGGTCAAGGAAGAAAAAAATCAGCCAGGGTTCCCAATCCTGACAACTATCTAGTAATATGTGTACACACATGGATAATGGATCAAGTTCAGCTGTGATTTTGACCACAACTCAATAATCTGCCAATACTCATGAGCTAGTATTGAACTGTGCCAGTTCTAATTATTGGAATGGCCACTTGAACAAATCTCCAAAGGCCATGGAACCAAATTTCGAGATGGACCAGCTTCAGAAGAGGTTGAAAAAATTAGACAAATAAAGTGGGACTCAGCCCTGGCCTAATCACAGCCCTTTCCCTTAATGTAGCAAATCAGATTCACCTGTTGAGCCTAAGATACTGGAATCTGTATGAGTATCATGCAGGCTGTCTCTTGCTAGGGTGGGCAGTTAGTTAAGTGTGGTTTGGATGCTACGAAGAAATACCATACGAGATTAAAAAAAACACTGCCATTTATGTATCTCTATTATAATTATTTCTTGGGAATAATTGGTCTATTTTCAATTAATGGGGTTGTACAAATGATTGTTAAATATAACAATGCATTGCATACTCAATTCAAATACAACAAATCATTGCATACTCAACTTACTTAATCCCATGCAGATACAGACTAGTTTGAGTATGGTGCAAATGCTTTTTTTCTCACTTCTTGTGCCGAGTTTTTTGTGATTTCTCTGAAGAGTGTCCAAGGAGAACATGTTGCTAAATCATGTTACCAGCAGCAAAGAAACTGTTTATCTCATCAGACCAGCCTCAGTCTAATTTCATCTCTGTAGGTGGTACAGCTGGCAGATGGAGGTTTCATATTTTAAATGTTAACATTTATTCTGTATTCTTTTCACCTCTGGACTATCGTCTGGTTATTACAAGGCAACAGGAGAGGGTGGCATCTATCCAGCTGGTGCACTATGATGATGGGTATAGCTGATTTTATTCCTACTAAAATAGAATTTACCAAGTATTATTTATCATGAAATTGATTTTTTTTGTTCACCGTGATTATGTTCTCCAAAATAGTCATTTACAAAGGACATGACTAAAACTTAATTTGTGAACCCTATCAAAATGCAGGATTTTTTTTCCAGCCACACATTATCCATCATCAAATATCAAATTATGTTAAAATGTAAGAGTGTGTACATTTAGCTATCAATAAATCTGATGGACAAAAGGCAAATCAAGAAAAATATGTATCAGATGTTATCCCACATTTAGTCGTAAGCACTGATTCCTAAATAGATATTGGGCAGAATGGAACAGCATGTTCTGCGCAGTTTACTTCCAGCTCATTGAAACCCTACAACATAAAGATTACCCTGGTGACATTTTAGTGTACCCTTTGCAAAATCATCTGTCAATCAAATGCATGACTACACTAAAAACAATCCAATACAGTGGAACAGGATAATACATTATCTAGGAATTGGTTTCTATGGCAACTTCATGAACTGTAAAGTCTAAATATTCACTGCTGCCTATATAAAATAAAAATCTGAATACTCTATTAAAGGAGAGTGTACTGTGAGGGACAGTTCTGGCATGATTTCTAATTCTACAAGTCCGCACTTTGCATTAATTTATTCTCCTGGTTTTAATAATGATTAAAGGTTCAGAGTGTTTATTTATTCAGCAAACTTCAATGAGAAAGCTATGGACTGTGAAATACACTCCTAATCTGAAATTACTGAATTAGACAATATTAGGTTTTCTAACAGTTCTTCCATTCATTGCTGTTTCCACTATTTAAGGCTCAGAGAGGTTTATTCCATATATTACTTACTACCCACCAATACAGGACCCTTGGTACTGTGCATGCCTCCACTACACATGCTATTGATGTTTCAAGTTTTAATTGAAATTTGTCCAATAGATTTTGAGATATAGGCTGGAATTTTCCAGCCATTCACACCAGTCCATCACTCAAAACAGCCTCCAATCCATTGACTCTATCTACACTTCCGGCTGCCTCAGAAAAGCAGCCAGCATAATTAAGGACCCTTCACATCCTGGACATTCTCTCTTCCACTTTCTTCCATTGGGAAAAGATACAAAAGTCTGAGATCACATACCAACTGACTCAAGAACAGCTTTTTCCCTGCTGCCATCAGACTTTTGAATGGACCTACCTCACATTAAGTTGATTTTTCTCTGCACCCTAGCTATGACTGCAACATTCTGCACCCTCCTTTCCTTAAGTACAGTAGGTTTTGTCTGTACAGCGCACAAGAAACAATACTTTTCACTGTATACTAATACATGTGACAATAATAAATCAGATCAAATCAGCGGAATTCACTGCATTGAACTGAGATTTGGCCAAATTCTCCAACCTCACTTGCAGTGGCGTCAGAGCGTGAACAGCTGGAAAAATCTGGCTATATTGTTCACAACAAATAGACTAACAGGGATGAAATAAAATGAAATGTTAGCATGCATAGAAAAAGATGTCTTATGTATAGTCAGGTTCTGGACAATTGTCCGTTCTCCCAAATTATGCTACTGAAGACTATCATTTCTCAAAGATATTACTCTTTATTTACAGCCAGTATTACACATTTGGACCTCTACATGGGTTTGGAGCTTCTCCTCCTCTAGAACTCTTTTATTTTTCAATCGTGTGATCTGAAAACATTATTCTCTTGGCAACATGTATGATTCTGATGTTAACCCTTTACTTTACATCACCCTCCCCCCCTCAGTCTTTATTCCTATCATACTTACATCCTTCTACATTTCACCCCAATGTCTCAGAGTTCACAGGGGTTGTCTCTGAGGTGCCTTGACCAATCTTTCTGACCTTGTTCTCATTTCCTTTTGAGGTTGAGGAGATTCCTAACTCTCACCTTTGTTGGTGTGAGTGTTCTTCTCTTGTGTGGCTGTAGAGATTGTAGGAAATCCTTCTTTTTCATCATCTGGATCTGAGTAAGCCCAAGTTTCTCTCCAAAGATAATAAGGTGTTGTGAGTTTTCCTTATGATACCCATGTTAATCCCAATCCTATATGATCATAGTTTTTCAATGATTGAGCCTTCCTTCTGTTGGTTTTGGACCCATACGCTCTCCCCTAGGTTTCAGCACGGGTAACTCGTGCGTTCTATGCCTGCGATTAAAGTACAAAGCCTGGTTTCTTCCTTGTTCCTCCTCACACTGTTTTACACTCTCGCAATCATTTGTGGTGAGATTGGATTTGAGTCTTTCATCAAAAGACGGAAGCTGTGTTCTCAATGTCCTACTCATTCACAATTCTGATGGTGAGAAACCATTTTCTAGTGGTAAGGTTTGATAACTGATAAGAGCTAAATGAAGGATTTTTCTTCAATAAATCTTCAATGGTTTGCATCTTTATCTCAGCTTCTCCATTTGCTTGAGAATAGCAAGGTGAACTGGTTACGTGGACGAAGCCATATTCATTTGCAAAATTGTGGAATACCTCATTGGTATGGCTCATTGTCGGACCCTACAATGCCCAGGATGTCATGTATTGCATAAATTCTCCTCAGGGGTTCGATAACTGTTTCTGCTGTGATTTTCTGCAATCTGCTTACTTCAATCTACCACCATTTGTAATTAGTGATAATAAGGAAGGTTTTCTGCCTTTATTGAAATAAATCCATTCTCATCATTCCAAAGGTGGGTTAGTGGGCTTTCTGGGATCTGCGCAATGTTCATTTGATTCCTGATAATCTAAGAGTAGGATGATGTGTATTATGGGAATACATTGTTTAAAGGTAATAGTCAAATGGGGAATGATACCAAGAGATCTGAATGATGCCTACATACTGGTTAGGAAAGTTCTAAAAAGCATTGCAAACACTAATCTAACTACATCATTCAACATTGATGGTTGTTAACCAGATGGAGGTGTATTTATTCTATGACATAATACAATTGTGTTGTCTGTTCTGAGGACAGAGGTAAACTGACTATTGGGTTCAGATTCAATCACCAAATTTCAGTTGTTGCAAATTTAAATCTATACCCAGAATTTCTCATTTAATCCTTACCCTTAATAGAATAAAATAGAATCCCTACAGTGCAGAAGGAGGCCATTCAGCCCATTGAGTCTGCATGAACCACAATCCCATCCTGGCCTTATTCCCGTAACCCCACATATTTATCCTACTAATCCTCCTGACACTGGGGTCAATTTAGCATGGAGAATGGACAATTGTCTAGAACCTGACCGCACAATAAAACATCTTTCTCCAACTGAATTGCAAACAAATCAAACATGCTTACCACTCTATCACCCATCCACACTTTGGCAAATCACACCACAAGGTTGTGCTCCTGCTCCAGGCATACAAGCCAGAATTGAAGTGGGAGAATCCAGCAAAGAAAATCATGCAATGTTGGTCTGAGGAATCAGATGATTTCCTACAGCACTGCTTTGGAATCAGAGGACTGATCAGTATTTAAAAACTCTGCAACCAGCCTCAACGAGTACGCCACGACAGTTCAAGTCAGGCGACACTGACATATACAAGAAAGCCAGATACGATCTAAGGAGGTCCATCATAGATGCCAAAAGATAGTACCAGACCAAGTTGAGTCCCAGGCTAGCCACACAGACTCCCGCTGACTATAGCAAGACATAACAGGCTACAAGCCGAAGGCCTGTAATATCGCTGGTTCCACCGCACCCCACCCTGATGAGCTTAATGCATTCTACGTTTTTTTTGAGCAAGTGGTCAGCAAGAGCATACCTTCCACCCTGGAATCCTTGGATATACCTGTATCTGAGGTCACCATTGCAGATGTCAGAACAGCTTCCTCAAAGGTCAACCCATGGAGAGCGACTGGCCCGGATAGGATACCTGGATGAGCACTCAGATCCTGCACTGATCAGCTGGCGGTGGTATTCACAGATACCTTCAACCTCTATTTACAACAATCTGAGGTCCCCATCTGCTTCAAGAAGATGACCATCATTCCAGTACCAAAGGAAAGCCTGGCAGTGTGCCTTAATGACTAACATCCGATGGCTCTGACACCCATCATTATGAAGTGCTTCGAAAGGCTAGCCATGGCACGAATCAATTCCAGCCTCCTGGACTGCCTGGATTCACTACATTTCACCTACCGCTGCAACAGTCCTCAGCAATGCCATCCCCTTAGCCCTGCACTCAACCCTGGAACATCTAGATAACAAAGACACCGATGTCAGATTCTTATTTATTGACTACAGTAGGCCTTCAACACCATTATTCCAATGAAAATCATTTCCAAGCTCCATTGGCTGGGCCTCGGCACCTTCCTCTGTGACTGGATCCTGAACTCCTTAACCCACAGACCACGATCAGTAAAAATAGGCAACAACACCTCCTCCACAATCATCGTCAACACCGGTGCCCCACAAGGCTGTGTTCTCTGTGCCCTATTATACTCCGTATACGCCTATGACTGTGTAGCCAAACTCCCCTCCAACTCGATTTTCAATTTTGCTGATGACACCAACGTATTGGGTCAGATCTCAAACAATGATGAGACACAGTACAGGAATGAGGTAGAGAATCTGGTAAACTGGTTATGCGACAATAATTTTTCCTTCAATGTCTCCCAAAGAAGGAGATTGTCATCGACCTCAAGAAGCGTACATATTAACAGGGAAGAAGTAAAAGAGTCAAGAGCTTCAAATTTTTAGGTATCCAGATCACCAACAACCTGCCCTGGTCCCCCCATGCTGACACTACAGTTAAGAAAGCCCATCAACACCTCTACTTTCTCAGAAGACTAAGGAAATTTGGCACGTCAGCTACAATTCTCACCAACTTTTATAGATGCACCATAGAAAGCATTCTTCCTGGTTGTATCACAACTCGGTATGTCTCCTGCTCTGCCTAGGATCGCAAGAAACTACAAAAGTTTGTGAATGTAGCCCAATTCATCACACAAACCAGGCTCCCATCCATTGACTCTGCCCATACTTCCCACTGCCTCAGCAAGGCAGCCAGCATAATTAAGGACCCCACACTTCCTGAACACTCTCTCTTCTACTTTCTTCCATCAGAAAAAAAATTAAAAAGTCTGAGGTTGTGTACCAACCAACACAAGAACAGCTTCTTCCCTGCTGCTATCAGATTTTTGAATGGACCTACCCTGCATTAAGCTGATCTTTCTCTACATCCTAGCTATGACTGTAACACCACATTCTGCACTCTCTCATTTGCTTCTCTATGAAGAGTATGCTTTGTCTGTATCGCGCGCAAGAAACAATATTTTTCACTGTATGTTAATACATGTGACAATAATAAATCAAATCAAACAAATGTGATTCAATTTATTGCTTCAGTAATATAGATACTCTTCTTTCTTCCATGCAATTGACCTTGTTGCAAAGTTTTGGAATGGTATTGGCAACAGCTGATGGAATGAAAAATAAAACTTGCATTTAATATCCTTCAATGCAAGATAAAGCAAGTCATTAAAAGCACCTCGACTCAGAGTAATTAAATTGCTATTGCCCATTAGGCTGCTTCATTACCCTTCCTTTGTGAATTCTTTTTGTCCTTGATGGTCAGCATTTAAGATTCATTTCCATCATAATAGGTTGAGAACTGTTAAGCGAACAGGACAGTCTGGTGCTGCAATGAACCCCAGATTCCAAAAACCTTCCAGTGGCTAACAGGAGATAATTAGAAAAACTGAGATGATTAGAAATCTTAAAATTAAATAGAAATAATAGAAATGCACAGCAGGGTTGGAATTCGACAACTTTCCCCCAATCTCAGCCATATCCCACCCAGGGACAATCTGAATGGTGGGGCCTGTATAATTGGGTGCGAAGTAGAGAGCCATATACTTCCTGACTACCCCTGATTAAGTGAGAGTCAGAGAAGGTTAAGGATGAATCTTCTTTCCCACAGTGGAGCCAAATCTTAAGTGAACAATTAAGGGTCAGTTTCCCATCTCTGCTGGCCGAATACTAGGGTTATGGGGCAGGCTGTGTGTCACAGGAAGGTAGCCAGTTATACCCTGGCAGTAGGTGGCCACTGGCAGAGTCCGCCAATACCAAACATGCCTCAGATGTACGGGTGTGAGGTCACTACATACAGAGATTCATCAGACGAAGGGGGAGGTGGGAAAAGACCTATGAGAACCAACCTGTTTTCTGTGTTCCAACACAATATGGTTGCTGTAGACAGAAAAATGAGCCCAGGCTCCTGTTAGTGCTTCACTGAGATAAGTGTATTAAGGCACAAAATGCTGGACATAAAACCATCCGGTACAGGACAGTGGCCAGGTTGGCTAAAAAATGGACTGAAGCTATAAAAACAGATGAACAGGTACCTTGCCTGGCAGCCTCCCCCCTCCCCGCCTCCCCTTCCGCCCCCCCTCACCAAGTGGGCTCAGTTTGGCAGGGCCCTATAATTAGGCATTCTGCCAGCAGGAAAGGTGGAACCCACTGAAAAAGTGCACACCTCCCACTAGCCCCTTCATGGCAGACAAGCTTTCTGCAGTACCAAGAATGGTAAAAAGTCTGACAACACCAGGTTTTAGTCCAACCTATTTATTTGATAATATACTCACAAGCTTTCGAGGGACACCCTCTTCGTCAGGTGAATGGAGAGTTCTCCATTCACCTGACGAAGAGGGTGTCCCTCGAAAGCTTGTGAGTATATTATCAAATAAATAGGTTGGACTAAAACCTGGTGTTGTCAGACTTTTTACTGTGTTTACGCCAGTCCAACGCCGGCATACCCACATCATGCGTACCAAGAATGGCCACTGCTCTCCATGGTGCAACTGAGCAGGAAAAGCTGCTGGCCACCCAATTGGACTCCGAGATGGTCAACATTGTGATCTATGTGGCTTGAGGAGCGCAAACATGGAACTGGCCAATGAATCACGAGATGGGGTAATCAGCCAATGACATGACTGCAGCACAGGCCAATGCAGGACAGAATAAGGCAGAAAAAGTCCATTGCAGGAGTAAATACTCCAATCAAGTGGAGTCCAGTGACTCCTCGTCCAATATCCAATTTGCTGGCAACTATCTGGCAGGATTCTGTTCTTTGTCCAAAAGAGACTTCCATCATCAATCAATCATTAAATCCCAACAGTGCAGAAGGAGGCCATTTTGCCCAGCGAGTTTACATCGAGCACAATCCCACCTAGGCCCTATTCCTGTAACTCCATGTATTTACTCTGCTAATCCCCTTCACAGTAGGGTTAATTTAGCATGGCCAATCCATCTAACCCACACATTTTTGGACTGTGGAAGTAAACTGGAGCACCTGGAGGAAACCCATGCAGACATAGGGAGAATGTGCAAACTCCACACAGACAGTGACCTGAGGCCAGAATTGAACCTGGTCCCTGGCACTGTGAGGCAGCTAACCATTGTGTCAACTACTGTGTCACCATGCTGAAGGCCAGTATTGATAGCAATGGGGGTAGCAGTTACTCACCAGTTATAACTGTCTGCATGTGACAACCACAGTATCATAACGGTCCCACTCGAAAAACAGAATTTAAATAAGAGAACATGGGAGAGGGACATACTTCTAAGGTTTTCTTGCTTCATCAGTTGTTCGCAATCCATGGCAAATACAATAGCTTTTCTTCTTCTCAGGTCATATTGATCGATCTTTCTTGATTTTAATGAGTGATTTTTCTGAACATAGAAACATGGAAGATAGAAGCAGGAGAAGGTCATTTGGCCCTTTGAGCCTGCTCCGCCATTCATCACGGTCATGTTGGTCATCCAACTCAATAGCCTAATTCTGCTTTCTCCCAATAACCTTTGACCCTATTCACCCAAGTGCTATATCTATGGAAACATAAAAATATAGGAAGATCAGGCTTTTTTGCCCTCCTTAGCCCTGGGGTTCAAGTTGCTCCTGTTCATTCAATGACCTCGCCCCTTATCACTGACTACCTGGCTATAATGTGGCCTTGGCCTTGCCCCCAGTTGCCCAGTCCTCCTCAGTTCTGGCAGAGGTTCAAATTACCCAAGCTTACTCAATGACTTCACTGTTTTGTTGCCTGCCTGGCTATCTGGCTTCCTCACCTTGCCTTTGGCACATTACCCAGCCCTCCTCAGCCTTGCTGGTCTGGTCGACAATTGCCAGTGACTCCTCGGCCCTTTCACCTCACATCTTCTCGACAACAAGTCAGGAAAACATGTTCACTCACTGGTTGCCTTGCCAGCTGCCTAGCCTCCTCATCTTACTTCACTGTCACCTTTAGTTCATTGCCCACCAGTCTTCCTCAATCCTGCTGCCCTGGTAAGTCACTCTGCTGTTCCCTTCGAGAACCACCCATGCCTCCTCAGCCCTCACACCTCAACTTGGTTCAACAACAACGACCTTGGGAAACGTGCTGGCTCATTTACTCACTTACTGGCTGCATTGCCTGCTGCCTGGCGGGCCTCTTCACTTCACCCTCAGTTCATTGCCTAACAGCCCTCTCAGCTTTGCTGTGGGCCTTGAATCACTCCACTGCTTCCCTCGATGGCCACCGATATCTCTTCCCCAACGCAAGTTTGCTGTTGGCTCAGGATGCTCTGGCCTCCTTAGACCTGAGGCACAGTGGCACAGTTGTCAGCACTGCTGCCTCACAGTCCTAAATACACAGGTTCAATTCCTGGTTTGGGTCACTGAATACGCAGAGTCTGCACGTTCTCCCAGTGTCCGTGTGGGTTTCCTCTGGCTGCTCCAGTTTCCACTCACAGTCTGAAAGGTATGCTGGTTAGGTGCATTAGCCATGCTAAATACTCCCTCAGTGAACCAGAACAGGAGTCAGAGTGTGGCGACTAGGGAATTTTCACAGTAACTTCATTGTAGTGTTAATGTAAGCCTACTTGTGACACAAATAAGCTAAACTAAACTAAACTAAACCCTTAGGGGTCTTCACTAATCAGAGTCCGATGTTGCACTGCGTTGGTTGCTAACAGGCTGATTTGTATCTTTGAGCCTATCAGCAAATTCAGAGCTCTCAGGCTATGTTTGGTGCCACAAAGCCATTGGCCAGAATGTGCCCCCACCCAATATTGATTGGTGCCTGTGCCTGGGCACCTTGTCTTTCACTGTAAGTCTGCTTCTGGTTGCCACCCACAGCAGCCATTAAATTCCTCCCTAGGTTTGTCAGCATTTGAAATAGAAAAGAATGTTAATGTGTCTGATGCAGACCTATAAACCCAGGGGTTCTGACAGAGAGTGCTGACCTGAAGCATTAACGTGTCTTTACTGTTTCCGATGCCACTGGTGCATGTTTTATGACTTTATTCCAGCAATGCGCACGTCACCACCCAATAATCAAACGACGGGTAAGTGAAGTTGTTAGTTCAGGTGAAGTAAATAGTGTTTGAATTAACAAGTATATGTAGCTTGGTGGATTTGCATAAATAAGTACCACTCAGGTCTAGGTCTTTGCCATTCTGAAATGCACAAGATTTTGAGTTGCAAGAAAACATTTTTTTAATCTTATCGCATCCGTAAACTGAGTCATGATCTGAGGTAAAATTTAATTTAATCTCAGACAATAATTCAGTATGAACATCCTGCTTCAGAAATTTTGGATCAAATTTTGGACTCTGCACAGGGAAGGGATGGCGGGCAGGAGTGCAAAATTGAATGCATGATGGTGTTGCCATGTCTGATCCCAATCAATAGCCTCCCACAACCACTGAGACTCACAAAATGTGCCCAGTCAAAGCCAGCTGCCTGGTTAATGGAACAAAGAGGTGCCTATTGTTTGACAGGCTGCTAGCTGTTGGATTGGCTGGTATCTCTTGGAGGTAGTATTTCCTGGCAAATGCAGTGGAGATCCATCATACTCTAGGAAGCAAAAGTAGTTGTCCCTGTACCAGACAGAGAGCCACTTCTAATGGGATCACATAGTCCTCATCCAGGCATCTTAAAGATGAAGATGCTGACCAGAAGTTATGTGTGGTGGCCTGGCATTAATGCTGACATTGAGAGACTAGTCATGCACTATAAACAGTGCCAACTGCAATAAAGGTTGCCTGTTGCAGTCCCACTGCATCCTTAGGAATGGCCTGACTGACCATGGGCATAAATCCATATTGATTATGTTGGCCCTTTTATGGGCACAATGTTTCTGCTCATTGTTGATGTACATGCTAGGTGGATGATTGTTTTTAAGGTGACATCTCCTACTTTGCACACTACCACTGAAAGATTATGCCAACATTTTTCCACCCATGGAATTCCTGGACTCATTTTCTGCAACTCTACCATCCTGCCCACCATGGGATCAGAGTAGGTGAGGGGCGGACAACAGAAATGTCCATTGACCTCAGGCAGGAATTTCCAGTCTTACTCGAGCGAGGCTGTAAAATCCCACCCACTGTGTCTGACAATGAAACAGTATTCACAAGTGCTGAGTTTCAAAATTTCACCACAACTCAATACTATGAAACAAATTTGCTTTACCACCCAGCATCAAATGAACTAGCTGAGTGAGACACCCAAACCTTTGAATCTGGCCAAAAGAATTCAGGAGGAACCGTGGAGACAAGAATCTCTCGCTTCCTTCTTGGGTACCAGGCAACTCCACATGCAACAACGAGAGTCCTACCAGCAGAGTTGTTGAACCATCGTCTCAGAAAGAGACTGAGCCTCCAAATTTGTCAGGGAGGATAGAGGTCAGTCAAAGCAGTCAGAAGGCAAGTCATGATTCATGTCAGTCAACACAGTTGGTTATGATGAATGATGCCATGTATGTGAGGAATTTGTACTGGGTGAGTGGGTTCCTTGTCTATAAAACAGGACCTCTGTCTTATCAAGTGGAAGTAGAAGGAAGGATTGTCTGAAAACACATAGACCAGTTGAGAGAGGGATGTTTTGCCATCAGGAAATATATTGCCATCAGGAAATGCTAAGGTTTAATTTATTAGTCACAAGCAAGGCTTACATTAACACTGCAATGAAGCTACTGTGAAATTCCCTTGTCACCACACTCTGGCACATGTTTGGGTCAATGCATCTAACTAGCATGTCTTTCAAACTGTGGGAGGAAACTGGAGCACCCAGGGAAAACCTATGCTAACTCTAACAGACAGTCATGCCAGGAATCAAACCTGGGTCCCTGGTGTTGCGAGACAGCAGTGCTAACCACTGTGCCACCATTGCCAACTGTTTTAACACTGAAGTACCCAGTCGCCCTGTAGCAGGCACAACCAACATCTCCACAGAAACAGATAGAACTGAACTGCCTGCGTCTGCAGAGATATCTGTCATTGGGATTTCGACCAATAGTACTCCTGTGGAAGTACACTGCACAGAAGAATTATGCTGCTCCACAAGGATTCAGAAACTCCTAAAAGATTTAATTCACAATTGACTAAATTCATGTACTAAATGCTTAATTACCTGGGACTGTGTAAATTGAGTATTGAAATTTGTATCAAGGGGATTGGAGAGGAGGTTTGTGGTGATTTTCTTTTAAGGGTCAATATGAATGGTAAGGATCACATGACCTGGGGAACCAATCAGAGAGCAGTGTGCCAGTAAGTGCAGGCTTTTGTACTCAGAGTCACCTCGGGAGCTGATTGCAACCACAAGGCTACAAGCCTCTATATAGTTTTAACGTTTCAATAAACAAGTTGTGTTTTCTCTGAATTGGTGAATAAACATCCTTACAAGCATAGTCTGGTCAAGCACTGAGCGGTACATCCCCATCCATTACATTGAAGTGGAATTGAGTGGAAGGGGATGAGAAGACTCAGTGTAAACTTTAACCTATGAGTCCTTTTCCTTTATTCTGATACTGCATGTACATTGTGCTTGTGTACACATTAGTAGCAAATTGAAACAATTTATTGCAAAATCTTACAAAACCTGATGCTTTAAGCCTGTAAAATACCAGGCAAATAAAGGTAGCACAACTTTAATCGAATTATCTTGCCTCTGTAATCTACTGACTGCTCAGTGTTACAGTAAAATGAATGTAATAGTGTTCAGATAAAGTCAAGGCAGATAAATGGAGTGGACTGCAAACAATCAAAAATCCTGTCACTGAATGGCTGTTTGATTTGTGAAAGCTTTTCTGAGATATTGATTTTTTTAACAATTACAGAGAAAAGAACAATTTCAGATGATGATAACTAAAGCTCTATAGAACATCCAATAAAATCCCATTATTGAAGAGTATGTCCTCTTCATCATCTTTGCCTATTCTGCTGCCTTGCAGTGTTAAGTAACATGTATATGCCAGTACAGTTCTGTTCACATTTCAGTTTGTGTAAATGTAAAGGCAAAGTTGTTACACAAGGCTTCAAACTTCTGTGCTTAATTCACTAAAATCGCTGTATGCTAATAATTTTGTTGTGTGGTTGGTGTCTACATGGTGGTTTTGGGAATTTTTCCAAAGAATGCTGCTTGAAGTGATAACTTATTTGCAGCAAGTATTTACACATTTGGGCTTCTGCGTTAGGTTGGAGCTTTTCCTTCTTCCAGACCTCTACGACTTCATTATTGACTCATTGTTACACCAGAATCATGCATGCTTCTGATGTTAACCCTTTCCCCTACATCTTCCTCCAAGTCTTTATCCCTACCATATTTACATCCTCCGACAGCTCCTCACAAAGCCTGAAGTTTAATCTCTGAGATGCCTTGACTAATCTCTCTGATCTCATTCTGACCTCGTTTTCATATGGAGGTTATTCTGTACTCCTTGTTCTGTCAATTTGAGTGTTCTTCTCCTAGGTGGTTATGGAGTTGCAGTAATTCTTTTTTCCTTTTCTTCAGAATTTGTGTAGTAAGCTCGGGTTTCTATTCGCTTTCTTTCCAAGGATATTAAGGTGCCACAGTTTCTGTTTATGACACCTACATCTATCTCAGTTCTATACAATCTTGATTGTGGAGTTTTTTCAATGATTGTTTCTTTCCCCTATTTGGAATCAGACCCATACTCTCTCTCTGATCGTCAGCACTCATGTGCTCTATGCTGGTGATTAAAGTTCCATGTCTGATCGCCTCCCTAAACTTCCTCACACTGTTCTCCCACGATCATTTGAAGTGATATTAGGTTTGAGGTTTTGTTCCTTGCTGCATGTAGCACAAGTAAGACAGTTAGAAACCACTTCTTCTCCAGAGTAAATAATGCCTGGCCAACAGACTTACGGTAGTTCTCTCGCACAACAGTTGGCTTTTTCTAGATGGTGAAGACTTTATAAAATCAAAAGTGTTCTTAGTATGACTAGTCTCTCTCGAAGACTAGTAAGTCATCAATGACTGTGAGGTGCTTGCATTGTTCAAAATAGTGCTATAGTATTTGTTTACTGCGGATATACTCTGGCCATCCTGCCTGACAATGTTCTCTGACTTAGGGACGTTTTTCATCTCATTGTGGGGCTTATTTTATTTCCTGCAACATTTTTGCAGTAGCTGGTACGCAATGAGTGATTCAGGGTACATCTGCTTCAACTTCTTAATGAAGTGAAAATTCTCTTACTTGGTTTCTTCTGATTATATTTGTAACAGTGGACAGTATTTTCTGGCTGCCTGCACCCCAAGATCAGAAATTTCTGTCCAGGATGAACAGATCTTTAAATGGTCTGCCAAATTTTCTGTTTTGCCCGCTACAATTTCCACAGTGGACAGGATGGGAAAATTGCGCCAGTGTGTCTGTCATTGTTTGATAGTTCCCTTTTACATACACTGTGATGGAGTCATAACTCATCAATCTTAGTCCAGAAATTTGGATTCTGGGTGGCACCTTCACAATTTAGTTAATGTTAGAAGGGTGACCTGTGGCTCATAATCTGTTTCAATTTTGAAACACAATACCATAATGTTGTCTGAAAAATATTTGCATTTCCACATTGTTGTCAATGCTTTCTTTGCATCATTATTCAATTCCTGTCAGTGACTAAGACGCAGAGAAGAGTTGTCTATGCTTGATGTTTGTCTGCACTTGAAATAAAACAGTCCTGTAGATTTAGCTGCTACTAATATGGTCTGTAATTCTGGGCCATAATGTGCCAAGATTTCAGAATGGATTAAAAGTTGTTTAATCCTTTTGAAAACATTTGCCATTCCATGTTTCAGCATCACTATTGAATCTGTCTCAATAGTTGACTAAGCGCTTATCGACTGCTACCAAACTTGATAGGAACTAATCATTCTGACAAATCTTTGAAGCTCAGTTAAGTTCCTGGATTATGAAAATTCTCAATTTACTTTTGTTTTTTGTGGATTGACTGTGATTCTGCTGGCTTGTACAAGGTGACTGAGAAACCTGATCATTGGTTTAGTAACCTCACATTGATCATTCAGTGTTAGGCCTGTATCTAAAAGATTCTCAACAATGCTCTGATTCTGCGATCATGCTCTTCTGTTGTGAAGCCATGTATGAGTATGTCATCCATATGGCATATTATTCCTTCCATACCTTCCATGTCACCCAGAATCCAAATTTCCAGACTAAGATTGATGAGCAATGACTCCATCACAGAGTACAAGAAAGGGAACTATCAAACAATGACAGACACACTGGTGCAATTTTCCTGTCCTGCCCACTGCGGGAATTATTAATTATTATAATGTCTATATTTCTGTAGTATCCAAACCAAAGAAGATATTAGGAATGTTCCTAAAAGTTTGATCAAAGTGGTAAAAGATCTTAAAAGGATAAGAGAGAGGTTGCAAGGTAGAGAATTTCATAGATCATGATCTGAGTAGCTGAAGATATTTCATCAATGGTGTGGCAAAACAAAACAAGGGATGTACAAGAGGCCAGGATTGAAAGCAGACTTATCTGTGCAGGCAGCATTGTTGGACGAAGGGCAAACTTGAACATGAAGCTGGCAATGTTCCAGAGGTGGCAACCTATTTCTTGGATCAGTGTCAAAGATCAGGGGAGGGTGAGGTGTCCTGATCCAACACACAATAAAACAGACAAGCCATGGCTGGGATTTTTCCCATCCATGAGTTGGAACCCACCACAGGAGATTCAGCAGCCCAGCCAATCCCCGGTAGAGAACTTCAATTTATTTATCTTGAGTTCTTTTCTCTCTTGCTGTCAAATTTTATTTGAAAGTGCTTCTGTGAAGTGCTTTGACATATTTGGCTACTCCAAGAGTGCCATATAAATGCAAGTTGTTATTGTATTTTACGTATAAATAATACAACAAAACAAACTGGCATAAAATAAGTGGTTTAAGTTAATTTGTTAAGAATTGGACTTCATTCCTATTCCTGTGTAACCTTTATAACATAACCTTTGATCTTTATTATCGTAACATTTCACCCTGCAAATTGAAAGGGTAAACTGAGGGCCATGAAGCCAGCAATGCGCATACATTCGTAGCAGCCTCAGTTGATCTGGTGGGTCAACTAGATTCTGATTCTAAATTAAAACAAGACTTCCTTTGACTAATAAATCAAAGAGAAAGGTTTAATTAAAAAAAACTTCATTACTCTAACACTTGAGGCTTCACCCTGGGCCATTCCAAATTCCCACAAATCCCAGCAGCTTTTTTGTCAGCTGGTCAGCTGGCCACCACATCATTTTGTCATTGGTTACATAGCTTACTGGGCCAGCTGACTCTTATAGCATGTTACCATTGGTCACACCACAACAGATCATTGGTTACATTCTAATAAGTGTTAACACAGGACGGCACTCATGTGAATAAAGGCTCAGGCAGGTGAAAAGCTCAGTAGTTTTAAATTTTAATTCCTAAGACACCATTGCAAAAGCCCCTTCAGTCTTCCACCAGAGATTGGCAGGAGGCAATAGCTGACCAACTATTGAGAGCAAACATTGAGTGGCGGGAAGCTTAAACAAATGAGAGCGGCAATCCAGTATATAGTTGGGAGGGGATTTAGAACAGCCTTGCAGACAAGTAATGGGGGCAAACCTGGAGCAGGGAAACCCTAAGCTCTCCCTGCATTTGCTCGTCCACAAGGAAAGTCAAACAAAAAGAGATAAGGCTTAACGCTTTAGGCCTCATCACAATGAGACTTCTTCCTGCTAGGTTGAATGAAAAGAAGTCACAATGATTTCTCCACAAGTTAAAATGGGAACACTCAGGAAAACAGTATGACCTTGGCAGGAAAATCCAATGGACAATTTTAAGTGTCTATTCAACTACTTTCTGTCAGGTAGCAAGGGTCCTTTGTCTGAGGGTCCCTCCAAACAGGAGCAGCATGTGGAACATATGTAAATAATAGATTTAAAATAGGATTTTGGTGCTAGTCCAAGTACATTCATTGCTAGAAGTTTGTAGAATCAGTGTAAATGGCACACAATAGAGAGGGAAAATCCTCATTAGTACAGGTACTATGGAAACCATGCACCATCGCTGATATAATACTGACACCTCCACATGCAGTGAACTTTCATTTTAAAGGTGAAAATGGAAATGATCTACCGCAGCTACATGTTAATAAAAGAAAATCAATATTTCCTCTGGTGTTGCTCACATTAAATTGCAGGATAGACTGTCTTAAATGGCAGGAGCATCATTTCATAAAGCATACAGAGGTAGACTTTCCACTTTGGCCATAATAGTCAACCCAAGAGCAAACTGTGCTCAAAATTGCAGTAGATTTCTCAAACCAAGTTATGGTTCAAGTTCCCACTCAAATTCTATTGCACAAATAGACATACATAAATCACCTCAATTGGGCAACATTTTAAAATGTAATTATTGCATTATTACTTAAGCGAGGTAACGGCGGCACAGTGGTTAGCGCTGCTGCTTCACAAACCTGGGTTCAACTCCTGGCTTGGGTCACTGTCTGTGTGGAGTTTGCACATTCTCCTCGTGTCCGCATGGGTTTCCTCCAGGTGCTTCAGTTTCTTCTCACAGTCCAAAGACGTGCAGGTTAGGTTGATGGCCATGCTAAAAAAAAATTGTCCCTGAGATGCATAGGTTAGAGGGATTAATGGGTAGAATATGTAGGGATATGGGAGTAGGGCCTGGGTGGAATAGTGGTCGGTGCAGACTCGATGGGCCAAATGGCCTCTTTCTGTACTGCAGGGCTTCTATGATTCTATGATTCCTGTGAGGTAACCTGGTTCCATTTGGTTAATACAGCTGAAAATGGCTTGATAAAAAAATATATAAATAAGTGTTCCATACACCAACTGTGAAACACTATTTTAAGTAACTGAAATATTAATTTAAACTGTCCCCAACAGCACTGGCAATTACTTCCCCTAGAACATTGGTTCCTGTCCTGCCTAGGTGCAGACTGTCTGATTTGTACTGGTCCCACCTCGCCCAGAACTGGTTCCGTTCTCTCAGGAATTCGAATCCTTCCCTCTTGCACCATCCCTCAAGCCACATATTCATCTTGGCTATGCTGACATTCTTACTCTGACTAGCATGTGACACTGGTAGCAATCTTTTAGTTTAACTCCTAATTCCCTAAATTCTGTTTACAGGGCCTCATCCCATTTTTTACCTGTATCGTTGGTGCCTATATGCACCACGTCAGCTGGCTGTTCATCCTCCCCCTCCAGAATGCCCTGCAACTACTCCAAGGCATCCTTGACTCTTGCACCAGGGAGGCAATATATCATTCTGAAGTCTCATTTGCATCCACAGAAACCCTGTCTATTCCCCTACAATTGAATCCCTTACACTATAGCTCTGCCACTCTTCTTGCTGCTTTTCTGCACAGCAGAGCCAGCCATAGTGCCATGAACCTGGCTGCTGCCGCCTTCTCCTGGTGAGCCATCTCCTCCAATATCTCCCTGTTTCGGAGGGAGATGACTACAGGGGACACTGCTCTGCTTTCGTACTCTTCCTTTGTCTAGTGGTCACCCATTCCCTATCTCCCTCAGTAGTTTTTATCTGCAGTGTGACTAACTCACTGAACATGCAATTCACGACTTCCTCAGCCTCGCGGATGCTCCAAAGTGAATCCATCCACAGCTCCAAAGCCATCAAGCAGTCTAAAAGGAGCTGCAGTTGGACACACTTCCTGCATGTGAAGGAGCCAGGGACACCAGAAGGGTCCCTGAATTCCTATGTTGCACAAGAGGAGTATGACACAGGTCTGGGATCCCCTGCCATGACTTAATCCTTGAGTTAACTTAACAACAATAATTACAATCCAAGAGGAAAAAAAGAAAAGCTATTTACCAATAACCAGCCAATCACTTACCTGTTGGCTGCGATGTCTCAATTTGATTTCTTTCTACTTCTCATATGTCCTTGAATTTCCCCCACAGATCCGTCTCTCTACTCCTCTTGAAGGTGAGCACCTCTCTCCCCTCAGCACTGATTTCCCACTCAGCTCCAAATTTCCAGTACCCTCACTCTGGCTGAATAGTACTGCAGTCTCTCTCCTACTGGTCGTGCGCAAGTTCAATAGTCGTGCAGTTGCTAAAACCACTGCCTAAAACAAGATACAAGCTGACAAGGTAATGTCAGTGGCACGGGCGCACAGTGGGTGGCACGGTAACACAGTGATTAGCACTGCTGCTTCACAGCTCCAGGGTCCTGGGTTCAATTCCCGGTTTGGGTCACTGCCTGTGTGGAGTTTGCACATTCTCCTCATGTCTGCATGGGTTTCCTCCGGGTGCACCGGTTTCCTCCCTCAGTCCAAAGATGTGTAGGTTAGAGAGATTAGTGGGTGAATATGTAGGGATATGTGGGGGTAGGCCTGGGTGGGATTGTGGTCGGTGCAGACTCAATGGGCCAAATGGCCTCTTTCTGTACTGTAGGGTTTCTATGATTTCTATGATTATTTCTAAGGGAAGGCATTGAACCCCATCTGAAACTTGACCTTAGCCAAAAGGCAGATAAACATTCACCACAGCACTTCTTCTACCTGTTTCTGACTCTGACTGACTAAAATTGACTCTTAAATCGCCCTTCACTGACACTTGAACAGATCTGGGGAACTAATCAAAATCCTCCCAGCAGGCCCCACGCTAGTTACTAGGCAGAAACTAAATGTTGTAGTTTTAAATGTTATAATCTCCTCAGGGACATCCAGAGACACTCAGATTATGGATTTTCAATTGAAGGCAATTTTCAAAGTGGAACGAGATAGTTGTACATTTATCCTTCAACCAAAACAGGTTAAACAGCTATAACTTGTATTGGTATGACATCTTTAAAACAATAAAACATCCCAATTTGCCTTGCTATTATAAAGCAAAATGTAATACCAATCCACATAAGGGATAATAGGGAAAATGATCAAAAACCTGATTAAAGGAATAGATTATAAAGGGGATCTTAAAGGATGGAAGGAATTCCAGAACTTAGGACTTAAATACCTGAAGGCACGGTCACCGGTTATAAGCAATTAAAATTGAGGCTGCTTCAGAGGCCAGAATTAGGTACAGGTATCTCAGTTGTGTGTAGGTCCAGAGGAGATTACAGGAATGGGGGGAGTGGAACCATGGAAGGATTTGAAAACAAGGATAAGAATTTTAAAATCAATGTGTGACTTAGCCAGGAACTGGTGTAGGTCAGAGAGCACAGGGCTGATGGGTGAACAGGACTTGCTGTGAGTTAGTACACTGAGGATAGAATGTGGGCGATTGCCAGAAGTGCATTGCAATAGTCACATCTCCTCCTTGCACCACGCTGAAGAGGGTGTTGGTAACCAGGGACTTCCATTGGATTGGCAAAGTACTGCAGTGGTTTGCCATTACTGCCTGCAGTATGGCTGACCAGAAAACTCCCTCACATATTACAACTATCATCAGGCATTACGGGTTGATAGCCACCATGCTTAGCCATGTTGTGAATAGTACCTTCCTTGGCCATTGAGCTCTGGAACTTCTGGTCTAGCTAGTACTGCAGCACAAGACTTCCTCAGTCAAATCTGGGTGTTGTAGGCTAATGGTATGGGGGTATGTGCCATCATGGATATATATGTGGAAACTCATCTCAGGATCCAATATAACACCAAGGTTATGAAGAATCTGGTTTAGCTTTAAGACAGTAGCCAGGGAAAAGGACAGAGTTAGTGAACAGGGAACTGAGTTTGTAGTGAAGACTGAAGGCAGTCTTCCTAATATTCAACTGAAGAAAATTTCTGCTCATCCAGCACTGGAAGTCAGGCAAGTAGTCTAATAATTTTGTTAGTCCTTTATTTCACTTGCTGTGGGAATTCATATGCAAGTTGGCCACTGTGTTAGGGAACAACAACAACTGCACTTCAAAATCATTAATTAGCTGTTAACCACTTTGAAACCTCCTGAGTATGTTAGAACCTCATTTTAACATTGCAAGTTCCTCTAATGATGATTACTTGTAAATGATTGTGTGAATGATGTGTTCAGGTTGTAATTCTCAAACCCTCTACTTCCTTCACCTTACAACATTAGTAGGTTGGGTGTACTGATTTTTTTCTATTTGTTTACTCAGTGATATTTTACAATCTTAGTATCAGAAATGTCAAATGACAGAAAGCATTCTGGATTTGTGTCTATGCTGTGATTAATCAGATATTTTGGGGAAATATCTGTAATTTCTTTTGGGATGGTCTCTTTAAGACCAATATGAAACCAGAATAATTCTGAAAAGTGGGTAATTAGTTTATTCTGGATATTAGATTATTAGGCTTCTGATAAGTGAACAAAGAACACACAGCGCAAGACCAGCCCTTTGACTCGCCAAGTCTATGCCACACAGGTGCCCCTCTAATCTAATATTTTCTTGCCTCTATGTGGTCCATTTCCTTCTATTCCCTGCCTATTCACGTATCTTTCCAGATGCCTCTTGAACATTGTTATAGAATCTGCTTCCACCACCTCCTCCAGCAACACATTCCAGGCATTCACCACCCTCTGTTTGAAAAACTTGCCCCTTACATCTCTTTTAAACTTTACCTCTCTCAATTCCATCTCATGCCCTTAAGTAATTGACCCTCGACCCTGAGAAAATGACTCTGATTATCTACTCTATCCAAGCCTGTCAAATCTTGTAAACCTCCATCAGGTGCTCCCTCATCCTCCGATGCTCCAATGAAAACAAACCAAGTTTGTGCAACCTTTCTTCATAGTCCATATGCTCCAAACAAGGCAACATCCTAGTCAATCTCTTCTACACCCTTTCCAGTGCATCAACATTCTTCCAGTAGTGTGGCAGCCAGAATTATACACAATATTCCAAATGCGGACTAACTAAAGTCTTATACAGCTGTGACATGATTCTCCAATTCCTATACTCAACACCCCGATCAATGAAGGCTAGCATTCCATATGCTCTCTTGACCACCTTGTCCATCTGAGTTGCCACCTTTAGGGAACTGTGGATCTAGACCCCTCTGTATGCTAATATTTCTAAGGGCCCTACCATTTACTATATACTTTCCTTCTGCAGGATACCTTCCAAATCGCGTCACCTCACATTTCTCCGGGTTAAATTCCATCTGCCATCTTTCGGCCCAGGTCTCCAGCCAATTTATATCCTGCTGTGTCTTCTGACAATCCTCCTCACTATCCACTACTCCCCCAATTTTTGTATCATCTGCAAATTTACTCATCAGACCACCTACATTTTCCTCCAAATCATTTATATATATTGAGTCTTGTGGAACAGCGCTTGTCACAGACCTCTAGTTAGAAAAGTACCCTTCGACTGCTACTCTCTGCCCAAGCCAGTTTTGTCTCCATGTTCATGTGATCTGAGGTTGCTATGATGATGAAGGTTTTTTTTAAAGAGCTAACTGGAGATTTGGTGATTGAACTATGGCTGGCCTCAGAACCCCACAGTTTAAAACAGATCCAGTTATAGAGCTGCAGTAAGATTGAGAATAGGGCAGGGACTGTGTTAGGTGTGTAAATGAGAGTTAACAAAAAGGACAGAGGTGAAAACTGGGATAGCAAGGATTGTGGATTGGACACTGCTCGTTCCTGTTGTCTGAATTTTGCTAGCACCAACTAGCCTGTTTAAAGGGATGGGAGAAGGGAGTCTCTGGGCATTCAGCACTACCAAGATTATTGTGAGCCTAGCTGGGGAGATTCTGCAGGAGTTTGATGTTTGGTTGCCAACCATTTCTGGAAAATAGTATACAGCTTCCAGTGAAAGCAAATTGATGGTCACAACCATTGAGTGGGAAGTAAAAGATCCTGGGCAGAAATTTCTCAAATTAGAAAGAACTCTTTCTGGTGCTGGGAGCATCTGTCACTTGAGACTCCCCCACCTGATGAATGCAAATATATGCATCCCAGGAAACCCGCCACCCAGCCTGGTTTTTCAGAAGTCTTTATAAAGGGTGCCCCTATCTCCATGCTTGGAGATGGGGCTTCTTTTCTCTCAAAACAGAAATAGTGCTGCCTACCCACCCTTCCTTCCCCCGCCCTGTCCCTCTCCCCCTCCACCTCCACACGACCTGGACAGATGTGAAGCTTTTAAGTCACTATCGCACTCCATTCTGCATCAGGGATTTCCCTTTCTCTGTCAAAAGCTGCAGATGTGAGCAGACACTTTGAAATCTTCTGACAGTGAGGGGATGTCAATTTCACTGAGGGGGGGGAGGGAATAGTTCCACTCTCCACAGCTGTTTACTCAGCCCTAACGTACTCACATAGCTTTTATCTCAGCCTCCCTAAAACACCGAAATCTTTGAAACTCTCTCTATTGCATTGAAAAGCTTTGATCTCTTCAATTTCACAGTACAGTTTCACTACTTCCTTTGCAGACCATTTGTTCCCTTTGAGAAACCACAGCTGTCAATCAGACTTAGGGTCTTTATAAACATTGCGGTTAGGAACAATGTGGGTATGATGCATTCAAGAATGATGGGATAGGTCAATATATGCAGCTGACTGGAGCCTGAGTAAAAGTCCATTAAACTGTGGATGAAAGCCTAGTTCAAAGATTTACAGACTCTTTACCGCCTCCGAACAACTTACTTTTCAACCAAAGTTGATGCCACTGATAAATTTACCTACCACACATTCGCTGCCTTCATCCATGTCACTGGTATAGATTGTAACTAGTTGAGGACTCAGCACTGATCCCTGAGGGGCTTAATTAACATTTGAATTGTATTGAATTTACTTGGTTTGTTACAGTGAAAGTTTTAAAAAGTGAAATTTTGTCTATTAGTTTTCTCTCCATTGCTAGTATTGTGGGGATTCTTTTCCTACAAGACGTTATCATTCTCTACAGGGATCGTAACAATGCATTAGTATCTAAATTTGTCACAAAACTGATTACGGCATCAATTTCAAATTAAGATAAATTTGTCAAAGCTGAAAAACAGAGAACAGCAGCAAAAGATCCATTTAACAAAGAAGTGGTACCGTGGGCAATCCTGCCTTCTACTGCGGTGCGTTTATGGGCTGGTCAGATGGAAGGTAACTCATTTTAAATCAACATAAGAAGAGTGTGATTAACATTTGATTCTCATGCTCAATCCAAATAATATGACAGTGCAGCATGTTTAAAGCTTTCAAAGCTTACAGTGGTGAGCACAGCTGGCTTCACTCATGAAATTGGCTCTAAGTCCTGTCCATTATTGATTAGCCTGACAGGCTGCAGATGTACATTAGCTCTCCAGAAGCCTGCCCACATTGCTTTATCGAATATGATAAACTTGCAACTACTGTTTTTATGAATGGTGGCCTGGATTGTGAATGAACATTTTGTGAATGGAGATTTCATTGTTGATTTGCCTCCAGCTGCAGTGCTCAGTCAGATAATGGTTGTTTGCAAGGTCTGTCAATTCAATCCGTGTACCGGGAGATAGGTGTGTGTGTGTGTGTGTGTGTGTGTGTTTCTCTGAGTGTGTGTGTGTATATATGTGTGTGCATGTGTGTGTGTAAGTGTGTTAATATTTGCATGTGTGTATGCATGTTTGTATAGGTGTGTGTGTCTGTGTATGTGTGTGTATTTATATATATGTGTCTGCGTGTGTGTATATATGCATGTGTCTATGTGGGTTGTGCGATGTGTTTCTCTCTTCCTGTAATTCTTTCAGGCTTACTACCTCCTCGAATTCATTTGTCTTTTCTTTTTCCCCTCCAGTTTTTCTTTTTCTCCTCTGTCTCTGCATCACAACATCATGCTTCCTCCCTTTCATTCTCCCTCATATAGTCATTCTATTATGTGGAATTACGTAGAATTTACAGCATCAAAATGGAACATTTTCCTCAATCAGTCTAGTGTTTATGCTCCACATGAGCCTCCTCCCACCCCTCTTCATCTAACCCAGTCAGTGTATCCTTCTATTCATTTCTCCCTCGCATTCTTACCTCATTTATCTATCAGGGACACTGACAACGTGACTATGTTCAAGAAGGAAAATGAATCTGATTGCAGTAACTGCAAAGGAGACTCCCTGCAGTGTGCCATATGGAAGATAGTTGCAAGGATCCCCTTCAACCATTTCCTTCCAGTCACTAGGAAGTTCCTTTCCTAGAATACAGTGCAATTATTGCCCATTGAGAGCGTCAGAAACATAGAGGGGGATTTTGCGCTCCCATTTTTAGGATGTGGGATCACCAGCAGGAGCTGTAAATCCCACATGAGTCCCAAAATACAGATTACGCTGGTGGGATTTTCTGTTCTGATTGTCCCCAACCCTGACAATGATATAATGAGATTCCCAATGTTGACTGTTAGGATCTCCATTTGAATACATTTAAATAAAACTATCAGACCATTCTACCGCATTGTCCACCCTATTAGACTGACCATTTAAAGTGAATAATGACTGGCTCCATAATGTGCAGAACCCACCAGAGGTGCACAGGTGAGTACATCCTCCAAGGACAGAGGATCTTGCCCAGGTAGTACTTTGGCACTGTCCTTGGTACTGCCAAAGCACTGTCCCAGCATTATCTGGGAAGGGACAGTGCCCAGGGACAGTGCTGGGGGGTTGGGAGGGGAGGCATTGTTACATGGGAGAATGCTGTGTAAATTGGTGTTTCATGGTGGGCGGGAAGCTAGGGGGAGAACCATTGGGGGAGGAGCCTTCTCTGGAGGTGGGATTCCATGGCAGGGTGGGTGTTCCCAGAGGCAGATAGGATTTTTAATTTTTTGCATCAGGTCGTCCTTTATCCCTTCATTTTTCTTTGGCTATGAGTCAAGCAATATGCGGCACTTAGGTCTGGCAACTTCCTTGCCATTTTCCCGCTTGCTGTGCCACTTTGCGCATTTTTGAGAAAATTCCAGCCATAATCATTACGACACAGCAAATTGAAATGCAAAGAATAGCACTAAACTCTAAACATTGCCTTTTTTCAATCTCACAAATGCCATCGATTCTGTCAACTGTGAAGATTTAAGAAGTATCCATTTCAAATTTGGCTGCCTTCAGAAATTTGTCACTCTCCTCTGCCCGTTCTGTGATGACATGCAAGCCATATTTGCATCACGTACCATATCTCAATGAAAACTGGGATCAAACAAGGTAGCGCCATTGCACCAACTGTCCCCATTTTCTACACTGTAATAATACTGCATCTCACCTCCAGGAAATTACCCACAGGCAAGGAGATAATCTGCAGAACAGATGGGAAATTTTTCAACCTAGGCCACTATTATTCCAAAACCACTCCAACCGCAGTCAAGAGCTTCAGCGTGCAAATAACATTTGTGTCTGCACCCACTCAGAAACTGAGATCCAAGTCATTGGCAACTTCTCTAAAACACCCAGAAAACTAAAGTCCTCTTCCAAATAGCTCCAGCAGCACAACACTGTAACTATTATTTAAGATAAAGAGAGAGATCCTGTTGACCATTTTCTCTGGACAAAGACAACCAAAGACTAAATCTAACATTGCCTCCACTGTGCCAGCTGAGCCTACATATGACTGAGGAATAGAATGTTTGAGGACCAGGATCTCAGATCAAAGTCTTGTGTTACCAGGCAGAAGTGATTTCCACATGCTTATGCACTTCAGTGACTTAAACAACCAACAGCAGGCACCTCAAAACACTGGAGAAGTACCACAAACAGCACCTTCACAAGGTCCTCCGAATCAGCTGACGAGAAAGGTGCTCCAACATGCATGTACCCACGCACATAATCACACACACACACACACACACACACATACACACACACACACACATATCAGTTCATATGATTGTCAGAGTCCAAAAAGTTCAAATCCAGAGGGGATTCCTTCAGGGCCCAGATCTTGTTTGGGCTGATTCTGGCTGAAGGCAGAAGTGTAGAATTCCTTTAGAGATGATGGTGGAACAGTGAGATCCTGGTGAGCAAGACAAGAAAATCTGGAGTGGGGCCAGAAGTCAGTTTTCTTCCGGCGTGAAAATAAGTTTCAATTTTCTGCTCCCTGTGTTCATGGTGGGTCGGGTAGCCCACTGCATCATGTCAGGAAACATATTTGCATGAATACTCATTAAAACTCAGCTCGCCAGAATCACACCAGATCAAACAGCTGGTGTCAAATCACACCAGTATGAATCATGATCGAATATAAGTGTTATGCATATGCCGACCTGCACTTCGCTCAACCTCAAGGTTTATGAGCGCAAAGCACACCTACGTTTCTCTATGCAGTGGTCACCATTTCTCTAATTCATGTCAAATCTGCTCAGGCAAAACCAGCAGCAAAGCAAAGGTGGGGGGCGGGGGCGGGGGGTGCGGCGGGGTGGCACTGGAAGGCAAAGGTTTGACTGGGTCTGGGGGAGACAAGGCAAAGCCAAGGGAAGGAGCTGGATGGCAAAGGCTAGATGGTTGGCGGGGAAGAAGGCAGGGGGTGGTGGTGATGGGTGTGTGGGCTGACTGGACTCAGAGAGGGGGAAGAGTGCACAGAGACACGTAGCTGGAGGGAGGGGGGTAAAATTAGTTAGGGCTGGAGAACATAGGCTATCCTGGGCAATAGCACAACAGATGGTGGTGTGGGGGTGGGATGTGCATAGGGTGGTGGAGGAGGAGGGATGTTTCAATTGATCACTACGCATAGGGGCTCAAATAGGGAGGGGTACAACTGACAGGTACAGGCTTGATGTGGAGACGCCGGTGTTGGACTGGGGTAAACACAGTAAGAAGTCTCACAACACCAGGTTGAAGTCCAAAAGGTTTATTTGGTAGCAAACGGCATTAGCTTTCGGAGCACTGCTACTTCGTCACCTGATTCACTCACCTCCGAAAGCTAGTGACATTTGCTACCAAATAAATCTGTTGGACTTTAACCTGGTGTTGAGGTACAGGTTTCACAGGCTTCCTTGATTACAGTCATTACATTAGTGCAAGGTTGAGCTTTAGTCTAATCCAAAAGAGTCAATCTGACAAACTTCTGAATTAAACCACTAGCACCTGGTTGCTCTCATCCAGATCCAATCCCCTTTCCAAAGGCACAGTCATGCCTGGGGCCTTTGGGGGGTGGGAGGAAATGGATCATCGAAGGGGCAAGGAGGACATTTTCACTGAGGCTCAAGGGCCTGAAATGAAGGCTTGGAACAAAGAAGGCCTGGTACGAAGACTATCCAAGGGCTTCACTGTGACTCCTTAGCTTGCGAGGAAAGGTGACCATTACAGGGCTTTGTAAAATGATATCACTGTTTCAATGTTTCTGCAGAGATGAGCAGGAGTGGAGAATGGATGCAGGTCGGCAATTCTGCCTTTTTCCTAGTAATCAGGCAACTGAGGAGGAGACAGAAGATCTGTCATCATCAGGGAACTTGATGAGCCTCACCCTGAGGAACATGGGTCAGCGCGGTCCCATGAAGAACCAGAAGCCAAGGCTGATAGACCAATTCCACAGAGGCATTTACCATGACCAATGGTGTAGCGGAGACGTCCCACTTCGCTACACCATTTAGACTCCAAAGAGACTGTGGGGCCATCCATTGCAAGTTGTCCACAACACTGAACTTTTTTGTGAGTTGCCCACTCCATGATTCCACTAGGGACTTTTGCAACACATCCCAAGCATCTATTCAGAAATGCAGCAGAGAGGGTACCAATACCCTATTTAGCAATGCATATAATTTCATCCAGTTCACCCTGTCAGCCAGGCTGCAAGAATAGTGGGCTTTGCAACATTATCCAGGTTCTCACAGGATCAGGGTGCCATCAATTGCACACATGTGGCTTCGAGAGCTCTATGGCTACAATCAGGACAGAGGAACTTTCCACCTTACTGCACAATCAGCCTTCATGGGAAGCATTCAGCACACACAGTCAGCATGCATTATTCCTAACCTCTGCTTCATTACTTCTCATCACATCCTTTCCATTTATCTCATTCAGGCCAAACTTCCTCACAGCAAGAGGGAGAGCTCCCAGACTGGAGGGAAGGCCAACGTCCAGGAGCTCTGCAAATTCAAGGAGGATATTGCCGAGTTGGCAGGGGAGGGTAGATGATGGTCCTTTTGGTGAAGGTGAGATCGGCCTCTCTCAGCAAGCCAGTACAAATGAGTCGTCCTTGAGTTGATCGCATTCTGACATTCACAGTGAATGACATGCAATGTTGTATTCAATGAACTAAATATTTTATCTCTCACAGCTAGCAGCAACTCCAAAGAGACAGCAGGTTGCCTACAACTCTGCTGCAGATTTCGAGGACGTACCAAGATTCAGCAGTAGGATTCTGTTATGATGGAAACGGTCCCCCAGGGACCTTGTAGAATACAAGCTCCCCTATTAGGTGAGTGGAAGCTCATCCAATAGAGAAGGAACAATGGGGGGAGGGGGTTTAAAACCAGCTGGTTCTATTCAGGTCAGGAATCAAAAAATTTTAGGGCTGACCTGTACCCTGTAGCCACCAAGCAGCAGCTTGAGCACATTATACATAAAGGGTGATAGGTGACGGAAGAGTGGCTTCGGTAGGATTATTACATTGGTGACAAGGAGTCTTATTTTTCCCTTTTGACCAGTTTTACTGTCGAGACAAGTAGTCCTGCGGTAAGCAAAATGTTTCCTTTTGGCAAACTTGAAGTCTACGATGCAAGCTTAGAAAACTGTGCTCAGTACACGGAATGCATGCATTACCTTTTTTGGCCAACAATATTGAGGGAGCTGAGAAGCAGAAAGTGATCCTGTTGGTGGCATGTGGAGTCCCGACCTTCAGTGTAATCAAAAACCTGACCTACCCGGATGCCCCCGGCTTGGATGAATTGGTGGAATTGGTTTAAGGTTATTATGACCCAAAACGCTTTGTATACTCCAGTGATACTGCTTTAACACAGTAGGGCAATCTGAATTTCTGACTGGGTTATGAAAATTGACAGAGCAATGTGAGTTTGAGCCATCTCTGAATGACATGTTGTGAGATAGTTTGGTCTGTGGAATTAACAATGTAGCAGACCAAAATAATTATTGGCGGTACCCAATTTGATCTAAAGAAAGCCATTGAGATAACCCTGTCATTGGAGAATGCAGAGAAAGAAGCTCAGGAACTACAGGGGGCATCAGTGCCATCCACTTGTGGAGGAGGAGGGGCCTCATACAATGTATCCGTCCCTTATCTGAGAATGATGATATCAATAAAATATCACAGAATCCCTTTCGGCGATGGAGTCCAAGTCTCATCAGTAGGCAGCCGGGGAAGGGCAAGGTCAGCTCTTAGACTCCTAGGGATCACATTCCAGAAAGTTGTAGATATCGGTAAGATTTTTGCAGATTCAAAATGTCAAGAAACTTTGATACCATTTTTGAGTCACAAGTGTTCACTCATTTCATATACCATGCACCTTTATGAATACATTTGCCATTCATGACCATGGTCTTGTTGGTTGAATGTGTCGTGTACATGTATCCACGTCACCTCTTATTGTGAGACTGAACCAAGTCCCCACTCTGTGATCATCTCCCATTGTGAGCTTCACATTCGTGTGATGTCTAGCTGACTCATATTAATCATTCACCCTTTGTTCAATGTCAGGGGAATTTGTCAACCACTTTATTGAAAGTTACTGCAAATTATGTCAGGAGGTGATATTCATTAAGGCACCATGGAGTTATGCAATGTTTAATTGCATTTACAGTTACCACTCATATTGTTTTATCATAAAATTTCTGCCTTCATTATTAGTAGCAAGGCATAAGACCTGTAGCCATAATAGTCTCTTAGGTTATGCTAAATTAATCCTTAGTGTCAGAGGGGCCAGCAAAAGTAAATGCGTGAGGTTTTGGGTATAGGGCCTGATTGGTGCAGACTCGATGGGCCAAATGGCCTCCTTCTGCACTGAAGGATTCTATGATTCTATTCTATGATTCTTCAGCCATATGTCCATCTCTGTGGCAGCAAGAAGGCTAGGAGGCCATGGCTGTGTCAAGTCCACTTGACACAGGCTTTGCATTGTTGTGCTGTCTTTTACTTTCCATATTGGCTGCATAGAGATTTGGCAGGTTAGGGCCAAGTGAAACATGAGGGTTGGAAGTTCAAAGCCCAATGCTGACATTGCTCTCAATGTTAGTGGTTGGAAAAGCCAAAATCCATTGTTCACCTCAGGAGAGGAGTATCTGTTACAGCCTATGCAGGAATAAAGAGATTCAATGATTCTCTCTTTGTTATAATCCAGGCTAGGGCAACAATATAATGTGCTAGCCTGCTGGTTTTGTGGATTATAATGTTTTTCACAAAGATAAGGGTGAAATTATTTTATCCTTGTAACTGCTTTGGGAAATTTTCAGAAATTGTGGCCACTCTAGTGCATCATGTGATTCATCTATTGGTTCAGCAAAAGTCTATTTTTAAATAGCAACAAAAAATGTTTGATTTACACAGTTTATGATCGCTTTCATATCTTTGGGGCATGTCGTTCATAATGCTATTCACTGTAGTTACTTTGTGATAATACATTACATATTCGAAACACTTTAGATAAAGATAATTACATTGAATTCATTGTTATCAAGTAAAGAGTGCATACTAGAATACAATCCCAACTTGCAATGCTATCTTAACATTATTATCCAGAGTTTTCTTAAGACTTTTTCCTGCCTGGTTGATGCTCTATAATGACAAAGTTGAAAAAATTATCTTTTTCGGAGCTTCCATTTCACTGTGGAGGTCTCAGGCCAATCCACATCCAACAATCTGCTCTGAATACTCTGCTTACACTTTGACAGCTATGACTAATTGCGTTACAATGGCTGAGATATTCAACAACTTTCTAAACAAAGCAATCCACAACATTGTTAAAATAAAACAATTCGCTCTATTTTCCAATATTCCAGATCCTTCATAAAAATTCCAGGAATCAGATCTATATCTTCACCAAAAAATCAACCAGACCTTCCTTGTGCCACATCCTATCTATGTACTAATCTTCATTGCAATCCATCCATTTGTTTAAGATATATTGTTTACAAACAAATTAACGAACAAAGGCAAAACAATCACCTCAGGTAATTAACGACTGGTTAATATTTATGACTCCTAATTTTGGACTCCCCACAAATGAAAATATTTCAATATGTATAATTTTATTTTTCTTATTTTCTTTAGATTAAAAATTGATAAATTATGAATGAAAAAATATCCACAATTAACTGAAATGCATTATGGGTCAGTCCATGCAGAGGATTTGGGAAAGATTTTCTGCCAATAACAGAATTTCAGTTTCTGAGATTACCTATTCAAAATGTATAATGCATCTGTGTGATATGCCTCTGTGATTAAAAAAAAATACATGCAATTCTTTTCTTTCCAAGCTTTTTTTTTAACCAGCTAGAATGTTTTGTAGAATTGTAGCTATAGCAACAGGATGCTGCTAATTCTAAAGGTTGACCAAAGATGGGCTCCTGGAATTTACGCCAACTGTAACTATAGCAACAGGACGCTGCTAATCCTAAAGGTTGGCCAAAGATGGGCTCGTGCTCTATTAAAAGGTTCATTGCTGAGTGATGTCTTAATTTCACCTGCACAACCTGTGACGGTCTTGATGTCAATTGAATTTCCTGTAAGCTTAAAGAAAGACATGACAGATGTTTGCCTACTTTACACATCCATCATGAGGATGTGGAAGCTTTTTAGTTTTGATTGCTGCTTCACAAGCTACAGCAAATTTAATTTCACTACATTTGGCAGTTAAAATATTTAATTGCTGCGCACAATGACACCATTACCAACCAGTAAGAAAATGATTGTAAGTTTCACCATCAATTACACAGGGAGACCACACTGCTGTAAGTGCCAGGGATTGATTTAATGCCCATAATTTGGTTGAAATTATTCTCCACTCACTGCAATTTACTGCAGGAATAATCAATTTGTATTTCAAAAACTATTCCCAGCTTATTGTTCTTTGCTGGAGAAATCACTCTGCTTTTATTGGGAGAAGTTGCTTTGAACAGTCTGCTCCTCTTTCATTCATAAAGATGCTTTTTAAATAGACCCTGTAGACTGTTTGCTGTAAAATAAATTACTTGTTGTGAGTTCCTCACTGGAATGCAAGTCCCACCCTGATTCCAACTCATTGGCTGTCACAGCAATGCCAAAAGCAATTCAAATTTTACTGTGTGACCACCCTGCACTCATTTCATTGCTGTAGTTATTACCCTGTGTTTATTGGGGCAGATATGCCCACAAATCTAATTTTCCATTAAGCTTTACTCTTCCATTGATCAATAGCAGCACAAGGAGCACTTTCAGTACCTGGTGGAAAACATAAGTCAGAGTAGAGTGCCCTGATCGGTTACCATTGCTACTGCTGATAACTACAAAACTTGAAACAAAGAACTGGCACAGTCATTGAGGTTAGAAATGTGATAGCGACTGGAAATGAATTCAATGAAGCCAAATGGGGAGGGATGAACAGAATCTTTTGCCACAGATGACCAAAGTCTGAAGATTCTAAGGAGTTGAGATTTGATTTAATTTGATTTATTATTGACACATACATTAACATACAGTGAAAAGAATTGTTTCTTTCACGCTATACAGCCAAAGCATACCGTTCATAGAGAAGGAAACAAGACAGTGCAGAACGTAGTGTTACAGTCATAGTTAGGGTGTAAAGAAAGATCAACTTAATGCGAGGTTGATCTATTCAAAAGTCTGATGGCAGCAGGGAAGAATCTACTCTTGAGTTGGTTGGTACATGACCTCAAACTTTTGTAATTATTTCCCCAATAGCAGAAGCTGGAAGAGAGAGTGTCCAGGGGGTGTGGAGTCCTTAATTATGCTGGCTGCTTTGCCGAGGCAGTGGGAAGTGTAGACACAGTCAACGGATGGGAGGTTAGTTTGCATGATGGATTAGGCTACATTCACGACCTTTTGTAGTTTCTTGCAGTCTTGGCAGAGCAGGAGTCATACCAAGCTGTGATACAACCAAAAAGAATGCTTTCTATGGTGCATCTGTAAAATTTGGTGAGACCTGTAGCTGACATGCCAAATTTCCTTAGTCTTCTGAGAAGGTAGAGGCATTGGTAGGGTTTCTTAGCTATAATGTTGGCATTGGGGCAGGTTGTTGGTGATCTGGACACCTAAAACTTGAAGCTTTCGACCATTTTTACTTTGTCCCTGTTGATGTAGACAGAGGCATATTCTTCTTTATGCTTCCTGAAGTTGATAATAATCAATAGGGACACCGGAATAAATGTGAGCTTTATTTTGGATCAGAAGTTGAAGTTGAATATTTAGGATGAAAACTTGAAAGAGGAAAGAGTCAATAAGAAGTGAAATCTGAGTTTCAGTGCAGGTGGCTTACGACTCTGCTGATGAAAAGATCTTCTGTGTGCAGTTTGCATAAGGGCAACATGGTGGCATAGGAGTTAGCACTACTGCCTCACAGTGCCCAGGACCCAGGTTCAATTTCAGCCACGGCTCACTGTCTGTGTGGAGTTCACACATTTGCCCCATGCCTGCGTGGGTTTCCTCTGGGTGCTCCGGTTTCCACCCACAGTCCAAAGATGTGCAGGTTAAGTTGATTGGCATTGCTAAATTAACCTTAGTGTCAGGGGAGTTAGCAGGGTAAATATGAGGGGTTATGGGAATAGAGCCTGGGTGGGATTGTGGTTGGAGCATACTCGATGGGTCGGATGGCCTCCTACTTCATGGTAGGGATTCTATAATTTTAATACTTACTGCCTGGCTTCAGGCATGAAAAAGAACCATTAAGGTGGTATACTGGAGAGTAACTGGGTCTCAAGAAACTGTTCCATGAAGTTGTGCCTTTGGCAGAAAGGGAGAAAATTGGACAAATAAAATCCCAGACCCAAGCATTTTAGAAACATAGAAAGCAGAAGCGGGAGTAGGTCATTTGGCCCTTCAAGCCTGTTCTGCCATTCATTGTGATCATGATTCCCTGATGTTGATGTTAATGTTGTATGTTGTGGAGGCACAGTGGAACTGGAAGTAAATCCTGATAGAATGCCTCAGGAAAAACTGACACTTTGTAACTCATTTCACAAACTGAGAAAAAACAGATTTTTGGCACCGCAGAGGAAGGAAGCCTTAAAGAATTTGCTTTTGCGTTCCTTCCTGTCTGAGCTAACTGCAATCTTTCTCATGCATTGGTGACAGACTCAAAGTTTATTTGATGGCACTTAAGCAAACACATCATTTGCCTGAAACAAAATAATTTTGCCATCTTCTTAGTTTCCAGCACTGCAGATTCTCTCTCACCTCCGCAGTTTCAAAAGTCTTTGTAAAGAATAAAACAGACGTAAAATTTATACTGATTGTGAAAAATGAATGGGAACATGTAGAAGAGAACAAACAACTTCTGTTCCATTGGCTCCCGACTTGAGGGGGGGCGGGGAGTGGGGAGGGGAAGAAAGCACATTATCACATTCCTCACTGGGATTCCTCACAACTGGCTTTCAACACCTGCTATACACATAATTTCTCTAACAAAGCATGGTAAGCTGACATTCGGCGCTTCTGACATCTTAACATGACATTTTACAAGAAATCATCCTCCAACCCAGTTAACTATTCTGTCAGCTAGCACGAGGTTCATCAAGATATCCCCACCTGAAAACTGTGACAGAATTCTGCACACAACAGTGTCAGCCTGCAATCGGGTGAGATGATTTTTAAGTCATCATTTGATATCGGGCAACGATCAAGTGAAGGAACCGACCTGAAACCACATCATTTGTGAACAATGACTATTTGGCTGATGCCACTGGTGTTGAATTGAGCTGGAATTATGTCAAATCAGCTCCCAGTTAGTTTCAAGTGTGCTCACATCAAATAAATTTGTTGGTTAAGCACACACAGCTAGAAATTGTTGTTGGAAATGAATTAAGTCCCTCCAGTGTGGTTAAGTGCATGTTCCAGTAATTAGTATGGGCCAGCCTGGCAGCGAACATGTCTACCTCCCAATTTCCGGCATCGTGGAATATAAAGGTATTGTCAAGTGGAGTACAGATATTAGGTAGAATTCACATATAATTCAGACCTTATACTTCAGAACTGAATAAGTGGTTATAATGGTTAACAGGCAGAAAGGGGCTGAAAGATTTTTACCCCTTTTACACCAAAAGGGAATACTATGGATTTAGTTAAAGACGGATGAAGTACTTTTGTATTTAGAATTGATCAGAATTTTAAAAAGCCTTTTTAAAACACAGATACCAGATATAGACGAAATTCAAGGCTAATGGGGCATGTCATTCATGTCCTACACCCACCCACCCCATCGCTCTACCTTCCACACCCCTCCTATGCCCAACACCCCCTCTTCCACTACCTCCACCTTGTTCTAGCTCCCAGTCCCAATCCACCATCCACTTCCCCATAACACCACCACCCATCTTAGGCCCTATCCCCGACTCACCACTCTCCTATCCACATTCCCTCTCTTAATTCCCACCCCCAACGCCCATGACCCCACCTTCCCTACACACCTTGCATTCTATTTTATTCCCCATAATCCTTTACCCCCACAAAACCATCCTCTTCCTAACATCTACCCTACATCCCACTTCCCCACCCTCATCCCACAGACCTCCTACCTCCTGCACCCACGCCTCAAACCGCTACCCTCCACACCAAACCCTCACGTACACCCAACCTTCCCTATCCCCACCCGCGATCTCAGACCCCTGCTATTCCATATCCCTCTATCAACCCCCACCACACTTCCCTCAATCCCCAAACATTCCATGCCTCCAACAGGAGATGACATCCTGCTGTCACCACCCATCCTCTCCTCTCCCTCACAGCCTCCTGCATTAGATCCAGGCTGACAAAGAGAGAAGTCATACCTGCCCCAGGTGCCAGCGCTCCATCTCTGATCCGTTTGGTACAGTGGACATCTTTGGCACAAGCACAGATATCTCTACCCCGCAAGGCAACAAATAACTTCAGTGATGCCTGTCACAAAGTATATTAATGAGCCCCACACCTCATCTGACCCACTTCCATTCCCATCTCTATTGGTGCTTAGTGGAACCCTGTCTCATAACAATTATCAGCTTCCCGAAGCTGAATTCTAATCAATTTGCCTCCAGAGGCATTTTGTAAATTCACTTAAGTGATGTGGGCATTGCTGGCTAAACAAGCATTCAATGCCCCTCCCTAACTAACCTTGACAAGGTGGTAGTGAGCTGCCTACTTGAACTGCTGTCATTCCTAAGGCATAGATAGATCCATAGTACTGTTAGAGAGAAAGTTCCAGGATTTAGATCTAGTAATAGTGAAAGAACGATGATATATTTCTGTCAGGATGGTGAGAGACCTAGCAGGGATCTTCCAGGTGATAGTCCTCCCATGTACCTGCCACCTTTGTCCTTCTAGATGACAGGTTTTTTTATTCATTCATGGGACAAGGGCATCGCTGACTGGCCAGCATTTATTGCCCATCCCTTGTTGCCCCATTTGAGAGTCAACCACATTGCTGTGGCTCTGGAGTCACATGTAGCCCAGACCAGGTAAGGACAGCCAATTTCCTTCCCTAAAGGACATGCATGAACCAGATGGGTTTTTCCAACAACTGACAATGGTTTCATGATCATCAGTAGATTCTTAATTCCAAATATTTTATTGAAAATAAAATTCTATCGTCTGCCATAACATGATTCAAACCCAGGTCCCCAGGACATTAGCTGAGTTTCTGGATTAATCATCTAGCGATAATACCACTAGGCCATTGCCTTCCCTAGTTGTTGCAAAATCAGATCCTGTTCCAGTTTTCCACCTCTGTAACAAAACTTCAGCGCAAGGAATCAATTTGTTTCCATAAATCATTACTCATAACTAATCATCACATATCTCATGTGTTTTCCGTGCTGGGGTACAAGATTTCTGAGATCAGAGGTTGGTTTTGTGGGCTACGTCATCACATTTAATGCCCCTAATTCATTTTCTTTTGTCTTCGAGTTCTGTTTGGTTAAATTGATTTCAGGCTCACCCTGTCTGCCCTGAGCAGTTGGTTCGCTGAGATCCTCATCTAGTGTAGTGATGACACCATTGTTATCTTGTAATGATAATACCATTGAATCCCCACAGTGCAGAAGGAGGCCATTTGGCCCATCGAGACTGTACCTACCACACTCCCACCTAGGCCCTACCCCATAACCCTACTTATTTACCCAACTAACCCCTGACCCTAAAGAGCAATTTAGCATGGCCAATCAACCTGCACATCTTTGGAATGTGAGGGGAAACCGGACCACACAGAGAAAACCCAACCAGGGAAAACATACAAAATCCACACAGGCAGTGAGCCAAGCCAGGTATCAAACCCGGGTCCTTGGCTTTGTGAGGCAGCAGTCCTAACCACTGTGCTGCCGTGCCATCCCCTATGGTCTCCCAGCCTTGTCACAGCTCACCTACATTTGCAAAACCATAAAGTGACAGTGTATGTACCCTGCTACTTGAGAATAAAACTGATCAAGAAACCTCAGTCTTATATCAGCTTAAACTTCTTCCAAAGAAAAGCTATCTGTTTAACAGTAAATGGCGAAGATTCTTGTCACCTATGAATGTTGGCAGGTGTCAGCCTTGTCTCTAATTCAAGACTGTGGGTTCAAGGCTCTGGCTCTGAGCATGTAATATAGACTGATATTCCAATGCAATATTGTGACAGTCTACACTGTTGAATCTACTTTAAGATGAAACATTAAACCAATGGGCATAAAAGTGAGACTCCTGTGAGACTTTCAAAAAGAAGGTTAAAGCTCCTTGTTATCCGAACCAATATTTGTCCCTCAACCAATATTGCTAAAATAGCTGACTAGTCATGTATCTCACTGCTGCTTGTGGGACCTTGTTGTGTGAAAAATGCATTTCCCTAAACAGTGAATCAACTTTAAAGTGTTTAATTGCCTGTAAAGTACTTTGGGATGTCCTAGTATGCTGAATTTACTATTGAGAGTCTAATTTTAATCAGTTGGACACAGAACATGTTCAAGCTGTACTGAGCAGAAACCAGGCTGATCCCTAGAGTCAATATTGAATTGTGAAACAGACCACTGCACAAAACATTAATATTACTCAGCACAGTGCAAGTAAAGCACATGAACTGCATCAGTCAGGATTCAGATACAGTTTTACTGATAGGGCTATCCTCTGATACATGACATTGTGAAATGGCATGCCAATGTCTTTCATTCCTTCAGGACACAAAATTAAGAACAAAAGAAGCCCTAATAATTCTTCTTAGTAATGAAACACACAAAATTATTTGAAAATGGGTGATGCATTTTTGTAAGGGATTCAGCAAGTTCATTAACACACTCTTTGGTAGTGGAGTAATTTCCATTACTTGCAAAAGCTTAACAACCATTTAACGAAATTCTCCCTGGTTTATATAATGGCTTTGATTTCCCTGAACATCTGTGCCAACGTAATAGTGCATCAACAGCTTATACCATTATTATGGCACAGAAATGCCAGAAAATTATTCCGCAAGTGATTTATGTAATTGCCTATGCGGTGTCTTAATTCCCTGGGACTGTAATGTTGTTCCTCCAAGACACTCACTGATTTAGTTAATACAGAACCAAACATGCCTATCAAGATCAATAGTGATTGCAAATTTGCTGCATTAACATTAATTTAAAGATTGCTGATAGCTAGCCCATTGCTGCATTGAAGGGAGTCACTCAGCAGATTACCTTTATCTGAGGAAAGGTTTTGTTTTTAATAAACTTAAAGTTTATTGGCCTCAAAGGAATTCTTACTTTATTGACTTGTTCTTGGAACTTGATTGAAATCTTAATTAAGTCATGGATTAAGTGTTTTGACAGCCAGACATGTTCAAATCGGTATACAAGAGAATTGCTGTTCCATTGAAATTCAAGCTTTATTAAAGTGACAGACACAGTCTGACTACCAAAAGAAGATTAACTGTTTCAAATGTCCGCCAGGGAAGAGAATCTGCTCTACCTCTGGTCTGGCCGTGAATCCCACACTTGTGATCAGTTCTTCATTTTGTGATGTGGCCTAACCCCAGGGGACCACTGCAAGAGCTGTTTCCACACAGAATGGGAGGAAACCCACTGCCTGTGGCCCATAGACTCACAGCTGCTCTGAATTTCTATGCAAGTGGCTCATTCCAGGGCAGCATGGGTGACGTGTGTGGCATTTCCAAATTGGCCACATACAAATGTTCCCAGGTGGTCACAGATTACCTTTATGTGAGGGCTCACATGTATATCAATTTGGACCAGGGCCAGGAGAGCCAAGGTGCCAGGGCTATGGGCTTCACCGACTTAGCAGGCATGGCCCAGGTGCAAGGTCTGATTGATTTGTACCCACATGGCCCTGCACACTCCATGGCACCTCATGTCACCATCCATGAACCACAAGGGATACATCGCCCTCAATTGTAGCTTGCCTGTGATCACGTGATGTGCCTCATGTAGGTGTGTGTCCACTTCCTGGGGTGCATCAATGATAGCTACAGCTTGGGCCGTTCTCAGATCCCAGCCATCTTTGCGGGAGAGCAATGGCTGAAGGAGTGTTACCTCGGATCAAAGGGTGCCCACTCAGGAGGTGGCCACTGATGTCAGTGCAGAAGACACAAACACCTGCTGAGACTTGTTACAAGACTCTCACTTCAATGTACTTGCTGCTCGACCAGGTGATGGCCTGCTGAAGATGCAGTTCAGATACCTGGACCAGTCAGATGGGGAATGGGCAATGCAACATAGCCCCAAGAGGATCCCCTGTGTTTTCCACAACATGGCATTGCAGAGGAGAGACCACCTGGACCCGAAGAGATGGAGGAATGCCCCATCTTGGATGAGGAGGATATCAGGGAGGCCAGTGAGAATGACCATACAGAGGAGGAGGCAGAAGAGGCCCGGGCAATGGTCCTAATTGGGCTGGTAAAATATGTATGACTTCATAGCGTCAAATAGAAACATAGAAACTAGATGCAGGAGTAGGCCATTTGGCCCATCAAGACTGTTCCACCATTCATTTTGATCATGGCTGATCATTGAATTCAATATCCTATCCCTCCTCCCCCCACCCCCCCCATATCCCTTGATTCCTTTAGCCGGAAGAGTTATATCTAATTTCTTCTTGAAATCAGACAATGTTTTGGCCTCAATTATTTGCTATGGTCATGAGTTCTACATATTCACCACCCTCTGGCTGAAGAAGTTTTTCTTCACTTCAGTTCTAACAGATTTACCCCTTATCCTCAAACTATGACCCCCAGTTCTGCACTCCATCACCATCAGGAACATTCTTGCTAAATCTACCCTGTCTAACCCTGTTAGAATCCTAGAAGTTTCTATGAGATCCGCTCTCACTCTTCTAAAGCCCAATGCATATAAGCCTAGACAATTTAGTTTCTCCTCATATGACAGACTTGCCATCCCAGGGATCAGCCTAGTAAACCTTTGCTGTACTCTCTCTATAGCAAGGACATCCTTCCTCAGTTAAGGACACCAAAACTGCACATAATACTCCAGGTGTGGCCTTGCCGATGCCCTATATAATTGCAGCAAAATATCCCTATCCCATTACTCAAATCCTGTGGTTATGAAGGCCAACATACCATTTGCCTTCTTTACTGCCTGCTGAACCTGGGCACTTAATTTCAATGACTGGTGCACGAGGACAACAAGATCTTGTTGAGTATCCACCTCTCTCAATTTACACCCATTCAAGTAATAATTTGTCTTGCTATTATTGTTACCAAACTGGATAACTTCACATTTATCCACATTATACTGCATCTGCCACGCACTCAGCCTGTCCAAATCATACTGAAGTATTTCTACATCCTCCTGACAGCTCACCTTCCCATGCAACTTTATTATCTGCAAATTTGGAGATAATACATTAAGTTCCCTCTTCCAAATCATGAATATATAAGGCGAACAGTTGGAGTTCTAGCACAGATCCTTACGGATCTCCACTAGTCACTGACTGTCAATCAGAAAAACATCAACTCTTTGCTTCCTATCTGCTAACCAGCTTTCAATCCATCTCAAGACATTACCTGCAACCTATGTGCTGTGGACCTTGTCGAAAGCCTACTGAAAGTCTAAATAAACCACATCCACTGGTTGTCTTCGGTCAACTCTACTAGTTACATCCTCAAAGAATTCCTGTAGATTTGTCAAGCATGATTTCCCCTTTGTAATTCCATGCTGACTTTGTCAGATTATACAGCTGCCTTCCAAATGCTGAGTTATGAAATCCTTGATAAGGGACTCTAGCAACCTCCCCCAGTATCGCATTAGGCTCACTGGTCTATAGTTCCCTGTTTTCTATCTACCTCCTTTTTGAATAGCAGACTTACATTAGCTACCTTCTAATCTGTAGGAAGCAGTCCAGAGACCAAAGGCATTTGGAAAATAATCACCAATGGATATACTATTGCTAGGGCCACTTCCTTAAATACTCTGGAATGAAGATTATCAGGACCAAGATTTTCAAGTCTTCTCCACCATCAGCCATGATTGAATGGTGGAGCAGACTTGATAGGCCGAGTGGCCTAAATCTGCTCCTATGTATTATGATCTTATGGTCTCAGGACCTGGAGATTTTTCCACCTTCACTCCCATCAATTTTCCCAAAACCATTCTTCTACTAATGCTGATGCTCTTCAGCTCTTCACTGAAACTTGTTTTCTCTCAGAACCTCTGATACATCATTCATGTCTTATTTTGTGAAGACTGAAGCAAAGTACAAATTTAATTCCTCAGCCATTTCATTATTCCCCATTATGAATTCTCCCATTTCTGACTGTAAGGGGCCAACATTCATTTTTGTCAATCTTCTTCTCTTTACGTACCTTCGGGGACAAGCGAGTCTTGGAGCAACTATTCCCCCACCATGGGGACTAACATCAAACCAGTTATCTGGTGCCAGCAATATGCTCCCATGTTGTTGCAGGCATCTTGGGCAGGGCCCTGAAGCTTTTAAAGTTTTAAAATTTATTTATTTATTAGTGACACAAATAGGCTTACAATAATGTGGCAATGAAGTTACTATGAATATCTCCTAGTCGCCGCACTCCAGCACTGTTCAGTTACACTGAGGGGGCATTTAGCTTGGAGAATTCACCTAAACAGTGGTTGTCTTCGGTCAACTCTTTTGACTGTGGGAGGAAACCAGAGCACCCGGACGAAACCATGCAGGCACAGAGAGAATGTACAAATTCTCACAGACAGTAACTGAATCCAGGAATCAAACCCAATCCCTGGCGCTGTGAGGCAGCAATGCTAGCCACTGTGCCACTGTGCTGCTTATGGCCGGACTCTATGGGAGAATTACGATGACTTGCTTAAGGAAATAATGTAGGGGGGAGTTATATGATAAAGGGTAGACCTATTAAGAGTATAGAAATGCAGAGGGACCTCGGGATGCAAGTGCACAAGTCTTTGAAGGTGGCAGTACAGGTGGAGAATGTTGCGAAGAAAACTTATGGTATGCTAGTCTTTATAGGAAGGGGTATAGAGTGCAAGAGCTGGCATCTAATGTTGCAGTTGTATAGAACGTTGGTTAGACCGCATTTGGAGTACTGCGTCCAGTTCTGGTCGCCTTACTACCAGAAGGACGTGGAGACCCTGGACAGAGTGCAGAGGAGGTTTACTAGGATGCTGCCTGGTATGGAAGGACTGGGTTATGAGGAAAGATTGGGCAAATTGGGGCTGTTTTCCTTAGAAAGACGGAGAATGAGGGGAGATCTAATAGAGGTGTGTAAGATTATGAAGGGTATAGACAGAGTAAACAGTGGTAAGCTTTTTCCTAGATTGGAAACAAATATTACGAGGGGCCATGGGCTTAGGGTGAGGGGGGGCGAGGTGTAATTCGGATGTTAGAGGGAGGTTTTTCACACAGAGGGTTGTGGAGGTATGGAATGCATGCCAAGTGGTGGAGGCAGGCACGCTGGAGTTGTTTAAGGGATAGGCACATAAGCGGAATATAGGAGACTGTTTTAAATAAGGGTCAAGAGTCTTGGTTTGTCCCTGGGAATCAATTGATTCCTATGGGCCTTCCAACATATTTTCTGGCTCACTTGTTTTACTTTTGGGCTTCGAGGAATTCCCTCGAATGTTTGCGTAAGATGTGCATGTTATTGATGTTTTTCTCTTTTAATCCACAGGTGCTTCGGTCCGCCTTGTTGTCCAATAAGGGGCATACACGCAATGAGTCATGCGAGGGCTGCTTTTGAATGTTTCGAGAGTAGCCTAGTACTTCACGTCGTTAGTGTACGCTTAGACTGGACCAGCTGATGGGCAACACGACAGCTCAGTGACTGTTTGCTGTGCAGATACATGGATTTGGGCCAGTGTCTGTGCGAGTTTGCACATTCTCCCCGTGCTTGCGTGGGTTTTCTCCGGATGCTCCAGTTTCGTCCCACACCCCAAAGATGTGCTCTTAGGCTGATTGATGTAACAAATTGTCCCTAAATTAGTCTCCCCTCAATCTGGTTTCCAATGTGGAGTGCCATAAGCGTAGACAAGGGTCATGGGTGGGAGAGGGGACCCACAATGTTGAAATGACGGCACGGGCTCGTTGGGCCGAAGGGCTTGTTTCCCGTGCTGTGTTGTTCTTTGTTCTTTGAAAGAAAAATACTCGTCTCATCCTCAGTGATATGTCTGGCCCCTGCCTGACAAAGAACTTAATGCATCCTGTCATTGAATGAGCTTATCACTGGGCTCAGGAACATGGGATATGCAGTGTCAGCTACTACAGGCCCCACCCACAGCAGGGGTCCTGGTGTTCACATCCATCTTACAGCTGAAGTGGGCAGCCTAGCAGCACCTCAACAGCCCTTGGCCTTGTGATCACTAGACAACACTGTTAGACATGAGGAGTGTGCTTAATGGAGGGGGAGTGGTAGTGCCTCATTACTGTGTTGCCAGTGTGGGAGGGTCATTGTGGCACTGCCATTCTCCATTGAGATGAGGCGCTGGGTGTATGCAGCGGCTCCCCAAGCTTGGTGGCATGAACAGACAGGTTGGAGGCTCTGCGGATGAATGAAGTGACATTTAATGAAAAACATTTAATACAATGGTAATCTACCTACACTAGTGCCTATAATCACCCATGCCCACTCAATGCCTACTCAATCTTCCTCACCCTCATGCTATGTCTAGATGTATTCCTAGGATCCACAACTGAGGTTGATGTGACCTTCTGACTTCCATATCCTGTTGCCTGAGATGACCTTGGCAGGTGTTCCCTGGGGTCCAGGACTTGGAGGGTCCAGGTCTGCTTTTGGACAGCCTGGATGTTGGACAGTTGCCCTGATCGGTGTCAGGGGCTACAGCTAAAGGACTTGGGTAAGATACTGGGCTCACAGCAAAGGGGGTTTCAGCTGGGTTGGAGACTCCCAAGATCCCCTGGCCAGAGGGCCCGGGCAGTACTCCTGATAATCCTCTTCCCTTCATGTTCCCGGGGGATCCTGTTCTCCTCCATGGGCTGGATCGACAGCTGGAGTGATATCCAGAAGCCTCGCTGGCCTCTGACACTGACACTTGCAGATTTCCACAACTGCCTGCACCATGGAATCGAAGCCTGGCACCATGGTGCGCATATCTCCTATCATAGACTGCTCATCTTGCTCCCAGATCTCTACTGCGTACGTCACCCTTGCAGTGTTGACCTCATTGTGCTGAAGTGACAGCACCATCACCTCGGATAAAAGGCGATGGGACTCCTCCAATCAGCCTAGCAGGCCAAGGAGGGGCGCTGTCATCCCTTCCTGATGCTCGCAAATCTGCCTTTGCAGCTCCAGAACATTATCAGGCAGTGATCCAGCAAAGCCCTAGCTTCTGGCATTCTTCTGACATGGGGATGTTGGCGTTGGACTGGGGTAAACATAGTAAGAAGTCTCACAACACCAGGTTAAAGTTCAACAGGTTTATTTGGTACACAAGCCACAAGCTTTCAGAACAGTGCTTCATCATCAGGTGAGTGGGAGTTCTGTACACAAACAGGTCCTATAAAGACACAAACTCAATTTACAACATAATGGTTGGAATGTGAGCCTTTATAGGTAATCAAGTCTTAAAGGCACAGACAGTGTGAGTGAAGAAAGGATTATGCACAATGAGAGATGTGTATTGTCTCCAGCCAGGACAGTTAGTGAGACTTTGCAAGCCCAGGCAAATCGTGGGGGTTACATATAGTGTGACATGAACCCAAAATCACGTTTGAGGCTGTCCTCATGTGTGTGGAACTTGGCTATCAGTTTCTGCTCAGCAATTCTGCATTGTCTTGTGTCATGAAGGCCGTCTTGGAGAACGCTTACCCAAAGATCCGGAGCTGAATGCCTATGACTGCTGAAGTGTTCTCCAGCAGGAAGAGAACACTCCTGCCTGGTGATTGTCGAGTGGTGGTCATTCATCTGTTGTTGTAGCGTCTGCATGATCTCCCCAATGTACCATGCCTTGGGACATCCTTTTCTGCAGCGTATCAGGTAGACAACATTGGCTGAGTTGCAAGAGTATTTATTGTGTACCTGGTGAATGGTGTTCTCACGTGAGATAATGGCATCCGTGTTGATGATCCGGCACGTCTTACAGAAGTTGCTAAGGCAGGGTTGTGTAGTATCATGGTCACTGTTCTCCTGACGACTATGCAGATGCTATGACAACGGATGAGTGAACACCACTCGACAATCACCAGGCAGAAGTATTCTATTCCTGATGGAGAACACTTCAGCAGTCACGGGCATTCAGCCTCTGATCTTCGGGTAAGCGTTCTCCAAGGCAGCCTTCATGACATACAACAAAGCAGAATCGCTGAGCAGAAACTGATAGAACATAGAATATAGAACATTACAGCGCAATACAGGCCCTTCAGCCCTCGATGTTGCGCCAACCTGTGAAATCAATCTAAAGCCCATCTAACCTACGCTATTCCAATATCATCCATATGTTTATCCAATGACCATTTAAATGCCCTTAATGTTGGCGAGCCCACTACTGTTGCAGGCAGGGCATTCCACGTCCTTACTGCCCTCTGAGTAAAGAACCTACCTCTGACATCTGTCCTATATCTATCATTTCTCAATTTAAAGCTATGTCCCCTCGTGCTAGCTATAGCCAAGTTCCACACACATGAGGACAGCCTCAACCGGGACCTTGGGTTCACACCACACTATGTTTAAGCCCCACGACTTGCCTGGGCTTGCAAAATCTCACTAACTGTCCTGGGTGGAGACAATATACATCTCTTTACCCTGTGCTTAATCCTCTCTCCACTCACATTGTCTGCACCTTTGAGACTTGATTACCTGTAAAGACTCACATTCCAACCATTATTTTGCAAATTGAGTTTGTGTCTTTATATGCCCTATTTGTGAACAGAAATCCCACTCACCTGATGAAGGAGCAGTGCTCCGAAAGCTTGTGACTTTTGCTATCAAATAAACCTGTTGGACTTGTACTTGATGTTGTGAGACTTCTTACTGTGCATCCCTCTGACTGCCAGTTCCTTGGGATATCCTTGCCTCCACCTGCTGTGGATCTTCATAAGAACACAAGAAATAGGAGTAGGAGTAGGCCATCTAGCCCCTCAAGCCTGCCCCGCCATTCAATGAGATCATGGCTGATCTGAAGTGGCTCAGTTCCACTTTCCCGCTTTCTCCCCATAACCTCTAATTCCCTTGTCTATCAGAAATCTATCTCCCCATGACTTAAATATATTCAACGAGGTAGCCTCCACCACTTCAACGGGCAGAGAATTCCAGAGATTCACCACCCTTTGAGTGAAGAAGTTCCTCCTCAACTCCGTTCTAAGCTGCTCCCCCTTCTTTTGAGGCTGTGCAAGCCAGCATAATTAAGAACCCCATGCATCCCGGATATTCTTTCTTCCACCTTCTTCCGTTGGGAAAAAGATGGAAAAGTCTGAGGTCACGTATCAACTGATTCAAGAACAGCTTCTTCCCTGCTGTCATCAGACTTTTGAATGGATCTACCCTGCATTAATCTTTCTCTACACCCTAGCTATGAGGTAACACTACATTCTCTAGGAACAGTATGCTTTGTCTGTATAGCATGCAAGAACCAATACTTTTCACTGTATGTTAATACATGAGACAATGATAAATCAAATCAAAATAAAAGGGAATTTGGCGAAGGGACACTGGCCTCTGCTGACTTATTTCAGATCCTTTGATCATTCTTCCACAGAAGAGATACTGTAAAAAATGTTGCTTCAAATATGTTGTAAAACCTAGAATATCCATGCAAATAAAAGATCGGGGGAGGCTTTGGCAACAGATGATGTGGACAATAATTCTGGAATTCTCTGCTCGTTGAAGTGGTGGAGGCTACCTCGCTAAATATATTTAAGACACGGGTAGATAGGTTTTTGGTAGGCAAGGGGATTAAGGGTTATGGGGAGAAAGCGGGAAAGTGGAACTGAGCCACTTCAGATCAGCCATGATCTTATTGAAAGGCGGGGCAGGCTTGGGGGGCTAGATGGCCTACTCCTGCTCTTATTTCTTATGTCCTTATGTTCTAATGAGGTACCTTTGATTTTATTTCTTCATAGACTACAAATAATAAATAATTTTATAGTTTGTCTCAGTGATCAATAAATACCTCTATATTCAGTGTGTTGTGAACTTTTCAATCTCTTTCTATGTATGAGCAGCTAAGGAATTAAGGTGATACACTGATACCAACACATGTAAGCAGTCTGACACTTGAAATTAGGATGTTCCACCAGCAGTTGGATAATAAAGACTGTATGAAGGATGGGGTATTGATTAGACGATTTTTTTAAATTCAGTGTTGTTAAGCAAGACTGCTCATGTGATCATTCATTTTAGGGTATGAACAAAATCAACTAACCAACTGTAACAGTTGTTCTGTCTTTTCAAATTATTATAAACAAAGCAGGTTATTGATCCATATCAAGCCTTGCCTCATCAAGTAGTAATTCAGTCTGCCACCAGATACAAGAAGATATTTCCAGGCACAGACATCCTGGGGATTACCATCAACCAGAAACTGAACTGGACTAGCCATATAAATAAAAGCTACAAGAGTAGGTCAGAGGACAGGAAACCTTTAGCAAATAACTCACCTCCAAAATCTCTCCACTACCTACAAGGCTCAGGTTAGGAGTGGGATGGAATATTCTCCACTTGCCTGGATGGGTCCAGCTCCAACAAATAGTCAAGATGATCGACACCATCCAGTGAAAAAGAGCTTGCTTGATTGGTACCCCTGCCAGAAACATTCACTTCCCCCACCACTGATGCAAGATGGAACAGTGTGTACCATCGACAAAATGCACTTCAGGACCAAGGTTCCTTAGGCAGCATCTTTCAAATCCAAGACGCCTATGATCTAGAAGGACATGGGCAGCAGATATCTGGGAACATCACCATCCGGAGGTTCCCCTCCAAGTCACACAACATCCCGACTTGGAAACTTATTTTTGTTCCTTCACTGTCGCTGGATCAAAATCCTGGAACTCCCTCCCTAGCAGCGCTGTGGGAGTATCTACACCTCAGAAATTGTTGCAATTCATGAAGGCAGCTCACCATCGCCTTCTCAAGGGCAATAAATACTGGCCTAGCCAGCAAAGCCCACATTCCATAAACAATTTTTTTCAAAGAAGATAGCATTATCTGGACTGGATGATAAAGGGCATTTTTACATCCCCCTGGCTTCACTATTATAGATGTAGATATGGAGCAATATAAATCAATTCCCCGCTGAAAGTAAAATACTCAGAGTGCTTCGGGGAATTCCTGAGGCCATTGAAGTAGAAAAATTCCTGTGGCACATTCAAATTTGTATCACTTCTATTGCTTCTACTTCCTATTTTGGAAGAATTGACTGAATTTTAGTGGAGTATCAATTCCCAGGATTGCTGTTATAAACAACTTGCATATTCAAGCTCCAAGGCACCCTGGGGTCTAAAGAATTAAAATAAAGCATTATCACATTGATTTCCAGTGCACTGCACAAACTGATAAACTAATACAGCATGAAGGTCAGTTGGTAGAACTGTGCAAAATTCATAATCTGCACATTTACAATCCACTTTTAATTCTAAATCATGAAGGACATGGTAAATCACTCCAATATCCCAATTATTTCCCTCAGGCAAAGTTATTAGAGAAGTGTCATGTGGACCCTTATAGATAAGCAGAGCTGAAAGCGATGTTGAATAGACTGTGCTCTTCAAGGATTCAATTTGTACTCTGCTGGAGGTGGGGTGCTTTAATTTGGTGGAAGCGACTATGAAGAGTCAATCTACGATATTCCATTTTCAAGTAATAATATACACACATAATCATTGATTCAAAAAATGAATTGAGAATACATAATTTAAAGTATCAAAATGTTTGTGCTTTTCACAAATGTTTCTCTCATTCTTAAAACTGCTATCATTTTAGTCATTGAAAAAATCTATACATATTATACATTTATTATTTTGCTAGCCTTAAATAATATTGTTATATGTCCAGGCATATAATCATTAAACAGGTAAATAGATTTATTGAATAAGTGTTTTTGTCTAAGAATTAAAATAAATTTGGTATTTCTAATGTAAAATGTCTAATTTTATTCTGTCTGAATCATACAAGAATGAATCCATTTCATTCCATAATCACACCGTGGACGCGTTTCTCACTTCAATGTCGTAAGATCTTTTTCACAACCTTTGCTGACCTTTGTTTGCTGTTACAGGAAACTGATGCAATTAATCAGAGAAAGCCCAAGGACTTGGCAGCCATTTTTCTTTCAGTCTCATTCAACTCCTCCCCCAGCTCATAGCTCAACCACAGTCTGAAGGGTTGACATGGGTGTGGCACAGGGAGTGTATGGGGGAGTAAGAAATGAGAACTGAAGGAATCTTTATTGTACTTTTGAACAAATTTATTTAAAAACAGAGTTGAAACGCAGAGGCGGACCTTGTGCCCAGCAAGTTTCTGCACTGGTTAGCCTCTGCGCTTGTTCCAGGGTCAACCTCTCAACTGAAAATCAGAGCGGTAATGGACATTTTTAAAGATAGATTATCTCCTGAATCTGCGCACGTGACCACAGATCGAAAATCTATGCCTCTGTTTCTCTCTCCACAGATGTTGCCTGGCCAGCTGAGTGTTTCAAGCATTTTCCGTGTTTATTTCAGGGAGTTCACACGGGAGGATTTAAATTAGTTTGACAGGAAGGTAGGAACCAAAACAAAAGTGAATTAACTGAAGGGGAACCAGAGAGTAGGGCCAGTAAGACTCAGAGAAAGAGCAGGCAGGATATGGTTGCTAATCAAAGAGGATCTGGTGAACTGAAGTGCATTTGTTTCAATGCAAAAAGTGTAACAGGGAAAGGCAGATGAATTTAGAGCCTGGATTAGCACTTGGAACTACGATATTGTTGCTATTACAGAGACTTGGTTAAGGGAAGGACAGGATTGGCAGCTTAACATTCCAGGATACAGATGTTTCAGGCAGGATAGAGGGGGATGTAAAAGGGATGGGGAAGTTGCACTACTGGTTCAGGAGAATACAGAAGGAGAGCTCATACCGTGAGGCAATATGAGTAGAGCTCAGGAATAGGAAGGGTGTAATCACAATGTTGGGGGTTTAACTCTAGGCTGCCCAATAGCCAGCAGGAAATGGGGAACAGATGTGTAGGCAGATTTTGGCAAGATGTAAAAATAACAGGGTTGTTGTGGTGGGAGATTTTAACTTCCCCTATATTGATGGGGGCTCACTTAGTGCTAGGGGCATGGATGGGACAGATTTTGTAATGAGATTCCAGGAGGGCTTCTTGAAACAGTATGTAGATAGACCAACTAGGGAAGGGGCCATACTAGATCTGGTGTTGGGGAATGCATCCAGTCTGGTGGTCGACATTTCAGTAGCGGAGCAGTTCAGGAACAGTGACCACAATTCAGTAAGCTTTAAGGTACTGATGGATAAAGACAAGTGTAGTCCTCAAGTGAAGGTGCTACATCAGGGGAAGGCTAATTATAACAATATTAGGCAGGAACTGAAAAATGTAGATTGGGGATAGATGTTTGAGGGCAAATCAACATCTGGCATATGGGAGGCTTTCAAGTGTAAGTTGATAGGAAGTCAGGACCGGCACATTCCTGTAAGAATGAGGAATAAGTATGGCAAGTTTTGGGAACCTTGGATAATGAGAGCTATTGTGAGCCTAGTCAAAGAGAAAAATAAAGCATTTGTCAAGGCTAGGAAGCTGGGAACATATGAAGCAAGTATGAAATACAAGGAAAGTAGAAAGAAACTTAAACAAGGAATAAGTAGGGCTAGAAAGAGTCACGAAAAGTCATTAGCCAGCAGGAATAATGAAAATCCCAAGGCTTTTTATACATATATAAAGAGCAAGAGGGTAGGCAGGGAGAGGGTTGGTCCAGTCAAGGACAGGGGAGGGAATCTATGCATAGTGCCAGAGGAAATGGGTGAAGTATTAAATGAGTACTTTGCATCAGTATTCACCAAAGAAAAGGACTTAGCGGATGAGTCTGGGGAAGGGTGTGTAGATAGTTTGAGTCATGTTGAGATTAAAAAGGAGGAGGTATTGGGGTTCTTGAGAAACATTAAGGTAGATAAGTTCCCAGGGCCTGATGGAATATTCACCAAAATACTGAGAGAAGAAAGGGATGAAATTGCTGAGGCCTTGAGAGAAATCTTTGTATCCTCATTGGCTAGAGGGTAAGTCCCAGAGGATTAGAGAATAGCCAATGTTTTTCCTTTGTGTAAGAAGGGTAGCAACAATAATCCAGGTAATTGCAGGCCAGTGGGACTTACATCAGTGGTAGGGAAATTATTGGAGAGGATTCTTCAGAAAGGATTTACTCCCATTTGGAAATATGTGGACATATTAGCGAGACACAACATGGTTTTGTGAAGTGGAGGTCATGTCTCACTAACTTGATCGAGTTTTTAGAGGAGGTGACAAAGATGACTGATGAGGATAGGGCAGTGGATGTTGTCCTTTGTAGGGCCTTTGACAAGGTTCCTTATGGCAGACTGGTGCAGAAGGTGAAGTTGCATGGGATCAGAGATGAGTTGGCAAGGTGGATACAGAAATGGCTTGATCATAGAAGACAGAGGGTAGCAGTGGAAGGTTGCATTTCTGAATGGAGGGCTGTGACAAGTGGTGTTCCTCAGGGATCAGTGTTGGGACCTTTGCTTTTTGTAATATATCTAAATGATTTGGAGGAAAATGTAACTGGTTTGATTAGTAAGTTTGCGGACATGCAGAGGTCGCTGCTGGGAGACTTGAGGATAGTGATGAGGACTATTAGAGGATACAGCAGGATATAGATTGGCTGGAGACTTGGGCGGAGAGATGGCAGATGGGGTTTAATCTGGACAAATGTAAGGTAATGCATTTTGGAAGCTCTAATAAAGATAGGAAATATGCAGTAAATGGCAGAACCTTTAATAGTATTGATAGGCAGAGGGATCTGGGTGTACAGGTACACAGGTCACTGAAAGTGGCAACGCTGATGGAGAAGGTAGTCAAAAAGGCATACAGCATGCTTTATTTCATTGGCTTGGGAACAGAGTTTAAAAATTGGCAAGTCATGTTAAACTTTATAGAATTTTGGTTAGGTTGAACTTGGAATATAGTATTCAATTTTGGTCGTTACACTATCAAAGGGATGTGGAGACTTTAGAGAGAGTACAGAAAAGATTTACCAGGATGCCTGGTATGGAGGGCATTAGCTATGAGGAGAGAACATAGAACATAGAAAAACTACAGCACAAACAGGCCCTTTGGCCCACAAGTTGTGCCAATAATATCCCTACCTACTAGGCTTACCAATAACGCACAATTCTATTAAGCCCCATGTACTCATCTAGAAGTCTCTTAGAAGACCCTATCGAATTTGCCTCTACCACCACCACCAACGGCAGCCAATTCCACTCACCCACTACCCTCTGAGTGAAAAACTTAGCCTTATATCTCCTCTGTACCTATTCCCCAGCACCTTAAACCTGTGTTCTCTCGTAGCAACCATTTCAGCCCTGGGCAAAAGTCTCTGAGAATCCACCTGATCTATACCTCTCAACATCTTATACACTTCTATCAGGTCACCTCTCATCCTTCGTCTCTCTAAAGAGAAAAGACCGAACTCTGTTTCTCTCCCTCTTTTTCCCTTTCATCTACAACCTTTTCTCAGCACTTACCTTACACTTGACATCAAATACCAGAAAGAGTGGTTGGAGAAACTTGGTTTGTTCTCAATAGAACGATCGAAGTTGAGGGGCAACCTGATAGAAGTCTACAAGATTATGAGGGGCATGGAAAGAGTGGGTAGCCAGAAGCTTTTGTCCAGGTTGGAAGAGTCAATTACTTTGGGGCATAGGTTTAAGGTGTGAGGGGTAAGGTTTAGAGGAGATGTACAAGGCAAGTTTTTTACACAAAGGATGGTGGGTGCCTGGAACTCGCTGCTGGGGGAGGTAGTGGAAGCAGACTTTTAAGGGCATCTTCACAAATACACGAATAGGATAGAAATAGAGGGATATGGTCCCCGGAAGAATAGGTGGTGTTAGTTCAGTCAGGCAGCATGGGCAGCATAGGCTTGGAGGGCCGAAGGGCCTGTTCCTGTGCTGTAATTTTCTTTGGTCTTTGCTGTTTGTTCTTTGTTGCTTACAGACGATCACCGATGTTCACTGTAATTTTCCACAAGAAGACATCAGGGCTGCCCATTTGTGACTCTTCCACTGTTTCTCTCCCTCTTTTTCCCCTCTCATCTACAACCTTTTCTCAGCACTTACTTCACACTTGACCTCAAATACCAGCAACTAAGTGGGCAGAATCCACATTAATTCCATACACTGAGCACAGACGATGTAACTCATGTGACCACAGAGGGAGCCTGAAATTTAATATATATCTGATCAATACTCATTGGCCAAATTCTCAGAAAGGCTTATTCGCCAAGTACACAGAGATCATTTTAAACAACTGATTTGATTTCTGGAAGAATTATTAAATCTATCAAATAATTTCTGTAAACCCACACAAACATAATTTTGTTTTGGTTGCTTTTATGAAGACGTGCCACTGCAATTTTAGGAGTAAAAATATTTAACAAATAGTGGGACGATCTTGATCCCACACTCTCCATCCACGGGACCAGCAGCAGGGGCTCAAGATCTTGCAAAACCCAAAAATCGCGAATGGTGCCGGGGTGGACCCAAAAGGGAGACTCATGGAAGGGTGGAGGCATGTGTGTGTACGGGAGAGAGCGAGAGAGAGATGCCAGTGATGACTGTTGGGGTTGGGGGGAGATGCCAGTGGTAAGTGTTGGAAAGAGGGTCAAGGAGAGATGTCAGTGTTGATTGGGAAGGAGTGGGGGAGAGATATTGGCAGTGATTGTGGATGGGGGGTTGCAGGGAGAGAGGTGCTGGTGTTGATCAGGGTGGGGCAGAAGGTTATTTCCTGGCCTGATTGGGGGGGGAGCCATTTAAAAATGGCACTCCAAATTCAGTGCAGCCAGGCCTTATTGGCATGTTTAGGCCCCAACCCTCAAAATGACAAGTGAAACACACACCCCTGTTTTTTGACAGAGTGTCAAAAGATCTGAAGAGAAGACTTGCCTGTTTCTCTGGAAAGAGAGACAGAAATGCTGGTTTTCAGTAAGATCCTGACATATTGTCATTATTTGCTAAGACTCCATCCATTGTATCACTGAGAAGAATGCTATATTTAGTGAAAGGCATATTGTGGACTGAAGGATAGAAATGCAGATCAGATCCTTTTATCACCTCTGTGAAACAAAATTAACCATCATTGAGTTTTTTACCCAGTTTTCACCTGGCCCAAAGGCTGATGTCTTCTGAGAAAGGCTCCAGTCCCTCACTAACATGGCCATTTTTCATCCCCCATGTCCCTTTACAGACCCACGCCAGCCCACAACCCCTTGAATGCCCTCATTGCCCCTCATACTCTTTACGGCAACTTAGTGCCACTCGTGACAAACCATGTCTCCCACCACCACCCCTTACCCTTACTCCATGCCAACTCACCTAGTACCCTTGGGCACCTCCTGAGCAGCTTTGACGTTTCCTTCCAGTTTCTTGATAGCTGGAAACTTTCTTGACAGTTTCTTGACAGCTCCAGTGAGTTTGTGCATAAAAATGAATTGCCATTTCTAAGTAATAAATCTGTGGAAGAGACAGGATTGTTAAGTATGTTCAAATTGGAGATAGACAGATTTTTAATCAGTAAGGGAATCAAGGGTCATAGGAATAATGCAGGAAAGTGGAGCTGTGGATTATCATATCAAATCAGTCATGATCTCATTGAATGGTGGAGCAAACTCGATGGGCCAAATGTCATTTTATCTTCGTCACAACCCAGAGGGTGCATTACCTCTCCAATACATATATAACTAAGAATAGGAGTATAACAAAGGTTAGTGGTATAACAAGTAAAGAAACAAAAGATACATTCAAAGAAGGGGTGAGATTTTTGGCTCTGTCACGCCAAGTCTTCTGTCATATGTCACCCATCTTCCACCCTATCGCAGATCTTCCTCTTCTATTCTTTATCCACCTCTCCAATTTCACCCAATCAAAGCCATTCCATTTCTAACATTTCCCAGTTCTGATGAAACGCCTTTCATGGCCTGAAATGTTGGCTGTGATTTTTCAGCTGTGTCGCGCCCGCACTCGTGTTGCAGCTAACTGGGGTCAGAGATCACAGATGAGGGGTTTAGAGTGTTCAGCGGTGGTGCAAAAACCTGTTGCAATCCTTCTGGCCATTGCTCCCTGATATAATCTGGTTCCCACCCAGTAAGGGCAAAAGCCAGACTAGCATATTTAAAAAAGCATTCAGGTATACTTACCAGAATTTTACTGCTTCACCCGTCCGTCCGAGGCTCATAAGAACCCACCCGAGGCCAACGGAAAATGCCATTCTGCGAGCCTCTCCCATCCCAGTTCCAGGGCAGGCGTACCAGTAAAATTCCAGCCACTGAGTGCATTTGAGGGCAGATTTCCCATGCTCCCAGAATTCTCAAACACTCAAGCACAGTGGGAACTCAGCAAGAACCACTACTGGTCTCCACAAATGGACACTAGGCATGATGGATATGCCAGGGCACTCAGAAGCCCCTGGCTAGTTAGGGATATGGTTGGACATTGCCAGAGTGCCTGGGGCAGTGCCAAGGGGGTGGGGCCTGAGAACGGTGGGGCCTGAGTGGGGTGGGGCCTATAGGTGTAGGGCCTGAGTGGGTGGGGAAGAAGGGAGGGGCATGAAGGAGGTGATCATTAATGGGGGGGTCATGAAGCAGGGGGCATGAAAGGGAAACCTTTAAGTAGGGCCCCAATGCCCAGATGCCGGCATTCTTTGTTTAGAAGGGGGTGGGGAAACATGCCATAAATGAGGGGGAGGGAGGGATACCTGATGTCTGTGGCAGGGATTTGGAGGGAAATTCAATTTCACTTTCCGATTGGGGCGCTCTTTAGAAACGACATGATCAGAATTCTGGTGAAGGGTGATCTGGAATCAAAACATTGGCTCTATTCTCTCCTCACAAATACTGTCAGACCTGCTGAGATTTTCCAGCATTTTCTGTTTTTGTTCCAGATTCCAGCATTTGCAGCATTTTGCTTTTATTGTAGGAGTCTCCTTTGGTGGCCTGGTCAATATTAATTGCCTGTCCTCATTTTTACCCCACCGACCAAGTTGCCTTTGCAGAATAGGCACTCAAAGTCATGGGAGAGGGCTTTACTAGGATCTCGCGAGTGGGAAGCGGGAGTGGAGTCCAGACTAACTAAAGCTTAAGTCTTATCATTTTTGGGCCCAGAGGATCATTCCTGTCCCTCCTAATGATACAAAGGTAAGTATAGAATTTACCTTTCAGGCATCTACTAGGAAAGATTTTATCGAGCAGGCCACCTATGCTGGGTAACGAAAGCAAAATACTGCGGATTCTGAAGGTCTGAAATAAAACACAAAATGCTAGAAAAACTCAGCAAATCAAGCAGTAGCTTTGAAGAGAACAGAGTTAACAGAGTTAGCTTTGAGTCCAGTATGACCCATCTTCGGAATTCACACTGGATACCCTATTTAGCACACTCACAGTATATTTCAGTAGTACATCCAAGGTCTACCCATATATGGCACCCTGTTCAGTCTATACATTGGGCACCCTGCAAGCCTGTACCAGGCACTCAAGTTCAGGTTCCCTGCAGTGGGCACCCTGTGAAATCCATCATTAAAATACCACTGGCTTATTATGTGCATCTGGGCACCTCAATCAACTTCCCCACCTGAATCGGTGGGCACCTCACTGATTGACAAATGTAGCTAATTTAAACTTATTGCAGGATGGGAAAGCATGAAAAATCAAGCCACTTGATTTTAATTCCAAACATGCTCAATTTCCACAGGGTGGAGGAAGTTAAGCTTCACTTTTTGTTGTGATTAAATAGAAAAGAAAATATTGAATAATAGGTTATTCTCCAGCAGATAACTGCAAAATATGCCGTACTTTCTGTGCTCAAAAATTTAGTTAACATTTTCTGGAAGTCCTTTTCTCTGTATCTGAATGGCTCCACTTTCAACTTTCCACCCTGACCCCTACCATATTTCTTCCTTCCTATTTCCTGACTGCAGCAAGAGGTTAGCAATTTGACCTCTGACTCCTTTCCTGTCTTGAGCTTTGCTGGTAAAGCTGTAATTAAAGTTACAAACATCCCAGATGAAGATTAGCTGGTATCAATGCCAAAGTGAACAAGAACGTCCCCCAAGTTGCTAAATAAATCAGTCAAGCAGTTTGATCATCTCAGTTCTGGATTTGAAATTAGATTTTCCAGCATTGTTGTTCTGAGCTTATAACCAATCAGCAGTAAAAGAAATTAACTCAAAAGCAATGTTTTATTCTGAAGGACATCAAATTGCTTCAGTAGCAATTTTTTTCTGAAATTCCAAAATGTGACATGCACGTGTCAAGCAGCTGCAAAACCTCAGTGCTCATTTTAATGGTTGGGAAATCAGATGGGTGGTGTGGGGTGCTAGGCATGGTGCAGGGGGGAGAATGGACAGTTTTCAAATACTGCATCTGTTACACATCAAAGCACAGAATCACTAAAGGTAGGTCCCTCTGTGGACAGAAATGTACTTTGCAAGGAAATGAACTGTGTGCATTCCCCCCCTTCCCCACCTTTTGCCCTAGTGATCATATCTGTAGCTGCCTCGTCCCCGCACTCAGGAATACCTACCTTAAACTGCTTCATCTTTGAGTCTCTACTCACAACCCACCTCTTTGACCAATCTTTTACTCATCCCTCTTAACAGCTCCTTCCCTAACGCAATGTCTGTTTTTATAAACTACTTCTCTGTGAAATTCCTTTACATGTTTTCCTAGTCTCCACTTAACAGTTACCAGAAAAATCCATCAACAAGTTGTAACCGCTGCTTTTGAACTGACAAAGCAAGTGAGTAGACAGAGTTACAAACATTTGCATATTCCTCTGAGCTGCGCCTAGATGCTAACTAAAATGGGTTCTCACTGGGAGAAAATTGTGTGAGCGGTGGAGATCCTTCTGAAACCTGTAACCCAACTAATTCCACAAGTTTCCAAAAGCATGCATAGGCCATAGTAAAGTAAAAATAATTATACGGATAAAAATAAACTGCTGAAAGATGAAGGAATTTCTTTACACGGGTTATTAAAGTTCAAGAGAAAGAAGTGGAGGTACAGTCATTCTTTTAACAAATCCTTGTGGAGATGAAAACATTTCTGCCAAAAACTCTCCACATAAAATCCGGTGCCACTATAGAATATGGAGGGCATCTTTATTATTGGTGTCATGACAGCAGTATAGGTTGCTAAATTACCTTTTTTCTAAACAATGTTCTTTTCAGTGAAGAGGTGTGTCAAATGTACAAATTTTAAGAGCAATTTCCTCTTCATTTTTAAGCACCCTTCAAGTTTGTTTAATATGCACAGATAGATCAGTTCAGCCCACCTAAAGTCAGAGTCAACTTTGCTGTTACAGAACACTATGTGCAAAAAGAAATGGAAAAGTTATTATTAATCTTGAACTTTTCAGGGGTATTGAGCTTAAATTTGTTACTCAGTAACTTTCTACCTAAAAACAAGAAAAGGATCACCAATCACTGTACTGCCAAAATGAAATTAATGTGATGCTGTGTTATGACTACCATACCCACTGTCATTTACCTCCCACACTAAACATAACTCCCACTTTGAGTCAACAGAATACACAGGTCATTCCAATTTCCTTGCTCTGAAAAGACTGGTCGTATCCAGAGCTGCCATTTAAGCAACAAGATACCAGTACATCAGTGGTTTGGAAGTGTTTTGAGACATCCTGAGATCATGAAAGACACCAAATAAATGCATGTTCTTTCTTTTTTTCTTTTATTTATCAAGACCTGTGGGCTCGCTTAAAGAAGAAATTTTCAGTCAGAATCACGCTACCTGCATGGGGGATTATGTCTGCAGAATTTGGAAGACTGAGAGAAACTAAAGCCTGTCTCAGAGCAATGTCCCTTTAAAACAGTGATATGGGTGAAGCCTCTGAACAATGGGTTGTTAATCATGGGGTGCATCAGCCAACCAGTGGTTTGTCCCATTCTTCAAACAACTAAAGCAGCTGTCAATCAAAGTTATTACTCCAGCCCAGGCTTTGTGCTTTGTACTGTGTGTAGAAAATACACTTTGCACAAGTTAATTAAACCAAAATGCCTGTACATGACTATTGAATCTAAGCAATTAATACTGATGGCTTAAAATGCTTCCTGCTACATATGAGCATTCTTGTTAACTGATTTCAGGGTTACTGCTATTAACAGTCCCAGCATTTGGTATAAGGAAGCAACGGCTCTGCTAACATATGTAGAGTTGAACTGTTCCACCTGACCACCAACCATCTGCAATCCCATCCTTAGAAAATTAATGAGTGACCTAAGTGTGTATTATTTTAATTCAGAGTGAATTTCTGGTGAGATATCTGACTGCACCTCATTTGAATGCTATCTGTCCACTTCTCTGATGCACAAGCACAAAGAAAGCACAGGGTAGCTGGAACTAGATCAAGAGATACGTAGAGTTAGATCACATTGAATGGCGAAACAGGCTTGAGGAGATCAATTTTTCTTCCTATATTCCCAAGGATCACCAACCAGCTATTGAGCAAGGGGAAAGGAGGATCTCACAGAAGGTCATGTGGCTTTTCTGGTGTAGCATAGAGGGGCACAGGCATAGGACTCACCTGGAGGAACTCTTCATCCTTGTCACCGGTCATGACCTTCCTCAGCCTGGAGGCCCAGGTTAAAATGCCGCGGCATCCTAATTGTGTTGATGTCTCTTTAAGTAGTAGGCAGAGCTGTGGATTTTTTTTAAGGGCACCACCATTTTATTAAGCACATAAACTAACAAGTTGACTGCAGTTTCAGGAGCTGAACAAGTCTGCCTTTCTAACTGGACAACAAACCGAGAAACGAGAAAAAGTAAACAAAGGAATAATCCCATGACAATGATTCAGACACCATGTACGTACAGCAAACGAGCACTCTATATCATCTTTTATTGATTGTCTAACTCTTTCCAAGCTCAAAAAAAATCACGCATACAAGAACTCAGAAATTTAACTGAAACAAATCACATAATCATAAGTAAACACTCTAAAAACAAACAGTCCTTAGATCAAGTTAAATGCAAATATTGCAGATGCCGGAATCTGAAACAAAAACAGAAAAATGCTGGAAAATCTCAGCAAGCCTGACATTATCTGTGGAGAGAGAATACAGTAACAAGTCTCCCAACACCAGGTTAAAGTCCAACAGGATTATTTGGTAGCAAATGCCACTAGCTTTCTGGGTCTGCCACTTTGTCAGGTGAGTGGGGAGTTCTGATCACAAATAGGGCATATAAAGGCACACACTCAGTTTACAGAATACTGATGCAAGTCTTTACAACTAATCAAGTGACCTTTAAGACTTGATTACCTGTTTAAGACTCGCATTCCAACCAATATCTTGCAATTGAGTCTGTGTCTGTATATGCCCTGTTTGTGAACACAACTCGCCACTCATCTGATGAAGAAGCAGCACTCTGAAAGCTCATGCTACCAGATAAACCTATTAGATTTTAACCTGGTGCTGTGAGACCTCTTAATGTGCCCATCCCAGTCCGACATGTCCATGTCATTCCAGATCTGAGATCAGTGGCTTATATATGAAAACCAGATATGGTTGTTGCTGTTACTTGTTTTGAAGATTGGACAAGTCAAAGCACTTTTGAAGACCAACATTTCATAAAAAGTCTCAATCTCAAGAGTTCTTCTTCCCTTACATCAACTGATGCCAATTCCTGCATTATGATGAGTCTCCAACTTGCAGACTATAATTTCTAGGACTTGCCACATTTACGCACGTTTCACTATTCCAAGTACACTGGCCAAACACTCTCATCAGCATTGAATTGTGTGGATGCATTTCTTGAAGTGATTTATCAATTCTGTGGTCGTAATGCTATTGATGTTTCTACAGCTGATGTTTCTTTTGTCAGCTGAACATCGAGACTGTAAAAGTTCTGGCCTATTCAGTTCAGAAGTTGTCTCCCACCCATGACCCACACATTTCTATACAAGACTCAATCTTACGGCTTCACTCTGCGTGCTCTGCCATTCTAAAACCACTAGAAACTCTGAATGGGTTCCTTTCATTTTGTATTTAACAATCTCAGCAGCAATTCTCAGCTTTGATAACATCAAGGTTGGGCAGTGCCAGATTTAGACTTTGTGAGGCCCTAAGCTATATAAAGATTGGAGGCCCCTTGTTAAAAAGTTACACCAAAAGGTCTCACAAAGATGCATACCAAAACAGGACCTTGGGTCGCCACAAAAAAATTGAAAACATAATTATGCCTTTTAATTATTTAATAGCAAGGTATTTAAAGTGAAAAATACAAATTATTTTCAAATGAATGCATTTACTGATTACATATTTATCACTGGCTGGTTTGATCTCTCTCATAGATTATAATATAGTACACCCTGGAAACAATGCTTAAATGTAATTTTTAAAATAATTTTAAGATACATTAATATATATACAAAATGCTGACAAAATAAGTATTCAGGACCACTTTTATTACTATAAGTAATAATGAAATTGTTTGCAAAATCAGAAAATTGATATCAGATACAACTTAAAACATTTTCTTTCTTGATTTCTCAAAAGCAAAATCATGAATTATGTCCTCAAATGATATGCTACGCAGCTTATCGCTTATTGAGTTGCTCTTCAAGCTGGTGCTTTCTTTTTCTTTTCTGGTATCCACTCTTAAATGTTCTCTTCATTGTAAACCTTCTGAAATTTTGAGAGGCCTTTGCAGATTGTGAGGCCCTAAGCTGTGGCTTGTTTAGCTTATGCCTAAATCCGGCACTGCGGCTGGGATTCTCCCAAAAAATTCTAAGTCCTCAATTTGCTGGAAAATAGAAGTAACTCCGGCTGGTTTTTTTCAGTGTGAATCTCTGACACTATGCATCACAAAGTGCCCTCGCAGGATTCCTTCTGAAATTCAGAGTGCAGGGTTATTCCCATCTGGAGGCCAGCAGCACAGTGCTGAGCTTGCCACTGCACATTCACCAATCTTTTAGCACAAAGATCGGTACATGTGCAGTGGCCTCTCATTGCTGATCTCCCATTTGCCGGGGGCTGTGGGAGGAGACAGGAGCAACCAGAGGAAACCCATGCAGACACAGGGAGAATGGCAAACTCCACACAGCAGACAGTAACCTGAGGCTGGAATTGAACCCGGGTCCCTGGCGCTGTGAGGCAGCAGTGCTAACCACTGTGCTACTGTGCCACACAGCCTTATCTTTTGTTCTCATGTGCTCTGCTCCCCGTCGTTTTCATGGATCTTCCTCCTGCCATTAGTTACTTAGTTGTCCACCAGCATGCATAATTGAATCTGATCTCTTGAAAGAGGGGTTGCTTAGCTCTATAGTATGCTTCTTCTGATGTTTAGCATGTATGTAGTCCTGTGTTTTTCCCTTTTTTCATGCTCTCGCCACTTACACATGTCCAATCTGTCAGTTATGTCCTCCAGCTCCGTCAATACTGGTGCTACCAAGCCACTCTTGCTATGGACATTACAGCCCCAAATGCTTCTTCCAAGTGGTTCAGTGTGGAGGAGTTCTGATTTATCAGTCAAGGGAATGAGGGCAGTCGGTGACCATCAGCAGTAGGTCTCCCTGCTAGTGGGACACAACATAACCAGACATGGTGATGGAGGCGTCTGAGTCATTGGGTGAAAGGTATGGTTCTGTGTGTATCAGGTATTAGCTTGACTAGTCTGTGGGGTAGCTCTTCCAATAGTGGCACTTTCCACAATTTGGTATTGTCTTGGTTTTCCCTCACAGCAGAATGAGTTGTCCATCAAAATAGTGAAAATAAAAATAGCCAGCTTCACTATTATCATAAATCGCTACCTCTTTAAATACAGCCACGCATTGTTAGAAAGAATTTCAGTATTTTATTAAGCCCATAAAATAACAAGTTAACATATAGTGGTTTCAGAAATTGCACTAGACCACATACACACAGAAATCAAGAGAATCTCCTGACTCATCGGTAGCCAAATCACATGACAATGACTCAGATGTTAGACTGTAACCAGTGATAACATTGGATCTGTTATAGTTTGACCAATGGTAACATGCTGTAAGGATCAGCTGACCCAGTAAACTATGTAACCAATGACAAAATGATGTAGTGATCAGTTGACATGCTGACTCAGTATTAAATAAGAAGCTCTAGGGTTTGTGGAAGTTTGGAATGGCCCAGGGTGAGGCCTCAAGTGTTAGAGTAATGAAGTTTCTTTATTAAACCTTTTTCTTCGATTTATAAGTTGGAGCAAGTCTTGTTTTATTTTATTACCTACAACTGAAGAGTTCCTTCTCATGGATCAGCATCAGATGTTACACATGTAAAGCAAATATATGCACATCTTCACACATGTGACTAAATAGAACTCTACTTTGCATGTGTCCATGAAGCTCCTGCCCATTGTAGGCAGAGGCCTCAACCACCTCCCGGCCCTGCACATTAAAAATCAGAAATGGTAGAAAATAATTAACTTATGAGTGGTTTGATTTGATTTTGTTTTGATTTATTATTGACACATGTATTAGCATACAGCGAACAGTATGGTTTCTTGTGTGCTGACAAAGCACCCCGTTCATAGAGAAGGAGAGAGTGCAGAGTATAGTGTTACAGTCATTGCTGGGGTGTAGAGGAAGACCAATTTAATGCAAGGTCGGTCCATTCAATTATAACCTGATGGCAGCAGGCTAGAAGCTGTTCTTGAGTTGATTGGTACGTGACCTCAGACTTTTGTATCTCGTTCCTGATATTAGAAGGTGGAAGAGAGAATGTCTGGGGTGCATGGTGTCCTTAATTATACTGGCTGTTCTTCCAAGGCACCGGGAAGAATAAATGGAAAGAATAAATGGATGGTAGGCTGGTTGAGTGGTTAAATATCCTGCTTGTTTCTATTTGAGCAACCTGCTCTCCAACATGGGAGCCGAGTCAAAAATCAATCAGATGGAATTAACCCCTTCCATTCTGATCCTAGTATGACAAATATGCTTAAACACGTGAAAACCCAGGCAAAATCCATTTAAACAACCCCAGCACAAAATCAAAATCTTCAATAGAGAGGGAAAAATTGGCAAGGAGAATAATCCAAGTGAAATGTACAAATGAAAGGACAAATTTGGTAGTTATAAAGGAATAAACTCAATGATAAGATTAGTCAGATCTTGGTATGTTTATGTAACAGGCAGTAGAACTGTTAATACCTTGATTCTGGGCCCCAGGAGAGTCTGGCAGCTTATAAAAGTCTCATTTTGTTCACTGCTCAGGGAATCTTAAGACTTTGAAATGCAGTGTTGTGATTTAAATTGAGAGTGAATATATTCAAAAATAATGGGCATTCCTGGTAGTCAAAAATTTGATCCCGAGTTATTTCTAAATCTCTGCCCTGAATTAATTTAAATTGTCAAACTTGATGAAACAATCTGAATTTGACCGCTGCGTCTGTGCAATATGTTACATATGAATCTGACACAGAAGCTCAAATAAACTTTTCCCAATTCATTGGCTAGGAAATGTCCAATAGGTTAGGATGAATTGGATAAACTTCATGGCTAGTAGCATAGGTTCTGCAGGTTCTCATTTAAAAAAAAATCAACCAGTTCCATTTGAACCAGAGTGCATAACTGTCAAGCTCAACCTGGCCCTTTCCTGTTCACACAGTAAAAAGTCTGACAACACCAGGTTTTAGTCCAACCGATTTATTTGATAATAGATTCACAAGCTTTCGAGGTATGACCTTTCCTGTTCTCCATACCTCTCAACAAGAGGTCACTGAAGAAGTGGGAACTCCAGCTGATTCTCTCTGTCCCTGCTTGAGGGTAATTGTAATGTTTTTACTGGCCCTCCAACTTGAGAGCAGCTAATTCATCACAGACCAGAGATTGAATTCCAAACATTCCCAGTCTGCTTGATTCCACACAACATTTGCCCACAGATCTGTTAAAGGAGCACAAAATCTAAGCAAGGAATGAGTTACATGTTTTCTATTAAAAAGTAATGATATGCCAGTATAGCAATAACTTTTTGATATAAAGTCTCAAACCGCATATTGGTACTTCTGTTTTGAAGCACTATGTTCAACCTCATTAACCAGACCACTAATCGTATTATGTGTGAGAGGTACAAAGTTATAAATCAGATCTTGTCAACACAATAGAATTGTAAAAAGTTACCATTAAAAATGATTTCATTACATCTGTAGTGACTGACAATCATTGTAGGAAACAATGGTAGACATAAACAATCCTCCTGAAATGATAAGAAAAAATGACATCCAACCATTCATCTGCTTTAGAAAGCAAAAACACTGAAGGTGTAACATGTGAACAGTTAAAATCCTCATGTGAAATTCATGAATATGTTATCTCCTCACAAGCGATGGTCACCATGGAGAAAACACATTCAGTATGAGTATTCCTACATGGTTTGGAGAATATATAGGTGCTGATTTTCTTCATGTTTCAACAATTAAAATAAGCAATGACTCCATTAAAACAACAGACAAACAAATCACAAATAATTACATTTATGTGTTTCAATCCCAATATTTATAGTATAATTTCAAGGCCAAAGAACATAAAAATTTTACTGTATCAATTTATATTGCTAGCTAAAGTAGGACAAAATTACTCTTCATAAACCGTTCTGATCAACTGTCAATGTAACAAAAATACGTGGGGTCAGGGAAACATTTCTAACTGTCGTTTCATCTTCTGAGATTTGAGTCTGTTTCCTAACTTCAATAAAACTTCTGCCGGGGGTATTAAGTTGTCAAAAAGCTCAGCATGTAATATGTCTTTGTCAAATTAAGATTCTTCTTGCTTTCCTTAAAGAAACTTTCAAAACTAACTTCCTTGTAATAAAATTACCATGAAATAAGTTTTACAGTGATTGATACTACAGTTTATGAAATTTGATTGTATTATTCTATAAAATGAAACGTTGAATACTTCACATCTGATTGATCAATCTACATCTGACCTCACTAAAAAAATTCATGCAAGTTTTAGGGTGCGAATTAACGTTGTTCAGATGTAAAGAACACATCATTATTCACTCACTCTGGAGTACAGAAGAGACTAATCATCCTGCTCCGCTCTCCTTAAGTACGCAGTAAGAGATTTAATTCCAGATACATCAACAGAAGGTTTTCGACTTACATTTTTACCGAATCTTCCTCCAAGTTCCTCCTCATGTTATTCATCAGTTCATTCAGTGAGGGGACACCAAATCACTTGGTCTCTAAAGCTTCAATACAACCTGTCTAGAGTTACAGGGCAATGCTGAGAAAGAGAAAGTGAAGCGCAGCCACTTCATTGGAAACCCTTCATCCCCAAAACATTTCCATAGTATTTTGGGACACTCTTCTTCACCTAAATCCAGAAAGGGGATTGTCACAGAAGTCCAAAGTTTCACCAATCTGACAATAGCTGGTAGTGGATTCATAGAGTGATAGAGATTTACGGCATGGAAGTTGGCCCTTTGGCCCATCTTGTCCATGCCACCCCTTTTTTAAACCCATAAGCTAGTAACCAATTGCCTGCATTTGGCCCATATCCCTCTATACCCATCTTACCCATGTAACAGCCTAAACGCTTTTTAAAAGACAAAATTGTACCTGCCTCTACAGCTACAACAACTTGTTCGAGACGCTCACCACCGTCTGTGTGAAAAAATTGCCCCTCTGGACATTATTGTATCTCTCTCCTCTCACCTTAAACCTATGCCCTCTAGTTTTAGATTCCCCTACCTTTGCGAAAAGATATTGACTATCTACGTTACCTAAGCCCCTCATTATTTTATAGACTTCTATAAGATCACCCTATACTATTCTCCCCTGAATCTGGCTACATTAGGGGTACCATTCACATACACACGGGGCAGGGTAGGTGTAGGAAAATGCTTTGTTGCAGTGGCAGCGCAGGCTCGTTGGGCCGAAGGGCCTGTTTCCCATGCTGGGTTGTTCTTTGTTCTTTGTTCTTGTTCACCCCTAAGCCTCCTACACTCCAGAGAAAAAAGTCCCAGTCTATCCAGCCTGTCCTTATAACTCAAACCATCAAGCCCCAGTAGCATCTTAGTAAATCTTTTCTGCACTATTTCTAGTTCAATAACATACTTTCTATAATAGGGTGACCAGAACTGCACACAGTATTCCAAACATGGCCTTACCAATGTCTTGTACAACTTCAACAAGCCATCCCAATTTCTGTATTCAATGTTCTGACCAATGAAATCAAGTATGCCGAATGCCTTCTTCACCACTCCATCCACCTGTGACACCACTTTCAAGAAGCTATGAACCTGAACCTCTAGATGTCTTTGTTCTATAACTCTCCCAACGCCCTACCATTAACTGAGTAAGTCCTGCTCTGGCTCAATCGACCAAAATGCATTACCTTGCATTTATTTAAATTTAAACTCCATCTGCTATTCATGAGCCCACTGGCCCAATTGGTCACTGCAATCCTAGATAACCTTCTTCACTGTCCATTATCAATCTTGGTGTCACCTGCAAACTTACTAACCATGCCTACAAAATTCTCCTCCAAATCATTATTATAAATGACAAATAACAGTGAACCCAGTACTGATTCCTAAGACACACTTCTGGTCATTAGGCTTCCAGTTTGAAAAACAACCCTCTACAACCATCCTCTGTCTTCTGACATCAAGCCAATTTTGTATCCATTTGACTATCTCACCCTGGAACCTGTGAGATTTAACCTTATGCATAAACCTATCATGTGGTACCTTGTCAAAGGCCTTGATAAACTCCATGTAGACAACATCAATTGCACTGTTCTCATTATCTTCTTGGTTACCCCTTCAAAAAACTCAATCAAATTTGTGAGACATGGGCTGCAATTCTCCCAAAAGTGTTGAATTGGTGGGAGATCTGTTTTAATTCCCGACTGTTTTGTCAGTTCAGTTTCTCACCTGAATCTCCACACTGTGCACTGAAGAGGTCCCAGTCAGGAATCTCATTAAAAATCCGGGGGGGGGGGCGGGGGGGGGGGAGTGGTGTGGACAGAGTCTATTCGCGCCGGAGTCTGACAGTTCTGGAACTCTGTGCATGTGCAGTGGTCCCAATCTGTCAGACTCCCCGTTTGCTGGCCAACTGAATTGCTGGCCAGCCTAGGACCCCCACAGTGCTGCTCTTCCAGTATCTCCCACAGTCCGATCATGGCCCCCACAGCAATTCCCGGGCCAGCCCTGACCTATCCCCCATTTCCCCCATTCCCCATCCCCCATCCCAGAGTTTCTCGATGCACAGCCTACACCCCCAGCCCTCCGGCAGTGGGGATCCCCCCACCCCTGCATCCCTGCAGGCTACCCCCCACTCCAACTAACCCGCTCACAGGGTCAGACCCCCCACCCGCGAGGCGGGCCCCTGCTCCCCGGCAGACCAACCCCTCCTACCCGCCCCAATCGCTGCCCTCCCTCCCTCCATCCCAGATCGATCCTGTCTGCAGAGTGGCAGTGGGACTCCCCCACCCCCATCAATCACCTCTAGGCCCCACCCCCAAAAAGCCCTGTCTCCTTAGCACTGCCCGATGCGTGATTGGTAGTGCCAAGGTGCCCCCTAGGCATGGGTACTTTGCCCTTGGGCAGTGCCAGGAGGCACTGGCTGGTACTGCCAGAATGCCCAGGCACCACCCCCCTGCCAACCATGCCCTGGAGGGGGCACCATCACCCCTTCATTCCAGCAGGGTCTCCCACTAGCTCCCTGAACGTGGGGAGTTTGTCTGAACCCTGCTGGAATGAAGTACTCCTGGCAGGGTGAGAGATCCAATCGGGACCTGAAATGTCCCGATAATGAGCTAATAAACATATTTCAAATACACACAAAAAAATTTAAATAACTTTTCTGCCTTCCCGCCGGTTCCCAGCATGGTCTGATCTGCAACTGTTCGCCAGCTCTGGGAGATGCACATGCGTTCCCGGCGTACGTGCAAATCCCTGTTCAAGGCCGGAGACGCGCATCTCTCACCGCGACCCGCCAGAAAAGTTGCAAGTCACAATGGGAGAATCTCAGCCATGATTTCAGAAAGCTACCTGGTCACAAAGTGCCTCGATGGAATGCACCCATCCACTTCAGCAAAGTCTCAGAGCTCCTCAATTGCTGTGTTCTGCATGCAGAAATGCTGCACCAACATCATAACTTCTGACAATATATTTTGCTGAATTGTGAAAAATGTGAGCCAAACAATTGGTTGCAACCATGTCCTTTTGTCCTTTCAGTTTTTGGTAAAACTTGTACTTTCTATAATTACCACTTACATTATCAACTTAACAGACGTAAAGTCTCCCAGGCTGAAGTCCGAAGCCACTGTGCTTTGGATAATATTTTAACTGCAATTTCCTCTGCTGCTTTATAGGAAATATCGTTATAGGAAAACATAAGCAACTGCTAGACCCAATTTCTTAAATTTGAAATATCTCAAAATTAAAGGGAAATACTGTTTTAGCCTTGTTTGAGGCAAAGAAAAGGGAAATATTTAATGTGATCCTTAATGTAATCCAAATGTTCCTATGCAGAAAATTGCATTAGAAAATTATTGCTTTCTGTTTTCACCTATGTTTTCCCACATCTCAGATCTTTCACCATGGAAGAATTACTGTAGATTTCTTTAACAACTTTTGCACTGCATCGATACCTCTAAAAGACTGGTGGTGCCTCACATTTACATAGTTCAGCAGCAGTCACTCTGTCATTTTCCAAATGGCTTTTTAAAAGGAACTGATGATGGATTGCACTTTGAGTGTTTAATTTGTGCTTTTCCAATAATGTGGACTGATTCAAACCTCCTTTTCCTCAGTGACTGACATCAATATTACATTGGCACAAAGTGAGCAATGCATGATGCTCTCTCTTCTTGCTTTTTGTTATGAAATCACATTCCTTTCAGGATTGAAGAATGTCTTTCTCTTAGGAATTTTGAATTGGTCAGTAATGGTGAGGAGGACAATATGTCAGGGTCTTTTGTCTTGGCTGCTCACCAACCTGGAGACTATTGTAAATGATTGACAGTGATACTAGTCAATGAGGTTGGTAAGACAATCGGCTCAACATTGAGAATGGCATCGTTGTAAAAGAGGGTAAATCTCTTTTTATCATGGGCACTTGCGATTTCATATGGTTGACATTGATATTAACCATGAAGTTGGTAAGGTGGCTGTTTGGAACTGTCCAGCCTCTAATCTTCAATCATTGATGGATTTTAATATCAATCATTTAAGATGATCTTCATAGTTCAGTGACAGGGGCGAGTACCCGCAATTGATTGACATTCCCCTCAGGCTTGACTGTGACATCCCATCTCCTGGGATGCATAGATTGGAGGGATTAGGGGTTACGGGGATAGGGCCTGGGTTGGTGCAGACGTTATGGCCAAATGGCCTCCTTTTGCACTGTAGAAATTCTATGATCCTTTGATTTCGAACTTTAATATACCAGTCCTAAGGGCAACTGAAACCAAAATGGGGCCAGAAGCACTGAAGGCTGGAATGTCCAGTACAAAACTAGACAAGTGCCCACCCTAATTGGGATCCTGTTGTTCAAGGCAATTTCAACAGCCTACAAGCCAAAGTGACTGCCATGGTCAATCTGAGCAGTGAAGCATGACAGACATTAAACTAAGGCTTGAATAGGTAGACAGAAAGTTTTATTTCATAGGTTTTGAAATGCTTCTCCATGCTCTAAATGCAAAGTCTGGGCCTCTGCCTTACCAGGCTATCCCACCACATCATCATCCCCTCCTCCCCGCAAGCCCCACAACTTCTAACAATAAACCTCATCAACAACCCCAATCCCCCTCAGCCCACAGCACAATTTATCCACAGTCTGTGAGCAGGCTCTGGGCCATACAGTCTTTGCATTGAGTTTGTACCAACATTAAAATCGTAAGGTTGGATTTTCATTTTTGAAGGGAAAGGAATACTGAGAACTGCAAGGTCATGGAAAATGTTTGTTGGTAACAACAACAGCTTGCATTTATCTAGCACTTTTGATGTAATACTAGTCCTGAAGTACTTCACAGGGGCATGACCACTCACACCACTTTCCATGTCTTGTTACAAATATCAATAAAGAAGAATATATGGTCCGATATGCATTCTATAGCATATAAAGGAATCTGAGGAGCTCCCCGATTGGCTGATCAGGGTTAGATATGTAGACTGGAAAGGGCCAGGATTATCTCTCTGTTCCATGCTATTATCTGGTCTCAGCTGAGGCACGAGTAGGAGTATTGCTTCCTCAGTGCTTTTGATATAAGGAGCAGAAAAATGGGCTCTTGCTCCTGCTGCTATTCAAGGAAAAAGAGCATGTATGGCCATCAGCCTCAGTTACCTGTCAACAGACACTGTCAACTCTTACTCAAGAACACTTCAGCAATGTGCCAAAGGATAACCAACCATTAGTTAGCCTTTCAGCACATAAAAGCAAATTACTGCGGATGCTGGCATCTGAAACCAAAAGAGAAAATGCTGGAAAATCTCAGCAGGTCTGGCAGCATCTGTAAGGAGAGAAAAGAGCTGATGTTTTGAGTCCAGTTGATCCTTTGTCAAAGCTTCAGGAGAGATAGGGAGAGGAGAATTGGAGCATAAAGTAAAAGAAGAAAAATGTACAAACAAAAGTAAACATGAAATAAGACCATCTGGCCAACTGAGTCCACACCTTTCAAAAGAATATGCATAACTTTGATGGACTATCCTCAACTTTTACAATTCATTGAAAGAGATGAATGACCACAGAAAAAACTTCCAAGAAGAGAAAATTTGATGAAATTCCTTCTGATCTCTGCAAGTTAATTGTGAGGAAATTTCGAAATATTGATCTGGTACAAACATTGACATTACGGTTAGTACTCTACAGGTTAAAACTCCTTGGTCCCTCTCTTGACATCAGAATGTCCCATAGAATATTTCACTATTTCTATTTATACATATCGTTGCAAATGAGATCAAGCCTTGGAGGAGGAGCTATACCTACTCCAATCAGCTTGGATCATGTAGATCAAGCCCGAGACAGGTGGTGAGAGCCCTGTCTTGTCAGCTTGGATCGGGAATGTCTCAACTTGTTGGGACTCTGAATTGGCTTTAATTGGACTTGATTGGATTGGAATAAAGTAAACCAAAAAAAAGTTAAAACTTTCAGTCATGTTTGTAGTCAGATACTTGCATAAAGTATTTTTTCAAAGATCTTCTGAAACAGCCCAGCAAGCCACCAAATTGTATCAAACTGCTGCAACAAAATAGGAATAAAACAGATGGACCACTCAGCATTAACCAAGCACCAAAAGTAACAAAGGCACACTCAGCCCAATCAATGCCATAGGGTCTTCCTCATTAACAGCTGGGGGCCTGTGCTAAAGTTGGTAGATCTGTCTCACAAACTAATTAAGCAACTTCCTGTCATGTTCATAGAATCACAACTTTTACCAACATCCCAGATTTGTTCATCACCAACTCTAAGTTTGCCCTGTTCCACCAGCAGGCCAGACATACTAAAGATGACAGAACATATTGATATATGGTTGTGAGGGGATGGCCCAAGGAGTCCACAACATTTCCTTCAGATCTCATGATGTCAGAGGACGTCAGGTCAAACATGGGCAAGGAAACATTTTGATTACCACCTACCACCTGTTGTCAGCTGATGAACTAATATTCCTCTCCATCACTAAGACCGCATACTCCCACCTCCATGAAAATAGCTTGTCTCAGTTCATCAGTTGCTGAAACCCTTAACAGTCCCCTTTCTTATTTCTGGACGTGATGACTTTAATGCACTTCTAGCTAACCTTCCACTTTTTAACCTCCAAAACATTGCCACCTGTATCCTAGTTTGCTTAAGTCTCATTCACCCCACACCCAAGTGCTCAATAATCAACTTTGGTTCTGGATCATGGAATGTCTCCATTTTAAAATTATCATGTTCATTTTGAAAGGCCTCCTCGGCTTCATCCCCTCTCTATCTCTGCGATGTGCTCCAGCAACCCTCCAGTGTTGCTGCACTGCTTCACTTCCAGCCTTGGGTGTATCCCTGATTTTCATCACTCTCTCATTATCAGCCAGGCCTTCAGGTTACCAAGGTACTAAGCTCTGAAATTGCCTCCCTAAAACTCTCCACCTCTCTCAGTCCTTCTTTAAGATATTCCTTTCTACTTCTCTTCGATCAAGTATTTGTCACCTGATCTAATGTTTCCTTATGCAGTTTGGTGTCAAACTTCGTTTAACACTGCTTCTGCAAAGCCATGGGATCTTTTATTATGTTAAAGGTGTTAGGATTATGTAGCTTGTTGTTGTGAACACAGCAAACAACTTGCACATGTCAAGTTCCTACCAGCAGCTAATGTATGGATATTTTTTGATGCAATTGCTTGTAGAGGAAATGTTGCCCAGGGCACTAAGGAAATTCCTGGCTCTTTTTCAAATATAGCTGCAGAGATTTTATGATCAGCTGAAATAGCAGACAGGCCTGGATGGGATTTTCTGGTGTCATATGCACTCAGTAAAATTTCCATTCACTGCAGCGGGACCGGAGAATCCCAGCCGCAGGTGAGGTCAAAGAATTCCGGCCAGGGTTTGAGTTTAACATTTGCTGCAGAGGATAGCACCTCTGACAATGCATTTTGCAACACATGACTAAGTGCCAGCCAAGATTATGCACAGATGTTTTGGAGTGAGATGTAAGCCTTCTAACTCAGAGATAAAAGCGCAACCCAACTGAGTAAAGCTGACATAGCCTTCAGCAGAAATAAAAAGAAAAGCCTGAAAATGGTGAAAACTGAAGTAAAAAAAAGAAAATGCAGAAAATAAACTGCAAGTCCCTCAGCATTACCAGAATTGGCTGCAGGCACTTTCTCAGAATTGGACCTGTGAGGTATTCTGATAAAAGACACCCGAGACATTAACCTACCTTTCCTCTGTACATATATATATTAAGAGACAAGGCATGCATTTCCAACATTTTCTGTTTTGCTGAAGACTTTTGATGATATACTTACCACAATGTTTTATTAATAAGTATAAGTTTTCTACAGATGACTGTCACAAACTATTGTCAAATAATAATTCTGACATCATGGGAAACAACAAAAAAGGAATTTTCTACAATTAATTAAAATAAATGGAAATTGCTCATAATTATGCAAATCTTAGTTTTATTGCATGTTCAACCATAGTCCAGGCTGCTTACTATATAGGTTGTTAACACACTCTAGTTTTTCTTCATATGGCTAAGTCAAATGCAAAGGACAAATCACCGATTTTCTATCCCAGACTGTCAACTCATTGGAGGGTGTTAGCTGTTGGCTGATCCAGAACCACATTTAAGTGCTGTGAACTGCAAGGAAAGTTACTAAAAATATAACAGCGTTTTAAGGGAAGCCATCTATATACAACATTCGATGCAGTTAGTGCAACTCTTCTGTAAATAAACAGCGGTTTGATGCAATAAGTTCATCTTTACTTGCAAATCAATCTGCTGTAAACATCATTTAGGGTCATTTTCAGTTTAAGGAACAAGCAACGGAAAAAAGTAAGGAAGGGGCCAAAATATGACAAATACAAATAAAACTGAACTAAAATGAATAAATATATGAGATTTAATATATTAAAACACAGAGTAAAGAAAGTTAAATGTTGTATTAATGAGCAATGACCAGGATGAAGTTGTGATTTATTATGGTGCCCTATTATTTGATGTTCCTTTATAATTCTCTGCTAATCATTATCCACCTTTAGCAGTCCTGCATTCTAATTAAACGTAAAAGCATTTTTTTAAAGGATGTAGCTGGGTAAAATTTTCGGGTAACAGGTTCAGAATGTAATGGCAAAAGTTCAGAAAATGAACTGCTACACACATGTTTTGCAGCACATCTCAGTGCCGAAGCTAACAAAAACTATCTTCAATACTCCATCACGCTTTACATATTTTGAGAAGCAAGTTGCTGTGCTAATACGCAGAGCGTTTATCTTCTACTGGGATTGATGAAGAAAATGCGGGAGAAGTTGCCGCTTTTATTAGGGCAAATATGTGCAGCGTAGACTGTTGTTTCCCCCTCCCCAGCTGGATCATTTCCATTTTCAGAGCAGGGGGAAATCCTCCATTCGGAAAGCGCGGGTTGCCATGGGTTTCACTCAAACCTTGTCGGAGAGCCAGCACGTCCTCCTGGTGGCGTCAGTGCAGTCTTGCTGGAGACGATTAGCCGGCAGCCTGTTGGCTCCAGGATCCTCTTGTACTTTACACACCATCCCCATACTTTATATGGAGAGGCGCTGGGGCTCAAGGTGATGCCGAGTTGTGTGCAGAGTGACTCAACCCGCGGTGTGAAGAGTAACTTCACTCAAACAGGAAGAGGGGGCAACAATAAGCGCCGGGGATGATTTTCATGGTAAGTGTTGTGCATATTCAGAGTTGAGTTGCAGTTGTATTCACGTAAAGGCTACGAGTGTGTTTCTTATATATAAAAAAAATCCTGGATGGCGGGACGTCAGAGAGAAGATTCAGAGTAAACCAGGTTTTTACCCCCGGTTTAAAAAGAGATCACGGAGCCTCTTTTGAAACTTGGCAAAATTCAGAGACGAGCGGGAGAAGCCCCTCCTCCCCCGTCAGCTTTAACAGTTTATTTCCAGTTAAGTCAGCCTTTTTAATGTCTATTTGCATGGATCTTCTAATATGGTCAAGACTCGAAACTCTGTTCATTAACAATCACTTCGCACAGTTACTAGTAAGTAGCATACTTCTCCACGTCAGGAAGTTAAGCGAGCCACACTGTTTTTCTGGCTGTTTCTAATGCAGTTGTGATTTGGAATATGCTGTTCGTTTCACCCCAGTTCTTGAAGATGTTAAAGCTTTTTTTTGTGCCTAATCACAGAATCAACACAGCCACCGCTAGTTTTCGATATGGTGGCGGCGCTTGTTTTGCATGTTACTGCGTAACAGCTTGTGGTGACAGATGACAATGAATAGTGTTTATTAATGAGTCCAGTGTTTAAAAAACACAAATGTATATCAGCAATCTGCAAGTGCAACAGGTGGAGATATATAATGAATGTGTGTGCTATAGTGTTCTGACAAATACAAAACTGCACTTCTCTCCAAATAAAATCATCAGAAAATAAACTGATGTGATTTCAAATTTAATTCGGAGTAAACAAACCAGGATCTCAGTGGATCGGATTTTATTTAAGTATTTTTATTTTATTATCAATTTAATTCCCTTTGACTTCAGTCAGCAATTTGACGAGATGATGCATTTGGAAAACCTTAAATGTACACAATGCTGTATACACTGCATCTAGCAATGTTTGTTTAACGATGGTTCTACACTTAGAGAGCTGCAAGCTGTCATCAGTGTTTCTTTATAAATTTACAGCAAGAGTCTCTGACTCCGGAATTTTCAGTTGAGCAGTTTACAACTCTGTGATTTATTAATCTTTCAGAAGTTTGTTTTTTTTTTCAAATTGAATGTCCACGCCAGCTAAATATCGAATCCATTTAGTAATGACAGTAATGTTTTAATTAGTTACACGATGGGAAAGGCTTCTGTTAGTACAGTGTAGCATCCAGAAAAGGCTCAGCGAGAGGCAATTAGTGCTGTCACTGAAACCTACAGAAACAAGTTTTTTAAATTAAACAAACTTAGATTGGCTTGAACTCTGGTATCTGCAGGATTGTATAGAGCCTTTTTGGAGAGTGGCCACAAAGATTTCAATAGCAGTTCGCTGATGCCCGCTTCATCTGGACAAATTGTTGCACTTGATGTCGGATACAGTGAAAAATATCCATTAATCTTTCGGATTTAATATCACACAGATTATTGTAACGTGCAAAAAATGTAAAACTACCGGGCCGCTTAATGGGAAACTCCAGCAAATGCATCTTTTCTGTAAGTATTTTAGTAAACACGTAACTAAATGTATATGGAATGGGGCCATAGGAATGTACCACCTTAATCAATACATTTTAATGACAGTACCCACATTTTATATTAATGGCTTCACAAATCAATGGCTTCACAGAAAGAATTCCCTGAATGTATATAGGACGTTTGGATGATTAATCGCTTGGAATTAAAATGCTATAATTTCACAAGGATTTGTATTTCATGATTTAATGGCAGAGTAATTCATATTTGAGTTAGCAATTAAAATGGTTAAAGTACAAACTGCCGGTTTTAAATGGAAACTAAGCTGTGCGGATAAAGACCGCTGGGATATGATTTATATTCTCCACCGCCGATGATTATAACTCATGATGTGTTGTAAATCATACCGTATGGCTTTTTAAGACACAAGAAGGGCGGCTTTGAGTTAGTCATGCATACTTTATAGTGGCCTCGCACCGCTAAATATCAATGTTCATGAGTGATTACCTGACAGTTTTCAGTCTGTCTGATTTCTTGTAGTTTGCTGCACTTTCCAAGTGTGCCGAGTGATGTGAGGAGCTGCATTCAGAATGACTCTGCTGGCAGGAGACAGCTCGGACTATGATTACAGCGCCCTCAGCTGTACCTCTGACAACTCCTTTAACCAGACAATCTACAATGAAACCCAGACTCTCAAAGGTGTGTTTTACAACCGAGCCCACCTGGTGCACTCTCAAGACTACTTGTATGGCAGCGCGATCCCAGAGGATCGCAAACACCACGTTATAATAAACGTCGGGGGGATCAAGTATTTATTGCCATGGACCACATTGGACGACTTCCCCCTCACGCGTCTGGGGCAGCTCCGATTTTGCCACAATTTTGACGAGATCATGAAAATCTGCGACGATTACGACGTGACCTGCAATGAGTTTTTCTTCGATCGGAACCCCGGCGCCTTCAGGACGATTTTGACTTTCCTGAGAGCTGGGAAGCTGAGGCTGCTGAGGGAGATGTGCGCCCTTTCTTTCCAGGAGGAATTGTTGTACTGGGGCATCGAGGATGACCATCTGGAATGGTGCTGTCGCCGCCGATACCTGCAGAAGATCGAAGAGTTTGCCGAAATGAACGCCGTCCAGGAAGACCTGGCGGAGGGCGAAAAGCTGGGCGATTTTGTTGAGCCATCGAGGTGTAATCACTTCATGTCAAAACTCAGGGATATGGTGGAAAACCCCCAGTCAGGACTCCCAGGAAAAATCTTTGCCTGCCTTTCTGTCATATTTGTCACCATTACTGTAGTTAATCTATCCATCAGTACCATGCCTGACCTCAGAGCAGAAGAGGATAAAGTAAGTTTGTTTTTTCACACACTTTAATTCACAATGGTTAAAAAGTACCCTAAACGTTTACAGTTAAGGAATAGCATACTTTCAGTTGTGGAAGTGTAAAATGCATTTTGGTTTCAACTCTCCATTCTACATAGGAGTTTAGGAATTTGCAAATAAAACCTTAACATAAATATTTGATAACATTTATAATACTACATGTTGTGAAGTCAAGTACTTATAGCTTATTTTCTATTGTATAAGAAATTCTACATTAAAATATTAATTGGTTTCATAGAATCTTAGAAAGAGGCCATTCTGTTCTTCATGTTTGTGGCAGTTCTTTGGTACAGCTCTTCAATTAATCCACTCCTTTGTTCTTTTCCTGTAGCCTTGTCAATTTTTTTTCCTATTCAAGTATTTTATCCAGTTTTCTGTTAAATGTTGCTGTTGGATCTGTTTCCACCATCCTCTCAACTCCCACATTCTAGATAACAACAACTCACTGAGTAAAAACACGTTTCCTTCTGTCACCTCTTTTTTTTGCCAGTTGCCTCTGGTTACCAATCCTTCTACCACTGGAAATAATTTTTCCTTTCTCAATTTGTCTATCAAAACTATTCATGTTTTTGAATACCTCTATCAAACCTCCTCTACACCTTCTCTGCCATCTCAGAAAGTCGTAAAAGTTCCCACTGCACTATTTCAAACAGCGGCAAGACAGCTATCACCAGTACCCTGGATGATAGTTATCCCTCGATCAATATTACATAAACAGATTATCTGGTCATTATTACATTATTGTTTATAGAAGCTAACTGTAAGTAAATCTGACTGCCACATTTCCTATATTACAACAGAACCTACACTTCAGGAATACTTTGTTGACTGTAAAGTGAATTTGCACATACTGAAGTTGTGAAATGGTTAGATAAATGGCTACATAGAACATGGGTGGCATAATAGCACAGTGGTTAGCACTGCTGTGTCACAGCTCCCAGGCCCTGGGTTTGATTCTGGCCTTGGGTGACTGCGTGGAGTTTGCACATTCTCCTCGTGTCTGCGTGGGTTTCCTCCAGATGCTCTGGTTTCCTCCCACAGTCCAAAGATGTACAGGTTAGGTTGATTGGCCATGCTGAATTGCCCCTTAGTGTCAGGGAGATTATCAGGGTAAATACATGGGGTTACGGGGAAAGGGCCTGGTTGAGATGGTTATTGGTGCAGGCTCAATGGGCTGAATGGCCTTCTTCTGCACTGTAGGGATTCTATGATTCCAAATAAAGGCAAACTCTCTTTACCTTAAAGGCAAATAACCCCATTTGTACCACGTAACTGAAGTTTATCTACGTATATGTTAAAGAGCACAGAAACAAATTCTAGTGTAACAAATATTATTTAATGTTATTATAGCATTGATATTAATATAAAATCAATAACATCATGCGATCAATGACCAACAGGAAAAGCCCCACTAATCCACCAGCTTATTCCACAATCATCTCTATACTTCAATCCTGCCAGAACTGTAGATTGCATTTGGGCTATGTGGTGATTTGGTGGCGATTGTCCTTTTGGAGCCTACACAGCAAAGCAAGGGCCACCTGGGTTGAGGGATCAATTGGGAGTCAAGGTGGGTAATCACCCCAGTAGGTGGGATCCTCTCATAGGCTGGGGACATGTTGGGAACAAGGGCAGCTGGGTGGCTGCTCTACAGTTTTTCTTATTAATAAGTACCTTTTTGTGTTTCCAATGAAGTCAGTGAAAGTGAATCATTACATCGGGTGACAAGGATAAAATTATCATGACACTGCTTCTGGCCCAACATTTGTGAGTATCCTGTTTTAGTCGATGTCTGAGAAAAAAAAGGTACTCACCCAAATGCCTGTCTTTGGGTGAATGGACCCGTTTCTCTTGAGAAACTACCAGACCCTTGGGGACAGATGCAGAACAAACCCGAATTGGCTGGTACAGTCAAAAGCTTTAAAATGTATCAAAAACTAATCAAGAGAAAATAATCCTGAGAAACAAGAGCTACAGCTTTAAATTACAAAAAAACATAATTTCAAAAAAGGAGTTGCTGCAAAGTTTTTTGTAATTAAACAAGCACAAAGCAAGCAGGCTTTAAGTGAAAAAGGGGAAAAAGACCCCAAGTGAGCAACTGGAGGTCACCAAGAGTGCAGAAAATCAAGAGGCAGAAACTGACAAGCTTCCCATCGAGCAGAACTTATGGTTATTCCGTGGGAGTAATTGGTGCATTAGTGGACTTCAAGCAAGTAGAAGTCCTTAATCTGTTTTTTAAAAAGGTTAAGAAGTTATAAAAACAACAACCCCTTCGACCATTAGTGCCACCAGTGCCAGTGAAACTGACCAAAAAAGCACGTATAAAAAGGGGAAAAAATGGACTCTCCAAACAGCCAGAAAAAAAACATTAAAAAGGCTTTCCTTCATTAAAAGTGCCAAGTTTTAAAAATCAAAAAAAAGGCAGGGGGGTTCCCACCAAAACTTCAGAAGTGTGGGAAAATACAGAGAAAAAATGACAGCTGCTAATAGTTCAGTAAGAGAAAAGTGACAGTCTTAAAATGGCAATACATTTAAAGAGGTAATGCATTTAAAGCAGCAACCACAAAAAGGAACAAATGGTTATGGGCAGGAAAAATAGAGAAGACCCCAGATAGAAGGCAACTCTCAAAAAAGTCCATTATCAATGAAGAGGCAATGGAAGCCTCAGACAAGCCAACAGAAGACATCAGAAAGAAGGCAATAGAAGACTTCAGATAGGAAGCAATAAAAAACTCAATAAAGTGGACAATGAAAGACTCCACAAAGAGGGCAATGAAAGACTCCAGAAGGAGGGCACTGAAAGTCACCAGAAAGAGGGCAGTGAGAAACCTCAGAAGGAGGGCACTGAAAGACATGGGAAAGATGGCAATGAAAAGCCCCAGAAAGACAGCAATGAAAGACCCCGGAAGAAGGGCAACAAGTGAATTGCAGAATGGAAACAAGTCAATACTTTGTCAGAGGCAGACCTGACCAACAATGAAACCTAAAGAGTTTGGCTCAAGTTAGGACAAGTAGAAATGAAGGTTTCATTTATGAATGTGTCTGTCTAATAAGAGCATGATGAATTCCCCTCAGAAGAAACACAGAAATTAATGACTTCAAAAGGAACTTTGAACTATTGAATATAAAAGAGGAATCAGCAAAAAGAATTAAAGCTCGAGATAAGACATTAAAGCAACAAGATGAAATGACAGATAGGAAACTTTAAAACAAAATGCAAAAATTGATAACATAAAATTAAAAGAAGTAAAATTCATGAGACAATATAGAATGTGCTTAAACCATGAAGAGCAAGTCTAGTGAAGAATTGAATCAGGAGAATGAGAGCTTGAAGAAGGGAATGAGCAATTATCTGAAGAGGTAAAAACATAGAAATTGGCTGCAGAATCAGCAATTCAGACAGCGAACAAAACTGAGATTACCTGTCAGAACAAGATTGCTGAAATGGTCATGCAAATGAGAACATAAGAACATAAGAAATAGGAGCAGGAGTAGGCCATCTAGCCCTTCGAGCCTGCCCCGCCATTCAATAAGATCATGGCTGATCTGTTGTGGCTCAGTTCCACTTTCCCGCCCTCTCCCCATAACCCTTAATCCCCTCTCTTATCAAGAACCCATCAACCCGCTTCTTAAAAATATTTAGCGAGGCAGCCTCCACCACTTCAACGGGCAGAGAATTCCAGAGATTCACCACCCTTTGAGTGAAGAAGTTCCTCCTCAACTCCGTTCTAAACCGCCTCCCCTTTATCTTGAGGCTGTGCCCCCTAGTCCTACTGTCTTTTTTGAGCGGGAAGAGTCTCTCCACCTCTATCCTATCCATCCCATTCATCATCTTATACGTCTCAATGAGATCTCCCCTCATTCTTCTAAACTCTAACGAGTACAAGCCTAGTTTATTCAGCCTCTCCTCATAGCTCAATCCCCTCAACTCCGGTATCAGCCTAGTAAACCTCCTCTGCACTCCCTCCAGGGCCAAAATATCCTTGCGCAGGTGCGGCGCCCAAAACTGCACACAGTACTCCAGCTGCGGCCTCACCAATGCCCTATACAGCTGCAGCAAGACCTCCCTACTTTTATATTCAATCCCCCTCGCTATGAAGGCCAGCATCCCATTCGCCTTCCTGACCACCTGCTGCACCTGCAAGCTGGGTTTTTGCGACTCATGCACAAGGACCCCGAGGTCCCTCTGCACCGTCGCCTGCTGCAGTTTTTCGCCACGTAAGTAATGGAATAGCACAAGTGCCAATATGATAAAATGATCGATGAAAAATACACCAAATTGAAATGCTGGAAAGAGGAGAAACTTTATCACACAACCTAAGTAGCAGAAACACAGTAATACGACCCCATCCCTTCACACGTGAAAAAAACTCTCAAGGTGATATTTGCAATTGTACATTGTTAAAGCCTACCAGTTTATGTTGAAACACACAAGCCTCTGGAACTTATCAATGAGCCATCACTACTACAACAATAAAAACCCCATATTAAGTTCATAAAAAAACATGGGGTCATAACATGAAACATGAAGGGTGGCATGGTGGCACAGTGGTTAGCACCACTGCCTCACATTGCCAGGGACCCAGGTTCAATTCTGGCCTCAGGCCACTATCTGTGTGGAGTTTGCACTTTCTCCCCGTGTCTGCGTTGGTTTCCTCCAGGTGCTCCTCCCAGAGTCCAAAGCTGTGCGAGTTAGGTTGATTGGCCATGCTAAATTGACCCGTGTCAGGGGATTAGCAGAGTAAATGTATGGGGTTACGGGAATAGGGCCTGGGTGGGATTGTGGTCGGGACAGATTTGATGAACTGAATGGTCTCCTTCTGGACTTAAAGGATTTTATGATTCAATAGTGGATCAAGTTGGATCTTCAGAACTATTGCCTCTAGTCCGGATCCCTGTTGCACCTAGTAGATATGGAGGGATGTAAGTATGTGGAGGAGCAGAGGCGTAAATGCTCCTACAATTATTATCATCTATTAGTGTCACATGTAGACTTACATTACACTGCAATGAAGTGACTGTGAAAATTCTCTAGTTGCCATATTCCGGTGCCTGTTCAGTTACTCGGAGGGAGATTTTAGTGTGGTCAATGCATCTAACCAGCGCATCTTTGGACTGCAGGCGAAAACCCACACAGACACATGGAGAACGGACAAACTCCAGACAGACAAGGATCCAATCTGGGAATTGAACCCAGGTCCCTGGCACTGTGAGGCAGCAGTGCTAACCACTGTGCCACAATGCCATCTCAATTATGTTGCCGTCAGGGAATGTTTTCGAACCCGTACGCACCAAAGTACACGATCGATCTGTTATAGCCATATAACTGATGTCTCTGTGGAAGCAAATAGTAATGAACTACCTATGGTAAAAGAGGTACCCATTATTCCTGTTAATGTCAATCCTGTAGTATAAGGTTACAGTGAACCACCTTCTTTAACCACTGCACTCCATGTGGTTTTGGGAAAGGAATTCCAGGATTTAGACAGTGAAGGAATGGCGATTATAGCTCCAAGGATGGTGTGTGGCCTGGAAGAGAACTTGCAGGTAATGGTGTTCCTGCAACTTCCCTTGTATTAAAGTACAGTCATAAACAGGTTCCAGCGATGTGAAAGTTTCCATTCATTATGTCTCCTGCAGTTAGTTGGTGCTGTTTCACCTTTGTTCAAAACAAACTATTGAATTGATGGATTTGAATCCTAAACTTCAGATAAAGATGAAAAGTTTTATGGGATGGTGCAGATGAATCTTCAGTTCTCTGACGATACTGACATGAATCAGGTACATGAGAGGTTGCAGGAGGAGGTATGTGGGGAATGGGATTTAAGGTGTGGGTTTGGGGGGGGCAGTTGTGGAGTATGGGGATCCCAGGGCAGCTCTGGCCCACATGGTTCTAATATAGCCTTGAAGAACATTCCTGTTCCTCCCAACCCCATTACAATTTACTTATTTTTGGGGTATCTTTCTCTTCACTACTTGTTTCAACTTTACATGAGACTCCTGGCAGGCTTGCCAAATGGAAAACCCAGCAAATATGGCAGAACAGCAGTAAGTGGTGCACACCCCTGCTTGGATTTGGCATTGAACCTTGAAAAATTCATTCCTTTGTTGTCTGATTAGCAGGCAACCCCTACCAAAGTCTTCAATCCGTTGCTGTTCATTTCTACTGCCTGTTCATCCATTCTGAAACCTCTCCTTTCTACAATGATTGTTGTGTATTTAACAATGCTACTCCTCACCCTTTCCCAAATTCTCTACCTTTCCTAATGATCTTATTGCAGCAAATATTATGTTTCATTACATCAAACCCTATTACAGGATCTGTGCTTCCAACTCACTTTTATTTCTCATGCAGTTTTTTGTTTATTAATGTTACAAGTAGGCTTACATTAATGCTACAATGTTCAAATGATCTTATTACAGCAAATATTATGTTTTGTTACATCAGATCCTATTACAGGATCTGTGCTTCCAACTCACTTTTATTTCTCATGCTGTTTTTTATTTATTAATTTTACAAGTAGACTTATATTAATGCCACACTCTGGCGCTTGTTCGATTACACTAAGAGAGAGTTTAGCATCGCCAGTGCACCTAACCAGCACGTCTTTTGTACTGTGGGAGAAAACTGAAACACCCAGAGGAAACACACACAAACACAGGGAGAATGTGCAGTTTCCACATAGACAATGATCCAAGCCGGGAATCGGGTCTGGGTCCCTGGCACTGTGAGGCAGCAGTGCTAACCACTGTGCCACTGTAGTATGTATATTTGTGTACAAAATTCTTAACTGGGTAACTTGCACTCGCCCTGCCCATGTACTCTGCAGGTGTTCTTCTCAGACATTCTGATTTGTTGAGTAGATTTTCCCCTCCTATCAATGCGTAGGGGTTATTGATACATAAATTTGGTTTGCTGAACTGTCTTGCCCTAGCCAGTTTGGGCTATCATTAGTATTTGCAGCAACATGCTCCTATCAGTGTTGACAAAATTTGCTGAGTATTTGCTTAACTTACTTTCCAATTCTCAAAGAGTTAGTCAGGCAAAACTGACAGGTGTTTATTAAATTAATATTAAAGTTAGCTGCGCTGAAACTCAGTTGGCAAATAATTGGTAGAAAGGTTAATTGATGAAATTATTAAGATAATCCACATGTAGTTAAATTATTTCACAGTAACGTAACATGCTGATTATGAATTAAAGTTGAGATCAATGTCCAAGACAAACATAAGTTGGTAGAATTACAGCACTTTGTAAATAGGTGGACTTACATTCCTTTGTGCCCTAAACCAGGCATCATTCAGGTTGGGGGGCAATGATGGAACACTGGAATGGAATTCCTCCTCAGGATTCAGAATAAATCCAAATAGTTGTAGACACCAATGAGATAGGTTTAGAGGTGATTGGGATAGGAGTGAAAGTGAGCCCGGAGCTATTTCCTTACCCTCTACTACTGCTTGATATGAAACATGCCCACAGCTTTGACTTCCCACCTGCAATATCACAAGAGGTTGACTCAAACTTTTATATATTTACATGAGGGATATTTTTATATTTTTGTTGTTGGTTCTTCAAATTATCTTGGGAATGTGACATTTTTCTGCTTGTTGATTCACTACATTTTGCTTTTGGGCCCATTACTTCTGACCGCCAGGCCAAGGTCCTCCACAAAATCCCCTGACTATTCCCAACCCCTGACTACCACACCCACCCACCCGACCCATCCTACAACTCCACCACACCCCCAGTTACCATCTCTACCCCCTAACTATCCTCCCAGCCCACGGCAACACTTCTCACGCCAATGACCCTCTCAACCCAACCCCTGAATATCCACCCACATTGCGACTACCCTCCTGACCTTTGAGTACCCACCCACCTGCCCTAGCAAACCCTCGATCACTCCATCCCTGACTACCACTTCCCCTCATCAGCTAAGCTTCTAATCTCCTAAATATCTTCTCCCAACTATCTTCCTGACACCCCCCCCATCGACCATCTGAACCCCCCAACTATCCTTCTGAACCACCAATTAATCTCCCACCCACTAACTACTGTCCCAATTCGCCTCCCACAACCATCTGAACCCCTCCACCAACCACCCAACACCACTCATTGATCACCCCCTAACACTGACCAACCAACAGCACCCCCATTGACCACTAAACCCCTTCCCTGAGCGATCATCCCCATCTTCCTCTTCCCACTGACCTCCCACCCATCCTACCCACCTACCGTCTCCCTGGTCCCTCAAAGGACTTTTAAACTTACAGCAGTTAGTGCCGTAAATAAAGGCCCTGACTTTCTTTTCCCCACCGCACCAGATTCAAGGATTCCTAAACAGCTGGATTGTGCTTTCCTCACCCTGCCCGAGTCGGAGTTTGGGTGAGGAAGGTGAAGCTCCTGAATAAGGTATGTAAAGTGGAGCAAAATGGCAATCTGACCATGATTGCCACTCCACTGAAGCGTTGACCATTATCTCAATTTACTTTGGTGTTTGACCTCTTGATCTCTGCATCACTCCCTATCAACTGGAAACAATGCTGAATCTTGACTCCCATGCCCAATGTCACAGGAGATCAGTTTGTATATTAAAAATTCTTGAAAATTCCCATTATAACACTTATTTCCCCTGGTCTTGATTTGATGATGGCTCTGTGATGTTAGTAAAACTTGACCAATGCTTAAATCATTAACATAACTTATAGCAAGGTGACAGCTAAGGCCTGCAACACATATTTTGTCCATAGATGTCACGGTTACAGCACCCTTATTTTGGTTCCAATCCTTGATGTGTCTCAGCGTTTCTGCAGATAGGTGAAAAATAATAGTGTTACTACCTGAATAATGGAGATGAAAGTTTACCCCACAACCTTTATATGTGGGGAAACCGAGAATTTCTGGACAGTTTCAAGGCAGTTTTAATATGTTGTCACCTTGCTGTACCTACAATGATATATGTAGACTAATATACTTGAAACACTGCTCAGAAGTTTTCAATTACACTAAATCTATTCATCTTAGCATTTTAACTGATAGCAATAATCATAAGTTTCATTATATCAAAAAATATTAGCATTTCACTTAAAATGCTACATTTCTGTTCTTTGTGTAAGTCTGAAAGAAATGTGACAGTTTCTGAAATGGGTTTCAAATATATTGATCTGTTTAATTTTCAGAACTGCCTGTATTTTAAAATTTGGATGAAGAATCTCTATATGTTTGTTATTGCACAAACAGTCTTTGCAAGAGATTGCTAAGTATTGTACAGTGTGAATAGAAAATTTACAAATGACTAGCAGATTAAAACAGATGACAGAGAATAGACAATGCTTATTGAACAAGGCAAAGAGATTTAAATACAAATATCACGCAAATGGAATCCCACATTGGAAAGGAAGTTGAGGATAAAATCTGTATTTCATGTGTCCCACATATTGAATTGAAGGAAAATGTAATTATTAAAAAGTAGATTGAGAAAATCTTTGTAGTTAACAAAAAGGATTTATCACTGTATGTTGCTATCAACTCAAGGAAAATGACCAAAGCATCCAGTACAAATACATTCTAAGGCAGCCTAAAGCATTTGAAAAATCAGTGTCCAATGGGTGAATATAGCGTTGAGATAAATTTGAAACCAAAAAGAAGCATTTAATGCTCATCCAGCCAGATAATAAAGTGAAAGCTAGATATACCTAAAGAACACATTAAGAAAAACTACAAAAGGTGAAACCAGGAAGATTAAGAGGGAATATGAGAAGAAATGAACAAAAACACTTCAGGACAATTCGGAGGTTTTCTAAAGTCTCGTTCATCACCAGCAATGTGAATAGTGAATTCTTAGTGCCCTTTCTTCCTCAATGACAAGAACAACAACTTATATAGTGCCTTTAATGTAATAAAATGTCCCAAGGAGCTTCACAAAACAAAGTTTGGTACCATGAGACGATATTGAGTAGATGGCCAAAAGCTTGCTCAAAAGACATGTTTCAAGTCATGTCTTAAAGAAGGAAAGTGAGGTAGAATGATGAGGAGTGAATTCCAACACTAGGCAACTGAAGGTGCAGCCGTCAAAAGTGAAGCAATTAAATCAGGGATGCACAAGAGAATTAGAGGAACGCAGATATCTTGGAAGTTTGTGGCTGATGGAGATTACAGAAACAGGGAGGGATGAGTCAAAGCAGGGGTTTGAAAACAAGGATGAGAATTTTAAAATCAAGACATTGCTTGACTGGGAACCAATGTAGCTCAGTGAATACTGAAGCAATAGGAAAGTGTGATTTGGTGCGAATTAAGTCATGAGCAGTAGAATTTTGAATGACCTCAAGTTTACGAAAGGTAGAATGTGGGAGATCAGTCACAATGCATTGAAACAGTCAAACCCAGAGGTAATGAGAGCATAAATAAAGATTTCAGCAGCAAATGAGCTGAGATGGGGCAATGTTACAGAGATGGAAATGGGTGGTCTTAGTGATAGAACAGATATGAAGTTGGAAGTTCATCTCAGGATCAGATGTGATAACAAGATTGCAAACAGACTGCCTTAATCTCAGACTGTTGCCAGATAAAGGGCTGGAGTCCATAGTTAAGGAGCAGAGTTTGGATATAATGCAAACACAAGCTGCAATCATACCACCATTCAAGCCAGTGGGATTTTCCCATCTCGTTGCAGTGAATGGAGATTAAATGGCCCCCATATTCTTTGACTTCATTGCAGTGGGAGCATGGTGTGAATTGCGGGTAAGATTGCACCCACTGAGTCAGCTATCCTGTAATCTATATTAACATTTGTTCTCTTGAGTCCACACCTGACATTGTGCTGTTGGAGTATATGCCAGACATCAAGCCATGGGTGAGATGAAACTTCTTCCAACTTCACATTGAACGACTGAAGCTGTAATTTTCCACCTCCACCGTAAACTCCTTTCCCTAGCCTGAGCCACCATTCCCCCACCAACCAACTATGACCCTGACTTTGTCAGGTTGAGAGGTCCCACTATTATTCTGCACTTGAGATCAGTGGCAGAGCGAGGGAAGAGCTGATCGGGGCTGGCCATCGGGTTCGCGAAGTGGGTGGTTTGGACTTCCGAGGTGGCGGGTGTCTGGAACATCAGGACTGCAGGGGGGGCTCGGGGAGATCAGGGCTGGTGGAGAGGAGGTGGGACGTCCCGAGAGGTCCAGGAGGCCCAGCAATTGGGGGGGAGTGAGTCAGAAATGTGGGGTTGCAGGACTGGCCAGCGATTGAGCTGGCCAGCAGTCGGGCGACTGATGAGAGATCAGCACACGCGCAGTGGCCCACTCAGCATTATGCTGCTGGCGTCGCCAGTGGTAATAGGAACCCTTCCCTGATTTTCAATGTGAATCTCGCTAGTGCACTCTGCAGTGCCCCTCAGTGTGGGAGATTCATTTTAAAAATCCTGCTGTAAAATCCAGTGAAAGTTACTCCTGTTTTTATGCAAATTTGTCACTTAGAATTTTTTTGGGAGAATCCGGGCCATGATCCTTAGTTTCTGATGTTTAGTTCTATTCCTGTCCTTTCTCAGCCTAGTAACTTTTAGCCCTAGAACTGTCCTTCCCGGTGACAGTAGTAAGGGAGGTCCTCCTGCTCGTGCAAGCTAGGCAAACCTTCCAGCTTTATTTTAACTCTTCATTTAGTCTTTTCAAGCCAAGTGCGAGAACATAAAGAACATAAGAAATAGGAGCGGGAGTGGCTATTCAGCCTTTCAAGTCATTCTGTCATTTATTGAGGTCATGGTGGATCTTCTGCTTCATCATCTTTTTCTTTGCACTATCCCCATATCTTTTGATGTTGTTATTATGTAGAAATCTATCGATCTCGGTCCTATACATATGCAACAACTAAGCTGCCACATCCCTTGGGGCAGAGAATTTCAAAATATCACCACCCTCTGAGTGAAAAAATTCTCCTCATCTCAGTCCTGAATGGCCTGTCGCTCATTGTGAGACTACCCCCAACCAGGGGAAACATCTTTCCTGCATCTATCTTGTCAAGCCTGTAAGAATTCTGTATGTTTGAATGAGATCAGCTCTTTTTTTTAAACTCCAGAGAATAAAAGTCCAGTCTGTTCAATCTTTTCTCCATCCCAGGAATTAGTTTGGTGAATCTTTGTTGCAATTCCTCTATTTTTCCTTAGGTAAGGAGATCAAAACTGCACACAGTGCTCCAGGTGCAGTCTCACAAAGGCTCTATATGAGACAATAAGACATTGTAACTTTATTCACAAATCCTCTTGTAATAAAGGCCAACATGCCATTTGCCTTTTTAATTGCTTGTTGTCTCTGCATGTTAGCTTTCAGTGGCTCATGAACAAGGATACCCAAGTCCCTTTGCTGTTCAATACTTTACAGCCTCTCTCACAATTAAAAAAATACTCTTTATTTCTGTTTCTCCTACCAAGGTGGATAACCTCACATTTCTCCACGTTGTATTCCATCTGCAAATGGTTGCTCACTGGCTTAGCAGCTCCAAATCCTCTCCAAAATTCTTTGCATCCTCCTCACAATTTCCACTTCCACCCAGTTTTGTATCATCTGCAAACTGGGAAGTATTAAATTGAATACCCCACATCCAAATCATTGATGTAGATTGTGAACAGCTGAGGTCAAGCACCAATCCTTACACACTTCCACCCTTATTCTGACACAGAGCACCATAAAGACTTACGGCCTCTAGTTGTTCTCTCCCTCCTGGACTTAGCAGACTAATTGTGAATTGCCAGGGATATCTTAGAAACCTTTTTCTTTTCAAAACCTATTTCCGTGGTGGCACGAATGAAACAGGTCTTGTATCCTGATAGAAACTTTAATTAATTACCTGTGAGTACCCAGATCTCTTTCATATTGGAACTAAATGTAAAGCGGAACTGTTTACAATCTGACATTCTCAACACTTTTCTGGGACTTTGGAGAATCATAGTCTGTCCACTGCAAGCACCCAGACTGCTGCCATTGTCTCCAATTGTAAATACCTTGCATCTTCTTTCCAGTAAAACAATCTGGGCTCCCTTTAATCCCGACCAACCAAATCACCCAGGCTTGTTGCTAGGCAGATTTCAGGACCCCCTTCACTTTACCTTAAAGATACTGGGCAGAATTCTCCCACATCCCCACTGATGGATTCAATGGCAGAGCGAGCGGGGAGGAGAATTTGGTAGGAGGCCCAAAACCAGTTTCCACACTGTCATGAATTTTCCATGGGATTGTTCCTTGGTATCCACTGTGGCAGATCAGGAAATAACGTGAATCATAGAATCCCTATAGTGCAGAAAGAGGCTATTCGGCCCATCGAGTTTGCACCAACAACAATCCTAACCATGTCCTATCCCTGCAACCCCACATATTTACCCCACTAATCCCTCAAACCAACACATCCTGGGACACCAAGTGGCAATTTAGCATGGCCAATGCACCTAACCCACACATCATTGGATTGTGGGAGGAAACTGGAGCACCCAGAGGAAACCCACGCAGATACGGAGAGAGCGTGCAAGCTCCTCACAGACAGGAGTCGAACCCGGGTCCCTGTGCTCTGAGGCAAAAGTGCAAACCATTATGCCACTGTGCCACTGAAACTGATTTGCATCCCGCTAACGGGATGCAAAAGAGTGCCTGACCTGAATCTTCCCCTCACACCCAATTCTCTGAGACACCAACGAGACAGCACACTGGTCTAGAACATATCTGGAACAGCATGAGACTTACGTGAAAAGTGCCTGGGGTTCAGATTGGAAGTCACCGGTGATCCTGGACTCTGGCACACCACAGCATTGGGTCCAGGGAGCATCTATCGGGTGGATCTTCCAGCTTCAGTGTCATCAAGAAGGTCCAATTTCCAGCCTCAGCATATTGCCAGAGATCCATCTTCTTCCATGGTTGGGCATCTTTTAAATATGGCAGTCGGATCTGAAGGTGGGCCATACAAAATCAGTTTAGCTCAGTTGGCTGGGCAGCTGGTTATTGATGCAGAACAATGCCAGCAGGACGGGTTCAATTCGTGTACAGAATGAGATTATTCATGAAGACCCACCTTCTAAACTTCACCTGAGATGTGGTGATCCTCAGGTTAAATCACCACCAGTCAGCTCTCCCCCTCAAAGGGTAGTGCAGCCTATGGTCATCTGGGACAATGGTGACTGGCCTCTAATGATCTTGTAAACCTCAATTAAGTCACCCAACGGCTTCCTCTGTTGTAAGCAAAATAACCTGAGCCTGACCAATCTTTCCTCATAACTGCAATTTTTAAGTCCTAGTAACATTCTTGTAAATCTCCCTTTCTGTAATTTGGCAACCAGAACTCTACACAAAACTCCAGCTGTGGCCTAACCAGCATTTTATTTTGTTCCAGAATTACATCCCTGCTTTTATATTGTTTCAGAATTACATCCCTGCATCCCCTCTATACCTCATCCACTAAAGGAAAGCATTCTATATGCTTTCTTTACCATTTTATCCACCTGTCCTGCCATCTTCAAGGACCTAATCCAGGCAAGTGATGGGTATTCTAAAACACCTCTAACTTCTGCCTTGTTGATGGTAGACAGGCTTTGGGAAATCAATTGGAGTTCATCACAACAGAATTCCCAGCTTCCAACTGCTCATGTACCAACAGTACTTTTGTTGCTGTTTAAGTTTCTGTTCAGCACTAACCCTTAGAATATTGCTGTGGGAAATTCATTGATGGTAATGGCATTTAAAGTTAGGGGGAGGTGGTTAGATTCTGTCATGTTGGAGATGTTCATTGCCTGGCACTCGTGCGGTGTAAATGTCACTTCCCACTTATCAACCCAAGCCTGAATGTTATCCAGGTTTTGTTTTATGTGGGCCAGGCACAGACTGCTTCATTATCTGAGGAAATGCAAATAGATCTGAATACTGTTCAAAATCCCAATTCCAGCCTTATGAAGGAGAGAAGATCATTGAGGAAGTAGCTGAAGATATTTGGCACCCAGAACACTAACCTGAGAAACCCCTGCAGCAATGTCCGAGATTGAAATAATTAGCCTCCAACAAAAACAACCATCTTCTTTTGTATTAGATACAACTCCAACCAATGGAGAATTATCCCTTGATTCCTTTTGGCCTCAATTTTACTAGGGTTCTTTGATGCCACACACTGAAATACCTTAGAGTCATAGAGGTTTACAGCATGGAAATAAGCCCGTCAGCCCTCTCTCATTTCTCAGTTCTACCCTTATAGACTCAGTAGGCAAACCCTCAGAAATATCCCCTCTCAGTACTGCCATGATGTTCTCCCTAATTAAAAATGCATCTCCCCCTCCTCTCTTACCTCCTGTTCTGTCTTTCCTATAGCATTTGTACCCTGGAACAAGTCCTGTCCTTTCCTTAGCCATGTTTCAGTAATAGCTATAATATCCCAATTCCATGTACTCATCGATGCCCTGAGTTCATCTGCCTTGCCCATCAGGCCTCTTGCGTTGAAATAAATGCAGTTTAATCTAGACTTCCCTTGCTTCCTGCCCTGCTCTTGCCTGATCTGTCCAGTACTAGGATTACTGACACTGCCTTTACTATTTAATGTGTTCCCTTTAACTTCCATGCTGTCCTCAATCTTCTCTTCTGTCTCCCTACTGCTTTGGGTACCCCCCCTCCCCCCTCCCTCCCCCCCCTCCCCCTCCCCCTCCCCCCAAACTAGTTTAAACCCTCCTGAGTGTCTGCAGCAAATCTCCCCACCAATCTCCTCCCCAACCTTCTTGTTAAGTGATGTCGTTCTCATCTTGAGAATTCAGCTTGAACCAAGGCTGTAATGACATGTGGAGCTAGGTGGTCCTGGTAGAACCCAAATTGAGCATCAGTGAGCAGATTGTTGTGGAGCAAAGTCCCACCAAAGATACCTTTGATGATTGAGAATAGACTTGATGGGGATGATAATTCCCAGACTTGTCCTGCTTTTTCTAGGTTAAGTGCCAGTGTTGTAGTGTTTATCACCTGTCTGTTTGATTATTCCAACAGTTTCCTTCCTGGCCTTCAATCTTCCAATCTCTTAAAACTCCAACTTGTTCAAATCTCAGCTGCAGGTTTTCAAATCAACTCTGACCTCACCCCCACAATACCTCTGCAATCTCCTCCGACCTTACATCCCCTCTCATATTCTTCAGTCCTCTGACACTTTTATCCAAGCCTCTGCCCCTTTTATCCAAGCCTCTGCCCTTTCAGTTAACGACTGGTAGCTATGCCTTCAGCTGTCACAGGTCCACTTTCTGGACCTTCTGACACAAACACTTCCACTTCTTAAAATCCTTTCAAAACATCCATTCAGCTGAGCTCCCACTCACCTTCCCTGAATCTGGTGTTCATTCTTTTCGTGGTCTGTTTGTTTTTCTCCTCTCATAAATAGTAGTAGGATATTTGGTATCTCAATTTTAAATGTAAATTGCACTGTTGGATTACAAGAGCAGTAAGAGTACGGGTAACAAATAGTCCACTGATGCATCAAAAACGCAAGAAAATGGCTCAAGAATGCTGTTTCAATCATTTGCTTAAGTACCCCGAGGATGTAGATGTTTGGATTGTAAAAACTGCTAATATGGAAGATATTATCTGAAGAGAAAAGCACTAAGGAAGAGAGAAAAGATATGGGAGGTGATTCTCCCAGCGCGCTGCTCCTGGGCCAGGACACTCAAGCAGAGGCTGTTTTGCGGGGCTCCCTGCTGGACACTACGGCCTCCGCGAGTCTCCACCAGCCAGATTACTGGCGCCAGCAGCACCACACCAGAAATTGGTGCTAATTTGAATATATTTTAAATCCCATTAGCAGGCCAAGGACTGAAATCTCTGGGCCCACTTGCATCTCCCCCGTCGAGTTCACTCCAGCAGGGTTTACTATAGCTCCCCACTTGTGGGTAGCTAGTGGCCTGACCCCGCTGGAGTAAAGCAAGACAATCAGGGCCCCTTTTCAGACAGTCAGGCACTAGAGGGGAAGGGTGCCCCCTCGGCATTGCCACCTTGACAGTGCCAGCCTGGGCCCCCAGTCACTGTCCAAGGGGCAAAATGGCAATGCTCAGGGCACATCTTGGCACTGCCCGCTGGACATCGGGGGTGGGGCCTAATGGAGGCACGGAGCCTGATGGTGGGGGTAGGGGGGGAGCATCTGGGGAGGGTGATCATTGGGCATGAGGGGGTCCTGCTGCCACTCTGCATTCAGGCTTGGTGGCAGAGGGAGGGTGGCCAATGTTTGGGGCTGGGCATCGGGGTGAGGGCTCAGACTGCTGGAGGGGTTGGGGCTGCAGGCGGGGGGTTGGGAATGTGGGTGTATTAGGGCTGCTGATGGATGGGTGATCAGGAGATTAGGGTTGTGTAGGGTGGGGGGGGTGCAGGGGCAACATTGAAGCGGGGGGGGCGGTGGTGGGGGTCGAGGCTGACCCAGAAATGTTCAGGGGGCCAGTGATCAGGCTAGTGGCAGGGTCGGGAGGCCATTAATGAGGAGTCACAGGGCTGGTCAGCAATCGCGGCCTCTGTGCAAGCACTGATCTGGGTGCTGACAGATTGGCGCATACACATTGGCTGCTCAGCGCTATGCTGCTGGCCTCTCCAGTGGGAATAGGCCCCGCTCACTGAATTTCAGCATGATTCACGCTAATGCACTCTGCAGTGCACAGAGTGTGGCAGATTCATTTTGAAAATCCCACTGAAAAAACTAGCAGGATTTACTCCAGTTATCATGCGAATTCGGCACTTAGAATTCTTTTGGGAGAATTGGCCCCCTTGTTTTTTCACCTCTATTTTGGTAGACACTATTGCACTTGATGTTCACAACATATAGACAAGATTTACTCACACGAAGGATATTGCTTCTATTTTGATGTAACATGCTTGCTTTTGAATAAAGTGGTTACAGCTTGCTACCTCAAATACACCTACCTAGTCCATCTGAATGGGATCAAAATTGAAATAATTTGGCCAGTGTGGCTGTGTAAATTTTAAGTGATTACAGGAATGAGCCTACTGGTGATGGCCTCTGATACTCCAACCATCTGTTAACATTAACACTACACGAAACATGACAAATTTTGAGAAAGTGACCAGTTCTTCTGGGTAATATATCCAAGGAGTCAGCTTCTTCAAAAAAGCAGAACATTAAAGATTAGAAGATTACAAAAGATCAGAAAAATACAGAATGTTATCACATCGAGTAATAGAATTTTTAAAAAGTTATATTTATCGATTGAAGAAATTTCCAGGGTTCCTCAAGAAGTTAGCCAAAATAATTTGACAGTGTGATAAGATCCAGAAAGTGTAAAAATAACTTTTGAAGACAGTAGTCATTTATTTACTGTTCTTTTCATTTTTCATCTGCAGGGTGAATGCTCACAGAAGTGCTACAATATTTTCATAGTGGAAACTGTCTGTGTAGGTTGGTTTTCTCTGGAGTTTGTGTTGCGTTTCATACAGGCTCGCAGCAAATTTGTCTTCCTGAGGACCCCACTAAATATCATTGACATTATAGCCATCTTACCCTATTATATTACTCTTTTGGTGGACACCACATCAGTGGAAAATGGGAAACCTGGAGGAGGAAGCAGCTACCTTGACAAGGTGGGCCTGGTTCTGCGAGTCCTCCGTGCCTTGAGGATTTTGTATGTCATGCGCCTTGCCAGGCACTCCCTGGGACTGCAGACGCTGGGGCTAACAGCTCGCAGATGCACACGTGAATTTGGTCTCCTGCTGTTATTCTTGTGTGTGGCCATTGCACTCTTCGCCCCATTGCTCTATCTCATCGAGAATGAAATGTCTAACTCACACGAGTTCACAAGCATACCAGCGTGTTACTGGTGGGCTGTTATCACCATGACAACAGTGGGCTACGGAGACATGGTTCCACGAAGTATCCCAGGCCAAGTGGTAGCACTAAGCAGCATCTTAAGTGGCATTCTTCTCATGGCCTTTCCTGTAACCTCCATCTTTCACACTTTTTCTCGCTCATATGTAGAGTTAAAGCAAGAACAGCAAAGAGATCAGAGAAGATTACAATTCCTTGTCAAATCTAAATCACCGAGGAACAATACTTCAGAAGAAAGTGAGCACTTATTTTCAAATCTGTCTTCGGAATCAAGAGAAAACTAAATACATTATTTGGAGATGAACAGCAGATACGAGAAACAAGCTTCATTTGTGAAACTTGGTGCATTTTCTTTTTGCAGAAAAAGGAATTTGAGTAGCAATCTGATATTTAGAACTACTGTTGTATGTCTGAATGTGAAATGTTATTTGGGAATGTAGCAACTTAACAACCATCTGGACAATACACCATACTTAAATGTGATTTCTTTGTATATTTTCTTTCGATCTACCTAAAAGTGAATAGCTGGAGAAATTTGCATTGTGTTGAATTCAGGCAAAATCTAGCATGAAAAAGCTGAATAGTTGTTTCAGCATTGGCTGCACCACTAGCAACCTGGAAATCATTATGGATAGCTATACAATAACCAGTCTGTGTAATAACCTGCAACATATCACACACGCACCATACTGTTGAGAGTTACAAATAACCACCTATCATTGATCTACATAAATGTGACATGAATGAGGGTTGCCTGAAACATCTGAGGAAGCAGTAGCCATTTTGTTGGCCTCTTTAGGAGGTTTATTTCTAGTTTTGAAACCATTTACCTTCCCAGGCATAAATTACATCACCTGCACTGTAGTCCATTTGGGAGGGAAAAAAATGCATGTGGTCCAAATCCTGAACTAAAACAAAACCAAAAACTTGAAAATTCTGCATGGAATTTATACTCTTAGCAGGCAGTGATTCTACAATGAGTCCCTGCACTATAAACAATTTATATAAGAGCAAGCTCTAAAAAAAATCAGACCAGTGAATGATATTTTAGTCCTGAACACTAGACAGTCGCTTTTCTTTTCAAAAGTCATGTGATTTGGCTGTTGCTAAACTGTTGCTAAATAGTTTAAGTGATGGATACCTTTCTTTTGATCTTGGGGATATTTTTGTCAAGCTGTTTGGCAAGTTTTAAGACATTTTGCAATCCCTGTTCTGAAAAACAGACCATGTACTTAACTCTTCTTTGGGATAAAACCTTTTGCTGAACTGCATAAAAATTAAAACAAAGTTGGGGAATTGTAAACTTGTGAATTGTTGCCCTGACATGACATCAGCCTTGAGATGGCAGTGGTAACTGATAAAGACAGTCTTCTCATGGCAATTGTACCATTATTACCTATGTTAATTTTGAACATAAATGCCCTTTTACGCGGTAAGAATATAGCCATGAGACGTAGGAGCAGAAGTAGGCCACTGGACCCATTAAGTCAGCTGTGCCATTCAATGATTTGATATGATAATCCTCAATTCCACTTTCCCACCCCCATATCCCTCCTTTACTGATTAAAAATCTGTCCATCTCAGCCTTAAACCTATTTAACAACCCAGCCTCTACTGACTTCTGCGGTAAAGAATTCCACAGATTCATACTCTCTGAGAGAAGAAATTCCTCCTCGTTTCGCTCTTAGAGTAGCTACAAGTGTTGGAAAGATAGCACTTGGGATTCAACTTCTGAGAGGCCAGAGTATTTCTATAGAATTACAAGTGACACAGAATCAAGTCAACTGGTCTGTGTCACAATTTAGAGTCTACACAAGTCACCGTCTACCTCTTTCATCTCATTGTATAAACTAAGAATAATTATGGCACACAAGAAGGTCATTCAGCCCATCATCTCTGTGCTGGCTCTCTTATGAAGCAATTCACATTCTGTCACTCCTCTGCCCTCTCCCCACATCCCTACACATTCCTCTTTTTCAGATATTTAGAAAATATAGAAACATCAACGGGCACAGAAGGAGGCCACTCTGCCCACTGTGTCTGCACCCACTGACAAACAAGCTATCCAGCCTAATCCCAAACTCTGACACTTGGTCAATAGCACTGAGGTTGTGGGACTTCAGGCACATTTCAAAGCATCTTGTAAATGAGTTAAGGGTTGCTGCCTCTAGTACCCTTTCAGAAAGTGAGTTTCAGACTCCTATCACCCTCCGGGCGAAGAACTTTTTCCTCATCTCCCGTCTAATCCTTCGACCAATCACGTTAAATCTCTGCCAGGTCGCTGACCTCTCTGCTAAGTTGGACAGACCTCTCATATGCACTCTATCCAGGCCCCTCACAATCTTGTATACTTCAACTAAATCTCCCCTCAGCCTCCTTTGGTCCAAGAAAAGCAACCAAGCACATCCAATTCCACCTCATAGTTGTCATTTTCCAGTTCTGGCAATATTCTCATATATCTTCTCTGTTCCTTCTCTAATCCTTTAACTAATGAGGTGACCAGAACTACACGTAGTTCTCAAATTGTGGTCTAAGCTAATGTTTTCTATAGCTCCAGTGTCACATCCCTGCTCTTATACTCTGTGCTTCAGCTGATGAAGAAAAGTAATCCTTTTTAATTACCTTATCATCCCATCTTACTACCTTCAAGGATTATTGGACAATCATTCCAAGGTCCCTCACATTCTCCACATTTCCCAGTATCCTTACATTTATTGTGTACTCCTTGTGCCCAATTGCATCGGGTGGGATTTTCCGGCCACAGCTGCCCAAGACCAGAGAATCCCACCTGAGGTCAACAGACCTTTGCATGGTCCGTGTCTCGCCCGCTATGATTCCCATGGCAGGTGCGACAGGAAAATTCCACAGATCATCCCCCATTTCTTCAGATTAAATTCCATTCCACTTTTCTGCCCAATCATCAGTCTATTGATATCTTCCTGCAGTCTACAGCTTCCCTCCTCACCATCAACCACCATCAGTTTTTGTGTCATCTGCAAATTTTCTTGATCATGCCCCGAAATTTAAGACCAAATCATCAATAAATACCACAAAAAGCCGGGGACCTAATGCTGGGCCTTTGAGATCCCACTGGATACAGCCTCCCATCAACCATTACCTTTTGTTTCCAGGCAATGAACTAATTTTGTATCTAGCTTGCTATATTCCCCTGGATCCCACGGGCTTTTGTATTCATCAGTTTGCCATTTGGGACCTTGTCAAAAGCCTTGCTAAAATCCATGTCGACCACCATAGTTGCACCTCCCTCATCAATCCTCCTTGTTATCTCCTCAAAAAATTCAATCAAGTTAGTCAGACAAGATCTTCCTTTAACAAATTCATGCTGACTGTCCTTAATTAAGGGATAGCACGGTGGCACAGTGGTTAGCACTGCTGTCTCACAGCACCAGGGATCTGGGTTCGATTCCCAGCTTGGGTCACTGTCTATATGGAGTTTTCACCTTCTCCCTGTGTCTGGGTGTGTTTCCTCCCACACTCCAAAGATGTGCGAGTTAGGTGGATTGGCCATGCTAAAATTGACCCTTAGTGTTAAGGTGAATGCACAGAGTTATGGGGATAGGGCCTGGGTGGGGTTATGATTGGTGCAGACATGATGGGCCAAATGGTCTCCTTCTGCACCGTAGAGATTCTATGGATCCTATGGAATAATCCTCCCTTCCCAAGTGGCAGTTTATCTCTCACAATTGATTCCAATAATTTGCCCTCAACCGAGGTTAGACTTATAGGCCTGTATTTATTCAGCCTATCCCTTGCTCCATTTTTAAATGAAGGTCCATTCACAGTCCTGCAATCCTCCGGCACCATTTCTGCATCCAATGAGGATTGGAAAAAATGGCTTTCTATTCCTTTCTCTATTCTTTGTTTATACAGCTGTTCCTTAAATTCTTCGGTGCTATTCACTACTCCTTGCAACAGCGAGGTCCACATTCTAAAGTAAAGAAGCTTCTGTTGAACTACATATTATTAGTAACTATCTTTTATTCATTGACCTTAGTTCTGCTCCCCCCTCCAGCAAGGGAAATATTATTCTTCTCCAGATCTGCCTTTCAAATTATTTTATAATATTAAAAATCTCTATCAGATCACCTCTCTTTTGTCTAACCTTTACTGATTGATATTATTTCTCTGCTCTGGTGTCACATTTCAAAATGAATTTGAAACCTATTCAATCCAATGTGTAGTACAATTGGTTTGAACCCTACCCAGACTCCACATGAAAGTGGCGTGAAAACAATACCCAATGAGCCAAAGCTTCATGCTGTGCTACATGAAACTGGCACTAGTTTTCCATATTGTATGTGAAAACATATGCTTTACATTTCAACTATATAATCCGTCCAGTGTGCAGTTATTACTGATTACCATAGTAACAAGTAAGCAAACAGAGCATATTAATATAGAGTGTATAGCTTCGATATTAAATCAGATACAAAGGTGTATAAATATTGTTTATGATGTGTGGCTAATGCAATAGTGATTTTCACTTTCCCAGCTGAGGTAAATTTGGTTAGAAAAATTATCTAATTCATTTTGCTCCCTTAAGAGGTCACTGTGAAGGGATTTTCTGAGTTATATTTGGAAGCACAGGGGTTTACAGCACAGGGGCTCCTTGCGTCTTTGCCTGTTCTTTGGTAGGATAATCCAAAACTAATCTCACTCTTCTACTCACCACACTTCTGTATCTTCCATTACTTCAAATATTTATCCAATTATTTCCATTTGAAGGAGAGATATATTTCCCTTCAGCTTTAATGACAATTTTGAGTTGATGACCCTTTGTCACCTATTCTTCAGCCAAAAGTAATAGTCTGTCTACATCCACTCAAACAAAATCTCAATTAAATCTCCTCCTGGCCTTCTCTGTTCCACGGAAATATTTCTAGGATCTCAAGACTTTCAGTTCATTTATAAATAAATCCCCATCCCTGACAAGAATCTTCACACATGATGGATTTATCAGTTTTTTGGTGATGGAATACTCAAAGCTACAGAGAGTACATCATTTACTTAAGTTTTGTTCCTGATTCAGTATGTGGATTGATTTAGTGGTGGTTCTATGTTTCAGATCAGAAGAACTCTAATGTTGCAATTTTGCACTGAATGCTAGGTAACTACATTGATGATTTATTTTGTTTACCAAGTGAACAGCAGCCATTGTAAAGTGAAGTCAATGCTACAATGGAAAATAGTAGGGAAAAACAAAGCCATGAATCTGTTAAATAATCAGACTATTCTGCCTCTAAATTGATGAATTGCATCCTGAAGACTGCATGGAACTATGATTAATTTTGAGCATAAAAGTGCAACATATATGCTAATAAATGGAGATTATGGCCCGGAACTTCACTCCCAAGGTGGGTGGTTGGTGTTGGGGAATTTTTCAGCTTGCTGCACCCACCTCAGGAAACAGAACCCCAAATTATGGGATCTTCATTCCGGAGATGGTCAGTGCATGCTGGAGTCAGGGCTGCCTCTCTTGGAAACAGTTCAGAGGCAGTCACAGAAGCTGCTGAGTGTTGAGGTGTGTCTTGGTTCTCTGGGACTTCATCCCATTTATGCTGTTCAATAGCAGGTCCTCTAGCCCACATTTCTCACACCACACCCATCCACTCTCCGTGCCCTATCAATTCCAACTCACGCTAGCTGACCCACCTCCAAAAACTGCTCATGCCCTGCATTGCCAACTCATGACCCCTCATATCTCCATGACCTATTAGAGTCCCAAAGTCAACTCAGTGCCAACTCATGACAGCCCCATTAATTTCCATGGCCCCCTAATAGCCCATATTCCAATCATACCAACACTGACTCCTGATCATCCCTACAGCCCCTTATACTCCCTTGCTATCTTCATGCCAACTCATGCCAACACATGATCCTGATGCACCAACCTTTGTCCTTACACATTTCTTTCCAATTCACCTAATAACCACCATGAATAGATGTCAGGAACCATGCTGGGACAAAATAAAGTTCTAAGTATCTATTACAGACTAAATACTACCATTAATCTCCTCAATAAAAACAAACATCTTTACTCATAACCCCACATCAAAGATAACTAATCCCTTGATAACATTTTCAAGTTGTCAATCAAACTGTGAACTTACAGTGCCCAACTGTGATATTGGCAGTTAGTGGAAGTAGTCAAACAGCAATTATAGTACAATGATAGCACTTATGGTTATGTTTGAAATTGCAAGCACCAATTTTTTTCAACTCCGAGTCAGGCAGGTTGTGTTTTTTTTAAAGGGCACAGTATTCCATAACTTTGCAGCTTCATGGTCCATCAATCCTATTTGCGTTTTATGAACATATATATCCACTCTGAAAAAAATCACAATCAGACACTTTGGGATAAAGCCCTCATTCCAGCAAAAATGTGGCCTGTTAGAACTCATGTTTTCACATAAGTCACAGCCCACCCCATTTCCCTACCTGAAAAATTCAGATCTGCAAGAAATGGGGATGGGACTTCCTGATTCAGGGTCCCATCACCATTTTAGGTAAAGTATAGACTCTTCATGACCCTGTGAAACTCTAGGCCTAACTGTCAGTAGTTTATAAGCACCTGTGGTTTATTACTTTACTATCTATGCAGTGCTATCACTTTTTCCTTGTTAGTTTCCACGCACGCTGAAGCAACATGATTAAGCTTAAAACAGCAGCATTTTTTCTCAACTTCCCAGATAAGGATGGGACCACTAAACTGGAAATAAAATATTCCTCAGAAAGAACATACCACTAAATCTAATATTGACACAATAAACTATTAATACTGTTTTCAACAGAACACAGTTAATCAAGCCTGCTGACCTTTTAAAGGTGCGCCAAATCTACATCTTACACTTTTCTAAAATCATGTACATGGTGTAATTCAGTTTTCACACATATTCAGCATAAAATGATAACCAACTGTTTTCTTTACCTGTAATTGTCCTTGATCAAATGTTCTAAATCTTTGTTAATTTATTTCCAGCTGAAGGGATATTGCCTATTTAATCATCTGCATTGGTGTTAAAGTAAACATCCTTGAGCTGAATAGTATAACTGCTGAGCAACCATTGCATTTACACATTAAATGCTTGAATGTTAACATGTCATTTAAACATAGAAGCTTTGATCTGAATCATCCATCTATGTATTCTGTGACTATTTACAGATCCACCATACTTGTAGTCAGGTGAGCAGTGAAAATAATCTATCCACAAATGCTGAACTTATTTATTATGTGAACAATAAATCAAGTAGAAATCACAATCACTAATCCGTGACTAATCAACTGTAAAGTCAATATACAAGAATGAATTGTATCTGTTTTCCATATTCCTTTTTTTTGCTGATGCATTATCTGCTCCATAGCTGTAAATGATGCATGCATAAAAATCAATTGCTTGATTAAACTATGTAGCTATTCTACCAAATGATCAGTTATTGTAATTGTCTCTCCTGATCTTAAAATAAATCAAATTAAAATGAACAGTCCTTTAATATTGTACTTTCTACATATTCTTTTGAAAGAATAGTTGCATAACTGCTATAACAGGACAAGCTTTGATTGTAACCTTTATTAGAAATTACGGGCAGTTTTCATAAATGATTTCCTGAATAAAGCTGAGGAAAAAGTGTCAAGTGTGGGAGTCGGTTAATTGCTGAACACTTTTGTATTAAATGTTAAGCTACAGTTCGTATGTGAGTGGCTCCATGTGATGTGTGCCCTTACCCTTTCACTGGCAGGCTGTGGGTTCTGGCACTGCCTACAGAGTGACTCACGCATCAAAAGTAGCAGTTTATCCATAATATGAAAATGAAATGTGGTGTAAAAAAAACACAACCCAGTCAGTATCACAGTAACAATAATACAGAATTGAATAGCACTTTTAAGTTGCTGCAGGTTGCCAGCATTTAAAGGATGAACATTTTATTTGCATTTATTCGTGTACATTTCTGAAAATTTGTAAGTTATTTTTTAAAAGCTGATGGCTACGTAGAGCTAAGTGAACCCACAACAATCTTCAAATAACTTCTCTTCTTTGAGAGCCCAAGCATAGAAAATATCCTAAGGAATTTTGCAGAGTTATAATCGGATGAAAATGGATGCCAAAGAGATGATATAGGGGTGGAGGTTCAAAGAGGTGACTTTTAAAGAGGATCTTACAGGAGGAGGTGAAAGTGTTGAACTGATATTGGGACAAATGGAGGAGAGATGCTGGCCAGAATTTTCTAACTGATCACACCCCACCACAGCTGCAAGCAAGGATGGAGAAATTGGCGCTCAGCCAAATCTCCATTCACTGCAACAGGACCAGAGAATCCCACGAGCAGAAATTTCTGGCTGTTAAAAAGGGCAGAGTCAGAGGAATGGAGAGTTCTGTGGAATTGAGGAAAAGTTGGGTAAAGATATTCAAGAATGATGAATGAGTTATAAATGGTGCAAAGTAGAAATGGGTAGCAGAGTTATAGATAAAGTTTACAGATTGAGGAGGGGAGCCATTGCTGTGTCTGGAGCTAATAAAAGCATGGATGAGGATTTCAGCAAGAGAAAGGCTGAGGCACAGATAGAGGTGAGTGATGTCAAGGAAATAGAAGGCTGTTGTAATGGAAAGGATATGGGGTTGGAAGGTCAACTCGGGGCCAAGTAAGATACCAGCTTACTTGTGCAGAGCCTGGTTTAACCTGAGCTGCGGAGGTGAGGAAATTAGTGATGGAAGTAAAGCAACTGTACACCTCTTTAACCAATCAGATTGAATGATTAAAAAGGAAGTTTAAATTAGAATGTGTGAATTTACATAAAATAAGGCACAGAAGAGGTCATATAGAGGAGCAAAAAAAAATAGATTAAGAGACAAATGCGGCAGAAATGAGAAGTAAAGAAAAATTCACTTAAATTTAACATTTTTTACATCTCCAATGGCAATTTATACCTGAAGAAATAAGACTCCACAAATTGTAATAGTTAATTTACTGTTCCAGAGAGGTTGGTTGGGAATAATTAATGCATATCAAATCATTAAAAGGATATTTACACTTGAAATGATAAGTGAAATAAGTCCTCAGAAGCCAATGTTTTTCACCAGGTTCCTTTTATTTACAAACTCATAGGTTGCTTCAGGCACATGTCAGAATCCAGAGTGCCAGAAAACCTGACGCTCCCATTTTATATACAGATGAGGCTCACTGATTGTGTAGCCAATTATGACCTTAATCAGGGAGCTCATACTCCAAGAGGCCTACCTTATGCGCCTCATTGAGGTTATTACAATAAGGCATGACTTTTTGTGTTATCCGACTGGAGGAAATTGCAAGTCATTCAGGATTAGATTGATTGGCCATGTAAATGCCCGTTAGTGTCCTGGGATGTGTAGGTTAGAGGGATTAGTGGTACATATGTGGGATTACGGGGATAAGGCCAGGGTGGGATTATTATCAGTGCAGACTCGATGGGCTGAATGGCCTCCTTCTGCACAGTAGGGATTCTATGATTCTTCTATGGTTAGTTGGGCTATCTATTTGGCAGCAGAGAGAGTAGAGGGATCAGGAGAGGTGATGCAGAGGAATTCTGGGTGTTGTTAGCTACGGAAGCTATGTGTTTCCAGATGACATCACCAAAAACTTGTCGGAAAATGGGGCCAAGATGGGATCAAGGGTGGATTTTGGTAGATCAAGAGAAGAGAAGCCAATGCTGGAGATGGTCTCATTATGATTGGATGGATAAAAGTGGAATGAAATGAGGGGACTGCCACTGAGTTAGAAAGTATAACAGAAGTGATGGAGAAGGATAGTATAGTCTCCATTGTCACAAATTGCAGAGACTCCTAAGAGAGTTAGGAGAGAAATGCAGCCTACTTAGAGTCATTTGTGAACAATTAATGTTGTGATAGGCCAGAAACCTAGACCACGATTCTCCCAAAAGTGCTGAATTGATGGGAAAACTGTTCTAGGTCACAGCTGTTTCCTCAGTTCAACTTCAAACTCGAATCTCCCCACTCTGCAAAGGTCCTAGTCATGAATCTCATTAAAAACCTGAGGGAGTGGGACCTATTCGTGCCAGAGTTTGACAGTTCTGGAATTCTGCACACCTGCAGCGGCCCTGGTCTGTCAGTCTCCCCGTTTGCTGACCAGCTCGATCGCTGGCAGCCCATAACCCCTGCAGTGCTGCCCCTCCAGCCCTCCCCCCCCGCTCCACGGCCTGATTGGGGTCCCTAAAACAATTCCCTGGCTAGCCCTGACTCCACCCCGCCCCCAAGCATCCTGATGTCCAGCCCAGCCCCCCTCCGCAGTGGTGATCCCCCACTGACACCCACCTCCAGGTCCGAACCCCCTGGCAGACTACCCCCCTCCCGCTGACCCCTCCCGCCCCCACCCCCACCCCAGGATCAGACCTCCCCCCTCCCAGGAGGCAGGTCCCCCCGGCAGACTACTAGCTGCAATCCCTCCACCCCACCCCCCCCACCCCCCCAGCCTGCCCTGCTTGCTGGCTCCCTCCAGCCCAGACTGATCAACATATAGAGTGGCAGCAACACCCCCCAATCCCACCAATCACCCTTAGGCCCTGCCCACAATAGGCCCACCCCCTTGGCACTGCCCAAAGCCTGGTGGGCAGTGCCAAGGTGCCCCCCCAGGCACGGGCATTTTGGCCCTTGTGCAGTGCCATAATGCCCACGGCCAGGAGACACCACCCCCCCTCCACCCGACCTCCTGTGAGGCCCCGACTGCCCCCCTTCATTTCCCAAAAGTGGAGAGCTACTCTAAACCCCACCGGAACAAAGTACTCCTAGTGGGTGGGAGATTCTATTGGGTCTAGCAAGTTCCCAATAATGAAATGCAAAATATATTTAAACTATATTAAAAAAAAGATTCAAATGATTTACTTGTCTTCCTGCTGGTTTCCAGCATGGTCTGGACTCCGATCACCACATCGGAGCTGTGCATGCGTTCCCAGCGCACGCGCAAATCCTGGAAAAAGGGGCCGATGATGCACATGCATCAGAAATGTTGAGGGTCACAATGGGAGAATGGCCCCCCCAGTTGCAGAAATTGAAATATGGTGTTGAGGGAATTGTAGGGTCTATTTACTACTTCTTCAGGATAAACTTGAGCACAACAGGTTCAAAGTAAATACTTCTTTATTTAAACTTCTTTTATAAGCATTTTACAGAAAGCAAAATAAGGATTACTTAAGCAAAAGAGAGAGAGAGGAAGAAAGAGAGAGAGAGCAGCTAAAGTTCAGCACTGGATCGAACAACTCATGATGCGGAGATGCCAGCATTGGACTGGGGTAAACACAGTAAGAAGTCTCACAACACCAGGTTAAAGTCCAACAGGTTTATTTAGTAGCAAAAACCACTAGCTTTGGAGCGCTGCCCCTTCATCAGGTGAATGGGAGTTCTATTCACAAACAGAGCATATGAAGACACAAACTTAATTTACAAAGTAATGATTGAAATGTGAGTCTTTACAGATAATAACCAAAATCTCACTAACTGTCCTGTCTGGAGACAAAACACATCTCTTTAACCTGTGCTTAATGCTCTCTCCACTTTCATTGTCAGCACCTTTAAGACTTGATTACCTGTAAAGACTCGCATTCCAACATTATTTTGTAAATTGAGATTGTGTCTTTATATGCCCTGTTGTGAATAGAACTCCCACTCACCTGATGAAGGGGCAGCAAGGGCTCCGAAACCTAGTGGCTTTTGCCACCAAATAAACCTGTTGGACTTTAACGTGATGTTGTGAGACTTCTTACTGAAACAACTCAAAACATAGTCTGGATCGAACTGACTAAACATCGATCTGTGTCTACAATGTAACTCAATACTTACTTTGTGTTATTAAGAAGCTGTGTGCAAGCAGTCTCCAGCTGCATCATCAACTTGCTTCTGTGGCCTTGTGAAAATTTCAGTTTACCTTATGAGCAAGCTTGTTTATCTCACATTGCAATTTCAGAGAATGCAGCAAAGTTTCTAGACTGGACCCAGAATTACAAGCTGATGTGGCTAAATTAGCTTAAGTTAATTTAGAGCATAACACAATTAGTTACATTAGGCAGAAATACCTTAAAATGAAGCCTTTTAACTGGGTAAACCATATAGAGAATCCCACAGGAATGAAGGGCATAGATTTGTGGAAATAAGGCCAATTAGGGAGGAGATAGTAGTATAGTGGTAATCATTGGACTAGTAATCTAGCAGCCCAGGTTAATGCTTTGGGGACATGGATAGAAATCACAAAAAAACTATTGTGATAGTTGTGATAGTAGATAGACCATGAAATTATTGTCGATTATTGTAAAAACCAATGTCCCATTAGGGAAGGAAATCTAATGTTCATACCTAGTCTGACCTACATGTAACTCCAACCTGGGTAGTGTGGCGACCAGAATTGAACACTATATTCCAAGTTCGGCCTAACTAACGTGTATAAAGCTACAACGTGACTTGCCAAATTTTAAACTCAGTGCTCCGGCTGATGAAGGCAAGCATGCCATATGCTTCTGCACCAGTCTGCCATGACAGATCCATGTAAACAACATCCACTGCCCTATTCTTATCAATCATCTTCATCACTTCCTCGAAAAACTCGATCAAGTTAGTGAGACATGACCTCCCCTTCACAAAACCATGTTGCCTCTCACTAATAAGTTCACTTATTTCCAAGTCAGAATAAATCCTGTCTCAAAGAATCCTCTCCAATAATTTCCCTACCACTGACGTAAGGCTCACCAATCTGTATTAACATGGATTATTCTTGCTACTTTCTTAAACAAAACAACAATATTGGCTATTCTCCAAACCTCCGGGACCTTCCCTGTAGCCAGTGAGGATACAAAGATTTCTCTCAAGGCCCCGGCAATTTTCTCTCTTGCCTCTCTCAGTATTCTCAGTTTGTCCCATCAGGCCCTAGGGACTTATCTCCCTTAATGTTTCTCAAGAATCCCAATACCTCCTCCTTTTTGATCTCAACATGACTCAACTATCTACACACTCTTTCCCAATCTCATTATTCGCCGAGTCCTTCTCTTTGGTGAATACTGATGCAACATATTAGTTTAATACCACGCCCTTCTCCTCTGGCTCCATTACATAGATTCCTCCCCTTGTCCTTTAGTGGGCCAAACCTCTCCCTGGCTACCCGCTTGCTAACAAACAAAGAACAACAAAGAACAACCCAGCACGGGAAACAGGCCCTTTGGCCCAACGAGCCCGCGCCGCCGCATCACCCTACACCTATTCTACCCTGCGTGTCTACGAATGGAACCCCTAACTTAGCCAGATTCAGGGGAGAATAGTGTCAATTTGGTAAAACCAATCAGCCTAAGAGCACATCTTTGGGGTGTGGGAGGAAACCGGAGCACCCGGAGGAAACCCACGCAACACAGGGAGAATACGCAAACTCCCACAGACACAGGCCCAAATCCATGTATCTGCACAGCTAGCAGTGCTAGTCACCGAGCTGTTGCAGCGCCCGTCTACCGGTCCAGGATCAAGCACGCACACCAATACGAAGTACTAGGCCACTCCCGGAACTTCCAAGAGCAGCCCACACACGACCCACCGTGTGCATGCCCCTCGTTTGACACGAGGTGGACCTCCACCTGTGGAATAAAAAGACAAAAACGTTAATCTTACAAGCCTGCTTTTCCGGTGTCTCCCGAGGTTCTAACCTTATTTAATAGCCCCTACCATAACCCTCCATCCTCGTTTCACTCATGTGTCTATCTAACTGAACCTTAAACGAGTCCAACGTTCCTGCCTCCACCACCCTACTCGGTAACGCGTTCCATACCCCCACAACTCTCTGCGTAAAGAACCTTCCTCTCACTTCCAAATTATACCTCTCCCCCCTCACCCTTAAATCATGACCTCTCGTGTTTGTACCCAGTCTAGGGAGCAGTCTCTCACTATTAACTCTATCTATTCTCTTCAGTATCTTATATACCTCTATCATGTCCCCCCTCAATCTCCGTCTTTCCAAGGAGAATAGTCCTAGTTTCTCCAACCTTTCCTCGTAACCCAGCCCCTCCATGCCAGGCAACATCCTGGTAAACCTCCTCTGCACCCTTTCCAGAGACTCCACGTCCTTCCGGTAGTAAGGTGACCAGAACTGGACGCAGTACTCCAAATGCGGTCTAACCAACGTTCTGTACAACTGAAGCATTAGACGGCAGCTTTTGTACTCTATACCCCTTCCTATAAAGGCTAACATTCCTTCCTAACAACCTTCTCCACTTGTGACGCAACCTTCATGGATTTGTGAACCTGCACTCCCAGGTCCCTCTGTATGTCTATACTCCTAATCTGTCTACCTTTTATCACATATCTCCTTTCTGCATTATTCCTTCCAAAATGCATCATCTTGCATTTGTCAGGATTAAATTCCATCTGCCACCTATCTGCCCAATGCACCAACCTATCTATATCCTGTTGTATCACCTGACAATCCAGTTCAGTACCCGCCAACCCTGCCATCTTGGTGTCATCAGCAAACTTGCTGATCACACCACCTACGCTCTCTTCCAAGTCATTTATGTATACTACAAAGAGGAGAGGTCCCAGTACTGAGCCCTGCGGCACACCACTGGTCACTGGCCTCCAGCCCGACAAGGTCCCCTCCACAACTACCCTCTGTCTCCTATTACCCAGCCAGTTCTCAATCCACCTAGCTACCTGGCCTCGTATCCCATGCGCCTTAACCTTTTCTACCAGCCTACCATGAGGGACTTTGTCAAACGCCTTACTGAAATCCATATAGATGACATCAACGGCTCTCCCATCGTCAACCGTTTTTGTCACCTCCTCAAAGAATTCCACCAGATTTGTAAGGCAAGACCTCCCTCTAACAAAGCCATGTTGCGTATCCCTAATCAGATCGCAACGCTCCAAATGCTCATACATCCTACCCCTAAGTATTTTTTCCATTAATTTTCCTACCACCGATGTCAAACTCACCGGTCTATAATTTCCAGGGTTATCCCCACTACCTTTTTTGAACAGCGGTACCACATTTGCTACCCTCCAGTCCTCTGGGACCTCACCTGTGTCCAAAGAAGAGACAAAGATTTGCGCCAGAGGCCCAGCAATTTCATCTTTCACCTCCCTAAGCAGCCTGGGAGAAATACCATCAGGCCCCGGAGCTTTATCCATCCTTACGCTACCTAAAAGCCCTAGCACTTCCTCCCTCGTAATAGATATTTCCTGCAACTGATCCTCAGCTCCCTTCAAGAGACCGCACGATTCCGAACCTCTCTCCTTCGTGAATACCGACGCAAAGTATTCATTCAGGAGCTCCCCCATTCCCTCCGACTCAATACATAACTCTCCACTCTTGTCCCTAAGAGGACCAATTTTCCCTCTAACTACTCCCTTGCTTCTAATATAGGAATAAAATGCCTTTGGATTTTCCTTAATCCTACCAGCCAAAGCCATTTCATGCCCTCTCTTCGCCCTTCTAATTCCCCTTTTTAGCTCCCTCCTACTCTCTCTATATTCCTCCAGCGCACTCTCCGTACCCAGTCGTTTCGACCTAACATACGCCTCCCTCTTCTTCCTGACCAAGTCTTCAATACCCCCTGTAATCCACGGCTCTCTAATCCTACCTTTCCCATCCTTCCGCTTAACCGGAACATACCTCCCCTGCAACCATTTCATTTTGCCCTTAAAAGCCTCCCACTTGCCAACCGTGGACTTTCCAGCTAACAGTCCCTCCCAATCAGTGTCCTGCAGCTCCCTCCTAATCCTGCTATAGCACACCTTTCCCCAGTTCAGCACACTCCCGTTCGGCCGGCACTCGTCCCTTTCCATTTTTATCCTAAAGTAGACGGACTTGTGGTCACTGTTAGCCACATGTTCGCCTATCTCTACCTCACCCACCTGCCCCGGCTCATTACCCAACACTAAATCCAGTATAACCCCTCCCCTAGTCGGGCTAGTTACATACTGCTCTAGCGACCCTTCCAAAACACATTTCACAAACTCCTCTCCCTCCGTACCCCCAGCTCTAGGCCCCCTCCAATTCACTCCTGGAAGATTAAAGTCACCCACTACAACCACTCTATTCTTCCTGCACCTGTCCAAAATGCCCCTGCAAATGCCTTCCTCCACTGACCTCGGGCTGTTGGGTGGCCTATAGTATACCCCTAGCAATGTGATCTCTCCCTTTCTATTCCTCAACTCCACCCACAGTGACTCAATCCCTGTCTCTTCCATATCGTCCTCCCTCTGCACTACTGTGATGTTTTCCTTCACTAACAGTGCCACCCCTCCACCTCTCTTCAACCCTCCTCTGTCACACCTAAAACACGTACCCAGGAACATTCAGCTGCCAGTCCTGCCCTTCCCGTAACCACGTCTCCATTACAGCCACCACATCTAACTGCCTCACAAACATCAAGGCCCTAAGCTCATCCGTTTTCCCTGTCACACTCCTAGCATTGAAACAGACACAGTTCAACCCACGAGTGTCCCTCGGAACCTCCCTCTCCCTGATAATTTTCCTTTCACCCGACTCTCTCCCAGCCACCTCCCCACCCCCCCTCCTTATTAGTTTAAACCATTCCTGAACACCCCAGCTAACCTCCCCGCTAAGACACTAGTTCCCCTCCCGTTCAAATTCTCCCCACCCCTCCTGTACAGTTGCCCTTCTCTCCTAAACACCTCCCAGTGATCCACAAAAGTAAAGCCTTCTACCCTGCACCAATCCCTCAACCATGCATTCAACTGCATGATCTCGTCATTCTTTGCCCTGCTAGTACTGGGCAGCAACCCAGAGAGTGCCACCCTGGAGGTCCTGCTCTTTAGTTTGGACCCCAACTCCCTAAATTACTACGGACCTCTACCCTACTCCTCCTTCCTATGTCCCCCTCCCCTACATGTACTATGACCTCTGCCTGGGTCCCCTCCCCTTCCAAAATTCCCTCTACCCTTTCCGTTACATCCTTTACCCCTGCTCCAGGGAGGCAGACCACCATCCTGGAGTCGCGCCTCTGTCCACAGAACCTCCTATCAATACCTCGGACCCTCCCATCCCCTACCACTATCACCTTGCCAGCCCCCTTCTGTCCCTCTAAGTCAGTCTCCCCTTCCTGCCTATCTTTCTGTGCCCCTGTCGATGAACCTTGGGGGGCCTCCGGGGAGGCCGGGGGACCCTGACTACTCTTCTTCTTCCTCTTTCTCCTCCTAACCGTCGTCCACCCTTCCTGCTCGTCAGCCCTTGGGACCTCTTCCTGCTCGTGGTTCCTAGCCATCAACTCCTCGTTTTCCCTGACTAGAAACGCATCCTCCAAACGCCCCTCGCGTTGCCTGACCCGGGCCCTCAAGCGCTGCAGTTCTAAACATTTACTGCAGATGTGGACCTTGGGGACACGTGACACCACCAAGAACTCCCACATGTGGCACCTGACACAACTTATATTCCTCCCTATATTCCCTGCCATGTCCCAACCTCCTGTAAGTGCCCAAAGGTAGAATGTGCAACGCCCCTTCTCTAAGCCTACTCTCACCTAAGCCCAGCGAGCCAAAGCCCTTCTCACTCAGTTCCCACTCACTCCGCTGCCCGCTCCTGACGCTGCCCGCTCTATGCTGCTACCCCTTTTTTATACCCCCCGCTCCCCCTTAACGACAATCCCCTCGCCTAACTTCCAGTACGGAAGTAAACTACACTCTAACAAACCCCGAGAACCGGAAGTACAGGAAAAAAGCGGTTTTCAATTCAAATCAGTCACTCACCACGGCCACAGCCACCAGGTTCAATGCTCCGGAGAACAATGAGCTCTTTATATATGTTAAAAAAGTCTTGGGATTTTACTTAATCCTGTTAGTCAATGCTTTTTCATGACCCCTTTTAGCCCTCCTTACTCCTTGCTTAAGTTTCTTTTCACTTTCCTTGTATTCCACACTTGCTTAGTGTACTCCCAGACTCCTAACTTTGACGAGGCTCACAATATCTCTCATTATCTAAGGTTCCCAAAACTTGCCATACTTATTCTTCATCCTTACGGAAATGTGCTGGTCCTGAATCCCTATCAACTTTCACATGAAAGCCTCCCACATGCCAGCTGTTGATTTGCCCTCAAACATCTGCCCCGAATCTACATTCTTCAGTTCCAGCCTAATATTCTTGTAATTAAATTTATTTAGCACCTTAACTTGAGGACTACACTTATCTTTATCCATCAGTATCTTAAAGCTTACTGAACTGTTCCCCCACTGAAACAACACCACCTGGCCGGGTTCATTCCCTAATATCAGGTCCAGTGTGACCCCTTCCCTAGTTGGACTATCTACATATTGTTTCAAGAAGCCCTCCTGGATGTTCCTTACAAAGTCTGTCCCATCAATGCTCCTAGCACTAAGTGAGTCCCCATCAATATAAGGGAAGTTAAAATCTCCCACCACAACAACCCTGTTACTTTTACACCTTGCCAAAATCTGTCTCTACCTCCGCTGGCAATTGGGTGGTCTATAGTGAATCCCCAATATTGTGACTACACCCTTCCTATCCCTGAGCTCCACTCATATTGCCTCACTGTATGAGCTCTCCAAGGTGTCCTCCCACAGTACAGCTGTGATATTCCAATTCTTAATTCACCTGTGAAATGGCCTAGCAAGCCATTTAAATCAAGGGCATATAAGGATGGGCAAAAAGTGCTGACCTTGTCTGTGACATCCATATCCCATGAAAGAATTTTCTTTTAATTTGAAGATTTTGATCAGAAGAGAGAGATCAGTGACGGGGTAGTTGTTTGCAAGCCAGTGACTGAGGGTGGAACATTAAGACTGGAATTTTCCTGTCCCACCCACCACAGGAGTTGTAGCAGGATTTGGTCAGACCATGCAAAGATCCGTTTACCTCAGGCAGGATTTTCCAATTTTGGGGCAAGCGTGGCCGGAAAATCCTGCCCTAAAAATTTTTTTAGGGAAAATTTAAATATCCCTCAAGTACAGGTGGCATAAATTTGTACGTGTATGATCCAAAACTGGTTTAGCCATCCATCATCAGCCTTGTTTGGACCACTTCTTCACTGAAAAGAATGATCACAATCTTAATTATAGCAAATACACAAGTTAATCAAACTTGTTAGAGGTGAAGATGAAGTGGATTGGGGAATGAGTTTTTGGAGATGAAACCAGGGGTGGTCTTTGAATTCTAGGAAGATCCTGAAGTAGTAGATGGTTTTAAAAAAATGAGTAAAAGGTAAAGTAAATAGTCCCAGATCAGCATAGGCTGTGACTGGTGGTGATTTAACCAAAGCATCAACAAACCTCAGGCAAGGGGCAAGGTTGAGAAGGTGGGCCTTCATCAATAACCTCAGTTGGTATGGAAATTGAACCCATGCTATTGCTGTCACTCTGCATCACCAACCAGCCATCCAGCAGACTGAGCTAAACCAACCACAGACAAGTAAGGGGGTCAAAGATGCTTTATTTAAACCATCAATACACTATAAATTTAAGTACTAATTGAAGAGATGGCCTTCATAGGTAAGGGACTAATGATCAACTCTCTCACAGTGGGCGACAACTGCAATAAAGATTTCCCTGAGTAGACTATGCTAAGCTGTGGAGATTTAACAAAATAGGATATGGATCAATTTCCTGGGGGAAAGGGTTATGGGATCATTGGACTTAAATGATGATCAACAGGGAGCATGTCAGGCCATTGGTTTGTTGATTGTGAAAGCTTTAAGTATTTGTTTAAGAAGCTGAAGGAAATGAAAGGCAAAGCAATAGTATAAGTTCATGAGCAAAGAAAACTGCACATGGAAATGATTGCTGATTCTCTTCAAATGACCATTGGTGCAGACAGAGAAAGGCAAGTAGGTATCTGATCAAGGTGAAACTATACACCATCCAAATCCAACAAAGATCACTGGATAGTGATTTGACTGGGAACCATGGTCACATTCTCCCTCCATCAACCCAGGGACACTTAAGAGACTATTGTTTTTGAAAGCAATCAAATCTGGTTCATATTTCACTACTTAAATAATACCTACCAGTTTGGTTTTCAGTAAGCAGTTAGATGTGGAGCAATAAATTATGGAGCATGTTTAATAAAAAAAAGAAAGACACAACAGAAATAAATACTTTGTAATCTTTTCAACATAAATACTCTGAGTTCTTTATGGGATAATAACTCTCATAAGCACAGCAACAACTTGTTTGATGAAATGTGTTTAAAATATGTTGATACTTACAAAAAATCGACAGCAGAATGTAAAACAGTTTGTCATTCAGATCTCATTTTCTATAATTTATAGTATTTTTCTTTTATTTTAAATAAATTTACCCCTGCCAAAATAGTTGTTTTCCATATGCCAGTTTATTTGCGATATAAATTGCTAGTATTGTGATTTTTTTTAGACATTGGTCAAATAAATGAAGCAGCTTTAAAATTCATGAAAGAAAAGTTCTTCAGATGGTGGGCTTCACTAGCAAGGCTGCCACTTATTGTCCTTCCCTAATTGCCCTTGAGATGTAGGCTTTTTCTTGAACCACTGTACATCATGTGCTGAAGGGACTCCCCCGCAATGCTGCTAGGCAAAGTGTTGCAGGATTTTGATCTGACAGCAGTGAAGGAATAGCAATACATGTCCAAGTCAAAGTAGTGAGAACTTGGGGAGGAATTTGAAAGTGATGACATTCCCATGTATCCGTAGTCCTCATCCGTCTAGAGAACACCAAAGGTCAGGGAGGTGTTGCTGACAAAGCCTTGGGCTAGAATTTTGCGTGATTTGAGCGAGTGGGCATGTACCAGACAGCGCCTGAAATTGTGGGAGAATAGATCAGCCTGACATCATTGCTCACTTGCAATATTTTGCTCGGTGGGTGCACTCAGGAGTTGGAAGCGTGCCCGCCAACAATTAAGTGGTCAATTAAGCTCATTAAGGAGTCAACTGACATCGCATGGCTTGTTCACTTTTACAATTGGCAGGTGGATCCATTGGCCTGGTAGCTTTTATATTTACATTTCAACCTCAACCCAGATGGGATGAAATGTCTGGGATGCAGTTTAATTAAGATATCTGGGGTCTGAAAATTGCTGTCAGGTGTTTTACTGCACAGCATAGACAGAGTTTGCTGCACTCTTTTCATTGTCTTTAATTCATTGAGGTCTGCAGCTCCATGAGTCAGCTCTGCAGCAGCCATCAGCCTTTAGGGAGCCCATTTAGAAGTGTTAGCCCACACCCACCCTCTTCTCAGTGCCTGAGCTATCCCTGCCCTCTCTGGCAGCATAGAACCTTTCTCTGCACACTTATGATACTGGCTGCCTGTTAATTGGCCAGCCAGTAGGCAATCACGTTCGAGGGCCAATCACGGCATTTTACATGTTCTTTTAGATTCACTGAGTGCATACGCCCATTAGGCACAAAATTCAAGCCTTGGTTACTTAATTCACTGCATCTTTATTAGTATGTACTGTAACAATGGGGCACTGGTGGTGAAGGATATAGATGTTCAAGTTGTTGGATGGAATGCCATTCAAAGCAGGATGCTTTGTCTTGTATACGTTGATCTCATTGTAGCTGCAACCAAGTGGCGATTACTGCAATCAGTCTCTTAGTGTATTTCTTATAGATATTTGAGGGGCTTTGGGAACTTAGCAAACCAGATCTAACTGCAGAATTCCCAGGTTCTGAAATGCTCCAGCAACCGCAGCATTTTCCTGGCTGCTTCAGTTGAATATCTGGTCATTGGTGAGCCACCTCAAGGACTTTGATGGAGGGAAATTCAGTGATATATTGCTGTTGGATGGCATTAGGTTCTCTGTCGTTAAAGTTAATCATTCCCTGGGATTTATGTGGTGCAAATATTATTTGGCATTTATCAGCCCTGATATTGACCAGGTTTTTCTGAATGTGAGCATGGACTAATTATCTAAAGGAATGCCAAATGAGCTGGACATTGCAATCATCAGTAAATAGCTCAATTTTAATTTTAAGATGGAAGGTGAGTCATTGATGAAGCAGCTGTAAATAGTTGGGCCAAGATAGTTGTCTTAAGGGACTCCTTCAGGGCTGACCTCAGGCTGAGGAGATACGGTGCTAAAAAACCACAGGGGCGTAGGTCACGTGATGTGAGCATGGGCATGGCTGTGTTTTCCAGATCTCTGGGGCTACTCAGCTTTTATCCATTTTTATTCCCAATGTACGACCTGTAATTATTTGACCCTGTAGGGTATAATCTCTACAATGTTCTTGGAAGATCCTGGTTAACTTTTTTGATTGGGGGAAGCTGAATTAAGTTGAAGAAATCTGTGTTTGTGTGATTTAGTCACAGCTGACTTGGGTCAGGCCTGGTTCACGGTGGCAGCATTGCTTTTGAGCAGGCCCATGTCCAGGAGGTGCAGTTGGTGCCAAGATGAAGACCACTTTTATGAGCAAAAATGTGGAAGACATATTCTGCTCCCCAACACAGGTAGTGCTCACCATGATGAACTGTGATCTTTCCTACAAAGATTAAATGATGCAGTGGTAGCAATCCTTTCAGTTGAGAAGGAAGTTTCCACTGTGAAGTTTCACCCTGGCTCTCCAGAAATCTTTGTGCTTTCATGTTAAACATCTGGATTAAGTCGAGTAGACATAGCCAGATGATGACTGTCTGTGACCTAGACCCCCTTTCCCCTGGGGAGAGGAAAAGCTGTGGTGAGATTCCCACTGATTCTGAGAACTGGCTGTCATGCTTTCACAATCTCGATTTGACGGCTGGGTGTCTCGATGATTCCTGGATGTTTCCTGAAGATCTAATCATGGCTTCAGCCTTTTCTAGTTCTGTGGATGGTTTATAATCCTACAGTTTCTCATTAATCTCGAGCTTCACTCCCTTGTAATCTTACTCCTGATCATGTGATGTTGTCTTTTATCCTGATAAGGGCATGTGTTGAGGCTTGGGATTTTTTTCTCTTTTCCCGAGCCTGTTATCCTGTAAAATTGGGATCACTCTCTATTATATTCTTTTAGATGGCTCTTTCACCACTGTGCTCCAGCGATTGGAGGGGCAAGGGGCCTTGGGTCTCTGGCTGGGGCTCTCTTCCCTTTTGTTATATTGGGGAGTGGTCCTAATGGGTTGTATGTTTTAAAGTTCATGCAACACGTATTTAGTTATTCTTTTTTATGTGCTTTAATTCTTGCATTTGCACAGAGGGAGCACATTTTTCATGCTTTATTACGCTTTATTTATAGAAAAGATGAGTAATGCCACAGCAGGGTGGTGGGTGGACAGATAGACATAGAGGTGGTTGGTCTTGCCTCAAGTCCTCATGCCTTCCCCCTCCCCATTAGAACTGTTGGTGTCCTGTTTTCCTTTGTTTCTTGTTGTTTATTCTGGGTCTCAGAAATCCCATGGTGCAGCCAAACTAAATAGCCTGTAGTGAACCGGGCTTCTTCTCCTTGTCGTTGGCGTTTCTGGTTGGTGGGAGTGTGGAGGAGGCATGCAAAGGGAGATGCTGACTGTGGCAGTGGGGATTATGATGTTTGATCCTTTTGAATCATTTGTATTGATCTTTGCTGGTCTTCTGCATGTGTATGTGTGAGATGGTGATCAATCTGTGCTGGGAATTTGTTGCGTTTTGTGCTGAATATAAAGTTGAAAATTTTCAATAAAAATATTATTTTAAAAGAAACACAACCAGCTTCCAGTCATTAGAGAATTTTCCTTCAGATCCCCCAGATGGAAAGCAGAGTTGAGGTCAAGGATCAACCATGATTTTATTAAATAGCAGAACAGGTTCTGCAGTGATGTATGTCTTACTCCAGCTCCTATTTCTTATGTTCTTAGCGTTCTTATTTCATCAGTTGTGATGAAAGATCATCAACCTGAACTGTTGGTCAGAATCTTTACATAATTGATCTGCTCACAGAGCGGCTGCTGACAGCCGATTATTCACGGAGCAGGCTTTGCTTCAACTTTTTAACTTAGGAATAATGTGAGCATTCCTCTTACAGGTTCCCAAAGAAATTAGAAGTTCCCTGCATATGATGAGTTGGTGGTAGTCATCATGAGGAGATGCCGGTGTTAGACTGGGTGGGCACAAAGACGTCTCACAATACTACGCAAAGTCCAATAGGTTTATTTGGCATCAGGAGCTTTTGGAGCGCTGCTCCTTCACTTGACTCACCTGATGAAGGAGCAGCATCTGAAAGCTTGTGTGATACCAAATAAACCTGTTGGACTTTGACTTGGTATTGTGAGACTTCTTACTGCATTTGATAGCGGGCCATTTTTTTGATCTCAATTGCCATATCTGAAATTCAGTCGACATGTGGGAAATTGGGATGCAGAAGTGAATACATTTTCCAGCATTCAGCAAATTGGCTGGGAAAACCACCAGCTGGTAAGATTATGATGAGGCCCAAAAGATAAATAATATTCCAAGCCTGTGCTTTGCTACAGTTGGTGCATTTTCAACCCACACCAAAACTAAAAAACCACGTATCAGTCACAAATGATTAACTGGGGGGGGGGGAAGGGGGGAAGAAATTTTCTTGCCTACAGAGTGGCATAGTGGTTAGCATTGCTGCTTCACAATTCCAGGGACTTAGTGTCAATTCCAGCCTTGGGTGACTGTGCGGAGTTTGCACATTTTCCCCATTTCCTCCAGATATTCTGGTTTCTCCCCACAGTCCAAAGATGTGCAGGTTATGTGGATTGAACATGCTAACTTGTCCCTTAGTGTCCCAAGATGTGTAGACTAGGTGAGATTAGCCATGATAAATGTGCGGAATTAGAGGGATCGAGCAGGGTTGAGGGCCTGGGTGAGATACTCTATCTGAGAGTCAGTGCAGACTCAATGGGCCGAATGGCCTCTTCTGCACTGTAAGGATTCTATGATTCTCCTGTGGAATTTCCTGCTTTGTGACACTGTTGGCCACACCATCCTCTTCCATCATATCTTTCTGTTGTCAACTTAGTTGTTTCTGCTCTTTTCTATTCACTCAGTGAAAGCTTCTCCAGCACTGCCTTGTCTGCTTGCACTCTGCACCATTGGCTCTGGAGAGCTCAAGATTCTATCCTTGGCCCTGTTTTCTTCTGCATCTACACACAACCCTTTGGCAACATCATCCAAAGACATGGGATCAATGTTCACATCTGTATATACTGACAAGATCCCGATCTCTCCCTCTATTATCTCATAATCCTTCTACTGCCTCTGTTGCCAGAGTCCAACAACTAATCTTGGATAAATTGTAAGTTCCTGCAGTTACGACACTGGGAAAACTAAAGTCATTGGCCCAGAAGTTGCTGTCAAGGAAACAATGAGCCTCATGGTGTTCTGTTATTTATGTATAAATACTTTGGGCAATGGGCATATGTGCAGTAAATTGCCAACATTCAAAAGTTGCTGTCCGGGTTGCATTGCTCTAACATTGGCCCAGATTTTCTAGATGTGGATATGCCGGCGTTGAACTGAGGTAAACACAGTAAAAAGTCTGACAACACCAGGTTTAAGTCCAACCAATATATTTGATAGTAAACTCAGAAGCTTTCGAGGTTAAGCTCTTCTTCAGGTGAATGGAGAGTTCTGGCCTCACACAGAGCATATAAAGCACAGACAGTTTACAGATTACTGATTAGAATGCGAATCTTTACACTGTTCGAGTCCTAAAGTGGCCGACAATGTGAGTGGAAGGAGCACTGAGCACAGGTTAAAGAGATGTGTATTGTCTCCAGACAGTACAGTAAGTGAGGCTTTGCAAACCCAGACAAGTCACGGGGGTTACAGATAGTGCGACATGAACCCAAGATCCCTGTTGAGACCATCCTCATGTGTGCAGAACTTGGCTATCAGTCTCTGCTTAGCGACTCTGCGCTGTCATGTGTCATACCAGATTTTCTAGTCAGCAGAGAGGCAGAGATGTACACTGCTGAAGAAGGTGACTTAAAACTGCGGCTGTACCTTTTTGCTTTGGAGCTTTAGAGACTTCCTGACCTGGCTACATCTGCATAAAGAATCATAGAATCCTACAGTGCAAAAGGAGGCCATTCAGCCCATTGAGTCTGCACCAACCACAATCCTACCCAGGCCCTATCCCCATGTATTTACCCTAGTCAGTCGCCCTGACACTAAGGAGCAATTTAGCATAGCCAATCCACTGAGTCCGCACATTTTTGGACTGTGGGAGGAAATCCATTCAGACATGTGAAGAACATGCAAACTCCACACTGACAGTGACCCAAGCCTGGGTCCATAGCACTGTGAGACAACAATGCTAACCACTGTGCCACCATGCCACCCAGAACCAGAGGGGTAATGACAAGGTGCAGAAGTGCCAAAGCTAACCTCACCCTAATGTGAATAGTGAACGCTGGAAATGCCCCTTGAGGTCCAGCAGGCCTACAATGTTATAGTGACTATTTTAAAAAGTTCTTTTTTAAAACAAGGTTTAATTTTTTTAAGAACTTATAATTAAAAATATCTTGGAATAAACTTTTGGGAAAGTTCAGGATGTCTAGCACATGTCTAAAATGGTAGGGCTGTAGGCATCCATACAGAGGTCTGACCAGTGTATCCCTATCCTCTGAAAGTTTAATATTTCTGCATAGGTACAGCACAGGATGCATACGTCAGGACTTCCTGTGGGTCTTGACATTGAACAGCAGCGGATGTCTGAACATTCGCCACTACTCCAATGATAAGATCTGAGCCATAATGGCTTTGGAAAAACTGCATTTTGCTATCCGCTTCAACATTGACACTGAGTTGTGTAAAGTTGATGTATTTATAAGGTAAATAGAAATGGCACTCACCACAGAAATTCATTATCATTTCAAGTGCAAGTATTCTTTTAACAATGTAATAGGGTTAATTATGCTAATCATTCTCTCTGGCACTGAAATTTATCTATTATAAATGTAAAATCTCATTCTTTCAGATTTAAATAGTTGTTTGAGATTTTTAAATTAAGTTACATTTTTTTAACTTCCCCTTTATTTCTTTTTTTTCTCTTCCGCTTATTCTAATTTTTTTCCACTCTTTATTTCAGTATGAGTACCTGACTTGACATTAAATTCATCTAATTTACCCTTCATTGTACACACCATGTTGCTTATTTCTCAAACCCTCCATCGATTTGGTTAACGAGATTATAATTGCTTGCCACTTTCCCTTGGTTCCTAGTTAGCTAGGGTGCCACATTATTTCCATTTCTTGCTTTCAGCAAACCGCTGGGTAAATTATCATGGAAATTAAATGAACAAGGGGAGTCAAACAAATGGTGGTTAACTAATGGTGACTGCCATCCGTTGACTTGCTACAGTCATTTTGGGGCCATTTTCATTTAATTGGCGTACACTCGCAACTGCCTTATTAAATGTGGCTCCAGCTGCAGCAGCACCATCTTATGGCCTGCATTCAGAGGTGCAGGATTACCTCCACCCCACATGACCTGTACTGACATACAACAGCCTGGAACCATACTTTGTTCCTTTGACCCAGGGAGCAATTAGGAGCAGTAGTCAGACAGGCAGTGGAGGAATCATAAATCGGAGTAGCAGGCTGTAACAACATATCATTATATAAAGTGTCACCTAATATCTCATTAAGCGATGACTGCTTCTATTGAGAGGGACCTTGTTAAGATTTCAACTGGTAGAATAGCGGAACACATTTGATAAGCTGCAGTGGAGGCTGTAACAGGGAGTTACTGGGAACAATTTTCTCTGAGTGCCTGCTGTACTAATCTTTTAAGGGGGAACATCTGCATCCTTCATTTCCTCCTTTTCCTGTTCTCCACTTTCACAGTTGCTACTCCACCACCAGCCTCCCTACCTTCCTGTTGCCCGGTGACCAGAAGGCAAACATTTCATTTCTGTTTGTTTGGGAATGTTTTTAGAAAAACAAAATATAAATGGGAATAGAGTATGTTTTAATTAAAATTACTTTCTTTCTTGTAGTGTTCCTTTCAAGCAATTATATTAGCACCAATTGCAGTGTCATTATGAATTGCACAGTTATGCTGCAGACATGATTATTTTTACATTATTAAACTGCTGTAGAGTGGTACAATTTATGGTAGATTATAACTTTAAGTCAACCTTTGAAGCCTCAAAATCTCCTTCCAAAACTGAGGTCAACTTATACAACAAGCATAAAATGTGAATCACTGGTGTTAGTGTGGGTGGTCACGATTTTGAATTGTGAAAAAGAATCTTAACACCAGCAATGCAAACTAACTCAATGTTATACATCTCATTGAATTGATTCTGCAAGCATTTCTTTAACCACAATCAAACCATTTTAAAAGCCATCAAATTCATTGTAATTGGTATTCAAAGCAGAGTTCATCCAATTCATCCTCAGCCACCTTAACCATGGCATTATCATTAGGGTCACATCTGGGATCAGACCTGGCATTTTCGGTATCAGAATCTCCCCTCCACAACAAATCACCTTCTTCTCCATCCATTGCATTGAATATTCTGCATTTTTTGAACGATCTGATGACAGGTCATGCATTAATATCATTTCACGATTTGATGATCAAACCATACAAAACATCAAGTGGCACAGCATGCATATTTCTACCCTGTGGGGGTTTTTTCTCTATCAACCATCCATCTAATTACATTCAGCACGAACACAAGCTGTTAAGAACATGACTGTGGATAAATATTGGGTTGTTCCAAATCCCAAAAGGAAAGTTTGAAACAACTGCCCTCAAATATATTTTTGCAAGTTGGTATATAGTGGGGAAATTGAGAGAATGACATCCCAGAAAATTTGTGATGATTTTAAATGAAATGAATGTTTATCAAGACATAAAATAAACTAGAAGTACACTTAACCAAGTCAATGGATACGGACAGTGTCACTAATTTTTAACAGTCCCAAACAATCTTAACTATCTTCAGAGCTAACTTTGCTCAAATAGTTCCACAATACTTTATAGATTTTAAAATCTACAAAAATCCAATAACTATTACCATACAATGCAGTTTTATCTCTTTGAGATCGCTTCTGGTAAACCAACAGTTTGCTTTTCGAAACAAGCTGCCTTCACAGACACAACTATTCCTGCTGCTGGCCAAAGTCTAACAGCACTTTACGTATGTTTAATCATCTCCTTAAATACAGTTCTCCCACTACTTTTCCCTAATCTGATCTAACTTCTTCAGAAGTCAAACTTAATTTCTTTCACTACTTGATTTTAGTTTCTAGAGTGTTAATGCAAAGTACACTCACCTTATGAATCCTCCTTCAAACCTTTCTCTTTGTATCTTGTACTTCTTCCTTTTAAACCCTTAACAACTTCAAATCCATGCAAATTCTGTCTCCCCTTGTTACCAACTTGCCTTAGGTAAACATCTATTTGCAGTATTGCTAAGCTCATCGACATATCAAAGGCATTCGTTCCATTAACACAACCATGTTGTCCCTGCCTTAATTAACTTACATTTTCCCGCAGTTTTTAAAACATTTAACCAGAAAAACTATTTAAATTTCTTGGATTTCCCTGATATATTCACATCACCCATATTTTTCTAATAGCTCCTTGAATTGTCCATTAAAGAACACATTTAAACTACAGACATTAGATATTGCTGCAGTTTGAATGTTATTTCTTTGCAGGTGCCTCTAGATCTCTTCGATATATTGGACATGTCGCACAGTAATGAACTGGACATGGAGATTAGAGTGATATGGCTACTTCAAAGTTTCACAGCTGACAGACAGGAATGAAGATGGCCATCACAGAGCTGCCTAAAATCATCATGCCAGCGGTGGTCTTCAGGTCTGCCAGGGTTAGAAGGGGCAGTCCAGCCAGGAGATCACCATCTCAGGGGTGATTGTTAAGGTCAACTCTATGCCCCCAGCCCAAGCCCACCCAACCTCCTGGACGCTTGGGGGAACCTTCCCTCTGCAGCAAGGGTAGAATGGATCAAATGAGGGATATCCCCACCCTAGAGTCCGGATGGCAGCCAAACGACAGCTGCGGCTGCTCACAATTCCCTGAAGTGTTGAGCCCCCAGGATCATGACCTGGCAGCTGTGGCATTTTAAAAACCATGGGCAGGACTTTCCGGCCAAGCGCACCCTAAGACCATAAATTCCCACTTGAGAATAATGGACATTTAAATGGTCCACCAAATTTTCTAACCTTCCCCCTATGAATCCCCATGACGGCAGAATTTTCTCACTTTTTGACGGTGTCAACTAAGACCGGAAAAGCAATGTATAGCCTACTGGCTCCATTGTCAGTTTTTCATAAAATCATACAGCGCAGAAGAGTCCTTCGGCCCATCAAGTCTGCACTGACACATTAGAAACACCTGAACTCCCACCTAATCTCATCTGCCAGCACGGTCCATAACCCTGAATGTTGTGATGTGCCAAGTGCTCATCCAGGATGTGAGGCAACCCACCTCTACCATCCTTCCAGGCAGTGCATTCCAGACCGTCATCATCCTCTGGATAAAAATGTTTTTCCTCAATCCCCTAAACCTCCTGCCCCTCAACTTGAACCTATGTCCCCTCGTGACTGACTCTTCAACTAAGGGGAACAGCTGCTCCTTATCCACTCTGTCCATGTCTCTCATAATCTTGTACACCTCAATCAGGTCGCCCCCTCAGTCTTCTCTGCTCCAAAGAAAACAACCCAAGTCTATGCAACGTCTCTTCATAACTTAAATGTTCCATCCCAGGCAGCATCCTGGTGAATCTCCTCTGCACCCCACTCCAGTGCAATTATATCCGTCAGATAATGTGGTGACCAGAACTGTGCACAGTACTCAAGCTATGACCTCATCAAAATTCTATACAACTCCAACATAACTTCCCTGCTTTTATAATCTGTGCCTTGATTGATAAAAACAAGTGTCCCACATGCCTTTTCAACCACCCTACTAACATGCCTTTCCACTTTCAGAGATCTGTGGACAAACACACCAAGGTCCCTTTGTTCCACAGAACATTCTAGTGTCCTACCATTAATTGAGTACTTTCTTGTCAGATTACTCCTTCCAAAATGTATGACCCCACACTTTTCAGGGTTAAGTTCCATCTGACCATTTGACCATTCCATCTATATCTACTTGTAGTCCAAGATACTCTGCTTCACTGTTAACCACCCTTCCAATCTTTGTTTCATCCACAAACTTATTAATCCTATCCCTCACATAGTCATCAATGTCATTTATAAAATGACGAATGATAGGAGGCCCAACACAGATCCCTGTGGTACTCCACTGGACCACTGGCTTCCAGTCACTAAAACAGCCTTCTGTCATCACCCTCTGTCTCCTACAACTGATCCAGTTTTGAATCCACTTGATCAAATTACCCTGTATCCCATGTGAATTTACCTTCTTTACAAGTCTCCCATTTGGGACCTTATTAAAGGCTTTGCTGAAATCCATATAAGCTACATCAACTACACTACCCTCATTTACATACCTGGTCACCTCCTCAAAAAATTCAATTAAATTTGTTAGGCATGACCTCCCTCTGATGAAGCCATGCTGACTATCACTGATCAAACTTTGCCTCTCCAAGTGGAGATAAATGCTCTCCTTCAGAAGTATCTCTAATAGTTTCCCTACCACCAACATGAGACTCACTGCTCTGTAGTTCCCTGGTTTATCTCTACAACCCTTCTTATATAGCAGAGCCATATTAGCTGTTCTCTACTCATCTGGCACCTCCGTTGTGGTCAAAAAGGAATTGAAACTTTGGCTCAGAACACCCTGCAATCTCATCCCTTGCCTCCTGTAGCAGCCTAGGGCACAATTTATCTGGACCTAGAGATTTATCTACTTTTAAGGCTGCCAATACGTCCAGTACCTTGTCTTTTCCCGTGTCAATTTGTTCAAGAACCTCACAGTCTCATCCTGAATTCCATATCGTCATCCTCATTCTCTTGGGTGAAGACAAACATGAAGTATTTATTCAACAGTCTACAATGTCCCCTAGCTCCACCCACAGATTGCCCCCTTTGTTCCTAATGGGCCCTACCTTTCCTTTTTTGACACTTAGGCAACAAAATCAAAGAGGTGGGGCCCATGATGTCGCATTGACAGGGCAGGTACCAGCAACCTCAATGCATGACAAATTGGGACACCATTTCAGAAGAGCTTCCCAATGTCCGAAATAAATATAAAGGGGGAACCCTCCCAACAACATGGAATCTGCCCCCACCACAAAATTGCCCTCACCATGGAATTCCAACCCTCCCCCATGACAGAAGCAGACAGGGCTGCCTCCATCATTCCTGCCAACCACAAATGAGGGGGAGGTGGTGAATCCCCCTATAAATCAGTTGTTCTTCATTGGCTGTATCCTCACATGAAAGTTTCCATCTCAGCAGGTGGGATGCTGATCTTTGAGTGATGGAGGGTCTCTCATTAACCTTCCAATGTCAGGAGCTTGCCCACTTTCCCTGATTGGATGGTAAGCCAGTCCCTGGCCTTTAATTGGCTGAAGATCAGAAAACTCCAGTGGACATGTCTAAAATTCACGGTGCAAGGTCAGAAATAGAATTAGCAGCACTCTGGTTTGTCACCCCCAATTTAAAATTCAGCCTTTGGAGTCTGCCAGTGAATTTTGACATGGAAGATTATTATCAGAATTCCACCTTTGGAGGCAGGATGTGTATACTGTGATGTTCCTGGCTGGTCCCCGTTTCAGATTATCCCACGTTGCAGCACACAGTAAATTCATTACACCAATGGATTCAATGTTAGAACCCAAGCTTATTTACGTGCAGTGAGGTTTGACATTGATGTGGCACAGATTTAGGCCTAATTTTAATTCATTTATGCTGTTCAACCTTATTTTCAGTCACTGGCCTGGCCCTGGTCAGAAAAATAAAAGTGTTTTGACTTTCATTAGCCTAGTAGTAGAACATAGAACGTGGAACATTACAGCGCAGCACAGGCCCTTCGACCCTCAATGTTGCGCCGACCAGCAGAACCAATCTCATGACCCTCTAACCTAAACTATTCCAATGTTATCCATTTGCCTATCCACTGACCATTTGAACACCCTTAAAGTTGGTGAGTCCACAACTGCTGCAGGCAGGGCATTCCACGACCTTACTACCCTCTGAGTAAAGAACCTACCTCTGACATCCGTCCTATAATTACCACCCCGCAATTTAAAGCTATGTCCCCTCGTGTTAGCCATCACCATCCAAGGGAAAAAGCTCTCACTGTCCACCCTATCTAACCCTCTGATCATCTTGTATGCCTCAATTAGATCACCTCTTAACCTTCTTCTCTCTAACGAAAATAACCTCAAGTCCCTCAGCCTTTCCTCATAAGACCTTCCCACCATACCAGGCAACATCCTGGTAAACCTCCTCTGCACCCTTTCCAATGCCTCCACATCTTTCTTATAATGCGGTGACCAAAACTGTACGCAATACTCCAAGTGCAGCCGCGCCAGAGTTTTGTACAGTTGCAACATGACCTCACGGCTCTGAAATTCAATCCCTCTACCAATAAAAGCTAACACACCGTATGCCTTCTTAACAACCTTATCAACCTGGGTGCCAACTTTCAGGGTTCTGTGCACATGTACACCGAGATCTCTCTGCTCGTCGACACTACCAAGAGTCCTTCCATTAGCCCTATATTCCGTACTCCTATTACTCTTACCAAAGTGAATCACCTCACACTTTTCTGCATTAACTCCATTTGCCACCTCTCAGCCCAGCTCTGCAGCTTATCTATGTCCCTCTGCAAACTGTAACATCTACAACTCCTCCGACTTTGGTGTCGTCAGCAAATTTACTAACCCATCCTTCTACACCCTCATCTAGGTCATTTATAAAAATGACAAACAGCAGTGGCCCCAAAACAGATCCCTGAGGTACACCACTTGAAACTGAACTCCAGGTTGAATATTCCCCACAGACCACCACCCTCTGTCTTCTATCAGCTAGCCTATTCCTGATCCAAACTGCTAAATCACCCTCAATCCCATGCATCTGCATTTCCTGCAGTAGCCTACCATGGGGAACCTTAACAAACGCTTTGCTAAAATCCATACACACCACGTCAACTGCCTTACCCTCATCCACCTCTTTGGTCACCTTTTCAAAAAACTCGATAAGGTTTGTGAGGCACAACCTTCCCTTCACAAAACCGTGTTGATATCCCTAATCAATTTATTTCTCTCTAGATGATTATAAATCCTATCCCTTATGATTCTTTCCAAAACTTTGCCCACAACAGAAGTAAGGCTCACCGGTCTATAATTCCCAGGATGGTCTCTACTCCCCTTCTTGAATAAGGGGACAACATTTGCTATCCTCCAATCTTCCAGCACTATACCATTAGTGGTAAGTAAGTTACATGGATCATCTGTTCCTTTTTCCCAAGTTCAGAGTCATAGGGGAAGAATAGAATGTTACAGGGTAGGGAAGTGGAAACATTATTGATTGAGTTATGATTGTTTGCCTTGCTGATAATGAACGTTCATCAAAAATTTGAGTAGTTTTGAAAACACCTCGTAAATATGGAAGTAAATGGCAAGACCAAACTTCTGCTATTTAGTTTCTGTTTTATAATTTTCTGGAAGTTCCGTGTAGAAGCAGATTATATTATCCAAAAGGGAAGAATAATAATAACTGTTAGTTAACCACTTATTTGGCTGGACCAATGATTATTGGATGAATAACCTCATAAATCAGGACCACACACGGGTCACATCTTCACCGTCTCAAAAAAAGAGAACTGTTTCTACACAAGTTATATCGCACGGTGGCACAGTGATTAGCACTGCTGCCTCACAGCGCCAGGGACCCAGGTACAATTCCGGCCTCAGCTCACTGTCTGTGCAGAGTCTGCCCGTGTCTGCATGTGTTTCCTCCAGGTGCTCTGGTTTTCTCCCACAGTCAGAAAGACGTGCTGATTATGTGTGTTGGTCACACTAAATTCTCCCTCAGTGTACCCGAACAGGCATCAGAGTGTGGCGACTAGGGGGTTTTCACAGTAACTTCACTGCAGTGTAAATGTAAGCCTACTTGTGACACTAATAAATAAACTTTAAAAACATCACTTGATGCACATAATTGACGTCATTCTGAAGTTAAATACTTTCTGCTCTACCGTACCTTCATTAAATGCGTGGTTTGATTGTGCAGAAGTTAAAATATCAATTTGTTTCCTGTTATTTCTTCTGTGAAGCCAATTTGCTTTTTGCCAATTTACAGCTAATCTTGCACCTGACCTTTGTTCTGATCTCAGTTATTTGCATAATATTTTGCCTTTTTGACTCCACATCATTTCCACCTAAATGCTGTGTGCAGCATGGTTAATTGAGTTAACCAAAAAACGTAATGTATTGGACCAATCAGCATCACGCATCCTTCAGTTCGACTCAGGTTCTGCGTCTCAAAATCACTTAGTGGATTATTTTTTGAAAACTATTGATTGCTGCAGTTATGCTGCAGTAAATCACTGCCCAATGGTTAATTATTTATTTAAAGCCACATCGCTAAAGAGGGTTTGGAGCATGAAACAAATCATTGCAACAAAAGCTTCAGTATATGCACATGTTCAGTTTGCCTTGGGTTTACCTACAAAAACAACAAAATAATTAATTTAAGCTTTATTTCTTCCTTCATTTGCACGACTGCAGGCTCTAGGCTTCATGCCTTAATTTATCTTTTTTTTAATCTTTATAAATACTGCCTGATTTATATATGGCTTTGAATAATCCTGTACACATGCTATGTGACAATGTGGATCAATACATAGCTGAACTAAAATAATGTTAGGTTAGTCACATCAAATAATCAGCTGGAATCTATGGGTGGATTTTACAGTCTCACTCGTCTCAAAACCGTAAAATCCCACTCGAGGTCAACGGATCTTCCCGTGCTTCATCCCTCCCCCATTCTGATCCCGATAGCAAGAAGGCTGGTAAATTTACAGCCTATGGGAGGAATTCTCCCGCCTGGGAACTAAGCCCTTTGATGGAGGTGGGAACATGGGGTGCCTCCTGCTGTGGGGGCCAGTGGGAAAATGTGCCCAACCTTCGAGCTCTGACGTCATGAATTATGCATCCATGTTTTGCGCCATGTTCCATGGTGGGACAGGCCTGATGGCGTGTAATCTGCTGTCATACCTGGATGTGCAACATCAATGATTCCGTATTAAAGAAAGAAAGTGGACCTCCTGCGAAAGTAGATGGATCTCCAGGAACATTCTGAGACTGGAAGATCAATCCATCCCGGACACCGAATTCTGGAAGATCTATCTGTAGATGCCACCTGTTCCCCCACCCCCCACCAACTGCTATGGTGCTCTGTGTTCCAGGGTTGCCAGTGGCTTCCATCCTAAACTCCGAAGGCAGTTCCAGGCAGGCAATGATGTACGCCATGTTGTTCCAAACATGTTTCACACCTGACTGTTTTCCCACTGGTGCCATGGAGAATTGGCCATGAGTGGTTGCACTTTTAGCTGTACCCAGCTAGTGAGATGCAAATGAGTTTCACACCGGCTTCCAGGTGGTTTTCCAATCTGCCATGGCGGGCAGCAGTGAAAGATCGTGCTGTTAATTCACACTGCCATAAAACCAATTTTTCAACCTCCCATCGAATTCGCCCCACCCACCATTGAACCTGCTAGTGGGGGGTTGGCAGAATTCCGCCCTATATTTTCCTCTGTTTATGAATTTTAAGAAAATCTTGGGTAATTGCTTTGTTTTCAGGTCTGCTTTTATTGCTGGAATTTTGCAGTGGAAAATATGTCCCTAAGTTGCTTTTTTTGTACCAGTTGACTACACCCAGTTAAACATAATACATTTAATTATGTTATGATTTCATTATTTGGCATTCCCTGTTTTTATCATGCTTGTACATGCCAAAATACTGATACGAATGTAGTTTGTTAGATTGCTTAAAAATTATTAGTTTTATATTGAAATATTTTGCTGTCAATGCTGAGAATTAATTGTACTATAAAATATCTGACAAAACATTACAGATGACGTCACAGAATTTCTACAGTGCAGAAGGAGGCCATTTGGCCCATTGAGCCTGCACTGACAACAGCCCCATCCAGGCTCTATGCCCGTAACTCCACGAAGTTACCCTGCTAATCTCCCTGACGTTAAAAGCCAAATAAGCATAGCCAATCAACCTGACCCACATATTTTTGGACTGTGGGAGGTAATCGGAGCACCGGGAGGAAACCCATGCAGACAAGGGGAGAATCTGCAAACTCCACACAGATAGTCACCCAAGGACTAGGATTGAACCCAGGTCCTGGAGCTGTGAGGTAGCAATGCTAACCACTGTGCTACCATGCCGCCCATATTTAACAGTATTCTTTTGCTACTTCCTAAAATGTATTATAAATAGTGGCCGAGACTCTCCAACCCTGTCTGTAGCTAGGATTCTCTGGTCATGCTGCTGTGAATGGAGATTTGGCTGAGTGCTAAATTCTCTGTGCTCACTGGCAGCAGTGGTGGGGCGCTTGAGACGAGAGAATTCCAGCCAGTATTTCTGGTATATTCAGAGCCAACCATATTTTCTCCTCATATTCACTTACTTTCGCAAAGGCATTCATTCTTGTTGGAAACTTTATGGGCATGAATAGTCCTCAAGTGTTTAGTCCAAGTGTTTATTCTTGTTCTGAATTCCTGGTTATTCAGTTGACAAGTTAGTTATTCAACCTGCTTATGTTCTCATCAGATGTCCACAAACACATCAACTAACAAATTGCAGGGCCGGAATTGAAACTGACATTCATACTGACATACATGCAGCTGCTTAGCTGCATCAAAAAGTACTTCAGTCACTGGAGTTATGTTTTATCGTTCATTTATTCATAAGCATATTGGGTGGAATGTGACAATGCCCTGAGAGTGAATGGAGGGCAGAAAATGGGACAGAAAGGAAAACCCATTGCCTTCTGCGAATTAAGTTTGAGGTGGGAAAGATCAAGGACGACATTCCCATCTGGGGCCAGCAATTAAGGCCCTTAAATGGCCTCAGCCTACCTTCACTGGTATTTTTGATGGGTCCATTGTCTTAGGCATTAAAACCAGCCCATTATATCAGAGTGTAACAAGTTGGAGCAAATCCAGGGCCCAGTGGTCAATTGGTCATAGATGTGCAATGTTTTTCTCTAAGTATTGTCTCAGGTGGGTAAAGCAGAAGGCAACCTGCCAGCTATCTTTTCTAGGCATATTTTTAAACTCTAGGCAAAAAAAGGAAGGGGTGGGTCCCACAATGTCATGCTGGTGGCGTAGGGGGAGGGGAGGTGGTTAGGGTAGTTCCTTACGTGGGGGCATGATAAAGTGGGGAGGCCCACTAAGTGGATGATGTTCCTGATCTTTCATGATAGGAACTCCATCATGCCATTGGTGGAGGGACAGACTCAATGAAAATCTTGCTGGTGTAAAAGCTGTTTTGGGAGTCCCTTTGGATTCTCACCCCTTCTGTCTGTTCTGCCCAGTGAAAATGGAAGCAGAAAATCACCCCAAAGACCAGAACTTGCATGTGAAGTTTATTCACCCACAACAATTATTGCTTTAAATGCAACAATAAATAGACCAGTAAAAAGGATTCTTCTTCTACACCTTTTCATTCTCAGTTTTGTTCTCTATAAATTCCTCTTGGTAAAAATATGAAGTTTGTACGATCGTTATGTCTTGGAACCCATCTCTTTAATTTAGTTTAGGGTAAAATTGAGAACTGTTGGGAATCATGGGATCTGTTCTGAATTCTGTCTGACAACAAGTTTGAGTGGCTTTGTCATTAAAGTTGTTTAACTAGGAAGAAGGTACAAGATATTCATGCCTGTAAACAATGCATCCATCAAACTGTGAAATCAGAACCCACTGCTAAGGTAATCGTAGCTTTTGAAACTCGGCCAAGAATTCATAATAAACAGCCCTTAGAGAAATATCAAAAAATAATTATTGAAACTGTTTGAAAAGTTGGTGCAACAGCTGACCTACCAACCAAAGCAATCCAGCAGAGTTTTTTTATAAGCAATCACTGAGGCCTGCAGCCAGATTTAATTTTGAAGTTGAAAGAGTTAAAAAAAAGTTCATGACGGCTGACGAGAACTAATCCACACTTTAACAGCACTTATGCCTTCTCCATAAATCCTCTGACTCCCACATTACAGGTTAACCCCCTTGCAACAGCTAAAATGTTTGATCTCAGCATCCTGCTGAGTTTGAGTTTTCTGCCTATGTGATCAGCCCTGCACCCTTCCCCCTGCGTGATTTATGACTCTTCCACCTCCCCACCTCTGCTTTTCTTCTACCAGCAAAAATAGATTCGATTGGAAATGGGGGCAGGGTATCTGCATCCAGATCCCACCCATCCACTGCCATCTGCTCAGAACAATGGTCATAAAATGCAGAGTCTGCCTGACAGCTAAATACTGGCTCCATGTGTAACAGAACCACTGTAAAGAAAAATGCTTCAAATGCTTGAGCATATTCTATACGCTTTTTTAAACACACTTATATAAGCAATCAGAGAGAGTTTCAAGTTAAACTGAGGAAGGGCTTATGTAGAACAGAGAACAACAGTAGCTTGATGGATTTATTTAGTCAGGAATGGCTTCAACCTTACTTATAATCAAATTATTTTGTGTGGAATAAGTTAAACTCTGCTAAATAGAAACATTGACCGGAACTGCCACAGGAATCAGAGCTAGAGGGGAAAGGCACATGAAAAGGCCTATCAGGTGGGATTTTATGGTTTTGGGATGAGCGAGACCATAAAATCCTGCCTATTATCACCCAGCACAATTAAGCCAAAAAAGTTTCACATTTTACAATGACAAAGTAGTTGGCTATCTTATTATTGATAATGGGAAGTTGATTCGACTGATCTACTTCACATTTACTGCTGTCTTTAATGCCATAATTTAGCAAAAAGAGCCTGAAAACGTCTTGCACAGAATGGAGACACAGGTGTCCCATAATGTCATTTGTGGATGGCTTACCAATATTAGTCTTGCTTAAGGTACAAGGGGCAAGGTTTAAAGGAGATGTACGAGGCAAGTTTTTTTACACAGAGGATGGTGGGTGCCTGGAACTTGCTGCCGGGGGAGGTAGTGGAAGCAGATATCTTGGTGACTTTTAAGGGGCGTCTTGACAAATACACAAATGGGATGGAAATAGAGCGAGATGGTCCCCAGAAGGGTAGAGGGTTTTATTTCAGCTGGGCAGCACGGTCGGTGCAGGCTTGGAGAGGCGAAGGGCCAGGTCCTGTGCTGTAATTTTCTTTGTTCTTTCTTTGTTTCATAAAAGGTTAATTTACTGAGACAAATGGTTATCTCTTCTGCTGGGCTTATTCAAAAGTACCTCCAATCCTGTTCTATTAGGAACTGTATTCAGCTGAGGTGATTCTGTTTTGTGTGTGAGTAATGTGTAACTCAGCAGTGTTCAATGCCAGGTTTCTGTTCAAATCCTGTAAAAGCAGAACTGTCTTTACACAGATTTAGTACTGCAAAGAAACACTACTTGAAACATTGTTGATCATTGTTAAATTTGGTTCTGACATTTAATTGTAACTGTCTTGAAGTGGCATGGCCTGATTCTTTTTTCTAAGTTAGTTAAATATAGCGAACAGATGGAATGCCGAACATCCTCTTTCCAAAACATCAACACCTTCCCTCAAAAATGAATTAAATTTGCTCTTGTAGAATCTTTTACACCTAGAACAACAGGAAGTGAGAATCAAAGTGTTACCCACTATAGAGGAGACTTAGAAAACATTTTAAGGAATCATTAGGAGAGGTGTTGCAAGGTTATACCAATGGTTGTAGCAGTTTGAGACTTGGCTACAGCAGTAATGTTATCAGATCAGCAGCATGCAATCTTATGCGGTTTCAGTTCCAATATATTCAAGCAGGGCAAAGCACTCTTCCAAAAATGACTCTTGCACGTGGTTGGAAGCACCACACATAAGGATAATCAGAAGTTGGCAGTAAATACACTCCAATGAAAGAACATTGCAATATGCCCGTGATTTGATAGAACAGAGCAAGACATGAGAAATACCCCAGACAATTCTATGAGGTACTTGGAAAAGTCCTGTTTAGTCATCATTCAATCTGATTTCAATACGACTTCCTTGAATCTTTCCTCAGTGGAGAAGTATTTATGTGGTAGAAGAGTTCTGCATTAACATAGCAGGCAGAAAAATATTCAAAATTTTTTTGTAGAATTTGGTCTATTGTTTATATTGTTTCGATAATTGGGAGTATTTGAATGTTATGTAAAGGCCGGCATTAGGTCTTCTAATCCTCCTGTAAGCAATTAAGCCAACAAAGACTGTATCAGAGAATTGAGTTGGGGCCCTCCTTCACATTTAATATAATGGAAACCATGGAAAATGAAACAAATTTAAGGAAGAAGACAGGAGTTTAGTCCGACATAGGAAAATAGTGAATTGACAGCCTGTTTTACAGTTCTCCTGAGATTACCTTCAATGGAAATTAAAACTGGGAGTGATGTCTAATGGGTGGTGGATCCTGTTTCCCCCATTTCACAGCTTTGTCCAAGTCAATACCACTATCAATGGGTCACCAGCCAAGAAGGCAAAGCATTAAACCCACAAATAATTCAACATAGGTGGCATCATGATCACACAGAAGAATCTTTTCAAAAATTTGACAGCACACATTGAAGAAATTTCTTCCTATATCCAGTTCTAGCTTCTTCTGTGAATTGTCAGCTCAGATCTGCTGCTTGAAACAATAGGACAATGCTGTTTCTCAGCACTGAAGATTAAGGCAATTTGAAGTTAAGTGGCAAATGCCCCTTTCTTTGCTATATTCAATTTCCTCAATTTTTTATACTCATGGAGGTTTGAAACAGTGATCCAGGAAAGACAGACGGTGGGGTCAGGGGCATGGAGGAGTGAAGTGGGAAGAGCTAAGCATACTGGGTGAGATGGAGGATGGGAGTGGGGACAATCAGTGAAGGTAAGAAAATGAGGGACTTAAAGGGTAGTGTTAGCAAGCTGCAAATGTGTGTTCATTGCAAGCTGTTGGCTGGCAGGTTCCTTACAGGACTTCACCTACAACATTTTGGTTACCCCTACTGAGAGATGCTATACATTGTTAAATGACATTATCCAAGAGCACGCTCTTAAACCTACAAATACTTCAACATGCTGGCAGGTTTGTCCCGTCCTGCAGCAGTGAGTGGAGATTTGGCTGGATGCCAAACTCTCCGAACTTGCTGCAACAGGAGCTGGCATGAATGGCAGATAATATCATGCTCAGCGTTGTTCCACAGTAAAGGAAATGCCCCTAACTCCCCGTAACCATCAATGCATGACAGCCATGAGATGGGCCAGTAAATTTAGCACTTTGACTCATCTCGTCTCAATAAATAATGATGATACATATGAACAAAGAGAAACCAATGTAATGTGAAATACTTACAGTGAGTTTTTCAAATCACATTTGAAAAACACTCACCTTTCTCCTAAATCTTCTATGGATGGCAATGGAGTTGGGAGGAAAGTTGTGGCTGTGAAGTCAACCCTCCCTGTTTGGCCAGGACACTTGTTAATAGGCTGCCTGTAGATGCAGCAATGTTGGCTGAGGGCGGGTTTCACCAATGAAAAGCTTCCCCAACCACTAAACTGAATGTGCTTTGCATGCACAACACCAGCACTTAGAATTTTAATCATAATCGTGTGGGAAAAGGCAAAGAGAGATACTGAGAAGCATACTGTTTAAAAGATGGAGGAATGTTACGTTATTCATCAAGAGCTAAGAGCGAATGTCATGTGGATGTGCATGATGCCATGCTTTTGCATTTCAATAAGGTGCTGAGCAACAATGTATCAATCTGCCAGCCACATGGAGAGCAGCAAGAAATACACTCAACATAGTTTCAGTTACAATGTGGGGAATGGCATGTTTTTGACAAAAGACAGTGTAAATGGGCTTGTGAGGCAGAGGGATCTTAGTGCAGAGATAACAAAGTAGCAGTGTAGGCTAGTAAAGCTATAGAACAAACAAAGCAAAGCACTAAGTTTTGTTTCTCTCAGAAGATAGAATAGAAAAGCAGAGAGGTTATGCTAAATTGGCTAATGCTAGTGTCACAAGTAAGCTTACATTAACACTGCAATGAAGTTACTGTGAAAATTTCCTGCTGCCACACTCCAGCACCTGTTTGGGTACACTGAAGGAGAATTTAGCAAGGCCACTGAATCTAACCAGCATGCCTTTGGACTGTGGGAGGAAACCAGAACACCCGGAGGAAACCCACGCAAACAGGAGACTCCTCACAGTCAGTGACCCAAACTAGGAATTGAACCCAGGTCCCTAGCTTTGTGAGACTGCAGTGCTAACCACTGTGCCACTGTGCACTGTGTCACCATGTACTGGAGAAGTTGCATTTTTTTTAACTATACAAGAACTGAGAAGTTATATGTATCAGGAAAGATTGAGTAGGTTAGACTTCTATCCTCTAGAAAACAGAGCTGAGGGGTGACCTGATAGAGGCCTTTAAGTTTGAGAGGTATATATTGTTTGAATTTTTTCCATGGGATGTGGGTGTCACTGGCAAGGCCTGTATTTGTTGCCCACCTTTAGTTATGCTTGAACTGGGAGGCTTGCTCTGCTATTTCAGAGGACAATTAATAATCAACAGCCTTATTGTGGATCTGGAGTCACATAAAGGCCAGACCGGGTAAGAATGGCAAATTTCCTTCTCTAAAGGATATTAGTGAATCGATGGGTTTTTACGATAACGTTGTCTGGTTGTCACCATCACCGAGACTGGCTTTATAATTTTAATTAGATTTAAATTCCACCAGCTTCTGTAGTGGGATTTGAACCAATGTCCCCAGAGCCTGGATCTCTGGATTAGTAGTCCAGTTTGTATTCATGCAGTAATAAAATGTTCTGGGAAGTATTTTCAAACAAAATCTAACCTCAAGTGACATAAAATGATTTAGTGCAGTTTACTCAAAGAGGTAAGTTTTAAGGAACGTGTAGAAAAAGAAAAGAGAGGAAGAGAAACGCAGAGGTTTAAGAAGGAAATTCTGAACTTAGAGCCTCGATATCTAAAGCAACAGTAACCAATGGTAGAATGATTAAAATTATGGATGCCAAGATGGCAGGATTGGAGGAGTGCAGTTATCTTGGAGTGTCGTAGGACTGTAAGATACCCCAAAGATAGAGGAGGAGGGAAGACATGCAGAGTTTTGAAAAGAAGAATGAGACTTTTGTAATTGAGGCACTGCTTAACTGGGAATTAACATAGCTCTGCAAAATAACCTGATTGGTGAACAGGCCTAGGTGTCTATATTGCCTTAAAGAGCAGTAGAGGTAGAAACCCTCATTTAAAACATTTGGATATGCATTATAGGTGCCATAACCTATACGGCTGGGGATCAAGACTCCAGCCCAGAGGCAGAGACTTTTTCAGAGAGTCTTAGGGAGCTGAAATCTTTCCCATCAGAAGTTCAAACTTCTTGGGCAATTCCCACAGAGTCAGTACATTGGGATTTCGAGAGGCCCTATAGTGCATCTTGGGGGTTGGGGGGGGTGGTAGCGGTATGTTGGTCTCCATTGATCTTGAAACCAGATGATCTGGGTTATAGTGTAAATTAGTAAGACTATTTTTGTGAATATGTGTGTGAAAGAGACGAGAAACTAAACAGAGAAAGGATGAGTAAGCCAAAACAATCTGTGACTCTTCTATAACAAAACAAAGTGATCTGGAAGTAATCAGTGGATTAGTCAGCATCTGTGGATAGAACAAGTAAGTTAAAATTTTCGGCATGGATCCTTTGTCAAATCCAAAATATTATTTTAAAAGCAAAATACTATAGAAGCTGGAGATCTGAAATAAAAAGAGAAAATGCTGGAAAATCTCAGCAGGTCAGGCAACATCTATGGAGAGAGAAAGAGTTAATGTTTTGAGTCCATTTCCTTGGCACAAGAAGAGTCATATTGAACTCAATACATTAGCTGGGATTTTCCGAGCCCCCCATAGCTTGTTTTGCAGCAGTGGAGATAGCCCACCATTGGCCAGTGTTGGGAACTTCCAGAGTTTCCCATTGTTCACATCATCTACGACAGGAGTGGTCACCATTGGTGGGACCAACAGGAAAATCCTGCACATTCCTCCACAGATTGTCTGAAATGTTAATTTGTGTTTTCTCTGCAAATATTGACTAGCTGAGAAAGTGCTTCCATCACATTCTGCTTTAGTTTCAGATATTCAGCATTTGCAACATCTTGTTGGCTTCCAGTTGACCTAAAGAAGCAGAAGGACGCAATTAAGAAATTAGTCCTGAGAAATACTGCAAACCATATGTAGATTTATGGGTGGCACGATGGCACAGTGGTTAGCTCTGCTGCCTCACAGTGCCAGGGATCTGAGTTTGATTGTCGGCTTGGGTCACTGTCTGTGCAGAATCTGGATGTTCTCCCTGTAGCTGCATGGGTTTCCTCCGGGTGCTCCGGTTTCCTCCCACAGTTCAAAAGACGTGCCGGTTAAGTGCATTTGCTATGCTAAATTCTCCCTCTGTGTACCTGAACAGGCGCCAGAGTGCAGCGACTAATGGATTTTCAAAGTAACTTCATTGCAGTGTTAATATAAGCCTACTTGTGACACTAATAAATAGACTTAAAACTTACATTTCATAGAAAGAACCTAATTGTATAGAATAGTGCACGACTTAGGACAGTAATGGACACAAAATATTGAACTTACAATTTTTTAATAAATGTTCTATATTTAAATTGTTTTACTATCAAATCTTTGTCATTGATACTTTAATTTTTGTTCTGCATTTAGATTTAATTTGCTGATGTCCCTCTGCAAGAATCAAAAAAAATCATAAAAGATATAAAACATAAAACACCAGATTTAAGAAGGCTCTATCAAATTACTATTTTATAGTTTTGTCTGTTCTTAAATGGGCTGTTAAACTAAGCGGAGAGGGAACACAGTAAATTATGAGCATCAGGAATGTGAAATCTTGCAGATTTATAACGCAGTGACAACATAATTCGGTTCAGGCATTGTGTCCATTGACCAACCAAAGACTTTTGTTACTGTCTCTTATTTCTAATAAGCATCATAATGACCTCAGAAATTACATTAATGCAACATGGTGATGGGATTACAGTAAGGCAGCAGCCTCACAATTAATGCAGAATGAAACAAATCTCAACCACAGATTTTTTAAACCTTTATTTACAATGTATGATAGAATTCAGCGACAATGGCATTTTACATATGCTGAAGATATATGGTAAACTTTATATTGTGATAGACAAATGGATATACCGCACATGAAACCCGAGAATATAAGTTCACATCTATGGCTCCTGCCACATTTCGGATTTGATCTTAATCCCCCCATGACAAGCAGGAGACGATTGGCTTTCAAAAAAAATTAAAAACATGTATGTCTTCCTCACTTGGTATGCATGTGCCTTTGACGATTTTATGATGGTAAGTTTCCAAACCTCCTGATGTTTCCAAATGCTGTTCAGCTGCTGATTCCTGGGCAAGAGACTAATTGAGGCTGCGTAGGTGAGGTCCGGGAGTTAACACCACCTGGCCCTCGTGTTGCTGAGGTTGGATCTGTTTGCTTGCCTGCCTTGATCATTGCCCAAAGCTTTAATAGATGCAGACAGATACGGCTAAGCAGTAAATGTGTCAATATCAGGTTAAGTATCGCACATATTAGTTTAGAACCTTTGATGAAGCTTTTCGGAAAAAATTTAGGTCAATTTGAATCACGTGATTTATTCAAATTCTGACAAAATGCTGCAAAGTAAGTAAAATTATAAGCAGCTTTTAAACAGAAAATTCTGATCCCATTACCACTGTAAACCAAAAGAAAGTGAATTTTCTGATACCATAATCCAGTTAGTATTTTGTCACACACTAAAACAAGGAATGGCTGCAATGATTTAAAATAGTGAAATTTAGGATGCTAATTAAATTGAGTCTATTACAACAATACATTGAATTAATTTATTCTTAATATTTTATCAATATTGTTGTAATAATTCATCACTCAATCGAATTTTCGTTATTTTTACATATTTTCTTTATTTGCAATGCTAAAGTAATAATTTGAAAAAAGCACATTTTTCCATAGAGACTTTTCTCTGTTCTGCTTTCAAACTGTATTGATCCAAGTCCTCTCCAACCATAGCTATGCTTGTTTATGTCAATGTTACATACCTATAATACACATTATTCACTTCTATTTCAATTGGCACTAGTTTACTAATTCCTTAATGCCTAATTTTCCTCTTTTTTCAGCTTCTGTGCTTCTTAACTAATTGCAGAATAATCAACAGCAGAGGAAGATTGTTCTATTCATTTTTATAACTTGATTGTTCCTACTTTTCATCAGCAAAGATTTGAACTGTAGTATTTTGAAAACAATCATTTGTCAGCATTGAAGCTCATTGCCTCATAGAAAATAACATCTCCCATTTCATCCTTCTCATTTTAAACTATGGCTACATTCATTATAATAATAGTTACTCATGTTTATGGGTATCTAGCTAAATATAAATCAGTGCTCAGTATGGTAATTGGCATTATCAATGCCAACCATCAGGATTTTTCAACCCCACCTATTGCCGGGATTATCCAGTCCTGCCGAAAGTCAATGGACTTTTGACTGGGCCACCAACTCTACCGTGGCAGGACTTGAAAATCCCAGCCATTAAATACGTTTGCTAAAGTCAGAAAGTTGGTGAAACACATTTTAAAAATGAAAGAACACATATCCAACAAAACTGGATTCCACCTTCCTCTTTGAGCCCTATTGATGTCAGTGATTCATTAGGCATCACTGTGTCACGATGGGAGGAATTTTTCCGTAATTTGTCAGTGTGTCAGGCTCCAACTGAAAACTGACGTGTATCGCTTCAGAGGCACTGCTGAGTTATCAGATCAGCTGTGTGTTTCCTGCCGGCGGGAGGTGGCATGTTGTTTGCTAGTGATGGGATTCTCTGGTCCCATCACTATCGATGCGAGTTTCCATTGGCGTCACCCCCTCATCAGTGGGAAACCTGCCAGTGGGGGTACACTGCCGGCAGGAGGTGGCACGCTATTTGCTAACGATGGGATTCTCTAGTCCTGTCACTGTCGGTGGGAATTTCCATTGACATCATATCACATCGGTGGCAAACTTGGGAGTGGGGGTACACTGCTAGCAGGACCAGAAAATCCCACTGGCATGAACGGTCGGAGGATTCTGTCCCAGGTCTTTAGCCACCCTGATTAAAAGAAACTGACGGGTGTGGTTTACTCTGTCAGTCTGGCGGGGTGGGGCCTGTTACAGCCAGCATGGCCAGCTCCACAGAGATCGGTGCACCATCTTTAAAGAACACCCTGATCAGAACAGGGGTAAAACACCCCCCTCAGACCCTGCCCCACTACGAATATATTGGGGGTTCTCCCCATCCAAGGCACAATTATCGGGGAATCCACCTCCCCCTCCACTGCCACCCCCCCCTCCTTGTCCTCCAGGTCACAAGCACAATTAGCCCTCCCCTCCTCACAAACATGCAGTACTATTGCCAGCACTCCCCCTGTCACTGCCAGGTTCCACCACCCCACCCATCACTGGCAGGTGCCGTCCACCGCCTCTCAGTGCCAGGTTCCACCTCCCCACACTGCCTGCTGCCCACCACCCCCCCTCCCCCCACTCCCCCTCCCCCCCACCATCCCCGCCCCACCTCCCTTACTGCCAGGTCTGTCCAACATCTGTCATAAGGAAATTACAAGAATATATTATTAAGAAGGTTATTGCATGACATTTAGAAAATCATAATGTGATCAGGCAGAGTCAACATTGTTTTGTGAAAGGAAAACAGTGTTTACCTAACTTATTAGAATCCTAGCAAGCATGATGAATAAAGTGGAACCTGTAGATGTGGTGTACTTGGATTTTCAAAAGGCATTTAACAGAGTGTCACATCAAAGCTAACTACACAAGGTAAGTGCACATGGTGTAGGGGGTAACAGATCAGCATGGACTAAAGATTTGTTAGCTAACAGGAAATAGAGAGGATGAAGAAAAAGGGCTTTCTATGGTTGGCAACCTGTTACTAGTGGAGTGCCACAGGTGGACAATGTTGGAGCCTCAAACTACAACCTACACCAATGACTGAGATGAAATGACACCAAGATAGGTAGGAAAGTAAGGTGTGAGGAGGAAGGGGAGTCTGCAAAGGGATATAGATAATTAACTGAGTGGGCAAAGATTTGGCAAATGGAATATAATGTGGGAAAATGTGAACCTGTCTACTTTGGCAAGAAAAATAGAAAAGCAGCATACTATTTAACTTGAGGGAGATTGAAGAACCTGATGGTACAGATCTGGCTGTCCTGATACATGTATGCAGATTTGGAAGGCAAATGGAATACTGAAGGCTACTGCAAAGGAAACGGAATATAAAAATTGGGAAATTTTACTGCAGCTGCACAAAGCCCTAGCAAGACCGCAATTGGAATATTGTGCAGAACTTTGATGTCCTTTTTTGACAAAGGATATCATTGCATTCGATGCAATTCAAGTAAGGTTCACTTGACTCATTCTTGGGATGAAGAGTATACCTTATAAAGAAAGCATGAATGGGTTGGATCTATTCCTATTGGAGTTTGGAAGAATGTGAGGTGATCTTATTGAAACATATAAAATCCTGAAGGGATTTGACAGGGTGGGATTTGAGAGGATGTTACCTTTTGTGAGGTTCACAGTTTAAGAATAAGGGATTTCCTTTTAAGATGGAGATGAGGAAATTTTTTTCCTTGGAGGCTCATGAGAACGTGGAACTTTCTTCCCCGGCAAAAGGCTTGGACTGGACCACTGAATTTATTTGGGGCTAAGTGAGAAAGATTCCTCATTAACAAGGGAGTCAAGGGTTACTGGGGGCACTGAGTAGAACTGAGTAGAACTGAGACCAGAAACAGGTCAGTCATGATTACCTGTTGACCTCTTTCAGAAAATACGTCAAGGCCTCATCTGTTGATATTCATTGACCTCTCAGAAAATATCAAATGGTGGAGCAGGATTGAATGGCCTACTCCTACTCCTCAGTCTTCTGTTCCAATGAGGTAATAGCCAAGACTTCAATAACGCTTTTGATTACTTTTTGTACTGGTGCACTAACTTTCAGTGATTTATGTACATGGCTACCTAATTCCTTTTGTGCTCTAAAGCTCCCAACTTTGTGATCTACTATGTAAACATATCATCAAATATTATGAAAGATTGCTCCTTTGACAACAACTATAGTTTATTTATTTGTTTTTAGAATGTACAAACATGCAGTAGTAATAAGAGCTACAAACTTAGAATAAAGTGACTAAATACTACCCCCTTTCATTTCACATAACAGTTAAACGATGCTGCCCTCTACTGTAAGATATTTATCTGTACTTGAAAGATAAAGTGCAATTTTGGTGCCATCTACAGTGTCAAACCATGTAATGGCATCCTTCCAATTGCCTATAAAGTTTACTTCTAGCTAACACTTCATATATATATATATAAGCACTCTGTGCCAAAATCATGAACAAAATTTAAATCTGCTAACCTAGTTAGTTCATGATGCAATGCCATGATTTGTAATTTGCTTGGGACAATTAGTTTTTCATCTTTCTGGTTGAGGGATAAATACTGACCAGAAGACTGGAGGAATTCTCCTGCTTTTCTTTTTGTACGCCATAATGGGGTAATTTACGTCCTCCTGAGAGAACAGATGGGGCCTTGACGTGTTTTCTGAAAAAGGTCAATGAACGTCAACAGGTAATCAGCCATGGGCAGAATCACAGGCAAAGTTTTTTTGGAATGTATATATGCACACAACCAGCAGGGGTCATGAGACTGAAGTCAGACGAGGAAACTAACCCAGGATATGAGGGCTAACTGTAGCACTTAAAAACATGGGGCAGAAATCTGCAGCCAGCAAGAAGGCCAGTAGCAACTAGAGAGCCTGTTTGTCCTCTCAGTGGATCTTGCTGTGGCTTTTTAATTCATCACTGGCATTAGCATGCCACTTCCGTGTTTCCTGACCATCATGATGTGGAGATGCCAGCGTTGGACTGGGGTAAACACAGTAAGAAGTCTCACAACACCAGGTTTCAGTCCAACCAGTTTATTTGATAGTAATCCCACAAGCTTTCAGAAACGGTGTTCCTTCGTCAGGTGTGTGGAAGGTTCCTGACTGTCCACGGAGTGTGGATGTGATGACAACTTTCTGTCAGTACAGAGACCGCATTAAAGCTTCCTCCTGAAGGGGTTTGAAGTCAAGGGTGTTGAAGGAAGACCGGAGAAGGTTTCACCCCATTTTTCTGACTCTCCTCTGGAGATGACGTTGGATGTGTTGAGGGTCAGAAAGGAAGCACTCCTTCCTGCAAACAGGAAGAAAAGATCAGCCACCCAATCTAAACAGGCATGGCTGGAAGTAGCGTGTGTTGTGAGCAAGACCTGGATTCAGTGTCAGAAAGTTTAATAACCTCATTAGTTCAGGAAAGGTGAGTGTCATACCACTTTCAGGTGGCATCCATCTCTCTCTAAATTCCCCAACATTCTCCTGAGCAGCAAACCTTTGACCAATACACATTCCTTTCTCTCCAGGTATGTCCTCAAATCTCCATCAGAATAGCCAACACTGACAATCACTCTCAAACTATTGGTATCCTATACCCATCCCTTAAAGTCATTCTCTTCAAATATTCCCAACCTTTCCTCTCCACACATTCCACTTCTCACATTGCAGAAGAGAGCACTCCAGTGATAGGCCTAGAACTGGAGGTGGACCTGCAGTCATAGCCATCTTAACCACATTGGAGGAAGGTGCTCTTGACAATAGTAGTGTGGGACACACGGAATGGCCCAGAAACCTGGTGACAGTTTTAGATGATGCATTGTCCCTTTATACAAAATAGAACAAAGACTTGTCTTGGTGGCTCAAAGTCTCACTGACATGGATCCACATGTACTCCAGCTCTTAACTAGCAGGAAGTGCAGATGACAGTGGGGACTCCTTGCAAAGTGCTCCCATGTGGACATCACATCTCCCATCCCCATCACATCTCAGACACAGTGCTATGTGTTGCCTCATATCCTGATGACCACGTCTGCCCCTGCAGAGGCACAGTTGGGGCACTTTGGCAGGGAGCTCGCAGGTTCCAAAGTCCAGAGGACATCCACAACGGTTATCTCATTTGTCAGAACTGGGAAGCAAGCAGCCTTCATCTAGCCCAGCTAAAACTGGGATTTGTACCATATAGAAGTAAGAGAAAGCAAGTAAGAAGACTCATTAGCTACACTGGGGGATTCAGTTGGTGTATATAACAAATTTAATAGTGATATGTTAGTGTTTATTTCAATGAATGAAACATATAATTTGACCCCATTCTCCTGGCCTGTAATCATTGCACGCCCTGTTCCCCCTGGAAAAAGGCGTGAAATGATCAGCATTTATGAGGAGGAAAAGTTGTGAATGTAATGATCAGATTGATTTGATAACTGTTTTGTTAACCCTCAAAGGATTAGGGTGCAAACACACCCCCTCTCTATTTACAGCCCCTTTAAAATTATACCATTTAGTATGTTTGATCTCTCACCATTCTTCCTCCCAAAATGTATCACCTCACACTTACCTTTCTGTGTACGTCCATTCCTTTACTAACTTCCTCACTGTTTACTACACTTCCAAGTTCCATGTTGCAAATTTCAATATTGCAGTCTAAATGTATATCAAAAATAGCAGTGGTCCTGGTACTGAACCTGAAGGAATGCCACTCCCTCCAGCCTTTCATCCCAACTCTCTGTTTTTATGTCTCTATGCCTTAGATATTTCTGATCCATGGTGCTGCAGTCCCTTTTATTTTGTGGGATTCAATTTTACTCACGTGTCTACTTTGTGTTACTTTATCAAGTGCCTTTTCAAAGTCCTCATGTGTATTGAACCTCATATGTATTTCTGAACCATACATATGAGGTTCATAAATACTGAGGGTGTATGCTAGGACAGTGAGCTGGAGGATATAGTCTGCAGCAAGGCTTTGGTGAGATTTGAATCAGAGAATCATAGAATCTCTACAAAGCAGAAGGAGGCCATTTGGCCCATTGAGTCAGCACAATCCCACCCAGGCCCTTTTCCTGTTACCCTGCTAACCCCCTGAAACTAGGATCAATTTACCCTGGCTAATTAACCTAACCCACATATCTTTGGACTGTGAGAGCCTGGAGGAAACCCATGCAGACACAGGGAGAACATACAAACACCACACAGCCAGTGACCCGAGGCCGGAATTGAACCCAGGCCCCTGGAGCTGTGAGGCAGCAAAGCTAACCATTATGCCACTGTGCTGCCTATAATGCACTGAAAAAAGGGACAATCTACCACCATCCCAGCTGAAGTAGCTCTCTTGATGTGAATCAGGGAGCAGAATTCCCAGATTTTAGAGAACAGAAATAGGATATTCTGTGCCCTGTGACTTTGCTGGATCTCAAAAATATCCAGTTTGTCTGATTTCTCCTTTTGTTTCTGATATCCTTCTCCTTTTTCAAAAGTTTATTGACTTCATTTTTAAAAGTTGGCGTGCTTCAAACTTTATTTTTATAGCAAGATATTCTACTTTTTAACAACCCAGTTTGTGTGAAAAGGGTTCTCCCAATCTTTCCTTTTGTTCTTTGGTGTGGGTTTTAAATTGACACCCTGTATTGACTCACAGTCGAAAGGTTTTCCTGATTCGCCTTGTCAAATCTCTGATTTTGGGCTCTGTGTAACCTGAGGAAGCTTAAAGGCAGTCGGTTCACCACCATGAGATGTTGTAAAAGTGACTCATTCTCCTCCCCCTTCCCAGCAGTGGTGAATTACCAACAAAAAGCAAATGTTAATTAGGGTTATTGAGGAAAGAGTTGCTCACACCATCATGCACGCTCATTTTCTAGTGTTAAACTGTTGCCATAGATGGGGCCAATCATAAGGAGGTTTCAATTTCAAAAGCCAATTTGTGATTTATTCATTTTTTTAAAAAAATCTCTTTTTTTATTTCCATAATGCACCAGCAATATTCATGTTTATCTCTTTCATGATTCATTGACTGTGTTATGCCAAATGTAGAATTGGAATCTCATAACTAAAACATCTGGCTAGCCTGCAATGACAGAGATGGCTTTGAAAAGATCCATAAAATCTTTGAATGAGGCAGTTTTGTAGATTTTCGCATAAAACCTGACAGCTTATACAATTATGCATGTAAAATGAAATGACCAAATGGTGTGTTGAATAGTTGAGTGATGCGGCGCACTACTATGACTACAACAAAGATGTAGCAAAGTATCCTAATGCATTTCACGGAAGCATGTTCAAACATAAGCACATTACTGCAAATACTAGATATCTGAAATAAAAACAGAAAGTGCTGGACAAACCTCAGCAGTTTGACAGCATCTGTGGAGAGACAAATAGAGTTAGTGTTTCAAGTCCATATGACTCTTCTTCAGAGCTGAAAAGAGATAGAAATGTGCTGGATCTTGAAGTGATGAAAAAAGAGGGTGAAGCAGATGAAGCAATACAGAAGGTGAAGGATAGATGGGAGCCCAGAGCAGATTTGACAAAGATGTCATACAACAATACAAAGGGAGTGTTAATGGTAGTGTTAAAGACTAAAGAATGTGCTAATGGTGGCATGAAGTCAAGCAGCACAATGTGTTAACAGCAGAACAAGTGTCAACACTCTCTGAAAGCAAAATATAAGAACAAGCTACAGAGTAGCTCTGTGTCAAAATGTCAATGTATCAGCAAGTGCATGCTGTGACAATAACGTTGTTAAGCTAATTAGTTTATTAAAGATAAGTAACAGTTATTGGCTCAAACTGGCAGAGGTGAAACCATGATCAGGCAGGACGAGGCTAGTCCATTGCACAAGGGATGTGCTGATGCCTGCAATGGTGGTTTGCCCAGGCTAGAGTGGAGTAAAGGATCAGGGTAGCCAATGACATTCAATTGAAGCTTTCCCTGATACAACTTTTCAAAACTATCTCAGCCTTTTGGCTAAGCTGAAGTGTTAGATCAAACTGGGGAGGGGGTGCAATGCCTCATTCTGTCAGGTTGGATATTGTTTGCCCCTCACGCGGGGACCATGAATTGGCTTCAGTTTGAACTGGGTTTTTTGGTTGGGATAAAAATATCTCCAAAAGAGTATAAATGGACAGAGCTGGAACAGTTGCTGTGGGGATTTAGTACAGAATTTTTATCTATGGTGAGCTGGGTACGAAGTAATTTGTGAAGAAAGAGTAGGGGAGGTGGAGAGCAGGCAATGGTGTAGCGGCATTGTCATTGAACTAGCAATCCAGAGACCCAGGGTAAGAATGCCCTGGGGACCCATGTTCAAATCCCACCATGGTAGATGTTGAAATTTGAATTCAATAAAAAACATCTGGAATTAAAAGTCTAATGATGGCCATGAAAACATTGTCAATTGTCATAAAAAACCATCTGGTTCACTAATATCCTTGAGGGAAGGAAATCTGCCATCCTTACTCTGTCTGGCCTACAAGTAACTCCAGACACACAGCAATATGGTTGATTCACTCACACAATTAGAGGGCAGTTGGGGATGAGCAATAAATGTTCACAAAGCCAGTGATATCCAGATCCCATGAACAAATAAAAAAAATAGTGGTATTGTCACTGGACTGGTGATCCAGAGACCCAGGGTAATGCTCTGGGGACATATGTTTGAATTCTACCAGATAATGAAATGTGAATTCAACAAAAATCTGGAATTAATGGACTGATGGTGACCATAAAACCATTGTCAATTATCATGAAAATCCAACTAATGTCCTTAAGGCAAGGACTGCCATTCTTACCTGGTTTGACCTATAAGTGATTCTAGATCCAAGGTACTGTGGTTGATGGACAATAAATGCTGACCCAGACATGAATAAAAAAAAGGCTACAAAAAGACATAGATAGGTTAAGATTTGACAAATGTGGGAAAATATGAAATTATTCATGTTGGCATAAAGAACAGAAGAGAAGCATATTATCCAAATGACGAGAGATTGCAGATACAATAATTAATTAGGAAATCTAAGAGAATGTTATCATTTATTGCGATGGGAGTAAATACAAAAGCAAAGAGAGTGTGTTTCAGCTTTGCATAGCACAAGTGAATCCACATCAGGAGAACTGTGTACAGTATTGATCTCCCTATTTAAGGAAGGATGCAAATGCACTGGGAGCAGGTCAGAGAAAATTTAACAAACCAATACCAGGAATGGGCAGGTTGTCTTAAGAGAAAAGCTTAGACAGTCTAGGCTTGTAATCACTGGAGTTTAGAAGAGTAAGAGGTGACTTAATTGAAACATATATGATCCTGAGCTGTCTGGACAGTGTGAATGTAGAGAGAAATTTTCCTCTTGTAGGAGAACCTAGAACTAGGGGTTCACTGTTTACAAATCAGCAGTCATCCACTTAAAACAGAGATGAGGCAAAACAATTTCTCTCAGCAAGTCATTAGTCTTTGGAATGCTTCCTGAAAAGGCAGTGGATACAGAGTCTTTGAATATTTTTAAGGCAGAGGTGGATAGATTCTTGGTAAGCAAGGCAGTGATAGGGGTGGGGAGGATGCAGATTTGAGGTTGTTATAAAATCAGCCATGATCTAATTAAATAGTGCAGCAACCTTGACGGGCCAAATGGCCCACTCCTTCTCCATGTTTGTTTGTAAGGAGTGTCTGAGAGTTGGTGTTCAGTCTCTGCAAGGTAGAGGTCAGTACACCAGACAACAACATCATTCAAAGGATCACCCTCCGCCATTTCTGTCAACTCCAGCATGATGTCACTCAAATCACATCTTCCCTCCATCCCCAATTTAAGACTGAGATGTGGAGGAATTTCTTCTCTCAGAGGGTTGAGAGTCTTTGGAACTCCTTGCGGCAGAGTCCTTGTGTATATTTAAAGCTGTGAAAGACAGATTATTGATCAGTAAGGGAATCAAGGGTTTTCGAGAAAAGGCAAGAATGTGGACGTAAGGAAGGTCAGATCAGCCATGGTCCTATTGAATGGCGGAGCAAGTTCAAGAGGCTGAATGGCCTACTCCTGTAATTATTATGATCTTAGGGTATTAAACTGCCCTTAATGTCTTGCCTTGTGAGTTAATGAACATCCAGGTTTGATACGCACCCAAACAGCCACGGAAAATTCTGCCCATGCTCTCCTCTACCCTGGGAAGATTAAATGCAGACTGGGTGACCGCTTTGCAGAACACTTTCACTCAGTCTGCAAGCATGACCCTGACCTTCCCATTGCTTATTATTTCAGTTCAACATCTTGCTGTCATGCCTATATTTCCACCCTTGGCCTGCTGCAATGTTCCAGTGAAGCCCAATGCAAACTGGAGGAACAGCATTTCATATTTTGATCAGGCACTTTACAGCCTTTTGAACTTAACATAACTTCAAATCAAAAGCTCTATCCTCCATTTTGACCATTATATAATGTTTTTTTCCAAATCTCTTCCCTCGACTTTGAAATTTGTTCTTAAGTTTTGCTTTCAGAAAGCACTGGCTCTTGTTCTAGTGACACAAACTGCCATTTGATCTTTTCTGTCATTATTAGCATCTTCTTTAGTCTTTGACACTATTCTCAATACTTCCATTGTCTTGTGTCTATGCCATCTATGCGTCAAGTATCTCCTGAGTTCCCACTTATTCCTGACCTCTTCACCTTCTCTTTTTAATATTGTAAAATCCATCCCATTTCTACATCTATCCAGCTGTGAAGAAGAGTCACATGGACATGAAACGTTATCTCTGTTTCTCTTTCCATGGCTGCCACCGAATACATGTGGATGCTGAGCCGAAGAAGGAAGTACTAGCAAGTGACTTTAAACTTGGTCAAAGAGGTGAGTATAAGGAGTGTCTATAGAGGAAAGATGTTGATAAAGGAAAGAAAGTCGATAGGCTTCGCTGGACATTCCAGGTCAGGAGCTAGACAGTTTAAGGCACAGCTGCCAATTGCAGACAAGGAGAGAAAATGCACAAGGTGCAAGAGTTGAAGGCGTATGGTACCCTAGGAAAGTTTCTGCGGCTGAATGAGGTTACAGAAATAACAGGAGCAAAATCATGAAAGGAATTAAACAAAGGGACCAGAATTTTAAATTGTAGACAGGGGTGAGGAACTAATCTAGATCAGCAAGAATAGGAGTGATGGGTGACTGGGATTTGATGCAGAAAAAGATATGGGAGCAAAGTTTTGGATGAGTTAAGGTTTACTGAATATGGAAGTCTTAAAGCTCACAAGAAATAGAATAGACCATATGGCCCATCAAGTCTGTTCTGCCATTCAAGACGATCATGATTGATCTTAGACTTCAATCTCATTTTCCCACCTGCTACCTATATCCAGTAAATCCTTGAGACCAAAAACCTATCTGTCCCAACCATAAATGTATACAATGATGGAGAATCCATAGACCTTGGTGGTCGGGAGTTTCAAAGATTCACAAGCATTTGAGAGAAGCTACTTCTCTTCTCAGACCTAACTTATTGGCCCCTCGTACTCAGACTGTGCCCATGGCTGGCAGTTGGCAAAAATCAAAAAAAAGTTCCAATGTCAACTTAGTCCCAAATTTTGAAATTCCCAATCTCTCTTAGAAGCAGATTCAATAGGGGTTAGTTCTTTGTAATTCACACTACTATACTCAACTGTCATCCTCTATCGATTTGCCAGCTTTCTTAGACAGGCACCTCATTCCATGTGCATTTAAATCGGGATCTTAGGAGATAATTGTAACTGAACGCTCCACTAAGATCAATTAGCACTAATAATACATATCACAGACTTGCTCAGTGCTGATCGGTGGTACTAGCTGGTTTTAGAAACTCTTATTAAAAGGGGCATTCATTTGTAAGTGCCAAGACCATTTGCAATTCACCAGAATAGATTTTTTTCAGAAGTTTCAACTTTGGAAGTCACCATATTTCTGCTTTGTTCAATTTAAAGTCATCAAAATGTTCAGTGGATGAAGGACAGGGGGTGTGGGCAGGGGTAATCAGTCTTCACAAATAGAAAAGACATTCTCTTCAAATTCACATGTTTTGTGATCAACAGCAACATCATGCTTTGATATTTGCCTACATACTGTACCAGTCTTCCATCCACCCCAAACCTGCTCCATTGACCTAGTTCCACAACTAGAAACTGACTTCTTGGAAACTTTTTTACATCTCATTCATGGCAGTATTATGAAACCCATGCTCACAAGCTCAAAGAATGTAGAACTTGTACCATGCAACCATTAAAGCCATTGGATATTACCATTGTATCATTATTACAGACCATTGGAACATTGAGGGAAGATTGTTTGGCATCAGAGAGGCACAGGTCAGAGGGGATATTGAACGGGCAACAGGAGGGGTAGAGTCAGAAGAACAAAACAATGTGAAAGAGGGATCAAGAACAGTATTGGAATCCTTGAATCATTGAACATTGTGATTCTTGGAAATCAAACAGTTCTCTTCTCTGAAAATCCTGCACCAATGAGAGAGTTTCCTGGAAGCTGAGTTCCTAAAATTAGCATCTCTGTTCCTTCCATCAAATCCTACTCCAGCTTACTTGCATTTCCAGATTTGTCCAATGCTGATGGTTTCATGTCCAAATCATAGGATCCCAACTGTGCAGAAGGAGACATTTGGCCCATCGAGTCTGCACCGACTCTCTGACAGAGTATCTTACCCAGGCCCTGTATCCCACCCTATCCCTGTAATCCCACGCATTCACCATGGCTAATTCAGCTAACCTAATCACCTTGGGACACCAAGGGGCAATTTACCAAAGTCAATCCACCTAACCTGATGTTTTGGATTCACTTTGAAATCACTCAGTGTGCTAGCTTTTGTGAGAGATGGAACAAGCTGAAATACTATGGGAATCCCTGAGGGGAACAGCATCCTTCCATCTACATAAGATGATGGACATGGACAAATAAAAACTGTTGGGGATAGGACAGCTTCATCTGGTGCACTTCTGCCAATATGTAAGAGACAGGTTCTTCCATGTGCATATGAAGTGGTTACCAGATGTTGCTGTGGATTGTTGTTTTTGGTATCAGCTACTTGTTGCCAAGATGCTGGAGCCACTGATTTTAATCATGGCACACACTGTCCCACAGTGATGTCATCATTTCCCTCTGTCATCTCCCAGGTATGAAAAAAATCGATGTTCAGGACTTCATGTCACTTTAGCAAGCATCCTTGAAGCTAAGCTTTCGCTGTCCTATTGATCTTCTAGCTACTTCACCATACAGAAAATCCTTGGGTATAAATCCATCTACCATTCTACAAATGTGCCCAAGCCAGCAAGGCTTGATAAGCATCAACATACTTGGGAGATTTACTTTTGAGGGGACTGCCACATTTGTGATTTTGTCATTTCACTAGGTGTCCAAAATGCACCCCAAGCAATGATTCTGTAAGTAGTTGTGTTTCCTTTCTGACAGCTGGAAGCATTCATGTTTTGCAGTTGTACAATAAGATACTGAGAACATAGACCTCATAAACCAGCAGTTTGATGTTATTTCATACCTGAGGTTGTGACAAATGTACATACAGATCATACTTACAATTTACAGTTCTGATTTCAACTTAACGAAATGCAATAGAGACACTGGGGAAGGTGCTGAAAAGCATTTAGAAGAATGATACCAAAATTGAGAGGTTGCAACAATCAGGAAAGAATGAATATGATGGGGCGAAGAGAGTCATACTGGACTTGAAATGTTGACTCTGTTTCTCTCTCCATAGATGCTGCCAAACCTGCTGAGTTTTAGTACTCAATAGGAAAAAATAGTTTGGACCAGAGTTCTTATTTCCCAATTTTGACTGTATTTTCATTCTGATCACTTTCTGTTTTTATTTCTTAACAGGATGGGTGAGAGATAATTTAATAGAGGGTTTAAAAATTATGAAAGGGTAGATATAAAGAAGTTTTCATTTGTGTAGGAATCCAAAACCAAGGGCCATAAAAACAAGGAAGTTACCTATAAATCTGAGATCAAATTTAGGAGTATTCTTTTAGTGATAACTTACCAGTACTACATTGAATAGTTGAAGACTACAGCTGCATTTATGAGGCAGCTGGACAAGTAAATGAAGCAGAAAGTAATAAAGAATGTGCTGATAGGTTGGAATGAAGTAAGTTGCTAGGAGACTCATTTGGACCATGAACTGGGTAGCTTTTTTTTTCAGTAAATGCTATGCGAATGCATATTCTTTATTTCCTTCCTCTCTCCTCAGCACTGTTTCTTCTCGAGTGCTGCTGCTGATAATGGAAGTGATTGTCGTAGCTGCATGCTGGAGACAGGAAATCTTTTTCCTGTGAACATTCCTGATTGCAGCATAGAGTTCTATGTTATCTGTAAAGAACTAGGGACTAATCGTTATGTGAACATATATCTTGCGTGCTACATTCACCTTTGCACTGAAGTCATGTGCCAAGTAAGATCGCAAATGCCAGATCAAGCCCAAGAGATGGGATCAATTCCTTTGTCAGCTTAGATCTTGTTTATCTCTCTTGTGGGGACCATGAATTGGATACAACTGGATTCTTAATTTTGTTTTTGGAGCAAGCAAGGAATGGGTTTGGGTCTGCCTGTTCCACTCTGAGCATTGGCTTCGTAACTTTAGAATGGAGTGATTTGTTTTTAATTAGCCAGTTCTTCCAGTATCAGAAACAGCAATGCAGTGAGGTGGTCCAGCCAGGTGCCAAGCACTGTAATTACTCAGGAAGTTTAAGTATCCAGTGGGCTGATTTGCACTGCTTGGTATCCTCCTCCCTGATCTCGGTGTTGAAGATTTTGGCTAGATATGCCTTTAAAGTTTAAAGTTTTTAAGTTTATAAAGTTTATTTTTTAGTGTAACAAGTAGGCTTACATTGACATTACAACTCAGTTACTGTGAAAATCTATTGTGAAACACCTCATCATCACACTCTGGCACCTGTTCAGGTATGCCGAGAGAGAATTTAGCTTGGCCAAACCACCTAACCAACATGTTTATTTAACTGGAAACTTATAGTAGAATTGTTGCATTTTTCATGTTTGGCATAACTCAATGATTAACAGAGCAATCCAATCCAACACCCACACACATCCCAGCCAATACCCCAATCATGATCCAACAGCCCACACTGACCCGACCACCCTCCCTGCAGCCATCAACCACTCCCTCCAAACCTGACTACTACTCCCATTCCACACACTCATTCACATACCTGCTCACTCACATCTCCCCCCCATCCCATCCACCCATCCGTTCACACAGACTCATCCACCCATCCACTCCCCACCCCCACACACTCACATTCCCCTGCACTAATTCACTTCTCCACCCACTAACCCCACTGAAAGACGTGGAAGATAACCTGAATAAGGCAGCTAATGTCCCCTTCACCGTTCCTCAGTATGCATGGCTGCACCGAGGGGTTATTGCCCAGACGGCATCAGACTCCTAGCTGCAAGTGCAGGAAGATGAATGCACGCAGTCATCTCCACGGTTAGCAGTGATGCAGCATCATCACAGACTGAAAAATAACGGCCCAGTATATTGGTCTATCAGGAGCTGAAAGAAGTATACTCGATGAAGCTCCAGCATCTTGAATCCAAAGTGTGATTAATTCTAACTTATGACTAGAAGTAGCTGAAAACCAATGCAGGATTCTCAGAGGAGAATCCTCACACTGCATGGATTTTGTTTATGAAGAAAAAGCCGAAGGTTGTTGATAAAGCAGTTTTATATTTATTTCTGTTTGTGCAGTGTCTGTTTTCATGTATGAGTGCAGGTTTCTGTGTATCAATGCAGATTGCTGTGCGTCAATGCAGGTTTCTGTGTATTAGTGTCAGTTTCTGTGTATCAGTGCAAGTTTCTGTGTATCAGTGCAGGTTCCTGTTTATCAGTGCAGGTTTTTGTGTCTCACTGTAGGTTTCCATATATCAGTGCAGGTTTCTGTGTATCACTGCAGGGTTCTGTGTGTCAGTGTCGGTTTCTGTGTATCCCTGCAGGTTTCCGTGTTTCAGTGCAGATTTTGGTGTATCAGTGCAGGTTTCTGTGTATCAGTGCAGTTTTCTGTGTTTCAGTGTAGGTTTCTGTATTTCAGTGCAGGTTTCTGTGTATCAGAGTGCAGGTCTCTGTGTATCCGTGCAGGTTTCTGTGCTTCAGTATAGGTTTCTGTGTATCAGTGCAGTTTTCTGTGTTTCAGTGTAGGTTTCTGTATTTCAGTGCAGATTTTGGTGTATCAGTGCAGGTTTCTGTGTATCAATGCAGTTTTCTGTGTTTCAGTGTAGGTTTCTGTATTTCAGTGCAGATTGCTTTGTATCAGTGCAGATTTTTGTGTTTCAGTGTAGGTTTCTGTGTTTCAGTGCAGGCTTCTGTGTATCACTGCAGGTTTCTGGGTATCTGTGCAGGTTTCTGTATTTCAGTGCAGGTTTCTGTGTATCAATGCAGGTTTCTGTGTATCCGTGCAGGTGTCTGTGTATCAGTGCAGGTTTCTGTATTTCAGTGTAGGTTTCTGTGTTTCAGTGCAAGTTTCTGTGTCTCAGTGCAGGTTTCTGTGTATTAGTCGAGTGTTTCTGTGCATCAGTGCAGGTTTTCATGTTTCAGTATAGGTTTCTGTGTATCTGTGCAGGTTTCTGTGTATCAGTGCAGGTTTCCGAGTTTCGGCGCAGGTTTCCATGTATCTGTGCAGGCTTCTGTGTATCTGTGCAGGTGTCTGTGCATCAGTGCAGGTTTCTGTGCATCAGTGCAGGTTTTTATGTATTGGTACAGTTTTGTGCGTATCAGTGTAGATTTCTGTATATCAGTCTAGGTTCATGTGTTTCTCTGCAGATTCCTCTCTATGAGTGCAGGTTTCTGTGTATCAGTGATGGTTTCTGTGCATCAATGCAAGATTCTGTTAATCAGTGCATGTTTCTGTGTATTGTTGCAGGTTTCTGTGTATCAGCATAGGTTTCTGTATATCAGTGTAGGTTTCTGTATAACAGTGTAGGTTACTGTGTATCAGTGTAGGTTTCTGTGTGTCAGTGCAGTTTTCTATGTATCAGTGCCTATTTCTGTATATCAGTGTCAGTTTCTCTGTATCAGTGTAGGTTTCTGTATAACAGTGTAGGTCTGTGTATCAGTGTCAGTTTCCGTGTATCAGTGGTTTCTGTGTATCAGTGCAGGATTCTGTGTTTCAGTGAAAGATTCTGTGTATCATTGCAGGTTTCTGTGTATCCATGTGTTTCTGTGTATCAGCGTAAGTTTCTGTGTATCAGTTCAGGTTTCTGTGTATCAGCGCCTGTTTCTGTGTATCAGTGTAGGTTTCTGTTTATCAGTGCAGGTTTCTATGTATGAATGTCGCTTTCAGTGTATCAGTGTCGGTTTCCATGTATCAGTTTGGGTTTCTGTGTAGCAGTGCAGGTTTCTATGTTTCAGTGCAGGTTGCTGTGTATCAGTGCAGGTTTCTGTGGATCAGTGCAGATTTCTTTGTATCATTGCAGGTTCCTGTGTATCTGTGTGTTTCTGTGTATCAGTGTTGATTTCTGACTATCAGTGACAGTTTCTGTGTATCAGTGTCAGTTTCTGTGCATCAGTGTAGGTTTCTGTGTTTCAGTGTCAGTTTCTGTGTATCAGTTAGGTTTCTATGTATCAGTGCAGGTTTCTGTGTATCAGTTTGGTTTCTGAGTATCAGTGACGGTTTCTGTGTATCAGTGTCAGTTTCTGTGCATCAGTGCAGGTTTCTGTGTTTCAGTGCAAGTTTTTGTGTTTCAGTGGGGGTTTCTGTGTTTCAGTGTAGATTTCCGTGTATCAATGCAGGTTTTTATATTTCAGTGCAGCTTTCTATGCATCAATGATGGTTTCTGCGTTTCAGTCCAGATGTCTGTGTATCACTGCAGGTTTTTGTGTTTCAGTGTCAGTTTCTGTGTGTCAGTGTAGGTTTCTGTGTTTCAGTGTAAGTTACGGTGTAGGTTTCAGTTTCAGTTTCTCTGTATCAGTGCAGATTTCCATGTATCAGTGTTGGTTTCTGTGTATCAGTATGGGTTTCTGCATACCAGTACAGGTTTCTTTGTATTAGTGCAGTTTTCTGTGTATCAGTGTAGGTTTCTGTGTATCAGCGCAAGTTTCTGTGTATCAGTGCAGGTTTCTCTGTATCAGTGTCGGTTTCTGTGTATCAGTGCAGGTTTCTGTGTATCAGCGCTTGTTTCTGTATATCAGTGTAGTTTTGTGTGTTTCAGTGCAGGTTCCTGTGTATCAGTGTACGTTTCTGTGTTTCAGTGTGGGTTTCTGTGTATCAGTGCAGATTTCTGTGTATCAGCATCGGTTTGAGTATCAGTGCAGGTTTCTGTGTATCAGTATAGGTTTCTGTGTTTCTATGCAGGTTTCTGTGTATCGGTACAGGTTTCTGTGTTTCTATGCAGGTTTCTGTGTATCGGTACAGGTTTCTTGCCCATTCGCTGCCACCTGATGATGTGTTTTGTGGTGCACTCAGCTGTTTGCAGCTCGTGTGGTTCAGGCTGTGAGGGCGGACACTTTAATCGCTCCCACAGCTGCTGGCGGGGTTGTTTGGGTTGAGGCACCGACTTCCTGTCGGAGTGGAGTCTCCAACATGGCAAGCGGGGAGGGTGCGGAGCGGCGGCGGGGTGACAAGTACTCGGTGCTGCTGCCCACCTACAACGAGAGGGACAACCTGCCGCTCATCGTCTGGCTGCTGGTCCGATACTTCGATGAAAGGTAGCCGGCTGTGCGTTGAGCGGGTAGCGAGTAGGAACTAATCCCGGGCTAGCGGGGAAACCGGGGCCAGGCCCCCAGCTGTCGGACCGGGGCCAGGCCAGGCCAGGCCAGTATCAGAGTAATGGCATTTGAAAGTATTTGCAGGCACAGCTTGTTCAGTAGCAGGGAGAAGGGGGGTAAAGGATCAACAGGCCGATTGAGAGATTACATTGAGGGTGTATTGCTTCAATCAGGATCTCTCTTGACCACGGGTTCCAATCAATCATGTTCAACAATTCATCCCCGCTGACTGGTGCTAAAGGTATTTCTGGCCGCAAGATCTTGGAAAATGTCATGTCAAGGAAGTCAGATAGTCAAAGGTGGAAATTTAATGCCGCGAGGCGCTGTGTTGCAGAATATTGGTTCATTTATCCTTTGTTACAAGGCAGAGGGAGATGACTTGCAGAATCTCTCGAGATAAATGTCCTGCACTTTAAGCACTCACTGCCAAAGATGTCTGGTGGATATTGTCCTATAAAATGTGTTGTTAGGTGCAACGCTAGATCAGTGGGTTAATAAAGAGTTGGGCAAAATACTGCGGATGCTGGAATCGGAAACAAAAACGGAAAATGCTGGAACTTCTCAGCACGTCTGACAGCATCTGTGGACAGAGAGTAGAGCCAATGTTTTGAATCTGGATGACCCTTCGTCACAGTTCAGACGCGAAACGTTGGCTGTCTTCTCTCACTGCAGATGGTGTCAGACCTGCTGAGATGTTCCAGCATCTTCTGATTTTGTTAGTAAGGAGTTGGGCATTTAATACTGCGATGAATAAATATTTCTTCACTTAGAGTTGTGTGTCTTTGGAATCCTGTAGTCGAGAGAATTGAGTTATGAATGCCCAGTCGTAAATTATATTCAAGACAGAGTTTGAAAGATTTTTTGGTCCTAATGGAATTGGAGGATGGGGATAGTGCAGCAAAGTAGGGTCGAAGCAGAAGTTCAGCCATGATCTTGTTGGATGGCGCAGCTGATTTCTGGGGCTAAATGACCTACGTTAACTCCTACTGTTTGTGTTCTTAATTGGGTTTCCTTATTCCATTTTACTGTACATGATCAGAAATGTTGACTGTTTCCTGTGTTTAAATGGGCTTGTGATGTACATTTTTCAGGCTGATATTTATAAAAATAGATTGCATTTTTAATTTGAGATCTTTTCTCTCTGAGCAATGTTTGATACATCAATTAAATGTTTTCTAGTCTGAAGAGATGCAAACATAAATACGTAAGAGAGAGGCCATTCAGATAGTATTGCTCAGTATTTCCATAGTAACCTATGACCTCCATCGTAGTATCTGTTTCTACTACATGTGCTGGTTAAGTGCATTGGCCATGCTAAATTCTCCCTCGGTGTACCCGAACAGATGCTGGAGTGTGGCGACTCGGGGATTTTCACAATTACTTCATTGAAGTGTCAGTGTAAGCCTATTTGTGACGCTAATAAATGAAAATCCCAAAAGGCCATACTACGGGTTTCCTGATGTCAGCCTTGAACTTGCCTTTCACCCGTTTATGTTTATGTTTATTTAGTCTTGTGGTTGTATTTTAACTTGCAGTGATGCTCTCCTTTCAGAATACTACTTAAAACTTACGTCTTTGACCAAGCTTTTTGTTACCTATCTTGGTATCTCTTTGGGTGGCTTAGTGTAAAATGTGGAACAATAACTCTGTCATTTGACTCCTCCCAGGGCTGGAGGATAAGGTTTTCAAACTTTCCTTCATGATTCTGTTCTTAATTGGGTTTCTTTATTCCAAGTTATTGTACATGATCAAAAAGATTGACTGATTTGGTTTATGATTAGTCTCTTACACCACTGCTGGGCTCTGATGCCTTCCTCATGTCTTGGCAATCAAAGCTTAAAGGATTTTGGTCGCACTGATTGTAACATTGAATTCCACACCCAGTTTTTGGGAACGAAGGGTGAGTCTAAGATGAGTGTTTTGAATTTAAATAAAGGCAATTATGAGAATATGAAGTCAGAACTAGCTAAACTGAACTGGGAAGTTAGATTAAGATTTTAGGTCAGTAGAGATGCAATGCCAAGCATTCAAGGAGTATAACACTCAGCAAAGATGCATTCCGGTGAGAAAGAAGGATACAGCATCTGTGGTGAACTAAAGAAGTTAACAATACTATTCAATTGAAAGAAAAAGCATACAATTACTTGAAAATTAGTGGCACATCAGAAGACCAGACAGAATATCTATAAGGGTGTATCCCCTTGTGGGAGAGACATAAGAACATAAGAAATAGGAGCAGTAGTAGGCCATCTAGCCCCTCGAGCCTGCCCCGCCATTCAATAAGATCATGGCTGATCTGTCGTGTCTCAGTTCCACATTCCCGCCCTCTCCCCATAGAGACTAGAAGGAGGGGAGCACTATTTAAAAATAAGTGATCTGATGTCAGCTGATAAGTAACTTCATTGCAGTGAGAATCTAAGCCTACTTCTGACACTTACAAATATATTTAAATGAGTTACTGTGAAAATCCCCTAGTTGCCACACTCCAGTGCCTGTTCGGATATACTGAGGGAGAATTTAGCATGGCTATGACATGAAAGGCATGTATAAATGAAAATTCTGTCTTATAAGATAACGTGTAGTTTTCAGATGTTGGATGGTAATAATGGGTGGAGGGCCTGAAGTCCATATTTAAAAGATTGTCTTCAACTTTATTCTTCCATTTTAATTCCAATGCCCATATTTATCATTGAAGATTGCTATGTAAAATTATCTTGTCAATTTCATCTTCCCATTGGTTTACATAAAGTTTACATTCCAAAAGTGGACATAAGAACATTGAATAGAAACAAAATCAGCAGGAAATCAGACTTGGAGTTTTAAAAAATATATCTTATATTCCTATTCAGTTTATTATGGCATTGCACATAGGAAGTCAGGGAATACATCAGTTTGTAAGGGCAGGAATATTATAACATGTAATGTAGAATGCATCATTTTGATAATGTAGAAAGGAACTGCTGTTCAGAACCACAAAACTTAATAGAGTATAACTTGCACAATCTGACTTTGATTAGATGCTAATTGGTTTGTCTTTAGATTCATAGGAATTTGTAAATTACTGATTCTTCACAGAGGATAGATTTATGAATATTTTAAATGGATTTCATTTTTTTAAACATTGTTTTGTTCAGTCAGGATTGAAACTCCACATTTCTTCCCCTTTACACTGCTGGCTGAATGATGTTGACTAATATTTCTCAAAAACTATGATTAACTCATATGATTAACTCCATTTTATAATTTCATGAGTGAGACTGGTCCTGACAGTCCGTTCTTTCCAGTGCAGCAGGAGATGGTGGACTCCAGTATTCCAGTACAGTTTTATAGAAAAATTATAACTTTTTGCCACTAAAAACAGTGTTCATTCAAATGAAGGTCAAGATTTTGAATTCTGGTTGGCAAACTTAAGAGATATGTGAAACGTGGTTAATGTTTCAAGTCCATTGACCCATCTACAGAATGGACTCAATGTTAACTCTGTTTCTCTCTCCACAGATGCTGCTAGATCTGCTGTGTTAATCTGGTATTTTCTGCTTTGGTTTCAGATTTCCAGCATCTGCAGTGTTTTATTTTTATTTTTGTAAGCAATATGAAACTAGTCAGGATAATCTGACTTTAAAATACCTTATCCCAAATGTCCATTACACTAAAAAACACTTCATAGGTAAACACAGCTGCTACCACAGACAAGACATGATCCTGCTATGAAATTTTGCACAATGCATCGGAAGTGTATGATATTGATTATAAAGACTGTAAATCCAATTTATTACTCAAGGTTAAAAACAAAATCAAATAACAATAATGATCATGTGTCTTGAAGATGTTAGTGACAGGGAATTAATAGCAAGAGTTAAAGTAATGTAAATAATGGAACAATGTGTCTCTTATATGAACAGAAGATACCATCTCCTCTTATCCAGCCTACAACCTCCTACATTACCTTTAAAAGGCATTTACCCTGCTGAAATGACCATTTAAAAATATCAATGTTTTAGTGATTCCCAGTAGAACGGATACGTATCTCCTGCAATGCATTAATATTACCATTCAATTGAAAATTTTCGGCAGAATTTTTAGGATAAGTTATTCCCCATTGTCACAGGATCACAGCTGATCTGATATATTTGATATCTCTTTTGCAGCCTTCCATCGCATGAGACAATAGTTTACACCTTGGTCAACCTAGTGTTAAATAGCGACTGGTGTGGCTCAGGAGCCCCACTCACACTGGGCAGTCTCTCTGATATTTGCTGTAGATAAAAACAGTGGGCTCAGAAGGTACAAGATTCACTGACCTCTGGTTTCTCTGTGCTTTCTCAGGGCCAGTTGAGCTTTTCTTGTTTTCTCGCCTTTTTCAATTAATCTTCAAAGACCATGGCTATTGGAGATTCTCACGGAGTTGTCTGCCAGTTCCTATCTTGCCCATATTTCTACCTTTGTAACAGAAATATGGGCATCCATTAAGTCATGGTGACTGACCAGTTCAGCGTCTAGAAGCTCTTTAGATGATTAATAGCGATGTACGCAGTTAACCTGCCAGTGTAATTCTTGTTATCTTAGGAATCTGTGTATGCAGATGATTTAGCATGCTTCAGATCTCTCCATTGATGTCTTTGTCCTGCCAAGAGTTGTCAAGGATACATCTGTTCAGTCTTTTCTTCTTCCTAGCGCATGTTGTCCAGATCTCATTTATGTAGAGGAGTGCACTGAGGACCCAAGCATGGTATGCTTGTTGGTTTTGACTTCTCAGTCAAGTTGCTGTTGTTCCACACTCTCTTACTAGCCTTGGACGTAACAAGCTTTTATGATGCATGAGTTGATTTCAGCAACAATTGAGACTGCTGATGATTGTGGCACCTAGATAGGTGAAGCTATCAACAACATCCAATGTCACATTGTCACTGCTGATTGATGGTGATTCGGAAATATTCTGGACCATGATATGGTCATGCTGATGGTCAAACCAGACTCTTTACAGTCTTTCCAATTGCTGCTGATATGGAATGCTAGTGCAGCATCACCTGTGTAAAGCAACTTTCTGATGGAGAACTTGGCACACTTTGGTCTTGAGTCTCGGGCAAGGATGAACAACTTTCTGGTATGTTAGTTGACGTCCTCTGTAGATGAACCAAAGGTATATGGTAGTAGTAAAGAGGACATACCAATAAGTGTCTGACATGGTTTACTTTTTTTTGGACTGCTAGTTAGTTCTGTGCTTACTGACTTCAACTTGATTCAGTCCATGTGTTGTTGGTTACTGACAGTTATACATTGTTTCTTTGCTTCAAATATGAATGCAGCAAATCTTACATGAATAATTCCTATGCATCAGCAATGAGAAAGGCAAAAACGCCTGTGATTTGGCATATGGCTGATTCATACCTGAACAAAACATCAATCAATGACTTGCATTTCACTGTCAGTGACGAAGCAGCAGTGTTTTCCATAAAGATTGGTGTCTCCTTTCCTGATGTAACTTTGATTCTAGTGTTCAATAATAGTACTGTCATCAAGCAGGCTAAGCAGCCAGTCACATTTAAGGATTCTCGCACACAACAACCAGAAACTGATTATTCTTCATTTTTAGTAATCTTGCAAACATCAAAATGAAATAAATGTTGGGATATAGTTTGGAGTTAAGATAGAAGCTTTTTATCATTTGACATTCCACATGTATAAAATTAGTCTCCCAGCACCAGAGAAGTTGTTGAGTAGCAATTATGAACTTGATACAGGGTGAATATCCTTTATCTGTAAATCTAAAAACTGAACACATCCCAAAACAGGATTTTTTAAAAACTTTGTCAACCTTGTCAGGAGGTCCCTAGCCCGAGCTGACACGAACACTGCTGACCACACCTTACCTCTATGTGGGAAGTCCCTGACCCTAGTTGAAATGACCCAAACCTACACAAACACCGCTGATCTTCAGTAAGGGAAGTTCAGTTGTTTGTCTTTCCATTGACACTCTGAACCCGCTCCTACAAGAGGAATCGCACATGGTGCCATGGATGGGAACTTATTACCCTGCATTTATGATTGCCGTCTTCCTTTTCTTGCCATCTTATTCACGTTAGACTATTAGCTTGCCTAGGTTCAAACTATTGTTATGTGAGTAGGTGTAGTCCCATTTGCGGTATTCAAAAGCAGAAATTATCTGAAATCCGAAACTCAATCGGTCCCAAGGAGTTTGGATAACTGATATTTGATCTGTATGGTGTTTTAAAACCCAGTTATAACTTATTCAACAAGGTGTAACTTTTCAAGTGTTTTTACAGCAGGACTAATAGCAAAGAGCAGAAGTTCATGTCAAATCAAGTGATTTCAGAAAATTTTCATCTATGGGTACTTCATCAGAGCGCCCTCTGAAAGAGCAGGAAATCATTGACAGCAACTTCTGGATTTGCTCATTTCTCACACACTAGACATCGCTGTCAGTTTCACTGTTATATTGGCTTTGAACACTAATACTTTAATTGCATTACAACTGCAAAATTTGAGCTATATTGGCTATGGTTCAAACAGAAATTTCTCACCTGATGTTTCAAATGGGGGAAGATTGAAGTTGTAATTTGCCCTTTATCTCATCATGATGCCCATTTTTTTTAAAAAAAAGGTGCTCTTAAATATCTGTTAAATGGTACATGGTATTAAATGGTTGTCTGGAGTAATAAAATTTAAAAGCTATGTTTGTATATCTCACAAAGATATTAATAGATAGGCGGGGAGGAAGGGGCACACAGCAGATTAAAACTGTACATTTTGAAACAAACTCAAATATGAATGATATATCAAGTATGTAAACTGTGTGATAGTATTATTAAATATGACACTGTAAGATCGAATGGTGTAGACAGGTAGTGTACACAAATGTAAGGTTTTTAATTAGATTAGTTTAACTTCATGATTGATTTCCTCTTAACAGGCAGTGGATGTCTTTCAGAGATGCTTATTGATGGCAAATTCCTTGCACTAAATAGGTTACTAATGTGTACAATTAATGTGGCCAAATCAGGTTTAGACAGTGTTGTCCCATTTTGTTCCATAACGCTCCTGTGAAGCATTTTGTTCAAGGTGATACATAAATGCAAGTTGTTTCTCTGAGCTCATTATTAGGCTGATTGTAAAGGCTTGCTTACCATACTGCTGTCCTTTTTTTAAATGAAACATTGTTTTAACTTTTCTCTAACACTTTTTCCAAGTTTGCCGTCTTTAACTGTTTATAGCATAGCTTTTCCTGCATTGATGCAACACACTCTGCTATTAGATAACAGCCACCAGTGCTGTTTATTGTGCAATAAAAGTGTTAGGCATTGGTTCTTGTGTTGCTATGGTCCCAACGTAGCAACCAGTTAGAGCATACACATCTCCAGATGCACTGCAGCTGAATGACAGCAAGCACTAAATCTGGTTAAATTTTTAAAAAATGACCAAGTAGCTCCAGGCACGGGTATTATGTCTGTGAACCAGTTTTTCCAGACATCCTTTTCAGTTTTCTTAAGTTTTTTTTTAGATATCCTTTGAATACCATATTCTGCTTCCGTTCTATGAAGTATGGACTTAGAAACATTTTAAGTCACAACTAATGTGTTGAAGTTATGCCCTTTAAAAGATAATCCATTAAAAAAAACATTCTTTTTGGGTTGCTTTTCCTGAGCCCACCACCACCACCATGTTAGTATCAAGTATTCTTCCCTCTGATTATATGTGTTGGATGCAGAGCAAAACATCCCATACTCTTCTATAACTTCAGCAAATGCATCAGCATGACATTTCACCTTCACACTTATTCTTGTTTTCTAGTATTTCTGAATGAGGCTACCAGTCAGTCCAATTATGGGGCCTGCGTGGATCCCCTGATTCAGTGGATGTGAGAGGAGAGGTCCAAGAGACACATACAGAGGAGTAACTGATACCAAGAATTGGTAGTGGAAGAACACTACCTCAGAGCACTGTCATTGAGTTGTTCTGTTTTAACTCATTTGAATTTTACACCTTTCTTCTTTGCCTGTGATTGCTGGTGACAATAGTCATTGAGTGCTCAAGATATTCGATTAAATTGAATAATATGTCAGAAACTTATCATTACTAAAATTCTTAATTCAATCTCAAAAATATTGAATTAAGTCTTTTCACTCAAAATGTCATTGTTGAAATTAACCAATTTTAATGAAACAGGACAACAATTAAGTAAAAAATGTGATTTACACATCAAAGCAGCTGTGTGTAAATGCACATGATTTGAACTTAGGTGCTCTACAAGATACACCATATAGTTTACTCATTATTAAAAGTTCTGAGTTTGTGGTTTGTTTCCTATCAACAACAAATTCATCCACAAAATTCCCCAGTTTGTGGGGAGACAAACTCCATCTGGATATTTGGCTTAACTGTCTGAATTCACTCATTAATTGAACGGCATTGTTGTTGGGAAGGCTGGTTTTGCTTATTGGATCCGGCCATTTGTGTTTATTCTTCTCCATTCCACTTCCAATAGCAGCAGTGTCCTCTGGAGTAACACCATGGGTTTCCATTCTCTCAATGTTGTAAAGTTGATTCAAAATTTGTGTCTGCTAGGCAGTCACAACAGCAAATTCAAGGTTCTGTACTTCAGTTAGTCACTGATGTCTGTGTGAGAGACTCAGCTGTCATATGCAGCTGTTTCAACTGCTGCTGGGATGAAATTACAGTGCTAAGGACATTTTGCAACAATTCTTCTTTCAGCTCCCCCCAAGTTAAATGGCTTATGCCTGTAGAATATACAATGGAAATTATAAAATGTCATCATCTATGGCAACCACTTTTTGCACTTAAAACATTTTTGGTAGTTCTCTTTCTTGTTATGAATCACAACTGCATCCATTAGCTGGATCACCGATATCATATTAGCAAGAAAGGTATTAGCTCTAATATATTTGCATGAGAATCTCGCAACTATCATCTGTCAAAAGATGACATTTTTCTTTGTGTTTAAGTAGGTTACAGGCAGAGTAACAGAACTGCAAAAACATAGAATCACAAGTTCTTTATAGTGCAAAAGGAGGCCATTCAAACCATCATGTCTGCACTAGCTCTCTGAATTAGCAATTTATTTAGTATCTTTTTCTCACCATTCATAACCCTGCACATTGTTTCTTTTCAAATAACAGTCCAATTCCCTTTTGGTGTCCTGATTAAACCTGCTCCATTACATTCTCAGACAGTGCATTCCAGACCTTAATCACTCGCTGTTTGAAAAAGTTTTTTTCTCATTTTTTTCTTCTTTTGCCAAGTTGCTTGAATAGCTGGCTAGTGATAGAGAGCAACACCAACAGGACAGCTTCAGTTCCCATAGTGGCTGAGGTACTCATGATGACCTGCCTTCTCAACCTTGCCCCTCACCTGAGGTGTGATGATCCTCAGGTTAAATCGCCACCAGTCAAAGCCTATAGACATTTGGGACTATGGTGATAATTACTGTGGAGACCAGTGAAATGACTATGGTGATAATTACTGTGGAGACCAGTGAAATCATTTGGCCATCAAAAATCCTCCAACAGGAAGTGCAGGGAATTTGTTGCTGTTTTTGATGGCTGCTTGGAACCCAGAAAAGGGTATTGATGGTTAAAGTTTTATAATATCAGAACTGGCAATGTGAAGATGGACCTATACAAGGAAATATCACTGGATTAGCTCTAGGAAAATGTAAGTTTCATTTTCATGCTTGGAGATGCACCATATGGCCATATAGGTTCCAGACCTCACCACAACATTTTTGTAAAAAAAAATCATGGTGATCCAGGCACCCAACAAAGACATGTCAGTGAGTCTGGCTAGGTGGAGCATGGAAATGGTGTGGCTCTCGTTGAGATGTAGTTTAAACTGCTCTATCAAGGAAAAGTACTATGATTGGGCATGCACTTGTGGTTCATGAGATGGAAGATGACATGGGCAAAATTGGAAATGATGAGGGCTCTTGAATAGGAATTGCTGGGAGACATTTAACCTGTGATGTAGTTGGAATCACTAAAGAATGAAATGAATAGATCTGTGGAGTGAAGAGTTGCTATAACAATACAAGTCTTCAATACTATTTCCTCTCGTACCTGTATTCCCATCCCCATAAACGCAACCTGTAACTTTTGAGCTCTTTGGGGTCTCATAACTGGGAATCCCTCCATTCCGTGGTCCCCAAGTACAGATTGCACGGCAATTGACTATGAAATTCAAAATTCCAGTGGGCAAATGTCTTACATTGGGAATCATCTGAAAGTGTGGTATAAATTGCTAACCTTGCGTAGCTCTGACTGTCTTACCAGAGTAGTTATCTGACAAAAGTTAGAAGAATTGAAACTACTTCTAGCTTCTGGGTAATTCTCATACTGTACCCCTCACCCCCACCCCTGACCAACAAACATCATCCCCCAACTATCTCCATCCTCACGATGACACAGTGGTTAGCACTGCTGCCTTACAGCTTCAGGGACCCGGGTTCAATTCCAGCCTTGGGTCACTGTCTCTGTGATGCTTGCACATTTTCCCTGTGTCTGTGTGAGTTTCTTCCAGGTACTCCAGTTTCCTCCCTCACTCCAAAGATGTGCTAGTTAGGTGGATTGGCCATGCTAAATTGCCTCTTAGTGTCAGTGGGTTTAGTGGGATAAATATGTGGGGTTACAGGGATAGGGCCTGGATGGGATTGTTGTTGTGCAGACCCGATCACCAAATAGCCTCCTTCTGCACTTTAGGGATACTATGATTTTATGATTCTCATTGACAATTCTGCCCCCTCCCCACCCCCACTGACCACCCAATCCCCACTCACCATCTGATTCCCACCTCCCCATTGACTGCCTGACCCTAATCCTATCTACTTACCTAACAAACTCACCTTCTCCCTGGCTTTTGAAAGCGACTGACCCTTTAAACTTACCTGTTTTTTGGCAACTAATGCCATAATAAAGGAGCCGCCTTGCCTCTAACTCTCCAGTCTCAAATGTGCTGCACTAGACAGTTCTCACCAGCCTGGTTCAGAAAAATAGGGGATGGGACCTGTGTGGGATTGTTGTCAGTGCAGACTCAATTGGCCAAATGGCCTCCTCTGCACTGTAGATTCAGTGGGAAAGGCACAGCTGGATTTCCAGGAAGAAAACATAGAACATTACAGTGCAGTACAGGCCCTTTGGCCATCGATGGTTCCACTGGTCAGCGCCACAATCTAATGACCCTCTAATCCAGACAATTCCAATATTATCCATACATCTATCCAATGACCATTTGAATGCCCTTAAAAGAGGAGCGCAACGGCAATACAACTCTGAGTGCCACTCCATATAAGTTCAGGCCTCCCATTTCTTTGTATAAATGCAACAAATGGAATGCTGGAATTAGCATCAGAGGTAAAATTTAGAAGTTAACTTTCAATTGCATATCAACATTCTGTCTACAGGCTGGAGGTCTTAAATTATATGTTGTGGCAACAGATCAAAATTCTGAGTAGCATCACAGCATAAATACAATGTATTAGGAAATACAATTGTTGCTCATTATAGCATTTGCATTGCGTATCTTCTTCCTACATCCTGTTAGACATTACAACTATTGTACCTTTAGAACCCCAGTTCATCTACTCAAATTACCGTGAAATGTTTAAATCTTGATTTTAGCGATATTTGGAACTCAATGTCTGAAAAATCATGTAATGATGACGTTCAAACGTGTATTGGATTAATGTACAGTATGTATGACCTTGATTCACTGGTTGAGCCAAAGGTTTTTTTTAAAGTAACATATCAGAGTCAGTGTCAATGAAACATGGCTACTGAAAAATGCAATAAATGTTGTCCTAAAATTACAGTAATTGACAAATTTTAAGTAACATGAAACAAATTTTCAGTTTAGTTTCTTGGTGAGGGATCAACTTGGAATTATTAATTGTGCATTCTTCCTTGTATTGTTTTTAGATCAACTTAGACATTTTAATTAACATCCAACCACACACACTGTCAGCAAATCTAAAAAAATTGTTCTTTTCAAAATGATTTTTTGTCACTATTGTATTTTCCTGCCAGAACCATAGGATCCTTACAAGAAAGGAGGCCGTTCAGCCCATTGAGCCTCCAACTCTCAAAGAGCATCTTACCCAGGCTCACCCTGGGTGATTATCACCCATAACTCCAAGCATTTACCACGGCCAATCCACCTAACCTGTACATCTTTGTGGGAGGAAACCGGAGCACCAGGAAGAAACTTACGCAGACTTGGGGAGAACGTGCAAACTCGACACAGTCACCCAAGGCTGAAATTGAACCGGGTTCCTTGCTATTGTGAGGTAGCAGTACCAATCATTGTGCCACCAGACTCAGTTAGTGTGCAATGTTTTCGAGTTGTGAACCCGAGTAAAACAACTAGTACTTCTACTGTACAATCTACTGAATATGTACAAATCTGCACCAAAAGCCTCCATTTCTGAATGAAAACCTGAAAGGTTGCTGAAAGGGACTATATTCCTCAATTTGGCGCTGCTGGCAACAGACAGTTTATATTATGTACTGAATAAATATTTAACATAGCTTTGCAATACTACACAGGACTTGCGCAATTTTCCTTAACTGAGTCCTGTTCTTTTTCAACCATCCTGTCTGTAGGATGCACATTGTTATAACATGCCATTTGGCTGGTTCCCAATTAGCATGTTCCAGCAGGAGTCTACCATATTTAGTTACACGAACAGTTCGATCATTGGAGTGCATGAACCCCATCCGTCCCATTGTACTGTGTGTTAAGAACCTACGTTAGGAATAGTATCCCTTCCAATAAAATGTCATTTTAGTTAAGTATTCAATGTAGCTTTCAGGAATTTGAAAAGCAGCTTGTTTGTATTAAGGCAAGTGTGTATATTGTGTAAAATAAGCAGTTAACACACAACTTTGTAACCTGACAACATTAACTCATAAGCAAGAGTTTTGCTGACTGTTTTCCGAAAACGAAACGTTGAAGCCTGAGGCTGTATACTTTTTGAAAATTGACAGATGCACATTGGCCATATGTGCTCCTGCCAAACTCTCAATTAATTAATTATTGTTGCAGTGAAAGTGAGCTACATGGAGGAAAGAAAGGACAGTATACTATGTGGTCAATAAGAAAAATGATCCACAGGCAAAACTGAGGCATATCAGAGCTGCACAGATTGTTGAACTATAAATTTGACTGTTTAACTTGTTTCTTTATGGAATATTTAGTACAATACAGTGCAATGTCTGTCAATTTTCTCAAATATAACAATCAGAAATTGCTTCACAATATAAACTTTAAAAGTTTAAATGTTTTGAATTGATACACATGATACTATTTTCTCTTTAATTTCTGTGGCCATTTAACTTTTCAATATAGCATCTTTGAAAGTAATAACTCCCACAGGAGGAGCTTTAGTTGTAACTTATAGTATGGCAGAGGCATTGACTGGAGGTAAGAAAAATTGAAGGGCCTGTAACTCTGATGAACATTTCAGCCTTTCATTACAGGGCAAGATTGACTGACTAAGTTCTGTGAGTAACTTGGCTGCCTGCCATTTCAGTCAGAAAAATGTAGGACCTTAAATGAAGGAAGGAAAACCACAAGAGGAAAGCCTTTTTTTAATAAGCTAAATAGGATGTCAATCTTAATTGTTTTCCAACCTATTGTTTATCTTCCTGTAGATTTGGTAAACTTGTAGTTCTAACACGGGTGGCCAAATCCTGTGAACCTTGAAGCGGCATATGATAATCAGCAGATATCCAAGAGCCGCACGACATGCATAACCTTTACAGACATACTGTTTTTACTACTATTTCACATGTGAGGAAACCTTCAGTATTTTCCTCTTGAGGCCTCCAGGCTTCCTTCATATAGTTTTGTCCTCTTTTAGCTTCCAGGTTTCCTACACACACAATTCCAGTCATGGTAAAAATCAATCTGCTTCACTAGCATGTATCAGAGCTAGCACATTTTAAAGATATTCTTCAAAGGGACACTGGCATTGCTGTCCAGGTCAGCATTTTTATTGCCCTAGAAGGTGATGATGAGTCGTCATCTTGAAGTACTGCAGTCCATGTTGTATAGATACACCTACAGTGATGATAGTGGAAGTTCCAGGATTTTGACCCAGCGACTGTGAAAGAATAGCAATACAGTTCCAAGTCAGGATGGTGTGTGACTTGGAGGGAAACTTGCAGGTGCTGGTGTTCCCATGCATCTGCTGTCCTTGCAGATGGTAGAGGTCGTAGGTTTAGAAGGTGCTATTGAAGGAGCTTTGGTGAGTTGTTGCCGTGCATCTTGTAATCACATACTGCTGCCACTGGTGCACTCTTGGCAGAGGGTGTGGATGTTGAAGCTGGTAGGTAGGATACCATTCAAATGGGCTGCTTTGACCTGCATGGTGTTGAGCTCCTTCAGAGTTGTTGGAGCTGCACTCCTCCAGACAAGCAGAGAGTATTCCATGATGACTTGTGTCTTGTGGACAGGCTTTGGGTAGTGAGGAGGTGACCTACTCTCTGCAAAATTCCAGCCTCTAACCAGCTCTTGTAGCGATTCTCAGTGTTTGACCTGCTCTTGTATCCCACTGCTTAACAGAATTTGGTAACCTTGCTCTTCTAATATGGAAAATAAATCAAGATATTAAAAAAAATTGATTTTACTTGGGGGAAAAAAGTTGTAACCGTCTACTGAACAACATATTTGAATAAGAGTACCTGTGTTTCAGTATAATGAATGACTAAATTCCTGTTCTGTATTCAAACCGTTTCCTCCTTTTCTAGATGGAGCCACAAATTGGAGGGTCAGCAGTGAGCGGGTGGGTTAAGGAACTGGAAACAATGGTGCTGAAGGTCACGTGACTCTTCATAAGAACAGTGGGAAACTACAAAAGAAACCTTGCAACGGCACAGAAGCACATTGTTAACCTTAACGCTCTTCCCAGTGCTGCTGTCTATTTCTCTCCCTTATGAAGCTGTTCATAGCTAAGGTTGTACCTGGCTATTTACCTCCCCCTAATTTTTTATTTCAAAAATATACTTTATTCATAAATACTCTGAAATAAGCCATTACTGAAACAACATTTTCAATCATTACAATCAGTGCAAAAAAGATATTTACAATTTCCTTAACTTTAATATTTTATAGTGCTCAGTTCCAAGACATTACAGACATTCCAGTTCAGTTCTTCAACAAACTATATACATTTGTCACATTTCACTGGGTGCTGTTTTTACAGAGCTGCTCACAGTTCCAACTCGAGGGTTTTTTGCAGTTACTGGCCCCTCGGTCTGCCTTGACTGAAAGGCTTTAAACAGTGGCCTTGCCCCATTGCATCTTTGCAGCGGCTGCCCTAAGCTTGAGAGCGTTCCTCAGCATGTAGTTCTAGCCCATGGAATGTACCAGTCTGCAACATTTGGTCGAGGAGAAATCTTTGCGCTGGAAGATCAGCAAGTTTCACGTGGACGGAAGAGCATCTTCACTAAGTTGATGACCCTCCAGCAGCAGTTGATGTTAGTCTCGGTTTACCTCTCTCTAATGGATAATTTAAGAGGTTTCACAAATAAGGAATGAATGGCAGGCACCTTGTGTTAAAGAACCACTTGCAGCTTGTGAGCCATGGTTTGGCCACCCTGATATAGAATATAGTCTAGCTGAAGTAAAATGTTCTAAAAATGTAGACTTAGATGGTTAGCCTTGGGTTGAGCTTTGCTCTTTTGCATCAGTGTAATTGTTACATGTTGCTTTCACACGTCTTTACAATTGGATTATAAGATTTTCTTTTATTTAAATAAATTTACAACCGTCCTTTAGATGGTGATGGGGTACAGTTTCACAGGCACCGGCAGCCACCCAAATAGCTTTTGTATGTTTGTAAGCCCAGATAGAAAGTGTCAACAGGCTATTGTACTGTGGAGCTATGGAGAGTACTGCATTCAAAATGCTGATGTCCATACGTGTACTTTGCATATGCTTTCACAGCATATGCAAAGGCAGTTGGGAGCAGTTGCTGTATTTGTTTCTTTTTGTCTCCCACCGGCAGCTGAGGAACGCAAAAATTATTTGTAACAAATTCTGCTGAGATTAATTAATCTCAGACATTAATGTCTACAAGGCTTAGTGATGTAATTGTTGCATTTACACAATCACGTTATTTTAGTAATAACGTGGTGAATTTTAGCAATTCAACCATGTAATAGTTAATTAATGCATCTCACATTTTTGAATCTGTATTAAGCAGAGAGAAAGAACTTTAATTTCATCATGTATTTGGGATATCACAGCTCGTGGTTTTCTTTTTCGAAGCACAGGTACTGTTATTAGGTCAGAAAATTTATAAGCCAACTTGTGCAGAGCGAACAAAGCAAATGGCAAATCAAGGAATGACTAGGTAATCCGTATTTGTTAGAATTAGAATCATAGAAGCATACAGTGCAGAAGAGGCCCTTTAGCCTGACGAGTCTGCATCCACACGTGAGAAACACCTGACCTCCCACCTAATCCTACTTACTAGCACTTGGCCATAGCCTTGAACATTATGATGTGCCAAGTGCTCATCCAGGTACTTTTTAAACATTGTGAGGCAAATCACCACCACCACCCTCCCAGCAAGTGCACTCAAGATCATCACCATTCTCTGAATAAAGTAGATTTTCCTCACATCACCCCCTAAACCTCCTGCCCGTCACCTTGAACATATCTCCCCTTATGATTAACTCTTCAGCTAAGGGAAACAGCTGCTCCACTTGGTCCACACTCCTCATAATCTTGTCATCCTTCTGTCTTCTATGCTCCAACAAAAACAACCAAGCCTATCCAACTTCTCTTCATAGCTTAAATGTTCCATCCCAGGCAGCATCCTGATGAATCTCCTCTGCATCTGCCCCTCCCCCTCGCTCCAGCATTGTCACATCCTTCCTATAATGTGACGACCAGAACTGCACACAGTACTTTAGCTGTGGTCTTCACCAAAGTTCTATACAACTACAATGTTACTTCCCAGCTTTGTAATCTAATCCTCGACTGACAAAGGCAAGTGTACCAAATGCCTTTTTCAGCACTATACTAACATGCCCTCCCATTTTCAGAGATCTATGGGCAAATGCGCTACGAACCCTTTGTTCCACAGAACTCCCTAGTGTCATAGCGTTCATTGAATATTTCTGTGTCAAGTTACTCCTTCTGAAGTGCATCATCTTTCATTTTTGAGGGTTAAATTCCATCTGCCATTTATCTATCCATTTAATCAAACCATCTATTATCTTCCTGCAAATTAAGACCTTCTAACCACCTGGCAGATCTTTGTGTCATCGGCAAACATACTAATTTCATCCCCCACATAGTTATCTATGTCATTTACATAAATGACAAATAATGGGTGACCCAGCACCAGTCCCTGTAATACGCCACTGGATACAGGCTTCCAGTCACTAAAACAGCCGTCTGTCATCATCATTTATCTCCTACAACTGAGCTAATTCTGAATCCACTTTCATCAAATTATCCCATGTGCTTTTGTCTTCTTTATAAGTCTCCCATTTGGGACCTGTTTAGAGGCTTTGCTGAAATCCATATAAACTACATCAACTGCACTACATTAGTATACATACCTGGTTACCCCTTCAAAAAATTCAGTCAGATTTGTTAGGCATGCCCTCCCTCTGACAAAGCCATGTTGACTATCCCTGATCAAGCCTTTCCTCTCCAAATGGAGACAGATGCTTTCCTTCAGCATTCTCCATTAATATTCCTACTACTGACATGAGACTCACTGGTCTATAGTTCCCTGGCTCATCTCTACAATCCTTCTTAAGTAGCAAAATCACACTAACTGTTCTCAAGAACTCTGGCACTCCCCTTGTGGCCAGAGAGGAATTACAAATTTGGGTCATAGTGCCTGCAGTCTCCTCCCTTCTCTTCCCACCCACAGTAGTTTGGGATACAACTCATCTGGACCTGGCAATTTGTCCATTTTTAAACCCACCAATATCTCCAATACCTTGTCCTTCCCCTTGACAATTTGATGTTGTTTGCAGGAACATTTTTGTCTAGGACACCAGGAGAATTCCCTGCTTTTCAAAGGGGTGGTTATTTTGTCTGCATCAGAACTTGTAGATGAAGATAGTGCTTGTTCTGGAGGAGAGCACTTCCAGCAATGTCACATTCCCTTAATCCTCCACGAGAGTATCAAGCAATCAGACTTTTGAATGGGCCTATCTCTCATTAAATTGATCTTTCTCTCCACTTTAGCTATGACTGTAATACAATACTCTGTGCTGTCATTTCCTTCTCTATGAATGGTATACTTTGTCAGTATAACGTGCAAGAAGCAATACTTTTCACGGTATACTAATACAGGTGACAATAAATCAAATCAGAAAAACTAGAATATTTGCTGAGGTCCAAAGTGTGCCTTGACTCCACACCCTGACACTGAGGTAAAAGCGATAGAGATGAACAAAGCTGACTATTTGAGTAGAATCAAATAACTTCTTATGTTGAAAAGAATAGAACACGAGGGAGCACTTTGAAATAAACTTGTAAATAAGCAGTAATGGATTGATAAATGCTGAAAATAGGTTTATTTGTATCTGCTTGTTGCACTTCCTGATACAGTACGCAAAATCCATTCATTATAATGGACATGTTTTTCCTTGTGATGTCCTTGCAATTATTTTCAGTGCTATATGCCACAATTAAAACATCATTTATTTAGTTCCTTCAATGTAAGTAACATGCTATTCAGGAAGGAGACAGATGTGTAGTAGTAATAGAATTAGGGGAGATGATGGCTGTGGTAGTCAAAGACAATGTTGAGAAATGACAGTGCAGATGATTGGACAAGAAGAAATGAGCCATGATGGTTGAAAGTTCCCAGATTGGAGCATGGATATGCTTCACAAGGCATTGGCTGAGTTCTAAGCTTGAGAACTCACCAAGGAAAGGCTGACGGGGCAAGAATAGTGCATCACAATGCAATTGTGAAGAATATCATTGTGGCTTTCATCAGGGTGATCTCGGCATTATCTAGACCATAGAAATGGGGAAAACTGAGCGTGGATCTGTTAGCAAAAGTGTGTTCAAAACCTTAAGAGCCATAGAAAGATGCTAAAAGACATACTGTGTTGTGTAGGAGAGGATATTTTAAACACTCAAGTTATTTTCAACTGTGTTTAAATATATAGTATTTAGCTTACTTAAACACTATAATAGTGGTCTGACCAAAATGTTTGTAAACAAGTCCTAATGAGTTCTAATCATAGGGAACAAGACAATTTATATAAGGGAATTCTTATGAGGCATGCACGAAATATTAAAAACACATGCCTCGATTTGAGTATCTCTCAAATGTGGCTAGATCCTAATGATAGTTGTGAAGTTTAGATGAAAGATTCAAATTGTCCTGATAGGAAAGGAGAGGTCAAAAAGGAAGAGTGAAGCTGTATTTGTAAAAACAATATAGTTGTAATAGAGTGGGAGGATATTAGTCATTAGGTTCTGGTGCATCTGGTAAAAAGTTAATTCTTTGCATCAGTGGTAGATCCTGTAGCAATGGTAAACCTTTTAATGCTGTTGACAGCAGAAAATGATTAAGGACCACATGGGTCCTTTTGTGACTTTTAACAGGACAGGATATAGTTGAAATACTGAATGTGATTCTGCATCTATTTTCACTATTGCAGACAGTTTTAAGGTTCAACTGATGCTGAAGAGGGATAATGCTATCAATATAGGAATGGTCTTAATAATTATAATTAAGACATTCAAAGCTACTTGGATAATGGACACAATGGCATTTATTTCAGGGGTGCTAAAGGCAAGGGAGAAATGTAATGTGAGCCATTATAACTCTTTGAGTTTTAGGCTAGTTCCAAAGAATCTTATAATTATAGACCTGTTCGCTTGTCATTGATGCTGTTTGGAGAATCGATGTTGAGAGGCAGTGTGTAAGGATTGCTACTTATGGCCACTAGTACACTAAGGAATCTCAGCAAGGTTTTCAAAACTAAATTTTCTTTTGAGAATGTTATTAGTGGCTGATGGCAATCTAATGGATGAGCTATTTCTTGATTTCCGTTTACTTTAAATATGGGCAATATTGACAAAGCAGCATTTATGTAGTGGGCTTTCTCTGACAAGCAGTCCTTGGGGTAACAGTGCTCTTGAGATGGTGTTAAATAAGGAATTTCATGATTTTGACCTGGTAATGATGAAGCATTGGCATTATATGTTCAAGTCAGGTTGGTGGGATTAACTGAGTTAGAATCATAGAATCCCTACAGTGCAGAAGAGGCCATTTGGCCAATTGAGTCTGCACCAACTCTCCGACAGAATATCTTACCCAGGCCCTCTTCAGCGCCCTTTCTCTGCAGCACCCACACGTTTACCATGTTCAATCCATCTAATCTACACTAGAGCATGTCCAGTCCACCAAACCTGCTCGTCTTGGTGATTTGATGCATGACTTGGAGGAGATGGTGTTCCCATAATACTTCTGTTCTTGATGGCAGTTATGGTGGAAGTAATGCCAGGGAGTTGTTGCTGTGCTTCCTATAAATATTATTTTTTATAATTTTATTGCCCTGATGATGCAGCAAAACAATATTACTGGCAGAGATGCTGACTAAATGAACTGCTGTGTTCTGCATGGTGTTGATTTCTTGAGTGCTATTGTGACTGTATACATACAGGCAAGTGGTGCGTATTCTATCACGCTCCCAATTGGAATTAATGGTCAGACATTATGTCAGATTAAAAAAATGGTTCTACTTCTAGGCAGTAGTTTGTTACCCATGGAAGTAAATCTGCAAGGGCTAGGTCGTACACAGAGTTCTGCAAGGACTTTTATTGTAGCCATTGTTATTTATGGTTTAGATAAGCGCACATGAATGGAATTATTCACTAATTTGCAGATGGCACAATGATATGCACAGGAGTTTGGGATATTAAACAAATAAATAGGCCAATTTAGTTGAATAAGAGAATAGGCCCATGTGTGACAGATGTTGTTCAGTATGAATAGATACAGTGTATTTGGGGCAGCACGGTAGCACAATGGTTAGCACTGCTGCTTCACAGATCCAGGGACCTGGGTTCGATTCATGGCTTGGATGACTGTCTGTGTGGAGTTTGCACATTCTTCCTGTGTCTGCGTGGGTTCCTCCGGATGCTCCGGTTTCCTCCCACATTCCAAAGATGTGCAGGTTTGGTTAATTGGCCATGCTACATTGCCCCTTAGTGTCCTGGGATCCATAGGTTAGAGGCATTAGCGGGTAAATAAGTGGGGATATGGGGATAGGGCCTGGGTGGGATTGTGGTCGGTGCAGACTCCATGGGCTAAATGGCCTCTTTCTGCATTGCAGGGTTTCTATGATTCTATAAATGTTATGCACTTGAGTATGCTTTACGAATGTTATGGGTACTTGTTATAGAGGGGAGGCTATAAAACAGGAGAGGCACTGGAAGTCATAGTTCATACATCATTGAAGATCCATAAAAGTGGCCTGGAATTTGATATGGTAATGATGCTATTATTGTGCCACTGAAACTGATAACAACTTTGGGAGACCGGATATAACCAGAATAATACAGAAGTTCTGTAATTGCTCTTCAGGGTGCATTTTATAGGTTCCCACAAAGTGCAATTTCCCTTGCAATCATAAGAACATAAGAAATAGGAGCAGGTGTAGCCCATCTAGCCCTTTGAGCCTGCCCCGCCATTCAACAAGATCATGGCTGATCTGAAGTGGCTCAGTTCCACTTTCCTGCTTTCTCCCCATAACCCTTAATCCCCTTGCCTACCAAAAACCTATCTACCCGCATCTTAAATATATTTAGTGAGGTAGCCTCAACCACTTCAACGGGCAGAGAATTCCAGAGATTCACCACCCTTTGAGTGAAGAAGTTCCTCCTCAACTCCGTTCTAAACTGCCCCCCCGCCTTATCTTGAGGCTGTCCCTCAAGTTGAGCATCAGTTGAACCTTAAAATCATGAAGACTTACACTTCTGCACTTCTAGTCTCGCAGTAAAAACCCTTGAAAAAATCTCACATCTTGAAAGAGGTATAACTATGTTTTTAATGGCACGCTAGTTTCATAGTTCTTAGTAAACACTCCAGTGGCTCTGAAAAGCTGATTTTGGACTTCTGGATTTCTTTTCCCAGAGTTGGTCTCCTCCAGGATATCCAGAATATGGATTCTCTGCAGTCCTTCAAAAACAGATCTAGACATGTTCCTGAGAGAGGAGAATCTTTTCAGACATAGATTGGTTGGGAATAATAGGCTCTTATGAGTTACCACGATTCCCTGAAGCCTTTTTTAATTGTCTGGGGAAGCTGGAGAGGTATTTTTAAGAGCCTTTCCGAAATTGACCTTGGGTTTATTTCTTCTCCGAGGAGATTGTATGATTTGAGAGGTGAATAAATGGAGTGCTTGCACCTTTCTGGATGGAGTGGGCCTGATGTGCCAGGTTATCCTTTGGTATTGCTATATAAATGTTGAGTGCACATAATGTCATAATCTGAAAAATACGTAGTTTGAGTTATTGGAATTCCTGATTTTAATAAAAATGTAAGTTTTTTTTGTGACCATTTAAAACAATCCACAGACCCCAGTCTAGCTCTAGGCAGATTTTTGGATGGTGGGTGATGAGTTAGCTGAAAACTTGCTGCCCAAAACATGTGGCAAAGGCTACTTTATTCTAAAAGGTAGATCAGGTTTTCATAAAGGGGTTGCAGGGCACACATGGCCTAAACTATCTTTATGGGGACCAGAGAAGCACTTGTAGTTCACCTGGTCCCACAAAAGGGTTTTTTTTTCAATCTTTCTGTATGTTGCTAATTTACTGTGCTTAATTCAACCTGGTGAGAATGCTGTAGTAACTTCACTACTCTGGCTTTAATTAAAATTGCAGTTGTGGTCCAGACTGTCATCTTGACTTGCCACACATATGTTGGGGAGGTGGGGGGAATGCCCAGCTTCTTAAAAGCTGATTGATAAAATAAGACTGTTTTCCCATGTTTTGCATTTCATTAATGATATATGTTCCATTCTGTGATGTGTGTTCTATTTTTGTTTCCAGTGGATTTGACTATGAAATTATAGTGATTGATGATGGAAGTCCTGATGGGACACTTGAGGTTGCCAAACAGTTGGAACAGATTTATGGATCTGATAAAATTGTAAGTATTTGGGCATTATCTGTAAAGTAGCCATATATGCAGAATCTTTTGCTTCAGGGAACTGGGTGGTCTATAGGGTGGCATAATCTTTTCACCTCTGGGACTTTTCTGAAATCAGTGCAAGTAGGATAAATATAATCTCTCTGTCCAGCTGCTAAATGTTCCAAGGGGACTGAGTTTGTGGCCAAAGTTGGTAGAACAGAACACCCCATAATTTGGCACTGACTAGTAGTTTCACTGAGATAAGCCATGAGGATAGCTCTTCTGGGAAATGGAAATATTATACTGTAGCAGTAAGAGCATAAGAATGTAAGGAATGAGGCAAGGCCATTCAGCTATTCAAGGTCATCAAGTAGTTCCATCTAGTGCTTTTGTGGTAGTGTAGTTAGTCCCCTGTAGCTCCTTCTAAATTAATCAACTCAAACACAGCTCCTATCACTATTTTGTCTTAAATTTAAATTATGATTTCATGACCAGAACCTGTCTAATTCTCTTTTGAAATGTGGACAACTTCAGAATTCACTGGACAAAATTACAGTTTTTTCCATGTAAATTCAATATAAGCAATTTTTTCAGAACTTAAATTCTGAAGTAATTTTCCTGAGACTTATTTCCTGAATTGCTGTAAGGAAATGGCTACTTTTTGTAGGAAGGGAAAATTGGCAGCAAGGCCTAACAACCAAAAGTATAAAAGAGGAATAAAGATGTAATAATGTGGGGCTCTTTATTTATAACACTGGCGTGTGCAATAAATATTGCTGCTTTCAAAATGCATACAAATTCTATCAGCATTGGGACCATCAGGTTGGCTGATTTCCTATGTGCTTAAATATGGAGATCAAAACTCTTCACAATACTTCATATATGGTCTCAGCAAAGCCCAATATAATTGTAGCAAGATTTCCTTATTTTTATACTTCAATCCCCTCGTCATAAATGACAACACCCCAGTTGCCTTCCTAATAGCTTGCTGTACCTGCATGGTAATCTTGTGCTCTGTGTAGAGTGTACTGAAGTCTGAGAATCTACAAGGCATGAGTCAGGAAAGTGATGGAGCACTAATCAAAAAGCAGAAAACTGCAGATGCTGGAAATCTGAAATAAAGACAAAAAATGATTGGGGAAATAATCTCAGCGGGTTAGGTAGCATCTGTAAAAGAGTCAGAGATAACATTTCGTGCCTATGACTTCTCATAAGATTGCATGGATGAGTGAAACTGCAACAACACTGATGAAGTCTGACACTGTCCAGGACAAAGCAGCCATCACCATTAAACATTCACTCCATCTGAATTGAAACTACATTCCTATTTCTTCAGTGTCGCTTGGTTCAAGACCTGGACCCCTCTTCCAAACACCAGTGTGGGTGTACCTACACCAGATGAACTGCAGCTCACCTTTTCAAGGGCATTTAAGGATGGGCAACAAGTGCTGGCCTTGCCAGCGATACTCATACCCCATGAACAAGTGAATAACAATTTTTGCAAGTGATGCACTTAATTTATGGTATCTACAGCACTCTTTCAACTAATGTTAGCTCTGAGTTACATCCAGCCGAATTTTGATGGTTTACTTTCCCGAGAGAGAGGCTCTCTCTTTTATACATTGTGTCAACTCAGCTCACCACAACAATAAGGATACCCTCTCGCATGCTCAGAAAGGATTAATTAATTGGCAAAGTCTACAATGTGTACCTAATTAGTAATTGAGTTGTGATTAAGGTGCATTATAGAAGGAATGTACTAAATTCTCTGAATAACATCTAGTTTAAGTAATGCTTAATATGGGACTATATAATCTTGAACGTAGATTTCAGAGACAGAAAATAATGTTCTTTTTCCCAATGAATCGTTATTTGTTATTTTGACCTTGATATGTCTGCATATATGAGGTAGGAAACTGCAGTGCAGTCTCAGAAACACCATTCCTATTTTACATAAAATCAGTGGAGCTATCCATTTATTCTCCATTTCTCTACAAAAACCTGCCTCAGCATCTTGCCTTTCAGAACCAATTTTATTTTTTACCTTGACAAAACTAAAGCTGATGGAGCACAGTGATTTCAAAAGAAGAGTTCATGAGAGATTCTGCACTACCAACTAGGAGAAGTGGTGGAGGCTGCCTCGCTAAATATTTTTAAGACGCGGGTTGATGGGTTTTTGATAGGAGAGGGGATTAAGGGTTATGGGGAGAGGGCGGGAAAGTGGAACTGAGCAGCGACAGATCAGCCATGATCTTATTGAATGGCGGGGCAGGCTCGAAGGGCTGGATGGCCTACTCCTGCTCCTATTTCTTATGTTCTTATGTTGTGTAAACATTGAGGCTACTTCCATCTCTGACCCATGATCCTTGCTAAGACTACATCATCGTGAAGTTATTCCAACGCTCAAAAAAATAAGAATGCAGTAGCCCCTTTCAAAATGAATTCTGTAAACCCTAAAATATAACTAAATCATCCCTTTAAAAACAACTAAGGCATACTATTTATGTCACAAAACTATAATTAACATAAGAGAAGAACATGAAATTTATATTTATGCTTCTTCAAAATGCTTCAGCTAGGTCATATGTACATTCATGCCATTAAAATAAACCTCTTGTTCATTTCAATCAGCCTTTTTGAAATCAATCTTTATTATAGAGCTGTAGCAGAAGACGGCATATTTAGATAGTTGGGAGTTATCTGCTTGCTTTACAGCTGTGTCTTTTGTCATTTGTAAACCAACTTATCAGAAAAGCAGAGCATACATCATGGAACTGCTGGCTATTTGTTCCTTCTCAGGCTCTTGAACTTTAATATCATTGTTGCAAATGATCAGCTTCAATTTTATACGCTTAACAAAAGAGAAGCAAAGAAAGGCAGGCAAGAAGAGGATGGAGTCTTAATGTTAAATTTTAAAATTTATTTATTGGTGTCACAAGTTGGCTTACATTAACACTGCAATGAAGTTACTCTGAAAATCCCCTAGTTGCCCTGCTCTGGTGCCTGTTCGGGCACACTGAGGGAGAATTTAGTATGGCCAGTGCACCTAACCAGCACGTCTTTCAGACTGTGGGAGGAAACCCACACAAATATGGGGAGAATATGTGTGGAGTCTGCACGTACAGTGACCCAAGCTGGGAATCGAATCCAAGTCCCTGACACTGACCAATTTTTAAACCTCTATTCACTTGGATGTAGTTACAAAGAAGTGGTCATTGGGTTTTTCTTTATTCTTTGCTGGGATGTGAGCATCTCTGGTAAAGGCACATTTGTTGTTCATCTTCATTTGCCTTTGAGAAGATGGTGGTAAGCTGCCTTTTTGAAATGCTACAGTCTATCTGGTGTAGGCACACCCTTGGGAATTCCAGGATTTTGATCCAGCAATATTGAAGGAACACTGATGCAATTCCATTTTAGGATGATGTGTTGTTTGGAGGGGAAATTACAGTTTGCAGTGTTCCCATGCATCTGTTGCCTTTGCCCAGGGAGTTGAAGTCATAATTTTCAGAAGTGCTATTGAAGGATGTTTGGTGAGTCGCTGCAGTGCATTTTGCATATGATACACACTGCTGACACTGTAGAAGGAATAAATGCTTAAGTTGGCATATGGGGTACCAATTAAGTGGACTGTTTTGCCCTGGATGGTGTCAAGTTTCCTAATTGTTGGAACCGCAGGGATCCAGGTATTATAATTGTAGTCAGAAGTTCCAAGGTGTTTTTTTTGAAGTCAGCCTAGACCATAAGTTTAGCATGTGGAATTTGGCATGGGTAAACATAAGCTGTTTCACCCCAGATATGATTCAAGTGACCCTTAGGGAACTTTTATCAAACAAAGTTTATTTAAGAATACAGTTCACATATAATAAGTCAATTAGCAATAATGTTTACCAATTACGAACAATGAAAAAAGGCCATGATATTGTATACACCTTAACTGCTAAATATAATGTTCCAAAAACTCCTACAAACATACACTCCGTTCTAGGCTTAGCACAAAATGTAAGTATGCTCATGTGATGCTGCATTGCAACACTTGCTATGAATTTCTCGTTTGGATGTTGAATTGAAAATGCTACGGTCTTCTCAATCTTGGAAATGTTTGCCCATCTTGAGACGCACAGAATTACTGCTTGCCTATAGCTTCTAGCTGCACCTTACAGATAGCAGGATTTCCAATACCAGGATGAAACATGGTGGCACAGTGGTTAGCACAATTGTCCCACAGCACCAGGGACTTGGGATTGATTCCCGGCTTGGGTCACTGTGCGGAGTCTGCAGGTTCTCCCCATGCCTGCATAGGTTTCCTCTGGGTTGTCTGGTTTCCTTCCACAATCCAAAAGACGTGCTGGTTAATTGCATTGGTCATGCTAAATTCTCCCTCTGTGTACCCAAACAGGTGCCGGAGTGTGGCAACCAGGGGATTTCACAATGACTTCGTCATAGTGTTAATGTAAACCTACTTGTGACACTAATAAATAATCTTAAAAAAACACTGCTTTCAGTCTGGAGTCCAAATAGCTCCTGCCAGACTGAAAGGGGATTTCTCATGTGAGAAAAATAAACTATCTAAAAATACCACCTGACATGTCTCTCAGTCGCAAACACTGCATTAGTCCGAATTAAAAATAAACATAAGGTCCTTTATATGGCTTTAGCACCAATAAAAGGGCATCGGCTCAGACAACTCAGTGCCAAAATTTTAAAAAAACAGGCCTGCTTATAAACTGATTAAAATACATTTCTTAAAGGCACAGTAGCATTACACAAGCAAGTGTATTCCATCACAGTTCTAACTTGTGCCTTGTAGATAGTGGATAGACTTAAAATGAAATACTATATTGGCTTATTTACTGTACAAGGCACCAATCTCTCAAAAGGGATTGTGAGTTCACTCTTTAAAACTAGGCACATGAGAACAGTTATACATAGGTATAAAGTTTGTAGCCATCAGAGCTGTGTCTGTGCTCTGCTCAAAACAAAGTGAAACTGAGGCTGGATCATATGACACGGGGCAGCACTGTGTTAGCACTGCTGCCTCATAGCGGAAGGGACCCAGGTTCAATTCTGGCCTTGGGTGACTGTGTTGAGTGTGCATGTTCTCCCCATATCTGCATGGGTTTCCTCTGGGTACTTTGGTTTTCTCCCACACTCTAAAGATGTGCAGTTTAGGTAGTTTTGTCATGCTAAGTTGCCCCTTAGTGTCGGGGGATTGGTAGAGTAAATACCTAGGGTTGTGGGGATAGGGCCTGGGTGGGATTATTGTTGGTGTGCACTTGATGGGCCGAATGGCCTCCTTCTGCACTGTAGCGATTCTGTGACACATTTCCCTTCTAGTAATGCAATGCTGATATCCCTTAAAACACATTAGAACAAGGAGGTGAGTTAGATGAGTCGCCACAAAATTCCCAGTTCTGATCTGCACTTTTAGCCACATTTATATTGCTTCTGTTCAGGGTCAGAAGATAGAAAGATAAATGAAGTGTGTGAAAAATTGTGTAGAGAGCAAAGAGCATAAAGAGAGATGATATAAGGGTACAGATTCACAGACGCCAAAAATCCCTTACCTAAGGAGCTATTGTTTGTTTATCGATCGAGAGAGAAAAATATAGACTTCCAGAAAGCATTTAACAAAGTTCCTCATGAGAAACTTTTGGCTAAAATTAAATGTTTGTGGAATTGAAGGCAAATTATTGACCTGGTTAAGAAATTGGATGAGTGACGGGAAATAGTGAGTGGCTTCTTGAAGTTGAATGACCAATCGGAGCCTTTCCAGTTTGTAAAACAATAGGGAATAAAAGCTTGTTTAGAGATCCTGTTGACGAGGGGACAGGGACACCACTGAGGTGATGGGAGACACAGGCACACTTTCTGTTATATGGAGAAGGAGTCGAGGTTTAGTTTTGTGTCTCTCTATGTCTGTATTAGAAGGAGATTCTATTGCTGGGGGAAAGGTGTTGGAGAGATGATACCATTATTCAAATTTTGGACAAAATTAGTAACGATTACTTCTCAGTTTGACATTTGTGTGTTCAAGCCCAACTCTAAGATTGAGTATACTACATTGTTGAAGGTACTATCCTCTGGAATGAGTTATTAAAGCCATCTGCCTACTTCACTGATCCAGGTGGGGATAAAACTAGAATATTCTTGCAGTGCCAAGCTAACATCTTCCCTTAGTTAAGATCACCAAAAATAGACTGACCTGGTAATTCACTTAATTGCTGACTTGTGGGACATTGCTACTGTAAGATGTCTGTCCTGCCACATTTGTCCTCATAGCAATGACTATACTTCATTAAAATAATTCATTATAAATGAAAGGCTCTGAGACATTTCTAACAGATGTAATCAGGTGTTGTGTTTCTATTTTTAAAAAGCTGTGAATTTACTTGTAATAAACTTGTTTCTTAAGCTGAACCTTTTAGTAATACTAAACAATTTGTACACCTATTTGGCAAAGATGAAAAGGTGCAAGTTATTTTTATGTTTTTCGAAGATTCATACATCTTTTTGGCTTTTGCCACAGAAACCCATGTAGTAAACAGCTGATCTGTAAAACAAAAAGGTTCCCATTTTACACGTAGCGATTACTTCATAATACCATGAAGTGTAAGGAAAACTCATAGAAAAGTACTATTTATTTTCCAGGAACTAAGTTTCTGTCTTGGAGCTTATCTATTACAAATATATTAATTTTTTTTTAAGAGGTGTAAATCCTAACTTCCATGTCACAGAATCTCTCCTCATTGTGATAGAGTAACCACTTATTTTGAACAATGCCATAGTAATAAAAATTTATTTTCTTTTATTCGTTTGTGCAATGTGGGTGTTGCTGGCTCGGCCAGTATTTATTGCACATCCCTAATGGCCTTGAGAAAGTGATGGTGAACTGCTTTCGTGAACTACTGCAGTACAGTCCATACCATGGGGTGTAGATACACCCATAGTGCTGTTAGGGAGGGAGTTCCAGGAATTTGGTCCAGCGACACTGAAGGAATGATGACATATTTCCATGTCAGGACGGTGAGTGGCATAGAGGGAGACTTCCAGGTGGTGATGTTCACGTATCTGCTGCTCTTGGACTTCTAACTCATAGTGGTTGTGAGTTTGAAAAGTGCTGTCTCGGGAGACTTGGTGAGTTCTTTCAGTGCGTCATGTAGATGATACACACTTGTGCCATTGTATGTCAGTGGTGGAGGAAGTGAATGTTTGTGAAAATTGGGTGCTAATCAAGCAAGTGGCTTTGTCCTGGATGGTGTCAAGCTTCTAGAATGTTCTTGGAGCTGCACTCATCATAGCCAGTAAGAATAGCCCATCACACTCATGACTTATGCCTTGTAGACAGTGGATGAGCTTTGGGAGTCAGGAGGTGAGGTACTTACTACAGAATTCCAAGCCTCTGACCAGCTCTCATAGCAAATGCCACTAGCTTTCGGGGCTCTGCCCCTTCGTCAGATGAGGCCACCTGAAGAAGGGGCAGAGCCCCGAAAGCTAGTGGCATTTGCTACCAAATAAACCCTTTGGACTTTAACCTGGTGTTGTGAAATTTCTTACTGTGTTTACCCCAGTCCAACACCAGCATCTCCACGTCACAGCTCTTGTAGCCACAGTATTTATATGACCAGTTCAGGTCTTGGTTAAACTCCTAAGATGGTGTTAATGAGGGGCTCAGCAATGCTAATGTTATTGAATGTTAAGGGGCAATGGTTAGATTCCCTCATTGGAGATGGTTATTGTTTGGCATTTGCATGGCAGTAATGTTACCACTTGTCAGCTCAAGTGTGGACATTATCCAGTTTTTGCAACATTTGGACATGGCTGCTTCAGTATCTGGGGGGTTGTGAACGGTGCTGAATATTGTGCAATCATCAGCGAACATTCCCATTTCTGATCCTATGGTGGAAGGAAGATAATTAATAAAATGGTTGAAGATGATTGGCCTAGCACAATACTACTGGGGTGATGTTCTGGAACCAATATGACTGACGTCCAACAATCACAGCCATCTTTCTTTTTGCCAGATATGCCAAATAAAACTGGCAGAGAGTTTCTCCCCCACCCCCCCGATTCCCAATGACTCCAGTTTTTCTGGGGCTCCTTGATGCCATACTTGGTCAAATGCTCCTTGGTGTCAAGGGCAGTCACTTTCACCTCACCTCGAGTTCAGCTCTTTTGTCCATGTTTGAACCAAGGCTGAAATGAGGACAGGTGTTGAGTGGTCCTGGCGGAACCCTAACAGTATCACTGAGCAGGGTATTTCTAAGTGAATGCTACTAGATGTTGATGATCTGTTTCATTATTTTACTGATGATAGAGAGGTAAATTGGCCATTTTGGAATTATTCTGTTTTTTGTGTAGAGGGCAGAGCATACCTGGGTAATTTTCCACATTGCTGGGTAGATGCCAGCATTGTAGCAACTTGGCTAGGGGCATGGCAAGTTCTGGAGCACGAGTTTTCAGTAATATTGTGGAATATTGTTAGGGCTCATAGCCTATCCAATAATAATGAGTGTAATCTTTGTGTAATATACAAAGTTGCCTATAGCTTTCAAGTTGATTAAGAACAATGGACTCTCTATTAACTGTGCCTTTCTGTAACATGTGGCTTTCTAGTAGCATTCTTAGGGATTTTGCTGCAATTACTATTTCATGTTCCCACAGCTCCTGAGACCTAGAGCAAAGAAACTGGGATTAGGTAAGAACTGTGTTGTCTTCCTGTATGAATGCTCAAAAACTATTTTAATCTGCAGTTTGTACGTTGAATTATTTGCTTCATGTATTGTGGTCTATAAAGAACATCATTAATGAAAATTGGACTTCTTATTTACTAATTTCAATATTTTAAATGTTCTGAGCATTGCTAATGCTAAAAATGGCACACTTGTAGAATCATGTTCTGGAGCATGAGTGTTTTTGTTTGTATATTGGGTATTGTAGAATAGTTACAGTACTGGACTAGTCATCCAGAGGCCTACACTAATAATCCAGAGAAACTATCTTCAAGAACTAAAGTGACTCAGTAATGCCCTTTTGAGACTGACTGCTTATGTGTGATTCTTAACTGACCTTTGAAGTGACCTAGCAAACCAGTCAACTTCAGATGAAAAATAAAAGCTGCAATTCAGAGAATACACAATAATGCTTTTTGCAAGTATACATATTTGTATCATGTCTGAATTAATCATGAATTGACACCAAAGACTTCGTTTTTTAATGAAATAACCACTAGGGGATGAAAGTTGTCCTTTTTAATGCATTGAGACAGTGTGTTCATTGATGGCTCAATAATAAGTGACTCCAGATGCTCCCGGGAAGGCATGTTAGCGTCCTTGAAAACATTTGATACTATCTGTTTATTGAACTATTCTGAATTCTGCCAATTTTAATATTTTATTTATTTATATTTATGTTAGACAGCTAATGTTAATTGGCCTCCAGGCTCAAGCTTGGCAATCAGACCACCTGAGTTTGTTAATATGTAGCTGCTTGCCTCTCTCTGGAATCCAGAATATCTTAAAAAGAGCCAATACTCCTTTTCTATCACTCATCTTTGTCAGTTTGCAACCTTTGACTGCTGAACAGAGCTGACTGGAAATGATCTGAGGTTAAAAAAAGCTTTGACAACCATATCCGCAAATATTTTTCATATATATACACTTAAGGACTAGCACATACAACAATTTTTGTTTTGTTTCCCCTCTTCAAATTTTCTTCAGCTAGTTTGCCAAGCCGCTTGGTACATAACCAAGAAAGTGCTGTAAAAGCTTATGTAAGGTTTTAATAGGGCAGGAGATGTTAGGGAAAGTGGATGTTGCTTTAGTCCACTGAGAGCTACTCTAATCTACTTGGCAAAACCAACAATGTCTAAGTCACTGTGAGTGTTATTATTTATATTGCAAAATTAAATACTATTCACAACTTAACATAGCTTGATACTGACTGGGTACAAACACAGGAAACTGTCACTTCCAAAATTTATGCCACCTACATTGATTATTGCAAAAATATACACCCTATTTTTCCAAAGATTATTAAAATACTTAGTGATTTGCAACATTCCACTTCAAATTGCAACTCTTCTGTCAGTTCAATTTGTGGCAAAATCCATATTAAAAGTGTCAACATTTGATTGTCACATATCCATTACAGCTGTAGGTGGCACCAATGTTCCCCTTTTTTTATTTGTACAAAATGGGCAACTCATTTAAGTGTGCAAACACTGCCCAGTTCACCTCTTCCTCTTTCGTTTCACTTGTGTATTCCTGCCCCTTTCACCGCTGCCCCCCTCACTCCCTCCCCTCGCTCCCTCCCCTCCTCGTTCCCCCCCATCCTGTTCTTTACTCTCCTAGTCAACGTGCTTTACATGCTATTTAAACATGTCAAGCGTTAACAGTGATATAATTCAATTTTTAAAAAACTTTTAAATGACCTGAAATCGTGCTACGCACCCACTGTACGTACTGCAGGTGGTTTGCAACTTTACACTTCCTCTTGTTACTGAATCCTAAGATTAGTTTTGCAAGATCAGCAATGTTGTGCTATTGAACCAATGGCAAATGTGCAATGTAACAAGATTGGTTCATTATAGTGTACCACAGTCATAAAAACATACTTATAAATAAAGCAAAATATCTTTTCGATACAGTAGCTTAAATCTGATGTAGAAATGAGTAACAAAAGATAAGACAAGCATTGTTTAGCACAAACTGTTGGAATCCATCTTGTTCTTCAAGGAATTGTGCACTTAAATTTTGGAAAGATTCCAGTTAGGCAGAAGTTAGTTATCAAAGAATACTTAGTAATTGCATTTTCAGCAACTTTGTTAAACATGATTGTACAAGATACAGACTACTGATATAGAATACAGATGCTTGGAGATCTGACTTCAAAATATTGGTCTTAGAAATAGTAACATCGATTTATAATATAGTAGGAGACCATTTGACCAACTGTTCCCATGCCAGATGAAGAATGCCCATCTAGTCTTAATTCTCCTTCTAGCTCTTGGATTATGACAGCTTGAGTGCCTTTCAAGTGTTTTTTGACCTCTCTACTAAGTAAAAGAGGTCCTTCCTAATCATTCTATTGAGGTCCCTAATAAACATCATTTAAATCTTTGTTCCAAACAATCCAACACAATTGTAGCATAACTTCCCTGCCGTTATTGAGGTGCCTTGGGCAATGAAGTATCCTGTACGTCGCCTTGTCTTGTTACCTTCAGAGATCTGTGAACACACAATCCAGGGTGTACTATTGCGTTGCACTTCTTGGAATCCTACAACTTATTGCATACAGGCAGTCCTCGACTTTAAGATATTTGGATTACGCTGAACAGTGTGTTTACAACATTTGTAAATATGACACCCAGATCCAACTTTCCAAGATTGGTTTTGACATCCCATGTAAGTGGTGACCTCGTGCCACATCAGTGGTGTCCGTACAGTAAATGTGTATTGATGTTCAGTTGCGGTTGAACACACTTTTGCAGTACAATACTCAGTGCACTTGTTTTTCCAAACTCTTGCTTAAAATTTAAAATTTCTTGGCCTGTAATAATGGCAGAAAAGTGTAAACCTTGTGCAAGAGATATCCCTTCTAATAATGGAAACCAAAACGGAAATAATTAAGAGGTCTGAAAGAGATGAGATGCAAACTGAAATTAGTAAAGCTTGAGATATCCCTGCAATGACTGCTGTGACTGAAAGACAAGTTAAGAGTTCAGGAGCATGTTAAGGATTTGCCTGTATTTAATCAACTGTGATAATGAAGCAGCGTGTTGAATCTATTGCTCAGATTGAGACACTTAATAATTTGGCTGGAGGATCGAAGTCAGCACTACGCTCCTGTTAGTTTAGGCATAATTCAGGATAAGGCTAGGAATCGTAATACTGATCTAAAGAAGCAACAGGGGGAAAGTTTTTTTAATGTAAACGAGGGGTGGTTAATGTGTTTTAAAGCCAGGCCTAATTTGCATAACATCAATGTTTCGGTTGAAGCTGCCAGTGCTGATGAAGAGGCAGCTCGTGATTTTCCTAATACATTGGCTGAAATCATCGTGCTCAGCAAGTTCTTAATGCTGTTTTTGAAAATAAAATGCCATTGAGAACCTGCCAAAGAGGAAAATTCCATGCTAAATTGCAAAGCTGCTGAAGACAGGTTCAGTCTTCAGCTTGGTGCCAATGCTGCAGATGACTTTAAACTTAAACCTTTGCTTGTGCGCCATTCAGAAAACTCCAGGGCTTTCAAGGGATGTCCCAATGTATTTCTCCCAGTGATATGGAAATCCACTTGTAAGGAGTGGGTCAATAGGAATATCTTTGAGGGTTGGTTCAACCTTCATTTTGTGCCAAGTGTCAGGGATTGTTGCAGCAGAAACAATCTTGCATTTAACGTACTGTTACTTCTAAAGCATTGTTACTCCTTTGCAATGCTCCTGGTCATCCAGCTATCCTTGATGACATGCATTCTAACATCAAAGTAGTCTTTCTGCCTCCAATGCCACCTCACTGTTGCAACCTATGGACAAGAGATAATTATGTCCTTTAAAGCCTTACGTGCACATTTTCCCAAGCCATCAGGGCAACTGAGAAAGAAGGTGGACCAATTCTCAAGAAATTTTTCAACAGTTACCATACTATTAAGAACATAGGTGAGGCATGGAATGAAATTACACAACCAAGTTTGCAAATATATCTCCTGGTCCATGGGTTGCAACAGTGAGGCGGTTTTGGAGGCAGAACGACTACTTTGATGTCAGAATGCATGTCATCAAGGATGGTTGGATTGTCAAGGAGTAACAATGCTTTAGAATTAACACCGTGTTAAATGTAAGATTGTTTCTGCTGCAACAATCCCTGGCATTTGGCACAAAATGAAAATTGCATTTTGAGTTTGTGTATAAATTCCAACACTTTAGGATACTGTTGAAGAGGCAACCAGAAGACAAATAGCTCAAATTAGATATTGCGCCAGAGGATGTTGATGAATTGCTGGCATCACGTTCTGAAGAATTAACTAATGAGGACCTCATTGAGTTGGAACAGCAACAAGTGCAGAGAAGATGATGATGCAGCCACTGTTGAAGATATTCCTCCCCATAAAGTCTTAACAGTACGCCTGTTAGCTGAGGCATTTCAACATTTGAAAGCTTCCATGTCTCTTTTTGAGGAACATGACCCCAGCATTGAACACAATGCATCAGTGAATAGGGGTATATACGTGTACCACTGCTACAGAGAAATTTACAAGAAGAACATAGAACATAGAACATAGAACATAGAACATTACAGCGCAGAACAGGCCCTTCGGCCCACGATGTTGCGCCGACCAGTTACAAAAACAATGACCCACTAGCCTATACCAATCCCTTTTCGTCCATAAACCTATCCAGAGATCTCTTAAACGCCCCCAAACTAGACGCATCTACAACTGCAGCAGGCAGGGCATTCCAATCCCTCACCACCCGCTGGGTAAAGAACCTACCCCTGACATCCGTCCTGTAGCTACCCCCCCTTAATTTAAAGTCATGCCCCCTCGTGCTAGCTTTCTCCATCCGAGGAAAAAGGCTATCACTATCCACCCTATCTAAACCTCTAATCATCTTATATGTTTCAATAAGATCCCCTCTTAGCCGCCTTCTTCCCAACGAAAACAACCCTAGATCCCTCAGTCTCTCCTCATAGGACCTCCCCACCATACCAGGCAACATCCTAGTAAACCTCCTCTGCACCCTCTCCAACGCCTCCACATCCTTCTTGTAATGCGGGGACCAGAACTGCACACAGTACTCCAAGTGCGGCCGCACTAGAGTAGTGTACAGTTGCAACATTACACTGCGACTCCTAAATTCAATCCCCCTTCCAATAAACGCCAAGACACCGTACGCCTTCTTGACAACCTTATCTACTTGATTCCCAACTTTCAGGGATCTATGTACACACACACCTAGATCCCTCTGTTCATCCACACTATTCAAAGTCCTCCCGTTAGCCCTATACTCGACACATCTGTTGCTCCTACCAAAGTGAATTACCTCACACTTCTCCGCATTAAATTCCATCCGCCACCTCTCGGCCCAGCTCTGCAACCTATCTAAGTCTCCCTGCAGACTATGACACCCTTCCTCACAATCTACCACACCTCCAACTTTGGTGTCATCAGCAAATTTACTAATCCACCCAACTATACCCTCATCCAGATCATTAATAAAAATTACAAACAACAGTGGCCCCAAAACAGATCCCTGAGGCACACCACTCGTAACTGCACTCCATGATGAATATTTACCATCCACCACCACCCTCTGTCTCCTATCTGATAGCCAATTCCTGATCCAACTTCCTAGATTACCCACAATCCCATACATCTGCATTTTCTGCAGAAGCCTACCATGGTGAACCTTATCGAACGCCTTACTAAAATCCATGTATACCACGTCAACTGCCTTACCCCCATCCACCTCTTTGGTCACCTTCTCAAAAAACTCAATAAGGTTAGTAAGGCACGACCTACCTGCTACAAAACCATGCTGACTATTTCTAATCAATTCATTACACTCCAAATAACTATAAATCCTATCCCTAATAATTTTTTCTAAAACCTTGCCCACAACAGAAGTAAGACTCACCGGTCTATAATTCCCGGCAAAGTCTCTGTTCCCCTTCTTAAACAATGGGACAACATTCGCTATCCTCCAATCCTCCGGGACTACACCAGAGACCAATGACGACCTGAAGATCTGAGCCAGAGGCTCTGCAATCACCTCTCTAGCCTCCCAGAGAATCCTAGGGTAGATCCCATCCGGACCAGGGGACTTATCTATTTTCAGCCCCTCAAGAATTTCCAGCACATCCCCTTTATCAACCGTAATACTGTCTATTTTACACCCCTGCAACCCAATGTCCTCCTCAGCTATATTCATGTCCCCCTGCGTGAACACCGAAGAGAAATATTGGTTCAATACTTCTCCAATCTCCTCCGGTTCCACACACAACTTCCCCCTGCTGTCTGTAACTGGCCCTAATCTTGCCCTGACCAACCTTCTGTTCTTGACATACTTATAGAACGCCTTAGGATTCTCCTTAATCCTATCAGCCAAAGTCTTCTCATGTCCTCTTTTAGCCCTTCTCAACTCACTCTTCAACTCCCTCCTAGCCAATCTAAAGCTTTCTAGTGCACTATCTGAGCCCTCCAATCTCATCCGAACATAAGCCTCCTTTTTCTTTTTAACCATCGACTCAACTCTTTTAGTGCACCACGGTTCCCTAGATCTACCAAATCCACCATGCCTGACAGGGACATACCTATCAAGGACTCGCAGTAGCTGCTCCTTGAAAAAATTCCACATTTCAGATGTTCCCAGTCCCTGTAATCCCCTAATCCAATCCATGCTTCCTAATTCACTCCTGATAGCCTCATAATCGCCCTTACCCCAGCTAAAATTGCTGACCCGAGGTTCACGCCTATCTCTTCCCATCACTAAGGTGAACGTAACCGAATTGTGGTCACTATCACCAAAATGCACACCAACTTCCAAGTCTAGCACCTGGTCTGGCTCATTTCCCAGCACCAAATCCAATATAGCCTCACCTCTAGTTGGCCTGTCTACATACTGAGACAAAAAACCTTCCTGCACGCTTTGTACAAACACTGACCCCTCTAGCGAGCTAGAACTATAGCAACTCCAATCAATATTCGTAAAGTTAAAGTCCCCCATAACAATTACCCTATTACTTTCACTCCTAACCAGGATTGTCTCCGCAATCCTTTCCTCAACCTCTCTAGAACTTTTAGGAGGTCTATAAAAGACTCCCAACAGGGTGACCTCTCCTCTCCTATTTCTAATCTCCGCCCATACTACCTCAACTGACAAGTCCTCATCAAACTTTCTCTCCGACACTGTGATACAGTCCTTGACTAGCAATGCTACCCCACCCCCCCTTCTACCTTCTTCTCTACTCCGACTAAAGCATTTGTACCCCGGAACCTGCAACATCCATTCCTGACCCTGCTCTATCCATGTCTCAGAAATGGCCACAACATCAAAGTCCCAGGTACTGATCCACGCTGCGAAGAGGCGAACTTCAGTTCAAACTTCCTTGGATACTTTCTTTAAGAAAGCAGAGAAGACTCCAGAAGAATCTGAAGCTGAGAATCCTAAGAGGACGCCACCGAATGACCCTTCAAAACCTCCAATCAAAGTCCAGACCCACCCATTAGCCCAGGAATGATGAAGACAAGTTACTGTAAGATTTTAAAAATTGTGATCTTCAGATAATTTATAGGTAATCTACAATAGACAATACTGTACTATACAATACATTATAGACCAGTATGTTTCTATGATATTTTTAATATCAATAGATATGTTGTTGATGATGTATTACTTATCTGTAATTAAGTACAAATTTCTAGATTATCTTGTTGAAAGTATGGTACTGGACCTTGGCTGAGGAACCAATCCCTCCATTTATAACAGTTTCTTATGAGGAAAATCAGTTGCAACTTGTAGTGTTTCAATTTGAGACGCATTTTTCAGGAACCAATAGTGTTGTACATCCAACAACTGCGTGTATGCCCTTGCCTTGTTTGTGCTACCAAAGGTATTACTTCATAATTCCCTGGATCGAATTCCAATTGCCACTTTACTGTTCACCTAACTAGTCCATTTGTATCTTGCTGCATTCTGCAGCTTTTCCTAACTAACAACCATTTTTGTACTATCTGCAAAATTTTTAATTATGCTCGCTACATTTAAGTCTAAATCATTTATATTTATATACCATGAACATCAATGAACCGGTAATGTTGGCAAGTAATCAGTTTTATTTTTCTTAATAAAACTCTACTAAAATCATTTAGTTTAGACTAAATAACTCCAAAGTTTTATTAATATATCACTTTTTTGGTAGGCGATCCAGTGCAATTGATTGAATCAACCTGCTTTGTATAAAACTGATTTTTAAAATATGTTTTGGCTATTTTTTTAAATCTGTTCTGGAAAGTCAATAAAATGAACTGTGCTCAACATGGTTAACCTGAGTATTTGAATTTCCTTTAGGAACAGCATACATCCATGGAATACAGCATGCCACTGGCAACTTTATCTTTATAATGGATGCTGATCTTTCACACCATGTAAGTTTATCTTCGCTTTATTAATACATTTTTACATTTAATATATTTAAGTAACCAATTCCTTTTTCCTTTTACTTTTAGCCAAAATTTATCCCTGAATTCATAAAGTGAGTATTATTCTTTCTGTTTTTGTAGCTGACTTATTATTATTCATTGGTTGTATGCCAGGTGATAACCTTATCTTTTCAAATATTATAAAGTTCTAGGATGTAGTATAAATGATTAATAAATCAGGACATGATTACATCAATCTGTTTCCAATTAAATCTGTATGATTTCATGCTGTGATTTTTGTGGTACTGTGATTTATAGAAGTTGTGAACCCATGACAAAAAAAAGAGATAAAATATAAAATAAACCAGTCCTAGGTCAAACAAAATTATTTTCATTGATTAATTCAAGACTGCCCTCATATTCATCTTCAGCACTATAACATCACTATTGTACTGTTTAACTTCATTGGTAATGAAGCTTCTGGAAACAATTTCTTGGGATGGAATTAGTAGTCACATGGAAACATGCTTAGGAAGAGCCAGAATGGATTTCTGTAGGGGAAATTATGTTTAACCAACTTGCTGGAGTTTTTTCAAAAGGTAACAGGAAGGGTCAACTAGGGTAATGCAGTTGATGTGGTGTACACAAACAGCATTCAATACTTTGCCACAGATCAGACTTGTGAGAAATGTTATAGCTCATGGAGTAAGAGGGACAGTCGCAACTTGGATCCAAAATTGGCAGAGCAGTAGGAAACACAGTAATAGCCAATGGATATTTTTTGGACTGAGGAAGGTCTGTAGTGGAGTTTCCCAGCAGTTGGTATCGGGACCCTTGCTTTTCCTGATGTGTGTGAACGACCTAGGCTAGATTTTGGTGCAGGGGACAGTTTCAAAGTCTGCAGATGACAGGAAGCTTGGAAACATTGTAAACTGTAAGGAGGACAGTACAGAACTTCAAAATGACATAAACAAATTGGTAGAGTGAGCAGATAGGTGGCAGATGAAGTTCAATGTGGGGAAGTGTGAGGTGATTCATTTGGTAGGAAGAACATAGACTAACAATAGAAAGTAAGAGCTACAATTCTTAAAAAGTGTAGGAGCAAAGGTACCTAGGGGTATATGTGCATGGATCATCTAAGGTCACAAGACAGGTGGAGAGAGCCATTAATAAAGCATACAGTATCCTGGATTTTAGGGACATAGCGTATAAGGACAAGATGATAATGCTGAACCTATATAAGACAACTGTTTGATCTCAGTTGGAATGTTGTGTACAGTTCTGAATGCCACACTATAGGAAGGTTGTGAATGCATTGAAGAGAGTGCAGAAGAGAATGGTTTCAGGGATGAGAAACATCAATTATGAGGTAGATTGCAGAGGTTGGAACTTTTCTCCTTGGAAAAGAAAGCTAACAAATTTGATAGAGGTGTTCAAAATCATAAGGAGGATAGACAGGAAGAAACTGTTTCCACTCATAAAAGGATTGAGAACGAGGGGGCGCAGATTTAAAATGAGCTGCAAAAGAAGCAAATGTAATGTAGAAAACCTTTTTCTCAAGTAAGTGATTCGAGTCTGGAATGCACTGCCTAGAAGCATGGTGGAGGCAGTTTCCATTGAGGCACTCAAGAGGACATGAGATGATTTTGAATATAACATGCAAGGGTATGGAGGAAAAAAACAGGAGAATGGCACTAAGTCGTTACGCATGTTTGGAGAGTCAGTGCATACCCAATGGGACAAATGTTCTCCTCTTCACTGCATTTTTTTATATAAAAGGGAATGCATCCCTGCTTGCTGCATATGCACCATAGGGGAGACAGTGATGTATTGGTATTGTCACTGGACTAGTAATCCAGAGGCCCAGGATAATGCTCTGGAGACCTTGGTTCGAATCCAACCATGGCAGATGGTGAAATTTGAATTCAATAAAAATCTGCAATTAAAAGTCTAATGACCTTGAAACCATTGTCAGTTGTTTTTTTTTAAAAAAAACACATCTGGTTATAATGTCCTCCTAAGCTTGTTTTGGTTCCAGATGTGACTCCAGATCCACAACAGAATGGTTGACTCTTAAATGCCCTCAGGGATGGGCAATAAACGATGGCCCAGCCAGCGAGGCCCACATCCCATGAATGAATAAAATCAATTATTCTATTATTAAGGGAGCTGGGAGCCAGGTTTATATTTAACAGTTGCCATCCAGGTTTCTCATTTTGGGAAAGCCAGCAGTAAAATGGGAGCTCCCTTTTACAACATCTTTTATGGGCTAGCAGGAGCATCAGCCTTTCCCTCCTGTTAATTACAGCCCCTCTCCATCCTGCAAAACGGTCACCAACTTCCCGTATGCATGAAGATCTATCCTGAATCTAAAACATAGCAACAAACATATGGCATCATTTACTCAAGTAGATGAAATCTTTAAATATTGGATTGAGAAAGGTTCACCTGCTTGCCCAGACAACCATTAGTATTTATTTTAGTGAGATTGACACATTAAATAGAGAGCTGAAAGCATAGTGGGCCATCTGCCACTGATTGCACCTAATAACTTGTTTGACTTGCTTGTAAAAGTAGGTGACTCTGAGGTATGATGTGCTCTCACTGTGCAGTGATAGCTTGTTAAATTCTCAACTATTACACGTTTTAATGGGTTAATACTAAAACCAGAAGAGATTTGCTTTTTTTTTTTGCCTTTTGAGGTTTTTGCCTTTTGGGTCAAAATCCTGGAACTTCTTCCTAATAGACTGTGTGGATGTTCCTACAACACGTGATCTGTAGCGGTTCAAGAAGCCAGCTCGCCACCACCTTCCCAAGGGCAGTTAGGGATGCAATAAATGCTGGTCCAGCCAGTGACATCTGCACCCCATGAATGAAAAAAAGAATAATTTTCTGGACGACTTGCCCCATGCTATCGTTAGTGAGATTGGGTTAGTGTTATATATGGAAGCAGGCAGCTTTATAGTACTTTGAAAGGTAAATTTTTCAATAGATTTGAATACATTTCCATACTACTGATTTCTTTCTAGTTGTTATCTTAGTTGAGTTTCTGGGATGAGCAAGTGCTTGGCTGAGTGATTTAATGGATTGCTTTTGGATATATAATTTTGTTTCATCGTGCTACAACTTGACAGTTTCTGGAAGTAGGTGGAGTTGCATACTTTTAAAATGAAGTCGCGTGCCAACAAATTTTAAAAATGTGGTTGCCTTGCAGCTTGAAGTTGAAAATCCACTTAAGATGAAATTCTTCACCTTCGAGTCAATTATTAAAAGACGAGATACTAAGAATAAATTTCAAACTATTCTTTTCAAATCTAAAATCCCAAAATGTATTTATTGTTTTTCAGTACAATGAGAAGGTATCTTTTTGGGGAAAATGGAGGCAGTAGCTATTGAGAAGGATGAAATGAAAAGATACAAATTCATTGTCCACAGAATGATTTTGTTGTTAGCTTTCTGTTTCTGAAACCTCAAGCTGTCCTGTAAATTAGAGTGTAATTATTTTCTTTTAAATACAGGAAACAAAAGGAAGGAAATTACGATATAGTGTCTGGTACTCGTTATAGAGGGAATGGAGGAGTATTTGGCTGGGATCTGAAGCGGAAACTCATGAGGTATGAAGTGCACGTTTCTACTATGGGCTCCAACCTAAAAAAAAATTGCAGCACTCGTGAAACAGTGTTGTAATTTAGTTAGAAGATAATTTTCTCTTAATTGAGTTTTATTTTAAATTTTGATTCCAGCAGTTTTCACAGAAACATTAGTTCTGCTTTGATCAACCTCAGCTACCTAAAGTGACATAGGTCACGGGGCACTCCTGGTTAAATTGTTGCAGTTATATTTATCTGAAGTCCTGTTGGGATTATCCTGCATCTCAATGTTGTATAATCAAGGTCACCAAAGTGTTGATTGTCTCATTGGATTTTATATAAAATTACATAAAACGTACAGCGCAGAAACAGATGCTTTTGCTTTGCGTGGGGCCCCACACATGTCTTCATCTAATCTTATCAACATAGGCCTCTTCTTCCTGTGCTTATTTTTGCCCTCAAATTCATCGATGTTGTTCACCTCAGCTACTCTTTATTGTTATCAAGTTACACATGCAAACAGTTCTGTGTAAAGAACATTCTCCTGAAATTCCCTGTTGTTTTGTTAGTGGCTCTTGTATTTATATCCTTAATTTTAGTCTTCCCATAAATGGAAAGCACTTCCCTATGTATATCTCTCAAATCTTTTCATAATTTTACAGACCTCCATCAGCCTTCCTTTTTCTGAGAGAAGTGCAGGAGCCTGTTCAGTCTTTTTTAATAGTTTACCTCTATGTTTTTTAAATTTATTTCTCTATATTACTTTTATACATGGAGACCAGAACTGTACACCAAACATTAGAGAGATTGGTGATAGAAGGAGACCTCAGTGCAATTGCTGCTGAAATTCCCATCCATACTTTTGGTGCCATGGTGTCAATTGTGACTGATCTGAGTCAGAAGGTTATGGGTTCAAATTCCACTCAGAACTTGAGCACAAACATCAAGACTGATGCTACAGTAGAGTATTGAGGGAATGCTGCTCTGTTGGAAGTGCTGTCTTTCAATGAGATTAAATTGAGGCCCCATCTGCCCCCTCAAACCACACAAAACATCCCATGGCACTGTTTCAAAGAGGAGTAAATCAGATATCTCCAATGTCCAGTTAATATTTATATCTCAATCAGCATTGCTGATTGGGGAGCTTGCTGTGCAGAAATTAATGTTTCCTACATTACAATAATGACTACACTTCAGGAAGTACTCCATTGTCCAGAAAGAACTTTGAGATGTCCAGCATCATGAGGTGTCTTTCTTTCCCTTTTGTTTGACTATTTCAAACCTCTCCTGGCCTACTCACATTTTCCAGCCTCCATAAAATTGAGATAATTTAAAATGCTGTCATCTGTACCCTAACCCACACCAAGGCCCATTCACCCATCAGCTCTGATTGTTGACAAAGAGCTTCATTTAAAAATACTCATCTTCACATTCAAACACTTTCATGGCCCCTTTCTCTCTAACCTCCTGCAGCCCTACAAGATGTGTATTCTCTGGCCTTTTGTTAATTCCTCACTTGCTACATCTGTGTTGGCAGCCGTGCCTCCAGCTGTCCAGACCCCATACTGTGGAATACTCTGTCTAAGGCTTTCCACCTCTTTAAAAAATCTATTTCTTTGTTCAAGCTTTTAGTCAACAGCCCTAAAAGTTTCTCTTTCTCTTGCCTTTAGTTTGTGTCTAATTGTTATGTGGAGTTGCTCTGCTGTATTGTATGGAAGATTTATTATATTGCAATTGTATAAAGCCTTAATGAGACTGCACCTGGAGTATTGGTCGTCTTTTCTATGGTAGGATATACTTGCCGTGGAGGCAGCAAATGAGGTTCACCAGACTAATTCCTGATGGGATTGTCTTATGGGCAGGAAGATGGGATTAGAAAAGGTACTTGAGTGTCCTTGGGCTGGCATGCATAAGATGGGCTGAATGGCTCCTGTGCTGTATGGCTCTACAAGGAGAGATTGAGGACACTGGGCCTGTATTCGCAAGAGTTTCCAAGAATGAGAGGGAATCTCAATAAAACTTTGTAACTTTTACAGACTGTGACTGGCTGGATGTAGATAGAATGTTCCCCTTGTTTGGGTGAGTCTAGAAAAAGGGGATATAATTGCAGAATAAGAGTAGATAATTTAACACTGAGATGAGGAGGAATTTATTCACTCAGGATGGTGAATCTTTGGAATTCTCTACCCCAAGGGCTGTATTCAAGACAAAAGTCATTAGTTTCTGGAGACTAATGATATCAGGGGATAGCATGCGGAAGTGGTGTTGAGTTAGATGATCAGCCATGATCTAATTGAATGGCGGAGCAGACATGATGGGCTAAATGGCTTACTTCCGTTCCTATGTTCTTCAGGCTGAAGCAAGAAAATTGTCTATATAGAAGTGTCCCCAAAAATGTACCAGTTGGAATGCATCCAAGAGAATATATTAGCTACAATTCAATTGTAATCTATCAGATCTAGCTCCAAACATCTGATTGGTTTAACCAGCCAGACATGAGGAAAAGAAAAGTCCAGTTCCCCTTTTGCCATCATAATGGCTTATGCATCAGTGCCCATAGTCAAATTTTAAAAGTTGCAGATCTAGGAAGATCTAACTCGTAACTACCTCCACACTGAAGTACCTGCACTCCCGCTCTCGAGCCTTTCACCTTTCATCATCAGCATTGTCTCAGTTAAAACTTTTTTGTTTATTTGCCAAGTCACATGTTTCTGGACCTTGGTCTTTGCTTACTATCCTTCCACTTGTTCTTTGGCCTCTATTCCTCAACCTACAAGCAACATTGTGGAATTATATACTTTTTACAGTCAGTCAGAAATAAAGATAACCACCATGGGAATCTTTGGCATGCAGCCCTTTGACAGGGATCAGAAATACAGATATTAAAACTTGAAGGCCTTTTTCTTCCATTATAGCCATCAAGTTAACTTTGTTTTTGCTAAACAAACAATAATCAGAACCATCAAATCACAATACAGGTAGTAAATCAAAGCTAAATGGATTTTAAAAGTAGGTTGCGACCAGCAAATGTATTTAATTTTTTTTGATGTAATGAAGTTGGTGGGTGATAATGTTGTTATTATACATCTTCACTTTCAGAAATTGTGTGCTTAAATTGTGATAAAGTGAAGGTTTGTAAAATCAAGAAACTGATTATAAATTGAAAATAAAAACTGAGGGGAATTATCAGTGGCTACAGTTCAAGTTTGGCAGCTGCAACCATCAAGAGTCCACCAATGTTGCTGTGAATAATTTTAACAACCTCAATGAGTATATTGTGAGTAGAATGAATATAAGTGGTGCAAAGTTGTATGAGAAAGAAGGATGATGGATAAAACTGCAGTTCAGAGGGACTTAGATTTGGCTCATACCTAAACTAGTATTGGAAGCCATTTTGTATAAAAGTTTAAGGCAATGCATATTGTTCCAAAAGTAGAATATGTACCTATATGTGAAGTTGGAAAAAAGATTTTGGTATTGTAATTCACCTTATTTTGATTCTGTGAAATTATATACGTATTCTAATCAATTTTGGATACTGCGCTTATGACGCTACATTGAGGAGCAGAGTAGTTCCAAGTTCAGAGATTATTACAATCCTCAGAGACCAATAATTTTTTAAGCAGTGATTTGAATTTTAAATGAATGGCAAGATTTCAAGTTTTAAGACTTTTTACTGCAACAAACAACTAAATTCAACATTGATTGAACTTGGTAGACAACAGATACTAAAAACTATGGAGGAGATATCCCTAATTAGTTTTTTAATGTGACCAATAATCTCATGCTTCGTTTATACATTAGATGGCACTTTTCATAGAATTATAATCTTTGTGTGAACAAATGCAAAATAACTCCCAGCATCTCCCCATTTCACTGAGTCATAACATCCAGTGTCTGATGAAAGTCACACCCCTCAGTCTTCAGAGAATCGTCAAGCTGACATTCAGCAATAAGGACCAGTCTGGTAATTCCTTACTCCGATTTCAGTAAGGTGAATCTTTCAGTGTTCTTAAATTTTCATGGATTCCACCTCTTTGACCAGAGAGTACGCTCCTACATGCATTTTGCCTGGTAACTTTCCTTTGCTGCCCACAGCAACATCTCTCTCTCTCTCTCTCCCTATCCAGGAACCCTGGGAGTCTTTGTCTACACAAACCAAGCCAGCTGCTTCCCATGTGTGTTCAATTGTTAAATCTGGCACCCTGACTTTCAGTAAGGTTTGACCTGGGATCCTTGTCCCCATGGTAACCAGGCATATCATCAGACAGAACTAGTCGTGGGTCACATGATCACTGCTTTTTTGCCTGGAATTAAAGAGAGTTTCAAATTATCATCTTATAACGTCTAGCAGTCATAACAAGATGAACAATGAGGAGAAGCAAAGGGAGCTTAATGCATTAGCATTTAGGGTTGCAAGAGAAATCTTATTTGAGAGATGTCCTTGATTCAACTGTTTGACTGCTTGTTTTTCAAGTCTGTAGGATTGATCAATGAGAAATAATTATCACTTGTTTTGCCCTCTGCCCAGATCCTCCAACTCCAAGCTCCATCTTTCAAACCTAACTTGCTCTGCCCCTATTTTGTTACCCTTCCCTTTAATTGCAATAATCAGCATTGGGGTATTGAAGAGAGACTATTTCTTCTGAAAATGAAGGAGGCCTTTGTCTAAGTAGATTTAATTGTTAATGGGTCTAACCAATACAGAGCAGTAATTAACAAAGATATACTGATATTAAAACAGTAGAAGTTACGATCAGACTGCAGTGCATTGCAATAATGCTTGCTGAGTACTGTGTTTAATTCTGTTCAGTGTGGTATTTGAGTGCTGGAGGCAGATTGACCAGAGCATGGGTGATGTTGAACTCGGGGCAGGATTTTCAGCCCCCAATAGGTGACTGTTTCCTCACACATGTAGGCTTGTGGTGCCTGATATGTGTTTGACCCAAAAGGTAAAATCCTGCCCTTAGTGTCAAAGGTCTGAGTTCAGAGGAAAGTACAGTAAAAAGTCTGACAACACCAGGTTTTAGTCCAACCGATTTATTTGATAATACTCACAAGCTTTCGAGGGGACTGCCTCTTCGTCAGGTGAATGGAGAGTTCTGGCCTCAGACAGAGCATATAAAGCACAGACAGACTGTCTGTTGGACTAAAACCTGGTGTTGTCAGACTTTTTACTGTGTTTACGCCAGTCCAACGCCGGCATTCCCACATTCAGAGGAAAGACCAGAAAGACTCTTGTTTTTCAGCACATATCTTCAAAGTGATTATAGAAATTAAGACAACTAAAAGTGTGGAAAAGTTAAATCTGGAAATATTTCAGCTAAATTGCGAGAACGATACAAAGAGACCCGTAGGGGTGGCAGAGTGATTAACACTGCTGCTTCGCAGCACCAGGGACTGTGTTCAATTTCTGGCATGGGTCACTGTCTGTGCAGAGTCTGCATGTTCTCTCCCTGTCTGCATGGGTTTCCTCCAGTTGCTCTGGTTTCATCTCACAGTCTGAAGGACGTGCTGGTTATGTGCATTGGCCATGCTAAATTCTCCCTTGGTGTACCCGAACAGACATCGGAGTGTGATGACTAGGGGATTTTCACAGTAACTTTGGTGCAGCGTTTATGTAAGCCTACTTGTGTCACTGATAATTCAACAACTTTTACTTTTAAACCAGTATTTGGTAAATTTATGATTTATGTTATTACATAGGATAGACTTCAGGATAGAGTAATAGAAGCAAAAAAACTACAATAATTTAAGAAACAGTTGGATGCTGCAATGGTGCAGGAGAATAGGACTTGAGCTTTTATTGGTCAGTCTAAGAAGGGCTGAATTGCTGTCTTCATCTGGAATGATTTTGAAGATGATGGACAAGATTTCAATAATGAAGTAAACTGGGTGGGCTGAATGAAGTTTCTCAATTCATGTTTATCTACATTAAAGTTCATTTGGTAGAAATGATTGAATTTTACTTCAAAAAAAAGGCAAAGGCTTGTTTTTAGCATTGCAGTCACTTTTCGAAATATCAAATGCAAATTAGTGCAACAGCAGTGTTGAAGATACGGTTATGTGACATTTGAGTGCTGGAGCCAGGTAGTGCAGAACAGAGCCACAAATGATGTTGATACTTGGTCAGGATTTTCAGCCCTGATAGGAGTGAGTATGGAGGTGGGTGGGTATGAAAATCTGCACCGTCAGTCAGTGTGCCAATTTGCAAGCTCCATTTCACCCATGACAAGAATTAGATATGCAGAATTAGTATTCCACACAATCACAACTTTACTTCTGGTCTAATATGGATTTTATACATCTCTTTTGTCATCCACCAAAAAACATTAATTATAATGTTTATGTACATGTTTTATAATGGGTTAATCTATTTGGATGTTCTATGTTTAAATCTTAATTTATTCAGCTGCTAAGTGAGGAATTTGGACAAGCTTTGACTCTAAACATTCAAAGGTAATAAATTACATCACTTTGTTTTCCATTTGTGTTTATTTACTTTGTTCTTTAATGCAGCCGAGGAGCAAATTTCATCACTCAGATTTTATTGAGACCAGGTGCTTCAGACTTGACAGGTAGCTTCAGGTAAGAATGCGGTTTTATATCTCTGCTAATCTACATTTCCGTGGGTGTAATTCTATTACTTCAGGGCATGTAAAGGGGTGTATGTACAGTTATAAAACCACAGCCAAAAGTACAGCCTTCCTATTTATGCTCTATGTTCACATTAAGCAAATCGTGTCTGCTGTATTGGAACTGTAATAATGGTGAAGAATAAAATTTAACTTTTCTTTAATAAACATAATTTGGGACTAATTTTCCAGTACTAAATTCCATTGATCTTGCAGAGCTGACATATATTTGACCCTTATTTCATAGAGCCATAGGTTTCTGGCATGGGTAGAGTGGAATGACAGAAGATTTTCATATCAGCATTTTTACCATATATAATCATGCAAAAATTGAGTTTTTCAGACCAAGTTTAGAGGCCAAAGGTCTTGAGTTTGACTTTTACATAGGCATTGTTTTTGAGGGTTGAAGCATGTCTTTGATTTGTAACTAAAAGGAATCCAAAAAGATGAAATAAACTAAAAATCCATAACATTAAAGAATTCATATTAATTATCTACTATTTATTCATTTATTTACTGTTTCAAATTATTAACGTCTACAGGATTAAACTTTGTAACATTTCAGGGGCTTTGATCTTTAAACAAATGAGAGTCAATTTTTACACCAGGTACATAAAAATTCTTTCTTTTGGATGAAAATTATGGAGTTGATTTTTACATAAGATTGAATTTTGCACGATTATATATGGGCAGAATTTTACATTGCTTGGGCAGGTATGTGCCTGACCCGGAAGAGAGTCAAATGTTGTGCTTTCTGACTTCATTGCGCACTCGTGAATATTTCAGATATTGAATGCATGTGGGAGTCTGAATGTGCCCACCAACAATCAAGCAGGTCATTTCACTCGTTTAGGGGCCAGTGGAACGCAATTTTTTTGTGGCCCATCTACTTTTATAATTGGTGGGCGAGCCAATTGGCCATTTGTATTTTAGCTTCAACCTCAATCCAGGGCAAGATGAATTGTCTAGGCTGAAATAAATTAAAAAGGTGCCTGGGGTCTCGGGTTGATATTTGAATGTGCTATCTAGACACTATTTGCATAATTTATGCAACACAATTTATTTTTTTAGAATTGTGCAACTTCCAAGACAGCTCCAGAGTGGTTGGCATCCTGAGGAAGCGCTTTCTCTGGTAGCGCTGTTTCCCACCATGCATTTTACACTGGCTGCCCATTAACTGGCCAGCCAGTGTGAAATCGTGTTGTAAGGTCAACTGCTGCCAGAAGCGTGCTTTACTTATGCTTCCAGGCATGCCCAGTGCATGCACCTGATGGACGAAAAATTTGGACTATGGTATTTTTATTGTGCTGCAGTTATCCTCCATGAGTTAGCAATTCAAATTTGAGCTGTTTGATTCTAAATCTCCTTTGTGCCTTACGCCTTGTTGCCCAACAAGGGGCATACACGCGATGGGTCGTACGAGGGCTGCTCTTGGTTGTTTCGAGAATAGCCTAGTACTTCACGTCGTTAGTGTACGCTTAAACTGGACCAGATGCTGGGCAACACGACAGCTCAGTGACTATCACTGATTGCTGTACAGATACATGGATTTGGGCCAGTGTCTGTGGGAGTTTGCACATTCTCCCCGTGCTTGCGTAGGTTTCCTCCCACACCCCAAAGATGTGCTATTAGGCTGATTGGTGTAACAAATTGTCCCTAAATTAGTCTTCCCTCAATGTGGAATGCCATAAGTATAGATAAGGGTCATGGGTGGAGAGGGGACTAAAATGTTAAAATGGCGGTGCAGGCTCATTGGGCTGAAGGGCCTGTTTCCCGGGCTGTTTTGTTCTTTGTATATTAAAATTATACAATTTGTAAAGTTACTCATTTTGGATTTTTCCTGTACTTTCTCAAGTTTTTCTGAAGTTCTTTTGAAAACATTGAATCATCATGCTTGAATCAAATCCCACATGAACGCTAAATATTTTCCAGCAGTATGAAGGGATCAGAGATGAACCATGGCTGATTTCTCCTCATCCCATTTTTCTTGTGTAACGTCCTAACTAGGTTAGGGATTGTGGGTTTTAGAAAAGATAAAGACATTGTTTGCGCACACAGATTTAAACTAATTAATGTCAGATTTATTCTAGGAACTATTTCCAATACAGAGTACAAACTGAAAGTAACGCAGCAGCCTCGACAACACCCTAATGATGTCATCATCAAATCATGTGATCAGTTGTTAAAGCCACCAGCAAGCATTTAAATACATAACATCCCTCCCCCTTTACTTCTGTGGTCATGACAAATTACCACAACGTTAAACATAGGATCAGTAGTACTAGACACAATGCAATGTATCATTAATAATTATACACAGTCAATAAAAAAATCGATCAGAAGAACATCTACTCCAGTTTAGTTATATAGAACATTCTGCATCAATTATGACTAAGAACATGTCACCCTCAAGCAGACCAGCAAAATCTATGCACAAGCATTGCCATAGCATTTAAGGCCACTCCCAAGGTTGTAAAGCAGACAATGGTGGTATATTTCTTATTTATGCACTGGACTGACAACGTACCGCTTTACTTTCAATCTGAGTATCCAGACTTGGCCGCCAAAAATAACTCTGCTAATTCCTTCGTCTGGACTATCCCAATTAGAGGGTGCAGATACTTATCAGCTCACAATACTAGATTTATGATTGTTTTAAAATCACCACAAATACACACTAAAACATCTGCTTTCATGGCAGGTATGATGAGTGGAGCCCAGTCACACATTCTGACACACCAGTGATAACAAGTCACATTAAATATCCTTTGACCTTGGGACAAATTGCATAAGGCACCACTCTTGCTAGAGACTTTTTGGTTGACTATTAAATTTTACCTTGAATTTCACTTAAACATCCTTCATTAAGCCAAGTGTCTCTTTGAATGCACTCTTGTATTTAGTCAGAAGGTGCTGTAGGTCTTTTTAATCATTGATCAATCTGTTAACAACACTCCAGTTGATCTTTATCTTCTTCAACCATGATCTTCCAAATAGAACTGGAAAATTATCATGGACCACGTGGAGAAGTAACTCTGCTGTTTATCTACTCAACTCAACGTTGACCATGATATAACTTTTTCATGGCATAATCGCTTCCATGCATGTCCTTAAAATCACATCAGTTGGTTTTAAAGAAAGATGCTTCAGCTTTTGTTGGTATGTAGAGTCAGAAATTAAAGATACAACAGCAAGTGTCAACCTCCAGTCCAATAGATTGTCCAATTAACATTGGAATCGTCCAAAATCTGTGATTCGTCATGTGTGGATAAGACATTCAGTCAGAGCACTTCATCATATCTCTGGATGTTCTCTTCACAGTCGTGATTCTTTTCATCCACGTTCCTTTTGTAGATTGCAACTTGTTGTTCTTCTTGAAGGTACCCAGATTATTCTTCTGAAAATTTGTCTCCGGGGAAGCTGGTCTAGCCCAACAAGCTTTTGAAATGTGACCCATTTTGCCACATTCCTTGCATTGACCATTCTTGCTCCAGCATTCACTGGCTGAATGGCCCATTTTGGTACATCTGTGATATACTGTTGCTGTTTTGACATCTTATGGACAATTCCCAAGTTGTGGATCTTCATTCCTGCACTAAATTGTGAAGCTTCTTTAGCAGCCAGTTCCATTGACACTGATTTCTATTGCTGTCTTTAAAGTCAAAGCATGTTTAGTAAGAAATCTTCATTGTGTAACCTTATCTTGAAGTCCACAAACTAAATGATTTAGAAGAGCATCTTCTAATGATTCGCTAGACTTACAATGTTGTGCAAGCCTTATTAAGGTTGCCACAAACTGCACAATGCTTTCGCCTTCCACTTGATTCCTTCGGGAGAACCTGAACCATCCCATGATGATCAGTGGCTTTGGAGAGCAATGGTCTTCAAAGACCTTTGTCAAGTCATTGCAATTTTGGTTCTTAGCTTTGCTGGATGAGCCAAGTTTTAGAGCAGACTGAAGGTTTCACTTCCTATTGTACTGAGAAATCTGGTACAAGCAGCTCATTTGCATTGTATTTGTTTGTACAAACTACTGAAAACACTCTGTATAGGAACTCCATGATTCATTTCCTTCATTGAAAGGCCTGTGGATCTTTATTGACCCACCATTTCTTTTGAGGCAGTAGCAACTCGAGACTGTTCAGTATATTTTTGTTTATTTTTACCCTGGTGACCATTGACTTTGTATACTTTTTTTAACAAGTATTCTTCCTTTTCAAATATGCCAGGTACAGCCTAGAATCTCACCCTTCTGTGATTGGAAAAACCCAGTCGTTTAAAACCTCTCACGGAACTTTATTCTTCCTTATCTTCCTGGTACTGGCAATTCAGTTTGCCTTAATCCTGTTGTTGCTTCTCCCCAGCCTCAGTGTGAGGATGCACATTTATTTTTCTACCTAGGATCTTTTCTTCATGAAACAAAAATCCTGACTCATTGACAATTTTCTTTTTGTAATGCCCTAATATATTAGGGGTTGTAAGTTTTACACGAGAAGAAAAAGATGTGGTCTGCACATGTAAATTCAAACTAACAACAACAAATTTATTCTAGGAGCTTTTTCCTTTACAGAGTATAAACTAAAAATAAAACAGCAGTCTCTGCATCATGCTATCAGCTTTTAACACAATCTTCAACTACTTAAGTAAGTAACATCTAGCCGGAGCAAACTGCAGCCCTACTACTCCCCTGGCTGAGACCAACTCTGTTAATATGAAATGCAGATCCTGGATTCCACCGGATCAGTCAGCTCTTGACCTCATCAGAGTCCTAACAAAATTGCAGTCACTGGAATCAGGGAAAACTCTCCACCGGTTGCAGTCGTACCTAACACAAGGGAAGATGGTTAATTGTGGTTATTGGAAATCAATCATCTCAGTTCCAGAACATCACAACAAGAGTTCATTAGGGTGGTGTCCGAGGCCCAACCATTTTCGTTGCTTCATCAATGATCTTCCTTCCATCAGAAGGTCATAAATGGGGATGTTCACTGTTTACTGCACAATATTTTGCACCGTTTGCAACTCCTCAGATGTGGAAGCAGTCGTGTCCAAATGCAGCAAGAACTGGACTATATCCAGGCTTGGCTGACAAGTGGCAATTAACATTGCCTGGCACTTTTGTGACATCGGTGACGTCTCCAATAAGGGAGGGTCTAATTGCCATCTCTTGACATTGAAGGGCATTGCCATCACTGAATCCCCTACTATGAACATCCTGATTGGGGGTATGATTGACAAGAAAGTGAACTGGACTATGGACATATTAATACTGTGGCTACAAGAGCAAGTCAGAGGCCAGGTTCCTTGTAGCGAATAACTGACCCAACTCTCCAAACCGCAAGACAGGAGTGTGATGGAATATTCTTCACTTGCTTGGTTGAGTGCTTCAGCAGCACTCAAGAAGCTCAACACCATATAGCCCATTCAGAAATATTCACTCCCTCCACCACCAACATGCGTACCATGTGTACCATCTACAAGATAAACTACAGGACCTCACCAAGGGTCCTTAGACAACACCTTCCAAATATGTGACCTCTACCATCCACAAGGACACGGGCACCAGATACATGGGAACACCATCACCTGGATTTTCCCTGTCAAGCCACACACCATCCTGCCTTGGAAATATATCCCCATTACTTCACTGTTGCTGGTTCAAAATCCTGGAACTCCCTCCCTAACAGCACTGTGTATGTATCTAAACCATGTGGATTGTGACTGTTCAAGAAAATCGCTCACCAACTTCTCATAGGTAATTAAGGATGGACAATAAGTGCTGGCCTAGCCAATAAAGCCCACATCCCATGAATGAATTTTACAAATCATTAAATTTGAATTTTCACCTGTGTGTGGCTCAGTACAATATCACACTGTTTGCCCATTAATCATTTCCTCAGTATCTTTGTTTCTGGAGATGAAAGATGTGCACGCTACAGAATAGCACTCTTAACAGTTGAACTTATAGTGCCTCCAGTTTTGGATTAGAAACTGAAGGAAGCACAGAACTATGCCTGTTTTTCCCTCCAGGTTCTGTTTAGAGAGATGTATTTAAATATAGGCTAAGTGTTTTTGTATCCATAGATTATACAGGAAAGAAGTACTGCAGAAACTGGTTGAAAAGTGTGTGTCGAAAGGCTATGTCTTTCAAATGGAGATGATCGTGAGGGCTCGCCAGCTGGACTACAGTATTGGGGAGGTATGAAATTAACACAATAAAATAAATCTAAAAATGAATTTCTGAGAATCAGCTAATCTCCATGACAAAATCTATCACAGTTATGGAGCATAACGTAATGACGAAGTGAACCTTTTTTTCAGAAAAGCTTGATGAAAGGAAGCTAATGTTTCAGTGCATGTCTACTGCATAGTCTTCAAAAGATAAAATGGGGGATATTACAATTTCTCTATGCTGTTTTCAGGTTTGTTTTTAATACTACCACTAACAATGCCTATAGTGTACTGACATCAGTTGCTTTCCTGGAAAATTAAACAGTAAATTTGATGCACACAGTATGCACATAACCACACCAAATAAAATAAATGGTTCCAGATTCCGATTTTAAAAAATCACATAGTTCTATTGTTAATCCTGTTGAATGTTCGAGCATATTAGGAGTAGGCAAACCAAAAAGGAAAGGCAAAAGATGGCTGGTGTATCCTGCACAAAATAAAAGACTATAAACAACCATTGTTTAGTATGAAGTGGAAGTTTAATATAGGGAAACTGTAAATGTGTTTTTGTTTATATGTTTATACAAACTGGACCTGCTTTTCTGCATTCCCTTTTTTTTTTGCTCTCCTACCAACAAAAGAAACAAAATATTTCAGTGTATATTCTATAACTTTATTCTTTCATGATCTTTTTGTCCTTATCTTTGTGTCTTTTGAAACAAAAATATAGCATACATATTTTTAAAAACCCATAAGAAATGAGAGCAGGAGTGGTTGGCCCTGTGAGCCTGTTTTGCCATTCAACAAGATCTTGACTGATCATCTACGTCGTCCTCACCATCCGGCATGATCCCTTAGGTCACTAAATACCCAAAAATCTATCAACTTCTATCTTGAATATATCCAATGACTGACTATCCCCTGCACTGCGGGGAATTTTATATGTATCAATTAGATTACCTCGTATACTTTTAAACTCCAGAGAACAGAGGCCTGCTCTAATCAATCTGGCCTTGCAGGAAAATGCTCTTTATCTAAAGAACCAGTCCAGTGAACTTAATTTTGTGCTATTTCTGCAGCAAGTATATTCATCCATAGGCATTCAAAGGTGGCCACAGCAATGACTTGCATAATTATATTCTTTATTATTGTACTCAAAACATAAGAACATAAGAAATAGGAGCAGGAGTAGGCCATCTAGCCCTTCGAGACTGCCCCGCCATTCAATAAGATCATGGCTGATCTGAAGTGGATCAGTTCCACTTTCCCGCTTTCTCCCCATAACCCTTAATTCCCTTGTCTGTCAAAAACCTATCTACCCGTGACTTAAATATATTTAGCCAGGTAGCCTCCACCACTTCAACGGGCAGAGAATTCCAGAGATTCACCACCCTTTGAGTGTAGAAGTTCCTCCTCAACTCCGTTCTAAACTGTCCCCCCCTTATCTTGAGGCTGTGCCCTCTAGTCCTGCTGTCCTTTCTGAAGAATCTCTCTACCTCTACCCTATCCATCCCTTTCGTTATCTTATACGTCTCTATAAGATCCCCCCTCATCCTTCTAAACTCCAATGAGTACAGACCCAGTCTATTTAGTCTCTCTTCATAGTCTAACCCCCTCATCTCCGGTATCAGCCTAGTGAACCTCCTCTGCACTCCCTCCAAAGCCAAAATATCCTTGCGCAAGTGCGGCAACCAAAACTGCTCACAGTACTCCAGCTGCGGCCTCACCAGTGCCCTGTACAGTTGCAGCAAGACCTCCCTGCTTTTATGTTCTATCCCCCTCGCTATAAAGGCCAGCATCCCATTTGCCTTCTTGATCACCTGCAGACTGGGTTTTTGCGACTCATGCACAAGGACCCCCAGGTCCCTCTGCACCGTAGCATGCTGCAGCTTTTCGCCCTTTAAATAGTAATCCCTCCTACTATTATTACTGCCAAAGTTGCTAACCTCACATTTGCTAACATTGTACTCCGTCTGCCAGGTCCTCACCCACTCGCTCAGCCTATCCAGATCCCTCTGCAGACTTTCCACACCCTCCACACAATTTACTTTTCCACTCATCTTCGTGTCATCAGCAAATTTCATCACCCTACACTCAGCTCCCTCCTCCAGACTATCTATATAAATGGTAAATAGTTGAGGCCCCAGCACCGATCCCTGCGGCACTCCACTAGTCACCAGCCGCCAGTCAGAATAGCACCCATTGATATCAACTCTCTGCCTCCTATTAGACAACCAATCTTCTATCCACGCTAACACCTCACGCCAACTCCATGCCCCCTAACCTTCTGAAGCAATCTTTTGTGTAGCACCTTATCAAACGCCTTTTGAAAATCAAGAAACACCACATCTACCGGTTCCCCTCTGTCTACCACACTAGTCACATCCTCATAGAAATCCAATAAGTTCGTTAAACACGACTTCCCCTTAACGAATCCGTGCTGCGTCTGCTCTATCAAACCATTCTTTTTTAGGTGCCTCGCTATTTCTTCTTTGATGACGGATTCAAGCATTTTTCCAACAACAGACGTTAAACTAACCGACCTATAATTCCCTGCCTTTTGCCTGCTACAAAACTTTACAAAAACTTTTGAATTGTTCGATTCCCAGCTTGGGTCATTGTCTGTGTGGAGTTTACACATTCTCCTCGTGTTTGCGTGGGTTTCCTCCCAGGTGTTAAGCTTTCCTCCCACAGTCCAAAGATGTGCGGGTTAGGTTGATTGGCCATGCTAAAATTGCCCCTTAGTATCCTGAGATGTGTAGGTTAGAGGGATTAGTGGGTAAATGTGTAAGGAAATGGGAGTAGGTAAATGTGTAAGGAAATGGGAGTGAAATTGTGGTTAGTGCAGAATGGGCCGAATGGCCTCTTTCTGCACTGTAGGGCTTCTATGATTCTTTTTTCTATGATCCTATGATTTGCCTTCCTGATTACCTGCATGTTATTCATGCACAACAGTCTCCTGAATGCAAACATTTCTCTGTCTCTTTCCATTCAAGAATATTTTTTACACTAAATTGGATGACTTCACACTTTACCATATTGTATGGCAGCAACCGTATTCCTGCTCACTCACCCAATATTCCTCTGCATCTTTTCTGGACCCTCCTCATCACTTAGTGTCCCACCTAGCTTTGTATTGTCAACAAATCTGAATATATGGAACTCAATCTCCTTATTGAAGTTGTTAATATAGATTATCAGTACCTGAGACCCAAGCACTGAATTTTGCAGTACCTCAAAACCCGAAAAGTCCTGATTTTTCCCTACTCTCTTTTGTTCATTAACCAATCCTCAGCCTGCTAATCAGTCCCATGAGTCCCAACTTGTGTAATAGCCTCTTGTGTTGCACCTTATTGAATGCTTTTTAAAATCCAAATACACTACATCCACAGGTTTCCCAATTATCCATCTGACCAGTTATATTCTCAAAAATTCAAATGGATTTATTAAGCATTATTTGTCAAACCTTTCATAAATCTGTGTTGACTCTGCTTAATCATTTGATTCTACAAATGCCCTGTTACTGTGTCCATAATAGAACGTAACAAATTGCCCATCATTCCACATTTCTCTCTTCTCCTTTCTGAAATAATGGGGTTACATTTGCTACTTTCCAATCCTTAGGATTTGATCATCTAGAATCCCTATGTGCCATCAACTATCTTTGTTGCTACCTCTTTTAAAATCCTCATCTGTAGGTTGTTAGATCCAGATTTGTTACTATGTATGATTAATTTTTCCAGTGATTAACTATTTCTTCACTAATGCTAATTTCTTGACATTTCTCATTTTCTTAGTTCCCCATTAATTCTGGAATGTTTTTTGCATTGCCTATCAGTACAACAAATTCAGAGGATTGGACTTCGGTTTGGGATTGGGACTTCAATGTTGAGCACATTGCTGGGTGGGGCCCTATTTGTATACTGTTATAAACCAGTGTTTTATGAAATCCGCCTGGATCATAAGTTTTGCAATTTGAATTTGGCTAGGGTATGTATAAGATGTTTCACTTCATATATGATTCAGATTACCCAGCAGGGAGCTTTTATCAAACAAAGTTTATTTAAGAATACAGTTAACATACGGCAAAAACTTTTACCAATTACGAACAAAAGAAAAAACAACCATGATATTGTATACACCTTAACAGCTGTACGAAATGTTCCAACTAAACAAATGTCCCTATAAACGTATACCTGCCATAAGTTTACCATAGAAAATGAGGATACTCAGTGGAATTTAGTCCATTGGTTGGAGAATTGAAACTCTGACTTTCGAGCCTTGTAACTTCCAGCATACCTCAAGGTAGAGATAATACCACTGTGGGTCTGTAGCTTTTAGCCAGCAAATCACTGCAAGAGACAGAATTCTCACTCCAGGAAGGTAAGAAGACTTGCTTCTAGCAGAATCTATAATACCAGGGGGAGAGAGAGAAAACCTGTAACCTGCCTGCATCCAGACTGAAGTAAAAACAGCTTCTAAGTAAAACAGCAGCCTAAAACTGAACTTCTGCCACGTAACTTGTCAATCATTCTTTCTCCCACAATTTGGGATCATAAAAAAATCCCAGACACTGCATGAGGCCCAGAGTAAAAGTAAACAAAACCCCATTTAAATCATTGAAGCACAATAAAAAGACTTCTAATCAGGCAGCCAGTGCCCCAATGAAAAAAATAGAACTTGCTCACAAACTGCAGAGGGCATGATTAAAAATACATTTCTTAAAGGCACACTAGTGTCACAACATCTAAAGAAATGTTTGCAACCTGTTCTTAAGTCTCTTGTTAATCTAGTTTCATTTCCTCTTCACTTACCTTGCCCACTACTTAATTCACCTTTGCTGATTTCTAAAATTCTCCAATTCTCAGGCTTACTACTCTTTTTTTGGGCAATATTATTAGCCTCTTCCTTTGATTTAATACTATCTTTAATTTCTCTTATTAGTTGCAAATGGTCTATTTTTCTCTACTTAAGGGAATGTATTGCTGTTGCAATTGAGATTGTCTTTAAATCCTGGCCATTTATTGTCTGACATCATGCCTTTTCAAAGTTTACCTTGGCCAACTTACCTCTGAGTAGTTTGCTTTGTTTAGATTTAAGACCCTAGTTCCAAACTTAACTAAATCATTTTCAAATCCAATATAAAATTCTGCCATATTATGGTCACTCTTCCCTAGAGACCCCTTCAGTACAGTAATTAATTAACCCTTTCTTTTTGCGCAATATTAGATCCAAAATAGCCTGTTCCCTAGTTGATTCCTCAACGTTCTGATCTAGAAAAAAATATTGTCTACACCCCAAGAACTTATCCTCCACACTGCAAATCTGATTTGCCCATTTTATGCAAAGATTAAAGTCTTCCATATTTACTGTACTATTACTATATGAGCCTCTCATTTTCTGATTTATACTTCAGCCTGCACTAACTACTGTCAGGGGACCTATAAACAACTCATACCAATGCCTCCTGCCCTTTCTGTTTCTTAACACCTCCCAAACTGGTTCTATTTTATGATTTACTGAGCCAAGGTCACTTCTCTCCACTTTCTTTATCCCATCTTTTGTTATCAGGACTGCTCCCTGCACCCCCTTCCCGCCTTAACATTTTGCCTACCACTACTAAAGAATTAATTATCCTGGAATATTTAGTTCCTAACCTTGGTCACTTTTACAACAATGTCTCTATAAGGGCTACAAAATCAAACTTATGTGCTATTAATTCATCTAATATGTTGTGAATTCTTTGCACAGATTTATTTTCTCTGTATTACTGCTCAACACCTGTAAAGTTGCTCCTGCTTCTAGTGTTGCTGTCATATTTTACTTCATTCATTCCATAATGTTGCTTACAAATAAAAATAGAAAAATATATTATTTGGAAGGATGTGATTAAGTAATGCTACTCTTCCATCTTTACTAGGGCCTTAGCTTTTCACCATATAAATGATGGATTAAAGAGTAGAGAATTGTTTATGCAAGTTTTCAGATAACACTATTAGGAGGCACAGTCAATCATATAAACAAGCAGGAAGTTTCAAAGGGAGATAGAGAGCCTGAGTGCCCAATGTTAACTCCAATAATCAGATATTGAGGAAATGATGAGTCTGAATCTAGCCAATACCTTAAAACAGGTTTATTTCCAAGTCTGAAGAGTAAGGACACAGACTCTCCCAATTCCCACCAGTCCAACCTATGCAAGCACCTTTTTATACTCTTGTAACGAAGCCCTAATACTTTCCTACTGGGCACAGTTGCCCTTGATTACCAACTTAAATTATGTACTCTATTGCAGCAAAATTCCAACTTTAACAGGTTCCCTTCCGAAAGAAAAACAAAAATGACAAAAGATTGAAACCAAGAAATAAGTCTCAATTTCAAAAATTCATCCTGAGTCACCTTTCTTCTAATGCCATCAATAATTTTTCACTACAGGCGTTCCTTTTGGTGAAACAATCCAATAACTGAATGGAAAAACTGCAGGTATCTTCATGATGCATGTTGGTGACTTTCTAACGATGGCTTTTTGCATCAAGCCATTGGTGTTTCAATATTTCCTTTTCCTCCCCATTTGTATTAGACTTGCAAAATTAATTCATAATCTTATTTTCAGCTGCACTCTTTGTGGAGTGTATATTATCCCTCTTGAGGTATTTTCTTTGTCATTTCGCCCATGTAGTATCTTCTTAAATAAAAAGAATGCCATGTTAACCACCGCTACTGGTGAAAGAGTTCTTGCAACCAGCGTCCTCTTTACTATTTGACTTATTTTCTTGGCCAATTCACATTTTTACCCACAAGAAATATTATGAAATCCACTGCACTTGAAAACCCATCAACAAGCTTTGCGTGAGAGGTGTCACTGGACACACACGATTTTAGATTCTTGGGGATGGAAATGTCAGTAAACATTTCTCCATCTTTAATTTTTTGTTTGTCTATATGACCTCATTACAGCACTCAGTTCAAGAACATAAAAGCTTGCATCAGGCCTCATCTGTGTGCCCAGTTAGTTTAATTGTCTAATCATACTTGCAACTGCTCTCATTTTTGGAAGCATCTGCATTTTTTGTGAAGACCTAGCCCAACTGACTAATAAAGCTGACACCTTTAAAATATGATTACGGGTGTAAAGTAACTGCAGATGCATACAGTTGTATTTCTAATCCAATATATTTAAGGCCCCATTAACCTGATGCCCAGCCTTAAAAGTCTATTCAAATCCTGTCAATAACTTTGTTTTGAAACTATACCTGCAGGATTTCCATACATGGTACCAACAAAATACAGCAGGATCTGCCTTCAGTTGGAGAATATCCATCTTTAGCAACATTGATTGAACTGAGAAGTACCCCACTACAGCAGCATTGTTTAAACCAAATATGCACTTACTTAATTTTCAAAATTTTCCCTTTAACCCTGGTGCCTCCTTAGGAGGTTTCAGAAACACTTCCCTCTGGAGGGGATCATCTTGCAAAAATGCAGCTTTTATATCTATGGACTTATGGACTCCCCAAAATGGACTTCACATAAATGTCACCCAAAGGGTCATAAAAAATTTCAAAATGATCTTCCTTGATGTGAATGAGTCCACTCTGACTTCCTTATCTGCTTAGCATTTGTTAAATCCCTGAGTCATCAATGCAGCCTTGCCTTATAAGCTCCATCTAGAAGGACATTTTTCATGCAGACCCACCTATGTAACAATCCTGGGTGACACCTATTTGGAACTTCTGAAATCACACCAAACTCCCTCTCAGCTATCCACCTGCCTCTGTTTAGCCTCCCATATAGCTTTATCCCCTAACTGGTAAGCTGTAACAAAAACCCCTCAGTCATGAGAACTCCTGCTTCTGCTATGTTGTCATACTGGTTCAGCATTCTCTATTCTACTAGGTTGTTTAGTCAAGTTGTGACCCCTACTTGCCTTTTGACATCTTTCTGGACTCCTAATGTTGGATCTCCTGTATACACTGGGAAAGCCCTATCCACCTATGTATTTTTTCTTCACCTGGATTCATCATCTAACCCATTATTGCAACTTCGGATACACTTCCATTTTTGTACTTTTTGCTCCCAGTCAATGGCTTTCACTGTCTGTCCATCATCCTGGACTCAAGTTCTTAAATTTTCCAGTAGATTTTCCTGCCCCCTTGTTCCATCCCTCTAGTTATCTGATCCTTCTGGATGATACGATACCTGGGACTTCAGTGTAGGCAGCTGACCTTTGAACAAATGCCCCTTCTTATTTATCACAGTCAGACTTTTGACTGATATCTAACTCCTGACCCATCAGGCCCTATTTTACCTGTTTTATTCTAAGTGTTGGGCAGATTTGAAACTGGGAGTGCTTCAGGTCTGACTTTTGAACCTGTTCTGAGGCGTTCCCATACGCACTCTGTCTGCAAAAATATTAGCGATTCCGAATCATGCTGCAGAAACCAGTGGGCGAGGCTTCTCACGCCTGAAATCCTGCGGCTCCGATCAGTGCCTCCAACTGCGCATGTGCAGAAAAAAATGATAGAATGTCGCTCCCCGGCCACATCCCTCTTGGGTCAGATAATGCCTCCCCTTGGCCCCTACAGACATTGCCCGACCCCCGCAACATCATTGACCCCCTTATTCCCCCCACCATCCAGATCGATGGCTGCTCCTTCCCCCACCGATCTCAGGTAGAGTGGCAGCGGACACACCCCCTCCCTCTTAAATTGATCTCAAGCAGAGAGCCATCAGATGCTTGGCACCTACCTCCTCACTAAGTGGAGCACCCGAATCGGACTTCTGTGGAGCATGTCTGTTTCGCACTGATTCTAGATGGGGAACGCGGTGCTAAATGGGAAAGTGCCAGTAAAATTGGGCATGCAGTCCATTAAGTCAAGTTAATTGCATGCAAATGCATTTAAATGACCATCGTGCTCCTGTCAGGCACAATCCCAATCACTGCCATTTGTGGGCTTTGGTAAAGGGAGAACCAGCGTGGAGGCTGGTGTAGATCGAGCCACTCACCTCACACCTGACTTGACCAAGTTTTCGCACCTGAAAACAGCACAACGCAATGGTAAAATTGAACCCATCATGTTTTGACCCTCTAGCTTTGCCCCACAAAATAAGAGTATGCAATATACCTATTGCTTCGCATCTTCTATCAGTGTGTCAGTATTCACAAATACATAATTATTTCTGCTGATGTGAATAATGAGCTTTTATTGTTTGATTCCCATGTAGTATAATCATAGCTTTTTCGTTCATGTCCTATAACTTTCCCTGATCCTTTCTATTCCCTTTGCACCTCTCTCATAATAAACCGGATTACCTGATGTAAATTTTAGCTTGTCGTCTTATGCATTGTCACAATGCTCTCCTAATTATTTCCAGAATCTCAACCTTGATTTAAACTTTCCTGTCTGCAAGGCATTTGAATGAGCAGAAAAAAATGGAGCACAGAGCAGGGAGATGCTCAAGGCAATGTTGGATTCTTTCCATACACCAACTTTTTTAACTAGTCATTCGTGTTGCTGGTTGGGCCAGTATTTATTACCCATCCCTAAATGGTCTGTCTTGAACTGCTGCGGTCCAGGAGTGATGTACACTCAGTGATTTTAGGAAGGGAGTTTCAGGATTTTGATCCAGAGACAATGAAGCAACTGTGATATATTTAAGTTAGAATGGTGAGTGGCTTAGTAGAATTTCCAGGTGCTGGTGTTCCCATGTATCTGCTGCCCCAGTCCTTCGAATGGTAGCAATCGTGTGTTTGGAAAGTTCTGACTAAGGAGCACTGAAAGCTGTGATTGCTTATTTCTTGCTGGGCATAGGTATCTAGGGATATGGAGCAGGGTTGGGTAAATGAATTTGAAGTAGAAATCAGCTGTGATCAGTCTGAATGCCAGAACAGACTTGATTGCTGTATGCTTCATTTCTCTTCGTGTTATTTTTGGACTTTGTGTGTTTTATAGTTTCTATTTTGATTATCTGCTTGTATAATCTGGCATTACGTTTCCAATAACATAATATTGAAAATAAATTGTTGAAGTCTTTCCTCAAAGTTTCAAGGGAGTTTCTATTTATATTTTGCAGTTCAAAAAAATTGTCATTAGGGTGCTATGCATTTTTTACAGTTGTGTGATTGATAGGGACCAATGAATAGCAGCTCCCATGGTCCAATGAGAGATAAGATCCATCATCGTGCTCAAAAGAAAAATATCTCATGGAAACAGTCACATTATCACCAGGGACCCACCAAAGTTGTCAAATTTCATCCTGCCAGCAACTTTAATTGGCCTTTTAGGATGATTTAATTGACGTGTTTGGAACAGTCAAGTCCTATGATGTGATTACCTTTGGCTAATGACACTGCTACATTGTGACATAAATTGAATAGTCAGTTGATCACCATTGGCTGATGAGATTGTTAGAAAGTGTGAGCACTTAACCCAAAAGGTTACATGTCTTTATATAACTTAGAAAATATCCAGTGTTTTGTAAGAATTTCCTAAAATTGTTGGTAAGTTGCTGGTATTCTCCACAATCCATATTTTGAGCCTTTAAACTTCTGAATCAAATTATAGAAAGCAAAATTGAAGTTTACAACCTAATAAAGAATACATGCAGGACTCTCTCCTCATAACCTAAATACAGCTGTGGCCTGTGTTTCCTCCCGCCATAAGATATACTAGTTGACAGTTTATCAATTAATATTCACTTTTGGTTGGGCATGATTTCACCCCAGCCAGTTTTCTCAATATGTTGCTCAGAAGGATGAGGGCAAAATGGCTGCAGTTGATTCTATTATAATTTTACATCAATATACTGAGGATATCTTATGTCTGTTCTTTATTACAATTTATAGGCTGAATACATTGGCTTCAGTCATTGTGACTTCAGCAAAAAAAATCTCTCAATACCATCAAAAAGTAGGAACCTTGCCTCCTTTGGTTCTTCTATCTTATACTGGGACAGTAAAGCTATGTGTAAGCCCTTTGTTGTGGCCCCAACTAAAATCAGCTGATTCTGCATAAGCCACGGTTTTGAGTCTGGAATAGGACTATAAGATATGGAAGCAGAATTAGGCCATTTGGCCCATTGAGTCTGCTCTGCCATTCAATCATGGCTGATGATTCTCATCCCCATTCTCTTGCCTTCTCCCCGTGACCCTTGAACATCTTATTGATCAAGAACCTATCTATCTCTGTCTTAAAGACACCCAATGACCTGGCCTCCACAGATCTCTGTGGCAATGAGTTCCAAAGGTTCACCAGCCTCTGGCTGAAGAAATTCCTCCTCAACTCAGTTTCAAAGGAGAGTCCCTTCACTCTGAGATTGTGCCCTCGAGTTCTAGTTTCCCCCATTAGTGGAAACATTCTCTCCACATCCACTCTATCTAGGCCTCTCAGCATTTGTGAATTTCAATTAGATCTCCCCCTCACCCTTCTAAACTCCATTGAGTATAGGCCCAGACTCCATGATCCACCTGAATATTATGCAAGTCTGCAGTTCATGGCCTATTGAGCTGTTTCCCTTTTCTTCAACCTTTTTTTTGAAACTACTTCTCTTAAAAGATGCAGTATTCAATTGTTTTCAGTTCTATAATTTTAGTTCAATTCTTAATTGAATGGAATAGCTTTCACTGATACTTTCACATTTGTGAGATGTGAGTATTTCTTTTTAAACATAAAATTGACTTGGAAAGAACCAGTTGGGAAATTTGTAAGGGATTGCCAGTTTATTTCAGCGTGCACACTGTTTATGACATCATGAACTAAATATTCATGCACGTTCAAAAACACTGCAGAAGAAGATGGAATTATCCTAAAATCAATATACTGCATCACAAGATCATGTTTAGTGATTTTTGTTTGTGCAGGTTGTGCTTTTCTTTGCTGTGGGAAAATAAATTCCTTAAATTATATTATCAGTTTCTAAATACATTATGAATTTATTCCCAGTGATAAAATGGAGAAGGTTAATAGTGTTAAGTAATACTGTCAGAGAGTATGTTGCCAATTAATTCTTGAGATATTGCTGAAAAGAGAGATATGTTGATGAAACTTTTCATCTTGCACTCATCAAAAGGTGCTGTTAACTATACTAACAACTAATTTAAGATCTTTAGTCAAACTAACATTGCTCATTTAAACTTGCTCAAAGCGACATATATTCATATGCAGGAACCCTCTGCAAACAAAAGTAATTCTTTTTAACTTTGTCTTTTTTGAACTACCTGGGGAGCGGAGTTCCCTGTTGCTTTCTCCATGGAAACACTCGGCCAATCACAGTCAACTTGCCAACCTATCAGCATCCTTTTCTCCTGTGGAATATATTGTGATCTTTTGAAATTTGGTCTTGCATTTGTTCTAATGAGTGCAAGACGAAAACCTCCAGCAATGTGTCTCCCTTTTGTAGCAATATTGAAATTCTGTAATTCTTGTCAGCTTACTTTGTTTTGTGATGTTCATGTTTACATTGAATTAACACACCTTTCTCCCCATTCCAATTATTACAGGTTCCTATAACATTTGTGGACCGTGTGTATGGTGAATCTAAACTGGGAGGAAATGAAATTGTATCATTTTTGAAAGGACTGCTGCATCTCTTTGCCACCACTTGATCAAGACTAATATTTAGTACTGAAATGTTCTATGTCTAGAATGTTTTAAGACTAGGTTTGTGCATTTTCCTATTTCACAATCTCATTGTAAAGTCCAATTTTATATTTGTACAAATCTGTAGCACACCTCAATAAGTGAACAATTGTAAAATATAGTTTGAAATAAAATTATTTTAGTCTGAATAAGTATTAAATATTAATTTTGCTTGACTCACAATGGTAATAATCCTACGACTTCCATAGATCATTTGTGGTATTATTTAACTATCAGTTATTTTAAATAGTTAAAAAATACAGGCATAACTTTATTTCAATTTATCACCCAGTCAAACTGGAAGAATCAATGCTATGAAAATGGCTGTTCAACACAGATGCTATTGTAATCACACTTCCCTTGTAACTTCCTTTTAATAAATGCACTTCATTACCATAGTAATTTGAGGTGCAAATCTACATATATAAATTGAGATATAATTGACAATTCATCCTTCTGCTCTGTAGAACATTGAGTTATAAAAGTTTCGATGTTTCTTAATTTCTCATCTATAAAAAATCCACTTAGCATAATATACTAGTATAGCAATTTTACTTAAGTTTTTTGAAAGATTTCTGATGCTTTTGCTTAATTTGTCTTAATTTGCATATAGGTTTTATATAAATGAAAGAAGTTGTACACTATTATTCCTAGCTTAATTGAACTTTCACTTCTCACAAAGGTAAAACAGCTTAAAGTTTGCAAATATCCATATAAACATCCACTTAAATACAATTTACTCTTCTATACTGTTGCACTCAACAGGTTGTAGGTCCATCTTTAGTGTCCTTGGATACATTTATTGTGTCAGTATTTCCAACCGCTGTAATTTTATTTCTTCTCTCGTTCCAATGTCATAATTCAGGAAAACAATTCTCAGGACTATCCCAGTGTCACCACGAAGAGACACTGTGAGTGTGCATATATTGTTTTTATTTGTTTTTATTCTTGACCTCCTAACTGATGAGATCTCTCATCTCCACTTGGCATCTCCACCAATCTGTGACCCAAATCTAGCCATGGGAGGAATAATAAATGTAAACCAGTGTTGTACCTTTCCATGGCATCATTTGTCAACAAAAGTAATAACTGTACTAATTTTTATCAAATTTAGTACAGTTTTTACTCTCTCATGAGCATGCTTGAAATTCACTGACTAATGCATATATGCAGTCAGTTTTTCATTTTTTCTGGTTAATTCTGAATTCAAATGGGGTCTAGAAATTTTAATCTTTCAATTTTGCACTATTTCAGGTTATCAATGAAAACTGCGCAGGTATGTTTACCGCATAGTCTCATTGGAAAAACAGGTTGCATGTTCACTTAACTAATCTGTGTGGTTTTAAGTGGTGTCTGTGTGTAATATAACTTAAATTCCTGACTTGTTTCAACTGCTGTTAGATTGATATAAATCTTTCTTGACATTGAGTTTTGATCTCCTTTTGACAATGGGCTAAACCAAATGAGTTTTTTTATTAGATTCTTTTCATATTTGGTCAGATACTGGTTGCCTATTGAAAATAATTCTGGGGCCTGCTATATGCCTGGACTTTGAATGAGTAAACACATTATCACCAATAACACATATACCAAACTCTCTCAGATCTTTACCAAAAACAATTCCTGACTATCATGATATTACAGATGTTTTTACAGAATGGTTATTCTAGGTTCTGTCTTTGCACCAACAATGTGCCTGAAATGTGAAATGTCATTGTTGTTCCAGTGGGGTCAATGAGCAATTATGACCTATTCTGTTAACCACAATGTTTGGCAGATTGTAGTCTTTCCATGAATCTATTTTTGGAAGACTATATAAAAAGATTTATTCACAAACTTCAATGTAATTCTTACCATTAGTAAGTGTTTACTAATAAAATGTAAATTTAATGATAATATAGAATCCTGACAATACAGAAAGAGGCCATTCAGCCCATTGAGTCTGCATCGACCACAATCCCATCCTCACATATTTACCCACTAATCCCTCTAATCTACACATCTCAGGACACTAAGGGGCAATGTAGCATGGCCAATCAACCTAACCCGCACATCTTTGGACTGTGGGAGGAAACCGGAGCAAACCCACACAGACACAAGAATGTGCAAATTCCACACAGACAGTGACCCAAGCCAAGAATCAAACCCAGGTCCCTGGAGCTGTGAAGCAGCAGTGCTAACCACTGTGCTACCGTGCCGCCCGATACGGCTGTGTTGGAACACGTGTTTGTGCCTGATGCTCCTGACCTAGCGAGTTCATATATAAAAACAAAAATTTTAGAAACAAAGAACTTCCACCCTTATATCAGCTTTCATATCCTTGGGACATCACAAACCTGTTTTACAAGCAATGGATTATTTTTGAATTGTAGCAATTGTTGTTATGCCAAGAAATGTATGCATGATTGGCTAAATAAATGATTAGGTCATATATTTTTGGTTGTTCTGTTGAGGGGAACAAGGACAGAGAACTGTGTTGTTATCTTTTTGAATAGTGGCCTGAGATATTTTGCAGGAATTAGAGAAGGTATTGGTTTAATGTCTCAGCTGAAGGACAGCATCTGACTGCACAACACTCCTCAGCTAAAGATGTGTGCAGATGACGTGCTCAAGTCCACAGTGGAGCTTGAATACATACTGGGGAGTTTTCCGGGCCCGCCTACCACGGGAATCATAGTGGACGGGGAGGGGGGAAGGGGAGGGGACTGGATGAAGCAAACGTCTGTTGTCCTCAGACGGGATTTTCCAATTTTGGAGTGAGTGCACTGAAAAATCCCAACTATAATCTGATTGAGAGGTGACCTAACTGAAACAAGTAAAATTCTTATCGGACATGAGAAAATTGAATGTTTCCACTGGTCAGGGAATCTTGATCTGTACAAAATTTAAGCGAGGCCTAGATAGAATAGATATGAAGGTCCTATTCCCCTTAGCAGAGAGGTCAAAAACCAGAAACATTAATTTTAAGTAAACAGGCAGGACTAGGGGAGTTCAGAATTTTCTTTCAACTTGAGTGGGGGGGTCTGTAACTTGCTGCCTTAAATGGTGGTAGAGAGATAATTACTCATCACCTTGAGAAAATGCTTGAGGTAACCTACAAGGCTACATACCAAGAACTGGAAAGTGGCATTAGGCTGGGTAACATGTTTTTCGGCTGGCACAGACACGGTGTGCTGAATGGCTTCCTTCAGAGTTGTAAATGTTCTATGTACTAACTAGAGGTCAGAGTTTCAGCATAAGGGTTTGCCGATTTGGGACTGAGATGAGGGATGGCGTCACCTGCTGCTCCCCCGGCTGTGAAAGTCACTTTTTTAAAATTTAACTAAGTTGGAAATCAGCTCTATTTTGAAGCACTGGCTCCCTTGCTTAACTTCCACTGCAAGTTGCTGCTCTTTTCAAGCTGAAAATCCTTTGCTTATTTTTCCAGCTTCAAGAGCCTCCCCACCATCCTTAATTGGGACAGTGACCCTGGCCTCACACCATTAGTTAGATGCCTGGGGAAAAATCAAAATGACTAATTGTTTCTCACATGGTAGAGGTTTGTTGACCCATACTTCAGTCTGACAGTGGGGTTCAGACATTTCACATGTAGTCCAAATGCCATGGTAGTGAATGGTAGGCTGTTAATACATGTTTATGATCCTCTAGCTGAGTTCCTAACCTTGCACTATACTTGTTGTGGGGAGGCATTCATCACACTCAATCCCCAACAAAGAAAGAGAGAAATGAGAACCATCTAAAGTGGTACCTATCTACTGTTAAGATAAGAGGTCATACAAACCAGGTTATAGTCCAACAGGTTTATTTGAAATCAAAAGCTTTCGAAGTGCTGCTCCTTCATCAGGTGAAGTGGAGAGAGGCACGCAGGCACAGAGTGACGACAGCCCGGCACACTCAGGTAATCATGAGTGTCAATGTAGTGCAGTGTAGGCCAGCTGAATAACAAGCCTTTACAGGTAATCACGAGTGCTAATAGATAAGTGCAAGCAGTTATCTATTGTTGGTGGAGTCAAAGTTGCTGATAACTTGCTTGCTCACTCTGTTTAAAAAAAAGTTACCGACTGATGAGAGATTTTTTTTGAGATCTCACTTTTCTACCCATTCACTCTCCTACCCCACTCCTCCCACCAAAAAAAGAGCTATGTTTGTAAAATTATAAAACTCAAACTATTGGTTAGCTTACTGATCTTAGTGTGTAGTACAGTTACTTTAAACGTTATAATTACTACTTGTGTCAGCATTAGTGCAGTGCTATGTATTTTTGGTGTTCAAGTTGAGAGTAGTATCGTTTATTGATGCACCACGATAGCAACCATGTACAATCATTTAAGTACCTGATTTCACTTTTGCTATAAAGCAGTTTGAGGTGAAAATCAACATAAAATCCCTAGTTTGGTATGGATGTCAGGTTATGCATACAACTGAAGATAAAAGGTCCATGGGGTATTCCCGCACTCAGTATGGCCAAAAGTATTTCACTTAGTCAAAAACTTACCAAAACAAAACATGATTTTGGCCTAGTACTCCGATTTGTATGAAATGGGAATTGAGACAACTAATCAGTATGCTGAAGTGAGAATTTTCAAGTGAATCATGACCACTTAAAAGTGAATGCTGGAACCTACTTACTTCAGCTCTACACCAGGCTAGTTTTACATTTCATGATGGCATAAATTAAGTGGAAGTTACAGGTGTATCAGATTTAAAACCAAAGTTGTTAAATTTCGAAGTTATTACATCTTCAGCTTCCTTTTTTTTGATACAAATAAAACTAATGATCTAAGCCAATTCAACATGCTGTTCTCACCGGTGCAATCTCAATACTGGCCATCAGATGAAAAATACAATGCTTTTGTTTAAATAATTGATTCCAGTGTCAGGGAAACGTAACTTTGAGGTAAATTGGCATTTGAAAGAAGGAGGCACTATTAAGCATTAACATTTTTTCGCTCCAGGTTAGTTTACAGTCAGAACTTTAATGAAGATGATAGAAATGCCTGTGCTTTTTTTTCAAGTTTTGACTTTCTTTTAAGAGTACAGAGGGGAAGGAAAGTAATAGAGGAGAGGGAGGAGGTAGGGAGAAGGGAAGGATGGGTGTGGGTGGAGAGGGAAAAGTAAAATGAGGGAGTTGTGTGGGAGGGGGGTGAAGTTGAGGGCAAAAAGAGTGCCATCAATTTGGAAAGTCATATTCCAGAAGTATGGATATCTCTGAACTAGAAGAGGATTGATGTGAAAATTGCAATATGCACTAGAAAAAATTTAACAACATAAGAAAACCTTGGGTGGATAAGGGGTAGTGGCAAGAGTACTTCTGTTCAGGGAAAGAGAAACTACTGTTTAAATAGCTTTTGAGGAAGTTATGGTATGGTGGCAGTTGCAGATGAATAAACCTTAAAATATCCAAAAATGTGCAGGTTAGGTTGATTGGCCATGCTAAGTTGACCCTAGTGTCAGTGAGATTAGGAAGGTAAATGCGGGTTACGGGAATAGGGCCTGGTTTGGAAAGTGGTCAGTACAGATTTGATGGGTCGAATGACCTCCTGTACTGTAGGGATTCATTGATCACGTCGTACCCTTAATGATTTTGATGAAAAATCTACCAAATATGGTGAATTCCGGTCAATTCTAGAAAATTAAACGTAAGTACAAACATTTGTGGTGGAACATGACCTTGGACTACCCATATGGGATAGATGTAAGGGACATGATTTGGAAGGCGAGTGTACAATTCTAAGTTGTCTATGCCCTTGCACATTACTTTGTTTTTAAGCTTTGCATGAAAACTGCAACATTTAGACATTATTAAAGTAAATTTAAACTTTCTCAAGAAGCCACATAATATTGCAATTTTCACAAAAATGATTGCTATCTTTTGAATTGAGGCTAACTCTGACTCTCCCCTTTTTAATGTAGATCATTTTTTAAGGATAATTTCCTATTATTCAAGTGCAAGTATCTCCTTAAGACAAATGGTGAATATTTAAATATTGGTTGGAAGATAGACATCAAATAGTTTCCCTAGTTGGAATCAGTTAGTGTATCCCACCTGTATTATCTTTAAAAGAACGTAAGTTAATATAAAAACCATTGCATGGTTGACAAATGCTATCATATCTTAAAGCAATTATTTAAGTTAATAGGTGATAAATTGATTATTTTTGGCATTAAAAGTTGTAAATGTAGAAATCCCACATTTTCAAAATGATCTGTTCCTTTTAACCACTGATAGATGCATTCTATCAGCAACTAGCTGTGTCTCCCATTTAGACATGCAAAATATTCTCAACTACAATTCGAGAACACAATTGTCACTTGAGCCATTAAAAATTCACAATCCATTTAATTTCAGATAAGGTGTTCTGAAATAGCTGGTACAGAAAAGGATCAATGTTTTTATTAAAAGAAAACTTGTAATGTTTTTGATATAATTAATGTCTAGTTTCCAGTCCAAGAATACCTTTGAAGGAATTGCAAAATGAAGTAACTTGTTGCATGCATCACTTTTACCATGCATCATATAAGAATGAAAATCAACAAAATGGTCATAATGGAGGACATCCATTTGGCCCATCATAAATTTTCCAGCATTGACAATTCTGCCACTGGAGACGGTTTATATCTGCTGTCTAGACCATTGCAATTTAGAACTTTTCCATATCGAAGCGTCAATGGGTTGTCAGTTAATATGACTTTTTCACTGAAGATGTTAAAAATGTTGTGATGGGGAACCTAACTTGTATATATTAAACTGATCACCTACTAGTCAATATTATTTAAATCTAAGACTATCTTATATTATCATATTGAATGATCTCCAAACATGCACTAGTGAACAGTTTCTTCCCATTCATAAATGAGAACCATACGTTTCAAGCTATTCAACTGTTAGGCTTTCGTAAGTTGAAGGTACAATTCATCATCTTTCCATATGTCACTGTGAACATATCTGAGCTTGTGGCTATTCATACAGCTGTGAGCCAATGAATCCCTGAAATATGTCACGTGTGTAAAAAATATAGCTAAATCCTGAAGTTTGAACATGAGCATCTTTCTTTTTTCCACCCTCCCCTCTTTGTCAACTGCAACTTTCTAGTGTGACAAAATGGAGGACATCCCACCAAGGCTGTCAGAAAGTAGTGCTGGAGCAGGCCCCGGGGCGCAGTGATAACCCAAGTGCTGAATCAGGTTGTGTGCACATGTGTGTGCTGAGGTCTGCGAGCGCACGCTGAGCAGATGGAGGCGCCAGATGCCCTGTAGTCCGCACCTGCGCATTGCTGCCGCCGCCTGGCCACAGGCAGCAGAGGGAGGGAGGAGGGGAGTGAGAGAGAGCGCCCCTCGTGGCGGCTCCGGGGAGGGCACGCCCTGCTCCCATTCTCGCGAGGCTGCAGCCAAGAGGGGGAGACTGAGACAACAACATGAACCATACTTATCACTCCCACACCCACTCGGCCCTTCTCTTTTCCCCCTTCCCCCCGTGTTGGCATGAGGGGAGGGGGCCATGAACCCCATGTCTGAGGGCTGGGGGGGAAGAGGGAATTGCCCTCACAGTGCTGCTCAACTCTGCTCTCTATTGGACAATAGTCCCTATGCAAATAAGGCGCACACGTCACTTCCGTTCTTTCTCGGACGCCATTTTGGCCAGGGAAGGCTCAGTGAATTATTGTCCGAAAGCAATTGAAATTTTTCACCGCCGCCGCCCCCTCCCTTTCTTTTTTTTCCCTCTCGTCCTCCCTTCGGGGGTTTGCGCCTCAGAAAGTTTTCGACCGGGGAGAAAAAAAAGTTGGCTCGGTCTGTTAAAGTTTTCTTCTCCTTCTCTCTCATTCCCCCCTACCACCACCAAGCTCCTGTTTTATTCCAGAAGCTGGTTCTGTTCGGTGGCCTTCAGTTGTCTTTTTTTCTCTCTCTCTTTCCCCTCTCTCTCCTCCTCCTCCTCCCCCTCCTCTACCTCTATCTCTCTCTGTATAAAGAGCTCCCTCTTCCAGTCAGCGCTGGAAGCACCGCCCGCCGTGGCCGCCGCTCGGGGTTTGATGTGAGGAGGAGATTGAAGCGGCGGCAGGAGGAGGAGGCCCTTTGTTTGCGGCTCGCGCTCTTCTCTCTCTCTCTCTCTCTCTCCCTCTCGCTGCTGCTGCTGCCGGCTCGGCCGAGCGGGCGGCTCGCGCTTCAACTGAACAATTAAACCAAAATAGAGAGAGAGAGGAGGAGGAGGAGGGAGGGCTAAAAAAAAACAGAAAGCAAAATACAAAACAAAAAGGTGAGAGCATTTCATTATTTTTCTTCCTCCTCGAGTCCGCTACCGAGATCTTGTACAAAATTGAGGGGAGGGGATGGGAAGGGGAAATCCCGTTTGCATTTTTTTTGCCCAGAAAAAAACTGGGTGGGAGAAGGGAAAAAACCTGGAGCAAATGTTGCATGCGAGTAGTTGTTCTCCTTTTATCTTTGTCCATGTATGAAAGTGCCGATTGCTTAAAAGATACATCGACCCAAGCAAGGTAGAGATCCATCTGCAACGATTGCTTTATCCTATTTTGTGTGTTGCCCATTTGCATGATTAAAAATACACGAACGCCCGGATTTTTATTCTCTTCAGCCCCCCCCCCCCAATCCCCCTCCTCTTATTTCGCCGAATCTGTGTGACAAAGGCACAAATTTGCCAGGAGAAATTAGTTTGCACTAACCCATCATTTTGTCAATGTAGTCGATCATTTGTGCTCATTGTTCTTCAAAAGCTAGGTGCGGGTTCAGATATTAGTATAATTTTACTATGTATCGATTTGATGCATATGTGGATAGATCGTCACCCAATCGATGTTAGTGTTACCTTTCCTAATCGCGGAATACAATATTACCTGAGAGTAATGGATCGAGGCATTTGGGGGATTTTTTTTTCTCTGAGATGAGTCCTTTTTTTTACGTTTTAGGGATTGTTTGATCCACTGGTAAATTAGTTCTGATCATTTCGAACCCCTTCAAAATCGTCGTTTCTTCGGATGCCTGAAATGTAAAATAAGGAATTGTCGCCGGCTACTCGGTGTGTGCCATCAGTCGCGAATCTGATCGAAGATTTGTTTACACATTTGCTCAATACCTTTTCTAGTGCTCTGTGGTCTTTAGACAGCATGCTCAACCAATCCAGACAGCAAGAAACGCCCTAGACAGAAGACGGGGTGGATGGAAACTGAGATTTAATTTATTTGTTAATTCACATACAGTGGCTCCATTCGGTGACCGTTCTGGATATTTTGTGCTGATAATATTGGGGATGGTATAAGTTAATGAAGATAATGCTAAAATGTACACCTCTGGACCGGTTGCCGGCTGTGACGTTGCTGTAAAATGGCGCGAGTACTGCTCCATTGCAGACATGAATAGATTTAGGGATTCCCAGTTTTGTAATTGCTTAAGTAGAAATGTTTGGCACGTGTTCTTTGGAGAAATCTTATCAGGACCCAACTGTTATCATGCCCATTGTGTTGCAAACCACGACGCCGAAATGCAGGAAAATACATTTCGAACTATTTTGTATCAAATAAAATGGTTTTGATTTTTTTCTAGTCCTTGTGTTAAAATGCATTTTTCAAATAAATTTAAGTTGGAGTGATTCTTGATTTATGTATCATAAGCTGATGGCAAAACATTTTTCCATTTCTTGCGTGCACAGCCGCCCCCACCCATGTTGTAGTGCAGCCATGCAGAGAATGAAAATCAATATTCGGTGCAGCAGGAGGCGCTCTTCAGAGGCTAGTTTGGAGGCTTCAGTTGCAGAGTGAGGAGCTGTTGCTAAAAGAAGTGCTCCATTAGAAAAATGCTGACGCTCCCAGTACAGCGCCACCTGTAGCTTAGGGACTGAATGCGGTGACTGAAGGCTTTGGGTTACATACAAAACGCAAACTGGGACAATACATGTGCAATACAGTTGCTTTAGTTATTTTGTGAAATGTATGTTTCCATTGCTATATCTAGGATATTTGATAAAACCCATGATTTTTTGTAACTAAATGCATTTTGAAGCAACCAGTGTGAACAAAGTGCATTGGTGAAAAATGGTGGTAAGTATGAAGCTAACTGTTTCGCCATTACTTACAGAATGGCTAAGCCAAGTAGTGTTTGGAGTGAGGTGTCAACTCAGCCAAGGATTTGGTTCTGTTGATGGTCATCCTGAGTAGTGTCATGATGGTTTCAGTTGGCTGTTTCAGAAGGTGATTGTGAGGATAAATATTGGCTTAGTGGGATATTGTGATTCCTATATTGTTGGGGAGTAATCAACTGTTTGGTATCAAATCTTGCACTTTCTGAAGAATTTCTCCTTTGATGCTGGAAATAATATGACAGTAATTTCACCTTGCCACAAGTGAAAGGGAAAACCTCATCCTGTTATGGTGAATCATATTTTGGTCATTGCACACTGCAGTGTTGAATGTTGAGGCATAAGCATATATAGAAACATGCAATAATCAAGGTTTTTTGAGAAATAACTGTTTTATTTGAGCATCACCAAGAAGTTAACATTGATTTGTCTGTTATGCATCTTGGCTGAAGGTTGTGTTTCTAATGATGAACTCTTTAAATGGCATTGCTGGGAAATTGTTCAGATGACACCCTTGTCTTGAGTAGGATAAAATATTTAGTCTTTAACAGAAAATGTTATTTCGATTCATGCATCCAGTAACACATTCTCTTTGCGTAAGCAAAATTTAAATTATGCACCCCTGCTCTTGAGTCAAACACTGGTTTGACTTCCACCCCATAATTGACGGCCAAGGAAAGTTTATTCATAATGTAGCCTAACAAGTTGATTATCAATCTGCAAATCCTTTCAGTGAATACAATGGCAGACAGTAAGACTGGAAGAGATTTCTGGTCAGCCATGTGATGGAAAGAAAGTTGGAGCCTCTACCAGCATTATCCATATTTCCAGGATGGAATGTTCATGTTGCCACAGAAATTCAAGCACCTGATTGATCTGTCACACACCACTGCCATGTATGTATATGAAACCTTTTTTTTAATAGCAAAAATCAAATGTCTTGAATCTCATTTTTGGGTAGCGTGAAGACAAATAGCATGTATGTTATCTTGGATCAAACATGTTAGGGTTTTGGAGTGAATCTCAGGTCGCCACTTGCCTCCAATATAAGATCCATTTTCAGTAGTGATGCCCACAATCTCCCTGCACTTTATTTTCCTCCTTTGGTATGAATACATTGTGAGCTCTGTTTTTCAGTTGTTACAATGTAGTTATTGTAGAGGAAATCGTACTCTGAAAATGTACGATGGGAGGTAGATCTGTATATTCTGCTGTTCCCTTTTGACATATGATACGAGATGGTTGCCCTTTAGTATTTAGCCCAAGTGGTTATTCCACAATGAACTTAGGTTATTTGGCTGGGGTTCGTACCTAAACTCTGATTGTATTGACGCCTGATAACTGCCAGCAGGGATTACTAGATAGCCAGTGACTTTGTCAATTACCTGTCCTCAGCACTGCCTGTTTTTGTTGTCCTCCCTTCGGTTTTTTAATAACTGTAATGCCTGGTGGAGGATAGCTGGCTTGGTGCATATTTGTGGTCAAACCTGAGATACCTTGAGCCTGTATCGCTCCGTCACACTACTTTACCAGCTGAACCATTAGGGGGCTGAAGAGCTAATTCTAAAATTCCATGTATGCATTACCTTTAACCATTGCAATTCCCTGGAGCTACCAGTAGTCCAATGTCCCTGATAACTTGGTTTACAGAATGCAGTTTCTGGTGTTGGGATAAGTTTTACTCTTGTAATATATTTATGCTACTATAATCTGAAGTTTTTCATTTAGCTTATTTTGCTACAAGCCCTTTAACTACTTTTGGTGGCATATTTTTAAGAATTGTTTCCTGAGATTTTTTTGGACCAAATGTATATTGATTGAAACAAGAACCCCGCTAGATAGAACAATTTATCACTTTAGATGATCCCATTGATGTAATCACATTGACTTTTGATGAGATTTTCAAGCATCAAATGAGCTCATATCCTCAGCATGGGACTTTCGTCTTGATGCAAGAATTCATTGTTAGTGCCCCAAAGCTTACTTGGGTAAATATATTGAAAACTTTTTTAATGAACTGACTTCCTCTTTTAAAACCTAAAATTAAATTAAACCATGTTCTCACCTTTTGACCAGTAAATTTCTACTTCTCAAATAACTTCTAATTTTCACCATGAGGATAATTAAAAGAGTACATTAACTGCAAATAGAAAATCTGAATGTTAACTTCTTGGTGACACTCAAGTAAAACAATTATTTCTCAAAGAAGCCTTGATTATTGCATGTTTTTATATGATGCTTATGCTTAACATTCAACACTGCAGTGTGCAGTGATCAAAATATGATTCACCATAATAGGGTTGGGTTTTCCCTTTCACCTGTGGCACGGTGAAATTACTGTAATATTATTTCTAGCATCAAAGGGGAAATTCTTCAGAAAGGTGCAAGATTTCATCCCAAGCAGTTGATGCATTGCTTCTCTAGTGGGTGAATTTGTCCAGTTCTTTACAGATGATCGCAGACGATCTCTTTAAAATTTAAAATAGTCTCCTAAACAGGAATATAATTCTAGCGCAACTTGGATTTGTTAGACCAGCTGTACTGTCCATGTGAAGAATTCATTCAACACCTTAAGTTCTTTGACTAAATATACCAAGTTCGGTGGTCTAAATGCATATTAGCATTAAATTTAGCAGTGAAACTGACAGGTGCTCGTTTTGAAAGTTAGAATGTGAATACTTTCTAACTTAAAGTGGAATCTGTAATGTATATAGGTTGCAGATAACTGGTTTTACAAATTCTTTATTGGGAGAATTGAAATTTTGGAATGGGGTGCAAGTATTCCGTTATAAAACTAATCAGGATTGATAGTTATTTAGAAAATGAAAGTTTTAAAAGTTATCAGTAATAATTAGCTGTGAAGAAGTTATTCCAAGTGAAAAACATTAGGCGGTGTATTTCGTACTTTGGGGCGATGATTTGCAATCTGCTTTAATTGAACTCGAAGCATTTAAATCCCTCTTAACTGGAAAGATTTTATAATATTCTTTTTATTATTTGATACGTGTAGCAGAGGAAACTTTCTTGCTTCATCTGTAAATGGAAATGTCTAAATATGTTTAAATAAATTGACCTTTTGCACCTTTTAAAATTATATGCATTTGTGGTTGTGTGTCATACTATGCCCAGACTTTGAATGTGAAAGTTAGTTGCTTCAGGGCATGTGGTTATTGTGCATTTGTGTTCCCTCAGAGCCTGAAAACTTCTGTGACCTTAAGCATAATGATTGACAATGGCCAGTCACTGCTAACTAAAGGAAAGGTGTCATGTGGAACGCAGTGACAAAAAGTTGACACTGTAGATTTGTACTTTTGGGGCTGAAGCCCATGCTTTATAATCTCATCTGGTATTGCAGCATGAGTGACTTTCAGCTTTTCTAACTGCTCTTGCTAAGGGTTGGAAAATATTGGGCAGAGTTCCTGTTGATTTTTTTCCAGGAAATTATTTTGGTTTATGTCTGGCTATGCAAGTCTAGGAAGGCTGAGATTGTACTTCACTGATGCTCCTGCACTTGATCATTATACAGTGAACTCTAAAGGAACGTACCTGCACGTGGCCTTAACTGTAATACAACATTGGTGGATTGTTTGATGTATTGCTGGTAACAGTCTTGCAAGTCTCCTTTAATATTTCCATCATTGCAGTTTGGGACAATCACAAGTTAGAAGAAACTATCCAATTGTGTGATGTTTGGGGAAGAATTAAAGGAATTTGCAGTGACATCAAATGAATTGGATATGCATGAAGAAGGAGAGATTGGAATAGTGGAAAAGGTGGTAATAGCAAAAACTGGTATAATGAACAACACTATGCGTTGAATGTTTTGTTTTGCAAAATTGCACAAAATGAAGTTTGCAAAAAAAGTACAAAGAAATTGATGGGACAGGTGTGATTGCAACGAGCTGACAGTTCTAATATCCTGGATCTGAAACCCCCCAATTGTTTTGTAAATGATTCATGATAAAACAACATTGTTTAGAAGCTCAGTCATGCTGTTATTTTGAACTGAGTTTAGTCTAGTGCCATGGTCCTAAATTAGGGCACATATTGAACAAGTACATGTGAGTATGAACTTAAGCAAACTGTTTATTTCTTTCTTGCTCCAATTGCGACGTGTGTTAGCTACAGGGTGAACAAAATGATTGTAATTTGAAACCAGCATGGGACGATATTAAAAGCTCAGGTTTGGAAATATATTGGTTTAGACATAAAGAATGGTAACAATGTCCTGTTGACTTAGATTTTGACAAATTTAATACAGTGGCTTTTAGATGTACAAATGAAGATGACTGTACCATTTTGTGAACCCCTCAAAGTTTTTCTTTTTGCAATACCGTAATGGGGAAATGTGCCTAATGGTAATGTCACTGGACTAGTAATGATATGGAGATGCCAGCATTAGACTGGGGGAAGCACAGTAAGAAGTCTCTCAACACCAGGTTAAAGTCCAACAAGTTTATTTGGTAGCACAAACTTTTGGGGTGTTGCTCCTTCAGGTGAGTGAAGAGTTGTTCACACTCCAAAAGCTTATGCTACCAGATAAACCTGCTGAACTTTAACCTGTTGTTGTGAGACTTCTTACTGTACTGGACTAGTAACCCAGAAGTCCAGGCTATTTGCTCTGGGGACATGGGTTCAATTCCCACCACAGGAGTTGATAGAATATAAATTCATTTAATATATCTGGAATGTAAAGCTAATCTCCATTGTGGTGACCATGATAATTATCATTGATGTAAAATGCTATCTGGTTTTCTCTAGGGAGGGAACCTTGCATCCTTACCCATTCTGACTGGCATATGACTCCGGACCTACTGCAGTGTGGTTGACTCTGAAGTGCCCTTTGAAATGGTCCAGCACGTCACTCAGCTCGAGGACAGTTAGGGATGGGCAACAAATGCTGGCCATGCCAGCAACGCCCATGTTCCATAAAAGGATTTTACCCAGTCAAAGCTTGTTATGCTAACCTTCAGGTTAGTTATACAAAGCATTTTTATGAATTAAAATTCTATCAACTGCATACATCTTAACAAAATCATGGTCGTGATGACTTAAAGTTAGAAAGCATTTTTTTAAATTCCTGCTCACATGTACTTGTTTCTTTGACATGAAAAATCATTGTCCTGTATATTGTTTTGTTGAAGTACCAGTACTTAAGTGAAAACTGTAACTTCAAAGCATTTGGTGAAAGTGTGAAAGACATTGAGTATCAAACAACAGGTACTGTGAAAAGAGTTAATGTCCACATTTTTGACTTTGGACCATTGTTTCACCTGGCAGTGTAGATCCTTTGGGACAAAATGATGCTGTGATTAGCTGATTCGACATGCAATCCAATGATCAATAATCTGATGTAGCAATCGGGAAGTAATGGCATGGTGGTATTGTCACTGGACTGGTAATCCTCCGGGAACCTGGAATCAAATCCCATCACGACGGGTGGTGAAATTTTAGTTCAATTTTTAAAAATCTGGGATTAGAAGTCTATTGATGACTGCAAAAAAAAACATCTGGTTCACTAATGTCCTTTTTAGGGACAGAAATCTGCTGTTTTTACTTGGTTTGGCCTACATGTGACTCCAGGCCAGATAAAGACAGCAGATTTCATTAGTGATCCAGGTAACAACAATCAACTCTTAAATGGCATAGCAAACCACTCAATTTATGGGGAATTAAGATTGGGTGATAAATGCTGGCCCAACCAGCAATGTCCATATCCCATGAATGAACAAAACAAAAATTTCATACCAGACTTGACCTCCGCTATTTTCACTGGGTTGCTTGGTTGAACAATAATATAAAAACTAGGAAAAATCTCTGTGTTCCATTTCAGAGTGGGTATCCAGATATTTTCTGCAGCGGAGGGTGGAAGAAGATTTTTTTGTAATTGAGTGGTCAGATTTGATTGCAGTTCAAGCATTAAAGCTGATATTTATTTACTTGTACATGAAAAAATCTTTTAACATGTAAGTAAATTTTTTTTCTCCTGCTACTGCTGCTTATAGAATAAATCCATATGCATTAAATTAGATAGTCTATAAGTAACTAATTTTTCCCAAAATCTGCCATTGTATTACGCATAGGCAAAATAATTCTGAAGGACATGTCTTTAGAGTAGCTTGCTTATCCACCCTCAGATGATGTCTAAGAGAGGGTGGGTAAGCAAACTGCTCTTAATGAGAGAATTTTTTTTCTATTCAATGTATGCATCAGCTTTATATGATTTAGCATACAAGTTTGGATGATCTTGTTCCTGAGACAGTATGGCAGATTGAAGTTATTGATATAAATTGTAGATAATGGCACCAACTGTAAACTTGAATTTTTTTTGGCTAAGATAGCTCACAGTCTTCAACCATCATTTCTTGGATTTAACCCTGATCAATTTGTGAAATTTTTTTATGGCAAAGTTTTCCAATAGGCTTCTGCATTAAAATTATTGTTTCAGAATTAGGGGTATACAATTCAAACTCAACCATGCAAGCAAAATTTCTTTAAATGTTTTCATTTTTGCTATTGGCATGAAAAGGATGATTTGTGAAACAATTTCTAATAACACAATTCAAAAATAGATGGTATGTGTACATTGTGAGCATAAGCCAGCATCTCTCTGAAGATCAGCAAAGCTATATGTGATTGCTTTATGAAATTAATTTTTTGCAATTCATTACTTGCTCATATGTGATTGTGCAGATGTTTGAGTTCAAACAATACATTTTATCAATTGGTTAGTGATGTGGGATGTTGACATTGATAAAGGGGTAATTCCAGAGCTGCTTTTTAGGACAACAAAAAATCATTCATGTCTTCTTATGATAGCTCTTTTGTTTTGGTCTTTACACAGCACGGTTCAGCTTGTCATTTTCCAAACTTTGTGAACAGTTGGAGTCCAAGATTCTCTGTATTTACAGCTATCGGTTTGAATGCCATGCTGGCTAACGTTGTAATTTGGTTTACTTAGGAAAGGTATTTTCTATTTATTCCTAAATTTTTGACTTCTGACTACTGTTTAACATATGTGAAAACTGCTTAATATTGCCAGATAGACGGTTTGTTATAATTTGCATGCTACAAATATCACACACAAAATATCTCAAGTTATTTCAGAGGTTAAGAAGTGGGACCAAAAGTTGAAGTAAATTTAAGGAAAAATGTTTATAGGACAGGAAATAAATGAGAGTGGGATCTAAGCAGCCAATGGTTCAAACTTGACAGAGGAGAAAGGGTGTTGGCTAGTGGGTGCTGATAAATGATTGAATAATAGATGTTAGAGGGGCAAAGGCATCAAGGAATCCATAAATGGAAAGGAAATGATTTATAATTTAAGGTGTGAGCTGGGAGCTAATGTACGTTAGTAAGGATGGGGATGGTAGATAAGAGTGACTTAACATGATACAGATTGTATGTAATGATTTTATCAGCTGAAGTTTAGTGTGAATATGGAGGTTGGCTGAGAGTCTGGAGGTGGCAAAGCATGAATGAGGATTGTAGCAGTAAATGGTGGAGGTAGAGCTAGACACTTACCTGAGATGGAAGTAAATGATATTAAAATTTCAGTTTGTGGTGAAACAAGATGAATGGCAAACAGTCTGGTTTGGTCTATGACCAGGGTGACAGTCAATGATGAAAGTAGAGAATACGTTGCAGTTAGTGACTTTGATCTTTTTTGGTGTTGCTGGAAGAATGTATTGCCCATCCAAGACTAGATGTTGGTAGTGGTGGACACAAGTAGTGTACATGTGCAAGCAAAGTTTATGAATATCACTAGCCACACACAAATGGAAGGGGCAGATCCTTGAGGAAACCTGACTTTTAAGATCTCATTCTATTTCCACCATTTCAAAGATTCTGAATATTGCTCATTTGAATTTCACATTTTAAAAATGACGTCAAAAATAGCACAAGTAAAAACTCAACTCCTTATATTGGCACTTAGTGACTAGTTGAATGGGAAATTCTTTCATCATATGTTTGATTTATATTTCTAAAAATATATAGTGACATGTCTGTTGCATGTGCATATATAATATGAATGATCTAAAATTTACTCTGTAAAACAAGCCATTTATCATTTCCAATATTTTGGCATGTCCTCTGAAAATAAGATAATCAGTCTAATTCCATTCTACTCTACCCATTCAAGTCTTTTTTCAGAGTTACCTCAACAAGGTAATATTATTAAATAATCCTGCATATCAGTTCTTGGTATTGAGGGAAGATAGTGCAAATTGCATTTGTTCCACATGATTCTAGTGTCCTAACAGGTAAATGGCCTTACTTTTGTGCCAATGGAATATTGTTAGTTTTGAGATCGTCAAAGTATTGTGGAGGTAAACTGAGGTGGGGGACGGTGCAGTTGGTGTGTTGCACTAGTCAATTAATAAATTGACCTGGTTTTGCTGTGGAATATCAAAGGAGTGATTGTTTAAGGTTTTAGCTGGATATTTTTAATCTTTGCAAGGGAACTGCAAAGGAAGTAAACTGGTGATGTCATTATCGAGTACACCAAATTTAAATTAATGGGTTAATTTTAAGATGTGGGTAAGAAGGGTAGGATCAGTGAACAAGTGGCTGCTTGAGGTCTTATTTCATTATGCGAGGAGAGCAGGAGCAGCCAGATATGACTTAGACTACTTCACTGGGATAGCTAATACGTAGAGCTGAAAAGAAGGAGGAAGCCAACCTGTTACGTTTTAGCATGTACCTCAAAACACTAGCTGCAGAGTTTCTCTGAGGCGTGTAACTCTTTACTAGGGTTCTTCTTTTACCCCCATTCCTTTACACCCATTATTGGCATAACCTTTGTAATTTCTTTTGGCTTTAACTGTAAGGAAGGACATAAAGATGCTGTTTGAGCAAGTCATATGTAAAATAATACTTTTCACTCGCTGTCCAATTATAAATTTCAAGCCTCAATTCTTTGATAATTCTGACATATAATTCAAGGCAATGCCAAGTTTGGTATTTCTCCCAAAAGTCTATTTCTTTAAGATGATAAGTTCCATCCCTTATTGCAGCAATGTGAATGGAAACGATATGGAAATAGAAGAGGCAATTTTAAGTTGCTCCACATTGAGGTAAAAGAAAATAGCAAAAAGTTAAAGGCACCTTAAGGAATAGGGCTTACGGAGTTGATCACACTCTCATGACTGGCACAGAATAGTCCATAGATATTTAAATTTTACTTTCCCTTTCTGTTAAACTTCGTATATCCATTGTGCTATGATGCAGTGTTTTCTTTGTAAAAAACAGGTATAGAAATCAGTCTTCTCAAAAAGAATCCAACAGTATTTTACTGGAAAAAAAAACTTGTTGAAGCTTTTTATCTTGGACTCACCAGAACAATCTCAAAAATACAATTGCAGGGGAAACAACTTTATGAGAAGAGGGTGCTGATTGGCTGGCAAGTGGACACTAGTGGAGGCATTGCCACAGTGAATGCACTAGTTAATGATAATGGACAGTGAGCTTTCGAACCCCATTTGAAATTTAAAATGGGCAACTTGACTGATCAAATGGAATGAACATAAACGCCTAAAAGCATTCTGTGCTTGGAGTGTCAGGCAATATAGATAAGATTCTGAATATTCTTTTAAGAAAAATGACACATGAAATGAAACCAAAGAAAGAACTTCATTTGAAACCATTGCTAGATTATAAAATATGATACTGGATGACTGATTGAGGAAAAATGGCCCATATATAATGTTGACAACTAGAGAAATAAGTGATTAATTGCTTGATGATTGCATCAGTTTGTTCCATACTAAAAGTTGAAACTTGACTTTGATAGTAATGGTGCTGATTTGGTGATGAGACTTGGAAGACAATTCATGGGTATTGACTGGGGCAGTTTGTCAATAGAACCATTTTTACTTGGAATTTGTCCTTGTAAGTGACTAGCTAAAGCTTTGGGAATTACGCATTAATAAATGACCATATGTATTTTCTTTAAGAAAATGTACTTTTTGAGCTTTATATTTTGGTACTAAGACCTAATCTTCTAATCTGGGCATTATATTGAATACACTGGTTCTGATTTTATATAATTCTATTTACACTGCTAAGCAGTTCCACTTGTGCATTTAAGTCTGCGTGCCTATCTATACATCATCTAATGTGCGCAATGAGCTGTTTACAGATCTAAATCTGGCTCAACGTTTTATACTGATAACTATTAGTGTATATCTAAATTGGCCTAGTTTTGTGACCTGCCTTTGAGACAGTCTTTATGGGAGTGCAATTTTAGGAACCTGTTTTCTGTTTGTGGATCAAATTGTATGATGAATCGGAATTAAGTCTGCTTTTTTAAATAGGACTTCCATAATATTTACATATTTGCTATGTGAAGTAATTCTAGTACATTCCACATGTCAAGATTTGGCTATAAAGACAGCATAAAATGGTCAGGGTTTTTTTTTTAAAACTCTTTATATGATTCCCAAAAGAGGGATCCTCTTGCACTACATCCAAATGAAGTTTGGGGGGTGGGGGGGTGGATAAATATTGTTAACTATCCAGTTCATTCAGTTTATAAAATTTCAGTGTAATCAAATTATGTTCATCACTCTAACATTTCCCTGTTCTCTGTATTTTCCATTATGAAATTAGTTTCTGAATCCAGCCTTAATAAATTAAAAACATACAATGCTGGAAATACTCAGGTCAGGCAGGATCTGTGGAGAAAGAAAGGGAGTTGATGTTTCAAGTCTGTGACCTTTCACCAGTTTCATCAGACCAATCCCCTTGCAGCAAAGGTCAAATGCCATTTGCCTTCCTAATAACTTTGCTGTACCTGCATGCTAACTTTAAGCTTCCTGTATGAGTACATCCTGAGCAGCCAAATTTATAAAGATCAAGCCCTTTAAAAAGAATAACCTCACTTCCCCATATTGTTCTCTATCTTTTTGCAGTCTCTGACCTCCACAGCTTACATTCCTATCAAGCTTTATATCAGCAAGCTTGAGACCAAGAATAGTTTGTAAATAGCTGAAGCCCCAGCACTATTACAGACTTTCAAATTAAAAATATCCCATTTATCCCCATCTTCTGCTTCCTGTCTCTTAATCAATCCAATGTCTATGCTAATCTAAAGCCTCCAGCTCCATGAACCCTTACTTTCTATGCTTGCCATTTGAATGTTACAAACATTTGGGAACCCAAGCATATTGCGCCCACTGGCATATTACATCTAGTATTCTACTTGTTACAACCTTTAAAAAATCAAATGATTTGTGCAAAAATTTCCCTTCCATAAAAACCCATCCATATAGTAGGGATGCACCTGTTTGCATCATTGACTGTCTGATAGATTGATGTGGCGAGAGTATTTTCCCTTTTGCAACTAGAAACCTTTTTGCCTCAAATGGTTTCCTGGATCTTTCATTTCGGCCAAATGAAACCTTTAGTTACATTTCTTAGAACTCTGTTATAAAGAGCAATGCACCACGTTAGGACTTTGGAAACATGTTTCAAAGGGCAATTGCTTGAGCTACAGTTGACTCCCATTTGAATTCATGTATACTCATGAGCAACTGGGCTTCTAGTTAATGTATTGAAACTCAACTGAGATGATGAGTGAATATCACCATCATATCCCGCAGGCTAGATCTTTAAAATGGCAGTGTAACATGTTAGATCCCATGTAAGGTCACTAAAAATGCATCTTTGGAAAAAGTAGAGGCATATTTTTGATATGCTGAAATATCCTCGGTCTGGCCAGCATAGCATTAGAGCTGATAGACAAACTTGATTTATTAATTCCTCATACCTACAGTTTAAAGGCTGTTGTCCAGTGTTCTCTCTCTCATTGTAATTTTGATTTGTTATGGACTCATTTTAAATTTCCCCAGAGACTAAAGCATTGTAACTTTTTTTTCAAGTCTTGTGTTTCTTATCTGAAAGTTCAACTTTTAGTTTAATAGTATTAGTCAAAAGTTGTATTTTTATTTCCCACAGAAATACCCTCAACCGCAAACTCTTAAACCTGGGGACAAAAGTTCAGGTGAGATATATTGCATTCTTAATTTCAGGCTACAATTGATGTGTGTGACCTCCGGGCATGCATATGATTTCAAATTAGTGGGAAAAGCTTCTATAATTTCTAGCAGCTAAATGCCTTCAATAGCTGCAGTTTGAAACTTTGATTTGTGGCCATTCCCTATTAATTAATGTTTGTTGAATTACAGCTTTCCTTCTCAGCTTAATGTAATTGGCATTCAGGTTCCTCTTAAATTTGAGCCTTGATTACTTCCAGGAAACTTGTCCTGAATGTATGCTTCAAAGTTTGCCTTATTCTTTTCGTGAGGTTTTAAAATTGGTGTAATAGACATTTTTCTGTCTATAACTGCCATAAAAGTATTAACATTTTCCAGTATTTGTTGGAATGGTGTGGTATGTTTCCTGAAGTAATAGCAATCTCCATTATCTTGTCAAAGTAGTTGTTCTTTATGTGTAACATAAATGTCAGACTATTTGACTGGTGAGCATCATAACTGAACTGGAACTTATAATTCATCCTCGTGCACTTTTTACATATGCTTTCTAACAGGGGAATCTGCTTGGAAAGGTTGCCTGCCTTTTTAGTGCTCCACCCCCCAAATCTTGCTTGCTTGGAATACTTAAGCTAATTAAAATATCCACATTGCCCCTGTTGAGATCAGAGAGCTGACATACAGTCCCGTTATCAAACCTAGGATCATTGTGGCCTATATGTCAGAACACATCATAGTGACACATCAAGAGAAGGACTTGATGGATGATGAGTCTGGGAAAGGATGTGTAGATAGTTTGAGTCATGTTGAGATCAAAAAGGAGATATTGGGGTTCTTGAAAAACATAAAGATAGACAAGTCTCCAGGACCTGATGGGGTATACCCCAGAATACTGAGAGAGGCAAGAGAGGAAATTGCTGGGGCCTTGACAGAAATCTTTGTATCCTCACTGGCCAAAGGGAAGGTCCCATGGGATTTGAGAGTAGCCAATGTTGTTCCTTTGTTTAAGAAGGGTAGCAGAAAAAATCCAGGTAATTACAGGCCAGTGAGCCTTACATCAGTGGTAGGGAAATTATTGGAGAGGATTCTTCGAGACAGGATTTATTCCCACTTGGAAATAAGTGGATATATTAGTGAGAGGCAACTTGGTTTTGTGATTGAGTTTTTCGAGGAAGTGACGAAGATGATTAATGAGGGTAGGGCAGTGGATGTTGTCTACATGGACTTCAGTAAGGCCTTTGACAAGGTCCCTCATGGCAGACTGGTGCAGAAGGTAAAGTCGCATGGGATCAGAGGTGAGCTGGCAAGGTGGATACAAAACTGGTTCGGTCAAAGAAGACAGAGGATAGAGGTGCAATGGCGCGTTTCTGAATGGAGGGCTATGACAAGTGATGTTCTTCAAGGATCAGTGCTGGGACCTTTGCTGTTTGTAATATATATAAATGATTTGGAGGAAAATGTAACTGGATTGATTAGTAGGTTTGCTGATAACACAAAGGTTGGTGAATTTGTGGATAGCGATGAGGACCATCAGAGGATACAGTAGGATATGGATCAGTTGGAGACTTGGGCAGAGAGATAACAGGTGGAGTTTAATCTGGACAAATGTGAGGTAATGCATTTTGGAAGGTGTAATACAAATGAGAAATGCACAGTAAATAGCAGAACCCTTAGGAGTATTGATAGGCAAAGCGATCTGGGCGTACAATGGCAATGCAGGTAGTCAAGGCATACGGCATGCTTGCCTTCTTTGGCCAGGGTATTGAGTTTAAAAATTGGCAAGTCATGCTGATGCTTTATAGAACCTTAGTGAGGCCGCACTTAGAATATGGTGTTCAATTCTGGTCACCACACAACCAGAAGGATGTGGAGGCTTTGGAGAGGGTACAGAAAAGATTTACTGGGATGTTGCCTGGTATGGAGGGCATTGCTATGAGGAGAGGTTGGAGAGATTTGGTTTATTCTCACTGGAGTGATGGAGGCTGAGGGGAGACCTGATAGAAGTCTACAAGATTATGAGAGGCATGGACAGAGTGGATAGTCAGAAGCTTTTTCCCAGGGTGGAAGAGTCAGTTACTAGGGGGCATAGGTTTAAGGGGCAAGTTTTAAGAGATTTACGAGGCAGATTTTTTTACACAGAACTCTTTACCGGGGGAGGTAGTGGAAGCAGATACGTAGTGACTTTCAAGGGGTGTCTTGACAAGTACATGAATGAGATGGGAATAGAGGGATAAGGTCCCCTGAAGCATAGGGGATATTAGTTAAGTCAGGCAGCACAGTTGGTGCAGGCTTGGAGGGCTAAAGGGTCTGTTTCTGTGCTGTAATTTTCTTCTTTGATTTTAGCCAGGTTGCTAAATCTGATTCTGAACAATGTATACCAGTGATTTTATTTGGTGCACGATTTGATTTTAAATTTAGTAAACTTTAATCATTTTCTTATGAGCGTTGATAAGTGCTTTATATTTCTAGGATATAGAAGGTTTATGAGGGAAATTGGTTTAACTCAGTTGACTCGATGGCTGGTTTGTGGGGCAGAGTGATACTAACAGTGCAGCGTAGGTTCAATTCCTGTCCTGGCTGCAATTATGAAGGCCCTACCTTCTCACCCTTGCCCTTTATCCTGAGGGTCACCACACCTCAGGCAAATCACCATCAGTCAGTCAGTCCCCCACCCCCCAGCCCTAGCCCCAAAGGGCAGAGCAGCCTATAATCATCTGGGACAATGGCAACTTTACTTGTATTTCTAGGAGGGAGGGGAAAATTCTACTACTATGTCACTTGGTCCACACTTGGTATGTTTTATGTAATTTTTAATAAATATGCTGCTTTGCCATTGTTTCCCCCTCCCACATTTTATTTTACATTTCCTAACTTTTCCTCTTATCTCCTGAAAATGCTTACATTTCATTTAGTTTCAAAGGTAGTGATATTTCTGTGCTACCTCAGCAAAATGATTTTCATGCACAAATCTACACAATGAATTTTGTCAGGCCAATTTCATTCTGGTTAACATCCATACGTTGTAAGAGGGACACTTGCATCAACTCATTCGACACAACTAGAATAAAACCTGTTCAGGTCTGAATTGTGTATTTCAGTTTCCAGTGGTAGCTTTGCTATAATGAATACATTTTAAACATTAACAAAACTCTTTCATGCAGATTTAAATTAATTTAGAAGTGCAGAACTATCTGTTGTACAGAAAAGATATAATGTTTGAGAACAGTATTCTCCAGAATTTGAAAATGCTTTTTCTATTGTGTATTTTTTTTTACTGCTGTCCTTAATCAGTTTTTCCCTTCCTTCCTAATCCATGAATGTTAGATGCCATTCTGTATGCTAACACAGGACTCCAAAGCATGTACCATAGAGCCTCAGAAGCTGGATAAAATGTAATGTCTTTTAATTAACATATAGTTTGTGGTCTTTATACTAATTTATCATTTTGAGATGTATTCACCCACAAAACAGCAGTGCTAACCGTAGACGTTTCAAAACCTCAAAGTCCACAAAATTCAAATAGGACAATTAGTATGTACAGAATTTTAACACAGGTAGAATTGATATTTGAGTCCTTGGGGTTGCACAGTTAGGTGCTAAGGCATGCTAAACTGGAGTACACTGAATTCTTTGCGTCTAGAGCTGATTAGTGAGGGAATGAGGTAATACAGCAATCACAATTAGAGGTATGAACAGATTTGGGTTATTTCGAATATGTACGTTTAGTTTCTGAATTGCATCAATGATGCTAGGTTTTATTTTACTTAACATTTTATGACCTATCCTTGAATTGGTTATTTTAAAGGTAGGTAAATGGCTAGAATTGTGTTTATTTTACAAGCTAGCAGCCAAGTTTATTAAAACTTACAGCAAGATAATTAATTTCTGACTAATCTCCAGTTTGCCTGATGCTGCAATGTTTTGTTTTGCTATAATGAAGCTGAAAATTGAGGTTAATTGAATGCTATGAGATTCTATCTGGTCACATCACTTGAAGTGTGTTCTTTGTTTTGCAATGATAGCGTTTTTGATGAAAGTGTACATGAGAACGTAAAGCATGGAACAAGAAAAGGCTATTTGGTCCATCAAGCTCGCTTCCTCCACAGACCATACACAATCTGCCCTATCATGGATTCTACCCCACCTATTTAGTCTCCTGAGAGAAAGTTCTGCATAAATATTCCCTCATTCCAAGAGGTAATCAAACAAAACTCCAGAATATTCATCCATCCATATATCTCCACCACTGAAGTTAACAGCAGCTGAGTTACAGCAGCATTAGAAACCATTGCTTCCTGTAGCGTTTCTACCATATCAGATTGCAGATAATCCTAAAGTCTCCAACCTCAATTTTTAATGGATGCTTGTCCCGTTATTTTGAATTCAGTTAATTGAAAGCATAATTTTTTTTTTTCTTGTTTTCCTTGAGAATCTATTCCATGTATCCAATACTCCATGTGCCACAACACAATTTATTGGGCAGTGGTGGGCTCCTGCTCTCAATGTTCTGCTATTGCTGCTGTGAATCACTCACTTAATGTGTAGCAGATCATTGATGACTTTCTTGGCTTTTCATGAAAAAGATGACCTGTGCTTAGCACTTCATCGCAACAGTATAACTGAGGTGAAAAAATTAGACATGCTATTGAATCATAGGCATAAATTGTTCATCAATTTATGTCACTTAAGTATTGGTTGTCAGTGTCCTTCAGATGTACCAAAAGGTGGAAAAGTATTCCATAACATGCAATTGTGATATCATAGCTTGCTTCATCTGCATTGAAGTACCATTAAGCATTTGTATTGTATACGTTTTTGCTCCCAACCCACCTTACTTTCAATTTTGATCAAATTGCAAGTGAACTGAACTGACCTGGCACTAGTGTGCAGCTTGGTAGTACTTGAATCCGTTAATTCTTTGAAATAACTGATGTTGGAGGAGAATGGTGGTCAGGAAGTTGTAAAAAACAGAAACTGTGCAAAATAAATTACACATGTAAGTAATCTGAGTATTGTCTTTACCCATACATAATTTTTATTTGCCTTTTGTAATGTTTAAGCATGCTCTGTTAAGTCCTATCATGCTAATTGTATGTTGAAAATATATATGCCTTTTTGTCCCAAACAGAAACTATGTACCAGCTTCCTGTCAACAACCTTGCAAATCTAAGAAAGGCTCGTAAAACAGTGAAAAAAATCCTTACGGATATTGGTTTGGATTATTGTAAAGATCATATAGAGGTAAGTAGAAAATCCTTGTTTTTGGAGGAGAAAAAACTGATTCAAATTCATCACATACTGAGGGGTTTTGCTACCTTTAAAAGGCAATGAGTCATAGAGGTTTACAACACGAAAACAGGCCCTTCAGCCCATGCAGCCCAGTTTTTAATCACTAAGTCCAAATTGCCTGCAGTTGGTCCATATCCCTCTATACTCATCTTACCCATGTGACACTCTGCGCTTTTCAAAATACAAAATTGTACCTGCCTCTGGCAGCTCATTCGAGACACTCACTACCGTCTGAGTCAATTTTTGTTAAAAAATGTCCCTCTGGACTCTTTTGCATCTCTCCATTCTCATCTTAAACCTATGCCCCCTACTCCCCTACCTTTGGGAAAAGATGTTGACTATCTATGCTCCTCATTGTTTTGTAGACCCCTATAATGTCACTGCTAAGCATCCTACACTCCAGGGGCAGAAATGTCCCAGTCTACCCAGCTTCTCTTTATAACTCAAACCATCAAGTCCTGGTAGCATCCAAGTAAATCTTTTCTGCACTCTTTCTGGTTTAATAATATTCTTTCTATAATAGGGTGGCTGGAACTGTACACACCATTCCAAATGTGGCCTACCAATGTCTTGTACAAATCCAACAAGTTGTTCCAACTTCTGTATTCAATGTTCTGACTAGTGGAACTAAGCATGCCAAATGCTGCCTTCACCCTGTCCACCTATGACTCCATTTTCAAGGAGCTGTCAACCTGTATTCCTCAGTAAGTTTGGATAATTTTTGGAGGCCCAAATCTGTAACGGCAGAACAGAGTTTATCACTTCCAAACAATAGTCTTGCAGAGCAGCTGCCAAAGTTAGCTACTGTGAAGAAACTGTTAGATTTGTTCGTTAAAGGGTGCACTTCCTCTGTATATCTTGATACTACATATGTATTGCATGATTATGGAGGAAATTGCCTCTTGGGTGCTATGAGGTTTTCAGAGTTAAAGATTTGTCTACGTAATTTTAAATAGATGAAAACCCTTGCTGTCTTATTAGCAAATTACTGTGTCCTTATATCTGCAACTTGAATGCATACAGGTGCACAAATGTTTTGTATTTTCATCAGTCAGTTCTAGACTATATAAGACAGATTCAGTTGTATTTGAAAATTAGTTTGTTTTTGTTTTGGAATTTTAAGAAAACCATACACTCAAACATGTTTTACAAGAATTGGCTCAAGTTCTTTCTGTAAATTTAGATGGGTATGCAAATGTTAAAAACCTACAGTTTTAAAAATGATAATTTCCAGTTTCATTGAAGGTATAGTTTTGTAGGTTTGGCTCGAGTCTTTTTTCTCTCAAAAAATTGTTTGTGCTAATTGAACCCAAACCAAGGATAATAATTGGGGGAAAGTGGCAGTAGTACTTAATCACACAACTGATTTTGGTATCTGGTGGAAATATTTGTACCTAGTCATTTGGGTGCAATATATTTTGACTCTAGGCTAAGTGTTTTTCCTCAGTTGAGTGAGGATAAGCTAACCTGGAATGCATGGGACTCGATTTCAGCAGGAGGATATGCTCCTTTTAATTTTGAGTATGGAATGTTCTCAGTAATTTTATGTGGGAAATTTTTGCAGGACAGCTACCCAGTTGAGCATCTTTCATTTTTATCCTCTGAACCCAACGGTCAAATTTTGAACTCATTGCTGATTTGAACGTGCACTTTAAAGAATTTACTGACTATTTTAGAGCAAAACTACACTATTCTGAAGTTTACTAGCAAGGCCCACAAAGCATTTGCAGTCCGATGAGTATCTTGATTGAAGCAGTGCTTCTATAAATACAGGATTTCTAGTTATTCTTCCACCACTTCAGCAGAATCAAAACTTCTATTTCTGGAAAAAGTTACATAACACTCCACACGTATAAATACAGATGTGGGATAGAAATACAAAATTTATTCAGAATCTGGCTTTTTGTCTTGTTTAGAAGGCATAGTATGTGAAAGTTCTAAATGTGAACTATTTTCTCCTATTAAAGGATAAGTTATATTTGCTGGACTCAATAATCTGAGGAATAAATATTTTTGTTGGAATCAAACTTCTATAATTTTGGCATCTATAGTAAAAGAAAACCCTTCCTAACTACCAATCTTGTTCAATAGCAAAGTCCTTGTACAGGATTCAAGTTCTGTAGCCACATTATAATTGCCCCTTCCTTGAGTCTGTTTATATAGGGTATGCCCATTCGACTGTGTTGAAATTTTGGAGGGTCAAGACTATTATCATCATTTTGTCTACAGAGTTAATGCTGAGGTAATTTTAATTTGCCTAACCACTTTTCTATAGTTTTTGAATAATAAGTTGCAGCAAAGAGACACTATTATGCCACATTAACCAATTGTATCAACTCATCTGCCCCTCCTGGAGTCACTCTCTCCAATCAGGGTAACTTGTTCGGCTCATATTGTCTTTTTTTCTCCAACAGCCCCCAATGCACCACTATCCCAACTTTTGCCAGCGGCCCATGCATCACACGCTGCAGTCCTTCATGTTGCTGTATGTATGCCAGACACTGCCCATCAAATAAACTCAACAGAACCACCCCTTCAACTCATCAATCAACACAGTCTGGATAGACAAAAACTAAGTATCATTGATAGATTGTGACATGTAGCTGCTTGTAGCCATTTCAGTTGCTGTAATGATGCAGCAGGCAGTAAAGAAGGCGAATGGTATGTTGGCCAGCATAGCAAGAGGATTTAAGGATACAGATGTTTTGCTGAAATTGTATAGGCTATGAGACCACATCTGAGTATTGTGTGCAGTTTTGGTGTACTTACCTGAGAATGTCCTCGCTTTAGAGGGAGCACAGCAAAGTTTTACCAGGTTGATTCTCAGGATGGCAGGTCTGTCATATGAGGAGAGACAAAGTCAGTTAGGATTATGTTCACTGGAGTTTAAAAGTGAGAGGGAATCTCATAGAAACTGAAAGAATTCTAACAAGGTTAGACAGGTAGATTCAAAAAGAATGTTCCCAATGGCGACTGATTCCAAAACTCAGGGTCATAGTTTGAGAATAAGGGGTAAATCTTTTAGAATTGAGGTGAGAAGAAATTTCTTCACCCAGAGGGTGGTCAATGTGTGGAATTCATTACCACAGACCGTTGGGGCCAAAGCATTGTCTGATTTCAAGAAATTAGATGCCTGTCTTGGAGTTGGAGGGATATGCAGGGAAGGGGTGATCAGGATATTGAATTTGATGATCAGTCATGATCAAAATGAATGGCGGAGGAGACTCGAAGGGTCGAATGGCCTACTCCTGCTTCTGTGTGTCTATGTAGCCACTCAACCTATTTTAAGTGATTGTGATTTTATAATTTTTGGGAGGAGAGGAAAGAAATTTTTCCTCTGGAGGAGAGAAATTTAGAAGTTATTACTGAAGTACAAAGTTTCCATGAAACTTTTTTCATTTAAAGCTATGACTACAGATATTGTATCATTTTTAAAAATGATTCATTCATACAAGTAAACCGTTCTTCCAGGATTTCAAACAGTTTGAACCAAATGACTTTTACCTGAAGAACACTACATGGGACGATGTCTCACTTTGGGACCCTTCATCTACAAAGCTACAGGTTAGTTTATTTTCTGTGCACTTGTTGATTCTTATTTTCAATTTCTTTAATGCTTCATTCAGAGTTGTATCTAACTAGCTTCATTGGTTAAAAAAGATTCTTACTATTCATTCATCCATTATGCATACCTCTTAACTAATTCCTTTTAACTGTAATTAGTGATGTGATTCATTGAAACTTGAATCATGAGCAGATCTGCAGCGGTGCTGCCGGTTTGAAATATTTTGCGATTAATTCTGTGATGGAGTGCAGATTATATATAGTGTTAAGCAATGGGAGTTAGCTGCCCTTCATATGTCATGCCAGTTTTCTTACTATTGCTAAATGTACTTAATGGGTTTTTTCAAGTATTAGTTTCCAAAGCAAATGGGATATGATGTTGAAGGAACATGCATGGCTTGGACAGACAGTTAGGCCCTGCAAGCCTGCTTTGCTATTCAACAAGATCTTGGCTAATCCCATAATATCCAAAAAAATCTGTCAACCTCTGTCTTGAATATACTTGACCACTGAGCATCCACAGATCTGAGGTAGAGTTTTCCAAAGATTCACAAGCCTTAAGTAAAAAAAAATTCTCTACTCACTTAAATGGCTAAAGTCTTGTTCTAAGACTGACTCTGTTTCAGCTAGGTGACATGTTTTCTCAATATCTGACCTATCAAGTTCCTAATAATTTATATGTTTCAATTAGATCACCCCCTCATTCTTCATAACTCCAGGAAATGTGGGCCTAATCTACTCAATCTTTCTTCCATTAAACAATCCAGTCATCCCAGGGACTAATCTAGTGAACCTTCTGCATTTCCTCTGGGGCACATATGTCCTTTTTTGGGTAAGGAGACTGCATAAAGTGCTCTACAAGTGTAGCCTCACCAATGCCCTATATAATTGTAGTAAGGCTTCTTTACTCATACTCCAATCTGTGGCCTCTCTGTTCTCCTCACTGTTTACTTTCCTACTTAGCCTTGTATTATCTGGATTGGCTATGTTGCATTCAGTTGCCTCATCTAAATACTTGAGGTCTGTAAACTGACCTTTGGACCAAAATAACTTTTGAATAACTTTAAAAATAAATTTAAAATACTAAAGAAATATGCTAACAATTTCTACTTGCTGCCTACTCTCTGACACTTCCACAGATCCCTCCTTGCCCCCCCCCCCTTCTGTTCCTTGATCTGCTGCTCAACATTGATCCTGCCAGCATTTGCCTCTTTCCTCTCCTGAACCCTCAAGCAGCTCGGGAGGTGAATGGCACGAGGCAGGATTAACCTACAGAAAGAGCAGCTTTAAATTGCGGAGATATTCCCAAGTTGGAGAGATGACCAGCTGGGGAGGGTCATGAGTGCAATAGGGGCTGCTCCAAAATGATGCTATGGTCACAAGTCTCTGTTTCATACCAGGTATGAAACAATGTTGATGAAAATCCACAATATTAATTATAACTACTGACCCCATGAAAAGCACACTGTTAAATTGAAATGGCTTGAACTTAAAGCACGGACTTGATGTGGTTGCATCCTCAAAAAAAACTATTTACAAATTTATCAAATGTTTCATTTCATAAATAGCTTGATGTGATTAAGCAAAGTCAATATGATTATCTAAGTACCCTGTTACTACACCCCTATTAATCGATGCTAACATTTTGTCTACTATTGATATTTGGTTAACTGGCCAAGTGGTTCCATATTTTCTTGCTCCCTCTTAACTAGTGAGGTTATGCTTGCTTTCTTCCAATCTTTGGGAACTGTGAGAATCTAAGGAGTTCTGGAAGCTTTAAACTAGTGCAACCACTGTCTTTTGCTGCTTTTTTTAAAATGCGAGGATGTAAGTCCAAGAGTTTTGTCCTCCTTAGTACTGGAGAAACTAATGGGACTGATTTCTGCTTGTTCTTCAATCTCACTAAACCATTGGTTCCTCATTATGTCCAAATAATTTTTGTGACTTTTGCAGTGAAGGTGTATACGAAGCATTTGTTTGACATGTCATTTCCTGGTTTTCCTCTATAAATTCACCTGCCTGTCCTTGTATTGGGCCAATGTTTACTTTCATTAATACCTTATTTATATACTTATAGAGTGACAGAATCATTTGTGTTACAGAAGGAAGCCATTTGGCTTATTGGATGCTTCTGACCCTTTTTGGAGCAATCCAAGTCAGTCCTTGCAAGTTTATTCCTTACAAATTTATTTCCTGCAACTTGCCCATCCAGTTTCTTCTTGAAATCATTGTTTTTGCATCCACCACCCTTGTGGGCAGTGTGTTCCAGGTCGTTATCTGTCTCTACATTAGAAAAGATCTTCCTCTCATTCCCCTGCATCTCTTGCCCAAAATTTTAAATTTGCACCCCCTTAACCCTTGTACATCAGCTAATGGGAAGTCTGTCTTTATTTACTTATGTATACCGCTTGTAATCTTGTGCAGCTTTGTCAAATCATCCCATAATCTCATTTGCTGCAAGGCAAACAATGCCAGCATTTCGAACCTAACCTTTTAACTAAAATTCCCCCTTGGAACCATTCTGGTAATTCCTCCTCTGCCCCCTCTGGAGGAACTTCACAGCTTTTCTAAAGTATGATCGTCAGAACTAGATGAAGTAATCCGTTTTTGGTCTAACCAGAGCTTTATGTAGGTTTAGCATAACTTACCTGCTTTTATACTGCCACTATTTATGCAGCCCTATATTGCCTCTCCCATCCCTTTTCCTAACATGCATCACATCACATTTCTCTATATTACGTTCTGTTTGTCAATTCTGGTAACCTGTCTATGTCATGTTGCAGACAATTTGTATCATCCTCACTGTTGGCCACTCTTCCAAATTTGATATCATAGGCAAATGTTGAAATTTTGCTCCATATTCCAAAGTGCAAAAATTGGTACTGGCACCATACTTCAGAGAACACCAATGTCTGCCACTCTCCAATTTGAATGGTAGCCATCAATTACAACTCGCTGCTTTTTGCCCTTGAGCCTTTTTTTAAAATCCAGTTGGACAGTGGCCTTCCCATTCTATAAGCCTCAGTTTTGTTAACCAGATTTTTATGTTATACCTTGTCAAACATTTTCTTAAAATCTCTGTGGATAACGTTCACATGTCCTTCATCAATCTTCTGTTACTTCAGCAAAAAATTCAATCAAGTTAGTCAAGCGCAGTTTGCCTTTCACAAATCTATGCTAATTCTCATTAAATAACTAATTCCTTCATATTTATATACCAATGCCTGTTGATTTTTCTTCCTGGTTAAAGATTTCAAAACTTTACCCACCACTCAAGGTAGTTGCTAGGACTGTCTTGCACCTTTTCTTGAATAAATGTGTCACAGTTACCACTCTCCAATATTTTGGCAACCCCTCCATATCTAGGGAAGATTGAACGGTTCAGGCAAGCCCTTCTGCCATCTCCACTTCCCATAACATCCTGGAATGCAAACCATCAAGGAGCAGGTGACTTATCTCTACCTAAGCATAGCTAGCCTTTCCCTTTTCAGTTTTCACACTACGCATTGTCTATATGATCTTTGCTTTTGCCAATATTGTCGGATTTCTCCTTTTTAAAACGTTTACTTTTTTTTACGTCTCTCATTAATCTACTCATTCTCTTTCCTCAACTTGTTGATTCATTCCCCCTTGCTGAATTCTAAAATCCAATCCTTAGGCTTGCTACTTTTGTTTAGCAATATTTATAAGCCTCTTTCCTTAATGTTAACTCCATATATTAGTAACAGTGGACCACATTTTAGTGGAGTATTATGCCTCATTTAGCCTGTACAAAAATTTTAATGTAATGAATTAACATTTGGACCGCATACAAAGCTTTAGTTATCAAAAATCAAAATTTTTAATTGGCCATAAACATTTTGCATTTAACAATTATTTAGATTCAGTTAATGTGTTGTTACAGGATGTGACATGGGTTACTTGTCAAAATCCTGGATTTTGACATTACTGTGGTTAGCTCAGTTGGCTAGCGTGTAGTTGAGAATACCATGGGCTGCAACAGTTGAAGAAGACAGCTCACCGCCACTTTGGGAGCAGTTAGACTCAGCAATAAATACTAGCCTTGCTATCAATGACCGTGATCATTTTTTAAAATATAGCATCTTATTGCTGATGAAGCACTGTAAAATGTAGCTAATTCTTTTCAGCTGTTTCAAGCCTTTACACTAGGTGCAGTTCAAGCACAATTAATAAATGTGAAAATGCATTCTTTCCCAGTGTAGGAACCAAGACCATATTGAATGTAATCCACTTCAGAATGATTTTTAGTGTATTTAAAATTCAAAAACATTCTATGCATAATATTGGGTGAATGTGACAGACATGCAATCCATGGATGCCTTTTGTTGTAATCATAATATAAACAAAATTAGGCTAATTTAAACTGCACCTGTATAGATAGAACAATAATAACCACTGTTGTTTTACATTTTCAGGATTATCGTACAAAACCGTTTTGTTGTAGTGCTTGTCCATTTGCATCCAAATTTTTTTCTGCCTACAAGAGCCACTTCAGGAATGTTCATAGTGAAGATTTTGAAAACAAAATTCTGATAAATTGCCCTTATTGCCCATACAATGCTGACAGAAAGACCCTGGAGACTCATATCAAGATCTTTCATGTTCCTCTGTGGAAAGTACCCAGTGGAGGCAAGAATGCACACAATGAAAAGTCAAAGCAGGATGGCAATCTTAAACTGAAACATGCTGACAGTGTGGAGCAAGCAGTCTATTACTGTAAGAAATGTACCTACCGTGATCCTCTATACGATGTTGTTAGGAAACATATTTACAGGGAACATTTTCAACATGTGGCAGCACCTTATGTGGCAAGAACAGGAGATAAGTCCGTGAATGGCACATTTTCTGCCCCTAATGGACGAGAGGATGGGACTGTACATTGCAAACGTTGTCTCTTCATACCTAAGACATACGAAGCCTTGGTACAGCATGTTATTGAAGATCATGAACGAATAGGATACCAAGTAACAGCAATGATAGGGCATACTAATGTGGTAGTACCAAGATCAAAGCCCTTGATGCTGATAGCACCAAAGCCACATGATAAACCTTCCCTAGCTGCTGCAAATTATCAAAGTATTAAAACTTCAATGCATCAGAGTATGAGTCGTGTATCCATGTCTAAAAGTGCACAGAATTCTGCAGTCAATCTTATGTCAAGTACAAGTCGTCTGCCACCAAAATATGCCATTTCATCAATGGCACATAACTATCCTTTGGGACAACAAATTAGACTCCCACTGCCAGGTGGTTTACCAGTTTCTCTTCAGCAACGATCGCAAACAGTAAAACAACTTATTTCAAGTGGCAATGGAAGGCAGTATGGAGTTGGGGAACACAGACGGCAATCTCAGATGCAGTATAATGTTCAGTCAGGAAGCTTGACTGGTAACAGTGCATCCAGTCAACTGTCAATGAAGCAGTCACAGTACAGTATTTCTCAAGCACAAAGGATGCAAGGATTGCCCACTTCGGCGGTAAAGTCATTAACTTCTCCAGCAGGCCTCACTAATTCTGCGTCTCAAAGCTCTGCATTAGCTGGTTCTGCTGCTCAGAAATGGAAGATCTGCACAATGTGTAATGAGCTTTTCCCGGAAAGTGTGTATAGCATACATTTTGAAAAGGAACATAAAGCTGAAAAGATCCAGGCTGTGGCGAATTACATTCAGAAGATCAACAGTTTCACAAGCAAGTGTCTCTACTGCAACCGTTATTTACCCAGTGAAACACTGCTTAATCATATGTTAATACATGGACTGTCATGTCCTTACTGTCGTTCCACTTTCAATGATGTTGAAAAGATGGCTGAACATGTACGAATCCTTCACATTGATGAAGAAGTGGGACCTAAGACCGAGTCAACGTTGACTTTTGATTTGTCTACACAGAAGGGTAGTCGCAGCAATATACAACTTCTTGTAACTACGTACAGTGTTTCTGAGAGTGCCTCAATGGAGAATGCAAACTATCGACCCCAGAGTCAGAATTTAACATTCAGAAAACCAGAAGGGCAGTTGCAGCAGCCGAAACCACAGGTTAAATCTAAAATAAAGCCAGATTTGAATTCAATACCTCAGACCCAAATACCCTATAAAAATGATGTGGGAAAGACCCTTTGCCCATTGTGCTTCTCTATTTTGAAGGGCCCAATATCTGATGCTTTGGCTCACCATTTGAGGGAACGACATCAGGTGATACAAACCATTCATCCAGTGGAGAAAAAACTCACCTATAAATGTATTCATTGTTTGGGCGTCTACACAAGCAACATGACGGCCTCTACTATAACGTTGCATTTGGTACACTGTAGAGGTGTGGGAAAAGCACAAAATGGTCAAGATCGAAGTCTTGCTCATGCCAAGGCAACACATTCACCAAGTGTAATGCCCATGAAACGTGAATATGAGTATGAATATGGAGACTTTGCTTTAATGAAAAAAAGAAAATTGGATGGTGAGGAAACTGTTCAGAGTTTTACCTTGGGAGAAGATAAACCAGAAGAGCCAGTCGTTCTAGCTATTGACCCCAAGGGCTATGAGGATGAGTCCTATGAGGCAAGAAAAATGTTCCTCACCAACTACTTTAACAAGCAGCCCTACCCAAACAGAAGGGAAATTGAGAAGTTGGCAGCTGGCCTATGGTTATGGAAATCCGATATTGCCTCACACTTCAGCAATAAGAGGAAGAAATGTGTTCGAGATTGTGAGAGGTATCGGCCTAAGGTGTTACTTGGATTTAACATGATGGAATTGCGAAAAGTAAAGCACAATATGGACTTTGGACCTGCCTGGAATATGTTAAATAACAAAGAAGTGGATGGCAAAGAATCTGCCAGTTTGAAACCAAACTCAGCAAAAGCCAATCAGAAGCCAGAAAAAGAGAGAAGAGTTTTGAGTCTGGGATCAGAAAAGGTGGAGGGAACTGTTTTAGATTTGAGCTCCCAAATGGAGGAAAACTCATGTTCAAACTCTGAAAAGGTGGAAGGAGGTGCTTTGAGCCAGAGTGCTCAAAAAATGGATGGAAGCGCTTTAGATTTGAGCACTCAAATGGAAGAAAGTCCTTCAAACGTGAGCTCAGAGATAGAGGGAGCCCCATTAGATTTGAGTGCTCAGATGGTAGAGCAAAGTCCTTCAATCAAGAGTGCTGAGATGGTCGAAGAAAGTCCTTCATATTTGAGCTCTGAGATGGTGGAGGAAAGTCCTTCCAATATGAGCTCAGACATGGTGGAGGGAAGTGTTTTAGATTTGAGTTCTCAGATGGTGGAGAAAAGCCCTTCGAATGTGAGCTCGGAGATGGTGGATGGAAGTCCTTCAAACATGAGCTCGGAGATGGTGGAAATAAGTCCTTCAAATATGAGTCCAGATATGGTGGAGGAAAGTACTTCAAATATGAGTCCAGATAATGTGGAGGAAAATGCTTCTAATACTTGTGCAGGTGATGATTTGACATCAACTGAAATGGATGGTTTTCAGTCCAGAGAAGAAACTTCTGAAATGGTTCCTGGAGAGTTAAATAATGAATTGCAAAAACCTGCATTTACAAAAGCAGCAACACTGGAGCTGAAGAATGATGAATCAAATATGGAAGAAGAGCAGTATCCTGAACCAGCTTCAGAATCAAAAGGTAAAGAATCTGAAAGTGAGGATTCTGAAGTATTCTCAGAATGTAAAGATGGTGCTTCTCCAGTTGAGGATGGACTACCATCTCCACAAGCATCTGATCAGGAGGATGTTTCAGCTGAACTCAAACAAGAATTTTGGATCAAACGACCGTGGACAGATGATGCATCCCAAAGTGAAGAGGAGCAGGAGCCTCCACGGCCTTCTGAAACAAAAGCTTCGTTAGAAACTGCGAGGCAGAACTGGGCAGAAGGGCCAGCTGAGTGGAGTGGAGAGCCATTCCAAAATGAAGGGGGAAAGTGGGCCAAAGAACAGCCTGAATGGAAGAATGTTTCACCAGATAACGAGGAAAGTTTATCTAATCCACTGTTGGAATGGCAAGGTAACACAGCAGATAGTGAAGGTGAGGAGCTTGATCAACTCCTTGATCAGTCAAATGATGGTCTTTCAGATAATGTGGCGGAACCTGTTTGTGGCTCATCCTCTGGTGTTGGCCTCAGTAGTCAGCCTGCATAGAAAATTGACTTGTTTTGGAGTCTCTTGCTGTGAAATGTGTGCAGTATCTTAAAAATGAAAGGAGCCAGTGTATAAAATTTGAAGGACTATTCAGAGGTACAGAATTACAGACAGAAGAGGTTACAAAATGCAGCAGGTTTAGTTGCATTTTGCCTTTGGGTTGCTTTACAGTTGTACAAAAGTGGCATATTGTAATTTACTTTCTAAATGTTTTCTCATTTACCCACGGTAGTGAAAGGCCAACATGTACTTACTGGTTAACAGTGTACTGTACTATAGATTTCAAGACCTTAAGTTTGTTTTATTCATTTACTCGGTCTGCGTAGCTGGAATGTATATTTCTACAGTCTTTTAGAGCCATTCTAAGTGAAGCTTATCGTATAGGTCTTGTGTACTTGTTCTAGATTTACTGTATGATTCACCTTTTTTTAGTGATATACCTGCTGTTAAATAAATGCAGCATTTAGTTCACTTGATAACTGCTTGAAGGAGGTTGTGCTGTAGTGTCTGTCAACATTATTATAAACTAGTTTTTATTGCACATATCCTTATACAACTTTGGTAGCATTTGGCCAGTAGCTTACTGAACATAAAAACTGGCCTTACTGTAATATGGCAAATTGCTGTTTAATGTATCCTTTGCTCCAATATTGATGGTTACTGGCATTTCAAATGTAATGCATTTTTAAAGTCTCCCTTCAACCTAAATTACTTACAGAACTAGAAATGAAATTCATAATATGCTGATTTCACTAACTTGTGTTCTGGATCAGCACACATGAATTGGGTAAAACATGGCAAATATTTAGAAATGCTGGGTTTTGCCTATTTCAAGGTTACATGTTAGGGATAAACACCATGGTGGTGTTTGTATACATTGTATCATCTATGTAATAGTGTCTGTGTAGTAAATTTCATTTTTTGTGATCTTTATTTTCCTTTGTACTTTTCATTTACACTTCTGGAAAATAAAATGCTTTATCGTACTTAATTGTGTATCATATTTACGTGCATTTAACTTTGGTTCTAGATATAGAAGTTTTAAAAATAAAAATGCAGCTCCCCTTGAAGTGTTTTCACATTCATTAAATGCTGTTTTCTCTAAATGTAAGAAATGATTTTTTTTGGAAATGTTTTGTAATAAATTTGCACATTAAGCCATTTTGATGCAACAACAAGAGGACAGGAATAATATCTTGGTATCTTTAATCTGTTTTGAATTATGGAATTGTAAATGTTGAATGTTGGGAATTTATGGGTTATAAATTGTATATTCATAGATAATTGTATAATTGAATGCTGTAGCTATTTTATAACTTTTGAAGTTGAATGCCATGCATTGTAGCATGTATAAATTGTCACTACTTTAATCATACTTCAGTGCATCATCTTTTGAAAATTACCACTAATTCCATTCTGACAGAAGCTTTGCTTGTAATTTGAAGTTTGTTTCCTGGAACCCGGATGTGCTAACCTGTGGTTTTACTTCACACTATTCAGATGATTATTTTTGGTTGACCCTTTCTCTTGATATTTGGGTTTATTTAGACTAGATTAGACTAATTGTTTTTGAATTATTTAAGTATTGTGTATTTTGTATAAGATTCTGACAAACTTCATAGTTCAATACCACACCACTAGTGCATTGCAGAGTGAGTTGAAGTAGCATGGTTGGAATTTCAAGAATGCTGCAAGAAGAAAATATATTTTTGAATAAAATATTTGTAAAAATACTGGATGCAATACATGAATAGATAGTCATTGCTGAGACCTGACTTCCAAAGTAGATTCTGAGGCATGAAAAAATTACAAACTAAAAGGTTCTAACTCTAGTAAATGTGGTATAATTTACTGTGATTTTTAAAAATTGCAAATGTATAAGTACTCATTTATTTGATTGTCACTTTAATTGCTTGTTGAGTATCAGATCTGCAAGCTTGGACCTAAAAGCTCCTTGATTTTTCTTGGTAACATTTGATTCAAATGATTTCTATTTCAAAGCATACAGGTTGTGTTTCTTGACAACAGAACTGCTGGGAATGAACTTTTCAACCAGGCACATGAATGTTGTCTGAGCCATAATTATCTGCAACCTCTTCAGCTTCCACAGATGGGTCTTGTGTAAAAGAAATTGCCATAGAGGAATGGAGATTAATGAAGAAAGATTCTAACTGAAAAATTCATATGTAAATTGTCATCAATTTCAGCCACGTACAGACTGCTCACCATTGGTTTAAGAGAATTTAATAATCTGAAAATGTGGTTCAGTGTTGCCAAATGGGGTATTTCACATTGTATATTACAGAGATAGGCAATGTTCCTTTTCTAACAGTCAAAGTTACATGAAAAATTGAAGCTTACTAACTATAGATGCCTTTAAAGATACGAATATGTAAGACTAACACTTTCCAGTATGATTTAGGCAGACATTGAATGCTGAATCTTCTAATTGAGGTGATGGACAAATTTAAGATACTGGACAGATTTAAGATGGTGAACAGACTTGGAAAATATAGGTTCCCTTTAACTTGCAGAACAGGATACTTTTTTTCTAGGGGCTAATCTGAAACTTTAAAACAGCTCTCTTGGATGGTTGCAAGAGTGAAATTGATCATAGAGAATTATTGTGCAAATCATGTCTATTTGGAGATTATGGCCAGAGCTCTTGTCAGTCAGTCACTATCCCCTCAAGTCTGGCACAACTATTTGTTAAGTCCACTACAGGATTAGCCATGTTGGTCTGTCAGGGTGGCTTATGACCAAAACAAAACACCACTTCCATTGGAGTTCCAGTGGCCTAATATCAGAAAAATATCTAGTGTTATTGGGAAAATAAAATTAATTGGAGAGCTCTTTCAAAGGAATGACAGACTTGATGGGTCCATTACTGTATGATTTTATGAAGGTGTATTTGAGAAGTGAATGTACTGTGACATAATACACTAAAGCATATGTAATTTACTTGTGTGCAAGTTTGGTTATCTTACAGAAAATAACTAGCCATGTCTTGTTTGTGTGTGACATATTAACTGATGTTACTAATCATCAAACATTATCAATATTGAAAATAGACCAAATGCATCAGAGCTGGGGCTATTGATGTTTACTTACAATGACCAGGAGGTGGAAACAACTGTCAATTTTGTTGCTATCTGGGAACAACTGCAAATAATTGAACAGACCAGGCTAATCAGTCACAGGATTAGTGGCATGGAGAAGAGTGGCAGATGCTGTTTAATATGGACGCGTCAAAAGTCACAATATTGGAAAAAGGTAAGACTGCACTGTAAAATTAATGGTATCTAACAGATTATTGGAGGGTTTGATTACTATTGCTGCAGTGTTGACAGCTTCAACAAAGAGCAAATCAGACAAAAACAAAATGCTGTACTCAGCAAATCAGGCATCATATTTCATTAGAGCGATCAGCCTGTTAGATATATTCAACTGACTATAAATGTTTAGAATGTCTAGAGCTGCTGTCTCTGAACTTTGATCCAGATGTGGCCTGCGGGCCATAGTTTGGAGACCCCTAGTCTCGGATGGAGCAGGAGTTCAGTGTACAATGATGATCGTGAAAAAAGGATAAGACAATGGAAAAGATGCAGTGACAGCAACTGAAACAAAGCTGTTCCTGTGCCAAAACAAATTTTGGAAGAACCTTTCCCCCAAGCCTATAAAAGAGCATACTGAGTAGGAACTCACAGGATGAATGCCTCAATGTTTTGTGATTTTGTTTTAGCTAAAAGGAAAATGTATACTCCTGTCCACTGTAGTCAGATTCTACAACATGTGGCAGATTTCAAACTAATTAGAAATTGGGGGGGTGGGGGTCAGTAGTTCCTGCTGGAGGTGTTGGTTTGAATTTTTTAATAAAATGTACATGCGAATCAAAGTTCTGGAATTATCAAAATGCTTGACTGGGATATTTCCCTGAAGATTGGAGAAGCCTGCTGGTGTTGTATCACATGATGTACAAATCACTTTTGCATCTCATTTGTATACCTCAAAGGACACTGCATCTGAGCTGCCAATTTTATGAGTGTCTTTTTTGCACAATTCAATAGATCCAGTCCATTGGATTGGCACTGACTTGGGTGTCATGGGTTTAACAAGATATCAGTCACAAAAACTGCAACTTCTAGTTAGTGACTAAGTAAAATCCCTTTCTCTGTTCCATCTTGATTGTTTCTCCTACAATCCTTATTTTGCTCCATCAGCTCCAATGGGTGCAAAATAAATTACGTGGTGCACAATTTGTTTACCTATCCATTGTCAGACCTAGTTCAACCATTATTAAACTTAAACCCTTCTTCCATGTCTAATCCATTTGCACCAATAAATGCAAGGATTTAAGAATATTAGAAATAGGAGCAGGAGTAGACATACTGGCCCCTCAAGTTTGCTCTGCCATTCAGTAAGATTATAGCTGATCTTTTTGTGGAGCTCCTCTTACGCACTCACTCACCATAATCCTTAATTCTTTCTGTTCAAAAATTTACCCTTGCCTTAAAAACATTAAATGAGGTAGCCTCAACTGCATCACTGGGCAGGGAATTCCACAGATTCACAACCCTTCATGTGAAGAAGTTCCTCCTCAAGTCAATCCTAAATCTGTTTCCCCTTATTTTGAGGCTATGTCCTCTAGTTCTAGTTTCACCTGCCAGTGGAAACAACTTCCCTGCTTGTGTTACCTATGCCCTTCATAATCTTGTTTTTAAAAGATCTTACCCCTCATTCTGAATTTGTGAGTATAGCCTTAGTCTCTCATCAGTCAATCCTTTCAATTCCAGAATCAACCTCATGACTCTCACCACTGGAGGGGGTGCAAACATATCCTTCCTCAAGTAAGGAGACCAGAACTGTACACAGTATTTCAGGTGTGACTTCACCAGCACCTTATACAGCTGCAACATAACCTCGCTGTTTTTAAACTCTATCCCTCAAGCAATGAAGGAAAAAAATGCCATTTGCCACCTTAATTACCTGCTGCAACTGCAAACCAACTCCTTGAGATCCCTGTACAAGGATACCCAGGTGCCTCTGCACTGCAGTATGCTGCAATTTTTTACTATTTAAATAATAGTCCATTGTGCTGTTGTTCCTATTGAAATGGATGACCTCACCTTTACCAATGTTGTACTCCATCTGCCTGACCATCTCCCACTATCCCTTTGCAGACTTTGTGTCCTCTGCACACTTTAGTCTTCCACATCTTAGTGTCATCTGTGAATTTTGATGCACCACATTTGGTCCTCACCTCCTAATCACCTGTGTAAATCAAACAATTGCAGTCCAACACTGATTCCTGAAGTCACTGATCGCCAACCAGAAAAACATATTTACCCCCACTCTTTGCTTTCTCTATCCATGCTAATACATTACCTGTAACATCATGCACCTTCCTTATGTAACAGTCTTTGGTGCAGCACCTTGTCAAATGCCTTCTGGAAATCCAGATACACATCTACAGGTTCTCCATTCCACCAAATTAGTCAACTATTACCTAGCCTTCATGAACCCATTCTGTGTCTTGCCAATGGGACAATTTAGATCTAAATGTCTCGCTATTTCTTCCTTGATGCTAGATACACACATTTTCTCTAACACATAAATTAAGCTAACCAGCCTATAGTTACCTGCTTTTTGTCTCCCTCCTTTTTTAAACAGTGGTGTCACATTTGATGTTTTTCAATCTCCGGGAACCACCCCAGAGTCCAGCAAATTTCCGTAAATTACGACTCATGCATTTGCTATTCCTCTCACCATCTCTTTTAGTATCCTGGAATGCATTCCATCAGGACCAGGCGACTTGTCTACTTTTAGCCCCACTAACTTGCCCAACACTACCTCTTTTGTGATAATGTCATCAATTTTTCCTGTCATACTGAAATCATGCCTCTTGCTCTGATCTATTTATATTATGCTATGATATTCACTAAAAAACAGGAGCCAATTGAGATAATGGATAATTTTACGTGGGTTGCATGTAGAATTTCAAAAATACTTCCATATTAATTGATTCATTTCTTTAAACAGGTTAAAGTACATTGTGATTGAACCAAAATTCAGTATACATTGAGCATTACTCACTTACGTCCTCTTCTACACTGCATCTTTGTCTTCTGATTGTCAAACTTTAATAAATTGTCGCAACCAATGAATGATTTAAACTGTTCACTTTGTACATGCTTTCTTATGGAAAATTATTTATGTGCATGTCCTGTAATTTTTACATTAAAACCTATTGGCTACCAATATAATCTTACTAACTCTTGATTTTCTAACTTGCTTATCACCGACCCTCTTTGACCCTTTGCTGTGAGCAAGGTCTCTAGCAAGGAGCTGTGGAATGGAGGGTAATCAAGTGGTCTGCATAAGATGTGTGTGCAAGGGCTGCATGGTGAACACCACTGGCGTAGCACCTTTAATAAAACATCCCATTTGTGTTATGAACAAAATATGACCCTGAACTACATAAGGTTAGGTGACCAGCAACTTGGTCAAGGAGATAGAGTTTTAAAGGAGGCCATAGCAACGTTTTAAAATTATGTTGCATGACTGGGAGCCGATGTAGGTAATCAATAACAGGAACTTGGGGTGGCAGAGTTTTGTATAACTTTTTACATTTATGGGGGGGGCAGCCAGGAGTGTTGGAATACTGAAGTCTGGAGGTAACCGGTATAAATGAAGGTTTCAGCAGTAAATGAGCCAAGGAGGGGTATTTTACAGAGCTGGAAATAATCATCGTGCAGATTCTTCTAGTGTCAAATTGCTGTCAGGAAGAGGGATGGAATCATCCACTAGGAATAGAATATGGACTGAAAACAATGAGCCCTCATGTTCTCTCTAAACCTGCCCTTGTCCGCCCACGATACAAATCACTCATGGTCCAACAACTTCCCATTCTATAAAGGTTTTCTCTGCATATCACCCCTATTTCAAAAACCCACTTTTCAAGTTCCTTTTTCCCACATTTAACCTCTGCAAACCATGTTCATCTCCAGCCTTTATTCCTTTCTATGTACATAATTGACAAGTAAAAAGTCTGACAACACCAGGTTTTAGTCCAACCGACTTTTTACTGTGTTTATGCCAGTCCAACGCCGGCATACCCACGTCATAATTGACAATACATTGTCAGCTTACCTCTCCATGCACCCCCTTCATTCCTCCACTGCCTCAATTTGGCAGACTGCTTCAGTGACCTACAATATTGGATAAGCTGCAACTAATCTCCAGTTAAGACTACAACCACCAAATTCACTTCTTCCCCAAACTCTTATCATTGCCACCAATTTCAAACTCCTGCCTGGTTGAACAAGCCTGTTGGCAATGAGTTCCAGTCATTCCTGAGGTGAGTTTCCTACCTCCTCATCTCCAGTTGTCTCAACACACCTGTGCTGGAGTCTTTTTCCAAACCTGTGGCCTCCTGACTACACTTCAAATGCTTATCTGGCTGGCTTCCTCCACCAAACTTAAATTCTGCTGCCTCTCTCCTATCAACCAGTCTCATTCACCCTTCACACTGTCCTTGCTGATTTGTATTATTCAAGCTCCCTCAACACCACTCCAATCTTAAATTATTTTTGGATAAATCATTTCATAGTAATGCCTCTCTCGTAACTATGAAACTGCTGCTCCACATAGCCACCCTTTCTGACTCCCTTTACATTTGTCTGACTTTGGCTTCTTATGCATCCCCTTCTACTTTTCCATTTAAAAGCCATCAGTCACCACCCGTGATCCATCCACAACCAGTGTTGCACACTTAGATCACGCTCAACTTTACTTTGCCACTTTAACCGTAAGACATCAACTTTATAAACTTAAACTTAAGAATGGACAAGAAACCATAGGCTGGGATATGCCAGGTGTGCTAATATGGTCTTAAACAAATCATCATTAATGAACATTACTTCAATGTACAAACTCGTATGTATAAAAATCTTGAAATTACAATAAAGGGTCAAGCACAAGTGAAGAAAATTTTATTTTCAGCAACAAATACTCTCAAAAACTATATTCAAGTAATAGTCTATCTTGTGCAAAAGTCGATGACCTCTGGCTTTTAGCCAAAGAAATCCACCCTTTTGCTGCTGAAGTCAAACCTACCTTGGTGAAAGCCAACTCATTGAAAGAATCAAAGCTGCCTTTGATGATGTGCACTATTCTGTTCAGATCCTCTTGTCTGCATATGTCAGCACACAATGTCAAGGCTACTTTTGGTTTTGACAGGAACGTGACAACACTAATAGAGATACCAACATATAAACAAACATGAATTAGAATCAGAACTAGACAATTTGCCCCCTCAGACCATTCCACCATTTCAAGTTCTGCATTCCCATCTAATCCCAACACCATTGGTTCCCTAGTCTAACAAGAATCTACCTCCATCTTAAACATATTCAATAATCCTACCTCCACTACCTTCTAAGGTAGAATTCCAAAGTCACACAACCTTAACAGGAGAAAATTCTCCTTGTCTCTGTCCTAAAAGACAACTCCTTAAAACAGTGTCCCTAGTTCTGGACTTAGCGACAAGAGAAAATATTTTTTCCATGTGCACCTCATCAGGGCCATTCAAGATCTTCCATACATCAATCACGCCATCCCTCTTCTAAACTCCAGTGGAAACAAGCCCAGTCTGTATGACCTTTCTTCATAAGGCAAACCTGCATATTCCAGATATCTAGTAAATAACTTCAAACCATAAGATGAATTTCAATCTCACTAAGCTATTCCTCATGTAAAAGTCATCACCTTTTTTGGCTAAAGATTTAGCCTTAGAAACTTGGACTTTTACATGAGTATCCTTTTTGTTAACGGAAAAGAAAAGCAAAGCAGCCAGGAATAAAGGTTGCTACAATGAAAATAATATTGTTAATGGGTTTATCGATGAATTTAAATAAATGACTCCTGCTTCAAATTACACTGAGTTCCTTTCAAAGTATCACACACTCGTTGAAATGCTATCACCACTGAACTTCCATTGATATAGATTGCAGAATTTTGTAGTACTGGCTTCAAACTGACCTATCAAAATGTAGGCATGGTTGAAAGTTTTGGACAAGTGTCATACAGTGAAAAACATGAATAAAATTATGGCAACAATTCATAGCAAAGAATTAAATTGGAAGTGATTAAAAGAGTTGTTAAAAGTTGACATGAAAGTATCTCAAAATACAGTAACAGCACAATCTACGAATCAAAAATTTGCACAGCAGACTCGTTACTTGTATGCTGTTTGAAAATGAAAAAGATAACTGAGTCTTGGAATATTATACACAATAGCGCAAGAGTGGACCAATGTTGGATGGGTTATATGTGACAAAATATGAAGATAGTATTGCAGCTGTCAAGATTTGCAGAACCATCTTTTAATGAAATCTAACTATGAGCTTAGAAATTGATTTGAGGACTGAAAAGAGTTATTAGGTGATGGAAGCAATCAAAACATTCAGAAGTTGGATATAGCATAAAAGAAAAATAGATCTACTAACTCAACACGACCCAAGAGCTGCTTCTGTTAGATCAGCCACTCTTATGGTATCTGAGCAACAGTTGCTAATTGTGGCAAATTTGGGGTAGTTTTTTGCATTTGGTTTGTGCCCACCAGGAATATGTTGAGACTATCAAAGCTGATTTCATAGTGGAACCTTAAGAATTTTCCTTCCAGTTATCTAAAGTTGACCTTGAATCTGATGTGTGGAAATGATAACTTTCGGAATTCCCTGGCATCCTCTTAACAAATAATTATCTATAGGAGGAGCAATAGAATATAATCATCAGGAAATCCCCTCTCTACCCAACCCCCCCCCCCTTTTTCAAAATGGTAGGTTGTAAAAGTCTATTGAATTGGAATTTGAAAGTCTTTCCTTGCCTAGGAAATATTTAATTGTTTTGAGTGGTAGCATTTCTTAAATGTTCCTATTGGAAACAGTCCTTATCATGTATTTGTGTTTTTAAAAAGTAGTAAAAAGTAATACGTTATCATGAATGTTACACTTTGTGGTATAATTTCATGGAAGCCAAACCAAAGTCATTTTCCAACATTGTGCTAATGGTTGGGATGTTCAATTGTCATGAGCATTTTAACAATTCAAGCCTTGCCATATATTATTTTTTTCTCCATTATTACAAATTTTATATCTCCCATCTGGATTGTCAATGAAAGCTCCTGTTAGGCAAACGTTTTGCAAGAGTGTAGAATTAAAAATTATCTCTTGGTAAGCTATAGTCCTGGATTCTGAGAATTGTAGCATCAGTATTTACAATATAAGAAAAGAACAGAATGTTGAACATCCCAAGGAGACTAATATTAATTCAGGATCAGGGACTCACTGAAATTAATGTAAACAAAGTCAGAGTTATGCCGAAAATAATGCCAGCGGAAACTGACGTATCTCCAGGGCTTGATGGTTTGCATTCCTAGAGCTTTGAACAAAGTAGGTATGAACATTACAGATGTCCCTAGTGATGTGCCAAATTTCTCTTCAGGAATTGCTCCTTTTAAATTGGAAAATTGAACCTATTATTCTGCTATTTAAGAAAGGTGGGAGAGGGAAACCCAGGCAATTATAAACCATGGGTTGATATTTGTAGTCCAGGGTCTATCATTAAGGGTAGTAACTGGACATTTTAAATTTCCAGCTGATCAGACAGCCAGCATAGTTTTCTAAAAGACAGGTTATGCCTGACAATCTGATTGCATTCTTTTGAAAGGGTGACATAAGAAGTGGGCAGAGGAATGTCTAAGGATTTTATTTTTATGGACTTCCAGAGAGCATAAGTCTCATAAAAGTCTGTTTTCTAAAGCTGATGCTCATGGATCTGAGGAAAATTATTTATCTGTTTGGGAGACTGTCTCCTGCTACTTAGCTACCCTTTATCCCTACTCTCACTGGGATAATATGCTTTATACAGTCCTGCAGCGAAATGTTGAGGCCTCAATTAGTCACTGCAATTAACAACTTTTGTGATAGAATAGAGATCCATATATCCAAGTTTGCCAATGACTCATGTTATGGTTCAGGTTAGAAACTGAAGCCCACAGGTTTTGCATTTTTGAATTTGGCTAGGATAAGCATGAGGTGTTTCACTTCGGGTATAATTCAAGTGACCAACTAGGGCGTTTTTAATCAAAGTTTATTTAAGAATATAATTAACATGTATAGTAAAAAAAATTGCAAGAACTTTTATCAATTACAAACAAGAAACAAAACAACCACTATAATGCATAATTGAATGAATACCTGTAATATGTTCCAATTAAAACCAAAACCCATAGACAACAAAAGATCCTTTTCACACGTTTGACACAGCGCAGACTAATGCTCATTTGATACCGGGATCAAGTTCCTTGGGCTGAATGTTGATTTCAAATGATCTTGAAAACTCAGAGCAGTATGTAGTTGCATCAGCAACCCCTCTCCCACCACCGCCCCCAGCATGATTTCTTTGCTGCAGCATGACAAGCCTTTCTTTCAGTTAACTGGTAGAAATTCAAAGCAAAACAGAGCGAGAAAAATACTTCTTTTCCAGCTTGCTTCTAAGACTGCATCTAACACTGCAGCCAAAATGAAACTGAAAGCCGAAAAACTTTGGTCACCTGACCTCCCAGTTTCTTTCCTCCTTCCAACAATGACATTATCGAAGGTTGTGACCATGATTTAAAAAACTCAAAGGTACACTAACCTCATACTCAAAAGACAGGCAACCATGTAAATGGAAGTGAAGGTTACAAAGGCATAGCAATAGATTAAACCAATGTACAAAACTGACAAATGGATTTCAATATACACAAGTGTGGGATCATCCTCTTTGGACCTTAAAAGATAAAGCTCTGAATACTATGGCAATGTGGCACCATGATAAGCCTTGCTGCCTCACAGCACCAGGACCCAGGTTTGATTTCAGCTTGGGTCACTGTGTTGAGTCTACATATTCTTCCTATGGCTGCATGGGATTCCTCTGGCTGCTCTGATTCCCTCCCACAGTCTGAAAGATGTGCTGGTTACAGGTGCATTGGCCATGCTTAATTCTCCCTCTGTAACCGAACAGGTGCCAGAGTATGGTGACTAGGGGAGTTTCACAGCAACTTCAGTATAGTGTTAATGTAAGCTGCAGTGCAATGCTCTGGTTAGATTACATCTGGGGTAAGCTGCTATGAATAGTTTTGGGTACTGTTTCTATGGAAGAGTATATTGGCCCTGGAGGGAGTGTGGCATAGATTTACTAAAATCTAAGACTGGGGATATATACTAAAATTAAAAAGTGAAGTTAGGAAATTCACAAAGGGTGATAGAAGTTGCAACATACTCCCACAAACTGCAGTTGACACTGAGTCAACTGTTAACTAAAGGTGTTGAGAGATATGGGAAAACATGCAAACGTATGGAGTCCAGTCTCAGCTTTTGGATGGTGGAACATACTTGAAGCCTCCTGTTCCTATGTTTAGGTTTATGTAGAGGTTTAGGGGGTTGGTCCTTGCCTTCTGAACAATATTGACTGTTATTTTCTAAGTTATCTGTATTACTAATAAATATAAGAATAATGAAATATTAAAATGAGAGTTCTCAATTTTTTGGTCAGAATTAAACTAGAATTGTTATACTTAGATTATTTTAATGGAAAACAGTCAAAATTATTTATGTTGAAGTGTTGCTTTTAAAGTACATTCATAACTTAATAGTCACCTTACAATAACATTGTGAAATTACCCACAAGGAATTTTATGGTGAGCGAACAACTTTTAAAACTATTATTCACATGACTGGGGACAATTGGGAAATCTCATTCCCAAACTTAAGTTTACATCCTGAGTTGGAACATACATTTATGTTGAAATTTAAAGAAAATTTCAGAGAATTCATTACAGGCAAGAACATGCACCAAAACTTCAATTTCCTGTGGGCAAGATTAGAGCACAAAGATCCACTTTGGAAAGCAAGAAAGAGCCAAACATAGACTAATCCCAGATCATGATGACCTTAGATATTCTGTGGTTAAAGTTTCTTCCATTCTTCCAGTCATGGCTACACTACTTCCTTTTCAGTCCACTCTGTCATCTTTGAACACACCTGCAAGTTATATTCATTTCCATTCTCTGAATTTAGCCATGTTGCTGATATTCCTATTACATCATAGTTTTCTTCTGCCTCCAGTTCTGACATCTTGCTTACAATATCTGTTGCATTCATACATTTACTGACATATCTTACTGTGCATTTGCCTCCTTTTATTCAGCAAGTCTCTGATAATTAATCTAACAGAAATATGCTTCACCTTTATTACAATGACCAACTAGGCAAGATACTGACAGCATATGTAGAACTCCAACATAGCAAAGATCAAAACAATGGAGACTTTATGATCACATAAAAGATATTTCCTCAAATTCGTTCATGAACTAAATGTTATGTGGTGCCTCTTTTAATTTGAACAGTTCCATTTAAAAGTAACCCAGCAGACAAGTTTTAGTCTTAAACACAATAAAAGATTAGTTTATTACAAAACTACTGCTAGAAGTTACTCAACAAAAAAAATAAAGTTATTAACTAAAATATAAATAAGATTAAAAGCAAATAAAGACAAAATGATACTTGAGACTGATTTGAAATTCATGTTTGTGAGATGTCTTGTGGATCTATTACTTACGTTCTTCTTTCTGAATGTAGGAGTTGAAACTTGAGGTTCAGTTTTCGATGGCTTCTGAGGTTTTTGCCTCTCTCTGGGAGAGAGGGAGATGATTCCTTATGACCACTACTACTGCAGTTACGTCACTTGAAGATTGCCTGGATCTTTTGCAGAACAGCAGTTGATTTCTTAAACCTTTCTTCTTGGACAACCAGTGACAGAGATAAAACCCCTCTATGTACCTCGGAAATTCACAGCTGTTTCACCTAAGAGCTGTGTGCTGCTATTGAGTCTCACACTGCCACACAAGATGGTTTCCTACAGCCTCTTTATACATTTAAAAAACAACAAAATGGCCATTAAGTTATATTTCAAGGAGCTATTGTTTCACCAGGCAAAGCTGGTCCTTTGAAGTCTCTTCCTGCCTCCTGTTTTTTTTCAGAAACTACAAGTTTTTCATATCCTTTTAGAGAATACAATGGACATCCATGGAGGGGTCTTATACATTTTAAATGATTCTTCACAGCTCTAGAGATCATAAAAATATGTTAAGGTCAAAATGCACATTTAAAATAGTGGTCCTTAAAATCTAATTTTATAATTACACATTCATGACAAGAGATTAAAAGTAAGTCTGGTACTTCAAAATATTTGGCAACATTAACGATAAAAATGCACCAAAATCAAATTTTCTCTACTCTTACTTATGTAATTTGCTCTTTTTAAACAATTAGAACAGTAAAGTCAACTAAAGCATAATAAAGACATCCTATAGTCTATTTTTCTTTATAAACGCTATGATTCTAAAGGCACCTGCAAATGGGAGGAATGGAGAAACGTACACTGATCACACAATCAATATTCTATAAATTATGAATGTTATTTCTGGAAATGAAGCAGACGATGTAGAATGTACAGAAACATTCTTATTCTAGAAATATATTAGAGATATAATCTTGACGATAGCTCTGCCTCAGTATCGTTTCATTCTACATCTGACACTAGTCTCACTTTACCTTAAATATTTAATGTTCTGGTTTGGCTTTTTGACACATGAAATGTCCAACATGCCACGCGTAAAAAAGTGGCTAACATCAGAATATGACAATCTGATAATCTGACTTAGGGGTTAGGAGAAAACTTTGTTTTCTGAACAAATATGGGATGATTATGAAACATAAAAGCCAGTATAATGGTTAAGAACCAGATCCAATATTCAACAGAACAAAACCATTCAAACAACTTGGATTTATATAGCACATTTAACATTTAATAATATTTAATTATCCCAAAGTACTCTACACCAGTGTAATAAAGCTAAAATGAACACTAAAGCAAAGGAGAAAATATCAGGAGCTGTGCTAGTTTCAACCAAAGTGGTGCTAAGAGATATAAAATTAACCTTTGTGCAGTTGGGGTGGGGCTGAGAGAAGGAAAATCATGTCAAAATAACAGATCAGAGATGATCTCATTGAACGACAGAGTGGGCTTGAAGGGCTGAATGACTACTCCTGCTCCTACTCCTATTTCTTACGTTTCTTAAGAGACGTCCACACAAATTGGTCAGGATTCCCACTCCTGATTATCTTGCTACGAAGCACACTTATTGGAACATTGGATGAGACATGTTTAGACTCACTGTAATGAGCATCACAACTACATTACTATATTCACAGCCTGATACAAAAAAGAAAATTCAATAGCCGCAGTCAAAATCACTAGCTTTTATTTGTCCGTGAGCCATGGCAACACATTGTCCAGACATCTAGACTCTGCTACAGTTGGAAACCCACTCCATGTATGGATCTGCTTTTACTTCCCAGGTATCTAGTGAATCCCTCAGAATGATTGTCAATGTGCAAATTTCCTACCTAGATTTTGACATATTGCTTTCACTGTCATCTACCCTTCGAGATTTAATACATTTCCATCCTTCTTAATCTATCTACCAACTTCTATCTCATACATAACAAAGTTGTTAATAAGTCATCTGTACTTGAGGAGAATGTTACAGATGTCCCTACATGAATAATTCTGGTGCTCACAACCAGCACACAACTACAGTTGAACATCCTGTTTTTGAAGTGGGACTTGAAACAACTTTACAGCCCTGGCTGAAAATTCTTATACATTGTTAATTTTTGAAGCTGAAAGCATCAAACATGTTCAGACACAAAAACGGTCTAACACCCTGTAGAACCCAAGTTCAGTGGATATATCTGTACTGCCACTAGTTCAGAAAATGAATATGTCAAACAATTAAGCATCTGGATGGTAAGTATCTTTCCCATTCATGTAGCGAACACAGCGAACATAAGGGACATCCGATTCCAAAATAATGAGCAACTCCATTCAAAAATATTAGAACTTGGTTACAATTATTTGCAGTAACTTAAAAATTGGAATTATAAATAAAATTGCACTTTTTTTGTTCCTTTACCCCAGTTACAGAAACTAATTAGTTAAGATAACAATATCATCTTTGGATGGAAAATTAAAGGAAAATACTGCTCTAATAGTATAAGGTAACTTTTTTTCTATTTCTAGAAACATATATACATTCAAAATGCAATTCACAGTATAATTTATCTAATCTTATTCAAATCTATCACATTAGGAAATTAAGAACATAGAAAATGTTAACATTTGAAATTAAATCATTTATGTAATGTGTAATACTGACTTCAATATGAAATTCAGTAACTTTCCCATAGTGGATATATAGAACTTATTCAAAATACCCCAATGCTCAATATATGCCTGTAATTCAATTCTGACCATGTGATTTTCTATTTTATACAATCATTTAATTAGTCTGGCTCTAATTTGTGTATAAAAAATGGCATAATGCAAAGAGTCAACTTGCATAGATGAGAAGGCCACTGACTCTAAACAATGGATGTGAGACAAAGAGGTGTGTCAGCATAAAATATGTCTGCTCTGCAAAATCATAGGAAATAATATTCTACATTCCCAATAAGGATATTACTACCAACATTTTGTTCGTACTACAGAGAAAATAAATTATTGCAATATATAAACCTCAGGCGCAAATTTTGAGCATTTGCTGATTTTTAAATTGCACACATTTTAGTGACCAAAAAATATAGTTGGAGCCAAATTTTAATCACGCTGGCAAAACAGACAGATTTTACTTGGATTAGATACTGTACTACCTTTCAGCAACCTGAGCACAGGCAACAAGTGCAGTTTCACACTAATTAAACTTAAGTAAACAAGGGACACAAGCTCCATTTTTACAATGCAAACCTGTCAATCATTTATTTCCTGTATCATAAATACTTAACTAACCTTTCCATTGCAGTTTCACTGGAGTTTGTATCTTCTATCAATAACACTCTAACTGCTGCCAAATTTCTGACTGTGGCTTCACCACTTGTTAGGAAGAGGGGCTTTTTGTGCTTCTGCATCACTGGACGAGAATTGTAATGTGGTTAGTCAGCAGAAAGTGTGTATTAAACAGATAGTTCTTACCCATCATTGTAATGATGTAAAACAGCTGCTCTCCTACAACACAAAGTCACGTGAAAATTTGAGGCAGTTGTATTGCTATTAGAAAACACAAACTTTAGTGGAAAAAGGATAAAGATTATCTTATTCTCATGATAGATAGGATCGCACTAAAACAGTTGTATGCGACTGATTTCGATCTGTATAGCCATCTGAATTTTGACTGCATGACAATAATCAACCAACTTGTTCTTTCCATACAATATGTTTTCTCTATTTTCTTGTTTTGATTTTTATGCCTCTCCCATATTTGAATTTGGTCTTTCTCACAATCATGAGGGTGGTTCAGCTTCACATCCTGCAACAAGAAATAGGACTTATGGAAAAAGACAAATGATGTTTGACTTGAGTACTTTACTGGAAAATAAAATTTCTAATCTTCTCCCTTAACAGGAAAAATGTTCTTTTATATTTACATTTTCACACACATTGATTAGTAAATACTTCATGCTTGAAAGGCTGTAAATTTCAACGTTATATTCAATGTTATAGGTACATCAGGAATGTTAAACAACGGTACCACATCAGAAATTTATCCAAGCTTTTTGAGATCCTTGTCGACATGAGAGCGAAGTGGCAGAAGAAGCACATGCGCAGGTTGAAGTGTAAAAGGCAAAACATGAGGCAGAGATCCAAGTGAACCAGTGCTGAAGATGCAGTACTGACCAGGCTTTGTTAAATCTTACACAGCAAATGAACTCTGATGCTTCTGTTTATACACCTTTTTCTAAGACCATCGGTTTAGAGGCACCTTGGATGCTGATCATGAGAAGATCTTGTATATTGATCTGTTGTGGTACTGTGCCTTTGTCTACAGTAGTGGTGAAATAAAATGGATTGTGTTTACATACCTGTGGAAAATTCTACTTCATTTTTCAAGGTACATTGCTTCACATAATTGAAAACAACACAGCTTGACTTTATTTCTGAATTCACTTCAAATGTATCTCTTCACATTCATAATATGATCATTTGTGTTATGAAGGGAAAAAATTTTAAAAGTATCATTTTGAAACCTGGGGCCAAATTCTACGCTTCCGCAGCGCATAGGGATGCCTACCCAATCTGCTGAAAATAGAGGTATTGGGCTGTAGACCAACTGAGGCTCAAGAGCTTCCCTCCCTCCACCCCTGCTGCAATTTTCCCACGGCAAGCAGAGGCCCCTGTCAAGTGTGAAGCCCAGAAGCTTTCATTTCTTGGACTTGTGGAAGGCAAAGAAAGCAGTGTTTCTTCTTTACAGGCCCCCAGGACTGTCAAGAGCCCACCTCCTCAGGTTTTCCTCCACCTTCCCATTTCCCTTCCCCCAAAGCCAATCCACCCTGCCCTCCACCCACTTCACCAGTGCCTGCCAGCATGACCCTGGCAATCCCAGTCCCCATCCAGACAAGTTTAGTTGGTGGACTGGCTGCTGTTCCACCTGTAGCCACTGTTCTTGATGGAGCTGCTGCACCCAGAGACCTCCTCTGCAGATGGGGGCAGAAGTTTCGCCTCCAGCCACTTAGTGGCTTTGTGAGTGTAAAATCCTGGTCTTGCTGACCAGGTTAGTTATGTAATAGCTAACAGACAGATGTTCTGTATTACATGCAGTATTGGTAGGTTGTGACTACTGCCATTTTGAGCTTTTGGAATATTTCACTGCTAACTTAGAGTATCCCAAAAATGTAGTATTATATGTCACAGAAAACATCTCCATAAATTCAATAGTGCACATGCCACCTTTCATTCAAATGGAATTGGGTGACAAAACAAACTGTACAACACTTGCAGTAATCTGTTCATCTATGTTCTTTGTCTCAATGCAAGTGGTGTATTCTTGATGAATACTGTCCTTCTAGCTTGTGGGAAACATCATCACAATCAGGCGTTTGATTTGCTGAAGTACGTCCTATTAGAACTCTCAGGAAAATAGGCCTCAGTTCTGTATAAATTGGGTAGCTCATACGTTGAGTTCTGTTGGTTATAGCTGCTGCCTTTCTTCTGCAACAGAAAAATAAATCCATTAAAAGTGATATAGTTCCAAAAAAGGGATTGAAGAGAAGCAAAAATTATATAGCCGTATTTACAGAAACAAACTGGTGACTTGACCAATGCATTGGCTTAGTACAAAATAACCTTAGGAACAAAAATCAGAAGACGCAGAAAATTTAAAACCACAATGTCAACGGTACTAAAAGCTGGTACAATCTCACACTTTACACATGCTAACAAACTTAAGTCAAAGAACCAGACATTTATCCCCTAATGTTGACAATTATGCTGAATAGGCGATCGAGGAACAAGATAGTTAAAATTTATTGAACGAAACTATGCTTTCCATTTTATGTTTTCACTCTGCTTACATTTAGAAACGAAGGTGCATTGATTGAATGTAGAAGTTTACGAACAGCGTGAGGCAAGTTTCCATAATCTTTTTCTGCCTGAATCACTTGTTGCTCCAATGTAGCTGCATTCTGTCCAACCATCTTCACAAAAGTCTAAAATAAAAAAATTAGAAGATCCGCAAAATATTTACTTAACATCAAAACTAAGAATCTACTATTTTAACCAAAGTTGTCTATGATTTCATGTTGAGTAGAGCAAGATGTACAACAAGATGTATCAGCAAGTTGTACACAACTCTGGTGCGGCCGCACTTGGAGTATTGTGTGCAGTTCTGGTCCCCACATTATAGGAAGGATGTGGAGGCTTTGGAGAGGGTGCAGAGGAGGTTTACCAGGATGTTGCCTGGTATGGAGGGGAGGTCCTATGAGGAGAGACTGAGGGATTTGGGGTTGTTTTCGTTAGAAAGAAGGCGGCTAAGAGGGGATCTTGTTGAAACATATAAGATGATTGGAGGTTTAGATAGGGTGGACAGTGATAGCGTTTTTTCTCGGATGGAGAAAGCTAGCACGAGGGGGCATGGCTTTAAATTAAGAGGGGGTAGTTATAGGACGGATGTCAGGGGTAGGTTCTTTACCCAGAGGGTGGTGAGGGATTGGAATGCCCTGCCTGCTGCAGTTGTAAATGCGCCTAGTTTGGGGGTGTTTAAGAGATCCGTGGATAGGTTTATGGATGGAAAGGGATTGGTTTAGGTTAGAGGGTCATTGTTTTTTAACTGGTCAGCGCAACATCGTGGGCCGAAGGGCCTGTTCTGCGCTGTAATGTTCTATGTTCTAAGATCTGCAAATGGGTGAAAGTACAAAAAACCTGAAAGCAATAGAGCAGTTATAAAAACACACAATGAAACTAAACCGATACAACTTTGCATTGCATTCACCAAGATCTTCTGGAGGGGGAGGGAGCTCTATCTAAATTGAAAACAGTGACTGGGGCAGCAGGTAGGGAAGGTGGTGGGGTGGGGTGGGCGGGGGCGGTGGGATGTTGGAGACAGGACTCTTCACCCATTGCATCAGCTCAATTTTTGCTGTTACTCTGGGGAACTGTTTGTCCAAAGTAGATGGGTACATGCAAACAAGACTAATGTTGTGAATTTCATGTCTCAATATTCATCATTTCCATCATGTTTGCATCAATTAATATTTATGCTCGTACAAATATCATGAAACTTGCATTTAAGACTGCTGGGCATTACCGTGAAAAACAGGGGAAGGGTTATGTTAGTAGGTTTAGCTGAGAAAAGATGAGAGAACACAAAAAGAGCATAAACGCTAGAATGGATGGATTGGACTAAATGGCCTGTTTCTGTCTCATATATCCTTTGTAACTTGGAGGCAGAAGTTAGAGGGATAAGCTTACAATTTCAGTTATTGTAAATACCTAATTTCTCTTTTTTAATTTCTCTTGCTGTTACAACATACTGTCATTTGCTGAAGAATTGCCATTTGACTCCCATCAACTTCACAATTTCTCTCCATTGCTATGTTTGCTATTAATTTTAATCTTGAAAGAGTAGAAGGGATGAGAGAGGGTGTGGGTTTTTGAGTGATTGATTATCACTCAATCAGAAAATAAGATTGCCTCCTGAAAAGTAAATGCCACAAACCAGGAAGGTTCCACGTTCAATCTCCAGTCAATGCCAATTTAATTGATATCACCCAGAGAACAATAATTCTACAACAACTGATTTCAGTACCCAAGCTGTAGGAAAACACTGCACAAGATCACATTCCCGATCACCTAGAAACTCTGGCTTGAAAAGCGACATCGGGATAGAATGTGTGTTGGGGAAGCAGAATCAAGCTTAGCTATAACGCTCTTCACCTTTTAATAGGCTGAGGGTACAAGCTGCCAAGTGTCACATATGGATAATAGTCACTACAATGGGGAATGAGAGTGAATAGAAAATAGTACCGCAACAAGAAATCAACAACTTCAGCAGCCACAGACAGGGAAAACATTCAGTAAGATACATTTTCATTTAATTTAATTCTGAATGTCACTGCGCCAGCAATCCACAGGTCCAGGCTAATAATGTAGGTATATCTGTTCCAATCCCTCCATGGTAACTGAAGGAACTTGAATTCAAATTAATAAATCTGGAACGGAAATGTAGTCTCAGTATGGTGCCATGAAACTAGTTTTGATAATTGTGACAATCGATCTGGTTCACTGATGTCCTTCAGGGAAGGAAATCTGCCATAGAACTAGGAGCAGAAGGCGGCCATTTGGCTCCTGAAGTCTGCTCCACTAGTCAATAAAATCATAAGAACTTGGAGCAGGAGTAGGACATCTGGCTCCTTGAACCTGCTCCACCATTCAATAAGATCATAGCTGATCTTTTTGTGGACTCTGCTCCACTTATCCTCACCATAATCCTTAATTCCTTTACTGTTCAAAAATGTTTTTAAGGCAAGGATAAATACATTTAATGAGGTAGCCTTAACTGCTTCACTGGGCAGGGAATTCCACATATTCACAACCCTATGTAAAGAAGTTCCTCCTTAACTCAATCCTAAATCTGCTTCCCCTTATTTTGAAGATATGCACCCTAGTTCCAGTTTCACCTGTCAGTGGAAGCAACTTCCCTGCTTCTACAGCTTATACAGATGCAACATAACCTCCCTGTTCTTAAACTCCATTCCTCTTGCAATGAAAGATAAAATTCCATTTGTCTTCTTAATTAGTTGTCTGCTACACCTACAAAGCAACTTGTGTGATGCATGCACAAGGACACCCAAGTCGTTCTGCATAGCAGTATGCTCTAAATTTTTACCACTAAAATAATAGTACATTTTGCTATTATTCCGACCAAAATATATGACCTCTCATTTACCAACATTGTACCCCATCTGCCAGAGCCTTATCCACTCGGTAAACTATCTATATGTCTTTGCTGAAGTTCAGTATCCTCTGCACACTTTGCTCTACACTATCTTACAGAAACTTCGACACACACTACACTTCCTCCCCAACTCCAAATCATCTATGTAAATTGTAAACAAATGCGGTCCCAACACTGATTCATGAGGCGCACCATTAGTCACTGACTGCCCCAACCAGAAAAACACCAACTTATCCTCACTCCTTGCTTCATTGTTAGTTAACCAATTCTCTGTCCATGTGAATACATTATCCGTAATGCTGTGCACCCTTATCTAATACTGCCTTTTGTGCAGCACCTTGTCAAATGCCTTCTGGAAATCTAGATACGCCACATCCACCGGTTCCTTGTTGTCCACCTCGCTCATATTGTCCTCACAGAATTCCACTAAGTTATTTAACTGTGACCTGCTTTTCATGAACCCATGCTGTGTCTTCCCAATGGGACAATTTCTATTCCGATGCCTCGCTATTTCTTCCTTGTTGATAGATTCAAGCATTTTCCCCACTACAGAAGTTAAGCTAACCAACCTATAGTTAGCTGCCTTTTGTCTACCCCTTACCTGATCTGGCCTATATATGATTCGAGACCCACTGTAATGCTCTTGACTCCTAACTGTCTTTTAAGTGGCCAAGAAAACTACCAAACCACTACTGAAAATTCAAAGCAATGTTTCAAGGTGGCAGCTCATCATCACCTTTTAAAGGACAATTAGGGATGGTCAGCAAATGCTAGCCTTGCCAGTAACACCCAAATCCCTTGAAAGAATATATAAAAAAAGCTTGATCAGTTAACTTCTTGAAATAATTTTTCCTGTGTACTGACTGAGAGCAATTTGCTGCTTATTCAACCCACTTTACGAAAATAGTTCCTGGAAATGGATTTGTTTAGTGGTATTGTGCACATGCACTATATAGTGCCTCTGTTGGGAAAGATGGATGAATAAGCAAATAATTTTCAAAATATCTTGAAAGGTCAAAAGAGTAACTCTTGTACCAAAAAGTTAGTTTCTGCTTAGCTTCGTGAAATTTAAAATGAATGAGTTTTGTTTTGAATGCTCACGTGAAAATTAACAGACAACAAGAGGAAACTAGGGGAGTTATTACAGCTTTTAAATAAACTTGCAATTGTAACAAACAATCAGATCTAAAATAAGTTCTGAAAGCTCCCTCCTGGTTACATAGCACAAGTGGTAGGAGGTGAAATTCTTCTTTAAATACAGGAGAAGGCCTATTTTTGTCCATTATTAAATTGCCTTCTAACAATGCTGAGCTTTGTAAGTATGATTTACATTATAGTAAGGCAACGATTGTCCTCTGTTTTGACCAACTGTAATCAATTCCCAAGATTCTTTGTTAATAAAGAGAGTTTACCAAGCACCATAGAGTTAATTTACTTGACTTCAAGTTCTTTACTGTCCCATTTCAAAGCCAACTCCCAATCAAATGTTATTTCATTAATGTCCTTCAATCAACTGAGCAACACCACTTCCAATCCTTTCAAATCTTCATTTTTAAAAATTCAGTCATTGGAAATGAGTTTCACAGTCTAGGTCAGCATTTACTGCCCACCTATATTTTCCGTTAGGAAGATAGTGGTGAGCCATCTTCTTGAACTGCTGCAGTCCGTGTGGTACAAGTACACCCACAGTGACGCTAGGAAGGTAGTTCCAGGATTTTGACCTAGTGACAGTGAAAGAATGTTGATATAGTTCCATGCCATGATGGTGTGTGGTTTGGAAAGGAAATCACAGATGGTGGTATCTTTCTGGTAGTAAAGGTTGGTGGTTTGGAAGGTGCTGTTGAAGGAGCCTTGATGAGTTTCTGCAGTGCATTTTATAAATGGTATACACTGCTGCCACTGAGGTACATATTTTAAAATTTAAATTCTCTTCATCTCCTGCTCAACTCTTAAAATTTCTCTTCAACAAATTTTACACACTGAATGCTCCTTGAACCAAGTGACTAAAGAAGGTGTAAACTTTAGAATTTCCACAGGGCTAGATGGCCTACTCCTGCTCTACTTCTTATGTTCTTATTTTCTGCACTACTGTAACTGAATCACACCATCTGCTATTCAAATAAGGTAACCAATAGTACACTGGGGCACCTCAGTTAAGTGTAACAATTCATCCAATAACACTTTGCAAGAACTTGAAAAACACATCTGATATAGGATGCATGCCCCAGCTCAAGAAGGTTATTGCACCACCATCTGAGGTCCATTTTACATTTAGACATTTGCAAGTCAGAAATTTAATTAAGTTGTAGTAAGTGCCGTTTAAAAAAAGTTGCAAACCTCCATTTTATCAATCTTTGCGTACACCTTCTTCATTTCCAGGGCCTTGATCTTTATTTTTGGAACATTTTCGTCAAGAATTTTTGAAGAATCATTTCGAATCTGTAAGAAATGGAAAACTCTAGTTACTGTATACAGTTATTTCAGCAAATCAGAATATTTTTAAGGCATTACTTCATTGAAACATCATTAACTCCTGGCTCGAACAGACAGGGCCACGAACAGCTGCATGTTTACACTCACCATTGGTGCATCTATTATTGAGGGAAATCAGGTAGGTGTAACAGACTAAATCTTTTTGAAATTTTCTTGCAAATATTAATATTATAGGACATGTACCAGATGATGCCAATTTCTTTGGCAGAAAGATGGGAAAGGTCAAATTCAATAAGATATGGCACAATCTATAAAAGCAGTTATTAGATGAAACATGCAAATAAGCAGACATATGGCTGATTTGAGTGTATTGTTCAAAAGGAAGGAAAACAAATGCTGTTTGTACTCCATAAATTGTTACGTCTGAAATTCAGAGAGATCTAGGTATAGTAATCGATTTGGTCTAACCACTTTCCATCAGCAATTAACAACTGAAGAGTATAGAACTGACTAGAAAACATCATGCTTAAAATCACAATGCTTTGGTCAGACTGTAGGTTGAATGTTATGTCTTAAAAACATTTAAATAGTGAAGATGGTACAGCAAAAAACTACAACAATGATCGCTACACCGGAGGACTTCAGTTAAGAGCACAATTACAGATTTACAAGGAACAAATACATTGCGTTTTTTTAAATCACATATAATTTATGTTGCTGCTTTGTGAATTGCATTCTAAAGTTCTGTTCCTTTTCATCACTTCTCCCATCATTAATGCCCATGGAACAGGAGCTTGTAGTATTAATGTGCGGTGCTGTTACGATCTCTGCTACTGTGAGACTGGTCCTTGTTTGATCAGTCACTGGCTGCACCTGCACACATGGGAACTCATCCCTCTCCTTCGGTGTCAATAGATGCATTGGTATGGATTTTGTGATCTGTAGCAAAATGACGGCACTTATCACTGATCTTAACGAAAGCTCTCCACAACATGTCATGGGATGGATTTCACCTTTTCCAATGTTCATTCTGGCTCCAACTGTAGGGAACCTCTGGAGTCCAGCAATGGTGTCATCAAGCGGGTGAAGCATTGAAGAATTCTCTCAGACAGAAACACAGGAAATAAAAAGAACACAATATACTTCACTTTTTACTCATTTTTCATGAAGCAAAGTATGGATTGGGACATAGACATGGGATTAACATAAAGCTGAAATATTAAAAAATTAAAAACCTATTGTTGGAGAAATTTGACATTGCGTAAGTGCATAACTTTTTTTTCAGGAACAGTGGTTGTTCTGTACTAATTATGACTTGATATGCCATTAAAACTCAGTTACATCTCAACTTTATCAAAAATTTTTACAGTGAAATTAATAGTGCAAAAAAGTGGAACCACATAAAAAAGAAGTTGAATTTAGAGTTACATCCATGGGGATTTCAACAGTGATCCCTGTGGAAGAGGAGGCGGAGGGAAGATAGACAACAGTAACTTCTGGATTTCCACATTTTAAAATTCTCAAATGTGGATGTCAGAAGTTGCTGTTAGTTTCACGGTTGTAATGATGGAAACTCCTGATTATTTGACTGTCATTACAACCACAAAATCTGAGCCATTACATTCATCAGAAATCTATATTTCGCTAGACATCTCTTTTATTCAACTTAATACCCCAAGGCACTGAGCAACGCTTACAAATATAAACCTTTCGATGCATAGCGTATTTCTAACAGACCCTACTTCTAATATAATGGAACATATTATGATACCCTCTCCCAGAAGACAACACAATCCAGATTTGCTGTTTTGTTCCTGGAAACTATTAAGAGCAACTCTTGTCATCTTATTCTCTGCAAAGTATAAGAGGGCTATTGATCAAATTAAGGTAGAATCACAGCCAAAAATTGAGATTTAAAAAATACATACCTGTATCAGCCTGTAAAATACAGCAGCCAAGTTTGACAATCATCATTTGCCATCAATAAAGGTAATCAGATAGCAACTTCCTTCAACCACACATGTATAGTCCAGCACACAAATCAGGAAGCTGCTGTAGAAGTTGCCCTGCTCCTTCAAAATCTCACTATTTTGGTGCCTTCATAAGAACATAAGAACATAAGAAATAGGAGCAGGAGTAGGCCATCTAGCCCTTCGAGCCTGCCCCGCCATTCAATAAGATCATGGCTGATTTGTCGTGGCTCAGTTCCCAAGATACTTAGTAGTCACATACTTGCAACAGCCTTGTTCTGGGGTACTCACCCACTAAGTACCCATTAAATACACCAGAAAAGTTAGAACTTCTCCATTCAAGCATAATTTAATTTTCAACAGCATAATGGATCTCAATCATTACCTAACAACCTGCCACTGAAACTTTTATAAGTGTCAAGTCTCATTCATGCAGCTTTTGGTTATTGGAGATATTTATATTTTAATTTTTGTTTACTGAGTCTTTAGACCCCCTCTCTTAATCACATCTTTCTTCCCTCTCTATTTGGCTTTTTGTATAGGATTTTACACTGAATTAAATATTCAAATTTATATATTTTGGTTTAGACTCTGTTTCAGTGAGGATTGTTCAATCTGATGGGTTAAGTCCTAAATCCCCTGACGAGGGCAGTGAGCTGTTTTGACTGGTTGATAACATCAAGTAGCAGTTTAAGAACTCAGAAGTTCTACAGGCAGAGCAAGTCTAATGAACAGCAAGCAGTGCTCATTTAATGCCAGTCCAGGCAACCATATATAAACCTGAACAGGTAGAATCATAATTATTTTTCTATGCCAAGGTCCATCATTGAACAGCTATCTAGGTATGCATACACTTTGGCTTATTATGCAGGCAGCAGTAAGATCCCACCTAGAAGACCATAACGTTTCTAAAAATAATGGAAGCTGCTGTTAAGACAGATAGTTTTCAACTGTCCCACAAACACAACAGTGGCAGCAAATCTTTCTTTTCAAACCCATACAAAAACTGGAGAGATGGGAAAAGATATAATGAACAGGGCATTAATTACCACGAGGGGGATGGAAGAAATGAAATAACAGATGTTTCTTTTTTTCTATTCATTAGTGGGACATGGGCATGCTGGCTGGCCAGCATTTATTGCCCACATCTAGTTGCTCTGGAGGTGGTGGTGGTGGTGGTGGTGAGCCGCCAACTTGAATTGCTGCAGTCCATGTCCTGTGGGTTGACCCACAATGCCATTCGGGAGGGAATTCCAGGATTTTGACTCAGCAACTGTGAAGAAATGGCGATATGTTTCCATGTTAGGGCAGTGAGTGGCTTCGAGGGGAACTTGCAAGTGGTGGTGGTGTTCCCTTGTATCTGCTACCCTTGTCCTTCTAGATGGAAATAATCATGGATTTGGATAGTGCTGCCAAAGGATCTTTGGTGAATTGTTGCAGTGTATCTTGCAGACAGTACACACTGCTGCTACTGAGCGTCAGTGGTGAAGAGATTGAATGTTGTAGATGTGGTGCCAATTAAATGGGCTGCTTTGTCCTGGATGGTGTAGGCTGCTTGAGTGTTGTTGGAACTGCACACTTCCAAGCAAGTGGGGAGTATTCCATCAAACTCATGACATGTGCTTTGAAGATGGTGGATAGGCTTTGGGAAATCAGGTGGTGAATTACTCGCTGCAGTATTCCTAGCCTCTGACTTGCTCTTGTAGCCACTGTGTTTATGTGGTGAGTCCAGTTGAGTTTCTGTTCAATGGTAACCCCAAAGATGTTGACAGTGGGGGATTCAGTAACTTTAACACCATTGAATATCAAGGTGTAGTGGTTAGAATGTTTCTTATTGATTATGGTCATTGCCTGGCATTTGTGTGGCACGAATGTTACTTGCCATTTGTCAGCCCAAGTCTGGATTATTGTCCAGATCTTGTTGCATTTGAACATGGACTGCTTCAGTACCTGAGGAGTTGCAAATGGTGCCGAACATTGTGTAATCTTCGGCGAATATCCCCACTTCTGGCCTTATGACAGAGGGAAGATCATTGAAGCAGCTGAAGATTGTTGGACCTAACACACTACCTGATAGAGTTCTGCAGAGATGTCCCAGAGCTGAGGTGACTGACCCCCCACAATCACAACCATCTTCCTTCCTATGTACCAGATTTGACTCCAACTAATGTAGAATGTACCCTCTGATACCCATTGATTCCAGTTTTACTAGGGCTCCTTAATACCACACTCAGTCGAACGAGGCCTTAATGTCAAGGGCTGTCATTCTCGCCTCACCTCTGGAATTCTATTGCCCATGTTTGAAACAAGGCTGCAATGAGGTCAGGAGCTGAATGACTACTGGCGAAATCCAAACTGGGCATCACTAAATAGATTATTGCTGAGCAGGTGCTGCTTGTTAGCACTGTCGACAAGCCCTTCCATCACTTTACTGGTGATTGAAAATAGACTGGGTGGTAACTGGCTTGGTTGGATTTGTCCTGCTTTTTGTGTACAGGACATACCTGGGCAATTTTCCATATTGTTGGGTAGATGCCAGTGTTGTAACTGTACTGCAAGTGCCTGGCTAGGGGAGCGGCAAGTTCTGGCACACAAGTACTATTGCCGTAATGCTATCAGGGACCATTGCCTCTGCAGTATCCAGTGTTTCTCAAAGTAACAAAAAAAGGGTTATGTATGATTTGAGGGAATCAATATACCATTTTGCCTTAAGATAGGGCATGTAAAAGCAGATGCTGATGTAACAATTTGTTGGCGTATAAAACCCATAATTAAAATATCAAAAGTTTCAAAAATCAATAACAGATCAACCTGCTTAATTTATCATTCACGTAAACAAGAGATCACACACTAGCTGGAATATGGTGCAATTTTCTAAATGCAAATAGTTGGCTGAAAAGTTTATTCTCTACATTCTAATTAAAAAATTGTACATCCCACCCAAAGCCCAGCAATACAGGTGGATATTTATCAAGCGCTTCCGTTTAGAATGTCAGCAAAATCTGCTGAAAACACAATACAATGCTAGGTTCTTCTATTATTTGTTCTTGTGACATGACTATTGCTGGCAAAGCCAACATTTATTGCTAGTCTCTGATTGGAGGTGAGAAACTGCTATGAACTATGGCAGTCTATGTGGTTATAAACCCCATGTGAACACCCTCCCCCACCAAAAAATAGGCAATGCATAAGTTCCATTATCATCATGTCAGGTTTAAAAATATAGGAAACTTACCATATCAAGCATTGCACAAAATTCATCTAGTCTGATTAACATTTCTTCAATGTTCTCATCAAGTTCCTTAGCCTATAAAAGAAAAAAAACAAGACACTGCATGAGCCCACATTGATAGAAAATGGATATATGAGCCATGTAGATTTTCATTATCCTAATTACTGCCATTCTAATACAGGGTATTGCTCATATAACATGCAAATGTCATACACTGGCTATTAAAAGGAGCTCTCCTTGCATAGTACATAAAACTTGAACGAAGATTCCTTCTTTAACAAAGTCAGGATAGTGTGCAACTTGGAGGGTTATTTTCAGGTGATTGTTGCCCTTACATATGCTGCCCTTCTCCTTCTCCTCGGTGGTAGAGGTCATGGATTTGGAAGCACATGTTTCAATTGTGGATGAACAATCTGCAGATTAAAATACAGTTCAGACTGCTATCCTTAATGCACGAGTTACTTCCAGAAGCTTATAGTCAAATTTTAGAAATTGGAGGAAAGCAATGGAATCGGTCCTTCTGGAATTTTCTAGAGGTGTACAGTCATAAGAACATAACACAAGAACATAAGAAATAGGAGCAGGAGTAGGCCATCTAGCCCTTCGAGCCTGCCCCGCCATTCAATAAGATCATGGCTGATCTGTCGTGGCTCAGTTCCACTTTCCCGCCCTCTCCCCATAACCTTTAATCCCCTCGCTTATCAAAAACCCATCAACCCGCGTCTTAAAAAGATTTAGCGAGGCAGCCTCCACCACTTCAACGGGCAGAGAATTCCAGAGATTCACCACCCTTTGAGTGAAGAAGTTCCTCCTCAACTCCGTTCTAAACCACCCCCCCTTTATCTTGAGGCTGTGCCCCCTAGTCCTACTGTCCTTTCTGAGTGGGAAGAGTCTCTCCACCTCTATCCTATCCATCCCATTCATCATCTTATATGTCTCAATGAGATCTCCCCTCATTCTTCTAAACTCTAACCAGTACAAGCATAGTTTATTCAGCCTCTCCTCACAGCTCAACCCCCTCAACTCCGGCATCAGCCTAGTAAACCTCCTCTGCACTCCCTCCAAGGCCAAAATATCCTTGCGTAAGTGCGGCGACCAAAACTGCACACAGTATTCCAGCTGCGGCCTCACCAATGCCCTATACAGCTGCAGCAAGACCTCCCTACTTTTATATTCAATCCCCCTTGCTATGAAGGCCAGCATCCCATTAGCCTTCCTGACCACCTGCTGCACCTGCAGGCTGGGTTTTTGCGACTCATGCACAAGGACCCCGAGGTCCCTCTGCACCGTCGCCTGCTGCAGTTTTTCGCCACGTAAGTAATAATCCTTCCTACCATTATTCCTACCAAAGTGGACCACCTCGCACTTGCCAACATTAAATTCCATTTGCCAGTTCCTGGCCCATTCGCCCAGCCTATCTAGATCCTTCTGCACACTCTCCACACCCTCCGCGCAATTAGCCGTTCCCCCAATCTTGGTGTCATCAGCAAATTTTGACACCATACACTCGGTTCCCTCCTCCAGATCATCTATATAAATGGTAAATAGCTGAGGCCCCAGCACCGACCCCTGGGGCACTCCACTAGTCACAAACCGCCAATCCGAATAGCACCCATTGACCCCCACTCTCTGCCTCCTATTTGACAGCCAATCCTCTATCCACGCTAACACCCTACCCCCAACTCCATGCCCCCTTCCCTTCTGCAATAACCTCTTGTGAGGTACCTTGTCAAACGCCTTCTGAAAATCAAGAAAGACCACATCCACCGGCTCTCCTTTATCCACCGCCCTAGACACATCTTCATAGAACTCCAATAAATTTGTCAGACATGACTTCCCCTTAACGAAACCATGCTGCGTCTGCTCTATCAAGCAACTCCCCTCAAGATGCCTCGCTATTTCCTCCTTGATGACAGCTTCTAACGTTTTACCTACAACAGATGTTAAACTAACCAGCCTATAATTCCCCGCCTTTTGCCTGCCACCCTTCTTAAACAACGACGTAACATTAGCCGTTTTCCAACCTTCCGGCACTTCCCCGGAATCCAGCGACGTTCGGAAAATAACCACCAAGGCATCCACTATCACCGCCGCCATTTCTTTCAAAACCCTTGGATACATTCCATCCGGTCCTGGGGACTTGTCCACAATCAGTCCCTCCAGTCTGTCGAGCACCGCCTCTCTAGTAACAATAATGTCACTGAGACCCTCCTGTCCTACCATCTTTCCATCGCTAACACCCGGCAAATTATTCACGTCCTCCTCCATGAAGACCGAAACAAAAAAGTTATTCAAAGCCTCAGCCATTTCCCCATCCCCTACCACTAAGTCCCCCTTCTCATCCTCTAAGGGTCCAACGTTCACCCTAGCCAGCCTCTTCCTTCTTATATATTTATAAAAACTCTAGCTATCCTAAGCGCTAGCCCAGCTTCATAGTTTATCCTACCCTTCTTTATCAACTTCTTTGTCAATCTTTGTTGACATTTAAACCTCTCCCAATCCTCTTCTCGCCCACTACTCTTAGCTACTCTAAACGCCTCAGCTTTTAATTTAACACTTTCCTTCACCTCCTTCGTTATCCACGGCTTATTACCTCTCCTACGATCCTTTTTGACCATCGGAATAAATTTCTGCTGAGCACCAAGAAAGATCTCCTTAAAGATCCTCCACTGCTCCTCAGCAGACCTACCTTCCAACGCGCTCCCCCAGTCAACATTCGCCAATTCTTCTCTCATCCTTCCGTACTCCCCTCTGTTCAAACAAAGGACGCGTGTCCGGGAACACACTTTCTCCTCCTCCATCTGCACCAGAAACTCCACCATACAATGATCACTCTCCCCAAGAGGATCCTTCACCACAAGGTCCCTAATTCTACCCGCCTCGTTACATAACACCAGATCCAAGATAGCTCGCTCCCTCGTCGGCTCCAACACACACTGCTCAAGGGAACTATCCCGGCAGCATTCCAAGAACTCCTCCTCGAGCCCACCGCGTCCAACATGGGTCGACCAATCAATATGTAGATTGAAATCCCCCATAATTATCGCCGTTCCATTCCTGCATGCCGCACTTATTTGCGCATTAACAGCCCGCCCCACCTCCAGATCATTATTCGGGGGCCTATAGACGACACCCACCAGCGTCTTCCTAATCTCCACCCACAATGATTCCACTTTCTGCTCTTTGGTTCCTATATCATCCCTTGCTACCACCCTGATGCTATCCTTAATCAGCAGAGCTATGCCCCCCTCTTTTTCCTCCTGTCTATCCTTCCTAAACGCTTGATACCCCTGGACATTCAGCTCCCAGTCCCTGTCACCTTGCAGCCACATCTCTGTAATGGCCACCAGATCATATCCATTTGTGCTGATCTGCGCCACCAGCTCATCCACTTTATCTAAATGCACGAAGCATTCGGAATAAAGTGCCTTCATCCCAGCCTTCACCTGGACCCGATTTGCCAGAACGCCACCAACCATACTCACGCCCCCTACTCCCTTTATTATTGGGACATCCTCAGCCTCTTCCCTTACCTGTACCCTCTCCTTAACTTTAGACCCCGTAATGTCACCTACCCTCGCGCACCCCCACCCCCCAATTAGTTTAAAGCCCTATCTACAGTCCTATTTACACGATTCTCCAGGACTCTGGTCCCAGCTCGGTTCAGACCAACCCCCTCCCACCCGAACAGGTCCCACCTACCCCCCCCAGTACTGATGCCAATGCCCCATAAATTCAAACCCATTCCTCCCACACCAATCCCTGAGCCACCCATTCACTTCCTTAATCTTATCAACCTTATGCCCGTCTGCACTCGGTTCAGGCAGTAGCCCAGAGATAACCACCTTGTCGGTTCTACTTCTAATTCCATTCCCAGCTTTTCATACTCCCTCCCCAGATCCTCAGTTTGCATTTTGCCTACGTCGTTGGCACCCACATGTACTACAACGACCGGATTCTCACCCTCCCACTCCAAGTTCCTCTGCAGCCCAGATGTGACATCCTGGACCTGAGCACCAGGCAGACAACACACCCTTCTGTGCACTTTGTCATTGTGACAAAGGACAGTGTCAATACCCTTAACCCCACTGTCCCCAATTACGACTACATGCCTTATCACCTTCTCTTTGCCTATATCCTGCGTCTGCATCACTGTACTGTGTGCAGTTTGCTCACCAACCTCACCTCCCTCGTTCTCATCCACACTGGAAGCAAGAACCTCAAACCTGTTATGCAGATTGAGAGGCTGAGGCATCCGGTCCCCACCCTCCTTCCTCTGGTCCCCACCCTCCCTCCTTCCTCCGGTCCCCACCCTCCCTCCTCTCAGCAGCCCCCTCTTGTTCCTGACCCTTAGGGTTAGCCAGTCGGGGGGGGGGGGGAATGTCTCTTGCATCCCATTGACAATGGCACCCTCTCTCCCCCTGATGAGCCTCAGTGTCTGAAGCTCAGAGGCCAGCTCATCTATCTTGAGCTGGAGCTCCTCCAGCAACCTGCACTTACTGCAGACATGGTCACTTGGAAGGACCCTGGGGTCCACCAGCTCCCACATCACACAGAAACAGCACATCATATGCCCCTCCATTATTCACTGTAGTAGTATTGAAAATTTCCACACGAACTTACCTGGCCCTTTTTCTCTGAAGCCCTTTGATCCTAAGCCCTAACAGCTCACTCTGCTTCCCTCTCACTCCGCTGCCTGCTCCGACGCTGCCCGCTGTCTACACCAGGCCTCCTTTTAAACCTGGCGCTGTTTTAAAGCCTGCTCACCCACAAATCCCTGCTTTTAAATGATTTAAACAGTTCTACAAGGTGAGTTCTTACTACGAAAGTGCTTTAAACTTATTTAAACAGGTTTTTAACAGGTAATTTCTTATCTGGCTCTCTGCTCCATCACTCGTCTGCTCCAGCAAACAATGGAACCATGAAACTTGAAAATTTTGAAAACCTTATAGAGGTGCTATCAGTGCAAAAACATGGTTCAAATATTGCTTTCGAAGTAAAGTCCCACCTCTAGAAAACCATAAAATTTCTGAAATATTGAATGCTGCTGTTGTGGCAGATAGTTATGAACTATCCATAAACACATAGGTGGCAGCACACCCAAACAAAAACTCAAGACGTAACGCAAGTGATAATGAACAGAACACTAATTACCATGTGGGTGATGGCAGAAACGAAAAGATAAATGCTTCTCAACGTAGTTTAAAAAGTGTGGAAGGTACGTTTGACTCAAAGTGACCAATGTGTTAATTTTGCTATAAAGTGGGCATATGAAAGCAGATTGCTGAATTAACAGGTGGAGTTTGAGATATAACTCTTAACTAAAATATTCAAGTTTCAAATTCTTAAGTTACAGCAAAAGGATCCTAGTTGTGCCATGATCTCCAAGGTACAACCAATCAGTACTTGTGAATTAAGTATGATGTTAGGTAGATATACTTAAGAAAAGGCAGCGAAGAAAGCAAGAAAGCTTCTTATTCCCAAGCCCAGGTTCCCTCAAGTACTGACAGCACAGACAATGTCTTTTTCCTTCGGCCTCTGAAGAGATGTTGAACTATGTCTCAGAAGAACTACACCACAGAAGCAATAGTGAAACTGTGCCAAGGAAGGTTCTGAATTCTCAACTTTTATCCTTATTTTCAACAGTCTCTGGTTCTGTATTAGGATATAGTTCAGTTTAAGCTTTTCCACTGGTTAAGACTGAAGGTCAGCTGGTGTCACCCCACCTCTGTAACCTCTGCCATGTTGGTCACGTAAATTGAGACCAATGTCCATCTCCTGATTTCTAGCCCCCCAAAGATTACATTCCATTGTGAATAAATAATACATCCTTTTAGACATCAATTGCAGTTATAGAAACAATTACATTCCCTTATCAAGATTGTTACAAACACTTCACATAAACAAGTTAATGTATTTCCATGGATACTAAAAAAAGTTAAGAGCAGATAAATTAATAGCGATTCTTAGCAGGATGTTAAAAAAGGATGGCTTTTTAAAGTGAAGGCATTCGAACCTCCAAATATGGGTAATAGGTTGAAGTGGATTGATAGGCTAGACATTAATTAAAATACATGATTTTTGTTTCACAAAGATAGAGATACAGTGTTATGCTGAGTTCAAGCTGCTGATCAAAACTTGCTTATTTCTTTAAGGCTAGTAGAGAGGCCTTGAATTGTACATAGTGTAATTAAGGCAGATGGAGCTGCTTAAACATACATACACCTCGATACCTTTATCAGGAGTAGCAGCTTCTCACAGGCAGCTGCTTTTCTCTGGTCAAGCTGCTTTTAACTGTTAAGTTGTCTCACTCAACAAGCAGAAGTACAAACTGGATTATTTAAAAGGTAGTTAGGACACAAATTTATAATTATGCCCCCCACCCCCCCAAATCCACTGGTCCCAACTGTCTTGCCTGCCCCCAACCCTCTACACACTGGCCTGCCAACCTCTCTCATCGTAGCCACTCATTTTCCTTCTGCTCGCTACTCCACCAATTACAGAATGTTTCTCTCTGATGCTTGCTGCTGGTTGAATCTGTGAGCGTATCACTGCAATGTATGGTAACAACCTTTCTCTGATTAGCTGCTAAAGTAATTGCATTTTCACAGGCATTTTGGGTCTTTTGAAGGCAAAATTGCCAGCCGCCCCTGTGTATTATGAAGCCTGATGGTGTCCCTTCTCTCCCCACCACCAAAGAATGCTTAGAGTGGGGGATTCAGCTATGATAATGCCATTGAATATCAAGGAGAATAGTTAGATTCTCTCTTGCTGAAGGTGGTCATTGCCAGTCATTTGTGTCTTGTGCACATTACTGGAACACCTAGATAACAAGGATACCTATGTCAGACTGCCTATTTATTGATTACAGCTCGGCCTTCAACATCATTATTCGCACGAAACTCATCTCCAAACTCCGGGGCCTGGGCCTCAGCACCTCCCCGTGACTGGATCCTGAACTTCCTAACTCACAGAGCAGAATCAGTAAGGGTAGGCAACAACACCTCTTCCACAATCATTCTCAACACTAGCGCCCCACAAGGCTGTGTTCTCAGCCCCCTACTACACTCCATACACACCTATGATTGTGTGGCCAAATTCCCCTCCAATTCGATTTTCAACTTTGCTGACGGATCTCAAACAATGATGAGACAGAGTACAACAATGAGATAGAGAAACTGGTGAGGCAACAATAATTTCTCCCTCAATGTCAACAAAATGAAGGAGATTGTCATCGACTTCAGGAAGCGTAAAGGAGAACGTGTCCCTGTCTACATCAACAGGGATGAACTAGAAAGGGTCAAGAGTTTCAAGTTTTTATGTGTCCAGATCATCACCAATCTGCCCTGGTCCCCCCATGCTGACACTGTAGTTAAGGAAGCCCACCAATACCTCTACTTTCTCAGAAGACTAAGGAAATTTGGCATGTCAGCTACAATTCTCACCAACTTTTACAGATGGACCATACAAAGCATTCTTTCTGGTTGTTATTTTTCACTGTATGTTAATACATGTGACAATAATAAATCAAATCAAATCAAATCAAAACTCGACACATAACGGTCGAAGCCTAAACTTTGTACGCCTTGCTGAACATGGGTACAGAATGCTTCAATATCCAAGGTGTTGTGAATGTTGTTGAACGTAACCATCCTGTTTCTGACCATACGTTGGAAGGAAAATCATTGTGGAAGCACCAAATGATGACTGGACTAGAACGCTGCCCGATAAGGAATTCCTGCAGCAAAGGTGGCACAGTTAGCACTGCTGCCTCACAGCGCCAGAGATCTGGGTCATTGTCTATGTGGAGTTTGCACATTCTCCCTGCGTCTGCGTAGGTTTCCTCCAGGAGCTCCAGTTTCCTCCCACAGTCTGAAGATGCGCAGGATAGATAAATTGGCCATGCTAAATTGCTCCTCTGTGTAGGTTAGGGAGATTAGCAGAGTAAATATGTGGGGTTACAGAGACAGGGCCTGGGTGAGATACTCCGTCAGAGGGTGGGAGCAGACTTGATGGGCTGAATGGCCTCCTTCTACAATGTAGGGATTCTATGAAAGTCCTGAGATCAAGATGACTGGTTTCCAGCTACAACAACAATCTTTCTTGTGCTTCTCAAACCAGGACTCCAAACAGTTTAAGATTTTTTTCCATCCCTTTAATCACACAGACCATCATGTTAATTTGGAACAAAGGATAGATATTATTCTTAAATAGACTAATGAATAATGGGAATCAATGTGGATTCAACTCCCGAGACATGATTTGAGCACGTAATGTAGACTGAGACTTCTGTGCAGTACTGAGGATGTGCTGTATTTTTAGATGAAGCCCTTCAAATGAGACATTAACACAAAGCCTGGTCTGACTATTTTGAGATACATTAAAAGAACTTGTGGCATAATTCCAAACCTGTAACCTCTACTTCTAGAGGACAAAGGCAGCAGATGTTTGGGTTCACCCATCACTTGAAAGTTCCCCTCCAAACCACACACTTGGAACTACATCACTGTTCTTTCACTAAGTCAAAATCCTGGGACTTTGGCCACAATTTTCCCATCCCGAACCACTAACTTTTTGGCAGCTTGGGCCGGGAGAATAACGCGTGCGCCGATTTGCAGGATTCGCACGTGGCTTAGTCGGGACTACACTGGAAACTGATGGGAACAGCAGGTTAGTAGTTTTAATCTATTTTTAATGTTATTTGAATGTGATATCAGGCTCAGGACTGAATTCTCTGGGCCCGGTAGTATCTCCCACCCCGCCCGTACAATTTCACTCCGGCAGGGTTTAGAGTAGCTCCACACTTCCAGGAAACTAGTGGGACGGCCCTACTGGAGTGAAGGAGGGGCAATTGGGGGCCCCTCAGGGGTTAGGCAGCAGGGGCTTGGTGCTCCCTGGACATAGGCACCCTGGCAGTGCCGGTCTGTGCCCCCTGGCACTGCTCAAGGGGCAAAGCGTGCATTCCTGGGGGTACTTTGGCATTGCCCACCAGGCATTGGGCAGACGTCAGGGCTGGCCCAGGAATGCTTGCGGGGGCTGCGATAGCGCCATGGAGGGAGGGAGGGGCAGGAGATGGACTGCAGGGGTCCAAGGCTGGCCAGCGATTGAGCGGGCCAGCAAACCAGAGGCTAACAGATCGGGGCTACTGCAGAGGTCCGGAACTGTTAAGACTCTGGTGTGAATTGGCCTGCTCATGAGCTTTTAATGATATTCACAATTGTGACCTCTGCGTCGCACACAGTGTGGGAGATTCGAGTCTGAAAAAAATAATTGTGATTTACACCAGTTTTCCTGCGAATTCAGCACTTAGAACATTTTTGGGAGAATCGCTCCCTTCCTTTCTAATAGCATTGTTATCAGTAATTCAGGAGAGTGGCTTACAATCAATTCTCAAGGGCAAATTATGGACAGGAATAAATGCTGGCCCAGTTGGGGACACCTATATCCCTTGAAAGAATTTTTTTTTAAATTTGAACAAGAGCATAAACACTATGTTTTAGTCAACATCCTTCTAGTAACCAACTTCACCAAACTGGATTAACTGATCATTTGTCAAATTTCGTTCAACTTTGCTATCGTAGAATCATAGAATGCCTACAGTGCAGAAGGAGACCATTCAGCTCATCGAGTCTGCACTGGTAACAATCCCATCCAGGCCCTATCTCCGTAACTACATGTATTTACCTTGCTAGTCCCCATGACACTAAGGCGCAATTTAGCATGGCCAATCAACCTATCTTGCACACCTTTGGACTGTGGGAGGAAACCTGAGCAGATAGGCAGAAAATACAAACTCCACACAGTCACCCAAGACCAGAACTGAACTGGATCCCTGGCGCTGTGAGGCAGCAGTGCTAACCACTGTGCCACCATGCTGCCCACATGCCACTGTGCTGCCCATAAATATATTCACATAAGCAATAAAACTTTACTCTTCAAAAGTAATTATAGGCTATAAAGTGGCTTGTGATATTCTAACCATGAGATAAGACACAAAACAAATTCACATTTATTAAATTAGACTTCAATTTTGGAAATTTCACCTGCACACAAAAAAAATCAGAAGTGTACAATCTGACAACAGATTTACAGCAAATGTCAAAGGTAGAATCGCAAAAACCCAGCTTGCAGGTGCAGCAGGTGGTCAGGAAGGCGAATGGGATGCTGGCCTTCATAGCGAGGGGGATTGAATATAAAAGTAGGGAGGTCTTGCTGCAGCTGTATAGGGCATTGGTGAGGCCGCAGCTGGAGTACTGTGTGCAGTTTTGGGCGCCGCACCTGCGCAAGGATATTTTGGCCCTGGAGGGAGAGCAGAGGAGGTTTACTAGGCTGATACCGGAGTTGAGGGGATTGAGCTATGAGGAGAGGCTGAATAAACTAGGCTTGTACTCGTTGGAGTTTAGAAGAATGAGGGGAGATCTCATTGAGACATATAAGATGATGAATGGGATGGATAGGATAGAGGTGGAGAGACTCTTCCCGCTCAAAAAAGACAGTAGGACTAGGGGGCACAGCCTCAAGATAAAGGGGAGGTGGTTTAGAACGGAGTTGAGGAGGAACTTCTTCACTCAAAGGGTGGTGAATCTCTGGAATTCTCTGCCCGTTGAAGTGGTGGAGGCTGCCTCGCTAAATATTTTTAAGAAGCGGGTTGATGGGTTCTTGATAAGAGAGGGGATTAAGGGTTATGGGGAGAGGGCGGGAAAGTGGAACTGAGCCACGACAGATCAGCCATGATCTTCCTGAATGGCGGGGCAGGCTCGAAGGGCTAGATGGCCTACTCCTGCTCCTATTTCTTATGTTCTTATAAAGCTTTACAGTACAGAAAGAGGTCCTTTGGCTCATTGTGTCTGTGCCAGCCATCAAACACCTATCGATTCTAATTCCACTTTCCAGCACCTGTCTATAGCCTTGTCTATTTTATTAGCATTCTAAATATATTAAAAAATATAATGGTCACACAATCTAAACAGGAGGGTCAAGCCATTTTGTCTTTGTGGGTCCAACTTGATCCATATCATGGAGTTTTGCAGGCCAGAAATAAACTTTAAACAAATGCATTAATCTCAAATCCATGGAAACTTCCAATGTCCAATCTTACAAAAAATACCAAAACCTGCCAGGGCAAACAATCAGCCTCACAAAATTCAAAACAGTAAATGGGAAATACAAATGTAAATGGAGCAGGAAGTCAGGTTTTTAGTAGGCAAACTTAAGGAGGTACAGTGTCAGGCTGCTGATTTCCTGGCAGCTAAGAAGTCATATCATGTGCCAATAAGTCTGGGGAAGTCTATCTATTGGACCTCTTAAGGGAAGATAATCTTTGGTGAACATTTAGCTAGGGCTCAGTCGGTAACACTCTCACCTCTGATTAGAGGTTGCAGATTTAAGTCCCATTTGAGGGCTTGTGCACAAAAATCAAACTGACACTCCAATGCAACATTGAACAAGTGGTCTACTGTCAGGAATGTCATCCGATGGAGGAAATAATGAACAGAAGCCTTGTCTGCTTTCTCTGATGGATGCAAAAGATTATCTTGCACTATCCCAAATAAGAGTATAGGTGAGTTATGCACTGTATCTGTGCAAATGTTTATCTCTCAATCAACATCATAAAAAGAACAAATTGCTGATCATTACACTGCAGCCTGCAGAGCTGACTGCATGCAAATATGCTGCCTTGTTTGCTACACTGCAAAAGTTACACTTCAGAAGTACTTCATTAGTTGTAAAGTGCTTTGCAATGTCCTTTGGTAGTGAAAGGTACTATATAAATACAGGTCTTTTTAAAACCTTTTAAAAAAAACACCGGTTCAAAGAATTATGTTCTAATTTATGAACAGAGATTTGTGAGCATTGCTTTATTGTTTTCTGTGTTTCAGGAACTTAAAAGGAATGAGTTACACATGAATGTTTACTATTTAGCGATGCTTTTAACTTTATTATAAAACTTCTTTGATAGCTCAACTACTTTATTACTACAGAAGCCAAAATTGGGAGTATATCAAACAACGTATTATGTTTGATCGATTTCCTCCACAGGAATTTAGCTGGACTTCTCTTAAAAGGCCTTGTCACCAATAAAGGCTTTTCTTATAAGTGATGAAAGTATGATTGGATTAGTTATCTCCTACAATCTCAAAAAACAGGATGCATTCAATGAAGAACATTTTTTAAAAAATGCATAGTAAAATACTAGTTCACTAAACGTGCCATAGGACAGCCCAGCTATTTAGAACTTTGATTTTAAAATGGTAGACTTTGCAATAATGGCGAGCTTAATTACAAAAATTACCTTTCAAAACAACTGCAAGAAAAAAAGCACTCACATAACATGTTTTTATGTTCAAAGATATAGAACAGCTGGTTTTTGTCATTTTAATTACCTCTGACTAAAAATGCAAACCAAAAATCCTAACCTGGGGGAGAAAATTTGTCAATTCAAGGCTATAAAAATAACTGGTGTACATTATCCATTTGATTATATCACTGGTATTGGTAGTGAGAGGCAGATAAAGATTTTAAAAAGTGCAATTGAGGTCGTGTCACCATTAATGTTATAACCAGTATTGTGTCACTACAGTTTACTGTTACTAAAAAAAACTCTAGCATCTTAAACATGCTATCTGCAAGCAATCAATTTGGCAGCTGCGAAAAACAATTATTTATTTTTCCTGAATCATTCTATCTCTGCTCAAAATTATTATTGGCTAATAATACACTGTAGCTATGTAAATAGATTTTTGGATCAAAGGGTGTATATGTGCATAAGTCATTAAAGATGGCAGGATAAGTGTAGAGAGCTGTTAATAAAGCATTCAGTATCTTGGACTTTATTAATATTGGGGTAGGGTACAAGAGCATGGAGATTATGGTGAACCTGTAAAAGACACTTAACATCAGTTAACGTATTGTGTGTAGTTCTGGCACCACACGGTAAGGAGAGAGAGCAGAAGAGGTTTATAAGAATGGTTCCAAGGGTGAGAACCTACTGTTATGAAGATAGATTGGAGAGGTTGGGACTGTTGTCTTTGGGAGGAGAAGACGAAAAGAAGATTTGATGGAGGCGTTCAAAATCATGAGAATCAATGGGGAGAAACTGTTCCCAGGTGCAAAGAATCAAAGTGATTTGCAAAAGAAGCAAATATGATGCGAGAATACTTTCATAGTGCAAATGATTTGGGTCTGCAATGCACTGACAGGAAGTATAATGGAGGCAAGTTCAATTGAGGCATTCAAAACGGCATTAGTTGACTGTTTGAATTTAAAAAATACGTAAGATTACAGGGAAAAGGCAGCAGAGTGGAACTAAGACATAATACTCATTTGGAGAACTGACGTAGACACAATGGGCTGCATGGCCTTCCTCTGTAACATAACATTTCTGTGATTCAACTTGCTCCTAACAGCTAACACCACAAGGTGGCTAAGTTTTAATTCCTAAAACATGCAAAAAAGATAATAAAAATTGGATGGGGCAGTTTGGTGGTGAGCACTGTCCTCTTACCTCTGAGGTTCAGAGTTCAGATCTAATTCAGAATAAGACAGATGCAAGTCTCCTCTGGCTGTATAGCCATGAAATGCATTTACAGTCAATCCAATTCCTTAGAGGTATGGGCTTTAAGAAACACAAATACTTACCTTGCTAGTCAGAGGTCTAGAATTTCAGTTCCCAGATGGCCTTGGGTCTTCTATGGATGCTCCATTTGAGTAATGACTGAGGAAGGTCCTAAACTAAGAAGAATGTCTCAAAACAAAGAGCGAGACAGAAAAAGACCCAGAAGAAAATCCGAAGCATGGACAAGTACAGGGATCATAAGAACATAAGAAACAGGAGCAGGAGTAGGCCATCTAGCCCTTCGAGCCTGCCCCGCCATTCAATAAGATCACGGCTGATCTGTCGTGGCTCAGTTCCACATTCCCGCCCTCTCCCCATAACCCTTAATTCCCTCGCTTATCAAAAACCCATCAACCCGCGTCTTAAAAATATTAGCGAGGCAGCCCCCACCACTTCAACGGGCAGAGAATTCCAGAGATTCACCACCCTTTGAGTGAAGAAGTTCCTCCTCAACTCCGTTCTAAACCGCCAGCTTCAAGAAACACCAACATTATCATGACCAAATAATCTTTCATGTAAATACTGGCCAGGTTGACAGAGTAAAAAGTCTGACAACACCAGGTTTTAGTCCAACCGATCCACCTGATAGCAAACTCACAAGCCCTCGAGGGGACCCCCCCTAGATCCCACTGAGTTGAGATAAACAACTGGAACAGAGTAAATATTCATCAACTTTTCTTAAAAGTCTTTTAATAATCCTTGTAGTTTTAGATGGCTTGGGAAATTCTGAAGTTCAGCTGGGCCACTTCAGTAATTGAAACATCTCACATGCCTAGAATAATTTCATAAGGAATAGCAGGGACCACAACTTCAGAACCACCTGACATTAGCAAAACCTGTAATATGATAGGAAAATAAACAGTTGTATTTGTGGAGATCCGGTGGCTCTAACACACCTCTGTACATATTTTGATGTAATTTGATGCAAGGTAAAAACTTCGCTCGTTAGCAAAATAAAATCTCCCATTTACTTCTTATAGAGGAGCATAATGGAGATGTCACCAGAGCACCATGGCTGTGTGTGTGCATGTGTGTGGTGGTTGTGTGCATGTCCCAACTGTTGGTAGAAAAATTAAAATATCAAAATTCTCCTGAAACTAATGTTCTCTCCTACAAAAGTGGCAAAAGATTTTGCACAAAATATACTTGCTCTATACTTCCTCACCTCTTCATTAAATAAGTATATCAAAAACGTAATCTTAAACAATCTGTGTCAATTATATCCCTATAAATGCGTAGTAACTGTAATCCATTTTCTAATTCTCCAAGCTAATAACATTAAAAGGGATTGACAGCTACAATTCTGACCACCACCCCCAAAATTAGGAACATACAAATACAGATTGCAAATGCAAACAGTGTCTGATAACTGATGGTGGTGAGGGGGGAGAGAGAGAGAGGAGGAATGATAACACTTGAGGAGCATATCAATTAAACAATAGAACTGGCACTTGAATCCTTGAAATAGATTAGTACCAGATGATTACATTCAAGACTAATTATTCTCAAGTTCAATCTGGCTTGGTTTATATATCTAAGCAAGGTAAAATACTTCACTCGTTAGCAAACTAAAAAATATAATTAAACATATGAATATTTAAGTTATCAAAAACACATTTTGCACAGTCACTGAGGTGAAATTTAGCCTCCATCCCCCACCACCACTCCTGTTTGGAGAACCGCTGGGAACCCTGTGTCACTTCTGTGGGGGAGACCCAGTGCAATTAAATGCATTCAGACACTCATGCGGCCAGCGTTGGGCCTCCCACAAGATCAAGGGCCATGGAAGGAAAGGGGAGGGGAGAAGGAAAGGGGAGGGGAGAAGGAAAGGGGGGGGGGGGGAGAAGGAAAGGGGGGGGGGGAGAGAAGGAAAGGGGGGGGGAGGGGGGGAAGGAAAGGGGGGGGGGAGGGGGGGAAGGAAAGGGGGGGGGGAGGGGGGGAAGGAAAAGGGAGGAGGGGGGGGGGGGGAAGGAAAAGGGAGGGGGGGGGGGAAGGAAAAGGGAGGGGGGGGGGAAGGAAAAGGGAGGGGGGGGGGAAGGAAAAGGGAGGGGGGGGGGGAAGGAAAAGGGAGGGGGGGGGGGGAAGGAAAAGGGAGGGGGGGGGGGAAGGAAAAGGGAGGGGGGGGGGGGAAGGAAAAGGGAGGGGGGGGAAGGAAAAGGGAGGGGGGGGGAAGGAAAAGGGAGGGGGGGGGAAGGAAAAGGGAGGGGGGGGGGGAAGGAAAAGGGAGGGGGGGGGAAGGAAAAGGGAGGGGGGGGGGGAAGGAAAAGGGAGGGGGGGGGGAAGGAAAAGGGAGGGGGGGGGGAAGGAAAAGGGAGGGGGGGGGGAAGGAAAAGGGAGGGGGGGGGGAAGGAAAAGGGGAGGGGGGGGAAGGAAAAGGGGGGGGGGAAGGAAAAGGGAGGGGGGGGAAGGAAAAGGGGAGGGGGGAGGGAAGGAAAAGGGAGGGGGGGGGGAGGGAAGGAAAAGGGAGGGGGGGGGGAGGGAAGGAAAAGGGAGGGGGGGGAAAGGAAAAGGGAGGGGGGGGGAAGGAAAAGGGAGGGGGGGGGAAGGAAAAGGGAGGGGGGGGGAAGGAAAAGGGAGGGGGGGGGAAGGAAAAGGGAGGGGGGGGAAGGAAAAGGGGGGGGGGGGGAAGGAAAAGGGTGGGGGGGTGTGTGTGAGAGGGGAAAGGGTGGGGGGTGTGTGTGAGAGGGGAAAGGGTGGGGGGGTGTGTGGGGGAAAGGGTGGGGGGAAAGGGTGGGGGGAAAGGGTGGGGGGGAAAGGGTGGGGGGGAAAGGGTGGGGGGGAAAGGGTGGGGGGGAAAGGGTGGGGGGGAAAGGGTGGGGGGGAAAGGGTGGGGGGAAAGGGTGGGGGGAAAGGGTGGGGGGGAAAGGGTGGGGGGAAAGGGTGGGGGGGAAAGGGTGGGGGGGAAAGGGTGGGGGGAAAGGGTGGGGGGGAAGGGTGGGGGGGAAAGGGTGGGGGGAAAGGGTGGGGGGGGAAAGGGTGGGGGGGAAAGGGTGGGGGGAAAGGGTGGGGGGGAAAGGGTGGGGGGGAAAGGGTGGGGGGAAAGGGTGGGGGGAAAGGGTGGGGGGAAAGGGTGGGGGGAAAGGGTGGGGGAAAGGGTGGGTGGGGGGGGTGTGTGAGGGGAAAGGGTGGGGGGGGTGTGTGAGGGGAAAGGGTGGGGGCGGGGGGTGAGGGGAAAGGGTGGGGGGGGGGAATGGGGGAAGGCGTTTTGGATCAAATTGAGCAATGTTGCATAAATGAAATTAACAAACTACACATCATTTTCTTTAAATAAACTAATCAATAGGTGATAACCTCAATAAAAAAGGTCAAAAATGTATTAACAAGCATGTACTAGCTAAATCTTATTCATCTTTCTGTAATTAGATCCCTGTGTCACACATCAACTAATGATCAGATGTCTCTCCAATTCAAGGATTTCCATCATCTCATTTCAACACAACAGTGATGAAGTCCATCATCTCATTTCAACACAACAGCGATGAAGAAGCAACAACACTCTGGAAAATAATCCACCATTCTAAAATGTCTCAACTTCTTTCCCATGCAACAAATATCAACAATTTCATCCACAGTGGAAGAAATCATAGACTCAGAGACCACCAATTGATAATACTGTACAGAAATGTTCCAGAGCACTACATTATGCACTCAAGATTTTAGATATATTTGTTTCAAAATTATTTTATTTCAAAGTGCCAAAATTACTATTTGAGAAATAAACCGACATTTAAACTCTGAAGTATTCTTACTAACTTGTCAAAATCGGTGCTGGGAAAGGTAGACTAATTAACCTCCCATTTGATTAATAAACGTTCTGGTGTCAGGTTTGCAGGAGGGGGATATAAACAGACATAACAAATTCATTTTTTTCTTAATTAAAGTGTCACTTAGACAGCCAATCTTCTGGCATTTATACATGTGGCTATTTATTTATATGGCTATCCATAAATGCACATTTATGTAGAAAAATTGTTTCACGTTACAGAACCCTTACAAACATCCAGTTATCTGCAACACTTGTGCATTTGCACACAGAATTTGAAATCAATATTGAATTTCAAATTGAAATGATAAATGAATTGGGTGAAAATTATGAGCTTTCACCTAACTGTACTTATTATTCAGTAATTCTTACTGGAAAAAGAATCTGAATTAAAGTTTCTTCAAAAATTAGGACTTTTAAAAATGTAAATTTTTATACACATGTTGGTTATAATCAGTGATTCTAGAAATACAGTTGTCATGAACAATGTGACAATTACTGTAAAATATAAAATTGGCATATGGCTGTATATATTTTAAAATACAAAATCAGATTAAAATTATTCATTAACATTCTTTTCTCTATGCTGAGTCTAGATAACAAGGTTTGACATTGTGTCCATACTGATACCCAAAACCATACAATCTTCAAGCACGAGTTACAGCAGTTGATAAGTCTTTTAGAATTGCAGTCAGGAAGGTGTCGAGAATGTGAAGGTGTCAGGTAGCAGAACGAGAATGTCACCATACCTGACGTATGTAGATAGGCAGCATGCACAGATAGGCAGCTAAAGCACAGGATTAGATTAAGAGACCTAAAAAGGCTGAAATCAGAGACACGAGTTGTTGCATCTAAATCGGACATTCGTTTTTTAAATTAGCTCCATAGGAATCAATCATTATGGTACAGTAGCATCACAGAATAATGCTGCATTCCTCTATGATAGAACTGTACCACAATGACTGATAGTTGGATTGATTTTAAGTTTTGGTTCCTGCTAAATGATAATGCTATAAAATGATCAGATAATAAAAGACAGTATATTAAACTAACGTTATAACACTGCATGCAGACAGTCCTCAAACTTGAGACACAATTGATTCCTGAAAGCCATGTTGCAAGTCGAAACCATTCCTGATTCCTTAAACCAAGGCCGGAAATCACTCATTGGGTGCCCGGCAGAGTAAACTGCTCTCAACCCTTGCCCTGTCAAGTCACTGAGGCAACTTTTGATGCCTGAAGGCCTAAGCGCAAGTTCCATAGTTAGTAATGAAGCCACTCCATCAGTATCAGTTGTCTGTTTAACCTTGAACTTCTGAGGTTGAGTACGTATTAAATACAACATAATTGTATAATTGAATTAAAATCATGATGGTTATACCAAAAATATTTAACAAAAAAATCTTGTTTCCAACCTAAAGATGGCTTGACCTGTCCTGTCATGCAGATGGGCAGCACAGAATGTCAATATGCATGTATAATAATGCTGGCGTGACACTGTAAAGTAAAAACTGACATTGGAAAAGACGAAATGGGGTGTCAATTTATAAATGTTGAAAGTGTCATTCTTCCTAATTTGAACATCGTAAAGACAAGGAATGCATGTACTTCATTTTTATATCTTACTGTAGATAATAAAGTTAACAGATTATAATGTCTTTGGCAGCCTGTAGGCCATGCTTTCAAATACTCTTTCCAGAATTACCGACAATGTTTTATTGTGCTGCACGCTAAAGTAAGGTACTTAAATCTACATATCCATTTCACAAAGAACATTATTTAATAGAATAACTATTTCAAAAGCAAACAACAATCTTCCTGATGAAATTTAAAAACTTATGTCAGGATTTTGAATCCTGCATTTGATCCACAATTACTTTTAAACCATTACATTTTTCAACTTTCATTTCACGGAACAATAAAATCAATCAGCAACACTATTATACAATTAATTGAGTGCTAATTTTTTTTTAAGTTAAGAAATAGAAAAATAGTTTAAGAGTTTGGTTTATGATATAATTAAACTAGGTCAGAGCTCCAACTGTTTGTCTCAGTCACAGGATTTTGATACTACAGTTCAAAATTAGCAAAACTAAAGTTATTAGTTCAGTCCTTACCAGAAGTGGCAATGGCACCAACATCCAACTTTTGTGGTCTTTTGTTGAAACCAAGTGTCATGCAATCTAGCACAGCAGCAGAAGGACATCTGGCCCTTTGAAACTGCTCTACCATTCAATAAGATTATGGCTGGTCTAGCTGTGGTATCAATTCCACTCTCCTGTCTGCCTCCCATATCTCTTGGCTCCCTTTTCGATCGAAAATCTAACTAACTCAGCCTTGAATAAATGCAATGACTTAGTCTCCACTGCTTTCTGGAGAAGATAATTCCACAGAGAAAACATTCTCCTCACCCCTGTCTTAAAAGCGAGACCTCATTCTTAAACTGTAGCCCCTAATTCTAGTCTCTTCCAAAAGGAGAAATATCCTTTCAACATCCACTGTCAAGTCGCCTCAGAATCTTAACTGTTCCAATAAGATCACCTTTTATTCTCCTAAACTCCAATGGATATAGGCCCAATCTATTCAACCTTTCTTGTACAAGATAAGCCCTTCATTTTAAAGCTCATGCTTTGATCTCATGCTTAGCTCATAACTAAGGTTAGCTTTCTCTATCTTTGAAACACACGGCATTTAGTTCATTCCATCTCCTCTGCCCTCTCATTTGTGCTTTCATCACTTCTACAAAAGATTTCTCAATTGTTCTCTTCAGTGATCACTCCACTGCCATAAACTTCAGCTTTCCCACAACTCGGCCCCCAAGATCCTCACACATCTCAGTTATCCCGCTACAATTTAGGTCAGAAACTTCAAAGTGTTTATGAAGTCCGCCTAGATCATAAGTTTTGCACTTCGAATTTGGCTAGGATGAGCACAAGATATTTCACTTCAGATAAAGGCTCCACTAAGGAGCTTTCATTAAACAAAGTTTATTTAAGTATAAAGTTAGTATGTATAAAAAGAAAATTAGCAATAACTTTGACCAATTACAACAAGGAAAAAATGATATTGTATAATCCTTAATGAATATAGGAAATGTCCTCATTAAACTTAACCCATAAACAAAATCCTTTCCACAGGTTTAACACAGCAAAAACTTGTGATACTGATATTTAGTCCTTTGGTTGAATGTTGCAATTCTGAGGCACACACAGACAATCTTGGAGTCAGAACTGCTTCCCAAAACACCAGTGAGACACTAGGCAAGCCAATCACCAACGACAAACTTTCTACTCCAGGAAGGCTAGGAACCTTGCTTCTAGCTAACAGCAGATTTTCCAAAATCAAAGAAAAGAGAGAGAAACACTGCTTTCTCGCTTGATATCCACCCCCTTCTAACCTAAAACCGCTGGCAGCCACATTAAATGTGAAATCTTGAATTCACTATGAAGAAAACTGTCCAAAATACACGACCTGCCACAGTTTTCCTCTTAACAATACAAGTCATAAAACAACCCCCAGAATGTACTGGAGGCCTATAGTAAAAACAACAAAACCCTACTTAAGGCATTGAACCAGTAATAAAAGAACTTCTAGTAGCCAACCCGGCAACACTGAAACCAAAAAGGGCTGCTTACAACTGCAGAGAACATTTTTTTTAATTCTTAAAGGTACACTAACGTCAAACCCCGAGTACCCAAACAACAAAAGCCATAGATTTGCATCAGTTTACCTGATCTAGGAAATTCTCCAGGTCAAAAACTCCTATTCTGATGCCTACTTGTTCCATGACTTTTATTTCTCCATTTGCACTGGCTGATTTTTTTTTGCCATGTTTTATTAGTTTTCCCCTTGCTTGAAAACACCTCTAAAAACTTACCACTTAATTAGGCATGGGTTTTTCTAATTTCCTCCCTTAATGTCACTCAGGTTGATATTCAGGTCTTTACCACGATTAAAAGGTGGACTAATTTGATCCATAACATTTTGCAGGCTTAATAAAGATCTGCATGTCAAAACATCATCTGTTCTTTCCACAGATACAGCCTGGTTGCTGTATTTTTTTGCCTATTTTCCTGCTGTATGAAACTGTTTTTTTGGGGGTCCCATGCTGCATTACTCTGAAATTCAGTCAGAAAGAAAGAATTACATTGATAAGTAAACGATCCCTCCTCATCCTTCTCGATTTGTCTGCAGCCTTTCACTCTGGATGGGTCTATTCTTGTCTGGTTCCATTTTTATATAACAATAGCCAGTGCTTCATTTTCTAATGGTTTCTCTTGCCATTTCCTCTGCTGTCCCCAAGGATCTATCCCTGTCTCTCTTCTATTTCTCACGTGGTGCTCTTTTCGTGACATCATCCAAAAGCACTGCTAGTATTTTCACATGTACACTGATGACACCCAGTTCTACCTCTCTATACTCCAAAATGATCAAACTGTTTATCTGGCAAGCACTACCGGTGAGCAGAATTTTCCTTCAATTAAATATTGAGCAAATTGAAGCCATTGTCTATGAGTTCTGCTTCAAACTTCATTTCCTCTCTCTGGCAACCATATTAGACAAGATGCAGAGATGCCAGCGTTGGACTGGGGTAAACACAGTGTTGTGAGACTCCTTGCCATATTAGACAACCCAGACTGTTTGCAACCTTGGCGTCACATTTGACCCTTAAATGAGCTTTTGAACATATAAATTGCATCATCACTAAGACCATCTGTTTACAGCTTCCTTAACATGACCTGACTTTGCTTCTGTCACCCACTCTCTGCTCACTGACCTACAATGTCACCTGGTCAAGCAATGTCATGATTTTAAAATTCTCATAGTTATTTTCAAATTCATCCACGGTCTCATCTCTCCTAGCAATTAAGAATGGTAACGGCATAGAGGTAATGTCACTGCACTAGTAAACCAGAGGCCCAGGCTAATACTCTGGGGGCACAGGTTCAACTCCACCCATGGCAGCGAAGATGTATTGTCAGCACAGCCAATGTCTCTTTCTCCTTTGTCTTTGAAGTGATGTTGACCGGGGTCCAGAAGAGTCTTACCCCAAAGTCATGGTATCACTGCATCAACAAAGATACTAATCTTCCAAGTTTTATCTCTCATTCCTCCTTCCTTTTTTGGGGATGGTCCAAATTCACCCTTTCTATTGGCTATAGGAAGCAAACCATCTGTGTCACCTCACCTCTGCAACTCGAGCCATGTAGACTAAAGATGTATTAATCCTTTTTCCCTTGGGGCCACTCAAGAGCTTATGCTACAAACAAATGCTCTTTCCTTTCCAAGTACAAAAAAGCCATGAATAAAACCATTCTTTTGTCAATATATTTTAACCCAAGCCCCACAGGTTTCAAAAAATAAAGGTTCCTCTCCGCCACAGACCAATTAGAGCACTTACGTGGTTTGTTTAAACATTGTGCCACCTTAATTCAGACTATTTCAGCCATTCCTTCAAACTGTTTTTTAAAAACATCCAACTGCATTGTGGGCCATTAAGACACATACAGCTGCTTCAGCTTAAGACTCAAAGGAACTTTGCTGTACAACAGTAAAACAACTTTGTTTCTTCACAAATAGCTTGTATTTCTGTAAAGCATTCCACCAGCAGAAATTCAAATTCACCCTTTTAAAAAGTGGTTAAGGAATAAATTCCAAATATGTTAAGGATTCTAAGAATTAGTAGAATTATCAAAATCTTACAACCCAGGAGTCGTCAACATTGACTCCAGACCTCATGAAGGATCCTTGGGAGTGGCACAATGGTTAGCACCACTGCCTCTCAGTGCCAGAGTTCAATTTTGGCCTTGGATACGTGGAATCTGCACATTCTCCCATGTCTGTATGGGTTTCCTCTAATGCTCCGCTATCCTTCCACAGTCCAAAAATGTGCAGTCAAGTGGACTGGCCATAGTAAATTGCCCTTTAGTTTCCCAAAATACGTAGGTTAATGTGCAGGGATACAGGGATAGAGCGGGATGGTGGGCAGAGCAAGATAGTGGGCCTGAGTAAGATACTCTATCAGATGGTTGGTGCATACTTGATGGGCTGAATGGTCTACTTCTGCACTGTAGGGATTCTATGAAGTCTCATGGCATCAAACATGGGCAAAGAAATCTCCTGTTGATTACCACCTCTCAGCTGATGAATCAGTTCTCCTCCTGTTGAATACCAAATGGAAGAAGCTCTGAGAGTTGCAAGGGCAAAGAATGTACCATGGTCAGGGACTTCAATGTTCATTATCAAGAGTGGTTCAGTAGCATTATTACTGACCAAGCTGGCCAGATCCTATAGTTTATAACTGCTGGGCTGGGCAGAAGGAAAAACCTACTTGTCTTTGTCCTCACCAATCTACCTGCTACAGATTTATCTGTCCATGACAAGTATTGGTGGAAGTGACCATTATACAGTCTTGTGGAGCTCAGACCTGCCTTCATATTAAGGATGCCCTCCATAATGTTGTGTGGCACTATCAATGTGCTGGATGTATTAGATTTCAAACAGATCTAGCAACTCAAAACTAGGCACCCAAGGGCCATTGGCAGCAGCAGAATTTTATTCAATCACAATCCATAACCTCATGGCCCAGCATATCCCCCACTCTACCATTACCATGAAGGCAGGGTATCAACTCTGGTTGAATGAAGAGTGCAGGAGGGCATGCCAGCAGCATCAGGCATACCTGGTGAAGCCACAACACAGGATTACCTTCATGTCCGGCAATGAAAATAGCATGCAATGGCCAGAGCTAAGCACCCCAATACCAGGAAATTTCCACAAAAGAGAATCTAACCATTTTGCCTTGACATTTAATAGTGTTACCATCACTGAACCTCCACTAGCAACATCCTGAAGTTTGCCATTGACCAGAATCTGAACTGGACTAGCCACATAAATACTCTGGCTACAAAGGCAAGTCAGAGGTTGGGCATTCTGTGATCAGCAACTCACCATCTGACTCCCCAAAGTCTTTCCACCACCCACAAAGTCAAGGAGTGTGATGGAATACTTTTCACTTGCCTGGATCAGTGCAGCTCCAACGACACTCAAGAAGCTTGACACCATCCAGGAAAAAGCAGTCTGCTTGATTGGCACCCCATCCACTACCTTCAACATTCACTCCTTCCAATGCCAACACACAGTGCCAGCAGTGTGTACCACCTACAAGATTTAACACTAGGCTCTTTGATAACATCTTCCAAACCTATAAATTCTTCCACCTAAGAACAAAGGAATGTCACCCAATTACAAGTTCCCCTCCAAGCCACACACCATCCTTACATGGGACTATAATCACTTGCTGGGTTAAAATGCTGGAACTCCTTTCCTAACTAAACTATGGGTTTTCCTTGATTTGGTCCACTCAAGGACAAAGGAAGGAAAGTATGCGTAGAACCAAAAGAAACGCTAAAATCCTTAATGAGTACTTTGCATCAGTATTCACAAAGGAGTGGGACATGTTCATTGATGGGTGTCTCGGAGGGGAATGTAATCTCTCTAAAACGAGTCATCATAACAAGGGAGGAAGTGTTAGGTGTATTAAAAAGCATTAAAGTAGACAAATTCCCAGGGCCAGATAGCATCTATCCCAGACTGAGGGAGCCAAGAGAAGATAAAAGTAAATTACTGCAGATGCTGGAATCTGAAACCAAAAGAGAAAATGCTAGAAAATCTCAGCCGGTCTGGCAGCATCTGTCAGGAGAGAAAACAAAGGGTCACCTGGACTTGAAACATCAGCTCTTTTCTCTGGATGCTACCATACCTGCTGAGATTTTCCAGCATTTTCTCTTTTGGAGACAACAGAGGAAATTGCTGGGCCTCTAACAGAGATCTTTGTTTCCTCGTTGGTCACAGGTGAGGTCCCAGAGGATTGGAAGATAGCCAATGTTATCCCGTTATTGAAGAAAGTATAGGATCTATATTTGGAACCGAATGGTCTTATTAGCAACGAACTGCATGGTTTTGTGCAAGGGAGGTCAGGTCTTACTAATTTGATGAGGTTTTTGAGGAGGTGACAAAAATGATTGACAGGGGAAGGGCCGTGGATGTTGTCTGCATGTAGTTTAGTAAAGCATTTGACAAGGTCCCTCATAGCAGGCTGGTGCAAAAGGTTAAATCACATGGGATCAAGGGTGAACTAACTAGATGGATTCAGAACTAGCTTGGCCACAGAAGACAGAGGGTAGCAGTGGAAGGGTGTTTTTCTGAATGGAGGTCTATAACTAATGTTGTTCTGTAGGGATCAGTGCTGGGACCTCTATTGTTTGAAATATACATAAATGACTTGGAAGAAAACATAGCTGGTCTGATTAATAAGTTTGTGGATGATATTAAGATTGCTGGTGTTATTGATAGTGGTGAAGATTGTCAGAGAATACAGCAAGGTAAAGATAGATTGGAAAATTGGGCAGAGAAATGGCAGATGGAATTTAATCCGGACAAATGCAAGGTGATGGATTTTGGTAGATTCAATTCAGGTGGGAACTATAAAATAAAAGGCAGAACCATCAAGAGCACAGGCACTCAGAGAGATCTGGGAGTACAGGCCCACAGATCCTTTAAAGCAACAGCACAGGTGGAAAAGATGGTGAAGAAAGCATATGGTATGCTTGCCTTTATTGCCTGGAGCACCAAGTATAAAAGTTGGCAAATTATGTTAGTTATATAAAACATTGATGTGGCCACATTTGGAATATTGTGTCCAATTCTGGTTGCCAAAGACTAGAAGGACATGAAAGCTTTGGAGGGAGTACAGAAAAGGTTTACCGAGATGTTGCCTGGTATTTGCTATGAAGAGAGATTGAATAAACTGGGATCGTTCTCCCTGGAAAGATGGAGACTGATGGGCAACCTGACAGAAGTTTATAAAATTATGAGACACACAGATAAGGTGAACAATTGTAAGTTTTTTTCCCCCAAGGCAAAAATGACAATTACAAGGGGGCACGTTCAAGGTAAGGGGGAATGGTGTAGTAGAGATGTGCAGTGGAATTTATTTTTACAAAGAGGGTGGTGGTGGGGGCCTGGAACGTACTACCAAGTAAGGTGGTTGAGGCAGACATGTTAGCGACATTTAAGATTCATCTGGATAGACACATGAACAGGCAGGGGATAGAGGGATACAGGCAGTTAGTCTAGATAGGACAATGTGATCAGTGCAGGCTTGGTGGTCCAAAGGGCTGTTCCTGTGCTGTGCTGTACTGTTCTTTGTTCTTTACAGTGGTTCAAGAAGGCAGCTCATTGCCATCTTCAAAGTGAAATTAAGTATGGGTAAAAAATGCTGGTCCAGCAAGCGGCATCCACGTCCTATGAACAAACAAAAGAAATCTCCTGCAGCCCTATGACCCTCCAAACTATCAACATTCCTCTAATTCTGTTTCTTAAGCATCCCCAATTAAACGCTCCACCATTGGGAACTTGTAGCTGACTAGCCTTAGGCTCTGAAATTCCCTCTTGCCACTAACTCTCTTTCCAACTGTAAGATTATTCTTACGGCCTATTACTTTGATGTTTTTGGCTCATAAAACTTCTGTGAAAGCTCTCTGGGCATTTTATCATGTTAAAGGTGCTACAGAAGTATTTGTTCATATAGCATCTTTCACAACTTTAAGAAGCGCCGAATTTTGGTGGTTTACAGGAATTTACAGTAAAGTGGTCACTGTTGTACCATAGTAGCCAAATTTGTGCACAGCAAGGTCCCACAAACTGCAGTGAATTAATGAATAACCAGTTTTGTTACTTGTCCCATTAAACATATTGCCAATCCAGAATGATGCAACAACTGCAGTCTTAATTCAACCCTGAAACCTTTTACACCATAAGGGTTATATAAATGTCATTTCAGGTCTGTAAGGATTTCCAACAACTGCTGCCTGCAAAGAACCAACAAACACTGAAGGTTAACGCTGTTGGGAAAAAGATACAAAGGTCTGAGGTCAGGTATAAACCAACTCAGAACAACTTCTTCACTGCTGCCATCTGACTTTTGAATGGACCTACCTCGCATTAAGTTGATTTTTCTCTACATCCTAGCTATGATTGTAACACTACATTCTGCAGTCTCTCCTTCTCTATGAACGGTATGGCTTGTCTGTAAAGTGCGCAAGAAACAATACTGTATACCAATACATATGACTTTAATAAATCAAATCAGATTGGGATGAGAGCATTTTGGACACCTTATTCTGACTATAATGTAAACACAAATTACACCAAAACACAAACGTATGTCACTAATGTTTGAATTGTGAGTTTTTACAGTTAAACTGGGCCACCCTAAGCTGACTCTGATTTTAGTGAAATTACCTCCAGGCACGGCTCAGCTTTCAGACTCGCCGCCAGCTCCTGCGCTCCCTGCTGCATCATCCAGCCCTGCACCACGCCAGCCACTGGCCCCGAGTCCGGGCTCCTGCTCCCTCTGGCCGGACTGTCCACTGGCCCCGAGTCCGGGCTCCTGCTCCCTCTGGCTGAATCGGCCACTGGCCCCGAAACCGGGCTGCTGCTCCCTCCGTCCGGGTTGTACACTGGCTCCAGCCTCCCGCTGCCTCCAGCCACTGGCCCCGAGTCCGGCCTCCCTCCGGCCGCTCGCTCCAGCTCCATCCCCTCAGCCGTTGAACCGCTTCTAGGCCGGTTACCTCGGCGACGACACGAGCACCTGACCACTGGCTTGGCGCCACTGACCCTCCCAGCCTGCAGGCGGCGCTGTGACCGTGCCCTGCGATGCGCCACCTAGTGGACGGAAGGCCAAAGCGTTCAGCGCTCACCCGCCGATTGGTGAGATGCTGCGGAATCTGAAGCAGTTTTTGCAGCTGCAAACAGTAGCATAGTCACTGGCATGGTATTCCAGCGATCCAGGTTAATCGTGAAATTTTATTTCAGTAAAAGGCTAATGGTGACCATGAAGCCATTGTCAACCCATCCGGTTCATTAATGTGCATTAGGGAAGGAAATCTGTCATCCTTAGCTGTCTGGTCGTCATGTGATTCCAGCACAATTAGAGATGGGCAATAAAGGCTGGCCCAGTCAGCAATGACCACATCCCGTGAAAGAATTTTTAAAAATTGGCCCAAAAAATTGTTGGCAGGCTAATGAATGTTATCTGTTGCTAGACTTTGATTGTTCGCATTTGATAGAGACAATGCAAGTTTCCGAGTTAAGGGCATAGCCTCTCCAATGTAATACAGTAAATCCTCATTTTAAGTTATGGTTGCATTCCTTGAAATTGCATCTTTAAGTTAGTTGTGTATTCCTAGCTGAAGTAACTTGCAAAGTAAAATTAATCACCAAATATAAATCCTGTAGAAATTAAAATTAGATAATACCAGTCTCAGGGCTTTTTAAAACATCTAATTGCTCAGCTGATAGCTTTTATTGCAGCATCAGGTACACTTCCAGTACTTATTGTGCATTTCTGGCTCATGTTTAAAAATAGGTACTCCTGAAACTTCAAAATTTAAATCAAATCTAAATCCAATTTTTTTTTCTGTAAAAACTCTGGCTTTCAATGCCTGTGGATTTCATACAAAAAAAAATTGCCTCAATTACAGTACAAACAGCCTCCATTGCAACGTGCCAATTGCAAGGTCGCAGAACATGAAGGGAACCAACACGTGATGGCGTATGCTGCATAAAACAAGGGGTGACGATCACACATGTACCAATGAAGATGGATGACCTGCAGTCACGTGCACGCAATGAAAACAGGAAGATGATGACATGAAACGATTCTAGAGCAGACTCTGTCACGACACCGGGGAAAGCTGACTTACAACAAGTTACATATGCCCTGTTTGTGAAGCCAATCCTCCACTCACCTGATGAAAGCTCATACTACCAAATAAACCTGTTGGGCTTTAACCTGGTGTTGTGAGACTTCTTACAGTGCCTACCTCAGTCCAATGCTGGCATCTCCTCATCATGACTTAGTACAAGATAGTGCCACCAAACGGCAGCATGCAGAGCCTGCACATTCTCCCCATGTCTGCATGGGTTTCCTCTGGGTGCTCCACTTTCTTTCCACAGTCCAAAGACATGCTGGTTAGGTGCATTGGCCATGTTAAATTTTCCCTCAGTGCACCCGAACAGGTACCAGAGCATAGTGACTAGGGGATTTTCACAGTAACTTCATTGCAATGTTAATGGAAGCCTACTTGTGACACTAATAAACATACTTAAAAATCCGGGGCAAATCACTCCCATAAACAGGCTAGCCTACAATTATAGCAAATTATCGACTCACAGGGAAATGTGGCATGTTTTCTAATCAGAAAAAGATGGATAATCTAGCATGACCTGTTAGCAGTCTATTAGTCTCCTCCCACATATCAGTCACTAATAGTACCAGCAAGAAACATCTACTCATCATTAACATACATAATGATCCACAATTCAGGCTTCACCAGAAGCACTGTACTGCTATCCTCAGCATAACCTTAATCCAAATATGGACACAAGAGCTAAATGTTCAAGATAAAGTGCAATCAAGAAGGATACCTAGCAGTAAAAACTGAAGTAAATGTTGTTGAGTGTCTCAGATATAACATGCTAGTGGCTGAAGTTACTCCAACGCAAAGGAAAATAATTATGGTTGTTGGAGGTTTGTCAGGACTCATCACAGCAGGAGTTGCTAATGGAGCATCTCAGTACAACTACCTGCAACTGTTTCAATGATCCCTTTGCCATAATGTCAGGAATGGGGGTATATATTGACAATTCTAATGCAGTTCGATCTATTCACCACTCCTCTATGATGACACAGCCCATGCCATCGGCATGGTGGATGGGGGGGATACATTTTTTTAACCAGACTAAACGAACGGCATGGTTACATGAACGTGGCTGAGACTATGTATTCAGCAACTAGAAGTTCACTTCCTGACTCCTCAAAATTTCTCCCTCATCTGCAAGGCTCATGTCAGGATGGGAGAGGTTTCAACATAACTGAATATGCTCAATACCAGAAGGGACAGAGGAGTTTCCTTGACTAGTGCCCCTCCACTGTACGCAATATCCATCCCATCATCACCACTAGCAGTGCATTCAGGCTGTAGAATGAATAATATGCAGCATGCAATGCAACAGTTCATCAATGTTACTTAATGGCACCTTCGTGCTTTGCAATTTCCATCACCAAGAAAGGCAAGAGCAGCAATAATATGGGAACACTCAAGTCACACATCACCCTGGTATTGCTTTTCCTTCACCAACACTGGAATTTCCTACTGAACAGCGGTGTGGTACCAACAAAAACTACAGCACTCCTCTGAGCAACCAAGGAAGAGCAATACATATGGGCATGACCAATGTTGCCCATATCCGAAAAACAATTAATAACAGAAAGCAGGAAAAATAAAACAAAGGCCAACTGTCAAATCTCTACTTAAACTCAGCATTGAAATGTTCTTCTCTCTTCACTTCCAGGGAGATCTCGGCCACAGAACATACTTAAATGCTAGGGTTGGAATTTGTCAGGTTGGGAAGAGAAGAAGTGTGTGTGTATGTAGTGGGGACAGAGAGGAGGATAGCAGTTAAGAAAATCACTATCATCAAATCTGGGGAAGATCAGTATGAAAATGGCAGTACTTGCAGGGATAGAAGTGGCAAGTCCACTGATAAAGAGATGGGACCATTATAGTGTCTCTCTCTCTCTCTCTGCTCCCATAATTGCACCAAGAGGCCATAGCTTATTCAGATTCATAATTATAATTAGCTGCAAAACTCTTTGGGGATTATCTTGTGGTTGCATCACCTGCTAGTGCAGAAGGTACCTTGCAACAACATTATTGCACTTTCCTATCCAACAGTGGCAAGCCCTCTCTATGTGACTTTTTGCCCCCAAGCCTATAATGTGATACCAGACATGGAGTGGAATTTTCCCCAACTTGCACAGAGTGTTGGATCAGGCTAGAAATGCTGTGTGAAAATCATTGGATTCACCAACACCTCCTCACTTGATTTAACAGCATTCTGTGCAATTTCAAAGTACTGGCAAGGATCAGCCATGTTGGGGCAGGGGTGGTCCTAAACACACCGACAAAGCCAGTATTCTGAAATCGGGGTGCCCTTCCCCCCCCCCACCCGCACCAATATGACCTGAGGCAAGTATGAAGCGTTGGGAGAAAATGACAAAGAGCCAGAGCAACCCTACCCTACTCCGGATATCTGAACCTGTGCATGGGATTGCTGCCATTGAGAGTCTGTCTTTCATTTATAATTAGGTTCAAACTTTGGAATGTAGTCTAAGTTCATAGCAGGATTAGGACATGAAGGAAACATCTTATCCCAAATCCCCTTCAGCTTAAAGAAAACACTTTGGAAGAAAATACAGCCTTGACCTCCTCTTGGGAAATAAAGAAGAGCAGGTGACAGAAGCATTAGTGAGGGAACACTTTGGCACCAGTGGTCATAATTCCATTAGTTTTAAGCTAGTTATGAAGAATGATAGGTCTGGTTCAAAAATTAAAATTCTAAATTGGGGCAAGACCAATTTTGATGGTATGAGGCAGGAACATTCAACAGTTAATTGGGGGGAGTCTATGGGAAGGCAAAGGGACGTCTAGTAAGTGGGAGGCTTTGAAAAGCCTCAACCAAGGTTCAGGGTAAGCACATTCTTCTTAAAGTGAAGGGTGAGGCTGATAGAAGTAGGGAACCCTGGATGACTTGGGATATTGAAGCCCTGATCAAGAAGAAGGAGGAGGCACATGACGAACACAGGCAGCTGAGATCAAGTGGATCCCTTGAAGAGTATAGAGGGTTTAGGAGTAGAGTTAAGAGAGAAATCAGGAGGGCAAAAAGGGAATGTGAGATTGTTTTGGCAGCTAAGGCAAAGGAGAATCCAAAGAGTTTCTACAAATACATAAAGGGCGAAAAGAGTAAGTAGGGAAGAGAGTTGGACCTCTTAAGGATCCACAAAGTCATCTTTGTGCGGATCCACAAGAGATGGGTGAGATCCTAAATGAATATTTCTCATCAGTATTCACTGTTAAGTAAAAAATGGATGTTAGGGAACTTGGGGAAATAAATAGTGATGTCTTGAGGAATGTACATATAACGGAGTAGGGGGTGCTGTAAGTCTTAAAGTGCATTAAGGTAGATAGATCCCCGGACCTGATGAAGTGTATCCCAGGACAATGTGGGAGGCTAGGGAGGAAATTGCAGGCCCCTAACAGAAAAATTTGTATCATCAATAGTCACAGGTGAAGTGCCTGAAGATTGGAGGGTGGCAAATGTTGTGCCTTTGTTTAAGAAGGGCTGCAGGGAAAAGCCTGGAAACCAGAGGCCATTGAGCCTCACATATGTAGTGGGCGAATTGTTAGAAGGTATTTTGAGATTCAGGATCTATAGGCATTTAGAGACACAAGGACTGATTGGGGACAATCAACATGGTTTTTAGAGTGGAAAAAATCATAAATTTGATTGAGTTTTTTGAAGGGGTAACCAAGAAGACAGTGCAGTTGAAGTTGTCTAAATGAACTTTAGCAAGGCCTTTGACAAGGTATCACATGGTAGGTTGGTGCATAAGGTTAAATCTCATGGGATCCAGGGTGTGGTATCGAAATGATACAAAATTGGCTTGATGACAGAAGAGAGGGTGGTTGTAGAGGCTTGTTTTTCAAACTGGAGGCCTGTGACCAGTGATGTGCCTCAGGGATCTATGCTGGGTCCATTGTTATTTGTCATTTATATTAATGATTTGGATGAGAATTTAGTAGGCATGGTTAATAAGTTTGCAGATGACACCAAGATTGGTGGCATAATGGACAGTGAAGGTTATCTAGGTTGCAACATGACCTTGATCAATTCGGCCAGTGGGCTGAAGAATGACAGATGGAGTTTAATTTAGTAAGTGTGAGGTGATGCATTTTGGTCGATCGAACCAGGGCACTGGTTAACATAAGAATATAGAACATAAGAACATAAGAAATAGGAGCAGGAGTAGGCCATCTAGCCCTTCGAGCCTGCCCCGCCATTCAATAAGATCATGGCTGATCTGTCGTGGCTCAGTTCCACATTCCCGCCCTCTCCCCATAACCCTTAATCCCCTCGCTTATCAAAAACCCATCAACCTGCGTCTTAAAAATATTTAGCGAGGCAGCCTCCACCACCTCAACGGGCAGAGAATTCCAGAGATTCACCACCCTTTGAGTGAAGAAGTTCCTCCTCAACTCCGTTCTAAACCGCCCCCCCTCTTTATCTTGAGGCTGTGCCCCCTAGTCCTACTGTCCTTTCTGAGCGGGAAGAGTCTCTCCACCTCTATCCTATCCATCCCATTCATCATCTTATATGTCTCAATGAGATCTCCCCTCATTCTTCTAAACTCTAACGAGTACAAGCCTAGTTTATTCAGCCTCTCCTCACAGCTCAATCCCCTCAACTCCGGTATCAGCCTAGTAAACCTCCTCTGCACTCCCTCCAAGGCCAAAATATCCTTGCGTAAGTGCGGCGACCAAAACTGCACACAGTACTCCAGCTGCGGCCTCACCAATGCCCTATACAGCTGCAGCAAGGCCTCCCTACTTTTATATTCAATCCCCCTCGCTATGAAGGCCAGCATCCCATTAGCCTTCCTAACCACCTGCTGCACCTGCAGGCTGGGTTTTTGCGACTCATGTACAAGGACCCCGAGGTAGGGCACTGGGGACAGTTATAGAATAAAGAGATCTGGAGGTACATATTCATAGCTCCTTGAAAGTGGAGTCACAGGTGGACAGAATGGTGAAGAAGGCATTTGGCATGCTTGGTTCCATTGGACAGAACATTAAATACAGGAGTCGGGATGTCTTGTTGAAGTTGTACAAGACATTGATAAGGTCACACTTGGAATACTGTGTGCAATTCTAGTCACCCTATTATAGAAAGGATATTATTAAACTAGAAAGAGTGCAGAAAAGAGTTACTAGAATGCTACCGGAACTTTATGGTTTGGGTTATAAGGAGAGGCTGGATAAATTGGGACTTTTTTCTCTGCAGCATAGGAGGTTGAGGGGTGATCTTATAGAGGTCTATAAAATAATGAGCAAAGATCAGCTAGATAGTCAACATCTTTTTCCAAATGTAGGGGAGTCTAAAAGTAGAGGGCATAGGTTTAAGGTGAGAGGGAAGAGATACACAAAGGTCCAGAGGGGCAATTTTTTCCACACACAGGGTGATGAGTGTCTGGAATGAACTGCCAGAGGTAGTAGTAGAGGCAGACACAATTCTGTCTTTTAAAAAGCATTTAAACAGTCACATGGATAGGATGGCTATAGAGGGATACGGGCAATTGGGACTAATTAAGAGATTTAAAAAAAGGGTGGAATGGACAAGTTGGGCTGAAGGGCCAGTTTCCATGCTGTAAACCTCCATGATTCTATGACTGTAAAAAAACTTAACACCCTTTGCTCTTTTAATGATTGTTAAATTAATGCTCTCTAGTAATCCAGAACTGACAACTTGCATTTATATAGCACCTTAAAAATAAGTGAACACTCCAACCAGCAAAATTATCTTAATATGATTTCTTATAATTTCTCATCTTACTATCTTATTTATGTTTATCTTAATTTTGAGCACTATGCTCATCTCTTTTCTCAACCTCCTCTCCTTTAATGAATTGTGCCCTGTTTTCATTAGTTTCTCTTCATATCTAGAAGTTTTTCCATCCCTGGTATCATATTAGTAATTTTTTTCTATAAAACATTGTATTGCCTTGACATCTTTTTGAAAACAAGGTGTCCAAAATTGGGCACAGCTATGGACTGACCGATGATTTTGCATAACGTTAGCATCACCTAATTGTCCTCAATATTTCTGTCAAATAAGAAAAATAACTGTTTCAACAGCTTTTAATGATTCTATCAGAACTGCCAACTCTGTGCTCTTGCACGCCTTTCTGTTTTGCTCATGCTTTATTTACATTCAATTTTGGTGGGAGTGGTGCTGCTCAGTTTTGAGGTCCCAGCGGGTTTGTATTTGTGGGAACAGTTTGAATTGGTCTGTTATTGATATCTTATTGAAAAGAAAAATACTACAAAAACAAAACTTGTTGTCTAGCCAGCGTATGGCTTTGAGTAAAAATGAGTAGAAGAGCACAATAATACCTGATATGGAAGCAAAACTATTGCACCCATAAAACTTCTAAGTTTTAAGACTGGGATCATTGAAGTTCTGGATCATTGGCACAGTGATGTTCCTTTACAGTAATTCTTTACATTTTCATAGAATCAGAGAATCATAGAATCCCTACAAGTACAGAGAGAGAGGCCATTCGGCCCATCGAGTCTGCACTGAACACAATCCCACCCAGGAACCACCCCCATATCGCTACATATTTTTACCCACTAATTCCTCTAACCTACACATCTCAGGATACTAAGGGCAATTTTAGCATGGCCAATCAACCTAACCTGCACATCTTTGGACTGTGGGAGGAAACCGGAACACCCGGAGGAAACCCACACAGACACGAGGAGAATGTGCAAACTCCATACAGACAGTGACCCGAGCCGGGAATCAAACCCAGGTCCCTGGAGCTGTGGAGCAGCAGTGCTAACCACTGCACTACCGTGCCGCCCACTCAGGCCACTTAGAATCCACTCTGTGATTTTCAAGTGTATTAGTATTCATTATAACAAGACATCTTTTCATGGAAAATTTGGTAATCCTTGCCTTGAAGAACAAACGTGTCCTTCATCTGGAGTGTTTGGTGAGTAAACAGGTGACGTTAAGGCTAATCTGTGCTCTATGTTCGGTTTTTAGAACACTCTCTGTGTTCGGTTACAAGTGGTGTGCCTCAGGGATCTGTTTTGGGGCCACTGCTGTTTGTAATTTTTATTAATGATCTGGATGAGGGTATAGTTGGGTGGATTAGTAAGTTTGCTGATGACACCAAAGTCGGAGGTGTGGTAGATTGTGAGGAAGGGTGTCATAGTTTGCAGGGTGACTTAGAAAGGTTGCAGAGCTGGGCCGCAAGGTGGCGGATGGTGTTTAATGTGGAGAAGTGTGAGGTAATTCATTTCGGTAGGAATAACAGATGTGTTGAGTATAGGGCTAACGGGAGGACTTTGAATAGTGTGGAGGAGCAGAGGGATCTAGGTGTATGTGTACATAGATCCCTGAAAGTTGGGAATCAAGTAGATAAGGTTGTTAAGAAGGCATACGGTGTCTTGGCGTTTATTGGTAGGGGGATTGAATTTAGGAGTCGCAGCGTCATGATGCAACTGTACACAACTCTGGTGCGGCTGCACTTGGAGTATTGTGTGCAGTTCTGGTCCCCACATTACAGGAAGGATGTAGAGGCTTTGGAGAGGGTGCAGAGGAGGTTTACCAGGATGTTGCTTGGTATGGAGGGGAGATCCTATGAGGAGAGACTGAGAGATTTGGGGTTGTTTTCACTGGAAAGAAGGCGGCTAAGAGGGGACCTTATTGAAACATATAAGATGATTAGAGGTTTAGACAGGGTGGATAGTGATAGCCTTTTTCCTAGGATGGAGAAAGCTAGCACGAGGGGGCACGGCTTTAAATTAAGGGGGGGTAGTTATAGGACTGATGTCAGGGGTAGGTTCTTTACCCAGAGGGTGGTGAGGGACTGGAATGCCCTGCCAGCTGCAGTTGTAAATGCGCCTAGTTTGGGGGCGTTTAAGAGATCTGTGGATAGGTTTATGGACGAAATGGGATTGGTTTAGATTAGTGGGTTAGTGTTTTTTTTAAAAGCTGGTCGGCGCAACATCATGGGCCGAAGGGCCTGTTCTGCGCTGTAATGTTCTATGTTCTATGTTCTATAGTTTCTTCAGAAAACAAAACAGGATACTACATACAACTAAGTTTTAGGTGAACGTCTGGCTTCGAATTTTCTCTCCATCTCTGGTGTCGTAGAATTCTTACAGTGCAGAATGATAGCAATTTGGCCAATCGAGACTGCACTGATTCTCTGAAAGAGGATCTTACGCAAGTCCATGACTTCCCGACCACTCTCCCCCTCCACCATCACTATAACCCCAGCATTTACCCCACTAACCACCCTAACCTACATATCTTGGGATACTCAGGGGCAATTTACTATGGCCAATCTGCCTAACTTGCACATCTTTGGACTGTGGGACAAAAGCGGAGTACCCAGAGGAAATCCACGCAGACACAGGGAGAAAGTGCAAACTCCATACAGACAGTCTGCCAGAGCTGGAATCGAACTCGGGTTGCTGGCACTGTGAGGCAGCAGTGCTAACCATTGTTCCACCTGTGTAGTTGCTTTTGAAGGAGACCTCACTTAGGTTGCATCAGGTGCAGTGATCCTGGGCAAGCTTCTCCCAGGACCAAAGGTCAATGTCAAAAATGCTAAGCCAAGCTTTCAGAGAGTACTTCCTTGACCCACCTCCCCCAGTAGAGTGCATCCCAGACTTGAGCTCTCCAGAGAAAATTCACCTTGGTAAACAAGTGTCAGGCATTCTACCTACATGATCGGCCCAACTCAGCTGTGACTGTCTCAATATGGTATAGATGCCAGCATGGAAAAAAATAAGTGGCTGGTGGCAGATTTCCAACAATTCTTTTTCCAATTGTTGCACCTAAATAAGCACTTAATTACCATTTAAAAAAACACTTCCTAACACTCAATTTCTTTATGTTACTTCCAAATGTCTACTAGATGTGTCTATAATATTGTTGCAGGAAACTATTCTTTGAAAATAGGTCATGTCAAACACAAGTACACAGTCATAAATGTGACACGACATTGAATTATATTTATGGAATGATCCACTGGATGTTTTCTATTTATACACAAAACATAAAATGAAACGTTTTAGCTCTTAATTTAAAGTTTCATCCAATAATGTATCTTCACAAAATTGGCATGAAGAACTTAATGACTAAAAATAATCTCTCAATTCCTGTTTAAGACTTTAAAAATGTATTTTGAGTTATTGTTTCATAGAAGCAATCTGTTGTGTGGAAGTGAAACAAACTTGATCATACATATTCTTGACCTACTTACAGAACTGTGGTATGCACTACTTCACAGAAAGAAGGAAGGTCATTGTGGTATCCTAGGTGAAGTTCAGCTACAGCAAAAATAAATAGTTTATTGGAAATCTATCCAACAATAAATTTTCTCCAAGAACAGATGTTTGAGATACCACAAGTAAAATGCATCAAACATCTGTGTCCTGACTATGATAGTCGCCAGCAATATTTAATATGTTACAGACTCACATCTAGCAAGCATTTGGAAATCATGGAAAGAAACTGTATTAGGAAGTTTTTTATAATAAAAAATATACTATATGCTAAAGATTAGCTTGTTCTAAATCTAAAGACAGCCCTAATGAGCTGACTTATTCTATTTCTTTGATAAGACAATGGCTTAAAACCTACTTTATGGACACAAAAGAAAATACTTGGGCCTGAATTCTCTGATCTCGTACGCCCGGCCAGCAACAAAGAATTTGACGCTCAGCCAAACCTCCGTTCACAGCAGCAGGGCTGGAGAATCCCAGCCGTGGATGAGGTCAGAGAATTCCGGCCCTGCTTCTGAACATAAGCCCTACAAATATTGCAGGGATGAGAAGGGACTTGGCTGAGGCAGACTGGACAGCACTACTAGAGAATAAATCAGTGGAAAACCAGTGGGAAGCACTAAAAAGCAAGATCATAAATGTACAAACTAGACTTGTCCCTCCAAAAATAAGAGTGGGACTGCCAAATTTAGACTTCCTAGTTGTCTTGAGGGATACAGGGGAAGATCAAACAGAAGAAAATGTATAATAGGCACAAAAAAACTAAGCATTGCAGATACCCTAGACGAATATAGGAAGCGCAGGAACAAAATTAAAAAGGAAACCTGAAAATCAAAGAGAAGGCATGAAAAAAACTAGCAAATTAAAGAAAACCCAAAGATGTTTCAATGGTAAAATGTTAGTTAAGGAAAAAGGTATGACCTATTAGAGATGGAGGGGGGAACTTGTGTGTGTTTTTGCAGCAACTGAGACAAGGGTTTTAAATTCATATTTTATTCCTCTGTTTACAAATAAAAGGGATGGTGCAGAAGTGGTAGTCCAGGAGGAACACTGAAATATTGGAGAGGATAATCATAAAGAGAGAGGAATTACTTGAAGGATTGGAATCCTTGTAAGTTGATAAGTCATCAGGCCAAACAAATTGTTTCTGAGGCTGCTGAAGGAGGTCAGGGAGGAGATAGTAGATGCTCTGGAGGATGATTTTCCAATCCTTACTAGATACAGCAGAGGTACTGAAGGATAGGAGAAATGTAAAATGGTTGCATTGTTTAATCAGGATTGAAGGAAATGCCAACCAATTTAATGCCAGTTAGTCTTGCATCAGTGGTGGACAACATAGTAGAATCAATCCTGAGATAGGATTAATTGTCACATAGGAAAGCATGGACTAGTTAGGGATGGTTGAAGAAAGGTCTTGCCTCATAAATTTGACTGAATTCTTTGAGGAGATGACAAAAAGGGTTGATGAAGGTAGTGCAGTGGATACTGTGTTCATGGATTTTAGCAAGGTGTTTGACAAAGTGGCACATGGCAGATTGGTTGAAAGAGTAGAATCCCATGTAATACAGGTTAACATGTGGCAAACTGAACCAAAAGTTGGCTTAGAACAGGAAACAAACGGGAGAGATTGGATAGGTTGGGGCTATTTTCCTTGGAACAAAGGAGGCTGTGAGGTGACTTGATTGAGGTGTACAAAAGTATGAGGGGAAGAGATAGAGTGGACAGGATAAAATTGTTTCCCTTGGCAGAGAGCTCTAGAACCAGGGCACACAGCTTCAAGATAAGTGGCAAAAGGTTTAGAGGGGACATGAAGAAGAATTGATAGTGGGTGTCTGGAATTCACTGTCTGAGTTGGTGATGGAGGCAGAGATGTCAAGTCTTTAAAAACTACCTGGATCGGCACTACAAGTGTTGTAAGCTACAGGGATTAGAAAAGGCACCTGGGGTCCTTAGGTTAGGATGAACAAGATGGGCCATATGTCCTCTTTCTATGCTGTAACTTTTCTATGGTTCCATGGTTCCAAGCCCACGGGTGCAAACTTACAACCTCATCCCACCCAAACCTTCAGTAATGAGTTGATATGATCAGATGAGAGGTGAAAAAAAAACAGACACGCCCTTGTTCTCACTTCCCCAGATCTTGCTCCTTGCTCCACTTTTGCCGGCAACATTGACTTTGTGCTATTGTCCGGGCTCACTTGGCCGTACCTGCTTGCTGGTCAAAGTTCTCACTGGCAAGAATCACAGATGGTCTCCACGAACTGGAGTTCAGACATGATGACCTTGTCAGGGGGTTTGAGGCCATTAAAGCCCCTGCGTAGTTGAGGGAAGGGAGTGCGGAGCCTGGCACCATGGCAGTGTCCATTGGGCACCATAACTGTGCTGGTGCAGTGTCAAGGAGGTGAGGCTTAAGTGCGGATGGAGCCAGAGTGGGAGTGCAGCTATGATGGGGGGGGTGGGTGGTGGAAGAAAAGGGAGTTCCACAGAGATGGGAGGAAGAGAGAGTACTCTACAGATGGGGACAGATGGGGGGCTGGGCAGGAGGGAACTCTGTAGGGTGGCAATTGGTGGGGGGGCAGGATAGTGGGGAGAGGGGAAATCTGCAGATGGTGCTGATTGGTGGTGTGGGACGGAGTAGACTGGCACAGGGGTCATCGGCAAGTGGAGGGGGTGGTGCCAGCCTGTGAGGAGAGTGGAGGTGTGGCAGGAAATCTCCCATATCAAGCCATACCCCTGTAGAGCAGATAAATTTCATATGCTAATGACATTGTGTCATAAACCACCTTTCATAATGGTCAGAATTACAGACCATTTGTAATTGCTCTATAACTTACGTCCATACTTCTTCCAACTCTTTCCTTTGTGAAGAAGTATCATTTATATTAATTGGACAATGATGTTAATGATGATATAAGCATGATATCAAATTAGATGATCAAGAGACTGTGAAGGAGAAGGAACAGTGTGAAAAGAGAGCAAGATTTCTTACCATGCAGGTTTTAATTGTAAGTAAATAGGTTAATTAATGAATTACATTATGACTTGGACCTTAATGTAAAAGTGACCTCATTTAGCCCAAAACCAACATGGAGCAAAGAGCAACAATTCAAACCAGGGTAGCAGTGCTGGAGGCAGCCATTTGTAATAATTGTTGCCACTGATTTTAAACCCATAGGAGAAAATCTTGGACCATAGATCTAAAAGCAGAAAAAGAACAAAAGACACATCTTGCAGAAAATGAACCGACGAAATTGTCTGCATCAGTTGAATAGTTGCTGCCCCTTTCACAGACCTTTGGAAACAGTGAGGGTTTGCAGTAAAGACAATGATGGGAGATCTCGAGGGGTCAGTTTTAAAGGTAACAAAGAGTTTTGAGCTTGTAGGACGAGACACATAAACACCAGATCAGTGCCCATTGTTATGTCATTGAGCCCATTACAGACAATATCTTGGCAGGGTAAGACATCAAGGAGACCACAATGTCCTATGAGAAGGTTCTGATGGTGTTTGATACTTATATCAGTGATAATTGAGTGGGTGAGATTCACCTAAAGCGGCCAGAGACCAGGTGAATCTAATGATTAATTTTAAAGTTTATTTTATTAGTGTCACAATTAGGCTAACATTCACACTGCAATGAAGTTACTGTTAAAATTGCCCTAGTCGTCACACTCCTGTGACAACCAGGGGGATAGCTTTTTCGAAAGTTAAATTATCTTTAGTTTGAAAGAAATCAAACAGCATGTTTAGGTACACTGAAGGAGAATTTAGCATGGTCAATGCACCTAACCAGGACCTCTTTCGGACTGTGGGAAGAAACCGGCGCACCTGGAGGAAACCCACCCAGATGTGGGGAGAACATGCAGACTCCGCAGTCACCCAAGCCAGGAATCAAACCCAGATCCCTGGCTCTATGAGGTAGCAGTGACACAGACAAGCCAGCAGTTTAAAATAAGAGCTAATTCGCAACCATGTAGCGGTTGGCGTGCTTGATTTCTTTCAAACTAAAGATAATTTAACTTCAGAAAGGGCTGTCCGGTATGGAAGGCAGGTAGGGCTGCAGAAGGAGTAACTCTGGGGAAACTCCACGGCTCTGGAAGGGTTGATCTGTTAAGTAGGCCTGAAGTCAGGAGCCCCACCCACCAAAACCAATGAAGTGGCAGGAAGAACTATTTCATCCATTTTAAAAATGCTCCTGATGTGATGCCAAAGAAACCACATTGCTAAGAGGAATGTCCAGCAGGGGGAGCCAAATGCTTTCTATGGCAAGAAAGGACATTTTAAATATGTCTGCAGGTCCAAACCTCCATTTAAAGCAAGAAATTTGGAACATCCTTCCAATAATTTTTAAAGTGCATGACATCAGGAGTAAAACAATGGAAGTTTAAGATTTCCTAGGAGAAATAAAAGATTCTGATTAAAAATTCTGGTCGGTAGAACGGACCTGGTCTCTTTCACTTTCTTCCGTTGAGAAAAAGATACAAAAGTCTGAGATCACACACCAACCTCAAAGTAAAATAGTCAGATCACCACAACTCAGACACAAAGACAAAGAAAGTCATGAGACTCCATTTTGCAGAACCAGAAAATTTCTCTGCATAGAGGGAAGTGTGTTCAAGACTTGGGCCATGATTTTTCTTGGCGTGGCAATCAGCTTACTTACTGACTTACTAGCACTTAAATTCTAAAGTACCTGTCTCGCCAACACTTTTTCAGGCCTGACTCAGGCCAGATAAAACTCAAATAGTGAAACGCACCCTCAGCTCTAGCAGTGAAGTGTAAAAGGAGAGGAGCATAGGAAGACATGCCACTTTTTTACATCAAATGGACAAGGTGAGCGATTGGGAAGTTGGGATTCAGACATTGGGACATGGAATTGGGACTTGGACATCATTGGTTTGGGGAGGAAGGTCTTTAAAATAGTTACACTCAAGTTAGAAAGTTCTTTTTCTCCAAATTCAGAGTAATTACATGTGCAAAACTGGCAGAACAATCTAAAGTTAATGATTTAAATCACTTCAATTGATTTGATACATCCACCCGAGGAAATAGTCTCTGCATGTCCACTCTATCCATCCCCCTCATCATCTTATAAACTTCTATTAAGTCACCTCTCATCCTCTTCTGCTCTAAAGAGGAAAGTCCTAGCTCCCTCAACCTTTCCTCATTAGACCTACCCTCCAAACTAGGCAGCATTCTGGTTCCACATCCTTCTTATAGTGAGGTGACCAGAACTGAACACAACATTCCAAATGTGGTATATTTCAGTCCAAGGCAATTGTCCAGGGGAAGTTGGTCCTCTTGGACAATTGCCAGGTTGCATCTTACAGGGAACCTTCAAGAGGCATTCCCCTGCAGATTTTTGGGGTGCACCTCAAATCCAACGCTGGGGAGCCAGGAGGCCACAGGCCCATTCTTCTATGGAAAGCCAATGAAATAACACAATGAGAGTGGGACAATATTTTGGAATCAAATTCTAAAGCTGTTCAAAGGATTGGGAAAGCTCAAAAGTCTCACATCATGCTGTTCCTAGATGCCAAACCCATCTGCTGATTTACTCCCAGGAGGGTACACACTCAAAGCAGAAATCAAAAAAATACTGCATCAAGGCATAATCTGAACTGTCACAAAGCCCACAAAATGGTGCTCAGGTTGGCAATAATCCCCAAGCCAAATGGTGAAATCAGGCTCTCAGTTGACTTGACTGTTAAAGTTGTTCAAAGAGAAATACATCCAAAGTCTTCTGTAGACGATAATCTTATGAACTTGTCCAAAAGCTTTCTTTTCACAAAGCTGGATGCAAACAGTAGATACCCCTTGACCAAGCACCAAGGTTGTTGATAATGTTCCATCATACCCTTTGCTTGGTAATATTTCAATCGATTTACCTATGGCACATTCTCTGTGCCACATACTTTCAGCATTTAAGTCCAACATCTTGAAGAAAGAGAGGGAAACATTTGTCACATGGATGATGTGCTCATCCATTTTGCTACCAAAGAAGAGCATGACTGTACAGTCAGTGAGGTTTTTGATTTGATTTATTATTGTCACATGTATTAACATACAGTGAAAAGTATTGTTTTTTGCGTGCTATCAGACAAAACAAACCCTTCATAGAGAAGGAAATGAGAGAGTGCAGAATATAGTGTTTCAGTCATAGCTAGGGTGTAGAGAAAGATCAACTTAATGCAAGATAAGTCATTGAAAAGTCTGACAGCAGCAAGGAAGAAGCTGTTTTTGAGTCAGTTGGTACATGGCCTCAGAGTTTTGTTTCTTTTTCCTGAAGGAAGAAGGTGGAAGAGAAAATGTCAGGAGTTCGTGGGATCCTTAATTATACTGGCAGCTTTGCTGGAGGTATTGGGAAGTGTAGACAGAATCTGGTTTGCATGATGAACTGGGCTACATTCATGACTTTTTGTAGTTTCTTGCGGTCTTGAGCAGAGCAGGAGCCATACCAAGCTGTGATACAACCAGAAAGAATGCTTTCTATGGTGCATCTGTAATAGTTGGTGAGAGTTGTAGCTGACATGCCAAAGAGGCGTTGGTGGGCTTTCTTAACTATAGTGTTGGCATGGGGAGACCAGGACAGGTTGTTGGTGATCTGGGCACCTAAAAAGTTAAACCTTTCAACCCTTTCTACTTCGTCCCCATTGATGTAGACAGGGGCATGTTTTTCTTTACGCTTCCTGATGTTGATGACAATCTTCTTCGTTTTGTTCTGTTGAGGGAGAGATTATTGTTGCCACACCAATTCATCAGATTCTTTCATTCTTGTACTCTCTTGTCATTGTTCAAGATCCGACCCCGAAAGCAGGAAAGTGGAACTGATCCACTTCAGATCAGCCATGATCTTATTGAATGGCGAGGCAGGCTCAAAGGGCTGGATGGCCTACTCCTGCTCCTATTTCTTATGTTCTAATGTTCTTATGAGAAAATTGAGCAGAAGAATGCATACGAGAGGATAAAGGGCAACTCAACCCATTGGACATCATTGTGCAATATGATCCCAAGCTACCAAATACAGTGGCAGCAGATGCATCATTGATGGGGCTTGGTGCCATATGTCCACAAATTCAGGAAGATGGCAAGAAACAAACAATTTGTTATGCCTTTAGACCATTAATAAGACTCAGGGAAACATTACACAACTGTTGAAAAAACAGTATTTGGTGATGCGAGCCTGTGAAAAATTTTCTGATTATTTAATTTGCTTACAGTTCAGGATTAAGACAGACAGTAAACCTCTGGTCACACTCCTGCACTTTAAGGAAATCACAAAGATGCTGCCAAGCATACAGCATTCCCAGCTCAGACTTGTAGGCTACTACTATATCACAGAGTGCATGGCTGGAAAATGACAAACAACTGCAGATGCGCTGTTGATGGCTACAAAAGAAGACGTAAGATTTCATCTGGGGTGGGATGATACTCTTCCATAACAACAAAAACTCTACCAGCCCCAGAAACAAGTTCAAAGAGATTAAAGAAGCTCAGTTCAAAGAAGCAAAATGTATTCAGGTCAGAGCATATTGCCAGGATGGTTGGCCTGAATATGTCATAAGCAATTTGGTGTTAAGGTAATATCATGAGCAGTGGAAACATCTGATAACCATTGCTGATCTTCTCATCGTCAACGACTGATTGGTTATTCAGAGAGCAATGCAAGAAGACATTATCCCAAATCACATGGCTGTCATTTGGGCATAACAAAATGCAGAGCACAAGCACAACAATCTATATGTAGGCTTAAAATCCACAGAAGAGCTTATTTGGATATGCCACACCTGTGCTATCAGCATCAAGAACCTATAGAACCATTACTACCATCAACATTTCCTTGGCAAAGGTTAGGAATGAATCTGTTTGACTTCAGAGGGAAAATTTCTCGGTTGTTAACTATTACTCTCACTGATTGGACAGCAGCATACTCCAAATGCTGTAGAAGCAGTGTATGAGCCTTAAAATGGGTAGTAAGGGCATGGAATGCCCTACCTGCAGCAGTTGTGGACTCGCCAACTTTAACGGCGTTCAAATGGTCATTGGATAGGTATATGGATAACATTGGAATAGTTTAGGTTAGAGGGTCATTAGATTCGTTCCGCTGGTCGGCGCAACATCGAGGGCCGAAGGGCCTGTGCTGCGCTGTAATGCTCTATGTTCTATGTTCACATTTATTTCACACATGGTATTTCAAAGTAGTCTTGGACAACAGTCCAGTTTATAAGTGAACACTTTGAACAATTCACTTAAGAATATAGATTTCACCATGTGATCAGTTTGCAAACTAATGGAGAAGCAGGGGAAGGTGTAAAAACCATCAAGGTGCTTAAGAATAATGGTCTAGATATGCACTTAATTACAGGGTGATGCCATTAAGTAATGGACTTTTCACCAGCGGAACTATTAATGGGGAGAAAGTTAAAGACTCAACTTCCTTCATTACAGCATAAACTCAGATCTAACATCACCTTAGAAGATCACAAGCTAGTAAGAATTAGGGAAGAAACTCAAAAGGATAAACAGTCCAGATGGTATAATCACAGGCACAGAGTTAAAAGGCTATTCACATTTTGAATAAAAGTTATGGATAAGGGACACCAGGACTAAAGTTTTGTCCTGTAGCAAACTCACCAGTCACAATCATATTCAGACACAACTGAGTGTGTCTTCTGGGTCACATGTCTTCCTTCTGTGCTATAACTTTTCTATGGTTCTAACTTGGACTTCTCTGGTGAAAAAGGGACAGCTCTGATACTGTTGGAAGCCGCAAGAAAATAATTATTTGAGTAAAAGATAGGAGATGAAAAGACATACTTCACATTAACAAGAAAAGTTCTTGTTTATGAAACAAGCATAGACATTCACCCTCAACCAGAAGTACTAAACACAAGATAAGGAAGAGTCGTAAAAGCACCAGATGGCCTAAACTTGTAATGTTAAGACATCAGAGGAGATGATGGGAAATGTAAATAGTTTAATAAAATAGTTTAATAATGAAATTACACTTGGAGGGAGATATAAAGAGTTAATTAGGCAATTATGTTAATGATGATGTCAGCTTGGCATCAGATAAGATGAACAAGGGACTTTGTAGTAGCAAGTCACAGAACAGTGTGTGAAAAGAAAGCAATTTTTCTTTTTATGCGGTCTTCGTTGTAAATGGTTGTAATCAAATAGTTTAAAGATAGTATAGCCTATATTCAAATTACCCAGTGTAAGAGGAATCTCATTCAGCCTACAAACATAGAACATAGGACAATTATCCAAACCATCCTCCTTAAAGGCTAACTCTGATATTATCTCACCAGCTAAGGCAGCAAACATCATGTGGTGACCAATATTCAAAGTGCACAGTGTAGTTGATGATTAATAATATTAATCATGTCATTGCTGCTGGTTTAACTTGAGTAATTGGTTATAGGTTACTATGTTATACAGTATATCACTGAGACAGATGCATTAGTGCTTGGTCCATATCCACAATTCCAAAAAAAATACAATACAGAAGCTCAGATTCAAAATGGATGTTCCAGTTGTTATGCTAGATTAGAGGAAATGAACAAAGGACTAAAATAATGAAGGACTATAGTTTTGTTGATATATCCATTGCCCCATGATAAAACATGATCAACATTCAGTAATCTAACAGTAATTTGATCAAATAATCTGTTCTTGTAGGTAAACATTATCTATTAGATTATTTTAGGACATTAAATCACCATTGAATACTTTCAATTCAAGGTGGTTCCTTAATTTACTGTACTTATTGGGAATCAGAAATAAAAGTAATTTTTAAAATTAGATTATATATCCAAATTCAAAATGCAACGGAAATTTTGAGATGCTATCACAACTTTACATTAGGAAATCTCGTGATAGTTTAGCCCCACATTGCTTACTGGATAACTGCTTACTAGCATTGTCATTGCTCAATGATAATTCAGGCGAGATGAGAGTGACAGTCCTTGACATCAAGGCTGCATTCAACTGAACATGGCATGAAGGAACCCTAGCAAAACTGGGATCAATGGATATCAGGAGGCAAACACTCCAGTGGTTGGAGTCATACCTGGTACATGGGAAGATGGTTGTGGCATGGAGGTCAGTCATCTCAGGTCTAGGACATCTCTGAAGGAGACCCTCAGGGTAGTGTTGTATGCCCAACAATCTTCTGTTGTTTCATCACTGACCTTCCCTCCGTCATAAGGTCAGAAGTGAGGATGTTCACCGATGATTGCATAATTTTTAAGCATCATTTGCAACTCCTCAGATACTGATGGAGTCCATGTTCAAATGCAACATGATCTGGACAATTTCCAGGCTTGGGCTGGCAAGTAGCAAGTAACATGCACACCACACAAATGCCCAGACAATGATCATCACCAATAAGAGACGCTCTAAGCACCACCACTTGACATTCAATGGTGTTATCACCACTGAATCCCCCACTGTTAACATCCTTGGAGTTACTATTGACCAGAAACTCAGCTGGGCTCACCACATTAACACAACGGTCACAAGAACAGATCGGAGGCTAGGAATACTGCGGTGAGTAACTCACCACCTGACTCCCCAAAGTTTTACCACCATCTACAAGGCACAAGTCAGGAGTGTGATGGAATACCCCCCCACTTGCCTGGATGGGTGCAGCTCCAACAACACTCAAGAAGGTTGGCACCATCCAGGACAAAGCAGCCTGCTTGATTGGCACCACATCTACAAACCTTCACTCCCTCCATCACTAATGCTCTGTAGCAGCACTGTGTACTATCTACAAGATGCACTGCAGCAATTCACCAAAGGTCATTAGACATCACCTTCCAAATCCACAACCACTTCCATCTAGAAGGACATGGGCAGCAGACACATGGGAACATTACCACCTGCAAATTCCCCTCCAAGCTGTTCACCATCCTGACTTGCCATTCCTTTGCAGTCACAGGGTCAAAATCCTAGAATTCCCTCCGTAATGGCATTGTAGGTCAACCCACAGAACGTGGACTGCAACGATTCAAGGCAGCAGCTCACTACCACCTTCTCAATGGCAACTAGGGATGGGCAATAAATGCTGGCTAGCCAGCGACGCCCATATCCCACAAATGAATTTAAAAGAAATCCTCACTGCTAATCTTCAGGATATTATTGACCAAACACTGAATTGGACTAGCCAGATAAATGCTGTGGCTTCACGAGCAGGTCAGAGGTTGAGAATCCTGTGATCTCCAAAGCCTATCCACTAGTTGTAATGCACAAGTCAGGGGCATGATGTTATACTCTCTCTTGCCTGGATGAATGCAGTTCCAACATCACCATCCAGGACAAAGCAGCCTGCTTGATTGGCAATCCTTCTAAAAACAAATTTACTCCCTCCACCAGGATTGAACATTGGCAGCAGTTGTACCATCTACAAGATGTACTGCAGAAACTGATCCAGACTCCTGAGGCAGCACCTTCTAACCACAACTGCTACCATCTAGAAGGATAAGGGTAGCAGATACATGGGAACACCATCATTTGGAGTTTCCCTTCAAGCAACACATCTGGACTTGGAAATACATTGCCATTCCTTCAAAGTCTCTGGGTCCCTATGAACTCCCTTACTAACAGCATTGTGCATGTACCTACATGACAGAGACTGCAGTGGTTCAAGAAGGCTGCTCTCCACCATCTTAAAGGGCAATAAGGGTACGGCAATAAATGCTAGCCTAACCAGTGATGCCACATCCTGTAAATGAATTTTAAAAACTGGCTCTCCATCAACTCAGAAAAACTAATTGCCATTTATTAATTTTAGAAACTCATCTAAACTTAGTACTTGCATTCACATGATTTTAACAAATCGCTCTTGAATCAAAGGTAACACAAGATACCGAACTAACATTGCATCAGTTGACATTTACTATTTTAATTGGACATGTGCAACCAAAATCTGTTGCATTTAGGACCCATCAGGATTCTCATGGCTGCCTTGTACAAATGTATACACACAAAAGTTTTTCAGTACTCAATTTGTAAAATAAGTTCATAAAACTTGAGGTAAGTTTTCAAATGCATTGACTGACAACAGCTAAATTATTGCTAAGGCCTAATGCCTTCAGATTATGTTATGTTTGCATAAAACTAGAACATAGGAAGTGTTACACATTTAAAGCTTTCTTTTGGATTGCAACATAGCCTGAATACACAAACTAATTATCTGTTTAAATTACTGGTTTAGAAGTGACAAGGTTTGCTGTATATTTTAAGCACCAGATACAAGCAGCATGTTATCTGATAGCAGTAGCACTACCACAATTTCATCAAAACTATAAACCATTGTTTTCAATAAATTGAACATGTTGGAGGTGGTATTAATGGCTCGCCAGATTGCGTTGTGAGCTGGTAAGATCGTAAGAGAAGCAAAAACCATTTTGCTCTCTCTTGTGATCTTACCCGCCCTGGATTACTGGCGTGAGGCTGATTTAAACATTTAAATCTATTTGAAATAAGGGAGCCCGGGACATAATCATCCAAGCTCAATTGCCTCAACAGCCTTGCTGGTGAAGGTTTTCACCGGCGAGGATCATATATGGTCCCCATCAATGGGGGCGTGTCGTGATTGCCTCACTGGTGGGACCAGGAGCCATTGAGCCTCCCCCACAGGTGGTTAGGGGTAGGGGGAACAGTGCCAGTTTGGCATCCTGGCACTGACAACTAACCAGGCAATGCCCGTAAGGAGGCTGGGGTGGAGATCTGTGCACTCTGCAATCAGGGATCAACTGGGGGAAAAGGGGAAGGGGCTATGAGGGGACTGACTGATCTTCAGTGTTCTATGGACACTTCATATAAAACAGATTGGCACATGTGCAATAGCACCCTCTAGCTGTCAGCAACTGGATTTCTGTTGAGAAGACTCCATCCTTTCTCACAATTGGCACGAATGGCACATTGTCGGGCAGGCGGGGGAGAGTGATGATTTTCCCATCCTGCCCACCACAGGAATTGTAGCAGGTGGCGGGGGAAACCATGTAAAGGTCTGTTAACTGGAAAATCCCACCCAAAGTCATGCCCATTGTCTCTTTTTTTTGCATTAGGTGGTCATGTCTGAAAGCGTGCCAAAAAAAAAGTGAGCGTGATTGTCTCCCATTTTCACACTCATTTGGCACTTACAATTTTTTTTGCCACCTTTGAATAAGAACGATTTTGTTCCAGAAGACAACAGATATTGGATTCTGATTCCAGAAGGCTACAGATATTGGCGCCCTATTGTCCAAGTGAAGCATGACATGGAATATTTTGGTATAATAAAATTATACAAACACTAATATCAGTCTCTTACTTCCTCTCAAATTTAAATTGCAAAATAATTCTACTGCTTTTGAAATAATTTATGGCATATGATTGTTACCAAATTCATTCTTTATAGACAAATTTTCAGTTTAAAATCTTTTTCCTCAGTCTCTGTTTCAGCCCAATTAGCTCAAGTTCCAAAATGTCTGAGTAATAGGAAAATGCTTTTTTTGTTGCTGTCGATAATAATTGTGGGATAGGACTTTGAAATATACAAATTGAAAATTTAATTTTTTTTTATATATAGGTTATTGAGGAAAATAGGTATTTTAGCAATTGTCCATAAGATGAGGATTATAGTTAATTTCAGGAGGGGTTTGGAGAGAGCAGATGAGAAGGAGCTGTTTTCACATGATAGGAGTGAGAATGAGAGAGAGATTTAAAGGTAATTCACAAAAGAAATAAAAGCAATATGAGAAAAAGCTTTCTTGATGCAACAAATGGTTAAAGGCTGGAATACACTGCTTAAGAATGTGGTGAAGACAGGTCCAATCAAGGCATTCAAAAGGGAATTAGATTGTTATTTGAAAAGGAACAATGTACAGGGTTATGGAGAGAAGGCAGGAGGATGGTACTAAATTGCTCATTTGGTGAGCCATTGTAGACATGATGGATTTAATGGCTTATTTCTATGCTGTAAGAAGTTCTCCAATTGCGATTAAGTTTTACATTAATCAAATTTTAATTGTGATCAGTTTTTATTTTGAAATACAGTATCAGCCTCTCATAACTCAATCAAGTCCCAGTAGCATCCTAGTAAATCTTTTCTGCACTCTTTCTAGTTTAATAATATCCTCTCTACAATAGGGTGACCAGAACTGCACACAGTATTCCAAGACTGGCCTTACCAATGTCTCGTACAACTCCAACAAGACGTCCCAACTCCTGTATTCAATGTTCTGACCAATGAAACCAAGTATGTTGAATGCCTTCATCACCACTGTCCACCTATGACTCTAATTTCAAAGAGCTATGAAACTGTACCCCTGGATCTTTTTGTTCTGTAATTCTCCACAGTGCCCTACCATTGGTTCAATCTACCAAATTGCATCACCTCGCAATTATCTAAATTAAATTCCATCTGCCATTTGCAGCCCACTGGCCCAATTGATCAAAATCCCATTGCAATCCGAGATAACCTTCTTCACTGTCCATTATGTCACTAATCCTGGTGTCATCTGCAAACTTACTAACCATGCCTCCTATATTTTCATCTAAATTAATACAAATAACAAATAACAGTGGATCCAGCACCAATCCCTGAGGCACATCGCTGGTCACAGGCCTCCAGTTTGAAAAACCCTCTACAACCACCCTCTGGCTTCTGTCATGCAGCCAATTTTGTGTGTGTTGAGCTACCTCATCCTGGATCCCGTGAGATTTAACCTTATGCAACAACCTACCATGTGGTACCTTGTCAAAGGCCTTGCTAAAGGCCATATAGACATCATCAACAGCACTGCCCTCATCTACCTTCTTGGTTACCTCTTCAAAAAACTCAAATTTGAGAGACATGATTTTTCCAGTCACAGAGCTATGCTATCCCTAATCAGTTCTTGCATCACGAAGTGCCTGTAGATTCTATCTCTCAAAATATCTTCCAACTACTTACCCACCACAGATGTGAGGCTCACTGGCCTGTAGTCCCCAGGCTTTTCTGTGCAGCCCTTTTTAAACAAAGCCACATTTACCCCTCCAAGCTTCAGACACCTCACCTGTGACTATTGATGATACAAAAATCTCTGCTAGGAGACCCACAATTTCCTCCCTAGCCTCCCACAATGTCCTGGGATACACTGCATCAGGTCCTGGGGATTTATCTACCTTGATGTGTTTTAAGACTTCCAGCATCTCCTTCTCTGTTGTATGTACACACCTGTTATTATCCACTTCCTAAAGGGCTATCTCTTGACCCCAAGGAGCCATCCCTCAAGCCACTCTCCCTCAAAGACCACTGGGATCTGAGAGCAGCTAACGATGTAGCTGTCACAGAAGTTCCCCAGGTACTGAGCACACGTGTAGGATGCACTTGGCATTGTTACAGTTGACCTGCACATTCAGGGAGTCTAATCCTTTGTGGTTGATGAATGAAGCATCATGATGCATTGGGAATGCAGGGCCACATGCATGAAGTCAATTACACCCTGTATTTGGGGAATCCAGCAATGTGCGTGAACCTCATGGCTCCACTTGTTGGCTAGGCTAGTCCTGGTCAAAGTTGATGTACTTATGCAAACTCACGGAGTGCATATTGGTCATCTCTCTGATGCACTTGTGTGCAACATGCTGGGAGATGCTGCAGAGGTCACTAGTGTGGCCTTGAAAGGAGCCACCATCATAGAATTGTACAATGCAGGAAGAGGCCATTCAGCCCATCAAGCCAGCACCAACACTCCTACCTAGACCCTATCCCCGTAACCCCACGTATTTACCCTGCTAGACCCCTGATGCTAAGCGTCAATTTAACACAGCCCAATCAAACTAACGTACACATCTTTGGAGGTGGGAGGAAATCAGAGCAGCTGGAGGAAACCCACAGAGACACAGAGAACGTGCAAACTCCACCCAGACAGTGACCCACGGTAGGAATTGAACCCAGATCCCTGGCATTGTGATGCAGCAACGCTAACCACTGTGCCACCATTCCTCCCTAGTGTAGACATTCAGGGCGACAGGCAATGGGTGGTCTCCCAATCCATGTGGTGCCAACACCTCCACGGCTTTGCATAGGTGGTCCACAGTCTTCCCTGTGTGATGCAGCCTGCAACAGCTCAGGAGGCCCTGCCACCCTTTCCTCCTCTCTTTGTTTGGGGCATAGGAGGCTGAGCGGTGACCTTATAGAGGTCTATAAAATAACAAGGGACATAGATCAGCTAGATAGTCAATATCGTTTCCCAAAGGTAGGGGAGTCTAGAACTAGAGGACATATGTTTAAGGTTAGAGGGGAGCGATACAAAAGGGTCCAGAAAGGTAGTTTTTTTCCACTCAGAGGATGGTGAGTGGCTGGAACGAGCTGCCAGAGGTAGTAGTAGAGGCGGGTACAATTTTGTCTTTTAAAAAGCATTTAGACAGTTACATGAGTAGGATAGGTATAGAGAGGTATGGGCCAAATGGGGGAAATTGGGTTTTAAAAAAAAAATCGGCATGGACAAGTTGGGCCGAAGGACCTGTTTCCATGCTGTAAACCTCTGTGACAATATGCACTGTTATAGATCATTAGCATCAAGTACGTGGCTAATTTTGTCTCTGCATTGAGTATGTAAACTTTCATTTTAATCGCTTAGATTTGTCATCTAAGAACCTAGAATACATTACACCTTGCATACATTATATGTTCCAGTTCTCAGCATTCCCAATTAACAAAATGATTTGTAAAAATTAGTTTAATAAGTAAAGCACTGTATCACAAAATAATTTTGTTTATTCACCAACTTTTATTGTTATATTCAGTGTACATGCTAAATTTTCCGTTCCCATTTCTACAGAATGCATTTGGTACCAAGTCCACGTTATGTGAAAAGTATAGCAAAAGGGATTTAAAGTGCAATATCTCATTTACTTTATTTGGACCAAGGAAAAATTTGATAGACAAATTCAAGTAACTCAAGTTCAAAAAGCTGTTCACAAAAATGAAAGTTATAGTTGGCTCAAATTTTGCAAGTATCAGCTCTGTATCGATCTAGGCCAACATTTCACAGGTTTTCCAGCATAATCTTTAAACAATTTGGTTTGAACTTCCAAATTGCTCTGACAAATTTCTCAAAATGTTGGATGGTCCCAACACCTCATGGGCAACATTTATCAAAAGAAATTCAAGATTCGCATGAAGCACGTTATGACAACCATCATAGCCCCAAAACAGGAAGGTAAAAAATGGTACCATAATGCTTTGTGTATTGTTAGGAAACCAGACCTCAAATGATTATAAAAGTTGAAGCTTCTACTGCTTTTCTCTAGTTTATACAAATATATCATATTAAGCATGAGTCTCTGATTCTAAAATGGAAGCTTCTCTTTAGTGTGATCATATAAACATACATTGTACAGTGGTAAGAAAATACTGATATTGTGCCTATCCTTTACAAATCTTTTCATTAAAAAAATCACGTAAAAAAATCATGAAGCCATAGCATGTTATTCACAAACAAGAAAACTACTAAGATTCGGCTTGGACATTTTCATTAAATGCTTTTCATCTACAGTTGCTTGAAAGAAACAATCGGTGGCTATATATATTCAGAGTATGGAATATAAACTATTTGGAATGATAATAACTGGTCAAGATTTTTAAGTCAGGTTGCAGTGTTTAATACCATATAAATCTAAGAGGTAGTAAATGAGATACAAAAAAAAACTAAGGCTCTAAAATGCATTGTCACTGCAATTTGTTTTCCCATTTTAGTAATTACTTGTATAACATGATCCTATACAAGATGATTAAAATAACTTGATCATTTGGAATCACCATTTCAAAACATGCAATTAAACATTTCCTCCAGTTGCAGTAATTATTTTAGAAAAGACCTAACAAACAGGTCCACAAAGAATTCAGCAGGTCATATCAGGACATGTAGTACTGCTAATAGCCAGCAGAGGGTATATTCACAAGCAAAATGCACATCCTCTGAGGTACAATAAACTATTTGATCCATTAGCCAGTTCCTCAATGAATTGGTGAGCATTGTGTTCTGAACAGTATAAACCCCCATTTTGCACTCGTATTTTGTTTGCAAAAAGGGTCAGCTTCATTGAAAGTATCATCCATCAGCGTAACAAACAGCATGGTTTTAAGATTCAGGAAACCAAAACTTGTCCAGTGTCTATGAACAAGTCAAAGCAAGTCCATTTCATATTTCAAATCCAGTTACAATTTGAAATTATTTTGCACACTGATCATGTTTTTGATGCAAAAGAAACATTACTTTCATTACAGAGTAAAGCAATTTTTTTTGCTTTTTAACTCAACTGATCATGCAGCTGTCAATTAATTAGCATGGGGGACAAAAAGAGTGTACATTTTTATTCAGCAGGCTTATTTACCAGAAATATAAACTACTTCGGTTCAGCAAAGTTGCAGTTTGTTTAAATTCCACGTAGTCATATTTCAGACAGTTACAAAGCATATAACCACCGTCTTAATTTTAAAAATGCCTTTCTTCAAGGCAAATTACATATTTCAGTAGCATATTTTAGACAATACAGAGCATGATTGATCCTGCTTACTGTTAAATTTACACAGCAAAGAAAGACTTTTAAAATCAGATTTGAAAATAAATAGCACAGATTAGTGAAAGCCAAAAACTTGGATAATTTTCAAAGTATGCAATAAAGCAGCATTTTTGATAATTGCTACAATACTGCCTCAATACACCATATATAACATGATATATAATGCTAGAAAAACTACATGGCTTCTGTGCTACATTATATAGAAATGTGCTAATTTTATAAATGTCTATTTGCAGTTATTGATTTTAAAAAATATTTCCTATTTCTCTCACTTCATCACTGCCCACATTTTATCAATTGCTGGTTCAGCCTAGGGACACAAGAAGAATTCTTAAATTATCAAGATACATGTACTTAAAAGTGAGGGGATCCTTACCTATTAAGGAACCCAATGTTAAATCAATCAAGATTCAAACTCAAGTCTCAAGTTACATCCAGTAACGTGTGATGCAGATTTTTAGCTAAGATCAAGTGTAAGATCAAGTATGAGATCAGGTATAATGTCTGTTCTTAGCAGCTTGTATCAAATGTCTCTTTTGTGGGGACCATGAATTGGATTCAATTTGAATTTGGATTGGTTTTTGAAGCAATGACATGGATTAGGAGCTTGCCCTGTCCATTCCGAAAATTAGATTTGTAACTTTGAGAGGAGGAATAATTTTTGTTTTAGAAGAAATTTCAATGTAGTTATGAGACTACTGAGAAAATTAATGTAGGTCCTTAGCAACCTCTAATTTTAAAGCATTACTAAAAGCTAGAAAATTACATGTGTCAACTTACTTAAATTTAAATACTTAATATTTTCTGTTTACTTTGACATTTTTGGATCGTGTCATTATTTTAATGCAAATGAGCTCATTATTTTGTTGGTTATCATAAATGTGTGCACTTGCTAGAGTTCTATACAATTCAGAATGAGACATTTCACCTCAGGAAGGCATTTGACAGATTGTGCTTGTTCCAGTAGAAAAGAAACATGAAGTTCTTTTACATATTTCACATGGGCTAATGTGATTTTGAATTCATTGAACATAGTAAACTAACTTATCCATAAAACATTGAATGGTATTTAAAAACTAAAGTTGGAAAGTTGAAGTTTTAGACACAAGACTTATTATTGAAATTGTATAGATATATAAAGCAGCATTAGAGGTTAAAGTTAGAAATGATTGTTATTTTATCTGCCTCAATAAATTACAATAATTGCAAAAAGTTTTTAGTTTAGGATAATTAACGTGGAGGTGAATTAAGATAGAAGATATTGAAAATATACCACGTAAAGCCTTATCCCCTCAATATGTTAAAAGATTAACTGAGTCCAAAATCTGAATTATTTCATGAGGCATATTGGCAAATGAATTATCAGTAAAAAGTATTTTCAGTTTCACCAACATAAGCTGTCATACAAGTTTGAAGTAAAGTTGGCTGGACTGGATTCCCTGAAAATAGGTGCAATTACCTCAAGGAAGAGGCATTTTTCCTTCAGTAGTACACATGCAAAACAAATGTGAATTTTTTTCAGACAAAAATGGGATCATAGAACAACATTTTTAAGCTATTTGCAAATATTAAAAGGCTAATTTGTGCCCTGGCCAGCAATTGATGAGGATATAAGAATGCATCTCTAATGCCAGCTCCAGTTTTCTATAAAATAGCAGCTCTGAACTGGAACCAGGGGTACAATAACATTGGTCTCTCCATCATATATATTCCCCAAGCAAAAAAACACAACATGCAAACTGCTTGTTGATTTCTGCCATGGTGTTCTAATACCAGCAGCTGGGTGAGAATGACAGACATAATCTATTACTAAATATTTTTTCCATCCCTTCGTGGGAGACCTGGGCCTGAAGTTTTAAGATAATGTGGGTTTGTTCCAGGTTTCACCCCTTCTTTCCCCAGCAGTTTTCAGTCCACCAACCTAAAAATTGAGGTTGTGCAGTTAACAACTTAACTGGTTATTACTTGGAAACTTAAGGGTCTCAAGGGCGGCAAGGACTAGCTCACCATCCAAGGCTATGCACACCCCATCGTAAAACTGCTGTGAAATCACGACAAAAATCAGAACCTATCCTGGGGTATGTGCAGCATTAAATTCTAGTATTGGTGTTATTCTCAGCACTATTCCACACTGGATGGCATGGTTCATGAGTAAAGAGAATATGCATGTGAATACACATCCACCACTCTTGGCAGAATACAAAAGCAAATTAATACGCATTTCTAAAAATCCAGCTGATTGAAACCAAGCTCAAAAGGATTCCACTGTAGTTCCAGATGTACAATATTAAACAGCAAAATTTGTAGATCTTCAAAGTCACAGTCCAATGTAGATTGATTACCCAAAAAGATTGCTCTTTGATAACATTTCAAAAGCCACAAAAAGTGGCAAGTTCAGGCACCAACGAGTTTAGACCTTGAATATTAATCAAGTTCAATAAAAATATTTTGTGTATTCAGTTTGCCATAACTGTACAGGCTAATTGTGATTAGAATGCTGACTATGTGCTTTCTGTATTGCCAATTGCCATATTCATAGTTAAAAGAAATGTGCTCAAATGTTTACCAGGACTTTCAAATGGAAGGAAGGATCTATAGAAGAACAATGTATTGTTGCCACGTAGCTTGAATCCTTTGCTCTACTTTCAAGTCAATCAGCACCTTTATTATAGGCATAAACCAATTCAGGCAAATCTGCTTCCATGGAAGTGTGCAGAATTTGCAGCAGCTTCTTTTGCCACAAGCTTGTTCAGTTTGCTCCATTCTGTCCCCAATGTAGGCCACAAAACAGAGTGGGAAACTTGAAAATTATTACCAGCAACTGCCAGTACCAGAACAAGGCACTGTTATGAGGTATTAAATAGAAATTGGAGAATTGCTTAACCTAAAGCCCAACTGAAGGATCCCCATAAAACATTACCTCAGAATAGTTGGAACACTGAGGAGAATTGGAACTGTGTTATGACACAGTTATATTGTATTATGACTGTGTTATAACAGGCTGTCCTGCAAGCTTGCAGCGTTTGCTACAAATAAACCTGTTTGGACTTTAAACTGGTGTTGTGGGATTTCTTTGAGAATTGGAACACCAAGGAGAATTAAGGTGAATCCTGGCAAGCTGTGGAATACCTTGTGAATTAGTCCCAGGAAAAATAAATGAACCTTCAAGATTCTTGTAATGGGCAAGGGAACTCTTGAGGACAAGTAGAACTGAGTTTATAGCATAACTCTTTAGAAACTGTAGTCAGTTAGTGGTGCTTGCTTTTTGATCAGCAAATAATTCTTCCCCACATTAGATCTCCCTTTAATGACCCTAAAGCATTTCTTGTATCATTGTGAACTGGCTTATATATTAGAATAGACCTCTCATGTTTGCTAAGTACAGAATAACATGGTGCTGCAGATTTGATGTTAATGCCAATTTTTTTTGAAATTAGAGAAGCTGCAAAGCCAGGTGGGTGAAAATCTTACTTCAGAATTCTTTTTAATTGTACATCTATATACTTAAGAAATCAGTAAGAAACAAAACACTAAAAGTCTTGTATTCTTCAAGCCTCAGAAACTTGAAATAAGTAGGTATTATTATTTTTTTCATGCTTGGATCCATGCTATTCTACCGTACGTACCCAGGACATCAATAGGAAATACTAGCAAATTCAACATCAAACAATATATCCAAACAATAGATTTGTTGAATACCTGGTCAGTTTGTGTTTCAAGCTAAACTTGAACTTCTGTTAGAAGTTCATCTATCCAACTCTGAAGTTTCTTAACCATAGACATTTACAGCACCAAAGGCAGCCATATGTCTGTGTCAGATCTTTGCTAAAGTTAGTAGGAGCACTGACAATTTAGTCCATTTGATTAAGTTTTTATAAAGTCTGTGCACAACACAAGGAATTTTATGACTTGTTTTGGAGTACTAAAGCTATTCATTTTTCTCACAACTCCATGTTCACATTATTAGCAGCTCAGAGGGCATTCTCATTGTTTCTTTAAAAAAGCACAGCCAGCAAGGAATACTCTCTGGTAATGAATAAAGTAGTTCTCAAGAAGTCAATTTTTAGTAAGCTAATGTAGCCTATAGGTATTGTTAGTACTTAAATTGGTCTGTTTTGAGCTTTAATTCTAAAATTTACTGTTCCTTTAATTTGAACAGTATATTTGATCCAAATAGCTAAAAAACCCGAAGGACTAGATTTTGCTCATCAGCCTCCGCAATGTGCATTTTTATAAGGAATTAAATAATTGTTAAATTACAGGAGTATGATAAAATCTATAATTATTCCTAATGCCATCTTGCTGTGCAGTTACTGTATGTTAAACATTCTAGTTATAGCAAGTGTCCAATAACATCTCACCAATTACATGCACACATGCACCAAAATCTAAAATTTGGAGGGGGGGGGGGAAACAACCATGCTGACGGGTTAAGATTGGGGTGACATCAAAGCTTTTATTTGGTTTTCAAGTATATTAATCAGGATCTGAAATTAAAATTATCAGTTCTTGGCATTGTACCGTGAACAGACCTTGTGTTTCTACAGTGAATGAATGATCAGATCACCATTCAGATAGGGCAATGTTAGTTATCTGTCTTTTTCTGAGTTATATCTTCGACAGGAAGGGCTTTTACGTTTCTCCTTTTCAAAAGTTGTGGTTTTGAAAACAATATTTAAAAACATATACACACAAATGGAAAGAACAGGCCCAAACAGTGAAGATCTCACACGCATAAATTTCAAGTTTTGTATTCTTCTGGAGATATTAAATTGCTCACTTCACACATGCAGTGGCTTGAAAATTATAACAAACTTACTTTATACGTATATAAAAACCATAATAGGCTGCCCTAAAAACAAGTATTATCATCCTTTAAGTGCAGGTTAAGAAACCTATAGTGTAATAACCGTACCATCCTCCTCCATGCTTTGCCTATTCACATCGTCCTTTTCCAAAGGATCCACTTTTGTGGCAGCAGCTAATGTGTGTATATTTCTTTCGCTGCTGGCAACAGAACCATTTGGAGTTAAACCATGATAACTGTCACTTTTTGTTAAGGATACTATGCTAGTACTGGCTGATGCTGCCACTGGAATGTGCTGTGGCTCATCACTACCCTCGATGACTATATCTGTTTCTTCATCACTGTCCACTTCTTCTGAATGGAAATTCTGCATAACATGTGGGGATATCATAAAAGTGGGATGGCTGGTACCACTGTCAGTGGACTGGCCTGAACTACCAGAAGTCCGACTGATTCTCACATTATTTCTTTGATTTGCTGGTTTCACAGTAATGATAAGATTATGGCTATTTGCAATCATCATATCAGTCACCTGATCAAGGCTTTTACCTGATACTTCAATACCATTCACCTCAAGAACTTCATCATTCACAGCCAACAAACCAGTGCTTTCAGCCAATCCCCCCTGCACCAATCTAGAAATGAAAATTCCAGGAACTTTTTCGAGTCCATGGGGAGTTACTCGGACACTTGAGCCATCGCGTATATAGAATCCTAATGGTTTGTCAGACCCATGTTTATACAGCCGCACTCTTCGGTGGGTTTCTGGAAGGACATCCACATCAATGATCGAAGACACAGGGCGGAAATCACGTGGCAAGCTGATGGCAATTGGAGGTTTCTTTCGGTTGTCAGGACGCAGTACATTTGATAAGACGTTCTTCTTCCGTGTTAAAGTGTCCGTACCAAAAGCACTATAATCAGCATCCTCTGCAAAAAACAAGAGTATTATAATGTTTTACAACTTATTAAATGAATAAATTGTTAATGTCCAAATCAGCTGTGACAACTTCAACAGAACTGGGTCTAATGAAAACATTTCTACATTAAAATTGAAGGTTAACCATAATCTTATAATACTTCAGTGACTCATTCACCAATTTTCACATTCACTTTACATGAGAAAACCAGTTTAACCAGAATGTGTTGGCAACATTCTAGAACTACAATCCCTGGGCTGATTTTTTTTAAAACCCAAAATATTTGCTGATATAGAGTGCTATTTTTTTCTGACAACAGAATTTTCCTGCAAATGCAAACTCCTTTCTACTATTTCTGTAAAGAATATTAATAATTTCAGGAATGCTGTTAGCTCCTTTATTTTCTGACCAAGTCCTTGTTTCAGAATGTGCAGTTGATAGTGTATGACTGCATTGCTGTAAGGAAATTAAACTACAAATAAATCACTGTCATTCGCAGGTGATACTAAAAGAGAAAACACAAACCAGTTTTAAAGTTCTAATATTTATAAATTGGGATTGCCTTAAAAGGTAGATCACAATGTCTGAACAGAGTGAAATACTGAGTTGCAAATACACTGAAGTGTAGGCCAATAGTTTCACATGTGGCGATTATCGAATTCTACATTCTTCAAAAAGTTCAGAAATCAAATCCTGCTTCTTAATTGAAAACCAGAACATAACTGCACGAATAACACACTGCAACTAGCCATTATATTTATGAGAGCACGCTGGGTTGATTCTTTTACTTCCTGCACTTCTACTTTATTATCATAGAACATATAAACTTCACAGCCCAACTGAGATAAAGAACTCAATATGGTGCAGTGCCAAGCTGTCACTTATCTGCATTTCCTTTATGATCAATAGGAACTGCTTGTAAATTCAAAGAAATCTTACAGGAAACACTGAAGGGGCTTTCTTTCTCTAGAATGAAGAAGGTTGAGCCATTGATGGGTGAGCCATTAAGAGATCTTTAAAACGTTTAAGGGGATTGACAGATGAGATACAGAGAAATTATTTCCATTTGCAAACAGTCCAAAAGATTGAGGTTTTGAATAGGCAGGTCATTAATAAATCTAATAAAGGAATTCTGGAAAGACCTCTTTATCCAAAGAATTTTGAGAATGTGGAACTTGCTACCACATGGAGTAGTTGGATCAAATAACAGATATATTAAAGAGGAAACTAGATAAACACATGATGGAGAAAGCACTAGAAGAGGGCTGATAGAGTCAGATTCTGTCCTGTAAATTTCTATATAATACCATTCAATTTACTTGTAGGGAATAACTTTTGGTTTAGTTTGTTTATACACAGCAGGTCAATTAGTGTAGGAGTTTGCTTTACGATGAAGAAAACAATAAACTAACTGGTGATGAAAGGGGCTGCATTCAAGTGTAACTGCTCATGAGTCAGTTCAAACACAAATATAACTGTACTTTTGGGCCTTATTAAGGTTACCATTTATTTGTAATCACTACCAATATAAACAACTATGCTAATCACATTATGTTTCATTACCTAGTTAAGAAAAATACAAAGTATTTAATCAGCCAACAAACTGAGACAGATCTCAAATTTAAACAAAGGGATTGGGGGTGGGCTGGGGAGAAGAAATCTGAAAGAGCCAAGAGAACAATAAGAAAATCAAATTAGACGGAAAGAAATCACAAATAGGACAAATTAACTTAAAGATAAAAATCCAAAGAATTGCAGATTCTGCTTCCACTTTGCTGGTTAGAGGACATTACACTTGCTGCTCATTTCCCATCCACCAGCATGTAGAGCCAAGACCACTGTATCAAGGAATAACTGCATAGGCCCTATAGCAGCAGGAATGGGGGCATCACCACCATTAAAAAAGCACTGCCTCCTTCCGAACTTGCTGCACTTCACTCTCAGGTCCAACCCTGACTTTGGTCACAAAAAGTAAGAAGTCTGACAACACCGGGTTTAAGTCCAACTGACTTATTTGATAGTAAACTCACAAGCTCGAGGTTCCCCTCTTCGTTAGGTGAATGAAGAGCTCTGACCTCAGACAGAGCATATAAGGCACAGTTTACAGATTACTGATTAGAATGTGAATCTTTACACCTAACCTGCTATTCAAGTCTTAAAGTGGCTAACAACGTGAGTGGAAGGAGCACTGAGCACAGGTTAAAGAGATGTGTATTGTCTCCAGACAATACACATGGGTTCACGTCACACTATGGTGTAACCCCCATGACTTGCCTGGGTTTGTAAAACCTCACTTACTGTACAGTCTGGAGACAATACACATCTCTTTAACCTGTGCTCAGTGCTCCTTCCACTCACATTGTTAGCCACTTTAAGACTTGAATAGCAGGTTAGGTGTAAAGATTCGCATTCTAATCAGTAATCTGTAACCTGTGCTTTATATGCTCTGAGGCCAGAACTCTTCATTCACCTGACGAAGAGGGGAACCGCGAAAGCTTGAGAGTTTACTATCAAATAAATTGGTTAGACTTAAACCTGGTGTTACATAAGAACATAAGAAATAGGAGCAGGAGTAGGCCATCTAGCCCTTTGAGCCTGCCCCGCCATTCAATAAGATCATGGCTGATCTGTCGTGGCTCAGTTCCACATTCCCGCCCTCTCCCCATAACCTTTAATCCCCTCTCTTATCAAAAACCCATCAACCCGCGTCTTAAAAATATTTAGCGAGGCAGCCTCCACCACTTCAACAGGCAGAGAATTCCAGAGATTCACCACCCTTTGAGCGAAGAAGTTCTTCCTCAACTCCGTTCTAAACCGCTCCCCACCCCCCCTTTATCTTGAGGCTGTGCCCCCCAGTCCTACTGTCCTTTCTGAGCGGGAAGAGTCTCTCCACCTCTATCCTATCCATCCCATTCATCATCTTATATGTCTCAATGAGATCTCCCCTCATTCTTCTAAACTCTAACGAGTACAAGCCTAGTTTATTCAGCCTCTCCTCATAGCTCAACCCCCTCAACTCCGGCATCAGCCTAGTAAACCTCCTCTGCACTCCCTCCAAGGCCAAAATATCCTTGCGTAAGTACGGCACCCAAAACTGCACACAGTACTCCAGCTGCGGCCTCAGCAATGCCCTATACAGTCGCAGCAAGACCTCCCTACTTTTATATTCAATCCCCCTCGCTATGAAGGCCAGCATCCCATTCGCGTTCCTGACCACCTGCTGCACCTGCAAGCTGGGTTTTTGCGACTCATGCACAAGGACCCCGAGGTCCCTCTGCACCGTCGCCTGCTGCAGTTTTTCGCCACGTAAGTAATAGTCCTTCCTACCATTATTCCTACCAAAGTGGACCACCTCGCACTTGCCAACATTAAATTCCATTTGCCAGTTCCTGGCCCATTCGCCCAGCCTATCTAGATCCTTCTGCAGACTCTCCCTAGCCAGCCTCTTCCTTTTTATATACTTGTAAAAACTCTCGCTATCCTTTTTTATATTAAGCGCTAGCCCAGCTTCATAGTTTATCCTACCCTTCTTTATCAACTTCTTTGTCAATCTTTGTTGACATTTAAACCTCTCCCAATCCTCTTCTCGCCCACTACTCTTTGCTACTCTAAACGCCTCCGCTTTTAATTTAACAATTTCCTTCACCTCCTTCATTATCCACGGCTTATTACCTCTCCTACGGTCCTTTTTGACCATCGGAATAAATTTCTGCTGAGCACCAAGAAAGATCTCCTTAAAGATCCTCCACTGCTCCTCAGCAGACCTACCTTCCAACGCGCTCCCCCAGTCCACATTCACCAATTCTTCTCTCATCCTACCGTACTCCCCTCTGTTCAAACAAAGGACGCATGTCTGGGAACACACTTTCTCCTCCTCCATCTGCACCAGAAACTCCACCATACAATGACCACTCACCCCAAGAGGATCCTTCACCGCAAGGTCCCTAATTCTACCCGCCTCATTACATAACACCAGATCCAAGATAGCTCGCTCCCTCGTCAGCTCCAACACACACTGTTCAAGGAAACTATCCCGGCAGCATTCCAAGAACTCCTCCTCAAGCCCACCGCGTCCAACATGGGTCGACCAATCAATATGCAGATTGAAATTTCCCATAATTACAGCCGTCCCATTCCTGCACGCCGCACTCATTTGCGCGTTAACAGCCCGCCCCACCTCCAGATCATTATTCGGGGGCCTATAGACGACACCCACCAGCGTCTTCCTCCCTTTGCTGTTCCTAATCTCTACCCACAACGATTCCACTTTCTGCTCCTTGGCTCCAATATCATCCCTTGCTACCACCCTGATGCTATCCTTAATCAGCAGAGCTATGCCCCCCCCCCCCACTTTTTCCTCCCGCCTATCCTTCCTAAACACTTGATACCCCTGGACATTCAGCTCCCAGTCCCTGTCACCTTGCAGCCACATCTCTGTAATGGTCACCAGATCATATCCATGTGTGCTGATCTGCGCCACCAGCTCATCCACTTTATTCCGAATGCTTCGTGCATTCAGATACAGTGCCTTCATCCCAGCCTTCACCTGGGTCCTATTTGCCGGAACGCCACCAACCATACTCACGCCCCCTACTCCCTTTATTATTGGGACACTCTCGGCCTCTTCCCTTTCCTGTACCCTCTCCTTAACTTTAGGCCTCGTAATGTCACCTACCCTCGCACCCTCCCCCCACCTAATTAATTTAAAGCCCTGTCTACTGTCCTCTTTACACGATTTGCCAGGACTCTGGTCCCAGCACGGTTCAGACCAACCCCATCCTGCCCGAACAGGTCCCACCTACCCCTATAGTGATGCCAATGCCCCATAAATTCAAACCCATTCCTCCCACACCAATCCCTGAGCCACCCATTCACTTCCTTAATCCTATCAACCCTACGCCCGTCTGCACTCGGTTCAGGCAGTAGCCCAGAGATAACCACCTTGTTGGTTCTACTTTTTAATTCCATTCCCAGCTTCTCATACTCCTTCCCCAGATCCTCAGTTCGCATTTTGCCTACGTCGTTGGCACCCACATGTACCACAATGACCGGATTCTCACCCTCCCGTTCCAGGTTCCTCTGCAGCCCAGATGTGACATCCTGGACCCGAGCACCAGGCAGACAATACACCCTTCTGTGCACTTTGTCATTGCGACAAAGGACAGTGTCAATACCCTTCACCCCACTATCCCCAATCACTACTACGTTCCTTTTCACCTTCTCCTTGCCTATGTCCTGCTGCATCACTGTACCGTGTGCAGTTTGCTCACCGACCTCACCTCCCTTGTCCTCGTCCACACTGGAAGCAAGAACCTCAAACCTGTTATACAGATTGTGAGGCTGAGGCCTCCTCTCCCCACCCCCCTTCCTCCGCTCCCCACCCCCCTTCCTCCTCTCAGCAGCCCCCTCTTGTTCCTGATCCTTAGAGTTAGCCAGTCCAGGGGGGATGGATGTCACTTGCACCCCATTGACAATGGCACCCTCTCTCCCCCTGATGAGCCTCAGTGTCTGTAGCTCAGAGGCCAGCTCATCTACCTTGAGCTGGAGCTCCTCCAGCAACCTGCACTTACTGCAGACATGGTCACTGGGAAGGACCCTGGGGTCCACCAGTTCCCACATCATACAGAAACAACACATCACATGCCCCTCCATTATTCACTGTAGTAGTATTGAAAATTTCCACACGAACTTACCTGGCCCTTTTTCTCCCCAGCCCTTTTGATCTTAAGCCCTAATAGCTCACTCTGCTTCCCACTCACTCCGCTGCCTGCTCCGACGCTGCCCGCTGTCTACACCAGGCCTCCTTTTAAACCTGGTGCTGATTTAAAGCCTGCTGCCCCACAACTCCCTTCTAACCACTCCCTCAGAATTCTTAAAGCGGTAAATACAAAAAGCCCACAAAAATGCTTTTAAATGATTTAAACAGTTCTACAAGGTAAGTTCTTACTACAAAGTGCTTTAAACTTATTTGAACAGGTTTTTAAACAGGTAATTTCTTATCTGTCTCTCTGCTCCTTCACTCGCCTGCTGTTGTTAGACTTCTTACTGTGTTTACCTCAGTCCAACGCTGGCATCTCCACATCTTTGTCACAAAACCCATCAACAAGGTTGCTGTTGTTGTCATCTGGCATACGGACCTCTAATCACAGAAATATCACAGAAACCCTACAGTGCGGGAGGCCACCATTCGGCCCATTGAGTCTGCACTGACCATAAACCCACCCAGACCCTACCCCCATATTCCCTACATATTTACCCGCTAATCCTTCTAACCTACGCCATCTCATGACTCTAAGGGGCAATTTTTAGCACGGCCAATCAACCTAACCTACACATCTTTGGACTGCGGGAGGAAACTGGACCACTCAGAGGAAACCGGACCACCCAGAGGAAACCCACGCAGACACAAAGAGAATGTGCAAACTCCACACAGACAGTGACCCAAGCCAGGAATCGAACTCAGGTCCCTGGAGCTGTGAACCAGCAGTGTTAACCACCTCTAACTCAGAAGTGGAACTCAAACACTTCCTCCTACCTCCCCAGACCACAACTCCACCACTGAACAGATCTCCCCTCCACAGCTTCCAATCCCAGACAGCCAACTTCTACCTCCTCCTCAAAATCCACAAACAGGACTTTTCAAGTAGGCCCATTGTGTCAGGCTGTTCCAGCCCCACTGAACTCTTTTCCTCCAAATTGACTCCATTCTCCCTCTTGTCCAGTCCCTTCCCACCTTCATCCGTGATTACTCCAATGCCCAAGCCAGATCAATAACTTCCAGTTCCTGGCCCAAACTGCCTCCTCCTCAAGATGGATTCCAATCCCACTACACCTCATTCCTCACCATGATGGTCTCAAAGCTCTTCGCTTCTTCCTCAAGCAGAGGTCTGAACACCCCCCCTCCACCACCAGTCTCTTCCGTCTGCTGGACTTGTTCTCTCATTCAACAATTTCTCCTTTAACGTTCCATTTCCTCCAAGTAAAAGATACGGTTATGGGAATCTGCATGGGTCCGAGTTATGCTCGTTCCTTCATGAGCAACGTGGAGCATTCTCCAGTCCTACTCCGGCTCCCTCTCACAACTCCTTCAATTGGTATATCAGTGACTATATCAGTGCAGCTTCATGCTCTCGTCTGGACCTGCAAACATTTATCAATTTTGCTTCCAATTTCCACTCCTCTATCACTTTCACATGTCCAACTCTGATACTTCTCTTCCCTTCCTTGACCTCTCTGTCTCCATTTCTGTTGATAGACTGCCCACCAGTATCCATTACAAGCTCACCAACTCCCACAACTACCTTGACTATCGTTCTTCACATTCCACATCCTGCAAAGACTTTATCCCATTCTCAGTTTGTTCGCCTCTGCCGTATTTGTTCTGATGATGCCCAAGCACTGATGAAGGGTCATCCAGACTCATAACGTTGGCTCTATTCTCTCTCCAGATGCTGTCAGACCTGCCTAATTTCTCTAGCATTTTCTGTTTTTGATTAAAAACTTCATCACAGATACCAAAGCTTGCACATCCAGCTTCAACCTGCCATTATAACATTGGGCAATCCTCAACCGTTTCCATGTTAACTTTTGTGCAAGTCAGCACAAGTTGGTCCTTGCAAGGAACGCAGGCGGCAATGTTGGTCCACTCCAATCAATGACTTACCTCATTTATCAGCTGACAAAATTCAGCTGAGGGCTCAGAGAGTTCCATTTAGCACTGCAGAAGTTGTTGCTTGGTTTGGCAATTACTGCTCACACCAAAAAAAACTTACTATAAATGTCACTCTTGGGGAGAAATGCCTTCAGGAGTGGAGGGATTAGAAACAAGCAATAAAAGGGGATCTAATATTTCCAAAAAAACAAATAAATAAAGCAACTGCTTGTAGGCTAACAATTGTCTTATCAAAGCTTTCAGATGCAATCTCTTGATATCAGTCACATTTTTTGCATTAATTTTTTGTCAGAAATAAAACCTGCTGCTCAACCTGGACTGGCATTGTAGGTCCACAGGTGTAGACTGTTTAGCTGTACGTGATAAAAGGTCTTTGTTGACAGGAAACTGGTGTTTGGCTGAATTACTACATCCAATTTCCTTTTTTTCTCCAAATTCCTCGAATCTGCTGTCGCCTCTCAAACCTGTGCCCAATTTAGTATGTTCCTCTAATTAGAGATCTGGCCTTGCCATAGTACGGAAATCACAGAATCCCTAGAGTGCAGAAAGAGGCCTTTCAGCCCTTTTAGTCTCCACCAACTCTTCGAAAGAACACTCCACCCAGGCCTTTCCCTCTGCCCAATCACCATAATCCCACACAATTGGACATTAAAGGGACAATTTAGCATAGTCAATTCACCTAACCTGTACATCTTTGGACTGTGGGCGAAAACCAAAAAAGTCGGAGGAAACCCTTGCAGATACAGGGAAAATGTGCAAACTCCACAGAATCACCCAAGGTCAGAATCAAACCCAGGTTCCTGGTACTGTGAGGCAGCAGTGCTGACAACCGTGTCGAAATGGCTCTTAAAATATTAAATGACATCCTAGTTGATGGAGGCAAAGGCAAGATATTCCTTTGTCCTTCTCAGCCTCTCTGACCACACTTTCATCATCCAACATACCACCACCATGGTCCAAGCTGGGTGACACTGCATTTGTCTGGCTCAATTTGCTAACGATAGATCACCTGCCAATTGCTTCTTTTCTGCTCTTGCAATGTTAATCTCTGGTATGCTTGGCCTCCTCCTATTTCTCATCTCAACTTCTTTGTAACGTCATCCAAAAACAACTCATTTCCACTGATGACTCCATGCTCTGTTACACCACCATCTGAATTGCCAGGCTGCTTTGCCAACATCCAATAATAAATCAGCAGAAATTTCTTCCCACAAAATATTGGGAAGACAAAAGCCATCACTTTTGGAGCTCATTACAAACTTCTTTTTCTAACTTTGTGACTCCCCATCAAATGTCTGAGGCTGAACCAGCCTGTTCACAACCTTGCTGTTATGAATTTATGGGATTTATGATCCCAAGGGGAGTTACTTACTACATAGTCACACATTCAGCAATCCACCTGGGTAAGCATTTGACACTAAGTTACAGCTCAGGAATAGAGAACAGGCAAACAGCGGAATTGAAAAGGCTGTTAATTGAGGGAGGGCACCGGAGATTAGAAGAGTTAAGTGGCTAGGTCAGGGCAAGAGATAAGATTCAACCAAGTGGAAGGATAGATTGGAAAGGCTAAATCATTCAGACTGATAGAACTTTGCCACTATTCAGTGAAACGTGTGCTTCACACCATCTTGACAGACCAAAGCTTTCGGAGTTTTAAAATTGATCTTTATTCACACTATAGCCAGGACGTCTGCCTACCACTAGGTGGCATACAGACTTACTGAGTGATACATGGCATGTGTAGATATTTTTTATTATCTTACAAGTGATTTGCATATACCAATCACAAGTGTACATTTGTTCTGAAGTTATGACATCTAATTACAACAGTTTTGATTAATTTATGCCAAGTGAATATTGCATCTATAAACTTGTCTAATTATCATGATTAATTATAATGAGGTGCATTTACATAGTTACACCATCCAAACCTGCGGTCCCTTGGTCAGCTTGTTTGTGCTGCCCATCTGCAAGTGTGAGAAATTAATTGCAACATCTTCACAGCAGCTTCTTAAGGAACTGTGCTGAACTTAGTTCACAGGGTAGCTCTGCTGAATTCAATGGTTTTGGCCTGCTCACAGACATTATGATTCAGGCCAGGTGTTCAATCAGCTTGATGGAGGAGAAAAGAAGGATTAAAAACAAGTAAAATGAATCATCAGGTAAATGCAAAGACCCTACTGGAGCCATAAGTCCTTGTCTCTCTTTAGCTTCCACATTCACCAAGGCCAAGGATTGTCTTGGATTAAATTTTAAATGGAGAATAAAATTTGTGGCAAATAGATAGCCTCATTGTAATATTTAGATGAGCAACTCACCTCTGAGACTGAGACTGTGTTGGTTGCCAACTCCTCATCACACTTTTTTTTAAACCTGAAGTAGGCAGTTGTGTGCTGGGTTGGAGTCAAGTCTGAAATTTAACATTTTAAACAGAACCATTTTTGGAGTGGAAGAAGGGTTAAAATTCCCTCTTGGACTATAAAGCAAGTGCAGATTTTTAAAAAAATGAAAACAAAAATCAATCTTGCTGAAAAACCTAGCTAATTTCCATGCATTGTAAAGTCACGTTTAAAATGAATCATAAAAGAGCAAATGTGTTCCTGGATTTATATGGGGAGAAAAAGAAGGAACTGAAGATTAATCTGGGTGTTTGCGATATTGAAGTGCAGTTAGATTTGTGCCCTGATTAAGTAGGATGATACCAGAAATTAGATGGTGGATGTACTGTTATAGAGGCAATAACTGGTTAACAATATTCACTTGGCATAAATTAATCAAAACTGTTAGTTGTAACTGGATGTCACTAACTTCAGAACAAATGTACATTTGTGATTGGTATACGAAAGATTAGAAAAACTAGGACTGCATCACTAGAATAGTCATTGAAGGGAACATCAACAGGAAATAGTCAAAATGTTGATCTGATTTGAGAATCTAAGCAGTAAAAGATATTGGCACAGTGGACTGATTTGTCTTCTGAGCTGAAATTTCTGTGACTGTGTAAACCCACTGCCAAAATAGTTGACATAGATGCTTCAGTGATACTAAGCTGTTAGAATAGGGATTAATAAGGACATGCCCATTCCTGTGCTGTCAAAAGGTAACAGCAGCATAATTAACATCAAAAATAAAAAAGCTCTGCATGTATATTTCATGAAAATAAGATTGGGACTTCTACAGTCCCATAACCACTTCCATGAAATAGCACTGGATATGTGATACCTTCCTTTATACAATTCAAATGACAGTGTGGTAAAATGGACATAAAAATGAGTCTGTAACTCATCAGTTATCAATGCTGGCTTTTACATTGTAAAGCCTACTGCTTTAATCAACATATTGCTTCTTCTCTTTAAATCATGCTGCTCTTTGAGGAAAGAACTGATGGAGCATAATGTCGACTTGTGAACTAATTATTTTTGGGGAGGCATGGTGGCACAGTGGCTATCACTGCTCTCTCAGTGCCAGGGACCGGGTTCAATTCCCAATTATTGCCTGTGCGGAGTCTGTATGGTTTCCTCCCGCAGTCCAAAAGACATGCTGGTTAGGTGCGTTGGTGATGCTAAATTTTCCGCATACCCGAACGGGCGCCAGAATGTGGCAACAAGGGGATTTTCACAGTAACTTTATTGCAGTGTTAATGCAAGCCTAGTTGTGACATTAGTGAATGAAGGAATGGAGATATATGCGGACATGTGTAATTATCATGGCATTCCAATTACTTTGGTGTTTGTCCTGCTCAGTGAGACAGATGGCAGAGCTAAGATATGCTGCCAGAGCAAGGATGGTGTGTAAAGCAGTCAAACTGTAAGGTTGAATGGGTTGGAATTTGAATCCAGATATTCTTTCCTCAAATTTACATCAGGCGAAGATAACATTTATGTAGGAACTTCACGAGTTAGAGGTAATCTGTTGTGCTATGACTGGAAAGCAATTTGTAACATTAATGGGATCTTGAGGCTGTAGTGTGGGCAAAGCTTTATTGCTGTATAGCAGTGGAACAATAGCACATGATTCAAGAGCAAAGTACTCAGTCATACAAACCAGGAAGATCTGAGTTCAATCCATAAACTGTGCAGAGTTAGCGGATTTCATTCAGGGTCCATTAAGTGCACTGCTTCTCGGTTAAATGAGGAGGAAATTGCTCAGGGTTTACCTCACAGAAAGCCGTACTGGAAATACAAGCAGGGGCACTAGGTGAAGTTACTGGGTTGGGTTCTGATGCCCCTGTAGAACAGCAGCTTGGCAACGCAGTTACTGTCAAGCCTCATTCATGAATTCATCATTGATGAAATTCATCATTGCTTTCCATCTGCCAGTCCATCCTCCAGCTGACTGCTGAAAAGGAGTATTTTAGGACCAGGACCTCAAGTCTAAGACCTCATTTATTGGGCACCAGTGATTCCTGTACTAAGCCATACTTTGGAGATTTGGACAACCTTTGGTAGGCAGTTCAAAGCACTGGAGAAGTACAAACAGAGGTGCCTTCACAAGATACTCCAAATCCAGTGGCAAGAAAGAAAAACAGCTCTACAGGCAAAATGTGTCTTTTGTGTACCTTGCACCACATACCTGAAGCAACTTTCAGAACTGGATTGTGGCAGCAGATCCTTAGGACAGTCAAAACACTTTAGGGGTATCCTAAATGCATTCTTGTCAACCCACAGTACTTAGCTTGTGACTGACAAAAGCACAGAAGGTTTATTTGGAAAGGCACTGAACACATCAAAAGACTTTGTCAGGATTACACAGAAGTGAAGTCGAAGCAAAGAGAGCACACAAACCCCCACACAACTCATCCGCCCATCTCAGAACCTGTCAGATCGAAGAGGAAGCAAATCATCCTCAATCCTGACAGACTGAAGAAGGGGAAGTATTTAATGATGGAAATATATAAAAAGAGAGAAAACTGAATCTGGAATGAGTAGTATGGGGTAGTGGGGAAAACACAATGCCACTATTATAGTAAGGACAACAGTGCTAGCTTGAGTGTGGTGGAAAGCAACTGAGACAAAGAAAAGTGGTAACTTGAACTGAAGAATGTAAGAATGGCTGATTGCACAAGGGGAATGGCTATTGGGGGGGTAGTGGAGAGGGGAAAAAACTCAGAGGCTGGGGTGGGAGGGGTGGAGGCAGAACTGATGAGAGACTGGGGTGGGAGGAACCAAGAAGCTAAGGGTTGGGGGGAGGAATGAGAAAAAAAAAGGAGTGAGGGAAGGAGAGAAGATAAGGGCACATTTTGGGATGGGAAGGAGATCATCTGTAGAAAATTGCAAAAGTATTTGGCAAAGCGATTATCTCAGTTCAACAGTACACACGTATCCTGAAGGTATGTGGAGGATAAATGAATAAACAGGTTTTAACATTAGCCAAACTACAGACAGGTCACTGAATGTGATACTAAGTACAACAGCAATTACTGAACAATGTACAGTAATAATGGTTTCTCAGTTTAAATGATTACAATTACATATTAAGTGAACTAACCGTCTAACTTGTTACAGCTTGGTTGCATAAGTGGGTGTGACAGAGAATGTTACACTGGTTGTCAGTCAGGTACACACTCACCAAGATTCCACTGAATGAGTCACTAGCCTGGAATGCTCATAAAGATAAGCATTGATTATTTCCTTCTTAGTTATGAACAAAGACAGCATTTGAATATTTTACAATTTTGTTTCATTAACATTACCTTAATGGGTTCATCTATCAGGTCCTTCTATCCATTTTAGATAAACTTAAAGCATCTTTAGACAAGAGATAATGTCATACCCTATCAATGTGCAGTATTCTAATTAATAAATATTTCAAGTCTGATCCAATTTCTTTGATACAAGATGATCAGAACCAGAAGGCTAATGATTTATCCTCAAAGCCACTGCACTATGGAATAATAGAATCCAACTGAGTTCTTCCTGACCCTTGCTATTAAAAGGTGCATATATGGACATTAATTTAGGACAGGGTCCAGTAGCAATACTTTGTTAGCAAATAGACTACTGAGGTTGACATCAAAAATAGTTATGGGGACAAAGTAATGGAGGACTTATTGTCATGGATGTCACATTCCTATTTATTGACTACAACTCAGCCTTCCAACACCGGTATCCCTACAAAACTCATCTCTAAACCCCATGGCCTAAGAAAACTCTTTTCCCATCTCCACCACTCCCCAACTCCTTCCTCTGCAACTGGATCCTCGACTTCCTAGCCCACAGACCACATTACTTACCCACCCGCTCACAATAACCGTTAATTCCTTGACTGTTCAAAAGATCTATCTTTGCCTTAAAAACATTCAATGAGGTAAATTCAACTGTTTCACTGAGCAGGGAATTCTGGATTCACAACCTTTTGGGTAAAGAAGTTCCTCCTCAACTCAATCCAAAATATGCTCCCCCTTATTTTGAGGCTATGCCCCCCAGTACCAGTTCCACCAACAGTGGAAGTAACCTCCCTGCTTCTAACTTATAAAATTATGAAGGGAATGGGTATGTTCTCTCAGATTCCCCCCTCTTTCTTCTAAATTCCAGTGAGTATAGTCCAAGCCTACTTAGTCTTTCCTCACGCCAACCCTCTCAACTCTGGAATCAACCTCGTGAATCTCTTCTGCAATCCCTCCAGGGCCAGTACATCCTCTCTCAAACAAGGAGACGAAAACTGTACACAGTACTCCAGGTGTGGCCTCACCAGCACCTTACACAGCTGCAGCATAACCTGTTTTTAAACTCCATCCCCCGAGCAATGAAGGACAACATTCCATTTGCCTTCTTAATTACCTGCTGTACCTACAAACCAACATTTTATGATTCATGCACAAGGACACCCTGGTCCCTCTGCACAGCAGCATGCTGCAAGTTTTTTTACTATTTAAATAATAATCCATTGTTGTTATTCCTACCAAAATACATGACCTCACATTTACCTTGTACTCCAACTGCCAGACCCTTGCTCACTCAAACTATTGATATCCTTCTGCAGACTTTACATCCACTGTACACTTTGCTCGACCACTTATTAGAGTCATCTGTGAACTGACACACGACACTTGGTCCCTAACTCCAAATCATCTTTATAAATTGTAAACAACTGCGGTCCCAACACCAATCCCTAAAGGCACACCACTAGCCATTGATCACCAATCAGAAAAACACTTCCCACTTTGCATTCTATTAGTTAACCAATCCTCTATCCATGCCCATAACACTGTGCACCTTTCTTATGCCACTGGTGCGGTACCTTGTTGAATACCTTCTGAAAATCCAGACATATCACATCCACTGGTTCCCCACTGTTCATTGCACATGTAATGTTCTCAAAGAACTCCATCAAATTAGTCAAACATGACCTTCCCTTCATGAACCTATGCTGCGTCTTACCGGTGGGACAATTTATATCCAGATCTCTCTATTTCTTCCTTGATGATAGATTCAAGCATTTTCCTCACTACAGAAGCTAAGCTAAATTGGACAATAATTATCCGCCTTTTGTCTACCTCCTTTTTTAGGCTGTGGCATTACATTTGCTGTTCTTCAATCTGCCCAAACCATCCCAGAGTCCAGCAAATGTTGGTAAATTACCACGAGCATTTGCTATTTCCATCCATCTCTTTTAGTACCATAGGATGCATTCTACCTGGAACCAGAAGACTTATCTACCCTTAGCCCCCATTAGCATGCCCAGCACTACCTCTTAGTGATGATTGTTTCTTGATACTCACCTGTCATAGTCTCCTTATCACTAAATTTTGGTATGTTATTTGTGTCTTCCACTGTGAGGATTGACACAAAATGCTTGTGAAATGCCTTGACCATTTCCTCGTTTCCCCATTAATAAATCCCCCTTCTCATCCTTTAAATGATGAGTGTTTACCTTAGCTGTTTTTTTTCATTTTATATATTTGTAGAAATTTTTAGTATCTGTTTTTATACTTCTGAGCTAGTTTACTCTCAATCTTACTTTTCTTTATTGCTTTTTTTGTGACTGCTGATCTTTAAAGATTTCCCAATTCTCTAGTTTTCCACTAATCTTTGCCACTTTGTATGCATTATCTTTCAATCTGATACCTTCTTTTATTCCCTTAGCTATCCATGGCTGATTTTGCCTTTTCCTACAATCCTGTCGTTTCACTGGTATATACTTTTGCTGAGTACTGTGAAAAATTGCTTTGGAAGTCCTCCACTATTCCTCAATTGTCCAACCATAAAGTCTTCGCTACCATTCCACTGTAGCCAACTCCTCCCTCATCCCATTACTCTGTTTAAACACAAGACACTGCTATTGGATTTTACCTTCTCACCTCCATCTGTATTTTGAATTCAACTATGCTGTGATCACTCCTTCCAAGAGGATTCCCAACTATGAGATTATTAATTATTCCTGACTCATTACACAGAACCTGATCTAGGATAGTTTGCTCTCATTAAATACAGTTCGAGAAAAGTAACAATACATTCTATGAACTCCTCCTCAAGACTGCCTTGGCCAATTGACATGTAGTTTAAAATCCCGCATAATAATCGCCAAAACATTTTTACATGCATCAGGTATCTCTTTGTTTACTGCCTGTTCCACTGTGATGTTATTATTTGGTGGCCTATAGACTACACCTATTTCAAATTTCCACCCAAATGGATTCAACCTTTTTCTCCAAAGAACGAATATCATCTCTCACTACGGAGGTGAAGTAGTTCTGTTAAATAACGGAGCTACTTCACTTCCTTTACCTTCCTGCATGTCCTTCCAAATAGTCTGATACCCCTGGATATTCAACTCCCAGTCATGACCATCTTGCAATCATGTCTCTTTAATGGCCACCAAATCATACACATTTGCAATGATTTGTGCCATCAATTCATTTATCTTGTTTCAAATGCTATGAGCATTTGGGTAAAGTGCTCTAATGCTAATTTTTATATCTTCTTTTTGAATCCTAACACCCCCATTAATAACATCTCTCGAGTTCTCCTTCCTTGAAGCTTTTTTTCCCTAATTTTCCACGTAGTTTAACGCTTCTCCCCACATGCTAGCCTATTGCTTTGCTTTCCATTAACTATTTTACCCCCTCTCCCCCACTTGCTAGTCCTCCATAATTATCCTCAACACCGCTGCCCCGCAAGGCTGTGTGCTCTAAGTGTCCAGATTACCAACTTGTCCTGAACCCTCCACACTGACGCTATGTAGTTAAGAAAACCCAATGTGTCTACTTTCGCAGGAGGCCATGGAAATCCAGCATGTCCGCTACAACTCACACTGATTTTTTACAGATGTACCATAGAAAGCATCTTTTCCAGATGTATCATAGCTTGGAATGTCTCCTGCTCTGACCAAGACCACAAGAAACCATAAAGGGCTGTGAATGTAGCCAAGCCCATCACACAAACCAGCCTCCCATCCATTGCCCCCCTCTATACTTTATACAGCCTCAAAAAAAAAACAGCCAGCATAATCAAGGATCCCACTCATCCCAGACATTCTTTCTTCCACCTTTTTCCATTGGGAATGAGATACAAAAGTCTGAGATTACATACCGACTCAAGAACAGCTTTTTCCTTATTGCCAATTGAACGGATCTACCATATATTAAGCTGATCTTTCTCTGCACTCTAGCTATGATTGTAACACAGTATTCTGGACCCTTTTCTTTCCTTCTCCCCTATATACTCAATGAATAGCTCAAAAGGCAATATTTTTCACTGTATCCCAATACATCTGGCAATAATAAATCACATTCAAAGTGGGGTGGGTTAGCTCTTCAGACTGGACTTGACGATGAAGTTCAGCACACATTTGAAGTTGCTCCAAGTGATTCCATTGCTGCAACTCTCACAAGAACAAGAATTCCACTCCAGTGTGCAAATACCAATATCCCTTTTACCTGCATTGTTAACAATATTACTCATCCACGAGAGAGAGGGGTGAAATGAAGGAGATTCAGAAATTATTGGAAGGGGAAAATACAATGCCATGATTATTGTAAGGCGTGAGAAGAGTGCCTGAACAAATGTTTCCTACTTCCTTGCTGAAGCAAAGTGCTTGAGAAGTGGAGTGAGAGAGGAGGGGGGCAAAAGGAAAAGAGAAAGGGGTCAAGGGTAAAAGCGAGACTGGGAAGGGGAGGATGAAGAGGGGGAGGGGCAGGCAAAGAGCAAAAGGAAAGAGGGAGAAAGTGGAAGGGAGGGAAGGGGAAAAAGGAGAGCACATCAGGGGAAGGTGGAAGATGAAAAAGAGAAGCTCAAAATAAGCTACTGGGTTAGAGGAATAGGCAACATGTCTGTAAAAATGGGTAATTGGTCAGGGTAGATTGTCCTGATTAGGTCTACATGTGGTGTGTTAGATGCGAAAGGATGAATTGCTGAAAATTTTTAGGAAGTATTAGTTTGCTGTATAAGATTCAAACATCTCTAATGAATTTTTAAAAAGATTCTAAATAATCTATTTATTTGGGCAGTTCTGTAAGCTGAATACTTAGGTGAATCACTACCATATCAAATCAATTGTGCTATCTGATTCTTTGAAAATTCTGCTTACCTTTTCTTGCTTTTTGCTCGTTAACTCAGGCACCTTTATTTTCTTCTATTCCTTACCACTCGCATCCTATTAGTCACTACAGCAACAACCTAAATTTTTATGGCATTGTCACTGTAATAAATGTTCCAAGGTACTTCAGATGAACATTATAAAGCAAAGTTACATGTTCAGCTAAGTAAGGCAATATGAAGACAAATCATGAAGACAAATCATGAAGAGCTTGGTCAAAGAGGCAGTTTTTAAGGACCTTCCAGAAGGAAGAGAGTGAGTTAGAATGGTGCAGTGATTCAGGGTGGGCTGTCCAGCACTTGGCACATGCCACAAGCCACTTTTACTGGAGGACACAATTTTGATTAAGTACCATCAATTTCTATATTATTTTGCAATTTCACAACTGAACTGAGACACAAATAAAAACTGTTTACAAAGTCATAGTTAACAGGCGTTACTCATAGCACATTTAGGCGTCTGGTTAAAAAGGCTAATATTGGGTACAAGATGATTTTCATTAATACTCATAGGACATTTTTCTCTTGATGGTTAAATTTTGTAACAAAAAAATTTAATACTTGCATCTACCTTTTTACTAAAGCCATTGACAGGAAAATATTGCCCATGATCAAAAGCACTCCGGTCTTTGTTCTTTTAAAGCGGGATGGCTGAAGGATAAGATCCCCGAAAAACATGTAACAATCCAATTTATTACTGCAGCTAACATTTCCACAGTACGTTCACATACAAGAGATGCTAAAATATTTAACAGGTCTTTGGACATTAGTGCTTCACTTAACTTTGAAGTTCTCAAAGTGATGAGGGAGGGAAGGTCAGTGGTGAATATCATCGAAAAACCATGATGAAACCATATTGCTAAAAGACCACAAGACATAGGAGCAGAATTAGGCCACTTGACCCATTGAGTCTGCTCTGCCATTCAATCAGGGCTGATTTTTCTCATCCCCATTCTTATACTTTTCCCCCATAACCTCTGATCCCTATTAATCAAGAACGTACCTATCTCTGTCTTAAAGACACTCAATGACCTGGCCTCCACAGCCTTTTGCAGCAAAGAGTTCCACAGATTCACAACTCTCTGGCTGAAGAAATTCTTCCTCATCTTTGTTTTAAAGGATCGTCCCTGTAGCCTGAGGTTGTGCCCTCTGGTTCTAGTTTTTCCTATTAGTGGAAACATTCTCTCTACATCCATTCTCCAGGCCTTGCAGTATCCTGTAAGTTTCAGTAAGATCCCACCTCATTCTTCTAAATGCCAATGAGTACAGACCCAGTGTCCTCATATTTTAGGAACTAAATTAGAAAGCAGACCCAACAAGGTGGTAATCTCTGGATTACTACCTGAGCCACGAGCGAATTGGCGCAGGGTCAATAAGATTAAGGAAGCAAACGCATGGCTCAAAGATTGATGTGGGGGGAATAGGTTTGAATTCATGGGACATTGGCACCAGTATTGGGGAAGACGAGACCTGTTCAGGTGGGATGGTCTTTGTCTGAACCATGCTGGGACCAGAGTCCTGGCGAATCGTATAACTTGGGCTGTAGATGGGGCTTTAAACTAAGGAGAGGGTACGAGTGCAAGTCAATGATGAGGACATTACTATAGGAGTCAAGGGCTCAAGAGGTTAGTAACGTTTCCAGACCACGTAATAGTATACAGAATATAGAAGATGGAAGGAATCTAACCTCAGGCAGTCCAGTGACAAGCTTGAGAAGGAAGGTGGTGAAAGCAGTGCAGGGAGATGGTTTGGGGAAGGATAACCAGTTTGCGACAGGTAGGGACAGAGTGTGCAATCACAAGAATGCACTAACAAATAGGGTCCAGATAAAAGGCTAACATAAAGACACTTGATCTGAATGCACGTAGCACTCGAAACAAAGAGAATGAGTTGATGGCACAAATCAGTACAAATGGGTATGATCTAGTGGCCATTACAGAAACGTAGTTGAGGGTGACCAGGACTGGTTACTGAATATCCAGGGGTATCAGACATTTCGGAAGGATAGACAGGAAGGAAAAGGAGGCGGAGTGGCTCTGTTAATTAAGGATAACATCAGGGTGGTAGTGAGAGACGATGTAGGGTCTAAGGATCAAAATGTGAAATCGATGTGGGTGGAGATAAGGAATAGTAAGGGGAGATAAGGAATAGTAAAGTGGAGAAAGTCACTGGTGGGTGTTGTCTATAGGCTCCCAAATAATAACTTCAAGGTGGGGCGGGCTATAAACAAGCAAATAAGGGATGCATGCAAAAACAGAACAGCGACAATCACAGGGGGATTTTAACTTGCATATTGATTGGTTGACTCAAGTCAGACGCGGTGGACTTGAGGAAGAGTTCTTAGAATGCTGTCGGGATAGTTTCCTCAAACAGTATGTTACAGAACCTACAAGGGAGCGAGTTATCTTGGATCTGGTCCTGTGTAATGAGGCAGGTAAAATTAAAGATCTTCTTGAGGGATCCTCTTGGAATAAGTGATCACAATATGGTTGAATTTCTAATACAAATGGAGGGTGAGAAAGTAGGGTCCCAAACCAGTGTCCTCTGCTTGAATAGAGGGGACTACGATAGGATGAGGGTGGAATTGGCTAATGTGGACCAGGAGCGCAGACTAGTTGGTAGGACAGCTGAGGGACTGTGGAGGATTTTTGAGGAGATTTTTCTCAGTACTCAGCAAAAATATATTCTGGTGATAAAGGAGGAATGTAAGAAAAAGGGATAACCAAGGAAATAAAGGACAGTATTAAATTAAAAACCGATGTGCAGAGTGGCCAAAACTAATGGGGAATTAGAAGATTGGGAAAGCTTTGAAAAGAAACAAAGAACGACTAAGGAAGTGATAAAGAAAGAAAAGATAGATTATGAAACTAAACTAGCACAAAATATAAGAACTGATCGTAAAATCTTTTACAAATATATAAAAAGGAAAAGAGTGGCTAAAGTAAATGTTGGGCCCCTAGAAGACGAGAAGGGGGATTTAATAATGGGAAACGAGGAAATGGCCGAGACCTTAAACAAGTTTTTTCGTTAGTTTTCATGGTAAAGGACACAAATAGCTTACTGAAAATTGATGGTCGTGGGACTGTAGGGGGTGAGGACCTAAAAACGATTACTATTACTAAAGTAGTGGCGCTTGGTACGCTAATGGGACTAAAGGTAGACAAGTCCGCGAGCCCAGATGGAATGCATCCCGGGGTACTAAAAGAAATGGCAGAAGTAATAGCAGGTGCGTTAGTTGTAATTTATCAAAATTCGCTGGACTCTGGGGAGGTGCCAGCTGATTGGAAAACAGCTAATGTGATGCCATGGTTTAAAAAAGGAGGTAGACAAAAGGCAGGTAACTACAGGCCGGTTAGCTTAACGTCCGTAGTTGGGAAAATGCTGGAATCCATCATTAAAGAAGAAATAGCAGGACACCTGGAAAAGAATGGTTTGATCAAGCAGATGCAGCATGGATTCATGAAGGGAAAGTCATGTTTGACGAATTTACAGGATTTTTATGAAGATGTAACGAGTGCACTTGAGGGGGAACCGGTAGATGTGGTGTTTTTAGATTTCCAGAAGGCGTTCGATAAGGTGCCTCAAAAAAGGTTGCTGCACAAGATTAAGATACATGGAGTTGGGGGTAAAGTGTTAGTGTGGATTGAGGATTGGCTATCTAACAGGAAGCAGAGAGTTGGAATAAATGGGTGCTTTTCCAGTTGCTAGTTGGTGATTAGTGGTGTGCCGCAGGGATCGGTGCTGGGGCCTCAACTGTTTAACATATACACAAACGATCTGGAGAAGGGGACCAAGTGTAGGATAACAAAGTTTGCTGATGACACGAAGATGAGTGGGAAAGCGAATTGCGTGGAGGATGCGGAAAATCTGCAGAGAGATTTAGATAGGCTAAGTGAGTGGGCGAGGATCTGGCAAATGGAGTATAATGTTGGGAAGTGTGAGATTATCCACTTTGGAAGGAATAATAGTAAAATGGACTATTATTTAAACAGTGAAAAATTACAACATGCTACTGTGCAGAGGGACCTAGGGGGTCCTTGTGCATGAATCGCAATAAGTCAGTTTGCAGGTGATCAAGGCGGCAAATAGAATGTTGGTCTTTATCGCGAGGGGGTTGGAGTATAAAAGCAGGGAGGTCTTGCTGCAATTGTACAAGGTACTGGTGAGGCTGTAACGAGAGTACGGTGTGCAATTTTGGTCCCCTTATTTGCAAAAGGATATATTGGTCTTGGAGGGAGTGCAAGAGAAGGTCCACCAGGTTGATACCGGAGATGAGGGGTTTAGCTTATGGGGAGAGATTGAGTAGATTGGGCCTGTACTCGTTGGAGTTTAGAAGGATGAGAGGGGATCTTATAGAGACATATAAGACAATGAAGGGGCTAGACAGGGTAGAGGCAGAGAGATTATTTCCACTTAGAAAGAAAACAAGAACTAGAGGGCACAGTCTCAAAGTAAGGGGAAGTCAATTTAGAACAGAGTTGAGTAGGGTAGTGAATCTTTGGAATTCTCTGCCCATTGAAGCTGTGGAGGCTACCTCCACTGCTTCAGGTAGCTAGATTTCTGATCAATAAAGGGAATTAAGGGTTATGGGGAGCAGGCGGGTAAGTGGAACTGAACCACTATCAGATTAGCCATGATCTTATTGAATGACGGGGCAGGCTCGAGGGGCTAGGTGGTTTACTCCAGCTCCTATTTCTTATGTTCGTATGTGAGCAAGCTCTTCATTCCAGAGATAATTCTTGTGAACCTCCTCCAGAGCATTTCCAAAGCCAGCACATCCTTCCTTGGATATGGGGTTCAAAACTGCTCACAATATTCCAAACAGGGTCTGACCAGAGCCATTTACGCACTCATCAGGCTAAGCAAAGGAATGCCAAATTTTAATGAGTTTATACTACAGGAGAAAAGGGTGCTGATTGGCTGACAAATAAACAAACTCATTTATGCTTGGTAAAACCGTTCCCTGTGAACAAAATGAATATGTTCAAGCCTCATGTATTTTTTGAATTACCTGGGAGCTTGGGGAGTTTATAGTTCCTAAGTTGCTTTCTTCATGGCAACACCTTGGCCAATTAAGTCAATTTGCCAGACTCCACCAGGCTTCCAAAATGCAGCGCTCGGTTTTTGCAGATGTTGACATGTGGTTATGTGTACTTCAAATGTTTAGTATTCCCAGTATTAATACCAACAAAAATGTATTGAGTACCAACAAGGAAATACAGAACAAACTTTAACTGAGCTATCAGTTAAAACATTACTTCAACAAAAAGAATCCTGAGCATTTTGGGATTTTTTAATGATACAAATATTCAGCAAGATATTGGTTCATTCTTTGGCTTCATCTGTACGACTGATTATATTTCAGTTCTATTTACACCAAACTAGTAGAAATAGCAATCCACACTACTAAATGACATATGAGCATAGCCAGTCATTTCAAAACCATCACTGATTTGATTTGTCACATGTATTGGTATACAATTAAAAATATAGTTTCCTGCATGTGATACAGACAAAGCATACCATTCGTAAAAGCATATAGGAGACAAGGATAAAATCCATTCAAAAATCTGATGGCAGCAGGGAAGAAGCTGTCTTTGAGTCAGTTGGTAGGTGATGTCAAAATTTTTGTATCTTTTTCCTAATGGAGGAAGGTGGAAGAAAGAATGTCCTGGGTGCATGGGGGGGCCTTGATTATGCTGACTGCTTTTTGGAGGCAGCGGGAAGTGTAAACAGAGTCACTGGAAGGGAGGCTGGTTTGAGAGATGGACTGGGCTACATTCATAACCCTTTATAGCTTCTTTCCATTTTTGTTATGGCAGGAGCTAGACAAGTTGTGATACACCTAGAAATGATGCTTTGTATGGTGCATCTGTAAAAATTGATGAGAGCTGTAGCAGACCTGCTGAATTTCCTTGGCCTCCTGAGAAAGTAGAGGCATTGGTGGGCTTTTTTAACTATAGCATTAGTCTGGAGGGACCAGGACAGGTTGTTGGCGATCTGGACACCTAGAAACTAAGCTCTTGACCATTCCACTTCATCCCTGTTGATGTAGATAAGTGCATGTCCTCCATTATGCTTCCTGAAGTCAATGGATTTCGCCTTCATTTTACTGACATGGAGGGAGAGATTATTGTCATTACACCATTTCACCAGATTCTCTTTGTATTCCATCTCATCATTGTTTAGGACTTGACCCATTATTGTCCTATCATCAGCAAACCTGAAAATGGAGTTGGGAAGAAATTTGGACACGGTCACAAGCATGAGGAGTATAGTAAGGGGCTGAAGACAGCCTGTGGGGGCTTTGGTGTTGTGGATAGTTGTGGAGGAGATTTAATTGCCTATTCTTACTGATTATAGTCTGTGGGTTAGGAAGTCTATCCAATTGCAGAAGCAGGAGCTGAGCCCTAGGCCACAGTGTTTGGAGATAAGTTTTGAAGGGATAATGGTGTTGAAGGTTGAGCTGTAGTCAGAAAAAAAGTCTGACCGAAGTATCTTTATTATCCAGGTGTTCCAGGGTTGAGCATAGAGGCAGGGAGATGGCATCTGCTGTGGACCTGTTGCTGTCATTGGCAAACTGCAGTGGATCCAGGAAATCTGGGAGACCAGAGTTGATTCATGCCATGACTAACCTTTCGAAGCACTTCATAATTATGGATGTCAATCACCTGGCGATAGTCATTAAAACACAATGGCTTTCCTTTGGTACATGGATGATGGTTGTCTTCTTGAAGAAGAGTTTATAATTTGAAGGATGAAGTAGAGAGAAAAGAGTGTAATGGAAAGGAACAAAAATGCAAAATGAGAAAGAAAAAAGGGAAAGATAAGGGGGGATGGTAGAAAGGATGCTCGTTTTGTTTTGACAATCAATCTGATGTTAGGAATGGTTTAACAAACTTTCCAGTTAAATCCTAATTTAAATGTCAATTGTTTGATAGAAATCACTGATGTATAAAAGGGGCTGCAGGTGGCACTGGTGCTGATGGAGAATGGTGTGTGAAGTTGGTTCAAAGAAATAGAGGTATTTTATGAAGAAGCAAAACTCGTGTCTCCTTAACAGCATCTAACAGGCTCACAGTGGTAGCAGAAGATGGTTGTTGACGCCAAGTAAAGGACTGCAAATTACAGCTTTTTTGGGGGAAAAGAAGGAAGACTTCACGTAATTCAACAAAGGAGTGAGTAGGAGGCAAAATAGTTGAACCCAGAATAAAAATGTCAGGATATGACTATCCACCATTATTTTCAGAAACTGAACCTTAATGACTAATGGAGAAGTGAAATCATCGTATGGACTATGACAACTGCTTTGGGGAAAAGGGAACAAGGTATGTCATTGCATCTGATTTTACTTCTATATGGCAAAGAAAGAGCCAGAGTGTCGGAATGTTTGAATTTGAAAGAAGGTCTGGATAACTTACATTTTGTAGATAAGATTGACAAAAAGGATGAATTAGGTGTGTTTGAAGCCTGGTCAGAATTTGATAGATCTTGAAAATCAGAATATTTCTTTTGAAGAGTATATGATGGAATTTAGTAGACTATATAAAAAGTCTGCAAAAAATGCTGTCTAGAATTGCCACAGTCCATGTGCTAAAGTGACCAATATGGATCGACTCCTGGTTTTGACAGGAGTTAAGTTGCAGATACTATCTTATTCGATCAAATAACAGAGGCCTTAAAAGAAATTTTGGGGAAACATTCTATCCCTACAGCTCTTATGACACAAATTGGTCAGTCAGTAATAAAGCAGAATATGGAAGATGCACTATTAACAAGATGGATAGATTGTATGGGCACAAGCAGGCTACAAGAGTATGGCAAAAGATCAGGACCCAGAAATGGAGGACAGAAACCCCTTTTAATGCCTTTTGCAGGAGGAAGGATATTGAGAATAGCAACAGGAAGATGAATCCCAAAAATGCCAAGGGTAGGATAGATCAGTGTTTTTTGTGTGACTCAATTTCATTATTGAATCATTTCAGACAGTTGAAAGCATAATGTGTTTGAAGATACATATGAATGGAATAATCAGGAGAGGAAAGAGCTAGTGATCAGAAAGAAGGCGTTGTCCTAGTAACATGTTTTACTCTTGTAAAGTGTTTTGGTTAGAGTCCTTTAATTGTGCCGTATTAAACAGGAGCTGCACATCCACCATGTGTGAAATTGACTGGTTAAAATGTTACCTGAACTCTTTAAATGCTGAAGATCATAATAAGGTTAAAGAATTTTAAAGTTCCACAAACTTCAGGTCTGGGGATGATAATACCCTGAAGTCACTGAAAAGAGTGGTGATCCCTTGCAATATTGTTGGAGCAAATTATTTCAGTAGCACTGATGTTCTGTCAAATGAGATACCTTTGCTTCTGAGTAGACTGTCGAAGAAAGCACGCATGAAACTTGATAGGGAAAATAAGGCAACTGTTTTTTGAAAAATGGTGGACTTACAATTTTTATGGGATGCTATTGTATTCTGTTCATGACAATTTTTCAGGTAAAGAAGTTGTGTTATTAGCAGCCAGAAATGAGACTTTAGCTGATAAAGTTCATTGTACTGGAATTGCATCGGCAATTTGTACATCCATCTCCTTGGAGGTGGAAAATTTTATTAAAGGATGCAGGGGTAAGAGATGAAGACTATACTAAGCTGATCGAACAAGTCAGTGATCGTTGTGCAGTTTGTAGGAAGTAGAGAAAGACACCATCACAACCAATAGTAACTCCATCCTTGGCTAGAGATTTTAAATGACATTATGGCCATTTGCTTTGATCTGGGGTAAAGCAAACAATATATTCATTTCGCACTTTGTCGATTTAGTCAAACCACTGTTCGTAATGAAGAGTACAGGGTCACTGTGGAATTTGCTAATGACTTTAGGGGTGTATGTGAAAACAGGAATACAGCTGTGAACATAAGAAATAGGAGCAGGAGTAGGCCATCTAGCCCTTCGAGCCTGCCCCGCCATTCAATAAGATCATGGCTGATCTGTCATGGCTCAGTTCCACATTCCCGCCCTCTCCCCATAACCTTTAATCCCCTCTCATCAAAAACCCATCAACCCGTCTCTTAAAAATATTTAGCGAGGTAGCCTCCACCACTTCAACGGGCAGAAAAGCCCAGAGATTCACCACCCTTTGAGTGAAGAAGTTCCTCCTCAACTCCGTTCTAAACCGCTTCCCCTTTATCTTGAGGCTGTGCCCCCTAGTCCTACTATCCTTTCTGAGCGGGAAGAGTCTCTCCACCTCTATCCTATCCATCCCATTCATCATCTTATACGTCTCAATGAGATCTCCCCTCATTCTTCTAAACTCTAACGAGTACAAGCCTAGTTTATTCAGCCTCTCCTCATAGCTCAACCCCGGCATCAGCCTAGTAAACCTCCTCTGCACTCCCTCCAAGGCCAAAATATCCTTGCGCAAGTACGGCGACCAAAACTGCACACAGTACTCCAACTGCGGCCTCACCAATGCCCTATACAGCCGCAGCAAGACCTCCATGCTTTTATATTCAATCCCCCTCGCTATGAAGGCCAGCATCCCATTCGCCTTCCTGACCACCTGCAAGCTGGGTTTTTGCGACTCATGCACAAGGACCCCGAGGTCCCTCTGCACCGTCGCCTGCTGCAGTTTTTCGCCACGTAAGTAATAGTCCTTCCTACCATTATTCCTACCAAAGTGGACCACCTCGCACTTGCCAACATTAAATTCCATTTGCCATTTCCTGGCCCATTCGCCCAGCCTATCTAGATCCTTCTGTAGACTCTCCACACCCTCCACGCAATTTGCCGTTCCACCAATCTTGGTGTCATCAGCAAATTTCGACACCCTGCACTCGGTTCCCTCCTCCAGATCATCTATATAAATGGTAAATAGCTGAGGCCCCAGCACCGACCCCTGGGGCACTCCACTAGTCACCATCCGCCAATCCGAATAGCACCCATTGACCCCCACTCTCTGCCTCCTATTTGACAACCAATCCTCTATCCACGCTAACACCCTACCCCCAACTCCATGTCCCCTGACCTTCTGCAATAACCTCTTGTGAGGTACCTTGTCAAACGCCTTCTGAAAATCAAGACAGACCACATCCACCAGCTCTCCTCTATCCACCGCCCTAGACACATCCTCAGAACTCCAGTAAATTTGTCAGACACGACTTCCCTTTAACGAAACTGTGCTGCGTCTGCTCTATCAAGCAATTCCTCTCAAGATGCCTCGCTATTTCCTCCTTGATGACGGATTCTAACATTTTACCTACAACAGATGTTAAACTAACCGGCCTATAATTCCCTGCCTTTTGCCTGGCACCCTTCTTAAACAATGGCATAACATTAGCCATTTTCCAATCTTCCGGCACTTCCCCGGAATCCAGCAATGTCTGTAAAATAACCACCAAGGCATCCACTATCACCTCTGCCATTTCTTTCAGAACCCTCAGATGCATTCCATCTGGTCCTGGCGACTTGTCCACAATCAGCCCCTCCAGTCTATCGAGCACTGCCTCTCTAGTAACAGTAATGTCATTGAGACCCTCCAGTCCTACCACCTTTCCATCTCTAACACCCGGCAAATTATTCACGTCCTCCTCCGTGAAGACAGAAACAAAAAAGTTATTCAAGACCTCAGCCATATCCCCATCCCCTACCACTAAGTCCCCCTTCTCATCCTCTAAGGGACCAACGTTCACCCTAGCCAGCCTCTTCCTTTTTATATATTTATAAAAACTCTTGCTATCCTTTTTTATATTAAGCACTAGCCCAGCTTCATAGTTTCTCCGACCCTTCTTTATCAACTTCTTTGTCAATCTTTGTTGACATTTAAACTTCTCCCAATCCTCTTCTCGCCCAGTACTCTTAGCTACTCTAAACGCCTCCGCTTTTAATTTAACACTTTCCTTCACCTCCTTCGTTATCCACGGCTTATTACCTCTCCTCCTACGGTCCTTTTTGACCATCGGAATAAATTTCTGCTGAGCACCAAGAAAGATCTCCTTAAAGATCCTCCACTGCTCCTCAGCAGACCTACCTTCCAATGCGCTCCCCCAGTCCACATTCGCCAATTCTTCTCTCATCCTACCGTACTCCCCTCTGTTCAAACAAAGGACGCGTGTCCGGGAACCCACTTTCTCCTCCTCCATCTGCACCAGAAACTCCACCATGGAAAGCCCATTTAGTAATGCAGTGTGGTTAAAAGCACATTGGCTGCCAAGGCACTAACTGCCTTGTAGAGGCAGTGGATATGGCCTTTTATACATCCCAGATATTAATTTTGGGATTAGGGGATTTGGGTAAAATACCTATCAAATGTCATATTCTCAAATTCCTGTGGGAAAATGTGCACTCCACAAAAAGTGAAAATGAGAAAAGATTGCAGATCAATATAGCCAGCTTAAAGCAGATACTGGACAAAGGGAAAATGTCAAAAATTAAATGGGTTGATAGTGAAACAATTAGATCATAGTTGCTAAGAGGGGCTAGTTCGAAGAAACATTTGGACATTGAGGAAGGGCGTATTTTTCTGTGAATGTATGTTTTCTCAATCCTTAAAAAAAAGAGAAAGGGGAAATAGTGTTTTTCCTGTGGAAACAAATATTTTTCTCTTGAAGGAATGAGTTAATAGACTTTCCAATTAAGTCCTAATTTGATGTCAATCGTTTAACAGAAATCACTGATACATAAAAGGGGGTGCGTGTGCCACAAGGTATTGATGGAGAAGTGTGAAAGAAGTTGGTTCAAAGAAATAAAAGGCATTTAAGAAGCAGAACTTGTGGTCTCCTTTACAGCAACCTAGGGATCAAACAGTTGATAGCACCACAGTTAAGCTTTTTCTCCTCCAATCATGATCTTTGAAATAGAGCTGCTTATGTCCTTAAAATCAATCACTTGGTGTTAAAAGGAAGATGCTGCAGCTTTTGTTTTGATATAGTCTCAGGAATTAAAGATGCAGCAGCACCAGTATCAATGTCCATGCAAATAGGTACTTCAGAATCCGTGATTCACCCTGTATATAGATAAGACACGCAATTGGAAATTCTCATCACAGTTGTAATCTTTTCTTGTTGTAAATTCTTTGTAGAATGCACCTTGCTCTTGTCCTTGAAGATACCCAGATTCTTAAAGCTACTCTACTCCAACAAATTTTTGCAATGTGACCCATTTTTGTCAAAATTCTTGCACTGACTATCCATGATGCAGCATTCATTTGCTGAATGGACCATTTTGGCACGTCCGTGACATGCATGTTGCTGTTTTGACATCTTCAGCAGTTCCCAACTTGTGGATCTTAATTTCTACTCCAAATTGTGGAGCCACTTTAGCGGCCAGTTTCATCAAGTAATTTCTACTGTCTTTAAAGTCAAAGCATATTCAGTAAGCAATCTTTGCATAGCCTCATTTTGGAGACCACAAATCAGATGATCTCAAAGTGTGAGGTCTTCTAATGATTCAAACTCTCAATGTTGTGCCAGGCTTTAAGGTTGCCATAAACTATGCAATTCTTTCTCCCTCAACCTGGTTCCTTTTGTAGAACCTGAACCATTCTATGATCAATGGATATAGAGAATAACACCCTTCAAAGATCCTTGTCATTGGGACTTTTGGCTCCTCACTTTCCTGGATGAAACATGTTCTGGAGCAAATTAAAGGTTTTGTTTTCTATTGTACAGAGAAACTGGTACAAACAAATAAAATTTTAAACTAGTTGCTCATACAAATACTAAAAACAGCCATGATTTTTTTTTTGTCATTGAAACAATGCATGGATCCTAACTGACCCACTATTTCTCTAGCAAGTGCTAGTGACTTAGACTGCTCGCTTTACTGTCTTGACAGCACTCCCCTTTTTACCCAGGAGGCCATTAACTTGATGTTTTACTTGCAAATGATCCCAGCCATACAGTACCAGATATGGTAGAAATTCAGCAAGATTTATTTTTCACAAGCCCATTTACAGATGAATGTAACTGCTGAATCTATCATTGTTACTCATACAGGTCTTTTTTGTTCTAAAAATTACTCTTTGGAATAACATCCACACAAGAACTATTTCAAAGATTGATGGGTCAGATTTTAAGTGGTCTATTTGGTGTACAATGTTACTGCATGCTTGCAATGTTTCATCTTATGGAGTGGGAGCAGTCATTTCACATTATGCCTTTGAAAGAAGAATGACCAATAGTTTTGCTTCATGTACTCTGAATAGTGCTGAATATAACTATGTTCAGCTGGGAAAAGAAACATGGGAGTATAATTTTTAGCACATGAAGGTTTTTTGTATGGTCACAATTTCACTGATCACCAACCCTTAACAACTACTTTTGGGTCATATAAAGAGGGCATAGCTTTGTTAGCTGCAAGCCGATTACAAAGATATTATTTAAGTGCCATGCTAACGCATAAACACTTACCTTTATCTACTGACCAGATACTACCAACTAGTTTTGCTAATATTCTTTTGTTTTTTGCTAGCAGAGCATCTGCCTGTGACAACTTCAAGTTCACAGTCATACCAGAAATGATAGCTAGATGAGGAAAGTCATAAAAATGGTATTGAAAGGAACGATAGCTGGAACATATCCTGACTTGAAACCACGTGTGTAATGAAAGCTGGACTTGACCATCCAAGGTAGCTGTCTATTGTGGGGAATCTGAGTGATCATTCCTCCTAATCTGCATGGAAGAGTTCTTGAACAACTATATGGAGGACACTGTGGGATGGTCCAAATAAAGGAATCAGCGCACATTTACTTTTGGTGGCCAGGTCTGGATGCTCAAATACTACACATGAATAGGAAGTTGTCTCCTTTACATTTTTGGAGTGGCTTAAAATGCCATGGCAATGATTGCATGTAGATTTTGCTGGTGCTGTTGAGGGTTACCTGTCCATAACTGGTGCACACTCAAAATGGCCAGAGTTATGAGATCCACTATATGTGAGCAAACTACTGAAAAACTTGACAACTTTTTGCAAGATTTGGTAAAACAGAATAGATTGTTAGTGATAATCAGTTTACTTCAAGAGTTGATTTTCTGGTATTCAGCATATAAAATCTACACCTTATCATTCATCAGCCAAAAGAATGTTTCAAGGATTGTATGAATCTTCGTTAACACCTCTAACAGCTTTTTGGCATCTTGTAGAAACACCATGCAACCATCCAAAGTTCACTCTCATTACCATTCCAAAAGAACTACAGTTGATTTATTATCTTCCAGAAACTCCAGAGACAGTATCAACAACGTCAAATTGCTAGGTAAGAAATGAGAGCAAATCAATGCTAATTTCAACCAGGAAGATGAGCGCAAGTATGTAATTATGCTACAAATGAGAAAAAGGTACCAGCCACAGAATCAAAGAATCCTTAGTGCTGAAGGAGGCTTTTCCACCCATCAAATCTGTACTGACTCTGTCAAAGCATCTTTTCCAGTGCTGCTCTGATTTGTTCCAGGTTGATGTTAGTTGTCACTCAATTTGTAACCGTCAGCTTTGTTCTCAGGTTTTAATTTACAAGCTAGTTAAAGTATTGGCCTTGCATTTTGATTTCATTTTCTCACTTAATTTGTTGTTGTACATATTCCCACATTTGTTAACCTATCTTTAGCTGTTGCTATTTTGAATATTTTTATCCCTGTTTGGTATCCAAACTTGCATGTTTCTTCCATGGTCAGTGACCTTTCTCTGGCAATTGCTTGCTCCATATTCCTTTTTGCACTGTTATTTACCTTGTTTGAGCCTTGACTCTATCTACTTTTTTAACAATTCTTCTTTTACTGAACTTGTTTCTTCTTCCAGCCTTCCTAATAAACTCTGCCACCATATTGCAACAGTCTTCCACTGTTTATCATAGCTTCTATTTCTCTTGGGTATCTCTGTTTGTTCTCTGAATTTGCCACTTTAAATGATGGTCTTTGATAAGCATAAAATGGAAAAAAAGTCAAAGGGACCAAAAGGATTTTGAGAAGGCACATGCCATGGCTAAGGTACTAAATGGGACCTAAAGCACAAAGCTGGGAAGGAGTGGGGAAAAGCACATGTAAATCCAGAGACAACTTTCATGATTGTTAGGTTAAGAAATAAGAACATAAGAACATAAGAAATAGGAGCAGGAGTAGGCCATCTAGCCCTTCGAGCCTGCCCCGCCATTCAATAAGATCATGGCTGATCTGTCGTGGCTCAGTTCCACTTTCCCACCCTCTCCCCATAACCCTTAATCCCCTCTCTTATCAAGAACCCATCAACCCGCTTCTTAAAAATATTTAGCGAGGCAGCCTCCACCACTTCAACGGGCAGAGAATTCCAGAGATTCACCACCCTTTGAGTGAAGAAGTTCCTCCTCAACTCCGTTCTAAACCGCCTCCCCTTTATCTTGAGGCTGTGCCCCCTAGTCCTACTGTCTTTTTTGAGCAGGAAGAGTCTCTCCACCTCTATCCTATCCATCCCATTCATCATCTTATACATCTCAATGAGATCTCCCCTCATTCTTCTAAACTCTAACGAGTACAAGCCCAGTTTATTCAGCCTCTTCTCATAGCTCAATCCCCTCAACTCCGGTATCAGCCTAGTAAACCTCCTCTGCACTCCCTCCAGGGCTTAACTTAGATTTAAATATTGAATTTCATTGGATACTTTGTTAAAGGGTAAATAGGTACTAATTCTTTACTGTGAATAAAGCAGACCAATTGCTAATGACAAAAGGAAGTCTTTCCACGTCGCAATTTTTTTTAAAGTTGAGTTTAAGTCAGAACCTCAAACAGTAACTGGAAGACAGAGTGGAATTCGAAGGGAATGGTGAGGAGGAGGGAGAGAAATGACAATGGACCTCTGTGGTTACCTATCTTGGCAGGAAGTGTAGAAGCAGGTAGTTCAAGGTGGTAAAGATCGGGAATGTGATGGAGAGGAGGAGTCAAGAAAAGCACAAGTATTAGGGAAAATAGGAAGCCAAATGTTTCCTGTATTCTGCCCTAAATGCAGCCTCCAACTGCGGTTGCTATATTTTCTGTGCCTACCACATCCATCTGAAGAAGGTGGGGAGAAATGAAAGGAGAAGAATGGGTAATGACTAAAGAGAAGGGTTTCAGAGGGGCAGTGAGAAGTAAAAGGGAGAAGAATATTAAAGTGGAAATGAAAGCCATATATCTGAAGTGGCAGCCAAATGAATATGCAAACAAATAAATGGAACACAAGTTCAGAGGCTGGTTAACTTGCATTAATTATGATATAACTATCTTAATGAATGGGAAGACAGCAGACAGAGCAAGCCAGTGCACATGGAGGTACAGACAGAAACAAAGTCTGAAGAGAATCTGATCAAAGGACTGGAGAGAATGAGTGATAAATAGGTAAGAAAAAGATCTCTTTCTGACATGCCTGCAGCTGTTCAACAAGTGTCCCTCAAGTCTCAATTGCAGAAAATAATCCTGACTTAGTGTTAGGTAGAACAAATTGAGAACTGTATCAAAATTTCAACCTTCAATACCATTAAGTACTCTTATTCTGAAGGCTTTTCTGTTCTTTCATCTGAGGTTTCAAAATTCTCACTTATAGCAGTTTAAAAAGAACTTAATTTTCAGCATCCAAAAAGGGAAATTAATTTTAGATTGTAAAAAATGGTAATTGTTTTCTGCCAGCACATTTAAAACTGATCAGACTAAACTCTGCAGTCCTGCAACATCCAGCCATGAATGGTGGACAATTAAACCACTTACTGGAGTAGGGGGCTTTACAAATATCCTCATCCTCAATAATGGAGGATGTGCCAAGTGAATGATCCATCTCAGCCTCCTCTAGAAATCCCCAGCATCACAGATGCCAGTCTTCAGCCAATTCAATCCACTTCACATGATATCAAAAGGGCTAACGGCACTGGATGTGCCAAGGCTACAGGTCCTGACAATATTCCAGCAGGAGTACTGAAGAAAGGACTTGCATTCCAGAATGCCTAGCTGAACTGCTCCAGTAGTGCTGCTACAACAGTGCCTACCTGGCTATGTGGAAAATTACCCAAGTATGTCCTGTACACAAGAAACAAGCCCAACTTAGCTAATTACTGCCCCATCAGTCTACTCTCAATCATTAGCAGATGGAAGGGGTCATTGACAGGTATATAAAAGCAACACTTCAGCAATAACTTGCTCAGTTTGTGTTTCTCCAGGATTACTCATTTCCTGACTCATTGTAGCCTTGGTTAAAACATGAACAAAAGACTGAAGTGAAAGTGACTGTCCTTGATAAAGGCAGCATTTAACTGAGTATGGCTTCAAGGAGTCCAGGCAAAGGTGGGACCAATGGGAATCAGGTGGTGGAAGAACCCTGCACTGGATGAATCATGCCTGGCACAAAGGCTTGAGCTGGAAGTAATATACATGCCACACAAGTGCCAGGCAATGGCCATCACCAACAAGAGAAGATTTAACCTTTTTGCCCCTCAATATTCAATAGCCTGGTCATCATGGAATCCCTCACTGTCAACATCCTGGAGGTTATCAACCAAAAACTGAACTGTTTAGACATATTAATACTGTGCCTATAAGAGCTTGGAAGCCTGACGCGAGTAACTCACCTCCTGATTCTCCAAAGCCTGTCCATCATCTACATGGCACAAGTCAGAAATGTAATGGAATACTCTTCACTTGCCAGATGAGTGCAGCTCCATCAACACTTAAGATGACTGACACCATTCAGGACAAAGCAGCCCACTTGATTGCTACTCCTTCGACAAACATTCAATTCCTCCACCACCAATGAACAGTGGTAGCAGTCTGTATCATCTACAAGATGCACAGCATCTCACCAAGATTCCTCAGGCAGCACCTTCTAAACCTATGACTGGGCAGCTCATATCGGGAACACTACTATTTGGAAGTTCTGATCACCATTCTAACTTGTAAATACATCATTGTTCCTTCACTGTTGCTGGGTCAAAATTCTGGAACTTTGTTCCTAACAGCACTGTGGGTATGTCTGCAGCAGCTCGAGGTAGCTCACTCGCAACTCTGAGGGGAAATTAGGGATGGACAATAAATGCTTACCTAACCATTGATGCCCATGTCCTGAAAAATTATAACTTACAGAACAGCTAACAGTTTTCATGCTACAAAGAGATTTTTAAGCTATAGAAGTCAACTTGCTGTTCTGTTTTGCAAGGATTAGTGAAATTGTACAATTACCAAATCACATTCAAATGAGTACAAGGAATTCAAAAAAGCAAGGTAATTCCCTTACTGAAATACAATAGAATTGAGATAGATAAAAGTGGGGGAAAGAAGGCAAAATTTATAGATTACTCTTTCCCACTGTTTTTCTTTCACTTTCTGCCTCAAATGAATGTCATTCAATTTTTATAACTTTTAAAAGAAGCATTTTACTGGAAGGTAATCAAAGACAACACTAAGGGGGCAGGTTTCTGGTGTAGTCAGCCTCTCACCAGAAATGCATGATGTGTAGGTTAATGTATTTAAATTTAAATGCTGTTTAACATCTGCTTAGAGAGCCCAACACTCAATTGTCCAGACTCACCACCTTCTATGACTTTGCTGGGAAACGTTTGTACCGGCAAGGAATAGACATGCTCCCATGAGCAGGGAGCAGTCAACTTACTCATCGGTGGAACCAGGGGCCATTTGAGTCCCCCAGGAAGTCGGAAGGCAAGGGATGTCCCATGGGCAGCACCAGCAAGGCAGTGGCACCTGGGCAATGTCCACCTGGCAGTGCTAATGAGCAAGGGGCCTGCTGCCACACTGCACCAATTGGTCTGGACAGCAGGAGGCAGGCTGTATCTCTGATGTTGGACCCCTGCAATTGCAGGGTGGGGGGTTGCTTCAGGCAGCCTACAGTAGCAGGGGCCTGACAATGCTCTTTTGTCTGTTCCCTGTTACTGCACATGCGCACTACCTCCCTCTGTAGGCTTTTGGGTGTGTTAAGCCCAGCCTACAAGCTTCTGCAGCAAGCAACAGGCTCGATCAGAATTTTACAGGCAGTGTTTATGGGGGAGCCTGGAAATATGCCCAAAAGACTGATCTTAAACTCATAGTTTAAAGGCCACCCAGCACTTATTTCATTTTAGTATATAGCTGGTAAAGGACAGTAAAACATACTAGTCTGCAAAGCACAAACTAAATTTAGTGTTTGTGTCTAGAAAAATAGCATCAAGGATGGAACGATAAGCATTCCTTTTTCCTTCTGCCCAGACTCCATGAAGGACTGGCTCAATTATATTTCACCTAACCAACTGAAGATGTTGCTGCTTTAAATCAATTATTGTATGCAGTTTTCTCACCTCTTCCTGAAGACACTGATTTTGCCAGTGCACAAGTCAATGTTCTAACTTCATTCAAGAAACCAATTTGCATATGCACCTGGATAGCAAGGGTCAATATGTCCTGTGCAGCTCAAAAGCTGAGCATGTCCTAGTTTTGAGGCCTCAAAGCACGCTTCTCAGAAAAGGCTAACCTTGTATTTTTAGTTACACAAAAACCAAAATATATAGTTTTTTCAGGAAGCAGTGCGACAGTGTTTTTTTAATGCTTGATCCTCCAAAAAATCTCGTGCTGTACATTTCTCCTGTGCAATAATATGTCCATTTGCTCTTGCATTCTGAGCATTGGTTCTGAAGAGGTATTTCAAATCTCTTCTGCCACTAAGATTCCCTGATCTGTTCTTTCTGAACTTACTATTTCATGCCTGCAGGTAGTGACTTACTTTGCTGAGCTACAAAGCTTCAATAGCACTTAAATATGTTCTTTGTTTGCTGACTCAAGTCATATTTCTACAGCTATCAGTGAATTTGTAGAACATCCTTTTCCCTAAACTCCAGAACGACTGTTATTTGTTCCTTCAATACCTACAAAAGTAGGAAAGCAAAAAATGTAGTCAGATTATTTGACTGGAGAAACAATACAAAACAACATTTAACAATTCTAAAATTTAGTGAAACAGTTCACAATTTAAAACAGACAAACTCTTAATTCAATAAAGTTTAAAAAAAAAACCATAATTGTGACAATAAGCAGACCATCTTGTCCAAACAGCACGAAACCTAAAGCGCAAAATTTGATTAACCTTGTACAACTTCATAACGGATCTGGTAGCGCCTTGCCTTTAAGATAGGAGAAAATTCAAGTCCCGCCCCAGTACTTGATGGCTAAGGAAGGTGCATTTGGCACAACCAAACATGAACCTACACTACAACCTTTCCAATACAAGCCAATGGAAAGAGGGGAAGATGGTTTCTCAGTCATGTGATGAAAGAAAGCTGGAGCCTTTACTATTATCCATAATTCCAGACTAAATATGTAAAAACACATGTTTCTAGAGAAACTCAAGACTCCATGTGACATGTAACAGCATCACAAATTCATAACCAATACATTCTTCAGGCAACTGCTTGAAGAACGAGTTATCATTTAATCTCTTTGAAAATACGTCGCTGCTATAAAACTCTAGGACTTCCACCACGTCACCTTCTTTTGTTCTTTACTACCATTCCCCAGCCTTTATTTGCTTAAAGCCAGTTAGTCTTTAAATTTTTCAATTGACAAGTTATTGACCCAAAACATTAACTCTTTCACCTTCTGCATATGCTGTTTGACTTGCTGAATACATCAGACATTGTTTTAAATTAGACAAATTCATTCTTTTTGTGTGTGTGGATTTAAAAAAAACATATGATCCCAGCTTGTCTCAGGTACATTTAAGTGAAGTTGTTCCCTTCTACCGAAGTATGTCTCGGCCCTAATGCTCCAAAAAGCACATCTTGTACTCTAAGTTACCACTTAATTTCTTGATCTTTCTGAATGGTCTTATTAGTGCTATGTTGTGGGGCCCATGTCACATCTGGTATAGACTTAAAGGCAGAGCCTGGAGGTGAATGACTATTGTGCTAACCCACTTATTGCTTTCATCCCTCCCCAGAAAATTGACGCATGAAACAAAAGTTACTCAACTATTTACAAAGTCCTAATAAATTGTTCCCATTAGGGTTAATTCTTCAAACAAATGCAAATGTCAACCAATATTTCCTTGTAGCAGTTTGAAGTAATACTCTAACTTAGCATTCAATAATTGCAAAGTTAAAATTATATTCAAAGATCTGACACGTTACATACTCAATCAACAGTATTCATTTTACATTCCCAAACCATTTTGTAGCCAATTAGGACAGTGGCCAGTTCATCATAATAGTTAGTAAACTTAAGTAAATTCAGTACTTGACTGTGGCCAAAATTGTACCGGCTGTTGATATATAATCTGAAATTAGGAAATGGATACATTATCACCTACAACAATACTTAAGCATCTTCACAGTAATGAAAGCAGAAAATACTGGAAAAATTCAGCACACAATAGAGGTAATGTTTCAAGTGCAATACAACTCTTCGGAACTGGGGGGTGTAGAAACATGATGGATTTTGTGCTTTTTGAAAAAAAAGTGTGGTGGGGGAGCAGATAGATTGAAATAGATCAGGATAGGCTGGAGTACAGGAGATTAAATTACAAAATTCCCCTGTTAGTACAATGACATGTGTTTAGTAAGTGTTATCCAATCTCAAAATCACATCTAATGTTAAACACTATATTGAGTTTTGCAAGCACAGCTGCTCGCACATCACCATACTTTGCTGTACTTTCCACAACTGCCTCTACCAGAGTCGACTTGCCAATCAGCACTCTTCTCACACAGTACTTGTTACCATTATTGTTGGTAATTTTGTGATCTGTCCTGAATAGTACAGGACTAAAAGCTTAGACAACATTTTTTTTCCAGCAATACCAACTATTTTAGAACCTTGGAATGTAGCTGATCAGGTCCTGGGGATTTCAAGTCCGAGCCTCAACAGTGTCTAATGCATTACTTTTTGAAGTTCCTCACTCTTATTAGCTCCCTAAATTACCCTCTATTTCTAGGTGCTTTCTTACAATTGGTGATATGCAACAAACAGTGAACTTTCCAAATGAAGGAAAATAAACAGCCACAACCATAATTGTCACTGTTTCCACAAAAGGATCAGAGTAAAGCTCTGTACCCCAAGTATTTGCTTTGGCTCAGTGGTAGCACTCCTGCCTCAACAGTCATGGGTTCCAGCAACATTTCACAGATGTCATTTTTTTAAAAATTATTCATTCATCGGACATGGGTGTCACTGGCTGGACAGCACTTACTGCCATCAGGTGGTAGTAAGCCGCCTTCTTGAATTGCTGCAGTTCATGTGTTGTTGACTCACAATGCCATTAGGGAGGGAATTCCAGCATTTTGATCTAGCGACTGCAAAGGAATGGCGATATATTTCCAAGTCAGGATGGTGAGTTGGAAGGGAACTTGCAGGTGGTAGTATTCCCATGCATCTGCTACCCTTGTCCTTGATGGAAGTGTTCATGGATTTGAAAGATGCTACCTAAAGATCTTTGGTGAATTGCAGCAGTGCACCTTGTAGATAGCACACATGCAACTACTGAGTGTTGGTGATGGAGGGATCGAATGTTTGTAGATGTGGTGCCAATCAAGTGGGGTGCTTTATCCTGGAGGGTGTCAAGCTTGGAGTGTTGTTGCAGCTGCACTCATCCAGGCAAGCAGGGAGCATTCTACCACACTCCTGACTTGCGACTTGTAGACAGTGGATAGGTTTTGGGGTGTCAGGAGGAATTACTCACAGTATTTCTAGCCTCTGATCTATTCTTGCAGCCACTGTTTGTATGGTGAGTCCAGTTGAGTTTCTGGAATATGATAACCTGAACGATGTTGACAGGTGGGGGATTCAGTGATGGTTACACCATTGAATGTCAAGGGGTGGTGGTTAGTGTCTCTTATTGGTGATGGTCATTGTCTGGCACGAATGTTACTTGCCATTTGCCAGCCCAAGCCTGGAAGTTGTCCAGATCTTGTTGCATTTGAACACGGACTGCTTCAATATCTGAGGAGTTACCGATGGTGCTAAATATTATGCAATCAGCGAATATCCCCACTTCTGACCTAATGACGGAGGGAAGGTCATTGATGAAGCAGCTGAAGATGATAGTGTCCTAGGCCCAATCTTGAGAGACTCCTGCAGAGGTGACCTGGGACTGAGAAGGAGGACCCTCCACAACCATCTTCCTATGCACCAGGTATGACTCCAACCAGAGATTTTGCCACCTGATACCCATTGACTCCAGTTTTGCTAGGGCTCCTTGATGCCATACTCAGTCAAATGCAGCCTAGATTTCAAGGGCTGTCATTCTCGCCTCTCCTCTGGAATTCAGCTCTTTCATCCATGTTTGAATCATGGCTGTAATTAGGTCAGCAGTTGAGTGACTCCAGCAAAACCCAAATTGAGCATCGCTGAGCAGGTGCTGCCTGATAGCACTGTTGATGACTCTCCTTCCATCACTTTACTGATTGAGAGTAGCCGGGTTGGAATTGTCCTGCTTTACGTGCAAGACATGTCTGGACAATTTCCCACATTGTTGAGCAGATGCCAATGTTGTAACTGTACTGGAAGAGCTTTGTTAGGGGAACAGCAAGTTCTAGAACACAAGTATTATTACACTAGACTGAGGCATGGTCAGAAGTACCAATTTTCAGATTCATTTAATGAATCTACCCCTCAAGAATATTGCCAGGCAACATTTACGTTAAATGGAGCCTAGTAATTTTGAATGAGAAAGCTCAGTCATCTCCTCTTGATCTTCAATGACTCCCCCAAACAGGCCCTAACATCATCATCCTGGAGTCAGCATTGATTCTAAGCTGAACTAATCTAGTGATGATACCTCCATAGCTATGAGCAGAATTATGACTAGATGATCAGCAAGTAGAAGTTCACTTCCTGATCCCATATTGCCTTGTTTTTATTTACATGGCAAATCGTGAATGTAATGAAATACTCACCATTGCCTGGATGGGTGCCAAAGTAATCAAGGGTGACACCATACATGATGGAGCAGTTTGTAATGGAGACTAGTTTTCAGGCAATGGAGTCAATCACTAGTGCAGTGGCTATAGCACTGATAACCTACATGATATACTGCAGTGACTCACGAAGTTACTTTAAGACATTTTTCCCCTACCACTAAAAACAAAAGCAACAATGTTGAGTCCATCACCACAGTTTAAACACTACTGTGACTTACACATTTATCATTGCGTCTGAATCTTGGAACTACCCAACTAAAACCACTGTGCAGATAAAGGAGAAGGACCTCCATCAACTTCTTAAAATAACTAGGGATAAGCAATAGATATGAGCTTACCCACAATTTGTATCTTAAGAACAAATTAAAAAGGAGTAGATTCAAGAATGGATATTCTCAGAGGCTCCTAGAAAATTGTTGCAGGCTCCATGAGCTCCTCAGTCGCTAAGGGTGCAGGAGACTTGTTTCAGACTGTTTGTATTAAACAAAATAGGTTGGGTATTATCTTTGTATGCCAGGATGATCCTAGAATACGCAGCAATTTTAATCAGATAACTGAATGACCTGACAGTGTTTTTAAGTGGTCCAGTCAATGCAATAACCAGTTGTCTGCCACATCCTGCATTCTTTCAGACAGCATAGATAAATGTTGCATGGAAATGATCAGATGATTTTGTCTGTAATTGGTATGATAGGACTAGGAAGCCAAATGTGATGGGGCGCTACATGGAGAGATTTAGGGGAATGTGAGGATAATGAATTCAAAAGATAGAGAACATGATAAGTTGATAAAAGGTTGAAATCATTCATTTTCATATTTGGATCACAGAAATAAAATTCAGTTTGTTGTGGAACATTACTGCTCAAACATGCATTTATACCAACTAATATTCCAATAAATCGACAAAATAAGTGCCATGTGTGACAATACTATGCCTCAAGGAATGTACTTTAGTCATGTTTCTTGTGTAGAATCTGTTCTAGGTACTTGAGCCATTTTGCCTGGATCCAACAGCATAATGGACCAAAATTGCTATTATGTTTGTTTTAATCTGAACTAAAGCAGAGTTCTGTTAGTGTGTGTTTTCCCCTGGGATATAGCAGAGTAGGGCTCGATTAGATTGATTGACAGACCAGGGCATACAACAGGCTGGGGCTTGGCTTTCACAGAACCAGAGGCAGTCTGCCTTTTGGGATCTTGAGATTGCTTTCTCTGTATCTCACTCTGGTTGAAGTGGAGATTAGAATCTGCCAAGAAACAAGTCTTCTCCACTGTCCGGGAGTGGAGCTCTCTCTGGAAGTTGCTACATGAGAAGTAAAAGCAAGTATCTGTCTAGATTGCTGTCCAGAAGCATCAAATCTGGAAATCTAGTACCCTTTGGTTTCTGTGCTAACTGGTTCTAAAAAGATTTATGTCTATATGGGGATACTGCTAATTGGAACAAGAGGGGAAAACTAGCTGTTAAGAATTATACTTCATCACGTTTAAGCATTATAACTTTTACCAGTTAAGCTAAATCTTGTTATATTTTAACTGTTCTTAAGTTTTTTTTGATAACGGCTTCCTAGTGGATCGCTTGAATCATACCTAGCAGTGAAACATCATATGCTCACCATAATGCCAAAACCAAAATGCAAAAGTTAGAGTCTAGGCTAATTTCACAAAATACCCTGGGTTTTCTGATCTGGTCCACAACACAGACATTATTCAAGGAAATCACATTTTATGAATGAAACCACTGTTCACAGAATCTTCAGGTGCCTACATTTACCTACAATGCTTTAGTCTTGAATATGTTGGTCTGGCAAAAAACAATTGGACAATCGGGAATACAACAGCTTTGACCCACACACAACTGGAAACACTAATCTATTGATATATTCAAAATCAATGCAAAAACAGTAACAATGGTGCATTACTGATCTAACACTTAAGATAAGCACAATAGTGAAAACAATATATTATAAAAGATAGGATAGGTCACAATAAGATGATTGCCTCCCATTTGAAAGAAAATATATGGCACAGATAACAAGCACTGAAAGATTCCACCCTTCTCAACCTGAAAACCACCCAAGGGCATGAATCAGAAACCTGTCAAAAAAATTTTATCCTGTTTTGGCTTGTATAGATAGGTGCTTATGTTTAAAAAGGTAAATGGAATGTTTTACCTCCCCAAAAAGGCACTGCAATAGGAAACATAAATAAGATTGTCTCTTTAATAAGAATCGGAAGCAAACATTTTAGGAATTATATATGACAACTACTAACATTTAAACCCATTTGAATTGGTGTCGATTTAGGCCATACAATACAATTGCACATAGCAAAATAATCTCACCCTTTAAAACAACACTATCCTTCTATTCAAACCACTGCCAAGATTTGCTAACACCATAATAACATCAAGGGCCTGAAAACGACTGTTACTGAGGCAACGATCTGTGTATCTTAAGATGGCCCTGTGGGCCAAGTCAAATTTCTGACAGATTGGCTCTTAAAAATCTGGTGGAAATTACTTTGCCATAAACTCAGATTTCTAAAAGTGGCCTTCTACTACTTCAAAGACTTTAAATATCCTTTAATGTCCTCTGTTATTTTTAAGAAGTTAGGCCAATCACAACTGAAAACAGAAATTGCTGCATTCCTAACTAATTCATTCAGGCATTTTTAAACACTTCTTCTCTAGGGATCTTAATTTTTTGCCAAACTACGAGACAAATTTGAGACACCTTTTTCTGGCTACCGAACTCTGACAGAAATAGTATCCTAGCCAACAGTCGATTTGAAACAATGAATCATTTGAATAACTACAGAAAGAGTGCTTAAATTAATGAAAGCCAGCATTTACCAATTCACAATTATTTACTATTTTGGGAAGCATGCAGGTATGTGCTCGTTTACACATCCTAAGAATGAATTCTAATTCATTCAGCCTGGTCCACACAACTGTGATAACTTGCACACCACAATATACAGTCCCCACCTTCCCAGGTAGAAATTTGTGTCTCTTAACATTTCCACCAAGAATTTCAGTTTGCACTTAGGTGAGAAACTATTTAGTTCTATTCCAGGAAAAACCTCTTAAATTGGAACTTCCCTTCCCACACAAGGGTGGTATAAGTCCATCTTCCTGCCTGAACTGATCACAAAATATTCCTACAACAACCATCTCTCCAACAAAATGACACTCACCAAGGCAAAAGTTAGTTCTAGCCCAGCAAAACTGAAAACTGCCTTCCTCTCAAGGGGGTGAACAATGGCTCAAATGATAAACAGGCCTGATGAGCGGCACCATTCCCACCCATTGGTCTCCTTCCACTCAAGTGACTAATTACTATATTAAATTCAGTAGACAAGGTGCAAAGTTCATTGGAGGTGTAATGGGTAAACCCATTAGCCTGCTTGTAGTACCAGTTACAGCTTTGAGCTATTTGTTAATATCAAGCGTGACTCATTTTACCTGTGATAACTTCATCCAGTCTGTGTGTTTTACACAGGAGTAATTGTACTATCATAACTTTGAAGCTAATCAGACACGGCCAAGTTCACATAGTAAACTATTCTATATCTTTCCGATGCTGACAATCTGTACACACCCTTTTGCATCCAATAGTGGAACTGGCCACCTTCTCAATTCCAATTACAGTTAGAGTACCAAAGCAATGTGACTCCATTCACATCATTAAAACCATTCAACCAAATAGCTTGACAAGATTTTCAGTTTCCAATACAACTTTTCTTTAGCCTTCCAGCCTTTGACATCACACTCCAAAATACTCACTTTCCCAGCATTCCCGAACATAACCTTAGTTTTGTAAATGGGGAGGATCCTGTCCACTGAACAAGAGCAGCTTACGTTTATATAGCACCTTTCTCAGCCATACATCTGTGCTTCTGAAATATAGTCATAGCATAGGAAACATAGCAGCGGATTCATCATATACAGCAAGCTCTCAAACAGCAACGTGATAACGAACATCAAAGATGATCAGTTTAAGGAACAACCATTGGTTAGGATGCTAGAGACAAATCCCTCACTCTGTTTAAATGCCCTGGGGTCTTTTGTACCCATCTGAGGCAGCAAAACAGGGCCTCTACATCTCATTTGAAAGATGAGATTTCCAGTAATGTAGAACTTCCTCAAGCTTGAATTTTGTACAAATCATAAATGCAATGCTCAACCCTCACTGAATTCCAAAATCTACTCTGCCATACCTCCATATGTAATTTTGGACCTTGCCACCTAAAAGGGGCTCAAGTTGGCTAGCACTTAATATAAAAAAGGATAGCAAGAGTTTTTATAAATATATAAAAAGGAAGAGGCTGGCTAGGGTGAACGTTGGTCCTTTAGAGGATGAGAATGGGGAGCTAGTGGTAGGGGATGGGGATATGGCTAAGGTCTTGAATAACTTTTTTGTTTCTGTCTTCACGGAGGAGGACGTGAATAATTTGCCGGGTGTTAGCGATGGAAAGGTGGTAGGAATGGAGGGTCTTAATGACATTACTGTTACTAGAGAGGTGGTGCTCGACAGACTGGAGGGGCTGATTGTGGACAAGTCCCCAGGACCGGATGGAATGCATCCGAGGGTTCTGAAAGAAATGGCGGAGGTTATAGTGGATGCCTTGGTGGTTATTTTCCAGACGTCGCTGGATTCCGGGGAAGTGCCGGAAGATTGGAAAACGGCTAATGTTACGCCGTTGTTTAAGAAGGGTGCCAGGCAAAAGGCGGGGAATCATAGGCCGGTCAGTTTAACGTCTGTGGTAGGTAAAATGTTAGAATCCGTCATTAAGGAGGAAATTGCGAGGCATCTTGAAGGGAATTGCTTGATAGGGCGGACGCAACACGGTTTCATTAAAGGGAAGTCGTATCTGACAAATTTACTGGAGTTCTATGAGGATGTGTCTAGGGCGGTGGATAGAGGAGAGCCGGTGGATGTGGTCTTTCTGGATTTTCAGAAGGCGTTTGACAAGGTACCTCACAAGAGGTTATTGCAGAAGGTCAGGGGACATGGAGTTGGGGGTAGGGTGTTAGCGTGGATAGAGGATTGGTTGTCAAATAGGAGGCAGAGAGTGGGGGTCAATGGGTTCTATTCAGATTGGCAGTTGGTGACTAGTGGGGTGCCCCAGGGGTCGGTGCTGGGGCCTCAGCTATTTACCATTTATATAGATGATCTGGAGGAGGGAACCGAGTGCAGGGTGTCGAAATTTGCTGATGACACCAAGATTGGGGGAACGGCAAATTGTGCGGAGGGTGTGGAGAGTCTGCAGAAGGATCTAGATAGGCTGGGCGAATGGGCCAGGAAATGGCAAATGGAATTTAATGTTGGCAAGTGAGGTGGTCCACTTTGGTAGGAAGAATGGTAGGAAGGACTATTACTTACGTGGCGAAAAACTGCAGCAGGCGACGGTGCAGAGGGACCTCGGGGTCCTTGTGCATGAGTCGCAAAAACCCAGCTTGCAGGTGCAGCAGGTGGTCAGGAAGGCAAATGGGATGCTGGCCTTCATAGCGAGGGGGATTGAATATAAAAGTAGGGAGGTCTTGCTGCAGCTGTATAGGGCATTGGTGAGGCCGCAGCTGGAGTACTGTGTGCAGTTTTGGGCGCCGCACCTGCGCAAGGATATTTTAGCCCTGGAGGGAGTGCAGAGGAGGTTTACTAGGCTGATACCGGAGTTGAGGGGATTGAGCTATGAGGAGAGGCTGAATAAACTGGGCTTGTACTCGTTAGAGTTTAGAAGAATGAGGGGAGATCTCATTGAGACGTATAAGATGATGAATGGGATGGATAGGATAGAGGTGGAGAGACTCTTCCCGCTCAAAAGACAGTAGGACTAGGGGGCACAGTCTCAAGATAAAGGGGAGGCGGTTTAGAACGGAGTTGAGGAGGAACTTCTTCACTCAAAGGGTGGTGAATCTCTGGAATTCTCTGCCCGTTGAAGTGGTGGAGGCTGCCTCGCTAAATCTTTTTAAGAAGCGGGTTGATGGGTTCTTGATAAGAGAGGGGATTAAGGGTTATGGGGAGAGGGCGGGAAAGTGGAACTGAGCCACGACAGATCAGCCATGATCTTATTGAATGGCGGGGCAGGCTCGAAGGACTAGATGGCCTACTCCTGCTCCTATTTCTTATGTTCTTATGTTCTTATTATGTTCTAAGTTAAATTCACTTCTACAGTAAAAGTATTAATTAACAACCTCAAATCCAGACAATGTCATCAGATTGTATATACACAAACTCATTCTGCAGTTGCTCAGGCACAGAAAATAAAAGCACCATCTACCACATTAATGCATTTCATAAAATGAGGGGGGAAGAAGGTAGGAGCAAAGTTACTTCCTTATCAAATTTACTGACATGCTAGATAACTAGATGAATTAAAGAAAAGCATAGAAACAGGGCATTTGGCCCAACCAGTCCATCTCAACATTCATGTGTTTACATTAACTTCAACCACTCCTCTGGTAATGAGTTCCATATTCTCACCATTCAAGGAGGTAAAAGTTTTTCCTGAGTTCCTGATTCATTTTCTTGATACATTTTATACTTACGGTCTCTAGTTTCACACTTTCTCACAAGTAGAATTGACAGATAGTAACTACAAACGCTGCATGTTATTTGCACTCAATTCGCATCATAAGATGTGAAAATTAAAGCAAAAAAAAAAAATCCATGCTTCAATTAAAAAGCTGTGACTTAAAACTGTTAATACTTATACAATTATAGTAACAAAGTTGTTTCAATTAAAAAAATGCAATTTTGAGTACTTATGTTTTCCCCAAAAGTAATTATTGAACTGCTGTTTCTGCTCCTCGCTGCAAGAGTGAAATGTACAGAAATTTTCATTTCATTGAAGACACCTTAACTGAATCAGTTCCCTTTTTCCCCCCCTTTGTCATCTCTTAAAATTTCAAGCTAAATTATCCCTTCCTTTTCTAGGCTCACCAACACATATCTACTCAAATCCCAATGGAAAAATAGAACCAAGTCTCTTTCCTTATTGAAACCCTAGGACACACAAAATAGGAGTAGGAAAACATGCTCTGCCATTCAATACAACAATGGAGGATCTGATGTCTCAACTCCACATTCCTATTTGCTCCCCATATCCCTTGATTTCTTAACACCAAAAACTCCGTACCTCAGCCTTAAATATATGCAGCAGGGCATCCATGCCCCTTTGGGGTAGAGAATTCCAAAGATTCATAGACGTGTGATGAAATTACTCTCTAAAATTGTTACTTGCTTTCATAATAGAACAGTTCACAATCATAAATACTATTGAATGGGGATATATCTTGCTATTCTATGCGAGTTTGAAAAAAACGTTTGTTAGATTGGAATAAGATAGAAGCCATCATTCATTTCACTTTCTGAACATTTTAACACATTAAAAAGTGAACGAAATAAGTGCTTTTAACTTGTTTGTTATGTGTGAATACTTGAATGTGATTGCCAGCAAGTAGCTATTACTGCTGCTGGTTGCTTAGAAATCCCCATGACCCAGTGCCAGATTTTAACTGCCACCAGGATAGGAGAAGTCTGAGCAGAGATCACTAGGTCTCAGTGGTAACTTTCTCTTTAGGGTCCACAATAAATGCCATTGCTATACCATTGACTGCAAAATATTTGATTACTTAACATTTGTCAGTTCATCTTCATAATTCATCACATTGTTTGATTTTTCCATTATTGGTTAATTCCTCTCCATTGTTTAATAAACGTAGTTTGCTTTTACTTAGTCCGCAACTCAAAATCATTTGTAGACCATGACAACACCCTAAGCATAAATCCCTCCTTTTATGCTAACAGAATTATCTTTGTTAGGCTTTCTTTTTTCCCTCCTTTTATGCTAACAGAATTATCTTTGTTAGTCTAATTCTGCAATTTAAATAGGCTTTCTTTTTCCTTTCCAACCATGTGAAACAATCTTCTTTGTGGCACTACTAATTTCCCTATTTAAGAACATAAGAAATAGGAGCAGGAGTAGGCCATCTAGCCCTTCGAGCCTGCCCCGCCATTCAATAAGATCATGGCTGATCTGTCGTGGCTCAGTTCCACATTCCCGCCCTCTCCCCATAACCCTTAATCCCCTCTATCAAAAACCCATCAACCCGCGTCTTCAAAATATTTAGCGAGGTAGCCTCCACCACTTCAACGGGCAGAGAATTCCAGAGATTCACCACCCTTTGAGTGAAGAAGTTCTTCCTCAACTCTGTTCTAAACCGCCCCCCCCCCCCCTTTATCTTGAGGCTGTGCCCCCTAGTCCTATTATCCTTTGAGTGGGAAGAGTCTCTCCACCTCTATCCTATCCATCCCAATCATCATCTTATATGTCTCAATGAGATCTCCTCTCATTCTTCTAAACTCTAACGAGTACAAGCCTAGTTTATTCAGCCTCTCCTCAACTGAGGTCTGTTCCCACCCACAGACTCATGATAGTGCAGGAAGCTACCATTCAGTCCATCATCTCTGCACCAGCTCTCCAAACGAGCAATTCACTTAGTGCCATTCTCCCCATCTTCCTTTTCATATAACAGTCTAATTCCCTTTTGAATGCTTCAATTGAATCTGCATCCTCCACATACAGGCTGTGCATTCCAAATTTACCTACTTGCTGCATGAAAAGAAAAAGGCTGTCATATCATTTATTTCTTCAGCTAATTGCTTCAAATTTATGCCCTCTTGTTTCTTTCATGAGTAAGAACAGTTTCTCCCTACTCACTCTGTCTAAACCCTTTTACAATTTTGAATATCCCTATTAGATCTCCTCTCAGCCGCCTTTTCTCAAAATGAAAACAATCCTAACATCTCCAATCCAAATTTTCCAACCTACATAACAGAAGTTCTTTGTTCCTGGAACAATTCTTGTGGATCTTTTTCTGCACTTGCACACTTCACATTATGGCATAATGCCTTCACATTAATCCTGAACTGGATGCAAAAGCTATATCACCTTGTTCAAAAGCAGACAGGTTTCTTTTATTCAAAAATCTTCAAAAGCTTAATGAGAAAGCATTCTGGAAAGGAAATAATAATGTTCTACTAATACAGATAAGGCACAATTGGATTTTGATGAAAAGGTCATTAACTCTGCATCTCTCCCCAGAGATGCTGCCTAACCTGATGAGCATTTCCAGCATTGTCACAGCAGATGATCAGTCTATAGCTCCCAATGTTATGTACTTCATAGCAGATACCTCGTCTCATTCCTCAAATCATAGAAACATAGAAAATAGGTGCAAGAGTAGGCCAGTCAGCGCTTGGAGCCTGCAACACCATTCAATATGATCACAGCTGATCATGTGCTTTCAGTATCCCACTCCTGCTTTCTCTCTATACCCCTTGATCCCTTTAGCCGCAAGGGCCACGTCCAGCTCACTCTTGAACATACCTAGCTAACTGGTCCCAACAGCTTTCTGTGGTAGAGAATTCCGCAGGTTCACAACTCGGAAGTTCTTTGTCATCTTAGGCCTGAACAGCTTGCCCCTTATTCTTAGACTGTGATCTTGGTTCTGGACTTCCAACATCAGGAACATTCCTCCTGCATCTCATCTGTCCAGTCTCATCAGGATTTTACATGTTTCTGAGATTCCGACATATTGGAATTTAGAATAAGTACAAGCGCAGTTGATCCAGTCATTCATGTGCCAGTCCTGCCATTCCAAGTTTGGTGAACCTTTGCTGGACTCCTGCAATAGCAAAAATGTCCTTTCTCAGACTAGGAGGCCAAAACTGCACAGAATACTCAGTGTGGCCTCACAAAGGCCCTGTATAACTGAAACAAGACATCCCTATTCCTATACTCAAATCCTCTTGTTATGAAGACCAGCATGCCATTAGTTTTCTTCACCACCTGCTGTACCTACATGCCAATTTTCAACTATAATTCCACCATGACACATTGCACTTCCCCTCTCCCTAACCTGCCACCAGATAATAATCTTCCTTCCTGTTTTTGTCAAAATGGATAACCTCACATTTATCCATATAACGTTGTATTTGCCCAGTCAGCCGTTCCAAGTCGCCCTGCAGCCCCTTAGCTCACAGCACACACTGCCACCCAGCTTAGTGTCCTCTGCAAATTGAGATATTGTATTCAATTCCTTCATCCCAATCATTAAATTTATTTTTGATGTTTTTATTCCAATTCAATCTAATCAAGTCCAATTCAGAGTCTCAACAAGTTGAGACATTCCTGATTCAAGCTGACAAGGTAAGGCTCTCACTTCCTGTCCTGGGCTTGATCTACATGGGGGTTATAGATAGGTCTATGGATTGGTAGGTGTTGATGTGATCGGCGCAACTCGTGGGCCGAAGGGCCTGTTTGTGCTGTAGTGTTCTATGTTCTTTGTACATGATCCAAGCTGATTGGAGTAGGTATAGCTGCTCCTCCAAGGTTTGATCTCATTTGCGTCTTAGCCAAAAGGCCGAGAAGCCGCTTTTAAAAATTGCTTCAAATGAAACTGAAATGTAACCTAATGACTTCAACCAAGCACAGCATGTTGATACTACAATTGATCTTAGCCAAAAGATCTATTTAAATGTATATTGTAAACAGCTGGGGTCCTAGCACTGAACCCCACAATAAGCTGTGCTAATAGCATGCTGATAAGTAAAAGTAGCAACAATTCAAAGAAATGACTACAGACCAAAACAAGATACAAGACTCTGCATATCATGTATTATCCCTGCAATTCTCACTGCAGAATAAAGTGGCTTAAATAAGACTGCTGAGCTGATCAATAGATAAATCTGTTCTCAATCTCGGTTAGTTTTCATAATCGAGGGCATTTTGTCTAAGGACTCTGGAATGAGTATTTGCAAACTATATTCAACTAAAGAGGGAAAATCCTCACCTATTCCTGTCTTTAAATGGTTACCATTTATCTTAATTTCCAACAAGCCCAGGTGAAAATGTCGAAGTGCTGGGTTCCAATTATTGGTGATCAAGGGTTTAAAGCAAAAACAGTTTATGGAATACTCTGAGCAGCTCTTACATGAAGTGTGTCTGCCCATGATCCAAGGGGACCTCCCATACCATGTATGTACCCAAGTAATCGCAGTGTCCACATGACCACAGTCAACATCATCCCTATATAAGTTGGGGACACTAAGTAACAGTCACTGGATGCAAGCTATTTACAATATACAAACTGAACACAGCTAAAAACATTATGTGAAACAGATTAGGCTGCTGCAGATGATGCATTGTCCATTGTGTCTTCCTACTCCTTTTTTCAAATAAGAATGAAGGCCAGTTGCAGACCAGTCCATGACATGGTTCTGAAACCTTGCATCTGGTTTAGTCTTAAAACTTAATTGTGGAGTTGTGCCAGTTGGCTGTGTTGGAGCACTGTGTGGATGGCATCAGGCATCCTTTCAGTGTACCCAGTATCTGCATGGCTTGCTGCATCAACCTCTGGAGGAGCTTCCATTTCTACTGGGACAGGGAGACTGGATGGCTGGGTACTCTGTTGCTGAATCTAATACATGCAGGTGATGCCAGTTTCATATGTAATGGGCATCATGCAAGGCTACCATGTAGTTGTTTGGCTATGTACCACCACCAATTTGTCACAGCCATATGTGGTCTGGCTCCCAACCATTCTACCAGGTGTTAAGTGATGGCATCAAAAATATTTTGATTATTGTATCTTTTCCCCTTATTCAGTGCTCCAGGATGGAGACACTCATGTTGGTTTGGATCTTCTGCAAGAGGGCCTTGGTAATGGCAATTGTGGTCCTTGTGTGTCTGGAGAATAGTTGTGGTCCTGATAAGGATAGAACCTGTCTTGACATATTTGACAGCATACTAATCTGTATGATCTCTGACACATTTCTTAAGTAGGTGCTTGGCTAAGCATCTAGCTAATTCCCTCAGGCTGCTGGACTGTGGCTGTTGGAGGCTACTCGCAATGCGGTCAAAGTTCCTAAACTCGCTAGAGACAAATTGGCAAGCATTATCCATGTGTCAAAGCATCTCGAGCTTGATTATGGTAGGTGATTGAGCTCAAACAACCCAAAAATCAACTAGGGCCAAGTGCTTTTTACCATTCTATTCAAAAAGGTCAGCCACCATGAGTGACCACGGGAGGCCCAGGGCCTCATGTAGATGCAGCGGCTCTTTGGCTTGTTCCAGCTCGAGTGTATTGTACGATGCACACCTGGATACTGCCTTCATGTCAATATCCATGGAGGGCCAGTACAGTGATTTCTTTGCTCTGTGTCTGATTGCTTCTAACCCCATATGCCCTTGAAATTGATGGGCATGGTACCTCTGTAGAGAGGTGGGGATGAAGAATTGCTGGCTACACTGTCTGTCTTGTATGGTTAGTTCATTTCTGATGTAAAATGTGTGGAGCTCCCTTAAGGACTTGAGCTAGCTTTTCATGACATTGTGAAGCTGTCTTCATCTGATATCTGCCTGAAGGACATCTTTGAGTTCCTGGATTCTACAAGAGGAAATCTGCTTGGTCAGTGGGTTGGGAGGGTGGGGGGTGGTGGTGGTTTCTTCCAGTCTTTATGTTGTGCAGATTGGATACTATGATGAGGTGTATAGTTTGCTCTCTCCCACAGGCATGTAAGGGCTGACAATCAAATCAGTCTCAATGCTAAACAGGATGGCCATGTGTGAAGTCAGAATTTCTGACCAGCAAAAAAAAAAGTTCCTTCTTGATCTGGGCATTTGATGCAAAGGCTATTGGTCTGTCATTCTGGATGCAGACTGTGCCAAATCCACAATGGGAGGCATCTGCTGTACACCAAAGTATTGTAGCACCAGTGGGGATGGGTGTGCCTGTTTGAAGCAGCAGTGTGGTGCTCCTGCCAAAACCATTCAACATCTTGGTGGAGGAGCTGACAAACGGGTCCAGTGATCTCACTGTAGTAGGGAACGAACTTGGAAAATGTCATAGCAAGGAAATGCTACAAAGAGTGGTTGTCTGTGAGAACGGAGTCTGTCATATAGATGTTGTCTTGTCTGGATCTGGCATCATACCATCAGTTGTAAGTGAGTCACAGAGAACATGGAAAACTCCAAATTGGCATTTAACAGGGTTAAGCCTTAACCGTACCGTCCTAATTGAGGACGACTAAACAAAGACGTGTGTCACATTCTTACATTGTGCCACCATACTGCCCCAGTGGTTAGCATTGCTGCCTCAACGCCAAGGACCTGGGTTCAATTCCCGGCTTGGGTCACCAGCTGGAATTTGCATGTTCTCCTTGTGTCTGCATTGGTTTCCTCCCAGTCAGAATGACATGCTGGTTAGGTGAATTGACCCAAACAGGCACCAAAGTGTGGTGACTAGGGGAATTTTACAGTAACTTCATTGCAGTGTTAATTACTTGTGACTATAAATAAACTTCACTTAAATTGGGATGTCATCAATGATGATTTTGCAGGGTTGGCCTGGAATGACTGCTCCATGCACCATTGGAAAATTGTTGCCAGCAGGATTGTCTAGAACCTGCATTTCATATCTAAGATGCTGAATGCATTGGACATGTAAGCTATCACTCATTCAACTGTCTTCTTACAGTGATGAGGTCTGAGCAGCAGCTTAAGTGGACTGGGTCGAAACAAATCCTGACTGTGCACCTTTCTTTATTACAGCAATCATTGCTGAAATCGATTGTGGCCTCATCTATGGGAGCTATGACATCTAGTGCTGTCATCTGATGGAGCTAGCTCAACTGACTTCTGCTTCATAGCCTCTTCTCAGGGTACAGACTATTGTTGGTATTGAATCATGTGTTTCTTTTGGTATATTACAGGTAGCTTACCAATGACATTGCACTTCAATAGGTCTTTGTACATTTGGACCAAGGTGGTTTAGCCTCTGATGTTGTCCCAAAGACCCAACAGTGGCCTTGTGCTCTCTTCAACAAGACAAAAGTTGAAGCTGTCTGATCTGCAACGGAGAATGGCCACACTTTCCAGAATTTGAGGCACACCTGGTGTTGGGAAGTGATATAATATTTGCCTGTGCAGTATGCTGCTCTTTGGTCCAGCGTCAATCTACACCTTTCATTTTGCATTGCTGCAGGCAATGTTCAAGGTGGTGAAGACTGTACGCGTCTCTATGATAGTGTTGACTCTTTCACAATAGATTGTTGTTGGAGACTCAGTGGTTTGGTTGCTCCGATTTAGCTCCAATTTGTTTACCTGTTTGTACTCCGAAATGTCAAGAAATGACCAGCTGTAATGTAGCTGGTGGCATCGGAAGACTGCTGTAGCTTAGATTTGCAGCATTTTGCAAAATGGTTGTTTGCCACAGTGTGAGGTTGACCAAATGCCAAACATACAGTTCTGCCATGAGTGATGAGTTGAGCTGGGTGTGCCCTGTACCTCAAGCTTCTGCTTCCCACCTTTACTCTTTTTCAGCGTACAGGTGCTGATGGGTCATTGCAATGTCAGATCTTTCTTGAGAAGGAGCTGTTTTCAAACAACACCAAAATGGATTCCCTACACAATGTGAGCCCTGAGGAACCCATTGCCAAGGTTGCCACACACTTTTTTTGCTAAGAGATTTAAGAGTCATGGTGTAGGACTGAATTGACCCAGCAAATTTTTGATTAGTATTAAACATATGTCTATTGGGTGTATTTACTGGCAAGCCAACGTTCTCATACTTCAAATGACATTTAAATAAATATTTCAGGGTCCACATTTACAACAGCCTCTTGCTCCACTAGTTAGTGGAGAGCCTGCCTGTACCTTCTTGGATTTGTCTTATGAACAGCTATTGCAGTAGGTGCACCATTCTCTTTTAAACTTCTCCCAGTTGTCCACAATGTTTTCATTGAACACGACTGCTCCAAGGGCATCAATGCAGCAAAATCCCTAGCCTTTGCCACCGTGCCACCTCTAGTGTTGGAGGAGAGTGGTTAACACTGCTGTCTCACAGCACCCAGGTTCAATTATGGCCTTGGGTCACTGTCGAGTCTGCAGTCTCCCAGTCTGTGTAGATTTCCTCTGGGTACTCCAGTTTCCTCCCAACTCTAAAGCTAGAAGTCATAGAATCCTACAGTGTAGAAAGAGACCATTTGTCCGAGAATCTGTACTGACCACAATCATCCCTATCCCCCTAAATCCATGCATTTACCTTAACTAGTCCCTCTGACATTAAAGGGGCAATATAGCATGGCCAATCCACTTAACCTGCACATTTTTGGACTGTGGGAGGAAACCCATGCAGACACAGGGAGAATGTGCAGACTCCACAGACAGTGGCCCGAGCCAGGAATCATACTTGGGTCCCTGATGCTGAGAGGCAGCAGTGCTAACCACTGTGGCACTCCAGATGTGAGTGTTAGATTGACTGGCTATGCCAAATTGCGCTTTAGTGTCAGGACAATTAGCAGGGAAAGTAAGTGGGGCTATGCAGATAGAGACTGGGTAGTATTGTCAGTGCAGGCTTGATGGGCCAAATGGTCTCCTTCTGCACTGTAATGATTCTACGATTCATGTAGAAATGTTAAAGTTCCAATGACTGGCAAACAAATATTTAGAATAATAAGTGTTTATTGACTACCCCAAGCAGCTCTTACATGGTGTGCATCTGCCCACACTCCAGGGAGAAATCCCACCCTACCACATGACCCCTTATGTATCTGTGTCATTGCACATCCACATGACCACTTGGTCTACATCTTTCTCATTTAACTTGGAAGAATTAGTGATACTCAGGTGTAACAGTGTATGAGAACAGTCACCAGATGCAAATTATTTACAATATACAAATGGACAGAGCTGATAATACTGTTTACATTGTGCAAAACATGAATTAAGGTGCTGCAGCTGATGCATAGTCCATCATGTCTCCTTCCGCACCCTTCTCCTCCCCTTCCCCTCCTAGTTGTAGACTAGTCCAGAACCCAGGTAGATTCCTTGTATGCATTTCGTTAAGTACAGTACCCTCCCAATATCTTTACTTGACAATTACCTACTCAAATACACAATGCTTTGCTTGACATATGATCATGCATTGAAGGGTATAAATATGCCGCACTCTGAATTAATCTGAATCAACTCAAAAGGGATCAAAACAGGCAGCTGGTAACTCAGTTTACATCAGAAGCTCATTGCAGCATTTATAGACAGTACATAAATAGGCCTGGCTCTAAGCTAACAGGTATGTATTAGTGTAATTAGCAATATCTAGAAACATTAATTTTTCAGGTGTCCATTTGTCATGCTAATTGAAAAGGAACTATACAGTTTAATCACACTTCCCAGGTCTTGATCCACAGCCCTGTAGATATGGTTCTTGAAGAGCATATTTAAATATTTTTAATGTGACTGGAGTTTTTACCTCTATCACCTTAGGCAGCAAGCTCCAGGCACCCACCACCCTCTGGGCAAAGACATTACTCAACTCACTTCTAATCCTTTTACCAGATATTTTTAATCTGACACCCCTTGTAATAGATCGCTCAGAGAAATAGGTTCCTCAATTTTATACGCCTCTCAGCTGGGCAGCATTACTCATCACATCTAAGGAGATGATATTGTACTGCTGCAATACAAGTGCCAATCCCACTTGATTTCAAGTGTTAAGCAAAGAATAAAATTAGGAATAATTTTTAGTGTAGCAACAATTGTATAACTTATTTGGAATTATGCTTTTTGTTCTGCCTCCTGGCTCTGTTCATCACTGTATTCCTGCTGGACCCACACCAGAAGGTGCAATGATTCCAAAATAAAATGGTAAGCGGAGAGATTAAACCACAGTCAGCATCCTTTCTGCCAATGACCAGAAGATTTGGGCCAATGTGCCACCATTGATTGGCCCACCAATAGACAAGAAATTATACAAAATGTAATGTCACAAGTTTTGTTACACAAGTCTATTAGAATACAATTTTTATAAATAACCTAGACCTGGGTGTAAGGAGCAACATTATAAAGCTGCAGATTATACAAAATTGGGCAATATAGCAGGGATTAAAATAGTTTAAACTTCAGAATGACAGGATGGTGAGCTGGGCGGAAGTGTGGCAGTTGGAGCTCTCTTTGAATAACAATGTCACCAAAGAGGAGGGACTTCACTTACAAGGGGGTTAAGAAAAGTTAAGACATTTTTCCTTGGAATAGAATGATAAAAAGGTGATCTTAGAGAGTTACACAACACAACAGATCTTCATTGGGAACAGTATTCTGGGAGGATCAATACCAAAGCTCACAGAAGTCACTGGCAAAAGATCTAGACAGGAAATGAGGATTTTTTTCTATGGAGATAGCTGCTGGTATCTGAAGCACTCTAAAATATGAATGTGAATAGAGAGAAGCTGATTCCATAAATAAATTAAAATTTGGACAGATAGCTGAGAAATTGCATACAAAAACCAAGAATGTGAAACTAAGTACAGCTGATGGTTTTTAAAAAAAACAGCACTTGCACAATTGGCCTCCTGTGCGTAAGGTTCTATAAACATAATACTGAATAACTTGAAATTGTTCCTTTTATAAAAACTGTGCAGAAAACTAATCTTAAGAATGCTACTTCTATTCTGGTGGACATTAATAAATAAAAGAAATAATGTGATACTTGTCCCTATCCAGTAATGCTGGATAATGTTTAAACTTTAGTCAGCAGTATAAAATAGTCAATATCAAATTGATTGCCTTTTGTACATCCCATCCAAGGTCCCTTGATCCCAAAGACTCACAATCAAGTAGGATTTTCAAATATAGTAAGATGCAATTGATCAGGACACAGATGCATCAATCACTATTTGAATGTCATACATTGGAAGTAGAAAAATACAGTAATTTGAGAATCAGGAAAGCAGAGTCATAGTTTGAGCTTCTCTGCAAGTGCATGCTATGTGGCTAGGAGATGCAAACCTGAGGTGCTACAGTGTAATTGTAGCAGACGTTTACACAGTTTCCATTATAAAACAGCAGCATAAGATTTTATAGTGTGAAAGGCTTTCAGCGGGAAGATTTCTGTAGGCACAAGGGGCATGCAGGTGCAACGTCCTTATGAAAACAGTGTCAAATGTGTCTCGCTTGTTCAACGTACCAGTATATTCTAGAAATTGAATTTTGTAATAAACTTTGCTATTAGGATATCAAGATACATAAATTCAACATTTCAGTTTATAGAAATCTTGATCCAAACAAAACTCATTCTGGTAACCCAGTTATACCTTTTAGGCAAACTGCTAAAATAAAAAGACAGACAAAATCCACAAATGCAATTTAGCACCATTACAAATAATGGGACACCAACGTGTGTCAAATATTAAACCACTGTATGAACAGCACTTTTAAATAAAGTCCAAACAGGTTTACTTGTAGCAAAAACCTCAAGCTTTCAGGACAGCCCATCCCTTTGTCAGGTGGCTGGGAGTTCTGATCGTAAAAATGACACAAAGACACAAACTCAATTTACATGCATAATGATTGGAGTGTGAGTCTTTACAGCTAATCAATTTTTAAAGGTACAGACAATGAGTGGAAAGAGCTTTAAGCACAGGTTAGAGATGTGTATTGTTTCCAGACAGAATTAGTGAGATTTTGCAAGTCCAGGGTTACAGATAGTGTGACACGAACCCAAGATCCCGGTTGAGGCCATTCTCATGTGTGCAGAACTTGGCTATCAGTTTCTGCTCAGCGACTCTGTGCTGTCATGTGTCCAAAGGCTGCCTTGGAGAACACTTACCTGAAGATCAGAGGCCGAATGCCCATGACCGCTGAAGAGTTCCCAACAGGAAGAGAACAGTCTTGCCTGGTGATTGTTGAGCAGGTGTTCATTCATCCGTTGTCGTAACATCTGCATGGTCTCCCCAATGTACCAAGCCTCGGGACATCCTTTCCTGCAGCGTATCAGGTAGACAACGCTGGCCAAGTTGCCAGAGTATGTACTGTGTACCTGGTGGATGGTGTTCTCATGAGATAATGGCATCCTTATTGATGATCCGGCACATCTTACAGATGTTGCTGTGGCAGGGTTGTGTCGTGTCGTGGTCGTTGTTCTCCTGAAGGCTGGGTAGTTTGCTGCGAACAATGGTCTGTTTGAGATTGCGTGGTTGTTTGAAGGCAAGAAGCGGGGGTGTGGGGATGGCCTTGGCAAGATGGTCGTCTTCAATGAGATGTTGAAGACTCCAGAGAAGAAGATGTCGTAGCCGCTCCGCTCCAGGGAAGTGCTGGATGACAAAGGGTACTCTGTCCACCATATCCCGTGTTCGTCTTCCGAGGTCGTCAGTGTGGTTTTTGGCTGTGGCGCGTCGGAACTGTCAACCGATGAGTCGAGCACCATATCCTGTTCTTATGAGGGCATCTTTCAGTGTCTGGAGGTGTCTGTTGCGATCCTCCTCATCTGAGCAGATCGTGTATATGGAGGGCTTGTCTTTAGGAGATGGCTTCTTTAACGTGTTTAGGGTGGAAGCTGGAGAAATGTAGCATTGTGAGGTTATCCGTGGGCTTGCGGTACAGTGAGGTGCTGAGGCGACCGTTTTTAATGGAGATGCATGTGTCCAAGAACGTAACCAATTCCAGAGAGTAGTCCATGGTGAGTCTGATGGTGGCCTGGGACTTGCTGATGTCATCATATAGTTGTATCAGTGATTGTTCGCCACGAGTCCAAAAAAAATATCATTAATGTATCTAGTGTATAGCAACGATTGAAGGTCCTGTGGGGTGAAGAAGTCTTGTTCAAACCTGTGCATGAAGATGTTGGCATACTGAGGTGCAAATTTAGTCCCCATGGCTGTTCCATGAATTTGGATGAAGAACTGGTTGTTGAAGGTGAAGACATTGTGGTCCAGGATGAAGCAGATGAGCATACCTGTGCTTAAAGCTCTTTCCACTCACATTGTCTGTACCTTTAAGAATTGATTAGCTGTAAAGACTCACATTCCAATCATTATGCATATAAATTGAGTTTGTGTCTTTGTCATTTTTACGATCAGAACTTCTAGCCACCTGACGAAGGGACAGGCTGTCCCGAAAGCTTGAGGTTTTTGCTACAAATAAACCTGTTTGGACTTTAAACTGGTGTTGTGGGATTTCTTTGCGTTTTACCCCAGTCCAATGCCGGCATCTCCACATCATGAACAGCACTTGCCGAACCACAAACCAGATATCAAAAATTCACGTGTTTTACCAATGCAACGCAAACTGAAGGTATTAAAACTGGTACATTATAAACAGTAATTTGAAAATTAAAATCAGGAATAAGTAATGCATAATTCAGCCCCTCAAATCTGCTGCACCATTCAATACAGTCTCAGTCTCTACTCCATTTTCTGTTCACACCTCAAATCCCTAGATTATCTGAGGGATCAAGAGTCTGTCTCAACCTTAAATATGTTTAATGATGAAATATTCATGATCCTCTGGGGTAGAGGAAATCAAAACCTCACCATCCCAAATGAAGAAATTTCTTCTCATCTCAGTCCAAAATGATTAACTCCTTATCTGGAGACTCTGTCCCCATGTTCTAGATACCACAGCCAGTGGAATCCTTGGTGTCTATCATAAAAGCAAACTACTGCAGATGCTGGAATCTGAAACCATAAGAGAAAATGCTGGAAAATCTCAGTGGGTCTGGCAGTTTCTGTAAGGAGAGAAAAGAGCTGACATTTTAAATCCAGATGACTCTGTCAAAGCTAGAAGACATGGAAAGTGGAAGAGATTTATATTGTAGGATGAGGGAATGAAAGATGAGTCATAACCACAAAAACAAAGAGAAGGCTGCTAATAGCAGCCTACAGAAAATAGGTGTAGGTGGCCAAATGGCAGAGAAGCCAAAATCTTTGCTGAGCCCTGTGCACAATTAGGACCCTGACCTTCCCATTGCAACACACAATCCTGCTCCCATGGCCACATGTCTGATCTTGGCCTGCTGCAATGTTCCAGTGAAGTTCAATGCAAACTGGAGAAACAGCATCTCATCTTCCAGTCTCAACATTGAGTCAACAACTTCAGATGATTAGCTCTCCCCCGTCTCAACACACTTGTTTTAATTTAATTTAAAACTGTTCTCTATCTTTTACATGTCTCTCGTTTTCTTGCCCCCCCCCCCCCCCCCCCCACCCTTTCCTCCACCTCTCAATTTTACCCCTCCCATCCATCTACCCTCTCCTGTCACATATTACTCTGATTTTGGCTTGTCTGCCATTTGGCCATTCACACCTTCTATGCTCTCTATGGGCTGCCAAGAGCAGCCTTGTCCTTGTTTTTGTGGCTATGGTCATTTTTCATTCCCTCACTCTATAGTATAAATATCTCCATGCCTGTTAGCTTTGACAAAGAATCATCTGGCCTCCAAACGTCAGCTCTTTTCTCTCCTTACAGATGCTGCCAGACCCACTGAGATTTTCCAGCATTTTCTTTTTTGGCCTATTTTCATTTATCAAGTCCCTTCTAAATTTGTATCTCAATGTGATCACCTCTCATTCTTCTAAAACGCCAGAGAGCATAGGCGCAATTCACCCAGCCTCTTATTACAGGATAATCCTCTTGTTTCATGCACTAATCTAGTGAATTCTATGCTTCAATGAACCTTTGCTGTATTGCCTCTGAAGCAAGTATAATTTGTCCTTAGATATGGAGACCAAAACTGTACATAGGTGTGATCGCACCAAAGCTCTGGATAATTAGAGCAATACTTCCTTATTCTTGTACACTAATCCCCTGCAATAAAGACAACTATGTTATTTGCTGTCTCAATTGTATCTGCGTGCCATCTTTGTTCCTTGTATGAGTCCATCCAAGTCTCTGAACATCAATTAAAAGTTTCATACTTCTCAAAAAGTATTATTCTTATGGCATAAAAAATTCACATTTCCTCACATTAGACGTAGGAACAGGCCATTCAGCCCTTCCAGACTGCTCTGCCATTTAATAGGATCATGGCATCCCGCCAAAAACTGATTTTCCCTCCCTTGTTACTAATATAGCCACCTCTGCCTTAAACATATTCAAAGACTGCTTCCATTGCCTTTTCAGGAAGAGTTCCAAAGCCACACAACTCAAAATATTTTGCTTCATCTCCATTTTAAATGGTGATCCCTTATTTTGGAAGTGACTCCTAATTCTATATTCTCCTACAAGAAACATCCTCTCCACATTCACCTGTCAAGACCCTCAGGATCTTATATGTTCTGATCAAGTCATCTCTTACTACTCTAAATTCTAGTAGATACAAGCCCAGCTTGTCCAACCTTCTCACAAGACAACACACCCATTCCAGATATTAGTCTGATAAACTTTCTCTGAACTGCTTCCAATGTTTCCTTAGATATGACCAATACTGTACACAATATTCCAGATGTGGTCTCACTAGCGCTCTGTGTAACAAGCATAATTTCCCTACTTTTGTACTCAAATTCCCTCACAATAATTGATAACATTCTGTTAGCTTTCCTAATTACTTGCTGTATCTGCATACCAGCATTTTGCAATTCGTGCATTAAGACATCCAGGTCCCTTTGCATTCTCTCACCATTTAGATAATTTTATTCTTCCTGCCAAGTGGGCAATTTCACATTTTCTCACATTATACTCCAGTTCTCAGACCTTTGGCCATTCATTTAATCTATGTTACTTTGTAACCTCCTTATGTCTTCAACTTTCCTACTTATCTTTGTGTCATCTGAAAATTTGGCAACCATCCCACCACTCAAGTCATTGATATAAATTATAAACAGCTAAGATTCCAATACTAATCCCTGTTGCAAGCCAATTACCTTGTGAAAACCTGAAAAAGTTTAAGTTTATTTATTAGTGTCACAAGTAGGCTTACATTAACACTGCAATGAAGTTATTGTGGAAATTCCCTAGTCACCACTCTCTGGCACCTGTTTGGATACACTGAGGGAGAATTTAGCAAATCCAACGCATCAAACCAGCATGTCTTTCAGACTGTGGGAGAAAACTGGAGCACCCAGAGGAAACCCATGCAAACATGGGGAGAATGTGCAGACTCAGTGACCCAAGCCAGGAATTGAACTCTGGTCCCTGGCACTGAGAGGCATCAGTGCTAACCACTGCCACCATGCTGACCCATTTATGCCTACTCTCTGCCTCCTGTTAGCAAGCCAGTCTTCTATCAATGCCAATACGTTACCTGCTATACCATAAGCTCTTATTTTCCACAATAATCTTTGATGTAGCACTTCATCAAATGCCTTCTGGAAATCTAAGTGCAGTACATACTGGTTCCTCTTTACCCACAGAAGAATTTCCTCAAAGAACCCTAATAAGTTGGTTAAACATGATTTCCCTTTCATAAAAACCACGCTGACTCTCCCCAACTTATCCAAATGTCCTGCTATACCTGCTTTAATAATAGTTTCTAACATTTCCCAATGACAAATGTAAAGCTAACTGACCTGTGGTTTCACACACTCCCTTTTTGAATAACGGAGGTACATTTGCTTCCTTCTAACCTCAACGGGAGCATCCCTGAATCTCGAATGTTTCAGAAAATTAAAACTGGTGCATCAGCTACCTCACTAGCCAATTCTTTTAAGACCCTAGGATAAAGTCCATCAGGACTTAGACATTGCCAGCCCCCAGCTCCAACGTTTACTCAATACCACTTCTTTGGTGATTGTAATTTTCCCCTGCTTCCTCCCTCCCATTTCCTGATTTACAGCTACTTTTGGGATCTTAACACTATCCTTGATCATGAAGACAGATGCAAAATACCTGTTCAATTCATCTGCCATTATCAATCTTCCAGACTCATTTTCTTATAGTCAGAGAGGCTTACAGCATGGAAACAGACTCATCGGCCCAACTTGTCCATGCCACCCCTTTTTTAAACGCGAGTTAATCCCAAATCGCCCACATTTGGCCCATATCCCTCTGTACCCATTTTATCCATGTAACTATCTGAATGCTTCTTAAAAAAAGCAAACTGTACTCACCTCTAGTAGTTTGTTCCAGACACTCACCGCCCTCTGTGAAGAAATTGCCCCTCTGGACACTTTTGTATATCTCCCCTCTCACCCTAAAGCTATGCCCTGTAGTTTTAGATGCCTCTACCTTTGGGCTAAGATATGACTATCTACCTTGTCTATGCCCTGCATTATTTTATAGACTGCTATAAGATCACCCCTCAGCCTCCTACGTTTCAGAGAAAAATGTCCCAGTCTATCCCGCCTCTCTTTATAACTCAAACCATCAAGTCCTGGTAGCATCCTAGTAAATCTTTTCTGCCCTCTTTCTAGTTTAATAATATTCTTTCTAAAATAGGGTGACCAGAGCTGTACAATATCTTGTACAACTTCAAGAAGATGTCCCAACTCCTGTAATCAACATTCTGACCAGTGAAACCAAGCATGCCGAATGCCTTCCTCACCACTCTGTGCATTTGTGACTCCACTTTCAATGAGCTATGAATATGTACTCCGAGACCTCTGTTCTGTAACTCTCCCCAATGCCCTACCATTAACTGAGTAAGTCCTGTCCTGGTTCAATCTACCAAAGTGCATCACCTCACATTTGCCTAAATTAAACTCCACCTGCCATTTGTCAGCCCACAGACCCAATTGATCAAGATCCCGTTGCAATTGGAGATAACTTTCTTCACTGTCCACTATGTCACCAATCTTACTGTCATCTGCAAACTTACTAACCATGCCTTATATATTCTCAACCAAATCATTAATATAAATGACAAACAACAGTGGACTGATCCCTGAAACTCACCGCTGGTCACAGGCCTCCAGTTTGAAAAAACAACCCTCTACAATCAATCACTCTCCAGAAGCCGATTTTGTATCCATTTAGATACTTCACCCTAGATCCTGTGAGATTTAACCTTATGCAACAACCTACCATGTGGTACCTTGTCAAAAGTCTTGCTAAAGCCCATGTCAACAACATCAACTGCACTGCCCTCATCTACCTTCTTGGTTACCCCTTCAAATAACAAATTTGACAGACATGATTTTCCACTCAAAACCATGCTGTCTCTAATCAGTCCTTGTGTCTCTAAATGCCTGTAGATCCTGTCCGTCAAAATACCTTCCAATAACTTACCCAGCACAGATGTGAGGCTCGCTGGCCTGTAGTTCCCAGTCTTTTCCCTGCAGCCCTTTTCAAATAAAGCTACAACATTTGCCACTCTCCAATCTTCAGGCACTTCACCCGTGACTATCGAATATTCAAATATCTCAGCTAGGGGACCTGCAATTTCCTCCCTAGCCTCCCACAATGTTCTGGGATACACTTCTTCAGGTCCCGGGGATTTATCTACCTTGATGCGCTTTAAGACTTCCAGCACCTCCTTCTAAGATGTATACTCAAGACATCATAATTTATTTCCACCAGTTCCTTAACATCCATGTTTTTCCTCAATAGCAAATACTGATGAGAAATATTCATTAAGGATCTCGCCCGTCTCTTGTGGATCTGCACATGGAACCTTAACAGGCCCTACTCCCTCCCTTGTTATTCTTTTGCCCTTTATGTATTGTGGAAGCTCTTTGGATAGGACCAGTACGCAGTCATTTTTAAAATATTTAAAGAAACTCTTATATTTCTGGCCAGTTTTCATGCTTTTTCCCCTCCTTATTAATCTTTCCAACTACCTTCGCACAATTATGTTTATTGAAGTTTGTTGCGAAGTGGGGTAGAGTAATTGTAGATTGGGGGTTGTAAATACTAGGGAAAATATTGCATTGTTCCTTTAAAAAAGTTGCTCTATGCTTAGAAAGTTTTAAAAAATGCAAGTACATAGAGGAGTGCCTAATATGAAACATCCAAACTGAAACATTTGTACTGAAAGGCTTAGCAGCAATGTTAATAAGGCTTTTGAAATTAGAACATAAGAACATAAGAAATAGGAGCAGGAGTAGGCCATCTAGCCCTTCGAGCCTGCCCCGCCATTCAATAAGATCATGGCTGATCTGTCGCTGCTCAGTTCCACTTTCCCGCCCTCTCCCCATAACCCTTAATCCCCTCTCTTATCAAAAACCCATCAACCCGCGTCTTAAAAATATTTAGCGAGGCAGCCTCCACCACTTCAACGGGCAGAGAATTCCAGAGATTCACCACCCTTTGAGTGAAGAAGTTCTTCCTCAACTCTGTTCTAAACCGCCCCCCCCCCCCCCTTTATCTTGAGGCTGTGCCCCCTAGTCCTATTATCCTTTCTGAGCGGGAAGAGTCTCTCCACCTCTATCCTATCCATCCCAATCATCATCTTATATGTCTCAATGAGATCTCCTCTCATTCTTCTAAACTCTAACGAGTACAAGCCTAGTTTATTCAGCCTCTCTTCATAGCTCAACCCCCTCAACTCCAGTATCAGCTTAGTAAACCTCCTCTGCACTCCCTCCAAGGCCAAAATATCCTTGCATAAGTACGGCGACCAAAACTGCACACAGTACTCCAGCTGCGGCCTCACCAATGCCCTATACAGCTGCAGCAAGACCTCCCTACTTTTATATTCAATCCCCCTCGCTATGAAGGCCAGCATCCCATTTGCCTTCCTGACCACCTGCTGCACCTGCAAGCTGGGTTTTTGCGACTCATGCACAAGGACCCCGAGGTCCCTCTGCACCGTCGCCTGCTGCAGTTTTTCGCCACGTAAGTAATAGTCCTTCCTACCATTCTTCCTACCAAAGTGGACCACCTCACACTTGCCAACATTAAATTCCATTTGCCATTTCCTGGCCCATTCGCCCAGCCTATCTAGATCCTTCTGCAGACTCTCCACACCCTCCGCACAATTTGCCGTTCCCCCAATCTTGGTGTCATCAGCAAATTTCGACACCCTACACTCGGTTCCCTCCTCCAGATCATCTATATAAATGGTAAAAAGCTGAGGCCCCAGCACCGACCCCTGGGGCACTCCACTAGTCACCATCTGCCAATCCGAATAGCACCCGTTGACCCCCACTCTGCCTCCTATTTGACAACCAATCCTCTATCCACGCTAACACCCTACGCCCAACTCCATGTCCCTCGACCTTCTGCAATAACCTCTTGTGAGGTACTTTGTCAAACGCCTTCTGAAAATCTAGAAAGACCACATCCACCGGCTCTCCTCTATCCACCGCCCTAGACACATCCTCATAGAACTCCAGTAAATTTGTCAGACACGACTTCCCTTTAATGAAACCGTGCTGCGTCTGCTCTATCAAGCAACTCCCTTCAAGATGCCTCGCAATTTCCTCCTTAATGACAGATTCTAACATTTTACCTACCACAGACGTTAAACTGACCGGCCTATAATTCCCCGCCTTTTGCCTGGCACCCTTCTTAAACAACGGTGTAACATTAGCCGTTTCCCAATCATCCGGCACTTCCCCGGAATCCAGCGACGTCTGGAAAATAACCACCAAGGCATCCACTATCACCTCCGCCATTTCTTTCAGAACCTTCGGATGCATTCCATCCGGTCCTGGGGACTTGTCCACAATCAGCCCCTCCAGTCTGTCGAGCACCGCCTCTCTAGTAACAGTAATGTCATTAAGACCCTCCAGTCCTACCACCTTTCCATCGCTAACACCCGGCAAATTATTCACGTCCTCCTCCGTGAAGCCAATCAATTTGAATTAAGCACTTAGATACCAAGAACCTATTAAGTTTATATCAGATGGTTTTGGCATCAAAGACCAAGATTTTCATAGATGTTTACAGCACAGGAGGCCATTCAGCCCATCGTGCCAGTCAAAGAGTTGACTACACTAATTCCATTTTCCAATATTTGGATGATAGTCTGGAGGTTATGGTAGCCCAAAATAATATCTAAATACGTAAATGTTACAAGGGTTTCAAATTTCATCATCCTTTCAGGCAGTCTTCCATACTCCCATCACCCTCTGGGTGAAAAAGGCTACTTTCAGTTTTCAAAATATCAACATTAATGCATTTACCCACTAAGCGACCAGACAAGTTTTTGTCTGAAGCCAAAAGAATGCCAGATAATTAATTTGTTCTATAAAAAGCAAAGGAAGAGGAAGAATGATACAGATGTTGAACAAACATTTCCTCAATTTATTTTTTGGTTGATGTGACTGACCCATTTAAACATGAGGGCCCTTTAAAATGTTTGTGAAACCATGTATGCTTGGTAATGAAAAGGGGTTGATTTGTGATCATTTGTGCAAGAAATTCTAGGTTGCTGTGCAACTAAGTAGTTGATAGGGAACATTGATTGCAAATATTTAACATGGTAACAGACTAGCATGTACACAATATGTATTAGTATTACAACAATTATACAGAAATGATAATTAACTTTCACTTAATAACTAGAGGTCATCATACTGAAAGTATTTGAATGTTAAATATTGAAACATCAGGATATTGCATCTAATGTCAAAACTATTTCAGTCAAACTAAATTTCAGTCCAGGAAGATTAATCTTTGCTCGTGACCTCAAATCTGTTTTGATCTCACCAATTCTACTGCTAATATTAAACAGCACTGCATCTGAAGAGCCAATTTACAATTGTTAACAGATGTTGCATGTTACCTTTTCTTTGTAGGAAAACCCTGAGCAGTGGGTTTGCTGTTTTAACTGCTTTCAGATAGTTGTCATCATTATTTATTGGCAATAAGTCTCCATGAATGTCTGCATAACCCACTAAAACATCGATGTTCGGAATTCTGTGGACATGCTGTAATAATCCATAAAACTCTTCAAACTTTCCAGGTTTGGATCGATCCAAGGAAAAGCGTCGAAATTCAGCCCCAAACTAATTGAGTAAAAAGACGAAAAAAACAACTGAAGCATAGTTGCATAATTTTGAACTTTGTTAAGAAACAAATCTTTAGAAGTCAGAAACAGTACTAAAATGAATGCAATGCAAATCCCATAGGTCATCCAACACAAGGATTCAACCTTTACAGGTATCCCCTAATCCGATACCAAAACTGGTGAAAGATTGCCCATTTCCACTAATTTCCCAAAGTTACAGTGGGAAATCAGGAAAACACCTAAGAAATTTACTGAAACACACATTAGGTAAAGACATAAATCAACAACTTGGTATTATCTGTCATACCAGTATTTCAAGTATTGTCTTTATCTCTACTGAACATGTTTTGGATAGCAAATTTTTGTTTGTAAAATCAAATAGCTTACATAAAACTTAAGGAAAAACAACAACAATATTTTAAACCTAAGATTGTGCTAAAAATTAAACACTGACATGTACTGCCATACATTGTGCCAAGAGAGGTTATTTAGAAGTTGCAGGAATGCACTGTCATATCCAGCCTGGATAGGACTGCACTGAGTGGATCTAAACATTCTCATGCTTCCTGTAAGAGTCAAACAGAAGAAAATCTAAGCAAGCACAGAAATGGATAAATCCAGAAAAAACCATAATCTTCTCTGCAATGGATAATACAAAATGATAGACACAGATAAGCAAAAAGAAGAAAGTTTTAATGGGAGCTGTTTCTAAAGAATACGCTTGATAGGATGTACCTTGGAAGGACTTAAAGAACACATAATGCAGCCATGGCAAAACTGTTAAAGGGATAGCATCTCTAATGTAATTTTTTCCTCTAGCCACCATATGAGGAATCCAATTTCTTATATGCAAATTTGGTTCATCAATGCACACAGCTAGTAATGTTCTGCTGTCAAAGTACTACATAAAATGTGTCCACATTACTCTATATTAATAATCACATTCATTCTTAGAATTCCAATATACAGGGAAGTTACAATTAGGACCAGCTGATTTGTTCGAAAACCACACCCAAATACTTGCCCTTTCTTTCTCCCCACACCAAGTTCAAGAAGCTATATTGGACAATGCCAACAACACAATACATCAATTAACAAGGGAAGAGCACACACTTCTGCCACTGTGTTAACTCAACGTTACTACAATTATGCAGCCCTACCGCAAGATTATCCCTTAATACAACTGGGCAGCTCTATCGCAAGATTATCCCTGGTTGACATTCTTCAAACTCTCAAAAAAAAATGAAAATATAAATCCTTTCATTTCGAGCTTTCACCTCAGAGTTTCAGGCCAATTTACGTCCAATAATCACATTTTGACTTTGTAAGCAAAATATCAACAATAACTCACTACCATCAGACCAGCCACATTTTGACAGCTGAGACAATCCCTAACACTCTAGAACAAAACAGCCCATGACATCCATAAAGAGTCAATTCCTCCCATCTCTGCATGTTTATGGATCCTTTAAAAAATTCCAAGATGCAGATCCACATCATACCCACAACTAATCAGCTGTTCCTTGGACCATTTGCTGTGTAATAGTTTTGTTGAAATCTCTCCATTATTTAAGTTATATTATTTACAAACAAACAGATAAGAGGCACAAAAATATTCACCTCTGCTACTGACAGGTAGTTGAATTGACACAATTCCTCTATCTCCCAAAGACAAGTGATTCTTTAAACAATTCCAAAATCTGGACCTGCATCTATACCAAAATCTAATCAATTCTTCCTTGGGCCATCCCCTTTCACTGTGCCAGATTTTGCTGAAATTGTCCTTTTTTTTGATGTATTGTTAGAAATAAATGAGAGATTGATAACATTACTCCCAGCCACCCTTGAGTGGTGATAATAACTGAGTGATTATACAACAGGAGAAGATATCCACACTTCCTTTAAATAGAAATATCCTTTTTTCATTCACACTGACAAGAGGTAGAATTTTGATTTTGAGAAGAAAAATACTTTTTAAACACATGACAGGAATTTTTGCCTTTACATAGCCAGGTTCCAAAAATGGAGGCTGCTCCTTTAATATTTACAAAAACGAGGACCAGCTATGATTGCCAATCGCAGATTAATTAAGAGTTGTCTATGATGAAGGCATAAGGATTAAAATGTTAACCTATGTAGTTTTTTCACCCCCAAAGATCAGTTATCTGAAGGAGAGCATCAATCTCCATTTGGAGAGGCAAAGCTTGATCAGGGCTAGTCAACATGGCTTTGTCAGAGGGAGGTCGTGCCTAACAAATTTTACGAGCAGGTGACCAGGTGTGAAGCTAAGAGTAGCACAGTTGATGTCAATTCATATAAACGACAAGGTTCCATATGGGAGACTTATAAAGGCAGCAAATGCACATGGGATACAGAATACTTTGACAAAGTGGATTCAAAATTGGCTCAAAAGGTGATGACAGAAGGCTGCTTTAGTGGCTGGAAATCAGTGTCTAGTGGCATACCCCAGGGATCTATTCTGGGTCACCTATTAATCATCATTTATATAAAACGACATAGATGACTAGGTGGGGAGTATGATTAGTAAGTTATGTATGACAAAAAAGTTGGCCAGGTGGTTAAGTGTGGCTGAGTGTCTTGGGCTACAAGATGATATAGATGAGCTGGTCAAATGAGCAGATAAGTGACAGACGAAATTTAATGAAAAACGAGGGGTGATAAACTTTGGAAGGAGTAATTTGACAAGAAAACATTCAATGAATGGCATGATACTTGGAAGCTCTGTGGATCAAAGGACCTGTGTGTTTGTCAACATATCTCCGAAGGCAGAAGGGCATTGATGGTAGGGTGGTGAAAAAAGCATAGGGCTGGGTTGTTTTCAGAGCAGAGAAGACTGAGGGGCCAGCTGATTGACGTGTACACGATTATGAGGGACGTGGACAAAGTGGTTAAGGAGCAGCTGTTCCCCTTAGTTGAAGAGTCAGTCACAAGGGGACACAGGTCCAAGGTGAGGGGCAGGACATTTCAGGGAGATGAGGAAAAACTTTACCCAGAAGGTGGTGACAGTCTGGTATGTGCTATCTGGGAGCATGGTAGGAACGGTTTCTTCATCCTTTAAAAACTACCTGGATGAGCACTTGGCATGTCATAACATTCAAGGCTATGGACTAAGTGCTGGTAAATGGGATTAGGTGGGAGGTCAGGTATTTTTCACATGGGTGGAGACGCAGTGGGCCAAAGGGCCTCTTCTGTACTGTATGATTCTACAGATTGCATTTCTCCAGTAACACAATCTATTTAAAATGTAGAACACAACTGTTACAGACCATTGATTTGATTTATTATTGTTACATGTACTGATAGTGAAAAGTATTGTTTTTTGGGTGCTATATAGACAAAAACATACCGTTCACAGAGAAGGAAATGAGTGTACAGGATGTAGCGTTTCAGTCATAGTAAGGGTGTAGAGAAAGATCAACTTAATGCAAGGTAAGCCCATTCAAAAGTCTGACAGCAGCAGAGAAGCTGTTCTTGTATCAGTTGGTACGTGACCTCAGACTTTTGTATCTTTTTCCCAAAGGATGGAGGAAGAGGGAATGTCCTTAATTAGCAAAAACAGCATTTCGTTTATTTGACATCTTCAAAACGGATTTTAATTTAAGGATTGAAACGTGTCCCAATTTGCCATAGATACCACAAAATCTTTGGTATTTTGCACATCAATACTAAATGTGACTTAGTAAAAGGCTGTTTATCTAGTTCATCCAAAGAAGTTGGGAACAGAACAAAAGCCAAGACACAGTGAAAGTAACACCCTGAAGAGGATGGATTAACATATTGTGGATTGTTTCCAGTTATTGCTTTAATACTTTACCCACAACTAATTGTGCTGAGTCACTTAATTTGTAAAAACATTTTCATTACCAGCTGATGCAGCATTAATATTTTCTGTCTTTAACTTGAAGAGACGTACGGGCATCTTACATCTTCGATTAGTTTGTCATTGGGATCATTCGTGAGTCTTGGGGGAAGCTCACTCTAGGCATCAGCAGATAAGGTAAAGATTTAAGTGCACAGGATAAAGAAGTTGTCATCAAGCCATGTAGGGACAATATGTTTGACAACGATAATTGATGCTGCATGATAAATCGCTTAAATTGTTTGCACTCAAATTACTGGCTTCCCGTCTTTTCACTCTTCTCGTAAACAGTATCCATTGAAAATTTTCAAACGGATTACAATTTAATAAAGATTTTTATAAAAATACTGTAATTCAATATAAAAATACTGTAATTCAGAAGTGGCAAATCAAAAACAAATTGGTGGAGAAATGTGAAATCTGGGATAGATTGCCACCAAAAAAAAACGGTGTGCGCAAAATGCAAATTATGTTTTGGTTAGCTTATTTAACTCCGAATTGTTAAAATGCCCTTTCCACAATAGATTAGCTTCGAGACAAATCCTTATGAGAACGCTTAGTACGATGAATGTAAGCTACTTCACTAATTGGTTTGTGGCATTTAGAGGCTTCGTTATTAAAGGAAAGTTTTTTTAAAAAAATGCCAAGCAAAGAAAAAAGTAATTGAATGCAACGAGCCAAACACAAAAAAAACTTGTTAGAGCCGCTGGCTGTTTTCTGAAAGATCTTGATGTCCTCATTATTTCCTTGAACTGCGCTCTTACCTGTTCCAACCCCTAGCAAAATCTGAACTGAAAAAACAAAGTAAGCGAAAGATAAGATGTCCCGAAATCTCCATTTGTAATAGGCCTGTGTCTGACCGTCAGGCTGAACCTTGGCCTCGGCAGCCTTGCTGACAGATCCTGTGCCACATTAGCTAAGGGGGAGGGGGAAAATAGAACTGGGACTAATCCTCCTTCCTCTTACGACCGACCACAGACTGGCAAAGTACGAAGCTCCCTCCTTCTTTCCAAAGACACTGCGCCTCCTCTCTCTCTCTCACACACACACACACCTTGCTCTTCACCTCCACGGTTTCCAAGCTTCTGGACGGCGTACGGTGATGAGTCTTGATCATTTTCGGACAAACGTTTCTCGGTAGTTTCGGTGGCAGCTGCTCGTCCCTCCCGCTTCCAGAAAGACAGCGTTAGTCACTGAGGAGGGAAGGAAGGGAGGGAAGGGAAGGAGCACGGGATAAGGTATAAGAAAAGTCCAGGACTGATCTCAGACCTACACCAAACTCCTCAGTCCATTCAGCCGCACCAAGACCGTCAAGTGCTGCGGGTGGGCTCGAGCTGGTTACTGGCCGCTGCGCGTGCCGAGCTCCTCCCCAGCAGCTCAAGCTTCGCCACCTTCGGCCTCGCTCCCACACCCTCCTCCCAACGACCTGCAAAGTCCGAACTCTTACCGGATGACGTCACTGCCCCCGGAAACCCAGCCTCGGTTTCACCTGTGTGTGAGGGAACGCGGGCAAGCGCGCGTGCGCCTGAGTCAAACTAACGAGCACGCGATCCATTGTTCGCTGGGTCACCCAGTCCACCCAATCGTGCATTTTTAAATGCGCGCGTCACGGCGACAGTTGACAATCGCCCCCATATGAGCCGTGGGGAGCTGGGGCGTTCTGGATGGTGCGGGTGTAGGGCTAATGTCTCTCAGTAGCAAGGTACCTGAAATTCTGAGAGCCAGAGCAAGATTTCAATCAAGTCTCAGGGAACAGTTTTAAGTTAATTATTAGTGTTACAAGTAGGCTTACATTAACACTGCAATTAAGTTACTTTGAAAATCCTCTAGTGGTCTCACTCCGGTGCCTGTTTGGGTACATTGAGGTAGAATTTAGCTTGGCCAATGCACCTAATGCTGCATAGCATAATTGCCCTAACTTCACTGTTAGTTACTAGAAAGCCTTGTGAAAGAATAAATCTTTAGATTAAATGTAAACCTTTATTGATATACTTACTACTGTAAATGTAGAACTCATTTCACCCTACGTTTTTAAGAGGCTTTTTAAGGATTAACATTGCATCAGGGAGACTCTTAAAATTGGGATAAACAACACTGTTTAAAATACATAGCAAAATCCAAATAGATTTTAGCTGAAACTTAGTACAGACCCTGCAAATCCACTTTGTTATATGTGAATGTACTTCTTATTGGAATTATTAGTATGTGATGACAAAGTTATCAATTTTTAAAAACTAATCTTTTGCTTTCTGTGCCTTACATATATTCTAAACATCTCTTAAACACATTTACAAAAAAATTAACCCACCCAACTGCCTCTACTCACTGCAGCTAAAGTGGAAACAAAATGTGCAAATAAGTAAGTGTAAATACTTGCCTATCATCAAGGCAAGTAAGTTAACTTACAGAGAGACTTAGCACAGTGTTTCAATCATGACAGCTTTGAAAAAGTGAACTGAAAATTTAAACTTGGGGTACTTTCAGTGCACAAGCTCATGCTTTGGGACTTCTGTATTGCCCCGATGTACATATGCAAAGTATAATCCTCATAAATCAGGATTTGGACCAGAAGTTACAGGCTGTTAATTCTGTTTTTCTATTCCTAATAGACTGTTGACACTCTGCTTTCCTTGCCAGCCACAGTGTAGGCTGATACTCTTAAGAGGGAGGAGTTAGAATATAAGAGTAAACTAGCAGAGGCATAAAAACAGACAGTAATATCAAAGAAAGTAGCTAAAGTAAACATCGATCTTTTTGGGAATGAAACTGGAGAACTGAAAACAAGAAAATAGCAGTGACTCTGAACAAGTATTTTGTATCTGTTTTCATGTAGTAGACACTGAAACCATCCCAAGAATAGTAGAAAATTAGGGGTAACATCTCAAAACAATGACTTTCACTAGAAGAAAAGCAATAGGAATGAGAACTAATGAGACTGAAGACTAACAACTCACCTGGATCTAATGGTCTTCATACTTAAAAGAAGTGGTTGCTTAGATAATGGATGGGTTGTAATCTCCCAAAATTCCCTAAATTCTGGAAAGGTCCCAGTGGATTGGAAAACAGCAAATATACTGCCCCTGTTTAGGAAAGAAGAGAGATGAAAAGAAGGGAAATATAGCCCTGTTAGCCTAATATTGGTCATTGGAAAAATGCTGGAATCCGTTATTAAGAAGATATTAGCAGGACATTTTACAAATCATAATATAGTCAAGCAGAGTCAACTTTAAGAAAGGAAATTTATCTTTCACATTTTATTAGAGTTCTTTGAGGGTGTAACAGGGTGGAAAAAAGGGGAACCAATTGATGTAGTATATTTGAACATAAAAAGTTGCTGCACAAGCTAATAGTTCATTATGTTGGGAGCTATATATTAGCAATTATATATTTATGAATAGAGGATTAATTACCTAACAGGAAAGAAAGAGTTGGAATAAATAGACCATTTTCAGGATAGCAACCTCTCATAAGTGAAATGCCACAGGGATCTGTGCTGGTGCCTCAATTATTAATTATTTGGATGAAGGAACAGAGTGCATTGTGGAAATGTTGGAAGAAAGAGTAGGCTGATTATCAATATGTTGAAACTTCACATTTGCACATTCTCCACTTGTCTGTGTGGATTTCCTCCGGGGGCTCTGGTTGCCCCCACAGTTCAAAGAAGTGCAGGATAGGTGGATTGGCCATGCTAAATTGACCCTTATTGTCCAAAGATGTGTAGGTGGATTAGCTATGGGTTATGGGGAGAGCTGGGGGATGGGGTGCATGGTGGGCCTGAGTAAGATGCTCTTTTGAAGAGTTGGCACAGTCTTGATGGGCTGAATGGCCTCCTTTTGCACTGTCAGAATTTTATGATCATGAACATTCATTCCATGGCCAACAAGTTCTGGAGTTGGACTTGAACCCAGAAGAGATCCCAATGATCCAAAAATCTAAATCCCTGCCCCCTGCACCAGTTCTCAAGCCACACATTCAACTGCCTAATCCTCCTATTCTTACATTTATTAACATGTGGTAGCAGTAGTAGTCCAGAAATTACTATCTTCAAGGTCCAGCACTTTAGCCTTCTGCCTAACTCTATAATCACACTTCAAGACCTTATCCCTTTTCCTACCAATGTTGTTGGTACCAATATGTACGACGATGTCTGGCTGCTCACTGTCCCCCTTAAGAATGTCCTGCAACCACTCATACGTCCTTGACCCTAACACCAGGGAAGCAACACAACATCCTGGAGTCTCAATCGCAGCCTGACTGTGCCTCTAACTAGTGAGTCCCCTATTACTACAGCTCACTTGCTCTTTGCCTGACCCTGCTCTACAGCAGAACCAGGTGTGTTGCCACAGGCCTGACTACTGCTGGTATCTTACCCTGACAGGCTATCCCCCTCAACAGTGGAGGCTGGATCACATTCAGAAGTATTTAAAGTGGAGGTGGATAAATGTTTGATAGATCAAACAATAGAGGGCTACGGGAAAATGGCACAGAAAATAAGTTGAGGCTGGCATAGATCAGCCATGGTCATATTGAATGGTGGGGCAGGCTTGCAAGGCCTGATGGCCTATGCCTCCTATTTCTTGTGATCTTAGGGTTGTAACAAGATATAGTGGTGGCAAAAGAAAAATAAGTATAGACGGCACAATAGAGAAAGTCATAATATTTCTATGTGTATAGATATCATATGTTTTGTTTACTTGACTATTTTATACATTATGTGTTTTTGTTGGGATCTCCTCCCTTGAAAAGTATATTACACTGCCATGTTTCATATTTGGCTGTTGTTGCTGAATGAAGGGAACTGAGGGACATCTCACCAGTGTACATGTGCACAGAGGCAATATGTTAGACGTCATTCTTTATTGGATGGTAATCTGCGTGACATGACTTGTATCCTCAAGGTAATGTGACATGGCTGCACATGCAGTATCTACTGGTCAAACACATTAGCCAAGGTCACTGATGAGCACAGGAAGTGATGTGTTGCTTTTGTAACCATGGCCTTGACAGTATGGACATCGAGCAGAGAATGGCTTGTGATAGCTTAATTGACTTGAGTTTCAGTGCAAAGACTGAAGTCGGGGGAAGGGGGGCATCTCTTTTCATCTTGTGCGAGTACGGTCCACTTTCCTTGATCTTCTAGGGGCTAAAAGACATATGCAATGAGATATTTTCAGATGGAAACTGGTGAAAGTTGCTGGCACACAATTGGAGCAGGCAAAGACTTACAGGTGAGGAAATGATGGTCAGGTAGGTGCATCATTCATGGTCAAAATGATTGAAGATGAGATTGTCCCTGACAGCTTAGCATGTCTTTGGGTGGCCCTGGATCTCAGAGAGTTGTCGGAAGATCTCTGTCTTCCTCATATTCCTCCCCATCATCCTCATGTGGGAAAGTTAGCAGTTCCACCATGTCCTCAATTCCAATTCTGCTCCCTTTTGCAATGACACAGTGTGTTGAACAACAAATTATGACAATCCTAGACACTTTGTGTGGCGTGTATTATAAAGTTTCACTGGATGGGCCATACTATTGGACGTTAATTTTGAACAATCCTCCTATTGTAATGTCAATACATGCATCACAAACTACATGGAAGGTACTGGCAGGGTGAAATTTGTACACAGGTAGTTTTGCATTGAGTCGTTAACAATTAAATGATCTACTTTTAAAATATAACTATACTTTTTTAACCTCCATGTAGCACTTATTTATTTACTTTACAAACTTTATACTGTCAGTTTCCCAATTGCAATGTTATCTCAAGATGTGAGTCCTTGCAAGAATGTTCCTTCAGCTGTGCCTGAAAAACAAAGGATTCTGAGCGAGAAAAACAAAGCATTCTGAGCTAAAAAAAGCTGTTTAGACCCATCTTCAGACACAACAGTCTGCAGGGCAGCAAGTTTAATTGGCTACCAGAATTGAAAATTGGACCCATATCATGTTGCTAATATTGTTATGCATTTTAGATGAGCTACATGCTGCACATTCCAGATGTTATATGCATATAGCTTAATGCAGGATCCAAAATGGTATCATTTTGTACGCACATGCTGGAACAAATGTTCCTTCTTTGTCGTGGCTACATAGCAAAAGACCCATACAGGTTTCTTTAAGTTACCACTTGTGCACAATTGAACAAAAAAAATTGAAAGAGGCCCCATATGTAAAGAAATCGCCCATGCACTTGAGAAAAAAATCGGAGGGTGGTTGATTGGGACCCACACGGACAAGAGAGAATTCAGAATTTTTGTCTTATCAATCCTCCAACCCAAAATGCTTGTCTTTTGCTTGCTGAAAACAGTGGCAAAATGTCAACTTTAATGACGCCGAGGTATTGTTCATGAAGTATTTTTATGGAAGGAAAAATTTTGTATTTGTCCATTACTTATTGTGGCTCCCAGAAACATCCCACATGCAGTAAATAATATAAAATATGTAGCTGCTCTTCATCCAATTTGCTCAAGTTTGAAATCATTTTCAGGAATGTGCCAGACATTTTTTAATGCAACACAAAAGCAATGATGAAAATTTGAAATAAGAATAAAAAAAGCTGGAAAAACTCAGCAGGCGAGGCAGAATCTGTGAGAGAAATTGGAGAATATTTTAGTCAATGATCTTTCATCAGAAGAAATAAAGAAATCTGAGTGTTTTTAAACCAGTGGAAAGTGGAATTGGTAGTTAGAGGGGGTAATACATTCACTGCATTCAACTTGTTCCAAATGGCGGATTGAGTGGTCTCTGCTCAAGCCTCTATACAGCAATGATGACATCGGATGCAAGCCAAATTGCAGTAAGAAGTCTGACAACACCAGGTTTAAGTCCAACCGATTTATTTGATAGTAAACTCACAAGCTTTTGGGGTTTGTCCCTTCGTCAGGTGAATGGAGAGTTCTGGCCAACTCTCCATTCACCTGACAAAGGGGCAAACCCCGAAAGCTTGTGAGTTTACTATCAAATAAATCGGATGGACTTAAACATGGTGTTGTCAGACTTCTTACTGTGTTTACCGGAGTCCAACGTCGGCATCTCCACATCAAGCCAAATTGCAAACAGGCATTTCTCCAACACAGCAGCATTCAAGCACTGAGATGCATTGGGAAGTCTCCACGTTGCAGAGACTAATGCTTTCCAAGGCTAGCTCTCACAATCTCCCACAGGTGAAGATGTTGACCCAAGGAAGCCTTCTCTCACCATCATGACCAGATCAAAAGCAGTAGCAAAGCTCCAAAGAAGTACCATAGTACCTTACAAGCAAGCCTTCCACTGTCAGAGATACACTCAGCTTCATGCGTCCTCAGGCGTGTTTAGATAGGGTGTCACTGGGCAAGGGGCACAGCATTTGCTTGCAGGAGGAGGTGCCAAAGGCAGAGGCAGCTATGGGCAGCTCTCTTTGATGGATTGAGGACTAACACAGCCCTGTTCAGCTGGGCATAGTTGCAAGGCCTTGAGTCACAAAAAGAAGGGTTTACCTAGACATGCTTCCACATGTCTGAATTCCTTGGGACAGTGAAGGCTACTGGCTGAAAATGGACCCAATCCAGCCCAGGTGCATAACCATGACAGGTCTTAGAGCACATGAGAAAATGGCCAAACCTCATGGGGAGCCATATATGTCAGCATTGGAATGCATGCAGGAACACTGTCATACATGGAATGCATGCTACACGATGTAACCTGAAATAAGCTGTGGCGTTGGTGACACAGCAATGTTAGGAAGAGATAATAGCTGTATCTCTGCTAGTACTCCACTCCAATCATCTGAGTGGCCAGTAACTGAGTGCCTTGATGGCCGCATGGGTGCAGTTGATGATGCTGTGCGTCTGGGAGAATCCAGCACTGGCAACAAAACCCAACATGAGGCCCAATCAGTCATGACTTGACTGTGCTATCCAGCTTTGACAAAGAGAGCATCATTGATTTGTAAGATGCAATGATGTGCTGCTCTTTTCAAGTTGTCTCTTAAATCCACACTTGGAAGAAGTCAAAAGTGAAGAAGTTCAAGGCCACAATGAATTTGACAGCTACTGACCGGGCAAGGTGTGAAATCTTCAGTGATGAGGACACAGATGTTTGTGACCAACTGCCTGGACAGTCACAATCTCCAGTGGTACTGGTTCCTGGTTATCTCTATGTAACTTTAGCTTAGGTGGTACATCCTATGCTGAGGATATGTCACCTGTGTCCTTCTTCATACTTTCTGTGGAGAGTATTGTTCCTTATTGTCTTTGGTCCAAAACCTGAGAGTTATGCTCCATTGCCAGTAGTATCTTTACTTGTGCTCTGGTAGCCTCCTCTAATTGTGCTTGGCAGTCTTGTTTTGTGTTGTTATGCCTCCATGATGCTAGGAAAGTGGCAAACACTTACTGCACATTCTCCTGCTACCTACACCAATGGCATCTGTTTCCCAATGTGCAAAGCAACAGTGTGCCAGGCAACTTTTTACAGAGCCCAAGTAAACCAATGAGGCAGCCATGACTGACTTGTCATTGTGTATCAACCTCTAATCAGCTGGCAGGCCTGAGATAGCATGCTTATCCTGTCCATCCTCTTAAATGATTAACTGCCTCCTTAAAAGAGCCTTTTAAGCATCTTGATTGATCTTTAAAATGCATTGAATGGACTATGGGACTGTCCTCGCCAAACTTGTTGAAACTGACCGGTGCTGGGAACAGCATCAGGAAATCAGCAAACCAGCACTGGTACTTTTGACCCCCTTTTGCTTTCAGTTCCACTCCTAGTGGGACCCAAAAATGTAGCCCAAATAATCATGTTTAGTCTGTTTTGCATCCCCATAGGGTTATTCTTCTTCAGTAATATTGTCAAATTGCACCACCTAGTGGAATTATGATATTACAGTAATTAGAAGTGTTTTCCCCCTACCAGATGGATCTGAGTAAATGTCAGCATGGAATCCTTGATTTTATTTTCCAAAATGGTTGGATTTGGGAGTAAAATAAAGAAAAAATGATTATGGCTCAGCAGGCCCTTGTGAAAATAGATTAATGAGTGAATGATTATATTAATAGTGATGAAAGCATGACATAGTCAGATGTCCAAGAGAGCCAAACACAGAATAGGCTGTATCCATAAGAACATAATAACATAAGAAATAGGAGCAGGAGTAGGCCATCTAGCCCTTCGAGCCTGCCCCGCCATTCAATAAGATCATGGCTGATCTGTCGTGGCTCAGTTCCACATTCCCGCCCTCTCCCCATAACCCTTAATCCCCTCGCTTATCAAAAACCCATCAACCCGCGTCTTAAAAATATTTAGCGAGGCAGCCTCCACCACCTCAACGGGCAGAGAATTCCAGAGATTCACCACCCTTTGAGTGAAGAAGTTCCTCCTCAACTCCGTTCTAAACCACCCCCCCTTTATCTTGAGGCTGTGCCCCCTAGTCCTACTGTCCTTTCTGAGCGGGAAGAGTCTCTCCACCTCTATCCTATCCATCCCATTCATCATCTTATATGTTTCAATGAGATGTCCCCTCATTCTTCTAAACTCTAATGAGTACAAGCCTAGTTTATTCAGCCTCTCCTCATAGCTCAACCCCCTCAACTCCGGCATCAGCCTAGTAAACCTCCTCTGCACTCCCTCCAAGGCCAAAATATCCTTGCGAAAGTACGGCGACCAAAACTGCACACAGTACTCCAGCTGCGGCCTCAGCAATGCCCTATACAGCTGCAGCAAGACCCCCCTACTTTTATATTCAATCCCCCTCACTGTGAAGGCCAGCATCCCATTAGCCTTCCTGACCACCTGCTGCACCTGCAAGCTGGGTTTTTGCGACTCATGCACAAGGACCCCGAGTTCCCTCTGCACCGTCGCCTGCTGCAGTTTTTCGCCACGTAAGTAATAATCCTTCCTACCATTATTCCTACCAAAGTGGACCACCTCGCACTTGCCAACAATAAATTCCATTTGCCATTTCCTGGCCCATTCGCCCAGCCTATCTAGATCCTTCTGCAGACTCTCCACACCCTCCGCGCAATTTGCCGTTCCACCAATCTTGGTGTCATCAGCAAATTTCGACACCATACACTCAGTTCCCTCCTCCAGATCATCTATATAAATGGTAGATAGCTGAGGCCCCAGCACCGACCCCTGGGGCACTCCACTAGTCACCAACCGCCAATCCAAATAGCACCCATTAACCCCCACTCTCTGCCTCCTATTTGACAACCAATCCTCTATCCACGCTAACACCCTACCCCCAACTCCATGCCCCCTTACCTTCTGCAATACCAAAGTGGACCACCTCGCACTTGCCAACATTAAATTCCATTTGCCATTTCCTGGCCCATTCGCCCAGCCTATCTAGATCCTTCTGCAGACTCTCCACACCCTCCGCGCAATTTGCTGTTCCACCAATCTTGGTGTCATCAACAAATTTCGACACCATACACTCGGTCCCCTCCTCCAGATCATCTATATAAATGGTAGATAGCTGAGGCCCCAGCACCGACCCCTGGGGCACTCCACTAGTCACCAAGCGCCAATCCAAATAGCACCCAGTAACCCCCACTCTCGGCCTCCTATTTGACAACCAATCCTCTATCCACGCTAACACCCTACATGGAACCATGTAATTACCATTAGGTTTTGTAAATAGTGTAAACAAATAATTTCTGGAAAAAAATTATATACTATTTCTAGTCACTTATAAAATGAGGGAAACCTCATCAAAACAGTGACCACATCCCTCTGGCTATCAACTAACAGAGGAGGATGGAATCTATGAAACTAATGTGTGAAATGGTAAACATTTTGAGTTGATCCTCATGCTTTTTACAACAGGTAATGTTTTTCAATATTTGTTTACAAGTTTTCTTCCTCTTCTGTGATTTGGTAACTTAGTTGTGGTTCATTTTAGATTTTCTATGAATTCAGTAATTGCACAAGTGAGGATGGCACGGGGATAATTGTAGATACCTTGGGGGATAACTAAGAAGGGATTGTTCTAAGTGAAGCATGCTACAGATTGACTGACTGTTTCTCAGAGGAATTAATTGCTTTATTCTACCCAGATATATTTTACTAAGTGAGGTGGAATATGTTTGTTAACTGCTGAATGGACGTGTTGTAAAGAAGCTGGTCAAATGGTTCCACTAAGCACAGTATAAGTAAAGCAGCCAATTATGCATTTGGAAAAGTGGAGAGGAAAATACAAGATTAATATCCAGTTAAAAGTACCTTTATTCGTAAATAGACTAAAAGAGCAATAACTTCAAAGGCTCTGCCTCATAGGTGATTTGATAAATGTTTATAAGGTGACAAAGAGAATGATTTTTTTTGTGTAGGTAGTTGGTTTTAACTAGATATGTTAGAGAGAACCAGGGTTCACAATCTCAAGCTATATAAGGCCAAAACTAAGTGAGATGTTATGAGTGGTTTCTTTTATCTTAAGATAGTGAATCTGTGGAACAGGCTGCTGGCATGTGCAATGAGCGCTGATTTGTTACATTCCATCAAGCAAGAGCTGATCTGTTTCAGGTTGGGTTGTCGATCAACTCAGACGCAGTGCAACAAGTGGTCTTTTAGAACAGATTTGATCACCTAAAGGGGCCAGAGAGAAATTTTCAGTTCAGAAGAGGTAACAGAAAGAGTCTGTGAGGGTAATGATATTGTTGTGGTATACATAGATGCTCAAAAGGCATTTGATACAATGCCAGAAAACAGACTTGTGAGAATTGTAGATTATGGAATTTAAGGGAGGGTAGCAAAGTGGATACAAAATTGGTTGAGTAATAGGAAATAAACAGTAATGATTAATGGATATTTTTTGGGCTGGGGGTAGGTTTGTAGTGGAGTTCCTCAGGTGTTGGTATTGGAATCCTTGCTTTCCCTGACATATGCTAATGATCTGGATCAAACTGTGCAGGGAACAATTTCAAAGTTTACAGATGACATGAAATTTGCCATGTAAAGTATAAGAACAGTGTAGAATTACAAAAGGTCATAAACATGTTGAAGGAGTGGGCATATAAAGTTCATTCCATGTGAGGTATGAGAAGTGTGAGGTTATTTTGGTAGGAAGAATGTGAACTGACAATATAAAACAAGGGGAACAATTCTAAATATTGTGCAGGTGCAGAGATACCTGGGCCTACATGTGCAGAGACCTGGGCCTATATGTGCAGAGACCATTGTAGGTGGTTGAACAAGTGGTGAGAGCAGTTAATAAAGCATACAGTACCCTGGACTTTATTAATAGAAGCATAAAGTACAAAAGCAAGGAATTCATGCTGAATATATTCAAGACACTTGTTAGACCTCAGCTGGAGTATTGTGTACAGTTCTGGGTGCCACACTATAGAAAAGATGAGAATGCTTTGGAGATGGTGTAGAAGAGTTTAACAAAAATAGTTCCAGTGATGAGAAACTTCAGTTATGAGGACAGATTGGAGAGGTTGGGGAAGTTCTCCTTGGAGAGATGAAAGCTAAGAGGAGATTTGATAGAGGTATTCCAAAGCATGAGGGGACTGGACAGTGTAGGTGTGGAGAGCATTGAACACAACATAACAATTTGGTCAGTGGTCAGGGATAGGAGGGTGTGATTATGGTTGAAGCAGCTGGAGGGATCCAAAAGGTAGCACTACATGAGCCTCAGCCCCTGCTTTTGTCCAACAGGTTTGAGATTTTTGCTCCCTGTGTGGACAGGTGCGGGGAATTTAGGGATAATGAGCAAACTGACCATAGCACTGTGGTATAGGGAATCAATCAAATGGAGGGAGAAACGTGAAATGTAATCAGAGACAGTATAGTTAGGGGAATAAGTATGGTTCTCTGTGGTCAGGATAATGAGTCCCGAAGGCTGTGTTGCCTGCTTGGTGCTAGGGTTAAGGATATCTCATCTGGGCTGCAGGGGAACCCGAAGTCGAAGGGGAAAGATCCAGTTGTCTTGGTCCATGCAAATACAAATGATATAGGCAGAATGAGGAAAAAGGTTCCACGGAGGGAATATGGGCAGCTAGGTGCTAAATTAAAAAGTGAAACCACACAAGTAATATTCCCTGGATTACTACTTGAGCCATGAGTTAATTGGCATAGGGTCAATAAAGTTAGAGGTAAATGCATGGCTCAAAGATTGGTGTGGGAAAGATGGGTTTGAATTCATGGGACACTGGGAAAGAGGGAGCTAGGAAGGGTTCCATTGGGACAGGTTCCACTTGAGTCACCCTTGAGTCATAACTAGGTCTGTAGACAGGCTGTTAAACTAAGTAGTGGTGTGGGGTATGAGGAGTCTGGTGGCATGGAAATTTAAAAACAAATCAAAATGTAAGAAGAAGGTAGGAGTACAAGTCAATGATGAGACGAATTGTTACCAGATTTTGAAAAGAAGTGACAGAGCATCTGAATGTCAGAGAACCATACAAGAGAGGGAGCATTAATAATCTGACAAACTTAAAGGCTTTGTTTCTGAATGCACGTAGCATTTGGAATAAAATTAACAAGTTGACAGTTTAAATAGAGACAAAAGGGTATGATTTAATGGCAATTACTGAGACATGGGGCCGATACTCCCAAAAAAAAGTGCTGAATTGACGAGAAAAATGGTTAATTCACGATTGTTTCTGCAGTGGGAGTTCAGACTTGAATCTCTCACACTCTGTGCAATGTAGAGGTCACAATCATGAATATCATTAAAAGCTTGTGGGGGGGTGGGGTGCAGAGACTGACAGTTCTGGGCCTCTATGCATCTGTAGTGACCCCAAACTGTTAGACTGCAGTTTGCTGGCCAGTTCAATTGCTGGCCAGCCTGGGACCCTCGCACTGCTGCCCCTCGCTACATCCCAATGGCCCGATCGCGGCTCGTGCAAGCATTCCTGGGCCAACCCTGCCTCCCTGTCCCAGAGCACTGCAACCTCCAACCCCTCCCTACATCAGTGACGACCCCCTCTCCACACTCTGGGGCCACAATCCCCCCCTCAGACACCCCTCAGGAAGCAAACCACCACCCCCAGGAGGCAGACCCAACCTGCCCCAATCGCTGGCCTCCCTCTAGCCCTGAGCGATCTTATCTGCAGAGTGGCAGCGGGACCTGATGCCTAGTGGACAGTGCCAAGATGCCCCCTGGGCAAGGGTACATTGCCCCTTGGGCAGTGGCAGTGGCAGTGGGCACAGGCTGGCACTGCCGGGGTGCCCTGTCTGCCCTCTCTTCACTCTAGCGGGGTCACCTGCTAATTCCTTGCAAGTGGGGAGCTACTCCAAACTCTGCCAGACATAAATACTCCTGGCAGGGTGAGAGATGCTATCAGGTCCAGAGAATTCCATGCCGGGCTCAATAATGATACTTAAATAAGATTAGAAATAGATTTAAATCATTTACCTGTCTTCCTGCCGGTTTCCAGTGCAGTCCCGACTGTGCCTACTCTCTAGCTGTAAGAGATCAGCAATGCGCCGGGAACGCATGCATGAATCCCTCGAAATGGCTGAAACATGCATTTCTCAACCCAACACACCAAAAACGTGCGTGTCAGGATGGGAGAATCAGGCCAATGGTTACAAGGAGACCAGGACTGGGAGTTGACTATCCAAGGGTATTCAGTATTTCTAAAAGATAGACAGAGAAGAAAAGGAGATGGTATAGCTTTGTTATTAAAGGGAGGGATCAATGCTGTAGTGAGAAATGATATTGGCACTGGAGATCAAAATGTGAAATCAGTCTGGGTAAAAATAAGGAATTGCAAAGGAAAGAAGTCTAGGTGGGCATAATCTATAGGTCCCCTAATAATAGTTCCACAGTGGGACACAGTTGGAAACAAGAAATACTGTGGACTTATAAAAAGGTACAACAATAATCATTGGTGATTCTAATATGCGTATAGACTGGATCTATACAACTGGTAAGGATAGCCGTGAGGGAGAGTTCATAGAGTGTGTTAGAGTTAGTTTTTTGGAACAATGTTGTTAAACCAAGAAGGGAGCAGGCTATTTTGGATTTAGTATTGTGTAATGAGATGGGATTAATTAATGATCTTGTAGTAAAGAATCGTCTATGAAAGAGTAATCATTGCATGCTTGAATTTCAAATTCAGTTTGAGGGCAATAAATTTGAGTCTCATACTAATGTTCTGGTGTTAATCTAAGGTAATTACATTGACATGAGTTCAGATTTGGTCATAGTAGACTGGGCAGAAAGACTAGCACATGGGACAGTTGATGATCAGTGGCAAACATTTAAGGAGATATTCAATTCTTCCCAACTAAAATATATTCCAGAGAAGAGGAAAGAGGGAGCAAATGCATCTGTGGGTAAGAGAGAAGGTTAAATCTAATGTAAAGGCAAAAATTAAGGCATACCATATTACCAAGGTCAGTGGCAGGCTGGAGGATTGGGAAACTTTTAAAGACTAACAAAGGATTACTAAAATAGTAATAAAAACAACAAAAATAAATTATGAAAGAAATCTAGCACAAAATATAAAAATGGATAGCAAAAGATTCTGTAAGTATGTAAAAAGGAAGAGAGTAGCTAAAGTCAACATTGGTGCCTTGGTGAACAAGACTGGGGAGTTAATAATGGAGAACACAGAAATGGCAGAGACTCTAAATCAGTATTTTGCCTCAGTTTTCATTATGAAGGATACTAGAACTATCCTAAAGTAATAGGTAACGCAGAGGTTGTTGAAAAGGAGGAATGTAAAACAAACACCACCACTAGGAAAAAAGTACAGAGCAAACTATTGGGATTAAAGGTAGCCAAGTTTCTAGGATCTGGTAGCCTATAATTTAGGGTCTTAAAGGAAGTGTCAGCAGAATTGCTAGAGGCATCGATTATAATATTCTAACATTCTCTGGACTCTGGAAAGGTTCCAGTGGTTTGGGAAAAGGCTAATGTAATACCCCTTTTCAAAAAGGGAGGAAGGCAGAAAGTAGGAAACTATAGATCAGTTAATTTAAAGTTTGTAATTGGGAAATTGTTGGAATTGATTATTAAGAAAGTGGTAAAGGAATGTTTGGAAAGTCAAAACACAATCTAAGTTGGCATGGTTTTATGAAGGGTAAAACATGTTTGGCTAATTTGCTAGAGTTCTTTGAAGATATAACAAGCAAAATGGATAGTGGGAGTCCTACAGATATAGTGTATCTGGATATCTAGACGCCATTTGACAAGGTGCCTCATAAAAAATACACTCAAGGTATGATTCCATGTGGTTGGGGCAGCATGTTAGCTTGGACAGAGATTTGGTTAACCAACAGAAAAGAGAGAAGGGGGTTTAATGAGTCTTTTTCTTGTTGGCAAGTTGTGACTAGTAGTGTGCCACAAGATTCGGTCCTCAGGCCTCAATTATTTACAATCTATATTAATGACGTGGATGGCAGGAATAAGATGCACAATAGTCAAATTGCAGATGGAAATAAAATAGATGAGAAAGCAAGTTGCAGTGAGAAAATAAGAAATTTACAAATGGATATGGATAAGTCTAAGGTTTTGGCAGATGGAGATTAATATGGATAAGTCTAAGGTTTTCCATTTTGGTCAGAATAATAAAAGAACACATCTAAAAGGAGAGAAACTTCAAAATGCTTTGGTGCAGAGGGATTTGGGTGTTCTTGTACATGAATTGCAGAAAAATAGTCTGCAAGTGAAATAGTTAATAAGAAAGATAAATGGAATTTTGATATTCATTGCTAATGGAATAGAGTATAAAATAGGGAGGTGCTATGCAACTGTAAAGGGCACTGGTGAGACTGCTTCAGGAATACTGGGCATAGTTTTGGCCCTCTTCCTTGATGAGGGACATAAGTGCATTAGAGGCGGTTCAGAGAAGGTTCACTAGACTGATTGTAGGGATAAAGTCTTAAGAACATAAGAACATAAGAAATAGGAGCAGGAGTAGGCCATCCAGCCCTTTGAGCCTGCCCCGCCATTCAATAAGATCATGGCTGATCTGTCGTGTCTCAGTTCCACATTCCCGCCCTCTCCCCTCGCTTATCAAAAACCCATCAACCCGTGTCTTAAAAATATTTAGCGAGGCAGCCTCCACCACCTCAACGGGCAGAGAATTCCAGAGATTCACCACCCTTTGAGTGAAGAAGTTCCTCCTCAACTCCATTTTAAACCGCCCCCCCTTTATCTTGAGGCTGTGCCCCCTAGTCCTACTGTCCTTTCTGAGCGGGAAGAGCCTCTCCACCTCTACCCTATCCATCCCATTCATCATCTTATACGTCTCAATGAGATCTCCCCTCATTCTTCTAAACTCTAATGAGTACAAGCCTAGTTTATTCAGCCTCTCCTCATAGCTCAACCCCCTCAACTCCGGCATCAGCCTAGTAAACCTCCTCTGCAATCCCTCCAAGGCCAAAATATCCTTGCATAAGTACGGCGACCAAAACTGCACACAGTACTCCAGCTGCGGCCTCACCAATGCCCTATACAGCTGCAGCAAGACCTCCCTACTTTTATATTCAATCCCCCTCGCTATGAAGGCCAGCATCCCATTAGCCTTCCTGACCACCTGCTGCACCTGCAAGCTGGGTTTTTGCGACTCATGCACAAGGACCCCGAGGTCCCTCTGCACCGTCGCCTGCTGCAGTTTTTCGCCACGTAAGTAATAGTCCTTCCTACCATTATTCCTGCCAAAGTGGACCACCTCGCACTTGCCAACATTAAATTCCATTTGCCATTTCCTGGCCCATTCGCCCAGCCTATCTAGATCCTTCTGCAGACTCTCCACACCCTCCGCGCAATTTGCCGTTCCCCCAATCTTGGTGTCATCAACAAATTTCGACACCATACACTCGGTTCCCTTGTCCAGATCATCTCTATAAATGGTAAATAGCTGAGGCCCCAGCACTGACCCCTGGGGCACTCCACTAGTCACCAACCACCAATCCGAATAGCACCCATTAACCCCCACTCTCTGCCTCCTATTTGACAACCAATCCTCTATCCACGCTAACACCCTACCCCCAACTCCATGCCCTCTTACCTTCTGCAATAACCTCTTGTGAGGTACCTTGTCAAACGCCTTCTGAAAATCAAGAAAGACCACATCCACCGGCTCTCCTCTATCCACCGCCCCAGACACATCCTCATAGAACTCCAATAAATTTGTCAGACACGACTTCCCCTTAACGAAACCGTGCTGCGTCTGCTCTATCAAGCAATTCCCCTCAAGATGCCTCGCTATTTCCTCCTTGATGACGGATTCTAACATTTTACCTACAACAGATGTTAAACCAACCGGCCTATAATTCCCTGCCTTTTGCCTGGCACCCTTCTTAAACAACGGCGGGACATTAGCCACTTTCCAATCTTCCGGCACTTCCCCGGAATCCAGCGATGTCTGGAAAATAACCACCAAGGCATCCACTATCACCTCCGCCATTTCTTTCAGAACCTTCGGATGCATTCCATCCGGTCCTGGGGACTTGTCCACAATCAGTCCCTCTAGTCTGTCGAGCACCGCCTCTCTAGTAACAATAATGTCATTGAGACCCTCCAGTCCTACCATCTTTCCATCGCTAACACCCGGCAAATTATTCACATCTTCCTCAGTGAAGACCGAAACAAAAAAGTTATTCAAGACCTCAGCCATTTCCCCATCCCCTACCACTAAGTCCCCCCTCTCATCCTCTAAGGGTCCAACGTTCACCCTAGCCAGCCTCTTCCTTTTTATATATTTATAACAACTCTTGCTATCCTTTTTTATATTAAGCGCCAGCCCAGCTTCATAGTTTCTCCTACCCTTCTTTATCAACTTCTTTGTCAATCTTTGTTGACATTTAAACCTCTCCCAATCCTCTTCTCGCCCACTACTCTTAGCCACTCTAAAAGCCTCCGCTTTTAATTTAACACTTTCCTTCACCTCCCTCGTTATCCACGGCTTATTACCTCTCCTCCTACGGTCCTTTTTGACCATCGGAATAAATTTCTGCTGAGCACCAAGAAAGATCTCCTTCAAGATCCTCCACTGCTCCTCAGCAGACCTACCCTCCAACACACTCCCCCAGTCAACATTCGCCAATTCTTCTCTCATCCTACCGTACTCCCCTCTGTTCAAACAAAGGACGCGTGTCCGGGAACCCACTTTCCCCTCCTACATCTGCACCAGAAACTCCACCATACAATAATCACTCTCCTCAAGAGGATCCTTCACCGCAAGGTCCCTAATTCTACCCACCTCATTACATAACACCAGATCCAAGATAGCTCGCTCCCTCATCGGCTCCAACACACACTGTTCAAGGAAACTATCACAGCAGCATTCCAAGAACTCCTCCTTGAGCCCACCGCGTCCAACATGGGTCGACCAATCAATATGCAGATTGAAATTTCCCATAATTACGGCCGTTCCATTCCTGCATGCTGCACTTATTTGCACGTTAACAGCCCGCCCCACCTCCAGATCATTATTTGGGGGCCTATAGACGACACCCACCAGCGTCTTCCTCCCTTTGCTGTTCCTAAACTCCACCCACAACGATTCCACGTTCTGCTCTTTGGTTCCTATATCATCCCTTGCTACCATCCTGATGCTATCCTTAATCAGCAGAGCTACGCCCCCCCCCCCCTTTTTCCTCTCGCCTATCCTTCCTAAACACTTGATACCCCTGGACATTCAGCTCCCAGTCCCTGTCACCTTGCAGCCACGTCTCTGTAATGGCCACCAGATCATATCCATTTGTGCTGATCTGCGCCACCAGCTCATCCACTTTATTACGAATCCTTCGTGCATTCAGATAAAGTGCCTTCATCCCAGCCTTCACCTGGACCCTATTTGCCAGAACACCACCAACCATACTCACGCCCCCTACTCCCTTTATTATTGGGACATCCTCGGCCTCTTCCCTTACCTGTACCGTCTCCTTAACTTTAGCCCCCGTAACGTCACCTACCCTTGCACCCTCCCCCCCCAATTAGTTTAAAGCCCTGTCTACAGTCCTCTTTACACGATTTGCCAGGACTCTGGTCCCAGCACGGTTCAGACCAACCCCATCCCGCCCGAACAGGTCCCACCTACCCCAATACTGATGCCAATGCCCCATAAATTCAAACCCATTCCTCCCACACCAATCCCTGAGCCACCCATTCACTTCCTTAATCTTTTCAACCTTACGCCCGTCTGCACTCGGTTCAGGCAGTAGCCCAGAGATAACCACCTTGTCGGTTCTACTTTTTAATTCCATTCCCAGCTTTTCATACTCCCTCCCCAGATCCTCAGTTCGCATTTCGCCTGCGTCGTTGGCACCCACATGTACCACAACGACCGGATTCTCACCCTCCCACTCCAGGTTCCTCTGCAGCCCAGATGTGACATCCCGGACCTGAGCACCAGGCAGACAACACACCCTTCTGTGCACTTTGTCACTGTGACAAAGGACAGTGTCAATACCCTTAACCCCACTATCCCCAATTACGACTATGTTCCTTTTCACCTTCTCTTTGCCTATGTCCTGCTGCATCACTGTACCGTGCGCAGTTTGCTCACCAACCTCGCCTCCCTCGTTCTCGTCCAGATTGGAAGCAAGAACCTCAAACCTGTTATGCAGATTGAGAGGCTGAGGCATCTGCTCCCCACCCCCCTTCCTCCGCTCCCCACCCCCCTTCCTCTGCTCCCCACCCCCCTTCCTCCGCTCAACAGCCCCCTCTTGTTCCTGACTGTTAGAGTTAGCCAGTCTAGGGGGGGTGGATGTCACTTGCACCCCATTGACAATGGCACCCTCTCTCCCCCGATGAGCCTCAGTGTCTGAAGCTCAGAGGCCAGCTTATCTACCTTGAGCTGGAGATCCTCCAGCAACCTGCACTTACTGCAGACATGGTCACTGGGAAGGACCCTGGTGTCCACCAGTTCCCACATCATACAGAAACAACACATCACATGCCCCTCCATTATTCACTGTAGTAATATTGAAAATTTCCACACGAACTTACCTGGCCCTTTTTCTCCCCAGCCCTTTTGATCTTAAGCCCTAATAGCTCACTCTGCTTCCCACTCACTCCGCTGTCCGCTCCGACGCTGTCCGCTGTCTACACCAGGCCTCCTTTGAAACCTGGCTCTGCATTAAAGCCTGCTCCCCCACAACTCCCTGCAATCCATTCCCTTAGAATTCTTAAAGCGGTAAATACAAAAAGCCCGCAAAAATGCTTTTAAATGATTTAAACAGTTCTGCAAGGTAAGTTCTTACTATAAAAGTGCTTTAAACTTATTTAAACAGGTTTTTAACAGGTAATTTCTTATCTGTCTCTCTGTTCCCTCACTCGTCTGCTCCAGCAAACAATGTTGTCTTATGAAGAAAGATTGAGACTATACCTGCTGGAGTTTAGAAGAAAGAGAGGAGATATAATTGGGGTATACAAGATGCTAAAGCAGATTGACAAGGTAGACATAGAGTGGATATTTCCTCTGAGCAAGAGGCCATAGTTTTAGGCTAAAGGGTGGCAGATTTAAAACTCAAATATGGAGGAATTACTTCACTCAGTGTTGTGAACCTGTGAAATTGTCTATCCCAAAGTGCAGTGGATGCCATAACATTAAACAGGAGATAGATAGGTTTTTGATTAGTAGTGGGATGCAGGATTCTAGGGAGCAGGAAGGGTGGTGGAGGTGAGGCAGAGATGAGATCAGGCATGATCATGTTGAATAGTGGAGCAGACTCAAGAGGCTGAATTGCCTACTCCGGCTCGTAGTTCTTATATTCTTATAGAAACCCAAAATACACCTGCAAGTGACAAAAATAATTGAAACTTGCATAGTAACAGTGATAATACTTATAAACATTAATCCTTTGATTGCAGAATTCTTTGCAATGCCATGATGCAGAAAAAGTAGTTAATGCAAATTTTCTGTAAATCAAATGACACAAGCTAGATAGGTGGCATGGTGAGACAGTGGTTAGCACTGCTACCTCACAGCGCCAGGGATCCGGGTTCAATTCCAGCTTTGGGTGACTGTGTGGCGCTTGCATGTTCTCCTCTTGTGTGCGTGGTTTCCTCCTGGTGCTCTAATTTCCTCCCAGTCTAAAGATGCGCAGGTTAGGAAAATTTGTTACGCTAAATTGACCATTAGTGTCCAAAACTGTGTAGGTTAGGTTGATCAGCTATGGTAAACTTAAGTTTTGGGGATATGCTGGGGGTAGGGTGGGGGGCCAAGAAATGGGCCTGGATAACAGTTTCTTTTCGAAGAGTTGGTGCAGTTCTGATGAGCCGATAGGCCTCTTTCAGCATGCTAGGGATTCTATAAAGGAAATGAAGTAGCTGAATGTTGCCTAGATCACTTCTCTTGCAATAAAACAAATTAATTTCTGTGAGTTTCTCCTTCGAAACCTTAAATTTTACTTCAAATTTGCTGGTGATACTGAACCTTACGATCAATGAGCGCAGGTCATTTATTGTGTCATATTGCATTTTGCAACAGTTAAATAAATATATCAGCTTTTGAAAGGTTGGGCTAGAGTTAATAGAAAAATAATTATAATTTTGGAATTAATGTCTCACACTGGATTTCATGTAATTTTTGTTGACATCAAAACTATACCATTGTGAATGCATATAAATGGGCAAGAGCGTTTTGTTGCACCTGGCTTGGAGAAGCATCCTGGTAAAAGCACTGTTGATTGCAACATTTAATTTCTCCCCAGGCAAGACTTAATTTATATTACTGTCATGGACAGAATTTGTGGTTTTTTTACTGCCTGTGATCAATATGTTTGTACGTAAGGAATGTGTGTTTTCTTATCCTCAGGGTTATTGTCCCAGTTAAATGATTTCAGCAGCATGTTTTTTATGTGTTTTAAAATAATGATTATTTGTTTATTTTTCTTCATTGGATGTGGGCGTTGTGGGCTGGGCCAGCATTTATTGCCCATCCTAGAGGACATTTAAAAGCTCTGGATCTCCTCCAAAGGACAGCAGTGAACCAGATGGGTTTTTACGACAATTGACAATGGTTTCATGTTTATCATTAGACTTTTAATTCCAGAATTTTATTGAGTTCAAATTTCATGGTAGGATTTGAACCACTGTCTCCAGAGCATTACTTTGGGTGTCTAAGTTACTAGTCCAGTGATAATACCATTACATCAATGTCTTCCTTGCATGTTTGTCCAGACTTTAAAACACAATGTTTTGCTCATTCGCCCCATATGCACAAGAAGATTGGGGGGTGGATTCTCCAGGGCTGCTAATTGCAGCTGGGATTCGCTGTGACCCGTTGAATTAGGTATGAATGCTGCAACTGGATTCTCACTGTACGTCTAAAAGCCATTGCGAGTTTTCCACTCTGCTCTGCCAGCCCCAATCAGGTTATCGCCTTCAGCAGGCAAGAACCTAATGTATACTAATAAATAATCATTAACACCTAGCTAGCAGGTTTAAGGCAAGATGCTCAGGCCTTCCGGTGTACCCCTCCTCCCAAAGCCACCCCCCCAACCACAAGCAGGAAGTCCAGCAGGCAGCAAACGGCATAAGTCGTGACAAGCATGGACCAGATGCCTTGGGGGCAAGGAGGTAAGTACTGTACCCATGTACCGCTGCTGGAATAGTGTGTCTGAATTAAAGATTGTTTCCAGCCATAGAAGAAGCTGGCAATATTCTGAGGACTGAGGCAACATTCAAGTGACTTTGACGGCTGAATATTTGCATCACTGTACATGACATGACATTAAGTGGAGCCAACTTGACTTTTCGGAGGCCCAAATATCATTGTCAGTGGTCAATGATCCATTAATAAAGTAAATTTCCTTCCATATAGGTATTGATAGAAATATTTGATTATGAAAATTATTCTTAGATCTTCTTTCTCTATCTATACATAGTTAATTGTGTTTCTTCTACATTTCTCCAAACAACTGTACTATCTATTTATATCCATGTGCCTCGGAGATGGTCCTTCCTTGCCCTGACTTCTGCAACAAGCGCTGCCTCAAATGCATATAAAAATTTTGATGGCCTTGTTGCTGATCAGTCCCAAGGCTTCTTCTCCTTGAGATATCTTGCAGAACAAGGAGTTGTAAATGCAAATCTCCCTATTAGCTGAGTGCAATATTTTAGAACTTTATTTCCCTCCGTCCCAGAGGGAGTAAGTCAGTAGAGAGTGTGTGTTTTTAGGTTCCATCCATTTCATATGGCCGATGAGGATTCTGGAGCAAACAGCAGTGGATTATTAGGATTGCCTGACTGATTTGACAATGGGAGGGGGTTCTGGGAGGTTTTATAGAAAAATAAGAAACCGTAGTAAAATCTAAAGAACTTAGAATATGAGACTTACACTGTACAGATTTTGGTAATTGTAGAAATGGATAGCAATAGGTTAACATTTGCTACAGTTAAAACTTTTTGATTCAAGCTGATGCACAAGGGGCAAACATCTCATCAGTGGATGCTAAAATCCTCATTATTGAAATTCTAAAACATAATTAAATGATTCTATAATGCATTGGTAGAAATAATTTTGATGAAATATAAAATGTAAGGTACACGGCTTGCCAAATAAATAAAAGTTAAGCTCCAAACCCAGTAATGGGAAGTAACAGATTGTGTGACATCATAATAGCACAGTACTGACAGAAGGGATTCAACCATCAGTCATTAGTTTGTTTTTAGGCTAGGAAAATAATTGTCAAATGGTGCATTACTCAATAATTCATAAACAAGAGGAACATTATGCACACAGAACTTAACCAGATATTAATCCAGAGTCCTCCAAAGAGACTGGTAAGCATCATTGAATCTTTGTTATGCTTTTTGCTGTTTTAGTAGTGTTTATATTTGCTGTTTACAGCATTTACAATTAACATGAAGCATCCTTTTAATTGTATTGGAAAATGTGCTGATAAAAACCAAGCTACTTGGGTACTTCACTCATTTATGAAAAAAAACAGAATTCAAATTTTCTGAATAACTTATGCATATTGGGTGAATTTTAAACTTCAGAGGAAAATTTGCATGAGTACAGCCAAATACACTGGATTGTCTGAGTCCCAAGATTATCAGAGGATTCTAACAGAGTTGATGGGATTTGGGGGCATTGGGAGTGGGGTGCGTGGATTTATGGAGGTATGTGGCGATCAGAATGCATATTTGACCCTCTTGATCTTTGATTGAAAATGAAAAGAAAACCATGTGGAGTTGCTTACAGCATGCATTCCAACCAGTTGTATTTTTCAATACAACTGAGCCAAATCTGAGAAAATTTCCCTTCATCACTCTTTGGTAAGATGAGATATAAAATATCGTAGGCACTTTTGAAAAAATACCATCAAAGGAATTCGTCAAAGAGCAATCAAGTAATATATTAGGAAAAAGCAGGAATTAAAAACGAGAGTTATTAAAATGAAATGTGTGGATTTTGTAAATTGAGCTATGTTACTTAACACTGACTGTAATTAGAGAACCAGAGGACACAAATAGAAACTTAGTAAGCCAGATCACCATTAAAAAGTTTTGTCCCCATCAGAGCACAATATGTGAACTGAACATTTAAAAAAGTGTAAAAGGGGAAGTTAGAAAAATCTTTATATAAAGGGCAATTGGAATATTGAATTATCTGCCACAAACTACTACTGAAGCACAATTCATAACTTTCTTTTTCAAAAGAGGGAAATTGGATAATGTCTTGAAAAAATGGAATAGTAAAGCCTATGTCAGGAGAATAAGTTTAAACTAGATGACCATGGGGAGACAAACACCTGTACAGACTCGATCAGCGAAACAGCCTGTTCTTGTCCTGTACTACTGAATGATGTAGTAAGAAGTCTCACAACACTACGTTAAAGTCCAACAGGTTTATTTGATAGTAAACCCACAAGCTTTTGGGGTTTGCCCCATCGTCAGGTGAGTGGAGAGTTCTGGTCTCTGACAGAGCATATAACAGCACACACAGTGCTGTTATATACAGTGCTACTGAATGATGCCATGATACATACATGGTTCCAGTAACACGGGAATTATTGTGCATATTTTGATAACACATTTTAAGGGAATAGAATAAGAATAGCCATTGTCAATCTACAGAAAGTTTGTATTGTCTATTGTACACAAACACACATCTGTGGATGTATTTGCACTCCTACTCCATGCTCTTATATGAAGACTTGGGGAGAATAGTTGAGGACCCATATGTCTTAGCTTATCATTGACTCCAGGACCAGAGGGGCAAGGGGATTAAATAAGAAGCAAAAATTGACATTTTGTTTTAAATCGGCCTCACTATCAGTAAATGTTTTGGCTATTAATTTTTTTTTAAATGATAAAACAATGTGCATAAGTTTGTGTAGAGGTTTCCTTATGATGTATTTATTTTGCAAGCATGTTTGCATCCTCTTAGTATTGTTTTCTCCTCCTTTTTGTTAATCTCCCAGGTCATACATCCTCTCTTTGCTGTGGGTAATTGCTTGACTTATAGCAATGCTTCTTTACAGTTAAGATAGGAAAGTCTGCAGTGCCGAGGATCACTGGAGAAACTCACATCCCACCACAATATTCTTCAATCGTTCCCTTAAATTCACCACACCACTCTGGCCGTGTGCTGTACATCTTTTTTAAAGAAATCTTTACCAACCTCGGTGTACTACTGAACAGGAAATCTTACTAGCACCAACATGTTGAAGTTGTGTAACATAAGAACTAGGAATAGGAGTAAGCCATGTGGCCCCTTGAGCCTGCTCCGCCATTCTATAAGATCATGGCTGATTTTTCTGTGGACTCAGCTCCGCTTACCCACCCACTCAGCATAACCCTTAATTCCTTTACTGTTCAAAAATCTTTGATAAGAACAACAGCAGTGTATTTAATAAATTACTTGCAACAGTTCATGACAATGCTCAGGTCTGTTAATTTTATCTTTAAATTCAGTCAAGGCATCAAGCACAATCAAGAAAACATTTTATTTTAAACCTGCACTAGTTGCATGACAGGCTATTATCTTTGTAGTGGAATAAATTTAAATTCTTCAAAGGATTAAATATATAGATCATTATTGGAAAAATTCAATAGCGTCGTAACATAAATTATTTGTTGTGCTTATTGCTTTCAAAATGCACTTAGAACTATTCAGATATTTAAAATTTAATGATTTTATTTCTGGAACATAAAGCCATATCTTTTCAGAAACCTCATTGAACATTAACTCCAAATCAATATTTTCATTTCTGAAGCCAAATCAGACTTGCTGCTCCCATGTGCAATAACTACTTCTCTTTTTATGACAAGTTTCTCGTAGACCACACACTACAGAATGAAATTTTGTATAACCCCTACACAAATCGTGTATTCTGTGGATTTCAAGGAAATTTACCAATGCTTATTGTATATTGTTCTTGCAACCTTGTTCAAAGTTTAAAATTATTTTTCAGTTTCATAATCTTATTGGGAGAAGGTACAGGGATGTTTTGGGTACTTTTGAATACTGTTGTGATATATCTGAAAATATACTTTTATGGTTTTTTTGTTATACATTTCACATCTTTGCCAATAGTGTGGGGTGTGTTTTGTTTATATCCTAAAGCTTTTTGAAATGTGTGCTTTTCTTTGATAGGCAGGCATCATATGTTTTGTTAGTCTGCAGTAAGGGCACAGGATATTTCAGTAGTCTCCCTACAATCTAAAGCTGTCTCATCAAATCCAACATATTGTTCCCTCAGTTCTCCCTATACCTAACCCAATTAATTACTTCTTCTACCCCCTTGTATTATTGATGATTTTTTTTGTTAAAATATTATTCCTTTCCTAATCTTCTACAGAAGGCTCAAATTGACCCACCCACATTGCTATACTTTCATTCCTTTCCAATGTGCCTTTACTTCCTACCTACATGCCTAACTCTGACTCTTTTTATCAACCTTTTGGCTGGATTTTCCAATTCCTTACTTGCCTAGAATTGAGTTAGAAATGGTTAAAATGAGGCCTCCAGAGCCAAAGTTTTAAAATTGGCCCTCTATTACCAAGCCATGCCATTTTCACCTAGTTGGAAGATGTGTTGGGCTGGAATCCCCCACACAAAATTCCCTTTTAAAGAAACTGCTAATCTTACAACCTCATAAAAGTGTCAGTCAAACACAGCCATTCATGGCATCAATTAATAAAGCTTAATAAAGAGGTATTTGTAATACCTCTTAATCTTGCACAAATAAACAAATGAGTTTTGAAAACCTCAAAGTTGTTTATTGCAACCTCATAAAAATGTCATTCAAACAAAACTAGTACTCTCCTTCAAGCTGTGCCAACATTGTCTGCAGGGCTGAGTCCATTAATTAGTATTGGAACTCAGCCAATCATTTATAATGAGAACATCTGGCAACTGTATCATCAGTAGTTTGACCAGATGGCCAGGCATGGTTGAGCTCCAAGAATCACTATGGGCTTAAATCAGTACAGAGCTGTTTACACAGCTTGAAGGGCAATGCTGGCTTTGTTTAATTGATCTATTAGGTCGTAGGGGACTAGCAACCAGATATAGGCCTGGGACAATGTTCCAGCAAAATAAATGGGGCTTTTGAATCTGCACATGTCTGTCACTATATTAGAGAGCCAGCAGACCCAAAACTTGATCACCTATTCTCTATTCTCTCTCCACAGCTGATGTCAGACCTGCTGAGATTTTTCAGCATTTTCTGTTTTTTTTAGATTCTAGCATCTGCAGCATTTTGCTTTTATCTACATAATTATATTGTGGTGTGATTAGCTGTTATAATGAACATAGCTTAAGCGCTTTAAAAAAAAACTTGTATTTGTAAGTTTTTCCTCTCATTTGTCCCGAAGTGCTTTGCAATCAATCAGTTACTTTAGAAATGTAATCACTTTTATAATTAAGGGAAACACAGCTGCCAGTTGGTACATAGCAAGGTTCAAAAACAACAATGAGATAAAATGTTTAGTGACGTTGATTGAAAGATAAATGTTAGCTAGGGGACTTGTTGAATTCTTTATAGTTATAGTACCATGAAATCTTATATTTTCCTGAGCAGATAAAGCCTGGGATCAAAATCACCTGAAAGACAGCACTCCACATATACTATACTATACTGAAGTGTATTTTTTATACTCTTGACTCTGGAATGAGGTGTGAACAGAAAACTCTTTGATTCAGAGGGAAAGCGGCTATCTCTGACTTAAGCATGGCACTATAGACAGGCCACCAGTGGAGCCAGGCTAGTTTGTATCTGGGATTCTCACTATAGAATATTGAAATGAGATCCTCAAGAAATCATCTTCCTGGAAGTGATTCAAGTGGATTTTGATTGAGAAACTTGGAAGATCAGACTTCTCATTTTCTTTAACCTGTTGGCTCTGTCACCTTCTGAACTTGTTCTTCGAGTATTTCTTTCTTCCTAGAATTGGCAGAAAACTGTGTCATGCTTCAGTGTATTATGAACTTTCAATCAATATTTTAAAAATTTGAACATGGTATTAAAATGGTCTCTGCAAGTCATGAGACTTATTGATTTCCTAGCACCAGACAGTCTTGAGTCTCAAGCAAAGGTCTTATTAAAAATGGACATTCACAGCCATCAAAAGAATTCTACACCTTTAAGAATGGACTATCATCTAAAGAACAATAGCATTCCAACCAGCTCATTTTATGTTTTAGAAACATTAGAACCCAATGCTTACAGTTATAGACAATAATGCAACCACTGACAAATTGTTGCTTGGGATACGGGAAGCTCCAGCTACATACACTGTCCTTGCACATAAAGGAATGCAGGTCACTGATTGATAGTTACGTTCACTAAAATCAAAATTTGTGTGATTTTAATAAAAGCATGGATTAAGGAATAATGATGATGATTTATAGGACATGGCTGAAGTTTCTGGTTAATTGTAGGTGTTAGTTGTTTTGACAACAAAAGCACCACATCCCTATGAGACTGATTACTGTTCATATAGGCTTTACCCAGTATTAACAAAAGTCACATGATCCATGTGAGTTTTCATTAATATGTAGTGCCAAATTCACTTTATCAAAAGTTAGGGAGCAATGGGAATGTCTGCAACATTCAGTTCCAGGAGCTGAAACTGATAATTTGGTGGCAAGGAGAAGCTCCCTGCAAATTACATAAGACTGCAACTGTAGATCAGTGATGCCCGTGCCTGGCTCCAGAGAGGAGTTGTTTCACAGCATGATTAATAAGCTGTATGTTTAAGCTGCAAAAAACATAAATCCCAATCTATTCTGAAACATTTATTCGGCACTGAGCCTCAGTAATCCAGATTTGTCTGCTTTCTGGATATATTTTATATCATCTCTAACCCTACTTTAGTCAGAACATAATTAGAATGAACATTTCAGATACAGCCTGTTTATGCAACTGCACATACGATTCTGTATTAAAAATTAGCTAAGACACTACAACCAAGGAACACCTTTTGATGTACAGTGAAATGTTATCAGTCTGGAAGTACTTTAATTTTTTCAATTTACCAGTAACATAAAGTTAAGAATGACTTGAGCAGATGCAGGATTAAACCCCTTTATTGGCTTCCTGTTCTCATCTACAAAAGGAAGCTTGGTGAGCAGGGCAATTTAACATGTTGGGAAGCCAAAATCAGTTGCCCAGTGGTGGGTTGAACTTTTGCAATTAAGATCTCAGGACTTCAAAGGTAGGTTAAGCTTCCCAACAAGCAATGTCAGAATGTTCTTTCGCATGTCATCCATATTCATTAAAAGGCCTGCTTACCAGAAGTAAGTTCCCTCTCCAAATTAAATTCGTTGCTAGTCAGAAATTAAAAGATTCACATTGATTGTATATAAGTGGCTTGCACCTGATGAGATTGACTCTTTCCAGAACATTGAGACGGGTAGCCATTGTTTTGGTTTTCTTGGAGATCACTCAGAAATACATCTTGTTTGAGATTGGGTGCTGGTAGACCAAGTAGCAAAAAGGCTGGACAGAGGAGGTAAGGCCAATGGGGTCAGGTGAAATAGAGGTCGGGCAATGGAGGGAGTACCAGCACGGGAATGTAGAGGGTGGAAAGGACGCTGGACATTGAAGGGAGAATCAGAGGAGGAGGACGGGAAGCTTCCTGGGAAGGAAGACAGACTGTGCAGAGCTTCTTAGAAAGTAGTATAGGAAAAGAAGCTAGATCATCCCAGGAATGTTGGAAGGGTGGCCAGGAAAGTAAGCCAGACTCTCTGGTGCTTGTTTAGAAGAATATGCATGTTACGCATCAGTTTGTCCCCTTGTGGGTTGTGAAAGCTTCTCTGGGCACTAAGCAATGCAGAAAGATGTGTCCAAAGGGGATGGTTACTGAGTTAAGAATTTGCTCCTAAAGGTTTGAATGAGGATTCTGGGATGCAGTAGATACAGTCAGAGGAGGAAGTTGGACCAGGTAGAGTGGAAGTGCTAGGCTCATGAGGAGATAGTGGATGGTCTCGGGAGAAAGTTGTTGAAAGTCAGAGTACAGCTGACCTTGCGAATAGGAGGGGTCAGGGTCGGGTGGGGCATGGGCAGAACCACAGTGATGGGAATAGGGGAGAACAGATGTGCACCCAAAATGATAATTAGGTCCAGGGTAATGGGGAGATGTTGAATGATTACAGGAAGGAGAGGAATGATATGCAGTGATTTTATTGGAGGAAAGGAGAAATCTGGTTGGGGGGAGAGGTGTGGGCAGAGGGTAGAACGTGCTTGATATGTCAGCAAACCTCACGGACCATGTTGCCCAGTTTGTAAAACGTTTCAAACATTCAGTATCAGAAGAGCCCTCGAATTGGTAGGATTACCATCTCTTTTTTGGTAGGAGCAAAGGGGCACCCTATTATTGTTAACCTACTCCAGAGGGAACCAGGCTTAGCTGATGTCTGCTTTTGAGGATCCAACGCCCAATAAACCGGCATTACATGGCCTCTTGCACCTCAACCTGGTGTTCCCCTATCTATCTCTGCATCTCTATGAAGTCTTTTATGGCCGAGTCCATATGTGCATTATCTACAGGATCTGAGCAGGGGCCTGAGCAGTTCTCCGAGTGTCAGAGACCTTGGCTGTCACTCCCTCTACCCATGGAACTGTGTCTATGGTGTGATTGTGACCCCAAACCTATTCTAGAACCACTGAGATGAATGTCTTTGTGCTCGTAGAGGACAGTGATGAATGCCATGAAGGTTCATTCTGTCTAAATTCTGAGACATCATCCAACTGTATTGTGAGTGGTCTCCTTATTTTGCTTACCCTTCGACTTGCTGGTACTTGAAATTGAAAGAAGAAAGGTTTAGCAGATGCCTTAAGCAAGGTGTCTTGGTAAAACAATGTCTCACCTTTTTGGCACATCAATGGCATCCTCACAGGACTCTGGTGGGAAGCCAAAATCAGTTGCCCAGTGGTGGAATGAACTTTTGCAATTAATTTCTCAGGACTTTAAAGGTAGGTCAAGCTTCCCAATGATCTTGGAAGGAAGCCTACCTTATCATCAGTGCAAGCATTATCCTGATCCTCATGGCTAGTTCTGCACCCTCCTCTTCGAATGGGATAAGGAGTTGAATGTCTTTGTGGAAATTGCCCCTTTAAGGATCCATCTGCACAATAAGAGTCACATGACCTGGGGAAACAATTGGGAAGCAGTGTAGGGAATCACTCAGATGAGCTCATGTTTCTGTTCCAGACTGTTCTCAGAAGCTGACTTGCAGCCATGGGGCTGTAAGCCTCTATTGTAGTTAAATATAAAAAAAATTGCATAACTGTTGAACAGGAGTTATTACATTAGCAATGAAGATAAAAGAAAAAAAGAAGTGGTCCCAAGATCATTAGTATAGAGTTTAAAGTTTTAAAGTTTATTTAGTAGTGTTACATGTAGTCTTACATTAACACTGCAATGAAGTTATTGTGAAAATCCCTTCATGTTGAAGTTCAATTCAAGTTGAGGACAGAAGAGTATTTGCAGAAATGCCCCAATTTGGACATGATATACCCTTTGATGTCCCTGTGAGAGGATTGGACACAATACGTTGAATGTTCGGGCTATTATTTTCAGGCTAACAGGATACAAGAAGAGGGAAGGAGAAAGATAATCCTTCTGAGTGTATCTGGGACCCAGGCCTAGGAGTTAATATGCAGACTCACATCTCCAAGTCATTCCTGAGATCATTGAATTGGTGAAAACACACTACACCTGAAACCATTGGTAATACTGCAGTGATTTAAGTTTACCTCAAATGAGAGAACCCCTGGAAACTATTGCAACTTATATTACCAAATTGAAAACAATCTAAGTGCTGCAACTTTGGAGCAACACTCAAATGATATGCTGTGAAGAGAACTCTTCATTCACCTGACGAAGAGGTAAACCTCGAAAGCTTGTGAGTTTACTATCAAATAAATTGGTTGGACTTAAACCTGGTGTTGACAGACTTCTTACTGTGTTTACCCCAGTCCAATGCCGGCATCTCCACATCATGCTGTGGGACCATTTAGTCTGTGAGATAAATAATAAGGCCATTCAAAGGAAGCTATTAGTAGAGGTAGAGATAAATTTTAAGAAGATAACCCCACAGCACCAACACTCTATTTCAATCCTACAGGTATAAAGAGGCCGAACAAAGGTCACAAGACACCAATGTAGAGGTCAGCCAAGTCTATCCAGTAACAAAGTTAGTAATACATTGCGAGTGCATTATATAGAAGGGATCAGTTCTAAGAATTTAAATGTTCACTCGTTGTTCAATGTACATAAGAACAGAAGAACACAAGAAATAGGAGCAGGAGTAGGCCATCTAGCCCTTCGAGCCTGCCCGGCCATGCAATAAGATCATGGCTGATCTGTCGTGGCTCAGTTCCACATTCCCGCCCTCTCCCCATAACCCTTAATCCCCTCTCTTATCAAAAACCCATCAACCCGCGTCTTAAAAATATTTAGCGAGGTAGCCTCCACCACTTCAACGGGCAGAGAATTCCAGAGATTCACCACCCTTTGAGTGAAGAAGTTCCTCCTCAACTCCGTTCTAAACCGCCCCCCCTTTATCTTGAGGCTGTGCCCCCTAGTCCTACTATCCTTTCTGAGCGGGAAGAGTCTCTCCACCTCTATCCTATCCATCCCATTTATCATCTTATACGTCTCAATGAGATCTCCCCTCATTCTTCTAAACTCTAACGAGTACAAGCCTAATTTATTCAGCCTCTCCTCATAGCTCAACCCCCTCAACTCCGGCATCAGCCTAGTAAACCTCCTCTGCACTCCCTCCAAGGCCAAAATATCCTTGCGTAAGTACGGCGACCAAAACTGCACACGGTACTCCAGCTGCGGCCTCACCAATGCCCTACACAGCTGCAGCAAGACCTCCCTACTTTTATATTCAATCCCCCTCGCTATGAAGGCCAGCATCCCATTCGCCTTCCTGACCACCTGCTGCACCTGCAAGCTGGGTTTTTGCGACTCATGCACAAGGACCCCGAGGTCCCTCTGCACCGTTGCCTGCTGCAGTTTTTCGCCACTTAAGTAATAGTCCTTCCTACCATTATTCCTACCAAAGTGGAAAGCGGGTAATGTAGCTTTCATCACTGTGATGCTTTTGGTAAGTGGTAGGCCCTTAAAGATGGAATTTGATATGGGAGCTACTGCCACAGTAATAGGAGAACGCACATTTCAATATTTACAAGAAGGAGTCCAGCCATTGAGTGTGAGGAGTACCACAGCAAAACTAACAACTTTATACTGGAGAAGTGATAAAAATAGTGGGCACTGCAGCTGTACCAGTAAACTATCGGTAGCAGTCATTGCCATGTGCTGTTTTCCAGAGAACAATGGAAAGTCTATTGCAAGGACTGCCACAAGTTGTGATATACTTGAATGATGTTTTGATGACAGGATTGATGGATCTGAACACTTAACTAACTTAGAGGAGGTGTTAAACAGATTATGAGAGGTTGGACTTCGTCTCAAGAAGGAGAAATGCACTTTTTAGCCATTGAAGTAGCCTATCTGGGGTATTGCATAGATGCGCAAGGATTAAATCCCATGGAAGACAAGGTCAGAGTAATATCTCCTGAGAAGCCCCCAGAAACACATCTAAGCTCAAATCATTCCTAGGAATGGTGAATTACTATGGGGGTTTTCTATCAAATATGTCGACATTATTGGCCCCCTTGTATATGCTGCTAAAGGAGGTACCAGCATTGGTTTTTGAAGACGCCCCAGAGTAATAGAGTAAAGCAATTTTACTTTTATTAAGTTTATTGGTGCATTTTAACCCATTTAAAGAATTGGTATTTATCTGTGACACCGCTTCATATAGTCAGTGGCTGATGGATTTAAAAGTCCTGTAGGGTACACCTCGAGAACGGTCTCAGAGGCAGGAAAAGGATATGCACAGATTGAAAAAAAAGGCTTGTTCATATTGTATGGGGTAAAGAAGTTCCATCAGTTTGTATATGGGAGGCACTTCATCATTGTTATGGACCACAAAACACTCTTGGTCTTTTTAAAGAAAACAAGGCTATTTCACCAATCGCATCAGCAAGAATTCAGCATTAGGTGTTCATTCTGTTCACCTATAGTATACATTCGAGCACTGGCCTGGAACATATATCGCAAATGGGAATGTGCTTAGTCGCCTGCCTTTACCAGAGAGTGTAGGATGTCCCCAGTATCACCATTGTTATGCTGTTGAATTTCTTGGACATGTTGTCAGGCTTGGTGCAAATCATGTAGTGAACCAGCAAGGACCCACTGCTGTCCAAAGTGAGGCACAGTTTACTAATAGCTTGGGCCAGTGAGCCAATTTCTGAAAAGATGTGACCATATTATATGTGAAAGAGTTAATTAATTTACAAAGATGGCATCATAATTTGGAGAGCTAGAGTAGTTGTCCCTGTACCAAGAAGGGAGTTGATCCCAGCCGAATTGCACAGTGTCCATCCACATATATTGAAAATAAAGATACTCACCAGCAGTTATGTCTGGTGGCCTGTCATTGATGCTGACATTGAGCACATAGTCAAGTACTATGAACAGTGTCAATTTCAACAAAGGTTGAAATTGGCAGTTCAGTTCAGCTTGGGAGTGGCTTGGCTGGTCATGGTTATGAATCCAAATTGATTATGCTGGTCCATTGATGGACGCAATGTTTTTACTCCTTGTCAATGTGCATTCAAAGTGGATGGAAGTGTTTGAGGTGAAGTCTCCAACATCACACGCTACATTTGAGAAATTATACCAATGTTTCTCCACCCATGGAGTACCTGCTGACATTGTCTGAACAGCCTTCACAAGTGCTTAGTTTCATAGTTTCATTGTCATCAGTGGTATCAAGCATATTAGCGTAACCACACAACATCCAACGGACTAGTTGAACGAGCCATCCAAACTTTTAAGCCTGTTTTAAAGAAGCAGTCAGGAAGGATCCTTGAGATTAGAATCTCTCAATTCCTTCTGGACTGTAGGACCACCCCACATGAAAGAACAAGAGTGCCACCAGTAGAGTTGTTAATGAACCATCATCTCAGAACAAGATTGAGTTTCATGTTTCCAAATTTGCTGGGGAAGATAGAGGCCAGCCAATGCAATCAGAAGCAAAGCATGATTTATGTAAGCCAGCACAATTGTTTTCAGTGGATGAAGCCATATATGGGAGGACTTTCAGAAGAGGGTTGAGGTGGGTCCCTGGAGTCATTGCATCCAAAAATGGATCCCTGTCTTATCAAGTGGATGTAGAAGAAAGGATCATCCAAAAATACGTAGACCATCTGAGAGTGTGACAGTTGCCCCAGCAGTCAGTACAGCTATCAGAAGCAATATTGCCATCAGGGAACGTTGTCAACTAGCCAATCCCTGAAGTACCTGATTGATCTGTGGCAGGCATAACTGACATTTCCATGGAAACAGAAAGAACTGAACTGCCAATTCTTGAAGTGGCACCTGTCATTGTGGTTTTGGTTGACAGCAACCTTGTGGAAACACCTCAGAAAGAGGAGTTATGCCACTCCACAAGGATTCGGAAACCCCCTAAAGACTTAATTTACAATTGACTAAGTTCATGTACTAAATGTTTAATGATCTTGGATTTTGTAAATTGAATATTGACATTTGGGGCTTAGAGATGAAGGGAATGTGATGAATATCCCTTTAAGGATTCATCTGCAGTGTAAGGGTCACATGACTCAGGGAACTAATCGGGAAACGGTAGGGGATCAGCCTGGTGAGCTTAGGTTTCTGTTCCCAGAACTTGATTGCAAACTGACCTGTAGCAATGAGGCTGAAAGTCTTTGTAAATAAACATTAGTTATTTACATAATTTCTGAACAGGAATTACGGTACGACAGGCCACCACTAGCTTTGGTCAGCTCCCTCCTGTTGTGTACATTCTTATCCTTAACAGAACGATTAACTGTCTTGTTAATATGGCTGCACGGTCTACTGCTTTAGGAACATACATGCCTTTGCCAGCTCCGAAGCCTTCCTCAGTAAAAGTTTAATAAACGGGATGTCCTGCCACTGATAGAATATTGGGAGAATGAAGTGGCTGCCACGCATTCAGTGCACATGTTCCGTCTGTTGTTGATTTCTGGAATTCAAACTTCTGTCTGACATCCCTGTATGCTTGCATACTTGAGCTGACTGATGTCCTTACGACTGTTAATTTTCAATGAATAGGCTTTGCCACCTAACATGTGAAGAGCAGCAGATCATTTTGCTGCCATTCTTGACTACAACCTGCAGGGATGCATTGCTAAGCGGTGGAACCAAATGTGCCATCTCTGAAACATTTTGGTTGTTGCAGAATCTTGCAAGACAACTGGCTTGCAGTAAGTGAGAGGCTTTCCTTGTGCCTCTGAAGTATGGTGCCAGGAGCTTGGACCTTATAAAGTAACAGTAGGGAGAGTGACTTTCTGTCACCCTCCTCACCCTGAGATTCATACTTGCATGCTTGCATACATACATACTTATGGAATTTCCACTGGGGGCGGATGGGACGCGTGGCCATGAATAGTGTGAGATCATGCATTGCCAGTTGTGCCCCCTGCAGAAATCACTCTCACTCCCAATACTAAACTCCAGAATGGCACATTTCCCCTATTATGTCTAACAATATTCCTTGTATTGCCTGGTCTAACAGTATCAAAGCAGCATAAAGGTACATAAACATCTGTTCATTTGCCTCTTATTAATTAAGGCAATAATTACATAATTAACTTTTTTTTACCTGCCTCTAAAATTCAGATGCCTTGTATATGCACAGACACGAGAAAGAAAAGAAACATATATCCTTTTCATTTTCATCATGAAATCATCCTTGTTTGTAATACAAGCAAAAACTAAAATGATTCTCTAATCATTGGTTGTCCAAGGTGCATTTTAAAGCTAATTCATACCGCAATTGTAGATAAAGTTCAGATGACCACAATTTTTGAGTACTTTCAGCGCAGACAAGACAAAAGGAATGTTGACAGGATTGGCAAATGGATCAACTGTGCTCTATACCTGATAATATGCTGAATGTTATTTTATTCCATTTGTGCAGCTCACAATATATAACTCACTCATCACTTCATAAATTATTGAATTTGCTTCACATGCAGAACAGAACATATCCAACATGTTCCCAGGTAGTTATAGTTAACATGTTTTAAACATCTGTCATGCATATAGGTTTTAATGATTTAAGTTCACAAATTCTACAATGAAGAATCAGCCTACACTGTAAAATGTATAAATCTTTATCAAATTTTAACTAAGCAAAACCAACATTACTTCTAAGCGGCGTGAGTACATGGTTGCATAGAAGTTTGGAGCGTGCTGTGCAAGAGACAATCAGACTGTGTGACAATGGTAAAAGGACGATACAGTACATAAAATGGGATGTTGACAGCCAAGGGAAATTAAGAATATAGGAATGTAGGACATAGGAGCAGGGGGTGAAAGTCTGGCCCTTCACACCTAGTCCACCATTCAGTAAGATCATGGTTGATCTGGTTGTGGTTCCAATTCCACCCTCTTGTTTGTCCCCTTAACCCTTGACTCCCTTTGCCTATCAAACATCTATTCAACTCAGCCTTGAATAAATCCATTGACCTAGTCTCTGCTTTCCGGGGAAGATAATTCCACATATTGACAACATTAAGAGGAAAAGTTTCTTCACATCTCCATCTGAAAAGAGAGACCTCTCTGCTTTAGGATATTAGATACAATTCAGAAGATTATAGTGAGTCTTTATCGTCTTAAATAGGTTAACTAAATGTATTTATTAACTACAAGAATTCACATACAAGGCTGAGTTGAATAGATTTTTGATAGGCAAAGGGAGTCAAGGGTTAAGGGGACAAACAAGAGGGTGGAATTGGAACCACAACCAGATCAACCATGATCTTACTGAACAGTGGACTAGGTGTGAAGGGCCAGACTTTCACCCCCTGCTCCTATGTCCTATTCACATACAATAAAACATCGTTCAAGCTTGGAGCTGTCTCAATGCTTGCTAGTGCAAATGTCACTGTCCAACACTTGATTGACCCCTCTGTGTTCTGATACATCATTTTGTGGGCAGTACTATACCAGTCCCATGTTAACCCTATATATACCTGACTTTTTTACTAATTTTTCCCTTTTTTGGCCAGTGCAGAAACTCTGTTGAATGGCCTCTTTTTGCATTGTAACACTTCACAATTCTACATGGTGTCCTCTTTAGTCTCCCCACAAGAGGAAATTAGAGGGAACATTGCCACAGATGTTAATGGCCTCAAAATGGCATTGGATAAACTCATCACTCTGTTAATGCCAGAGATCATCTATTACCACAAGGGAGTCTAACACAATTTTTTTCCTTCATTGTGAGATTTGATGATAGCCACCATACTTGAGTTTAAATCTAATGAGGGTGCAAGACTAAAGACGCTGTTAGTGGACTTGCCTTAAAGCCCAATAGCAAAGACCCTGGAGACTTAGACTAGCAATTCAGGTAACTGCCATGCAAGGACTTGTGTATTCATTTACGAAAATTAAGCTGCATGAAAATATACATAGAGAATTGTTCTCAAAAACAAACCAGCATTAGTTGAGGCTGAACATTTAGGTGAGGATATTGAATGGTTATCATTACATTGTAGAGTAATCAAACAAATCTAAATTGATTTTCAGTTTTTGTATTTTGTTCAATAGAGGGCAGTGTTTAACATTCATTTTATGATTATCATTTCTGTTTGGATTATTTGTTTTTACAATGATTTTAAGAATAATCCTGTTATCTTTTCTCATTTTTATTTCAATGACAACCTAATCTACAGAAATAATGGTTTTGCAACATTGGAAGAGAATGTACCTTTTTGACTTGATTCTACATGCAGCTGTATCAGTAATATCCTAGAATAATAAATAATAATGAGCTAATACTTCCTGCTTCATGAATTCATAGCAGCATCATCCTTGTGTGCAGAATTGTGCAGCCACAGTTTTTCCAGTGATAGCTCTAATTTCTCTGAAACTGTGAGGCAAGAGGCACAATGAGGACAATTACATTGCACAATCGATGCCAGTGGGAAAATGTCATGTATTAATATGTTGCTTAGTAGTTTTTAAAAAATTATCATTTAAAAGGAGATGGCAAATGGATGCAAAAATATCTCCAGGGTAAAAGGGGCCTGACAGTTATCACAAAAATATTGTGCAAGTCTCCGACCTGACAGGACACATTCAGTTCTAGAATTCATTATGTGGGTGAGCTTTTTACAGTAAAAATATTTCCCTCAACACTTGTATTCTCTTTCAGTTATTCTTAGGAACCTCTGAAGTCATTTGCAACAACAACTTGTACCAGAAGGAATCAGATTTGGAAGTTTGGATGGTAAGGAGTCTTGCAATATCACCTTAAAGTCCAGCACGTTTATTTGGAATCACGAGCTTTTGGAGCACTGCTCCTTCCTCAGGTGAATGGAGAATTGGGTTCACAAACATAGCATATATAGACAGAGACTGTATATCTCTTTCTCTGTCTCTTTGTATATGCTGTGTTTGTGAACCCAACTCTCCACTCACCTGAGTAAGGTGCAGCGCCCGAAGCTTGTGATTCCAAATAATCTTGTTGGACTTTAATCTGGTGTTGTGAGGCGACTTACTGTGCTCAGCCCAGTCCAAGGACAGCATCTCCACATCATGGGTACTTGAAGCAAACATGCCAGTCTCTTTCCCCATATTAAATTTGCATACTAGAATAAATGTGACAGTTGTTATTGTGAAGGCCATTATGGTGGAACATTTAAAAGCGTCAATAACCTGTAAAATCCCTTCTCTGCTGGCTTTGTGTGACTTTTGCTGCTCAACATTGGGGCTGGCTGTAGGTGCTTCCCACATGAAGGGAAGAGTTTTAAGGCCTCACTCATTCAGAATACATAAAATCTAGCCTGAGGTCAACGGACCTTCCCATTGTCTGCCCTTCACTCGCTTTGATTCCCGTGGCAGGCAGGGCAGTAAAATTCCAGCTGAAATAAAATTTTATGACATGGAAATTATATAATAATACTTGCATACCTTTTACTGGTCACAATCTCAAAGTTAATTGTTGCTAGTCTAACCTACATAGTTAATGAAAGGACCAGCCAGCAACAGTCAGTAGCGATTTCAATTGTATTTCTGGTTCTGTAGTTCTATTGGATAGAGGATATTTGCAGGGTTGATGCACACCGAGACAAATATCAACTGCTGCTGGAGGGTCATCAACTCGGTGAAGGACACACTTTGGTCCACCTAAAACTTGCTGATCTTCCAGTTGAAAGAACTGTCCTCGACCGAGTGCTGCAGACTGGCACATTGCAAGGTCCAGGACTGCGTGCTGAGGGATGCACTCAAGCTTGGGGCAGCCGCCGCAAAGGCACAATGGGGAAAGGCCAGACTGTAAGGCCTTTTAATGGAGGCAGACCGAGGGCCCGGGAACTGCAGAATATCCTCGGCCTGTGTAACTGTGTGCCAGTCTGAGAAATAACGGCACACAGCAAAATTTGAGGCACGTGTATAGTTTTAAGTTTTGAAATGTAATGACTGTAATTTTGTATAGGACTGTAAAAATGTTTCTTTAAGGCACTGTTTGCAATTTTTAGACATGTAGGTTTGCAATGGTTTAATTGAGATTTTTTTATGAATAAAATATATTTTTGGGATAAAAAAGTTGCAGGGTTGCTTTGAGGATACCATAGCTTCTCTGATCTCACCATTTCAACATAGTAGGTGTTCTTCTAGGAATTCCTCAGCATGTGTTTTACTCAGGAGGAAAAAAAGACAATAGCATTGGAAAGTGCATTGATGCCACTGAAAAAATAGCTCTGGCACCAAAGGAGGGCTTCTAACCCCTTTATCCTGTCAGTTACACCTATTGGCTCCAGCACAATTAATTTCACTAAGTCTAGCAGCCATATAGCCAGAAAAGGTTGAGATTCAGCAAGATTGTAGTGACTGATTTGAGCCACATTTTTCAGGATGACCTCACATTGGGGAAGCATAGCATTTCCACTGGCTGCAAAGGTCACTCTGAACTTTTTTTTCTATCTCTTTCCATGCTGGGGGTGGGGACATCAGTAAAATCAGCCAGTTTGCATTCCACAGATACATTAATCAGGTGACTGGTGCAATGTTTGCAAGAACAAGCTGTTACAGCTTCTTCAGACACGAAGCAACAGCAACAAAGCCCTGGGATTCTTCCAAAAAACAGGATTTTCAAAATGTAAGGCATGATTGATTGCACAAATACGGTCCTGCATCCAGTATGGTGGGTCATATGTGAACTAAATCAATCAGTAAACAGCTTGTATTATGACATCTGCACAAAATTATTCTTTTCCTTGGCACTATGTATAATATGTTCAGTTTAAAGGAGTCCGCAGTGCACCCATTTCTAAATCTTAACCAAAAATTGCAAAGATAGATCTGAGAAGACTAGGGCCCTTTGGAGAGAGGCTTGGAGACGGGGCAGGTTATTCCAAGGGCATCTTCATATCGTTGCCAGATATTCCTGGTGGCAACTAACATGATTGGAAGACGGTAAGCTTAAGTGCAGTCGGAAGGTAATTTAACCAACTAATTGGCAAGTTAGTAGTATTTTTATGGATTTAAAAACGTTTACTAATGGGGCATGGTAATCCTGGGGCTTCAGAGCCTCACCCAGTAAACCGAGGCAGCAGGCAAGTTGGAGCCCAGCATTGGCTTTCTCTGGCAGCCATTGTAAGAACCAGTGTGGTGTGCCAGGCAGGGTAGAGCATATGGCAATCAAAGCCAGGAAAGTAGGGGAAGAACTGCGGGGGGCATGTCATCAGAGTCCTATCTGAGCTGATTAGAGGCCTGGAAAAATAGGCAATCTGCCATAGGGTTCTTTCATCAGATTTCAGGACTTCTACTAAGGAGAAGGAGCACTTGAGGGGGAGGGGGTGGGGGGCGGGGTGGTGGTCCAACCATAGGCAGTGGGGATTCTTAAGAAAAAGAGGACAGCCTGCCTCGGTATGGGGATGCAGGGGAAGGGGACAGAGGGACTTGTGAACAGCACACTGAGAACAAAAGAGGCTTTCTTGCACAGAGAGCTCACAGTTCCAAGGCTGTGCCACATACAGTTGTTTCAATGAATGGTCTGTTCAGGGATGTCATCACTGATCTTTCTGCCATGCTAGAGGATAAGATGAGCCCAATGGAAGGCAATGCCTATGTATATAATAGTGGTGCTAAAAGTCACTATGGCATTGAACCTCTACACATCAGGATCTCTCCAATGATCTGGAAAGTTGTGTGGTATCACATCAATGCATCAAGGTGATGACTGACGCCCTGTTCAAGAGAACCTGTGAACATACATGTTTCTCAACCAATGCACATAGTCAAGTTGAGAGAGACATTGGGTTCAGGGCCATGACTGGATTCTTCCAGGAAACAGCCACAACGCATGGATACTTTGGCAGTCCCAGAAGCCTCAGTTTTTCTGGACCCCTGAAATCCTTCAGGGGTGGAAACTTGTAGACAAGGACTACACACGGAGGAAATGGCTACTAACACATGATCATTTTGTCCAGATACAGACATTTCCTATGACCATTACTATTGGTTGGATTCATGTCAATATACTCTAATCTTTCTGCGGCCTTGCTGCTACCCTCTTCATTTATCATTCTATCATCCTGCTCCCAGTAGCACATTGAACATCGGGAAAAGATGAAATGTTAACCGTATACAGTATGGTGCTGTGTGATCAGTTCCTAGAAGTTACCAGAGTAAGACTAAGTTCCACAGGGCCATAAAATATCCAAGGAAATGTAGCACAAAATATACCAAGATAAATGCAAAATACTGCGGATGCTGGAATCTGAAACAAAACCAGAAAATGCTGGGAAATCTCAGAAGGTCTGACAGCATCTGTGGAGAGAGAATAGAGCCCTTAATCAGACCTATACACTAATCCTATCTTAATTTAACAAGAAAGGTAAATCTTCACAATTTCACACTCAATTCGCTTGTGCAGTGGTGAATCTGAAGTTTGTGGGGCCCTGCATGCAGCTTCATTGTTAGGCTTCCTCAGGACCCAGCAAAGAAAAAGAGCATTCTCTCTTATCAACTCCCAGTTTTTCATTCTGTGCAAATGTTGCAGTGCATTTATCTTGATAACTCGGCATTTACATTTAGGAGAAGCTAAGAGCTGTGATAGTTTTACGCATCACATACGCAGGTAAAGAATATTCAATCCATTTTGCTTGCTTAAAGTAGACTGTCTTTAAAAATACAGAAGTAAACCACTGCCCCATGACATTCAGTGGTGTTACCATCACTGAATCCCCCACTACCAACATCCTCAGGATTACCATTGACCAGAAACTCAACTGGACTCACCATATAAACACAGTGGCTACAGGAGCAGGTCAGATGCTAGAAATACTGCGTTCGGTAACTCACCTTCTGATGCCCCAAATCCACCATGTACAAGGAGTGTGATGGAATACTCCCCACTTGCTTGGATGGGTGCAGCTCCAACAACACTCAAGAAGCTTGACACCGTCCAGGACAAACCAGCACACTTGATTGGCACCACATCTACTCCCTCCACCACTGATGCTCAGTAGCAGCAGTATGTACTATCTACAAGATGCACTCAGCAATTCACCGGAGATCCTTAGACAGCACTTTCAAAACCCACAACCACTTGTATTTAGAAGGAGAAGGGCAGCAGATACATGGGAACACCACCACTTGCAAGTTCCCCTCCAAGCCATTCACCATCCTGACTTGGAAATATATTGCCGTTCCTTTGCAGATGCTGGGTCAAAATCCTGGAATTCCCTCTCTAATGGCATTGTGGGTGAATTCACAGCACATGGACTGCAGCAATTCAAAGATGACAGCTCACCACCATCTTCTCAAAGGCAACTAGGGATGGGCAATGAATGCTGGCCAGCCAGTGATGCCGGTGTCCCACAAATGAATTTTAAAAAAGGCTTAACTGCCACTGCATGGCAATACTGGTACTGCAGATTTTCTGCTCCCTGATAAACCAGATCAAATTGTCACCAAATATAGGTTACTTATAATTTAACAGCATAAATCCTACACACGTATGAATATTTAAAGTGTTTTTTGTAAAATGCAGATGAATGGAGCATGTGGAAGGGATGGTGTGAACCCCAATAACTCAATTATCCTTTCAAGTGCAGCATTGGTCAGATGGGCTGAATAGTGTCCTCCAGTACACTATGACCATCTCATAACCAGACAATGTCTGGGGCTTGCACCTGGTCCATTCATAAAATAAAACAACCCAAGCATGGAAATTTAAATGTTGGGAAGAAATAACCATCAAAAAGGTGTTTTAAGAGGAGTAGTTCGCAGATTATTAAAGGTCTAATGCTTACTAACCTGTCAAGAAGTGCCTGCCTCCTTTTTGACTTCAGTTGAATGGCTGTTCAGTATTTTTGGCGGCTTTAGAGTTTGACATCTGGATTCCAAGAGCAGAATTTAACATTTTATTTTCAAATATGCTGCTGATCCAGAAGGATGTTAAATTGCGTGTGATGATGTCGGGCACGCATCCCAATGTCATTGCACCCTTGCGTGATATTACAGTTGCCAATGCATGCAGGATTCAGTTGCGCACCTGCCAACAACTAATCAGCCACTTAAGACAATTAAAAAAGAAATTGATTCGAACTTTACGTTGCTGATGCAACATGGGCGGATGGCAGGCACTTTTTTCATCTAAGGGCAGGACAAAGGTGGCAGGAGCAAGGATGTGTAAGTCATTAGGAGTTCTGGTGAGAGGTTGTTTTTGCTTTATTGTTAAGGCTTCAAACTTCTTCCCCTGGTTTCTTCTGAAGTATTTGCTTTGTTAGCCTTGTTCTGAGATCTCTGTTTTGTCAACTCTGTTGGAGCATTTTTGCCTAGTGCAGCCTTCAGTGCACAGGATTGTCATCTATACAGATGAGGATTGTGTTTTCAGTTGTGGGGACCTCCTCTGAGGAGGAAGAGAGGGACACAGGTTAGAGAGGCCAGGTGTACCCTGGTAGCATTGTAGGGGAGACCTGTGGGAGAAAAGGCACAGGCACAGGCCAGCAGTGACAGCAAGGTGGACGAGACTGCAGAAAATGCCACTATCTTGCTTCCAAAGCGATCCAACTATCACAATGTCCAAGGTTCAGTGTTGCAAGAAGCTCTGCCTCTCTAGGATCAGTAATGTCATTATGCCAGAAGATTGGGCTGGAGACCACCTCCAACTCTATGGGTTGGCACCCAATGCCTGTGACTCTGAAGGTCACAGGAGCACTTAGTTTTTATGGGGATCTTTCATGGGGTCAGTGGGGGATATGTGTGAAGTACCCCAATCAGTTGTCCATAGCTGTGTTGAACTGACTGTCTCTTCAGGGGCCCTCGCATTCATTCACTACCGGATGGACCAAGCCAGGCAGGCTGAGCAAGCCAGAGACTTTGCAGTCATTGCTACATTTCCCTGCATCCAGGGTGCCATAGACTGCATTCATGTCATCATCAAGGCACCAGCGGGTGCCTTTGTAAATAGGAAAGGCTACTGCTTCATAAACGTGTAGATGATATATGGCACAAGGTCCAGATTCTCTAAGTCTGCACAATGTACCTTGGCAATTCCCATGATGCATACATACTTTGGTACTCCCAGGTGCCAAAACTGTTTATGGCTCCAGCTCAGTGAGATGGTTGGTTTCTGGGTGACAAAGGGTATCCTTTGAAAAGGTGGCTCATGGCACCAATCCAACACCCTAAGGCAGAGGCAAAGAGAGATACAATTGTAGTCATGCATCCACAAAGCTGATGGTTGAGAGAACAATAGAGCTAATGAAGATGAGATTCCACTGCCTGGACCTTTCTGGGGATTCCCTGCAATGTGTCTCTTTTTATTGTGGTCTGCTGGGCCCTGAACAACCTAGCACTGGAAAGATGGGGCCACTCAAGGATGAGGATATTGTTGCAGCTCCTCACACCTCAGAAGAAGACTTTACAGTTAGATCTGAGGAGGAACCCAGACAGCAACAGGTTGAGGATGGAGGCAGACTTGATGAACATTCTGGGAGGCAGGAAGACTAAGGAGACCTATGCTGCTAATACTTGTCTTCCATCTCATTGCAAGGGTGTTACCTCCATCACACATTTCTGAGAAAGCAATGATGTGGGGATTTTATTGTCTCACAATCTCTGTAATAAAGTTTGTTACCCCAGCTGTCTGTCATAAGGTATTTATGAGGCCTGCACCAATAGGAATCATAAAGGGCACTCAGGGCATTGAAGAAACTTTTACTTTAGATCTTCACCAGACTTGCAAACAAGGAACAAAAGCACAGTCAGTGCAAGAATCGTGGCCACATTGCAAGAGCTTGTTGGAAGAGATTAGAGTTTCCTGAAATGAATGGGCAGTAAAAGAACCTGGATACACTGAAAAAAACAAATGAGATAAATTCAGTGAAAAGAGTTTATAACATGGCTGACAAGAATGACAGCACAATAAGAAGTCTCACAACACCAGGTTAAAGTCCAACCGGTTTATTTGATAGTAATCGCACAAGCTTTCGGAAATGCTGTTCCTTCATCAGGTGTGTGGAAGGTTCTGATCAGAGAAGGAATATTCCCTTTTCTGATCAGAACCTTCCACACACCTGACGAAGGAACACACCTGACGAAGTAAGCTTGTGGGATTACTATCAAATAAACTGGTTGGACTTTAACCTAGTGTTGTGAGACTTCTTACTGTATTTGCCCCAGTCCAACGCCGGCATCTCTCCATCAAGAATGACATCAGTCAACAAGTGACATTTCAGGAGTCTGATGAGAAGTTAAGATTGAGTGTGTTATCCATTCAAGATGAATCTCACTGATTTTGGGTAATCCCTATGCTGAGTGAACAATCAGTCAAAATGAAACTTGACACAGGTGCTGTGTCTTAAATCCCCAAGACATCATATCAACAGAAATGGAAGTATCTGCCCTTAAAGCCAAGAAATGGAATCTTAAGAACATATATGTAAGAAATTGTGCAATTGAAAGGCTACATCATTGTCAATGTAGAGCTCAGAGGACAAATGGTGGAGTTGCCTCTCCATGTGGTCCAAGGAAATTTTCTGACTCTCACTGGATGGTGTTGGCTGGAGAAGATCAAGCTGGACTAGAACGCTGCAAGCCAGTTGGTCAATGGAAAGACTGACCTACAGCGCATACTGAACAGATATGAATATATTCAAAGATACACTTGGCTTAATGGAAAGAATGGAAGTGAAACTCAAAATCAAGCCAAATAGTCAACCAAAAAATCCTCAAAGTGAGGGCGGCACCATAGGCAATTCATCTGAATCTTGAATCAGAGTTAGAGCAATTTGTCAACACAGTTGTCATAGAACCCGTTTTCACTGATGAGTGAGCTGCACACTTGTGCTTGTCATGAAACAGAATGGTATAGTTGCATATGTGGGGATTTTAAGATGACCATACATTTGGAGTTATGTGTGGATCAGTATCTACTGCATCTGATCAAGGATTTTTTTGTGGGCCTTGCAGGTGGGCAAGTTCAGCAAAATTGACCTATCATAGGCTTACCCACAAATGAAGGTTGCAACCGAATTTTAATCTTTGCGTACTATTATTACCCACAAGGGCCTTTTCTGCTACAAATTCTTACCCCTTGGAATCACTTTGGCACCTGTGTTATTTCAGTGGTCAATGGACCAAATAGTTAGTGGTGTACCTGGGGTACAATGTTATCTTGACAATGTTTTGATTATTAGTGCAAGTAAACAGGAACATTTGATGAACCTAGAAACAATGCTGAAATGTCTTCAAGTACATGGCCTGTGCATCAAGAAAGAGAAATGTGACGTTTTGCAAACTTCAATACAATATTTGGGCCACGTTATCAGTAACAAAGGGCTACATAAAGAATGTAAGAAAATGGAAACCATCATGGGGGCTCCATGTCCAAGGAATGTGACACAGTTAAGGCCATTTTTAGGTCTAGTCAATTATTATGGGAATAATTATGGGAAATTTGTCTCCAAGTTAGCTATCTGTTGAAACCATTACATAATCTATTGTATGTTAAACGGTTATGATATTGGACATCTAAATGCGAGGGAGCATAAAAGGTAATAAAGGAAGCCTTTGTTCATTTTAATACAAAATTACCATTCCTAAACTGCTCAGGTGAGTATATGGTTTGCTCACCAGCTTTTGATCCTGAATCTAATTGTGAACCACTTCTGATGTTGAGTTTAATATATCCAATGGTGCATATGTGCAAACTATGTCTCATGTGTGCCAGGGTCTCGCCATCAATGATGGAGTGACTACTGTGCTGCCCTGCCAGTTCCAACACCTCTTTTTCTTCCAAGAGGGTGAAGGTGGCCAGATCGTATCCTGTTCCATGAACTTAAGGGTTGTCTTCTGCAAACAGAAAGATGAACACCTTCTGCCCAACAAGAGGAGCACAATGCCTGTGCTGGTGACAGCCAAGTGGTACATGATAAGGGAAAGTGAAAGCCTCCCGTATGTGCTCATTCTCAAGGAACCTTGTAGGGGGTCAGCAATCAAAACTGGACATTTTTCACTAAGATGAGGCCATGCATTTCACAAGTTACTATGATTGGGTGATCACTGTCTCTCCACCAAACTCACCTTTTTGCATTGCTACATGCAAGACCCAATGGGAAAAAAGGTATGGCGTACTCACCCTGCCAGAGTACTGATGTACTTGTGGCACTGGACTTATGTTCTAGGGGTGATTGTCCAGGCTTACTTGGTGATGCTGGTCTCCTCCTATTCTGGGGGGAGGATCTCTTGTCTTTGCAGCCTGGAGGAGATCCTGGAAGGAGGCATTGCTAAATCATGGGGCCACCTGTACTATTCCTCCTGCCATTCTCACTGCCATTTTCCTTCCTTTCTTAAGTTTTCCAGACACTCACTGTTCTGTTAAGTGCTAGCTACCCTTTACATATGGAACCTCTTGTGGCGTGACCCTACGTCACTTCCACTCCCTTGGTGATCCCTGTGCTGACCATTTATTAATTGATTGACCGCAGAGGATTACATGCAGCAATTTCCAAGTGGAAGGATCTCCTGTTTCCAATCCCAATGGCAGGACCTGCAGCCTTGTTGCAAAATTGATCCCTGGAATTCTGTGGCCATGTCCCATGACCTGCGGTGGCACCTTGGACCACCAATATGATGAGATGAGCATCTTTGCCAGAGCTATTACTGAACACATCAACAGATGTCAGGATGTGTTGCTGTTTTCTTCGTAAGATACTGCTCAAGGAGGACACTACATTTACAGTCACTGCTGCGTTTGTTAGATTTTACTGGTTGTAAATCACTCTGTGATGCCCAAAGTTCGTGTAAAGGTGATTTATGAATGCAAGTTCTTTCTTTCGTGCGGAGCTGCCAAAGTAATACACCACAGAATAGTAATGTGGGGTGTCACTAAGGAACTAGAACTTCCACCCACTAAAATATCTTTGCCAGCTGTAAGAGCCATTTGGTAGAGTTTGATAATCGTCATCACTTTTAATTACTCCATTCACTGTTTAGATGTGCAATAGTCTTTTCTATGTCTTTCCCATGTTGTAGGTTAAATCATTATCCTCATTGTATCTCTCCCCTTTTCTTCTCAACTGCACATGTACTTTCTATAACCAAAGCTATGAAACAGTCTTCATGCACTGCAACTCAACTGCTACCATGTTTATTTGACAAAGTGTTATGTTCCTTTAATTTACGTTGCTGTCATTATGTTTTTTCTTCCTAAATGTATGTATGCATTGAGTTTCATTACCTAATTCTGTGCTTATTTTTAATGCAACTTATGTAGCTGGAAGGTGTGAAGTGCCTGGCAGCTGTGTTTACAAAAGGTTGTGTTTACAAAGTGTTGAGGTAATACTTGGACTTTGGCGAACTCAGGTCCCATCGCACAATTTCAAATTGCAGTGTTCCTATAGGTGCAGGTGCAGTTGCCCGTATCCATTATCAGAATGAGATGGTGGAATGGTGCATATCTTGTCATTGCAAGAGCCAGCAACACTATCCACTTCATGTTTGCCTCTGCTCTTGTGGGCATTGATCTGTAGTGAGCAGATCCCATGGTACCAATGTTATATATGTATTATTGGCTCTCTCCATTCAGACAGCAAACCTTTGATTTGATTTATTTTTGTCACATGTATTAACATACAACGAAAAGCATTGTTTCTTGCTATACAGACAAAGCATACTGTTCATAGAGAAGGAAATGAGAGAGTGCAGAATGTGGTGTCACAGTCATAGATAGGTTGTAGAGAAAGATCAGCTTAATGCAAGGTAAATTCATTCAAAAATCTGACAGCAGCAGGGAAAAAGTCATTCTTGAGTCATTTGGCATGTGACCTCAGATTTTTGTATCTTTTTCCTGACGGAAAAAGATGGAAGAGGGAGTGTCTGGGGTGTGTGGGGTCCTTAGTTATGCTGGCTGCATTGCCGAGGCAGCGGGAAGTGTAGACAGAGTCAATGGGTGGGAGGCTAGTTTCCTATTGAAGGAAAAGGTGAAGTTGCATCCCAAGCCTTATATTCCAGCAGCCTAAGTATTCACATGATAGAGAGCCTAATGCCAGTCCAGGGGAGGACTGGCATTAGGCTCTCTATCATGTGAACTTCCACTGCAGATGCCCCTAAAGTTCCAATATACTCCAAAGTAAACTGCAATTTTTTTATTGCAGTACATGTTCAATTCCAGTACCATGTTCAATCCTATTAAGGATGTACTGAATTTAGAAAGCGTGCATCATAGATTTGCTTGAATAGTACTTGGACTCCAAAGGTTAAATTATAAAGAGGGATGACACAAACAAGGATTGTATTCCCTAGAATTTGAAAAATTAAGGAAAGATTTTATCAAGACTCTCAACTCATCAAAGGAAACCAATATGGTATTTCCACTGGGACTAGGGGACATTCCCTGAAAATTAGAGCCAGCTAGGAAACAATTCTACTGGCTAAGGGAAGTTAGGAATTTTCTTCTATAAATTTGAGGTGGGAGGGGTGGAGTTAGATGGTGGCATTGTGGTAATTTGATGCAGTGGTAGTGGATTAGTAATCTAGAAGCCTAGGCTAATGCTCTGGGGACATGGGTTCAAATCCCATTACACCAGCTGGTTGAATTTAAATTCAATTAGTATATCTGGAATATAAAGCTAGTCTCAATATGTTAACTATGACAACTACTATCAATTGTTGAAAAAAAATCTGGTTCAATAAATCCTTAGAGAGGGAGGTCTGCTATTCTTACCCAGTCTGGCTTATGTTTGACTCCAGACCTACAGCATGGATCTTATTTTCCTTCTGAAATGCTCTAATAAGCTATGCAGTTCAAGGGTAGTTAGGGATGGGCAACAAGTGATGGCCTTGTCAGCCTGTGAATTAATGCCTTGTGAATGTGGGTTGACTGAGGAATTTAATAACATGCATTATCTGATTTTTGCTGGAAGACTGATATTATTATGCATTTTGTGGTTCATAGGGCTAATTTTCTGAGGCATGGTTGCAGTGTCAAACTTTGCTCATGATATTCTGTTGTACAATTTTCCTGTATACATTCCCAACATTTAAGGCTCTGCCACTCACAGTCGTCAGCATAATCAACTGGTAATCCAGACATTCCTCCTTTTCATTCAGAAAGATGCATGACACTGAATTACCTCAACAGTGGAAACATGGAAAATAGACATTGGTATACATTATTTTCTGTTGGTCCTTTAACATTTTGTAATTTGACGGAACTTGGGCTAAAGTTTCTGCCCATTTACTGAAAATGTGTAAATTTTCACACGTTGGCTTTTCCTTTATAAGATGTCGGGTTAAGAGTCAATAAGCACATCTTTCCAGATTGAGCAAATCTGATAAATTTATTTCAAGATGCCGCTGAGTTTGTGAAATCTGCCCATCAGATGCTATTAATCTACAGCAATATAAGAAAGCATGTTGGATTGGCTGGCAAAACCCTAGCTACTTCTCTGCTTATTGTTACTGCCCATTGCAGCTGCTTGCAATGGTAAAGCATGTCTTCAATTAATTCCTTAATGTCACAAGGGATGGCATAAAGACTGACTCTGGTCTGTCCTGGCAGATGCCTGGAAAGATTCCAAAACCGAATGTAATAATTATTGTTCACCAGTTAAAAGAAAAACAATATCATTTTAATTTCTGATAAAGGCTGTACAGAGGCTTGCAACCTATGGCTGCAGCCAGCTCCCGAGAAGATTCTGGAATAGAAACTCCTACTCACTATGGTAATCCTCCGTCCTGCTTCCCAATTGTTTTCCTGGGTCATGTGGCCCTTTGCAGATTGATTCTTAAAGGACCAATCACTATAGTGGTAAAGTCAATGAAAAGAAGGATATGAGCTTGAACTAATACTCCGTTTCTTTAGCCATTGTTGCAATACAACTGTAACAAGGCAAGGGGGTGGTGTTAGGACATTTCTACATCTCCTTTAGGTGTCCCTTTGCCTCAAGTCATGAGGAAGATGCCATCATACACCCACAGGATGGAGGAGCACCAGCCAGGCACCCTTGAGCCTTCATTCCAAGGGTGCCCTGCTGCTCCACTTCTCTGCTCTGCCAGTGACACCATCCACTCCAGCAGGCTGAGGAGGATGTTCTTACACTTGAGCAGCGGGGTCTTAAGCAAGCCAAGACCCTTAGGCCTTGGCTCACCAGAGGATCCTGCCAAAGTCATCACCGTCAACAGGATGTAGCAGTCAATAAGCTGCCTCACCTCAGCTATGGATGTCAGGGCTACATCTAGACATAGTAATAGAAAAAGAAAGATGCAGATGTTCTGAGGCATATACAGGTGTAGAGCTATTTTATACAACTTTGACACTAATAAATATATGTTTACTTGCTCAGTTTGGAAATGTTCTAGGTTCTTTCTTGCTGCAAGTTGCTTCAATAGCTGCTAGCATTTAAGGATGTGGAATTTGGGCCTCTATTACAGACTGATAATGAACTCCATTTATACATTCAGTTCCATCATATTATCAACATAGTGATTATTCAATAATCCCTCATCATTAAACATCGGTCATTATTTGTGAGTGTGCAACCTAGACACACATCATGCAAGCCAGTAATCACAGCTTGTCTCTGAAAACCTCTGCACAAAGTATTTAGCGAGGTCATTGCATCTCTTTCTGCTGTTGCCCTGATGTGAGATGCCAGTGGTTGCCGGGAGTACTCAAAGGAAGTTGAGCATACTAGTTGAGTGGCAAGGAAAACTGTAGATGCAGTTTTATTGTTCACAATTCTTAATAATAGAAAACCTGAAGCTGCCTTGGAACGTCAAATCAAATCATTACTGGCCATCCTTGATGATTTGTAAATTTGGGTGAACATGCAGATAAAGAATGCAAAAAAGGAGGCAATGGACAAGCTAGCCTTGACTGCGAGAGGGATTGAGTGTAGAGTTAAAGAGATGTGTGTGCACTTTACTGAAGCTTTTGTGAGACTTCACATGGAGATTAGTTTGGCCTAATCCTGTCCTTACTAAGGGCTGCAGTACACCTCATGTAAAAAGACAGCAATCAAAGTTCTCAATCAAAATTGCAATCTCTGGGGGAATTGGGGCAGCACAGAGACACAGTGGTTAGCACTTCTGCCTCACAGCGCTAGGGACCTGGGTTCAATTCAGCCTCAGGTGACTCTGTGGAGTTTGCATGTTCTCCTCGTGTCTGCATGGGTTTCCTCTGGGTGCTCCAGATTCCTCCCACGCTTCAAAGATGTTTGAGTTTAATGGATTGGCATGCTAAATTGCCCCTCAATGTCAGGGGGATTAACAGTGAAGTTACAGGGATAGGGCAGGGTGGGATACTTGTTGGTGCAATCTTGTGGGTCAAATGGCCTCTTTCTGTACTGTAGGAATTCTTTGAAAGTGCCCCAGATCTCGATGAAGGAGTCCATTTATGTGAAAGAGTAGTGTGCTGGACCATGCAGGGTGCATGCAAAAACAATGTTAATATAGTGAATAGTGAAGTTCATGTATTGGCAGCTTTCTCTGACTGGAACCTGTTGGCTATCAGATTGTCATGAGCCAGTCTGCCACGTTGTACTATTGCAATGGCATCTGTCTGTACCTCCATGATACTCTGGCCCTTGTTATCACAGCCCCCTTGACCGTCTTCATCGTTGGAGGAGACACCTCAGTTCTCCAAGTCTCCTGCAGACAAGATAAAATGCGAGGTTGTGCAGGGTGCAGAAGACAAGGATGATCCAGGATTCTCTTCTGGTCAATCTTGGAGACACCACGTCAGCGGTCCAAACATCTGAGCCTCAGCTTTAGGAGGTCTTTGTCCATAAAAACATGAACCCTGTGGAGACATGTAATGCATGGCAACACTCAGCAACACTCTGTGGATGGCAAATTGGCATAATCGACCAGATCTTCTGGGGATATCCCTTGTCCCCAAGGAGCCAGCCTTGAAATCATCAAAATCCTTTTAAAAGCTGTGGCACTTCAGAGTACTACAGGATATAGCCACTGCAATATATCCATGATCAGCCCAATGCATGCAATCACACCGGCCCTTGCCAGCAACTTGACCTTTTTGTGACCCTGCTGCCTCTTTTTGCTCAGGCTTTTGCCCCTCCTGGCACTGTGCCACTCTGGTCTAGTTCCCCCCTTGTCATCATCTGGACAAGGGCCAGTAGCAAAACAAGGTTGTCTAGAGTCTGCATCATAGGCCTTAGTGGATCTATGAACTGATTGCAGGACATTCATTCCAGATTTGCCTCCATCTCAGAGTGACCAAACCCTGTGTCTTGCTTCCATCTAGACATGGAATCCCCGCCACTTCTAGGGGAAGGACATCCTAGAGGAACAGAGATAAGTGTTTCACCCATTCATACATGATTGTGCATTGAGACATTGCCCTTTGACTGGAGTGATGACAACCATGTGCAAGAATCCTCCCTCAGACACTATTCAGCTTGCCTTTATTACTTTCTCCGTATGGTGAAGCCCACAAGACAGCAGATTTGGTCCCTGACACATGGGTTTCATAACACTGAGATTTCTGCAAAAACTGGAGCTGCCATTCATTCTGCATGATCTACCGTCTGCTGCTGTCAGAGGCAGTGATGAAGGGAGGGATGGAATTAGATGCCTCCAAGGGGCACAGCTGATGTACGCCACCAAACCACCATCTTCCTTGAGGGCTCATGTGGTAAGTTTTTCTATGTTGCCAATACAATGGTCTCTCCGTGGAGTCTCAAGGGTAATAAACTCAGGACCCAAAACAATGCTGAGACAGCAAATATCCTGGATCACTATAAGACAGTGGCCAGGGAGGGAGATGGAATCAATGGTAAGGGTATTAGATTTTTGTTTGGGATTGGCGACAAGGGTTTGGGCTTCTCAATGATTAACATAGAACATAGAACACTACAGCACAAACAGGCCTTTCCGCCCACAAGTTGCGCTGATCACATCTATACCTCCCAAGCCATAGAACTATCTGTAACTTCCAATGCCATTAGATCCCATATACTCATCCAGAAGTCTTTTAAAAGACCCCAGCGAGTTCGCCTCTACCATCACCGACGGCAGCCGATTCCACTCACTCACCACCCTCTGAGTGAAAAACTTTCCCCTAACATCTCCTCTGTACTTGCTTCCCAGCACCTTAAGCCTGTGTCCTCTCGTAGCGACTATTTCAGCCCTGGGAAAAAGCCTCCGAGAATCTACCCTATTTATTCCTCTCAACATTTTATAAACCTCTATCAAATTGCCTCTCAACCTTCGTCTCTCCAGGGAGAAGAGACCTAGCTCCCTCAACCTATCTTCATAAGGCATGCCTCCCAATCCAGGCAACATCCTTGTAAATCTCCTCTGCACCCTCTCAATAGCTTCCACATCCTTCCTGTAGAGAGATGACCAGAACTGCGCACAGTACTCCACTGAGGTCAGACTCACCAGTTGGTAATTTCCCAGGCTATCCCTGTTCCCTTTCTTGAAAATAGGAACCACATCCGCAATCCTCCAATCCTCCGGAACCTCTCCCGTCTCCATCGACGATGCAAAGATCATCGCCAGGGACTCTGCAATCACTTCCCTCACCTCCCACAGTAACCTGGGGTACATCCTATCTGGTCCCGGCGACTTATCTATCTTGATAGAATTTAAAAGTTCCAACACATCCTCTTTCTTAATATCTACATACTCAATTGAAGGAAATTCAGTTCAACATGGGTCCAATGTTGGATAAACAGATAACATAGCGTAATGTAGGGATCAAAAGACTCGGGTCGGAATTTTCCTGTCCTGGGCACCATGGGAGTCGAAGTGGGTGAGACAGAAAATTCAGCGGATCATGCAAAGGTCCATTGATGTTGGGCAGGTATTTCCGGCCTTGGGGCAAGTGCAGCCAGAAAATTCTGCCCGTGGTGGTGATACAGAGCTGGGTATCATTAACATATCTCTGGAACTTAAGGTTATATCTTCAATTAATATTGCCAAGGGGCAGCATGTAAATGAGAAGTAGGAGGGCATCTAGAATAGATTTGGGGGGATTCCACTGGTGAAGGGACAAGAAGGGAAGACATTGCAGGAGATCTTAGGAAGAAAATAAGAAAGACTTGGTTTCATACAGCGATCACAAGCTGTTCCAAAGCACTTGAATACAATGAAGTATTTTTTGGAATATAGTCACCAGTAGTGGATTTCGAATTAGTGGGGCTAAGCCCGGATCCAACAAAGTCAAAAAGGTGTGTATCTACCTCACAAGAATGCAGGGTTCTGAGAATGCAATCATCAGTCTGTCTAATATAAAGTATGGCTTTATATCTTGGAATATGCACCAACCTAACTTCTAGGTTCCGTTTGTTTTGAAGCAATACCTTTCCTTAATGTCCAGTCTGAGGAGAAAAGTGGATGCTGGTACACGCCAGAATTCATTTTCACCCAGTATCCTTGGATTTAGATACTGAGAATTCTTTTTAGAGTTACAAGTTCCCTCTCCCGCCTAATATCCAGGAGTAGGCTTCATTGCTGTCGACTGCAACCTTAGATTTTAGTATAATATAAAGAAAATTAGACTTGTTATATAGGCCATTTACAATTTCTGTCAAAGCTCTCAAGCTCCAGTTATTTCCTTGGGTAAAAGATATGCCTAAAAGAACCTTAAACTAAAATCCCATCTTTTGGTGTTCCATTTTTAATCACAATATCGTTTTCTTGAGATTGGCTGTACAGTTTCAATTAGATACAGACCTAGATCAGCTTATTTCCTGCCAATCTCTTATTTGTCTTCCTATGACATTTGGAAAAAAAAATTGAAACCCTGCAGAATAATTTAAAAGGCTTACCATTGTTAGTTCAGTGATTAGGTCATGCTTGTGACCATCTGTTGGGTGCACATCTAGGGGCCATTATTTATTCTGCTGATTTAAATTCTTGGAAGAAAAGGAAAAGTTAAACTCAGATGCTTATGTGGTGGCACAAAATTGTCAGCGCTTAAGCAGAGTGGATTAAGTACCTGATGGAGGAATGTTTATGCACTTGGTTGGACCATGAGGTTGCTGGATGTCTGCTCTCCTGCCTGCTCCATTCTACATAGCAATGGCAAGCTCAATCATAGCTGCCTTCAGCCTTTGTGAATTAACTTCCAGAGCCAGTTCCTGTATCCAGACTGAGCCCAGGACTACTTGGGATCAAATTTGTCTCCAGCCACTGCACATCAAAATATTGTTGTATCAATGATGCCGATGTAGCACAGTTTCAGCATCCAGGAATGATCTGGGCATCAGGCTTGATGACCCTGGATTGAAAATCCAACCAAATCAATAGTCATTGCTGGGTCAGTAAGATTAGAACTAGGCAAATGCAATTCCTTTCTGCTGGGCAAAAGGAGAGGTGATGGAGGGGGCTGGAATGGTTGATAGTGTCAAAGATTGCAGAGCAGTTGAGAAGAATGTGGAGGGATAGTGAAATACAGTCGTAATAACAGAGGATGTTGTATATAACTTTGATTGGGATCTTTCAATGCTGCTGTGGGAATGGAAACCTATTTGAGGAGGTTCAAACATGGAATTGTGTAAAAATTGGACATGGATATTGGAGGCTCAATACTTTTAAAGATTTTGGAAAGGTAAGGCATATTGGAGATGGGATAGTGGGTTGTAATGACAGAGAGCTCACAAGTGGACAGAACCTGAGGAGAGAAAACAGTTTGCAATGTCTTGTAACCTCAAGGCAAGTTTGAAAATTGAGTAGTCAGCAGTTAATGGGAACATGATAGAGAGAGCAGGTGATGGCTCTCATGGACAAAATTAACATGGAAAGAGCATGAAGTGGGATAAGAAAGAAACTAAAGAATAATGTAGGCTGAGGCAAAGCGCATGTCTAAGACTGGGTGAAAAGCTTGGCTTGATGGATAAGGATAAATAAGGGATCCAGCAGAGGCAGCTGAAACATTGTCCCAAATCTTAGCTTTTGTTAATTCCTTACACTTGTTGGAGATGATGGTAGAAAAAACAGGGTAAAAAGTTCTAACGAAACGGTTATTTTTACTTTAGAGACAAATTCTAAAATAGTGAGCAGTTTTGGCAGAAGACAGCAGAGCACAGTAGTATTAGATATTGTCCTCCAGGTATATTCAAGCCTGTACCTATTTACATAAGTGAGTGTATTTGCAAACTTTGCCATGGGACTGACCAGCACGGGAAAGAATCAGAGGTAGGGGTGAGGAAGTAATTGAGTAGATTGAGAGTGAGTCTATCATGAGGAACTAATCTCAATCGATCAGTTGAAGAAATAAATTGTTCATCGTCACACCTACTTTATGCACTTAAAAATAATCCTACTGTATGAGCTTGCATACCAAAATATAGTTACAGAAAGCTACATGAAGAATAGAAATCAGTTGTCAGTTTTAACATTTCTGTAATCCAGCTCTGGACCAGAATTGATAAACATCAGCAAAGTCGACATTACTAACCTTGTCAGTAATTAAAGACAGAAGTCTACAAAAAAAACAGACTTGCCTCACATTAGATTATTCAAAACAGTCTGGATCATTTATGATTTTAACATTATCTGATTTTAATTAGAGAAATAAGATCAGAGAAAATAGAACAGGGTTTACTTCGACTGTTAAAATGGTGTATTTGGCTTTGTTCAGCCAGGCTATGAAAGGGTATAATACCATATCAGTTATTCAGTTAAAAAAAAGTGCAGAGCAGATTGCATGTTAAATTTTACATTCAAGAACAGTATTACTCAAAATGTAAATTTATATCTCTGCAGTTTGTGACAACAGCAGCTTTATTTCTTCAGTCTCTAGCCTTTTTTTTTCTGAGCATGTGATTAACATTTGGTACAATTTAGAAAGAAAGCTGTTATTGTTTTGTTAGTTAATGTAAGCCAACAAAGTGGATGATGTATCATTACATGAAATTGCAATGCAGAGATTTACCAGTATCTGTTATGAAATGTTGTTAAATATCTAGATCATGAGAAAAAATTCTCTCACCATACTAGGGTTATAGGTATGTAAACAGTCTATTCTGCTGATGTAACTCTGGGCAGGTATACTGAATAAACCTCAAGACGCAGAAACTGAGCTTTTAAGTCTTCCTCTAGAAAACTTGGAAGAAGTTGTTTGTGTCAGCCTTGGAATGAAAATAATTTGATAATGGTCCCACCCTTTCATTTGCTTATTGCAAATGATATAAGATGCACATCAAGGTAATGTTATTTGTTTTGAATATTAATATATTTCATTTAGTTACTATGTTATTTTTGAGGCCTGCAAAAATGTGCTTTGCGCCAAACCAAAAACAGTACAAAGGGTGTATTTATGAAATGTTTCTGTGATCATGTGCATTTTTGTATTGCAATATTGGAAATAAACTAAATGTTTTTGTGGATATTATGTGTGAAAGGTTAAAAAATAGGAAGTGAGTTATTAGTTAAAGGGCTTGTATTTATCAGACATGATTATTGAAAAGTTTCAATGTAGTATCTTATTTACATGATGATTTAAAAAATCATGTTGATATGCATTTATGAAAGGTTTATCTCTGTTGCAAGACATCACAACTAAGTCCTTCTATTTGTTGGCCATTGCGCCTCTTGTCAATTTAATGATTTGTTTGTTAAGAAAACAATTTGCTTGAAAAGCTACCTCAGTGCATCTATCCGTACATAAACAATGAACTATATGATTCTAAAATAGTTTGAATATTACTGGAAAGAGAGACATGTTATCAAAGCATTGTGTCTTGCACACAGCAGGACCAACCACGCCAGATAAACCAACAACAAAGGGAGGAACAATTTATATCGCATGAGAAAAGAGTGCTGATTGGTTGGCAAGTGAACTCTGACTGGTAGAGTGCCATGAGTGCAGCAACAAACAGTTAACTACCAAGTTTTTGTTTCAAATTCATACTTGGGGTGGACCCCCAAGTTTTTTTTTAGTTGGAAATAGTGGCATAATGTATCGATATGCTCTGTTGCAAAGGACAGGGTCCTGTGTGTGAATGTATGTGGCCTCTAGCATGTATGAATAAGCCACAGTGCAAACCCAACTAATAATTGTAAATTGTTTCCAGTGTAATTCTTAGCATAATCAGAATTGTTTAGCAAGTGATTGCGAAGTTAGTACTTTGCCTGTTGTGAACAGTTGGAAGGATATGCTGTTTGATGATGATCTGCTGGTCACTGGGGCATCCAGGCTCCACACTTGGCATCACACTGGCACTGATATTTATATGCACATTACTTGTGTGATAGTCAGAAAATTCTATTGGCTTGAGAACAGTATCCTATTTGTGAAGAATACAACTCCTGTTGCTACTTCTTTGTAACAGTGTGCAATTACTAGCTTCTTGCTCAAATTTCTGAGACCTCTTACCCTTCCAAGGTAGTCTGAGATTGTCTTAGGAACATTTCAGGGCCAAAAGTGGCAACCTACTGCCCATTCATGAGTTTGTGTGGTGTGCAGTGAACAATGATCTGATCAGGGTAGTCATTATTCCGCAATGTGTCTCTGTGCCAAAGCATTTGTCAATTTACAGTTAACTGTTCCCTGTTGTATTCTCCTTAACAACACCTCTATTAATAAAGTCCACTTCCCAACCAATCAGCATTCTCTTCCCAAACAGTATAAATTGTTATTCCCTTCACTGTAGGTTTATCTTGTGTAGCTGTCCTGATGAATGCAAAACAAAAAGCTTCAATCGTATATCTTTTTTTCAGCAATAGTCACGTTCTGTACTAACAAATGAATAGTTTGAATGCACATTAAGCTTGTATTGATATAAAGTGTATGGTTGTGCTGGTAAATTGACCTGAGACAGAGGTAAAGAAAAATTATTTAACACTGAAATGAAACTGGTCACATCTGGTATCAGTCTTGAATGGACTCATATTCAAATAGCATCAAAACAGAAGAAGCAATGTTGCTTCGAGCACCAGATAAGTCTAACATTTTTCTATCCTCAACCACAACTGTGCAGCCAAAATCTCAGCTACTCCCTTCACCTTTCCTCTTGTTCCTCCAACCTTGGCACCATCAATAAGCAAGAAGATAACATTAAGTTAGAAAGTTATCAGAACTGAATCAACTCCCAAAACTCAATGAACAATGAATTCAAGTATGTACTGACATTTACATAAAACAAAAAAAACTATTGTAATGCCATATATATTTGCCGCTATAAAAACATTATACAACAGGGCAATATTTCAAACTAGCTCAGTAGTTTAGCTTACATAATGTACTTGAATGACTAGCATATCATTTTCACAATAAGATTCATTAAACTCTGATGCTTCTTTTCATAACATCAAAAGACTTCAAAACTATTAAAATAGAAATTTTGGAAGAAGGTTTCCATAGAACGGCATGGTGGCACAGTGGATTGCACTGCTGCCTCACAGCACCAGGGATGCTAGTTCAATTCTAGCCTTCGGTGACGGTGTGGAGTTTGCACTTTCTCCCATATCTTCGGGTGCTCTGGTTTTCTCCGACAGTCCAAAGATGTGCAAGTTAGGTGGATTGGTCATGCTAAATTACCCCTTAGTATTCAAAGATATGTAGGTTAAGGGATTAGCTGGTTAAATGCATGGAGTTAAGAGAATAGAGCCTGTGTGGGATGCTGTTTTGGAGAATCGGTATAGACTCGATGGGCCAAATGGCCTCTTTCTGCACTGTAGATTCTAGATGACAATAATTTTTTTTACAACTATACACAAATGAGAAATAAACCTGTATTAGAATTTTGGAAATGAAGAGATTAACATCTGAAACAACAAGTCAACATCAAAACTATATCAACAATCGTAAATTTCTGTGAGGAATCACTGCCGATCCAGTGCCTTTGTAGGTGGTAAGTTTATCGCTGGGAATAAGTTTTAATCTTTGTTGCCGGGCAGTAGTCTGACAAAGTAGAAACGATCCAATTTTCTTTCCATTCAAAGAATCATAGAATGTAGATACCATGCAGATGGAAGCTATTTGATCTCTCCTGCCTGTGTCAAGTTTTTCATAAATCTATTTAATTATTTCTCCTTCGCTGCTGTTTCTCATAGAAATCATAGAAACTTCAGTGAAGAAGGAGGCCATTTGGCCCATCGAGTCTGTGCTGACAACAATCCCACCCCAGGCCCTGTCCCCACAAATTTACCCAGCTAATCCCTCTAACCTACACATCCTGGGACACTAAGGGGCACTTTAGCATAGCTAATCAACCTAACCCACACATCTTTGGACATCTTTTCCATACCTTGTATCTTGTTTTCTTCAAGTACTTATCCAATTTTCTTTTGAATCTGAACCTGCCATTCTTTCAGGCATTGCATTCCACATCACAATGGTGGCTATATAAAAACATTTCTTCATGTTGCCTCTGAATCTTTTGCTAATCACCTTAAACTGCTGTCCTCTGGTTACTGACCCTTCTGTCATTGGTCAGTTTCTTCTCATTTCCATTGATTGTGTAGATTCTACAATGTGTGAGCGATTACACTTTTGGATTACCACCCCACCAGTGCAGATGAAAATCGACCCTGTTGCTTGAAAACAAAGTTGAATTTAGGAATTTGGAATTCCATTCAAAAAGATCTGATAATTAAAAAACAAACTGTTACTTTTGGGGAAAAAAAGCAAGTACTGGCTTTTAAAGAAGCAAAAAGATTTGAAAGATTAAGTCTATATTAATAAAAAATTATCAAAAAATGTCTCCAAGAAGATATTTTATTAAGTGAACAATATTTATCTTCCACTAAAGAAAATAGAAGAACCTATTCAAAACATAAAAGACAAAAATCTAAAAGGGCCACAGTACAGAGTACAGAGACTGTGGAGAACTCAGTGAATGGGTCCAGTAAGACTAAGAGAAATAAAACACAGGGAGAGTGCACAAAACACGACAGGACAGATGGTTTGAGATGTGTTTGATTTAACGCAAGGAATATGACTGGTAAGGCGGGTGAACTTAAACCTTGGATTACTACATGGAACTATGATGTTATGGCAACTACAGAGACTGTGATGAAGGAAGGCCAGGACGGGCAGCTTAGCATTCCAGGATTTACATGCTTCAGGCAAGATAGAGAGGGTGACAAAAGAGGTGGGGATGTTGCTTTACTGATTAGGGAGAATATCACAACTATTCAGAAGGAGAACACCTTGGTAGGATCATGCAGTGAGGCCATATGGATAGAACTCAGGAACAGGAGCAGTGCTGTCACACTATTATTGTACTACAGACCTTTCAACAGTCAGTGTGAAGTGGAGGAATTGATATGTCAGCAAATTATGGGAAGATGTAAAAACAGCAGGGTTTTTGTAATGGGTGATTTTAATTGATCCAACACAGACTGGGATTCCTTTAGTGCCAGGCTTGGACGGGGCACAGTTTGTTCAGTGTGTCCTAGAATGCTTCTTGAGGCAATATGTAGATAGTCCAACTTGGGAAGGGCCTATCTTAGACCTCGTTTTGCGACACGAGCCAGGATAAGTGATTGATGTCTCAGTGAGGGACCATTTTGGAACAGTAATCACAATTCTGTAAGTTTCAAGGTACTTGTAGAAAAGGATAGAAGTAGTCCCAGAATGAAAATGTTAAACTGGGGGAAGGCTATCTACAACAGTATTAGGCAAGAACAAGGGAATGTAGACTGGGGATGGCTGTTTGAGAGTAAATCCACATCTGACATGTGGGAGTCTTTTAAAAGTCAGTTGGTAACAGGACAAGTATGTCCCTATAAAGACGAAGGATAAAAATAGTAAGATTTGGGAACCCTGGATGACAAGAGAGATTGTGAGCTTAGTGAAAAAGAAGAACGCATACATAAATTTCAGGAAATTGAAAACAGATAAGGTTCTTGAGGAATACAAAGACGGTAGGAAAGAGATTAAACAGGGACTTAGGAGATCATAAGGGAGCCATGAAATGTCCTTGACAGGCAGGATTAAGGAGAATCCCAAAGCTTTTTATGCGTTTATAAGGAGGAAGTGGATAGCTAAGAAAGGAGTAAGTTTACTCAAAGTCAGTGGAGGGAATTTGTGTGTGTGGAGCCAAATGAGATGGGTGACATCCTTAACGAGTACCTTGCATCAGTATTCACTTAGGAGAAGGATATGGTGGAAGGTGACTGTAGAAAGAAGAATGTTGACATTCTAGGACATATTGAGATAAAAATGAAGGAGATATTGGACGTTTTGAAAAACATTAAGATGGACAAGTCCCCAGGGCCAGAATATCTTTCCCAGAATACTGAGACAGGCGAGGGAAGAAATTGCTGAGACCTTGGCCAAAATCTTTTTATCTTCTTTCGCCACGGGTGAGGTACCAAAGGATTGAAGAGTAGCTAACATTGTACCTCTGTTTAAGAAGGGCAGAAGAGACAATCCAGGAAATTACAGACCTGTGAGCCTCACATCAGTGGTGGGGAAATTATTTGAAAAGATCTTAGGGACAGGCTTTACTCACATCTGGAAGAGAATAGGCTTATTAGCAATAGACCATAAGACGTAGGAGCAGAATTAAGCCGCTTGACCCATTGAGTCTGCTCCACCATTCAGTCATGGCTGATAATTTTCTCATTCCCATTCTCCTGCCTTTTCCTCATAACCTGTGATCCCCTTATTAATCAAGAACCTATCTATCTCTATCTTAAAGACACTCAATGACCTGGCCTCAACAGCCTTCTGCGGCAATGAGTTCCACAGATGCACCACTCCCTGGCTAAAGAAATTTCTCCTCATCTCTGTTTTAAAGAATCGTCCCTTTAGTCTGAGACTTTGCTGTCTGGTTCTAGTTTTTCCTACACATGGAAGCATCCTCTCCATGTCCACTCTATCTAGGCCCTGCAGTATCCTGCAAGTTTCAGTAAGAATGCCCCTCATCCTTCTAAACTCCAACGAGTACACTCAGAGTCCTCAACCGTTCCTCATACAGCAAACTCTTTATTCCAGGAATTGTTCTTGTGAACCTCCTCTGGACCCTTTTTAAGGTGCGCACATCCTTCCTTAGATATGGAGCCCAAAACTGCTCACAATAATCCAAATGGGGTCTGACCAGAGCCTTATACAGCCTCAGAAGTACATCCCTGCTGTTGTATTCTAGCCCTCTCGACATCAATGCTAACATTGCATTTGTCTTACTAACTGCTCACTGAACCTGCATGCTAACCTTAAGAGAATCTTGAACAAGGACTCCCAAGTCCCTTTGTGCTTTTGATTTCCTAAGTATTTTCCCATTAAGAAAATAGTCTATGTCTCCATTCCTCCTTCCAAAGTTCATAACCTCACACTTTTCCACATTGTATTCCACCTGCCCTTCTTTGCCCACTCTCCTAACCTGCCCATGTCCTTCTGCAGCCCCCCGCTTCCTCAATATGCCTGTATCATCTGCAAACTTAAAAACAATGCCTTCAGTTCCTTCCTCCAAATCATTAATGTATGTTGTGAAAAGCTGTGGTCCCAGCACTGACCCCTGAGGCACACCACTAGTCACTTACTGCCATCCTGAGAAAGATCCCTTTATTCCCACTCTATGCTTTCTGCCATTCAGCCAATCCTCTATCCGTACCGGGATCTTATCCTTAACACCATGGGCACTTATTTAACAGTCTTCTATGCAGCACTTTGTCAAAGGCCTTTTGGAAATTTAAATATATCATGTCCACTGGTTATACTTTATCTAACTTCCTTGAAAGCTCCTCAAAGAACTCTAATAGACTTGTCAGACATGACCCCCCCTTGACAAAGCTGTGCTGACTCAGTCCTATTTTATCATGCACTTCCAAGTACACTGCAATCTCATCTTTAATAATCGACTCTAAAATCTTGCCAATGACCGAAGTCAGGCTAACTGGCCTATAATTTCACGTCTGTTGCCTCCCTCCCTTCTTATACAGTAGTGTTACATTAGCTATTTACCAGTCTTCTGTTACTCTCCCTGCCTCCAGTGATTCCTGAAAGATCATCAACAATGCCTCTACAATTCCCTCAGCTATCTCTTTTAGAACCCTGGGGTGTAGTCCATCTGGTCCAGGTGATTAATCCATCTTCAGGCCTTTCAGTTTCCCCAGAACCTTCTCCTTAGTGATGGCCACTACACTCACCTATGTCCCCAACTCCTGGAGCTCTGGTATTCCACTGGTGTCTTCCACTGTGAAGACTGATGCAAAGTAACTATTCAGTTCTTCTGCCATAGCTTTGTTTCCTATTATTAATTCTCCAGCTTCATTTTCCAGTGGTCCAATGGCTATTTTTGCCTCTCTCAAATCTTCTATATATTGAAAAAAAACTCTTCCTATCTCCTTTTATATTACTAGCTAGCTTACACTCATATTTCATCTTCTCTCCCCATATCGCTTTTTTAGTTGTCCTCTGCTTGCTTCCCAATCCTCTGGCTTCTCACTAATTCTTGCCACTTTGTCTGCTTTTTCTTTTGCTTTTATGCTATCCTTGACTTCCCTCGTCAGCCATGGATACCTTGGTCCCCCCTTAGCGTGTTTTCTCCTCGTTGGGATGAATTGCTGTTGTGCCTCCCAAATAATCTCAAGAACTCCTGCCATTGCTGTTCCGATGTGTTTCCTGCCTGGCTCCCTTTCCAATCAACTCTGGCCAGCTCCTCCCTCATGTCCCTGTAGTTACCTTTATTTAATTGTAGTACTGTTACATCTGATTCCAGCTTTTCCATCTCAAACTGCAGGGTAAATTCTGTCAGATTGTGGTCACTGCTCCCTAAGGGCTCCTTCACCTTAAGTTCCCTAATTAAGTCTGCCTCATTACACATCATGATGTGGATGTGCCGGCGTTGGACTGGGGTAAACACAGTCAAAAGTCTGACAACACCAGGTTTTAGTCCAACCGATTTATTTGATAGTAAACTCACAAGCTTTCGAGGGGACTCCCTCTTCGTCAGGTGAACTCTCCATTCACCTGACGAAGAGGGAGTCCCCTCGAAAGCTTGTGAGTTTACTATCAAATAAATCGGTTGGACTAAAACCTGGTGTTGTCAGACTTTTGACTGTCATTACACATCACCAAATCCAGAATTGCCTGTTCCCTAGTAGATTCTGTCATAAGCTGCCCCAAAGAGCCATCTTTTAGACATTTCACAAATTCTTTTTCTTGGGATTTTCCCAGTCCACCTGCATATTGAAGTCCCCCATGATTATTGTAATATTGCCTCTTTTATCTGCCTTTTCTGTCTTCTGATTTATTTTCTGTCCCACATCCTGGCTACTGCTCTCATCAGGGTCTTCTTACCTTTGGAATTCCTCAACTTTATCCACAGAGATTCTATGCCTCCTGATCCTATATCACTTCTTGCTATCGATTTAACTTCATTCCTTACTAACAATGTAACCCCGCCCCCTTTGTCCACCTGCCTGTCTTTTCGATGGGACACATGTTCTTGGATACTTAGATCTCAGCCCTGATCCCATTGCAGCCACATCTGTCTGATAGCCACAACATCGTACTGGTCAGTTTCAATGTGCGCAACAAGCTCATTTATCTTGTTCTATGTACTGCATGCATTTAGATACAACATATAGACAGCATGGTTTTGTGAAGGAGAGGTCATGTTTCACAAACTTGATAGATTCCTTTGAGGAAGTGACAAGAAAAGTTGACCAGGCAGGGCAGTGGATGTTGTATACATGGACTTTAGTAAAGCCTTCAATAAGGTTCCTCATGGGAGGCTGATACAGAAAGTAAAGTCATGTAGGATCTGAGGTGAGCTGGTAAGATGGATACAAAGCAAGCTTGGGCATAGAAAGCAGAGAATAACAGTGGAAGGGTACTTTTTTAACTGTGACAAGCAGTATTCCACAAGGATCAGTGCAGGGGTCTCTGTTGTTTGTCATAGAAATAAATGATTTGGAGGAAAATGTAGATGGTCTGATTTGTAAATTTGCAGGTGATACAGAAATTAGGGAAGGAACGGATAGTGAGAAGGATTGTCAGAGGAATCAACAGGATATAAATTGGCTGGAGACCTGGCCAAAAGATGGAATTTAACCTGGATAAATGTGAGGTGATGCGATTTGGAAGGTGTACTACAGAAGGAACGTATACAGTAAATAGTACAGCCCTTAAAAATATTAGCATACAGAAGAGTCTGGGCATGCAGATCCACAGTTCTCTAAGATGGCAGCTCAGGTGGACAAGGTGGTCAAGAAGGAATATGGCATGCTGGTTTTCATTGGTCAGGGTGTTGAGTATAGGAAAACCATATTGCAACAGTATACGGCTTAGGTTTGGCCATATTTGGAGTATTGTGTACAATTCTGGTTGCCACACTACCAGAGGGATGTGGATACATTGGTAAAGGTGCCGAACAGATTTTCCAGGATATTGCCTGGTTTGGAGGATATGGACTATGAAGAAAGGTTGAACAAACTTGGATTGTTTTCATTGGAGCATTGGAGGACGAGGTGGGAACCTGAAAGAGATTTACAAGATTCTGACAGTCTTGGATAGAGTGGATAGTCAGAATCTTTTTCCCAGGGTCAAAGGATCAGTTATTTGGGTGAATAGGTTGGAAGTGAGAGGGGGAAAGTTTAAAAGAGATGTAAGGGGCAAGTTTTTCACACAGAGGGTGGTGAATGCTGGAATACACTGCCGGAGGAGGTGGTAAAAGCAGATTCTGTGACAACGTTCAAAAGGCATCTGGATAGATACCTGCATAGGCAAGGAAAAGAGGGATATGGACTACATAAAGGTAAGAAAATATTAGATAAGAAAGGCATCTGTGTCAACACAGACTTGGTCGGCCAAAGGGAGGGCCTGTTCCTGTGCTGTACTTTTCTTCATTCTTTCTTCTATAAATATATAAGGAATTCAACGGGAAGTAAATCAACTAAATTGTTGCATCATTCTGTGGTTTAAATATTTACATAGTCTTTTGAGACAGTGAATCACATCTTCAATAGTAGAGATGATAAGGAACTAAATGGCCCATAACTTCAATTCCCTGGTGTGTCATACCTGAGGAGGCACCCTATAGATGCACTGGCATTAACTATCCCCTCCCTCCCAACCCTCTGGCAGCCCTAGCCAGCCCGTGATTTTCTCTCCCTGCCTACTCTCCCGACTCATCAATTCACCCCAAAGCCCCCCATGCCCTCCCCACCCCCCAACGACACCCCCGCCCCACAACTGTCCTCCCCACCCTCCAAACATCTCCTCAAACCCAAGTGCCCTCACCACCCCAACCTTAAACACACCCCTCTCACCCTCCCCCCAGTACAGATACACCTCCACCACTCTGAGTGCCCTCCCCCCCCTACTGACCAGACCCCCACTCCCTGGATGCACTCTATCTCTGCAACTCTCTCCCCATCACCCAACTACACCCCCTGAACCTGACTGGCTTTGGCTGTTGCCTGTCCAACCTCAAGTACATGCCCACCCACCCAACTGCCCTCCTCACACCCAACTACACCCCAATACCTTAAACAGCTCTCCCACATCCCGAATACTTTCCCACCTGTCACCGACTGCCCTCCCCATCACCCCGCTTTTCCCTCTCCGCTCTGAATATACACCTGTCTTTCCCATTGCCCAAATATCTCCCCAATCCCCTGACTGATTTGATTTGATTTATTATTATCACATGTATTAACATATTAGTGAAAAGTATTGTTTCTTGTGCACTGTACAGACAAAACATACCATACATAGGGAAGGAAAGGAGACAGTGCAGAATGTAGTGTTACTGTCATAGCTAGGGTGGAGAGAAAAATCAACTTAATGCAAGGTAAGTCCATTCAAAAGTTTGACAGTAGCAGGGACGAAGCTGTTCTTGAGTCAGTTGGTACCTCAAACTTTTCTGTTTTTCTCTCGACAGAAGAAGGTGGAAGAGAGAATGTTTGAGGTGCGTGGGGTCCTTAATTATGCTGGCTGCTTTGCCGAGGCAGCAGGAAGTGTAGACAGGTCAATGGATGGGAGGCGTGATGGATTGTCCACTCCATACTCCGTATACTCCTGACCTGTCTCACTGACCACTTTTCCCACTGAACACCCGACGTTCCCCATTGACCAGCATCCCAAACTGACCACCATCCCCACACACCACTCAGACCCCTCTACTACCACAATACCTACTGAACAACCCCCCGACCTCCTGACTCCCCCACTGACCATCTCCCACCTATTCATTTATCTTACAAATCTACTTTCTCTCTGGTTTCCTAAAGTAACTGGTCCTTTAACTTGCCTGCTTTAATGCAGTTAGTGCTGTAAACAAGAGGACATGCCTCCTTCCTTCCAATTTAGCAGCCCTTAATAGAAGGCTGTCTGGAACCCACTTTCTGCACCTTCCTCACCCAGTGTGAGTTAAAAGGTTGGGTGAGAATGGAGCAACTTCATTTTCATTTGAAAGTAACTATCCAGGAGCAGAGTAGCAATCTGACTCCGATTGTCACTCTATGGAATTTACGGCCCATTATTCCTCCTCACTCCGTGCTTCAAAACAAAATTATGGAATGGGGGTGGGGAGAAGGCAATGAATGTGAAAATATAAAACTGTATTTTGGAGTGGGGGAGGGGTTATTGAATGTGGAAATACAATATCGTTAAGGAAAAAGAATTTAACATGGAATATCGACAGCATAATCATACACAAAAGTCTGAGAAATAAGGTCAGAAGAAATAGGAACAGAAATAGGCCATTTGGCTCATTGGATCTGCTCTGCCATTTAATAAGATAATAGCTCATCTGATTTGGGCCTTAACTCCACTTTCCTGCCACTCTTCCACAACCTTTGACTCTCTTGTAGATCAAAAATCTGTCTTACTCAGCCCTGAGTATATTCAATGACCTATCCTCACTAGTTTCTGTGGAAGAGAATTCCAAAGATTAAGAATCCTATGAGAGATGAAATCCCCCCTCATCTGCATCACAAATGGAGATCCATTTCTTTTAAATTGTGTCCCCTATTCTAAGCACCTCCATGACGAGAAACATCCTCTCAGCATCTACCTTGTCAAGCCCCTTCAGAGAGAGTCTTGTATGAGATCACGGTCGAAATTCTCCTATCATTCCTGCCTCAGAAATCATAGCAGGTCAGACAGAAAGTGCAGTGGAGCATTTCAATGTCCGTTGAGCTCAGGTGGGAATTTCTGGTCTTGGGGTACATGCAGCTGGAGAATTCCACCCCACCTTTCATCCTTCTAAACGCCAACAATTATTGTAACCTTCTTGACCTTTCCTCACAAAGCAAAACCTTCAACACAGGAATCAGCTATTGAACCTTCTCTGAACAGTTTTCAATTCAAGTATATCATTCCTTAAATTAGGAATTACAGCTTTTTTCAGCATTGGAGAAAGTTATGAATGAATTACTTATTTAAAAAGCCTTACAGTTGTGGCCTCATCAATGGCCTGTACAGTTGCAGCAAGGTTTGCCTGTTTTATACTCCATCCTTCTTGCAATAAAGGCCAACATTCTGAGAGGGATGTGAGATATCTGGTATCACTTGTGCAGCAGAGTTTAGCAGAGGAAACCCTCCTGAATGAACAACTGACACCTGAGGGACTTACAATGGGAGCAAACTGTTCCAAGATTGGGCAGTGTAGCAAGAAGGAGCTTCAAAGGAGTATCCTCCTTGTTAGGGGAAGGCTAGATGAGCCCAGTGAAGGGCTGCATTGGGAAGAAGGCACTAACCAAGACCAGTAAGATATATCACCAATAGACAGCTACCTTTAAATGACAAAATGATAGTGGCATAAGCAGATGGTCTCAAACATTTGCACTTAGGTCCACAATTACCTGATGCCTGACCACCTCCTAAGGACGTCCCCGACCTGCAGCTATCAAAGTCACTGTGGTGCTGAATTTTTACACATGGGTTGTTTCAGGAATCAACTGTAAACCTGAGTGGTATCTCTCAGTGGGCAGCACGTCATACCATCAAGCAGGTCACGGATGTGCTATTCCAAAAAGCAGCCAACTGCATCCATTTGAGATGGATGGGCAAGCACAGTCCTCTGGGGTTTTTGCCATTGATGGATTTTTTCAAGCCCAGGGGGGCAATGATTGCATCCACATAGCTATCAAGGCAATCTGTTCATTTCCACTTCAACCACTTGCCATCACACCTACTCCATATTGATGTTTTGATCCTTGCAGTTTAACTATATTCGCTTCAATAAAACTAACCACACCTATACTCACACGAGAATCTGTTTCGTAGTGTGTGACAGTGATATTGAAAAAATATTGAGAAATTTGATTTTTTTCCTCATAAGTTGCTTGTGGCATAAAGCTTGCTTTATTAAAGACTATGCCATTGATAGATCTTTCGTGTCACAAGTAGGCTTATTTTAACACTGCAATGAAGCTACTGTGAAAATCCCTGAGGCTCCACACTCCGGCACCTGTTCGGGTACACTGAAGAAGAGTTTAGCATGGCCAAAGCACCTAACCAGCTTTGGCCTGTACAGTTTTTCAGACTGTGGGAGGAAACCGGAGCACCCGGAGGAAACCCACACAGACAATGTGCAGACTCTGCACAGACAGTGACCCAAGCCGGGAATCAAACCCGAATCCTTGGCACTATGAGGCAGCAATGCTAGCCACTGTACCACTGTGCTACCCTCAGCACATTCTGTAAAGAATCAGTTTACTTTCTGGGCAGAATGACTTCTTTAGGAGTGGTGACATTTTTATACTTTATTTACTGTATTTTGTATTGTATTTGGCATTGCCTCTTGTAGTTGAATTTTGCGTTACTGAAAGCTAGCTGTAAACTCAAGAATTAATGCATGTACTCTGTTCTGTCAGACAGGATTCTAGAAAACTTGTAACCCTAATGACAAAAATCTATGAAACTGGATGAAATAAGAAGCTTTTTAGATATTCTACACAAAGACCACAATTTTCAAGTTACATTTCAACAAAGTCATTATACAATGGGCGGGATTTTCCGGCCCTTTCTGCCGGCGGGAACTTCTGGTCACACCAACATCAACACCCTATGAAGGGTCCCCCAGTGACTGGGGTGGTGAGTTATTGGTTACTAGTGGGAGCTTCTAGTCCAGCCAAAGTCAATGTCATTTGCATAGCTTCCTGCCTCTGCTGGAGGAAAACCTGCTGCATGGGGTGGGCAGAAAATCTGGCCAATGTGCCTTTCATAATTTTGTCAGAATCACATAGAAAAGTGGATGGATCCATAGTTGAAGTATTGACGGTATTGCATTGAAAATGTCAATGTGGAACCTAGAATCTAGAGTAAGCAGGTTTCTGATGTTTAGCAGTATCTTCCTTTGATTTGACCATTTCCATTGAAACCAAATAGCCTGTTGGTAGGCATAAAATGTTCAATGTTAACAAAGATGTCACCACTCTGAAGGAGTTCATTCTGCCCGGAAAATAAACTAATAGTCTACAGAATGTGCCGGGGCATTTCTATGTAAAGATTTTAGAAAGAAAGTTAAGTTCAAGGACTTAAGAATGAAATCAAGTTTGATAACAGCTGTAACTCTCTTTTGTAGAACAATCCAACCCAGTGAAGAAAAAATCCATCAACTATTTTTGCAAAAACACAGTGACATAACCATCTGCTTATCAAACTTTGCTGTTGGAGACAGAATGGTTAGCACTGCTGCCTCACAGCGCCAGGGACTAGCGTTCATTTCTGACTTCATGTCGCTGTGTAGAATTTGTACATTCTCCCTGTGACTGCTTGGGTTTCCTCCGGGTGCTCCGGTTTCCTCCCATGGTCCAAAGATGTGCAGTGTTAATGGATTGGCCATGCTCAATTGCACCTCAGTATCAGAGAGACTAGCAGGGTAAATATGGGGGAGGGAGGGTTACAGAGATAGGGACTGGCTGGGACTGTTGTTGGTGCAGGCTCGATGGGCCGAATGGCCTGCTTCTGCACTGCAGGGATTCTAAGATTCTTATGCTCAACTATCTGCCATAGATTCCTTTGCATCTCTTATAAAATGGAGGCCTTCTTTAATGATAACAGTGAATTAATTCAAATGTGACTAAAGTTAACAGCTTGCCATCTTTGGAGACTAGCAATGCCAATGAAAGCACAAAACTGGACATTATGGAGGGAAGGATGCTTTGCAATAAAACATTGTTTTTTGCTGATCTTCTGAAACAACTGTTAATTTTGAATAGGTCACTTGATTAAGAACATGAGGATTTGGATTCATTACACTAATTTACATCTGCCTATATTTTATCCGCAAAGGTTACTTCTGGCTTAATAATAAGGTTCCATCTCAACAATAACAACGATAACTTGCATTTATATGGTGACTTTAAAATAGTAAAATATCTCGAGGTGTTTCACATTACTTGGCTGCTATTATTAGAAACATGCAATTTGATGGCCCCGATGGTGGACCCATTCATCAGCTGGAAAGCAAATCAATTTTGACCATTTTAGGAAACTCGAACAGAATTTAATGTCAATCAGGCATTTTACTGCCTCAATAGGCAAGAAGCCCACCTGCAAGAGCTGCTGGATGCTCCAGCAGACTCGAAAGCAGCCATATGAAATAAATCTCAGAATTTAAGTGAATGGGTTGAGTTCACTAGGGGGTCAGAAAGGCAGACCCCGATGATAGGGAAGAATGGTTATTATGGAGCTTGACCTCTGGGTGGGAAGAACATCCTCAACCTACGACATCATACTTAATTGGGGCGGGCAGGGTGGTGGGTGGTGAGATGGAACATGCCCTACGCCTCTTACCCTCCCTGCTGATTCTAAAGCACAACCCTTGACCTATTTCTCAGTCCACTCCCACTTTTGTTGTTGATGGGGAGGATGTGTGGAATTAAATTCTGCCCATGGTGTTTTAGTGCTTTGATCCATCAGTTGTTACAAAGAACCTAAGGATTCACCAGGATAATGCTAGGGATTGGAATATTGCAGCAGAGAAGCCTAAGAGAAGATTTGATAGTCACATTAAAACAATATTGGAGTTCTTGAGATAGCGAATAAGGAAAACTGTTTTTTTGGCCTGATCAACAAGAAGTCATCAAATTAAAATTGACATTCAGGAGACTGAGGAAAGAAATTATGGTACATTTATTTATACAAGGGACTTTTGGAATTTAGAATATTTTCTCGCTTGTGAATGACTGAAGTGAAGGATTTTGTGGGTGAGAATCTTGTTATCATAGCACTGTTTGAGACATTGTTGAAGTAACTGAGTGCACTTTTCTAGTGGTGCAGCACTCACCAGAAAAGTGCACTCAGTTACTCCAACAAAGGCTTATGGGGCATAGCATCTTGAGAAGGGTACTCACAGGAATGGTAACCTGCATACATCAGAAGCAGGTTATTTAGCATTACTTCAATACCATACATCCCTACTGGCTGACATTATGTCCATCCACTAAATTTGCCCCACTAACAACAAAAGTGAAAGTGGACTGAGAAATAGGTCATGGGTTGTGTCTTAGAATCAGCAGGGAGGGTAAGAGGCGTAGAGCATGTTCCATCCTACCACTCACCACCATGCAGTTAACAAATTTACACATCATCCGCAGCAGATCAAGCATTCAGCTGCAAGTTAGAAACGTAGAAAACATTAGAAAAACTACTGCACAATACAGGCCCATTGGCCCACAAAGTTGTGCTGAACATGTCCCTACCTTAGAGATTACTAGGCTTAACTATAACCCTCTATCTTACTAAATTCCATGTACTTACCTAAAAGTCTCTTAAAATATCCTACACATCTGCCTCCACCACCGTTGCCGGCAGCCCATTCCACGTATCCACCACTCTCTGAGTGACAAACTTACCCCTGACATCTCCTCTGTTCCTACTCCCCAGCACCTTAAACCTGTGTCCTCTTGTGGCAACCATTTCAGCCCTGGGAAAAAGCCTCTGACTATCCACTTGATCAATACCTCTCAACATCTTATACACCTCTATCAGGTCACCCCCCCATCCTTCGTCTCTCCAAGGAGAAAAGGCTGAGCTCCCTAAACCTATCCTCACAAGGCATTCTCTCCAATCCTGGCAACATCCTTGTAAATCTCCTCTGCACCCTTTCTATGGCTTCCACATCCTTCCTGTAATGAGGCAACCAGAACTGAGCACAGTACTCCAAGTGGGGTCTGACCAGGGTCCTATATAGCTGCAACATTATCCCTCAACTCCTAAACTCAATTCCTCAATTGATGAAGGCCAGTACACCGTACGCCTTCTTAACCACAGCTTCAACCTGCGCAGCTGCTTTGAGCATCCTATGAACTCGGACCTCAAGATCCTTCTGATCTTCCACATTGCCAAGAGTCCTACCATTAGTATTATATTCTGCCATCCTATTTGACCTGCCAAAATGAACCACTTCACACTTATCTGGGTTGAACTCCATCTGCCACTTCTCCGCCCAGTCTTGCATCCTATCAATGTCTCGCTGCAACTGCTGACATCCCTCCACACTATCCACAACACCTCCAACCTTTGTGTCATCAGCAAACTGACCAACCCATCCCTCCACTTTCTCATCCAGGTCATTTTTAAAAATCACAAAGAGTAAGGGTCCCAGAACAGATCCTGGGGCACTCCACTGGTGACCGACCTCCAAGCAGAATATGACCCATCTATAACCACTCTTTGCCATCTGTGGGCAAGCCAGCTCTGGATCTACAAAGCAATGTCCCCTTGGATCCCATGCCCCCTCACTTTCTCAATAAGCCTTGCATGGGGCACCTTATCAAATGCCTTGCTGAAGTCCAAGTTGAGCCCTGCATTCAAGTAAGTTAAAGGAACAGACACCCATCTTGTTTGGAGAACTTCTACCTTTGTAAAGTGGCTGAAAGTGTCCTGAAGTACCCAAATGGTGAGTTGGCAAATTAATTATTTTTCATCCCCAGCTTGGCTGCCCTTACTCAGACTTGGTGACTCACCATGTGCTGATTCTAACTCTTTAATAGACTGTTCCACAATCTGAATTGCTGGCTGCATCAAGTGATGGTACTTCTTCATAATTTGTGTGGTGTTGCTCTCTCCTCCTCCTGGGACTATGGTTGGGCAGAATGCAATTATTGAGTGTTTGAAAGTGGAAAACCAGAAGGAAAGGTCAGGGTGAAGGTAGGGTTCTGGACTGGGAAGCAAGAGGCCCATGATCACACTACCTGCAACTACTCAATATGCCAGATAGGTGAGAGTGAGCTCAAAGTTGAGAAGGGACATAAGGCAGGAACATAGTGTCATCCTCAATATTCTCAATGAGGCCATGATGCAGAATGCTATCTGCTTTTGTATTCAGGAGATACAGCTGGTCTTGCCCCTCACTAGTCCTGCTCTGGTTACTTCTATTGTCCAGGGAGAGGACAGAATGTTAGATTAAGTAGCACTATATGTGGGTAGTATGGAGGCCTGGTAGCACAATGGTAGCATCCCTATCGCTGGACCAGAAGTTTCAGGTTCGACTCCAATGCCAGGACTTGTTGGCCAAGAAAGGAGCGTCCAACGTGGTTCAATGAGTTGATAATCAGCTTGGAAATCCTTTCACCACTTCCTACACCAGAAGACAGCATGGTTAATATATAAGATATGCTAACAGTAACTGCGTGTGGATGATGTGCCTGCGGTAGCTGAATCACTGGCGTCATGTGGAGATGGCAAGGTGGATGTGAGGCTGGCAATATTGGTAGGTGTGTGAGGATGAAGCATAGCAAGTTATGTATGAGTTCTGCGTGCCTGGGGCTGCTGCTGGATGAGTGCTTGGGATGTGGTACATTGAACATGATGGAAGCATGGTTATATGGTGGATAGGAGATGTTATGTGAAGATGTATTCATTGTCATTGAACACTTGTGTGAGGTCATTATACTTGTGATACTTCTGGCTGGTGTTCAAGTCCTGACACTGGGAATTGACTTCCCTAATCTTCTGTTCTCAATCACTTCTGAGAATTGGCCTTGAGGGCCTTCTCGTTCCCTGCAAAGTTATGGCTTTTCTTTTCCTGTCTACCTACATCACTGAGGTCTCCAATACTGCAGATCCTGGAACCCTTTCTGTGCCCTGATAGTCTATATTCATTGTTTAGCATTGCAGCTATAATGGTCAGTCGAAGCCCTCTAACATTCAGTACCGCTTACCTTTAAGTGGGATAATTGCCCTGAAGAACAGAAGTCTGGCTGCACCGCAAGTTCTGATGTGTAGATACTGGCATTGGACCGGGGTAAACATAGTAAGAAGTCTTGTTGGTTAAACTCCAACAAGTTTATTTTATACTAAACTCACAAGCTTTCGGTGTTTGCCCCTTCGTCAGGTGAGTGGAAAGTACTCCACTCACCTGACGAAGGGGCAAATCCCGAAAGCTTGTGGGTTTACTACCAGATAAACTTGTTGGACTTCAACCTGGTGTTGTGAGACTTCTTGAGACTGTGTGCACCACAAGTTATCAGCACAATCCTGCTCTGCTCCTTTGGGACTGTCAGCAGTGCTTTTGATTAGAACCACATAGGATGGTCATGAATTGTAACCCCCAAATTGAAGTAATGGGCACAGATTAATTTTAGTTCTGCATTTTTTAGGGAAAAATATTTGAAACAGATTTATAACTATGTGAAAGAAAACAGCTCAGTGAAACTTGTTTTGGATTTCTCAAGCAAAGTTCTGGCACAGATACAATTTGTGAATAGTCTACCTCTACCCTGAAAACTTCTCATGTTCCAAGGAAATTGAAATATCGTTAAATGAGAGTCTTTTTCCTCAAAGCTATTTGGAATACAGTTACAAGTGAAAGCTATAATAATTAACCTTAAAACTACAAGTGTTCATTCTGCTCTGCTGAAAGAAATTGAGTGTGTCCTCTTCTTGATAATAGTTATTCTTTACAGTGAAAGAATTGTGTTTTTGTATCCATCATTCTTCTATAAATTGTGACTCTAACCTCAATGCACAACATGTATAATGGGAATTTTTATTAAGGTTATTTTCTCTTCAATTAAATTGTGCTCTTGATGAGGACAATCAAAGAAGTAGTTGCCCACTTCACAGTCACACCTTAAGTTAGGTTTTTAGATTAAAATTCTTGACTCTGTTATACCTGCCACACAGTCTATTTTAACCCTTATATGATGGACAAAGAATTGCGAGTAGCATTCTTGTTAGTACAACCAATATTTATTTAAAACACACAATCAATAATCACCCCCCAATTAACAATAAGTTATTTTACAGAAAATACTAAAGTTCAAGTCCAATACTAGACCTTGACTTAACTTTGCATGAGTGGCAAGTACCCAAGAAATATTAGCCTTTATCTGTGTGCTGGTCTCTGTAGTTCTCTGCGTAGTCTGGTCCTTTGGTCTGGTCTGCCACTCTGGCTCTGGTCTTCCTTCTTAGGCGTGGTGGGCCTCCTCGTGCTGGTCGTTGCTGGTGACGGTCGCTGTTGCTGTAGCTCATACGTGGGGTCAGGGAGAGAGAGAGCTTCTTCTGTTGTGCAGCACCTTGGGTTTTGCGTCCCTTTTGGCCATTGCCAATCAATCAATCAGGACTTAATCAACCTGATCAATAAAATCCAATCGGGTGCTGCCTCACCAATTTCTGGATGTGTCCCCAACAGCCATGTCTGTAGGTGCTGGGGGCAGGTAGGGCACACACCTCCCTCCCAAATAATTGGTTACGGTGCCCCTATGTCTGGTAACCCAGTTTGACCAGAAAGTCCCTTTTGTCCTGGAGATGGCCTATATCCTGTGTATTCAGTCATCTGAGACACAGCCTGTTTATCTCTATCTTTTAGGCTGCAGTCTGCTGTTTTAGTTCTTGCCCAATTGTCCCAGAGTGCTTTACAAATTGCCATTTTAGGTAGCCCATTTGGCCACAATTCTGATTCTTCAAAATAACTCATACACAAGTCTAACAGTATTGTAATGTTTGCACACTCTGAACACTAATTTCAAAAGCAGACGATGCTGTGAAGGACTTGTTGACTTTCCAAGGATAAGCTACACCGCTGAATTCTACTTGCATGACTTGCACAATGTTCTTCGGAAATATGGAAGTACTCAACTACAACCTTGCATTCATCTGAACACCTTGAATTGGTGCTATCTTGATGTCATGTAACCCAACTGACTGATGTGACACCCAGATTCAAGTTTGGCAGTGCAGGTTCTGGCTGTGTTTGCATTGTCCATTCCTGATAAAAGAAGCATAAAGCATCAAGGTAGGACCCGCAGCAACATTAAAGGGCCATGTACCTGACTACAGTGTCTAAACAAAGCATCTAAAAATACATCTAGAATATTTTTAGAGGTGTTTTTATTAATTTCTGCATTTGCCAAAGAATATTGCCACATTCTCCAAGTGATGGCAAGAGAACAGCTGTGGGGGGCAGTAACAGGAGTGCCTCTAGATCTCTGGAATGACATGGAGATGGAATAGAGGCTGCAGAGGAGGCAAACTCTGCATTATGCTCTCAGCCAATTTGATTCCAGACCCCTCCATGCTCTTTGACGGTGATAGGACACTGACTGGCAGGCCAACCAATGCATCCAGAAGGCTGAATAATGGGTGGGATTTTACAGCCTCGATCAAGCGAAATTGGAAATTCTCGCCCGAGGTCAATGGACATTTCTGTTATCCACCTCTTGCCTTCTCTGATTCTGTGGTGGACAGGACGATAGACTTCTGGCAAATATGTTGTGTTTCAGTGGGTGGGACTCTCATCCAGAAGTGGATGGATTTCCAACGTCCACCCTTGCCATTGCTGCACACTGTATAAATTGGCAATTATCTAATTGTTGGTTTCAAAGTGAGTTTTAAGCCCTAACATTGAACGATTCATGCTCCCCCTACCACATCCAAGCAGCAGGGTGGGATGTCTGGGAGCTGTAATCAGTGGCAATGACCTGGAAGGAGGTGAGCACAGCACTCATGGAGTGGCTCCTTGTATTAAGGGGGATTGACTTGGGAATACTGGCTCTGACAGAGAATTGACTTCAGGGTGACCAGGCTTGTCTCATGACTATCAGCTCTAACTGGGTGTGACCAGATTTTGACTAGGGGGTGACCAGGCTTGACCCAGGGGTGAGCAGGATAACACTGGAGGGAGACCAGGGTAACACTAGAAGGAGACCAGCAGCTTAGTCAGATGATACCAGGGGCAAAGACTCTGGAGTACTAAGGACCTAGTTGGAGAATATTTGGGGAAAGACTCAAAGCCACCAGACAGAAGACTTAATGGGAGCTTGGTCAGAGGGTAGTGAGGGCAAGACTCCAGGGTACCGGGGTGGAAGATTCCAAAGTACTGGGGCCTAGTCGGAGGATACCAGGGTTGACTTCGGGATACAAAAGAAGATTTGAAGGTACATGGGGCAAGACCTTGGAGTACTGGGAGCGTCATAGAGGGTGATGAGGATGTTGACTTGGCGATGACCAGGGGACTTATTCAGAGAAGACAGGGGAAGACTTTCAAGTGTGAAAGCCACTGTACCTGAGGATGCCTTCTGCTGCTGGACCAAGGGCTTCTTGGCAGGGTCTCACAAAAGGAGGGGAAGCCTGTGGATGGTTTTGGGTTGAGCTATTCAGCTAATGGCATACTTGTTTGAAACTCATACATTCACCTGACGAAGGGACTAACCCCAAAAGCTAGTGAGTGTACTATCAAATAAATTGGTTGGACTTAAGCCTGGTGTTGTCAGACTTTTTACTGTGAAATTCATAGAGTCATAGATGTTTACAGCATGGAAATAAGCCGTTTGGCCCAACTTGTCCATGCCACCCGGTTTTAAATACTAAGCTAGTCCCAATTGCCCACAGTTGACCCATATCCCTCTGTACCCATCTTACCCATGTAACTGTCCAAATGCATTTTAAAAAACAAAATTGTACCTGCCTCTACTACTGCCTCTAGCAGCTCATTCCAAACACTCATCATCCTCTGAGTGAAACATTTGCCCATCTGGATCTTTTTGTATCTCTATTATCTCACCTTAAACCTATGCCCTCTAGTTTTAGACTCCCCTACCTTTGGAAAAAGGTGTTGACTATCCATCTTATCTAAGCCCCTCATAATTTTATAGACCTCTACAAGATCACCCTGAACCTCCTACGCTTCAGGGAAAAAAGTTCCAGTCCATCCACCCTCTCCTTATAAACTCAAACCATCAAGCATCCTAGTAAAGAGTGGATAATGGTGGAGTCATTAGCGCCACATTGGACATTAGGAGTCACAGACAGCTGCTTTTGTCCATAGCTGCCTGGGGCATCTAATCCATTCTGCTTGTTTGTCTGGAATGTTTTTACAATGCAAGGAGTGTTACATCCAACGGGTATGAGGTATTAGACTTTGTTTTCTTTCAGACTGCTCAGAAACATCCAGAAGCCAGCATGCAATCAGGAACCATTTTATCTGCCCAGTAATTTCCAATTTGAAAAACAGAATAAAATAATTTTATGAGGTAGCCAGGCTGACTGAGATGCATATATAATATGTATATTTCTTTTGTTGTCTTGGCTGGAACATGCTTCCCCATTGAAGAAAGTAAAATTATTTTTTAAAATGTGGTCTTCGGAAAGGGAGATAGGAAGTGCAGAAGTATACATGCATTTTTTTTATTTGTGCTGGTACATCAGCCAGTTAGTAATGGAAATGACATTTCCCTGTTGAATTTTCCTTTTTGCTAGGTTTAAACCCAGGACAAGGGTCCAAAAGGAACTTGTCTGGTCCTGGGGTTAAGGAATGTTTAGATATTTTAGGTGGAGTTGAAATTCAACTGCCTGGAGAAGTCTATTCAGAGCTAAAATGCTGATTTTATTTCCCTCTGTTGGAGTCAGGCTCGTGGGTGTTTTCAATGACTTTGGTCCTTTTAGGAGATTCTGGCTCAGATTCTAACATAGCTGGAAAGTCAAAGGGGCTTTTGGTTGGCACAGCAGCAAGCGGGCAGTTGGACCTTGAACTTGGCTGGCCTGTCTGCACTGTGATAACAGGAAAATGGCCTTCTGGAAGGGACATCTCCTGAATTCATACAGGATATGGCTATAGTGCTATAGCCTGTTGGAGGGTTATGGATCATTTTAAAGGGAGTTGTTAGTTCTGTCTGGAAATTCTGCATAATGGTGGTGACAGGAGGTCCAATCAGTTTGTCAGTTGGGTAATAGGTTCTGTGTGCTTTGGGATATTGCAGCTCTCTGGAGGATAGTCTGCTCTTGCTGTACCTCTGAGTGACTTATCAGTTGGGGCAGGCAACATCCTCACTCTTTCTGGACCAATCTGGGAACTTTCCTGCTCCACATTTTAACGTGCCATAAAATGGTTGGCAAAATCAATTACCAGTTTCCTTGTCAGGGCCTTTGACTTTGGAGGTAGTGCTTTCTTAACAATACCACGTCCTCAGGAACATCACTACCCTCTAATGGAGTTGCAGCTCTATCTACCATCACTGGTGGTTTTTCAACTGGGGGAGGCAGCTTCTCGAACAGTTCTGGGTATTTGGGAATCTCTTGGATCTGCTTCAGATTTGGAAAGGTGAGTTTGGATAGCCAGACCTCCTGTTCACCCAACAGGGGTATAGGCTCCTTTTGACTTAAATCTAGCCAAGGTAGTTTCCTTGCCAGCAGAGAGTGTATTCAAGTACTTTCTTGGCATTACTCTTCTAAAATTGGAAAGACTATTTCAGTTAGCTGGACTTCCTTGTTCTCAAACAGGGGTATGTACTTCTTTCCTTTTAAATTTGCCCCTATTTAATGCTGGATATAAGGATTTTGCCAGCCTGCTAGGATTCCTGAGAATTCCCCCCAAAAATTGTGTTTTATGTGAGTCCAGAATCAAAAGTCCAATGACATATCCCATCAAAGGGCAGCAGGCTGACTGTTGGACCATAATTTGTCTTTCCAGAAATGAGGAATTCCATGGTGGGAGAAGGCACATAGACAAAAGTACAAATACTCTAGTAGTTCACAATGTAGATGAGGGCCAGACAATTTTAAAACTGGACAGAGTTCATTCTGCTGCTACCGATCAAATGGTAAATGATAGATAATGATAGACTACTTGCCTAGAAACCTGCTTTTCTTCTGAGGCCTAACAGTGACTGAAGATAAAATTCAATAGTTGTATAATTACAGGAATTCAGACAGATCAAATCTTGGTCCTGTGACAGGTTGGTTTCAAGTTGAGCAATTCAGCTAACAAGTGTCCTGGTTGAAAACCTTTTTAGAGTAGGTAATGGTGGGGCTGTTAGCACCATTTTGGAGATTAGGAATCACAAACACCTGTTTTTGTTCATAGCTGGCTGGGGCAGACATCTCATCTGCTAATCCATTGTTTGGCTTTGGATGATGCAAGGAGTGCTACATTAGTTTGTTAGGTGTGTTCAGGACGGTTTCCTGACACAGCACGTGGATAAGCCTACGAGAGGAAAGGCTGTACTTGACCTGGTGCTGGCTAATGAACCAGGACAGATGACAGATCTCTCGTTGGGAGAGCATCTCGGGGATGGAGATCATAATTCTAAATCCTTCACGATAGCATTGGAAAGAGATAGGATCAGGCAGGCTAAGAAGGTGTTTGTCTGGAGTAAGGGGAAATATGATGACATCAGGCAGACAATTGGATGAGTAGACTAGAAGGAGGTGTTCTTGGGGAAAAGTACTGAAGGAAGGTGGAGGATTTTCAAGGAATGTTTGTCTGGAGTTCTGCACGACAATGTTCCAATGAGACAAGGAGGTTTTGGTAGGTCGCGGGAGCTGTGGTGCACGAAGGTTGTGGTGAACCTGGTCAGGAAGAAAAGAAAGCCGTATAAAAGGTTCAGAGAGCTAAGAGATGTTAAGGATCTAGAGGAGTATAAGGCTTGTAGAAAGGAGCTTAAAAAGGAAATTAGGAGAGCCAGAAGGGGACATGAGAAGGCCTTGGCGGGTAAAATTAAGGAGAATCCCAAGGCGTTCTACAAATATGTGAAGAGTAAAAGGATGAGAAAAGAAGGGATAGGACCTATAAAAGGTGAAGGGGGAAAAGTCTGTGTGGAACCGGAAGGAATGGCAGAGGTGCTTAATGAGTACTTTGCCTCGGTATTCACGGTGGAAAGTGATCTGGGAGGTTGTACTACAGGTTTGCGGCAGACTGAAAAGATTGAGTATGTGGATATTAAGAAAGGGGATGTGTTGGAACTTTTAAATTCTATCAAGATAGATAAGTCGCCGGGACCGGATGAGTTGGACCCCAGATTACTGTGGGAGGTGAGGGAAGTGATTGCAAACCCCTGGCGATGATGTTTGCATCGTCGATGGAGACGGGAGAGGTTCTGGAGGATTGGAGGATTACAGATGTGGTTCCTATTTTCAAGAAAGGGAACAGGGATAACCCGGGAAATAACCGACCGGTGAGTCTGACCTCAGTGGTTGGTAAGTTGATGGAGAGGATACTGAGGGACAAGATTTATGAGCATTTAGAGAAGTTTAGAATGATCAGGAATAGTCAGCACGGCTTTGTCAAGGGCAGGTCGTGCCTTACGAGCCTAGTTGAGTTCTTTGAAAATGTGACTAAACACATTGACGAAGGAAGAACGGTAGACGTGGTTTACATGGACTTCAGCAAGGCGTTTGATAAGGTCCCCCATGCAAGACTTCTTGAGAAGGTGAGAGGGCATGGGATCCAAGGGGCTTTGGCCTTGTGGATCCAGAACTGGCTTGCTTGCAGAAGGCAGAGAGTGGTTGTGGATGGGTCTTTCTCTGCATGGAAGTCGGTCACCAGTGGAGTGCCCCAGGGATCTGTTCTAGGACCCTTGCTGTTTGTCATTTTCATAAATGACCTGGATGAGGAAGTGGAGGGATGGGTTAGTGAATTCGCCGACAATACAAAGGTTGGTGGTGTTGTGGATAGTCTGGAGGGATGTCAGAAGTTGCAGCGTGACATAGATAGGATGCAAGACTGGGCGGAGAAGTGGCAGATGGACTTCAACGCAGATAAAGGTGTAGTGGTCCATTTTGGCAGGACCAACGGGATGCACGAGTACAATATCAAGGGTAGGAGTCTTAGCTGGGTTGAAGAGCAGAAGGATCTTGGGGTCAGGGTCCATAGGACTCTTAAATCGGCCTCACAGGTGGAGGATGTGGTCAAGAAGGCGTATGGTGTACTGGCCTTCATTAATCGAGGGATTGAGTTTAGGAGTCGGGAGGTAATGCCGCAACTTTATAGGACCCTTGTCAGACCCCACTTGGAGTACTATGCGCAGTCTGGTCGCCTCACTACAGGAAGGATGTGGAAGCTATTGAGAGGGTGCAGAGGAGATTTACAAGGATGTTGCCTGGATTGGGAGGCATGCCTTATGAAGATAGGTTGAGGGAGCTAGGTCTCTTCTCCCTGGAGAGACGAAGGTTGAAAGGCGACCTGATAGAGGTTTATAAAACGTTGAGACGAATAGATAGGGTGGATTCTTGGAGGCTATTTCCCAGGGCTGAAATGGTCGCTACGAGAGGACACAGGTTTAAGGTGCTGGGAAGCAAGTACAGAGGAGATGTTAGGGGAAAGTTTTTCACTCAGAGAGTGGTGAGTGAGTGGAATCGGCTGCCGTCGGTGGTGGAAGAGGCGAACTCGCTGGGGTCTTTTAAAAGACTTCTGGGTGAGTATATGGGATCTAATGGCATTGGAAGTTACAGATAGTTCTATGGCTTGGTAGGTATAGATGTGATCGGCGCAACATGTGGGCCGAAGGGCCTGTTTGTGCTGAGGTGTTCTATGTTCTATTAGGGAGTGTGAGGTATTGCCCTTTGTTCGCTTTCACACTGCTCAGAAACTTCCAGAAGCCAGGGTAGGTGGATGGAAGCATATGTAGGAGTGTGGGGATAGGGTGTGGGAGTACCTAAATGTTAGGTGTGAGTCTTAAGTGCTGAGGAGTGCTACTAGTGATTATGGGAGTGTGGTGCGTTGAACAATTTGAGAGGCTGGGATTGTGCTGGACAAGACATGTCATAAAGAAATGTAATCACTAACCTGAGATCTTTAGACCTCTTGTAGCCAAGCTGCCAGATCTTCCCAGACTCCAGGAGTTGGCTTTCAGGCCAGCTGCTCACACACACTTTTGAAGTTAGGCCTTGGAGATCTCCTGGCATCCTGTGGGCCATGACATCTCTCCTCAAGCTCACCTGCTCCACTGACACTTTCAGTTCGCATCCCTCACTTTGGATCCTCTGTCCTGATGTTCCGTTTGCACAAAATTCCATTGCAGCAATTGGTTTATGTAGCTTCCATTTAAGGGACAACTTCCCCGTTTGATGTCAAGCAAACAGTGTCGCTGGGGCCATGTGCTGTTTACTTTTGCTGATAATGTCAAGGAACCAAAACAGTATTAAATTAATACTACTATCATTTAGATGAAGTGAGTACATGAATTTTATATTTTCCTCATGTTGATCTGAAGAGGTGTGAACTGGCTGTGAATCCCTGTCTCTGCATCCAAATATTGAGGCAGATGAATTTTTAGCCTACCATTCTTATTCTTTTAAAGGTCTGACAGATGCTGTTCTTCTTTCCAATTTTTTGAAGTTATTTGCTGGAATCACTGACTGAGCTCAGGTGTTATCAGACCTCCACCTCACCTAGGATTGCCAATCCTCCAGACTTGGAGAAATTAAACATACATCTCCAGGTCAGTTTTGTAAGCAACCTAAGAAGAAAATCATCAGGGCATTATAAAAAAATTGCAGTGACAGTCTGTTATGCTTAGCCCTGATATTCCGTTCCATTGCAATCAATAGATTTAAATATCTGATGGTGTGCCTATCAGTTGACTGATCTGACAGCACCCATTTGCGCCACCACTGGGTTGAATTTCTAACCCTTTATACCTTATTTTCATTTTCTTTGAACAATTTAATTTATTAAAATATTGGAGATGGAAAAATATTGGTGAGTGAAGAATCATTCAATTAGGTAACAAAGAGTGTTCATTTTCCATTTGGTATGGGGAGTCGGTGGGCTGTAAGGATAGACAAATAATGGAGGTTTGGGGGGTGGAGTGGCTAGAGGCATGTGATGGATGAAGCCTCCAGGAAAATATCTAACCAGAGTCTACAATTCAAAGACCAAGTGGTTCTAGTTCATGTAAAATGATAAACAGTGAATGTTATCAGATTAAGCAACTGTGGTGGCAATTGCAGCCACAAAGCTAGATAACAATTGGAAGTGGTAATCTTGCTTTAACCCAAAGTCATAGATGACATTTATAATTATTGTTGTTTCAAATTAGCTCAACCTGGTTTGTTAGTTCAGTACATCAGCTAATGTCTTTACCCGGTGTTCCAGTAGGGGAGCTAGACATACATTTTAAAACAGCTAACCCTAATTTTAACTAGGATGAGAACTTGTTTGGAAAATATGTTGGGAGTAATTTTAGCAGCTGAGGCTCTGTAGCAGTGAGTATAGCAGTGGTATCATCGACACAACATTGTAGCCCCAATTTTCCAAAGCATGTTCACAACAACACTCTGCACTGGAAATAAAACCTCACACTGTTACTTACAATGTTCAACAGATATACTTCAAAGAATCATGTCTACAATACTGAACTCCAAGTATTGAATAGCTCCAGAACAAATCAGTAGGATATGCTTTTCCATATATGTATGCACTTCTGAAGTCTATAAAAGAGCAATGTTTGCAGTAATTATAATGATTTTCCTGAGCATCCCAGGTAAAAGAGTAAAAACATACACACCAGTTAAAAAGTAAAAACAGATGTTTGATTAATGGCATGCAGCTGATAGCATACTGGAAACATTATACAGACTCAGCATACTGTTAATTTAAGAAGTAGCTTAACAGATCCAGACTTAGCTCAACTGCACGGCAGGAAATCGGTGAAAAAATAGAGCTTATACTCCATCCTGTAAAGTAACAGAATGTTGAAACACCAGCAGAACAGAAAGTTTATGCGTGTTACCGACTTTATAATTGTTTCTTGGAATTTTCCTTCTTGATAACAAATTGCTGCTTACCACTCCTCAGATAATCTTCTATCAGCAGCATGCATATTGCTGTCTTACGTAGTTTTTGCAAACAGTGTGAAAAAACCATGGTGCATTAAGTCATATATGACCTCAGAAGCAATCAACTTCAGAACGTTATACAGAGGTAAGCAGAGCAATTTTTTAAAAGTGTGTCAAAAAATGTAACTAGCTTGTGTATGAGATCTGTAAATCATTTTTGTTTTTGGGACAGTTACTACACATTTCCTACACAGAAAATAATAATCTTTGTAAAAGAGGCTGGATTAATTGTGACATGTAAAACTTTCTCAGGATAGAATTTGCTACCAATGGTTGCTTCATCGTCTTGCACTCTTTATTCAACCCTTGAAATTAGCCTTCACAGTTTAGCTGCCATATTCTGTCCACAAAATGCTCCTGAAAACTTCAAATGCTTAATTTCTTTAACATGATGTGCTATGATGATTTGCAGTTCTTTCCAAGAGCCAACAGACACAATAGGTAAAATGGTCTTCTGCTCTAAGTTTCTAATATTCTAGGACTCTTTTCACTTGGTACTGTAAGATATTTGTGCCTTTCCCAAAATGAGTATGGACTTTTGTGATGCTGCTAACCTACACTACTCTTTTTACAGTACATTTGCAGCAAAACAGTTAATAATAATTTATGCAGTCACATGCACCACATATTTATTCCCTGTATTTAATCAGTAAAGGAGAAGCGTGCCATTTATATCACTGCTATCCAGTATCCTTCTGAAATAGGAGATTAATACCAGTTCATTAGTCACCAACATTGCTTACCTTGCTTTGAAATGTCAGCTTCTCTGCTACAGTGTGCATTCAATTTACTCAGCAAAACATCACATGACGTGATAATAAAACATACACTAACATTCACTACTAGATATGTGCAAATTTCTACTCTCTAATGTGTTTATTGTAGATTAAAGCAATCCCATGTTAAAATAAAAATTAGTAGAACTTTTTAAAAAAGCTTTTTGTTTTTAGAAGGCATTTTGGGCTAATGAAAGTAATTTGCCTCAGATATAACATGGGGCAAAATTTTATGACCTCATCATGCTTGTTTTGCACTGGGAAAATGTTGTAAAATCGGGTGCAATGTGACTAGCAGGAATTGCACCCATTTGCGCGCCCATTCCCATTTTACCACCAAAAAAAGTGATGCAATTGGGACAGGCAAAACGCCAATTTGCATTTTTTTGCATTCATCACAATACAATTAGCTAGCTTCACTCCCAATCGTCCCAGCTCACTTGCCTTAACGACTTCGTATACTGCAACTGATAAGGAAAATGCCTCCTGTATAAAAGTCAGTTTCAGGTGCTGGAGCAGTGAGAGTGAGCAAGGAGCTAAGTCTCTGCTTTCTGCTGCTCTGGGGAAAGGGGTGGGGGTTTGATTCATGGTGGCCATGTTGCATTTTGGATCGGGGGGCCTGCAAGCGTGTGGGAGGATGGGGGGACTGTTGTTGCAACCAATTGACCTTACTGTTCTTTTGGTTGCTGCTGAGGCTGAGGAGAAGGAGCAGGCAGATGAATTGCAGGCAGAGGAGGCCTAGGCCTTACCACTCACAGAAATAGAGGGAGATGGCTATTGGAGGGCAAGATGTGCTGCCATTTGCCCCAGGGTTTGGGGGGGGTGGTGGGGGGCAGGAGAATGAGGAAGCAGAGACTCTGACAGTTCTGCATGTAAGTGTCCTTTGAGCAACAGTCAGACATTGTGTGCCGCCAACGACCATGACTCCAAAAGGAGATACTATGGGGTGTCAGAGAGGGGTATTACCTTTGGTGGGGGAACATGTCGCATCCTTTCAGGGCTGTTTGTCCATCCTTTGTCCCTACCTGGCACTCAGCTCTCACCTGTGGCTCCCTGTAGCTGTTTGCATGCGACAGTGGCCACACCCCTGGCAACAGCCTCAACAAGCCAGCTAAACCAGGTGAGGGTAGCTGACGGGTCTCAACCCTCGGTGAGATAGGGAGATGTATATCCCAGCATGTGAAGACAGAGTCCGGCGGATTGAGCAGATGAGACCAATGGAAGGTCCAATGGTCAAGAAGGCGGTCTCTGCAAACATCGTGGAATGCGAAGAGCAGGACAAGACACAGAAAACGTCCTGTCATCCACTGCGCCTAGTCCCACCTCCAGCCGTCTTGACTCTTGACTTGCCACTGGATCTAGATGGGAATTGGAAAGAGAGAGTGAGGCTGATGCTGCGCAATTCTCCCTTACTTTAATCCAAATCAAGCGCTAGTTTCGACTCCATCATCATCATCATCAGTGTCTATTGAACCCTTGAAGTCCTGTGGCGATGGGCGAGCGATGAAGCAGCAGGTGTGGATACACTGGGAGCTGTAGTCACGGACCTGCACACAGGTGGCTCAGGTCTAATGGTTGTTTTCTGCTGACCGAAGCAGCAGTGGAACTCGGTGTCTACCTGGGCAACTGAGCAGTCCTCTTCAGGAACGCACTGCTCACCTCCGTAGAATGAGGAAGGGGCTAGAAAAGGTGCCCTAAACATTGCCTGCTTCACTACACCCTGGCCAGTTTACCGTGGCTGGCGGGGGTCCCATCTTGCGGTCGAACAAACAAAATAAAACACAAGGTGACACCGCTCACCCTTGGCGCTTGGAACGTGTGCACGCTTTTGGACAACTGTACAGCAGACAGGTCAGAGAGAAGAACAGCCTTAGTTGCCAGAGAGTTTACAAGGTACAACATTGACGTTGCAGCCCTGAGCGAAACTCATCTTGCCAACATGGGTCAGTTGACTGAAACTGGAGGTGGATACACTGTTTTCTGGAGCAGTCGTGACAGCAATGAGTGTCGTGATGCTGGAGTTGGGTTCACTGTCAGGAGTCACCTTGTTCAGAAACATGATAGTCTACCCAAGGGTGTGAACGACCAGCTTATGACATTACAGCTTCCGCTACAGAACAGAAGTCAAGCTGCCCTGATCAGCGCCTATGCCCCCACAATGAACAACCCGGACGAGTTAAAAGACAAGTTCTACAAAGAACTAGACGTCTTACCATTAGCGGTGAGCAGTACCAACAAGCTGAATAGGGTATGACGATAAGAATAGGGTATGACTCTGCAATCTGGCAGGGAGTCATTGGGAGGCATGGAGTGGGCAAGTGTAACAGTAACAGCCTACTCCTAATGAAGACCTGTGCGACACACGACATCCTCATCACCAACACAACCTTCCGTCTGCCTACCCGAAACAAGACCTCCTGGATGCTGTAAGCATTGGCACCTTATCGACTATGTCATTGTCAGGAGAAAAGACAGGCAGGATGTCAGAGTAACCAAGGCCATGTGTGGTGCTGACTGCTGGACAGCTCACAGGCTCATTGTCTCCAAAATGAGGCTCCGCATCAGACCCAAGAGGCGACCACAAGAAAGCAAGGTTATGAAAACAATCAATGCGGCCACGCTAAAGAACCCCAGCATAGCTTCAGCACTGGCTGAAGACTTAGAAATCAAGCTTACTGACCTACACCTCACAGGCAGCGCTGAGGACGACTGGGAAGGCTTCAGGGATGCTATCCATACATCTGCGCTGAAGATGCTCGGGCCCTCCACCCGCAAACAGCATGATTGGTTCAATGAGAATGATGAGATATAGGCTGTACTTGTTGAAAAACACCGTCTTCATCAGGCCTGTCAGAACGACCCATCTTCAGCTGCCAAGAAAAATGCTTTTACCAGTGCTCGCAGGACAGTCTAGAATAAACTACGTAAAATGCAGGATGCCTGGCTGAGCGCCAAGGCAGATGAAATACAGGGATATGCTGACAGAAATGACTTGAAACGGTTCTATGAAGCCCTTAACACTCTCTATGGACCTCAATCTCTCGGGAGTTCCCCCCTCCTGAGTACAAATGGTACAACCCTCATTACAGAGAAGGCTCAGGTCCTGCAGAGATAGGCTGAACACTTTGCAGCTGTCCTCAACCGACCGTCATCTATTAACGATGAGGCAATAGACAGGATTCCCCAGGTTGATAGCAACAGCTCCATGGATGACCCACCAGTAATGGCCGAAGTCACAAAAGCTGTCAGCCATCTATCCAGTGGCAAAGCCCCAGGGGCAGATGCCATATCCGCAGATATCTATATAGCTGCTGGTCCTGAACTTATCGAGAAGCTCACCGAGTTGTCCTTTTGGAAGCAAGGATCTATTCCTCAGGAACTTAAAGCTGCTTCCATTGTACACCTAAAAACATAAGAACATAAGAAATAGGAGCAGGAGTAGGCCATCTAGCCCCTCGAGCCTGCCCCGCCATTCGATAAGATCATGGCTGATCTTTCATGGCTCAGTTCCACATTGCCGCGCTCTCCTCATAACCCTTAATCCGCTTGCCTATCAAAAACCTATCAACCCGTGTCTTAATAATATTGAGTGAGGCAGCCTCCACCACTTCAACGGGCAGAGAATTCCAGAGATTCACCACCCTTTGAGTGAAGAAGTTCCTCCTCAACTCTGTTCTAAACTGCCCCCCCTTTATCCTGAGGCTGTGCCCTCTAGTCCTACTGTCGTTTCTGAGTGGGAAGAGTCTCTCCACCTCTATCCTATCCATCCCATTCAACATCTTATACGTCTCAATGAGATCTCCCCTCATTCTTCTAAACTCTAACGAGTACAAGCCTAGTTTATTCAGCCTCTCCTCATAGTTCAACCCCCTCAACTCTGGAATCAGCCTAGTAAACCTCCTCTGCACTCCCTCCAAGGCCAAAATATCCTTGCGTAAGTGCGGCGACCAAAACTGCGCACAGTACTCCAGCTGCAGCCTCACCAGTGCCCTATACAGCTGCAGCAAGACCTCCCTACTTTTATATTCAATCCCCCTCGCTATGAAGGCCAGCATCCCATTCGCCTTCCTGACCACCTGCTGCAGCTGCAGGCTGGGTTTTTGCGACTCATGCACAAGGACCCCGAGGTCCCTCTGCACCGTCGCCTGCTGCAGTTTTTCGCCGCGTAAGTAATAGTCCTTCCTACCATTGTTCCTACCAAAGTGGACAACCTCACATTTGCCAACATTAAATTCCATTTGCCAGTTCCTGGCCCATTCGCCCAGCCTATCTAGATCCTTCTGCAGACTCTCCAAACCCTCCGCACAATTTGCCGTTCCACCAATCTTGGTGTCATCAGCAAACTTCGACACCATACACTCGGTTCCCTCCTCCAGATCATCTATATAAATGGTAAATAGCTGAGGCCCCAGCACCGACCCCTGGGGCACTCCACTAGTCACCAACCGCCAATCCGAATAGCACCCATTGACCCCCACTCTCTGCCTCCTATTTGACAGCCAATCCTCTATCCACGTTAACACCCTACCCCCAACTCCATGCCCCCTTACCTTCTGTAATAACCTCTTGTGAGGCACCTTGTCAAACGCCTTCTGAAAATCAAGAAAGACCACATCCACCGGCTCTCCTCTATCCACCGCCCTCGACACATCCTCATAGAACTCCAATAAATTCGTCAGACACGACTTCCCCTTAACGAAACCGTGCTGCGTCTGCTCTACCAAACAATTCTCCTCAAGATGCCTCGCTATTTTCTCCTTGATCACAGATTCTAACATTTTTCCTACAACAGACGTTAAACTAACCAGCCTATAATTCCCCACCTTTTGCCTGCCACCCTTCTTAAACAACGGCGTAACATTAGCCGTTTTCCAATCTTCCGGCACTTCCCCGGAATCCAGCGATGTTTGGAAAATAATCACGAAGGCATCCACTATCACCTCCGCCATTTCTTTCAGAATCCTTGGATGCATTCCATCCTGTCCTGGGGACTTGTCCACAATCAGTCCCTCCAGTCTGTTGAGCACCGCCTCTCTAGTAACAATAATGTCATTCAGGCCCTCCAGTCCTACCACCTTTCCATTGCTAACACCCGGCAAATTATTCACGTCCTCCTCCGTGAAGACCGAAACAAAAAAGTTATTCTGCAAGAGGAAGGGCAATCGGCAAGTATGCAACAACCGCCGAGGAATCTCACTGCTCTCCATCTCAGGAAAAACCCTTGCAAGAGTCCTGCTAAATTGTCTGGTCACTCATCTAGAGCTGGGCCTGCTTCCAGAGTCACAGTGTGGCTTCTGCAAAGGTCATGGGACTACTGACATGATTTTTGCTGCGTGCCAACTTCAGGAGAAGTGTCAGGAGCAGAACTGCAAGCTCTACACGACCTTTGTTGACCTCGCAAAAGCCTTCAACACTGTAAGCCGACAAGGCCTGTGGAGAATCATGTCGAAGTTCGGCTGCCCCCCCCCCGCCCCAAATTCATTCAGGTGGTATGCCAGTTCTATGATGGCATGATGGCCAGAGCACTGGATGGCGGAGAATTCTCTGAGGCATTCCCAGTCACCAATGGTGTCAAACAGGGCTGTGTGCTTGCACCCACACTTTTCAGCATGTTAACTGCCATGCTGAATGATGCCTTCCAGGACAGTGTTGCTGGAATCAGCCTCAAGTACAGAGTGATTGGGAAGCTCTTCAACCTGAGGAGACTTCAAGCTATTACCAAAGTGAAAGAGACTGTTCTGAGAGATTTCCTCTTTGCTGTTGACTGCATCCTGTATGCTGGCTCAGAGCCAGAGATGCAAGTCAGTATGGATAAATTTTCCACGGCTTGTGACAACTTTGGACTCACCATCAACATTAAAAAGACCGAAGTCGTGCACCAGCCTGCTCCTCATGCACCGTACACAGAACCCATAATCTCAATCAAAGGGCAGAAACTACAGACAGTTGACCAGTTCACTTATCTTGGCAGCACCCTCTCCCAAGCAGTGACTATTGATACAAAAGTTAACTGCAGAATAGCAAAAGCAAATTCTGCTTTCAGCAGACTGCACTCCACTATATGGGAACGTCGAGGAATCAGCCCAGCAACAAACTGAAGGTCTGCAACGCCGCGGTACTCAATACCCTCCTGTATGCCTCTGAAGTGTGGACTGTGTATCAAAGGCATGCAAGACAGTCCAGTCATTTCCACATGACTTGTCTTAGCAGAATATTATGCATCCGATGGCAAGACGAAGTACCAGACACTGAAGTTCTCTCTAGAGCAAGCCTACCATCAGTCCAGACACTGCTGATGAGAGCGCAGGCCCACTGGGCAGGTCATGTCATCTGTATGTCAGATGAGCGCATACCCAAGCAGCTCCTTTTCGGGGAGCTCTCTGCTGGAAGCCGCTTGCATGGAGGGCAAAAGAAACATTTCAAAGACACACTCAAGGCCTCCCTGAAGTCGCTTGACACTGACACGACCACCTGGGAAACGCTGGCACAAAACCACCCTACCTGGTGCTGCCTCATCTACAAAGGCTATCAAGCTCTCGAAGCAAGGTCCATTGCTGAAGCACAACCTAAGTTTGAGCTGCGCAAGCCCAGAGCCACCAGCGCAACGACTACAGTGTCTACACACGTCTGTCCAATACGTGCCAGGACATTCCGTGCCTGAATTGGTCTGATCAGTCATCTTCAGACACACCGAAAGCAGCCTCAAAATGATTGATGGTGTTGAGGTCCTTTTCAATGACGATGGACGAACAACAACAGTATTACACTTGTGCCACTTGTTGCAAGACCTGGCACCTCGGGACATGGCGGGAGCACCCACTCCTGGTGTCTGTGACAGTGACAGCCACCTTAAACTTTTAATCCAGCGGGTTCTTCCAGCCTGCCAGTGGAGACCTTTGTGTAATTTCTCACTCTGTCCACAAGTGTGTGAAGAAGGTCACAGATGCCCTGAATGTCCTGACTAGCCAGTATATAAAATTTGTCTGGAACAGGCCCAGCAGGAAGCCCGGGCTTCAGAATCCACAGCCATCGCAAGGATGCCAAATGTGCAGGGGGTTACAGACTGAACCCATGTTGCCCTCAAGGCCCCAGTCAAAAATTCAGGAAGATTCATGAATAGAAAGGGCTTTCATTCAATAAATGTGCAATTGGTGTGTGACCATCAGCTAAACATCTTGCACGTTTTACATTGAGGAGCTCAGAGTGCAGGGATGGCTCGTAGGGGACATGGAATACCCGCTTTGGACTTAGCTGATGACACCTGTGCAGAGGCCTGAGACTGAGATGGAGACCCGATACAATGAGTCCCACATTGTCACCTGTTCAACAGTGGACAAATACATAAGCCTGCTCCAAATGCAGTTCAGGAACCTGACCACTCTGGCAGGGCCCTCCAATATAGCACCCTGATATTGTCCCGCCTTGTAGTGGTGTGCTGTGCCCTACACAACCCGACACAGTAGTGAGGAGACCTTTTGAAGGAGGAGGACGTGGAAGCTGACCAGCCAGGCATTGCTGAGGAGCAGGCTGCCCAGCAGGAGGAAGAGGAGGAGGACAGCGACAATGATGAGCAACACCACCCATGCGCTGAAGGACTGGCGGTAATAAGGATCAGGGAGGCGAGGGAGGTCCTGATCACCATTTGCTTTGGTCACTTGGGGCTCTTATTGCCATACATGGATTCCATCCTCCCTCCCTGTGCAGTCCCACAATCTCATGCAACAGTGTAACACCAGAGTGGTGGGTTGTGTTAGTGAGTTTCTGTGGCAGGCAGGTGGGTGATGGTGACTCGCTATGAGCCATTGTGATGTCCTAGTGCAAACTAGTCACTGCCTGAGCTCTGCATGCATGCTGGCACCTGGTCCCACATCTGGGTGGTGGGTAAAGGAGCATTAAACACCAATGCAAGGCCCCGGGCGGGTGAAGTGGTAAGGAGGGAATTTCTTTTGGGTTCTGGGGATGCAATGGCAAATGTAAGTCACTGCCAATGCATGCCACCCATTATAGCCAGTGAATTACTTCAGCACCTTGATTTTCACAGTACCCGTGCATTGAGGGGCTTTCCCCACTGACACCAATGTGCAGGGTCCCTCTGGTGACCATTGGGGTAAGTACATTCCTGTTCGAGGCTAAGCAGGGACAAATAAGTCACAGGTCTGCCAATAAACGTGCCTTCAAAATAAATGATAATATAAAAACATTGAAAGAGTGACTTAAAGTGCCTAAATATTCTATTTAATTAGTGTTGTCCTTCACCCATGCAATCGTAGTGCCTCTACAACTTCTTAACTTTACATGGCTTTCCATTACGTCTCGGTGTCTCCAGGATGTACGTCGGAGGTGGAGGTGGTCAGCTGCCCATGGCACCCCATGGTCTGTGATACCTTTTGCAAGTGTCCTCTGGAGGACCTGGACCTTGAGGGCCCTGGCTGGTTTCCAGGTGCTAGGGATGTATTCATGACACTCTCTTCATCCCACTGCCTCTAAGATACCCCAGTGTCAGGAAGGGGGAAAGTTAAAAGGTGTACCCATAGTCGCAGTCTCCTGGGAGGAAAGCCCCAGCATGGGCTCAAGCCCTTCCTCTTCCCTCAGGGTTCCTGTGGGCTCCTGGATCACTCCATGGGATGATGGTGCTTCTGCAGTGAACTCCAAAAGCTCTGGTGTCACTTGACCTGCCAGTCCTGGAGGGCCTCTGCAATGGCCCTCTGAGTCAGGGGCTGCCTGTCAATGGCAGCAGCAGTTGCTCTCTGAGACTGGGCCATGCTCTGTAGCCCCTCAGCCATGTCCCTCTGTGAGTGGGCCACGTTCTCAAAGGATGCTGCCATAACTGCTGTGTCTCGACGCTGTCCCACTGTGTCTCTTGCAAGGTCATGGCTGTGACCCTCTGTGAGTGGAGCCCATTCTCAAGGGCTGCAGCCATAGCCCACTGTATCTCAGCACTGCCCCACTGGGTGTCCTGCAATGCCGCGGGCCTCTCATCCATGGGCCACAGAATCTCAATAAGTCTGTTGAGGTCGTCTGGATCTCCACCGTGATCTGCCATGACTTGGCCATCTTTTGGACTTTACAACTCATGCTGAGGATTTCCTGCCTCAGGCTTTCCACCGTGCTCGTCACCTTGCAGTGTTGGTCTGGGGTCCACACAAGACAGGTAATGGCTGAAAGTTTTGGGACTCCTTCCAACAACCTAGCAGTTGGTCCAGTCTTGTTGTTAGCTTCTCCTGCATTCCCTGGCTCTGTTCCATCTCAAATAGTTGAGGGAGAAGTGATTGCAGGGGGCCAGCTGAGTCCTTGCCTCCGGCAGGCTCCTGCATGTCAGAAGCCTTGGATGTTCGCTCCTCCACCTGATGTACGTCAGCAGATGTGCCGTGTGTGGTTGAGAGTGAACCAGATGTCTCCCTTGCAATGTGAGAGTCTCTGGGATGGTGAACTGTGAAGTGGAAGCTAATGCAAAACTGGTGCCAGCCTCAGAAGTCCCTTCATTGACTTCCCTCCAAGAAGTCTTCTGAGCTTTCAGGGTAAGATGAATGGGAGCAGCAGTGGGGGTTGTGATGCCAGATGACCCTGGCTTGATGGGGTCCATTCCTGTGACACAGGGCATGAAGTTAAGTGCAAGATGCGGGGGGAGGGGTGTGAATCTGGGCTGTGTGCAACTTACTTCAGATACCTCCGATGAGTGGAGAACTGGTAGGCGCTCACTTCTATGCTGCAGCCTGACCGTGCTGTCACTAATGGTCCAGATCCCCCCCTCTCCCGCAAATCCCAGTGCCTGTCCTCAAAGGGGGTGAGGACCCAATCTCAGGCACACCACTCCCTGTCTTTGCCCTCTCCTGGTGTTAATGAACATTTTTCTCCTATGGGCACAGAAGGAGCCATGTAAAATCTGATGGCATGAGTTTGAGGGTATCAAGGGGTGGCCCTCCGAGGACAAGGGTTGTGATACCCTGGGGGGGAGGTGGGATGTGCTTGGGAGTCAAGAGCTGGGAGCATGCCGGGTGCTGGGAATGGGGGGATTTGGGGGTCACTTATGGGAAAGATGCTAGATGAGGTTAAACACTCGCAAGGCTGCGTCGATGGGCAGCAGGTCAGTCTCACGGGGGCCGGCCCCGGGGACGTCGCCCGCACCGACGCTGGCGCCTCCCAGGTAGGTGGGTGGTCTCATTCCAATACTTTAGCCGAAAGCGAAGACCGGACAAGGTCACCCACGTATGCCATAGCAAGTGCCCTGGTACTAACGCATGCTGCCACCACCTCCCAGGCTGCATATCCCTTCTCCTTGGGCAGTGTCCTGCTGGGGGTAAGAGGCTGTCGCACCCTTCCTCCACTGCCTCTAGCAACCTGGCCAGATCTGCATCTGAAAATTGGAGCGATGTCTTCCTGGAGGCCATTTATTCCTGCACTGCCTGCCTCTCTGTCCATCCTTGAGATTTTTATGGACCATTCCCTTGTTAGAGCGGATCAGCTGCAGGCAATCTGGGTAAGTCATGCACCCATTAGAGCATTCCAATGGGTTTGAATGGGAAACAAAGTCAGCACTTGGAAGTGTGCTGATGGAATCGGGGGTTGGAATATGGATTTTTGCCTCTCTGATGATTGGAGGCGGGGCGAGAGAGGGTCTTGTCACTCAGCAGTTGGGGCCAGGGGGATGATGAGGGAGCCATGTGCAATGGAGGTCATGGAACTTGGGGTGGGCAAAGGGGTCAGTAACATTAGGGCCTGGTGGGAGGCTTCCTTGATGTCTATGGGGGGGAGAGATAGGCTGTATCTGCCCGGGGGGTGGAGGGTGGCATGTTGGGGAGGGGATTCTGTCAGGAGAACTGCTTTTTTTGCACGTGTGCAGATTGTGGCCCTGATCTGCGCTGCAAGCTGTCTGTCAAATTAAGCCTGCCCACTGCCTCTAGTGGCTACAAATGGTCCAGTCCATATTTTCAATGACTGAGTGCATAAGATTGGGTGTGAAAACTCACTCAAAAGCACTGATCACGAACTCTCCTGTTTTCACACTAGGTAGACTCAGAAAAAGTCTCGTCAAATTCTGCCCATGGTCTCAATGTATTGATGCTAGAACTTTGATCAATTCAAAGAGTTTTTGTGTTTAGTTCATGTTGCACTATGCATTGGAGAATTTATGATGGCTTGTAGGGAGAATGCTTCAGAGAATGTCATCATCATGCAAAGTTCTGTTCCTATAGCTCTGTTTATATAGTCCTGTTTATATAGTCTTCAGAGTAATGTGATGCTGCACTTGCATCATGTCCTGAGGGCATGAAAAGCATTATATCAATGCAAGTACTTTAGTTTCTTCCATGGTGCTCAATCTTAATTTTTGCAAAAGTGAAAGGATTTGACACAGGAAAATAATTTAATAATTAGAAAGGCAAAAACCACAAACCATTATAAATTCTCTAATACGTAGTTGCTTTGGGCATGCTTTATTGGCTTGGAATTGAACTCACAACACTCTGTGTTTCTGGCACTTAGTTGCCTCCATTTGATTTGCTTAAATGTATAATAGGAGGTTTACCTCGATGAGGAGTTATAGAATCATAGAGGTTTACAGCATGGAAACAAGCCCTTCGGCCCAACATGTTCATGCCGCCCTTATTTTTTTAAACCCCTAAACCAATCCCAATTGCCCATATTTGGCCCATATCCCTCTATACCTATCATACCCGTGTAACTATCTAAATGCTTTTTAAAAGATAAAATTGTACCCTCCTCTACTATTACCTCTGGCAGCTTGTTCCAGATACTCACCACCCTCTGTGTGAAAAAACAAGAGGACCCTCATCTTGTTTCAGCATAGCCTTTCTATTGTGCACCTCTGCTGGACATTGCAGTTTTGTGATCATGGCGTTCCTAGGTTGTGTGATAGCAAGTGTTGGAGCTTGACTAAGGGGCTCACTTTTCTGTTGCTGATCATTCTCATTTCTGTATTTTGCACAAACTGTAGTGGTGTTTATATGAAGATTTGGCCAACCATTGAGAGGTTTCTGCCACCTACAAGAGAGTTGGACAAACTAACTCTGCAAAAAGTGAAGACAGTTCAGAGTTGGAGTCCCAGTCGAGCATCTCTTCACCATGGACCTCTCAGGAACAAGGGTTGTTTTGATGTCTTCTGCCATTTTGAGGAGGTTAAGGGCAACACAACAATCCCTGCCCAAGAGAGAAAGGAATTGGTTTTGGATAACATACAAAATTTTGAAAAATTGCTTGTGGCCATGGCAGACTGGTTCTAGGTTCATGGCTATGACCAGAAGTCAAATTTCTCCAAGGCTGTAGAGTGATTTGTCTGCTGTTTGTAGTGAGAAGTCTTTCATTCAGATATGTTATCTGAGAGGACCTTAACATGCTCTGGTGTTTAATTTTAGATAGGTGATGTGACCATTTACAGAGATGTCAGCATTTCAAAAGGAGAATCTGGGATCTCACCCAAGGAGAACAGTTGGAATACTTCCTCATGTGCTATTTTAGGATCCTCCACACATCTTGCACAGCTTTCCAAAGTACCCAGTAGTTGCAGTTGAAACGCTGTACAGAATTGCTCTCGCCTATGAGTCTTTTTGGCTCCACAGTGCTGACGTGGTCTTCCACCATCTTGAAGGCTGTTAGGGTATGGTCTTCCTCGGTCTCAAGCCTCCCTGTTCTATTGTTGCTTTACGAGCTGGACTGTTGGGCTTGCTCTGCGCCATGGCCTAACCTCGTAAAGTGGATCAGTGTTGTTTATGAATTTCAGACTGCCTAACTATTTAGATTGCCTTTTTTTGAGTCTGATCTTCTCTTGCTTGCAGTTATGTCTCAAAGGGCATCGTCAGCACTTGGACTGTTATTTGGTTTTGTTTGAACTCTGGCTTAAGGTCACTGTAATCACAGCCTTCAGCCAATGTGTATAATTTATTTTCAGGCTACTGGACTTGCTTGTTGAATTTTGCTTGTTCTAAAATTTTATTACTTCTTAAATTAAAGTAGATTTTGAAGGATTTCAGAACATTTTCAAACTTAACTGAAGGTTAATTTATTTCTTGCCTCATAATGATACAATTGGCTATAAGACCTACAGAATAAAGTAGTGTAATTCACTTGTTCAGCCTCTGCCTTGTGTAATCTTGAAGCTATCATGTATCGTCAAAATCTTTATCACCAACATCCCTAATTCTGCACTGGGTCTGGCCCTTGTATCAGTCCAATTGAACTGGTAGGGTTTTTTTATTATCCATAATTGCTTTTCAGCTCAAGGAAGTACAGCCTTTAAATGTCTTTTCACTTTTGAAGAAGGTGCTGCAATAACATTTTGTTCAGTGCTTCTTCCTGTGTTTGTTGGGTTTGGGTGCCATTCACAGACCTGACCTCAAAGGCATCCATTTCTTGCATTGAATTTTTTAATCAAAGATTTGGACCTTTTCAGAGGCTTTTTTAGGGTGATTTAAAGGCTTTGGCAGAGTTTTTAAAACATTTTTTTCAATGTAACTCGGTCTCCATGTGACTGAGCCTGGGCTGGCTGTGGTGATTACTGAAATTGACTTCTCTGACTTATAAATAGCTAAAAGACTTTTAAGGATTAGTTAGTCTTAGAACTGAATTTTTGCTCACCTTTGTAGGTCTTTTGACTCTGCAATCAATGAGATTCACAATGGACATCGTTGTGCTCCATTGGAGTCATTTAACTGAATAATGCCTCAATATGAAGATGCTGTCTCTTTTTTTTCTGTAGCATTAGCAGTGGTCACCTCAATTGGTTGCCCTGCCAAGCTGCTGGCCCTCTAACTGGCCTGGCTTTCTGAGAGGTGAGTTACCCTCTTTAATTGGCTGTCACCGGTACATCCCCCACCACCTCCCCATTCACACAACCTGCCTGGAGGACTTTCAGAAAAATCTAATTCTCTACATTGATGGCTCTGAATATGTCCCTCCCATAGATGCTTGATTTATTTTTGTTGTAAGTGGGGAGAATACAACTTTACATTGGAACATTGCTACACTTCAAAAGTACTTGTTTGGTATTGATGTTCTTTGAAAAATCCTGAGTTAGCGTAAGTACTATATAAATGCATGTCTTTCTTTGTTAGTGGATATATCTTTCTGCTACTAGCATCGAGAGTTGTGCAAATCTGTTGATCTCTATTGGCTCTCACACTTTTGTAGGCAACAAAGATGGGAATAGATCTGACAGGAATGCAATACTGGTCATGGCATCTATGATATTCTGGTTAGGATTACAGGAAATAGTTCTGTTGCACCAGTCTAGTTACAACTTGCCCTGCATTTCTCTGATACTGAGGAATGGAATCTGTGAATTTTACGCGAGAGATAGTGGCCGTGATTCTAAGGAATAAAAACGAAGTGTTGCTGCCAGCTGGAAAAATAATTTCCCAATGGCATTGGCAGCACTTGCCAGATGGGATTCAACCACCTTTTGTTGTGGGAAAAAACCCCCAATGGGAATACAGCAGCCAGGTTTCACAGGATCAGGGCATCATCTTTAAAGGATGCCCGACCTCAGAGCTCATTGCCAGGCCCACACACGGTGGAAATGGCAATCTCCCCTCCCCAGCAAACCAAAGGAGCACTTCCAAACCTTCACCACAGAAGGGCAGCCCCCCAACCTCCCCAGTCATCATTAAATATATGTGTCATCCCCTCCTCTTTCATACCATGCAGGCATGAGGGTGAACTGACACGACCCCTCCCTTGGCACTGCCACCCTGCACCTCTTTCAAACATTCCCTCAGCTTTCTCTAAGGAGAACACAGTGGCTAGCACTGCTGCCTCACACCACCAGGGACCCAGATGCCATGCCCAGTATTACATTCCTGTCAGATCTATTCCAATCTCTGTTGGCCTATGCCTTCAAAAGTGTGAGAGCCAACAGAGATCAACAGATTTGCATAACTCTCACTGTTAGTAGCAGAAAGATATGTCCACTAGTAAAGAAAGACATCCATTTATATGGTACTTACATTAACTCAGGATGTTTCAAAGAACATCAAAATGCGGTCCCTTGCCATACTGGCACTGACACCCTGGCAGTGACATTGTCACAGTGATACCCTGGCAGCGTAGTCACTTTTAAAAGCCATGAGTGGAACTGCCTCCACTGCATTCACAGGCGCTGCCTTCCAGATCCTGACTATGTACTTAAAAAGGGTTTTCCTCATGTTGTCCTCTTTTGGCAATCACCTTAAATCATTGTCATCTCATGCTCCACACTTCCCCAATGGGATTGGTTTCTCCCTATCTACTCTATCCAGACTCTATGAGCATCCCCCGGACACGCGTCCTTTGTTTGAACAGAGGGGAGTACGGTAGGATGAGAGAAGAATTGGCGAATGTGGACTGGGGGAGCGTGTTGGAAGGTAGGTCTGCTGAGGAGCAGTGGAGGATCTTTAAGGAGATCTTTCTTGGTGCTCAGCAGAAATTTATTCCGATGGCTAAAAAGGACCGTAGGAGGAGAGGTAATAAGCCGTGGATAACGAAGGAGGTGAAGGAAAGTGTTAAATTAAAAGCGGAGGCGTTTAGAGTAGCTAAGAGTAGTGGGCGAGAAGAGGATTGGGAGAGGTTTAAATGTCAACAAAGATTGACAAAGAAGCTGATAAAGAAGGGTAGGAGAAACTATGAAGCTGGGCTAGCGCTTAATATAAAAAAGGATAGCAAGAGTTTTTATAAATATATAAAAAGGAAGAGGCTGGCTAGGGTGAACGTTGGACCCTTAGAGGATGAGAGGGGGGACTTAGTTGTAGGGGATGGGGAAATGGCTGAGGTCTTGAATAACTTTTTTGTTTCGGTCTTCACGGAGGAGGCCGTGAATAATTTGCCGGGTGGTAGCGATAGAAAGGTGGTAGAACTGGAAGGCCTGAATGACATTATTGTTACTAGAGAGGCGGTGCTCAACAGACTGGAGGGACTGATTGTGGACAAGTCCCCAGGACCGGATGGAATGCACCCAAGGGTTCTGAAAGAAATGGCGGAGGTGATAGTGGATGCCTTGGTGGTTATTTTCCAGACGTCGCTGGATTCCGGGGAAGTGCCGGAAGATTGGAAAACGGCTAATGTTACGCCGTTGTTTAAGAAGGGTGCCAGGCAAAAGGCGGGGAATTATAGGCCGGTTAGTTTAATGTCTGTTGTAGGTAAAATGTTAGAATCCGTCATCAAGGAGGAAATAGCGAGGCATCTTGAGGGGAATTGCTTGATAGAGCAGACGCAGCACGGTTTCGTTAAGGGGAAATCATGTCTGATGAATTTATTGGAGTTCTATGAGGATGTGTTTAGAGCGGTGGATAGAGGAGAGCCGGTGGATGCGGTCTTTCTTGATTTTCAGAAGGCGTTTGACAAGGTACCTCACAAGAGGTTATTGCAGAAGGTAAGGGGGCATGGAGTTGGGGGTAGGGTGTTAGCGTGGATAGGGGATTGGTTGTCAAATAGGAGACAGAGAGTGGGGGTTAATGGGTGCTATTCAGATTGGCGGTTGGTGACTAGTGGAGTGCCCCAGGGGTCAGTGCTGGGGCCTCAGCTATTTACCATTTATATAGATGATCTGGAGGAGGGAACCAAGTGTATGGTGTCGAAATTTGCTGATGACACCAAGATTGGTGGAATGGCAAATTGTGCGGAGGGTGTGGAGAGTCTGCAGAAGGATCTAGATAGGCTGGGCGAATGGGCCAGGAACTGGCAAATGGAATTCAATGTTGGCAAGTGCGAGGTGGTCCACTTTGGTAGGAATAATGGTAGGTGTGGCGAAAAACTGCAGCATGCGACGGTGCAGAGGGACCTCGGGGTCCTTGTGCATGAGTCGCAAAAACCCAGCCTGCAGGTGCAGCAGGTGGTCAGGAAGGCGAATGGGATGCTGGCCTTCATAGCGAGGGGGATTGAATATAAAAGTAGGGAGGTCTTGCTGCAGCTGTATAGGGCATTGGTGAGGCTGCAGCTGGAGTACTGTGTGCAGTTTTGGTCGCCGCACTTACGCAAGGATATTTTGGCCTTGGAGGGAGTGCAGAGGAGGTTTACTAGGCTGATACCAGAGTTGAGGGGGTTGAGCTATGAGGAGAGGCTGAATAAACTAGGCTTGTACTCGTTAGAGTTTAGAAGAATGAGGGGAGATCTCATTGAGACGTATAAGATGATGAATGGGATGGATAGGATAGAGGTGGAGAGACTCTTCCCGCTCAGAAAGGACAGTAGGACTAGGGGGCACAGCCTCAAGATAAAGGGGGGGGGGGCGGTTTAGAACGGAGTTGAGGAGGAACTTCACTCAAAGGGTGGTGAATCTCTGGAATTCTCTGCCCGTTGAGGTGGTGGAGGCTGCCTCGCTAAATATTTTTAAGACGCGGGTTGATGGGTTTTTGATAAGCGAGGGGATTAAGCGTTATGGGGAGAGGGCGGGAAAGTGGAACTGAGCCACGACAGATCAGCCATGATCTTATTGAATGGCGGGGCAGGCTCAAAGGGCTAGATGGCCTACTCCTGCTCCTATTTCTTATGTTCTTATGTTCTTATCTCTTTCAAACATTACCTCAGCTTCTCTTCTCTAAGGAGAACACAGTGGCTGGCACTGCTGCCTCACACTGCCAGAGACTCAGGTTTAATTCCAGCATTGGGTCCCCATGTCTGCATAGGTTTCCTCCAGATGAGTCACAGAATCCCTGCAGTGCAGAAGGAGGCCATTCAGCCCATTGATTCTGCACTGAACACAATCCTGTCCAGGCCCTATTCCCATAACCCCACATACTTACCCTGTTAATCCCCTGATGCTAGGGTCAATTTAGTATGGCCGATCACCCTAACCCGCACATCTTTGGACTGTGGGAGTACTTGGCGGAAAGCCACGCAGACATGGCGAGAATGTGAAAATTTTACAGAAACAGTAACCCAAGGCCAGAATTGAACCTTTGAGACAGCAGTGTTAACCACTGTGCCATCATGTTCCGGTTTCTTCCCACAGTCAAAGATATGTTAAGTGGATTAACCATTAGTGTCCCAACTTAGATAGATTCGTGGGGTGAATGGTGTGGGGGGGGTGGGCCTGGGTGAGATGCTCTGTTGGCGTGTCAGTGCAGACTTGATAGGCTGAATGGCTTCCTTCTGCAATGTAGGGATTCTGTGATTCTAAACAGCACAATAAGAAATCTCACAACACTAGGTTAAAGTCCAAAGGTTTATTTGGTAGCACAAGCTACCTTTAACCTGCGCTTAACCCTCTCTCCACTCACATTGTCGGTACCTTTAAGACCTGATTACCTGTAAAGACTTGCATTCCAACAATTATTTTGTAAATTGAGTTTGTATCTTTACATGCCCTGTTTGTGAACATAACTTCCACTCACCTGATGAAGGGGCAGCGCTCCTAAAGTTTGTAGCTTGTGCTACCAAAAAACCTGTTGGACTTTAACCTGGTGTTGTGAGATTTCTTTCTGCGCTTACCCCAGTCCAATGCCAGCATCTCCACATCATTCTAAACAGCACCAGTTTCACCAATCTATTCATATAACCAAAGTCTCTCATCACTGGAACCATTCTCATAAATCTTTACTGAACCCTTTAAAATGCCTTCACATTCTTCCTAAAATGTGGTACCCAGAATTAGACGCAGTTTTCACCTTTAGCATTATCGGGGTCATCTTCCAAGTTGCAGGCAGAAGTTCACTTCTGGCAGGAAAGATTTTGAACTTTATAGGAAGATTTCAATCTGGTGTCCATGAAAAAAATTCTACCAGTGAAGGATTAAGTTTTATGAGAAGAATTCAACTTAAGTTAACAGCAATCCCATAAATCACTTTAATAGTCCAGCCGTATCACTTCTACTTTGGTGTACACTGCCTAATGCCTCCATCTGTCTACCTATCTTTAAATCATTCTCAAAACTCATCTATCCAACAAACCTCTACTTTACCTGCTCAACTTTTGAACTGTATCTTGGCCACAATTTATTTCTTCCTTTGACTTAGTTTTACTTCTGATTTTAAATGAATCTGAATCCATCAAGTAAAATGAAAGGCAGACTCAGTCCTCTTGTTTTGCTTTTATTTTAATGCTACTACAATTACATCTTTTAGCAAGATGAAGATATTCAAATAGTACTATTGCTGTAATAAAATGATGTCTTCCTATGCATTCAAATTTCCTGCTTATTGTAACTGCTTGATTGATTATGAATTAGTGTGTTAACATGTGTGGTGCATCACTCTCTTTGCTATTTGTGCTACCTTCAGCAGTCTCAGCAGCTTCCAATTTTGGCCTGTGGTAAACGAGCTTTCAAGCTGCTACTGTAGTCAGTTTCTGGGGTGATCAGTGCCTTTATCTTCTGCTAATTAAATCACATGTACAATATCACTCCTTTATACTTATTTTCAATGTCACTCCATGATACACCATAACCCCTTTGAGCATTTTTAACATTAATTATTCTATATAAGGCAAATTGTTGTCACTTATCAGAAGCAGGCCTCTTATCCAGTGCAACTTCTATCCTCTCACCGCCTACCTTCACAGGCAGTAAACAGACAAAATGGCAACAATTATGACATATGAATTCTTCTCATCAATCTTACTCAAGTGAATATTCAAAACTTTGCAAATGTACTCCAAGTAACAAAATGAAAAATAACCACCAATAAGGATTACTGATGTACTTTGATTATTTTCATAAAATTCAGTAACATTTCTAAAGTAGTATTTACTTTTGAGGGTATGCCAATGACTTAATACTCTAAATCCACTCCTTCAGTTTATGTCACTCAATCACTCAAGCTGAAAATTACTCCAATTGTTATTTATTCAGTATCAGCAAGCTGTTGTCACTAATAAAATTTGAGAGGTAATGTAAATTGGAAATAGTTTCTTCTTTCCACCAGTATTTGCGATGTACATTGAGATCTAAGATTATTAAACACAAATTTGAATGTAACCAGAATACACTGCAACTATCAGCTTTTCCTTTCCAAAATATGGAGCATCTGGTTTCCAGGTATCTCTTCATCTTCTGGTCGGAATGAGAACTGACAAAACCTAATCTTGTTGACGTTGTTGTCTTTGGGTAATTGGTAGCCTTTGAACTTCAACCGAAAGTTTGATCAAAAGACATTTATAAACTAACTGGAAACAGATAAGTTGCCTCTGCCAGTAAATTGATATAATACTGTGCATTTCTTATCTTCTGTATCTCTAGGTCAATGAATACTTCAGACAAGTTGCCAAGTAAATCCCATTCCTAAAATGGATTGATTTGGATTAATCCTCTTTTTTTTACAAAAGGCTTTGACCTGCAGTGCAGGTACAGCGCTTGGGCTGACCTGTCCCGAGAAAAATGGAAAAATGCATGTCATAATTTTGTTTATTCCACCTGTGCTGTGACTACAGTTACAATGACCATCAAATATCAGCATTTGTTTTCTTAGTCAAGATTAGCTCTAAATTACCAAAATATATACAAAAAAAAGAAGAAAATTACATAAAAATAACTCAAGCACTTTGTGTTCACTCATTGTCTTGTTTTTCTTCATTACTCTTTCCTGTATTGCTGTTTACATTTTTAGTATTCTTTTCCAGGAATTACACTTCATGCAGACTTATTCCTGCTTTCTCAAACTTTAAAATTTCCATTTATCTTTTCTCTTCAGGAGTAACTTCAAAAAGTCTTTGTTTTAATAAATACCAACTGCAAAACTGTCCTTTTAGCTAACCAAATGGTTAAGTTAAAATGGCAAAGACCAAAAAATTGACTTGCTCCAGTATCAACTTTTGAAACATTTTTCCCATATCAAAAGAAAGTGGCTGACAGTGAGAAATAATGTCATTGATGCTTTAGGAGAAAATAAAATATGGGAACAAAATCTCATCTGCAATATGTTAAGTGTCAAAGGCGTATAATGGAGACAAGATGAGTTAACAGAAATGAGTGATATAGAAATGGTATAGTGTATCAAGGTATAGTAGATTTCAAGGAATTGTGGGACTCATGTTCTGTACTTCACTCCACTAATTCCCTGATCTCAGATTAGGGCTCATTAACACACTACCCAGTTTCCCCTTTGAAGAAGTGCATAGGCTAGGCAGGCCACAGCAAGAGAACAAACAGATGCGGTATATGTCAGAATATAATAAATGGATAGAAAAGAGATCTAACCCACTTGTTTAAAATACATGATAGTACAGTTTCATTATATTCCCACATTTTAATGTATGCAAAACCTAAAAATTAAGGCAAGTTCATTCTCTAAAAAGTATTCATTGTATGGTATGACTTCTTCAATTTATGTATGACATAATGAATTGTTTAATCAAAGGAAGTATTTCACTGTGAACTTTTGTTCAGTAACCAATAATTTTACAATATCAGTACTTGTTGTACCTGTGACCTTTAACAGCTGTGAGACACAGATGTTTTCTTAATAGTCCATCTATAGCCTGGGGTTGGCTATAAATTCTTAATCCATTTATTCAATTTAAAGATTCCAGGAACAAAGATGTACATCTAAATCTGTAACAGTTATTGCCTGAAGCAATTAAATCTCAGTCCCAAAATTACAAAAAATTTATAAATTGAATTTACAAAACTCTTATACTTTCAGCAATCTTAAAACTAATATTGAATACTTTGATGTTTAAAGAATCAAATCTCACTTTTTTCACACATGCATTTTAAAATTGTAAAATAGTAAAACCCCCTGAGATTCCATTCTCCAACTTTTTTTTCTTTACTGGCCTAATTAATTTTAATGAATATGATTTTCAGGTGTAAATTAATTTTAATGAATATGATTTTCAGGTGTAAATCCTAAATTGCTCAAATCTAAGGATATCTTCAATGGGGAGCTAAGGGTAAATTCCCGGCACAACTATATTCTCGATAGCTTTGGATGTTTGCTGCTGCCTAAGCTTGAGAAAGCACTTTTAGTTTTTTAATCAAATAACATCCTAAAAACAAACTAAAACATATATTTTAGTCAGTTACTGTGACTGGCCACCCATTTGAATTGTCTGATCATCAACTACAGAATAGCTTTTAGTTAAACTGCAGTACACCACAAAATCTTTTGACATGCCTGCAGCATCACCAAGATTGCCTATTTCTACCTCAATAGTATTGTCTAACTCTGCCACTGCTTCTGCTCATCTGTTGCTAAAATCCTCATCCATGTGTTTGTTACTGCCAGATTTGACTATTTAAATACTCCCCTAGCTAGTTCCTCATTTTCCATTCACCATATGCTTAAGCTTATCCAAAATTCTGTTCTTGCACAAAGTCCCATTTATTTATCACCACTATGCTTGCTTACCTATGTTGTCTTCCACTTAAGTAATGCTTTGGTTTTAAATTCCTTGTTTTCAAATCCTTCCCCAGCATCACCTTTCCCTACCTCTGTAATCTCTTCTACATCTATAATCCTCCAAGTTAACTGCTTTTATGGATTGCTGATTTTTATTGCCCTGCCACAAGCAGCTGTGCCATTAGCTGCCAGAACTCTATGTTCTGATATTTCCTTTTAAACCTCTATGCTCTTCTTTCATTCTTTAACATGTTCTTTAGAGTCTATGGGTGGAATTTTCCCAAAATGTTTTTGAAGTGTCATAACAGCATGAAAATGGGAGCTGGTCTTTTGGGCAAGCTTGGCACTGAAATCCTCCCATCAGTTTTTCTGACAACTGGGAGCTTTGAGCTAGTGGGGGAACAGAGCCTATGCACGCCAAGAAGATGGCTTCAGAACGCTCAAGTGCCATTGCGCAGGGTGCCCTATCTCCTAGTGAACTGGGATACCTCCTTACGTACCTCGGATCCCATCATTGGCGGCGGCATTGTCACCCCATCATACCAACATGGGTTGCTAGCATCCGGATCCTCCCGATGAGTCCCTTGGCAGATCCCCACAAACCTCCCCCCCCCCATCACGACCTGCTCCGTGACCTACACTGCACACCCCAACCCCACCGCACGACCTCCCCGTTACAGTGACCCCTACATTGTGCAGTCCCCCTCCACAATATCCCCCTGTTATTATTCAAACATCCCCCTTGTATAGACCCCACCCCACATAAGCCCTCCCCTCCTGTTATTGTACAAACTTCATTCCCACTTGGGCCCCACTCCATTGGCACTGTCCCGGCACACTTATGGTGCCCAACTGGACATTACCAGGGTGCCAGGTGAGTAATGCCAGTCTGGCACTGCCTGATGGACACCACCTGGTCATGCCCTTGACCACCTGGGGGCTTCATTCCTCTCAAAGTGGCCTTGGCACCTGCTCCCTGCTACTGCAGAGCAGTGGTGATTCTGACGTCTTGCCAGTGCGGGAGAAAGCATCCAGGAGGGTGGAAGCAGCCACGCCAAATCTGGTAACTACATTTTAATGTAATCAATTCCATTTGAATAGGCTTCTTGTTTCTTCAGGGTGTGAATCTGTTCTCACCGGCAAATCAGGACCAGGAAGATAGCCCGGCATGAAACGTATTTTTGGCCTTGCACCCTCTCTTCCCAGCATATTCATGCCTTATATCTTTGTTTGTTCATCTTTCTGTGGCTCAATATCAAACTTTGTTGAAAATTCTCCTGTGAAATATTTTGGGACATTTTACTCCATTAAAAGTGCTATGTAAATACAAGTTATTATTCCTCTCAGTTTAATATTACCTCAAATGCCAATGTTACAAACAGGGGCAGGAATTAATTTAAACAGCCCTGATTTCTCTTCACATCATCCATCTGTAAACAAAAAGGTGTTTTGATTTTGATTTCCCATTCATAAGCTCTGGCATATTTCCCAAGCTCTCAGTTAGTAACCCCAAAGCAGACACGTGATAGGGTAAATTCAGAAGATTATTTACACGCACTCAAAACGTAAGAGGGAGGTGTCACTACATAGTGCCCAGTGCCTTCATTAAACAAAAGGAGAGATAGAGAAAGAAGGATTTACAGGACAAAGACCACAGAATAAAGAATCATTGTTTCCTGTGAATCCTGAGTTCAGAATCAAATGTCCAATGGTAAATTTCTTCATGGAAGAATGCTGGGTAATTCACTTTTCCTATAGAGTTGACTTCCATGATAGGATAGACACTGTGGTGATAGTAGTGCAATTGAGATGTATATATGGTTCATTGGTGTTTAAGGGGAATGTTTAAAACTTCAGCTTTATTCTACACGTAATCAGTATATCTGATGGGAATGCTAGGAGAGCAGAATAACTACTTACTTTAGCCTCACAAGTGGCTAAGTAGAATTATCATGTTTACTTTAGTTCCCCTGGGATTTTTGATTAGAGTGATTGACAGGGCCATATGATGAGGTGATTTATGTGCAGTCCTGGGTTTGTAGGAGAGAAAAAGCTTTTACAGAAAAGAGTTTAGTTTGCATTTGAAGCTTGGTTGAAGTTAAAAGAATTTTGCAGGCTTCTGGAACTCTTATTTCTGAAAATTTCAAGACTTCCTACGTTCATTGTACAAAGTATGTTTATGGTTGCCAACTGAATTTAAAGTGGCATTTATGTCTGTAAGAGGAATGTTGCTTATTTGTAACTAAAGCGGTAATATGTTAGAAAATAAAGTTGTTTGCTTTTCATTTTTAAGTACTGTTCAACTGTTAATGGTCAAGCTAATTCATTTGTTAAAGTTATATTTAAACTGTGTTATCAAATCAAGTTTGTTTTACTCTAATTTGACAGTGGAATTACTCCTAGAGCAATACCACCCATCCTCACATTTATGCCAAAATAGAAAACTTATTGCGGTCTAGTCTGGCATCTTAATAAAACCTGGGGTTCAGTCTGAGATCCTAACAGACATACAGAGATGAATTAGTCTTTTAGGAGCTGGTGTAGAATTTCAGAAATCCCATCAGATGGGGCACAGGCATTTAAACCTGGACAGAGTCCTTTCCCTGAGCTGCTGCTTGCTAGATAAAAGATGGTAGACTGAGCTTTGCAATTCCACAAGGTTCCTCCAGCTGGGGGTCATGAAACATGACTCCTATCTCTTCGCTTTGGCATTGACAAATTATATATTCCTTTGCCTAGAATGTTAATGTTCCTACTATTAAGAATTTGAAAGGAGGTTGCAGGGTCCTTTGTTTGAGCAGATTAGGAGACTCTGGTGGCCAATCCTGGCCTATGAAATGTAGATGAGCTTTGTATCATTCCCTTTGATATTTAGTCTCTGCAGCCCACAGGATCATTAGCATATCATTAAAGATAGCAAGGTGTTGGCTTCTCTGATACTGCCAGGAGAGTTACTTTTGTTCAGGGCTAAAGGCAGATATAGCATAAGCTTTTGTAAAGACTTTGTCCAGTTTTTTAAAATTTTAGGAAATAGCCACGATGCTATATATATATTGCATAAAAATATATGCTGGAAACCTCAGGGCTCGCCCATGTCTGGGATTCTCCAGTCCAAATTCTCCATTCTTGCTGGCATTGGTGGAAGGACGAACAAGATCAGAGAATCCCACCAATAATGTGAGTTCTCAGCTCTGTACAGCAGCATGAAGAGACATAAGGAAATTCTTTTAAAATTAATTGTTGAATCACGTTGTTCAGGTGATGGTTGTAGACTACTGAAACTTTGCTTCCATAGTTTTTAATGATTTTCTGATTTCTTGTTTGACTTTATAATCAGTGCATTATTCCATAATTCAGCATCAAAGTAAACTTGGAATCCTGCAAGGCCTGCCAATGGCAGTGAACGCTACAGTGGTGGGAAAAGAAACCACCTTATCAATGAAAACATACTGGATTCCCAGTAAAATTATCGATAGTCGTGCACACTTTAGATTGGGTGGATGATCAAACTCTTTGTATTGCTCTTAACATTCTAATCTGCTTTATTGGATAATTGGTTTAATAAGTTATTAGTTTAGTGATGTTTTCCTTTTCTTTCATGGGACGTGGGCATCATTGGCAAGGCCAGTGTTTGTTGCCTACTCTTCTGCCCTTGAATTGAATTGCTTGCTGGGCCATTTCAGAGGCTGCTTAACAGTCAACCTCACTTCTGTTGGTCTGGAGTCACAAGTGGGTCAGATCAGGTAACAATAGTAGATTTCCTTCCCTAAATGGTATTAATAAACCAGATGGATTTTTATGACAATCGATGTGAGTTTCATGATCACCATTACTGGGATTATCTTTATAGTTCAGATTTATCAGGACCGGATGGAATGCATCCGAGGGTTCTGAAAGAAATGGCGGAGGTGATAGCGGATGCCTTGGTGGTTATTTTCCAAACGTCGCTGAATTCCGGGAAAGTGCTGGAAGATTGGAAAATGGCTAATGTTACGCTGTTGTTTAAGAAGGGTGGCAGGCAAAAGGCAGGGAATTATAGGCTGGTTAGTTTAACGTCTGTTGTAGGTAAAATGTTAGAATCCGTCATCAAGGTGGAAATAGTGAGGCATCTTGAGGGGAATTGCTTGATAGAGCAGACGCAGCACGGTTTCGTTAAGGGGCAGTCGTGTCTGACAAATTTATTGGAGTTCTGTGAGGATGTGTCTAGGGCGGTGGATAGAGGAGAGCCGGTGGATGTGGTCCTTCTTGATTTTCAGAAGGCGTTTGACAAGGTACCTCACAAGAGGTTATTGCAGAAGGTAAGGGGGCATGGAGTTGGGGGTAGGGTGTTAGCATGGCTAGAGGATTGGTTGTCAAATAGGAGGCAGAGAGTGGGGGTTAATGGGTGCTATTCGGATTGGCAGTTGGTGACTAGTGGAGTGCCCCAGGGGTCGGTGCTGGGGCCTCAGCTATTTACCATTCATATAGATGATCTGGAGGAGGGAACCGAGTGTATGGTGTCGAAATTTGCTGATGACACCAAGATTGGTGGAACGGCAAATTGCGCGGAGGGTGTGGAGAGTGTGCAGAAGGATCTAGATAGGCTGGGCGAATGGGCCAGGAAATGGCAAATGGAATTTAATGTTGGCAAGTGTGAGGTGGTCCACTTTGGTAGGAATAATGGTAGGAAGGACTATTACTTACGTGGCGAAAAACTGCAGCATGCGACGGTGCAGAGGGACGGTGCAGAGGTCCTTGTGCATGAGTCGCAAAAACCCAGCCTGCAGGTGCTGCAGGTGGTCAGGAAGGCGAATGGGATGCTGGCCTTCATAGCGAGGGGGATTGAATATAAAAGTAGGGAGGTCTTGCTGCAGCTGTATAGGGCACTGGTGAGGCCACAGCTGGAGTACTGTGTGCAGTTTTGGTCGCCGCACTTACGCAAGGATATTTTGGCCTTGGAGGGAGTGCAGAGGAGGTTTACTAGGCTGACACCAGAGTTGAGGGGGTTGAGCTATGAGGAGAGGCTGAATAAACTAGGCTTGTACTCGTTAGAGTTTAGAAGAATGAGGGGAGATCTCATTGAGACGTATAAGATGATGAATGGGATGGATAGGATAGAGGTGGAGAGACTCTTCCCGCTCAGAAAGGACAGTAGGACTAGGGGGCACAGCCTCAAGATAAAGGGAGGGCGGTTTAGAACGGAGTTGAGGAGGAACTTCTTCACTCAAAGGGTGGTGAATCTCTGGAATTCTCTGCCCGTTGAAGTGGTGGAGGCTGCCTCGCTAAATATTTTTAAGATGCGGGTTGATGGGTTTTTGATAAGCGAGGGGATTAAGGGTTATGGGGAGAGGGCGGGAATGTGGAACTGAGCCACGACAGATCAGCCATGATCTTATTGAATAGCGGGGCAGGCTCGAAGGGCTAGATGGCCTACTCCTGCTCCTATTTCTTATGTTCTCATTAGTTGAATTCAAATTACACAAACTGCAGTGGTGGGATTTGAACTCACTTCTCTAGAGCATTACCTAAATCTGTGGAGTATTAGTCTAGCCATTACCACTACACCATTGTCTCTCTTTACTGTAGCAAGTTACTGATTAGCAAGCCCATTCAGTTTTCTCATTGAAATCTTTACTTTAATCTACATGCAATATTACTAGTATATTAATTATTAGTAATGTAGAAGGTTGAGAATTTGAAAGTCCAGGCTATTGCCCATTCTACAGCCCATCAATTAAAACCACAACCACAACCATTCTCTTAAATATGTGCAATGCAACTTTATTCAGGATGTCCTTTAAATACTTCCAATTTTCATCATGTAAATTGAGGAATTCAAATACAAAGAAAGAAAAAAGTATCCATGTTTCCTCCAACGTTAAATCAGATGCATCTTGGATCTTAGAGAAAGAGAATGATTGTGAGATAAGAGAGGAAGGGTTAGGTTACCATGTAGGACATTTGGGAATTCCATTCCGGATTGTATTTTCACAAACTGGTTTTGTGTGCCAAAACAACCACTGAGGTCAAGTTCTCAGAAAAGCCTTTCTTTATTTGGGAAGCCAGATAACGACCCATGCTTATCCCAACCTCTCCACAACTGGATTAAATCACAAGACCAATAAAAATATGAAATAAATTACTGAATAATGTGAGTAAATACAATGGTATGATAGTAGTTGTGCCTGACTCAAATAGATTTCTTGCATATTGTTTAATTTCTTTTGTTTTTCTGCATTAATCAGAAAAATGCTTCAAAAAGCTCAGCTGCATCAAAATCAACATCAGTTTTCAGTAAATCGGCATTACAACATATCTATAGGTTAAATGCATGTTATTTTGATAGTTTGAACTATAGCCCATGTAGCCCTTTAAGAAGTTAAATTTTAAACTCATATAAACACGTGTCCATGTTTTTGTGTGGATATTAGCATTCAGCATTATAATGGAGAAAATGCTCACCAACTTCTGGCATCTACACATGTGCTGTTCAATATGGGAGTTGCTGTTAGCAATACCCTACTCCTCCATACACTGTGTATAACAGTCTTCACCAATAGATTTGATACTAAGATCACTGCAATGCTGTAAACTCATGGTACTTAACCAATAGTTAAAATTGTCAGAAAAAATTAGGACTGGTGCATTCATTGAACATTTAGTGGTGAGACAAATGATACTTATTAACAAACAACATCTCTAGCCCTGAAAGTTAAAAATTTTAAGTGTGGACTCTCAATCCTTTAGAAGTTAATTCCCGTTGAAGATTTTCAATCTTTTTTAGCATTTTCTGTTAGTTTCTTTTATCTCTGTCCCATAATCTGACCTGTTCTTCTCAATCTTTGTTTTACTTTCTGTAACTATTTAAATTTTATTTTTATTTCCTGCTTTATATCTCTTCATATGGATTCTAAGGGTGAGAAATTTGTTTGCCTGGGACTTTTTCTAACGACTTTCTGCTGCCTTGCCTTGTTTACTCAGGTGCAGACAGCACTGTGGAGCCTGCACCGCATTCTTAAATTATAGTAATGGAGAATGAGGTGCAAGTTGCATAGAAAGCAGTCTTGCTACTCTTGTCCTGCTCATAGACACCACAGATGCGCTACAAAGGGCACCACACTGGATTAAATGCCTGGCTGGAGAAATTTCTGCTCAAAAGTCCAGGAAACCATGTGGGCATTTGTCAGCGAGACGAAGGGCGAGCAGATTCTACCATGGAGACAGCAAAATTTGAGCTGTGATAACTCAGTTCCTCTGTAACTTATAAAAGTAAAATACTGGGGATGTTGGAAATCTGAATTAAGAATGGACAGTGCCGAAAGATTTCAATATCTGTGAAGAGAAAAACAGAGTTAAGAGCCTTGATTTTCACTCAGTTGGGATGACTCAAGGGCCTTTAAAAATGGCGAGTGGGTCCTGATTCTGAGATTCTCAACCCCATTCCCAGGCTGTGTGATTTTTTGGGAGTGCCTTTAAAAGGTGTGGGCTGACTCTTGTCAAAAATCCATATATAGCCCTCCTGAGCTGGTTGGCTCCATTGTGGAATTAAGTCTATTCTCCTGCAATTTTCATGTATTCGGGCCAGGTTTTTGAAGAGCCTTGGTTCACAGCCTTGCAGGTGAACCATAAATCCCAACGCGCATGAGCTGAACTTTTAAAAGGTAAGGTCAAAACTTCCTCCTCATGCCACCTCTGTCAAATTATGTCTCCACACATACCTCATGATCTCTCATGCCCCATGGCAAACGTTGCCCTTCAACCTACGCCCTTATGCCCCCATGCCAAAGTTTTCTCTGTCCTCTGTACCTTCAAATCCATTTTGCCTCATGTATCTCTACCCAACTCCTGTTGCCTTCATACCTTGTGCCAAGCTATTCCATGCCCATTGGCCACTTATACACTTTGTAGGGTCAGTGAATCAATAGTATCTAGTGGTTCATGTAAAAAAAAATCCATTGATAATGGCCTCCTATGCTTGAAAATATTAGCTATTAGAATACAAGAATGCCAATGTCCCAGAGGAAACATTATTTGGCTGACAGCTCAGCCTCTCTGATCTCTGCAAATAATTTCACATTATTTATTTATGCAACATAAATGACTTCAATGGTTTGTGTTTTTATATTCTTGAAACTTCAAAGGACCTGGCTGATTTATTAACTTTACAAGCATTGGAGAAAGGTATGAACAGATCACTTCTTTCAAAGGACTTATATACATACCACTGAACACTATGTGGCTCATTGGTTCTAGAAGGTATACAATGGGTTAATGGGGGCATGGAAGTCATGATGTGGAGATGCTGGCTTTGGACTTGGAATGGAAGTGCCAGAGTTTGGAATGGGGATATGAGCAACTTTGGGGGATGGGTAGAGGGACATAGTGCCATGAGGGCCCTTAAGGGGAGCGTGGAAGGGAAGAGTTTGGCATAGAGAGCATGAGAACCCTAAGGGGGTGAGTGGAAAGACAGAGCTTGGTATAGGGGTCATTAGGGAACATTGGGGCACGTGGCATGGGGAGTGTTTGGTGACTGAGGGGATGTGAGGGGTAAGGGCTGGAAGGCCTTTGCATTGTTATTTTAACTGGAAGAAAGCCTCTCTGCACCAAGGAAGGCCTTTTAAACAGTCCACCTCTACACTTGGCAGCCCCTGTAGCTGCCTCTGTAGTTCTTCCTGGGCCAGCTGGCCGGATTCCAACCTTCACCCAGCCCCTAACAATGAAGTTTCTGCCTTTGTGTGCACTTTCTCCAGTAGTAGGTGAGCAGAGCCAAACATTTTCTTGACTCCCATCGCCCCACTTCAAGGATGAAAATCCAGGCCAACATTCTGAGTCCAGTGTGACTCTTCTTCAGACCAGCAATTTATCTTTTCTTGTACTATTCTATCCTATTCGTTGATAGGCTTAGTTCAAATGTAAAATTAAATCCCAATGTATAAAACACTATTTTACAGCTCTAAGAACAGAGAAGGTAAAGAACTGTCTGTTTTAATGAAATATAAAAAGAGCAATTTTGAGTTCAAACTGTACCACTTAACTAACTACTATTATGCACTTGTTTGAAAGTATTGTAGTGCTTTATATTGCTGTAACAGTGTACTATAGTTTTCAAGGAAAATCATCAGTATTTTGTGTGTAAGCCAATCTTATTTTTATTCTTTCATGGGATTTAGATGTTGATAGTTAGTTCCATTATCTCAAAGCTTCTTTCTCATAGAGAACTGGGGGTCATTGTTCAGGCAGTTAAACCCTGGACTTTACAATAAATGCATTACCTCTGCTTCTATCACTTCGGTGTTATCGACCCCAAAACTATTAACTAAATAATGTTTACGATATGCAGTAAATCATACTGAGTGTCAAGGCATGTTCGTGATGGTGGTTAGCCATGATAACAACTGTTTGTGACAATGTTTACCATATTTATTGGACATTATTCTGCATTCTTCTTAAATGGGCCAGAAAGAAGTGATCCATTTAGACTAAACTATTAATGCTAGTGAATACAACAACATGTGTTAAACATGTTTGCAAGAGAAATATTTTACACATTTATCCAAGTTGGTGAGACCCAGCATGCAAGTGTACAAAGGTAACTTTCCAAAGGCCTTGTGCTGCTGTTGAACACTTATATACAACAAGTGCCTTTTGGAAATTGCAGGCACCTTATTGTCTGATAAGTGTTGCATGCATGCAAAGTCCCACCTTACTGGCAGGCCAACACACAATTTGTTCTGTAAAATAATTCTAATTTTGTTCTCTTCTCCCTGCTCAAACACAAAGTGAGAAGTGGCCTGCACTCACCTCTCTTTTCTCCCATCACATGTGCCCCACATGTTGGAAAATTAGAAACTTTGATTTCATTTCATTTCATTTATTATTGTCACATGTATTAGCATACAGTGAAAAGTATTGTTTCTTGCAAGCTATACAAACAGAGCATACCGTTCATAGAGAAGGAAATGACAAAGTGCAGAATGTAGTGTTACAGTCAAAATTAGGATGTAGAGAAAGATAAACTCAATGCAAGATAGGTCCATTCAAAAATCTGATGGCAGGAACGAAGAAGCTGTTCTTGAGTCGGGTGGTAAGTGACCTCAGAAGGTGGAAGAGACAATGTCTGGGTGGCTGCTTTGCATGATGGATTGGGCTACATTCATGATCTTTTGTAGTTTCTTGCAATCTTGGGCAGAGCAGGAGCCATGCCAAGCTGTGATACAACCAGAAAGAATGCTTCCTATGGTACATCTGTAAATGTTGGTGAGACTTGTAGCTGACATGCCAAATTTCCTTAGTTTTCTGAGAAAGTAGAGGCATTGATGAGCTTTCTTAATTATAGTGTCGGCATGGAGCGACCAGGACAGATTGTTGGTGATTTGGACACCTAAAAACTTGAAACTCTTGACCCTTTCTATTTTGTCCCCATTGATGTAGATAGGGGTATGTTCTCCTCCATGCTTCCTGAAGTCAATGACAATCTCCTTCGTTTTGTTGACATTAAGGGAGATTATTGTTGTAGCACCAGTTCACCAGATTCTCTTTTTCATTCCTGTACTCTGTCTCGACATTGAGATCCGACCCATTACGGTGGTGTCGTCGGCAAACTTGAAAATTGAGTTGGGGGGGAATTTGGCCACACAGTCATAGGTGTATAAGGAGTAGAATATGAGAACACAACCTTGTGGGGCACTGGTGTTGAGGATGATCATGGAGGAGGTGTTGTTGTCTATCCTTACTGATTGTGGTCTGTGGGTTAGGAAGTTCAGGATCCAGTCATAGAGGGAGGAGCCAAAGCCCAGGCCATGGAGTTTGGAGATGAGTTTCACAGGAATAATGGTGTTGAAGACTGAGCTGTAGTCAGTAAATAGGAGTCTGACATCAGTGTCTTTGTCATCTAGGTGTTTCAGGTTTGAGTGCAGGGCCAGGGAGATGGCGTCTGTTGTGAACCTGTTGCAGTGGTAGACAAACTGTAGTGGATCCAGGCAGTCTGGGAGGCTGGAATTGATTTGTGCCATGACACAGCCTTTCAAAGCACTTCATAATGATGGATGTCAGAGCCACAGGACGATAGTCATAAACACACACTGCTTGGCTTTTCTTACGTACCAGGATGATGGTCGTTGTCTTGAAGCAGATAGGGACCTCAGATTGTTGTAAAGAGAGGTTGAAGATGTCTGCGAATACCCCGCCAGCTGATTCACGCAGGATCTGAGTGTTTGTCCAGGTACCCCATCCAGGCCAGTGGCTTTCTGTGGGTTGACTTTTGAGAAAGCTGCTCTGACACCTGCAATGATGACCTCAGATACAGGTTCATCCGGGGCTTCCGTAGTGGAGGGCATGCTCTCGCTGACATCTTGCTCAAAATGGACGTAGAATGCACTGAGCTTATCAGGGAGGGATGAGTTGGAGCCAGCGATTTTACATGCCTTTATAATGTACCTTGTTATGTCTTGCAGACCTTGCCATAGTTGGCGGGAGCCTGTGTTGGCTAGCCTGGGACTTTAGCTTGGTCCGATACTGTCTTTTTGCATCTTTGCTGTATCTCCTTAGATCGTACCTGGCTTTCTTGTATAGGTCAGTGTCGCCTGACTTGAACGCCTCAGAACTAGACTTCAGCAAGCAGTGGACATCTCTGTTCATCCATAATTTCCGGTTGGGAAACACGCAGATTTGCTTCTTTGGGACACTATTTTCTACACGCTTACTAATGAAGTCATTTACTGTAGTGCCATATTCCTTCAGGCTGGTTGCAGGGGTTTTAGATACTGACCAGTCCACTGACTCCAAGCAGTCTTATAGGAGATCATCAGATTCCTCAGACCAACATGACATGACTTTCTTTGATGGATTTTCCTGTTTCAGTTTTTGCTTGTAAGCCGGGAGCACAGCCTTGTGGTCTGATTTGCTAAAGTATGGGTGGGCAATAGAGTAGTAGACATGTTTGATATTTGTGTAGCAGTGGTCTAGGATGTTTGGGCCTCTGGAGGAATAGAAGACGTATTGGTGGTAACTTGGTAGTACGCGCTTGATCATGGCTCAATGCCTAATGAATCATAAACTGTGTCCACATTCATGCTGGAGTTATTATTAGGACACAAAATTACTACAACCTCCTTACATTGTCGCAAGATAAATACTACATGAGAAAGACCACTCATTTCATTTGAGCTCATCCTTCTAGAATAACCCACTACTTTTAACATCTCCCACTGAACAATTAATAGCATTATCATCAAGGTAACCAACTGTTTTGTATAACACATTTATTACTTCTGTTGCTTGACCCAGAATGCCAAATCAAATATTGAAGATTTTTTGTGTGGAGGGTATCCTAATGCTAGAACTAAATCTGTACTTCCTTATTGACCTTCCGGCTTCTTGCACCATTGTAAAGATTAACTTTAAAGGAATGCCTGGATTTGACTGTTTCTATGCTAACAAATATATATATATGTTGAAAGTCTCTGCAAAATTTTCATTGATTAAATCATACAGAGTGTTATGTTTTATATGGAAAATAACTTTATTGATTGAGTGGACTGAAACTAAAGGATAGGGGCAGCGTGACAGAACAGTGGTTAGAACTGCTATCTTGCAGTTCCAGAGACCTGATTCGATCCCCAGCTTAGGTCTCTGTCAGTGTGAAACTTGCATGTTCTTCCCGTATCTGCGTGGGTTTCCTCCGGGTGCTCTGGTTTCCTCCCACAGTCCAAAGATATGCGGGTTAGGTGCAAAATTGCCCCTTAGTGTCCTAGGATGCATCGGTTAGAAGGGTTAGTGGATAAGTATGTGAGGTTACAGGGATAGGGCCTGGGTGGGATTGTTGTTGGTGAAAACTCGAAAGGCCGAATGACCTCCTTCTGAACTGTAGGGATTCTATGATTCTAAGATTAAAAGGAATGACAACAGCATTCAAAACTGAACCTTAACGGCCGTTTACAGGTTGACTGAATATTTACTTTGCTTCACCTGCAAATTACAAAAGTTATCAGAACGAAGTTGTGCCATCTGAAAATAGCCCGCGAAAGAAAATGAACTTAAGTAAGTGTAAATAACCCATCCCCTGAACTATTCACAGATATCCAAACATAATCTGTATGTCCTGTACAGAAAAAACAGGACAAATCCAACATGCCAATTATAGCCCCATCCGTCTACTCTCAATCATTAGTTAAGTGATGGAAGGGGTCATCAACAGTGCAATCAGGCGGGACTGGTTTAGGAATAACCTGCACATTGATGCTCAGTTTGTGTTCCGCCAGAGCCACCAGCACACCACCTCATACTGCTTCAGTTCAAACATGAAAAAAGGCTAAATTTAAGAGTGACTGTCTTTGATATTCAGACAGCATATGGCTGAATATGACATCAAGGAATCCTAGCAAACCTGGAGTCAATGGGGGTCAGGGAGGAAACTCTCTGTGGATTAGAGTCATTCCTAGCACAAAGGAAGATGGTGTGATTGTTCAAGGTCAGTCATCTCAGCTCCAGGACAAGACTGCAGGGCTGCTTTAGGGGACTATCCAGCCATCTTCAGCCACTTCATCAATGTTCTTTCTTCCATCATAAGATCAGAAGTGGGGATGTTTGCTAATGATTACACAATGTTCAGATACTGAAGAAGTCTAAGTCCAAATGCACCAAGACCTGGACAATATCCAGGCTTCGGCTGACAAGTAGCAAATAACATTCATGCTACGCACAAATGTTAAGCAATGACAATCTCCAATAAGAGAGAATCTAACCACTGCCCAATGATATTCAATGGCATTACCATCACTGAATACCCCACTATCAACATCCTGAGGATTACCATTGTCCAGAAACTGAATTGGAGCAGGTCAGAAGCTAGGAATTCTGCATCAAGTAATTCACCTACTGTCTCCCCAAAGCCAGTCCATCATCTACAAGGCACAAGTCAAGAGTGTGATGGAATACTTTTCACTTGCCTGGCTGAGTGCAACTTCAACAACACTTAAGAAGCTTGACACAATCCAGCACTGCTTAAATGGCATCCCTTCCACAAACATTCACTCCTTCCACCACCAACGCACCATAGCAGTGTTTACCACCTACAAGATACACTGCAGAAACTTATCAAGGCTCCTTAGACATCATCTCCGAAACCTACAATGTCTACCATTTCCCTACCATTCCCCAAAGGTATGTCAAATACTTGACATACAATCTCTGTCTTTTCTCCTGGATGTGGAGAATCTGTGTTATAGGTTGACCTGAGTGGGTTCGTGGTCTGTAGTCCTTTGGGTGTCTGCTTTCTTGCATCTCTAAAAACTTGATGTCTGTTTGAGTTTGGTTCGAGTTTACTATCAAATAAATCGGTTGGACTTAAACCTGGTGTTGTCAGACTTCTTACTGTGTTTTCTCCTGGAGTCAGCAGCTGCTTGGTTTACATTGAAGACATTGGTAGATTGGACCAGGGCAGGACTTACTCAGTTAATGGTAGGGCACTGGGGAGAGTTACAGAACAATGAGATCTAGGGGTGCATGTTCGTAACTCCTTGAAAATGGAGTTACAGGTGGATAGAGTGGTGAAGAAGGCATTCAAGCATGCTTGGTCCTATTGGTCAGAACATTGAATACAGGAGTTGTTGAAGTTATACAAGCCATTCGAAAGGCCACATTTGGAATACTGTGTACAGTTCTGGTCACTATTATAGAAAGGATACTAATAAACTAGAAAGAGTGCAGAAAAGATTTACTAGGATGCTACCGGGACTTGATGGTTTGACTTACAAGGTCAGGCTGGATAGACTGGGACATTTTTCTCTGGAAGTAGAAGGCTGATGGGTGATCTTATAGAAGTCAGTAAAATCATTGATCATAGATCAGCTGGATAGTCAATATCTTTCCCCAAAGGTAGGGGAAATGCCTTTCTGAGCAGGAAGAGTCTCTCCACCTCTATCCTATCCATGGTCTAAATGGTCCTATCCATCCCATTCATCATCTTATACGTCTCAATGAGATCTCCCCTCATTCTTCTAAACTCTAACGAGTACAAGCCTAGTTTATTCAGCTTCTCCTCATAGCTCAACCCCCTCAGACGAGGGCAGCAGACACATGGGAACACTACCACCTGGAAGTTCCCCTCTAAGCCACCCTTCATCCTGACATGGAAATACATCACTGTTTCTTCACTATCAGTGGATCAAAATCCTCCAACTCCCCCACTAACAGCACTGTGGGTGTACCTACATCACATGGACTGCAGTGGTTCAAGAAGACCATTTACCACCACCACCTACTCATGGCCAATTAGGGATGAGCAATGAATGTTGGGCTAGCCAGTGAAGCCCACAGCCCTTGAATAAATAAAAAAACAATTCAGGTGGAGTGCAGACCAAGACATTAAACTTAATCAGTTTGGACAATTGATCCCTGCTGAGAGGTGGATTCCAGCACTATGTAATCTAATCACTGTGAACAATGGACCTGGAATGAGGGTTCCCCAACTTGTAACAATATTTGGTAACTGGCCAGTTTGTGAGTGGAGGTCATGTGATAGAAAGTGAACACTTTTGAAATAAACTGTTTTTCCAGAGAAGTCAGAGACCAGAAAGACCTTGAGTGGTTAACTGTAAGAAGGGGATTTGGAATACTTATCTCTCTCTCTCTACTCTGCATGCTTATGCCTTGCTTGCATCCAACCAGTCAAATACCACAGCCAGAGTCTTCAATGTAAACCAAGCAGCTGCTGACTCCAGGAGAAAACACAGTAAGAAGTCTGACAACACCAGGTTTAAGTCCAACCGATTTATTTGATAGTAAACTCGAACCAAACTCAAACAGACATCAAGTTTTTAGAGATGCAAGAAAGCAGACACCCAAAGGACTACAGACCACGAACCCACTCAGGTCAACCTATAACACAGATTCTCCACATCCAGGAGAAAAGACAGAGATTGTATGTCAAGTATTTGAATTGTGTCTATGCTGTATCTGGCCCAAAACCATCCATTAACCTATAAGATCCCTAAATGATCTACTTTCTTTCTGGACACTTAAGCAATTTAACTTACCCATCATCGTTGTAACTGACTCCTTGGTGTGTTTGAATCTCTTAGATGCAAGTGTGACTGTAAGCTGGAGTTTTTAAAATCATTTTTTATAGATCATGTGTTAATAAATACAATTTCCTTTTCTCTGGGCCAGTAGGCTGACAAATAGCAAATGGAGTTTAACTTAAATAAATGCGAGGTGATGCATTTTGGTAGATTGGACCAGGGCAGGACTTACTCAGTTAATGGTAGGGCACTGGGGAGAGTTACAGAACAATGAGATCTAGGGGTGCATGTTCGTAACTCCTTGAAAATGGAGTTACAGGTGGATAGAGTGGTGAAGAAGGCATTCAAGCATGCTTGGTCCTATTGGTCAGAACATTGAATACAGGAGTTGTTGAAGTTATACAAGCCATTCGAAAGGCCACATTTGGAATACTGTGTACAGTTCTGGTCACTATTATAGAAAGGATACTAATAAACTAGAAAGAGTGCAGAAAAGATTTACTAGGATGCTACCGGGACTTGATGGTTTGACTTACAAGGTCAGGCTGGATAGACTGGGACATTTTTCTCTGGAAGTAGAAGGCTGATGGGTGATCTTATAGAAGTCAGTAAAATCATTGATCATAGATCAGCTGGATAGTCAATATCTTTCCCCAAAGGTAGGGGAGTCTAAAACTAGAGGGCAGAGGTTTAAGGTGAGAGGGGAGATGTACAAAAGGGTCCAAAGGGGCATTTTTTTCCACACAGAGGTGGTAAGTGTTTGGAACAAGCTGCCAGAGATAGTAATAGTGGCAGGTACAATTTTGTCTTTTAAAAAGCATTTAGACAGTTACATGGGTAAGATGGGTATAGAAGGATATGGGCCAAATGTGGGCAATTGGGATTAGCTGAGGGTCTGTTTGTGGGCGGAACCCCCTCTCGCCTGATGAGGGGGCACCGCTCTGAAAGTTAGTGACGTGTGCCACCAAATAAACCTGTTGGACTTAAACCTGATGTGAGACTACTTACTGTGTTTACCCCAGTCCAACACCAGCAAGTTGAGGGGGTTGAGCTATGAGGAGAAGCTGAATAAACTAGGCTTGTACTCGTTAGAGTTTAGAAGAATGAGGGGAGATCTCATTGAGACGTATAAGATGATGAATGGGATGGATAGGATAGAGGTGGAGAGACTCTTCCTGCTCAGAAAGGACAGTAGGACTAGGGGGCACAGCCTCAAGATAAAGGGGGGGGGGGGTCGTTTAGAACGGAGTTGAGGAGGAACTTCTTCACTCAAAGGGTGGTGAATCTCTGGAATTCTCTGCCCGTTGAGGTGGTGGAGGCTGCCTCGCTAAATATTTTTAAGATGCGGGTTGATGGGTTTTTGATAAGCGAGGGGATTAAGGGTTATTGGGAGAGGGCAGGAATGTGGAACTGAGCCACGACAGATCAGCCATGATCTTATTGAATGGCGGGGCAGGCTCGAAGGGCTAGATGGCCTACTCCTGCTCCTATTTCTTATGTCCTTATGTTCTTATGTTTTCAAAAAAGGGGGGCATGGATACGTTGGGCTGAAGGGCCTGTTTCCATGCTGTAAACCTCTATGACTCTAAAACTTACAGGAAAATCTGTTAGTGTGTGTCTTTTACAGTCACAAAACTTTAGACATTCACTGAATTTATAGAGGAACCTTTAGGGATGCTGTGATGGAATTTTACATAACGTTTGAAGGTAATGTAGTTCAGTCTAAAACTAGGGTCTTAAATCTACACAAAGGAAACAACATAGGTATGAGGGTCAAGTTGGCAGTGGTAGATTGAAAGATTACTTTAAGACGTGTAACAGTAACCAGAATTGACTGGAATTTAAAGAATTTATACATGGTTTACAACAAGTTTACATTCTTTTAAAACACAAAAAAACCCAACAGGAAAACTGATCCAATCATGGCTAATGAGAAATTACAAAAATGTAGTAAGTCTGAGGATTGGGATCATTTTAGAACTCTGCAAAGGAGGTCAAAAAAACTGATCAATAAAGAAAAATAGGGTGTGAAATTAAAATTAAACTAATGAGAACTTAAAAATTGACTATAAAAGCTTCCATAGTTATATAAAAAAGAAATGATTAGCAAAAACAAATGTAGGCCCAGTACAGGCAGAGACAGGAGAATTTAAAATGGGGACTATGGAAATGGCAGAGAAGCTAAGCAAATATTTTGGCCTGTATTTTCATCCTTCAGGCAGGTAGCGGGAGTTTGGAAAATTCCTGACTTGGCCAGCCCGCCTTGGAAGGAAATTCCTATAAAAGGTCTTCATTAGAGGGGGCTGGGTGCAGGCTGGAGGCTGGAGGTGGACCAACTGACCAGGGAAGAAGTGTGGAGACAGCTACAGGAGCTAGTGGGTGAAGTGGTGGGCTATTTAAAATGTGCCAACCCTTACATGCCTTTACCCTCCAAAAAATCCTGTGCCCCATTCAAGCAACCATGTCCCCCCACCACCCCTGTGTCCCCTCATGTCCCCATACCAAGCTATGGCACTTCCATTCCCATTGATCGACTGTACACTTTGTACAATTGATGAGCCACATAGTGTATATGTGTAAAATAAAACTTAGAAAAAGTAATCCATTGATAACTCTCTCCTACGCTTGAATTTAAAAGAGAGGTCCAGGCTGAAAGCCAGTAAAACTGTTCCTTGAAGTTTCAAAAACCACTGCCCCTTGAAACCAATTAACTTGTGTCAACAAGTTTTGGGAAATTGACAGCAGAGAGCCTGAGCTGTCAATCAAACAATGTTTCCACCGGGCAGCAGCTGATCCATTACTCTAATAGCTATCTAGGCTCTCAGCCAAGTATACACAATGAGGCTTAGCTGAGAGTCCAGAGAGTTATGGCAATACCTGGTTGATAGAGGGACATAGGAAGCATACGGACATGATCTAAAAATCACTGGGGAGAAAATAAAATGATTTGTAATTCTCACAACAAATAACACAGTTTTGCTGATTTGGGAACTGTTTTGTGTGTGGACCACAACGTCCTGCTCCATAACTACTGGATCTGCAACTTATAATTTAAACAATGAACAAAATTAAAATATTACTCTTGCAAACTCTTCCCTTTTCAAATATTTATTGAGTTTGTACAATTATTTTAATACTAAAAATTCATTGGAATAAAAGAGAGAGAGAGAGAGAGGGAAAATGGTTCTTTTTCTTGCCCCTGCCCAATGAATGTGCCTTTATGGCAGTCATTATCCATTTTTGTTCATGCTGATCTGCAGATTGAACAGCTCCAAGTTTCAGAGTTGCTTTTGGAAGATAAATGTGTGGTGGTCCATTTTCATTTTGGCAGGTTCAATGGGACGAAGGAGTACAATATCAAGGATAGGACTCTTAGCAGTGTTGAGGAGCGGAAGGACCTTGGGGTCCGGGTCCATTGGACTCTTAAATCAGCCTCGCAGGTGGAGGATGTGGCCAAGAAGGCGTATGGTGTACTAGCCTTCATTAATCGAGGGATTGAGTTTAGGAGTCGGGAGGTAATGCTGCAACTTTATAAGACCCTTGTCAGACTCCACATGGAGTACTGTGCGCCGTTCTGGTCGCCTCACTACAAGAAGGATATGGAAGCTATTGAGAGGGTGCAGAGGAGATTTACAAGGATATTGCCTGGATTGGGTGGCATGCCTTCTGAAGATAGGTTGAGGGAGCAGGGTCTTTTCTCCCTGGAGAGACGAAGGTTGAGAGATGACCTGATAGATGTTTATAAGATGTTGAGAGGTATAGATAGGGTGGATTCTCGGAGGCTATTTCCCAGGGCTGAAATGGTCACTATGAGAGGACACAGGTTTAAGGTGCTGGGGAGCAGGTACAGAGGAGATGTCAGGGTTAGTTTTTCACTCAGAGGGTGGTGAGTGTGTGGAATCAGTTGCCGTCGATGGTGGAAGAGGTGAACTTGTTGGGGTCTTTTATCTGGATGAGTACATGGGACTTAATGGGATTGAGAGTTGTAGATAGGCCTGGTAGGTATGGAAATGATCGGCGCAACTTGTTGGCCGAAGGGCCTGTTTGTGCTGTGGTGTTCTATGTTCTATGTTCTAAGAACCTGGGGCCAGAGCAGGTAAGCCTGATTCCCAAATATACAAAAGTCTAAGGACATGTACTAACCGACTGAAGAACAGACTCTTCCCTCCAGCCATCAGAATTTTGAATGGACCTACCTCGCATTAAGTTGATCTTTCTCTACACCCTAGCTATGATTGTAACATTATATTCTGCACTCTCTCTTTTCCTTCTCTATGAACTGGCATGCTTTTTTGTACTGTGCACAACAAACAATACTTTTCACTGTCTACCAATACATGGTGCAGCATGGTAGCACAGTGGTTAGTACTGCTGCTTCACAGCTCCAGGGATCTGGGTTCGATTCCAGGCTCAGGCCAGTGTCTGAGTGGAGTCTGCACATTCTTTTCGTGTCTGCGTGGGTTTCCTCCAGTGCACCGATTTCATAGAATCATAGAACCCTACAGTGCAGGAAGAGGCCCTTTGGCCCATCGAGTCTGCACCGAACACAATCCCACCCAGACGCTACCCCCATCCCTACATCTTATACCCATTAATTCCTCTAACCTACGCATCCTGGACACTAATGGGCAATTTCTTTGCATGGCCAATCAACCTAACCTGCACATCTTTGGACTGTGGGAGAAAACCGGAATACCTGGTTTTTGGACTGTGGCTTCATAGAATCATAGATCATAGAACCCCACAGCGCAGAAAGAGGCCCTTCGGCCCATCGAGTCTGCACTGAACACAATCCCACCCAGGCCCTATCCCCATATCCCTACATATTATACCCACTAATCCCTCTAACCTACGCATCCATGGACACTAAGGGGCAATTTCTTAGCATGGCCAATCAACCTAACCCACACATCTTTGGACTGTTTCCTCCCATAGTCCAAAGATGTGCGGGTTAGGTTGATTGGCCGTGCTAAAATTGCCCCTTGGTGTGCTGAGATGCAAAGGTTAGAGGGATTAGCAGGTAAAGTATGTAGGGATATGGGGGTAGGACCTGGGTTGGATTGTGGTCGGTACATATTCGTTGGGCCAAGTGGCCTCTTTCTGCACTGTAGTGTTCTATGATTCTATATGACAATAATAAATCAAATCAAATCATTGTAGCAAATGGAAAGGTGAAAAATAAAGCAATTAGTAAGGCCTATAAAGTCAGTAGAAATCAGTCGAGCCCTTGCCTATTATGTGGAAGAAGCTGGGTTTATACCTTGGAATAAGGAATAAATATTTAGTCTTAAATTTAACATCCTGGGTAAAAAAAAATTGAATGATTTATTAACTTCCATAAATATGAGTATGTAAAGACCCAACTGGAGAGACCTGCAGCATAGCACTAAGTGGGCCACTGCACATGCACCAATCTGTCAGAACAGTCCCTGATCGCTGGCCTCCCAGACGTATTCAGGCAACCCCCCCTTCCCCGTCCCACCTCCTCTCTGCAGGCCCTCTTCTTCCCTCCCTGCAGCCCCAACACACTCTCACCACCACGGCACTACCCAATGCCTGGTAGACAGTGCCACGGTGCTACCTGGGTATTGCCACTTTGCCCCTTAAGCAGTGGCTGGTGGCCAGGCTGGCAATGCACAGGGGGCACCCCTCCCCTTGCCACTGACCCTCTGGGAGTCTTCCATGGCCCCCTTCATTCCAGCGGGGTCAGGCCGCTAGCCCTTGTTCGTGGGGAACTGTTTTAAACCAAGCTCGAATGAAAGCCTCCTGGCAGGGAGGGACAGGCTAGCAGGCCCAGAGACTTCAGTCCTGGGCCTGCTGATGAACGTTTATATAATTTATTCAGCTCTGCACCGATTTCTGGCATGGAGTAGGTGACGCCGGAAGTCCAGAAGCTTGGCTAGACAGCACTGTGAGCTGGGAGAATCACACCACCACCACCCCACCCCCCCACCGCCCCCCTCCTCCCGCCAGTGTCTGTAACAGGTGTGCACACCGGTGGGATGAATTGCATCAGATGCCAGTTTAACAAGGGCATTAGCATGGCATGATAGCACAGTGGTTAGCACTACTGCTTAACAGCACGAGGGACCCGGGTTCGATTCCTGGCTTGGGTTACTGTCTGTGTGGAATTTGCATGTTCTCCCCATGTCTGCGTGGGTTTTCTCCAGGTGCTCTGGTTTTCTCCCACAGTCTGAAAGACATGTTGGTTAGGTGCATTGACCCGAACAGGTGTGCTGGACTGTGGCGACTAGGGGAATTTCACAGTAACTTCATTGCAGTGTTGTAAGCCTTGTGACTAATAAACAAACTTTAAATGTTATCTATGTTCGATAGACTGATCATAACATCAATCTGCATACAATACTGATCTGACACTAGTGATGCTACTTTCGAGCTCAGTATACTAGTTATTGCTTTCTCTTAATGTTGCACAGCTGCATACACATCTAGCAGTAGGATGGAACCCACCAGGACTATTTAAAGGAATCATAAGTTGCTAACAGGCAAGTTGCTGGTTGATTTCTTCTGGCTTTTAAGATTCAACAAGTATTTGGTGCTTTATTGAGTTATTTCAAGTTACAAAGGAAGATTAGGCATGAAGATACTATCTTCGATGGTACCCTGCCCCTCTCACCACAGCCTCAGCAAGCACTTTCCTAATAATGGCCATCATGATCTGCTCCATGGTGGTTAGACATAGAATTGTTCCTTTTAGTTAACTCCTGCTGCTTCTATTTGTCTTCTCCTACAAGAGAAATATAAGCATGCAATGAATACGGTGCAATCTGTTTGGTTGATATTGTTATAATTTAAAAATCTCTGATTCTTTCAACCAGTTTACTTATTCCAATGTTTTACCCTGGTGCCCTTATTTGCAAGATGGACAAAGGACAAACACAAGTAAAGGTTCAACAAGTTTATTAACAATAGTACTACTAACCCTTAAATTACCCATATAAAACAAGAGGATACCCCAAAATCAGATATACTACTCTCAAAGATGGTTTGGTTAAAACTGAAGGCTCGATTCTCTGGGTCCCTCTGGTCAGTCATCACGAAGGTGAGTCTCGATGGCAGCTTCTTCCTTCCTTCCTTCTCTGGTAAACCTTCCGAATGGTCAAGGGTCACCTCCTTCATGAAGTCTTCGCTCCTGGTGTCTGAAAGAATGTGTTCCTTTATCCCCTGCCTGCTTGCCTTTCCAGAAGCTTCTCAGGCTTCCGGCCAGTGAGGTCCCAGGAGGGGATTCCAATACCCAGTGGGTTTCTTGATGTCTGTCAGACAGGACACCAGGGCCCGCCCTCAGGTGTCCGTCTCCATGCTGCTGCTTACATGTATCAGATTAAACCAACTGCAGGAACTTGTGGTGTTGTCAGACTTTTTACGGAACTTGTAGTGAAGAAAGCCTGGCCTGACCTGGGCTTCTAACAATAGTCTGGTGCATTTCAATGGGGTGCAATGATCTCCTGCTAAGTATCAGTAGGATTCAGAGACCTTTGGTGGGAGGTTGATGAATCAGGTCCAGACAGGTTTGTGTATTGTACAACTGGCCTGCCCGAGGTTTGACTGTGTTTGATTTTTAATATGCCCAATTCTTTAATTCAGGATATCCAATTTTATCAGCCTTAAAACTAGGCCCTGTTTATGTTACAATATGGCGATCTTGGTTAAATAGCTGACAGTGATTATAAGCTGTGAGATGTGGGTGAATAGCTTACAACAGTGCTGTGTGAGAGGGGGGCAATAGAGTTTATGAATGTTAATTAACTGCTTGATTGATAAGGGTTGTTTAAATGAGTGATGATAGTGTGGTGAATTGAAGTGTCTGAGGTTAGCAGTGCAGTTGGTTGGGTGTAATATTTGAAGATGCATTCTTACCATTCATCTGAGTTCATTGAACTTTTTTTAGCGCAACAGGATGGGAGAGTCGCGGCCAACATCTTAGCCAGGCCCTATCCCCGCAACCTCATGTATTTATGCTAATCCCCTTAAACTACACATCTTGGGACACTAAGGGGCAATTTAGCATACCCAATTCACATAACCTGCACATTTTTGGATTGTGAAAAGGAAATAGACCAGTGAAGTAGAGTTGATATAGAAGTTCTGTCATGACTTTATTGAATGGTAGAGCAGTTTCAATGGGCTGTGTGGCTTACTCTTGCTTCTATTTCTTCTGTTCTCATGGTGATGGTCGTGTCATTCTGTTTACCTGATGGGATCTGAATTACACAACACTGTTCGCATGGATACAAAAGCTAAACCACTTCTGATCAATACATACTGTGGATTAGAATGCACCCAATACAATCTCACTATCATCTGAAGTTTGGGATTCATCAGCTGCAGTCAACACAAAACTGAAAAAAATGTAACTAATTGTCAGGGCTGAAATCCCATCGCATATTTGTCAAGATTTCGTATTTATGAAACAGTTTCTACAAGCTATCTTAAACTGGAATGCAATGTTCCAAGCAAACATCATCAATGGCACACTGCCAGTTGGAGTAATTTACCAATGGGAATTGAAAAGTTAACAGTTTGTGTTAAACTTCCTCATAAGTAACTCTCACAGGGGATCTCAGGGTTCATAGGCAAAGAGTTTAGAACAGTCCAGGAAAAAAAGACGACAGAGAATAGTCAAGTCAGGAAATGCTGAAGTAATTAAATCAATGTGACAAACTAGATAACAAAATAGGCGATTTATAAATTCTGAAGAGTCAACTAACTCCTCAGATATCAGCCGTTCAAGCTTTGGATTTCTACTGGTAAGGGGAGTGCTTTCTGTTTATTTATGTATGGTGGATCTTGATCTGAATGAATGTGTTTCAAAAACTTGGAATGTTCGAAGAATCCTTGCTATGTCTAACAATGTGATTCCAATTGATAGAATCTGTTGTTCCATTATAGTCCACTAGCCAAGAATTAGAAAGCTTGTTAGCTTTGAGAGAAACCAATGGCATTATACTTTCCTACTGCTATGCTGAAGTTAAGTACCTAGAATTGTGTGTAAAGCTCTCTGCTTAAGTGAACAAAGAGCAATGAATAATTTAACATTTCTTCTTTCTGTTTTGAGTACAAATTCCATTTCCAGACGAACTAGAAGATTGCATTTGTTGTGATCTATAATTTGAGATGCACTATATAGTTGTGTAAACTATATAATTTATATATTATTTATTCTGGTTTATTTGTGGAGTGCAATCTTTCACCCCTTAACTTCAAGATTTGAATAGAGTGCAAAACATGGCATTTGTATCAGAATGGCACAAGTGAATGATATGATTCTCCTACAGTTTAGTTGACAAAATAAAAATCTCAGAATGTGTATATAGGTGGTAGAATAAGATCAATTAGCAATTGGGAAGCCTCCAGTTGGGAGGCTTGCATTTTATTAGCAGCACAATTTGCAGAGAACATGGACTAACAGGACTGGTTTTTAACATGTGTTGCTATTATGCCTTCGCAACAGCAACCCTTTGTACGTGACCTGAGACCCTCCAACTCAAACTTGCAGCACATTCAAGAACAGGCTTTAATAAGTAGAAATCAAATGCAGAATTTTAGCATTTCAGGACCAGAACAAAATTTTGCACAGGAAGAATCATTACACAATTAGGAGGTGTTGTGTGCAGTGGTAGCATCCCTACTGTTGGACCAGAAGCTCCAGATTCAAGACCAATACTTGAACTGGTTGGCATTTGTAATGCAGTTCAATAAGCTGATAATCAGTCGGGAATCTGGCACCATTTTCCTACTATTTCCCAAAGGCAAAAACAATGTGGGTGTGAAGATATGCCAAATAAAATTGGACCATTGTTATTAATTGAGTTATAACTGTGCATATTCAACACAGTTCAGTAATTCAAAGATCAATTATCTGGTCAATTATTTTTCTACAAAAACTATATTTTTAGAATCATTTTATTCCCTATTATGTATTTCTGGCACTATGTATGCTTGGTTAATATAAGATAAGTAGGTAAAGACTGTTGTCTTTTGGCTATCTCCACAACATAGAAAATGCTGAATTGCAATTATTAGGGCAACACTTGTTTATTTCTGGCCCTTATCTTTCTCATCATTTTGGAACAAATGCAATAATATTGCTACGTTTACACCACTGTCAAATGGTGTGATGAAGAACTGGCAGCAGTATGAGGTTTGAATTCTGATACCCTATGGACCACTTGAGGAGCAACATGATTAAAAATTGTGAGAGTAGGACAAGGGACACAGGTTCAAGCAATTGAAAGTCAAATTTAGGACTAGTATTTGGAAGTACTTCCTAATCTAGAATAATTAATACATAGAATGGATTTCTAGATAGGATTGTAGAGGTGACAACCATATAATTATTAAAGAATCAGTTAGATGTTGCATTGGAGTTGGACTTCAGACACTTTTGGATAGACAAATTAAGGTGGACAAAATTATTTCCTTCAGCTGTAACTGTCTCATAGAGATTACCTAGCAATCTTGTGATTTTCCTCTTGATTGTAAACTTAGAGAATCCAGTTTGGTATTAAATAAAGCAGGTATTTCCATTCTTGCTGTCAAGACACTTAGAGATAACAGATAAGAGCAGAATTCTGTTCAATCATGTAGTGAAGTGATCCATTCTGCCAACAAGAATTAAATTCAGAGTCAGGCAATATAATGCCCAGTGGGAACTAATTCAATAATTATGTTTTCAAGACCTATAGTTGCACTGTACACACACACACGTACACACACACACACAAAGTGATTCGTCATCTTGAAAAAGTCAATGCACCAAGATCAATTGAACTGATGAGTCAAAGCCTGTTCTCGTATTTATGACTGTAGCACATTAGAAAGTCAAAGAAAATCATCCATATTGGTTTTACAATAGAGTACCTTTACTTAGGTTGTGCTGTAAAGGACAACCAGTACACTCAAAATTAAACTACCACTGATTTGCAAATGTTTGCCCCTTTGAGCTGAAAATCTCATAGATAATTTAGAGGAATCCATTCCAAGAGCAAACATTAATACATTAGGTGACCTGACCTGTCAAATCCGATTCAATTTTCAATTGGTTTTGTCATTTTAGGTTACCATGCTGTATTTGTGGGGCAGAAGAAATTCCTTTGCTCTCCATTCAACCTCAAAGCGCTTAAAATTATTTCTAGTTTAGGTGATGTAATTTCATCAATATACTTAAACTTTTTATAATCAAATTATTCACCAATTCAAAACTGAGGTCTTCAAATGTATTTTGCTATTTATTTCTTGTACTTCCTAAAGTATAAATAACTTCACATAAAATATTTTGAATTTACTGAAGTAGGCAGTGTTTAATTATTAGACACAATAGCTGGGATTTACCACTGTGGGCTTAAATTCCATGGTGGGCACGGGAAGATGGAGGAATGCCTGCCGCAGAATGCAGTGGGTAAACTTGCCGGATCATGCAATGTCAAGCTTATTAATTGTGTAGCCAGGTGTTTAACGCCAAATTGTGTGGCGGGGTGGGCAGGAAGTTTTAGCCTCACCATCATATCCAGGCGCCATATTCAAAAAGCACCCATACATTCATTCATGCACTGTGCAAAGACTCTGCAAGACAGACATGTCATCTAGAAAGCAGCAGGAACTGGTCCCATCCTTCAGTGATGCCTGACTAGAGACTCTACTGCAGACCGTAGAGAACAGAAAGGACATCTTCTTTTCCAGGGATGGAGGAGGAGATTCACTTGTCTCACACTCCTGCTTAGGAGGAAGTCACCAGGGTGGTCAATGCCACATGTAGAGAGAGGAGGATCGCCCTGCAATGCAGAAAGTGAATGAATAACCTGTACTGCTAGGGTTAGTGAGCCCTCTACTCCCCATACGCACCTCACTGGATGGATACTTGAAAGTGGGCATCAATGGCAAGGTCAACATCTACCCAAGAGTAAAAGCCTTTTGCAAGGTGCTGGGATGCTCCCCAAAGTTCCTTCGCACTGCATGTGGTCTGTTGGTAGGTAGGCAGCTGTGGCTTGCTGACCCAGCCACACTGAAAGTAGAAATTCTTTGAGGAGAAGGGGCATCAGGCAGATACCTTGAGACTTCCACCTAGGACCCCAAGGGTATCCAGGTGTTCCAGGTCCCCTTTGCCTGCAACCACATCAGCTCCTATCTCTGGAATTGTTAAGGGTGCAGCTGCCCCAGTGCAGAAAACTCAATAAAGGCTGGGACCCCCTTCAGACCTCAGACCTCCAGAGGATACCAACCAAGAAAGCTTCTTCCACCTTTGCAGCAGAGGAAGCACCTAGGTATAGTAGTAGGGTAAAGAAAATTAAGTTCTAAGTTCAGTCTGGTAGTGCAGGTGTAGAAGTATTTAAATAGTTGTTGCACCTTTGTAAATATATAATTCCTTTCACTTTACAGAGATCTGCTGGGCTTTGCTGGCCGTGGTTTGTTTTAATGCTTGTGTGTCTCTTCCCTCTACCTTTCAAGGAGGTGAGGCAGGCTGGGTCTAACCTCTTGAATCATACATTCACTTGGAGGCATGAATTTTGCCAAGGATTTTTGAGCCATGTGCAAGAAGCCTTCAACATTTCCTTTGCCCCACTGACTTTGAGTTTTTAGAAAGACCTTTCCCATGTCAGGAGAGCTTATTGGATTCCCCCTTCAGTTGTCTAGTTGAGCTGACCTTCAGCAATGCCCACCTGATGATTCTCCTCCTAACCAGCATTCCCTGAGGACTCAGTGCTGTTGCCTTAGCATCAGGATGGTGCACATGAGCTTTCTGACTGTCACTTTTACTTTCCTTATGTAGCCCTCACTCACTCCCAACACTGTTGACCCTACCACAGTGTTCATCCTCCCATCTATCACCCTTGAACTCCCCCTCCACCCCCATGTCACCCTGCAACCCATCACTATAACCCTTTCACTGCCTTCCCCGATGAACCCACACCCGTAGGGGTCCCCAGGCCCACCTTATTCTTGCCAGCCCTTGGATGTATGTCCCCTCCAACCATCCAAATTGGTTCTTCACCAGTCACAGATGGATTTTCACCCTTCCACCCTACTGTGGCCTTCCACCACTTGTACTCTTGATTTGCCCCTGACATCACAGACTGCTTCCTCTGAACCCTACCCTCCATCCCCTCAACCACGTTCCCCTCCCAAAGCCTTGCTTTACCCCTGTCCACTGATTTTCCATGGTCTTGGCACAACACTAGTCCCTGCTCCCTGACCATCTCTTGCTCCACAATTCCTTCTAGCCCCAACCCCCAGCCTCTGAACCTCCCCCTTCAGTTTTTAACCTTCCCGCCTCTGGTGTTCCAGCACCCTTGACTTGGCTGCATCTCCCCCCATCCACCACCCCCCCACACCCATCCATCCCTCCCTCTCATGTTCCAGACATACACCCCCGTTGCAAGGCTGTACCAAAGCGGAAAGTCCTCGTCATTACAGCACAATGTTAATCCAGTCATATTCCGACCAATATGAAATCTCATTGCTGGTGCAGGTGATATGCTGGGTCGGGGAGAATTCTGGTCGGATTCTCTTTTAAATTCTATTCATTATATGCTAAATGAATTCTCAAAGGCCTTTGGTGGAAATAGCAACCCACCATTATCCTGCGTGACAGTTGGGATAGCAAGTTCCCGTTGTCATTTCCTGCTGTTGGGGTTTTTTTTTCATCCCGACATATTCACCAGCACACCCCTGTTGCACCACAATCCCTACTCTTGGCAGGGATGGACAATTCCAGCCAATACAAAAAGGCTGAAATTGTCCAGTCTCACCTGCCTTGAGAATCGTAGTGGGCGAGACAGAAAATTTGGCTGGCCATTTAAAGATCCATTGCACTCAGGTAGCAATTTCCAGTCATGGGGCATATGCGGCCCACATCTTTACCTTAGTTTCACTCCTTCCTCTTACTGCAAAAAGAGATAGATTCAATCTTGAGGGGAAACCAAAGTGCAAATATTAGTCAAAAACAAGACCTCCCAGGATTTAATTTTTTAATATAATGCTTAGAATTTCTTTACTCAGACAGTGGTTAGAATGTGGTGCCTAATACTGCCAGAAGTGGTTGAGGCAAATAGCTTAGATGATTTCAATGGGAAACCAGGCTGACAGAAAAAGGAATAGAAAGATATGTTGAAATGATGAAATGAGATAGGTTGGGAAGAGACTTAATATGGAGTGTACACACTATTTGGGCCAAAAGACCTGTTTCAATGCTGAATATTCAGAAGGATCTAGATAGGCTGGGCGAATGGGCCATGAAATAGCAAATGGAATTTAATGTTGGCAAGTGCGAGGTGGTCCACTTTGGTAGGAATAATGGTAGGAAGGACTATTACTATTACTTATGTGGCGAAAAACTGCAGCAGGCAATGGTGCAGAGGGACCTCGGGGTCCTTGTGCATGAGTCGCAAAAACCCAGCCTGCAGGTGCAGCAGGTGGCCAGGAAGGCTAATGGGATGCTGGCCTTCATAGCGAGGGGGATTGAATATAAAAGTAGGGAGGTCTTGCTGCGGCTGTATAGGGCATTGGTGAGGCCGCAGCTGGAGTACTGTGTGCAGTTTTGGTCGCCGTACTTACGCAAGGATATTTTGGCCTTGGAGGGAGTGCAGAGGAGGTTTACTAGGCTGATACCGGAGTTGAGGGGGTTGAGCTATGAGGAGAGGCTGAATAAACTAGGCTTGTACTCGTTAGAGTTTAGAAGAATGAGGGAAGATCTCATTGAGACATATAAGATGATGAATGGGATGGATAGGATAGAGGTGGAGAGACTCTTCCCGCTCAGAAAGGACAGTAGGACTAGGGGGCACAGCCTCAAGATAAAGGGGGGGGCGGTTTAGAACAGAGTTGAGGAGGAACTTCTTCACTCAATGGGTGGTGAATCTCTGGAATTCTCTGCCTGTTGAGGTGGTGGAGGCTGCCTCGCTAAATATTTTTAAGACGCGGGTTGATGGGTTTTTGATAAGCGAGGGGATTAAGAGTTATGGGGAGAGGGCAGGAATGTGGAACTGAGCCATGACAGATCAGCCATGATCTTATTGCATGGCGGGGCAGGCTCGAAGGGCTAGATGGCCTACTCCTGCTCCTATTTCTTATGTTCTTATGTTCTTATATTCCCTGGAAAATATAATTTAGTTATAAGCCACAAAAACAAAAATCTAAAGTGTTTTAATCAAATACTATTTGCAATAGACTGCAGCAGTTTAAATAGGTGGTTCACCATCACCTTCTCAAGGTCAATTAGTGATGGGCAATAAATGCTAGCCCAGCCAGCCATAACTCAAGAACGAATAAGAAAGAAATCTGACTAAGAAAATAACAAAAACGTTGTATGCAGTGAAATCCAGTGAGTTAATAATGCCAAGCAGCGCTAGAGCCAAATAGTCACTTGGAGAACCTGAACTGATATGAATTATATTTGCATTGATTGCTGGATTTTAAATATGTTTTGTTTTTGACAATTTTCTTGCCAGTTTAAATGGATGGGCAAAGGCCAAATAACAATTGGTGATTTGACATTCTGAGTGAGTATACTGAGATTCTAAAATAATGTATTTGCCTCTCCTACATTAATTTCATTTTGTATTTAACGGGTAGTGAAACAAACAATAGCTATATGCTGTCAATTTATTCTGGATTCTGTTTTAGGTTCAAGTAAATGGGGTCTCCTTCTCTAACTGAATAAAGTTTTAGAAAATATATTAACTAGAATATGGTTTTGTTGGTGTTTTTAAAAAGGGAAATGATATGCAAATAATATTTTCAGCATACATTGCATCATTAATTTATTTTTTCAGAGCAAATGAATATTAAAGCTGGTGACAGATTTTAATTAGGTAAGGTCCTATTATTTTAACAAGTATGGGATTATAAAAATGTCTGCTGCATTTATGGATCACAAGCAAAGGAAAGATTACAATAGCCAATGTGCCTCCTTTAGCTACACAAAGCAGCAAGGTCCCAACTTTGATACCTTGGCTATAAAATTCAGCCATGTAATGCAAGTGAAAGTACTACAGTTGCAGAGAGCTCAAGCACAAATTTGCCAAGTGTGCACCAAAATAATTTTGAACCTTCTAAGGCCTGGAAATGCACTCTGTCTTAAATACTCCCAGCTAAACGTATGTCAGCTGCACTTTGGGTCCCATGAATGCTACTTAAAGGGATCAGCATGGGAATTCATATGAGGTGCTTTTGACTTCCTTTAGCTCCTGCAGGGTGGGTGGAAGTACCATGTTGTTGGAGGAGATCTGAAAAGATGTTACAGTCAGGAGAGAATGCTTCAGTGCTTCACCAAAGATTGTTGTGAGCTTGAATGTCTGTCAGTATCATTTATTATTTAACGTGTGTACAGTCACAGAGCCTAGCAACAGTCTTGTCAGTGACTAGATGGAGTTCTTCAATCCTGTCTTCAAGCTTAGTCAGCGGACACTCCTCAACAATTTGAGCCTTTGTTTGGACTGCAGAGCTGTAACCAGGATAATCTTAACAACCCCACTGATGCTGAATGTCTGCACAGAGGCCTTAGCCAGTCCAAATGGTTTAAAAGATCCCACTTTCACCATGAGAGTTTGAACTAATTCCTCAGGGGCCAGTGTCCCTTCACAAGGTTACCTTTATTTACAAACTTGTTTCCACTTCTAACAGTGCTTCTGGTCAGAATCCAGAGTGTCAGTACACTTGACACTCCTCAAAATGTACACAGGTGAAACTCCCTGATTGGGCAGGTAATTGTTACCACAGGGAGGGAACTCATACTCCATGAGGCCAACCTTATGGGCCTCATTAAGGTCATTAGAGAGATCAAAGCCAAAAGTGGACGAATGGTCTATGACAAGAGTATGGTTCCTGGCAGATATTTTCCCCTTCTCCTGCTATAGGTCCTCAGTTGTTACTCCTCAACTTTGTGAGTTTAGCCATATGGATTGGTGTGAGAGCAGGTATACAGCTGGTAATTGAATAAAGATAGGCTTGGATTGGAGTACAGTTTTTCCAGTGGCTTGCCTGTTGCAATTACCCTCTGGATATGGGCAGGGGGCATGGGGGGCACTGTTGCTCAGGACTGCTAGCCAGGGAGGTGAGTTGGTCAAAGAGGATCTGTGATGATGTGCAAAAATCTTACCCCCACTACAGTTGCTTCATAATTTCACACTTGTCATCCCTGTATCCCTGTACTACACAATATCACAGCATTCTCCAGGCCAAAATTCTGAAATACTGTAGATATTGGTATATAAGTCAATGTTTGAAGGCTGAAAAGATTCCTCCAAAAACAGGAGTCAGCTCATACACCAAGTATAAAAATGGACTACCAGCACAGGTATGATGGTTGCCACCTTTGTCCTTTGCCATATCGGGTCTGCTCAGTGTCAGCATGTCTTAAACTCCCTTCACAACAAAGCCCATAATGCCTGATTGATCTCTTGCGCCAAGTTATAATGTGCTGGAAAGTAAAATATCTATTTGTGGGATGAAAATTGAAGCTGACAACTAATGCAAGTATATCATATTGTGGCTGAAAAGGCGGTGGAATTATATACTGAGTATATGTAAACAGATTTTGTGGCCTATAAAATGGGGTTGTCTCACTTCTCTTCTTCTTTGGCAGTTCCTTGGGGTTGAGGAGGATTTGTTTCCACACTAAAAACAATTCCCAGATGTCTGAGGGGATTAATGCACGAACTACTGTCTCTATCATAGGTAGTGATTGGAGGAAACAGGTGGGGGCTGCTCATGCTGTTACGTATTTGCTGTTGGTTCTTGCCTTCAGTTTGTTCTTAGCGATGAAAAACAAGGTATTCAGCTCCTTCTTGGATGCTTTCCCTCCACTTCAGATGGTCTTGTGCCAGGAAGTTACAGGTGTCGATGGGAATGTTGCTCTCTTTAAAGGAAGATTTGAGGATGTTCTTGAACCATTTCCTCTTCCTTCTTGGGCTCACTTGCCATATTGAAGTTTCAAGTAGAGCTCTTGTTTTGGGAGTCCCGTGTCAGGCATGCAAGCTCTGAGACCTGAATATGGTCAATACTTTGATGCTAAGTATGTCAGTCTGAGCGAGAATACTGACATTGATGTGCCTATTCTATGTGCCTGCTGCACATTTTTGAGCCATTTGGAGGGTGTGTATCACTATTGCTCTGTAGACCATGAGTTTTGTGCCTGTTCTGAGGTCTTGGTCTTCAAATATTCTCGTTCTCAAGAGATCAAAGGCTGCGTTGGCACAATAAGGTGGTGTTAAACCTCTTTGCCGATGTCTACCCTTGTTGACAGTAGGTTCCCAAGGTTTAGGGTGAGATGGAGCATTGCAGCAAGGAAGATTAAGAAGAGCATCAGTTCAGTGACACAGCCTTGATTGATCCCAGTCCAAACATGGATTGGTTCTGTGATGAATCCATTGGTCAGGATCACAGCTTGTCATCATGGAGCAGGCGGAGGAGGATGGTCACAAATTTTTGGAGGCAGCCAAAATGGAGGTGAATGCACCATAATCTCTTGCAGTTATAACATACTGGAAAGAAAGACATCCATTTGTGAGATGAGAAATTGAAGCTGACTACCATTCCAAATATAACATGTTGAACTGAAAAAAAGATCAAATTATATACTGGGTATATGTAAAAATATGGTTTTTGTGGCCTATAAGATGGGGTTATCTTACACTGGGTTAACCTATGCACTGTGATCAATATTTACCCTTGTTTATTTTCTTAAGGGTGTCTCATGTTCTTTTGACTATCCTAATGTTCCTAAGCAGTGTTAAGACAATAGCTGTAGGCCAGCTGAGGAAATTATGCTGACTTTTATGGGGGGAGAACCTTATAGGAAGCCCTCAAGCAGCTCTTGGTCTTGAGAGCCTAGTATTAGATTGCACCACCTCAACATGGGTGGCAGCACTCTGAGCTGTCAACTTGACAGGTAACAGCAAAGGCACTGACAAAGTGGCAGTGGTAGGAGCACAATTGCTGTCATCCTGGGTGAGGATAGCAATCTTGTGCACCATGGAGCCATTGTTAGTCCCTGTAGTGGCACTTCAGCAACCATAGGAATCTGGGAGAGCACAGTTTGTTGCATTCTATGAGAACCACTATGCCGCTTTGAGGATTGGTGCTTGCAGTCACTGTGGTCTCAGTTTCAGCCTGCACAGCATGAAGTTGGGCTTGCATGGCAACAAGCATGGATCTCATGACCTCATTCTGAGCTTCTACTACTGCACTAAGATGTTACAACGATTCTGCTTGTGCTGCAGCTGTGACATAGGCTGGCAGACACTGCATAAAGGTTGGATTTGCAAGGGCTGTCATGGAGTTGGCAGTTCCATGATGGAAAGGTTGGATTCCAAGCTCTGTGCAAAGCCCTGTGCCAAGTTGGAACTGATAATAGGCTTTGTGTTAGGCCTGCCAGTGCAATAAGCAGGCCTGTCTGTCCCATCAGTATTTTACTATACACTATCCCATCAAGGCCTCACCTGAGTTCCTGGTGGTAAAGTTTGTGCATGATTCTGTCCTCTAGGGAGCTGGCCCACACACTACACTTTCTCCCAGGCCTGGCTTCAACCCATTCATGCCTGGTGACTCAGTATGATCTAATCTTGCCTCCATATTGCTCTCCAAAGTATGTACAGTGCCAGTATCTGAGTTGGTGATTCCATGGGAGGGATTTTACAACCTGGCTTGGACAAGGCACATAAAATCCCATCCAAGGCCAAAGGAGAATTTCATTCTGCAAGCCTCACCTGCTCCAATTCTGAGATGGGAGAGATGGTAAAATTCCGGGTCATGTGTTAGATCATGTGAAAATGTTTCATTATCAGTTGTCTATCCTTGTTCACATCCTCCACCATGAAATGGAAAGTTTTGAGTATCTGAAGTAGGAAATCAGAAGGGCAGGGAGGTTGGGTGGAAAGCAAGAAGTTCATGGTCATACCATCTGTTAAGTAATGGGATGAGGGGATGTGGAATTTGGGAAGGTGCAAAATATAGGAACATGTTGTCTTCCGCAATGTACTAGCGATATGGGATCAATGGTCTCATTCAGCTTCTACAGCCAAGCAGCCTTTGATTGCCTGAAGAAGAGAATGTTTGAAGACCAGGACCTCAGAATTGGCACAAAACCCATTCTCTACAGAACAGTAGTGATACCCATCTTCTTTTATGGCTCAAAAATGTAGACTATGTACAGCAGGCACCTCAAATATAATAGAGATTGTCTCCAGTAAGGAACTCAAATGATATGACATGCATGTCCCCACCAGTTATGTGTGACTTTGTCCTGCAAGAAATGAGAAAGAATGTCAGTGAATATACTGTAATATGTTTGGGTGCCTTTCATAACTGAATAGCTAGAAGTATGTGAAAGCTACAAGGAGACAAAACAATGCTTCTAGCATCATTAAAAGTGTGAGGGTGAGGTTGAGAATCTGAATGTTCGACATGAGTCCTAATTGCTGATTGTTGAGGCTGCAGTGCATTAAATAGAGCGAAACATTGGCAGTGGGCTGGTTAGCAGATGTCATTAGGAAATGTATTCACAGAGCTTGACCACTACTGTAAGGGAGTCAAACTTTCTCTGATTCTGCAGTCGGTTTTTTAGAGCCAGGCTTCTGGAATTCACCTCCCTGGCCACCTACTGCCATTTCCTTTTCAAGGTATGCCTTGAGAGCCACTGCAGAAACATGACTGCTGTCTTTCTTTCGACCTCCTGACCAAAGGCATCAGAGAACTTTGGAACCCTCTTTCTCTGATCTGTTGTTTCATTGGTGGTTCTTTTCTTTCCCTCAAATACGCCAGCCTGAATGCATTTCCCCTTTTAAGAGGCTAGCAGTCTTCAAGAAGTGCAGAGTAACTGTGAATCATGCTAGCGATGTATGGAGCTGGGCCCTCTCTGAGCATGCAGCCAGTTAGCAGTGCCACAATCAGTGGGCCAAACAGGCACATGGAGTTTGCGTATAACTTACATCACCTCAGCTGGGTGCAGAGTAAATACATATTACAATTCCCATACCTGCTAATGGCAAGAGGAAATGGCAGAAAAAAATAGTTCAATATATTGATTTTCCTGGGGCAGACAGCTCTATTGGTTGCTATCTGTGCAGACCACAAAGGTTTTCCCATTGACATTACTTGAACAATACTGCATGGGCCAAGCATGATAGTGACCTGTGGTGCTCTCTGCACACCCCAAGGAATCAATGTAATTTGTGTAGTATTTCTTGAAGCAGCACAGTGCATTTGAAAGAGCAGGGAAAATTGAAAGGAAAGCGCAAAAGTAATTGTTTATAGTGAATGCAGTTAATGAAACATTGGATGAACAGTATCTGACTTTAAAAAATCAGCAGCAGAAGTGTTAAAACTTCACTGAGTTTAAAATTCAGTCCAGAATGTCTCCCACTGAATTGAACAGAATGCAATGTCATTATAAATTACAACACATGAGAGCAAAATGACAGTATGCCAAGCAATCTCAGATAATAAAGCCAAAGCCTTGTTCAATTGGAGAGTGTGGTGTGGAAAATCACCCACAGTCCCTTTGCCTGGTATTTGTTTCCAGACCCCATGAATGCAGTCTCAAAAAAGGCACTGACCAGGGGCAGAGTGCATCAGTTTCCTATGTTCATTATTCAGAGTGAAATTATAAACACATTCTTCATACATGCGTTTATGATTTTCTTGCAAATAGCAAACAGGAAATGTTTCCTCCAGAATCAAATATTTAACCAGTTGGCAGATCATAATGTGTGAATACATTTACTTGATTGTTAAAGGTGTCTTGTCATCCTGGTAGCACAAGCTGTAAATGACCTGTTCACTAATTACTTGAAGTATTGTGGCCCAGATTAAAAATTCAGGTTCAATTGATCCCTGCACTAAACTTGCATTCTCATGTCAAAGCACAAATTTCCATGCTTGGAACAGTCCAGCTTACTTGGCTGTTCCAGGGGATCAGTAGTTCACTGGATTCAATTATGAAATTGGACTGTATTCATAACTACCATAATTCATTCGAAAAATATACCTCTGTATTCCAGGATCTCACAGTTGTGAAATTGCCGCAGCCTTCCTGTCTTCTTATCTAGGTATTTAAAACTAAGTTCACACCATCAATCCACAATATAATTTATCTACTTTTTTTTCCTATTCTACTCAACCTTCATTCAATTAAAAAAGGTATACTTCAATAAGCATAGTAATGGCAATTTATAACATACATTATAACAAATTAAGTAAAACTGTAACAACTGCCTACACCATATTCCTTACTAAGTATAAAATACCAAGATTCATATAAAAAGGTAACTTGATATTAAAAAAACTTAAGAAAAATAATTCTTTTATTTTATGAAGTTATGATAAATATCACACATGATACTGAAAAGTTTACTTGGGAATTGAAGTTGCCAGCACACTATACACAGTGTAGAAAGGATGCAATGTGAGAGGGTTAGGAATGTTTAACAAGGGTTCTTTAGGGTTAGCTGGATCAGGGTTCACCAAAGGTTGTTCATACATGGTACTGTAATGGATCTGAAGGGATGGACCATTGCCACCAAAGGCATTTTAAAATGTGTACTGTAAAACACACAAATAAATTGTAATGTAACCGCATTGCAGCATGGTATCCCTGGATTCTTATATTGCTGAGCCTCTAATAGCGGTCAGCTTAACCTGTAGGTTTGAGCAATTAGATGGAACAGCTGTGATAGTTTTCATTTACATGACCATGATAAGTTATTAACCATTTTTTGCTGTGTGACAGGAACAGAATTTTTAAAATTCTGTTCTTTGTTGAAGAAAACTGGTCTTTATCTACAAAGGTTTTAAAAGTAAAAACTTTTTTTTTAGTTTTGATTTCCTGACAACTCTGGAACCAATCACTTACTAGCTAAAATCCCATAATTCTGTGACGAGGGTTCTAAGCAAATGTGGAGTGTGCATCTAAATTTACTCCATATGGCAAAAATTTTACCTGCCAAGAAAGAGAAGCAGCTCTCCAAAAGCTTAATGTTCAGTTCTACATAAAGCTCAGGACAGACACTGTTTACTGATATCAGGTATGTGTCTGCTATATAGGATTCTACTGTGTCTATTTAGTTAGAATAGGCACAACAGGCTTTTTTTTGATCATGTATGTTTATAAAACTTTTTTTCTGTGTCAGTTAGTAAGGTTATGTGAGGTGCAGTAACCAAAGAGATTGTGTGTAATATGGGAACTCAAAAATGCCCTTGCAGAATACATGTTTTGTTTCATTTTTAAGTTATTTCAATATTCATCCAGTCTTGTAGCCTCATATCACACATCATCCCTGGCCATAAGGACGTGTAACTTGTTTCTATGTCTCTATCTGTGCTATTGGGAGGTGTGCAAGAAAGACTCTGGCTGATTCTTTGTTGGATTTTCTCACTACCAATGATGATGCCTGCCCTCTGCATCATGATACATCATGGCATTCCCATTCCTTAGATTGGATGAAAATATTCGAAGAAGCTTCGTAAGGAGAGAGGGATTGATGCCAAACAATGTGTTTTACTTGCTCCTATTCCTTCAGATTCAGGCAGAAACAGCTAGACCTGCTTCTGTGTGATTGGGTAATGCAGAACATTTTTATTCAATTAATAAGAATACATAGAGAAAATTAAGTACAACAGTATTGTTGTTGTCCCACAGCTTTTACTCATACATTTGAGTAAAAAGAATGAGAATGAGTAAAAGCTGTGGGACAACAACAATATCAGAAGTTCAGAGATTTGAAGAAAGAACTTTGTTTTAAAATGTGAAACATTATATAACTTGAGCAGCAGAGTCTGGTTTGAGGTAGAGGAGACAAAAAAATTCAACAGAAAAGCTGAGCATGGTCAGGAAATAAATGGAAAGAGTGTATGCCAGTAATTTTGTTTATGGTATGGCCTTGTTTCTCAAAGTTTTCACCCTGGCAATGATTGTGTATTGTGTGTAATAATGGTACAATTTGGATCAGCCAAGGATTTTCTCTCCCTCCAGCCAAATAGTTCTCAGCCAGTTGGATATGAGTTTGGGACTCACCATCCAGGGAATCAAGGAGGATGGGCATGAACAGAACCAATTTGCAACCATTCCATGACACAGATTATTTGCACCCTTCTCCAAAAGGCTGCTTGAAGGTCTGTAACTTAGTGAATGACCAAATTGTCCTGAAGTGAGTTCTGTCTTTTCGATATTAATTGATGACATGCTCACTGGTTTAGTGACAGTATCTCACTGTGTTAATACACAGTCATGCATGGATACATTAATGTGATAAATAAAAAAAGTTCCCAAGAAACTGACACACATGGAATCTGGAATTTTAGATGTAACTTTTAGTCTCTCCAAACATACTGAGCCACATTGTCAATTTGCTGCCTGGACATAAATTGATGTCACGGGTTGGCAGTTTATTATAGAGAACTCTTGATTATCATCTGCATTGAAATCAATGGTAAAAAAGTACATATGTTTCTATAATGCATGTGTGTTCCACAATGTTGGTTTTATGCCTGAGCTGCAAGAACTTAATCCACTTTAATGTGCTATAGTTCATGAGTTTCTTGCAGACAGTTTAAATCAATATCTTCTTAAGATTATTTGTTTGTTTGTTTCTAAGCTGCTGGTAGGCATTATCAATATGACCTAACTAGTTCAAGCAGGAAGAAGTCTCTTTCGGCAGGTTTTAAACTTATTCTTATCCAGGCTAAAATAATTTCAAGGCAGCATTCTATTAGCCTCCTTTCCAGGATTCCAGTAACTTTCGTCTCCCAAAGGCTGAAGTTGACCAAGCAGCTACCAAAACAAAAATTCAGCCAATTGATGTCAGCAAGTGCTAAAGAGGTGTGATCTGGGTGCTGTGTGGACTGCCTTATACAAACTGCACAATGATATTATATGAAAGTACGATGGACACATCCAAGCTGCTTGATTGAATATAATTGTTTACAATGAGCCACCCCATTTACATTGATCCTTTAAGCCTTCAGATGATTAGTTGGAGTGCATCTAATGCTTGTCTTAAGCGCCATTTTCCCTGTTGTAACATTTCAAACCAATCCTGTGGGAAGATACTCCACTTTCTCAGCTTTAAAGAATATTTATATTAGAAATGCAGTTAACTTTTTCCACTCTGGAGAAGCTGGAAGATCATTTATTTATGTTGTTGAAGCCATGATAAACAAAGGGGAAAAAAAATCCTTTTATTTTGACACTTGAAACATGTCCAAATCTGGGTGAAAACATGATGTGCGCTATATTTAGTAGCCCCAACCAACTTCATGCTGTCTGCTATTTTAACAATTTCAGCATCTTGTCAGTGATATCCATGCTGTTGATTGGTGGGACCTCTGAGCCTACCCAGAGGGAACCAATATCGTGAATGGTTAGTACCAGTTAAAGCCAGCTTGAACAGTTTAAAGCTAACCTGCATCTTTTAAAAGCAAGTGCATTGTGTATTGAGTAGGTTCTGGCATTTGGTCTGGAAATGAATCAGACTTGTGAAACATTGAGCAATTGCAAAACATGGGAGAGAGGGGGATTAAATTTTTTCGGACGTCATACTGAAGACTTTTTGGAGGAGATGCAAAGAGAAAGAATGTCCTATATCTACAGGAGGCCAGGAGCCCAAACCCAATGCAAATGCAGAAGGCAGTGTAAGCAGATGATCATGGGGGGGCAATGTCAATGGTCAAATCTCATAGACCTGATGTTGTACTGCAAGAAATTCAGTGACCTCAGATAAGTGGTCATGGTCATGGTCACGGTCATTAAATGCACCTCCAAATGTTGCATCTGACCAACTGCACCACTAGCCTCAAACACTGCTTATTTCATCACATCCCTATTACCCGTTCCAGCATTTACTATCAAATGGAACTCAAATTGGGCCTTTATATGCTTCCTCTTCTTCTTCCTCCTTTTCACGCTTTTGCTCCTGAACTCTGTTGTCAGAAAATTACTAAATATTCTTTTCAACCTTGTGTTTGGTTAAAGAATTGTGTAATATATTGTGAAATTTGGTGAAGGCCCAACTTTCTCTCTCTCCTCCCATTACCTGAAACAAAAATGAAGTAAAACATTATTGAATAAATGAATATTTTTAACTAAATAAGAACAATATATCTTGAAGGATTTAATACAGTTTTCAAATAACTTGATGCTCAGGTTGCTCCGAAAATCTTTGGGTTCTGGGAAACCCTGGTTAAAAACCCTGCTGTAAGCAGTTGATTATTCCTTTAAATTGCATTGCTTGGCCATCTTTTCAGCTGCTGAATGCTTATCCAGCCTTGGTTAAGAGAGGTTGCAAGCAGGAACGTTGAGCTCCAAAATGGCATTGTTGACATTAATTCAGCATCGCATGATGATTAACATCACGAGCTGTTTGCTCTGCATACTATTAGTGGCTGTTCACATGCACAAAATCCCTCACCAATGTGGCACCTAAAAATATGCACATTGCAGATGCCATTTTAGACAATAGATAAGACCCATAGCCAAGCAACAATTACTACTCATCTTAATCTTGCTCCTGTTAATGCTAAATGATTCTATCTTTAGCTCTCATATTTTTCAATATTTTCTAGTGCAGACTTTCATTGTCAGCTATGTCTCAAATTTTCTAACTGTTATGACCAATGTATAATTTTTAAATTGAATATATAACATATTATATGTATATGTTATTTTTGTTTATGTGTTATGCAAGGTAAAATGGTTTCAGTTTTATTTACATTTGTGAGTCTTGGAGCCTGGGAGTCTCCCACCTAAAATGTCAAGTATTTTGGGTTTATTTATCTATTTTGTTTTATTGAGGTTTTATAACTCTTGAAGTTAAGGAGATGGGTTAGAAAGGGTTAAAATTTTAGTGATCCTGGGGAAAAAACACAAAATTGAAAAATCTTTACTGCTGCCTCATGACAGTGGTCCAGAAAAATAGACACAATAAAAGACAGGGTTGAGACAGAAAGAGTTCTGTGTGAATCAGAGAGAAAGGGCATAAATGTTAAGTTCTCTGAGACTACAAGATTATTAAGGGCAATTGTTGACTGAATACTTAGTATGGATCTCAGTAAAGTGATTAATTTAGCAGAGGTGCAAAAGGAAGACTGAGTTTAGGGAATTAATTTGTTTTTTCCATAGTTAAAGAAACAGCGAGTTTAGAGTATGGCTTTTGGGTGTCTTGGAGCGAGCGATGCAAGCTGGGTGGAAAGCATCAAGTTAATATTCAGGAGTTCACCAGAAGAAAACCGTTTGCAACTGTGCCACTACTAAGTGAGAAGCCTTTATGTCAAGTTAATGGTAACTCTTCACTGGATTACGTGTCTGTAAAGGTGCTGCTGGGGTAAAGAAGAAGTGTTAACTTGAATAATCTTCCTGTGTTTGCATTGTCATCTTTCCAACTTCTTTTTGTCTGGTATAATAAAATTCACTTTTCTTGTTTTAGTAAAGATTTTATTCTTTGAATTAAATGTTCAGCAGCAGATCCCTGTGAATTTGTTCAGTAGTTCACTTCCAAGTTTTCTAAAAAAAAATTAGGATCTATCAAGTCAGGTTTCGCTCTAGGATCTGATTTGTGCAGTATTAATATCAGCAGGGATTACAAGATTGTATACTTGTTGGGTTCATCTATCTGTCTAATTATCAATCTATCTGTAGTGATCAGTAAGCTCAGTTGGCTATATGGCTAGAGTGTGTTGTATTATAATTCTAACAGCATGGGTGCAATCCCTAAACTGGCTGTGGTAGCTTATGGAGACCTGTCTCCTTGTCTTGTGCCACATTTGATCTGGAGCGATGCCCTTCAATGTATATAAGTAATCATCTCTCTCTGATTGAGATAGCTCCCAATGGTCCTTTGTGGTCTATGGCTAATTAATTATCCCTTACAATTTTCATTGATGTCATTTTTGGTACTATCCTTCACAATCTATTCCCCAAATCTTGAAAATCTTTGATTATATATTGGTGAATATTGAGGAATCTATTTAGGGGATTTACACTTAAAAAAAAATTGTGAACATGGATCAGCCTAAAAGAGAGGCAGGTAGTAAACTCTGCTTCCAACTGACTTTAATTGCATGATTTTAATCTCTCCCAAGTGCAGAACCGGAGTGGCTCATTTAAAATCTTCTTCAGCAATTCTTAATTAAATCACAGTCAATTTGCACCATTAGTTTAAAGCTGTGTTTCACATTACATGACCAAAATAGAATGAGTAATTATTGCACAGGGAATAAGTAAATGTGTATTAACATTTCTATCCTACAAAAAATGACGTACGCATCATGAAATCCTTCAGCTAAAACAATAAACATTCATCTTAGTCTACTCATGCTGGCACCATCAACACCTGTCCAAAACCGGCTCCTTTAATGGTTTAGCAGTTCTAAAAATGCTTTAAAAACCTCAGAATTAATGAGTTGCAAAACAAATAAACAATTCTATGGAATATGGAACAGAATGAGGAGCTAATGATTGGAAACAAGCAAGACCATTTCAGTTATTGCGGCTGTAGATATATCAAGGAACATACACAAAATATTTTCACTGCTTATTATTAACACCACTGGTATACAATTACCTCCTGCTCCTATCTTATATGTTTCTTTGTTTCTATATAAGCTGCTTTTTGAAACATGTGCACGTTTAACTGAATGGTAATGATGGTATAAACTGGAATGATTGTTCAGGGTGAAGAAGAAATTGATACAATATATTCAATTAAAGATGGTAAAGATATAAATCACAATGGTTGTAAGAGTGCCAGATTACTCATGGCATTGAAGTGTCCAGATGTTTTTAGACTTTTAAAAAAAGGGGGCCTACTGGAGTGTTGGAATGCAGATTCTCCTCCACATGTCTTCCTAATTTCAGCAGCTCACCGGATGAAGTTGTATTTGTAGACAAGGCAATTTCTCTCAAGAAAGGAGATTGCTTAGGATAGGTTCCAACCAATCTCACATATCTTCCTGTGCTTATTTGAAGGGTGGATGTTACAATTCAAACCTTCTAAGTATGCTTTCTCTTTCAACAGTTGCACCAGCCATCAATGAATGAATTGGGTCCCCTTGAAATTAAATGTATGGTCAAATCAAGTGGTTACAGTTCTCGGAGATCATTCGGGCCATTTTCTCTGTGCTGGCTCTCTGCAAGAGCAGTTAAACTAGTGCTTTTCTCTTGTTTTTTCCCTGTAGTCCTGCAAATGTTTCCTCTTTGGATGATGATACAATGAAAGTTGCCATTGAATCTGTCCCCGCCACACTTTCAGATAACGCATTCCAAATCCTAACCACTTTCTGCCTAAAAAAGTTTTCTCCCATATTGGCAAAGAAAAATTGTAATCACCATAAATTGGAATTTGCTGGTCTTCAATCCTTCCACAAATAGAAACAATTTCTCCCTATCTACCAGACTCAAAAGAGTCATGTTTGCCTACCTCAGAGCCAACAAATCAATAATTTTGTACAAGAGAAAAATACTGCAGATGTTGGAAATCTGAACTAAAAATAGAAAAGACCAGAGGGGACAGAGAATCCAGCAGAAGTTCCCAAATGGCATGTACATTAACGGGACTTCCCACTGAGATTGTCCCCACTGGCCGCCATGACATAATGGCATTCCTGACATGAAAGGCCAGGAATCCCATTGGCAAACATTTACATGGCATTAGCGGGCATCCCTGCAGTATCATGCCAGATGTTTACAACAGCTTTTGACAAATGGAGACTTGGCAAAAGCAACCCATCAGGGGCTCCCAGGTAAGTACTGCCCCTGGGGTGGAGCATCATGCCTAGACAGTACTGTCACTTCCCCCTGACAATGTCCTGTTCATGGTGGGGGCTTTCCATGATGTGGTGCTTCTCTTATTTATTTATTTTCATTGGGGTGACATTTAAAAACAGCACCCGATCTGGCAGGAACTGGGATTGCTGATGGGTTATGTTCATTCTGCCCTGCCAACATGACATGGTGGGACCCACCTCTTTCATTCCTTTTCCTAAGTGTTTGAAAATACAGTGGGAAAAGCCAGCAAGACAGCTGGCAGCTGCCATCGCTTTTCTCACCCGAGACAACACTTTATGTTTCAGATTGGTGACTCTTCTTTGGAGTTGGGAATGTTTACAGAAAGGCTGAAGGGGGAGGGGCAAGGGGTGAGGTAGAGAACAAACAGGAAGGTCCGAGGTGTGGTGGAAGGCAGGGGATCAAGTGATAAATTGATGATAGCGATCGAAAAAAATAAGATAGTAGTGGATCAAATATAGAAACAAAGGATATGTCCAGAGGAGGTATGATGGGAAGGCAAAATCACAGTAACAACCACTATCCAATAAAAATGGGGCAGAAGTAATAATCTGAAATTGTTGAATTGAATGCAGTTTCCAGAAGGCTGTGGAGTGCCTTGCTTAAAAATGAGGAACTTTTCCTTGAGCGTATATTGTGAACACATAAAATATGAGCAGGAGTAGACCAGATGGCTGCATGCTTATTTAAAATTACGAGCTTTTGGAGCACTGCTCCAAATCCCCTGATGAAGGAGCAGCACTCCGAAAGCTCGTGATTTGAAATAAACCTGTTGGACTTTAACCTGGTGTTATGAGACTTCTTACTGTGCCCTCCCCAGAGCAATGTTGGCATCTCCACACCTTGAACAGACCCAACAGTAGCTTGTGATATGTCACAACAGTAAAATTCATAGACATACAGGTGGAATTTTCTCACTCTGTACACAACAGACAACCCTTTTTCTATTTGCAAATAACCTTTCTCAGCTTCTGAAAGGGTTCTCAGCACATGCAATAGGCATCTCAGACTCATCATCCATTCTCTGAGACAAAATTGCCCAACGTCGTATGGGGAGGTGTCATATATCAGTACTAACTCCTTGGAATGATCAAAATGTACCAGTGGGCAAGATGACTGTAATAGTTGCTTGACCTTAATAAATGCTTCTTTCTGTGGTGGTTTCCAGAATAATGTCTGGTATTTCTTCAGTAACACATGTAAAGGAGCCAACAGTGTTGACAGATTTGGCAGGAAACGCCTGTAATAATTAACTGTCGCTGGAATGATTTAGGCTCAGAGACTTTTCCCAGGACCAGTGCCTTCTTTATTGTACTCATTTTGTCCTCCATAAGATGCAATCCCTATGCATCTACATGGTAGCTGAGGGAAAGCTATTTCATTGGTCTGGAAAGTGCGATTTTCTGTTTTTAGGTAAAGCCTTGCCTTCTGAAATCTTCTCGGTACTTCTTCCAGATTAATCAAATGTTCTTCAGTTGCAAGCATCCATATATATGATGCATGGCAAGCCCTCTAATAAACTTTCCATGGTTCTTTGAAATATTGTGCAAGCCGATGAACAGCCAAAAGGCAAGATTGTATTACTGTTATAGGTTGAGTTTCTCCCAAAATAATTCTAAGTCCACAATATTCCTGAAAACAGGAGTAGCTCCTACCAATTTTTTTCTGATTTTCAGAAACACACTGTGCATTACAGATGCCCTAGTGGGATTCCCTCTGGAAATGAGGGGGCAGGGCTATTCCTGTCTGAGAGGTCAGCAACATAGCGCTGAGTGGGCCATTGTGCATGTGCCGATCTGTCAGAGCGGAGATCGATACATGTGCAGAGGCCCTGCATTGCAGGCCACTCGATCACTGGTGAGTCCTGCAAACCCCCATTGCTGGTTTTGCTGACCACTCCACCCACCAATGACTTGGACTGCCCCGAGCCAAGCCCCTAAGTTATCCCCTCCTCTCCCCCTTTTCCTTTTGTGGGGAGCAGTTTTAAACTCTGCTGTAGTGAACCACTGCTGGCGGTGGGCGGGTGGAGAGCGGGGTTGGGAATGTTTGTGGACCCAGAGACTTCAGTCCTGGGCCTGCTAACGATGTGGAAATGAATATTTCCATATTGTAATCAGCTCCACGCCAATTTCTGGCACAGAACTAATTGCTCTGGAAATCTTGGACTGGGAGTCATGTGGAGGATGCGACGCCCAGCGGGAAGCCTGGAAAACAGCCTCCGCTGTTCTCTGCCAGCCTGCTCTGCTACTAGAGCAGTGCAGTGGGCCGGGAAAATCGTCCCCATAATTTTTATGGGTGTTCGTAGTCACATAGCCTCTAGAAGTATCATTCAACTCCGACTGTTGATAGGCTTAGGAATGGGGATCTTATTGAAACTTATAGGATACTGCAAGGCCTGGATAGGGCGGACATGGAGTTGATGTTTCCACTTGTAGGAAAAACTACAACCAGAGGGCGCAACTTCATGGTAAAGGGACGATCCTTTAAAACAGAGATGAGGAGGAATTTCTTCAGCCAGAGAGTGATGAATCTGTGGAATTCTTCGCCGGAGAAGGCTGTGAGGCCAGGTCATGGACTGTCTTTAAGACAGAGATAGATAGGTTCTTGATTGATAAGGGGATCAGGGATTATGGAGAAAAGACAGGAAAATGGTGATGAGAAAATGATCAGCCATGATTGAATGGCGGAGCAGGTTCGACCGGCCTAATTCTGCTCCTATGTCTTATGGTCTTATATTTAATTTTGTGTATGATTGTCCCCCAGGCAGTGTTGCATATAAATTCTCTACCTTTGGGATAGGGTATTTGTCCAGCTTTGCAGCCTGGTTTACTAACAATTGATGGTCTCCACAGATGCAGACTGTTTTGCCTGCTTTTATCACAGGCAATATGGATGCTATCCATTCTGCAACTGGACCCGCTTCTATTCATTTTAGTTTGGTTATGACTTTCTCTAACAAAGTGCGGACACAGGTCTAGCTCTGAAAGATTTTGTGCTGGCTTCTGGGTCTATATGAACTTTTGCCTTCAAGCTTTTAATCTTCCCAAGTTCAGCTTGAAAAATGTCCTGGATTATTTCATACTGGCCTCCTTCATTCTGAAAATTCCCAACAAGTTGAGTTTTATTTCTTGGATATAATTGTAGCCCATTAGACTTGGTCCTTGCCCAGACATCACAATCAATTGAAGTTGGGCAGATTGTTGCCAATAGCTCACAGAGATTTCAGTTGTACCCACAATCCTTCCCTCATGTATGTTGCCAGTCTTATTGAGTGTTCATTTATTTCAGAGACTGGATCCATTCTCGCAGATGCCTGTAGGTCTGGTCCCCTACTACAGTAGCAGTGGCTCCCATGTTGACTTCCATTCTTAATGGCGTACCATTGAATAATAGTGGGATCGAAGCAAGCGGGGCGAGTGAGGTGAATCCCGAGAGCCTTCATGCCTGTCGGAATCTTGATTTTTGACCAATGCACCTTTCGTCGGGGCATCAGGATTCCTACCAGCTGTCTGAAGAGGTGGGATAATTGGGCCCTTTGTCTCAATTTTAAGAAGATGCTTCTCTCAAGCTATATCTCTTATCCTAGTTAGCCAATAAGTTGTCTGTCATTTAAAGCTGAGATGTCTTGAACAGGAGCCAATTCAATCCCTCTGTCAAGGTTAATAAGTAATTTTTTTTTGCCAGTCCACTTATAATTCACACAGCATTTTAAGAATCTGTATTAATTAAGTATTAATAATATGTTTATAACTATAAAATTTATAAACATATGTGTTCCAGATAACCTTTTCAGCCTTTCTAACATATTTAGTAATGAATTATTTATTCGTTAACTGTCTCACAATTGATGCCACACACTGAACTCATCTGCCTAGTTCGCAATAATGCGGAATTTGTCTTTATTACAATGGTTTTTGTCAATTTAGCACAAAATGCTTAATAATGTTAATTCAAACTACAAAATGATAGTCACTCTAAAACTATTAATTTTGAAACTACCAACAAAGCACCCTCAAAATCTTATGGGCAGAATTTTATGTGTCCCTCAAGGTGGGGAGGTGGGGGGGAATGTAAAATTGAATGGATGGAATTCCCCAGAACCTGCAAACCCAAACCCGGACATAATTTCACTCTTGGCAAGCAGGGTCTTAGGTGGAATTCCACCCTTTCACTTATTTAGATCCTTAAGTGACCATTTAATTTTAGGCTGGTAGGAGCATGTGTGTAGGATGGGGAAGTGAGGTGTCCTGTGCCACTGTCAGAGTGGAGATCAGTGCATGCTGTAGGTTGACCCACATTGCTGTTAGGGAGGGAATTCCAGGATCTTGACTTAGCAACTGCAAAAGAATGGCCATATATTTCCAAGTTGGGATGGTGAGTGGCTTGGAGGCGAACTTGCAATTGGTGGTGTTCCCATGTATGTGCTGCCCTTCTTCCAAATGGAAGTGGTTGAGGTTTGGAAGGTGCTGTCTAAGAATGTTTGGTAATGCAGTGCATCTTGTATAGCAATAGCACACACTGCTGCTATTGAGCATCAGTGATGGAGAGAGTGGATGTTTGTAGATATGATGCCAATGAAGTGGCTGTTTTGTCCTGGATGGTATTGAGCTTCTTGAGTGTTGCTGGAGTTGCACCCATGCAGGCAAGTGGGGAGTATTCCGTCACACTCCTGACTTGTGCCTTATAGGTGGATTGGCTTTGGGGAGTCAGGAGGTGAGTTACTCACCACAGTATTTCTAGCCTCTTGACCTGCTCTTGTAACCACTGTGTTAATGTGAGTGCAGTTCAGTTTCTGGTCAATGGTAACCCCAACGATGTCGACAGTGGGGGAATTCGGTAATGGTAACACCATTTAATGTCAAATGGCAGTGTCACAAATAACATTGACAGTTTCAACACTGATCTCCTCTTTCCCTTTTAAAGTGACTTAATTGTCTCTAGTTTCATTGAAAAATAATTCCCTGAGTCTTATATGCTTTTCATCATCAGAGGGACCAAACATTTTTTTGTTAATATTATTGTCTCTACTTCCACCGAGCTGTAGTCATCTTGAACTTACATGACAAAACATTTTACAATTGTGCAGCATTCAATAAAGTTGTATTAACATTTTGCAATGATTTGTTGACAGCATTAATTCTTTGAAGTAAATGATTCCACAAAACAACAAAAACACCAATATTGTACTTTTAAAACTTCTCTGTTAGGGATCTTGCTTCACTTTGACATGTAGTTTATTTGAATTTGATGTGGCTCTGTCTGATAAGGTTTCCTTGATATCAATAAAATTCAGTTTCAATGCCAAAACAGCATTTGCATGGTGAACCACCTGATGTCACAAATTATTTTTACCATCAAATGTTTTCCCTGTGTCTGCTCCATCATGATTGCAACATATTCTACTGATGTGTGGAAACTGAAATAAGTTTTGAACAAAGTCAAAGAAATACACCTGTCTCATAGGATTCAGCTGCAGTGTGGCAGATTAAATTCAAGGGGTGACTGGAACATGTGATGGATAATGCACAGGGGTTTGCATTGTTTAGTCCTGCTTGTAGACCTGAATATTTGCCTGCCATATTTGAAGATAGGCCCATGATAGTTTTTGATGTCCAATTCCAAATTTGCAATGATTTCCAAAACTGTTGTTTTGAGATGATCAGAAGTGTGGGGTTGCAGCTGAACAAAACAGAAATAAAAACATAAGAACCATCTGGCCCCTCAAGCTGCTCCACCATTCAAGAAGATCAGAGCCGATCTTTTTGTTGACTCAGCTCCACTTACCCGCCCGCTCATCATAACCCTTAATTCCTTTACTATTCAAAAATTTATTCATCCTTGCTTAAGAACATTCAATGAGGTAGCCTCAAACTACTTCACTGGGCAGGGAATTCCACAGATTCACAACTCTTTGTATGAAGAAGTTCCCCCTCAACTCAGTCTTAAATCTGCTTCCTCTTATTTTGAGGCTATGCCCCCTAGTTTTAGTTTCACCCACCAGTGGAAACAACTTCCCTACTTCTATCTTATTTATTCCCTTCATAATCTTATATGTTTCTATAAGATCTCCTCACATTCTTCTGAATTCCAATGAGTATAGCCCCAGTCTACTCAGTGCCTTCTCATAAGCCAGCCCTCTCAACTCTGGAATCAACCTAGTGAATCTCCTCTGCACCCCCTCCAGTGCCAGTATATCCTTTCTCAAGTAAGGAGACCAAAACTGTACACAGTAGTCCAGGTGTGGCCTCACCAGCACCTTATATAGCTGCAACATAACCTTGCTGTTTTTAAACTCCATCCCTCTAGCAATAAAGGACCAAATTCCTCTATTGCTCTACAACTTCACCATCGCTGGTCACATACCTTAAATTTAATGTTAATTTGTCCACATGACTCATGTCTGGTATTGAATCAATTATTATGGAAAAGTATTTAGCATATCTGCATTAGTGAATTGGCTTTGTGCCATTATAGTGATGAAGTTGTTGGTTCTGTGTGTTGAAGTTGGTCTTTCCTGAGCTACAAAATTTATAATTTTACAAATACTCTTTGAGGAGCTCATCAAATTCACTGAGGTGTTTAAAGCAGGCTAAAAATTTATCTCTTTGAGTTGACACTGATGACTCATCAACGCGGCTCAGCAGTTTCCTCCAGCAAAAACATTCCTTTTCAAACTGAACCTAACGCAGAATCAATTCTTCCAGATAACTTACATCTTTGAACGGATGGACACATATCTTTAATATGGTCTTTGGAAGTTTCATAATCAACAAAATCTCTTGTGACATTTGTCCAGTGAGAGGTAATAAGCCATGGATAACAAAGGAGGTGAAGGAAAGTGTTAAATTAAAAGCGGAAGCGTTTAGAGTAGCTAAGAGTAGTGGGCGAGAAGAGGATTGGGAGAGGTTTAAATGTCAACAAAGATTGACAAAGAAGTTGATAAAGAAGGGTAGGAGAAACTATGAAGCTGGGCTAGCGCTTAATATAAAAAAGGATAGCAAGAGTTTTTATAAATATATAAAAAGGAAGAGGCTGGCTAGGGTGAACGTTGGTCCCTTAGAGGATGAGAAGGGGGACTTAGTGGTAGGGGATGGGGAAATGGCTGAGGTCTTGAATAACTTTTTTGTTTCGGTCTTCACGGAGGAGGACGTGAATAATTTGCCGGATGTTAGAGATGGAAAGGTGGTAGGACTGGAGGGTCTCGATGACATTACTGTTACTAGAGAGGTGGTGCTCGACAGACTGGAGGGGCTGATTGTGGACAAGTCCCCAGGACCGGATGGAATGCATCCGAGGGTCCTGAAAGAAATGGCGGAGGTGATAGTGGATGCCTTGGTGCTTATTTTCCAGACGTCGCTGGATTCCGGGGAAGTGCCGGAAGATTGGAAAACGGCTAATGTTACGCCGTTGTTTAAGAAGGGTGCCAGGCAAAAGGCGGGGAATTATAGGCTGGTTAGTTTAACGTCTGTTGTAGGTAAAATGTTAGAATCCGTCATCAAGGAGGAAATAGCGAGGCATCTTGAGGGGAACTGCTTGATAGAGCAGATGCAGCACGGTTTCGTTAAAGGGAAGTCGTGTCTGACAAATTTACTGGAGTTCTATGGGGATGTGTCTAGGGCGGTGGATAGAGGAGAGCCGGTGGATGTGGTCTTTCTGGATTTTCAGAAGGCGTTTGACAAGGTACCTCACAAGAGGTTATTGCAGAAGGTAAGGGGGCATGGAGTTGGGGGTAGGGTGTTAGCGTGGATAGAGGACTGGTTGTCAAATAGGAGGCAGAGAGTGGGGGTCAATGGATGCTATTCGGATTGGCGGATGGTGACTAGTGGAGTGCCCCAGGGGTCGGTGCTGGGGCCTCAGCTATTTACCATTTATATAGATGATCTGGAGGAGGGAACCGAGTGTAGGGTGTCGAAATTTGCTGATGACACCAAAATTGGTGGAAAAGCAAATTGTGCGGAGGGTGGGGAGAGTCTACAGAAGGATCTAGATAGGCTGGGCGAATGGGCCAGGAAATGGCAAATGGACTTTAATGTTGGCAAGTGCGAGGTGGTCCACTTTGGTAGGAATAATGGTAGGAAGGATTATTACTTACGTGGAGAAAAACTGCAGCAGGCGACGGTGCAGAGGGACCTCGGGGTCCTTGTGCATGAGTCGCAAAAACCCAGCTTGCAGGTGCAGCAGGTGGTCAGGAAGGCGAATGGGATGCTGGCCTTCATAGCGAGGGGGATTGAATATAAAAGTAGGGAGGTCTTGCTGCGGCTGTATAGGGCATTGGTGAGGCCGCAGCTGGAGTACTGTGTGCAGTTTTGGGCGCCGTACTTAAGCAAGGATATTTTGGCCTTGGAGGGAGTGCAGAGGAGGTTTACTAGGTTGATGCCGGAGTTGAGGGGGTTGAGCTATGAGGAGAGGCTGAATAAATTAGGCTTGTACTCGTTAGAGTTTAGAAGAATGAGGGGAGATCTCATTGAGACGTATAAGATGATGAATGGGATGGATAGGATAGAGGTGGAGAGACTCTTCCCGCTCAGAAAGGATAGTAGGACTAGGGGGCACAGCCTCAAGATAAAGGGGGAGCGGTTTAGAACGGAGTTGAGGAGGAACTTCTTCACTCAAAGGGTGGTGAATCTCTGGAATTCTCTGCCCGTTGAAGTGGTGGAGGCTGCCTCGCTAAATATTTTTAAGACGCGGGTTGATGGGTTTTTGATAAGAGAGGGGATTAAGGGTTATGGCGAGAGGGCGGGAATGTGGAACTGAGCCAAGACAGATCAGTCATGATCTTATTGAATGGCGGGGCAGGCTCGAAGGGCTAGTTGGCCTATTCCTGCTCCTATTTCTTATGTTCTTATGAGAGGACTCATCAATTAATGCTTTTGCAGGAGTCAGGGAATAATTTGCAACAGAACACTAGACTGCCTTTGAGGTTTCTGAAGAAATCAATTTACTCCTAGTTTCTGTCATCCCATTATCTTTACTGTCAGAAAATGGAACTTATGAAGATTTCTAACCTGTGTCCAGCCTCCAACCTGAAATTGTTTTCTTAATTTTCCATATTACCTACGTTATCTGGTTCATTTAGTATGAAATATTCTACCATACCCAGTGGAACAGACTTTCACCATAAGGCAATGTCTTCAGGGTAGGTTCCTTCCCTCGCTTCAGCAGCAGAAGAATCAAGAGTATCTTGTAGCTCCATTCTGATTTTAGGGTCCACTTCTTCTTGTTCTTGAACTTCTTGTTCAACTTTTTCAAGGATGTGGTATCTCTGAAAATCGGCAAGTTGAAATCATTAGATAATTTACCGGTACTTTTGGTGAATGAGGATGAATGTGCAGTTTGTGCACTACTCAATACTTGAAACATTTTACAGTAAAATGGCAATGTCTTTTTGCCTACCTTTGTCCTCTTGCCTTGCCTTCAATTTTCTGTGCTTTTCACTACCAGATTGATAGTGTCGCTTCATGTTGACTGATCTTTCTTGATTTTAATGAATGCATTTTCTGAATGATCAGACTTTTTATGCCCTCCTCAGCCCTCGAGTTCAAGTTTTCCCTGTTCACTTGATGACCTTATGTTCTGCTGGCTCACTGGCTGCCTGACTAGGGTATGGTGTTATTCTTGGTTGACAAGCCCTCCTCAGCCTGCTGGCCTGGTTGTGTCACCCCGCTACTCCTCTTGATGACTCCTCAGCCCTCCCACATCACCCCTGCCCAACAACGACTTTGGAAAACCCACTAGCTCATTCACTGGCTTGCCTCCTGCCTGGCCTCCTCACGTCACCTTTGCCCTTGTTTCATTGCTCACCAGCCCTCCTCAGCCCTGCTGCTGGCTTGGTTGAGTCACCCACTGCTCGCCTCAATGACTGCTGGCACCTCCTTAGCCCTTGCACCTCACCTTTGCTCAACGACGATGACCTCAGGAAATGAGCTGGCTCACTCATTGGCTTGCCTGCTGCTTGGTTGGCCACCACCAACCAGAGCCCAATGTTGCTCTGCATTTGTGCTGACAGGCTAAAGAAATACAAATGAGCTTATCAGTGATTATAGAGACTTCAGGCTGTGATTGGTGCCCCAAAGCCAATGGCCAGCATGGGGCACCTGCATTGGTTGGGGTCCAAGGCACGCTGCGTTTCATTGTAAGTCTGCTTCTGCCATTGGTTCTTATGCAGCCCACAACAATTTGATCTTTCCCCTCCTACTAAAGTGCGGGTGTTTCCACTTCCTTGCCCTCACCTGCAGAATGTTTCATGGTGGGAGAGGCAGCCCCCTCATGGGCTGGAATAAAGTCTTCCAGTCCAGCCACTGTCAGTGTGTTTTCGACATGTTTTGACATTGTTTGCACCCTCTACCACCGGGGAATCCACAATGGTGCTCACCTTGGACAGGACCGGAAGATCCTGCTGACAGGAAAGGCCAGTAAATTTCAGCCCAAATTCCACTTGAGCCTCGAGGTTAATTTAACCTTGATATGAGGCCAGCAACATAGCCTTTAGGGCACAGGCTCAGTGCTGCAGAGAACACTATCTATTTCTTTTTACTGCCTGTTGAATGGTCCCCTCTATCACAATGCTCATGATTCCTGCAGACCCCACTCTTGTCCACAAAGGCTGCAAGAATCTTGTATTGTTGGTCAAGTACAAGGGCTAAACTTCCTCCAATGTTACCTTCTAAATCCTGTTACCTGCCTCATGCACAGCTATACCCTCCTATCCCTGACCATGGAAAAAAATCTGAAGGTTTGTGACTATCTCCTAGAAAAATGTCCATGTAACTTTTTCCTTCCCCAATACATTGTAGCATCTGACCCTGGCTCATAAACTCTAAACTGAAGTTCCTCTGGCTGCAGCCATCTATTGCAGGTGCAATTGTCGTAAATCACACTGGTGTCTCACATGTTACAGCTGCAACACCTTATCTGCATTGTTGTCTCTAGTGAATTTTATTTAGCTAATTAGGTTTTTAATTTTTGAAATGTCTCTCAATTGTTACTTTATAGTTTCTATCCTAAATAATAACCTTGCTCAATTTATTGAGTTGGGTTATATGATTTAGATCTTTACTGTAACTTAGCCCACAGTCCAAATTTAACCCTTTCGTTTTTTTTTATATATATTAAGCAGCACCTTTGATTCTTTACAACTGACTTCCCACATTCACCAAATTCCCTTTCACTGGTGAAATCTGCACTCAATTGAAAGCTGCTCTAAGCTAATACACCTATTGTAAATTCAATTACAACTTCACATACCCCCAATTGAATTATTTAATTTTCTGCATCTTATTTAAACAATTCCTAGTTTGGAAAGGGAAAAATGGAGAAATGCTCATCAATCACTTTCATGTGACATCACATTTCGATTTTTCTCTCTGTTTTATAGATTCTTGATTCAAAAAAGTTCCATTCACCCCACTGCTGCTCCCTACTAGCTTTGTCTGAGCCTCATGTCTCAGGACTTGTTGAAATGCTCCATTGCTGTCAGTTCTCTCAGAAGTCCATCCACCTTGGAATATAGTGGTCAGAATTCTCTGGCTGTTCATGGGATTTTCTGATCCCACTGAAGTGAACAAAGATTTGGCTGATCGTCAAATCCTTCATCTTTGCTGGCAGAGGTGGAGGGGCATGAACAGTTGGCGCATTCTGGCCAGTATATTCAATTGAAACAAGTACAAGCAAGCCTCAGGAGATGCAACACTTGTCCTTTAATGTCCTCCCTTCTCACCATCCAAGGCCCTAAACACTCCTTCTGAGTTAAACAGCAATTTACTCATACTTCTTTAAGTACATCAACTGCACAAAGGTGAAAAACACAGGGTTCCTTTATTCCACTGGCATCAAAGTTGTATAATTGTCAAGGGAAAGCTTAACTTAAAGGAATGAGCTATTTACTGTGAATATTCGCAGTGATGCTCCAGATCCTTGCTGCTGCACTACTCCCCTCTCTCCCTCTCCAAGAGCTTTCTTAGAATTCGCTCGAGCTATGTTTGCCATAGCTCAATGGGTAACATTTTCACCTCTGAGTCAGAAGTTGGTGGGTTATATCCCACTCCAGAGAATTGAATTTAAAAAGTTAGGCTGACACTCTGATGGTACTGAGGTAATGTTGAAAACACTGCTTCAGATGACTTGTTGAACTGAGGCCCATGCTATTCTGTCAACTTGATATAAAATGTTCCATAATACTGTTTTGAAGCTGATACAGGGAATTTTCCTGGTATCCTGGCCAACCAAATTTCTAAAAGAACCAGATTACCTGAACATGATCATATTGCTATTTGTGGGAACTTACTGTTTGTAAATTGGCTACTGCTTTTCTTACATTGCAGCAATGACGATATTTTGTTGGCTGCAAAGAGCTTTGGGACATCCAGAGGTCATGGGAGGCATGATATAAATGCAAGTTTATCTGTTTTTAAAACCAATATTCCCAGTAAAGAAGCTTTGACATGATGCACATTCTGGCAATGATCTGAAGTCCTCTGACACCAGCTGTATTGGCTTCAGCCAGTTCTGTAATTAGCTTCATACTTAGAAGAACTAGATCAATCCTTACATAAACAGAATTGATTGCTTGTAGCACTTAATCTTGGGTGCTCAACTATTACTCAACTCTTCCGCATGAAATCCCTATGTGCAGAAGGAGGCCATTCAGCCCATCGAGCCTGCACCGTCAACAATCTCACCCAGGCTTTATCTCCGTAACACCATGTATTTACCCAGATAATCTGCCTGACACTAAGGCTCAATTTAGCATCACCAATCCACCTAACCTGCACATCTTTGGACTGTGGGAAGAAACTGGAGCATCCAGAGGAAACCCATGCAGACACAGGGAGAATGTGCAAACTCCACAGTCACCCAAGGCTGGAATTGAATACAGGTCCCTGACACTGTGACATAGCAATGCTAACCACTGTGCCGCCTTTCTACATTATTTCTTCTCTTCCATCTTCTTCTGTTTGGATTTTGTTGCACTATTGTCAAGTTATCATTTCGTCCAGTTAGTCCAATCAGGTTAGTTAATAATATTCATGCTGTGTAATCAAAAGGTTGTGGATTTTCTTGCAATATGCCTTTAAGGGTTAGCAGCATGCCACTTTAAGATGAGTGTTCAACAAAGGGTTAATGTGGAACTGCCCATGGCATGATATAGAGAGTCACATGATAGACTACATGGTAGATTCTGGAAGGAGCCAGAATGCAGATGGCACCCGTGCATATAGTACTTTGGATACGTTTATAGTTATGGGTTACTTATGTTCAACCATGTAAGTTTCCAGACCTCTTAGTGACAGATGAAACAATTTTTACAACAGGTTTGATTAATTTAATTTAACTTAATGTTAATTTAAATAACATTCCAGTGCAGTGCTAAATGAGTGCTTATCACATCAGAGATATTGGGGGCCATTCTCCCAAAAATGTTCTAAGTGCTGAATTCACACGAAAATTGGTATAAATGACGATTGTTTTTTCCGTGAAAAAATTGTTTCCTGAAAAAACAATTGTGATTTACACCCGTTCTCGTGTGAATTCAGCACTTAGAACATTTTTGGGTGAATTGCCCCCAATATCTCTGATGTGATAAGCACTCACTTAGCACTGCATGGAATGTCATTTAACTTAATCAAATCTGCAGTGGGGGCAAAATCTATTGTAAAAGTTGTTTAGTATCTCACTAAGAGGTCTGGAAACTTATATTGTTGAACATAAGTAACCCACATAAGTGAATATCATTAAAAGCTCGGGGGGTGGGGACTATTCATGCTGGAGTCGAACACTTCTGAGCCTCTGCGCATGCGCAGTGGCCCCAAACTGTCAGCTTGTAGTTTGTTGGCTAGCTCAATCACCCAGCAGTGAGGATCCCTTCCATTCCCCTATCCCAGCAGACCCCCACCCCCATGGGAGGCAGACACCATCCAGCCCACCCCGATCACTGGCTTCCCTCCTTCCCGAGTGATCCCAGTGGCAGAGTGGCAGCAGGACCCTCCCACCCCCACCAATTGCCCTTAGGCACTGCCCTATGCCTGATGGGCAGTGCCAAGGTGCCCCTGGGTATGGGAACTTTGCCCCTTGGGCATTACCAGAGGGCCTAGGCTGGCAGTGCCATGGAGGCACCACCCTCTCCACTGCCTACCCCCCCCCACCCCAGAGGGCCCCAATTGCCCCTGCTTCACTCCAGCAGGGCCTTACGCTCGTGGAGAGCTAGTCTGAACCCCGCCAGAGTGAAATTGTACTGACAGGGTGGGAGATACTGTTGGGCCCTGAAACATCAGTCCTGGCCCGATAATGACATTTAAATAACTTTAAAATAACTTGCCTGCTGTTCCCATCAATTTCTAGCATGGTCCCAACTGCACTGGATATCTGGTGCTCAAAGATGTGTGCATGTCAGGAATGCATGTGTGGGCCCCACAAATCGGCCCACACATGATTCTCCTGGCCAGACATATTAAAATATTAGCACGTCGGGATGGGAGAATCGCCCCCATCTTCTTTCAGGTGAAACGTTAAACTGATGCTCTATCTGACTTTTCTGGTTAATGTGAAATATTCCATATCATGATTTAAAGAGGAGTTGTAAAGTCCACCAGTGTCCTGGCCAACATTTGATTCTCAACACTTCCAAAAAGTAAATTATTTGGGGATGCATTTATTTATTTGTTAATTGGACATAAATTTGTCATCACAACCAGAAACTGTACTGTAAAATTATCGATTGCGCTTAAAATCCTTTGCGATATCCTGAGAGTGTGATATAAATGCAACTTCTTTCTTTATTCTCCTTTAAAGCCTCTGAACATTCTTGTCTTAATGCCAGAATCAATTCACCTTTGGGGAATGTATTTTGTCTTTGCTGTTATTCTAGTTAGACCACCTATAGATGTGAGCTTCCAATTTGGCAGTATCAGTAGATTTTTATTGAGAGCCTTCTAATCTTGTCCAGTATGTGACATTATACTGGAGCTGAGGGTGATTGAATATTGTTGTCCATACATGACTTCTTGATTTCAATTGTGCCATTGGGTGTAGTTGTTAGGTGAAGGATGACCATCTCTGACATTAGACAGATGTATTTAAGATGAATTTTATTTTAACATTATTTACTGTTTTGGTGGGGTAGTTATGCTTGCTGCATGGAAACTGGGAGAATCATATGGGTTGAATTTTATGCCTCTGTCATGGAGGGAATGAGGCTGCAAAATGTGGTGAGCCATTCAAAAGTCCATTGACTTTGATGGGAGTGGAAAGTTCCACTGGCGGAAAATTCCACCCCTATATATAATGAATTTCCCTTTGGTTTAATTTGTTGTGGAATGTGAAATGAGGAAATAGGACTCAATTTGAGTTTTGTCAGTACCTCACAGTTAGTTTGTTGTTACCATTGCCTGGCATGTTTTGTTTCTTCTCTGGTTTTCACCAAACCTACCTCAGTCCATGTCTTAGTGTCATCCACCCAACCAATTTTTCTTCTTTCTGTTCCATTCTTACTCTCAATTTCTCATTCAAATGCTGAAAAGACCCTGCTATTAGTCAGGCTGTAAATGGAAGCTCACATAGCCACCTAAATATATACTTGTTGGAAGGAATGTTTAAACTGAGTATTCCAAGACTGTGTAGAACTTACAAGAAAAATGGCTTTATTCAACATGTATGAGGTTCAGCAGCACTTGGAGCTGTAATTCCAGCTTGTTCCTGAGATGCTCTGCTAATCATACGTTCTTACGCATTCTTATACTTTTTCACATTACAAAGCTCTACATTTCGATTAGGTCATCATATTGTTACTTTAACTTTATTAAAGTTCTGTGTTGATCACATTATGCTGATCCAGTGTCCTGTGTACTTTTTTTTTATTGTTTTCTGAACGTATTCTATGTTCGCAATAACAAAGTACTGTAGTTATCAAGCCAATTTTTACGGTATGCTAGTTGTCCCCATTTCCCTGATACTTGATTAGTTTTCCGGAGGCACAATGGCCCCTCCAGACATTGTGGAGTCTTGAAAAGTGATATCAATTTTCTTATTGTTACTGTAACTTCAGAAAGATCTCACCTTAGGGGTGACTGTTTGGTGCCGTCTGGAATGTAGTTATTTGTAATTTATCGAGTGTCTACCCGCAGTGAGTGTGGATACTACTGTCAGACTGTCTGTTTAACCCTTTCCATTCTTTCCTCTCCTCCTGCCTGAGTTGCCCAACTACAATATCCCAGACACAAATATAAGGTGATAAGGAGGCAGGCTGCAAGTAGTATGCCTCAACATGAGCAATATTACTGTATGAGAGTTATAAAAAGCGGTGTCCTCCTACTCAGTTGGTCTGTTAACACAATAACATGGACATGATTAGTTAACGGGAATTGTTCAATATTTACACATTAAATGCTTCTGAATTATAGAATCATTCAGGAATGCATTGGAATCAATGCCATTAGTTTAACAAAGATTTTGCATCTGTCATAGCTCTGTTGTTCCATGTGTTCCAGTTGTGTTTATTTCTCTATGGAATTCATCTTTCAGATAATTTCCCAGAAATGACTGTAAAAATGGTGTATTATACATACAAATACATGCCTTTCTAATGTTGAAAAAAGCAGAAAGAGCATTTAAGAATGTTCTGTTAATATGTAATTCTAAAATAATGTGTAATTCTAAAAATGCAAGACTTTGTTTACATAACTTCCTTCTAAATGTTAAAAACTCAAAAAATTCTTCCTTTGTCGATGACCCAAGGAATAGACTTTTTTTTAATGTGCTGTCTTGTATCTGATTAATTTTCCTTACCTATGTATAGGATTTATATCAAGATCCCTGGGAATAATGTCTGTGAAACTGCATTTTGCCACTCCTGCTGATTCTAGTGGAGTCAACCGCAGCCGTTCATTTGCTGGCTTTGGTTCAATGCAAAGCAGAAGAACTCAGTGAGTATTAAAGGAGCTTATGCAAGTGTGAATACATTATGCAATAACTGACCAATTTTCTAATGAATAGAAAATTAAGAAGAAAAATCAAATCAATGCTTTTCTTTTCTCAAGCGAAGTAGTGGATTCTTCTTCACCAAAAGTGCAAATTGGTTTCTGTACTGTGCTGTCAAACATGCTGTGCTTACAGTATACAGGAAGCACACACCTGTTGGAATGCTTTGATTCATGCCATTGTCCCTTCCTCCTGAAGCTATTCCTCACATTTAGTCAGCACTGCACAAGTAATGCAACTGCTGAGTGAGATTGCATAACAAAACAAGGGACTGAGCTGTTAACTTGCATCCATAGCTGTAAAGTTCACTCCTTTTTAATCAAGCCTTGTGTTATGGAGTTTTTAAAAATTATTTGCATCAATATGTTAGATGTTTGTTTGTTAGTCAGACTTAAAAGAGTACAATATATGAAAAATGACTAGGGCTAAGCTATAACACAGATGGTTTAAACACGGACTTTTGATTATGTCAAAGCCCATGAGAGCGAAGTTAAAGTGCCATACTGAAGCTATCAAAACCCCTTGAGCACAATGCAGGAGTCCACATTTGATTTTATGTGATTTATGTATTTACATTTATGGATTGATTGTAAAATTTAAGAATAAGTCCAAATATTCATGCATTTCGGAGAAAGCTGGATGAAAAAGAAAGAAATATGGCAATAGGGAGGTAAAGTAAATAGAATGGAAGAAGGTTTATGTGGAGCGTAAACATTGGTATGACCCTGTTTCTGTGTTGTAAATTCTATGTATAATATTTTAACAAGCTGTTTCTTCATCTTGCAAATACATGGCAGTAGTTAGAGATACATTTAGGCCAGGGTTCTGAAAATCCACAGGTGTCCTCCCAGTTTTCTGCAGTAATGAAAGAGAGTCATGGAAACTCCAGAGAAAAAATGTGACTGGCCAAAAATAGCCTCATTCAGAGGACTGAAACCCTAGTCCACGCTTTTACCATCTTGAACCTGAAGGATTCCCAGCCAGCTTCTCTGTTGCAATCCCTTGATTTCAAATACAGCATGGCCTTATCTGAGTGATCTCCAGCATTCCTTCATACATGCATCTATCCTTCATTCTTCTAACATTAGCCTTCTCTTTGTCCCTAACCTCTGCTTCATGACTATAATAACTCTTTCAAATTTTCTGCGTGGTCAGCTGTCCCTCCCTGTTTATACAAATCTCATTAAAATCCTTCTGTACCTTTGGTTCCCCAGCCACAATCTTCCCATTTTTTTTCTTTTCCCTCTGCTCTTTATTTACTGAATTAAGCCCCTAATGATAATTGCTTTAAGAATCCCATTACTCATGAAGATCTTATGGAGATGCAGGTTGCTGTATTTAACCCAATTTTATCCCCATTGTTTCTTGCTGTGATGCGATTTTACAAGTTCTGGCAGCTCAATGCTTATCAAAAAGTGATGAGTGATCAAATCTGTCAAGGAATCAAGAGATATGTGTCATAATGATGGGAAAAAAACCCTGGAATTATATATTGGACTTTAACAAAGATCTAAGTTGTACATTTAAAAAAATTGATACAGACATTGAAAGTTGCTGAGAACATACAAATAGGAATGACTGCAGGAGGTTTCTCGAAGGAGCAACGGAACCTCTCCCTGTGTTTCTAGACAAGGTTCTAGTAAAATATCCAAAGACAAATTACCATATTCAGCACGGACAGAGAGACACAATGGCCCTCTCATCCCCAAGATTCTGGGTATAATGACGTAGACAGGCTAGTACATTTCAGTCCTTTTGGAATGCGCATTGTGCACATGTACGTGCATGTTGGTGTGTATCACACTGAAGGGAATGCAATAACTGAGGCATGGCCCCTGCAAAGATAGCCAGCCTTCGGAGGAATATCAAAACCTATCTCCCCTTTGGTGAAAGTCAATAAGTTAGCAGAAGGATCACAGCTGGAAAAGAACTGAAACCTCTACCAAATATCCAAACTACACAACACCTGAACCAAAGAATCAGCTGTTCATCAGCAGAAGCCAACTATACTGAAAATAATCTTAACGGCCACAATACATCATCATCCACCTCTGTAACTCAGAGACTGTTGCGTATAACTTTTTTAATATTTACTTACTTTTGAACTCAATCTCTGATCTGAATGAACATAGATGCATTACCATTTCTCCTGACCTTTTATTAATAAATGAACTTACTCTGTCATAATTCAAGAAAGCCTAGTTGAATTGTCTCCTTTTTAAACAGAACTATTAGATCTGGAAAAGGTATCCAAGGGAAAGGAAACCTTGTTACATTAAATCTTTGTTGCCACCAGGTGAGGGTGGGTTGAATAAAGACACAGAGCCAATCATCTCTCCTCATTTGGGTTTGTGACACTTAGGGGGTATCTCAGCCAGATGGTGACAAATCAAGGGGTCTCGTCAAGATCAATAGATAACTTTTGGGAAACTGGTTGTAACAGTGGAATCATGCCATGGTTGTATTGAATGGTAGAACAGACTCGATAGGTCAGGTGGCCTACTCATGCTCCTATTTCTTATGTTCTTTTGTTCTTAAATATGAGCCTGGATTGTGAATATTGGCAGAGGATCCACTTATGTAGAGTATCATGGCTGAACCTAAAATAATACTTGTTGACAGCCATGTTTTTACCACTAGATAATGATTAGGACCACAGACCTTGGCTGCTTTTTTCTCTTCAAAACCCAATAATACTGAATTGAATTGCAACATCCAAACTGTCACACAGTATGAGGTTAGTTATTCGACCCAGAATAGTAACCAAGCCAGGCATTTTGTAGCATACATGTTTGAATTTTGTACTGGCTATTGCCTCTAAAGTATTCAGTTCTGGGTTTTAAAAAATAAAATTTTATTTTGTAGTTTATTGATTTCAGGAAGACTTACTTGTGCCAAAATTAAATGACACAACTATATTTGGGTGTGCCCCCGGACCTTCCCGGCCTCTCCTTAGTCCCTCATTAATGATATGGCTCTGGCCCTGGCTTTTCCTCCAGACCTCATCTCTCTCCTTTGGTATTGGTGGCACTGGTTTCCCCTATTGATGTCTCCTTCCACCATCAAGCTGGCCTTTCCTGACTGTTTATTCCGTCAATGATTAGGTGGCCCCAATCAGGGCCTTGTCTGTCTCTGTCTAGCTCTGCCTTTTAAATGAAAAGGCAAAAAAGCTTTTATTTTTGGGCTTTAATGGTCATTTTAATAATAATTTTTTTAATTATCAATTTATTTCTTTGATTTTTTAACCTTAGCAAGTTGCTTGTTTCCTTCATACCATAGTTTTTTTTTTAAATCTCTTGTTTAATGTTGTGCCAACCAGATCTCAGGCAGCTGTTGCCGGGTTTCTTACTGAAGAGGAATGAGAGGCACACAGGAAGTCTCATTGCTTTTTGGAGGTTGGCAAAAGGGGTTACTTTTGCTCCATTAGAAATGGGAAGTGTTTGAAATGCTCAGCATACCTAGTGGCACATGTGCAGAGAGAAACATCAGAACTATTGGAATTCGTAGATCTGAAACACTGAGGGGGAAAGGGGTGGGGGAATTTTGTAGCCATGTCTAAATGGCAATGTGGGTGCAAAATCCCATGAGAGTTGGGAAGCGAGATTCTCATTGGCTAAAATAATTTCCTGATTTTCCCTGCCCTGCTTTGGTGATACAGGCATGAACCTCATTTCCTTATATTTTAATAAATTTCAAATTTATTAAGTTATTAAATTTAGTCCCCAAAGAGGGGAACATGCCTGGGGAGTGGGGAGAGGAGAGTCCCGAATACTTGAGTGGTGGTAAGTTGGGGGAGGAGAGCCCCTGAGATTTGTGTACTGGGAAGAGAAGGGGAACATTCATGATACTTGTGTGGTGGGGAGGTGGCGGGGGGGAAGGAGGAGAACCCCCAATACCTCCATAGTGGGAAAAGTGGGGGAGAGAGCTGACCACTTGTGTAGTGGGGGAGGAAGGTGAGCCCCTGATAGCTCTGTGGTGGGTGGGGAAGGGTTTAGAATCGCCAATACTTGTGGGGGGTCGGGGGGGTGCAGATGTGGGAAGGATTAATGCCCCTGAATCGAGGATATTGACTATGAGGAGAGGTTGAACAAACAAGGATTGTTTTCACTGGAAAGACGAAGGCTGAAGGGAGATCTGATAGAGGTCTACAAAATTATGAGAGGCGTAGACAGGATGAATAGTTATAGGTTTTTTCCTAGCATGGAAGTGTCAATTAGAAGGTGGTACAAGTTCAAGGGGGTAAGTTTAAGAGAGATGTGCGGGGAAGCTTTTCACGCAGAGAGTGGTGGGTGCCTGGAATGTGCTGCCAAAGGAGGTGGTGAAAACAGGCACATTACCAACATTTAACAGGCATCTGGATGAGGGAGGGAATAGAGGGATATGGACCGAATAAGGGCTGAAGGTGCTTTCTTTTAGTTTAGTTCGAGCATCATAGTCCGCACAGGCTTGGAGGGCCAAAAGATCTGTTGCTGTGCTGTACCTTTCTTTGTTCTTTGAGTGGTTGCCCCTCTGCTTATGGTGAGGGGAGGCCTCTGTGTCTGTGATGGGGAGGAGTTAATTTTCAGCGCTGATCAGAGCACCTTTTAAAGATAGTGTCCCAATCTGTGTTAGCCAGCCTTGCCGGCTCCATCAAACCCCACCCCATCAGAGTGCCAGTGTAAACCATGCCCCCAGATTTTCTGTGTACTCAGGGCCAGAAACTCTGGTCTGATAACTCAGCTGTGCATCTGGAGAGATGCATGCTGGTTTTCAGTCAAAGCCTGACACTAACAAATGTTGGTAATATTCTGTCCATTGACTCTGTTTCTCTTTCCACGGATGTTGCCTGGTCTGCTGAATCATTCTAGCATTTCCTGTTTATATTTCAGGTTCCCTACATCTACACTACTTTGCCCACCTTCTATTAACTCCATGCTGGGCATTTGCAAGTGTGGTTAGTTTCAATTTAAAATGAGAACATAATTCTTGTCCCATTGTTTTGTTAACAAAGCCCACTTGTCTGGGTAGAAATAGCATATTATTGTAGGCATGTTGAATGGTGCTAATTTAAAAGTTTGTCATTTTTAAACTTGGAACCAGCAGTGATACACCAATGGAAAATGTCACTGTTAGCTCAAGATATTCTCATTTGTATATAGAATTGTTAAATGTGATGTTTGTGAGATTCAAATTGGATGTTGCTGACCGAGTATTGCGTAGGACCTGGTTTGAAGAAACAATGCTAGCTGCATAATATGAATGACCAAGTTTTGTTAAATTGTCTGACAAAGCCAGAGTTGTAAAGTGTATGGTCTTGAAATCTCAGCTGTAAGTGGATTTTAGAAATAGAGGCATTTAATAAATAAGCTGATAAATTTTGCTAAAGCTAAATAAAACAGTTTGCCCCCACTGTGACTATGGTTCACAATTCTGGGCATAGGAGGATGTGAGGCATGAAGGGGGCTGGGGGAACTAAGGGGCTTGGAACCAAGAGAAATATCAGAGCTCATGATTTCTCTCCCTGGTCCTGATGATTCTATGATACCACTATAAATATCATGGTATTTATATTTCACTAGTGGAGATGTGAGGGAACAACATCCAGTTCAATGATAAAATGGGAGGTTTTTTTCAACAACACCTCCACAATGCCATACATTCAACATATCTTTAATAAATTTAAATAAATGCAGTGAGATATACTCTCTATGTGGGTGAACAATTAACTTGGAGGCTGCTATTGGGACACTGGGGTGATAAATGTAACAGCCAAAGGATAATCTCGCTTACAAAGCTGTTTTGATTCGAAAAACAAGATTGTTTACTGTTACTTATTTTCTAAAAGGATATTTTACAAGAAAACATGGAAATTTTTTGAACAGAATCACATCAACAGATCAGAAAATTCATGAGGCACTTTCTTTCGCAATTTACTGAAGAAACCTTAGTGTTGCAGAATTTTTGGACATGATGCAAAGACTACAATCCTTAAATAAATGATTCATGCAAATAATATGCCTTGTAACTCTTTAAATTCTAAATTTATTTCCCAGTGTTCGAAATATGCATATGCTTCCAATTAAATAGCAAATTCACAAATCACATGCTGTAAAATGTCAACTGTGTAGAATGATGACATTTAGAGGAAGTTAGCACACCAAAAGCAAACTACACAGTCTCCATTCTTGGTAAATTAGATTATGTTTGGGGATTCCACCCTACGTCCACGTTCAGTGAAAGAAAAAAGACTTGTACTCACGGAGTGCTTTTCATGAAAACCAGACATCTTGAGGTGCTTTAGAACCGGTTTTGAACATTTTTGATATGTATTCCTTATTGTAATTTGGAAGCCAATCTGCATACAACAAGCTTCCACAAAAAACAATGTGATAATGACCAACTGATCTACTTTACGATATTAATTGAGCGATAAATATTGGCCAAGACACTAGGGAAAGCTCCCCAGATCATCAAAATAGTGTCATGCGATTTCTTTATGTTTTCCCAGGAAAACATACAAGGCTTTGGATCTGGAAAGCATTGCCTGAAAATGTAGAGGCTGGTTAAACTAAGGCATTCAAGAGAACATTACATAATTATTTGAATAGAAACAAAGTGTATGAATATGGGAAAAAGCCCTCTTTTTAGGCAGTATTCTGACTTAGAGACGTTCAGTCATAATCCCACAGATTGTAGCTTTGCATCATTGGCTCCTCAGCCAAGCATGTACACTAAATGTTCGAACCTATGGTTCCTCTCGTACTGAGCAGGATTATTATTGCAACAACACTTTGTAATCATCAGTAGGGTAAAACTAACCTGTCTCACGATGGTCAAAATGGCACTAAGTCATAACGTTCACTTGGAGAGCCGGTGAGATTGCGATTTCTGATTTTTGCCATGCCTTGCCATTGACGTACTCAGGTCCAGGCCCATAATGGGTATGAATCTGATTTTAATACATTTAAACATAATTATAGACCCAATACTCACCAAATCTTCCCCTCTCACTAAATCACGTCAGTAATGTTTATAATAGGTTCACCCAGACATGAAACTTTTGAGGGGATCCCCTGGGGCACAAAGGTCACTATAGAGCCCCGAGGAAAGGGACATGGCCTGTCAGGGCCAACCTGTGCTGGGAGCAGGCCTTGCGGGGGGGGGCCTCATTTGTGATGGTGTCGGGGGAGAGGGAACGTTAGTGATGGGGATACCGGTGACGCTCTCGGGGGGAAGCCAATGCTGGGATGATTGGGGAGAAGAGAGCCAATGCCAGGATGATCGGTGGGGGACAGTGGGATTCTGGTGATGATTGTTGAGCAGGGGAGGAGGGGGGATAGGTTTGGGGGAGGCTACAGACACCTCCATGGTGGAGGAAGGGCAGAGATAAAAAAACATTTCCAGTAGGGTGCCCTTTAAAAATGGCATCCCAACCTCAGTGGAGCCGGCTCCCAGCTCTAAGAGTCTCCGCTTCGCCAGAGTTGGAGTGCAACCCTCAGCCACTCCTTTTTTTTTTGCAGTTGACCTCACAAAAGCTGGAGAGAAAACTGGCCAGTGAAGCTACAGAGTCCCATGCCAGTTTTTTCACCAGAACTGACACTCTGCCAAATTGATATTAGATTCCACCCAATGGTATCTATCCAATACTAACTCGGCTAATTCAGGTTAGACATGCTGAATACACATGTCTGAAGGGTATGCTAAATATAACTTTTTTCAGCATAGAATATAGTTATATTGTAAACATACATTGTTAACATAGCCTTCTTTGCACATAAGGCAGTTATATATGAAAATTAACAGACATTCAAATATGTTTTGTTGATTTAAAATTAATTAACAATGTTACAATTTTATTTTGCAGAGTTTCTCCTGTCAGTAGAAGTTCTTCAAGGTCAAGATTCCTATCAGTAAAATTAACAAAGAGGCATATCACTGCACAAAAAAACTCCAGTAGCCTGGAGCCACAGCCTAACCGAGTGGAGAAAATATGCAAATCATTGCGGAAAGGACTAAAGTAAGAGTGAATATAAATTGTACAATGACATAAGGGCACCATTTAAAGTATGACACACTCTATTCAGCAATGGTCTATGCTATAGTATTATTTGGTAAAATTAGCCAGAGTGCTAACTAATCCTTATAATGATCACAAAGAAAATAAGTTCATGCCTGCGTTATATGCAGACTATATTCTCTGTCATTAAGCCTAGGATGGTGTTGAGAGGACGAAGGTTCTTGTTCCATGGCTTTACCCACCAGAAATGAGTGAGATCAAATGAGCAGAGGATGGTGGTTTAGATAAGAAAGGGGAAGCAGCTGGAAACAATGCTTTGGGGTGAGTAAAATGAAGAAGGAAGACTGAGAAAATTAGTGCTACCTCAAACTGGAAGAGTGGAAGATGAATAGCAGATTTACTGAATTGGAGGCTGAGGGTGGGACTGGGAGTACTGCTTAAATTCAGAAGGGAGTGGGAGAGTATTAGTATAAAATGAGGTACAAGAGAAAGAGTAAGAAATTGAAAATGGGATGAAACTTGTGAGCTAAGTCCTGGAAGGACAACGAATGGGTGGAGATTGGATATGTGCAAGTTACTGTTGAGGTAACATGGTGGTCCGATTGAGGGTCTGTTAACATATAAATGTCACACTGATTTTCCTTTACTAAGCTATATAAAAATGGTAATTGTAAATTCTAAAGCTGCATAAAATTTTACTAAGTGCCCAACTGGGTGAGAATATGGAAGATTTTCACATCCTTTTTTTGGGGGAACTTAGTTGAATGAATTTCTGGCATTCAGTGCACCACAGAGGTCATCAGGGGATTTATGCTGTGGGGGTGAAGGGGTGGGGCCTAACCTCGCACAAGAGGCCGGCATCAGAATGCTGAGGGGGCAGAATGCTTGTGTCGATCTCCTAGTATACTTGGAGATCGGTTGACGAGCACAAACCCCCACCCCATTGCTGACCTCCCAATCACTAGCATGATTCCCCACTAGCCCTGACATTGCCGGCCTTGACAGCCACCCTTCTGCCCTGATGCTGACCTTCTAATGGCCGGACCTGGCCTCTGATCTCTGATTGCACCACCAGCCCCCAACCCCCTTGCAGAGATCTCCTCATTCCCTCCCCTCCTTCCTCCTTCCAACCAGATCTGGCTCCATCCTGTCTGGCTCTGCCTCCTCATGGCCTGACCCACAGCACTGCCTGGTGCCTGCTGGGCAGTGCCAGGCTACCCAATGGGTAGTGCCAGGGTACTAGGTTGGTACTACCAGAGTGCCAGGCTGGCACTGCCCCAGAGGCACTCCCCTGTGCCCCCAACCCTCTCAGGGGCTCAATGATCTCTGGTCCCACCAGCAAGTCCATCACACCTAGTTCCCATTGATAGGGACCATGCATGATCCCTGCTGGTGTGGACCTCTGCTTGTGGGATCAAAAACATTAGAGAGCCCAAATAATTGCATCCCAGGCCCACTAAATAGATGCAAAGCAGCTTGTGAATATTGTAATCAGCCTCAAGCTGTTCCACGGTGCGAGGCTGATTATGTTAAAAAAAAAATGGTCTGGGAAGATCGCAACCAGGCACCGGTCATGATTCCTATTTTTGGCCATGTGCTGACATTTTCCGGCCCGTTGCGCTACTCAAGCAGCACAGCGAGCTGGGAGAATCGTGCATATAATTTGTAAAGGCTAAATTCAACATTTCCATGGACGTCCTTAGGAATGTATTATTACATGGAATTTTCCATTCTGGACGCCAAGTCTACTTATGGACGGGAAAGTCAACGCGAGTCCCATTTGCTGGAAGGGTGGATTTTCATGCTTGTTTTTTTTTGCTTTTAAACTAATTAATTATGCATCAACAAGGAGCACATTGAATCTCATGGCAGGGTGGGCAGTGATTCATGTCCATCCATTACTTCATAGGGTTAAAAATCCTGGCACCACATTTAAATGGAAACCGTACAGACATTCGCTGAAGGCCATGGATATCTGTACTACTCTGGTGCCCATTACCCTGGTGCCCAAGCACAACAAAGCCTTGGCTTCACAATTCAGCTAGGTCTCCCTGGAGATTCACCTCTAGGAAAGGCACAGCCTCCTCTTCCTGAGCAATAAGATCAGGATGCTCTCCCATCTGACTATTCTGGTTCAGGAGGAGGTCCCTGGAGGTTGGAGGGGGGGTTGGGGTTCATCAGCTATGACATTCAGAAAGTAAGAAGTGAACATAAACTCACACTCTCATAGGGCATCAGGCAGTCTAATTGTTAGAGTTCACATGGTTGTCATACATTATCAGTGGACTGGAAATTAGCACTGATTATCTGCCAGCTATTTTAAGATCAGCAGTTCATATAAGATTCTGCACAAACGAAATTTTAATCCCTTATTGGGATGGATTCAGCACATTCAATAGGCTTGTATGTTTTTGAAATGCTCTTTCCTTCATAGTGCCCACAGGCAATCCATCTGTCCTTATGCAAGGACAAAATTGCTCACAACCGACAGGAGAGAGCAAAGACTGGAGGGAGACCCCAGAGCCCGAGACATTCACCTCCCAGGAGAAGCAAGTAGCAAGTTCACTGAAAAAGATAGCAATTGCTCCTGCATGAAAGCGAGATTGACCTCCCTCAAGAAGCCAGTGAGGGTCCATCCAATATGCTTCAACAACATGGAGATAATGACTATGCAACCTATAGTGTTGGTGCCTGCCTAGTCAATCAATTGTCAACTTGTTTCTCTGTTCCAGCCACCAGCAAGGAGGAAGAGTTCCAGCTAGCGATCAGCCTTAGTCCCTGGGGAACCTTAGATGAGAAGCCAGAGAAGGAATTTTATGAAGATCCATTATTGCATTCACATGGACCCTGAACTAGCACAGACACATGCACCTCAGTGGAACATAATTCTAGAGTAGGCTTGGAGTCACAATCTGGTGATCGCCTCATGGAAAATTGTCCACTGGGACATGGAAGCAGTGACAACCGAGGTCTCTGAGACCAGGCCCCTTCAGAGTCTCAGTCTGATGACAAACCTCAGGAATTGGCCCTGAGAGAAATGTGGAGTGCAAAGACCAATTGGGGAATAATGGTTAGGGTTGTCAGACACCATTACCAGACAAGCACGAAGGATGGAGGATTCTGTCCACATTCTGACTGATGTCATGGCTCCAGCATGCAAGTCTCCATGGAAAGGTTGCAGCCATCTTGGAGAGCCAGGTCCAGAATTTGGTAACTTTAACTTTCCCTTGCTAGCTATGTGCTTCACAAAATCTCTGTGAGTTCACTGAGCTTGAATCAATATATCACTAAAACTCATTAGCTTAGGATTCCTAGAAATGATTGGCCTTTGTGAGAAGGACAATGTCAAGGATTGTCCTGATATGGAAGCAATATTCTGGTACATCTTCTGAATGCACAGCCATATTGATGAAGGAAATGAATGAAAAAACTGATTGGTCCACATCTCTCCCAGATGCTAAGGTAATGCAGCAGGTAAACTTGGCAGGCTTCTGATGAATGTAGGGTTATGAGTGTTTGTCAATAATCACATAATGATCCTGCTGAACTACTTCCTGTGAGTGCTAACCTAACTTGCAATTTTGTGATTATGCTGTCATGTTTCAGATCATTGTGTCTTGACATCCAATGGCACCTTGGAGCTCAGTATCAAAATGTGATCTCTGTATTAATTGTGCAAAAATGGAGAGATAGTGCTCTCTGGATGTAGCTCCCTCTTTAGACAATCAGCACTAATCAATGAATGTTTCTGTCTCAGAGTCACCTTGCTAAGCAGCTGTCACATTGGCAAGAGGGCATTAATGTGTGCAATAGTGTTGCATCCTCTTGAAGAATGCAATTGCTTTTGACTTGTTGGAGCTATGGTTGAAACAACTGCACTGTGTGTAGTTGCCTAATGATGTCTCCTATGTTCACAGAGTGAAATCCTCTTCTACAAATGGATTTCACAGGCTGCTGCCAAGCAGTTCTCAAGGCCACATGTGTGCAGTCAGTTGTGCCCTACACTTGTGGAAAGTGTGAAATTGCTGCAAATCCAACAGTTCTAGCAGCGTGGCTTGCCCCATCCATGTAGAACTGCATATAATGATGAGCTGTATTGAAGAAGGTATCTGTCATCTTCCTTATATGTGTGCATGTCATCAATTGTGAGATTTTGCAAAGATTACCAATGGAATCCTAGAAGGATCTACAGTGGATCTAAAGTACAGTGTGGCGGTGACCTTCAGAGTGACCTGCATTGGATACATCATTGTAGTATCAGTCTCGCACAAAGTTGTGGCAAATATGAACTAGCATATCCTGAGACAAGCAAAAATGCCTGTAGCACTGTCTTTCATTTGCCTCCATGTATAAGCTGTGTCTTCTGTAAATCCTTGGGCACGTCAAACATTTTTGTGGATGTGGTCCCTCCTCATTGACATCCAGATCTTCCTGAGGTTTCATTGGCTCTTGTTCCTCAAAACAACACTCATCCTTGAGCTGTGCTAATTGGCAGTGGGCCCTTCTTCTGCTTGATCTAATTAAATCCTTCAAGGAAGAAGTGTTGTGTGCAACCTGCATCATCCATCCACTTTGTATCTGTGAATGGATATAATTGAAGAATGAATGGTTGTTCCCACAGAATGCAATTTCCACTCTACTTTGGAGATGGAGAAGGACACTTTCCCTTCGTCTCCTAAGGCTATTTTCAGAAGGCGTTTGACAAGGTACCTCACAAGAGGTTATTGCAGAAGGTCAGGGGACATGGAGTTGGGGGTAGGGTGTTAGCGTGGACAGAGGATTGGTTGTCAAATAGGAGGCAGAGAGTGGGGGTCAATGGGTGCTATTCGGATTGGCGGATGGTGACTAGTGGAGTGCCCCAGGGGTCGGTGCTGGGGCCTCAGCTATTTACCATTTATATAGATGATCTGGAGGAGGGAACTGAGTGTAGGGTGTCGAAATTTGCTGATGACACCAAGATTGGTGGAATGGCAAATTGTGCGGAGGGTGTGGAGAGTCTACAGAAGGATCTAGATAGGCTGGGCGAATGGGCCAGGAAATGGCAAATGGAATTTAATGTTGGCAAGTGCGAGGTGGTCCACTTTGGTAGGAAGAATGGTGGGAAGGATTATTACTTACGTGGTGAAAAACTGCAGCAGGCGATGGTGCAGAGGGACCTTGGGGTCCTTGTGCATGAGTCGCAAAAACCCAGCTTGCAGGTGCAGCAGATGGTCAGGAAGGCGAATGGGATGCTGGCCTTCACAGCGAGGGGCATTGAATATAAAAGTAGGGAGGTCTTGCTGCAGCTGTATAGGGCATTGGTGAGGCTGCAGCTGGAGTACTGTGTGCAGTTTTGGGCGCTGCACTTACGCAAGGATGTTTTGGCCTTGGAGGGAGTGCAGAGGAGGTTTACTAGGCTGATGCTGGAGTTGAGGGGGTTGAGCTATGAGGAGAGGCTGAATAAACTAGGCTTGTACTTGTTAGAGTTTAGAAGAATGAGGGGAGATCTCATTGAGACGTATAAGATGATGAATGGGATGGATAGGATAGAGGTGGAGAGACTCTTCCCGCTCAGAAAGGATAGTAGGACTAGGGGGCACAGCCTCAAGATAAAGGGGGGGGGCGGTTTAGAACGGAGTTGAGGAGGAACTTCTTCACTCAAAGGGTGGTGAATCTCTGGAATTCTCTGCCCGTTGAAGTGGTGGAGGCTACCTCGCTAAATATTTTTAAGACGCGGGTTGATGGGTTTTTGATAAGAGAGGGGATTAAGGGTTATGGGGAGAGGGCGGGAATGTGGAACTGAGCCACGACAGATGAGCCATGATCTTATTGAATGGTGGGGCAGGCTCGAAGGGCTAGATGGCCTACTCCTGCTTCTATTTCTTATGTTCTTATGTCCTCCATCCCCTCCAATAACACTCAGCACCCATTCACTTGACATCGCCACAGTTTCACTCTCCTACCCTACTGGCTGTCACTGTCCCCTTTAACTGTCACCATCCCTTCTTACCATTGATACCATCAGTATGTCCCCAAGGAATCCTCCATTGAGTCCCCTGACCTGTCCCTCTAAACTCCTTTCCCCTCTGAATGAAGATGATTGAGAAGCTCAGAGATCAAATCACCAATTTGAAGAGACTGGGAGCCCCTGAAAATGACATGGGACAGTACCAGTTTGACAAGCCCACCCTGAAATAACTGATTGGGAATGAAGTTTGATACAATACTGACTTGAGCTCCATTTCCTGTTCTGAACTGTTGCTGTATTTGGAAGTAAAAATATTTATTGTTGACTGTGGTGATGTCAAATGGAGGGATGCTGAGTGTTGTTGGAGGGGATACAGAAGGTGACTAAGGAAAAGTCATGGAATGGAAATTGCATTCATCCCTTGTATATAGAGGAAGACCCTTCCACGGGAACAACCATCATTCTTCAATTGTATCCATTCACAGATACAAGGAGTGGAGCATGCAGGCTGTAAACAACACCTCTTCCTTGAAGGCTTTGATTAGATCAAGCAGAAGAAGGGCCCCTCATTTCCTGATGGCCATCCACACCCCCACAAGCCTAACCCCGGCCCACACCTTAGCATGACACTTCTCACCCTTCAACTCCATTCTAGTTCATATATTGTACCACTCCAGCTGAATCTCTTTCTCAACCACCCTTACCCTCCCCCTCCTTTCACTTCTTCATTCCTTTGTTCCCCGTTTATTTTCCCCCTCCCCAGCACATGCCATGATGTCTCCCAGTATCTCCTGCAATGTTTACGATCCGAGGCCTGTAAGAAGTGACTACTTAAAGGTTCAGACCCTAGGAGAAGTTCCTGCTTAACGATCCTGAACCTGGGAGAAGTTGCCGCTTGAAGTTCTGGACCCTGACAGAAATTGCTGCTTGAATATCCAGACCCCGGGAGAAGTTGCTGCAATGAGATTTGGACCCTATGAGAAGTGGCTATGTTGACAATATCCACCTCTTGGATGTTGCTGTGCATGGATGATCCATGTAGTTGATATTCCATCTACCCATTGCTACATTTCGTGTCCCAGGGTTTGATCACTTGAGGCTTCCATGTTTTCCTAATTTTCTCAAACTTCCCCAGGCCTTCCTAAAATAAGTGCTGATATTTACATACCATGTCAGTCCAGACATGTTCTGGACTGGCATGATTATGCGACACGGTTGTTGGGGGCTGGGGTGGAGCAGGGTGGAGGGGTAAGAGGAAGAGGGAAGGGGTGGTTGTTTGATTCCTATCAAGCTTTCATCTGCATCCCATTAGCAGGATGCAAATTGGTTTCACGCTAGCCTCTGGCAGGAATTGCAATCCCAATGGTAAGTGGAAATGGAAGATCCCATTGTCATTTTATACTGACGGGGAACCAATTTTTTTGTAGCTCCTGACAAATTGAACCCCATCTGCCCTTAAACCCACTATGGGGGGAGGGAGTCTAGAAAATTCCACCTTTGTTTCTGGAGCAGAAATCACAATTTTCTAATTTAGAAGGTGAGAGTGCCAAATCATAGCTGGCACTCCTCCCCAGATCTGATGTTTGTCAATCACTGGAAGTTCAACTCCAAAGGTGTGACTTAAGCCTTTTTTATATACAGCTTTAGCTAGGTTTGGTTTGCTCAACTGCAAGTACAACCATCCATTCCTAATGTGGTGTTTTGAGCTGGGGCAGATCACAGCTCTTATAGGAATCAAACGTCACTGGAAACCACCCAGATGGCAACAACTGCCCCCTAGCACAGAGAACAGAACTCTGAGACAGAGTATGTTCCTAGGAAAATATTAGATTTTTGTGGATTGATTACTATCTTCCTTTTATTGCAGTGAATTTCTTGAAACTCATCAGAATGAATTGGATTTGCTAACCATGCAACAGAAAGACGTGAAAAGAAACTCCAGGCTGGTATGTAGATAAATTGCAAAATTATTGTTCATTTAATTGGATTGATAAGGCCACTTTTGTTTGTATTGTTTCATCATTTCCAACTACCTACTCTTGGTGGAATTTTAAAAAGCCAATAGCACTAGAGCAGTATAAAATATATAAATATTCATGTGGGAGGTGGGAATTCAGAGATTGGACTAGTTCCACTTCCCATTCCCACCTATGTCTTGGAACACCTGAAAGATGGGATTTCTGTAAAGGGTTAATATCAGAAGGAAAGCGCAATATATTATCCAACTGAATGTTATGGAACTAGACCCATATGCAGTGCCCGACCCCAACACCCAGGTGAATCTCATGGCTTATGATGCTGATGCAATAATTGTAGATTGAATGATCACATGAGAACATGAAGGCATGGCTACAAGAAAGTTCATGTGGCAGCAACTTGGGAGTAATCCCCAGGAGTGTGTTCAGAGCACAAGTGTTGAAATTGCTGCTAAACTAAAGTAGGTGCTAAGCTACTGAATAAACCATTAATTGTTGGAAGTCCTTGCTGTCAACAATTCAGGACCCCACAACATTTACATGGTGCCAGAAGTTGACAGTATGGCACAAGGACTTCGCCACATTGATTCACTCATTCTTGATGAAAATATTGCAAATATTTGGGAAAAGTTTGAGGAGTGACATAGTTACAGAGGTGCTGCATTGTCTGATGAGTCAAAAAGGGTACAAGCTACAATCTGTTAAGCTTATCAGGCTCTGAGGCATTGAAAACTTTGACTCATTTGCTTTCCAGGCAGAGGAGGAAAAAGAGGACCCTACTAAGTTTGTGAATATGTTTCCCAGTTAAAAAAAAACCCTAGATGGACATGCATTCAACTTAACTAACCAAAGAGTGGCTAAATCAATACAACCTCAGACACCACCTTGAAAATATTGGCAAAGAAATGTGTGTTTGAAACGCTCACTGACGAACCAATCAGCAATTGGATGATGTGTGGAATCCATAGCAATTTAGTCCACAAGCAGCTGCTGTGAGAGAAAGATCTAACATTACAAACAGCCATTAGTACCTGTATGTTAAACAACCAATCAGAAAAAAGAAGCAGAGATAATAGGTGGGGAACAGAAATACCCACAGCATGGGATCACCTGCTCCAACTGCAGTGGCCAGCCCCTCCAAACAGAATGGTTTATTTTACATATGGTAAAAGATGCAACAAATGTTGGAAATGGAATCACTTTGCAAAGTGCTGCAGATCAAAATCACGCAGCCGTCCTCTGCCATCAGTAACATGACAGTGGGAGGGTACTCCATGGATAGGAGCATTATTAAGGTGAATAAATTACAGTTCAGCCAAAGCAACAAAACCACAGAACCTTCAACAACACTCTTGCAAAATTGTTGACACTGTCACAGAAAACGGTGAGATCAACGTAATTGGCAATAACACAAGACTAAAGTTAAAGATTGACACTGGAGCAAAGTGCAACATATTATTCACCCGAATGTTATGGGAACTAGACCTATAATGGCCCTAGATCCCAGCACCCAGGCAGACCTCACTGCTTATGGGGGACAAACCACTACATCAAAGGTGTAACCACTGTCCAATGCACACAGGGCAATTTCACATTTCATATAGTCAAACAGAATGCAAAAATACTACTAGGTCTTTGGTACGGCATTACACTGGGACTCATTCAACTTGGTCCAGAAGTGTATACGTCGCAATTTCAAGCTCCAGAAATGACAACGTACAAAGCCCTTTGCAATTGTGACATCAATTGGTAAACTACCAGTTGTATATCAAGTGTGATTAGGTGATAGCACCACCAGCAGTCAAAGCTTCAAACTGAGTCCAGTAGCCATGAAGCAGAAAGTAGTCAATGAGCTGCATTGGATGATAGCACTAGGTGTCATAACACCAACAGACAAAACCACGGAATGGTATTCAGTAATGGTGACTACAGTAAAGAAAAATGGCACAGTCAGGATATGTATTGACCCAGTGCAACAACGTACTGCTCAGAACTCATCATCCTATAAAGACAGTGGAACACACGATGGCAGACATGTCGAATGCTAAGGTGTTCAGCATTCTCAGTACAAAATGTGGATTCTGGCAAATCCATCGCGATTTGCAGCACCATACACAACCTGGTGCTCCAGTGGTGGGGAGGCCCCTCCATTAGGCCAAGCCACATTCTCTGATGACAACCAGACTTAGGACGACCTGAGGACAAGCAGGGAGTCATCATTGGGCTCAGACCATGAATGGCTCCTCAGTTCAATGTCGGCTGCAAGAAGTAATGCGATTTGAAGCAGAAAGTGCTAGAAATAGTCAGTTGATCTTTCAGCCAGAGTTAAATGGCAGAATATGACTCTTTTTCTGAACATATTATTCTGACGTTATTTAGTCTTGGACAAACGTCCTGAATGAGACACTGCTGACATGGGTCCACACCACAGAATGGAAAAAGCATTTTATCACCTGTTGCTGCTCCACTGTTTTAGTGTCCCCCCTCAATACTGCTTTCTTCATGGAGTGTTGTCACCAAGCATGGATCATGCATACTTGCTATTTTGTCTTTAAATGGGTGGCAGGTGGCACAGTGCCAAGGACCTGGGTTCAATACCAACCTTGGATGACTACCTATATTGAATTTGTATCTTGTCCCTGTGTCTCTGTAGATTTCCTCTGAGTGCTCCGGTTTCCTCCCACACTCCAAAGATGTGTGGTGTTAAACTGTCCCTTAGTGTCAGGGGGGTAATCAGGGTAAATATGTGGGGTCACGGGGATAGGGTTTGGGTGGGATTGTTGACAGTGTAGCCTTGATGGGCCAAATGTCCTCCTTCGGCACTGTAAGGATTTTATGATCCTCTAACTTCTGGTTCACAGCCTAACCCTCTTCCACTGAATGTACACATCATATTGAGTGTGGAGCCACCTTTTCCACTGTTAATTGAATGGTCTTCCCTCTAGCAGCCACCCATTGGCCAATTCACACTTGATTTGTCATGCACCTCCTGTTCGGCCTCCCTCACCCTGCCAGAAACCATTAAATCCAGTCCTTTAACATTTATAGCATTGTGATACTAATGAGTCAAAGTTTTCAAAACCTTAAGATTTGCATTCCTTATTAATTTAAACAATATTAGCTTGGCGTGATTCATATTTCATTAAACAACTACTTGGTGTTGCTGTTGATGGTGACATATATCTGGGGAATAAAAGTAACTCCATTGTATTTATTAAACTCTAGTCCATCATTTATCATTGGGTTCTGCTAGTTATGATTCAGAAGTGCTTCAATAATGATGGTTTAGAATATTATTAATGTATTTATTTTCTCCTCCAGAAACTAGAGTGGAAATAAAGCACTTACTGTGTTTTTGTTCAAGAAACATTGCAGCAATTTAATTTTGTAGTTCTGTATTAATTAATGGACTAGCATAAAATTTACTTGCAAGATCTTTTAACAGTTATTGCATACTTTACTACATTTGTTATCCAATAAGCCACAAATAATTTTTATGCAGTTAAATTAACCTATACACTACCAAAGGATTATCAATCCCCATAAACATATTCTTGTGACAAACTTGCTTGTAATATTGTGGATAAAGAAAACACATTATTTTTGCCTATATCTAACGCACGGATGACAAATATTATGAATGTCATCCATTATATTCAAGTTCCATCAGAAACCCCGTATCTTTGACATTGACTCCAGCCCCCTCATTAGCCACTGTCTCAGGCAGAATCAGATTATTCATAACCTTGGCATTCTGCTTGACCCTGAGTTCGACCTCTATTATCAAACAGTCTACTTCTGTCTGTAATATTCTCTAACTCTCCTATGGTACTGATATGGTATTGAAATCAACATCCGTAAGACCAAAGACATAGGAGCAGAAGTAGGCCATTTAGCCCATTGAGTCTACTTTGCCATTCAATAAAAATTGGAAAGAAGAGACCCTTATAGTGCTAAACCCCAGCTCTTGCTGTAGAAACACAAACCCCCACCCCCAACTCTGTTGAGCCATCAGGAAACCCATTTTACAAATTTCCTCCTGCCATTTTCACCAAGGCCTTGCTCCATCCATGATCCTAAGCCTAATGAGTGTTGTAACAGCAGCAGCAACTACCTCCCCTATGGAATTGCTGTTCAATAGAGATTCCAGTTTATGATTGGTCAGCTGCTCATGGTGGGCGGGACTTCCACACCCAGGGTTCTTGATCCTGGGGAAGGTCCCTTACAGTCCTGCAAAATGCCTGAGTGAGACTCAATGTGATGGATCTTCCCTGAAAAAGGTGACACAAAGACCTCGGCAATTCTCCAGTCAGCGGGCCTACCCTCCTCCACGCTGTCTTCTACTTGCCCGACTCCATCTTGTCTGAAATTTTGTAGGAGAGGGTGGAGGGAGGCAACGTTGGACAGCTCAGCCACCCTTACCTTTAAGAGCCATTGAAGGGTCTTATCCTGTCCCTGCTACTTTATCTGCACTTGTGGGAGGCTGCCATTAAAGAGGAAAAGCAACTTCAACTGTGCAGGCTAGTATTAGAACTTTTTTGCAGGTCACTTGATTACATCAGAGATACTCCTTCAACTCCAAACTCCAGAGTAACCCCCAATCTAACTCTCAGCCTGGCCTCTTGAAACTGGCTCCCCAACCTTCCACAAACTTGAACTTACCTAAGCTCCTCAGTGTGATACGACTGCCTATTATCCCAGCAGTGGTAACTCTCCTAATTGATGTTGCTGGGACTACAGCAATCTAATTGGCAGGCAGCTCTCTAAAGGGGACTTCCATCTAAAAGAGAATTAAAATACAGTGGTGCTGCTGTAATAATTGAGGGTGGGACATCCTGATATTTCAGACGGGGCTTGTGGGGGGGTGTAGGTGTGAGTTCTTGGAATCGAGTCAAATCTAGCTCTATGTTCCTTTGCCTTTTTTTTCCAGTTCACCCTCCTTTCAGGCCACTATATGGATTTGACTCCTTAAACCTCTGCCCTCTCCTTTGCTATGATCCTCCTTAAAACATAGTTTTGAGTATCCTTTGGTCACCACATCAATTTTCCTCATTTGACAGCAAATATTTTCCTCACAACTCTGTGTAATACTTTAGGATGTCTTTCTGAATTATTAGGTTTTTTAAATTCTCAGCACTGATGCTGATATAGTGTTGTCAAGTCTTATCTTAGCTATTGAACATATTACTTACACATTGCATCATTAGATTACATTATGGGAAGGGTGGGAAAAGATTGTAATAAATTTCTCTGGTTCATTGTGCTTGTGGCTTGCTTCTGTAGCACTTTTGAAAAAGATCGAATACTAATATTTATATTCCTTATGTTCCAGGCTTTTTTATATGATCTAGATAAGGTAAGTGTGCATTTAATATATATGGGAAAGGGATTTTCGATTTCCACCGGAATTGGTCACCAAGCTGGAGTATTGGCTACTTAGCCTGCCCGAAGCTGGTGTCAAGATGCTTATGCTATTTTCAGATGCTGGTTTCATTTGAAAGAATGCTGGCAAGCTGCAAGTGTCAATTGGTGGGTAATTGACCTGGTTCACCAAAGATTACATGTCAGGGAATTGAGCAGGGTCCTGCAGCAAGCCACAATATTTTTGTAGAACCAGCAGGAACCATACAACATCTCCTGGCCCAACAAAAATTCTACTGCACCCAAAAATATTTTGGGCCATTTCTTGAGCATCAGCCAATTGCTCATTGCCTGCAATTTGCAAAAAGAACATCCTTTTCATTCATAATGGCAGTCATGGTAAATCTCTGCTTGAGAATGACCTTTTACAAAAGAGTTTTCATATTGTTAAAGTCAAATCTATCATTGTAAGGAACCGAATGCTGCAACATTGACTTCTTGCCTCTAGAAGCCGAGGGCAGTATTTAATGAAGGCAGTAGGGGTCTCATCCACCATATGGAGAGCCAGTGAGAGTCCCACTTTGCTTCTTTTAGGGAAAGCCTGCCAAATTAAGTGTCAATCAGGCAATTAGTGGAACATTAGTGGGCTATCCAATGATCAAGGACCCTGAGGGTGGAAATCTTCCTGTAAAAAAACTACTAATGAATCAAAATCCACAGTTCTATTGAATGTCAGTGCCACTGAGGAGGTGGCGACTACTGCTGATACGACATCTGCCTGACGGTTTGTATTGTCGCTGGATGCCACGCTAGAGGTGAGCAATGATGTGATAGGGGTCAAGGGGAGGATCAAGGCAGAGAGATGGCTCTCAGCACGCAACCCCCCCCCCCCCCACACCCCCCCCCCCCCCCCCCCCCCAATGCTCAAGCACTTTGTGCCTTTGCATGAAGGACAACACCACCCCCCACCCCCCACCCCCCACCCTCCACCCTTTCGATCTGGGAGCCCACAAACAAAAGCAATCCTGCAATGGTTTGCTTGTCATACTTTTCAAATGGTGATCTCTATCCATCTACCAGCTGCTGAGTTACTACCAGTGACAAGAGGAGGAGCCCTAAAGTGTGCATTAATCATCCACTTAAAGGCCTCAGTGGTGCCTGGGTGAGAAGGCTGTCCACAGGCCTTCATGCTACAAACTTAATTGGGGTGGAGATGAGAAGACAGCAAGGTCCCCAACCTCCGCCTGATCAAATGGCCCCAGCCGCCAAACATACCACATGGGGGGGGGTCATTCAATTCCTTTCCATGTATCGACTAAAGTCCTAAATTTTCCTGAGCATTAGTTCATTTACCACTTGCCTGAAAATTGCTAATGGATCTTACAAATCACATGGGACCCTGACTTATTTATGTGACAGCCTCCTGCTCATAAATGGTGGATGAGTTGCTTTCCAATTTAGAAGCCCACCTGGAAATTACATCAAGGGAGCCCAGTTTCAGTGGGCTGGTGGCCAGGCTGTCTCCCTGACCTATAATGTTCAACTCCATGGAGTTTGTTTTATGAACACTTTTGCAAATAATAGATAGAAAAAGACAAAAAGCAGCTAGAAAGCAGTTTAAATTCTTAGTGGGGATTTTTGAGGGCAGAACTGTAACAAAGATTGGGAGACTATTTGTATCAGTATACAATCAGCATTAGTTACTTATTTTGGTCACTCGTCAATATTATCCTTTTTCAGCAAATTAAGACCACTGAGAGATACATCAGGAAACTGGAGTTTCACATCAGCAGGGTAAGAATTTGCAGCTCACAAATAACAAAATCATTGTTTGTTTGTTTTTTTGATTAAAAGGGTACAATTCAAGTGGCTTCAGATGGCTCATAAAAGCAGTGTCTTGGATAACCCAGCTGGCTTTCTCCTAACTGCTGCTTCACATGAGTTTTTCAGTGAAATATAATGTATTAAGGGCAATAGGTTTAACTTCATAAGTTATAAAGTCACTTGAGTTCATTGAATTAAGTGCAGATTTTTGAAATGTGGGAAAGAAATAAAACTTTTGTTGTACAAGCATTTGGAAAGCGGTACAAATGCATTTGGAAAGCAGTACAAATGCATTTTTTTTACATCACACCATATAACCTTTGCTCTATTGGCCACATAATCAATCTAAAATCTGTGACATTTTTTACTACCCTGTTTAAAAATACTGCACCATGACACGTTGAAATGTTTTGCTGGACTGATTTTCCTTAATATCCAGGAACAGCCTGTTCTGTCACACAATTACCATGGAAACCATGGCAGCAAGTTGTAACATGACCTTTACAGTGGAGTTTTCATATTATTAAAGTTAAATCCATTATGGCTTAAAGGCTAAGTGCTGCATTATTGACTTCTTGCCTCTGGAAGTTGAGTTTCTACATCAGTCCTAAATTTTCTCAGCAGTTTACGTGATTATTTCAGAACAGAACTTTCTGACTGGGCTCTTCAAATTCTGCACAACTATAGCACGGATGCCTTCTGAAATGGCCTTGTAAACCATCTTCTCAGGGAAACTGGAGATGGACAATAAATTTAGCATTACCTATGTTTAAAGTGCAACAAGAAAAAAAATCAATTTAATATCTTAACAAATAAGCAGTTTCTGATGGTTAGAGATTTCCAGGAACAATTATCATAACAACATGAGAAAAAAGAGCAAGAGATGATGATACAGACCACTAAGATTGATCTGTCATTCATGTTGATCTTGGGCTTCAATTCCACTTCGCACCCACTCCCCAGATCTTTTGATTCCTGAGACCAAACATTTGTCTACTTAAGCCTTAAATATATTGAATGATGCTGCATCCACAACTCTCTGGTTCATTGGTAGAGAATACCAATGAATCACAACCTTTAAATGAAGAAGTATCATCTCATCTCATCTTAAATGATCAGCCCTTTATCCTGAAAAGGTGCCCCCTTTATTGTAGCTTGTCTAGTAAGGTGAATTGACATCTGAGTATCTACCCTGTTGACTCCCTTAATAGTCTTGAATGTTTCAATCAGATCACCTTATTATTCTAAACGCCAGAGAATATAAACCCAATTTACTTAGCCTCTCATCACAGGACAACCCTCTCATCTAGTGAACCTTTGCCATACATCCTCTAATGCAATTTATATAAAACACTTTTAATGCTTTTGTCAACTAATGCTGTGGACAAAGAAACTCAAATTCTTGAATTATTGTATAACAAATCTCCTTTATTGTTACCACAAAACTGCAGCAGGCATCAAACTTTGTTATTCACAATGTTACTAACCTCTGACTTTGTTACACACAACGTAACTAATCTTTGACCTACTCCATTTTACACACAAGTTTTCAAAGATATCAGAACTTCACAAAAAATCCAAACTCACAACACAGATGCTACCCATGGCGAGGCAAACTGATCAGCTTGATGGGTTTTGATCCAATGTCATCAAGTCCCAGACTCAGGGTCTTGCTGCTTCTTGTACAGTTGTTGATCCCTGGGTGCTGCTGCCGATGTCTCTAAGTCTGTTACCCTTATTGAGACTCTGCTGGTAATGATTATACTTTCAGTCATGTACTCACAGCACAGACACTAATCAGCCAGAGCTTTTGGTTACGAATAATGACAGTTGTGCCTCTGTCAGGGGGTTGTAATTCTCTCAGAGACCTGTGTTCCATCACTGTCTGTTCATAGAATCATAGAGTCATAGAATCCCACAGTGCAAAAGGAGGGCATTCAGCCCATCTCGCCTGCATTGACCATAATCCCACCCAGGCCCCTCCTCCACACTCAAAGTATTTACCCTAGCTAATCCCCGTGACACCAAGGGGCAATTTAGCATGGCCAGTCCACCTAACTGGTACATCTTTGGACTGTGGGAGGAAACTGGAGCACCCAGAGGAAACCCATGCAGACACAGGGAGAATGTGCAAACTCCACACAGACAGTGACCCAAGCTGGGAATCGAACCCGGGTCCCTGGCAGCAGTGTTCAAGGCAAGGTAACAGCCACTGCCCAATCAATTCCCATGTTTGTTCGATAGCTGCACATCCTGTTCTTTGCTGCTGTCACAGTCCTTAGCCTGATACAGGGTTAGTCCTTTCCACCATCAAGTTTTGCTGGTGTCCACATTTTGCAAGTGTCTTTATGAATCCCCATCAAACTGCAGTATATTGTCACAAACCCAGCTGATGTTATCTGCGAGTATGTCTCAACTTGGAAACACTGGTTTGTGGTTGTGTATAGTTTTGTTCACAGGAATAGTATAAAGAGCCACATGCAATACCCAGTCAGAACTGTAACCAGCCCACCCATAATATAACAATTATTAAAGGCTATTTATTACAGTAAAGAAAAGACGTATATATGAACAAGAATCTAATGATCTAAGACAGTTACCTACAAGATTAAAGTTTATATTTTATTTATTAGTGTTACAAGTAGGCTTACATTAACACTGCAATGAAATTACTGTGAAAATCCCTTAATTGCCATACTCTTGCACCTGTTTGGGTATACGGAAGGAGAATTTAGCACGGCCAGTGCACCTAACCAGCACGTCTTTCAAACTGTGGGAGGAAACCCATGCAGAAAAGGGGAGAACTTTCAACCTCCACACAGTCAGTGACCCAAGCCAGGAATTGAACCTGGGTCCCTGGAGCTATGAAGCAGCAGTGCTAACCACTGTGCCACCATGATTACTAAACTCATCCACACAGTTTACGTAGGAATAACCCTTCAGATTTAAAGTACATTTAGAAGATCTGAACTCTTTCAGGACACCTTCTTCCCTTACAACATCCAACCCAGGTATCTGTTAGTAAAGACCAGCTTATGGTTACCACACTCTATACAATTGAGTAGTTATTCTGGAGAACGTCTCTGTGGTTCAGTGATGGGTTTTAACTGCCTACACGAGGGTTTCCTGCACTAGAACTGGCTTATAGGCTGCTGAATGGAATTTGTTCCCTTTTTTTCACGAAAAAGTTGCCAGTTAAATCATTGTTTCCCTTTGAAGACTCTGTCTGTGTATTTGGCTGTCTATCCCCTCGGTTCCTGTTAGTTCTAAAACAAACAACATATATATGTCTTCCCCGAATGGTGCAATCACCTACCCAAACTCTTTCCTATTAGCAGTTGCTAATCTCATTATTGGGATTCACATCCTGTGAAAATACCTGTTGAAATGTTGGTGGCTTTGAATTTGCTGACACATTCATGACAGCATAATAACTGTATAAATACGCTATGGCTAAAGGTTAATCTGAAGGTATAATATAATTTCCGTATTCTGCTGCTGCTTAAATAGTTTTTCTATCTTCAGTCACCACTCTTCCCAATTAATAGTTTTATTCATTAGAACAAAAATCACAGGTCAGTATAGGTATAACAACAAAGTTACTTAGTGTGGCAAGCATAAAACAAAAAGATTTATTTAACAAGAAGAAACTATTTACAACTAAAGGATTTGCGACACGACAACATGAGCCTGCTCCCAACAACTCCCCAACTTGGTCGGCTGACTTCCAGCCTCGGAGATGTGCTCCGATGTTTCTGATTGGCTGAGATTTCTGGCTAGGTCACATGGCCTGTGAAGAATCAATTCTTGAAGGGGCCATGCTACCATATTTCTTCTCCCCCCCCCCCCCCCAACTCCTTGAGCTATACTTAAGATAAAACAGCAGAGAAGAACAGTTACACATTTAGGTATACAGAAACAAAATTACAATGGGGACACTAGGATGAAAGGGAGGACTAGTTCATAATGTCAGTTTGTCAGGAGAGTTCCAGACCCTAGCATATTCCACAATTCTGCCAGGGGCCCCTCAGCTGTCAAAAACACAGGATGCTAGACTGTTGCTAGGCCCTTCTGCGTTGGCCACCGAAGCCAAAGGCTCTCTTAGTCCAATTCCAGGCATCGAAACCTCAAGTTCAGAAGCTGGTATGTAGAGGACCACTTGTTTGTCTCCCAGGTCTACATCCACCTTCATAGACAAGTAGTCAATACACTTTTTAACTCAACTGTCCTGTGCCTCCACTGCACATGAGACATGCTCTGTCTTCTCCACAGTCTTCCCTGGCACCAATCCGCCACCAAAATTTCTTGCTAAAACAGGGTCGTCAACATTAAATGACCTGTCCCCTATGTGAGAGTCATGGTACTCTTTCAGAGAGGCTTGATTTGGTTAGATTTATTGTCACATGTATTAGTATATAGTGAAAAGCATTATTTCTTGCATGCTATATAGACAAAGTATACCATACATAGAGAAGGAAAGAGAGGGTGCAGAATGTAGTATTACAGTCACAGCTAGGGTGTAGAGAAAGATCAACTTAGTATGAGGTCCATTCGAAAGTTTGATAGCAGCTTGATGATGCTTAGGTGGGCCAACTCTTCAGTTCAACCACTACTTTCTGGTGTAATGCATAGAGCACTGGGCGAGCTCAGAAAAACCTAAATGTCACCTCTTAGTTTAGGTAAATTTTAGCTTTAACCCTTTTTATCAATCCAGTTCTCTCTGGAATACTACTTGTTATTTCCATAGGGACTCATGGAATCCCTCCATTCTGGATAGTAAATGTTTCCAGCCAGTTCAATTTATTTGTTTCAACCAGTCCCGTCTCATGAGATGGGGTCTCTGTCCTTCAATCACCATGATGGGCAGCTGAGCGGACTTATTCCTATAGGACGCAGGTACAGGCATTTCCCCTTTATTTTTAGTGTCTCTCCAGAGTATGTTGCCAGAGTAGCCTTGGAATGGCTAAGACTTGAGGGTTGCAATCCTTTCTGAGGATGTCTGTATGTGTTTTCTCCTTTGATAGTGGCCACAGTGCCAGTGTCGACTTCCATTTTCAGGGCGCATCCATTGACCATTAAAACAACCTCTATGGGAGGTATCTTGCTAAGCTACACATTATTGAATGTATAAACCTCAGACACTTCCTTTTGGTAACTCCACCAGCTTACTCACAGTGTTTGTTTTCATCATTTTTTTTTCCTGGAGCTTTCTGTGCAGCCTGCTTCAGCTTATAGGCGAGCCTTCTTTCTGTAACAGATAAAGTTCTTGCTCTAGCATGTCTCTTGGGAGTGGTCTCCCTCACACCAAAATCATGCTTCAGACTTCACAGGAAGTCATAGAGTCGCACAGCGCAGAAAAAACCATTTTGCCCATCAAGTCCGCACTGACAATAATTACCACTAATGTCATGCTAATCCTATTTTCTAGCACTTGTCCCATATCCTTGAATGTTATGATCTTTCAAGTGGTCATCCAAATATTTTTTAAAGATTGTGAGGTTTCTGGTCTCCACTACCTTCCCAGATTTTGCATTCTAGATTCTCACCATGAAATTTTCTTTTTCTCAAATCCCCTCTGAATCTCCTACCCCTCACCCTAAAACTATGCCCTCTCATAGTTGACCCCTCAGTCAAAGGGAGCTGCTGCTTCCTATTCATCCTATCCATCCTATCCATACTCCTCATAATCTTATACACTTAAATCATATCCCTCCTCAACCTTCTCTGCTCTAAAGGAAACAACCGAAGCCTATCAAGTGTCTCCTTATAGTTCAAATGCTCCATCACTGGCAACATTCTGCTGAATCTTCTCTGTACCCCCATTAATGCAATCATATCCTTCCTACAATGAGGTGACCAGAACTGTGCCCAGTAATCCAGCTGTGGCCTCCTGCTTTGGAGGGGAGGGGGTGGGGGGGGTGGTGTAGGTGAGGAGGGTGTCTGGTGGGGAGGTCTGCCTCCCATGGGGGGGGAGGATTTTTCAGGCGGGGAGGGCCGGGGGGGGGATCATCACTGCTGGTGGAGGTTGAGGGGGGCGTCTGGAAATTGGGACACTCCTGGATGGAGGGGGAAGGGGGTGTGGTCAGGGTTGACCTGGAAATGATCGTGGGGGCCACAATCAGGCTGTGGGAGGGATGATGGGGCATCACTGTGGGGGACCTGGAGCTGGCCAGCAGTCAGGCTGGCCAGCAAATGGAAGGCTGACAGTTCAGTGGGAACTATCAGACCCTGGCATGAATAGGCACCATTCATCAAGCTTTCAATTATGTTCACGATTGTGACCTCTGCATTGCAAGGAGTGTGGGAGATTCTAGTGTAAAGTCCCACTGAAAAAACAATCATTTACATTGGTTTTCCCTTGAATTCAGCGCTTAGAACTTTTTTGGGAGAATCGCCCCCATCATCTCTCTTTATTGCAGTAATTGACTTCTTATTTCATAGTACTACACCTTTTTGCACCCTCCTCTGTCTTGCCTAAAGATCCTAAATCCTGGAATATTGAGTTACCAGTCTTGCCCTTCCCTCAACCAGATTTCTTTGTTGGTAACAATATCACATTTCCACGTGTCAATCCATGTCCTCAATTCATCAGTCTTACCTATTACACTCCTAGCATTAAAGACTATCCAGCCTTGACATTCAAAATAGCTGAACTCGGTCTGACATGCTTCCTTTCCTATAACATAATGTGTCTCTACCCCTCTCTCTACCAAACTAGTTTACACTCTTTCCAATAGCTCTAGCAAACCTACTTGCAAGGATGTTGGCCCCAATGTGATTCAGGTGCGGACTGTCCCATTTGTATCTTCTTGTGATATTATGAGAGGTGAGAAACCGGGCATGAGCTGGCTTTTTGCTTCGCTCACTTTCTAATCGGCTGGCCACATCAATCGACCAGTGGAATGAGCCAGTAAGATCGCTCCCATAATCTCTGGATAACTCCCGGTACCATGTGCTAGTGAGCGTAGAAATAGGACAGATGAATGTGTGGCTGAAAAGTTAGTGATGGAGGGAGGGTTTTAATTTCTGGATCACTGAGACTGTTTCTGGAGAAGGCACAAATGGGACAGTCTACACCAGAATCACATTGAGGCCAACATCCTTGCGCAGGTAGGTTTGCTAGTGCTGTTGGGAAGAATTTAAAGTAATTTGGCAGGGAGAGGGGACAGAAACACACTATGTTATAGGAAAGGAAGCATGTCAGAGTGAGTTGAGCTATGTTGAGGTGTGAATCATACTATGCCTCTTTTTTTTTTCACTAAGTGGCATATGTTTGGGTCTGAGGGCTTGCCCAAAAATGGGCACAATTCTCTCCCATTTTCATGCTCGTTTGGCAGTTACGTGCCCCCTACTTCTTTAGAGATCCTGCTTTTCAATCAATTGCCTAGCTCCCCAAATTCTTGATGCAAGACCTCATTCTTTGTTTATCTATATTATTCATTTCATCGTGTACCATGACTTCTAACTCATCATCCACCCCTTTCAGGATGCCCTGCAACAGTTTGATCACATCTCTGAGCCTGACATGAAGATGGCAACACAACATCTTGCAGCCACACCTTCGGCCACAGAAACGCCTAAATGGTCTCCTGACTAATGAATCCTCTATCACTATTGTTCTTCCATTCTACTACTTCTTCCTCCCTCCCACCCCCTTCCTCCTGTGCAGTTGTCACTTGTGTGCCAGAAATCTATTATTTATTGACAGAGGTATTATTTATTATCTGTATCTAGATTTGTTCTGGTCTAAGATGTAAATTTTATGTTTAAGATATGTCTGGCAAGGACAGCCGATGAATTGTATTGCTTGTCACATGGGAGTTCTTGGGATTCTTGCAGTGTCCTAGATCACCACATGTTCAGGAAGTGTTACCAGTTGCAAGAATGGGAGCCCTGGGTTTTGGACCTTGAAGAGCGACTGGAGACACTGTGACATATCCACAAGGCTGAGTTATATGGATAGCACATTTAGAGAAGTGGTCACACCATAGATCAAGGGACTAGGGGAAAGAAGGGAAGCTTGGCTTTGCCTGCGCTCCTATGAGGTACCCTTATCAGCTTCCATAATAGAATACCAATTCCAGAGGATTCCTGCACTACCTGCCTGTTTTTTTCTGGACTGCTGGGTTGACAGCCATTCCCTAAGTACTGAGGCTAAAAAAGCAGGTCAGGGGCTAGGGAATTCTGTGACAAGTAACTCACCTCTGAGTTTCCAAAGCCTAGCCACCTTTTACAAGGCATAAGTCAGGAGTGTGATGGAGCCCTCTCCATTTGACTGGATGAGTGTAGCAATAACACATGAGAATCCTGACACCATCTTGGACAGATTGACACCCCTTTCACCATCTTAAATATTTATTCCCTCCACCACCGCTTCACTCCAGCAACTTGACAAACTTACTTTGGCAGCACCTTCTAAAAATATACCTCTACCTCCATGAAGAACAAGGCAATCTAAGGTGTGGGAACAGAACCACCTCTAAGTTCCCAATCAAGTCACATGGTATCCTGAATTGCTGCTTCTCTGCTGTCACTTGGTCAAAATCTTAGAATCCTTACTAGCACAAGGGGTGAATCTACACCGCATGGATTTCAATGGTTCAAGAAGGCAGCTCTTTCTCAAGGGCAGTTAGGAATGGGCAACAAATGTTGGCCTTGTTGTGATATCCACATCCTGTGAATAAATAAAATGATGGGCTGAATGGCCTGCTTCCATACTGTATGATTTTATTATTATACTTTACATTTTGTAAATGGAGAAATAGCTTAAACTTTGTAGAAATATTAATTGCCATGGAAAGATTGGGTCTTTATAGAGTTTCATTTACAGCAATGTGTATTTGAACCCTCCAATCTTATTGTTGTAATTAATTATCATCCAGATAGAAGAACTATATGAATCCTATTTCATCCAATGGCGGCTACGCAATGGTGCAAACAACATGAAGCAAGCTTACTCTGTGTCTCCTTCCACCAAAGGATCACGGGAAACTTTGATAGAGATTAACAGAAACTACAGGGAATGTACAGAGGTATTCCATCTTTTAACTTTATGCACTTTGAATTTATTAGCTTCGAACATAGTAAAATAGGCTCTGATTTATCAATTTTTTTTAACAGGTTATTACTATGCTAAATTTTGGGCATATAAATTATTCTTTTTTTTGCAACTTAATCGCTGGAATTTTATCGCAAAGCCTGCCACATAATTGGAGCAGGCGAGGGGCAGACAATGGAAATGTCCGTTTTCCTCGGGTGTGACTTTCCGGTCTAGCTTCAGCAAGGCTGTTGTCTTTTCTAATTCATACAAACATATAAAAACGTATAAACATTTGAACTAGGATTGTAACCTCAACTCCACATTCCCCCAATTACCTTTCACCTCCTTGCTTAAGAAGAAGCTATCTACCTCTGCCTTAAAATATTCAAAGAATGATTCCACTACTTTTTGAGGAAGAGCTCCAAAGGTTCACAACCATCTCAGAGAAAAGAGTTCTTCTCATCTCTGTCCTAAATGGGCGACCCCTTATTTTTAAACAGTGGTCCCTAGTATTAGATTCCACCACAAGAGGAAATATCCTTTGCATGTCAACTCTGTCTAATTCCTCAGGATCTTATGTTTCAACCAAGTTGTCTCTTCTAAACTCTAAGGATACAAGTCTAGCCTATACAACCTTTCCTCATGAGACAATCAGCTCGATCCAGGTATGTGTACAGAAAACCTTCCCTGAACTGCTTCCAACTCATTTGCATCCTTTCTTAAATAAGCAGATCAATACTGTACTGTACACAGTAATCTGGATGTGTTCTCACCAAAGCCCTGTATAACTGAAGCACAAGCTCCCTACTTTTGTATGGAATTCCTCTCATTATAAATGATAACATTATATTTGCTTTCCTAATCACAAAGGACAGAGAAAATTACAACACAGGAACAGGCCCTTTGGCCCTCCAAGCCAGCACTGACTATGCTGCCTGATTGAATTAAAACCCCCTATCTTTCTGGGAACCATATCCCTCTATTCCCATCCTATTCATGTATTTGTCCAGATGCCCCTTAAAACTCACTATTGTATCTGTTCCACTACCTCCCCCAGCAATGAGTTCCAGGCATTCTGCAGCCTCTGTGTAAAAAAAAAAACTTGCCTCATATAGCTCCTTTAAACCTTGCCCATCTCACCTTAAACCTATGCCCCCTAATAATTGACTTTTCCGCCCTGGGAAAAAGCTTCTGACTATCCACTCTATCCAAGCCCCTCATAATCTTGTAGACTTCTATCAGTTCACCCCTCAACCTTCATCATTCCAGTGAAGACAAACCAAGTTTCTCCATCTTCCCCTCATGGCTAATACCCTCCATACTAGGCAACATCCTGGTAAATCTTTTCTGTACCCTCTCCAAAGCAAACACATCTTTCTGGTAGCGTGGCAACCAGAATTGAACACTATATTCCAAGTGTGGCCCAACTAGGGTTCTATAAAGCTGCAACATGACTTGCCAATTTTTAAACTCAGTGCCCCAACGACGAAGGCAAGCATGCTGTACGTCTTCTTGACTACCTTCTCCACCTACATTGCCATTTTCAATGACCTTTGTACCATACACCCGGATCCCTCTGCCTATCAATATCCTTAAGGATTCTGCCATTTTTTGTATATTTCCTATCTGCATTAGACCTTCCAAAATGCATTACCTCACATATGTCCGGATTAAACTCCATCTGCCATCCCCCTGCCCAACCCTCCAAGTGATCTATATCCTGCTGTATCCTCTGATATTCCTCGTCGCTATCTGCAAACCCATCTACCTTTGTATCATCTGCAAACTTACTAATCAAACCAGTTACATTTTCCTCCAAATATATATATATATATATATACATATATGTATTACAAACAGTAAAAGTCCCAGCAATGACCCCTGAGTAATACCACTTGTCACAGCCTTTCATTCAGAAATGCACCCTTTCACTGTTACTGTCTACCTTCTATGACCGAGCCAGTTCTGTATCCACTTTGCCAGCTCACCTCTGATCCCATGCGCCTTCCCCTGTTCTTGAGTGACCAATCCTCTTGCTCTTTATATATGTATAAAAAGTCTTGGGATTTTCCTTAATCCTGCTGGCCAATGACTTTTTGTGATCCTTTTAGCCCTCCTTAGTCCTTGCTTAAGTTTCTTTCTACTTTCCTTGTAATCCACAGTTGCTTCATGTGTTCCCAGTTACGTGCTGTACTTGCATCTGGGCTTTTTTTGATTCATGAACTCAGAGCTTTACAATTTCTTACCATTAGATAATATGCTTTTTATATTTTTCCTGCCAAAATGGACAATGTTGCACTTCCCATATTATATTCCATTTGCCCCCTCACTTAAACTTTCTATATCCCTTTGTAGTATCCTTATGCCCTCTTTACATCTTATAATCCTACCTATCTTTGCATCATCAACAACTTTAGCAACTATACCTTCAGTCCCTTTATCCAAGTCATTTATATAAATTGTAAAATGTTGATGTAATAAATTGAAGGCAAGTCATTGTGACTCAAGGTATCAAAGGGTTCATTGCCAATAATAATTATAATGTACAAACAAGGGTCTGACAAAACCAACAATTCTCCACTCCTCCCTACCTACAACTGAGGATTCTCCATGACCTAAGGTACACTCCTATGCACACATGGACACTCCATAGAGTCTAGCCTGATCATGTGGGGACCAGTCATCTCAGCATGAAGGCATCTCTGCAGGAATTCTTCATGGCTATAACCTAAGTCCAAACATCTTCAGCTGCTTCATCATTGACCTCCAATTTAAGGTCAGAAGAGGGGATGTTCACTGATCATTGCACAGTTTTTAGTTCCATTCACAAATCCTCAGATAATGAACCAATCTAACTATTTCCCATAGCATTACCATTGCTGGGTCCCCAGCTATCAAGATCCTGAAGATTACCATTGACCTGAAACTGAAATTGTTTAGCCATACAAATACTTGACTACAAGGGCAGTCAACGGCAGATAATGTGAAAATGTCAACACCTAACTCCCAAAGTCCTGTCCACACCTACAAGATGAATGTGATGGAATGCTTCCCACCTGCCTGGATGATTAGCTCCAAAGACACTTAAAAAGCTGGACACCATGCAGGAGAAAGCAGCAAGCTTGATCGGCAGCCCATCTACCACCTTAAGCATTCACTCTGTCTACCACCAATGCACAGTGGCTATAATGCATACCGTCAACAAGTTGCACAGCAGCAACTCCTTAAGACTCCTTTGACAGCACAACACATACCAAACTCACAATCTTTCCAATCTAGACGAACAAGGGAAATAGAAGCACTGGACAATCACCTGCAAGTTTCCTTTCATGCATTAACCTGAGTTGGAAGCGTTGCATCATTCTTTCACTGTTGCTGACTCAAAATCCTGTAATTCCTGTAGCAGAACATTTGTCATCCCTCATGTATGCTTTTGCTAAAGGCAGATTTTTGCTCATTGTCTGTTGGTGCTTCATCCTGAGCATATTCTTGGCAAATTTTTGCCGGTTGTGGTTTGCCATCACCTTCCACTCTGAGGGGCAGGGCAATGAGGCAGGTCCCAAGTCTACCTCAGTTGGAATTAGATTGCAATGCATAGAGTTAGCATCATTCTAAATCATATACTAGCTATCCAGCCAACTGAGTTAACCATTCCCCAGCAGGACTTTTAGAAAATCATGATAACATCAAGAAGTGACAACATGGTTTCATGAAAGGAAAATTATATTTGACAAATCTATTATAATTATTTGAAGATATTACCGACAGGAGAAAGGAGAACCAATAGATATAACATATTTGGATTTCAAAAAGGCATTGGATAAGGTACAACATAAAGTGTTGCCCAAAATAAGGATTTATGTGGTAAAATTTTAAGGATGGTGAGCAGTCAGTATGTTAGGGCGGGGTGGCTTGATACCATGTGGTTTTAACACCTCTCCCCTTTCAGCCTCCTGCACGAAGACCTCTAGTGCTGCATCCATGAACCCAGGAGTCCTCTAACTGAACTGCTGTGCCATTGCAGAGGTTTCTTCCAATTTTCCAATGTGTTTCCTAATCAGTTGAATAATCCTAATCAGCTGCAGCCAGATTTTAGTATAAATTGGTTTTAAGAAGTGCAAGCTAGCTTTAATTGATGCTGGCCTCACATGAACTTGGGCTGCTGTTAAATATGTAGCCGCTCAGCAGTGTGTTTATCAGCGGACTGCATGCCACAATCATGGAAATGAGCATAAAGTTTGCACGTTGCCCACATTACTTTCAATGGGCTAATCCTGTAATGCAACAGATACTGAGCCTTATCAAATTTTTCGCCTATTGAATTGAGCAGGAAATATTTAAAATGAACCCAAAAATGTCTAATCTCTCCAGCTGTCCATGGCAATTTATTATCTTCCTCAGGCTTGTGTCAATTAAATTCGGTTCCTACAGTTAACTTGAATTTGTAACGTAATGACCCTTCTTGCTTCATTAATCTGCTGTATAGTAACTCATCTCAGCAGGAAAGCTTTTATTTTAAAACAGATAATTGTGCACTAGAGACTCTGGGTGGTCTTTAGCCTCCCCATGGCATCTTTCTCATGGCAGAAGGCAATGTACTGTTGGCAGGTGGCAGGATATTCTGGTCGCACCACTGTCAATGGGATTTCCCATTGACTCCACCCCATGCCACCAGGAAACCTGAGACAGAAATGCGTCATCGGTGGGCCCAGAAGATCTTGCCAACACGAATGACCGGAAAGTTCTGGCCTATGTTCTTCAAGTCTGGACCCCGGATGAAATATCCATTTCTGCATAAACAATGGTAGTTGTTTTGCTGAACCATAGATTGGGATTTACTGCCTGTTTTGCTGCAGTGGGAGGCATCCCGCAATTGGCTGACAGCGGGATCTTCTGGTCCCACATTGTCAATTGAATGCACTCCTTGCTGCCTTGCAACCCAGAATAGGGATGTGCCATTGATGGGACTGAAAGATTCCACTGGCACGAACAGCAGTAAAGTTCCAGCCATGTTTTAAGCATCTGTTTTATTGAGGAATTCTACACTTTAATAGGTAAAATTAGAAATCATAAAAACCCTACAGTGCAGAAAGAGGCCATTCAGCCCATTGAGTCTGCACCAACCACAATCCCACCCAGGCCCTACCCCCAAAACTGTACATATTTTACCTACTAATCCTCTAACCTATGCATCTACGGTCAATTTAGCATGGCCAATCAACCCAAACCGCACATCTTTGGACTGTGGGAGGAAACCGAAGCACCCGGAGGAAACCCACACAGACAGTGACCCAAGCCGGGAAAAATTAGTGTGTTGACCACAAAATAATACACCTAATGAATGATCCTGTTGCTGCACTATTATTCTCAGAGAACACAGCTCTGAATGGATTTGAAAAATATTGTATAACCATTTCTCAGTTCAGAGCTCCTTCTCTAAATCACAGAAAACATATGGAAAGTAACTGGCTGATCCATAAAAATTATCATCTTTTTATTTTGTAGTAAAATTTTATGTTGCAAATGCAGAATTGAAACATATTAACAGCAAAATGCATAGATTTATTCTTACACTAATATAAATAATTCCATTCTTTTCCTTCCTGTAGGATATGTGTGTGATTGAGAGAACATTAGAAATTCTCCTGGGGGAGTTTCACATCAGAATGAAAGGTAACTTCTATTTGACTCAAACAAAATAATATTTAATAATAATTAAATCTGACTTTTTTTTAAAGAAAGTGGAATAGAATTGTGATCTGAGACTTTTGTATCTCTTTCCCAATGGAAGAAAGTAGAAGAGAATATGTCTGACTCGCATGGGGGCACTTGTTTATGCTGGCTGCTTTACCAAGGCAGCGAGGTGTAGACAGAGTCAATGTATGGGAGGCTGGTTTGCATGATGGACTGGGCTTTGTTCACCACCCTTTGTAGTCTTGGACAGAGCAGGAGTCAAAATAAGCTGTTCTACAACTAGAAAGGATGCTTTCTATGATGCATCTGTAAAAGTTGGTGAAAATCATAGTGGACATGCCAAATTTCCTTAGCCTCCTGAGAAGTAGAGGCATTGGTGTGCTTTTCTAACTATAGTGTCAACATGGAGGAACCAAGACAGATTAGACACTTAAAAACTTGAAGTTTGAAACCATTTCCATTTTGTCCCCATTGATGCAGACAGGAGCATGTCCTCCACTATGGTTGACTATTTTAGGAACTAAAGTTTAATTATAGAGATGGGGTAATCTGTGTGAGCAATGTAAAAGTAACCCTAAAGTAAATGCAATGCAAATAAGCTTGGAGTTTATTACACTTAAAAGTTACCTTTCTGACCATTGACTCTGAAGTTAAGACCATAAACAGCAAGTGGACTTCTTTAGAGGAAGAACTGGAGACATGACCGTTACAGCTTTTCAAGTAAGGGAAGTTATTCATGTTTTTCCAAGAAGTAAGAAAAGCTTTTGAAATTAAAATTTGAAAAAAAGTGCATATATTTCTACCTGGAAACATGCCATGGGTGTAATCTTGGCATGGAAATGGGAGCAACTTAGTGAGATTTTTTTGTTTTCCAGTATATCTCTACAAATTCAATTTAGAACAAAGCTAGTGGGCAAGACTGGTTGATGGATTTTTGGAAAGCAGCTAAGAGACTATGTCAGCTTTGGGTCTTCTGTGCCTGGTAGCTTCTCAAAAGTTAAGAGATATAACCAGACGTCCAACTAAAGTAGATTGAAGACTAGATTTATCGTCCATGATGCAGACTGTGTTTGGAAGCTGATTCTCAATATCAGACAAAGTTGGTAAGAGGAAAAGCAGCTGAAAGATTTGTTTAGCTGTAAGCTAAAGGAATCTATTGTAAATTTCTCAATAAAACACAGCTGTGGTTGGAGTCCTGGAGGCAATCAGCTTGTTTGTAGTTTGAAACCATTATTTTAGGTCATTGCAAACTAAAGATGTTTAAGTCACTGTGCAGGAATCGTAGGGAGGCCCATGCTTGAACTGTGGAATCTAGATTCATTAGGCTGATAAAGAAATCAGAGGGCCACTTCACCAAAAGTTAACGCAAGGACTCTAATGAAATTGTGTATTAGGTAAATAGCTGGAACACTTAAGAGAAATCAGACTGAAAACTGGAGAGCGGTGATATACTTTTTCAGTTGATCCCAGGATAAGCCAATTAACCTGAAAAGTTTTGCAAGATGGAACTCTTGGGGGAAATAGAAAGTAGAGCTATAGTGTTCAGTTAATAATACTACTTTATTTAATTCTTTGATGTTTGTTTTGTTTAAACATAAGAACATAAGAAATAGGAGCAGGAGTAGGCCATCTAGCCCTTCGAGCCTGCCCCGCCATTCAATAAGATCATGGCTGATCTGTCGCTGCTCAGTTCCACTTTCCCGCCCTCTCCCCATAACCCTTAATCCCCTCTTTTATCAAAAACCCATCAACCCGCGTCTTAAAAATATTTAGCGAGGCAGCCTCCACCACTTCAACGGGCAGAGAATTCCAGAGATTCACCACCCTTTGAGTGAAGAAGTTCCTCCTCAACTCCGTTCTAAACCGCCCCCCTTTTATCTTGAGGCTGTGCCCCCTAGTCCTACTGTCTTTTTTGAGCGGGAAGAGTCTCTCCACCTCTATCCTATCCATCCCATTCATCATCTTATACATCTCAATGAGATCTCCCCTAAAAACATTAAATTACACGGGGTAGCTCTGTTGGTTAATTTCTTGGTGTTCAGATTTCTTCTTTAAATATTATTGGTGTTGAACAGGATTGTAACATGTTTTGTTGGAATATGTTTTGGAAAAAGAACATTTTCTCTGGCAACAGTAATACTGAACAAAAGGGAAAATATTGAACCATTGACTTGTCCATTTCTTAATTGACTGATGATATTTATTAATCTTTAGCTACATCTCTATTGTCAGAAATTGGAAACAAAGGAGAAGATATTAAGCAAGTAGAAAACTTGCTGTAGAAACTTGCGGCAAGTAGAAAAAAGCACAGTAATGAGATAGAGAATCTGGTGAACTGGCGCGGCAACAATAATCTCTCCTTCAATGTCAACAAAATGAAGGAGATTGTCATCGACTTCAGGAAGCGTAAAGGAGAATACGCCCCTGTCTACGTTAACAGTGAAGAAACAGAAGGGGTCAAGAGCTTCAAATTTTTAGGTGTCCAGATCACCAACAACCTGTCTTGGTCCCGCTATGCCAATGCCATAGTTAGGAAAGCCCACCAATGCCTCTACTTAGACTAAGGAAATTTGGTATGTCAATTACGACTCACCAACTTTTACAGATGCACTATAGAAAGCATTTTTTCTGGTTGTATCACAACTTGGTATGGTTCCTGCTCTGCCAAGACTGCAAGGAACTACAAAATGTCACGAATATAGCCCAATCCATCATGCAAACCAGCCTCCCATCCATTGGCTGTCTACACTTCCCTCGGCAAAGCAGCCAGCATAATTAAGGACCCCATGCACCCCAGACATTCTCTCTTCCACCTTCTTCCATCAGGAGAAAGATACAAAAGTCTGAGGTCACATACCAAACCGACTCAAGAACAGCTTCTCCTCTGCTGCTGTCAGACTTTTGAATGGGCTTACCTTTCATTCAGTTGATCTTTCTCTATGCCCTGGCTATGATTGTAACGTTCTACATTCTCTCGTTTTCTTCTCTACGAATAGTGTGCTTTTTCTGTATAGCATGCAAGAAACAATACTTTTCACTGATGTTAATACATGTGACAGTAATAAATCAACTATGAATCCCCAGCTAGTACAACATTGGGGAAAATCCCTGAGTAGGTCTAAATGCTGCCATACCAATTATGAAGAGCTACATAGGCCTCTCGATAGGTAGATATGGACACCGTTAGTGGAGGGATGGTCTGGGCCAGGGATCAACCTTTGCACATCAAGGTGAAAAGGACTAGCTCTCCTGCGAATCTGGGGAAGCTCAGAACTATTCCCTAAAATGGCCTAGCTCATCCAATTAGTCATATTTCATGCATCACCCTAGTGTTGGAAAACCAGTCAATTGTGGGAAGCTTCACATCCATGTCAATCACATCTTCACCCCATTTTTCCACACAAGGATACTTCCAGCAGATATACTGGATACAAATTAGAAGAAGGAATTCTCCCAATTATCCTGTTGGATCCTTGAGACCAAATTTACTGGTCTAATATACAGCTGAAATGTTAACTCAGCTATAGCGTCTTTTCTTTCCTAAAAAACATATTATTGTTTGAGGTGGGCGATTGAACAATTTTTCAGATAATAGTTTTATTTTTTTAATGCGCATGTTAACTTTGTTAGTGTCAACTTTGGTTCTGAGGTGATACTCTTGTCTCTGAATCAGAAGTCACTGTCTTTTGAATGCGACTGAGGCCCCACCCAAGCTCTCAAGATGTAAAAGACCCCATTCAAACAAACGAATGGGAGAGTATTTATGGCATCTTGGCCAATATTAACTCTCAACCAAAATCACTAAAATGGATTGATTATACAGTCATGCACTTCATTCTTGTTTATAGGACCTTGCCATGCACAAATTGGCTGCCACGTTTCCCCACATTGTATACTGCGCACAATTTAAAAGCATTTAATTGGCTTTAAAACACTTTTGAATGTTCAAATGTTGTGAATGGTGCTATGGAAATGTAAATCTGCCTTTCTTATGCCAACTGGTAATAAGAGATGAAAAACATTTTGGTGTACCCAGCAAACGTGATTGAAACTGCTTTTTATTCTAAATACTAACTGTCCTTTTCCTGTGTATTTTTAGGTTTGATTGGTTTTGCTCGTTTATGCCCTGGAGATCATTATGAGGTAAGATTTTACTCCATCACGTATCCATTATATTTTTTCTGATTTACCCTTCCCCAGAATTGCACCAATAATTTACTTTTGCTAAGGTAGCAAGGGGTAAATATAAAATGCGTGTAATTAAAATCCCTTTGGTCAGAGGCCTTTACTATAGTTCAAACTTTGGATGTGACTTTGACAAGTTAAAGTTGTTTTTAACTGTAGGCCCCTGCACCTTTTTGAAGCTTAAAGATATGATCCCATCCTCAAAATTGCTCCTGCAGCTGAATGTTGGGGAAAATGTAAAATTTCCATTTTAAAAATGCTCATCCTTGTTTTCAAATCCCCTTTATTGCCTTGCCCCTCCCTATCCACATAATACCCTTTGGTCATACAACTCTCCAAAATATTCACGTTTCTCCAATTCCAGACCTCTTGGTCTTCCCTAATGCTTGACCATTGGTGGCTGTGCCTTCAGTTGCCAAAACTCTAAGCCCTAGAATTCCACCCGTAAACCTCTTTGCCTCTCTACCACTCTTTCCTCCTTTAAGACGCTCCTTGAAAACTTCGATCAAACTTTTGAGCACTGACCCTTACATCATGTGATGTAACTTTGTTTGATAACATTTTGCGAAGCATCGTAGAAACTTTTGCTGTGTTAAAGGTGAAAAATAAATGAATGACTTTTGTTCTTTCCATTCTGTAACAAAGCAGAATTAGATATTAACAGGCACATGCTAGGAGAAAAGTAAGCACATCCAAGACTTAAAAAGATTTAAGATGGATCACTTGATGGTCGCCCTCACTGGAAAAACGGGGTGGGGGGTTTCATTGTTCGAGTAAAGTGTTAATATTTTGCAAACTGGCCTCTCAACATAATAATTAATTTCGAGGGGTATTGCAAGTTTTAGCTTTGGGTGAATTGAATCCGAGTGATGGCCTATTAAGTGATAGTTTTTAACTAGCTCCAACAGATGAAGGAACAACTCTGTAAATCTGTTTTATGAGATTGACCAAAGAGCCAGGTAGAGGGGTTTGTGGGCTTCATAATCATTGCATACTTCCCACAAATGCTATGATCAACTGAATCCATATTCTAATCAAGGTTCCCTAGGTCTGACCTGCAGCCTTTATTGACAGGAAGGGATTCCACTCTATTAACATCTGAGTACTGTGAAGATAAAGACAAAGGGTGGAAATTCCCTTCTGGAACTAAAGTCCCATGCTGGGGATGGGGAGTGTTTCAAATTTGCAAAGACCTCTTGGATCTCACTGTTTCATATGACACCAGCCTCATTAATTATGCAGTTGGGTGTTTCCTGCCTTTTTTGGTAGTGGGGCAATCATCCCACTCACATAACTATAAGCAAGCACACTCTCCATGCCACTTCACACCCATCCAAACTCTATGCCCTTTACACCTGCACACCCCCCATGCCACTACACACATCCCCATGCACCTACAATCTTCACACACCCCATGCCCCTTTACAGCTGAATACATCCCCCTGCACACTATCCACGCAACACCCCCCCCCCTGCCCCCCCAAACAAATTAACATCTGCAAAATACTTCTGCTACCCATCACCCGCAGCCCGACATGACCCTTCCTGTCCTCCTGCTCCATACCAGGTTACCTATTTCACGGCTCCCGCTGAATCCCTCTCTTTTGCATATCACACCCAACCTGCCCTCCCCCCCCCCCCCCCCCCCCCCTTTAGGTCTGCATTCCCTCTCCATTTCTTCATTTCTCTCCTCCCCATTTTCCACACAGCACAAACCTTTGCCCTCAGCAGTATATCCTGCAGCTTTCCACCTTCAGCTTGATATTTTTAACCCTCAGAGAAATTGCTGGTTGAATATCTGAACCCCCCAGAACATGTCTGGACCAGTGTGGCATGCTAAGTTGGCATTTACCTTAAAGTTTGGGGCAGCTCACAATGATGAGCCTCTAGTAACTGGACCCTGGAATACCACACTAAGTGGAGTAACAACCACATGGTTCTTCTCTGCGCAGAAGTATTCAGGAGATTTCCCTGGAATATGAAAACCTCCATGGGAAGACAAAAACAATTAGGTTCATGTTGTTCACGTTCCCTCCTCCCATCCTTCTCTTTCTAAATCTCCTTTCTGCCCTCTGATCAACATCAAGTTTGAGGCTTTTTCATTTCCTCTCTCTGTGCCCCTGATTCTTCCTTTACCTTGCCCTTTGGCCAATTTCATAGCCTTCTCTTCTGCTCTTGTGAGTGTCTAGCACTCCACCACCTATCTCAAATTTGTTCTGGTATTATGAACCATTTTCCCCTACAAACAGTAAGAGAGAATGAGCCTTTGCACAATGGACAGCTAACATTCCTGTAACGCATTATAGGGCCTCCCAATTGTCTCATTTACACTTCCAACCGCATGGGATTTGGAAGACACTGACACCTTTGCCTGGAAAAATGCAAAGCATTCTTACAATTAATGTTGATAGAGCGAAGAAGCTGGGATTGTTTTCGTTGGCAAAGAGAAGGTTAAAAACAGAATGGATATGTAAGTGTTTAAAAATCATGAGGGGTTTAGATGGAGTAAATAAAGGGAAACATTCCACTGGCTGAACTGTCAATAATCAGAGATCCCAATTTAATGTGATTAGTTAAAGAACCAGAGGGGATGAAAATAGTTTCTTTAATAGCTTTCAAAAGAGAATTGGATTAATACTCAAAGGAAAAAATATTGTAGGAATATAGTGAGAGAGCCAGGCTTTGACTGAATTGCTGTTTGAAAGAACCAGTGCAGACCTAATGTGAGTTTTAAGTTATTTATCGACCAAGCAGAACAGCTCTAATGTTTTTTCAACATCTCCTCACAACTGAAGTGTCTGTCATCCCTAGCAATATGCTGAAAACTTCTCCTGTCCTCTTTCTTAGGCCTTTAAATCTTGCCTGAAGTGTGGTAATCAGAAATGTCCACAGTGCTCCAACTAAGGCCTAACTAGGATTAATTTTAAGTTATGGACCATACAATCGAGGACCAGAAGTAGATCATTCGGTCCATTGAAGTTGCTTTGCTATTCAATAGAATCATGGCTGATCTGACTGACACCTTAACTTCATTTTCCTTTCTATCCCCTAAACCCTTTGAATGTCTTTAGCATAATCTCTTTACTTTTATATTCCATTCCTCTATTTATAAACCCAAATTGCCTTCACATCATCCACTTCCTTTTAAAAACAGATGCAAATGATTCATTTAATACTTCAGCTGTGTCCTCTGCCTCTACATTAGAAGTTGTCCTTGACTCTTTAACAGCACATCTTTTTCTCCGAGTCAGTTGCTTACACTTACACTTTGTAAAACATTTTAGAGATCAACTGATATTGACTGGTAATCTTTTCTGGTGAAATCGCTATGTTTCTTAAATTAGCTTTTTCAATTCCCTTCACTATGCACCATAATCTTCTTGATAATTAATGAATTTGCATTCCTGACATTCATCATAATTTTTTTTCTGCTTCATTTTAACTTTTATTTGCTTTGTTATCTCAGGTTCATTTGCTTTGGATGCGCTATGTTTCCCTTCAAAGGAATATGCTTAGTTTGTACCTGAACTGTCTCTCCTCCAAATGCCCTTCATCATTCCATTACTGCTTTACATTCCAATCACCTTTTGCAAGCTCTGTGGATGGAATCAACATGTAACAACAGGAACGTAAATTTATTGTTAAGATCCTGGATCAGACCCCCAGATTTTGACACAATCAGTTAGGAACCAGCAACCTCTTGTTTAAAGCTAAGGGAATAAGGGCACAAGATTCCATGGTTTTTGAACAAACAAAATAAATTTTACTCTACAAAATCAGGAAAATAAAACAATTTACAATATTTATCCTGTACTCTAACATCCAGAATCAATGTGAGGTACATGCAAATTAACAGGTAGACGGTGGTCAAAGTCGCCACACTATTATAAATGGCAGATGCAATCAAGACAGATCACATGAATTTCTTCACAACTCACCCAGAAGTCAGTGCACATTGTGAGTTATGTAAACTCTGTCTCCCTCATGATGGATTTCCAATCTTCATCTTCAAAGAGCTAGCCTCTAAGTTCTCTCCTGAGGTTGCTCCAACTTGGATTGCCTCAATGACTGCTCACATATTGATGGCTTAATTTCTTCTGAGACTATGTTCTACTGGTATCCTGATGCTACACTCCAGGACTGATTCATGGATGCAACTGTAGTTTTTCAGGCATGCTGAGCAGAACACTACTGCTCTAAAGGGTTATATCTTCCCCATCGGTCCATGGCACAGTCACTGACCTTCCACTGATGGTTCAGTTTTCCAGGTCTTTTCCCGAACCTTCACTAGCTGCAGCCGGCCAATATTACCACTTTTGCTGCCTAGAGCCCCTTCTTTTGTTCCGCTCCCCACTGATTTCTCTCCCCGGTGGTTCTTTCAGGTGATCTCCATCCAGTGGCCTCCCCCTCTGAGTGGCTTCTTCACCAGCTCTCTTTTTGGTTTCTCTCACAGGGACCTCTCGTTGGGTTCCCCCTCTCGATCTTAGGGCTCATCATGATATGGCATCAAACCTGGGTACTCTGACCCTTATTTTCCAGGCATGCAGATACATTCCCAATATCCCCTGTGGCCTAGCCCTTTAACTAAAACAAATTAGAATGGAGCATGAACAGTCTATCACCTTGCCACATATGGCAAATGTTTAGAACACCTAGACCTGCTAGAAAATGCAGCCCTCGGTCTCTCTCTGGAAGAAGATAAGTATCTGTTTCTTAACAATATGTAGCATCTTTAATGTAATGAAACATACCAAGTACTTTACAAAAGCATTGTAAATCTAAGTATGACACTGAGTCATATAAGAAGGTATTCATCCTATGGCCAAAAGTTTGGACAAACGAGTAGGTTTTAAGGAGTTTCTTAAAAGAGGATTGCAAGGTAGAGAAATATAAGGAAGATGTTCCATTACTTGGGGCCTAGCCCACAAAAGCTTCAACCCTCCAAATACCTAATTGGAGTCTATTTATGCTCATCCAACACTGGATGTCAAGTAGACAGTCTGATAATATAGTAATATTGGAGGAGATGTAAGAGTCAGTGTACATGTGGAAACTAATGCTATGCAAGGTCATGGATGATACAGGACATGGATGGTGATTCTGAACAGATAATCTGTCAAATTTTATTCAGATTGCTTGATTTCAAAGGGCTCTATCTGGAGCCAAATCAGATGAAAGCACTATAGAATTCAAGGTGCTAACTGTTTACAATTATCACGTCAGTTACAGGCATCTTTACCAGTGTCAAAGATTGGCCATCCATTTACTATTGATGAAGGCCATTGATCTACTATAATGATATAAAGTTCAGTCATCTGTTCTTTTTAGTTTCTGCTCAGGTTTGAAAAGGTTACAACATATTTACAAATGTAAAAACATACGAAGTAGGAGCAGAAGTAGCCCCTCGATCCTATTCTGCCATTCAATAAGATCATGGCTGATCTGTTTGTATTTCGAATTCTATATTCCCATTTACCTCTGATAACCTTTGATTTTCTTGCTGAACAAGCATCTATTTACCTCTGCCTTAAAAATATTCAGTGCATGTCACCATCTTCTGAGGCCAAGAGTTCAAATGTTGCACAATTCTTTGAGAGAAAAAGTTATACCTCGTCTCTGTCCTATAAGGGTGGCTCCTAATTTTAAAACAGTGCATTCTAGTCTGAACTCACCCACAGGAGGAAACACCCTTTCCACGTCCACCTTGTCAAGCACATTCGCGATGTTACATACTTCAACCAAGTCACTCCTCATTCTTCTAAACTCCAATGGAAACAAGCCCAACCTGTCCAACCCTTCCTCATAAGACAACGCTCGTTCCGCATCTCAATTTAGTAAACTTGCTGTGAACACATTTAGCTCCAACACATTTACATCCTCCCTTACTTGAAATGTGGTTTCACCAATGTCCTATAAGAGCATGTTAAAATTCCTCTCATACTAAAGGATAGTATTCCATTAGCCTTCTTGATTACATGCTGTACATATATACTAATATTTTGTGACTCATGCACTCCAATACCTAATTCCCTCTACGTCTTGGAATTCTGCAGTTTTTTTTTCTTTTAGGGGGAATTCTGCAGTTGTTCTCCATTAAGTAATACTTTGCTTTTTTAGTCTTTCTGCCAAAATGAACAACTTCACGTTTTCCCGTGCTCCACCTCTTTATCCATAGCACATGTTTTCCATTCAAAAAACTGTAATAAATCGGTTAAACATAATTTCCCTTCCACAAAACTATGCTGACTCTTTCCAATTATCTTGAGTTATTTAGGTGCCCAGCTTTAATGATCAATTCTAATACCTTCCCCATGACAGACATCAAGCTAACTGGCCAATAGTTTCCTGTTTTCTGCCTCCTTGCATTCTTGAGTAGATGGATTATATTTGCTACTTTTGATGGAATCTTTCCAGAATCTGGTGAATTTTGGAAAATTAACACCAGGACATCTACTACCTCATTAGTTACTCTGTTAAGACCCTAGAATGAAGTCCATCTGGTCCTACAGCTCTAGCGGTTTAGTCAGTACTGCCTCCTTAATGATTGTCATTTCACCAAGTTCTTCTCTCTCTTCCACTTCCTGATTTACAGTTGTGGCTGGAATATTTTTTGTATCATCTAAAGTGAAGACAAAAGCAAACTATATGTTCATTTTATATACAATTATTAATATCTACTATTAACTCCCCAAGCTCACTTTCAAGAGGATCAGCTTGCACTTTAATCTTTTCCTTTTTAAATACCTGTAGAAACTCTTACTATCCATTTTTACATTCCTACGCTTCTACTCATACTCTAATTTCTTTCTCCTGATTAACCTTTTAATTGTTTCAGTAGTTTCTCTAATTTTTTTTATTTTATAACCAATCACCTTATCCTTGAGATTAATGCTTTCTTTAACTTAGTTATTAACCATTATTAGTAATAATAAATTATCAATTATTTAAATCCAGCTATTACTCAGTCACAATGCTCCTATGTGGATCTAAAAATGGGACTAATTTATAGTTTGTACGTTTTGTGGAAATACACATGCATATTTCTTCCAAAAATGTTTATTTGATTGCAACTCATACAACACAATCTAATGGTTACAAATCTTTTGTGTCTTACCTGACTATGGGATTCCCCAATCTCGTCAGCATCTGGCCCGCTGCAAGTAAGAACATGGAATTTGGCATTTCAGCCAAAACTCCAATTACTTTCAGCCGGTGAATCCCAGGATAGAGATTTTTGGTGTTTGTTCCAGGAAAATAAAACTGTGCGATTACATTTCAAGATGATTTCTTCAATTGTACCATTTCTTTTACACAGCACTGAGGAATAATCTAACTTTTCTTTATTGTCAGTGGGATTTTTGATGGGTCATTCATATAATATTACACAGAACCTAAATAGTTTCTAAATAATAAATGCATTATTACGAATATCTGAATGATTATGTCCAAACCAGTGAATGCAATTTAAAGAAAATTGAGGAATTTTAAATGTATCATGTTTTTCTGTTATATGCTATTTCTTTAAATTAAAATAGTTATTTGAACTCTTTAATGACCCCAAATCACCATATAGGTTCCTGCACTCATATTTGGAGTGTTCTGACATCTGAAAGGGGAGTATATTCTTGTGAATTATCAAGCAAGATAGGAATTTTCAAATATTTCTTGGTGTTGGGGGCATTGCTAATGAGTGAGTGATCTTGCTCACATCATTGTATGCCGTATTTGGCTGTTGTAGAACCTTGAATGCAAATGTGGATAATCTGTGATGGTGATAAATTAGGAACTCAATTTTGGATTCAACACATGTCTAAATAAGTACAATTTCAAGGTAGCCTTCATAAATCCAGACAGAAGTTGAAGATTACCTAATAAACCAAAAAATAAAAGTTAATAGAGGCAAAATGGCTGCAAATATGAACTCTAATAGAATTGCGTATCAAACTAACTTCGATTGCTGAAGATGCCTTAAGATACATAAGTTAAAAGCATATGAAATATGGTTATTAATTCCATTCACATTTCTTGTGTGGACAGTTAAGGAGTTCTCTTAGCAAAAGAAAGGGTGCTATGGGTATTGTGGAGTTATTACATTGTTATTACAATTCTGGTGGCTGGCCGTGTTCAAGTCTTCTGCATTCTCAACAATACTGGGGGTGGAGGGAATAAAGAAATGTGCAAGGAAATTACTTATCAATGATACATCAGACAGGCTTGCGCATAGGCAAGTCTGAATGATGTATCATCAGACAAATGATGCATCAGACATAGATGTACACACAGAGCCTGACACACGCTACATGTCTTAATGCACTCTTTGTATTTACCTCTGTGCCAATGGGAAGTTGAATAGTAATACTACTAAATGAGTAGTTTTATCTTCTGAAACTGAACAAAGGGATTTCAGTGGGACTGTCAAAATGGCAAGTATATGTATGCACTTTTCATGGCTAACCAATCCTCAAACACACACTCCAAGTAATCTTTGGGTTCTAGTGCACAGAAAAAAGCAAGGACATAAAAAAATTACTGACTAGCAATAGTCAAGATGCAGATGTAGGATTGGTTACTTTCAGGTGCTTGGAAGATGCAGTGTTCTAAGATTTATTTAACCTGTGTTTGATTATGCTAGTTTGGTAACTGATTCTTGTACACTTTTTGGTTGGTGAAACCTATGGATGTAGCACACTGGGAATCCTCCTCAATGGATCTTGAATTCCCTGCAAAGGATATGAACGTATTGAAACTACTGTAACTTCTGAGGTATTTTAACATTCTGTAAAATAAAACTGCTGGATTTAGAATTAGAGCCATTTCTTCATTTCTCTGAGATAAATATAATCAACAGAAACTTGGCTAACATATAACAGAGAACACTACATGAGAAAATAACTACTCTCTTAATGAAGGGATGGTTGTGACTGACAATCTGTGTGTAAATTCAGTTGATTGCAACTGGGCCAATTTAAGGTCTAGAAGCAAAAGAATTCCTGCTCAGAAAATTTCCCATAGAGGTTAACATCTTAGAGAAATGAAGTTCACCTTCCACTGTTTGGAGGTTAACAGAAAGGATGCAAACTTGAACAGATACAACAGACGTAAGCAGTAATGGGTCCTGCTCTGATCTGAAAAACTGTGCGCTATTTCAGGATTCTACTACAAGCCAACTTCTTAAGTCCTTCTTCCCCATCTGTGAAGTGGCTTGAGATGTTTTATTACAGTAATAACTGTATATAAGTAGAAGTCGTTGGAAGTAGGCTCATAGTCGACAAAGTCCTGACATACAGAAGAAACCAACTTCATGTGGATGTTATAATAGATCATATTTATGCACCAAGTAGTGGTGAGAAGTTTGTAGTATGAACAGTACCTATGGACCCCATGATATGTTAGGCCTCAAGAACTTGGTGACAAATGTATTAATCATGTGCCCCACAAGGATTTAACATTGAGTTTAGCAACTTCAGACCATGAACTCTGTCCTCCATTCTGACCTCCTTTCATAATCCAACTTCTGGCTCAGCTGCATCTTGACCCCTCCATTTTGAACCCCCCCCTCCCCCCCACACACACACAATAACAAGGTCATCTGTTACTTATTCTTAAATTTTGCTTTCACACAGAACTGACCCTTGTTCTGCTTTAACACATTCTGCTAACTTACCTTTATGCCACCAGCAACACTTTCTTTAGTTTTTGTGCCAGCCTGACAGTGCCAATTTGTCTCAAGGGGTGGGCCACAGTGATAGCCTCATGGGGGGCAGGGGGAGGTGATATTCATTTAGTTGTGGTAGTGGCTAGGAGAGGATGGAAGAGCTGGGTCTGGTCATGATGGCCATTTAAGAGATGGGGGTGTTGCTTATGGTTGTGGAGTTGGGTGTAGGCTCATACTGTTGGGAGGGGTTGCTGGGGAAGGGGCTGATGGTCTGTGTGGGGGAGAAAGATTAATGGTCAGGGAGGGGCAGAGGTTAATGGTCGAGGAGGGGGCAGAAGGGGCTGATGATCGGGCAGGGGGGTGGGGGCCAGTGGTTGGGGGGAAAGGGCCAGTGATCATGGTGGGGGGAGAAGGGGTTGATGCTCGGTGTGGGCGGAAACAGATAGTGAGGTGCAACTCCGATCAAGGTTAGGGAGGGGAACTCTTGAGACTTTGTGGTGGGTTGGGGAAGGGGGTGGTGATACACACCCTCTTGATTTTTTTCTGGCAGAATGTCATAAGATCTGGAGAGAAAACTGAAAACATGCTGGTTTTCTTGCTGGAAACAACATTCTGGTAAGATTTAGCCCATTATATCTCTTCTGCAGGAGTTAAAGAAGACATTTAGTGTCAGTTTCATTTGTTTGGAGACCTGAAGGACAAAACATCTGGATGTTTTTTCCCACCAACCTTTACTTTTCAAAGAACATTCTGATTTAGCAAACAATCTAAGAGAAGAAAGGATGCTTTATTTATCTACATAAGATCCAAGATTGAAGTATGTAACTGTTACTGGGTCAAAATGGACACAACATTGCAGCTGAAGGGAAATGAACTGATACTCAGGCACATTGGGAACAACAAATCATGCATCCAGCTGATGTTGGCAACATGTTGTCTTAAGCATGTGACTGAAGCACCAATAGGAAACAGACTCTTGTGTACGAAGAATGTGGAATGAAGAAGCTACAAGGACAAGATTACAAGATGATGATTTTAAAAGCCAGTTTATCTTGCAAAAACAGACATTTAAATTAAAATAATTCTTTCAATTCTGTTTATTCTCTGAAAATTTGTTTACCCAGGGATGCATGTGTTGTGTGCCAGAAGTACTGAGGCTTGCCAAAACCAATCTGACCCTGTAGACCTTGGGTCAGTTAGCATGGGGTGTTCAAACGTGTTGGAACAATATGAGTAAAGAAGAATTCTTCTCCTTGAATTAATAAGTGTGTGGAGGAGGTGGAATTTTGCATTTATGTTAAACAAGAACTTGCTCAACCCACGTATAGTTTCAGATTGAATTGAATTTTTTGATTAGAATTTTTTAATTAATGCTTATTTAAAATGTTCTCTTTTTACTTTTGTATGCATCCATTCCGTGTCTTTGTAGTTCAATTCTTATTTAAGAAAATGTAATAGAATTTTAGCCCCTAATTTTCTTTGTCCTGAGGCACTCCTCATTGAAATATAATTCCACAGGTGCTAGGCATTGTCCTATACCTCTCCCAACTGACCATTAGTTAAATGTGTTATTATCTGTTATATATGCAGTAAGAAATATTGATCATAAGATTTGGCTCTATATTTTCAGTGCTATTTGTGGTATTTAGGGTACTAAGTGGCATCTATACCATAAGCACATACTTCAGGAACTAGCCACTCCAGGTGCCATTTTGTTGGGGATGTTGATGGGTGAGCATTATGAATAGATTGCGAGTCAGTGTGTAAAGCTGATTTTATACAGCAATGCCATTTTTGACCTCAGCATTCCAGCTACTATCCTCTCTTAAACATGCACAACTGAACATCTATTCACCAGCAGGAAGAATCCCTCACCACTGATACGGTTTAAAGAATCATAAACCACTTTCAATCTAGCTGCTTGGTGAGGTCTACAGGCAGCTGCTGAATTGTAGGGCTGTGACTTAAAGTTGGTGAAATTTGCAGAGAGTGGTGTTTCACATAGTGAAAGCCTCACTTTTCACTTTAGTGTTTCCATGCAGACCACTTGTTCGAAGTCATGTGACTCCATTGGCCAGTAGGATAGGAAGATTGAGCTAGGGTAAGGTAAAGGAAGACAAGTTTCTCACAAAAGGAGAAAAAATTAAGAAATGTTGGGATCTTACCAGGGTCATAAGGGAGGCATTTTTTTACTCTTCAGCAAAGAACAATGAGGTCTCCATTTTACAAAGGAGTTCCCACTGAAGTCCTGCAATTTTACAGTGTGGCTGGACAGTCTTGCAGTTGGCTTTGAAGGTGATTGTAACCATGAATTTCTCAGTGTCAGGATCTTTCCATGCTGAAAAATCTCATCTCACAGTTTGCTGTCTGCTGCTGTGTCAGGCAGGTCATTGACATATTGTATGTATGGTAGGAGGGAGGATTATGTTGATTTTTTAGGCACAGTGTTTATGTGGCCTCACTAAGTTAGCAGGCTTTCAATTTTGCAGGGGACCATTGATTACTCACAGATTGCTTTGTAGACATTATATTTAAATGCAGAGAACCACTCCCAGAGTGTACAGTTGGTGTGTGACCATGCTTAGCACATGATTCAACTCAAATAAGCTGTGTACCAACAATAGCCATGATACCTTCATTCTTTGCCAGTCTGCTATACTATTAGTATTTGAGCCACCACCTCAAACTCAGAGAATCATGACTGGGCAACAATAAATAGACACTTTTCACCTTTATCATGATTCTGGTGTACAACTCAAGAACACATTGTTAGCATGCACACAATGAAAGCCATGCTGCCACATAAAATCAAGAATACATAATTAGAGTGTCAATGTAATATACCCACATCCTGCACCATTCTGGAGAAACCCTGCAATACTCACCAAAGTATGTATCGTGATTTGTCATGCTCTGCTGCATCCTGCACAACCTCACCATCATGAGGGTACATCATTGCTGCTGGTTATATGCCTACCAGCTAAACAGGATGAAGAAGATAGAAGGAGACAAGGAATGCATCCCTTCCAGCCAGCTGCCCATGATTGGCTTACTAGTTTTCAATGAACATAACCCCCAGTTGCCCATTCAACAGTCCCACACCTCACCTATCCTCTGTTAGTCACCATCATAATGCCTTCTTGGCCAGAATACTGAAATAAAAACCACTGCAAAATCAACATTCAAACCAACTTTATCAAGCAAACCATCCAATGTTACATAGAAAGTCCACTGGTTACCCGTGTGCAATCCCTTTGTAGCTGTCTTCTGTGTGCTTTTGTCTGGCCTACTTGTTCCACAGCGCTGTTAGAGGAAAACTGTTGACTTTCATTGGAGGAAACTGCAGGATGACCTCAAACAGTCCTGGCTTTAGACTGCTAGGCTTCAGTCTGGACCACCTCACCCAGGGAAGCAGCAGTCTGGGCTGGCTGGTAGAATGGCAATTGCAAGGACAGGGGTGGAGTGGAGGTGATGGAAAGGTTAATGCTGCTATTCCAAAGGTGGCCAGTACATTTCTGCTTCATGGAGCCACCCTCTCCTCCCTGGCACAATGCCTCAGCAATCCCAGTATGGACAGATTGCTAGACTGCTGTAAGGCCTTGCAAATTCCTTTGAGCACTGGTATTCACAACCTGCATGACAGCAACCTGCATTTGTATATCAACAGGTGAGATTGCAGAATTTCAGTCTAAGCATCCATTGCAGTGACCAGACATTGGGTGACTTCTCCTTATCCAGCATAATCTGCTAGGCAGTGAAATAGGGATGTGAGAGCAAAAAGAAGAGATTGATAATGATGAATCACTATCACTAAGTCTCATACTCAATCATCAACTCAGATACTCACACTGCATGTGGACCAGAGGCAAGATCTGCATGTGCTGAGTTTCCATTCTGCTGCAGTGAAAGCTAAGGTATGGCCATCAGGCACACGGTTGGGTCCACTAGTGAACTCAGGGAGTTGGTCACCACTTCTGTGGTGGGCACCAAGTTCTGCATAAAACCCTGTCCAAGTTGATGCCAGACTCCTCCATCTCTTCGATGAGAATATAGGGGGCATGGTTAGTAAGTTTCCAGATGACACCAAAATTGATGGCATAGTGGATAGTGAAGAAAGTTATCTCCAATTGCAATGGGATCTTGATCAATTGGGCCAGTGGGCTGACGAATGGCAGATGGAGTTTAATTTAGACAAATGCAAGGTGATGCATTTTGGTAGATTGAACCAGGGCAGGACTTACTCAGTTAATGGTAGGGCATTGGGGAGAGTTACAGAACAAAGAGATCTAGGGGTACATGTTCATAGCTCTTTGAAAGTGGAGTCACAGGTGGACAGAGTGGCGAAGAAGGCATTCGGCGTGCTTGGTTTCATCAGTCAGAATATTGAATACAGGAGTTGGGACGTTTTGTTGAAGTTGTACAAGACATTGGTAAGGCCACAGTTGGAATACTGTGTGCAGTTCTAGTCACCCTATTATAGAAAGGATATTATTAAACTAGAAAGAGTGCAGAAAAGATTTACTAGGATGCTACCAGGACTTGATGGATTGCATTATAAGGAGAGGCTGAATAAACTGGGACTTTTTTCTTTGGAGCGTAGGAGGTTGAAGGGTGATCTTATAGAGGTCTATAAAATAATGAGGGGCATAGACAAGATAGATAGTCAATATCTTTTCCCAAAGGTAAGGGAGTTTAAAACTAGATGGCATGGTTTTAAGGTGAAAGGGGAGAGATACAAAAGTGTCCAGAGAAGCAATTTTTTCACACAGAGGATAGTGAGTGTCTGGAACAAGCTGCCAGAGGTCGTAGTAGAGGTAGTTACAATTTTATCTTTTTAAAAAACATTTAGATGGTTACATGGGTATGATGAGTATAGACAGATATGGGACAAATGCGGACAATTGGATTAGCTTAAGGATTTTAAAAAAATGGCATGGACAAGTTGGGCCAAAGGGCCTGTTTCCATGCTGTAAGCCTCTATGACTCTTTAACAGTGACAATGACTTTCTGACAGGCTTGCAAATATAGCAAGCATTTCAACATACATGCCCACCAGCATTTTCACCTATGTTATCCCAACAGAGTGCTCATCTGAGTCCTCTATAGTAAACTCTGATTTGTGTGATTTCACCCTCTGTGGGGCTGACACCTGCTTTACTCTTATCCCTCACCCTGATTGCAGACCACTTGTGCCTGGAAAATCACCACATGCAGATCTTGCCTCTATGCTATTTGATATCTGAGCTGATGACTGTGAGATCAGATTATAGTGTTTCATCATTATAGATCTCTTATTCCTTTTTGTTCCATATTCCTAAAGCACTGTCTAACAAGAGGCTTGAAGCTATTGACTAAAGTCTGTGTGGTGGTCTGTATCTGAGCTGTGACTGCAAGTGTGAGAGTGAGTGTTGGCAATACCTACAGAAAGTGAAGGTGTCATAGGAAAGTCATATTTTCTCCATATACGGCAATGCCTACAGGATTTTTGTCATTCTTACCCTAGTTTTCCAGCTTTGTTCAAATCCCAGCTAGTGAATACTTCTTCACTTGCAATGCAGTAGTGAATGATATGCTGTACAACTCTTCACCAAAGCTGAAGATACTTCATCTTCTCAAGCCTTTCTCCAATGTGCCAAGATGGAGCAAGAGATTCCAAAGAGAGTGCTTGCCTGTCCTCTTCCTGTTCAAGAGAGTGCGATTGCCCATGTCCTGAAGTCTTCTCTCTGTAGTCAGTCTTTCACTGAAGTGGCTTCATTCAGTACTGGTAGAGATTACAGCACAGTTACTAGCAGTCATGGAAAACTGGTATCACACTTCGTCAATATGTTTGCCAGGGAAAAGACAAGTGACTGTATATGTTCACAATGTCCTTCCAGAGAGCTGAGAACACTGTGGGAGACTGAAGCTCTATAATATTGACTTGGAGGAGGGGAAGGATAGGAGTCAAATAGAATCTGTAACAGTACAGCGCAGAAGTTCAAAAAGTAGAAGTAAGTAGTTTATGAAAATAGTTTTAAGATTTTTATTGAAATGTTGAGATTATTCTTGAGGACAAACATAGAATGATGGGTTAATAATTATGGTAATGAGGTAGTGATGTGCACTATGATGTAACTTTGACATCAGCAGTCATGCGCTGAAGGCTGAGACAGTAAGATAGAGTAGTCTGTAAAACAGAGAGAAGTACTTACTTGGAAGCTTATTATAATGTAACTAAAGAAGATTTTGTAGAAACCTATCAGAATTAGACCTAAGTCAACTCACAAGTAGTAGGAAAACTTCCCAATACGAGCCAGGCCACAAGTTACCCAAAGACAGCTCCAAATACTATTTAAAGTGAAAACCAAACTGCAAACTGGGTAGCTGATTTACATCCTGGATAAATTTCCCAAGCTATTGGAGATCCTATCCTATAATGTAATCCTTTTTGATAGAAATTATTTCATATAAACAACATGTGTAAACAACATCATACAAAGAGTAATGTTATAATCAAAATTCTGTTTTGAGTTTTGAAGTGAAAACTCTCTCACTATAGGATCATGTTCTGAAAAAAATCTGCTGTTTTTACTTTTATACAGGTATTGATTAAATATGGTCGACAGAGGTGGAAGTTAAAAGGAAAGATTGATGCTGATGACAGACAAACATGGGACGAAGAAGAAATGGCCTTCCTACCTCACATTAATGAAGACATTGAAATAAAGGTGCTTATTTGTAAATAACAGTTGAATGGCTTGATTGTAAGTTTTCATTAACATACTGCATTAAGTGTGAGCATCAGTTGTTCCTAGTTTAGATGTAGCAAGGACCAAATAGAGATAAAACTCCCTCTTTGCACCAATAAATTGTCTTAAACCCTACAAGACGAGTTTCCATATGACACCTCTCAATTATAAACAGAGGATGTTCATAATTCTCTGATCACTCATTCCTATAACCACTTGGAGGCCAATTTTAAATGAGTTGAGTAATTGATCACACATTTATTGCAGAAATCTTGAGTGTCGTGAAAGAGAGGAAAGTGAATTTTGAAGGGTCGTTATAATAATTTTTTGCTTGGATCCGTGAGAAACTGAGATTGAGATTACCTAAATATATTACGTATCTTGATGGTGTATCTTTTCAACCAAATATTTGAAATAGTGTAGGTCAACTTTACTCATTTGTTTTGCTTAGAGACTTTTCAAAAGCACAAGGTTAGGTTTATTTATCCCTGTAAAATAATTAACCTTTTGACAACCAGATAATTTTCTAGGAACTCCTTCAAAATGTTAAAATATTATGATGCAATTTAGGCCAAATTATTTTCCAAATAGTTGGTGGTTCCTGATAATTATGGAACCAAAAGCAATACCACAGACAGGGTGCACTAAATGAGACAACGTGATTGGATACCACAAAATGAACATCTTCAATAGAGGAAGTTGAATGAGGATACAATATAATAATAGAGCATTGCAACCACGAACCACATTTTTGATTTAGACAATGAGGCCCTGATTACAGTGCAACTTTTAAAATTACGACCTGTGAAAACAACCCTAAATAATTAGCAATTACTAATGAGTAATGAGGTTGGTAAATAATCTACTGACCACAAATTGTACTTAAATGGACATTTGTGACTGTTATTAAATAGTCTTGCACAAATGATTCTGTGCTGTAGCAACTAATCGCAGTGCTCATTTTAGTGCCTAACTTTTTACGTGACGCGTATTCATCCTTAATAATTGGTAATGCCATAATGAAAATAATTGTCTTCATACTGTCTGGTAACCTCAGCTTTAGTGTCTGGGTTGGCTGCATCACTGCTTTGAATCTCTTGTTAAAGTTTCCAATTCAGTATACGCTCTAGATAATTGAAATATTTCAGAATTGGAGATTTCATAGAATCATAAAATTTACAGTGAAGAAGGAGACCATTTGGCCCATCAAACCTGACAACAATCCCACCCATAACCCCACATATTTCCTCTCCTAGCCCCTCCGACACTAAAGGGCACGTCTTTGGAGTGAAGGAGGAAACCGGAGCACCTCAAGGAAATCCACACAGACATGGGGAGAACATGCAAATTCCACACAGTGTCCCAAGGCCAGAATCGAACCAGGGACCCTGGCACTGTGAGGCAGCAGTGCTAACCGCTTTGTCACCATGCCACCCCTGACATGAACAGCAAAATAGTTAAGAATTGCACTCTAATTGACAGCTTAGACTTCACATGGATGTGTGCAGGCTCATAGCTCTTGAGAATGAATTATGTTATCAGTTACAGTTGTTTTATATTTTCAATTATCTGTTGCTGCTCTGTTTCATTTCTCTTGATAATGCAAAAAATACTTGATCCTCATTTGCATCTCTAATTCGTGTTAAGAGATATCCACAAATCTTAACCAAGGATTGCAAAATTAGACCAAGTGCACTTGATATAGACTTATTTTTGCTTAATATAGACTTATTTGTACACAGCTATCCCCCTTAGTAATCCTGACGTTCCTAAAGACAATGTGCTAAACAAAAATTATTTTTACATGTAATAAGGATCTGCAATTTTTACATGAAAAAGCTATTGGGTGCTTTGAACCTAACTGGCCCAAGTTCTTTTTAATAACTTACTAATTCTTCATTACTTTCTAACTCTTAATGACTTAGCCCCTACTTGCCATTTCCTAGCTTGCTGCCTCCCCCATCTGCTGTTTTCTTCTCCTCCCTAACCTTCTTCCTTACGTCGTTCCTGCTTGCTGCTTCCCGCCTACTCTCTGACTCTCACTCTTCACTTCCCTTCTGCTGTCTGATCCCCCACTCACCACATCCTCTCATTCCCTGACCCACTTAACCCCAATTTTCCTTCTCCCCACATCCTCTCAATTGCTGTGTCCCTCTCTTGAACTGTCACTGTGATTGAGAGCATGGGAGAAGGAAGAAGTGAGAGGGACAGAAAGTGGGAGGAGTGATTTGAAGGATCAGGGAATAAGAGGAAGTGATGAGTCAGAGAGTTGGGGAGCAGAAGAGAAGCAGCACATTGGAAGATTTGGGAGTGCAAGGCAAGTAGTGAGTGCAAAATTTGGGAGAGGGAAGCAGCAAGTTGGGAGACGCAGCAACTGGAAAAGTCGGTAAGAAGCAGTGAGTGGGAGGGTCGGGATGAAGCAGTGGTGGGAAAACAGAGAAGTACTGAGTAGGAAGATCAGGAAAGGCAGTGGGCAGGAGGGCTAAGAAGATGCAACAAGTCAGAGGGTTGTGAAGAGGTGGTGATTGGGAAGCTCGTGGTGAAGCAGTAAGGGGGAGGCTCAAGGTGAAGTGGTGAGAGCAGGGTCAGGATGAAGTGGTGAGGGCAAGGTCAGGGTGAGGCGGTGAGGGGGATGGTCAGGGTGAGGAAGGGAGGATCAGAATGAAGCAGCAAGAGGAAAGCTTGGTGAGGCGGCAAGGGTGAGGGTTAGGGTGAGGCAGCAAATGGGGAGGGTCACAATGAGATAGCAAGGGGGGAGGGTCAGGGTGAAGCAGTGAGGGGGAGTGTCAGGGTGAGGCGGGGTGGATCAGGATGGGACAGTGAGGGTCAGGGTGAGGCAGGTAGCTGGAATGGGGGAGAGACAGCTGAACAGAAGTTTTTAAAAATGACTGGACACGCTCTGTGCTAAAATGAAAATTGCAATAGCTATTGGGGAATGCCCTTAACTTACTAACCACTGAAAAATGAAAATATGCTATTGGAACCTAGTTCAAATGGGGTATACATGTACAAGAAAACAAGTTCACAACTTTTGCCAGCCCTATTATGGTGTATGTAAGTTGAAAGATTTTTTGAATTTTATGATCTTATTTTCCTGATTCATTCTACTGAGTTGTGGAAAAGGTCACTTGTGAACTGAATTTTCTCTTCATAGGTTGCTGAGTTGAAAGGGCTGATGACTGTTTTGGTTGGAACAGTGACTTGTGAAAGTGCAGATTTCTTTTCTGCGCAACCTCAGATAATGATTGTGGATATTACTGATCTAGGCACTATTAAACTTCAGCTGGAAATCATGTGGGAGTAAGTATTGATGCAACATATTCAAAGAGAATGTGGTGCTTGGGTCTACCAGATTTCATTTTATATTTAGGATGTTAAATTACAGATAAGTTTTTTAATGTGACCAGTGAAGCCTCATATGTCCACTCTTGCTACTCTTAGTGATAGTGTCTCCCTTTCTGTTATGGAATTGCATTGAAAAATGTTATTGCACCAGAAGTTCCTATTGATATTGACTTATGGTTTCACCTGAAAACCCTGCCAAGGAACTTGAGCTTACTACAGTCAGAAAAATAACAATCCGACTTGCATCAGATCTTGTGTCTCAAGCATTCTGTGCATTTGAACTATTTATCATTGCAATGTGAATGCATTAACAGGCCGGTGTCAGTCCCATTTATTTCTTTTATAAACAGGAAAGTCCTGTTTGCTAACAAACTGTTTTACTAAATGCTGATTGAAGCATAATAGTGTGCAAGGTTTGGGTTGAAATAAATATTTAACTCTGTTGCAAGTTGCAACTCAAATCTTTTAAATAATTATCATGATATAGTATAGAAAAAGCAACTGACTATTAAAACTGCCAAAATATAAGTGTAAGCACACATGCAATCCATGTCACAATATTGTTAAATCGTTCTTCCCTTTACATATTTTATCCAGTAATATTTGAAGCTTTAAGTATTTATGCATTTCATGTAGGAATAAACGTATCGACACAATTCAAGAGAAGTAGAAGTAGCTCATTTCCATTCATTAATGCTTTACATACAATTTTTTAATGAATATATTAACCTAGCACTTTTAAAACCATTTCAAACTGATGTGCTGATTATGAAAGAGCGTGTTATGTCTATCACACATAAGATTTGAAAAAAAAACTTTCTCTCTAACACCAATTCTAAAATTGAATCATTTGATGTGCTCCCATCCAACTGAATATTCTATATCAATTAAGACACAGTTCCTAGTAGAATTTCTCCTCTGTCAGAATACAATACAACCTCTTCAGTCTACAATACTAGTGACCACGTCATTTATGGATTTCAGAATTTGCTGTATTATAAAATAATGTTAGATTGCCTAACAAGTGAATGAATGAGAAAATAATGTAGCTATAAATACTGAACTGAAATATAAAAGTGATAAATTATTATAAAAATTATTTTACTTATTCAAGTATTTTATTTTCCATGTTTCTGTTTGCATGTTTCCGTTTGCAGAATACTGTACAAAAATGATGCTCGGTCATGATTTTCACATAGTCGCAGCAGATTACAAGTTAGCAAACGTAACACTAATATTCAAGGAAGGAGGGAGAATTAAAACAGGGAACTATAGGCCAATTAGCTTGACATCAGTCATCAGGAAATGCTTGAATCTATTATGGAGGTCTTAATAATGCCGTTAGGAAATCATAGCATGATCAGACATGATATTGTTTCATGAGTCAACATGATATTACAAAAAACAATTCATATTTGACCCATTTACTAGAATCTTTGGGGGATATAACAATAGATAAAGGGAAGCCTATAGATCTAGTAATCCTAGATTTCCAAGTGTCAAACAGAAGGTTAATAGGCAAGATAGAGTTGGGATAACATATTAGCATGGATAACAAATAGGTTAATTGATAGGAAGCAGAGTAGGCATAAATGGAACACTTTCAATTTGCAGGCTGTGATGAGTAGAGTGCCACAGGGATCAGTGCTGGAACTGCGGCTATTTATCAACTATGTTAATGTCTTAGTCAAGAATAACGTATCTAAGTTTTTTTTAGGAGGACACAGAGAGGTTGGAGAGAGATATAGCCAGGTTAAGTGAGTGAGCAACAAAATGACAGATGGAACATAAGTGTGAGGTTATTCAATTTCATCATAAGAATAGTAAATCAGAATATTTTAAAAAATGCATGAAATGTGTAAATGTTGATGTTTGTAGAACTTGGATATACTCATATCAGGAATTCAAAGTTATCATGCAGGTACAGCAAACAATTATGAAGGAAAATGACTTTATCACAAGGGGATTGGAGTACAGGAACAAACACTTCTTGCTGCTTTTGTGCAGAGCTTTGGTGAGACCATGCCTGGAATGCTGTAGCAGTTTTAGTCTCCATATTTAAGAAAGGATATACTTGCATTGAAGGCAGTACAGTAAAAGTTCAGTAAATTGGTCCCTGGAATGAGAGGGTTATCCTATGATGTGAGGCTGAGAAAATTGCACCTATGCTCTCTGGAGCTTGGAAGAATGAGAAGTGATCTCATTGAAATATACAAGATTCTAAGGGTCTTGACAGGATAGATACTAAGGTTGTTTCCATTGGTTGGGGAATCCAGAACTTGGGGGCACAGTCTTAGGACAACAGAGAGATTTCTTGGGACTAAGGTGAGGAAAAATTTCTTCACTCAAAGGATTCTGACCCCAGAGGATAGTGGATGCTCCATTGTTGACTCATTTAGTACAGAGGTAGACAGATATTAGATCCCTCAGGGAATCAAGGGATATAGGGAGCAGGCAGGAAAGTGAATTTGGAGCCCAAGATTAGTTGTGGTTTATCCCCGGAATCACTACAGAAAAAATTTACTTGATGTACTTCAGCACAGTAAACATTGATGTAAATTGTCTTGCACTTGACAAAACATTGATTTTACCAGACTTACTGGCTGGGATTCTCCAGCCCTGAGGGACCCACTGTAGGAGATTAGGCAGCCCAGCCAAAAGTCGATTGACTGGCAGGACTAGACAATCTTGGCAGAGGATGCGGCTGGAAAATCCCACCCACTGGCAATGAAATTTGTCATTTTGTGTCTATTTTTTAGTGCCAAAGGTGGTATTTTGCCTCCAAAATGACATCCATGGTCAACACACACATCTTGTGCTAGCCACACTGGATACCATTTTGTGAGGATGTTGGCACTTGTGCAGGGAACTTGGAAGTTTGCAGAGAAGGCAGTCATCAGGCAACTAGTGTCTTGTACTGAATTAATATCACAGTACTATTTTAAAGTTCAGTGCTCCAGCTAATGCCTTTTTAACACCCCCTCCCCCCAACCCCTATTTAAAGAGCTCATCGATAACCTAAACATTAGTTGCTGATCATTTTCCATTGGCTCTTGCCATGATTGTCTGGCTTCCAGGGTTGTTTAAAGTTACAAAGATAAGCAGGGAGTGATGTGGAACATCCTGAAGGATTTTGTTCTGGCTTGAGGGAATTGGTCCAAACTACTTGTTCTCAGGCATTGGGACAGTAGTTAGTAGTTTGTAATTCTCTTGGACAAAATATTGCATTTAATGTCACATCATTAATCAAAATTGACTGATTACATTACCTTGGTAGTTATAGTTAGGCTTCATTGTCTGACAATTCTCAGCATTGATTCCCTGGGTAATTGTAATGGTCAATTGCAGTAGACAGTCCTAGCTGTATCTTATCTCTGGTTTGCTTCTCTTCTGGTGAGCAACATCGACAGTTCTCACCTAACTAATTTTCAAACCTTCATCCCTTACCAACAGCTTTATTTTGTCAATGTATTTGATCTTTGTGAAAGGTTTATTTTTAATGTTTAACTTTATCTGTATTGATGTATTTTAAAATCTCTAACTTTCATATTGATTTTACTTAGTGCCAGTTTTATTTTTCATTCTTACAAATGGGGCCAGAGGTTTGATGCCTGGATAAATTCCAGGTCCTGCTCAGTCCTTGCTCCTCAATTCATCACTCTCTCAATGCTATTTTTAAATGTAAGTCCTGTAATTGGCTAGAGGTGAGCATGGCCCCCAAATAGTGGCGCTGGGGGTTCCAGGATGTGGCTATTATCTCCAGTGCACTATCCAAAATAGCAGACCAGTCATAAAAGCTTGGGAAAGTGTCTACACAGCCCCATTAGATATATTGTGCATGATCAGTAGCAAGATGCCCCAAGTTCCAATAATGTTCATGTCATTTTAAAAACTTACACTTTGCCTTGGTTTGAACCTAACAGCTGTGCACTAATGGGCGGCAAGCGGTTTGGGTTTACTGGAATCCCTTTTATAAACTGCAGCCTTAACCTCCACATCCTATTAATAATCTCCTAAGCACGATGATTGAGATGTTAATTAGAGATGACCAGGCTCCCTGTTCCCTTCATATTGGCCTTACTTCGAAAAATGAAGTGCATCCTGGAGATATTGGTTCCCAGAGAGGTTCTTGGGGACCCTGAGGCTTAAATTGCACCTAATCCCAATCCATAGTATGACAAAATCTGGCCCAATATGTCTATACCCCTCTTCATAACTCTCCTTCATAGTGCTTCCATTTGACCCCTCATTATCTGTCATTTCTTTCCCCTGGGCCTTCTATTTGATCTTTATCTTGTTTACCCCCACCTTCTAGATAAACTCCCCTTAATTCCTATCAAGTGCCAGACTTAACCTCTCAGTCACTAATTAGCATTTAGACTTGATATTTTAAAGGGAGAAGGCTACATGATTATCGTGTCTTTAGCCTTTACCTGTTCAGGAATATATGGAGGGTGCTACTGTTGCTGTAACCTTCTTGTGTTGCTAACAAAAATTCAATGAAACATTTTAATAACCCAAGTCTTCAAAGTGTAATTGGTGAAAGAAACTATTTTGAAAACTTTGGGTATATTTTACATTTACAAACATTTTGAGCAGCCTGTTTCAAAACATGACTGTTCAAAACCAGGTGGCCAATTACCCTACATATTATAAATTTATGCACTACTGTAGGCTTGGAGGTTAGTGTGCATTTGGAATCTGCTGTGAATTTCTGTATCCAAGATCTTGTGCACTGAGTGGTGTAAAAGATGCCTCTTAGGGGAGGGAAGAGAATATAGAAGGGACAAAAATGCATCTGGCTTTGATGCAATGTTTAGTGATTGATTCTAGAGTGGAACTGGTGAGGCTTAACTACGAGCCAGCCAGTTGGAACTGTGGCCTGAATTTTCATCCTCGAGATGGGTAGTGAGAGTTGGGAAAATTCCTGGCTCAGCCTGTTGAGCTCAGGTGAAAGTGCCTACACAGGCAGGATCTTCATTGCCAAGGGGCAACTCTGGGCTTGTTTGGCAATCTGAGCTGGGAAAAAGATTGGAGGCAATCACAGAGGCTGGCAAGTGCCAAGGTGAGCAGTTTAAAAGACTGCTCAGCACTGTGGAACTTAATCCTATTTAAAATAGAAAGATGAGGGACTCCAGGTCTCATCCTCCACACACTCTCTATGCCCCATCCATGAAACCTCATGCCCTCTACCAACCCTCAATGGCCCTTCATATCCTTTGTCATGATATGTTCTTCCATCCACCCCAATGGCCCCTCATGCTGTACCACTTATCTATGCCATTCCACCCACCGCCTATAGCCTCTCATAACCCACCGATCCCAAGCTATGCTCTTCCATTCATCCCTATGTCAATCCTTATTATATATCTTCGGTTGAGAATTCAAACAACTATTAGTCTTGTTGAAACAGCTGCAACCTAGAAAAAGCATTGCTGGATTTACAGGTCAGGCTCTCTGATCTTTGTGGTTAATTCCACATTGCTTAACTGTACAAGGTCAAGGGTTTATGGTTTTTATTATTGATACTTTAAAATGTCTAGATAATTGACACTTTTATTGACTTTTAGTGAAATTAATTTTTTAACATTATAGGGAAGTCATAAATTCATTATTTTTTAAAGCTTTTTTTATACATCCTATTGTCACCACAGGTTGTATGGCTTCTGTGTATTTGAGAGGCATGGAAATCTAATTGTTTGGCATTGTGGGTATAAGGAACCATAGAGAGTGGATGGAAAGGGCTTAAGAAACCTGAGAAGAAGCTTGGTGAGGTGCATTACTTGGCATAGGGAAATGAACCTGTTTCTTGAACAGTCTCCTCATGCAGACTAGATTTCACTGCTTGTCAGAGAGGCTGTGAACCATGTGTCTTTCAAAACCTAGCCTGACTCCATGCAATCTTCAGAATAATAGGACATGCCTAACCCTGCAATTTACCCAGCTTGGTTGGGAGTGCTGGATGCGGAGTTTTGACAGGAATCAGCTCCTATCCTTTAAAGGCACTCCTGAAAATCAGACAACTTGGAATGGGACAGGAGGACCCAGAATTGGGATTTGCCTGTCAAGTATAAGGGGCTGCTGAGTCATCTGAACCTGGTGAGAATCCAGGCCTATGTCAAGCAGAAGTGGGAATGCTGAAGGAAAAGAGGGAAAGGAAACATAAATATATATTTTTTAAATGATGCAAACCTAATAATGTCAATTAAACTGCAGTGGCTGTAAACAGGGGTCTGAATAGCTGGATTCATGAATCATTTGGCTGGCAGATGAAACCACTGCTTTCTGTTGGGAGTTAAACCTGTGTGACCTATGTGAAATGATTGTTCTAATTCTTTGAGTCCAGGTCTTTCTGTGCATGTTTGTTTGGGCATCCCTAAAACTGAATCATCCCAGTAGAATTTGGATTTTCGTTGTAGCCAATATCAACTAATTTGAAGCAGAGCTATACTCCTGTCCAAATTCTGAAAGTTAAATCCTTCATCCTTGATGTCTCAACAATACCTGAGATTTTAAAAGTTTATTTGCACTGTATGTTAGAAAAGACATGTGCTTTTTTTGGCCTTATAATTTTTCTGTCCTCCAGCACCCTGTAATATTACCTAGTACTGAAGATATTCAGGGACCTGCTTGCAGACTTTTTTCAATGTTATTATTAAATTACTTGCTAGGAGATGCATGATCGCACCCCAGAGTTATTTATCTGTGTATATTAGCCAACACTTTGCTCCCTTTCTTCCCTTCAGTAACATGGTTGAATTACCTTGATTGTACTGGGCCGTTATTTATTATCTATAAACATTTGCATCAGAAAGTCTGGTTTTTAACCGAAATTGAAACAAAATCTGTTTTCTGAAAAAAGACTTTAATTCTCATTCTATATATTCTATTTTGCACTCCTGTCAACTAGATCCCCCCTTGGCCTTGCTTCTTTCTACCTGTGCAACTTACTACATTCCAAAGCAAGCCCACTATTCTTTTAATTCTGTTTTGCTGCACAGCTTTTCCCTTCCACCAACGTTACCCCTGCCCCTCCCCGTCCCCCAACTCTGTTCCCTATCTTAAGAGTCTTTATCCTTCACGTTCCTGCATCATGATCCCTTAGTGCCCCTGTGAAGCATCTTCGGATTTTTCATTTTATTAAGTGGGCTATAAAGGTAAATTATTGTTATCAACGGTCTTTTTTGCGTAATTTCTAGTTTTTCTACAACAATTTACAATTAAAAAATGGCATATTGTATATGTAGAATACTGCATAGAAACAAATATATTTAATCTGAAGTTGGATGCTAAAGATACAATAATAACTTCAGAGAATGTAAAGTGACTGTTATTAGGGCCCCTGCATTCTTAAAAAAATCCAGAAATCATTTAACATTGATAATAAATTTTTAGACTTTAAATTCTAATGCATCTGTTAAACTTTCCCTAATTGTATTCATACTCTCACCAGAAAAAAGTAAAATACCAAGCAATCTAACTAAGAATGATGCACAAAATGATGACATTATGGCGAGCGTTTAAATATTGGATAAGAGAGATTGCCGTCCATTGGTATTACTATTCGTGACTTGTTAATTGAAGCTTTGACAATTTGAATCTGATGTATTCTTTCACTTTTAAACAAGCCTCCTCAAAATGTATTGATGTATTGTGCCAAAAAAACAAAAATATATTCTGTTGAAAACAAAGAACTCAGCAGGAAAGATCCGTACATTCTTCACTCAGGAAGTTAAGTTTAAAAGAAGCTTATAAACAGTATCAAGTCTCAGGATTGGGAGTGTTTTAGAAACCAGAAAAGGAATGCTAGAAAGGTTAATGAAAAGGGAAAAAAATAGAAAATGGAAGTAAATTACCAGGACAGATTATAAAAGCTTTGGTAAGTAATTAAAAAGGAAGAGAATAATTAAAGTAAATGTTGGCCCCTTAGAAGCAGAAACAGGAGAAATTATCATGGGGTTTGAGGAAATGACGGTCATTAACCAAATATTTTGTATGTGTCTTCACAGTAGAAGATGCAAGTTGCTCATCAGAAATAGAGGGGAACCGACAAGTTGAAAATAGTGAAGAAATTAATGCTAGCAGAGAAAATTTATTGGAGAAACTCAAGGGACTAAGTACAGCAAGCAAGTAGGAAGGCAAATGGCATGATTTGCTTTGCTCCAAGGGTTTGAAGCACAGGAATAAATAAGACTTGTTACAGTTGTATGGGATTTAGTGAGAGCACATCTACAATACTGTGCGCGGTTCTGGTCTTCATATTTAAGGAAAGACGACTGGGAATCTCCCCGGCCACTGCTTTGCTTGAGTAGTGCAGCAGGCCGCGAGACATCAGACATCAGACCTCTAGTGGGACTCACGAGCAGTGTTTGGCTGATCACGAGTATCCAGGTCCTTTTTCTTCATGCACTTGTGTCTCTATTGGTTGGGGAAAATAAAACACAAGGACACAGTCTCAGAGTAAGGGGACAACCATTTAGGGCTGAAAAAACTATTTCACTCCAAGGGCGGCACAATGGCACAGTGGTTAGCAAGGCTACCTCACGGCGCCAGGGACCCAGGCTCAATCCCGGCCTTGGTGACTGTCGGTGTGGAGTTTGCACTTACTCCCCATATCTGCGTGGGTTTCCTCCAAGTGCACCAGTTTATGCCCATAGTCCAAAGATGTGCAGGTTAGGTTGATTGGTCATCCGAAATTGACCCTAGTGTCAGGCGGATTAACAAGATGAATGTGTGGGGTTATGGAAATAGGGCCTGGATGGGATTGCGGTTGGTACAGACTCGATGGGCCTAATGGCCTCCTTCTATATGATAGAAATTCTATAGTTGTTCTACGATTCTAAGTGGTTGTGAATCTTCGGAACTCTCTACCCTAGATGGCTGTGAAGGCTCCGTTGTTGAATATGTTTAAGGCTGAGATAGACTGATTTTTGGTCTCTTATGGAATCAAGGAATATGGGAAGGAGGTGGGAAAATGGAGTAGAAGAATGTGATCAACCATGATCTTACTGAATAGCAGAACAGACTCGAACATGTGCTCCTATTTCTTGTGTTCACCTATCCTTTGGTCACTTCCCCTAGTTCATATTTCTCTAATGCTTGATGTTAGGCCTTGCCTTTTCTCACCTTAGGTTATTAATTATATTAGTGTGTTAAATAAAAGCAAATTGTTGTTAAGTATGCAACACAGGTTTTAAAAAAACCTCTACTAACTGACCACGTTTTTAATCATGTGCAGTATATGTTTTTACCTAAGCAAAACTTTTACAGCATGCCCATAAGCACATTGTTGGGAGAAATAATGGCCTCAAAATTGACAGTGAGGTGGGCAGGGAAGAGTGATGAGAAGTCCAGAGATGCAGGAAGTTTCCCATGCTTCCCAGCTGGCAGCTAGCTAGATAGAGAGGTTGACCGGTTGTGGGGTGAGAAAATCTAAGTTAGAAGGCTGTAGTCAGGGACTGGATAGGGATGGAGGTTTGGAGCAATTATAGTGGTGGTGGGGGTCAGCCCAGAGAGTTGAGGAATTTGAGGAAGTGGGGGGCATTCAACAAATCCCAGACAGGGAGACCAATGGAAGCAGGTTAGCTTGGAGTAGCTGAAGAAGGTGTTTTTGGCGGGGGGGGAGAGAAGGAGGAGGAGGAGGAGGAGGAGGAAATGTCTACTTCTCCTTGTCCACACCAATGCTGGAAAGGCATTTACAATAGAGACATAAGAACAGGAACAGACCATTTAATCCCTTGCGTGTGATCAATAAAATCATGACTGATCTGCAACTTATCTGCTAGATTTGGCCTTTATACTCCTGCAGATGTTAGGTTTCCCAACCCTGAGAAGTCTCAAAATGTGAAATCTAAAATGTTGTGGAAACTAAGGCACACAGTGCCATTAACATGTTTATTTACTTTTTATTCTTTCACAGGACATGGGCATTGCTAGCTAGGCCAGCATTTTTATTGACCCTCTCTAATTGCACCTTGGAAACTACAGAACTATTGAATTCCTACAGCGCACAAAAGAGGCTATTCAGCCCATCAAGCCTACACCAACTCTCTGAAAGACATCTTATCCAGGCCCGTCCCCTGCCCTATCTCTGTAACTGTGTACAATTCCATTGGCTAATCTATCTAACCTACATATCTTTGGACTCTGGGTGAAACTGGGGCACCAAAAGGAAATCTACATTGACATGGGAAGAACGTGCAAGCTGCACACAAGCATTCACCCAAGACTGGAATCGTACCCAATCCCTGTCATTATAAGGCAGCACTGCCACTGTGCCAAAAAGGTGCTAATAAGCCAGTTTCTTAAACTGCTGCAGTCTGTGGGGTGTTGGTACACTCCCAGTGCTGCCTCAGAGGAAGCTGGAGGATTTTGAGCCAGTGACAGTGAGGGAACAGAGATTTGTTCTCAGTCAGAGTGGTGTGTGAACTTGGAGGGGAACTTGCAGGTGATGGTGTTTCCATCTATCTGCTGTCTTTGTTGTTCGAGGTGTTGAAGGTCGTAGGTTTAAAAGTTTCTGTTGGAGGAGCCTTGGTGAGTTCTTGTAGATGGTACACGCTGCTGCCACTGTGTTTTGGTGATGGAGCAAAAAGATATTGTAGGTGATGGATAGCAAGGCAATCAAGTGGGTTGTTTTGTCCTGGATAGTGGCAAATTTCTTGAATGTTGATGGAGCTGCAGTCATTTAGGTAAGTGGAGAGTATTCCACCATACTCTTGACTTGTGCCTTACAGATTGTGGACAGACTTTGAGGAGTCAGGAGGCGAGTTACTCTCTTCAGAATTCCCAGCCTCTGACCTGCTTTTGTAAGTCCCAGTATTTCAATGGCTGGTGCAATTCAGTTTCTGGATTATTGATAGTGGAGCATTCTGTGATGGTAATGTCATTAAATGTCAAGTGCTCATAGTTAGAGTCTCTCTTGTTGGTGATGGTCATTGCTTAGTACTGCATGGCATTAATATTGCTTGTCAACCCAAGCCTGAATATTGTCCAGATCTTTCTGCATTTGGAACTGCTATAATAGCTGAAGAGTTGTGAATGGTGCTGTAATCAACAGCAAACATCCCCACTTCTGACCTCATCATGGAATCTTCATTGATAAAGCAACTGAAGATTGTTGAGCCAAGGACACTACTTGAGAAACTCCTGTGGTGATATCCTGGGGCTGGGGTGGTTGGCCTTGAACAACCACAAACATTTTCTCTTGTGCTAGGTATGACTCCAACCAGGATTCCTTCAATGAGTCTCAGAACTGTAACAATACTTTATAACTGAAATATGTCTCAAATATTTTCCTTTGGTTTATCCAAGTAGCCCCTAAAATCCATTAGAAGTCTGACTGAATTAATATTGCTTTTAATTTATGCTTTACAACATTATATTCAGTCCTGCGAGTACAAACAACACTGAAAGGCTATTGCTAGTTAATCATATCTTTTTCTGTGTAATGTAAAAGTGCCTCTTTTTCTATTTGATATAGCTTCTCATGAAAATACGTGCAGGTTAGGTGAATTGGCCATGCTAAATTGCCCTTTAGTGTCCCATGATGTGTGGGTTCGGGTATTAGCAGGGTAAATACGTGGGGCTACAGGAATAGGGCTTGGGTGGGATGCTCTGTTAGAGAGTCTGTGCAGACTTGATGGGCCAAATGGCCACTTTCTGCAACTTAAGGATTCTATGATTCGCAGACCGAGTTCCAGATCAATATTGCCACCTTAAGGTAACATTCTGTTATGACAGCATTTCCTGTACAAATCACAGTTTTAGTTTAAGCTGTAGCATCATCTGGTATGCAATACTATCATTTCTATATATATAAAAAAACAATGTTCAAAAAAAAAATCACTCGCATGTGCTACCTTTTCATGTTTTCTTCTTCTGAGAATGCACTGATTGTCTTTTAACTGGAATTGTCACTGTGCTGGTTATGAACTAATAATGTGGGGATGTGATACACTGTGAAGACCTTTTCCCCTGTTGTTCTGAATTCCACTCAGATTAGCTATAGAATGATAATTTTCGGCACATCCAATTAGAAATTTGGAATATGTCATTAAAAGTAACATACATAGTTTATGATTGACAAAAGACTGGCTATTCACAGAACAGTCTGCAAGTTCCTGATTATAAGTTCTACCCTAGAGATAAGTTATTGACGTGGGTAGGGAATTAGTTAGGAATCAGCAGATATGTATAGGTACTTCAATTGGCAGGACGTGCCTCTCATTGCCTTTCTTTCATTCACTCATGGGATGTGAGCATTACTAGTTGGGCCAGCATTTATTGTCCTTCCCTAATTGCCCTTGAACTGAGTTGCTTGCTAGGCCATTTCAGAAGGTATTTTTAACAACAACATTCTATTCTTCTACATTGCTGTGGGTCTAGAGTCACATGATCAGGTAAGGATGGCAGATTTCCTTCCCAAAAGTATATTAGTGAACCAGATGGATTTTGACAACAATCTAAATTAATTTACGGTCACCATTAGACTTTTCATAGAATCCCTACAGTACAGAAGGAAGCCATTCAGCCCATTGAGCCTGCACTGACAACAACACCTAGCCCCTAACCCCATAACCCCACATATTTACCCTGCTAATCCCTCTGACACTAAGGGTCAATTTAACATGGTCAATCCATCTAATCTGCACATCTGTGGACTGTAGGAGGAAGCCAAAGCACCCAGAATTAACCCACGCAGGGAGAATTTGCAAACTCCACACAGAAAGTCATTCAAGTGTGGAATTGAACCTGTGTCCATGGCACAGTGAGGTAGCAGTACTAACCGTAGCAAAGTGGTCTCAATGATTGTTAGCTGCTAACATGACATGTCCCTTTAAAGCCACTGTACTAGTTATCAACATAACTGGAGGTGGTAATAAATAGCTGGGGTAATTGAAATAGATATTACAATAGCTGATACACCTTAGGGTCCATGACAATGACCAATTATCTTTAATTTTTAAGATACTTTGCAACTGTTTCAAGGTTTGACATTTTGAAATATGATTCTAATTAGTATAAAATTATTTAATATTTATGGGAATGCATCTTCTGCGGCAATCCTTATAGTGAATTTGATAGCGCAAAATTAGGTGATAATGTAACTTATGAGGAGGATGCAAATAGACTTGGACAAGCTAAATGAATGGGCAAGAACATAGCAGATGGAATATAATGTGAATAAATGTGAAGCTATCCATTTTGGTAGAAGAAACAGAAATACAAAATATTACTTAAATGGTTGTACTCAAAGGGACCTGGGTGCCCTTGTTCATGAGTCACTAACATACAGGTGCATGCAACAAGTGACAAGGAAGGCAGATGGTATGTTGGCCATCATTGCAAGGGGACTTGAGTGAAGATGTCTTGCTGCAATTTTATAGGGCCTTAGTGAGACAACACTTTGTGTGCCATTTTTTGTCTCCTTATCTAAGAAAGCATATATTTGCCATAGTGGGAGTGCAATTGAGGTTCACCAGACCAATCCCCGGGATGATAGGATTGTCTTATGAGGAAAGATTGAAGAAACTTGTCCTATATTCTCCAGAGATTTGAAGAATGAACCGTGATCTTACTAAGACCTACAAAATTCATAAGGGCATGGAAGTGCAGAAGTTATAATGCTCAGATTGAAGTTTCATAGTTTGGAAGTTAACTTGTGCAGAAGTTAAGGTGTTCAAGTTAAAAAGTTCATGCCTTCTTTATACAGTAGTGGAAAATGCTTATCAGCTTACTGACTTTCAAAAGGAGTCAGTCTCTGCTACTTTTTTTCATAGGTTCCATAACATTTTCCTTTTTCAGCATTCACCAGAGGGTGAGCAAGACCAGATTTTGTCCATAACAAATACCAAAGGCAAGATATGAGGATATGCAACGCAAATGAAGGATTAGCAGAAGTCAATTTTCCATTGAATGAGAAAAGGCACAAAGCCAGGATGTAACTGGCAAATATGTATGTCAATGAATGAAAGATGTGAAAAATCTCTTGTTCCCGATATGCTGTAATTGACTATAACTGCTGAGCTGTTTCTCTGTAACCTCAGAATTGCTCTGGTTATCCAGAGTTCTCCTTATGCATAAGTAAGTAAAGGCCTTGCACGGGATGCATGGTGTCCAGCGCTGTTTGTGTGAAGAGTCTTTAGATTGCTGTAACCCAAGAGAACTCTAACAATAGGGTGGATATAGATATAATGTTTCCCTTGACTGGTGAATCCAGAACCAGGGGACATGGTCTCAAAATTAGGGTAAGGCCATTTAAGACTGAGATGAGGAGGAATTTCTTCACGGAGGGTGGTGAATTTTTTGAATTCTCTACTCCAGAGGGCTGGAAGCTCAATCATTGAGTATGTTCAAGACAGCAATTCATAGATTACTAGAGACAAGTGGCATCAAGGGATATGGAGAGAGCATGGAAAAGTGATGTTGGGGTAGATAACCAGCTAATTGAATGGCAGAGCTGACTTGACAGGTTGACTGGCCTCCTCCAATCCCTACAAATTGGAGTCTGTCCCATATTATCGTAATTGGCAGTTTTCAACAAATTATGATGGGATTATATAACAGAAATTAAGTACGAGACTTGCAGGAAGTACACAATATGTCTTATTTCAATTATTCCTTCAAAGTCGAAAAGGGAAACAACTTGCTATGTTGGGCTCATAGTGTGCTCTTGGACGTCTACCAATGCTGTTCTTTGTTTTATTTCTTTACTGTGAGATACATAAGTTGAATTGCACTCTTAGGGCCAGAATTTTCTAGGCCTTCATGTTGGTGGAATTTTCCAGTCCTGTTGATGTGAACAGAAATTTAAATGACTTGCCAGCCCCACCATAGGAGAACCCTCTATTGGGAGATATGACCTTTTTTTTCCCCCTTTCCATTCTCCATCCTCTTCCATTCAATATGAACTAACTGAACTGGGGATCTGATTAATGGTGGATTCAGCAAATCAAAAAAATAAATCTTTCATGGATTCCATACAGTTATTTACTCATAAATGTAGTAAAAAGTCTGACAACACCAGGTTTAAGTCCAACTGATTATTTGATAGTAAATTCACTAGCTTTCGAGGTTACCCTCTTCGTCAGGTGAATGGAGACTTCTGGCCTCAGACAGAGCATATAAAGCACAGACAGTTTACAGATTACTGATTAGAATGCGAATCTTTACACCTAACCTGCTGTTCAAGTCCTAAAGTGGCCGACAATGTGAGTGGAAGGAGCACTGATCACAGGTTAAAGAGATGTGTATTGTCTCCAGACAGTACAGTAAGTGAGGTTTTGCAAACCCAGGCAAATCACGGGGGTTACAGATAGTGCGACATGAACCCAAGATCCCTGTTGAGGCCGTACTCATGTGTGCGGAACTTGGCTATCAGTCTGTGCTCAGCGACTCTGCGCTGTCATGTGTCGTGAAGGCCATCTTGGAGAATGCTTAACTGAAGGTCAGAGGCTGAATGCCCATGACCACTGAAGTGTTCGCCAACAGGAAGGGAACAGACACTACGACAACGGATGAATGAACATCGCTCGACAATCACCAGGCAAGACTGTTCCCTTCCTGTTGGCGAACACTTCAGTGGTCATGGGCATTCAGCCGCTGACCTTCGGGTAAGCATTCTCCAAGATGGCCTTCACGACACATGACAGCGCAGAGTCGCTGAGCACAGACTGATAGCCAAGTTCCGCACGCATGAGTACGGTCTCAACAGGGATCTTGGGTTCATGTCGCACTATCTGTAACCCCCGTGATTTGCCTGGGTTTGCAAAACCTCACTTACTGTACTGTCTGGAGACAATACACATCTCTTTAACCTGTGATCAGTGCTCCTTCCACTCACATTGTCGGCCACTTTAGGACTTGAACAGCAGGTTAGGTATAAAGATTCGCATTCTAATCAGTAATCTGTAAACTGTCTGTGCTTTATATGCTCCGTCTGAGGCCAGAAGTCTCCATTCACCTGACGAAGAGGGTAACCTCGAAAGCTAGTGAATTTACTATCAAATAAATTGGTTGGACTTAAACCTGGTGTTGTCAGACTTTTTACTGTGTTTACCCCAGTCCAATGCTGGCATATCCACCTCATAAATGTAGTCAGAGTTCTGAAGCATTTTTTTTTTGGTCAGGCTATCTTTAAATCTATATAAGAGATTTGTTGAGGATGTAATCATTAGGTTGTACGAAGGGGAACCAGTAGATGTAGTGTATTTAGATTTTCAAAAGACATTTGATATGGCGCCACATTAAAGGTAAAAGTAAGAGCTCACGGTGTTGGGTAGCTTGGGCAGAAGATTGGCAAATGAAAGGAAATAGAAAGTTGAGATAAATAGATTACTTTCAAGTTAGAAAACTGTTACTAGTGGCATGCTGCAGGGATCAGTGGTGGAGGTTCAACTATTTACTTTTCATGGTAAGGACTTGGATGAAGTGACTAACTGCATGATAGCCAAGTTTGCAGATGACATGAAGATAGGTGGGAAAACGGATTCTAAGAAGGATGCAAAGAGTCTGTAAAGGTATATAGATAGCTTAGGTGAATGGGCAAGCATTGAGTATAATGTGAGAGTGTGAGGTTGTCCACACAAGAATGCAGGAAGAATAGAAAAATAGAATATTATTTAAATGGAGAGGAATTGCAGAATGTTGCGGTATAGTATGATCTGGTGTCCTTCTACTTGATTCACAAAATGTTAGCATTAAGGTACAGCAAGTAATTAGGAAGACAAATGGACTGTTGACCTTTATTGCAAGGGGGGTGGAGTGTAAAAGTAGGTAAGTCTTGCTATGGATGTACAGGGCATTGGTGAGACCAACCTGGAATCAAGTTACAACTTTGGTCACTTTATTTAAGGAAAGATATACTTGCATTGGAAGCAATTCACTTGGCTAATTCCTGGGGTGAAGTGGTTGGCATGTGAGGAAATGTTGAGCAATTTGGGCCTCTACTCTTTGGAGTTTATAAGAATGAGAGGTGATCTTATAACAATCTGATAGGGCTTAAGATTATAGATGCTGAGACGGTGTTCTATCCTATGGGAGAATCTAGAACTTGAGGGAACAGTTTAAAGATAAGGAGCTCCCATCTGAGATGAAATGAGGAAGAATTTCTTCTTTCAGATGGTTATTAATCTTTGGAATTCTCTTCCGCAGATAACAGTGAAGGGAGGGTTATTGAATATGTTCAAGGCTGAATTAGACACGTTTTTGATTGACCATGGAAATAAGGACAATGGGGCATAGCAAGAAAGTGGCATTGAGCTGACAATCAATGGGCGGCACGGTGGCACAGTGGTTAGCACTGCTGCCTCACAGCACCAGGGACCCAGGTTTGATTCCCGGCTTGTGTCACTGTCTGTGTGGAGTTTGCATGTTCTTCCCATGTCTGCATGGGTTTCCTTTGGGTGCTCCAGTTTCCTCCCAGAGACCGGAAATTTTCAGGTTAGCTGGATTGGCCATGCAAAATTGCACCTTACTGTCTGGGGAACTAACTAGGGTAAATGAATGGGGTTATGTGTATATGGCCTGTCAGTACAGATTCAATGGGCTGAATAGCCTCCTTCTGCACTGTAGGGATCTATGATCTAATCAGATCAGTCATAATTTTATTGAATGGCATAACAGACCCAGTGAGGCAAATAGCCATCTCCTGCTCCCATCCATTCTGATATTATTTTCTTTCAAGCTTAAGTTTGGAAGTACAATCAAGATCTCATTGTTTATAATGCAGAATTGCCTAAAAACAAAGCATGGAGTTTATATTTGCAAACTAAACATTTGGTTAGAAAACTGAAATTCCTTCGAGACTCATTTCACATTTTACAGATTATTTTAATGGGCTAACGTGCAAGAGAAATACTACGGATTAGATTTTTCCAAAGATCTTTGAAAATAATGGATGAGACCTGGTTCTGGAATGCCTGCCCCCATTTTCCTCAATGGGGACAGGGAATGGGAGGGGAAAGGTGACTCTCTCATTTGAGAAATGTTGAGTTCAAACAAACCCATTTGCAAAGAAGCAAAGGTCTTATGCCGCAGTGCGGGAGTTATAAGTGTTTAATAAGTCATAATTGCTCTTGATGGACAGATTAGATCAAATTATTTAAATGTTTTGTCCTTTACAAATGGAAGAAAATTGCATAGCCATGTCTGTGAAAATTGAAAGAAATCCATTCTCGCAATTTTAAAAGCTCTATGTACATATTACACATCAATTTTATCATTGTAGCATTATTAATGCTTGGTTGCTTTCCAGAACCTATCATAGTGAGAGATTGTAAATCCACTGATTGATGGCTGAAATAGGTTATTAGAGAAATTTGGTGTGGGGTGATGAATACACGTGTTTGCTTTTATAAAGGAATAAGTACTTAAGGAGATTTATGTATATTGAATGATCTTTGTAATCAATATTTAAAACTTAATTTTATTTCATCCCAGCATGGCTCTTGATGTCCATCTATGTATGATGGATGCTCAATGAGCTGGCATGGATGGTGTAAGGGCAAAGAGTAGTTAGTGGGAGGCAAGGGTTGTCGTGAGTTAATAGTAAGTTGGCATAAAGGCTCTGAGGAGCCACGGTAATAGGAGCGTGTTTGTGAGTTTGCACGTATTCACATAGGGAGTAGGTGGGGTGAGTGGCAAGAATTAATGGGCCCATTGTTTAAGGAAGCAACTGGGACAAAATTGCAGTGAACCAAGTCTTGATATTTAAATAGCCCACCTTTGCAACCAGCAACTCCTGCGATTGGCCTGACTATACCCTACAACTGCCACCACCTCAACCACAAGCTCTTCCCCACTTTGGTGAGAATCATGCCATTCAGAGATGTTTTTCCTTAGCGGATCTGCTGAGCTGAGTCCATTATTAAAGATGAGATCGCAGAGTACTTGGAAGTGCATGGTAAAGTAGGACTGAGTCAGCACGGTTTTGTCAAGGGAAGGTCAGGTCTGACAAACCTGTTAGAGTTCTTTGAGGTGGTAACAAGGAAGTTAAATAAAGAAGAACCAGTGGACATGATTTATTTAGATTTCCGAAAGGCCTTTGACGAAGTACTGCATAGGAGACTGTTAAATGAGTAAGTGCCTATGGTGTTAAGGGTAAGATCCTGGCACGGATAGAGGATTGGCAGACTGGCAGAAGACAGAGTGGGGATAAAGGTGTCTTTTTCAGGATGGCAGCTGGTGACTAGTGGTGTGCCTCGGGTCAGTGTTGGGACCACAACTTTTCACAATATTCACTAATGATTTGGAGGAAGGAACTGAAGATACCGTTGCTAAGTTTGCGGATGATACAAAGATATAGAGAGGGACAGGTATAGTGAGGAAGCCGGGGGGGTGGGGGGGGGAGCTGCAGAAGGACTTGGACAGGTGAGGAGAGTGGACAAAGAAGTAGCAGGTGGAATGCAATGTTGTAGAAGTTATGCACTTTGGAAGGAGAAATGGAGGCATACTCTATTAATGGGAAAGTGCTTAGGAAATTAGAAACACAAGGGGACTTGAGAGTCCTTGAGAATCTTGAACTAGGTTAACGTGCAGGTTCAGTCAGCAATTAGGAAGGCAAATGCAACGTTAGCACTCATGTCAAGAGGGCTAGAATACAAGAGCAGGGATGTACTTCTGAGGCTGTATAAGGCTCAGACCTCATTTGGAGTACTGTGAGCAGTTTTGGGCCCCACGTCGAAGGAAGGATGTGCTGGCCTTGGAAAAGATCCAGAGGAAGTTCACAAGAAAGATCCCTGGAATGGAGAACTTGTCATATAAGGAACAGTTGAGGACTTTGAATCTGTACACAAGAGTTTAGAAGGATGAGGAGGAATCTTATTGAAACTTACAGGATACTGTGAGGCCTGGATAGAGTGGATGTGGAGAGGATATTTCCACTAGCAGGAAAAACTAGAACTAGAGGGCACAACCTCAGGCTAAAGGGACAATCCTTTAAAACAGAGATGAGAAGGAATTTCTTCAGCCAGAGAGTGGTGAATCTGTGGAAGGCTACAGAAGGCTGTGGAGGCTTAAGATGGAGGTGAATGGGTTCTTGATTAATAAAGGGATCGGGGTTATGGGGAAAAGGCAGGAGAATGGGGATGAGAAAAATATCAGCCATGATTGAATGGTGGAGCAATGGGTCGAGTGGTCTAATTCTGCTTCTATGTCTTTTGGTCTTATGAGCTGGGAAATCTCCTGACTCAAGTCATCTACCTCTGGAGCAAAAACCCAACCCTGTCTGACAAAATTAAACATTTTTATTTCAGAAGTATCATATGGAAGCCTGAATTGAGGTTTTTAATGTTTGTGTCTGCTTTTAATTTCTCTCCTACCTTTGCTTTGTCACAGTCCATTTGATAATGATGAAGTTTCAGTAACATCTGGATCTATCACCAAATTCTCTTTACCAAGTAGGAAATGTTCTGTGTATAACTGGACACCTCCCAGCACCCCGAGCTTCAGGGACAAGTACTTCTCTGTGAGTATCTCAAAGCAAATATGTCATATTGCAATAAACAATGTTCTTCTGTAACTTTTGACAGTCAAGGTTAATAAATTAATGTTAATCTTAACGGGAAATAACTGCCAGGTGTTGACTTTTAAGTTTAGGATGTATGATATACTCTTGTATTGACATGCCTTCTGTTGACATGCCTTGTATAAAATAGCACAAATTGTGAAAAAAAACTAGTAACTTTATATGTCTCAATACGTTAACTTACTTATATCATAATACTGTCAATATGAAGGGTGTATTAATCCTTTATTTTCTATTCTATTACAAGCAGCACATTGGACAAGAGGATACACTACCTCTATTATGCAATGAAACAAAAGGAACTATTATCTTTAGTCATTTAGGAAATGGATACCACAATACACATTTGTCATCAGTGCCGGAGAATGAGAAATTTTACAATTACGCAAATATAGACAAGCAAGGAAACAGTCACTTCACTGATGACACATTCGCTACTCAAGAATCATCTATGGAATTATCCCATTGCTTGCAAGGAGCTGCCCCTACAGGAATGACCACACAATATATAAAAGCAAGCTATCCAAATCAAAAAGAATTTCCAAGAGATTTAGCACAAGCCAGACAATTTCAAAGTTGTTCAGCGATGGCAATATCTGCTTTGCATGTTGAGCCACAGCAGAAGCTTCAGCTGCCAAGTAGGAAATTTGTTGAATGGAACTCAACAGGCCACGTCAGAAATGCAGATCTCACCAAATCATTAGGTCCACAGAGAACTATGACAGTATTCAATACATATAGAAATAGCACTTCAGTGTCTTCTGGAAAGAATACAAGGACGGATTTTGTTTCAGTGAATATAGGAACCGTACTGCAAGAAATATTGATTATTCTAAGGACGGATCAAAAAAACCATCAGGAACTTCAGAATCTAGAGCAGCAGGTTCTGCATTTGAGAGAGAGCCTGAAGGTATGGTCCTAGTGTTTCTCCAACAGTGATCAAATCTGTAAGCTGGTATTTTAATATTGTCATGGAAAATACAGGTGGAGAATCTTTTAATAGCCTTCCTTGGTGATTCCATGGGTTGATCAGTCATAATCCTAAAAGATAGAGAAGGAATAGTGGGAACTAGGATGGAAATACTGATAGTGAAGATGTTTCAGTGTTGGAAAGCAGGGTTGCCCTTAAAGGGGCATGGAGAAAAACCACTTGGTTCAAGATCAGAAGGGTATGATTGCACTAATTGTGTTATCCTATAGATCTCTAAACAGTGAGAGAAAGGTAGAGAAACAAATTTGCAGGGAAATCAGAGAAATTTACAGGGAAATCAGAGATGTCTCAGGCAGTGGTAATTCTTGAGAACTTTAATTACCCAAATGTCAATATAAAAAGGTAAGGAGGGGGAGGAAGTTTCTAAAACATGTTCAGAAGAACTTCCTTTACTAGTATGTTCTCAGCCCATCTAGAAAGGTTCTGGGATATGAGGTGGCCAACTGAACCAAGACCCTCTGGGGGAACATTTGAGTGACCATCCTAAGTTTAGATTAGTAATAGAGAAAAACAAGTAGCAAACCAACATAAACCTTCTAAATTGAAAGAACACTAATTTCAATGTAATGAAAAGTGATCTAGCTGGGGTAAAATGAAATCAGAAATTGACAGGAAAATCTGTAATCGAACAGTGGGTGATTTGCTCTTAGATTGTGAGAGATTATGAAATGTTTTTATTTTTTACTCATTCTTAAAGTTACAAAGCCAATGTTCAAAGTGGACTGGGCAAACCCAAATTCATTCCTTGCTTGCTCCAAAAAACAAATTCAAATTCCAATTTAATCTAATTAGGATCCTCACAAAAGAGGCAAACAAGATCCAGGCTGACAAGACAAGGCATTGCATCCCGTCTTGCGATTGATCTGACACTTGATCTTAGCCAAAAGGCCAAGAAGCAAATAATGTCCTAAAGGATCTGGGTATCCTTGTTCATCAGTCGCTGAATGCTAACATGCAAATACATCAAACAATTAGGGAGGCAAATTGTCAGTTGGCTTTTATTGTAAGAGGACTTGAGTACAGGACTAAAGAAGTGTTGCTGCAATTATATAGGAAGCTTGGTGAGACTGCATCAGAAATATTGGCTAGGACACACTCTCAAAGAAGTGTCAAAGTCACAGGAAAACTGGAGTAAATCATGCTGTTTTTCAGTGGGAGTTCACACTAGAATCTCCCACACTCAGTGCAATGCAGAGGCTACTAGCGTGAATATCATTAGATTTCAGGGGGCGGGACCTATTCCCACCCAGGAGGCTGACAGTTCAGGGCCTCTGTGCATGCAATCTGGAATATGTTTGAAATAGGTCTCAATGTTCTAACTGTTCTTTTTCCATTTTATTGTGCTGTATTATCAAAATTCCAGTTGTGAAATATTTGCTTTTATTATATAACTTTGTTAAACCTGATAATGAGTCAGGAAAGTATATTGCATAACACCAGATTTGAGCAATAGGAAGCATGACAGCAAATTGTCTCATGTAAGGCACACCTTAATCACCTAGAAATGCATGTTGATACAATGTTTTTACTATATTATAAAGTTGTAAATTACTAATGGATAAAGTTTATATTCCATAATTGATGGTGAACTGCGATAGAATGAGGCAATTTAAACTAAACTGTTAGACTATTTTTGTTTTAAAAGTTGTTTTCTTTTAAAACAGAGGGAAATAACAGATAGCTCAAGTACATCTACTATCAGTCTGACTGTTGAAACAGTCTTAGAAAGCTTCAACTTCCTAAATGCTGATTCAAGTGAAGATAATCTTTCATGTTCCGGGAGCATTAGAATAAAGGATGAAAGGTAACAAAAAAAAAACAAACCCCATACCCATGCATTAATTGCCAACAAAGTGTTTCGAAACAAGACAAAGAAAATACTTGTTGAAAATATAAGCAAGTAATTGCAAGATGAGAATCAAATTCAATTATTCAGGTTATTTTAGTGTAATGCATCAAAAATGGGCCATTGGGTAAGATTTTCCAGCCATTCCTGCAGGCAGGATTGTCCAATTTCGCCAACTGCAGGTGCAAACAATGGGAAACACAATTGACAGTAAATGATCCCTCTGCCAGCTAATGGTCAGCCATCTTCAACACTACAAAACACACCATGGCGGGTAGGTGGGGTTGAAATCTCACCCAGTTTTGAGATTAGTCTTGGTTATGTTGATTGGAGGTGCAAATATTTAATTCTATTTTTGAAATGGGGTTTTCATAATGTATCCCCTTTGACAGTATTGCCAGTGTGTATGTGACATGTAGTAATTCTTAGGGATCTGCACTGAAGCCTCAGTTTTTGACCATATGGGCCAGTAATTTCTGACCTCCAGGGTGCTGCACCCAGAAGGTATGCCAGAGATATGTTGGGTAACTCCCAGACTCCCCTGCCACCCCACCCTGGAGGTTCTAGGTAAGGATTACACAGCAATTGCTTGGGAAATTCAAACTTCCGTTGGCAATTGTTTTGTACTGGGAACCATCTATTACTATAATTTAAATAGTATGCTGCACTATTTTCAGCCAGTCTCAGTTAGAAAGTCAGGTGCAAAAGAAATGACTGCATTTCAGGGTAAGGAATAAAGACTGGATGGCAGTCTGACTAAGACTATGGCAATCTGACTAAGTAAAGGCCAATATATTAAGAATCTGGATGAAAGAATAGAGAGCTGTACATCCAAGTTTGCAAATGGCATTGAGTTAGGAGGCACAGTAAGTTACAAAGATGTGAGCAGGAATTTGTAAAGGATCATAGACAAATCAGATGTGTGGGCAAAAGTATGGCAGATGGAGTTTAATATGGAGAGATGGTGAAATTTGAATGTAATAGAAATCTGGAATTAAAAGTCTAATGGTGACCATAAAACCACTGTTAATGCCAGGAATATTACAGGTAAAATGGATGAGTTAAGGGTGAGCATTGACATGTGGAATTGTGATATAGTAGCCATCACAGACGTGGCTGAGGGAAGGATAGGATTGCAACTCAACATTCTGGCACATAGAATCTTCAGGCAAGACAGGAGAGGGTGATAAAAAGAGGAGGCATTGCAGTATTAGCAAAGGAGTCAGTTTCTACAGTAGGGAGAGATGATATCTTAAAAGGGGCATCAAATGAAGCTTTGTAGGTAGAGCTTAGAAACAATTAAGGGCATCCAAATTGGTGATGTTTATTATAAGCCCCAGATAGTCAGTGGAAAGTTGAGGAGCAATTATGTACACAATTTGCAGAGGAATGTAAAAATAATGGCAACAGGGTAATTATATTTGGTGATTTCAATTTTCTCAACATTAATTGGGATAGACAGTGTTGAGGTTTTGGGTGGAGTGGATTTCTTGAAATGTGTAAAGGAGAACCTTTTTAGGTCAAATGTTGGAGGGGGGTGGGGGGGGGAATCCAACAACGGACAGCACAGTGCTGGACCTAATTCTGGGGAATGAAACCAGACGGGTTGTTGAAGTGGTGGCAGAGCATTTTGGTAATAGCAACCACAACATCATATACTTTAAAACAAAATCAGAAAATGCTGGAAAATCTCAGCAGGTCTGACAGCATCTGTGAAGAGAGAATAGGGCCAAAGTTTTGAGTCGGGATGACCTGACAAGATTTTCCAGCATTTTCTGTTATTCTTTCAGATTCCAGCATCTGCAGTATTTTGCTTTCATATTATGGTAAATGTAAGCTTGTTATTGTCAAAAAAAATAGACAAATTGCAAAAAGGAAGCTTTGGATTAAGGGAGAGTGGATTTTAGTAAAATAAGGCAGGATTTGGAGAAGATAGATTGGGAATAGCCACTTGTGGGGAAATCTACAGAAGAGCAGTGAACAGGGAGGGTACAGTCCAACAGTTCACTCTAGGTGGTGAGCAGAAGTAACAAGCCCAGAGAACCATGTATGACCAGGGATATTTAGGATATGATAAGATAGAAACGCTTTTTAGTGGGTACAAGGGAGGCAAATTAACAGAGGCATCATGAAATACAGAAAATGCAGGGTGGAGCTTAAGCGAGCAATTAGGTGAGCAAAGAGGGAATATGAGAAAGCCCTGGCTGGTAAAAGTGGGCAAAAATCCCAGGATATTCTGTAACTATATCAATGGGAAGAGAATGACCAGGGAAGGTGTAAGGCCCATTATGGACTAGGGGGCAATCTATGGTTGGAGTCACAGGACATTGGTAGAATGTTGAAGGAAAACGTCACATGCAGCTTCATCCAAAAGAATGAGGATGAGACTGAGTTCCTGAGCAAATTGACATAGGGAGTGACAAGGTATTGGAGGTGCTGGCAAGCTTAAGTGGACAAATCTTCAGGTCCAGATGTTTCAGGCTGCTGTGGGAGGCAGTGGGAGGACATTGCAGGGATTCTGACCCAAATTTTTAATTCTTCTCTGGTCATGGTTGAGCTGCCAGATGACTGGGAACAACTAATGCGGTTCCACTATTTAAGAAGGATTGTAGAGATAAACCAGGGAACTATACATGAATGAGTCACATGTCAGTGGTAGGGAAACTATTGGAGAAAATTCTGAAGGAGAGAATCTATCTCCACTTGGAGAGGCCCAGGTTAATCAGAGATAGTCAGCATGGCTTTATCAGAAGGAGGTCATGCCTAACAAATTTGATTGAATTTTTTTGAGGAGATGACCAGGAATGTAGGTGAGGGTATTACAGTTGATGTAGTTTAGGGACAAAGAACAATACAGCACAGGAACAGTCCCTTCAAACCACCAAGCCTGATTCCTATCCGTCTGCTCGCCTTCCATTCATGTGTCTATAAAGATACATTTTGAATGTTGCTAACATGCCTACTTTCATCATCTCCATTGGCAGTGCATGCCAGGCACACACCATCCTCTAAACTTACCATCTCTCAACTTAAACCTATGCCTTCTTGCTGTCAATCCTTCTACCATGGGAAAAAGCTTGACTGTCCATCCAACCTATGCTTCTCATAATTTTGTACACTTCAATCAGCTCCTCAGCCTCCATCTTTCCAGTGAAAACAATCTGAGTTTATTCAACCTCTCCTTGTACCTGAAATTCTCCAGACCAGGCAACATCCTAATAAACCTTCTTTTCACACTTTCCAAAGCATCCATGTCCTTCTGGGGGTGTGGCAACCAGAACTGCAAGCGGCATTCCAAATGCAGCCTAAAGTGTTATGCAGCTGTAACATAACCTGCCAACTTTTATACTTGATGTTCCTGCTGATGAAGGCAAGCATGCTGTATGTCTTCATAACCACTTTAAACACCTATGTTGCCACTTTCAGGGACCCATGGACCTGTACACCCAGATCCCTCAGTATATCTGTGTTCCTAAGGGTTTTGCTATTTACTGTATAATTCGCATCTGAATTTGATCTTCAAAAATGCATCACTTCCACTTGTCTCTATTAATCTCCATCTGCCATTTCTCTGCAATCTGTCCAAGTCTGCAATTAATCTATATCCTGCAATATCTTTTGACAATCTTTTTCACTATCTGCAACTTCACCAATTTTTGTGTCATCTGCAAACTTGCTAATCAGAACACTTACATTCTCCTCCAGATCTTTTATATGTTACATGACTTAACTTTGAACTAAGTTTAATAAGTAATTAATGGGAGAATGTCACAAGTTCTGAAAAAAAAGGAGGGCTAAGAGCAAGATATCTTTTTTCAAAGTTACCCAGGGAGCACCTCTGACGGCAACTTTCCACATACAATATACACAATTAATAAGTGTGCATCTACTCCTCACCTACTGATGCTGTAACATTTATCCACAATTAACAGCAATACCATTAGCCTTGCCTTCAATTTGATGGAAAATGTTCATCTGATACCTTTTTCAGACAAGGTTATTAAAATAGGAAATAAATTAAAAGAACCAATTATATAGAGGACAGAACGACACAGCATGGAGATCAAATTAGAATGAATAACTGTTGTACAAGTAACATGGGCAGAATGGGATTCCTTCTGTACTGAAATTTCTGTGATTTAAGAATTAGATCTAGGAAAACACTCTCAGTTAATAAATGTTTAGTTTAGCATCTAGAGAAATCAGCATGCCCATAATCATTAGGCCAGCAGCTAATTAGACTACAGCATTTTGCACTTGTTTGCACAAGTTTAAAGTATTCCAAATCTACGACTTTAAGTGTTGTACAGAATTATGGATTTTCCTAATTTTAACTGCATTTTTAAATATTGATTTGAGTGGATCCTATTTTCAATTCTGTGCTTTGTTCCAATTTATTTTTCTTCCAAAATTTATCAATTGACAGGACTGGTACATACAATAGAAGCAATATTTGTCAGCATGACTTACTGACTAAGAATGGAGATTTAGGAATTAAAGCAACAGGAACCCTTGCCCTCACATCAGAAAATGTGTCTCTTGATCAAGTACTCTTGACTCACCTGCAGTTGTGCAGGAGACTTCTACAGGTAGGTAGGGTAAAATTAATTGCAATTATTTGTTCCCTCTCTTTTAGCCATTTGCATAATGCAAAACAGCTCATGAGTAAAGGAATCCCAGAATTCTTTGCTTTCTCTGAAAAAGATGGTTTTTGGAAGTTGACTGTATCCAGATATTCATATTAACAGAGGAAATAAAATCAGAAAATGCTGGAAAATCTCAGCAAGTCTGACACCATCTGTGGGGAGAGAATAGAGTAAGAAGTCTCTCAACACCAGGTTAAAGTCCAACAAGCTTATTTGATAGTAAACCCACAAGCTTTCAGAATGCTGTCCCTTCATCAGGTGAGAGGAAAGTTCTGATCAGAGAAGGGCGTATAAAGGCACACACAGTTTACAGAATACTCTCAGTTTACAGAATATTCTGTAAGCTGTGTGTGCCTTTATATGCCCTTCTCTGATCAGAACTTTCCTCTCACCTGATGAAGGAACAGCGTTCCAAAAGCTTGTGGGTTTATTATCAAATAAACTTGTTGGACTTTAACCTTGTTGTGAGATTTCTTACTGTGTTTACCCCAGTCCAACACTGGCATCTCCACATCGGGAGAGACTAGAGCCAATGTTTTTGAGTCTAGATTTCATCAGACCTAAGAGCAACGAGAATCAGCAGAGATCTATACTATTGGTGGAAGGGGGAGGAAGGGTGGAATGGGACAAAGGGAATGTAAGTGGGGATACAGAAGGCTGAGAAGGTGCTAAGAGTGTCCATTATTTAATCAGAATGTGGGAATGGCAGAACAGAGGTACAGATTGTTAAAACGCTGCCTAAGGAATGTGGCAGTTGCCCTGAAGGCACGTGAAGGGGTGTGGAAAGAAGGAGAGCTGGAATTAAGTGGAAAAGTAGAAGTGAAAATGAAGGATGATAAAATGGATGAATGATTGTTCAGTTCAGAAGTGAACCCTAACCCAAACTGGAGGAACAGCACCTCATCTTACATTTGGGCACTTTACAGCCTTCTGGACTGAACATGGAGTTCAGCAGCTTCAGAGGATGAACACTCTCTGCCACCTTCACTCCGTTTCCATTCATTTTATTCCATTTCATCGCATTCATCCATTTTATCATCCTCCTTTTTCACTTCTATTTCTCCACATCTCCATTCCAGCTCTCCTCCTTTCCACATCCTCCCTACCCCAAACCCCTTCAGTGCAACTGCCACATTCTTCAGGCGGTCCTTTAACAATCTGTACCTCTGTTCTGCCATTCTCGCATTCTAATCATTTAATGGACACTTTTTTTTAAGCACTTTCTCAGCCTTCTGTATCCTCATTTACATTCCTTTTGTCCATTCCACATACCACTTTCCCCCCCAACCCCCCACCCCAATTGTTTCTGTTTCAAATTCCAGCATCTGCAGTACTTAGCTTTCATTTTAAGAGAGAATGTTGAATTTTGTTATTAGTCTGTACTTAATTATGCTTCATGTCTTGACAAATCTAAAGGAAAGTTCTGCTTTTAGACTGATCTGACATGATTTATTTCATTTTACTTTGCAAAACTATACAGTTTAACCTCATTGATGCTAATTACTTCTGAAAGTGTAAAATGTTTTATATTTTCATTTTTAGAATAACTGTCTCAAGGATTTTCAAGTCTTAAAATATGAAAGTACAGAATACTAATGAAATATCACAGATAACAAGAGTTGGGTTACAGAATATGTTTAAATGTACTCCTAGCTTGTAAACTTTAAGTATACTGTTGCACATTTGGATCTGTGCTACTTCATTTCATATAAAATTGATTTACGCTTGCTTAGAATTTTCTATCTGCTTTAGGTTCTCAGAATTATATGTCTGAGGTAATGAAAGCTTCCCCATCCCTTTGATACGTGGGAATATTTTTCCTGTGGGTTTTCTGAAACAAGAGTAGTTACTACAAATTTCAAGTACCGTATTTTACTCTCAGATGTACATAATCTGAGGATAGTAGGCTGTAACCTTGATATATTTTATCCAGGCCTTAAATAGGAGGAAGGAAGGAAACAATTTAACGAATAATAAAAAAGGAATGATTATATGCAATAATCATTATAGATCCACATCAGGGGAAAAGTGATCATCCAGTTATTTATTATCCATATTGATACCTTGAAAGTGACAAAACAAAGCTTAAGGCTTAAACCTGACAGGCGCTGAGGCAGGCTCTTCAAAAAGCCCTCCTGGATGCCATGGGACTTCGTCCCAGTAAAACGAAAACACACAGCCCCTGTAACCCTCACCCACTCCACCAACTTCTCTTTTCAAACATGCCCCATCCCCTCAAGTTCTTTATATCCTTCCACAGCTCCTTCAGCACCCTCATACTTCCTATGCCAAACTCTGGAACTTCCATGCCCATGATCCGCTGTGCAATTTCTAGAACCAATGAACACCAGTGTAAAATGGGAGATCTAAATAAAAGATTTGAAAAATGCAATCCTTTGATCATTTTTCCACATGTTTGGAAACTATCCAGTCCTATGAAGTTTCAAAAACTATAAACCCTTGAAACCACATATTTTTGTCCACAAATGTAGTGAAATTGACCTCAGAGATCAGAGAGCCAGTTATTAGTCCAACAATGTTTTCTCTGGAGAATTGGTATTTTGTTATTCTATTAGATGTTTAGGCACTCTCTCAAGTGTACATGAGTCATCATTTCCAGAGGAAACATGATTTGATTGACAGCTCAGGTTCTCTGACAGAGCACAAGGGGGCATGAAGGAGGCCTTTTTAACTTGCCGTTAAAAGATTCACTGATGCATTTTTGTGTGCATGACTCCTTTAAGGGATTGTGAACCATGACTCTTTTTAAAAATCTCGCCTAACTTTGTAAAAATTATGGAGTAGTAGGAGTTACCAATCTCCACAATGGAGCTGGCTGGGTCAGGATTGCAGGCTTCTGACAAATTCTTTAAAATTAGACAGCCCGGGAATGGGGTTGTGAATCAGGACCCACCTGCCATTTTTAAAGGGCTCTTGTGTTAACTTGATGAAAGAACAGTACTCCTATTGTACTGGAATCGGCTGCCGGCAGTGGTGGTGGAGGCGGATTTGATAGGGTCTTTTAAAAGACTTTTGGATAAGTACATGGGACTTAGTAAAATAGAGGGTTATAGGTAAGTCTAGTAGGTAGGGATATGTTCGGCACAACTTGTGGGCCAAAGGGCCTGTTTGTGCTGTAGTTTTAGTATGTTCTCCTAGTTTGAAGAAAGAATTCACTAACTCCAAGAGTTTTGTCTGGACACCTTCTATAACATTAGCAGTAGTGTTATATCTTTCCTCATTTCCTCTTACATCTTTTGCACAGTTGACTAGATAATCCTCTCCTTACATTCAGCATGGTGAGACCGAACTCACTTCATTCCACTCTTTGCTACAACCTGTCCAGTTATAGCAAATTCATCTCTAGAAATGCCTATTTTACGAATAGTCTCCCAAGAATAGATTCAATGTCCCTCTTTGCCTCATCTCTATGCTTTCCTTTGATGACATCACTCCCAAACATGGATTCAGCTTCCACATATATACAGATGATATCCAATTCCAGCTCTCCACCAGAACTGTGCTATAAGACTGCTTACCCCATTTCCAATCAGAATGTAACAGATTCTGCATAACCTAACTCATGTGGTTTTAAAACATTGGTGAACTGTGTTATGTCAAAGCACAATAAATAAATATAATAAAATGCATAATGTTTAATCTATTTCACATTTTAAAAACAAAGGTGCCAAGCTAACTTGCTTTTTGGGGCTCACAATTTAATTTATATTTCAGAGATTTACATCAACTGGCTGTGTAGCTGCCGTTCAGAGTTGCATATTAGAGGAGCTCTCTCAACAGATCCTGGTACTGGAAAATATAGCTCACGTTTCTCACGAGGGGTCAGGGAATATTAAATCAGTGGAAGAAGGTTTGTATGAAATGACCATAATTATGGACTGCATGCCAGAATTCATCAGTGAGCACCATTGGAATGTTATGTTATGGAAAGAAAGATTTACACCACAAAAATATTTACAAGTTAGATGGGGGGGGCTGACATATTATGAAACAGGAAATATATCAGGGCTTCACTAGAATTACAGACAAAGGAAATCCTATTTTTAATTTATAGATTTCAACCCCTGGGTAATTTTGTAATGGATACTGAGATTTAAAAGTAAAAACTTTTTAACATTAGATACGGTTTTAGCATTTATTGTGGATATTTGCATTACCTTGTCCATTATTGTATAATATGATTTTCTAAAAATATCCTCAAAATAAGTAAATATTTCGTGGTTCATGGCTTTAAATTGCTTTGTTTTTATTGAAATGCCAGATCTATTCCATTTAGCTCATTTTTCATGATTAACTTGATTAACACAAATTGGCTCTTACAGCAGAATGCATCACCTCATTAGACGGAACAATATCAAGATGAATCATTTAAAAATGAAAATTACACTTAAAAAAATATTGTATTGCCTTATTGTTGTATTGTTCTTTGTTACAACCCCAGTTTAATGTCCTAACTGAACAAGAAGATACCAGAATGGGATCCCTGGCTCCAAAGATTGATTCTGTTCCTCCATGCTTTACAAAAGTTACACAGGACTGCTAATTAGGTTTAACAAGGGAAAAAACATTAAACATGAAAAAATTGGATTATGATGCAATACTCCTTTGACCCCTCTTACTTCAATGAATACAAAGATTTTAGGAATAACTTAGATTACTAAGTATATTTTAAGGTCCAATGGCCTCAGTAACACAATGCCTGTTTAGGCACACAGATTGGCTATGGTTGAAAGCACACACTCCGCTCTGAACTTAAGTTAGTGTCTGTGGATTTCTGTTCAGAATCCCTCCAGGTGACTGTCACGGAGTTTCCAAACTCCACTCCCAAAAGATAAACAAATTTAAAATCTTTATTTACAATAATGTTTCTTATTAGCAGCTTATATTCTGAAATCCAATCCAGGTTTTCCAAATGACAGTTTTAAACAAAGCTTCCACTCTACTTTTAACAGCAAATTCAGTCCGGGTTTTACACCAACCACTTTATGATTTCTTTGTCTTAACTGTTCACAATTGCTTTTACCCTTCTTTTACAGCTTTCAGTAAAATGGCATCAAACATTTGATTTACCTCTATCTGCTGTCCATTTTAAATCTTATTACTTCAATTGCCTCCAACTCCAAGCCCTTTGTTTGCTTTTCTTTGAATTCTTCTGAACAATACCTTGGTCTCTGTTTTCTTAACTTCTTTCCTTGACTGTACCTTGTTCCTAAGGAAGATTTCATGTTTTACAACTCCCTTGTCCTGTCCAGCTTTTACTGGCAGAATTGAGGGATGTTCACTCCCTGGTGCTCTGTCACCAACTGCAATTTTTCTAACTAAACCTAAAATTTAAATGTCTACCTTTTTAAGAGCCTCCAGCTGCTAAGCTATTCTTCACAATGTAACCCTCTCTAAGCACAAATTCATAGTTGGAATTGAAACCAGCTCCCACAGATACAAACACTTTTGTCCAACATGAATCTAACTAGAGAATTTTGCTCTTCTAGGCACGTAAGCGTTATATTAAACCCACTTAAAACTATACCTTATTTCTAATGTTTATGTGTAATACAAAACATTTATATAATGTCTGTATGTTTAATACAAATATAAATTCCATAAAACCACCTTTGCTTTCTTAACATCTTAAACTGACGACAGCATAATCCTGTGGTCCTAAAGACTAAACCCTAAAAACATATCAATAATATTTTGCTATTGTATAAACAACAATGGAAATTTGTTGCAAACATTGCAATAGTGCTTGTACTTAAAAAGTACTTAATTGCTGTAAATAGAACATCCTGAGGTTAATGGTGCTATATAAATATAAGTTTTTAGTTCTGGTGGGGAAGGGGGGGCTACGGGGGAGAACAAGTTGGCTTCCTGGCTCAACATCTCTTTACTGATGATTTTTATTTGGCTGTTTGTGGACATGGATAGCAAAGAGTTTGAGATGATTCCTTTAAATTGTTACCTTCTCATACCCTCTAGTGTTTTGCAAAGCCATAACTGACATTAGTTATGCAGATGATATTTTTGGGATACAACTTGTGCTATTGTCTATCAGGACTATAATAATAGCAATCTTTAGTTTTAGAAGTTAGATGGATAAAACCTAAAGGGTTGAAAATGGAAATTACAAGGAAATTTAGAATGACAAATGCCAAACTTTATACAAAACTTCAAATAATTAACATCTTATTTACAGTAGTTACTAAGCCAAGTGGCACCAAAAAGCCATGAAACTAGGATGATAGAAGGTCATATGCTTTGTATAAGTATGGAAGCTCTATAAATCTAGAAAGGTACAAGAAAGTGAGTTAATGTAGCTTTCCAAGTAAATATTTTGCTTCCTTTCCTTCTCTATCTCCTGACAGTCTGGTTGATCTTTGTTTGGTGTTAATCCCTGGTAAAAGACTCTTCCATGCATTCACATCATTATTCAAAAACCCTTTTGTCTGTCTTTAGCTAACATTAGGACATCTTGGGAGTGAGGTTCAATTGTTCACAATTCAGGGCAAGGATGTCCCTGTAAAAGTAAAGATGGCAAGATTTGGGAACTCTGAATGACGAGAAATTGTGAGCATAGTGAAAAAGAAGGAGGCACACACAAATTTTAGGAAATTGAAAACAGAAAAGACTTTTGTGGAATACAAAGAGAGCAGGAAAAAAACTTAAGCAGGAACTGAAGCAGGCTAAAAGGGCCCATGAAATGTTGGCAGACAGGATTAAGGAGAATCCCAATGTTTTTTATGCAAAGGAATAGGGTAGCTAGGGAAAGGGTAGGTCCGTTCAAGGACAGTGGAGGGAATTTGTGTTTGGAGCCAGATGAGGTGAGCAAGTTCCTTAATGAGTACTTTGCATCAGTATTCATGAAAGGAGAAGAATGTGGTGGGTGGGGAGTATAGAAAGGAGGTTGTTTACATTCTAGAACATTTTGAGAAAAAGGGAGGAGATATTGGAAGTTTTGAAAAACACTAAGGTGGACAAGTCGCCATGGACAGATAGGGTCTATCCCAGAATACTGAGAGGTGAGGAAAGAAATTGCTGAGGCCTTGGCAAAAATCTTTATATCCTCTTTAGCCACAGGTGATGTACCAGAGGATTGGAGCGTAGCTAAAATTGTTCCTCTGTTTAAAAAGGGCAGAAGAGACAACCCAGGAAATTACAGGCTTGAGAGCCTCAACAATGGTGGGGAAATTATTGTAGAAGATTCTTAAGGATAGGATGTACTTGCACCTGGAAGAGAATAGGCTTATTAACAAAAGGCAGCATGATTTTGTGAAGGGGAGGTCGTGTCTTACATCCTTGATTCAGTTCTTTGAGGAAGTGACAAGAAAAATTGACTAGGGCTGGGCAGTGGGTGTTGTATACATGGACATTAGTGAAGCTTTCAATAAGGTTCCTAATGGCAGGCTGATACGGAAGGTGAAGTTATAAGGGATCCAGGTGAGCTGGTAAGATGGATACAAAACTGGCTTGGGCATAGAACACAGTAAGAAGTCACACAACACCAGGTTAAAGTCCAACAATTTTGTTTGATAGTAAACCCTCAAGCTTTCGGAACACTGTTCCTTTGTCGAATGAACAGTGTTCTGAAAGCTTGTGGGCTTACTATCAAATAAACTTGTTGGACTTCAACCTGGTGTTGTGTGACTTCTTACTGTGTTTACCTCAGTAACGCTGGCATCTCCACATCTTGGGCATAAAAAGCAGAGAGTAGCAGTGGAAGGGCATTTTTCGAAGTGGCGGTCTGTGACAAATGGTGTTTCACAAGAATCAGTGTTGGGGTCTCTATTGTTTGTAATATATATGAATGTTTTGGAAGAAAATGTAGGTGGTCTGATTAGTAAATTTGCAGATGATACAAAAATTGGGGGAGTAGCAGATAGGAGGATTGTCTGAGGATACAGCAGAATAAATCAGCTGGAGACATGGGCTCAAAGATGGAATTTAACCCAGACAAATGTGAGGTGATGCAATTTGGAAGGTCTACTACAGTAAATGGTGGAGCCCTTAGAAATATTAGCATACAGAAAGATCTTGGCAGATTCACAGTTCTCTGAAGGTGGCAATTCAGGTGAACAAGGTGGTCAAGAAGGCATATGATCTGCTGGCTTTCATCAGTTGGGATGTTGAGTATAGGAATTGGAAAAATCATATTGCAATTGTATAAGACTTTGGTTAGGCTGCATTTGGAGTATTGTGTACAATTCTGGTTGCCACACTTCCGGAAGGATGTTGATGCATTGGAAAGGGTGCAGATTTATCAGGATGTTGCCTAGTTTGGTGGATATGGATTATGAAGAAAGGTTGAACAAACTTGGATTGTTTTCACTGGAGTGTCGGAGGATGAGGGGAGACCTGATAGATGACAGGCTTGGATACAGTGGATTGGCAGTCTTTTTTCCAGGGTTGAAGGGCCAGTTACTTGGGGGCATAAGTTGAACGTGAGAGGGGGAAAATTTGAGAGATGTAAGGGGCAAGTATTTCCACACACAAGGTATTGAATGCCTGGAATATTCTGCAGGAGGAGATAATTGAACAGATTCTATGGCAATGATCAAGAGGCATCTGGATAGATACCTGAACAGGCAGGGAGTAGATGCATATGGACACACAGAAGCAAGAAAATATTAAATTAGATCTGTGCTGGCATAGACTTGATGGGTCAAAGGGCATTTCCCTGTTCTGTTTTTCTTTGTTAAGTACTGAACTTTCTGGCAGGCAATTCTTCATCATTGTGTATTGGAGAGTCTGCTTCAATTTAACATTCTTTATTGCTCTTTCTAGAATTAGACTTGCCAGAATTTACTCAGGGCTGGATCCTGCTTGTGCAAGATGTCGTTTACTCTTGCAACACTTTAATATATTTCGATCATGTCCAAAGCTGGCTAATTTCTGGTCCCTGTGTTCTTAAATTTTTCATACATGTGGAAAATCTATTGATATTAACCATATTATTGATACTTTGGTGTAATTCCTGATGAAATAGCTGTAGATCATCACCTCAGTGTTTGCATATCAACTTACCTTATTCAATTCAAAGTCTAAGGCTCCACTCTCACTTGCAATGGGTCAAGGAGGTGATGTTTCTTAAACCTTAAAAGATTAAATATAAACCACATAGATAATTTAAAAATTTGATTGAGTATGGCAACCATTTGTTCATCATTCTGATAACATTTTTTTTTCCTCTGAGCTGAATAATTCTATTAATTGCCAAAAGTTATGTTTGGCTTTGTGAAACTATTAATGCCTAGATCTTATATTTTAAAATTTCAACTGGTTCTCATTCCCTTTAAGTTGCGTTGTTTGATAGCTTGTCTACACCTGGACTTGATTTATTTTCTTCCTTTTGTTGTTGAAACATTTCAAGTTTTAACCATCTAGTAAATTATACCTGACAAAGATATTCAAAGCTTGTTTTTGCATGATTTATGCATTCTAGGAGTTCATCACTCATCTTCTGTCTTCAGTAGCATTAACTAATAAAGCTTTTGTTGCCTACTTATAAATGCAGTCTACAAAAGCAGTTTAGCATTATTGACAGTATTATTCTTTGAATGATCAGCAACATAATGTGAATCATTGTAGAAGTGATGGTTTTAATCTGGGAAACACTCTGGGCTTTACAAAGTCAATTGCCACTTTAGTTCATTAAGTAAATCAAAATTCCTGTGACAAGTGGATCAGTGGATGATTTATAGGGACATGGTGTTTTTTTTCTTTTAAAAAAAGGGTGTCTCATTAAAAACCCACATTGACATTTCTGTTGCATTGAAAGATGAACAGTATGTTTAAAACTCCTTTCAGAAATTACTCTAATATAAATTGCATTTTAACATTTTTGATTTCAGTCATTCCAAAATCAAAGATGGGGAAATCAGTCCTATCATTCTGGGGTAAATGCACAGAGACAGATTGTGTTTTATATCTATCAGCGGAGAAGTTCCTGACACAACTAAGAAATTGTTATACACAGAAAGTGGCTGCAAGGTACCCAGGACAGACTGAAAGAGGTAAACATGAACTAAAAACAGTTTAACAAAAAAAATTCATAATGCTCGCGTAATAAAGTCAAAATAAAATTAAGATACTTTCTTGTAAACTGCTCTTGACAAAATTTACTGTATAGTTCTGGTCACCCTATTATAGAAAATATATTATTGAACTAGAAAGATCGCAGAAAAGATTTACTAGGATGCTATCGGGACTTGATAGTTCGAGTTATAAGGAGAAGCTGGATAGGCTGGGACTTTTTTCTCTGGAGCGTAAAAGGCTGAGGGGTGATCTTACAGAGGTCTATAAAATAATGAGGGGCATAGATCAGCTAGATAATCAATATCTTTTCCCAAAGGTAGGGGAGTCTAAAACTAGAGGGCATTGGTTTAAGGTGAAAGGGGAGAGATACAAAAGTGTCCAGAGGGGCAATTTTTTTCACGCAGAGGGCGGTAAGTGTCTGGAACAAGCTGCCAGAGATAGTAATAGAGACAGGTACAATTTTGTCTTTTAAAAAATGTTTAGACAGTCACATGGGTAAGATACATACAGAGGGATATGGGCCAAACACGTTCAACGGAGACTACCTTAGGTGTTTAAAAAAAGGGCAGCATGGCCAAGTTAGGCTGAAGAGCCTGTTTCCATGCTATAAATCTATGACTAATTCATGCAACTTGATGGGACAATTAAACATGTAAGTTGCTTTCTTCATGTGACTGGAATTTTATTTTTGGAACGTATGAATAGGAATAGGCCATTCAGCTCCTTGAACCTGTTCCACCATTCAAATCGATCATGACATGATATATCCTAACCCCATTTGGCTCCAGATTACTTCCTATTCTTCACTAGATGAAATCAACTGAGCTGAAACTTGAAGTTTAAGCTGGTATCTACTGCTTTTTAAGAGAATTCCACGCTTCTACCACCCTTTATAAAGAAATAGTTTTTAACTTCTCTCCTGTCCTGGATTCCCCCACCATGGACAAAGTTTCTACCCTCTCTACTCCATTAATTTTTTCATTAAACCCCCTACAAATATCCATTAACCTTCTATATTCCAGGGAATGCAAGGCTAATTTATATAAATTTTCTACATGATTTAACCCTTCGAGCTCAGAATGCTACAGTTCTTCAGGTGTGGTCTAAACAAGGCTTTCTAGAGCTGTAGCAGAACTTCCTCCTTTTTTATATTCTAACCTGCTAGGTATAAAGATTAATGTTTCATGAGCCTTTTTAAATATTTTTGCACCTGACCATTACATTCCAGTGAAATGGTCACTTATGTCTCTTTTGACCTCCCCTATTCCTATATGTTCCCCATTTAAATAATCTATTCTTTTTTGGTCAAAAATTGGTAAACTTAGTCTTAACTGTCTTGAAATCCTTCTATCCCAGATTTACCTTTCACTTTAAAATTGTCAAGACATTGATAATTCTGTTCCTGTCAATTCTACCTATAATGATATCAACCTTCGGGTCATTTGCAAACTTGGATTTGTAATTCTCTGTTGCGAATATAATACTGAGGTCAGGCAGTAACCGTGCAGAGGGAAAAACAGAGTTAACCTTTCTTCAGGTAATTGACCTGAAACATCAGTTTTTTTTTCCGCAACTACTGCTTGACCTGAATATTATTAGATGTTTTGTTTGTTTTTAGATTTTCACTATCTTTGTATTTTGCTTTTGGTTCTTTATTTATTAGTGACATAATGCATGGTGAAATGTTGAGGCCCCAACCTTAAATACTAATTATTGCTGAAAAAAAGTGACACACAATCACTTACATACAGGAATATGAGGGGGGTGGGGGTGGATGAGGGTTGGTAGAAACAAGCTATTGAGCTGGATGATCAACCTGATCATCATAAATGAAGGAGCAGGCTCAAAGGACTGAATGGCTTACTCCCATTTCTATATTCTGTTTCTGAGAGAATCATGCTGATTGGCAAGTTGATTCTGGTTGAGGCATTGCCATGGAAGATGCACCAGGGAACTAATGACCCTGTGCTTTTGTTATAAATATTAACTGTCCATTTTTGTTACCAAATCCAATTACATTCCACTTTACAATGGTTCTACCCTTCAGAATTCTAGCATCAAAATAAAAATTGCAGAACATTTTAGTGTTACCTTCATAAAAACATATTGCACTAAAGGTTAAGGTAATCACTTTCACTCAGCTGTATTAAAAGAGATTGCACATATTGGATTTTTAAAGCACAAAGTGTATAAAACAAGCCAGTACATATATATGAAGGGGCCAGAATTAACCTGCCCTTTCACATTCACTGATGACTCACTTGCTTTGCATTTCTACAGTCTTATGTATTTCTTCTTTTCTTCAAATGTTTATGACGGAGAGAAGGGCTGGGAACATTGATTACAAAGTATAGGAGTTAGATGTTTTCTAATGTGATATACCATTCATTGATTCAACAAAACAACTTGTGTTGAAACTGTGAAAATATGTGTCCTTCAGATAGTGTGGGAGTAAACTACAAGAAGTTACAACAGACAAGGACAGCTATAATGTTATACAGCAGAGAATATAGTGTTTATTGAGACTGAGCAGTTATCAAGTTTAATCACACTAAAACTTTAGATTCAGGTCCGAGTCAAACAACATTAAGAAAAATTGTTCGGCGTTTTAGAGAAATTCAATAAACAAAAATGTCAGCAACATTATGATTCAAGTCAAAGTGGATTAGTCTGGAGTAGACAATTATGAAAAGGAAATGAATTACCAAGGTCTATAACTATTTTGCCGAGATACCAAAATGTAACTGTTTCTACCTTTCTACATAAATCATAATTCTCCTGTCCTTGGTGTCACATTACTTTTTCCTTATAGCTGGGTTCATGAACTATGTCGAAGGAAAACTTACTGATTGCCTCCTACCACAGACAGGGCTTTAACAGGTAGCACAGTGGTTAGCACTGCTGCCACACTGCACCAGGAACCTGGGTTCAATTCCAGCTTGGGTGAATGTCTGTGCAGAGGCTAAACGTTCTCCTCATCTCTGCATGGGTTTGCTCCCACAGTCCAAAAGAAATTGGCTATGCTAAATTCTCCCTCCAATGTACCTGAACAGGTGCTGGAGAGTGGTGACTAGCAGATTTTCACAGTAACTTTATTGCAGTATTAATGTAAGCCTACATGTGACACTAATAAAAAAAAAGATAGCGAGTCAAGCTATTGCCGATGGTTGGATGCCCCTCCCCCATTAAACTGTGGCAAGGATGAATTCCTTTTTGAAGGTTGATCACAAATGGATTTCTAGTTGATCTTACATTGTCATACAACTTTTCTCAAAACAGTCTGTAATAACATATTAAGTCTTTAAATTTTTCCTTTTTTAATGCTTTTGTAAGTATTCAGAACACTACTGCACCAGATTGTCAGCTGTTGTGAATTACTGCTCTGTCCTAATGTCTCTGAGGAAGTGGTGACAGTCTTCCAGTTTTTCAATTATGTAAAAAAGTTCAAAATTACTCAGCTGGGAACACATCTGACCAGACTTGCAAAGGAAGGTAAGAGAAAATGTTACTTGTTTGTACTAATACTGGAATGTGTAGTTATTAATTTAACAGAAATTTATGAACTAATGCAATTATGTTTGAATTACAAGATTTTTTGGCTGCAATTGTGTCAAGTTGTAAATACGTCAAACAAATTTCAATGGATTAAGACTAAAGTTTAAACATACAATAGCCATAATTTCTCAAAGTACTTTAGAATTGGATGAATTGGATCTGCACTTCAGACTGAATGCTAATCAATGTTGCCATTCTTAGGACCTTACCACAGCAAGACCCTTTTATCTACCTCCTAAGATTCAACCAAAACATACAATTTTTCAGTCAAAACTTTATCTGTGATGCCCATGCATTACCCCACATTATACATGGCTGTGATGTTTAATGCGGATATGTACATCAGTGAAATCTAATCTGAGACAGGGAAAGCTGCAAAGTCACAAACAAAACAAACGTTTACACTATTGACTAATTAGCAAAATGAAAGTTGATAATTTGCTCATTAGTTCCACATCAATGTGTGTACAACAATTTACAGCACTGTACAAATATTGCTATACAAGATACAGTATAAAGGTCTCATAGCTATAAGCAGGTATGACACAAACCACTAATTGGAGCTGTTAATTATATGGTTTAACCTGTGCATTATGTCTTGAGTTGTCATTAGAAAGCAGACCTACATTAAAAAACGTGGATGCAAACATATGAAGCTTTTGGAATCATCTGCATTTTAAGATCTAGCAACTAAGAAGAATCTTCCAGTTTTATGCTAGGTATTTGGGCCATTCATAGATATAGTCACTGCACAAAACAATAGCATCTCTAATACATCTGTTAAGTAGGATTTCCTCACTAATATCTAGGAATAAATCTGAACAATTAGCAAAAGTGACACGATCTCGATATTTTCAGAATGAAATGCTGTTGGGAACTTCAGTCTTTTGGCTAAGATCAAGCATGGGATCAAACCCAAGATTAGGTGTCATGCCTATTCTTGATGCGGATGTGCCGGCGTTGGACTGGGGTAAACACAGTAAAAAGTCTGACAACACCAGGTTTTAGTCCAACCGATTTATTTGATAGTAAACTCACAAGCTTTCGAGGGGACTGCCTCTTCGTCAGGTGAATGGAGAGTTCTGGCCTCGGACAGAGCATATAAAGCACAGACAGTTTAGAGATTACTGATTAGAATGCGAATCTTTACACCTAACCTGCTGTTCAAGTCCTAAAGTGGCCGACAATGTGTGTGGAAGGAGCACTGATCACAGGTTAAAGAGATGTGTATTGTCTCCAGACAGCACAGTGAGTGAGGTTTTGCAAACCCAGGCAAGTCACGGGGGTTACAGATAGTGTGACATATTCAGATTTGCATTCTAATCAGTAATCTCTAAACTGTCTGTGCTTTATATGCTCTGTCCATTTTCAGTAAAGCAGCTGAGAAAGGGTGGGGGCCAAGACTATGATAAAAACCATGGCCAGAATTTTACAGACCCTCTCGTCCAGTAGGATATTATGGTCCCGTCAAAGTAAACGACAGTTTAAATGGCCTGCCACATCCGGTGGAAAAGGAGACACTGATGAGGCTGTAAAATCCTGGCCCATATTTTGTTCTTGATTTATAAAATTGCACCATGAAAGAGTACTGTATTACTCACTAATTAAATAGGATAATGATTCCAAATGATTAGATAGGAAGCTGACTCCGAGCTCTTTTGAGCAAAACCAGAATAAATTGACAATGAACAAACATTTGCACGCACCGCCACCCTCCTACCACACCCACCAGCAGATTTTTTTTTTGCAGATTCATATAGCTTAGCTGATTCAGAGGTGTTTCAAATTATTCAAACTTCTGTACATCAATAATTAAATGTATGAGCACAAAATTTGTATGACTTTGAAAAAACAGGACAGAGAGAGGGTTCACGTGATGAGAGATTTGGAAAATTAAAGAGAAAGGATGAAGTATTAACGTAGAGTAGTGTTACAAGTAATGATAACTAGAATATGACAGGAAGACACAGAGCATACAATGTAAGCTTGATCACCAAACAATGTCAAATAAGGAAAAAAACAGTGAAAAGGTATAATTAAAAGTTTCTTCTCTGAATGCTCACTGGGTTCAGAATAAGATGGATTTCTTAGGAACACAAATAGAAATTAATTAGCATGATATGTTAGCCATAACACAGATGTGGTTGCAAGGTAACCAAGACAAACCTCAATATTCAAGGATATTTGACATTGTGAGTGAATGGGAGAAAAGGAAAAACGAGCAGGGGAAGCTCTATTAATAAAAGGATGAGATCAATACAAGATAATGATCATGATTTGGAAGGTCAAGTTGTAGAATTAGTTTAGGTGGAGATAAAGAACAACAAAGGAGGGTGTGGCTAGTTTATAAACCTCCAAATCTTGGCTACACTGTAAAACTATATGTGAATCAGGAAATAATGGGGACTTTGATGAAAGGTACTAAAATAATTGAGGGCAATTTTAACCTTCGTATAGTTTGGATGAACCAAGTTGGCAAAGGTCACCTAAAGGATGATTCATAGAATATATTTGGGACAGTTCCTTAGCTTAATACATTTTGGAACCAACCAAGAAGCAGGTTATATTACACCTGGTCATATGTAATGAGGCAGGATTAATGATCTCATAGTAAAGGATCCTTTAGGCATGAGTGATTAGAACATGCTAGAATTTCACATTCTGTTTGAGGGTTGAAAATCTGCGTCTAAAACTATTGTCGTAAAATATCAGATATTCCATTTAAAACAGAGAAGAGGATGATTTTTTTCCCTGGGGTCATTAGACATGGAATTCTCTTCTCTAATGAATGTTGGAGATTGGATCTAGGTATTGCTAGCCAGGACAGCATTTGTTGCCCATCCCTAACTACATTTGAACTGAGTGGCTTGCTAGGCCATTTCAGAGGACAATTAAGAGTCAACCCCTGATGGGGGTTTGGAGTTGCATGTGGCAAGAGAGGTATGGATGGCAGATTTCCATCCCTAAAGATGAGTCTTTATGATAATTGATCGTAGTTTCATGGCAAACATTACGAAACAAGTTATTTATGATCGCGCTGAATGGCAGAGGAGCAGGCTTGAGAAGCCGAATGTTTTCTAAAATAATAGGAGTAGACCACTTAGAAAATTATCATTTCTTAAAAATAATCCTTTTATGAAATTGCATATGTAAAGACCAAGAAATAACATGAATTATTCAGCACTTTGCCATTTTTTATTCTTTTGGTTCTTTTATGTTTTTAGTATTTCTTCCTGAGGCTCTACAAACAGAGCTGAAGATGAAGACACTGAAAAAGTTAAAAGAAAAGTTAGTCTCTGAGCTACAGCCTCTGCACCAAACCTTACAGGCAATCAGTATTCTTCAGTTAGATGAGAACCCCAAGGTGACACAAGCTGTAACCTCATTCCTTCGCAGTGCTTTAGCAAATAGTATTTTTAGAGCAAAGGTAAGCAATGATCGTTCTTATGCTGTGAATATATTGTATTTTAAAAAAGGACAAAAATATAACATTTACTGTATTCTATTTTGAGCTGGACTTATGAATAATGCAAATCAGCTAACTGGAACTTAAAGCCATTAATAACATGTACTTTAGAGAAAGATATGGTGTGAATGTGAAAACTATGAAAGAATTGAACTCAAAATATTTCCACATTTTAGTCTCCTTGTAAAATAGAAGCAAGTTTACAGTGAGCAGATAAAAACAGAGGGCCTATTTTAAAATGGAAATAGGTTTCCACATATTTATTAAAAGAACCATAACTTTTCCTACATTACAATAGCACTTACATTTCATAAGAACATAAGAAATAGGAGCAGGAGTAGGCCATCCAGCCCTTCGAGCCTGTCCCGCCATTCAATAAGATCATGGCTGATCTGTCGTGGCTCAGTTCCACATTCCCGCCCTCTCCCCATAACCCTTAATCCCCTCCCTTATCAAAAACCCATCAACCCGTGTCTTAAAAATATTTAGCGAGGTAGCCTCCACCACTTCAACGGGCAGAGAATTCCAGAGATTCACCACCCTTTGAGTGAAGAAGTTCCTCCTCAACTCCGTTCTAAACCGCCCCCCCCTTTATCTTGAGGCTGTGCCCCCTAGTCCTATTATCCTTTCTGAGCGGGAAGAGTCTCTCCACCTCTATCCTATCCATCCCATTCATCATCTTATATGTCTCAATGAGATCTCCCCTCATTCTTCTAAACTCTAATGAGTACAAGCCTAGTTTATTCAGCCTCTCCTCATAGCTCAACCCCCTCAACTTTGGCATCAGCCTAGTAAACCTCCTCTGCACCCCCTCCAAGGCCAAAATATCCTTGCGTAAGTACGGCGCCCAAAACTGCACACAGTACTCCAGCTGCGGCCTCACCAATGCCCTATACAGCCGCAGCAAGACCTCCCTACTTTTATATTCAATCCCCCTCGCTATGAAGGCCAGCATCCCATTCGCCTTCCTGACCACCTGCTGCACCTGCAAGCTGGGTTTTTGCGACTCATGCACAAGGACCCCGAGGTCCCTCTGCACCGTCGCCTGCTGCAGTTTTTCTCCACGTAAGTGATAATCCTTCCTACCATTATTCCTACCAAAGTGGACCACCTCGCACTTGCCAACATTAAATTCCATTTGCCATTTCCTGGCCCATTCGCCCAGCCTATCTAGATCCTTCTGTAGACTCTCCACGCCCTCCGCACAATTTGCCTTTCCTCCAATCTTGGTGTCATCAGCAAATTTCGACACCCTACACTCGGTTCCCTCCTCCAGATCATCTATATAAATGGTAAATAGCTGAGGCCCCTGCACCGACCCCTGAGGCACTCCACTAGTCACCAACCGCCAATCCGAATAGCACCCATTGACCCCCACTCTCTGCCTCCTATTTGACAACCAATCCTCTATCCACGCTAACACCCTACCCCCAACTCCCTGTCCCCTGACCTTCTGCAATAACCTCCTGTGAGGTACCTTGTCAAACGCCTTCTGAAAATCCAGAAAGACCACATCCACCGGCTCTCCTCTATTCACCGCCCTAGACACATCCTCATAGAACTCCAGTAAATTTGTCAGACACGACTTCCCTTTAACGAAACCGTGCTGCGTCTGCTCTATCAAGCAATTCCTCTCAAGATGCCTCGCTATTTCCTCCTTGATGACGGATTCTAACATTTTACCTACAACAGACGTTAAACTAACCAGCCTATAATTCCCTGCCTTTTGCCTGGCACCCTTCTTAAACAACGGCGTAACATTAGCCGCTTTCCAATCTTCCGGCACTTCCCCTGAATCCAGCGACGTCTGGAAAATAACCACCAAGGCATCCACTATCACTTCCGCCATTTCTTTCAGAACCCTTGGATGCATTCCATCCGGTCCTGGCGACTTGTCCACAATCAGTCCCTCCAGTCTGTCGAGCACCTCCTCTCTAGTAACAGTAATGTCATTAAGACCCTCCAGTCCTACCACCTTTCCATCTCTAACACCCGGCAAATTATTCACGTCCTCCTCCGTGAAGACAGAAACAAAAAAGTTATTCAGGACCTCAGCCATATCCCCATCCCCTACCACTAAGTCCCCCTTCTCATCCTCTAAGGGACCAACGTTCACCCTAGCCAGCCTCTTCCTTTTTATGTATTTATAAAAACTCTTGCTTTCCTTTTTTATAAAAACTCTTGCTTTCCTTTTTTATATTAAGCGCAAGCCCAGCTTCATAGTTTCTCCTACCCTTCTTTATCATCTTCTTTGTCAATCTTTGTTGACATTTAAACCTCTCCCAATCCTCTTCTCGCCCACTACTCTTTGCTACTCTAAACGCCTCCGCTTTTAATTTAACACTTTCCTTCACCTCCTTCGTTATCCACGGCTTATTACCTCTCCTCCTACTGTCCTTTTTGACCATTGGAATAAATTTCTGCTGAGCACCAAGAAAGATCTCCTTAAAGATCCTCCACTGCTCCTCAGCAGACCTACCTTCCAACGCGCTCCCCCAGTCCACATTCACCAATTCTTCTCTCATCCTACCGTACTCCCCTCTGTTCAAATGAAGGACGCGCGTCCAGGAACCCACTTTCTCCTCCTCCATCTGCACCAGAAACTCCACCATACAATGATCACTCTCCCCAAGAGGATCCTTCACCGCAAGGTCCCTAATTCTACCAGCCTCATTACATAGCACCAGATCCAAGATAGCTCGCTCCCTCGTCGGCTCCAACACACACTGTTCGAGGAAACTATCCCGGCAGCATTCCAAGAACTCCTCCTCGAGCCCACCGCGTCCAATATGGGTCGACCAATCTATATGTAGATTGAAATCCCCCGTAACTACGGCTGTCCCATTCCTGCATGCTGCACTTATTTGCACGTTATCAGCCCGCCCCACCTCCAGATCATTATTTGGGGGCCTATAGATGATACCCACCAGCGTCTTCCTCCCTTTGCTGTTCCTAATCTCTACCCACAACGATTCCGCTTTCTGCTCCTTGGCTCCAATATCATCCCTTGCTACCACCCTGATGCTATCCTTAATCAGCAGAGCTATACCCCCCCTTTTCCCTCCTGCCTATCCTTCCTAAACACTTGATATCCCTGGACATTCAGCTCCCAGTCCCTGTCACCTTGCAGCCACGTCTCTGTAATGGCCACCAGATCATATCCATTTGTGCTGATCTGCGCCACCAGCTCATCCACTTTATTCCAAATGCTTCGTGCATTCAGGTAAAGTGCCTTCATCCCAGCCTTCACCTGGACCCTATTTGCCGTAACGCCACCAACCATACTCACGCCCTCTACTCCCTCTATTATTGGGACATCCTCGGCCTCTTCCCTTACCTGTACCCTCTCCTCAACTTTAGCCCCCGTAACATCACCTACCCTTGCACCCTCCCCCCCACTAATTAGTTTAAAGCCCTGTCTACAGTCCTCTTTACTCTATTCGCCAGCACTCTGGTCCCAGCACGGTTCAGACCAACCCCATCCCGCCTGAACAGGTCCCACCCAACCCAATACTGATGCCAATGCCCCATAAATTCAAACCCATTCTTCCCACACCAATCCCTGAGCCACCCATTCACTTCCTTAATCCTATCTACCCTACGCCCGTCTGCACTCGGTTCAGGCAGTAGCCCAGAGATAACTACCTTGTCGGTTCTACTCTTTAATTCCATTCCCAGCTTCTCATACTCCCTCCCCAGATCCTCAGTTCGCATTTTGCCTACGTCGTCGGCACCCACATGTACCACAACGACCGGATTCTCACCCTCCCACTCCAGGTTCCTCTGCAGCCCAGATGCGACATCCTGGACCTGAGCACCAGGCAGACAACACACCCTTCTGTGCACTTTGTCATTGTGACAAAGGACAGTGTCAATACCCTTCACCCTACTATCCCCAATCACTACTACATTCCTTTTCACCTTCTCCTTGCCTATTTCAAAAAGTATTTCATGGACTAAATGCTTTGAGACACCTAGTGATCGTGAAAAGCACTATAAATGCAAGTTTTTTATTTAGCGAGTTACACTGAAGGAACTCAATAACAAAATGAAATAATCAAAGAGAAAATCAGGAGAAAAAGAACAAAGAACAACACAGCACGGGAAACAGGCCCTTCGGCCTAACGAGCCTACGCCGCCATCTTAGCAAAGCATTTTCCTACACCTACCTTGACCCGTGTGCATGCGTATGGTACTCCCATTGGAAACCAGATTCAGGGGAGAATAATTTAGGGACAATTTGTTATACCAATCAGCCTAACAGCACATCTTTGGGGTGTGGGAGGAAACCGGAGCACCCGGAGGAAACCCTTGCAACCACAGGGAGAATGCGCAAACTCCCACAGGCACTGGCCCAAATCCATGTATCTGCACAGCTAACAGTGATAGTCACTGAGCTGTTGTGGTGCCCATCTGCTGGTCCAGTTTTAAGCACACACAACGACGCAAAGTACTAGGCCACTCTCGAAACATCCAACAGCAGCCCACACACAACCCACCGTGTGCATGCTCCTCGTTAGACAACAAGGTGGACCGACACACCTGCGGAGTAAAAGAGACAAAACATCAACACGTGTAGCATTAGATTTCCAGTAACGTCCCGAGGCTCTGACCCTTTTTAAAACCATCTCCTATAACCCTCCATCCCTGTTTCACTCATGTGCCTAAGTAAACCTTAAACAAGTCCAGCGTGCCTGCCTCCACCGCCTTACTTAGTAGCACATTCCATACCCCCTGTGTGAAAAACCTCCCCCTGGTATCCAAATTATACTTCTCCCCCCTCACCCTTAGCTCGTGACCCCTCGTGATATTTGTCTCCAATCTAGGAAAAAGCCTGCCACTGCCTGTTTACTCTATCTATACCCTTCATTATTTTATACACCTCTATCAGATCCCTCCTTAATCTCCACCTTTCTAAGGAAAAGAGCCCCATTTACCCAATCTTTCCTCATAACCCAGTCCTTCCATACCAGGCAGCATCCTGGTAAACCTCCTCTGCACACTCTCCAGGGTCTCCATGTCCTTCCGGTAGTAAGGTGACCAGAACTGGACGCAGTACTCAAAATGCAGTCTAACCAACGTTCTGTACAACTGTAGCATTAGACGCCAGCTCTTATACTCTATACCCCTTCCTATAAAGACTAGCATTCCATAAGCTTTCTTTGCAACCTTCTCCACCTGGGTTGCCACCTTCAGAGACTTGTGCACTTGCACTCCCAGGTTCCTCTGCATTTCTATACACTTAATTGGTCTACCCTTTATCATGTAACTCCTCCCTGCATTATTCCTTCCAAAATGCATCACCTCGCATTTATCAGGATTAAATTCCATCTGCCATCTATCTGCCCAATATACCAGCCTATCTATATCCTGCTGTGTCACCTGACAATCCTCCTCGCTATCCACCAATCCTGCCATCTTGGTGTCATCTGCAAACTTGCTGATCACACCATGTACACCCTCTTCCAAGTCATTTACATATATTACAAAGAGAAGAGGTCCCAGTACTGAGCCCTGCAGCACACCACTGGTGACAGACCGCCAGCTAGAAAAGGACCCTTGCACTACTACTCTGTCTCCTGTTGCCTAGCCAGTTTTCAATCCATCTAGATACCTGTCCCTGTATCCCATGTGCCTTAACCTTTTCTACCAGCCTACCATGAGGGACTTTGTCAAACGCCTTACTGAAATCCATATAGATGACATCAACGGCTTGTCCATCATCAACCGTTTTTGTCACCTCCTCAAAAAATTCTACCAGATGCATAAGGCAAGACCTCCCCTGAACGAAGCTATGCTGCGTATCCCTAATCAGATTGCAACGCTCCAAATGCTTATACATCCTATCCCTAAGAATTTTTTCCAACAACTTTCCTACCACTGATGTCAAACTCACTGGCCTATAATTACCAGGGTTATCCCTACTGCCCTTTTTAAACAGCAGTACCACATTAGCTATCCTCCAGTCCTCTGGGACCTCACCTGTGTCCAAAGAAGAGACAAAGATTTGCGTCAGAGGCCCAGCAATTTTATCTCTCACCTCCCTAAGCAGCCTGGGATAAATGCCATCAGGCCCCAGAGATTTATCAGCTTTTATGCTACCTAAAAACCCTAACACTTCCTCCCTCGTAATGGATATTTCCTTCAACTGGTCTACAGCTCCCTCCAAGACATTACAAGACACCAAGCCCCTCTCCTTCGTGAATACCGACGCAAAGTATTCATTCAGGATCTCCCCCATTCCCTCAGACTCAATGCATAGTTCCCCTCCTTTGTCCTTAAGAGGACCTATTTTCCCTCTAACCACTCTCTTGTTCCTAATATAAGAGTAAAATGCCTTTGGATTTTCCTTAATCCTATCAGCCAAAGCAATTTCATGCCCCCTTTTCGCCCTTCTAATTCCCCTTTTGAGCTCCCTCCTGCTCTCTCTATATTCCTCCAGTGCTCTCTCCATTCCCAGTTGCTTAGACCTAACATATGCCTCTCTCTTCTTCCTGACCAAGTCCTCAATATCCCCTGTAATCCACGGCTCTCTAATCCTGCCTTTCCCATCCTTCCTCTTTACCGGCACATGTCTTTAAGAACATAAGAACATATTTCCTGCAACATTTTCAGTTTGCTCTTGAAAGCCCCCCACTTGCCAACCGTGGACTTACCCGCTAACAACCTCTCCCAGTGTCCTTCAGCTCCTTCCTAATCCGACTATAGCTCGCCTTCCCCAGTTCAGCACCCTCCCCTTCGGACAGAACTCATCCTTTTCCATTTTTATCCTAAAGTAGACAGACTTGTGGTCACTATTAGCCACATGTTCGCCTACTGCAACCTCAACCACCTGACCCGGCTCATTACCCAAAACTAAATCCAGTATAGCCCCCTCCCTAGTTGGGCTAGTTACGTACTGCTCCAAGACCAGGTTGTAGAGTCATATTTAGCTACATTGTTTATTAAACTATATGAATTTGTATAGAAACATAAAGCTTTCAATGTACTGAGAAATAATGAGCCAGGTTTTAGTGAAATCATAATGATATGGGGTCAACCTTATCGTTATAAATGTGGAACTCACCCTGCAATTCAATGGGGAAAATAAATCTCCATGCAAAGCACCACACGTTGCTGGCTGATTTGTAGCACTCCTCCGTTTGTTTTGTGAAAACATTGTCACCTCCCCACAATTTTTAAGGTGTTGCATTAGCACATTAACTCTGTCATAAGTCTAAAGGCCAATTAAGTCTTGCAGTTGACAAGTGTTACTTTGATGATCTGATCATTAAGTATTGGGTCTCATTCCAACAGGTTGTGAATTTGTTCAAATCTTAAATTTGACGTTTTAAAATTGTTTTTACTTTGTGTATCTTTCTCAATCAGCTTTCTTTCTCTAATTCTCTTTTTGTATTGGATTTGACATTTAATTCACTCTTCTTAGTCATTCCTTGTTTTATTTCTCAATTATGACACCAAAGTTGGTGGAGTAGTGGAAGAAGTGGAGGGCTCTTGTAGGCTGCAAAGAGACATTGATAGGGTGCAGAGTTGGGCCGAAAAGTGGCAGATGGAGTCTAACTCTGATAAGTGTGAGGTGATTCATTTTGGTAGGACAAACTTGAATGTGGATTACAGGGTCAATGGCAAGGTTCTGAGGAATGTGGAGGAACAGACAGATTGTGCGGTTCATATCCACAGATCTCTGAAGGTTGCCACTCAAGTGGATAGAGCTGTGAAGAAGGCTTATAGTGTGTTAGTGTTTATTAACTGGGGGTTTGAGTTCGAGTCCGTGGGGTTACGCTGCAACCGTACCAGACTTTGGTAAGACCACATTTGGAATATTGTGTGCAGTTCTGCTCACCTCACTATGAGAAGGATGTGGAAACATTGGAGAGAGCGCAGAGGAGATTTACCAGGATGCTGCCTGGTTTGGAGGGTAGGTCTTATTAGGAAAGGTTGAGAGAGCTGGGGCTTTTCACTTTAGAGTGGAGGAGGACGAGAGGCAACTTAAGAGGTTTATAAGATGATGAAGGCGATAGAAAGAGTGGACGTGCAGAGACTATTTCCTCAGGTGGATGTAGCTGTTACTAGGGGGCATAACTATAAGGTTCATGGTGGGAGATATAGGAGGGATATCCAAGGTACATTCTTTACTCAGTGGTTGGGGTGTGGAATGCACTGCCTGCTGTGATAGTGGAGTCAGACACTTTAGAAACTTTCAAGCGGTTATTGGATAGGCACATGGAGCACACCAGAATTATAGGAAATGGGATAGTTTGAACTTGGGTTCGGACATAACTCGGCACAACATTGAGGGCTAAAGGGCCTGCACTGTGTTGTACTGTTCTATGTTCTAATTCTTTAATCTCGTTGATGGAACTGCTAGATTACTTGTTTCCCAAGGTCTCCAGATGCCCTTGCTGTGCTGTCATTAGCTGACACTACCAGCAACTTTGTAGACAAAATTTAAAAACCTACACTTGCACAAACAAGTCGCAAGAATAGGACGTGCCATGTCACCTCCTCCCCCCTCCCCCAACCACTGTAGCAAAATCTAACAAATGTATCACAGAATGATATCAATAATACTTAAGAATCAATTCAGTGGTGTTCAATGCTATGGTTAATGTATTTGACATTTTAACAATTTATATCTGGTAATAAGTCCAATTTCACATTCCCCAGGCTTTGGCCTATTATACAGAAACCTTGCAAGAAAAAGATACACAACTCCAGAGAGCTGCCTGCATGGCACTGAAACAACTGAAGGTATGTTCGGGTCTTGTAGACTTCATGCTTCTACTGATGCACGAAATATATTTGCAACTATTTCAAAAGAAATAAAAGTCCTTAAACCCATCATTAATACATTCAATTAATTTTGTAATTTGTAAGATCCATATGTACAGCTAAATTCCATTCTCAGCAGAGTTGGCTCTGATGATTAATATAAATCATAAAAGCCGACCAGATGGACCAATAAGCAGAACAAAGTACTTGCATATTAAACAATAAAATGCTATTATAACCTTCACAATGTTTCAGAAAGGTCAATATATTGTGAATTTGAAGAACCCTTTCATGAGCTGGAATCATAAAATATTTATTTTAATCTTAAAGACAATACAAAATTATTAAGGAATTCATAGGACTATTAAATTTCACTGGACTAGTAAATCATCTTTGGTTCAGTTAAGGATTAACATTTCAATCAGGTGATATCTTGAAATACTTCAGACTTAGGCCAAGATAGGTGGTGGTGCAGGACAATGACTAAGGAGATAGCTCTTGCACTGTTACCAGGTATATACCCAGATTCTGGCCATATTTCCAATCTGAGAACACATCCATAAGGGAAACTGGTTCCTGTGCCTGTAGAGGGAATTCATGCCCATCTGGGGCCAACAAATTCCTATGGCAGGTCTTAAGAAGGAGGTTGCTGTAGTACAATAATAAGCAGACACTGAGCTGCCAAATGCTTTTTAAGAGAAAATGTCTACTTTCATTGTTGGAGCATACTTAGGCAGCACTTGCATGAGTTCCTCTTTCAATGTTATTGTACACACCTGGATAGGAATGAGAACATCTTACACTGTTGACCTCATGAAAAGTAATAGTGGAAGTGGAATATTCAAAGTGCAGCAGATTGCACTCCATATATTTTCAACCCTATTTACCAGAAAACTAATCAGATGTATCTTTTCATATAAAGACATTGTTACTAGCCATTCTTGGTTCAGTTTTCATGTCTACTTCAAAATAATTAAGCGTCCTCCCCATTTTATCTGAAGTGTACAAGTTTACATTCCAAATGTCTTGCTTAATCAAAAACTTAATTTTACTCTTTCATGGGATGTGTTTCTTTGGCAAAGCCAACATTTGTTGCCCATCCTTAATTGCCCTTGGACTGAGTGGTTTGCTGAGTCATTTCAGAGAAGTGTTAAGAGTCAACCACATTGGTGTGGATCTGTAGTCGCCTGTCAGCCAGGCTAAATAAGGATGGCAGATTGCTCCCCTAAAGAGCATTAGCAAACCAGATTTTACAACATTTGATGATGATTGACACTAGCTTTCTGTTCCAGATTTATTAATTGAAAATCAGAATCCACCAGCTGCCATGGCCCATGGCCCCTGGCCCCTGGCCCCTGAGCAGGAGTCTTTGTTTTCTGGATTACGGGTCTGGTGACATTACTAGTATGCCCCTGTCTCCACTATTTAAGAATTATTTTCCAGAGCTAAAAAAAAAGTATTGATTTCATTCCTGTACCTCCAATTTCTTGCTACTTTGTAAACTCTAACAAATTTGGTTAGTAGTTTTGGACAGAACAAATCTGATGAGGGTGCATTCTGCTTTACAAAATGATCAAAATAGCATGTTGGGCAGCCCATGAAATTTACTTCATCAAGTTGCATACTGCAAGCACAAATGATGAGTTGGTGAGATAATCAAGATGTAACAGAACTATTACAATGCTCTCACAAATAGATGGTAGAATGTGATCTCAATTTGTTCTTCCTTCAAGGCTATGGAAAGTATTGAACAGATTGCCAGCTTGTGCCACTCTCAAAGAGTGAATGTGCGTGACACAGCACGGGAAACCCTCTACTCTTTTGGTAATGCTTTTTATTTTTTACTCTCGTTAATTTTCTATCTTCCTTGTGGAGAACATTTTAAGTATCATTTGCCTTCTAGTATCTCATCTAAGCAGTAATTATTTATGGATCAGCTGTTTTTCTGGATTGATTCATGAAGCTGTTGAATGAACTGCAAAATCTAAACTTCTCAAAAACAGAATTCTGGAAAAAAAAATCAGTAGGATTGGCAGTATCTGTAGAGAGAGAAATAGTTAACATTTTGAATCTGTGTAATTCTTCAGAGCTGGAGAGAGGCAGAAATGAGATTTTATACTCAAGATGAGGCCAAAATAGGTCAGGGATCGGTGGGAGCTTGGGAGAGATTTGACAAAAATGCCATGGGTACAAAACAAGTTAATGACAGCTTTATGGACTAAGGACACATCTAATGCTGACCTAAAGTTCAGATGGTAGAATATGTTCATAGGTCAGCACGGTAGCACAGTGGTTAGCACTGCTGCTTCACAGCTCCAGGGACTTGCTTGCATCACTGTGTGTGGAATTTGTACATTCTCCTTGTGTCTGCGTGAGTTTTCTCTGGGTGCTCCTGTTTCCTCCTTCAGTCCAAAAGGTGTGTAGGTTAGGTTAATTGGCTATGCTAAAATTGTCCTAGGTTAGTGGGATTAACAGGTAAATATATAAGAATATGGGGTTAGGGCCTGGGTGGGATTGTGGTCAGTGCAGACTCGATGAACCCAATGGCCTTTTTCTGCATTGTAAGGTTTCTAGCTAGGGAGGGGCCTCCAGGGAGCTGTATTGGAGGGGCAGAAGGGGTCATGTGTGTTTTGGGGGAAGGAATTGCATGTTTTGGGGGGGCTCCCACCCTGCCCCACAGGGGTGATGGTGTGCCATAGAACCCCCTGTAGTGCACTCACCTGTTGAGAGATTTCTTACTGTGTCCACCACAGTCCAAAACCAGCATCTCCACATACAATAAAAAAACCATTGGGTTTAACAACTTCAGGCCATGAACCCTGTTCTCCTTTTCTTCTCACCTCACAGGTGAGCCTGTAACTTACATTTTGGTTTCTGAGAGCACTGACTTTTTTGTTCTGCTTTTAACACATTATACCATCTGAACATGTTGATGGAGCTGAGAAAACCAACTTTTCTTTCTGGATAATCTAGCTTGCAGTGCAGACAAAATTTGGAGGAATGACCCAAGCTACAGCAATTCCAGTCTTGGATGACCGTCAGGAGCTTGCATGTTCCTCTTGTCTGTGTGGGTTTCCTCCAGGTGCTCCAGTTTCCTTATAGTTTAAAGATGCACGAGTTAGGTGGATTGGCCAGGATCAATGCACAGGATTACAGGGATAGGGCAGGGGAGTGGACTCAAGTAGAGTGCTCTTTTGGAAAGTCTGTGCAGACTCAAAGGGCCAAATGGTCTCCTTCTGCAGGGGGTTTCATGGGAATCACATTGGTGGAGTAGGGTGGGACTCCATCCCTCCCAAAAGCACGCAACCCCTTCTTTCCCCCCAATGCAGCTCCCTGCAGGACCTTCCCCCACACCCTCTCCCCAGCTGTACCCCAAGGAACAGGCCAGGCTTTTCCTCTGCAGGTTATGCTGAGCTGTGCGCCCCCAGTGAATTCCCTGACCCTGGCTCATGTTTTTAAAAAGCAGTTGTAAATCTTGCTAACATGATGTCATATCAATATGGGGGGAATTCCAAATGGGGGTTGGGGGTTGGGGGTTTGGGGGCGGGGGGGGGGGGGGGGGGGGCAGGGAATCAATATGGTAGGAAGTCCACTAATTATAGTGAAGTGTATTGAAAGAAAAGTCAGGGGCTTCATTATTGTCACTGGCAAGGAACAGGGTGAATCAGAAAATAAGATCTTGCCAGCAAGATTCTTGTTTTCAAGTCTCAAAATTTTGCACTGGTGAACACGGATGCCTCAAGTCTTTAAATATTATCATTAATGCTCCCTTTGTTTTGTATCCATGACATCTTTGCCCACCTATGCCCTTCTGCTTTCCTCCACCTCTTCCACAGTATACAATCCATCACATTTCCATAGAATCGCTACGGTGCAGGAGGCTGCCATTTGGTCCATTAAGTCCATTGCACCAATCTGCCAAAAGAACATCTTACCCAGCCCATCCTATCCCCATAACCCCACGCATATACCATGGCTAATTCTTAGTGACTAAGAAGAATTTAGCACAGCCAATCCATCTAACCTGCACATTTTTGGACTGTGGGAGGAAACCAGAGCACCCAGAGGAAACCTGTACAGCCACAGGGAAAAATGTGCAAATTCTGCACAGATAGTCATCCAAGGCTGAAAGCAAACCGAGGTCCCTAGTGCCATGTAGCAGTAGTGCTACCTACTGTCCCACCTCTCTTTCTACCTCTCTACAGTTCTGAAGAGCCATACAGACTCAAAGCTGGAATTTTCCCATCCCGCCTACTACAGGACTCATAGCAGGTGGGGGACAGACATGCAAAGGTCCATTGACCTCAGCAGGCATTTTCCAGCCTTGGGGTAACCATAGTTGGAAAATCCTGCCCAAAATGTTACTCTCTCCAAATGCTGCATTGTCCCAGCATTTTGTCAGATTTACAGTATCTGTAGTATATTGCTTTTAGCTTAAATTTTTCTCAGTACTGCTGATAACCTTGTTTGTATAATTGGTTGGTCCAACAGTATAATTGTTTCCCAACTTTTCCGTTTGGTAAATCTAAATATGAACATTTGTTTTTAAATTTTAAGACAAAAACTCAAGAGACATAATGGAACGATATGTGCAAACTATGACAACATTCTCTAGCACAGAATTTCACATTGAGTGAGTCAGGCTTATTATAAATCAAATAACCAAAATGAATAAAAGTTCTAATGCTAATTGTATAATACAATAATTAGATTTATATACTTTAGAATGTGAAAGCACAGTTCATGCAATGAATTACTTGGCTGACATTTGGTCTTGGAGGAGGCACAATTCCCTCCGGCCCAAACCTTGGGAATATAAAATCCATCATTTTTGGCTCCCAATACAAACTCTCATCATTGTCTCCATCTATATTCTTGGCCACCAATTCACCCTAACACAGACTTCTCAACCTTTGTCCTATTAAACTCCAGACACTAAATACCACGAACTCCCCATTCAAAAACTGCCTACTACTATGCTGGTAATATTACCTGCTTCCACCCCAGACTAAGGTGATCTACCATTGAAACACTCGCCCATACCCATCACCTGCAAGTTCAATGCTCTTCCTCCATAAATTCTGCTGATCCAGCTCTTTTATCTTCATTGAGCTACACTGGCTCTTCAATTAGTATCTCAAAATTTAGAATTCTCATCCTTGAATTACATAGTGCTACAAACTTCTCCTCCATGACTGGCTTCTTGTGCTGAAGTTTGCAGGTCATTGGTAGATACACCTCAGTGCAGGTGAACTCCTCTGCCATTCCATGTGGCACCCAAAACTTCCCCCTCTAATCATGCTAATAAAATGTCTTCATCCTAATAATTCCTTCTTTGGTTCAACATCCATTTTGCCCCTTATCCTTCTGGGATGTTTTCCTATGTTTGATTGGCAACTCAATTTCATAAGGTCTTTACACATTAACTACTGATCAAGAAAATCAGCAAAATTCTGAACTGTTATTTTAACCAATTTATAAATCAAACTAAAAATATTTGCCTGACAAATGCATTATATTTTTGAACATGTGCAGGTCTGTTACATATTGCTTAGATCACCTTTCATCTCATTGTACAGGTGAGAAAGGTCGTTTGGCTTTTGAGAAGGTGAATATGTTATGGCACGAAGGAGGCATGAACCAAGATTCAATTACTGAAATTACCATTCTCTGAAGACTTAACTATTAATTTCAAAACCAACCATAATAAGCATTGGTAAATAATATGCTTGTATTCAATAATTTTGCTTATACTATTTCTATATTGTATAAAGATTTGCAGTCAAAATGCAACATTTATATTTTTGTCTCATACAAGTGGTTATTTGGTGTTGGTGTGCAATAAAGTGCTGTGATTTAGATTACTGATCCATACTGCTGCACTGCTTTTTTTTAAAAACTTGTAAATGTTTCAGATTCTTAAAATTGATTGTTTTTATAAATTGTTAATCCCAAATATTCTGCACTTCAGTATGTTAAAATGTCTATATAAGAGTGTGGGCAAAGACGTATTATCAAACTTTAACTGAATAAATGATGCACTTTAAACAAAGCTTTTGTAGAGTTCGCTGCAAAACTTAACTATTTCTGACTCGATTAAACTTGAGCCATTTATTACTTTTCAAGCAGACAGAATAAATGTTTGCCTCTTGTAGTCTAAATATGGAATTGTCATCTGAACAGCTATCGTTCTTGGGGGATATCAATGAGAAAATATTGCCTTAAATCAATGACAAAATACCTTGTGCTAGGGTGTTGGAATGGAGTCAGTCCTTAGGTACAGTTCATGGGTAAACTTGATGGGGGGGAAAAATCCCAAGTAAATAGTTCTGATGGCCTGCAAGCTAAAGCTTCAGCATATAGGATGATCCTAACTGAATAGGATGATGTTTACTGGTGCTTTGAGGGCAAACTGCATAACATTAACAGGTTAAAATCCAGCATATACATGCATATGCTTTGAGAGAAGGAGGATCCTAAACCTCAATGAACCCAAGTTCTTCAAGCTTGAGTAGGTGGATATATCTCTAACTCTATTACAACAACCAAGCATTTGGTTTGGAATATGTCAGTGTGGATCTTGTTAGGGTACGGATCAAAAACCCCAAGGTATATCAAGTAGCTTAGACCCCAACTATTTGCTGTTTTGGTAATGTGAGGATATGATGTTTCATTCTAAGCATGATTCTACTGACAAAATGGGAAGTTTTTAATCAAAAACTTTATTTAACAACATGCTATAACTATGATTTAGTTCAGCATTTAACATTTGAACAACACTTACATACAAGATACCTATCCCAACATTTGAACTGCCTGCTGCCCAGACAAATCAGCACCTTGTAAACCGGGACTGAATTTTAAACATACCCCTCACACAAAACATGATCAAAATTTATTTCTTAAAGGCATTGCATCATCTCAATTTCCATGGATGGAGACATTCTACTGATCAAGCTGCCCAAAAGCTCAATGGGACCAATTTTACCATTGTCATTTTAAGTGCCGATTCTGAGTGCAGTACAGATCCGACTTAGAAATCCGCTTTCAGGTGCCCCCATGTTCTCAGCCAACTCCAGTCTGATTCACGCAGTTGGGGTGGGGTGGGGGGGGGGGGGGGGGGCAGTGGTTAGTGCTGTCAGAATGATCAGAGCTGTGAACAGCACATGTGCAGTTAGAAAAAAATTGGAAAAAACACACCTGTGAAAAGCAAGAGCAAGGGTGTAGCCGGAGGGGGGAAGCGGGTAAGATCTCAGGGGGTGGGGGGCGGGAGGTGGGTAAGATATGTCTCGGGGGCAGATGGATCTCTGGCGGGGGAGCAGGGAGTCCACTGCCACTCTGCGGGCGCTTGGTGGGGAGAGCCAGGGTGGTGATCAGTCTGGGTAGTGGGGGTGGTGGATAAGGCACACACACACACACACACACACACACACCCCCCCCCCCACCTTTATCCACCCCCTCGCTACCCAAACTAATCGCCACCCCTACCCCACTTCCCCTTTCGATTGCTCGCAGTGGCAGCAGACCGCAGCCCTTGCTGGACTCAATGATCTGGCCTCACTACCTCCCCGCACGCACCACCCCCCCCACTTCCAACAATGAAGTTGGCTCACTCCTCTCCTCCAATAGAATTGTCTGGCCTTACTCCTCCTTCAGAGCTCCTCCTGACCCGCCTCCTTCCTCCCCCCACCACTACCGGACAACAATCAGCCCCTCCACCCACCAGAGATACATCTGACCCACCTCCTCCTCCTCTATCCCAATCAGATAATGATCTGACCTGCCTCTACCCCCACCCACATCCCCATTGCTGATCTGCGTCAGAGAGCCGTTGGGAACACTGAACGCGTTCTTCAGAGGCTGGAGCATCCAACTCAGATTTTTATTCAGCAGGTCCCTAAGTGCAGTTCCGGATTGGTAAACACAGTGGTAAAGAGGGAAATACTGATAGAGTTGGGCAGGCAGTTTATTAATTCAATTTAAATGCATGCAAATGTGTTTAAATCATCGTTGCACCCAATTTGGGCACAGAACGGATCCCTGCCATTCGCAGGTCTCAGTAAAGTGATGATTTGTGCAGACTCAGGTGCAGATTGCAATAAAGGCTTCACACCCGACTTTACCACAATTTTGCGCCCGAAAATGGGTGCAAATTGTTGGTAAAAATCAGGCCCAATGATGGATTACTTTGTAATAGAATAATATTAGTTGAATCATGTAAATAAACTGTAGGTATTTATCCTTAATTTAGAACACTGAATTAGTGATAAGCCAATACAAAATTATCCATCACCCTAGTATAAAATCTTTTGCATATGTTCCTCATTTCTAACTAAAATAATATGTCTGAACTTTAACCATTTGCTGGAAGTAGTAATCAAAGAGCAGCATTTTCCCACTTGGGTTGAACATAACACATGAAATGGGAGTAAATCATATGAGCCTACTCCACCATTGAATACGATCTTGGCTGATCTAGGGTTTCAAAACAACATGTCAGGTTCCCCCATAATCTGGGAATTTAAAAACACAAACACTATCTCAGCTTCAAATGTATTCAACAATGAAGTATCCTCAACCCTCTGGGGTAGAGAATTCCAAAGATTCACAATGATAGGTTTGGAAGCAGGAATGGTTGGGAAAATAAGAAATGGGGTGGGAATATTTCCGACACATTCCCACTACAGGGGAAGTTCCCATTGTGTGCAAGGTGATGAATTGGCTACCTACTAAACACAGACACTTAAGCCAATTAACATATCTAAAGAAAAATTAGAGGCCTCCAGCATTTTTTTTAAGCTTCATATGGAGGCTAATTGCTCCATGAAGTGCAATTAGAGAAGCCATTAAAGCCAGAGGATTCATGGTCAAGAACAAATTTGAGGCCTTAATTAATCTGAAGGGGCCTGCCCTTTTTATTACACATTTACCTCTCCCAGTGAGTTTCCATGTTCAGACTCTCTTGATATCCTACTGGGCTCAGCAGTTCTTACCTCTTCCTGTGGGGCTGTCAAGGTGTGGGTATGCCGGCATTGGACTGGCGTAAACACAGTAAAAAGTCTGACAACACCAGGTTTTAGTCCAACCGATTTGATAATAGACTCACAAGCTTTCGGGGTTAGCCCCTTCGTCAGGTCAGGGCTGTCAAGGCTCAGAGGTGGTCAATTAGCAGGCCCATGGTTGGGACTGAGCTGATCCTGCCTACAGCTTCAGTAAGTAACTGAAAAATAGGCATTTCCCACAAAAGGCAATCCAAGTTAGAGAGAAGACGACCTTTAGGAAAGATAAATTTCAACCCATTAATAAAACTGTGCATGCATGTGTTGTCACTGGACTTTAGAATCCCACAATTGTACAAAGGAAAGCAATATATAGCAATTTACTTCCCTATGTTTTGTGGATGCTTCCACATTTTTCTTTAGCTGATCAATTAGGAAATATTTTGACTGATATTTTCTCTTTTTACATGTCTAAATCATTTACACAGACAATTTAAGGGCACACTACATTCTTCTTCCTTACTTTCAATTCTTATGTCATTCTCTCCATGCCACAAGGGCTTTAATCTTAAAAAGAAACCATAAGTAAACTTTATCAACACATTGAAAGTCTAAACATTATATTCATTATCATGCATGACTTGACTTTATCCTGCAGTGTTAATTGGCCTCAAATAGCCCATACTGAAATATTGACCAGGAGTCCAGTACAATGTCAGCAGCTTACAAGGAGAGTCAAAGTCTATCCCACCCCCAGCTTGTTTCACAGTTGTGATACCTTGTGTATCAACTCCCCCCAAAAACTGTTATCGTTTGAGATATAAAGAGAAAAAGCCAGGCAAATTTGAGACCCTACATGATCAAAACTGATCACTGGCCTCAAATTCCTTGTAATATCTACCTTCTCCCCCTCTCCCATAAAGAGGAGCACTATTCGTTGGGAGAAGAATTACCTCTTGTCATCTAATCTATTTTTAGCTTTACACAAACTAATTGTGGCCCCTGGTCTTACTTAAGATGTTTAATTGAAACAGTCAACTTGACCACCACTCATTTTCTTAATTTACAAACCTCAATTTCAGTCTGAAATGTAGAATTCCAACATCTTAGCCTATCTTGATAACCATGATGCTTTGAATGGAGAAGTCTAGTGGATCTCTTCTGCAATTTTTTCCTCAAAATCACCCACCACGTGAAGAGATCAAAGGACAAACCAATTTCTTGTCAGACAAAATAGCATGCCTTGTATCAGAATCAATTGTTGAATACACTCCCAACACTTGCTCAGTCAACTATCACAAACCTTCAGAGAATGCCCAGCTCTTTCTGCTACATTTTTTAATGCTTTCTCCTGAGGAGTGTATGTATGTGAAGTATTTGATTTGCTCACATGAATAACACTGCATTGTTTCGAATTAAACACTTTACTAGTCATTAGCCCAATCTCCCAGTACATCAAGATACACTTCAAAGTATTGTCTACAGTCCTTTCAAAGATTTTGGCATCATCTACAAATTTGCAGATATGATCTTCCACCTACATCCAGGAAACTAGTTAAAGTGAACAACAACAGGACACCACTAGTGTCTGGTCTCTAGCAAATCTAAATCCTCCAATAACCACTTCCTGCCTACATCCTTGCAATCACTTCTCAATTTAGCACAATAACTTGTATTTACATAAGGCAAGTAACAGCAGTTTCAATGAAAATATTTTTGACTTTGAACCACAAAAGGCCAGAAGGTTTGATTAAAGATAGATTAGGTTTGGTTAGAGATAGATTAAGGAGCATCTTAAAAGGGGAGGTAGAAAAGTTTATTCATAAAGTCCAAAGCTTAGGGCCAAGACAGCTGGAAGCAGACACTAAATGGTGAAGCAATTAAAATTAAGGGTACACAGGAGATAATAAGAGTAGACTTCTCCAAGTCTGAAGGGATAGGACAGGTAGAGATAGAATCATACAGTACAGAAGAGGCCTTTCAGCCCATTGACTCTGCACTGACATATGAAACATCTGACCTCCCACCTAATCCCATTTTCCAGCACTTGGGCCATAGTTTTGAATGTTGTGTGCCAAGTGCTCACCCAGGTACTTTTTAAAAGGACACAAGGAAGCTTGCCTTCATCACCATCCCAGGCAGCGCATACCAGACTGCCTCTGGGTAAAAAAGATTTTTCCTCACATCCCCCCCTAAACGTCCTACCCCTCACCTTGAATGTGTGTTCCCTGATGAATGACCTTTCAACTAAGGGGAACAGCTGCACCTTGTCCCTCGAACAGGTCGTCCCTCTGTATTCTTTTCTCCAACAAAAATAACCCAACCCTATTTAACCTCTTTCATAACTTAAAATGTTCCACATCCTGGTGAATCTCATCTGCACCCCTCTAGTGTAATCACATCCTTCCTATAAACATGATAGCCAGAACTGCGCACACTGCTCTAACCATGGCCTCACCAAAGTTCTATACAACTCCAACATACTTCCCTGCTTTTGTAATCTATACCTCAATTCATAAATGTCCCATTTGCTTTTTTCCACAATGCTTCGATCTTCAGAGATCTAGGACAAACACATCAAAGATCCTTTTGTTCCACAGAACTTACGAGTATTATGTCATTCATTGAATGTTTGTCAAATTATTCCTTCCAAAGTGCGTCTCCTCGCACTTTTCAGGGTTAAATTCCATCTGCCACTTATCTGCCCATTTGATCATCCCATCTACATCATCTTGTAGCCTCACTTAACCACCCAGCCAATCTGTCATCCAGCGTTACTAATCCTACTCCCCCTAGTCATCTACGTTGTTTATATAAATTACAAATAATATGGGACCAAGCACAGATCTCTGTGGTACACCTCTGGACTCTGGCTTCCAGTCACTAAAGCTGTCATTTGTCATCACCTTCTGTCTTCTACAACTGAGCCAATTTTGAATTCGCTTCATCAAATTACCATGTATTCCATGTGCATTTGCCTCTTTATAATCTCACAAGTGGGACCTTGTCAAAGACTTGGTGAAATCCTTATAACCTATCATCTACAGTACCCTCACCTACAGACCTGGTCACCTCAAAAACAGTCAATTTGTTAGGCATGATCTTTCTCTAACAAAGCTATGCTGACTATCCATGATCAAGCTTTGCCTCTCCAAATGCAGAGGCATAGTCTCCTTCAGAATTTTCTAATAGTTCCCCTACCACTGACGTGAGGTTCACTGGCCTATCTCTACAACCTTTCTTAAAAGCAGAACCATATTAGCAGTTCTCCAAATCTGCATCACCTCCTTTGTGGCCAGAGAGGAATTGAAAAAATTGGGTCAGAGCCTCTGCAATCTCCTCCCTTAGCAGCCTGGGACACATTTCATCCAGACCTGGAGAGATGTCCATTTAAGCCTGCCATCACATCCAATATCTTGTCTCTCTCAATATCAGTCTGCTCAAGAACTTTGCAGTCTGTGTTCCATTCTTTCATTTTCATTCTCTTGGGTGAAGATGTGAAATTTTCGTTCATTCTGCCAATATCCTCTGGCTCCACCCACAAATTGTCCCCCTAGTTTGTAATGGGCCCTAACTCTTTCCCTGTTTATCCTCTTCCCATTGATATAGTTGAAGATCTTAGGCTTTTCTAATTACTTTAAGCTCCACTTGCAATTCACTAATACCTCTGCTGAATTGCTTCCCTTGTACCTGTTAAAAGTCTCCAATTTCCTTCTCCATCTTGAATATTTTTGGTCATCCATGGTTCTCTAGGCATGTTACTCCTTCCTATCACCCTAGAAGGAACATATACCCTCTCTATTTCCTTTTTGAATGCCCTCCGCTGTTCATCTGCAGATTCCCCCACTAGTAGGTATTCCCCATCTACCTTAGCCAGGTGCTGCCTGCTGTCCCCCAATCCAAAACTTTTTTGCAACTCATCTATTTCTTTGCTCATAACAAGTTTAAATTGTACCATGTAATTGCTATCACTGAAATGCTCTCCCACCATCATCTTAGCCACCTGTCCGACTTCATTCCTAAAATTAGATCCTGCTCAACTCCCCTTGTTGGGCCACAGAAGGGAAGCAAGAAAGACAATTTTACAACAGATATGTTGGTGGACAAGGAGGCAACAACAAAAAAAAAATCAACACACACAGATATAATGTTGATGAAACCTCGTGCAGGTTAAGATATGGGTAGAGCACAAATTTACATAGATTAGATAATGGAAGGCTGATCAGGAGAGCATTGGAATCATCGCGTTAGAAAAAGATACGGGCAGGGTCGACGTTGAGCAATGCTTTTGAATGCCAGACAGGTGGTGACACATAGATTAGGAAGGTTGCAAAAATGTGATGACACGGAGCCAAATTCTGTCGGAGTACACATGGAACCCAACATGTTTGTGACAGAGAGAAATTGAATGGAGATGAGATAAAAGGGGCCAAGGATAAATCCTTGAAGGACTTGAGGCAATGAAGATTTGGGAAACTTTTCATATGATTCTCTAGCTCCAATTCAATGGATAAGAATGGAACCAAGGAAAATTACTTCTAACCAACTGAACAATAGAGGGCAGGTGTTGAAGGAGGATGGTGTGCCCAAGTGTGGCACAGCCTGCAGGTGAGTAAAAAATGTGGATGGCAAGTTATCAAGGTCAGTCACAAAGCATGCAATTTGTGGTTTTCATTTGGGATGTTTCAGCACTGGCAGAGCCAGAAATCCAACTGAATGGAATCAAACAGGGAATTGTGGGAGATTACAACATCGTCAAGGGCTTCAGAATAAAGGGATATTAGAGATGGTACAATAGGACAGAGGAACCATTGTTTTTGAGGCAAGAGGGGGTGATGCTGGCAAATATGTAGCCAGTAACAATATCAGCTCACTTGGTGTCAGGAAGGGAAGTCGGGTAGTCAATAAATTGGTTGGAAAAGGATCAAGGGCACAAAAGATTGCATAGGGATATTGTCAATGGATTTGAAATTCAGAGAACCAGGGTAATGCTTTGGAGACCAGGGTTCGAATCCCACCATTTGAGTTCAGTAAAAATCTTGAAATAAAGTCAAATAATGACCATGAAATTATTGTGGATTGTTGCAAAAAATCATTTAGTTCTCTAGTATCGTGGAGGAAAGGAAACATTCCACCCTTACCTGATCTGACCTATGAGATTCCAGCACCATATGGTTGACTCTTATAAATACCCTCAGAAATGGCCTAGCAAATCACTTTATAATCAAACTGTTATAAAGTCAATATGAAACTGTATGAATTATGTAGCAAGAAGCAACATTGGCCCTGTTGACCCTGCAAAGTCCTCCTTAACATCTGGGGGCTTGTGCCAAAATTGGGAGGGCTGTCCCATAGACTATTCAAGCAACAGCCTGACACCGTCATACTCATGGAATCATATTTTACAGATAATACAGATCAATATCCACATCATGAATATCCTGTTGCACAGACAGGACAGACCCAGCAGAGGTTGTAGCAGTGATAGAGGTGAGAGGGAGTTGCCCTGAGAGTTCACAACAAAGTCCAATGTCTCCAGAATGGAGGTAATAGCTCACGTTGTTGAGAAAAGAAATCTTGAAGTGTTCATCTCTCATCAATACAGAATAATTAAGTGAGAATCATTTGGCTTCTACTCAATAATTTCTCTTTGTATTTGGCATAGTGCTAGTGATATGTGAAAGCATGCAACAATCTTTTAGAACACTGGATTTTCTAAATCATTCTCAAAACTCAGTTATAAAAATGATCTTTTACATTACAGCTGTCAAATTTCCAGTTTTGTTGCTGTTGCGTATAACAAACTATCAGCATGTCTTTAATGTTCAAAATAAGCCAAGATTAGATTTCTCCAACTATTGAGTACTCCATACTCATCCACTGCATACTTATCCTGTATGCTATTGTTTAACTTTTTGCAACCATTCCTCCTTCCCCCACCCCCCCCAAACAGGTTTGGTTCAAGTCCCAGGCCAGAATTTTACTGCGCAGAATCGTGGCAGTGAGGCTCGCAGAATGGCATTCTCCATTGGCCAAGGTGCAATCTTATGAGCCTTGGGTGGGTGAGGTAAAATTCCAGCACCAGTCTCTATCTTGGAGATTTAATTTAAGGCAACCCATTAGTGTTTTGACCTGACCCAAGGGTTAAAATTTTGACATCTATGAATGCATTAATTCTAAAATTCAGATTGTCTCTCTGCAAATGAAAAGCTGGAAAAAAGAAATTGTCAAGACCAACAGCTGGATGATGAAAGTACAAGTTTCCTAAAAATCATTGTTCTTCATATATTTCAAAGAAATTATTTGAAGTCAGTACAACACAAGTTATTTCAGCTTATTAACTCCATGCTATTTCTCTAAGCAACTCAGCCAGTCCCATCTTCCCATTCTATTCTTGCAGCCTTACAAGTTTATTTCAAGTGCATATCGAATTACCTATGGAAATCAAGTCTCCACTTCCAACACCCTCGTGGGTCACAAAAGCTTTTCCTTACATCATCCCTGTTTCCACATGCCCTAAATCTTATAAATTACTTTAGATGGTTTAACTGCTCCTTGAAGAGTCATTTGACTTACTGTAACTACTCTGCATTCCAGCATTAAGTGAACACATTGTCCGTAGTCCAAATTGAGATGGCAGACTGGAATATCAATGTGATGGCTCAGTGAAAAAAATGTAAAGTGGAATCATGACATTGACAAACATGCTCATTTATGCATTCTTATCTACAGCCTCAACTTAAATTTTCAGATTTCACAGCTAGTTGAAATCTGGCCTGTTCACTTTATGGTTCTCTGGTTAACTTGTCTGAAGATTCTCGCAGTAAGATTCAAAATACAGAGGATTTACCTACCCAAGATGACTAACTTTTTCTTACAAAGTACAAGGGTCCTAGAATCTCCCTAGTAGTTGCATGCAAAACACTCTAAAAACTGACAGATGAGAGAAACTGACTGTAGGGTCATGTAGAGTGAGATGTTGACGTAGTGGTAATGCCATTGGACTAGTAATCCAGAGGCCCAAGTCCTATCTAGTTCATTACTGTCTTAATGGCCACATTAGCAAGCCACTCAGTTCAAAGGCAATTAGGGATGAGCAAGAAATGCTGGCCTTGTCAATGACACTTGCATCTCATGAAACAAAGTCCACAAGAAAGGATTTGTACATTTGAAAAACAAATAGAAAAACACTGCAATCCAGTTTAATTGGCAAATTAAGTACTGTGCATTGCTACAGAGGTGTGAATTAATGCACAGTAACTGAGGAAGTACAAATGGAATAACAAGAAAAAACCTTTCACAATAAAGCAAAAAAAAAACCCAAATTAGTCATTGTAATGGTTGAAAACCAGCTCAGAAGAATCTTCCCAATTCGTTATTGGCAACTGATAATCAAAGCAATTAGTCTTAAAAGTATCTTCATTATACACTGCTTTAAAACTAGCTACCCAAGGTTTTTTAAGCTTTTAACTGGAGGTGAAGTAAAATATCACATGATGAAACATGAGATTTGCTTTCAAATTGGTTTTATTTTCAATTAATGATTATGCGGTGCACTTGAAAGCCAGCTTGTAAAATGGAAAATAGTCCGCAAAGTCTGTAAATGCTCAAAAAGCCCTCAGACCCTTTTGTTAAATGGTTGAACAATATAAAAACCGTAGAAAAATCATACAATATCAATACATGCAGAAGTGGCTAATGCTGCCTAGAAAACAGCAATACAGTTATTTAGTCTACAAGATATTGTACAAGTAAAATGAAATACACAAAGCTGTTTATTATTTGTGGCAAAAAGCTAATAAAAATGTGAAACAGTAAAAAAATGTGAAACAGTCAAGTAGGAACATATTAAAAGATCACACCAGCTCAAGTTAAAAAACAGTGTATCTCAAATGTTATTATAGGTACAGAAAAGTGCAACTTTTCAGCTTCCAAGTGCTTACCTGTAATTTACATAAAGAAACCAGACTGTAAAAAAAGGTGCACAATTTGTATTTCAGAATTCTGGGAGTAGGCTGTTTAGCATTGAAAGTTGTTTGGCAGTGCACTTAGGAGAGGACATTCAAGGATCAAACTTTCGGTTTTATGGTTTTATTTGAAGTCATGCTAATGACAAACACTTAGTGCAAGCAATTAATTTATAATTTTAAATTAAAAGCTACAATTCCACTGAGAAATTTTTATAAAAACAAGCTGTGTTCAACATATCACAATGAAAACAAGTTGGTATTTTTAAAAAATCATTTATATTTGGTCCAAAAGTACATCATTAAAAACAGAAATAATTCCAGTTAAGTCAGACACATCCCTGAAATTTATGAAAACTAGTGTGATCTTATGGAATTTGTTAACCATTTTTTTTTAAAACAATCACATTGCTGGGAAGACAACAGGAGAAAAAGAAACATCAGCACTCATGTGCTCCTATCTCTAGGCATTCTCAGCAACATTCTCAACACCAGACATAAGAATTGTGTCATCTGCAAGGCCATACAAATAAAATACTGAACAGATTTCCCTAATCCTCAGCCATTTAAAATACAGAAAGTGAAAATCTCAGAGAGAAAAATACCTTTGCATAATTTTAGGATTCATTGATGAACTATAACTGATAACATGTTATGAATAATGTTACTGCAATACTGTCACTTGAACGGATGCTGGTTCTCATCATTACGTGGCAAAAAGGTACTTTGTGACCAATTATACCTGGGACGACTGGTTGCTATTAATCTAAAATGCACATTCCAGTGCACCTTACGAAATGAATAGAAGGTCAAAATTAATATTATTTATACGGAGGTAGCCATCACAATACCAATACTATTCTGTGTCAATGTTGTCCAATCGGATTCCAATGCTTGCAAAACTTCCGGTAATCAGGGCAACATATCTACCACATGACGCAAAACACAATTAATAAAACAAAAGCACAATCTTTTGAAAATAGACTCAAGATTTCAAACAATCAGAAAGCAACGCTGACACTCACTGACAGGATCAGGAGGACAAGTAACTTCAATCTTTCACAAAGTTGAACATTGTCCAAAATGGTGACAACAATCTGCTAAATAAAAAACTGCCCCATCTTTGACTGCTCCAGCTTATTTAAAAAAAACTTCAAGAGTAAACTTTCTCTATTTCATCAGAAAACTTAGGAAAGATCTCCACGCATTGGTCTCTATGTAGACTTGTCTTGCTTAGGTTCTGTTACCTGCCATTTCTAACACTGTTTGGCCATTTAATAGAACCCTGGCCTTTTGTAATCTCTCCTGTTACCTCAATAACTCCCCATGTCTTTCAAAAGTTTTACTGAAATGAACCAAGACAAGACAGAGCACTTTGGATCTTGACAGTCTCAGCTTGCCTAATCTGACCATTTCAAACGTTATTGGCGCTGTACGTTGCTCATGCGCCTCAACTGGTTTTATTTAGTAGTTTGGCTTTTGGGAAAAAAAGTTTTCCAATCATCCCCCATGTCACCAGATTCAATAAAGAGTCTTTCTGAAGGCAAGCACTGCTTTTACAGCACTTCAGAGTAGTTCCACAGATTCACCATTCAGACTGAACAGGGACAGAGAAGGTAACAAAAGGCAGGCTATTTTTGTTGTTTCATTAAGTGGCTTCTCAGTTTCCACATAGCTACAAATCCAACTGAATCATATTCTGATAAACGTAAGTGACCCCTGTCTAACAATATGGTTGATTCTTCCTTGCTCAATTAGAGACAGATGACAGAGTAGTCTAGTGAGTCACACACATTCCTACCCACTGCAGCAACTTTTAATGTCATTCAGTTTTGAACAATTCTATAAATGAACAGCTTCAACTTACTCCACATGTTGAGTGGCAAACATATTGGACAAGTGCTCTAAATGAATGGTGGTGCAGGAGCTGTTAACACAGCTTTCATAATGTTGACCAACTTTCTATGCAGAGCTCATTGAATTTTGGGTTGCCCTAATCCTTTAAATTTAAGAGCCTGAAATGATAAATCAATATTTAAATATTACAGTTTGTGTTCACTGAAAATCTGGACATTTATTGTAGACCAAAATTCAACAAAGCACACAGCTTTTTACACCTTCACATGTTTGAGCAAGTACATTTTTATAGCTTGAATTCAACAAAGTATTCCAATTACAAGCTGTTATTTTCATAAAAGGTTTTCATAGGTAATTTCACAAGTTTGTGATTATATTTGCTATAGATCACTCCAAATTGATCAGGCTTCCAAATCCAGTAACTGGTGTCATTCTACTGATGAGCTGCACACACTGCCAGATTTTAGCATCCAAAAAAGTGGCTATAAACTGCTCTGTCCATACAATATTCATAATCTAAACCTTTTGTCTTTCCTTCCTATTAGCCAGAGTTATAGAATGGTCTGGAAATGGGGAATGGAGAAAAAGGATAAAGATTCTTCCAAATTTAAAATTTGTTTTTCAAGTGGCTGACATCCCATGAGATGCAAATCCTATATATTTGTCCACCAGTTGCACATAACATTCACATTCTAAAATTTATTGCAAGTTGAATTTGGAATTATACATAACCCAATTAACAGTAATAGAACTGGGGATCTGGGATGCAACATTGATACTGAACAGTACTAAGGAACTACAATGGTGTTCACCTTGCTTCTTTTCCGATGGAGGAAAAGCATATCTCCTTGGTAAAACAGTTAAAGATCAATTCTTCTAAACATTATACGTTCCTTGAATTACCACTTTTATGGAAAATTTACATTTTATAAATGGTCCACAATCTGTTCATAGTACTACAATGGTCACCAGCCACTAATAGTTTTATCTGTTCAATTATCTATTGGTATGGCCATGCAGTAAACAGCAAGAGCCAAGGAGAATTTTAATTAAGGCATTCAGCATCACAGCTCAATAGCTCGTTTACATTAAAGCAGCTATTCAGCATTCTTGTCATTTAAGAGGTATACCAACACACCACCCTTTAATTCTTCTGTACACACACCAAACTACATTATACATGTCATTGAGTTTAAAATTTTGAGTTTTCACTCCTCAGTTCTGCTAGATTGAACTGGAATAGGGCTTACTACTGATCTAAATGCAGACTTTTCTGGGTGAAGCTCAACAAAGTGCTTCAAGTCAACCGAAAAACTGGTAATGCATATAATAAAGGAAGTCAGTCTCATTCCTGCAAGATGGCCAGTTGAGAGTCATACTGAAAAAAGTCATCTCTAAAATTGACCTTAGCCAAATTTAAGCACTTTTAGAACTGTATCCCGATTAAGACAGCAGGGAGAGAGAGAGAGAGAGACGTGAACAAGCCCTGTAGACAATTTTGGAATGTTTGAACTTGATCCTGTGTACTTGAAATGTGAGGAACATCTCAATGACAGTGTTTTAAAAAAACACCCTTGATATATATTTATACATACACATGCCATAATAGATTGAAACACAGGTATGCTAGCTTTTACATAAAACGCCCATCATGGAAATCAATCACTGAAGGATTAACTTTTCAGTGTCTGCCTCATAACCACTGTCATTATTACGAATCAGATCATGCAATTATTTTCAATGTATGCAATGCATGTTCACAGTAGTAATTAAGATATACATCTTTCATCTTCCAAGCAATTTCATATTTAATGATGCTAGTAAGAGTCTGCATGCATTCTACTACATTGAGTACCAATGTACAACTGCCAGGATACAATATACATCCAGACCATTGACAATCATTAAAAAAAAGCAAATCTATAGCTTACACACTGATTTCCTATTATATATTAGTATCCCTGTATTTTCATATACATGATCCAAAAATGTCAAATCTTTTCATTCTCTTAAGACAACAAAACTATATACTGACTACTTACAATTTTCCCTCAGATGATGTACTGGTACCCTATCCTTTATGGGGCAGGTGGTGGTCAGTTTCCAGTACTTGCATGAGGTATTTTATTTCACTATGAGCCTTTTAACACAAGGCTTTGCTGAAAAATGCTATACTTTTAGTACATCAGTGGCTAAAAAAATTGACTACAGTTACAAATAAATATGGAGTGAAAGATGTTAAATTGCAGATATAACAGTTTAAGTTTTTTTTGTGGTGCAGCTGTAGAAATGCTGGTGGAAGTGTTTTGCATTTTGTTGTATTACCCCTCCTCCATTATATGGTTGCTAAATAAAAGGCCAAGAGCTGGTTAACTCACTTTGCTTTCAGATGTTTGTGCAAGCAAGAACACAAGCACTTGTACAATGCAAAATATTTAACAGACACAGTTGAAGAGGTCTGTTTTACTGGGACACCCTGAGCAGCAGTGGAAGCCTCTTAGCAGACCTGTTTTAACAAAAGCGACAATGTAAAGCCAAAGCTTTGCTGAGATTAATGCAACTTCACCACAGATGCAGCCCAAGTTGTGTTAGAAAGTACATTTTTGACTAGGTGTTTGGAAATAAAATGCAATTTTAACATAAATGCTACATTCGGTTTCTAAAGAACATAACATATTGGGCATTTTCATTAGATCGAAAAAATGGCACAACTGGCATTATTTTGTAATCATGAATTAGATTTGCTAGGGTTACAAGGTATGTATTTTCCTGAATGTGATTAATTTCTCAATATTAAAAAGAATGCAATGTACAACACCCTCCCTCTCCTGGCACACGCACTCATACACACACACACACAAAAAAAAAGCTATTTGGCATTTTTACTGCTTTCTCCTGAATATTCAAGGCCCTGAGATTTGAATGTTATGCTCTTGGGACCATGGAACTACAACAAACCATAGTGCATTATCATTTCCTTAAAATCATACCAAAGCTCCAGCCTCAGAAACTAGGTTTGCTTCTTAAGACATGGACCCTCCAGCTTTTCAAAACATCAAATATTTTGTTTCACTATACTCTATAATACATATTTATTCTCTAGATATTTGTCAATGGAAGCATGCCTTGTAACAGAGGTAAGCCCCAGCTGCAAAAGCAGTGACCACACATACATTAAACACAAATGGTTTCCAATGCAACCATGAATTTTTCTCCTCCACCACCTCTTCAACCTCTTCACTTCTTGCTGAATTAATCTGTTCACTTGTCTGCGTGGGCACAGATCCACTCTCTCCAATATGCCTTTTCCGAAGTTCTGATTCTGAACTAAAAAGGACAGAAAAAAGGACAAAAGGACAAAGCAGAAAAATATTGAGAAGTATGCATGTTTTGTAATACTGGCTGATGGTTACTTCATCTGATATATTGTATATTTCAGATTTGGATAAAAATGGCACAATTAACACTGATACAACAGGATATGCAGATATCCGAAGGTTCTTAATTAGTTGTCAACACAACATCTAATTGCCATTTTACGGCTTCTTCTTGAATATTTAATGCCTTGAAATCTGATTATATTTTTGGGACTGCAGCACAATAAACCCCCAGTAAAAATCATCATTGTCTGTGTGGAGTTTGCAACTTCTCCGTGTCTGCGTGGGTTTCCTCAGAGTGCTCCGGTTTCCTCCCACAGTCCAAAGATGTGTGGGTTAGGTTGATTGGCCATGCTAAATTGCCCCTTAGTGTCCCGAGATGCATAGCTTAGAGGGATTAGCAGGTAAATGTGTAGGGATATGGGAAGGGGGGCCTGGGTGGTATTATGTTTGGTGCAGACTTGATGGGCCAAATGGCCTGTTTCTGCACTGTGTAGGGTTTCTATGATTCTATGACATCCCTACAATCCCACTGGAAACTACATCACCTGATCATAGAATCAGCACTGCAGAAGGACGCCACTTGGCCTATCGAGCCTGCACCGACAATAATCCCATCCAGGTCCTGTCCTATCCCTGTAACTCCACAAATTTACCTTCCTAATTTCCCTGACATTAAGGGGCCCGTTTATCCTGGCCAAAATCAACCTAACCTACACATTTTTGGATTGTAACCCTACAATCCAGCTTCAGAAACTACAGACATAGGACCTGCAGCTTTGCAGTTATCAAATAGCTGATATGAATTATTGTATTGTACAATAATGCATCCTATAAATTAATGTTCCCAAGATGTTAATTATAGAAGTGATATACATGTTTTGCCAGTCAACACATTACAATGTGATCTACCATTGAGCTTTACTGGCCAGGGAGACATTTTACCAGGTTTTTCAGTTATGGTTCCAAACTAGATCACCATAGTTAAAAATTGGTTCATCTTCTCCAAAAACTCAGCTTGCAATATCAGCTATGAATTTGAATAGAATGCAAATATTTGGCTACTAAACAATAGAATGCCATGTTAACAAATACATTTTGTACATATCCACTGATCATTCCACCAAAATCAGCTGACAGAAGATTGAACCTGGGCCTGCCTTAGTCAGCCTGACTCATGTATTCACAACATCAAACCGTTGGACAAGCATGTTGAAATATTCTGAATAACACTAAGTAAACTTTCACTTGGGAAAAAGAGAGAGATCGTGACTGAAGAGATTCTTAGATAAGCAAAAATTTTGTTTTTTTTAAAAACTTTGTTTCAAATTGCTGCTAAATCATCAACCCAATAGGATTTCCTACAATTTATCTATGAAACAACATTGCAAAAGGAAGTGATTATTTGGTACAATCATACCTATCTCAGCTTAAGGCAACTGTAGCCCAAGTAAATTCCCCAGACAATTAAGATTCCACTGTTAATCATATAAAAAAGGTGGATTATTTTCTCAGGTGGAAAATTAAGTATGATGTTTGATTTACAAGAGAACAGTAAATAAGTCAAACTATTTCCCATTAAATGACTACTATTGAATGCATCAACGTTATTTTGGACTTTAATACCATAGTTTGACTGACTCAGTCTAATTGCCCACACCTTAACCCAGGAGCAGAGGCTTTCAACAATGCTGTTGCAATGCAGAGCTATTGACTCACAGCTAAATTCAGAAAAGGTCAGTTAGCATCCTCAAAGCAGCTTTTAGGTTTGTTTCTTTATTTAGCGTAAAATTATGCACAAGTTTAGACTTCTTTCCCCTGTGAACACCCGCTTTCAAATTTGAATGCAATGTCAAAATGTCCTTAGAACATATACTGACTCGTTTAAAGGGAAAAACACATCTAATTGCACAATTGCTTTGTACAGGCTAGGGTAGCTTGGTCTTTATAAATACCTTTCTACTCTTGGCCTGGTAAGTTGGTTCTTCATGCCATCGTGGATTTCTTCCATGCTTTCTTTACACGTTCTCTCATCTGGGTCTGTAAAGCATATTCTATGATCTGGCGTTTTTCCATTGGGTGTCTCAGTTGCTCTTTTTGGAGGCCGCGGTGGTGGAGGGCTATGCTCTGGGGGTGGATCAAGGTCTTCATTGGATAGCTCTTTCCACTGTTCCTTAAATTAAGGAGACATGTGTTTTAAAAGGTAGTAAAAGTTGGTTGACCAATTATTTTCTCCCTCTACCTTCCTCTTTAGTAAGATTCCATTATAAAAGACAGCTATCCATCAAGCTTGAACATAAGCACATGGCATCAAGAGAATGGGGACAGTAATGTTCAGCCTAATCCAGTTCTACCCAGATGTCCACAGACATGGATTTTGCAGCTGAACAAGATGATTTACATTGTTTCTGTACCCGATTCCAGTTGATATTTCTCTTCAACACAGCTCAAAACAAAACTAATTTTAGTGTTCCATTAATAGCTCAGATGAGAACAGCTAACTGCACATTCACCCAAACCTTCCTGGTCTGCAAGCACCAGTTAATGAACCCATCCAGCCATCTAGTTTTCAGTCACTCACTTGTTTTGTAGTTTTGAAATAGAATACTGACAGTGCCATATCAGTGCAGCCCCAGGCACAGATCTGTATCCTCTACAAAACCAAAATGAATTTTCCATTTCCTACGCCAACCGCTGCTGTGCCTGAAGCGAGACTGTTAAATTAGATCCATTTCATGTTAATATTTGGACAGCTTTATGCTTTGCAAAGCTATTTAAGAAAACGGTTGAGACTGTTCAAATTCATTTCTCTTAATAACTGAAGATAGGGAGAGCGAATGAGATAAGAGAAAAACATAGGACTTTAGGCCCTTTGTGCTTGCTCTACCATTTAACAAGATCATGGCAGAGTTGATGCGATCTCAACTACACTTTCCTGTCGATCCTCAATTTCTTTATCAAAAATCTATTCAACTGAACCTTGAATAAATTTAATGACCTACCCGCCACTATTTTGAGGAAGAGAACTCCAGAGACTACTGACCTTTGAAGAAATTTCTTCTCATCTCGAAAGGGAGATATCTTATTTTTAAAACTGTGTTCCTTAGTTCTAGTCTCTTCCACAAGAGAGGGAGGGTGATGACAGAGGGCTGCTTTAGTGACTGGAAGCCAGGGTCCAGTGGTGTATCACAAGGATCTGTGTTAGGCCCTGATTATGTCATTTATATAAATGACATTGATGACTATGTGAGGGTAGGATTAATAAGTTTGTGATTATGTAAAAATTGACTGGGTGGTTAACAGGGAGGTGGAGTGTCTTGGGCTACAAGATGATACAGACAGAATGGTCAAATGGGTAGATAGAATTTAACCCTGAAAAGTGTGAGGTGGTACACTTTGGAAGGAGTAATTTGAAAGGAAATACTCAATGAATGGTAGGACGCTAGGAAGTTCTGCGGAATAAAGGGAACTTAGTATGTTTGCCCATTGATTTCTGAAGGTGGAGGGGCATGTTAGGAGGGTTGTGAAAAAGGCATAGGAGACACTTGCTTTTACTAAACGAGGCACAGATCACAAAAGCAGGGAAATCATGATGGAGTTGTATAGAACTTTGGTGAGGCCACAGCTGGAGAACTGTGTGCAGTTCTACTCATCACATTATACGAAGGATGTGATTGCACTGGAGAGGGTGCAGAAGAGATTCACCAGGATGCCGCCTGGGATGGAACATTAAAGTTATGAAGAGACATTGCGTAGGCTTAGGTTGTTTTCATTGTAAGAACTCTCACAACACCAGGTTAAAGTCCATCAGGTTTATTTGGTAGCAAAAGCCACTAGCTTTCAGAGTGCTGCCCCTTTGTCAGCTAAGTGGGAGTTCCGTTCACAAAACAGGGCATATAAAGACAAACTCAATTTACAAAATAATGGTTGGAATGCGAGTCTTTACAGGTAATCAAGTCTTAAAGGTACAGACAATATGAATGGAGAAAGGGTTAAGCAACAGGTTAAAGAAATGTGTATTGTCTCCAGATAGGACAGTTAGTGAGATCTTACAAGCCTAGGCAAGTCGTGGGGATTACAGATGGTGTGACATGAACTCTAGATCCTGGATGAGGTCGTCCTCATGTGTGTGGAACTTGGCTATCAGTCTCTGCTCAGCGACTCTGCATTGTCATGTGTTGTGAAGGCCACCTTAAGAGGGGTGGAAATGTAGGGAATTGTATGTACGCCAGATTAAGGGAGATCCAATTAAGGGACAATTTACTGATGCCAATCAGCCTAAAAAGCACGTTTTTGGGATGTGGGAGGAAACCTGAGTACCCGGAGAAAACCCACGCAAGCACGGGGAGAACGCGCAAACTCCCACAGACATTGATCCAAGCCGGACATCCGACCCAGGTCCCTGTACTGTACAGCATAAGAACATAAGAAATAGGAGCAGGAGTAGGCCATCTAGCCCTTCGAGCCTGCCCCGCCATTCAATAAGATCATGGCTGATCTGTTGTGGCTCAGTTCCACTTTCCCGCCCTCTCCCCATAACCCTTAATCCCCTCTCTTATCAAGAACCCATCAACCCGCTTCTTAAAAATATTTAGCGAGGCAGCCTCCACCACTTCAATGGGCAGAGAATTCCAGAGATTCACCACCCTTTGAGTGAAGAAGTTCCTCCTCAACTCCGTTCTAAACCGCCTCCCCTTTATCTTGAGGCTGTGCCCCCTAGTCCTACTGTCTTTTTTGAGCGGGAAGAGTCTCTCCACCTCTATCCTATCCATCCCATTCATCATCTTATACGTCTCAATGAGATCTCCCCTCATTCTTCTAAACTCTAACGAGTACAAGCCCAGTTTATTCAGCCTCTCCTCATAGCTCAATCCCCTCAACTCCGGTATCAGCCTAGTAAACCTCCTCTGCACTCCCTCCAGGGCCAAAATATCCTTGCGCAGGTGCGGCGCCCAAAACTGCACACAGTACTCCAGCTGCGGCCTCACCAATGCCCTATACAGCTGCAGCAAGACCTCCCTACTTTTATATTCAATCCCCCTCGCTATGAAGGCCAGCATCCCATTCGCCTTCCTGACCACCTGCTGCACCTGCAAGCTGGGTTTTTGCAACTCATGCACAAGGACCCCGAGGTCCCTCTGCACTGTCGCCTGCTGCAGTTTTTCGCCACGTAAGTAATAGTCCTTCCTACCATTCTTCCTACCAAAGTGGACCACCTCACACTTGCCAACATTAAATTCCATTTGCCATTTCCTGGCCCATTCGCCCAGCCTATCTAGATCCTTCTGCAGACTCTCCACACCCTCCGCACAATTTGCCTTTCCCCCAATCTTGGGTGTCATCAGCAAATTTCGACACCCTGCACTCGGTTCCCTCCTCCAGATCATCTATATAAATGGTAAATAGCTGAGGCCCCAGCACCGACCCCTGGGGCACCCCACTAGTCACCAACCGCCAATCCGAATAGCACCCATTGACCCCCACTCTCTGCCTCCTATTTGACAACCAATCCTCTATCCACGCTAACACCCTACCCCCAACTCCATGTCCCCTGACCTTCTGCAATAACCTCTTGAGGTACCTTGTCAAACGCCTTCTGAAAATCCAGAAAGACCACATCCACCGGCTCTCCTCTATCCACTGCCCTAGACACATCCTCATAGAACTCCAGTAAATTTGTCAGACACGACTTCCCTTTAATGAAGCAGACAGTGATAGTCACTGAGCTGACATGTTGCCCGTCAATTGGTCCAGAGTAAGCGTACACTAACGGACATGAAACACTAGGCAACTCTCGAAGCAACATCCAAGAGCAACCCTCGCACGACCCACCGCGTGTATGCAACTTGATGGACTGAATTGCCTGTGCACGTAAAAGGAGACATCAATAAACATAAACAGACATACAGACAATGGAGTCCTCCATACAAGTTCATATGGCCTCCTGGCGGGCTGTGAACCCTACAGTCTGACAAGTGACAAGCTTGTCTTGCGGTGTAGGTAATCTATCATCTGTCGCTGAAGATCCCCAATAGCTCCAACGTAAGTGACAAGGTGAGCCTTGAAATTTGTTGGACGGCTGATAGGAATCTATTAATTCCCAGGAACACATGAGGCTCTTGATCTTCAACTAGAACAGTCGTTTGTATCCCTCCATTTCCAGTCTGTTCATGTGACTATCCAGGTAACTCTTAAACAATGCTAGCGTGTCTGCCTCCAGCACCCTACTTGGCAGTGCATTCCAGGCCCCCACCACCCTGTGTAAAAAACGTCCCTCCGACATCCGAGTTATACCTCGCCCCCTCACCTTGAGCCCGTGACCTCTCGTGATCGTTCCTCCCACCTGGGAATAAGCTTCCCACTGTTCACCCTATCTATACCCTTCATAATTTTGTACACCTCTATCAGGTCTCCCCTCATTCTCTGTCTTTCCAGGAGAAACAACCCCCGTTTACCTAATCTCTCCTCATAGCTAACAGACAATACGCATCTCTTTAACCTGTGCTTAACGCTCTCTCCACACCTTTAAGACTTGATTACCAGTAAAGACTCGCATTCCAACCATTATTTTGTAACCTGAGTTTGTGTCTTTATATGCCCTGTTTGTGAGCAGAACTCCCTCTTATCTGACAAAGGGGCAGTGCTCCGAAAGCTAGTGGCTTTTGCTACCAAATAAACCTGTTGGGCTTTAACCTGGTGTTGTGAAACTTCTTACTGTGTTTACCTCAGTCTAACGCCGGCATCTCCACATCATGTTTTCGCTGAGCAGAGAAAACTAAGGGGCAACCGGATTACGATGTACAAGATTATGAGGGGCACGGACAGAGTGGATAAGGAGCAGCTGGTCTCCTTGGTTGAATGATCAATCACAAGGGGACACTGATTCAAGCTGAGGTGCAGGAGATTGTGTTTTGGAGGGGGTGGTGGGTTGATGGTCTGGAATGTGCTACCTGGATGGGTATTAGAGGCAGGTTGCCTCACATCCTTTAAAAAGTACCTGGATGAGCACATGGCACAACATTCAGGGCTATGGGCTAAATGCTGGCAGAAGGCGTTAGGAGAGAGTTCAGGTGTTTCTAATGTGTCAATACAGACTTAATAGGCTGAACGGCTACTTCTGCACTGTATGATTCTGAACTGCCTGTTCAGGTGCATGTAAAACATCCCAAACGGCACCACATAAAGACCTCTCTCAACCAACACCAGTAAAGACCATAAGACATAGAAGCAGAATTAGGCCACTTGGCCCATCAAGTCTGCTCTGCCATTCAATCACGGCTAATATTTTTCTCATCCCCATTCTCTTGCCTTTTCCCTATAACCCCTGATCCCCTTGTTGATCAAGAACCTATGTCTTAAAGACACTCAATGACTTGGCTTTCATAGCCTTCTGCTGCAAGAGTTCCATAGATTCAGCATGCTGGCAGAAGAAATTCCTCCTCATCTGTTTTAAGGATCATCCCTTTAGTTTGAGGTTGTGCCCTCTGGTTCTATTTTTTCCTACTAGTGGAACCATCCTCTCCACATCCACTCTATCCAGGCCTCGAAGTATAAGTCTCAGTAAGATTCCCCCCTCATCCTCCTAAACTCCAACAAGTGAAAACCCAACAGTCCTCAAATGACAAGCTCTTCATTCCAGGGATCATTCTTGTGACCCTCCTCTGGACCCTTCCCAAGGTCAATACATCCTCTCTTAGGTACAGAGCAATACTGAGAGTATTGCTCAGAATACTCCAAATACGGTCTGACCAGAGATTTATATAGCCTCAGAAGTACGTTCTTGTTCTTATGTTCTAGTCCCCTCGACATGAATGCTAACGTTGCATTTGCCTTCCTAACTGCCAAATGAACCTGCATGTTAAGATTCTCGTGTTTGAGAATCTTGAACAAGGACTCAAGTCCCTTTGTGTTTCTGTTTTCCTAAGCATTTCTCCATTTACGTAGACTATGCCCCCAATCCTCCTTCCAAAGTGCATAACCTCACACTTACCCACACTGTATTCCATCTGCCACTTCTTTGCCCATTCTAACTTGTCTAAGTCCTTCTGCAGTCCCCCTGCTTCCTCAAAACCACCTGTCCCTCTACGTATCTTTGTATCATCTGCAAACTTAGCAACAGTTCCTTTCTCCAAATCGTTAACACATTGTGAAAAGTTGTGGTCCCAGCACCGACTCTTGAAACACATTACTAATCACCAGCTGCCATCCTGAAAAAGACCCCTTCATCCCCATTTTGCCAGTCAGCCAGTCCTCTATCCCTGCCAGGATTTTGCCCTTAACACCATGGGCTCTTAATTTATTTAAGTTTCCTTATGCGGCACCGCATCAAAGGTTTTTTGAAAATCTAAATAAATCACGTCCACCGGTTCTCCTTTATCTAACTTCCTTGTTATCTTCTCAAAGAACTCTATTTGATTTGTCAGACATGACTTCCCTTTGACAAAACCATGCCGAGTCAGTCCTATTTTATCACACGCTTCCAAGTACTCTGCGATCTCATCTTTATAATAGTAAAATAAAAGCAAAATAATCAATGATCTTATTTGCTTTTTGTGGCGTCTTAACGTGTATTAACTGGCTTTAGTATTGCGTTGGGTGTGAAGTGTTTTGACCTATCCTGTGTAAAATGCTATATAAAACAGCAGTTTCATTATTTGCTGTTAACAGTCAAATTAATAAACAAAATTGAAATACTTACTTGTACAGAAGAGTCTCCCATAATGAATTTTGCCCCTTCGATAATAGCCATATAAGAGAAACGCATTTGATCAGCTGTTTGAATGAGGCCCATACGATATTTCCTCATTTCTAATAAAACTTGTTTAATGTTCACGGACAAAGGATCTTTCCGCTTGTCCATCTGCGGACGAGTGAAAAATTGGCATTAGATCAAGAAAATCACAGCCGAGTCACAATTCCAGTCATTCTTGCTGGACTCTTGGGACACCAAAATATCTTTACTGCTTGTTAAGTTTCTTTGCATAATAAGTGCATATGCACATGTTTTAGTGTACATGAGAGCATGTGTGTGGGGCAGTGAGTAAGTGAAGAGAATTAACTAGTTGAATGCAAAATGTTATATAATCAATCGGTCAATGCTCTAGAAAAAGAGTATTTGAAAATTTGCATTCAGTATTTCTCTGGGTGTCAGGGTTCTAAATTAGTCACTATACCTATATATTTAGATTAAATGTGGCACTCCAGGTAGTAACTGGATGAAGAGCAAGTCATGGCTATTTGTCTGGAATCTGCAGCATAGCTGCAATGCACAGCTGTAAAGGAGCTGTTGCTTTAAGATTGCAAGGATATCCTGTGGGAATCAAGTCATTTTAGTTCTGAATTCCTGAGGCAAATTAGAGGGCATTAAAACGTTTGTAAATTTGACTGTTCATCAACTACTAGTAACAAAAACTGATAGCTGGATTGACCATCTATTTGCAGGAATAAATATTTGGTCGTCAAAATATTGCGCTTGCAGCAATATTTTCTGCAGAAATAATTGAGAAAGCAAAACAAATGTATTTCCTTAGTAAAGATGGATTCTCAAACAGAAGTGATTCTTTTAAGCAGCTGTTGCTCAGTTGTTTATCGCCTTATTTTCTCTTGGGTTTCTTGAGACCTTTTCCTGGCTGATAATTATATCCAGTACTTTTTCTGAGAATTAAGTACAACGTGCTGCTAGGAAGTTTGCAGTTTGTGCCAATTACATCCAGAAAAAGAACTAGATACATTTCCTTGTGTGTGGCAGTCATAATCATGACATTTTTAAGATCATGCCCAGAAATCAGTTAAAAAAAATCAAGTACAGAATCCACTTACCAGAAGGAGACAAGTATCAACCAGAGAAAAAGTACCAGATCGTCCGATCCCCGCACTGCAATGAACCATAATAGGTCCATGCTCTGGATTCAGTGAGCCAGATTCCCTCACTTTGAAAAGGAAGTTAAGGAAAGAAGCAGGAGATTCTGGAACTCCAAAATCAGGCCATGTGGTATAATGAAAATGCAAAATTTCCCTGGTTTCTTTGGTCTAAATAGACAAGATAATAATGGAGGAATAAGTGTTAATTATACCCTTGCACTTGAAATGCTTTCTATTTAAAGCTTTTAAGCCTTCAACATGTACATCTTCCAAAATACAAACTTCTGGAAATATCCAAACTATGTCCACTGAAGGAACTAGGGAGGCTGCAAGTTAACTAAACATTAACAGATCATAGTACCTAATAAAAACTATGTACACCTCTCTTAAGCAATGCTCAATATATAAACAATGTGCATCAAGAACATTTGCTTTAATATTTCAATTATATTGATCACTCACATTGGACATAAGAAAAATCACTCAACTGCAACTCAACTAAACAGACCAGATATTCAGACTCACCAGCAACAACATCCGATTCAAAATGTGTTTTAATTTTATTTCAATACTAAAAGCAGAAATATTAGTTTAACAAAATTAATCATTAATATTTGCTAAATTACAGTGCTCAGGGATCCATGATTCCATTCATGCTCTACAAGGATGTATGGGCTTGAAACATTAACTGTTTCTCAGATGTTGCCACAGCTGCTCCGTTAACCAGCATTTTGTTTTTATTTCAGATTTCCAGCACCTGGAGTAATTTTTTTTAAATTTTACATTAGTTGGGACAATGCAACTTGTTTTAGCCAGCTAGTTAAAGGAGAAAAAAAGTCAGGAATAACTAATATCTTGTATTGGAAAATGAATGCGTATGGAGGCCAACTGAGGGTGAGGTTAGACTCGGCCATGGTTTCTTTCATAGTTAAATAGTTTCCCAACAGTCATCGTGTCAGTTTTGTCTCAGTTAGTAGCTGCCTGGAATCTGAGAGAAGGTCGTGGGTTCAATTTTTACACTGGAGACTTGAGCACAAAAATCTAAATTGATACTCTTATTGAGTGGGTGCTGCACTCTGAGTTGTCACTTTTTTCAGAAGTTAAACAGAGCTGAACGCAAAATATCTAAATGGCACAATTTCAAGTACAGACATGTTCCTAGTATCACAGTGACTATTTATCCCTCAAATCAATATCACAAAAAAATTAAACTGTCATCATCATAGTGGTTTGCGGGACCTTGCTGTCCACAAACTGGCTGCTATATTTGTTACATTAAAACAATTCAAAGTACTTCATTGGTTTGTGCAAGTAGTATGCCACTCATGGACATATACCACGTGACAATTGGCATCTTCTGGAGAGATTCCATTCCTTACGGTAGTCAGAGCTGATTCTGACAATCAGATCATAAACATCCAGGAAGAATGCCTCTTACTCTACACTTGATCATTCCAAAGCATTCCTAGTGACTGTCCATACTGTATTCACTAGAGGTCACCCAAAACTCTGCTGCCTGTGCCTTAATTCAGAACAAACCCATTAGCCCCATCAACCTTGAACTTAAACTGGCTTCAGGAAAGCAGATAGATTTTAGAAATCTCATTCTTGTTTTCAAATCCTCCAGTGAAATTTCCCTTCCTAAACTCTAGTTTCACTCCATCTTAAAACCTTTCAAGACATGTGTTCATCTAATTCTGGCTTCAAGTCTCCCAGTATTAAATACTTCACAACAGGAGGCTGTGTTTTCAGCTTCCTCAGCCACAAGCTTTAGAATTCCCTTCTTAAAGCTCTGTCTTTCCTCCTCAGGAAAGTTCAACTGGCACTACACAAGTGCCAGACAATGACCATCTCCTGCAAGAGAGAATCCAACCCTCTCCCCTCTGACATTTAACAGCACAACCGTCACTGATAACATATCTTAATTGGACCAGCCAAATAAATACTGTAACAACGAGAGCATGTTCTGAGGCTGACAATTAGTTGGGGAATAACAAATCATCTGACTCCTCAAATGATGTCAATTCACCATCTACAGAGCAGAAGTCAGGAACATGATGGAAAACACTCCACTTGCTTGGATGAGTGCAGCTCCAACAACACGAAGCTTGACACCATCCAAAGCAAAGTCATCCTCATGATTCTAACCCCATCAACATCGTTAAGCATTCATTCCGTCCATTGCGGGTGTACATAGACAGCAGTGTATAACATCTACAACGTGCACTGCAGTAACTGGCCAAGGGTCCTTCGACAGCACTTCCCAAACCCACAATCACTGATCTAGAAGGACAAAGGGCAGCAAGTGCATGGGAATGCCATCTGCGTGTTCTCTTGCGAGTTACACTTCATCCTGATTTGGAGACCAAATTGTTGCTGGGTCAAAATTCTGGAACTCCCTCCCTAACAGCATTGTGGACTGCAGTGGTTGTTCAAGATGGCAGTTCATCACCACCTTCTCAAGCATGTTTAGGAATGGGAGAATAAATGTTGGCCATTGTCAGTTAAGCTTACATCCAAGGAAGGATTACTTTAAAAAAATCATTTGTTTTGAAGTGCAATCACTTCTGTAGGCAACTAGTTCGTGGACAAACAAGTACCATAAATAATTAGATGAGATGACTAGCTGCCCAGGGTAAATACTGGCTAAAATAAAGAACCTCCAGTTTGCCGTGGGATATTTTGTATCACATGAAGTTACAGACAGGACTTCCGTTTAATACTTCATTCATTATACAGCAAAAATGTGACAATGGAACATTTGTCGGCGCTGCACTGAATTGCCAACTATGTGATGTGCTCGACTTCGTCATGGGGATTGCACCTATATCCTTGAATCAGGAGAGTGCTACCAGCTAAGCCATTATTTCAGCATGAGCTAACAAATTGAAAAAGATTCCAATTTAATTTCTGCTGTTCTGCAAAACCATTTTCTTCTAGCTTGGATCAATGGAAAAAACATGATATTAACCCATAGCAATTTCAATTTCTTCATACAAAGAACTTGCCTTTGCACAGATGGCATGAAAAATGATAAAAGAGTTACAGTGCAGAGACAGCAGTATGGATTGTTGCTTCCTTTCAAGTTTGCCATTCTTGCATAGAGTGCAAATCAAAAAATTGCAACAGCATCTCTTTTTCAGCAATTCAGGTTCTGTGCTACTATTTAAAATAAGGGATCTTCTGCGTCATTACCAAATAACCTAAATTTCAGAATTAATTTAGATACTCAGAATAATGTTTTTTTACAGAGTAAAGTTTTTATAGGGCCTTTGCGTGAATGCATTTCTAAAGTAACTGGATGTATGTAAAGTGATTTAAGAATGCTTTAAGGTTATGAAAGACTCAATATAAATTCAACTTATTTACAGATTAGTTCTGATTGAAGAAATTAGGTGATTGATTGTATAAAAAAAATTGCGCACACTTCCTTTCGTGGTTCTTTCACATCTCTTCCTCCATCCACATACATGAGAAATTCTCTTAATTTTGTAGTTTTGAGAGCAAAACTATAATGAAAATTTGTGTACCCTAAAGTACCATACAAGTGTGTCTAATATAAATACTTCACTAATATTTCATCTAATTTTGGTCATAGAAATTTTGCAGTGGAAATTAACTATTACCCATGGGGAGTTGTACACAATGGAAAGAGCTATATTTCAAAAGCTAAAATTTCCAAATTTAACATCTGCAGATTCACTTACTGCAAGGTTTTCCACTTCCAATTGCCGTACTGTATAGTATGATTTTACATCTTCAGAAATCAACGTTAGTTTGAATTTTGTGTCTGCAAATATCATGTCCACTTCTTCTTTACTTGGCCAATACCGTGCACATTTGACCTAGAATTGAAAGAAAATTTTGTGAAAGTTGGCTTTATCTTAATACTTTCTGCAATTACAAGTGATTGTTATTCTCATTATTTTAATATTCTGCCAAAGGTTTGTTAAACTAGCTAATATTTAATGAACAGTTTTCTGGCTTGATAATACGTTTGAGGATTAATGGAAATAAATAACTATGTAGAAAACATGGAACTATTTTAAGTACGTAAAAATCTTAGCACCACCAAAAAACGCAGCCTCATGAATTTGGAATGTAATATTTTGCTTTCTAATAATTTGAAAAATATTTCATTTTATTCAAATTAAGTTTTTGAGATGGAGTAAATTCAGAAAGGATAGATTGAAGAAAAACTATGGCTGATTACAGATTAGGGAAACAGAGCACTTGTGTTAGCTTTCTCAGAAGAATAAGATACTGGACACGCAAGTTGGCAAGAATGGCAGATGACCAACTGTACTGGACAACTAAAAGTAACAGAAAATGAGGGGCAAATCCTGTTGGAATTCAAGTAGAAAAGACATTGGGCCCTGATGGTACACTTCCTAGATTGTCGAGAGAAATCGAAGGGGAAGACAGACACTCTGACCATAATCATTCAAATATGTTGATTACAAAGTAACTTCACATGATTGAATGTTGCCAATATAGCACAACTATTCATGAAGGGGAAAATAATACACTAGGTAGCTATCGGCAGGTCAGCCTAATATCAGTTAATGAGTAAGCTTTAAGCTTCTACAGACCCATAACATGGGTTGAAAGTAATACTCAGTTTGGGAGGAATAATTTAATTAAATACATCAAACACTGACATGCAAATAACTTCAGCATTTGTAAATCTGGCCAGACGTATCAGTGTTACCTCAACAAGCAATTTTATTATGAGGAGGCAGAAAGTAGGAAACCAAAGACTAGTTAGTTTAACACCTGTTGGGAAATTGTTAGACTCTATTAATAGAGAAGTAATAACAGGAATTTGGAATGTCAAATCACAATCAGTATGGCTTTATGAAGGATAAATCATGTTTGAGTAATTTGCTCCAATAATCCAAATGGATAATGGGGATCCTGCAGATGTCGTATACTTAAGCTTCAGGAAGGGACTTGATAAGGTATCGCACAGAAGGTTACTCCAAAGGTTAGGATCACATAGGATTAAGGGTAATCGATTAGTTTGGAGAGAAGACTGGGTAACTGGCAAAAGGCAGAGTCTGGATAAATGGGACCTTTTCTGGTTAGCAAGATGCAACTTTTGGGGTGCCACAGGGCCCTATTTTATCATTTTGATTTTAAGTGCTTGGCGGATTTGAAACGGAGTGTTTGAGATCTGACTTTTAGACTTGTTCTCAGGCATACATACAGCCTGCAAAAATATCAATGATTTTGAATCAGGCTGTACGTGGGGCTTAATGCGTCCGAAATCCTGCAGCTCCGATCGGCCTCCAACTGCACATGCGCAGAATGAAGTTAGAATGCTGCTCCCTTGCCACATCCTCCTGGGCTGAATAGTGCCTCCCCCTGGTCTCCACAGACATGATCTACCCCTAGAACATTACTGACCCCTCATCTCCCAAACTCCCAGATCGCAGGTCTCCCCCACCCCCTCCCCAAATCACAGAGTGGCAGCGGACTTCCCTCCCCCATTGATCTTGAGCAAAGAGTCACTGAACACTAGGCACCTACCTCCTCACTAATTCAAGCACCCAAATCTCACTTATATGAAGCATGTCTGTTTTGTGCCGATTCTGGCTGGGCGAATGCGTTGGTAAGGGAGAAGTGCTAATAAAGTTGGGCATGCAGATCATTAAATGAATTTGCATACATTCAAATTGATCTAAAGGGCTGTCGTGCCCGTTTCGGGTGCAGTCCTGATCGTGGCCATTTTCGGACCTTCGTAGAGGAGGAACTGGCAGAGGTGGGTGCGGAACATGCTACTTGCCTCATGCCCAACTTTACCCAGGTTTTTACACCTAAAAACAGGCACAATGCAATGGCAAAATTGGGCCCAGAGGGTTTGATCCTCAGGTCCCAACTATTTATACTAATGACTTGGGAACAGGGACAGAAAGTACGATAGCCAATTTTGCAAATGACACTACAATCAGTGGAACAGCACATTGTGAGCAAATCATAAATTTACAATGGATAGTGATAGGTTAGGTAAGTTGACCAAACGTGGCAGATGGAGTTTAATGTGAATAAATGCGGGCTTACCCATTTTGGTTGGAAAAGGGGAAGTTTAAATGGAGAGAGATTTCATGGTGCTCCAACGCAGAGATCTAGGAGATTTCATTAATTAGTTATAGAAAATTGGTATACTGGTAATAAGGAAAGCAAATGGAATTTGGTTACAGCTAAAGGAATAGAGTATAAAAGTAAAGAAATGTTGCTGCAACAAACAAGGCATTGGCTAGATTGCAACTGGAGTACTGTGTACAGTTTTGGTCCCCTTACCAGAGGAAAGATGTTGTGGCATTAGAAGCAGTTCAGAGGAGGTTCACTAACTGATTCTAAAGATGAGAGATTTGTCTTATGAAGAGACATTGAATAGTTTAGGCCTTTACGTTCCAGAGCTTAGAAGAATGAAAAGGGATCTAACTGAGGCATATAGATGCTAAGTGTACTGGCGAAGTAAATGTAAAGCGGATGTTCCCTCTTGTGGGACAATGTAGATCAAAAGGTCATAGATTTAGGATAAAGGGTAGCGGGTTTAAAACAGACGAGGAGAAACTACTTCTCTCAAGAGTCATGAATTTGTGGAATTCACTATCCCAGAGTGTGTTGAATGCTGGGACACAAGATAAACAGATTTTTAATTAGCAATGGTTAAAGGGCTATGGAGAACGGACAAGAAAGGAATCCATGGCCTAGATGAGATCAGCCATGATTGTATTGAATAGTGGAGCAGGCTCGAGGGGCTGAATTGCCTACTTCTGCCGAGTCCAAAATGAATCTTAACAACCCAAGAAAGAAAAAACGTATTTCTTACTGCTTGGGCTGCTGGCAACGAAAGGCCGTCAGTTCTGTAAGTACAACAGGTGAACAAGGTGATTAAGGGGAGAACTGAGAGGGTTGAGGAATATGACGGATTTGGTTAAGGCAAGCTATTGTAAAGCTGATGTTAAAATATTAGGAGACACAGATTCTGGACCCCATAAAGTTTCATGCCATCAGATCAAACATGGGCAAAGAAACCTATGGTCTCTCTCAACTATGAATTAGTACTCCATGCTGAAAACCACTGAGAAAGAACTGAGGGTGGCAAGGGCATAGAATGTACTCTGGGTGGGGGTCTTTATTGTCCAACACCAAGTGATTATACCACAACAGACCAAGGTGGAAGTCCTAAAGGACACAGTAGTCTGTGGTAGGTGGTGAGGGAACTGATAAGAGGGTAAAACCTATTTTATCTTGATTCGCCAATCTACCTGTTGTAGATTTGTCTGAATGACAGCATTGGTAGGTGGGACCACCACAGTCTTGTGGAGACAGTCTCACCTTCACATTTCATTGTGTTGTGTGGCACAATCACCATGCTAATTGGAAGAGATTTAGCAATTTAGGACTGGGCAATCATGAGGCATGGTGAGCCGTTGGAAGCAACACAATTGTATAAAACCACAAACTGATAATCTAATGCACCAGCACACCCCCCTCCTTCACTTCTCCAGTTTCTTCCTACCTCTATCAATGCAGACACTGGGAGAACGTGCAAACTCCAGAGTCACCCCAAGGCTAGAATTGAACTTGAGACCATGCAGCAGTCCTAACCACTGCCCCTCACTGCCACCCAGTTCTGTCTGACTGCACACCTTCATACATTTAAGAATGTTTTACTTCATTCATTTCATTCTAAGAAAAAGTATTGTTATGAACTGATATGGGTTCCAGGTACACCTACCTTTTCATAGGAGAGGTGGAATATTCTGTCCGATTCCTGTTTGGATCTACTGCCTCTTTAAATGCAAGGATGATTATTTGCCATTTCCCACTCTTACCCCAAATAGCAAAATTTCATCAACTCACTTGACCTCATCCTCACAAGCTAACTGTTGCAGATACACTGACAAGGGGTTAGTGATTTTAACCTCTGGCAATCAGACATTATGAGTGGCACTGTTTAAAAACACTGGTTAAAAACATGGAGGGTTTGCTTTTAAATGATGTGCTGAGACTATTCGTAAGGAGGAGGGGAGGAGGCGGAAGCAGACGAGAAATAAACTATATAGCTTTAATTTAAAAATGCATTTCCTGAAGCAACATTGCTGTACCCAAAATCATCTTGTGTTGAGAGAGAGCCAAGATAGATGCACGCATCATGGCCCATTAAATCTACTACATGCTTGAGTAAAATAGTCCATTTCTTTACGCACAATGTCATTCTAAGCTCAAACACTGGTGGAGCCAGTAACTCTTACTGATTGAAAAGTAATTAGGATTGTGGATTAATTTAATTAAGTTATTGGTTCCATATGATTCTTGACAACTTTTGTGCATGGGCTTACTCAATGAACAGGATTAAATTCAGCTACTTACTGATCCCTTTTCAATTAATCTGTTGAGCATGACAACGCCCCTAGACTTCTGCTCCCAAACCATTTCCCAGAAATGACCGCAAGTATTTGGAAGAGGACCCTGTAAAAGCAATACAAAAATTAATTGATACATGCTGCCATTCTGGGAGATTAAGAACTGTAGAACAATTTTGTTACCAAAATCAGTTAACAACTCCTTTTGGAACTTAGTAGGATCTGAGATTTGAAAGCTTCAGCTGACAATGAAAATTAAATAGGAAACGTATTCATTTAAGCAATTAAGATTAAAAACCTACAGACAACCCCCATTAAAATGGCAGACATTCTGCAGCAAATCACTAAAAACAAACTTAGGCAGCAAATGAGTTCCATAGCTTAAATTTCTAGTTATTTTCATTAGTACAATGTTGCCATAGAGTATCATAAAATTTCCATTACAGGCAGTTTGAAGGATGAGGTAGGGCTTAATTGATATCAACAGGCAAGTCCCTTTAGTGATTCTTTCCACATCTCTAATTGATAGCAAGCATTTTTAAAACAAGGATCAATAAATTCTAGTTGTCAATCTTAGACCAGTGTAAGCCCCGTCACCTTTCAGGATGTTTGTGGGTCAAAGCCTGGTCCAGTGCTCAAGAGTGATTTACTGCAGGACATGTCATTGTTCAGATAAGCCATTTAACTAAGATTTTGCTTTCTTTAAAGTGACACAAAAGGTCTCCTGGTACTATCTGAATACGAAGGGGGGAACTCTTCCAGTGTCCTGACCAATATTTATCCTCAAGTTAATATCACTATCAATTTACTTGCGTGCAACTGACTTGTTACCCCATGTTACAGTGGCTACTCTTAAAGAAGTACTTAATTAGTTGCAAAGTGCTTCAGGATGTTGAGGTTGCAAAAGGCACCACATAAATTCAAGTCCTTTCTCTTAAAAGATGCTTAGAATAATGTCAGATCATTCTGAAATACTATGATTAGTCATGCAGCAAAGTACATCTGTAAATGTAGTTCTTTTCCTAGTGGGAAGCTAATAGAATATCATTGACCACATCCTTAATTAGGAATTAAATGCTTAACCAGAACACTTTCCTACTTTGGTGACTATATTTCAGAAGTATTCACTTGGCTGTAAAAAGCTGTGAAAGGTGCTATGTAAATAAGTATTTTTAAAACTATAAAATGTAATCAAACGTCACAGACCCATTGAAGGGTTTTGCTGGTTATTATAAAATGAATAAACCCAACAGCTTCAGAATATCCAATGTAATAGATATACATTAATCCAGCTGACTAGCAGATGTATAAGCACTTTTTTTAATGGTTGGGTTCTGGGACAGTGGAGAGGATTATTGCTTGGAACTGAACTTATGGTGAGGCTCAACAATATTATTAAGTAAGCTAGTGGAATGCTGGCCTTTATAGCTAGAAGACTGGAGTACAAAGATGCAAAAGTTATGCTGCAGCTATCCAAAACCCTGGTTAGACCCCTTCGAATTCTGTGAGCACTACGCTTTAGAAAGGATATACTGATCTTGGAGGGAGTGCAGCATTGGCTTACAAGAATGATATCTGCAATTCAGGGGTTAAACTATGAGGAGGAGATTACACAAATTAGCTCTGTTTTCTTGAGAAAAGAGGTTATGGAGTGGTTGGGTTGAAGTTTAAGATATTAACAGGAAAATACAGAGCAGATAAAAACATAAGCTTTTCCACTGGTTGCACATCCTAGAACTTGGGTGCATTGCCTAAAAAAATAAGGCCAGATGTTCAGGAGAGATGTTAGGAAGCACTTCACACAAAAGGTGGCAGGGGGTGGAACGCTTCCACGAATGGCAGTCGATGCTAGATCTACGCTAATTCTAAATCCAAGATAGATACCTTAAGGGATTTGGGCCAAAGGCAGATATATGGAGTTAGGCCATAAATCAGCCACGATCTCACTGACTGGCAAAACATGCTCGACAGGCTGAATGGCCTACTCCTGTTCCTGTGCTCCTGAGTGTTGATGGCCAACACTAGGTCTCTTGTTAATTTGGCAATGGATGCACATGTAAATCATGAATAAAGTTTGTACTTCTTGGCAGCTGCGCTGCTTTCCTTCCAAATAGATTACATGGAAATTTTGTAGTGTAGACGAGGAGTTTGAAACATAAGTTGAAGCATTTAAAAAAAATCAAATTTCCAATTTGTGCCTTCACAATGCGAAAATCAGTGCCGCTTAATGCAATATGAATTTCAAATTTGAATATCAGACACAGGATAAATGCATATGTTAAATGCAAGGCATGTTAAAATTTTAGATTTGACAGTAAGAAATACAGAACAGTTCCCCGTGCATAATGTCACGTCTAATAAAAATACACCATGGGCAGAATGCTACAGTTACCGGCTGGGCAGGATTGTAGCCAGAAAGGGGGGAAGGGGTTTCAAAATTCCAGATGGCTTTTCCACCTACACCAACCTGTTCACAATTTTATGTAGACGGGCAAGGCCTAGGCCAGCCTGCTGTCTCTGCTCTGATCAAGGATCTTGAGAGAGAAATTCTGGTATGGAGGGGAGGTCCTATGAGGAGAGACTGAGGGATTTGGGGTTGTTTTCGCTAGAAAGAAGGCAGCTAAGAGGGGATCTTATTGAAACATATAAGATGATTAGAGGTTTAGATAGGGTGGATAGTGATAGCCTTTTTCCTCGGATGGAGAAAGCTAGCACGAGGGGGCGTGGCTTTAAATTAAGGGGGGGTAGTTATAGGACGGATGTCAGGGGTAGGTTCTTTACCCAGAGGGTGGTGAGGGATTGGAATGCCCTGCCTGCTGCAGTTGTAAATGCGCCTAGTTTGGGGGCGTTTAAGAGATCCGTGGATAGGTTTATGGACAAAAAGGGATTGGTTTAGGTTAGTGGGTCATTGTTTTTTAACTGGTCGGCGCAACATCGTGGGCCGAAGGGCCTGTTCTGCGCTGTAGTGTTCTATGTTCTAAATTAATGGCACTCAAGGCATTGATTCCTGATGAGAAGTCCAACAAATGATCCATTTCAAGCCTTGGTTAGAATGGGGTTAGTGCCTGCCTCCCTTCTACATCGAGAATCTCTCTCCCACAAGGTCTGCCAACCATTCCCCTATTGCATGCTCCCTCACCCATCTAGCTTCTCCATCCAGACCCTATCCTCGTCACAGGACTACCTGCACTTATCTGATCCTGGACTCTGGGACACTGAAGCTAGGGGCTGCTTGTAATCCCAAATCCTGGTCATGCTGTTACTGTAATCAGATTAGCCAACATCTCTCCAAGGCAGAACTTCCTGCCGAATAAGAGGCATTAAATAGCTGTGGGATAGCCAGAAGGGTGGGAAATCCTGTTCCATGAGTTTAGCCACTGCTACATTTGACAAATGAATTTGCATACTTTGCCAGATTTAGATGCATTCAGAAAAGGAAACAATTCTAATTACATGGAGGCAAAAGACCAGAACATCTTTCTTCTAAATCCTACCTGCTGGAGAAAGGTGTCAAATTAAATTAATTTGGATAACGTTGGAGCTGAAGTCATCATATTGTGTATAAAAACATAGTATTTGACGTTTTCACTTGTGCCAAATGCTCAACATGATACTTCAGAAATTAATTGATGTCTTAACGCAAAGTGATTTGTCAAGGTATTTTGCTCTATGTGTAACTTTTAAAATTGCTCACCTGAGTCAGAATGTAGCTCCTTTGAGCCTCTTCCATCTTAATCAAGCTTGCATTGACATAGTCGTTATCACCTTGCTGCAACTTAATTCGACTGTGGTCAACTTTATGTTTAAGAAGAAAAGTCAGTGATGAGCATTATATTTCAGCTATATTTTTGACAATGCACTTATGCACCTAGGAGGTGCCAATTAAGCTACCAGTAACATACAGGAACATTAAATATTTGAATGATTTTTTAAAAACTTATCTATGGCAAGTGCAAGCTGCATTCTTCAGAGCCAAACATTTTGCCCAGAATAAACAAAAAATACTTTTAAGACTGCGGCAGTCAAGCTTAAAAATTGTCTGAATATGAAATTGGCTTGATCCAATGTCATAAAATGAAACTAAGAACAGCTTTAACCAACGGAACAGAGAAAGCCAAATCCTTCTGACATTTCTAAATCTTGGCAGTTTCATTATGTATACAAGTAGCAAAAGGAGGGAATTCAAGAAACACGCCTGTTTGGGTCACTGCATTAAAAATTAATTCCGCGTAAAATAATGAAACGTGTACACTTCTCTTTTAAAGCCTGTGGGAATGGGTCTTCTGGAAATTGAAGTTCAATAAATTATGAATAAAGATAAATAAGGGAAGGGATATTCAGTATCACATTAGAGCTTCCTTTACAAAGTATAACCCAAATTTTGAAATTTGGTCCGTTACAATTGAGGGGTTCTCACCTCCATCTCAAACCTTCAAACTACTCTAATCAAAAAAAAGGTGAAAATCTGGATCTTGTCAATTGTCACTACCATTGAGAGAGAGAAAAAAAAAATCACATACGGTTTAAATTTCTCTAGGAGGTGAAATTTCATTTTAAGTGGACCTCTCTGTTTCATCATGTAAGGTCTTTTGTTATAAAGAAATTCAAAACGCTAAGGATAAAATTAAGGGGGGAATCATGTGACCTGTTCTGAAGTCTGTTTTAAAGCAAGCCTGGTGGTTAAGGAGGCCCAGATTATTTTACTTGGAGAAAGGTGTTTACACTTGGCGAAAAAGCAGCAAATTCCCAGAAAGTGTGGAGTTGTAAACAGTCGTGCTTTAAACTGTCCATTTACTTTCAAGATTTAGTTGGGGTTTCAAGTTTTTGCTGGCTAGCATTTCAATCTAGATACAAAGTCCACGTGATTCATGCTACCATGGAGATGGAAATGTCTTAAGATATCCCTGAAACACTCAGACAAGGTCAGTTCAGGATCCAGTGAGGGAGAGCGGCTAAAGGTAGCATGAAGCAAGAATTTGGGTGGGAAGCTTGCACACTGAGAAGACCAAATTGAGTTAAAATGAGGCTGGAAGATTCATGTAACTTGCAGTATAGGAAGAATTTCTAGGGAAATAAAATTTTACTGTGAAAGACAGTTTGGAAATTAAACATGTCCAGGCTGAAAAAAGAAAAGAACAAATGTAAACCCTTGGAATCACCTTGGATTGATTCCAGGAATATTAAATGGTTACTTAAGGATGGTGTAAAGCAGCTTGTCCAAAGTGAGACCCACAAACAGGATGTGATCCATAAGGCATTTTTTAGTGGCCCATAAGTTTTCTGTGCGTAGGTTTGGTTCAACTTCAGAATTTCTTGGAAAGAATTTCAAGAAATGCTCAGTGCCTGCTCAGTTAATCACAGGTTGGTTTCTCCATGCAGTGCATCCATCTGCAGCCATTATAGAGTGAAGCCAGCCTGTGACTGGATGAGCCAGTCATCAGTTGCTGGATAGGTTTTTAATATTCTTGATTCTGGCTGGGACCATGTGGAAAGATGGACATAGAGTTGGGGGTGGGGGTGGGGGAACAGATGGCCTTTTTTTGAGTTCAGAGCTGAGGGATGCTCAGATCTCTCATGGTCTTAATTTTTTTCAAGAAGATGAGAGAGTGAGATCACCTCTGGATCAAGGTGGTGTGTGTGGAGTGCAGAGAAAGTGAGTATGTGGCAATGAGTGTGCGCCTGATGCCAGTCAAGTTTTCTCACACTTGCCACCACACACCAGCTTATAAGCAGATTCACACACCCATATACAATGGCTGTCTCAGTGGATTTTTATTGCATTAAAAACTTCATCTACTGTTATGCTCTTGCTGAGCAACTGCTTTTCTTAACCCTTTAGCTTTTTTTTTTAAATTTTGAAATTCCATTCATTGTACCAAACAATATCATTCTGAAATTTGTTCATCAGCCCTTGAGAATTAGAATTTCTTTTAATTAATTGTACAGGTCGTAACACTAAAACTTTATTCCATTTGACCCTGCACTTTACGTGCCATCATCTTCGGTGACCTGGACTTAAAACTAGAAGGCAATCAGTTAGGTCTGTGGGCTGCCTGAAAAGAAAAGCATGTCTAAATAAACTGGAGAAAATGGTTGGATTGCCTTAGATTTTTCTTATATAAATCTAATTGTTGTTATTACTTTCCTATTATTCTTTACATCACCCCAGTGAATCTTACCAGGAGATGCAGAATCTCTTAAAAACTGTTCAATTTTCACTTAGTACCACAAGTAAATATGAAATATTAGATAATGTTCATGACATAGGCCCTCAAACGTTCTGCATGCTGGTCAGAGAGGTTGGTTTTTAATTATATACTTTTTAATGACTACTTCCTCTTCTATTCAGACCATCTATCCAACTGGCATTCCTTCCTCAATCTCTCATTTATATATTAGTCTTAATGCTATAAATTTAGGTCCATCATTTAAAATAGAGATTTATATTACAGTACAGTTTCAACATATTGCACATTTGCCCTTCAGACTAGTCTAAAACCCATAAACTATCAGGAGATTTTTTTAAAACTTCCCAGGCTCTAATGTATATGGAAAAGTGCTATTTTTTGTATTAATTGGAGAGTACTTTCCTCCCTAATTTTATTTCTCCATGACAGAAAATGAATTAGCTAAATTGCAGATTACTCTTCATTATATATTCTACTAGAGTATCTTAATTTTTAATGTTTTTGATATTTAACTCTTAGCATTTAAATTGAAAAGAAATGGACCCACATGCATTACTTCACAACTCAAATTAGAAAAACTTAAAACTTTGGAACTACGACAGACTCATCCTATTGTCTTTTGCACACTGGTAGAACCATTTTTAATCTCGCATGTAATGTGCAATACTTCTATGACGAGAACATCCATTAACTGCCTCTAGGAAAGTAGTTTTTAAACTGCTTATTATCCTCTTTCAGGTGCATTGCAATCTGTCTAATAAATGAGTTCCTGCTCACTCAATTCCCTCCAAATTTTTTTCTGCCTCCATGATAGCTGACATTAATGGTTCCCTACACTCAAACTATTTCAAAACTATTATCCTAAAAAAAAATCAAGCTCTCCAACACTGCCTCCAACTGTCACATTTTCACCTTTCTTGCTCAAATGTCCTTATACATATTGTTGCTAGTGGTCATTCCAATCTCTCCCAATATTCCATCAATTCTCTCCAGTCTGGTTGCTGTATGTTTAAATGGTTTAACCAAAATCACAAAAGTCATTCTCTTTGTTGCCATGACTTTGATGCATTGTCCTTTTGTGTTCTTAACCACTTATAATCGAGCAACTCACTACATCATCCTTCCCCACTTCTCTCCTATTACAGAGCATAGTACCCACATTCACTCCGTTACTCCTGCAGTCTTTGAAGGATCTATTCCGATCCCAAAGTTCTACCCCTCTGGGGTATCGGTGAGCTTCCATATCTGGTTTAATGGTTCTTTTGGCCCATCACCACCAATGACAGAAATTAAACACAAATAAATCATTTGGTCTAATCAGTATGTAGGTGCTTAGCCTCCAAGTGAGTAGTATTCCCAATGACAGATGCCTCCTCTATCCCATACTTCTTTTGTTACCTTTCCTTCTATCTATCCTATTTTTAAATTACATAATCTCTAGAACATAACACAGGGCTTAGGAGAAAGAATAGGCCATTCAGTCCATCAGGCAAAAAATCTAACTCAGCCTTAAATAAATCCAATTGCCCAGTCTCCACTGCTTTCTGGGAAAGAGAAAAAAAAAATTGATGGAAGAAATCCACACATCAATGACCCTCAGAAAAGGTTTCTCCTCTTATTCTTAAATTGCGTACCCTAGTTCTAGTCCATCCCACAAGGGGAAACATTCTCCTGGTATCCAGCCTATCAAAGTCTCCTCAATATGTTGTGTTTTGAAAAACTTTCACATTCTTCTAAACTCTATTGGGTATAGGCCCAACTTTTCTTAAGAGCCTCATCTCCAGAACAAGTGAAGTGAACCTCCTCTGAACTTCTACCAGCTATTAATATGACTTGGGTAATACCTGTGCAAAAATAGTCTTTGCCCTAAATCTCAACTGTTACAGCTGTCTCCTCCAGATATGGCAGTCTGTTTCTATCTACTATACTACATATTTTTAAAATCTCCATCAAATTAATTTTGCCTGTTCTAACAAAAGTAGCCAACACTCTCCAAGTCTATTTTGTATTTTATATTCCCACGCTAGCAGATACTAGTGAATCTGTGTCTTACCATCTACAATTAATGTCCATCCCGCTCAAAAAAGACAAAAGGGTGGTGAATCTCTGGAATTCTCTGCCCGTTGAAGTGGTGGAGGCTGCCTTGCTAAATATTTTTAAGACGCGGGTTGATGGGTTTTTGATAGGAGAGGGGATTAAGGGTTATGGGGAGAGGGCAGGAAAGTGGAACTGAGCAGCGACAGATCAGCCATGATCTTATTGAATGGCGGGGCAGGCTCGAAGGGCTGGATGGCCTACTCCTGCTCCTATTTCTTATGTTCTTATTATGTTTTAGCACCCACAACTGCATAGTCTACTTTGTTATAATTATCCAGATATGTCTTAACATGTAGATTACTGCTTGCCACATAATAGGGCTTTGGTGCGTCAGCCCTGTTTGTCTATGCATGTGAAAGTTGGTGTGTATTTTATTATTTTACCTAAATTGGTACAAGTACAATGAAACAGCTCATTCCTTTGTTAAGCTCAAGAAAAACTTATCGGTTTGGCCCTTTTATGATCAGTGTGTAAACAGTTAAGCACTCAAATAATTGGCATGCATATCCTTTCAAATGAAATACCCTGTTACGATCAGAGTGGAAAGAAGGGAATCATTTCATCCCTCGTCAGCTGGTTGTAACACGTAAACTCAGTTGTTGCTGCAATATTTGTTGAGATTTTCTTGTATTTGCTTTCCTTAGATTGTTCTCAGTTTTAAAAACCATAGCTTTAGGCTTGCCTGACAACCAGCATCAGATCAAAGTCACCATTATAAACCACATTACCACACCTATCTTGAGCAGCCAGACTAACTCCATTGAACTTTAAATCCCACACCTAAAATTCCTCCCAAGCCACTTTCCTTCATTGCTGTTACACTGCCTGCTTCCATCACAACTCAGACCATCCCTGAAGAGTACATGTAGCTTTCTTTTAACCTCTTTAGCTTAATTACATCAATATTTTCTCTACAGACATCCTATTTTCTACCCTCCAAAAATTTACAACTTGTCCAAAACTTGACTGCATCCATCTGGTTTTGTCAGCTCATCACTTCATCCTAGGTTAGCTCCTATTTGCCAATTTCCTAAACTGAATGTCATTCTAAATCTCTCCACCTCTTTTTAAAAAACTTTCTCCAAACCCATCTTTTTGGTCAAACTTTTGTTCATTCCTCCAAATCCATCCCTGTTTATGCATCTGTTCACCATATGCCCATTTACAAGTGGCTTGGGACATTTCCTGTTTAAAAATTTAGAACAATGTAACATGGTGCAAGCAATTTGTGCCAAATGTATTAGAGTCTGAGCCCTCTGATTTGAAGAAGCAAAGCTGGTGACTGTCTTCACTTCCACATAAGGGTAGTGGAGAAGTCAAAATTATGGACATAACTTCAAGTAACTTTTCACAAAATCATAGACTACATTCAAAACACTTAAACATCACAATATTTATAAAAAGATTTTGATCAAATTAACTAACTGTAAACTAGTGCCCCTGATTATCACTTGGGTTCTGGGTATTAAGACTGTTAAACAGTTGCAGTATATTCAGTGATTCAGTGCAGACTATTTTGCTCCCAAAATATATACTGGTTAAAAAAAACTGAAGTTCAAAGGCGACCCGTTTACTTCACATCCATCAGTTACAGGGCAACTGGCAGTTTAAAGGAAGTGCAACGGATAAAATAATTTTCTCCTCAACATACTTTTGAATAGTAACAAACGTCAACCATCTAGCCTCAAAACATAAATGCAGCCAATAAATGCACAGCTTTAAGTGCTGCACTTACTGGTATTTATTAGTATGCACCACAGTTCTAGCGCTACTTTTCAATTAAAATTAAAATTGTTGGAATGGTTCACATTGAGTAAATTCCAAACCAGCAGGAAATCATAATATATCACATGTACACCTTTTGCAGCAATTAAGAGCTTTTCCCTTGTACTTACATGGGCTGACATCTCTATATCTGTTCCGATTTCTGTTTTCTGGAAGCTTGGCTACTTTACAAGGGAAGTCACTGGCTTGATGTCGGATATCCTGGAATTGCAAAATGGGAATTATTGTAAAAAAAAGAGGCATGAACACTTCAAGGCAACTGCATTCTAACAGTATAACCAGATTGCACAATTATATTAAGAAAACAGAAGAAAACTGAAAAACCACTCACTATCCAAGGCAATGACTTAATTAAAACAGTAATGTAAACAGTTCAGATCATCCCTGAAAGAATAATAGTCAACAACTTTCCTTCAAAAATCCAAATTCTTTCATCACAATGGTAATGGCACTTCAAATAAATTGCAGCAGACAAAGATACTCTTCCTTTAATTTGAAGTACTTTGGCCAAAGCTGATATGACTTTGGAACCTAGGATTTTCAAATATAAAAATGAAAATGAAGCTGCACTTGGGTATCAACAACAATGCATTTCAAATATTAGGCAAAGATAAGCAATACTGCTGTTAAAAGAGCAAGTAGTTTTGTTTAATTGCTAGTTAATTTTGAACTAATGGAAAATAACTTGTATGGCACGAATGCCCTTCCCCAGCAGTCCTTTTTAACTCCTGAGCCCAGAGGTATTTATCTTCCATTCTCCTCACCCTGGTCAGAGGCACACCTTGCTGTTTGACTTTTCTGCCACTTTCCTTGAAATCCAACTGCTCATGTTTTGTGGAGACAAGATCCTGATATTTCAAAACACTCCCTCGGGAGGAATTTTCATTCACAGCATGCAGAGTTGGATTTCCAAGTAAAGCAGCAGCTGCATAAAAAAGCAATTTTCCTGGGAGAGGGGGGAAATGACTGCAGGGAACTTGGAATTGTCTTATAAATGAGAGTTTGTGCAATGTATAATGAATGATTTTATGTAAAATTGAAATTACCAAGTTGACCTGTCCTGTTAATAAGTTAAGACTTTTATGGTGCTGTTATTTCTAAAACTTGATTTCAGTTTGATAACACCTTTCTCACCAAGTTATGTAGACATATTTACAAGAGAATCCCAAAATGATGAATAAAAAGGCCAACTTAAATTGTCCTCTCCAAGAAAGACTGTATATAGCCTTCTATGGAAATCAGACTTACTTTCAGTTTCACAAGATCTGTGATTTGCAGCATGGTGAGAAGCTTAAAGTAACAGATCTAAAAATATGCATGTGCTAGCAGCTGGTGTTAAATTTCAATTCTGCCTTTCTCCAGAATTAATCGCTGGAATAGACTCACCTTCACTTTTGCTCACAAATGTGTTCAGTTCATTGCAGGACTTTCAAAAGACTATTGGCTACAATGTTCATTGAAGCAGCACTCTGTACTAGGGAAAGGAAGAAAAATGCCAGCACCCCAATCTCTCTCATGATTACTGGGTTTGACTGAAACTCTTCACTGTTGGATATCATGCCAAAGGTCACATGAATAGTAGCAGTCAATGGAACAAAAATGAAGCAATTTTAGGGGAAGTCAGGATTTTTAAGTCATACGCCATCCTTCAAAATCATTGATTCCACTGAAATTTTGATCCAGAATATAAAGCATGAAATTAGCAAGATTAAACACTATTACTACATTACGTAACTATTGTTGCACCCAGCAACTTGGAGTTACAGCACCTGATAGCTGAGTAAAGTCTCCTAATATACCTAGTCCCAGTGGGACGCATTGAAGGCTGCAAAGAGAAACAACAGTAGAAATTGAAGGTTCTGACCTCAATCAACCCCAGTCCAAAGATGTGCAGATTAGGTGGATTGGCCAAAGTATGTAAGGTTACAGTGTTAGAGTAGAAGAGGGGGGTCTGGATAAGATACTCTGTCAGAGCTGGTGCAACCTTGATGGGCTGAACGACCTCTTCTGTACTGCACGGAATCTACGAGCTCCCAAACTTTTAGATACAGATGGTGTTGAGACTTCTTCCTGTGCTTAGTCCAGTCCAAATTAGAGGGGAGGTCCCAGAGGATTGGAGAACAGCCAGTGCTGTTCCATTATTCAAGTTAGCAAGAATAATCCAGATATTTACAGGCCAGTGAGCCTGATGTCAGTGGTAAGAAAATTACTGGAGAGGATTCTTCAAGGCAGAATTTACTCCCACTTGGAAATAAGTGGAAGTATTAGCGAGAGGCAACATGGGTTTTGTGAAGCGAAGGTCACGTCTCACTAACTTGATCAAGTTTTGAGGAAATGAAGAAGATGATTGATGAGGTTAGGGCAACGAATGTTGTCTACATGGATTTCAATAAGGCTGACAAGATCCTTCATGGCAGACTGGTGCAGAAAATGAAGTCACATGGGATCAGAGGTGAGCTGACAAGGCGGATACAGAACTGTCTGTGCTTTATATGCTCTGTCTGAGGCCAGAACTCTCCATTCACCTGACGAAGAGGGAAACCTCGAAAGCTTGTGAGTCTATTATCAAATAAATCGGTTGGATTAAAACCTGGCGTTGTCAGACTTTTTACTCGGTCATAGAAGGCAGTGGAAGGGTGCGTTTCTGAATGGAAGACAGTGACAAGTCAGAGGTTATAGATCGGCTGGAGACTTGGGTGGAGAGATGGCAGATGGAGTTTAATCCAGACAAATGTGAGGTAACGCATTTTGAAAGATCTAATACAATAGGAAATATACAATAAATGGTAGAACCCTTAAGAAGATTGATAGGTAGAGGGATCTGAGTGTACAGGTATGCGGATAGAGTAGATAGTTAAGAAGGCATATGTCTTGCTTGCCTTCATCGGCTGGGCATTGAGTTAAAAATTGGCAAGTCATGTCGCAGTTTTATAGAAACTTAGTTCGGCCACTCTTGCAATATAGTGTTCAATTCTGGTCGCCACACTACCAGAATGGAGGCGGCTTTGGAGAGGGTACAGAAAATATTTACCAGGATGTTGCCTGGTGTGGAGGGCGTTAGCTATGGAGAAGAGTTTGGGGAAACTTGATTTGTTCTCGCTGAAACAATGGAAGTTGAGGGGCAACCCGATAGAGATTATGAGGGGCATGGACAGAGTGGACTATCAGAAGCTTTTTCCCCAGGGTGGAAGAGTCAATTACTAGGGGGCATTGGTTTAAAGTGAGAGGGTCAAGATTTAAAGAGACGTACGAGGCAAGCTTTTCTTTTTAAAAAAAAGAGAATGGTGGGTGCTTGGAACTTGCTGCCGAGAGAGGAAGTGGAAGCAGATATGATAGTGATTTTTAAAAGGGTGTCTTGACAAATATGTAAATAGGATGAGAATAAAGGGATGTGGTCCCTGGAAGGGTAAGGGGCTTTAATTTAGTTGGGCAGTGTGGTCATTGTAGGCTTGGCAGTCCAAAGGGCCTGATCTTGTGATATAATTTTCTTTGTTCTTTATGGGGAGGCAATGGCCTAGTAATATTGTTGCTAGACTCTTAATCCAGGAACTCAGCTAATATTCTGGCGACACACATTCTGACATCATGGAAGATACTGGATAAATGCAAGCATGGGGCTCTGGAGTAGACTGCCATTCAAAAACATAAAGGATTTGGTCAAGTAAATAGAGGAAAAAGTGTTTCCTGTGGAGGAAGGACAAAGATCTAGGTTGAAATATAAAGAATTAAAAATCAAAGCATGTTTCTGACCTAGAGTTTGCTACCTGAAAGCGTGTTGGAAGCCAATTCAATGACATTCAAGAGAGATTTAGATAAACATTTGAACACAGAAAAAAATCCCTACAGGGAAAGAGGAGAGTGAGACTAATTAGATATCAATTAAACAAAGCAAAGAATGAGCCTTCATTTCACATTGTATTTGAGTATCGTTATCATTCACAGTTTTCCTGGCATATCAATAAGCAGCAGTACCATATTCTGAGAATATTTTACGAAAGATTTACTGAACACTTGATTGGTAGAACAGAATTAGAGTGTGTATGGGACATAAAAAAAATGTATATAAAACTAGGTTTTCAGCTCATTAGAGTTGTACAAAATAAATGGGATAAATCTGTATCAGCAGGATTGATAACCTGAGCAACTGGTAGTAGCACTCCATTTTCCCTTGACAAATGCAGATTACTCATTGCACTTCTTAAACATTTTCTGCGTTTAACTTTCAGTGCTTGCATTTATTTATTCTGCTCACTTTGATAATCTAAAGTTGCTGCTTTGGTTGAACACTGCTCCAATTCACTACTGTATTTCTGGTCAAAGATACAAGATATTGTTTCCAGATCTACATAGTTGAGTTTTAAAACTCTTTGGTAACTGGGATTTAAATGGTTCATTTAATGTCCATTTAAAGAACCACTGCACTCAAAAGTCAATATTCTAAAACTGGCTGAACAACGAGTAAGACTGCCACAATGACTTTGCAATTCTGTTATAGTAATATTAAGAGAATTTTTAGTTCTGCAGACATGAAAGTTAACTGCAGAAAATGGGATGAATGCAACTAAAGCAGTTTGAAGACTACACACAAAGCTGTAGCCATGTTGACTTAAATGGGTTAACAGCTATAAAAGCAAAACCATAAAACAACAGGTGGAATTATTTAACTAGAGAATTGAAGACCAGGTTTCTACATTGCTTGCAAAGAAATGCAGCCCACAGTTGTTCTGGGAGTTATAGCAACAATTAATTTAAAGCAGTGATCTCTGGCAGGCTATACTGTAATAGGGGTGATGGGGCTTAAGAAATTTCTAGGGTTTCAATTTATCTGTGTGTTTGCAGCAGAAAAAAAAAGGAGCTGTCGTTAACAGGCTCCAGGAAACAAAATGAATTGCTGTGTAGTTGGAGCTCAGAAGTCCCAAGTCTCAGTTGATAGTTTTGTAATGTTAGAATTCCTGGGGAGCAGAGAATATGACAGATGGTCACTGGCTCCATGTTGGAAAGGTTTAGAACCAGGAGTTCCATTTGTAGTTTGGAGAAATTGGAGCTTGGTGAAATCCAGGGAAGTGTTAGCGCAGCGAAACTAGCTGGCCATCGAAGGGCAGAAATTGGGCAGTGGAGGCAGGAGTGCAGACACACAAATGTAGGGAAAGTGTGTCCTGGGAAAGGAGACTGAAATCCTGGAGGTGTGCAGTCATTGAGGCAGTGCAGGTCGGAGTGGCTCGATCTTTGAAAGTGAAAGTTGGTCCCGAGCAAGAATCAATGACATTGTTTGAGTGCTTACTGATGTCTGGGTGGGTTGCTGAGAAATCCACGGGACGTGTCTTGGTCACATTTGCTATTATTGTACAGTAGCAAAAATTGCTCATTAATATGCAACTCATTAGTCCTGAATGCTAGAGTACAAGATAATTGTATTTTTTTTGTCTGCTTAAAACGTGCAGAATCTTGTGGCTTCATTCTAAGAATCTTGAATTTCAATTTTTACATTTTAAACTAAATGCTACGGCCCCTAAATTATTGTATCAAACATTTGGGGGTCTGCTCCTGGATAATAACATTATATGCACGGTCACAATTCCTTAAAGTAAAGTTACAAAAATGGTGACATGGTCCTGCAGCAGCTGGAATGAACATTATTTCTGCCAACTCCTTGCACACTACATCACTTACCTGTTGGCTTGTGTTGGAAAAGTCTAAGCAGAGGAAAGCACTCTTTCTGAAGTGAGTCAAAACTAAAATGGAGGAATGTCACCCAGTTATTACCACAAATTCACTTGCAACAGTTTGAACAGAACTTCTGCCCTCACATGAGATCATGCAGGACTTGGGAGACCCACAAGAGAAGGATGTTAATTGTAAAGCAATGCCTTTGTGATCTTTAGATGAGAAAATTAGTTTTTCAGGTCAACAGAGAAGACTCTGCTTTACCCAAGTAATTAATTTGGTAGCTGCAACAAGGAGATTTAGTAATTCTTTGATACGCATAAAGCCCTGATCAAGTTAGATACTCTGGGCTGAAAGTTGTGTTAAAGTCTTCAAGTTCACAATTAACCACCAGAACAAGAAAATACAAGTTCCAAGGCATTGCTGTGTCACATCCTGTAGATTGCTGCCAGGATAGCCTTTGTTTTAATCTCTCGTAGAATCCTTTCTGAGAAAACACATGACAGCTCCTACCAGAAATGTGGTTAACAAGAGCTACCAAACATCACTGCTACAGTTAACAGATCAAGTTGCAATTGCACAAAGCTGATAAAGTCCAAGACAACTTGCAGTATAAAAACATCAGAACCCCAATAGCTGATCTAGGGAACAGATGTTTGACTGCAGGCCTATGGGTATTTAGTTTCCTTATTTGCATTGTTTCATGTAAACCGTTAACTTCAAGTTTTAGTATCCTACACTGAATGTATATATGCAAGCTTCTAATACCACAAGGTATGTCAGCTTTTGCAAGATTTCAAGAAAGCTTTGAAGGCAACAGCAATTTGCAAATTTTGTACATCTTAGATTGAGAATATACAATCAAGTACAATTTTTGCCAAGAAGCATCAGTTCTCAAGTAGCTATATGTTTCTAGCACTAAAGTTTTCATCTTCTGTTCTAAGTGCAAGTGGCAGACAGTAAGATTTCTGCAATGCATCATATGCAATACATTTACTTGAAATAACTTTGATTTAACATCCTTAATCTTTTGGATTTTAATCGTACTGTCTCACTATTGTGCAGAACAAAATCAAATGTTCACCCCCAAACGTTTCGACGAGAAGGTATTATCTGCTGCAGAGTTTTTGTTTACAAACCTGTACTTGGTAAACTACTCTGACCAAAATGATACAAGTTTGTAAAACTGAACACATTCCAGTGGATGGCAGAGTGGTTAGCACTGTTGCCTCACAGCTCTAAGAACCTGGATTCAATTCCTGGCTTGGGTCACTGTCTGTGTGGAGTTTGCATATTTTCCCTGCGCTTGTGTGGGTTTCCTCTGGGTGCTCTGGTTTCCTCCTGCGCTCCAAGGATGTGCGGGTTAGGTTGATTGGCTATGGTAAATTACCCTTTAGTGTCCTGGAATGTGTAGGTTAGAGGGATTAGTGGGCTAAATGTATGGGGTTGTGGGGATAAGGCCTAGGTGGGATTGTTGTCAGTGCAGACTCAATGGGCCAAATGGCCTCCTTCTGAACTGTGGGGTTTCTATGATTCTATGCTGTTCAAGCATTATTTTATAAATTTGGGAATATTAAGTATTAATTTGGAATTGATACTTGTTTGATAACATTAAACCTAAATTTCAGTTTAGGAAGGTGCTGCAGAATGATCAATAGACCATGTCCATTTTCAAGGCATGACTTCCTTCCATTTCTATCTTCCCCCTCATCACAACCACTCAAAAGTATACCTCTTCTTCTGATGCAAAAATCTGATTTGGAGATCGAGAAGTCTAGAATACAAGAACATGATTGTAATTGTGAGGCTGTATAAGGCTCTGGTCAGGCCCCATTTGGAGTACTGTGAGCAGTTTTGGGCCCCATATCCAAGGGGAGACGTGCTGGCCTTGGAAAGGGTCCAGCAGAGGTTCACAAGAACGAACCCTAGAATGAAGAGCTTGTCCTCTGATGAACAGTTGAGGACTCTGGGTCTGTACTCGTTGGAGGGGCGGGGAGGGGTGACCTTATCTTGGATACTCTGAGGCCTGGATAGAGTGGACGTGCAAAGGATGTTTCCAGTAGTTGGAAAAACTAGAAACAGAAGGCACAACCTCAGGCTGAAGGAAGGATCTTTTAAAAGAGAGAAGGAGGAATTTTTTCAGCCACAGTGTGCTAAATCTGTGGAACTCTTTGCTGCAGAAGGCTGTGGAGGCCAGGTCATTGAGTGTCTTTAAGACAAAGATAGATAGGTTCTTCATTAAGAAGCGGATCAGGGGTAATGGGAAAAAGCAGGAGAATGGGGATGAGAAAAATATCAGCCACAGTTGAATGACAGAGCAGACTCGATGGGCCGAGTGGCCTAATTCTGCTCCTATGTCTTATGGCAGAGAATGTAAAATCTGGTCGGAAGGGGAGCTGTGCTTTTGAAAATAAAAGATACCTACATAACTACAAGCGCTTTAAATCTACATTTATGCTTGCTGCATGAAACATCTGATCTACGACAAGCAATGATGTTATGGATATCATTCAAACTGCAGGGGTTATGTTGCTTAGCATGAAGTTCAATGTTGCAAACACATCAGAACCCTCATTGACGTAAACCACAAGGTAGTAATTCAGTCATCTGGTACCTTAGGCTAAAAACAATAAGGGCAATGACATGGAAAACACTGGTCACAAATAACTGAACTATTCCTGTACATTACTGACACATCCAGGAATGTGCAAAATGCCTATAGTACAAGATGGGGGTATTCATTCATCGTCTAGTTCAAGAAAATTTGACCATCCTCAAGAGTTCCATTGTACTGCAGGTCAATACATACATTTGGAATAAAAATTCATTGTAGTTTAAAAATGGAGGAATTTTCTTGTTTGAAAAATGCAATGTAATTTCATAATGATAGGTGACAAGATGAAGTCCCCATATGTTAATTTTTAGTGGATGAAAAAATACCTATACAAAATATAGAAATTAAGGAAGTACACTGATCTGCAATTATCTCTACACAATGGCCACTTGGGGCAGCATGGTGGCATAGTGGTTATCACTGCTGCCTCACAGCGCCAGGGACCGAGGTTCAATTCCCAGCTTGGGTCATTGCGCAAACTCCACACAGACATTCTCCCAGTGTCAGCATGGGTTTCCTCCAGGTGCTCCAGTCCTGTCCCGTTCCCCCCGCCATAGTCCAAAGATGTGCTGGTTAGGTGAACTGGCCATGCTAAATTCTCCCTCAGTGTACCTGAACAGGCAGTGTTGTTTCAAATTTTCTTCACTTCTCTCATAAAATATGAGAAGCTGGCTAAAACAATCTCTAATACGTGCCAACTTGCAAAGTGACAGAATATCAGGTAAGCTGCTACTTCTACACAATGCTAACTAGTGTACAACATGTTTTATATTGAAGCAATTTTAAATGCTGGTAGTGAAAGTTGTTTCAATTTTAGATTTCAAATCAATTCTATATATAAGCAATACAGTGACGGTGTTAAGATTCACAAAGAGATCTTAGCAAGGAAGAGACAATGAAGGGGTTTAAAGAGAACAGCAATAAGCTAAGGGTCACCAGACAACGTGAAACAAAATCAAAATGAATACACAATTCAGGTGATTTAAATTGGAACAAAAACAGATGAACAATGTTCACATCCTATGCAAAAAAAGTTGGCTCTAAGGACCAAGTTATTGTGAAAGGTGCAATTTAATAAAATTGCTTTGATACAAAGTTTATTTGACAACAGTTCACAAATATAGACAAGCATAACATAATAGTTTGAACAGCTATTTTGCGATGCATTAGACAGTTTGGAATTGAACAAGTCAAGCAAACTTAAAAGTATTAACCATCCAAACTGAACACTGCACCAGATTTGATCAAATATCAGAGCTGTACGCTGGAATACTAACAGACTCAAACCTGACAATACACATAGATGCAATCTTATTCTCTCTCCCCTTTGCTGAGCTGAATTTCAGACCCCTTTACCACAAGGCCAACCATTCCAGCTTCACAACATATTTGGCCAACACTCAATAACAGTCACCTCCTGGCTCAAGTTCTCCTATAATCTTAAAGATTAAAAAATTTAAGAGTGTCACAAGTAGACTTACATTAACACTGCAATAATGTTACTGTAAAAATCCCGTAGTTGCCACACTCCGGCACTGGTTTGGGTACACCGAGGGAGAATTTAGCATAGTCAACGAACCTAACCAGCATGTTTGTCAGGCTGTGGGAAGAAACCGGAGTACCTGGAAAAAACCCACAGATACACGGAGAATGTGCAGACTCCATACAGATAGTGACCTGAGGTGGGAATTGAAATTGGGTCCCTGGCGCTGAGAGGTAGCAGTGCTGGCCACTGTGCCAGCTTTTTCTCCAAGAAAAAGAGGCATTGTTGACCTACAGAAAGCCATGTTAGCAAACAAGGTGCAAATCACATTGAACTAAAGACAAATATCCTTTAATTTTCAGATTGTGAATTAAAAAATCATTTTTGTTGGGGAAATTTGACATTATTTACTGCTAAAACATTTGCTAAAAGTATGCTGTTAAAAATCCAATTATATCTCATTTAAAAGGTTTTCAAAGCATGAGATTATTAGCACAAGAGTGGGGTTTTCTGGATTTTGACTCGTGTGGACTCTAGACGTTGTTGACTTTTGTGGAGCAATGAAAGACTGCTTAGTTTTCCACTGTTGACTGTTTTCATCACTTAATAGTTTTCCTGTATCCACAGTATTTTGCTTTGGTATTGGTGGAGTCATCACTTCTGAACTGTGATTGCTCTTGCCCTTCAAACAAACCCATGAATAACCACATGGAAAGCAAATCTGTGCCCACAACCAAATGTTTGATCACAAGAATCAAACTGCTAGAATCAACATGGTTTTATGAAAGTGAAATAATGTTCAACAAATTTATTAGTGTTCCAAAAAGCATTCTATAAGATACCATATCATCCTTACAGTGCAGAAAGAAGCCATTCATTCAGTCTATGCAGACTCACCAACAGAGCATCTCATCCAGACTCTTTGTAAACCCACATATTTAGCCTGCTAATCCCCCTAATTTACACATCTTGGGACAATGAGGGGCAAGTTAGCATGGCCAATCCAGCTAACTTGCACATCTTTGGATTGTGGAAGTAAGTGTAAAGAAACCAGAGCAGCCACAGGAAACCTATGCAGACATGGAGAACGTGCAAATTTCACCAAGACAGTCACCCAAGGTCAGAATTGAACCCAGGTTCCTGGTGCTGAAAAACAGCAATGTTAACCACCATGCCATTTCTAAAGGTTACTACAGAAGGTAGCGTGGGTATGTTATTTTAGCATGGATGGAAGATTGGCTAATTGGAAACAGAGCCAGGATAAAAGCGGGCTATTTTCAAATCGGCAAATTAACTAGCAAGTGCCACAGGCATCAATGCTGCGGCATCAACTATTTATGACATACGTAAATAACTTGATTGATGAGACAAAGTGTAATACAGCCAAATTTGATGAAACAAAGATAGATGGGAAAGCAATTGTGGAGGATGGTGCTGAATCTGCAAAGGGCATAACTAGGTTACATAACTGGGTAAACATTTAGCAAATGGAATATAATGTGGAAAAATTGGCCATTTTCACATCCTTTGTTTTAATATTTTTCATTTCCTCATTGAAATGAGAATCACACTTCCTCTATCAATTTCAATCAATGGCTTCCCTCAATTTCTTTCATCGTGCAGGGCCTGTTTATTTGAATGCAAGGTACCATTTGCAAAGTACAATAAGGGGGCAACTTGAGCAGCTTGCACAGGGAGTTGCTAATAACTTACAGGGAATGCTCAATGCTCTAATTCTAGCTCTTCAATAAAATCTATTCAACTAAGTTTCTCTCTCACTGTTGATCAGTCCTACTCTAATGAAACCGCTGTGCATTTGCAACAGTAAGAACAGTGGAGTTTTGCTCTACCTGCTTCTATTAGCGTAGGCCCTGTACACAAAGCTAAATAACTCCAGCTACAAAATCTTCCACTTGTGCTGAAACTCTAAATGGTACAATCAGGACAGTAGCAGCATACAGGTCTTCAATATAATATTACTGACAATATTAACCTGTAATTTACAAAACATTTCTAAATTTACAGACAGCATCATATAGGGGTGAGGAGAAAACAGTCAACACTGAGGAGGACTGTAACTTAAGCACAAGATGTTTCGGTAAAAACAAGTACAATCTGAAAACACAGCACTGAAATCAAACACATCCCCAACCACCCACACTTTAGTCCAAATATGGACAAAACAGCAGAACTGAGGAGGAGAGATGAGCAACTGTGTGTAGCTGAGTGTGAAGACTGGCATCAAGGAACCCTGATAAAAATGGACTCCAGTGGTTGGAGTCATACTTGGCACAAACGAAGATGGTTGTGGTCAATTGTCTCAGTCCAGAACATCACTGAAGGAATTCCTCAGGGTACTGCCCTCGGCCAAATCAACTTTACTTGCTTCAATTACTTTCCCTCCAGAAGGTCAGAAGAGAGGATATTCAGTACCATTTGGGATTCATACTGAAACAGTCATGTCCAGATGCAAGACCTGAATAACATTCAGGCTTGGATTGGCAAGTGGTAAGTAACAGTTGCAGCTCAAAAATGCCACTCAATGTTCATGTCCAATGAGAGAATTTAACCATCACCCCATGGCATTCAATGGCATTACCAGTGTGGAAAGCTAACATCCTGAGGGGTTAAGACTGACCAGAAACTGAACTGGACATATACTGTAGATACAAGAATAGGCTGGGAACTCTGGGGTCATCACCTGATTCCCCAAAGCATATCCATCATTTACAAGGCACAAGTCAGGGGTGTGATGCAATACTCTGCCTGGAGGAGTGCAGCGACTACAATACTCAAGTAGTTCAATGGGCCAAAGTGGCCCACTTGATTGGCACCCCACCCATAACTGGTGTACACCAACTACAAGATGCATTGTAGCAACTGCTGCAACTGTACAAGGCACTGGTGAGGCTGCAACTGGAGTAGTGTGTGCAGTTTTGGTCCCCTTATTTGCAAAAGGATATATTGGCCTTGGAGGGAGTACAGAGAAGGTTCACCAGGTTGATACCGGAGATGAGGCAGTTAGCTTATGAGGAGAGACTGAGTAGATTGGGCCTGTACTCGGAGTTTAGAAGGCCGAGGGGTGATCTTATAGAGACATAAGATTAATGAAGGGGCTAGATAGGGTAGAGGTAGAGAGATTCTTTCTGCTTAGAAAGGAAACCAGAACTAGAGGGCACAGCCTCAAATAAGGCGGGGGGGGGGGGGGGGGGGGGTGCAGTTTAGAACAGAGTTGAGGAGGAACTTCTTCACTCAGATGAATCTCTGGAATTCTCTGCCTATTGAAATGGTGGAGGCCACCTCGTTGAATATATTTAAGTCACAGGTAGATAGATTTCTGATAGGCAAGGGAATTAAGGATTATGGGGAGGTGGGAAAGTGGAACTGATCCACTTCAGATCAGCCATGATCTTATTGAATGGCGGAGTAGGCTCAAAGGGCTAGATGGCCTACTCCTGCTCCTATTTCTTATGTTCATTGCAGCAACCTTCCAAGGCTCCTCCAACAGCACCAACCAAACCCATGATTGGCAATACCTAGAAGGACAAGGGCAACATATACATGGGAACACCACCATCTTTAGGCTACTGTCCAAGCCACACCATCCTGACTTGAAACTAATCGCTGCTCATTCACTGTCTCTGGGTCAAAATCCTGGAATATCCTTCCTAGTAGCATTTACACCACATAGGCTGCAGTAGTTCAAGGCAACAGCTTATCATTGCTTTAAGGGAAATACAAATGCTGCCTTTGCATTGTTGATCTCTAACTTTTTAGAATGACAAAGGGTTCTCAGTCTGAAATGTTAAGAAATATCATGGGAGAAGGTAGTAATATGGACATTGAGAGAATGGCATAAAGACAGGAGGGTGGAAGGACCTTGGCATGGAATAGAAGTGGAATAATTATGGGAGGAGATAAATAACCACAGTCAGAAATGCTGGTGACAGTAGCTATACTATTAGATGATAATTAATCATTAAATTTATCCTTCATAAAGACTCATCAAATCAACTTAGCAAAAAGTAATTCAAGGGACAAGTTCATGGAATGATTTCTACAGTTTCACAGAACATTATAGAAGCAAATAGCAAGATATTATTTCAGATCTTTTATAATTAGTAGCTCCATATCAATGGATCATCGAGGAAAATGCAATCAATATGAAGGTTAATACATTGGTGAATTATATAGATACATAAAGCTAGAGTATTGAATTTAAGTTCAAAACTAATTAGAGGTATGAAGGGCAAATGGGCTTAGATTAACAGTGTGGCTGTAGATAAGGAATGGTGAACGTTTAAAATAATATTTCATAATTAGCAATGAATCTGCATTCTGTCAAGAAATCAAAAGTCCACAAAAACAAATCCACCTGTGAGTAATTAGAGGTTAAAGATAATTAGACTAAACAGTTTTTAATACTGCCAAAACCAGTAAACCCAAGGATTGGGAGAGTTTCATATACTAGTAAAAGGATGACCAAAAAATTAACAGATAGTAAACAGAAAGACTAAACTTGTCAGATCTATAAACGTATTGCAAGGGCTTCTAAATGTACACAAAATGAGATAAGTTATAATGGGAAATAGGGATCACCATCTCAGATCTTCCAAAATTTCCCAGATTGAACAAACCTTGGCTGGGTTGGACAGTAGCAAATATAATACTGCCATAAAGAGAGAAGCAAAAGTGAAAAAAGGGAACTATGGACCAGTCAGCCTGATATCAATCAGGAATATGCTGGAATTCAATATGGAATTAGAATCCCTACAAGGTAGAAAGAGACCATTTGGCCCATCCAGCTTGCATTGACAACAATCCCACTCAGGCCCTATCCCCATAATCCCATGTATTTACCCTGGTAATCCGCCTGACACTAAGGAGCAATTTACCATGTCCAATCAACCTAACCTGCACATCTGAGTGTGGGAGGAAACCGAAGCACCCAGAGGAAACCCATGCAGGCGTGGAAAGAAACTCCACACAGTAAAAAGTCTGACAACACCAGGTTTAAGTCCAACCGATTTATTTGATAGTAAACTCACTAGCTTGAGGTTACCCCCTTCGTCAGGTGAATGGAGAGAGGCCAGAACTCTCCATTCACCTGATGAAGGTGGTAACCTCGAAAGCTAGTGAGTTTACTATCAAATAAATCGGTTGGACTTAAACCTGGTGTTGTTAGACTTTTTACTGTGTTTACCCCAGTCCAACACCGGCATATCCACATCATGACAAACTCCACACAGACAGTGAGTCATAGAGATTGCAGCATAGAAATAGGTCCTTTGGCCCAATTTGTTCATGCTGTCACCAGAGGCCAGATTTGAACCGGTCCCTGACACTGAGGCAACAGTGCTAACCTCTGTGCCATAATTAATATGGAGGTGGTAACATGACACTTTGAAAATCATGATTTGAAGCAGTTACGTTGCCCACAAGTTCTGTCTCCCCCTCTTGCTGCTCCTGAAGTTGTAGAGCATGAGAAAAGTATCTGCTATTGGAGGAACTGCAGCAGAGAGCATGGGAGAGAGATTCTGTGATTGGAGTAGTCCCTCACAGGTTTGGTTTCAATGTATTGGAATTTCGTTGCTCCCCCCCATCATTGCTTCTTTTTCTTTGCAGGCTTTTTAGGGCTGCCCACGCATTTTGAACACTGCAAACCACTAAAAGAAGTCGAAGAATAAAGCTGGATGGACAGACCATCTTTCATTGATCTCAACACCAGAAACAACAAAAACTTAATTTATCAGTCACAAGTAGGCTTACATTAACATGCAACGAAGTTACTGTGAAATTCCTCTAGTCGCCATACTTCGCGCCTGTCTGGGTAAATGCAGACACTGGAGCACCCAGAGAAAACCCACTCAGACACTTGGGGGGGGGGGGGGGGGGGGGGGGGGGGAGGGGGAGGAGGAGGAGGAGGAGGAGGAGGAGGAGGAGGAGGAGGAGGAGGAGGAGGAGGAGGAGGAGGAGGAGGAGGAGGAGGAGGAGGAGGAGGAAAGAGGGAGGGAGGGAGGGAGGGAGGGAGGGAGGAGCAGCAGCAGCAGGAGGAGGAGCAGTGCAAACACCACACCGTGACCCAAGCTGGGAATCAAACCCAGGTCTGGGCGCTGTGAAGCAGCAATGCTAACCACTGCGCCACCAAAAGATATACAACTGAGTTGACCTTGAATTGTCCTATAGTCAAGTAATAGTTTGAACAAATCTTGGCTGGGATTGGACAGTAGCAAATATGATACTGCCATAAAGAAAAAGGAGGGAAAGTGAAAAAAGGGAACTACAGGCCCGTTAGCCTGACATCAAATCAGGGAAATGCTGGGTTTCAAATGGAATCAGAATCCCTACAATGTGGAGAGACCATTTTTGTGAATAACATTTAGTCAACGCCCCAAGCTCCATCACTATGTGCCTTGTCCCAGTGACAGCAGTAGAGAATTGGGTATAGTGATCCTTGGAGTCATCATCAACTACGAACCCTACAAATAGATCAAACATGGACACGGAAATGACTCAATTACAATATATGTCACCTTCCTTTAACTGTATACCACTTGCAAGAAACAGTGAGGGTAGCAAGGGATGTTGTATAGCTACAACACCACATTGAACAGAGGTGAAAATTTCCCAGGCATGCCCGGTCTACAAAATCCAATCTGGTCATTACCGCACCAGTCTCAATCAGCAGCAAAGTAATGGAATGACAGTATTATCAAGCTGCACTTACTCAGTACCAGTTAGCTCACTGATGTTCAGTTTGCATTCTGCCAGTCAACTCCTGACCTCATTACAGCCATGGTACAGGCATGTGCAAAAAAAACTGAAATCCAGGAGGTAAGATGGGTGATGCCCTCAACACCAAGGCTGCATTTGATCAAATGTGAAAAATCAAGAAACCCTCGCAAAATTGAAGTTCAGGAGAAAACTTAGTTGGAGTCATACCTAGGACAAAGGAAGGTGGTTGTTGGAGCTGAATTGCCTTAAGCCCCAGGACATCCTCAGTGTAGCAGCCTATGCTCAATCATCTTCAGCTGCTTTAATCACCTTTCCTTCATCACAAGGTCATAAATAGTAATGATTGCAACACTTCAAACAATGAAACCATTCGTGTCCACAAGCAAGACCGAAACAACATTCAGGTTTAGGCCAATAAGCAGTAGGTAACAGTTGTGAAGTGCCAGGCAATGCCCAGCCCAAAAGAGAATCTAACCATCATCCTTAAGCAAGCAGTATTATCACTAAATCACCCTTCAACATCATCCTGGAGAGGCCATTGGCCAGAAACTTAATGTGACTATAACAGCAGGCCCAAGATGGGAATTCAGTAGCAATTAATACTCCTCCTGATTCCAAGTCAGATCATAAGGTGCAAGTTATGAATATGATTAACACCCCCCTCTTGTCTGGGGAAGTACAGTTCCACACTCATGCTCAACACCATAAAGTGAATCCTTCATCAGCACTCTAGCCACATCTGTTATACCATGGCTGCAGTGTTTACCATCTGCAAGATGCACTGCAGCAAATCACTAAGGCTCCTTCAACAATAACTTCCAACTGTAGTCAAATGGGGTTTCTGCTGGCAGCAAGCAAATGGGGACACCATTACATGCAATTTCTCCAATTTACATACCATCTTACCTTGAATATATTCATGTTCCATGAGTGGCATTGGGTCAAAATTCTGGAGCTCCCTTACCAACAGCTGTATGCTGTAGGTGTACCTATACCACATGGAACTCAGTGGTTCAAAATTACAGTTCACAATCATCTTTAAGGGCAATTAGGGATGATCAATAAACACTAGCTTTGTCAGCAGTGCCCATATCCTATGGACTAATAAATAAATCTAATTTTAATTGCTCCACCTCTGGAGCATCATTGCCTCTTCTCTATTCCTCAAAACCAGATAGTGATTTGCCTTTTTAAATAACCTTTCCCATCTGAATGATTTATCTAGAGTTTAATGCAAATAATTCTCCAATGTATTGAGAATGTTCAAAGTTTATGTCCATTCCATCTTTTCCCAGAATACATCACTCCACATCTAACTATTTAGAATTCCACTGGTCAAACATCTAGTTATTTGTTTAACTGGTGTACATTTTGTAACTATCAGCAATAAAATTAATTTTGAACTACATGAGAAGTTTTCTTATAGAACGTACAAATGTGGTATGCCTCACCGCATGCAAGTATTGTAGTTGTCAAGTCTTATGCCTTTGTATTTATAATCCCCATTTATAGAATATGATCCAACTAACAGTATAAAATTATTTCTCCGAAATATCCATGTTCAATTGTTTTTTGTATTTCTCATCCTATGATTTTCCTGGAAAGATAGACAGGGTGGCTGCCAGTAATTCAGTTTATTGGACAGAGAAAGTACAAACTGCCAGAGATAAAGTGTAAGGGCTGACGTGCTTTGGGCAGAAGAAACAAAATCTATTTTAATGGTTTAAAGATATTTGTTAGTGGGAACAGGACAACAGTTCAAGTTATCATAAATTAAAAAGTTTCCAAATTGATATCTTCCTCAGATAAGGAGTACCCAACGTGAAACTAATATAGGATTTACTGATAAGGACATGACCCTCATTTCCTACCTCACCATGGTCTCTGGTTTTATTGAGGGTAAATAAGCTTTTAGAAACTTACAAAATGCAACTGGTTGTACACCTTTGTTTTTCTACTTAAAGGCTAATTTTTGTGCAATAAACCTAATCACCGGAAACTATGCAACGACTACATTCTAACTGCAATACTGAGTGCATTCGTAAATGAGTAACTAGAAGACAACATTGTTCCCCTCACTAGTTTCCAAAATGTTGCTAGATAATTCATGCAATTTACATAGTTAATAGATATATCAGTCCTAATGAGCTATGTCCAAAATGGTAAAAGTCCCTTCCAAGACAACTGGCAACATAATGACTTTGAAATTCAGATCGGAGTACTAACCCCATTCCATATCTGGATGGGAAGGACCAAATCCAACTTTCAACATGACTACAATCTCACTCAGAGCAATGCTGGTCTCAGAATTGTAAAATTCAAACTGGTGCGAAGAGTGAAACAGTGGGATCAATTTTGATTGACTATGAATATCAGGTAGCTATCTGGTCATCTTGCTGGGTGGTCTGAACTATTTGACATTAAAATGACTCTGACCAATGCTGGTTATCACCACAACTTGCACAATCTACTTGCTTGTTTACCCATTGGGATGGCAGGATAACAGCCAGAATCGCAGCAATTTAAAGGCTGTACAAACCTCTTCAGAAAAGTGCACTTTTCTACCGTTTGTGATGAAATAACGGTTGCACAATTAGAACAGATTGCAGGTCAGGCCGTCAGGTTTGATATTTCATGCCAGGGAGGTAGGGGATGGGAATACAGAAGGGAAGCTGTATTCCCATGTGATCGTTGCCAGGTACCGTGGTACATTTCTTAGCAGAAGTGAACAGAGGTGGGAACTGGTGAATAACCCCAGCATAATACCTGCACATGACAACAATGTCATTAGAAATTGAACAACCCAAAGACTAAGGAAAGAATTTCATTTACATCTCTACAACACACCAGCACTAAAACAAAAATTCCCTTGCTGTTGATAAAAAACACAAACAATGTACTTCGCTGCTGCTCCTACCTCAATGTCCTCACATCAAATCTTTTGTTTTTCCAAGTTCAAAAGATGGGGAGACTTCCAGAAGAGGCACTATTATTCACTCATCCCCTTACAAGTACCAGTTAAAAATTGATGCTTGGGTATCTCCTTCCCACTGGCAGATATATAGTCAGGAGGAAGTTGCCATGGCAGTCCTCAAGAGACTCTGGACCCCATGGAAGTCTCAGGTGTCATGTCAAATATGGCCAAGGAAGCCTCCTGATCACCACCTCCATGGATTTCCTCCAGATGCTCCGGTTTCCTCCCTCTGTCGCAGCAGTTAACCACCAATTCAAACAGCACAGTGGCAAGAAAATAGAATGCAGAGGTTGAGGCACTTCAATGTCCATTATCAAGTAGTGTTCGGTGTTTAGGTGGCACACAGTGGTTCGCACTGCTGCCTCACAGCACCTAATGAGTTCGATTCCTGGGCTTGGTTCACTGTCTTGTGTGGAGTTTGCACACTCTCCAATATCTGCACAGGTTTCCTCTGGGTGCTCTAGTTTCCTCCCACAGTCCAAAGATATGTGGGTTACCTGGATTTGCCATGCTAAATTGTCCATTAGTGTTTGGGGGTTAGTAGGGTAATACGTGGGATTATGGGGATAAGGTCTGGGTGGGATTGTTGTCAGTGCAGCATCGATGGGTCAATTGGCCTCCTTTTGTACAGTACAGATTCTTTGATCACCAATGACCAAGTTGGCAACATCCTGCAGGTCATAGCTGACAGACTGGTTCCCTCACCATTTGCTGCAGGCCAAACCAGAAAAAATACTTACTTGTCCTCAGCCCATCACAGAAGCAACTGTCCATGTCAGGATTTACAGGAGTAACCATTGCACTGTCCTTGCGATGACAAAGTCCTTTATATTGCTGATCATTCATTATGTTGTGTGGCATGATCACCATGCTGAATGGGATAGATTTGAACAGATCCAGCAACTCAAAACTGAGTATGAGGCACTGAGTCAGCAGCAGCAGAAACCATAACCTTATGGCCCAGCATATCCCCAACTCTACAACTACCACCATCAAACCAGAGGATTGACTCTGATTTAATCAAGATAGTAGGAGGGTATGCCAGGAGCAGCACCTAAAAGTGAGGCTATAACTCAGGACTATTTGCATGCCAAGCAGTGAAGTAGCATGCAATAGAAAGTGCCAAGAGACCCCACAAACCACTGGAGATGGCAGCTCCATAAGTAGTCCATCCTAATGATGGAGGATGTCCAGAACACTAGTGCAAAAGTCAAGGCTGAAGTATTTGCAAACATCTTCAGCTAGAGGTGCTGAGTGTATAATCCATCTCTGCCTCCTCCAAAGGTCCCCAACATCACAAATGCCAGCTTTCAGCCAATTTGATTCACTCCATGCGATATTAAGTGGCTGAAATCACTGGATACTGCAAACCTATGGGCTCTAACAATTTTCTGGCAATAACATGGAAGACTTGTGCCCCAGAACTGGCTACATCCCTAGCCAAGCTGCTCCATTACAGCTAGATGCATAATATCTACCTGGCAACGTAGAAAATTGCCCAGGTATGTGCCGTACATAAAAAGCTGATCTGGCCAAATACCGTCCCATCAGGTGAGGCAACTGTGACTACCCTCAACATCAAAGGCACCACTTGACTAAGCATGCCATCAACGAGCCCTGGCAAAACTAGAATCAACTGGAATCAGGAGAAAAGTTCACCACTGACGGAGTCATACTGCACAAAGGAAAATGGTTGCGGTTTTTTGCAAGTCAGTCAATCATCTCAGTCCCAAGACATCGTTGCAGGAATTCTTCAGGATAGTTGTAGGCCCATCCACCTTCAACTGCTTCATCAATGACTGTCCCTCCATTATAATGGACGAAGTGGGGATGTTCACTCATGACTGCATAACATTCAGTGTCGTTTGTCATTCCTCAGATACTAAAGCAGTCTGTGCCCATGTGCAGCAAGACCTGGCAACATTCAGACTGGGGTTGATAACTGTCAAGCAAGATTCTCACCACACAAGTGCCAGGCAACAATCATCTCCGGCAAAGGTATTTAGACAGTACCTTCCAAGCCCATGACTACTTCCATCTAGAATGACAAGGGTAGCAGGTGCATGGGAACTTGCAGGTGGTGTTCCCATCCAAGCCACTCAGCATCCCGACTTGGAGAGATATATCATCGTTGCTGGGCCAAAATCCTGGAATTTCCGCCCTCACGGCATTGTGGGTCAACTCAAAGCATGTAGACTGCAGCAATTCAAGATGACAGGCAGCTCACCACCACCTTCAAGGGCAACTAGGGATGGGCAATAAATGCCAGTAATACCCAGGTCCCACAAATGGAGAAAAGAGAATCTAACCACCTTGATATTCAATGACATTGTCATTGTTGAATTCTCCCACTAACATCCTGGCGGTTATCATTGATCAGAAACTGAACAGGAGCAGCCATATAAATACAATGGCTACAAAGAGGGGACCAGGAATTCTGCAGTAACAGACCTCATGATTACCCGAAGTCTGTCCGCCATCTACAAGTCAGGAATGTGATGGAATACTCTCCCCTTGATTGAACAGGTACAGCTCCAACAATATTCAAGCAGCACAACACCAACCAGGACAATGTAGCATGCTTGAATGGTATGCCATCCACCACCTTCCACTTTCACTGCCAGTACCTTGGTAGTGAACATTGATTGAACACTGATGAAGCAACTGAAGGTGGAAGAGCCTACAACTATCCTGAGGAATTCCTGCAATGTCCTGGGACTGAGATGATGGACTTCCAAAAATCACAACCATTTTCCTTTGTGCAGTATGAATCCAATCAATCAATGGAGAACTTTTCTCCTGGTTACCCTTGACTCCAGTTTTGCCAGGGCTCATTGACACAGCAGTTATGGAATATCTAGCCAGGTCAGTTGACAAGTGCAACCAGGCCTTCCATGCAAATATCTCTGGCACAATCTGCAGCATCTCTAAAAGATGCTCATACTAACTTCACACATTCAAAAAACAGGATTATTTAACAAATAAACACTTTCACTGTAAATATTATACAATCATCAAAAAGAATCCCTATAGCGCAAGAGGCCATTTGGCCCATAGAGTTGGTGCAGACTCAGAGCATCTTTTCCCAAGCCTGCCCCCTTGCGTTATTCCCAAAACCCCACAAGTTTACTCTGCTAATCTCTGTAACCTACATCTTGGGAATCAAGTGACAATTTAGTATGGCCAATCCACCTAACCTGCACATCTCTGGACAGTGGGAGGAAACCTGAGCACCTGGAGAAAACCTACAGGGAGAATGTGCAAACTCCACACAGGAACCCAGGTTCCTGACACTGAGGCAGCAGTGCTAACCACTGTGCACAGTGGTTTGCAAAATAGGTTTGATCTATAGCTCTAGCTGTAAAGGTTTAGGTATATTTGGAGCATCAACAGAAAGCACTTTCCGCAGGCTATTTCTAGGAAAGTATTCAGCACTTGCATTTCCAAAACATTTGGAAGTATATTGTTACAACTTTTTATTTCTGAGAAATGTTTATTGCAATCATCAGTGGGACAGTTTGACAATTATGGCACCAATTTCCTGAAACAGGAAAGACTGGTTAAACAGCATTTTTTTTTAGGTCATATGTAAACAGATATTTTTGTATCATTGTAACCCTTTTCTTAAAATTAGAACGTTATATCCTTAAGAAATCTGGTTTGCACATCCATTTGTCATTGGCACTATGCATCTATTATTCCATATATATTTTGAATCCTCAATATTCATTATTTCATCTAATTACATTGCACACAGAGTAGAAACCAATTGACAAATTGCTCCCAGAATGCATCAGATACAGCCAGTTATGCTGTGTTGAGGTCAGACCCAAATTTGAGACATTTTCACAAACTGAAAGATTAGATCCCTTTTAATCTGTGTATCCATGGTGCAATGATGACTGGAATGGAACACCTTCCAGCATATTGAGAGGTGTGCTATTGCTAAGAAATGAGTATTTTTAAAACTAATTGATGATTTCTGCAGCAGCTGGGAACTTGTTTGGTGCCTTTTGGTTTTACTTTGTAAATTGACTTTAATTGACTGTTAGTGACAACTGGTCAGATAATTAATACATTTCCGGTGCATTTAAAAATCTAGGGGGCTATTTGATTTTATTCTGCGTAGATTAAGCTGTTACTGGGTTGAGATAATCACAAGAATCATTGAGTCATTTATGGCACAAGAGGAAATTCCAGTCCATTAAATTCTAACATCACTGTTCAAATAACAAATTGATTGCAGGCATTATTCAGCATGCTATTGTCTGGTAAAAATTGCAATCAGAAAAAAATTCTTTTACCTTATATACCTTAAGATCAGCAGTCAATACATTCACTTGCTTCAAACGCATAGTTGTTGCCAAGTCTTTCAGAGTCTAACAGGATAAGACAAAGCTTCCATGCGCCGAATGTCAGGTTCTGAAAACACTTGGGTGCCTCCAATCACAATCCGATCTTTGGCAGCCACCTCAAGCCTAGATATATATATATATATACACCCAGTGCATTGCTCAATTCTATACTCAGCAACCCCCCACATTTTCCTAAACTGATTTAATTTTCACTCTAATATCTTTTTGGTGACTTTTCCCTCAGCCTTTGTCCCCCTCCTTTGGGCCACAGTCCCTTAATATCTCAGTATTACAGTGCGAGCAACCCTGATACTACCTCTGGCGACCCTCTTCAAACAAACACTCTCCACAGGTCTTTTTTAAAATTTTACATCCATTTGATATTCAAACCCTCAAAACACTGAAGTGTATACACAATAACCACTGGAGGAAGAAACAAGGTTACTTAGTAGACATGGCAGCATGGGTGGAGAGAAAAGGGGTCAACATTTCAGGTCAGATCAGAACAGTTGATTAATGGATATTACTGTCCAAATGGCTTTTAACTTGATAAACAGTGCATCAAGTGTGAATCCCGACATTTTATTTTACAAAGTTGAAAAGTGGAATAGAAATCAACATTTATCACAGTATCAAAGAAGGGTAGCACTGAAAATCTGAAATAGAAACAAAGTACTGGAAACACTCAGCAGTCAGGCAACACCTGTGTGAAGAGAAACAGTTAACTGTTTACAAATTCAATTCACACTTACTGCACAGTTCATCAAGTTAATACAACTGGACAGAAATGCCCATTAATGTGATAGCAGAAAAATACCTTGCCAATTTCAGCCCAGCGCACTATTATAAACCAAGACCTTGCTGAATTACTATCACTTCAAAGTCCTCTGTGAACACAAATAGGTGTTTTTAAGCAATCTTACCTCTTTTCTCCTGTTAATTGACTTTACATACAGGGCTAAAACATTTGAACAGGAGAGACCAACAACTTGGAATCGGCTTGAAGATAACTCAACTACAATATTCCCAAGCTTAAGCACTAAAAACATGTCCTAGGCCATTTTTGTTTGATCTTGACTTTTAAGATATAAAGCAATGGTCTGTGGTTATTCACATGTTACTGCTCCATCTTTTCCCCCTCTACCCATGATTGGATGCCTTCCCATGTTTCATGATAGGTCAGAAGATTGCTTGAACTGTAATCAGCAACAAACTGGATAAGTAAGCTTTCCATCACAATCTTTCACCCATACTCTTCACTTCCCCACGTGTCCTCACTATACTTTGTGCAGTGCAATACTTACCGCCAATTTATGGACCAAACATTTCCTCTAATAAAGTGTATATGAAGGCAGAGGGAATAGATGATTACAATGTCAGACTTATAAGAAAGATGATGGGAGGAAGCTTGCATGTAGAATAAACTTTGGCATGGGACTGGCAATAGCTATTATAGTTGTTTGCGGGTGGTCACCATCTCAACATTTAAACGGATTCTTAATTCACAAGGGAGTCAAGGGCTGTTGGGAGCTTAAGGCCGTAATCAGATCAGCCACAATCTTATTGAATGGAGGTGCAGATTTACTTCTATAGAACCACAAAAAAGTTACAGCAAAGGAGGAGGCCATTCAGCCCATCTTGTCCGTGCCAATCTGAGGACACCCAGGTGTCCAATTCCACTTTCCTGCATCCCAACCATAGCCCTGCAGCTTACATTACTTAATAGGCATATCCAGATACTTTCTAAAAAGAGTTGAGTCTCTGCCTCCACTATCAACTTGGGCACCAAATTCCAGATACCAGCCACCCTTCGCGTAAAAAAAGTTCTTCCTCGAGTCCCCTCTACAACTACTGCCACTTATCTTGAATTTATGAATTAAACTGAATTATGTTCTTGTAAATTGGTACAAACTTTCTAAATTATCACTTGTAGATATAACTCAAGAACTTTAAGTTAGGAATAGTACAATAATCAAACACTGCCATTACAAAATTCATGATTCACTAACATGCTATGTAACCTACAAATTTCTACCTATTGAATATCAAGTCAAGTTTTAAAATAATTACCAAAACTCGACTCCCATGACCTGGTCATTCTCAATTGCAAACATAAATGTATTCCTAAATTTCAGCATTGGTCAAGGTTTCAAAATAAATGAAAGTTATCTTCAGTTGTTATCTTTATGTCAATTTCCAGTAAAACTTATGTTGGCTCTGTCAGGACGTACATAACTGAGTTTAGACAGGGAATCCGCTGGCTGAGGGAAAAAGATCCGACTATACCCTTTTTAAACCAAACGTCCAATCAAGCCCAAGATGGGTCGCAATGTTTTACCTTGTCAGCTTGGACCTTGTTTGTCTTCCTGGTGGGGACCATGAGTTAGATTGAACTAGAATTTGAATATTGTTTATGCAGCAAGGAATAGAATTAGGTCTTCCCGGTCCACCCTGAGCATTGGCTTTAAGAATGAAGTAATTTTTTTTTAAATTCAGTTTATGACCAGGAGTTAAACTGAAGCTAATAATTGAACATTAATCTTCAAAGTAAGGGAAGGAATTTACCTTTCCTTGCTGCTCATCTCCTTTTTTAAAAAATGTTTCAAGAGCTTAGGAAAGGGGCAAAAAAAGCCCTTGAATTACAGCTGGTTGTTAGAACTGATCTCCTCATAGCATTGCTCAGTACTAGTTACATGTAGGCAGCAGCGCTTGAATAAAAGAAAACAAACAAAGAAAAACATTCTCCTTGTGGTAGGCTTGCAAATCCATAAAAATTTAGGCGAAAAATGCTCGGCGCTTGCTTCAAAGAGAAGAGGGGGAAGAGGATGGAAACGATGACAGCGAAAGAAGTAGAGAGAGGAGGGCCAGGCAGAGGTGAGACCACCATTTCAGTCATCTCCAGCATAATACAAAACCACTTTGCCAGCCATTTCAGCATTCCAAAGGGTCTGTTCCTCTAATAGCACCCCTATTGTTTTTCAAATCATTAACAGCTCCTGGTTTTGAACCGGGGACCGTTTGCGTGTGAGGCGAATGTGATAACCACTACACTACAGAAACAGATTCCCTTCTACTGTTGCACGCAAAAACAGATGCATAATCTGCACTTTCAACTCCTCTCTGCCCAAGGTCCCAATCATTCCTTCCAGGTGAGACTGCAGCTTAGATGTACTACTTTCAATTTGGTACACTACTTACTGTTCACAGCATAATTCAACACTGGGGAAATCAAACGCAGATCAGTAGCTGTTTTGTGAACATGTTTGTTCATTCTGCAAGCTTGACTCAGCATTCTGCTGGAATGGATGGACAGATGAAGTTCAATGTGGAGAAATGCAAAATGATTCAGAAAGGGTGTCTTGGGTTATTACAAACCAGGCACGAGAGTGTCCAGCATTAGCAGTAAACAGGACCTGAATCTGGGTTACTGATTGGCTAAAATGATAGTCTGAGTAGAATCTGGGTGGCACGATGGTTAACACAGCAGCAGGTACCCAGGTTCTATTCCCAGCTTGGGTCACTGTCTGTGTGGAGTTTGCATGTTTTCCGTGTCTGCTCTGCCCAAGACAGCAAGGAACTACAAAGGTCATGATTGTAGCCCAATCCATCACACAAGCCAGCCTGCCACCCAATGACTGTCTACATTTCCCACAGTCTCAGCCAGCATAATTAAGGACTCCATGCACCCAGGACAGGAAAAAGATACAAAAGTCTGAGGTCATGTACCAACCAACCCAAGAACACTTCATTCCCTGCCACCAAACTTTTGAATGGACCTACCTTGCATTAAGTTGACCTTCCTCTACACCCTAGCTACGACTACACTACATTCTGCACTCAATTCCTTCTTTTTGAACGGTATGTTTTGTCTGTATAGCGTGCAAGAAACAACACTTTTCACCGTATGCTAATACATGTGACAATAATCAATCAAATCAGTCCAAAGATGTGCGGTTTAGGTTGATTGAGGCAATTTAGCATGGCCAATGTCAGGGAGATTAGCTAGGGTAAATGCGTGGGGTAATGGCGATGGGGCCTGGATGGGATCGTGGTAGGTCCAGACTTGATAGGCCAAATAGAATCCTACAGTGCAGAAGGAGGCCATGAAAAAGTCAAGGTTCACTTGTTCAAGGGAAGCCACTGTTCCCAATATAAAATATTTTGGAAAAGTTATTGGTTATATTTACATAGAAGCTCAGACTTGGGCAAACTGTTGCAAAAGTTGCCTCAAAAAAGTACATTAAAATTAGGGACAGCTTTGGGTTCTTTGCATCTGGCAAGAGGTACAATCTCAAGAGACTTACTAAAAAAATGCTCTTGCCAGGCATGAATTGGGGATTAGTAGTTGTGCCAGTCAACAGACAACATTTCAAATTTTGCCACAAGAAACCCAAAAGGTGACTATAGGCTAAGGATTGCCACAGGAATCCAGAAGGCAAGGAATTTGCTACAAGACATCCAAGGTATCAATGTCAGATCAGTATTAGAATTCAGAAGTAAGTTTAGAGGTAATTATTTCAAGAAAGAGAAAGCCAGTAGTCAGCATCATTGTAGACTAGGAGAGATGAGCAGAGGAGCATTTAATGAAGGTAAAACCTTTAAGGCTTGAGTCATGAGACCATGTCTTAAGGATCATGAGAAGACCCCAGAAGTGCTGGGATCCAGAGGAAAGGCAGTATATCATGCCATGCCTCAACTAGTAAATCTTTCCTGTCCAATAAACCCTGTTTATATTCTTAGTGATTATCCTTTTTGCAATGAGGTTATACTCCAAGAGTTTTAGGGTTCAGTACAGAGTTCAAATCTCAATATTAAGTCACTGAAGGTGAAAGGGCAGGTAATAAACTGGATAAAGCAGAAAGAACAAGGAGGCTATGTTGAATTGGTAGGTAAAATTTTAGAATCCGTCATTAAGGAGGAAATTGCGAGGCATCTTGAAGGGAATTGCTTGATACAGCAGACGCAGCACGGTTTCATTAAAGGGAAGTCGTGTCTGACAAATTTACTGGAGTTCTATGAGGATGTGTCTAGGGCGGTGGATAGAGGAGAGCCGGTGGATGTGGTCTTTCTGGATTTTCAGAAAGCGTTTGACAAAGTACCTCACAAGAGGTTATTGCAGAAGGTCGAGGGACATGGAGTTGGGGGTAGGGTGTTAGCGTGGATAGAGGATTGGTTGTCAAATAGGAGGCAGAGAGTGGGGGTCAATGGGTGCTATTCGGATTGGCGGATGGTGAATAGTGGAGTGCCCCAGGGGTCGGTGCTGGGGCCTCAGCTTTTTACCATTTATATAGATGATCTGGAGGAGGGAACCGAGTGTAGGGTGTCGAAATTTGCTGATGACACCAAGATTGGGGGAATGGCAAATTGCGCGGAAGGTGTGGAGAGTCTGCAGAAGGATCTAGATAGGCTGGGCGAATGGGCCAGGAAATGGCAAATGGAATTTAATGTTGGCAAGTGCGAGGTGGTCCACTTTGGTAGGAAGAGCGGTAGGAAGGACTATTACTTACGTGGCGAAAAACTGCAGCAGGCGACGGTGCAGAGGGACCTCGGGGTCCTTGTGCATGAGTCGCAAAAACCCAGCTTGCAGGTGGTCAGGAAGGCGAATGGGATGCTGGCCTTCATAGCGAGGGGGATTGAATATAAAAGTAGGGAGGTCTTGCTGCAGCTGTATAGGGCATTGGTGAGGCCGCAGCTGGAGTACTGTGTGCAGTTTTGGGCGCCGCACCTGCGCAAAGATATTTTGGCCTTGGAGGGAGTGCAGAGGAGGTTTACTAGGCTGATACCGGAGTTGAGGGGGTTGAGCTATGAGGAGAGGCTGAATAAACTAGGCTTGTACGCGTTAGAGTTTAGAAGAATGAGGGGAGATCTCATTGAGACGTATAAGATGATGAATGGGATGGATAGGATAGAGGTGGAGAGACTCTTCCCTCTCAAAAAAAGACAGTAGGACTAGGGGGCACAGCCTCAAGATAAAGGGGGGGGGCGGTTTAGAACGGAGTTGAGGAGGAACTTCTTCACTCAAAGGGTGGTGAATCTCTGGAATTCTCTGCCCGTTGAAGTGGTGGAGGCTGCCTCACTAAATATTTTTAAGACGTGGGTTGATGGGTTTTTGATAAGAGAGGGGATTAAGGGTTATGGAGAGAGGGCGGGAAAGTGGAACTGAGCCACGACAGATCAGCCATGATCTTATTGAATGGCGGGGCAGGCTCGAAGAGCTAGATGGCCTACTCCTGCTCCTATTACTTATGTTCTTATGAATTTGTGTAAGACAGCATTTCAGCCCTTGGCCGTGGCACTGTCAAATTTTTAGGATGCGAAGCGTTGGTGAGTGCAGAAAAGACTCAAGAATAGTCCCAAGGATGGAGGAACTTAAATTATGAAGATAAATTGGAGAAATTAGGGCTGTGTTCTTTGGAGAAAATAAGGCTGAGAGATTTGGTAAAGCTATTCAAAATTGAGGGGTCAGGACAAAATTGATAGGAAGAAACAAAGGTTTGAGAACAAGGTGGCACAGATTATAAGCAATTGGTAAAAACAAAAGCAATAGGAGATTAAATTTGCTGCGCGAAAATGTTTTAAGTCTGGAATACACTCACTGGAAGAGTGTGATGGAGGTTCAAATGCAGCATTCAAAAAAAAAAATTATACTTATCTGAAAATACATAGTGTCTTTCTCCTGTCTTCTCTCCATAGCCCTAAGTGAATTCTTCATTCAGGGAGTCAGTGCAGACACAATGAGTTTCTGATCACTCATCTTAATTCTCCACTTAATTTCCACACTGACCTCTTGTCCATAGTCCTTGCAGTGGTCCAAAGAATCATGTTGGTGCAGAGGTTAGCACTGCTGCCTCAATAGCAGGGTTGCAGGTCAATTCCCGGCTTGGGTTACTGTGCAGAATCTGCATGAGTTTCCTCTGGGTGCTTTGGTTTCTTCAGTCTGAAAGGTGTGCTGGTTAGGTATGTTGGCCGTGCTGAATTCTCCCTCAGTACACCCGAACAGGTGCCACAGCGTAGTGACTAAGGGATTTTCACAGTAACTTCATTGCAGTGTTAATGTGAGTCTACTTGTAACACCAATAAATAAACTTTAAACAAATATCAACACAAGTTCAAGGAACAGCACCCCACTTTTGAATAGGTACTCTGTTGCCTTCTGGACTCACCATTAAGTTCAACAATTTCATGCTGTAATTTCTATCCTCATTTGACTTCCTCTATCTTGTGGTTTTCTGTTTAACTCTTATTTGTTCTTGCTTTCAGATGTCAGCTAGCTGTCCACCACTCTGTCATTCATACCACCTCTCGATATTTACTTTGTTTCTCTTCTTGTCCCTTTGGGCCCTGCGCCACCAACTGTTACTTAATCTTCACCCTTCTGGTTTGTTCTTTTCCACCCTCTTTCACTTGCTCAAAACCCATCACATTTCTAACTTTCCCCATTCTTACAAATGGCATTGATTCGAAATGTTAACACTCTCAAAAAGATACATTAAACATGTACAAACTAGGATTGAGTGACCAGGGAAAGGAGAAAATGAGATGCGACTGGAGTAAAATTTTCAAGTATTTTTTGTAATACGATTTTTATTCCTGCCACATACCCACAACTTTCATCCTGACCAGTTAAGGACGATATGGTACCTGTTGGCAGGTTTGAGTCAATGCTGCTCCAAGCTAGCCACTTCCAAAGTCTGTCCAACATTAGCCCCTCAAAATGCAGCATAATTTCCACTTGCTGCATCGCAAGGTAGTATTACTGGAGTTCAAAAAGGCACCCTCCAACCCAAAAATGTGCTCATTCCCAAAAAGGCAGCTTGTAAAATCAAACAAAGTCTTAACTTCTATATCAAGACATTTAGTTTAAAAACAAATTAAGTACTTGATGGAAGGAACACAAGTCTGTTTATGAAGATAGCAAAATGGATAATTTCTTTTCAATTAGAAGTTAGAGCTCTGGTCAGACAATGGCTGCTATTTCCACTAAAGGCATGTTGTGCTCTTAACACTAATTGTGTTAAGCATAAAACTCTTAAACAGTCAGATCTTTCAAAAAACAAATGTTAAAAAGGCGAGGGTTAAGTGAATTTTTTGCAACTGTCAAATTTTGGGGAAGTTTCTAATTAAATAACTATGGATGGAATGCCTCCTTGAATAGAGACACCAAAATGAAATTCATCTGTGGAACTTGTCAAAAACACAAAATTAATGGAGTTCCTGACTCCAAATGCCAAATACAAAAGCAACTGCAGAGGAGCCAGATCATAAGTACAAATAACTCTCCAATTATTCTCCATTTGTATAGGAATGGTTTCCAACTTCTACTGTCCACTAGAATGGTTTGAAGTTTTGATCAGGGTGGTTGTAGAGAGCTGTTTTTCAAACTGGAGGCCTGGGACCAGCAGCGTGCCTCAGGGATCAGTGCTGGGTCAACTGTTATTTGTCGTTTATACTAATGATTTGGATGAGAATATACGAGGCACAGTTAGTAAGTTTGCATATGACACTAAGATTGGTGGCATAGTGGACAGTGAAGAAAGTTATCTCCAATTGCAAAGGGATCTTGATCAATTGGACCAGTGGGCTGACGACTGGCAGATATAGTTTAATTTAGGCAAATGCAAGGTGGTGCATTTTGGTAGACTGAACCAGGGCAGGACTTACTCAGCTAATGGTAGGGCGTTGGGGAGAGTTACAGAACAAAGAGATCTAGGGGTATATGTTCATAGCTCTTTGATAGTGGAGTCATAGGTGGAGAGTGGTAAAGGCGGCATTCGGCATGCTTGGTTTTATCAGTCAGAATATTGAATGCAGGAGTTGGAACGTCTTGTTGAAGTTGTACAAGACATTGACAAGGCCAACTTGGAATACTGTGTGTCATTCTGGTCACATTATAGAAAGGATATTATTAAAACTAGAAGGAGTGCTGAAAAGATTTACTAGGATGCTACCAGGGCTTGATAGTTTGAGTTGTAACAGGATGCTAGACAAACTGGGACTTTCTTCTCTAGAGTGTAGGAGGCTGAGAAATGATCTTAGCGGTCTATAAAATAACGAGGGGCACAGATCAGCTAGATAGTCAATATCTTTTCCCGAAGATAGGGAAATCTAAAACTAGAGGGCATATGTTCAAGATGAGAGGGGAGAGGTACAAAAGTGTCCAGAGGGGCAATTTTTTCACAAAGACTGGTATCTGGAACAAGCTGCCAGAGGTAGTAGTAGAGGTGGGTACAATTTTTTCTTTTTAAAAATACATTTAGATAGTTATATGGGTACAATAGGTATAAAGGGATATGGGCAAAATGCAAACAATTGAGATTAGCTTAGGGGTTTTAAAAAAAAGGGCAGCACGGACAAGTTGGGCCAAAGGGCCTGTTTCCACATTGTGAACTTCGTTGAGTCTATATGACAGAAATTGTATTCTGATAATGAATCCTATTACCTCAAGGATCAGGGAGAAACCACAGTCTGCTGTAATCGCCATAGCTACTGTTTGCAGAATGTCCATTAAAAAAAACAGAATTTAATATATTAAGTCTCCAAGCTTGCACTTTTTCAAGTCAGCCAGTATTAAACACCTGACCTCCTGATAAGGCTACAAGTACCTAACATTGTTACTTAGTGTAGATACATCTCCAAGGAAATCTTGCAATGTTTCTATAAGGTCTTTGGCTACTGAATCCATCTAGACTATCCACCAATAGTGAAATGCCTTCTTTGCTTAGCCTACAACTTGTGCTCTTAAAAGAAGTGAATTTCAAACTATCTTTTGTGGCTTGTAAAAGTGCGCTACTCTCTAACTAGACAGTAGCTTTCCCCAGCAGGTCAGTGAGTGAGTGTGAGTGACTTAGTGGTGAGATGCTCGGGATGAACATGTGAACAATTAATTTTATTTAAAACCATGAAAAGCATGTTGCTTGTAACAAACATACATCTTTTTCAAATACACAAACCGATTACAGACAAGGGAAAGGAACAGGAAATTTCAGTTCTCTCATCCTGTTGAAAGAATGACCAATAAAAATTTTGTGGCAGCATGTTTATTGTCAACCAACAAGCAGCTGATACACCAGAGGTCACTGCCTGCTGTCAAAGCCAGGGAGTTTTGATTCCAGTGACATATTGGAAATTGGTTACTTTAATTTTGAGAATTATCGTGCTCATGTTGTAGGGGAAATTTTAACAGATAATGTCTCAGTGAGTGGTCTGTTCACCCGCCAAGTCTACATTAAATATCCACTTTCCAGTTTGTACCCAAGCACATATACTGACTTGGTTATAAAACAGATAACAGGTGGGAAAAAATTCTGCCAATTCAAGTGGAGTTCGTTAGCCAAATTATACTGATAAGACTATGTATGCAACTGAACATCCCCAAGGATATCCAAGATAGGTGTCATGAACATGCAGTTTTATTCATTGATACTGGCAGGAAAGACTTCAAACGACTACAATTTTATTAACTGCTTTGCTTTATGGAACAAAGACTCATTTAACTTAACATATTATAAATGTTATGAACCATATAAGGGGGAACTGTAAAAAGTCACGTGCAGCAGAGATGGTAACAGCATAGCTCTCCAGCCACAAGAGAGCTGAGGTTAGTAGTCATCGGGGGTTAGAACAAGGCTTTCATGAAAATACCCTTGATCTAAGAAACCGGTCAACCAAGTGTGTTTTTGTTTCAAACTCAGCTCAGATGCTGGGAGAGCTGGTTAGTCATTTCAGCCTTGCAAGTGGCAAGTAAAGTTAATGGACTTTTGTTTACTTAAGTTCCCCTGGGATTTCTGGTTAATGATTGATAGGGTCATGATGTGCTTGTGCAGTGCTAGATCTGTAGTAGAAAGAAGATGCTTTTGCAGTTTAACATTGTCTTCAAATAATTCCCAGCTTGAACCGCAGAGGTTTACGCAAGCTGCTCTGAAATTCATATTCTTTTTGAAAGCTTAAGACAGTTCACACTGATTACAGCAAGATATTTATGGCTGATAACTATTTAAAGGGGCATTTGAGTGTTGCTGCTTATTTGGAACTGAAATAGTGCTAAATTAGTAGTTAAAAGATTTTTTTTCCCCTAAATGTTTAAATATTGTTCAATTATTAACTAAAGTCTGTTTTACTATAAAAGATGTCTAATTTGTCACTGGAATCACTCCTAGAGTGAAGTATCCTATCCTCACATTTATGCCAAAATAGAAAAATTGTTGAGATCTAGTCTGGCTTGCTAACGAAACTTCGGGTTCTAGTCCAGGCCTCTAACACAAGTACCAGTAACTTTTGTTTCCAGTAAGGAAAGGGGCCTTTATACTCTGGTAGCCTCTGATTTACCTATCAAGTCCACTTACAACTGTTTGACTTCAAAAGCCATCATAGCTGCTACACTCCTTTGGACAGAAGGAATTAAAAATGGACCTGCAATGATTTCTCAAAGATGTGATTGCAAATCAGTCTCCAAATATCTCTTCTTTTTTTAAAAAGATATGCATTTTACTTAAGTAAAAGTGATAACATTATTAACTTCTAGTTGTACTTTTGTAATAAACTAACCTTTCTGATGATTAAGAATCACATTATACTATTGTGTTAATTTTAATTTGCGCCACTCAAATTAAAAGGTGGCCACATACACACAAATCTTTTGCGCTCAGACCACTTAAGAAATGCCTTTTACATGATTGGAACATTCCCACATGCACATGACCCACTGATTCAGAATGGTCAGAGAGCTATTAAAAAGGAGCTGCTAGAAATGCAACAAAATCTACTGTTTGCACCACAGCAAGTAGGACAAAAATAACTTCTCAAATATGCAAATATAAAAGGAAATGGCACCTGCAAAACTGTTACTACCCCAACTTAAAAAAAATACTTCTGCTATCATGTGAAAGTAAAAGAGCAGCAGCAGTCTCGCAAGGTTCTGTTCTTTATATCAATTTTGAAGCACAAATGCATCTAGTTCACTTAATGCCCAGTTTTGAAGAATCATATTGTGCTTGAAACATTAAGTGTTTCTTGCTCCACAGGTGCTGCCAAATCACAGAATCATAGAAACCCTACACAGCAGAAAGAGGCCATTTGGCCATTGAGTCTGCACCAACCACAATTGCACCCAGGCCCTACCCCAATATCCCTACATATTTACTCGCTAATCCCTCTAACCTATGCATCTCAGGACTCCACAGGGCAATTTTTAGCATGGTCAATCAACCTAACCCACGCATCTTTGGACTGTTGGAGGAAACCGGAGCACCCAGAGGAAACCCACACAGACATCAGGAGAGAATGTGCAAACTCTACACTGACAGTGACCCAAGCCGGGAATTGAACCCAGGTCCCTGGAGCTGTGAAGCAGCAGCGCTAACCACTGTGGCACCATGTCACCCAAATCTGCTGTGTTTTTCCAGCACTTTGTCTTCATTACAAGTAAATGCCTGTTTTGCAATACAGAACAACCCATTGTCATTCAGGAAATGACCAAGGGTGGCTTTCAGCTCAGTTGTGACCTAAAAATTCATCAGTACTGGACAGAAAGGCATCAATTACAGGAAAAAGTATTTAATATTCAAAATTAACATCCACCGAAGGATGTCTGGATACATGTTGGCGTGTCCATGGTGTCCATGACTATGCAGGAAATTCCTTGAAGTTTTCACCCCCCCGCCCCCAAGAATCAGCATCTGTGTATGAAAAGTAAATACACATGTAGTGCATTACTCAAACACATCCCCGTATCTATTTCAAACCATATTACTATATATAAATTATTATATTCATAGTTTGCACAATTTCAGGTGGAAGACCCAATGTTACTTAAAAACTTATTCATGGGTCGTGGGCATTGTTGGCTGGGCCATCATCTATTGCTCTTAAGATAGTGGTGAGCTACCTTTCTGAACCACTGCCATCCAAGTGGTGTAGATACATTTAGGGAGGGAGTTCCAGGATTCTGATCCATTCAGTAAAGCAATGACAATATATTTCCAAGTCAGGATAATGCTTGGCTTGGAGGGGAACTCTTGTCCTTCTAGATGATAGCAGTCTGTGGATTTGGAGGGTGTCAATGCAGAAAATCTTCTACATTGCACACACTGCTGCCACTCCTCCAGTGGAAGAAGTGAATGTTTGTGGATGAGATGCCAGTCTAGTGGGCTGCTTTGTCCTGGATGGCATCAGGCTTCTTGTGTTATTGGAGACATATCCATTCAGTTAAAAAGGATAGTGTCCCATCGCACTTCTGACTTGTGCCTTGTAGATTGTGGTTAGGACAAGCTTTGGGGAGTCAGGAAGACAGTTATTCACGGCAGGATTCTGAGCCTCTGACTTTTCTTTAATCCATTCAACGAATTGCCGGATCCTAATTTCCCTCGAGAAAGTGGTGGTGAGCTGTCTTCTCAAACTGCTGCAGTCCTTGTGGTGAAGGTACACACACTGTGCTGTTAGAGAGACTAATGCTTGCAGTCACTGTATTTATATGACTAGTCCAGTTCAGTTTCTGGTCAATGGTAACCCCAGGAAGTTGATAATGAGGTAATGCCATTGAATGTCAAGGAACATTGGCTAGATTCTTTGTTGGAGATGGTCATTGCCTGGCATTTGTGCGGTGCAAATTTTACTTGTTAGCCCAAGGGTAGATCTTGTCCAGGTCTTGCTGTATTTGGACATGAACTACTTCAGTATGAGTCATTGCAAATGGTCAACAAAATCACCAGTAAACATTCCCACTACTGACCTTAAGCTGAAAGGAAGATCATTGATGAGCAGCTGAAGTTGGTCCAGCTTAGGATACTACAGCAAGGACAGAACCAGGCAGCTGTCATTGTAAATGTTTATGGTTTCAGGAGGGACTAAAGTTGACCATAACGTTACAAGACGTCTAAAAACTGGATTTTTTTTCCCCTAGCTACCATCACCTGACTTTCTCTCATTTTTATTCTGACTGTGCAACTGGGAAATTCCTTGCCACTGCTCAGTCCAGCACCACTTTGTTGGCATTGAGCAGGAACTCCATTTACACATGGAAACAGAACTCCTACCATACTTCTGGCAAAGGAGCGGTGATGGTTTCAAAACAGCTCTAAAGAATTTCCTGGCTTATCTCCAGCATTGCCTATTTCTTTCAAAACTTCCCTTTGCAATCCTTACTTGAAAAACCCAAAAACTGGCAAGATCCAAAACTCTCAAGGTTGCCACATTTAGGGATCTGTATGGTACATGGGTATCAGAATAACATGCTTTCATTCAAAATAATGACATCTATGAGTGATGACTTTTCCTTCAACAGAAGTTTGATTCTAGATAAAGACCAAATGACTAGCATTGCAATATTTTGAGCGGCAGGCTACATTTGGTAATCCCTCAGGATTGAGAAGGACTTGCCTCCACTCTGCTTCGATGGGTTCTGAGATGGCTATTAAGTCAATACACGATCTGCAGACTCTCCCACATGATGCTTGAAGGCAAGGCAAGAGTTGCTCTCTTCAAGGAAGTTTTAGGACACCCCTAATTTCATTTGCACTGTCCTGATGGGACTTCAAAGTTTCAAAAATAGCAACTGCTTCAGGAGGCTGGTGTCATACATTCAAATGACACTTCCCACCTATGGAGTTAGTTTGTGTGATTAACTCCTCAATGCTGGGTATGTTGCTTACGAGAGGACCATACTATTGAACTGCCACTGGATTTAGAATATTTCTCCAGTGCTTTGAGCTGTTTTCTATAGATTAACAAAGTATATAAGTGCAAGGATCACTGCTGCCTGGCAAACCATGACCTTAATCTCTGGTTTGAGATCCTGGTCCTCAAAATACTCATCAGTTGAAGATTGTGAGCTAGCACATTGGAAGCAATGAGGAAGTTTGTTGTTCAGGTTTGCCTTAAAGGGGAGGCTCCCAACATAAAAATTTTTCAGGCTTTCACTTATCAGCAACACAATGCAGGTGGGAAGAGATCGGGGTGAGAAAATCAACCAGGGATAAAACAAATCAAAATGCTTAGGGATAGGGTACCTTGTCTTCTCAAGAGAGTAATTAAATTGCCTATCCAAAAAGGTACAGGGAAGGCAGCTTGAAGCAATAAAACTAATGCAAATATGATTAGCAAAACCATGTCAGTCACCATTAATTTCAATGAAGTAGCAAAGACCTCCAATGTAAACACAATGGACCACAGCCCTATACAAAACAGAACAGTAGCCTGCACAATATACAGCACCCAAATGAATATTTTTTATCAAATGAGTGCATGCAAAGTATGGGCTCTTAATCAAGATATGTAAAAGGAAAAAAGAGAGCATCGTCTTGGTGGTCAATTCACAAAGCGTGGGATTAGATTAGCACTGACTTTTAAATTACTGGGACCTGAACTGAATCCAGCCTAGACAGGCAGGATGAAGGATTGTTCTGTTTATTGGTTAAAATTCTCTGACCATTGTAAAAGGGTTAAGGATAATGTCTTTGCAAAAATGTTATTAAAAAAAATCAATATTTGTATATTACAACCAGCTATATCTAGCTTTTGCTCAGTAAATAGGGAAATACAAGTCAATTTAAAACATCCAGCTGTTTGGCCAGGGTTGACCCTGCAGCAGTGGTCCATCTCAGGACAAGGTAACAGAAGACTGATAGCTAATACATTGAAACCAGTGCATGCAATCAGTTTGGGAGAAGTTAGTACCTGAGAAGAAGAAATGCCTCATCTTTTTATTTGGTTCTAAATGACAAAGAAGCAGAAACAGATTTATAATTAAGGGTTTCATTTGGTAAAATATGAATCAAATGGAATTAGAGTAAAATGATTAATAAGATAAAGTAAGAAGTCATCCCAACAGAAAAGTTTAAGAAAAATAAAATAACTGATGAGAATCAATTTAATTCTCCTATGGAATTGTACCTCAGCGTATGCAAGTAGAATTGTGCCAAAAGAAATAACAGAACAGCTTACAAATTGGCAGTTTGTAAGACACTAAACTCAGAACTGTTGCAACTAAATCCCTAAACCATTAGGTTTAGTTCCAAGGACTGCCTTGTTCTACAGTGCCTGAATCCTTAGCATATAAAAACACTTCAATGTTTAAAAACCTCAAACATAAGAACCACCAAGCCTCAAACAGAGTTTAGGAAGTATTTATCAGCATGTGCCACTAGCACAACTGCTCCTTATTAAGCATAAATTAGCAAGATAAGACTATACAAAATGGGAATTGGTAATCATCATACAGGAACAGCAATTTCTTTTTAGAACTATGCCATAGGATGTTTGACATTAACCCAAGGAACAAGAAGAGGCCTTAGTTTTCAAACTTCTTATCTGCAAGCAGTATAGGCCATGTGCTGAACAAAAAGAAACAGAAAACTGAAAACATCCAGCTGGTCAGTCAACATCTATAGGCAGAAAAGTAGGATTACCATTTGATGGAAGGACATCTACCCGAAATATTAACTCTACATTTCTCTCACCATAGATGCTGCTTGCATTAGCAAATGTTTAATGTAGGTTATTTCACGGAATTAATATAATCCTTACAGGAGACCATTCAGTTCATCAAGTCCGCACTGACTTCTGAAACAGAGGCTGCACCCCCGCCGCCCCCCCCCCCCCCCCCCCCCCCGGAGGAGGAAACAGGAGCATCCAGGAGGAAACCCTTACAGACATGGGGAGAACTCGCACCCAAGGCCAGAATTGAACTGCAACCCTGGCGCTGTGAGGTAGCAGTGCTAATCACTTACCACACCGTCCACTAACTCAAATTTCCAGCACCTGTAGTAGTGCTCAAGGTTTTGACGTGGTACATATATTCAGCCTCAAGGCTGAAATGCATTGCAGGGTGACAGTGGTTAGTACTGCTGCCTCAGTGCCAGGGACATGGGTTCGATTCTCAGCTTGGGTCACTGTCTAAGCGGAATCTGCACATTCTCCATGTCTGCGCAGGCTTTGGATGAGTGTTCCAGGTTCCTCCAACAGTTTGAAAGACATGCTGGTTAGGTGCATTGTCCATGCTAAATTCTCCCTCAGTGTACCCAAACTGGCACTGGAGTGTGATGACTAGGGGATTTTCACAGTAACTTAATTGTAGTGTTAATGCAAGCCTATGTGGCATTAATAAATAAACTTTAAATTTGTATCACAAAATTATTAAAAGGCCAAGTAATCAGATTAAATTATGCCAACATGTAACTAGTTTACAATAACGAACAAATTCCGGAGGTAACAGCCAAGTATTCAATGGAATTAAAAAAGGGTAAAATTAAAATATTACAAATCAACATGTCATGCTTTAACTATAGGCACTAAAGTACATATAGATCTCAATTTAAGTACTTTATTGAGGATCCAAACTACACAAAGATTGCATTACAACAACATCTTTCAGGGTTGAATTTGCTGCCTCAATTATTCTGGGTGTAGTGGGGGGTGCAACCAGTTTGAAACTGTGTAGATTGCACAAGGGATTTCTCAAACTCAAGCACAAATATTAATTCTTTTTAGTTGTAGTTTCAAGCCTCATGACATGAGGGCATTGACATGCAGCTTGTACTGAAGGCCAAACGTGAATCTCAATAACAATCTGACTCAGAAGCAATGGTGATGATCACTAAGCCAAAAGTCTATCATCTGATATGTTTATATATATTCATTTTATACTGACAATACCATCATTTGTTTAGTCACAAAGCTGATATTGCTTGACTAGTGGAGAACATTACATCAGTCTTTTAGAAAAAAGATTGAATCATTGACTGACATTAAGTAACATTTCCCAATACATGTATATCCTTCGTCAATTTATTTTTTCTCATTGTTGAATGATGGATGTTAATTTTAGTCAACTGCACAAGAAACGTCAATTGATAATAAATGTACAATTAAAAACAGCACGTATAGAAGACATACAAACAGTCTGGATTTAATTTTCTCCTTCCCTTGCTTCTTATTAGATGAGCTGAACAATATATATATTAGATATAGAAGGGGAAATTATAGAACGTTTCTGAATTTTTACATGTAATCAGGCAAATGATGAAACTAAAACATTGCATGTTTTCAAAGTGCATACTACCCATTCACACCGAACACAGCACTTACAAGCAGAATTCTGCTCACACATCCAAGTATTTAGGGCTGTATGACTCCTCCACACCTGAATTGGGTACACTGACAGCAGCTTCGAGACGAGTGTGCCACTACAACCTGATTTTAGATAATCCACAATAAAAATATTTGAAGAAAATGCAAAATATTTGTCAGACACGTAGGTTACAACGAAATGGGACATCTGATAAAAATATCTCTAGATGAGGTTTGTTCCCTAACATGTATAGTTTTACTATAGACGAAGTAATCTGTACCCTCAGATCACTCCATGATGTAACTTGATTCCTGTCAATTAGCTTAGACTTCCACTGTTTACTTCTTTAGTCTCATTAATTTTGCATTTGACAATATTAAAATGCATTTGTCATTCACTCACCCACCCACCTGCCCTTCAAATCTGTCCAGACCACTTGGTATTTGATTTTGCCTGTACCTTGTTGGAGAGGCACAGAATTACAGGGTGTCTAATAAATTGCTTCTGCTTCTTTGTAGTTTTATTTCCCCAATTAACTCAGCCCTGATGGACTGTTCAGTGTAACAAAATATACCACCTTAAAAGCTGCAAAATAGAAAAACCAATCAAATATTGAATGCATAGTCGGGGGGGGGGGGGGGGGTAGAGCACAAATCCTAAGTGATTAAAAAAGGGGGCAATTTTACACTATTACACAATGGGTGATAATAGACTAGTCATCCATTTCACATCTATGTTTTGTACAAGTAGCAGTGCAACTAAAGTTAGAAATAAAAATTGGGAAATATTGCCCCACTGAGTAAAATTGAGGTTGCCATTCTACAGCAAGAATATCCAGAAACTGAATGCCGTGTAGAAAATGGCAATAGAACTGATATATAGCTTTAGGCCTCTCTCTAGATCAGTTTATTAGTCACAAGTAGGCTTACATTAACACTGCAATGAAGTTGCTGTGAAAATCCCCCAACTGCCACACTCTAGCACCTGTTCGAGTAACGGAGAGAAAACTTAGCACAGCCATTGAACCTAACCAGCATGTCCTTCGAATTGTGGGAGAAACTGAAGCACCCGGGGGAAACCCACGCAGACAAGGGGAGAATGTGCAAACTCTGCACAGGCAGTGACCTAAGTCGAGAATTGAACCTGGGTCTTCGTGAAGCAGCAATGCTAACTGCACCACCATAGAGGAGATCAAGGAGCCTGGGGTCATTCACTCGGACAAAAAACAGAAAAATTATTCAATAGCAAGCGCTGGAAATACTCAGGAGGAATGGCAGCATCCATGGAAAGCAAAAGACAAACATTTCAAACTGACTCAAGACTTAAAAGAGTAATATTTGATTGATTAATTGCTTCTCTCTCTCCAGGAGGTGCTGTCTGTTTTAATTTCAGACTCCCAGCATCTGTGCAATTTGCTTTATTCAAGATATTACTCAAGATTTATAAAGGAACAAGTTATTCAAATAACAGTAAAAGTTTCAGGTAGCTTCAAACTCTACAACGGAGGAGTTGGGCTCAGATTTAGAAGAGACAAAATGCAGAGAGTTAATTTAACTGCAGACAGTGGCGAACATAAGGAAGCTAATGTAGAGAGTTTACAAGTGATTTTAATTGTTATTTGAGGGTGTGGACATTTGAGCATTGATCCCTGGAAAGTCAAGATGATTTAGAGCCTTTTGCAAATTATCTTCCCAATCCTGTATTAGCTCTGCACAAAAATTTTGGTTATAGATTATACAGTAGAGCAAAGATAAATTGAAATGGTTATTTGGTGAAAAGGTGAAAATTGGCAAAAGGGATGCTGCACTCATAAGTTACACCTGTTTGAAGGTATGTTTTCAGTATACCATTTGGTCCTAATTGCTGTTTACTATAATGTAAACTTGCCTGGAGGTGATAAAAAGCACCTGCAGGTTTAGCACTCCAGTGTTAATAAGACACAATTTTCATTGAGCAGTGTGTTGGCTCCAAGCATTATTTCCATGCTGATTGGCACACAGCAGCAAGCATTAGGATTGCTCAAGGAGAGAGATGGTGCATTAGCCCTCTCATGTGGCAACTGAGGTCCTGTCCAGTGGGAGTGAGGTGATAGTGTGAAGGAGTTAATAGCCAGAATATAAATTCATTGACAAAAGGATTAGAGTGAAGTTGAGGGAAAATGGTTGGAACACTCTGCCTGAAGTAAGTGGCAGAGGCAGAAACCTTCATTGTTTAAAAAAAATACAGATATGCACTTGAAGTAGCTACAGGGTCACGAACCTAAAGCTGAAATTAGAATTAAGCCAACAAGTTTTGGCTGGCAAAGTACAATGGGCCAAACACTTCCTTCCCTGCCACAGATTTTTTCATTTCTATCTGACTACAGTCACAAGTCACTTAGGAACTTTAAAAAGGTTAGACGATGGCAGCCCTTAAAACCACCAACTAAAATGATAAAACTTTATTCGCAAAATTGTTTTCGGAAAATATCACATAATACACACGTATGCAACTAAAAGAAAGGGAAGAAAGTTATCAAATTTTCAGTTCAGTTCTTTTTCCAAAGATCTTTTCTAAGTCACTGCAATAAGAACATCTCATTTTTACTACCCAACTGCCACAGAGTTTGCTTCGGCTGACGACCAAAGTGCTTTTTCTCATGTAGCAACTAGTCTCAAATCCTCTCCCAGCAAGCAAATAAATACACCCTCCAGGGAGGTGGAGCATGAATTGTTGGTTTTTCCACGAGTTCATGTTGTATCTTTAACATTTGATCAGCACTACAGATCACAGCAACAAAATCATGAATTGGTTTTGCACCCAAGATACAGAAACAACAGCAGAAACTAGTGTATATATTGGCCTGGTTAAAATTGCACTGAAAAACATTCCATAATGGATCCCAAAGTCAGTTGCATTTTCTAAAAATGGATTTGATTTATTTTCACTCAAGACCAATACATGTGACAAGTATTATTTCTTGTGCACTATACAGACAAAGCAATCCGTACACAGGGAAGGAATGGAAAGTGCACAGAATGTAGTGTTATGGTCATAACTAAGATGCAGACAAAGATCAAGATCAACTTCATACGAGGTGGGTCCAAAGTTCTGATGGCAGCAAAGAAGCAATTTTTTGAGTTGGTTGGTACACAATCTCAGACTTTGGTATCTTTGTTCCCAACAGAAGCAGGTGGAAGAGAGTATGTTTAGGGTGCATAGAGTCCTTGATTATTCTGGCTGCTTTTCTGGAAGCAGCAGGAAGTGTAGACAGTGTCAATGGATGGGAGGCTGATTTGAGTAATGGACAGGGCTTCATTAAACCCTTAATTTCTTGCGGTCTTACACACAGGAGATTACCAAGCTTTGGCTTAACTGGAAAGAATGCTTTCTATGGTGCATCTGTAGAAATTGTAGTGGGAATGCCAAATTTCCTTAGTCTCCTGAGAAAGTAGAGGCGTTGGTGGGCTTTCTTAACTATGACTTCTGCATGGAGGGACCAGGATAGGTTGTTGTGACCTGGACACCCAAAAACTTGAAGCTCTCAATCATTTCTACTTTGTCCCCATTGATGTAGACACAAAAATGTCTTCCACTATGCTACTTGAAGTCAAAGACTATCTCTGTTGTTTTGTTGACAGCGAGAGACAGATTGTCATTGTGCCAGTTCACCACATTCTCTATCTTCTCATTGTTTGAGATCTGACCCAGTACTGTGGTGTCATCCGCAAATTTGAGGGGAATTTCATCAGTCATAGGTATATAAGGAGTATGGTAAGGGGCTGATATAACCGTGGAACACCAGTGTTGAGGATGATCATGGAGGTGTTGTCACCTACCCTGACTAGGAAGTCTAGGATCCAGTTGCAGAGGGAGGAACTGAGCCCCAAGCCATGGAGTTTGGAGATGAGTATTGTGGAAATAATAAGTGTTAAAGACTGAGCTGTCATCTACGAATAGGAGTCTGACATAGGTGTTCCAGGAGTGCTGAGCCAGGGAGGTGGAGCCTGCTGTGGTCCTGTTGCAGTGATAGGCAAACTGTAGTGGATCCAGGCAGTCCAGGAAACAGGAATTGATTTGCGTGGGCAGCACGGTAGCACAGTGGTTAGCACGGCCACTTCACAACTCCAGGGACCTGGGTTCGATTCCCGGCTTGGGTCACTGTGGAGTTTGCACACTGTGTCTGTGTGGGTTTCCTCCGGGTGCTCCAGTTTCCTCCCACAGTCCAAAGATGTGCAGGTTAGAGGGATTAGTGGGTAAATAAGTAGAGATATGGGGATAGGGCCTGGGTGGTTGGTGCAGACTCAATGGGCCAAATGGCCTCTTTCTGTACTGTAGGGTTTCTATGATTCTATGATTTCTAACTTTGAAGCACTTCATAATGATGGCTGTCATCATGATGGATGAGAGGTGACCTGGTAGAGGGGTATAAGATGTTAAGAGGCATTGATCGAGTAGATTCTCAGAGGCTTTTTCCCAAGGCTGAAATGGCTGCCACAACAGGACACAGGTTTAGGGTGCTGGGGAGTAGGTACAGAGGAAACGTCAGGGGTAAGTTTTTCACTCAGAGGATGGCGGAATCGGCTGCTGACGGTGGTGGAGGAGGCAGATTCAACAGGGTCTTTTAAGAGACTTTTGGATGAGTACATGGGACTTAATAAGATAGAGGGTTATAGGTAAGCCTAATAAGCAGGGAAAAGTTTGGCTCAACTTGTGGACCGAAGGGCCTGTTTGTGCTATAGTTTTTCTATGTTCTAATGTGTTGAGCTCATCAGGGTGGGATGCATTGGAGCTGGCAACTTTGCCTGCCTTCATCTTGTCACCTGTTATGTCTTACAGACCTTGCCATAGTCGGTGGGAGTCTGTGTGGCTAGCCTGGGATTCTACCTTGGTCTGGTACTGTCTTTTGGCATTTTGATGGATCTCTGTAGATCACGTCTGGCTCTCTTGTACAGGTTGGGGTTGCCCAACTTGGAATACCTCAAACCTAGACTTTAGCAGGCAGTGGACATTCCTCTACATCCATGATTTCCAGTTGGGAAACATGTGAATTTGTTTGGCATACAGTCTTCTACACACTTACTAATGAAGACAATTACATAGTGGTGTACTCGCTCATGCTGGTTGCAGAATTTTTCAATACTGACCCATTTACTCTAAGCAACTCCTATAGGAGATCACCCAATTCCTCAGACCAACATTGCATGCATTTCTGATGGATTTCCCCATTTCAGTGTTTGCTTGTAAGCCGGGAGCAAGAGCACTCGTTATCTTATTTACCAAGTGTGGGCGGGCAATAGAGCATTAGGCATTTTTGATAATTGTGTAGCAGTGGCCCAGGATGTTTGGGCCTCTGGTGAAACAGAAGACTTGTTGGTCGTATTTTGGTAGAAGGTGAAACACCTGCCAATTTTGCCTTCTGACCTATCATTAAATAACCATCATGGTCTTAAGCTAGCCCAAATGTGAAGGTACTCCAAGGAAATGACTGAAGCACAGGTTGATCATTCAGAGCACTGATTGAAAAACAGACTGATCATTCATCTTAATAGATGAATGCACATGATTGCAATTTCAAACTTGCGCATGACAAATTAACAGAAGCTGATCACTTGCTTCAATTCATCCAACCTGCCCCAGGTGTTAATAGAATAGGATTATTCACTAGAATTAACAGAAGTTCTTCAATTAGCTTCAATCTAATATCACAGCTTCAGGTGATAAGATTGTGCTGCGACTTAAACACTTTCTCAGCCATAAAATTACACACGTCTCTGAACAGCTTTGTATTCTCAACGAAGTACTTTTGAAACAGCCCAAATGATGATCACAATATTGCAAAAACTTACAATACTTATAGTTGGAGCTTTTTAAAAAGTGCAGCTTCAGCAACCTTAGCACACTATCATTTTAACTATACTTGTATTATGTGGGGCGAGGGAAAAGGGACAAAAGCTGCAGCCATTGTACATTTTTGGATACAGTGTACAATATTGAGTGGTGACACATCACAAGTTTAAAAATTACTTAACTGTTGGCACATATCCTTAGCAATGAGCTTCTTTCCTCACCCTCACTACAAGTTTGCAACGTGCTGGGTTCAGTTATAAAGATATGATGGATTACTTTTTAATCTTGGGGTCCCTGCTGTATGTGGGAACTTCACAAAGAATTGGGGTACATGTTCAATATAATGAAAATTACTCTTACCAAAAATGACAGTAAGGATTAACTAGGAAACTCATGTAACAAAGAGGGTGACAGAAGATATCACACCTTTTGCAACTTTAGGATATCCTCGATTGCTTCAAAAGCAATTGCTCTTGGCATGTTGTCAGTGCTGTAACATATACATTTAGTACAAAGTCCAACTAACACTAATTAAACAAAATATACATTTTTTAAAAAGCTTGGTTGAGAAATATTGGCTTGATAAATAAATAGGACTCTGTCAGTGCTCTTATTTGACCAACATACACTCAATGGCAGAGACCACAGAATCTCAGCCCACAGAGTCGGAGGCAAAGTCCTATTACTGACTCAAGGCTGACAAGACAGACGGAAAGCTTAGTCACTTCTGCTCGTCAACAGTTACGCAATCTAACCTGCCCCAAAATTTCCACATATGTTGCTGCTTCCCTGAAGTAAGCACAAACCCTATAAATTATACCTTTCATATTGAACAAGATGGCAGCATCTGACCCAGTTCTTTATACAAAGTTTCCAACATGCAGCAGGGGTAATTCAGCAGGGACCCTGAGATTTAAAAAAGTGATCCGCACTACTTTTTTTATATAACTGAACACAGAGCATTGCAAACTTGGAGTTAAATCATCAAATCTGCTAAGTGCGCAAGGAAATAAGATCGTTGCTGAGGGTACAGGCCAACAATTAAAGTAATTTTTGAATTTGTGAAAATACATAAAAGTGTGTCACTACCCAATATCGTACACTGTATCTAGAGATGTACAACGGCTGCAGCTTTTGCTTCTTCCCTCATCCCACATAATACAAGTCATTGTTAAAATGACAATGTTTGAATGCTTCTGAAGCTGCACTTCAAAAATTAATTTCAAGCCCCAAATGCAAGTATTGTAAATTTCTAAAAAAGTGCTGTAATACTCCACGCTGGTTCTTGTCACTTCATCGACTTCCCCAGGTGCTATCCAAGGTTCAACGTCCTTCCTCACTCCTGAACCATGATCTTTTCGTTTAAAATAGCGCCTGCTGGATTTTTAGTTGCATAGATAGACCTCCAGCTGTACCATGGCCTGCAAATGGAATAGTAAGTACCTCCAGTGACAGAAGATGCGGCTGTAACATCAGAGCACAAAGGTGACTATAGTGTCTCCATCAACAGCTCACATTCTTGCTCCATTTTACTTATGGTAATGATAGTTAATGATATTGGCACAGGAGTGAGCACGGCCACAGCTATTACTAGTGTTATTTTGGCAAGCGTGGATTTGGATTCTGCTGATATATTTTAATGGATATAGGGAAATGGGAACCAAATGTTGTATTGTTGGTGCCAGAACTCCAAGATATCACTCTGCCCATATCCTCAACTTCCACTGGATTCAACTGAAATCCTTGCTTTTTAATTTGTTACATCTCACCTGCCTAACCTCCAACAGCCAACTAATACATTTCACAGACAGTTCTTCCACTCTACCATTACCATGTCTTCTCCTTCTGTTAAAATAGCCTTTCACTCAAAACATCTTAAAAATAAAGTCTAGGAGTAAAAAGTGGATGACATCAGTACACAAAATATTGCTTGCCATTAGCTAAAGAAATACAGTAGAAAAAAAACTGCATTCTGACAACCACTATAGACATCAACTCCATCCACCACAGCGCACAGTTCCAGCAGTGTGTGCCATCTACAAGGCTCATTGCAATAACTCACCAAGGCTCCTTCAAGAGCACCTTCCAAACTGATGACCTCTGCCTAGAAGGGCAAAGGCAGCCGGCACATGGGAACGCCACTGCATTAGATTCCCCTCCAAGCTCCATACAAACTAAACCTAAGTTGGAAATATTCTGTTCCTTGATTAAAAACTTGGAACGCCCTCACCAACACCACATGGCCCGCACTGGTTCAAGATAGTAACTCACCACCACCTGCAAGGGCAATTAAGAATGACAATAAATGCTGCCTTAATAGCAATGCTCACATCTCAAACAAATTAAAACTAAGAAAACAAGGATAAGACAGGAGTATCTCATTACTGTTTTGATTACCACATGCTGTAAATCTTGATCACCTAGATTTCAGGCAACAGTAACAGTGCACCATTTCAGGTTATAATCTGGTTCAGATTATAAATTAACAAATATTGTGAAACAGAACACACAGAAGGAATATCCAACATATGAATATATAAAATTGCCAGGCAGGAAAAAAAAAAAAGAGTTAATCTAGTAAGCTAGACTCACAACATGACAACCATGCCATTATGATTCCAGGCTTCCTCAAGTCCAATGCCAAATCTGTTCCTTTGTGAACAGAAAATACCAATATGACTCTTCACCAATACGCTTTGTATTACCCCAGAGTTTGAAGCCCAGTGATAACTATATGCAAAGGCTGTTGTCCATTAAAGAAATCATAGAACCCCTAAAGTGCAGAATTTAACTATTTGACCATTATACAATCCCACCCTATCTCCATATTTACCCTGCTCATTGGCCTGACACCAAGGGCAATTCAGCTTGGCCAATCAACCTAACCTGCACACCTTTGGAGTGTGGGAGGAAACCCAGCACCTAGAGGAAATCCACGTAGACACAGGGAAAAGGTGCAAACTCCACACAGACAGTGACTTGAGGCTGGAATTGAATGTGGGTCCCCAGTACTAACTACTGTGCTACCCATGGTTCAAATGATGCAGACCCAAATCAAAACACACAAATCAGGAATAAAGCAATGCCTGTCAAAACAAATAAGTTTCCAAATATATGTAAAATTCTAAAGCATGAGAAAAAAATGAAACAGATGATTATTTCTTGAAGTGTCAGCAGATTTCATCTGTTTTCAGCACAACTAAGTTGGACCTGTAAAAGACAGTGTGCTTTTATTTAAATTGGGAAAGTGGTTTGCATTCAGAATTGGTATATATGATTGTTTTTTGACCAAGCATGTCAAGGAAATAATGACAAGTAGTTTTGAACTCTCATGGTTTTTTTTTAATGAGCTGGAATGTGCTAGGTGTGGAAATATCAGCATACTGGGTCAACTATAAAAGGATAAAGTTTAACATGCTCTGGGAGTCAGAAATCCAAGATTAGGAGTCAGATCTAGAACTTCAAAGCACTTAATCTAATTAAAAGAAAGGAAGATGTGTTTTCCAACAGCCCCTTCATAGAAACCAAATGGAACAATGATGAAATGCATTCAGCTGGATAGCTGTAAGAAAATGCATAAACACGTTAAAAGCATCATCTGAAAAGCCGTGAGTTGGAAGAAGTTACAGCAAGTCAGTGAGCACAGCAATAAAACTCACCTCAAAAGAGATGAAAATCCACCAACTGGATTGAAAACAAAGATAAGATAGAAATGACAAGTGAATCTTTCCTCCAGACTTTCACAAGGGAAGAGATGAGTGACAGGTCTTCCGGTTAGGGGTATTTTAAATAAAATGAATGACTTCCATTATAAATTAGATAGAAAGTTTAAACATGTCAAATGAGCTCAAAACAATAAATGCGCAGTGAAAATTGGTATTTCTCTCATTGTGTTGAGATAGTCGGTTGGCGAGACGCTTGTTATGATTGTATCAATAATGGCTACTGAGCAGGTCGATTTGTGGCACATTCAAAAATGGTGAAACAGAATTACTGATCCATTAGATTTTCTTCCATTATGAAAAATCAATCATGAAGTAAAATTGACTGGGTGTGTAATAATAGTTAAAAGCAGTCAGCATGAACTCAAAAGGTTGTGTCTTACCAAACGTAGCTTTTAAGAAAAAGGACTGTAGTAAATGATACGCCATATCTTGACTTCTAAAGACTGCTGATAAAGTTCCACATGAAAGGCTATTAATTAAACTAAAAGCTGCAATGATTCTGGGTGAAACCAAAGGATGAATAAGAAACAAAAAATTGGTACAAAAGGAGTAGTCGTCTGGAGAAATAAATGAAATTACACTGGCACTGAGACGACTACTGATGATTTACAAAATGACCTGACCTCAAACTCAATGTAATTATGAAATTACATAGGCTAGAGCTGGTGGTGGCAATCTGTGGTTCTTCAACATCTCATTTGTGGCTCCCAACCTCAGTTGGATCACATTAACATGAAAAGAAACCTAAAAACATTATTTCAAATGATTTTAATAAAAAAATTAATTATATAAACCTGTTTGAGATGGTGCAACTAAGCATGGTTATAGATGATGTCTTTGCCCATTACTGTTTGTAATAGAGTTGATGAAAAATTGTGCTGAATGCGCTAGTAAAAGCTTTCTTTAAAAAAATTTAGAAAATAGCCAGAAAAAAAGTCTTAATTCTACACATTTGAACTGAAAGAAATTTTTGCTCCCTAAAGCTAATGTCTGAAAACTCAAATCGAGGCTGTGCTGCATTTTAGAATTTGTCGGATTTTAAGTCATCAGTTCAGCTCAAGCTGCACCGCATGGATTCAAGGGTCAGAGCGCAGGAATAGATAAAGAACAATACAGTACAGCAATAGGCCCTTCAGCCCACCAAGTCTGTGTCGATATAGATGCCTTTCTAATCTAATATTTCCTTGCCTCTTCAAGGCCTGTTAGAGGAATTCAAAATACCCTGGGACTAAAGCACAAAGATTATTAGAACAGAGTGGGTTAACTTAGGATAAGAATCACAGACTGCCTTACACATATATTTTACAGGAGGTACTATCTGCAATGGAAGAACAACCACAGTTAGAGAATTTAAACATGTTATTTCTGAAAGAGTGTTATTGAAAAAACAACATACACCCTGGCCAATGACAGATTTCTAAGCACCATGGGAAGTAGTTAAGTAAAAAGTGAAACAAATTCTTGATAACAATACACGCTCACAGAAGTACAGCTCTTATCGGCATGGGCTCTAGACTGCCCTCATGAATAGAACATTCATCAGCCAAGGACAAAGCTAGTGATCCCATGGAGTTTAATGAATAGACAAAGCGTTAAACCAGATGAGGATCTGGGGCAAGAAACAAATGGCCATGGGAAAGACTGTCAGAAATCATTCATAGCCACTGCTCCCATGCTGTCAGAGAATAAATGCAATTGACAAGGTATGTGCCATTTACTAATAATTGATTGACTTGCACTGATGATAATTGATTCACGTCCAGCTGGAAGGAGCCAGGGGAGAGGTAAAATGACTTTTGGAAATTGTATAATTATATTGCCAATGTAATATAACTTCAGAGAAGTGTTGGAATACCCAGCACATTTCTCCCAGCATATGTTGGTCAATAAAGAATGTCTTTCACCAGGATACTGTCATTGAGAATCTTTGTATTAGCTAAAGTTCAGCTCAATACTTAAATCTCTGAAAAAACCCCCATAGTCCATATCCCTCTATTCCCTGCCTAGTCATGCATCTATCCAGATGCCTATTGAACGCCGTTATAGAATCTGCTTCCATCTCCTCCATCAGCGTGTCCCATGCATCCCCCACCCTGTGTGAAAAACTTGCCCCTTACATAAGAACATAAGAAATAGGAGCAGGAGTAGGCCATCCAGCCCTTCAAGCCTGCCCCGCCATTCAATAAGATCATGGCTGATCTGTCGCTGCTCAGTTCCACTTTCCCGCCCTCTCCCCATAACCCTTAATCCCCTCTCCTGTCAAAAACCCATCAACCCGCGTCTTAAAAATATTTAGCGAGGCAGCCTCCACCACTTCAACGGGCAGAGAATTCCAGAGATTCACCACCCTTTGAGTGAAGAAGTTCCTCCTCAACTCCGTTCTAAACCGCCCCCCTTTTATCTTGAGGCTGTGCCCCCTAGTCCTATTGTCTTTTTTGAGAGGGAAGAGTCTTTCCACCTCTATCCTATCCATCCCATTCATCATCTTATACGTCTCAATGAGATCTCCTCTCATTCTTCTAAACTCTAACGAGTACAAGCCCAGTTTATTCAGCCTCTCCTCATAGCTCAACCCCCTCAACTCCGGTATCAGCCTAGTAAACCTCCTCTGCACTCCCTCCAAGGCCAAAATATCTTTGCGCAGGTGCGGCGCCCAAAAATGCACACAGTACTCCAGTTGCGGCCTCACCAATGCCCTATACAGCTGCAGCAAGACCTCCCTACTTTTATATTCAATCCCCTTCGCTATGAAGCCCAGCATCCCATTCGCCTTCCTGACCACCTGCTGCACCTGCAAGCTGGGTTTTTGCGACTCATGCACAAGGACCCCGAGGTCCCTCTGCACCGTCGCCTGCTGCAGTTTTTCACCTCGTAAGTAATAGTCCTTCCTACCATTTTTCCTACCAAAGTGGACCACCTCACACTTGCCAACATTAAATTCCATTTGCCATTTCCTGGCCCATTCGCCCAGCCTATCTAGATCCTTCTGTAGACTCTCCACACCCTCCGCACAATTTGCCGTTCCCCCAATCTTGGTGTCATCAGCAAATTTCGACACTCTACACTCGGTTCCCTCCTCCAGATCATCTATATAAATGGTAAAAAGCTGAGGTCCCAGCACCGACCCCTGGGGCACTCCACTAGTCACCATCCACCAATCCGAATAGCACCCGTTGACCCCCACTCTCTGCCTCCTATTTGACAACCAATCCTCTATCCACGCTAACACCCTACCCCCAACTCCATGTCCCTCGACCTTCTGCAATAACCTCTTGTGAGGTACTTTGTCAAACGCTTTCTGAAAATCTAGAAAGACCACATCCACCGGCTCTCCTCTATCCACCGCCCTAGACACATCCTCATAGAACTCCAGTAAATTTGTCAGACACGACTTCCCTTTAATGAAACCGTGCTGCGTCTGCTCTATCAAGCAATTCCCTTCAAGATGCCTCGCAATTTCCTCCTTAATGACAGATTCTAACATTTTACCTACCACAGATGTTAAACTAACCGGCCTATAATTCCCCGCCTTTTACCTGGCACCCTTCTTAAACAATGGCGTAACATTAGCCGTTTTCCAATCATCCGGCACTTCCCCGGAATCCAGCGACGTTTGGAAAATAACCACCAAGGCATCCACTATCACCTCCGCCATTTCTTTCAGAACCCTCGGATGCATTCCATCCGGTCCTGGGGACTTGTCCACAATCAGCCCCTCTAGTCTGTCGAGCACCGCCTTTCTAGTAACAGTAATGTCATTAAGACCCTCCAGTCCTACCACCTTTCTATCGCTAACACCCGGCAAATTATTCACGTCCTCCTCCGTGAAGACAGAAACAAAAAAGTTATTCAATACCTTAGCCATATCCACATCCCCTACCACTAGGTCCCCTTTCTTATCCTCTAAAGGACCAACATTCACCCTAGCCAGCCTCTTCCTTTTTTAAACATCTCTTTTAAACATTCCCCCTCTCACTTTCAACCCATGCCCCCAAGTAATTGGCCCTTGCACCCTGGAAAAAAGACTGACTATCCACTATATCCAAGCCCATCAATCAGATCTCCCCTCATCCTCTGACATGCCAGTGAAAACAATCCAAGTTTGTTCAACCTTTTTCTTTCTTATCCTCCAAATCAGGCAACATCCTGGTAAATCTATTCTGCACTCTTTCCAATACATCAACATCCTTCCAGTAATGTGGCAACCAGAATTGTACACAGTACTCCAAATGCAGCCCAACCAAAGTCTTATACAGCGACAACATGATTTTCCAATTCCTATACTCAATGGTCCAACTGAAGGCCAGCATACCACATGCCTTCTTGACCACCTTGGCCACCTGAGTTGCCTCCTTCAGGGAACTGTGAATCTGCATGCTTAGAGCCCTCTGTATACTAATATTTCTAAGAGCATTACCATTTACTGCGTATTTTCCTTTTGCAGTAGACCTTCCAAATTGCATCACCTCATGTTTGTCCAACTTAAATTCCATCTGCCATTTTCGGTCCAGGACTCCAGCTTTTTTTTTATCTCCTGCTGTATTCTCTATTCCCCCAATTTTTGTATCATTTGCAATTTTACCAATCAGGCCACCTAATTTTCCTCCAAATCATATAGGCCCCAGCACTGATTCTTGTGGAACACTACTTCTCATAGACCTCCAGTTAAAAAAGTAGAATCTATAGAATCAAGACAGAGCAGAAGGCAGCCACTTGGCACATTGAGTCTACACTGACAATCACATCCAGGCTGTATCCCTGTAACCCCATCCTGCTGGTCCCCCTGACATCAAGGGGCAATTTATCAGGGCCAATCCACCTAACCCACAGATCTTTGGAGTGTGGGAGGAAACTAGAGCACCCAGAGGAATGCACGCAGACACAGGAAAGAGTACAGACTCTGAAAGACAGTGACCCAAGGCTGGAATTAAACCTGGATCCCTGGTGCTGAGGCAGCAGCGCTAACCACTGCACCATCTTCATCCTTCCATTGCTTTCTATGCCCAAGCCAGTTTTGTATCCATCTTACCAGCTCAACTTGGATCCCATGTGACTCCATCTTCTGTATCAGCCTGCCATAAGGAACTTAACAAAGGCTTTAAAGTCCATGTACACAACATCCACTGCCCTGTCCTGATTAATTTTTCTTGTCACTTCCTCAAAGAACTCAATCAAGTTTGAGACATGACCTCTCCTTCACAGAACCATGTTGCTTATAGCTAATAAGCTTATTCTCTTCCAAGCACCAGTACATCCTATCCCCGAGAATCTTCTCCAATAATTTCCCCACCATCGATGCAAGGCTCACAGGCCTGTAATTTCTCAGATTCTCTCTTTTGTCCTACTTAAACAGAAGAACAATGTTAATTACTCTTCAATCTTCTGGTATCTCACCCATGGCTGAAGAGCATACAAAGATTTTGACCAAGGTCTCAGCAATTTCTTCCCTCGCCTCTCTGTATTCTAGTAAAGACCCTATCTGCCCGTGGAGACTTGTCCACTTTTTTTTTTAAAGCCTCCAATACCTGCCCTTTTATCTCAACATGTCCTAGAATGTCAACATCCTTCTTTCTGCACTCACTATCCACCACATCATCCTTCTTTGTGAATACAGATGCAAAGTACTCACCAATCTCATCTGGTTCCACACACAAATTCCCTCCATTGTCCTCGAGTGGATCCACCCTTTCCATAACTACCCTCTTCCTCCTCACACACATACAAAAAGCTTTGGGATTCTCCTTAATCCTGCCTGCCAAAGACATTTTGTGGCACCTTTTAGCCTTAAGTCCCTGTTTTAAGCTCTTACCAGCAATTTTTGTATTCAAGAGCCTTATCCATTTTCAACTTCCTGAAATTTTCATTAAGCTCACAATCAGAAACCCTACAGTGCAGAAGGTGACCATTCAGCCCATCAAGCCTGCACAGGCAACAATCCCATCCAGGCCCTACGTCCATAATTCCATATATTTACCCCACTAATCTATGCATTCCAAGACACTAAGGGGCAATTTAGCATGGCCAATTCACCAAACCTGCACAACATACTTGTCCTGAATTGTTCACAACTGATTTTTAAAAGACTCCCACATATTGGATGTGGATTTATTCTCAAACAGCCGCTCCCAGTTTATATTCCCAAGCTCCTGCCTTATACTGTCATAGTCATCCCCCAGTTTAGTACTTTCACTCTAGGTCTACTTCTGTCCTTTCCTACAAATATATTGAAACTTATAGAATTGTGATCACTTTCCAAAATGGTCCCCCACTGAGACAATCATCTGTCCTTTCTACGTAGTGCCTCAAGCACTCTTAGACACTGAACAAACTTGCCCTGTCCAAGCCCCTGGTAGCAAAGGAATCCAAGTATATATTGGGGAAGTTAAAATTGCCCATCACAACAACCCTGTTGTTCATACATCTTCCCGTAATCTGATGACAAATCAGTTCCTCCAGTGGCTGTTGGGAGGTCTGTAGTACAACCCCACTGCTCCTGTTCCAGAGCTCTATCCAAATGGCCTCACTGCATGATCCCATTAAGGTGTTCCTCCCCTGTATAGCTGTGACATTTTCTCTAATCATTAAGCAACATCCCCACCTGTTTTGTCACCTTTTCTATCTCACCTGAAGCATCTAAATCCTGAAATGCTAAGATGCCAGTCCTGCCTTTCTTTCATCTAAGTCTCCTTAATTGCTACATCATAATTCTATGTAGTAATCCAAGCCTGAAGTTCATCCGCCTTACCTTGTCATACTCCTTGCATTAAAGCAAACACATGGGCTTTGACAAAGGGTCATCTGGACTCAAATGTCAGCTCTTTTCTTGCCATACAGATGCTGCCAGGCCTGTTGAGATTTTTCAGCATTTTCTCATTTGGTTACACCTCAGACCATTTGTACACTGTTTTATTTCTCTTGGCTTTACTGGGCCCATTTACTGAGTTCTTCAATCTCTGTACTCTGGCCTACTGCTGTGGATCTCATCCCTGCCTTATTAGTTTAAAATCAGGTGTGAAAGTGGCAAAGCAGACAACTACCCAGGTGCCACAGTGCATCAATACAGCACTCAACTGAATTTCCCAAGATTCTGTTTATTCAGTTAACATTGATGCCTAAAGACGTTCTATTTTCAGACAGATTTGAGTCATTATTGTAACAGATATATTCAACACATGCATTTTATTACAAATTATACTAGAGGCATTTAACACCTTGTCAAATTTTCACCTGGCAGTTTCCAATAGTTTTTATCTTACGTAAATTTTAAATGATTTTTAAATACAGTTCCTCTGGTAAAAAGTTGTTGACCTTCCGTGCTAACCAGAGGAAGCAAGACCGGAAATTTCAAAAAGTGGGCATAACAATGGCAGAGGGATTTTATGGAGACAACTGCTTCAGATTGGTACAGTGAAATTGATGAACTAGACCCAGGGCTAAGTCCCCCAATTTCATGTTCTCTCAGATGCTAAGATTGCTACTTGTATCCCCATAACACCCATCTCCAGGTACTTCCCATCACTCCATCTGATGCAGAAAACAACCTCTAAACTTTCATTACCTTCAGAGTAGACTACTACAATGCTGTAGCATCCCACTTTTGACCCTGAAATTGGAGTTCACCTAAAACTATGCTACCCCAGAACTCAATGCCCAGCAATGCTTCAAACATACTATGCTCATTTGTATTCAAACCCCTTCATAGCCTCACCTTCTCCAACTCCATGTTCACAGCCCTCAAAACTCTTACTCCAATTCTGACCTTACGTACCCCCAACTTCCTTAACCACCACAGCTGGGCAATCATCTATCAAGGCCCTGAGTTTTGAAATTTCCTTGGAAAACCTTTCCACCTTTAATATCTACCACTTCTGACCAAACTTGTCTTCTTTTGCTTGGCATCAACTCTTTAGCTAATTACAATGCTAAGAAGCGGCTTTTGATTTTCTAAAACCACACAGATGCTTGAGAATATTCAGCCAGACAGCTGAATCAAGAATACAAGTGAGGGGAAGTATAAGCAAAATTTATAGCACTCTGGTTAGAGTTATTAATTCTGGGCACACATTCCGAGATTGGTCTTCTGATCTTTGCTTGTCATTTGCAAACATTAGTGCATTTATTTTATGAAACTTGTGGTGGGCGGGTGGGTGTGTTGTCGTCATTAGTTTGCTGGATGGTTGGTTCATGATGCAGAACGGCACAGGTTCAATTCCCATACTGGCTGGGGTTATCCATGTAGACCCTGCCTTCTTAACTCTGCCCCTCACCTGAGATGTTGTGAATCTCAGCTTAAATCACCATTGGTTAGTATGCTGTCTACGTGAAAAGGGGGAGAGCAACCAATGGTTCTCTGGCACTTTGCAGCAAGACAAAGACTTCTATCTCCAAACATAATTGACTTTTGCCCTTTACTGTTTATAATTGAAACACCATCACACGGACTGAATATTTCAAATGTAGCTTGTTCACACTAAAGTACCTGCAAAAGGTTCAGAGTTTCACCTTAATATTAAATGGTAAGCAAATCTAAAGAAATGCATATATCTGTACAACAAAAGAAAAGAAACAGGATTCAAAATGTATTCTGTTTTAAAATTTGTTTAAATCAGTGTTTCGTCATTGCCTAAACGTATTTTGTGAATCTAGATCTGGATGTCTGAAGTAGATCGAAAAAATGACATTCCTCATGTTGTCTTTGTAACTGAATTATCATTGAGGGCCAACTTTGTAGCTATCAGAAAATTATTCAATGATGACCAAACTGACTGCAATTAAGAATAAAAGCAAAAACCAACATCTGTTTGCATATATTATTATCATGAAATTCAAACTGTTTGCTTAAGAGAAGCTGGTTTTAATCCCTAAGAGGCCATCAACAATGCTGTAGAATGCTACACATCCCAAAGAAATTCATGAGTTACTTCCCCCACCACCCTGTAATCCAAAGCATACAAATAATCAACTAGTGACCAAAGCAATAATTCTAGATAATTTAACAAGATGCTAACAGAAAACCAAACCTACAATGTAAGAATAAATTAATTTGTTTCTACTACATGGTTACAATTTGAAAGCAGCCAAATTTTGGTGAGCCAAAAACAATATTAATTTTTGATCATTAAAACCTCTGGCTAAGACCAGAGACACTGCTACAACATTCTGACTGTATATAGTAAGCAATTAAAATGAAACACAAGTGGCCAGCTTTCTGAACATCACCAAATTGAGTTCCCTGCAGCTAACATGACTGTAGGCATTAAGGTGCTTCAACTTGCTATAGGTGAACAATGAATGAATGGATATTTTTGTTACCAAGCATCTTTCCTTGCATACTTAGCAGATTTGATGATTAAACTCCAAGTTTGCAACACTCTGGAACGTGACTTAAGTCAAAGCAGTTCTGGACAAGCTCACTTGCAAAATTCCGTTCAGACAAGTACCTGCTGTAAGCAGCCAGCAAAGCATTTTTTGTTATTTACATCAGTTTTACTGGTGACTGACTGTATGTGTGTTACAAGATGAGCAACCTCATAGGTTTTATTGCAGAAATTAAGCCACTTTTTTGATTGACTTTTGAGAAAAACAAAACACATTTTCTAGTGCTACACAGCCATAAGCAATGTTACCATTGCAAGTTCGCTCTTGGGTAGTATCAGGTTGCTCCTGAACAAGTTATATACTATTGTTTTTGTGGGAACTTGCTAAATGTAAATCGACTGACAATTCCCTATATTACATCGGTTCTTCCTCTTCCTTAATTTATTTGCATGCACGAGAATCAATTTTCCATCCATTCAAAAGTCACATTTCAAATCAAAACGGTAATGTTCTCTCCCTTGGGATTGAGGATGTCTTATTTTCAATCTGGCATGATAGGTTGAGATGGCTACAAGTCTAATGTGTGATCTGCTGACCCTCCCATATGTGGAACTGGTGATACTTGGAAGGGTTTTGTAGCTAGGTTGTTTGGAGATTGGTGCACTTCCTTCAACACCTCAACTTTATTGCTACATGTCCCTGACAAAGTCACTCAATGTGTTGGTGTTTTCCTGAATGAACCTTCTTTTTGGTCAGTCACAGGCCAGGGACCCACGAGTTGGCAGGGATTCCTCTTTAGGAATGCTTTGCGGACACCCATAAAGCATTTCCACTGTCATCTGGGGCCCCCTTGCCCATGACCAAGTTTCAAGTAGACCAGTTGTTTCAGGAGGCTTGTGTAAGATACATAACTAACATGGCTGGTTTAGTGATTAAAATGAATAATTGGTATATTTTTCCCCAGGGTAGAAATGTAAATTACTAGGGAACAGCGTGGGCAGCACATTGGCACAATGGTTAGCGCCGGGGCCTGGGTTCAATTCGCAACATGTCTATGCGGAGTTTGCACATTCTCCCCATGTCTGAGCAGGTTTTGTCCAGGTGCTCTGGTTTCCTCCCACTGTCCAAAGGCGTACAAGATAGTCCAACAGCAGTACGTATTGGCTATGCCAAATTGCCCCTTAGCGTCAGAGAGACTAGCTAGGGTAAACACATAGGGTTAGGGCCTGGGTGGGATTATGGTCGGTGCAGTCTCAGTAGGCCAAATGGCCTCCTTCTGCACTGTAGGATTCTATGTTTCTAAGTTTAAGGTAAAGGGGGAAAAGTTTAAAGGAGATACGAAAGGCAAGTTTTTTCAGAGGATAGTTAGGTGCTTGGAATGCACTGCCAGAGGAGGCGGTAGACGCAGCTACAAGAGCAATGTTTAAGAGGCATCTTGACAGATACATGAATACACAGGGAATGGAGGGATACTGATCATGTAGAGTTAAAAAGGACTTTGGTTTAGCTAGAGGTCATCTGTCAGTGCAGACTTGATGTTTCTGTGCCAAATTGTTCTTCATTATTAGCATCTCAATGCTGGGCAAATTGGCTTGGGAAAGAAGACTGCTCTTGGACTATCTTTCTTACCAGCAGATATAGAAATCTTGTGAAGGCTTTGTAACTGGTATTTCTCCTATGCTTTGAGGCGCCTGCTGCACATCATCCAAATCTCCAAAGTATACAGGAGTCTGGGGATTACCAGCGTCCCCAGTAAACAATGACCATATTCTCAGGTTTGATGTCCTGGTCCTCAGATACTCTGTAGGATTTATAATTCACCCTTAAGTCAAGGAATTGCAGTTCCTTGATCAACAGAACAAAAATTTTTTTTTGCTGCAGAAGTGAATTTCTCCAAATTAAAATTCCCAAGTTTATGATGAAAATATACCAACAGTACAAAAAGAAATTTCACACTGAACACTAAAATATACCAGATCCAAAATTTGATGGGTGACAGGAATTTCAGTTGAACTCTTAGATCTAAAACACATCAAAATTCAACAGACATGCAAGAAACAATTAATTACAGAAACATCACTCCGAAAGAACACAAGATAAAACGATTTTGCTTTTTGCAAAGTGATGTGTCAACAGATCATTTTTAAGAAACCTCACAGCTAAATTATCAGTTGGTCATCACTATGTCTAGGATGGTGGGACTTCCTGTAGGGAGACAACACTTAATAAAACATACAAAATTCTTACAGGTCTTGACAAGGTAAATGCAGTAAGGAATTCTTTGGGCATAAGTCACTGAAAGCTAGCATGCAGGTGCAATAAACTATTAGGAAGGCTAATGGAATGGAATTAAAGCAAAGATATATTTCTGATTAACAATAATGTAAAGAGTTATGGAGACAGTGTGTGTGAAAGGCACTGAAGTATTCAATCAGCCAAGATCATATTAAATGGGGCTGAACAGCCTACTTCTGTTCTGATTTCTTATGTTCCCCAGTGAAATCAGAGATATTATTCAGGGCATTCTGCATGCAATCTGAATTATGACATTGCTGGTCCACAGTCATCTTAACTCACTGCAAACTACTTGGAAGCACAATTATGTATACAATTGTGCATACTGTGATCTCTGGTTCTGGACACACCCACCATCAGGAACATCCCTCATATCTACCCTGTCTAGTCCTATTAGAATTATATAATTCTGAAATCCCCCCTCGTTCCTCTGAACTCCAGCGAAAACAATCCAAACCTAGTCAATTTCTCCTCGTACATCAGTCCCACCATCCCTAGAATCAGCCAGATAAACCTATGTTGCACTCCCTCAAAAGCAAGAACATCCTTCCTCAGAAAAGGAGACAAAACTGAGCACAATATTCTAGGTGTGTTCAAGTGATTGCGACCAGCATATACTAGAATGCAAAAATTACTTAAAATAGGTGGCATCCAAATACTAAGTCAGATTTAGGGACTTGAAATTATGGTAAATACTATCCAGCATAGATAAGAGTACACTAATATCAAAACAAGGAACAAAACCAGGATAACAGAACATAGAACACTACAGCACAAACAGGCCCTTCGGCCCATAAGTTGCGCCAATCATATCCATACCTACCAGGCCTATCTATAACTCTCAATCCTATTAAATCCCATTAAATCCACGTACTCATCCAGAAGTCTCTTAAAAGACGCCAGCGAGTTCACCTCTACCACCACCGACAGCAGCCGATTCCACTCACTCACCAACCTCTGAGTGAAAAACTTAACCCTGACATCTCCTCTGTACCTGCTCCCCAGCACCTGAAACTTGTGTCCTCTCGTAGCGACCATTTCAGCCCTGGGAAATAGCCTCCGAGAATCCACCCTATCTATACCTCTCAACATTTTGTAAACCTCTATCAGGTCACCTCTCAATCTTCGTCTCTCTAGGGAGAAGAGACCTAGCTCCCTCAACCTATTCTCATAAGGCATGCCTCCCAATCCAGGCAACATCCTTGTAAATCTCCTCTGCACCCTCTCAATAGCTTCCACATCCTTCTTGTAGTGAGGCAACCAGAACTGCGCACAGTACTCCAAGTGGGGTTGACAAGGGTCTTATAAGTATGTTTGGAACAGTTACTTCTTGTGTTCATTAAGGACAGGATCTACTAAATGGATTGCTGGACTATAGTAAGCAAAAAACAAATATGCCAAGTGGTTTAGATCAAATACATACAAAATCAAGAGGCTGGTTTGTTATATGAAACACTGCAGCAAATACCAAGCACCTTGCTCCCACAGCACAGTTAGCAGCTAGTTGTGAAGATATTATGTATGAACCATTATAGACAAAAGTGAACAGAGATAGACCAAAACTATAAGTAAAGAGTCAAGAATTGGACATTTTTTGTAAAAAAGGAAATATGACTAATTTGAAGTTTAAGACCCTACAGTGAGTTGACATTCTTAATCCAGGCAAATTGTTTACTGTGGTAAAGGCTTCACGCACTAAGGAATTGAAGTTTGAAAGTTTAGAAGTTGGAAGTATAAATGGAAGTTCGGCACAACTTTTACATGGCAAAGGAACAATTCTTTCAAATATGCATATCTGGCATAATTGTACAATTTCCTGGGATAAACTGCAGTGATCAGCAGAAGTGGTCTAAGGGTCAAACAGATTCAGTCTGGGTATGGGATGGAACTGAGCAACGGCAAATTGAGGGGCTGAAACAGGGACAGGTTTCTTAGCCACTATGGTTTTACCATAGAAATGCTAAACTTCTCCACAGCTCAACAAACTCCCAAGCTCCACCTAATACGAACTTTGTTATGAAACTTCCTGCCCTAATCCTAAAGCAAAATATTGCAGATGTTGGAATCTTAAACAAAATATGACATGGGATGAGGGCAACAAAAACAGAAAATGCTGGAAAATCTCAGCATGTCTGACAGCATCTATGGGGAGAGAATAGAACCAATGTTGAGTCTAAATGACATAGGTGCTGTCAGACCTGCTGAGATTTTCCAGCATTTTGTTTCTGTTGTCTTCATCCCATGCCATATTCATTCCTACTCAGCTATTGCTTCCTTCCTCAACAATACTCACCATTCCATCTCAGTGATTTTTAAAATCTTGTATACAAATCCTTTTTACTTTTCCCCACATCTCCTTAACTCAGTATTTGGCTGGTCAGATCTTTTCACTCCCCTCTGCAAAGCAGTTTGGAAGGTTTCTGCTATATTAAATGCACTCTTAAATTAAAGCCGTTATGAATGCCTCAAAGTCGCCACACATTTTCCCTGCAACAAACCCACAATCTTATATCTGTTGACCCTTTACTAAAACTAAGGTAGAAATGCCAAACCTCAAATCACTCCCAAACAGATTTCCCAAACTATCCCTCAAAAGCTTTATCAGACTCACTTCAGTTTCCACAGCCATATGACCTAGCTCTGTCCACAATGAAAGTGTTTACGGATTGAAAGATTCACTTGCTACAGATAAAATAATGAAAGTGAACTATTCTAAGGCCTTGCACATTTTACTAGGACCAAACCTTTTTTAAAAAAGATACTTACCCAAGCTTACAGTTTAAAAAAACTCTATTCTTTGGATACATGCGACCAAGTGAATTTTTACATCCCTACATAAGCGTCAAAACCTTTCCGAATTTGCAATATTACGTCCACGAATTAAGAGTCAGCCTCATGTACAGGAAAACGAATCGTTGAGAGCATGTGGTAGACAACCATTAATGTTGTAGGATTGATATTTGATCGAGATCATTTCCAAACGCAATCTTAATTTATGCACCAATAATCAACGTTAAATACTCGTCATTGAAAGAAAAATAGAAGCTGTATGTTGTTTAACAACTGACATTTGACGATGATGAATTCAGGGAACAATGTTTTCCATGATCAAGTATGCCCTACGCCAAGGGTAAAATAATCTCAGAAAGCCAGAGAGGGTCAACATGCCACCAGAGCATATTGTTTGGTTTGAACGCTGGTACAGTAATTTGTTGGAGTGGCTGTTAACAGCACTAATTAACAGGACAGCCCCCCCCAGCCACAATCCGCGAGCGGCTCCCACACCGACTGCGTACACACAGGAGCTGCCGGTATACGGGATCCAGGTACATCCTCACCACCAAACACTTCCTCCCAGTCAGTCAGCCAGCCTCGACCGCCGGGGCTGGGGCTGACCGGTGGGGGGGAGGGGGGAAAAGGACGAGGAAGGGGAAAAAGACAAGGCTACCAAATGCCCCGGGCCGCGCTCCGAAACTCCCGGACACTTCGCACCGCCCTCACCTGGTACAGCGTCGGCCAGTTCCCGTTTTTGTCGATCTCCGCGAACTCCTGCTCCATGGCTGGATCTCAACACTTTGGGCCACGCCGGGGGCCCTCACCAACGCTGCCAAATTCTACCCCCCACCCCACTTCGTCTCTACCGCTTCATCGCTCCGCTCCTTCACACCAAGGAGACGGGGCTCCGACAGCACACCGGAAATGCACCTCCCCCACCTGATTGACAGCCACCTCCGCCCAATGAGGAGGCGCCGGAGGTACCTGCTGGGACTTGTAGTTCCCCCGCCTCAGGAAGTGACGTCGCAGACCCCCCAGGCGGCATTTCGGGATAATGGCCGACAGAAAGCACCAATCCTCAGGTGCTGTAGAACCGGATTTTCCCTTTGCTGGGAGGATCGAATTATTTATACTGGGAGTCAAGTGGAATCTGGGAGAAATTCGCCTCCTCTGTGTTTACATTGTCATCTTGGGAGTTTCGCAGTGTCTTCTGGGAGATGTAGTTTCCCCTGGGCCCTGCTGCTGGTGGAAGTTTCTGGAAGGTGGGGTGGGCGGTGGATAGGAGAGACGTTTGATTACATCCCTTAATGGGTGAGACTCACTCCTCCCTTCAAAACTTGCCCCTAGACTAGATGGGGAGGGCAGTGGTGTAATGATATTGTCAGTAGACTAGTAATCCAGCGACCCAGCTATAGTGCTCTGGGAGTTGTAGTTCCCCCTCCCCCGGCCCTGCTGCTGGAAGTTTCTGAAAGTGGAGTGGAGTGGGGTGGGGTGGGGTGGGGGTGGAGAGACACTTTATCACATCTCTCGATGGGTCAGACTCACTCCTAGCGTCAAAACTTGCCCCTAGTCTAGATGGGGGAGGCAGCGGTGTGATGGTATTGTCACTAGACTGGTAAACACAGTAAGAAGTCTCATAGCATCAGGTTAAAGTCCAACAGGTTTATTCGGTAGCAAACACCACCAGCTTTAGGAGTGCTGCTCTTTCGTCAGGCCCCCACTCACCTGACAAAGGAGCAGTGCTCTGAAAGCTAGTGGCATTTGCTACCAAATAAACCTGTTGGACTTTAACCTGGTGTTGTGAGACTTCTGACTGTGTTTACCCCAGTCCAATGCCAGCACCTCTGCATCATGACTAGACTAGTAATCCAGAGACTCAGCATAATGCTCTAGGGGATGTAGTTTTCCCCCCTCCCCAAGCTGTGCTGCTGGTGGAAGTTTCTGGAAGGTTTGGGGTTGGGGGGGGGGGGGGAGATGGTGGGGTAGGAGAGACTCTTGATCACATCTCAATGAGTCAGACTCACCCCTCCATTCAAAACCTGCCCCTAGCCTAGATTGGAGGGAGGGCGGTGGGGCAGTGATGTAATGGTATTATCCCTAGACTGACAATCCAGAGACCCAGTTATAATACTCTGGGAGTTGTAGTTCCCCCCCCTCCACCTGGTGGAAGTTTCTGGAAGTGGGGGAGAGACACTTCATCACATCTCTCAATGGGTCAGACTCACTCCTAGCTTCAAAACCTGCCCCTAGTCTAGATGGGGAAGGCAGTGGTGTAATGGTATTGTCACTAGACTGGTAATCCAGAGACCCAGCATAATGCTCTGGGAGGTTAGGTTTGCAATCCCACCTGAGCAGATGATGAAATTTGAATTCAGTAAGAATCTGGAATTAAATTTGACCAAGAAGCTATTGTCTGAAAAACACATCTGGTTCACTTAATGCTGTTTAGGGAAGGAAATTTGCTGTCCTTACCTGGTCTGGCCTACATGTGACTTCCAGAGCCACAGCAATGTGGTTGACTTTCAACTGACCTCTGAAAAAGAGGGTAATAAATGCTAAGCTAGCAGTGTTCACGTACCGTAAAATGAATTTTTTAATAATCCAATAGTTAACAATAGGTGAAGCCTAGAGGCTGACAGTTGGGTCAGAGACAGTAACCAACACAACCCAAGTTAACCTGCTAATGAAAGACATAATTTATAGCTCTTACGAAGGATCATCGAGACTCAACACTGGCTCTATTCTCTCTCCACAGATGCTGTCAGACCTGCTGAGGATTCTCCAGCATTTTCTGTCTTTATAACAACTTAAAGTATGATTCATTTGCCTTTTTTGAAAGGGAACCCGTACCCAAAAATGATATCTCTAGCTTACTGTCTACTGCTGTGTTCCAGTGAAGCTCAACTGTTACTGAGGAGAGATGTGGCATAATGTTTCCCTTTTTCAACAAGATGTATGTTTTGGGGAGTGTTTTACCCCTTTGAATGCTGTGAATTTTAAGAGGAGTCACAAAAAGCAGGCTTTCTGGTAAGCTTAAAAGAAAGGATCAGCATTCATCTCACGACACCCAAACATGTATGCAACAAACTCCAAGCCCTCATTCACACAGATACAAACACATAAAGAATGATTACAAAATTGGTAGTATGCACTGATATCTCTAAAAAGAGTTTGAAAATATCAGAAATATTTTAGACCTTCAAGATCAGCATTTGGGAAGGGGGGCCCAGTGGTTAGCACTGCTGCCTCATAGTGCCAGAGATCCAGGTTTGATTCCCAGACAGGTCACTGTCTGGGTGAAGTCTGATGTCCTCCCCATGTCTCCGTGGGTTTCCTCTGGACGTTCTGATTTCCTCCCACAGTCCAAAGATGTGCAGGTTAGGTGGATTGGCCATGATAAATTGTCACTTAATGTCAGGAGAACTAGCTAGGGTAAGTACATGGGCCTCTGGGAAAGGGCCTGGGTGGGATAGTGGTTGGTGCAGACGCGATGGGCCGAATGGCCGCCTTCTGCTCTGTAGATTTTATGATTGTGGTTGAGAACTTTGCAGGCCTGATATTTTCTTTCAGTTCACTGAAGAAGAGAAAATGAAGGTTTGACGTTTTTGTTGTATTTTTAGTCGAAGTTGTGGTTGAACTTCTGTAGTGAAGAAATATAATCTAGGTAAAATGAATTAAACACATTTCTGCCAATGATAGATTTTCCTGGCAGGGTCTTCTCTTATGTTGGACAAAAGTGACAATCTTATGGTCTTTGTATCACAGATTGACTTACCATGGCCTGTCCTTGTGGATTTAATAATGTATTTCTGACCTTTCTTGTCACAATGTGGAGATGCTGGCGTTGGACTGGGGTAAACACAGCAAGAAGTCTGACAACACCAGGTTTTAGTCCAACCAATTTATTTGATAGTAAACTCACAAGCTTTTGAGGTTCCCCTCTTCGTCAGGTGAATGAAGGGTTCTTGCCTCAGACAGAGCATATAAAGCACAGACAGCTTACAGATTACTGATTAGAATGCAAATCTTTACACCTAACCTGCTATTCAATTCTTAAAGTGGCTAACAATGTGAGCGGAAGGAGCATTGAGCACAGGTTAAAGAGATGTGTACTGTCTCCAGACAGTACAGTAAGTGAGGTTTTGCAAATCCAGGCAAGTCATCGGGGTTACAGATAGTGCAACATGAACCCAAGATCCCTGTTGAGACTGTCCTCGTGTGCGGAACTTGGCTATCAGTCTCTGCAGACCAATGAATAAAACAGCACAAACAATGCAATGCCACACTCGGGTGTTGAGATTTGTTAGTTGAGTATCTCAATCTCACCAGTTGAACTGCACTTTATAGTGAATGCAGGTCAAAACAAGCCTTTCATGTCACAGCTGTTAAAGTGAGACATTAGCTGTTTTTCCAAGCTAAAAGTTCAGCCTAAACTTCTGGGATGTTTCCAATTTAACTCTGAGTGCAGTTTTGTGTAGAACACCATTCCAAATCAAGACTTCTGCTACCAAGGATACTTTGATCCAAATAATTTCTGAGTACCGACCATGAAAACAACACAAAAGGCTAGCCAAATCTTGTTGATCTGGTCAGTTTCGGTTCCTGGCCACACTCAAACTAAAGGCACCTGGTCCCTGAAATTCCTAGGATTTTTTATCGCAAAGAAAATTTTTTTAGTATGTTTTATCATAGCATTTGTTTGTACAAGCCACATTCTGGGTGAAATGTTTTTGGCTTTTCAGATCCATAAAAGGCGCAGCAAGAATACTACAGTAATTTGAACCTTCAGCGAAATCTTAGTAAAATAAGGTCATTCTTAATCCTAAAACATGCAACCCAAAATGTCCATCATAAAGGGAATTGCCTGAGTATAATCTTAAGTGTACAGTAATCGGTGTGAGAGAAATAGTATTTAGATCTCCTAAATTGTAGCACCTTACATTTACACCCAGACCACATTCCCAAAAGCCACCTCTCAAAATATTGTCAAGTCTCATACCTCTTCTTAGCTGAGTGTTTCAAACTGAGTTTTTCAACCTTCAGTGCTACTACAGCCCAACTTCACTGAATGCTTCCAAGTTATAATTCTTAGTCTTCCACATATGCCAGAGAGTCTTGAAGTTAGTACCTTGCATGCCCCAACACAAAGGCCAATTTCCTTGAGTTGATTTGATTTATTGTTGTCACATGTATTAGTATATAGTGAAAAGTATTGTTTCTTGTATGCTATACAGACGAAGCATACTTCATACATAGGGAAGAAAAGAGAGTGCAGAATGTAGTGTTACAGTCATAGCTAGGATGTAGAGGAAGATCAACTTAATGCAAGGTAGGTTCATTCAAAAGTCTGATGGCAACAGGAAAGAAACTGTCCTTGAGTTGGTTGATACGTGACCTCAGACTTTTGTATCTTTTTCCCGATGGAAGAAGGTGGAAGAGAGAATGTCTGGGGTGCGTGGGACCTTAATTATGCTGGCTGCTTTGCCAAGGTAGTGGGAAGTGTAGACAGAGTCAGTGGATGGGAGGCTGGTTTGTGTTATGGATTGGGTTACATTCACAACTTTTTGTAATTTCTTGCAGTCTTGGGCAGAGCAGGAGCCATACTAAGCTGTGATACAACCAGAAAGAATGCTTTCTATAGTGCATCTGTAAAAGTTGGTGGGAGTTATAACGGACGTGCCAAATTTCCTTAGTCTTCTGAGAAAGTAGAGGCATTGGTGGGCTTTCTTAACTATAATGTTGGCATGGGGGGAGCAAGGACAGGTTGCTCCCAATTCCTTTTGAATTTAATAACTTGTTTTATTCTGCAATGATTGCAGTAAAAATTGTAAATGTTTTCATTTTGCTTCATTATTCACTAAGTTTTTGACTAAAATGTTTTAATTTGTATGGCCCAGTAACTTATTGTTATCATGGTCTAATTTCACTGTTGGAGAATGGACATCTGGATAAGTCGAGTGCAACGAATGCGTGTAGAATTTCAGCCCTATCTTTAGCAAAGGGAAAAGGGAGGGAAATCTTTGGGTGAGGAAAGAAAAACTTCAGGTTTTGCTTTCTGGGAAAAATTGCTAAGAGTGGGCGAATCAGTACCACAGGAGTCTCCTTTAGTTACTGAAAATGACATCTGAGGAGCATCCTGGAAATAAAGCAGTTTAACAATTTTCTTGTTTTATGTTTTTGAAATACTTGATAGGCAGAACCTTAAGATTAAAATTAATCAGCAAGTGCATTTCAGTTTGCTTTAAATGCAGTTCACTTGTCTGTTTTTCCTAACCAATGTTACCTGCAGTATGCAGAAGCTATGGCTCCCAAATATAGGCCGGAATTTCACTGTCCCGCCCACCACGGGAATCAGAGCAGGCGAGAGGGGACCATGGAAAGATCCATTGACCCTGGGCAGTATTTTACGGTTTCGGGACGAGCAAGACCATTAAAATTCCGCCCATATGCTTTCAAATATATTCTGTCTTGTACTTTTGTACAGAGGCTGTTCCATAAAATGTTGCCGAGCCTCGGTAAATTGTAAAAACAGAAGTAATATTTTCCTACAGATCAAATCTTTCAAACTTGCTGACACTTTAACCCAGTTGTCCTGTAACATAATATTTATGATATGCCAGTTTCCCATTAAGAAGTCTGACAACACCAGGTTTAAGTCCAACCGATTTATTTGATAGTAAACTCACAAGCTTTCGCGGTTCCCCTCTTCGTCAGGTGAATGGAGAGTTCTGGCCTCAGACAGTACATGTAACAGCACAGACAGTTTACAGATCACTGATTAGAATGCGAATCTGTACACCTAACCTGCTATTCAAGTCTTAAAGTGGCTAACAATGTGAGTGGAAGGAGCACTGAGCACAGGTTAAAGAGATGTGTATTGTCTCCAGACAGTACAGTAAGTGAGGTTTTGCTAACCCAGGCAAGTCATGGGGGTTACAGATAGTGCAACATGAACCTCACTTACTGTACTGTCTGGAGACAATACACACCTCTTTAACCAGTGCTCCTTCCACTCACATTGTTAGCCACTTTAAGACTTGAATAGTAGGTTAGGTGTAAAGATTCGCATTCTAACCAGTAATCTGTAAACTGTCTGTGCTGTTATATGTACTGTCTGAGGCCGGAACTCTCCATTCACCTGACGAAGAGGGGGACCTCGAAAGCTTGTGAGCTTACTATCAAATAAATCGGTTGGACTTAAACCCGGTGTTGTCAGACTTTTTACTGTGTTTACCCCAGTCCAACGCTGGCATCTCCACATCATGACTACTGTCAGTTTCAAGTTTTTTCACTCAAATTTTCTACAGTAGATATATCTGGCAAGTTTCTGCAGAAAAATGCAACTTGCTTAAATGCAAAATTCTGCAGATGTTGAAATCTGAAACAAAAACAGAAAATGCTATTTTTGAATACAACTTGCTCACAAGCTTAAGTTTTTTTTGCCACCTTACAGTATTTGTGTGTGTGATTTGTTCATTGGTATAATGAGAAACCATTAGGGCACAGTGGTTAGCACTGTTGCCTCACTGTGCCAGAGACGCAGGTTTGATTCCGGCCTCCTCTGTGTGAAGCTTGCATGTTGTCCCAGTGTCTGCGTGGTTTTCCTCTAGGTGCTTCCTCCCCCAATCCAGAGTTGTGCAGGTTAGGTGGATTGGCTATGCTAAATTGCCCCTTTAGTGTCCCAAATTGTGTAGATTAGGGAGATTAGCTGGGTTATGGGAATAGGGACAGGGGTAAGCTTGGATAAGGTGCTCTATCAGAAAATCAGTGCAGATCTGATGGGCTAAATAGCCTCCACCTGCACTTTAGGGATTGTATGGATTTCAGCTCCAATAGCGTTGTTCTGCTTCTTTTCAATGTAAATGTATAAATCATATACGAGGATTGGCGAAATAATTATGTGGTTTCTTTATTTGAAGATAAGATGGATTTACTAGGAGAGTACAGTACATCTGATCAACCTTCTGCTGTAGACTGACTACATGTTATAGGATTAATATGTCACATCCCATCAAGGTTAGTGATGATTGGTGTAATTTAAGAGAGAGTCCTTAAAGCTATATGCACATCATATCACAACAAATAGTGTACAGCGACTGATCATGTCATCTTTCTTTTTAGTGCATAGATTCTGGGATCTTCTGAAATTATTACTTCATTTCTGTCCATTTTATCATGAAATATGCCAATGAGTGAAATTGATCATTGTTTATGGTATTTGAGAGTTGCCAAATAACCCTTTAAATTATGTCTTATATCTTATAAGATAATATATCTTATGTCTTATATCTTATATAGTTATCTTATATCTTATAAAATAATATATCTTAATAAAATAAGATAATATCTTATATAATTATCTGTGATAATTATGGGGGATTTTAATCTGCATATTAATTGAATGACCCAAGTTGGACGCGGTGGGCTTGAGGAAGAGTTCTTGGAATGCTGTCGGAATAGTTTCCTTGAACAGTATGTGACGGAACCTACGAGGGAGTGAGCTATCTTTGATCTGGTGTTGTGTAACAAGGCAGATAGAATTAGGGATCTTCTTGAGGTATCCTCTTGGGATGAATGATCATAGTATGGTTGAATTTCTGATGCAAATGGAGGATGAGAAAGTAGGGTCCCGAACCTGTGTCCTCTGTTTGAACAGAGGGGAGTATGATAGGATGAGAGGAGAATTGGCGAATGTAGATTGGGGGCGCAGATTGGTTGGTAGGACAGCTGAGGAACAGTGGAGGATTTTTTAAGGAGATCTTTTTCGGTACTCAGCAGAAATATATTCCGATGGTAAAGAAGGACGGTAGGAGAAGGGATAACCAGCCGTGGTTATCAAAGGAAATAAAGGAGAGTATTAAAAGCTGATGCGTTCAGAGTGGCTAAAAATAGTGGGCGATTAGAAGATTGGGAAAGATTTAAAAATCAACAAAGAATGACTAAGAAGGTGATAGAGAAAGGAAAGATAGAGTATGAAACTAAACTTGCACTAAATATAAAAAAAGACAGTAAAAGTTTTTACAAACATATAAAGAGGAGGAGGCTGGCTAGAGTGAATGTTGGACCCTTGGAAGATGAGAGGGGAGATTTAACAGTGGGCGATGAGGTAATGGCTGAGGCTTTAAGTAAGTTTTTTGCCTTAGTCTTCACGGAGGAGGACACGAATAGTTTGCTGGATATTAAAAATAGAAGGATGGTAGGAGTTGAGGGCCTGAATGCGATTACTATCACTAGAGAGGTAGTGCTTGATAGTCTAACGGGACTGAAGGTGGATAAGTCCCCAGGACTGGATGGAATGCATCCCAGAGTTCTGAAAGAAATGGCAGGGGTGATAGTGGATGCCTTAGTAATTATTTATCAAAATTCGCTGGACTCTGGGGAAGTGCCGGAAGATTGGAAAACGGCTAATGTTACACCGCTGTTTAAAAAAGGTAGCAGACAAAAGGCAGGGAATTATAGGCCGGTTAGTTTAACATCTGTTGTTGGAAAAATGCTATAATCTGTCATCAAAGAAGAAATAGCGAGGCACCTAGAAAGGAATGGTTTGATTAAGCAGACGCAGCATGGATCTGTTAAGAGGAAGTCGTGTTTGACGAATTTATTGGATTTCTATGAGGATGTGACTAGTGCGGTAGACAGAGGTGAACTGGTGGATGGGGCGTTTTTAGATTTCCAAAAGGCATTTGATAAGGTGCCTCACAAAAGGTTGCTACAGAAGGTTAGGATGCACGGAGTTGGGGGTAAGGTGTTAGCGTGGATAGAGGATTGGCTGTCTAATAGGAAGCAGAGAGTTGGTATCATTGGGTGCTATTCTGGTTGGCGGTTGGTGACTAGTGGAGTGCCGCAGGAATCGGTGCTGGGGCCTCAACTGTTTACCATTTATACAGATGTTCTGGAGGAGGGGGCTGAGTGTGGGGTGATGAAATTTGCTGATGACACGAAGATGAGTGGAAAAGCAAATTGTGTGGAGGGTGTGGAAAGTCTGCAGAGAGACCTGGATAGGCTGAGCGAGTGGGCGAGGACCTGGCAGATGGAGTATAATGTTAGCAAGTGTGAGGTTATCCACTTTGGTAGAAATAATAGTAGGAGGAGTTATTATTTAAAAGGCAAAAAGCTGCAACATGCTACGGTGCAGAGGGACCTGCGGGTCCTTGTGCACGAGTTGCAAAAACCCAGTCAGCAGGTGATCAAGAAGGTGAATGGAATGTTGGCCTTTATAGCGAGGGGGATAGAATATAAAAGTAGGGAGGTCTTGCTGCAACTGTACAGGGTACTGGGGAGGCCGCAGCTGGAGTACTGTGTGCAGTTTTGGTCCGCCGCCCTTGCGCAAGGATATATTAGCCTTGGAGGGAGTGCAGCGGAGGTTCACTAGGCTGATACTGGAGATGAGGGGGTTGGCCTATGAAGAGAGACTAAATAGACTGGGTCTGTACTCGTTGGAGTTTAGAAGGATGATGGGGGGATCTTATAGAGACATATAAGACAATGAAGGGGTTGGATAGGGTAGAGGTAGAGAGATTCTTCCCGCTTAGAAAGTATAGCAGGGCTAGAGGGCACAGCCTCAAGATAAGGGGGGGGTGCAGTTTAGATCAGAGTTGAGGAGGAACTTGTTCACTTAAAGGGTGGTGAATCTCTGGAATTCTCTGCCCGTTGAAGTGGTGGAGGCTACCTCGCTAAATATATTTAAGTCACGGGGAGATAGGTTTCTGATAGACAGGGGAATTAAGAGTTATGGGGAGGAAGTGGGAAAGTGGAACTGATCCACTTCAGATCAGCCACGATCTTATTGAATGGCGGGGCAGGCTCGAAGGGCTAGATGGCCTACTCGTGCTCTTATTTCTTATGTCTTATTGTTGCATTAGATAATTGCCTGTTTGAAAAGGAAACACAGAATGCATATTTTTGCATAACCTGACAGGATTAAATGTGGAGGAACAGATTCTGTTCTGTTACGTAATTAAGTTTGCTTAGCAATGCTGAATGAAAAAGATGATTTCACAGTTCATTTAGATAAAATTGCAGTGTGAAAATAACTCAAATGGAGGTGGAGATGAATGGTCTCTGTGTCAGTAACACTCTTGAAAGACAACTCCCAAGTTATTTATAAAATTAATTTCCTACTTGATTTACTCACAAGAACCTCATTTCCTAATGGCTGCATGATTTAATTAGCAGTGATTTATGTCAGGTCTTGCAATTCAATCAGCTTCATCCAACCACAAATTCCAAATGGTTGATCTAGGTTTTGGCTGGAACTCATTTGGCTGCATTTTCTCCACTGCCAGTGTTTTCTCTACCCTCAAGTTGACCAGCTGATTAGAATGAATGAGTTTTATTTGAATCTTTCTAATTTGCTCTCCTACAGTTGCTCAGTCAGGCTGAGCCATTTTCTATAAGTAGCAATTGTCCTCAGACACTTTATCATTCATCATGTCAACAAATGTTTATATGTATTTTTCACCTTGGAAGCATTCTTTGTTTTTGCCTCAGATCTATACACACAACCCTTCTGGCACCAATCACTGAACAGCATTCAAAAGAAAGACTTTACTCCTTCCCCTTTTCAGGGACAGCGTGGCAAACTTTAGAACTCTGCTATTCCAACTGAAGTGGCTTTTGTACTGCCTTTCTCACTGTGCCACCAGCTTTTGATGCAGGAGTCTTGCGCAGCCAGTGGTCCATACCAAATAACTGTTGCCAGATGCTCTGAAACTGGTAAAAACTGGGTCTTCTGCATGGCCTTACTAAACGTGCCCATTTCATTTTGATAATGCCATTGATTTCATGAGACTTGCATATCAGGTGTAAGTGATATTTAAACAGCACTCAGTGCAATTCAAAAGTGGCACAGTGCAAATCAGACCTAGGAACTTCAGGTACTCATTGCTTCGTTTCATATTAGGCAACACATTTACCAAATAAATACTGTAAGAGATAAATACAAAGATGACCTGTGATTGAATTTTACATTCGTAGAATCATAGAAACACTACCGTGCAAAAAGAAGCCATTGGGCCCATTGAGCCTGCACCAATCACAATCCCACCCAGGCCCTACCCACACATCCCTACATATTTACCCACTAATGCCTCTAGGCTACGAATCTTAGGACACTAAGGAGAAATTTTAGCATGGCCAATCAATCTAACCTGCACATCTTTGGACTATGAGAAGAAACTGAACCACTGGAGGAAATCCATGCAGACATGAGGAGAATGTGCAAACTCCACACAGACAATGACCCAAGCCGGGAATCAAACTCAGGTTCCTGGAGCTGTGAAGCAGCAGTGCTAACCATTGTGCTACCGTGTCGCCCACTCTCCTCTCTCAAACTGAGTTTATTGGAAATTCAGTTTGAGAGAGGAGAGTGGGTCCCAGACTATTATTCTAAACTTAAATAAGAATAATTATGAGAACATGAAAGCAGAGCTAGCTAAAGTGAACTAGCAAACAAGGTTAAGGGATAGGTCAACAGAGTTGCAGTGGCAGACTTTTAAAGGGATTTTTCAAAATGCACAGGATAGTTAAATTTTAATGGAAAAGTAAACTTCCAAGGGGAGGACACACTATGCTTGGTTAACTGAGAAGTTAAAGGTGGCATCAGACTTAAAGAAAAAGCCTATAATTGCATAAATATGGGTAGCAGGTCAGCAGATTGGACAGAATGGAAACAATAGCAAAGAATAACAAAGATTAATAAGGAGGGAAAAACTAGAATGAGAGGAAAATGGCTAAAATTATAAATACCAATGGTAAGAATTTCTACTGATATATTTAATTAATAAAAGAGTTTAAAATATTATTGTTGGTCCTACAGAAAGTGAATTTGAGGAATTAATAATGGCTAGTATGGAGATGGCAGATGAATTGAACAGATATTTTTCCTCAGTCTTTATCATAGTAAAATCCTTGAAGTAGCTGTAAATTAGGAAATGGAAGGAAGGGAGGAACTCAGGAAAATTACATCATCAGAGAAATGTTCTTGAGCAAATTGTTCGGGTTCCATACTGACAAATCCCCAGGTCCTGAGGGTCTTCACTCTAAGGTATTGAATGGAAATGGCTGGTGAGATAGTTGATACATTGGTTTTAATTTTTCAAAACTCCCTAGATTTGAGGAAAGTTCCACCTTATTGGAAAATAGTAAATGTAACTCATTTACTCAAAAAGCATGGGAGACAGAAAGCAGATTGCTGCAGACCAGTTAGCTTAACATCTGTCATAGGGAAAATATTAGAAGCAAATATTAAAGATGTTATAGCAGGCCACTGGAAAAATTTAAGGCAACCAGGTAGAGTCAACATGGTTTTGTGAAAGGGAAGTCATGTTTAACCAATTTATTGGAGTTCTTTAAGGAGACACACGTGTTGTGGATAAAGCGAACCTGTGGATGTAATGTACTTAGATTTCCAGAATGCATTTGATAAGGTTCAAAGATTATTGTGAAGATAAAAGCTCATGGTGTAGGGTGTAATATATTGGCATGTATAGAAGCTTGGCTAGCTATAGGCAACAGAGGGTAGCCATAAATGGGTCTTTTCTGATTAGTAGGATGTAATGAGTGGTGTGCCACAGGGATCAGTGCTGGAGCCTCAACTCTTTACAATTTATATAAATGACTTAGATAAAGGCACTGAAGGTATGGATGCAATATTTACTGATTTAAAGATAAGAAAGTAAGGTTAGGCTTGTTCAACGGAGTATGAACGGTCTTGATCAAAACCGTTAAGATTCTGAGAAGTCTTGATAGAGTGGATATAGCAAAAACTCAGTCTGCAGGTGCAGCAGGTGATCAAGAAGGCGAATGTTGGTCTTCATCGCGAGGGGGATAGAATATAAAAGCAGAGAGGTCTTGCTGCAACTGTACAGGGCACTGGTGAGGCCGCAACTGGAGTACTGTCTGCAATTTTGGACCCCTTACTTGCGAAAGGATATATTGGCCCTGGAGGGAGTACAGAGAACATTCACCAGGTTGATACTGGAGATGAGCGGGTTAGCTAATGAGGGCCTGTACTCGTTGGAGTTTAGAAGGCTGAGGGGTGATCTTATACAGACATATAAGATAATGAAGGGGCTAGATAGGGTAGAGGTAGAGAGATTCTTTCCACTTAGAAAGGAAACCAGAAGTAGAGGGCACAGCCTCAAAATGAGGGGGCGTCAGTTTAGAACAAAGTCGAGGAGGAACTTCTCTCAGAGGGTAGTGAATCTCTGGAATTCTCTGCCCATTGAAGTGGTGGAGGCTACCACGTTGAATCTGTTTAAGTCACGGGTAGATAGATTTCTGATTGATAAGGGAATTAAGGGTTATGGGGAGCAGGCGGGTAAGTGGAACTGATCCACTTCAGATCAGCCATGATCTTATTGAATGGCGCGGCAAGCTCGAGGGGCTAGATGGCCTACTCCTACTCCTATTTCTTATGTTCTTATGTGGATGTGGAGAGGAGAATCTAGAGCTAAGGGTCATGGTTTAAAAATAAAGGGGTCACCCATTTAAGACAGAAATTAAATTTTTTTTCCCTCCCAGAAGATTGCGAGTCTTTTCTCTCTTCCTTAAAATGCAGTGGAAGCAGAAGCTTTGAATATTTTTAAGGCAGAGCTAGATAGATTATTGATTAACAAATGGGTGAGAGGTTATCGAGGTTAAGCAGGAATGTGGTGTTGAGGTTACAATCAGAACAATTTGTGATATGGCTGAGCAGGCTTGATGCTCCTGCTCCCAGTTTGTATGTTCATATGTGATAGATATTCCTGGAGAAGATGAAATGTTAAATTGTGGCCCCTCTCTCTTTTAGGTGGAAATAAAAGATCCCACAGCAGTATCTGAAGAACAGCAGGGACATTCTTCCTAGTATCTTGGCCAATATTTATTGTTTATCTGGTTATTATTACATTGTTGTTTGTGGAACCTTGCTGTGTATGTAAATTAGCTCTTATATTTTTGACATTGCACCTATTACTGCACTTCAAAAGTACTTCATTGTCTCTAAAGTTTTTTGGATGTCCTGAAATTGCGCTGTAGAAATGTAACTGTTTCTTTATCATAGCTGCAGTTGGCAGATATTTGCAGTCCACGCCCTCGCAAAGGATTTGATAGGGATTAATTGTGTTGTCAAGGGAACCAGTATGTTAATAGATTGGAAATGTAATTCAATTGATTTCTCGATGCGGACGCCATCAAATTTGTTTTGAGCATATACTGCCATCTAGTGGCTGTATATAACGTATAATTCTCACCTATAAACAAAAATAAAGCCAATTTGCAAGTTTTACATTAAAGCCTCTATGCTCTCACAGGTACAGGCAAGCCGATGCAGTGAAAGATAGAGTAGTTGAATTACTGTTTCTGGAATAGACAATTCACAGTTCTGCTTCGATTTAAGGAGAGATGATGAAAATTAAAGCAATCAATAGAAGCCTTGTGGTCACAAGGGAGCAAAATAGGCAAATAGATAATTAAAGCACTCAAGAAAGTAAAAAATAAGAAATAGTTTATAAAAGATGCTGGACTCTGTAGTAGTTGCAGTTTTTAAAAATCAAGACACAGGAAGAATCTGATGTCTTGTTTCTCCTGAGCACTCATAAAATCATTCTATTACAAAAGATAGAAGATAATTTCCTGTATTATGTTACAGCAAAAGAATGTCCAATATTTTGTCAAAATGACAGTGACTGGGATGAAAAGTGTTTGCAGTGTAAAGTTTATGTGCTCCCATAACTGATGCCCAACTATTGCAGTGCCTTTAGTGTTTTCCGAATAAACTGAGTGTTGGAGAATAGTGTCAGCATACAGTGCGTTCTCTTGTGATCTTTCTCTAGTCTTATGCAGTTTATCTTAGGCTTCTGTGAAGTCCCTAGGGTTGTGTTTCTATGTTGAAGAAAAGGAATACAAGTCATTGTCAAAAATTTTGAAATTGAAATCAGCTGAATAAATTTTTGATTCTTAAAACTTTTGATGAAATTGCACCTAAGTTGGCAAGGGGACAACTGTACTTATTCTTTGCATAGTTTGAAAAAGATGTGATTAACAAGTGAGGGAATACATGGATTAATTTACTTTAACATATTGTTTTTCATCCTCTCTTGCTCTGCCAGAATCAATTAACAAACACATTCACCTTCCAATCAAGAACGCAGTTGGCATACTTTCTCTATCACTCCACTAATGTTCCACAGTAAAGAAATCTCAAAGCCGCCACTTCAGTTTTACTTCTATTATTTACTGCCTTTCTATTTGCATCTTTTTGCATATTTTGTTATATCTGATGTTCCTTTTTTGATTTTATTGCTTACTGATGTCCCTTTTCTATGTTTCCTATACTCTTAAGTAATGGTTTGCCTCAATTGATCCTTTTAATAGTTTTATCTATGTGTTGCTTACATCTCACCCAGTCATAACAATTTATATTTCAGCTATTGTTTAAAATTCATTACTGCCTGATTGACAAACAACAATTACCCCTCCCCCCTTAAAATATTTGCAGGACCCTAAAATCCCAACTCAGGAATAACAAACCACAAATCTCCTTCCCAATGCCCTCAGGGCATTGCTCTGCTGATGCTGGTAAATCTAGAAACTCTATTTGGCATACAACCCCAATTCTCATAATACCTACAAATTCCAGTGAGCACGAGATCTGTGTATGGTACACATCTCCAGTCCGCAAAGTCGTCTTCATGCAATACTTTATGTGAACATCACAATGTAAACATATAGAAACATTTTGAATGAGATTCTGCATGTACGTAATTTAAAATGAAGATTCGTATATGAACATTTTATCATCATGGTTTGTTGATAAACCAATTGAATTACTTAATGGCCCAAAACGTCTGATCAGAAATGGCATCAATGCATCCACACAATATTACCCACTCAGCTGCATATATTGATAACGTTCTGAATTCTACATCTCCATGATGCAGAAGAACTCCCTCAGCACAGGAATCCTTACAGAGAACAGCAAGGAAGCTAAGCCCCTTTTTACAGCACTAGCTGCCATAAGATAAATTTAAATGTTCAGTGTGAATGTTAGTGAATGGGTGAGTGGATGAATGAGTGAATGGGCAGGTGGGTGAAGTAAGTGTGTAGGCTGTCACATGAATGAGGTGGGCAGGCTGGCAGGTAGGTGAGATAGTAATGTAGCAGGCAGGTGAGGTGGGTATAAAGAGTTGGGTCAGGGGGATAGGTTGCATCAGGAAAGGTTATCTGTTCGGGGGCTAATCAAATTGATTTGCAGTTGGGGTGTCAGCTGGTGGGGGGGTGGTTATCAGGTTGGGTTGGTGGGAGAACTTGGGGATCAGGGTGTTATGGGAGGCAGGACTAGTCAGGCTAGGGTTTGGGCACTCTGGTGGTCGGGGGAGTTGTTAAGGGTCAGGCTGGTCATATGGCAGGTTCTAGTCTTGTTTAGTGGGGGGGGGGGGGGGGGGCGGGTGGTGTGGTTCAGAGGGGTTAGGTGGGGTTCAGTGGATAATCGGGTGGTTGATGAGAGTTTGGGAGAGTGGATCAGTTGTATAATTACCCAGGAATTGTACAGTCTCATGTTTACTGCATCATTATGTTTCCTGGAAAACAAATAGTTTTGTAGTTTGCCCTCGGTAATTGAATTTTCTAATGTCAAAACAAAGATTGTAATCAGAGTAGAAATTCATATTTTACATCGTTCTTACCAATATGATTAAATAGCATGAAGGAGGTAGTTGGAGACAGCTTAAATTTTTGAATTTGGCAAGAGAGAGAATTCAGTACACTGAGGAAGATGGTGCTGTTCTGATCTTCACAAAAGGAAATGGTCCAGAAGAGGAAACCAGAGACAAAGGCTGAAAGTATTAATTAGAAATGCAGGTCAATGATTTATGTTTTTTATCCCCTTCTCAACTGGGGCAGTTGTTTATAACGCTATTAAGGAAATGTAAGTATCATATTAAATGTATAGCATAAATAGTTAAACTCTACAATGTAACTATGAATAATTATTGAGTAATATTCTAAACTTGAAATCTAATTAAGTTAATTAACAATGAGAGGTGGTGACATCTTGGCAATATTAATAGACTTGTAATTCAGAGACCCAGGATAATCTCACCATGGCAGCTGGTGGAATTTAAATTTAATTAATAAATCTGGAATTAAAAGCTGGCTATGAAACAATTGCCGATTGTTGCAGAACCCATCTGACTCACAAGTGCCCAAAGGGAAGGAAATCTGTTATCCTTACCTGGTCTGTCCTACATATGACTCCACACTGACAGTCAAAAAGGATTGACTCTTTAATGGTCTCTCAGGTGGCCCAGCTAATCACTCAGTTGTACCAAATTGCTAAAAGTCAAAAAGGAATGAAACTAAATGGACCACCCATTATCAACCTCAGCACGGAAACCAATAGCACACCAACCCTGTTGACCTAAAAAGTCCTCTTTATTAACATTTGGAAGCTTTTGCTAAAATTGGGAGAGCTGTCCCATAGGCTAGTCAAGCAACAGCCAGATGTAGTCATACTCTCACTGAATCTTACCTTACAGAATCACAAACAATGTCACATGTCCTGTCTCATTGATAGAATAGAAGCACACAAATCTAAACCAGGCAATTACTATCCCACCAGTCTACATATGATCATCAGCAAAGTGATGGAAATTGTTATCAACACTGGTATCAAACAGCATTTACACAACAACAACCTGCTCACTGATGCTCAGTTTGATTTTATAGGTGCACTCAGTTCTTGACCACATTACAACCATGGTCCAAAAATGGACAAGACAGCTGAACTCCAGGATCTAGCAAAACTGGTCATTGACAACCAGCAGAAAACTCTCTACTGGTTAGAATCATGCCTAGCACAAAGTTGTTGTTGGAGGTCAATCTCAGGACATTGTTGCAGGAGTTCCTCAGGGTAGTGTCCTGAGCCCAACCATCTTCAGCCACTTCAGCAATGACTTTTCCTCCATCGTAGGTTAGAAGTGGGAATGTTCCCTATTGATTACACGATCCCTCCCTCCCCTCCACCTCACTATTAACACTCTGGGAAGGTTATCATTGACCAGAAACTGAACTGTACCAGCCATAAAAAACATGGTGCAACACCAGGTCAGAGGCTGGGAATTCTGCAGTGAGTAAATTATCTCCATACTCCCCAAAACCTGAGTCCACCATCTACTCAAGGCATAAGTCAGAGTGTGATGGAATACTCTCCACATTCAGAGGATGGCCTCTGCAATTGGGAGAGTGTCAACATTTAGAGTGGTGGTCTGTGAAATCATGGAATCACTACAGTGCAGAAGGAGGCCATTTGGCCCACTGAATCTGTACTGACTTGTTGACAGAATTTTTTTTTATCCAGGTCCTCTTCCCCGCCCCATCCTCCACAAATGAAGGCGATATTCATTGACTTCAGGAAATGTACAGGAGGGCATGCCCCTGTCTACATCAATGGGGATGAAGTGAAAATACTCAAGAGCTTCAAGTTTCTCGGTGTCCAGATCAACAACCTGTCGTGGTCCCTCCATGCTGACACTACAGTTAAGAAAGCCTATCAATGCTTCTCCTTCCTCAGAAGGCTAAGGAAAGTTGGAATGTCTGCTATGACTCTTGCCAGCAAACATACACTCTTTCTGTTTGTATCACAGCTTAGTATGGCTGCTGTTCTGTCCAAGACTGCAAAAAACTACAAAGGGTCATGAACGAAGTCCAGTTCATCATGCAAACCAGCCTTCTACCCACTGACTGTCTATATTTCCTGCTGCTCTGGAAAAGCAGCCAGAATAATCAAGGACCCCACACACCCTGGACTCTCCCACCTTCTTCTGTCAGGAAAAAGATATAAAAGTCTGAGGACACATACCGACCCACTCAAGAACAGCTTTTTCTCTGCTGCCATCAGACTTTCGAATGGATCTGCTTCATATTAAGTCGATCTTTCGCTACTTCCTGGCTATGACTGTAACACTACATTCTGAACTCCCTCCTTTCCTTCCCTACGTATGGTATGTTTTGTATAGCATGCAAGAAACAATACTTTTTGGTGTATGTTAATATATGTGACTACAATAGATCAAATCATTTGCGATGGCTAAGCCAACTAACCAACACATCTTGGGATACTGAGGGGCAATTTACCATGGCCAATGCTCTTAACCTGCACATCTTTGGACGCGGAGGAAAGCTACATAGACACAGGAAGAATATGCAAACTCCATACAGACAGTCACCCAAGGCTGGAATTGAACCTGGGTTCCTGGTGCTGTGAGGCAACAGTGCTACCACTGTGCCACCATGCTGCCCTTGAGATGGGACAAGAATGAGGTTTCAGGAGAGCAATTGATAAAGCGAAGAGAATGGGCCTGGGAATTTTGGAATTTAGTGGGGATGATGGAGGATATTGGGATGGGCATAACCATTCTCTGCAGAGCCAGGAACTGCAGCAAACGTGTGTGAGGTTAAAATAAAGCTGGTTATTTATTTTCACACACTTAGTTTGAATTAACTCAAAGTTACACACTCAGTTTCACATACACACACAAAGACTGGATATAGATAAAGATTGTGGACTATTATAAATTACGGTTGATTCACTCTCTGATTTATGATTTCTGGTCTCCCTTATGGCTGGCTTGAGGTTCTTGAATAGATTTGATTATTTAAATTTGAAATGAGGGTCTTGTAATGCAAAAGGTCCACAGCTATTTGTGATGCTTCTAGTAGTTGAATATCTAGGCAGTTCTTTCTTGGTTGAACTTCGAAACTGAAACAGGTTAAGTACTTTGGCTGCTTGATGGCGTTCAGCTAGTTTCAGAGTTTGATTCTGACTAATTGTTCTGATGGATTTGCTGTGTCTGGCTAATAAAGGTGCCATCCCTGAAATTAGTTTTGATCACAAGATTGCTGGGCTAGCACTTCTGAGCCCCGCTCAGAATAGCTTGGATGAAGGAAGTGATCATGGAAAGTTTCAATTTTCCTTTTGGTCTAGAATGGAACATAGAGACAAACAGTTTGGAATCTCCATAACCTTTAGGCAATTTAAGCAATGAGATGTGTGTGTTCAAAAATGGTTGTGAAGTACCATCGCCTATATCCATATTTAATTATTTGCCAGAGACTTGATACTGATTGTGTCCAAATGCCAAAAGTCACATGATTTGAGGCAGCCATCTTTACACCATGTTTGTGTTCAATTTTAAAAATATTGAGTGAAAGTTCATAATATGACATGCCTTTACTGGGTATGACACAATAGCTTATTATTGTAAGTTTCAATACGCTATTCAACACACTATAGGCTTTATTTATTGCTACTTTGCCATGTTTATTGCCTATTAAAGTTCCTTTGTCTCCCTAAATTTCATCTTTAGTTTAAATTTAAAGTTATTGATTGTACAGGAAAATTTAAATTAACAAACATTCTGAATTAAACAAATGAAATCAAATAGTTTTGGATGCTCTTTCGGTCCAAGTCAAATTTGAATTATTCTATAACTGTTCACTGCTTTGTGTTCAGACAAGAACCAACTCATTTCCTCATTCTTGCTGCCAGCCTTGAGTAATTGCTGCTGCTGGGTCAAGAGCTGGAACTCTACTGCACAGTGTTGGTGAGAATGGTAAATGGTCAAATTCCATCTACTGGACCAACAGAATTATATAGGAGTTGCAATCAGTATTGCAGGTTAGAGCAAGGGACAGAGGTGAGTGGAAAAGATCCCAACATAAGCTGGAGGATGAGAAAAATAAATGAAGGTGATAGTGTGAAATGACAAAATGAAGTGGGGAAGGAAGGCATGAAGGTGAGTCTACAACATGATCTGACAGTTGGAAGAGAGAAGTAACAACATACTGAGTGGGGCTAGCATGAAACTTGGACAGAGGAGCAGGAATGAGCACCAACATTTATTCAAAGAGGGCGGGAAGGAGGTGATGCAAAACCAAATGGGAGAAGAATGCTTTTGTGAATTGGAACCCACAGAAGAGTGAGAGAATTATCTATATGGTCTATATGAACTGGGGGCGGGGGGCGGGGGGGTGTGGGGTGGCTGGTAGTGTAGGATCCCTTTGAACTGAGAAATAGAAGAGTGCCTCTTTATCACTGACAATAAAGTAACACTATGAAAAAAATGAAAATTTCATGAAATCCTATAGTGCAGAAAGAGGCCATTCGACCCATCGAGACTGCACCAACCACAATCCCATCCAGGCCCTGCCCCTACATATTTTACCCTCTAATCCCTCTAACCTATGATTCTCAGGACACTAAGGGAAATTTTTTTAGCATGACCAATTAACCTTAACTGCACATCTTTGGACTGTGGGAGTAAACCATAACACCTGGAGGAAATCCATAGACGAGGAGAATGTGCAAACAGTGATCTGAGCCAGGAATCAAACCCAGGTCCCTGGAACTGTGAAGCAGCAGTGCTAACCACTGTGCTACCGTGCCACCCATGTACTAATCTTGTATTTACATAGTGGCTTTCATCATCTCAGGACTCACATTTTACAGTCAATGAAGTGCTGTTGAAGTGTTGTCACTACGTAATATAGCAAATGCAGACAGCAAGTCCCAGAACAGCATTGTGATAATGACCAGGTTATCTTTTGTTTCTGATTTTTATTGAGGGATACATATTTGGTCAGGACACTGGGGAGATCTCCCCTGCTCTTTGAAATAGTGCAAAGTGATTATCCACATTCACCTGACAGGGCTGACAAAGCTTTGCTTTCACATGTCATCTGAAAGACCACACTTTCTGAAATGCCAACCTTCCTCATAGAAGACTGGAGTGCCAGCTTGAATTTTTGTGCTCAGGTCTTGAGTGGGACAACTTTCTGACATAATTTTTCCACAAGAAATGAGGAAGAATCTTCCATTTTCTGTCACAATCTTTCACTTTGTTGGTGATGGAATGTTGGATACATCTTGAACTTTATGAAAACACACACCTCATTCTGTTTAACTTGTCAGCTTTGTTGAGCCAGCTGGTCAGCTTTTATTCATTTCTATGAATATAACGTATATACCTAAAATCTGGGGATATTTAACATAGATTTCTACACGGATGTGTTCATGTCATTGATTTCTATTATTTTTGATTATTTTCACATTTTAAGCAAAATATTTTGTTGACTGGGATTAAAATTTAGCATTCACTCTGTTAAGACATACACACATGCAAAGCTGCAACAATTTGTCTTCTAATTCTTCAGTTGTATTGTTATTGAACAAACGTTGATAGGCATGCTATGGAAAGTTCAGCGAGGTGTTTTTTTTCCTCAGCATTCTTTCCCTTTTCTTCTCTTCAGGTGACTCCTGCTGCAGTATGTTTCCACATGTATCAACAACTCTATTGTACCATGCCTGAGTTGTCATTCTTCACGTGTAATTGATGACAAATGACTTTCAGGAAGTTATTCACCATACACACACACACAACTAGCTTCCAAGGCCCAGCTAATTTCTTTCTTTCCAGCCAAAAGTGTTGAGGACAGTAGTGGCTCACCTACTACCTTCCCAGCACACCATTCAAAGGTTTTACTTTTACAAGTAAATTTGCTTGATCATTAGCACAAAACCTTTAGGTGGTGCTGTGGACCAGAAAATATGGTATGGGAGTGATATTTATCTGATGTGCTGCTTGCTACCTTTATGTTAATGCTTTGTTGGTTTTGTACGTAACATTGGTATCCCTTGCAGTGTAAGAACATAAGAAATAGGAGCAGGAGTAGGCCAACGTTACAGAATGTGAAGGAAGTGTTTTTTTTACATTTCTAATTAAAATGCCTTTTCACAAAAATTCACTGTTAGATCTTACAAGTCCAAATTAGGTTTTATTAAGGTTAAGTCACCATAGTCCCAGAAATCTAGACGCTCTCCTTCAAAGGGGAGAGCTGACTGGTAAAGTTTTATCCTGAAGATTACCACACCTCAGGCAAGGGGCATAGTTGAGAAGGCGGGGCCTTCTTGAATAACCTCAGCTGGCATGGGAAATGAACCTCTGTTGTTGACGTTGTTCTGCATCATGAACCAGCTGTCCAGTCAACTGAGCCAAACCAACCGCCTTACTAGTATTTCTCTTTGCCTTTTAATTCTTGAAAATGTATTTTAAGCAGAAACACTCCACAACATTCATTTTTAAATGTTGCTCTCACACCCCTGTAACCTACTTGGTTGTTCTCACACCCCTGTAACCTACTTGGTTGCTCTCACACCCCTGTAACCTAATGCTGCTCTCACACCCCTGTAACAATACTTGTTGTGTGCACCTCACAAAGAGTGTCACATATAACAGGCTCACTATTACGTGTCACCGTATCACTATTATACATCATTGGAACAAAGGCAGACCGTTCAGCCCTTTGAATTTGTTGCACCATTCATCTGGATTCTGGATAATCTGCTTGGAAAGTCTACTTCATCTGCATCTTCCGTTAACATAAAATGAGGACCAGCAAATGGGAACCAAAATAAATCACTTAAAATATTGATCATTGCATCCAACTTAAGTCTATATGACACCAGCTAGAAACCTTTCAAGCACTGTTGTTACAATTTTAGGGTGATAGCTCTCATTTCCAAAACCTCTGAATTTCCCATTGTGTACAGAAATGGATCAGCAACATTAAAACACCTCAGCGTATTCCTTTAAGGTTTTCTTCTATAAAGATCCTTTATTGAAATGTCAACTTACAATGACGAAGCTTTAATATAAAACTTCAAATTGAGCATCATTCCCGCTTCCTTTATTTTATTCCCTCACGGGAAGAGAGCGTCACTCACTGGCCAGCATTTATTGCCCATCCCTGAGGGCATTTAAGAGTCAACCACATTGCTGCATGTTTGGAATCACATATAGGCCAGACCAGCTAAGGATGGCAGATTTCCTTCCCTAAAGGACATTAGTGAACCAGATAGATTCTTGTGACAATTAACAATGGTTTCAAGATCATCACTAGACTTTTTATTTTAATTCCACATTTCTTAAAACTGAATTCAAATTTCACCATCTGCCTGGTGGAATTCAAACCCAGATCCTTAGAGCATTACTCTCGGTCTCTGGATTACTAGTCCAGCAACAATACTACTACGTCACAGCCTCCTAGGCACAGGCACAAGTAATGAAAGGACAGGTGGTGACTTGGCGTAATTGTGAATTTGCCTCACTGACTCAGTTTTGTCATGGTCATTCTCCTAGTTTAACTTTCTCTCTAAGTGAACGTATCATGGAATTAAATTCATCTGCACTCTGTTCCCATGATATATGTTAATAATACCTTGTACTTGTTACACTTTCCAGCCAGAGGCAGTCCTAGGAGGAAGAGCATATCATGACGAAAGCCAGGTGAAATGATTTAAGATTATTTAACTAGATCCAAGACTCAGTATAAATTTTCTGGACATGCTTTTGCATGTTCTTTACTGGAGTGAATATTTGTTCCTCTGCCAGCACATTGTGTTCCTAGTGTGCAGTGTGACGTCAGCCTAAAGTTGGCTCCAAGCCTAGAAATAGTCTTCAGTATGAATGAATGGATTTCAATATAAATATTGCTGCTTACTCGTGGTGGCAGAAAGGAAATAAACATACCATTTGGAATTTTACTGCTTCTGGGTCTAAGGATCACACTCGAGTTTACAACACCATTCTGCCAAGTTATTGTCCAAGTTCCATTCCATATTTATCAAAATAAATTGCGGCTGCCAATAAATTGCCAATTCATGTTTTAGTTGTCTTAAAAGAACCTAAAATATAATGAAACTTTATTGCAAACTATCCTAACATATGTGTTCCTGATCCCAATACAAAGTAGTTAATAGATAAGCTGAAACTAACCCTAGGTAACAAAATAAATACTTTATCATTGCACATGAGCTGGTAATAACAAAGCGTGATTATTTCAGCAACTGAATTGAAATATACAGATTTTAATCTTGTTATGAGCATCAATTTGGGAGTAAAACACTTTTTTTTTGTTTACTTTATTCCAATCCAATCAAGTCAAATTAAAGCCAATTCAGAGTCCCAACAAGTTGGGACATTTCCGATCCAAGCTGACAAGACAGGGCTCTCACCTCCTGTCTTGGGCTTGATCTGCATGATCCAAGCCGATTGGACTAGGTGTAGCTCCTCCTCCAAGGCTTTATCTAATTTGCATCTTAGCCAAGAGGCTGAGATGCCGCTTTAAAAAATAGCTTCAAATGAAGCTGAAATGTAGCCTAATGACTTCAACCAAGTGCAGCATGTCAATACTACAATTGATCTTAGCCGAAAGGCTGAGAAGCGATACTACTTACTGTATCATATACATGTAGTTCTCAGATTGTATGAACGTTAGGAGAAAAAAATGATAACTGGAAGAAGTCTACACTTTTAACTTTGTATATCATTAATTATTTCTTAACTTTTAAACTGATGGTGGTTCAAACTGAGTTCAAACACAGGATTAGAGTGAGATTCGGTGCATCTTTGCACGCAACATGGGTGTAGACATGACCTTTGGATTTGCTCCTTTTATATATTTGGGTGTTCTCAAGTATCTACCATAAGGAGGAAATCTCCAGCAAAATATATTGTGAAATAATCAAAACTACAACTCAGTATATAAATATTTCCATCAGAACAAAGTTGTCAGGTATTCTGTGGGTGACTGGGCTTCTTTTGCAATGTGTTGTTTGCATACTTTTACCAGTGTGTCTTTTGGGTCAACTTTGAATCATATGTCAGCATTATCTTGATTTCACTGGGGCATTAAGGCTACCAGTTTATAATAAAAACAAAATACTATAGATACTGGAAGTCTGAATTAAAAGCTAAAAATGTTGGAAAAACTCGGCAGGTCTGGTAGCATCTGTGGAGAGAGAGCGAAACACTATTTTGAGCCATATGGCTTCTTTAGGGTTAAAGAAAGGAAGAAATGTGTATTTACTGTATAAGAGGGGGTGGAGTAACTGCAGCAGTGTAGAAGGTCAGTGACAGGTGGGAACTAGGAGAGATTGCAACAAAGATGTGTAGGACATAGGACAGAGGAAATGTTAATGGCCGTGTGAAGGGCAAAAGGAGGTGCTGGTAGTGGCATAAAGGTAAGATAGCAGAATATGTTATTGGGAGAACAAAGGTCAGTGCTCAGTGAGAGCAAACAGAAGAACAAGTGACAGATGTCACAGTGGGGGGAGGTTATTGAGAAAAAAGCATTTTGGATTTTTCAAAAAGGGGTCAAGATGGAGGAGAAAGCTTACAGTGTAAAGTTGTTGATCTCAATGTTGAGTCCAGAAGACTGTAACATGTCTCATCGGAAGACAAGTTGCTGCTTCTCCAGTTTGTGTTGGGCTTTACTGCAGCATTGCAGCAGGCCAGAACAGATATATGGGCATGAGAGCAAGATGCTGAGTTAAAATGACATGCAACGAGAAGGTTGGGATCATGTTTGTGGACTGAGCAAAAATGTTCTGCAAAGCAGTCACCTGTTCTGTGCTTAATCTCCCCAGTGTAGAGGAGATCGCATTGGGAGCAGTGAATGCAGTAGACTAAATTGAAGGGGGCACAAATGAAATGTTGTTTCACCTGAAAGGAATATTTAGGTCCTTGAACGGTGAGGAGTAAGGAGATAAAGTGATAAGTGTTGCAAGGGAAGGTAATGCAAGAAGGGGATGATTGGACCGGGATGTCCAGGGAGAGAGGTACCTGCAGAATGTTAATGGGTGGGGTGAGGGGAAGATGTGTTTCATGGTGGCATCATGCTGGAGTTGGCGGAAATAGTGGAGATTTGTAGGGTGGAAAGTGAAGACAAGAGGGAACTTATCATGGTTCTGGGGGAAGGAGAAGGGATGAGGCCAAAAATGGGAGAAATTAATCCTGTTGATTGCCCCGTCAAGCACAGGACGAGGCATGGCTCGGTTAAGGACCACCAGTTTTGAAGGTGTCACCATCAGGCGACATAGGAGGAGATACTGCGAGAATTGAGTGAAGTCCTTACCGGAAATGGGGTGTTAGGAGATGTACTTGAATTAATTGTAGGTTTGTAACAAGTATTGGTGGTCAGTGCATCACTGAAACAGAGACAGAGAGGTCAAGGAAGGAAAGGGAAGTATTGGAGATAGACCATTTGAAGGTAATAGAGGGGTGGAAGTTGGAAGCAAAATTGATAATTTTTTCCAGGTGCAGATGAGAACGTGAAGCAGCAATAATACAGTCATTGATGTCATAGAAAAAGATTTGTGGGAGTGGGCCTGAGTAGTACTGAACCGAGGAATGTTCCACATTCCCCACAAAAAGACAGGCACAACCGAGGCCCATGCAGTACTCATGGCTACTTCAATTTAATTCAGTTCAATGCTTCATTCATGGCCAGAGTGCACTGCAATGCTCCAGATGCATACTAAAATTGCATACAAGGTAAGCTAAGAGTCATGAAAGACATTTTACTGTACAATCTAACATTGTCCACCCCAGCTATTGCTCATAATTAGAAACAGGAAATGCTGGGATCTCTCAGCAGTTCAGACAGCATTTATGGAAAGAGAAAAAAGATTAATATTTTAGATCAATAATTTTTCCATCAGTAGGTCCTGATATTTTTCAGGGATCAATCTACTGGTTCCCCAAACTTTCCTGTAACTTCCAGAACACAAACATATAACATGGCTATGTAACTATGTACATTCAAAGAGCATGCAAAATGACATGACTGTCTGATCCAAGTTTCACCATTGCAAAAATTTGGCCAAAATTAAAAATCAAGGTAAAAATCTGTGTAGTTAATATATGATATGGAACATTTTTACAATGGATGATTAATACACACTTCACTCTAGGGTGATAAATATCCTGTTCTTCCATTGACTACATATAATGCTTATTTTTTTCGTCTAACTAATTGCAGGGCTATGATTTTCCAAAATTAGCAATTGTGAGGCCATGTTGGTGAATGTATATTTTGAAAAATTCTTCTCACTTGTAGATACATTTTTGTACAATTAGCAGATGCCAATAAAATCTGATCTGCAGTTTGTAACATATCTCCCCCAACTAATTATAGCGTGGGATTGGAAACAATGAAACTAAATTAATTATCTAGTTGCAACTTATTTACCGTGTGGTTTGACCTAAAGTTAGAAATGTTAGATCAGTAATGAGTTCGTTAGAAGAGATTGCAACTGACTCTGGGCTCAGTGGATACTTCATTTTCTTTGGTAAGTTTCAAAGCATGAGACTGGGCTCGAGATTGAGACAAAGGCAAGTTCTCAGCCATGGTGGAATTGTGTGCATAAAGTTAGAAGAAAACTTAATGGGCTGGATCTCCAATTTAAAGTTGAGCGCTTAATTAAATTTTTCATTACGATTTTTCTATCTTAGCTGCGGATGGGGCATGATGCATACCACACGGCACAATTGCAAATTGATTAAATGGAGCCAACACAAAAATGGAATTTGGGAGAGCTAGGAAGCTTTGGAAGGAGATGGTAAATGTTGTTGAACATGAATTGACAGACAAAGCCAACTCTTCCCTTGGCTTTCTGCTGGGTGCAGTCAGAAACAGGAGGGAGATTTTGTTCGCTATGACTGGAAGAAATATGATGCTCTTACCAACAAGGCATGGTCGGAGGTAGCACGTAGCAAGCACATTGTGCCCCCAGTAACATAGTCCGGAGTTGGGCGGGGGGGTGGTTAGTTAACTAGTCAGGAAAAATGAGTACAGTTGTTGATTCACCTTTATGATATATGCAACTATCCCCCCACCACTCTATTTTACTAAGCATGTTCCATCACATCACTCCTAACATCCATTTAAAATTCAACAATACTCAGTCTTTACTTCCTACGCACTTCCCCATTTGTCTATCTACCATTCCAATTCTGGTCAATCCTGATTGTGATGTATTTGCCTGATAGTCACCTTCATTGAATGCTCTGCAACCATTAAGTGAATATATGATATTCAGTCAGTCTCAGGACTGTTCTATCACTTGTTGTAGGAGAAGAGAATGTGAAAAATGAGAAAGATGGAATGGTTTTGAAGTGGTCTACCACAACTTTTTCAGTAAACAGATGCAGAGTAGGAAACCATGAGGATAAGGCTAAATCTGCATCCGTGTCAATTGAGATGGACAGACTGGAGAGAGATAGATGCCAGGTGATATAGTTACAAATATCTCTGACATTCTTGCTAACTTTATTTCATCAGTGACTGAACTGGGGGAAGTCTCAGTGTGTTTGTCAAGATCACTCTGCCATGATTATTCATATATTATTTCACAGCAGTGCTCTGAAAGCTTGTGGCTTGTGCTATCAAATAAAGCTGTTGGACTTTAACCTGATGTTGTGAGACTTCTTACTGGCCTTACAGTGCCTGGGACTCGGATTTAGTTCCGGCCTCGGGTTGCTGTCTGTGTGGAGTTTGCTCGATCTCCCCTGTGTCTGCGTGGGTTTCCTCCGGGTGCTCTGGTTTCCTCCCACAGACATAGATGTGCAGATTAGGTTGATTTGGCCAGGGGAAAATTGACCTAAGTGTCAGGGGGATTAGCGGGGTAAATATGTGAAGTTACGGGGATAGAGCCTGGGTGGGATTGTGGTCGGTGCAGACTCGATAGGCTGAATGGCCTCCTTCTGCACTGTCGGGATCCTATGATTCCTATGATATGTTTATTTTCTCTTCCAGAGCCTTCAGTGTAGAGTACCATGACATGCGTGACAATGATTTCTTAGAAAAATGTAATTCTGTCGAATTGTAGATATATAACCATGCATCAAATATTTGTATTTTGGTGCGTCCAGAGGTTAGTGGAATTTTAAACCTAGTGGTTCACACCTCCCAAGTGAGCACAAGCTTTCTGGTTGTCTTTGAGAAGGAAAATGATAGCGATAAAGCTATAAAGAGATAAAAATTACAAATATAGTTTGTAAAGTTTATGTAGTTATAAAGTAGAAATGCTATGCACACTATCCAAACGGCAGAGAAGATATATGAGTTCAACTCCAATAGGAATGAATTGCTGTCGGTGGTGCTTTCAAACATCTGCCATGGACAGAGTGGCTGCCTTGGCAAAGCTTCAAGCATGACTGTCAAATGAATCTATGTGGGCCATGACAACAGGAGTGCAGGACATATCATCTGCCTTAAATGGAATAACAGATGTAATGACTCAAGAGGCCCAACTGGATGTGGTTTATTACAGAATGCAAAGTAAAACCAGTACCGTGGTGTACACATAGTAATCCCTGCCTGGGACTACAGTTCAGTAGGCTCAGACCTGAAACAAAAGCAGAAAATGCAGGAAAATCTCAGCAGGTCTGACAGCATCTGTGGAGCAAGAGAATAGAGCCAACATTTCAAGTCAGGATGACTGTTTGTCAAAGCTTTGCTGAAATTTTCCAGCTTTTTCTGTTTTTGTTACAGTTTCCAACATCTGCAGTATTTTGCCTTTATTTAGGCCCAGTCCTAGCTGGCTTTATAAAAAGCTCAGGTAATGAATTCCAGCTGGGCAGGACACAGCTTGTTATCAGGGGAGCAGATACTCAACGAACCCCAGAAAGTGATCAGCCAGTAATTCCTCCTGGACCTTATGGCGGTATCACAGCAGGTTTCTTAATTCATGGAATACTGTGTGTTATTGATGTAAACGAAGCTCACCTTCAACAGAGTGGTGGAAGTGTTGTGTTGCTAGCCCAGAAGAGGGATGAAAAAACCACGGAAGCAGAAACTTCAGTCAAAGTGCTCCCATGTCTCACCCATTGCCAGCTTCAACTCCAACTAGTAACCAATTTGCAGCCTTGTCTCCGGATGGATGAATCTTCCTCTGTAGAGCTGTAGGTGGACGAGCCTTTAGTGGAACTTTTAAGTGCTCCAAATCCTGGAAGACATAGGCCCAAAATATTTTAGCAATCTGGCTAGGGATCTGAGTAGCCTGCCTCTATCTTTGCTGAAGCCACAAGTGATACAGCAGGTGGAAGTGGTAGGAGGTGTAAGGGAAAGCTATTGCAATTAACCAAGTATTTCTGATCAATGTTTGATAAAAATGTTATGTTGTAAAATATTCTTTTTTTAGTAGCATCCTTTTTTTATTTCCACTTTGTTTTGCTTATGATTGCCAATTATTGTACCCTTAATGTCAACTTATCTTTTCAGTTGCTTCACAATCAATGCCAATACTTGCAACAGAACCTTGTTAGGGATGTGCATTCATCATTTTCTTGATTGAATAACTTTTTTGTACAAAAGATTGGGGGTGGTAGTTCTCAAGTGGTGGAGGCAGTGTGAGCAGGTGGGAGGATTTCCCTTTTCATTTCTTCCTATGTGAGTGGCAAGCTGAATTTTCAAGCTATTCGGGAGCTGATCTGGAGATGGGAACTCAACCTTCATAAGGCTCATTGCACTCACTCTGCTCCAATTCTCATCATTAGAAGATGATTGTTTAGGAACCAAGACATCTTCCACCTCCAATTCCCTCTGCTGCACAGTCTTGTCTGGTCACTATCATTCTGAATATCCTTGCTGGTGAGTACAGAAGGGTAGTTCCAAACCCATCAAGACAAAATCTATCCTGCATAGTTATCAAGATCAAACATGGGAAAATAAATCTGTTAATTGCCACTTACCAACCTCAGCTGATGAACCAGTGCTCCTCCAGGTTGAACAGCCCTTGCAAGCAAAGATACAGAGACCCTGGATGGAAAACTTCAAACTCTCACCAACAATGACTTGGTAGTGCTATGAATGAATAAGCTGGTTGAGTCCTTCAGCGTACAATTGCAGGTTAGGCCTCTGCTGATGGTGAAAACCCCAACACAAAGCAGAAGCCTCCAGCACCTCATCTTAATTAATCTACATGCTGCAGGTTCATCTGTCCATGACCGTGATGATAAAAGTGACCACTACATTGTCCTTTTTGGAAACAAAGTCCTGCATTCATGTTGAGAACACCCTGTGTGTTGTGTTTGGTCCCACCGCTGTGTTAAATGGATAAGATTCAAAACAGTTCTAGCAGCTCAAAACTAGGCATCCTTGAAGTGCTGTGAACCATTCGCAGCAGCAGAATTGTATTCTACCACAATTTGTTAGTTCATAGCCTGACACATCTGTCACTCATGAAGTTACGGCACCTGTCACCACTGTCCGCCCAGGTGGAGTTTCCCAGATTTGTTAACCTGGCCAAGATCCCTCAATTTGTTAATTTCCGGCTGGGAGACCATCAAATTGTTAAGCCCTAGGTGAGGAGGAATGAACTGGCTCCCCTTCTTTATTCAAACTCCTCAATTGGTCGCAACAAGATTAATATAAAAAAGGTTCCCTTCTTTTGCAGATAGCTTTCCCAGTCATGATATTTATGTTTTTAAAGGAAGATTTTAACAGGCTTTTTAAGTTAAAGAGTGAATTTATTAACTACTAAACACAAGAAAAAGATGAAAAACATGCATATACATTCATACAGATTAAAAGTGATAATTGAGTCCAAACTAAGTAAGTAAAATAAAAGTAGATGAAACAGTCCTTGACTTGTCCATGAGGAGTTGATGATGAACATTGTGGCTTTTGAGATTCATGATTTGAGCAGCAATGACTTCAACAGGCAAATAATCAGTCTTGAGATTGTCAGTGAAACTGTCCTATTTCCTTTTCAGCTGTGGCTTTGCTGACTTGCTTTGCTTCAACAATGTTCCAATCTGTAATTGTCTTGCAATTGTGTCTTTGACTATATATGCCGTGCTTGTGAACCTACCTCTCCACTCATCTGATGAAGGAGCCATGCTCTGAAAGCTTGTGATTCCAAATAAACCTGTTGGACTTTAACCTGGTGCTGTGAGACTTCTTACTGTGCCCATTTTAAAAGCCACAGCTCTAAGTTAAAGTTCAATATTTTTGTCCATAATTCAAGGTTCTTCCTCCGTCATCAAGACACTTCCCTCTCCTTTGTGGGAATTCAATGACATTCACTCTCTTTTCGGTATAAAATGAAAAACAATTATAAAACAACACACATTCTCACACACACTATTCATTCTCCTAGCAATAATCAATACCCAGATGACACTAAACTAATTTTAGACTCTGGATAACCTGCTTGCATTTTTTTCAGGAGGTTGGTTATATTCATTTACAGATTAGGTTTGTATCAAGGTCTCAATGTTTTTTATGCTAATGTCATTTCTGATCAGTAGCTCTGTCAGCCCTTCCTGTGATGCTGGATTAAGTATCATCAATGGGGTTTGGGTGTTTCACTTGACTGTTAGCTCCCAGATTACCAACAACATGCTGTCTTTTGTTAATATGCAAATTAGTTTGGCTGTTAGGCTGAAGTATTCTGGTCAGGCCTGCCTTTGAACCCATGAATTGACTGGTTTAAACCAGGTACTTTTACAGATCTAATTAGGTACTTTTGTTACATCTGGTTTACTAGAGCTTATCTCTGCATGGCTTCCTCTGCTCTTCTCCTCATGATTTTAATGTCTCTGCCTGCTTTGGGCTAGACCTTCCTCTCTTACTCCTTTGTTTTAGAAGGTAATTTTCCTCTCACCTGTCCCATTTGCTGGCCTCAGGTGGGGATTCAGTTCTCACTTTGTCTCCCGTTGGCTTATCAACAGGGTGAGGCATCACCCTAACTCTTTCAGGTCTAACTTGGGGTTTAAATTCAGTGTGATCAGCAAAGTCAATTACTGGCTTGCTAGCTGGGGCCTTTGGCTTTGTGAGGGATCGCTTTCCTAATATGTTCCATATCCTATGGAACACCACTGCTTTTTAGTGGTGGTGCACTTCCAACTAGGCTCCTTGGTGGCTTATTGAACGGGCAAGGCACTTTTTCCTCTGACTCCGGGTGGTATTTTGGAATGTTTTTATGTCTGCCTCCAAATTCTGAAAGATGGGTTTCGACAGCAAGATTTCCTGATCATCCCCACTGCCCAACCCGTCTCCTGACTGCCCAATTAGTATCGTAAAAACAGCATGGTCTCCTTGCATCCAACACCAAAGGCATTGACAAAAGGTCCCAGGAGCGCATAGCCTCATACAATTCTTGCCCAGCCTTAATACAAAGCAGTGTAAGAAGGAATTTTAAAAATTTGAAGATTAGTAGGGATCGATTGGCAATCTTACTCTGCCACTCCTGGATGTTGAGGCACAGTATTTAGGCTTGAGCTGATTAAGTGGCAAGTAACATTTGTACAAGTGCCAGGCAATGACTATCTCCAACAGACAGAGTCCAGTCTCCCTCCCCAACCCCCCTCCACCACCAATCCTGCCACAGCTTTCAATGGTGTACCATTGATGAATCCCCCACCATCAGTACCTTTTGACCAGAAACCAACTGAACAAGCCAAATATAATGGCTTCACTAGCAGGTCAGAGACTGGGTATTCTGTGGTGGGTAACTCACATCTTGATTTCCTCAAAGCCAATTTCATCATCTACAAGGTGCGAGTTGAGTCTGATGGAATATCCTCCACTCTTCTGGAAAAGCGCAGAAGCAACTACACTCAAAGACAAAACATCCTGCTTATTGTCATGCATTTACTATCTTAAGCATTTACTCATTCCATTATCACACACACTGCAGTGTGTACCAAGTACAAAATGTTGTTCAGCGAGGCAGCACCCTCCAAATCTCCAACTTCAACCATGTAGAAGATTAAGTGCACAAGAACAACACCTATAGCAAGTTCCCCCTCCAAGTTGCATATCATCCTCACTTAGAAATATATAGCTGTTTCTTCATCATTGCCTCTGGAACTCCTTATCTAACAGCACTTTGGGTCACTATCTTCTCAAGGGCAATTAAGGATGAGTAACAAATGCTGGCTAGCCAATGGTTTTCTTGATTTTATACTGGGTGGTTATCTGGCTCTCATAGCACTTCTTCATGTAATTGCTTGTGTTTCTCATAGATGTCAAAAGCAAATTTGAAGCAGATATCCCTCTGAAAAATGTTTGAACTGCTTGGTTTCAGATGTGTGGGGTGCTTGGGGAGACCCAATTAATGCTCTAAATGTTGTGACCAATTATGTCATTCACCCCTCAATAGGATTTTAATCCCAGATAAAAACATTTTCTGAATGCCAAGTGTACCCTGTAAAGCTGGAAGCGGATGCTGGTGCAGACCCAGAAAAATAAGATTTTTTAATATAAATTTATGGTGGACCAGAACAGAAGGGACATTTTTATATTTTTCATGAAAATCTAACATGTTAACCAAAGTACAACCTAGGCAGAGTGTTAGGGGATGTGTATGTGGAGTAAGTGTTCGACTTTTTAAAAGGTGAGCCTCACTGTCTTCTTATCAGAATCTGCTGGAAGTAAGGGAAAACCAGCCTAAGTGGGAGCCTTTCGAGTGAAGGCTTTTCTGTTGAGTTGTGTAACAGTGGTGTTTGGAGGGACGTCATTATGTTCTTCTTACAGATGGCCATCGTCCAAATGCAACTAATTCTCATCGAGGATTGTGGAGGCTGGAGAGGATAATTACAATAAAAATGCAAACCAAAAACAAGTGCATTCTTTCATTGATTTCTCAAGCATTTCTTTAATATTGCTATTGAAAACCTGCTAACCAGCTTGACAATGTAATTTAATGTTTGAGTTATGGCATGAAAAATGGATTAGCTGACAATTGACAGAAAGATTTCAATTTTGCTATTTCTGCTAGGATTACATGATGACATTCAGTGGATTAGTAAAGTCAATACTCAATTTAACTTGTCAAACATCATTCTGTAAGTGTGGGCAGCTATAAAAATGTGCTTGGCAGCTGCCAGCTGAAGTGTCAAACACATTTAATAACTGCCTTATTCTGGAATATAAGAAGTTCCCTTTCATTTTGCCTTCAGATTGCAAATGTAACGCCTTAACTCCTGCTGAATGTGACAGGCGACCATATGAATAGCGGTCGAAGAAGAAACAAACACTCAAGTGCTGCAGGAGGTGCCGCAGTTATTAATTAGATTAACGCTCATTGAAAACTTTTTCAGGTGTTCACAACTGTTTTTTGTAAAGCAGTACTGCAAAGTGGCAGCTAGTATAATCAAAAGGATGAGCATAAATAATAAAAGAACATATGACGAAGGTACTTGCAAAGTTGTTAGCAGGTTTACATCAACTTTATATCCTATTCTGTATAATAGCTGCGCACGTGTATGAAAATAAGACATATTGAGCTCAGAAAATGCTTCAAAGATGCTATCCTACATTGAAAATGTACGTGGACGTATACAATAATGAGGTCACATCCTATGCTACACCTTATGCAGCATCAGATAACTGCTGTTCAACTGCAACATCAGATAATCAACCACATGATTCACGAAGTAAACAATAAATTCTGGGCTTAGTTGATCAAAGATTGCTGCTAGCTCAATTTGATTTGAAGATTATAGATGTTTCTGTGCAAGCCAGTCCCTGTTAAAGCACAGACACATGCTATATAGATGGAGGCCATTGAGTGAGCTAGTGCAGTCTCACGGGTTTGTTGGAACTGGGGAAATATATAAAACACAGTAAGAAGTCTCACAACACCAGGTTAAAGTCCAACAGGTTTATTTGGTAGCAAACACCACTAGCTTTTGCAGTGCTGCTCCTTCGTCAGGAGCGGGAAATCTGTTCACAAACAGGGCATATAAAGACACAAACTCACTTTACAGAATAATGATTGGAATGTGAGTCTTTACAGCTAATCAAGTCTTAAAGGTACAAACAATATGAGTGGAGAGAGCATTAAGCACAGGTTAAAGACATGTGTAATGTCTCCAGACAGGACAGTTAGTGAGATTTTGCAAGTCCAGGCAAGTCGTGGGGGGTTACAGATAGTGTGACATGAACCCAAGATCCTGGTTGAGGCCGTCCTCATGTGTACAGAACTTGGCTTTCAGTCTCTGTTCAGCAACTCTGCCTTGTGGTGTGTCATGAAGGCCGCCTTGGAGAACGCTTACTCAAAGATCAGAGGCCGAATGCCCACGACCGCTGAAGTGTTCCCCACAGGAAGAGAATACTCTTGCCTGGTGATTGTCGAGCAGTGTTCATTCATCCGTTGTTGTAGCGTCTGCATGGTCTCCCCAGTGTACCATGCCTTGGGACATCCTTTCCTGCGACGTATCAGGCAGACAACGTTGGCCGAGTTGCAAGAATATGTACTGAGTTCCTGGTGGATGGTGTTCTCAGTTAAGATGATGGCATCCATGTCGATGATCCGGCATGTCTTGCAGAGGTTGCTGTGGCAGGGTTGTGTGGTGTCTTGGTCACTGTTCTCCTCAAGGCTGGGTAGTTTGCTGTGGACAATGGTCTGTTTGAGGTTGTGTGGTTATTTGAAGGCAATAAGTGGGGGTGTGAAGATGGCCTTGGCAAGATGTTCGTCTTCATCAATGACATGTTGAAGGCTCCGGAGAAGATGTTGTAGCTTCTCTGCTCCAGGGAAGTATTGGGCAACGAAGGGTACTCTGTCCACCATGTCCCATGTTTGTCTTCTGAGGAGTTCGGTGTGGTTTTTCGCTGTGGCACATCGGAACTGTCGATTGATGAGTCGAGCGCCATATCCTTTTCTTATGAGGGCATCTTTCAGCATCTGGAGGTGTCTGTTGCCATCCTCCTCACTAAAACACAGCATCAGGGCGTGTCAGGGCAAATATACTCACAAATATATTACTGAGTTACTGAATGCTGAGGAAATTTTGAGAGAATCTTTTCTACGCATTCCTATTGCATAAAAACTTCATGACGTAGTTCCGGTATTAAACTGTTTAAAGTTGTATTTGAAGAGGAATTGCCACCATAAGCAAGCCCCTGTGCCTTTCAGTGTCCACACACAGGAACAGAGCTTGACTGGGTGCCAGAGTGCTGTTCAGGGAATGCTGGTTTTTCTAAAACTTCATAAGTGATGCTTCCAGAGTGAAGTTGTCCAGAAGTACAGAAGCAGCTTTAAAAGAGCTGTCTTCATTCAAAAAATTGCCCTGATAATCGGCCAGCCTCTCTTGGTGGGACAGATAAAGATCATTTTGGACCATAAGTTCATGATATTCTTTGACTCTGCCATTGCAGTGGCTGATGGGAAATGTGTAGAACTGTATTCCTGCCACCATTGTAGACATGCAAGAGGGATTTAGTGAAGCGCAAATTGCACATTGGAGAATTGCATTTTCATGGTGATCTACAGGGGAGCCCAAAACTACCTGGAAGGAAAAAACTAGCAGCCTCAAGAAGAAGTCTGTTCTTCCATTCAATCCAATCGAGTCCAACTTGAAAACGTAGACCTAGCATTTTTCATACCTTTCAACTATGGAGAGTTTGCGGCAGGATTTGCCCGGAGTTATTCTAAATTTGGACAATGTTTTTATAACAGGATCCACTGAAGAAAAACATTTGGCCAAGAATTTCAGGAGGCAGAACTCTGTCTAAAAAGAGAAAAATGCATCTTCTAAGCAAATGATTTGGTTTATCTTGGTTATCGGTTGGATTCTTGATGGTTACACCCCAAGGTGGACAAACTGAGAGACATTGAGGAGGCACCAGCCCAGATGAACACTTCAGAACTCAAATGCTTTCTTGGGATGGTTAACCAATGTGGGCGGTTTCTCCCAAATCTATCATCATTGCTAGCACCATTGCATGTGCTATTAATGGACCAGAGATAGATGGGAGGCACCACAAAAAGAGGCTTTTAATCAAGTTAAGCAAGCACTTCAGTCAACATACTTATTAGTGCATTTCAACTCCTCTAAGAAGATAATAAATAATTTTTTGCTGTTTGGTGCAGTGACCTGAACAAGCACCGGAGTGTAGCAACCAGGGAATTTCGCAGTAACTTCATTTGAGTGTAAGTCTTATTTGTGACTAATAAATAAACTTTAATTTCAGTGCTTACATGTGATAAATCACCATGTGGAATTGGGGCTATGTTAACCCATATAATGGATGACAGGTCCAAGAAACCCACTGGATATGTATCAAGAACCCTATCAGACACAGAAACAGGATATTCCCAGATGGATAAAGAAGGTTTAGCTGTTAGCTATGGCATCAACAAGTTTAATCAATACATTTATGGGAGACATTTGCCATCATCACAGACCATATACCACTTCTAGGGCTTTTCAGGGAAGTCAAAACAATTCCACCAATTGCTTCTGTTAGAATATAGCAGTGGGCGTTGTTCTTGTTGGTTTATAAATATACTTTCAAACAATGGCTAGGGCTCACATAACCAATGCAGATACCTAAAGTTACCTTCCATATGCCAGAAAGCATGCCATTCCCACTGGTACCACAAGAGATTGTAATGTCCTTAAACTTCCTGGATTCTTTGTCTGTGACCGTACAGCAAATTAAGTACTAGACAAATAAAGAATCAAAGATTAAATATATGATACTGCATGGATGGCAAAATGAGAAAATTTCAGTGGAAATGAAGGCTTATGGGTCGCAGGCCACTAATCAATGAAGTGAAAATGCAGGACAAAGCTTTGAAGAAACACATAGATCATTTGAGGAGATGGGCACCATCCCAAGAGCCGGTGCTACTGCCTGATCCAATTGTGCCAGCGTGTAGAATTGTTGTTTGTCTAAGTAGTGAAGTAGTTGATCAGTCAGTAGCAGGCCAAAGTGCTGCTCCCTAGACACTGAAGAAATTGTGAAAAATGATGGGCTGGTACCAGGAGAGAGTCATAGAAACATAGAAACTCTACAGTGCAGAAACAGGCCATTTGGCACATTGAGTCTGCACCGACCACAATCCCACCCAGGCCCTACTCCCATATCCCTGCATATTTACCTGTTAATCCCTCTAACCTATGCATCTCAGGACACTAAGGGACAAATTTCAGTATGGCCAATCAACCTAGCCCACACATCTTTGGACTGTGGGAGGAAACTGGAGCACCTGGAGGAAACCCACACAGACACGAGGAGAATGTGCAAACTCCACACAAACAGTGACCAAAACTGGGAATTGAACCCAGGTCCCTGGTGCTGTGAAGCAGCAGTGCTAATCACTGTGCTACCAGTCCCAGTGAGGCAAGTCCAAAAGTCCAAAAAAAACTACAATGAAACCTCCACCAGTTTTCCCCTCATTGCCCACCACAGACATCACCACACTCCTTACAGAGCTCCCTCCCTCCCACCGCTCTGAAGCTCACCCCTTGTCTCCATGCTCTGTCCCCTGTAATAGCTCCACCTCACTCTGGCTCCACCCTTTTGCAATTATGATGCCTTGTGGGCAGGGTCAGTGTGCCCGGTGGATAATGCCAGGAAGTGCAGTGGACACTGCTTGTCTGCCAGGCAGGCACTACCAGGCTGGCACAGTTCCATGGGCACTGCCCAGCTTTGGCCCTGACCACGCAGGGGTTTCAGTGGCCTCTGAGTCCTGTCCCCCCCTCCCCTCGGTGAGGCTACCTTGTTGGTGCGGACCATATGTGATTCTTGCCAGGGAGAACTTCAATTGGTGAGGTGGTAAAGGTAAAAGAGTCTGGACAATAGCGTTCAGGACTCGTTAATGACATGAAAAGCACACGATGTTATTAATATTTAAATAATGCTCTTTGAAACTGAATTCGCCGACAAAACAGTGCCGGTATAATTGGAGAGACAGAAAACCAGGCGCAAACCTGCTTTTTCATCTCCTGCCTGATCTTGCTACCTTGCCTCGCTAAAAGTAGATGTAATAAGATCATGCCCTAGGACTTTCCTGATGTACTGTTAACCCGAGTAAGATGCTTTTTCAGAAAGATGGTGCAAATACGATGGGCTGAATGGCCTCCTTCTGCACACTAGGGATTCTATTGATCTATTGCTCTAATAGGAGTTGACTAGTTAGACGTTGAGGTCATGCTTTAGTGTTGTGCTTAAAGCTGAAGTGTAAGCATCTGATCCTGCTGATTTTCCTGATAGTCGATGAAGGTTGCACAGTCTCTTGCATAAAACAAAGAATATGCAGTTATCTTGCACCTTTTTGACCTCAGGAAGTGCCAATATTTTTAATAGCTAATGAAGTACTATTTGAATTGTCATAATTATAGAGAAACATGATACTAATTTGCACAGCAAGGTCTCCCAAGTTGCACTGAGGTAAGTAACTAGTTAAGCTATTTTGAGGATGTTGGCTGTGTGATGAATGCTGCTGAGTCCACAAAAAGAATCACCTCACTGAAGTGCCAACGTGTATTACATGAGACTTGTGTTCACAATTTTCTGACTCAGAAGTGAGAATGCCACCTCTGAGCCAGTAGTTGTTACTCTTCTGTACTTTACACAATGCTATGGTATATTTTATGCAAATAATATGCCGGACTGGAATATTTGTTACCTAAATAAATGGCCCTGACAGGTTCCGAGAAAAACATCAGCCACCTTCAGAAATTTTTATGCAAGTAAGGAAATGCACCAATTAAAGCGTCACCGTTTAAAATTGTGAGGGAATATAGCAGGGTTCTTATAAAAATACCAAAACAGGAATAAGTAACACTTCTTTTGGGGACGAAAGCAGAGAGTGAAATTAGGTTATCAACAGTAAACCACAAACAACATATGCTAATGAAGCATCTTTCTGTGATGTTCGTTGTGCATGTATCAAATGTACTTTCCCTCTGAATGAATTTTCAGGATGTGGATATTTTGAATGTGGTTAGATCTACTGAAGATGTTGTTATGATGACATCAGCAAAGATTGGTACGTCACATATCTCGCTGCAGCCTAAAGCTTGAGAGATGAATTTAGCACAAAGGAAGTACTAATTTCCTCTGTGTATATGAAATGCGTAGTTGTTGAAAAAGACTGATGCGGTTTCACGTGACCCTGTAACTACTGCACATCTAATGTTAAAAATTATTACATGCGTAATTAGTGTTGCTCGTTGAAAAAAATAACATGATGGATCATTTCATTACGTGCAAAGCATAGGGACAGGTTTTGTTTGTTTTCCCTACTTTATGTAGGTCTTACGTGCATACCAACAGGAAGGTTTACAGTCTGTAAATACTTAGTTCATTGATGACTGCAAATCTGCATCCCCTACTCCAGGCACATCATATTACAAAATCCATTCCATTACTAGAACAACCCACACAAATACTTTCTTACAGTTTAAGGACGACAATAAAAATTTCTGCATGAAATTAAAACAAGTATTATTCTTGAAAGACTCAGTGATATAGTGTACCAACATTAATAGAATTCCCCATTGATGACACAATTTGGGGCAGAGGGAGAAAGCACCTTTTCTTTCTTGTGTGTGCATAGGTCCAGACTTTGTGATCAGTGATGAACAAAAGGAGCCATTTCTCACACTTGATCAAAAACTTCCTATGCGCTTGTGCACTGTGACTCTTAGGCAATTTTTTTTGCACAGCGAACGGTATAGCTTATCTGGATCTCATGAACAGAGCAACTGGCCTTAACCAGTCTGATAAAAGAATTCCTACTTAAGTATACGGGAGAGTTTTCCCAGCATGTTGTAGGTAGGTTTGGTCTGGGGAGTGTGCAAAAACTAAAAATTGACTTGCACAGGAATGGACTCCTAACATTTTCCCATGAATTTAGTGGCCATCCGTCATTTAAGCACATCAGTTTCACACTGAATCACGTGTTTACTTCTCGACACTTCCGCAGGAGCAGAATAACAGAGAGCAAATTCCTGATATTTGCACATATATGGAAGCCATAAGTCATTGCCTGAGCGTCACATCATTTCTACCACAAATCCTATCATGGTGAGCAGTTGGGCCCAGAAGAAGCGATGGAATGTCCCTGCAGACAAGTCATCCAGCTAGGGCTTAATCACACTGCAGGGAAGACAATAAAATAATTGTTGAATAGTTGTCTGATACTTGCAAATTGTGTCAATAGTTGGCCTAGTCACAGCAATTGTGATCATTTGTATTGGCTATTAGATACGAGAGTGGGATATGATAGTGACTTTTAAGGGGCATTTTGACAAATGCATGAATAGGATGGGAATAGAGGGATATGGTCCCTGGAAGGGTAAGGGGTTTTAGTTCAGATGGGCAGCATGGTTGGTGCAGGCTTGGAGGGCCTGTTCCTGTGCTATAATTTTCTTTGTTCTTTGTTGTTCTCTTAAAATAGAGCTCAGTCAAAAAGCAAACTCTACCAGGCTAGATGGTGAATGCCCATGTATTTACAAAAACAAGTGAGTAAGCTATTTAAATTTAAAAAGATGCCAGAATAAGGGAAGTTAGATAGAACCAATATTAAGTTTAAAGTTAAAATAATAAGAATTGTAGAAACGGACATTTGCAAAGGAAACTGAATGTGGATGAAGCAAGTGTCCAAGTGTCCTGATTCTCTCTAAAGTTTTCAGTGTTCATGTTAGCTTTCTCTGCAGTCCATCAATCTTTGCTGTTGTAGATTGTTAAGATTACAGAGGAATGGTAGTGGCTCCATTGTCCAAGAACCCATTGTCCTCTCTGAGCAGGGTCATGTTCATGCTCCCAACACTGCAACTCTGCCATTGCTTCTTCTGAAGTTAGTCCAGACTGCTACTGTCACACAGTGGTGGCACAGTCTAAAGTTCATAAGTTAATAAGATACAGGAGCAGAATTAGGCAATTCGGCCCATTGAGTCCATACTGCCATTCGATCATGGCTGACATGCTCCTCATCCCCATTTTCCTGCCTTCTCCCCATAACCCTTCAACCCATTACCAATTAAAATCTGTCTAACTCCTCCTTAAATTTACTCACCCCACCACACTTTGGGGTAGCGATACCCATACCCATAAGGCCCAAATCTGCCACAGGGAGTCATGTAAGGCCTTCTGTCATGACCTGCTTGGGAGGTAATGGCCTAGTGCTATTATTGCTAGACTATTAACCACAAACTCAGCTAATATTTCAGGGGAACGAAGTTTGAATTGTGCCTTGGCAGATGGTGAAACTTGAATTCAATAAAAACTACCTGGAATTAAGAATTAAACCATTGTTGATTGTCGGAAAACCCCATCTAGTTCACTAATGTCCTTTAGGGAAGGAAATCTGCTGTTCTTGGGTGGGAAATAAATGCTGGCCAGCCACGCCACACACATGAATTAAGAAACAGTGAAAGTCAGCAGCTTTGTGAAACCTACAGCTGAGGAGAACTAGGCCAGACAAAGCACTTGCAAAATAGACAATAACAGAATACACAGGGTAAATCTTTCAGTTTTGTATGTGTCATTGAAAATACTGTTGGATAAAGTTGTCATATGTTTTACTTCTGGTGTCTTATTTCAAATTTCTGGCCAAGATGATGCTGTGATGTTCCGGACCAGTGGGTGAAAAGTGGAGAATGGTGCAAGAATAATGGCAATATGAGATTGTTTTCAGTGGAGCTGGAATCTGATCAATGGGAATCTGACCTGGGACAGCAAGGTGGCACAGTGATTAGCACTGCTGCCTCACAGTGCCAGGGACCATCAGATTCGATTCCCAGCTTGGGTCACTGCCTGTGTGGAGTTTGCACATTCTCCCTGTGACTGCATATATTTCCTCCGGGTGCTCCGGTTTCTTCCCACCATCCAAAGATGTGTGGGTTAGATGGATTAGCCATTCTCAATTGCCCCTTTCTGTCAGGGGGACTAGCTAGAGTAGGTGCATGGGGTTATGGGGAAAAGGCTGGGTGGGATTCTGATCGGTGCAGACTCGATGGGCTGAATGGCCTCCTACTGCACTATAAAACTCTAAGCCCACTATGGGTTCCCAGTTGCTGCCTTCCTTTCTTCTCCTGTCTTCTTCGTTTTCCTCACTTCCTCCTCTTCCTCTTCTCCCTTCTCCCACAGTGCTCACTGAGGGCCAGATGACAAGCACTGCATCAACATAAGAGTCAGGTAGTGTAGAAAACAATAGAGTAATTTGGGGACAGGTTCTGTTTTGTAAGGTTACTTCCAAGTGGTACGTCAATGGAACATTTTAGAACACCACAGATCTATTCCAAGGCATTCCTGGTTGCTGCTTGTTATATGTGCACAGTTCACATATGGTTGGGTTGCGAAGGGGGGTCATCAGTCAGGTGTAATGCAGCTATGCCTTGTCATAAATCAGTCAGCTTCTTGTTCATTGTGGTGGCTTGTACATAGCAAGAACTGCTAATCCACTGACTAGTTATCAGAGGCCCAAACGAACGCTATGGGGACATGAGTTCAAATCCCACCATGGCAGTTGATGGAATTTGAATTCAATTAATTAATAAATCTGGAATTAAAAACTAAATCTAGTAATAGTGATCATTGCCTATTGCAAAATCCATCAGTTTTGCTACCGTCCTATAGGGGAGGAAAACGTCTGCCATTTTCTGGTCTGGCCTACATGTGACACTAGAGCCACAGAAATGTGGATGACTCCCAAATGCCCTCTGAAATGGTCTGGCAAGCTGCTCAGTTGTATCATACCACTAAAAGTCAAAAAGGAATCAAACCAGAGAGACAACAATGGTACAACCATTGTTGACCTGCAAAGTCCTCCCTATTAACATTTGCGAGCTTGTGCCAAAATTGGGAGAGCTGTCACAAAGACTAGTCGAGCAACAGCCTGACAGTTATACTCACTGAATCATATCTTAAAATGTCCAGATACCACCATCATCGTCTCTGGGTATGTTCTGTTCCACCGGCAGGACAGACCGTCCACAGTGGTCTACAGTCTGGAGGGAGTTGCCCTGAGAGTCTACAACACTGACTTCAAATCCCATGAAGTCTCATGGCATTGGGTCAAAATGGAAAAGGGAGCCTCCTGCTGAACACCACATACCATCCCCCTTCAATTGATGAATCAGTACTCTAAAAATTTATGAGGGGAGTTCTCCCGTTCCGCCCATTACTGGAATTGTAGCGGGCAGTTTGGGGGGATTCCGGATGGATCACACAAAAGTCCTTTGACGTCGGGCAGGATTCTCCAATTTTGGGGTGCGTGTGGCCAGAGAATCATGCTCTATGATTTGCCATTGTTAATGTTCACTTATTTTATTACACTTTGGCTTCTCCGGTCTGGAAATCTGTTGTCCAGAAACCCCAGTTGTCCAGAAATTATTTGCAGTACTTTTGGAAGCGGAAATGGAAGATCCTGTATTTGAATAAGAAAGACAAATTTTATTATTGTGTTGTTGTGTTTCATCAGTGCTTTATGCGTCAGTTTATTTATTGCCGTGGTATTTTCCAGTTCAAACACATGTGGTTTGGCATTCCAACATAATTTATATCCAGAAAATCCCAAAGTCAACAAATGTCTTGGTCCCAAGCATTTCACACTGGGGACCTTACAGAGTGTTGTTAAATTTGAAAGTTAGACCCCGAGTTGCAATGCATGTTACTGAATTCCAGGCAGATCTCGTTGAGGGTGGCAAAACAATGATGCCAAATGAAAAGTGGGAGGCATATCTGCTCACAAGTATTTAACAATCTTAACTCGAAATCTGTGAAACCCATTGGACCACAGGGAATTCAATAGCCACAGTATTGATGTCTGTTGCAAATCGAGTTCCGGTCATTGATGACCCTCACGTTGTTAATGTTCAAGATTTGCTGATGGCAATCCAACGCTGGCATCTCCACACAATGTCACTGAATGTCAGGTGGAGATAGTTAGGCTTTCTCTTGTTAGATTTGGAATGTGCTGCCTGATAGGATGTGAAATCAAATTGTCTAGGACTAATGGAATAGGAAAAGATGGAGTTGAAGGAGTAAAGAATTACAGGTACGTGGTGAAAGGTGGCGATTAACTCTCCAAATGAGCTGGTGCAGACTCAATGGGTTTTCTGGGCTGCACTAGTCAATGGTTAAGATTGTATGTTAGAGTAACACTTCGATGGCTCAACATTCTGTTTCAGAATGGTATGTTGCCAGGTTCACACTTATTATTGCTCGTGGCAATTCCCTGATAGCCATCATGTTACTTGAGAAAGAAGCCCACACAGGTTAGACACTATCCTACAACAAAGGAAGGAAATTGCTAAGTAACTTCTTTGCACAGCTTCATGCTTAGGAGTAGATCACATCTCAATTTAATTGTTAGCAAATTATGTATATTTAAGGAATCATTAAACTTTTGAAATGGCAAGTGAGGAAGTGGAAAAATTGATGGCTTCTCAATGTCTGTGCAATAGTATTAACTTCTTTACATTGCTGTTTGTGATTGTAATGTAGTATATTGTATTATATGCCTGCATGCCATTGTCATGCAAAGGTGTTCAGTAGAGCAAGGGTTAATGTGCGACTGGAGAATAGTTAGCACTCCCTATGGTATGATCTATAGAGTCACATGGTAATAGACTCAGTATACTCTAAAAACTGCTTGTATGGGAGAAGCAGCACCATTCATGACATTAACAAGAATCTATGTATAATTCATGATTAGCAATAAATGATTCATGTTTAAACATGCAGGTCTCAAGATCTCATAATTGAGACACCATAGCCGAACCCAAAATATAACATGGTGCTTAGTTGTGGCACTATAATACAACATGGTGGAAGTAATGAGTGGTCACTGGAAATTCTACAATCTCTTTGCCTCTGATTCATCACTTTCCGGAGCAAAATAGTGGAATTTTACAGCCCTGGTGGGGCTGGGGCCATAAATGCAGCAAATTATTCAAAGATCCATTGACTTCAGCAGGACTGAAAAATCTTGCTGGCATGAGCGGGGGAGGGGGATCATAAAATTCAGCCTCTGTTTATTTTGCTCATTCTGGGAAGATAGATCAAAGGCATATACTCTTACCCATGTTTTGTGTTCTCTGCCATTTCTATATGAGAGAAAAATGTTTAGAAGATTGCCTGTAATTATGTAATGAATGAACAAGCAGAAACGGAGAAAGCTGAAAAAACTCAATGGGTGTGATCTTACCATCCATTCATGCCATGCCCCTGCTACAGTGAAGTCAGAAAATTTGGCGATCAACCAAATCCCCATTCATTGTGGCTAGATGGGAAAATACCGCTGGTGTGAGTATGGTTAGATTCTGGGCAATGTGTCTGGCAATATCCACAGGGAAAGAAAGCAGAGCTACCATTTTGAGACCCTTCTTCAGACCTAAAGAGAGGGGGAAAATATGATAATATATAAGGCAGGATGGAACAGTGATTAATGGGAGCTGGGAGAGATTGCCACAATGATGTAGCAAAACTTAACAATAAGTGATAGATGGCCCAGTGAAAGGGGAAGGGCAGGGCTTTTGCCAAGTAAGAAATAAATGCTTGAGACATAAAACAAGGTAAAGATGGAGAAAGTCTGAAGCTGTTGAACTCAATGTTCAGTCTCGAAAACTGTAATTTGTCTAATTGGGAGATGAGGTGCTGCTCCTCCAGTTTGTTTTGGGTTTCATTGCCGTATTGCAGCAGGCCAAGGATGGACATGTGGGCATGTGAGCAAGATGTCGAGTTGAAATGGCAATCAACAGAAACAAGTCTCACAACATCAAGCTCACCTGATGAAGGAGCAGTGCTCTGAAAGCTCTTGCTACCATATGAACTTGTTGGGCTTTAACGTAGTGTTGTGAAACTTCTTACTGTGCCCACCCCAGTCCACATCAACAGAAAGGTTCGTGTTACACTTGCAAGCTGAGTAAAGATGTGCCACAAAGCACTCACTCAGTCTGCATTTAGTTTTCCCAATGTGGAAGAGGCCACATTAGCAGCAGTGACTGCAATAGATCAAATTGAAGGAAATACAGTTGAAATGTTGCTTCACCTGAAAGGAGTGCTTGAGGGTCCTCAGCAGTGAAGAGGGAAGAGGCAAAAAGGCAGGTGTTCCACCTTCAATTCTAGGCATCACATTTTAGGAGGGACATGAAGGAATTAGAAAGGTTGCAGAAAAGATTCATAAGAATGGTTCCGGTATGAGAAACTTCATCTACTTGGATAGATTGGAGAATCATTGGCTGTTCTCCTTGGTGAAGAGAAGAATAAGGGAGATTTGTGAGAGGTGTTCAAAATCATGACAGCTCAGAGAAAATAGGAAGAAACAGTTTTGTTGGCAGTAGGGTCAAGAGCCAGAGAACACGGTTTATGGTGATTAACAAAAGAACCAACAATGACATGAAGAAACATCTTTTTACACTGTGCCTGGTTAAGATGTAGAATGCTCTACCTGAGGTTTCCGACCAAGGCCTTAAAAAGAGAATTGGATAATTATCTGAAGTGGAAATATTTGCAGGGTTATGTGAAAAAATCAAGGGAGTGGGAGCAAGTAAACTGCTGTTACAGAGACACCAAGGATACAATGGGTTGAATAGTTTCCTTCTTTCCTCTAACCATTCTATGATTCTATGATTTGATTGAATATATTTTTGTGTATATGGTGATTAGAAATTTCTGTTTTCAACCTCTTTTGTGACATTTACATTTCCTTTTACTCCTTGGCTGAGAATGTACCACGGACTGGACTCCTCAGTTTCTTTTGCCAACACCGTTTCCCCTGTGGACACATGGAATGCAATGGAACAGATCAGAGTAACATTCTGAGCTCCAGTTTATCTTTTCTTTGTGTGGGGAACAGCTTTGACCACACTCAAAGTCTTCTTGCAACAATCATATTGAAATAGAATATGCATCATTTGAGGAATCCTGACTGTGAAACTATATCCCACTGTTCCTTGGCATGAGGAACCAATGTGGTTGCCACTTCAAGCCACAATGGATTTACTTTGGAAAGAAATACTTTTGCTTCACAGTGGGAGGCTGACAAAGCAAAGCTGTTGTTTACTGCTTAAATTGTACTTCTTTTTATAGAATATTTTCAGTAATCTATAAATACTTTCGTTTTTCTCTGTCGGTAAGTTCAAATGTCCATTTTTGGAGTCAAGTGGTTCAGATGGAGCCTGAATTGAATATAGTTGAGTAGGTGCCACGTGGTAGCACCATTGATGACTCCATCCATCATTTTATCTGCGATTGTGAGGAGTCTGTAAGGGCATTAAGGCTGAAAATCTCAGCAGGAGGGAGAAAGAAGACGTAATTGGTGAGAATCCTCAGTTGTGATATCTCTGAGGCTGGAAATTCCCACCCAAGGACAATGGGCCTTTAAATGGTCTGCCAAAATTTAATTCCTGCCCAAGATGATTCCTGTGGTGGGCAGGACCAGAAAATTTACCCCAGTGTTTTGAGCCTGTATACTCTTCTTCAGAGCTTAAGCTTGAGCTCTACAGAAGCTGCCAGGCCTGTTGAGTTTTTCCAGTATTCTGTTTTTTACTTCAGCTTTCCAGCATCCGCAGTATTTTGCTTTTATGTTAGGGCACTAATTGGTTGAGTTAGATTTATCCCTTTTCTGTAGATAGAACATACCTACACAATCTTCCACATTTATGGGGTGGCGATGGTCTAGTGGTGTTATCACTAGACTATTAATCCAGAAACTCAGCTAATGTTCTGGTGAGCAGAGTTCGAATCCCACTATGGCAGATGGTGGAATTTGAATTCAATAAAAAAAAGTCTGGAATTAAGAATCTACTAATGATCATGAAACCATTGTTGATTGTCGGATGAAACAATCTGGTTCACTAGTGTCCTTTAAGGAAGAAAATCTGCTGCTCTTACCTGGTCTGGCCTATATGTGATTCCAGAGCCACAGCAACGTGGCTGACTCTCAACTGCACTCCATGGTCAACTAAGGATGGACAATAAATGCTGGCCAGCCAGTGACACCCATGTCCCACGAAGGAATAAAAAAAACGTCCACATTATCAGGTCAATGCCAGGTATACCAAACCAGCTTGACTAAGGATGCAGCTAATTCTGTGCACAGGTTTTCAGCACTGCAGCTGCAATGGTGCTGGTAAGTCCTCAACCTCTTGATATTAACATGGAATAAACAAATTAGGCAATGCACTCCTTCCAATACTTCAAATGGCAGCTGACATTTGATCAAATCCCCATCTCCTTGTTTTTTTGTCCCCATTAATTTTAATCTCCATGAATGATGTAACAAAAAAAAGGAGATACCAAATCCAATTTTCAGAATATGTTAATTTCCCTGAGTGACTGTAGAGATGCTACAATTGGCTTGAATTTCCTATCGTTGGGAAGAGGAAAATCAATTTAGTTTCTTTACTTCAGTACCAAAGGGCCAGGCTGGCACTGCCAAGGTGGCACTTCCCAGAGGACACCCCCACCTTATCCCTGACCCTCTGGGGGGGCCTCAAATGTTCCCTTCACTCCAGTGGGGTCAGGCCACCAGCTCCCTGCAGGTGAAGAACTATAGTAAACCCTGCTCGAGTGAACCACTGATGGTGGGTTGTGGGGCAGAGATACTTGCAGACCCGGAAACTTCAGTCCCAGGCCCACTAATGATATGTAAAATAGACTGAAATGCACATTTAAATAAACTATACAGCTCCACGCCGATTTCTGGTGTGGAGCTGACGATGCTAGAAATCCGGCTGCAGGAGACTTGGAGAGGCTGTGAGGCCCAGTGGGGAGCCTGCGAAATGGCCTCCGCTTCTCCCAGCCCGCTGCACTATAAAAGCAGCTCAGCGGACTGACAGAATAGCCACGCCATGACTCAGAACTAGGACTTTTTCAAGAAAAAATCTATGAGCATAATATTTTAAATTATTAACTGTGCTTGCTTCTGTGTGTGGAAGTGCCTCACTTCTACTATGAAGAAATGTTTCCTAGACCTATCTTGTACCCTGAGCTTTGGGATAAAAAACGCATCTAGAAGCCTGCACTTGCTGTGACCGGCTCTGCACCCTTACGACAGGAAGCCTTGCAGTTGTCCTCCATGGGCCCGTTGTCAAATTAGGAGAGCAGGCAGGCTCCTGATAGTGCCAGCCCAATCAGAGGCTCAGCGAGGCATGCAAGAGACTCCAGGAGCTCTGACTTAAGTTTAAAAAAAGATATTCAGGGGCCAGTGTAGGTGCAGAAGTTAAAATTCCACAGGAGCTGCCTTTCCTCTAAAATGGCCCTGAATAAGTCCTTTAATTATGCAAATCAGTTGCCCACTTCTTTGCAGAAGGTAACTGCTCTGCATTTAGTTCTGTTGCTGGATAAATGTCTTAGTGGCAAGATCACGGCAGGGAGCTGTCTTACGAAGCTCCCTATTATTTTACCAAACCTGCCACTGCCATACAGATGTCCATTAAAATTTATTCCTATATTCTCCCATGAATGACCTGTCTCTCATCTTTTGATTATATCCATTTGCCCCAGAGTCACCCACTAGGCATGAGAAAAGCAAAATACTTTGGAGTCACATTTTAAAGGTAGACATACTTTGCAAAACATATCAACCAAAAAATAAATGTTTTGTGGAAAAACAGCTTGTTCCTAACATTGTGTCTGACGTGACTGAGAGAGAAAGGCATTTTTCAAATGTCAACCCTTCTGTGCCAAAATAGTGTGAAGTTTTTTAACTTTCCTCTCATTTTCCCTGACTGCCTTTGTGCCAGACTCTCACATACTGCTGAAAAAAATTATTCCTTTCTTTGTGGTGATTTTTATAAAAATGATGTGCTGTGTAGAACGTCATTTGTGGTTTCTACTGACCCTTTAAATAAATAGGCCATTGCAAAGTTATTTATCTGCCTTTGATAAACATTATTACTTGGCTTGACACTGCCCATTTTTGGGCTGCGGCTTGTATTTCCTGTCAAACCACAGTTCATTACTGACATCATTCAGCTGCTTGTTTGTGTTTATTTCTGACTGAAACAAGCAAGCTGCAATGTAGTGGGAAGTCTACCCTGAAATTTTAAAATTCAGTGTCATTGCTGTTTTGTCAATTATCAAAGGTACTTGTAATTAGTTGATTTTATTGAGATTTCTGGAGTCTTTTTTCAACAATATGCATGAATGTCAATGCCAAGCATAGGATTTTTGCTAGAATAGATGAGAGGAAAGCAAAACCACATGGTGATTGAGGTACTTACCCCAAGCACACATGGCTCAGTTGTTAGTATTCTCACATCTGAGTCCAAAGTTTTGAGTCTAACTCTACAACTGGAGTACAAAACTCAAAGTTGACACTCCAGTGTGGTACTGAGGGAGTACTGCACTGCCAGAAGTGCTGTCTTTCAGATGAGGCATTAAACCAAGGCCACATCTATCATCTCAGGTGAATATAATAGATTCCATGGTATTATTTTGAAGAAAGCAATGAAATTATCCCTCAGTGTTTTGACCAATATTTATCATAGAATCTGTACAGTGCAGAAAGAGACCATTGGGCCTATCAAACCTGCATCAACCACAATCCCACCCAGACCCCATAACCTCATGTGTTTAGCCTGCTCATCTCCCTGACGCTAATGGGCAATTTAGCATGGCTAATTCACCTAACCTGCACATCTTTGGACAGCGGAGGAAGCCAGAGCATCCGGAGGAAACCCACGCACACAAGGAGAGAACATGCAAACTCCACAGACAGTCACCCGAGGCCAGATTTGAACCCGAGGCCCTGGAACTATGAGGTAGCAGTGCTAATCACTGTGCCACCCTGCTGCCCAGCCAACATCACAAAAACAGATTATCTGGTTATTATCACATTAATGTTTGTAAGAGCTTGCTGTGCACAAATTACCTGCTGTGTTTCCTACATTATCACACTGGTGATTCATCAAAAAAACGCTTATAAGTTTATTTATTAGTGTCACAAGTAGGCTTACATTAATACCGCAATGAAGATACTGTGAAAATCCCCACGTTGCTTTCTGGCCCTGTTTGGGTACACTGAGGGAGAATTTAGCATGGCCAATGCACCTAACCAGCCCATCTTTTGGACTGTGGGAGGAAACCCACACAGACACAGGGAGAGTGTGCAGACTCCGCTCAGACAGTGACCCAAGCTGGGAATTGAACCCAGGTCTCTGGCACTGTGAGGCAGCAGCGCTAACCACTGTACCAGCTTATTTGGTTTTGAAACATCTGGTGATTGTGATGAGCTCTACATAACTGCAAGTCTTTCTTTTGTTCTTTTTTTCATTGCTGTCATTAACTGCCTTATTTCTTGGTAATTTGCTGCCTTCAAGGGCGATAACCAACTCCAAATTAAGAGATATGAGAATGAATACTTTCAGTGACTACATAAAGCAATGGTCCACAAACCACATGTGCTGTTCAAACAAATTTAATTTTGGATATTTTGAGCTATCATGTTTGGGATGACATTTTCAATAACCTCTATTGATGTATCCGGATTCACTACCATGCTATGAGATCCAAGGCTGAAAATTGGCTTATCCCATTTTTCAGGTTGGTAATTCATGGCTTTCCCACACTGATTCTGTTGAAAGTAGACAGCAAGTGAATTTGTTGTTCTTAACTTATAACCAAAAATAATGATAATAGGATAATTGTGTTGGGAGATTACAACTTCTGCAACATCAATTGGGATAGTCATAGTCTAAGGGTTTAGAGGGGGCAAATTTCCTGAAATGTATTCAGGAGAGCTTTTTATGTCAATATGTAGAAGGTCCAACAAGGGAAAGTGCAGTGCTGGACCTTAATCTGGGGAATGAACCTGGAAAGATGTTCATGGCAGTGGGTAAGCATTTATTGATAGCGACCACATACATATAATTTAAGTTTGTGATAGAAAAGGAAAAAAAGTGTCTGCAAAATATGGTTTTGGATGAGGGGAAGGAAGATTTTAATCAAATAATGCAGGATCTAGCCAAAGTAGGCTGGGAACATCTTCTTGGGGGAACATCTCCAGCAGAGCAATGGGGGGGTGTTCAGATAGGAAATAGGGAGAGCACAGGCACATTTCCTTTGGCTACCAAATATTCCATGTCCCACGTATGATGAAGGCGTACCTCCCATAGCTTGGTAGCCAACTCTCTCAAAAGGTCACCATTGATGAAGTGACCAACACCAGATCAGCTAGGCCAGCTCAGCCTTCTACAAACTATGGCAGTGAGCATTTGACAACAAAGATCCCTGCAAGTCAACAAAAGTCCTTGTGTAAAGTGCACTTGTTTACATTTTGTTCCTGTGCTGCGGTGAGACCTTGACTATGTATCAGTGACGCTGAAGATTGCTAAAGAAATCTGTCCTCTGCCGCATCCTCCAAATTCAATGTGAGGATTTTTAAACAAACATTTAGTATCCTTGTTGAAACCAGCTCCACAAACATTAAGGCAAAACTCCTTCAAAAATCAACTTTGACACACTGGTTACCTTGTCCAGATGGCTGAGAACAATCTACACTGCCACACCCTATTTTCTTAACTCTCAGATAGCCAATACATCAGGGGAGGACAAAGAAAGCTTCAGAGACACTCTGAAGTTCCCCAGGAAGCCTGGTTGCATCGACATTGACTGGGTCAAGCTTGCTATTAATCATTTACAGTGGTGGTATAACTTGCCCATCAAGCTGCATCTGTCACAATACCTTAATGATGAGGCAGATGAGGAAATAAAAGGGAGAAAATCCTGCTCTCTGGATTGTACTATATCATGGAATATCTTGCCCCATTTGCCCAAGGATCTGTAGGTTGAGAATCATCCTGTTCAGTTATATGAAGATCTATGGCAAAAACTCATGATCCTGAATAGAAGTCATTCTCAAATTGAGGCTGAGCTGCTGCCTATGCTGGTCTTGCAATCTTTCAGAGCATCAGAGGCTGCGATTTGAAATTTGCTGTCTAAGAAGCTTTGGCAAGTTGCAACAGTGCAACACAAGTGCATAATTGCATCTTACGGATGATACATATTGCTGCCCTAGTGCACCAGTGGTGGAGGGAGTGAATGTGATGGATGGATAGCAATAAAATGGACTTCTTTGTCCTGACTGGTGAGGAGTGTCACCTGGAGCTGTATTAAGAACATAAGAACATAAGAAATAGGAGCAGGAGTAGGCCCGCCCTCTCCCCATAACCCTTAATCCCCTCTCCTATCAAAAACTCATCAACCCGCGTCTTAAAAATATTTAGCGAGGCAGCCTCCACCACTTCAACGGGCAGAGAATTCCAGAGATTCACCACCCTTTGAGTGAAGAAGTTCCTCCTCAACTCCGTTCTAAACCGCCCCCCTTTTATTTTGAGGCTGTGCCCCCTAGTCCTATTGTCTTTTTTGAGCGGGAAGAGTCTTTCCACCTCTATCCTATCCATCCCATTCATCATCTTATACGTCTCAATGAGATCTCCTCTCATTCTTCTAAACTCTAACGAGTACAAGCCCAGTTTATTCAGCCTCTCCTCATAGCTCAACCCCCTCAACTCCGGTATCAGCCTAGTAAACCTCCTCTGCACTCCTTCCAAGGCCAAAATATCTTTGCGCAGGTGCGGCGCCCAAAAATGCACACAGTACTCCAGTTGCGGCCTCACCAATGCCCTGTACAGCTGCAGCAAGACCTCCCTACTTTTATATTCAATCCCCCTCGCTATGAAGGCCAGCATCCCATTCGCCTTCCTGACCACCTGCTGCACCTGCAAGCTGGGTTTTTGCGACTCATGCACAAGGACCCCGAGGTCCCTCTGCACCGTCGCCTGCTGCAGTTTTTCGCCCCGTAAGTAATAGTCCTTCCTACCATTCTTCCTACCAAAGTGGACTACCTCACACTTGCCAACATTAAATTCCATTTGCCATTTCCTGGCCCATTCGCCCAGCCTATCTAGATCCTTCTGCAGACTCTCCACACCCTCCGCACAATTTGCCGTTCCCCCAATCTTGGTGTCATCAGCAAATTTCGACACTCTACACTCAGTTCCCTCCTCCAGATCATCTATATAAATGGTAAAAAGCTGAGGCCCCAGCACCGACCCCTGGGGCACTCCACTAGTCACCATCCGCCAATCCGAATAGCACCCGTTGACCCCCACTCTCTGCCTCCTATTTGACAACCAATCCTCTATCCACGCTAACACCCTACCCCCAACTCCATGTCCCTTGACCTTCTGCAATAACCTCTTGTGAGGCACTTTGTCAAATGCCTTCTGAAAATCTAGAAAGACCACATCCACCGGCTCTCCTCTATCTACCGCCCTAGAGACATCCTCATAGAACTCCAGTAAATTTGTCAGACACGACTTCCCTTTAATGAAACCGTGCTGCGTCTGCTCTATCAAGCAATTCCCTTCAAGATGCCTCGCAATTTCCTCCTTAATGACAGATTCTAACATTTTACCTACCAAACTAACTATTAAACTATTAAACTAACCGGCCTATAATTCCCCGCCTTTTGCCTGGCACCCTTCTTAAACAACGGCGTAACATTAGCCGTTTTCCAATCATCCGGCACTTCCCCGGAATCCAGCGACGTTTGGAAAATAACCACCAAGGCATCCACTATCACCTCCGCCATTTCTTTCAGAACCCTCGGATGCATTCCATCCGGTCCTGGGGACTTGTCCACAATCAGCCCCTCCAGTCTGTCGAGCACCGCCTTTCTAGTAACAGTAATGTCATTAAGACCCTCCAGTCCTACCACCTTTCCATCGCTAACACCCGGCAAATTATTCACGTCCTCCTCCGTGAAGACAGAAACAAAAAAGTTATTCAATACCTTAGCCATATCCCCATCCCCTACCACTAGGTCCCCTTTCTCATCCTCTAAAGGACCAACATTCACCCTAGCCAGCCTCTTCCTTTTTGTATATTTATAAAAACTCTTGCTATCCTTTTTTATATTAAGCGCTAGCCCAGCTTCATAGTTTCTCCTACCCTTCCTTATCAACTTCTTTGTCAATCTTTGTTGACATTTAAACCTCTCCCAATCCTCTTCTCGCCCACTACTCTTAGCTACTCTAAATTCCTCTGCTTTTAGTTTAACACTTTCCTTCACCTCCTTCGTTATCCACGGCTTATTACCTCTCCTCCTACTATCCTTTTTGACCATCGGAATAAATTTCCGTTGAGCACCAAGAAAGATCTCCTTAAAGATCCTCCACTGCTCCTCAACAGACCCTCCCTCCAACGCGCTCCCCCAGTCCACATTCGCCAATTCTTCTCTCATCCTACCGTATTCCCCTCTATTCAAACAAAGGACGCGTGTCCGGGAACCCACTTTCTCCTCCTCCATCTGCACCAGAAACTCCACCATACAATGATCACTCTCCCCAAGAGGATCCTTCACCACAAGGTCCCTAATTCTACCCGCTTCATTACATAGCACCAGATCCAAGATAGCTCGCTCCCTCGTCGGCTCCAACACACACTGTTCGAGGAAACTATCCCGGCAGCATTCCAAGAACTCTTCCTCGAGCCCCCCACATCCAACATGGGTCGACCAATCAATATGCAGATTGAAATCCCCCATAACTACGGCCGTCCCATTCCTGCACGCCGCACTTATTTGCGCGTTAACAGCCCGCCCCATCTCCATCTCCAGATCAGATTCACCAAGGCAATTGGAGAGCATTCCATCACACTGCTGATGTGTGCCTTGTAGATAATGGAATTTTGGGGAGTCACAGGGTGAGTTACTCGCAGCAGAATAAACAGACTCTGACCAGCTCTTGTAGCCACAGTATTTATATGACTGGTCTAATTGAGTTTCTGGTCAATCAGGATGGTGGGTGATTGAGTGAAGATAATACTGATGAATATCCAGGGAAAGTGGTTAAACTAGTGAGGCATTGCCTGTTACTCATGTGGCATGAATGTTACTTCCTGTTTATCAGCCAAATGTAAATATTGTCCAGGCGTTTCTAGATGCAGCATAAACTCATTATTTGAGGAGTTGCGACTGGGACTAAAAACTGAAATCTTCAGCGAACATCCTCACTTTGATGGAATGTAAGTCATTGATGAAGCAGCTGAAAATGATTGGAGCTAAGATATTGCCCTGAGAAACTCCAAAAGCAATATTCTGGGTCTGAGATTATTGGCCTCCAACAGCTGCAAATATCTACTTTTGTGCTAGGTATGACTCCATGCAGTGGAGAGATTTGGCCATAATTTCCATTAACTTCAATTATACCGGGCATATTGATTCCACACTCAGTTAAATGCTGCCAATGTCAAAGGCAGTCACTCTTACCTAACCGTTAGAATTCAGCTTTTTTGACCATGTTTGAACCAAGGCTGTAATGAAGTCTGAAGTCATGTGGTTCTGGAACAACATGATGTGGAGATGCCGGTGTTGGACCAGGGTAAACACAGTAAGAAGTCTCATAACACCAGGTTAAAGTCCAACAGGCGTATTTGGTAGCAAAAGCCACGAGCTTTCGAAGTGCTGATCCTTCATCAGGTGAGTGGGATTTCAGTTCACAAGCAGGGCATATAAAGACACAAACTCAATTTACAAAATAATGGTTGGAATGTGAGTCTTTACAGGTAATCAAGTCTTAAAGGTACAAACAGTGTGAGTAGAGAGAGATTAAAGAGATGTGTATTATCTCCAGCCAGAACAGTTTGTGAGATTTTGCAAGCCCAGGCAAGTCGTGGGGTTGCTGAGTTGCAAGTGTATGTACTGTGTACCTGATGGATGGTGTTGTCATGTGAGATGATGGCATCCGTTTGATGATCCGGCATGTCTTGCAGAGGTTGCTGTGGCAGGGTTGTGTGGTGTCGTGGTCACTGTTCTCCTGAAGACTGGGTAGTTTGCTGCGGACAATGGTCTGTATGAGGTTGTGCGGTTGTTTGAAGGCAAGAAGTGACGGTGTGGGGATGGCCTCGGCGAGATGTTCGTCTTCATCAATGACATGTTGAAGGCTCTGGAGAAGATGTCGTAGCTTCTCCGCTCTGGGAAAGTACTAGACGACAAAGGGATATGGTGGACAGAGTACCCTTCATCATCCGGTACTTCTCCGGAGCGGAGAAGCTACGACATCTTCTCCAGAGCCTCCAACATGTCATTGATGAAGACGAACATCTCACCAAGGCCATCCCCACACCCCGACTTCTTGGCTTCAAACAACCGCACAACCTCAAACAAACCATTGTCCACAGCAAACTACCCAGCCTTCAGGAGAACAGTGACCACGACAACACACAACCCTGCCACAGCAACCTCTGCAAGACATGCCCGATCATCAACATGGATACCATCATCTCACTTGAGAACACCATTCAGCAGGTACATGGCACATTCACTTGCAACTCGGTCAACGTTAGCTACCTGATACGCTGCAGGAAAGGATGTCCCAAGGCATGGTACATTGGGGAGACCACGCAGACGCTATAACAATGGATGAATGAACACCGCTCGACAATCACCAGGCAAGAGTGTTCTCTTCCTGTTGGGGGTCACTTCAGTGGTCATGGGCATTCGGCCATGATCTTTGGGTAAGCGTTCTCCAAGGTGGCCTTCACGACACATGACAGCACAGAGTCACTGAGCAGAGATTGATAGCCAAGTTCTGCACACATGAGGATGCCTCAACCAGGATCTTGGTTTATGTCACAAAAACTGTAACCTCCACAACTTGCCTGGGCTTGCAAGATCTCCGTAACTGTCCTGGCTGGAGACAATATACATCTCTTTAATCTATGCTTAACTCTCTCTCTCCATTCACATTGTCTGTATCTTTAAGACTTGAATACCTGTAAAGACTCGCATTCCTACCATTATTTTGTAAATTGAGTTTGTGTCTTTATATGCCCTGTTTGTGAACTGAAATCCTACTCACCTGATGAAGGAACAGCACTTCAAAAGATAGTGGCTTTTGCTACCAAATAAACCTGTCGGACATTAACCTGGTGTTGTGAGACTTCTTATTGTGTTCTGGAAGAATCCAGACTGCGCATCAAAGAGCTGGATATTACCGTGTAAGTGGTACTTGATGGTGTCGGTGACAATGGTTTCCATTTCTTTGCTGTTGATTGAGAGTCACATTTTGGGGTAGTAATGTGTTGGATTGGATTTGTCCTGTTTGTCATGAACAGGATGCACATGAGTGATTTTCCACTTTGTCGGGTAAAAGGCATTGTTGTTGCACTGGAACCATTTAGCTAGGGGTACAGCTGAGTCTGGATCACACATCTTCAGCACTACAGCTGGGATGATGCCATAGGCTCATAGCCTTTACTGTCTCTGGTGAGTGAAGTCCTTTCCTAATATCATAGAATGAATCGAGTTGTCAAAGTTTGGTTTCTGTGATGGTGGGTGTCACAGAAGGAGGCTGAAATGAATTACTCATTCAGTGCTTGTGCTGAAGATTGTTGCAAACACTTCAGCCCTGCACTGGCATTGCGTGTGGAGGCTAGTATAGAGTTTGCCTCAGTATGTAGTTAGTCACCAGACATGAGTGGGTTGCAATTCAGATAGGCGTGATGAATAGTTTGTTTGCCAGCTCACTGGAAGGTATGTTTGTAGATAAGTTCTGCTGCACGGGTCTTAGGTGAGGGCCATGGTGAGCCAGTTTGCAGGAGAACACTGAACAAGCACGCCCTATGAGATGGTGCATTAGCTGACTTGCTATTACTGTCATGGACCACAAATAAGTCTGTTTCCCAGGACATTATGCAGATATTGCTCTTTCCAGAGCCTCTGATCCATCATCCTGCCATGCTGTATACCCAAAGGTAGGGACACTGCTGCCCACCCTAGTTGTTGCAATTTCTGTGTGGATAGGTCACCTCTGGCTTCAAAGTGAGGATTCAGCAACATTCTGTGGCAAATCCAGCAACTCGCCATGACAGCTTTAACAGCAGTTCAAGTAGTTCCAGAAAGCCTGCATTGAAAAAAATTCCAAAAATTTAACTTACTTGCAATCTGAGTGATTGACTCTTTCAATAATGTTACACAGGACCCATCTTGCAGCTTCATGCTTGTTTTCTTGAGTAAATAATGGAGATGCTGCCTGGATACTCCAAAGATGTGTGGGTTGGGTGCATTGGCCATGTTAAGTTGCCCATAGTGTCTTGGGATGTGGAGGTTAGAGGGATTAGCAGGGTAAATGTGTGGGGTTGTGGGGGTAGGTGTAGGATTGTTGTTGGTGCAGACTTGATGAGCTGAATTGCCTCATTCTGCACTGTAGGGTTTCAATGTTTCTCATGTTATCCATATTTGGGATCTTGGCATCACATCAGCTACAGAGTGAAGTGATGTCACAACATTGCTGAATCAGAGTCTTTTGATGTAAGCAGGAGCGCCTTGTGTGCCCTTATCCTGGCAGAACATCACACGATCACACAGTAAGTGACTGGTGGTGTGAGGGAAACTGGTAGAGTGACGTGAGGTCTCCATTGTGCCTCTACAAGTAGTGCTACATGAGGCAATTTCTCACCCTAAATCTTTACATTGTAATATTTTTGCAAATCCCGACATAAGTACCTTGTAAGAAGTCTCACAACACCAGATTAAAGTCCAACAGCTTTATTTGATAGTAAATGCCACTAGCTTTCAGAATACTGTTCCTTCGTCAGGTGAGTGGAGAGTTCTATGTCACTCGTCTGACGAAGGAACAGCCTTCCAAAAGCTTGTGGCATTTACTATCAAATAAAGCTGTTGGACTTTAACCTGGTGTTGTGAGACTTTTTACTGTGTTTACCCCAGTCCAACGCCAGCATCTCTACATCATAAGTACCTTGGACATACTTTTAATGTACTCAAATAATGGAGACTATAACCATCCATCCCCTTCAGCATGCCAGAAAATAGAAGAAGCTTGATCACAATACCATAGCTAGAGGCATGGTTTGTGCAGGAATGCTTTCCCAACAAAAGAAAAGTCTTTTGGGAAGCAGTTTATTAAATCCACTAATTTCTGACATTTTAACCAGGAAATTGCCAGTCCAGACAAGTATCAAATTAAACTTTGTCAAATGTATCAAGCAATACAGAGTAGAAGATTCTACCTGCACATTGACTAGTAACTCACTTTGAATAAATAAACGTTAAATGGTATTTTATTGACTTTCCAAAAGTACATTCACGCATTTCTTCTGAAGCCATTGTATATTTTAATATTTTTCTGCAAAGGTTTTTAAAAAAAAGATTGCACGTTTAAGCATACAATCACATTTCCTGTCATCGATGAGTTAGATGAAGAAGCTTCATCATTTAATTCAATAGACTGTTTAGCAAAAAAAAAGACAGCTGGCAAGAAAGGATTCCCAGCTGAACTACGCAAGTAAGGAAGGTTCCATCTATTGTCAAACTTTTATGATTTTCTCCTTCTCTGCTGAAAAATAGGATGCATTCCACATGAGATGCATAGTGCAAAATATCATCACACGACAAAAACAAAGGCAGCAACAACTACACTCCTTTGTGTCATGGAGAAGGCCTCAACTCTATGATCATACTTTAAAAACTTAATTCAATTGCAGACTGAGTGTATCCGGCAGCACAGTACAGTTTCCATGGTGGCAGATCTATTCGGGGCCTGATCGTGGAATGGCAACATTGAGGTTAAGTTACTGGGCTAGTAATCGAAAGAGCTGGACCAATGATCCAGAGGTATGAGTTCAAATCACACCACAGTAGCTGGGGAATTTAATTCATTAATTTGTGGTTACAATTTGAATGCACTGCCTGAGAATATGGCGAAGGAAGGTTCAATCACAGCATTCAAGATTATTATCTGGAAAGGAAGAATGTGCAGTGTTGTGTGGGACTGACCCAAGGTAAATTGTTCCTTTGAGAACCACCATAGACATAATGGCTGAATGGCATCCTTCTCTGTTGTAACCATTCTGTGATTCTCCATATGTCAGCTACAAGAGAAGTGTAAGGAACAGAGTATGCCACTCAATGTAGATCTTATCAATGATTTTGAGGGAAATTACCTGCTCACCAAAACTCCTTACTCTAATCTGTTCCTTTTGTGACAGCATACAATGGTTTCAATTCTGATAGTTTCAGAGGGAAGAATGGAGTGAAACAGGGACTGTGTCTAGGATCCAACTCTGATTGGCATTTTCTTCTCCATGCTCTAGACCTTTACCTTCCCAACGTACCTGGAAGGAGTCTACTCACATAATGACATGTACTGTACTGTGATCAGGTGACCCATGAACTCCAGGATTGTTACAGAAATGTTGATATTTCTCATGATCATGGAAAATGGCACAGTGGTTAGCACTGCTGCCTCACGGCACCAGGGCCCCGGGTTTGATTCTTGACTTGGGTCACTGTCTGTGTGAAGTTTGCATGTTCTCCCTGTGTCTGCACGGGTTTCTCTCAGGTGCTTTAAAGTCCAAAGATGTACAGGTTAGGTAGATTGGCCATGCTTAATTGCCCCTTAATGTCGGGGGACGAGCCAGGGTAAATGTATAGGTTTATGGAGATAGGGTCTGGGTGGGATTGTGGTTGATGCAGACTCAATAGGCTGAATGGCCTCCTTCTGCAATGTAGGGATTCTATGATTCTATAAAAACTTGAAACATGGAAGCCAAGTTTAAAGCTAGCCAAACTCTGCCATTTGCAAACTGCAGCACTGGGACAGACAGTATTCACGCAATCAGGCCTTGGACAATGAACTTCTCTTTGAAACAAGACAGGCCTCAAGTGGCCTGGTCAGATGCTAAAGGCCACATTGTTTTAGAATAAACTGCTGTTTACACCTCCAGTGAACCTGCTTTGTTAGAGGAATGCTATGCAGGCTTTGTGGCACGCAGCTCAGTAGAAAGCCAGAAGCATAATGTGACAAAGACAGCATTTAGCAGCTGAAGGTTCAAAACCCCATTCTGTGACATCCACATATGCAAAGTGGTCACCTCATTAGATCTTCTGGCCCTGCCCAATGTTAGCATTAGACTCAGGTCACAGGATTTTTGAGAAAGGCATGAAGAGGGGAATAAAATGGACAACTTGAGCCTAGCTCTCTCTGCTTTTGCGCCTTTTTCAACAGTGCCTCCGAGAGCATCTTTGACTGGCATCTGAGCAACATCCAGCTTCTTGTACCTTGCGGCAAGCATCATCAGACTGACCAGACCTAGACGTCCACCCTGATGAGACAACGTGAAGACCAGGACCAGCCCGAGATAGGAGGGGAAGCCCAAATCGAGGGCTGCAGATCCTGTAACATCAGCCTGCCCCGTCTTATTGAAGGTATATTACCAGTCTTTTCAGACAAAAAATTCAAATACAGTGGTAAGGACCCATGGATAGGGTGTAGCAAAACCTTTGAAGTGGGTGTCAGAAGTAAATAGCTAGTATAGATTTGAGATTGTTTATTGAAGAGTCTTGTGAAGTGATTTATAGAGTTTAATTTAAGTACAATAGTAGAGTCTGTTAAATATTGTTTTTCCTTGATAAAGTGTTCAGTAAAAGCTGTGCAGGGTCTTCACCTGACTCTTGTCCCCATTGTCTATCTCACCGTGTCATGCGCCTGAGTTAAAAAGGTTTCCTACAAACTGGTCAAGGTTAGTCAGGGTACATTTACCCACCTTTCACTTTACCACAATACAATCTATCAAAGCAGAAAGTGAAGACAAAACTGCACTGTATCCCTGTCAAAGAACTGCTTTATGTAGATGACACTGAGCTAGTCACTCACAAGAAAACTTAACTACAAAGGCTCATGGACTCTTTCTCACATGTCTGTAACTTGTTAGGATAAAGTGTTGCATCTCTGCTCCTGATTGCACTAACATGGAAGTGGTTAACAAATTCGGTTACCTCAGATCCACAGTGATAGGCAATCTGTCCCTTCATTAGAGCTTCATGTGCGCATAGGGAACCCTTTTGGTTAACTTACAAAACATGCGTGGAATAACGCCAACCCGACCCTTAAGACCAAGCTGGTTGTTCATAAGACCTTTGTCTTCAGCACCTTGTTGCATACAACTGTTTAACCTGGACAACTTACAGTTATCAAGAAAAGAAGCTCAACACTCTGTCGACAGAGCGTTAAGAGTATTTCCTAGCAGGACAAAATCACAAACGTGGCAGTCCTCTCAAAAGCAGAGCTCCCAAGTTTGTTTGCACTCATCAAACTGGCTTGGCTTTGTTGGCTGGGAAACATCAGCTGAACCATAGAACCACAGAATCCCTATCGTGCAGAAAGAGGCCATTCAGCCCATAGTGTCTGCACTAACTAGAAGAGGCATGAGATGACTTTGGCTGATAGGATTAAGGAGAATCCTAAGGCGTTCTATAGGTATGTCAAGAACAGAAGGTTGGTTAGGGCAAGATTAGGGCCAGTTACAGACAGTAGGGGGAAGTTGTGTGTGGAACCGGAAGAGATTGGAGAGGCATTGAACCATTATTTCTCTTCGGTGTTCACGCAGGACGATATGAATGTAGCTGAGGAGGTCACTGGGGTGAAGGGGTGTAAAATAGAAAGTATTGTAGTTGATACAGAGGATGTGTTGGATATTCTAGATGGGTTGAAAATAGATAAGTCCCCTGGTCCAGACGGGATTTACCCTAGGATTCTATGGGAGGCAAGAGAGGTGATTGCAGAGCCACTGGCTCTGATCTTCAGGTCGTCGTTGGTCTCTGGTATAGTACCGGAAGATTGGAGGACAGCGAATGTTGTCCCATTGTTTAAGAAGGGGAGCAGAGACTTCCCTGGGAATTACAGACCAGTGAGTCTTACTTCTGTAGTGGGCAAGGTTTTAGAAAGAATTATTAGGGATAGGATTTATAGTTATTTGGAGAGTAATGAATTGATTAGAGATAGTCAGCATGGTTTTGTAGCGGGAAGGTCGTGCCTTACTAACCTTATTGAGTTCTTTGAGAAGGTGACCAAAGAGGTGGATAGGGGTAAGGCAGTAGATGTGGTATATATGGATTTTAGTAAGGCGTTTGATAAGGTTCATCATGGTATGCTTCTGCAGAAAATGCAGATGTATGGGATTGGTGGTAATTTAGGTACTTGGATCAGGAATTGGTTAGCAGATAGGAGACAGAGGGTGGTGGTTGATGGTAATTATTCATCATGGAGTTCGGTTACAAGTGGTGTGCCTCAGGGATCTGTTTTGGGGCCACTGCTGTTTGTAATCTTTATTAATGATCTGGATGAGGGTATAGTTGGGTGGATTAGTAAGTTTGCTGATGACACCAAAGTTGGAGGTGTGGTAGATTGTGAGGAAGGGTGTCGAAGTTTGCAGGGTGACTTGGACAGGTTGCAGAGCTGGGCCGCGAGGTGGCGGATGGAGTTTAATGCGGAGAAGTGTGAGGTAATCCATTTCGGTAGGAATAACAGATGTGTTGAGTATAGGGCTAACGGGAGGACTTTGAATAGAGTGGAGGAGCAGAGGGATCTAGGTGTATGTGTACATAGATCCCTGAAAGTTGGGAATCAAGTAGATAAGGTTGTTAAGAAGGCGTACAGTGTCTTGGCGTTTATTGGTAGGGGGATTGAATTTAGGAGTCGCAGCGTCATGTTGCAACTGTACACAACTCTGGTGCGGCCGCACTTGGAGTACTGTGTGCAGTTCTGGTCCCCACATTACAGGAAGGATGTGGAGGCTTTGGAGAGGGTGCAGAGGAGGTTTACCAGGATGTTGCCTGGTATGCAGGGGAGGTCCTATGAGGAGAGACTGAGGGATTTGGGGTTGTTTTCACTGGAAAGAAGGCGGCTAAGAGGGGATCTTATAGAAACATATAAGATGATTAGAGGTTTAGATAGGGTGGATGGTGATAGCCTGTTTCCTCGGATGGAGAAACCTAGCACGAGGGGGCATGGCTTTAAATTAAGGGGCAGGTTCTTTACCCAGAGGGTGGTGAGGGACTGGAATGCCCTGCCTGCTGCAGTTGTAAATGCGCCTAGTTTGGGGGCGTTTAAGAGATTGGTGGATAGGTTTATGGACGAAAAGGGATTGGTTTAGATTAGTGGGTCAATGTTTTTTTTTGTTAAAAATAAGACTGGTCGGCGCAACATTGTGGACCGAAGGGCCTGTTCCGCGCTGTAATGTTCTATGTTCTATGTTCTATGTTCTAACTCTCCAAAAGAGCATCCCACCCAGGCATTCTGCTCCACCTATCTCTGTGTTCCCTATGCATTTACCTAATCCACTTAGTCTACACACCTTCAGACATGAAGGAGCAATTTAGCATGGCCAATTCACCTGACCAATCAAAGACAGGATTATTGCTCCTCTTTGATACAAGGGCTGACAGATTGTTGATTTGCCCTATGTTTTTAACGATCAATGTACATCCTTACCGATTGGCAAAGTTGGTATATTTCCAGGAATCCTCAAGAAAATCAGGTGGTGCTCATTATTTGAATGACTCACTAGGCGGGATTTTTTTTTCAGTACAGCACAGTACAGGCATGATCTGGAGGAGGGAACTGAGTGTAGGGTGTCGAAATTTGCTGATGACACCAAGATTGGGGGAAAGGCAAATTGTGCGGAGGGTGTGGAGAGTCTGCAGAAGGATCTAGATAGGCTGGGCGAATGGGCCAGGAAATGGCAAATGGAATTTAATGTTGGCAAGTGTGAGGTGGTCCACTTTGGTAGGAAGAATGGTAGGAAGGACTATTACTTACGTGGCGAAAAACTGCAGCAGGTGACAGTGCAGAGGGACCTCGGGGTCCTTGTGCATGAGTCGCAAAAACCCAGCTTGCAGGTGCAGCAGGTGGTCAGGAAGGCGAATGGGATGCTGGCCTTCATAGCGAGGGGGATTGAATATAAAAGTAGGGAGGTCTTGCTGCAGCTGTATAGGGCATTGGTGAGGCCGCAGCTGGAGTACTGTGTGCAGTTTTGGGCGCCGCACCTGCGCAAGGATATTTTGGCCTTGGAGGGAGTGCAGAGGAGGTTTACTAGGCTGATACCGGAGTTGAGGGGGTTGAGCTATGAGGAGAGGCTGAATAAACTAGGCTTGTACTCGTTAGAGTTTAGAAGAATGAGGGGAGATCTCATTGAGACGTATAAGATGATGAATGGGAAGGATAGGATAGAGGTGGAGAGACTCTTCCCGCTCAAAAAAGACAGTAGGACTAGGGGGCACAGCCTCAAGATAAAGGGGAGGCGGTTTAGAACGGAGTTGAGGAGGAACTTCTTCACTCAAAGGGTGGTGAATCTCTGGAATTCTCTGCCCGTTGAAGTGGTGGAGGCTGCCTCGCTAAATATTTTTAAGAAGCGGGTTGATGGGTTCTTGATAAGAGAGGGGATTAAGGGTTATGGGGAGAGGGCGGGAAAGTGGAACTGAGCCACGACAGATCAGCCATGATCTTATTGAATGGCGGGGCAGGCTCGAAGGGCTAGATGGCCTACTCCTGCTCCTATTTCTTATGTTCTTATGTTCAGCCCTTGATGTTGTGCCAAGCTATGTCCAAACCCAAGATCAAGCTATCCCACTCCATTTCATCCTGGTGTGCTCCATGTGCCTATCTAATAACCGCTTGAAAGTTTCTACAGTGTCCGACTCCACTATCACAGCAGGCAGTGCATTCCACATCCCAACCACTCTCTGAGTGAAGAATCTACCTCGGATATCCCTCCTATACCTTCCACCATGAACCTTATAGTTATGCTCCCTACTAAAAGCTACATCCACCCGAGGAAATAGTTTCTGCACGTCCACTCTATCTATCCCCCTCATCATCTTATAAACCTCTATTAAGTCGCCTTCATCCCCCTCTGCTCTAAAGAGAAAAGCCCCAGCTCCCTCAACCTTTCTGCATAGGACCTACCCTCCAAACCAGGCAGCATCCTGGTATATCTCCTCTGCACTCTTTCCAATGCTTCCACATACTTCTTATAGTGAGGTGACCAGAACAGCACACAATATTCCAAATGTGGTCTCACCAAGGTCCGGTATAGTTGCAGCATAACCCCACGGTTCTTAAACTCAAACCCCCTGTTAATAAACGCTAACACCATAAGCCTTCTTTATGGCTTTATCCACTTGAGTGGCAACCTTCAGAGATCTGTGGATATGAACTCCAAGATCTCTCTATTCCTCCACATTCCTCAGAACCCTGCCGTTGACCCTGTAATCCGCATTCAAGTTTGTCCTACCAGAATGAATTACTTTGCGCTTATCAGGGTTAAATTCCATCTGCCACTTTTCGGCCCAACTCTGCATCCTATCAATGTCTCTTTGCAGCCTGCAAGAGCCCTCCACCTCATCCACTACCTCACTAATCGTAGTGGCATCAGCAAATTTACTAACCCATCCTTCAGCCCCCTCTTCGAAGTCATTGATAAAAATCACAAATAGCAGAGGACCCAGCACTGATTCCTATGGTACACTGCTGGTAACTGGCCTCCAGTCTGAAAATTTTCTCTCCACCACCACCCTCTGTCTTTTATGAGACAGCCAGTTACTTATCCAATCGGCCAAATTTCCTTCTATCCCACACCTCCTTACCTTCTTCGTGAGCCTACCATGGGGAACCTTATCAAATGCCTTACTAAAATCCATGTATATGACACCAACTGCTCTACCTTCTTCTACACACTTAGTTACCTCTTCAGGAATTCAATTACCTCCTCAAAGAATTCAAATTTTCTGACCCAAGACCGGAAAACCCACCCAAGGTTAATGGACCTTTGCATGGTCCGTCCTCCATCCACTTTGATTCCCATGAAATTCCCCTCACTATCTTTCATGGAATTGTCTTCAACCTCTTATTTAGAACTAATGGAAATTCACCCGCTAGAAGCTGAGGAAGTTCATGCAATCAGCAGCAAACTCCATTATTTTACAGATACACCATCCATTAGACTTCAGGTGGAAACGAAAGTTCTTCATGAAGTAAGGTCAGAAGTGGTGGATATAGGAGGCACTGCATCAGATGGTAACCATCCCATGAAGATCTGCTGGACCTGAATCGGTTCTTCCTAGAAAGTGATGGGGAAGAATCACTTGCGGCACTGAGTGATCTGTTGAAATTGAGGTCCCTGAGAGTGATTTGTCTTCCCAGTTCATGGATGCACCAGATGAAGTCTGCTGCTTTTTTAGGTGACTTAGCTGTGTTTTTAGCGGCTGAGCAGCATTCAGATCTTTGATCCATTGAACAAACCAATGTATTGCTTAATCTATCTCCTAATGTCATCAGGTGTCTTCTATAGGAACTGCCTTGCCTAACACCATGTCAGAGTCCATAGAGGATCACCCTGTTAAAGAGCTGAAAGTCTTCTTCCCTCCAGAGCTAGAGGTTAGCACAGAAACTGGCAGAACCATTAGCACTCCTGGAGCAGCAGAATCCTGTACAGTGATCTTGTTCCTTACAATTAGCTACAGGAGATTTGTCTCCTTACGGACGATGAGGTTGTCTTGTCTCCATACCCTCAACAATTCTTTCCATTCCTTTGGGCAGCATGGTGGCACAGCGGTTAACACTACTGACTTACAGTGTCAGGGACCCGGGTTTGATTTCCGGCTTGGGTCATTGTCTGTGTGGAGGTTGCACATTCTCTCCGTGTCTGCGTGGGTTTCTCTAGGTGCTCCGGTTTCCTCCCATAGTGCAAAGATGTGCGGATTAGGTTGATTGGCCGTACTAAATTGTCAGGATTTCAGGATGACTTAGTGTCAGGAGGGCTAGCTAGGGTAAATGCATAACGTTATGGAGATAGGGCCTGGTTGGTGCAGACTCAATGGGTTGAATGAACTTCTGCACTATGGGCTTCTATGATTCCATTGCCCTCAGTGCAACAACATCATACAGAGAGAAATGTTGCTCTCTTACCATCCCAACTGGAAGTAGACAGTTCTCTGAAAATATCATTGCAATATCATTACTTCTCTTTTCCTGACAGTCTGACAGGTATTTTGTTGCTCTTTCCTTTGTTGTCTAGGTTCACTGAAATCTCAGACCTTCAATCCATTTTCAGTCTTCAGCAATGGATGACACAGTTGTGACAGCCTTCCCTGGAGCTGATGATCATTCCTCATAGTCCCAGGGTGTCCAGAGGCCTATGTTCTTCAATCTTGTATCTTGGATTTCTTTTACTGAAAAGTCTTAATTATCCTTATTGTTAAGTCATCCTGAAACCTACACTTTGCTTCCCAGCAATGCTGCTAAAGTATTGTTCCTATTCTGCAGATGTCCTCCCAAATGCAGAAGAAAGCCTTCATGCCTCCACAGTTTCTGTCTAGTGGTTGACAATACTGTGGGAGATTGAATCCCCAGGAATGTGACTTGGGGAGGAGAGTAGCAGTGGCTGAAGTTGAGTGGAATCTCTGGTTGTAAAAAAGGAGTTCGGGAAATTCAATGTAAGTAGTTAAAGACAAAGAGTGGAATTTTCCATTCTGGATGCTAAGTGTGGTGGTGGGTGGAAATGTTGGCATGATTCCTGCTGGGCGGCAGCAAAGAATTTTGCACTCGATTTTTCATTTTTTAGTTAATTAATTATTCAGCAATAAGGAACTCATTGAATTTTGTGGTGGTGTCGGCAGGAATTCATCCGTTCCTCTATTACCTCATGTGGCCAGAGTTCTTGGCATCATATTTAAACACTGCGCAGACATTCACCCACAGCAAACCAGGTGTGTTGTGAGCTTCTGCATTATCATGATACCCAAATGAAATAAACCCTCAACTCTACGGTTCAACAAGGCCTCCCTGGGGATTCCCTTGAGCTGCCCAGAAAGTGGGAGATGTCCTTTCCTCAGCATGAGAGCAGGAGGTCTTTTTAATTGACCAAGCTGGCCTGGGAGGAGGTCAGCACTACAGTAGTACATAATAAAGGACGGCACTGCAGTGCAGAAAACAAATGATCTGAGGTACTCCATCAGGGTAAGTGAAACTTCTACACATTCCAAACTCAGACCCTCAGAAGGGCATCAGGCAGTCTAAAGATTAGAGTCCACAGGGATGTCACACATTACTCACGGATGGGACATCAGTGCTGAATGTCTGCCTGTTACTTTAAAATCATTATTTCATGTAAGATCCTGCACAAACAGCAATTTAATCCCTTACTAGAGAAGACTCAGCACACCCAACAAGCATGCATGCCTCTGAAATGCTCTTGAATTCATGAATCCATAGTGCTCACAGGCTACCAACTGTCTTTCAGCAGTACAAGATAGCTCACAATCAACCAGAGAGAACAAAGACCTGGGTTAGTACCCCTTCACTTAGAACACTGCCTTCCCATGAGGAACAGGACAGATATTGTTTCTGTGTGGAAAATGTGATTGACCTTCCCCAACAAGTCAGCAAATGTCCATCCACTATATATTGACCATACATGGACAGTGACTGTGGGTGACCTATGATGTAGCAGTCCACCTATTCAATCACTAATTATACTTTATCTTTATTCTAGCCAGCAGCAAGAATAGGCAGAGGAAAATGCCAAGCAAGGGCCTCAGCCCCAACCCCAGGGCACCTGAAATGAGGAGCAGAAGAAGCATTTACGGAAGACACTGAGAATCAGCCCTGAGGGAAAGGCTGGAGGTACAAGGACAGGCACAAAAACATCAGGCAGAGTTGTCAGAGGCCATCACCAGACTGCAACCATGGATGGAAGAATCTGTCCACATTCTCTCAGATGTCGTGGCTTCGGCATGCAAGTACATCAAAGTATGACCACATTCTGTCTACTCACCAAGCCACATGCCTCAAGTTCAAGGTAGAAGAATCATCTTGTAACAATGAATTGTTGTGAAGCAGAGATGATGTTACCATACTTCTAACTATATCTTCTCACGCTTCCAGTTGCTATCCAGATAAACTTCATGAAATGTGTCTTCACAACAGCACTCAGGCTGAACCTTATTGTCATAGAGTGCAACAGTAGAGGTAAAATTAGTCATCAGTAATGATAAAAGCACTGACAGGCTGTTTTCTACATTGTAACATTTTGTTCTCAATTGAGGTCAATTTTAATCAGGTGATTGTTACTCTGTTCCCAACTGGTGTCCTTTGCCCTTTGATGACTTTTAACTCGGCCTAGGTTACTGCTATAAACATGCCATTGCCTAACTGAAATGCAAAACCCATGGCTTGATAATGTTGTCAGTGCACAATGCTACTTTATCTGGAACTTGGTGGGTAAGGCATGCTTAGTGGTAAGCCCACCAGACAAACACAAGTGACCACATACGAACAATAGCGATTTATTTTTTTCAGGAGAATTCTTGGAAGGCTGAGAGCAGTCCCATGAGCCCTAGATGGAATGAATTCTTGAGCTGTTCCTGCTCCTGCCTTCCATTCCCCTTCCCACACCTGCACATGTATACAAAAAACCATTCCCTTGCAGTGGTCTCTGACAACTGCCCCAATTCTTGATTCAGCTGACCTGCCTCATTGTTATTTCTCCCAACAGATGTGATATTAAAATACTGTTGTGGACTGGGCTCCACTTGCTTTCCAGCCTCCTAATACATCATCTACTCTAGAATCAAATCACATCAATCCACCAATGTTAAAATTATTCCTACTAATTTCAATGGAGAAAAGTTTGGGCTGGGTGTAAAATGGATATTGTTGATTTGCCATCAACTGTCTTACTCTGTGAAGACCGGTTAGACAGCTGTACACTCAACAAAAGTTCATTCAGATCTCCTTCTAAAAAATATTTTTAGCGACTTTTTTAAAGCTATTTTTGCCTTTTGCAAACACTACACTTGCTACTACTATTACTTTCCAAAGATTTATTTTTCCCCTTAGGTCTTAGAATGTCCAGGCATTATTCATTTCTTTCTGTTCTTCCACCTGCTGAAAATCAAGACCTGGATGCTTTTTAAATTGTGCTTATGAGGCGCACAAGGAGTTTTCTGAGGAGAATTCATAATAAAACTGGCAGGAATTTGGCCATTACCAATTAATTCATAGATACATGAAATGTTCCCAATTTAAATTAGGCCTTTTTTCATTCTTTCATGGAACGTTGGCATCGCTGGCTCAGCCAACATTTATGGTCCATCACTAATAACATCTGAAAAGGTAATGGTGATCCGCCTTCTTGAATCACTGCAGGCCATGTGGTGTAAGTGTACCTATAGTGCTGTAGGAAGGAGTTTTCATTGGTACCGGGAGCTTGTTTTGATATCTTGTTTTATAATCTTAAATAAGTGCAACTCCCATACCATTTAATGTCCCAAAAACACAAATGTTATATATTTTTCTTATATAATTATTGTATATTTTTGCATAATAATGAAACCGAACATTCTCTTTGCAACCAATGTGATCAACATCCCGGGGGTTACCATTGAGCAGAAACTGAACTGGATTGGTCATATAAATACTGTGGCTACAAATGCAGGTAAAAGGCCAGGAATCTTGCTGTGAGGAACTCACCTCTTGACTCCCCAAAGCCTGCCCGTCAGCTACCAGGTGCAAGTCAGGGGCATGATGGAATTGCAGCACCAATAATACTTAAGAAGCTTGACACCATCCAGGACAAAGCAGCCATTTGATTAGCACCACATCCACAACCATTCAATCTCTCCACCACCGATGAACTGTGGCAGCAATGTGTACCACCACCAGATGCCCAGCATCACCAAGGTTCCAAACCCATGACCACCACCATCCAAAAGGACAAGGACAGCAGATACCTTGGAACACCACCACCTAGAGGTTTCCCTGCAAGCCATCACTGCCATTCCTTCACTGTCACTGGGTCAAAATCCTGGAATTTCCTAACAGCAATGTGGGTGTACTTACACCTCAGAGATATCAGCGATTCAAGAAGGCAGCTCACCACCACCTTCTCAAAGGCAACTAGGGATGGGCAACAAATACTGGCCTAGCCAGCAATGTCGACATCCTGTAAATAAACAAAGAAAAATCTATCTTCAAATGAATGAAAATTTTCTAGCATGGCAGTCCCTTGGTACAAACTTGTTCATTTCTTAAATTTAGATTTTGTCAAAATAATACATCAGGTGGAAGGGGTAGTACAAATAATTGTTCTCAAGATTTGAGAATCACTGGCAGGGCTGCATTTATTGTAGATGTCTAGTTGCCCTGCAAAGCTAAAGGTGGGCTTTTTCCTCAACTCCCTGCAATCAAAGAACAAAGAACAAAAAAACTACAGCGCTGGAACAGATCCTTTGGCTCTCCGACCATGCTGCCTGACTTAACTAAAACCCCCTACCTTTCCAGGGACCATTATCCTCTGTTCCCATCCTATTCACGTACTTATCAAGATGCCCCTTAAAAGTCACCACCGTATCTGCTTCCACCATCTCCCCCGACAACGAGTTCCAGTCACCCACTACTCCCTGTGTAAAATATTTGCCTCATATATCTCCTTTAAACCTTGCCCCTCGCACCTTAAATCTATGCGCCCTAGTAATTGACTCTTTCACCCTGGGAAAAAGCTTCTGACTATCTGCTCTGTCCTTGCCTTTCATAACCCTGTAGACTTCTATCAGGTCTCCCTGCAACGTTCGTTGCTCCAGTGAGAACAAACCAAGTTTCTCCAACCTTTCCTCGTAGCTAATGCCTCCATACCAGGCAACGTCCTGGTAAATCTTTTCTGTACCCGCTCCAAAACCTTCTCATCCTTCTGTTAGTGTGGCAACCAGAATTGAACACTATATTCCAAATGCGGCCTAAAAAAGGTTTGATAAAGCCGCAACATGACTTGCCAATTTTTAAACTCAATACCCTGGCCAGTGAAGGCAAGCATGCCATATGCCTTCTTGACTACTTTCTCCACCTGCATTGCCACTTTCAGTGACCTGTGTACCTGTACATCCAGATCCCTTTGCCTATCAATACTTATAAGGGTTCTGCCATTTACTGTATATTTCCTATATGTATTAGATCTTCCAAAATGCATTATCTCACATTTGTGTTTAACCTCACAATTCTCGTGCTGACACTCCCACAATACCCTCAGATAAAGAATTCTAGGATTTTGATTTAGTGACCATAAAGGAATGATGATAAACTTCAAATGAGGTTGGTGTGTGATTGGGATGGAAGCTTGGAGGTAATAAACTTGCTGCTGAATCACATTAATTAATTATCATTAATGATAAAACAGAAAATAAACTATTCTACAAATTGCAGACAACGCGAATATCAGCATTACATATATGAGCAAGTTATGGATGTGAACATATTCTTTTATATAGGCCGAAATTTTACCGGCACGCCCGCCCTGATTTGGGGAGGGCAGACAAGGCTCGGACAATGGCATTTTCCATTGACCTTGGGTGGGATTGTATAAACCTCAGGCGGACGTGCCAGTAAAATTCTGCCCATAGTGTACATTTATATAATAAATAGTGGAAAAGAAAATCAGTCCTTTGCCAAATTGCTATTTATTGATTTAAACAAACATATGCTAAATAAGGTGCCATATAGAATTAGTAGAATCTTCTGGTATTAAAGGCTGGATAGTCATTTTATGAAAGTGTACTTTTTTAAAAAGTATTTTCTAATTTGAAATACATTTGCTGTATATGGTTTTAGTACATGCTTACTGGTGAAATGTATCTTGGTTGCAGTATTTTGAAGTAAAAGATCCAGACTAGTCCCGTCAAGCACTTGGGTACCATGCCAAAACATCTGTTTTTTTCCATAGATACTCCTTGGGAAAACATGCAATCACGTCATTAGCTGTTGCCTGCCTATGAGTGCTTGTTAAATATTATTGCTTGTGGTTTTAGTGAGTAATATGTTACAGTAACTATTGTTTGAACTGCTTCTGTATTTACTGGTATCCGTACATAGTTGATATCACGAGTGCAAGTTTTACATCACTGAATTCCTAATACTTAATCTCAAGTGGGCAGATGGGAGTCATCAGCCAATTATTTCCCCAGCAAAGTCTTATTTTATTAACTTGTGAGTTAAGTGGAATTGGCCTTTCATCAGGAGAGAAAACATGAAATAAATAACCAGATCATTTGTTTTAAGTGTGAGTTAGGGAATAAATGTTGACCTGATCAATGGGAAAACCTCTATTTAAATACTTTTAGGGGCTCTCTTTTGCCCTACCTGAAAGATAACTCCTCTGACAGTGTAATTAACAATTATTGTTGGCCTTAGTTATGTGTTGAAGTCTTGGGAGTGACCAATCTGATTGGCAGCACTTCCATCCAAGTGCAGAACCCCCCCCCCCCTCCCTTTTAAGGAAATGCTCTATCCTTCCTTCCCCAGGGCCCCTGGTCTTTACCTGATGTGCAAGGACTTAGACTCAGTACCTTTTCCAGCCACTGCAGCACTGTACTTTGAGGGGCTGGAGAGCCCTTGGCCAATCTGATTGGTCAATAACTCTCCAAAGTGGGACTTCCATCCAAGTGCAGACAGAGGTCCTGTCTGCTGTCATTTTTTATTTGTTCAGGAGATGTGTGCATCGCTGGCTGGGTCAACATCTGTTGCCCTTGAACTGAGTGGTTTGCTCAACCATTTCAAAGGGCATTTAAGAGTCAGCCATATTGCTGTGGGTCTGGATTTATAAGTAGGCCTGACTGGGTAAAGATGGCATATTTCCTTCCCTAAATGAAATTAGTGGATCAGATGGGTTCAACAATCAACATGGTTTCATGGTCTTCATTAGATTTGTAATTGCAATTTTTAAAATTAAATTCAAATTTCACCATTTGCCGTAGTGGGATTTGAACCTGAGTCCTCAGCACATCACCCTGGGTCTAATACCACTATGCTACTACCTCCCAGTTGAGAGTAAAATGGAAGCAGGCTGGTCACAGTTGGTGACGATGCATTCCCCGCCAACTCTCAGCATGGCAGGCACCAAGCTCTCACCATCCTGAAATTCAAGTCATCGAGTAGGAGTACCTCCACTGAGCTAAGGCTCATTTAAATAATTTGCTTCAATCTATAGTCAAAATGAATGAATGAACTGCTACTAATCTGCATAAACATTCTTCTCATTCAGATTTTGAGTAAAAACTAAGCATTGTAAGGATGGGACAAGTTTCCATAGTGTTCGTGAGGGGTGAGATGGGACTGTGGGACGGGTCAATGTAATTGACTGGCTTATTTTTACCACACAGTTCATTGATTCCATTCAAAACTCTCTTTGTCTATCGTGGGACTAAATTTTAGGCTGGAAGAAGGGTCCCTGCCCCCCAGAGTAAAGAGTTGGGTGAGAATACCCTAACTTTGGTTTGCCTTGAAGCCATTTATCAGCTGATCTGTTGACCTAGGCTGGTAGTCCACGGTGAGGTGGGGCAAGGGCAGGTGTTGGGGGTTAGCAGGTAAACAGAGCAGGAGGGGAGGGAAACCTCAGGGATGGGAAGTGATTGGGGTGAGCTCTCCGATGAAAGCAGGGGGGCCTAGAAAGGAAGTATCCCCTTACCTGTTATGAGTCTGAGCAGTTAAAGCTGCTGGGCCATACACTTCATGTGGCATTCCAATGTGGGTAAAATCTCAGTGGTGGGGGGAGGAATCCCTTGTGTGCTAGGCATCAATTGACCTAGGAGTGGGTGGGCACTGGGAATGTTGTCCAATTTTATACCACCTGCCTACATAGAGTTGTAAAATCCCAGCCATTTTTCTATGGAAATATTTTAAAGTTATTATTCTCTGTTTACCTTAAAGCACAAATGCTAGAACAGATAAGAGAAGGCCTTCAAAATTTTAATGATAATATTTCTTACCTGACTAATAGGGTGGAATATCCTGAGCATGTACTTTCCACTTCTCATTGCCCTGGTGTCCTCAATCAATATGACTAGAACAAATTATCTATTTTTTATCTCAATACTATTTTGGGAAGCTTGCTGTGTACGAGTTTATTGTTGTTATTCCTACACTGCAAGACTACACTGTAAAAGCAATCTATTGTCTGTAAGATGCTTTGGGAAGCCCTGCTATGGTCGAAGGCACAATATAAATGCAAATCTTCCTTTTTATTTCTTTTCTTGGACTGAGTGCCCAAGGCTTTACATGAGGCAGCCAGCCAGCGACTTACAAAATACTTCATGTGTGTGAGTGCTTGCAGCGCCCTGAGCTATACAGGGAATCATTTGTGCCAGAGGGTTGTCATGCCAATATGTCTCAATAAAGTGTTTATGTAAATTCTGAGGTTACATTTCCCGAGTTTGAACTGGCAGTAAGATACCTTGTACACTGCTGTCATGTAGTAAAACATTACAGGGCAAGTGTTCACAATTGTAAACTTACATTTTGCAAAATGATTAAGAAGCATAATCCAAGTCTTTAAATTAATGAGACTAAGTCGATGAATATTTAAGATAAACTGTTTTGATCTAAGCTGGCAAAAAAGAACATATAGCTGGGGTATTATTAAAAATCTGAAATTTCTACACAGAGCAGCTCATCTGTTGTGCTCTCCCAGCACAACTTACATCCTTGTTTTCCTGAAAGTGGATATGTTAAGTACAATACAAACTGGATAATGTAGAATTCGCTGTCTTGATGAGAAGTTCAGAGAACTTGTTTAGTACTTTCTTTTAAGTTTTAGAGTACATTTTTCTCACCCAAACGTGACTGGCACATTCAAATCCCATAGTCAGGAAGTCACCTTCAAGGCAATGTTTCCTGAATTAATCCAGCTCAAAGTTGGAGTTTGTAATGGGCTCTGTGCAAAGCTGTGAGCCACTGGGAAACAGTGCTGCTAATATAGAAAGAAATTCTCAGCTGATTCTCTTTCTCTCATTGTGAAAAGGTTTTGGGTGCAACTTTCCAGCACAGACTGACATGCTTATCTTCCAGGTAGGGATTGCTTCAGGGAGGAAAATATTGTACTGTTGTGGGGTATCTGCGGGATAGGCACACCAACTGACAAGTTAATGCATCTGTTAAAATTGCAGATATAAGCATTGAAAGTTGCCAGTGTTCCAGAGGACTGCTGCTGTTCCGTTTGAGAGAGAGCTGATTGGTCATGATTAACCTGAGTGTCACCACACCTTGGGTGAGGGGGCAAGTTTGAGGAGGCAGGACCTTCATGGAAGCAGCAGCTGGTATAGAAATTGAACCCCTGTTGACGTTATGAACAAGCTGTTCAGCCAACTGAGCAAACCAAAAAGCATTACATACCAATGGATTATCGCTTGTGTGCCAATATTTACAGGTTATAATTGTAAGGCCTGCATATTTGGTTTAACGTTTGTACCAGCAATTAACTCTTGCTTTTCATGCAGCAAGCTTGGGCAAAAGCCTTATTATTTGGAATGTAATTTAAGATGATTTCACATGTGGTGGGTTCCTCGACAACACAGTATCACAAACAATAAGGACCCATAACGAATAGTTTATTCACTAACTTAGCAGCTACTTCACACTTGTACTCTGCCCGTGCTCCCGGGATTAACTCCTGCGATTCCAAAACATGACCTCTTTTGAGGCCGTGCCATCATCTTGTCATGTGACCACTCGGCCTCCATCTTCCTCATTTAGCTGGAACATCTGCTGGCATGAAATGTACAATGTGTGCCATCAGAAATCATGTACAGACTATTTTGTAACGCACAACTTAAACAGGCTAAGAATACAAATCTATTTACAAATACAATGAAGCATGGAGTAAACTGTTGCAGCTGGTGCATAGTTCGTTGCATCTCCTTTTTTCACTTTTTGTTGCAGAAAGGTGAGATTCAAAAGCCAAACATGACAAGTAACACAGTCATCATCAAGCTCAAGAGACATTTTGCCAGCATCCTGCAGAGACTCATGACAGACAGCACTTGTTCATTCATATTCACAGAATTTCATAACTTTATACACGCAAGGGACTTTGAGCATATCATGCCTTCTGTCCACAGTCAAACAATCTGGCGGAACAGGCAGTACTCTCAGCCAAGTATGTTCTAGAAAAGTGTGCCCGAGATCATACAGGTGATTGTGCTGCACTACCACTAAGCCTGCAAAATCTAGCATGATCGGCCCTACTCCTGTCAGCACAACCAAGATCACATTCCTACTAAGGCTCTGTTGCAGCCAAAAATGAAACCAATGTGAATGATGTTCTTAGACCACACAGATTGAGAAGCAATTGGTGAAATTGTTGGGTGCAGTACTTCTGAAGAGAAGTGGGGATGATGAATTGCTGACCATGCAGTAACAGTCCATCCTGCACGGTTAGTTCATGTCTGATAGTGCAGAATATGCGGAGCTTATGAGGTAGCTCCTTGAGAACTGTGGCCAGCTCCTCACAATGATGCCATACAATTGTCTGGATGTGGTTTCTGTCTGTAAGGCATCTTTGAGTTCCTGAATTTAGCAAGAGGACAGCATCACTATTGTCATGACTTGTCTGATCTGTAGTGGGTAGGAAGGCTCTGGAGAGGCCACCAGTCTAATCCTGCTCCTTATCACATTTGCAGATGACACTGAGATTGTAGCTTTAGCAACATGTGTTTATCTACATGGGTTGCTACTTAGGAGTTTCTGATGATCTGTTTTAACAATTGCAGGATGACAAAGTCATGAAATTTCTGACAAGCAAAGAGTAAAGCAAGAATTTCCTTTTCAATCTATGCATAATGAATCTCAGTGTCAGTGAGGGCCCTTGAAGCAAAACCTATTGGTTTGCCATGCTGGATGCAGACTGTGCTAAATCCATGCTGGGAGGCATCTACTGGTATGAATACAGGTGCTAAGTGTCAAAGAAATATAATACTGATAGTGGGGCTGAGAGTGCCTGCTTGAGTCTGTTGAAGACCGCATGTGATGCCCTTGCCAGCACCATTTGACATCCTGTTGGAAAAGTTGACAAAAGAGTTCCAGTGACCTCACTATAACGTGGAATGAATATAGAAACATAACTTGTCATACCAAGAAAACGCTGTAGAGTGTGTTTGTCCACAAGGTTGGCTATCTGTTGAATAGCTATTGTCTTATCTGGATTGGGTTTTATACCATTGGCTGTGAGTAGATGACCCACGTAAGAAACTGATTGACCCTGAGTCCGCATTTGGCAGGATAATGTTTGTGCTGTATCGTCCTGCTTCTGTCGAGGATGAGATGAAAATATACATCATTCCTCATCTAACAGGATCTGCCAGATTCCACATTTTGCATTAATGATGCTGAACACTTTAGCATTTGGCATGTCTGCTATTACCTGTTTCACTGCATTTATAGGGTGATGAGGTCTGAGCAGCATTTTGTTTAAGTGCACTGGGTCAATTCTTAGACTAACCATGTCAACTTCCTTCACCATTGCTGAAACCCATTTGCTGGCCTTGTCTATCGGAGTTATGACACCCTGTGCTGTCATCCAATGCAGTTCATTGACTACTTTTTGCTTTATGGCGACAGATACTCTTCTCAGATTACAGATTGTTGGTGGTAATGAACCATCTAGTCTCATGTGATATACAACTGGTCGCTTGCCAATGATGTCACAGTTGAAGAGGTGTCTTATTGCTTCATCTCTGAAGTCTGTTGTTGTACAGCATTCACTTGGATTCAGCTGAACAATATGATGCACTTTTCTTCAGTGTCAATCTTAACCTTCAGTCATGTGTTAGTGCAAATCGTGTTGAGGATGGTGAAGATCTCATCCTTTTCTGTGATGGTGTTGACACTGTCACATTAGAATGTTGTTGGAGGCTCTGTCACTTCACTGCTTTGGCTGAGCTCCAGTTCATTCACCTTGCTGGCACTCCTACCCTTGGAGAATCTACCAGCTGCCATGTTGCTGATGGCAGAGAAAAGCTCCTGTGGTTTTGCTTTGCAGCATTTAATTAAGTGATTCCACTTTCCACATTTGTTGCATTATTTACCATATGCAAAACAAGATGATCTGCTCTGAGGGTCCTGGTCACTGCAGTTGGAGCCGGATGCATTATGAACTGTGAATACTTTTGTGTCCCACCTAAAACCTCTGCTTCTTTTTTCTGATTGTTCGTTTAACCAGCAGATTGCTAGTGGCTGATTGCAAACTTAGACCTTATTGTCACAGCAGCTGCATATGGACTAAATCACTGTGGATTTCACAAACTACTCAATCCTGAAACAGTTTGTTAGTGAGAATTCCAAACACACATTTCTTTGCCAAGATTTTCAGATGGCTGTGTAAGATTGGATTGATTCATCTGCTGTTTGGTTTGTTGAATTGAATGATGTCTGTCGAGGATTTTTTTTTCTGGAAGACATATTCTCAAATTCTTTTAGAATTATTTCAGGTCCTCTTTTTCCTCCTCCATTTAGAAAACAAATGACTTGAATTTCATGAATGACTTGGGGCCCACTAAGTTTAATAAGATATAAATATGTACCTTTTTTGACTTGTCAGTCAATGCAATGCTGTCATAAATATGCCACTCCTTCTCGAACCATTCCCAACTATCTGCAGTGTTTTCATCAAAGATGAGCAGGGGTCAATGTGGCAAAGTCCTTTTGCCATACTGCCAATTCCTGATACCACGTAAATGTGTTGGGTTCCCAATTCACAGGACTTATAATGAAGAGTAGTTTCTTCATCATCTTAACAGCTACTTCATGCTTGTACTCCACCCTACTCCCAGTTATAACTCCCTTGCCCCCAGTACGTGTTTTTTGTAGCTAGGTCATCACGTTTTCTCGTGACCACTCAGTCTACATATATTATTAGTAAATTCTAGAGCATTTTGCTCTTTTTTGGCACATGGGTTTTCCACGAAAAGTCAAGCTGGGGAGTAACAAGGAGCCACAGCTTTCTGTCGTTGTGATACAGTAAAACAGCTTTGCCATTGAGGCTTAGCAGAAATGAAACTTTTTTTGTCTCTTCCGACCACCGTCCTGCAGAATAATAAGTCGCCAGATGATGGTGAGAGGAATGGTAAGAATTTCAGCTATTTATGCAGCTTTCAGGTCCAAGTTGAAGAAGACATGAGGGTAATAGAAGTCAGAATATGATCATTTCGCAATTCAAGCTTTTGACTATTCTTGTTACAATCAATAGAAATTTTCAAAGACAGATTGCTAGGATAAGAAAATGACACATTTATCCAATCTGCAAATTGGAGTAGCAGGATTAATAATTGTTCTTGCACCTTGAGGTTTCATGCCTAAAGTTTCATTGGTGCCCAATGGACAGTCCTGGCCACTACAAAAGAAGGCTGTATCATTCAGACTGAAAATAATACATTGACTTATGTCATAATCGATTACAAAGTTAAGATAGAGTGGATATAGAAAAGATGTTTCCACTTGTGGAGGTGACCGACCCAGTCATCAATAAATGCAAGAGGAAATTCAGGAGATTTTTCAGAGTTGTTAGGATCTCAAAAGTACCACATGGAATTTTTGAGGCAAAAATAGCATTGATGCATTTAAGGGGAAGCCATGGAAGTACATGAAGGAGAAAGAAGTAGAGGGCATGCTGATAACGTTAAACAAAGTAGGATGGAAGAAGGCTAATATGGAGGATAGATGCCAACATACATCACTTGGCCCACAAATGGCCTGCTTCTGCGCTGTATGTTCCATGTTATACGCAGTAAAAATGTTATACAGCAGATAATTTGCAGTGCAGTGCCTTTCATGCACATCAATTTAAATTTGTTTCTGAAAATAAAATTATAGAATTATCTAAAATTTCATACGAAGAAAGACAAAAGGATTTTTTATTACTGGGAAGTTATCAGAGAGCTGCTCGTGTCACAAGGGATTATAAGACTACAATAGCCAACTGCAGCATGGCCTGGCCTCACTGGTTTCTCCCACTTTAGAATCATAGAATTCCTACAATGCAAAAGAAAGTCATTTGGACAATTGAGTCTGTATCAATTCTTCAACCAAAGTGCAGTGGATGCTGGGATGGTGAGCAAATTTAAGGAGGAATTAAAAGGATTTTTAATTGGTAATGGGTTGAAGAGTTATGGGGAGAAGGCAGGAAAATGGGGATGAAGGGCATATAAATCATGATTGATGGGCTGATTGGCCTAATTCTATACTTATATCTTATGGACTTATGAATTCTTAAAGCATCTTACTGAAGCCCAAACCCCCACCATTTCCCTGCAATCCTGTGCATTTACTATGGCTAATCCACCTAATTTACACATCATTAGATAACACCTTTTCCAAATTCAAATGGATGGAAACACAAGGTGGCTTTTCTGGTCCCCCTTTCAATGGCAGATGGGATGTCTGAGAGAGTTGTCAGGCATTCCAAGGCAATTCTTCCCATTGCTTTTTCCATAGATCTCAATAGTATTGGTGGTAGAAGTCCACATACATTGCTGAGAAGAAAGTAATTAATTTAATAGGAACATTATTACCTGCTATTTGCCTGCAGGTTGACCATGTGGTTAAGTTTGGGTAGCTTGGAGTGGACACTATTGAAGCACCCTTGCAGGCAAAATGCATCCACACCAGTCAACTAAAAGATGGGAATGGTTGCAGAGTGGTGATATTACTGGAGTAGTAATCCAGAGGCTAATGCTCTGGAGTTCAAATCACAGCAGCTGGTGACATTTAAAATTCAGTTAATTAACAAATCTGGAATACAAAAACTGGTGTCAGTAATGAAATTGCCATTTTGTCATTAAAGCTAATCTGATTCATTAACATCCCCCCTTTAAGAAAGGAAATCTGCTGCCCTTTCCCAACCTGGCCTTTCTGACACACAAATATTCTTAATAGTTTTCTGAAACAGCTTCATGAGTCACTCAATTGTTTCAAATTGTTACAGAAAGGTGCATAAGAATAAAACTGGTGAGCTAGAATTGGACTAAGTTGATAAAGGCATACCCTGCCCAGTTGACCTTGCAAAGTCTTCTTCACTAACGTCAGAGGACTTGTGGCAAAACTGGGGGAGTTGTGTCATATACAAGTCAAGCTATAGCCTGACAAAGTCATTCTCAGTGATCAAACCTTACAACCAATTGCACAGACTCCTCCATCACCATTCCTGGGCATGTCCTGTAGTTAGTCCTTCAGCAAGAATAGGACTGAAATATCAAAGTCCACATGCAGCATGATCAAGACTAAAGCCAGGACTGGGCTACAAAGTAACATTTGTGTCACACAACTGCCAGGCAATGATCAGCTCTAATAAGGTAAAATCAAGCCATCTCCCCTTGCCTTTGACTGCTGTTACCATTGCTGTCTCTTCTTGTACTGTCAACATCCAATGGGTTACTATTCACCAGAAATTTCACCAGACCAGCCATACAGTGACCACAAAAGCATGTCAAAGATTGAGACTTCTGTGGCAAGTAACTCTCCTCCTAACTCCTCAAACTTGTCCGTACTACAAGGTACAAGCTTGGAGTATGATGGATATTCTCTTCACTAGCCTGGATCCAATATCACTTAAGAAGCTCAACACCATCGAGGACAAAGCAGATGCTTTTAATTGGTAACCCCTCCACCACCTTAAACAATTACTCCTTCCACCACTTGCACATTGGCAGTAATGTGTACCTGCAAGATGTATGTAGCAACTCGGCAAAGATTTTTTCAACAGCTGCCTCCAAATCCACAAACCCTGCAACGTAGAAGGACAACTACGGCAGCAGACACATGGGAAGGCCACCACCTGCAAGTTGTCTTCACGTCATACACCATCCTGACTTACAATAATATCACCATTCCTTCACTGTCCCTGGGTCAAAAACCTCATTGACAACACTATGGGTGTACCTACACCAGATGGACTGCAGTGGTTTAAGTAGGCAGCTCATCACCACCTTTGCAAGAGTAATTAGGGATGGGCAACAGATACTGGCCTGGTTGGTGTTGCTGACATCCTGTAAATGAATGAAAGTTTCTGTCCCTGGGTTATGAGGTGTGACCTCTGCTTTAAGACTATGGTGAGTAGCGGTTCACTAGAAGTATTGCATTTGTGTGCTGGGCCCCTGGGATTTTCAGGGCTGCAGGTTCCCACACTCTCCTCCAGCAATGTAGTTATGTGATGAGCAAGTTCAAAGTAAAATTACTTGACATACTATGTTAATCAAGAGCTGTTAAATATTAGGACATCCAATTGATGATTTAATTTAGCCCAAAGTGACAAAATGTTCTGTGGTTATTGTATAACTGGAGCTTGGAGATTATCATCTGCAGAGACCAGTTACTTTGGGTTGAATATGGAACTGGAAAGGTTCTCTAGGGTTCTCTTAAGTTCTTTCATACAATAAGGGGTATTTTAGGAAATTAAATAACTGGAATTAACTCAAAATATGGCAGATTTGCTTTGTGAAAGGTTTAATAGATCAAAAAGCCTTAAAAGTAAAAAGTTTATTAATTAGTCACAAGTAGGCTTACATTAACACTGCAATGAAGTTACTGTGAAAATCTCCTAATCGCCACATTCTAGTGTTGTTTGGGTACACAGAGAGAGAATTTAGCATAGCCAGTGCACCTAACCAGCATGTCTTTTGGACTGTGAGGGGAAACTGGGGGACCCTGAAGGAACGCCCGCAGACACAGGGAGAATGTGCAGACTCTGCACAGTCAGTGACCCAAGCCAGGAATCAAACCCAGGTCCCTGGCACTGTGAGGCAGCAGTGCTAATCACTGTGCTACCGTGCTGCCCCTTTCTACCAAATATCTGGTAATTATAATTTAAAATGATCAAGTGCAGATTCAGTAAATCTTTAATTGCGTTTCTTCAATATCAGGAATGGGTGCAATTAGTATTGCTACTTCTCAAGTTTTTGTGAATAAACAACAACTTGAATATCAATACATACCTGAGCAATTCTCTGTATTAAAGACAACATTTTGTTTGGTCACATGAAGGGAGGTCTTTAAAATAGAATTGGTGCCAGGGTGCAGTTGGAATGGGGCATAGCCCCATCTGATTATTGACCCTTTTTGAATTAATTGTTGGTTGCAGTGAGGATGGGGAGAAGCCTGAGTCCAACTCCCTCCTGCCTGATTAAATGCCCCCGCCACCAAACTTGTCATGAGACTGGACATTAAATTCTGCTCAGTATATTAGTTTGTTGCAAATGTGACACACCATAAGGTCCCCAACTCCACCTACAAACATCAGCCTGGGTGGAACATTTGTTGCCCCCAAGGTTAATATTCAGATGGAAGTGCTGCTGCCACAATCCAAAATAACAGACTTTGCCCCATTGAGGACAGATTCTCTGCTGGTACTTATTGGTTGGCTAAACATTGTATTTTTACATCTAATTAAACAAACTGATTCAAATTACCTGTGAGCAGCTCCAACTGGTATGACTCCCTCGGCATAGGAGAATTTGAGTTAATGGATTTAACTGGCTGCAAAGAACAAGTAGTTTGCCAACAAGAAGCTCAACTCAGCTGGAGAAAAATTAATTGGCGTCAGCTCAGTTCTGGAAAAAAGGACTAAACAAAAGACTTGTATTTGCATAGTGCCTTTCACAGCCTCAGGATTTCCCAAAGCACTTTGCAGTCAATTAAGTAATTTAGAAATGTAGTCACTGTTGTAATGTAAAAAACATAGCAGCCATATTATTCAGAGCAAGCTCCCACAAACAGTAACGTGATAATGACAAGTTAATCTAATTTTGTGATATTGATTGAGGGATAATTGTTGTCCAGAATGCTGCTCTTATTCAAAATAATGTTATGGGATCTTTTACATCAACCTGAGAGACAAGGAAGAGCCTTGGTTTAACATCTCATCCAAAGGTGGCAATTCTAGCAATGTAATACTTCCACCGTCAGATTAGAATTTTCTGCTGTAGTCCGGGACTGAGACTTGCGCGCACAACCTTCTTAGTCAGTGTGCTGCCAATTGCGCTATAGCTTACAGTGCTTACAGGGAGATTTTAGTACCATTGAATTGGTAGGAAGAGAAAAGTAAATAAAGAGAATGAAAAATGCTTAGAGTCATAATACAGCATGGAAACAGGCCCTTCGGCTAACCAGTCCATGCTGACCGTGATGCCTTCCCAGTTAGCCCTAATTGCCCATGTTTGGCCCATATCCCTCGAATGCTTTCCCATCCATGTACTTACCTAAATGCTTTTTAAATGTTGCTATTGTACCTGCCTCAATCACATTCTTGGGCAGCTCATTCCACACGTGCACCATCCTCTGTGTGAAGAAGTTGCCCCTCAAGTCCCTTTTAAATCTTTCTCCTCTCACCTTAAATCTATGACTTCTAGTTTTCAATTCCCCTTTCCTGGGAAAAAGACAATGTACATTTTTCCTATCCACGCCCTTCATGATCAGTAAGGTCACCCCTCATTGTCCTACATTCCAAGGGATAAAGTGCTAGACTGGCCAACCTCCCCTGACAACTCAGGCTCACTAGTCCTAGGACTAGAGGGCACAGCCTCGAGATAAAGGGGGGGCGGTTTAGAATGGAGTTGAGGAGGAACTTCTTCACTCAAAGGGTGGTGAATCTCTGGAATTCTCTGCCCGTTGAAGTGGTGGAGGCTGCCTCGCTAAATATTTTTAAGACGTGGGTTGATAGGTTTTTGATAGGCAAGGGGATTAAGGGTTATGGGGTGAGGGTGGGAATGTGGAACTGAGACACGACAGATCAGCCATGATCTTATTGAATGGCGGGGCAGGCTCGAGGGGCTAGATGGCCTACTCCTGCTCCTATTTCTTATGTTCTGGAAACATCCTCGTAACTCTTCTTTGTGCTCTTTCCAGTTTACCCTATAACTAGATATCCAAAACAGAAAATACTTTGAGCGCAGCTTCACCAATGACTTATACAACTGTAACATAATGCGGGGGAGTCTTCCTGTCCTGCCCGCCACGGGAGTTGTAGCGGGCGGGGAGGGGAAGAGGGGGGAACCATGCAAAGATCCATTGACCTCGGGTGGGATTTTCCGGTTTTGGGGTGAGCGTGACATTCGTCCAGTGTCCCAACTCGTATGTTCAATGCCTGGCTGATGAATGCCAGTGTACTAAACACCTTCTTCACCACCCTGTCTACCTGTGACACTGCTTTCAACGAACTAAGTCCCTCTGTTTCTGAACACTCCGCAGGGCCCTACCATTCAGTGTGTAAGTCCTATCTTGGTTTGACTTTCCAAAATGCAACACCTCACACTTATCTGCATTGAAATAAATTTGATAATCCTTGGCCCACTCCCCAAACTGATCAAGACCTTCCTGTAATTTTTGATAATCTTCGTTATCAACAATACCTCATAATTTAGTATCATCAGCTTGGCTGATCATCAGAAATAAAAAGAAACAAACTTGGTTTTGGTCTCCTGACATTTCTCATGCCATCATTTATACCATGACCTCAGCAGTGCCCAGCTTCAGAGTCAGTTCAGCTGTAGATTCTGCAGTAGAGTCCTGCAAAAGTAAGTCACAGCTCTCTTATCCTCTACCTCAGCTGGAGGGGGAGACCCCTGGTCTACTCTACTAAATACAGCCCAGAATGTCTGACTTCAATGCAGATTTTGTTTCAGTTGAAATAATTTTCATGTGCACTTTTTTGGCAAAATACCACTTTAAAATTCTAAATGTCAAAAGAAACTCCAGCTTCTGAGTGGTTAGCATCCAGGCACAATCACTTGCCAGTAACGCGAGGATTTCTCAGACCTAAGAAATGTTACCATGTTACAATTGTTATATTTGTATTTGAGAGAGTGAAAAGTTAGACTGCTCTTGGTGTGATATTGTGCTGAAGCTGTGAGATGAGGATTGGGCTGAGGGTTAAATGCCAGCCTAGAAATGAAATTAATACAAGCTTCATGTGTGGGGATCTGTGAGGAAGTTGGGGGATGAGATTGTAGCCTATGCGTTATCACCATATTTGTACACTGCAGATGATACTTTAAACATAATACTGTGGAATATTTTGATGTCCTTGTTACAGACAGAGTAGAATGACAACTATTTTATTCTAGCAACTATACCCATGTAATAAAAATGACAATTTGTCCGGTAAAAAATTCATGTCTTGACCAGTACTAAATGATAGCCATTTTAAATTTGTTATGAGACTGTGATTCTAACAGATAGATGAAATTTATAGATGAAGGTTAGTTTGATCCTAGTTCTGATTTTGTTTTACCTGAAATGCACAAGTTTGCATCTACAAAATTCTGATGCTTTCTACTACCAGAGATTGCTGCGGATTATGTTAATGCACAATTTTGAAGTCCTTTTCACTTATTGCAAATTCTATTGAACGTGGGCTGGGAGTGAAGTTTAAAGTTTATTTATTAGCGTCACAAGTAGGTTCACATTAACACTGTAATGAAGCCTCTGTGAAAATCTCCTAGTCGCCACACTCTGGCGTCTGTTTGAGTACTCTAAGGGAGAATTTAGTATGGTCAATGCACGTAACCAACACGCCTTTCAGACTGTGGGAGGAAACCGGAGCACATGGCAGAAATCTATGCAGGCAGGGTGAGAACATGTAGATTCCGCACAGACAGTGAACCAAGCAGGGAAGTGAACCAGGCCCTTGGCAATGTGAGGCAGGAGTGCTAATAACTGCGCCACCGCGCCGCCCAGGTGTCACTGTATTCTGCATTAGTAGCTTCAAAATAACAGGACCAATTGAGTAAGGCTGTGCTGCTCGTGCAGTGGATTACTTGATAGACATTAGGATGAAGATATTGATAGTGGAGGTTTCCAGAACTGATTTATAATTAACAGATTTTTTTGGTTCCAAAGAATCACAACTTTTTCAAGACCTCATCGAATGAACTAACATCTTGTTTATTAAATCCAAATCTGTGAAAATTCATGTTTGTAAAGGCCATCCACCACTTCACAAATTGTGAAGGCCTCCTTCTGTCAGGACTGCTCACCCATCTAAAATACAGAGATAATTCTGACTTTTGAAAGTAACTTCCATAATGATAACATTTTTGCTGACTATAGAGATTTTTTTTACAATGAAATGCCTGCACTTTATAACTAATTTATACAAAACAGCCTCACTGTTACTTAAACACCCGTCAGGCCATTTATTCACAATTTGGGAGTTGTTAAGAAAGGCCGCATGTATTGCTCTTGAGAAGAGATGATGAACTAGCTCTTTAGACAATTGTCTGTCTGTCTCATCCTGTTATCTGCTGAAATCATGATTTGGCCTTTCAGACCTCTTATTCAGTACTTGCTCCTTTGTCAATTTTAAACTCTTGAGGTGTCTGAATTACCTCCTCTTTCACTATGACTTGGGTGGTATCTTCTTTCTTGATCAAGGAAGATGCAAATACCTCAGCTATGTCCCCCGCCTCCTGTAAATTCCCTTTGTGCCTCCTAATCAGCCCTATTCCTCCTTTTACCATCTTCTTACTATTTCTATGCCTATAAAAGATTTTAGGATTCCTTCTATATTATCTGCCAGTCTCCTTTCATACTCCCTCTTTGCTTTGGTTATTTGCTTTATCATTTCCAGCACAGTGGTTAGCACTGCTACCTCACAGAGGCAGGAACCCGGGTTGAATTCCTGCCTTGGGTCACTGTCTATGTGGAGTTTACACATTCTCCTTGTGTCTGCGTGGGTTTCCTCCGAGTGCTCCAGTTTCCTCCCACACTCCAAAGATGTACAGATTATGTTAATTGGCCATGCTATATTGCCCATTAGTGTCAGGAGAACTAGCAGGGTAGATGTGTGAGTTTAGGGGGATAGCGCCTGCATGGGATTGTTGTCAGTGCATGCTCAATGGGCCAAATGGCCTCTTTCTGCACTGTAGGAATTCTAAGATTCTTTCCCTCTGAATCTTCTTTATTTAGCCTAGTTCTCAGTTGTATTATCCACCTGACCTCTGTCACAAGGACATTTTTTTCTTCTTCACCTTAACCTCTAACTCTCACAGCACCCAAGGAGCTTTGGATAATAAATATCATGTTTAGTGCTGTTTTTGTTATGACACATCTACTTAAGACATACACAGTGAGCACCCATGTGACTCATTTGATGACTACAGTGGAGTTTTTGAAAAATGTTTCCTAGTGCTCCGACACAGTGCTTGCCATCCACCTGCTAACCTGTTTCTCCATTTCTATGGATACCTCTAGATTGTGCCTGCCCTTGTCTGGCATGTTAATCCTGCCTAGGTGCCAGTATCTGTGCTGGTGCTTGGTGCAGGGTGAGGGATGCTGCATCCTCTGAGAGTTCATCTTCATCCTCAGACGCAATAATTGGACCAACAAGTCTGCTGAAGAGCCTTCACCGGCACAGGAGACACAGGAAAAAGGATATTACTTGCCACTTGGAAGCACTCAACAGAATTCAAAGTCACAATGCCAGCACCATGAGAAGCATACACACCAAGAGATCTGACATATAGCAACCATTAAACCACACTTGCAGCATCATCACAAGGTTTCCACTAGGAAGCTTCCCTATCTTTGAGCAGGAACAACATATTAATCATTCATGAAAGCATGCCAAGCATTAGTAAGCCTTCCACTTGCCCTCTCCCCGTCTGTGTCACAGTTTCAGCTCCTTTCAAACTCACCAGATCCATGCTTTCCTCCAATCCTGCTTCTGCTGTTGGATTGAGTAGATTCTGTTGAGGTCAACAGGAGAACATTCTCTCCTGTGGCATCAGGATTGCCAGATCTGACATTCAACCTCCAGTCCTGCTTCTTTCCCTGGAATTATGGGCCCATTTTTTGAGAGTAGATGTTACATTGCAATGATTATCATGCTTAGCTTAAATGTTATCCCACTTCAAAAGTAAGAGAGAAATGCGTAATGCAATTATTATCATTCCTCGGTGGGATGTCATCCCATTTCTGTGGAATTCTCTACTCCGGATTGCAGTGAACATCAGAACATTAAATAAATTTAAGGAGGAGACAGATAGTTTTTAATCAGTAGCGGGATTTAGGGTTCTGGGGACCAGGCAGGATGGAGGAGGTGAGGCTGAGCTGAGATCAGGCTCAAGGGACTGAATTGCTAACTCCTACTTCTAGTTCTTATATTCAAAGGTAAGTGAGATATTCAAAGCATGATCAGCATAATGCTTGGTAGCCAAGACACTGTGCATCTTCCTCATGTATAAGGTCTTCTCCTGCCACCACAATGACACCTCTACAGAGGCATCGGGTCCATAGACAATGCCATTGTTGCATAATGTTGCCTTGGGCCTCATAGGGCTCCAGCCTTTTCGAGCCTTCCCTATTCCCTCCTGAAACAAGGGTGAGGACTTATTCACCTTTGCTGATCTCAAGAGGTCTTTCAGCCTCTTCCTATATTGTGTCAAGGTACAAGGCATGACACCCATGCTGCCTCCTCCCAGGCCGAAGGTTTCATAGAGAGAGGTTCTAATGCCAGCAGATTCCTGTCCGCTGGCACTAGGACTTCACTCCTGGTGAACATAGCCTGGAGGAGGGTGTGGATGGAATCATCGTCAAAATACAGGGCTTTTTGGCCTTCTGCTACTTCCTCGTCCTTTGTTCTCTTGTCTCAGCTATCTATGATGGAAAACATGATAAAACAAAACAGTTTCTCAACATTATAAATGGATATAAATTGTCCCATTGGTAAGACGCAGCATAGGTTCATGAAGGGAAGTCATGTTTGACTAATTTGGTGGAATTCTTTGAGAACATTACATGTGCAGTGGACAATGGGAAATGTGTGGATGTAGTCTACCTGGATTTCCAGAAGGCATTTGACAAGGTGCCGTACCAAAGACTGCTACATAAGGTAAAGGTGGACGATATTATGAGTAATGCATTAAACATAAGAACATAAGAACATAAGAAATAGGAGCAGGAGTAGGCCATCTAGCCCTTCGAGCCTGCCCTGCCATTCAATAAGATCATGGCTGATCTGTCGCTGCTCAGTTCCACTTTCCCACCCTCTCCCCATAACCCTTAATCCCCTCTCTTATCAAAAACCCATCAACCCGCGTCTTAAAAATATGTAGCGAGGCAGCCTCCACCACTTCAACGGGCAGAGAATTCCAGAGATTCACCACCCTTTGAGTGAAGAAGTTCCTCCTCAACTCCGTTCTAAACCGCCCCCCTTTTATCTTGAGGCTGTGCCCCCTAGTCCTACTGTCTTTTTTGAGCGGGAAGAGTCTCTCCACCTCTATCCTATCCATCCCATTCATCATCTTATACGTCTCAATGAGATCTCCCCTCATTCTTCTAAACTCTAACGAGTACAAGCCCAGTTTATTCAGCCTCTCCTCATAGCTCAACCCCCTCAACTCCGGTATCAGCCTAGTAAACCTCCTCTGCACTCCCTCCAAGGCCAAAATATCTTTGCGCAGGTGCGGCGCCCAAAACTGCACACAGTACTCCAGCTGCGGCCTCACCAATGCCCTATACAGCTGCAGCAAAACCTCCCTACTTTTATAAACAAAAAGCAAAGAATGCGGGTAAATAGGTATTTTTCCGATTGGCAATCAGTGACTAGTGGTGTGCCTCAAGGATCAGTGTTGGGACTGCAATTGTTTACGATTTACATAGATGATTTGGAGTTGGGGACCAAGTGTAGTGTGTCAAAATTCGCACATGACACTAAGATGTGTGGCGGAGCAGAATGTGCAGAGGGTGCCGAAAGTATGCAAAGGGACATAGGTAGTCTAAGTGAATGGGTGAGGGTCTGGCAGATGTAGTACAATATTGTAGAAATAACAGCAAAATGGACTATTATTTAAATGGTAAAAAATTGCAGCGTGCTGCTGTGCAGAGGGACCTGGGTATCCTTGTGCAGAAATCTCAAGGAGTTGGTTTGCAGGTGCAGCAGGTAATTAAGAAGACAAATGGAATTTTGTCCTTTATTGCTAGAGGGATGGAATTTAAAAACAGCGAGGTTATGTTGCAGCTGCAAAGGTGCTGGTGAGGCCACACCTGAAGTACTGTGTACAGTTTTGGTCTCCTTACTTGAGAAAGCATAAACTAGCACTGGAAGGGGTGCAGAGGAGATTCACTAGGTTGATTCCGGAGTTGAGAGTGTTGACTGCGTAGACTAGGGCTATACTCATTGGAATTCAGAAGAATGAGGGGAGATCTTATAGTAACGTAAGATTATGAAGAGAATAGATAAGATAGAAGCAAGGAAGTTGTTTCCACTGGCGGGTAAAGCTAGAACTAGGGGGAATAACTGTAAAATAAGGGGCAGCAGATTTAAGACTGAATTGAGGAGGAACTTCTTCATACAAAGGGTTGTGAATATGTGGAATTCCCTGCCCAATGAAGCAGTTGAGGCTACCTCATTGAAGTTTTTCAAGGCAAGGAAAGATAGATTAATGTGCTGCCCCTGTCTAACAGTAAAAGTACTTGAATGGCTACTTATTTTTTTTTTAAGCATTGGCTATAAATGAGATGCAGTGATGACTGAGAGGTAGGGCCGCTGCAGTGTGAAGATGTGTCTGAGGAACGTTGAGGGGCCTATCGATTAGAGCTGAGCCTAGGAACCACCTGCCAGGAAGCCGGCCTGTCTTGTGTGCGGTCTGTTTGGAGTGTGGACTTTTGCGTTCCTGCATCACACCCAGTTCCCAAATCTTCCCCACCCACCCGCTCCTCCTCTTTCTTGTTTGCCCCCTTAATCTTTTGGACAATAGACCATGGATCCCACTTGTTCCTGACAAATACTTGCCGAGACAAAAAAAGAGGCGCACCTCTGGTGATACTGGGGTCTTGTGTGCGTTATGTGTATTTTTCCTCGTTTACTTTACCGTTAATACAAGTGACTTTTTTTATTTAAAAAAAAGGAATTAAGGGTTATGGTGAGCAGGTGGGTAAGTGGAGCTAAATGCATGAAAAGATCAGCCTGATCTTATTGAATGGCAGAGTAGGTGCGAGGGGGCAGATGGCCTACTCCTGCTCCTAGTTCTTATGTTCTTATTAAGATCATGAAAGACTTTCTATGACCAGACTGTATGCCGTTTGTGCTCACTGGTGAGAAACATCTCCAATTCTGGACATTTCAAGACCATTTACAGAAGAACTTCATCTCAAACAATGTCTGGTACCATCTCCAACAAATAACCTTGGTCTAACCAAGGTTCTACACAAATGTAATAGTCCTGCTTTCTGTATTCTGTTCCTCAGGGAATGGACCACACAACTTTGTTTGCTAGTTTGTGTTGCTTGTTTTAATGAGTTTTAGCATTTCAGTTTTCAGAAACAGACCTCACACAACATTCCCAGCTCCATTCATCCTGTTACCACATTACTCGCAGGCCCACTGATGTAGTCCCAGCAGATCTTGAGTAACAATTGCAAAATTAGCCCCAACCTCAGAGAATAATAGGGCTGAATTTTACCACATAATTTAGGAAACTGACATCAGGGCAAAGAACGAGGACTTGCTCACTGAATTTACCACAGGCCAGCCAATTAAATAGAAGAATCTGACATTTGCTGTGTCATCTGAAACTGCTTGTGCAAAGTGGCCCTTTAAATGAGTTGACATGACTTCCTTCCTGGTTATAGCTGTGGACACTGGACATCCCAGCAGCCAGCTCTGATTGGGTGGACAGGAGAAAGACATTCAGCCTTGCAGCCTTGAAACCAGCCCTGAGGCCCACAGTGAGCTAACTGCTATTGTGTACTGCGTTCTTCAACAGTGGGGGTGGGAGTCAGGAAGACACCCACTTCTGGGTGCAAGTGCAGCCCACCAAGATGGGACATATTATTCAGGCCAGTTTCATTTGGTAAATTAGTGTTGCTCTACCCAAATGCATTTCTGCTGCTATTGTCCAAAATTATATTCCTTCCTGTTTATGAGGAATACAGTACAGAATTTGTCTGTCTAGACTCCTCACACAATTATATTCCTAGTCCTCCTGGACCTCAGCCAGGAATTGTATTACTTAGATGATACAGCACAGACAACAAACTGTTAATTCAACTGGTCTATGCTGGTGATAACATTCCATACCTGCCTCTTCAAACTCTATCAAACTCTTTCTGCTTCCTCACATCTCTCCATTCCCTTCTTACCCATATCGTGGTGATTTGTTACAGATCACCCAGGGGGTCTGAAGCAACATGCAGTTTTACTGATGCTATGGATAAATGATGGTATAGGTTCTGACTGATATGAATCCCTCAAATGTATTGATACTACCTGTTTCACCTCCTCATGGCAGTGATTTCCATTTCTCATCAATTTCTATGCAAATATTTTCTTTCCAAATTAGTTGCTATTTGCAATCTGATATTTATCATTTGGACATGGCTGATTTTTATCTTAGTTCCACTCACCTACTTTAGTTTAGTAATCCTTAATATCTTTCTCTGACAAAAACCTATCAATTACAAACTTATATCCTGAATAGACCCACAATTGGAAACGATTTCTCCATATCCGCCCAATAAACCCCTTCATAAGTATAAAGACTTCTTTCAGATCTTCTCTTTTCCAGAGAAAATGAAGCCCCAGTCTGCTCAACCTTCCCTGATAGTTGCTTCCTTTCATGGCACAGCCTCAAGATAAAGGGGGGGCGGTTTAGAACGGAGTTGAGGAGGAACTTCTTCACTCAAAGGGTGGTGAATCTCTGGAATTCTCTGCCTGTTGAAGTGGTGGAGGCTGCCACGCTAAATATTTTTAAGACACGGGTTGATGGGTTTTTGATAAGCGAGGGGATTAAGGGTTATGGGGAGAGGGCGGGAAAGTGGAACTGAGCCACGACAGATCAGCCATGATCTTATTGAATGGCAGGGCAGGCTCGAAGGGCTAGATGGCCTACTCCTACTCCTATTTCTTATGTTCTTATGTTCTTATTACGGGCAATAACCTTGTAAACCTATCTACAATACCACCAAGTTTTTCAATATCCTTTTTTGACATATGAAGGACTAGAACTGCACACAGTATTCAAGAGTGGTCTAACCAAGGTTCTACACAAATGTAATAGTCCTGCTTTCTGTATTCTGTTCCTCAGGGAATGGACCACACAACTTTGTTTGCTAGTTTGTGTTGCTTGTTTTAATGAGTTTTAGCATTTCAGTTTTCAGAAACAGACCTCACACAACATTCCCAGCTCCATTCATCCTGTTACCACATTACTCGCAGGCCCACTGATGTAGTCCCAGCAGATCTTGAGTAACAATTGCAAAATTAGCCCCAACCTCAGAGAATAATAGGGCTGAATTTTACCACATAATTTAGGAAACTGACATCAGGGCAAAGAACGAGGACTTGCTCACTGAATTTACCACAGGCCAGCCAATTAAAAACTGGGGCCAGCCTAATTAGAAAGCTGGTAGCTCAAAAACCTCAGTAATGCTACTGGGAGTGATGGGCATTGCGGAGGCAGACCTAAAATCCTGGGGTACTCCAGGTAAATAAAGTAAAAATAATAAATTCAGAAAGTCAGAGGCCAAAAGGGAAACTCCTCTTGATCAGATTGTTGGATGGGGGCTGCCTACCTGGCCCATATCTGGCTCCAATGGGCCTTCTGACCAGTTGCAAAATGGCTGACTCCATGAAACTGAAGACATCCAATGTGGTGGGGGGAGGGAGTGGACCCAACAGTGAATGACAAATTGCCACCAGCCCATTCATGACCCTAATTGGAGTCTTAATAATGGATATCATGGAGACCGATCCACATCCCATCCGCTTCTCATCCACAACTGGGAACCACCCCTTCTCCCCAAACCCCCCACTCCCCCCACCACCCAGCAGCAGAACAATGTCAGGAAGCAAGCAACGTAGGTCTGGTAAAATTCAGTCCTATGAGTGAATCCTTACATCAGAACCTTTATTATAAGACAATAACCATGTGTCAGAATAAATGTATGAACAGGGTATGGTGGCAGACTAATAGGATAAGCCAAGAAAAGACCTACACACTCTGGAACTCTCCATCATACATGTTGCACTGAGATTTCACCCCTTTTTCTTCTGAAACATCCCAACCTTCACCCCACAAAAATAGGCAAAGAAGAACTCTTCTTCCTGATATTTATTAAGTTATAAAAGTCAGAAACAAAGACTTCACTAAGGCACTTGGCAAAACATTATGTTCAGTTTTATTGTTCCCTGTGTGAGGACAAATTCATGCTCCATTTGTTTCAATAATTGGAAAATGTCACATTGACATTCTACTATTAGAAATGTTTTTTTAATGGATGTTGGTCCCTGGGGCCTAAGGAGATATACTTTACAATCAAAGCATCCATTATCTGATGCACACCCAATGTCAATACAGAGCACAATAAATGAATTGATTGCTTGTTCTTATGTTTCTTATTTCTTGCTGTGAAAGTCCTATCTTTGCGTTCTAAGTGAAGGGTGGAAATATAAACATTTATACAACAGACGAGAATTTACTTCTTCTAGAGGAAGGGATTAGAGTAGTCAAGGCTATTTTCTTGTTTCTCTCTACACACAGTTCAAGGCCAGAAAGGAGTGACGTGGAATGAATTCTGGACTTTTGTTTGATGGCCTTTTTCTGATTCACTGCATGCTCCAGATCTTTATTACAATGTCTTTATTTTCACACTGAATATTAACTAACTTTATAGAGAGTTGTAACCAATTGAGATCAGTAGTTTCAATGTGATGGTGCTGCTTCACATTTTGAAACAATATCTGATAGCCAGCTTGTCAAATATTTGTTTTTTAATTGGTCTTGCTGTTGCAGTTTTAAATTGTAGAATGCCTGTATAAAACTTGATAGATATAGATTATGACTGCAGGTGAAATTTTCAGTAACCATCTTACTGAGTTCTTCTCCCACTGCTTGATACTGATGATTCCATTCCATCTTGCAAGGTCAGGCTTTGAGGGCTCAGACTAGCAAGTTGGAGACAAAAAAATGATCAGCTCAGGGCAGTTTGCGCACTCTGGGCCAGTGTAATATCAGGCAACCTGGACTAGAATAAAATAAGCTTGGTGGGGGATACAATGTGAGAGTGGCCATGTTGTATTCTGTGGAATCTGGGGAGCAGTTCTGTCCATCCTGACCCACAAAATTGATTTAAACTTACCTTCTTTGGCTGGACTATTTACCGACACTATGTTATTTTAAACTAGTAATTAGGACCATGTCATGTCATGACTCTGACTTACATAGCCATGTGTAGGCTGCTATAAGGCTTTGGTCAATTGGCAATGAACCCTGGAGGAGATAGAGAAAACCGCGTTGTCAGGAACTGGAGGTAAAGTCACTCCCTCTATTTTCAGGGCCATACTAATGGGTTTACACTTAGTTGGAGGTTTCAAAATCGTCTCCATGGTTTAGGATTTGTGACTAAGATTTACAATAAAAGCCATTCTTAATGTTAATCTTTCATTTTTAAAAATATTAACCAAAGTGGATAGGAATAAGAAAACAATGTATAAATTCAGAAAGCAGACAAACATTTTGCTACAATACACAATTTACATTAATGTAATGAGTTACGATTCAAATAATAAAACATCTTTGGCAAGAACTTCCTCCAAAGTGGCATCAAGAATGGCAAGGGTTAGAAAGCTCCTAGCTCTATGATCAAGTGAATGATTGAGAAGTTAAGGAAACTTGGCTTAAAAATCATACCTAATTCCTAGGCTGATACCGGAGATGAGGGGGTTGGACTATGAAGAGAGACGAAATAGACTGGGTCTGTATGCGTTGGAGTTTAGAAGGATGAGGGAGGATCTTATAGAGACGTATAAGATAATGAAGGGGATGGATAGGGTAGAGGTAGAGAGATTCTTCCCGCTCAGAAAGACAGCAGGACTAGAGGACACAGCCTCAAGATCGGGGGGGGGGGGGGGGGGGGGGGGCAGTTTAGAACGGAGTTGAGGAGGAACTTCTTCACTCAAAGGGTAGTGAATCTCTGGAATTCTCTGCCCGTTGAAGTGGTGGAGGCTACCTCGCTAAATGTATTTAAGTCACAGGTAGATAGGTTTTGGTAGGCAAGGGAATTAAGGGTTATGGGGAGAAAGAGGGAAAGTGGAACTGAGCCACTTCAGATCAGCCATGATCTTATTGAATGGCGGGGCAGGCTCGAAGGGCTAGATGGCCTACTCCTGCTCCTATTTCTTATGTTCTTATGTTTAGGTATTTACTAAATATAAATCATGCTAATTCGCGACTACTTTCTTTGTCTTGGAAAAATAAATTGAAGTGAATATATGCAACACATTTTCTCAGATTTCAATTGTCAGTATTGCATTTGGAATTTAAATATATGGCCGGAATCTTACCACCATTCATGCCGGTGGGATTTTCTCATCCCACCGCAGTGAGCGGAGATTTGGCTGGCTGTCAAATTCGCCCACTTCGCTGCAGCGGGAGTGTGGCATGAGCAGCAGGTAAGATCGTGCCCTATATCTTTAGTGTTTCCAACCTGTATAATGAACATTTATGTTTGATGTAACATATTAAAATATGATGCTGGCAACTATTCAGTGGCAAAAAAGATTCTATTTTGGAAAATTTCTGAGAATTTTCTGCAACATCTGTACAAATTTGATGTGCTCTGTAATGTTGAATTTCTAATAACTTAATTTTGAATGTAAGAATTTTCAGTAATTGTAAGGTTGATTTTTAGCACTAGATGCATTTAGGAGGATGTGAAGGGATGGAGCAGGGAATTCGTCCCCACTATGGAAGACATGGGCCATTTGAAAACCCAGGCCTCACTTAAATTTTGTCTGCAGTGTTCATCAATCTGTGTTCACCCCTCATTCCCCAATTTCTAAAGTTAGTACACATGGGCTGGGCTTTGGTGCATGAATCATCGCAGGTGGATAGAAAATTTGATGTACCACCAAATGGGATTCTTCCCTTTTCACCAGGGGATCGGTATGAATATTTCTATATACTAAAAGTAGGTGAATCCCATCTGACAGACACTGCTAATACAATGGGAAACACTCCAGTTTTGCTGCTCGTGGGAGCACTTTGTTTCATTTTCAGAGAATTGCAGTGACTGTCTCGTTAAACTCCATTTTCCCCATAACCTCTTTTTCAATCTCTCAGAATGGGAATCTATCCCCAGCACAGTAAATTAATTTCTCTAATTAAGCTATCAAATAATATTCTCTGTGAATATTGTGTATTCCTCAAGCTCTTGCAGTCTTACACAGAATCAATCACACCAGTATAAATAATCCCCATCATTTTCATTGTCCAGTTCAGTGGGAGAGTCCTTGTTTGCTTCTTCCCTTATCTATTCAATTATCAGTTGTACAACTCTGGCGATACCTTCCCTTTCTCTTTCCATGTTGTGACCATCAGAGTTCCCCAAAGTTCTTGGCCCCTCCCTTCTGAATTTACTTGCTGCACACCGCCGACCCCTCTCCCCCAACTCCCTCAAACTCCATTCCACTGACAGAGTTCCTGCGTATACCCTTCATTGTTTGCCACACTATCAGTAGCTTACACTGTCAGCTGTCTAGATGTCACACTTGAGAATTCCTCCAATAAACTCTTGAATCTATCACTCCCTATTCTTTTGACATCCCCCTTAAAATTGTTTAATCTATTTAACTAAGTTTGTATTCACTCCTAATATTTCCTGCTTTGACTTGCCATCCATTGAGGTGGCTTTGTAAGTTATTCTGTGGATAAATGCAAGGTGGTTGTTGTTTTAGAAGTGGTAGTATTTTTCATAGAATAGTAATGGGAATGTGGAAATGTATTCATGTTTGCTGGTGTAATAAGCTGTTCGTATTTGCATGTATACAAGCTTAGGGGCTGTAAATTTGAAACTCAAAATAACCAATGTGCAGCTCTCCTTGTATTGCCCTTGGAATATCTGGCAATGCCAATATTGTACATACATAAAATAACATTGTATGATCACAACATACTTCTGTTTATTAATAACTCAAACACTTCTATCATACCCTCCATGGATCTTTAGGAATGCCTCTCTACAATATCCAGCAATAAAACTTGCTGGGGTAAACATATTGCTGTGGTGATTTTAACATGGACAAGTCTTTTCTTATTACTTAAGGTTACAAAATTGATGTAGGTGAGTAAGGCCCATATCATTCACCCAAAATCCAAAGACTGCAATCTCCCCCTACCATGGTGTACAGTTTTTTCTAAGTTATTAAAGGATATTTGCCTTTACCATTCTTTTGTGAAGTTCATTCCATACCTTGTTAATTTTTCTCTGAAGATAAATCAGTCCTTTTTAAAGTATTTCACTACCCCCTCCTGTACAGCCCACCCAACATTTTATTCTTCTCCCATTGGATGAGTTTGAATTGGTCTTGAATGAATCAGTATCTCTCTGAACCAGTTAGTAGTAAATGTGTGTTAAACACCAGCAAATATAAAGGTCTATTACTCGATATATTTACAGCCAGACAAAAACTCCATTGCTTGTCTACAACACTTTTCATGTCTTTGTATTAGCTTTACATGCACTATTGCAGCAAGGCTTCGTAACATTTAAAATAAATCTAGGAAGGTACTATTACTTTAATGGGAAGAAAATAATATGCATGAAAAATAAGAGATCTATGGCCCCTGGTTGACAATTAACAATGCTCATTGGCAGTGAGCTAAATTAATGTAATATTGTGATGCATTAAAAGGTCACTACTGAGCTTAAATATTGACATAATCCTGCCACTTTGATGAAGCTTTGGAATACTGTATGCAGGTCTGGTTGCTGCAGTACATAAAGATTTTGCAGCTATTGAAAAGATACTGAAGACCACAAACAGAATAACGAGAGATTAGATTAGGATAAGCAATTGTATGAATTTACCATTTCTCTCTGGAAAAGTTGAAAGATGATATGAGATGATATGTGGAAACAATGTGCTGAGTGATAGGAAACAGTAGTGGTAAATGTTTGTGTTTTGGACTGGAGGAATGTATACAATAAGGTTCTATATCTGCTGTTACGAGGATCACAGCTTTTCTTGATCAGATTTGTAACCTAGACTTGAGTGTGCAGGACATAATTTCAAAATTTACAGATAACACAAGGTTTGCAAATGTTGTGAACTATGAGCTTCAAGAGTTCATAGACTCATTTGAGGAATAGACCGACATGTGGCAGATGAAATTTAATTCAGAGAAGTGTGAAGTGGTATATTTTGGCAAGAAGAATGAGGAGAGGCAAGATAACATAAAGAGAACAATTCTAAAGGGGAGTGCAGGAACAAGGGGTATATATGCACAAATTGTTGCTCTCCCCCAAGGTTTAGCATTCAGGTCAAGAAGAGCTTGGAGTGTCCTGCACCCTCCAACAGAAACTGTACACTTACATCCTTGTTCTAGTTCCTACTTGCATGCGTCTTGTGCCAGATCATGTAACAACCTTGCTATCTTTACTCCAGTATCCACTTCTATATGTATATTTGTGCTGGTGCAGCATGTGCATGAGTCATGGAACAATCCATCCTGAGAATGCTTGCCCTTTTCTGAGACTCTTCAGCCTCCTCCTGCATCAGCTCCTCATCACCCATTAAGGATCTGTGGAAGATGAAAGACATGAGTTGGTGCTGACATTGGGAAAAAGTATAATCAGGACAAAGGTAGAAAAAGTGTAAATAATGAAATTTCAGTTACTGGTGTCAAGTGACAGTTCATCACCTAATTCTGCCACTAGGTCTCTGGGCCAATGGCTTTCATCACCAACACCTATTGTGTGTGCCACTCTGCTGATCTTGAGGTACCCTCCTCCAATACAATCACAGTGGCTATGACTGAAGATCTATCCCCTGTTCTCTGCCTCTCTTTGGACTTGTCCACATTCCTCCTGAAATGATAGAATGCAAAGAGTTATGAGTGTGGAAAGTGGGACATATGTTGAAGATGAAATGAAAACAGTTGTAGAGGGTAATGTGGGAGATGGTTGTGAGATGCCAATAGGATGAGGCTGACTACTGATAGTTCAGATGGACACTCTGAATCATTTGTGTGCATCTTAGAGGTATTAATCATATGGGCACATGGTTGTAACTGACTTCTGATAACAAATTTTATGACTCCAAGGACCAGGGCGAAACAAGCAAACCTGGAAATTAACAGCACAGAAGAACCAAGGAACAGAATATCTCGAGTGAACACCCTCTCTCTCTCTCTTTCTCTATCTCCATCCATGCTGCAAACTTGATCTCTGTTTGCTACTTGACTATCCACATGTCACAGGCAGAGTTTTAAAGCATTAATTCGGCAGCTGTCATATTCATAAGGAAAGATAAACTAACCATCAACATGGGGCATGGTGGAACGCTGGTTAACACTGCTGCCTCACAGCGCCAGGGACTTGGGTTTGATTTGGGTCAGTGTGTGTGTGGAGTTTGCATGTTCTCCTCTGTTTTCTGCGTGAGTTTCCTCCAGGTGCTCCTGTTTCTGCCCACAGTCCAAAGATGTGCGGGTTAGGTGGATTGGCCATGCTAAATTGCCTCCTATTGTCAGGGGGACTAGCTAGGATAAATGCATGGTGTTATGGATATAGGGCCAGGGTGAGATTGTGGACAGGGTGGGATTGTACAGATTCGATGGGCTAAATGATCTCCTTTTGCTCTGTAGGATTCTATGAAACCACCTCAATACCAAATTCTAAGGAACCACAGAGCCAGTCTGGCATCATCCAAGTCTATAAGATCTATGTATCTTTAACTTTTATTGGACTCTTAAAAAGCCTGTTTACTTTATCTTCCCACTCTGTAACTTCTTGGTGTGTGTAAAGTTCAAGTTTGTGGAAGCATTTTATCATTTTACTTACGTTGAGTTAACCGCAGTAAAGACTACACTTTTTTCTTAGACAAGGTGCTTTGACTTTTTTTTAATGTCATTAAGGACAGCACCGGGAGTAAACTGAAATCCCTTTACCCTTCGCTTTAATGTCTATAATCACTGTAGCTTTTGGAGAGGAAGATGTGCATGTATCTTAACCCTAAGAGAGTAGTCAATTAAATAACAGTAGCAAGCTTTTGTAGGATTAAATAAAGAGGATTATTTATTCATGCATTCACTCCAGAGGTCCAAACACTGTGTCAATCACTTAGCAAGCACACATACATGCATGCACATACGCATGCATGCACGCACCCACGAATACATTTTGAGAGATTGTGTACTATCACAAATATCATCAAAAGAGTTGTTCATACTGAGATTACTGACATGGAGATTAGTATTACTGAGATAGAATGGTTCATATGTCTGGCTTATTGTGGGAGAACAGTCATTGTGTGCCTGGTAAAGAAAGGAGTCTTCTCCACTCCAAAATTCTAGTTCAGTTGAATTGAAATAGCTGAAGTCAGATATCAAGATTATTGCAGGATTTCCTCAAAGAGATAAATATTCAGCAAGTCACTTACAATTTTCACTCAAGAGTTCCAATTTCTTTTTAGGTGGATCAGGTTTAGAAAACTGACTGGGAGACTTTTTAAAATTTTACAGTCTCCAGGTTCTTAAAGACAAAGATGACATAACCTTTTTCTGCAATTGCTGTGTTTTGCTGTGTGCTTTGCAGGTCTTTTTGTGTCTTAAAGGATTTTAGTGTTAGAAGCCAATTTAAGTCACAGGATTAGCTGCCATTTCCATCTAGGATAGTTTGAAGCTGAAAGCCATTGCTCTACAATGGATATAACGGATGAGTTCTTCACATTTAATCAGGATTAATTGTTCTTTACCCAGCTTTTACTGTTATCATTTCAACTCTGAGACAGAGTGGCATTTTCCCGTCCCACTTGCCACGGGTATCATACTGGGTGGGACAGGACCATGCAAAGATCCATTGACCTTGGGGCAGGATTTTCCAATCTTGGGGTGAGTGCTACTGGAAAATCCCATCCATCGAGTCTGGACTTGTGTATTGGATAAATTCCAAAACAACATCAAGTGTAAGTTCTGCAGATGATATCTGTTTTGGTATGTCAATTCCAGGGGGATGCTCCACCCAGGGTGATGGAGTAGGAATTTTCCGGATGCTGCAGAAAGTCAACGTTGAAGTTGAAAATGTAGCTGACCTTTGACAGGCATTTTAGATACTCTGTGAGTGTCCACTTAAAAAAAACAATCGAGGTTAGTTCCAGAAGCTTCCATGTGAACACAGTTTGTGTTTGCATTTATGAATAGGATATGTTTTCACTGGGCATAACACAGGCACGGTACTTAAATGGTTAAACAATCACTGAATTTGGCAAGCAAATTCTTAAAAAGCTGATGCAGTCAAATGAGGAGTGGGATAAGAGGGAAACCATTCTACTCCTCATCATTTGAATGTAACAGATGATAATGCTGTGGCCTCATTAAAGAACATTGGCTTCAATTACAATTTAGTTCCTGACCCACTATAAGCCTCCCCGCTGCATGTGGCTCTGTTTGATTACAATTCTACCCAAATTTTAGTGAGCTAGAGGCCAATCTTTAGAACAGGCCCCCTTGAGAGATGATGGAAACATGTACTTATTGATTGATATCATTAGTTGTCAACTCCATAACAAAACTGGTAGTAGGCAAACTAGATTGATCTTTGTTTTTCTTCCAATTCCTATGTTCTTGTGACTGAATATTACGTTCTCACCATTTCGTCCATTGCCCTCGCCCCCCCACCCCATGCATTTGGCTCAAAAATTTCACTTAATTTAATTTTAGCAAGTGATTTCATGAACAGCTGCGATCTTCAAGTGAATTGAACATGAGACAGTGAGGGCTGGCAGGTTAGTAACCATGGACCACAACCAAATTCAATTTTGTCATCACTTGGTTCTGCACAGGTGCAGTTCAGGTTTCACCGGCTCTTCCTTCCATTCCCCTTCCTTGGGTGGTAATGAAGAACAGAATCTCTGAGTAGCATAATAAATAATATAAGTTATTAGGTGGTAATCTCAATTGTATTCTTCTCATTGCCAGCAAATTCAGGTTGGCTAACTCTGCACAGGCTAATTATCTGCCTTATGTCAATCCTGTGTTATGATCAGTACCATTTTATTTTCTCTTCAGGTCCCTGTCACAGCTCCCCCACCACCATTCCCCATTACTCTTAAATTATAATGGGTCACTGCATCAACTGTCCTTCTTCTCTATCTAGCACACAATTAATTGCTGCTGTTCCTGAAACAGGCATGTTTTTCCACTTCAACAACTTCAAAAATATTTTATTCTGTTGCTAACAACTTACAGTTTTCTGGCACAGAGCTGCTGGCACATTACTACTTCCCTATCCTGCTCACTTCTTACTGTTTCTCTGCTTCATACTCCAGTACACTTTATAAGATCAACTCTCTGTTATTCCAAGAGGAATGACTGGCTCGCAATATATCAATATCAGCGGGAGAAGCACTAGGACTGACTAGTCTGGAGATCAGCTTGGGTTGGCCTTCTCATCCCCCTTCACTCTTCCCTCAAGCAATCAAACTACAGGCCACTTTGATGTTGTAACTTGTAGGCTATCTGAGATCCAGCTCCCATTGCTCACCAACCATAAGCGTCTAAGAAACTCTCATCTGAGCATCAACCACCAAAAGCATCCCATTCTAAAAACATTGTGCGAACTGGTGGGGAGCCACAGGAGGAACTATAGTAATAGTATTTTATGTGACACTAGGATTTTGCTATTTCTTTTGCCAATTATCAGTGAGATTAAAGTTATTGTTATTAGTATATCTTCACATCCATACTTTCTATTCTGTTTGGGAAACAGTGGGTAAGTGGTGGAAGGATTCCTGAGCTGATTGTCAGTTTATTGAACTGCAATGAATGTACCTTCTATGGCCAATAGGTTCTGGTGTTGGACTCAAACCTGGAGCTTCTGGTCCAGCAGTAGGTTTGTTGCCACTTTTCCACAAGGTCTCCTATAGGATTAAAGTGTAACACCCTTTCATTTGATTATCATAGATATAGAAATCCTACAGTACAGAAGGAGGCCATTTGGCCCATCGAGTCTGCACTGACCACAATCCCACCCAGGCCCTACCCCCATATCCCTACATATTTTACCCACTAATCCCTCTAACCTATGCATCTCAGGACACTAAGGGCAATTTAAGCATGACCAATCAACCTAACCTGCACATCTTTGGACTCTGTTGTCTATGAAGTAGCTCTGTGGCAACTGCAACATGATAGCTAGTAGGATGGTCATTCATTCATTGGAAGGAAAATGGATTGTCTCAATGTCCAGCAAAGGAAATGAGGATTGTAGTAGCAGTGGGAGAAGGAATAATGGTCAAAGCACTGTTGGTGTACAGTTTTGACAAAGCTTTGACAAAGGTTCGTCTGGACTCAAAACGTCAGCTCTTTTCTCTTGTACAGATGTTGCCAGACCTGCTGAGATTTTCCAGCATTTTCTCTTTTGGTTGGTGTACAGGTTTGGTTGTAGACTGATGTTGCAGACCTTCTGATACTGCTGTATCCTCTGGGTGATCAGTTTACTCCTCTTCATGTGGTGAATGGTCATCTTCAACATCTTCACTATTTCCCAAAGAGAAAAGAAAGTGAAGATATACTAAAAACAATAACTTCAATCTCATTGATAATTGGCAAAGGAAATAGCAAGATCCTAGTGTCACATAATGAACTATTACCATAGTTCCTCCTGTTCCCCACCACTTCGCACTGTGTTTTTAGAATAGGAAGCTGATGGTTGTTGATGCTCAGATGAGAGTTTCTTAGATGCTTATGGTTGTTTGTAACAGTAGTTTTTCCATTGTAGCAGAAGGTGACTTGATTGAACTGAGGGGTGTTAACAGGGTGTTAACATATAGAGAGGATGTTTCCTCTTGTGAGAAAATCCAGAGCCAGGCTTCACTGTTTAAAACAAAGGAGTAACTCATTTAAAACGGAGATGAAGTGAATTTGTTTTTCTGAGAGGATCATGAGTCTTTCAAATTCTCTTCCAGAAAAGACAGTAGAAGCAAAGTTTTTGAATAGTTTTAAGTCAAAAATGGATATATTCTTAGTAAACAAGGGGGGGGGGGTGATAGTTTATTGGTGTAGGCAGGATGCAAATTTGAGGTTACTATCAGATCAGCCGTTATCTTATTAAATGGCAGAGTAAACTCAAGGTGCTGAGTGGTTGACTCCTACTCCTTATTCATATGTTATGTAGGAGGTAGTGCAGCATTATTATTTTTAACACTCCCTCAGGGCAGTTCAGAAACAGAACTGTTGTTACCCATTGAACTGCTCTGTTTACTTATGGTTGTTGATGTATCTGATTTCTGCTGGCATCCTTGGATATTGAAGTTGGACAACCAGCCAAGTATACTAGAAGTCAGCCTGGTCAGAGAGAGTAACTTCTGGGCTGCTGGAGGCAGCAGATACAATGAGATGGGAGAACATTGGCATGAGTTGGTTAAACACCAGCTGGGCATTAATGGAGGAAAACCTTTTGCAGTTTATGAGGAAGCCAGGCTCAGTTGCAGCTACGTGGAATTGTCAGAATTTGACAAGGGCAATAAACCCTGCAGCTCGTTCTTAAAAAGAAGAAAGAACAAAGAAAAATACAGCACAGGGAACAGGCCCTTCAGTCTTCCAAACTTGTGCTGATCATGATGCCCTAACTAAACTAAAAAAAATCTGCCCTTATTGGTCCGTATTCCCTCCCTATTCATGTACCTATCCAGATGTCTCTTAAATGTTGGTAATGCGCCTGCTTCCACCACCTACTCTGGCAGCGCGTTCCAGGTACCTACTACTTGCTGTATGAAAAACTTCTCCCGCATGTCTCTCTTAAACTTTCCCCTCCCTCATCTTGAACCTGTGCTTCCTTGTAATTGACACTTCCACTGGAGGAAAAAGCCTCTGACTATCCACCCTGTCTATGCCTCTCATAATTTTGTAGATCTCTATCAGATCTCCCTTCAACCTCCATCTTTCCAGTGAAAACAATCCTAGTTTATTCAACCTCTCCCCATAGCCAACGCCCTCGAGACCAGGCAATATTTTGGTGAACCTTGTTTGCACTTTCTCCAAAGCTTCCACGGCCCTCCAGGAGTGTGGTGACCAGAACTGCACTCAATGCTCCAAATGCAGACTAAGCAAGGTTTTATGTGGCTGCAAAATGATTTTCCAACTCTTGTACTCAGTGTTCCAGCTGATGAAGGCAAGCATGTCATATGCTTTCTTCATCACCTCGGGCACCTATGTTGCCACTTTTAGGGAACTGTGGACCTACACACCCAGATCCCTCTATATGTTAATGTTCCTAAGGGTTCTGCCATTTACAATATAATTCACACTTAAATTTGAGACTCCAAAATGCATCAACTCACATTTGTCATGATTAAACTCCATCTGCCATTTCTGTGCCCAGGTCTGCAATCTACCTATACCATGTTGTATCCTCTGACAATTGCCGGCCTTATCAGCAACTCTTGTTGAAAGTTTTGGGAAAGTTCATGAAATCGGATGTCCAGCCAAACAGTGCATCAGTGACCTTCTTTACAGAGGAATGTCTGCAGTTTAGTTATATTACATACATCTGCAGCTGCAACCTGAAATGATCCTGATGCATCAAAATTCAGGCTGATGGTGATCTTAACAACCACCCCATAGGCAACGCAGTGCCAGCTGCAATTCCTGCTGTAAACTTATGCTGACAGGCAATCTGCTCCTGCACTAATTTTCACTAAGGTTCAAGTAGCTCAGTCTGAGCCTGTGCACTCTATTAGCATGGCAAGGTTAGCCCACCTCCTTTCTGGACTCTTCAGAACGTGCTTGTTTTAATATTGGAAACTTTTAAATCGGTTGTTGCTGGTATTGTTTCACCTCTTCTTACAGCCAGTAAGATAGCCAGCACTCAATAGTCAAGCTATTGAACATTCAACAGAATGGTTGAAATGACAAAAATTGCAAAAAGGAAAGACATGATTTCAACTATAAAACTGCCTTGGTAAACCTCCTAGAGTGCCCCATGTAGTTGTCACTGAACTAATTCTTTGCTGTTAAGTACCCCTTTAAATATTGCCAGAGGTGTCTGTTTCTGACCTGTACATCTTTAGATGGTTTCAGCACTGAGGGTTTATCATGCTAAAATGCATGATAAGGCTTTGGGGTCTATCCGAAACAGTCAGACCCTGATTTGCACACTAATGAAACTTTTGGTTGATCAAGGCTAGCTGCTCCGGCTTTCTGTGTCCTGATCACAATTAAAATGGTGGCAGGTGGACCGGTAGCAGAAACTGTATTGATGGCCATGAAGGCCATGGGCGATTGTCGATAAGTCACCTCGTGGGCTTCATGGAGTACGAGCTCCCTCATTGAGAAAATGGGGACTTGCCCCATATGAAGCATTAAGTGGGGACTTGCCCCATATGAAGCATTAAGTGGGGACTTTTAAATCTGTTATTCTCCTGGACCTTTGTTGTTGGTCCCAAGGTGCTGAATTGCTTAGCTGTGAGCTGTGGGAGAGCTCCCTTTCTTGGTACACAACAAAGGGTGCGTGGTGATGGGAAACTGGTATTTGGTTGAAATACTACATTGGCAATGAGGATAGGATGGGGTTACATCCAGTAGAGGATAAAGTAAAGGCCATCAAAGAAACATCAACCCCTAGAAGCACCACAGAGTTGAAATCCTTCTTGGGACTAGTAAACTATTATGGAAGTTTAATCCTGAGCGTGGTTTCCATACATGTCCTACTGCAAAAATACCCAAGATGGTCCTGGGAAACGTCATAAGTAGAGACTATATCTAAAGTTAAACATCAGCTACTGTCCATTTTGACCCTAAGAAAGAATTTATGTTGACTTTTGATGCTTCCCCACGTGGGGTTGGAGCAGTGCTGTCACATTGCTGGAAAGACGGGAAAGAAAACCCATCATGTATGCTTCCAGGTTCCTTTCAGACATGGAGTGACAGTATTCTCAGATGAGAAAGAAGCATTGGCTGTCGTATTTGGTGTGAAAAATTTCCATCGATGTATGTCTGGTAGATTTGTTTTATAGTTACTGACCCTAAACCCTTGTTGGACCTTTTCAAAGCGGACGAGGCAATCTGTCCCATTGCTTCCACTCAGATTCAGTGATGGGCCTGGCTATTGATGGCCTATGAATATCTTCTAGAACACCACCCTGGAAGCTGGATAACTACTGCTGACACACGGAGTCACCTCCTATTGCTCGCAGATTACCAGCATTGGCAGAGGTCATGATGACGCTGAAGTTTTGGGAGACTTTGCCAGTGTCAACAAGGCAGGTTAAACCCTGGACTAAAAAAATCCAACCCTTTCTAAAATAAGGCACATGATCTTGCACGGAGGATTCCAAGGACGATCCTGTGAAGAAATGAAATCTTACCTCAGGAAGAAAGATGAAAGTGTTGAGGATGGGATCATTCTTTGGGGGGTCCTGATTAACTGTTCTATCCCCAGGATGACATCCAATATTAACAGAACTACATAATGGCCACCGGGAGTATCCAAAATGAAGACGTTGGTTAGGAGTTACATCTGGTGGCCAGTCTTGACTCTGATGTCACAGACTTGGTAAAATGATGTGACCTCTACCAGGCAAATCAAAAACTCGCTCCCTCAGCCTTCCTACACCTATGGGAGTAGACTAGCAGGCCATGGGTATGTGTACATGTGGACCTTGCAGGACCCTTTATGGGTTCCATGTTTTAATCATGACGGATGCACATTCCAAGTGGTCAGAAGTGTACTGTATGGGCTCCATGATTTCCCAAGCTATGATCGAGAAATTACAGCACGGCTTCAGTATACACAGAATACTGGATGTCCTGGTTTCCGATAATGGCACTGCCTTTACTAGTGGTGATTTCAAGAACTCTGTGTTCTCCGATGGTATCCAACACATCTAGACTGCACCTCATCATCAGTCGTCAAACGGACTGGCAATATGGCAGTGCAAACCTTCAAATACAGTACGAAGAAACAACTGCCAACATCCATGGAGACCAAACTTGCATAGTTTTTGTTCGATTACGGGACTACACTGCACACAAAAACAGGTGTGGCCCCTTTAGAGCTATTAATGGGGTGACAGCTTTGTACCAGATTAAGCCTGCAATTCCCAAGTCTGATGGGGAAGGTGGAGTCCCAAAAAGAAAACCAAAAAAAAAAATTAAAATTCTCCAAGGAAAGAAAGGACTTTCTCCATGAGTGATCTGGTTCATGTCAGAAACTTTGGGGATGGTCCCAGTAGGGTCCCTGGGATCATTTGGGAGGAAACAGGACCAATATTGTATAAGGTCCTGGGTAAAGCCTTGAGGAAATACTTGGACCATCTGAGAGCCACGGAGCCTTTGCTCAGCATTTTTCACTACCGGCTATGGAGATAGCCACTGCCCTCAAAGCTGATTCAGTGTTAATCCTTCTGGATAGTGGAGGTACAGATTTGTGACAGAGGCTGAAGAAGTGGGCCTCAAGGCTGAAGCAAGATCTGAGGAGAAACACACTTCAGTAACACTTTGATGCTCCCTCCAGTAAGGGAAGTCCCCTGTTCGGTTTATGCCGCCTGATTCATTTCTGCCATTAAAAGATGTCTGAGCAATCGCTAAATGACACTAAGGACTTCCTCCCAATAGGGCTGCTGGGACAGACTCCAACTTCAGGGGGGAAGAATGTTATGATGGCCATGAAGACCACGAAGGATCATTGATAGATCTCCTTCTGGATTTTCTAAGTACGAGCTCCCTTATTGAGCAAGAGGAGGCTTCTCTAATAAGAAGCATTCGGCAGGGGCTTTTAAACCTGTCACTTCATTCAGACCAATGTTTAAGTCCCAATGTGTTTAACTACCTAGCTGTGAGCCACAGGGACAGTCTCCTTCTTGATACACAACAAAGGGTGCTTGGTGAGGGGAAACTGGCTGAATTACTACGGCAACAGAGCAGTTAAGCCCTGTGTTTCTGATTGTCATAGTGCTGTTTCCTCATTTTCCTTCAAACAAGAATGAAAATTAACCTTCTCACATGGATGTTTGGACTGAAAGACTCCTCAGCACTTAGGTGAAAAGTGCTCACAACATTTTCATCTCTGAATTCTGTATGGCATCATGAATTTATAAAGCATTTTAATTTTTCTGCTTAATGTCTGTAGCGCAGTGGCACAACTGTAAGATCTTTTGGAAAATGCCATTTGATTTTACATGGAATTTGTGATAGATCCGGATGATGTTTGGAAATTTTGGTGAGATGGAGATAATGACTGGAATTGTATGGAAGTGAAAGCAGCCCTGCCAGTGTAGCTGAAACTATAGTCGACACTGCTTTGGCAGGTGGCGGGAGACAGAGTCATATTTTACTATTCAGGTGGGTGGTCCTCACCAAGTGTTGCCGGCTCAAACAGATCAGCAGTGCCACTGTTTGTGGATGAAGGCACATTGATGTCTATGTGCCTTCAATCGCAGATAACTGCGGCCTGGTTTGCTAAAGACAGATGGTGCCGTTGCTGTGTGAGATGTCATTATTACTTTTGAACCCTTCTGTGGGGCAAAGTGTGCCCAAAAAGGAATATCACCCAGAGCCTGCCAGGAGTTACCTTGCATTCTCTCCATGTGATAGAGCCCCCCACACCGTTCCCCCCAGTGGGGTTCTGGGCAAGCAAGTCATCCGCCGCCTTTCCAGCCATTGGCAAAATGCCATGACAGCAGGGAGGTGTTGTGATGCCATGTGCCGCCCTTCCATTTTGATATCCTTCCTGGCTCGCAGCCCATCTGCAATGAGCTGGTAAAATTCAGCCCAGTATAGCTGTTAAGGCCATGTTATGTTATGGAATTTGTAAACTGTTCCAGATGATCTGCGAGATTGATTGTTGAACCAGGAGTGCAAACGATTTGATGAATACTTGTTTTGTGGTCTTGTAAACCCTGGGAAACTGTCACACAGGAATGAAAATCAGACAGTATATGGTGATAGCATATCATGCATCTAAAGAGACTGTGCAGAATACAGAAAAATGTGACACCAAGAGGGTGATTTTACTAATGTGTTGAGCCTGTTTTCAGGTGTGAAAGCTTGGTAAAGTCAGGCTTGAGGCAAATAGTGTGATCCGTACTCACATCCGCGCTGATTCCCCCTTTACCAAGGCCTGAAAATGGCCGAGATCGGCACCAAGCCCGAAACAAGTGCAATGGCAATTTAAATGCATTTGCGTGCATTTAAATTGAATTACTGGCTTTACAAGCACTTTCTGCTTTACCACCACATTCGCCAATCCCGGACTGGCACGAAACAGACATGCTCAATACAAGTCCAATTTGGGTGCTTCATCAGTGGAGGTTTATGTGGAGATAAGTGCATGGCGTCCAACTGCTGCCTGCAATGGGTGTCCTGTTGTTGCGGCCATTTTCTATCTTGGGTCAGTAGTGGCTGTGCGACTGTATGGGGGTGGAGGGAGGGGGCAGGGGTCTGTTGCTCTGCAGGGTCTCTGATGTTTGTCTTGCAGCACGGACCCAGATCTCGGCACTGACCTCAGGTCTTGCAGGGTCTTAGCTCACTCAGCTCACTTCCAACTGAAGGACGTGCACAAAGCCTTTGCAAATTGCACAGCTGCATCCTCTCAATTTTGCAAGGAGCTGTGATTGTGGGGAGCATGTGGCTGGGGGAATTGGAAGGCTTTGCTTGTGGGGAGCATGTGGCTAGGGGACTTGGGGGGCTGTGATTGTGGGGAGCGTGTGACTAGGGGAATTGTGGGATGGGGGCTGAGATTGTGGATGTGCTAGGGGCAAGCAGCGTCGGCCAACGTTGTCTAAGCTGCAGGAAAGGATGTCCCGAGGCATGGTACATTAGGGAGACGATGCAGATGCTACAACAATGATTGAATGAACACCGCTCGACAATCACCAGGCAAGAGTGTTCTCTTCCTGCTGGGGAACACTTCAGCAGTCATGGGCATTCAGCCTCTGATATTCGGGAAAGCGTTCCCCAACGCGGCCTTCACAGCACACGACAACCAGAATCGTTGAGCAGAAACTGATAGGCAAGTTCCACACACATGAGAACGGCCTCAACCGGGATCTTGGGTTCATGTCACACTATCTGAAACCCCCATGACTTGCCTGGGTTAGCAAAATCTCACTAACTACTCTGGATGGAGATAATATAAGAACATAAGAACATAAGAAATAGGAGCAGGAGTAGGCCATCTAGCCCTTCGAGCCTGCCCCGCCATTCAATAAGATTATGGCTGATATGAAGTGAATCAGTTCCACGTTCCTGCTTTCTCCCCATAACCCTTAATTCCCTTGTCTATCAAAAACATATCTACCCGTGACTTAAATATATTTAGCGAGGCAGAGAATTCCAGAGATTCATCACCCTTTGAGTGAAGAAGTTCCTCCTCAACTCTGATCTAAACTGCCCCCCCCCCTTATCTTGAGGCTGTGCCCTCTAGCCCTGCTATCCTTTCTAAGCGAGAAGAATCTCTCTACCTCTACCCTATCCATCCCCTTCATTATCTTATATGCCTCTATAAGATCCCCCCTCATCCTTCTGGGTACAGACCCAGTCCAACCCCCTCATCTCCAGTATCAGCCTAGTGAACCTCCTCTGTACTCCCTCCAAGGCCAAAAGATCCTTCCGTAAGTGCGGCGACCAAAACTGCACACTGTACTCCAGCTGCGGCCTCACCAGTACCCTGTACAGTTGCAGCAAGACCTCCCTACTTTTACGTTCTATCCCCCTCGCTATAAAGGCCAACATTCCATTCACCTTCTTGATCACCTGCTGCACCTGCAGACTGGGTTTTTGCGACTCATGCACAAGGACCCCCAGGTCCCTCTGCACCATAGCGTGCTGCAGCTTTTTGCCTTTTAAATAATAATCCCTCCTACTATTATTTCTGCCAAAGTGGATAACCTCACACTTGCACACTTGCAATAAAATATACATTTCTTTAAACTGTGATTGGCCCTCTTTCTACTCACACTGTTTGTATCTTTAGGGCTTGATTACCTGTAAAGACTCGCATTCCAACCATTATCTTGTAACTTGAGTTTGTGTCTGTAAATACCCTGTTTGTGAACACAAGACCTCACTCACCTGATGAAGGAGCTTTGAGACTCTGAAAACTAGTGCTGTTAAGTAAACCTGTTGGACCTTAAAACCTGGTGTTGTGAGACTTCTTACTGTGCTTACCCCCGTCCATCGCCGGCATCTCCACATCAATGATTGGGGACAGGGGAGAGAGAGAGAGGTGTCACATAGCCACTGGATTCCAGAGGAGATGGGGGCCTTGAGCAGGAGGGTCCAGGGTGGGGGTGAGGGGGATCACTCTGCCTGATATCTGTAGGGTGGAGGGGGCCAGGTGGATCACTCTGCCTGAGTTTGGTGGAGGGGAAGGGGGGGGGGTGACGTCTGTTGCCACTCTGCCTGAGATGAGTGAGGGGGAAGGGGGAGGGGTTTGCTACTACTCTGCTTGAGATAAGTGAGGGGGCCAGGGGTGTCCGCTGCCACTCTGCCTGAGATCGGTGGAGGGGAGGTCAGGAGGAGGCTGCGATCAGCCTGGCTGGCGAGGGGGTGAGGGGAGAAGTGGGTCTTAATGTTGTGGGGATGGGGTAATGTCTGTGGGGGCCAGAGGAGGCATTAACGGACCTGAGCGCGATGTGGTAGGGGAGCGCTTTTCAATTTTTTTTTTACTGTGCGTGCCCAGTTGAAAGCTCCAATCGGAGCAGCAGCATTTCGGGTGCAATAAGCCGTGTTCACAGGGCAATTCAGGTTTGCGATTTTTTTCTCTGGCTAAGTGCAGATGAAGGTGCCTGAGAACAGGTTTCCAAGTTGGATCTGAATTATGCACAGATTCAGCACTTAGAATCAAAATGGTAAAATCACGCCCCAAGAATATTAAGTGTTGAAAAGGTTACAGCAAGTCATGGATCCAATAGCTACTAATTATCAGAGTTTCTGGTGCATGTTTATTAGGTTAAGTGTGGTCATAAACTATGGGCAGTACTGTCATGTCCACTACAAAAAGACATATTACAAACTTAAAAGCTTTATTTTTAAAAAAGCAATGACCTAAGGCCTGCTACAAAAGAGACTGAACCACACCTTCAGATTTTATTTCCTTAATCTATATCTAGTCTTTGTGTCTGTGGTAGTGAGTGTATAATCTCATGTTTAAACCTTCAGGGCAAGTGTGTGCTAATAAATAATCTTTTTCATTGTTAAGTTCACAAAAGCTTGCTGCTTGAAATCATTTAAATTAGAACATGTCAATTGATGTGTTTCATGGTTCATACCAGTAGTCCTAGTAAATAAGTGATAAAATCTGAATAAATAAGAGTTGTTTTAACTGTTGGTGGTGGTGTAAAGCAGCTGACAAAAGACGGACCAATGTATGGAGGAGACATATGCTAAATAGCAACTGAGCTGTGACAATTCAGAAAAGTTTGAATCATGCAAGTTATGTTATAGTGGGTTTCCTCCATGGGGTTCCTCCAGATGCTCTGGTTTCCTCCCACAGTCCAAAGATGTGTGGGTTAGATTGATTGGCCATGCTAAATTGACCCTACTGTCAGGGGATTAGCAGGATAAATATGTGGGGTTGTGGGAATAGGGCCAATGTGGGAATGTGGCCAGTGCAGTTTTGATGGGCCGAAAGGCCTCCTTCTATACTGGAGGGATTCTATGATTCTATGATTAGTCAAGTGAGAGAGATGTTGCAGCAAAGTTGTTATTTAATTGGCACTTTAATCAGAGATTATGCAAAGACTCCATTGCAGAAAGTGAAAGAAAAGTTGAAAATTGCTTATTGATTATTCCCAGTTACTTAACGTTACAAGGACATTGTTGCTGCAAATTACCAGCCAGGCACTAGAGTCATAGAGGTTTACAGCATGGAAACAGGCTGTTTGGCCCAACTTGTCCATGCTGCCCTTTTTTTAACCCCCTAAGCTGATCCCAGTTGCCCTTGTTTTGTCCCTATCCCTCTATACCCACCTTACCCATGTAACTGCTAAATGTATTTTAAAAGACAAAATTGTACCCGCCTCCATTAAAACCTCTGGCAGCTTGTTCCAGCCACTCACCACTCTCTCAACACGCACCACTAGTGCTAACAAGATTGTGCAATTAATACCATCGGAATCAGTGTTTCAAACCATTATAGCTTTGGCCATGTTTGCTAGCTTGTGAAGAGTGAACTGTCCTTTATCATGTCTTCTGCAGAGGTCTGAGACTGTCTGCTCATACCTTTGTAGTGGCTATTTTACAAAATGTAATCTATGTATTGAATGCAATGTGCCTTGTTGCTATAAAATGGATTCACACAATACAGGTGTAGCAAGCTTTCAGACCACATTTAGGGACAATATTAAGAATGTGAATGTAAAGAATAAAAATAAAATTGTTAAATATAAGTATAAAACTGAGACAGTGAATGCAAAAACACCGACAATTCAATTACATTAACAACTTCAAATTATATAGCCCCTTAACATAGCAAAAATGTCCCAGGTGAAACAGGTTGCATCCAGAGCCCTGAGAAGCACAATGCATAACTAGCAGTGAAGTATGAAATCCATCATATTTCTATCTCCCTTTAGCTCTAGAGAACTCTAGAGAACATTAACCCTGTTGCTCTCTTCAGAGATGCCGCCAGATCTACTGAGTTTTTCCAGCATTTTCCTGTTATCATACATAATACATAGTTAGCATTGAGAGCAATCAACAAAAGAAATGTCCACAGATTAATACAAATAACTGCTATTTTAATAGTGTTTTGTCCTTTATTTATGTTTAAATTTCTAAACCAACTCTGCAGAGAAGTGGAAGACAACACTTCCTGGGCGGCACCCAGGGACCCGGGTTCAATTCTGTCCTCGGGTCACTGCCAGTGTAGAGTTTGCACATTCTCCCTGTGTCTGTGTGGGTTTCCTCTGGGTGCTCCAGTTTCCTCAAACACTCGAAAGATGTGCGTGTTAGAATAATTGGCCATGCTAAATTGACCCTAGGATCAAGTGGATTAGCAGGGTAAATATGTGGGGTTACGGGAATGGGGCCTGGGTGGGATTGTAGTTGGTGCAGACTTGTTGGGCCAAATGGCTTCCTTCTGCACTGTAGGGATTCTGTGGTCAAATTAGGGAAGAGTAACAATGCAGATTAAAACTATATCTGAATGTCTTTTCAAAAACACTGTACACTATGGTTCGAATTTTACTGGCATGCCCACCCTGGGAATTGGGGCGAATGAAGCTCAGAGAATCACATCCTCCATTGGCTTTGGGCGGGATTGTACGAACCTTGGGTGGACATGCCGGTAAAATTCTGCCCTATGAGTATGATAGTGTCAATATATCATCAATATTGAGCACTGCACAGAGGCATCAGAATGACTTTTGTCAATCTGTGTGATTAGACGCAGTTTCAAATTGCGTACTTGCACTCACAAAATGAGGGATACAGTAAATGAGATTTAGATTTGAAACAGAAGCAAAATATTGCAGATGCTGAAAATGTGAAACAAAAACAGAAGACGCTATAAATATTCAACAAGTCAAGCAGCACCTATGGAGGGATAAACAGAGTTAATGTTTCAGATGTCACAGACCTGAAAAGGTAACTTACATTTGAAACATGTTGCTAACATGTAGGAAAACCTAAATGTTATCAGTATTCATAGAATGCAAAGTTGCATTTACATTTCCGTGGCATTCAGTTGTTGCTGCCAGTGGTGGTGCTGTAGCATAAGGGACTGAATGTGGAGAGTTCTCTCTGTGTTTACTTCATTCTTGAGCAGTAGAAACATTACTGAAAACAAATTCATCTAAAGTTGCAAGTATTACTGTATGGGCAAATTGAATAAGAAAGTTCACTAAATACTTCCTTCGGCCAGATTCAAACCTGAAAGCTGTCATCTCGATTTCTAGTCATAAAAGGCCACACCAAATTAAAACAATCATAAAATAATGTTGTTGAAACTATCTTGCTTGTGCTTGTTCTAGGTCCTTGTTTGGAGTTAACCACTTTTCCTATCTTTATCCATTGCTTTTTATGTTACTTTACAAATATTCATCTAATTTCTTGTTATTTATTTTATGAACTACCCTCATTAGCCACATGGGGAAAGTATTCCATGTTCAAATAATGAGTGCAAAGAATTGTTAAACTCTCCCTTCTAAAAGGCTGTGATCATTGCCTCAAATAATACCTGCAGATTTATCTTTCTTGGAATTATTTATCGATTATTGTTGGAATAAACTTAAAAGAGTTGTATTGTAATCATAAAGCTTCAATGTAGATTAACACACATCAAGTGAATGACATATTTTGGCTCCTACTGTCTTTCCCAGGCAGTGTCAACCTTTGGAAACTTCATTGCTGACATGCGGAAATTCAAATACTTAGTTAACTATCTTTTGATGAACCCCAATGCTCCTCATCTTCTCATTTATTTGTGGGAAATATGTCATTTTACTCATTGGTATTCTATTACAGGTTTTCCTAAAATTCCTGCTCTCCTGGCAAAATGCAGTGTTCATTGTTTGTCTTTGTTCTATGATCTTTTCTTCATTACTATTATACGATTTATAACAAAACAATTGAAGCTGCTAGAGCTATGCCTATACAGTTTAGAGTATTATCAGAACCTTCTCAATGCTTATACTACCTTGTAATCATTGCCCACCTTTCACAAATCCCCAGGTTGCAAAAGACGGAGCAGATCCTAAAATTAAGTTTACATTTCCTGTTGGATGTGTGTATATAAGATAGTAAAACAAGGCAGAGCCAAAGATGACTGTACCAAAGTTACTGGTTCAATCTTACAAAAGAAAATACGTACACATTTGACTTTTATCTATAGTGCCAGGGGGCCTCAGGACAACTCTAAGACTGGTTTGCATAGTTTATCTTAAAATGGATGGGCTCCTGGACTACTTACTATTTGAAGACAGGGTAGCAATTAAATGGTGTTTTTCTTGAGTCTGATTAGGTTCCAGCATCTTAATCTGTGAGGTACAATGTATGGATTTGTACTGTTCTCGAAATGTGCTGACGTGGTGGCAGTTTAATAGAATCAGAGTCTAACTTTTTATTGATAAGTCACACCCATTTACTATCTAGTTCATTTAATCATACCCAAGAATATTTGTTCTGCTTTATTACACTACGTTGGTGAAATCATTGCCAGTGTTAATAACTAGGAAAGCAGATGTGAACAATTGTGTGGAAAATTTTGAGGCCACATCACCCAGTGGTGTTGCTTTGTCTAACTTTTTTTCTTCCACACCCTCATCTTGGCACAATAATCTACTTGACTTTGAATACGGCAAAACCAGCATGGAGTTCCAGGCACAGCTCATTTCTATGCCCTAGCCCTCACATTTGTGAGATGACACCTTTGGAAATGGACAGTTGCCACAGAGTTCTTCTTATCAACTGAGTGTCTTGTTGAAGGGCATATTGTCCATCAAAAACAACAACTGGATGGTCTACAGCCCTTGGGCTGTCTTGTCGTCTGAAGTAAATGTCAAACTTACCCCGCTGCTGTCCTGAAACTGCAGTTGCTTGCTGCCTATTTACAGATTCTGTAATCTAATGGGGCTAGCCACAAGTTCCAACGTTCACTTCCTTAGTGATTTTTTTTTCATTGGGTGCCATCAGACAGAGGCTCAGAAAAATTATGCAACAAACGTTGATAAAGCCGTACAATTTAACATCTTCATCTAAGGAAATTTTTTGCTTGCACTAGGCGATGCCCCAGTAAATACACCACAGGCGCATATTTGAAAAGAGGTTCCAATTTTTTATGCTTACCCAAGCCGCGTACTCATGATAATATTCAGCAGTTATGCTGATTAGAATTCCGAGTAGCAACACTGATGTTGAGAACTGAAATGCCAACAAGACCAGCAAGCTACTTAGTTGTAAGAATGAGATAATTAAGGTTGGATAATAAATGTAACCTTGTCAGAATTACCCACCCCGCAAAAGCATTTTTCTTTAATGGCTAACCTAAATCGCTGTCTCATGTCCTGGTTCTTTCCCTACCCTGTTGTTCTGGTCTACATGCTGTGAAAAGATCAAATTGAATGGATATACTGGTTTTACCAGGCACTTTGTGACTAATACAAAAGTCAGCTTTTGAATTTCTTCAGTGAAGTGAGATCCCGTGCACTAATAATCTGCAACATATTATCCTGAGCAAACAATAGATCCATTGATTAACCTTGGACTACGTATGAGATTTTCACTACCCAGCCATGCAATTCAATAAACAGGATCAATATTTCTTATGCTGGTATCTTTTGTAGCAGAATGAACTACAAAAATAGCTTTACCCATGCGTAGAGTTATACTCATAGTAGGGATGGACAATAAATGTTGGCCAGCCAGCAACACCCTTGTCTCGCGAATGAACAAAATAAACCCCCATAGCAGTGTCTGCCTCACAGTACCAGGGACATTGGTTTGATTCTCAGCTTGGGTCACTGCCTATGTGGAATCTGCAATTTCTCCCCGTGTGGGTTTCCTCCGGGTGCTCCGGTTTCCACCCACAGACTGAAAGACTTGTTGGTTAGGTGTGTTGGCCATGCTAAATTCTTTCTCAGTGTACCCGAACAGGCGTCAGAGTGTGGTGACTAAGGGATTTTCCCAGGAACTTCATTGCAGTGTTAATGTAAGCCCATTTGTAATGCTAATAAATATAAACTATAGCTTTGAAATTGTTCACAAAAGAGTTAAGTGAGCAAACTTGTCAATTGGATTTCTTCCAACTGTTTTTCTTTGCAGATTGTTCAGTGGATAGTTGAATGTTTCCCAGAAGGAGATTTGTGATTAATTTCTGACAGACAAACTTGGAATTACACACTGCAATTTTGTTAGGCCCATGAAGAATTACCTGCCCCTGTAATTTTAAAAACATGTTGAAATGTTGCAGGCAAAAGTGGAAGATCAATTCATTAATGAGTATATTAAAACAGTGCATGGGGGAAATGAAATATCTGGAGGAGACTTCTGGGTTTCTCCCCAGATGGATTAAAGCAGACCATAATCTTCTCACCTTTCTTTATCTCCTTGGAGAAAGATTATGACTGATCTTTGACCTTAACTTCATTTTCCCACCTGAATCTTATATTCTGTCATTTGCTTGGAATCCCACAGATCTATCAACCTCCACCTTGAATATACTCTCAACAGAACATCCACAGTACTCTGAGTATAGAATTTGAAAGATTCACAATCCTCTTGAGTGAAGAAATTCTTCCTCATCTCAATCCTAAATAATCAGTCTCTTCTCCTGAATCAATTTCCTCTACTTCTAGACCTTCCAACAAGGGGAAACAACCTGTCAGCATTTACTCAGGAAAATAGGAAATGGGAACAGGAGTAGGACATTCAACCCATCGAGCCTGCATCACTATTCACATAGATTATGGCAGATACAAATACATTTAGCTCTTATGCAATTTTTTTCCACTATCCCTATATCCCTTGATGTTGTTAGCATTTGGGCGGCATGGTGGCACAGTGGTTAGCACTGCTGCCTCACAGTACAGGGATCTGGGTTCAATTCTCGGCTTGGGCCACTATCTGTGTGGAATTTGTACATTCTCCCCATGTCTGTGTGAGTTTCCTCTGGGTGCTCCTGTTTCCTCCCACAGTCCAAAAATGTGCAGATTAGGTGGATTTCCCATGCTAAATTACCCCTTAGTTTCCGGAAGACTAGCTTGGATAAAATGCATAGGGTCTGTGTGGGATTGTAGTTGGTGCAGACTTGATGGGCTGGCTGTTCTCCTTCTGTGATGTAGAGATTCTATGAATCTATGATCTGGAAATCCATTGATTTTTGTCTTGAACATGCTCAATTACTGAGCGTCCACAGCCTTCAGTGGTAGAGAATTCCAGAGATTCACTACTCTCTGAGTGAAGAAATTCCTCCTCATCTCAGCCTGACTTGTCCCTTCTTCTGAGACTGTGTACCCTGCTTCTAGATCAGGGAAAACATTCTTCCTACACCTACCTGTATGCACTGTAAAAATTTTATAAATTTCAAAACTATTACATTACTCTTGAAAACTCTAGAAAACACAGGACCAGTTTTCACAATCTCCCCTCATTAAACAGTCCCACCATCCCAGGGATTAGTATTCCTCATTAGGTAAGGAGACCAAAACAATGCACAATACTACAGGTACGGGCTCTTTACAACTGCAGCAAGACATTTTTACTCTGGTATTCAAATCCCCTTATGATGAAGGCCAATATATAATTTGCCTTCCTGATTGCTTGCTACACCTGCATGCTTGCTTTTAGTAACTCGTGAATGAGGACAGCCAGGCCCCTTTAAACACCAATACTTCCCAACCTCTCACCATTTAAGAAATACTCTGCCTTTCTATTTTTCTACCAAAGTGGATAACTTCACACATATTCACATTATATTCCATTTTCTATCTTCTTGCCCATTCACTTAGCCTGACCAAATCTCCTTGAAGCTTCCTTGTATCCTCCTCACAACTCACACCTTGTTTTTGTGTTATCAGCAAATTTGGAAATATTGCAATTGGTCCCCACATCCAAATTATTTATATAGGTTGTGAACAGCTCTGGCCCAATCACTGAATCTTACATACCCCACTAGTCACAGCCTTCCATTCTCAAAATGATCCATTAATTCCTACTCTCAGTTTTCTATTTGTTAACCAATTATCAATCCACAGCAGTATATTATCCCCAACCCAATGTGCTTTAATTTTGTTAACCTCCCATTGAGCACTTTATCAAAAGACTTTTGAAAATCCAAACACACCACATCCACTGGTTCTCTTTTAACCATCAGGTTTGTCAAACATGATTTCCCTTTCATAAATCCACGTTGACTCAGCCAAACCATCCAGTTACTATGTCCTCTATAATAGATCCTAACATTTTCCCTACTACCTGGATTGTCAGGTGATACAACAGGATATAGATAGGTTGGTGCATTGGGCAGATAGGTGGCAGATGGAATTTAATCCTGACAAATGCGAGGTGATGCATTTTGGAAGGAATAATGCAGAGAGGAGCTATGTGATAAAAGGTAGACAGATTAGGAGTATAGACATACAGAGGGACCTGGGAGTGCAGGTTCACAAATCCATGAAGGTTGCGTCACAAGTGGAGAAGGTTGTTAGGAAGGCGTATGGAATGTTAGCCTTTATAGGAAGGGGTATAGAGTACAAAAGCTGCCGTCTAATGCTTCAGTTGTACAGAATGTTGGTTAGACCGCATTTGGAGTACTGCGTCCAGTTCTGGTCACCTTACTACCGGAAGGACGTGGAGTCTCTGGAAAGGGTGCAGAGGAGGTTTACCAGGATGTTGCCTGGCATGGAGGGGCTGGGTTACGAGGAAAGGTTGGAGAAACTGGGACTATTCTCCTTGGAAAGACGGAGATTGAGGGGGGACATGATAGAGGTATATAAGATACTGAAGGGAATAGATAGAGTTAATAGTGAGAGACTGCTCCCTAGACTGGGCACAAACACGAGAGGTCATGATTTAAGGATGAGGGGGGAGAGGTATAATTTGGAAGTGAGAGGAAGGTTCTTTACGCAGAGAGTTGTGGGGGTATGGAACGCGTTACCGAGTAGGGTGGTGGAGGCAGGAACGTTGGACTTGTTTAAGGTTCAGTTAGATAGACACATGAGTGAAACGAGGATGGAGGGTTATGGTAGGGGCTATTAAATAAGGTTAGAACCTCGGGAGACACCGGAAAAGCAGGCTTGTAAGATTAACGTTTTTGTCTTTTTATTCCGCAGGTGGAGGTCCACCTCGTGTCAAACGAGGGGCATGCACACGGTGGGTCGTGCGTGGGCTGCTCTTGGAAGTTCCGGGAGTGGCCTAGTACTTCGTGTTGGTGTGTGTGCTTGATCCTGGACCGGTAGACGGGCGCCGCAACAGCTCGGTGACTAGCACTGCTAGCTGTGCAGATACATGGATTTGGGCCTGTGTCTGTGGGAGTTTGCGCATTCTCCCTGTGGTTGCGTGGGTTTCCTCCGGGCGCTCCGGTTTCCTCCCACACCCCAAAGATGTGCTCTTAGGCTGATTGGTTTTACCAAATTGACACTATTCTCCCCTGAATCTGGCTAAGTTAGGGGTTCCATTCGTAGACATGCAGGGTAGAATAGGTGTAGAGTGATGCGGCGGCGCGGGCTCGTTGGGCTGAAGGGCCTGTTTCCTGTGCTGGGTTGTTCTTTGTTCTTTGTTCTTTGTACCGATGTCAAATAAATGGTCAGTTTTCTCTCGCCCCCTTCCTTCTTAAATAGTGGGGTTACATCTGCTACTTTTCAGGCTGCAGGAACCATTTCAGAATCTATAGAATTTTGGAAGATAATGACCAATGCATCCATTATCTCTATAGCTGCCTCCTTCAATGTTCTGGACTACAGCCTATGTGGTCTAAGGGATTTATCAAACTTTAATCCAATTAACTTCTTGATTACTGCCTCTTTATTAAGACTAATTTATTTCAGTTTCACTCGCCCCTTGGTTTCTTAACATTTGTGGGAGATGTTCTTAATCTTCCTTCATGAAGATGTATATTTGCTGTGGACCATGAAATATTTCTTTAGATACTTTCCATCACCTGTCTACCATCAAATCTTTTAATGTATTCTACCAAGCAACCATAGCCAACTTGCCCCTCATTCCATCATAATTTCCTCTGTTCAGATAGGAAACTAGTTTCAGAATGAACTATATCACTTTCAAACTTAATGTAAAACTCTATCATATTATGGTCACTATTTCCTAATGGCAATTTTACAGCAAGGTTATTGATTAGCTCTTTTTCATTACGTAATACTAAATAAATGTTTTCCTAACTCACAGACCACAATCAGTAAGGAAGGACAACAACACCTCCACGATCATCCTCAATACCATGCCCCAAGGCTGTGTACTCAGCCCCCTATTATACTTCTTATACACTCATGACCATGTGATCAAATACTCCTCCAATTCAGTTTTCAAGTTTGCTGATGACAGCACAGTAGTGGGTTGGATCTCAAACAATGACAAGACAAGAATGAGAGAGAATCTGGTGAATTGATGCTGCGACAATAATTTCTCCTTCAATGTCAGCAAAAGGAAGGAGATTATCATTAACTTCAGGAAGCATAAAGGAGAACATGCCCTGTCTACATCAATGGGGACAAAGTAGAAAGGGTCGAGACCTTCAAGTTTTTAGGTATCCAGATCACCAATAGCCTGTTCTAAACTCCCATGCTGACACTATAGTTAAGAAAGCTCTTCAACGCTCTACTTTCTCAGAAGACTAAAGGAAATTTGGCATGTCAGCTACGACTCTCACCTACTTTTACAGATGCACCATAGAAAGCATTCTTTCTGGTTGTATCACAGCTTGGTATGGCTCCTGCTCGGCCCAAGAGAGCAAGCAACTACAAAAAGCTGTGAATGTAGCCCAATCCATTACGCAAACCAGCCTCCCATCCATTGACTCTGTCTACACTTCTTGCTGCCTCAGCAAAGCAGCCAGCATAACTAAGGACCTCACATACCCCGGACATTCTCTCTTCCACCTTCTTCCATCGGGAAAAAGATACAAAATTCTGAGGCCACATTCCAAGTGACTCAAGAACAGTTTCTTCTCTGCTGCCGTCAGACTTTTGAATGAACCTATCTCGCATTAAGTTGATCTTTCTCTACACTTAGCTATGAGTGTAATGCTACATTCTGTACTCTTTGTTTCCTTCTCTATGAATGGTATATTTTGTCTTTATAGTGCACAAGAAACAATACTTTTCACTGTATGTTAATACATGTGACAATAATAAATCAAGTCTAAATCTAAAACTGCCTGATCCCTCGTTGATCCCTTAGTGTACTGCCCCGGAAATCCACACTCTAGGAATTTATCCCCAATAGCATCAATGCAAATTACATTTACTCAGTGTAAATATAAATTAAAGTTACCATTATTATTATTACCTATGTTACATGCAGCTCTAATTTCCTGAGTTATACCATGTCCAACATTACCACTATAATTTGGTGGCCTATAAGCAACCTCCACCAATACTTTTTGCCCCTTGCTGTTTAATTGCACCCAAACTGATTCTACATCTTAATGCTTCAATCTAAAATCCTCTCTCATAATGTGCTAATCCTTATTAACTTCTAATCCTTATTTAATCCTTATTAAATCCCTTATTAACAGTGCTACCCCACCTCCTTCTTTACCTATCTTTGCTAAATGATGAACATCCCTGAAAATTCAGGTCCCAGTCCTGATTACTCTGTGACCACATCTCTGCAATTGCAATTCAGTCATATCCATTGACCTTGATTTGCATCTTCAGATCATCCACCTTTTGAATTAAGATGCATTATGTATTCAGATAGAGAAGCCTTAACTTTGTCTTTTTAACATTATTCTGCATTTGGATCCCATCAACCACCACTGACACTCATCTTATTGTAATGTCACATCTCTCAGCTGACCATCCATAAATCTTGTCCTTCCATCTTTGCAAAACATTGCACAGCTCACACACACAGAGGTCTTTTCTTTCTCCCCTTGTAGCAGAAGAGGGCACAGAACATCAGAAAAAGTCAGAGACGCAAAGATCTGGTCACAGCCACTTTGACAGTTGCAGGGGAAGACGAGTTAAACCTGCTGTTGACATGCCTGTGGTTGGGGGAGAGAGAGAGCTGGGGCCTTTCAGCTACATGTGACAGAATTAAGTATCACACAGGGACCATTGGTGGTGTGGACAATTCTGGACCAGTAGTAGAAAATGTGAGGTTCTGCCAGCATTTCTAAAGGCACTGTGCATCCTTGGAGAGAGATTGGTAGAGTCTATCTTTAATATGACTGTCATAATGTCTCAGGTCTTTGCACTGATGGTCATGCCCATGGAAAGAGTAGCCATCTGCAAGGTGCATCAGATGCAGCAACTGAGTGCATGCAATGTTCTTCACGCTCAGCCTGCCAGTCTAAGCATAATGGAGGAAAACCTCACCATGGTCTTCAGTGCTGAAGTGTGCTGGAGCTCCTGGCTGGCATGGAAAAGCAGCTGGGCAATAAGACGGAAGATAAAGAAAATGGACATGGAAGCAGGAACTGTGTTCAAAGTGCTTCCACTTCTGATTCCTTGAACCTACCCCCACCTCATTGAGAGTCTCCTGCTGCCTCCTATACCAGTGGCCTAATCTGCCTCTGCACAGATACAGATGGGGTCCATCTGGGGCTCTAATGTAGAGCTACACAAATGACCTGAAGGTGGAAGGGATGTCCAGGTCAGAGGCAAAATATTCCAAGCTACAAAAGATGACCTACAAGAGAATACCTTTTCTCAAAGGTAAGGAAGTCAAAAACTAGAGGGTGTAGGTTTAATGTGAGAGGGGAGAAATACAAGTGTCCAGAGGGGCAACTTGTTCATTCAGAGGGTGGTGAGTGTCTGGAATGAGCTGCCAGAGACAGTAGTAGAGGCGGGTACAATTTTGTCTTTTAAAAAGCATTTAGACAGTTACAAGGGTAAAGTGGGTATAGAAGGGTATGGACCAAATGCAGGCAATTGAGACTAGCTTAGTGATGAAAACTGGGCAGCATGGACAAGTAGGGCTGAATGGATCGTTTCCATGCTGTAAACCTCTATGCTCTCTAAAGTATTTACAATCACCTCCAGAGTAGTGAAAACATACTATCAGAGCTAGCCAGCAATAACCTTTCATTTTGTTAAGCCTCATCAATCCCTGCCTCTGTCTCAACTTGATTTCCCTCACAGTTTCCTACAGGTCCAGGAAATTTGTGCTGATACTGTTAAATTTAGAATCTTTGGTTAAAAGAGCAGCTAATGAGTATTTTACACATTAAAACCCTATTGCCCTGGTTAATATTATTTTAGAAGTCCCTTGTAACCACTTCCTTAATAATGGAATCCTGCATTTTCCTGATGACTGATGTCGAGCTAACTAGTCTGTGGTTTTTCTGAACATTATGTGCTGTATATTGGCTGGCTGGCCATTCACCCCGGTTGGATTCCTGGTGACATGGGGTGGATTCAATCCCATTGACAGCGGTGGAATCAGAAGATCCAGGCACAGGCAAATGGTGCACATGCCTCCCACTGCGAGAAACACATGGTGGGAGGCTAGAAAATCTTGTCCGTTATCTTCAAACAATGCCTCTGATGTTCTATACTGAGTACCATTCATGGCCAATGTCCTCTAATTGTAGTCTGGAGGAATGGCCATCATCTCAAGATAGAGTAGGGATCAGGCTTCACATTTGAAGAATGCACCAATTTAAGAGTCTGAGACATTACCAAAGGGGGTCGTGGGGGGGAATGAGTTATGTCATGATTGATAATTAAAATGGATATTAAACATAATTTTAAGTATTTGATCTGTGGATAGTAAAGGTGCTAAATAAAAGACCTGTTATAGAGTCATAGAGGTTACAACGTGAAAACAGGCCCTTCGGTTCAACTTGTCCATGTTGCCCTTTTTTTCAGAACCCCTAAGCTAATTCCAATTGCCTGTATTTGGCCCATATCCCTCTATACCCATTTTACCCTTGTAACTATCTAAATGCTTTTTAAAAGACAAAATTGTTCCCACCTCCACTACTACCTCTGGCAGCTTGTTCCAGACACTCAGCACCCTCTGTGTGAAGAAATTGCCCCCTGGACACTTTTGTATCTCTCTCCTCTCACCTTAAATCTATGCCCTCTTGTTTTAGAACCCCCCACCTTTGGGAAAAGATATTGACTACCTAACAGATCTATGCCCTTCATTATTTTATAGACCATTATAAGATCACCCCTCAGCTTCCTACACACCAGAAAAAAAAGTCCCAATCTATCCAGCCTCTCCTTATAACTCAAACCATCAATTCCTGGTAGCATCCCAGTAAATCTTTTCTGCATTCTTTCTAGTTTAATAATATCCTTTCTATAATAGGGTGACTAGAACTGCACACAGTATTCCAAGTGTGGCCTTACCAATGCCTTGTACAACTTCAACAAGACGTTTCCAACTCCATATTCAATGTTCTGACTGATGAAACCAAGCATGCCAAATGCCTTCTTCACCACTCTGTCCATTTGTGACTCCGCTTTCAAGGAGTTATGAACATGTACTTCCAGATCTCTTTGTTCTGTAACTCTCCCCAGTGCCCTACCATTAACTGAGTAAGTCCTGCCCTGGTTCAATCTACCAAAATGCATCATCTCGCATTTGTCTAAATTAAATTCCATCTGCCATTCATCAGCCCACTGGTCCAGGACAGTGTTGCTGGAATCAGCCTCAAGTACAGAGTGGATGGGAAGCTCTTCAACTTGAGGAGACTTCAAGCTATTACCAAAGTGAAGGAGACTGTTCTGAGAGACTTCCTCTTTGCCGATGACTGTGCCCTGTAGAGCCAGAGATGCAAGTCAGTATGGACAAGTTTTCCACAGCTTGTGACAACTTTGGACTCACCATCAACATTAAAAAGACCAAAGTCATGCACCATCCTGCTCCTCATGCACTGTACACAGAACCCATAATCACAATCAAAGGGCAGCAACTAGAGGCAGTGGACCAGTTCACTTATCTTGGTAGCATCCTCTCCCAAGCAATGACTATTGATATAGAAGTTAACTGAAGAATAGCAAAGGCAAGTTCTGCTTTTGGCAGACTGCGCTCCACTGTATGGGAACATTGAGGAATCAGCCCAGCAACAAAACTGAAGGTCTACAGTGCCGCAGTACTCACTACCCTCCTGTATGCCTGTGAAACGTGAACTGTGTATTGAAGGCATGCAAGACGGCTCAATCATTTCCACGTGATTTATCTTTGCAGAATATTACAAATCCGATGGCAAGACAAAGTACCAGACACTGAAGTTCTTTCTAGAGCAAGCCTACCATCAGTCCACACATTGCTGATGAGAGTGCAGACCCGGTGGGCAGGTCACGTCATCTGTATGTAAGACGAGCGCATACCCTAGCAGCTCCTTTTTGGGGAACTCTCGGCTGGAAGACCCTCGCATGGGGGGGCAGAAGAAAGACACACTCAAGGCTTCCCTGAAGTCGCTTGACATAGGCATGACCACCTGGGAAACGTTGGCACAAAACCACCCTATCTGGTGCTGCCTCATCCACAAAGGCTGTCAAGCTTACGAAGCAAAGTGTATTGCTGAAGAACAACTTAAATGCGAGCTGCGCAAGTCCAGAGCCACCAGCGCAACAACTACAGCGTCTACACAAGTCTGTCCAATATATGCCAGGACATTCCGTGCCTGAATTGGTCTGATCAATCATCTTCGGGCACACCGAAAGCAGCCTCAAAATGACTAATGGTGTCGAGGTCCTCATCAATGACAATGGAGGAACAATGGTCCAATTGATCAAGATCCCAGTGCAATTGGAGATAACTTTCTTCACTGTCCACTATCCCACCAATCTTGGTGTCATCTGCAAACTTACTAACAATGCCCCCTATATTCTCATCCAAATCATTAATATAAATGACAAATAACAGTGGACCCAGCACTGCCTCTACAACCACCCTCTACAACCATACACAACCCTCTACAACCACCCTCTGCTTTCTGTCAAGAAGCCAATTTTGTATCCATTTAGATATCTCACCTTGGATCCCGTGGGATTTAACCTTATGCAACAACCTACCATGGCCTTGTCAAAGGCCTTGCTAAAGTCCATGTAGACAACATCAATTGCATTGCCCTGATCTACCTTCTTGGTTACTGCTTCAAAAAACTCAATCAAATTTGTGAGACATGATTTTCCACTCACAAAGCCATGTTTGTCATCCCTAATCAGTCCTTGCATCTCTAAATGCCTATAGATCCTGTCTCTCAAAATACCTTCCAACAACTTATCCACCACAGATGTGAGGCTCACTGGCCTGTAGTTCCCAAGCTTTTCCCTGCAGCCCTTTTTAAACAAAGGCATAACATTTACCACTCTCCAATCTTTAGGCATGTCATCCATGACAATTGATGATTCAAATATCTCTGCTAAGGGACCTACAATTTCCTCCCTAGCCTCCCACAATGTCTTGGGATATGCTTCATCGGGTTCCGGGGTTTATCTACCTTGATGTGCTTTAAGACTTCCAGCTCCTCCTTCTCTGGAAAATGTATACTCCTCAAGACATCACTATTTATTTCCCCAAGTTCCCTAACATCCATGCTTTTCTCAACAGTAAATACTGATGAGAAATATTCGTTTAGGATTTCACCCATTTCTTGTGGATCTGCATGCAGATGACCTTGTTGATCCTTAATAGGCCCTACTCTCTCCCTTGTTACTCTTTTGCCCCTTATGTATTTGTAGAAGCTCTTTGGATTCTCTTTTGCCTTATCTGCCAAAACACTCTTGTGGCCCTTTTTGCCCTCCTGATTTCTGACTTAACTCTACTCCTACACCCCCTATACTCTTCAAGGGATTCACTTGATCCCAGCTGCCTATGCATGTCATGTGTCACTTTCTTCTTCTTAACCAGGGCCTCAATATCCCAAGTCATCCAGGATTGAATCTGTTATTGAAGGCCAGACATTTTTTGCATTATTGTGTTAGAAACTAAATGTACCTGCCACAAGTATTTGCTTTTGGTCTCCAGGTGGTCTCTTTTGGTCATTGAAGCCAGTTCAGTTTGTTGAGTAATTGAAAAATGTGAATGATTCAATCTGAATAGCTATAAAGAATTTGAAGTATGGCACTATTTCTGACCAAGGAGACTATTTTCTTTTTTTTAATCTCTTAAATTTTTGTAAACCTGATACTTTGTTTCCATGGTGAAAACAGGAAAAAAAATCAAATGGAGTAATGGCTTCAGGTTGAATGGCGCAATGTAGCAACTTCTATGTTTTTTTTATTCATTCATGGGACATTGACATCGCTTGCTGGCCAGCATTTATTGCCCATCCATAATTCCCTGATGGCAGTTGACAATCAACCATATTACTGTGGCTCTGGAGTCACACATAAGCCAGAACAGATAAGGAGGACAGATTTCCTTCTCTAATGGACATTATTGAACCAATTTTTTTTTTACAATCAACATGGTTCATGGTCATCATTAGATTCTTCATTCCAGATATTTTTATTAATTTCAAATTATGCCATGGCAGGATTCAAACCCAGTTCCTTAGAACATTAGCTGAGTTTCTGGATTAATAATCTAGTGATAGTGCCACTAAGGCATTGCCTCCTCCTTAATACACTTACAATTCCTCTTTGCTAATCAGGGCAGGTGTTAATATACTTTAAAATTTCAGGTAAACACATTCAACATAATTTGCTTTGATATAGTTTATATTTCCAACACAAAGACTTGTTAGATGGGAACATGGACTGAAAACAAGATTATGAAAATATAGAATCATTTGGTGAACCATGTCCATATTTAATGATCTTCTATGGCAGGAGCTGAGCCTTACTAAATGACCTTTTGTATATTGAAATGAATGATGTAGCAAGGCAGAATTTCTGTGTGTGTTTCAGATCAATTAAATTACAAATCTGTTGCCTTAAGTACTAATAAATTGCAGATTGCTCATTCCAGTGTATAACCTCTTTGATCAGTCTGTACCTATAACATTTAGAAAGGGCAATAGGCCAAAAAGGTGAAAGTCCCCGGATCTCTCACGCGTGTATGCTTCACTATAATGAAGTGCTACCAAAGTAAATGGGAACTGCTTGCGTGTTATGCTAAAAGGGGTTTTTTTTTAACCTCTTGGAGTTGAAAAATGACCACATTCCATTCAATGCATTTGCAATGAAATGTGTTTCGAAGATAATGTTTTATTTTTCACATTAAAACTGAAACAATGACAAGTTAAATATTAAGAATAAAAGCAAAATTAGGAAGTTGCATCCTGAAAATTACTGTATAATTATAGCCCACTGCCAGTAACCAGATAAAAAAGTGCTGGTTTTGCTTTGTGTACAGATGCTTTCCAGTACATTATGGTCAGTCAAACTTCCTTGTTTCAGAATTTCTCAGTGAAAGTAATGCCAACAAAAATCCAGTATTTATTTTATTATTCCGTTGCTAAAATACTGTGTGAAGCAATAGTGCAAATGTTTGACATTTTGACCATATGCGAATTTAATAAGTCTTTGCCAAACATGGGAGAATTATGTTTTACACCTCCTTCCATTTGAGACCACTTTTATTCTGTAACTTTTTCTGACAATACTTTCTTGCTAACAATATTAGTTTGGTCAAATGTGCTGTGAAAATGAATGCTTTCAGTTTGGGATTATTCAGCTTGTAGGTGGTATTGTGAGACCTCAGTGTATATAAATGTCACTCCTCTGCTTTCTAACTTCCACCTACTTGCACCACAGCACCTCCAATTCGTCCCTATGAAATTTAGTTTGAAGGTCACGTGATGATGTGGTTACTCAAGAGGCCAGAAACTATTACATGCTTGTACTCTGCCCACATTCTGGGGGGCATTCATTACCCACCATGAGGACAGATAAGATCATACCCCCACTAGGACTTTTGGTGCCACATTTTTCTTTTGTACTTTTATTACTTTGGGGTTAAAGAATCCTTGTTGGTCTCCTGTTAAGCTACATTCAGATCATGTATCCTGGAAAAGACTGGGTTTTATTGCTGGAGCTTGGGAAATATATATTGGGGTGTGTGCCCAAGCATGGTAAATGAATCCTTGGTTATCCTGCTTTCTTGGATTGGTTTCCCATTTTTTCTTGGCTGCGTGAACTTAGTGGTTTCTTGGTAAATTGGCTCTTGGAATGTACAATGCGTATATCATCCTGTTGTTAGGGTTTCTTTGATGAGGGGAAATGGGCAGTATCCTGTTGATACTGTAGGACTTGAGCAGCACCCTCAGTTTTGGGTGCTAATTTGGGTTTTGCTTGCTTGTACCTGACACCATAAGAGACTTTGTATGTGTGTGTGTGGAGGGATAGAGGGATGTGTGTGTGGGGAATGATCACTGCCATCTATTTGAAGATTGCTTCTGAGAGATGTCTGTTCCTTCTATCAAAAAGTCCACTATCTTTACTCAATCCTCTAAACCTATTCCTCATAAAGAACACAACATGATAACCAATTAATATAATCAGTCTTCATCAAAACTAAACAGTGAACACTCTGCTTGTGGCCTCAATGTCTGTCATTTCCTGTCTGATAATCATTAGCAATGTGTCTTATTAAGATTCAGGTCCTGTGCAGTTGTGTTTGCCCTCCCTTGGATAGATCTTGCTACTTCCTGTTATGCTCTACCAAATACTGGAAAAGAGAGGGAGTGATTTAATGCGAATGAGTGTGTTTTCAGATGTGTTTATGTGTGTAATGGCGCACATGGTTGAAGAGCTGTGAGATATGTCTGAGATGTGAGACATCTCAAACATTAAACTTTGCCCTTAGTGTCTAATTAGGTGGTGGATGCAATATGTTGGGATTATAATGCTGGTTGTGATGCAGTTCTTGAGGTATGTTCATGAGATGGGATCTTACCTTAACCACTTGTATCAAAACATTACATTTGTTGCAGCGCTGGAGTCATGTTGTGGCAGCAGTACTCTTGGCAGTGACTTCCTGGGCCATCCCACATCCATCACATTTGCCATGGCCTCCTTCCCCACCGTGCCGTGTGGGTACAGTACATCCCTCCTTCGCCTTCTCTCTCAGCTCTCAGACATCTGATACATGTCATTATCCCTCAGGCAATGCACTCCACATGTTCAGTGGAAGTCCATGTTTAGTAGCTATACATACGACTCCATAGATACTGTTTTTAACCAACACTTGTGTGCTAAAGACACATGTGTCAATTTTGGCACCTTCAGGCAGGTTTAAATGAGAATATTCAGCAATTAGCTCCAAAACTGTGGTCAAAATGAGACTTTTAAATGGACTTTTAAATAGCACAGCATCCATTTTTGTTATTCTTTCATTGAAATGTGGGAAGCACTGGGAAGACCAACTCATCCCTAATTTGTTGCTGATCCCTAACTGCCCTGAAAAGGTGGTGGCAAATTGCCTTCATGAGTCCCTAAGTCCCTTTTGTGATGATACATCCACAGTGCTGTTAGAGAAGGAATACCCCTTTTCATTGTCTTCTCAAAATAACCGCAATCTTAAAATTAGAGCTTGGCCAGAATGTACAGGGGTCTGGAATTCAGGAATGCACAGCTTCAAAAGTTTCTAGATGCTCTTTATTGGTTTTAAGTGTTAACAAAGCTCATTGGCATTCTTCAATAGCGCGCTGCAAGTACTCTAATTGTTTAGATGAGATCCGTATGGCATGATGAAGCATTGAATTGAACTGAGACATTTCCAGATTTGATTCCATGTTCAGTCAGCTGATTTCTCCCAGGAAGATCAATTGGCCTGAACATTCCTGTGTTACTCACAGGAAAAAATAACCAGAGTTCGGACCTGATTGCCTTCCAGTGAGCTCCAGTGCGTATCTCACATCAATGCAGCATCAGGCTTTCCGATGAAAAAACATGAGTTTGAATTGTTAGGCCAAACTTTCAAAATGGGGTTGGTGCTCGGCCTAAGCATGATTTCCAAGTCCCGGAAGTTGTCTTGGGATCCCAATGGGAGAATTTGTAATTTGCAAAGGGCTGGCAGGAAGGGGAGGGAACGGGAAACCCATTCACCAACACTTAATCACCCCTTCTGCTCCAGGAAGAGCCTGCAAAAGAGTTCAATTGCCAGCTTGGGTCACTGTCTGTGTGGAGTTAGCACACTCTCCCTGCGTTGTGTGGATTTTCTCTGGACTTCCTGTGCAGTTTAGGTGGATTGGCCATGTTAAATTACCCCTTAGTGTCAGGGGAACTAGTTAGGGTAAATGCATGGAGTTATGGGAATAAGGGCACTGGTGGGACTGTGATCGGAGCAGGCTCGATGGGCTGAATGGCCTCCTTTTGCCCTGTAGGATTCTATGAGTTGATGGTCTATGATTCTAAGCTGTGAATCTTCCGGCCTCCCGCAGGCCCATCAGCACTACAAGCCCTGTAAGGAACTTCAGCAAGCTGTCACTTGCCTTTGCAGCTGATACCAGATTGGCAGCTCACACCTTCTGGAAGCACTTCCTGTTGATAATTGGGCACTGAGCCTGGCCTCTTCAGAACTAGGCTATTTGTATCTAAAATTAGTGTTACAAGAGCAATGCAGCTGTAGGCATAGGATCAGGACCCAGAATTCTCAACCTCGCTTTGAAACTCCAGCTCATTAACCCTACTTTTCTCCTCACAGATGCCGGAACTATTGAGTATTTCTGACACTTTCTGTTTTTATTTCAGGCTGTTCTATGATGTTCTCATTATTTCATTATGTTTGCTGACTGAGGCCATACAATGAGAAAGAGCATTTTGGCAAATTACTGTAGAAGTGAAGGGTTGCAGTCTGTCAATTCCTAACAGATATCAGTCTTCCCCTAGAGAGGAAAATAAAACAAAAGGAGACAACTAGAAAAGGTACTAAACCTATTCAAAATAAAGTCATGATCTTTGAGTGCAATATGATATAAATCCCTACACTTCTGAGAAGAATCCACTTATACTTGTTAAATTGTATATTACTCAATTGGAAAGATTTTCTGTTGCTGTACTGCCACCCTCTTTATAATTTTTTTTAATGAATAAAGTTAACAAAACTTGTAATGAACCTTGAAACCAGGGCAGTTCGCTCAATTCATTAGATAGCAGCTGAATTGTGAAGCTTACTACGAATGAGGTAAAACCACACCCTCGAAACCAATCACATTCTTTCAACTTTCAACTCCAGTGGTGTTTTGGTCACATGGTCTGATTACCAGGAGTTAGCAATTTACTTATTGAAGGATACCCTGTAAAAATTAAATTTAGTAGACATTTTGCTACACTATTCAGTCTGTAAAGTTATACAGTGATTATAAATGATCATAATTTAATAACTATAAGCTGCCATCTGATGATATATTGGTGTAGCCACTTGCTCTGCTTTCCTCATTAATTATTTCTTATGCATATCTGGCTCACATTTGACATTGCAGAAACTGTGCTACTGCCAGGCTTATTAAACTTCTATGAGCTGTTATTTAATTCCTAATCTGAAGCTGGAATTCTCCAACCTGGCTCGTGGCTGGGATTACCCGGTCCCCCTGCTGTGAATGGAGATTTGGCTGAGCGCTAAATTCTCCATTCTCGCTGGCAACGGTTGCGGGACATGAGAGTAACATTTAACACACAGACAGTGACTAGGATAATAGTTTTGTGTCTTTTAACTAATATCATCAAAAGTGACTGTGGCAGCCAAAATGGTGCATTGGTTAGATTATACTTATTAATGTGGTCACTTGACAACATTATTTATATTGTATCTTTCAAACCACACATTTGCTCAGTTGACACACTGGTAAAATTGTAATGTGACTGGTTATGTTGATGTTGTTGGGGTTTTTGGCTTACTGTTCTGGGTTTTGTTTGAAAAGAGAGAACCATTCCCTTTGATTAGGATGGTAGTGCTACATAACACACGAATTGTTGTTAATCCCAGTTCCATGACACAGTGATAATTATATATGTTAGTTCAAAGCTAAATATTGCTTAATTTAGTACAGATTCAAAGGTTAGGGGCTGTTTGCAGTTTTGGTATCTATGATCAGAATTGTGCAGGAGTGGTGATCGTAATGTTTTCCCACCTTTTCCCAATTAAATTTGGCATGGGAAGACTCATGAATTGCCTATAGAGTTTGCTTGTGGGCTTCAAGTGAAGTTCCTTGTTCAAAACCACTTCGTGCCTAATTGAGGGAGCCAACATTAGGAAGGGGATAGTGCCTCAGAAAGTCACCCGCTGCTCTTTCTTCTGATCCTCATCCTTCGCCCAGCCAGTGAATCACTCCTTCCAAACTCCATCTTGCCCACACTCACTGGTGACCTAGGACCCTCAGTAATCCCCGATCTCTGGTGGGTGCATTATCAGCATTTGCCACGACTGTCAGTGGCTCTGATGGGCAATGGAGAGCCTGGCAGCCATGCTCAGGGGGTAGGATTTACATCCCAGGGTCTTAAATCACAGGAAGGCCCAACATTGGTCTGTTAAGCCTGATGAGCGCTTAATTCCATGGAGGCTTTCAACAAGGAGGGAAGGGCTCCCACCGATTCTCCATTCAGTGGACAAGACCCCGTCACCAAGGTTAAATTTTGTCCTATGTTACCGCTAATGTGTACCAGCGCCTCATTATTACAGGGATAATTTCAGGTTTCATCAATTGCTTAAGGAATGGAGAATGAAGATCCTTCACTAAACCTTCCATGCAGTGAATTTATCCGTAGTTACTTCAATCTTTTGGTATGGTATGTCACAGCTGTGGAATAAGGTTACACAATAAAGATGTTTCCATTTCTTCCTGAGGGTTTATTTCGCTTTTTGCAGTTGATATTCATATGCTCACTGCAGGGAAGAACAATTTGCTCACTGAGGAAATGTTATTATGCAAGACTTTGTCAGGAAATTAGTATTAAATAACGTGAGCTGCCCATTAATCTGCCCAGAATAAGGGGTTTAGTGCAAAGGGGGTGGGAATGGCCTTCCAATTCAAATTCCAACCTCTTACCCACACACCCTTATCCCCACTTCAGTGAGGGTTTAGCTAAAGGAAATATCCTGCCTATCTGAATCACATGTGTGACTTTAAAAGCCACAAAATCATGAAATGGATTGTGCTGGCATCTGTAATACTGCATTTATACTTTTGCATTGCTTACTATGCCAAAAAACCATTCAATATTGCAATGGGAAAATCAGACCATACTGGGGACAATTCTCCCATCTTGCTGCGCTAATTCTTTGGCGCAGTGGGCCAGGAGTATTTCGCAGCAGACAATTTGAGGGCTTCGCGTTCGTGCTCTGCTAACGTCTCCCAGTGCCAGATTTCCAGCAGTGCCTGCTCCACACCAGAAATCAGTAGGGAGGCGCAAAGACTACTTAAATGATCATTTACCAGGACTAAAGTCTCCAGGCCAGCTAGCCTCTGCTCCCCACCAGAGTGGTTCACTTCAGTAGGGATTACAAAGCTCCCCACTAATGGGAAGCTAGTGTCCTGACCTTGCTGGAGTGAAGGGGGAGAAATCAGGACTCCTCAGAGTGTCAGGTGTCGGGGTGCACCCCCTTGGCATTGGCATCCTGGCAGTGCCAGTCTGTGCACCTGGCACTGCCCAAAGGGCAAAGTGCCAATGCCCAGGGGGGGCACCTTGACACTACCCATCCATCATGGAACAGTGCCACAGCGGAGGGGGCAGGGCGTGTGGGGAGGTGGGGACTCGTGGGTGATCAGTGGGTGTGTTGCTGCAGTCGGGATCAGTAGAGGAAGGACGGAGGCCAGTGACTGGGCAGGCTGGGGAGGAGGGGGCAGGTGGTACGGGAGACTGCATAGCCTGTTGGGGGGGATCAACACTGTGGGGGAGGCTCGGGACTGTGTGTGGCGGGGGGGGGGTTAACTGATTGGGGGGGAGGTGAAGTCAGTGGGGGGGAGGATACTGGAAATCACAGTGGGCCAGGAGGTTGGGGGAAGTTCAGGGCTTGGCCTGGGAATGTGGGGATCAAGGGGCTGGCCAGTGACTGAGCTGGCCAGTGATTGGGAGGCAGGCAGTGCTGGGCCATTGCGCATATGCCAATCTCAGCACTGATAGATTGGCACATACGTAGCAGCCCACTCAGCGCGCTGATTTCAGCCTCTCCAGTGGGAATAGGTCTCATTCCCTACTTTTTAATGATATTCACACTGGTGGCCTCTGCAGTGCACAGAGTGTGGGAGATTCTTCTCTGAACTCCCAATGAAAAAGGCCAATGTGAATTACTCCAGTTTTTTACGTGAAGTTGAAGTATTACGATTAGTTGCAATTTCTATAATTAATACATCCTTGTTGTGTTTTACTTAAGGTAGAACATCACGCGTATAGTAAATTTGAATATAGTTGGTTATCATGCCTTTTCTGTAATCTTCATTTTATATTTCATTTGAAAGATGTGCCATCGCTGGCATTTTTGTGCCAATCCTCGATGCAGCAAAAAAATGGCCCTGGGACAGAGAACAGTTCAGAGTCAACCTCATTGGTGTGAGTCTTGAATTGCTATTTGGCCAGATTGGGTAAGGGTAGCAGATTCCTTCTCCAGAGGACTCTAATCAACCAGAAAAAAAAATGACAATCCAATAGCTTTATGGATCACTGTTACTGATACTAGACTTTTACTTCCAGGTTTAAAAAATTCTCATGGCAGGTTTTGAAATAGTTTGAAGTTATCTTCTCTGGGTTATCACAATAGGCCTCTGAATTTAACTTTCGGTAATTCTATTCCTGATCAGATCATTCTTCAGTTTCGCAAACTCACAAGAGGTTTAACTAAATGTATCAGTGCATCAACACGATAATCAATATTCTGTCCGTCTTCCTGAACTCTGGTATTGAACATGCAGCATTCATAAGTAGCACCAGAAGAGTGTTCAAAGTGGGTCTTCAAAGCGTCCAAAATTTCAGACTGGTTTTTCTGTTCCACTGTGAGGTCTAGGATGCAAGATAGCTTGTAGTACTCTTTCCCCTGTACTTATAACATAGTTGCTACTCTGTTCGGGTTTCTTGCTTAATTTGGGAAATTTTATAGATCTGCCTTGATCCTGGAAGAATTTCCAATTCATTCTCAAATATGCCTTTACCTCCAGAGGAGCTGGAACAGCAAAATTCAAAACCATACTGACTCGCCCAGCAGACAATGTCCTGTCCAAAGTTGCGGACTGAATATTTACTCTCTGCTGTCTCCTACAGTAACTGGCTCTTTTAGCTATCAAAGTCCACTGAAATTCACACTTTTAACACCACGGCCAGAGTTTTATTGTCCTGCCTGCCACAGGAATCGGAGTAGGCAAGGGGTGGACCATGGAAAGGCATTATTTTACAGTTTCGGGATGAGTGAGACCATAAAATCCCGCCCCAAATTCCTTGTGGTGAATAAAATGGCTTCTGTTCGAGGCCTTTGTTTTACCCAAGAAGATCTGTGTTCACACAGCTACGGCAAATACTAGGAGACAGGAGGCAGCAATGCACAAAGGCAGTTCTCCAGACAGTGGGTGTGCCACATTGATTTTGTATAACAGTAGTTCTATGTGTCATATAGAGTTACAATCCTTGTCCTAACCAATTCCTTGCTTCCCCAATCCACTCCCTCCTTTCTTCTCTCCTGAAGTCTGAAAAATTTAAACATCAACTCTTTAAATTTTCAGGACCCAAACAACTAGTAAAAATTGCTCCTTCTTTGGCAAAAGTTTGAGGACACCAGGTTCAGACTTTTTACTGTGTTTACGCCAGTCCAACGCCGGCATACCCACATCAAAAGTTTGAGGAGCAGGCTCTTTTATTCAATTGGGCCCAGAAACTTTACAAAGTTGAAGCCAAAAGATCTGAAAGTCAACTTTGTGCCAAACACAAAGTTGACACAAAGTAGAGAGGAGCTAAGAAGAAGCTTGCATCACAGGAATTCAAGGACATAATTTGACTTGCTGCCTGTGTCTTGAGATGGATGCATAGAATACGTAATTCTTAAATAATCATCTATACTTAATCAGGAAGAATTTTTCCATTATCCATATTACAGTTATTCTTGCTTTTGAATGAGATTATAATTTATGGGCTGTTTTGCTCTATGGGTCCATACTTACGAGTACAATTTTGTCTTTTGAAAAGCATTTAGACAGTTACATGGGTAAGATGGGTATTGAGACTAGCTTAATGATTAAAAAAAGGGCGACATGGGCAAGTCGGGCAGAAGGACCTGTTTCCATGCTGTAAACCTCTATGCTCTATGACTCTTATATGGAGGGTGAGGAGTCTGAGCACATTTTATGAAACAATTTAACAAGAGGTTAATCCAGCTGGCAGAAAGAGGAGGCTTTTACCAGGCTTAGAAAGATTTTAGCATTGATCCCAGAAATGAAAAGATAGTATCCAATTCTGTACAGCCTTGCCGCCTCCCTCTGCACTAAGTACATTGAATAAAATTAGAAACAGATGGTAAATATTTAAAAGCAGCTATGAATAAAAGTTACTATTCTTGTACGTCACAAGTTCTCAAGGGATTATAGTTTCAATTAAAACAATATTACGGTTTCATTTATGGTAAAGATCGTTTGCACTACCTTTCACAAAGCCAAGTGTTTTATTACTTTAACTCCCGCTGATATTGGCATCGAGGCGTGTTTCAATTTACTTCTTTCCAGTAACTAACGTAAGCCAAGCAAAATATTTGAAAGAAGGAAATGACACATTAGATCTAAGTGTGAAGCGTCCATCCCAAGTTCAGTTTGATGGTGTGGTGTGGTGAGAGAGTCAGAGAAAATCACTGGAGCAACATTACATTCATTTTGTAAAATTGACCTGCTTAGATATTCCTGCACTAAAATGTATGCATTAAAGTTAAGGGGTGGAATTTTCCTTTCCCTCCTGCCACGGGAATTGTAGTAAGCAGAACTCGGACCATGCAAAAAGGTCTGTTGACCTGAGAGATGGGATTTTCCCATCTTGGTGCGGGCATGGCCGGAAAATCCCTCCCAAAAAAATCAATTGATTACTTCGTTCACATGTTTAAACCTTTATTCTTCTAACAGACATGGAATAAAATTAAAATAGAAACATTCTGAAATACCCAGGAGGTCTGACTGCATCAGTTTCTTGGTGGGGTCTTGAGCCCATGTTCAGTGTCCACGGGATCGGTGGTGGGGCTTCAATATCTGGCAAAACCTGGAAGAATTCCAGAGTTTCACCACCTCCTGTGAGAAGAAATTTCTATGCACCTCAATTTTAAATGACCGGCCCTTTATCTTCATAGAATAGAATCCCTACAGTGCAGAAGGAGGCCATTCAGCCGTCAAGCCTGCACCGACAATAATCCCACCTAGGCCCTATCTATGTAAGCCTACGTATTTATTTTGCTTATTGCGCTGACACGAAGGGGGTAATTTATCATGGCCAATAAACCTAACCTGCATGTCTTTCAGACTGTGGGAGGAAACTGGGCCACCCGGAAGAAACCCACACAGACACGGGGAAAAGGTGTAGACTCCACACAGACAGTGACCCAAGGTAGGAATTCAACCTGGGTCCCTCGCACTGTGAGGCAGCAACGCTAACCACTGTGCCACTGTGCCGCCCTGTCCCACTTGTGAAAACATCTCACTATCTACCTGTCGGGCCCCCTCAGGATCTTATATGTTTGAATAAGGTCACCCCTCACTCTTCTAAAATCCAAGGAATATAGACCCAGAATATTAAGTCTTTCTTTATAGGAAAACCCTCTCATTCCAGAAATTAGCCTGGTAAATCTCCTTTGGTCTGCCTCTAATGTTACAAGGCCTCACCAACACTTCGTATAATTGCAACAAAATCTCCCTATTTTTAAATTCCAACCCCTTGGCAGTAAAGGCCAAAATGCTGTTTGCCTTCTTAACTACTTGTTGGACCTTCTTGCTAGCTTTTTATGATTCATGTGCTAGAACACATAGATCCATTGGTGTTTCACTCACCTACAGTCTCTCTCCATTTAGATAATAATCTGCCTTTTGATTTCTCCTATCAAGATACATGAGCTTACTCATACTTCCCCACATTAAACTCCAATTGCCAGGTTTCTGCCCCGTCACCCAATCTATCTATATCCTGTTGCAGAATCATAATTTCCTCATCACAACCTACCCTTTTACCTAACATCCTATAATTGGCAAATTTGGAAACCTTACATTCTGTTCCTCCCTCTAGATCATTCATGAAAATCATGAAAAGTTGCAGGCCAAGAACTGATCCCTGCGGTACTCCTCTAGTTACATCTTTCCACTTTGAAAAGGACCTATTTATTCCAACTCTCTGTTTTCTAACTGACAGCCAGTTTTCAACATCATCAACATGAAGTGAGAGCATCCTCAGGGTAGGTGTATTTAAGCTGGTAATTAAATGGGCAGGAATAAGTGACACTGAGTACAATGATGTGTTTGAAGGGTTGAGACAGTGTGTTGATAGAATTGCTTTTTCCTTACAGCTATGGACAATAAAGTAAATGAAAGTTTCTTGTAAATTTTGAATGATGTGTAAAAAAATCCTGTGAGAATTTGCCTCACACGTTGTTCTAGAATGCCTGCATTAATGGCAGTGAGGGAATGATGAAAAAAAGGATGAAAATTGTACTGTGGGATGTGTCCAACTTTTTCATCCCCTAACTTCCCTTCAGCCTTTGGGTTAAGATACCCAAGCATTCCCTCTCAAAAGAACTTAGAGATTGATGGTTGCACAGCTCTCATGCTATGCAAATCTATTCAAGATATTTATACACCACCTTGTCCTGCAAGGGGAAAATCAAGAAGTTTAGTATAGGCATGATCCACGTAATAGTATTTTGCATGCAATAGTGGATGTGGTTACATAGACATACATCAAGCAGCTGTATCAATAAGAAAATAAAGTGAAATTCCTATGAACTTTTTGGGCAAAGGCATTTTTCTAGGAAGCTACTGAGACTAGCACAGGCTCCCTGTGGCAAGGTCGTCATGCAAAATAAGAATTGACTCTAGTGAAGTGTAGCAAAGGGATTGAAACAGCACAATATGTCATGCATACCTTAGTGTTCTATTTTTAAAAGTTTGGTCAAAGCACAATGTGTAAAAGATTAAAGATTTACACACTTACAGTCACATCCAAAAGGCACGACTCTATATTGACATGAGCTGCACTGTTACACTATTTTGGCCCACTCTTCCATGGGGGGAGGGGTGTGTGGCTTGTGGCTTAGGTACAAAGTACTTAGTGTTTCTGCATCAGCCTGCTCAATCTTCCACAATATTTCAGTACAGCCTCCACAGCCCACTCAATTTCAAAGTGAAAAACAGGCTATCAAAGCCACATCTTTCTCCCACAACAGCCAGAATTCCCAATATGAGCTTCATACATGCCAAGAATTCAATTGTTGAATGGTAATAAGATGAGCCTTGTAAATCAACCTTCTCCTTTAGTCTTGTGAGAGATCCAACATGTCCACCTCCCAACAGATTGCACACTATAGTCACTTCCCCTCAGTCCGAGCAAGAATGTAAAATTTAGCTCAAAATACTTCTCTCCAGGATTAGAAATGAGTATTAAATGTTTTAGAGGTGATATCGTTAGCATGAAAATTTGTGGAAAAAATGGGTCATTGAAATTCTAACGATAAATGCACAAGCTATCTAATCCAGTAAGGAATCATACACTAACCAGATGGTGCTTTAAACAAGATGGAGTACAAACAAATGCTGGTGAGATAAGATTATAAGAACAATTGTTTGAGCGTCAGTAAGCTATTCCTCAACTGATAGCAAGGACTTCATTCTATATTTGCCTCGTTGAATAGCAATAGTCTTTATATTCTCCCTATTTAAGGGACTATTGAATAGACATGGAAAAGATCATGGTATTGAGTTTCTGCCAGGTTGCACTAGATTTTGTCTTGTTTTGCCAGATTGTCCCCATATTGCTTTAAAAAAGCATATCCACAAAAATATTTCACAGTGAAAGTGGATATGATGAGTAAACACTGTATCATTTCTTGGGGTTTCTGTTGATCTTCTGCCAAAGGTATTGGGAATAAGCTGAAGAAGAATCACAGTATTCTTTGGCAGTTAAACCTATAAATTGGGATTTACAAGGTGACAGTGGACTCGTCTGCAGGCTGTAAAGTTGGGGGCAACCTTACCTCAGCCAGTTACAATGTCCTGACTGAATCTTACATTGATGAAACTGTTAATTGCCTGTAGTCATGGCTTCCACTCTTCTGTTGTAGGATTTCACAGCTCCCTGAATGTACCCAAAAGGAGCACTGGCAGTCCTTAATCCCAACAGCATCACTGGGACTGGTGGCTACTGCTGGAACTACAGGAAGTACAGGACCAACTGCTTTGATGGGTGTCCTGAGTTTGGATAAGTAGTCATGGTGATCCCTATCCATATCAAGCTAGCCGTGGCTGGGGGGAGGGGGGTATAGTGTAGTGAATCAGTCATTAGGGCAGGGGGTTTTATTTTAGTGGGGGTGTCCGTTGCTACCCTGGGGACTCTCTGTGTACCCCAGCATGTCCGAAACAGAGGGCACCCCCTGAAAATGCAGGGAGGCCTCCACGATAGACCCAGTGCTGCCCATTACAGCTGTTAATATACCAACAGTAACTGTCAGAGCTGTTAATATACCAGCAGTAACAGGAAACTACCTTTAAGTCTTCCTTAACTGGACAAATTAAAAGCCTCGCTTGGTCTAAGGGTGGGTGGGTGATCTGCCATCTCCCTGCCACTGTAAAAATCCAATTACAGTTGATAGGCACACCACCCCTGCCATCCCACCTGATTTTAACACCCTCTTCCTCTCATCTTTTCCTGCATTCCAGCAAACTCCCTTGGGTCTTGTATATTCCTGGCCATAGTGTACACTCTAGTTGCGTTAATATCAAGGGCCAGAAATGGATTGGAATGTTATTACAATTTAACACAATGGAAATGGCTTAATTTTAACATTGGTGCTAGCTCCTGTTCTTTCTACCAGAAACACATTTCCTTAAAATATAATTTCCACATATAAATTAGAGGCTGGCATGGCCAAAATGTGATCCTTTTTACTGTCTGTGATCAATATATTTGTATGTAAGGAGTTTTCTTATGCTCAGAATGGTTGTCACCATTAAATAATTCCCAGCAGCAAACATGTTGGAAATGGTAAATATAAATAATGTCAGTTATTATCACACTCTTGTCCTGTTTACTTAAATTTGAACTCTCACTTGGTTCACACACAATATCACATTTACAATGGTTAGATACAGATGAAGATAAAACAATTCAATTACAATTTATGATATTTTGTAGCTGGCCTGTAGTTTCTTAGGTAAGTTGATGCTTTAGTTGAAAGTGAAGTGAAAATTTTGATTCTGTGAGAGGGTTTTAACATTGTTCCTCTGTTTAAGAAGGCAGAAGAGACAATCCAGGGAATTACAAACCCATGAGCCTTACATCAGTGTTGGAGAAATCATTGGAGAAGATTCTTAGGAACAGGATATAAGAGGAGAAGAGGCTTATTAGTGATAGACAGCATTTTTTGAAGGGGAGGTTGTTTCTCACAAACTTGATTGAGTGCTTTGAGAAAGTGACAAGAAAAATTGACCAGGGCAGTGCAATGCATGTTGTATTCATAGACTTTAGTAAAGCCTTCGGTAAGGTTCCTCATGGCAGCCTGATATAGGTGAAGTCATATTGGACCTGAGGTGAGCTGGTAAGATGGGTACAAAACTGTCTTGGGTATTGAAAGCAGAGAGTAGCTTTCCTAACTGGAGATCTGTGACAAGCGGTATTCCAAAAGAATCAGTGCTGGGGCCTATATTGTTTGTAATATAAATAAATGATTTGGAGGAAAGTGTAGATGGTTTGATTAGTAAATTTACTACAGTAATTGGGGGAGTAGCGAATAGTAAGGAGGACTGTAAGAGGATACAGCAGGATATAAATTAGCTGGAGATCTGGGCCGTAAGATGGCAGATGGAATTTAACCCAGACAAATGTGAAGTGATGTGATTTGGAAGGTCTATTGGAGAAAGAAAGTACACAGTAAATGGTAGAGCCCTTAGAAATATTAGCATACAGAGGGATCTAGGTATGGAAATCCATAGTTCCCTGAAAGTGGCAACTCAGGTGGACAAGGTGGTCAAGCAGGCATATGGCATGCTGGCCTTCATTGGTCAGGGCGTTGAGTATAAAAATTGGAAAGTTATGTTGAAACTGTATAAGGTTAGACCACACTAGGAGTATTGTGTACAATTCTGGTTGTTACACTACCAGAAGGATTTTGATGCATTGGAAAGGGTGCAGAAGAGATTTACCAGGACGTTGTCTGGTTTGGACGATATGTACTGATAAGGAAGGTTGAACAAACTTGGATTGTTTTCATTGGAGCATCAGAAGATGAGGGGGGACCTGATAGTGGTTTATAAGATTATGACAGGCTTGGGTATAGTGGATAGTCAGAGTCTTTTTCCCAGGGTTGAAGGGTCAATTCTTGGGGGCATAGGTTGAAAGTGAGAGGGGGAAAGTTTAAAAGAGATGTAAGGGACAACTTTGTCATAGAGGGTGGTGAATGCCTGGAATGTGCTGCCGAAGGAGGTGGTGGAAGCAGATTCTATAACAAAATTCAAGCGGCATCTGGATAGGTGCATGAATAGACAGGGAATAGAGGGATATGGACCACATAGAGGCAAGAAAATATCAGATTAGAGAGGCATCTGTGTCGGCCCAGACTTGGTGGGCCAAAGGGCCTGTTCCTGTGCTGTACTGTTCTTTGTTCTTTGACTTCTTGTAGTTCAATTTCCTGGAAAGTGAATCTCAGGTTGGAAGTTGCAACATGTTGAAGGATAGGGAGTCCTTCTCTCATTTTAAAGTTATTGTTCTTTTAGGTATTAACTGTACAACAAAGTGGATTCCTCACCATGTGACCTTTAAAAGTTCAAAGTCCTTTTACAAATCGGGGTGGGGTGCTGATTACACATTCCATATTGTTGTTTTATACCTTGAAATTCACTCAGTCTATTTTGGATGAGAGACCATCGTCATACAATGAAACATCAATGGAATCCATTCACATTCGTCAAATGCACATTGACTGGAATTGTACTGTCCTGTCTGCCATGGGAATCAGAGTGGGCGAGGAGTGGACAATCGAAAGGTCCAGTGACCTTGGGCAGGATTCTTTGGTTTTGGGATGAGCGAGGCTGTAAAATCCTGCCCATTGATTTTCAATGTTTCTTTTGTCCATGGTGAAACAGAAAGATGAACCAGCTGAAATGTTATAGTTCATTTGTTGATGGTTGATCCTTAATGGAATGTGTGAATTCCCCAGATGTGTGTGAATATGTGTGTATGTGAGTGTATATGAACATATGTATACGGATGTGCATGTGTACATGTGTATGCATGACTGTGTACATGTGTATGTGTGTTTGTACATGAGTGTATATGTACATAAGTGTGTGTGTGTGTTTGTGTGTGTGTATGAATGTGAGTGCATATATGGATGAGTGTGCATGTATATACATTAGTGCATGTATGTGAGTGTGCATGTGTGTAAGTGAGAGTATGTGTGTACATCTGTATATGGTGTGTGTGTACATGAGTTCATTTGTGCATGGACACACATGTGTGTACATGAGTGTGTGTATGTGTACACCTGTGTATCTGTGGGGTGCATGTATACTTGAATAAGTGTGTCCGAATGTGAGTGTGTGTACGTGTATGTGCTTGTGTGCTTACATGTATGCATGTGTGTGTGCCTGCTTGCGTGCATTTGTGTGTATGTGATTTAATTTATTATTGACCCATGTATTAGTATAGAGTGAAAAGTATCATTTCTTGCATGTTATACAAAGCATACCATACATAGAGGAGGAAAGGAACGAGTGTAGAATGTAGGGTATGTAGACAAGAGGTACTTGTGCTGAAACCTGGGATGTGTGTATGTACACTATCATTGAAGTTTGAATGGTGATGAAATTCTGGATTTTGTCCTGTTGACTGAGACTAGATGGCTGATACTGACAACAGCACTTCACTGTCCTTGACAGCTTGCCTTTATCCACAATGACATACTTTAATAATCAACATTTGTCCTCTTTGAAAGAACGACTGGAAAAAATTTGGTTCTGCCTTTGTCTTGAAAAACTTTCTCTCAGGTTCTTTTATAGTATAAATGATGCCAATCATTCATGGAAAGAAATGAAACGTTAGTACTGGAGCTTCACATGTCAAGCATTTGTGACAACCCATATATGGAGAAGATTTAGTCATCACTGTGTAACTCTTTAATATCTCATTTTATGAAATAAAAAGTATATTTTAAATTTATAATGTAAACAGATTGGTGAGTTCACCATCATGTAGAGCTTTGCCTTGCCACAGTTAACATAATTGTGAGTGGGCCAATCAGATTTCAGCTGTGTGTTTTTAGCCCAGAATTCATCATTGTTGGATCCTGGAACTCCTTTGCTAACAGCACTGAGTGGGTATAAGTGCCACATGGACTGCAGCAGTTCAAGAAAACACCTCATCACCACCTTCTCAAAAGCAATTAGGGATAGGCAGCAAATGTTGGTCTTGCCAATGATGCCCACATCCCATGAAAGACTAATAAAAATCAAAAGTATTGTATTTGAATCATTCAATCATTTCCAAGAAGCATGATGTTGTTACTGCATAAATATATGTCCAAAGGTCTAATTATGTCATTGGACCCAATTATTTGCTCATGGGTATATTCTATGAGTTTGACTCCACTTGTGGGATATTTCTTGGTTATATAACTAATTTTTGGTTTAAATGGGACTAAATTTGCTGAATATATATGTCATTGTAATGGCACCTCTATAGCATTCACCACTACCCCAGCATTTTGTGTATGGTAGCATAGAAGTGCTTAATAATCCATTATTTTTATGTTTAACTTTTGGACACTCCATCTCGCCCTCATATACCCATCATTGAGAGCCTCACACTCACCGCTCACAGCATCCATGTTCCTCTAAGTGATTCAATAGTGACGGACACATTGCCCGAACACAGTACAACATACTTGTTGATATTCCTCCCTCTCTTTCGTAAAGTGGCCCATAACAGGAAGAGGCAGAGCTCAGAGCCAGTGTAAGACAAGCACTTCTGAATCATGGAAACCCTTTGGAAAAGATGGTATTCAGCAGCACTGAGCTGCTTATGCATTTGGAGCCCTTGATATCATTGCTGATGAGGCTAGCTGGCATGAAGTGCAGGCTGTAGTTTGTGTGGCCAAGGATCTATTGTTTTGCGTCCTACTCCACACCCACTCACCCATTCTCCTTTCTACTACTGATGGTCTACTTGCCGATACGTAAGAACTAGCACTCAGCCAACCAGTATAGCCTCAGGAGAAATGGCAAGACCTGTATAATACTCCAATAAAAAGGTCTTGTCACTTGTTATGACATTCACAGCCACTAGCTGTGGCACTGGCACTGCATATCCCTTGGAGAGTATTATGGAGTGAGGGCCTGGACATAGTAAATCTCTGAGCACAGATGAGTTGCGGCCAGCTTTTTTTGGCAGTTGTCCAAAGATGAGCTCAGAGATGAGTTCCACTATGAGGGGCTCAGATAAAGCCTTCAACTAGGCAGCCTATGTTGATGAACATGCACATCACATGCTTGGTGCATTGGCAGGTTTGTGAAACAGCCTGCTGATACTGTCAGTGAGCACACCAGACATCACTTCAGCAAAGGAAGTTTGACTTCAACTTGGCAGTGCTTTATACAGAACTTTGGAGCCCATTGTTCCCAGTATGGAAGTGTGACCAATTCTATGACAGCACTTGTGGACTTGCTTGTGATGCAGCATCTGGTGACAGCAGAACAAGCAGAAGTCACCTGACATCTGGGTGCTTCAGTGGAAACTCAGGCTAAGGTCATGAGACCTATACTTCCTATCATTCTGGCTCAACTTGCTGACATTATGGCCGTGGGTCTCAGTGCTCAAAGGGGAATGCAGATTCTCACAGCCATTCAGCAACAAATCCTCCAACTCAGGTTGTTGAGGTGCCAAAACCTGCTTTCTGCTCTCAAGCACTTACACTCTCACCACAATCACTCTCAACACAGTCATTCCAGTGCTGTCACTCCACCAGTCACTCCATTACAGTCACTCCACTATGGTCACTCCACCAGTCACTCCATTACAGTCACTCCACTATAGTCACTCCACCAGTCACTCCACTATAGTCACTCCATTACAGTCACTCCTCTACAGTCACTCCACCACAGTCACCTCACTAAGGTCACTTCACTAAGGTCACTCCACTACAGTCACTCCACTATAGTCACTCCACTATAATCACTTCACTACAATCACTCCACCGTAGTCACTCCACTGCAGTCACTCCACACACTCCATTACAATCAGTCCATTACAATCACCCCACTGCAGTTAATCCACCGTAGTTACACCACTGCGGTCACTCCACCACAGTCACTCCACCACTGTCACTCTACCAGTGCCCTTGCTGTTACCTGTCAGCCCAGACTGCTGCCTCCCATGCTGAGATGGTGGAATCTAAAACCGTTGCCTGAATTCTACCACCTTGCCCGCCACAGGATTGGAGCGGAAGAGGGGTGGACAACGGAAATATCCATTGACCTTGAGTGGGCAGTTCTGGTTGTGCTCAAGTGAGGCCATAAAATCCTGCCCAATATCTTCATGGCCCAGTGCTGTTTGAGGTCTGCCTGCAAGGCTGCCTGTAATCTCTGTAAGTGAAAATGAGTCACCTTTCACCAACCACACTGCAGAACTAGGAGAGGCAAAGATGGCATGAAAGGGGTGCATATTTTAGTATGCAATACTAGGTGTGTTGTTGGGCTAATTTGTAATACAAACATGTTATTTTTTCCAGTTCTCAAAGATTTGAATTAATCACACTCCTACACTCAAAATGGTGGAGCTGAATCAAGTGTATCCTTCGCTGTTCTCCATCTGGTTGGTGGACTTATTCGGCAGATTCTCTTCTCCCAGCTCTCCATTGGCCAACGCTGTAAGGATGTCCAAAGAGAAAGGTATAAGTATATGCTCGAGGCTGCTCTAAAGGACAAAGGCATTAACACTAATGACTGGGAGGAGAAGACTGCAGCATGGCTCCAATTGTGTTTATCAATGCACAAGCCACCTCAAGGCTCAGCGACTTGTCAGCGAGGCTGAATGGCGGGGGTGGCAGAGGAAGGCGAAGTTAGCCAACCCCAGGCCATGGATTCCATTCCCCCCCATGCACCCACATGCTCCCACTGCAGAAGAACTTGTGTATCCAAAGTTTGGCTCCTGGGTCATCTGAAGCTTCATCAAGCCTGACAGACATCATCCTTGATTTTGAGGAACCATCACTGCAGCAGCTGATGACAGTGCAGCAGTAAAATGTGGCATTAAAAACAGAAAATGCCAGACAAACCCAGCAGGTCTGGCAGTACCTGCGGAAAGACCATAAGACATACAAGCAGAAGACGGCCTTTCAGCCCATAGAGTCTGCTCAGCCTTTCAGTAAGACTATAGTTGACCGAATATGATAATCCTCAGCTCTACTTTCCCACCTTGTCCCCATAACTCGAAACAGAGTTTCAAGGAGGAGAAATGTGATTCATTTTATACTGTCTAAGATGGGGTGGTTGTGGGGGACAGAGGGAGAGAGCTGCATGACACAGGGAAGGTCAGTCTCTACTGACAGCAGCTCAAATATGATAAAGAGGAGATGATGGGTGATTGAGGGTAGGCCAGTGGTGAGGTTGGGAGACCCAGGAGTAACCGAGGATAGGTCAAAGGTGATAGAGAAGTGGGGGAGGGGTGGAATTGACGATGGCTGTTGGGAGGGCAAGGGTAAGAGGGTGGACCTGTGCACTTCTGATTCTGCTGTCGGGACCCTTAATGCAGTGCAAGAAAAGGCCACATGTGTCTCTATGTATCCTGGCTGTTCCACCGAGGCTCTGGAGGAACACAGCCTTATGCCTCCTGCTGACATCCTGGACTAAGGCCTTGTAAGCCCTCTCTCTTGGCTGCTGTCCCATTTGCTATCCTTCTCCTTTGAGCTACTTGCATTCCAGTCAACAGCAGGTTCTGTGTAATGTGTACCGCTCCCTGTTAAGAGGGGAAGGCTGCCTTTAAGTGGTTCAGACTAAGTCCACTATTGAGCATTCAGCTATCATTCAAATGGGGAGGAGGCACAAAGTCTACATTCTGTCTGCCTCAGTAGGAGCAGTAAAAAGTCTGACAACACCAGGTTTTAGTCCAACCGATTTATTTGATAATACTCACAAGCTTTCGAGGGGACTGCCTCTTCGTCAGGTCCATTCACCTGATGAAGAGGCAGTCCCCTCGAAAGCTTGTGAGTATTATCAAATAAATCGGTTGGACTAAAACCTGGTGTTGTCAGACTTTTTACTGTGTTTACGCCAGTCCAACGCCGGCATTCCCACATCATCAGTAGGAGCAGGCATGGGCTACTAACAAACCAGGAAACTGGAAGTGAACCCATTTTTATCCCATTATCTTCAGCCCATATTGAACATTGGCTGCCCCAAGATGTTCACTGCAGTGAATTCTAATCCACGGTCACTGGAGGATTAGTGAGTGCTTTGGTTTAACTTATAAAAAGGCAAACTACTGCCCCTGTCTTCATGGTAGAGAATAATGAAGATTTTTCAAAACTGCTAAGTCATCTCCTTCTCAATGATTGATTCCAGCAACTTCCCCACCACTGAGGTCAAGCTAACCGGCCAACAGTTTCCTACTTTATGCCCCTCTCTCTTTTTGAATAGAGGCATCACATCTGCGTGTTTCCAATCCACTGGGACCTTCCCAGTCTTCAAGGAATTTTGAAATATTACAACCACTATCTCTTCAGTCACCTCCCTTAATACCCTAGGATGCGGGTCATCAGGTCCCGCAGACTTATCTGTCTTTAAATCTGAAACAAAAACCACAAGTGCTGGAAAATTTTTCAAAGGAGAGTCATATTAGACTCTGTCTCTCTTTCCACAGTTTAACTTGTGCTGTTTGTCCCCAAGATCACCATTGCAGCCAATTGCTTTCCAATCATTTAGCAATTTAATTTTATTAAAATCAGAACGGTTGTCATTACCTCAAGCCTTATCGCAATAGAAGGATCTGGAAAGATTGTGTCCATTTTTAAAGCGCCTTAACACAGTCTTTAGCTGTTAAAACTTGTGAATATTTTCTAAGTGGTGTAGATGGTTTTTATCTTATTCTATCCAGTTGAAAATGCTCCAGTATCTTTGATAGCTATTGATTGACAGCTGCTGCTGTTCTTTATTGAACGTAATGTTTTTAAACATACGATAGTGTTGATCTAAATAAAACTATGAAAACTGCCGATGACTTATTTCCAAACGGCTCCTCTTATCATTACCAGTGTGAAGGATGCTTTTATTTATCACCTTTGCCCTTATTTGCATCGTACAATGTTACATTTGTGAGATTTGTGATGAAAGGAATTGTCTGTTCAGATCTATCAATAGCATGGGAATGTTAGCAATAAAAAGGCTGTAATGCAACGCTTAGGCCGGAATTTTACTGACATGCCAGCCCCAATTCCGGAGATGGGCTTGGCTCGAAGAACAGTGTTCTTCATTGGCCTTGGACGGGATTGTGCGAAACTTGGGCGGACTTGCCAGTAAAATTCCACCCTTAGCGTCTGCTGCTAACTAGGAACCTGTAGCAGGCGTAATGGGATGTTAGCACTTGCAATCCTGATGTGCCTGTGCGCTGGGAGCCTTGCACAACTGTTTGGAAGGCCCTAAAAGCTGTTTATATGAATAGTACTGTTCACATACGCTGTTTGCAGCCCTTTGCCCTCCTGCCCTTCAGAAGCAGGACAATTTCAGGATAATCAGCAGAACCTTGAGCTTTTTACCTTCAGATAGCCTGCCCTTTCACTCCCAGGACAGCTGTGTCACCATTTCATACTATAGAGTAGAATTCCCCCCTTGAGATTTTCATTGCACTACATGGACACTCAGATAGTGTTATGTGCTTTGAGGTTAGTGAATAGTAAGAATGACATTTGGAGACGAAGAAAAGTATATATTTTTCTGACTTATCTACACAGCAAAATAGGTTAGAGTTTTAAGGCAAAATTAATGACCAACATTCTAATTCAGTTACCTTGAGCAGATCTGGAGATTGCAAATGAAACCTAACTAAAAGCTCTTCAAACTGATATACTGAAATGTTTGACAATTGCCACCTTGCTCTAAAACAGCTATATTTGTCCTCTCCTTCCATTCTTTAGTTCGATTATTAGTTTGGTTGCTATTGCAGTGGTGTGGGGTGGTGGGAGTTGGTGTGGGGGAGTGAGGGGCGGTGGATGGAGTTGAGGGGTAGTTGGTGGAGTTGAGGGGTAGAAGAAAGGGAGGAGAGGGATACGGTGGGGTGTGAGAAGGAGAGGAGGAGGGAGAGGATGATGAATGAGGTGAGAATGTCAAGGGGCAAGGCAATGAGTTCATGTTACTTTTTCGTGGAAGCTGAAATCCTGCTGTCTTCCTGAATCCAATTGTAAATTTGTGTTGCCTTTCTCCTGCTGTAGAGAATGATCCAGATAATGTGAAGAAACGATCGATGGCAATATCATTCATAGCAATGGAATGAATAATAGCATCAAAAAAGCTCACCCCACAATTTCTTACTGATAGGTGTTGGGATGAGTTTTTTTTCAAGTAATAGGGCCAAACTGTTTGTTGCTCCAAATGTCTTTCACCAGGCATTGATGAAGAAAACACAAACCCAATACACAGGACACTCAGGGTTTGTGAGTAAAGTTGTAATTTTTCTCCATAATATTAACAAGAAACAAATAAAAAATCTCATCAGAACTGACTTAAACACATATTGAATCCATAGAATCCCTATGGTGCAGAAGGAGGCCATTTTGGCCCATCGAGTTTGCACTGACCACAATTCCACCCAGGCCCTATTGCTCACAGAAGCCACCTTTGCCAAGCACAGAAGATCATTGAACCTTTTCTAGCACTGTATCCATGTGCGCCCAACCAGGTCATGTCACCTTTATTGGGCCACCTTGGCTAGGTGAGCTCGCCTCCTTATTCCATCCTGGAGCATGAGGATATTCCTCTTGGCTGGCCCTTGTCTTCACAAGGGCACGCAGACACTCATCTGAAAAATGAGGGGAAGCGTTCACTCATCTGCAATATCTTCCTGGTGCTTCAACCACCATGGTGCAGAGCTCCCACTGCCTCCGCCATGGTTGTCAGCAGCCTCTAACAGCCACCTTTAAACTTTGCATGGAGCCGGCATTGGACCAGTGCCCGCTTTTGATGGCTCCATTGACCTTATCCCAATGTGTTTCGCACTGGCTGCCACTTAGGTGACCAGTCAATGTAATATCATGATGGATAATAAATCATGGGCAAAATTGGGAAACATGATGTGGAGATGCTGGCGTTGGACTGGGGTAAGCACAGTAAGAAGCCTCACAACACCAGGTCTGACAGGTTTATTTGGTAGCACAAGCCACAAGCTTTCGGAGCGCTGCTCCTTCATCAGGTGAGCGGGAGTTCTGTTCACAAACAGGGCATATAAAGACACAAACTCAATTTGCAAAATAATGGTTGGAATGCGAGTCTTTACAGGTAATCAAGTCTTAAAAATACTGACAATGTGAGTGGAGAGAGGGTTAAGCACAGATTAAAGGGATGTGTATTGTCTCCAGCCAGGACAATTAGTGACATTTTGCAAGCCCAGGCAAGCCAAGGGGGTTACAGATAGTGTGACATGAAACCAAGATCCCGGTTGAGGTCGTCTTCATGTGTGCAGAATTTGGCCATCTGCTCAGAGACTCTGCATTGTTGTGTGTCATGAAGGCAGCCTTGGAGAATGCTTACCTGGAGATCAGAGGCTAAATGCCCATGACTGCTAAACTGTTCCCCAGCAGGAAGAGAACGCTCCTGCATGGCGATTGTTGAGCGGTGTTCATTCATCCATTTTTGTAGTGTCTGCATGTTCTCCCCAATGTACTGTGCCTCAGGACATCCTTTCCTGCAGAGTATCAGGTAGACAATGTTGGCCGAGTTGCAAGAGTACGTACCATATATCTGGTGGATGGTGTTCTCACGTGAGATGATGGCATCCGTGTCGATGATCCGGCACGTCTTGCAGAGGTTGCTGTTACAGGGTTGTGTGGTGTCATGGTCAATGTTCTCCTGAAGGCTGGGTAGTTTGCTGCAGACAATGGTCTGTTTGAGGTTGTGCGGTTTTTTGAAGGCAAGAAGTGGGTGTGTGGGCATAGCCTTAGTGAGATGTTCATCTTCATCAATGACATGTCGAAGGCTCTGGAGAAGATGTCGTAGCTTCTCTGCTCTGGGGAAGCACTGGATGATGAAGGATACTCTGTTACCAGTTCTTCATCCAGACAACAGCCATGGGAACCAAATTTGCACCTCAAAATGCCAACATTTTCATGCACGGTTCCGAACAAGACTTCTTCACTGCACAGGGCCTTCAACTGATGCTATACACTAGGTACGTTGATGACTTTGTCTTCCTTTGGACTCATGGTGAACAATCACTGAAACAACTATATGATGACATCAGCAAGTTTCATCCCACCATTAGACTCACTGTGGACTATTCTCTGGAATCGGGTGCATTCTTAGACACGGATGCCATCACTCACCTAATGAAGGAGCAGTGCTCTGAAAGCTTGTGGCTTGTGCTACCAAATAAACGTGTTGGACTTTAACCTGGGGTTGTGAGACTTTTTACAGCATTGGGAAATGCAGCTGCTTCCAGTCCCACCTGCCATGTGTACACATCACGCATTAAAATTCAAGCCCATGTTTTTGAAATTGCGTTGAATTCTTTCAGTGAATGGTGGCATGCTGTTGGTGGGCAAATTTGTAGATTTAAAGTGAAATGGGCAGCACGGACAATCCAGACTCATTTCATATAGCACTCTAGCACCAAATCAATGTGCCTCAGAAACTAACAATATAATGCACCAGCAACCACTCACGTCATTTAGACTGTGAATGCAGTTATGGCAAAATGGATATCTTGTGTGATATCATTGCACATTACATCCTTTCCCCTGAACCTCCTGTAAGGCATTATTCTTCCCTCAAAGGTAAGAACAAGCGTTTATATAAGGTTTGTGTTCATCATGGTGAGGGATGTTAATGAAAGTGTCTTAATGAAACTCAATATAAGATCCTCTGCCACAAATCTGACAATAATAACAAATAACAGCTACAACTTGTGTTTATATAGTGTCTTTAATGTAATGAGACACTACAAGATAGTATTACGGGAGTTCTGGTTGACAGGTTTAGGGAAGGAATTCCAATGCTTAAGGAGTTGAAGAAACATCCACCAGTAGTAAAATGATCAAAGTTGGGGTGATCCCAAGAAGCCAGGATTGGAGGAGCTCAGATATCTCAGAGCATTGTTGGGCTGAAGGAAATGACAGAGATAGGAAGAAACAAGGCTATGGAGAGTTGTGAAAACAAGATTGAGATATTTAAAATATAGGCATTGCATAACGGGAAGCGAAAAGAGGTAACCAAGCACAGGAAAGATGAATGAACGGGATCTGATGCAACTAAAGGCATGGGCAACAGGATTTTCGATAATGTCACATTTGCAGAAGCTGCAACAAGGGAGGTCAGCTAGGAGTGTGTTAGGTTATTCAGATCTAGAGGTAACAAAGTCTTGGATAAAGCGGTTCAGCAGCAGATAATTGAGGCAAGGATGGCATTTTGGTGATGTTACAAAAGTGGAAATAAGTTGTCTTGACAACAACATTGCTTTGCCAGGGAGAGGAATGGAATCTGTGACAAAGGAATTGAGTTTGTGATGGAGACTGAGGACAAAGGCTTCTGTCTTCCCAATATTCAACTGGAGGAAATTTCTGCTCATCCAGTACTGGATGTTAGAGAAGCAGTCTAATCATTTAAAGAGAAGGGTCAAGATAGGTGAAGGCGAGGCAGAGTTGGATATTGTCAATGTACATGGAGAATCTGACTGTTTTTGTATAATGTCACAAAGGAGCAGCAGGTAGATGAGAATTGGATTTTGTGAGGATAAATCTTTGGGCAACACCAGACTTAATGGTGGGGGAGCAGGAAGAGAAGACATTGCAGATGATTCTCTGATAGTTCATAATGGCAAGTGTATCAATGAATACCTGGGTGTGACATCTTTTTGCAGTTTGGACTGGTGCCAATTAAGAGAATCTAAGATGTCACTGTATATTTTACAAAATATATTTAGATGTTTTCATGACTGTTTCTACAATGTTAAAAACTGAATAAAGATACTTAGAATGGCTAAATCTGTGACCACCTAACTAAAGGTGCGGACTGGTCACATCGGAGAAACTCGTGCATTGTTATGTCTGGGGAACTACTAACAACCCCTTGTGGTACAGGCCAAATTCAAAGAGAGGTATAAAAGGCCATCTACATTTCATAACCAAGGCTGGCTAATAGATGTCTACTCATCTGCTCAGACAAAGGGTCCCGCAAGCTCCTTGAAATTCTTAGTGTTTGAGAAATTTGGGAATCTTGGGGACCAAGATAAGGGATTCACATCCTTCGTCAAAGACAGTGTGGAGATACGTAAGTTTGTGTCATGGGCCTCTGGCTGTGGAACTAGTAATATTACCTTGCTGAACTGTAATGTTCAGTCTGCTGTTTCACATCTGACTGGCAGCCTCATAGAGAAGGAGCTCTGTCTAGGCTGAACACCTGGCCCCATCTATACTTTTCCTGCTGCAAATTCTGCACCATCACCAAGACTAATTCTTCCCTGCATGTCTCTCATTGTATGAAGTCAACACCACCAGAAAAATCAATTTTGCAGCATCAGTTTTCAGACCACCGACTTCCATAAATGAATATCTTATTAGACTTTCATTCTAGACTTTGAAACAATATTTCTTTTCTTTGTGTTCTCTGCACTGTAAACCTTTCTTTACTCTCTCCCTTTACCGAATGCCTAGGCAATGTTGTGACCCACTTACTGCATTTTGAATGTTTGCAAATAAACTAACCCTTTGAGTTCATTCTATCTTGAGGTTGATGTTGGGTTATTAATAGAATATTGGTTTGCACAAAATCTGAGGGTTGGGGAATATGCCACCACTTCTAAAGAGAGAACCAAATCAAAAACACCTTTTTGTTGATGTATGGGTGGTGAGAAGAGCTATTAGTGCTATTTAAATTGCCTCACCTTCCCTTACTACTGTCCATAACATACAGCCTTGCTTCTTTTTTAATGTATGTCCTTTTGATACTAGTTCCAAAGGTACTACTATTACAGGCAGATTTAAAGTGTATTCAAGTCATGATAATCTATTGCACGTGTCCCATCATAAGTGATGCATGACTATACATATCAGACACGCAAAGTGTTACGCATTGGTGCACAATTTTAATTAAACTTTTTTAAGCTTAGTTGAGCATCATGAAAATATGAACCAACAGTGAAACAAGTCCAGTTTTGTATTAGACTGATCAGAAGTTGATTTTTTTTTACCTGCAGCATACCAGCACATGCTAAAGCTTAACCTTACTCAGTTTGGTGCATGCTTCGGAATAATTTTCAGCAACTTCTCGTTGAAAATTACAGTAAATGTAAATGTTCTCTTCCCACACCCCAGCAATGTGGCAATTGTTCTTCTGGTTGTAACCGATGACTCTTAATACGATTTGCTGACACCATTCCCTATATTAGCAAAAATAAAGCTGGGTTTCCCATCAAAGCTCAGCTGATCAGCTGACTTCTCAGCAATATATCGTAAGATGTTCCTTTGTCTTGAATTTGCATAACACGTTAGCTAGGGTCAGAGGGTCACTTTCTTTCCCATCCCCCACTGTGGGTGGAAACCTACTCTCACCCCTGCCACCATCACAGCTACCACTCCCCCCCCCCACCCCACCCTCCCCGCCCCTGCCACCACCGCCGCCCGCCCCCCCCATAGCTTAAGATTCGGGAAAAAAACACATCAGGCCATGAAATCTGGGCGGAAATGATTGGCATTTTCTTTGTTCCTTTTATTTAAGTAACGGTTTGTGCTCGGTTAAGCAAGATTAACAGTAAGTGCACTTCAAACTAGAGAGGAAAAGCAATTTAACTGAGTCTGCCAATTCAGGGTCAACACTTGGAGCCATACTTCCCCATTTCAAATTTAGATGTTTTAAATTGATGTTAACAAAGTAGTGAAATAATGTAACTTTGCTGTGGATTAAAACCTGGTTAGGTTGCTCCTCCAATGTCTGATATCGATTTACTCAGTCATTTTCCAGTTTAGAGCTTTGGATGCTACCGTCTCAACCAACGCAGCAGAAGGGATGCTAATATTTGCCACAGTCTAAGGGAAAGGGAAACCAGGCAGAGGTACGGTGAAAGAGCAGAAAGAGTGGGACCAATTGGATAATTCTTTACAAAGCCAAATGCCTCCATTGTGCTGTATGTTTCTATAATTCCTGCCCTTGGTTACTTTCCAGCAGCTTCCACTGGAAAAATGTGTGGTGTGCTTTCATCTCATTTTAAAACTCAATAATAATGGAGTTTTATTCGACCCATCGAGTCTGCACTGACCACAATCACCACAACCCCATGCATTTATCCTAGCTAGCTGCCCTGACGCTAACGGGCAATTTAGCATAGCCAATCCATCTAACCTGCATACCTTTGGGAGCATAAAGTAGTGTGACTTAGTGGTGTCAGAAGAAAAGAAAATTGGAAGAATAATATACTGGATCACTCATCTTTCCAGTCTAGTAATTGGATATTGGCTACTATAACTCTGGGGGTACCTTCAGGGAGCGATACAAGTAACTGACAATGGTGGAGTTACAGAGGGAGTTCATGGGCCCCCATGGAACATGTAGCAATAGAAACAATCTATGTATGTCTGAAAAAAGTCTTTCTTTCCCTCACATGACAAGGGCTCAGTCTGAATGGCCATCCTTTATTTTTCCAGGAGCATGGCACTGCTAATTCAAGTATCTGATATAGTAGCTTATTCCTCAAAATGTAGTCATATTACGTGGCTACATTTTACTCACTGTTTTATTAAGAAGGAGTGATATGCACTCGGCTATTGCTGGACGGACTTGCAACAACAGCAACTGTCTCAAGATTCTGTATGTGGAGGGTAGAAATGACAAAAGAGATGTATCATGGAAAGGGGAAAATAGCCACTTGACTAATTTAATCAGAGAGGCCAGCCTTCCGAGTGTTACTAATACGTGGAATTTACAACATGATGAGTTAAAAAGTACTTGCTTTCTGTGGTGGCCTATCTCTCATGCAGAAATGTGCATGAATTGACATGCTGGAACAACTACATTTTAACACTGCATTTTTTACCCTTGCAGACTTTTTAACAAAAACTTCCTAAATTATTTTCCTGATTTTGGGTTGTGTAAATCTCATGTTTTCATTTTACACCTACAGTGGGTGCAAAAACTGCACAGGTACAATTCCAAAATCAATGTGTACTTTCCACAACATTTTCAATAGATCTGATTCAATAAGCAATCATACTAGCAGCATTACCCTTAGAACATAGAACATAGAACATTACAGCGCAGAACAGGCCCTTCGGCCCACGATGTTGCGCCGACCAGTTACAAAAACAATGACCCACTAGCCTATACCAATCCCTTTTCGTCCATAAACCTATCCAGAGATCTCTTAAACGCCCCCAAACTAGACGCATTTACAACTGCAGCAGGCAGGGCATTCCAATCCCTCACCACCCGCTGGGTAAAGAACCTACCCCTGACATCCGTCCTGTAGCTACCCCCCTTAATTTAAAGCCATGCCCCCTCGTGCTAGCTTTCTCCATCCGAGGAAAAAGGCTATCACTATCCACCCTATCTAAACCTCTAATCATCTTATATGTTTCAATAAGATCCCCTCTTAGCCGCCTTCTTTCCAACGAAAACAACCCTAGATCCCTCAGTCTCTCCTCATAGGACCTCCCCACCATACCAGGCAACATCCTAGTAAACCTCCTCTGCACCCTCTCCAACGCCTCCACATCCTTCTTGTAATGCGGGGACCAGAACTGCACACAGTACTCCAAGTGCGGCCGCACTAGAGTAGTGTACAGTTGCAACATTACACTGCGACTCCTAAATTCAATCCCCCTACCAATAAACGCCAAGACACCGTACGCCTTCTTGACAACCTTATCTACTTGATTCCCAACTTTCAGGGATCTATGTACACACACACCTAGATCCCTCTGTTCATCCACACTATTCAAAGTCCTCCCGTTAGCCCTATACTCGACACATCTGTTGCTCCTACCAAAGTGAATTACCTCACACTTCTCCGCATTAAATTCCATCCGCCACCTCTCGGCCCAGCTCTGCAACCTATCTAAGTCTCCCTGCAGACTATGACACCCTTCCTCACAATCTACCACACCTCCAACTTTGGTGTCATCAGCAAATTTACTAATCCACCCAACTATACCCTCATCCAGATCATTAATAAAAATTACAAACAACAGTGGCCCCAAAACAGATCCCTGAGGCACACCACTCGTAACTGCACTCCATGATGAATATTTACCATCCACCACCACCCTCTGTCTCCTATCTGATAGCCAATTCCTGATCCAACTTCCTAGATTACCCACAATCCCATACATCTGCATTTTCTGCAGAAGCCTACCATGGTGAACCTTATCGAACGCCTTACTAAAATCCATGTATACCACGTCAACTGCCTTACCCCCATCCACCTCTTTGGTCACCTTCTCAAAAAACTCAATAAGGTTAGTAAGGCACGACCTACCCGCTACAAAACCATGCTGACTATTTCTAATCAATTCATTACACTCCAAATAACTATAAATCCTATCCCTAATAATTTTTTCTAAAACCTTGCCCACAACAGAAGTAAGACTCACCGGTCTATAATTCCCGGCAAAGTCTCTGTTCCCCTTCTTAAACAATGGGACAACATTCGCTATCCTCCAATCCTCCGGGACTACACCAGAGACCAATGACGACCTGAAGATCTGAGCCAGAGGCTCTGCAATCACCTCTCTAGCCTCCCAGAGAATCCTAGGGTAGATCCCATCCGGACCAGGGGACTTATCTATTTTCAGCCCCTCAAGAATTTCCAGCACATCCTCTTTATCAACCGTAATACTGTCTATTTTACACCCCTCCTCATGTAACAGAACTTGCCATATGTGCAATTCAAATAACTACAGCAACACAGTTAAGGACATTTATGTGAAACAGACCACTTTTGATTGGTATTGACCTATATGAAATATGCTGATTCTTGAAAAAATCTGTCTATTGCTGAATACGATTATGTGTTTTGAAGGACAAGATCCTGGATATCTGTGCTTTCACTTCCTTACTACTCCTTGCCTTGCTTTCATAGTTAGTTAATTTCAAAGCAAATAGTTTATCATCTTCCTACAACTTCCTGAAAGGCTGTCACTTGCCACTTTATATCTTCATATCTGTTATAATCAATCCTATTTATCTTGTTTACAGATCATGGGAGGAATTTTCCCCCCAAAATTTCGTCATAGTGTCAAGAAAAATAGGGTGAACCATACCGATCTCTTGTGTGCATCCATACCACAATCATCTCACACTCAGTCACTTTGTTGGAGAGTGGTGAGTAGTGCGCCTGTACAGAGCGGGGCGGGTCCTAAACACACCAAACAGCCAGCTGCTGAGAGCTCGGGCACCATTTTACATGGGCAATCCAATCTTACAGTGCACTGGGAGACCCACCTCCTATCCCCATAGATACGGGACTCCCCCCATCATTGGCGACTTGCCTCGCCTACCCTACGTGGGTCACCCGTAGGGGGCATTAAAGCCTTTCCAATGGTTGTCCCTGCCAGGCCCCCATCATGTGGCCTCCGTCGAGGCCACTGACATGCCCCCCCCAATATGGCCCCCTCCACGATGTACCACTGCATGACCCCCATGCACAGCACCCCCCATCATGGCTCCCATCCAGGCCCCAACCCACTGGCACTGCTCCTGGCACACTGGTGGTACCCAATTGGCACACTGGTGGTGCCCAACTGGTGCCATTGGGGTGCTGGTAGCCAATGTTGAGATGCATGTTGGCCACTGCCAGACTGTCCGGTGCTGACCACCAGGTGGGCAGTGCCTGATGGGCACTACCTGACCTGCCTTCGACCATTTGGGCAGGCTTCAATAGCTTCTAGCATGACCACAAAGTCAGCCATTTGAGAGGGGCCGGGAGGATTTTGTGCCAAATTTTACACTGGGCTCAAGGCAGAGTTTTTAGCTCTGCACATTATTTTCTGGGCTCACTGTGCTGATCGCAGGGCGCAGCAAGGTGGTACCATCACGCCCCATGTATTTTCTCCCATCTCCATCCTGCTGCTCTTCATTCTGCAACCCAAACTAGGTGGGCTTAAATTGCAGGTTTCTCTGTTCCTACTGTCAATGATGCTTTGGTGAGATCAGCTCCAGTTACACAACAAAGTTATAATTCTTAAACAGGCAGCACCTTTAAGAAAGGTTGTTTGTGAGTCTTTTATCTAGGATTGAAAGAAGCAGGAATACAACTGACAAAATTGCGTAATTTACATTGCTGTGTGTGTCTGCAACCATTTCCTCCCCTCCAGCCAAATCAGTTATTTCTATTTGTCAACTCTTTTCCGAGGAGAGGTGCCACAAGGAGTTAGCACCCTCTACGTATCCCTTTACAAGTGGCCATATTATTCTTTATGCATGCTTCATCAGCAAGCTAATTGACCTTGGATGGGAAAGCAGTCAGCACCCTCTAGATATCAGTCACTTCTGATCACCACTTGATGCACAGTATTGGAAAAGGCTGCTGTACAGGTGATTTTCTTCTTGCCAATGCATAAATCATGGTCGTGATTCTCCTGTCCCACTATGCTAATTTTTTAGCACAGCAGGCTGGGAGAATCCCGTGGCGGCTGATTCACAGGGTTTGCGTGAATGTGTCTCCCAGCACTGGATTTCTGTTGGTGTCTGCTCCGCACCGGAAATTGGCAGGGAGACGCAGGAATGATTTAAATAATAATTTCCCTAGAATTTAATTGAGATTAACAGGCCCAGGACTGAAGAGTGTATCATTCCAGTGAGGATTACACTAGCTCCCCACTTTCAGGGAACTAGTGGCCCAACCCTGCTGGAGTGAAGGGGGGCAATTGGGGCCTCCCAGTTGGGGCATTGCCCGGAAAGGGGGGTGGTTGGTTGGAATCGTTGGGCGGGGGGGGGGGGGGGGGGGGGGGGGTGGTTAACTGTCGGGAGGGGAATCCGGGCTGGGGGGGGTTGGGTGCTGGAGAGATCAGGGTGGGCGGAAGTGCGGGCATCGGGGCTGGACCCAGGAATGATCGGGGGGCCAGCAATTGGGCCATGTGGGAGGCTCGAGATCAAGCTGGCCAGTAAAGAGGGAGGCTTTCAGTGTGGGGCCACTGCTCTTGCGCTGATCTCAGATTGGCATATACGCAGTGGCCCACTCAGCACGCTGATTTCAACCTCTCCAAGGGGAATAGGCCCCACCCCCTGAAATTCAATGATATTCAGGCTGGCGGCCTCTACAGTACACAGAGTGTGAAAGATTCTTGTCTGACCTCCCACGGAAAAAGACACTGTGAATTACTCCAGCTTTCATGCAAATTCGACACTTAGAATTTTTTTGGGAGTATTCTGCCCCATGAGACAACTGTAATGCCCAACCTGGTTGTGATCAACTAATTCAGGGAGGGCTTCGAGCGAGGGTGATCTTTGCTGCACAGTTACTCACTGATTAAACTTGTTGAGAGAAATATCAGAGTAACTACTGTTTTAATCTCCATACCAAAGGAAGGATATACCTGCCTGAGTAGGACTTCAATGAAGGTTTAATGGATTGATCCCTGAAATGAGAAGTTTATTCAATGAGCAGGTGCTGAGTAGAATTTTCTTATAAACTCTGAGATTCAAAAGAATGACAGAAAATCTTATAGATGTCTCAAGATTTCGAGAGAGACCTGGACAGCTGAGAGGCTGTTTTATCTGAAATAGACAGATTTTTAATCAGTAAGGGAATATGGAGATCAGGTTGGAAAATGGAGTTGAGGATTATCATAACAGATCAGTCATGATCTCATTCAATGGCAGAGCAGACCCAATGGGCTGAATGGTCTACATCTGTTCCTATATCTTAGGGTCCAAAGGATTTCTCTAATGATAGCTACTGAGCATGTGCATATTGAGTAGTGCCACTCACTGAGAGAAGATAAGTGTGAGGCATCTTAGAGGGTAGTTCCAGCTCTGCCTGGTTCTTGGTTAATCTTTATAAAAAGCATGTAAATAAAAGTACTTATAACAAAAGCCCATTGTCTCCAGCACGACCACTTCTAATGAATCCTGAGATTAAAGTACAGTGACAGATTCTGAAGCTGGATAGTCTAAAACTATGGGTCAAAGTCTTAGGATAAGGAGATAGCATTTTGAACTGAGATAAGGAGAACTTTCTTTCCTTGAAGAGTTGTGAATCTTTGACCTTCTCTAGCCCAGGGGGCTGTGGGCGGCCTGTTGTTGAGTATATTAACGATGGAAAGTTTATTGGCTGCTTGTGAGTAAGTTGAGGGAATTGGAGAGTTAAGATCAACCATGATCAAACAATGGTGCAGGTTTGAGGGCTATTTGGTCTAGTTGTCCTCTCATTTCTTCTGTTCTTATCTAATTAATAATTTAGTGAACTTGAGGGAGATTTTCAATTTGGACATAGGCTATAAAACTAGTGTATGTGGATTGGCTACCCGTTACATACTTTGTTTCACTCTCCTTTGAATTGAAATCTACCGAAAGGAATATATAGAGGTGTGTGTACCAGGTAGCTGATTTGTCCCATAGATTTCCACCTCAATCAAACTGAAAACCGATGTCAATACACACTAGCTCTGTTAAGTGAAAACTATTATTTGTGGAAGTTGAATTTGAGGATTTTGTTTCCCCTCACAGATTAATTTCAACATGGAAATGGGCAAATGCACACAAACTTTGGAATTCTTCGTGTGCAGTTTAACTAATGCAGGGGTCTCATTTTGTCTTTTATCACCTGGCAATAAATGGAATATTGCAAATCAGTGGCCCGTTTTACACCTCAGCAGGTTGGCTTACTGCCAGTAGCAATCAGGATGTTAACCAATCTGTTTCGGCTAGGTTTGAGTTTGATGTAATGACCTTTAAATGTAAAATTAAATTTGGAATGTAAGTTCATTAAAACTTCAAGATCAAAAATTGGCATTCCTAATCATGCCATACAGCTTCTTGACCCCACTCCCACCTAATACTGATAAATCCTAGCAGTCTCAATTACAGCCAGAATCTGGCCCATTCCCTGATCTAAAGGTACCTACCCAGCCCTGCAAGATCTCGTGATTCTCTCTCCAAAGTTCCCCAGTCATCCTCCAATGTTAGTGCTCACAAGCCCTTAGTGAGCATTCTCAGTGCTTCTTCATTTGAGTATCATAAGAACATAAGAAATAGGAGCAGGAGTAGGCCATCTAGCCCTTTGAGCCTGCCCCGCCATTCAATAAGATCATGGCTGATCTGTCGTGGCTCAGTTCCACATTCCCGCCCTCTCCCCATAACCCTTAATCCCCTCTCTTATCAAAAACCCATCAACCCGCGTCTTAAAAATATTTAGCGAGGTAGCCTCCACCACTTCAACGGGCAGAGAATTCCAGAGATTCACCACCCTTTGAGTGAAGAAGTTCCTCCTCAACTCCGTTCTAAACCGCCCCCCCTTTATCTTGAGGCTGTGCCCCCTAGTCCTACTATCCTTTCTGAGTGGGAAGAGTCTCTCCACCTCTATCCTATCCATCCCATTCATCATCTTATGCGTCTCAATGAGATCTCCCCTCATTCTTCTAAACTCTAACGAGTACAAGCCTAATTTATTCAGCCTCTCCTCATAGCTCAACCCCCTCAACTCCGGCATCAGCCTAGTAAACCTCCTCTGCACTTCCTCCAAGGCCAAAATATCCTTGCGTAAGTACGGCGCCCAAAACTGCACAAAGTACTCCAGCTGCGGCCTCACCAATGCCCTATACAGCCGCAGCAAGACCTCCCTACTTTTATATTCAATCCCCCTCGCTATGAAGGCCAGCATCCCATTCGCCTTCCTGACCACCTGCTGCACCTGCAAGCTGGGTTTTTGCGACTCATGCACAAGGACCCCAAGGTCCCTCTGCACCGTCGCCTGCTGCAGTTTTTTGCCACGTAAGTAATAATCCTTCCTACCATTATTCCTACCAAAGTGGACCACCTCGCACTTGCCAACATTAAGTTCCATTTGCCATTTCCTGGCCCATTCGCCCAGCCTATCTAGATCCTTCTGTAGACTCTCCACACCCTCCGCACAATTTGCCGTTCCACCAATCTTGGTGTCATCAGCAAATTTCGACACCCTACACTCGGTTCCCTCCTCCAGATCATCTATATAAATGGTAAATAGCTGAGGCCCCAGCACCGACCCCTGGGGCACTCCACTAGTCACCATCCGTCAATCTGAATAGCACCCATTGATCCCCACTCTCTGCCTCCTATTTGACAACCAATCCTCTATCCATGCTAACACCCTACCCCCAACTCCATGCCCCCTGACCTTCTGCAATAACCTCTTGTGACGTACCTTGTCAAACGCCTTCTGAAAATCAAGAAAGACCACATCCACCGGCTCTCCTCTATCCACCGCCCTAGACACGTCCTCATAGAACTCCAGTAAATTTGTCAGACACGATTTCCCTTTAATGAAACCGCGCTGCGTCCGCTCTATCAAGCAATTCCTCTCAAGATGCCTCGCTATTTCCTCCTTGATGACGGATTCTAACATTTTACCTACAACAGACGTTAAACTAACCGGCCTATAATTCCCTGCCTTTTGCCTGGCACCCTTCTTAAACAACGGCGTAACATTAGCCGCTTTCCAATCTTCTGGCACTTCCCCGGAATCCAGCGACATCTGGAAAATAATCACCAAGGCATCCACTATCACCTCCGCCATTTCTTTCAGAACCCTCGGATGCATTCCATCCGGTCGTAGCGACTTGTCCACAATCAGCCCCTCTAGTCTGTCGAGCACCGCCTCTCTCGTAACAGTAATGTCATTAAGACCCTCCAGTCCTACCACCTTTCCATCTCTAACACCCGGCAAATTATTCACGTCCTCCTCCGTGAAGACAGAAACAAAAAAGTTATTCAGGACCTCAGCCATATCCCCATCCCCTACCACTAAGTCCCCCTTCTCATCCTCTAAGGGACCAACGTTCACTCTAGCCAGCCTCTTCCTTTTTATATATTTATAAAAACTCTTGCTATCCTTTTTTATATTAAGTGCTAGCCCAGCTTCATAGTTTCTCCTACCCTTCTTTATCAACTTCTTTGTCAATCTTTGTTGACATTTAAACCTCTCCCAATCCTCTTCTCGCCCACTACTCTTAGCTACTCTAAACGCCTCCGCTTTTAATTTAACACTTTCCTTCACCTCCTTTGTTATCCACGGCTTATTACCTCTCCTCCTACTGTCCTTTTTGACCATCGGAATAAATTTCCGCTGAGCACCAAGAAAGATCTCCTTAAAGATTCTCCACTGCTCCTCAGCAGACCTACCTTCCAACGTGCTCCCCCAGTCCACATTCGCCAATTCTTCTCTCATCCTACCGTACTCCCCTCTGTTCAAATCCTCATTGTACCTAAACCCTGAGACCTCCTTTCTTCAATGAACATTAAGAACTGCTTCAGCTTTCCCGGACCCTATGTTGACCCTATATTGGAGGTATGAGAAGCAAAGTGGTCTCACCTGAAGATTGTTGGACCTCCATCAAAATGACCCAATGCATATGTACAAGACCTCGATTCATCTTTTGTGTGCTCCCAGATCCCATATCAATGCTGACACGTCAGTCTTCTATTTGGCTTAGCACCCACATACCTATTTTTCCCAATTCATTTTGTCCAGCCTTATAGGTTACCAACTTGTATAAATAAAATGCAAGGCCCAATTTTACCATTGCTTTGCACCTGTTTTCAGATGTGAAAACTTGGTAAAGTCAGGTGTGAGGTGTATAGCACGATCTGCGCTCACCTCCATGTCAATCTCTATTTTACCAAGGCCCGAAAATGGCCGCAATCGGGACTGCGCCCAAAATGGGCATCGTGGCCATTTAAATGTAATTACATGCATTTAAATTGACTTTAATGGGCTGCATGCCCAACTCTACTGGCACTTCCCCCTTTACTACCGCATTTATCCATCCAGAATCGGCAGGAAACAGACATGCTCCATAGAAGTCCGATTCAGGCGCTCCATCAATGAAAAGTACCGAACGTCTGATGGCTCTCTGCTTGAGATCAGTGAGGGGAGGGGGGGGAAGGTGGGTCTGATGGCTCTCTGCCTATAATCTGTGGGGGACAAGGGGGCTCCACTACCACACTGCCTGTGGTCAGTGTTGGGCAAAGGGCCTCTGCTGCCACTCTTCCTGAGATCAGTGGGGAGGAAGGGGGTCTGCTGCCACTCTGCCTGAGATCACTGGGGGGGAGGGGAAGGGGCCCGCAATTGGTCTGGGTGGCATGGGTGTGGGGGGAGTAAGGGGGTCAGCAATGTGGTGGGGGTGGGGCAATGTGGAGAGGCATTATCCAACCCAGGAGGGATGTGGCAGGGGAGCAGCATTTTTTTCATTTATTTCCTATGCATGTGTAGTTGGAGGCAGCGATTGGAGCTGCAGGATTTCAGGTGCATTAAGCTTCACGCGACGTGCAGTGCGATTTGGAATTGCTGATATTTTTTCGGCCAGAGTACGTATGGGGCACCTGAGAATGGGTCTAAAAGTTGGATCTGAAACACTTCCAGTTTCAAGTCCATCCAGCACTTAGAGTCAGAGTGATAAAATAGGGCCCACTGTGTCCAAAGATTTTTGTTTCCTTGTGACATTGCTGTTTTTAAGATTCTTAGACCTAGTTATGAATTCCAATTCCAATCCTCTTCTCACTAAGGTAGATTTTTGCCTGTTTCTATAACTAATAATTTCCAGAACAGGACACTAGTCTGTTGCCAGGAGCTTTTAGCTTGAGGCGCCACTCCACAGCTTTGCTGATCAGAACTTTCTTCTGCTCTTACTGTCAGCTATTGGCATGTTTAGAAGGATTTGCACAGTCAACCTCTTTGATTGCGTTATGAACACACCCTCCTAGGCCATCAATGCCTAAGATGGGACTTGAACCCAAAGCTTTGGCCTCAGGGGTAGGCACGCTACCACTGTGTCACAGGGCCTCCAGTTATGAATGATGCATTCTAACTTCATTAGGGGCGATTCCAATTTACATTACCTTTGACTAACGCAGAAAAGATTCAGATTCTACTCTATGCTATTTAAACATTTGACACAGATAGGCTAAAGAATTGTGAAAATAGTTAAATCACTTGAATCTAAAGGGTAAAAACTGGGAAAAAAGTTTTAAATTGCCATTTTTTGAGTTATTAGTCAAATGCAAATTTTGAGATTAAAAGCAAGAATATATTTGGACTGGAAGCAGACAACTCTATAGAATACATGACCATTCTGAAGTGATGAACTAAATACATCTGTGGGAGCCATACTTTCGCAATTTGGGAAGTAAGACAAAAAATTTGGTGAGTTGTTGAAAGCTGACATAAAGAATTCTTTATTTAGAATGAGTGTACCAAAGTTTGCATGATCAGGGCAGTGTTGCAGCATTTGACCTGAAAAAGCTAAAAAAAGGGCAAGTGCACATTACAATGAATAATGGAAATTTTTTTCAAGTGCAATCTCTAATAGTGTGATTTTTGACCACAGTATTTAACTGTTTACAATCTCTTCTAACACCTTCCACCCTGAAAAAGATTTTGAATGGCCTTGGGTGGAGTGAGGTGAGGGGAGCTTAAACTTTCTTTTTTTCTACTCATAAATGCCATTCACTAATTTCTTGCTAAACACAAAGGGAGGAACCTGTTCCTAGACCTCTCTTGCTATGAAATGGTCGTCAAGAGACATGGAACAGCGGCATTGAACTTCCTCTTTTAACATCAAGGAACTGCTTAGCTATCATTCTTGCCCCAGAATGACTGTGTGAGAAATCATGACAAGAAGAGATGGGAGGAGAGGTTAACCTCACAGCTAGCAAACTACAAGAGTGCATTACTGTTCCACAATTCACAGTACTAGCAAACTGCCTTTATCCATAAGACCATAAGACATAGAAGCAGAATTAGGCAACTTGGCCCATTGAGTCTGCTCTGCCATACAATCATGGCTGATATTTTTCTCATCCCCATTCTCCTGCCATTTTCCCATAACCCCTGATCTCCTTATTAATCAAGAACCTATCTACCTCTGTCTTAAAGATACTTAATGACCCGACTCCACAGTCTTCTGCGGCAAAGAGTTCCACAGATTCACTATTCTCTGGCTGAAGAAATTCCTCCTCATCTCTGTTTTAAAGGATCACCCCTTTAACCTGACGTTGTGCCTCCTGGTTCTAGTTTTTCTGACGAGTGGACATCCTTTCCATGTCCACTCTACCCAGGCCTCGCAATATCCTGTAAATTTCAATAAGATCCCCCCTCATCCTTCTAAACTCCAATGATTACAGACCCAGAGCCCTCAACCATTCCTCATGCAACAAGCTCTTAACTCCAGGGATCATTCTTGTAAACCTCCTCTGGACCCTTTCCAAAGCCACCGCATCCTTCCTTATATATGGGGCCCAAAACTGCTCACTGTACTCCAAATGGGGTCTGATCAGAGCCTTATACATCCTTATCCATCAAAACACCTCACCTCTCATTTCATATGAATCACAGGGTGTAAAATTTGATTCCATAGCCACAAGGGGTGCGACTGTGGAGTCAAAAAGTCATTTGTGCTGACTTCTGCTATGGACTGTATTAGATGCCATTTTGGGTAGGTTAGTAATGTTAGCACTAAGAATGTGCACTGGAATTATGCAGAACATGATGCTGGTTGCTGATTGTTTTCTACTGGCTGGATTTGAGTTAATAGAAGTGTTTGGCGATATGCACTGTCCTTTAAGGTCACTGCAGTCCATAGCGAGTCATATAGCATGTGGGAAAGGCCTTGGTTTTCACTTCAAGAATCCGGTTTGTGTCACTTGCTTCCAGTCATGGATGCTGTTGTTTCCATCCTCCTTGGCTTAGCATGATGTGGAATGAGGAGAGGCAACACAGATGAAAACAATCCGCTTGAATAGGAACGAGGAGGAGGAAGGAGAATTGCTCTCAGCGAAAGGCCTTAGTCACTCAGTCTTCTACCTTAGTCCCCTTAAGGAACAATACTTTGGACTGTTTCACAAAGGAGATGCTTACTGAAATATGCCTGTTGCTGACAGACTTGCAGTCTTGGTGTAGTGTGAGGATGACACTGCCAGTGGCTATAAAGGTGATCATTTCCATAAACTCCTTTATGTTGGTTCCTTCCAGGCTGGAGCAGGGGACATTTACAACATTATCCAGGTTACCATCTATTGTTGTGTACTGGAGGTAGCTATGATACACTATATGCAAGAGAAGGGAATATACTGCCTTTCTTCTCTCTTTTCAGAGATAGGCAGGCATAATGTTCTTTCATCGTGGCAGCAGGTTTCCTTATGGTGCAGGGTGCTTTTCTGGCACTGCATCAATATTCGGAGATATACCGCAACTGGAAAAGTTCCAATGCCTCACTGTGTAGCTGGTATGCGGTATACCCATGAAGATCAATGCCGGCTATCGTGGTAGCAGTTTGGATGCCTTTGTTCTACTCTAGTCTGCTGTATCATCAACATTTCAGACACTACAATAGGCTAGAGGGTTGTTCCTGGGCTACAGAAGCTATTCACTACCCAACTGGCTTGGAACCGGGCATGTGGTTAATCTTGCATTGCTTGTCCCTTGTCTGTGTGCAGTGGCCGCCAAATTTTTTCTGCAAGTTTTCAGGAGTGCAAAAATTTTCAAAAAAAACTAATGGTAAGAATAATGAAGCAAACAATGTTGGCCTCCCAGGCATGCTCAATCACAATCAACACACAATCATCCCATATTTGGACAGTTTTTGGGAGAACAGTGAGTTGTGCACCGGTACTGGAGGGGGAGAAGGGGAAGTGGTCAGGGCCTAAACATGCTGGTGAGCCTGGCTACAAAATGATCAGGCGCCATTTTGCTCAGAGAAGCTAGTGCACTGTGATCTCACAATGTACTGGAAAATCCCCTGCCTTCTCCCACAGACATCAGAATCCTCCCTCATTCATTGATGGCATGTTTCCCACACCTTTCCTTACAGGGGTCACTGACATTGGGGCCTTTTGGGCCCTCCCAGTGGGCCTCCCTGCCTGACACCCAAAATGTCCCCCCCCCGTTCAGGACCCTGACATGGCACCTCCCTGCATAGTCCGCCCATCATAGCCTTCCTGTTATAGCCCCCACTTAGGCTCCACACCCACACAGGCCTAATGCACTTGGCACTGCTCCTGACACACTGGTGGTATCCAACTGGCAATGCTAGCATGCCTGGTGAGCTCTGCAGGGTGCCTGGTGGCCATGGCTGGGGTGCCTAGAGGGCACTGCTGGAATGCCAGGTGGGCACTGCCAGGTGGGCAGGCTGGGGTGCCTAGTAGGCACTGCTGGAATGCCAGGTGGGCACTGCCAGGTGGGCAGGCATTGGAACTTTTCCAGTTCCAGGTGGGCACTGCTCGATGGGCACAGTCTGGCCATGCCCCTGACCACCCAAGGGCTTGAATGGCCTCTGAACCCCACAGTGTGGCCATTGTGCCTGGACTCTGCTGGTAGAGGCCAGAACTGATGTTCGCTGTTTTCACTCTGCACCTGAAGTTCAGAAGATCCTGGGAGCTAGATGCCAAACAGCCGTGCATATTTAAATGCTACATTAAAAATGTTTATCGGCCTTGTGCCCTTTCTGGCGCAATCCAGTTTGCGCCATTGGAAAGGGACCGGGACGATTGCAAACTGTTTGGCGCCTTGTGCCAAACTGATTTTTAGGCCTGCGCACTATTTCCCAGGATTGGCGCAATCTGCACCAGGCGCAGCAAGGTCAGAAAATTGCCCCGTTATTCTTTTAGTGCTGTGATTACTATTTAACTGAAAGTTTGCATGACTAATGTTAAAATGAAACTGGGGGATTTTACTGAAAGCAGTTTAAATAGGCTAAATACTTGGGATACCTTGTGAAAACCACATTATAACTTCCTACCTTGTGAAATACAGCAATGACTGAATTCAAGATTGACAATTTTTAACAATTGTTGTCAATTTCTGCTTTATTTCCTGATATTCCAAAAATACAATCCTTTAAGCAAAACATATCGACTCGATCTTCCCAGCCATTCATGCCCTGCTGCTGTTGCAAGCAAGGATAGAAAATTTGGTGCTCAACCAAATCTCCGTTCTTTGCAATGGGACCAGAAAATCCTGCTGGCATGAGGAAAATTCCCCCCATTTACTTTTATATGGAAAACCTGCAGTTGCATAATGCTAAATTCTATCCAACAACACAGCAGTGGCCTTATTTTGCAGCCAGATATACCTCATGATTCAAGCACACATTGTCAAGCAAGTGGCCAGAGGAATTAATTAAAATATTCCCATTACAAAGGGCTTAAATATACAGTTGCTGTTTTCCATGGTCATTGATGATACCACTTCCCTATGGTAAGAACTTTCCTAATTTAATGTTAATACTATGGAATAATCCTCTATTCAATTTAATGGGTGGAAATCCAAAAGAGCTACAATAGAATAATGGTGAGTGACATTTAATGGTTAAGAAAGTATTGCAATAATGCGTGATTATAATTGATTATTTACAGGTATCTGGGGCTGATTTTGGACCCCCTGTTGAGAGGAGTAACAGAGGCAAGTGAGCACTAGAAATAATGTTGTCACCTGGGGTGTTATTTTTCTGGCCCTAGCTCAAACCTGGGTCATTTTGCAGAAAGTGGGAGGATGAAGTGGGAGGGTCATTTTGCAGGGAGTGGGAGGAGGAAGTGGGAGGTGAGGGGGAGGTGGGTGGGAGGAGGGGGCTCCAGGACTACCTCCTCCCAAGTGGCGGGTGGCCAATTAATCCTGTTACTGGCTACTTAAGGTCAGTTGTCAGAGGTCCCTGCAGGCAATGGGGTACAATGCACTTGCCTGGAGGTAACCTCCTGGCAGCAGCTTTGTTGGGTGGTGGGGAGTGGAGAGCAGCACTCCAGGCAGGCTTAGAGGCAATGCATTTGTAGCCATCAAGTCTGGAGGGTTTGAAGGTAGGTATTATGATTTTAGAAGCAAAGGGATTAAGATGTGGACAGAAGTTGATGATATGTAGGGTAGTATGGTGGCACAGTGGTTAGCACTGTTGCCTCACCAGGAATCGAACCAGGATCCGAGTTTGATTCCCGGCTTGGGTTGCTGCTTGCGCAGAGTCTGCATGTTCTCCCCGTGTTGGCGTGGGTTTCCTTCAGGTGCTCTGGTTTCTTCCCACAGTCTAAAAGACATGCTGGTTAGGTGCATTGGCCATGCTAAATTCCCCTTTAGTGTACCCGAACAGGCACCAGAGTGTGACGACTAGAGGATTTTTATAGTAACTTCATTGCAGTGTTAATGTAAGCCTAACTGTGACAATAATGAATAAACTTTAAAACTTTAAAAACTTTAAAACATTAAAATTGATATTGTAAAGGCGTGTTGGTGACTGATAGTAAATCATAGAGGCCCTACTGTGAAGGAGAGGCCATTTGGCTCATCAAGTCTGCATTGATCTTCCGAAATAGCACTATATCTAAGCTCAATCTCCCATCCCAACCGCATTGGCCTGTGCATTGATTATGGCCAATCCATCTAACCTGCACATTTTTGGAGTGTGGGAGAAAACCAGAGCACATGGAGGAAACCCATGCAGACACCGGGAGAAGGTGCAGACTCGACACATTCACTCTAGACTGGAATTGAACACAAGTCCCTGGAGCTGTGAGGCAGTAGTACTAACTATTGTGTCACAGTGCCATCCTTTAAAACACAGTTTTAGAGTGGAACAAAATCCCGAGATATAAGAACATAAGAACATAAGAAATAGGAGCAGGAGTAGGCCATCTAGCCCTTCAAGCCTGCCCCGCCATTCAATAAGATCATGGCTGATCTGTCGTGGCTCAGTTCCACTTTCCTGCCCTCTCCCCATAACCCTTAATCCCCTCGCTTATCAAAAACCCATCAACCCGCGTCTTAAAAATATTTAGCGAGGCAGCCTCCACCACTTCAACGGGCAGAGAATTCCAGAGATTCACCACCCTTTGAGTGAAGAAGTTCCTCCTCAACTCCGTTCTAAATCGCCCCCCCTTTATCTTGAGGCTGTGCCCCCTAGTCCTACTGTCCTTTCTGAGTGGGAAGAGTCTCTCCACCTCTATCCTATCCATCCCATTCATCATCTTATATGTCTCAATGAGATCTCCCCTCATTCTTCTAAACTCTAACGAGTACAAGCCTAGTTTATTCAGCCTCTCCTCATAGCTCAACCCCCTCAACTCCGGCATCAGCCTAGAAAACCTCCTCTGCACTCCCTCCAAGGCCAAAATATCCTTGCGTTAGTGCGGCGACCAAAACTGCACACAGTACTCCAGCTTCGACCTCACCAATGCCCTATACAGCTGCAGCAAGACCTCCCTACTTTTATATTCAATCCCCCTCGCTATGAAGGCCAGCATCCCATTAGCCTTCCTGACCACCTGCTGCACTTGCAGGCTGGGTTTTTGCGACTCATGCACAAGGACCCCGAGGTCCCTCTGCACCGTCGCCTGCTGCGGTTTTTTGCCACGTAAGTAATAGGCCTTCCTACCATTATTCCTACCAAAGTGGACCACCTCGCACTTGCCAACATTAAATTCCATTTGCCAGTTCCTGGCCCATTCGCCCAGCCTATCTAGATCCTTCTGCAGACTCTCCACACCCTCCGCGCAATTTGCCGTTCCACCAATCTTGGTGTCATCAGCAAATTTCGCCACCATACACTCGGTTCCCTCCTCCAGATCATCTATATAAATGGTAAATAGCTGAGGCACCAGCACCGACCCCTGGGGCACTCCACTAGTCACCAACCGCCAATCCGAATAGCACCCATTGACCCCCACTCTCTGTCTCCTATTTGACAGCCAATCCTCTATCCACGCTAACACCCTACCCCCAACTCCATGCCCCCTGACCTTCTGCAATAACCTCTTGTGAGGTACCTTGTCAAACGCCTTCTGAAAATCAAGAAAGACCACATCCACCGGCTCTCCTCTATCCACCGCCCTAGACACATCCTCACAGAACTCCAATAAATTTGTCAGACACGACTTCCCCTTCATGAAACCGTGCTGTGTCTGCTCTATCAAGCAATTCCCCTCAAGATGCCTCGCTATTTTCTCCTTGATGACGGATTCTAACATTTTACCTACAACAGACGTTAAACTAACCGGCCTATAATTCCCTGCCTTTTGCCTGGCACCCTTCTTAAACAACGGCGTAACATTAGCCGTTTTCCAATCTTCTGGCACTTCCCCGGAATGCAGCGACGTTTGGAAAATAACCACCAAGGCATCCATTACCACCTCCGCCATTTCTTTCAGAACCCTTGGATGCATTCCATCCGGTCCTGGGGACTTGTCCACAATCAGTCCCTCCAGTCTGTCGAGCACTGCCTCTCTAGTAACAATAATGTCATTGAGACCCTCCTGTCCTATCATCTTTCCATCGCTAACACCCAGCAAATTATTCACGTCCTCCTCCGTGAAGACCGAAACAAAAAAGTTATTCAAGGCCTCAGCCATTTCCCCAACCCCTACCACTAAGTCCCCCCTCTCATCCTCTAAGGGTCCAACGTTCACCCTAGCCAGCCCCTTCCTTTTTATATATTTATAAAAACTCTTGCTATCCTTTTTTATATTAAGTGCTAGCCCAGCTTCATAATTTATCCTACCCTTCTTTATCAACTTCTTTGTCAATCTTTGTTGACATTTAAACCTCTCCCAATCCTCTTCTCGCCCACTACTCTTAGCTACTCTAAACGCCTCCGCTTTTAATTTAACACTTTCCTTCACCTCCTTTGTTATCCACGGCTTATTACCTCTCCTCCTACGGTCCTTTTTAACCATCAGAATAAATTTCTGCTGAGCACCAAGAAAGGCCTCCTTAAAGATCCTCCATTGCTCCTCAGCAGACCTACCTTCCAATGCGCTCCCCCAGTCAACATATGAGTGATCTGTTTCAGCTGGGTGGATGTCCAGGGAAGAAGCTGGAGTTTCTAAGTCAGGAGACAAACTTGTGAGTTGTGCCAAAAACAATGATTTTGGTTATCCCAATGTTGTACTGCAGGAAGTTATGTATTATTCTGAACTTCTCAGATAAGCAGTTTGACTGCTTGATGCAGCTGGAGAGATCAGGAAATAGTGGCGAGGTATGAGGTGAGGTGACAGTGACTGCCCTTAGCACCAAGGCAGCATTTGACTGAGTGTGGCACCAAGGAGCCCTAGCAAAACTGATGTCAGTGGAAATCAGGGAGAAACCTCTGTTGTTTGGTGTCATAGCTAGCACAAAGGTAACTGGTATAGGAGGTCAATCAACTCAGTTCCAGGACGTTGCTGCAGGAGATCCTCAGGGTAGTGTCCTAAGCCCAACAATCTTCAACTGCTTCAGCAATTAGCTTCCTTCCAAAGGTCAAAGTAGGGATGATTGGGCAATATTCAGCACCATTCACATCTCCTCAGATACTAAAATTCCAAATGCAGCAAACTTGGACAATACCTAGGCTGGGGTAAACAACTCGCAGTAACATTTCTGCCACACAAGTGGCAAGGAATGACCATCTCTTCTAAGAGACACTCTAACCACCACCCCATGGCACTCAGTGGCATTGCCATCACTGAAACCCCAACAATCAACATCCCGGGAGTTGCCATTGACCAGAATCTAAACTGGACTAGCCATATAAATACTTAGGGCAGAATTTTCCTGTTTGACCCACCACGGGAATTATAGCTGGTGGGAGTGGACCATGCAAAGATCCATTGACCTCAGGCAGAAATTTGCAGCCTTGGAACAAGTGTGACTGGAAAATCCCATCCTATGACTACAAGAGCAGGTCAGAGGCTAGGAATCCTGTGGTGAGTAACTCACCTCTGACTCCCAAATCCTGTCTACCACCCATAAGGCAAAGTCAGACGTTTAATGGAATATGCTCCCCTTGCTTGGTGAATATAGCTCCAACAACACTCAAGGAGCTTGACACCATCCAAGACAAAGCAGCCCACTTGATTGGCACCTCATCCACAAATATTCACTCCTTCCACCACCAATATACAGTAACAATGATGTGTACCATCTACAAGATGAATTGCAAGAAATTACCAGGCAACACCTGCCAAACTCTGCAACCTCTGCCATCTCTGCCCGTTGAAGTGGTGGAGGCTACCTCGCTAAATATTTTTAAGACGCGGGTTGATGGGTTTTTGATAAGAGAGGGGATTAAGGGTTATGGGGAGAGGGCGGGAATGTGGAACTGAGCCACGACAGATCAGCCATGATCTTATTGAATGGTGGGGCAGGCTCGAAGGGCTAGATGGCCTACTCCTGCTCCTATTTCTTATGTTCTTATGTTCTTATCTAGAAGGGGGAGGGTAGCAGATACATGAGAACACCATCACTTAGAAGTTCTCTTCTGAGCCACACATCCTCCTGACTTGCAAATATATTGCCATTCTTTCACTGTCACAGGGCCAAAATCCTGGAACACCCTCCCAAACAGCAAACGCGCCAGAGTTTTTTGGAGAGGTAAGGTACCCCTTTGAAGGGGTAAAGTACCCTTTCGGAGAAGTCAGGTGTCCTTTAAATTTTGGGAGGAAAAAGCCAGCCTGCAATTGAAAAAAATTCTTGCTTGCAATTTCAATAGATGCTGTTGAAGTAAGCCTGAGTGCTATCATTATAATTTTCTTTGCTTGACTCCTTCCACAGCCTATCATTATCACAGTGGGGTCCTGTAAGTTCATTGTATGACCATTTGGAGATGCCAGTCAAAAAGAGATTAGCTGCCTTTAATGTGATTTCATGTTTTGAGAATGAATTAAGTACTTGAAGGAATTTCAATGTACTGAATGGGCTTTTTTATAAATAAATTCTTTTAAAAATAAAGTGAAGTCTGTAATAGATAATAAGAGCTTCATTTTATTTTATCTCAGTTTAGCTCCTGAGGTCTGCCCATGGTAGATACTGGTTGGGTTAGCATGAATAGTGTGTAAGAGCAAAAGGTGCTGTAGGAGGTCATGGATTGACATAGGTTGGCAGTAAATTGGTATAGAAGCTATAAAGGACCATGGGGGTAGGGTTGATGAATATAGGTTGGCATGGACGGTATGTGGGGACATGGAGAGTAGGTAGAGGGCATTGGCTGGCATGAAACATATGAGGGGCAAAGTGGAGTGAGAAAGGGTTGGCATGGAGTGTTTAAGACAATATGTGGGATGGATGAAGAGCATGAAGTGACATGGGTGGGGTGTGAGGAGTGTGTGGCTGTGAGAAAGTATGAGGGGCTATTTTTTGCTTTATTGTATTAATTACAACTGTGATGAAGTCCCAGAGCACTAAGGTGGGCATTTTAAGCAGCCCAATTCAACATCTGGCAGTCCCTCTGGCTGCCTCCACACTGTTTCCAGTGGGTGGACCTGATTCAAGTTCGCAACCTGATCTAAGAAACAAAATGTCCAACTTCAAGGGCAGTTTTTCCCTGAACCATGATTACAAAATTAGGAAATTTCCTAACTCTGTGTACCTAATTTGGAGGTAAAAACTTGGCCCTCACTCCATTTAAGGGCAGAAGATTTAAAAATTTTAATTTGGAAAGTAAATTTAACAGCATTCTTGTATTTAAAGTAAGCAATTGTTTTGAAGTTCCTACAATAAGAAAAAAAGCAGAGTGGTACAATCGTTCTCCCTCTGAGGTAAATATCATGGATCGTTTTAAATATGGAACTATACCTGTTTTAAAAACATCTTAATTAAGCTTCTTTTTATATCAGATTGATTATTGTTTACTTGTTCCGTAATTGGTCAGGAAAGGTTGTGAACTGTTTAAATACCTCAGTCTACAGGTCAGAAACATTCCTCATTTCAGTGACTAACTTTTTAAAGGCCATTTTGCATCTATAATGATATGCTGCCTGTAACATGTTAAAGATAACTTTTTTTTCTATATTCTAGTGGAGGTCCCATGGTGATTCAAAGGTCTGGGTAGCAGGAGGACAGTTGCCTGGAAGGAGCAACGTAGAGAAGTAAAGCACGAGATTTTCGTAGTCATAGAGCTTCCACAGCATATGCAAAATGGTACCAGGACTATGGATCGTGCAGTCCCATCCCCATTTTCAAAAGATCCCAATTTTGCTAGCTGGGCAACAGAGGCGGTGCATGACTCACACGTGGGGGAAACGGAACCCTGCAGGACAACACTTGAACTCAATGCTAAATTCTCGCAATATGGAGCATTTATTCTAAAGTGGGTGGTGCAGGTTTAAATGTTTCCTGACTTTGCGCACTTGTCCTGGGAGTGATAATCCAGGATGGAAGGGCTTGTAGGATGTCTCGTTGGAGAGAACAAAGTTTTTTTTTCTCTGAGTGGATAATTTTGTGACAAAATGCTGATGGGGGTTGTTACTGTTATAACGTAGCCAATGATAACATGCTGTGAGGACCTGCTGACCCGGTAGACAATGTTATCAATGGCAAAATGGTATTGTGGTCAGCTGACCAGCTGACCTGGTATAAATAGAAAGCAGATGAGGATTGTGGGGAGCATTTGTGGCCCAGGGTGTGGCCCAAGTGGTGGTGTAATGACATTCCTTTACTAAACCTTTCCTTTGATTTACTTTATGAAGTTAGTTCTTTTATTACTTGCAACTGGGGTATGCTTATAGCCAGATAAACAGGGATGTGTGGGAAAGAAACCTGGATTCATACTATTGAAGCTCTAACCCATGCTTACTATGTGTTTGAGTCCATGGAATTAACTCCATTGCATTTGTCATCTGCACTGAAGTTTCAAAAATACTTACGTTCCAAAGAGGAAGCGAGAATTCATACACATTCAAAACATGAGAGGGTTTAATCGACAAATAGGGGTGAAAATCTCCAACCTTAGTGGAAAGAACAATCAAGTGAGGTTGAGAAGAAAGGCAAAACTTCACTTAATATTTTTACTTAGGTATGAAATAAGCAGATACTTGAAGAAACAGCAGCTCTTGCCTTTTGTTATAAATGTTGTAGTTGGGTGAAGTGCAATCTAAATATAGCTAGTGAAGTTGCGTAATTAAATAATATTATGAAAAGCAAATACAATGCAAAGATAACATGGGTGCTATAAATCAACCACCTTTTGTAACTCTGTTTCTCAACTAGACTTTTTGAATTAAAAACACATTGATAGTTTTGGAATGATACTCTTAGTGAGAAAAAGCATTCTCAATTCGTCTTGCAGCTTATTTTCAAATCATTTGCGAAACAACCAATAGTTTTATTTCCCAAAGATGAGTAAAGATGTGCTTCGATAATGTGTTGACGAAAGCAAATATAATTTGTATGAACTCAATTTTGGGGAATGCTCAGTATGAATAAAAATCTCTCACTTTCTGCCACCCATAGCTGGTTCTCTGAAGCAAGTCAGGGGAGGGAATGGTGGTATTATCGCTAGACTATTAACCTAGAAACTCAACTAATGCTCTGGGGACCTGGATTTGAATCCCACCACAGCAGATAGTGGAACTTGTATTCAATAAAAAAAATCTGGAATTAAGAATCTACTGATGACCATGAAACCATTGTCGATTATCAGAAAAACACATTTGATTCACGAATGTCCTTTGGGGAAGGATATCTACTCTCCTTACCTGATCTGGTCTACATGTGTCTTCAGAGCCACAGTAATATGATTAACTCTCAACTGACCTCTCTATAAGGGCAACTAGGGATGGGCAATAAATGCTGGTCAGCCAGAGACACTTATGTTCCATGAATGAATAAAAATTTTAAAAATTGAACAGTTTATATGTGAAAAAATGCCTACAGAAAGCTTTCAAAATCTCAAGTTATGTAGAAAAATTGAACTCTAATCATGTTATTGCATGAGATATACAGGTTACAAATGTACAACGGCAAATTATATGAGTATACACATGCAAATTCTACATACTGTACACAGGCTATGGCATCGTTATTGGTTCAGATGCAGTTGATAACTCCTTTTAAGTGACAGAAATTACTTGGCTCTGTGGAAAACTATCTCTATGATGCCTAGATTTTTGACAGAAACTGAGCTTCCAAGTAAAACATTCATAAAAACTGAAGAAGTTGAAGTCTCATATTGCACATGCAATGTTAACTCTGTTTCTCTCTCCACAGATGCCAGACCTGCTAAATATGTTAGACATTTTCTGTGTTTATTCCAGATTTCCAGAATCCACAGTATTTTGCTGTTAAAATATTAATAAAGGTATTCAGATACAAGACAATTGCACAGTATATTTCATATTTGTAAAATCTGTAATTTTAGGATATTTCATTATATTAAAGATTTTATTTTGAGATCCCGTCACTTGCTAAAAGATAAAATGGTAGGTAAACGTATTTTTGGAATTGGTTATTTATTTATTAGTGTCACAAATAGGCTTACATTAACACTGCAGTGAAGTTACTATAAAATCCCCTAGTCGCCACACTCAGGCACCTCTTTGAGTACACTGAGGGAGAATTTAGCATGGCTAATGCACGTAACCAGCATGTCTTTCGGACTGTGGGAGGAAACGGGAGGACTTGAAGGAAATCCACGCAGGCACAGGAAGAACATGCAGACTCTGCAAGGACAGTAACCTAAGCTGGGGATTGAATCCGGGTCCTAGCAGTGCTATCAACTAAATTGTTTTATGCAATTTGATTGTTTGAAAATCTGCTCTGTTTAACAGGTAGACGTTGTTACTTCCCATATCTGGTTTATCACTTATTATTGATTCATAACTTTGCTACTAATCGAGTTCTGATTTGTTGCTATTTTATGAAAATGAAATCTAATTAAATGTGATGTATGAGTATGAACCATGAACATTGACTGAGGAGCTAACTCCATTTTAAGAACATAAGAACATAAGAAATAGGAGCAGGAGTAGGCCATCTAGCCCTTTGAGCCTGCCCCGCCATTCAATAAGATCATGGCTGATCTGAAGTGGCTCAGTTCCACTTTCCCGCTTTCTCCCCATAACCCTTAATCCCCTTGCCTACCAAAAACCTATCCACCCGCGTCTTAAATATATTTAACAAGGTAGCCTCCACCACTTCAATGGGCAGTGAATTCCAGAGATTCACCACCCTTTGAGTGAAGAAGTTCCTCCTCAACTCTGAACTAAACTGCGCCCCCCCTAGTGGGAAGAACCTCTCCACCTCTACCCTATCCATCCCTTTCATCATCTTGTACGTCTCAATAAGATCCCCCCTCATCCTTCTAAACTCTAACGAGTACAAGCCCAGTCTATTCAGCCTCTCCTCATAGCTCAACCCCCTCAACTCTGGTATCAGCCTAGTAAACCTCCTCTGCAGTCCCTCCAAGGCCAAAATATCCTTGCACAAGTGCGGCAACCAAAACTGTACATAGTACTCCAGCTGCGTCCCCACCAGTGCCCTGTACAGTTGCAGCAAGACCTCCCTAGTTTTATATTCTATCCCCCTCGCTATGAAGGCCAGCATCCCATTTGCCTCCCTGACCACCTGCTGCACCTGTAGGCTGGGTTTTTGCGACTCATGCACAAGGACACCCAGGTCCCTCTGCACAGTAGCATGCTGCAGCTTTTCGCCCTGTAAGTAGTAGTCCTTCCTACTATTATTCCTACCAACGTGGATAACCTCACACTTGCCAACATTGTATTCCATCTGCCAGGTCCTCGCCCACTCGCTCAGCCTATCTACATCCCTCTGCAGACTCTCTACACCCTCCGCACAATTTGCTGTTCCACTTATCTTTGTGTCATCAGCAAATTTTGACACCTTACACTCGGTTCCCTCCTCCAGATCATCTATATAAATGGTAAATAGCTGAGGCCCCAGTACCGATCCCTGGGGCACTCCACTAGTCACCAACCGCCAATCCGAATAGCACCCATTGACACCCACTCTCTGCCTCCTATTTGACAGCCAATCCCCTATCCATGCTAACACCTTACCCCCAACTCCATGCCCCCTAACCTTTTGTAACAACCTTTTGTGTGGCACCTTATCAAACGCCTTCTGAAAATCGAGAAACACCACATCCACCGGTTTCCCTCTATCCACCGCACTAGACACATCCTCGTAGAATTCCAATAAATTCGTCAGACACTACTTCCCCTTAACGAATCCGTGCTGCGTCTGCTCTATCAAACAATTCTTAAGATGCCTTGCTATTTCCTCTTTGATTACGGATTCAAGCATTTTTCCTACAACAGACGTTAAACTAACCGGCCTATAATTCCCTGCCTTTTGCCTGCTACCCTTCTTAAACAACGGCGTAACATTAGCCATTTTCCAATCTTCCAGCACTTCCCCGGAATCCAGCGAGGTTTGGAAAATAATCACTAAGGCATCCACTATCACCTCTGCCATTTCCTTCAGAACACTGGGATGCATTCCATCCAGTCCTGGGGACTTGTCCACCATCAGTCCCTCTAGTCTGTCGAGCACTGCCTCTCTAGTAACAATGATCTCATTCAGGCCCTCCACTGCCACCATCTTTCCATCGTTAACACCCGGCAAACTATTCGCGTCCTCCTCTGTGAAGACCGAAGCAAAAAAGTTATTCAAAGCCTCAGCCATTTCCTCATCCCCCACCACTAAATCCCCCCCTCATCCTCTAAGGGTCCAACATTCACCCTAGCCAGCCTCCTCCTTTTTATATATTTATAAAAACTCTTACTATCCTTTTTTATATTTAGCGCTAGCCTAGATTCATAGTCTATCCTTCCTTTCTTTATCAACTTCTTCGTCATTCTTTGTTGATACTTAAACCTCTCCCAATCCTCTTCTCGCCCACTACTTTTAGCCACTCTAAACGCATCAGCTTTTAATTTAATACTCTCCTTTACCTCCTTTGTTATCCACGGCTGATTATCTCTTCTCCTACGATCCTTCTTTACCATCGGAATAAATTTCTGCTGAGCACCAAGAAAGATCTCCTTAAAGATCCTCCACTGTTCCTCAGCAGACCTACTGACCAATCTGCGCCCCCAATCTACATTCGCCAATTCCTCTCTCATCCTATTGTACTCCCCTCTATTCAAACAAAGGACACAGGTCCGGGATCCTACTTTCTCCTCCTCCACCTGCATCAGAAACTCCACCATACAATGATCACTCTTCCCAAGAGGATCCCTCACAACAAGGTCCCTAATTCTACCTGCCTCATTACATAACACCAGATCCAAGATAGCTCGCTCCCTTGTCGGCTCCAACACACACTGTTCAAGGAAACTGTCCCCGCACCATTCCAAGAACTCTTCCTCAAGCCCACCGCGTCCAACATGGGTCGACCAATCAATGTGTAGATTGAAATCCTCCCATAATTATCGCCGTTCCATTCCTGCACGCAACATTTATTTGCGCGTTTATAGCCCGCCCAACCTCCAGGTCGTTATTTGGGGGCCTATAGCCCACACCCGCCAGCGTCTTCCTCCCCTTGCTGTTCCTAATCTCCACCCACAACGATTCCACGTTCTGCTCTTTGGCGCCTATATCTTCCCTTACTACCACCCTGATACTATCCTTAACCAGCAGAGCTACGCCCCCTCCCCTTTTTCCTCCCGTCTGTCCTTCCTAAACACTTGATACCCCTGTACATTCAGCTCCCAGTCCCTGTCACCTTGCAACCACGTCCCTGTAATGGCCACCAGATCATATCCATTTGTGCTGATTTTGAATGTAAGATTCATTGTGGTTGGCTAAAAAGCAGCCCTTTGCAAAGATAGAGTAGTTTTTGTGATGGTTTTGCTGAATGAGAGGTGAATTTACTGAGGCAGAAACAAAATTGCGTTGCCGGTAGAAAATTGAAATGAAAGTCAGAAAGGTTGGAAAAACTCAGCTGTTCAGATAATATATGTGGAAATAAATATTTATAGAATACAATCATAGAATCCATGGCTAATCTACACATCTTGAGACATTAAGGGGCAATTTTACCATGACTAATCCACTTAATCTGCACATCTTTGGAGGATGGGAGGAAGCTGGAGCACCTGGATGAAATTCATGCAGACTTGGGAACACCTACAAACTCCACATAGTCACTAAGGCTCTCTGATGCTATGAAGCAGCAGTGCTAACCACTGCGCCACCAGGTCACCCATTTAATGACCAGAATTCCCTGGTCTCGTACGCCCTACTACTGATGCCAGTGAGAATGGAGAATTTGGCACTCAGCCAAACATCCATTCATTGCAGTGGGACTGGAGAATCCCAGCCCGGGATGAGGTTGGAGAATTCCAGTCAATGTTTCAGGTTTTTGATGCCTTCACAGATCTTGCTAACATTTGCCCCATTTTCAATGAGGATCTGTATTCTCCATCCTGCACTGCAACAACCTTGTCAGTCACAGTGAAAGTGGCTGCAGGAATTAAATATTTATGGAATAGACGGTCAGCTACTAGAAAGGCATTACCGTAATCTTGCACAATGCGTAGCATCAGATAAATCACCAAGCAACTTCTATTATGAGATTACTGGCTTCCTCTGGGTTCCTGGAATGTCGTCGGGCTGCTTTCACGCAAAGCTGCAGCTTTATGTGCTGCAAAGTTCTGACTTGCGATATCCCTATTTTGTAATCAGATGTGAAGCTGGTACAGAAATATAGAAACAGAATCTAGGAGCAGGAGGAGGCCATTTGGCCCTTCGAGCCTGCTCTGCCATTCATTATGATCATGGCTGCTCATCCAACTCAATAGCCTAAATTTGCTTCTTCCCCATAATCTTTGATCCCATTTCCTCCAAGAGCTATATCCAGCCACCTCTTGAATACATTCAATGTTTTGGCATCAATTGCTTTCTGTGGTAATGAATTCCACAGGCTCACCACTCTTTGTGTGGAGAAACGTCTCCTCACCTCCGTCCTAAATGGTCTACCCTGAATCCTCAGACTGTGACCCCCTGGTTCCGGACTCTCCCACCATCGGGAACCATCAGTATCTAATTCTGAATGTGTCAACTAGTTTTGGTGCCTGGTTTTTGGTGCCTAAATAATATCATAACAAGCAAATACAAAGCAAGAAAACATGGGTGCTATAAATCATTTATCCTTTGCCGCTATGTTCCCCAACTAGACTCACTGAAATAAATACAAGAATATCAATAGTTTTGAAGTGTTCTTTCTGTATGTGATAGCACTAGAGGAGATACATGGGAGGTTTACCAAAATGTTGCCTGGGATGTAACATTTGAGCTATAAGGAGAGACTAGGTAGGTTTGTATTGTTATTCTTAGAGCAGAGAAGGCGAAGGGAAGGTATGATTGAGGTGGGTAAGATTATGAGGGGTTATCGATAGAGTGAGCAGGGAGCAGCTGTTCTTCTTAGTTGAGGGGTCAATCATGAGGGGGCATAGTTTTAAGGTGAGGCGCAGAAGATTCAGAGGGGATTTGAGAAAATACTTTTTCACTCAGAGGGTGAGGGGAATATGGAATGCACAGCCTGGAAAGGTAATGGAGTCCTGGACTTGCATTGCCAGTCCTCAACATTCAGGCAAAGACAGCATCTTGCGCTATAAGATTCACAAGTTTTGGTCAGACGACAGATCATCTTTCACTGAATTGATAGCCTGATCCAGCAGCAGCTGATGTTTGTTTGGCTGTGTCCCTGGAAACGCTCTGTGGAGCACAGAAAATCCTCTGCTGCAGAACTGCTTAGCATGGACTTCGATAAAAACCACTGGATTTCCTTGTTAGGTACATTAAACCACTTTGACTTCCATGTGCAAAAAGGCCAATCGCTTGAAGCTTTGGACACTGAGATATGGAACTTGGCAATTACTGCTCTTTAATACTGGGCAAAGCACATGAAAATTGGCAAACACTTTTAAATTCCATACGGTAAATTGTGAGTCATTTGCATTCATAAAATAAGACTTGTGCCCGCTGATGCTCTGCCGAACTTGCTAAAATAGGATGAGTTAGCTCAGTGAAATATCCATTAAGGGTTCTACACTATGTTCCAATACTAAACGCAAGCCTGGATGTAGAGTGTAGCAATTAATTGAAGGTCACAGGCGCTATGGAGTTTCCAAACCTTATCATAATGGCTTCCCTCCACTGCCACCACCCCCCCCGGCCCCCATCCCGTGGAAAAGTTGGTTGGCACCCTGCCTACTTTAAATCTGGCTGCCCACAGTGTTAACATGCTGGAGAAAGCCTTAATGAGTTAAGGTCAGAGCTTCTGCCCCTTGGTCCCACCCTCAAGAGCTGGTCCACTCAGGGAGCCAGTTTTCAGCAGCATTATCTCAAGGTAGCTAAGGGGAGACTGGGAATGCTGTGGCTGGCTAGGCAAGTTCTGGCAAGGGGCAGCAGGGAGTACCTGAGGACAGATGCAGTCTTTGCTGCAGCGATAGCCAGCACCACCCAGGGCCCCTCTGTGCAACAAAGAATGCATAAAATGGATTCTGCCTCCACCCCATCTCACCTCCTCCCCCACCACCTCTGTAGCCTATTAGAAGGCTGCCAGGGTATACCTAGCTGTTTTCCTGTGTGTTATTGGGCTTCTAGCCACCGGTAAATGCCAGCAGAGGTGGGAAGAAGCCATTAATTTACCACTTAAGTGGTTCAGTTGGGATCTGGGTGGGTCTGTCTGCGATCTTTCCTGCTTTTGCTAAAATGACATGATGGTGTGGAAATGTCAAGCATGCCACTGACAACTTCCCCTGCCATTTTACCAGCTTCTCTGCCACCCAGCCTATCCCCAAAGGGCTGGCAAAATTCAACCTTGGATCTCTACAAATTCTTTTGACTGCACTGATTGGTGATTACACTTCAAATTATTCATGTGTGATAGATTAATAATTGTGACATAATCACTGAATTTATGAAGAAGAATGTAATAGCTGATTTCTGGGAAATAATGTGGCTAGTGTGGACTTGATCAAATATTAGGTTTGAGAAAGGCTTGTCTTATGTACCTTTTTTATTTAAGTTCATATCCACTACATGTATACACGGTTTGATATATTGTTTTACACGTGTCAACCCACGATCAGAGATCAGATTATCTGAGATGAACTCGGGTGGGGGAGTGTTTCAACAAACCTACGTAAAAGTCCACAAGAAACGTGTTGGGTCATGCACTGTGGATTTCCTTTCGTGTGAACGCCTTTTCAATTTTCCTCCAATCACAGTGAGTCATTTTGCCTGCAGCTACAATACTGCTCTCTAATCTCCTCGATTGGAGCTACACAGGTCAAATTGCATAAAAACCTGCAGGCAATTGTCAGTTTTGTTCATTTGACTGAAGCAGGTTAATTACAACAAAGACACTGAAAAGTGATTTGAAGACAAGCTGGCTGCCTGCAATTTATCAGAGCAATCTTAAGTAGATATGCTAAGGAACAGGAGATACTATCTGCCATTAGGTATGTGGGAAAAATTTTAAATAAAACATAAAGCTATTTATCAGGTTTGCAACTACATTTTCAAAGTTATAGATAAGGAGATATACTTTTCTCTCTGACATGCCCCCACCCCTCCCTCTTCCGCCTGCCTGCAAGTCAGGTGAAGTTGACTTAAAGTTCACACCACCTGACTTAAGCTGAACCTATTTGTGTTTCTAAGCCATTATCGTGGGTTGAAGATACACCCAACTTAAGTCTCATGAGAGAGACAAAAAGCAACGTCATCAATTGCTTCTGACTTCTTTTTAGTGACTTGACTACAGCTCCTCGCACCTCACTTCCTGTAAGGATTCCATCTCATTTTCCCAGGTTTTCCACCTTCACCGCATGATGATACCATCTTTGAATATAGTGGGCAGCATCTTAAGCCTGTATTCGCTGCCTGCGAGGTTGCCGGCGGAGGCTCACAAATCTGGAAGTCGCAGTTCTCGCTGGCAAAAATACAACTTCAGATCTTCCCCACCCCTCACAGGCGACATAATCAGATCCAAATAGGCGTAGGCTTGCTTTGCATATATTTGCATGTATGTCAATAGTATAAACCTTGTCCTCCCCACCAGCTATATCTTGACCCCTCACCACATGTTGACACTGCACCAAAGTGACATCATGTGACATGACATGACATCAAGCTGGCCTGGATTACAATACGTTCACACACATGTGAACCTGTCGTGAGAGTCTCTCTGGGGGATAGAAGTTAGGATAGCCCCCAGGGGAACAGGGACATGTCAGGCAGTGCACTGCTAATGCCTCCTGGCACTGTCCCTTGACACAGGTTGGCACTGCCAGGTTGGCACCATGCTAGCATTCCACAGGGACCACTCCCACCGTGACACCATGGTCCACTCTTCCATTGCTTCAATCTTTCACCCCGTTCCCATGGTACCTTTGCAGAAGGTGTAATTTTTGCTCCTTTACCTCTTCATTATCCAGGCGCCCAAACAGATGAAGCAGCATTTCAGATGCACCTACTTCAATTTTTGTCTGCTGCATTCGTTGCTCCTAATATTGTCTCCTCTACATTGAGGAGGCTAAACACAGACAGAGTAACCGTTGCCCGGACACTTTCGCTTCATCTGCAAACATGACCCAATCTTCTGTCACTTATCATTTCAATGCAGCATTTTGCTGTCATGCCCACAAGTCCATTCTCAGCTTGTTGCAATGCTCCAGTGAAGCCCAATGTAAACTGGAGGAACAGCAACTTCCTAATCATTAGATACTTTACAGCCTTCTGGATCCAACATTGAGTTCAACAACTTTAAATGTGAACTTTCCCCTCCATCTTGACCCCTCTTTCATTTTTTAATTTCCTTTCTTTAGTCCAAGTGCCAACTGAGGGTGGGGTGGGGGGTGGGGAGGGGGCAGAAAGGTGGTGCAGGAGGGAGATAGGGAGGGTCGGTCAGTCGATGTTACAGTGGTGGGACCGTTATCAGATGCCATTGTCACCAGGGCGGATGGGGAGGGTGGCCCTCCACGGGTCAGGGAGAGGCCATAAAAGAGTAAGAACATAAGAACTAGGAGCAGGAGTAAGCCATCTGGTCCCTTGAGCCTGCTGCAGCATTCAGTAAGATCATTGCTGACCTTTTCGTGGACTCAGCTCCACTTACCATAGCCCTTAATACCTTTACTGTTCAAAAATTTATCTAATCCTTGCCTTAAAAACATTCAATGAGGTAGCCTCAACTTCTTCACTGGGCAGGGAATTCAATAGATTCACAACCCTTTGTGTTAAGAAGTTCCTCCTCAACTCAGTCCTAAATCTGCTCCTCCTTATTTTGAGGCCATGCCCCTTAGTTGTAATTTCACTGCCAGTGGAAACAACTTCCCTGCTTCTATCTTATCTATTCTCTTCATAATCTTATATTTTTCTGTAAGATCTCCCCTCATACTTCTGAATTTCAATGAGTATAGTCCCAGTCTATTCAGTCTCTCCTCATAAGCCAGCTCTCTCAACTCCGAAATCAACCAAGTTAATCTCCTCTACACCCTCTCTACTGCCAGTATATCCTTTCTCAAGTAAGGAGACCAGAACTGTACTCAGTACTCCACTGTGGCCTCACAATAGCCTTATATAGCTGCAAAATAACCTCACTGTTTTTAAACTCCATCCCTATAGCAATGAAGAGCAAAATTCCATTTGCCTTCCTAATTACTTGCCGCACTTGTAAACCAAGTTCTTGTGATTCTTGCACAAGGACACCCATGTCCCTCTGCATAGCAGCATGCTGCAATTATTTACCATTTAAGTAATAGTCCATTTGCTATAATTTTTTCCAAAATGGATGAGCTCACATTTGCCAACCTTGTACTCCATCTCTCAGACCTTGCACACTCACCTAGACTATTTATATCCCGTTGCAGATTTTCACGTCCTCTGCACACTTTGCTCTGCCACTCATCTTAGTGTCACCTGTGAATTTTGGCACATTACACTTGGTCCCCAACTCCAAATCATCTATGTAAATTGTAAACAATTGCAGCCCCAACACTGATCCTTGACGCCCACAACTGCCATTGAGCACCAACCTGAAAAAGATCCATTTACCCCAACTCATAGCTTTCTCTTAGTTAACCAATCCTCTATCCATGCTAATACATTACCTGTGACACTGTGTACCTTTATCTTATGCAGCAGTCTTTGGTGCGGCACCTTGTCAAATGCCTTCTGGACGTTCAGATACACCACATCCACAGGTTCCCCATTGTCCACTGCGCATGTAATGTTCTCAAAGAGTTCCACTAAATTAGTCAAACATGACCTGCCCTTCATGAACCCATGCTGCTTCTTACCAATGGAACAATTTATATCCAGTTGTTTCGCTATTTCTTCTTGATGATAGATTCAAGCATTTTCCCTACTACAGAAGTTAAGCTAACTAGCCTGTGGTTAACTGCCTTTTGTCTACCTTCTTTTGTAAACAGTGGCATCACATTTGCTGTTTTCCAATCTGCGGGAACCACCCCAGAATCCGACGAATTTTGGTAAATTATCAGTAGTGCATTTGCTATCCCTCTCCAGGAACCTACTATTGTGAGTGCTGCAAAATCAATATTTCCTTACACTCTTCAGTGGCAGAGGTGCCTCCATTTTATGCCGGTTAAATGCCAGTGGGGCAGAATATGGCCCTCACTTTACTGCATCACCAAGGTTCCCATCACCAATAATATCCCCTGCCAGTGGGAAGTTGCTGAGTTTCCCTCCTGACACTTACTTTACCAGCCTTCTGCATCTCATCTCATCTCCAGTAAAATCCAGCCCAATATTTCTCATTTTGTTGATTAAGTGTACTTATATCTTATTCTTTTATAGGATGTGAGCATCATTGACAAGGCTAACATTTGTTGCCCATCCCTAATTACCCTTGAGAAGATGGTGTTGAGTTGCCTTCTCTAACCTTTCTGAAGCGGTTTAATGCAACTGAGTGGTTTACTGGGCCATTTCAGAGGGCAGCTTAGAGTCAACTACATTGCTATGGGCCCGGAGTCACATGTAGGCCAGACCTGGATTACTTCCCTGAAGGACATTAGTTGACTGGATTGATTTTTACAACAATCTGCAATTGATTTGTGGCAGATTTTTAAAATTAATGAATTGTATTTCTATCCCACCAGCTGCTGTGGTGTGATTTGAACCTATGGGCTGCTGGATTATTATTCAGTAACATTATCACAATGCCACCATCTCATCTCTTCATGTAAGTGAATTCGTGGAGTTAATGAAGGAAGGTTTATAAGAACATAAGAACATAAGAAATAGGAGCAGGAGTAGGCCATCCAGCCCTTCGAGCCTGCCCCGCCATTCAATAAGATCATGGCTGATCTGTCGCTGCTCAGTTCCACTTTCCCACCCTCTCCCCATAACCCTTAATCCCCTCTCCTATCAAAAACCCATCAACCCGCGTCTTAAAAATATTTAGCGAGGCAGCCTCCACCACTTCAACGGGCAGAGAATTCCAGAGATTCACCACCCTTTGAGTGAAGAAGTTCCTCCTCAACTCCGTTCTAAACCGCCCCCCTTTTATCTTGAGGCTGTGCCCCCTAGTCCTACTGTCTTTTTTGAGCGGGAAGAGTCTTTCCACCTCTATCCTATCCATCCCATTCATCATCTTATACGTCTCAATGAGATCTCCCCTCATTCTTCTAAACTCTAACGAGTACAAGCCCAGTTTATTCAGCCTCTCCTCATAGCTCAACCCCCTCAACTCCGGTATCAGCCTAGTAAACCTCCTCTGCAGTCCCTCCAAGGCCAAAATATCTTTGCGCAGGTGCGGCGCCCAAAACTGCACACAGTACTCATTGTTATACATATTGTATATATATATTATATATTATTATATATATTACATATATATTATATATTATACATATTATCATTGTTATACATATTGCCCAGGTATCAATAAAATTACTACCAGCCAAACTATTTAATAGAAACACTCCTTTTGCCTTCAAGGTATAGGTGCATTTGCAACAGATGACTAACCAATCACACTACAAACTGCAGCTAGCCTCAAATAGGGAGTGGAGTGGGATAGTATAATGATCTTACTGAGTGGGATAGTATCATGATCTTCTATCACCAATCACCCTTTATTTACAGTGTGTTCTGAACACCATTCAGCAGCTACAGAGTGCAGGTCAGTCTCGGGTTTATCGACTGCTGACCTGAGCTGGTTTTAACCCCACCCCCCCACTGCTCATTCCTTACTGGACGAGCCTTCACTTACCTATTAGGGAAGCTCATATTCTAGGAGGCCCAATGGGAGCTGTATTGATGATCCCCCCTAGCCACCATTACATCCCTCTACCCTCAAGTCCGTAACTTTCCCTCACCTCTGACATGGAAGGGGGCGGGGGGCAGGTGGTTTACTGCTTAGCAATCAGCCTGGGGTTGATTGGAGGCAGGGCCAAATAAGGAGGTGTGAAGCAGATTGGAGACCTTCGCTTCTGAAAGGAGTGCCATAAAGACACCAACTCTGGTTCTTCTTGAGGTCTTCTTTCAATAGAGATTCTGGTCTCTTCCACTTCTACCTCAGAATCCGTGTCCTCAGCATCCAGAGGGGCAGATGTGAAGTTGACTTCCAGTTGTGGCTCAATGTTGGCAATGGTCGTCCCCATGGCTGGTAATGAGGCCTGCACTGTCACGGGTTCCCTACTCCTGAGATGGTCCAGATATTTCCTGACAATTTTGCCCTGCATTTGAACCTTAGAAGCCAGAGGCCCCATTTTGTCTGTTGTGATCCCAGGGACCCAACTGAGGCCATCCCTAAAGTTCCTACATGGACTGAGTCACCAGTGTTGAATGTTCTGTCTGTCCTTCCAGGATCATAGTTCTTCTGGTTCACTTGTTAGGACTCCGCTCTCCCCACCAGCTTTGGGAATAGTGGGCTTAATCTTGTCTGAAGTCTCCGTCCCATTAAAAATTCCGCTGGGGGATTTCTGTCAATCTGTGAAGGGTACTTCTGTACTTGAATAAAAATTGTGCCAGTTTGGACTTTATGGACACTGCAGGTTGCTACTTCGTGCCGTGCTTAAAGTCTGCACTACTCGTTCATCCAAACCATTCGATGATAGGTGATAGGATGCTGTCCTAATGTTTTTTAATTTTGTTGGAAAGCATGAAAGTCTGAAACTCAATGCTTGTAAAGGCAGTGCCATTGTCAGAGAACTGTTTGGGTCTTATTATGTTTAGTTTTTCCAGGCACTCCAGTTCCAACCCTACTTAAGACCATAAGACCATAAGATATAGGAGCAGCATTAGGCCATTCGGCCCATCAAGTCTACCCCTCCATTCAATCATGGCTGATAAGTCTCTCAAACCTTTTGCTCGTAACCTTTGATCCCCTTACCAATCAAGAACCTTTCTATTTCTGTATTAAATATATTCAATGACCTGCCTCCACAGCCTTCTGTCGTAATGAATTCCATAGGTGCACTACCCTCTGGCTGAAGACCTCCCTCCTCATCTCAGTTCAAAAGAGTCATCCCTTCACACTGAGGCTGTGCCCTCGAATCCTAGTCTCACCTACTAATGGAAACATCTTCCCACATCCACGCTATCCAGGCCTTTTAGTACTCTGTACGTTTCAATGGGATCCCTCCTCATCCTTCTAAACTCCACTGAGTACAGACCCAGAGTCCTCAAACATTCCTCATAGATCAAGCTTCTCATTCCTGGGATTATTCTCGTGAACCTCCTCTGGACCCTCTCCAGGGCCAAGACATCCTTCCTTAGACACAGGGCCCAAAATTACTCACAATATTCCAAATGTGGTCTGACCATAGCCTTATAAAGTCTCAGCAATACATCACTGCTTTTTTATTCTAGTCCTCTTAAATTGAAGGTAACGTTACATTTGCCTTCCTAATTACCAAGCCAACCTGTAAGTTAACCTTAAGAGAATCCTGAACTAGGACCCCCGAGCTCGTTTGCACTTCTGATTCTGAATTTACTCTTTCTGTTTAGAAAATAGACTACGTCTCTATTCATTTTACCAAAGTGCATAACCTCACACTTACCCATGTTGTATTCCAACTGTCACTTCTTTTCCAGCTCTCCTCACCTGCCCAAGCCCTTCTGCAGCCTCCCGACCTCCTCAATACTAACTGTCCCTCCAACTATCTTTGTATCATCTGCAAATGCAGCCACAATGTCCTCAGTTCCTTCATCTAGATAATTGATCATCCCTTGGTCTTGAAGTGACTCATAGTAGACATCAAAATCTATGCTACTGGCTTCAGACTACAACCACAATAACAACTTGCATTTATATAGCATCTTTAACATTCAAAATCTTCACTTAATAGGAGCATAATTGGGCATGGGTTGAAACTGGGTAAACAAAGGAGATGTTAAAATAGATGGCAAAATACTTGAGTCAAAGAAGTAGAATTTTGACAAGATTAAGCGAGGTGAGAAGGATAGAGAGGAGGGAATTCCAGAACTTAGACTGAAGGTACAGTCTCCAGTCATGGGGCAAAGCAAGAGAGGGATAGATAAGCCCAGAGTTGGGCATTTTCACTTGGTTGTAGGGCTGAAGGAGGTTACAAAGGTTGGGAGGAGAGAGCTCATGGAGTGGTTGACAGTAATGACTGAGGATTATGAAGCGGAGATGTTAGTGGGCCTGGAGCCAATGTAAGTCAGCAAGTACAGGACTGGTAAGTGAAAGGCGTGAGTTTGGGCACAGGTATCAGTGTTCTGGCTGAACCCAAGTTTAGGAATGGTCGAAGATTGAAGGCCTGACATTAAAGAAAATAGAGCTATTTCCCGCTACCCTGGCACAATAGTAACTGTGTTCAGCTAGAAGATTCATACCCTGAATAAGCTACTACTTCTTGTAATCTATTACAGACTTAAAGAGAATATATAGTAAGAAAAATATGTTTGACGGGTGGGAGGGAAAAAAGTCTGACAGTCATTGGGAACCTTTAATGAGCCAGAGAAGAACTGGAAACCTCTGCTTATGGGATTAGGCGGTGGGGGAGAGGCTTATATTCCTGACTTCAATAATGCTAGCAAAAAGTCTGTAGCAAGTAAAATTTGGTGCTCTTCACACTTGAGATTGACCTCGAACTACCCTTCCTTAGCAGTGATATCAAAAAAGAATGATTGATTAATCACTTGAGATAATTTACTTTACCATGCACTTTTTGTTACTCATATTTACATTTTGCTGATGTCACTGAATACATGGTACAAGTTCTCCAGCCTCGCCCATGGCTGGTATTATCCTGCCCCACTGCTGTGAATGGAGATTTGGCTGGGTCGTGGGGTATGTGAGACCAGAGAATTCCAGCCATGAATGTTATGATTTTCTTCTTGGGATGTAAGAGACAGGTGACATTCCTGGAGCAAACATTCTGTTTGTGTCTTTCTCTATGCCTCTGTATTTAAAGCAATTTAATTTTAGTGAATTAATACCATCTAGGCATTAACTTATCAATTCCCTGTCACGGCAGAGAGCCCCGTGAAGATCAATGCTGCAAGTACTGAAAAGTGGCTGAAAATGCCACTTACCCAATGGAGGTGACAGGTCCAGCAGGTTTCCTGACCTCGGGGAAATACATACTGCATATTTCATTTGAAATAAGCCTTCAAATTGCGCTACAGGCGCCAATTTTAAGTAAGTAATGCAGGAGGGACACTCAGGTTACCCGATATCTGACATTGTGAAAATAACAACGGTGATGTGTTGGGGTCCAGTTCTGATAATTTCACTTCTTAAACCTCCACATCTGTGGAGATTATGAATGGGGACTGGTGGGGGAAGGGCGGTGGTGTGGGAAGATATATGGGAGGGTTAATATTGAGTCTCTGATATCGTTTTTTATGGTATCTAAGAAGGTGATACAGATAACCTCTGGATAGAAAGGTTACTTTCATTGCTTTAGCTGATGTTGTAATATGATGTGCATATACCTTTAAGGAAGCTTATCTTAAACTACAGTCAATCATTACCACCTCGACAGGATATGATGTATTAGTCTTATGACTTATCTGGCTTGCAAACAGCAACGATTGGGGTGAGACCTGTATCTCACATTCTCCCAGTGAATACTAGCTGCACATAGTTTTATTCTCAAATAAAGAACTCCTAATATTGTTTCACCAGTCCTTGTGTATGATCAGTACATTTATATCAAGAAGAAGTATGTAACTGACAAAAAAAATGAGTGCACTTTAAAATGAGTATGTTTCAGCAGTGATTAATCTTCCCACATTACATTCCATGAATTAAACTGTACCAACTAATGTCATTATAAATATTTTAATTAGCAATTATAAGTCTAAACCTATAATTCCTTTTAAATTATTGTATTTGACTGTACATGATTAAAATATACAATTCACCTTAACATCATCTAAGAACTGAAGGTGTGAATGTGCAGAGACCTATTTGGTTTTAGTAATTGTACAGAATGATAATTAATGTTTGTTTTTTATGCAAACAAAGGGATATACATGTCTCAAAAGGATGGGGTCTAAAAAGACTGTGAGGCTTCTAACTAACAGGAAATCTGCCTGATTTATCTCCTGTGATCAGTTTCAATGATTCATCCTCTGTGAATCACAATTCATCTCAAAGTATACTGATGAGTAAAACAAAAATGATAAGCCTCGGTGGCTGTCCATAGCTTATGGTTTTCATTACTACATTCATGTTTTGCTTTCATAGAAATTCATAACAGCTGCAAAATCCTTGTAACTTTTAAATACTCAATATTAGAAAATAGAATTGCAATGGTTAAAAAATGTTTTCTTCTTATATGAGTTGATTTTCCATGATATTGCACATTGTTGGTCATGGCTAAAGGTGGCCTTCAGATGAAGTGAAATTAGAAGGTGAGGAATAATTTGTCCAGGGTATACAAACTTAATTCAGCTCCCATTTTAAAATCCTGCATTTTCTTTTTTAGTTGTTTCTACTTAATATTTAACTTATAGTGAAATGGAAGTCGGGGTTTGTTTGAGATAAGTTTCTTGGTGGTAGGATCTGAGAGAAACCAAACTGAGGCATTAGTACTGCCATTGGCAAACATGTGTAATTATAATGTGACAAGTCAATACAAACTCTTTCCATGATATCTGTGGAATTCATAATAAAAGTGAGTGACAAAGGATGCAATATTTTTGTCACATTTTAAGTTTTGCACCTTTATTAATAGATTCTGTCTTTTGTCTTTGAAAAACTGATTTCCTAAAATATTTCCGGAGATCGAGTGATCTTTCATTGGTTTTAACAAATTCTGTAACTAAAACTTTAACTTTAATTTCTTTAGGGGCAGCAGCACGTTGGCACAGTGGTTATCACTGCTGCCTTACAATGCCAGGGACCTGGGTTCAATTCTGACCTTGGGTGACCATCTGTGTAGAGTTTGCACATTCTCCCCATGTCAGTGTGGGTTTCCTCCGAGTGCTCCAGTTTTCTCCCCACAGTCCAAAGATGTGCAGTTAGGTTTATTGGCCACGCTGAATTGACCCTTAGGCCAGTTGGATGTTTTAGTTACAGAATCTTTTGCTTAAGTATCCTACAAAAGAAATCCCTTTGATTATTTGTGAACAGGCAGCTAAATCAGTTACTTTGGGATTTAGCCAAACATACGTAAAATCATTTTAATGACCTTAAGGAGTGATTCAACTGAAAGTATCACATGGGAAACAAAATACTACTGAGCATGTGGTTGTGGTCCAGACAAATGAATTTGAAATGCACAATCTTCCATTATTTCACCTTGAAAGTGTGAAATTGTTTTGTTTTTTCACGGGTTGTGGGTGTTGCTGGCAAGACCAACATTTATTGTTCATCACTAATTGCTCTTGAGAAGGTGGCGGTAAGCTGTCTTCTTGAATTGCAGTCCACCTGGTGTAGGTACACCCAGAGTGCTGTTAGGAAGGGAGTTCTAGGAGTTTGTTTTGCTGACAGTGAAGGAATAGTGATATATTTCCAAGTCAGGATGGTATGTGGCTTGGAAGGAAACCTGCAGGTGGTGGTGTTCCCATTCACGTTGGAAGGTGCTGTTGGAGACTTGGTAAATTGCTGCAGTGCATCTTGTGGCGTTGTGCATCAGTGGTGAAGACAGTGAATGTTTATGCTGGTGGATGGAGTGCCAATCAAGTGGACTGCTTTGTCCTAAATGGTGTCAAGTTTCTTGAGTGTTATTGCAGCTGCACTCATCCAGGCAAATGGAAAGTATTCCATCACCCTTCTGACTTGTACTTTGTAGATGGTGGACGGACTTTGGCATGATGTGAGGCGAATTACTTGCCACAGAATTCCCAGCCTCTGACCTGCTCTTGTAGCCACAGTATTTATATAGTTGGTCCAGTTCTGCTTTTGGTCAATGGTAACCCCCAGGGTGTCAGTAATGAGGGATTCAACAATGGTAATGCCATTGACTGTCAAGAGAAGATGATTAGATCCTCTCTTGTTGGAGATGGTCATTACCTTGGAAACCAGCCTGAAGAACTTCTGCAAAGGTGTCCTGGAACCCTGATGATTGACCTTCAACATCCATTCCCAGTTTCCTTTGTGCTTTATGATTTCATGCAATGTTTTCCTCCGAACTTCAATTTTGCTCTCACTCCTTATGCCATAATTAATGATGAGGGCAGTCACTTTCCCCTCACCCCTGACTGACATCTGTGATGCTGGAACCTCAGGAGGAGGCTGAGTTGGATCATTCATTTACCACTTCTGGCTGACAATGGTGTTAAATACTCAAGTCTTGTCTTTTGTACTGATGTGTTGGGCAACCCCATCATTGAGGAGGGGAATTGTTAGTTCTTGTTAGTTGTTTAATTGTCCACCATCATTTACCACCAGATGTGATAGGATTGCAAGAGCTTCGATCTAATATATTGAGGGATCACTTAGCTCTGTCTTTCATATGCTGAGTCTACTGTTTGGAATGCATTCTTTTAGTTTCATAGGTTGTCAACTCATTTTCAGGTATGTCTGATGCTGAGCCTGACGGGCTGCCTTGCAATCATCATTGAACGAGGCTTGATCCCTTGGCTTGATGGTAAAGGTAGAACATGGCTTAGATGGGGCCATGAGTTTACAGGTTGTGGTTGAATACAATTCTGCTGCTGCTGATGGTGCACAGAACCTCATGGATGTCCATTTTTGAGTTATTAGAGCGATTCTGAATCTTTTCCATTTAACATGGTGGTAGTTCCATACAAGATGATGGAGGTATCCTCAGCGTGAAGATGGGACTTCATCTACACAAGGCCCATGTGGTAATCTCTCTTATCAATAATGTCATGGACAGATGCATCTGCAATTATAAGGTTGCTCAAAGATTGGACAAGTTCTTGTTTGTTCCCTCATAACCTTCCACAGGTCCGGCCTAGCAGATATATTCTTCAGAACTCTGTCAGCCTGGCCAATAATGATGCTGCCGAGCCGCTCTTAGTGATGGACATTGAAGTTCCGCACTCAGAGTACATTCTGCACCTTACCACCCTCAGTGCTCCCTCCAAATGGTGTTCAACGTGGAGAAGTACTGATTCAAAAGTTGAGGGCGGGCTATGAGTGGTAATCAACAGGAGGTTTTCTTTTCGGTGTTTGACCCGATGTCAAAGAACAAAGAACAAAAACAGCGCGGGAAACAGGCCCTTCGGCCCAACAACCCCGCGCCGCCATCTTAACACCACCAGTCCCCCCCTCCACCCATGACCCTCGTCTAATGTTTTATGGCCATCCACATTGAGGGAAACTAATTTAGGGACAATTTATTACTGCCAATCAGCCTAATAGCACATCTTTGGGGTGTGGGAGGAAACTGGAGCATCCGGAGAAAACCCACGCAAGCACGGGGAGAATGCGCAAACTCCCACAGACACTGGCCCACATCCATGTGTCTGCACAGCAATCAGTGATAGTCACTGAGCTGTCGTCTTGCCCAGTATCTGGTCCAGTTTAAGCACACACTAATGACATGAAGCACTAGGCCAATCTCGAACAACCAAGAGCAGCCCAAATATGACCCATCGCGTGTATGCCCCTCGTTGGACACAAGGCAGACCGACTTAAAACCTGTGAATGAAAAGAGAAAAAAAACATTATTGTTGTACCATATCCATTTGCCTTACCAGGGATGCCCCAATGCTAATGACCCTTATTTAAAACAATCTCCTATATCCACCCATCTCCAACCCAGTCATAACATAAGAACATAAGAACATAAGAAATAGGAGCAGGAGTAGGCCATCCAGCCCTTCGAGCCTGCCCCGCCATTCAATAAGATCATGGCTGATCTGTCGTGTCTCAGTTCCACATTCCCGTCCTCTCCCCATAACCCTTAATCCCCTCGCTTATCAAAAACCCATCAACCCGTGCCTGTCTAAATTACTCTTAAATGACTCTAGTGTGTTTGCCTCCACCACCTTACTTGGCAGAGCATTCCATACCCCCACTACCCTCTGTGTGAAAAGCCTCCCTCTAATATCTGTGTTATACCTCTCCCCCCTCACCTTAAGCCCATGGCCCCTTGTCCTCTGTGTCTCTATCATAGGAAATAGCTTACCTCTGTTTACTCTATCTATACCCTTCATAATCTTATATACCTCTATTAGATCCCCCCTCAGTCGCCTTCTTTCAAGGGCAAAGAGCCCCAATTTATTCAATCTTTCCTCATACCCCAATCCTTCCATACCAGGCAACATCCTGGTAAACCTCCTCTGCACTCTCTCCAGAGTCTCCACGGTATAAGGCGACCAGAACTGGACGCAGTACTCAAAATGCGGCCTAACCAATGTTCTGTACAACTGCAACATTAGACTCCAGCTCTTATATTCTATACCCCTTCCTATAAAGGCGAACATACCATAGGCTTTCTTCACCACACTCTCCACTTGCACTACCACCTTCAAAGACTTGTGCACTTGCACCCCCAGGTCTCGCTGCGATTCTATACTCCTTATAGGCTTACCCTTTATCATATAACTCCCCCCTACATTATTCTAGCCAAAATGCATCACCTCACATTTATCCGGATTAAACTCCATTTGCCATGTATCTGCCCAATCTACCAGCCTATCAATATCCCATTATATTGCCAGACACTGCTCCTCACTGCCCGCCAATCCAGCCATCTTTGTGTCATCAGCAAATTTGCTGATCACACCACCTACTCCCTCTTCCAAATCATTTATATACACTACAAAGACAAGAGGTCCCAGTACTGAGCCCTGTGGCACACCACTAGTGACAGACCTCCAGCTAGAAAAGGACCCCTCCACTACTACTCTCTGACTCCTCTTTACAAGCCAGTTCTCTACCCATCTAGATACTTGGCCACATATCCCATGAGCTTTAATCTTCTCTATCAACCTACCATGAGGGACTTTGTCAAACGCCTTACTGAAATTGTCAAATGCCTTACTGTCATGAGACATCACGCGGTCTGGAGTCAATGTTGAGGGATCCTGTGGCAACTCCCTCACGACTGTATGCCACACTGCTTCCATCTCTGGTGATGATTGTTTCTGGGACATTGTAAGACATGATTCTATGAATATGACTATTTCAGACTGCTGCTTGACCAATCTATGAGACAACTCTCCCAAGTTTGACACATGCCCCCAAATCACAGAATCCTTACAGTGCAGAAGAAGCCATTTGGCCTATCAAGTCTGCACCGGCCACAATCCTGTCCAGCCCTGATCCCCATAATCCAATGTATTCACTCCACTAATCCCCGGTCACTGGGGTCAATTTAGTATAACCTATCAACCTAACCCACACATCTTTGGACTGTGGAAGGAAACCAGAGCACCTGGAGGAAACCCACGCAGACATGGGGAGAATGTGCAAACTCCACACAGCCAGGAATCGATCCTGGATCTCTGGCGCTGTGAGGCAGCAGTGTTAACCATTGTGCTGCAAATGTTAGTAAGGAGGACTCTGCTAGGTTGCCAGGGCTGTCATGTCTGGTGCCTAAATCAATGCCAGCTAGTCTGTCTGGCTCTATTTCCTTTTTGACTTTTATATAGTTGTTTGATGCAATTGAATGGTTTGTAGATCATTTAAGAGGGCAGTTGAGAGGTCACTGACATTGTTGTGAATCTGAAGTCATATTGTTGACCAGGCCAGGGAAGAACAGCAGTATCCCTCCCTAAAGGGCATTTATGAACCAAATTAGTTTTTACGAAAATCAATAATAGTTTCACCATTGTTGAGATGAGCTTTCAGTTCTAGATTAATGATTAATTAAATTTATTAAGTAATTGAATTTAAATTCCACCAGCTGCCTTGGTGGAACTTGAATTACTGTCTCCAGAGCATCAGCCTGGACCTCAGGTTCACTAGTCCAGTAATATTACCACCACAACATTGTCTCCCAGCTCTGGAGTATAAACCCAGATAATCAATAACCATAATTTATGCTGTGGAGTAGGAAAGCACTTAATATTGCACTTATATTATATGCTGTTGTTGGACCTGCGGTTCATAAATGAGAGGAGACAGTTTAATGTTTAATTTGAAAATACCGGTTACAGTTGACTATCTTGTTAAAGTCATAAATTTAATGTTGATATTTCATAGAAGATTGAACCTTTTTTAATGCCTCAGTGGGATGTAGACATTGTTCGCAAGGCAGCATTTATGGCCCATTGCTAATTGTACTTGTGAAAGCAAAGGTGAGCCGCCTTCTTGCACTGTTGCGGGCTGCGTGACTGTAGGTACATCCACAGTGCTGTTAGAGGGGGAGTTCCACATTTGATCTTCAGAATGCCAATGCCTTTCCTGGTAATTAATGATTCTGTTTTCTGAGGAGGTTTTATTAAAACTATGATTAAGAAGTGATTTAAGGGGGTGGGAATTTCCGGCCATTCTTGCTGTAGAAAATCACGTCCAAGGTCAACGGATCCTTTCATGGTCTGCCCTCACCACCCCCCCAACAGCCCCCCTCAACAACTCCCCCCCACCACTGCCCTCCCCACCCTCCCCCTCCCGCAACGTGGAAGGTAGGATGGGAAAACTCCCCCCGCCCCCCCCCAACGTAATTAAAGTTTTGTTTTACAACCACGTTTTATGTGAAGGCTGGTTAAGTTAGGCTGGTTAATCTTTGTCACAGCCGCCTCTCAACTATTTCCCCCAATAAATGAAGCCCATCACTGATGTGAAGTATTGCCTCTCCCCTCCAAACATGCAATGATTTCAGTTTTTGGATAATTCCTTGGCATTTATTTTTGTCCTTTGAGTACTCATTTCTAAAAATATGTACAGAATTCCTTGGAAACCATTCATTTTCAAAGATACATTACTTTTTATGTTGTTACAATAATACTGGTGCCTAACAAGTCCTACTGTGTAATTGTTGACCAATTTACAATGATTCAGTAAGTCAGATTTGGTGTCATATTCTTCTATGGTAATTGTTGGCTCATGTCCCTGAATATATAGTCAAATTATTTGACAATACAGCAAGCATAATGAAGCTTGATTTTGCTTGTTAAGGCCACGTAAGGCCAATTGAAGGAGGTGAAGTGGAGAAGGCCTATCAGTGGCAATTGGGAAGGGAGAGGCCAATGCTGCAGACAGACATAGCTGGCCCCACCTTGTCACCAGTGTGCAGCAGCAGCCAAAGGCTTCCTTGTACAGTGGAACTTCCTCCTCCCAATGTGGCGACTAGGCTGAAATTTTGAACGCCCTCAACCTCATTTATCTGCTATGACATCCTGCTGCCTCCATCAGGCTGGAGTGCATCTGATTGGCTGATCAGAGCCACTTGCTGCCCTTAATCAGACACAGAACCTGCCCTCTGGTTGATAATTGGTCACTCTGTGGACAATCACAATGACTGACTGCTTCCCACACAGTGTGAGCTTCTGATCCCCCATTTGAGCATGACAGTGGGATTCAGAGGTCCATAGGAAAATCTATCCTTGAGTGCCTCTAATGAATTATTTTCAACCATTCAACATTAAAATCCCTCACTTTCAGAGAATCAAAGAATCTACAGTGCAGAAGGAGGCCCATTAATTCTGCACCGACAATAATTCCATCCAGGGACTGTCCTGTCCCCATAACCCCATATATTTACTCTCCTGATCCCCCTGACATTAAGGGACAATTTATCTTGCCAATCAACCTAACCCACACAGCTTTGGACTGTGAGAAGAAACCGGAGCACCAGGTGGAAACCTACGCATTCATGGGGAGAATGTGCAAACTCCAGACAGACAGTGACCCGAGGCTGGAATTGAAGGAGAGATTGAATAGACTGGGTCTGTACTCATTGGAGTTTAGAAGGCTGAGGGGAGATCTTATAGAGACATATAAGATAATGAAGGGGATAGACAGGATAGAGGTAGAAAGATTCTTCCCGCTTGGAAAGGATAGCAGAACTAGCGGGCATAGCTTCAAAATAAGGGGGGGGGCATTGTGGGGAAGGGGGGGGCGCATTTTAGATCAGAGTTGAGGAGGAACTTCTTCACTCAAAGGGTGGTGAGTCTCTGGAATTCTCTGCCCATTGAAGTGGTGGAGGTTACTTCGCTGAATATATTTAAGTCACAGGTAGATAAGTTTCTGATAGACAAGGGAATTAAGGGTTATGGGGAGAAAGCAGGAAAGTGAAACTGATCCACTTCAGATCAGCCATGATCTTGTTGAATGGCAGGGCAGGCTCGAAGGGCTAGATGGCCTACTCCTGCTCCTATTTCTTATGTTATGTTCTTTTGTTGAACCCAGGTCCCTGACACTGTGAGAGCACAGTGCTAACCACTACCATTTTAAGGAGGTTTGATAATGCAAAGGTTGAACGAAATATAACCCTTTTCCCTCTGCTTCCCGTTTTGTTTTACTTAGGACCCTCCTTAAAACCCACCTCTTCTCCTGGAGAATTTTGCAAAGTTCTCCAGGAGGTTTTCCAATATTAAACTGACATAGTTATACTGGAAAGAGGTTGTGCTGTTCTACATGTTTATACAAGGTATTCAAATCAGGGGGCATTTGGATTGAGTAGATTGGGAAAAATTGTTCCCGAGGTGGAAGGGTTCATAATTGGGGGACACCTATTTAAGGTCAATGGCAAAAAAGCCAAAGGTGACATGAGGAGAAGTATTTTTACACAGTAAGTGTTAGGATTTGGAATGCCCTTCCTGAGAACGTGATGGAGGCAATTTCAACTGGGGCTTTCTAAAGGGAATCTGAGAATTATCTGAATTTGCAGGGCTAAAAAGAATGAATGAAATCAAATGGCTCTTGCAGAGAACCAGCATGGACACAGCAGGCTGAGTGACCTCCTCCTGTGCTGCAACTATTCTATGATCGTTTGAGTCTATATGCTCCAGCAGACATTGTCAGCTATGTAATTACTGGGATTTCCTGCTGTAAATGGACGAGAGTAAAACATGTCTGTTCAAATGTGGGAAGACCTATAACAGGACCTGGATGTTAGGATGGCACATTTTCCACCCACCATTTGCATCCTAGGAAGCTTCCTGGTATCCAGTGGTGCTGAAGATAATGGGAGAATTTTAAAGGGAGAGACTTGCATTTTTATAGTGCCTTTCCACAACCACTGTACCAAAGTTCTTTTCAGCCAATCAAGTACAGTATGTTTTGAAGTGCTGTCACTGTTACAATTTAGGAAGGGTGGGAATAAATTTGCACACCGCAATGTGTTAAAAATTAGATTACCTTACTGTGTGATGTTGATTAGGGAAATAAGTGTTAGCAGGACACTGAGGTCAGCTCCCTTGCTTTTCTTCAAAATAGTTCCTTATTCATTCAAATAGACAGAAAGGATCTTAGTTTAATATCTCATCCAAAAGGCAGAATCCTTCACTGTACAGCATTTTCCCAGTACTGCACTGCAGTGTCAGCCAAAATTTTGAGCTGGAGTCCTGGAATGGGACTAGAACCCACAATCTTAAGTCACAGTAATGAAAAGGCAGCCAACTGAATCATAGCTGACACAGGAAAAAAAATGAAATGGCTTCTTTGATTAAGGCAAAGAGGAAATTTTGAAAACCTTTTAAGTTTTTGTATTAGTGTCACAAGTAGGCTTACATTAACACTGCAACGAAGTTACTGTGAAAATTGCCACACTCGGACCCTGTCCAGGTACACTGAGGGAAAATTTAGCTAATGCACCTAACCAGCCCGTCTTTCGGATTGTGGGAGGAAACTGCACCACCTGGAGGAAACCTACGCAGACATGGAGAGAGTGTTCAGGCTCTGCACAGTGTCCCAATCTGGGAATCGAATCCTGATGCTGTGAAGCAGCAGTGCCAACCACCGTGCTGCCTTTCAAAGAATGTTCATATTTCTGGTGTAAGCGATGTCAGGACATTCCCCAAGTTCATAAGTCACCTCAATTCTGGGATTAGCCAGAGTTAGGAATGCAGGCAAGGGTGGGCAGATGTCCAGCCCCATTGAACAAATGCTAACATTGTGACATTCTGGAATTTTACCAGAGCTATGGGTCATGGAACTCATTTCCAGAAACAGTGATTGAAGCAAACATCAGGCCAACATTGACTATCAGTTACATAGATTGATGGAGCAAAGAGGAATAAAAGCATATGGCAACGAGGGGGAGCACTTGGATTGAGGCCTTTTGTGTAGAATGAATACTAACACAGCTTAGTTGGGTTGAATGGTTGCAGTTCTTTAAAAGTAAGTGAACCCCGTGTGACCAGCATCCACTGCTACTTATCATTTATATGCAAAAAGCAAGCAAAAGCTGACATAGCTTCAAAACATTGGCATTCAAACCAAGAACAGAACTGAGATGAGAAAACATGAGTTCTTTAACTTGAGTAGCAGATGTACATAACATTCCTACAGTCATGTTGGAGGAAGAAAAACATTAGTACATGAAAATTTGAAAGAAGGATCTACATGTTGGAAGTGTTCTTGCGGGGGAGGCTCAGGGATGTGCCCCCTGGTTTACAAATTCTGAATTTTAATATTTGACATTATGCATTCTGATTAATTTTAAGCAGCAGGTACATCAAAATTAATAAAATTTCATTCTAAACATACCATGAGGCTTTTCAACAGACAGCCAAGTGATTACAATTAAAATTCAAGCACTCCAGCTCCAGCAGTGCTGTCACAAATTTAAATATGGAAATACCAGCAATATGTCTTAATGTGGCTACAACACTTAGGAAACCCTAGGGAGGAGAAAGCTTCTGCTGAGATAGCAAATGTCTCAAGTGGGCCAGTTTGGTTTGTTTGGTGAGAGGTAAGTCCAGGGTTCCTGAGCCGGGAAGGTTTTGATATGTTAGGGAGAGGGGTGAAGGGTGAGCAGGAGGGTGAGGGCATTGGTTAAGGGAGAGAGTGGGTGGGAAGGAAGGAGGGTTTGGCCTAAGGGGACTGCTGTGTGATCAGCAAAAAAAAACAGCCCCCAAAGAGCGAACCCCACCCCCCCACCCCCACCCCCGCCCCTGACATTCCCACTCTTTAAAAATATGAGGTAAAGAAATCGGGCTTACCTTCCCTATCTGGCTGCCCACACCAAACATTTTATAAAGTGGGCAGCTAGTTGTCAGGGTTAATTGCCTTACTGACAAACCTAACTGAGACTTAATTGGCCATTTAAATACGCTGGGCAACAGGCGGGCTTCTGATTTTGGCACCTGCTTGCCCCCTGTTTAATGGGAGTGAGCTCGGGGGTGGGTGGGAAGGTGGTTGGATGGGTGCCTATCCTCCACCCCTCCCCCATTTGCATGCCCCTCCCTGCAGGAAATATGCCCACCTGGGGCATGAAAATCTCAGTCCCAGGTGTGGATAGAAGTTCTGTTGAGTAAGAGACCCAATTTACATAGGATTTGATAAGCTATATGGCACAAAATCAGACCATTTAGTCCTGTACCAGTGTTTATCTTTATAAAAGTTCTTTACATGGGTGTGAACATCATTGGCAAGGCCAGTGTTTGTTATTTATCCCTAATATTGCCCTGAGAAGGTGGATCGCTGTAATCCATCTGATTTGACATTGAATTAATCTGTTTTGCTTTACAGCTGCTTCTCAGGGACTTGTGCTATTAATTTCACAATATTTCAACTGGCTAGATAAGGAGATACTCAGTTGCTTGTCCTGGCATCTATTTCCCTGTCTGCGACATGAGCAGCTTGTACTTTCAGCAATTTGCTACGCAAAGAATCTAAACATCTGGACTTGCTAGGACACGTCCACCTAACAGCAGATATACTGCTCCAGCAAGTTATGGCATAATATGTTTCAATAAAGGAATCTGCCTTTCACGAAGAAGATCGCACATTTTTATTTTCCATTGTCTTATTAAAAACTCATCAGTTGGCCCCTGGCTTTGCAAGCAATAGATGCATGGAATCTAGCAGCATTCTTGTTTCTTGGTTATTGTTTAGTTAAAATGAAAATCTAGTCCAAATGTCGACAAAATAATATGTCAGCGGAATTTTCCCATCCTGCCCACTACGGGAATCGTACTGGGTGAGACAGGACCTCGCAAAGGACTGTTGATTTCGGGCAGGATTTTCCGGTCTTGGGGTGAGTGTGGCCAGAAAATCCCACTCTGTACACTCATATCTGCTGGGGATAAGATCTAACAAAACAATGCTGAGTCTCATGGTCTACATGTTTTACATTCCGTATCTATACGCACTGATGAAAAATGACTAACGTGGATGAGATTCTAGAGTAACCCGAGGGTAACTGGCACCCATGGAGCTGTACACTTAATGAATTAATATTTTCAGGAGAGAGAATTGCTTTATTGCCTGAACCGTGTAAAACCTCCCTGTTCTTGATATTCTTGACAAGCAGCATATTAAAAAGTGGTAGAAGTAATGGGAAGTTAGTGGAAATAACCTACAGTACAGCTAACAACAAAACATGATCAGGGAGGGTTGAAAACATGGATAGAGAAACAGTAGATAGTATTAAAGGCAGATAAGCAGCCACATAACTTCTTGTAGAGTCATCGTTCAGCATTCTTGTTCTTAAACATTCCTGCAAGTGCATTCCATGCTCACTAGAAAAGGATAGAAACAGACATTTCTGTGAGATCCTGTACAGTAAATGGTCTGTTTACTCTCACTGTCATGGCTAAGTGAGGAATAATAACTATTGTACTGAGTGTTGGAGGGCGACCTCCCACAGTAGAACCTCATGGAGTTGACAATGTTTTTAGGAGTGAAAGAAATTGAGTCCATTTGAAGACCAAAAAAAGGTTAAGTGCCAGTTTGAAACATTTTCTGCTATTTAAGCAGCCCAAAGGTTTCTGGTTGCATTTTCCCTTGCCATCTGCTTATCCCCATGGGTCAGATTTTTAGCCTCCATGGAAAGTCACTAAATTTTACATCTTCAGACTGTGTGCCAATTCTCCGACTGCACCCTGCCCCAAGTCACTTTTCTGTAGGCATGGGAGGGTCATGGCAGAAGTACCCAACCAACAGAGACAGGTAGTCTAATAAGCTAATTAAAGGCCTATTGAGGCCTGTTGATGGTGGCCAACTGGAATTTCCATTCAGCCTCTCAATGGGAGAGTAAAATCGTTTAGCTACTTGAAGATGGTGGCCCAGCAGCAGACCGGGGGTAGGAGGGAGGGGAATAGATCGTCAGCAGGTGCACACTGTTCCAAACAAGCTTAGAGGACCCTCATGATCCTCTATCCCATGGAGATGAGCAGGTGGCTCGGGAAAATGTAACCAGAAACCTTTGGGCCATGTAAATAGCAGAAAACTTTTTGGGGCTTGAAATTTACTCTATTTCATTCACTCCTGAAAGCATTGTCAACCTCCATGAGGTTCTACTGTGGGGAGGTCATCCTCCAGTGCTCACTAGAACAGTTATTATTTATCACTGAGCCATGGCAGTGAGAATAAACAGATGATTTACTATGCAGGATCTCACAGAAATGTCTGTTTCTATTCTTTCCTACTGAGTATGGCATGCGCTTGCAGGAATAATCAGGAGTGTGTACAGCAGCAGCTTGTAGGCTGCACTGTGGTGGGATGCCGCCCCAGCCCCACAGTGGTGGCTTGTCTGCAGTGGCCTTTTTAAAGCTTAAATTTGAAAGATTTGAGAGGGAATCTCTATCTGAGATGTCGGGCATCCTGCTGCTGCTTTCAAGTTGGAGGAGCTATTGTTGCCCCTCTCACTTTGAGAGACCTCATGCCATCCTTAACTGGATGACAGGCCCATCCTCTGACCATTAATCAGCCAATTTGGGAAAAATGACATTGAGCAACCTTTTGCCACACGGTGAGGGTTTCTGACCCCTGTCTGAGCCTGACAACTGGGTCCATAAGTCCACAGGAAAATCTTGGTCCACATAAGTAAATAATGTAGCTGTGGGACCAGGAAATGCCATTGCCCTCTCATTTATTTGGTGGATTTACAAGCAGGGAAGCTGCTTGTTCCCTCCACTTTTTTTTTATATACACTATGCACTTTTCTGTACACAAAACCATACAGGTAAATATACCGTGTGGTTATTTTGCTGGCTAAATGTAAATTAGGTAAAGTTTAATTTTTTAAAATTATATAGCTTGCATTAAATTCTGGTATTTGTATTTGAAATAATGCTGGAATTTTATATGGTTCTACCAACTGAGTAACAATATTTACAGGGAATGAAAAGTGTCAGATTGAGGGTGTTCATTGAGAAAAACACAGTTTGTGAACAGCTGTGTTTACCGGGATTAGTTTACGTTTGCACTGAACTGCTCACTTCCACATTATTAATGAGTTGTCTCTGATAACCAGTTATTAACATACTCCAACTCAGTACACTCACTTCCTTCTGGGGAATATGCTGAGGACAAATAAACAGAATGGTATGAAGTGTGTGGAAAATTAAAGCATAGCAGTAAGGAATTATAATGAATTAACTTCCTGTACAGTAGCTGTATCTAATGCATGATGGCCCTCCTGCTTTTGTCACTGTGCAACCTGATATTAATTATTTTGCTCAGAATTGTTTCCTTGTTCTTCTTCACCAGTGCCAGTTTTTAAACTGCAAGACAGACGCTAACACACAATGCTTTCTATTACAAGATCAAAGCATTTAATTTTGTGTAACATGCGTTCAAAGTAATTGAAAGTCCTCTCTTCCCAGCTAGCTGGTTTCATGTTTAAGTGTGGATTGAAATAAGATGGAGTCACGTGAATAATGCCACTTCATCCCATTAAACAGAACTTCTAATTTTAATGGAGGTGCATTGGATGTGCTTTTAATGCTACAGACCAGGTGGAAGCAAGGTTAAAATTGCCTAGCTTCTCTGGAGCAGCCAGAAATCAATGACAGCCCCACCCAACCATTCTAAAAACTGGCAGGATTTGATTTAATACATACATGCCAAATCCTGATATAACTGAGTCCTAACTGGAAAGGTGGCCTGGGCAGCCACCGGCATTGAGTTTCTTGCCAAATTGACCTATTGGCGATAAGAATAAAGACCCAAAAAAGTTGAGTCTTGGATTGGTTGTCCCTCCTGTCAATCAACCGGGGAAGTGGGGTGAAGCGCCAGGGGAATGGCTCCTGATAGGAAGATGGAGACGAGCATGTAAGCATCAAAACATGGCACAGCGGTAGCACTGTGGTTAGCACTGCTGCCTCACAGCACCAGGGACCCAGGTTCAATTATGGCCTCAGGTCACTGTCTGTGCAGAGGTTGCCCTTTCTCCCCATGTCTGTGTGGGTTTCCTCCAGGTGCCCCAGCTTCCCCCGACAGTCCAAAGATGCATGGGTTAGATTGAATGGCCATGATAAATTGCCCCTTGGTGTCAGGGGATTAGAAGGGTAAAATGTGCGGAGTTATGGGAATAGAACTTGGGTGGGATTGTGGTCAGTACAGACTTGATGGAGCAAATGGCCTCCTTCTGTACTGTAGGTTTCGATGATGATTCTGTGAACACCTCAATAAAAAGCTAGGTTCATCTGCCCCAAACTTGCTGTTCCCTCAATTTATTACACTGGCGACAAGGATAAATCCAACTTATGCTGCACACTTTGCCCTGGTTGTCACGAGTCCCACAAAGTTTAAAAGCAGTACACTTTAACTGTTTGGTAATTTTGAAGGGGATCCTGGAAAAAGTGTGAGGAAAAATAGAGAGGAAAAACACCTGCAGATTTTTAAAAAATGGAATAAAGAATTTCTCTGAAGTCCAACGAATCATTGCAATGCTTATTTACAAATGGGAGACTGTTTTAAACGTTACAGAAAGAAGCGCATTACTGCAGAGCTGACAGCTCGCCATTATAAAGAAAAGACCGCCTGCCACATCTCCCACAGTGCGGGCTCTTCAAAACAGAAGTAACAAAGTGAATCCCTCAGAAAAGCAATGCCCTTACCTTGAAACTTTTAAGAAGTTTTTTTTAAAACAAAAGGGCAACCCACAATTGCTGCAGAGCTGGCCAAATTCAAAAGCTTGGGAACAAACAGAGACATAACTGGCAAAAGCAGAGACAACCAAATGAAAAACAACAGTGACTATACCGACAGCTCTTAAAGCGGTAACCACATTTAAAGCAGTAAATGCACAACAAGAAAACACCCACCACCTGCAGAAGCAAAAAGAAAAAAGGTGACTTGCTGAATGGAAGGTTTGATCTGGATGATGCAGATGCAGAAGATTAGAGTCAGCATGTTGAGAGATTTGGTGGGGGGGGCGGTGGAATCTCCGAAAGCAGTTCTAAGTGCTGGATTCACGGGAAAACTGGTGTAAATCATGATTGTTTATGCAATGGAAGTTCACACTAGAATCTCCCACAGTGGTAAATAACTTTAAAATCTCGGGGGCAGGGCACATTCATGCCAGAATCTGAAAGTTCCAGGCCTCTGTGTATGTGCAGTGGCCCCGAACTGTCAGGCTGTACTTTGCTGGCCAGCTTGATCACTGGCCAGCCCAGGGCTTCCATCCTCTACCACCCCCCCACAACGGCTCAATTGCGGCTCTCACGAGCATTCCTGGGCCAGCCCCAACCACACCACCACCCCCCCAACCCACCACCATCCAGGAGGCGCGCTGATCTCCAGCCACCTCCCACCGAGTGACGACCGCCACCCGGCAGATCCCTCCGCACCCCCCCCCCCCCCCCACCCCCCGCACACAGGTGGTAGATCTCCCTGGCAGACCAACCCCCCGCCCCCCCCACAAGACCTTCCCAATCACTGGCCTCCCTCCAGTCCTGATCGAGCACCAGGCAGAGTGGCAGTGGGCCTCCCACCAATCGCCCCACCATAAGCCCTGCCCTTAGCCCCTGCTCTCTTGGCACTGCCCCATGCCCGGTGGGCAGCACCAAGGTGTCTCTTGGATGTGGGCACTTTGGTGGATCATCTCTAAGTGAGAGATAGATCCCAACCAATGCAGGATCAACCTGCAGTTGATGTTTCACTGTCAGTCTTTGTAGTGTGTGGTTACCTCGTCGCTGTATATGGACAAATCCAATGAGTTGTTGAATACAGAACCACGCAGCACAAGGAACTACAAAAGGTTGTGAATGTAGCCCAATCCATCACGCAAACCAGCCTCCCATCCTTTGACTCTGTCTACACTTCCCGCTGCCTCGGTAAAACAACCAGCATAATTAAGCACCCCATGCACCCCGGACATTCTCTCTTCCACCTTCTTCTGTCAGGAAAAAGATACAAAAGTCTGAAGTCACGTATCAATCAACTCAAGAACAGCTTCTTTCCTGCTGCTGTCAGACTTGAATGGATCTACATTGCATTAAGTTGATCTTTCTCTGTACCCTAGCTATGACTGTAACATTACATTCTGCACTCTTTCGTTTCCTTCTCTATGACTGTTATTCTTTGTCTGTACAGTACGCAAGAAACAATACTTCTCACTGTATGTAAAAACATGTGACAATAATAAATCAAATCAAACCAGTTACACATCTTTTTGTGCAGATCATGTTCCCCACTGTTCCTGTTCCAGGGCCTTCCTCAGGAGTACGTGTTACTCTGACCGTTCCCACAGAGCACTTGTGAGAATTTGTATAAGATGAGAGAATGTTCCATTTATAAGAGAGGTTAAAGACAAGAGACATTATAAATTTTTTGTTAGAAATCTTTTTCTGTCATGGAAAAATCCTGAACAAAATAGCATTTTCTTAAAATTAGACTTAATCCATTTCGGAGTGAAATCAGGGAACACTTTCACACACATACACAGCCTAAAATATATTCTTGTTATGGTCTGTGGATTCTGGGTCGCAGGCAATGGGAGACCTTCCAATTCATGTGCTGCCAGCACCTGCAACAGCTGGCACAGGTGGTCCACCATCCTCTGGGGTAACGTAATCCTCTCTGGCACTGAATCTCTGACACCTGCAGGTACGATGCTCTCCTCCAGTACACAGGTGGTGGGTAATGTCTCCTCTGAGTCATCTCCATGTGTAACCCCACCTCCAGTACATCAGCAGGAACTGCCATCCCCTCCTCTGCAGGGTGCCGATCCTGCCCAAGCACAGCGTCACATTGACATTGTTGCTGTTGGTCCATTGCTAGCAATAGCACTGCCAGCTCAATTGAATCGATCATCCTCTCGATCCAAAAAACTGTAAGGAAAGAAACAGAAATGTGAGCACTGAGGAGACCTAACAGTGCCCTGACCCATAGCCATATCAAGAAATGGGATATTCACCCATGTACATTCCCCAATGTTAGCACTTTTCCAATGAGCCTCACTCCCTTTTCTCTCACACAATGGCCATGTCCCCACACTAGCTTCACCCAACTCCACTTGATGAGTATCTATCTTGGAAAGCCTTTGTGGCCCATTTAACCACATCCCCCACCCAAGGGTAGGACTGAAAGCACATGAGTGCATTCACTTGACTTGAACTGACTTTCCAGGAGTATGAAATGCTGCCACCAAAACTTTTGTGATCCGAGCCGGAAATCGAACCTGGGTCCCTGGCGCTGTGAGGCAGCACTGCTAACCACTGTCCGGTTTATATGCCAGGTTGACTTGAGCCCTGTGATCTAAGGTAGTCATCAGATCAAAAACAGGTCAATCCGCCATTATAAATAATCGATCTCTGACTCCCTCCTGGGCCAGTGTCTGTGGGAGTTTGCGCATTCTCCCTGTGGTTGCGTGGGTTTCCTCCGGTTTCCTCCCACACCCCAAAGATGTGCTCTTAGGCTGATTGGTGGAACAAATTGTCCCTAAACTATTCTCCCCTGAATCTGGTTTCCAATGGGGGTACCATACGCATACACACGGGTCAAGGTAGGGGTAGGAAAATGCTTTTAAGATGGCGGCGCAGGCTCGTTGGGCCGAAGGGCCTGTTTCCCATGCTGTGTTGTTCTTTGTTCTTTGTAACCTGCCCTTTCAGAGATCCTGGGGGTGGCTCTGAAAAGGACTTAACTCCAGTTTATACATTAAATCTTATGGGAAAATCTGATTCGCTTATCATTATTTTGCTGAAAAAAGCAGCATGTTGAAGCTTTTCATCTTGAACTTATCAGGACACTTCACAAGAATACCAGTATAAGTGAGATACAACAATTAATACTGCATGAAAAGACTATCTAATAAAAAGGGTGAGTACCAATGGCCATAATCTCCCCCTTTGTTCACTATGGTGTAGATTGTAGTGTAGCATATAGAGGTGCCATTTTCACTGGTGTATTGCCTGATAGGTATTTACATTTTTGAAATCTAGTTAGGATCTGCTACACACTGGATGGATAAATTACATCATCCATTTAATCATTGCACACCTGTTCACAAACATCCGTTGAGTTGGCACATCAAATATATTCATTAAAATCCAGTGCTCAGAATCTCCAAACGTAATTCTGTAACGAATGTTTCAATGATAGTTACTCTGATGAGTTGTTGCAGCAAATGTTGAGCTGCACAGTTATTGCGGGATCTGGGGCTGAAATGTAATCCCGGCTATTTTGGTGGATTATCTGGGAAGCAAAGCACATCTGACATGAGAAATGGTCTATACTTAGGTCTTAACTTTAAACGTTCAATTGTTTGTTAGGATTTAACAAGGGCATATTATGCTTTATTAATTAGGAATTTACTTTTAGTGGGAGAGGTATTGACTAGGAGAATTATCATTATAATTACTTACCTCCAATATGAATTATTACATATTCTCCCATGTGCGATTGAACTTGTACAGAGGTAAGGCTTATAGTCGTGAAAGGGTTAAAACCTAAAGATCAATGCCACTGAGTTTATATCAGTTTCTACGAGGTGCGCATATCACCCCGTTCTATCACCCTGTTGCAGTTGAGAAAGTAGATATTTCGAGACAGTTCAATTCAGTGTTTGAGACTTGGTCCATTTTTAAGTACAAGTATTTCTTGCCCTATCCTATTGGCACAGATACTGTAGTCAACATCTGGGATTGATCAACAGTACTGAAAAATATGACATATTCTTTGGACTTGCTTTAAGAAAACATTTAACATTCTGAAATTGCAATTCAACTGTTACACTGCTATCTAGAAACATTACATAAGTACGATATCCTTGTATATTTATTATTTCAATTTATGTTGGTTTAAAAATCAAGAACACAGTGGCACAGTGGTTAGTATTATTGTCTCACAGTGTCAGAGACCCGGTTTTAATTCTGGCCTCGGATCACTTTCTGTATGAAGTTTGCATTCTCTCCTGTGTCTGCGTGAGTTTCCTTTGGATGCTCCGGTATCCTCCCACAGTCCAAAGATGTGCTGGTTAGGTTGGGCGGCCATGTGACATTGCCCCTTAGTGCCCCAAGACGTTAGGGGAATTAGCAGGGCAAATATGTGGGGTTATGGGATAAGTCTGGATAACAGTCGGTGCAGACTCGATGAGCCAAATGGCCTCCTTCCGCACTGGAGGGATTTTATGATTCTGAGTTATAAACTGGAAAAGGGGGCTAGAAACTCAGCTGGTTGCTTTGACAGCTATCAGCTTTGAAGGTACATTTTTAGGATAAAATGGTGGGATTTTTGCCTGTTAAGCTTCTGTGAGGCACTCTTGAGAAGTTTTTCCATGAAAAGTGCTATTTAAATGCAAGTTGTTTTCAACTTGGAAGTGGATGGTCTGGCATGATTCATCTCGATCACTATTCACATGAAGTGATTCATATAATTCACAGCCAATGGTGAACCTGTTTTGATTGTCAACCAGTTATGTGCGTATGCACAGCACTGAACAGTCACATTAACGTCGGGCATAATGATATCATTATGCCCTGGTGTTCTGTACAAAGTCTGAGCAGTCAGGATGTGGTTAAAATCCAATGAAGACTATTGCATTACGTGAAAATAGAACGTGAAATCTGCTGCAGTGACAAATTGCAGTAGCCCAGCTTAACAGGGAGCTGGTGAAACAGAAAATGTGAAAGAGAGGGCCGGAAAAATTAATGTTTATTGTCCCCTCTGAAGTTTTGGAATGGAACACTCACTGCCACCTGCAGCCCGGAGGAATCTACAGCAGATCTGATGGTAGCATCGATATATTCAATTTTAAGTCTCATTTTGCAAGATCCATGAAACTGCAAAGATGAGGTACACATGAATCAGAGGCTCTGAAAGTCTCTGGTGACTGTTGTATTATCTTTATTGTGAAAATGTCACTAAAATTCCATTTTCTATTTGGAAGGGTTATTATTGGCCCTTTCAGGGAGTGAAGGAGATCAGCACTAATTTTGTCATCACACACAAGTGATAAAATAATATTTTCATTGTGACAATTTTGCTATAACTGTGAGTTCGTTGAATTGCATTTGCAATACAGATGGAAAACAACAATCATACATTGTACCTTGCAATAGATCTTCAAGTAGTGGACACCTCCAGGCTGCAAATTTATGCTGCATTATGTTAAGCTTAAAAATGTTGATACCAAGGCTTACACCCAGCCCAAATAAAGAGGGTTTTTTTTTAAATAGAGACAGAAGAGGTCAGTGAGAACATGGCCTCCACCCTGGAAGTCCTGGATGAGTCTATATCTGGGGTGACCATGGCGGATGTTAGAACAGCTTTCTCGAAGGTCAACCCACTGGCCCGGATGGTGTATCTGGATGAGCACTCAGATCCTGTGCAGATCAGCTGGCGGGAGTATTCACAGACATCTTCAACCTCTCTTTATTACAACCTGAGGTCCCTATTTGCTTCAAGAAGATGACCATCATCCCGATAGTTAAGAAAAACCAAGCAGCATACCTTGATGACTATAATGGTGGCTCTGACATCCATCATTATGAAATGCTTCAAAAGGCTAGTGATGACACGAATCAATTCCACCCTCCCAGACTACCTGGATCCAGTATAGTTTGCCTATCGCTGCAACAGGTCAACAGCAGATGGCATTTCCCTGGCCCTGCACTCAATCCTGGAACACCTACATAACAAAGATACCTATGTCAGACTCCTATTTATTGACTGCAGCTCAGCCTTCAACATTATTATCCCATGAAACTCAACTCCAAATTCCGAGACCTGGGCCTCGGCACATCCCTCTGTGACTGGATCTTGAACTTCCTAACTCACAGAGCAGAATCAGTAAGGATAGGCGATAACACCTCCTCCATGATTATCCTCAACACTGATGCCCCACAAGGCTGTGTTCTCAGCCCTTACTATGCTTCTTATACATCTATGACTGTGCGGCCAAATTCCCCTCCAATTCGATTTTTAAGTTTGCTGACGACACCAATTCGATCTCAAACAACAACAAGAACGAGGTAGAGAATCTGGTGAACTGGTGCGACAATAATAAACTCTCCCTCAATGTCAACAAAATGAAGGGGATTGTCATTGACTTCAGGAAATGTAAAGGACAACATGCCCCTGTCTGCATCAATGGGGACAAAGTAGAAAGGGTCGAGAGCTTCAAGTTTTTAGGTGTCCAGATTACCAACAACCTGTCCTAGTCTCCCCATGCCGGCACTATAGTTAAGAAAGCCCACCAACGCCTGTAGTTTCTCAGAAGACTTAGGAAATTTGGCATGTCAGCTACGACTCTCACCAACTTTTAAAGTTGCACTACAGAAAACATTCTTTCTGGTTGTTTCACAGCTTGGTATGGCTCCTGCTTTGCCTAAGATCTACAGGAACCACAAAAGATCGGGAAATGTAGCCCAATCCATCACGCAAACCAGCCTCCCATCCTTTGACTCTGTCTACACTTCCCACTACCTCAGCAAAGCAACTAACATAATTAAGGACCCCACGCACCCCAAACATTCTCTCCTCCATCTTCTTCCATCAGGAAAAAGATACAAAAGTCTGAGGTCACGTACCAATGGACTAAAGAACAGCTTCTTCCCTGCTGCTGTCAGACTTTTGAATGGACTTACCTTGCATTAATTTGATCTTTCTCTACACCCTAGCTATGACTGTAACACTACATTCTGCACTCGCTCGCTTCCTTCTCTATGAACGGTATGCTTTGTTTGTAAATGCACGAGAAACAATACTTTTCACTGTCCGTTAATACATCTGGCAATAATAATCAAATTAAAAACTGAGAAGAGAGAGAGGACATTGTGAACATGAGGGTTACCTGTTTTTAGATAACCCCAGTGATCCCCTTAAGGATGAAGGGTTAGATTGTGGTTATACTCAAAAACATAAGATTGAGTATGCCTTACACATTTGCCCATTTCTTGCCAAATTTGGCAGTCAGTTCCAAAAACAATGGATAGATTTGCATATTCAGGGAACCTAATACCTCTTCCAGGTGTGCACCCTGACTGCTCAGATGTTCCATGGGAATCGAGTGCTGGACATAGCGTGCAGAAATTGATCCCCCCGCATTCATTTCTCACCCAAACAAGCAAATGCATTCAGGACAAATTTTCGCCAACCTTGTTTGTACGACTACTCTTAGCCCAGAGTCAGATGTTTGTGGCTTCAAAATCCAAATACTCAACATTGAGCATATGATCTATGACCCATTCCAATATATTGTCAGCACAGAAACAGCTTCGCATGTCCAAGGTGGTGATGATGAATCTTCCTCTGCTCCACTTCATCTAATCCCATCAACAGCTGACACTCCAATGCAGTACTGAAGGAAGACAAGTGCGAGGTTTTCTGTTTCAGATGAAACTTGAAACTAAAACCTCATTTCTCTTTTCAGAGGTGGACATAGGAGATGCCCCAATACTCTTTATTGTAACACTAAGGGGTCCTTGTTATGCTGGCAAACATTTATTGCTCAACTAGCTTCATTAAACACATTATTTTATGATATATCTCATTGCTGGTGCGAGTGGAGCCTTGCTCTGTGCATGGGCTGCTATGTTTCATTGCATTGCCACAGGGACTACTACTGAAAAACATTTTGCTGGGAAATCTGAGGAGATGAAACATCCTACATAATGCAGATTTTTTTTCGTTCTTCTGGTGGTTAGCACTGATGCCTCACAGTGCCAGGGATCAGGGTTCGATTCCCGGCTTGGGTCACAGTCTGTGCAGAGTTTGCACTTTCTCCCTGTGTCTGCGTGGGTTTCCTCCAGGTGCTCCAGTTCCTTGCAAAGTCTGAAAGGTGTGCAATGGTTAGATGCATTGGCCTTGCCAAGTTCTTCCTCAGTGTTGCCAAACAGGCACTGGAATGTGGTGACTAGGGGATTTTGACAGTAGCTTCATTGTTGTGTTAATATAAGCCTACTTGTGACTAATAATAAATAAAAGTTATAACAAGCTTTTGATCTCTTTAAATCTACAGTATAGAACTAATTGGAAAGTTCATTCAGCAATGATACATAAGAGGAGAACCTGGGAAATATAAAGAAAGCATTGGGGTGGCACGGTGGCACTGCTGCCTCACAGCGCCAGGGACCCAAGTTCGATTCCTGGCATAGATCACTGCCTGTGTGAAGTTTGCGCATTCTCCCCGTGACTGCGTGGGTTTTCTCCGGGTGCTCCAGCTTCCTCCCACAGTACAAAGATGTGTGGGTTAGGTGGATTGGTCATGCTAAATTGCCCCTTAGTGTCAGGGGGACTAGCTAGGGTAAATGCATGGGATTGTGCGGATAGGGCCTGGGTGAGATCGTGGTCAGTGCAAGCCCGATGGACCAAATGGCCTCCTTATGCTCTGTAGCATTCTATGATTCTACGGGTAGTATGTGACTTGGGCCACATATCACCTACAAATGAGACTGCGTAAACACGTCTGCCTCATTAGAAAGTTTCAGTTTGAGCATTTACTTCCTGCCTAAATTAGTTAAAAATCTGGCTTGACTTTGTGATCAGAGGTGTTATTCAGCTAAGGGGTGGTGGTGGGAGGTGGGGGTGGGGGTAGAATGGGTTGATTTCTTTTGTTCCACAGGAAGTAAATTTGCATATTCCCAATGGTGAGTTGTGCATGTCAGTTTTTTTTGTTTAACTTGGATACATTTGAATCTTTAATGTTTGAAACTGTCATCTTGGGAATTTTTTAAATTCTCAATTGCGAACAATGAAATTTGGAGTCACGCAATCTTGTTAATTTTACTTACTAGGACAAATATATTGGCTGGAACCCCAGTGCCATGCGGAAATGTCCATTGACCTCAGGCAAGAACTTCCGTTCTCGCCCAAGCGAGGCTGTAAAATCCCATTCATAATTTTCTTTAGTATATATTTATTACTTCTGGCTGTAGGAATCAGCAATTCTCTGGTGTGTTTCACTGCGCTCGAATTACGTCAGAACACGGCAAAGTCAGGTGGCGATTTTGAAGATGCGATAGTCTGCCCCTTTAAGTGTGGAGGTGCGGGGTGGGGGAGAGGGGATATAAAACGCACAAGCTAATCCTTTGAACAGCTCAGACCTGCCATCTGATTCGAAGTTTGACTTTGCTGGAGGTCTGAGATACAAAAACGTTCGAACACCTGTCAAAGTACACCCAAAATCACTGGCGATAATGCAGCGATATAAATTTAATTCAGTAATGTGAAACTCAGAGAAGATAACAGCAGCATTCATGACACAGTTAAGGCAGTTAGCTGAGCAATGTGAATTCAGATCAACACTCAACAATATGCCAAAAGACAGATTGGTTTGTGGCATGACTAACCTCACCATGCAAAATAAACTATTAGCAGAGACAGAAATGACCTTGACAGGAGTGTTAGAGATTGCAAAGGCTACGAAAAGCACCAAAAAAGTTGTATTTGAGTTTCAAAGCATGCAGCAAGGGAGGTCAACTAACTTGGGTAGGAAACCTTGAGGGGTTGTGGTCCCAGGAGTGAGGGCTGTAAAAGTGATGAGCCAAAGAGCAGTGAGCAAGACAGAGCACTGAGATATAAAATGTCAGATCCATAGATCAAGAGCTTAAAAGAATGCTAATTTGTGGGAGAGAGATGTCATTTTAAAGATGTAACGTGTTCTGCCATCCCAGTCTGGTAAATCTTCGATGCACTCACTCCATAGCAAAAATATCCTTCCTCAGATAAGGAGACCAAAACTGCATCCAATATTCCAGATACGGCCTCTTATATAATTGACATCTTGTATAATTGCAGCAAGACACCCTTGTTCCTGTATTTGAACCTTCTTGTTATGAAGGCCAACATACCATTTGCCTTTTTTACTACCTGTTGCACTTGTGAGCTTACCTTCAGTGACTGGCGTATCATTTATTCCTATATAGTTGACTCTGAACATGCTCCCTCAAGTGGTCTCTATGAGCCCCTAGAGTGTATTAGCACTGCATCCCTGTCTCAAAGAGAGCTCAAGAGGTGGGCAATAAATGCCAGTGTTGCCCACATCTAGGGGATGAATTAGGAATTTAAATAAAAAAAGATGCAGAGCACCAATGAAACGGGCTTTCTGAATACTCTGAGTCAACACGGATGGCTTTGGTGGGGGGAGAGACGAGCAGAAAGGCCTCTGCCAAAGGGTTTGATGATTAGAGGGTGACAGAACTGAAACCCTGGTGTCCACCCATGGCCTCCACCATCAAGTTTCCTTTACAAATGGCGCAGGAGCAATGAATCAGAGGCTGAGTCCTCATGGAGGGCTTACTTGCATTTGACATCGAAGTCAAAGATCCAAATATAATCCATGAGGACCGCAAAGGGGCTGTCTGCCCGGTATGTGGTGGACTGATGCAGAATCTGGTTCAGCACATGGACTTCTAAAAAATGGGAACAAGGTAGAAACAGAGAAAGTTGGAGCAAATAACATTTCAGGCCTGAATCTGGGGAACCACTTTCGAGACCTAATATTGATAGTGGAGAGAACAAACAATGTGAATGCATCTTGTGATATAACAGGCAACAAATTAACTCTTTTCTACTCCTTACACTAGGTCCAACAAGCTTTTTGAGTGGGCTTCCCCCAGCATCCCAGTTATTAAGTTGGATAGGACTTTCAGGGTATGTGGAGATTATAAGCTAACCAGCAACGTGGATCAGTACCCTATAATGAAAATCGAGGACCTAAATGCCAAGTTCACTGGAGGGTTGACTTATACAAAACTCAACATGAGTCATGCTTATGAGGCATCTAGTCAATTCCTACCAATCAACACCCACAAAAGCTTATACCCAGTTGTTGTTCGGAGTATCTTCAGCAGGTGTCATATTTCAATGTTCAATGGAAAGCTTGTTACAGGACCTGCCCAAGGTAGTTGTTTATTTAAATGATGTGTTAATTATGGGAGCTTCTGAAGATGAACACTTAGCAAATTTGGAGGAAGTATTGAATAGATTTAAAAATGTAGGGATAAGCCTCAAGAGAGAGAAATGTACATTCCAAGTCCACAAAGTAACATATTTGGGATTCAGGGTGAACACTCAAGATCTGCAATCTATGGAGGATAAGATTAAGTGATTCAGGGAGCACCAGCTCCCAGAAATGTATCAGAAGTAAAATCGTTCTTAGGGTTGGTGAATTATTACGGACAATTTGCCCTCAACCTGTTCACATTGCTGGCACCTTATGTGTGCGTCTCAGGGAGTACCAAAGGTGGCATTGAAGTGAAGATCAAAAGGAAGCATTTGAGCAAGTTAAAATGACATTGCAGTCTGCAACCCTCTCGGTCCATTGTGATCCTGTGAGAAAAATAAAATGACCTGTGATGCTTCGCTCTTGTGGATGTAGAAAGAACGACTACAACAATGATTTTAATAATAATGGCAACATTAGCTTTAAAGGGCTATTCTGGCTGAGAGTTAAGCATGCTGGGATTTTTGGTCAACTTACAATTAAAAACAGATGCAGGTCATAAAGTTGCTGTGAGCCATTGGCCTGGTCTGGGAACTGTAATCTGAAGCTTCCTATGTTTACCAAATATGGGAAGTTGTTTATGTTGACTGAGACCTGATGGCACCAAGTTTTATGGGTTTTGTATCGGCAACATGCTATCTGAACAAAGCATAATGGCATCATTTACAAGTAATTTCACTGGCTGTTCAAGCCATTTGATTAGTTTCCAGTTACACAATTGGCTGGATGCCAGAGAATCTTCTGGAAGCTGGAACAATATTTTGATAAAAGACATGTGTAGTCTTTTGTCTCTAGCAATAACTCTAGAGATCCACCATTGCAGAAGTGTGCCCTGAAGAGCAACATTAGAGAAGGCTATGAGGATAGATTCTACATCGGGAACAGACTTGGCTAGTTCTTTCTAAAACTGGGTAGTATCTATCTCCTGTTAAGTACTTAGAGTTAATGTTTAGTTAGGAGCTAAAGTTCAGTAAAAGAGTTAAAGTGTCGCAGCTGTTTTAAGTTTGAGTTAGGTACCTAAAGTGTTAAATGAAGAGAAGATTGTTAAATGAATTAAGAGTCGACTCTTGTCTCTGTTTGTCACATTAAACTGGAATGCTTGGAGGATGTTTAAATTAGCAGCAGAATAACATCCTACAAAATAGGCGCAGTATTGTTCCACAGACTTGAGCATGGCATAGTCAGATCTATTGCTTTTGCTTCAAGCACACTAACTGAGAGGGCCTATTCTCAGATTGAAAAGGAAGATTTAGCTATTATTTATAGGGTAAAAAAGTTTCATCTGTATATTTAGGGACATCATTTTATGATAATTACTGATCATAAGCCACTTTTGAATTTGTTCACGCAGCACAAAGCCATTCCCCGCCATCACGTCAGTGAGGGTTCAACGTTGGGCTCTACTGTTAATGGCACATGACTACATGTTCCAACATAAACCAGGCACCTACAATGTGGATGCCTTAAGCCACTTTCCTTTGCCACAATGTATTCTGCAGCCACCAGTGACCCAAGAAATTGTACTTGCTCTTAACTTTCTGGACATGTTACCGGTATCAGTACGACAAACTAAGTTCTGGACCTAGAGAGACCTGATCTTGTCTAAAGTAAATTGGATGGTCCTTCAAGGTTGACATCGTGACAAGTCCGATCAATTTTGATCAGTCCAAATCAGAAAGGATGAGCTGAGTTGTGAGGATGGAGTACTATTGTGGGGAGCCAGGGGGTCATTCCTGCTCTTATTCAATCAATGCTATTACAAGAATTGCACTGTGCACATCCTGGTATGGTGAAAATTAAACTGTTAGCCTGCAGTTACAGTTATTGGTGGCTCAATAAAGAATAGTCAAACTCATTAGACACTGCAACCAGTGTCAAGTACAGCAAGGCTTATTGCCTTCGGTTCTTCTGCACCAGTGGGAATGGCCCGGTCGGCTGTGGGAGCAACTTCGTGTTGATTTTGCAGACCCTTCATGGGCAGCATGTGTCCCTTCATTATTAACGCTCATCCTAAATAAGATGGACATTCATGAGATGAAGACCACAACTTCTTTAGCCACATTTGATAAACTACATCAGACATTTGCCACACATGGGTTGCCAGAAGTGCTGGTCTTTGACAATGGGATTGCATTCATGAGTGAGGAGTTTCAATACTTCATGCAAGCCAATGGGATTCAGAATGTTAGAACAATCCCCTACTATCCAGCCTCATATGGGTTAGCTGAAAAGGGGTTCAGATATTTAAAGCTGTTATGAGAAAACAGTCCTCTGTGCTTTTACAACCCCCATTGTCCATTTTCTACTAACATACAGAACAACTCCACATATCACTACAATGTTACCCATGCTGAATTATACAGTATAGTATAAATAATCCTACAGTGCAGAAGGAGGCCATTCGGCCCATTGAGTCTGCACTGATCACAATCCCACTGAGCCCCTATCCCCATAACCCCATGCATTTACCCCCTAACACTAAGGGGCAATTTAGCATCGCCAATCCACATAACCTGCACGTCTTTGACTGTGGGAGGAAACCAGAGAACCTGGAGGAAACGCATGCAAATATGAGGAGAATGTGCATACAGCACACAGACAGCGATCCAAGCTGGGAATCAAACCCGGGTCCCTGGCACTGAGGCAGCAGTGTGAATCACAGTGCCACCATGCCATGCCCATGCAAAGGTATCTTTGGACAAGACTTGATCTAGTATTTTCATGTTTGGCGGGGAAGGTGGAGGGTAAACAGAATGCGCAGAAAAAATCTCAGGACCCTACCAAGGTCGAGAGGACTTTTCAGGAAAATGCTTTAGTTTACATAAGAAATTTCAATGCTAATTCAAAATGGGTCCTGGGATACTCATAACAATGGCAGGTCCAGTGTCATATTTAGTTGATGTACAGGGGAAGAGAATGAAGAAGCCTGTGGGCCACCTACGGAGAAGGGAAGCATGCACAGTACGATCAGAATCTCACCAAGAGCAGCCTTCCAGTATCACACTGCCTTATTTAACACAAAGAAAAGGGCACAGCCGCAGCTTACAGCAACTCAAATCCTGAGCTCTGGACCCGGGGCAGCATGGTGGCACAGTGGTTAGCACTGCTGCTTCACAAGGCCAGGAACCTGGGTTTGATTCCTGGCTTGGATGACTGTCTGTGTGAGGTTTGCACTTTTCCCCGTATCTGCGTGGATTTCCTCCGGGCGCTCCGGTTTCCTCTCAGAGTCTAAAAGACGTACAGGTTAGTTGCTTTGACCCAAACAGGCGCCGGAATGTGCCGACTAGGGGAATTTCATTGTAACCTCAATGCCGTATTAATGTAAGCCTTACTTGTGACTACTAAGTAAACTTTAAACTGGTCCAGGCTGACGGCACAGGTTTTAAGATCCTGCTACTTGTCTCCCATTGGGTGCGCTCAGTAGGGAAACTTGTACTCAACAAAGCCCATGGGGAGATCTATTGAGGATGCCCCATGTCCATCATGGCCAATATAACACCCCTTCCCCTTCAGATTAATAACTCTCCCAGTACCCTCACCGTGAAAGCGTTCTATCCACCACTGCTTGGCAACTGGCCTGAGGTCAGCTGAGGGTAATGCTGGATCTGGAGGCTTGAACCAAATCAGGGTCTTTTGTTTCTGGAGAGAGTACCGAAGCATCACTGCCATGGATTCCTCTTCGGGATCTGTCCGTTTCCTCAGCTTCCATCTTGAATCCATTTCCTTATTGTCCAGAGGGATGGATGCTGAATCAGCTTTGAGCTGTTGCCCTGTGCTGGTAACTGCTTCCACGGCTGTTCTAGAACAGTCTCTCTACTCATGATGTAGTCCAGATGTTTCCTTATGACCTTATCCTGGACCTTCTCCCTGTAGGACACATTATGATTCCAGGGACCATCCCTGACATTCCTGACATAGACCTGATCACTCACTCTGAATGTCCTCTCTGTTGTTGCAGAGTTGTAATTTCTTTTCTAGTCCTCTTGTCTAGACTCCACCCTTCCCACTGTGTTTTGGAAATAGTAGGTTTAGTATGGTTGACAATGTCGAAGTCCCATTATCCGTTCTGCTGGAGCGATTCCTGTCATTGTTTGTAGGGTGGTTCTATAATTAAATTAAAAATGTGCTAATTTGGTCTCTATAGATGCCGCAGATTGTTTCTTCATACCACTTTAAATGTTTGTACCACCCGTTCTGCTAGCCCATTTGACGATGGGCAATAAGGTACTGCTTTAATGTTTGAGGCCGTTGGAAAGCATGAAGTTTTGGAACTCAGTACCAGTGAAAGTGATGCCATTGTTCATATATTGGGCCCAGTCTTCTCCATTTACATCATAGAGTTCAGGTTTAGAGAAGAGAGGCATTTTGTTTTCTTATCAAGGGGTTGGGGAAATTCCGTTTTTCATTGCCAATGTAATAATCTCGCTAAGCCCAGTCTTCTAGTATCACACTGCTTTATTTAACAGTACAAGTCCTAAATTCCGGACCTACAATGCGCCAGTCCAGGCCGACAGTGTGGGTTTTAAGCTCCCGTTGCTCATTTCCCATTGCGCGAGCTCAGTAAGGGAACTCGTACTCCACAATGTCCAAAGGGAGATCTATTGATGATGCCCCATATCCTCTGTGGCATAACAAGTATCAAGCGAGCAGTCTGTCCCTGCTACACCTGCTAGTGTGGTTCCAATGATTGCAAATGTAACCAAATCCAACACCCCTGAGGAGGGTTTGAGTTATATTCGAGTGGGAACAAGAGTGGTTATCTTCACTAGAACACCTTTTCAATCTGAAAGTCTTCCTGCTGTTGTTCTAAACAAAACTACCTCAGCTGATAAAGTACCTGCCAAAGAACTCAAAGAACTAGAAAGTTTCCTTATATACTTACTTTAAACTGTGTTTAATTTCCCTCTTTTGATGTGTAATATTGTAAATAGTTTGTTGTTATTGTAAAATATTAATTATGGATTTAAAGGGAGGAATGTGATAGTGTATCCATTTAAAGGGTGACTGACTGAGGGTCACATTATCCATCAGGCCAATCATGGCAAAGCGCACAAATTGAGAGCGGGCATGCAGGCTGCTTGACAGTTGGAGTCCGGGAGTCATGAAGTTTGGAAACATTCTTATCTCTATCTTGTATACAGTTATTTCCCCTAAATAAACCTCTGTTTGTTTATCTGTCTCTTTATTCGGCTGTTCCTGGCAGTTATTACAGAAAGAAACATTATTTTACAATTTTAAGTGCCTGCCCCTTCCCACCACCCCAATCACTCAAGGAATACTAGGAGTGTTATCTCTTTAAGCTGCGTGGCGGGAGGCAGGAGTGGAGGGAGCTACCCTGCACCGCTCAGATAGGTTCATCGTTTGTGTCGAAACACATTCATGGAAGGAAATAACAGAACTTCTCCTGACTGTGGACAGTCTACCAGGGTCAGTGACAGAGTTGAATCTTTGAGAGGCAACATAATCATTAAGTTTTTGGGCCGGCGTCTTACATTTTAACTCTTGACAGCCTCTGTGAGCCAAGCATGCTCTTGAAGGCTGCCAAAGGTTTCTTACAAACACATGGAACTTGTCAGCAGATCTTAATCCTAAATTCCAACAACAGCATCAAGTAAACCAATTGAGATTTCACAAACATTTCATGTAAGAGTTCCACTCATTAATGTCCAAAATCATACTTATAACAGACTATAATACACTAAACATATACAATCTAATCTCCAATTTAGGAAGGAATTCTTGATTTTCACAGGATGTAAAGATGCCAACTCTTGATAAGGACAAGAGGATAGTTGTTGTTAAAGACTTCCACATGCCACTTTTATTTGGTCGATGTGAATGTACAAACAAATAAATTATGAATTTTGTTTTGCCAGTAGATGTTCACAGCCAGCAGTGTTAAATTCATACTAAAGAAAATTATATATTTATGCTGTCGAATAAAATTAACAAGTATGCGTGGCTCCAAATTGCATTGTTTGCAATTTATTAATCATAGAATCCCTACAGTGCAAAAGGAAGACATTCGGCCCATTGATCCTGTGCCGACAACAATCCCACCTACACCCTATCTCCATAACCCCACTAATCCCTCTAACCTATGCATCCTGGGATACTAAGGGGCAATTTAGCATGGCTGCTGCACCTAATCAGCACGTCTTGGAAAAAATTCCCAGGCTGACTCATTTCAAACCATGGATAAAAGCAAATTACTGTGGATGCTGGAATCTGAAACAAAATAGAAAATTCTGGAAAATCTCAGCATGTCTGGCAGCATCTGTGGAGAGAGAATAGGGCCAACATTTCAAGTCTGGATGATTCTTCACCAGAGCATGATAGATTCCATGATAGATTCAAATGTACCCAATTTTTAAAATGAAAATCGGCATGCACATTTCCCTATCAGGAATTTGCAAATTTACTTTCTGTGAATCTGAAACCTAAAAACAATCAAATCCTGGATAACATCTCTGATTGTAAGTGGTCAAGTGAGATTTTTAACTTAGCTAGGCAGAAAGTAGATGTCTAAACCATGTTTTAATGGGGCAGATGCATCTGTGTAGTCTAAATGGTAGGAGGTATGTGATTCAATTTACATGATACCATAATAATCTACTTTTTTATACAATTATTCCTGCCTATAATCTATAGTGCACTTGGCAGCCTGCCATTCCCCCCTTTCCAGACCCTACTATTGCTTCCATGCCTTCAGTTACCGCAATCCATTATCTGGAATTCCCTCCCTGTACCCTTCCAGCTCCCCATATCTGTTTTGTCCTTTGGGCCCAATAGCTTGATAACATCTTTCTTTATTTTGACTCAGCAAAAATCTTCATGATTGGCTTTTCATTAAAGGCACTATCTAAAACCAAGTTGTGAATTTTCCACATCTTTCTTCAATGATTAAAAGAATATGAATGATAATGTTTACTCCCCTGTTCCACTTTTATGGTCCTATCACCAGTAAAGAAATCCATAATCTGGGATTTAAGTTTTGTTGTAATATTTGGCTGCACCAACCTGATTGCAGCATTTTGTTCAGATGCAGCACTCGTCACAGTCCATCTGGAAGCATATCTAATAACAATTGTCTTGATTGATTGATAGTCATGTTGAGAGCAGCTGGATATATTCTCTGGCACTTTCACATATTATCCTAATTATCTGAAGAGGTTTTTAAAGCTTATGTCAAGGTTTTAACGTTTATATTATATAGGTGGCACAGAAGGCAGCAAGGAAGGTTAACTAGGATTGCCACGAGCTCTTGATCAATTGGGCAAGTGAGCTGACAAATGGCAGATGGGGTTTAATTTAGATAAATGCGAAGTGATGCATTTCGGTAGATCAAACCAGGGCAGGACTTATTCAGTTAATGGGAGGGCACTGGAGAGAGTTACAGAACAAAGAGAACTAGGGGTACAGATTCATTGCTCCTTGAAAGTGGAGTCACAGGCGGACAGAGTGGTGAAGGAGGCACTCGGCATGCCTGGTTTCATTGGTCAGGACATTGAATACAGGAGTTGGGACATCTTGTTGAAGTTGTACAAGATATTGGTAAGGCCACACTGTGTACAGTTCTGGTCACCCTATTATAGAAAAGATATTTTTAAACTAGAAAGAGTGCAGAAAATGTTTACTAGGATGCTGCCCAGACTTGATGGTTTGAATTATCAGGAGAGGCTGAATAGACTGGGACTTTTTCCTCTGGAACATCGGAGGCTTAGGGGTGATCTTATAGAGGGCTATAAAATAATGAGGAGCATAGATCAGTAGATACCTTTTCCCAAAGGTAGGGGGGTCTAAAACTAGAAGGCATAGGCTTAAGGTGAGAGGGAGAGATACAAATGGGTCCAGAGAGTCAATTTTTTCACACAGAGGGTGGTGAGTGTCAGAAATGAGCTGCCAGAGGTAGTAGTAGAGGCGGGTATAATTTTATCTTTTAAAAAAGTGTTTAGACTGTTACATGGGTAAGATGGATATAGAGGAATATATGCCAAACACAAACAATTGGAACTAGCTTAGTAGTTAAAACAAAAGAGCGGCATGGATAAGTTGGGCCAAAGGACCTATTTCCATGCTGTAAACCTTTGACTCTATGACTCTATCACCTCATTGCCGGCTCAACATGTCTTCATTTCTCACACTAACTATTCTCCATATGGTACTGCTGACTGTGATCATTAATCTGTGTTGATGTCTGAAGTTTCGTGAGGGGTTATTCTTGCCTTACAAATTTGATTGAATTCTTTGAGGAGGTAATTAAGTGTGTAGATGAAGGTAGAGCTAATGTCATATACATGGATTTTAGTAAGGCGTTTGATAAGGTTCCCCATGGTAGCCTCATGAAGAGGGTAAGGAGGTGTGAGCTAGAAGGAAATTTGGCTGATTGGATAAATAACTGGCTGTCGCATAGAAGATAGGGTGTGGTAGTGGAGGGAAAATGTTTAAACTGGAGGCCAGTTACCAGCGGTGTACCACAGGGATCAGGGCTGGGTCCTCTTCTATTTGTGATTTTTATCAATGGCTTGGAGAAGGGGGCTGAAAGGTGGGTTGGTAAATTTGCTGATGACACCAAGATTGGTGGAGTAGTAGATGAGGTGGAGGGCTCTTGTAGGCTGCAGAGAGACATTGATAGGATGTAGAGCTGGGCCGGAAAGTGGCAGACGGATTTTAACCCTGATAAGTGCGAGGTAATTTGTTTTGGTGGGACAAACTTGAATGTGGATTACAGGGTCAACGGCAGGGTTCTGAGGAATGTGGAGGAACAGAGAGATCTTGGGGTTGAAGGTTGCCACTCAAGTGGATAGAGCTGTGAAGAAGGCTTATAGTATGTTAGCGTTTATTAACAGGAAGTTGGAGTTTGAGAGTCATCGCGTTATGCTGCAACTATACAGGACCTTGGTGAGACCACACTTGGAATATTGTGCGCAGTTCTGGTCATCTCACTCTAAGAAGGATGTGGAGGCAATGGAGAGAGTGCAGAGGACATTTACCAGGATGCTGCCTGGTTTGGAGGGTAGATCTTATGAGGAAAGGTTGAGGGAGCTGGGGCTTTTCTCTTTAGAGTGAAGGAGGATGAGTGGTGACTTAATAGAAGTTTATAAGATGATGAGGGGCATAGATAGAATGGATGTTCAGAGACTATTTCCTCAGGTGGGCATAACAAGGGGCCATAACTATAAGGGTCATGGTGGGAGATATAGGAGGGATATCTGAGGTAGATTCTTTACTCTGAGAGTGGTTGGGGTGTGGAATGCACTGCCTGGAGTTTAAGAGTCATCGCATTATGCTGCAACTATACAGGACCTTGGTGAGACCATACTTGGAATATTGTGTGCAGTTCTTAGAAACTTTCAAGCGTTTATTGGAAAGGCACATGGAACACACCAGAATGATAGGGAGTGGAGTAGCTTGATCTTAGGTTCGGACATAGCTCAGCACAACATTGAGGGCCAAAGGGCTGTACTGTGCTGTAATGTTCTATGTTCTATGAAGTTTTGTGCTGGGTGGCTGCATTGATTAGGAGTTATGTTGAGGTACTGATCAAGCTTATTTCACAACTAATCCCCACACAATCAGCAATGAAAGAATATTGCTGCCCCGCCTATCCTGTCCAAACGTGAACCCAAACTTTTGATATCAAAAACCTCATGTGTGAACCAATCTCCCATCAGTGCAGTTTTAAACTCAAGTAATACTAGTTGTCTTCCTTAGCTTCTGATCAACTTAGTACCATTGCCTCTGATGATTTTTTGAGAGTTGTAATTTAACAACATAAAGAATGTATGTACATATAATGGAGACTCACTAATAAACAGATAGGTCATTCACAGATTGCCCTTTCTTTCTTTTTGATTATTTTGTGTGGTGTGGGTGCCGCTGGCTAGACCAGCATTTACTGTCCATTCTTAATTGCCCTTGAGAAAGTGGTAGTGAACCACTTGAACTGTTGCAGTCCATGTGGTGCAGCGATGTAACACTCATTGTGCTGTCAGAGAGCGAGTTCCAGGATTTTGACCCAGCGACAATGAAGGAACTGCAAACAGAAACAGATGGTTTCAAATCAGGATGTGAAAGGAAGGGTGTGGGGAGAAGAATGGGCCCACAGTTTTACTGTGAAGCCAGAAGGAGATCTTTATTTCAAATCATTCATGGGATGTGGGCATGGTGGCAAGGCCAGCATTTATTGCTTATCCCTAAATGCCCTTGAAAAAGTGCTGGAGAGGAGCCTTTTTAACAACTGGGAGGCTTGTTCTAGGCTATTTCAAAGTCAAAGACATTGCTGTGGGTCTGTCACACGGAGGCCAGACAAGGTAAAGACAGATTTCCAAATAGGTTTGACTACAACAATTCAGTGATTTAATGGTCATTACAGATTGTGATTTCTTTCATTCACTGAATTTAAATATTCCAGGTGCTGAGATGGGAATTAAACTCATGTGTTTGGATCATTGGCCCAGGCAATGTCCAGTGGCTTCATCAAAGACCACCGTTTGACCATTGTAAAGCCAAAGAAATCTGAATAGTGCGCAATCCCTGTTTTTGTTGCATTTCGCTTTTAGGGTCCTTAAACAGGGATACGGCCCCTGATTAGCATATCCAAGAAGCCTAAAGCACTGGGACTTCAGTCACCATCTGCCAGTTTGGCAGCTGGCACAAATTCAAAGGAATCAAGTCCAACAGATTACACCCAGAAATTGGTCCCCGTAACTACTATTCTTTTGCGTAGATATTGGACATGACGAGAGCCAATTTCACAAGCCACTTCCTCCCAGATAGTTACTGCCCAGAACAAGCAACTAGGTTCAAGCGTGATGTTGGCAATTCTAGCTCTAACTAGGTAAGCGTCATCACTATACGCTTAATATTTGAGAACAGAGCAGTAGAAAACTATGCCTGTTCAGTATCAGATAGAAACTGTAATCCTATAACTTGTGTAACATCCATTATTGCGTAGTGTCCAAATGTACTTCCTGTACAACCCATTTATGATATTTATGAAACCACAGCCAGTTTTAGTACATACTTAACAGCATCTTAGCAATGATGTGGGACTCAAAGAGAGGAATAAGTTCTGTTGAAACAATATGTAACTTTCCTCGTTCCTCCCAGCTGCTTCTCTTTTCTCCCCTCCACCCCCACCTCCAAGAACTAGTGTTTCAGACAATCTGATCCTCTACCACAAGCCTCCCTTTCACTAGCTCTGCTGGCCAAGCTTGCTTTAATGTTTCAATGCACCCTCTGCCCTAGCTCTGAACTTGCAGCTTCCTCTAGATTCTCTTATATTTCCTCTCATTTGAGCCCATCTTGTCCATGAGACCCACCTCTTGTTCCCTCACTCCTACTCCCACTAAACTGCTGAACTTAACTTCTCCTCCTGGTTCCCCATGTTAGGTGGGGTATTGTGAACAGTTCTCTCTCTCTCTTCAGGTGTTGCCCCTCCTTCCGTTAAATCTGCTGTCTGCATTCTTCTCCTCAGAAACCCTACCTTAGACCCCCACCATCCTTGCAAAGTACCATCCCATCTCCAATATCGCTTTCATCTTCAAAATCCTTAAACCTGTTGCCACATTCCAAATCTTCACCAGAACTCCATGTTTGAACTCTTCTAACCGGGTTTTCTGCCTGCCTCACTACCAATGTGACTATGACAAAATTAACCTTTGCCTTCTCGTCCTTCTTGACCTGTCTACACCCTTTGACATGGTTGACCACACCATCCTCCGTGCATGAACAGTTGGGTGGATTGCTCTTGCCTAGTTCCATTCTTATCTATCCAGTCATAACCAGAGTATCATTTGCAATGAATCCTTTCCCTGCTCCCGCACAGTTAACTGCGACATCCTCCCAAGCATTGTCCTTGGCCTCCTCCTATTTCTCATCTACACTTCAGGCTGCGAATGTGTTTCTTAAATCAAATAGCATTTAAAAAAATATACATGCTTCCCCTGGGCAGTTAGTTAGTTTTTAACATTGTTGTGGTAAGACGTGAAAGATTTTTAAAAATGTAGATATATGCATCAGCTGGACTATTTCATGAAGTCACTTTTTCCCTCTGCTGTTAAAAATTGAAAGTTGCTGAGCTAATAACATGTCTTCGGCTGAGTAATAATGGCCAAGAGGACAGGAAGTCTGGACTGGCTCACTGCGAACAAAGGAAAACTTTTGCAGGTCTTAATCTCCGACAATGGTTTGCTAATGGCCGAAGCGTTAGTAATCCTAACACAACGGTTTAGACAAAGAGGGCGGCAGTTAGTTAACTGCCAAGGACTAGTATCTCCAAAAACAAGAGGAATCCTGACTCCGATTAAACCTCAAGATTCCAGTCAACCTGTGCCCAACGTTGAGGAGACATCACATGTTCTGTCCCAAGTTGTACTGTGGTATCATATGTTGGAACTGATACCAGTGGTCACTGTCTAATCTCTCAGCGTAAACACAACTCCAGGCAGGAGCCTATGCAGTCTGCCATCAAACCGGTGGCATTAGAAAGCACCTGGAACCTCATCAAACCTAACTGGAACCTTGGAACTCGTACCGCCTGACCAACTCATTCTGTGTGCTTTCTCCTGTCGTGCAAGCTACACTCTGAAAAGACAGAGCATTCTGCAATCAATCAACTTCCCCTTGGAAGGAACATAGAATCCCTACAGTGCAGAAGGAGGCCATTTGACCCATTAAATCTGCACCGACAACAATCCCACTCAGGACCTATCCACGCAACCCCACATGTTTACCTTGCTAATCCCTCTAATCTACACATCCCGGGACACTAAGCGGCAATTTAGCATGGCCAATCCACCTAACCTGTACATCTTTGGACTGTTGGAGGAAATCTGAGCACCTGGAGGAAGCCCATACAGACATGGAGGGAATGTGCAAACTCCAAACAGACAACGACCCAATCCGGAAATCAAACCCGGGTCCCAGTGCTAACCACCATGCCGCACATTCCAACTGACTTCTGATTCTGGACTCTGGACCCTTGTAAAGCCCATACTTGTATTTTATTGTAAGAAGTCTCACAACACCAGTTAAAGTGGAATCATGAGCTTTCGGAGCGCTGCTCCTTTGTCATCTACTGTTCAAGCAATGTATCGATTTAAAAATTCTCATCCTTGTTTTCAAATCCTTTCATAACCTTGCCCCTTCAGGTCACTGTAATCTCTGTCAATCCCCACAACACTCCAAAATATCTGTGATCCTGTAATTCTGGCCACTTGGGCATCCCCAATTTTAGTTGTTCCACCACTGGTGTCATGTCTTCATTGCCTAAGCCCCAAACTCTGGAATACCCTCCCTTTAAGTCTACAACTCTCCACCTTGTTTTTTCCTTTAAGGCATGCTTTGAAACATTTCTCTTTGACCAAACTTTGGTTGTCTTACCTAATATCTCCTCGTTTGGCTTGGTGCCATACTTTGATTTATAATGCTCCATGAAGTACCTTGAAGAAGTTTCCATATGTTAAAAGGTGTTATCTATAAATAAATATGTGATTGTTGTTGTTGTCATAATATCATACAACATCAACTGAGGAAACCCTGATTCATTCAGTTATCAAAGAATATTTTATGGGAGGGATTGCTTCCCTCCTCCCATTAGAAAAATCAGCCCCAAAATGACCAACTTTTAAAAAGGTTGCCCCGCAGCGATATTACCCTGCAGGGTACATTAACAAGCTGAGTGTGAGATTTCCACCCCTAAGGGGAGGAAGTCCCGCCCTTGGGAATTGTCAGCCAATCTGATAAAGAGAGCAATGGATCCTAGACCACAGTTGCCCAGGGCTTTTGGCTGCGAGAAAACAGGTACCACTGGGATGGAGGGAAGGTGACAGGGGTCATTTTGAAGGCTTGGTGGAGGTGGGGGATGCACAAAGGGAGCAAAGAGAATTCCCTCAACGGAGGTCACCTCCCCCACTCCTTCTTGAATTTCGCCAGAGTTGGTGAAAAAGAGGCCTACCCACTCTTGCTTGCCTATCTCCGTCAATTGCATTATGATTTGGGCACTGTAATATTTGGAGCAATTGGCTTGTTGAGAAGCTCGATTGTCTGCTATTAAGTTTTTTTTAAATGGTGGGTAGACTGCCAAATTTAGCATCCACCCAGCTACTGTATCATGGAAACTGGCTTGTTGATGTCAGGTTTGTGAGCCAACATTATCGCCCTGAGTTTGACGCACGTGTGAGACAGCAGCAATTCTGATTTCCACATATAAAATGCTGGCCTCTGAGTGTAAACCATAGGGGATGCTTATAATGTTATGGAACTAGCCTAACATATGTTGGCTTTGCTTAGTTTAGTTTTAGTTTATTTATTGGTGTCACAAACAGGCTTACATTAACACTGCAATGAAGTTACTGTGTTGAAGTAACTAGTCACCACACTCCGGCGCCTGTTTGAGTATGCTGAGGGAGAGTTTAGCATGGCTAATGCACCTAATCATCCTGTCTTTCAGACTATGGGAGGAAACCGGAGCATGCAGAGGAAGGCCACTCAGAGACAGGGAGAAGATGCAGATCCGCACAGATAGTGACCTGAGCCAGGAATCAAACATGGGTCCCTGGTGCTGTGGCGTAGCAGTGCTAACCACTGCGCCACCGTGCCGCCCACTACAGTCTACCTTTATATCATCATACTAACTTTAACACTTCTTTTTGCTCTTGGAGAGACATTTGCACAATGATAAAATTGATGAAACTTTCTATTTAATCTCTCCACTCTGATTAGACCGGTTTTGCATCTGCCTATTGCAACATATTGCACTCAAATGTTAACTTCCTGTTCTTCCACATTAGGACAATTGCTACATCACTTGGAGCTTGCTTTTTGGTTGGCCAGCTCTGGGGCCCTGCTTTAGAGGAACAGGAGACTATCACAGGGAGTGCTGCATCATGCTACGCTGTGTACAATACGGGTCGAATTACTGGAACTTCTGGGAAGCGGCACTTATATTCCAGGAAAGGTCATTAAAGTTCAGTAAACAGTACACTCGTTGCAGAACAGCACCTGAGACTTCACTGCAAACAAAAAGGGAATCATTGACAGTTCTTTAGAGCATTGCTGTGTAAGCAAGAAATCTCACTGCATTCGGCTTGAAGCTAGAGGGAGGGAAAAATACTTGGCGTTCACAGGGATACTTAACATAAGTTTTCACTGTTCATAAAAGGAATGATGGTTCTCATATCCTAATGTTTATTTTCAGCTCAGCCTTAACATCTGCTATCATTTTACATGTACTACACTCAATTTTTTTAACAAGTGAAAATCTCTTGGCGACCCAGGGATTTGATTTTTGACTTTTTGACAATTATAAAGTTCTCTGTCTGATTGCCTTTTCCCACAGAAAAGAGGCACCCGTGATTTTAAGGCATTGGTCTAGTTACCATCTGACTGACAAGTTTCCAGACACCAATGCGACCGACTGAATTGAGAGCTCCTAAAATTGGGCTACCCGGCTGCCTGCAGGGTGAGTGCAGGAGCTGCAGATTTAAGTATTTGGTGTATGTGCTTGACTGAGGAGCTAATGGTGCGAAGCTACCATCTGTGGGGATTATGACTGAACGCCTCTAAGTCAGAATACCACCTAAAAATAACAATACCCTAGCACCGCGGATCACTGGCCTGGGATAGCAGACGCCGGTTGGTGTAGAATGCCGCTTGATTCAGGGCTGGAGATTGGTGGGATGTCTCCTGTTAACACACAAAATGTTCATTGGGAACATGGTGCTAAAATATTCATGGACAACCTGACTCCGGCTCAGGGTTTCGTACGTAGCAAAGCAAAACGCGTTTGTGGTGGCCAGAGATCTTGATTATTTTTGCCACAAAAATGATTCTAAATCTACCATTGCTGGATCTCTCATCTCCCACACACGGTATGTTTTGACCAGTTCTGACCTAAAACTGCAAAGAAAGATCTTATGATTCCTATTTTCTTATCTAAAGAAGGAAATCTCTTGGTGGGTGCTTTAGCCACCCATGGTAAGCCCCTTGAAAAATGTTGTCTTCCTCTTCACTAGGTTCTTGCCCCTCATTTTGAGACCATTATTACTTCATAAATGCCAGGCACTGCAGTTATCATAATATCATCATCGCTTGATTAGCAGCACATCCACAAACATCCATTCCCACCACCACCGACACTCAGTTGCAGCAGTGTATATTATCTACAAGATGCACTGCAGCAATTCACCAAAGGTCCTTAGACAGAGCCTTCCAAACCCATGACCAGTTCCATCTAGAAGGTCAAGGGCAGCAGATACATGGGAACACCACCATCTGCAAGTTCCCCTCCAAGCCACTCACCATCCTGACTTGGAAATATATCACCTTTCCTTCACATTCGCTGGGCCAAAATCCTAAAATTTGCTCCCTAACGGCATTGTGGGTCAACCCACAACATACGGACTGCAGCGATTCAAGAAGACAGCTCACCACCACCTTCTCGAGGGCAACTTGAGATGGGCAATAAATGCTGGCCAGCCAGTGAAGTCCATGTCCCATGAATGAATACATTTTAAAAATGGATGATATTTAACTTTGTTCTGTTATTAACAATTACTTCTGGAGGCCTTGTTACCTACTGGGGCAGCACGGTGGCACAGTGGTTAGCACTCCTGCCTCACAGTGCTAGGGAACCAGGTCCGATTCTGGGACACTATCTGTGTGGAGTTTGCATGTTCTCCCCGTATCTTTGTGAATTTCCTCCGGTTTCCTCCCACAGTCTGAAAGACGTGCTGGTTCGATGCATTAACCCGACAGGCACCAGAGTGTGGTGACTAGGGGAATTTCACAGGATTTTCATTTCAGTGTTAATGTAAGATTTACTTGTAACTAATGAATAAATATATACATAAGCTTCTGCAAGGATGTTAGCTACCTAAAATTCATGTAGAAATTCATGTACAGGTGCACAGGATCTTTTTCTGATTGCTTAAAGATAAGAATTTTTTTTAACTTTAAACATCCATTCTAGTGACTGAAACTCCTTATCAAACAAAACATAAAATTGGAAATGTTGACTAAACTGCAAGCCCAAATCAAAAACCTGCTTGATATTAATAGTATCACTTATGTTATGGTACATCAATTTGAGGTCCGACAGGTTTATTTGGTAGCAAAAGCCACTAGCTTTCGGAGCAGTGCTCCTGCTGAAAGAGCAGCACTCCAAAAGCTAGTGGCTTTTGCTACCAAATAAACCTGTCGGACTTTAACCTGGTGTTGTGAGACTTCTTACTGTGTTTACCCCAGTACAACACCAGCATCTCCACATCACATCAGTTTGAATCATATTAATCGTTGAATATAAGGGTCATTGTGGAGGTGTTAAAGCTAAAAGTAGGAGTGAAGACTCAGTTTGTGAATGTTCGCTTTGGGTTTATAGCCTCTTGCTTTGGGTTATTGCAAAGTTCAAAGATAGTCTTAATGACTAAGGGATATCTTCCTTTGTAGAAGACCAGACATCAGACACGTATAAATGCCAGACTGCGACTGATTAAAGGCACATAGTAATGCACTGATGAGCAATTCAAAACAGTTTCAGACAGTCCCCTTGTAGTCCAGTGGACGAAGGCATCCCATGATGTGGTAGTGAGTCACTAGGAAAATCCTACTTTCAGTTCCTGCTGTGTGTTGAGATGATTGCTCTATAACTGCGATTGCAACAGGCCTCAGAACTTTTGGATGAGGCAGAAAGAATACATAATTAGCCTGCACTGACATACCTGAACTTCAGTCGCTAACCCTTGCTGAAATGGGGACATTTTAAGTGTCAGTGGATTTCCTGCAGGGAAGTCACTGGTCTCCATTAGTTTTGTGCCCATCCGCAGCATTATGTGGGCAGGGTGATTTTAAATCCATCTTGGCATGCTCTCCTGAGCAAGACATAGATGAGAAGTGGCTGCTGATCTTCAGCACATTGAACACCTCTGGGCGTAACAATAAATGGAGTCTTAGTCATAGAATCACAGAGTTTTACAGCATGGAAACAGGCCCTTCGGCCCATGCTGCCCTTTTTTTTTAAACCCCTGAGATAATTCCAATTGCCCACATTTGGCCCATACCCATCATACCCATGTAACTATCTAAATACTTTTTAAAAGACAAAATTGTACCTGCCTCTCCTATACTTCTGGCAGCTTGCTCCAGTCAGTCACCACCCTCTGTGTGAAAAAATTGCCCCTCTGGACACTTTTGTATCTCTCCCCTCTCTTCTTGAACCTATGCCCTCTAATTTTAGACTCCCCTACTTTTGGGAAAAGATATTGACTATCTAGCTAATCTGTGTCCTTCATTATTTTATAGACCTCTATAAGATCACTTCTCAGCCTCCTACGCTCCAGAGAAAAATGTCCCAGTCTATCCAGTCTCACCTTATAACTCAATCCATCAAGTTCCGGTGGCATCCTAATAAACCTTTTCTGCACTCTCTCTTGTTTAATAATATCCTTTCTGTAATAGGGTGTCCAGAATTGCACACAGTATTCCAAGTGTGGCCTTACCAATGTCTTACCAACTTCAACAAGACATTCCAACTCCTGTATTCAATGTTCTGACTGATGAAACCAAGCAGGCTGAATGCCTTCTTCACCACTCTGTCCATTGAGTCCACGAATCTTACTGTGGCAAAGTGGGAATTGGAGGTGGTCTAGACTTGGGATACTTAACCTTTTCCTGAGAGTCCCAGAGGAGCAGTTACATTGTACCTGGATGGACTTTTCAGCTTTCCAATCTTCTGCTAGCCTTGACCTGTCCTTTCTGTTCTGGCCAAATCATCAAACCGCAATTAGCATTTATGGGTGGATAATTTACCCAAAACATTTTAAGTGTCCACTGAATGGATAGTCTCAAACCCCCAACTCCATCTCTCACAAATGGATGATAAACAATGTAGAATCATGGTTCATCCATTGCGAGGATTGTTTTCGCTGGAGTTCAGATGAATGAGGGGGTTCTTGTAGAGACTTATAAAATTCTAACAGGACTAGACAGGATAGATGCACGGAGAATATTTCTGATGGTGGGGTTGCCCAGAACCAGGGGTCACAGTCTAAGGATACGGGGCAGATATTTAGGACGGAGATGAAGGGACATTTCTTCACCCAAAGAGTGGTTAGCCTGTGGAATTCATTGCCACAAGAAGTAGTTGATGCCAAAACATTGAATGTATTCAAGAAGCGGCTAGAATGGGATCAAAGGTTAAGGGGAGAAAGCAGGATTAGGCTAATAACGATCAGCCGTGATTGCAATGAATGGCGGAGCAGGCTCGAAGGGCCAAATAGCCTCCTCCAGTTCCTAGCTTCTATAAAAGTAAATATGCTATCTGTGCTACTTGTACAGTTATGTCCTCCCATTGTTCTGCAGTCCGCTGAAACTCACAAGACAAGATTTCTACTTGATGGCAAAAGATTAAAAGAAAAAAGCAAATTAAAAACAAGTGAACTGTTAAGCAGCCGGTTGTTTCAACATGACAGGCAGCCCCATTCACAATCTATCAATGCAATCCTTTATGTGTTAAGGATGGCTGAAGACTGATCATCCAATGCTGTAAGATTATTTTACTCCTTGCCCTCTTCTTTAGTTACCGAGACTTTACTGTTAGGTTGGAATTGAACATTTATGATAAGGACACTATTATACAGGCAGAAAAATAATTATTTCAGTTTGAGTTAACAACATTTCAAATTTCAAATTTGAAAGAGTTGAATTAATTTAATTTGAGTCATATTTTTGGAAGGTGGTGAGGATTTGATTCAGATCCATAGAGCTCCTTCATTGCCTGTAATGGGTGTCATTTGGAGTCTGATATGGGGCTGAATTTTCACTTGTTGGGGGGGGGGGGGGGGGGGGGGGGGCAGTGGGAGTGTGGTGGTGGGAAACTGGAGCTTGGACTATTCCGAATCTCAGACCTGTCCCGGGAGGGCGAGATGGGGGTAGGGAGAAATTAGCCACAAGTTGGTATTTAGAGTGGGGCACCTCCTTTATTGGTATGGAGATGGGTACCTAATTGAGGATGGTTAGCAGGCTCTTGAAGCTGGAAGGCTAATCAGTGGAGTAGCTAGCTTCATTGAATGGCCAGTAAGTGAGTGGGTGCCTCAACATGAAGGTGTCCTCTTAGACACTTAGTTAAAAATACAAAAAACAGCCAAACAACCACCATTGATAAGGGTTGGTGTGGGAGCAGGGTTATGGTGGTGACAGCAAATTCTTCTACACGGTAGCTTTCACACAAGTGTGAGGCTATGGAAGGCCTGTTGACCTCCCTGGCTACTCGGCCTACTGATGAGTGCCTGCTTCCAGCAGTTAAACTGCCCATCCAGTTTCATTGGGGGAATGGAGGCCAACAGGAAAACCCCAGTCAGCCTCCTGAATTTGCCTTTAACAATTAAAGCTCTTAACTGAAACAGCCTGAAGGAGGAATGCTACAGGAATTGTCAAAGTCTTGCACAGGACTGGAGTCAAACCAAATGGACTTCCATCAACTTATCATAAAATCACAGAATCTCTACAGTGGAGAAAGAAGCTATCCAACCCATCCAGTCTGTACCAACTCTTTGAAAGAGCATCCCACAAAGGCCCTCCCCTCCATTCTATCCCCATAACCCCACACACTTGCCATGGCTAATTCACTTAATTTACACATCTTTGGAAACTAAGGGGCAATTAAGCATGGCCAATCCACAAAACCTAAACATCTTTGTACTGTGGGAGGAAACTGGAGCACCTGAAAGAAACCCATGCAGACAATGGGAGAACATATAAACTCTGCATAGACACTCACCCAAATTGGTATCGAACCTGGGTCCCTGGCGCTGTGAGGCAGCACTGCTAATCACTGTGCCACTGTGTCTATGTCCTTTTAAAATTCTACACTGTCCTCTTCACAGTACAATGCTTCTAAGTTTTGTATCAGCTGCACATTTTGAAATTATTCCCTGTACACCAAGATCTAGCTCATTAATACATTATCAGGAACAGCAAGGGTCTGAATACTAACCCCTGGCTAACTCCATCCCAGCTTTCCTCCAGTCTGAAAAACATTCATTAGCCATTAATCTCTTTTTCCTGTCACTCAGCTAATTTTGTATCCATGTTGCTACTGTCACTTTTTTTCCATGAGTTACAACTTTTCTCACAAGTTTGTGGCACTGCCGTTTGGAAGTCCAGGTATACCACATGAACAGCAATGTCCTGACTAATCCACTCTGTTACCTCTTTGAAAAACTTCTGCAAGTTCGTTAAACACAATTTTCTCTTAAGAAATCCATGATGTCTCTGCTTAATTTGCACACATGACTAGTAATTCTGTTAGCTGCATCTCATCTGATTCTGGAGCATTATCCACTTGAAATACAGGCAGCTTATCCAAATATCCCCTCCTTATGAATTTTAAATCCTTCTACTGTCTGCATTAGGTTCTCTTTTTCCATGGCTTGGGCAGCAACTTCTCCCTTGATAAAGACAGATGCAAGGGATTCATTTAATTCCTCAGCCATGTCCCTGGCTTCCATGTCTATATCCCCTTTTTGGTCCCTAATTAGGCCTACTCCTTCTTTTACCATTCTTTTTCTCTTTCTAAGACTTACGTTAGCTGCCAGTTTCTTTTCATGTGCCCTCTTTATTTCTCTTACTTGCATTTTCACATTAATGGGCATCCCAATTATGGCCAACCCTCATCAAGGAATCAGAATATGTAAATGTTCCTGTTCACTTTAGTTAGCTTCTCCAGCTTTCTAGCAGGGAACCTCCACTGTGGCCTTATGGATAATTGTTCCAATGCTTTCTGATCATGTGTCTTTCAGCTCCCCCTGGATCCAGATTACTTCTCCTCCTTTGCACTTGCTCCACCAAAGCTTTCAGCGCAGCATCTGAAAAACTTGGAGCCAATCCCCTTCCATGACTTCCCTAGGTCAGGTTCAGCTCCAGCAGTACCTGCTCCAGCCACAACGCAGCTCTGCTTCAAGCTGTGCAGGCTAGCATTATTCACGCTGGTCAGCTTTACACTGTGCAGGCTTGCTTTAACTGGTCGAGTAAAACAGCAAGCTGCACCAAGTTGGTGTACCGTCTGTGTTGCAGTCAATGGACATGGGCTCGGGACACATTGCAATTCCTGTGCCCACTTTTGAGGCCTATCAAATACAGTGCTCATGGTTGGTGTAATGTGTTATTATGGTGTTTCATTGGGTTTCTATTTCTATTTGCAGGATGCTGTAAATAACGTAACAGCTGCCCTAATTCTTGTAGTCCAGTGACTCATTAAATTTAACTTGTAAGTTGGTGGTAAATAAAACAAATAAGTCTTGAGTTTAAATTTGGGGAACAGCATAATTAAACCAGAAACAAGTGTAATGAAGAAAACAAAAAAGTTGTGTTGTGCAGCAGCCGGTGTTGATGGTAAAACTGAACAGGAAGTATGCACTTTCTGTCCTGACATATGACAGTGAATATGAGTTGTCCAGACCACTGATATGTGGCTGACAAAGTCATGAGTGAGAATCACAATTTTAAAACTCTTAATTTGTCATAATGAAAATCCACATTAAAAAAAGCACTTGCTGCAGTTGTTGTTTTATTTTTGGTAGAGACTTACGATCGTTTTTCATTTCAGACTTTTGATTTTATCTGCTACATACTTCCTGGAACATAAATATGTCTGAATTGAAAGGGAGAGCATTAAGAAAGGATTTAGAAGAAAACATATAGCTCTGACCTAATTAAAGTGTTTGCCATTGCATCTGTCTAAGATTACTTCTTATAGTCTAATTGACCACATCAGGCCATGGACCTGGCAATCTTAAACATGTCTTCTTAACTTGTGTAAAATTTACCAAAAACCCAAATGCAATGATATTAGTTACACTGTACAAATGGTCTGATGTCATAGGAATGCTTATCACTATCGTGTAACAACACGTGATAGTTAGCTCTGCTTGCTTTTGTCCCTCAGTCCAAAGATGTGTAGATTAGATTGATTGGCTATGCTAAATTAACCCTAGTGTCAGGGAGATTAGCAGGGTAAACATGAGGAATTACGGGAATAGGACCTGAGTGATATTGTGACCAGTGCTTCTGTATGTAGATTCTATGATTCTCACCAATATTCAACTCTACTTCAAATGTAACTAATTAACATATTATACAGTATTGCTTGTGTTAATTTAAAAATAAATTAACTAGCTTTAAGACATTCCTTTAAATAAAAACAAACGGATCCAAACAGGCGATTGATGACTGCCCTTGGATTATTTTTAGCCTGGGATATTGAATTTCATAATTTTAAACCTCTGTGTCAAACAAGCAGGAGTACCATTCTCCTTCCAGACATTTGTGTCTTCCACTGTGCAGCCATGCAAGTCATGAGACTGCTTGTTGTTCCTGGACACTAAACCATCTGACCAACTGAGCTAACATTACAGTTATGTCATGGGTGTATTTATGTGCTTGATTTGATGTTCAATGATTATGTTGCTTTGGTCAAAGGTTAGAGATATTTACACAACTGACTCTGGTTCAAGGTTGAACACCAGAAGATATTAGAAGTAACTGGCAGGATCTAGTAATGAGTGGTTTCACATACTGAACCTAAAAGTAAAACCAGAGAGTGTAACTACACTTTCAGGCATGCTGCATGTAAATGCATAAACACAGCAGCATGTATCTTTCTGATGTATTTTCTCTGAACTGTAATTAGAAGTTGAACTACTTGTAGGTATCTAGTTTAAGTAGGACTTTCCATCATTTTCAAATGAGGTGATAAATGTCTTCAATTTCTGTAAAATGATTTGTTTCTAACAATGAATGGGTGGTCCAAATAGTTTTCTTAAGGTACAGAAATTAAGACTTATGAGTCTGTAAATCTTGCATATCTTCAATAGACATTGTGGCCGGAATCTCACCACTGTTCATGCCAGCAGGATTTTCCCATCCCGCTGCAATGAACGAAGGTTTGGCTGGCCGCCAAATTCTCCAACTTCACTACAGCGAGAAGATGGTGTGAACGGCAGGTAAGATCACACCCTGAGTATTTTCTATCAAATTCAAATTCCTAAAATTATCTTGGATCCTAATACATCTATTTAATTTCCAGAAATAATTGATAGCTAAGATCACTGGGAGGTCTACAATGTTAAATACGTTAAACCGCAGGTGACACAGGCAAACATTTGGCTGATGGAGCAACTATAGTCTTGAAGAGATGCTTCTCCTTTGGCAGTGCCTCAGAATTGAGGATAATTTTACTTCTATTCCAATTTGATAGGTTCTGAGTTTTAATTCTTCTGAAATTTATTTATTAGTGTCACAAGTGGGCTTACATTGAGGGAGAAATTAGCATGGCCAATGCATCTTTCAGATTGTGGGGGGAAACTGGAGCATCCGGAGGAAACACACATAGACACAAGGAGAACATGCAGACTCCACACAGACAGTGACACAAACTGGGAATCGAACCCAAGTCCCTGGTGCTGTGAGGCAGCAGTGCTAACCACTGTGCCATCATGCTGCTCTTAAGTCCAATGCATGGTCTGCAGACTGTGCCATATGTGGGGCACATATGTGGTGTTTAAAGGATTGCGTAAGTAGGTTTGGAGGTTTGTGCAGTCCATTGGACATTTCAACCTCATCTCTGCACATTCTTGCCAATTGTCTTGATGTGTTCAGTGCCTTCCCAAATGTTCCTTCTCCATTTTGGTTGGTTGCAAGCTAGGGCCTCCCATTAGTCAGCAGGTATGATTAGCCTCTTGACGATGCTTTGAAGACAACCTAAAGTTATTCTCCTGTGAGTTCAGTGTAAAATAAGGTTTCAGGAGCTGATTTTGATTGATTAACACCACTATGCCGGACATGTTGGTTTGAGAGAGGATGCGCTGTTGGACAGTCTTTTTGGCCACTGAATTTGGGATATCTTGGAAATGCACCTTCTCCAGAGGTACTCCCTCTGTGCTTTATATATTGTCCATGTCTCCAAGCACATGAGGGTGGGGATCACTGCTGCCTGGTAAACAATGACCTTGGAATTAAGATCCTGGTTCTCAAATACTCTTTTCCGCAGTCAGTCAAAGGCTGTGCTGGCACATATTGAAGGAAATGATGAATTTTGTCAGATGTTACTTTTACTGCTATGTAGGCAGAATTCCCTTGAGTAAAATCTAGTCTTTTGAGTGGCTAATTACAAAATCCATGTACTCGCTTATCATAAACTGAATCTGAATCACAGACAGCTATGTGTGGTGAAATGGGAGATGACTAGAGAACACTTGAAATTCTAAATATTCCTGATCTGATAATTCAAATCAAGGCAGAAATGTAAACAATATTCAAATGAATATTAAATGAAAACAAAATGCTTTTGAATGAATCAAAAACCATTTAAATTACTGCTAGTAATGATGGAGTCTACACAACAAAACAGATTTCTTCATGCATCTTCCCTCAACTACTCTGCACTCTACTCCTTCTCCTTTAAGACACTGTGTAAAACCTAAGTCTCAAGACTAACATTTTGGCTACCTGTTCCAATGCAATAACAACATTAAGATACTTCATTGGGACCACATAAGGAGTTATTGGGTCTGACGATCAAAAACTTGGTCAATAATGTAGGTTTTAAGAACTGCCTTAAAGGGGGAAAGCAAGGTAGAGACACTGAGAGATGTAGGGAGAGAATTTCAGAGCTTGGGGTCTATAGGCAACTGGAGGCACAGTCACTAATAGTGGAGATATTATAATTGGGAATGCTCACGAGGCTGGAATTAGAGGAGTACAGAAATCTTAGAGGATTGTGGAACTGGAGCAGATTACAGAGTCATGGAGGGGATTTCAAAACAAGGACGAGAATTTTAAAATTAAAATACTCTTTGACCAGGAGCCAATGTAGGCCAGTAAGCACAGGGGTGATAGGAGATCAGAATTTGCCAGAAGTTGAGGTATGGGTAACAAATTTTGGATGGCTTCAAGTTTGCTGAAGGTAGGATACGGAAGAGCAGCCAGGAGTGCATTGGAATAGTTGAATCCTGAAATGACAAAGATATGGATGTGGGTTTCAGCAGCAGATGAGCTTAGACAGGAGCAAAGCTGAGTGATGTTATGGAAATAGGCACTCTTAGTGATGGTGCGAATATGAGGTTGTAAGATCATCCCAGGATCAAATATGACAGCAAGATTAAAAACAGACTGGTTTAGTCTCAGACTGTTGCCAAGGAGAAAAATGTAGCTGGTAGCTAGGGAACAGACTTCCAAGTGCATTCAAAAACAATGACTTCAATCTTCCCAAAATTTAATATCTCCTTACGTAGTTTGGTATCAAATTTTGTTTGCAAATGTCCGTGTGAAACACCTGGGGACATTTTATGATATTTAAATGCTATATAAATGTGAATTGTTGTAGCTTTATTAACACTGCCACTGCATTAAGTTCAACATATATAATATTGGGACAGTAATACAGCATCATGCAATATTGCTGTGGTGTATCGCTGCAATTTAAGTAAACTCATGAGGCCTTATGCTACACCGATGTCTCACTGGTCTCAAACACTTTCAGGGAATATAATTAGACCTGATTCCAGTATAATGTATATAAATATCTGTATAATCTGTAGCACTTCAACATGATTCACTTTTGGGTGGAAAGAGGAGTTGGTGAATTTATGTCCCGACAGGTTTCCCATATTGCTAATGTAGAATATATCAATTTTGAAATTTTGCACGAGCTCGCAATGAAAACACTTCTTGATCAAACCAATGATTTTTGTCTCCCACAAATCCAACATTTATGTTCCTTCAATCCCTCAATGCTAGCATATTAAGAAATACATTGTATATGTGGATAAATCCACTGTCACCCTCCCACTTCCCACTAGGGAAGTACCACTGGAGAAGGTACATTTACGAGATCGTCCAAATGCAGTGGCCGAAAAGATAGTCTAACAGCAGCATCCTCTCCCAGACCAACATATCCGGCATAGTGGTGTTAATCAATCAAAACCAGATATTGAAACCTTACTCTACTCTGAACTTGCAGGAGAATAACTTTAGGTTGTCTTCAAACATCATGAAGAGCTATATATTCAGGCTACAGTATAGCAGGGTGACCTTTTTGACCCATGTTCTCTTCAGCTTCATCCTAGTGGCATGGTATTAGCTAATTTACTCAAAAATAGTTGGGCTCTCATTAATTAGCAAAAGTGTTTGACTTCAAAGTCCAGCATTCTGCGAGTAGCACACTTTACACATTTTGGCTTGTCCTACAGGCGTAGTGGGATGCTTGGGCATGGTTTGACCTCTGATGTCAATATATGCAAATCAAGGCTTTCACCATTCAGACACCCACACGATCAGCAATGAACATTTTTGTGAGCCAATTGGATTCCAAGCCCTAAAGAACAAGATTTAATTTACACCACAAATTATTCTATAATGATATCCTGTTTTCCCTAAACCATTTGGAGCAGATGAAACCACAAAGTTTCTCTACTGCCAGAACTCAGAAATGAATACAATGTACATCCTATGAGATGAAAGCAGAATTCTGCGGATGCTGGAATCTGAAACTAAAACAGAAAATGCTGGAAAATCTCAGCAGGTCTAATAGAATCTGTGGAGAGAGAACAGAGCCAGCATTTCGAGTCTGGATGACCCTTCGTCAAAGCTGAACAAACATCCTACCAGAGTTTGAGCAAACATCCTACTAGACTTTGGTTTTGCATAGTGTGACCATCAGTTTATTGTCTCAAGTTAAACAAAGGTGACTTGGCATTGTATTTCACACCTGACATAATGTGAAATATCTTTTAACCGAGGGAGGAAAAAAGGACCAAAACTTCATAAGTTAGAGTTAGTGGCGTTCGTCTCAAACCAATTTCAATTTGGTTAAGGGCAAAGTATGAACCTTTCTTGCTTGTGCTTGTGTTCCTCCGCAGCTTGTCTTTCTTGATGCTAATATGTAATTTTCCATTCTGAGTCACTGATTTAGCCTTTGTTTCTTCTGTGATTGAATGTCACTGGGCAGCTAAAAAGAACCGACTTCCCTGTTCTGCACTAAACTGGTATCATTTGGAAAACAATGGGTGGACTTTTTAAAACTGTGAGCAGTCACCAGCATTACACCCTGCAATTAGTTTGTCTGAGACTGAAAGTGCTTCTTTGCTCCCTTCAGCTCTTTTGTCATGATTATTTTGATTTCATTCAAATATACCTAACATTGACTTTCAAGTTGCACTTACCTTTAACAAAATATGAAGCACTTTGGTGCTACAGGGTGATTGACAGCTGATACAAATATAAAGCAATGTCTACTGACGTTGTCAAATTTCACCTCATAAAACAATGTGTTACTATGCTTCTCTTTCACACAAAATCCTTTATGTTCTGTGCTGAAGTCTTGGCTTCTAAATTCAGACCATGCCTGAGCAGTCACGTTACAGGAAATTTCAAATAAAATACAGTTATAAGGAAACCACTTTTGTGTTGTGGACTGTCTAATCTCACCAATAACATACTATGGGACAATCTGTGCCATGATTAGTCACAAGTAGGATTATTTTAACACTGCAATGAAGTTACTGTGAAAATTCCCCAGTCACCACGCTCGAGCACATGTTTGGATACACTGAGGGAGAATTTAGCATGGCCAATGCACTTAACCAGCACTTCTTTCAGATTGTGGAAGGAAACCGGAGCACCTGGAGGAAACCCATGCAGACACAGGGAGAAGGTGCAGTCTCCGCACAGGCAGCGACCCAAACTAGGCATCAAACCCGGGTCCCTGGCAGCAGTGCTAACCACTGTGCCACCGTGTCCCCCATTGGAGGAGATACAGTGGAGAAGAATGAAATAGAAAAGGAAGAACTTACAATTGTATTGTGATTTTTTTAATATAACGTACTGTTCAGTACCTTGGGACAAACTAAATAACTTCACAGATCATAAAGCGTAATAATATACAATAGCTTGTAGTCTGCTGTTACATATTCGAATCATGCTCAGAAAATTGACTTTTCTATCATCTCAGTAGGTAGACTTCTATTTTGGGTGCATATGGAAAAGTATACCTAAGAATGGCTTGAATTTGTTAGAGTTCAAGTATCCAATAACACTTATTTGCATAATCACAAATGTAAGCTCTGCCCCGCCAAGAAATACAATAAGAATCACTTGTTTCGTGGTTGTGAAATATTCCTTGATGTTCTTAAGCATGGTAACCTGGTGCAGTTTTGTTGATACAGCTACAAATGGCTTTAGCACCAAATGTAAGCATTTTTAATGTGTCCATTCCTTGACTTGATTTTAAATCACTTGAAGACAGCTAAAAAATCAATTGTACAGAATCATTTAGTGGCTCCATTGGTGTAGTCAGTTTCTTAAATTACATATGCTTTGATATAAAAACTGTGCCTACTACTGCCTGCTTAAAATTACACTGAAAACCAATCTGAGGTTCCATGTGCCATAGAATCATACAGCACAGAAAGAGGTCCTTCAGCCCATCATGCCTTACTGACCATGCAGCACCTATCCATTCTAATCCCATTTTTCAGTCCTTGGTCTACAGCCCTGTATGCTATGGTGTTTCAAATGTTCGTCTAAATGCTTCTTAAATGCTATGAGGGTTGTCACCTCTGCCATCCTTTCAGACAATGGACAGGATTTTAAGGTGTCACTGATCCCGAAACCATAAAATCCCACCCGAGGTCAACAGACCTTTCTATAGTCCACTCCTCGCCCACTCCCATGGTAGATGGAGTGATGAAATTCCAGCGAGTGAGATCCAGATTCCCATATCCTCTGGGAAAAAATGTTTTTTCTCCAATCCCCTCAAAATCTCCTGTCCATTACTTTAAATCAATGCCCCAGGTCATTGACCTTTCTACTAAGGGTAAAGTTTCCTTTTATGCAAGTGGCCAATCAGCCCTTCCAGACACATTGCTGCAATGGCCAGAAGAGGTGTTGCTGCGCCTTGCCTGAGACTAAGTGCAAGGAGCTGGTATCAAGATAAGTAGCAGGTATACCAGGGAGGGGAGGGAATGTCTTGGGTGTTGGGAAGTTACAAAGGAGGAGATCTCAGTGTCGGGGATAAACCGAGGTGGGGGGGGAGCGGAAGGAGTGAGGTCGGTAGGTCTTGGGGAATGTGCCCCCAGTCAGAAGGGGCCTTTGAGTGGAAGTGCCCTCTCCCCTTCCTGCCTGAATTGAGGATAGAGACTTTCTCTATTTTCCAATGTTTAAACATTGGGGTTTTATCTGTTGCAAACAGCTGCCTGATAGGTTGAGCAATGAAATTTGACCAGCTATTCCAGGAAGGTCACCTTTGGCAGCTTGGTGCAGTTATCTTTGTGCAGCTACTTTCCGGGCGCAGATCCAGGTGCACTTGCACAACCAGTTCAATCACAGGGACATTGTGGAGTGCTTACGGAGGATGAGCTGCAGCTGCATTGTGGCAGGCCTCACAAATGAATCTAGCACAGTGCTGTACTAAGTGATCTTATGAATCCTATAGCAATGATTTGAAGTACGATTTTTTTGGCTGCTTTAAGCAATTTATACCCTTGAACTCTAAGGCTTAGAACATAGAACATAGAACACTACAGCACAAACAGGCCCTTTGGCCCACGAGTTGCGCCGATCACATCAACACCTACCAATCCATAGACCTATCTATAACCCCCAATCCCATTAAATCCCATATACTCATCCAGAAGTCTTTTAAAAGACCCCAGTGAGTTCGCCTCCACCACCACTGACGGCAGCCGATTCCATTCACTCACCACCCTCTGAGTGAAAAACTTACCCCTAACATCACTTCTGTACTTGCCTCCCTGCACCTTAAATCTGTGTCCTCTCGTAGCGACCATTTCAACCCAGGGAAATAGCCTCTGAGAATCCACCCTATCTATTCCTCTCAACATTTTATAAACCTCTATCAGGTCGCCTCTCAACCTTCGTCTCTCCAGGGAGAAGAGTCCCAGCTCCCTCAACCTAACTTCATAAGGCATGCCTCCCAGTCCAGGCAACATCCTTGTAAATCTCCTCTGTACCCTTTCAATAGCTTCTACGTCCTTCCTATAGTGAGGCGACCAGAACTGCGCACAGTACTCCAAATGAGGCCTAACAAGGGTCTTATAAAGTTGCAGCATTACCTCCCGATTCCTAAACTCAATCCCTCGATTAATGAAGGCCAGTACACCATACGCCTTCTTGACCACATCCTCCACCTGCGAGGCCGATTTAAGAGTCCTGTGGACCCGGACCCCAAGATCCTTCTGCTCTTCAACACTACTAAGACTCCTGCCCTTGATAGTGTACTCGTTCATCCCATTGGTCCTGCCAAAATGGACGACTACACATTTATCGGCGTTGAAGTCCATCTGCCACTTCTCCGCCCAGTCCTGCATCCTATTTATGTCCTGCTGCAACTTCTGACATCCTTCCAGACCACCCACAACACCACCGACCTTCGTGTCATCGGCAAACTTACCAACCCATCCCTCCACTTCCTCATCTAGGTCATTTATGAAAATGACAAACAGCAAGGGTCCTAGAACAGATCCCTGGGGCACTCCACTGGTGACTGACCTCCATGCAGAAAAAGACCCATCCACAACCACTCTCTGCCTTCTGCAGGCAAGCCAGTTCTGGATCCACAAGGCCAAAGGCCCTTGGATCCCATGTCCTCTCACCTTCTCAAGAAGTCTTGCATGGGGGACCTTATCAAAAGCTTCTGTATGATATTTGAAGTATATCTGCCTGGTTAGAAGGAAGCCAATTGCCTAATTAGCAAATGAAGCACTTTTTCACTTTTTATTACTAGAGACTTTTTGAACTTGTATTTTCTCCTCCTTGCTTTCCTGCTCCTGACTGTCACTCTTTCTTGCTGCTACATAATAATTCCTGCTCCAGCATGACTGTCTTGCATTGGTTAACAACTGAGACAATTAGGAATTTTGACCCATATTCAACCCCTTCCTTTTCATAAAGGTTTGTGCATGATTTTTATGAAGTGCCAAGTCACGAGTTGAATCAAAAGATTAATGACATTAATGATGACTACCAAAATTAAACTTTTCCCTAACACCTTCCCACTTCCCTTGAGAAAACTCAGAGAATGAATTTGCACATTGCAACAACTAAATCCATGCTCAAAAGAATGTATTGTGTCCTGAATCTGGGGCATGAAGTTCAAATATTGCTCTTTAAAACTTTGTACAATGTAAATAATCTATGTTTAATATATTTTTATATTTCAATTATTGAATGAGAAATTCTTATTGAGAGTGGCAGGACCAGGGAATCCCACCACGAGCAAACAATGCACCACCTCCCGTTGGTGGGAAAAACTCAGCTGGGAGACTGGAGAATCTTGCCCGTTCTGTTCCAAGCTGAGTAAACGACCAGGTAACCTGTCAACAGGTTTCTGACTGTACCTCCAAGAGCTGCATGAGTGGAGCAGAGTGATTGTTCCTATGATTTCCTTTGCGTCTTTACCGTAAAACGTTATTATCTGTTATCAATGTGTTTTGTATGTAAGATGTTTATATTTTTGTTGTTGGCTTTGGGCATAGGCAGCACTTAAACCCAGAGTACTCAGTTTCCAAACTTTAATAACTTGTGCACAAGTGAGAGCGCATTGCAGTGCAAGGCTTTGCAAGGTATTCTATTTACACAAACAAACTATTTAGCAATTATAGTTAAATAAGCAAATGAGAAACATGCAACTTCCCAATCCTTCATTTGCATACACATCCACCAACCATTGCCTAGCCTTTTGCCCTTTTTTATCCAATAGAAAATTGTCTCCTGCTAATCCTTCATTAGCATAATACGTCCCCCTATTTTGCACTTTAATATTTTGTTATGGAATTGTCTTATTTTCTACCCCCTGGTGAAGGCTAAGAATAGAATGTTTATGGAACTTACACATCTCATGCTATCTGGACATTAGAGAGAGGCAATTTTACCATTGCATTGTGCCAGTTTTTGGGCGTGACGTGATGTTGAAGTGGGACATAAAGCACTTGGTGCAGTTAGCACTGATTTTCATAACTGCTACCATTTTATATCTGCTTAGCGAGCCCGGCACTCAATCATCCAGGCCTGCCTCCTCCCCTTTGATGACCTTTCCATGAAAGCTTCTCACCGGTAAGGATTTGACTTGCTCCCCATGAATGGGGAGCAGTTGACTTGACCTCGCCAGTGGAACCAGAGGCCATTGAGTCTCCTCGGGGAGGCCGAGGCAAGGGTGGGGGGGGTGTGTCCCTTGAGCAGTGCCAGACTGGCAGTGCCACCCTGGCACCTGGGCAATACCCACCAGGCAGTGCAAGAGGGTAGGACTAATGGTGGGAGAGGCCTGCAGAATGCATGGCTAATAAGAGCATAAGAAATAGGAGCAGGAGGAGACCATCTAGCCCTTTGAGCCTGCCTCACCATTCAATAAGATCATGGCTGATCTGAAGTGGATCAGTTCCACTTTCCCGCTGTCTCCCCATAACCCTTAATTCCCTTGTCAGTCAAAAACCTATCTAGCGAGGTAGTCTCCACCACTTCAACGGGCAGAGAATTCCAGGGATTCATCACCCTTTGAGTGAAGAAGTTCCTCCTCAACTCCGTTCTAAACTGCACCCCCCCTTATCTTGAGGCTGTGCCCTCTAGTCCTGCTATCCTTTCTAAGCGGGAAGAATCTCTCTACCTCTACCCTATCCATCCCTTTCATTATCTTATACGTCTCTATAAGATCCCCCCTTATCCTTCTAAACTCCAGCGAGTACAGACCCAGTCTATTTAGTCTCTCTTCATAGTCCAACCCCCTCATCTCCAGTATCAGCCTAGTGAACCTCCTCTGCACTCCCTCCAAGGCCAAAATATCCTTGCGCAAGTGCAGCAACCAAAACTGCACACAGTACTCCAGCTGTGGCCTCACCAGTGCCCTGTACAATTGCAGCAAGATCTCCCTACTTTTATATTCTATCCCCCTCGCTATGAAGGCCAGCATCCCATTCGCCTCCTTGATCACCTGCTGCACCTGCAGACTGGGTTTTTGAGACTCATGCACAAGGACCCCCAGGTCCCTCTGCACCGTAGCATGCTGCAGCTTTTCGCCTTTTAAATAATAATCCCTCCTACTATTATTTCTGCCAAAGTGGATAACCTCACACTTGCTAACATTGTACTCCATCTGCCAGGTCCTCGCCCACTCGCTCAGCTTATCCAGATCCCTCTGCAGACTTTCCACACCCTCCGCGCAATTTGCTTTTCCACTCATCTTCGTCTAATGAAGGGCAAGGGTCCACTTCTACTCTGCAGGGATCAGCAGTGGGGGAGGGAGGAAGAGGGGGCCTGCTGCTACTCTACAGGGATCAATGTGGAGGAGGGCGGCAGGTCCGCAATTGGTGGGGGAGGGACAGTCCATGGTCAGTCTGGATAGCGGGTGTGGTCGGCAGCGGGGTCGGGCAGGGGGCGGTGGTCGGCGGGGGCTGCATCTCGAACTGCAGGCTCCTGCGATTGCAAGGGGCAAAGCTGCTTCAGGTAGTAGCAGATTGTTACCATGGGCCTTGATGCTCCTGGATTAACTACAGGAAACTCAAGTCAAGTTTTTAGTTAATATTTAACATCCAGCAATTTCTGCTAGCAATTGACATCTCTATAGATAAGGGCAAAATTTAATGTGCCTCTGCACTACAGAATAGGCTGAGAGGGGAGTCAGGGATCATTTGATCAGGTGGGATGACATGGGGTGGAGAACCCATCACCCTCCTGTTTACCTCCCAACTCCTCCCCCTCCCCGCCCCTGTACTCTACATCTTAAGGGTAGGGGAAAGTTCAGAACAGCTTTCACACCCCCAGACTAACTGAGGTCCTTAAATGGCCAATTTTGTGAAATACAATTGTTAAATGGCCCTTTGAAGTTTATTTTGATTTTTTTTAACACATTTCTCTTTAAATTTGTACGTGAGTAGGTAGAAACCCAATCTGGCATTTGATGCAATGAACATGCACAAATAAAGTTCCTGATATTTTAAGTACATTTGGTAGGAAAAATGGTAGGAAGGACTATTACTTACGAGGCGAAAAACTGCAGCAGGCGACGGTGCAGAGGGACCTCGGGGTCCTTGTGCATGAGTCGCAAAAACCCAGCCTGCAGGTGCAGCAGGTGGTCAGGAAGGCTAATGGGATGCTGGCCTTCATAGCGAGGGGGATTGAATATAAAAGTAGGGAGGTCTTGCTGCAGCTGTATAGGGCATTGGTGAGGCCGCAGCTGGAGTACTGTGTGCAGTTTTGGGCGCCGCACCTGCGCAAAGATATTTTGGCCTTGGAGGGAGTGCAGAGGAGGTTTACTAGGCTGATACCAGAGTTGAGGGGGTTGAGCTTTGAGGAGAGGCTGAATAAACTAGGCTTGTACTCGTTAGAGTTTAGAAGAATGAGAGGAGATCTCATTGAGACGTATAAGATGATGAATGGGATGGATAGGATAGAGGTGGAGAGACTCTTCCCGCTCAAAAAAGACAATAGGACTAGGGGGCACAGCCTCAAGATAAAAGGGGGGCGGTTTAGAACGGAGTTGAGGAGGAACTTCTTCACTCAAAGGGTGGTGAATCTCTGGAATTCTCTGCCCGTTGAAGTGGTGGAGGCTGCCTCGCTAAATATTTTTAAGACGCGGGTTGATGGGTTTTTGATAGGAGAGGGGATTAAGGGTTATGGGGAGAGGGCGGGAAAGTGGAACTGAGCAGCGACAGATCAGCCATGATCTTATTGAATGGCGGGGCAGGCTTGAAGGGCTGGATGGCCTACTCCTGCTCCTATTTCTTATGTTCTTATGAAACAGGATTAGGACATTCGGCACCTTGAGCCTGTTCAGCAACTTAATTAGAATAATGTCTCTATTATTTATTATTTTACTTTTCTTTTGAGAAACCTAGATGGGGATCCATAATTGAAAATACGACAAATAAAGCGAGACATTAGGGAAAGATGAAAAAGGAGCAGAATAAATAGGCATTCTCCTCGGAATGCTGCAAATTCACATAGGAATTCGCAATGGCTACGCAATGTAGGCGTCATGAATGGACAAGATCTAACGCCTAGTGTTACACCTGCTCTTTGTCACATTTGATCTGGCACATTTTAAGCTTCAGCGTATGTCAGACCAGTGAAGTAAAATGATAAATTTACACAGACTCCCAGATCTTGAGTCTTACAACTTTTGACTATCTAGTGATAATGCCAGATTTTGCATGTTTCTACTCAAAATAAAAAAGTTTGCGTAAAGTTCCTATTTCTATGGAACCACAAGATTGCATATTCAATTTCACTTTTTACCAGCTGTAAAATAATCTCATCTATCTCAACTCTTACTGTTCTCTGTTTCTAACCTACTCTCACTTTATCTAAACTCTCCTTTGTCTAAAGCCTTCTCTCTGTTTTAATCTCTTTCACTCTCTTGATCCGAATATCCTTCTTTCCTATAGATTAGGGGGATTAGTGGGGTAAATATGTGGGGTCACAGGGTTAGAGCCTGGGTAAGATACTCTGTCAGAGAGTCAGTGTAGACTTGATGGGCTGGATGGCCCCCTTCTGCACCGTAGAGTTTCTATGGTTCCTACATTGTTTCAAATTCACTCTTGCCCTCGGACTTTTCTCATTCTGTCCAAACTTCTCTGATTCTAGTTAGACTGTTCTCTTTCCTGCTGAACTTTTCCCTCTGTCTGTCTGGATTTAGCTTGTCTAATCTGATTTGATTTGATTTATTATTGTCCTGAGTATTGGGATATCGTAAAAAGTATTTTTTGTTGTGCGCTATACAGACAAAACATACCGTTCGTAGAGTACATTGGGGAGAAGGAAAGAAGTTACAGAATATAGTGTTACAGTCATAGCTATGTTGTAGAGAAAAATCAGTTTAATATACAATTAGAATACGGTGGAATCTGAAACAAAAACACAAAATGCTGGAAAACTAAGCAGGTCTGACAGCCTTTGTGGGGAGAGAATAGAGCTAATGTTTTGAATCTCAATGACTCTTTGTCAGAGCTCTGACAAATGGTCATTAAGACTCAAAACATTGGCTCTATTCTCCCCCCATAGATGCTGTCAGACCTGCTGAGATCTTCCAGCATTTTTTGTTTTTATTTCAGCTTAAGGTGAGGTAGGTCCATTCAAAAGTCTGATGGCAGCAAGGAAGAAGCTGTTCTTGGGTTGATTGGTACATGATCTCAGACATTTGCTGATGGAATAAGCTGGAAGAGATTACACCCAGGGCGTATATCAAATGAAATATTGTTAGTTTTGGGCCTGATCTATGTCCATCTGGATTCAAGTGAACTGAGCAACAAAAGGAGGTGGCACCCAAAATCAGGAGAGCAGAATTTTTTTGCGTAAATCATTTCAGGTCCTAATGATACCATAAAGTGTGCTTCCCATGCAACCCATGATAATTACTGGAACTTGCATCTAACCACAGGACCCAGAATGATAAATAACATAAAGTGGGGAAAAGGGCATTTGGTTCCTCAGCACACTCTAACAAACTGCACATTTTGCCCTTGAACTTTTATCACACTTATGGGTTTAAATCCTGCTCATTGAAATTTGTAAGTATCGGGTTACCATGCACATGTAAAGCTGTATATTATTTTAAGTTAAAAATAGACCATAAGATCATAAGAAATAGGAACAACCCATCAAACCTTTTGTGCCATTCTATAAGATCATTACTCACCTAATTGTAGCCTTATCTCCACTTTCCTGCCTATATCCCATAGCCCCTGACACCCTTATCAATCAAAGACCTGTATAATTCAGCATTTACTACATGCAATGAATCATCTTCCATTGTTCTCTGTTCTCTCAAAGGCTAACAACACTCCAAGAGAAGAAATTTCTCCTTACTTCCATCTTATATGGGAGACTCCTATTTTTAAGCTGTGCCCACTCGTTCTAGATTCCCTCATGAATGGATACATTCCCCCAACACCTTTCCTGTCAAGCACCCTCAGGAATCTGATATGTTTCAAGAAGTTCCCTTTCTTTGCCTGTATAGTGCGCAAAGAACAATACTTTTTACTGTTCACTAATATATGTGACAATAATATATCAAATCAAAATTCTTTCAATGAATATAGGCCCAACTTGTTCAACCTTTCATCATAAAACAACCCCTTCATCCCAGAAATGAGCCCACTGAACCTTTTCTGAACTGTTTTGCATGAAAATATATATACCCTCCTTAAGTAAGGAGATCAGAACTGTACATGGCACTCCATTTATGGTCTCGCTAATGTCCTGTACAATTACAGCAAGACTTCCCTACCCTTTTACTCCACCTCTTTGAATAAATGTCAACATTTCATTTGCCTTCCTAACATTTTATGACTCATGCAAGGAAACCCAGGCTTGGGCCACTGTCTGCATTGAGTTCGTATGTTCTCCTTGTGTCTGCGTGGATTTCCTCTCGGTGCTCCGGTTTGCTCCTACAGTCCAAAGATGTGCAGGTTAGGTTCATTGGCCATGCTAAGCTCTCCCTCAGTGTACCCAAACACGCGCCGGAGTGTGGCGATTAGGGGATTTTCACAGTAACTTCATTGCAGTGTGAATGTAAGCCTACTTGTGGCTAATAAATAAACATTGCTTTTTACTTTTTACTCTCTGTACAGCATCACCACGCATTCTCTCTCCATTTTTATAATATTCCACATGTTCTATTATTCCTTTCCAAGTGGACAATTTCACATTTTCCCACACTGTACTCCACCTACCAATTTCTTTCTCACTCACTTAACCCACTTACACCCCTTAGCAAAACCTTTGTACATTCCTCATACTCGCTTTCTTGTTTATCTTTGTATCATCAGCAAATTTGTCTGCAACACAGTCTGTCCCTGTATCCAAGTCATTGATATAGGTCTGAAATATTTGAGATGCTGATCCCTATGGCACTGGTTGCAGTTTTGTAAACCTGAAAATAACCCATTTATCTTGACTATTTGTCTCCTGTTGGGGGTGAGCAAATCCTCTTTCCAAGCTAATATATCATCCTGACAGCATGAACTCTTATCTTGCACATTAACATTTCATGTGGCAAGTTATCAAATGCCATTTGCAAATCCAAATATACTACAAGGGTAAATTTTTTGCTCCTGTTTACAATTTGCCAGACCATTGATCCAGAATGGGAATTTCCAGTATCAGGATGGGTAGGAAAATCCCACTCTACATCAACAGGTTTCCCTTTATCGAACCTGTTTGCTACATCCTCAAAGAATTCTAATAAGTTTATCAAACATGAATTCCCTTTCACTATTTTGACTGCCAGATACTGTTATAATTTTTCTACTCCACACAGACAAGCCTAAGTCTCCTTGCGCATGAGTCACAAAAAGTTAGGAAGGCAAATGAAGTATTGACATTTATTCAACCTCCTTAGTATTTGACTCTAGCATTTTCCCAGTAACAGATGCTAAACTCGCTGGCCTATCGTCTCCTACTTTCCATCTTCTTCCTTTCTTGAATAGTACTGTTATTTTGTGGTTTCACAATCCACTGTGACCTTTCCAGAATTTATGGAATTTTGAAAGATCACATTGATTGCGTACACTAGTCGGGATCCTTCCACCTCGTCCATGGTTGGGATTTTCCGGTCCTGCGGCTGAGAGGGAGATTTGGCTGTATGCCAATTCTCTGTTCTCGCTGGCAACAGTGGTGAGTGTATAGCATCCACTATGCTATCCACTGGAGAATTCCAGCCACTATTTCTGTAGTTACTTCCTTTTAGGCTCTGAGCATAAAAATTTGCAAATAATGCTACAGCTCTTCAGAACTTAGTTAGGTCTCATTTAGAATATTGTGTACAAACCTGGTCGCCACATTACCAGAAGGATGTAGATACTGGGTACCAAAGAGGTTTACCAGGGTGTTGCCTGGCCTGGAGTGTATTAGCTCTGAGGAGAGATTGGATAAACTTGGTTTGTTCTCACTGGAACAACAGAGGTTGAGGGGTGACCTGATAAAGGTTTACAAGATTATGAGTGGCATTGACAGAGTGGATAGTCAGATGCTCTTTCATAGGACAGAAAAGTCAAGTACTAGGGGATATAGTTTTAAGGTGCATGGGGAAAGGTTTAGAGGAGGTATGTGAGGCAAGTTTTTTACACAGACAGTGGTGAATATCTGGAACACACTGCCCGGGAATGTGGTGGGAGGATTTTGGAAGAACAGGAAGAAAGAAAGTGGAGGTGGGGTAGCTCAATATAGTACAGTAGTGAGAAATGATCTTGGTACAGTTGAATCAGTTTGGGTAGAGATAGGAAATAGCAAAGGAATGCAGTGACAGATGGGAGTGGATTATAAGACCTCTGATAGTAGATTCACTGTAGCTCAGAGTATAAATCAAGAAATAATGAGGACTTTTAAGAAAGATTTTAATCTTCATACAGATTGAACAAATCAAATTGGCAAAGGTAGTCTAGAGGATGAGTTCATTGAGTATTTTCAGGACAGTTAAATGCCAATAGTGGCATTTAAGGGGCAACTAGACGAATACATGAATAGGATGGGAATGGAAGGATATGGACTCCATAAGTGCATACGGTTTTAGTTTAGGCAGGCATCATGATCGGCACAGGCTTAGAGGGGTAAAAGGCCTGTTTCTACACTGTATTGTTCTTTGGATCCAGGCCATCAGGTCGAGAGAATTTGTGAGCCTTTAGTTCTATTAGTTTTCCTAGAACATTTTCTCTAGTTATTGTAGTTGTTTTAGGTTCCTCCATTTATTTTGCCTTTTGTTTTTCTATTATTCTTAGGATATGTTTTGCATCTTCCACTGTGAAGGTAGATACAAGATACATATTCAAAGCCTCTGGCATTTCCTTGTTTTACATTACTAATTTCCCAGTCTCACCCTCTAAGGGACCAGTGCTTACATTTGCTACTATTTTCCTTTTTATATACTCACAGAAACTGTTTGATATATTGTTTGCTAGTTTTCCCTCATACCCCAATTTTCCCCCTCTATTTGTTTGTGTCATTCTTCACTGGTTTCTAAAATGTTCCCAATCTTCTAGTTTATCACTAATCTTTGCAGGATTGTACATCTTTTCTTTCAATTTGATACCATCCTTAGCATCCTTATAACCACAGAAAAGTGCATCCTTCTTTTGCAGTCTTTCTTCCTCAATGGAATATACCTTACCTTTTAACCTATTTTCCCATTCCAGTTTAGTCTAATCTATCTTTGTGCCCTTGAAATTACTGTTATTTAAGTTTAAGATACTAGTTTCTGGCCCAAATTTCTCACTCTTAAACTGCATATGAAATTCTGTCAAGTTATGATCACTCTTACATAGAGGATTATTTAGTATGAGGCCATCAATTGATCCTGTCTCATTACACATTGCCAGATCTTAAATAATCAGTCCCCTGCTTGGTTCCAGAATGTATTTTTCTGAGAAACTGTCCTGAATACACTCAATGAACTCATCCTCCAGACTACCTTTGCCAATTTGATTTGTTCAATCTATATGAAGATTAAAAGTTTTCTTACAAGGACTCATTATTTCTTGATTTATACTCTGAACTACATGTATCAACTGTCAGAGGTCCTATAAGCCACTCCCATCAATGACTGCATTCCTTTGCTATTTCCTATCTTTACCCAAACTGATTCAACTGAACCAAGATCATTTTTCTGTACTGTATTGTACTTAGCTGCCACACCTCCATTTTCTTTCTTCCTGTTCTTCCAAAATGTCAAATAGCTTTTGAATATTCAGGGCCCAGCTGTGATCATGTTGTCCCTGTTATGGTTATCATATCATACTCATTAATGGTTAATTATGCTGTCAATTCATCCATCTTGTTACAAATGCTGTGTGGATTCAGATAAAGAACATCTAATTTTGTATTTTTACCATTTTCCCTATTCTGACCTCATTTGCGAGTAAACTCTGATGTTTGTGGACTCTATCCCTTCCTGTCACACTCCGGTTATCTAGTATCCAGCCTAGCCTAGCCTGTCCAACCTTTCCTCATAAAACAAACCATTCAATCCATGTATAAGTCTGGTAAATCTCCTCTAATCTGTTTCTAATACATTTACATCTTTCCTTAAATAAGGAGACCAATATTGTATACAGTGCTCTAGACCAATGCCCTGCATAACTGAAATTTCACAAGGGTGTAGGGTCGATTCCCACCCTAAAGAACATAAAAGAAATGGATTGTGCATGTGCAGCCATTTCCCAATCTGAACATGCATGAAGGTTTACTGAGAACTGGAGTTGCCAGCCTCTGAATTTAAATAAGTATTTGCATTTTGTGACAACCACAAGCCTTTCTTTCTTTCCCTTTTGTACTACAGATTGAGGTGGACAGCTTCAGCTTGACGGCTATGGGTCAGCCTACGGTCAACTTAACTCAAAATTGAGAGTAATATCTGTTTATTCATCCCTATATGTATTATATATGTACTCTTTAATCTTTGTGTAGTCGACGTAGCAGAGTTGGTGTACTTGGTGACCACCGTGGTGTCCTTGAAGACAACGTGTTTGGCTAGCTCGCCCGGTAGCATGAGGTGGACTGCGCTCTGGATCTCCCGTGTTGAGATGGCATGCCGTTTGTTGTAGTGGATGAGGTGCGATGCCTCAGAGGCGATGCGCTCGATGATGTTGATCACGAAAGAGTTCATGACGCTCATTGCCTTGGACGAGATCCGGATGGAAGGGTGGACCTGGCTCAGCACCCGGTACACATAAGTGGAGTAGCTCTGCTTGCGGGTTTTCCTCCAATTCTTGGAAGGCTTCTTGGTGACCTTGGTCAGCGACTGCTTGGACGCCTTGCGGGACACGCCGCCCTTAGCTGCAAGCTCAGGCATTCCAACCCCACTTCATCCAACTCGTTGTGGAGTGAAGGTTCATTCAGAAATTGATACAAATGTTAAGAACGGTAAGCATTTGCCCCAACTTAATCTTGGATAGGATATGATAATGAACCATGGTTACATTCAGTCCTTCATAAGTTTCAATATGTTCCACAGAGTACAAGTTAATTTTAAAGGGTGGTCCCAGGTGAAAGATTCTCCTGACTGCTTTGCTGTTGACCGTAATTTGGGGATCAGAGTTTAAATCATTTGAATTATAGAATGCTACAGAGCAGGAGGAGACCATTCAGCCTGTCGAGTCTGCATGGACCACAATCTCACCCAGGCCCTATCTACATAACCCATACATTTACCCTAGCTAATCCCCCTGACACTAAGAGGCAATTTAGCATGGCCAATCCACCTAACCTGCACATTTTGGACTGTAGGAGGAAACCAGAGCACCTGGAGGAAACCCATGCAGACATGGGGAGAATGTGCAAACTCCACACAGACAGTGTCCCAAGACGAGAATCAAACCCGGGGTCCTGGTGCTGTGAGGCAACACTGCTAACCACTGTGCCACTATGTCACTGTGTCACCCATATATAATATGCAGGACTAAGTGGAATGTGGTCAAGCATGCGTAACCAAATGGCAGAAATGTTCAATCTACCTCTGCCAGCCCATCCCACTTCCACAGTGAAAACATTTTCTGTTGGTTCTCTTTCAAATTGATTCCCTTATTTTCTACCACAAATGCAGTTCCCACTGCCTCACCAGATTTTTTTTGTCCCCTGCTCCAAAGGCACGGTTTATCCTGGGTTATGATTCCATGCTTGTACACCTCTTGGCACAGATGCAGTAACCGGGAGTGTGCCGTGTCATGTAAAGCTCCTCCTCTTCATCCTCCACAAGCTTCTGCTGCTCCTCAGGCAAATGCAGGTAGGAGGGCCACTCCCTATATCCCAGGCTTATTGACGCCAATTGGCAGGTGTCATTTGTAGTGTTTTGTCTTACCGCATAAGAAATGTTGGTTATTTCCTCCTTGAACTTTTATTCCAGAGAGTAAAGGCAGAAGGAAAAGGGAATTTTTGCGCTATTCTTAAATGGGAGAGAAGGTAACAGAGAGCAGGTAGCAGAGAGAGAGCTGTTGCTATTCATTCAAGGGCGTAGGCATCAGTGGCTGGGCCAGCATTTGTTGTTCCGCCGTAATTGCCCTTGATCAAGTCGCTTGCTGGGCCATTGCAGAACAACAGTTAAGAGTCAACCACATTGCTGTGGCTCTGAAGTCACACCACTGCTAACCACTGTGCCACTATGCCACTGTGTCATCCATATATAATATGCAGGACTAAGTGGAATGTGGTCAAGTGTGTGTAACCAAATGGCAGAAATGTTCAATCTACCTCTGCCAGTGGTGGGCCACACCAGGTAAGGACATCAAATTTCCTTCCCTAAACGACATCAATGAACCAGGTGGATTTTTACAACAATCCACAATGTCTTCAAGGTCATCATTAATTTAATTCCAGCTTTTCACTGAATTCAAATTTCGCCATTTGCTGTGGTGGGATTTGAACCTGGGTCCTCAGGGCATTACCCTGAATCTCTGGATGCCGACATAATGGCTGGAGTAACGGAAAATCAAAGTTAAAATTGGGTGGATGGGATGAAATTTCATTACAAGATGGGAATCTGGCACCCAAATACTTCCTGCATCCCAACCCTGCACTCTAGCAGCCACCTGGAGCTATCTTCAAATGTAAATTAATTGATTGGGCCAAAGGCGAGAGTGACACCCACTCAGCAATGCCAGGACTGGTATGGATACAGGAAGCAGCTCCTGTCTGCAATATTGAAAGGCAGATGGAAGCTATGACAGGACTTGTAGCAGGCAGGAGAGTAAAGGGCCTGCAGCCACATGGTGCAAGCAAGTGGGCAAACTGACAAAGAAGGGGTGAAAGGCTATGTTTCAAACGCCCCGGCTGGGATTCTCCCAAAAGATTTCTATGTGCCGAATTTGCATTAAAAACGGGAGTAACTCATCCTTTTTTTTAAGCCGGATTTTCGAAATGAGTACTGCACAGTGCCCTAGTGAGATTCACGATGAACATCCGGGGTCGGGGCCTATTCCTAATGAATAGGCTGGCGGCATAGTGCTGATTGGGCCACTGCACATATGCCCATCTGTCATAACGGTGATCGGTGCATGCCAGCACAGCAACCTCGCAGCCCCTCCGATCACCCCACCCCCAATCACTGGCTTCTCTGAGCCAGTCCCAACTCCACCCCCCCTGCTCCCTGCCTTTTGGCCTGTCTCGATCTCCACCTCTCCACAGTCCGGATCTCCCCAACACCCACCCACCCAGCAGCTCCGATCACCCGATGTCTGGTGGGCAGTGCCCAGGGGCCAAGCTGGCACTGCCAGGCTGGCAATGCCTGGAAGCACCTTCCTTACCCCTAACCTACAGAGGGGCCTCAATGGCCTCCCTTCACTCCTGCGGGGTTGGGTCGCCAGCTCCTGGTTAGTGAGGAGCTGTTGTAAACCCCTCTGGAGTGAACCACTCCTGATGGGGGCAGGGGAAAGAAGCAAGTCAGGAGACGTCACTCCCAGACCTGTCAATTCAATTTAAATGGTAATTTGAATATTTAAATCAGCTCCATGGTGATTTCCAGCACTACCACATTGGTAGTCATGGCTCTCAGCGTGAGCCTATGCTAATGTCTCCCAGCCCCTTGCTCTGCTAGAGCAGCGCAGTGGGCTGGGAAAATCACCCCCTCCTATTTTTACATTACTTTGAATCAATCAATGTCCAGCTGCATGGTACCAGCAACTAATCCCTTAACTTGCACCAGACCAGTCATTCCACTTTGAAAATTTCCTTCCGACCCTTAATTCCCAACCAATTAACAAACTCCACAAGAAGCTTAATGGGCAGTTAATTTGTGACAAGCAAGTTGCTGGCCGCCCTCCTGCTCCCTTCGTTTTGAAAATTGTAGCACATTCTGGAGGTTTCAGGATCCGGAGAAGTCTCCTGGGAAGGGGATCTTCAATTTGTGCCCACACTCGTGTTCACCCCCTAAACTCTTCCATAAGTCAGCTCAAGGATCCTGCGAAGTTTTAAAAGTTGTCCTTCGAACTTTGCATATAGGTTTCACCTTTATCCCCAGTGGCTGGCAATGGATGAAATAGCTGCTGGATTTTAATAAGATGTTATACAGTCAGATATGCCCACTCACTTTAGTGTGGTCACTTTTCTTATGAAAAACTGGCTGGGGAGTGAGCATGATAGATCACAGTCATGTCTCTTTCTCTTGAATATAGCTAGCAAATTAAGCAACAAGTAAAGAAAATAAAGACTTCACTATCAGAGAGTAGGTTCTTTAAATGTTTCGAATATAATAAGTGCAGCTTACAATTGAGTAATCTCCAGAATTACAAAGGAAATTATTTTGCCTTTCTTCTCCTTTTCCAACTCCCCCCAAATCAATTGATAAGACAACAAAACATTAGTATTTTTATATTAAAATCGTTCCGAAATTGACCCCCACGCTCTTTTCAACAATCGCTCATTAACTTATGGTTTTAATCCATTTTAATTTGGTCTCTGCTGTACTAATAATTATGACTGAGCAACATTCTATCTGCAGTGTGCCGCACCCATGCTCATATGTTTTTAGAAATTATTCATTCATGGGATGTGGGTGTCACTGACAAGGCCTACATTTATTGCCCATCCCTAATTGCCCTTGAGAAGGTGGTGTTAAGCTGCGTTCCTAAATCTCTGGAGTCAATGTACACCCATAGTGCTGTTAGTCAGGAAGTACCAGGATTTAGTAATGAAGTAACTTGGAACTGACTATTTCCTCGTCATGGTGATGTGCAACTTTGAGCAATCCTCCAGTTGGCGGTGTTCCCATGTACTTGCTGCCCTTGTCCTTATAGGAGGTGGGCGTTGGAGGAAGGGAATGAGTGAGTTGGGGCTGAGTGAGATGGGAAGGCATAAATGAGTAAGATTATAGAAATCATAGAAACCCTACAGTGCAGAAAGAGGCCATTTGGCCCATTGAGTCTGCACCAACAACAATCCCACCTAGGCCCTATGCCCGTAACTCCACATATTTACCCCATCATCCCTCTAATCAACACATCTAAGGCACTAAGGGGCAATTTAACATGGCTAATCAACCTAGCCTGCACATCTTTGGACTGTGAGAGAAAACCCACGCAGACACAGGGAGAATGTGCAAACTCTACACAGTCAGTGACCCAAGCAGGGAATTGAACCCGGGTCCCTGGTGTTTTGAGGCAGTCATGCTAACCACTGTGTACCGTGCCACCCAAGTAGTTGGGTGGTGGACTGAGAAGAGGGCTGTGTTTGGTGGGGAAGGGGAGCTGGGTACATGTTTGGGCAGGGAAAAGAGGGGCTTCACTGAGTCTTCTATCACCATGGAATATGGCAAGTTTGGCTGAATCCTACATGAGTACATAAAATAACATTTTTGAAAGCACTTTAAAACCACAGGTTTTCATTGTAAAGTGAACTGAATGGCATCAAGCTTCTCGAGTGATGTGGAGTTGCACTTATCCAGGTCAATGGTGACCTGCTAGAAAGTTGATGGCAGGATCTTCGGCAATGATAATTCCTTTAAATGTTATAGGGAGGTGGTTAAAGTCTTTTAGTGGAGAGGACCACAGCCTGATAATTGTGAGACACAAGTGTTCTTGCCACTTATCAACCCAAGTCTGAACTTTACTGAAGTCTTACTGTGTCCAGAGGCAGACAGCTTCATCATCTGAGGAGTTCTTTAAATTTTTCCTAGCTTGAGGACTGTCATGAGTTCTGCAGAGAGGATCCGCTTAACCAAACACTCAACATGCTGCCTGTGTTCAGAATTCCAAACATCAAAAATCTTTCATGATGTCACTGTAGTTGATGTTTCATCTTGAATTTTTCTTGTATCTTTTGTCAAATCTGATGGAGTGCCCACAGATGGACTGGAATATGAATAAATTGTTTTCCTTATGCATTGAATTAGACTGGTCTTCAATGTTAATTAAATGATTTGTTGAACTTGCTCCTATATGATCATTCTCAGTGGAAGAAATCACAAAATGTGGAGGTGATGAGGGAGGGAAGAAATTGTCTTCGTAATACTGCTTTTGTCTCTCAGCTCTGTTCAAGAACAACAACAGAAAGAGGCAATATAATTTGTTCTGATTATTCAAAGCTTCACAGGTTCTATTTGACACACTGATTTTATTCAATTCGGCACTGTAACGCGCAGACCAGGAAGGGCCCAGGTTTGACTCCTAGGCAACAATTCCCCCATCCCATGTCAGAATGGAGGCAGCACAGCCCGATGGCACAGACATTCATCTTTCCTCCATTTCTGCTCTTTGTCAGTTTTCAGTTGGCAGGGAGGGAGTGGGGCCATTAACGAGGCAATTTAGATTTTTGTGGTTTCATTAAGAGCCCATCCCAGGTAATTTTTTCCAATTCTCAGTCAGATGGCTGGAGTTCAGCAGTTGTCAGCAGCCAGACAGAGGTGGGGACGGGGTCAGTTGTAAGTTTGTGTGAGCAGATACAGTTTGAAGTAGCACTGAAGAGGCTGAGTATAGTGGGAGAGGGGGTGGGGGTCCAACCCCACTATAAAAATAATTCTCTGAGTTTCAACATGTGTCACCAGCCTACCCTGTCATGGGTTCCAAGCCTCCCACTGCCCTCTGAAAAGTAGGACATTTTACATTTGGCAACCTCTCTCCTGAAACGTTATTTTGCTTTTGGCAGCCATGGCAATGTCTGCCGATTGGCTTCCATGGTGTTCTGCTTCTGTTGCTGCCCCCATGCCCTGGCAACTAATTAAGTGGCAGACCCAACTTTAAGGTCAGTAAGGCCCAAAGTCTGGAAAATCCCTCTTCCCAGAGGCTGGCAATGGAGGAGGAATCGAGACCTGGAATAGAATCCACCTCAAGAGCTTCCAGCTCCAAGAGGAAAAATCGCCCTCTGCCCACCGCCTGTCTCTGTTGAATTAGCCAATCTCATTTGAGGCAATAACAGGATGTTATCACTGGCTTAAACATTAAGGAGAAAACTTATCAGCGTGGTTTGTGTCAGCTGGTTCCTGTTGGGGATTGCATACATTGGATTTTGGGCCAGTACAGAACCAAACTTCGTTGTGATCCATTCAGTCATCAAATAGCTACTGATACACATCAGAAAAGTCTGCTTGAATGAGGTGCCAGAGCATGGCTGGTCAGTTCTACCTATTTATGGTTAGTGGCTGGAAAATCTGACCCAAAAAGCTATCAAGGGGTTAATATTTTTTGGAGGGAAGGAGAGAAAATTAATGAGAAAAAGATATGCTAAGATGTTTTCAAAGTTTATGACTGGATCTATTATATGACAATAATCCCAAGTGCAAAGGTTTATAGGCTTGATACTGACAAGTCCATTGGGAGACATGGCAAAGGATCTATTAATTTACATCTGAGACTCCAACTCATTAGTAACATGAGTGTGTGTCTGTGTTTGGGTGGAAATGACACGGAATAATCAGCTGAGAAGCATGTTATTCATCAGTTCCTTTACTGTGTTATTTTTAAATTTACGTTTGTGTAATTGCGCTTTGACAGTTCAAGGCCACGGGGAAGCACAGAACTGAACTCAACAACATACTACTTGTTTGAGCCATTTTAAAGCCAGGCTGCAATAATGTGAGAAAACAAACTGGCAAACCGATTGTACAAATCTCCACACCGAAACTGCTGAGTTTTTGCAGCGTTTTCTGTTCAGATCTCACATCCCCCAGCATCTGCATTATTTTGCCTGCTGTAGAACTCAGGCATCAAAGTAAAGTTTATTTATTAATCACAAGTAAGGTTTACATTAATACTGCAATGAAGTTACTGCGAATTTCCCCTAGTTGCCACATCATGGCGCCTGTTCAGATCACTGCACTTAATCAACGTGTCTTTCAGGTTGAGGGAGGAAACCACAGCACCTAGAGGAAACCCACACGGACACGGAGAGAACATGCAAACTCCACACAGACAGTGACCCAAGCCAGGAATCGAACCCAGGTCCCAGGCGCTGTGAGGCAGCAGTGCTAACCACTGTGCCACCATGCCATCCCCAAACTTTTAAACTATGCACCTAACATCGTTCGGTCTGTGGAAAGAAACCAGTGCACCTGGAGGAAAGTCATGTAGACACAGGGAGAATGTGCAGACAGTGACCCAAGCCGGGATTGAATCTAGGTCGCTGTGATGCAGCAGTGCTAACCACTGTGCCACCAGAAGATTTTTTCCCTGAGAGTAAGCCACTTAATCGCTGGAATTCTATCACCCCTCCCACCACGAAATTGGAGTGGGCAAGGGACGGACAACAGAAACGTCCGTTGATCTCGGGCGGAAATTTCCAGTCTTGCTTGAGCGAGGCTGTAAAATCTCGTCCATTGTGTTTTCATAAACTCTTTTGTGTGTTATCCTAATGTTGCTGTTTGCCTACTTCTTTTAAACACCTTAACAGGTCTGCTGAACAGAGGACTTTTATGTGAGCGCATTCAGCAGCCGTCAGCCAAGGGATGTTAAAGTTCAATGCAATTTCTTGCACAGCTCCCCGTAAGTTACTCCAAGCAGCTCCAAGGAAATTCCCGAAACAGTGGAAACAGTGTTAAGAAAATATCTTGGATAAAGCCTTCTGTGTTGGGTAACTGTGCACAACATATTCATCCTGACAGCTCGCTGACAAACTATTCAGCTGCTGTGAGAAGATGATGCAATTTAGCACTCACTGACAGCATTGACGGTAAATGCATTTAAGACTCAGGGTCACACTCTGTTCTTATACCAACACGAATAGACCGCCTCGGCTGAGGGGAAATCCCCTGAAAAGTCCAATTTGATATTTGCACACAGCAGACAGGGTTGGGTTTTAGATTTTAGTACTTCCTTCCTGAAGCTAATCAGCCAGAATCACAATGAGAAAATCAACTTTCATGAGTTGAATTCTGTTTCTGCACAAGCACTCTGGTAACCTGAGTAGATTTCCTTTTGCAAAATGAGAGGACTTTTACAGTAATAATTACATTTTATTTGCTGAGTATTTCGGATATTTTTTTTCAGGAAAATGGCCTTAAAGGCATGTTGCCAGTGTGAAATTCTGACACACTGACAGCTCTGGAAGATTTGTTCACAAAATGTTCAGATAATGCATAATTTGGAATTTTAAAAATGGTGGATGGAGTACAGAACAGGTTTCTCACAATGAATGTATTTGGTCGGAGAAATTTTGGTTCTAAAGGCCTGGATATTCTGATGGGGGGGTGGGGGTAGGGTGCATTTAGGACTACAGATCTGCGGCCAGTTTGGAGCTCACAATGGATGCGACCATCCCAAAACACTGAGCCTGGGGCATTTTGAATAGAGGGCGGCATGGTGACACAGTAGTTATCTGCTGACTCACAGTGCCAGGATCGCGCGTTTGAATCCTGACTTGGGTGACTGTCTGGGTGGAGTTTGCACATTCTCCCCAGGTCTGCGTGGGTTTCCTCCGGGCACTCTGGTTTCCTCCTACAGTTCAAAACTGTGCAGGTCAGTTGGATTGGCCATGCTAAATTGCCTCTTAGTGTCAGAAGGGCTAGCTAGGGTAAATGCATGGGGTTATGGGGATAGGGTCTGGGTGGGATTGTGGTCAGTGCAGACTCAGTGGTCTGAATGGCCTCCTTCTGCACTGTAGGATTCTATGATTCTATGGCTGGAAGTCATCAATCCCATTTGTGACACTGAGCACTTACATCGGGTGTGGAGAGTAGAATATTCACCATACACCTTGCTGCCATATAAACAGGTCTTAAGTACAGAAGGAGCTGAATTCATGCATTTTAAAGTTTATTGGAAACTTGCTTCCTTAAAGGAATAGAGAATGGGCAATTGATTGCTTGTGATAGAATTTTGAGGACTGTTGGGGAGGCTGCAGGACTGTAAAATGTAGTGAGCCTTTGATTTAATTTGATTTATTATTGTCACTTGTATTAACATACAGTGAAAAGTATTGCTTCTTACACACAATACAGACCAAACATCCCATTCATAGAGAAGGAAAAGAGAGAGTGCAGAATGTAGTGTTACAGTCATACCTAGGGTGTGGAGAAAGATTAATTTACTGAAAGATAAGACCATTCAAGACTCTGACAGCAGCAGGGAAGAAACTGTTCTTGAGTCGGTTGGTATGTGACCTCTGACTTTTGTATCTTTTTCCCAATGAAGAAGGTGGAAGAGAGAAAGTCTGGGTGCTTAGCTGAGGCAGCAGGAAGTCAATGAATGGGAGGCTGGTTTACGTGATGAATTGGGCTACATTCACGACCTTTTGTTGTTTCTTGTGGTCTTGTGCAGAGCAAGAGACATACCAAGCTGTGATCCAACCAGAAAGAATGTTTTCTATGGTGCATCTGTAAAAGGTCGTAGCTGACATGCCAAATTTCCTTAGTTTTCTGAGAAAGTAGAGGCATTGATGGGCTTTCTTAACTATAGTGTCATCATGGGGGGATCCAGGACAGGTTTTTAGTGATCTGGATGCTTAAAAACTTGAAGCTCTCAACCCTTTCTACTTCATCTCCATTGATGTAGACAGGGGCATGTTCTTTTTTACACTTCTTGAAGTCGATGGTAATCTCCTTCATTTTGTTGACAGTGAGGGAGAGATTATTGTTGCTGCACCAGTTCATCAGATTCTCTATATCATTCCTGTACTCTGTCTCATCATTGTTTGAGATCCGACGAGCTACAGTGGTGTCGTCAGCAAACTTGAAAATTGAACTAGAGGGGAATTTGGCCACACAGTCATACGTGTATATGGAGTATAGTAGGGGGCTGAGAACATACCTATTGACTTTGGCAGGATTGGAAAATCCTGCCAGTGAGAAGGGGTATAAAATCTCACTCCTGGTCTTTAAGCTTTACGTCAGTCCCTCCCCAGTGATGCATATTGGAGATGTAAAGACCAGCTGTTCAGCATCACAAGGATGAAAATGATAGGAAGTATGTGTTTGATGTATTGTTGTGATTTGTATTGCGTAACTTTATGTCCACCCATTTATGGACAAATGTATCATCCCATTCCTATCACCGCCAAAACTTCGGTTGGAGGGGAATAAGGATGGGGCCTAAGCAAAACCTGGTCCCATATACATTCTGTTCTTTCCATATATTTATTTTTTCAGCTGTAGATCTCCAGAGCTTAGAATCTTTGGATCTTATCTCAAAAATGCCTCAATGACCAATGATTTGTAGGAAACCTCAAGAGTCATTTTGCAAACAACACTGAAATGAATGACATGTTTTGGTCGCGCTGCTGGAGTTGAACCAATAGAACAGCCAGTAGGGACCTCAGTTTAATGTCATATGTGATATAATACATCTTGAACAATACAGTACTCCATGGACACTCCTGGGGCATCATTACAGGATGAATCCGACCACACTTAACATCAGGATCAGATCATGAGTTGAATTCATTGTGCAGCTAGGTCTGTAGGTCCAAAGCATTTTGTGGCAAAGAGACAGGGAGCCTTTGCAGAGATTATACTGTGGGTCCAAGAAAGCCTCAAAAGATGTAGAAAATCATGTTGGTTATTGCAGCACAGAAACAGGCCAGTTAGCCCAGATCACCTTGTTGCATTTTATGCTCCACATGAGCCTCTTTCTACCTTACTTCGTCTCACACCATCCCTCTATTCTTTTCTACCTCATTTGCTTCTGTCTTCTCTTAAATAAATCAGTGGCATTGGGTTCAATCATTCCATATGTTAGTGAATTCTGCATTCTCACCACTTCACATGGCAACATTGTGGTTTCCATTGATTTGATACCAGAGGCATAATTGATTAAAAATATGATGGTAAAACCTGCTCTGCAATCTATTGAAGCTCATTTATTTCAGTTCAGAATATAAATGGGTGAAATCAAAGATTAGCATCCTTGAAACAGCCAGGAAATATAATCAATCCGAGTTCTCCTCTTAATCGTTAGTGACTCATTGGGCTGATCGATGGTTGTTACAAACTTGGAGCGGCAAGAGGAGTTAAAACAATGTGAAGAAAGGCAGTCTGCTTGCATCTTCTGGTGTCTACCTCAAAGTGGCCAAGAACCAAGCATTTAGTTCCTACCTTCCTGGCCATGTATCATCTACACTTCATGGGGGCTATTTGAGTTGTAAAACCTACTATCATCCAGAAATAGCATACCTGTTGCAACAAAGGTTATCATACCATTGAAATTTTGTGTGTTCGGATCTTCTAAAGATAACACTGGTAACACCAGATTAGTTGATTCACAATCCACTTAAATGGATGAGAGAAGCCACACTGGAGGGACATATAAAAAAATTTATTTCCCGATGGGAAGTTAGCAACACACAATCGGGCCTATAGCACAATTGTGGCAGGCTTCCCTAAAATCCTAGATAGGATCAGTGATTCCAGCAAGGTGTCACTGGACCTATTGCTTATGCTGTGTACATTCACCACATTGAATATATAAGTTCTTTGCACTACTTGAAGCATATACATGAAGCTGTGGAGCTGGTCACTTTGGCTAGCGCACAGCCTTTTAAGAGCTGAACTTCACTGAGAAAACAAATGACCAGGTATGGTGACATGGGCATTTTTGAATCTTCGTAGCAAGCTCCAATTTGATTATAATTACTTGTCAGCCTTTTGAAGAGGAGAATGTGAAGGGTGAGGTTAAAGGATGGGAATTTATGGAGGTACAAAATAGGCTCTTTGGCCTGATTCTCTGTTTGTTGACAAAGTAGACATGTGAAAGCCCACAGCAGGTGCAAAGAGCTTATGTTGAATATATTATATATTCAATGTGGTGAATGTACATAGCATAAGCAATAGGTCCAGTGACACCTTGCTGGGATCACTATCCTATCTAGGATTTTAGGTGAATGTAAGATGGGTTACCACCCTATGGCATGTTAGGGCATCCTCCCCTCTGGGAGGTTGGGCTGGAGGCTTTCTGTACCTCAACAACAATTAACAGCATGTATTTGTACAGCACCTTAAATGTAATAAGATCTCCCAAAGTATAATCCCTACAGTTCAGAAGAGGCCATTCAGTCCATCCGGTCTGCACTGACTCTCTCTCTAACTTGAGTACCTTGCCAAGGCCCTCTCCCCTGCCTTATCTCCGTAACTCCAGACATTTATCATGACTAATCCCCCTAGCCTACACATCTTGGAAAACTAAGGGGCAATTTAGCATGGCCAATCCACCTGACCTGCACATCTTTAGAGTATGGGAGGAAACCAGAGAATCCGAAGGAAACCCATGCAGACACAGGGAGAATGTGCAAACTTCATGCACAGTCACCCGAGACTAGAATCGAACCTGGGACCCTGGCGCTGTGAGGTAGCAGTGCTAACACTTCATAGGAATGTTGTCAAACAATACTAGCAGCTGAGGCACATAAGGTGACATTGCGGCAGATTGCCAAAAGCTTAAAGTTTATTTATTAGTCACAAATAAGACTTACGTTAACACTGCAATGAAGTTACTGTGAAATTCCCTGAGTTGCCACAGTCCGGCACCTGTTCGGATCAATGCACCTAACCAGCACATCTTTCAGAATGTGGGAGGAAACCCACACAGACACGGGAATAACATGCAAACTCCACCCAAGCCGGGAATTGAATCCAAGTCTCTGACGTTGTGAAGCTGCAGTGCTGACCACTCTGCTGCCATGCTTAGCCCAAGCTTTTGAGGAGCACCTTAAAGGAAGAAAGAGAGTTGGAGATATGGAGAGGAATTCTAGAACTTTGGACCATTGGCAACTGAAGGCTGCCAAGCTACTGATGGTGGAGCAATAAAATGGGGGATGGTCAAAAGGCCAAAATTAAATGAGCACAGACATATCACAGAGTTGTGGGGCTGGAGAAGAGACAGGAGAGGTGAAGCCATGGATAGATTTGAAAACAAGGATAAGAATTTTAAAGTCAAGGAGTTGATTAATCTCATGATGATACACATCTGGTCACCATAGATTCTCAAAAGGACTTGCAAAGTGTTAGTTAGTGTGTGTGGAGCAGGCAGACAACAAAGCATGAGACCAACATATTATAGGCTATTTGAAAAGCTGTCAAAAAGAGTTATAAAGCCTTATCTAATTAGACCTATAGCCTGCCACCAAATTTAATCCACACATCTACATATACCGGTAACAGTAGATTAAGTTTGATAAGCAAATTACTTGTGCTATCAAGGGGAAGCTGTGGCAACCCTGATTGTCACACCTACTGTCATTTACAGCAAAGATTTGCAGAAAGTTTCTTTGAGGGGATCGTATTTGTTTTTGGATTCAAAAGAACTAGACTATTTTTCAATGAAACTGTTTTTTAACCCCATTAAATATTCTGACAAACAATGGATCAGGAAAGATTCCAACTGCATCCTGGGTTCTCCCAAGATATCAAGCATTAATTTGTATGATGAGACTTTTACGTACTGGCTCCAGGTAGATTTCAATAGAAGGGAAATCCTTTTGGCTTGTGTCAACAGTGGGATTGATATATGAAACCATTTACAATCCCCTGTACGACTGAAACTCTACCACTCAATACAAGTTCAATGAGAGCATGCCTCCTTTTCAGAAACAAAGTGATTACTGTGGTTTCATGCAAGCAATGATTCTGTCACAGAAGACCGATGGATTTCAATGTTGGTTTCTGTAGCATAGGAATTTAAAGGACACGCCACAGCGAGGTTTGAAAGAGGGTGTTTTTCGGTGATTGCTACCTCTGTAAAGCATTGCCAAGATCTGTTCAGATGCAGCCAAGTACTGGGTTATCTATACTGGATTCCTAGGATGAGGGTAATTGAATGTCAAATTGCCATTGAAGGCAATGGGTAGAGTCAAGAATCAAGCGCTCACCTGAGTTTGCAACTTGCAGTCAGCATGTGAAGGCATGGGCTGGGAGGGTTTGAGATGGATGTTTTCCATGTATTAAAGATCAGTACAAAAGCAAATGCTCCTGATGAAATTCCAGTAATCCATGATTTATTTACATTGAGTTCCTTAAATTCATTACTGTCCCACATAAGACAGAGGTCAGAATTCTCTTATACTCCCACCGGCAAGGTCAATGGTTAGCGGTGGGGACAGGTGAATTCGGTGGGAGGCCCTAAAATTGATCTCACTCTTGCACGTATTTCCCAAGGTATCTTCCATTGGTGCCCATCATGGAGGATCGGGAAACCCACTGGAGGTCAATGTAAAACTGATTTGTATCCTGCTAATGGGATGCAAATGAAGGCTCAGCCAGAATCTTACGTCCATGCCCAGTTTAATGTGATGCCCATGGGAACACACACCAGAGTAAAACATGTCTGGAACTATGTGACATGCAAATGTTAGGACTCACCTGACCAATGCCTAGGGCTGTCCCCAAAGTTCTGAATGGATGCCAGCAGTGACCCTGGCCCCTGGAACAGCACAGCAATGGGTGGTGGGATCATCTATGGGTGAGTCTTCCAGATTTAGTGTCCTGGGGTTTTGGGGGTTGGGAGGGTGGGGGTGGAGTCCACCTTCCAGCCATAAAATGTTCCTGGAGATCTACCTTTGTTCTCAGGATGTCCATCTTATTTCTTCAATCGTGGGTCAGTAATGTGGGGCATCTTTTAAATATGGCACCAGGCGTAAGAGCAGACTACATGTCATTGGGCCTATTGCACCATAGGATATGATGCAAAACACCTGATTGTGTATTAAGGAGATTAAGGCCAAAAGATATGGCATATTTTCCCACCAGCCCTTGCAGCAGGAAACAGCGGGATGTTCCCTCTCCGCCATGGGATTTAGTCCAAGATGGATGAACTCCACCCAGAGTTTCTGTAATTAATACAATCCAGGAGGAGGTACATAATACAGCGCAGAAATTGTATTTAGCTCAAATGTAGATCATTGGATGTACTGAAAGTGGTGATGTGGATTGCAAACTACAAGCTTAAAGTAAGCACTGAGGTACTTGATGCATCGTAATTGCCTTGACCCATTGCGTTAATGGACCAGTTATCTCTTCAAGAAAACAACTTGGAAGTAACCCCAGCTTTTTGTTTATCTTTGTGCAAACAAAATCTGAAATTACCTTATGTTAACAAAACACTTATGCTGATGTAAGCAGCTTGAATACAGTACCTCACAGGACATGGTCTGAAGCCCACTTATCATCAGTGACCCTCACAGATTTGCAGCTTTGGCTTCTATTCACTTGAACAGCTGCGGAACATTAATGGTGCTGTTTCCTTTCCTCCACTCTCTGTAAAGCGGATTTTCTTTGGAGACATTGCTGTCCCAGTGTCTACATAGTAAATACAGGGGTTGTGTTAAATTCATCGCCTCTACCTTTATCATTTGATGAAGCAGAGGAGGAATTTTAATGACAACATTGGGTGGAACTTCCCCATCCTACTCGTGGTGGGCAGGAGCAGAGAATCTAACGGCAGGCAAAAAACCCACCAGTGTAAAAACAGTTTGCAATTCTCCTGATTGCACGACAGTTATCTTGCTGTGAATGCCATGATTGTGAATGCCATTTCCATTCATGAATATCTCATGAAAGTTCACTGAAAGAGCTGCTTGCCGGAATCTCCTCACCTTTCAACCTCTTGTCACACCAGTGGGAAATTATGTCAGATTCAAAAGCAGTGGCATGCACAATTCAGACCTCAGTTTACTTGTAACTTCAAGGTGTGTGCAACGTACATAGCCTACCTGCCTTTGAGCTATGCCAGTCTTGATGAATACCGCACTGCTGGGATATAGAGTTTGTCTCCTCGTGCCCTCTGCCAACATTATCCATAAGGACACCACTGCAGTACTCACGTAGGCCTCCACTTTCAGACACTGGACCAGTATAAGGGTTGGAGTTGAGGAGTGCAGGGTTCTTTTGCTCCCAATGGCTGACACCATTGTCCACAAGGATACCACTGTGCTATGATACACAGGCAGAACTCCATGTTCAGGAACGAGCATTGCGACTGGGCATGGAGCATGAGAGCAGGGAGGATATGATGACCACAAAGAAGGTCATGGGGAAGGAAAGCTGTGCAAGAGCTGTGAAGTAGGAAGGAGGCATAACGTGTGGAATTGGATATGAGTTCCCACCATTTGCCTGGCTGTTGAAACCATCTGCCATCACATTTAGTGTGATAATTGGAAAGTTCCCCCACTGAGTGGGGTCGGCACTCTGATCATCATTCTGATCATGTTAAGGAGATTTTCAGAGTAAGTACATTGTGAGTCTGTGGCGGTTTCTTTCATTAAAGTCTTTGCTGCTTTACCCAGGGAGGCTGGTTCCCCACAAAAGCCATGTTACTTTTTCCAATTGATTTTTATTACCGTCCCGAGGACATCACCATCCTCACCCAGCACCCTTTTCACAACATTATGTAACAGTGTACAGGGCACTGGTGAGGCCGCAGCTGGAGTACTGTGTGCAGTTTTGGTCACTGCACTTGCACAAGGATATATTGGCCTTGGAGGGAGTGCAGAGGAGGTTCACTAGGCTGATACCGGAGATAAGAGGATTGGACTATGAAGAGAGACTAAATAGACTGGGTCTGTACTCGTTGGAGTTCAGAAGGATGAGGGAGGATCTCATAGAGACGTATAAGATAATGAAAGGGATGGGGAGGGTAGAGGTAGAGAGATTCTTCCCGCTTAGAAAAGATAGCAGGACTTGAGGGCACAGCCTCAAGATAAGCGGGGTGCAGTTTAGATCGGAGTTGAGGAGGAACTTCTTCACTCAAAGGGTGGTGAATCTCTGGAATTCTCTGCCCGTTGAAGTGGTGGAGGCAACCTCGCTAAATATATTTAAGTCACGGGTAGATAGGTTTTTGACAGACAAGGGAATTAAGGGTTATGGGGAGAGAGCGGGAAAGTGGAACTGATCCACTTCAGATCAGCCATGATCTTATTGAATGGCGGGGCAGGCTCGAAGGGCTAGATGGCCTACTCCTGCTCCAATTTCTTATGTTCTTATTATTTCTGAGGTACTGCCATTTCGTTCACCAAGATAGCAAATAATTTCCCACAAGTATTAAAGTTAAAGTTTAAAATGTATTTATTTGTCACAAGTAGGCTTACATTAACACTGCAGTGAAGTTACTAGGGGATTTTCAGAGTAACTACATTGCAGTGTTAATGTAAGCCTACTTGTGATTAATAAATACATTTTAAACTTTAACACTTGTGGGAAATTACTTGCTGTCATAGAATCATAGAACCCTACAGCACAAGAAAGAGACCCTTCGGCTCATCGTGTCTGCACCGAACACAATCCCACCCAGGCCCTACCCCCATATCCCTACATATTCTACCCACTAATCCCTCTAACCTACACATCCCTAGACACTAAGGGGCAATTTCTTAGCATGGCCAATCAACCTAACCCGCACATCTTTGGACTGTGGGAGGAAACCAGAGCACCCGGAGGAAACCCACACAGACACAAGGAGACTGTGCAAACTCCACGCAGCCAACGACCCGAGCCGGGAATCGAACCCAGGACCCTGGAGCTGTGAAGCAGCGGTGCTAACCACTGTGCTACCATGCTGTCCTGGTAAATGAAATGGCAGTACCTCAGAAATAATGTTATGAAGAGAGTGCTGGGTGAGGGTGGTGATGTCTCAGGGATGATTGAAAATTGATTGGAAAAAGTAACATGGTCTTGTTCTGAGGGAGAATTTAACATGGCCAATGCACCTAACCAGCATGTCTTTTGGACTGTGGGGGAAAACCAGAGCACCCGGAGGAAACCACGCAGAGTCTGCATATCCCTGCAGACTCTGCATTGACAGTGACTCAAGCCGGGAATCGAACCCGGGTCCCTGGCGCTATGAGGCAACAGTGCTAATCATTGTACCATCCACGAGGATCAGAGAAAAATGAAAGTGGTCGGACCAGACAGTCATGGCTTTTGATGCCAGGAGTCAAGCCAATGACACAGGGGAGGCACAATGGCAAAGTCATGTCCAAAAACTTGCTGATTAGGTGCATTAGCCATGCTAAATTCTCCCTTAGTGTACCCAAACAGGCACCAGAGTGTGGCAACTAGGGGGTTTTCACAGTAGCTTGATTGCAGTGTTAACATAAGCCTATTTGTGATTAATAATCAGTATGGAAAAAAGCTCCTGTGTGGGTAATAATCATTTTTAAGACGGTCTGCATTCAATTACATATTTTTGTTATGCATTCAGAAAAGCATGTTCAATCTTACAAATTTATTGCTTAAAATTCATTCCCATGTTAACCTTAATCTGCTACCTTTTTTGTGTTCCAGATGGCACGATGTTGTGCATCAGAACATAAGCAAACTGTGGAAGAAATCAAAAATGCTGTGTAATCATCTGTGTACTTTTGTTGAGTTCATTTGCAGTTAATCTGAGGGAGTGATGATGAATAGCTGGAATTTTCCATGTGAAGTTGAGTGCATTGGCACAGAACACTGCCAATAAATTTGCCTGTTAAACTTTGTTTACTTTGTAATTTTTTTTCAGTTCAAGTTTTCCTCTCAGCTGGCTTCCAGCTTCATACAGCTATGATTTCAAGAAAACAATATAATATTCATAAGAGCTATGTAAAATATATATATATAAAATGCTGGTCATGCTCTTATCACGTTGCACACTTCAGTAGGTTTGGGTGATGATACTGAGTCTTGTTATCACTGGAAATTGGTCCTAACATTTGGCTTGGAACTTGTGATAGGCAACCCTGGAGTCTGACTGTACGGCAGGGGCTTTTGTAGTCAGGCAGTTTGGGGTGTTCTTTTTATCTGGCATAATCAGGAAAGGGGAATCTACTTAAGTTACAACCGGGGTTGAAGGTGAAGTTTGGATTTTTTGAGTTCTGTCAACAGGGACGGAATGGGTGAGACAGACAATGCTGGATTGGGGGATATTATGTAAATACCATGAAAATGAATCTGTTATTTAAAGATGATATTACCACATATTAGAGAGGTATGACCTAAGTTTGGGTAGAGATGAGGAATGATAAAGGCAAGAAGTCACTTGTGGGAGCAGTGACAGACTTCTTAACAGATGCTAGAATGGGGTATCAAAAAAGAAATAATGGGAGCTCTTCAGAAGGATACGCTGATTATCATGGGGTATTCATCTACATTTAGACTGGAAAAATGAGATGGGCAAAGGTAGCCCAGATGAGAAATTTTTATACTGTTGTTGGGATAGTTTCTTAGAACAGCACCAACCAGAGAATAGATTATGCTAGACTTGATATTGATCAATGAGATAGGAATAATTCATGAGCTCATATTGAATGTTCCCCCAATGTAGCAACATATGATTGAATTTTACATTCAGTTTGAGGGAGAGAAGAATGTGTCTAGGACTAATATTTTAAACTCAAATGGAGGTAACAATGAGGGTATGTTTGCTAAATTTGCAAATGAGCCAAACATAGATTAGAAAGCAAGTTGAAAATAGGACGTAAGGAAGCTGTAAAAGACTATAGATAGGTTAGATAATTAGGCACAACTCTGGCAAATGGTGTATATTGTAGACAAATGTTAAATTATCCATTTTGCCAGCAAGAATAAAAAGGAAGCATATTATCTAAATGGCAAGAGATTGCATTGCTCTAAGATGCAGAGGGATCTGGGCATCTTGGTGCTTGAATCACAAAAGGCTAGTATGTAGATATGTCAAGTAATTAGAAAATCTTGTGGAATATTATCATATATTGCAATGATAATGGAATGTATAAGTCGGGAGATTATGCTTCAGTTATACAGGACATAGTTGAAACCACATCTGGAGTGCTGTGTACAGTGTTACCTTAAGGATGGAAATAAATGCGTTCAAAGCAGTTCAGGGATTTACTAGACTAATATTTGTAATGGATAGATGATCTAACAAAAGAAGACTGCACAAACTAGGTTTGCATTTGCTGGAGTTTGAGAGTAAGGGGCACCTTGATTGAAATGTATAAGATTCTGAGGGGTCTTGGCAGAGTGGATGTAGAGGGGATGTTTCTGCTTGTGGCAGAATCTAAAACTAGGAGTCACTGCTTAAAAAAAGGGGTTGCTTATTCAGATAGAGATGTGAGGAATTTTCTTCTCTCAGAGAGTTATGAGTCTCTGGAACTCTATTCTTGAAAAGGTGGTGGGTGCAGAATTTTTGATTTTTTTTAGGGTGGAGCTAGATAGATTCTTGATAAGCAAGGGGGCGAAAGGTTATCGAGGGCAGGCAGGAATGTGGATTTGAGGTTAAAGTCATATTAGCCATATCAGCAAGGCAGGTTCATAGGGCCAAATGGCTACTCCTCCAAATTGGTATGCTAATTTGTTTGCATGGAAGCATTTTTGTGACATTCTAAGGGTTCTCTGCAAAGCTTGAATTTTATGTTTTGTAAATGGTTCTTAGACAAGAGTTTCTGTCCCCCTCATAGTTTTGAGAAAGTGCAAACAATGTTGCTGCCTAACATTGAGACACTAGTGGTAATTATAGCTATATAACCAAGAGTTGAAAAGATATCGAGGAGTAAATTTGCAAGGAAATTGCAGAGAGGTGCAAAACCTATAGGGAAGTGATAATGGAGGGCTTGAATCACCCTAATATAGGCAGAAAGAGTTTCAGAAATGCATTCAGGAGAATTTTTTGAGCAATGTATTTCTGGCCCAATGAGAAAGGATGCACTAAAATAAAATCAAAAGAGTTATATGGACTTGAAACATCAACTCTGCTTCTCTCTCCCCACATGTTGCCAAACCTTTTTCTAGCACTTTGCATTTTGATTTGAGAAAGGATGTATGATTGGATCAGGTTTTGGGGAATGAGACAAGTCAGATGGATCAAATGTCAGTAAGTTGAACATTTAGGGAACAGTAATCATAGTACCACAATGCTTGCATTAATGATTGGGAAAGATAGCCAGCAATCCAGGAAGTAAAAATGCTTAATTGGAAGAGGGCCAACTACAGTGGGATCAGAACAGACCTGTCCCAAATAAACTGGGGTAAAAGATTGGCAGGAAAAACTGTAACAGAGAAATGGGTTGCCTTTAAAGAGGAGATGGTTCTGATATAGTTGATGCGATTTCCCATGCAGGGAAAGGTTGGACAATCAAAATCAGAATTCCTTGGAAAAGGAAAGAGATAGAGAGGATAAGATAAATCAAAAACAGGATGGATATGACAGATGCCAAGTTAATACACAAGTGAGATGCAGAACTGAATATAGTAAGTTCTGAGGGAAAGAGAAGAAGGAAATAAGAAAGGCAAGGAGAACGTATGAGAAGAGACTGGAACCTATGTAAAAGAGAATCCTTTTTCAGGCTTATAAAAATAGTAAAATGGAATGAGGGTTCAATTAGGAACTGCAAAAGGGATCTGTCTCTGGAGGAAGAGGAAATTGCTGAGGGTACTGCGGGTAATTTGTCTTTTACCAAGGAGGAAGATATTTCTAAAGTCATAATGAAAGAGCAGGTAGTTGAGATACTGAGTGAGCTATAAATTGATAAAGAGGAAATATCAGAAAGGTTGACTATACAGCACTTAAAACTGATAAATCACCAGGACCGGGTGGGTATGTCTGAGAATGCTGAGGGAAGTAAGGAGAGAAATTGCAGAGGTATTGGCCGTAATCCTCCTTTGATTGAGGGGTAGTGCCATAGGAGGGGAGAATTGCAAATAATGCAGCCGTATTCAAAAAAGGATCTCAAGGCTCAAGGTAAGCCCCAGAAGCCCAGCAACTATAGGGTTATCAGTTTAAACTCGATGGTGAGAAAATTTCTGGAAATGATAATCCAGGATGAAAATGAACAATTGTACGGGGCAAATTAATTAAGGAAAACAAAAAGGATTTAGAAGCATAGAGGTTTATAGCATGGAAACAGGCCTTTCAGTCCAACTTGTCCATGCTGCCTTTTTTTTAAACCCCTAAGCTAGTTCCAATTGCCTGCATTTCTTCTATAACCATCTTGCCCATGTAACTCTCTAAATGCTTTTTAAAAGACAAGATTGTACCCGCCTCTACTACTACCGCTGACAGCTTGTTCCAGATACTCACCACCCTCTGTGTGGAAAAAATTGCCCCTCTGGACCCTTTTATACCACTCCCCTTTCACCTTAAGCGTATGCCCTCTAGTTTTAAACTCCCCTACCTTTGGGGAAAGATATTGACTCTCTAGCTGATCTATGCCCCTTTTATTAAAGGAAAATTGTGCTTAACTAACTTGACTGAGTTTTCTTATAAAATAACAGAGTTTGATTAGGATAATGTGGTTGGTGTGATGGTATCTGGACTTGCAAAAAACATTTGATAAAATGTCATATAATAAGTGTCAGCAAAGTTAAGGCTCATGGTTTGAATGGTACAGTGATATCATGAATACAAAATTAGGTGAATGACAGGAAATAGAGTTGTGGCAAACAGTTGTTTTTTAAGCTGAAGGAATGTTTATAGTAGCATTCTTCAGGAAGTCAGTACTAGAACTATTGCTTTCCTTAATATATATAAATGACTTAGGCTTGGGCACAGTTTCAAAGTTGACAGATGACACAAGGCTTGAAAGGACAATAATGATATACTTCAAGGAGACATCGACAGGCTGGTAGAATTATTGAATTTAATGCAGAGAAATGTTGAAGTGATACATTTTGGCATGAACAATAAGAAGTGGCAATATAAATAAAGAAAGACAACAACTCTAAGGGGGATGCAGGAACAGAGAAATCTAGCAGAATATGTGCACAAATCGCTGAAGCTGTAGGACTGGTTGAGAAATTGGTTTAAAAGGCAGATAGGATGTTGGGGTTTGTAAATAGGAATAGAGTACAAAAGTCAAAAAGATATAATGGACCTTTATAAAACACTGGAACGGACTCAACTGGAATATTGTGTCCAATTCTGCACCGTACTTTAGAAAGGATATGAAGGCATTAGAGTGGATACTCTAAAAAAGATTTATAACAACGGTTCTAGGGATGAGGGACTTCAGTTACAAAGTTAGAAGCTGGAACTGTTCTCATTAGAAAAGAGAAGGAGATTCAATAAATTTATTAAAATTGCAAGGGGTCTGGACAAGATAGATAAGAACTCTTCGAACTAGTGAAAGAATCAGGGTCAAAAGGACACGGTTTTAAGATGATTGGCAAAAGAATGAACGGTAACATAAGGATATTGCCTTTTGCTCAATGGGTTGTTAGCTTCTGGAATGCATTCTCTGAGATGATGGTGGAGGCAGCTTCAATTATGACTTTTCAAAAGGAATCGGATAAAAACCTAAAGAGAAAACATTGGTAGGGTCATGGGGAAAGGGTGGCAGAGTGGGATTGGCAGAATTACTTGGACTTAGAGGAGACATGGTAGCACAGTGGGTAGCACTGTTGCTTCACAGCTCCAGGGCCCTGGGTTTGATTCCCAGCTCGGGTCACTGTGTGGAGTTTGCACAGTCTCCTTGTGTCTGCGTGGGTTTCCTCTGGGTACTCCGGTTTCCTCCCACAGTCCAAAGATGCGCGGGTTAAGTTGATTGGCCATGCTAAGAAATTGCCCCTTAGTATCCAAGGATGCATAGGTTAGAGGGATTAGTGGGTATAATATGGGGGTAGGGTCTGGGTGGGATTGTGTTTGGTGCAGACTCGATGGGCCAGAGGGCCTCTTTCTGCACTGTAGGGTTCTGTGATTTCTATGACACGGCTCGTTGGACCAAAGGCTCCCCTACTGTGCTGGAACTATTCCATTATTCTGTGGGTAGAATATAATGTTGGTGAGAGGGGTCTCACCTATTGGCTAAAGAACGAGTGGGAGTTTTGCATTGCATCCATTAACCAAGGTCTACCAGAATTAATTATTAATCAAACATTTTACTAGCCGGCAATGGGTCTTCCCTGGGGTTTATGATCCCGAAGCTTAAATCCCACCACCTGAAATCTTTCTTATAGGGACAGTTTTAATGCTACTTGCCTGTTGCAAACACATCAGATTCCAATGGCATCATTTAGGCCAAGCAGAAATCTTAACCTATGGCCTGAGCTGGGAAGCTATTGCAATTTTCTGTCAGTGGGGAAAACTGTTGTGGCCAGTAGTGAACCAAGTAGGCAAGATTTTAAAACTGTTTTTACTTATTTCACTGCTTAACTCTTCCTTGACAATTGTGAGGCCCTTTCCAAATCATCCTCCCGCTCAAGTTACCTTCACCTCATGGGCCACTCCTTTGGCACCCCAGCAGAAGCCTCCGGTTGCCAATCATTCCACTCTCATTCCCTGGCCTGCTGTCACTGCCCGCCCACTCTGTTGCATTTAGAAAATGACCGGGGGCGTGCAGATATGGGCAGGGAGGTAAAGTTCACCAGGTCTTACACTGGTGAGGACGGGGCACCGTGTCTGTAACCAGATTTGGTCCTCGCAAGACTGTGTTAAAACTGGGGCTTACGAACATGCTAACATTAAGAGCAGGAGAAAAAAAATCAACAACGAAAGTCAACTTAAATTTTGTTCAGGATGACATGGGTTAAATGTCAAATCCCATATGATGTGACTGGCAGCTCTCTGTGAGAGTGGAAGCGCAGGACTGAAAGTGGGGCTGGAAGTTCAGATAAACTTTGGATTACAAAACCATGATGTGTCAAATGAGTAATCTGTAAGTTGGTCTTCACCAGCGATTTGTGCTGCTTCCTCCCTCCCACCTCTCTTAACCATCAAGGAAAATAGATTAAAGAACTTTTTTTTAAAGAAAAGATGCAAAAAGCTTGTGTGTCTAGTGAAAATAACGTGTACTTTGAAGACATTCCCAAGCAGCAAGAGGCACCAGTCATGTTAGAATACGCAAGCTGGGGGCAGAGAGAAATGTGTGCTTTTCTAACATCAGAACAGTGACCCAGGTTTTGAGATAAGGGTTCAGTGCTTACCCGCACATAGATAACAGTCAGCCTGAGGGACATTCCATTCCTCTTAACAGGGAGATGGAAGGGAATGAATTACTCCAACTAAAATGCAAAGGAGGATTTCTTAGAAATTAAACAATCCAAGCAAAGATGATTTACAAAAATATCTTCAAAGCTTCAGCAAGTCATTTAGTTTGCAAATGTTGATTAAATGTGGGAACTGGGAAAATTAGCAAAAGCTAGTCAAGAGCTTCAAAAAATGCTGATCGAACTCCCACTCTCAAAACCAACCTGATAATTGAGACGTGGATCTGGATATAATCCAATTTGACGTAAACAAAAGTAAAGTGAACAAAAGTGCAGACGGTTATCTATTTGAAATTGTGTTGTTCCTTCACTCAAGTTGGGAGAATAAAAGATAAAATGACATATATAGTTTAATAGGATGCAGGCAAGAATCACAAACATTCAATTGCTCCACTCCCGACACTGTAGCAGCAGTGTATAACATCTACAAGATGCACTGCAGCAATTCACCAAAGATTCTTAGACAACACTTCCAAATCCACAACTACTCCCATCTAGAAGGACAAGGGCAGCAGATGCATGGGAACACTACCACCTGCAAATTCCCCTCCAAATCACTCACCATCCTGACTTGGAGGTACATCGCTGTTCCTTCGCAGTCACTGAGTCAAAATCCTGGAATTCCCTCCGTAATGGCATTGTGGGTCTGCAGCGATTCAAGAAGGCAGCTCACTACCATCTTCCCAAGGGCAACTAGCAAAGGGCAATAAATGCTGGCCAGCCAGCGACACCCATGTCCCATGAATGAATTAAAAAAATATATATTTTTGACAGGAAGCTTTAAAAATTCCTGCGCACCTTCAGATTTTTTGATGCTTTATTTTGTGTTTCTTTTCCCCTATTCAATGTTACAATAAACATAGCATTGCAATTCTTCTCATTCACAATGGAGAAAATGGGTGAGATTCTCTGGCCTCCCACCACGTGTTTCCCGCGTGCAGGAGGTGGCACGCTTTTTGCTAATGGCGGGATTCTCTGGTCCCACAGCGGTCACTGTGAATTCTCATTGATGTCACCCCATGCCGGTGGGAAACCCGTGGGCAGGGGTACACTGCCGGTGGGACCGGAGAATCCCCCCGCCGTGAACAGCCGGAGAATTCCAGCCATTGTTGCCAAATTTTAGTCTCTGGTTGGCATTTTCAAAAACTTTAATTTGAAACTTCACCAGATAATCAGTCAATGGGATAAAAATAGCTAATGCACTTTTATTTAAAAAATACCAAATAGCTAGTCAAGAATTTAAACACTGTCCATAAACTATCCCTCAGTCAAAAACCTTATAAAACAGATTAACTGATTGTTATCACATAACTGATTCTGGGACTGCCTGCGCACACATTAACCGCCGTGCTTCCTTCATTACAACAGTGATTATACTTCAAATTACTGACTGGGTTCTTTAGGACATTTTGATATCATGAAACAACAGAATTTCATAATCCCTGCCAGTGACTGTACAGGTGGGGAAGCGGGGGAGGTCATAAAATTCTGCAGGTCTCCTTCCGCCTGCCTCTGATTTGGCAGTGATTTTATAAGGGGGAAGGTGAGGCCTAATGTGGCCAACTCATGCTCACTCCAATTGAGAATCCAGGCCCTTTTGGCCAATTAATGGTCACTTCAGGATCTCTTCCCACCCAGCTGCAACTTGAAGATTTAATCTGGCGGGTGGAGATCAGAAATGATGGCCAGAGCTCAGGCCTCGGGCTGGAATGGTGTGTGGAGGGTGATGAAGGGGGGTGTGGGACACAAGGAAGCACCTCCTTCAGTTGCCCACACTCCCTCCCCCGGACTTTACAATCTGTCCTCATTCCCCTCATACTTTGCCCTTCCCTGCAAGTCTGCAAACTTGGCTAACCGCCTCACATACTCCCCCCACTACCGCAGCCTCATATTATTTCTCCAACCATCCCCCATCCCCTCCCAGATTCCCTCCTCACCCCTCATAGTTTACCATTCTCACAACCTCACTCATCTGTGAACTTCAACACCTCCTCGTGGCTAAGGCTTGATTCAATGCCTCATGATGGCTTTCCACACCCTGCGCCTTGCTGTTGCTGGCCTGCCCTCAACCCTGGGTCGAATCACAAAGCTGCACCCCTTTAGCAAAAACAGTAAAACTTCAGCAGCATATGCCTCTCCCTCCTCACCTCTTCCCTCTCTATATTCCTTACACACCATTTATCAGATGTTACGCCTAGGCAAGTGTGTTTCATTGTAAATCCACCTTTGCCTCTAGCTAAATAAATTCACAAAATTTAGACCCAAATCCACCAAATTCAGACCTCCTCTCATCTGTTCTAATTGCACATTCCTGGTTTCACACTCCTGGCCTGCCAACATTCCGTTTCAATGATGAGTTAAATGGCCAACTATAAATTGTGCATGAACAAACTCTGGCCCAACTCCAGACCCATTCCATCAATGATGGGGGGCTGAATTTCCCTGTCCCATCTGCCATAGGCATCATAATGGGCGAGACATAGACCATGCAAAGGTTCATTGACCTTGGGCGGGATTTTCTGGTTTTGGGGCCAGCGCAGCCGGAAAATCACACTCAGGAAGTGCTAGATTTGGGATGTAAAATTTGCCACCATTTCTGGGATTTTCAGCATGACAGAGAATCTCTGCCAGCTTATTAATGTTTTTGAATTTCTTCCAGTATGTCAGTTAACGTTAACACGTTTTCCCCTCCAATTCATGTTTTTCTCTCTCACCTAGTCAACGTTGGAAACCCATTCATCCCTCTCCCTCCTCACCATTGATCTGGGATCTGCACCTCATTTAATTCCCGTAAGTGACTGAATGCCACTGATCTGAAAAGAATCCCTGCCCTATGTGGGATTGAATCATTTAAATCAACAGTGGGAGTGGGTGTCCGAGCGTAGGAGGCTGCTCTGTGCCGACTTTCAACCACAAACTCAGACAAATAGACAGTGGGCCCAAAGTACTAATATCAGCATCAAACACAGATGTGTAATCTGTTGAAGGATTTTTTAAATTGAACTTTAAACGCTGATGAGGTGATCTTACTGTCCTTGTAGGAAAATACGTTTCAATTAATGAGTCATCTGCATGTCGATTCCACAGTAATCTTGAAGTCCAGCTGTAGCTAAGTCATCAATGAGCACGCAACTTACAGCAGCACAGATCAGTTTTGAAAGCAGTTTTGATTTAAGAGTTCTGCAATAAATTATACCATATATTAGACCTGCTGGCAAATTTGAAGCCTAAGGGAGAAAAGGGGCAGTAGCAGAATGGATACAAAATTAGCTCAGGGATAGGAAACAGACAGTTTTTTTGGACTAGAGGGAGGCGTGCCGTTGGTCTACCCAAGAGTTCATTTTGAGAGGATTAGACTACAAAAGCAGGGGTGTACTCCTCAGGCTTTATAAATCTTTGGTCAACAACATTTGGATTGTTGCGAGCAATTTTAGGCCTTGGAGATGGTCCAGAGGAGATTCATGGAAAAGATCCCAGGAATGAAAGGCTTGATGTATGAAGAGGGTTTGAGGCTCTGGGCCTGTACTGGATAGAATTTGGAGGGATGAGGAGGAATCTCATTGAAACTTACAGAGTACTGAAAGGCCTGGATAGAGTGGATGTGGAGAAGGTGTTCCCATTAGCAGGAGAGACTGAGGGTGCAGTCGTAGAGTAAAGGGGTGACCCTTTAGAACCGAGATGAGGAGGAATTTCTTCAGCCAGAGGGTGGTGAATCTGTGGAATTCATTGCCACAGAAGGCTGTGGAGGCCAAGTCATTGAGTATATTTAAGATAGAGATAGATAGGTTCTTGATTGGTAAGGGGATCAAAAGTGAGGGGAAAAATGTGGGAGAAAGAGATTGAGAAACATATCAGCCATGATCGAATGATTTAGCAGACTCGATGGGCAAAATGGCCTAATTCTGCTGCTATATCTTTTGATTTTATGGTTAGGCAAACTGGTGTTTCTCATATATGTTAATAAGATTGGAGTTGTGGGGGTAGATGGTATTATTTACAAATGTCATGAAATTTGGCGAAGTGTGGTAAATAGTGAGGAAGATAATAAACTTTAAGATAATATAGACAGGCTGATAGAATAGGCAGCAAAATAGCAGATAAAATTCAACGCAGAAAGATTTAGGATGACAGATTTTGGGTAGGAACAAAGAGGAGAGGTAATACAAGCTAAATGATACAACTTTAAATGGAGAGCAAGAACAGAGAAACAGCCTGGATGGTGGAGCACGAAGGTAAGTTAACAAAGCAGTTCATGAAGTATCGAAGATCATGGGCTTTATAAATACAGGCATGGTATATACAAACCTTAAATTAAGCCAAACTTATGTAAAAAAGTGATTCATCCCAGTGGGCATATAGCTATGCTATGTACAGTTATATGGCTGGTCCCAGAGCTGTTCTTTAGAGAACGATAGAGGTAAGAGAAGATTTGATGGAGGTTTTTAAATTCATGAAGGGCTTAGATAGAGTAAATAAAAGGAAACAGCTTCCAATGGCTGAAAGATCAACCATCAGATGGCACAGGTTTAAGATGATTGGTAAAAGAACAAGGGACAACACGAGAAAAACTTTCTTATATGTGAACTGGTTAGAATTTAGAATGCACTTCCAGTGAGGTGGTGGAATCAGATTCAATAGGAATTAGATCAATACTTGAAGAAAGAAAATAATTACAGGTTATGAGGAAAGAGTGAAGAGTCGGACTGGCTGATGCTCTGTGAAAAGCTGCCATAGACTCAATAACCAAAAGGCCTATTTCGGTGCTATACTTTTCCAAGATTCTAAGACACAGAACTTAAACAACAGGTGGAGAGATTTTGGAGCTGGTTTTCTTCCAGGTTCAATTCTCCTCAGGTGTACCGCACTGGTGGGAAGTGGGTGCATATGTTTTTCCTGCCCAGAGACCAGTTCCCTCCCCATGTTGTGTCTTGAATCTAAACATGAGGTAAGAAATGGATGAACAGTTGCAGCTGCTCTCTGTGCTGTCAACATTGAAGTCTTGTGCCTGAAGCTGGCTGGAAATAGACTGAAGGCCTCAATCACCCCCAAGAGTTTTGGAATTGGAAATTTGCTTCGTAAGTGTTTGGTCTGTTCCTAAATCTGTTACAGACCCTTTGGTGAATCAGAGGTCCAGGCTTCCCAATGCAGGGTGTTCTGGTGTGCCCAGCATGACTTCCAGAGGGAATTGTGATGGGTGGGAAGGAGGAGGAGGAGGAGGAGGAGGTGGTGAGCTGGGAGGAGAGGAGGATGGTAATTTGAAATTTCCTTTCCACCTCATTATAATGGAAACATGTTTTAGCAGGTCTTACAGGCTGCATATACAAATGATGGGGAATCTAGTAGAAATCCTACAGTTTTACTCGTGGTTGAGGCCTTGGGGAGAGTTGAGGGGGAGTGGAACAGAAACCTAATGTTATGGGCCTCGACATCTTTTGCACCATTGCAGCGCAGAGGCAAATCCACCTTAACAACTCAATCTTTGCAGAATAGCTGACTCATTTTAGTGGAGTTCCACACCCTAAATCTGTTTACGGCTACTTCCTCTAGTAGGTTCATGCTTGGAGTGAGGCAAGAGCTAGCAAATCCAGGAGATTTAAATGTGGAACTGTCGACTGCCCTTCAAGCTGTCAGTCAGTATTAGCATTACTGAGAGGTGCTTTCAGGCTCCAGGTGGTCTTTTACAAAGGCGTTTGAGCAGCAAGGTGTGCATAGGATGGGTGTAGAGGGTGTGATGGAGATTACTCAGCCATTAGTCCTATGTGAAGGACATTGCAAATAAAAAGCCAGAAAAATATTTGGTTACCATCTTGCTATTCAGCAGTGATGCTATTTCCTTGAGACCTTTCTCAGTAAATTCACTTGTTTTTCTGGATGTATAACAACATAGCAAACTCCTACGCACAGCTCAGCTACTAGACCACAAGGAAAGTGGGTGGAGCTTGATCGTGTGCCTAATAGCCGAGTATGTTTGTGTTCTTTGGTTTTAATCTTGGGCATTGAACTGTAAAATGTCAGACTGAATAAGAGTTGAAATGATTAAGTTTTACAGAGACACACTGCAGCGTTGCAGTTGTTTAATGTGCATGTGAGCCTGTGCACTTTTCACTTTCTCCAATCGGGAACTTTTATTAGGCTCTTTGTGTACTAACCAGAGAGTATTATAGTCCAAAGTACAAACCAAGGAATGGACAAACAAAACATATAAAGACAGCAGACATCTGTAAGTTTAGAAGGTAGGGTCCAATAAATATCTTTGCAAGGGAGTGCCACCATAAAGGAGAGCTTCATTCCAACCTCCACAAAAACAGAAGCATTTAAATCTGGAATGTTACTTAGACAATTGAGAACTAAAGGCTGAACCATAACTTTTGAATTAATTTGATTTTCTATACAGGACAGGCCTAGCTGTATCTCTGCTATATTGGTTTTAAGTTGCTTAGGAAAGTGTAATCTTTGGATTAATTCCAGGGTTATATTACACTTGATCAGATTGTGCCCTTGTATATATATCATAAGTAGTCTCACAACACCAGGTTAAAGTCTAACAGGTTTATTTGGTAGCATGAGCTTTCGGAGCACTGCCCCTTCATCAGGTGAGCCCAATGCCAGCAACTCCACATCATTGCATATATAGAATTATCCAATGATACAGCATAGAACAAAGGTCCGTGATGTCAGTGCCAGTTCTGTGGAAGAGCTATTCAAATACTCTTGCGTCCCTACTTTTACCTGCACTGGCCTGCAAAATTCCCCCCTTCAGGAATTAATCCAATTCCCTTTCGAGATTGCTGTTGAATCTGCTTCTACCATCCTTTTTAGACAGTTCTTTTTGATCAACACAATCTGTTGTGTAAGAAATGGCTCCCTTATGAACTCTCTGATTCTTTACCATAAATATGTGTCATAAGGTTACCCGACCCTTCCGACCACATGAAACAATTTCTCCTTCTTCTAACAAACCCTTCATGATTTTGAACACCTCTCTCCAATCACCTCTTGGTGTCCTCTGCTAAGGAGAATCCCAGGCCTGAATGTTGTGCTTGACAGGAGCACGCGATTGGTGGAGCAAGAAGCGACATGATATACGAAGCGGCAAATTGCGCAGAGGGTGTGGAGAGTCTGCAGAAGGATCTAGATAGGCTGGGCGAATGGGCCAGGAACTGACAAATGGAATTTAATGTTGGCAAGTGCGAGGTGGTCCACTTTGGTAGGAATAATGGTAGGAAGGACAATTACTTACGTGGAGAAAAACTGCAGCAGGCGACGGTGCAGAGGGACCTCGGGGTCCTTGTGCATGAGTCGCAAAAACCCAGCCTGCAGGTGCAGCAGGTGGTCAGGAAGGCGAATGGGATGCTGGCCTTCATAGCGAGGGGGATTGAATATAAAAGTAGGGAGGTCTTGCTGCAGCTGTATAGGGCATTGGTAAGGCCGCAGCTGGAGTACCGTGTGCAGTTTTGGTCGCCGTACTTACGCAAGGATATTTTGGCCTTGGAGGGAGTGCAGAGGAGGTTTACTAGGTTGATGCCGGAGTTGAGGGGGTTGAGCTATGAGGAGAGGCTGAATAAACTAGGCTTGTACTCGTTAGAGTTTAGAAGAATGAGGGGAGATCTCATTGAGACGTATAAGATGATGAATGGGATGGATAGGATAGAGGTGGAGAGACTCTTCCCGCTCAGAAAGGACAGTAGGACTAGGGGGCATATCCTCAAGATAAAGGGGAGGCGGTTTAGAACCGAGTTGAGGAGGAACTTCTTCACTCAAAGGGTGGTGAATCTCTGGAATTCTCTGCCCGTTGAAGTGGTGGAGGCTGCCTTGCTAAATATTTTTAAGATGCGGGTTGATGGGTTTTTGATAAGCGAGGGGATTAAGGGTTATGGGGAGAGGGCAGGAATGTGGAACTGAGCCACGACAGATCAGCCATGATCTTATTGAATGGCGGGGCAGGCTCGAGGGGCTAGATGGCCTACTCCTGCTCCTGTTTCTTATGTTCTTATGTTCTTATGATATGCAGTCCTCACTGGAATCAACCCCTGACCTTGATTTCATGCTGACTGGTCAATTAGCTGGCTCAGTGGGGGCGTTAAGAGGGCGGGCGCAAAAAAAAGGAGTGGACAGGCACTCCCTGAAGGCTGACAGCTGACTCAGGCAGCTGTGATACTGTAAAGTTGAAAGGAGCTTAATAAAATGCTGCAAACTGTCAATACTGCAAATCCAAGCACCTGACAGCAGAACCACATAGGCCCACAGCCTATGTGAATGGTTTCAAGAGGCAGATAGACATACTTCTAACAAAGAAAGGGAAAGAGGGATATGGGGAACAGGTGGGGAAATGGATTTGAGTCCTGAGAGAGATCAGCCATGATCTGATTGAATGCTGGAGCAGGCCCGAAGGGCAGAATTTGCCTATTTATGCTCCTAATTCCTGTGTATAAGGTGTGGGACACCAACATTATAGGCACGCTGTGAGGAAGCTAAGCCAGTGTTTTATAAAGATTCAGCATAACGTCCTTTCTTTTGTATTCAATGCTGCTGTTTAGGAAGGCAATGATCCCATGTTTATAACATCCATCTCATTTTGTCCAGGCACCTTCAAAGGTTTATGTTCGTATATCGTATATTGTTTTTACACCACCCTTAAAATCATACTATTTAGTGAGTTCAGTGGTTCTCAAATTTTTTCATATATGGACCGCCTACCAGTCCCACCACATGTTTTGCACTGCACTTGTGGACGTCAGATTCAAGGAGTTGGATCTAATCACAGGAGAGCGTCTGCACAAGTCTTCCAGCGGGTAGGGGATCCTCTCTCAACTCATTCGGGTGGCAGAAGGGGCTGAGGCTGGATTCCTGGCCAATGGCAGTGCAAGGTCAATTTGACTTATTAATGAGCCAATTGATACCTTTTATCCTGAACCCACCACAACTCAGTGGTGACTGAGAAGTTTACTGGGAGCCTCATAGCTTTCTCATGCCCTCAGAAAGCGGCCCAGAAAATTCTGTCAGTTTGCCCGCAGCCTCGCAGCAGGGAGATCTCTTGTTATCATTCACTCTGAATTCGCTAGGGGGACCTAGCATCGGGAATGGAGGATGCCATTGAGAACCGCCTCCACTCTTACCTCCAATCTCCTGTGCCCTTCCTCCCCCCTCCCCCCCCCGCATGACTGATGACCCATGATCCCCACCACTCATCTTTGATTTGGAGGTAGCTGCAGATTCCTTGGCCTCTGGTGAGTGCATTGACACCAGCAGCCACTGTTCCTGCTGGTGCTAATTGTGCTGAGTAGCTGCTGATTTCAATTGGTTGTCAATTAACACTTGGCAGGCAGGACCTTGCGCTGCCATTGGCCAGGAACCCTGCCTCAGTCCCTTCTGCCATCTGACTTAGTTGAGGGAGGATCCCCACCTACGCCTCCCCCCGCAGGAAGACTTTCTTATGGCAAAGGCCTAATATACGCCATTTTAATGCCTGAAAGGGCATGCGATTCTGTCTGGCCTCCCCTCGGAACTGACTTGGCTCTCCACCAATTGTTTGACCAATGGGGCAAGGTTCCCTTCAACCAAACCAAAATGCAGCCCAAACTACCAGGTCATAAATCACCTCACTCATATTATCACCATTATTTTGCATCGGGCCTGCACTCACACAGTCACAAGCCTCGCTGGATTTGGGCTTCAGACTATCAGATTTAATGCTATTAATGCCAAGGTTTTGAGAGGAAAAAAAACTTAGGAAGAGTTTCAGACCAGGATCAAAACATTCAATGTGCACAAAAAAAAACTGCTGAAGCACATTCAAAAACCAAAGCATAGACAACAGAATGTAACACAACCAGCAGGAAGAACTGCTACCTTGAGCATGTTCAGACACGTTGTCAAGTCTTGGTGACGCCAAGCCAGGGAACAGGCCAAGCACCTCACTGGGTGACATCACATAGTCTGACACTCTTATAGAAATTGAAAATATTTTGTAGCTTTACACGACTAAGTGTAATGCATTTTTGTGCATTACTTTTGTTCTTAAATATCATAAGTAAATTATTAATGTATAAAAGAAACAAAGGTATACACATCTTTATATCATACAGATTGGTATTATAAAGAGAATCCATTTATTTAAAAAATTCAAATGTGTAGGGAAATCATCACAATAAATTTCTTAGAAACTAATGTTTATCTTACATTTTATATTAATCAGCTAAAATCAATCTTCTGAAACTATATTGTTATGCTCGCACATGTGGAAAGTTCCAAAGAAGAATCACATTCAACTCGAAACTGAACTCTGATCCTCTCTCCACAGATGCTGCCAGACCTGATGAGTTTTTCCTACACTTCCTGTTTCAGTTCTGATTTTCCAGCATCCACAATATTTTGCTTTTATTTCAATGTTTAATTCACAATCGCTACTCTTCCAGGAATGTCTGTAAGAAGTCCTGCTCTTCTCGTCGATGGGATTTCCATTTGCCTCCTTCACTTTTCTCACCTTTCCTTGCTTTCCATTTCCCTCCTGCTTCTTGATAAGGTGCTTATCAAAGCTTGTTTTCGCAACCAAACCTCCTTTCTCAGAGACCTCTCCAGCTACAACTAATTCCACCTGGATTCCAACTGATATTCCATCCTTCATTGTGAACCTGTGGAATTCATTGCCATGGAAGGCTGTGGAGGCTAGGTCATTGAGTATATTTAAGATAGAAATAGATTGGTAAGGGGATGAAAGGTAACAGGGAAAAAGCAGGAGAATGGGTTTGAGAAGCTTATCAGCCATAATCGAATGGTGGAGCAACCATGATGGGCCGAATGGCCTATTTCTGCTCTTATATCTTATGTTTGAAATCCACCCAGGATTTCAGGTATCTCTGGGGAATACAGCATTCCTCGGATGGCTGGTCTCACCACATTCTGAGATCCACACTCAGTGCCAGTGCACTGTATACACTCAGCCTCTCTCTCTCCAGCAGCACCAACTCATGTTTATCTCAAAGCTGTCTCGGTTCACGGTTTCATTTCATCCTTTGCCTCATCTCATTCCAAAACAATGATCTTTTACTCTACCTTCCAGGTGTTAAATTCCAAAATCTATGGGTACTAACATCCCTCCAGACCCTTCTCTTCCCTCTGATACTCACCCCTTCTTCTAATGCCACCCCTTGCCACGTATTCACTATACCCTCTAACTTTCACGTCTCTGATGCTAAATAAACTGTCCTTAGCAAAAGATTCATTCTTATCCCTTTTGATGCTCCCAACTCAATGAATTTCGATCTCAGTACAATATTGAACTCTTCGTCGTCATGTGGAGATGCCGGCGTTGGACTGGGCTGAGTAAGGGTTGTCTGTACCTGTAAAGACTTGATTACCTGTAAAGATTTACATTCCAAACATTATCTTGTAATTTTGCCTATATATGCTGTTTGTGAAACTTATCTCCCCACTCACCTGATGAAGGAGCAGTTCTTCAAAAGCTTGTTATTCCAAATAAACCTGTTGGACTTTAACCTGCTGCTGTGAAAGTCCTTGCCCATTGCCTTAGTCTCCACGTATTTCTTTGAAGGGCAATCGTCAGCCTGACCAGTGGACCCTTTCACCCACCTCCAGTATTCTTCCTCTACCTGGACCCCTTCCTCTTGCACCCAAAAACCTTTGAGCTCACCTGTTACTGGGATTCTCCAATGCTGCTGTGGTGAATAGAGTTTTAGTTGAACACCAATTTCTCCATTCTCACTGGAAGCGGGGCGGGAGTGGAAAAGATCAGGGAATCGCACCACCCCTCCTTTCATTGAGATGTCACCATCTTAATTTCTGAGGGCTGAATCTGCTACTTTCTCTTAGGTCTAACCCTGAAATTGTAAAACTGTTGACAAGGGTTGTGCTATTGTTGTCTGGTATACGAACATCTAACTTGCCGGGATTGAATACTACATCTCAGAAACCTCTTTCTACTTAACCCTGAACCATGACCACACCACAAAACATCAAGCTGTTATTTCCACGACTGTCACTGACTTTATCTCCTCTTCAGATCTTCCCTTTACAGATGCCCACCTCATAGTCCCTTAACCCAACACATCCTCCTCCTACCTCCTTTTCAAAAGCCACAAACAGAATATCCTGTAGACTCACCAAATCAGCCTGTTCCTGCTCCACTGAACTTATTTAATCCTCTATTTTCTTTATTTTTTTCTCTCCTTGGCCAGTCTCTTCCCACCTAACTCCATCATTTCAACTATTTCTAGTTTTTTGCCTGTTCCTCACTCTGGATGTCCAATCTCTTGACAGCTCCAGCCCCCAGCAGGATGGTCAGGTGAATCTTTACTTCTTTCTTGAACAGAGACCTATTAGTCCCCATTCAACCCCATCCTCCTCCATCTAGCTGAATTTATTGCCTCGTTGGAAAAATTCTCTTTTCACTTGTCTCGTTTCCTCCAAATAAAAGGTGTTGCTATGGGCGACATGAGCCTTGTTATGCTTGCCATTTTGGGATCTGTAAAACATTCCTTCTTCCTGATCGACTCAGACCCTCTTTCCCACAACTCTTTTTTGTTGAGTGTATCAGTGCTTCCTCCAGCTCTGAATCAGAACTGGAAATAATTATCAACTTGCTTCTAATTTCCTCCCTTCACTGATTTTCACATGATACATCTCCAACACTTCCCTTCCCTTCTTTGATTTCAGGGGATAGGGTATTCACTAATATTCATTATAAGCTCCTGACTCCCATGGTTACGTCAACTGTGCTTTCTCGCACCCTGCTTCCTGTAAGGATTCCATCCCATTCTCCTAGTTTCTGTTTCTTTCACATCTGTTCTGATAATGCGACCTATCACAATAGCGCTCTGGCATGTCTTCTTTCTCCTCAACTGGGGATTCACCTACTGTGGCTGGCAGCGTTTGTAACCACGTTTGACTTATTGCAATTTTGCTCTCACTCCTTTCCTTGCATGTCAGACCTACAATGGTTTCTCCTTGTCTTCACCTTCTGTCCCACAAGCATCAGCGTTAAAAGGGTCAACCCACAGCACGTGAACTGCAGTGTTTCAAGAAGGCAACTCACCACCACCTTCCCAAGGGCAACTAGGGATAGACAATAAATGTTAGCTAGCCAGTGACACCCATGTTCCACGATTGAATTAGAAGAACCCACCACCCTTCCAGCATAATGCCACCACCAAATACATCTCCCCACTCCTGCCCCTGTCAGTATTCTAAAGCTCCCTCCGTGACACTCTGGTCCACTCCTCTATCACCACAAAAACCTCATCCTCTTCCCACGGCACCTGCCCACACATTCATTGGAGGTGTAACACCTGCCCTTTTGCCGTCTCCCTCCTCATTGCCCAAGGCCCTAAATACATCTTCCAGGTGAAGCAGTGATGTATGTCTTTCTACTTCTTTCTGTTTGGTTCACTGTGTTTGCTGCTCAGACTGAGGCCTCCTCTATAATGGGGGGAACAAATGCAGACTGAGGGCCACTTTGCACAATGCCTTCATTCAGTCCAAAGATGTGCTGGTTAAGTTGGTTGTTTGTCATTTTAATTCACCACCTTGATCTCACTCTCACATTTCCACCTCGTCCTGCTACAACGTTCCAGTGAAGCTCAATACAGACTGGAGAAACAGCATCTCATCTTCTGACTAGGCATTTTGCAGTCTTCTGGACACAACATTGAATTCAACAACTCCAGACCATGAACTCTCTCCACCATCTTGATTTTTATTTTACAAAATGCCAGTCTGTATCTTGTTTTCGTATTTTTCTTTTCCAACAGAGCTGTTCATTATTCTTCCATTGACACCTACTCTGGACTAATGTGTCTTTACCGCAACCATTAACACTGGCTTTGCCTTTTGTTTCATAACATCTTTGTTATTTAATCTCCCTATCCCAGACCTCCCCTTCAGTCCAAAGATGTGCGGGTTAGATTGATTGACCATGCTAAATTTCCCCATAGTGTCAGCGGGAATAACAGGGTAAATACTTGGGGTCAAGGGGATAGGGCCAGGATGGGATGGCGGTTGGTGCAGACTTGATGGGCTGAATGACCTCCTTCTGCACTGTTGGATTCTATGATTCTTTTCTTCTACTTCCCTTTCAGCAATATAAATATAAATCTTTCTATCTCCATAAGAAGAGTCATACTTGACTGGGAACATTGGGTAGGATTTTCCAGCCGCGCTTGCCCCAAGACTGGAAAATCCCACCTGAGGTCAACGGACCTTTGCATGCTCTGTGTCCCACCTGCCACAGAAATCAACAGGTAAATTCCACCCAATAACTCTGTTTCTCTCTCCACAGATGCTGCCAAACTCAACTTTTCCAGCACTTTCTGATTTTATTTCCAGCGTCTGCAGTATTTTGCCTTTATTTTATGACAGCGAAAGAATGTTATTCTTACAGTACATGCTAACCCCCAGGTTATTTGCTGCATGCAGTCATAATTAGTATGGGCTTGCCTGCTTTGCCATGCACATGTGTTCATATTTAGGCTGAGAACTATGTTGCATAACTGTGATCACATAGTAGTTCATATTGAGAGTATAGTGGGAAAGCATAAGTGTCAACTCAGGCTTCAATATGTAAATAGAATATTCCACACTGCAGATAGAAGCAAGCAATATTCCAGGTTGCAGGCATGGTCATAATTGTCAGTGACATCTCTGACAGTTTTTTTTAAACCTGGTGAATGAGAAAATTGGGAGAAAGATTGCAATGACAGCCAGTCCTACACATGAACTCTTAATTGTGCTGTGGAGCTGAAAACCTTACCTTGAAAAGCAGACCAAGAAAAGGTTTTGAAAAGATCAAGTTTCTTCACAGGTTTTTTTTTAGCCAGAATGTAATGAACCAAGGAAGCAAGTTGTCTTGTGTTAATTATTCTTTCCATTAATTTAATTGAGCTTCAGATCTGACCATTGGTAGCAAATGACTCATGCTTAACTGGCAATTCTAATTATTTTAGCAATAGTATAAATGCCAGAAGTTCTTTTTGGAAGTAAGTGAAGCCAGGTAAGTTTTAAGTGATTGGGATTTGAGTAGAAATAATAGTTCTTGTTTCTAAAACTAAAAAAAAACACAAAGTATCATTATTCTTACTTTTTTTTTTCATAGTTATTGTAGGTTCCACTAAAAAATTTGTAGATTAGCACCTGAAAAGTTAACTTGTCTTCTCTCTTTGCAGACTGTTATGTAGTATTAGTGTTTTCTGCTGTTTCAGATTTTGATGACTCTTTGTATTTAGTATAGAACTATAAGTTATTGATTTATCAGCCAGTTTTCTTGATTTAAGAATTAATGATTAAATTACGCAAAGCCAGGGCTGAGGTTGTTGCATCCTACATTGAGTCAACAAGATGAGGCATTGAACACAATTATGGAAACAAGTCATTCAGTTAATTGTCACACTTATAGGTACCAGGAAATTCCAGAATTAGTAGGTACTATGAGGCGTGTTAGAACTCTATCAACAGAAATCTGTCAAGGGATTTGTGCAGAGACATGAGGCAGACAGGGTTTGTTCAGCAACAATAACCACAACTTGTTTTTATATAGTGAAGCATACCGAGCTGTATCAAACAAAATTAGACATGCACTACAGAAAGAAATACCCGGATAGGTGACCATTAGATTGGCCAAAGAGGTGGATTTTAATGAATGCCTGAAAGACAGTTTGGGTGGAAACGTTCAGAGCTTAGGGCCTTGGCATCTAAAAGACAATGTCAACAATGGTGGGGTAAAGAAAATTGGGGCACACTGGCATCTGAGTATCGTCAGGTTGTGGAAGGTTGCAGAGATGGTGGGGGGCTGAGGTAATGGAAGGATTTGAAATCAAGGATGAGAACTTTTAACACTGAGGCATTGCCAAACTGGGAGACAATAATCTAGGTCAGCAAGTGCCAGGGTGCTATATGGACAGGAGTTGGTGCTAGTTAAAATATGGGCACTGAATGTGTTCAGTTCTCAAAGACAATTGCTAAATAATAGTACTTCTTTTGAGCTGCATGCACAAGGTGTGATGTTCACAGGAAGGGGATTGTTTCAAGTCTCTGAGTAACTGTTGTCAAATTGCTATTATATACCTTCCAGAAGAAGAGATAAAGAGCAGAGAAAGAGTATGCATCACCCCTTCTGTGCAACAGAAGAATAGAGACCTAATCCAGACAGGATAGGTTAACTCCTATTGACTTACTCAGCTGCCCTCTCTCCACAATAAAGAGTGTAACATCATTGTATTGATACTTTAACTATTTTGTCAGTCATTGTACCAATCTATAGTCCTCTGAACAAAATGTATTGAAAGATATAAACAAATAAAAAAAATATATACTTTTAAAAAATTGGTGGCATTCTTTGCTTTTGTTCAGTATGATATTGGTATGCTTTTCTTCATAAATTCAGAGTAATTAAAAGCTTTCTGAGTGTTTTGGGGTTCTTTTGTGCTAACAATAACCATAATTGCATTGCCATCAACAAATTACAATAAGTGTAAAGAATCATAGAATCCCTACTGTAGAAGGAGGCCATTCAGCCCATCGAATCTCTACTGACCACAAATTCCACCAGGCCTTATTCCGGTAAACCCCACACATTTACCCTGCTGATCCACCTGACACTAAGTTCAATTTAGAATGGCTAATCAACCTAACCAGCACTACTTTATAACGAGTGGACTAACCTAGCCAAAGTGCACACTTAAATAATGAAATTCCTGAGATATGTTAGCAATTATACTTTACCAAAGCTGTTTCCCTTGTATGTATTCAATGCTTGAAGTGGAATTCAGGGTTTGTTTTTAACTCTGGTACAAGCATCAGCTAAAGCTAAATAGTCACTGGCATAACAGAAGAGAACAAGGCAGCCAGCAAACTGGAGGATAGTGGTGTGACCCCATTGTTAAAATTGGGAAGCCTGAATTTGGTTTAAGGGGACACAGGGGAATGTTCTCTGGCACAGCTTAAATGATGCTCCAGGATGGGAATTGTGGACAGGCAAGATATCCTCACGGGGTTTTGAGTTGAGCTGTTTTCTAGAACTGGCTGCTTGGGGCTGCTGGTGTTCCAGTTGTCTGCAACTTGAAGAGACAATTGGCCTGATCAGTTTCACTAAACAGTGGAAGTTATAAACTGCCTTCTTCATTTCATTGTATACCTCCTTGAATATGACACAGGTTTGCAACACAATCCATAACTGTTTCTGGATTATCCTATTTCTGACTTTCCATGATGCAGTCTTTTTTTTAACATATGAAGTTTGTAAAAGAAAATTCTAGTTAAGGCGAAGCTGGGAAGATAGAATGAGTTCCTCATTAACAAAGAAGCCGTGGGATAAACATTATGAAAAGGTGTTGCTCGTTATTGTTATTAGGCTACTTTGGATTAATGATTGTCTGCAATGTTTTGTACTAGCTTGCAATGCTTGCTTCTATAGCAACTAAATAAAGACGAGCACCACTTGTTACCTAGCTTAGAAACAGCGTCTGTTGATTTTATTTCTTTTCCATGAGTGAACCTGACTGCACGTTTCCTAAATCCAAAACTTTGAATAAATTATCATTGAATTCTTACAGTGGAGAAGGAGGCCAGTCAGCCCATCTAATCTGCACCAACTCTCTGACAGAATATTTTACCCAGGCCCTCTCCCCTGCCCTATGCCCATAACCTCACACATTTACCATGGCTAATCCATATAGCCTACACATTTTGGGACACTAAGGGACAATTTTACTATGGCTAATCCACCTAACCTGCACATCTTTAGACTGTGGGAGGAACCAGAGTGCCCGGAGGAAACCCATGCAAATACGAGGAGAATGTGCATACTCCACACGGACAGTCACTCAAGGCTGGAATTGATCCCAGCTCCCTGGCACTGTGAGGCAGCAGTGCTAACCACTGTGCCATCTCAGAAGTAAAACATTATTTTGTGATTACAAATAATGTTCCTTGTTGTGATCCAATGAAATGAAAAGGATCAGAGGAGCCAGCGCTCAGTTGCCCCCTGGTTTTCCTCTTCCTCCCTTTTAAGGAAAAAATTGACACTAATTGACACTTCTCCATCAAAGAGTGTGGAAATCAGTAATTCCTCTGTTAAAGGGCTGGACTTGTATACTGGGTTCAATGGAATTTTTCTGAACTTTGAAAGCTTTTGCAGTAGACTGTTGTTCTTGTTGTACTTTAATCTGAGTGGCTTCAAATTTCAAGAGACTTTCCATCTTCATTCAGGACAACATTTTAACTTTGCTTCATTCAAAAAGACTGAGGATATCAGTAATGGCTCATTATGTAAAATATCTTCTTGTCTTTGTGTCTGGCAGCATGGTGGCACAGTAATTAACACTGCTGCCTCACAGTGCCAGGGACTTGGGTTTGATTCCGGCCTTGGGTCATTGTCTGTGTGGAGTTTGCATGTTCTCCCTGTGACTGAGTGGGTTTCCTCCAGGTGCTCCAGCTTCCTCCCACACTCCAAAGATGTGTGGGTTAGGTTGATTGGCCATGCTAAATTGATCCTAGTGTCAGGGGATTAGCAGGGTAAATATGTGGGGGTATGGGTCTGGATGGGATTGTGGTCAGTGCAGACTCAATGAGCCAAATGGCTCCTTCTGCACTGTAGTGATTCTATGATACAATGTTAAGGTTTTGAAATATTTTTCGATTGGATCATATGAACCAGTTGATAACTTGTGACAGAGAATTCCATTCAATGTAGTTAGAGAGACACTGTTTATCTATGCAGATACTTGTTTATCAGTTATCAGGAGGTTTTTGAGTTAAAGTACAGAGGTCACTGAAACCCCAGACATCAGTCCAAAGGGACAGTTCTTATCATTGTTCAGTAATATTCCAGAGACCCTTCTCTTGCTTTGTCACATTTCAGTGCCACATCACAGTACTGAAACTGAGAAACACAGCACTGAACCGCACCTTGCTAAATGTTCACTAAAAACACACACACATTTCATGAAATAGAGCAAACTTTTGTGTCCATTTACAAAGCAATCCCAAGAAAATGTTAATTCCGGTTCCAAGTGAATGCTGAGAGGAACTGCATTCCACTGAATGCAGCCTTGGGGCCCATATTTATGTCAAAGTTAGCCTATTTGAATTCCTGATCCTTGGTTTGCTTTGTGTTTTCCACAAGCTATGTTTTGTTTATGTTGGCAGTAATATTACAAATACAATTCAGTCTGATAGAGCATTGATGGAAAGCTAATTTATTGTGTGAAGTTGGCTCATTTGGTAGCAATCTCTTTTCCAAGTCAAAAATTTGCTTGTTCAAGAAGGTTTGAGCACGTAGAACTCGAGTTTGTTTTGGTAATTGTGGTGAAAGTGTCAGCATTCGCCATCATTGCTCCACTGAAAGTGGAAGCAACATATGGGGCGTGATTCTCCCGTCCCGTTGCACTGCTCGATTTGCGCAGCGGGCCAGCAGATAACAAGGAGGACCTGTAGCGAGATTCGTGACAGGCTTCCAACCAATCACAACTCTCCCAGGCCATTTTTAAAAAATGTAATAAGCCTCGCGCCGGAAATCAGCGTGAGGGTAATTACGGTGGATTACAATGGTCATTTCCATTATCATTCGTTAGACTGGGACAGTATCATTCGAGTTTGCTAACGTCTGCCTCCCCAGCTGAAAAAGGTTCCCACCAGCGGGAAATAAAGCTGGTCCCCATAAATGGGAACCGGCATGGTCATTCCCGTTCGTGGGGACAGAAGCCATTAAGACACCGCTGTGAATTTGGGAGTGGAGCTGCCCCTTGGGTAGTGCCAGCCTGGCACCCTGGCATTGCCCATAGGGCACTGGGCAGTGCCAAAGGGACAGGACCAGTGGGATGGGGCCTACAGGGAACAGAGCCAATTGGTGGTTGTGGGGAACTTACTGCGCGCTCTGCATTAGAGATTGTTGGGGTATCAGCGATCCGGGAGATATCAGGGGTCCGTAGAGAGATTCTGAACTGGCGTCCAGCCAGACGTTCATGGAACTGGGGGCAATTTGGTTTGGACATAGGGAGAGAGAGGGGAGGGTTGGCCATTTGGGGCGGGAAGTCAGGGAGAGGGTTGGGCTTAACGTGGGGGTAGGAGTTCGTAGAGGCTGTCAATTGCGGAAGGGGTCACAGGAGCTGATGAATGGGGGGGATGTCAGGGAAGCTGGCGATCATTTGAGGTGAGTGGTTGGGAAGTCAGCAATCAGGAGGAGGCAGCCTGGAAAGCAATTGGGAGGCCAGTGATCAGGGGGCCAGCGACAGGGGATGAGGGCCAGTGTGAATATGCCAAACTACCCACTGACAGATCAGTGTATGGACAGTGGCGTGCTGATGCCAGTCTCTTGGGTGTGTTCAGGCTCCCCCAGTGTGCTGGAAATCAATCCCAGTACGTGCACACAAAAAATGGACAGGAGAAAATTATGGGCCTGTGTCTTGTTATTGCACAACTGTATTTAGTATCACTTATTTGTGTATCACTGTATTTGTATCACTTCGCTGCGGTGTGAAGATATAACCACAAATGAAAATCACAAGCGAGAGAATGTTGTGTAAATTTTTAAATATAAACAGGCTGTTTAGGGAGCTACCCCCCCACCACCACACTCGCCTCCGCCACCCTCCAACGATCTTTGATCCCAAACTGACACGTCACTTTTAATTTAGGGCCAGGTTCTTCGACTTCCCCCCGCAGTTGGGATTTTCCGATCCCGCTGCAGTGAACAGAATGTAGATGAGCACCAAGTTCTCCATTCCCACTGGCAGCGGTGGGGCATAAACTGCTGGAGAGTTCTAGCATTTAAATAATCATATGAGAATTCAGTAATTTGGGCTGGGGCTTGCCCAGCCATTTATCTTCCTGGAGTCCATACGCACATCTGAATCCCCAGCGTGAGTTGTTTCTGCGTTCTTAAATATATATAAGTTGATGGAAATCAACTTATAATATGTTAAACAAACTCTTAACTTTACTTTAACTTTTTGATCACATGGTCATAGGTGCAGGGTTGTGAGGAAGGTCTCATTCTCAGATTTCTCCAGTGTAAATCACATTACGACCCTCTCACAAGAGTTAGCGACCATAATGGGATTTACCTACATGTTGGAACGGCTGTGAAAATCCTGGCCAGTATTAATAATGGTGATCATCAAACTATCAGATTATCATAAAAACCCATCTTGTTTACTCAAATCCTTTAGGTAGGGAAGTCTGGCTTTTACGGGACTCAAGACCCATAGCAATGTAGTTGATCCTTTACTGTCATGGAAATGGCCGAGCAGGCCTTTCTGTTGTATCTCAAGAAAAGTAGATTGGACAATATATACTGGCCTTAGCAGCAACAACCACATCATGCAGAGAAATTCAATTAGATTTTAACATTGAGGTATTTTTACTTTTGCCTATGTCACAGCAGCATACTGTTGTCAGTTCAGTGGAACAGTGCTAGTAATATTTTTTACTAGCACGGAAAGTTCCCTGTTATATATAGACATCCTGAACAAATAGTTAAGATATGAAAAAGGAAACAATCATTATTGCTGCCTGAAGCTGTGACTTTGGTGAAATAGAGCAAAACTGGTTGACCACAAGGCTCAAATATTACTAGGTGATGCCACAAATAATTTGCAATGTAACAATATACAAGACATTCAGAGCAAAGCAGGGTTATTGCAATGCATTAAGGAGTCAGCAGAACATTATCACAGGGGACAACTGAAAGGCTACTAGTTCACAATGAATAAACAGTAATGCTAACCCATCAGACCTCCTTCCAGGGATCATCAGCTTGAGTCTTCCAGGGTCCACTGACTGTCCTTAGTTGGATGACAAGCTTTTTCTCTGGCCACTAGTTGGACAATTCAGCAAACATTGGTGTCAGGGTCTCAACTTAAAGTTGAAAATCCTGCCCATGCAATTAATTACCTTTGAAGTTTAAAGTTTCAAAGTTTAAAGTTTATTTATTAGTGTCATAAGCACGCTTACATTAAAACTGCAATGAAGTCACTGTGAAAATCCACATTCTGCCGCCTGTTCAGGTACACTGAGGGAGAATTTAGCATGGCTAGTGCATCTAATCAGCACGTCTTTTGGACTGGGAGGAAACCAGGATGCCTGAAGGAAACCCATGCAGACATGGGGAGAACATGCAGACTCCGCACACACAGTGACCCAAACCGGGAATCAACCCTGGGTCCCTAGCACTGTGAGGCAGCAGTGTTAACCACTGTGCCACCCTGCTACCCAAGTTTAGTCACTGTCGTTATTTTGACAAAAGCTGTCAAATGCGAACAGCAAAATCCCAGGAATAGCAAATTAAATAAATAGCCTGTCGACCTGCTTTTGCTTGTGGCAATAATTCTGTTCTTCATTCAGCGCCATTTAATTTTATATCCACTCAAAAAGAGGGCTTTAATATCCTGTTTAAAGCAGGACGCCTCTAACAGTGCCGTGTATTGTGAAGTCCTGCAGAAAGTGCCATCTCAGATAGAGGGCTGAATTTTACAATCAGTGATGAAGCAATGGCGCTTGTTGCTGACCTCAGGCCTAACTATCTTTGTGGCGGTGTTTTCTTCTTTCTCTGGCATCAAGTCAAAGGCAACACTTGGCATGCAGCAATAGTGATGAGGGGATAAGGTCATGAAGAGGGGCATATCATTGCACATTACTGTTATAACAATTTGAAATCTTTTGTATTGCATCTGTCAGATTTATATGAATAAAGTATATGTTTTCAAAAAAAAAAGGAATAGAGTTATCATGTTGCACAAATTTTCATCAAGTAGGATTTGAGATTGAGTTATGTTTAATTGCTGAGATTAAAAACAAAGTGAAGTTCCACAAGCTTAACAAAGCAACAAAGAGTAAAATTCTTTACAAACTATGTACATTGTCCATGTTGCATTCTGCGGTGCTTCAATAAAGTTACACACAGTTAAGATTAAACATACAGTCCAAGGGGTTGTACAGGGTTTCCAACCCGCATGGCGTACTTTGGTTGAAAGGCCTTACATTGTGGCCTTTCCCCACTGCGCCCTGGTAGTGGCTGACCCAAGCTTGAGTGGGTCACTCAACATGTAGCCCTTGACATTGGAATGTGCCAGCCTGCAGCACTCAGATTGAGAACAATTCTTTGCACCAGAAGATCAACAAGTTTGAGGCAGGCCAAAGTGCATCTTCCACTGATTTGATGATCCTCCAGCAGCAGTTATTATTTGTCTCACTGTACGTCCCTGGGAACAGCCCGTAAAGCAGAGTCCTGCATCACAGGACTGCTTGGGATGAACCTTGACTAATACCACTGCACCTCCATCCAGACCTTCTTTGTAAAGGCACATTGCACAAGGAGGTGTGTGACCACCTCTTCATCCTCCACAGCCACTTCAAAGGCAGCATGCACTGGAGCAGATACTTTGGACATGCAGCAAGGATCAGACAGGGAGTGCCCTTCTCCCCATCAGCTAAGCTAGCTGCTTGTTTGAGAGTGCTAGTGATGAGGCATTCTGCCAAATGCCTCTGACAGTCTGTTCAGGGAACCGTCTGACAGCATCTACCATCTCCTTTTTCTTCAAGGTCTCAAGGACATTAGGTCCAGACCACTGCTGGATCGCCCTGCAGTCAAAGGTGTTTCTCTGAACAATTTTCTCCATGAAGAAGAGGTGATATGATACAGTCCAACTAGTCCGATGTTCATTCACAACACCAAGGACAGATAGACCATGAGTATGCAGTGACACATGGTGTTTACATAATGAGGATCTATTCACAGCTTGATGCAGCTGCACACAAAGATGGCCATCAAGATGAGGACAGCAGTGGGTACAGCTTTTTTTCCCTTATCCAAAGATATGTGCATGGTATCCTTCCATACATGATCCATCTTGGCTCTCCAGGTGAACCTGAAGATGGCTCTGGTGACTGCTGCAGCAAAGGATTGTGGAATGGGCTTGACCTGCGCCACATACAGTATCATCAAGAGTACCACACACGACGAACAGGATTTTGCCTGCAGTGGTGCGGAAGCATTTCTCTCACACGCTCAGTTTCTGCTTTACCTTGGCAGTCGCTCCAAACCATATCCTGAGCACATTCAGGTAATCTGATAAGAAGGTGAAGGGAACAAAGGATAAGTCAACCCAATTCCCAAAGAACATGGACTGTCTCTTGCCATGATTTACCTTGGCTCCCAAGGCTAGTTTGAACCGATCGCAGGTATTTAGGAGCTTGTGCGCTAACTCGGATCTGAACAGAGTATTGATAGGCAAAGGGATCTGGGTGTACAGGTACATAGGTCACTGACAGTGGCACTGCAGTTGGAAAAGGTAGTCAAGAAGGCATACAGCATGCTTGCCTTCATTGGCTGGGGTATTGAGTTTAAAAATTGGCAAGTCATGTTGCAGCTTTATAGAACCTTAGTTAGGCCACTCTTAGAATAGAGTGTTCAGTTTTGCTTGCCACACTACCAGAAGGATGTGGAGGCTTTGGAGAGGGTACTGAAAAGATTTACCTGGATGTTGCCTGGTAAGAAGGGCATTAGCTATGAGGAGAGGTTAGAGAAACTTGGTTTGTTTTCACCTGAGTGACGGAGGTGGAGGGGAGACCTGATAGAAGTCTACAAGATTATGAGAGGCATGGACAGAGTGGACAGTCGGAAGCTTTTTCCCAGTGTGGAAGAGTCAATTACTAGGAGGCATAGGTTTAAGGTGCGAGGGGTGAGGTTTAAAGGATATGTACGAGGCAGATTTTTCACATAGAGAGTGTTGGGTGCCTGGAACTCGTTGCAGGGGTAGGTAGTGGAAGCAGATACAGCAGTGACATTTAAGGGGCATCTTGACAAGTACATAAATAGGATGGAAATAGAGGGATATGGTCCTCAAAGGATAGGAGGTTTTAGTTAAGTTGGGCAGCATGGTCGGTGCAGGCTTGGAGGGCCGAAGGGCCTGTTCCTGTGCTGTAATTTTCTTTGTTCTTTGTTTCTAAGGTCATGACTGCACAGTAGAAGTGGCAAGAGAAATCAAAGCCCTTCAGGCACTTTATTTTATGGGATTAAAAACAGTTAAATTCAATTTATGGCCTGCGCTTTCCAGCATGAAATCAGTTAGACCTCTGAATTTTGCAGTACAACCTGCCATGCTTGAACATGATGGAATTGTTCTATTTATTGACTTAGGTCACTGATATTTAATCATCAGGAAAGGCTACTTGAAACATGTCTTAAGATCTGCAATATACAAATCAGGTTTCCACCGTAGTTTTAATGCGACACTCAGGTAATAGGTGCTTCCACCACCTTTCACTGATAATACTCATACCAGTTGCTAAGTGGCCTCAGGACCAAACTTTCAACTGCTGGAGGTCACTAAAATAAAATAGGTGTCAGAAACTAACCATTTAATGTGTAGGCCCCAGAGAAGTAGGAGTGCTCCTACACATCAATGCTCAGTGCAAACAATTCACCCGCATTTGAGGGTGCCCCCTACCCCTACTTACAGTGTAAATCAGATGTAAATTATAAACAAGGGAAAGAAGCTAAAGAGATATGCAAAGGTGAGAAAATCAGAAGAAGATACAGTGCGGGATTTTCCAGACACGCTCACCCCAAGACTAGAAAATCCCGCCCGAGGTCACTGGATCTTTGGATGATCCTGTCCTGCCTGCTATGATTCCCGTGGTGAGCTGGACGGGAAAATTTCACCCAGAGTGTGAGAGAGAAAAAGAAGATAAGGGAGAGACTTAGAAATGAAGTTGCCCGGGTAATCCTGTCACAGAGTCATTCCACGCTCCCAGCCAGTTTTTGCTATCCCACCCCCTCAGTCTGTGCTGCACAGAGTCCATGGGAAGGATTTGCCTCCCCCCACCCAGCCCTGGCTCCTCCAGTGGGTATTTTATAGCAGCGGAGGAGGCTCACTGTCGGCTGCCGGCCAGATTTTCCAGTCCTGCCAATCTCTATGGCATTTTGAATGGTTTGCCTGTCCCGCTAGTAGGTAACACATTGTGAAGGGGCGTGTGGGACTGAAAAATCCCATGCAAATGGCTGGAAAATCCCGCTGTTGGGAAAGGCCTGAAAACCCTGCCCTCAAAGCCCAACCAACTCTACTTCATTGCTTCTCAAGGTTGCCATGGTCAATAGAGGTAAGAATATAAATCAAATACTATAAAAACAAGGACAAGGCATACACAATGAAGACTGAATGATACCTGCTGATCACTAGCCTTTAAACCTATTTTACTTGACAAATGCTGTGTTTAGGATTTAAAATCTCACAGGATTAGCCAGCTGGAACCTCCATCTATCATCTCATCATATTCCATGCTGCCAGAGGGAAATTTCATCATGAAAATAATCCTGCAAGAATTTGTCATGATTGTGTGTGTGGATTTGAGTATTAGATATGTATTAACTGGTACTCTGATAACATACTGTTGGGTAAATTCTGCAACAAATATGGAGTCATCTGACCTGGGGGTTGAAGGTCAGAAAGAACATGTTAGTGGGTTAGCCGGCGTGGCAAATTAAGTAAAGTTGTTCTTGCAAATAAATCTTTGAACTCAGATGTTGATCATTCAACCTGAGATGTGGCATTGGTGACAGTGGATAAATACGGAGATATTTAGGACTACGTGATATTTGCTGGGGTTGATCCATCTGCAGTCTGGGAAATTGAATCGTTTTATTTGACCGGTGATGCCAGTACCATCAGTGTGAAATGGAAAGTGTGGCTAGCAGAATTTGGAGTGTAAGCTGATATCCGTGGTCTGCTTTGGACAGGGCGATGGGGGCGCAGAAAACACAGCGAGAGGCTTTATTGTTGTTCATTGTGGGTACCTCAGTGAGGAAAACTTTCAAGATGCTGTCTGACAGGAGAGAAAGGGCAAATAATGAACGTGCAGTGAGAGCTTTCAGGGACCGTTATGTGGTGATGGTAAATTCAGTCCTTTGAGTCTGCACCCACAACAATCCCACCCGGGCCCGATCCCTGTAACCCCCACATATTTACCTTGCTAATCTCCCTGACATTAAGGGGCAAGTTAGCATGGCCAATCCACCTAACCCGCACATCTTTGGAGTGTGGGAGGAAAGTGGAGCGCCCGGAGGAAACCCATACAGACGCAGACAGTGACCCAAAGCTAGAATCGAACCCAGCTCCTTGGTGCTGTGAGGCAGCAGTGCTAACCACTGTGCCACCGTGCAGCCCTAATCTGCTATATTTACTGCTTCTTATTAAGTATCAGTAAAATTTTGCTTAATAAATTTTACTTTATTCATAAATACTAATTTTTCGTACTTTGTACGTCAAGCACAACTGAGGAGAAAATAAAAGTTTGGAGCTGAGGGTTGTTTTAATTAGAGATATTTTGTACCTCAAAGCTCCAAAATATTACAGCGAGAAATCTTGCTGAATGTAGTGGAGGCCAGGAAGGGCATCCTCTTCACAGAAAGTGGAAGGAGCTGGCCGAGCCATAACACCAACCCTCCATGAGAGGAAGTCTCCAGGGAGGTCAGTGCCCCTGGCCTCCACCCTGACTGCCCTGCAATACCACAGACGGATAAATGACCTCATCCGCTCAACTTGTGTAAGTGAACTCTCAACTGCTCAACCTCACTGATACAGAACATAGAACATTACAGCACAGTACAGGCCCTTCGACCCTCGATGCTGCACCGACCTGTGAAACCAATCTAAAGCCCACCTAACCTACACTATTCCAATATCATCTATATGTTTATCCAATGACCATTTAAATGCCCTTAATGTTGGCAAGTCTACTACTGTTGCAGGCAGGGCATTCCACGTTCTTACTATTCTCTGAGTAAAGAACCCACCCTCTGGCAGCATGGTAGCACAGTGGTGAGCACTGCTGCTTCTCAGCTCCAGGGACCTGCGTTTGATTCCTGGCTTGGGTCACTGTCTGTGTAGAATTTGCACATTCTCCTCGTGTCTGCATGGGTTTTCTCCGGGTGCTCCAGTTTCCTCCCACAGTCCAAAGCTGTGCAGTAACAACATTAATGGTATTCACCACTAACAGGATCCTGCCATTGAACCAAAAAGATATTCTGCCTCTCACACAAGTGACTAATGCACTTTATGAATTTCAGTGCCAATGTGACGCTAGGTATGCAGGCCCCCACACGTCCCAAAGTCTAGTGAAACATATCAAACAATATGTCTTGCGACATATCAAACAACAGCGATGTCTTACTCCAATATACATGACATTGGTGTTGCCACACCTGAAATATTGTATGCAGTTTTGGTCTCCATAACTGTGGAGGGATTTTCTTGCTATGGAGGGAATGCAGAGAAGGTTTACCAAACTGATTCCTAGGAAGGTGGGCCTGAAGTACGAGAAGAGATTGAGTCGGTTAGGATTATATTTACAGGAGTTTAGAAGAATGGGGGGGAGGATGTTATAGAAGCCTATAAAATTCCAGCAGGACTAGCTAGAGTAAACACAGCAAAAATGTTCCCCATGGCAGGGGTGTCCAGGACCAGGGGTCTTAGTCTAAGGTACTGGGTAAACCTTTTTGTAATGAGATGAGGAAAAATTTGTTCATTCAGAGTGGTGAGCCTATGGAATTTGCTATCACAGAAAGTAGTTGAGGCCAAAACATTGTGACCAGAATTCTCCAATGTCATCTGCCCCATCACCACTGCCCGCGAAAAAGAAGAATATGGCGCTCAACCAAATCTACATTCACAGCAACGGAAGCTGAGAATCCCAGTCGTGGTGAAGTCGGAAAATTCCGGCCACTGTGTTTTCAAGGAGGAGTTAGATATTGCTACTGAGTTGAATGATATGCCACGATTCCAATGAATGGTGGAGCAGGCTCAAAGGGCCAAATGGTCTACTCCTGCTCCTACTTTCTATGTTTCTGAGAAGGAATCCACTGAGCATACAGAGTTGAATCCACAAACACCTGTGAATATAATCCCAACCAACTCAATCTCTTCTTATACATCTGGCCCATCGTCCCAGGAATCAGTTTGGTAAACCTTCTCTGCATTCCCTCCATGGCAGGAAAATCCTTCCACAGTTATGGAGACAAAAACTGCACACAATATTCCAGGTGTGGCATCACCAATGTCATGTATATTGGAGCAAGACATTGCTGTCGTTTGATGTAGTACAAGATATATTATTTAATTCGATCCGCTAGTCTTTGGGACATATGGGGGGGGCTACATACCCAACATTACATTGGCACTGAAATTCATAAACCACATTAGTCATTTGTGCGAGAGGCAGAACATCTTTTTGGTTAGTGGGGAATACCACTCATGTTGTTACTGCATAGTAACAGCCTGCAACTGCCTGAAGTTATTAAGAGAGACCAGCAAATCCCCCATGATACATCAGTTCCAGCTATCTTTGGTGTTATTTATAATTATTTGAACTGTTCGAGACTGTTCTTGCCAAAGTGGCCTTTTCATGCATTTTGTCCTCCTGGCATTCTCAGCATTTTTTGGTCTGGTTAGAAACTCTGGGGCGATTCCCCCATCACAACCTGCAAATTTTCTGGGGGGGTCCGGTCAGGAGAATCGTGTGTCGGTCATTTCACAGGATTCGCACATACGTTCCCGGCACATGCGTGTCTCCCAGAGCCAGGGAATAGCGCAGTCAGGACCGCGTTGGAAACTGGCGGGAAGAGAGGTAAATGATTTAATCTGTTTTAAATCTATTTTAAATGCAGTTTAAATGTCATTATTGTTCCAGCATGGAACTCGGCAGGATTTAAGAGTAGTGCCCCACGTTCAGGGAGCTAGCGGGAGTGAACGGGGAGAGGAGCAATCAGGGACCCCAGAGGTTGGGCGACAGGGGGTGGTGCCACCTGGGCATGGGCACCCTGGCAGTGCCAGCTTGTGCCCCCGGCACTGCCCAAGGAGCAAAGTACCCATGTCAAGGGGACACCTTGACAGTGCCCATCGGGCAGCGTCAAGGGGATGGGGCCTATTGTGGGTGGGCCTAGGGGCGATTAGTGAAGGTGGGGGTCCTGCTGCAACTCTGCATGGGGATTGGTCTGGGCTGGTGGGAGGCTAGCGATCGGGGCAGGCTGGGGGTTGCGGGGGGGCTACTCTGCTCTCTGCTGGGGGAGGATCTGCTTCCTGTCGGGGTGGTCTGTGTCCAAGGTGGGGGAGGGGGGTGGGGTGGTCTGCTGAGGGAAGTCAGCGAGTGAAGGGTCTGTTGGGGTTGGGGGGGTGGTGGATTGTCATTGCCGGAGGAATGGGCTTAACATCAGGTTGCTTTGGGATGGGTGAGGAGGGGTGTGTGTGGGGGAAGTCGGGGCTGATTTGGGAACTGTCACTGGGGGCTGCGATCCGGTGTGGGGTGGGCTGGAGGGGCGGCATGGTGAGGGTCCTGGACTGGCCAGTGATTGAGCTGGCTAGCAAATGGGGAGACTGACAGATTGGGGCCACTACGCATGCGCAGAGTTCCAGAGCTGTCAGACGCTGGCACGAATAGGCTCTGCCCCTCTAGATTTTTAATGATATTCATGCCTGTGAGCTCTGCATTGCACAGGGTGCAGAGATTCAGGTCTGAAGTTGCACTGAAAAAACAGTCATGACCTAGTCCAGTTTTCTCGCCAACTCAGCACTTTTGGGAGCATTGCCCCCGTCCATCTTCCTCCAATTCCACCTCTAAGATCGTGCTTTTTCTGACTTAACATGGGTACCATAGTGCTGCCTATAGCTTCTCCTAGCAGTTGCAGACTGTTACAATGCAGTAACAACATGAGTGGTATTCACCACTAACAGAATCCTACCATCAAACCAAAAAGATGTTCTGTTTGTCACACAAATGACTACTGAGGTTTATGAATTTCAGTGACAATCTGATGCTATGTTTTTTCCAGCTTTCTGGGCTACCTGGATCCACTACAGTTTGCCTATTGCCACAACATTTCTACAGCCAACACCATCTCCCTGGCCCTGCAGTCAACCCTGGAACACCTAGATAACAAAGACAAATTAACACCACTTATTGACTATAGCTCAGCCTTCAACACCAGTATTCCCATGAAACTCATCTCCGAACTCCATTGCCTAGGCCACGGCTCCTCCCTCTGTGACTGGATCCTGAACTTCCTAACTCACAGACCACAATATGTAAGGATAGGGAACAAGACCTCCTCCACAATCATCAGTAACACCAGTGCCCCACAAGGCTGTGTTCTCAGCCCCCTACTATATTCCTTAAACACCTATGGCTGTGGGGCCAAATTCCCCTCCAATTCAATTTTCAAGTTTGCTGATGACACTACCATAGTAGGACAGATCTCAAACAATGACGAGACAGAGTACAGGAATGAAGTAGTGAATGTGGTGAACTGGTGCGGCAACAATAGTCTCTCCCTCAATGTCAACAAAATGAAGGATATGGTCATCAGCTTCAGGAAGCGTAGAGGAGAACATGCTGCTGTCTACATCAATGGGGACAAAGTAGAATGGGTCAAGAGCTTCACATTTTTAGGTGTCCAGATCACCAACAACCTGTCCTGGTCAACAACCTGCTGACCCTATAGTTAAGAAAGCCCACCAACTGGGCTAGGACCTATTTTTCATGTGAATCAAATAGCCAGGGATGCAGATAGTGCTTTAAACTGAAAAGGATGGTGGGTGGTGGTTCAGATAAGGAGTAACTTATAGCTCTAAGAATAGCATAAAGATTTGGTAAGCATTCTGTGAAAGGAAGGAACAGCGTTTAATGGTAATAGTGCAATGCTGAATAAAGTAAAATCAGGAAAAATGGTAAAAAGTTAAAATTAAAGGTGCTTTATCTGATCACACAAAGCATTTGGAAAAAGTGAAATGAATTAATGGCACAGAGATACATTGGTTTTATCTGGGAGTCATTACAGAGACATGGGCCGGAATTTTACCACCCCACCCACCAAAGGAATCGGAGCGGGCGAGGGGCGGATAATGGAAAGATTTGTTGACCTCAGGCGGGATTTTACAGTTTTGGGATGAGTGAGGCCGTAAGATCCCACCCGTGTTGAGAACTCCACATTCCAGCATACCTAACAGTTTGAAATGACCAACTAAATGGAAAAGGAGGGGTTGGTTCGCTCAGTTGATTAGATGGGTGGTGTGTGTTGCAGAATAACTTCTATAGCAAATGTTCAATCTCTGTACTGGGCTGAATCAGCTCTCGGGGTCTACTTCCTGGCCTTCTCCCAAAGTGATATCATGAGATTAGCCACAATTAGTAACCTTGAGAAAATGAAGACATTATATGATGTGGGAATAAATCTTGATTCAATGAAGCAAGAAGTTGAATCTGTTTGAGTGGAGATAAAAATTTTAAAGGGACAGAACATATTGGTGGGAGTAGTTTACTGGCATTGATCCTGATAGAGATTATGCAAATATGTAGTCTTAATTTGGCCATTTGATGTGAACCCAATCTTCAAATTGTGCTTCCTTTGTGTGTGTTCACATATCCAAGTATACTTTTGCTTCACCTTGTCAATTTGCCATTTGTTCTGTTTTCCCCCTGACATTCTCTTTGCATAGTGGCGACGTCTTAAGATAGTCAGCGGCGCATGAAAGTTATGGCTAGTCACTAGTTCAGCTGGTGACCTTCTGGTCAAAGAGTGGGATGGATTGATATGTGTAAATAGGATATTCCCTTCTGACATACTAGCTCTCAGGTTGTCCTTTGTCATGCTGTTATATCGTTCAATACCACCATGTGACTGAGGGCCGTGTTGCAAAGTTAGATGGTGGTTAATTTTATAGCTTGCTAGAAATTTCATGAACTGATTGGAAACAATCTGCGGCTGATTCTTTGTATTTGCACAGTTTCTCCTATGCGGCAATCTGTTGCTGGCCGCTATTGTTTCATTGTAATAACGCCTGGATGTCCTTCTTAGGCAAGGTGCAATACGTATTGGTGTAGGGCTTTCAGGATAACCACTTGAGTTCTATGTTATATTGTCATCAAGTAATGCAAGAGTATTGTGTATTCTGTAGTACAGGACCAATTTCTTCCTTTATTTCACAAGGGCTCTCAGATTTTAGACACTGACTTACTTTTTGAATTATGCTATCAATCGCTGAATTTGCCTTCAACTTCTGTCCCGGAACAAAATTTCCGATTGCGTGTAAAATCATTGTGATCACATAGGGTGGAATTTTCTCATTCTATCCACCACGGGAATCGTAGCAGGTGAATCAGGACCACGGAAAGGTCCATTGATCTCGGGCGGGATTTTCCAGTCGTGGAGTGAGCAAGGTCGGAAAATCCTGCCCAGAGCCAACAATGACATGAGTCACTTCACAATTATTAACATTCTGTGTGATGGAAGTACAGCTAAGCATATCAGCTGTTTGGTTGCATGAACCTATGAGATAATCACCCTCGTTGTTGTACTGATGAAGGTGATCTGACCATCTGCACACCAAATCCTGATGTGGCTAATGGTGTATTCAGTGCTTGGTGTTTGCCATAGAGAGTAATCTTTTCACTGTGCTGATGGTCACGTGTGTAGATGCTGGATTGTGTTTCCTGCTCTCTAGGACAAATTTGCTATCCAGTTTCTGATGACAGGCATGAATGTAAGCAATTGACTGTTTGCTTCCTTCAATGTACTGTGAGAGTCCAGCTTCAATTGCATTTTCTCACATATGACTCCCCACATGTGGTTTGAGACACGTGAGGACTGGAGGAGAAGCTATCTTCACCCCCAGTGTGTCAAACACAGTTTGTTTCCTGTTTATACTTTCTCGTTGTGCATTTCTGTACCTAATTTTTGAAGAGGCCTTGCAATTTCTGCATACTCAGCAATGAATTTCTGATAACATTTTTGTAAAGCCAAGGAACAATCACAATTCTTTCACACCAGACACTTCAATATCACACCAATTCCCGTAAATGTTTACTGATATTTTCCCAATGCATAAAGGCCCTGGCAAGTTATCCTTAGAAAATCTAAAGTACAGCTGGAAAGAAAATAGCAAAGGTTTGATAAAGAGTAGATAGGAAGGGGTTAAAAAAAACTGTGGCATATTTTGCGACTGTAAATTTTCCTGGTCTGATTTATTGCATTGTACTTTTGTTTAATTATCCCCTCCCACGTGCTTATTTTCAAAAGCAACGTGTTTATTCCTGCTTTCTTAAAGATGAAATTACTTGATGGCATAACTGACTATTAATTTGTCAGACTTGCCTTGAGGAATCATTTCATTTCATCCCGCTTGGCTACTGGAGAGATTGAACTTGCTTCTGAATGAAAGCTAAGCTCCATGTAATACCAAGCCTGAGCTTACATCACTTCAGTTTGTTGCATCTTCATTGAAGTCCTCATTTTCAATAGGGTGGGTTTGGCAGGTGGCACCACTAATTGATTGCTAGTGATTTGATTTAAAGTTTTATTTCAAAATTCATAAGATAATATAGGTTCACTAACATGAAGATGGAGGTGATATATACTAGAAACAGTAATCCCATCCTAATGTAAAATAAGCTTGGAATGTTGGTTTTTACAATTAACTAATAAATGTAGGAGACGTTTTCCGATAATTGAGTCAGTGACTCACTGTTATATAAATAAAGGGTTTAGAAAGGCGACATATTGCTGCATTGACATACTGTGCCACAGAATGATAGAATGGAAGCTAACGCCCATTATTTTCCACAGAGCGAATCCTAAATCTCAATTTAGTCATCAGGGTGGAGCTGAAAAGAGGAGAGGCATTTTGCCACAGGCTTGAAGAGCAGATTTTTGGGTGAGACAGCCTTTGTCTCACATCAATAATTCTGACTCCGTGCTGTTGGAAGAAGCAGGAAGAAAGTTACTTTGCTTTTCACTTAAGTCATAAGATGGTGTTGCAACATTTTAGGATGAAGCCCACACATTCTGCATTGTGTAGGATTTACTGTATGGAAACAGGGCTTTCACATGACATCGGGTGCTCATGCTTCACACTAGTCTCCTACCATTCTATTTTGGTATTTACCATTCTTATGGACCAAGGGAGACGAAGGAAAGATTTGATAAAAGCATGTAAGATTAGTACAGTTTGGATAAAGTTGACAAAGTAACACCATATCTATTAGCTCTATCATACAAGGACTAAGTGGGGGGTGAGGGTTACAAATTTAAGGTTCAGAGCAAAAACTGCAGGGAGAATGTGAGGAAGAGCTTCTTATGCAGTGAATAATGATGACCTGGAACTCATGCCTATCAGAATGGTGGAAGTGGAGGCAATCATTGATCTCAAAGGGAAATTGGATGGGTCCCTGAAGCAAATAAACTTGCTACAGGGATTGAGAAGAGGTGTGTACTGACTGCTGGTTCGAGGGCTAGCTTGCATGAACTTGATGGACCAAGTGGCCCCCTTCTGTGTTGTTAATGACTCGAATCTATTGGTGAATTTTACAACCTTCCCGTTGATGTATTTGAAGGTGGGGAGGTGGCGAGGTCGGGGGGGGTGGGGGGTGGGGGGGTGTTAAAATAAAGTGGAAATGGATGACCAGTCTGCTGCCCACCTTTCCCTGTCGCCCATATTAGAGAGAAGGGGAAAGTGAGGCAGCAATCAGCTCATCCACCCTTAGGTTTATTGAGACCTTTAAGTGGGCAATTGACTATCACTCAAGTGCCCCCCCCATCCACAATTTTCCGTTCAACTACAGAACAGGGGAGAATGGTGAGCAGCCCACTGCCTGGCTTGTTCATGGATAGGAAAAGGAGGGTATCTCTTTTGGAAAATCCCCTGTGCTTATGGGGGGGCAACCCCTAAGTTTGTGCGCACCCCTTTATGCCTCTACAATCTGACTCACCACCTCCTCACCTTGTCTGAGGGTGTGGATAACCTGTCCCCCAATAAAGTCCACTACTATGACTCTATGGGTGGGATTTCTCAGTCCTGCCAACAGCGGGCATTCTTGTGTGTGGGGCTGGAGAATCAGGGCCTACATTTTTTTCTTCCTTTTTTCTTAACGTTCAGCTTCTCCTGAAATGAATCATAATTGCCTCAGTTACCCCTCAGTTGTAGCAAGTTCTATATTCTAACTACACTCTGATTAAATAATTTCTCCAGAGCTCCTCATTAATTTTGTTAAGTGACCACCTGATATCTATGGCCCCAGTTTCCAACTACCCTACACATGGGAGCATCTTGTTAATGCCTAACCAATCAACATCTCAATGTTAAAGAACGTTAACATGTCACCCTCTCAGTCTTTTCAGTATTTTCTTTTCTAGAGAAAGCAATTCGAGCTGATTTAATCTTTCCTTATAGTTATGTTCATTTAATGTGTTTTATGCTTTCTACGGTCTCTCGATATTTTTCCTCTAAGATGGGGATCAGAACAGTACACAGTAACCGAGGTGTGGTTTAACCAAGGTTCTTTACAATTTCTTTTCAATTTTATTTTAAACCTCAAGATGAGCGTAGAAGAAGTACATAAATGCTAAGTCACACATTGACCAGAGAAGCAATGTGTAGGAGGTAACAATTATCATCTTACGCAATCATGCCAAGGTGCATGAGCTGTATCACAAAATAGTCTTAAAGTAACTTTAGTAAAACGTGTGAAAATGTGAAAACAAATACGTAAATTGATTACCTCTCGGCAATCTAGCATCAATGCTTCAATTACCAATTTAAAAATCAACTTTGCAACTATTTCCTAGTTTTTCAGGTTAAAATGCAAACCCTGAATAAATTTGGATTAAATCATTTCCGAAGAATTTTTATTTTGAACATTGCTATAGTGGAGGAAAGTACACAAGGAACTTAAAATATATGATCAACCTAAATGGCACAATCATATTATTATCAAAGTCCATAGGCACCATTTTAATAGGATTTGATGTCAGAATATCAGCTAACCTCCGGTTAGATAGTTTTCTCAGGGTAGTACTGAAGGGATGGTGCTTTGCTATCTTTTGGGTGAGCCATTAAATCAAGGTACCACCTAGCTTTTCAGGTGAATGTAAAAGACCCCAGGGCACTTTACAAAGAGGATCAAGGATGTATTGAAGCAAGTGCTCAGCTCCAAATCGCTGTTTCTGAGAGGCTGAAACTAGAGAACTTCTGCACAAACTTTGCAGGTCACTTCTGTCTGGAGGTAGTACTGATCCCACTGGTAGGGTGAGATCAAGCTTACAATGGACTGCTGTAGAGTTTGGCTTGCCATAGGCTTTGCCACCAGTTGTCCCTTCATGAACCCAGTGTAACTATACTTGACATATAAAACACAGCCAATATTTCAGCCAAATTGGAAGCACGATTTGATAAATTCTTCTACTTCAGGCTGATGCCTGGTGTCCAATGATACTTTATTTGGCTTAAGTGTAAAATATATCAATTCATTTCAGGGCTAACACTACATTGGGAGTGAGAAGCGACACTCACAAAGAATGTCAATCTGAGAAATGTAGACACTCACACCCCCAATTCTGTGTTCACTTATTTAAATTTAAATATATTGAACGTCAGGATTTATGGTCCCATGATTTCTCAATCAGAACTCAGTGTGAGCACTGATCCTCACTGGAAGCATTCAACTGTAAGATATGCATAGATGAATCAGCTCCAGGAGATGTTAAGTAGTTTCACATTTCACGGTGTGCATTTTTATAGCAAATTGCTCAGTACCTAAGCAGACTATCTTTTATATATTTGGGAAAATCAGAATTCCGGGAGCAAGAAACCACAACAAATTCTATGATTCTATAGTGGAAAATGCCAGGCATTGAAAGCATTACACACAAGAGAGAGATTTGTCTAAATTGAGACAATTGGCTGTACTTTTTTCCTTCAATTACAACACGTTGAATAAGTATAGTCTCTGATCTGAGTAATTTGGAAAAGCTAATTGGCTTCCTGAGACATAATTTAATCACATTCTACAAACACACACACAGTGTGAAGGCATTAGAGTTATCTAAAACAGTACGAGAGTGTAGCTTGATGCACACTCAGCTGATCATCATCTCCATTCTGGGACAGCTTAAAAGTATAGATTTGTGTTTAGCTGTCTCATGGGAAGATGTGATTCAAAATTTTTTAATGTAATGAATAACATTTTATTCACTGAGTCTTCATTTCAAATGCCATAAGCACCTTCCTTTACTAGGTAGTACAATAAAACTTGATTACTTTACAGTTTATGTCAAAGGTAAAGGAAAGTACCTGTGTTGGAAGCCCAGGTAAGTAAGTCTTAGAACGATGTTGATGTGCTTCAACAGTGAAACATGTGACTTTGGGACAAGTTTTCAAACTTTCCATGTGTCCCCAGCCATTTCTTGGCCTTCTCAGCCTTCAGGCTGTTGCTATCCAGCAACTCCCAAGCTGTACAGCAGGTCAGCACTGGGAATGTAGAATCACACAAATCCCTCTTCTGGCATTGCAGTTCACCTTGGGCACAGCAGACATGTTGCATCTGTTGGGCACTCTTGGGGCAAGTCTACTCTTATATGTTTGAATTTGTTATCGAATGTCCAGGGTTCAGCTTTAGAGTAAATGGCATATCAGCTACAATGGAACTTAGAACTTGTCCCTTTAGGTCAACCAGACAGGCCAACAGATGATACCATGGAATACTGATTAAAAGGAAAAAAGGGAGGAAAAATTGTACTTATATTTCACCTGGACATCTTTTTGGAGTAATTCAAAGTATTGACAATGAATTAAATTCCAGTGAAGGCACATGTTAAGCCATTTCCCATCATTTATGAATATGATGATTGCACTTTAATGTAGTCAACAGTTTAATTAGTTTGACATTCCACATAGTTTTGTTGCTTGCTAATTTGAAAATAGATGATGTTACTTTGCATTGTGCGGGCAGGCAATGTCATTGTAGGTTCTCTACCAGTAGCCTGAGTCCTCACAGTCTCCAGCTATCACATAGTGTAGAGTGGGTGGAATAGAGCTGATAATTTGAGTACTATAACCAGTTAATCCTCTCCTGGCCTCCATCTTTTCTTATTTGTTTGGTCCTATGGAAGCTACACCGAGAAAATGCTTTGGTCTCTATGGGCTAAATTTTACACTCTCCTCTATCCCACCGGCAGATTTTCAGGTTGTGTGTATGTGGGGGTGGGTGGGGGAGAGGAGGAGGGAGGGAGGAAGGAGAGGAGATGGGGTGGGGGATTGAGGGGGTGGTGGAGGGGGGTGGTCGGTGGGGAGACAATGAAGTTGGATTTTATCCAGGATCCTGCTTGTCCTGACTTGGAAGCAATTTTGCAGTGAGATGGACAGGGCATCAGCAAGTGAGGTAACACACCCAAGCCCACCCTTGCCCCAGTGTAGGCCTATAAATGGCCATATGGTAAGGTCTTTTCCCACCCAACCTCAATTTTTAGGCTGACAGGATGACAGATTACGGAGTGGGTATGTGTGTGTGTCCAAAGATGTGCGGGTTAGGTTGATTGGCCATGCTAAAACTGCCCTTAGCGTCCTGAGATGCTAGGATAGAGGGTTTAGTGGGTAAATATGTAGGGATATGGGGGTAGGGCCTGAGTGGGATTGTGGTTGGTGCAAACTTAATGGACCGAATGGCCTGTTTCTGCACTGTGGAGTTCCTATGATTTCTATGATAAGGGGGTAGTGGGAGGGAATCACTGGGATAGAAGAACTTCAAATCCTACATCCTGAGCTGGAAAGGGGAAGGACACCTCCATCAGAAGCCCCTTCTGGATGGTGGACACACCCCCATGAAAGCCCGGAGACCTCCAGACCTTCCTTACTCATCGATCTCTCCCTCAGAACCATAAACAACTCCCTCATTTTGGTTGTTTCAGTCCATGTATTTTTATGTCCCAATATACTGGGCATTTGTGTTTTAGGTAAATTCTTTAGCAAAGCATTTTTTATCACCATTTGTACCATCCTTCTGTCACATGGATAAAAGGAATTCCTCTTTTTCCCAAATTTCATTTCGGCTACCAAAATAACTGAGAATGATGACTTCTAAATGAATGTTTTATGAATGCATTTGTGGGGGAGATACATTGGCCTCCGCGCAGCATGTTTCTCACGGTGGGAGACGGTGTGCCGTTCACTAGTGGCGCGATCTTCTGGTCCCACCACTGTCAAAGGTCTTTCCCATTGACTGCACCCCATGACACGGGGAAACCCAGGGTGCGTGCCATTGGTAGCCCAGAAGATCCCGTGGGGTGAATAGCCAGAGAACTCCAGCCATTATCCTTAATATTCAAATAATAAATTTAGCAAGGTTGATGTTTTAGAACGGAGAGTATATGAAACACAAGCAATGGGAGCTATGATGTGGAGATGCTGGCGTTGGACTGGGATGGGCACAGTAAGAAGTCTCGCAACACCAGGTTAAAGTCCAACAAGTTTATTTGGAATCACGAGCTTTCGGAGCGCTGCTTCTTCATCAAGTGAGTCACTTCAGTCTCCTCCACAAAGCAAAGGAAGGAGAAAAATATTGTAACTGAGATAGGTTACTCTGATCAGCATTGTGAAAAGTCTTAGTGTCTATTGAAGCAAAATTTATTTAATTGCCCTTGACTGAATGAATCACTCAATCTCTAGAGCATCCTTAACATCAATGAAATAAATAAGGTATAACTAAGAGTTATTAAACCGCCTTCTCTTAAGCAACACCTCTTAGAATATCGAAGAAAAATAAAGCATTTCAGGTGAAAACTATTGACACATTGGGATAATCTTCAAGAGAGAATAATCCAAATGAAATAAAGTATCAATTCCAGTGAGTTGGTGTTGAAAAATCTTTATTTTTAAGCTGGGTTTTCCTGTTGATATTAATATAGATTAAAAAGGTCAGATGATGAATAAAATCAATGGAAGATTTGTCTTCTCCTTGTTGTGGAAGTGAATTTTTTAAAGTTTATTTATTAAGTTTATTTATTGTCACTAATAGACCACCATTAACACTGCAATGAAGTTACTGTGAAAATCTGCGAGTTGCCACACTCTGATGCCTGTTCAGGTATATTGAGGGAGAATTTAGCATGGCCAATGCACCCAACCAGCACATCCTTATGAATCAAAAGTCTCTCAAGTGCTGGAGTTTCGAAAATACAGAAGCAGAATGAGATGACAGGGATCAGTCTCATTTCCCTGTCATACTTCCTGTTATTTATAAGGTGGACACTAAACAAAGTGCAGGATAAGTGAAAAGAAAAAGCCTTTTAGTCCAATGCACTGCTTTCACAGGCCAAGAATAAAATAGCCTATTGCGAGTTCTATCCCACCTATCTAATCTCATGAGGAAACATTCTACATGGTTGATTTCCAGAGATAATCATGCAGAACTCCGCTATATTTTTCATCCAGTGTTTTCATTTGCGAGACCACAACCAACACTCTCTTAGTTCCAGTCACTGAATGCCAAAGCTGAATACCATTACCAAAATGGATGTGTGCCGTGCTTTTAATTTGGGCAGGATGGTGAATTATTTTAAGCTGCGCTTACCCCAGTCTAATGCCGGCATCTTCACATCATTCCACCAACAGTCCGAAAGTGTGCAGGTTAGGTGGATTGGCCACCCTAAATTGCCCCTTAGTATCAGAAGGACTAGCCATGGAAATCTGTAGGGTTACTGGGAGAGGGTGGAATTGTTGTCAGTGCAGGCTTGATGGACCAAATGGCCTCCTTCTGCACTGTAGGGATTCTATAATTCTATCTAAATGCCCATTAAAGAAATCTATCACAATTGATGCTGTCAATTCTTTTGTGTTTTACTTGGGACTTAATATAACCAGAAATCTGCCTTGAGGGGAGCTCAAGATTTTCAAATGTGTGAGCCCTTATTTGAATGGAGGCAAGTTTTCTGTCCATTTCATAGTTGTAGGTGGGCTCTTGAAGCTGGGGTGGGATGCAGGAGTACAATCAGAAGCCTTCCTGCTTCAGTGAAGTGTTCAGCTGCAGCATAAGGTAAGCAATTGGGAGGTCATGTCAGTAAGAAAGTGCCCGAAACACTTTTTAAAAACTTTAACTAAAGAGCAGAGAAAAAAAAAACCTAGGCCATCATTGTGGGGGGGTCGGTGGTGGTGGTGAGGGGCGGTGGGGGGGGGGGAGGGAGATGGTTGATGGAGGAAGAATGTGGGGACCTCCATTGCACAGCAGCCTTTGATTTTACTCTCCTCCTGACCTAGGCAGACAGGGAGGATTGTTGGCCTGCACCCTCCCCCACAAGTCATGAAGGGAAACTGGAGGCTGACTGCAAAATCCTTCCTTGAGTTTAACAAGGCTCTCAATTGGCCTAATTGCTTATTAGGTGACCTTCCAAAACGCCAAATTCCTCTCTCCCAAAATAGCTGATGTTGGTTGCTAACTTGACAGTCACACTGGGGTATTTTCAGGTCTCTCTCCACCTCCGTCCACACCTTTGTGGGGGCCTTGAAAATTCAGCCTTATCTCAGACAAAAATTAAACGCACATTTTTAGATGAGACTATCTGTCCACCTGAGTCTCCCTTTTGACTGGAGGAGGTATATAGACCTTCCAATTGTCTGAATCAAGTATTTGACCGCTTATAAGGAACCTATAAGGAACTTTTTCTAGGGGGAGATCTGGTGCAGCAAGGTAAAATATGAAGTGAGTAAACATCTCATTTAAAGATTAGTGTTAATGGAGACTGCCAACACCCATCATTAACTTTAAGGTATTGGTACCAGACTACAGAATTGAAGATGACTCATTAGGTTCCAACACTCGAGCCACATTTTCAACAAATCCAAATTGCTGATGCCTTATTTACTATACATTCCTGTTGGGTACAGGAAAATGCATGGGGGAAAATCTGGGAATAGGATATTGAGTAATAGGATGAGTCTCCTGCACTGTAAGATTCTGTTATCCTAGTCCATGACTCCAGACTAATAGGCGACAAATTCCCCATGATTTTCCTGAGGTTTGGCAGAACCTGTTACACAGTTTCGCCTGGGGCTTTGCTGATCTTCCACTCTGTGATAGAGGTTTTGTTTCTGCTGCAACAATCCCTGACACTTGGCACAAAATGAATGTTGAACCAACCCTCAAAGATATTCCTATTGATCCATTCCTAACAAATGGATTCCCATATCACTGGGAGAAATACATTGGGACATCCCTTGAAAGGCCTGGGATTTTCTGAATGGCGCACAAGCAAAGGTTTAAATTTAAAGTCACCCGCAGCATTGGCACCAAGCTGAAGACTGAACCTGTCTTTAGCAGCTTTGCAATTTAGCATGGAATTTTCCTCTTTGGCAGGTTCTCAATGGCATTTTATTTTCAAAAACAGCATTAAGAACTTGCTGAGCACAATGATTTCAGCCAATGTATTAGGAAAATCACGAGCTGCCTCTTCATCAGCACTGGCAGCTTCAACCGAGACATTGATGTTATGCAAATTAGGCCTGGTTTTAAAACACATTAACGACCTCCTGTTTATATTAAAAAAACTTTCCCCCGCTCCTTCTTTAGATCAGTAGTACGATTTCTAGCCTTATCCTGAATTATGCCTAAACTAACAGGAGCGTAGTGCTGACTTCGATCCTCCAGCCAAATTATTAAGTGTCTCAACCTGAGCAATAGATTCAACACGCTGCTTCATTATCACAGTTGATTGAATACAGGCAAATCCTTAACATGCTCCTGAACTCTTAACTTGTCTTTCAGTCACAGCAGTCATTCCAGGGATATCTCAAGCTTTACTAATTTCAGTTTGCATCTTATCTCTTTTAGACCTCTTAATTTTTCCACTTTTGTTTCCATAGTAATTGTTCCACGTTCCTCAGAAAAAGAAATAACTCTTGCATCAGATTTACATTTTTCTGTTATTATTATGGGCCAAAGAATTCCAAATTTTAAGAAAGAGTTTGAGAAAATAAAGGCACAGAGTAAATGAATCAAACAGTAACTGAACGTTGATGCACAATAATGTGACCTCATGAGGTCACCACTGACATGGGAAGATCAGAACTGAGTGTCAATTTACAAATGTTGTAAACGCTGTTCGTCATTACTCAAACACTGTAAAGTCGAGGATTGCCTATATATCTAGGAAATTTAGGAAATATTTAGGAAATCCTCTCAATGGTTCATTCTGGATGCCTGTTTGAGGCTTTGTTCAACTGATCCTCAAGTCCAGAAGGATGTTTTTGATGTATGGATCTAACCCTCTGCCTCTTTAGCATATTAGCATTCTGGACCCTCATGTATGAAATGGGAAAACTGTTCCTATGGCTCATTCCACTCACCAGCCTCCCTCCCTGACACTAAATCAGAGAATCATAGGATGGTTACAGAGCAGAAGGAGACCATTCTGCTAATTAAGTCAATGCTGACCCTTCATGCGCAAAATTCCAGGCCTTTGTGTGGATACATGTCTGCTTCTAGTTTTGTGCCATTAAGGACCCTATGGTGTAAGTTTGTCCGTATACCTTTTTCTAAAAAATTTAACAAATTTTCTTCCTCAATTTACAAGTTGGCATATTTTTCTTTAGGGTAAGAGTTTATATAAGAAAGTTTTATCTTGTCTCCATTTGTTTGATAATTAAAATTTCCTTGAAAAACAAAGGCAAAAGACTGTTTTGGGGGCTTCACTTCAGCCCAAGTTTTCTATATAGCTCTTCGATGATTCACATTTGAGCTTCTCAACCCAATTACTTTTAAGTACATCCTGTTCAAGTTTCTATAAAGAAATCTGGGGCATAGGCATAAACCCCCCTCCTTCCCCACCATCCAAGCCAACAGTTCCAGAGCCTAAATAATAGAATGCACTGCTGGCTGCCCAATTGTCACTGCAGAAGGCCAATTTAACTTTGAGCAACATGCAACATTAGCACGCCGGGGCAACTGACAGATCTCCAGACTGGAAGACAATGGGGGCGATTCTCCCAGCTCTGTGTGCTGCTGTAGCAGATTTTCAGGGTGAATCTCGCTAGAGCACTCTGCAGTGCTCGGAGTGTGAGAGATTCATTTTGAAGATCCCACTAAAAAACCAGTTCAAGCTACTCCCATTTTTACACAAATCAGCATTTAGAATTTTTGGCTGAACTCCGGCAGGTAAGTTCTTGGCGGCAGAGGAAATAAGGGAATGGAGATGGTGTGAGGGGAGATTATATAAGTTCTCTGGAGGGATGCGGGTGTGCCCAGGTAGGAGTAACCCAGGGTAGTTTTGTGCAGCATGACGGATGATCCCCACTGCTCCTGGTTCCACAAAAATTGAGAGGTCTGTCCCCCCTTACTCAGCTGCAAGCTAATACAGGGCAGAACACGTGTGCGCCACCAATCTCAGTCCTAAAATGGCACCAGAGACCCATTGATTTAATGAGATGTAGACTTAAATATCTAATTGAGCCGTTCAGCCTCTTCAGGTACCTCCCCCTACCCTCCACTCCTGCCAACTCCCCACCCTTCCCCTGCTTCCCCCCTGCCCACTCCCCCCACCGACAGCCTATTCTGAGGCTTCCAGTAATTTGGAGAAAACTGCAGCAATGGCAGCACTCTGGGGATTGGTTCTTCCACACCATTTTTGATGACTAGAGGATGGGCATGAAAATGAAAATTCAGCCACCCCCACCCCCCCCCCCAACTCGCACCACCCCCACCCCCACTCGCACCCCCCCCCCCCCCCCCACCCCCCGGCAACCCCCAGTCTCCATTTCATTAAGAAATTCACAGCACTTTCTAAATTAGTAAAACGTGCAAAACAATCAATATAGCCAGGATATTCCACCAAATGGACTTGTGGCTGCTTTGACGGATTTTCCATACTGCCCATCATATAAAACCTGTCATGGGCAGCACCAGAAAATCCTGGAATAACTCCACTCAAAGACAAACTGGGTGCAACAAGCTTCCCAATGTCCCTTCCTACATGTTTTCTTATAATACAAGCACACTTAATGGTAGCCATTGGTCCTTTTGCATTAATATTGTAAACTTTGCTGAAATGGAAACAAGAACAAAACAGCACCTTAAATATCAGCTCCTTTAACCTCAAACCACTTTGTTTTATGCCTTCAGTGTGCAGCCTCACACATGTACCAAATATGAAACTGTGCAGGTCTGTACAAACACCTTATTAATGTGCCTAACCTTGGTTTGATAATAGATCTCATTCTGATAATTACTCCCACCCTGCATCTGCTTTGTGCTTCGCTGACAGAAGTCAATACTTCCTTCTAACATAATTGCATGTTTACATTTTCCTTCCAACAATGAATAGAGGGAATTTTTCTCCATAATATTCTTATTCACACCCTTTTTCTGTGACACTTTTCTTCAACCTGGAATCAATGTATTCAAACCTACTTCAGGAAGTTTGTATCATTTTGATACCACTGCTATGTGTTTATATATATAATACATATATAAGAATCTACTGCAACTATTCCTCATCCATCTATCCTGGGCAGAAAAGGAAATTTTTTACTGTGAAACTCGTAGCAGGATGTCCTTTTTAACCTTTGATCCTTCAGTACATTTTTGTGCTGGCCTTTTTTTCTCTTCCAATAATTTTAGAATTTTTTCTGATTTTTTAAAAACAATCTTACAGGCTATTCGCACCACACTCCCGCCGCCCCTCCGAATCTTCGTTCACAAGATGGAAAATCCTGCCGATGCGAATGGTGGTAATGCTCCAGCCAAAATCTATTTATTTTGTAATAGGTAAGAAAGGCTAATGTTGAAGTGAAAAGTAAGAAGCCTCACAACACCAGGTTAACGTCCAACAGGTTTATTTGGAATCATGAGCTTTCCGATCTCTGCTCATTCACCAGGTGAGTGAAGAGGTAGGTTTCATGGACACAGCATGTGTAGACAAAGACACAATTACAAGATAATGGTTAGAATGCAAGTCTTTACAAGTAATCAAGCCTTCACAGGTACAGACAGTGCGCGTGGCAATAGGGACAATCACAGGTTAAAGAAGCATTGTCTCAAGCCAGAATTATTATTAGGATTTTGCAAACCCAATCCAAACAGTGGGGGTTATATGTAGTGTGACATGAACCCAAGATCCCAGTTGAGGCCATCCTCATGCACGCGGAACACATCTCCACATCGTGAAGTAAAAAGTGTCTCATATTGTTGACAAAATTACCAGAAACTCTCTGTAACTGAATAAATTTGTAGAATCTGCAAGTTAAGCTCAAATTCATGGGTATTTAGAGATACAGTGGTTAATCAAAAGCACCCAACATGGATTTGACAAGAGCAAACATAAAGGGATTCATTTTATTAATAAAGGTAAATGCAGTCAATGTGGATTTTTTTGAAGGAATTCAGTAAAATATCTCAAGAGAGGTTAGAAAAATTCAGGTGTATGGTAGCGAAATGTAGCAACTGAGTTAGAATGTTGGTTGAATGACAGCAAACAAGGGTTTGGAGTTAAAGAGATACTTCATGTATTGAAAAAGTAACTTTAGAAATGGTGTATTATTGTTCCAAGTTTTGTGTCCATTTTTATTCTAATACATAGAAACATAGAAATGTAAAAGATAGGAGCAGGAGAAGGCCATTCAGCCCTTCAAGCCTGCTCTGCCATTCATCACAATCATGGCTAATCGTCCAACTCAATAGCCTAATCCTGCTTTCTCCCCATAACCTTTGATTCTGTTCACACAGGCGTTATATCTAGCTACCTCTTGAATATATTCAATGTTTTGGTATTAACTACTTCCTGTAGTAATGAATTCCACAGGCTCACCACTATTTAGATGAAGAAATGTCTCCTCATCTCAGTCCTAAATCCTCAGATTGTGACCCCAAGTTCTGGACAGCCCCCCCGCCCCCCCCCCCTCCTCCCATCCCACCCCACCTCCACATTGGGAATATCCTCCCTGCATCTACCCTGTCCAATCCTGTTAGAATTTTAAATCTCCATGAGATCCCCTCTCATGTGTTGGACTCCAGTGAAAACAATCCTAACCTAGTCAATCTCTCCTCATACATCAGTCCTGCCATTCCCAAAATCAGCCTGGTAAACATTCGTTGCACTCCCTCAAGAGCAAGAACATCCTTTGTCAGAAAAAGAGACCAAAACTGCACATAATATTCTAGGTGTGGCCTCACCAAGGCCCTGTATACATATACATGATCTGGATTTGTGGCTGACACAAAAGTAGGGAGTCTTCAGGAAGACATGCCCATTTTAGTGGATGCAATTTAATGCAGATAAGTGTAAAGTAATGTATTTAGGTAGACAAAACAATGAATGGGAATATCCATTAAATGGAAAGATGCTGAAAAGCATCCGTCTAAAGTATAGGTGATCAGATAGGTCTACGGTCAAATAGCCATGATGTAGAGATGCCGGTGTTGGATTTGGGTGGACACAGTAAGAAGTCTCACAACACCAGGTTAAAGTCCAAAAGGTTTATTTGGTAGCACAAACTTTCAGAGCGCTGCCCCTTCATCAGGTGAGTTGACATTCAATAACATCCACAGGGATCATTTCCAATGGAAAAGACCAGGACAAGAGGAGATTTAATGGAAGCATTTAAATCATGAAGAGTTTTGAGAGGGTGAACAGGGAAAGACTACTTCCTCTGGTTCAGCAGTCATTTTAATATTATCACGAAGAGAATGAGGACACGATTAAGACAAAATTCTTATGAACACTTGAGGAAGAGACTGGCATTTTTAAATGGAAAATTTGATAAAAATATGAAGCACAACAGGATAAAGGGCTGTGAGGAGACAACAAACCAATAGGAAGTGGTCTAGCAAAGAGCCAGCCCACACATAATGGTTTAATTGCCTCTTTCTATGGTATAACGGATGATTCTGTGCATTCATGTACTCTTAATCCTGGCGTGCAGTCTTTTAGGAGTTGATTACATACTTTATTAATTCCCTCCAAACCTCCCCCTTTCCCCCTCCCCCACCCCAATCCCAATCTCAATCCCTTTGGCAAGCCCCTGCCTCCAGATCAAAGCTAGGGTGGGATGTGGCCTCACCACATGTAACTCTTCCCAATGTGTGCAGACGAAAATCTTGCATTTCTTCCATCTTGCTACTTCCATATTGGGACCAGAAAGTATGCCGTCAGATAGAATAAGGAGACATTTTCCCCAAACACCACTTTTAACTTTTCAAATTGCAGTAGGTTATTTGATAAACAGTTCATTGAACTCATATATTTTGATGAATCAAGTCAACAGGTGGGATTTTCCAGCCACGTTTGACCTGAAGCCGGAAAATCCCACCTGAGGTCAACGTACCTTTCCATGGTCTGCTCCTCGCCTGCTCCGCTTCCCATGGTGGGTGGAACGGGAAAATCTGCTCCATAATCGTTAATTATTGACTAGATTTACCTGTGCAAATATCAATAAAAAGACAAATATGAGGCTCAAATGTATCATACTCATTGGAGATAGAACATGTTCATAATAATTGACACACAGTGCGGCACGATGGCACAGTGGCTAGCATGGCTGTCTCACAGCACGAGGGACATGCGTTCAATTCCAGCCTCAGGTGTCTGTCTGTGTGGAGTTTGCACATTCTCCCCATGCCTGCATGGGTTTCCTCCGGCTGCTCTAGTTTCCTCCCACACTCCAAAGATGTGCAGGTTAGGTTGATTGGCCACGGTAAATTGCTCCTTGATGTCTGGGGGACTAACAGGATAAATATGTGGGGTTAGGGGGATAGGGCTGATGTGGGATTATTGTCGGTGCAGGCTTGATGAACCAAATGGCTTCCTTCTGCACTGTAGGGATTTTATGATTTTCTCAGATTGGTTTAACCATTTGTCTTTAAACACAGAGAACAATACAGTGGAACCCTGATTTTACGTGCCCCGATTTAGCACAAAATCGAACATGACGGATGGACCCTTTTTTTGCTCTTTCTGGTTTAGTGATTTAGCATGACCCTGATTTTGCGTGACCCTGATAACATTTTAGGGACCCCAACCATTGTGTTACAACGGGGCTGCACTGTATTATATCACCAGGAAATACTACAGTAATGTAGCAGTGTTGCTGCTAAAACAAGGGCATTACAACAGATTTCAGCACACTATCCATACTTTGCTAAATAAATAAGAATTTGGTCAGATCATTGACTGAGGGCAAATGTCGCTGAAAGCAACACAACGACCTCTGACCACTATCTGCAGTCAATAGTGAATTCCTATCATCATAAACAGATACAATTTTTTTCCTGCAACTGAACACTAGACAAAGAAAGAAGAATCAGGGAATCATTCTATCAGAGATGCAGATGGGGAAACAAGAGCTGACCGGAAGATGAAATTGGTCTCTCCTGAAGAAAGCACCATGACAATTCTAAAACCAGATTGTGTGTTGTGGTTTAGATTTAGTGGATGATGGTGATATTCACTGCTTGTGAGGTGGGAAGGTAAGTGATCTAAAGAAAACAGACAGAAGCACAATCTCCTATTAAAATGAGAGAGGGAGCAAGAGATTTATGAGTTCAGGAAGGTTAAGAGTCTCCTTTCTATTAAATTCAACTGAAATACAGCATTACAAATTATAGAACAAAAATTGAGTGATAATGGCTGGAATTCTCCAGCTGGCCACTGCTGCCAGTGAGGACGGAGAATTTGGAACTCAGCCAAATCTCCATTTATTGCAGCGGGACCGGACAATCCTAGCTACGAGTGAGGTTGAAGAATCCGGCCCAATGTTACTATCACATAGTCACTACATTCACAAAATATTTAAGGGAACTCCATTGCAAAAATCATCAGAATAACTTAATGAATTTCCTCAGAAGTGGAAGATTGGAGCAAGGGAAATGGGATTGTGCTTCTAGCTCAGATGTTTGTATGCATTTATCTGAGTTAGGCAGGAGTGCGAGGTTAAAGTTACAATCAGGTCAGACATAATCTTATTGAATGGCGGAGCAGGCTCAAGGGACCAGGTGGCCTCCACATGCTCCTAATTCATGTGTTCGAAGGAGCAAAAAGTCCATGGTCAAACCATTAGCAACTTGCTCATCATATTAGATAGCAAGATGAGGGTGAGCTGCGAGTTGAGAAGCAGCAAAAGCCAGGAACATACCATCATCCTCAACATTCTCAGCAACGTTGGATGCTAGAGGCCCCAGCATAGCCAATTCCATTACTTGGAGAACTATCTCCTCACTAGGGCTCAACAGGTGCAAGCACCCTTGACCCTTATCAGTTCTGCTCTGCTCCCTTTTGTTCTGTGACCTTGTCTTGAAAGAGAGAGGGCAGAATGCCCATGATTGTGTGCCACTCTGCATAATGGCTGGGTATCTGGGTGGTGTCTGACTGCCATGTTTGAATAGATGAAGGCATGTGGAGGCTGTGAGAAGTAATTGGGAGGATTGCAAAGTGTGTGAGGGTGAGGTAAAGCATTTGATGTTAAGCCATGAGTCAGGAGTGCCAAGGCATGTTGGAAAATGAATAATGGGTTTGTTTATTAAACAATGACAGAAGTTGGTGTTGTGGTAGATAAGGGATGTTAAGATGCATTCACTGACTCGGTCATTCACCATGAGGTTATTAGACTTATTGTGGCACTGCTACTGTGTCCTCAGGTCAGGACTGTGGGAGTCGATCCTCCTGGCTATGTACTCCCAGTCCATTCTGTGGACAATCCTGGAGGGCATCATGCTGGTCATGAAACTATGACATGCCTCTTCCTACTCAATTCCATATTAATGCATTCAATGTCTCATCCTTAACCCTGGAACCCCCTCTTACCCTGGTGCTCACTTTTTCACTTAAATTTCAACAATAATCATTTTGAGAAACTTCTGTTCAAGAGGGACAATCTATCTTTTAAAAGAGCTACAGGATGTGATTTGTAAATAATGCTACTGGGTTTCCCTGATAAAGGTAGAGAAAACTGCAATGTTCAGAAGAGGACTTCATGGCTGCCCACCTTGATCTGAGCAGGTACAGGTGCATTGTAAATCGCAGCCCTTGGACGGGATTTTCCAACCTCGCTCACCCCAAAACTGGAAAATCCCACCCGAGTTCCATGGACCTTTCCATGGTCCGCCCCTCGCCCGCTCCAATTCCTGTGGTGGCTGGGAGAGTAAAATTTGCCACCTTATGTCTGAAAATCAGGGACAAACTTCTAACCTTTTATATAGTAAACTTATTACAAATACTTTACTGGTTCTTTAAGGGTTAATGATACTTCCTGAGTTAATTAATTTGTGGGATAATTACGTGGACTTTTGTGAGGCTATTTAGATTAAAGGAATGGTTACTCTATATATTAATGCACAGAAGCAAAAATAGAACAAGGTACATCTTAAATATAGAAATTAAACTCAACAGCAAATGTTGAAGATATGTGCTTGCCTATGTAGGTGAAAGGCAAGTGTTTAGCAGGTGTGGTTCAGGCTCATCCACCAAGAGTACGTGCTTGTCAAAGCATATCTGAGTAATGTTTGTTCCTTTGTGCATTCCCAAGAACAGGTACATTGCTGATGTCAAGGGCTCCATGGCAACACATTATCCACTTGGCACTGAAACAAGGATGGGTTCATGTTACAGAGTAGATCAACAATGACTCACTTCAATAAAAAAATTTACGCACCCTTCAGGTTAAGGTGTGGACATAATAAGTAGTATATCTTTGAGACTATTTGTAAAATGTTCAGTACTAAATTGTAGAGGGTACCTGTTGAATGACAGTTATTATTAGTAACTCAGCTCTCTAACAGAATGCTACAACATCGCACTTTCTGGATTAGATTCTGATTAGAGAAAGGATAAAGGTGTAATAAAAGCCTTTGATAGGCAAATACTTAGGTATAGCAAACAAAATAAGCTTGTACACCATTGGCTTTTCATAAAATAGAAAAGGCATTGTGATTCCATTTAAATTTGCATGTAAACCAAAACAGAGAGTCAGTCTATAGCCACGACTCCCTCTGTTCCTCCCAGCCATTCAGTATCTCAGAGATTTTGTTGGTAGCATGGCTCCTTCTTAGAATGGGGCATGGCTTGTGAATGTAGGTTTGCAGGCTGACTTGGTCAATTTGCATCAAAGAACAAAGAACAGTACAGCACAGCAACAGGCCTTTTGGCCCACCAAGTCTGTGCTGACACAGATGCCTCTTTAATCTAATATTTTCTTGCCTCTACGTGGTCCATATCCCTCTATTCCCTGCCTATTCATACATCTATTCAGATGCCTCGAACATTGTTATAGAATCTGCTTCCACCATCTCCTCCGGTAGAGAGTTCCAGACATTCATCACCCTCTGTGTGAAAAACTTGCCCCTTACATCTCTTTTAAACTTCCCCCTCTCACTTTCAACCTATATCCCCGAGAAATTGACCCTTCGATCCTGGGAAGAAAACTCTGATTATCCACTCTATCCGAACCTGTCATAATCTTGTAAACCTCTATCAGTTCCTCCCTCAACTTTCGACACTTCAGTGAAAACAATCCAAGTTTGTTCAATCTTTCTTCATAATCCATATCCTCCAAACTAGGCAAAATCCTGGCAATTCTCTTCTGCACCCTTTCCAATGCATCAACATCCTTCCAGTAGTGTGACAACCAGAATTGTATACAATACTCCAAATTGGCCTAACCAAAGTCTTACACTGCTGCAACATGATTTTCCAATTCCTATACTCAATGCCCCGACCAATGAAAGCCAGTATGCCACATGCTTTCTTGACCAACTTGTCCACCTGAATTGTGACCTTCAGGGAACTGTGGATCTGCACGCCTAGATCCTTCTGTATGCTAATATTTCTAATGGCTCTACCATTTACTGTATGCTTTCCTTCTGCAGTAGACCTTCCAAAACGCACTACATTTGCCCGGGTTAAATTCAATCTACCGTCTTTCGGCCCAGGTCTCCAGCTGATTTATATCCTGCTGTATTCTCTGACAATCCTCCTCACTATCCACTACTCCCCTAATTTTTGTATCATCTGTAAATTTACTAATTAGACCACCTATATTTTCCTCTAAATCATTTATATGTATTACAAACAACAGAGGCCCCAGCACTGATTCTTGTGGAACACCGCTTGTCACAGACCTCCAGTTAGAAAAGTACCCTTCCATTGCTACTCCCTGCTTTCTATGCCCAAGCCAGTTTTGTATCCATCTTACAAGCTCACCTCAGATCCCATATGACTTCACCTTCTGTATCAGCCCGCCATGAGGAACCTTATCAAAGCCTTCTCTAAAGTCCATGTATACAACATTCACTGCTCTGCCCTGGTCAATTTTTCTTGTCACTTCCTCAAAGAACTTAATCAAGTATGTGAGACATGACCTCCCCTTCACAAAACCATTATTATCACTAATAAACCTATTCTCTTCCAGATTTTCATCATTTGGAAACAAAAGGACATAATTCTGGATGCTGCACAATGGCCTGAATTTTGTGGTTAGCGGCAAAACGAGGGCATGAACCACTACCGTCAAATAAAGCTGTTTCTTAAGATCACATGATCTGTGTGGCATGGTTTTCCTTTTACTCAGCTGTGGTTTGAATCTGGCATCAAATGATGTGCAGCTGCAGTGAATTCAACAAACAGGTAAGGAACTATCACCTTGAAGTATTTCCACACAAGAAACCAGGAAGTTTAAAGCACATAAAGAAAAATATGAGGGATAGGAGATTTTTGGCTCCCATTTTCATCGGGCTTGAGTGGAAAATCCAGCAGGAGACCTGAATCGCGTTTTAGATAGTTGGTGATCTTCTCAAAGTGGAAGCCATAGTGGATGTTCAGCTAGTCTACAGATGTGGATACACAATGGAAGAAGCCATAGTGAACAATGATCAAAAATTCATATGACTGCTAGAGAGAGTTGCCAGATGCATCTGAAGTAGAACAAAAATGAATTCAAGTACATAGTTCAGAACTGACAGTAAAAAGTTGTCACCCAGATCCTGATAACCTGAGATCTGTGGCAGTGATGCAGCAACCAACAGATGTGAAAGCCATGCATTCGTGAACCATTTAGCTAAATTTTTGCCTGATCTGTCATTGGAGTGTGAACCAATATGCAAACTTACTGCCATGGAGGTGCAGTGATTTTGGGACACAGAACAAGGAGTAATGTTCACTAAAATCAAACAACTAGTGATGACAATGCCCAGTGCTGAAGGAATCTGATATCAATGATGAAGTCGCTTTACGCTGTGATGTCAGCGCGACAGGTCTTAGAGCAACCCTAATGCAGCAAGGATAATTAGTTGTATTGGCATCTAGGGTTTTAACACAAACTGAATGATACTACGCTCAGATCGAGAAAGAGTGATGGGCTATTGTCTTCGCTCGTGAGTATTTTCATCAGTACCTGCTTGGGTGAGACAAAGTGACAGTGGAGTCAGACCACAAGGTCTGAGAAACATTTTCCTCAAATGGTTACTATTTGAGTGAAGTACAGAGGGACTTGTGTGTTCTGGTGCATGAATCACAAAAAGCTAGCAGGCATGTCCAACAAGTAGTTAAGAAGGCAAAAGGCATTTTGGCCTTTATTGCAAAGGGTTTGGAGTTTAAAAGCAGGGAGGACTTGTTGCAATTATACAGGGTGTTGGTGAGGCCTCACCTGGAATACTATATACAGTTTTGGTCCCCTTAGCTTAGAAAGGATATTGTAACATTGGAGGCTCCCAAAGGAGATTCACAGAATCATAAAATCCCTACAGTGCAGAATGATGCCATTCAGCCCATCGAGTCTGCACCAACCCCAACCCTATCCAGCCCCTATCCCCGTAGCCCCACATATTTACCCTGCTTGTCCTCCTGATACTAAGGGACAATTTAGCACGGCTAATTTACCTAACACTTACATCTTTGCACTGTGGGAGGAAACCGGAGCACCCGGCGGAAACCCACGCAGACACGGGGAGAATGTCTAAATTCCACACAGACAGTGACCCAATCCAGGAATCGAACCCAGGTCCTTGGTGCTGTGAGGCAGCGGTGCTAACCACTGTGTCACTGTGGCACTCGATTTACCAGGCTAATTCACCAGGCTAATTCCTGGGGTGAGAGAGTTGTCCGATCAAGAGAGACTAAACAGTCTGGGTCTGTACTCCTTGGAGTTTAGAAGACTGAGGGGTGACCTTATTCAAACTTATAAGATCCTGAGGGGGCCTCACAGAGTAGATGGTGAGATGTTTACACTTGTGGGAGAGTTTCAAATAAGGGCTGGTCATTTAAACTGAGGTTCACAGAAATTTCTTCTCACAGAGGATGGTGAATCTCTGGCATTCCCTGCTCCAAAGGGTGGTGGAGGCTGGATCATTAGAAGTATTTAAAATGGAAGTGGATATACACTAAATAGATCAAGGAATACACAGCTATAGGAAATGGCACAGAAAAGGAGTTGAGGCTGACATACATCAGCCATGATTGTACTGAATGGAGGAGCAAGCTTGAAGGGCCTGGTGGCCTATGTCTGCTTCTATTTCTTGTGTTCTTATTTGTTACAAAGTATCTGCAAGGAACATTACTTTTTTCCAGAGATTTCATCTGAATGTGAAATACAAGCAAGGGAAATAGATGTAAATCACTGACATCCAGTCAAGGGTAACACTCCCAAAGAAGAAATTTAAGGATGCTAAAACAAAATCTGAAATCTATCAGATTCAATGCAAGGCAGCAGTTTGACATGTTCTGGAAGTCATCAACACATCAGAGACAATGAATGTGATGGATAAGCGCCTTGCTGGAAAAAAGTGAACTACTCAAAAGGATGCAACTCTCCAAGTGATGCAAAACGTAGTGATGAAATGATGGCCTAAGGGCATCAAAAACAGATCTGTGGTCACAAGAGCATATTGGGCACACAAAGATAAACTGGCAGCCCAAGATAATACCTTGTACAAAGGAAATAGAACCATTACCCTGAAGGATTTGAGAGGAGAAATGCTGAAGTGCTTCCATGCAAGCCATCAAGGAACTGAGTTGAGTGTGTGGAGAGCAAGAGAAGTGCTCTACTCATCAAACATGAGCAACTAAATGAAGGACTACGTCAGTCAGTGCAGTGCTTGTAATGAGTATCAAGGAAAGCAAGCTAGAGAGCCAGAGGAGATGCATGACATCCCAAACAGATCATGGATGAAACTGGAAGTAGACCTCTTCATGCTGGCAAGAACTGATTATCTTATCACAGTAGGCTACTATTCTAACTACTGAGGGTTAGACCAGCTAACTTGCAATGACTACCAGTGTGATTGAAGAATACCTGAAATCAGACTTCAATTGTTATGGCATTCGCAAAATTGTGATGACTGACAATGGTCCTCAGCTCGCAAGTGAAGAATTCAGCTACTTCACAAAGGATTGGGAAAATCAACATTGTACATCAATTCTGCACCATCAGGAATGGAAAGGCTGAGGCAGCAGTGAAAATCACCATAGGAATCATCAAAAAATCAAGCAACTCTATCAGTGATGTATACAAGACAATCCTTGAATGGAGAAATACACCACTGCAGGCATGGAAAGTAGTCCAGTCCAAGAACTAATGGCACATTCACCCAAACCATTCTTCCAATTGCAAAAAAGCCACTGAAGCCAGGAACAGTGACAAACATGAGTGAAAAAATCAAAAAGAAATGGCAAAAAAACAAATTTCCTTTTGGTGAAACTGTCAAACCACAGCTAGAGTTGAGCATTGGAGAGCCAATCAGGTTACAAACTTTCAACAGGCATAAACCCACAAGGCAATTTTGGACGTGCATAGAGCTGTTCTCACCTTGATTGCATATGATGGGTGTGACTAACCAAATATACTGCCACAACCACAGACATAGTCATACAACTAGAGAAGCTGTTCCTTCACTACAGGCAGCTGATCAGGAAAATGGAATCTCACCAGCTCTTAGAATGCAGAGCCATTAGTCCCAAAGGTCCACAATTCCCAACAATGGAAATGGAATGACAGCAAAAGGTCCCCTAGCAAAATCAAGTGCCTCGGGAACAATAGCCAATGTCAACATGCATGTATGCCATTAAGAGACCTGCACAATTTAAAGACTATGTATTCAATGCATGTGCAGAGACTGATTAGAATAATGAACAATTTTTTGATGCAGGAGAAAAATCGTATGAGAGCAAAATAATGCAGATGCTGGAATCTGAAACAAAAGCAGAAAAATGCAGGGAAATCTCGGCAGGTCTGACAACATCTGTGGGGAGAGAATAGAGCCAACATTTTGAGTCTAGATGACCCCTTGGTCAAAAGTTGCTGTATCGTGGGTAACTTGGTTAACTCACAGTTACACATAATTGTCTTTCATTCATTATGAAAACGTTTAGGATTAAAATGTACTAAATGTCCTATCTGACTTGTTGGAGCCATGCAACCTATTCCATGAGGCACAGGCAATGTGAAGCCATGATATGTCCAGTTTTAATAAAAACATTGTACTGGAAGTAATGTACTTTTTGAGCACATAACAATCTCCATATCCTCACAAGTGAGATACACTGCTGTTCCAAGTTAAGATGCAGCAATGCAATCTACTTTGCAAGCCATCCAACTAACAGCTGTTCCATTCAAGCACTTAGCACATACTTTTTTCATGCTCAATATTAACTTTCCAGTCAATTCATTTTGTCTGATGCCCCTTCCTCTCCCAATTTCTGATCTCAGCAAAGTCTGGCAAATATTTAAAATCTATTTAGAAAGTTATGAAGCTTGAAATAATATTGTTGCCCTCAGATACGGCCATTGGCTTTTAAGTTGGCACATCTCTTTAAAATTCACTTGCCAGACAAATATTTTGCATTTGCAATTAACTTGATGTCTGCGAGAGCTAAGGTTGTGCCGGGAGCCTATACTGATTATTCAAATCTCAAAGTTAATTATGGTGAAAGTAAAAGTAATGTGAACCTTCTGCAATCAATTGCATAGACTCAATCAAACATAAATTCTTCTTACGTGTTTTACGCTCTATCTGAATTATATTTGCAATTGATTTAAAAGATGTTCAGGTACAGTGCAAGAAGTCTACCATTTTACTACCGCTCAAGTTATTTTCATACGCAGTGTCTCCTTATTTTTAATCCATCTCTTCGTCATTGTCACATACACATGGGATGCCAGTCATTCACAGATGATACTTGTATCTAACATTGCTAAAACAAAATGGTAGGATGAATTACTTTTATCATTTGCATGTCATTAACATACACTCACCCATGTGTGAGTAGATTTATTCCTTACTGTCATGCCTGTCAGAAAATCATACAATTAATGGATAACAGCTATTGAGGTGGTATTAGTAACAGGGATCTAATGATTTTAATGAGGTCCACAAGGTGGATCTCTTAGACTATGAGCTCCCAGATTAAGGCAGTAATGGCTTGTCCAATCGGGAAGCCTTGCATGTGTACATCACGTGGAGTGTCAGGGTTACTGGCACTCTGGTTTTATGCTCTGTATGAGGAAGTACCTGTCCGAGTGTTGCTTACTATGTAAATAAATTTAAATTTGGTGAAGGGACACCGGCCTTAGAGGAGATATTTCAGAATCATTAGTGGGAGACCAGGGACTGGGGACAGGAAGACCAGCGCATGATAAGTGCTGGAGAAAGAGAGTTAGAATAGCAGGAAAGAAATAGGGCTAGATGAAAAACAAGTGGGAGCATTCTCCCAGAATGAGCTACAATATCAATGCCATCGCTGTGTGGGATAGTAGCTCTGAAAGTTAACTTCAACATGAGTACAAGCAAGGAAACCCAGACTGATTTTATCCATTTTTCTGTTTTCCCAAAGCTCAATCATTTTTTTCAAATCCTGATGCTCTTGATATCAAATTTCTGTGGCTTTGGTCAAAAGATAGCTCATAGTTTTCTGACAAGGCAGAAGGGAACAAAATGATTGCATATTTGACTTTGGTAAATGGAAAATTGAAAACCCCAGTGGTTGTTTTATTTGATTATCTTGGACTTTGATCTTTCAGGAACAGCCAGGCTGCACTCTTGTATCTTACCTTTGGAAAACATTGGATTCTGCACTGTGCACACAGATAAGATCATTGATATTTGTCTACCGTATTTGTTCTGTGAGGGGAACTGGCGACTGTTAGTATATCTCATTTTATTGTTGGCCAGCATCTTGGTCACTGCATAGCTGCACTCAAACTAGACTTGTTCAATAGTGGATGCAAGTCTCCTGCCTTGTTTTGAAATGAGACAAAGAAAAGTTCCTGACAGTTGAGCCAAATAATCAATTTGTGCCGTAGGGAAAAAATTGGGTCCTATGTCTTTCAATACCATCATCATGCTAATGATTCACTAGTCACAGATTCTCTTTGATTTTTGTTCAGAGAATTGTGTCAGTTGAAACTGCCTTAGGGACAAGTAAGGTGGTGGAGGCAAGCACGCTAGAGTTGTTTAAGAGTAACTTAGACAGGCACATGAGTGGGTTGGAGATGGGTGGATATAGGAGATTGTTTTAAATAAAGTTCATTAGCATTGGGGCGTCCCTGGTAAGGTAAATGGATATGGTACGATAATAATGTTTTTTTTTCTCTTTTCATTCACAGGTTTTAAGTCGATCCGCCTTGTTGTGCAACGAGGAGCATACACGTGATGGGTCGCACTTGGGCTGCCCTTGGTTGTTCAAGATTGGCCTAGTGCTTCATGCCATTAATGTGTGCCTAAACTGGACCAGATACTGGGCAAGACGACAGTTCAGTGACTATTGCTGGTTGCTGTGCAGACACATGGATTTGGGCCAGTGTCTGTGGGAGTTTGCGCATTCTCCCCGTGCTTGCGTGGGTTTTCTCCGGATGCTCCGGTTTCCTCCCACACCCCAAAGCTAATAGGCTGATTGGCAGTAATAAATTGTCCCTAAATTAGTTACCCTCAATGTGGATGACCATAAAACAATAGATAAGGGTCATGGGTGGAGGGGGAGGACTGGTAGTGTTAGGACGGCGGCGCGGGCTTGTTGGGCCGAAGGACCTGTTTCCCGGGCTGTTTTTGTTCTTTGTTTGTTAGGAACAAGAATTTTAACAATGGCTGGGATTTTGTGCCCTCTTTTCCTGCGAATGCAAATGGTGACGTTGTCACAAAATCTTGCGAGAGGCCTAAAGTGAGAATCTTGCTGGTGAGACTGTGGTTTGTTCCTGCCCTCTGCCCATGATGTAACATGAAAAAGGAAGGACGGGGACTTCATTTAAATGCATTGGCATGGCATTAGTGGGCTTTCCCACTCTATTGTACACCCCCGCATTTGGATGTGGGCAAGGTTTACTACAGGTCTCGAGCTAGGCAAAATGATCACACTGGAGGTGCACAGCGAAGGACATGTCTGCCCCAGGGGCAAGGTCAGAGGGCTTCCTATTAGGAAGTCCTTTTGGGGGAGGTTTCCCTGTGTCTATGATGAGGGGCTGTTCCTTTGTCCGTGACTGTTGGAGGGTGGTCTATATTTTCATCTTTATTACTGGACATTGTGCACCCTTTAGAAACAGAGCCCCGATTGCTGGAAAGCCAACCTTGTCAGTAGACGGTGTGAGACGTGCCTCCAGCATTTTTGTTCATCAAAGTGCTGGAATATATGGTGCGAAAAGCCAGCTGTGCAGCTGATGTACTGGATACAACTTTTCTCACCTCACCCAGCCCTTTGAAAAAAAATGGAAAATTCCACCCACTGTGTCATTTTGGGACTATGAAATGAACAAATGGGTGAAACGTTTTGGCTCATGATCTCTTCTGCCCAGAAGTATGTGTTCTACAACCGGGGGGAGCTTCCACCATTGAGGCTTCATCCTATCATTTGGAAAGAAAGAAAAGGACATATGAGGATGTGCGATTTAAGGTAGCCTTGATAAAATGAATAACACAAGGACAGCAGTGGAGATAAAGTACAAAGGCTTAAAAAATGCTAATGGGAGCAGTTTATAAGCTCCCTAATATTATCTATATTCAACAAGAAATAAGAGGGAAAAAGGCAATGCAATAATTGTAGAGAATTTTAATCCTCAACTACACTGGACAAAGTAATTCAGAGCAAAAGTAAGTTGAAGGTGAGTGCATGGAATGCATTTGAGAAAGTTCCCTACATCAATATGTCATGGAACCAACCTAGGAAGGTGTTATTTTAAATCCTATTTTTAATGTGACAAGATCCATTGGCAATCTCACAGTGAGACACTCTGGGAAAGAGTGATCATAATATGATGGAATTTCACATTGGTCTGAATTTTATCCATCCTCTGGAGACAGGCTGGGAGGCAGGATATCTTATTAAATTGCATCAAGAAGTAAACCTGACATTTTCCTATCACTATGAGATATTCTCAACACCAGGAAAGGCAGCAGTATGGCAGTACGCTGAGTCAAGGCAGGCAGTCAATTAAACAATGTAATTGGGCAATTAACAGTTTTTTCCTATAGAGAAATGGCCATCCTCACAGCTATGATGCTGAAGGGTTCACTCCTTCCAATCGCCAGGGCCTGGTCTTTGAGGGCACTGCAATATGGAATTCTCTCCACATCCTTCTTCCTGTAGCCTCAGCATTGACCAGCACTAACACTGGCACTGCCATACCTCTGATTTAATTTGAGAGGCACCCTCATTTGGATGACTATCCTGGCAGCAGACAATTAAGTAGCCACCGCTGCTAAAATCACACCGAGGTCCTGTGTCCATTTTTGTGGACTAGATATCCACTTTGGATCCCTGTGGGCAGGGTCAATCAGGAACTTGGAAATATTCTAGCAATTGAGTTTGAAAGTGATGTGCAAAAGTCTGAAACTCGAAATTTGTATTTATGTAAAGGAATTGCGTAAGTGAGAGGGGTGAGTTGGCAAAGACAGATTGGAAAATTAGATGAAAGTGTATGCCAGTAGCTGGGCAGGTGATCATTCAAAGAAATATTTTATAACTCTCAATTACTTTGCACTCCATTTAGAAATCAATACTCCAGCAAAAAAAAGGTCCATCTGTTACTAGACACACAAGGTTAAGAATTGCATTAGATCAAGAGACCATGAAGAACAGAAAGATTCATAGACATATAGAAGCACACAGTACAGAAGAACTCCTTCAGCCCATTGAGCCTGCACTGACACATGAAAAACACCTGACGTCCCACCTAATTCCATTTATCAGCACTTTGCCCATGGTCCTGAATGTTATGACGGGCCAAGTGCTCATCCAGGTACATTTTGAAGGATGTGAAGCAACTCACCTCTACCAAGCAGTGCATTCCAGACTGTCATCATTCTCTGGGTAAAAAAGTTTTTCCTCTTATCCTTCTAAAACCTCCTACTTTTCAGCTTGAACCTATGACCCCTCATGACTGACCTTTCAACTAAGGGGAACAACTGCTACTTATCCACTCTTGTCCATGTCCCTCATAATTTTGTACACATTAATTAGGTCACCCCTCAGTCTTCTCTGCTCCAATGAAAGCAACCCAAGCCTATCCAACCTCTCTTCATAACTTAGTGTTCCATCTCAGGCAGCATCTTAGTGAATCACCTCTGTATCCCCTCCAGTACAATTACAATCTTTTCTATAAAGTCTGAGGGTTGGGAGAGTTTTAGATATCTGCAAAGGGTAAACCAAAAACTGATAATGAGAGAAAATAAAATATGAAAGTAAATTAGTGAGAAATACAAAAACAGATTGTAAGATCTTCTACATGTATTTCAAAAGGAGTAGTGAAAGTATGTGTGGGTTCCTGATATGCTGAAATAGAGTAAATTATATTGGGGAACAAGGAAGTCATAGAGATGTTCAGCAAATGTGTTGTGTGTCCTCAAATATGTGATTTGCAAAAACAAGCAAATGTGATGTGAGAAAAAAACTTTTGCACAAAGTAAACAGTTTGGAATGCATTGTTTGGAAATGTGTTGGAGGCAGGTTCAATCGAGACATTCAAGAAGGCAGTAGATGACTATTTGAAAAGAACAGTGAACAAGGGCATGGGGAAAAGGCAGGAGAAAGCCAAGTCATGAAGCTCATTTGGACAATCAGTGCAGGCACAATGGACCGAATGGTCTCCGTCGCTGCCATAACAATCTGTGATTCCAGAAGGCCCAAAGAACATAACAAAAGCATTGGGGAACCATTAGTCGAATAACAAGATTTCACATTTCTTGCCTTTTACTATAGCAAACACATTAACATCAACAAAGTTAGCTGCTTAACAGGCAGCTAATATACCGAGCTCACACAAAGATCATACTCTTGCGATTCTTCTCGCTGTATACAGCACTCCTAGCAGATGAAGAGCATCACAAGGTTCAGTTTCAAGATACTCCCAGCTTTCCAGCGGGCTCACTTCTTTCTCTTATGTCAGGCTGAATCTTCTAGTGTCCTTCGCAAATTATCCTACTCACTGAGTAAACCAACAAAGCCCACCTTAATGATCCATTGTTCCTTAAATTTTCAAACATCCCATCTTTTCATTTTCTTATTTTTGAACAGAGAACTAGCTCTCCCTAGCACCTTATTTGGCTGCTAACGTCAACATAGCCTTTTTTGCATCTCAAGTAGCTGTATTCTCTTTCTCTCTCTGTCTCTCTCTGTATCTCTCTGGGTAGTATTTTACAGGTGCGACACAGTCGTAAATTGGGGCTCGACACAGTTGTAAAATGGGATGTAAAGGGGTTAGTGTGATTGGTGCTAGTTTGTGTGGCAGGGGTATCAGCGGAGGCTGCATCTCAGGCCGTGAATCACTGCAATTGCAGGGGGTGGGAGCTGCTTCAGGCTGCCTGCAGTAGCAGGGGCCTGACAATCTCTTTGCCTGTCAAACCCTTGCTGCTGCTGATGTGCATGTGTGCACTACCTCCCTCTGCAGGCTTTCTGGTACGTAAAGTCCCACCCACAGGCTTCTGCAGTGAACAACAGACTTGTTCAAAATTTTGTAACTAGAGTGCACATGGTGGGGGGGGAAACTGAAATGCACCCAAAAAATTGATCTGAACCTCTCCCAATCCCACACCTGCTCGGCACTTAGAAAAAAATAATAAAATACCGTCCTGTACGTCTGTATCTAAAAATAATTCTGTTCCTTTTCTGCGTCAAGGTATGAAGCTGATCTCTTGATTTTCGTTAGATTTTGGTTTGGTTTTCTCTTCCATGACAATCAGATCACATGAGCTTATCTCTAGGGAGAAGTTTGGTATGGCTACCATCCTCTTTATGTAGAACATTTTGTTTCACCTTAAATCAAAGGAGATATTTTACAATATAACTGTCTTGTAAAGCCCCACATTCATAACAAAAGAATGCGCCAATAGGACACTTAGAAAATCAAGGTCCAAAAGACTTTGATTAACCAAAGTCAAATAGTGGCGTTTTACAGCCCCACCAATGGTGAATTTTGATTTTGATTTGATTTGATTTGATTTATTATTGTCACATGTATTAACTTACAGCGAAAAGTATTATTTCTTGTGTGCTATACAGACAAAGCATGCCGTTCATAGGGAAGGAAATGAGACAGTGCAGAATATAGTGTTACTTTCATAGCTAAGGTGTAGAGAAAGATCAACTTAATGCAAGATAGGTCCATTCGAAAGTCTGACAGCAGCAGGGAAGAAGCTGTTCTTGAGTTGATTGGTACGTGACCTCAGACATTTGTATCTTTTTCCTGACGGGAGAAGGTGGAAGAGAGAATGTCCGGAGTGCGTAGGGCCCTTAATTATGCTAGATGCTTTGCAGTGGGAAGTGTAGACAAAGTCAATGGATGGGAGGCTGGTTTGCGTGATGGATTGGTCTACATTCACGACATTTTGTCGTTCCTTGCAGTCTTGGGCAGAGCAAGAGCCATACAAAGCTGTGATAAAACCAGAAAGGATGCTTTCTATGGTGCATTTGTAAAAGTTGCACCATAGAGTTTTGTGGTGGGCAGGAGTGGAAAATTGAGACAGGAGTCAAAAGTTGGATTTCTGCTGGTGCGGAAACAAGTTGGAATTTTCCTCTCCATGCTTTCATGTGGGCTGATGATGGGTCTTATTTCCTACTGATCCATATTAAGAACTCTATTTGCATGAATTAACATGTCAATAATACTTACTAAAAATGCAACTTTCTGGAATCACGTACTCCCTCCCACATACATCCCACACCAGCAGGAAATTCGACTGGTCTGAATCACGACTTGATATGAATGGCATGTAGCCATCTACCTTCATTTCACTCATCACTTTAAGGTGAGCTCAGTATTCAAAGCTGACCTACAACAGCACTGCTCTGGGTTGTCAGCAATACCAAAGAAGCAGTGTTAGGCCAGACTGTTGGGGGTGTCTGACTGGGCTGCCCACAGTGAGGGTCATTAGTGTGCAGTAGGGTCGCTCACAGTGGGTGTGATGGATGTGAAGTAGGATTGCTCACAGTGAGTGTGTAGGGTGTGCAATAGGGTCCCTCACAGTGGGTGTGATGGTGTGCAATAGGGTCCCTCACAGTGGGTGTGATGGTGTGCAATAGGGTTCCTCACAGTGGGTATGATGGGTGTGCAATAGGGTTCCTCACAGTGGGTGTGATGGGTGTGCAATAGGGTTCCTCACAGTGGGTGTGATGGGTGTGCAATAGGGTCCCTCACTGTGGGTGTGATGGTGTGCAATAGGGTCTCTCACAGTGGGTGTGATGGTGTGCAATAGGGTTCCTCACAGTGGGTGTGATGGTGTGCAATAGGGTCTCTCACAGTGGGTGTGATGGTGTGCAATAGGGTTCCTCACAGTGGGTGTGATGGTGTGCAATAGGATCCCTCACAGTGGGTGTGATGGTGTGCAATAGGGTTCCTCACAGTGGGTGTGATGGTGTGCAATAGGGTCCCTCACAGTGGGTGTGATGGGTGTGCAATAGGGTTCCTCACAGTGGGTATGATGGTGTGCAATAGGGTCTCTCACAGTGGGTGTGATGGTGTGCAATAGGGTCTCTCACAGTGGGTGTGATGGTGTGCAATAGGGTTCCTCACAGTGGGTGTGATGGTGTGCAATAGGGTTCCTCACAGTGGGTGTGATGGTGTGCAATAGGGTTCCTCACAGTGGGTGTGATGGTGTGCAATAGGGTTCCTCACAGTGGGTGTGATGGTGTGCAATAGGGTCCCTCACAGTGGGTGTGATGGGTGTGCAATAGGATCCCTCATAGTGGGTAATGATGGGTGTGCAATAGGATCCCTCACAGTGGGTGTGATGGGTGTGCAATAGGGTTCCTCACAGTGGGTGTGATGGGTGTGCAATAGGGTTCCTCACAGTGGGTATGATGGGTGTGCAATAGGGTTCCTCACAGTGGGTGTGATGGTGTGCAATAGGATCCCTCACAGTGGGTGTGATGGGTGTGCAATAGGGTTCCTCACAGTGGGTGTGATGGGTGTGCAATAGGATCCCTCACAGTGGGTGTGATGGTGTGCAATAGGGTTCCTCACAGTGGTGTGTAGGGTGTGCAGTATGGTTGCTCACAGTGGATGCAGTGGGTGTGCAGGAAGGCAGTTCACAATGGTTGCTGCACTTCTCCTGGAGAAAAGCACTCATGGTGTGCCTTAGGTCTGAGGCAGAGCTGAACTTGAAAACAGAGCCAAACAGGGCGACTGGCTGTGAGGCAGTGACTTAAGGGTGTAAGGTCCCGGGGAGGATGGCTTTGCTGGGTGAAGGAATGATGACAGGCAGAAGGAATAAAGAGGGCGGGAAAGGTGGAGCCTGCCATGGAAGACCGGAATGCAAACACAGAAGAGAGAGTTGGTTGGATTCGTTTGGCAGAAGTGGGGTTAGTGTGGCACAAGGATATGGGTTGCACAGAGATTCATGGAGGAGGTGGGGGATATGGTTTTGTTGCCAGTCCTGAAGAAAATATGGAGCCCAGTGACAGGCAGTCATAGTCTGGGGACTGAAGGCGAAAGGTCAGGGTGAGAGGTTAGAGGCTGTCTCGGGGCTCTGTGGGCCATGCTACAGGGCTGCGCATCACATACACCTCATGTTCTGTCTCCCAGCAAGGTCTATGTGTTCAATGAGGTCAGGTATACCTCGGTGTGTAGGGTTGGTCGTAGTCGAACAATCAGTGGTGATAGAGTTAGGACTGGGCTACTGATTGGGTAATCATCGTTAAGAGAGACATCTGCAGCCTGTAAGTGAGAAAGAGGTAATAAAAAGAGGGGGGTGGGTCAGCATTGGTTACTCAAATCTCCCTTGAGGGATGGTTGCTTTTGCATATTAACATGCATAGAACCTGAGAGTCTATGCATGTTAATATACAAAAGCAACCAGCGAATATTCGAATTAAAATCTCCAGGGAGCTGTGGTTCAGCCTTGGTGCATTATTTTTGTTCCCTGGGGCCATTTCAGGAACTCCTGACCCCACGGCCGAGCTGCAGAGAGTAATGTGTGCATTTGGGTGGCACTTAAACATGGTGCCAGGCACCTCATGGGTAAAGGTGGTTGAAAGCAGTTTGCAGCACTTGTGTTCCACTGGTGTCAAGGGGTGAAAACACATCCAGTCTCTGCCACTCCATGTGATTCAGCAAGCGTCTTGTCTATGCATAATTAATGAGGCTTCAAGGGGACAATCAGGCGTGACATCCTAACTTGCTGATCAGAATAAAACCTGCCACTAACCCCCATAAAATGAAAAATTCTGCCATTTAATGAAACAGAAATTATGTTTGATAAATTTAATAGAGATTTTTTAAGGACATAACCAGCATCGCAGATAAACAGAATCTACTGCATATTGTAGATTTTGATGTTCCAAAGGCATTACTAAAGTACTACATGAAGGCTTGTTGCACAAGATAAAGGCTCATGATGTTGTTGTTAAACTATTAACATGGATAAAGGATTAAACTAAAAGACAGAAAGCAAAGTGGAGGAACACTTGGGTCAGAAATACAAAGATCGGCAGTATGTTATTGGTATGGTCACTGCAAGAATTAGTGCCTCAGTTATTTACAACCTATGTTAATGACTTAGATGAAGGGAGCACATTTGCTGATGACACAAGGCCAGAAAGCAAGGATAGAAAGCAAGCTATGCCAGGGGTACAAAAAGTCTTTAAAGGGATATAAATAGACTAGAGGAGTGAGGAAATAATTGGCAGATGGACTATAACATGGAGAAATGTATGGTTATTCATTTTGGTAGGAAGAATAGAAAAAAATGAATATTTTTTAAAGGTGATATACTATTTAAATGCTGGAGTTCAGAGTGATTTGTGTTTCCTTGTACAATAAATGCCACAAGTTAACACACAAGTACAGAGAGCAGTTGAGAAGGCAAATGGTATATTGGCCTTTATTGTAAAGGTGTTGAAGTGCACGAGTAAAGAGGTCTTGCTGCAATTGTACACAACTTTGATGACACCCCATGTGGAATACAACGCTTGTTTTAGTCTCCATGCTTAAAAAAATGTTGACTTGTCTTAGAGAGGCAAAAATTAATTTATTGATTTATTTGGACTGATTTCTGGATTCGGGAGGTTGGCCTATGAAAAGAAATTGAATTGATTCAGCCTAAGCTATCTGAAGCTTAGAGCAAGACATAGTCTGATTAAGACTTATAAGATCCTAAAGGACTTAATACAATTGATGCTGGATAATATTTCCCCTGGATGGATTGACTAGAACTGGGCGGCATAGACCCAGGATAAGGAATTAGCTCTTTAGAACCGAGGCACAGAGAAATTTGTTCACTCAGAGGTTGTGGAACTTTGGAATTGGCTACTTCAGAGGACTCTGGTGCCCAATTCTCCCCAAAAAAGTTCTAAGTGCTGAATTGGCAGGAAAAATGGTGTAAATCATGATTGTTTTTTCAGTGGGAGTTCAGACTTGAATCTCCCACACTCTGTGCAATGCAGAGGTCACAATCAGGAATATCATTAAAAGCTCAGGCGTGGGGCCTCTTCACACCAGAGTGTGACATTTCCAGCCCTCTGCGTGTGAGCAGTGGCCCTGATTTGTCAGTCTCCTGATCACTGGCCAGCTTGATTGCTAGCCAGCCCAGGAGCCTCGCAATGCTGTCCCCCCAACACTCCCATGGCCAAATTGAGGCCCTCATGACCATTTTTGGGCCAACTCCGACCCTCCACCCATCCCGGAGCAACACAATTTCCATCCCCCTCTCCCCCACCAGCAATGACAAGCCACCCACCCGGCAGACAGCCCCCACAGGAGGTGGACCTCCCCTCCCCCAGCAGATCACTACCATCCCAGCCCATCCCGATTGCTGGCCTCGCTCCAGCCCCGATCGATCCCCATGCAGAGTGGAAGCAGGACCCCTCCCACCCCCTCAATCACCCCGCCATCTTGGCACTGCCCTGTGCCCTGTGGACAGTGCTAATGTGCCCCACGGGCATGGGCACTTTGCCCCTTTGCTGGGGGCAGAGACTGGCATTGCCAGGGTCCCCATGCCCGGGGGGCACCAACCCCTGCTGTCTGACCCCCTGGGGGGGGGGTCCCAATTGCCCCCCTTCACTCCAGCAGGGTCTCCCCCTGGTTCCCCGAACATACTCTACACCCCATCAGAGTGACATACTCCTGGGAGGGGTGGTAGATGCTATCAGGCCCGGAGAATTCAGTCCCGGGCCCAATAATCACATTTAAATTACATTAAAAACAGATTAAGATCACTGACCTGATCTTCCTGTCATTTTCCAGCGTAGTCTTGACTGTGTCTGCTCTCCGGTGATGGGAGGCGCACATGTGGCAGGAACGCATGTGCGAATCCCGCGAAATGGCTGACACACTCATTTCCCAACCTAACACGCCAAAAAACGTGCATGTTGCGATGGGATAATCAAGCCCTGGATGTTCAATCAGAGTATATTCAGATTGATGGATTTTTGGACTCTGAGGGAACTATAGGATATAAAAACTGTGCAGGAACATGGAGATGAGATTGCGGATCAGCCATGATCTTACTGAACGGTGGAGCAGGCTCCTATGTTTATATGTTCTGGACCAGCTATCATTAAAAGGCATACAGCAGGCTGCTCAAAAGAGGTAAAAAAAACATCTTAGTAACATCATTTCTGTGGAGCAAAGAGGTCTGCTCCTCCTGTTTCCATAAATACACCTTAAGTTTCTGCTAACTCTGACTCAGCAACTCTGCTTCCTCTTTCTAACCCAGGACCCATTGCCAGAACAGAATGCCCTTCACCGACCAGCTGCAGCACGCTGCCTGGAATCTGTTAATGTGCCTGTTATTCTGCAGCCTTTCAGTTTAAAGCAGCTGAAGCTCAATACCCACTTTCTAAGGTTATGGTGTCTACAATGGATTGAGGTCATAAATCGTTCAAAATGCAGCCTGTTATCGTCATGCTTCCCCCACCATTTCCATGATTTTATGCAAGGAGTGACATGAAACACATTTCCCAACCACAGTCAGGGAATACTTAGCACGGAAGTGCTAGAAATAGATAACATGCAATATGTAGTGAAATGAACTCCAGATAGCAATTAAAGCCATATTGATAGAGACCCCAGACCAAGTTGAAAACTAGCACATCACTCAATTAGGGGCAGAAACACAGCATAAAGAAGACAGTGGAAACGTCATTGCAGTGTCAGTGTTAAAGGGGAGTATATTCAGTATCAAAGTCTTGGAGACTTTGGTACTGAATCACCCAGGCTGGTGACATTTGAAGCTTGACAATGACACCAGTGGAAACAAGTGCAGCAGAGTCCGTTCATCCAGCAGAGTTATCTTTCCCCATCAATAGGAATTCTGAAGGTTCACATACATGAGATGGATCTGCACAATATTCTGCCTTCAGTCTCCAGGATAGAGGCAATGGGCTGATGGCTACAGAATTTTGCATTATGAGGAGGAGGAGGAAACCCACCAAAGCTTCCAAATTAATCAGGTGCTAACAGCATGCCAAGGATAATCTATTGCCAACTGAAAGCAACCTTCATACATAAGTGATTAAGGAGACCTTCACTTTATGTAACATCTGTTGATTCCTATCTACTTTCCCCTTTTCTATTAACAAGGTGTCACCACCTGCAGTCTCTCCTGTGCACAACTGATTTATGCAGCTGCTAGACCTGCTACCTCATCCTAATCAGTCCTAATGTTAAACATACACATTCAAATCATAGAACTTTTATTAGTGTTTCCCGCCCTCTCATTTTCTCTGATTGCTCTAGGTACTGTTTGGTTCCACCATGATGCCAATGTGCAACATACTGGCCAGAATGTTAGTGGCACGCCCTCCCTGGAATCAGGGCAGACCTGGCATGCAGAATGGCACTCTGTTGGCCTCGGGCGGGGTTCGAAAATTCTGGCCACTAAATTTCTTAAGTGCTCCCACACATGTGGAACACTGGTGTGAATAGGTAAAGAATCAGGTTAAAGTCTAACAGGTTTATTTGTTATCACGTACTTTTGGAGGTGAGACTGATCTGATGAAGGAGCAGCACTCCAAAAGCTCGTGATACCACATAAACCTGTTGGACTATAACCTGGTATTGTGAGACTTCTTACTGTGCCCACCCCACTCCAACTCCAGCATCTCCACATCAAGTAAAATACCAAAAGAGAATGGTATGTGCTGGAAACCATGACAAAAGGCTTTTAAGGGGAAAAGTGTTTAAGGGAAAGAGCACATAGATGTAACAGGTGGTCATGTCAAGGTGCCTATTGATGCTGAGGAATCCTATACAGGGTTTACTTGGTGAAGCCCTTGAACACATTGGAACATTGTTTAGAACTGAAACACTGCAGTGCAGTGCATCCTTGAGAGGTGGGCTGAATCCTCTTGTCTTGCTTTCTCTTGTCAGTTCATCAGATTTCTTATGTCATTGAACGGTCATCCAGAAGATGACGGAAGCAGCACTTACAGGCAATGCCACCTTCCTTCTTTGTGCTCAGCAATCGCTTTCTCTTTGTTTCAAACAGAATGCCCCTCCTGACCCTCATTTTGTGCAGTGGGACCTAATGATGGCGCTCAGTAAAACCAATCATTTCCACCTTCAAGGTAGTCTTTCTGTAGTCCTGGCACTTGTAGCAATTCCAGAATCAAATGTACCTTAAAGCAGAGTTAATTCCAACCTGCCACACTTTCTGTGGAATTACCACTGGAAACATCCCATTAGACCCAATAGGCCCTCTCTTTTTTGATGGAGCTCAATATTACCAATCACCATATTGCTCAATTCAATCTCTTCAGATATATATGTAATTGGCTTTGAATCATTTTTGATAACATATTCCACAATTGCAATGTCCTCTGTGCAATAAAATTCCACCTACCTTCCTCACTAATCCTAGTTGTTTAATGTTCAAGCTATATTTCACCAGAATTAAAACCTGGATTTCTATTCATTTGGCTTCAAAAAATTTGCTCTTCGAAAGAAAAAAAGTGAAGTTTTCTTAATCTTTCTTCTTAAATTAAATTTGCAAAATCATCATTGCAGTTATTAGTTGAAATAATGTTGGGAATAGCGCGATAGAAATTAAATTGTCTCTGTTCACCATTGTTGACAGGAACTGTGCATTATTCCTACAATACACTGGGGATTTGTTTGGGAATGCTATTTTGAGTGTTATATTTCCCCATTCTCAGGAAGGCACAGTGGTTTGCATTGCTGCCTTACAGCGCCAGGGAGCCAGGTTCAATGCCAGCCTTGGGTGACTGTGTGGACTTTGCATGTTCTCCCTTTGTCTGCGTGGGTTTCCACCAGGTGCTCCGATTTCCCCTCACAGTCCAAAGGTTTGCAGATTAGACCTGGTGGGATTGTTGCTGGTGCAGGTTTGAAGGGCCAAATGGCCTCCTTCTGCAGTGTAGGGATTCTATTGTTTGCTTTGTTACAGTGCTGTTTTTCTATTTCTGTTATTGATTTTGTTTGCTTTCTTTTTACTATAACACAATGAGGAGTGCTGACTTGTCATTAATTGCTGTGTTGTCTAGGTCAATTTATCAGCAGAGAATGGTATTCCATATGATCGAGGAAAAGGCCCACCAAAAATTAATCTTTTAAAGAAAATAATTGATTTTGGAAACAAAATAAAAATGTGAACATAAATTAAAAATATACAGCAGGGAATAATTTTTATCTCTTCGGCACACCTTACCCATTCCTTTGAAGTGCACAATGTCTAATAATTAGAGAGAACCATGATATGGGGTAAAATAGAAATGTAGAAAATAAGACCATTGGGCCCTTCATGTCTGCTCCACCATTCATTATGATCCTAGCTGATTTGTCACTCACTAGTCTGATCCCATCTTTCCCCCCATAGCCTTTGATCCCCTCTGCCTCAAGGGTTATATCTAATTTCTTCTTGAAAATATACAAGGTTTGATCTTACTGCAGCCCAGCCAAATCTCCGTTCACTGTAGTGGGATGGGAAAATCCCGCTGGTGTAAATGGCCAGAACATTCTGGCCACAATGTTTTGGTCTCAAGTGCTTCCTATGGTAATGAATGCTACAGATTCATCACTCTCTGGGTGAAGAAATGTCTCCTCATCTCAGTCCTAAAAGGTTTACCCCTTATCTTTAGACTATGACCCTGGTCCTGGACAATCCTTTGAGATCACCACTCATTCTTCTGAACTCCAGCAAATGTAATCCTAACCGACTCAATCCCTCCTCATATCAGACCTGCATCCCAAGAATCAGTCTGGTAAACCTTTGCTGCATTCTCTCTACAGCAACAACATCTTTCCTCAGATAAGGAAATGAAAGGTGCCCACAATATTCCAGGTGCCGCCTCCCTAGGCCCTGTATAATTGGAGCAAAACAGGGACAATCATGGTTAAATAGCTGGCAGTTTATACAAAGAATGACTCTTACACATGAGGCATGTTTGATAGAGATTATTGGTTGATGAGTGACAAGGTTGTGTGATGAATTTAGCAGTGTATGAGGCTGGTGGTTCAGTTGCTGACGCATGGTTTTTGAAAGTATATTCACTGATTTTGACCACTCATTGAGATCATTGAAATTTTTAATGTCACTACGTTTCAGTCCTCACGTTGACTGCTGTCTGGCTTCACTACTTTTGCAAGTTCTGTCTGGTGGCTCGCTGGCCCTGCATAGCTGGAAGACATCTCCCCTCTCCATACTGAGACCACATACTAGAAAATCATAGAAACCCTACAGTGCAGAAGGAGGCCATTCAGCTTATCAAGTCTGCACCAGCAACAATCCTACCCAGGTCCTTTCCCCTAACCCCACATATAAATCCCTGCAACCTATGCATCCCGGGAAAGTAAGGGGCAATTTAGCATGGTCAATCAACCTAACTTGGACATCTTTAGACTGTGGGAGGGAACCGGACCAACAGGACGAAACCCATGCAGACACAGGGAGAATGTGCAAACTCGGCACAGACAGCGACCCAAGCCGGGGATCAAACCCGGGTCGCTGGAGCTGTGAAACAGCAGTGCTAACTACTGTGCCGCACATATGGAGGTTTGTGTACAGTTTTGGTCTCTAATTGCATTAGAAGCAGTTCAGGGAAGGTTCATTTGACTGATTCCTACGAAGAAGGGGTTATCTTATTAGGAAAGGTTGGACAGGTTGGGCCTGCATCCATTGGAGTTTAGAGGAATGAGAGGTGATCTTATTACATACGTAAGAGTCCAATGGAACCTTTCCAGGGTCCAGGGAACTTTGGAATATTATCACCAATAGCTCCTCTACCTCTGCTGCCACTTCGTTTAAGACTAGAATGTAGGCCAACAAGTCCTGGGCACTTGCCTGCCTTTAATCCTAATAGTTTGCTCAGTACTTTTTCCCTAGTGATGATTAATCATCATCAAGAGGGAATTTAAGAGGTGAGGTAAATAGAAGGATGTTTCCCTTTATGGGAGAGACCAGCACTGAAGGATACTGTTTAAAAATAAGGAGTCTTTCAATTAAGATGGAGATGAGGAGAATGTTTTACAGTCAAAAGGTTGTTAGGCTATGGAATTCCCATCCTCAGAGAGAAGCAAAGGCAGGATCATTGAGTATACTTAAGGCTGAGTTAAATAGATTCTTGATTATCAAGGGAGTCAATGGTTTATAGGAAAATGGACTGGAAGCCACAATCACATCAGCCATGGCCTCATCAAATTATGAAGCAAGCTTGAGAGCCTGAATGGTGTATTCCTACTCTTAATTTGTATGTTTAAATGCTCATGCACCATGACCTCCAGTTCAGCATTTGAGAACTTAGCGGTATACTCAATATCCCAGGATTGAGGTGATTGACGTGCAATAACCACAACTATCTTCCTTTGTTCTAGGTAGGACTCCAGCCAATGGAAAGTTATCTCCTCAATTGCCTTGACTCTAGTTTTGCAGGCTCCCTAATTCCACACTCAGTCAATTGCTGCCTTGATGTCAAAAGCATTCATAGTTATCTCACCTCTTGAATTCAGCTGTCTTGTCCATGTTTGGACCAAAACTATAAAGAAGTCAGAATGACCCTGGCGAAGCCCAAACTAAGCATCAATAAGCAAGTTATTGCTCTCTAAGTGCCACTTGGTAGCACTGTCATAGACACATTCAATCACTTCACTGATGATCGAGAGTAGACTGATTCAGTGGTAACTGGGCAAGTGCCAAGTTGAATTGTCCCTGCTTTTTGTAGGCAGGTGCTGCACTGGTAGAGGCTCCCTGCATTTTATCCATTGTTCGAACCTTCAATGACCTGAATTAGTAGATTTATATGACACAAATGTCAAAGTCCGAGAGTCCTTAACTTTTATAACCTTGTAAATGTAAAGGAGAATAAAAATCGATATGACATGTCTGAAAAAGCCAGTGCAAAAAATAGCACATGATCAGCTGAACAGAATTACATTCAGTCCAGTTATAGAAAAAAACAGTGATGGTACTGAACTCAACTATGCACTGCACAATATTCTGAAGGACTGAAGGACTGAAGGAAAGGTCGACAGAGATAAGCCTATCACCTATGACTCTCATTCACATCACTGCACAATGATGTGTCCTAGTGTCATTGTGTGCACTCACGCCATATTTCAGTCAGTGGGTGCACATGGGATGTGGATGTGAGCCCATCAACATTTAAGCAACCAATTATGCCCATTCATGAGTCAATTAAAAACAATTTCACGTGACCCATCTACCTTTCTGGCTGACAGGTGGGGGCCAATTGACTAGACGGTCTTGAGATTTTAGTTACAACCTGCTTGCTGGGTAGGATGTTGTCAAGGCTGAAATGAAATCTAAAAAGGTGTGTGAGGACTGAGGTTTTCGGAGTTCTACTCTCAGTGTTTGAATGTATTGCCTAGACAGAGTTTGCTGCATTTTCTCATCACACTTAATTTGAGGAGATCGGCAGCTTCTGGGGACATCTCAGCAGTTGAGGGAGCTGGAAGAGGTGATAGCCCTTTCCTCAGTGCCCACCCTTTATCCACCCCACCCGAGCAGTGCTAAGCCTTTGTCAGTCTGTGTTCATAGAAACCCTACAGTACAGAAGGGGGCCATTCTGCCCATCAACAACAATCCCATCCTGGCCCTTTGCCTGCAAACCTACATATTTGCTGCTCTAATCCCTCTAACCTACACACCCCTGGACACTAAAGGGCAATTTAACATGGACAATCAATGTAACTCGCACATCTTTGGAGTGTGGGAGGAAACCGGAGCACCCGGAGGAAATCCAGACAAACACGGGGAGAACGTGCAAAATTCACACAACCGGGAATTGAACCTAGGTCCCTAGAGCTGTGAGGCAGCAATGCTAACCACTATGCCACCATGCTGCCATCCCACAGTGTTTCATGCTGACTGCCTGTTAATTGCGGAACTCCCCACTCACAGTACTCCGAAAGCTAGTGGCGTTTGCTACCAAATAAACCTGTTGGACTTTAACCTGGTGTTGTGAGACTTCTTACTGTGTTTACCCCAGTCCAACGCTGGCATCTCCTGCCTGTTAATTGGCCAGCCAGCATAAAATCACGTTTTGATGCCAATCATGGCCAGAAGCACATTTCCCATCGCTTCTGGGCCCAGTGAGCAAGCCCAATGAGCGCAAAACCCAGGCCCAATAATCTGAAACTGTTTTCTCTCTCTACAGATACTGCCTGGCCTGCTGTATATTTCCAGCACTTCCTGTTCTTAAAGCACCATGCTATTTCCTGATGCCTATTGACGATCTCTCAGAGATATTTCTGACACCTTCAGCTCAGTCGCATCATCTGGAATCAGTTGCTATGGGGAACTGAGACAAATTTAATTTAGGTGACCAGGAATCATGCTTTGTCCTACTTCTATTTTGAATATTTCCCAGAATAGAATCTTGATTTGGAAACTCTATATCTGTATCTCAGTTGAAAGATAGATAGCATCAAGAGCTAGAACAAACCAAAGTGCCACATGCAGAGAAAAGCTGAACCGACTAATTAAATACTGTTTATGGAGCTTATATAAACTGTCATAAGAATGTTCGACAGATGTTGCAGCGTTCTTCTTAATATTACGTGTGTGGAATTCAAATTCTAGACAATGTTGGTGCAAAATGTTATAAAAAGGAGTCAATGTAAAGACAAAGCAAAGAACATGATCATGGTTAGATATGAACCTGATCAAATAAAGGTTCCACATGATAAAATGATTCTGAAATTTGTATTTCAGGATACATTTCTGTAACAAACTATTCTAATACCATATTTAGCATAGCGTTGCTTCACGATAGCATTTTAAAAGTGTTTGGGGTGAATTTTCTGAGTGATTTCAATGCCTGTTACGTCAAAGAAGCAAGATTTGTATTCATTGTTGGCCAAGAGAAGTATTTACACAAGAGTTTCCTGGATCACCTTATTTGCAAATCTATTGGGGTTTTGAATGGCATAAATCTTGTGTATTTGGCTGGATTGCATGGAAAATGGAGTGCAACCTTTCTAAGAAGATATCAATAAATATATTAGGAACCGACTTGCTCCAACTGGGCAAGGAAGAAGTGGTGATTACCTCATTCATTTAATGCTCAGAGAATTTCAACGCATTTCTCATTAATCCATTATTCATACTACAACAGGAACAAGCAGCTGAACCCTGCAGCAGGGTGTCCAGGATTAGAAGAAGAACAGATATTGAGCGTGCAGAAGTCTAAAAAGCGAAGTCATTTGCCCCAGATTGGATAAAGAGAATGCCACTGCAGGACCTCTCTTTACAGTTAAGACCTCAGGTCCTTCTTCATTGCCATCTTTGTACAGTGGGCAGCAGAGGTCTCATCAGTGGCAGTTCCAGCAGAGGTTCAGGAGAGAGAAGTACAATTTGAAAAGTGAGAATAGTAGGCCTCATCGTGCCTGATTTTGGGTGGAATCATGTGGAAGAATTTGACTGTGAAATCTGACAGTGACCCCCAGAGCTGCCACAGACTGTGGATTAAAAATGCCAGTCCACATTAAAATTTAAATCACAAAACAATAAAGGAATTTCAAAAATCCTCCTACATAACTTAAAGAACAAAGAACAAAGAAAATTACAGCACAGGAACAGGCCCCTTGGCCATCCAAGCCTGGCCCAACCATGCTGCCCAACTTAACCAAAACCCCTTATCCTTCTGGGGGCCATATTCCTCTATTCCCATCCTATTCATGTACTTGTCAAATGCCCCTTAAAAGTCACTACTGTATCTGCTTCCACTACCTCCTCTGGCAATGAGTTCCAGACACCCACTACCCTCTGTATAAAAAATCTGCCTCGTACATCTCCTTTAAACCTTTCCCTTTGTACCTTAAGCCTATGCCCCCTAGTAATTGAACCTAAAACCTTGCACCTTAAACTTATGCCCCCAAAAAATTGAAACCAATGCCACCTAGTAATTCAAGTACTACTCCAGCTGAGAACCTCAGGACCATAGTCCTCAGATTCTAAAACTTCCCATCAATTTTGAAGATCAGCTTTTCATTATATTTATTCATAGAGTCCCCACAGTGTTGAAGGAGGCCATTCAGCCCATCAAGTCTGCACCAACAACAATCCACCCAGACCCTATCCCCGTAACCCCATATATTTACTCCGCTAATCCCTCTAACTATGTATCCCAGGACACTAAGAGGCAATTTTTCATGGCTAATCAACCTAACCCCCACATCTTTGGACTGTGGGAGGAAACCAGAGCACCTGGAGGAAATCCATGCAGACATGTGCAAATGACAGTGATCTAAGCCGGGAATCGAACCCAGATCCCTAGAGCTGGGAGGCAGCAGTGCTAACCACTGTGCCACTGTGCCACCCATAAAGTAAGGGTGGAATAATATACAAGGTCGTAATTAATCTGTGCTCTATCCGGAAAGGCTTCTTTAATGGGGAATGCACTTAAATTGAATGTATTAAAATATGTTTAAGTGAATAATTATTTCAAAAGCAACATCAAAGATTGTAACACATTGAGGAAATGTACAATGGGCAAATTGAGAGTTATAGACTGCTGCAACTGCAACAGGGCGCTGGTGAGTGCCCTCTTGCTGCAACTGTACAGGGCACTGGTGAGGCCGCAGCTGGAGTACTGTGTGCAGTTTTGGTCGCCGCACTTACACAAGGATATTTTGGCCTTGGAGGGCATGCAGAGGAGGTTTACTAGGCTGATACCGGAGTTGAGGGGGTTGAACTATGAGGAGAGGCTGAATAAACTAGGCTTGTACTCGTTAGAGTTTAGAAGAATGAGGGGAGATCTCATTGAGACATATAAGATGATGAATGGGATGGAGAGGATAGAGGTGGAGAGGCTCTTCCCGCTCTGAAACGACAGTAGGACTAGAGGGCACAGCCTCAAGATAAGGGGGGGGGCAGTTTAGAACGGAGTTGAGGAGGAACTTCTTCACTCAAAGGGTGGTGAATCTCTGGAATTCTCCGCCCGTTGAAGTGGTGGAGGCTGCCTCGCTAAATATATTTAAGACACGGGTAGATAGGTTTTTGATAGGCAAGGGGATTAAGGGTTATGGGGAGAAGGCAGGAATGTGGAACTGAGCCACGACAGATCAGCCATGATCTTATTGAATGGCGGGGCAGGCTCGAAGGGCTAGATGGCCTACTCCTGTTCCTATTTCTTATGTTCTTATGTAGACAATAAAGCAATTATTCTACAGTTTCTTATATTTATAGTTGACAATATTAAATCCATTACTTTATATAATGCACCATTTCTTGATGTGTAGTGTCCGTACCTTGTTTATATATTTATTAGCCACTAGCTATGGAAACATTCAAAGAGCTGGCATGAGGGAGAATGTAAAGACTGAACAAAAATACCAAAAGATTGTATCATTGTAATGATTTTTGCAGTTAGTGCTACTTACGCTGTCCATTGGCTGCACGCATCAGCAGTGACCCAATTGCATAACTTTCTAACACTACTTACAACTAGCCGGCACCGCGTATAGATAGCTGGCACTTCTTAAAAGGAAGATGCTGCTGGAGGTGCTGGAGTCATAAGAACATAAGAACATGAGAACTAGGAGCAGGAGTAGGCCTTCTGGTGTCTTGAACCTGCTCCGCCATTCAATAAGATCATGGCTGCAGCCTTTACGGGACTGCAGCACCACCACTTCCAAGAGTTTCCAGCCCATCCCCCACCAGCAACAGTTCTTGCTGCTGCTACCACTAGGAACCAGAGTCAGCACTAAGGCCCGATGTCAGCATTCTGACCCGGGTCCATCCTGAGACGCTGACATCGCACCCCGCGAACCACAGCAACCTCACAACCCCCCCCCCCACACACACACTTAATGACTGCCACGGTACAATCCCCCCCCTCCCCCTCCTCCCAACTCTGAGCAGCACAGAGCAGTTTGAAGGCAGCAACTTGCCTCCTCGCTCACCCTCACTGCTCCAGCGCCTGACCCGACTTTTACACTTGAGGTGTTTTCTGATCAATCCGGCTGAAGGGAACGAGGTTGTTAAGGTGGTGAGCTGGGATGATTCAGACTGAAGCTCACTCATCACATTGTGCTGAATGCAAAAAAATGCAAACTGACATTTCGCCCATTTTGGGCAGGGTCCTGATCGCACTAATTTTGTTTCTTGGTGAAATAGGAATGTGCGTGAAAATGTATGCCTTTCCTGCTGGTCGCATCATGTCAGATTTTACAACTTTTTCCCTGTCACAAAACAGGCGAATGAGATTGTAAAATTCCACCCAGCATTTCAGATTTAAAGGAGTTAACTGTGATATTTTGCCCACATCCGCCACGAATGCAAACGGCAATATGGGCGCAAAATCTTGCAAGAGTCAGAAAATGAGAATCTCATTGGCGAGGTCAATCCTCCCCATCCTTCACCATCGACAGAACAAGGTTCCTGCCCAGAAAGGTCAGCAACCTCATTTCAATAAATTATAATAAAATTAAAGGGGTTCTCCACGTAATTGAAATTCCGCCCTTCCAGGCATAATGTCAAGGTTTATAACCACCGTGGCACTGCCACCTCCCACCCTGGCCCTTCTCCCTGACTTTGCCCCCCAATACTGCCACCTGACACTCTGGCAGTGCCCCAGCACTGCTTTCTGGCACCCTGGCAGTATGAGGGACAGTGCCTAGGGGTAATGCCAGGGACAGTGCCAAGAGCTGCCCCTCGGCTGCTGCAGTCAATTCAACTTCTTTTCACTTTATTGCCAATAGAGTAATTCATTTCAGGTACTTTACTCATTCATTAAAAATTGTGCATGTAAATGAATGATAACAACAAAAGAAAGAAAATTACCCTAACACAGATTTAATTAAAATATGTCTTAGAAACTATTCCAATACATTAAAATAATCAGTCAGTGACTCTTATCCTGAGTGCATAACCTCATCCATTATCAAACTCCTGTGAAAAGTTTTTCTAGAGAAGAATAGAAATGAGTTTAGGAATTTGTCTTGCATTGGAGACTTTGTAGTTACAGCGTTGTTTGGACTTCAAAGGTTTGACCGAATGACAGTGAAGGAATGGTGATATAATTCCAAATCAAGCTGGTATGTGGCTCGGAGGAAAATTTACAGACTTTGTGTTCATTGGAGCCCACTGTCCTCCTTCTTGTTTGTAAAGTTCTCAGGTTTGGGAAGTGTTGCCAATAGTGAGTTGTTCAGTGCATCTTGTAGATCCTGCAACTGTGTGCTGGTGGTGGAGGTGGCGAATGTGTAAAGCAGTGGATGAGGTACTGATCATATGGCTTCTTTGACCTGCATGATATTGAGCTTCATGAATATTGTTGGAGGTGCACTCATTCAGGCAAGTGGGGAGCATTCTTTACACTCCTGACTAATGCCTTGTGGATAGTGGACAGGCTTTGAGGTGTCAAGAGGTGATTTATTGACCACAGAATTCCCAGCCCCTGGCCTGCTCTGGTAGGCACAGTATTTATGTAGTTGGTCTAGTTAGGTTTCTAATCAATGGTAACTGCCCAGGATGTTAACCAACGTAATGCTGTTGAGCATTAAGGGGAGATGGGTAGATTCTCTCCTGTTGGAGAGATCATTGTCCGGTACTTGTATGGTGCAAATGTTACTTGCCACTGATTGGCCCAAACCTAAAATTTGCCAGATCTTGCTGCATGCAGACACGGCCTGTTTCAGTAGAAAAGTGCACAGTCATCAGTGAATGTCCCCACACCAGACCTTATGTTAAAGGTGAGATCTTGCTGAAGCAGTTAAAAATGGTTGGGCCTAGGACACTTCAGTAAGAAATTCCTGCCGCAATGTTTGGCCTCCACCACTATCTTCTTTTGTACTGGATATGTCTATTGTGGAGAATTATCCTCCTGATTCCTATTCAATGTTGCTAGGGCTCCTTGATGCCATTAGTTGGGTTAAAAAATCCTTTGATGTAAAGGGCAGTCAGATTCATGTCACCTCATGAATTCAACTCTTTTCTCCATGTTTGGGCCTAGGCTGTGATGAGGTCAGGAGCCGAGTATCCCTGGTGGAACTGAAACTGAGTACAGCTAAGCAGGTTATGTGTAAGTGTTGCTTGATAGCACTGTCAACAACACTTTATTCCACTTTGCTTAGGATTAATATTAGATTGATGGGACCATAATCAGCTGGATTGGATTTTTCCTTCTTCTTATGGATAGGATGTGCCTTGGCAATTTTCTGCAGTATTGAGTTGATGCCAGTCCTATAATTGTATTGGAACAACTTGGCAACTTGGCATGTTCTGGAGCACAAGTCTTCAGAGCTAGTACCGGGATATAGCAAGGCCTATAGCATTTGCTATATCAATGAACAGCTATTTTTAGATATCGCCTAGAGTGAATCAAATAGGTTCAAATCTGGTGTTTGTGATGTTGGGGACCTCAGGCCAAGATGAATCATCCGCTTGGCACGACTGGTTGGAGATGGTCACAAATGCATCAACGTTGTTTTTTACAGTGTTGCATTGAGCTATGACATCATTAAGGCTGGAAACATTTGTGGAGCCATCTCCTTCAGTTAATTGTTTAATTATCTACCACCATTCACAACTGGATGAGACAGGACTGTAGAGCTTTGATCTCATCCATTCTTTATTGGATCACTTAGCTCTGTCTAGCCCATGCTGCTTCTGCTATTTAGCATGTATGGTCCTGCATTATTTGTCACTCATTGGCACCTAATTTCATTGAACCAGAGTGGGTCTCTGGGTCAGTGGTAATGATAAATTGAGAGACATGCCAGGCCATGAGGATACAGATTGGGATGGAATGCAAGCTCACAGATGCCTATTTTAAGCTGTTAGACCTGTTCTGACTCTGTCTCATTATAGTGGTAGTGCCTCACAGCACAATATAATGTGTCCTCAGTGTGAAAATGGGGCTTTATCTCTACGAGTGTTGTGTTGCCTGTCCTACAAACACTGGCATGGTCAGATAAACTGGTAAGGGTAAGGTCAAGTAGGTTTTTCTCTTTTGTTGATTCTCTCATGACCTGCTCCAGGCCCAGCCCGGCAGATATGTTCTTCAGGACACAGCTAAATTGGCCAGTAGTAGTGCTACTGAGCTAGTCTTGGTGATGGATGATGAAGATGATACTAAAACAAATGGGATAGTAAGTTGTAATAAGGAAATAAGAAATTTACAAATGGATATAGATAGGTTAGGTGAGTAGGCCAAAATGTAGCAGATGGAGTTTAACGTGGATCAGTGTGAGGTTATCCATTATGGTCAGAAAAATGGAAAGGCAACATATTGTCTAAATGGAGAGACATTTCGGGACACTTCTATGTGGCAGGATCTGGGTGTCCATGAGAACGAGTCAAAGCAAATTGGTATGCAGCGACAGCAGGTAATAAGGAAAGCAAATGAAACTTTGGCATTTATAGCTAAAGGAATAGAGTATAAAAGGAAGAAAATGTTGCTGCAACTATACAAGCCATTGGTGAGACCACACCTGGAGTACTATGTACAGTTTTGATCTCCTTATTAGAGGAAGGATGTAGTGGCAATTATTAGAGGCAGTTCAGAGAAGATTCACTAGATTGATTTCAGAGGTGAGGGGTTTGTCTTATGAAGAAAGATTGAACAGTTTAGTCATATACTCTCTAGAGTTTAGAAGAATGAGGGGTGATCTAATTGAGGTATATAAGAGGTTAAAAGTATGGCTTGAACAACTAGGCCTGACACAGAATTGGACTATCTAAATATAACAGCAGTCAACAGTTTCTGTAGCCAGGTCTAATGGGAATTCTGGCAGGCCAAGTTTAGATACAGATACAGGTCAGAGACCAGCAAGGGCAAGCCTAGACTTGCCCTGGAGGCTGGAACCAAAGGTGCTCATCCGTGACGAAATAAGGACAATATTTGTGTGCTCTGAGTTCCTATGTTCCAAGTCTCCCAACCAGAGTACATTCTGTGCCCTCATTGCCCTCAGTCTACTTCCAAGTGCTGTTCAACATGGAGGACTACTGATTCATCAACTGAGGGAGGGCAATAGATGGTAGAAATTCCTCATCTTCTCTGATCATACCCAATCACTCCATTCAATGGTGCATTAACTCTCCCATTATCACCATTCTTTAGTTCATCTATCTCTCAGCAATTTTCCTAAAAATCTACTCCTCTATCTCTTTTCCATTAATTGATGGTCTATAAAGTAGTGTAATTGCTCCTGGTTCCTTTAACTCCAAGCCATTAGATTCTTTCTTTGTCTCCTCAAGACAATTTTTCGTTGCATTTTATTTCACTTAATTAAAACTGCTCCCCTCCTTTATTCTGTTCTCTATCTTTCCTGAGTACCTCTACCCAGGAATATTAAGCATCCAATCCTCCATTTTTTGTGAGCCGAGTCCCTGTTATCATCATTATTTCATTGTCTCAGAAGGATATTTGCTCCAGCAACTCATCAACCTTATTAATCACACGTTCTGCATTTGCATGCATGCACTCTGAGCATAACATAGATCTATTTGTATTTCCAATGATCTCACCTGATGCTGTCTTAAGGATGGGTGGACAAAGCACCAGAACTTTCAATTAAGCATCAACAGCACTCAACCGGAATTGATCTGTCTCTTCAAGAACAAAGAGCTCTTTGCCATTATTACTGAAGACTCTCTGAGAAACAAATGAGCCAAATGATTTTTTTTAAAGTCTCCAGCTCCCACCAGAGTCGCAACTTTGCCCTTCTGGGATCAATTACCTTAGTGAGTGATGATTCTGGGTCTGTAGAAGGCCTCAAAGGGATTCATGCCAGGTCTCATATGGTATGAGTTTGGTAATGGAAGGGGTTCACAGGGTAATAGAGGAAATGTGTCCCCCCATAACACAGGTATAACTGAAACTTCTGTACACTGCCAACAAAGGACTTATGAAGACATTATATTCAATATAATGATATCCACAGTAAAATATATGGATACTAATTACATTTTCTACCTAGCAATTTCATGCTCCAGTTAAATTACAATGAAAATAGTATAAATTACTTTAAATCCTTGGTAGACCTGTTCATAACATCAACAGTAAAATGTTATTTGTTCTGTCCACATGCTTGTGTAGAAAACTATTGCTTCTTCTGTGACTATTGTACTAAATATAAATTTCATTGTTTCCCATAAAAAAAGGTTGATCAGCAATTTTATATTTTTCTTTGTTTAGTATAGAATTAATTATTTACTAATTGTGTCTAATTCAATGAGCGTGGTTGGCAGTAACCAGGAATTCACTTGCGCTATAAAAAATTGGAACAAACTAGAACTGTGGGTGTGGGGCTAAGAGGTGCATGTTTGTAATGTGCATCTCTGTAAATAAATTGTGTAAAAATGAAAAAGAAATTATCCTGGGGAGGGTGCAGTGTATTGCAAGATCTGAATGTTTTGTTACATTTCACTCTATTGGGGAAGTGTAAATAGAATAAGTTCAATAATGGCTGTCTGCAGCTGAGCATATGTTAATCTTATTAAGTGTAATGAATAACAGAAAGACAGTGACAAGGATGGAACAGAATTTTACCTTACATTTCATTTGAAAATTAAGAACCAGAAGAACATTGGCCGGAATTTTCCAGCAGTTCTCGCCAGTGGGATCTCCTGGCCCCGCCAACCGCAAACCCTCACTATGGGTTTTCTGGTGGCATTAGTTGCCTAGAGTGGGAAACCCCGTTGACAGCGGTGGGATCTTAACCTGGCCAATGGTGGGCCACCTCCAGCACCACAAAATACGCCGTGTGGGAGCACGGAAAATGTCAGCCATTTTGTCACATTACTGGGATTCCTATACTTTGGTTTTGAGGAAGTTTGAGCGATTTGAAAAATTGCTCGACTGTGTCTACACATTGGGTGGGGTTTTCCAGCCATTCTCACCCCGAAACCAGAAACACCTGCACAAGATCGATGGACCTTTGCATGGTCCGCAACCTCCCCCGCCCGCTACAATTCCAGTGGCGGACGGGACAGGAAAATTCCAGTCACTGTGTTTGGGTACACAGTGAATCAGCATGGTATGTAATTGAAAGAATGCCACTAAAGGAATCTTTGAGGACAATGGGCAAATTTAACCCTAACAAAGAGGACTGGTGTAGTGACAAGTGAAGATTACACATTTAGCCGAAAGTGAATAAAACAGGAGATGAGGATAAAGTACATTTTTTCCTCCCCATGATGGGGCCAGATGCTTTTCAGGTGGTTGTTAACCAGTATTGCCCCTGAGATTCCTTGTTGTGGAATATGCTGCTATTAACGAATATGACAAGACTAGGAGTGAAATTGCACTGTGAGGTGAATTCCATGAAGGAAGCAGTTATCACGTGACATTGTTGTAGATCACATTGTCAAATTTACAAAACTCTCTCAACACTATGGGAATGGCTTGAACTTAGTAATTGACCTCAGAGACATGTTTGTAGGTGGCCTAAAGAACAATAAAACCCTGGCTAAACTTTTTGGAAAAGGCAATAAGCTGACATGGAAGGATGCCTAAGATAAGGCCACAGCATTGGAAATAGCTGAAAGAGATGGTTGCAGATTGCAAGCGAGTTATTTGCCTGAGTCAGTAGAGGAGGTGCACCAGATTTCAGCATGATCCAGGTCACAGCAGCCAAGTTCACTGAATCAGAGTCAGAATCCTAGATGCTACCACTGCCATGGTAGTTGCCAATCATCTGAATGCTCCTATTTCCAATTATAGTGTTAAGCCTGTGGCATGTATAGATGGCACGCAGGATAGAGGAAACAGTAATACGCTAGCTCATGACAACTCTCGAGACCACAGCCATGTGCAGATTGAAGTTGTGGCACATACAACGCTAGTTCAGGAGTCTGGAAATCCTCAAATTCGCAAAGAATCTTCGTAGAAACAAAAGTTGATGTCATCAAGAAGGAAGATCAAGTGTTGGACTCAGTTAGTGAACAAGAAAAACAGTACATTCAAGATGAGAGTAACAGGGTTGAAGGCAGAATTCCAGCATCCACAGTAGAAACAAAAGTCAGTTATTCACAAATTTATTTTCATTATTAATGCAGCTGCAGCTGTGTCTGTTATCTCTGAAGGAGAGTACAAGTAATTCCAAAATCACATTCCTTTATGCAAAATTGGCATGAAACTGATTAGTAATTCCTGTAACAGCAGTTCAGCATTCGGTTCATTTAGTGTGAGAATGGAATATGATGATCCTATTACTTACCAATGGGAGTAGTAGAAGGGAACAATGTCTCCCTTAATGGAAAGGAATTGGCTTAAGAAGATGTGGTTAAATTGGGCCTTATTTACACTATGGATCAGTAAGAGTATGTCTGTCATTAAGAAAATGCTAAGGGAGCACAAAGTGACCTTTGAGCAAGGAGGACCAAATAATAATAAAATTAGTCATCGGTACAATGCTAAGTTTTGTAAATTAGCTGAGCTTGCATATGTGGAGGTTCTTTTGAGATTGTTCAGAATGAACCCTGAAGACAAGAAAACTGAAGACTCTGTAGTCCTTTTAAGTTGTCCATCTCTAAAGAAAGAGATGTGTGAATTCCCCAGATGCGAGTAAATATCCATATTTAATTAGATATTTGCTTGTGACCTGGTATTACCTACAAGTTGAATGCCAAAGGTCGTATGATTTTCAGCAACTATTTTAATAGCTTCTTTGTGTCAAGTTTTTAAAAGCATTGACTGTTAGGAAAGCAAAGGTAGTTTTAAGGGGTTTGTATTTACATGTAAACATTAGAAATGAGGTGTAGTTTTAAGTAGAGTTCATTTAATATTTTGGTTCCTGATAGAGTAAAACCTTCCTCAACTCTGCCAGAAGAAAACCTGAACAGGGCAAGGGAGCTGCAAAGAGGCAGGCTTCCCAAAGAACCAGATATTGTCCAATAACCAGGGAATTGGGCTATAAAGGGTGTTTGAAGAAGACTGAAGTTAAGAGAAAAGAGAACAAGGTATTGTTCAGGAGGATTCAAGGGGAAACATAAACACTGTGTTCTGACTTAAAGAGACAACTGCAGTAACCAGAATTGAAGAGGGAAAGCATATTTCAGGACTAAATCAAAAGTTTGATGCCATTTTAATAGAGTCTGGGAATCAAAAGTTAAAGCAAATGTGAACTGTTTGTCCAAAGGTCAAGACAAAGAAGTCCTAACGTGGAGGTGGTAAAACCTGGACGCTGGATTTGTTGTTAAAAGTGGAGCAGAAGCTTTGTTTAAAAAAGTCATTGAGAAAACCTGGGCTGGCTTTGATGGAAAAGCTAATGGAAAGTAACATTGTGAAAAATTTTAAAGTGTGCGTTTTGGGAGTGGAGTTTGGAAACTCTCATGTGACAACCATCTGGAGGATTTTGAGGATAAATCCACAGACATTCACTTGAGGTTCTGAGTGGAGATTGTATTTGACCACAGCCATCCAATGTGTTCAAGGGGATGTTGCGTTACTGAGACCGTTGTCACTTAAGATATGTTTTGTAATACATAAAAACATACATAGAAAATAGAGTCTGGAGCAGGCTATTCAGCCCTCCAAGCCTACTCCACCGTTCCTTTTGATCACAGCTGTTCATCAAATTTTATACCCTGAGCCAACTGGGGATGGGTTTTCTCCGGATGCTCCGGTTTCCTCCCAGACCCCAAGGATGTGGTCTTAGGCTGATTGGTGTAACAAATTGTCCCTAAATTAGTCTCCCCTCAATCTGGTTTCCAATGTGGAGTGCCATAAGCGTAGACAAGGGTCATGGGTGGAGAGGGGACTCACAATGTTGAAATGGCGGCGCGGGCTCATTGGGCCGAAGGGCCTGTTTCCCATGCTGTGTTGTTCTTTGTTTTTTGTTCTTTGTTCCATACCATCAACTGGAATTGTAACAATTGAAAGTTCATATTACAACATCTCTGTACCAGACATGCCATCTTACAGAATAACCCCACAGTCCACAATAGGTTTGTTCATCTCAGAAGTTACTGTTTAAACATAATCCTAGGACAAGGGGCAATATTCTCCCATCCCGCCCACGGCAGTTTTGGTGACAGCCAGGAACAGAGAATCTAGCAAGAGCCAAAAGGTTGGAAACCCACCAGTATAAAATTGTGGTGTAATTCTCCCAGTGGTGGGCTAGTCTTCCAGTTGGCAAGTGGTATGAATCCCATTTGCATTCATTTGCATCTCATGAATGTTCATTAAAACAGCTGCCTGAATCCCATCAGGCATATCAGTCTTGAAAGTTTCACTATCAGATGTGACCACCTTAGCCTATCCCTTGAGGACTAATTGGGAACTCACCCATCATACACTCAGAATAAAGAATAACACACAACTCCAACAACACACAAAGTACCAAGTGGTACTGAGATTGATATCACATGAATGTTAATCTTAAAAGGGGACATTCCGAGTTGAGGAAGGCTGAACCTCAGGGTATGAGAATTGCAAAGATCCAAACCAAGATATTTTTATCTGAGCATTACATTTACCTACCCATGGAATGGTTTTCAGAAAGTGCAATTTAGCATCCGTGACCCTGAGATAACATCAAATTTTTTAAACTTTCCTAATCCTATCACTACCACGATGCAACTCTGATATCCATGGCAGGGGTAGGGGTTACCTGCTGACTGTTACGTTCTGATACCTGAGACGACCTTGGCAGACATCCTCTGGTCGCCCGAACCCAGGAGGGCTCCGGCCTAATAAGTGCCTCCTGCTGAAGCACCCTCAACAGCTTGCGCTGGTTGAGTTGGCGCAAGCACAGGGAGAGGAGACTCTTAGCTGGTGCACACCCTTGGAGTGTCCTGATTGGAGACCCCGGGATGTCCGACTAATGTGCCTTCTCAGCATAGGTGCCAGAGGACCCGGGATGATTCCTGTAGGAGATAGGGCACCTGGAGGGAGGTCAAGGTGCTTCATCCCCATGTGGACTACATCTTGATGCCCACCAGAGTGTGTGGGCCATGGAATGCAGGGCCAAGCACAAATCCAGTAGGACCTACTAGACTAAGGTCTCCATGTTGGTTGCCAACTGTCCCACGGTGGCCTTGAGGCACTCACATGTCGCTTGCTGAATGATTGTCAAAGCTGGAGGTGCAAAGTCCAGAGGTTAGGGTTGGAGTCCAGAGGTTTGTCATCTGACTGGGACATAGCAGATGACTGGTCTTTATCAGTCCTCCAAGTACCAGAGACTTGGGCTATCCCTGCATCCAGCTGCTACAGGGACCTGCCTGTGAGTTATTCTCCAGGAAGTGACCCCCAAGTCTAACCTTCAACTACATCCCACCGAGGTGTATATCTGCACTGGTAGAGGGTGCAGGTGGGTGTTGTGATTTTCTTCCTTAGTGCCTTCATTCTCAGGCATGCTCAGGGGGCTCAGAGACTTTCAGAGCTGGTTGGTTGCCCGTAATTTGTTGCGACCTGAAAAATATAAAAGCACAATTTCAGTGGATGAGCTGAAGCGATTTCTGAAAATATGGCACTCAGTGTGAATTGCTGGATTGGGTGAAGTGATGGAGCTGAGCTCCATATTAGTTAGTTGCAAGAAGCCACGATCTCAGCCACCACAGGAGTGATCACTGTCCCTGCCAGCAAACTCTGCTGCAGCCTCCTTGATTTCAGTGAAGGCAAATACCCAATCTGGGCTTGCTCTCACTTATTATGCTCAAATATTGTCCTGTATGAAGACAGAACAAAGACATTGTGATCAGTGGGAATGGAGCAAAGGATGGGTAAAGTGTATGTCCCCTGTTCTGGTATGCCTTCCTCAGAAGGGAAAGAGGATGAAGTTGGATCAACAAAACAGATGGGTTGGTAGCATTGCGAAGGTTTGTTGAGAGAATAAGTGTTGATATGTGTCCCTGTGACTGAACATGTGAGAATAGCGAAGACAGCAGTTTGAGTACATGATGCCAGGCTGAGAGTTTGACAGTGGAAGGAACTATGAGAGGACTTCCTGGTGGAGTGGATGAGACCATTCATCTGCTTCCTGCACTGAATGACACTTTGCGGACGGGAGGCAGCCATGCTGACCTCCTGGGCAATGGCCTCTGTTACATATTTTAAAAGGGTGCAGGTGGTTTTAAGAGCTGATCACATAATTTGATGGCAATGTCAGTAGGGTCTTGCAGAGGCTTCTGTTTCACTTTCAGTTTTTTGCTTGATGCACAGCAGAGAACAGCTCTTCAATAAAATCTGTTGTATGTTTTCTGGAATCTATGGGAGCAATTCTCCCAAAAGTGCTGAATTGGTGGGAAAACTGTCTAGATCACAGCTGTTTTTTTCAGTGCAGTTTCTCACTTGAATCTCCGCACTCTGTGCACTGCAGCGACCACAATCAGGAATATCATTAAAAATCCAGGGAGCTGGAGCCTATTTGTACTGGAGTTCGGCAGCTCTGGAGCTCTGTGAATGCACAGTGGTTCTGACTGTAAGTCTCCCCGTTTGCTGGCCAGTTTGATCGCTGGCCAGCCCAGGACCCTCACAGTGCTGCCCCTCTAGCACCCCCCCATGGCCTAATTACAATCCCCATAATTCCCGGGCCAGCCCTGACCCGTCCCTCTGCCCCGAAGCACCCCAGGGTGTCTAGCCCACTCTCCCGAGGTGGCAGGGTGGGGATCCCCCATCCGCATCATCCCGGCAGACGCCTGCCCCTCCACCCCCGGAGTCAGATCCCCGCTGAGAGGAAAGTTCCTCCCCCCACCGCCCCCCCATCTCGGCAGTCCACCCCTCTCCAGCCAGCCCCGATTGCTACCAGCTCAAACCGATCCCCATACAGAATGGCAGTGGGAACCCCCACCCACCAATCACTCACAATAGGCCCCGTCCCCTTGGCACTGCCTGATCCCCGGTGGGCAGTGCCAAGATGTCCCCTGGGCATAGATACTTTGCCATGTGGGCAGTGCCAGGGTGCCCATGCCCAGGGGGCACCACCCCCCTCCAATGCCTGATCCTCTGGGGGACCCAGTTGCCCTCCCCTTCACTCCGGCGAGGTTTCCTGCTAATTCCCCAAATGTGGGGAACTACTCTAAACCACGCCGGTAGGGTGGGAGATGCTATCGGGGCTGGCACGGAATGGATAATCACACTGAAATGACATTTAAATTACATTTAAAACATATTCAAAATACTTATCTCACTTCCCACGGGACTTCCCAGCATTCCCGGCGGTGCCATTTGCTTCCGGTTGGGAGGTGCATGTGGGTCGTAAATACTCGCAGGGAACCCGCGAAATGGCCAACACACGCATCTCCCAACCAGACCCGCCAGAAAAACTGCAGGTTACAATGGGAGAAGCGGGCCCTATGTGTGCAAACCAAATCTTCTCTCTTTCTGTTAAAACCCACAACCCCTAACATAGTTTGGACACTATAGCCCCATCCCCCCAGGCTGGAGAGCTGAGGTTTGTGTGCTTTCTCGAGCCATCCCTTGGGTAGAGCACATGTTGATGGGTCTAGGTTCCTTGAATAAGGAATGAAAGCCTATTTCTTGAGGCCTTTCTTCTCTGGATTTCTGACATCCTGCACAGTATGGTGAAGACAGGTGAGCTGGAGAGTATGATACAAATGTACTGGACTTGTGCTTAATCATGCTGACAGGACCTTTGAACTCATCAGCTGTTGGAGGACGGACGAATCAGGTGTCTGCCCATCAGGTGGTTCAAAGGGAAACTCACCTGCGCGTAATTAATGAGTGTCCAAGTGCAGAATCTGGCTTGGGATCCCGCCATTCTGGCAGGAGTGGCACCACCGGAGCCTTTGCACTCAGTCTCATAAATTCCGATCAAAGTTTAAGCTTAAGCCTGATGGCAATAGCAAAGTAAGAGAAGATTATTCATGTTACATGGGGCTTGAAACTTAGGAAATAAAAGCAAAATACTGTAGATGCTGGAAATCTGAAGAAGACTCATAAGGACTCGAAACATTAACTGAAACATTAACAGGTGCTGCCAGACCTTCTGAGTTTATGAAACTTAGTTCAGTGCTGTTCAGATTGTGAAGGTAAAAAAAGTCTATTAATGTGATAAAGGGAAGTCTGTGATTGAGGTTGGAAAGAGACAGGGTGCATTCACATATCTAGTGAAGTTTAAAAAGTGATTCCATCTGTGTCATTTGCTTGAAGAGGGAATCTGACAAAATGTGGGCATGAGAAACTCCGATAGTCCAAATTTCTCCTCGAGCCCAAAGTGAAAGCCAAAAAGAAAGTCAAAAAGAAATTGAAAGTTTGTCAGTATCACAGAATCTGCCAGTTGAGCAAAGTGAGCCAGGATCTTTCATTAAGGCAACTCAATCAATGACACAGTCATTTACCCATTAGGGTAAAGCCACAATTTTGGGTTGAATGTCAAGAATGTCAAGAGAGTGGATTCAAGCTAATTGAAATGGGAGGTGATACTCAAACAGAAAGAGAAAGAAGCCAGGTAGGATAATGAAGATGTGTAAGAAGAAAAGAAGTTGTTCTTTGTATTTCTTCTTGGTAAATGATGATTAAATACACTGTGGTATTCAAGAAAAGAAAATAACAGAGGTGATTCTCCTGGCCTGCTGCACTGCTCAAGTAGTGCAGTGGACTAGGAGACATCAACAGGGACCATTTTGCAAACTTCCCACTGGGCGCCACAACCTCCGTATGTCTCCAGGACCAAGCTTTTCAGTGTAATCTGCCCTGCATTGGAAATTGGCACGGAGCTGATTACAAGTCTCCGGGTCCATTAACTTCTCCCCCCCATCTGTCCCCTCCCCCTTCCCCCACCCCCCCTCCCACCCCAGCCAGGAGTGGTTCAGTCAGCAGGGTTTGCTCCTGCTCCCCACTAATGGGTACAGGAAGCCTGACCCCCACCTCCAGAGGGAAGAGAGGCCATTGAGGCCACCCCGGAAGATTGGGGTTAAGGAGGAGTGCCCCTTGGGCAGTGCCAGCCAAGCAGTGCCACCTTGGCACTGCCCAAGGAGCAAACTGGCATTGACTAAAGGGCACCTTGGCACTACCCACCAGGTATCGGGAATGTTCATCAGTAGAGGGGGCATTTGGGAGACTGTCGGTGGGGGGAATCAGGGCTAGCCAGGTTGGGGGCTGGACAGATCAGTGCTGGCTGGGTGGGGGGGTGTCAGGGACATTGGGATTGGCCCAGGGAGGTCCAGCGATCTGGGATTTGCGGGGCTAGCCAGCGATCGGGATGGCCAGCAATCGGGACACCGGCAATGAGAGCCACTGGCTAACAGATTTGGCGCCTGCACAGTGGCCCACTCAGCACTATGCTGCTGACCTCTCGGGTGGCAATCGGCCCTGCCCACAGATTTCCAGAGTGAATCACACTAGGACACTCTGTGATGCACAGAGTGTCGGAGGTTCATCCTGAAAAATCTCATTCAAAAAACCAATGGGATTTACTCCCATTTTCACACATGTTGGGAATTTTGGATTTCTTTTGGGCGAATCTGTCAGAACATGTAAATTACTCTGGCAGTATTAGTCACAGCATTTTGATTGTGATTACAGCAAAAACATGTAATCCAACTTGTTTCCCTGAGCTTTTGTGGGACAAATGAGACACTCGGCAATGCCACAAAGAACGGAAGACTCAATTATTGGCAGATTTTGAAAGAACCCAGGCATTGGATTCATGCAACAATATTGCAGAAGAATTAATGTCAGGCAGAACAGGAATTAAAGCACTTTTAGCAGACTTAGCTATTACAGCAGAAGGAATGTCAAAACAAAAACAAAGGGAGAATGAATGTCAAGAGTGCTGAAAGAACAGTTAATAGCTGCTTCTGGTGTTATACAAACTATCATTTTGTGGTGAATTGCTCAAAGCCAAGAGGTAGGGTCCTTGAAATAACACTTGACAAAGAAAACTCTGAGGAAGAGGATGAGAATAATGATGGTTTTAAAGAAATGATAGTGGTCACAAGGAATTTTAGCCCTGTGACAAATGCATTATTTGTGGATACCTTTAGCACTGTAGCACTAGATAGAACTTGTACTCCAATAGCACATGAGACAGGTCGATTAAAGTATTAGAAGCAAATTACTGCAGATACTGGAATCTCAAACAAAACAAACATGCTGGAAAATCTTAGTAGGTCGGACAGCATTTGTGGAGAATCATCCAGTCTTGAAACGTTAGTTCCATCCTCTCTCTGCACTTGCTGTCAGAGTTGCTGAGATTTTTCAGCATTTTTTGCTTTCATTGAAGTGTTATTTTGATTTACTAAGTAATAAAGGGTGACACGGGGTTAAGGAATATAAAAGTGCTACTTGATCTATGTTTTGCAATGTCAGCACATTAAGGTCACTAAAGAGAGTTGTAATTCTGTGTGAAATGGACCATTCTGCCCATCGCATCTGCACTGACTATCTGACAGATCACCATATCATGCACGATATCATGCATGGGGATACGGGCCTTATCCCCATAACCCCAAGCATTTACCCCATTAATCCCCCTAACCTACACATCTTGGGACACTAAGGGTCAATTTAGCACAGCCAATCCACCTAACCAGCACATCTTTGGACTGTGAGAGTCCAAAACACCCAGAGAAAATCTATGCAGACACAAGGCGAACGTGCACAGCCAGTCACCCAAGCCTAGAATTGAACCGGGTGGGGCGCTGTGCGACAGTAATGCTAACCAATGTGCCACCATGCTGCCAATAACATTGTTTTAATATTACACAAGCTATTTCCTCATTCCGCTTATCAAAGACTAAAAATCTTGCTAAAAGATGCTGGTGTGGTTGATGACAAGTATACAAAGCTAATGGAAGAGTTTATTGGAGAGTGTGAAATCTGTAGAAGTATTAAAGGATGCTGCCACATCGTATTGCAAGCCTTCTATTGGCAGATGATTTACTAAGGTATTTGCCATGGCTCTAAAGGTAATCGATAAAGAAAGATATTTTAAATTCACATTTTAGGGACCTGGCAATGAGATTTATTCTTTCCACATTAATACATAGTCAGGACAGGAGGGTTATTATAGACCAAAGCATGGAGAAATGGATAGCGAGCAGTCTTGGAATATCAAAGTTTCTGACTGATAATGTGGAGAATCTGCCAATGAGTTTAGAAATATGTGTGAAAACATGAATAGCATGTTCATGAATACTGCAGCTGGAAGTCCTTTCGGCAATGGACTTTGTGCAAGGAGTCATGCAGTGATCAATGAAAAGATGTGTAAAAGTGAGAGAGTAAAATCAATCAGAACATAAACTGACAATCCAAATAATTGATCTTCATATTATTGGAATGAATAACAAAATCTTGGATTATGAATAACTCATTTAAGTGAACAAAGGTATCTTTATCCTAATATCCATGTCCTTTGTGATGAAGATCTTGACCAATAGAATGTGGTAGATCAGGGACTGGATAGTGGCAACGTGAGTGATCATGACATGCGTGATCATACACGCACAACCAATTAGCCCAGAGTGCTACTTGGAGTGATATTTAAGTTCCACAATAGTCCAACAAATGGAGGGATGTGTAAGAAAAGTTATGTTTAAATATTAGTTGAAATTTCAGGGTAATAGCCAAGATGTGAGGACCATGTATTGGCAGAAGAAGGTGAAAGAATAGAAGGTAAGAAAGCAAAGTGTATGCACTGCCAATAACTGACTCTTAAATCATAAAACGATCATATCAGAAAAAGAACCTCCAATAATGCAAGAGGAAGATCTCACAGTAATAGGAATAGATACTGCAGCAGTCATTGTTCAAATACAACAAGACCTGGACAACATCCAGGCTTAAGCTGAGTATTATCAAGTGAAACATACATACACACAACTGCCAGGCAATAATGTCTCTGACAAAAGGAAATCTAACTGTCTTCCATTGATGTTCAATGGCAGTCATAATGTAGACATGCCAGCGTTGGACTGGAGTAAACACAGTAAGAAGACCTCTTACTGCATTCTTTGGCAGTACCATTGCTAGATACCTCTCTATCAACATCCTGCGGGTTACCATTGACCAGAATCTGAACTGGACTAGCCATATAAATACTGTGCCTGTAACAGCAGGTCAGATGATGGGAATTCTGCACACAATAACTCATTTCCTAACCTACCAAATCCTGTCTGCTATCAGCAAGCCACAAATTGGGAGTGCAATGGAATACTCTCTACTTGTCTGGCTCCAACAACACGCAAGAGGGTTAACATCATGTAAGACAAAGTAGCCTGTTTGACTGGCATTCCATTCACCACCTTAAACAATCACTCCTTCCACCACTAACAGTAGCAGCTGGGTATACCATCCACAAGATACACTGCAGCAATTTACCAAAGTTCTTTCAACATCTGGAAAAATAATCTTTAAAAATCTTTTTAGATTCTTAGACTGCATATTCATGGGACTGCGAATCAATTAACACAAAAGCCTCAATTCTGCAGGGTGATACATTTCAATTGGAACTGTTTCTGCAACTGCCCTAAGAGGCAGTAGATGTAGAAGGAACAATATGGAAAATAAACAATGCAACTATGGCTTGATGTGGTATTTTTGATATGATATTTGTTGTATCTGGTTTGCGGGAAATAAGTTGTACTCAACTCAAAGATTACCTTTCAGGCATCTCTATGATGCACGCAGATGATTTCTTATCGGAAGCCATGTAAATACTGTGCCTTTTTTGAGAATCTCTTTTTTGAAAAATGTGTTATCAATCAGATTTAATTTGAGTCTAAAATAGGGAGTCAGACTTGTAAAACTTTTAAATATGTCTGTTTAGACAATAAACAAAGTAAGTTTGGGTAGCTTCAAATCAACAATCCTGCTGAACGAGTGTTACTCCCGTCCCACTTAATTGTACCAGGTTATCACAGAAAGACAATATCACCTCCAAAGGAGAGACAGAGCAATTACAAAGCTCAGTTGGTCAGTTGAATTGGTTGGGCAGTTGGGCAAATGTTGGTGTATTAGAGATAAGCATTGTGATGGAATACCCTAAAGTAGAGAATGTTTTAATGACATTAAAAAAAGCCACATTAGAAAATCCATCAGGAAGATTAGACCGTAGGAACACAGGAGATAGGAGTAGAACATATAACCCATTGAGCCGACTTCACCATGCAATACAATCATGCCTGACCTTGGGCTTCAATTCCACTTCTCTGCCTGCTTCTGAGAATATGCAAATCATGATTAAAAATGGCCAGCTTTAGCCATTCCCCTCTTATATTCTCAACTTCATTGATTCAGTTCTCTTCCAGGCAGACTTTCGTCTGTTCCATAGCTGGTAATTCCCAGAACAGATCTCTAGTCCGTTGCCAGGGGCTTATAGTTTGAGGGGCGTGGCTCCACATCAAATGTGGCTGACCAAGAGTCCCTCCCACTCTTCCCACCAGCCATTGGCATGTTTGGAAGCATTTGCAGGTTGACATACAACCTTTTTGACCTTGTAATGACACATCTTCCTTGGCCATCTAGTCCAGAGAAGGGATTTTCCAGGCAGAATTTTCCAGCCATGCATGTCCCAAGGTCAGAAAATCCCACCCGAGATCAACAGACCTTTGCATGGTCCGTGCCCCGAAGGCCATAATTCCCATGGCTGGCGGGACAGGAAAATTCCACACCTGGAGTGGGATTCAAACCTGAAGCTTCTGATTCAGAAACACGAATGCTACCTGTTGCACCACATAAGCTTTTCAAAGTGATTTACAGTCACACAAATATTTTTGAAGTGTTAGTACTGTTGTAATGTGGGACACACCAATTTGCAACCAGCAAGCTCCCACAAATAGCAACGCGTTAATGCGCAAAAAAAACAATTTTTATGGGGTTAACTAAACAATAAATATTGGCCAACTCCCCTTCTGTTCTTCGAAATAGTGCCATGGAATCATTTACATCCACTTGAATGGGCAGATTTTACCTCAGCTTAACATTTGACCTGAAATGCAACACTTCTGGAAGTGCAGCACTCCCTCTGTGCTGCATTGGAGGGTCAATTTACATTTTTGTTCTCAAGCACTGGAGGAGGACATTTCCATGGTATAATTTAAGAGATGCCCCCACTTTCATATTGCTTCAGGGCTTAGAATTTCCAGAGCCCCTCATCAACAGTAGTCAAGAGTGATATATTTGGTAAGGATCTTGTGGTCTGTGTGTGCTAACCTTCTTCACAAGCAGATAGAAAAAAGATAAATGTTGTAATAAGGAAAAAGAGAGAACATGTCTGTCACCGATGTGTCCAGGCCTCATGAGACCATGAGCAGGAAGCATCTTGTGTTTGGTACTCTTTGTTTGTCACATTTGTTAAGCCACAGAGGAAGTGAATTCTCATGTTGGCAATGTCGCCCTTGTGAAACTATTTACAATTGCAAGTATTGGTGGATACCTGTACATATGGGAATTACTGGAACAATTGTCACAATTGTATATATTCTTTCTCCGTGAGTGCTGCATCAAGGCTTCTCAGAGATATTTGCAAGATGAATTGGAAAATGGAAATAATATTTATCTTGGCAACCTGCTTGAGACTCCAAATGCCTTTTTCACCTGCTTCCAGGTTAAATGTGAAGATGAAAAAGTATCCGCTTTTTCAGCAGCTCCATCCTGCTCAGGCTCTGGAATTCAGTCAAAGTGGTCTTCGTTTGAAGAAGAAACAAGTCCTTCAGCAGCACCTCCAGCACCTTCACTCACAGGACGGCTTTAAAGATGAATTGCAATCACCTTGCTGGCTTGTCTAATCATTTATTTAATATAAAGTCAGCACATGCTGCTGTGCCTTTGGAGAAGGGACTCTGATATCTCTGCTGCTCCCGACTCCACATTCAGCTAAGTACCTTTTTGTCTAAAACTTACCTTTCTGGTGGTAGCCTCATTCCTGCAATATTCAGAGTAAACCAATTTCCAGTTACTCATCTAAAACAGGTGTTAGCCCTCTTATTAACTTGTCGAGGCACCTACAGCTGTTTTAGATGGTCTTTAGGGCTTGAACCAAAATAGTTTGGGCATGGGAGACTGACCCCCTAAAATGGATGTCTTTGCATCCTTTTTCTGCCTGGAAAATGGGGGCAATGAAGTAAGTTACACCTTGATTGTTTGAGAACATTACCCTCCCGGTCCCACATCAAGAAGCTGGTTAAATCAGTGTAAATATTTGTGGTTATCAACGTATTTAGCATAGAGCACATTCCTCAACGTGTTGTCATATTTTTGCGTCATAATGGATGGGGGATGTGGTTTTTATGGGCCTTAATAAATAAGGTTAGCTACATACTTGCTGGTATGAAGTCACTGAATGGAAGATGGAGGTTGATGAGTTCATATAAGGAATAAAGTCAATGCGATAATCTGATAGTCCAAATGAACATAAGAATTAGGATAGGCCATTTGGCCCATTTGATTTGGCTCTGCCATTTAATAATGCTGAACTGATTGTGGCCTCAACTCCATATTCTTGTCCATCCTCAATACGTTTTGACTTCCTTGTCAATCAAGAATCTATCTCACTCTGCCTTAAAAATATTCTATGACTCTGCCTTCACCACACTCTTGGGAAAAGTGTTAGTAAGCCTCACACCCTCTGAGAGAAAAGAGGGAGTGATTCTTCCAGCCCACTGCACTACTAAAGCAATGGGCCAGTGGATCAAGTGGAGACTGTGTAGCGGGATTCCCGCTGCGTGTCACAGCCCCCGCAAGTCTCCAGCTGCCGAATTTCCAGCGCTGTCAGCTCCACTCGAGAAATCAGCGCAGAGCTGTATAATTTATTTAAATTGCTATTTGTCACCAATTAGCAAATGAAATTTCCGGGCCTGCAACATCTCCTTCCCACCAGGAGTGTTTCAACTCCAGCAGAATTTACAATAGCTCCCCACTTGCCAGGGTGGTAATTGTTGACCCCTGCTGGAGTGAAGGGAGGGCTATGGAAGCCCTCCAAGAGGTCAGGGGTAAAGGGGTGCCCCCTGGACTTTGCCAGCTTGGCAGTGCCAATATGTTTCAGTAAGATCACCTCTCATTCTTCTAAATTCCAATGAAAGCAGGCCCAGTCCATAAAGCAGCAGGTGGTAAAAATACACATGGGTGTATTTAGTTCATACCAAGCTTTTAAATGCATGGTACTCTGCAATTTGTGATTTGCAGTTTTGGAGGTAACTTTTCCAGTCATGCTGACTGTGAGAATCATTGCGGCAGGACAGGAATTTTGACAGACCATTTAAATTCCCTGGCAGGGAATTTCTGGTCTTGGGGCAGGTGTGATCAGAAAATTCCACCAGTGCAGATTTGATTTGACTACAATAATCCCTGGGGGAGATTCTCCCAGCCTGCTGCACCGTGGATTTGGAAACATCAGCGGAGGCCGTTTCGCGGGCATCCCATTTGGTGCCAAGCGTATCCCAGCCGAAGGTTTTCAGAGTAATCAGATCCATGCCGATTTCCAGCATGGAGCTGCTTTCAATATGCTAATCTAGATTTACATTTAATTACCTGACCCGGGATTGAAGTTTCCAGATCTGCTAGTGTCTCCCCCCCCCGGCCAAGAGTGGTTCACTCCAGCAGGGTTTACTCCTGCTCCTCACTAACAGGATCAGGCAACCGACCCCAGAAGTCAGCAGTAAGAGACGTGCTCCTTGGGTAGTGCTAGCCTGGCATCCAGGCATCAGTGCCAAGGGGGGGGTGAGATGGAGCCTATTTGGGGGGTCTATTGGGGGGCAATTGGTGGGGATGGACTTGCCACTGCAAGTCGGGACTGTGGGCAGAGAAAGGGAGGACGGCAATCAGGGCTAGCCATCCAGGTGGGGGTGGAGTGTTGTGGCTGCTGGGGGCAGTTGGTACATTGCGGGGGGGTGGGGTGGTTGGGATTGTCGGGGGCGGCGGTGGGTTAGGACTGTCGGGAGGAAGTGAGGGGAATTCTGGGAAGAGGGAGGCGATTGGGTGATCGTGGATGGCCAGGGAATGGGGGCATAGGGTTTGGTCCAGGAAGGTCCAGGAGTTGCAGGGCTGGCCAGCAATCTGGTTGGCCAGTGATCAGAAGACCAACAATGTGGAGTCACTGTGCATGCACTGATCTCAGTGCTGATAGACCAGCTCATGTGCAGTGGCCCACTCAGCATTATGCTGCCAGCCTCTCCACTGGGATAGGCCCGGCCCCCTGATTTCCAGAGGGAATCCTGCTCAGGCATTCTGTGATGCGCGGAGTGTCAGAGATTCATTCTGGACATCATGCTAAAAACATTGGCAGGAGGTACTCTCATTTTCGTGCAAATTGGGGGCTTAGAATTTTTTTGGGAAAATCCCGGCCCTTCATCCATGGGTATTGTCATATTTACCAAAACAGGGCTGATAACTTATTGTAATTTCCTAAACATTACCTTTGTCTACATAACGTTTAGTAACAATAGGGATATATGGTGTATGTATGTTGTATGTATATCTAAGCAATTAGATCATAGAATTATGCAACACTGAAGGAGACCATTTAGCCTGTTATGCCTATTCTCTTTGCTGAGTTAGTCATCTAGCTCCATCCCCCCACCTTTTCTCACATGTTTTTGAATTTCCTTCATCAAATGTTTTTGCCTTCCTTTTTAAAAGCTATTTTCACCACCATTTTGAAAGGGCCATCCAGGTTTTACCAACCCTCTATTGAACAGACTCTCTGAAGCTCTCCCTTCATTCTTAACCTTGTCTGCCCTTTTGAAAAGAGCTCCAGCTTTTCTGCTCAATGATCATTATGAAAGAAAGAATATGCTCTGATATTGTGCCTTTTGTGACTTCAGGATACCCCACGTTGCTTCAAAGCCAGTGAAGTGTGGCCTGCTGTGGAGAAATGCAGCAGTCCAATTGAGCACAATAAAACCTCACAAAATGGCAAAGGGATAAATAATCAGTGAAACTATTTTACACATGTTGGCTGAGGGAGAACTTGCCCAACGTAATGGGAGAAAGCTGTTCTCTAATTAGTGTCGAGGGACCTTTTTCTATCTATTTTGATAACTGCAGATGGGTTCTGAGTTCAATGATTCTTTTGAAAGATGTCACTGCATTAGTGCTGGTCTGAAGTGTCAGGCTAAATAATATTCCAGTCAATGGAAAGGTTGGTTGATCCAAGCTTGATCCATCGCCAAAGTTGAATTTGATTCCATGTCCATCTGACTTAGAGTGTGACCAACTGAGCCAAGGCTGACATCTGTGATACTATTTTAATACATCATTTTTGAACACGTTCCATTAACTTTTTAAAACATCTAAAAGTGGACATAATTTTTAATGATATTTTAACAAATATTCTATTTAAGTTTAGGATTACCGCTTTGACTTTGCACGTTGTGCCCCTATTTATAAAACAGATGTTTTTATACCTTTATCAAATTATTCTCGTATTTGTTGATTTTTGTACATTTTGAACTGATATTATATTCCCCCAGAAAATAAACTCTATTTTCCTAAGGATGGGACAGTGGCACAATGGTTAGCATTGCCTCACAACAGGTTCAATTCCGGCCTTGGGTCACTGTCTGTGTGGAGTTTGCTCATTCTCCCTGTATCTGCGTGGATTTCCTCCAGGCACTCCGGTTTTCTCTCGCAGTCCAAAGATGTGCAGGTTAGATCAATCAGCCACGGTAAATTGCCACTTAGTGTCAGGTGGGCTAGCAGCATAAATACATGGAGTTGAGGAGATGGGGCCTGTGTGGAATTGGTCTCTGCACAGGCTCGATGGGCTGAATAGCTTCTTTTTGCACTGTAGGGATTCTATGATTCTAAATTACTGAACACGAACCAAGAATGCCCTTCAGGAACAGAATAAGTTTTGGATAATTGCTACAGCATGGAGTTCAATGCATTGATATTTCAGTGCAAGTAAAGCATTCCTTGAAGCTGGTGTATAGACCTGGCAAGCATTTGCAGGATAGTCTGGAAAAGAGAAAGAGTAACAGTACATTCATCTGGACCTGATCATTATTTATTAAATAAGTTATTGTATTTTTCTTCGTATAAAAAGACACAACAGAGGACGAAAACAAATAATGCTGGTTAAAGCAACCCAGGCTGAATCTTACACTGTTCATTCTGGCAGAATATTCCCATCCTGCTGCAGTGAATGGAGATTTAGGCGGCTACCGAGTTCTCCGATCCACTGCAGCAGGAATGTGGCGTGAACGGCCGTTAAGATTGTGCCCCCACCCCTCCATTCACAGGTGAGTTCATTGTGGTACAGTTTGTCTCCATGGCCATCTGCACCCAAATTTCTTCTAACCCTTGACATATTGTTTTGTACAGTAACTAGGTACACCGTCAGCTAACAGCACTCTCTTCCTTGAGTCCAAAGGTCTTGGGTTCAGTTTCAATGCAGGTACAATGGGCAGGATTTTCCAGCCGCGCTCACCCCAAAAATGGAAAATCCCACCCGAGGTCAATGGACCTTTCTATGGTTCGCCCCTCATCCCCTCCGATTCTCCTGGCAGGCCGAATGGTAAAATTCACCCATTGCTTAGGTTGATGCTCCTGCAGAACAGACTGAAATTCCGCATTGTTGATGATGCCATCCTTCAGGTAAAACATTACATTGTGTTTTCATCAGCCTGTTCTTCTGGATCAGGTGCATTTTAATGATCCCGTGACACTATTCAAAGAGCTAGGAGATCTCCTGGGGATTCTGGATAATACTCCTCCCTCCAGCAGAAGAAGGTGAACAGCCCTGACACATGACATCTTGCCCTGTGCAAATTGGCTGCTATATCTGCTTGCATCAACAAGAGTGCTTCACTGTGATTTTATTCCATGTTATGGACTTCGGAAGTTTTTTTGATGACTCTTTGTCAGCAATGACTCAGACTTCTAATAAAGACTGTAAGCTGTATGTGCCTTAAATTTTCCAATTTATTTAAATCATAATCTTTTAGACAATAAAATAATTGGACAAATTCACAGAAGAATAACAATTGCTCTGTCTGCAAATGTGTTCTCTTTCCAAAAGAATCGTAGCTTTGAAGTCCCAGTTTTTTGCGAAAACACATATTCCATCACATTCCTATGGACTACAAACTACATTTTTGTGGTGAATAATGTAGTTATGAGAGCGTATGTTCTTCATCTTCCAGATGTTTCATTTCCACACGTTTGCTCATTGACTATATATTGACCAGTTTTTTTTACTTTATGCTAATATGGAATTATGTGAAGGTTGGAAGGAAGCAAAGCATTAAAGATGATCTAGAATAAGTGGGTTTCCTGTGGATGCTCCAGTTTCCTTCCATAATCCAAAGATATGTGGGTTAGGGTGGACTGGCCATGTTAAATTGCCCCTTAGTGTCAGGGAGACCAGCCAGGGTAAATGTATGGCTTTATGGAGATAAGGCTTGGGTGAGATTGTGTTTGGTTCATGTTCCTTGGGCTGAATGGCCTCCTTCTGCACTGTAGGTTTCTGTGATTCTATCTATCAAAGTGCTCATTAAATTTAAATTACAAGATGTGGTTAAATATTAAAAAGTAAATGTACTTTTCAAGATAATTGAAGAGATAACAACGACAGACTTTTATGATTGTAAAGCTGAACAACCATTTGACAACCATATAGCCTCATAAAATTGCACAATGAAGCTTAAACCAAGGGCAATGACAGAGGAATTTATTTACTTTCTATAGGATTTAGCTCCCACTGCAAAAGGCATTGGGCAAAATCAATTGAATTTTAAACTTTGTTTGTAATTTTAATCTATTTGGGTACAAAATGTTACTTCACTCTTGTTGTCTGAAGTGCGAAGGCTGCCCATTACTTTTTGTATCCATTGTTCGGTTGTGGGGAATTCAAGGCATCATTTAAAATTACAGATTCAGTCAGGCATCTAGGAAGACATAGGGAGGTGGTGGGGATGGGGTGGGATGGGGACAACATGCTGGCACAGTGGTTATTAGGGGTGGCATTATGGCACCCTGCCTCACAATGTTAATACCGCTGCCTCACAATGTCAGGGTTCGATTCCTGACTTGGGTCACTGTCTGTGTGGAGTCTGCACGCTCTCCCTGTGTCTCAGTAGGTTTCTTCTGGATGCGCTGGTTTCCTCCCATTGTCTGAAAGACATGCTGGTTAGGTGCATTGACAATGCTAAATTTTCCCTCAGTGTACCTGAATGTGTACAGGCGCTAGAGTGTGGCAACTAGGGGATTTTTACACTAACTTCATTCCAATATTAATGTAAGCCTACTTGTGACTCTAATAAATAAACTTAAACTAGCACTCCTGCCTCACAGCACCAGAGACTCGGGTTCAATTCCAGCCTTGGGTGACTGTCCATGTGGAGTTTACAGGTTCTCCATGTGTTTGTGTAGGTTTCCTCCGGGTGCTCCGGTTTCCTCTCACAGTTAAAAAATGAGCGGGTTTAGTTGATTGGCAATGCTAAATTGCCCCTTTGTGTCAGGGGGATTAGCAGGGCAAATACGTGGGGTTATGAGGATAGGGCCTGGGTGGGATTGTTGTCAGTGTAGGCTCGATGCACTGTAGGGATTCTATGATTCAATGACTATGGCATAGACATTAAAAAATACTGTGACGTTTGCTGCTAGGGGCAATACAGATGAAAGCTTTGGTTGGGACTTTAATTCAGTCCGCAATTCCTCAGAAGGTTGCTATGTGCTGCACCCTGAGGTGTTTTTTTCGACATTTGGCACATCTGGAGCTTGGTGTTCAGGAGGCCAACGTCAATGTCTAAGTTCTACAGCTTTTCACTGCTCCCCTGTACTGACACCAGAAATCTCTCATGTCATAAACAATAGAAGTACCAAATGTGAAATTGTTTTCAATATCCTCAGGCACTGCTTTCAGCATGAGTGTCTTAATTCATTTTAGTAACAGGATTTTCTGGCCCTGTTTATGCTGGGAATCCACCACAGGAGTCTCAACGGCCCAGCTAAGGGTGCATTGACTTTTAGCGGGACTAAATGATCCCAGCAGGAGGTGGGGTCAGAATATCCTGCCCTATGTTTTGCTACTAGGATATAAAGATGAGTCAATGCTAATAATAAAGTTGATGCTAGAGAACAAAATATTCTAATACTAGAAGATTTGACCCTTTGCGATGTTTTGCTCACATTCCGCATTCAAGATATAACGGATACACATTAGAACCAATACTTTAATAGCTTTTATTCAAAGAACCATTTAAAAATAATCAATATTGTGAACCCTATTTCAGCTCAGATTAAATGTTGCCAATGACACTTTTCATTGAAATTCACCATTCAAAATCACACCTGTGTCTTTTCCCTCTGTTTTACCTTTTAATTATGAGCTTAATAAGCTCTCTAATTACTCTGGTACTGAGCATTACTAACCACTAATAGGGTAGAAAATCTGACCCAATATAAGGCACGCTAAATGCATTTTAACCACTCACAAAAGAGGGATATTTTCGGTAAAACTCCACTGAACAATGAATTTCAGTGGGAAGATCTAGGTCCCCATGAATACTGTATTTTTCTCTTTGCAATGTTTGTGCTTTGAAATTGTGGACTTTGCTTTGTAGGTTTAAATGTGGAAGGCAAGGCAACAAGTATCAAGATAACAAGTTTGAACACAGATGAATTAAATGTTTGATTGCTTCCTATTAAAGGGAGGGAGCAACCAGCATTGTGAAGAAAAGGGTTGCAACAGCCGTCAGAAATGGCCAAGAAAAACTACTATGTGTAATAAAGGATAGTAAACAGCTGAGACATGGAGGGACAACAAAAATAAAGAGGAAGATCTGTGCATTTCCTTCCTGCCCTACTGCCAATCGTTATTCATCCTACACTGGACAGCGATCTCACTATGCGATATACAAACATACAAATTAGGAGCAGGAATAGGCCACTTGGCCCCTTGGGCCTGCTCCGCCATTCAATAAGATCACGATTGTTGGAGTTGTAACATCCTGCCTACCTGCAATAATCTTTTACCCCTATGTTTACCACAAATCTATCAACCACTGCCTTAAAAATATTCAAAGACACTGCTTCCACCGTCTTTTGAGGAAGAGAATTCCAAAGATTCACAACTTTCTGAGAGAAAGAATTTCTTCTTATTTCTGTCTTAAATGAGTGATCTCATTTTTAAACAGTGGCCCCTAATTCCAGATTCTCCCACAAGAGGAAACATCTTCTCCACATCCACACTGTCAAGACTAATCAGAATCTTGTATGTTTAAATCAAGTTACCTCTTATCAGTAGGATAAACTCCAATGGATAGAGGTCTAGCCTGTTTAATCTTTCCTCATAAAACAACCTTCCTCTTCCTGGTATTAGGCTAGTAAACCTCCTCTCATGCATTTACATCCTTCTTTAAGTGAGGAGACCAATACTGTACACAGTTTTCAGATGTGATTGCATCAGTGTACTGTACAACTGAAACATAACCTCCTTACTCTTATGTTCAATTCCACTTGCAATAAACAAATTCTATTAGCTTTCCAAAACTCACTGTGTCTGAACTCTAATCTTTTGTGATTCGTAAAAACCCCAGACCCCCCTGCGTCTCACTGTTTAGATTTTTTTTTACTCTTTCTGCTAAAATGGACAATTTCACATTTTCCCACATTGTATTCAATTTGCCAGAAAATCCCTCATTCAAAACTATTGTGCCTGATCGAAGAGCTCAGCATCAGGTAGGGGAAGGCCTACTGAGAGTCACCACCCTGCTCTTGCTGTTCTTCCCCCTTCCCTAGTGACCCCTATCCCATGGCACCTTTTCCTGCAATCACTCGCCTGTGCTTGGAGTCATGGTCAATCTAAGGCCTTGTGGGTGTAGTACCACCACCAGCCATCGTCATCCTGGCAGTGCTGTCAAGCAATGAAAATCTGCTGCCTTTTGATTGGCCAGATGCTGATACTAAGTGGGACTTTTGCCCCAGGGAAGGCCCAGTGCTGCCCAGTTAAGTGTCACTTTCAGGGAACTATAGACTTGAACCCCAAGATCCCTCTGTACATCAATGCTGTTCAGGGTCCTGTCATTACTGGTGAAGGCCAAGTTACTGTTTGTCTTTGTCTAATTATGATGCATAACATGGAGGGAGTAAGGGGACCAAGGATCCTAGAGACAAATTACCAAATGGAGAAAATATATGGTGACCATAAAAATCTTTCTTATCAGGACCTTTCAGCTGTTACCGATTGAACTTGCAATGGGCGCAGAGTGGGGCAAATTGCTGTTAAACCACTTCCCTTTAAGCGGAGCATCCTGTAAGATACTGTCTTTCTGGACAGAAACAAACTTGATTTGAGAATGAACAGACATATTTTTGGAGAAGCCACTGAACCCGATAACAATCATTTGGGCCCCAGCTGGACCAGCTTGTTTCTGATGCAATCTTTAGTCTGGAATGTTCTCTGCTCATTTTTGCACAGAAAACCAACGGTGCCTCAATAAAGCTGATAGCTCATACTGGTTCTATGATACAAGAATCAGAAGGTGAAAAATGTTTTACTGATACTCCCCCATGAGTTTAGGAAAAAATAATATGAAAGAAAAGATTTCCATGTTTTGTTCTACTTAATAATTTCATCGATTATTTCAAGTTGTTCCTATTTTTGTATTTCTTTTATGCCAAGTTTCTCTGTTCTTTCATTTTCATATTAATCTGTTTGACATACTTACTATTTCCAATATTGGTATGGTAGTGCAGTTCTTTTATGTTGCTAGACTAGATAATCCATAGGCCTGGGCAAACAGTCTAGGGAAAATGAGTTCAAATCCCAGCACTATTGTTTGAGAATTTAAACTCAGTTTTCAAAATAATCTGGAATTAAAAAGCCGATAAGGCTAAAGGTTGTCATGAAGCTGTCAGATTGCCAGAAAATCCCATTGGTTTACTAATATCCAAAGATGTGCAGGTTAGGTGGATTGGCCATGCTAAATTGCCCCTTGATTTCCCAAGATGTGTAGGTTATGGGAATTAGAGGGGTAAATGCATAGGGTTACAGGGATAGGGAAGGGGCTCAGGCCTGGGTAAGATGCTCTGTCAGAGAGTCGGTGCAGACACGATGGGCTGAATGGCCTCCATTTGCAATGTAGGGATTCTATAATGATTCTCTGAATATCCTTTAGGAAGAAAAACCTGTCATTCTTATTCAGCCAAGCCATTGTGTGTCTCCAGTTCTCCACCAACTTTGATGACTCTTAACTGCCCTCTGAAGGGGCCTAGCAAGTCAATTCTGTCATTCTGTGATCCTGTGCCCTTACCCTTTGATACATCGCGATGGTATATTTCACTTCCAGTTGAATTGAGCCAGAAATGGGTGCTAAATGGATGCAATTTGAGAGGCAGAGGCGTTGAACACAGAGGGACCAGCAGTGGGTTGGAGGGTTTCTGTTGGGCCTGGGGCAGCATTACTGGCCATTGACAAGATATTTTTTAAACTACAACAGCCTGCAGCTGTCCCTTTAAGGATTGCTGATCCAACCACTGAAAATTCAATTCCTTTGCTGCAGGAAAGCGACTGAAATACTTTGGTGAGGATCTTATCTTTTCTGGGTGGGAGACTGACCATTTATTTTCAGATCTGTTCAAAATTCACATCAAGTGGGAATCAGGTGAGAAAACTTTCAATATGTTCACCTTGGAGTCTGATACATCGATACTAGGAACATGCTTCACAGGATGAACTTTCTAATTCAGCATAAATTTATCATAGTAAAACCACAGTGTGCACATGATATGATGTAGAAAACATGTCAAAAGTTCTGTCACATTGACCATTCCCCTAGCTAATGGGCTCACCATCATTTGTATATTGGTATTAAGGTCTACTTATCAAATAAGCAATAGAGTAGATCTGGTCAGAAAAGGAGGCCCAAGTTCAGTCCTAGAATGGCAATGTTGGGCCTGCATTTACTACTGACCCAGGTCCAGTTGTGTCTTTGGGCCATCCCTGAAAACCCTTCATAGCACAGTGGTGGTAAGGACTGTAGATTCTTGATTTCTTACCCTTCTTTTTGGGGAATGCCAACTTCTCAGGCCCAGGAAAATTGCTCCTGCTGTTCTATTAGGATCTCATGTGCATTTTCTTTGCAATGCCTACAACTAAACATAGAAACATAGAAGGTAGCAGGAGGAGGCCAGATAGCCCTTTGAGCCTCCTAAACTGATACAGTTGAGGTGCTTACTGTGAACCATAGTACACATTTTAATTTTATCACCAGAAAGTTGTAGCTCACTCTGTAATAATTTGCTGTAGCTACTTGCGGGTGAACAGACACTCATTAAAAAGTTAATAATTTATATGCATGGTGACACATATCTTGGAAACATAAGGGAGTATCTTATCAAGTAACTCATATCATTGGAAGGTAGTTTGCACTGTTTTAGGGGCATCTACCATGCCACCTTATTGATGATTTAGATTAGCACTAAATGTAATCGTCAGAATTTTACTGCCATACCCGCCACAGAATCAGAGTGGGTAAGGGGCAGACAATAGAAATGTCCATTATCCTCAGGCAAAATATTCCAGTCTTTCTCAAACGAGGCCATAAAATCCTACTCAATATCTCTAAATTTGCAAATGACACAAAGCTGGACGAGAGGGTAAGCTATAAGGGGGATGCAGAGATTCTTCAGTGTGATTTGGACAAGTTGAGTGAGTGGGCACATGCATGGCAGATGTAGGATAATGTAAATAAATGTGGGGTTATCTACTTTGGTAGCAAAAACAGGTAGGCATATTATTATTTGAGTGTCTATAGAATGGGAGTGGGGAATGTGCAACAAAACCTGGGTATCCTTGTACGCTATTCACCAAAAGTAAGCATGCTGGTGCAGCAGGCTGTGAAGAAAGCTAATGGTATGTTGGCCTTCATAATGAGAGGATTTGAGTACAAGAGCAGGCATGTTTTGCAGGGCCTTGGTGAGCCACACCTAGAATATTGTGTGCAGTTTTGGTCCCCTTATCTGAGAAAGAATATTCTTGCTTGAGTGGGAGTGCGGAGAAGGTTTACCAGACTGATTCCGGGGATGGCAGGACTGACATAGAAAGCAAGATTGATTTGATTTACTGGAGTGTAGAGAAATGAGGAGGGGAGGGGGAAATCACGTAGGAACCTATAAACTTCCAATCAGATAGGGTAGATGCAAAATGGCGGGGGAGTCCAGAGCCCACCAGAATCCAGGGTCACAGTGTAAGGATTTGGGATAAATGAGGAGGAATTTCTTTACCCAGAGAATGGTGAACCTATGGAATTTGCTACCACAGAAAGCAGTTGAGACTAAAACATTGGACAAAATCGTACCAAAAAATGGCAGAGTGTTGCTTCCAGCGAGAGAATCAGAAAAAACCAGGTCGGTTTTCTCTCCAGATCTTACAACACCTTACCAAAAAAAATCAAGGGGGGGAAGCGTTTCACGCCATCATGCAGGGGGCAGTGCCTGAACACAGTGGCATTGTCCGTTGCACTAAGATTAAAGTATGCCCTTCCTCTCCAGCCCACCATGGATGTCTCAGGGATTCCACATCCTCCACCCCCCAACTAGAGCTAGCATGCAACTCCAACTGCCATTCCCCCTCCCCCCCCACCCTCACAATCGGAGCTGGCATTCACTCTAACCCCAGCACCTCCTGCAATCAAAGGCCCCTCTCCCTGTGATTGTTGGCCCCCTCCCCCTTCAATCACTGGCCCTTCACCACCTGCCCATACAGTTAGAGCCGGCACCACCCCCTCCCACAATTATAGGTATCTTTCCTCTGATTAATAGCCACTTCCTTCCCTCCTCACTCCCAAACTCCCATTGCCTGCATCCCTATCTCCCACCTGCTCCAGCCCACTACCACATATAAATGAATCCCACCCATATGATGCTGCCACTGGAGTCCACCAATATTGCCAGATTGCCATTGGCATAGTACAAACCTGGCATTGCCAACTTTTGCCAAGGGGCAGTGCTATGGGGCAGTGCCAATGGGCAAGGGAGCATTACTAGGCCATTGCCCCCTCTCCCCCCAGAGGTTATACACACCTTTGTGCTCCTGGTGTGATCGCTACACCTAGTTCACATCCGGGTGAACTTGTTGTAAATGTCATGTTGGCATAGTTTGATAATATAGCAGGGGATCAATATCTGATGAGGGGGCATGGTAATAATATTAAAATATATTTAAATGAATGTAAATCAGGTCCATGCCTATTATCAGCATGAACTTAATGACTCACCAACAAAGGGCAAGGAAGATCCAAAATCGCGATCTCGCTGGCAACTTCCGGGTCTTGAGCCCCCGCCAGCATTCTCACGGACGGTGGGAATCAGCAAAACCCCACCCTTCATCCTTTTCAAGAATGAATTAAATATAGCTGTTGGACTAAAGGGATCAAAGGATATGGGGGAAATGTGGGCAAGTGTTACTAAATTGGATGATCATCCATGATCACAATAAAAGGTGGAGTAAACTCAAAGGGCCAAGTGGCCTACTCCTGCTACTATTTTCGACGTTTCTATGTTTCAATAGTGGTGATTTGTAAAGTCACTCATTTGGATTGAAAAGTGACATTTTGGCTGGAAAATATAAAGAGAGGAGATTTTGTCTCACTGCCTCCCTCTTCTCAGGCAGTAAAAGAAGTGGAAAAGGAATGGAAACCCAATGAAAATCAGTTCCACCAGATTTTCACACAATTACCAACTCTCTTGATATTCGAGATGGGTGTGCAATTGGATTAGAGCATTCAAAAGGATATGTGCATGCACTCATCTCAATTTTCAGCTCCAGGGTCATGCGGAACAGTATCGCTACCATGCCAATAAAACCCTACAGAGGGCAAGGAGATTTACAGGCAGGGTGAAATTATAAAGGCCCACACATGTTAATGGAAAATGCATCAGGCCTTTTGCCATGAGCAGGTACAGTTATTTATCTCCTTATTTTGCCCAGGTACCAGAGTGTTTGTCACACTCGACCTGACACCAAGTAGTGAAACGGAAAATGTCAATGTAGAATCAGGTGATGAAGGAGCAGCACTCTGAAAGCTGGTGATACCAAATAAACCTGTTGGACTTTAACCTGGTTTTGTGAGACTTCTTACTTTGTTTCTCTGTGTCATTGTGCCATTAGATCAATTCCTGCCCACACTTCACTGAAGCACCAGTGAATACCTTTGACACAAAGACAATTAAGTTCAAGAGATCCCCCCCGCCTCCAGAGTGTAATAATTTTCTTATTATCTTACTTGGGGGAAATAGAGTGAGTAGCTCCAGTGATTAATGTAATAAAACTTTCTGAGTGACTATCATGATATAAAAACGTTGCTCATCCCCAGTCTGTCACTCACAGTTATCAAATTACTGCAGCCTAACTAGTTCATAGATGCCATAAAATAACTCCCAACGTTTAACAAGCCCTAGATTAGAATGACAATCACATTGCCCTCAGGCCTTTATCAAAGCCATTCGGTAACTGGCCATTGCAGAGCAACACGTCCGGAATTTTTCTTTCCCCTATAAAAGCCATCTGGTCTTAACCTGGCTCCTGTGCCAGTTTACCCAGAACCAGGAATATGCCATGCAGAAATTTCCTTCCAATTAATAGATTAACCTCCGATAATAAAGAGTCTCATTAAATTGAAATGAGCCTATTTTTAACATAATCAGACCGATGGGAACATTTTGATGAGACAATGCTTTCACTCCCATTCAGAGTCCATTATCCATTGTTTGAAATGAAGTGTAAAATCAGACAGCGTGGAAAATGAGGGTCCCACCTGAACCTTTCCTGCCAGGCAGGTAAAAATTAACCCTACTGTTTTCTTTCTATGAGTGCTAATTTTCTGATTATCAAAGTGTTCCAGAGTGATCCAGCAACATGCTTTTTTATTTTGGTTCTAGTTTCTGCCAGGATCATTCAGTTCCTGAACTCGTTACAGCCTTGGATGAACAGAACTAAATTCCAAAGGAGAGGTGAGAGTGACCGCCTTCGACATCAAGGCCACGTTTGACCAAGTGTTGCATCAAGGAGCCCTAGTGAAACTGGGGTCAATGAGAATCAGAAGGAAAACATTCCATTCATTGAACTCATCCCTAGCATACTGGAAGATGGGTGTGGTGGTTGAAGATCAATCATCTCGGTTCCAGGACATCACTGCAGAAGTTCCTCAAGGTAGTGTCGTGGGCTCAACCAACTTTAGCTGCTTCATCAACCACCTTCCTTTCATCAAAAGGTCAGAAATGAGGATTGCACAATTTTCTGCATCATTTACAACTCCTCAAATACTGAAACATAGAAACGTAGGAACTAAAAGCAGGGGTAAGCCATTCAGCCCTTCTAGTCTACTCCGCCAATCATATTAATCATGGCTGATCATTGAATTCAATCTCCATTTCCCCAATATCCCTTGATCCCTTTAACACCAAGAGATATACCTAATTTCTTCTTTAAATCAGACACGTTTTGGCCTCAGCTACTTGGAAGCTACACGGAGGCAGTCCATGTCCAAATGCAGCAAGACCTGGACAATATCCAGGCTTAGGCTGACAAGTGGCAAGTAACATTGTGATATAAGTGCCAAGTAATGACCATCTCCAATGAGAGAGAATCTGACTATCGCCCTTGAAATTCAATGGCATTACCCTCAATGAATCATCAATGACCTGGGAATTACCATTAACTATAAACTGAACTGGATTGGCCATATAAATACTGTGTGTACAAGATCACAATAGAGGCTAGGAATGCTGCAGTGATAACTCACTTCCTGACTCCCAATTGCCTGAGCATCATCTACAAGGCATAAGTCAGGATTGTGATGGAATACTCTCTCCTTGGATGGATGGGTGCAGCTCCAACAACACACAAGAAGCTTGACACCATTCAGGACAAAGCAGCCTGCTTGATTGCTACCCCTTCCACAAACATTCACTCTCTCCACCGCTGATGAACAGTATCTGCAGTGTGTATCATCAATAAGGTGCACTGCAGTAACTCACCAAAGTTCCTTAGGCAACACCTTCCAAACTCACGACCATCTACAAGAACAAAGTCAGCTGACACATGGGAACACCACCACACGTCAGTGCCCCTCTGAGCCATTCATAATCCTGACTTGGAAATATATTGCCATTCCTTCGCTGTTGCTGGGTCAAAATCCTGGAACTCCTGCCTAATAGCACTGTGGGAGTTCCAATACAACTGCAACTTCAGCAGTTCGAGAATGCAGCTCACTACCACCTTCGTTCTCAAGAGCAATTAGGATTGGGCATTAAATGCAGTCACATCCATATCCTGTAAATGGATTTTAAAAACAGTGTGTCAAGTGATCATCTTTTACATATTATCTTTCATGTGCTTCTATTAAATCACCCTTTTATCTCACTGAGAACAATTGTTCATACTTTGATACTAATGGCTGGACTTTTTAGCTAATGCTGATTTACCGAGGTGAACTCATGTCGCACTGCTCCCAAGGCTGTATGTGCTGACAGCTACCGAAAGTGCAATTCCAGGGCTAGTATGATTCTGCCACGTACAAGGGAAATTTGATTCACAGGCTGTTCTCTATCCAAACATGTAGGCATGATCTTTGAAAGGAGAGAAGTTCTATCCAGGACAATGGGTGTCAATACTACAAAGGTCACTTATCAGTATACATGGCATAAAGTTGAAAACAGCGTTAAGCCTGTGTCCACAAACCCTCCAACCTTTGGCGAGGTCAAGAAGTTTAATGACTTGTGCAAAAGTACAAAGGTAAGCTGACAGACATACACAAAAATGCCTAAAACAACAGAAATGGATTACAAGGTCAGGCGTTTTGACTTTTATAACATATGAAGTTTGATGCCACGGCAACATGACACAAGAAATCAATGTAAAAATGGTGTTTAAATAGATTCAACCCACACAACTAAACCTGCCTGTTTATGTAAATATATTTTTAAAAACTTAGTATATTACAGTTGCCCTCTCTGCTGCTCTCTCCGTTGGTGAGATGTTAAAAAAAGTTAGTTCAGTAATGGATTCCTGCTTCTGACATGTGCTAGCTTTACTTAATGCAGAAAGTCGTCGGCCAAAGATGTGCAGGTTAGGTGGTTTAGCCATGATAAATTACCCCATAGTGTCCGAAGATTTGTTGACTCACTGAATTAGCTATGGTAAATGCAAGGGGTTAGGGGATTGAGCGGAGAAGTGGGCCTGGGCAAGATGATCTTTTGGAGAGTTGCCATAGATTTGTTGGGCCGAATGGCCTCATTCTGCACAGTGGGGATTCTATGGTTCCATGATTCTACTGTTGGGACATGCCTTTCATCCAGGAGTGCTGGATCCATCAGGAAGTTCACCATCTCAATCCTTTCAATCTGTTTCCCATAAGGATCACAGAAAGGGCCATCGGTTCCGCCACTATCCAATTCCACAACCATTCTTTATTTATACAGAAGCAGGATCTGGAAGGTAGAAATTGAGCGCTAAACTTGCAGACACATTTAAATCATGGCTATCAGCAATTAGCACCAAAACTGTAGATGAAAAACAGACTTTGAAACTGGCATTTCTTAGCACAGCACCCACTTTGCATCTGTTTTCACCCTGTCACCAAAATAGCAGCCACTGACTCTTGCTGAAAGTCGTTCCTTGAATGACAGCAGCCCTTTGAGCCTTTTCCAATTTCTACAGTGAGTATCAGCAGGCTATCCAACCATCGTGGGATCAGACACTGCTGCTGTGATCAAATCCTCAGTAGAACCACCTCCCCTCCACCAGACTCATGCGAGCGATTTTTCGACCTCACCATGCCTGACACAAGTCACGCCAATCCCCGAAAATTGTATGCAGACCTAAAAATAAGTTTTGCACCCAGCGCCAAATGATTTCCGATCATCCTGGTTCCTTGCTACTCCCGTAAACTGGATCTCACCCAGAAAGGCACAAGACCAATTAACTTAAGGTGTCATTAAAAGATACTTAGTCCATTCGAATCCGCATTCTCCCAGCTCCTAGGATCTTCTGACCTTTAGGCATAGTGCTAATCTAGCAAGAATCATGACTGGTCACCACTAGCAGTGCCCAAATGGTACACTGGCACGGCCAGTATGTAAGGGATGGTGCCAAGGGCGTGGAGCCTGAGTGGAGACGGGGTCAGAGTGGGGGGTCACGAAAAGAGGGCTTTGTGGGTGCGACTTTGTCGAGGTGTCATGAAGGGGTGGGTCATGAAGGGGTGGGGCATGAAGGGGGGCTTGTTTGGGATCATGAAGGGGACCCATTGAGAGGACCACAATGCCCTGATTCTGGCGATCCATATCGGGGGTGGGGTGGGGGGGGCTGGGGGGGAAGTATGCTGTCTGGAGGGATGGAGGGCATCTCCAGTGCACTGCGAAATTGGGAACCCTTTCAAAAGGGCGTCCAAATGCTTTGAAGTCATGTTCACCAGTGTGTATAGGCTCCACTCCTTCCAAAGCTGGTGAGCAGCTCACCACTCTCCCAAGCAAATGACTTTATATAAGTGACCATAGGGGGTGGGTGGAGGGGCAGAGCTTGGCATTAGGGTTATGAGGGGCCATAGGGGTTGGTGAGCATAGCCTGGCACAGGGGTTATGAGGAGGACATTTTGAACGTGTCTGTGTAAATGCCCCCTTATGCAGATTAGGGTTTACGACCCCTCTGAGGGATGATGAAACATGAATCTTTAAAAACCTGGCTCAATTACATGAATATTGTGGAGAAGAAGGGCATGTCTATCTTTGCGATGGAACTGACCAGATCTGGAGTGCTGGATGCAGGCTATGGACAGGAACCAGCCCAAATCCTTTAAAGGCATCCTGACAACTAGACAGCCCATGAATGACGTCAGGAGTCACAGGGTCACGACCTGCTTGATATTTTTCAAAGAATCCTGCGTCATCCCGACTTGGTGAAATCTAGGTCAAGGTGAATTTTCTCCCCTCTGAGCCGAATTCATTCGCAGGTTCAGCTTCTAATAAAAGTGAAACACACCAGCTCTCTCAATCCTGATCATGGAGGGATTTTGAGAAGTTCTGGGGACGTGTGTGTTAAGAACAATGTCTGGTTATGAGTGAGTTACTGGAATGACAATATAATCAACCTGCTGTGAAGCTGTCACATCCTTCTTACATAATTTGATCAAAGGTGGTTACATCGATGTGTAGCTGGTGAACAAAAAGTAGTTCATGCACCTCTCCCACTCTTTAAGGAGTGTCTGAAGAAAAGATTGGACATGTCAACAGAAATAATGAATTGAAAGTAATCTTTCATTTTCATTTTCCATAAAGCTTAAAGCTAAAACTAGTTGCAATATAAATCACAGAGCCAATATCACTGCATCATGTGTAACCAGTTTTAACAGGTTTGCAATGTTAGTTCTGTAGCTTCATTGAATTACAATACTCCCTTGTGTATCTTCTAATCTACACTAAAAATCTGGATTCAGAAATCTAATGAAAATATCAAGAAGGAAGGTGGATAAGCCAGAATATGCAGCTGGGGACCTAAGCTTGATACAATCTGTAGGTAAGTATTATATGCAAGTACAGGCTGGTGAGCATTAGAAGGTAGGAGTGAGTTTCACATTCGGAAGGTGCGGAATCCAATTAAGCTGAAGTTAAAACAGAGTTGGGAGTGATGTCAGATTTGGCAGAGTGGCAGAGAAGTTCAATTTCCATTCAACTGTTTATTTGGTGTAAAATCAGTGTAAAATCTGCAAATGATTGATTGTGTCTGAACATTGTTGGAATTGTGTCAGTTCCCATAACATACCAAGTGGTTTTTTAACCATTGAAAATGGATGGAGCTCAGGGAGCTGCATGAATATATTAACATTAGAGTCCCGTCCCTGTTTAAAGATTCCTTCTACATGGTTGAATAGCTGGCAGTGCGTGCAATGTGAGTATGAGACTTATAGTAAGGATAAATGTGTGAATCTGAGGTGAGCTATGAATAATAAGTATGAGTCCTGCTTGATAGAGACTATTAGTAAGGGAGTGAACAGGTGCGATGAATGGAGTAGCAAGATTGTGGTCCAGTTATGAGGTTTATCTTTGACATTCAATGTCATTATCACACTGAATCCCTCATTTTCAACTTCCTAGAGGTTACCATTAACTAGAAACAGAACTGGACTAGCCATATAAATACTGTAGCTACCACAACAGGTCAAGGGCTAGGAACCCTTGTCTACCATCTACAAGACACCAATCAGGAGTGTAATGGAATACTCTCCACTTGCCCGGATGTGTGTAGCTCCAACAGCACTCAAGAATCTCAACACCATCCAGGAAAAAGCAGCCCGCATGACTGCTACCTTTGCACAAATATCAACTCCTTCATCCACTGGTGAACAATGAAAGCAGTGTGTACCATCTACAAGATACACTGCAGGAACTCACGGAGGTTCCTTAGGCAGCACTTTACAAACTCACAACCACGACCATCTAGAAGGCCAAGAGCAGCAGGTACCTGAGGGTATCACCTGGAGGTTCCCCTCCCAGTCACACACTAACTTGACTTGGAAATATATCATTGTTTCTTTACTCTCTCTGAATCAAAATCCTCCAATTCCTTCCCTAACAGCACTGTGGGTGTACCTGCACCTCAGAGACTGCAGCAGTTCAAGAAGGCAGCTCACCACCAGCTTCTGAAGGGCAATTAGGGATGGGCAATAAAAACTGGTCCAGCCTGGGTCCCATAAAATGAATATTTAAAAAATAAGAATATGGCATTTGAAGATGGAGTCACTGACCATCTAATCATGTAAAGTGATTGGACATTTTGTGACACTTCTTCCAAATTCTTAGAGTTAAACAATTGGCTTTGACCAGAATGGCTATCTCCTCACATTACCTTCTTAGTGTCTGTGGGGAGAGCCTCTTGGCCCCATGACAATAGAAGATCTCTATTCGCCTGTTCACCTATTGCATTAAAGGCCTTCAGCACAGGATTAGAGATCTTGGAGCATGCTCTTTGGCCTATTGTGTCATTTTCACTCCTCTTTCTGCTCATAAGTTCTTCTCCAGCTATTTTCAGCATCTGCTTCAGTCAAACAGCACCTCACCTTGAAGTGATGTGAGCCTCATACAAACTTGAGACCCTTGCGGAGCCACTTAACAGTATGCTTAGCACTGGGCCGCATGCTGCTACTATTTAAATTAGTAGGCAGCTTAAACTTTGTGGGTTAATTATACACCGTGACAGCCATACCCATTTTCCAGTCTTACCCAATTCTTCTCCCCCCAAAATGCCCCTTCTTAATTTCTTATTTGTTCCATTTCATGTTGACATTTGCTTGCCTGTCAGAAGGGTAGATGGTGCAATATCAAGGACATCCAGCTAGCAGTGTAAAGTTATTCAAGATTCTGATGGGACCTGACTGGGTAGACACTGAGAGGTTGGGGAATCTAAAACACTAGGGCACGGTCCCAAGGTAAGGGGGCAATGCTCTAAGAATGAGACAAGGAGACATTTCTTTACTCAAAATGTTGTGAATCTTTGGAAGTGTATAGATAGTCCATCGTAGAGTATATTTAAGACTAAGAAAGACAAATTTTGGGTTACTCACAGAATCAAAGGAAAGGGAGAGCAGGTGGTAAACTAGAGTTGAAACCCAAGACCAGCCCTTGATCTTCTTGGTTCTTAGGGAACAACAGCACACTACAAAGACCATTTTTGATATGTGACTATACGTATTCACACACTGGATTGAGGGATCTAAAAAAAGCATCAGTGTCTAATTTGTGCTCATGTGTTCAGTTGAAGCTCTGTCATTCTATCCAAGGAGAAGATGTTGACTAAAAAAACTGTTTCGAGCCACATCTTGGTTATTACTCTGATGAAACTGCGGAAACAGATAATCATTTCCTCTTGAGTTACCTCATGCAACTGCCTCAGGAAAGTGAAGAAAAGGGCGATCATTATAATTGTTTAAACATTGAACAAGCCATTTGTAGAAAATGGGGATCCAGCATTTCAGGCAATGTTTGTGCATTGTTTTCTTTATAAAGGTGAACTGTCAGGAGCAAACAGTTATGTTTGCCTATAAGACTATCTGATAATGTAAATATAAAGTAAGCAGCTTCTGTTCTTAATCAATAATCCTCAGAATTCTCTCCATTTTCTCTTAATCATTTCACCACATTTCTCTCAACAATGCAAAACCAAACAGTATTGTTCCATCCGCTAATTGGCCTAAAAAACTGAGTGAGACATGAGACAATCAGAGGCATTTTAAACTAATATGATCACAACCTGTACAAGGAAAATGAAGGAAGTAGAGAAACACAGATAAAACATGCAAATAACATTAAAATAGAAACAATAAATTCTGTAATTGTATAAAAACAGAAAAACTAAAGGCAACTGGCATAAAGCAAAGTTTATAAAACACTTATTTTGATTTAATCCATACTCTTTTAAGCTAATGGTTTTTATATTGTCTCTCATTCTGATTACTATATTGCTCAGCACTTAATAACTGTAGACTCATCAGAGTCATTACAGCAAAGAAGGAGGCTGTTCAGCCCATCGGGTCCATGTTGATTCCCCACAGAACAATCCAGTCAGTCCTGTTTGATCCCTGCAACCCTGAAAGTTTCTTTCCTTGAAGTGCCCAACCAATTTCCTCTTGAAATCATTGACCGCTTCTGTTTTCAGCACTCTCATGGGCAGTAAGCTCCAAGATGTTATCATTCACTATGTAAAACAATTTTTCCATTCATTCCCCCTGCATCTCTTGCCCAAAATATTAAATTTGTCTCCACTTAGTCCTTATATCATCAGCTGATATGATGATCCTTCTCTATCTTACCTAAGTCTGTCATAATCTTGCACACCTCTAGCCACCCTCCCTTCAATCTCCTTTGCTCCAAGAAAAACAATCCCAGCCTTTCTAAAGTAGCCTTATAGCTAAAGCCCCATCCCTGGAACTATTCTAATAAATCTGTTCTGGCCCTCTCAAGGAGTTTCACATCTCTCTTAACTGTTGTGACCAGAACTAGATGCAATACTGGGGCCTAACCAAAGCTTTTAAAAGGCTCCTTCTTTTTCTACTCAATGCCATTATTTATGAAGCTCAAGTTCCCACATGCTTCGCTAACCACTCTCTCAACCTGTCCTGTTATCTCCAATAGTCAATGCACGTGCACCTCCAGGCTCCTATGTTCCTGCACACTCTTTAGAATTATGCATTAAAATTGCCTTTTCCTATCCTTTCTGCCAAAATGCATCACCTCACACTTCTCAGTATTAAGTTCTATTTGCTGCATGTCTGCCCATTCTGGTGGCTTATCTATGTCTTGCTGCAGCTAATTCATATCATCCTCACTGTCACTCCAAGTTTGGAATCATTAGCAAACTTTGACATTTTGGTCAGAATTTGAAGACTGAAATCATTTTTTGTAGCAAAAATTCAATAGTCCTAGCACTAAAACTTGGGGAACACCAGTGTCTACTACCCCCCCATCCTGAACAACAACCATCTACCACAACTCGCTTTTTTCTGTCCTTAAGCCAATATTTTTACTCATTTGGACACCAACTCTCTCTTTTTATAAGCCTCAATTTTGTCAATTTGCCTTTTATTTTGTACCTTTTCAAACACTTTCTTAAAATCCATCCACTATATTCCCTTCATCAACTTGCTCTGTTACTTCACCAGAAAGATTAGTCAAACAGGATCTGCCTTTTACAAATCCATGTTGGCCCGCCTTAACTAAGTCAAACCTTTCCAAGTGTCTGTTGATTTATTTTTTACTGATTAAATCTTTACCATCATTGATGTTAAACTGACTGCCCTGTCATTGTTAGGAATGTCCTCACACCTTTTCTTGAATATGGACGTCACATTTGCTACCTTCCAATCCTTGGGCACTGCCTCCATATCTGAGGAAGGTTGAAAGATTATATGACAAGACCTCCTGATATTTCTACCCCACTTCCTTTGGCAACTTGGGATGCAGGCCACCCAGACCAGGTAACTAATCCGCTCTGAACACAGCCAGCCTTTCTAATAATCCCTCCCTTTCAATTTTCACACTATCCATTGCCTCCACTATCTCTGCTTCTACTGATATTTTGTCAGATTCCTCATAGAATCTCTACAGTGCAGTAGGAGGCCATTCAGCCCATCGACCCTGCACCAACTCTCTGCCAAAACATCCCACCTAGGCCCTATCTTTGTAATTCCAAGTATTTACCCTGCTAATCCCACTAAACTGCACATGTTGGAACAATTTAGCATGACCAGTCCACCTAATCTGCACATCTTTGGACTGTGGGAGGAAACTAGAGCACCAGGAAGAAACCCATGCAGACATGGGGAGAAGGTGCAAACTCCACACAGACATTCACCCAAGGCTGGAATTGAACCTGGTCTCTGGAATGTGAGGCAGCAGTGCAGACCTCTGTGCCACCATGCTACCTTATGCATTTATGATACAAGCCCCACATCTATGTGGCTGACTCTTAACTGCCCGCAGCTGCCTAGTAAGCCATTCTAGGTAACTAAGGATGGGCAGTAAATGCCAGCCTTCTCAATAATGCCCACATGCTTAGATTTAGTCTTTTTAAGTTGTTTTTTCCTTCTAAACACTAATGATTTTAACTCTGTACAAGTTGGCTATCTACCTTATCTATGCCCCTCATTATTTTATAGTCTTCTATAAGATCACCCAAGCCCAAGTACGGTGTTCATTTTGAATGGATTAAAATCAGGCCTAATAAGTCAGCTTACAAAACTTTGAAAGCATGTGTTACTTTTTTTTGTTTTATTTATGGGACATGGGCTAGCATTTGTTGCCTAATTGCCCTCGAATTGAATGGACATTTCAGAGGGCAATGCAGAGTCAACCACATTATTCTGGACCTGGAGTCACATGCAGGCCAGAACAGGTAAGGATGGCAAATTTGCTTCCCTGATGGATATCAGTGAACCAGATCAGTTTTTATAACAATTGACTAAGTTCCATTCATGGACTTTTAATTCCAGATTTCTATTGAGTTCAAATTTCGCCATCTGTCATGATGAGATTCAAACCCCAGTCCTCAGAGCATTACCCTGGGTCTCTCCCACCCCACCAATCTTCCCAAGAAACATTGCTAGCACTTCTTCAGTAATAAATTGCCCATAGCTAGTTTCTGGTGCCCAAAATTCCAACTTGCACTGCTCTCACATTTACAACACATTGACTGATGGTGTGCAGGCATATAAAGCATTTAAGAGACAATGCTACCAGCTCTTAGATAATTAATAGAAATACTGAATGCAGTTCTGGTCACCCTATTATAGAAAGGATATTATAAACTAGAAAGAGTGCAGAAAAGATTTACTAGGATGCCACCGGGACTTGATGGTTTGAGTTATAAGAAGATGTTGGAAAGACTGGAACTTTTTTCCCTGGAGCATTAGAGGCTTGGAGTGATCTTATAGAGGACTATAAAATAATGAGGGGCATAGATAAGGTAGATAGCCAACATCTTTTCCCAAAAGTGGAGAGTCTAAAATTAGAGGGCATAGGTTTAAAGTGAGAGGGGAGAGATGCAAAAGGGTCCAGAGGGGCATTTTTTTCACTCAGAAGGTGGTGAATGTCTAGAACAAGCTGCCAGAGACAGTAGTAGAGGCGGATACAATTTTGTCTCTTAAAAAGCACTTAGACAGTTACATGGGTAAGATGGGTATAGAGGGATATGAGCCAAATGCAGGCACAGTGGCATGGACAAGTTGGGCTAAAGGGCCTGTTTCCATGCTGGAAACCTCTATGAATCTAAATGCTGGGAGTACACAACAGAACTACTAGTATCTGTGAAAAGACAAGTTAATATTTTGAGGGGCATTTTAACCTCACCTGCCAGGGGAGAAGAAAATTGGATTGAGTCAAATGTTGATTTTACTCCATATCCAATTTTACTTCGCACCGACTTCAATGGAGTGCAAGATTAGCATTCAGTCTGATCCCACGAGATTTCCGCCCTGTAAGTTAAATTAAGTTACCCTCGAGTCTAGAAACTTTAACAAGCAAAGTGTTAATCTTCATTTAGTCTCAACATTTTCTGTTCTTATAATAGGATTATCTATAATTACCTGGTTATACAAGATCATCCTGTTTCTGTCGGAGCACAAATTTTGTACCTTGCATACTTCTTGCTCGTGAGCGCCCATGACTTATTAATCGAGTGCACTGCTTATTTTGTTGCTACCTCCAAGTAGTTCATTATTGTCAATGAGCAAAGCCAAGAGGTCTTTTTCCCGTAAGCTTCCGTGTAAAGCTCAGTGCTGGCTTTCTGATGCTAAGTTTTGCTAAAGAATAAACTCAATCCACAAAAAGAACATATTTTGTCTGAAAAGTGTGTCAAATTATTTTAATGCACGAGTTCTCATTTTGAAATATAGGTTGTATGTGTTCAATACTATGCATCATAATTCAAAGGTTTGTGATTATTGTATTCGAGTTAGGAACACTGTTCACAGATTAAAAGTCTGATATTTTCTATTTAAGTATTAGAATGCTCTTGATGGCTGGGGTGAATATTTTTGTGCACAGATAATTACAGATTTTGTCAAGCTGATACTTTGACAAATGCCTTGCTTATTGAAAATGAGGCCTCCCACATCTGATAAATTAACTGATATCCTCTACAATACTTTAACATAATCAACTTCATGAGATTTTGTTTGTAACCCTTCATTTGTATTAGTCAACTGGTAGCCTGACATAAAAGGCAGCAAGGTGGCAAAGTGGTTAGCATTGTTGCCTCACAGCACCAGGGACCTGAGTTCGATTCCCAGCTTGGGTCACTGCCTGTTTGGAATCTGCATGTTCTCCACAGGTGTACGTGGGTTTCCTCCCACAGTCCACAAGACGTGCTGGTTAGGTGCATTGACTATGCTAAAAAATTCTCGCTCAGTGTACCCAAACAGGCACCGAGTGTGGTGACTAGGGGATTTTCACAGTAACTTCATTGCAATGTTGATGTAAACCTACTTGTGACACTAATAAATAAACTTTAAACATTTCTAAAAGTTATTTGGATATCTGTTTCCAATATCAACACACCAATAGTAAAAACAATTGAGTACAATGTGCCAAGGCACAAAATTTCAGTGAAAGAAAATCTATTTAAAATATTGTGGTATCTGTGAGATCTCGAAGAGGGAAGGAAAACAGCAAAAGTCACGATATAATCTTCTTCTGCTTTCTCCACTTTCACAGTCATTTCTCTGACAGAAGTAAAGACATGTATAGCAAAGATGTTTTGTTACTAGTTCCTTACTCGTAATAATGGCAATGGGAGGGTGATGTGGTTTATTGTAGGTATCAAATCTTTATTTATTAATCAGCGTTGGTGACTTAAATATTTTCAAGGTGTCTATCATGCAGACTGTATTGGCATATGTATGGTGTATCAACATTCTGGGGATTACTACTGAACTAACTAGACCAGCCATATAAAGGGTGGGTCAGGGCAGAGAATTCTGCAGAGAATAACTCACTTCCTAACTCTCCAAATCCTGTCCACTGTCTACAAGGCATAAAAGTGTCCTGGAATATTCTCCATTTGCCTGGATGAGTGCACTTTCAACAACACTCAAGAAGCTTAACACCAGCCAGGACAAAGCAGCCTGCTTGATTGACATCCCATCCACTCCCTCCACCCACCAATGCACAGTGGCAGGCATGTGTACTTGCAAGATGCAAGGCTCCATTGACATCTCTTTCCAAACCCGATATCATCTACAAGGACAAAAACAACAGAGTCATGGGAACACCATCACCTGCAAGTTTTCCTCCAAGCCACATGCCATCCTGACTTGGAAATATATCACCATTCCTTTAACGTCACTAGGTCAAAATCCTAGAACTCCATTCCTAACAGCACTGTGGGTGTATCTAAACCCGACTTCAGTGGTTCACGTAGGCAGCTCAATGCCACCTTCTTAAGAGCAATTAGGAATGGGCAATAAAAGTGCTGTACAAGGTAGTGAAGCCTATGCCCAATGAAATAATAAAAATGTTGTGTTGAAAATTGTACATTTACATGACACTATTCGCACCTTCAGGACACTCCAAAGTGCCTTAGAACCAAGAAAGTACAATAAGAAAGGCATTTGTCACCATGTCACAATGTGGGAGAACATGTGGGCAGTTTAAAGTGCAGAATAAAGGACTTGAATTGGAGCACCAATACAACACTGCAGGACAGTGTTATTACACTCTCAAGTCATGGTCTTATTTCACTATAATATTCTGCTGTAGTACAGGGTAAAATCGCCAGTCCCAGATGGCCAGAGGCTGTGACTGGTGGTGATTTAACGTGAAGATCACCACACCTCAGGTGAGGGGCATGGCTGAAAAGACCTCAGCCAGTTGAGGAATTAAATTGAACCTGCGCTGTTGGCATTACTCTGCATCACTAACCAGATGTCCAGTCAACTGAGCTATACCGACCCCTGTACAATAAAGAAAAATGCTGCATTGTCAAATGCAAAGCCCCAGGTACATAGGCACACTGCACATTTGGAGGAGTTTGATTAGTATAATGGTACTTTGCATTAAAAAAATGGTAATTCACCAACCCACTACTCTGCTAAGTGGAAGGACAATGAGTTAGTGCACTAATACACTGTATGAGCACCCAGTGTTATGAATAATAGGGATCACATTATATTGGAGCCAGCCATCAGTGCTCTGGTACACTGATGAAAGGGTGCCAACACTGCAGTGTAGAGCAAGTCACTGCATTAGTACAGGACAGAATATCATGGGATAGAGCACTGACACTCTGAATTGTAAAAGTAATAGGGCAGTATGAGTACGCTACAGAATGACATTATAGAGGGTAACTGTGCTGAAAAATTATGCTGCAAAATAAGAGAACATGTGGTAATGCACTGCACTGAGGAGTGTATAGAGGGTTGCACTGACATACTAGACTGCAGAATCTAGCCCTGTGATCTACTGTTCTCCCAGCAGCTATCCAAAAGACACACCAGCGGGAGAAAAGGCACTTTCCCCAACCTAGGAAGCATCAGAAGACAATTCCGGTTGCATTGCTCTGATCTTCCTCCACTTCATTAGTTCAGGGAAAGTGGAGGCCTGAGAACATGGGGACATAATAGAAAAACACATGGGTCACTTTAAGCATAAGGTCTTAAATATAAGCCAAAAAAGACATATATATTTGTAAATAAAGGCAGCGAGGCAAGATATTTGTTTTTGCACTAAAACTGATTTTAATTTGATTTTAAAAGAGAAAAATAAATACAATATTGCTCATTTGATAAAAATAATTTCTGCTATTTCTTTGACCCACAATCAAAGTTGATTTAAAATTGTAGCATTCCTTTTCCTGGTTATCGTACAACGAAATCTTTAACAAGTCACCTGGTCCCTCCTGTGAAGTCCTGTTCGCTTTAATAACTTAGTTAACTTTGCATAGCCATAATAATCGACACATTTACAGCCTCTTCTCCAATCCATCCCAGATGACCTACTTTAACCGAGTTTTTAAACCAAACGTGGTTGGGAAAAGGGATGCTGCAGCTTTTTTTTAAGTCAACAAATCAACATATATTCCTAAATTGTAAATAGCTACCTTTTTTTTGCCCCCAAACTTTGTACCCAATTCGAGTGCTGGAGTGGACAGAATAAAATGTTCTCCAACAGCACTTGTGTTGCTGAGTCACCGCGAGTGACGCAATTCAAATGAAAACATTATCAGCACTGATTTTTCGAACTGCTGAAGACCACTTAGACAAACCACGTCCGAAATATCTAGTTCATTAAAAAAAATAGAAACCAAGAGGGGACAGTATAAAATGTGGAAGAGAGAACCTTTTGTTAACAGCAGTCTCGACCCCCTTCTTGGAAACAGGCGGCGCCATTGGAAAAGTTTTACAAAACGGCAGTTCAAGCACTTTTTTTCTGTGTGTCAAAATAATACTTTTTAAAAAAATATTCAAAGATCTACAGTAATGCTTCTGTATAGGAGCAGGAACCCTCCCCAACCTATGCATACATAAAGAAATAGAATATCTCTGGAGGGGTGAGGGAACGAGAGAGAGAACAAGCCCCCCCAGACATTTAGAAAACAGTTTCTGTCATCTGACAATTACAAATGAATCTCACACTTGGCAAGTTACACCGCTGTTGCATCATGTGTTTCTACTGAACAGTCAACAGTTAAGCACGGCATCATTTTATATACATTAATATATATATATAAAACCCCACAACTCTGGTGTCAAGAAGCATCACTCATCCCTCTCCCTGCAGTTAAGTTAACGCAGAGTAAAGGTCATCTAAACGATTTATATTTATATATATATTTATATAAAACCTCGGTTACTGCAATGTGCTGTAAACACTGAGAGAATCCTCTATATACAAAGAGTCCTGTTGATCGCCTCCTTTTTGTTTTATTTTAAACAAGAGTCACGATATTTTTTTTAATAAAAGATGTGTATAAATATTGGGAGCTGGCCGGTGCAGTGAGTGTCAGCAGTTGTTGGATGCCGTGAGCAGGGTGTGCTCGGGCAGTTGTTTGAATAAGTTTCTCAGGGTGGCCAGCTCCCGGCTCAGTTGCTCCACTCGCTTCTGCAGCCGCTCGTTCTCGGCGCTGAGTTCCAGCACTTTGTGCTGAGTCTCCACATTCCTCAGCTTGGCCTTGTCCCGGCTCTTCCTCACCGCGATGTTGTTCCTCTCCCTCCGCAGGCGGTACTCGTCGCTGTGTTTGTCCACCAGCTTCTTGCTCTTGCTCTTGCCGCCGCTGCCGCCGCCGGGGGCCGGGCGGCCGGAGTCGCCCGAGTTGGGGGTGGCCGGCGGGGTGGTGGAGGAGGACAGCGAGGAGGCGGTGGACAGGTTGCTGTTGCTGCCGCTGGCCACGCACTGGTACTGCAGCAGCGGCCTCACGTACGAGGAGGAGGAGGAGGTGGTGGTGGAGGCGGAGGAGGAGGGTGCCGCCGGCATGCAGTCCTCCTCCCGGGACTCCTGCTTCACCCGCTTGCCGTCCGGGCTCTGCTCGAACACGGGCTCCAGCCGGGTCTCCAGGAACTGCGGGGTGCAGCTCAGGATGTTGCCCTGGTGCCTGCCAGCCGCCGCCGAGCTCCGCATCATGGACAAGTAGTAGTCGGGCAGCGATTTCTTCTTGTACTCCTCCGACAGCATGATATCCGCCAGGAGGTCGCTGCTGCCGCCGCCGCTGCTCAGCTCAAAGTTGCCCCCTGCTGCCGAGGCGCTGGCCGGGTCGATGTACGGGCTGAAGTCGATGGCGCTCTCGTTGTCCCCGATGCCCAGATCGGTCATGGAGCGGTCGCGGTGCAGCTTGTTCAGAGCGCAGTCCTGCTCGTAGAAGTTGGCCACTTCCATCAAATTAGTGTAGGTCTGAGCCGCCGGGTAGCATGGCGAGTCGCAACGCGAGTCCCAGCTGGTCAGACTTTGCATGAAAGCCGTGGTGGCGACAGACGGAAGAAGGGGCTACCAACCCTTCGCGAAAAGAAACAAAAAAAAATAAAAAGGCTTGAATGGGGGTGAAAAAATAAGCACTGGAAGAAAGGCTCTCAGCCGCAGCTCCTCTCAGGTGACAGTGTGTGTCAGAGCACAAGCTGGACTTTGCACACTGTAGAATGAGCTGAGATGCAGTGTGCCTTTGCTGTGCTGGCCTGAGGTTTAAAACTGCTACAAACTCACAGCCACTTCTTATATTTATAACCACACAGCTCCTGTCATTGACGTCAGCTGGCACCCTGCCACCCCGACCAACTTTTTCTCTCTCTCTCTCTCTCTCACTTACTCCCTCTCTGCCAGATCCAGAAGATGTGGCGCCGTCCTTTAAAACATAATTATTATTCCTGATATCTGCCCAGTATTTTTCCCCGCCTACCCCCACCTTTTTCTCCAAATCCAACTCATTAGGGAGGAGTGTGGACCTACTCTTTATCTACTCTAGAAACCGACTGTCAGTTTGCAGATAGGAGTAGTTGTAAGATTGTTGTTTTTCAAGTATGTTATGTTCCGGGGTTTAGCCGTGCTTGGAATCTGAGTCCTTACGTGGGGAGCTGTCGCAGTAACGTGCATGTTTTGTTTCAGAAACGAAACTTTAATCTTAAAAAAAAACTGCCGCCGTTCTGTCAAATTTGCACGATCACAAGATACGAGAGGTCACTATAACGCTTTGCTCTGCTCCCTCTTCTAATGCACGAAGAACAACTTGTCTCTGTGTAGCCCCTTTTAACAAGGTTAAATATTTTCACAGATAGGAACGTTGTCAGAGAAAGGTTGACAGGTCTCAAAGGACGAGTGAGAGGTCCGAGGAGGTGATTTTATAACTTAGGGTCGAAGTAATTGAAAATAAAGCCACCAGTGATGAAGGAAGTGGAAAATACACTCACAAGAGGCCAGACTTGGTGCAAGGTGCAGGTGGGGGGAGGGGTTCTATGGAAAAAGGCAGATAGTAGCAAGGTGGTGGAGGAATTTGAACATGCGGGTAAGAATTTGTAAATATTGTCTTCCCACAAGCAGAGGGACAATTGGCGAATTGGACCTGAGGATTCAGCGAATGACATTTTGGGTGGGTGAAGGGCGGCAAGGTGGTTAGCACTGCTGCCTCACAGTGCCAAGGACCCAGGTTCGATTCCCCGTTTGGGTGCCTGTCTGTATGGAGTTTGCATATTCTCCCTATGTCTGTGTGGGTTTCCTCCGGGTGCTCCAGTCTTCTCCCACAGTCCAAAGATGTGCAAATTAGGTGGATTGGCCATGCCAAATTGTCCCTTAGTGTCATTGGGATTAGCTAGGGTAACTGCATGGAATATGGGGATAGGGCCTGGCTGGGATTGTGGTTGGTGCAGACTCAATGGGCCAAATGGTCTCCTTCTGCACAGTAGGGATTCTATGAAGGGTGGAAGATGAGAGGATGGCAAGGGGAGAAGTGCAATCATACAGTCTGAAGGTAACAAAAACATGGACAAGGGTTTCAGTATTCAGCTTTGCAGAGCCAAGAGCGGACAGTAAGATGGCACTGGAGCATTGCGATTTCTTGCAAGCTGTGCCCAGCATACCTCTAATTCTATCTAAACTCTACTTTTAACTCTTTCAAACACTGTAACAATGCTGTAATTCAATCTCTACAGATTTGGCAAAAGAGAAGCTTGTTCTTGCTTCCCTGCTTTTGACCTACCTGATATTAAATTGACCTTTTTTTACACTCTAGCTATGACTGTAACACTATGTTCTGCATCCTCTCCTTTCCTTCTCTATGTACCTTATGCTTTGTTTAGCGTGCAAGAAGCAATACTTTTCACTGTAATGCATGTAACAATAATAAATCAAATGTTGTGTTATAGAGATGGAAGTAAGTGATATTATAGACAATATGGATTCAGAAGCTTAGCTCAGAGTCAATAGAACACCAAGATTGCAGATACAAATACAGAGAATACTCGAAAATCTCAGCAGGTCTGACAGCATCTGTGAAGCAAGAAGAGGTTACATTTTGAGTCTTGATGACCCTTTGTCAGAGCTGAAGACAACAGAAAATAGGATGAGATTTATACTGTTAGGATGGGGGGAGGAGGGGGGGTAATTAACAAAGATGCCATGGACAAAAAGAATCTAAATAGTGGTGCTCATTGCTAAGAAAGGTACTGATAGCAGCCATCAAGAGATCAGAATATGTAAATGACAGAACAAAGATAAGCAGTGTCAAATGACAATGTGAGATATGTAATAGATGATTCTAGTGGGGATGGGGGGAAGGGAGATTGTGGAGCGAGAGATAGCGAGATTTTTGAGAAGTGGGAAAATGAAACGATGGAACAAATTAAAATTTTAAAAATGAAATGAAATAAAATAAAATGAATGGGAATGTGGAGGAGAGAGTTCACACCCTGAAGTTGTTGAACTCAATGTTCAATCCAGAAGGCTGTAAAGTTCTTAATTGGAAGATCAAGTGCTGTTCCTCCAGTTTGTGCTGGGCTTCATTGGAACATTGCCAAGGATGGTCATGTGGGCATGAGACAGGATGGTGTAGCCCCTCTACCTCCTCCCTGCTCACCATCCAAGGACCATAACACTCTTTTCTGATGAAGCAGCATTGAATGTACACCTCCTTTAATCTGGTTTATTGCATTTGCTGCTCCCAATACTTTACATTGGAAAGACCAAAGGCAGACTGGGTGACCGCTTTGCAAAATACCTTCAGTCCATCTGCAACACTGTCCTGTTTCTTGCCATTTCAGCACACCATCCTGCTCTCCTGTCCACCATGTCCATGGGTGGGAGGGCCAATCCATAGCTTACAATGGAAATTAGAGATAATATCTGATCCAGTGAAGAAGCTACCCGATTGGCCAAGAAAAATAGTAGGTCTGAGGATTTGGAACAGTTTAGAATTCAGCAAAGAAGGACCAAGGGATTGATTAAGAAGAGGAAAATACAGTACCAAAGTAAGCTTGCAGGGAACATAATGAACTGATACTGAGAGTTTCTGTAGGTACGTGAAGAGAAAGAGATTGGTGAAGACAAATATAAGTCCTCTATAGACAGAAACAGGGGAATGTATAATGGAGGATAAAGAAATGGCCACATAACTGAATAGATACTTTGGTTCTGTCATCACAAAAGAGGACACAAATCAAACACCAGAAATGTTGGAAGATGCAAGATTTAGTGAGAGGGAAGAACTGAGGGTGATCGATATTAGTCGAGAAATAGTGCTGGGAAAACTAATGGGATTGAAGGTTGATAAATCCCCAGGGCCTGATAATCTACATCCCAGAGTACGTAAGGAAGTGGCTGTAAAAATAGTGGGTGCATTCGTGGTCACCTTCCAGGATTCTATAAACTCTGGAACAGTTCTTGCAAATTGGAGGTTAGCTAATGTCATTCCAGTATTCAAAAAGGGAGGTAAAGAGAAAACAGGGAATTATAGACGAGTAAGCCTAACATCAGTAGTGGGGAAAATTCTCAAAGCTATTATCAAGAACTTTAGGAGCATTTAGAAAAAGCAGTGGCAGGATCAGACAGTCATGGATTTACGAAGGGGAAATCATGCTTGACAAAATCTTTGAAGATATAACAAGTAGAGCTGACAAAGGGAAGTCAGTTGATATATTTGGACTTTTAGAAAGCTTTGACAAAGTCCCGCAAATAAGATTATCGTGCAAGATTAAAGCACATTAGATTTGGGGACATGCAGTGAGATGGATAGAAATCTGTTTGACAGAGAGGAAATAAAGAATAGAAATTAGTGGGTCCTTTTCAAATTGGCAGGAAGTAACTAGTGCTGGGACCCCAGGTACTCACAATATATATTAATGATGAGGGACCAAAATGTAACATCTCAAAGTTTGCAGATGATACCAAGTTGGGTGGGAGGGTGAACTGTGACAAGGATGCAAAGATCCTTTTGCATGATCTGGACAGGTTGGGTGAGTGGGCGAATAATGGCAAATGCAGTATAATTTGGAAAAATATGAGGTTATTCACTTCAGAAGCAAAAACAAGAAGGCAGATTGTTACCTGAATGGCTGTAAATCGGGAGAGGGGAATGTGCAGCAGGACTTGGGTGTCCTTGTGCACCAGTCACTGCAGGTGCAGCAGGCAGCAAAGATGGCAAATGGTACGTTGGCCTTCATTGTGAGAGGTTTTGAGTACAGGAACAGGGACATGTTGTTATAATTATACAGGTCCTTGATGAGGCCACACCTGGAATACTGTGTGCAGTTTTGGTTTCCTTTTCTCCTTTCTCTTGAGGGAGTGCAGCCAAAGTTTACCAGGCTGATTCTGGGGGTGGGGAAGTTAATGTATGAGGAGAGATTGACTAAGTTAGGATTGTTTTCGCTAGAATTCAGATGAATTGAGAGGGTTTCGCATAGTGAAATATAAAATTCTAATAGGACTGGACAGGATAGATGCAAGAAGGATAATCCCAATAGTGGGGGTGTCACAGTCTGTGGGTACAGGTTAGACTATTTAGGACAGAGATAAGGAGACATTTCATCGCCCAAAGAGTGGCAAGCTGTGAAATTCATTGCCAAGGAAGTAGTTGATGCCAAAACATGGCATGTATTCAAGAGGCGTTTAGATATAGCACTTGGGGCAAATGGGATCAAAGGTTATAGGAAGAAAGCAGGATTAGGTTACTGAGTTGGACGATCAGCTATCATTGTGATGAATGGCGGAGCAGGCTCAAAGGGTTAAATGGCCTCCTCCTGTTCCTATCTTCTGTGTTTCTACGTGTCTATCCTTGGCCTGTTGCAATGTTCCAGTGAAGTCCGACGCAAACTGGAGGAACAGCACCTTATCTTCCAATTGGACATTTTACAGCCTTCTGGACGTAACACTGAGTTCAACAACATTAGAACATGAACTCTCCCCTCCATCTTCAGCACATTTCCATTTATTTTGTTTTATCTTTTTTAATTTCTTCCATCATTTCATTTTTCCACTTCTGCTAAAATTTGCATTTTATCTTTCCCCGCCTCCTCCATGGTCTGTACCTCTTGTCCTCATCCCAGCCCAGTAAAGCCATGTCTCAGGTTGTCCTTTGACACTTCGCTTCCCTTTGTTCTGCCATTTACACATCCTGATCTCTTTATGGCCGTAATCAGCACCTTTCTTAGTCTTGATCAGCACTATTTCCATACACTCTTTTTTGTCTATGACATCTTTGTCAATTCCCCCCCTGTGCTCCCACTCACCCTAACAGGTTAAATCTAAACATATTTCCTATTGTCTTCACTCTGACAAAAAGTAATCTAGACTGGAAACATTAGCTCTATTCTCCCTCCACAGATGCTGCAGAGATTTTGAAGCATTTTCTGATTTCATTTCAGGTCCCAGCAACTGCGGTAATTTGTCTTATGTTAAGGTTGCAGATGCTCAGGCTTAGCTTGAAATGGTGGCCAGTGCAGGAACGGTAGCTGGAGAATACAGGTAGAACTCAAAGCCTTCAGTCTTCCAAGATTATAGAAAACTTCATTGGAAAAGTAACAGGTACACAGGAGGGGTTGAATTAGATGGTGAGATTGTAGAATTGCATTTTAAGAGATGGTGGCAATGCAGAGCTGAGTGATGAGAAAAGAATGATGGTGAGATGGAGCTGAATGTTGAGGGAGATGGTGGTGAGATGGAGCTGGATGTTGAGGGAGATGGTGGTGAGATGGAGCTGGATGCTGAGGGAAGATGGCGGTGAGATGGAGCTGGATGTTGAGGGAGATGGTGGTGAGATGGAGCTGGATGCTGAGGGAAGATGGCGGTGAGATGGAGCTGGATGCTGAGGGAAGATGGTGGTGAGATGGAGCTGGATGTTGAGGGAGATGGTGGTGAGATGGAGCTGGATGCTGAGGGAAGATGGCGGTGAGATGGAGCTGGATGTTGAGGGAGATGGTGGTGAGATGGAGCTGGATGCTGAGGGAAGATGGCGGTGAGATGGAGCTGGATGCTGAGGGAAGATGGCGGTGAGATGGAGCTGAATGTTGAGGGAGATGGTGGTGAGATGGAGCTGGATGGTGAGGGAAGATGGCGGTGAGATGGAGCTGAATGTTGAGGGAGATGGTGGTGAGATGGAGCTGGATGCTGAGGGAAGGTGGCGGTGAGATGGAGCTGGATGTTGAGGGAGATGGTGGTGAGATGGAGCTGGATGCTGAGGGAAGATGGTGGTGAGATGGAGCTGGATGCTGAGGGAAGATGGTGGTGAGATGGAGCTGGATGCTGAGGGAAGGTGGCGGTGAGATGGAGCTGGATGCTGAGGGAAGGTGGCGGTGAGATGGAGCTGGATGCTGAGGGAAGGTGGCGGTGAGATGGAGCTGGATGCTGAGGGAAGATGGCGGTGAGATGGAGCTGGATGTTGAGGGAGATGGTGGTGAGATGGAGCTGGATGCTGAGGGAAGGTGGCGGTGAGATGGAGCTGGATGCTGAGGGAAGATGGCGGTGAGATGGAGCTGGATGTTGAGGGAGATGGTGGTGAGATGGAGCTGGATGCTGAGGGAAGGTGGCGGTGAGATGGAGCTGGATGCTGAGGGAAGATGGCGGTGAGATGGAGCTGGATGTTGAGGGAGATGGTGGTGAGATGGAGCTGGATGCTGAGGGAAGATGGCGGTGAGATGGAGCTGGATGCTGAGGGAAGGTGGCGGTGAGATGGAGCTGGATGCTGAGGGAAGGTGGCGGTGAGATGGAGCTGGATGCTGAGGGAAGATGGTGGTGAGATGGAGCTGGATGCTGAGGGAAGATGGCGGTGAGATGGAGCTGGATGCTGAGGGAAGATGGTGGTGAGATGGAGCTGGATGCTGAGGGAAGATGGCGGTGAGATGGAGCTGGATGCTGAGGGAAGATGGCGGTGAGATGGAGCTGGATGTTGAGGGAGATGGTGGTGAGATGGAGCTGGATGTTGAGGGAGATGGTGGTGAGATGGAGCTGGATGTTGAGGGAGATGGTGGTGAGATGGAGCTGGATGCTGAGGGAAGGTGGTGGTGAGATGGAGCTGGATGTCAAGGGTGATGATGGTGAGATAGAGCTGAGTGTTGAGGATGATGGTGGTGAGATAGAGATGGGTGTGGAGGGTGATGTTGGTGAGATGTAGCTCGTGTTGAGGGTGATGATAGTGAGATGGGGCTGGATGTTGAGGGTGATGATGGTGAGATGAAGCTGGGTGGTGGTGATGGTGAGATGGAGCTGAGTGTTAAGGGAGATGATGGTGAGATGAAGCTGGGTGGTGGTGATGGTGAGATGGAGCTGGGTGTTAAGGGAGATGATGGTGAGATGGAGCTGGGTGTTAAGGGAGATATGGTGAGATGGAGCTGGGTGGTGGTGATGGTGAGATGGAGCTGAGTGGTGGTGATGGTGAGATGAGACTGGGTGTTGAGAGAGGTGATAATGGTGAGATGATGCTGGATGCTGAAGGTGACGGTGATGAGATGGAGCTGGGTCTTGAGGGTGATGATGATGAGCTGGAGCTGGGTCTTGAGGGTGATGATGATGAGCTGGAGCTGGATCTTGAGGGTGATGATGATGAGTTGGAGCTGGATCTTGAGGGTGATGATAGTGAGATGGAGCTGGGTCTTGAGGATGATGATGGTGAGATAGAGCTGGGTGTTGAGGGTGATGATGGTGAGATGATGCTGAGGGTGGTGGTGATGGTGAGATGAGGCTGGGAGTTGAGGGTGATGATCTTGCGATGGAGCTGGGTGTTGAGGGAGATGATGGCGAGATGGAGCTTGTTGCTGAAGGTGATGATGGTGAGATGGAGTTGGGTGTTGAAGGTAATGATCGTGAGATGGAGCTGGGTGTTGAGGGAGATGATGGTGAGATGGAGTTGGGTGTTGAAGGTAATGATCGTGAGATGGAGCTGGGTGTTGAGGGAGATGATGGTGAGATGGAGTTGGGTGTTGAAGGTAATGATCGTGAGATGGAGCTGGGTGTTGAGGGAGATGATGGTGAGATGGAGCTGGTTATTGAGAGTGATAGTGATGGTGTGATAAAGCTGGATGTTGCATGTTAGTAATGGATTAACAGACCTTCCAATTAAGTCCGAATTTGATGTTAATTATTCAATAGTCACTGGACTGTACTAAAGTGACCAATATTGATAGGCTCCTAGTTTTGACAGGAGTTAAGTTTGCAGATAATACTTTATTCGATCAAATAACAGAGGCCTTAAAGAAATTTTTAGGGAAACATTCTATCACTACAACTCTTATGATACAATTGGGACAGTCATTGATAAAGCAGAATGTGGAAGATATACTTTTAACAGGATGGTGAGATCGTATATGCACAGCAGACTATGTGGCAGATGATTGGGACTGAGAAATTATGAGGACAGAAACCTCTTTAATACCTGTAGCAGAAGGAAGTTTACGGAGAATGGTATCAGGAAAATGAGCCCCAGAAATGCCCAGGATATGATAAATCAGTGTTTTTGGTGCAACTCAAAATTTCTTGATGCTTTCAACTGTCTGAAACAATTTTAATAGAGTTTGAAGCTACACATGACATGGAAGAATCAGAAGAGGAAAGAGCTAGTGACCAGAAAGAAGGCATTGTCCTATTAGCGAGAAGTTTTAGTCCTGTGATGAGAGTTTTGGTTGCAGTGTCCTTTAATTGTGCTGTATTAGACAGTGGCTGCAGGTCTACTGTGTGTGGAATTGACTGGTTAAAATGTTACCTGGACTCTTTAAATGCTGAAAATTAGAACAAGGTTAAAGAATTTGAAAGTTCCACAATTTCAGATTTGGAGATAATAATACCCTGAAGTCACTGAAAAGAGTGGTGATCCCTTTCATATTGCTGGAGTGAATCATATCATTAGGACAGATGCTGTGCAAGGGAGATATCTTTGCTTCTGAGTAGACTGTCGATGAAGAAAGCACGCATGAAACTGGATAGGGAAAATGATAAGGCAGCAGTTTTTGGAATAAACAGTGGACTTGTAATAGTTGGGACACTATTGTATTTTGTTAATGACAATTTTTTGGGTAAAGAGGTATTAGCATCCAGAAATGGGACTTCAGCTGATTAAAGAGTTCATTGTATTGAAGCTGCATCAGCAATTTGCACACCCATCGCCTCAGGGGTGGAAAAATTTATTAAATGATGCAGGGGTGAGAGATGAAGATTATACTAAGCTGATCGATCAAGTCAGTGATCGCCGTGAGGTTTGTAGGAAGTAGAGAAGGACATCATCATGACCAACAGTGAGTCTATCCTTACCCAGAGATTTTAACAACATTGTGGCCATGGACCTTAAGATCTGGGTTAAAGCAAACAATATATATATATTTTGCACTTTATAGATTTAATCAATTTGTCATTGTATGTAGTAAAGAAAAAGTAATTCTGGATCAGATCATGGGAAAATGGATAGGGACAGGAATGGAGCCACTGGAAAACTTCCTTACAGACAATGAGAGGGTGGGGGTGGGGGGGAGTAGAAATTTGTTAATGAGTTTAGGGAAATGTGTGAAAACATGAATATCATAGTCATGAATACGGCTGCGGAAAGCCCATTTAGTTAATAACAGGTGTGAGTGAAACCATGGGGTAATAGATGACAACATGCTCCAGAAAGTTTTGGCAGATAGACAAATTGTAAGTTAAATTCAGCCTTAGCATGGCCAGTACATGCAAAGAATTCATTGCAGATGGTTGGGGGCTATAGTCCCTGTCAATTAGTATTTGGTAGAAATCCTAAAATTCCATCCATTTTAACCAGCCTCTAGCTTGGGAAAGAACTACTCACTCTTTGCCGAGCATCTAAATGTATTTGCATGTAAGTAGAGCATTTTTGGGAGCAGAAGTCTCTGAAAGAATTGCAGAGCTTTAAGGAATAAGGTACGGCCATCAAATACAGTTTTTCAGCAAGGAGACATAGTACACGAAAAGAAAGACAATTTCAATGAATGGAAAGGCCCAGGGAAGATTATAGGCATCAATGGCAAAGCGATTGTTTTGCAACATGGTAATCAGACTGTTAGGGTACATTCATCAAGGATAATAGGTACAGATTATAAACTTGCAAATTTAAAATAGATGAACACGATGAGGAACCAGGATCACCTGATACTCACATGTTACAGAACTATGAAGACCAGCTAATTGAAATAGACTGGGTATCTGTAAAGGAACACAATACTGCTGATAAACTAGAACAGGCCATTTTTCCGAAAGGACAACTGCCAAAAGTTGGTACAAAAGTGTCATACTTGCCTGAAGGGTGTAGTCAATGGAAGGATGCAACTGCCATTAGTAGAGGAGAGAAGGCCACTGGAAAGTATAAACACTGGTTGAATGTACAGAATACAGGGGAGGATGTCAAGACCATGCATTGGGAAAACAAAGTTCAAAAATGGAGGGCACAGAAATGTAGCACCAGTTCAGATAGTAATACAGACAGTGAACATGTTCACAGGAAGAAATCAAGAACAATTGAAGGAACATTCCACTAAAGGAGGGAAATATCAAACAGTGGTAGTGCAGAATGAGATATCAGATGGGATATGAGGTGTAGCTTGACAATGTTTCGGAATATGAGTAAGACCACGAATGCTACTAGGAGTAGAAACCCACATGCTCGTGAGATTCTGGTGGCTTCCAATAAATTAGATGAACAAGTTATGAAAGATGCCAAACAACTAGAACTGCATAGTTGGAGTCAATTTGGGGTATACATGGAGGTACCAGATAGGGGACAAAGAGCTCTATCTCACAGATGGATTTGTATGGAAAAGGTACTTCTCAATGGAACTTAGGAGGCAAAAGCCAGGCGTGTGGTGAAGGGATTTGAAGAAAACTTGGAAGATCAGGATTTAAGGGTGGATTCCCCTATGGCAGGAAGATTACTTTAAAGATTTTCTTGGCTCTGTTAGCTACAAAGGTATGGGAAAGCAAATCTATAGATATAAAAGCTACCTTTTTGCAGGGGCATCAGCTTCAGAGAGATATTTTTCTCCGTCCCCCTAAAGAGGCAGCTAACACAGAAGGAAGTTAAATATGTATATGGGCTAAATGATGCATCTAGAGTTTGGTATTTTTCGGTAAGATCAATTTTGTTAAAGTTAGACTGTCAGTTGAAAGCAGATCTTGTGATGTTTTACAGACACAATGAAGGAAATCTTTCTGGTATTTTTATGATGCATATCAGTGATTTTTTTTGCGGGGTGGTAGTAGTGATTTCAAACCTGTAGTATTCACTGGGTTGAGGAAAGAATCCAGGGTTGGAAGTTAGGCTTCAGGCGCTTTCAAATATATTGGGCTGGAAATCAGACAGACTGAGTCAGGTGTCACTTTACATCAGCAATCTTATTTGGAGAGCATCAGTCCAATAGCAATTAGTCATGATAGGCTTCACAAAAGAACACGGTGGTTTCTAAGAGGGGGAAAAAGAGGAATTCCGAAGTTTGATTGGGCAACTGCTTTGGCTAAGTAGACATACCAGACCAGAAGTTAGTTCTGAGGTCCTAGAGTTGAGGATGAAAATGAATGAACCCACAGTGGAAGAAATATTGAGAGCAAACAAAACATTGTCCAAACTAAAAATTCAGGACTGTGTTTTGAAGTCCCCTTTTTGGGTGATATTAACCACTTGAAACTCATAGTTTATAGTGATGCATCCTATGCCAATTTATGTGATGGATTCTCAAGCGCATGAGATTTTATAATATTTCTTTGGGGGGGGGAGCAGAAATAGAAAATGTTGTCCCTTTGTTAGGAAACAAAAAAAAGTAAGGAGAGCGGTAAAAAGCACATTGGCCGCCAAGACGCTAAGCCTTGTAGAGGCAGTGGATGTGGCATTTTATATATTCCAGATATTAACTGAAATTTGGGGGTTACGGGGTTTGGGTAAAAAACCCATTGCAGTGACAATAAATTCTTGTGGGAAAATGTGCACTCCACAAAATGTAAATGAGAAATGGGTGAGGATCAACATAGGCAGTTTAAAGCAAATTCTGGACAAAGAGGAAATATCAAATTAAATGGGTCATTAGTAGCTATCAGTTATCCGATTGTTTCACGGAGAGGGGCTAGTTTGAAGGAACTTTTGGACATTATTAAAGAAGTGCATATCTTTGTGGGTTTTTCAGAAATAAAATAGAGTATTTTGTGTTTTCAGTTCTTCAGTGGAAAACCAATATTCATCAAAATATTTTTCCCCCAAGGAAGGGGAGACTGTTAGGAATGGGCTAACAAAAAGTCCTAATTTGATGTAAATTATTCAATCGAAGTCACTGATATATAAAGGGGCCATAGGTGGCATGGCACTATCTGTTGGTGGAGAATTGTGTAGAGTTGTATCAAAGAAATAAAGGTATCTTATGAAGAAACAGAACTCGTGTCTCTTTTACTCAACAGCAACTCAGAGATTCAAACATTGAGAGTGACGATGACAGTGAGGTAAAGCTGTGTTTCTCAGTGCCAGATTTCCAGCGGCATCAGATCGGCATCAGAAATCGGTGGGAAGACACAAAGCCAATTTAAGTGCATGTTTGCATATAATTTAAATGTGACTAGTGAGCCCAAGACTAATAACTCCGGGCCTGCTAGCATTTTTCCTCACCCCACCCCAACCCTCCAACCACAGTATTTCACCGTAATGGGGTTTTGAGTGGTTCCTGACTAATGGAACCAGCAGCCCAATCCCACTGGAGTGAAAGAGGGTGCAATCAGAGTTGCCCACAAAGTCATGTGGCTGGGGGTGCCCCTGGGCATTGGCACCCAAGGGGGAAAGTGCCAATGTCCAGGGGGGACCTTGTACTGCCCATCAGCCATGGACCAGTGCCAAAAGGGCAGAGCAAATGGGGGGGGCAGGGTCTGATGGGGCAGGGCCTAGGGGGCAATGGGTTGGAGTCCCGCTGCCACTCTGCATAGAAGGAGGGAGGGCAGTGTTCATGGTGTGGGGTGGGGGGAGGGGAGATCAGGACTGTGGGGGTTCAGTGGTGGTGGTGGGGGGGGGGTGGGTGGGGTGGTAGCTGCTGGAGATCAGGGCCAGCCTGGGAACAGTCAGGGGTGCCAGCGATCAGGCCATGGGGAGCTGGAGAGTCAGCACTGCGGCGATCGCCAGCAACTGAGTTGGCCAGCAATTGGGAGGCCATCAGTGCAGACCCACTGCACATGCGCTGGTCTCAGCACTGACAACTTGGCGCATGTGCAGTGGCCTGCTCAGCGTGCTGATTTCAGCCTCTCCAGTGGAGATAAGCCTTGCCCTCTTGTCTTACTGATATTCACATTGGCGGCCTCTGCAGTGCAGGGTGTAGGAGATTCTTCTCTGAAATCCAACTGAAGAAAAACAGTGTGAGTTACTCCAGTTTTGATATGAATTCGACACTTAGAATAGTTTTGGGAGAATTCTGCCCGTTTGTTATTTAATGTCCTCTGAACTATGCCCAAAGAATTAGTACATTGAACAAATGTGTCAATTTAGTTTTTATGAATGTATGTATTAATTGATACATTAATCATGGTGGGCAAAATACTTTTTAAAAATTAGATTTGAGGATGACTGAATATTTTTGAGATTTTTATCACTTTCATATATTAACCTGGGCATGTACACAATTGTGAAGTTGTATATGAGCGTAGGTTTACAGACCTTGGTGTGAGGGGAAAAATATCACACTTTATTTAATTATCTCAGTGTTTGAGATAACCATAGTTATCCATATATTCTTCCATAACTTAGGTTGGAATGATAAATCTGTCATCTCCATTCAGATTGATACTTGAGGTTTTCTGAGCCAGTTTGATTCACCAATCATGATTTTCCTCCAAGCGAAAAGGGGATTTTCTGGGCGTTGCATTGGGAGCGTGTGATGCAATAGGTCTGAAGACATACACAGTTCTACTGCCATCTAGTGCTGATCTGCTGTCACTATAAAATAGAGAAGGAAAACCCAGCAGTAACATGACCCCAAAGGACCTCGCATTGCAATGAATTTGAAGCACAGCCGCTGTTTTATAGGCCAGCATTGGGAAGGCATTTTTCACGCAAGCAGCAATGAAATTAATGACCAATTAAGTTGTTTTTTTGGCGGCACTGATCCGGAAAGGATTTGCTGACCAAAACCCCAGAAGAACACCTTCCTTCTCTTTGAACACGGCAGCCAGAAAATCCCACTTTGGATGCTATCCCATCACTGATTTTTCATCCATTACAATACAGGGGTAGCAAGTCACAGGCAGGATAGTGTGGAAGTGTAACGACCTGGCTTGGGATCTGTGTTGTGGAGATGCCGGCGTTGGACTGGGGTAAACACAATAAGAAGTCTCACAACACCAGGGTGTTGGACTTTAACCTGGTGTTGTGAGACTTCTTATTGGATCTGTGTGTCAGTCCCAAGTACCTCTGACAAAGCCACACTGCGTCATTGTTGCAGCTCAAATACGAATGTGGGACTTGAAACAACAAACATCTAAGTCAAGAGCAGAATTGGCTGAGCTTGGTTTTAAAACAGTGACTCTCTTTGCAAAAATTGCTATATAGTTGAAAAATGCTGTAATTCTGACTAAAACAGCTTTTAGTGTTTATGTACGCATTTTGTACCCAAGAATGTATAATACTAGGATCTAAGGACTGGATTTCACATGTGTCTGCTGAGCATGTTTTTGGTGGAGATGGCATATTGAATTGGGTGGGTGCCAACCCCTCTACCATCCCACGCACCCTTGAGCTCATCAGCATGTCAAAATTGGCAGCCCCATATTAAAATAAATAATCAAGGTGTCATTGAGTTGTTAACAAACCAATTGACCCTAATAATATGCAGCGCAGACTATAACACTGTTGGCTTGTTTTAAAGAGGGCGAGCGAAAAGGGGATAATATCTTTGGGGGAGGAGTTATTTATCGCTTTGCCTTTTCTTCATACTCGACTGCTTGCCAAAACCTGCTATTCCCATGTCCCCACCCAAAACCCCGAACTTACCTTGCTCTAGGATATGTGGCGTCTACTTCATAGGCCTGCTTGCAGTCTTGGCAACGCCCACTGATGTGCTCTTGGGGCTGCTGGCTAATCATATCGGTTGGCATCTCTCAAGGGCATGACATTCCCCCCCACCCCCACACCAGTGAGAAACACAAACACTAAAGGTAAAACTTTATCCCTTAATTGCACTGTGTTAATTTAACTGTGTTAAATAGCACCAGTGTTTTTATCTTCCATATGAACATTTTCTATGCTAGAAATATGGAACTGAACAAGCAAATGAATTCATATTCCCATTCCAACATTAAATACTGTTCCTCTAAGCCCTGACTCACCCAAATTTAATCTTTGATTTAGCATTCCTCAGAACAGTAGAAACAGAAACTGTCTCACATGCACCAAGGGATGAAACCTGTTGAATGTGGAGATGGGGGGAGGAGAGGACTTCCATCAAACTGTATAAATAAGAAAGCATAAATGTTCATCACAAGTTAGATGATTCAAAAACATGCCTCACCCACCATGCTTTTGTTGAACATATTCAGTTTTGTTGCCGTTACTGGAATAAGATAGAATCACGAATAAGATTTTTATTATGGGGAAAATAGACAGGCAAAGACAATACCAACAGTGGTGTATGATGTGACTCTACTTAGGAACTTGATTGGATAGCTTCCATCCTCCAAAACAATGAGTTGAATCTGTTGAACAAGTTGACAAACAGTGACTTATGTAATAACTCATCACAAAGTTCAGAGTGGACCTTAATATCATCTGATACTTCATTGAAGGTTTAAAGCCTTAGCTATTTGAAGAGTGTAATAAGGAAAAGGAAAAAAAACAGGAGCTAGTGTGGAAGGCTGAGTAATTTCTGATAGTATCCTTTCTGTGAGATTAGTGACTGTCTTGTCATCTGAGGTTCAATCATTCATTGTAATGTAGGTTCTGGAATGACTCAGTGACAAGAAGCTCAGGCCAAAGGTCGAAGATTTTCCAATCCACAACATTTAACATTTACATGGCAACGTTCTTTAAAGCTCTCCATTGATTAATGAACCAAACTTAATTACAGTTTAATAGTGCACAAATATTTAGATAATAAGGATATAATCAAGTTCAATGTGCTTGAAACAGAGAAAAGAGAAACCATTATTAAAATTCAAGATTTAGGTAAGGTTGACTGCAGCGGAATGAGACATGACTGTCCATATATATAGTAAGATAGACAAATTGATTAGTGGGTAATTTGATGGAAGATTTGGGGAGGCATTCAAAAAAACATTTATTTATTGTATTACAGAGCCAATCCATACCAACGTAAGAGGCAAAAGCTCTACCTGTCAAAAAGCCAGCCATGAATGACTAAAGAAGTAAGAGGCAACGTCAAACTTAAAGAAAAAGCATACAAAAGTAGCACAGATCCTGGTAAAAGGAAAAGGAGACAAAAGTGACAAAACTGACAAGTAAGAACTACAGGAAGAATATGGAAAACTTGGAAAGTATGTCAAAACCAACACAAAATATTTTACCATTATATTTGGAAAGGTAGGGTAGTCAAGAGCAATGTGGGCCTTTTAAAATGATAATAGTAATATTTAAAATAAAAATAAGGACTTTATTCATTGAAGGTGCATGCGCTTCGCTGGCTAGGTCAGCATTTATTGCCACCCATTGCTAATTGTCCTTGAGAAGGTGATGGTGAGTTGCCTTCTTGAACTGCTGCAGTCCGTGATCTACTTACATCCACACTACTAAGAGTTTCAGGATTTTGACCAGTGACATTGAAGAACTGGCAATATATTTCCAAGTGGCTTGGAGAGAAACCTCCAGTTTGTACTGTTTCAATGTTTCTGCTGCCCTTGTCCCCCCTAGATGATAGTGGTCATGGATTTGGAAGATACTGTCTAAGGTGTCTTGTGAGTTGCTGCTGTGCATCTTGTAGCTGGTACACCCTGCTGATCCTGTGCATTGTGGATAGGATGACAATCAAGCAGTCTACTTTGTCCTGGTTGATGTCAAGCTTCCTGAGTTGTTAGAGCAGCATTCATCTGTACAAGTAGAGTATTTTATCACACTCCTGACGTGTGCTTTGTGGATGATAGACTGAATTTGAGGAGTCAGGATGTAAGCTACTTTTGGCAGAATTCTTAGCTCCTAACTTTCTCTTGTAGCCATAGCATTTATATGGCTAGTCCAATTCTGATTCTGGTTAATGGTAACCCTAGAGTGTTGATAGTTGGGATTCTGTGATGATGATGCCATTGAATGTCAAAGAATGATGGTTAGAATCTCTTGTTGGAGAAGATCTTGCATGGTAATTGTGGCACAAATGTTACTTGCCACTTGTCAGATCAAGCCTGGATATTGTCCTGGTCTTGCTACATTTGGACATGAACTTCTTCAGCACCTGAGGAGTCTTGAATGGTGCTGAACATTGTGCAATCATCAGTGAACAATCCACTTCTGATCTTGTGACAGAAGGAAGGTTATTGACGGAGCAGCTGTAGCTTGTTCGGCCTAGAAACTACCCTGAGGATCTCTTGCTGAGATGACTGATCACCAACAATCACAACCATGTTCCTTTGTGTGAGGTTTGAAATGGCAGGCATGTTGAATGACTACTTCGTTTACATTAGAGGAAGAGGCCAACACACGAACATACATGCCAGATACAAGAAAACTGAATTAGTTTTAGAAACTAAACACATTAATAGTAAAAAGGTAATGATACAATAAAGACTGACAATTTTTTTCACTAATACTTTTAACCAAGAACACTGAATTGCCTCTCACTCGAGGACAACAGTGGCACTGTGGTTCGCACTGCTGTCTCAGCGCCAGGGACCTGGGTTCAATTCTGGCCTTGGGTGAATGTCTATGGATTTTGCATATTCTCCTCATGTCTGCATGGGTTTTCTCCAGATGCTCCAATGTCCTCCCACAGTCTAAAGATGTGCAAATTAGGTGGATTGGCCATACGAAATTACCCCTTATTATCCCAAGGTGATGATATAGATTAGCCACAGGAAATGTGTGGAGTTTCGACGATTGTGTGGGGAGATGTACTGGGTAAGATACTCAGTCAGATAGTCAGTGCAGACCTGATGGGCCAAATAGCCTCTTCCGCACTGCAGGGACACTATGATTTTATGATATGTACAATTATTGTTTTAGTATGTTTCATTTTCCTGATACTCCTCGCTCTGATCCATCGGCTGGTTGGGCCTGGAATGAATCATAGAATCCTACAGGTCTATCGAGTCTGCACTGACCACAATCTCCCAGACCTTATCCCCATTACCACATGATGGAAGAGGAGAGGGGCGCAAGAGCTACATTTAGGAGAACTGTCTACAGTTTTACCCTCTGGCACTGGATCAACAACTTGAAGACCTGGAGAGTAGGAACTTAACAGTGCTGAGATAATTTGTTTGCAGTTTCTTCATTACAATGAAGTACTTAAACTTGAAATCTCGTTGTGTGAACTTCCAGTCAGTTGCTGGAAATTCAATTATTTTAAAATCAAGTCTCAACGGGGATAGTAACAACATACTCACCCATATTTGGTCTGACATATTCACTGTCTGTCGTCATTTCCAGTTCAAAACCCCAGAGGTAATGACAATTGGATGGGATCCAGCAGAACAGCTGCCCAACTCATTTCCTGCCCCACCTGCTTCAGATGCATTGAAATAAGGTGGAACAGGCACATACAAAACTGCCTTGTTTATGTTTGAAGACTCTGTAGCTTGGTTTTAATGCAGATTTTAACAGAGCAATTTAAATTTATTTCAATGAAAAACCATCGGACATCAGATCCAGATGGAAGTATTTAATAAATAACAGTGAACTTTATCGAAAGGGACAGGGTAAACTATTTGGATTTTGTTTTGATTTCTTTCAGCTTTTGTGGGTAGTTGTTCTACCTTAAGATGGTGCAGAGCATTCCAGTGACAAAGTGTTAACTTGTTAGAACATGTGGATGAAAAGTCCTTTCATGTAGTAACTGGTGCCATCTATTGGCTAAATTGCATAATATTTCACATTTTATGCAGTAAGCATTGTTATAAAGAGGCCTAACAATAGGCTATGTTTGAAGGAAAAACATATAATTCCCATTAACCAAATTTCCTTTATTTTCTCAATTTCCTGTTTTATTTTGTATCCATGATGTGGAGGTGCCGGCGTTGGACTGGGGTAAACACAGTAAGAAGTCTCACAACACCAGGTTAAAGTTCAACAGGTTTATTTGTTGCAAAAGACACTAGCTTTTGGGGCACTCGCTGTTTCTTCGTCAGGTGAGTGGGATTTCAGTTCGCGCAAGGGAGTATATAAAGACACAAACTCAATTTACAAAATAATGATTGGAATGCAAGTCTTACAGGTAATCAAGTCTTAAAGGTCTTTATACGTCCTAGTTTCTATGTTTGACATTCCCCATTCTGTGTAATGCGCTTTTGCCAAGATATCTCAACTGATACAACAGTTCTCCCACAAAAAGCAGAAAGTAAATGAGGTATAAATTAAATTTTAGTTATTTCCAATTTAAGTATGATACAAAATTAATGAAGACCATTCACTCTGACTGATTTCAGAAAAACCATTATAAATGAAATGCAAACAGTGATAATTTGCTTATGAATATTTAACACCAATTCCAAGCTGCTCCAGAGGCAGGAGGTAAAGCAAATGCACAGCTGAGATGGAGAGATTTTGAAGAGGTGCCCAAATGCTTGGACAAAGAGAAGCTCAGTAAGAAGTCTGACAACACCAGGTTTAAGTCCAACCGATTTTTTTGATAGTAAACTCACAAGCTTTTGAGGTTAACCTTTTCGTCAGGTGAATGGAAAGTTCTGGCCTCAGACAGAGCATATAAAGCACAGACAGTTTACAGATTACTGATCCACATCAAAGAGAAGCTACCAGGGCTGTCTTAAGGAACAGAAGGTTTTCAACTTTCTTTCTGTGAATAGGTCATGCTTCAAAATGCAGGTGGTCCAACACATACACCAATTACATGGCTGAAAGAGAAAAAATTGAATAATGTTAATAGAATCCCTACAGTGCAGGAGGAGGCCATTCAGCCCATCAAGTCTGCACCTACAACAATCCTACCCAGGCCCCAGTCCTGTAATCTCACATATGTACCCTACTAATCCACGCCCCAGTACACTAATGGGCAATGTAGTTTAGCCAATGCACCTAATCTGCATATCTTTGGACTGTGGGAGGAAACCGGAGCACCTGGAGGAAATTCACACAGGAAGAACATTCAAACTCCAAACACAGACAGTGACCCAAGCTGAGAATTGAACCTGGATCCCTGAGGTGGCAGTGCTAACCTTTGTTGCACCATGCCACGCGAATCGCTAGATGAGATTCTGACCACTTCTGACACTCTGGAGATTCATATGGTGGAAAGGCTTAATCAATGGTGGAAATCATGGGTTGGAGATTGGTATACATTGCAGCCAATAATAAATGGAAGCAAAGCATTCAAATTTAGCAATGGACAAATTGCACCCAATCTGTACCGGCATTGGTTCCATTGCTCAGTTTGCAGTGCCTTTTTTTTAGTATAGGAGCGGATAATTCAAGTATAAACCTTATCAAATATAAACCATCACATCTCTATTTGCTTGCAAGCACATGATCCTCTTTCTATGCATACCTTCAAATTCCCACCATCCATTCCAACACTCCCATTCTTTTTGGTCTTTATGCAATTTGGTATTTCTCTCTCATAGTCACTGTCACCAAATGCATTTCATCCATTGGTTGTATGCATGACACTAGTCATTAAGAGATCTATTCTTTCCCCCATTACAGGAAGGCTCCATAACACAAGGTTGAAGAAACCAGAGATGCTCCCCAACAAATCTCAGTTGACAACTGCAGAGAAGGAAATGCTGGAGATCAGCAATGTCTATGTCTCTGGCCATTGGAAATGGAGACCTCCCTGCCATTTGGTGGCAGAGAATTAAATATTGACCCATATGTCATACAATACCACTTCTGATACTCTGGAGATTCATATGGTCGAAAGACAACACAAAATCATGTTGACTTGATTTCAGTAGGCAATTAAATACTTACAATCATTTTCATGATAAGCTGCCATATACTTGCCTTGTTCATATTAGTTCATATATTTTCTCTCCACCAGAGCCTTCATGCATGCAAGAGTTGTCTGTGGATGATTCATTCTGAGGGTGTATCATCACTGCATTCATGTTTCCTGTGCACCAGCCCAGTATGTGCACTTTGTGATCCCAGTTTGACTGTTAATTAGGATGTCACCTGATGCCTCACACACCATATGTGAGCAATAGCAGACAGTCTGGCTGGAAAAGCTGTGGAGTGTCTGTGTCTGAGGGCACAGCCGTTTCCAAAATTTGCTCTGCTGTGACGTGGGTACTGTCAACAGAAAGGATAATCATTGAGGGGGTGGTCGAAAATCTGTGACATGCATTCCAAGCACATGGTCCACAATTGCAGCTCAAGCATAAGTGGTTTAGTGTCAGAGTACATTGTGGATATCTCGCTATCAACATAAAGCACATTAAATAGAATGATAGTAGTCTGAGCCTTGATTTTAAAGCACCTCACTGATCCATATCAAACTGCTCTCCAGATAAATGGTAAAGTTAAAAGTTATTTATTCGTCACAAGTAGGCTTATGCCTAACCAGCACATCTTTCAGACTGTGGGAGGATACCGTAGCATCTGGAGGAAACCCACACAGACATGGGGAGAATGTGCAGACTCTGCACAGACAGTGACCCAAGCTGGGAATCGAACCCAGGTCCCTGGTGCTGTGAGGCAGCAGCATTAACCACTGTGCCACCGCAGCTGCATGATGGCAAAGGAAGACAAGGAAATTAAAACTCCACACAGAGCTCTCACTTCTTAACTGTTATATCCCTGTCCCCCCCCCCCCCGCCTCAGTACTTCACTTGCTGTGCCCTCTCTTGATGGCTGTACCTGTTCTTCCAGGTGTAGGCGGTGCAATCTTTAGTAGGGTCCTCAAGGTCTCCAAAACCCAGAGGGCAAAGATCAATTACTTCTCAGCTGTCAGGGCAGGAAACCAAGCAACCTGCCTCTACCTCTGCTAAAGCCACAAGAGTTGCACCACATAAGAATAGTAGGAAATGGAAGAGGAAATCTTCATTGTTGCATAAGGACATATGAATGCATCATGCGCCAGTATATTCTGAACTTCAAACCAATTTTTATATTTTAAAACAGAACACAAAAGATAGTTGCCCAAGCTCACCTCACTCCTTTTATGGATAGAAACCACTCCCCTATCTCAAGAGGAACATTCCAGACTGATTTTGCATCATTGCCCTTTCCTGAAACCAATAAGGATATTATTGAATTGAATGAACTATTCAAATGCAAAGACCCAAGCTGCCTCAAACTTAAAAATGTGAAATCCACAACATAAGACACAGGTGGCACAGTGGTTAGCACTGCTGCCATGCAGCGCCAGGGATCGGGGTTCAATTCCCAGCTGGGTCACTGTCTGTGCAGAGTCTGCTCGTTCTCCCTGTATCTGCATGGATTTGCTCCGGTTTCCTCCCACAGTCCAAAAGATGTGCTGGTTAGATGCACTGGCCATGCTAAGTTCTCCCTCAGTGTATCTGAACAGGTGCTGGAGTCTGGCGACTAGGGGATATTCACAGTAACTTTGTTGCAGTTCTTAATTTAAGCCTACTTGTGACAAAAATAATTAATCTATAATCAACAGCGGCATTGTGCTGAGCATTGCTGCCTCACAGCACTAGTGACCTTGGTTCAATTTTGGCCTTGGGTGACTGTGCAGTTTGCATCTTCTCCCTATTTCCTCTGGGCGTTCCAATTTCCTGTCACAGTCCACAGATGGGCAGGTTGGGTGGATTCACCATGCTAGATTGTCCCTCAGTGTCCAAAGGTATGAAGGGTAGGTGATTGGCCATAGTAAATGTGCAGGGTTATGGGGATAGGACAGGGATTGGGCCTGGGTAAGATGCTCTTTTGCAGAGTCAGTGCAGACTCAATGGGATTGTATGGTTCTAACTTCCCACCTGTAGCTGATGTATTCATAAAGACACCAGCATAACCTGATGGTGAAAAGGGCTAACTCTGTTTCAGGCTAAAGACTAAGGTGTAGCAAAGAGCATGATGTACATCTATGGAACAAACACGGGAATTGATTGGACAGTGCTGTGCCTTGAACAGATAGTGCTGTGCCTTGAACAGTCATGTTCCTGAGAGAATTACAACCCCTTGACAGAGGAAAGACTCCATATTCATGACCAAAAAATCAGTGAATGACTAATGCCTATCCTTGGAGTATGTGACTGGAAGCATGATCAGTGCCAGTAGGATCTGTATAGGGAGAAGAGACAGAAACATCAGCAGCAGTAACCCAGGATCAACCACTGTAGAAGCAAGGCCCCAAGTTTGGGACTTGGAGACATTGGAACGAAAACCGTCACCAGGCAATCTGATCAGTTCGTGTCACCATGGGTAGTATGAGTTTGGATATTTTGTGAAGCTTTGATACTTTTTGAATACTTGTGTGTACAATGGAGTAGGTCAAAGATTAGTTACTTTGTGTGTAACAACATAAGTCAGAGTTTAGTTACTCCGTGTAGAACAAAGCTTGATGCCTAATGTAACTTTGAGGTAACTTGGTATAGTACAATAAAAGAAATTTGTTATACAATAATTCAAGAATTTAAGTGTCTTTGTCACGTCATCAATTGACCCAAGTTTGAAGTAAAATATATTTCCTAATCACAACTAAGGCTTACATTAACACTGCAATGAAGTTACTGTGAAATTCCTGTAGATGCCATGCTCTGGCACCTGTTCAGGTCAATGCACCTAACCAGCACGTCTTTCAGACTGTGGGAGGAAACTGGAGCACCCGGACAACATGAAAACTCCGCACAGACAGTGACCCAAGCTGGGAACCGAACCCGAGTCCGTGGTGCTGTGAGGCAGCAGTGCGAACCACTGTGCCACCATACCATCCCATGCATCTTATTTGGAAAAGGATTTTGCATTTGTAAAAGATCACATGATGCAAGATGCTTTCTGTTAACTTTTGAATCAGCTGGAAGTTGCTTGCAGACAGACTTCCTGGGATCTCCTAATTTTTAAAATTCATTCATGGAATGTGGGCTTTGCTGGATTTGGCTAGCATTTATTGCCCATCCCAAATTGCCCTTGAAATGGTCCGTGTGTGAAATCTTTAAGTCATTTTACTGTATTAAAGGGCAGTTGTCTCATCAGTTCTCACTGTGATTTTTCGGGTACTGGAATTTTTCAGATGGAAGAAAAAACTGCTGAAAAGATTCAGATTTCAAGCAAGCAGCAGGTTCGTACAATCCTTTCACTGGTGGTGAAAATAAACCTGAATCTTAATCTACTGGGAATGTTGCTCAGTTTGATGTTGTAAAATAAGGTGAACTGTGACTGAATTATATTGTATTCTATTTTAACATACTGCTTAATGTAATTCAATATGAGCTCCATCATTTTTGTAATTAAATTGCTAACTTGCTCACATAGATGGATTGAGTGCTTTAAGGACTTTTTTAAATGGCGCATATTGGTATTGTAAATCTTGTACATTTCTTGGAACTTTAATGACTAGTCACTGAGTAACCAAATGTATAAAATGCAGTCTGCTGTTTTGACGTGGTGAAATGTGTTCAATGTAAGTCTCATTCTTTATAGAGCAAATACACATATTGAGTGAGCAAGTATACCAGTTTAGCTTATTTAGCAGCTTTTCTGACCTTCTGGGTCAATAGCTCATGAGTTCATGCCCCTCACCTGGACGGAAGTACATAATAGTCTGACGTTTCAGCACAGCACAGTGGGGTTGCTGCATTGTTAGCATTGCTGTCTTTTAGCTGAAACATTAAGATGGGGTCCTGTTTACCTAATGTTCAAGATTGCGCCAAAACTAATTAATTATATACAATAATTTAATTTGTTGGGCAGCACAATGGTGAGCATTGATGCCTCACAGTACCATGGACCTGGGTTTGAATCCATCCTTGGGTGATGGAGTTTGCAAGCCCTCCCCGTGCCTGTGTGGGTTTCCTCCCACAGTTCAAAGATGTGAAGGTTAGGTGGATTGGTCATGCTAAATTATTTAGATTAGGGGGAAATTAGTGAGGTAAATGTGAGGTGTTATGGGCATAGGGCAGGGGGAGGGCCTGGATGGGATGCTCTTTCAGAGAGTCAGTGCAGACTCGATGAGCCAAAAGGTTGCCTCCTATGATTCTATATAAATGCTAGTAGGTTAATTATGTGTCAGTTCTCATCCACAAACTTGAGTAGGAGGGAAATGTAAGTTTAAGCGTACCATAAACGCCTTCCTAAGATTCTCCTCCTCTGATAACGTTGGGGACTCATATTGGTGTATATTGCAATAGTTTCATGAGTAATAGCTGCCATCTCCAGTCTTCCCCTAGTGGCCATGCTTTGTATATGGACCTTGAAGTAATTAGTTCAGATATACTAACAAGGTATGCTCACAGCCAGGCACAGTCCCATGGGCAGTTGCTAGTGAAATTTTACAGGAGGGTTCGCTGGACAGAGATCTGCAGTAATGTAGTTGATTTTCTTCTCCAAAGGACGGCATGGTAGCACAGTGATTGGGCAGCACAGTACCACAGTGATTAGCACTGCTGCTTCACAGCTCCAGGGTCCTGGGTTTGATTCCCGGCTCAGGTCACTGTCTATATGGAGTTTGCACATTCTCCTCGTGTCTGTGTGGGCTTCCTCTGGGTACTCCAGTTTCCCCCCACAGTCCAAAGATGTGAGGGTTAGGTTGATTAGGCATGTTAAAATTGCCCCTTAGTGTCCTGAGATGCGTAAGTTAGAGGGATTAGTGGATAAATACATAGGGATATGGGGATAGGGCCTGGGTGGGATTGTGGTCGGTGTGGACCCAATGGGCCAAATGGCCTCTTTCTGCACTGTAGGGTTTCTATGATTCTGAAGCTGAACAAGGATCAAACCTGGGAACTGTTCCAGCCTTGTGCTTTAGGGCTATGTCATAAGAAATAGGAAATAGGAGCAGGAGTAGGCCATCTAGCCCTTCGAGCCTGCCCCGCCATTCAATAAGATCATGGCTGATCTGTCGCTGCTCAGTTCCACTTTCCTGCCCTCTCCCCATAACCCTTAATCCCCTCTCTCATCAAAAACCCATCAACCCGCGTCTTAAAAATATTTAGCGAGGCAGCCTCCACCACTTCAACGAGCAAAGAATTCCAGAGATTCACCACCCTTTGAGTGAAGAAGTTCCTCCTCAACTCCGTTCTAAACCACCCCCCTTTTATCTTGAGGCTGTGCCCCCTAGTCCTACTGTCTTTTTTGAGTGGGAAGAGTCTCTCCACCTCTATCCTATCCATCCCATTCATCATCTTATACGTCTCAATGAGATCTCCCCTCATTCTTCTAAACTCTAACGAGTACAAGCCCAGTTTATTCAGCCTCTCCTCATAGCTCAACCCCCTCAACTCTGGTATCAGCCTAGTAAACCTCCTCTGCACTCCTTCCAAGGCCAAAATATCTTTGCGCAGGTGCGGCGCCCAAAACTGCACACAGTACTCCAGCTGCAGACTCACCAATGCCCTATACAGCTGCAGCAAGACCTCCCTATTTTTATATTCAATCCCCCTCGCGATGAAGGCCAGCATCCCATTCGCCTTCCTGACCACCTGCTGCACCTGCAAGCTGGGTTTTTGCGACTCATGCACAAGGACCCCGAGGTCCCTCTGCACCGTCGCCTGCTGCAGTTTTTCGCCCCGTAAGTAATAGTCCTTCCTACCATTCTTCCTACCAAAGTGGACCACCTCACACTTGCCAACATTAAATTCCATTTGCCATTTCCTGGCCCATTCGCCCAGCCTATCTAGATCCTTCTGCAGACTCTCCACACCCTCCGCACAATTTGCCGTCCCCCAATCTTGGTGTCATCAGCAAATTTCGACACCCTACACTCGGTTCCCTCCTCCAGATCATCTATATAAATGGTAAAAAGCTGAGGCCCCAGCACCGACCCCTGGGGCACTCCACTAGTCACCATCCGCCAATCCGAATAGCACCCGTTGACCCCCACTCTCTGCCTCCTATTTGACAACCAATCCTCTATCCACGCTAACACCCTACCCCCAACTCCATGTCCCTCGACCTTCTGCAATAACCTCTTGTGAGGTACTTTGTCAAACGCCTTCTGAAAATCTAGAAAGACCACATCCACCGGTTCTCCTCTATCCACCGCCCTAGACACATCCTCATAGAACTCCAGTAAATTTGTCAGACACGACTTCCCTTTAATGAAACCGTGCTGCTTCTGCTCTATCAAGCAATTCCCCTCAAGATGCCTCGCAATTTCCTCCTTAATGACAGATTCTAACATTTTACCTACCACAGACGTTAAACTAACCGGCCTATAATTCCCCGCCTTTTGCCTGGCACCCTTCTTAAACAACGGCGTAACATTAGCCGTTTTCCAATCATCCGGCACTTCCCCGGAATCCAGCGACGTCTGGAAAATAACCACCAAGGCATCCACTATCACCTCCGCCATTTCTTTCAGAACCCTCGGATGCATTCCATCCGGTCCTGGGGACTTGTCCACAATCAGCCCCTCCAGTCTGTCGAGCACCGCCTCTCTAGTAACAGTAATGTCATTAAGACCCTCCAGTCCTACCACCTTTCCATCGCTAACACCCGGCAAATTATTCACGTCCTCCTCCGTGAAGACAGAAACAAAAAAGTTATTCAATACCTTAGCCATATCCCCATCCCCTACCACTAGGTCCCCTTTCTCATCCTCTAAAGGACCAACATTCACCCTAGCCAGCCTCTTCCTTTTTATATATTTATAAAAACTCTTGCTATCCTTTTTTATATTAAGCGCTAGCCCAGCTTCATAGTTTCTCCTACCCTTCTTTATCAACTTCTTTGTCAATCTTTGTTGACATTTAAACCTCTCCCAATCCTCTTCTCGCCCACTACTCTTAGCTACTCTAAATTCCTCCGCTTTTAATTTAACACTTTCCTTCACCTCCTTCGTTATCCACGGCTTATTACCTCTCCTCCTACTATCCTTTTTGACCATCGGAATAAATTTCTGCTGAGCACCAAGAAAGATCTCCTTAACGATCCTCCACTGCTCCTCAACAGACCCTCCCTCCAACGTGCTCCCCCAGTCCACATTCGCCAATTCTTCTCTCATTCTACCGTACTCCCCTCTATTCAAACAAAGGACGCGTGTCCAGGAACCCACTTTCTCCTCCTCCATCTGCACCAGAAACTCCACCATACAATGATCACTCTCCCCAAGAGGATCCTTCACCACAAGGTCCCTAATTCTACCCGCCTCATTACATAGCATCAAATCCAAGATAGCTCGCTCCCTCGTCGGCTCCAACACACACTGTTCGAGGAAACTATCCTGGCAGCATTCCAAGAACTCTTCCTCGAGCCCCCCGCGTCCAACATGGGTCGACCAATCAATATGCAGATTGAAATCCCCCATAACTACGGCCGTCCCATTCCTGCACGCCGCACTTATTTGCGCGTTAACAGCCCGCCCCACCTCCAGATCATTATTCGGGGGCCTATAGACAACACCCACCAGCGTCTTCCTCCCTTTGCTGTTCCTAATCTCCACCCACAACGATTCCACCCTCTGCTGGTTTTATCCATTTGTTGTAGCATCAGGTGTTGAAAGGAAAAGAAAGTTGTTGAATTAGCACATTTTATTATCTCAGGACATCTCAGAGCATTTTACAGCTAATGAAGTACTTTTGAAATGTGACTTATCACGATGTACAAATGGTGTGGCAGCCATGTAAATGTAAATAGCAGGTCAGTAACATGTGAAACCCCAAAATTTAACAGCAGGAATTTAACATTTGTAATGTCCCAATAATATTGGTTCTTGATCCCTGGGTTTTGGGGTTTGATAATGGATATTGTACCTCAGGTTCGGCATCACCTACCACTTCCAAAATTAGTTGCGTCTCTTTTGATCCAGAGTGTACTTTTGCCTGCCCTGAGATTGCACAAAGAAATCTTGCCTTTAAATGTTATCTTAGAGCAATGTGTGACTCTCCTCATCTTCAGATCAGTATACAATCTATTAGATAAGACTCAGGGATACAAACCATTCTTTCTGAACAGAGCACAGCATTCAGTAAAATTGCACATTTCATTATTCTTGAACACATTAGAACATACAAGGCATTTTTGCTTAAGTTGCATCTTTAAGTATACGATTGATTATAGGAGGAGAAATTCTATGTGCGTCTAAAACATGCAGCAATTCAGCAGAACTATTGTTCCATATGACAGCCAAGTGCAGGCCTGAGCATGGAGCCGAATTTACTGGGCCTGATTTGAGTAGAAGCAGAGGAGGCTGCAATTTTCCTCTGGGCTCAGAGGAGCAATTCCAAAAGGGCTTGCCAAAAGGGCTCTGCTGTCTTCAGGCTATAGCTGTAGACTTGCTTCTACCTAAAGCAAAAGGGCTGTTTAGGCCATGGTTCATGCACGTCTCAATTAGGGAGTCCTGCGAATACATCAGGAGTTTGACTCATGAAACTACAGCACATAAAATTGCAGGTTAACATCATAGCTGAACCTCATTGGACATACCCATACCCTTAACATCGCAAACCACTCTCACCGTTTCCCCAGGCTCAAAGAAGCAGACACTTCAGGAAGTGTTGAAAACGTGCAGGCCTGCAGGTAAGAGTGAAGCAATGTGATCCTAAGGGCCCCCTCCCCAGCTTACTGCTTGCAAATGTCCAGTCTCTGGAAAACAGGCTAGACGAACTTGAAACCAGACTCACTTTTCAAAGAGAACTGAGGGGCTGCTGTGTTTCACAGAGATGTGGTTCACTCTTGCTTCACCAAACTCAATCCATCGAATGGGCTGTACAGCGGTCTCAGGCAAGGCTAAGGGAGATGGAATCTGCTTCCTAATCAATGCCTCATCGTGCCTAGACATGACAACACTGGTCTCTTTCTACTCATGATGTGGGTATGCCGGCGTTGGACTGGCGTAAACACAGTAAAAAGTCTGACAACACCAGGTTTTAGTCCAACCTATTTATTTGATAATATACTCACAAGCTTTCGGGGTTAGTCCCTTCGTTCGTTCAACTGACGAAGGGACTAACCCCGAAAGCTTGTGAGTATATTATCAAATAAATAGGTTGGACTAAAACCTGGTGTTGTCAGACTTTTTACTCTTTCTACTCCCCAGATCTAGAATACCTGAGGCTAAAATGCCTTCCCTAGTACCTTCCAAGGGAGTACACCTCCATTACCTGATGGCAGTTTACACCTCACCCCATGCGGATGTGAGAAATGCACTGGACGAAATATATGCCACTACAAATAGCCTTGAGACAAAACATCCCGAGGCCTCGTTCATCATGGCCGGGGACTTCAATCAGGCCAAGCTCAAGAGCATACTATCAAGTTACCACCAACACATCTCCTGTTCCACCAGAGGCTCAAGCATCCTAGACCACTGCTACACAAATATCAAACATGCGCTATTGCCCGTCCACACATCGGCAAATCAGACCACAAGGCTGTGCTCCTGCTCCCGGCTTACAAGCAAAAACTGAAACTGGAGAATCCATTAAAGAAAGTCGTGCAGTGTTGGTCTGAGGAATCAGATAATCTCCTACGGGCTGCTTAGAGTCAGTGGACTGGTCAGTATTTTAAAACTCTGTGAACAGCTTGAATGAGCATGGCACTACAGTAACTGACTTCATTAGTAAGTGTATGGAAAACTGTGTGCCAAAGAAGCAAATCTGTGTGTTCCCCAATTGGAAATCATGGATGAACAGGGATATCCACTGCTTGCTGAAGTCCAGGTCTGAGGCATTCAAGTCAGGCGATACTGACCTATACAAGAAAGCCAAATATGATCTAAGAAGATCCATGAAAGATGCCAAAAGACAGTACTGGACCAAGCTGGAGTCCCAGGCTAGCCACACAGATGCCTGCCTACTATGGCAAGGTCTGCAAGACATAACAGGCTATAAGATGAAGGCATGTAAAATTGCCAGCTCCAATGCACCCCTTCCTGGTGAGCTCAATGCATTCTTCACCCATTTTGGGTAAGAGGTCAGCGAGAGCATGCCTCCCCACCCTGGAAGCCCTGAACCTGTATTTGGGTTACCATTGCAGATGTCTGAGCAGCCTTCTCAAAGGTTAACCCATGAAAAGTGAGTGGTCCGAATGGAGTACCTTGAAGGGCACTCAGATCCTGCGCGGATAGCTGGCAGGGGTATTCACAAACATCTTCAACCTCTCTTTATAACAATCTGAAGCCCCCATCTGCTTCAAGAAGACAACCATCATCCCGGTATCTAAGAAAAACCAAGTAGTGTGCCTTAATGACTGACGGCCGGTGGCTCTGACATCCATCATTATGAAGTGCTTCGAAAGGCTAGTCATGGCACAAATCATTTCCAGCCTCCTGGACTGACTGGATCCACTACAGTTTGCCTATTGCCACAGCAGGTCTGCAGCATCTCCCTGGCCCTGCACTCAACTCTGGAATGCCTAAATCACATGGACACCTATGTAAGACTCCTATTTATTGATTACAGCTCAGCCTTCAACACTATTATTCTGACGGAACTTATCTCCAAACTCCATGGCCTGGGCCTTTGACACCTCCCTCTATAACTGGATCCTGAACTTCCTAACTCACAGACTACAATCAGTAAGGATAGGCAACAACACCTCCTCCACCAGCATCCTCAGCACTGGTGCCCCCCTGTTCTCAGCACCCTACTTATACACCTACAACTGTGCGGCCAAATTTCCCTCCAATTTGATTTTCAGGTTTGCCGACAACACCACTGTAGTGGGCCAGGTCTCAAACAATGCTGAGACAGAGTACACAAATGAGATTGAGAATCTGGTGAACTGGTGCAGCAATAATAATCTCTTCCCTCAATGTCAACAAAACAAAGGAGATTATCATCGACTTCAGGAAGCATAAAGGAGAACATGCCCCTGTCTGCATCAATGAGGATGAAGTAGAAAGGATCGAGAGCTTCAAGTTTTTAGATGTCCAGATCACCAACAACCTGTCCTGGTCCCCCCATGCCAATGCTATAGTTAAGAAAGCCCACCAAAGTCTCTACTTTCTCAGAAGACTAAGGAAATTTTTCATGTCAGCTATGAATCTTACCAACTTTTACAGGTGTACTATAGAAAGCATTCTTTCTGGTTGCATCACAGCTTGGTATGGTTCCTGCTCTGCCCAAGACTACAAGGAACTATGAAAGGCCATGAATGTAGCCAATCCATCATGCAAACCAACTTCCCATCCATTGACTCTGTCTATACTTCCCACGGCCTCAGTAAAGCAGCCAACATAATTAAGGACCTCATGCATCCTGGACATTCTCTCTCCCACCACCTTCCGTCAGGAAAAAGGTACAAAATGGTTACGTACCAACCGACTCAAGAACAGCTTCTTCTCTGCTGCTGTCAGACTTTTGAATGGACCTACCTCACACTAAGTTGATCTTTCTCAACAGCCTAACTATGACTGTAAGATTACATTCTGCACTCTCTCATTTCGTTCTCTATGAACGATATGCTTTGTCTGTATAGTACATAAGAAACTGTATTTTTCACTATGTTAATAGATGTGACAATAATAAATCAAATCAAATAGATGATTAGGATCCAAGCAAGTACTTACCCATTTTATATTGCACTCTTGACACACAAGTGGGTTTAAAATTGACCCTTTAATCACTGATGGCTCACTTTGTAAACAATCTGGCTAACTTTGAGGATAATTTAATGCCAACTAAAATATAATTTCAGATCTTCTGAGCTAGTACTATTGCCAAACCTTTTTTTTTAATGAATTTCCTTAATTATATTAAATCGTTGATCGTAGAATATTTGGAATGAAATGAATTTGATTAGAGCTGAGCCAAATGCTTTGAGCATCAATGATAACAGGCAATTCATATTTTCCCAGTTACACAAGACACTGTTCATGGTGTTAGGAAAACAAAGTGACAGGAAGATCTGGGTCCTGCTTGCAGACAGCTTCCAACCTCATAGTCTCCCAGCCCTAAACAGTCCACTTCTACCTCTTCCCAAAAATCACAAACAGGAGTGCCCAGGTAGGCCCATCATGTTAGCCTGTTTCTGCCCCACTGCACTCATTTCCTCCATTCTCTCTCCTCTTGCCTAGCCCCTTCCCATCTATATCTGCCATTCCTCTGATGCTCTACGTCATAACAGCAACTTCCGGTTCCCTGACCCAAACCGCCTCCCCCTCACCATGGATATCCAATCCCCTAACACCTCCATTCCCCACCAAAATGGCCAAACAGTTCTTTGCTGAACAATCACCATCCACCTCCACCCTCCTCAATCTGGCTGAACTTAGTCTCTCACTCAAAATTTCTCCTTTAACTCGTCTCACTTCCTCCAAATAAAAGGTATGGCTATGGACATCCGCATGAGTCCCAGTTCTACTTGTCTCTTTTGGGATATGTGGAGCATTCCCTGTTTCAGTCCTACACTGGCCCCCTCCCACAACTCCTTCATTGGTACATATATCTGGCCCATCCGCAAGCAGGATCCAGACCTTCCTGTCACTTGCCATTTCAACACACTATCCTTCATTCCTGTCCACATGAATTTCCTTGCCCAATATAAACTGGACAAACAGCACCTCATCTTCTGATCAGGCACTTTGCAGCTTCCAGACAAAATTCAAGTACTGGAACTCACTACCACAGAAAGAAGTTGAGGCCAAAACATTGCCTGATTTCAAGGAGAAATTAAATATAGCTCTTGGGGCTAACAGGATCAAGGGATAGGGTGAGGGGGAGAGATTCAGGATATTGAATTCTATGAACATGATTAAAATGAACGGCGGAGCAGGCTTGAAGGCTGAATGGCCTACTCCTGCTTCTAGTCTCTAACTTTCTATTATTTCAGAGCATGAACTATCTCCTACCCCCCTACTCCACTTCCAATTATTTTATCTAGTTTCTTCTTTTCAACATATTGATCAATTTTTATTTTTTTATATTCTTATTTTTCTACTTTTAAAATCTTGCTGTCCATCTTGATTCACCATCCCTCTACCGCATTCCTACACTCTGCACCTTTGTTCTTCCATTTACATATTCCAATCTTTCAATGGACGCTCTTAGCACCCTCCTTTTCCACCTTCATCATCACCATTTACATTTCCTTTGTCTTTTTGTCTATGCCATTCCTATCACTTACAGCACACCCCATCTCACGCTGCCCCCAGCCCCACAGTATAAATCTTGTCCAATTTTCCTTGTCTTTAGCTTCGACAAAGGTCATCCAGATTCATTATGTTGGCTTTATTCTCTCTTTACAGATTCTCTCAGACCTGCTGAGATTTTCCAACGTTTTCTGTTTTTGTTTCGGATTCCAGCATCCTCAGTACTTAGCTTTTATCTTACTCCTAGAACCTGCTTGACCTGCTGAGTCTACCCAGAAAGACAAACAGTGGCTAGTCAACTATAGAAACTGAGGAGCAACTCCTAGTAATACCAACAAAAAGAAAGATTTGCATTTGTGTAATATTTATTATTGTAACTGGGCATTTCAAAGCTCTTTACAGCCACTGAAGTACTCTTTGAAGTGTTGTCATTGTTGTAATGTTCAGTAAATTTAATATTAATAACTTCTCTCAGCTGCCTTGGAACCATCTGGCAGGTATTACATATACACAATCCCTCTGGGATATATCTTGTTATTCCCCAATTAGGTGCAACCTGACTTCATTGTCATTTGTATTTAGAGTCACTGCTTCAATAACCTTTAGAGAATGTTTTCTAAGTGTATGTTTGTTAAGTCAATTAGGCCCCAAAGGGATATTCGTAGCTGTCAGAAAGTCACTCGTATAGTTTTCCAGTGCTATTTATGAGTACACAACATAATGACTTAATTTAGACAGAAACATTATTGCATTTCTTGTGTCTGAAATCACTATATTAACATGACATACAGCTCTCCCAGTGATGTATGTTTCTCCCAATGATACAGCATTTTCTTTTAATACAGACAGTCATGTTGTGTTATTGTGTTTGATCTTTAAATTGTCTCTGGCACTTGCAAGTCTCTTATTAGCAGTGCCTTTAATTAGTATTTCTTTGCTGTGGATTAAGACTTCAAGGAGACAGAATACTGAGGGGAGTACTTACAGTGTAAAGTATCCCCCCTCGCCCAATGTGAAAATGGTCCCTAACATCTATTATTTAATTAAGAAACCTATGGTGTTTTATGCATAAATCCCCAAGATCAATAAAATAACTGGGGTCTTGGGGCCACCTCCCATGAACACAGACATAACCAGAGAAACAGACAATTTGATTGCATAACTATTAATCCATTATGAGAAACAAACAATAAAAGTTGATCAGACATATCAAAACCTGACAATTACAAATGCTACGATGTGGAGATGCTACCATAGAGACTCACAAACATGCCAGCACTGAGTGTGTACACAATAAACAACATCTTACAATTTATCAAATTGAACATGTGTAGCAATGGTTTGCAAAACAGGTTATCTGAATTTTGTGAAACTCCTGACTTCTTAAAATAATTCCAAATTGTCTGAAGTTGGATTTACTTGAGGAAAAACTTTCTTACAGGCATCTGGATTCTGCTGCGAGGCTCAAATTGGGGGTCAGGAACCCACACTGTGTAGCAAAACAGTCACTCATCTGTGACTCTGCAACACCTTCCAAACCCAAAACTACTATCATCTAGAAGTGGCAGCAGCCACATGGGAGGACCACCAGCTTCAAGCCACTCAACATCCTGACTTGGAAATATATCGGCGTTCCTTCATTGTCACTGGGTCAAAATCCAAGAACTCTGTCCCTAACAACCCAGTGGGTGTACCTACAACACTAATACAGTTCAAGAAGGTGGCTCATCACCACCTTCTCGAAGGCAATTAGGGATGGGCAATAAATGCTGGCACTGCTAGTGATGCTCCCATGAATGAAGGGGATCTTCACAGTTACTTCATTGCAGTATTAATGTAAGCCTGCTTGTGACAATGATAAACAGGGGGTTCTCTGATTGGCTAATCAATGACCAGAGGACGGGGTTTACCATCCAATTAAGGACATCAGGTGGGATCCTGTAGCCGGACAGCCAATCAGAGATTCTCTAGCTTGAATGGAGCAGCAGATGACTGACTGGAAAATCCCAGTCAACCGCCAACAATTGGCTTTCCGGAGAGGGAACATGTGGTGTCCGCAGGTGCAGTTGACGCCTTCCGTGCCCTTTGGCCACTGCAGGGGCTGGGATGCATTATCAACCCTAATAATCACATTTTAATTTGATGTTTTCAAGTTTCCTTTGTACTTTGATTTTGTTTTGGCTGTTCCCCCTCCTTTTGGGGAGCTGTCCCTTTTAATTTGTCCTGATTTAACTTGAGTTTGTTTATTTGGTTTGACCTTAAACAAGGCCAGCAATTGGTTTTAAGTGGTTGCCTGCAAGTGGATAGCCTTGCCAATTCTCCCACCCCCATCTCATCTCACCTCTGGGAAGGTGGCTTGGGAAAAAGATTTGGGAAGTCAGGCCAGAAGGTGCAAAGTGGGTGATACCATCTTATCATCTTGAGTGAGGAGTGGTGGGAAGATGATCCTGATGCATATAAAGGATCCCTGTGAAGGAGATACTACCCTCTTCCTTCCTGCCTTTTAAGCACTTGGGTTAAAAAAGAATCTGCTCATTCCCAGCTGCCTGCCAATACCAAATGTAGTATGGCATATAGCGTAAATTGATTTGTCAACAATGTCAACTGCCCGTTAATATACTTTTAAAAACAAAAACAGAAAAACGCCAGAAAATCTCAGGAAGTTTGACAAAGCCCATGGAAAGAGAGTAGAGCCAACATTTTGACTATAGGTGACCCTCTATCAGAGTGTGCAGACTGCCAATTTCAGTGCCAGCCAACCTACCATTATATGAGGACGATGGACTGCCACAGATCAAGAAGGTAGCCCACTACCACCTTCTCAATGGCAATGAGGGATGGGCAGTAAATGCTGGCCTAGCCAGTAACATCCACATCCAGCAAATGAATATAAAAGAGGTCAAGGGTTGGCAGAAGATAGTTTATATGCCAGAGGGTGGGCTGTAACATTCAACCCATGGAAATAAGATGAAATAGACTGTTCTTTCAGAAGAAAAATGCAGCTGGGATGAGTCAGATCAATTTTTATTCAGCAAAATTCTATCATTCAACTGGAACATTTTGACCATTGGGAAGAATTAAATTTTAGGCCCTTTGAATTGTTTGTAACAACAAGCCACAAGAGCGCAATGGCCATTCTTGTAAACTGTTTCAACTACTTGAAACAGCAGTTTGTGAGCACAAGATCGTCTTGAGAGCAGTTGTTTATGACAGACAGCAGAGCATGGGTCAGAAGGAATACATATGGTCCTGTACAGATCCAACACAGGCAATCGCAAAAAACAAAATATGTTCTTTTGAAAATTGGAAAGTGAACAAGAACACAGTAGCATGAGGAATAGAAATTCAAAGAAAAATGTAATAAAATGTGGAAGAGACAAGAAAGAAAAATCAACTATTGGAAAGGCTGAAAGACAGAAAAGGAATAAGATAAAATGTAGATTAGCTTAATTAGACAAAAGGTCAGAGTAAGTGGGATGGGTATGGTTTGTATGAAACCTGCAACAGGCAGCGCACCCGGTTACAGATCCTCAACTTATTCTAGCTCCTTTTGCGCTACTATCTCTCCACCAACCTTCAAAAACCTCCTTAAAACTTTCCTCTTCAACTGCACTTTTAATTCATGTTTCTATTGTGTATTTATGTACAAGTTCATTTGAAACTGAACCTTTTGTCCTGAAACATCTAAGTAAATTGACACTCTTTTAGAATGTGCCTCAGTGACATGCAGGGAATTTTACTGGAGCTGAATAAATAGTAAAGTAACGTTTTACTTAATACTAATTTTTCCTAGTATCCAATATCCATGTGCCACTGGAATAAGAAAGGAACAATAGAATGAACTATTAAGAATAGCTTAAAAAAAGAACTACTTCCGCCTTCCCCTTCCAAACCCACCTACAACCAGCCCAACGGCCCTCCGAGATCTCTGTGCATCTCCAATTCTGGCCTCTTACATAAACCCAATTAGAATTGTTCCATCATTGGCAGCTGTGGCCTAAGGTCCTAAGCTTTGGAATTCCATCCCTAAACTTGTCCACCTCTCTCTCGTCATTTAAGAAATTCATTAAAACCGACCTTTTGACCCAGTGTTTGGTTATCTGTCTTAAAATCTCCTTGGGTGATTTGTTGAGTTTAATTGATAATGCTCTTGTGAAATTCTTTGGGACATTATACTGTATAAATACAAGCTCCCTTGTTGGTGTTTCCCTAAATTTGCTCAGTGAGGTATAAGATATCTCTCCGGACATTTACACATTTCCAGATAAAAATAGAATTTTGCGAAGTAGCAAAAATAGGATCTCCTCCTGCTTCAAGGCTTTAGGCTGGAATTAGACAGCAATACTGCAATTCAGTGCGGAAACATCATACCCTCTCCATTAGTGGAGAAAGGCATTGAAATCAATATTCTTTAATATTTAATCATCTTCAACGATCTGCCAATTAAAATCCCCACGTGTAATTGTACATTTTAAATTAGCTTCAAGTGGGGTTACACTCTGACACTAATAAAAACCATAGAAACCATAGGAAATTACAGCTCAGAAATAGGCCTCTTGGACCTTCTTGTCTGTGCCAAACCACTTTTTGCCTAGTCCCACTGACCTGCACTTGGACCATATCCCTCCATACGCCTCTCATCCATGAACCTGTTCAAGTTTTTCTTAAGTGTTAAAAGTGACCCCGCATTTACCACTTTATCCAGCAGCTCATTCCACACTCCCACCACTCTCTGCGTGAAGAAGCCCCCCTAATATTCCCTTTTCTCCTTTCACCCTTAACCCATGACCTCTGGATTTTTTCTCCCCTAGCCTCAGTGGAAAAAACCTGCTTGCATTCACTCTAACTATACCCATCAAAATCTCATACACCTCTATCAAATCTCCCCTCATTCTTCTACGCTCCAGGAATAAAGTCCTAACCTATTCAATCTCTCTCTGTAACTCAGCTTCTCAAGTCCCAGCAACATCCTTCTGAACCTTCTCTGCACTCTTTTAACCTTATTTACATCCTTCCTGAAACTAGGTGACCAAAACTGTACACAATACTCTAAATTCTGCCTCACCAATGCTTTATACAACCTTACCATAACACTCCAAATTTTATACTCAATACTCCGATTTATAAAGGCCAATGTACCGAAAGCACTCTTCATGACCCTAGATCTGACTGTAGTTTTAGGCTTATAAATATACAATCTACTTTTTGTGAAGTGACTGTGCAGTAGAGTTGAAAACAGTAGATTCAATAACTTTCCTGTCAATTGAGTTGAGTTGGAGGGAGACCAAGACAGTTGGTGGAGGCAAATGAGAGATCTAACAATGTGTTAAACACATATTTTAAAGTGCTTCTTAGAGAAACAACTTGGGGAATCAACATTTCTGAGGCACATGGCAAAGGAAATATGTACAGAACCCTGATCTGTTGTCTCTTTATCCCCTGACTGTCCAAGAATAGTAAAAAGTCTGACAGCACCAGGTTTCAGTCCAACTGATTTATTTGATAGTAAATTCACTAGCTTTCGGGTTAGCCCCTTCGTCAGGTGAATGGAGAGTTCTGGCCTCAGACAGAGCATATAAAGCACAGACAGTTTACAGATTACTGATTAGAATGCGAATCTTTACACACAGTCCAACGCCGGCATATCCACATCATGTCCAAGAATATCCAGATGCCTCATCAGCAACCCTGGGTGTGTATCAGTAATAGACATGCAACTTACACCCCTATTCCAATAAGTTCGACCAGCCATTTCTGAGCTTCTATCATGATACAAAGAGGCTCATAGGGGCGGCACCATGGTTAGTATTGCTGCCTCACAGCATCAGGGACCCAAATTTGAATCCCAGCTTGGGTCACTGTCTTAGAGGAATCAATACGTTCTCCTCACATCTGCATGGGTTTCCTCTGGGTGCTCCAATTTCCTCCCACAGTCAGAAAGACAAGCTGGTTAGGTGCACAGGCCATGCTAAATTCTCCCTAAGTATACCCGAACAGGTACTAGAATGTGGCAACTAGGGGATTTTCACAGTAACTTCATTGCAATGTAATGAAAGTCTACTTCTGACACGAATAAATCAACAACAACATTCCTCCTGTAGCGGCACTAGTTTGGTGTCCTGGCAGAGCCAATGCAAATGTACAACTGCTTGCCTCCAACCCACTGCAAATTCAAGGATCCTTGTGGGGACTGGGGACTGCCTGAAAACACAAGGGAAAACTTCAAAGTTACATCTAATTAGACTCAATTTCAAATGCTAACCCTCAACTAGAAAATAATCCTTGTTGGACAAAAAACAAGAGGCCAATAAATAAACAGATTCAGACTCAGTAACGATTCTTTGTTGTAAAATAACAGAAATCACTTAGATCCAATGCTTACATATATGTACTTACTAACGATGTTTGGAGAAACAATATCAACAGTACAAGTATAAGGAACAATGTAACAGAGGCAATTATCTTTAGAATTATGTATATCCTCTCTTAAAATATTTCTAACTCTTGCACTTCTTGTCTGACTTGCTTAATTAAAGAAATTGAAGGGACCTGATATGTCCTGGGGCAAAATCTACGTTCACAACGCTGTACTGTTAAAAATTCTGAAGTTGAAATGGAGGTGCTTACAAAAGTTTTTGCCAGGAGCACAGCGCTGCCATTTCAACACCTACACCCACACAGTTCATGGTGGATCGGCTTAAAATCATGACCACAGAGTTAATTTGATTGGCCTGCTTAGAGTTTCTCCTGGTTGAGTCTAGACTTGGTTTAACTAAAAAAAAGTTCCACTTGAACCTAGCTGATCAACAAACTCATCATCCAGGCTCACCACACTTAAACCCCTGCTTGGGTGAAGTACCAAAGCACATTGGTACACGTGAAACTGTAATCCAGCATGGAGACAACACCTTCAGCAATAAAGAGGAATGCCGGAATCAGTAGAAATAAAAGCAGTAGATCCATCCAGCAATGAGCAGAATAACTCGAACAATCACATTCCAGAGCCCACACCCAGATGTAATGAGAGAACAGAACCTGGCTCATGCATACACATCTGATTTCTGCACCATTGCTCTTTGCTATGTACAATGGAATGGAGCAGATTAGAATGACTACTGCATTCATATTGGTATCCTGATTTTCTTACTGTTAGATGCTGGACCAGAAGAAAACATTTATTTATTTATAAGTGTCACAAGTAGGCTTACCTTAACACTGCAATGAAGTTACTGTGAAAATTCCCTAGTCACCACACTTCGGCACCTATTCGGAGAATTTAGCACAGCCAATCCACCTAACCAGCATGTCTTTCAGACTGTGGGAGGAAACCAGATCACTAGATGAAACCCATGCAGACACAGGGAGAATGTGCAGACTCCACCCAGGCAATGACCCAAGCTGGGAATCAAATCCAGGTTCCTGGCAGGTGAGGCAGCAGTGCTAACTACTGTGCCACCCCCTCAGACACATGGATGCCACATTAAACAACCACACATTAGCTTCAAACCTCCTGGATTGGGGAAAGCTGTAACTCTTCAGATGCAGTTTTATGGAGACATCTTTGATGGTTTTGGTTGGGTGTCAATTGTTGTAGTGCCCAGCACAAGTCCTGTGGACATTCAAGGAAATCTGAAAAAGCAACCAATCTCCTGATCGCAAATGGCAAATAGATGTTAGAATGAAGTGATACTATCTGTCCTAAATCTCAGCATTTCTGTCTTCCCATCCACCATTGAGAACATGCACTGTTGTTTAAAGTGTGTACTGACCAATATCCATTCACTACAGGGGACAATTTGGTAAAACAACACTGCTGAAATGGGTGCAAAAAACAGTTTGGTCACATCTTGAGATTGCGTCCTTTACATGCTGCATTATCCGCCTATTTCAAGATGCTTACTGGAGTCTGATGGATTACTCTGGGCTCCCCAATGGAAATCTCATTTTGTAGGATCTATATGCTGGAAGGAAGGAGCAGCAAGCAGTTATGAAGGAAGTCACACATTAATCAGGCAGCATTAAAGAAGAACTCAACATTCCATCTGTCTACCCATTCAGCAGGACATATGGACTCTGATGTATTTGCCCAAAACCTCTCCCAGCAGCTCTGTACTTGGTGGCTACGCTGCAGTAATGATGCTTTGGAGAACTGTATTCACCGACACAGTCAGGTCTAGAATCAATGCTTACAGCAGGTGCAGCACAGACTTACAAGAGAATGTGACCACAGACATGCACTTTTATTTCCAGATTTACCCTGGAGAGCTATCAGAAATCTTTGCTAAATCAGCTAATATGCCGTATGCTCCTCTATTGAGCAAGTCATCAATGTTCTCTTTGACATTGTGCCCCAGTTTAGAGGCAGTAACACTTTTCAGAACATTAAAAGTATGGGTTATCCTTCATCCAGAAATATTTCAGTCTGAAGAACTTAGTAATGAAGAAATGAACTTAAGACTTACATTTTTCAAGCAGCTACAATTGTCTCCCAGCCCCGACTGCATTTGGTACAAGGTGCTCTCAAAAATTCAGACAAAGTGCTTGATTAAGCATGTCTTAAAAACTTATGGGGAAAGCTTAGGGGATGCAGTCAGTTAAAGACAACTGATTCCATAGCCAGGTAAAAATTATTAGCAGTTGTAAGGGCTGTTTAGAATGAAACAAATGGCATAATGCAGAGTCTGTTTGATTTGATTTATTGTATTGGAAAACAGTGAAAAGTGTTGTTTCGTGCATACTATATACGCAACACATACCATTCATAGAGTATATAGTGGAGAAGGAAAGGAGAGGGTGCAGAATATAGTGTTACAGTCATAAGAAACTTAAAGAAAACATTATTACAAAATTTAAAGTAGTCAGGGTTAAGTTTTATGAGCATAGGACTAGAGTAAAAGATAGAACTAGAGGGTAAGCTAGGGAAAACCTGCAGGAAGTCACCTCACTCCAGTGCCATTTCTTTTTAGCAAGTGATGGAGTGACAAAATAGCCAAATCCCTTGATTAATGATTGCCAAGGAAACAGTGCTGCTGCATGAGATGGGTGCGGGGAAGGTTTCTCTCTTTGGCAATCTGAGGCACGCTCCTCATAGAATAGCACTGCATAATTTCTGGCAATGCAAAAACATTGAGAGTGATACCTTAATTGCCATGAGCATTATTGTTCCTAAAGTCTAGGTTAGTTGTGGCATCTTTGCAGCAGATGGTGTAGATCTGTAATTGGCTCCATGCTGACCCAGAACCTGTGGAGTGAATTCTTGGTTTTTGTTTTACATGTAGACCTTTGTATTCGATTGATTGCATAAGGAGGTTGCTGGCACTCTGACTCTGGTGCCAGCTGATCCCTCCCTCATTTCATATCAGTTCAATCATGAAATATGTTTCACTCCAAAATGAAACATCATGATTTATTTTACCTTAGTTTATCATTTGCCAGGGTCTCTGTCCTTAGATACTCCATTTGTATTTCATGAGTTTGTTTGCGTAGGTTTTGTCATGTGCCTCATTAGGCTCTACTGAAATCTTGTGACTGCTTCAAATGTTTATCACTTAGCAGATGCTTGGGCTGATTCCCCAACTCGGCATCCTGAGCAGAGGGTGGTACTTGCAGTCACTGCAGATCCAGAAATTGTCAGCCTACATAGAGCAAAACGAATTGTGAGTAGTCAGCATGACCAAGACCAGGTGAAAGTTGCCCATTTCATGGAGTGCAGAGCCAAATCCTCTTGTGGGCATGGGAAAACATGACCTATGCATTCGTCAGGTTTGTAAACAGCACAACCATGACTTCATACACCGTTTGTTTCTTTCCCCTTTGGAGTTGTGTTCAAAGCGCAGTTTGTGAGCCACACTGGAGTGCACAAGGTAGATTCCCAACAGTGTTTAAAGACCACCTAAACCTCACCTCCCACACACCCCCATTTCAGCCCATGCCATTTCAGATCACCGTTGCCTCCCCTTGCTAGGTCTATGTCTCCCACGTATACTCCATAGCCACTCACCCAGTATGAACTATGCAGGTCCACAGATTCCATGCAATATCAATGGAAAAAAATGCCTCAAGGGTAAGATAAAGCTCTTACCATCTAATAAATGTCTTCATATCACTGATACTGAGAACAGTGCATTATGCTATTAGCATGTCAACAAATAAGATTTGATTTGATTTGATTTATTATTGTCACATATATTAGTATACAAAGCATGCCGTTCATAGAGAAGGAAAGGAGAGAGTGCATTAGAGGGCTCGGAAATGAAATCTCCGGGCCCACTAATCTTTCCCCTCAGAAGTGTTTCACTCCAACGGAATCTATAATAGCTCTCCACTTGTGGGCATCTGGCGGCCTGACCTCGCTGGAGTGAAGGGGAAGCATCGAGGTCCCCTAGGATTTCAAAGGTGAGGAGGGTGCGCCCTGGTCATTGCCATCTTGACAGTGCCAGCCTTGGCCCATGGCACAATATGCCCAAAAGAGCATATTGGCACTGCCCACTGGGCATTGGGCAGTGTCAAGGGGTGGGGCCAGAGTTGGGATGGGGCTAGAGTGAGGACAGGGCCTCTAGGTGGGGGGCGAGGGGGGGGGGGGGTGATCGATGGGGGTGGGGTGTCATGCTGCCACTCTGCACTTTGGGGTCAGTGACAGAGGAAGGGAGGCCAGCAATCAGGGCTGGCCATTGGGATGGGGGGGAAATCAAGGCGGGCTGGGCTGGAAGGTGGGGGTGAGGGGGGGAGGGTCGAGGCTGGCCCAGACACATCTGGGAGGGGTCACTGATTGGGCTGTGGGGGTAGCAATACGGGTTCTCAGAACTGGCCAGCAATTGAGCTGACCAGCAATCAGGAGGCCAGCAGTGCGGGATTACTGTTCATGAGCCGGTGTCGGTACTGACAGGTCGATGTACACGCAGTAGCCTGCTCAGTGCTATGCTGTTAGCCTCTCCAGTGGGAATAGGCCCTGCCCACTGACTTTTCACATGTACCTCGCTAATGCACTCTGCAGCGCACAGAGTGTGGAAGATTTGTTTTGACACTTAGAATGATTTTGGGAGAACCCCACCCAACATGTAATTGTGAGTTTAGTGAGGCACTTCACAGTGAAAGAAATTGAACGTTATTGCACTTTATATGTCAAATCTGAACTATTATGTAGTGCATTTTTACAAATATTATGAATAAAGTATATTTTTTGATGAAAAATCCTGTAAAAAAAAAATCAGGATGCACCTACTTGCTCAAAATGGAGCAGTTGTGGAAGTGAGGGGCCTGAGAAATTGCACCTGCATTCCTCTTCATTTCCACCCCTCAAACCCTCAGCCCACTACATGTAGGTGACTCTCCTGGTCATAAGTTTGCTACATTTTTGTTGCAACAGATTTTCCCTCTCTAAAGAATCAAATGGACACAAAACATTCACCAGAATTTTACTGGCACACTTGCCCCAGTCGAGGCTCACAGAATGGCATTCTCCATTGGCCTCAGACAGCATCTTGCGAGCCTCAGGTTGGCGTGCTGGTAAAATCCCAGTGCTTAATTTTCTCTTCCTAAAGATACTGCCAGATCTGAGCTTTCCAGCATTCTGTTTTTATTTCAGATTGCTGCATCCACAGTATCCAGCTTGGTTCAGTGTTTATTTCTCTGCCATTTCTCATCCAACAATGCCTAGCTTGAAGAAGGACTGCCTTTCTCCGTAACGGGATTTCTGTCTGTCTTGTTTACCAAGTTCACCTTCACTGCTTTCCATTTCCCACTCTGTGTTTGACAAGGTGTTTATCAAAACTCTCTTCCACAGCCACATATTTTTTTCAGTGACTGTCTCCAGCTACAACTTACCCCACGTGGATTCCAATTGAAGTTCCATCTCTCATGTTTTGAATCTACTCAGGATTACAGGTATCTTCAGAAAATACAAAGTTCCTCAGAGAAACCATATTATTCTCGCCACATCATGAGATCCACACTCAATGCTATGTGCTGCCAGGTGTGCATACTCAAGTTCTCTCTCCAGTAGCACTGACTCATCTTATCTCAAAGCTGTCCTTGTCACCAGTTCCATTTTATTCTTCGTTTCATTCAATGCTTTAACAAGAAGCTTTGTCTCTTCCTTTTAAGTTTTCAGGAACGCAAGCTGCAACACCAATGCCTATCCGGCGTCATCCACACCTTCCCGACCCTCTGACCTCATTCCTTCTTCGAATTCCACATTTGACCAATTGCTTTGATTCATCCACAATTCCTTTTGTTGTTCGAGGCTTTTTCCACAATACTTAATAGAGACTCCTGATATTTGAAGTTCATCAGGTTTTAATGGAAAATCTATCTTTGTTGAATTTGATTCTACAAATTTATCGTTTAGATGTTTCAGTCCTCATTCAAGTGTTCTACTCCCTGGCATCAACACTCCAATGTTCTAACCAGTTCTCGTTCCTCATTAGCAATTCTCATCTTTCATGGGTGAACATTTGTTCTCTACACTGACAAGTTTTTTCTTAATTGACCATTATCGGCCATATATTTCTCATGCTTGGCCACAGTAATTTTGGTGAGTTTGGCAAGATCAGCAATGATCAAGCAACTGCTGTAACACTGTCATTGCCATGTTACTGTCTACACTAGCCCAATCATTCCCCAACATAAAATCTATCCTTTAATAGGTAAAGTAAGAACAAATGCCACAGTAACAATTCAATTTACTAAGTCACTTCATAAGTTGACTTCACACAAAGGAACAGGTTCATATATCCCATGAATACCCCTTCTAATACTTCTCCTTTCATCAAACCATCTGGAACACAAATCATATTGTCAATCACCACCAATGACTGAACTGCCCCAGTCTCTCTCAAAATATTAATTTGATTATTTCTTTTGTTGGTGGGGTAAGGGAATACTTCTCTGTCAGAGACAACACTTCTAAAACCTCCAATAACCTGACCCACTTTAGCAGTATTCAAGTAAGAATCCTCTTGACTATTCTAAGCCATATCCCTATTCTAGTGGGATCTGAGGAAACACGTTTCACCTGTATCATGGCCACTATTTTAATGCTCATTTCAATTTCTGGGACAGTCTTTTCTAAAGACTCCTAAATGTTCCTGTCATTGTCATTGGTTTGCCATTCAGTTTCCAACAATATGCTTTGAGATGCCCTGTCTCATGGCAATAGAAGCATATTAGTTTCTTTATATCATTTTTTATCCTGTATAGTATAATTTCCACTGAACAAAGGAGCTTTTGCCTTCTCCCTAAAGCTAGACTCTTTTCCACTCATCCAGCTTCCCTGCTGATTTCCATATGACAACTTACAAAGAAATGTATGCATTTTCCAGAGTTGCTGCCTCTGAGTTTAAATGTGTGACACTCATCCGGGTAGGGTTTACTTGCTATTGGAAAACTTTTCCTGAATTCCTCCATAATTGTGATTTCCTTCACAGTATCAAAAATTTGCCCTAAATTAAATGAGGGGAATAATTGATCCCATCCATATCTGTTATTTTCCCCTAGCAAATTCAACAAGCGTCTAATTGGATTTCTTCTGCATTGCCCTAAACTTTAATTCATAAGCCTTGGGAACAAGCTCAAAAGTATTAAGAATGGCTTTTTAACTGTTTTTGGCTGAAAGAATTGAGCAAATGTCCAAAGCTTTACCCATCAGGACACTTTGTAGCTTAAAGGTCCAAGAGTCCTACGGCCACTTAAGTTTTCAGCAACTTTCTCAGATGACATAAGCTACGTTTCAACTCCATCCTCTATAAATTTAGGAATGAGACAAAGATTCTTGGTCAAATAGGACTTCTCACCTCACTCTCTTTCATCCCATAAGCTAAGCTTTTTTTTTGCTTGTTCATGCTTTCTGATTTTTTTCTCTCTTTGAAACATTCTTTCCCTTTCCTTATCTCCTACCTCCTATGCTAACCTCTCTCTCTCTCTCTCGCTCTGGAATTCACGTTCATATTTACATTTCATTTTCTTTTCCAGTTTGAACATTTTCATTCCTCTATATTTTCTCTTTCTATCTCAAACTGTTTAATCTGCACCTGAATTCTAGCTAATGAAATTGATTTACCATCTGGATTAAATTCTCCTTTAGTTGCCCTCAACGTCAGCCCAATTCACAGGGTTTCAACTGCATCTCCCAGGACTCTACTTCCCTGGATTCCTGAGTCTGCACTCTAACACCATCTCATTAGCATAACTTCACCTCTTGGCCACATTGAGCAGAATACTACTGCTCCAAAGAGGTACCATTTCCCCAGTGGCACACAGCAATGAGTAACCAACATTTTGTTGCCTTTTTTGATTGCCAAGGTTTCTTTCAAGCCTTCTTCAATCTTCGGGGCTTCCCCTTAATCCTCACCACTTAACGTTTGCCAACTGCTGTATTTCTTCTGCTTGAAACCTTTCTCTGCTCCTGCTTCTTCTTGACTGGGGTCTTTCCCCGTGCCCTGTCCGGGATTTTTCAGATTACTGTGCTCCACACCAGATCACATGATGGGATACTTTGACATTCTCTTTTTGCACAGGCACACTGGGCCCATCCTCAGCCCGAAGAATTACAAAAATGTCAGATTGTGCATGGTCACTCCTATCCCCGGCCTGCAAAATGTATGAGACCCCCCAAGGCCTATCAAGACTCAGAATTCCTGGCTCCCAATCTATAAGTAGTCTATGTCTAGACTTTATAAAACAATTCCCTGTGTTTCCATATGTTGCCACTATCACTCCCTTTTAAGTCTTTCACAAATCTTATTCTTTTTTCTAGTCCAGGCTTAGTATGTTATCTACTGCCTTAGAAAGTGCTTTGCTATTTATCCTTGTGTTAGACAAATGAAGACTGTTGTTTTGCCACAGAAATTCTCCAATTGTTTAGTCTCAAGCCGATAACTCAATTTACAGTCTCAGACAATACTCAGTCTTTGTGATTGGAAATGACTTGGTCTCTAAGGTAGACGATGAAATTTAAACCTACAAACGCATACAGGCACACAACAGCAAATAACTATTAATTTCCCTTCACAAGAATGTATGAGTCATGTGATATTCCATGTAGATGCTACAGAACAGTGATATGTAAACCTGATACTTTGTTTTGGTGATCCTAGTGGACAGGTTTTAATTATAGAATATACATTACTTTCAGTAATTAGCTCAGGGAACTAATGATCCCTCATTATATTTGTTTAGGTGGAGTCAGCTGACACAAATTCAGTACAAGAGTTACTGGTTGGAATTTAAAAAAAGTTGAAATGCTCTGAGAATTGCAATGTTTTGTTTAAATGTTTTGATTCTTACATCCAGAAAGATCCTAAACATATGTCAATAAATATATATTTTAGCCATAGTTTACAAAATACTATTGTTAAAATTAAGTTTTTTTTATTTGTTCATGAGAGGTGGGTGTCGCTGCCTGGGCCAGCATTTGTTGCCCATCCCTAATTGCCCTTGAAAGGGCAATTAAGAGTCAACCACATTGCTGTGGATCCAGAGTCACATGTAGGCCAGACCAGATAAGGATGGCAGATTTCCTTCTCTAAAGGACATTGGTAAACCAGATGATTTTCTTTAAAAACAACAATCGACAATGATTTCATTTGATTTGATTTGATTTATTATTGTCACATGTATTAACATACAGTGAAAAATATTGTTTCTTGCGCGCTATACAGACAAAACATACTGTTCATAGAGAAGGTAACGAGAGAGTGCAGAACGTAGTGTTACAGTCATAGCTAGGGTGTAGAGAAAAATCAACTTAATGCAAGGTAAGTCCATTCAAAAGTCTGACAGCAGCAAGGAAGAAACTGTTCTCGAGTCGGTTGATAGGCGATCTTAGAATTTTGTATCTTTTTCCGAAGGAAGAATGTAAAGGATAGAATGTCCAGGGTGCGTGGGGTCCTTAATTATTGTTGGCTGCTTTGCTGAGGCAGCGGGAAGTGTAGACAGAGTCAATGGATGGGAGGTTGGTTTGTGTGATGGATTGGGCTACATTGGCGACCTTTTGTAGTTTCTTGCGGTCTTGGGCAGAGCAGGAGCCATACCAAGCTGTGATACAACTAGAAAGAATGCTTTCTATGGTGATCTGTAAAGGTTGGTGAGAGTCATAGCTGACATGCCAAATTTCCTTAGTCTCCTGAGAAAGTAAAGGCATTGGTGGGCTTTCTTAAATATAATGTTGGTATGGGGGGGGGAATCAGGACAGGTTGTTGGTGATTTGGACACCTAAAAACTTGAAGCTTTCGACCCTTTCTACCTTGTGCCCATTGATGTGGACGGGGCATGTTCTCCTTTATGCTTCATGAAATCGATAACAATCTCCTTCATATTGTTGACATTGCCACGCCAGTTCGCCAGATTTTCTATCTCATCCCTGTATTCTGTCTCGTCATTGTTTGAGATCCAACCCACTATAGTGGTATCGTCAGCAAACTTGAAATTGAATTGGAGGGGAATTTGGCTGCACAGTCATAGGTGTATAAGGAGTATAGTAGGGGCTGAGAACATGATCATCATTAGAATTTTTTAATTCCAGATTTTTCTTGAATTCAAATTTCACCATCTGCAGTGGCAGGATTTGAACCTGTGATCCTAGGGTGTTAACCTAGGTCTCTAGATTATTAGTCCAGTGACAACACCACTATTCTATCACCTCCCCTTAAAGAATTGAGAATGGCTTCTCTTTCTCTGCAATTTCAGTGAACATATTCACACGCAGTATTATAAGAGTCTACATCATGGAATGAAGCCAATCTACCCATCATGGGATATTGCCAGTCCCTAGAAATCCAAAGCGTATCCCATTTCTGTCCTCCCATAGCCCCATATCCAGAAACTGTTTAAGTTTTAAGTTTATTTATTAGTGTCACAAGTAGGCTTACATTAACACTGCAATGAAGTTACTATGAAAATCCCCTAGTTGCCACAATCATGTGCATATTTGGGTACACTGAGGATTTAGTATGGCCAATGCACCTAACCAGCATGTCTTTTGGAGTGTGGCAGGAAACTGGAACACCCAATTGAAAACCATGCAGACACAGGAGAATGTGTATACTCTGCACAGACCGTGACCCAGGCCGAGAATGAAGTCTGGGTTCCTGGTGCTGCAAAGCAGCAGTGCTAACTACTGTGTCATCCTATTGGTGCAAACTCAACAGGCCAGGTGGCCTCCTTCTGCACTGTTGGGATTCTACGACCGCTATTGAGAAGGGGTGGAGAGCAGGTGTCATCAACACAGAAGCACCCTCGGCAGAGGTAAGTAAAAGGGCCCCCTCGATGGCTCCTTTTTCCCTTTGTGGCTGTTCATCACTCCTGGACCTCAGCATACCTTAAACTTTCTAAGTCAGAGGGAAGTCTGCTACTACCACCTGAGCTGCAGGTGACACTCCTAAAACCCAGTTTTTTGTGTACCTTTTCGTACTCTATTCCTAAACGAAAATCCAATTCACAACAGTTCCAAGCTGACAAAACAGGCCATACCTCTCATCTTGTTCTCCATCAAACAAGACCCAAGCTGACAGGATGAGGCATTATACCCCCTCCGGGCTTGACCTGAGATTCATCTTAGCCAAAAGACCCAGATGGCTTTTAAAAAAATTGCTTCAGGTGAAGTCTCTGTACAACCTCATTGGCCAAGGCCAGATACAAGACCAATTTACACTTGATCTTAGCCAAAAGACCAAGCAGTGATAGCCTGATCATGGTTGCACTGCTGCCAGGTAAGTAAAACCCAGTTAAATGATAGCTACTGGCAATAGTATTGTCCTCTCTCTGTCTGCTACCTCTTCAAACAGTCTCAGTCAGATTAGTTGTGATGTGGAGATGTCACTATTGGACTGGGGTGAGCACAGTGAGAAGTCTCACAACACCAGGTTAAAGTCCAACAGGTTTATTTGGAGCACAAGCTTTCGGAGCACTGTTCTTTCATCAGGTGAGTGACGGCTTGTGTTCACAAACAGACACAAACTCAATTCACAAGATAATGGTTGGAATGCGAGTCTCAAAGATACAGAAAATGTGAATGGAAAGAGGGCCAAGCACAAGTTAGAGAGGTGTGTATTGTCTCTAGCCAGGACAGTTAGTGAGATTTTGCAAGCCCAGGCAAGTTGTGGGGGTTACAGATAGTATGCCATGAACTCAAGGTCCCAGTTAAGGCCATCCGCATGTGTGCAGCACTTGGCTATCAGTTTCTGCTCAGCGATTCTGCGTTGTTGTGTGTCGTGAAGGCTGCCTTGGAGAACACTTACTCGAAGATCAGAGGCTGAATGCCCATGACTGCTGAAGTGTTCTCCAACAGGAAGGAAACACTCCTGCCTGGCGATTGTCGAGCGGTGTTTATTCATTCGTTGTTGTAGCATCTACATGATCTCCCCAATGTACCATGCCTTAGGACATCCTTTCTTGCAGCATATCAGGTAGACAACGTTGGCCGAGTCGCAAGAGTACGTTTTTCAACACCACACCAACCTCCTCAGAAGACAAACACAGGACACGGCAGACAGAGTACCCTTCATTGTCTAGTATTTCCTCGGAGCGGAGAAGCTACGACATCTTCTTCAGGGCCTTCAACATGTCATCAATGAAGATGAACACCTTGCCAAGGCCATCCCCATACCCCCACTTCTTGCCTTCAAATAACTGCACAACCTCAAACTGACCATCGTCTGCAGTAAACTACCCAGCCTTCAGGAAGCAATGACCACAATGCCACACAACCCTGCCACAGCAACCTCTGCAGGACGTGCCGAATCATCGACACTGATGCCATCATCTCACGTGAGAACACCATCCACCAGGTACACGGTACATACACTTGCAATTCGACCAACGTTGTCTACCTGATTTGCTGCAGGAAAGGATGTCCCGACTCATGGTACATTGGGGAGACCATGCAGATGCTACGACAACGGACGAACGAACACTACTCGACAATCACCAGGCAGGAGTGTTCTCTTCCTGTTGGAGAACACTTCAGCGGTCACGGGCATTCAGCATCTGATCTTTGGGTAAGTGTTCTCCAAGGCAGCCTTCACGGACAGCGCAGAGTCACTGAGCAGAAACTGATAGCCAAGTTCTGCATACATGAGGACAGCCTCAAATGTGATTTTGGGTTCATGTCACACTATCTGTAACCCCCAAGACTTGCCTGGGCTTGCAAAGTCTCACTAACTGTCTTGGCTGGAGATAATACACATCTCTTTAACTGGTGCTTAATGCTCTCTCCACTCACATTGTCTGTACCTTTAAGACTTGATTACCTGTAAAGATTCCCATTCCAACCATTATCTTGTAAATTGAGTTTGTATCTTTATATACCCTGTTTGTGAACACAATTCCCTCTCACCTGAAGAAGGAGCAGCGCTCCGAAAGCTTGTGCTGCTGAATAAACTTGTTGGACTTTAACCTGGTGTTATAAAAAATAACAAATGCAAATAGGAGGCAGAGAGTGGGGGTCAATGGGTGCTATTCGGATTGGCGGATGGTGACTAGTGGAGTGCCCCAGGGGTCGGTGCTGGGGCCTCAGCTATTTACCATTTATATAGATGATCTGGAGGAGGGAACCGAGTGTAGGGTGTCGAAATTTGCTGATGACACCAAAATTGGTGGAAAGGCAAATTGTGCGGAGGGTGGGGAGAGTCTACAGAAGGATCTAGATAGGCTGGGCGAATGGGCCAGGAAATGGCAAATGGAATTTAATGTTGGCAAGTGCGAGGTGGTCCACTTTGGTAGGAATAATGGTAGGAAGGATTATTACTTACGTGGAGAAAAACTGCAGCTGACGACGGTGCAGAGGGACCTCGGGGTCCTTGTGCATGAGTCGCAAAAACCCAGCTTGCAGGTGCAGCAGGTGGTCAGGAAGGCGAATGGGATGCTGGCCTTCATCACGAGGGGGATTGAATATAAAAGTAGGGAGGTCTTGCTGCGGCTGTATAGGGCATTGGTGAGGCCGCAGCTGGAGTACTGTGCGCAGTTTTGGGCGCCGTACTTATGCAAGGATATTTTAACCTTGGAGGGAGTGCAGAGGAGGTTTACTAGGCTGATGCCGGAGTTGAGGGGGTTGAGCTATGAGGAGAGGCTGAATAGATTAGGCTTGTACTCGTTAGAGTTTAGAAGAATGAGGGGAGATCTCATTGAGACGTATAAGATGATGAATGGGATGGATAGGATAGAGGTGGAGAGACTCTTCCCGCTCAGAAAGGACAGTAGGACTAGGGGGCACAGCCTCAAGATAAAGGGGGGGCAGTTTAGAACGGAGTTGAGGAGGAACTTCTTCACTCAAAGGGTGGTGAATCTCTGGAATTCTCTGCCCGTTGAAGTGGTGGAGGCTGCCTCGCTAAATATTTTTAAGACGCGGGTTGATGGGTTTTTGATAAGCGAGGGGATTAAGGGTTATGGGGAGAGGGCGGGAATGTAGAACTGAGCCACGACAGATCAGCCATGATCTTATTGAATGGCGGGGCAGGCTCGAAGGGCTAGTTGGCCTACTCCTGCTCCTATTTCTTATGTTCTTATAAGACATCTTCCTCAGCCAGTACCAACACTTCACTGCCACGCCCCCTGCTGCCCTCAGCTGACCCCTGACGTCACAGACGGTGCCAACTCTGATTGGCCGTCAGCGTTCCACAGCAGGCCGATTCTGATTGGTTCCAGCTGGCGAAGCGGGCATTCTGATTGGCCGCGGTAGCCCCGGGGCATTGTGATGTCACGCGGCCCCAGTCTCGCCCTGGTTGGCTGGTAGCCTCGCGCTGTCGGAAGCCGGGGCGAGTTGAAGATGGCGGGTGGGCTTCCCCAGGGCGAGCACTCGGTCGTGCCTGGCCCCGCTGAGGAGAGCTGGCAGCGGGACGGCGAGGCCGAGGCCGAGGCGGCCGCGGCCCGCTGGGGCCCTCAGCATCCCGGTGCCAAGGAGCTGGCGCAGCTCTACTCTCCCGGTAAGAAGGGGGGCGGCGGCTGGGCGACGACAGGGGGAGGCGGAGTGGTAGCTCATCTCTCTCCACCCTCCCTCTCTCCCTCTCCGGGTCCCAGCTGGAGTGGTCTCGGGCACCATTCCCTCTTTCCCCGGGAGTCAGAGGGAGGCAGAATCCCCTTCACTCAGTCTGATGTGGCATTAATCACCCCGCGGGGCCCAGGGTTTCTATGTGAGTGGAAGTGGAGGGTGTGTGTGAGGAAGTTGTTAGCTGATGGCCGAGGGAAATGGGGTGCAGTGAATCACTTCTCACAGGGAGGGTGGAAGAAATCATCCTAAAGAGGTGATGGTTTTTGCACCTCTAGATGGGCTGGGACTTCCAAATGCTGGAGTGCCAATGGTGGAGGAAGGAGACTTCCTAAAAATGGATTGGGGAGGTGAAGACTTCTGAAAGTGGGAATCGGGGTGATAGAAGCTCCCTTGATGGTGCTGGGGAAGAGGTGGAAAAGAGATGTTGTGGGGTGTGTTCCATTATTCCCTCAACTGCTAGCCACGAGTTGTGTGATTGCAAATGACCATTTTGTGTGTACGTCAAAAGTGCTTTGTCATTTTAAAGATCTGGATCACCCTCCCACCACTGCAGAGAAAATTATGCTCTTATAACTGCCCTACATGGAGCAAGTTTAATCTGCAGTCCATGTTAACCTCAATTGATTTCAGCCTGGGTGCTGGTAGAGTTGCCCCTAGGTTGCACAGTAGGAAAAGGCAAGCAAGATTCCTACATTGAAAGGGAAAAGGGTGAAACAGCTGTTAAAGTTCTAGGTTTAAGTAAGGCTGACTTCAAGAGGATGAGGCAGAGACTGTCCACAAAAGATGGAACAAATCTGTCAATGGGTAAGCAACATGAGTGACAAATCCCCAGGATACTTAACTGGCAGGGTAGAATCAGTGATCAGGCAGGTTGATCTCCTAAGCTAGGCTAGAGTCAGCGATTGGGGGGTTTGATGAGCTTTAACTAAGCAGTCCCTTGATGCAATTTTTTTAAAGCCATCTCGGCCTTTTGGCTAAGGTGAAGTGTCAAATGAAGCTCAAGATGGGATGCAATTTCTCATCTTGTCAGCCTGGATCCTGTTTGTCTCTCTTGTAGGGACCATAAATTGTATTCAATTTAAATTTGGTTTTTTGGGTGGAATAAAAATTTGAAAAAAAAATCCCCAGGCTTCCATTATGGTTTTGAAAAAATGTCATCGCACCTGATCTAGGAGCAACGCTCTGAAAGCTTGTGATACCAAACAAACCTGTTGGACTTTAAACTGGTGTTGTAAGACTTCTTACTGTTCTCGTTTAATAAGATAAAAAGTCCCATCTCAAATTGTGGATGACACAAAAATGAGTGGTATTGTAAGTCATATGGATGGAAATGTAAAATTAGAAAGCGATATTGATAGAAGGGAAAAAAACTAGCAAATGGTTTTCAGTGGGTGCATGTGGAGTCATTCACTTTGGACTGAAAGGATACAGTTTCTAAATGGTGAAAAATGGAACTCTAGAGACTTTAGGGAGTAGGGGAGGATTTCAGTGTGGCCAAAACAGATTAAAATATCATGAACAGTTACAATAATCAAAAGGTTAATGTAATGCTGGCTTTCATATCTAAAGGAATAGTTTACAATAGATAGAAGTCATGCATCATGTTTCAGGTATACCAAGCTCTGGCTACACCTGGATTATGATGTGCAGTTCTGGGCATCCCACCGTAAGAGGGGTATATTGATGTGAGAAAGAATGCAGAGTAAGTTTAGTATACTGAAACCTGGACTTTAGCTATGCAGGAAAAATTATGCAAACTAGCATTGTCTTCCCTGGAGTTTAAAAGGTTAGGGATGATTTGATCAAATTTTTCAAGGTACTAAGGGGGAAAAATAGGGGAGATCTGAAGAAACTACTTCTGTTGAGCCTAGCAATAGAGGACTTCAAAAATTAGAACCACATTTTTTGGGACTCAAATTAGTAAACACTTAAATGCAAAAATGATAGTTTGTAGCTTTCTTTGGCAAGTGCCAATTGGTTCTAAATTTAAAAAGGAGTTAGCACAGAGTTAAGTCGCAGATCTGCCATAATCTCATTAAATGACGTAACAGATCTGAGGGACTGAGCAAGCTGCTCCAGTTCCTGTGTTCCCTAATTGTGTATTGATTTGCTGTGTGAAGTCTTGGTGATATCCTGGGTGGATTGTATTCACAAGTGAAGAACATTGGCCTCCTTGGTGTGCTTGAGCTACCCACCAGCATAAAGCTGGAAAACAGAATGGAACCCATTCTTCAGAAATGGAGGCAAAGCATCTAGATCTGAGGACACTTCTTAAATTGATGAATATGGCCTTTGGTTTATGGTTACAGAGTAGATCAAATTTCTGTTTTATTACTTGGGATCTTGCATTTATTACTACTAAATATCTATTTATGTTTGCAATCGATAAAGAGCTAAATTAGATTTTACTTCTAATATGTAGAATCATGGGATTCTACTACTGTTTTGATAACTGCATCCCTGATTCTTAGAATTTTAAATTATAAACTAAATATCTGGGGCATTACTTGAGCCAACTGTTAATCAGGCTCTATGTTTAACAAGGTTCCCCCACTTTTGCTTGTGATAGTGAAGTTACAGTTGGTATGAGAGATTAGCTTTATTTCTGTAATGACTGTATCACCTACTTATGCTAATTCATATCAAATATTTAAGCATTGTGCAATTGATCAGTCAGTTCTTTTTTCTCCTGTCAATGCCATTATTTAATTTATGTTAGCACAAAGCTATGTTTATATAGCAACTTTCATGATCTCAGGACAACCCAAAGTGCTTTAATACGTTGCCTGGAATATTTCGACTTAATGTTTCAGCACAGTATTCTGATGTGTCTCCTACTTGGTAGAACAGTCTCTTCTCGCATCCTGCTGGCTGTATAATCATGATAAAATCTGTTAGTCCATGTCTGTTGCAGCCACTGTTTTAGCACAGGTATTTGTATTTTAATGTCTCACTCAGATACGTTGGACAAGTTTCAGGATGGGTTGACTATTCTTTTCTGCCCCACTAGATGGAATGCAAACTGTATATTCCAACCATCTGGCAGTCTCCATTGTCTCTTGAAGGGTTCCCTTTTTAAGCAGTCCAGCCAGAAAATTAAGATATGTGTCTTTAAAAAAAACACACCTCCTCTTCCACTTTCCGTAACACAAAGATCAGAACAGAGTTCAGTACTTTGTGATCTAGCTAAGGTACAATGTAAGTTTAACATAACCACTTTGTTCAAAATGTTAATCCTGAATAAATCAACTCCAGTGCTAAAATAGCATTTTTAATGGTTCTGACCTGCTTCACGACTTTAATTTATGAATCTGTATCCTTTGCTCCTGCAGTCAACTTAAATTCTTATTTTTCCAAGAGACCTCCTTATTTATCCTACCCAAATGAACCAATTTGCAGTCCTCTACATTGAAATTCATTTACCATTTTCACACCTATTCAAGAACTCTAACTGTCTTGTATTTTGTCATGATCTTCTTTGGTGTTAACTTTGGTAATGTCCATGTATTTTGATATTTCAATATTTACAATTGTGAAAATGTGTAAATGTTTACAAATAAGTTTTTGCTGAAGATGAGATTTTGATGAACTATAATCAATATTGTTGTCATCATCTGCTATCATGGTTTTCAGACTCACTTGGATGGCCAGTCATTCATATGGCCCCTTGCAATAAAAATAGGCAAAGTAATGTTTGTAGAGATTATGAGCTTTTAGTACAGGGGATATTTCTTAATTAGGAATGTGTCAGCATCCACTAAGTGTAACCACAGTAATGGTGTTAGTGGCTTATGCTGGATTGCACTGTGTGCTCTTGGGTTTCTTCTCAGCTTTCCTGGAATTCACTGGAGCTCAGTCAAATATAACTGCTGGAGTTTGAGTAAACTGGCCGACATGGTACAACTTGTCCGCACTGTCAAAACTGACTGATACACTTGGATAGATAATTCTGATTGGCTAACATTCCAGGCACGTGCTTGATCAAAGCAAAAATGTTTAGATGGATTACATGCTATGAGTCAGGATGCTGCCATATTTGTCTTGGAGTGAACAGCTAGCACTGTTTATAAAATTAAATGGGAAATTGAACCTAAACCAGAGGAGATGTACTAGAAAAGGTTGAGGTTGAAAAGATAGGCTTTAAAATGCAATCACAAAGATTCTAGCCATCTTTGGATAATCCTTGAAGTTTCACAGTACATCATAAAAATAACACTTTCATAGATACCACTAGTTTAATTTACATTTCTTTTGCAAAAAGATATTTTATTCATACAAGATATGAAAGAGATTGAGGTGCCAGCTCTGACGAAGAGTCAGAGGGTGGTATCATGGTTAGCACTGCTGCATCACAGCGCCAGGGACTCAGGTTCACTTCTGGCCTTGGGTCACTGTGTGGAGTTCACACATTCTCCCAAGTCTACGTTGGTTTCTCCGGGTATTCTGGTTTCATCCCACAGTCCAAAAATGTGCAGATATGGTTGATTGGCTGTGCTAAATTGCCCCTTAGTGTCAGGGTGACTAGCAGGGTAAATACGTGGGGTTACAAGGATACGACCTGGGTGGGATTATTGTTGGTTAAACCTTGATAGGCTGAATAGCCTCCTTCTGCACAGACACTGTCAGATCTGATGAGATTTTCAACATTTTGTGTTTTTATTGCTCTTTGAAGTTCAGTAATGGGAACATCACACATCAGTTATGTTGCACTCTGAGGTAGTCCATGTGTAAATGTTAGGAGCTATTTTCCTTCCAGCCCCTACCTCAGGAATTGTGATGATGTACAAGTGCCCCTAGTCATTTATCTGAAAAATTGATTGTACAGTGCTTTTGTGTTTCAGCCAAGTAATGTGCCCCATATAATACTGTAGTATTTCTAAATATAAAATAAATGACACACTTTGTCCTGAGAGAATAGAAAGTAAATTTCAGCATTCAGATAAAGAATTTTCAATAATTTGCACATCTGCTCAGTTAAAAAACTAAACTATTTTCTCTTTCTCCCACAGTGAAACGATTTCAGGAATGGGTGTGTGTTATTTTAAACATTGCTCTAATGAACTGCAATTTCTATCATCTGGTCATAAATTTCAGCTGGGATCACATCCATTTGATCCTTATTGGAATTGGTAAGTATAAGTTTAGGAAGTAAATGGTTGACCTGATGTGCAATGCAATGGAATTTTATAGCCCCAAAATGTCTCCTATTTGACCCCAAACTCAGCTGTTAACCCAACATGCTTTCCATCACAAACATCATCTACTTCCACCTCCATAACTTCAGTATCCCTGCCCTCTACAGACATGATAATATAGCAATAGAATTTGCTTTTACAGTTTCATAATCAATATCATTCTTGAGCAAAGCATTAAAGTACAGCTGATTACTATTATAATTTGCAATTAACTCCTGAAGTTAACTGACTTACAGCCTTGGATTCATACAAAAGACAGCAGCTTATATTGCAACATGTCTATACATCTCGTGCTTCATTTACATATAGCTGGCTCTGGGAGGTGGAGGTAGAACTGTAATACAGGAGAAACAATGCAAGTACCTTGGCCAGTAGTCTTGTTTACTTTCATCTGGTATCTTTGTTGTCAGTGTGTTAGTGCATCCTAGTAATGGATCAGCTAACATACCGGGCATGTGCTTTGATCAAAGCACAATCTTTATATGGAAATCCATGTTATCCCAGCCAGAATGCTGCCCTCTTTGTTTTGGGGTGGATATCCAGTGTTATTTATAAAAGTAAAAACTCAGGAGATAGGCAAGGTAAATGTCTGAACTACAGGTTTAAAAACTTAGCTTTTAAAGGACAGTAGCAAAGTCAACCAATCAAATCAATCTCAAGCCCCAGATTAAGGGCAACAAATCCATAGAATCCCTACAGTGCAGAAGGAGGCCATTTGGTTCATCAAGCCTGCACCGATCACAATCCCACTCAGGCCCTATTTTAACCCCATATAATTACCCTGCTAGTCCCCTGACACTAGGGTCAATTTAGTTTGGCCAATCAACCTAACCCACAAATCTTTGGAGTGCGGAAGGAAACCGGAGCACTCAGAGGAAACCCATGCAAACTTGGGGAGAATGTGTAAACTTCACATAGACAGTGGCCCAAGGCTGGAATTGAACCTGGGTCGCTGGTGCTAGCCATTGTGCCACCGTGCCCCACTGAAATGAAACAACAGTGCAAGAAATTATATAAGTAAATGCAAGCACAAAAATGCTATCAGTTATGGCTCAGAGGTAGTGATCTTAATTTAGAGAGAGAGATTGTGAGTTCAAGTACCATCAAACATGAGTGCTAAAATTTTGCACCATATTCTTCCTGGTTGCAGGAAACGAAAAGTAGGAATAAATGAGTTATTTTTAGATTGACAGGCAGTGGGGTGCTGCATGGGTAAGTAATTAGGCTCCAGTTAATTTATATCAATGATTTTGAAATTAAATGTAATATTTTTAAATTTGCTGATGACACAAATCTAATGTGGAAGTAATGTGTTGTGAAGAGGGTTCAAAGGTGCTTCCGGGAGAAGCTAAGTGAGTGGGCAAAAATTTGGCAGATGAAATATAATAGGGAGAAATGTGTGGTTATGCACTTTGGCCGATAAAGCAGAAATAGTATTTCTTAAATGATGAGTGATTGGGAAGTGTTGATGTTCAAAGGGACTTGGTATACTTGTTTGTGGATCACTGAAAGCTCATGTGTAGGTACAACGGGCAATTAAGGAGGCAACTGGTATGTTGACCTTTATTACAAGAGGATTTGCGTATAGGAGTAAAGATGTATTGCAATTATATGGCGCCTTGGTGAGACTACACATGGCGTATTGTGTGCAGTTTTAGTCTCCTTACTAAGGAAAGATATATTTGCCATAGAACTAGTGCAACAAAGGATCACAAACCGACATCTGACCTGCAGGGTTTTCCTGTGCAATTTTCCACATTGCTGGGTAGAAGCAGTTTTGAAGCTGTACTAGAACAGTTTGGTTAGGGATGTAACAAGTTCTGGAGCACATGTCTTCACTATATTTGTCAGAATATTGTCAGGCCCTGAATCCGTTGCATGATCCAGTGTCTTCAGCCATTTCTTGAAATCCCACGGAATGAATCAAATTGGCTGAATACTGGCATCTGACACTGGGGACTTCCAGGGGAAGGCCAAGATGGATCATCCTTTCGGCACTTCTGGTTGAAAGTTGTTGCACATATTTCAACCCAATATGCAATAGCCTAATAATTTGTACTTTGTGCTAGGTTCCTCCATCATTGAGGATGGGGATATTTGTGGAGCCTGATCCTGTAGTGGTTGTCCACAACCATTCATGACTAGAAGTGGCAGAACTGTAGAACTTAAGAGTTGATCTGTTGGTTGTGGAATCACTTAGCTCTGTCTCACTTGCATGTAATCATGTGTTGTAGTTTCACCAGGTCAACACCTCATTTTTAGATATGCCTGGTGTTGTTCCTGGCATGCCCTCCTGCACTTGAGCCAGGATTGATCCCCTTGCTTGGTGGTAATAGTAAAATGGGGGATATGTTGGTCCATGAGGTTCCAGATTGTGGTTGAGTACAATTTGTTGCTGCTTATGGCAGCCATGAGGCACTGTGGGCCCAGTCATGAGTTGCCAAATCTATTTGAAATCTATCCCATTTAGCACACTGGCAAATGCCACACAAAACAATGGAGGGTATCCTCAAAGTGAAGATGAGATTTTGTCTCCACAAGGCTTATGCAGTGGTAGCTTCTACCAATGCTGTCAGGACAGATGCATCTGTGGTAGACAGGTTGGAGAGGATAGGATCCGATGTGTTTTTTTTTTGCTCTTATTGGTTCCTTCACCACTTGCTGCAGACCTAGTCTAACAGCTCTACCCTTTAGGGCTTGATCTGTGGTGGTGCTACCTAGCCACTCTTGATCAACGTAGAAGTTCTCCACCCAGAGTATATTCTGCACTCTTGCCACCCTCTGTGCTATCTCCAAGTGGGGTTCAATATGGATGAGTACTGATTCATCAGCTGCATGGGAGCAGTATGTGGTAATCAGTAAGAAATTTCCTTTCCCATGTTTGATCTGATGCCATACCTGGGGTCCAGAGTTATGTTGAAGACTCCCAAGACAACTCCCTCCCAACTGTATACTGCTGTGCTGCTTCTGCTGTTGGTTCTATCTTGCTGGTGGGACAAGACGTACCCAGGAATGGTGATGTCTGGGACATATCTGGCTGTTGCTTGACTGATCTGAGACAATTTTGGCACAAGCTCTGGATGTTAGTAAGGAGGACTTTGCAGGGTTGAAGGAGCTGGGTTTGACATTGTCATTTTCAGTGCTTAGGCCAATGCCAGTTGCTCAATCTGGTTTCATTCTTTTTTTTATTATCTTTGTTGTGGTTTGATACAACTGAGTGGTTTGCTCACTAATGTCAGAACGCATTTGAGTGTCCGTCACATTGCTGTGGGTTCAGACTCGCATGTTGGCCAGCCTAGGTGAAGGTAAGATTTGCTTCCACAATGAGCAAATGAACATTCCACAATGAACATCAACAATGAGGGATGAAACCATGATCAGGCACTTGGGGTAAGTAACAGATTAGGGTAGCCAATGAGGTTAAATGGAGGTTTTTACCTGATGCAATTTTTCAAAGCCATCTTTTGGCTAAGGTGAAGCATTACATCAAGCGTGGAAAGGATTGGCAATGCCTCATCCTGTCAGCTTGGATCTTGCCTGATCAAACCCAAGATGGAGTGCAATGTCTTGTCAGCTTGGATTTGGTTTATCTGTCATGTGGAGACCTGGACTTAATACTTTAGCTTTTTTGATTAGAAATAAAGTACTGAAAGGTACCACAAAACCAATAGCTTTGTGGTCATTATTAGACTTTTAATTCCATATTTTTTATATTAAATTCAAATACCCTAGTACATTACCCTTAGTGTCTGGATTACTAGTCCACAGCCTCCCCAGTAAAGACGAATGTTGAGTGCTGAATACAATATGGGCAGCAGAAGTTTATGAAAGGTGCTGGATGGAATGTCAGCCATTACAGTATTAGAATAGTCAGATCTGGTGGTGACAAAGATAGGAGCAAGTGATGCAACCAGTGGCCTCAGACTGGAGATGGTAGTTGGTGATTTTAATGATGGTGAGGGTTTGGGTTTAAAAATTCATCTTGGAGTCAAGTAGGTCATTAGCATTGTGAACATTTTAGCCTGAGACTGTAGCCAATGGAAGAGAGAGAATCAGTGCAGAAATGATGGATTTCGTTTTCGCAGTGTATAACTGGAGGAATTGCACATCATAGTACTATTGCAAAACAAGATAATCTTCCACCCACCATGAGCAATGTCATAAAAGACCTGTAACTGTTACAATTTAACTTCACTATAGATGTTCTCATCAATAAACAATTTCGCTAGAAAAGCATTTAATTTTAGTGAACACTGGCATATGCATGAAATAATCTGGGCAAGTGCACTCTTGACTCTGTAGGAGACCCATTCTACATCTATGTCATTTCAGAAGATGATCCGCAAGCATTATTCCAGAGCCTTGTATAATGGACTAAACTATCAAATTGATTCATTCAGTTTGTCATGTGCAATAGCAGGCAATACCCATGAGCCATTAAAGCTGATCCAAATATAATACAGTAGGTTTAAACTAGGTTACAAAACTTAAATGGGGAATTCCTGTTTTAAAAACAAATGGAAAGTTAAGTTTCACAATTGAATAAAGCATTTCTGATAGAAATGCTTGATAATTAACTCTGATGCCAAGGTGATCACCTCCTCTAACTTGATCAGAGGTGTCTCAGGAACGTTTCCGTACTTTATGGAAAGATGCATGTTCTTTGAGAAAATAGATGTATAGATTAGGAGAGACACTAATCAGCTCTGAACTAGGTTGAAGGAGAGGTGATGAAAGCTCAGTTAACAAAAATGGCACCTTTAGCATAATAAAATGCCCCGAAGATCTCATGGGTGCACTTCAGAAAGCAAACTCTAATGCCTAACTACATAAGGCAATCAGGGTAGGTGGCAAAAGCAAAAGAGAGGGGGGTGATCTTACCAAAAACATTAAGTGCCGAACAAGCATGAAAGTGGGAGAGAATCATATCCATTTTGTGGCTGAGCTCCCAGACCCAATCATATGGCACTTGGAAACAATGATTTAAAATATGATTCTCGTCAGCTGGAGTAGTAGGTGGAGGCTATTCATTCTGGGAAGCCTGCTGCTGAGCCCTAGGGGTGCCATTTTGCAGGCAAGTGTACACAGTGCACTGGGGGATATGTCACTCTCTCCACACCGCATCTCCCGACCCCCCCCAAAACCATTGCTGCCCCTGATAGAGTGCCCCTGCCCCCCTTTCCAGTCATGCACTGACAGGTGCCCAGGGGGCACAAGGCTGTTTTCATCAGCAGAACAAGGCCAGTAACATTGGGAGATCGACTAGCAAAATGAGCCGGTGAAATTGCCTTGTAGATTTTAAGGAGCTTCTTAAAAGAGAAATGAAATGTGGATTTGATGAGGGAATAACAGTTCCTGTTTTGTGATTCTTGATGTATTTCTTGTGAACGTCTCCAAGTGTTGCTTAAGCTTATTTGGTTTTACACTTTCCCTAGATAGTCTGGGAACAGTTGAAGCATTTTGGGTTTTCTTTGGATTTGACAAAAACACTTGGGCATTTAAGGATTTATGAACACATTTCTTACCACCTTGTTTTTCATAACCAAAGGAGTCCAAAGCTTTGATGCTGGAATTGAAGGTTCTGCATAAACCATTGTCCCTGTTGTTAGAAGCAAGATGCGGCTAATTGTCAAAATGACTCTCTGGCTGTTGGGCTACAGAAGAGCATGAAGTGAACTAGGAACTCTGAAACTTTCTACAATGAGTTCTTCCTGGCTGTACCCATACAGTCCAACCCTCCAATTGAGGGTTCCCTTCTTTTCCACCATTTGATATGTGCTGCCTGTGTGACTGCTATTCAGCAACATGCCCTCTCCCCCCCCCCGACCCAAACGCACTATGCAGTAAAAGATGCAATGCATTCAGCAAGGGAGTTACTTGACTTATCGAGAAACATAGAAGATAAGAGCAGGATGAGGCCATTTGGCCCTTCAAGCTGCTCCGCAATTCATTACGTTCATGGCTGATCTTCCAAGTCAATAGCTTAATCTTGCTTTTTCCCCATATCCTTTGATCCCATTCGACCCCAAGTGCTACATCTATTCGCCACTTGAAAATATTCAAATGTTTTAGCATCAACTGCTTTGCCGTGGTAATTAATTCCACAGGCTCACCACTCTTTGGGTGAAGAAATGTCTCCCCACCTCCGACCTAAATGGTCTACCCTGAATCTTCAGACTGTGGCCTGTGGTTCTGGACTCTCTCTGTCCTCCCGTCCCCACCATTGGGAACATCCTCCCTGCATTCACCTTGTCTAGTCCTGTTCAAATTTAGTATGCCTCTGTGATTTCCCCCTCATTCGTCTTGAGGCTTTAGAGCTGTTAGTCTTTTCATTGCAGTGTGGGCCCAGTCACACTTTCGGAATCTGAAATGGGATTGTGACCCATGGTTTGGGAACCATTGGTACAGACTGTTGTCTGCTCCCTGTGTAACATTGCCTCGCTTCTATTCATGTATTTAAATCTTATTGTGAGATTGCCTTTTTATGCCTATAACGCTCTGCTGCCATGCCACATTCCTGAGTATTCTGCATTTTTCAACTCTTGCTGTTGACTTCCTTCACCCCAGCATTTTTAACATGCCTCCAATTGTTTGAGTCCTAAGATCCTTCAGTCTCTTAAGTTCATTATTTAGAACTTTCCTGAAAACATGTCTCTTTAATCAAGCTTTTGTTATCCCTCCTAGTGTCTCCTTTGGTTTGGAATTTATTTTTGTTAAGCACTGTGGAAATAGTTTGGGATTTTTTTTACATTTAAAGTGTTTCTATAAATGCAAGCTTTTAACTGAGATGGAAATTGGTCATTGTTGTAAATATTAATTGATAGCTAAATGCACAGCTTTGGGATAAATGTTATTCAAAGGATCTGTTCCACATTATTGTGTGTGTATACATCTTGTATATTTTCAAATACCCAAGTCATAAAGGTGGTATATATTCTAATTGTTTCTATTTTAATCTAGTTGCAGGTATGATTACTGCTGATTTTGCTTCCGGATTAGTCCACTGGGGAGCAGACACATGGGGTTCTGTTGACTTGCCCATACTTGGCAAGGTATGTAATAAGGCTGTATTCGTATGCTGGAATTTTTCATTAGTATATGTCACAATATTGAATTTCTTATTCAGGCTTGTATACCATATGCTGCAATTAGATTGCTGTTTCTAGTTTATGAATTCAGAATGCTTAATGGATGATCTCAATCTTGGTGACAGTTCATAAGCTCCCCATATCGGGATCAGTTTTCATATCTGAAGGTAGTAATTGGAAAACCTAATTGAAATGGTCATGACGGTTATAAAACTGAAAGTACTTGGTTTTTGCTAAAGACTCTAATTTCTGACTGCCCCCTTCACAGCTGCTCACTCAGGCTGAACATGATAGCGTGCAGTTCAGTGTTCCAGTCAGTGAATTTACCTTCAAATTTTTACCTATTGTCAAAACAAATTCTCCAACTTCTTGTCTCACCTTCATGGCAATTATTCTGCCTCCTTGTAGTGATTCTTACCTATATTTTTCTTTCTTCCCAGAGTAAACTTCTGAAATACTCTTTCAGCTTCCTAAACTGTTTTTGTTTCCCACTTGTCCAAAACTCTTAACATCTTCATGCTGGCCTTTTCACTCATCACCCATTTCACTGACCTTGACAGTCTCCCCTTTCCCCAGAACACCAAATGGTGCATGGCCTGGACCAGCTGTACCTCTAATTTTCTCCAATCCGATTTCCCAGCTCATGTTTAACAATCCTCTAAGTCTGAGCTTCTGTGCATCTGCTCCTTCCCAGGTCTTTCTCAATTACCAGCAAAGCTTTCAGCTGTTTGGGACTGTCTACTTAAAACCTGTCCCTACAAAATGGCTAGTTTTATTTCTATCTACCGTGAAATTCGTTGGTGTTTCTGTTACATTAAAGAAACTATTTAAGTTGTGTTTTTACCATGAGGATGCCAGTCTTGCTCAGCAACTATTTGTTAGTATGCTAACGGGTATATTGTCTGCATGCCGTTTTTTGAAAAAAACTCCCTTCCACTGGTGTGGTCATTATTAGTTAACTACACTGCTTAGTTATAATATTCTCTTGCGTGAATGGTGGTAGCTTAAGTCTGCAGCAGAAACCTCTGGTAGCTGTGAAAATAGCTCTAAGCTTACTTTTTTGGTCCATTTTAAAATTCTTAGCCCCTTCCACAGGCAAAATTTTACCAAAAATATTCTAAGTGTCACGAAAGTTGGAAAACCGGAGAGTTTAACTCTTCATTCTTTTCAGCAAGCTACCCCACGTAATTTTCCCACACAATTGGGAATTTCACACTGGGCTGGGAGCTGAGCCTAAACACACCAGGAAAGCCAGACTGCTAGGCATGTGCCCTAAACTCCCATATACTGTGTACAAATGTTCAAAGTGTATGGGGTATCTATTTGTCTTGTTCTCCCACTGTGCAGACACTGCCCTCCCCCCAATTACTATTCACACCACCAGCCCTCACACCCGATGCAGAGATTCCCCCCTCCTGTCCCCTCCTACCGACTTCCTGTCCCCTTGACACTTCCAAGTGGGCAATACCAAGGTGCCAGTCTGGTGCTGCCCAAGGGATACTGCCCCCGACCGCCCAGGGGGCTTCAATGACCTCTGGCCCACCAGCGAGGCCATCTCGTCAGGTCCCCTGGCTGGTGAGGATCTCAATCGGTGAGGGCAATTGCATCCTAGGCTCACTAATAGCATATAAGCATGCCTTTCCTGGATAAAAAATGACCTGGAATGATCATGACCGGCTGGGTGCAATTCCCATTTATTTGCCTCCCACTGAAATTTCCCACCCCACCGACGTTACTGAACAAGCACAGCAGGGCAGAAAAATCATGCCTCATATGTCTGAAAAGTGGCACAGTTGTTAATACTGCTGCCTCATGGCACCAGGGACCCAGGTTCGATTCTGGCTTGGGTCGCTGTCTGTGTGGAGTTTGCATGTTCTCCCTGTGTCTGTGTGGGTTTCTTTTGGGTTCTCCAGTTTCCTCTCGCAGTCTAAAAGGTGTGCTGGTTAGGTGGATTGGCTAAATTTCTCCTGTGTATTTGAATAGGCGTCGGAGTGTGGCAGTTAGGGGATTTTCACAGTAACTTCATTGCAGTGTTAATGTAAGAATACTTGTGACAAAAAAGTATTTGTCACAAGCAGCTGGTTGAACACGTGCAGCATACATCTTTCTCTACTTCTTTCGACCTTTGCAAAGTCATCTTTATAATTAATTGGAAATTATGAACCTGGATGTTGAAAGCTAACTCGATGATTTTGGCAAAATTGAAAGGCTTAGCTAATGAATGCTGATGCTAAATTGTATTGATATCCAAATTTATCCTCAATGCACATTTATAGACATTGAAAAGCAGGATTCTAACTATTGAATTCGCAGACAAATTGTCAGCGATTACTGATGCATTCAAATGTGTATCTGGTCCATGCGTTCTGCGACTTATTAAAAATTTGTTCATGGTATGTAAACACGACTGGAAAGGCCAGCATTGATTACCCATCCCTTACTGCCCGTGAGAACATGGTGGTGAGCTGCTGCCTTGAACTACTGCAGTGTGTACTCTGGAAGTTGCTGTCTCCGTGATAATAATCGGCCCTGATTGAAATACAATCCCAGACTGTTATGTACTGTGTATGTATTTTATTGCAATATTGAAATTCAGCACTGTTAAAATTGAAATATTATCTTGCAATGTAGGTGTACCTTTTGTGCCAGAAATGTTTACAAGCTGCTAATGCTGTAATTATGTGTTTTCCCCCTCCTCCAGGCTTTCATTAGACCATTCAGAGAACATCATATTGATCCCACTGCTATAACAAGGCATGACTTCATAGAAACAAATGGCGATAACTGTATGCTTACTGTGATTCCCCTGGCTAACATGGCATACAAATTTTTTACTGTATCCCCAGGTAAGTTGATACGACGCATTGATTTTTTTTGTTTGTCAAGTGCAATATGACCAGTGAATAGAACTGATGTGGGTTTAATCAGCATCAGTTTATTCCTTTAAAGACTCCCTAACAGGTTTTATTCAAGAAGTGGATGAGCCATTTGCAACAGGGTCCTGTGTTCCTATCCCAGGATTATACCAAGCTAACTGATTTCAGCAGGGTTCATTATTGATGTTAGAGTTGGCCAGAGTTGCCGTTTGGAATTGCTATCCAGTAACCCTTTCTGCAAGTTTTCAGGTGGGGACTGGATTCAATTTTGTTGTGATATGTTCTACCATCCAGTGCTTTGTTAACAGTTTGTTTGTACTCCCATCTTTTGATGGAGGCATCCATAGTAGTTATATCCCTTATTTGATATCATCTGTGGATGCCTACCTCCAATTTCTAAGCCCGTTTATTTCTAAATATTGACCAGGTCACTAAGAAAATTCCTACTGTTTTCTAGTATGTTGTGGAAACTTTTATCTCCAGCTGACAGGCAAGGCTGCGGTGGGGGAGGGAAGTGGCTTAGTCTGATGCCTCGTCTGAAAGATGGCATTTCCAACAATGAAGCACTTCCTCAGTACTGTGCTGATGTTTCTTTCTAGATTGTGCTCAAACTCTGAGTCAACTTGATCTCACTGACTTGGACTCATGGTATGAGTGAGGCACTCTTTCTGCAGCATCTCTGTCTCTCTCTCTCTCTCTCTCTCTCTCTCTCTTCCTCTGCTCCCCCCCCCCCCCCCCCCCCCCAAACAACCCATGCACTTTCACACACAAACATAAACACACATGATGAGCAATGTCATAGATGATCCTTTATAAGAAGCTGTTATTGAAATAATGCTCCTGTAAATGTATTCATGTCCACAAAACTGTTCAATTTTAATATTAAAACTACTACCAGAAATTTCCCTTTGAGAAGTTTGCCCTTTTTACTATGGCTTGAATTCTGCTTTAGATTGGAGTGGAATATTTGTGTGCTGGGTGTTTTGTGAATAAATATTGCAGGTGTGAGAATTGTAACTTAGTAGTTTTGATTTTTCACCTCTTGTGGGACTAAAATAATTAGAGTGCATGATGGCACAGTGTGTTACATGACAACCAGGTAGGAAATGTATGTATAGTTGCAAGATATACATTGGCCAGAGAATTATTTACAAATAATTGGAAGATATACATTGGCATCAAGACAGAAATTTTTCCCAGCTATTTTCACATCTCTAGCTATTAATTTTCATTTAGTAACTAAAGGTGTTTCAACTGCTACTGAGGAGCACAGATGTTTACAGCAGCAGGGAATATCTGTATAGCCCATTGATTCTAGTCTCAGACACTCCAGCTGTAGTAAACCCAGGTCCATGACATGTTGAAAATCATGATCGCTAGAGACTCAACAATGGGGAAAAACTGCACGGTGAAGCCAACAGCTGTCTTTCTCAAGATGTATAAATCTACTATTAGTCAGGCAGAAGGAAAAAAGCTAAATGTGTAATTGGTTAGAAAAAGATTTGGTGGGGGTGGGGTGGGCAGGCGGAGAATGAACAAATGAAATGCTTACAACAGTGTTTTACGCTGTTACCTCTAAGTCTTCAGGTAGTGTCATGAGTCTGTGTGCCCCTGTTATCTGCCAATTAAATAAATTGGGAGTGAACTGAAAATTAGGTTTGCATACATTATTTAACTCGAGGGTAACATTTGAATGTAATCCATCCTTTTTAACCGAAAAGGACTGTGAGTTCTTATGTGTGTATCTTCACTGTCACGTGAAAGCATTCCTGTTAACGTCACAGAATTAATGCACTTACAGACCTTTCTTTCCCCAACAAATGTGTGACAACGATCAAAGCTACATTTAAAAATGGATTTTTTAGTAGACATCTTACTTAAATCAGATCACTAAGCCTTTCTGATCGCGAAGGTCATGCAATATCTATACGTACAAACAACAATTTTCAGAAACGTTTCACTTGTATGAATGTAAATAAGCCTGAATATTAATTATGAAGTCATTAATGTCTGTTCTCCTTATAGGAAAGGTATAATAGCTTGTTTATAGAAATCTAGTAAACGTTCTATCTGAAAAGCAAGTTTTTCATTTATTCATAGCCTTTATCTAATTTCTGTATTCATTTCTTTAAATAAAGTTATTTTTTGCAAAAAAGCCCCCGGTGAAGTGATCAAACTTCATGATTAGTTGCGAACAAAATTGAGCTTTCTGTGAGGAATTCTCTCCCCCCGCATCCCTATACACACACACACACACACACACACACACACACACACACACACACAAAAGGAGGATTGCCTAGGTGGTCATGCAATGCAGCTTTTTGGCAGTATGAGTAAGATGTAGAACTGTGGATATGGGTTTCTGAACACAAAGGTGCATTCTTCATTTTCTTCCAAATCATTTTTAGGTGACTTACTCTGCTATCTTTTTAATTAAATTTTAAAAAACCACTGATGTATCAGAACTCTTAAAGCCAAGGTCCTTGATGAGTTGGAAACCACTGAGCAATGCCCCTTCGTTCCCTAAATTTCAAATGTTGACTCTGCTTGCCCCCGCTGCACAGCATTGAGAGCATCCATTATGATTGCAGTTCTCTACTAGTGTTTGAAATGCAGTCAGTGCCAACTGGTAATTGTGACATTGGAATGTTTGGGACTTGATTAAATCAACTTTAGATATCATCCCATTTAATTAAACGTTTGTTTAGTTTAATTATAATGGATGTCATTTTGAAGATTCTCTTGTACCTTCATTTCGCCAGAGCAAAAATTACTGAAGAGCACCACCTGCAGGTTTATTGAAGTTTTATGGCTAAGTGAATCTTTTGCGCATTTATGCAATGAATGACCTACTTTCACAGCCTGTAACTTCCAAGTTTATTAGGACACTATTTTGGGTGATTCATGAGAAATTTGCTTTTTAAAAAATGCAAACCTAGCAACATTTATTTTCTGGTTATTAAATGCTTGCAAAGAGTGTTTTACTAAGATATGTCTACTATGGACATTTTCTAAAGGCTTTACGTTAATGTTCTTCCGTAAGCTACATGCTCATTCAAGATAATTTTCTAAAATGCATAGTGAAAAGCTTTGCCCTTGGTTTAATCAGCTTGAAGGGGTGAGAGGAACAACACGTTTTCATGTGCATTCGTACCAAGAAGCTTATCTCTTGAGGGCCCATTGATGTTTCTGTCATAGCTTAGCTTCAGTGAAAATCTCTAGAAAATCCAGGTCATGTTGTATCCATAAATTGGAATCGAGCTCAATAGGGTGAAAAGAGTTCAGATATCTCTGTCATTACAAACAGCCCATGGGTGACTTTTGTTGGATATCACTTGGATTCCATTGAGAAAGTGAGATATGGATTTTCAACTGTACATTTTCTTTGGGCAAGAACTATTCTGAATTTTTTTGTGTTAAGGAAAAAATATGTTGGTCTTGTAAGTATTAAATTTGTATTTGAATTTAAATTTTAAGTTTTTAGTTTGACCACTTATATGGAATTAAAGTATATTTCTTATAGTGGTTCGAATATGATTTAGAAAGTAGTTCTGAAGATAATTTAAGGGTAATGTGATGGAAAGAATTTTAGCTGCTAGAATGAGAGACTTGTAAAACAAGTTATAAACCAGTTTCATGAGAGTGGAAAGTGTAGGCGAAGACATAGGTGGAGCAGGACTGATGGAATGTATAGATGAGCATAATATCTTTGGGATGCAAGTAGATAGCAAAGTTGGGAGTCGAGGAAGCCAGTAAGTGAAGCATTGCACTACTCTCACCAAGTATTCGAGTGCTGATGGGAGCGGTGCGGTGACTTAGGCAGGTAATTTTAAGGAGCTGGAAAATTAAGTACCTTTGGTAATGAAACTTACACTTTTTTAGCAAAATCCCAAGTTGGAGTTCAACCTGAGTGAACTATCATAGAAGTCTGAGGTACATAGGAGCTAGAAAAAAAAATAAAATGTCACGATGTAAGCTCATCCAGAACTTTGTGTAACAGCCCAGGTGAATAGATTGGCTATTAATAAGAAATTTCTTCTTGGAAGATAATGTATCTGTGAAATGCTTTACCACAGTGAGCAGTAGAGACTGGGTTGTTGAGTATGTTCAAAGCTGAAATAGACAGATTTTTTATTCAGTAAAGGAATCAAGGGTTATAAGGATAAGGTGGGCAAGTGGAGCTGAGGATTATCTCATCAGATCAATCATGATCTCATTGGCAGAGTAAATTCGATGGGCTGAATGGGCTACTTGTGCTCCTATGTCTTGTGGTCTCGTGAAGGGATGTGTGGTATGGTGAAGATTACTGCAACTGTTGAAGATATTGTGACGATTTCAGTACAGGCCAGAGTGGAACGGTGAAGGTAGTTCATTGGGCTGCATCACAACATAAGTGACAGATTAAAAAGGAGTAGTCAACATTTTTCAATGCAGGAAAAAAATAATAGCATCTTCCTCTGAGAGAAAAGCCACCCCCCCCCCCCCCCCCCACCCCCAACACACATGTACAACCTAAAACATTTTGAGTTGGCCAGTTTGCTTACTATCATGTTTTGGAGCAATTTGCTATTGTAAATGTATATTTCTTTTTATTTATTCATTGGACATGAGTGTTACTGGCTGGCTAGCATTTATTGCCCATTTCTAGTTGTCCCTGAGAAGGTGGTGGTGAGCTGCCTTCTTGAATTGCTGCAGTCAATGTTCTGTGGGTTGACCCACAAGAACAAGTTATACGCACTGTAAAATCTGGTTGGTGAAGACCAGTCAATTTTAAATGTGTGTTGCTGACTTGGAACGTGGCTTATGGATTTATAATCATAAAATAATGACATCTCAGAAGATGACTATTTGGTCTGTTGTCCTGACCCCCTGAAGCAGCAATTCACCTAGTGCCATTCTCATGTCTTTTCCCCATAGCCCAGCATTTTTTTCTTTTTTTGATAATGATCCAGCTATCCTTTGAAAGCCGGAAGTGAACCTACCTCGACCATATTCCAGATCCTAACCACTCACTGAACAATATTTTTTGCCATGTCACTGTTGTTTCTTTTGCCGATTACCTTAAATCTATGTCATCTAGTTCTTGATCCTCCCACAATCAGAACAATTTCTCCTCATTGACTTCTTCTAGAATACTTTGGTCAAATTTCCTCCTGCCTTTCTCTTCTCAAAGGAGAATGGTCCCAACTTCTCCAGTCTTCCTACGTAGCTGAAGTTCCTAATCCTTGGACTCCTTCTTGTCAATCTTTTCAGAATTCTCTCTAATGCCTTCACATCTTTCCTAAAGTGTAGTGCCCAGAATTGGACACAGTATTCCAGTTGAGGCTGAACCAGTGTTTTATATAGATTTAACAATTCTTCGTTCTTGTAATCTTGGCCCCCATTGATAAAGCCAAGATGCCATATGCTTTCTTACCCATTTTCTTAACCTGTCCTGCCACCTTCAACAATCCATGCACAAATTTCCCTACGTTCCTGCATTTCCTTTAAAGTTGTGTCCTATATTTGATATTGTCTCTGCATTATTTCTACCAAAATGAATCACTTCACAATTCTTTGTATTTAATTCCATTTGTCACTTGTTTGCCTGTTTTCTTTGTCCTTTTGAAGTTCTACTCTATGCTCCTCACGGTTCACAATACTTTGAAGTTTAAAACATCCACAAATTTTGAAATTGTGCCCTGTACATCAAGCTCTAGATCATTTAATATATACCAGGAAGAGCAAAGAACCTAACACCAATCCCTGGGGTGTTCTACTATAAACCTATCTCCAGTCTAAAAACAACAGTTCGGTACTACATTAAATACAAAGATTTGTAAGATGATGAACGGGATGGATAGGATAGAGGTGGAGAGGCTCTTCCCGCTCAGAAAGGACAGTAGGACTAGGGGGCACAGCCTCAAGATAAAGGGGGGGCGGTTTAGAACGGAGTTGAGGAGGAACTTCTTCACTCAAAGGGTGGTGAATCTCTGGAATTCTCTGACCGTTGAGGTGGTGGAGGCTGCCTCGCTAACTATTTTTAAGACGCGGGTTGATGGGTTTTTGATAAGAGAGGGGATTAAGGGTTATGGGGAGAGGGCGGGAATGTGGAACTGAGCCACGACAGATCAGCCATGATCTTAGTGAATGGCGGGGCAGGCTTGAAGGGCCAGATGGCCTACTCCTGCTCCTATTTCTTATGTTGTGTTCTTATGTTTCCTGTCACTCCATCAATTTTGTATCTATGTTGCTGTAATCCCTTTTATTCTATGAGTTACAACTTGTACATCTGTTATGTGGCAGTTTATCACCTTTTTGTAAGTGCATTTACAATACGCCAACCCTGTTAGGTCATCAAAAAAAACTTAAACAAGTTAGTTAAACGTAATTTGCCTTTAACAAACGCTTGCTGGCTTTCCTTAATTAACCTGATTTTTGTATTCTAAATAATTTACTTTTGACCCAAATTATCATTTCTAAAACCTTCCCTATTACCAAGTGACTATTCGGATTATCTTAACACCCTTTTTAGAACAAGGGCAAAACATTTGCAATTCTCCAGTTAAGGTTTTGCTCTGATGGTATTTGCTCTACCTTGTTTACTGCTTTCATTGTAGCTATTGGGGCGGCCTGGTAGCACAGTAGTTTGCACTGCTGCTTCACAGCATGAGGGACCTGGGTTCAATTCCCGGCTTGGGTCACTGTCTGTGTGGAGTTTGCACGTTCTCCTTGTGTCTGTATGGGTTTCCTTTGGGTGCTCTGGTTTCCTCCCACAGTAAAAAGTCTGACAACACCAGGTTTTAGTCCAACCGATTTATTTGATAATACTCACAAGCTTTCGAGGGGACTGCCTCTTCTTCGTCATTCCTCACACAGTCCAGAGATGTGCGGGTTAGGTTGATTGGCCATGCTAAAATTGCCTGTTAGTATCCTGAGATGCGTAGATTAGAGGGATTAGTGGGTAAAATATGTAGGGATATGGGGGTAGGGCTTGGGTGGGATTGTGGTCGGTGCAGACGTAATGGGCCAAATGGTCTATTTCTACACTGTAAAAAGAAGAAGAAGATGATTCCAAATGCAGACTACACTGGATAGGCATGTTTTTTTTAATCAGAAGCTGTATTTTGGACCAGGGTGAGGATGTTTTAGGTGTAAAGTTTGTATCCTTTCTCTCTAACATGGCAGAATTCTGAAGATTCATCTTTTATATAAATACTAATTTCACACCAGAAAAGCATTCACTTTGAACAATAGTTATGAAAGTTGTTCTAAATCTCAAGGGTGATCAAATTAATGTTGAGTTAGTTAAATTTGCAGTCATCTTTAAACCAACTGCTTAAAGTAGTGGTGATTTATGAGAAAAAAATCATGTTGAGTAATGGTGTGATATGAATATATGTACTTCCAAAATGAGTGTCTTTCTCCTTATGTGCTTCTAATGAAAATATATATTTCCTTCTACAGAGGCTATGTATGGTATATATCCTTGGGAGTGCTATGTCTTTTCTCTTGGATTGTTTGTGACACTGACCAACCAGATTCACAAATGGTCGCATACATATTTTGGACTTCCGTCATGGGTCTGCTTTTTACAGGATTGGCACATTATTCTGCCCCGGAAACATCATCGTATTCATCACGTATCTCCACATGAAACCTACTTCTGTATTACCACAGGTCAGCAGTTGGAACCAGCCTGATAATTTTACAGTATATCCATAATGTTATACATTGCCTATTTAAAAACTGAAAACAAAACTGCCCCAGTCTAAACAGCCTTAAACACAGCAAGGAAGCAACCAGAGGGAGGTGCTGTTTTCATAAGAATGAGAATCTTCAGTCCTGCTGTACTACAACACTACCAGAAACAGAAACCTAGAACAGTCAGTTAGAGACTTAATGGGATCAATACGCAAGTGTGTTCCAGGCAACTGTTTCTTCAAAAAAAAACTTTAAAATTTTCATTTGTTTAAATTTTCCTAATTATTGCTTTGTGCACTTGTAGCTACACAGCCACAATCCAAATCAGCTTTCTGATGTAATCTGGCAATCGACTTTTGGAGAAAGGAAATTGGGATGATCATTTGTTGAAATAATTAATGCTAAGACTTAACTTCAATTTTTAAAATTCCATTATGGGTTTTACTATGTCAATGCAATGTCAAATCATTTTTAAATTTACCAGTGTATGGAATAGCCAAGAATCTCCTGTTCTTATTTTGTAGGATTAGCCAAATCCCCATTAGTGCAAACAAAATGCATATCAATTCACCGCCTTGAGAAAGTAGACTAAGAGATCATTTCTGTGATTGGCCATGTCTTGACTTCCCACTTGATCAATCTGGAGTGCATAGTGAAGCCTCAAATAGTTTGGGAGAGGTACTGTTGTACGTTCAACATTGGTACTGCATGAAACCTGGGAACAGGTTTCCCGACTGAACTGTAAACTTGCATGTGGTTCGGAGTGTCTGAAGTGTAGGGAAAATACAAATTATTAAGCAAAATACATCAATAGCTTTTTTGGTATATTTCATGAAGCAGTCAGATATTAAATGGATCCAGTTTGAAGTTAAGTGTATACAGGTTCAGACTCTAGTTAAATGTAATATTTGAAGGAAAATAGTTTTGTTCTAATTAATGATGCCACTTAACATTTTATACAGTTACTAATTTAATATTTGTCCTTTGAAATTCAGAGTAGAATAATGTATAATTTTTAATTTTTTTTAAGGTTGGCTTAACTATCCTTTGGAGAAGATAGGATTCTGGAGAACTCTGGAAGCCATTATCCAAGGATTAACTGGAAATAAACCCAGAGCAGATGATTTCAAGTGGGCTCAGAAAACAAAGTAACCTTGCCAATGTTCTGACTTTTCAAACCACTTTTTGCCAACTAATTGCACCAGCCAAACCTATGACTGCAGTCTGAAAATGATGTACCCTGGAAGCACATTCTATTCCAAAAATGAGGACTCATAAAATTGAAGATGTTTGAAGGAACTTGAAAGCATTTGAATAATGATCCTTTAATGTAGCCATGTTTGTTTCTCAAATTAACATTCACATAATGTAATATGAACACAGTGTATGTTGCACTTGACATTAATGAGGTCAATAGAAATGTGTTCTAGGGACACAATCGTTTAGCTATGGGTATACTGGAATTTCATCTCGGGGATGGAATTGCTACAAAATTGCAGTGTCCAAATGGTGCTTGCTTGTTTTGTCTTCTATAATACTGACAAGGCCTTAAAAATAACTTGTTTGCCAGAAATATTTAACTTTATTATTTGAATGTGTGTGTGTATATAATATATATATATTTAAAATGTAAAACTGCTGCATACTAGTTATTATTGTTCAATTTAAAGTCATACTTTACAAGTGCTTGCATATAGTATTAGGCAATTTGGCCTATGATCTGTTTTTTTTTACCATAGCTGCTTAAAATACAAGAAGGATTTAACTTTTCATTGAGGAGTGGTTCAATATTAATATTTTTTAATGTCTCATTCTGCTGTCCAGTATTTTACAATTTGGAACTATTGTGGAAGCTTTAAGGTTTGAAAACCAAAAGCACCTTGCCACAGGGGTCCAAGGCTTTATAAGATCTAGGAATATAAAACACTTTGCACATCAGAAATTTAAATTTGTTGTTGATTTTTAGTACCTGTTGATAAGATAGCTTCGCGTAGTCCTGTGGCTTCAAATACAATTGCCAAATAACAAATTGAGCCATTCCTAATACCTGCAAATTATTTGTGAATCTGGGTTCTAGAATTAAGGAATATTTGCATTTTACTGGGAAAATTTCTGAATAGTTTGATACCACTCATACCAGTATTACTTCTGTAAATAAAGCCAAGGCCAACAATAATGACAACTTGGAGCCTGCGTCATTAGAAATGTTACCATGATTTGAACTTAAAATGGCTTATAATAAGATATCTCCATTCCTAGGACTAGCAAATTTACATAATTCAGTAAATGGGTTTATTCATTTTAAGCATAGTGAGTGAATTCTTGACTTAGAACTTCCCAAGATTTCAGCTCATCATTTTGATTAAAAAAGTTTATTACATTTTTATCTATTTACATATGATTTTTGACTGGAGGTCCAATCCTGAGTTAATTACTTCCATTTTTTCCCTTCTTGCCTCCCCTCCCCTCAAGTTCTTCTCTCCTTTTCCCTTCCCTTGAAGTCACTTTTTATTTCTCTCCTTTTGGTTACTTTGCTTTTCTATTCTCCTGTCACAATTCACCTTGGGGTCTCCTTTTGTGCCTTGCTTGGCATTCTCTGGCAGTTGAGCAACAACCCAACTGTCCCTTATTACTTTGTCTTCCTTTCCATTCTTCCCACCTCATCCACTATCATCACTTTGGACTCTGGCAATGGACTGACAGTCACACCTCCACATTCTCTTCCATAATGTCCATTCACTTGGAACGGATATTTTTCTGACATTCTAACTTTTACTGAGACTTCTTGCCCCACCTAAAATGCCATTGAGGCAGTGAGTCCCTTATCAAATCAAATTTTTCTTTTCTGCTTCTTTTAAAATCCTCGTTGGCTACTGCTGTTCCCCAGTCTCACCGAGTTTCTCACCAAAACACACTACTTCCTTTATTCCCTCAGCTGTCATTAAAATGAAACCTTCTCATCAATATATGTGATTTTCATCTTGGCTTCCTTCTCTTGCATTCTCAAACACCTGTTGTCCCTAAATCTCCCTCCATATAAACTTTCCTGTTAATATAGTCACACGTTGTCTGGCCTCACGACGTTTATGCTGTTGATCATAGAACAAAACAGCAAAGCACCTTTCCAAATTCAAACTGCTTACCATTTGACTATCCATTCACTATCCTGCTCAATCACACTTTCGCATTAAACTTTCATAGCTGGTTCACAACAGAAATTTTGATCTTTCCTATTCCGTTGGAATCCATTGTCATGGCCCTCATCTTTGCTCCTTCAAGCGCAAGCAGTACAGATTGGAATGCATCCAGTGAACCACTGTTTTACCATTCATCACCAGATCTAACTGGATTACTTTAATGCTGATGGACCGTGTTCTTTGCCACAACCTCCCACTATTCCAGAATTGTCCTGGACAGCAAACAAAATTCAGTTTGTTTCCTTACCTACCAATCATTTGCTTAAACACCTCTTCCTTTCCAAAACACCATCCCTGACAAATGTGAAAAGCTCATGGCCATAGGTTTTTAAATTCTCTCGAGCTCTTTCCTTCTAATCTCTCTCCTCCATCATCATCTTGTTGAGGTCATGTTGCCAATGGGATTCCCTTACTCACTTTAACTAAACTATTGACCATCCAAGTTCCCTTCCTGGTCTGTATGTGGCTGATACTATAAATGGTTCCTTCCCTTCGTCAAGACTGGCATTGGCATCTCTTGGGGCAGGGAGGGGGGAGTGGAATAAAACCTCATGACTATATCCTTGGACACTAGAGAAGAAAATAGATTGAAGGGAGTAAAGTGATTGAAGATGTCACATGTTTTGTAAAATTATGCCTATATTTCCTACAAAGCCATGTTTGAATATCCCAAACACATTTCTGTCAGACTACACTGAAACAGCGCTAATCAAAATTCACAATGTTAATGTAACTAACTGTGGCGCATTATCCTTCGCTATACCTTTTGAAACTTTTGGCCCCTGACATACATTCTACCATCTCACCTACTACATCACTTCCCTCGCTATTGTCTTGAATTGAATTAGACTGCTGGAACCTGTGGTATTCCAGATGAGCTGGCAAACCCATGCATGCTCTATTAGAAAGGCCACTTACACTCATTTTCAACATCACCTCTGCCTCAGTTCCTCTTCGGTTGAAAGCCTGATGTCTTTGCCCTAGAAAGACTTGTATCGTGGAGCCTGGTGTTGGCAGGGTTCCATCCTTCAAGCCATAATCTTCAACTTGCCCAAAAACTCTTGCCAACATTTTATCCAATGTAACCTTTTTTTTGGGGGGGGGGGGGGTGCGGCTGGGAGAAGGGGTGTGTGGACAGTTTGTTTAACTGTGTCACACCTTTCGAATGTCTTTTTGTATAGCTGCACATGTGCATTAATTTGTGCACAGCCTACATAGTGAACTTTCAGGCTGCCCTGCAGCCATGCGGTTTGCAGAGAACCTCAATCTAATCCCACATCAGACCCTGCTCATCTATCATCACCACATTGGTTGGTTCCCTCAATTCCTCCAATTTAAAATTCTTAATATCTTGTTTAAATCCCTTCATGGCTTTGCCAATTTGTCTAACCTTGTCTGCTCTCAAAATTTTCTCAAGAACTCTGTTCCTCTGATTCTGGCCTTTTATGTATTCTGCCCTCAGTACTCTTGCTATCCAAATGAGTGCTTGTAATTTCCTTCCTAAACTGTCTGCTTCTCTGTCTTATTTCTCCTGTTGCTTCCTTCCCCCACTTTAAGAACTTCCTTGCAACCCACCTCCTTGATCAAAAGTTTGGTAAACCATACTATTAAGTCCTCCTTTGACTTGATTTTGAAGGGTATGTATATCTATGTTAAAAGTGCTGTGTGAATGCAAGTTGTTGAGCATTCTTGCTCATCTTCTGGTGAGCAAATATGTAATTTTTATTTTAAAACATTGAAGTGCCCAAAGTGATTGATTAGCTATGAAAGGGATTCAAAATGTGTATATAATTTAGCATTCAATTTTCTGCCAGCTTATCTTCCTGAGCTTTAGCAGAACTTGTAGTAGATAAGCCTTACTGTTTTGTATCACTTTCTCATTCCTCTTCTCGCTCTCATTTCCTGGTCAATAATGTTTTTGTGTAATTTTTTAATTCATTTTTCTAGTGAGCATGATGGTTACCAGCAATACATTTAAATAAAATTAATTAAATGTGACTCTTATTTATGGCCTGCAAAAACACAGACAGTATATAAATCAACGTTAAAGGTTATCGAACAAAATATATTTGAAGGAGTAACTCTTAGATGTATTACAAAGTTAGCATGAAATTCAAGGTATATTTCACTGACTGTTTAGCATTTGAAATTAAATGATTTGTTTTCTTCAATGTCTTTTTTTCCCTCCAATTATCTGTTTAAAGCACTTTGGCAAATTGACAATAGTATGCAGGGTCTGTGATTTTGTTATGAAGTATTTTCATGCCGTTGATTACATGTTTTGATTTTATTTTCAAGATTAGAGTTGCAAACAAAGCTTAAGACCCTGCTAGCCATGTTCAGTGAAAAGGCTGTATTCTTCATCTGGCCTCTTCAGTTGTATTATTGGGACCATTCTGTTTCCTTCGCTCTGATCATGCATACTTTAAAGTCAAAATTCTGAAGTGTTAGAAGGTGTCCAGTGCTTTGATATTTTTTCCACTCCAAAAAATTTTTTGTTATATTTTTGTGCTACGAGAACCTGATCCTTATGATATGCATTCTGCCGCCATTAACTTCAGAATGTATACTATAAATGTGACACTTATGGGAAAACTTATTGTAATTTTATAATTTGTGAAGTAAACTTAATTGGATAAAATAAAGATCCTGCGATCAAAGGCAAACTGTGTCCAACGATCTTATTTGTGCGTGAAGGGATGTGCCATTGTTCCTTTATATAAAAAAAAACTTGATTTACTTAGATAAAAGCAAATTATTGCAGCTGCTGGAATCTGAAACCAAAAGAGAAAATGCTGGAAAATTTCAGTAGGTTTGGCAGCATCTGTAAGGAGAGGAAAGCGCTGATGTTTTGAGTCCAGATGACCCTTCGTCAAAATACAAAGGGTTTGACAAAGGGCCATCTGTACTCGAAATGTAGGCTCTTTTCTCTGCTGGCAAATGCTGCCAGACCTGCTGAGATTTTCCAGCATTTTCTCTTGATTTATTCAGAATTGCATTCCAATGCACCTTTTATATTGTAAATTAAGGGCACTATCTTGTTCACCTAGATATATTAAATCATAAGTTTTTGAATTGTTAGCCAAAGTTAATTAAAGTTAGAAGGTTTCCAAGAGGAAAATAATTTTTGAATAATCAATATCTTAAACATATTTGTACTGCAGACCTGTGTGGCCACCATCTCTGGTACTTTATATACACCTGTGTTGGTGTGATATCATTGCAATGTTTCAGCTTGACCTGTGGTCTCATCTATCGATTTCAGCTGGATCTTTGCAGGTCAGATACTCCAGAAAATCTCCCTGAAAATTTCAGTCTCCATGATCTTACCTTAGATTTAAGACATGAGTCATATGTTGGAATTTGTGATGGCAGATGAAGTGAAGATTGATGGAAGACAGTGTGTAATAGATGCAAGTGATTGAGTTTTGGATAAATGGCCATTTTTAAATTTTGGTGAAATATGAACAACATGATTTCAGCTTGATTATGTTGAACTGAAAAATTATTCTTGTTCACCCAATCATGATGGTGATTAAGCAGTTGGATAACACTTTGATGGAAGAAAGGTAGAATGAAGTGTCATTAATTTACAATATAAAAGGTGCATTGGAATGCAATTCTGAATAAATCAAAAGAGAAAATGCTGGAAAATCTCAGCAGGTCTGGCAGCATTTGCCAGGAGAGAAAAGAGTCTACATTTCGAGTACAGATGGCCCTTTGTCAAACCCTTTGTACTTTGACATGTGAAAAAAAAGACCCATGTCTGCAAATGATGTTGCTGAGAGAAATGTGCATAGGAGGAAAAAGGAGCCAAAAGTGGAGCCTTGGAGTACTGTGCAGGGGCATAACCATTACAATTGAGGCAATTGTTTTTCTGTGACAAGTAAAGATGGAGCCAAGTCGGGACGTGATCTTGGAAAGAAAGATTAATGAGGAAGCAACGATTGGCTCTGTTCAGTACCACAGTGGGGTCAAGGAAGGACGGTGTCCCCAATAAATATCACAAAATATATTGGTATCTTTCATTAGGGTAGTTTTAGTGTTATGAGCATTTTGGAAAATGAATTGAAAGAATTTGAAACCATATTGATAGAATTGGTAACAAACCATTTATGGATTGGAAAGGAGGAAGATTATTGTACTGAAAGGAATTGTTCGGTTTTTTTGAGTGGAGGGTAATGATGGGAGATGGAATGATTGGAGGAACTGAGCCATAGATCCATTGATGAACCTACCAGGGAGTGAGCTATCTTAGATCTGGTGTTGTGTAACAAGGCAGGAAGAATTAGGGATCTTATTGTGAGGGATCCTCTTGGGGTGAGTGATCATTGTATGGTTGAGTTTTTGATGCAGATGGAGGATGAGAATGTAGGGTCCCGAACCTGTGTCCTCTGTTTGAACAGAGGGGAGTACGATAGGATGAGAGAGGAATTGGTAAATGTAGGTTGGGGGCGCAGATTGTTTGGTAGACGACTGAGGAACAGTGGAGGATTTTTAAGGAGATCTTTTTCGGTACTCAGCAAAAATATATTCCGATGGTAAAGAAGTAATGTAGGAGAAGGGATAGCCAGCCGTGGTTATTGAAGGAAATGAAGGAGAGTATTAAAAGCTGATGCATTCAGAGTGGCTAAAAGTAGTGGGCGATTAGAAGATTGGGAAAGGTTTAAAAATCAACAAAGAATGACTAAGAAGTTGATAAAGGAAGGAAGGATAGACTATGAAGTGAAACTAGCACTAAATATAAAAAAGGACAGTAAGACTTTTTACAAATATATAAAGAAGAGGAGGCTGGCTAGAATGAATGTTGGACCCTTAGAGGATGAGAGGGGGGATTTAGTGTTGGGAGATGAGGAAATGGCTGAGGCCTTAAATAAGTTTTTTGCCTCGGTCTTCATGGAGGAGGACACGAATAATTTGCCAGATATTAAAGATAGAAGGATGGTAGAGTTGAGGGCCTGAATGCGATTACTGTCACTAGAGAGGTAGTGCTTGATGGACTCATGGGACTGAAGGTGGACAAGTCCCCAGGATCGGATGGAATGCATCCCAGGGTTCTGAAGGAAATGGCAGAGGTGATAGTGGATGCCTTAGTAATTATTTACCAAAATTCGCTGGATTCCGGGGAAGTGCCGGAAGATTGGAAAACGGCTAATGTTACGCCGCTGTTTAAAAAAGGCAGGGAATTATAGGCCGGTTAGTTTAACATCTGTAGTTGGAAAAATGCTTGAATCCATCATCAAAGAAGAAATAACGAGGCACCTGGAAAGGAATGGTTTGATAGAGCAGACGCAGCATGGATTTGTTAAGGGGAAGTCGTGTTTGACAAATTTATTGGATTTCTATGAGGATGTGACTAGTGCGGTAGACAGAGGGGAACCGGTGGATGTGGTGTTTCTAGATTTTCAAAAGGCGTTTGATAAGGTGCCTCATAAAATGTTGCTACAGAAGGTTAGGGTGCACAGAGTTGGGGGTAAGATGTTAGCGTGGATAGAGGATTGGTTGTCTAATAGGAAGCACAGAGTTGGTATCAATGGCTGCTATTCTGATTGGCGGTTGGTGGCTAGTGGGATCCCTGTGAATAAATAATAATAGGTACATGACAATTTTGGTAATTTAAAAGATCAAGCAGAATATGCAAAATATAAAAAAAATTTCATCATCTTTACCATCCTTCAAAATCTTGGGAGTAATTGAAGAATTGGATGATGAGTGGTAGGCATGGTATTACTTCTGCTAACAAGAACCTGAGTTGTTGATGTACGGTGAGGTAAGTTATGTGGATCATTGCTGGACCAAGATCCTTGAGTTAAGTATCTTATCACACTCGAAATATCTTGACTCTGCAGGCTATAGCAGCTCAATTCCAGGCAGATATTTGTAGGTCAGATATACCAGTAAACCTCCCAGAGAAAACAACCATCTTCTCATGGGAAACTGGGGATGGACATGGCAGGTTTGACATCACCCATATCATGAAATTTTTTTAAAATTTTGCATATTCTGCTTGATCTTTTAAATTACCAAAATTGTCATGTACCTATTATTATTTATTCACAGGATGTTGGCAGTGTTGGCTAGTCCAGTGCTCACTGATCATTCCTAGTTTTCCTTGAGAAAGTGATAGTGAGCTATCTTCTTGAACTGCTGCAGTCCATGCAGCGTAAATGCACCTACAGTGCTGTTGGAGAGTTCAAGGATTTTGACCCAGCGACATTAAGGGAACAACAATATAGTTCCAACACAAGATGTTGTGTGACTTGAAGGGGAACTTGTCGGTGGTGGTGTTCCTATGCCTCTGTTGTCTTCCTAGACTGTAGAAGTTGCAGATTTGGTAGGTTCTGTTGAAAGAGCCTGCAGTGTATCTTTAAGGGTTATGGGGACCATGCAGGAAGATGGAGATGAGGCTGGGATGAGATCAATTACGCTCATATTGACTTGCCAAGCAGGTTTGAAGGGTTGAATTGCTGACCCCTGTTCCTAATTCTCATATGTTCTTGTCAATGCTACACATAGCTGCCACTGTGCACCAGTAGTGGAGGGACTGAATGTTTAAAGGGGTGGATTTTGATTTGATTTCTTATTGTCATATGTATTGGTATACAGTGAAAAGTTGTATTTCTTGTGTGCTATACAAAGCATACCATTCATAGCGTTCATAAGGAAGAAGGAAAGGAGCATATGCAGAATGTAGTGTCATAGCTAGGGTGTAGAGAAAGATCAACTTAAAATGACGTGGCTCCATTCAACAGGGAAGAAGTGATGACAAAAATCTCTCCCTCAATGTCAACAAAACAAAGGAGATTGTCATCAGAAGTGTACTGTTGAACATACCCTGTCTGTATCAACAGGGACAAAGTAGAAATAGCCAAAAGCTTCAAGCTTTTAGGTGTCCAGATCATCAAAAGCTGTCCTGGTCCCCTCATGCTGACACTATAGTTAAGAAAGCCCACCAATGCCTCTACTTTCTCAGAAGACTAAGGAAACATGGCATGTCAGCTATGACTCTCACTGATTTTTACAGATGCACAATAGAAAGCATTCTTTCTGGTTATATCACAGCTTGGTATGACTCTTGCTCTGCCCAAGACCACAAGAAACTGCAAAAGGTCATGAATGTAGCCCAATCCATCATGCAAACTAACCTCCCAACAATTGACTCTGTCTACACTTCCTGTTGCCTCGGCAAAGCAGCCAACATAATTAAGGACCTCACGCATCCCAGACATTCTCTCTTCCACCTTCTTCCGTTGGGAAAAAGGTACACAAGCCTGAGGTCACATATCAACTGACTCGAGAACAGCTTCTTCCCTGCTGCCATCAGACTTTTCAATGGACTTACCTTGCATTAAGTTGATCTTTCTCCACAACCTACCTATGATTGTAACATTACATTCTGCACTCTCGTTTCCTTCTCTGTGAATGGTGCGCTTTGCATAGCATGCAAGAAACAATACTTTTCACTGTATACTAATATATGTAACAACAATAAATCAAATCAAAAGAAGCTGTCCTTGAGTTTGTTGGTACGTGGTCTCAGACTATTATTTTTTCCTGACAGAAGAAGCTGAGAGTATGTCCGGGGTGCATGGGGTCCTTGAGAACACTGGCTGTTTTGCTGAGGCAGCAGGAAATCTAAACCCAACCGTAACCTCTCTGGTCTATTTGCTAAGAATGAATGAATTGCACTGAAGGAATTGATTTGATTTATTATTGTCATAAGTAGTAGTATACAGTGAAAAGTATTGTTTCTTGTGCACTTTAAGAACATAAGAACATAAGAACATAAGAAATAGGAGCAGGAGTAGGCCATCTGGCCCTTCGAGCCTGCCCCGCCATTCAATAAGATCATGGCTGATCTGTCGTGGCTCAGTTCCACTTTCCCGCCCTCTCCCCATAACCCTTAATCCCCTCTCTTATCAAAAACCCATCAACCCGCTTCTTAAAAATATTTAGCGAGGCAGCCTCCACCACTTCAACGGGCAGAGAATTCCAGAGATTCACCACCCTTTGAGTGAAGAAGTTCCTCCTCAACTCCGTTCTGAACTGCCCCCCCTTTATCTTGAGGCTGTGCCCCCTAGTCCTACTGTCTTTTTTGAGCGGGAAGAGTCTTTCCACCTCTATCCTATCCATCCCATTCATCATCTTATACGTCTCAATGAGATCTCCCCTCATTCTTCTAAACTCTAACGAGTACAAGCCTAGTTTATTCAGCCTCTCCTCATAGCTCAACCCCCTCAACTCCGGTATCAGCCTAGTAAACCTCCTCTGCACTCCCTCCAAGGCCAAAATATCCTTGCGCAGGTGCGGCGCCCAAAACTGCACACAGTACTCCAGCTGCGGCCTCACCAATGCCCTATACAGCTGCAGCAAGACCTCCCTACTTTTATATTCAATCCCCCTCGCTATGAAGGCCAGCATCCCATTCGCCTTCCTGACCACCTGCTGCACCTGCAGGCTGGGTTTTTGCGACTCATGCACAAGGACCCCGAGGTCCCTCTGCACCGTCGCCTGCTGCAGTTTTTCGCCACGTAAGTAATAGTTCTATGAGGATGTGTCTAGGGCGGTGGATAGAGGAGAGCCGGTAGATGTGGTCTTTCTGGATTTTCAGAAGGCGTTTGATAAGGTACCTCACAAGAGGTTACTGCAGAAGGTCAGAGGACATGGAGTTGGGGGTAGGGTGTTAGCGTGGATAGAGGATTGGTTGTCAAATAGGAGGCAGAGAGTGGGGGTCAATGGGTGCTATTCGGATTGGCGGTTGGTGACTAGTGGAGTGCCCCAGGGGTCGGTGCTGGGGCCTCAGCTATTTACCATTTATATAGATGATCTGGAGGAGGGAACCGAGTGTAGGGTGTCGAAATTTGCTGATGACACCAAGATTGGGGGAAAGGCAAATTGTGCGGAGGGTGTGGAGAGTCTGCAGAAGGATCTAGATAGGCTGGGCGAATGGGCCAGGAAATGGCAAATGGAATTTAATGTTGGCAAGTGTGAGGTGGTCCACTTTGGTAGGAAGAATGGTAGGAAGGACTATTACTTTACAGACAATGCATACCATTCATAGAGAAGGAAAGGAGAGGGTGCTATGAGGAGAGGCTGAATAGATTAGGCTTGTACTCGTTAAGAGTTTAGAAGAATGAGGGGAGATCTCATTGAGACGTATAAGATGATGAATGGGATGGATAGGATAGAGGTGGAGAGACTCTTCCCGCTCAGAAAGATAGTAGGACTAGGGGGCATAGCCTCAGGATAAAGGGGGGGCGGTTTAGAACGGAGTTGAGGAGGAACTTCTTCACTCAAAGGGTGGTGAATCTCTGGAATTCTCTGCCCATTGAAGTGGTGGAGGCTGCCTCGCTAAATATTTTTAAGATGCGAGTTGATGGGTTTTTGATGAGAGAGGGGATTAAGGGTTATGGGGAGAGGGCGGGAATGTGGAACTGAGCCAAGACAGATCAGCCATGATCTTATTGAATGGCGGGGCAGGCTCGAAGGGCTAGTTGGCCTACTCCTGCTCCTATTTCTTATGATCTTAGAACAGTCGTAGCTAGGGTGTAGAGGAAGATAAACTTAATATAAGGAAGTTCCATTCAAAAGTCTGACGGCAGCAGGGAAGAAACTGTGCTTGAGTTGAGTGGCATGCAATATCAGATTTTAGTGTTTTTTTCCCAGATGGAAGAAGGTGGAAGAGAAAACGCCCCTGGTGCCTGGGATCCTTGATTATGCTGGCTGCTTTGTTAGAGAACAGGAAGTGTAGACAGAGTCAACGGATGGGAGGCTGGTTTGTGTGATGAACTGGACTTCGTTCACAATCATTTGTCGCTTCTTGTCTTGGTCTGAGCAAGCTGTGATACAACCATAATTCCCGGCATTTTCCATAATTACTAAAACAAACTGTCCTTGCAAGGTGAGACAAAAATTAAGCTTTAAGCGAGGGGAAGCAGCTTTGGGTAGCTAGATACCGATGAATCTGGCAGATGGATATGGGAGTGGTTGCAATCCATTTCAATGGAAGGAGCTGAGTGTGATCTGTGAGTGAAGACTCAGTGACTGAGATCAGCGAAGCCGGAATTCCGTCCCCCGCTCCAGCGTGTGCAGGGGAAAGCGCAGCGCAGCGCCGCGCACGCCCATGGACGTCACTGCCCCCGCCCGCCGCGCGCAGCGCAGCGCTGTGCCCGCGGAGGGAGAGGGCGCGTGCGCGCACGTCCGTCGCTGCCCCCTCCCCCGGCCGCCGTGCGCGCTCCCCGCCGGCAGTTCCCGCGTTTAGTGACGTCACAGCCGGAGGAGGTCAGCAGCGACCGGTAGCGACACAAGATGGCGACCACCGGGAGTAAGAGTGAGTGAGAGAGGGAAAGAAGGGAGCGAGGGGCTTGGGGGTAGCGGCTCTCTCCTTCCTCCCCCTTCCCCAGCTTTAGGGAGTCTCCGCTGGAGTGGAGGGGGACCCGCCTGGCTCCCGAATGCGGTGCCTTGCTGGGAGTTGGTTGGGAGGAGGAGGAAGGGCCGGGCCTAGGGGAGGGGGTGCTGCTGCTGGATTGTGGTGCGGGCGAGTTGGGAAACAGCGGGCGGGGTAATCCTCGCTGTTTTTTTCAGATGGGAGAGGGGTCAGCCGTCAGTGCTTTCGTTTTCATTGAGGGAGCCGCCTCCCCCCCCCCACTCGGCGGCCTAGCGGATTAGTCATCGGGAGGAGGAGAGAAAGAGGAAGCGCCTTTTAATCGGAAATAAAACCTTTTGTTTTTATTAGATATCCAGTGCCATCCTGGTTGATCCGCTCCGCTGAGCAGTGTTGGTAGTGTTCCTGCCGCTCTGGTTTGCCTGCCCTGTGCCTTAGCTGGGTGAGGCTGCGCCGCTTTCTCTTTCTCTCTCGTTTCGTGGGGTTTTGTCTGCACATAACGCAGGCCAACCTCCTCCTACCTTGTGTGTTTGGGTAGCTGGGGGAGTTCCCTCCCTGAAACTTGCTTTTTATGACTTTAAAACATCTGTTTAGGTATTTCAAATTTAATTCTGACGAGTGTTGGCAATCGTCATTTCATCTAACGCAGAGACAACCCGATTTTCTTTTACTTTCAGCTATTGTGAAAGGACTAGGTGGTCGCTTGTTCCACATTTGTTAGAACTGTTTTGAAGAATCTTGAATGTCAAATTTCTATTTTATGTTTTGAATTTGAATCCACCATTTGAAATTTATCTTAAATATCAGCTTGATTTGGGACTGCTTGAAGGTCTTGGTTTTAAAGCTCAATCGTGTATTTGTAAAGTTTTATTCATTCACATATGACACGCACACACCCCCCACTGGCAAGTATTCTAGTGGACTTGTCAAATTTGCAATCTCCCTCCAGAATTTTATCCGAATTTTAATGTTGAATTTGTAATTGTCTTCTGGGTTTATCAATTCTGGAGGAGAGGGTATGAGAGCAGGACACAAAAACTTAAAGGGTTTTAACATTTTATCATAAATTAAGTTGGTTAATAATGGGAGAACGTTTTCGCTGGTAAAATGAAGCAGTGGATGAGATGCAAATATTTATCTTCATTTTCACAGAAGTGGTAATGGGATTGTAATAGTGGAAATGAGAAGGTATGAGAGAAGAAAATGAAACAATTAGATAAGGAATTGATGGTGCAATTCAGAGTTGGGTCCTAATGACATGCATCCAGGAATTTGGGGAAATAGAAACTTTAGCCTCAATATTTCATACATTTTGTGCAGTCACTAACATAACATGCTCAAGAAGCAAGGAAAGATGAAAGAATGTAACTAATTATTAACCAATTAACATCGGGGTGAGTGAATTTCTAGATATTAGGATCTGAGATATAATACAATGAATTGCTCATTTTAAAAAACTGTTCCGGTCTCCTTATTTAAGGAAGCAAGGATGTAAGTGGCAGTCAAAAGTTTACTAGGTTGATAATCTGGAGTGAATGGGCTGTCTTAGGAGGATAGGTTGGGCTTGAATTTAGAAGAGTGAGCAGCGACTTGATTGTAGTTTAGAATGGTGTAGGGTCTAGAAAAGGTGGACTTGGAAAGGCTGTTTCCTCTTCTGGACAAGTCCAGAATTAGGGAGCACTGTTTTAAAATTAGGATTCCTCTTTTTGGACTGAGATGAGATTTTCTGTTGAGGTTGTGTGACTTTGGAACTGTGTCAAAAGTTACTGCTATGCAAGGGAATGAACGTTACTGGGGAATATGAGAATGTGGAACTCAAACCACAAACAGATCAGCCATGGCTGGCATGGTAGCACAGTGGTTAGCACTGCTGCTTCACAGCTTCAGGGACCTGGGTTCAAATCCCTGCTCAGATGACTGTTTGTGCGGAGTTTGCACATTCTCCGTGTCTGTGTGGGTTTTCTCCAGGTGCTCCGGTTTCCTCCCACAGTCCAAAGATGTGCAGGCTAGTTTGGCCATGCTAAATTGCTCCTTGGTGTCCTGGGATGCATAGATTAGAGAGGGATTAGTGGGTAAATATGTGGGGTAGGGCCTGGGTGGGATTGTGGTTTGTGCTGGCTCGATGGGCTGAATGGCCTCTTTCTGCACTGTAGGATTCTATGATCTTATTGAATGGCAGAGCAGGTTTGAAGAATCAAATAGGCAACTTCTCCCCCTACTTGGTATGTTTTATATGTATGTCCTTAAATTGGAAGTGAATCATATTAAAGGGAAGCATAGATAGTAAGCTAATCAGGATAAAAGTATTGACAAATAAAATGTTTGGATGATTAGATTTAACAGGTGGTATCTTTTTGTGGTCAATATTAAGACCATAAGGAGTTACCATATTAACATTGACACAAGTAAGGAAGCTGGTTATCCAGAGAGGACATAGCTCTGGAAGAAAGAAGGTAGGGCAAAGAGATGCCAGTTGAAATTCAATGTTGGACCAAAGAACAGGAGTAGTAGTATTTGAGCATTAACTTAAAACTTTTGAAAGAGCGAGCAGACACTTGATTTCAACATTCGGATTTTTAAACTGGGAGAAAAAGTTTAAAATGGGGTTTAAAAAAAATTTGCAGTTTTAGATATTGCTATAGAGATTGTCTGCCCGTCTACGGCGGCTATATTTGCGGCCAGGTGTCCCTGGAGAGGGAGCGTGCGGTGTCCACGGGCACAGTTGACACCTTCTGTGCCAGCTGGGCACCTCGGGCTGGGGTGTATTATAGACCCCGACAAGTACATTTTGATTTAATGTTTTAAGTTTTCTTTCGACTTTTTTTTGTTCGGGCCATCACCCCCTTCCTTTTTGGGGGGCTGCTCCTTTTAATTTGTCCTTAAGTTAATTTGAATTTGTTTACTTGTTTGGCATGCAAAAGAGCATCAAAGTAAAATGTCAAGATAAACCTGTGGAAAAGATTACTTAGGCAGCAGTTAAAATATTGCATCCAGTTTAGAATGCTGTACTTCAGAAAGGATACCAAGACCATGGAGAGGGTAAAGAGACGTACTCAGATGAATATCAGAGATGAGTCACTTAGCAAAGCCTGCTTTAATGATGATAATGTATAGGGGATCTGTTAGTTGTGCTCAGAATTATCAACGACTTTCAACAGGTAGATTTGATCAAGCTGTTTCTACTGTGTCATGTACATCTTGTTACCAATCATACAGAAGAAAAGATTAGGAAAAAAATCTTTCTGCCTATAACTTGGGACAAAGAGTGTCTTATTGAAATCAGAGATGGGAGCAAATTCTGTAACCATTTTGAAGAGGAGTGGTTAAGTATTTGGGGGGCAAAAATGTAAAAGAATTAGGAGAAGAGAGAAAGGATCAGAGTAATGGATTTTTTTAAGCTGGTGTGGGTGTAGTAAACTGCATGGCCACTTCCTGTGCTTTAAAATTGTATAGCATACACTTCTATATCTTTGTAGTTGTCCCTCAGTTTCTTCCTTTCAAATGAGCCGTCCCACATTTTTCAAGTCTTAAACCTCGAAAGCAAGATTTGTTTTGTATCTATTCTGGGGTGCAGTAATTCTCGTGCTGTGGAATTCGGGAGATATGAAAAGAAAACAATGCAAATACTGAATAACGAAATGTGCTACAAAGCAGGGTCTGCTATTATCTGTTATGAGGGCTGATGTTTCTACTGTGAAATCTCTATCTAGTTTTCTTTGTGACTGCCAATTGGTCTGCCATACATTCTAGCAACTTCTGTTTTTATTATGTTAAATTGAAGGTGTGGTGTGGCCTAACCAGATTAGAATTTCCTGCTTAAACTTCACAGTGGATTGAATAATTCAGCACTATTTATTTTGTCGGTTGTTAGTTGCTGAGTCAGCCAAAAAACTCCAGATCTCTTTCAGCTTCACATTTTGAGGTTTTACTCCCAATCAAGCAATTGTGTTAACTATACTATATACACAATACCGTGCAGGTGTAATTTTTGTTCTGTCCCCTACCCTATTTGTATATTTTACATACTTCATTTGTAAGATCCTGGCTGTCTGTTTGGATTCACTTGCATGCTCTCCCAATTTTCATGTCTGCAAATTTGATTAGTTTGTTTTGAAACCAAGTTAATGTAAATTTAAAGACAGTAGGGACCCAAGTCAGGTGGGGAGAAAAAGTGAGTGGACCTGTTTCCTTCAGTAATTTTTAAAAAAGCCCTGGGCTGTTTTATCTTTTGCAAGCCCCACTTTGTTGAATGGGCCTCAAATTCAAAGAAAATAATGTTCCCACCTAATCCATGCTGACTTTCATGTTCCACTTGAACATCTTTCTTCATCTAACTCTTCACCATTTTCTTCTATTCCTTCCTCTTAATTAAATAGCCTTCCCTTCAATGTTGAAATATTCATCTCGATCACTCCATGTTGTAGTGAGCTTTATGTTCTCACCACATAAAGAAACTTCTGAATTCTTTTGATTTCTTGCAAGTATCTAACTTTGATGGCCCCTGCTTTTGCACTTCCCCACAAGTGAAAACTTTATCAAAACATTTTATAATTATGCAGACTCCTGATAGGTCACCTCTCCAACATCTAAGAGGAGGAACTCAGCTTGCTTAACTTCTGATGCATATAATGGGTTTACATCTTCTCCCGTACTTATGTATCATATGTGGCCAGAATTGTAAATTGTGATCTCACCAGAGTTCAAAGCAAGTTGAGCATAACTTAACTTTTTGTTTCTAGTCTAGAAATAAACACTAATACATAGTTTATCTTTTTAATGGCCTTATTAACTTGTCATTGCTTTGTGATTTATGGATTTGCACTCTGAAATCCTTTGTTGCTATACTTTGCTCATGTTCTTATTTTCCAAGTAATATGTAGTTTCCTTATTTTTATTGGCAGAATGTTTTATACTTTAAAATTCATTTAATCCATTTGTCAATTAATGTGCCAATTCTGCAAGTTTATTGTCATTTTGTAATGTTACCCTTCTCAGTACTGACTATTACTGCCACGCCCCACCCTCACATTTGGAACTTGTTTCTGATTTCAAAGTCAAAATCATTAAATTGTGAATGACCATGGTCCCAACATAAATCCTTCCTTGTAGGACTCCACCTCTTGCCACTCTGAATAGCTATCCTTCACCTAAATTCTGCAGCAGGCGACGGTGCAGAGGGACCCCGGGGTCCTTGTGCATGAGTCGCAAAAACCCAGCTTGCAGGTGCAGCAGGTGGTCAGGAAGGCGAATGGGATGCTGGCCTTCATAGCGAGGGGGATTGAATATAAAAGTAGGGAGGTCTTGCTGCAGCTGTATAGGGCATTGGTGAGGCCGCAGCTGGAGTACTGTGTGCAGTTTTGGGCGCCGCACCTGCGCAAAGATATTTTGGCCTTGGAGGGAGTGCAGAGGAGGTTTACTAGGCTGATACCGGAGTTGAGGGGGTTGAGCTATGAGGAGAGGCTGAATAAACTAGGCTTGTACTCGTTAGAGTTTAGAAGAATGAGGGGAGATCTCATTGAGACATATAAGATGATGAATGGGATGGATAGGATAGAGGTGGAGAGACTCTTCCCGCTCAAAAAAGACAGTAGGACTAGGGGGCACAGCCTCAAGATAAAAGGGGGGTGGTTTAGAACGGAGTTGAGGAGGAACTTCTTCACTCAAAGGGTGGTGAATCTCTGGAATTCTCTGCCCGTTGAAGTGGTGGAGGCTGCCTCGCTAAATATTTTTAAGACGCGGGTTGATGGGTTTTTGATAAGAGAGGGGATTAAGGGTTATGGGGAGAGGACGGGAAAGTGGAACTGAGCAGCGACAGATCAGCCATGATCTTATTGAATGGTGGGGCAGGCTCGAAGGGCTAGATGGCCTACTCCTGCTCCTATTTCTTATGTTCTTATGTTCTTATTCTTTCTTGATAGCTACCTATCAATTCTGCTAATGTTGCCTGATTCCACATGCTGGCTGACTTCATCTATTATTTGGCACCTTATAAGAAAGTCTCATGAAAGTCTAGATAAATTACATCTTTTGCATTACTACCTCAAAGACTAGTCCTTAATTTTTGGTTTCTAGATGTTTTATTTTCTTCCTGCTTAGGAATTCCATTATTTTTCCTAACGCCATTATTCAGCCAATTGGTCTGTAATTCCCTGGGCATGTTCTAAGTCCTTTCTTGAATATAGATATTAGCTATCTGCACCTTTCTGTAATGAATTATTGAATATGTGTACAAATGCCTCTGTCTCTTTATATTCTTTTAAAATGTGTGGATGAGATCAGGGTTTTATACTGTTTAATTTTATTTAATTATTTCTCTTTTAAATGCAACTATATTATTTAAATATCATATCATCTAATAGCATGCCCACCTAATGTGTTCCTGTTTAAAACTGAAGCAAAGTAATTAATGTTTCTACCATCTTGCTTTTGCTAACTGATTTCTGTTCTATCCATTTCTTAAGGATTCTCATCAAGATTTTCCTATTCTCATCAAGATTTTCCTTTTTAAATTTATGTACTAGTAAAATATTTTACTGTTTTATATACCTTTTATATTTTTTGGTTCCTTTGACTTCCAAACTTTTTTGCCCTCCTAATAACCCCTGCCATGCTCTCCACTGCATGTAGTTAATGCACACCTCCGTTTTCCCTTCAGTTTTTAATCGATTGTCTCAAGAGTTTAGTTTGTTTTTTGTTCTTTATTTAGTTGAATATATTTTTTCTTTGATTCTGTTGAACACTTCAAAAAAAATTCCCATTGCTGCTCTGTCATTATTGCTCAGATTGTTGCTCATTTTATTTCTAAGTTCGATTGTTCTCCCCCCAGCAATGCTTTAAATTGGGATTTTCAAGTCTGTTACGCCAGTCCTAGCTATATGTGTCCTTTTCAATAATTATCTTAAACTGCGTTATGTTATGGTCATTGTTACAAAGGTGTTCCCCTTTTACTTCTCTTATCCAACAGTGCATATTCGAGTAGCGAATTTTCCTTTTATCAGGCTTTTTAAATAATAAGTTAGAAAGGAGTCCTGTGTACATTATAGGAATTAAATTCCATTATTCTTTTTATCTATTTCAGGTTAAATAATTTTGAGATTGTTAAAATCTCCCACCGTTATTCTATATTTTATCACTCATTTCCTTAAGTTATTTGCATATTTCTTCCTCCATCTGTAGATTTGTCCTTATTAGTGTGATTAATCATTTTTTAAATCTGTATCTACATTGATTCTATTTCTGTTCTAATAGTTGTGCCATTTTTTTCAACTACCGAAAAAGGGTAAAAAAGGTCAGGAAGTCAAAAAGGAATGAAAAATTATAAAGGTATATAAAACAAAATAGTAAAATATTTTATTGGTACATAAATTTAAAAAGGAAAGTCTTGATGAGAGTAGGGCCATTAAGAGATGGATAGAACAGAAATCAGTTAGCAAAAGCAAGAGGGCAGAAATACTAATTAGTTTGCTTCAGTTTTAAACAGGAACACAGATTAGATGGGAATGCCATCAGAAGATGAGATTTAAATTATATAATTGCATTTAAAATAGAGAAATATTAAATAAATCCAACTAGTTCACTTGCCTGTTTTCTCCATCTTTTTCTAAGTATGTTATCCTCTGCAATGTTTAATTACCATTCTGTAGTCGTGTCTCAGTTATATTTACAACGTCTGGTTACTCACAATGTGTTATTGCCTTCAGTTCTTCTGCTGCAGGCACTGTAATGTGGAGATGCTGGTGTGGAACTGGGATAAGCAAATCTCAGTTAGTGAGACAGTTGCAAAATCTCACTAACTGTCCTGGCTGGAGACAATACACACCTCTGTAACCTGTGTTTGGTCCTCCCTCCACTCACATTGTCTGTGCCTTTAAGACTTCATTACCTGTAAAGACTTGCATTCCAACCATTATCTTGCAAATTGAGTTGTCTGTATATGATCTTTTGTGAACACAAGCCCTCACTCACCTGATGCTGGAGCCGGAGAGACACAAAGCTAGTGACAAATAAACCTGTTGGACTTTAACCTGGTGTAGTGAGACTTCTTACTGTGCAGGCACTGTACGCATTGACATACAGACAATTTAACCAATTTTTGATGGTTTCTCTCCCTCTATTTTTACATCTGTTTACACCTCTGTTCTATAACTCTTTACTCCCTGGTCACTTAGTTCTCCTTTACTTGATCCTGTGCTGTCCTGTACTCCGTTTATATTTAGGCTTGTTTTATTTCTTGTAGACTCCACCTCCCTCTTAGGCTAAAACCTATGCCACTTCCCTGTTTACTTTTTATTTCAGGACACTGATTTAATTCTCAAAAATCAAGTCTGATGGTCCAATGCAGTACTGTGGTAGTGCTGCACTGCCAGACTTTCAGATATGACATTGAGATCCTCTTTGTCCCCAGATGAACGCAAGAGATTCTGTGGTGTTATTTCGAAGCAGAGCAGGGGAGTTGAGATATTCTGGCCAATATTTATCTCTCAATTAAAGGCTGTTTGTTTTGTGATCTTGTAATTGTTATATTGCTATTTGTGGGAGATTGCTGAGTGCAAGTTGGCTGCTGCTGCATTTCTAACAGTGCTTGGTGACTACACCTCAAAATCGTTCATTCACTGTAAAGCACTTTGAAACATCCAGATTTTGGATAAATGTAAGTCTTTCTAGTTCAGCTGGAGCCCATCCCAACTATAGCCCATTCCAACTATACAGCTCCTTTCCGTCCCAGTGTTAGTGCCCTGTGAAAAGGAAACCCTTTAACTATGTTAATCTTCCTGACTTGCCTGTCTCTATGCTGTTTGGCATGTGGTTCATACAATTCAAAAATTGTTACCTACTTAATTTAGGTCCCAACTCTCACTCGAGCGTTCCCTGTTGCTACTCATGTAGTCCATGTTGGAATGATCATCTTCGACAACTGGATTTTTTCCCCCCTCATTTCAAATTTCTCCCCGGCGATCTTGAGATATCCCTTACTGTGGTGGCAACATACCCTTTGGCACATATGCATCTAACCCCCTAATTATAGAATCCCCTATCATTTCTATTTTGCTTCTTCTCCACCTCCCCTGTACCGGGAGGTTTTCTGAGCCACTGTGCCTTGGCCTGCATTGTGGCTGTCCTCTCTTTTGGCCTGCATTGTGGCTGTCCTCTCTTTTGGCCTGCATTGTGGCTGTCCTCTCTTTTGGCCTGCATTGTGGCTGTCCTCTCTTTTGGCCTGCATTGTGGCTGTCCTCTCTTTTGGCCTGCATTGTGGCTGTCCTCTCTTTTGGCCTGCATTGTGGCTGTCCTCTCTTTTGGCCTGCATTGTGGCTGTCCTCTCTTTTGGCCTGCATTGTGGCTGTCCTCTCTTTTGGCCTGCATTGTGGCTGTCCTCTCTTTTGGCCTGCATTGTGGCTGTCCTCTCTTTTGGCCTGCATTGTGGCTGTCCTCTCTTTTGGCCTGCATTGTGGCTGTCCTCTCTTTTGGCCTGCATTGTGGCTGTCCTCTCTTTTGGCCTGCATTGTGGCTGTCCTCTCTTTTGGCCTGCATTGTGGCTGTCCTCTCTTTTGGCCTGCATTGTGGCTGTCCTCTCTTTTGGCCTGCATTGTGGCTGTCCTCTCTTTTGGCCTGCATTGTGGCTGTCCTCTCTTTTGGCCTGCATTGTGGCTGTCCTCTCTTTTGGCCTGCATTGTGGCTGTCCTCTCTTTTGGCCTGCATTGTGGCTGTCCTCTCTTTTGGCCTGCATTGTGGCTGTCCTCTCTTTTGGCCTGCATTGTGGCTGTCCTCTCTTTTGGCCTGCATTGTGGCTGTCCTCTCTTTTGGCCTGCATTGTGGCTGTCCTCTCTTTTGGCCTGCATTGTGGCTGTCCTCTCTTTTGGCCTGCATTGTGGCTGTCCTCTCTGTAGCCTTTCTGCAAGTCCACAGAGATGACAGGCACTTGTTGGATTAGACTAATATCTGTGGGGCTTCTTTTTCAACCTCTCCCAAGTCGATACTGCCTGGCTGCCTGACGTATTCTGTATAAAACCATGATCTCTCAAGAATGATAAACTAGAGTGACCTTAGGCAGACACCTTTCTGACAGGTGTGGGACTGTCCTGCTGTCCTGATACGTGGGCTGAGGTTGCCTTGCCATTTCTAGCCTGCCTTGTATGTTTACTGGTGACCTTCTCAAAATTTAGGAGACTACTTTGTTTTTTTAAAAAAAATGAAAAATTAAACATGGGCTCCTGTACGCATTGGCTGAACTTTTACAGATTTTCCACCTTGTTTTCCCCTCTGCTGCTGCTCTGCCTCTGTTTAAAGTGTATTGTAAATATGTTCCCCTTTGTTTTGTGTTTGGTATAATATCTACAGTGTTCTGATTAAACTGGCAGGCTAGAAAAGAAGAAATAAAATGAAATGGCAAAGAGTTTATATACTTTAAGAAAAATACTTAAATTGTTAGATTTTAAAATTTGTAGGTTACCGAACTAGAAGATGCAGATCAGCCATGATCTGATGAAAGGTGAAGCAAACTTGAGGTTGAATGGCCTACTGTTGTTCCTGAATTTTGGTAAAGGGAGAAATGGTTTGTGTAGGGCTATGAGATGGATGATATCAGCTGAACTGCTTGATTGTTTTGTCTTAGTTTTGTAATAGGCTCCCTGTTAGTTGTTCTGCCTGGTGAGTTAAAATTAGCTCCTCGAGGTCCTGAACTAGAAGTTTTGGCAACAGTAAAGAAAGCATTAGAAATGTTTGCAAAGCGCATGCTGGATATGCATTACAGTATGTATTCCTGTTCCATGCTGCAGAGTAGCTAAATTTATATGGCCAGCTGACAGATGGGTCCAGCTTTTAATTCGAAAACTCAGTCAAGTTGTTACATATTCATGTTTTAGATCCCAACATAGCTCCATGTTCCTACACCGTAAATAGGTAGATTTTATGGTACAATATGCAATTTTGCTGTTGGCATTTAAAATAGTCATTATTTATAGTGTGTAATATTGAGCTGAGACTTTCTTACAATTGTTTGTTTTTCCTCACATTTGCGCTAACCACCCAGCTGCTGTCCTCCCAGGCCAAATGAGAGGGCGTGCTGCTCCCGCCCTGGAGAAACACCCTGCCTTTCCTGGGCAGCCTGGAGGATATTCTCTGTGGAGGCATCACTGAACTGTGGGGCCAAACGTTCCTTTCTTCTTCTGGATATCTTGGATTCAACGCAAACATGAGCTTCTCCCCTGCAGTGTCTATCCCACACAAGACACCCCCTCACCCTCACCCCCATAGTGTGAGACATGGCTCATTGGTGACGCATTGGCCTTTGAGTTAAAAGGCCTTGGTTTCAAACTCCCCTCTACAGACAATCAAGAAACTTCAGTGCAGGAGTGAGGGAGTGCTGCAGTATTGGGGTATGGTTTTTTGACTGGGGCTCTGCCTGCACCACTGAATGGGAAATGAAAGGTCACAGCTAATGTTCGTTTCTCAAACAACATCAAAAAAGGCACATCCTCTGTTCATTTGCCTCATTGCTGTTTGTGGATCATTTTGCTGCGCAAATATTGTTTACCACATTCTCTATGTGATTACCACATTACAACAGTGGCAACACTTCATTAGGTAGTAAGTACTTTGGGCCATTCAAATTGTTTTAAAATGATTCTACAAAGACAGTTAGTAGATTTCCCAGTGGTTGAGTGATGAGGAGACCTGGAGCAAGTTGTGCCCCCCCTCCAGCCCACTGGCAAATAGGGTGAATAGACACTCCAGAGCAAAGGCAAACTCAACATGAAAATTTAAAACCTGAAAAGGCGTTTTGAGATTTGTCCGGATGTCTGCAGAAAATGTGTGAAATTTTTTTTGGTGTTTAATGACGAAAGAATTCTACAATGTATAACGAAAGAAAAATGTTCTTGTAGCATTTTAATTTGGAATAATTGTTTTAACGACAGCAGGAAAGTGTACAACTGAATGATAAAGTCCTAACTAGGATTGATTTCCTGTATGACAAGACTCTTGCATTTCATTGATGCACACCTGTCACTGAATTCTTTTCCGTTGTGAAATGACGGTTGATAATGAGACCTAAACTAAATGTTAAAAAAACGGGCAGTCTATTTTAAAATAATAACATGATAACATGGTTTTATATTGTGGTGCAATTTTTTTACATTATTAGGTAGTGCAAAATATATCCTTACCGTGTCTACATACTATTTGCCAGCTACTGTAATCAACTTTATAATTTTCAACCTTGCTGTTTTAAGGGTTGATCAGCCCAAGATTTGAAATTCAATTTTATTTGCCCAAGTGCCTAAGATACACGAAAGGAAAGCTTGCTTTGTTAATCTGTATCAAATTGTATCATTTAAAAATATTGCTAACTAGGTAATGTGGTTAACATTCTTGATACGTTAATCATGTAACCATAATAAATGCACAAATGTTTAATAACTACAAAATGAATCATTGACAGTGATTTATTAAATGTTGAAACAAGCTAAAGTTGGATTTTTGAAAGTGGTGGCTGAGACTAAAATGTAAATAAATGTAAAGGTTAGTTCACATAACCTTTCGTTTCCGTTCAGATAAACTGCTGCTCAAAAATAAGCTCTGGATTCAAGGAGCATCATGGTCTCAACAGAAGAGTAGCTGAATCCCCCAGCCCCATCCCATTGCCTGTAACCATTTTTTTTCAGATGAATGGTGAATACCACTATAATGGAGCCTAATCCTGCTCTTATTTGACATGTCCATACATGCCCACTTTAGTACTAACCAATGGACAGTTGTCAGGAATGGAAGCTGCTGGATTTTCTACATCAGCCAACCCACCCTGAAAATACAGGTACAAGACTAGAGTGCACATCAAATATAGTAACACCTTGGCTAAAGTCAGCTATCCCACTATTAAAGCTTCAGCTATGTTTTACCTGCCAGGTCATTGCTGAGTTGGTTGATTGGTTTCTAATCTGCTAGTGCTGTTTTATAACTCTGCATCATTCTTGCCCTGAACCATGTAATTGGTGTAACTCAAAGTTGTTACATGAGCAAAATAACTTTATAACAAGATTCCTGAGCTTTCTCTGTGTTTCACTTGTGCTGAGAAGATCAAATCTGGTATTGCAGAATGGTGTAATTAACCCAGTAAGGAAAAAAATCGATGCCCATCATACTGGAGCTAGTGCTGCCATGAGAGGGAGTAACCGTAGCTCTTGAAATGATGTAACACTGACCTGAATTTATACAACACCTTTCACAGAATATGCCAAGAACTTTCACAGAACTATCAAACGAAAGTTTGGCAACAAATCACACCAGGAGATATCAAGGCAGGTGATCAATAGCTTGGCTAAAAATGTAGGCTTGTGGGGATTCCAGAGGAGGTAGGATTTTGGCAGCTGAAATCATATCCACCAATGGGTGGAGTGATTGAAATGGGATGTGTTTTAAAGGCCATGGGGAGCGCCGATGTTTAGGAGAGTTTACAGGCTGGAGGAAATTGGAGATGTGGAGGTGGTGGAGCCGGGAAAAGATTTAAAAACATGGATGAAGATCTTAAACAATTGTAGAAGAGAAAAAAGCTATTTGGCCTGTCATGGCCATGCTGGCTCTTTGAAGGGAGAAGTAAACAACGTTGAACAATATTTTATCAAACCTGTTCATTCTACATACAGTTGTTCGCATTGTTGCTTCACAGCACCAGGTTCAATTCCACCTCGAATAACTGCCTTTGTGGAGTTTGCACATCCTCTCCATGTTTGCGTGAGTATCCTCCAGGTGCTCTGGTTTCCTTCCATAGTGCTTCACATTTCTCTGCATTAAATCTCATCTGCCACGTGCCTGTCTAATCCACCAGCCTGTCTAAGGCTTCTTGAAGTCTAACTCTATCCTCCAAACAGTTCATAATACTTTCAAGCTTTGTGGCACCTGCAAAGTATGTAATTTCCTTGCACACCCAAGTACAGGGCATTAATATAGATCAAGGAAAAACAGTAGACCTAATACCCAACCCCTGAGAAACTCCACTGTAAAACTTCCTCCATTTCAAAAACAGCTGTTCATCCAATATTCTATTTCCTGTTGCTCAGCCAACTTTGTATCCATGCTGTCATTTTTCCTTTTAACTTATGGGCTTTAATTTTGCTGACAAAACTATTATGTGGTACCTTATCAAATGCCTTTTTGGAATCCAATCTTATCACATCAGCTGCATTACTCTCATCAAACCTCTGTTACTAAAAACTTAAATTAGTTAAACACAATTAGCCTTCTACTTAACTATTTCACACTTGTCCGAGTAACTGCTAATTTGGTACCGTATTATAATTTCTAAAAGCTTTCACACCACTGAGGTTGACATGACTGGCCTGCAGTTGCTGGTTTTATCCTTTGGTGATTGAACCAGGTTTTGTTTTTGCAATTTCCCAGTCCTCTGGCACCCCTCTATCGTTGGGCGGATTATGGCCATTATCTCTGCAATTATCACCGTTCCTTTCCTCATCAAGCTTGGATGCATCTGATCAACTTTAGTACAGCCAGACTTTCTAATACCGCCTGTTTGTTAATTTGAAATGAAAGGTGATCTCATTGAAACTTGTATAATTCTGCAGAGTTTGACAGTGTAGATGCTGAGGTTTTCCCTGAGTGAAAAGTCTAGAAGTAGGGAGCATAGCCTCAAAATAAGAGATTGTCATTTAAGATTATCAAGGAGGAGTTTCTTTACTCAAAATTGTGATTCTGTAAAATTCTTATCTCTGTGGATGTTCAGGTGTAAAGAATATTCAAGTCTGAGGTGCCCTCCCAGAATCGGGTGTGGAGAGCTGACAAGAAAATACAATTGTAGTCAAAGATGAGCTATGATCGTATTGAAAGGTCAGGCTACTCACTTCTGATATTCTAATGGTATGAGTTAGCAGTAGAGGTTTGGATGTCTTCTAAGTTTTTGGTAGGTAGGTGCGTGTTGGGTTAGTCATGTCTTGATGTAGCAAGGGCCCGGATATATATTTGAGAAGCAGGGGTGGAGTCAGGCATGTTATGGAAATTGAGGCGGATGTCCTCGTGATGGTGCAGTTATGTGGTTGGTAGTTCATCTTGGGATTAAATGTTACACCATTGTACTAGGAGAGAAGTAGTCAGTGGCTAAGGGATGGTGTTTGTTGTGATGGCTTCGGTTTCTCATTTAATTGGAAGGACTTTCTACACGCAGTTATGGATGTCAGACGAGTAGTGTGGCAATTTGGAGGTAGTGAAGGGGTTGAAAGAGATGCTGGTAAGGTAGAGTTGGATGTCATCAACCAATGTTTTGTTTTCGGATGATGTTGTTGGAGGACATCATCTCAAAAAATGGGAAGGGTCAAGGACCAGATGCTCGGGGGGCACCAGTAGGAAGTGTTGGAAGAGAAGCCATTGTAGGCAATTATGTTTATGATTTGATAGCTAAGAACAGTATCAGATTAATGAAGTCCTGATCAGTTGAATGATGGTGGTGTGGCTTTGGAGGGAATCATTTTCCTTTGGGATTGTCATGTGGAATGTCATTTGTGACTTCAATAAGGACTGTTGTGTCACAGGACAGAAACCTTATTGGTAAGATTAAAAAGTCAAGTTGAGGGAAGATGGGCATGGATTTACCAGGTGCAAACACAGTTAAGGATTTAGGAGTGGAAAGAGAGATTGGCGATGCAGGTTCATTTGCAAGGATTGAGGATCATGCGTTTTCTTTAAGGAGAGCGTATTTGAAAGAGAACCACAAACAATATCAGTTCACTCTCCTGGAGGGGAAGTTGTTAGTCAGTGGTTTTGAGGGAATAGAGTCAAGAGACCAGGAGGTAGGAATCATAGATAATAGGTGCTCAATGAGGAAACAAGTAGCGCATAGAGCATAAACTAAAGAGCAAAGTAATTTTGGGGCAGGGGAACCTTAAAGGAAGTTTTGTGCAGTGCGCTGGGGGAAAGGAGTTAATTTGGGAAAGCAGCTGATTGGATCGTCTTACTAAAGTGACTAAAGTTCATGAGTAGCTTGGAGTTGTAGACAGAGGAGATGGGGAGAGTGGATTTTAAGAAGATGCTTTGTAGTTGAGAAAGTAAATAGGAAGTTATCTTTGCATTCCAACATGATCCTGCAATAATAAGCACTTTGTGCAGGACCCAATAATGCTTTATGTGGTCCAGCCAGATTTGGCAATGAGTGGCTAAATCATATCTACCACATCCATCAAGCATGTTTTTTTTTCAGACAAGGGACTAGAGCTGAGGGCTGTATGGGCAGGTTGAGAGAGAATAATGAATTTTAAGTATAGAGGATTTTTTTGGATCAGCTCTTCAGGTATTTTAATAAAGTTTTCAAAAAGGCAAAAATATATTTTCAAAAAAGTAAGCTATTTGTAATGTGATTTTGACTTTGCCTTTGGCTGTTATACGAGGGATGTGGTCAAAAGCAAATCTCAAAAGTTACTGTAAGGCCATAATAGTAGCAGTAGTTGTTAACTTGCTGCAAAAAGGTATAATTGATGCCTTTGGCAAATGCGTATTTAAATAATTTTAATGCAAATGTTCAAACATTAAAGAATGCAGTGCCAAATATAATCCAATTGCATAATTCCTCTGATGTAATAAAGGAGGTTCTGATATTTTGGTATAGAAGTGGAAAATTAGTGTTCTTATTAGTGTCTTGATTGTGAAGATTCCCAAGTTACATGCAGACATTCATGAATTCCAGTGGAGTTGATGCGGGATTGAAGGAAAGAACAAACTTTAATTCGTTTCACCTTCTGGGTCGGAACAGAAAGCGATATGATAAATCACATGAAATTGTTTCTGAAGTTGTGGTGGCCATCTTGTTGCAGCAGCATATTACAAAGAACAATGAGATGGATGACCAGTTAATCTATTTTTAATGCTCTCGGTTGGATAAAAATGTTGACAAAAATACCGAACGCTCTATTTGAATACCATCAAAATCCATTGAATACAGTCAGTTAAGTAATTTGTTTAATATCTCATCCAAAAGTTAGCATTATCTAAATAAGTTTGTGTCAGCCTAGATCAATGCTTTTGAACAAGTCTGGATTTGTGTAGCACAACTGTAGACTAGCTTAAATTATTTGGGGGAGGGGGGAGAAGGGGTGCGTTTTGGCAGAATAATGATTAAAACAATTACTTTAACATAAAACTGGACAAACGATTGTTCATGCTTTTAATTATCTAATTTAAAGGGACAATCTGGATATTGTATTTACATCTATTAACCAACCTTTTGTTACAAGATTCTCTGTTCTTCAACATGAGATTGAGCTCACTTTCAATTCTCTAATCTTTCATTCTTGTTGCCAGTTTTGTTGTGGATGAATGAAGGATGTGATGCAGATGTAAGTTCAGTGAGTCTTGAGCAAATCAAGCACATTGGTGTAGGCTCAATGCGCTGAATGGCCTCCTGCACTATAGGGATTCTATGGCAATTTCATTTGCTAAAATAGTCTCTCACTCAGAGCCAAATATTAACAGCACACTCTAGGCATAGCTACTTACTGAATACTCATGCACAAATCATATCAATTCTGCTCTTTAGCTTTGGTGTCAGGTTCATCTAAATCACTGAGACACTCTAGGTTGACAACAAGAGTTTTCCAACCACTCCAATCTTTTACAGAAGTCTTGGAAACAGACCATGCATCCCAGCCTCCTTCATGAAAGTGTTGTAGCTATGGCTAGAACTCCTTTTCTGTAACATAATGAGGAAAGTGTGACAACTTACCTTGAAGCATCTGGCTTGTGAAACATCAGAACTTTGGAAGTCTGGGACCAAATTAAAAGTTTCTTGGACAAGTTTGGATTAATTAAAGTAAATCACGAATGGAATAAAAAGTGGGAGCCTGAAGTCAGTTGAGTGACAGGAAACAAAACTTTGTGGTAAATGGTTGTTTTTGATCTAGGGAATGGTGCACAGTGATGTTCCCCAGGGGCCAGAAGGAAGATCTATATTAATAACATAGTCTTGGGTGCACAGGGTACAATTTCAAATGTTGGAGATGAGACTTGGACGTGTTGTTTTTCTTACTCTTTTATGGGATGTTAGCATTGTTGGCAAGGCTAGCATTTGTTACTCATCCCTAATGGTCCTCTCAAATTGAGCATAATGGTTGCCTTTCAGGGCATAGATAAATTGATGGAATGGGCAAACTCTAAGCAGATTGAAGCTAATCCAAGGAAGTGTAAAGTGATTAATTCTGTTAGTGGACACGGAGAGGCAATATAAACTAAAATACACAATTCACAGGGAGTGCAGGAACAGAGACACAAATCATGGAAAGTGGCAAGGTTGAAAAACTGGTTAGAAAGGCACGTAAGTACCTGGGCTTTAATGAACATGTACAAAATATGAGGTTGGCCTTTACTGATGTAATGTTCAATTCTAACACCACATTTTAGGAAAGAAGTGAAGGCTTTAGAGACAATTCAGGAAAGATTTGCAAGAATGCTTCCAGGGATGAGGGACTTCAATTATGCTGATAGAAGCTGGTTCTTCTCCTTGGAGAAAAGAAAGTTAAGAGGAGATTTAATAGAAGTGATCACAGTGGTACAGCAATTAGCACCGCTGTCTCTCAACTCCAGGGACCCAGGTTCAGTTCCACCTTTGGGTGACTGTGTGGAGTTTGGCACATTCTTCCCATATCTGTATAGGTTTCCTTCAGGTGTGTCGGTTTCCTCCCACAGTCCAAAGATGTGCAGGTTAGGTGCATTGGCCATGCAAAATTGCCTCTTAGTGGCCTGAACTGTGTAGTTGATATAGGTTAGCCATGGTAAATGGGATAGGTTGGGGAAGAGGACCTGGGTAAAATACTCTTGTTAGAGAGTTGGTGAAGACTTTGGCTCGGATAGTCTCTTCTGCACTGTAGAGATTCTATGAAAGCTATAGTTCTAGACAGAGAAGCTGTCCCTTTTGGCAGAGGGGTCAAGAACCAGAGGGGACAGATTCAAAGTGATTAACAAAGAACCAAAGATGACATAAGAAAGCACTTTTATTATGCAGTGAGTAGTTCGAATCTGAAATGCGCTGCCTGGGAGTGTGATGAAGTCTGATTCAATTGTGATTTTCAAAAGGAAATTGGATCAGCCCTATTAGAGACACAATTAGTGTTACAGGGGAAGGGCAAAGGTTTGAGACTAGCTGAGTTGCTTTTACAGTGAGCTGGTTGGCCGCTGGACAGTTGGAACTGAAAATTGTATTTCAGTCTTTGTGTTTAGAAACTAGTATTCGTCAGCTATTTCAGATCCCCAAACCCCGAAGCGTTCCTCTGCTCCAAAGTAGGCTTTATATCAGGGAGTTGTCAAAGTCATGCAAATTAATCTGATCCCAGAAGTTCTCACAATGAGAGGGGGCCTAGTCAGGCCTTGCAAAGAGCATTGCGCTAACTTCAAGGTGAGGTTTAGAAGGGATTTAGGGGAAATGGTTTTCAACTAGCAGGTGCTGAGTGTCTGGAACTTACTACTTGGAAGAATGGTAGAGGCAGAAGCCCTCATAATCTTCATTTGAAATTGTCCTCCTGATGCTCCTGATAGCAACACTGGGTGTGAGTTACATGGTTGCATTCCTGACCAAAAAACACTACACAGGTTATAATTCCGTTACCATGATTCAGTAAATATGTCCATTCACATTTGAATGGGTGCGCTCAGATGTGTTGTCAGCATTGATGCAAACCATTTAGGTTGGAGTGTAAAACAGGGAATGGTCGACCAGTAATGCTAACATTGGTACTGGGGAAGTTGTTAGTCCATCATCAAGGATTTCATAACTCAACATTTGGAAGGCAGTTGTGTAATCAGACAAAGTGAGCATTGATTTACAGAGGGGAAATCATGCTTGACAAATCTATTGGAATTCTTTGAGGATGTAACTAGTAGAGTTGACCAAGGAGAACCAGTGGATGTGGTTTATTCAGACTTTCAGAAGGCTTTCGACAAGGTCTCATAACAGATTACTGTGTAAAGTTAAAGCACATGGGATTGCAGTTAATGTTTTGAGATCGGTAGAAAGCTGGTTAGCAGATAGGAAGCAAAGAGTTGGCATAAATGGGTCTTTTTCTAATTGGCAGTCCACAAGGATCTGTGCTAGGGCTCCAACTGTTCGCATTATATATTAATGATCTGGAAGAAGGAACTAAATGTACTATTTCCAAATTTGCGGATGATACAAAGTTGGATGGGAAGATGTGCTGTGAAGAGGATGCAGAGATGTTTCAGCATGATTTGGACGGGCTGAGTTTGTGGGCATATGCATAGCAGATGCAGTGTTATGTGGATAAATGTGAGGTTATCCACTTTGGTAGCAATAAAAGGAAGGCAAATTGTTTCTTGAATGGGTGTAAATTGAAAAAGGTGAATACTCAGTGAGACCTTGCTGTCCTTGTGCATCGGTCACTGAAAGTAAGCATGTAGGTATAGCAAGCAGTAAAGAAAGCAAATGGTATGTTGACTTTCATAGGGAAAGGATTTGAGTTTGGGATAGGGATGTTTTACCGCAGTTGTATAAATGTGTTGGTGAGGCCACACCTCAAAAGTATTGTGTGCAGTTTTGATATCCTTATCTGAGGAAGGATGCCCTTGCTATAGAGAGTACAGCAAAGGTTTACCAGGCTGATTACTGGGATGGCAGATCTGTCATGTGACAGAGACTAAGTCGTTTAGAATTATATTCACTGGGGTTTAGAAGAATGAGAGGGAATCGCATAGAAACTTGTAAAATTCTAACAGGGTTAGACAGGGTAAATTCAAAAAGAATGTTTCCAATGGTGGGGGAATCTAGAACTAGGGGTCATAGTTTGAGGATAAGGGGTGTAAACCTTTTAGAACTGAGGTGAGGAGGAATTTCTTCACCCAGAGGGTGGTGAATGTGTGGAATTCATTACCACAAAAAGTACTTGAGGCCCAAAACATTGTCTGATTTTAAGAAGAAATTAGATATAGCTCTTGGGGCTAAAGGGACATGGGGGAAAGGGGGTTTCAGGATATTGAATTCAATGATCAGCCATGTTCAAAATGAATGGCACAGCAGGCTCAAAAGGCCGAATGACCACCACCTGCATCTAGTTTCTATTTCCCATTTGTGTTAAAGGACATGTACCTGAAGTGCTGTAACCTACAAGGTTATGTACAGTACGAGGGCGGGCGAATGGAATTAGACTGGATGGCTCCTTTGCTAAGCCAGGTGGCCTCCTGTGATTCTCTCACTCAGTTTGCCAAAGCATGATTTCAGCACATCAATGGTTAGACCAGTAGACATGCCAATGATCTGTCTTTTCCAAATGCAAGAATGCAGATTCTGTTAAAGCAAGTCAAGTAAAAATGTAAAAGCAAAATACTGCAGAAGTTGGAATTCTGTGATAAAGACAGACTGAAAATACTCAGGCAGCATCTCTGGAGAGAGAGAAACCAGGTTAATGAAAAATATAATGGTCTGTTTTTGAACATGGAAATTATAAATAGGTAGAATTTATGTTCATTGTTACCTGTTTGTTTTTCTCAATGTTATCCAAAGCAACTTGTCTTTAGTACTGAAGAAGCTATTGACTCCTAAGATGAACAGTTGTACAATGTTCACATTACCATTCTGCCCTTAGTGAGACTCTACAACATAAAATGATGGACCTTATCAACCAGTTGCACTACTGTCTTTTAATATTACTTTCAGCCTTCGTGCATGTGTTGTACGATAATCTGTTGTTGACAGGCATGTCTCTCCCATGAACAGATAATCATGCTATGGCTTATACTCAAAACTTTACAATAGCGCCATCTAAGAGAGGCTTTATAATCAAAACTAGCCTGGCATATGTCTTACAATACCCTTTTCTGCATGGTGAGAATGTCATTCCAGTAATTTGCCATTTTTATTCACTGATCTCACTGCAAAAGATGATATGACTCAAAACTTAATGCTTGTTTTTCCTGCAAGTTCAGTTTTAAGGTTTGAAGGTGTTGACAATCTGTTTCCTAGTTCCCCTTTGACATTGTGTTTGAAAGTTTTGCACCATCATGCACAAAAACGCAAACCTCTGCAAAATTTGACTATTTGTGTTCTTCACCACAAGGTCTGGTCTGATGTTCTACCAACAGTTATATTTTGACAAATGGCCTATCTCCACAGTCTGCTGTCCTAGTAGTCATACTGCTCTCTGCCTCTGCTGAGTTTTCCTCCAGGTTTGCTGTTTTTGTCACCTGTGGCCTCCTGTATTATTTCTCCATTAGTGTGACTGCTGTGAAGTTTAAATGCTGAGTAACCTCAACTTTGGTTCTTTTAAACTTATCTGGCTTGGAGGACTGTAAAGACCTATTGACCTATCCCCTTTTTTAATGTTTTCTTTCTCTCCTGGTGCTTTTTCCATTTCGCATTGTATCTTCCCAGTGCCGTGTCTCTTATTTTCAGTTAATTCAACTTGTCTGTATTTAATTTACTTTCTTTGCTTTCTCTTGGCACTATCTTATTTGCCCTATTGAGTTTTCTCAGTTGCTGCCAAAGTTTGCATGCCATTCTCTACATTCTTCCATTCTCTACCTTCACATCTTGTCAGCCGAAGAATTACTCCTTTAAAAGTTTTGAAGGAGCAGAATTAAAGAAAGCAAAGTCGCGATTCAAAGACTCCTCCACTCTGCAGTGCGCTTACAAATATTAATAATTCTCTGTTCTGCAAACATTTGATCATTGCATTCATATTGCAGCAAGTAGTGTTACAGTTCAGATAAAATAGTTTTAAATTGCAGAATCTGAGTGAAGCATCACATTTGATTCCCAAATTTGATTTTGCTTTCTTTTTAGACAAAAGTTGACAAGCTGAAATGTAGCAGCGCTGCTTACTATCATATAATTTGCAGAAAACTTTTTTTAAGTTTAGCGCAATGTAAAAGAAAAACACGTTTTAATTTTCAGACAGTAAAGCATTTTGCAGTTGTGAGATCTCTTTTTTAACAATAGCCTGTATTTTGCAGTAAAAGTATGTGAGGTCTGAGGACTCACTAGTGTTATAGAGTAAATAGAACAGCAACATCTAGCATCTGCATAACTACTCATGGAAATTTGGAAGTTGTAATCCAGTTTGACCTGATCCTCTTCAAGTTGCGCTGTACTGGTACCTCCTCGAGGCTGGATATTAAAATACATGAAAGACATGAAATTGAGGATGTGAGATTCAATGGGTCAGAAAATGTTAGGCTTGTCCATTCTGGCGTATGTGAATTTTGATAGCAGATTAGGTCTTGATTATTATCAATCTCTCTCGCATTGAAAGCGATGTGGAATCTCATTTCTTCTAATTACCTTTTTAATTTTAATTACTGTAGGGAATATTGAAAAAAATGACATTTTCTTCCTATCTCTTGTATAATCCACCTTTCTTTCCCCTCTATTTTAAATTCTATAGTTTGACATTGAATTAAATATTCCAACTTGCATTTCCTGGTCTAGGCTCTGCATGTCTAAGTAAGAATTCTTAAATGTGGTTGAAGATTCACACGTGCTTGCTGTGTATACTCAGGTCTTATATCCCTTTTAGATAGTACTATGCTGAAATGGCTCCCTAATTGTTAGAAATTGCTTTGCAAAGCAGACTTGAAGTCTGTGAGCAACAGTAGGCATATTGAATGGGGAGTATTGTTTGTTCTCCACTGGTTGCAAAAATCTGTCTTTTTAAGCAGCATTGCAATGCACACCTTGCTGTTGTTGCCCAGGTGCAACCACGTTTGTATGAAAAATGTGTTTGATACCTACCTGCATTTTTTTTTATTCGTCACTGGCTGGCCAGCATTTATTGCCCGTTCCTAGTTGCCTGAGGGTAGTTGAGAGCCAACCACATTACTGTGACTCTGGAGTCAGAGGCCAGACCAGGTAAGGAGGGCAGATTTCCTTCTCTAACAGACACTAGTGAGCCAGTTGGGTGGTTCTGACAATCAACAATGGTTTTGTGGTCATCAGTGATTCTTGATTCCAGATTTTTTAAATTGAATTCAAATTCCACCATCTGCCATGGCAGGATTTGAACCTGGGTCCCCAGAACATTAGGTGAGTTTTCTGGATTAATAGTTTAGCAATAATGCCAGTAGCCATTCCCTCCCCTACCTGATCCTTGCACTTGCAAATTTTTCTTAGATTTTTAAAAATTTGCCGTTACTCTTAAAGGACAGCTTTGGAACACTATCGCAAGTGAGCAGGTATTAAAAGTGCAGAAACAATTTATAGAAATTGTTTCTGCCTTGTGTAAATACAAACTGGTAATTTGACACTTTTTTGCAAATGTTTTTATTCTAAAGTCACTAAATTTTAACATTCCCTACAGAGTTAATCAGCAAGTATTTCCACTGTTGAGATGCTATTGCATATGATAAAAGTATGTAATAGCATATGAAGGTTTGATCATTGATTTAGACAAACAACTTAGACTAATAAATTAAATTTAGAACATTGTGACAATGTATCTGATTAACTTGATCTCTGGCTATTGGAAGTGCAGATCAGTTTAAGTGCTACTATAACTGTTTTCTTCTTTGCAATTTGTACCCCATAAATCAAGATTTCAATGGATTTGATGGAATGTAGTCTCACATTTTATGTTTAGGGGAATTTGTGGTTAGGATGTCAGTGCTAATTAATTAATATATTAATTCTCCACAAGGCTCGAAGTAAATTGGTCTAAGTTTACTTTAGCTAATGGTGTCCTCATTCAGGTAACAAATTCCAAACCCAGTAATCCTTTTGCTTTTAAAGTTTATTTGTGTCACAAGTAGGCTTACATTAACACTGCAATGAAGCTACTATGAAAATCCCTTTATCGCCACACTCCGGCACCTTTTCAGATACACTTAGCATGGCCAATGCACCTAACCAGCCCGTCTTTCAGATTGTGGGAGGAAACCAGAACACCCGAAGGAAGCCCGCACAGACGGGGAGAATTGCAGAATCCACAAGCCAGGAATCAAAGCCAGGTTCCTGATGTTGTGAAGCAGCAGTGCTAACCGCTGTGCCGCCCACATGATATTGACATGATACCAGTATCATGTGGGTGGCGAACTGGTGGCAATAACTCAATGTTTTAAATAAAAAGACTGATTAAACATGACAAATGTAGTTCAAGTCTAAAAATCAATAAATCCTGGTGTTAAATAGTTTTTAGATATTATATTGATCCAATGTGTCTCTTGTCACGAGCTTTAGCATTGCTGTATTTTTTCTATAGTGTTCAGTCTCCTTTCCTTTCCCTTGCAGTGCATTGTCTGAATGTATGTGTTTATAATAAAGATGTCAACATTTCTACAACTAAGGTATATTCTATAAACTGAACATCCCTGCAAATAATTTGAACATAGGTCGTTTCTCTAGCTCCTCTAAAGACCCATTGAATTCATCCAGTGAATAACTTAGGTTCCAGTTTTGACCCTTGTTCTGTGCCAAAGTAATTAATCTCAACCAAGGTGAAGAAGTAGCACTCTGAAAGCTCTTGTTACCAAATAAACCTGATGAACTTTAATCTGGTGTTGTGAGACTACTTACTGTGCCTACCCTAGTCCAACGCTGGCAACTTCACAACAGTCTCAACCAACACAGCAGCTGAGTGAAGCTCCTTTGAACATCATTAAGTTAGAGAGCAGTGAATTGGTCAAGTTCCCATTCTTAATCACTATGCTGTTGGAAAAGTATCCAACCCAGGCTGTCCCCTCCATCCTATCCCCATAACTTTGTGCATTTACCATGGCTTATTCTCCTAACTGATACATTTTTGGACACTAAAGTGCAATTTAACATGGCCAATCCATTTAACCTGCACACCTTTGGACAGATTAGGGAGGAAACTAGAGCATGGGAAAAACATGCAAACTCCACACAGTTACCCAAAGCTAGAATTGAATCTGGATCCCTGGTGCTGTGAGGCAGCAGTGCCACCATGCTGCCCTGATTTAGTGAATTAAATGACTGACTGAAAGAGAGAACAACTATATTTGATAAATTGGATCAAATTTTACACTGCACTCATTAAAATAAAAAGTTTTAAATTACATGCTTTAATCTTAATGATTTGAATATTTCTACAACTTTTTGGTTTCAGCTGTAGATTTAGCAACCATACTAATTTTCTATTAACCTAAAAATAGTTGTTAATTCCTGTGTTCAGGTATTGCTCTTTATTATTAAAAACTGGAATCATAGACTCCCTACAGTGCAGGAGGAGGCCATTCAGCCTCACTGACAACAACCCCACCCAGACCCTATCCCCATAACCCCATGTATTTACCTTGCTAATCCCCCTGACACGAAGGGGTAATTTGGTGTAGCCAATTAACCTAACCTGCATGTCTTTGGACTGTGGGAGGAAACTGGAGCACCCGTAGGAAACCCACACACACATGGGGAGAACGTGCAAACGCCATACAGACAGTGACCTAAAGCCTGGAATTGAATCTGTTTCCCTGGCACTGTGAAGCAGTGCTTAACCATTGTCGTCTTCAAAACATCCATCCTTGGTCTCATGTGTCCATGCAAGTTGCTACCCCTTCCAAACTTTCTTTCCTTTCCAAAGTCCTGGAACGTGTTATCATTCTTGAAACCAGAGCTGCTTTTCTGCAATTGCGCCCCTCAGGAGGAACAACTTCACTCAAAGGGTGGTGAATCTCTGGAATTCTCTGCCCGTTGAGGTGGTGGAGGCTGCCTCGCTAAATATTTTTAAGACGCGGGTTGATGGGTTTTTGATAAGCGAGGGGATTAAGGGTTATGGGGAGAGGGCGGGAATGTGGAACTGAGCCACGACAGATCAGCCATGATCTTATTGAATGGCGGGGCAGGCTCGAAGGGCTAGATGGCCTACTCCTGCTCCTATTATGTTCTTATGTGTCAGCTCTCCCACAACAGCCATGATCGTAAATTATATTCTCTGAGACTCTGGCAAGGCACATTAATCAGAAACTGATTAATATTTTGTCCTTTTTAAAATAGAACGAACCGCTTTTTTAAAACTCAAATGGGTAAGGTGGATTAAACAGTTGTACCATTGGTGTGGTGTTAATAGTATGCGTGCGTACAAGTTTTACAGCAGAAGAAATGTGTATATTTGTGCTTCACAGTTCTGTTGTAATTTTAAGCTGAAAAGTAGACTCTTAACTATTTATGCAATTGTGTTAATTTCAGTGAAAATATTATACTTTGCCTAAAGTAAGTTTCTTCCTGTCGATTGAGTGTGATAAGTTAAATACAGGAAATGAGCTACTTCTATTTTTAGAATATACCAACCTGTGCTGCGTTTTCATCTAGTTTTGAGTTGTGTGATTTTCCATTGATGAGTTGCATAGTGCTACAGCATGGAAATCTCACATCAATAAAAGTTCTGCATCTTCAGATTCTTGCTGCTCTTGTTGTAGAATGAGTTAAGTACTGGAATTGTATGTTCCAGTGTGTATTTGTGCAGTTTCTGGTCTGATTACAGTTTAACCAAAGTCAATTTTGTGAATATGGTATTGTTTGGTGTTCAATACTAAATTGACACACTTTTAATTATATTTGTGAAATTTTTTTCACCAAAATTCAAATGAGATTTAGACTAAGATTTGAACAGATTGGAGCATGTATCAACGCTGTCCTTTTTAGCCTTTGGTGACAGTAAATTTGACAGAATAACCATTATGGTGTAAATAGCCAATATTTATAACTCAACATCACAAAAACCAGATTATCTGGCCAATATCACATTACTGTTTGTGGAAGTTTGCTGCTGCATTTCCTACATTACAACAGTGACTTCACTTTAAAAAGTACTTAATTAGTAAAGCGTTTTGAGGTATCTGGTGTTCTGAAGGGGGCTATATAAATGTAGGTCTTTTTGAATACAAGCAGTGCATTTAAAGAAGGAAAGCTGTAGAGTGCCCTATTCCATTCAGCTTTTAATATTTCACATTCCAAGCGAGTAAGATTTAGACAGGCCGAAGATGGCAACATGTGGCTGAAAAAGCAGATATCGAAATGTCAGACTTTTCCTCTAGTCCTTTTGATTTTGTTATGAAGTTATCAGCTGCTGTAATTCACCAATACTTCATTATGCATTAATAAGTAGAAAGCATTTACAGGTAATTCTATGGTGACAGCCTTCTAAACTACAAGAGAAAAACTTGAGCAATTTTTAATAAATGCAGGGTTTGTCTTGCTGACTTGAATTGCTTTTCTCAGCCAGAGTTGTCCCTGATCGACAGAGCATGTCATCGTATGTATGTAACACTTCCACTGGTTAGTAACAGACTGCTATAAATTTCTCTTGTATGGAGATGCAACTGACTCACTCTTTTTAAAGTATTCTAATTCAGTAGGAATTAATTTGATATATCTGCAGTTGAAGTGTTTAAGTTCAACAAATGAAGAAATGTAAAAGTATCGTAGTTTAAGTTTACCTTATTTGTTGCAGCTGTAACAGTTCCACGCAATTTTCGTCTTTTGGAAGAACTAGAAGATGGCCAAAAAGGAGCAAGTGATGGAACAGTAAGTTGGGGACTTGAAGATGATGAAGATATGACACTTACAAGGTGGACAGGGATGATAATTGGACCTGCAAGAGTAAGTGTGATTTTTTTTTAAAAAAGTTAAATCATAGTCACAGTGATACTAATCTAGTGTTTACTTACCCTGGATTTAAGTGGTTTTCCATGTTATATTTTCACAATTTTAGATGAAAGTTGTGGAAATGCAGAATGTGTGTTGCGAAAAAGCATAGTATTGATTATTGCCAGATCCGATTGGAACGAGTAGGCCTTTTTCAGCCCCTCGAGCCTGCTTTGCTATTCAATTAGATCATGGCTGATCTGTATTTCAACTCCATGGTTTTACGTTCATGGGATGTGGGCATCAATGACAAGACCAGTATTTGTCGCTCATCCTTTGTTTCGCAGTCTGCATGGGAGCATTGCTCCAAACAGTGTAAATCCCCACCCCCAACAATTCCCATTGATTTCAAATTTGGCTCCTTGATACCATATTCTTTCAAATGCTGCCTTGGTGTCATGGGTAATCACTCTTACCACACCTCTGAAATTCAGCTCTTGTAATGAAGTCTGCTGCTGTGGGGTCCTTGTGGAACTTGAGGTGAGCATTGGTAGTAGGCTGTTGGTGAGTATGTGATACTTGATGACACTGTTAATGATACCTTCTATTACTTAGCGGATTGAGAATAAGCTGTCAGAGCATAATTGATCAGATTGTATTTGCCCTGCTTTTTGTGAAGACAGAACACACACAAGCAATTGTCCACATTGTCAGAAAGATGGTAATGTGCTAGAAGAGCTTGGCTAGAAACATGGTTAGTTTTGGAACCCAAGTCTTCACAGCCAGAATATTGTTAGACTCATAAGCTTTGCAGTGTTCAGTGCACTCAGTTGTTTCTTGAAAATCACTTGGAGTTCATCCAAATGGCTGAAGATTGGTTCTGATGATGGTGGGGTGCTTAGTAAAGGGTAAAAATGGATAATCAAATTGGCACTTCTGACTGTAGAAAGATTATAAATGTTTAAGCCTTGTTTTGTGCACTGCTTTCGAATGAAAATGTTCATCAAGTCTTCTCCTATGAGTTCATCCACCAACATTCACAGCTGAACCTTACAGGATTACAGAGCTTTAATCTGATTAATTGGTTGTTGGATCGCTTAGTCCTCTTAGAAGTTTGCTGCTTCCATTGTTTGGCATGCATGCAGTTCCACGTTGCTTCACCTGGCCTACTTGTTCCAATCGGATCTGGCAATCTCATTTTTAAATATGGTTGTTGCAGCTTCTGGCATGTTCTACAATTAATTTAACCAGGATTGATTCCCTGGGCTGATGGTAATGGTAGACTAAGGGATATGGTAACATGAATAGGAATAGAATAGGCAATTTAGTCCCTGAAGCCTACTCTTGCCGTTCAGTATAATCATGGTTAATCTTCTATCTCAATTCTACTTTCCTGTATTCTCCCCATATCCCATGATTCCCTAACAGATCAAAAATTGTCAATCTGAGTCTTGAATATATCCATCAATGGACAATCCTTAACCCCATGTGGTGGACAATTCAAAAAGATTCACAACTGAGTGAAGAAATTTCTCTTTATTTCAGTCTTAAATGACCCCAGTCCTGAGACTGTGCTCCCATGTTCTTGATTGCCCAGCCAGGAGAGAGAATCTGTGTCTATCCTGCCAAACCTCTTTAGAATCTGAATATTCAATGCTATTGCCTCTCATTCTTATAAAATAAGAACATAAGAAATAGGAGCAGGAGTAGGCCATCTGGCCCTTCGAGCCTGCCCCGCCATTCAATAAGATCATGGCTGATCTGTCGTGGCTCAGTTCCACTTTCCCGCCCTCTCCCCATAACCCTTAATCCCCTCTCTTATCAAAAACCCATCAACCCGCTTCTTAAAAATATTTAGCGAGGCAGCCTCCACCACTTCAACGGGCAGAGAATTCCAGATATTCACCACCCTTTGAGTGAAGAAGTTCCTCCTCAACTCCGTTCTAAACCGCCCCCCCTTTATCTTGAGGCTGTGTCCCCTAGTCCTACTGTCTTTTTTGAGCGGGAAGAGTCTCTCCACCTCTATCCTATCCATCCCAATATTGGCCCAATTTACTCAGCTTTTCATCGTAGGGTGACCCTCTCATTGCAACAATCAATCCAGTGGATCTGGTTTATCAATTAATTGTATACTTTCTTTGATATAGAGAGCAAAACTACATACACAACTCCAAGTGAAGTCTCATTAAAGTCATATACAATTGTAGAAAGGTTCCAATCCTCTTGCACCAAAGACCAACATGCAATTTGTCTTCCTAATTGCTCCCTGTACCTGCTGTGTTCCTTGTATAAGTACACATCAAAATTTCAAAGTTTGACATCTTTTAAATATTCCAGTTCTTTTATTACTACCAAAATGAATAACTTCAGACTTGCCCACACCTTGTTATCCCCTCACTTAACCTCGCTTATATTACTTCAAGTTTTTCTGCATCCTCATAGATCACATCACCATCTAACCATATCATCAGCAAACTTAGATATGTTGCTCTTAGTCTCTTCATCTAAGTTATTAAACATATATTGCAAATAGTTGAGACCTCAGCACTGATCGGTGAGGCTCTCCACTACTTACAGCCTGCTAACTTGAAAGTGCACTGTTTATCTCTGCTTTCTATCTGTTAACCAACCCTCCATCCCTCCTAATACATTACCTCCAACTCCATGAGTGCTTATCTTGCATATTAATTTTTTGTATTTCATCTTATGGAATGATTGCCTTTTATAAATCCATGTTTGGATGTGAAGGTTAACATTCTCCTAGTTTGGGGGCGTTTAAGAGATCCGTGGATAGGTTTATGGATGGAAAGGGTTTGGTTTAGGTTAGAGGGTCATTGCTTTTTAATTGGTTGGCGCAACATCGTGGGCCGAAGGGCCTGTTCTGCGCTGTTATGTTCTATGTATACTACATCCTTTTGTTCCCCTTTATCTTACTAGTTATATCTTCAAAAAAAAATACATTTATCAAACACAATTTCCCTTTGAAATCATCATGACAATGTCTGATTATATTATAATTTTCTAAGCCTTTAAAGCTTCCGTGATAGATTCTGGCATTTTCCTGACAATTGATGCCAGGCTAACTGGTCTGAAAGTTCCATGTTTGCCTTCTCTCTCCCTTTTTGAAAAAGTTACATTTATAACTTCCAGTCGTTTTTGAACAGTTCTAGAATCCAAGAAATTTTGGAAAATCATAACCAGTGCATCTGCTATCTCCGCAGCTATCTTTTTTCAAACCCTATTAGGCCCTGAGGATTTTGTCGGCTTTTACCTCTTAAATTATGCAAATACTTTTTCTCTGCTGATATTAATTGCCTTAGGTTCCTCAATCTTATTAGCCCTTGGTTACCTGCTATTTCTGAGATATCTTTTTCTCTATAATTCTCTGTAATTTCTTCTGTCTGTGCCTCTAAGGGTCCAGTGTTTACTTTCACTACTTCCTTTTAAATATTCTTGTAAAAGTTCTTATTTGTTTGGCTGTTTCTGACCAGTTTGTCTCTTTTTTCCCTTTTATCAACTTTTTGGTTGCACTTTGTTGATTTCTAAATCACTCTAATCCTTAGGCTTGCTACGATTCGTTGCAAGATTATAAGCCTCTTCTTTTAGTCTAATGCTATCTCTAATTTGTGTAGTACCTTAGGTGGCATTGTATTTGACCCCAGAGGTCAAATACAATTGTTATATTTGTCATAAGTTAGCCTGCCTTTTCATCCATGGTGTGCTATACTTAGATTTGTAGTTCATAAGAAATAGGAGCAGGAGTAGGCCATCTAGCCCTTCGAGCCTGCCCCGCCATTCAATAAGATCATGGCTGATCTGTCGTGGCTCAGTTCCACATTCCTGCCCTCTCCCCACAACCCTTAATCCCCTCTCTTATCAAAAACCCATCAACCCGCGTCTTAAAAATATTTAGCGAGGCAGCCTCCACCACTTCAATGGGCAGAGAATTCCAGAGATTCACCACCCTTTGAGTGAAGAAGTTCCTCCTCAACTCCGTTCTAAACCCCCCCCCCCCCCCCCCCTTTATCTTGAGGCTGTGCCCCCTAGTCCTACTATCCTTTCTGAGCAGGAAGAGTCTCTCCACCTCTATCCTATCCATCCCATTCATCATCTTATACGTCTCAGTGAGATCTCCCCTCATTCTTCTAAACTCTAACGAGTACAAGCCTAGTTTATTCAGCCTGTCCTCGTAGCTCAACCCCCTCAACTCTGGTATCAGCCTAGTAAACCTCCTCTGCGCTCCCTCCAAGGCCAAAATATCCTTGCGTAAGTACGGCGCCCAAAACTGCACACAGTACTCCAGCTGCGGCCTCACCAATGCCCTATACAGCCGCAGCAAGCCTTCCCTACTTTTATATTCAATCCCCTTCGCTATGAAGGCCAGCATCCCATTCGCCTTCCTGACCACCTGCTGCACCTGCAAGCTGGGTTTTTGCAACTCATGCACAAGGACCCCAAGGTCCCTCTGCACCGTCGCCTGCTGCAGTTTTTCGCCACGTAAGTAATAATCCTTCCTACCATTATTCCTACCAAAGTGGACCACCTCGCACTTGCCAACATTAAATTCCATTTGCCATTTCCTGGCCCATTCGCCCAGCCTATCTAGATCCTTCTGTAGACTCTCCACACCCTCCGCACAATTTGCCGTTCCACCAATCCTGGTGTCATCAGCAAATTTCGACACCCTACACTCGGTTCCCTCCTCCAGATCATCTATATAAATGGTAAATAGCTGAGGCCCCAGCACCGACCCCTGGGGCACTCCACTAGTCACCATCCGCCAATCCGAATAGCACCCATTGACCCCCACTCTCTGCCTCCTATTTGACAACCAGTCCTCTATCCATGCTAACACCCTACCCCCAACTCCATGTCCTCTGACCTTCTGCAATAACCTCTTGTGAGGTACTTTGTCAAACGCCTTCTGAAAATCAAGAAATACCACATCCACCGGCTCTCCTCCATCCACCGCCCTAGACACATCCTCATAGAACTCCAGTAAATTTGTCAGACACGACTTCCCTTTAATGAAACCGTGCTGTGTCTGCTCTATCAAGCAGTTCCCCTCAAGATGCCTCGCTATTTCCTCCTTGATGACGGATTCTAACATTTTACCTACAACAGACGTTAAACTAAGCGGCCTATAATTCCTTGCCTTTTGCCTGGCACCCTTCTTAAACAACGGCGTAACATTAGCCGTTTTCCAATCTTCCGGCACTTCCCCGGAATCCAGCGACATCTGGAAAATAACCACCAAGGCATCCACTATCACCTCCGCCATTTCTTTCAGAACCCTCGGATGCATTCCATCCGGTCCTGGCGACTTGTCCACAATCAGCCCCTCCAGTCTGTCGAGCACCGCCTCTCTTGTAACAGTAATGTCATTAAGACCCTCCAGTCCTACCACCTTTCCATCTCTAACACCCGGCAAATTATTCACGTCCTCCTCCGTGAAGACAGAAACAAAAAAGTTATTCAGGACCTCAGCCATATCCCCATCCCCTACCACTAAGTCCTCCTTCTCATCCTCTAAGGGACCAACGTTCACCCTAGCCAGCGTCTTCCTTTTTATATATTTATAAAAACTCTTGCTATCCTTTTTTATATTAAGCGCTAGCCCAGCTTCATAGTTTCTCCTACCCTTCTTTATCAACTTCTTTGTCAATCTTTGTTGACATTTAAACCTCTCCCAATCCTCTTCTCGCCCACTACTCTTAGCTACTCTAAACGCCTCCGCTTTTAATTTAACACTTTCCTTCACCTCCTTCGTTATCCACGGCTTATTACCTCTCCTCCTACTGTCCTTTTTGACCGTCGGAATAATTTTTCACCCCACAAACGGGTGTTTTACTTACCAGTACCTCTTTAACTGGTGCAAGGGATCAAGCAAGCAATACAAAATGTGTAGCAAAGATGTGGGGCAGTTTGAGCTGCTGACACAGAGCAGACCCCACATGATGAACTTCAAAGATGGTTACCATGTATATATAGCCCGCTGCTGATGGTTCACTTTTATGCTCAGCCCCTATTTTTGGGGGGATTTCTTGATGCTTCAAAGGTCAACTTTAAGCTTTACAGTTATTTATTAGTGTCACAAGTAGGCTTATATTAACACTGCAGTGAAGTTGCTGTGACAATCCCCTAATCGCCATACATTGGTGCCTGCTCGGGTACACTGAAGGAGAATTTAGTGTGCCCAATGCATCAAACAAGCATATTTTTAATTGTGGGAGGAAACCCACACTGATACCAGGAGAACATGCAGACTCCACACAGACAGTGACCCAAGCTGGGGATCATACCTGGGTCCCCGGCACTGAGGCGGCAGAGCTACCCACTGTGCCAATGTGCCTCCTTACTTCTACACCAACATCTACAGTAAGCCATGGCTGAAACATTCATGCTGAATTTTTGTTTTACAATGGAATATATTCTTGAACATTTTAAATTGTTTCTGAAAAATGTTTTGCACTGTTTTATGTGGACCATGTGGTTACAGTTTGTGGTGATATACAGTTCTGATGGCCTTGGTGCCTCATGGAGGTTTTAAATGGTTAAATCTGTTTGAAATCTATTCTATTTTCACAGTGACATTGTCACACAACACAATGGGGAGTATCCTTAGTGTTAATACATCAATGTTTCTGAGACAGATAGTGAAGAAGAGGTCAAGTAGACATTTGCTTGTATTTGTTGTTTCACCACCTGATAGCTACGTCCTTCAAGATTCTACTGTTTGAGCTTTTGCATTTGGGTTTAATGCTTAGCGTTCCTCGCCTCACATGAACTTTCTGTTACGTGTGTCCTGTTTGTTACAGTTTGCAGGACATTCCAAATAGCTGCGTGGCCATGCACGTGCACTCCCAAGAGAGAACATAGGAGAGGACCTATGATTGGAGGAGCTGGAGCAGGAACATGCTTATGGTACTACCAAGCCAATCCTGTTGATGGACATTGAAGCCCTCCATCCAGAGTATATTCTGTGCGCTTGCCACTCTCAACATGGAAGAATACCAATTCATTGCTGGCAGGAGGAGGATTGGTGATAATCAGCGGGATGTTTCCCAATCAGTGCTTGTCCTGCTGCCGTTTGACTTTATGGAACCAGGGTTGATATTACTATGCCTTCTGATCATGGTTCAAAATACATGGAGGCAGCGAGCAAATTTGTCCTGCAAATCTCACCAGTAGTTCCCAAAAATAAATGACAGGTGAAAAAAAAATCAAGAAATGTTACATCCGTGAATTTTGATTGGAGGAGCAGCAAGCGCATTAGACAGAATCTAATCCTCCAATCTCAAATTCTGTCTCACGCATATTCCTGCTGCAGCTCCTCCATCCACAGGTCCTCTCCTATGTTCTCTCTCAGGAGCACCCGTGCATGGCTGCGCAGCTATTTGGAATGTCCTGCACATTATAAAAATGAGACGCACGCAACAAGAAGCTCAGGTGAGGAGAGTGGTGCTAAGCATTAAACCCAAATGTAAAAGCTCAAGCAGTTAGAGAGAACACAAGAAAAATGCAGCTGTGATTGGAGGAGTTTCGAGTGTGGAAAAAGAATCTAATTGGAGGATAAGCAAGAGTGTGGAAGAAGTGTAGCTTTGATTGGAGAAGCAGCAAGGTGAAAGCAGACGGAGGAGCAGATGTGTGCTTAAATTAAAAGGCTGGAAATGACCAGACAAGGTCTCCAAACTCCACAATAGTCTAAACTTCAGAAGGTGAGAATGCTTCAACCAGATTTACACCTCATGGGTTGTTAGACTGGGGAAGAGATTCAAGAGAAAATACCCCAGTAGTTGGTCAACCTTTGAGAGTCTGGGGGGCGGGTGGTGGGTGCGGGGTGAAAATGATGGAACCTGTGATTTCAGAGTGCTCAAGATTAGTCTTGTCCTGTTTCCACAGCAATCCCAGCTGGGGGCTTTGGTTGACTCCACTATATACCTATAAATGTATCCAGCTGCAGCGGCTGAGGTAGATAACTTGGCCCAGAGTGGTGACAGCATTCGGTCTCTGATGATCTGCTTTCGTTGTGCAACCTTTTTACAGTTGACCAGTTTTTAGGGAGCTCAGCTGAAATTCTTTTTTGCAAAAACAAATGGCTTTATCCAAAAAGCACAACAACTTCAAGCTCTGAGTAATGAACCCAACAGAAATAAATTCCAGAATATGCCTGTTATTTTCTACATTGTTCTAGCTCTCTCAGACATTGTATAACAGAACCAAATGATTGTCAGAAAACAATCTTTGTTCCCTTGTTATTAGTTATTCATGACAGCCAAAGATGGTAAGCTTTATCAAGTAAGAATTGTTAAGTTGAATGAGACCTCTGATTATGCTTCTATTTTGCATTCCTTTATGGAGGTTCAGTTGGTAGGAGTGAGTCATTGTCTACTGCAGATTCGACTGTAGGCATTGGGAGAGGATGCAGAAACAATTCAAGTTCTTGGCATGAGGAACTTCATTTATTTGGACAGGTTGGAGAAGCAGTGGACTGTCTCAAGATTAAAGGTGCCCAAAATGAAGGGGTGGCTGGACAGAGCAGATAGAACAAAACAGTTCCCATTGGTGGAAAGGGTGAGAACCAAAGGGCTCAGATTTAAGCTCTTTGGCAATAGACATAAGGAAAACGTTTTATGCAGTGAGTGGTTAGGATTTGGAATACGCATTGTGGTGAAGGTAGATCCAGTTGTGGTTTTCCAAAGGGAATGGTGTTATTATTGGAAGACTTGGTGTGTGGGGGGTGGGGGGGGGGGGGGGTGGAATTATGTTGATGCCTGCTCCTGTAGATAGATCTGTAATAGATGATCTTCTCTAAATAAAGGGTGGGTTTTTACAAAATTCATTTAACTAAATTTAACTTTGCTATGGTGAGATTTGACCTTGTTTCCCCATATTTTATTTATTCAGATTTCGGAATTACCAATCTAGTGTCACAGCAAATATGCTATAGAACCTTATTTCTGTAGGTAAATCATGATTATAAGTCAACAGAAAAATTATAGCAAAGTGGAAAAATCTATTTTGCCATAAAATTATAGCTTAATAAAATTAGGCAGTAATTAACACAGTCTAGCAAATTATGCTTCCCATTTTGACTATGGGCAAGGGAGCATGCAAAAAATCAGACTGAATTTGTCTTGAGGTTTTCAAACTGCTAAAATCTCTTTGGATCTCTGTAATCTGTTAAGGCTTTCTGTAGTTCTCAAATCCCTTTGGATCTTTTTTTCTCTGCTTCAACAAACATGGTTTCAGTATTCTTTCTTAGATCCTAAACAGTTTAATTAGACCTCTCCTTTACAAACTATGTGAGCCAATTGACCAATTACTAGGGCACGCAATTGATCTTAATCTACAAAATTCCTAACTAAGAGAATATGTATGGATTCAGATTCCTTATCAGCATTGTACTGGTTTTGACTAGTTCAGTAGTACAGTTTCATGCAGTTACAGGCAAATAAGCTAAAGTAAAAGCCTGCTTAGAATCTAAACTTATAATATTTGAGGGTATAAGGCAAGAATTTAAGTATGTTGCTTGATTTGTTCATAAAATGTGATTTTAAAATGAGGTTACACTCTGGCTGTAAATTGGGAGATGGTAGTGTGCAGTGGGGTCTGGGTGTCCTTGTGCATCAGTCGCTGAAGGTAAGCATGCAGATGCAGCAGGCAGTAAAGGAGGCAAATGGCATGTTGGCCTTCATTGCAAGAGGATTCGAGTACAGGAGCAGGGATGTGTTGCAATTATACAAGGCCTTGGTGAGACCACATCTAGAATATTGTGTGCAATTTTGGTCCCTTTTCTGAGGAAGGATGTTCTTGCTCTTGAGGGAGTGCAGCAAAGGTTTACAGTCTGATTCCAGGGTTGGCAGGACTGATGTACAAAGAAAGATTGACTAGGTGAGGATTGTTTTCGCTAGAATTCAGATGAATATGGTGGGATCACATAGAGACTTACAAAATTCTAACAGGGCTAGACAGGATGGATGCAGAGAGAATGTTCCCGATGGTGGGGGAGTCCAAAACCAGGGGTCACAGTCTGAGGATTCGGTGTAAACTATTTGGGACGGAGGTGAGGAGACATTTCTTCACCCAAAGAGTGGTGAGCCTCTGAACTTCGTTACCACAGGAGATAGTTGATGCCAAAATATTGACTGTATTCAAGATATTGCAGTTGGGATGAATGGGATCAAAGGTTATGGGGAGAAAGCAGGATTAAGCTATTAAGTTGGCTGATCTTAACAAATGACGGAGCAGGCTTGAGGGGCCAAACGGCCTCCACCCGCTCCTAAGTTTTATGTTTCCATGATTGTGGAGGACAAGGACATGGATGGAATAGATAAGATAGAAGCAGAGAGATTGTTTCCACTGGAGGATGAAATTAGAGCTAGGGAGCATATCCTCAAAATAAGGGGGAACAGATTTAGGGTTGAGTTAAGGAGGAATCTGTGAAATGCCCAATAAAGCAGTTGAGGCTACCTTGTGCCATGTTTTAGGGCAAAGATAGATTTTTGAACAGCAAAAGATTTAAGGGTTATGATGAGGGAGTGGGTAAGTGGATCTGAATCCACGAAAAGATCAAACATGATTTATTGAATGGCGGAGCAGGCTCGAGGGGCCAAATAGCCTGCTTCTCTCCTTGTTCTTGTGTTATGTTCTTAGGTTATGTTTTTCTCGCGTGTAGTTGCTTATTTTTGTTCCATATTCCTTGATGCTCTTACCTAACACAAATTTATCAGTCACTGTCGAGGAGTTTTCAATTGATGCAGCACATGCTACCTTTGGGGAGCAAGTTCCAACTTTTTACTTTGCTTTTTGTAAAAAAAACCGTAGACTGCTTTTAAGTGGCTTACCACTAATTTTTAGATTGTGTCCGCACTAAATAGGTTGAATACAGAGCAACTGTCATACATCTTAATCATTTTAAAGCGCTCAGTTAGATCACCCTTCAAATGTCTAAACTCAAGTGACTACTAGGCAAATTTATGTTGCCTTAATTTGCTGCATAAATCCTGATATTTGGTGAACCTAATGTCCCTTTATTTCTTGAGATTTGGTATTCAAACCTGAATTCAGTTCTCCATAACAAGGCTGTATGCAACAGAAGCATTGCTTCCTCGCTTTTGAATTACAATTCTTTTGAAGTAAAGGATAGCAATTATATTCATCTTTTTGATTAACCTGTATATCTGTACATAAAATTTCAGTGGTTTTTGTACATGGATGCGTTATTCACATGCTGCTTGAAATATAAAGAGTAAATGCTGGCAATATTTAGCTGATCAGGGAGCATCTATGAAGAGAGGAACAGTTAATATTTTAGTTGATGACTTTTCATCAGAACAACAGGATGAGAGATCATTGACATCAAACTCTAACCCTGTTTCTCTTTCTACAGATGCTGCATCATGATTTAAGTATTCTCAGCATTTTCCACTGAGAAATTTACTAGAATTCTCCTGCTTGATCTACAAGCATGATCCCAAGTTTCTGGTTGCCTGTCATTTTAATTCACTATCATGCTCTCTCGCTCACAATTCTATCCTCGACCTGCTGCAGTGTTCCAATGAAGTTCAGCACAAGCTTGAGGAACAGCATCTCATCTTCCAATTAGGCACTTTGCACCCTTTTGACTTCAAACTGAGTTCAACAATTTCAGTCTAGGAACTCCTTCCCCATTTTGATTCTTCTTTGTTTGCCAATCTTGTTTACATAAACTCTGCCTAAAGGCAAAAAATTCATTATTCTGGCATTTACACACAATCTGGACAAATACTTTATCTCTTCATTACAACCATTTCCACTTCCTTGGCTTTTTGTCCCAGGACGCCTTTGTCATTTAATCGCTCCTGCCCTCTACCCAATCTCAGACCTTCCCTTTTGTTCTTCCTGTCCCACCTGACTTTTCAATGAATTATGCTGATCAGAAACATTTCTACCCAAGGATAAAAGCAAATTACTGTGGATGCTGTATTCTGAAACAAAAACAGAAAATGCTGGAAAATATCAAGTCTGACAGCTTTTGTGAGGAGAGAACAGGGTTAATGTTTAGAGTTTGGATGATCTGGCTGCTGTCAGACCTGAGATTTTCCAGCATTTTCTGTCTTTGCTAGACTTCTACCCTACTCTAGTTCTAAGGAAGTCATATTTGACTCAAGACTTTAACCTCTGTTTCTCTCTACAGATACTGCCAAATGTGCTAAGTGTTCCAATGATTTCTGGTTTTATTTCAGACTTCCTTCATCTGCAGTATTTAGCTTTTAAATATTTGAATGCATTTGGTTTATTAAACAGTAATGCTAAACCATGCAACTTTTTATTTTACAGACAATTTATGAAAACCGAATATACAGCCTTAAAATAGACTGTGGTCCTAGATATCCAGAGGTAGCTCCACATGTTAGATTTGTAACAAAAATAAATATGAATGGAGTAAATAGTTCCAATGGAACGGTAAGTTTATATTTGCCATCATGGATAGCTGTGTTTGTTTTTCAATGACTACATTACTTTAACTACTGTTTTTGATTTGGCGTCCAAAACTGAATTCATTGCCACAAAGTAGTGGGGTGAATGCTGGTTGGTAGGTTTCTTTGAAATGGTTGGAGGATTTGACTCTTCATGTGGCTTAATTTTCATTAAGACATTATCATTAATTTTTTCAGTATGAAGCAGACCATCATAAAATTGAGTACTGTATTCATCCTCCGGCTCAGCAAGTTGCAGAACCAGAGCTTGTATGTTTTATCCTTGATCTCCACCCCTTGAGCTTTTCTCCACTGGGGCCAGTACACTAGGATAGTATGGCAGAGGTCAACAGTATGGGTTAGGAAGAGGAAAATTAAACTAAGTTTTGAATTTGGTTTACCAGTAGGCAATCCTTCACTCGTAGATGAAGCTTGGCTATGTAGCAGTTGGACGATCCACAAGAACATTTGGCTTATCGTGTCGATTATCATGTCAGTCTGCTGATGCACACAAAAGAATAGCAATAGGCCATTCAACCCCTTGGGCCTGTTCCGACAGTCAGTGGAGTCCTGGCTGATCTCCACCCTTAACTCTGTTTATTAATTTTTCATCCATGTTGCTTGATGCCCTTACCTAACAAAAAAATTTATCACTCCTGGAACAAGACCCTTTTAGAGGAGAGAATTCCAGATTGCTGCTGCTCTTGAATGATTTTACACTTGAATAGAAACTGAAAGTGCCCAGATGCCAATACAATTGTTTGCCAAATTGGAATTGGTCCTTTGAGAAGAAGTGAGAAACCTTGGGTAGCAAATTTTTTTGACGAGTATGTGGAAAGTGTATTTAGCTTTTAACATATTGTCAGTAAAAGCTATGTTTTATCTTGTTTTACATTTTAGTGATTGGCCATTTAATTATTGTCTGTTTAATGCTGTTATACTACAAGCCTGGTTGACTGGATACAAGATAAGTCAAATGACAACTGTATGGAGTTCTGCTTTGGAATGGTTATAGATTTGGCTCTGGAGCTGACCATTTTTGAAATTCATTTACCAGTCCAGTTTGGACTATACCACAAGATGGAGCAATTCTAAATAATGGATCACTATAACTGAAAGGATACAGATGCCGCCCTCTTTCAGACTACAAATATGCCTTATTGCATACAGAAAGTTTTAATTCATCATTGTGCTCCAAGAATTTTATTTTTTTGTCTTTTTTTATTTTGTTAGTTTTACATATAACTTCCACCAATAGTGTGACGTTATACATCTGTTGTACCTGAATAAATGGAAATACTTCAAGCTCATATATTTTTGTATAGTACCTTTTACAATAATTATTTCCTTTTGCATACCATGAATGTCAGTGTCAAATATTGGTTCTCTGAGCCTTGCTCATAATAAAAGAGATTGAGTGTATGTATAATATATATTTATAGTATACGTAGAATAAGTACATGGAAATATAATTGTTTGATGTGGGAAAGCCTTGCCTGATCCACTTCTAAAACTATTTGCGTTTAAATCAAAAGTGACCAAAAATCCTCCAGCAAATGTTTGTGTAATTCCTGTTTGCATCTTCTCCAGGTGGATCCAAAAAGCATACCAGTCCTAGCTAAATGGCAGAATTCATATAGTATCAAAGCCGTTCTGACGGAACTTCGGCGTCAAATGATGTGTAAAGAAAACGGAAAACTCGCTCAACCCCCAGAAGGACAAAGTTACAGCAATTAATCTGGAATTGTACCTCCCTCTACTCAAGCTTACTTCATTTTCCACTGTAGTATTTTTTTTCTAGGCGCATCTTGTAGATCTCAAAGTACTGGAAAAAAAATAATTCCCATTAAAAAGCAATTAATCTTAATACTGTAAATGTAAGCCAATACTAATTGTTTTTGTTGGACAAAAGTTGTATGATAACACAAATAATCTTGCGCGTAACCACTGTCTACACAGTAGAATCTTTGTTGTCAGGAATTATCTATTGAAATTAGTACTGTTGAGACCAGTGTGGCACATTTAGCTAAAGCTGTGAATATGCACATCACACAGACACTTGCTGCAGGTTTGGCCTTTAAATTATTGTCCCTTCGCAATAGTATTAAAGCTCAGGGCTATTTATTAGAGTCTAAACACAAAGGTTGGAACGATCAGTGCAGTATTGTTTTCTGGTCTTCATCTGCCAATGGGATTTATCTTGCTTTCAGAGCCAGTCTTTCCTTTGTGCTGTCTCTAGTAAATGCTGAACACGGCTGATGTATTTTGGACCACTAACCTTAGTTTGCTGTAATGTGGATGCAAGCTACATGTATAACTATTTGGTGTGTCCAGGACCTTTTTGACATTCATGTTTGTACAAAGCCACATTTTAAAGCAGCGGGTATCACCACAACTCTTAAATCAACCATTGTTTCCATTAAAAGCCTATTTTGTTGAAAAATGTTTAAGATATTAGATGTATGGATATAACAGTCTCGGAAATTAAAGAATTTAACATAACTTAATGGTATTCTATTAATAGCCTTTTATTGTGTCAGCCTGATTATGAAATATTAAAATTGTGCATTATGGGTAATACATGGATTATATTTAAGCTAAATTGTAAGTACAATAGCTTTGACCTGATCTAAAGTACAAGAACATATAAAATGCAAGCCAGAAAAAAATTCTCTTGATAAATTTGTCACAAACCTTTGCATGTACTTTTACTTTAGAGAACTGAATGCTAATAACTTGTACTGCACTTGAGACAATTGTAGTAGAAATAAGGCATTTAAAATTTTTTTGGACATTGTCCGGGCTGTTTTTTATCTGTTGAAAGTTTATCTACGTCAGCTATGGAATTGTTTAAATTAGGATATTCCTGTGCATCAAAAGAATACAGTGAGCTAGAATGATATTTTGTCTCTGGGGCTTCAGCAATCCAACTGATAGGCTAAACCTCTGCTACAATGGTTCAACATAAAATATTGATGTAAAATCACAGTCTGTTTCTCATTGGGCATGAATCCACAGCCTGAGCTGCTTTTGATCAGATACTAATTGGTAATCTCACTTTTTAAAAAAAATGTTCACAGGAAAGATTGCAAATGTTGCAATAGTTTTTCAGAAAGTTTACTCCTGAAATTGGATTGGAGCTTTTTTTTAAGTTTTCTTGGATTCAGCATGCTTGTATTTCCTACGATACCAATTGAATTTTCTGCTGCGCATCATCTCAGCAAATGATGATTAAACCCAAAGATTGTAACTGAATACTTGGTAATACTGAAATGTATTGTGCTACCAAAACTTTATAAATAGAACTGGTGTTTGCTCCTATCAGGTGGAGACTGTCTTTGGGCAAGCTACTAATTTTATTTTGCATGAGGCAGATGAATGAATAATAAAAAGTGACAGTTAAATCTGAATTTACCTATCCCAGTAATAGATGCAACTCTTTTTCTGATCATGGACGCAGATATCAAAATGTAGACCTGATAGCCTGCAGAATATTTATTTTTGCCTGTTACTGCTTATCAGCTGACTGAAACAAGATGTGGACTGTCTTCCAGATGAAACAGGCTTCCCGCAAAAACAAAATATACTGTTTGAAGTATGTGGAAAACAAGATAATAAATGATTATATATTTCATGCTTACAAAGATCAAAAAACAATTCATCATTGTTGAATTGAATGGCAATCAAACATTTGAAGGTGACAAATATGTAATTGCGCCTTGGTTGATGTGGGCTACAGCAATTTGTACCAGCCAACTTGTGTACCTGGGTATTATGTCCTTGCAGTTCAAACAGGCTGTATTTGCTGCTAGCATTGGATGGTAAATAGTGGAAACATGTTCTAATAAAGAACAGACAAAAGTTACTTAAAATGTTTTCTGAAATGGGAATATTTCTCCAGCCAGTACTAATTTAAAATGCCATTTAGAGTTAAGAGTCAGCTATTCATTTTCTCAAACTTGTCCTACCATTCAGTTAGATTGTGGCTGGTCTGTACCCTCTATATTCTGTCAAACACTGTTTTGAAATTTTTAATTGACATAACCTCAATTTTTTTAGCGGCATAGTGGGGGTAGGGAAATGCGCCTGGCTTAGTTCTTCTGTTAATCTTTATTTGATCAGTCGTGTTTTAGATCAGTCTTATATCTGATTTAAACAAATGAAAGTATATCATAGGTTTGAGATTGTTTATTGGTGTTATTGTTTCTTGATTCCATACTCTAAATTTTCACAATCTGTTCTGCTCTCCATGTTTCTTACCCTGCCTGAATGCTGAGAGATCTGACCGAGTCTACTTATGCTTTAGCGTGGGAGGTATATTCTCCTTTAACTGCATTTTTGGTTCATTTTAATTTGAAAACCTGTAAATAAATTCTATTTATCGTAATCTTGTCATAAAATACGAAATACAAAAAACTAAAATCAAAATTTTTTAATTCAAGTAAGTTGAAGTTTTTTAAAAACATCAAATAATTTTTTGCAATGAATCCCAGTATTGCTGGTGAATGAAGCTTCCCTGTCCTTAAAATTAGGATGGAATGTATGAAGGCAGGGAGAGGAATGGGAGTTGATTAAATACGTTTAAAAGCCAACACGGACACCCATAACTCTGGTTTAATCCTAGTCCAATATTTGGCAGATTTTAGTTAGCATAACAGTAGGATTGCTACAATTGTCTAGGGCTCTGGAATAATTTTCTTCTTAGTCGCATAGTTCTGATTTCTTGCTGTTTTATGAATATATAATTTCACCTAATCAGTCAAAGTGTGATGCTGGAATTTTCATAATACAGGCATAATGCCAAAGTTTTAGCAGAGTTTAATGCATCAGGCATGTTGAACAGAAAGTGTATGCATTATGAACTATTTTAATACATCAACTTGCAGGTATCTTGTGGTAAGTTGGAGCCTACGCTACTTTACAGCAAGGGTGTTTTACCATGTAACTCGGGTTGTACTTTTATTGGAACCGTTGTTTTGGTGACAGAAGTCATTGTATTATTACATATTCTGGAGTTTTGACGTTTTTGAGATTGTATTTTGTGATTCCATTTTTCTGTAATAGCACTCAGGCAAGAAACATTGAGAGTAAAGGTGCCCTGTCATTTAGCAGCACTGGAAAGCATAAAGTAAGAGTAGCAAGCAAAAAGATTCTCTTATACCTACAACTCCTTTTATTTCTACCACTATCTCAACAATACCACATGACTGCTTTAAAAAAACAAGATAAATTTTAAAAATGTTCATACATTGTCTTAAAAATTACCAACCAACATAAGTAGCAATTGTTTTTTTCCTCAGTAAAGACTCATGTCAGGTAACTAATAACAATAAGTTTCTCTATGATTTTCAAACAGCAATGTCCCTTTGCATATCGCATATCTATTTTATTTAGTCAACATGAGTAATGATATCATTTTTCTGATTAGCTGGAGCTCAACAAATGACTAATTATGAAGTTAATTACTGGCGAGAAGTGTGATTGGAATTTTATTTCCTAATTTAAAGTTTTTATTCTGCTTTACACAAAGTATCTACATTATCTTTGGCGCATTACTTGCTGCTAAGTGCTGTTAAATCTCCTTTTGCAGATACACTTGCACTTGCGGGTTCAGCATGGGAATTTCTTTGGACATTATAGTTGCAATAATGGATTTGGAGGTGGGGGGGTGGGAGTGGAGATAAATCAGTATATGGTGTAATTGCAACTCTGGTACATAATACCCACATCTCTCAAGTTAAATCTTGGCAATGTACGGTTACATGAGAATGTCAGGAGAGACATGTCTACTTTCTACACTAAACTGGAATCTATTATGGAGTTACTTCATTTCCTTAAATCTGACATCCAGATAAGATCTGGCAATGGCATAATTCTATTTACATTTGACAAGGTTATCACAATAACTTCTCTACCACAATCTTACAGGCCACTGCAAGTAACATTTAGTCGGAATTCACTTTTAGAAACATGGAAAATAGAAGCAGGAGTAGGTCATTGAGCCCTTCGTCATTATGATCAGGGCTGATCATCAAATTCAATACCCCAGTCCCACCACCCCTTCATATCCCTTGATCCCTGTAGCTCCAAGAAGTGCATAGACTTCCTCCTAGAAATTGCACAAGGTTTTGACAACTACAAATCTGTGGCAGTAAATGCCACACATTCATCGCTCTTTGGGCAAAGAAATGTCTCCTCAACCCAGTCCTAGAAGTTTACCCCTTCTCAAACTATGACCCATAGTTTTGGATGCCCCAGCTGCCGCCTCCCCATCGCCCCCCCCCCCCCCCCCCCCCCCCCCCCCAAACGATTGGGAACATTCTTTCTGAATCTACCCTGTTTAGTCCTGTTAGAATTTTATAAGTTTCTATAAAATGCTCTCTCACTCTTCTGAATTCCAATGAATACAATCCCACCTGATTTAGTTTGTCCTCATGACAGTCCTGCCATCCGATGAAACAGCCTGGTAAACCTTTGTTGCACTCTTCCTAGAGCGAGGTCATCCTTCTTCTGATAAGGACACCAAAACTGCACACAATACTCCAAGTGTGGCCTCACCAACATCCTATACATTTACAGTAAAATATATCTATTCCTATATTCAAATCTCATGGTATGAAGGCAAACATACAATTTGCAGCCTTTACTACTTGCTGTACACAGCCAGGTGTTGCTGAGTATCAACCTCACAATTTACACCCATTCAAATAATCTGTGTTCCTATTTTTGCCACCAAAGTGGATGACTTCACATTTATCCACATTATACTGTTTGCCCACTCACTCAGCTTGATAAATCATGCTGAAGCATCTCTGCATTCTCACAGCTTACCTTCCCACCCAGCTTTGTATCATCTGCAAATTTGGCAAAAATAAATTTAGTTCCCTTGTCCAAATCAGTGATATGTAATGTGAACAGTTGGAGCCCTAGCAAAGATCCCTAGTAATTGCTTGCCTATCGGAAAAAGGCCCATTTATGCCAACTCTTTGCTTCTTGTCTGCTAATCATATTGCTGTCCATCTCAAGATACTACTTGTAATCCCATCTGCTTTACATAGTAATCTGCTATGTGAGACCTTGTCAAAAGTCTTCTGAAAGTCTAGATAAACTGCATCCACTGGTTCTTCCTGGTCAACTCTACTAGTTATATACACAATTCCAATAATTTGTCAAGCATGTTTTCCCTTTTGTAAATCAATGCTGACTTGGTCTGATTATACCACTTCTTTCCAAATGCTGTGCTATGAAATCCTTGATCATGGATTCAAGCAACTTCCCTACTACTGACATTAGGCTCACTTGTCCTGTTTTTTCCATGTTTTCACTCAACCTCCCTTTTTGAATAATGGGCTTACATTAGCTACCCCCCAATCGGTAGGAACCATTTCAGAGTCCAGAGAATTTCAGAAAATGACCACCAATGGATTTACTATTTCTAGGGCCACTTCCCTAAGTACCCTGGGATGAGAGTTATCAAGCCCTGGAGATTTATCTGCTTTTAACCTATTAATTTCTCCAAAACCATTTCTCAGCTCTTCAATTAAATTTGTATTTCTCAGAATTTCCAGTACATTATTCACTTCCTTGTGAAGACAGAAGCGAAGTATGAATTTCAATCCTCAACATTTTTTCCGCTATGAATTCTGTTTCTGACTGTAAGGTGCCCACATTTGTTTTTGTCAATCTTCTTCTCTACATACCTATAAAAATTTTTAAAGTTGGTTTTTACGTTCTCTGCTTGTTTATTTTCTTATTCTATTTTCCCCTTCTTAATCCCTTGCTCCATCTTTGAATTTTAAACTGCTCCCAATCCTTGGGTCTATTGCTTTTTTCTTGCCAATTTGTATGCTTCTTTTTGAATCTAAAGTTATCTCTAATTTCCATTGTAAACTGTGGTATAGCCATAGCTCCCTGTCCACTCTTATGCCAAATAGGGATAAAAAAAACTTTTGGAATCCACATATTTGTTCCCTGAATGGATTCGGATTGGCGGTTGGTGACTAGTGGGGTGCCCCAGGGGTCGGTGCTGGGGCCTCAGCTATTTACCATTTATATAGATGATCTGGAGGAGGGAACCGAGTGCAGGGTGTTGAAATTTGCTGATGACACCAAGATTGGGGGAAAGGCAAATTGTGCGGAGGGTGTGGAGAGTCTGCAGAAGGATCTAGATAGGCTGGGCGAATGGGCCGGGAAATGGCAAATGGAGTTTAATGTTGGCAAGTGTGAGGTGGTCCACTTTGGTAGGAAGAATGGTAGGAAGGACTATTACTTACGGGGCGAAAAACTGCAGCAGGCGACGGTGCAGAGGGACCTCGGGGTCCTTGTGCATGAGTCGCAAAAACCCAGCTTGCAGGTGCAGCAGGTGGTCAGGAAGGCGAATGGGATGCTGGCCTTCATAGCGAGGGGGATTGAATATAAAAGTAGGGAGGTCTTGCTGCAGCTGTATAGGGCATTGGTGAGGCCGCAGCTGGAGTACTGTGTGCAGTTTTGGGCGCCGCACCTGCGCAAGGATATTTTGGCCCTGGAGGGAGTGCAGAGGAGGTTTACTAGGCTGATACCGGAGTTGAGGGGATTGAGCTATGAGGAGAGGCTGAATAAACTAAGCTTGTACTCGTTAGAGTTTAGAAGAATGAGGGGAGATCTCATTGAGACGTATAAGATGATGAATGGGATGGATAGGATAGAGGTGGAGAGACTCTTCCCGCTCAAAAAAGACAGTAGGACTAGGGGGCACAGCCTCAAGATAAAGGGGAGGCGGTTTAGAACGGAGTTGAGGAGGAACTTCTTCACTCAAAGGGTGATGAATCTCTGGAATTCTCTGCCCGTTGAAGTGGTGGAGGCTGCCTCGCTAAAGATTTTTAAGAAGCGGGTTGATGGGTTCTTGATAAGAGAGGGGATTAAGGGTTATGGGGAGAGGGCGGGAAGGTGGAACTGAGCCACAACAGATCAGCCATGATCTTATTGAATGGCGGGGCAGGCTCGAAGGGCTAGATGGCCTACTCCTGCTCCTATTTCTTATGTTCTTATGAATGCCTGCCATTGGTGTCTACTGCCCTTCCATAAAGAAGTCAGTAGAAATGAGAGGATATATTGGATAAATACGTGGCTGAAGAGATGGTGTCAGGGGGAGGTGGGACCTGTACAAATTGGATGGGTTACACCTGGGCAGGACTGGGACTAATGTCCTAGGGGGAGTGGTTGCCAGAGCAGTTGGGGAGGGTTTAAACTAATGTGCCATGGGGATGGGAACCCATTAAGGCGTCTAAGAAGGAGGGAGCAAGGACAAAACGTGGGGAGAGGGTTCTAACTACATCAAAAATCAGGAAAAAAGTTAAAAGAACTCAGGAGATGTTATTAATGGAAGTGTTAGAATTCAAAAAAAAGTACAAAAACTAGCATAAGGGTGCTTTATCGGCATGCTCGTATTTGAAACAAGGTAAATGAGTTGACAGCACAAATCATTGCAAATGAGTATGATTTGATGGTCATTACAGAGACAGTTGCAGGACAATCATGACTGGGAGTTGAATATCCAGGAGTATCAGATTGTTCGGAGGGGCCGACAGGAAGGTAAGTGAGGTGGTGTAGCTCTTGATACTTAAGGATTAAGTCAGCGGTAGTAAGAGATGATGTAGGTTCTGCGGGGGCGGGGGGGGGGGCGGAAAAAAGGTTGAATCCATTTGGGTGGAAATTAGAAATAGTAAGGAGACAAAGTCATTAATAGGCCACCAAATAATGACAACATGGTGGGGCGAGAAATAAAGAAATAACTGAATGTAAAAATTGCTTCAGTAGTTTTGGAGGATTTTAATCTACATATCAATTGGTGAAACCAGATTGGTCAAGGCAGCCTTGAGGAGGAGTTCATAGAAAGTATCTATGATAGCATCCTTGAACAGTATGTAATGGAACCAACAAGGGAGCAAGCTATCCTAGATTTGGTCCTGTGTAATGAGATGGGAATAATTGATCTTGCAATTAGGGATCCTCTTGGAAGAAGTGATGTGATGTTATGTAACGAGGCAGGTAGAATTAGGGACCTTGTGGTGAAGAATCCTCTTGGGGAGAGTCTGGTGCAGATGGAGGAGGAGAAAGTGGGTTCCCGGACATGCGTCCTTTGTTTGAACAGAGGGGAGTACAGATGGATGAGAGAAGAATTGGTGAATGTTGACTGGGGGAGCGCGTTGGAAGGTAGGTCTGCTGAGGAGCAGTGGAGGATCTTTAAGGAGATCTTTCTTGGTGCTCAGCAGAAATTTATTCCAATGGTTAAAAAGGACCATAGGAGGAGAGGTAATAAGCTGTGGATAACGAAGGAGATGAAGGGAAGTGTTAAATTAAAAGCGGAGGCGTTTAGAGTAGCTAAGAGTAGTGGGCGAGAAGAGGATTGGGAGAGGTTTAAAAATCAACAAAGATTGACAAAGAAGTTGATAAAGAAGGGTAGGATAAAATATGAAGCTGGGCTAGCACTTAATATAAAAAAGGATAGCAAGAGTTTTTATAAATATATAAAAAGGAAGAGGCTGGCTAGGGTGAATGTTGGACCCTTAAAGGATGAGAGGGGGGACTTAGTGGTAGGGGATGGGGAAATGGCTGAGGCCTTGAATAACTTTTTTGTTTTGGTCTTCACGGAGGAGGACGTGAATAATTTGCCGGGTGTTAGCGATGGAGAGATGGTAGGACAGGAGGGTCTCAATGACATTATTGTTACTAGAGAGGCGGTGCTCAACAGACTGGAGGGACTGATTGTGGACAAGTCCCCAGGACCGGATGGAATGCATCCAAGGGTTCTGAAAGAAATGGCGGAGGTGATGGTGGATGCCTTGGTGGTTATTTTCCAAACGTCGCTGGATTCTGGGGAAGTGCCAGAAGATTGGAAAACGGCTAATGTTACGCCGTTGTTTAAGAAGGGTGCCAGGCAAAAGGCAGGGAATTATAGGCCGGTTAGTTTAACGTCTGTTGTAGGTAAAATGTTAAAATCCGTCATCAAGGAGGAAATAGCAAGGCATCTTGAGGGGAATTGCTTGATAGAGCAGACGCAGCACGGTTTCGTTAAGGGGAAGTCGTGTCTGACAAATTTATTGGAGTTCTATGAGGATGTGTCTAGGGCGGTGGATAGAGGAGAGCCGGTGGATGTGGTCTGTCTTGATTTTCAGAAGGCATTTGACAAGGTACCTCAAGAGGTTATTGCAGAAGGTAAGAGGGCATGGAGTTGGGGGTAGGGTGTTAGCATGGATAGAGGATTGGCTGTCAAATAGGAGGCAGAGAGTGGGGGTCAATGGGTGCTATTTGGATTGGCGGTTGGTGACTAGTGGAGCGCCCCAGGGGTTGGTGCTGGGGTCTCAGCTATTTACCATTTATATAGATGATCTGGAGGAGGGAACCGAGTGTATGGTGTTGAAATTTGCTGATGACACCAAGATTGGAAAGGCAAATTGCACGGAGGGTGTGGAGAGTCTGCAGAAGGATCTAGATAGGCTGGGCGAATGGGCCAGGAACTGGCAAATGGAATTTAATGTTGGCAAGTGTGAAGTGGTCCACTTTGGTAGGAAGGGCTATTACTTACATGGCGATAAACTGCAGCAGGCGACGGTGCAGAGGGACCTCGGGGTCCTTGTGCACGAGTCGCAAAAACCCAGCCTGCAGGTGCAGCAGGTGGTCAGGAAGGCTAATGGGATGCTGGCCTTCATAGCGAGGGGATTGAATATAAAAGTAGGGAGGTCTTGCTGCAGCTGTATAGGGCATTGGTGAGGCCGCAGCTGGAGTACTGTGTGCAGTTTTGGTTGCCACACTTACACAAGGATGTTTTGGCCTTGGAGGGAGTGCAGAGGAGGTTTACTAGGCTGACGCCGGAGTTGAGGGGGTTGGGCTATGAGGAGAGGCTGAATAAACTAGGCTTGTACTCATTAGAGTTTAGAAGAATGAGGGGAGATCTCATTGAGACATATAAGATGATGAATTGGATGGATAGGATAGAGGTGGAGAGACTCTTCCCGCTCAGAAAGGACAGTAGGACTAGAGGCACAGCCTCAAGATAAAGGGGGGGGGGGGGCGGTTTAGAATGGAGTTGAGGAGGAACTTCTTCACTCAAAGGGTGGTGAATCTCTGGAATTCTCTGCCCGTTGAAGTGGTGGAGGCTGCCTCGCTAAATATTTTTAAGGTGCGGGTTGATGGGTTTTTGATAAACGAGGGGATTAAGGGTTATGGGGAGAGGGCGGGAATGTGGAACTGAGCCATGACAGATCAGCCATGATCTTATTGAATGGCGGGGCAGGCTCGAAGGGCTAGATGGCCTACTCCTGCTCCTATTTCTTATGGTCTTATGTATGGTTAAATTTAAAATACAGATGGAGCATGTAAAGTAAAATCCAATACCAGTGACTTGTACTTAAACAAAGGAGACTACAAAGGGATGAGGAAGGAGTTGGATAGGGTAGACTGGGAGCAAAAACTGTATGGTTGGACAATTGAGGAGGAGTGGAGGACTTTCAAAGCAATCTTTCACAGTGCTCAGCAAAAGTATCTTTTTCAACAGCCCTTCCTTATAATCAGCTATGGATATCTAAGGAAATAAAGGAGGGTATCAAATTGAAAGAAAATGCATATGAAGTGGCAAAGATTAGTGAGAACCTAGAGGATTGAGAAATCTTTAAAGGTCAGCAGAAAGCCACAAAAAAGCTATAAAGGAAAGTAAGATGGATTTTGTGTGAAATTGCTCAGAATATGAAAGCAGATAGCAAAAGTTTCTACAAATATATAAAATGAAAGAGTGCCTAAAGTAAACATTCCTTTAGAGAATGAGGAGGATGTACTAATGAAATGAAAAAATGGCTGAGGCATTGAACAGGTATTTTGTGTCGGTCTTAACCGAGTGTAGGGTGTCGAAATTTGCTGATGACACCAAGATTGGGGGAACAGCAAATTGTGCAGAGGGTGTGGAGAGTCTGCAGAAGGATCTAGATAGGCTGGGCGAATGGGCCAGGAAATGGCAAATGGAATTTAATGTTGGCAAGTGTGAGGTGGTCCACTTTGGTAGGAAGAATGGTAGGAAGGACTATTACTTACGGGGCGAAAAACTGCAGCAGGCGACGGTGCAGAGGGACCTCGGGGTCCTTGTGCATGAGTCGCAAAAACCCAGCTTGCAGGTGCAGCAGGTGGTCAGGAAGGCGAATGGGATGCTGGCCTTCATAGCGAGGGGGATTGAATATAAAAGTAGGGAGGTCTTGCTGCAGCTGTATAGGGCATTGGTGAGGCCGCAGCTGGAGTACTGTGTGCAGTTTTGGGCGCCGCACCTGCGCAAAGATATTTTGGCCTTGGAGGGAGTGCAGAGGAGGTTTACTAGGCTGATACCGGAGTTGAGGGGGTTGAGCTATGAGGAGAGGCTGAATAAACTAAGCTTGTACTCGTTAGAGTTTAGAAGAATGAGGGGAGATCTCATTGAGACGTATAAGATGATGAATGGGATGGATAGGATAGAGGTGGAGAGACTCTTCCCGCTCAAAAAAGACAGTAGGACTAGGGGGCACAGCCTCAAGATAAAGGGGGGGCGGTTTAGAACGGAGTTGAGGAGGAACTTCTTCACTCAAAGGGTGGTGAATCTCTGGAATTCTCTGCCTGTTGAAGTGGTGGAGGCTGCCTCGCTAAATATTTTTAAGATGCGGGTTGATGGGTTTTTGATAAGAGAGGCGATTAAGGGTTATGGGGAGAGGGCAGGAAAGTGGAACTGAGCAGCGACAGATCAGCCATGATCTTATTGAATGGCGGGGCAGGCTCGAGGGGCTAGATGGCCTACTCCTGCTCCTATTTCTTATGTTCTTATGTTCACAGTGGAAGAAACAAATAACATGCCAAAAATTGATGACAGGAAGGCTATGGCAGGTGAGAACGGAGAAACTATCATTATCACAAAAGAGCTAATGTTGGACAAGTTAATGGGGCTAAAGGTAGACAACTCTCCTGGTCCTGATGGAATGCATCCCAGGATACTAAAAGAGATGGTGGGAGAAATAACAAATGCGCACTGGTAATTTACCAAAATTCGATGGACTCTGGGGTGGTTCCCGCAGATTGGAAAACAGCAAATGTGACACCATTGTTTAAAAAAGGAGGTAGACAAAAGGCAGGTAACTATAGGCCGGTTAGCTTAATTTCTGTAGTACGGAAAATGCTTGAATCTATCATCAAGGAAGAAATAGTGAAACATCTGGATATAAATTGTCCCATTGGTGAGAGACAGCATAGGTTCATGAAGGGAACGTCATGTTTGATTAATTTGGTGGAACTCTTTGAGAACATTATATGTGCAGTGGACAATGGAGAACTTGTGGGTGTGGTGTACCTGGATTTCCAGAAGGCATTTGACAAAGACTGCTACATAAGATAAAGGTACACGGTGTTATGGGTAATGTGTTAGCACGGATAGAGGATTGATTAAAACAAAGCAAAGAATGGGGGTAAATGGCGATCAGTGACTAGTGATGTGCCTCAGGGATCAATGTGGGGACTGCAATTGTTTATGATTTACATAGATGATTTGGAATTGGGGACCAAGTATAGTGTGTCAAAATTTGCAGATGACAGTAAGATGGGTGGTAACCAAAGTGTGCAGAAGACGTTGAAAGTCTGCAAAGGGATGTAGATAGTCTGAGTGGATGGGGGTCTGGCAGATGGAATACAATGTTGGTAAATGTGAGGTCATCCATTTTGGTAGGAATAACAAAATGGACTATTATTTAAATAGTAAAAAAAATTGCAGCACGCTGTTGTGTAGAAGGACCTGGGTGTCCTTGTGTGGAATCTCAAGGAGTTGGTTTGCAAGTGCAGCAGGTAATTAAGAAGGCAAATGGAACTTTGTCCTTCATTGCTGGAGGGATGGAGTTTAAAAGCAGCGAGGTTATGTGGCAGCTGTATAAGAACATAAGAAATAGGAGCAGGAGTAGGCCATCTAGCCCTTCGAGCCCTGGGGCACTCCACTAGTCACCAACCACCAATCTGAATAGCACCCATTAACCCCCACACTCTGCCTCCTATTTGACAACCAATCCTCTATCCACGCTAACACCCTACCCCCAACTCCATGCCCCCTTACTTTCTGCAATAACCTCTTGTGAGGTACCTTGTCAAACGCCTTCTGAAAATCAAGAAAGACCACATCCACCGGCTCTCCTCTATCCACCGCCCTAGACACATCCTCATAGAACTCCAATAAATTTGTCAGACACGACTTCCCGTTAACGAAACCGTGCTGCGTCTGCTCTATCAAGCAATTCCCCTCAACACGCCTTGCTATTTCCTCCTTGGTGACGGATTCTAACATTTTACCTACAACAGATGTTAAACTAACTGGCCTATAATTCCCTGCCTTTTGCCTGGCACCCTTCTTAAACAACGGCGTAACATTAGCCGTTTTCCAATCTTAAAGTATAAGGTGCTGGTGAAGCCATACCTGGAGTACTGTGTACAATTTTGGTTTCCTTACTGGAGAAAGGATATACTGGCACTGGAGGGGATGCAGAGGAGATTCACTAGGTTGATTCTGGAGTTGAGGGGATTGGTTTATGAGGAGAGATTGAGTAGACTGGGGCTATACTCATTGGAATTCAGAAGAATGAGGGGGAGATCTTGTAGAAACATAAAAGATTATGAAGGGAATAGATAAGATAGAAGCAGGGAAGTTGTTTCCTCTGCGGGTGAAACTAGTACTAGGGGCGTGGCCTCAAAATAAGTGGACTTAGACTGAGTTGAGGAGGAACTTCTTCATACGAAAGGTTGTGAATCTATGGAATTCCCTGCCCAGTGAAGCAGTTGAGGCTACCTCATTGAATGTTTTTAAAGCAAGGATAGATAAATTTTTGAACAGTAAAGGAATTAAGAGTTATGGGAGGCAGGTGGGTAAGTGGAGCGGAGTCCACCAAAAGATCAGCCATGATCTTATTGAATGGTGGAGCAGGCTCGAGGGGCCAGATGGCCTCCTAATCCTAGTTCTTGTATTCCATTCAGTGATATTTCCCAGTTCATGATGGCCAATTCATGCCTCATACCATCATAGAGAGATTCAGGTCTCTGGTCTCAAAATCAACTTTCTCATTATCCACCTTGATAAAGAATTCTATCATACGTTCACTCATCCCCGAGGGTGTCCTTGCAACTAGATTGCCAACTAAACCTTTCTCATTGCACAATAGCCAGTCCAAGATGGCTTGATCCCTTGTTGGTTCCTAATATTATTGATCCTGAAAACTATCCAGTATACATTGCAGAAGTTCCTTTTTTATTGTACTGTGACTAATTTGACTCACCCAATCGATGTGCAGATTAAAGTCACCCATAATCGCAGATCTGATACATCTGATTTTCTATCTAATTCTATTCCCAACAGTTTGTTCTGTATACCACCATCAAGAATGTTTTTTGCCCCTCAGTGTTTCTTAACTTGATCCGTACAGATTCCATATCATCTGTGTTAATAACTTGCCTTAATATTGCATCAATATCTTTAGTAATGCAACTCTACCAACTTTCTATTTCTGTCTGTCCTTCCTAAACATTGAATAGTCTTCAATATTTAGCTCCCATCCTTGGCTACCTTGGGGCCATATCTCCATAATCCCAGCTACATCATATTTCTTTGCATCCTGGCACCAATCACAATTGGTGTAATTCATGTCAGGTCATTCCACCAACATTACTTGATGAAGTATGGAGACCATGTGACTGGCTGCAATGTAACAAAGAATACCTATTGCATTCCAATGTGAAACCCCCACTCTGCAAGATGGCTAGCAGATGCAATGCACATCCTACCTCCACCCAAATTCTGATAGATCATATATTTGGCAGTTTTAAAGTTATTTTGATCTTTGAATGGAATGAATGTTGGGGGGAGTGTTGGAATAATGCCCTATAATTTTAACAAGATGTTGTCCAATTAGTTTACTGTATATTGCATTATTGTAGCATTCAAAGAAAAAAAGTGACTACATAGACCCACCCAAGAAAGAGGACAAATTCTTCTAGGTTATTTTACACACCTGAGTAAAAGGCAGAAGGGTGAGGTCAGACCATTGTACTTTTGACTGTATAACAGTTAACTTTTTAAACCACAAATGGAAGAAATCTTGAAAAAAGTGGGTGGCATACCTTCAGTAAAGACTGTTTTAGATTAATCTTGACACTATACTTGTTGAGTATTATTTCACAATCAAGAAATCTGTATATGACCACAGTTTTTCCATTATCAAATTTCTTTGTGTAGAATGCAATGGTTTTTAAAAACACAAAGTAGTATGATAGTATGATTCATTGAAACAGCTAATTGAGTTATTAATCATCTAATCAACTGGAGACATGATCGGTAGCATTTTAAATTCTGGAACTGTAAAGCAACTGTTTTGGAACTGGGCAGAAAATTATAGCTAGGAATGGTGAACAAATGGGTTTTCTTCACCCTGCATACAGTTGGGCAGATTTTATTTTTGGAGATTTTTGCCCATCCTTTAAGATTCATTTTATGGGAAAAGGGAGTTGCTGGCTGGCCAGCATTTATTGCCCATCCCTAGTTGCCCTTCAGAAGGTGGTAGTAAGCTGCCTTATCAAATCACAACAGTCTCTGAGGTGTAGGTACATCCACTTTGCTGTCATGGAGGACGTTCCAGGATTTTGACCCACTGACAGCGAAGGAACAGCAAAAGGTGGCAAATGTTCCTTTGTTCAAAAAGGGCTGCAGGAAAATGCCTGGGAACTACAGGCCAGTGAGCCTCACATCTGTGGTGGGTAAGTTGTTGGAAGATATTTTGGGAGACAGGATCGACAAGTATTTAAAGACGCAAGGACTTATTAGGGGCTATCAACATGGCTTTGAGTTGAAAATCATGTCTCACAAATTTGATTGAGCTTTTTGAAGGGATAACCAAGAAGGTAGCTGAGGACAGTGCAGTTGATGTTGCCTACATGGACTTCAGCAAGGCCTTTGACAAGGTTGCACACAGTAGGTTGTTGTATAAGATTAAATCTCATAGGATCCAGGGTGAGGTATCTAAATGGATACAAAGTTGGCTTCTTGACAGAAGCCAGAAGGTGGTTGTAGAAGGTTGGAGGCCTGTGACCAGCAGTGTGCCTCAGGGATCAGTGCTGCATCCACTGTTATTTGTCATTCATACAAATGATTTGGATGAGAATATAGGAGGCATTGTTAGTAAGTTTGTAGATGACACCAAGATTGGTGGCATAGTGAACAGTGAAGAAAGTTATCTTGGACTGCAACAGGATCTTGATCAATTGGGCCAGTGGGCTGACAAATGGCAGATAGAGTTTAATTTAGATAAATGCGAGGTGATGTGTTTTGGTAGTTTGAACCAGGGCAGGACTTACTCAGTTAATGATAGGGCATTGGGGAAAGTTACAGACAAAGTGATCTAGGGGTACATGTTTGTAGCTCCTTGAAAGTGCAGTCACAGGTGGACAGAATGGTGAAGAACGCATTCAGCGTGCTTGGTATCATTGGTCAGAACACTGAATACAGGGGTTGGGACATCTTGTTGAAGTTGTACAAGACACTGATAAGGCCACACTTGGAATACTGTGTGTACAGTTCTTCTCACCCTATTATAGAAAGGATATTTTAAACTAGAAAGACAGCAGAAAAGATTTACTAGGATGCTACTGGGACTTGATGGATTGAGTTATAAAGAGAGGCTGGATAGACTAGGACTTTTTTCTCTGGAGCATAGAAGGCTAAGGAGTGACCTTATAAAGATCTATAAAATAATGAGTGGCACAGATCTGCAGGATATTCAATATCTTTTCCCAAAGGTAGGGGAGTCTAAAAGTAGTGGGCATTTAAAATGAGAGGGGAGAGACATAAAAGTGTCCAGAGGGGCAATTTTTTTTCAAATAGAGGGTGGTGTGTGTCTGGAACAAGCTGCCAGAGGTACTGGTAGAAGCAGGTACAATTTTGTCTTTTAAAAAGCATTTAGACAGTTATATGGGTAAGATGAGTATGGAGGGATATGAGCCAAGTGCAGGCAACTGGGACTAGCTTGGGGTCAAAAAAGAAGGGCGGCATGGACAAGTTGGGCCAAAGGGCCTGTTTTTGTGTTGTAAATCTCAATGACTCTGACTAAGCCAGGGTAGTGAGGGGCTTGGAGAGGATCTTCTAAATGGTGGTATTCCAAGGTATCTTCTGCTCTCATCCTCCTAGATCTAGACAGTAGTGAAAGTTAAAGTTTTTTTTATTAGTTACAGGTAGGCTTACATTAACAATACAATGAAGTTACTATGAAAATCGCTGAGTCACCACACTCTGTCTGGGTATACTGAAGGAGAATTTAATGTGGCCAATCCACCTAACATGCACATCTTTGGACTGTGGGAGGAAACTGGAGCACCCAGAAGAAACCCATGCAAATGCTAGGAAAATGTGCAAACTCCACACATATAGTGACTCTAGCCCAGGATCAAACCTGAGTTCCTGGTCTGTGAGGCAGCAGTGCTATCCTCTGTGCCACTGCTCTGCCATGGTTATGGGTTTGGAAGGTGTTGCCTAAGGAAACCAGGTGAGTTCCTGGGCATATCTTTTAGTTGATGCACATAGGTACTGTTCTGTTGGCAGAGGGAGTGAATGTTTGTGGAAGGGGTTGCAATCAAGTGGCCTGCTTTGTCCTGAATGGTGTCGAATTTCTTGAGTGTTAGAGTTGTACCCATCCAGGCAAGCGCAATGCATTCTATCACAATCCTGACTTGCACCTTGTAGATGCTGGAATTGCATTGGGGATGTGGTCAAGAGGTGAATTACTTGCCACAGGATTCCTAGCCTTCAATCTGCTCTGTAGCCACGGTATTTATTTGGCTAGTCCAGTTCAGCTTCTGGTCAATGGTAAACGCAACCACCACCACCCCCCCCCCCCCCCCCCCCCCCCCAGGATGTTGATAGTGGGAATTCAGTGATGGTAATGCAATTAAGTGTCAAGGGGCGATGGTTAGACCATCTTTTTTTTGGAGATAGTCATTGCCTGGCACTTGTGATGTGCAAATGTTACTTACCATTTGTCAGAACATGTCTGGATATTGTCCAGACCTTGTTGCATTTGGACGTGGACTGCTTCATTGTCTGAGGAGTCACAAATGTTGCTGAACATTGTGCAATCATCAGTGAACATCGCCATTTCTGATCTCGTGATGGAAGGAAGGTCATTGATGAAGCAGCTGAAAATGCTTTGGCCTAGGACACTACCTTTAGGATCTCCTGGATGCCAAACACAGCAACCATCTTCCTTTGTGCCAAGTATGATTCTAACCAGTGGAGAATTTTCCTCCTGATTCCCATTGACTCCAGTCTTGCTACTGCTCCTTGATGTCAAGGAGCCACTCTCTCCTCACCTCTGACATCAACTCTTTTGTCCATGTTTAAACCAAGGCCATAATGAGATCAGAAGCTGAGTGCCCCTAGCAGAATCCAAACTGAGCGTCCACGTACAGGTTATTGCTGACTTGATGCCACTTGAGTGCACTGTTGTTGACTCCTTCCATCACTTTACTGATGATCGAGAATATACTGATGGGACAATAATTGGATGGGTTGAATTTGTTTCTTGTGTACATAACATACCTGGACAATTTTTCACATTGCTGGCTAAATGCCAGTGTTGTCCCTGTACTGGAAGAGCTTGGCTAGGAGTGTAGCAAGTTCTGGAGCACAAGTCTTCAGGACTGTTGCTGGAATATTGTCAGGGCCCATTGCCTTTGCAGCATCTCGTGTCTTCAGCCATTTCTTGATATCAAATGGAGTGAATCAAATAGACTGAAGACTGACATCTGTGATGCTGGGAACATCCAGAGGAGACTGAGTTAGATCATCCCCTTAGCACTTCTCGCTGAAGGTGATTGCAAATGCTTCAGCCTTATCTTTTGCACTGAGATGCTGGGCTCCTCCATCATTGAGTATGGTGATATTTATGGAGCCTCCTCCAGTGAGCTGTTTAATTGCCCACTGCCATTCACAGCTAGAAGTGGTAGCATAGCAGAGTTTTGACCAGCTCCATCTATTATTTGCTGCTTATGTTGTTTGGCATATAAATAGTCCTGTATTGTAGCTTCACCAGGTTAATACATCATTTTTAGAGCATGCACTTCTGCACGTTACATTGGACCAGGGCTGATCATCTAGCTTGGGGGCAGTAATCATAGAATGGGTGATAAGGCGGGCCATTAAGTTACAGGTTGTGTTTGAGTACAATTCTGCTGCTGCTGATGGCGCAAAGTGCTTCTTGCATGCCCAGTCTTGGGTTCTGGATCTGTTCAAAGCCTATCCCATTTAGTCCAGTGGTAGTGCCACACAACAAGACACTTCAAAAGGTGCTCAACATGGAGGAGTAGTAGAAATCAGCAGGAGGTTTTTTTTCCCGCGGTTTGACCTGCTAACATGAAACTTCATGGAGTCCAGAGTCAATATTGAGGACTCCCAGGTGAGGCACGACATACCCAGGAATAGTAATGTGGTGTCTGGGACATTATCTATAAGGTATGATTCTGTGAGTGTGACTGTCATGCTGTTGCTTGACTAGTCTACAAGGCAGCTCTCCCAATTTTGGCAAAAGCCCCTAGATGTTAGTAAGGAGGAATTTGTAGGGTCGATTGGGCTGGATTTGATGTTCTAATTTTCGGTGCCTAGGTCGATGCTGTGTGGTCCATTTGGATTCATTCCTTTGCGCTTTCTTTGTAGTGATTGGAAAAAACAGTGGCTTGCGAGGCCATTTCAGAGGGTATTTAAGAGTCAACCACATTGCTGTAAGTCTGGAGTCACATGTAGGCCAGACCAGGTAAGGACGGTAGGTTTCCCTCCCTAAAGGATATTGGGTTTAAATCCAACAGCTGATTGAGTTTAGTGTCCTCCAGAGGGGATCCTTTGCCCAGCAATGTGGAAACTTTTTTAATCAATCAGGTTCTGATGCACACGGTTGTCAAAAAAAATTTAAATTATCAGGAACTAGGAGTTACATTCAAATCATTGTATAAAAAGTGAAAATAAGACTAGGTCATACAAGTGGGATTATGGAAAGGACATGAAAGAGGAAAATGAAAAATTTTGCAACATTAATTTTCTTCTGAGGAAATGAGACATCGCACTTGTAAAGGTAATTGGTCAGATAAGAGCAGTTATCATGACATCATTAATAACCTCATGTACTCCAATTGAAGAAATCCTAAAATGAAACTAGTGGATAATCATGTCTTCAATTCAGCATGCCATCCAGGCCTTCCACACTTGTTGGGCACCACAGGGGCCAGGGTGTATTATTGACCCTTTTAATCACATTTTGGTTTGATGTTTTAAGTTTCCTTTACTTTTGTCTTTTGTTTTAAGCGGTTCCCTTCTTTTTTGGGAGCTGTCCTTCCAGTTTTGTCCCTGAGTTTGTTTGATTTAGTTTATTTGATTGGGCCAAGAAGAAAGTTCCATGGTAGTGACTTCTATGCCAGTTCCTTCACTGAAGACTGTACAGAGTCATCTATGCGGGAGTAGGGTATCACTGGTAACAATGTCTGGATTTGTGTTCAACTGCAAGCATGGTGCAGGTTTTACAGTCTAATCATGGTGATGCTGAGAGATGCTCTGTTATTAAAACAGACCAAAATTAAGACCGATCATCTCCATTGATTTGAGTATTCTCCTTCCAAACTAGCAATTGTTTTGCCAAAAACAAAAAAAAAAATTCTTAAAGGGAAATGTCTTTTTCGTCACTTTTAAAGTGTGGATTGGCATTTTAATGCAGGTTTATGTTGATAAATGTTATAACCTCATGAATATTAATAAGTCATTGGAAGAGACATAAATCAGCTAACAAGTGATGTTCAATTAGTCAATATTCCCATTTGGAAAATGCTGTTCATTGTCTGAGGTGTCTTGCTATTTTGCAACAGTAATTTTAATTGTATAACATAAATTTGGGGTTAGCTGATTTAAGCAATCACTTACTCTAACCATGCGTTTTCCCAAGAGATGCCTGCAATGCACAAGCATTGATTACATGAGCTTAGCTTTGAGCTATTGCTGAAGAATGACAATAGTTTTCTGCTTAAGGATTTTCAGCAATAGCAGAAGAGGAGCTAGTTAGTATGCAAATAGCAGAAGTTATTATCTGATTTTCACTGTATACCATAAACCAAGAATATCCATATTTTCAGTGTATGAGGATTTGTGGGTCACAGATTAAGTTAACATTTGTATCAATTTGCATTAACCATCAACAACCTTCATTTATATAGCACCTTTCGTATCATAAAATACACAAAGGCATCTCCCAAGAAAAAGACTTTACATCAAACCACGGAAAGCAATAGAAGGACAGATGAAAGAAAGCTTGGTCAAAGGTGTTGGTTTTTAAAAACTCAGAAGAAAAGCGGAAAGACTTAGAGGTATCCAAGGCAGCCAAAAGCATAGCTGTCATGTGTGAAGCAATTAAAACGGGAATAGATGAGGTGCCAGAATTGGAGGAGTTCCGGGATCTCAAGGGCTTGTGAGGCTGGAGGAAGTTGAGAGAGGGTTGAGATTAGAGAAGGATTTGAAAAAAACAGAATAGCATTTTAAAGTTGAGATATTGCTAGACCAGGAACCAATGCAGGATGGCAAATAGTTGGGCGAATTTATTGCAAATTCAGCTTTCAAACTAGCATAGTTTGGTGTTCTAATTTGGTGTTTATTCATAACAAAGCAACAGTACAAAGAGAAACTTGTTTTAAAAAAAATCCCACAAAATTTATTTTATGACTGAATACAAACAATTGATTTACAGTGAAATGCACACACAGTTGGACCATCAGTTCACATGGCACTAAGAATATGTCAGCGAATTTTTAAAATATATTTGCTTCACTACTGCTGTTACTTCTGTTAACATGTTACTGACCTAGAATTATAATTGTTTCAGTTTAATGATCCATATAATCCATCTCACTTCAAATGTAATTTAAATGACTTGAAATAAAATGAGTCTAACTTCAGTATAATTTTCCAATGAGTATCCGCAAAGTAAAAAGTATGCCTCACAATAGGTTAGGATCTCCACAGAAACTGATAACCTCCAGTCCCATTTTAATTCCCTATGACTTTGATCTTTTCCACCCATGTCTGCGCTCTCACCCACAACCCTGTGAGGTGAGACAGAGATGTTTTGGTTTCTAGCTTCTGTTGTAAAGTGTTGATTAGATTTCAGTAGGTCTGGTTAAGGTGTTCATAATCTCAGATAGTTTAACAGTAAGTATTAAGTACTAGAAACTATATACATAGGTACAGTAAAGGTCCAAGCTAGGAGCTGTCTCCATGCTTGCTTTTACACACAGCTCTCTCCAAAACTACACTGATCCCTAGGTGCAGATCATGTCTTCTCTTACATCACTGTATGGATGGCACTGTACTCAGCTTCATATTAACTGTTTATGTTTATTAATCCTCACATTACACCTCCCCCATGTCTTGATCCAAAGTGTTTACAAGTAATCTCAGTTTGCCCCATGTACTTACATTATTACTGTTACCCCAACTCTCCCCTCAAGTCTCTGAGTTCAGAGGTTCAGGCAGTCTGGAGACCTTTTTCTTCCTGAAGAATGTTCCATCCTTTGTCCTCACTACTGTTGGAGGAGTGGTAGGGTCTGCACTGCTGGTAAATATTGTTGAATTGGAGGTTATTCTGGGTTTGAATGTCTTGTCGTCATCTTTTTCCACTCTTTGGCATTGAAAAAAACTAGTTGTGGGTGACATACATCAGCTTGGAGATTTGTTTGCTGCCGAACCTTATGGGGTCTAGAATCAAACCTGTGACTGTGGATTCCTTCAAGCCCCTAAAGTGATATGACTGTTGTTCATGCCCAGAGGTGTTTCAGCCTTGGTTCTTTGTCCCATAGGACTGTAGCACTGGCTCCCATGTCCAAGTTAAAGGTATTTATATAGCACCTTTCATATGATAAAATACACAAAGGCACCTCCCAAGAAAAAGACTCAACGTCAAACCATGGCAGGCAATATAAGGACAGATGAAAGAGAGCCTGGTCAAAGGTGTTGGTGTTTAAAAACTCAGAAAAGAGGAAAGACTTAGAAGAGGAATCCAAAGCATACATCCAAGGCAGCCAAAAGCATAGCTGTCAAGTGTGTAGGATTTAAAACCGGGATAGGTGAGGTGCCAGAATTCTCAAGGGCTTGTGAGGCTGGAGGAAGTTGAGAGAGAGTTGAATTAGAGAAGGATTTGAAAAAAAACAGAACTAATATTTTAAAGTTGAGATATTGCTAGACCAGGAGCCAATGCAGGATGGCAAATATGTCCAACACCACCTCCCATATCCAAGTTAAAGGTATGTGGCTGTTAACCAAGATGCATTCCAGATCAAAGATCCAGGAAGTTTGACCTCATCCAAGAAGCATGACAGTGCATCCTCTTGTTGTCTGAACCTTGTGAATCCTCATGGGATCTCTGTGTATTTTGATACTTTGGCTTTGCCTAGCTTCTCAAAATATCCTATTCAATTGCATTGAAAGCAGTGGGCTGAGATTGTCAGATACTGATCTTGCCTGTGGGGGCACTTTGCTCCACAGCACTGGCATGGTCACTCAAACTGGGTGTTGCTTCCTTTGGCCTGACATAGAACATAGAACATAGAACATTACAGCGCAGAACAGGCCCTTCGGCCCACGATGTTGCACCGACCAGTTAAAAAACAATGACCCACTAACCTAAACCAATCCCTTTTCGTCCATGAACCTATCCACGGATCTCTTAAACGCCCCCAAACTAGGCGCATTTACAATTGCAGCAGGCAGGGCATTCCAATCCCTCACCACCCTCTGGGTAAAGAACCTACCCCTGACATCCGTCCTATAACTACCCCCCCTTAATTTAAAGCCATGCCCCCTTGTGCTAGCATTCTCCATCCGAGGAAAAAGGCTATCACTATCCACCCTATCTAAACCTCTAATCATCTTATATGTTTCAATAAGATCCCCTCTTAGCCGCCTTCTTTCTAGCGAAAACAACCCCAAATCCCTCAGTCTCTCCTCATAGGACCTCCCCTCCATACCAGGCAACATCCTGGTAAACCTCCTCTGCACCCTCTCCAAAGCCTCCACATCCTTCCTGTAATGTGGGGACCAGAACTGCACACAGTACTCCAAGTGCGGCCGCACCAGAGTTGTGTACAGTTGCAACATGATGCTGCGACTCCTAAATTCAATCCCCCTACCAATAAACGCCAAGACACCGTATGCCTTCTTAACAACCTTATCTACTTGATTCCCAACTTTCAGGGATCTATGTACACATACACCTAGATCCCTCTGTTCATCCACACTACTCAAAGTCCTCCCGTTAGCCCTATACTCGACACATCTGTTGTTCCTACCAAAGTGAATTACCTCACACTTCTCCGCATTAAACTCCATCCACCACCTCTCGGCCCAGCTCTGCAACCTGTCTAAGTCTTCCTACAAACTATGACACCCTTCCTCACAATCTACCACACCTCCGACTTTGGTGTCATCAGCAAATTTACTAATCCACCCAACTATACCCTCATCCAGATCATTAATAAAAATTACAAACAGCAGTGGCCCCAAAACAGATCCCTGAGGCACACCACTCGTAACCGTCCCTGTTTCTGTACTGTTTCACTAACGGAACTGTGCAGTATACTTTGTACCATGGATCAGTGTTGCCAAAAGACATCAGATTACCTGACCATCTGGATGGCTTTCTCAAGGGTTAGATCTTCTGCTACTTGTCTGAGTATGCGTTGTCTTCTGCTTCTCTGATCACTCTATCCCTGATTAGCTCAGATTTCAAGTCACCGCATTCATAACTTTCAGCCATTCTCAGCAGCTCATTCATTATCAAGTCGACAGTTCTTCTGGTTGCAGAACACATTTATTAAATTTAGCCCTTTCAAGGATTTTGTTACTCCTGAGGTCAAAATTAATGTTGAATGATTTTGCAACTTCAAATTTTGCAGATGTCTCATTGATTCCTTGTCTAGCTATTATATTGTTGGTTAGTGGGCTTACTGAATAAAGCAGTTTGTTAACTTGTTCACCTTCTACCTTTTTGTCTAGGCCTGAAGTAATCAGGTATCTAGGTAATCTCTTTCTCCAATTTTGTGATTTGTTTGGGCCTTGGACATTTCCAAATTGATCTGATTTCTGATCCATGGTTAAAATTTTTACAGATTCAGCTTCAAGAAGTTGCCAAAAATCCATAATGACCACCATACGTTCCTTAATAAAGGATTTTCCTGAGCTTACCAGTTTTATCCAGCTCCAGTAGTAATGCCATTCACCATCTCAGTGTTTACATTTTTTTTCAATAATGGCTGCCTGGATCGACTGATTGGAGCCTTGGCCAATTTCGAACAATGTTCCTAGATCCTGAAAGCATTAAACCTTGGCTTTTGCTGGACTTTTCAAGTTGGCGACTTAGTCACAATTTTTATTTATTATTTTCTTCTTTGCTCAGAGCAAGCATGTTCAGGTGCTGAATTGGGAACCAGCATTCTCTGACCACTGCAGTATTTAACTTGTTTCAGGACTTGTGTTATACAGGAATTATACATTATTAGGTCACCCCTTTTAGGTCTGCTGACATTGCACATTCTGGCTATTGGAGCAGGACTTCCATGAGGTTCAATGCATTCTTCTGCAGTGAGGAATTTAAGTTCTGCCTTCAGCTTCCAAGCGTTTCACTGGAGCTTTCCTTCTGCGATTTCTTTCTGCTTCATAAACATTTCATGGGTCAGAATGCTCCTTTGATTTTTTCTTCAGTTTTCCAGGAATTTAGTTTTTCTCTGCAGTCCCTGCGAGGTTTTACGTTGTTCCATTCACTGCCGCTATGTTGTAAGGTGTTGGGCATTTTTTTGTAGGTCTTATTAAAGTATTTATACTCTTAAGTAGTTCAACAGCATTTATTAACTGCTAGAAACTATATACATAGGCGCAGTAAAGGTCCAAGATAAGAGTTGTCTCCATGCTTGATCGACATATGGCTCTGTCCAACACCACACTGACTCCGAGATGCAGGTCATATGTCACTTTGTGGAGAGTACTATACTCCATCCCACATTAACCCTTTATCTGCTAGAACCTTATATAACAGCTTCTCTGTCAGATCCAGGAAGATTAAAAACTCAGTCTGTAATGTTCAGTAATATTTTAGGGCTTCCTGTAACCTGATCTTTACAATTGTTTCCTGTGTATCCTTCCCCAGGACAACATCAACCACATGGCTGGTATCTAGCTAGAAATATTAATTAGCTAACCTTGAGAGCTAGTTTAAAACTCTTTCATCTTGGATCTAAAGGGACAATTTAAAATGCAACTGTTACAACCCAATGCCCTCAACATTTCTTTGGGAATTTTGGAGACTCGATCTCCAGGCTTCTGCCATTGTATTCACAGTAAATACCTTGCACTTTTCTCAATAAAACGACCTAAATCTTCTTTTGATCTCTAACAAGCAAACCACCCAGACAGACTTCACAGGTCACATGACCCCCTTCATTTTACCCTAAGTTTAGTGCCAAAGCATAATTTTATAAACCTCGTAATTGCAACAATATAGCATGTACCTTTGAGAAGCTTCTGTGGATGTATTTATATGTAATACATTTAGCAGTTCATGTCCAAATGCAGAAAGACCTGGACAATATCCAGGTTTGGGATGACAAGTGATAAGTAACATTTATGCCACACAAGTGCCAGGCAAAGACCATCTCCAACCAGAGAGGCTCTAACCATTGCTCTTGACTTTAAATTGCTTTCCCTGCTATCAATACCCTGGAGTTACCATTGACCAGAAGTAGAACTCAACTAACCAAATAAATTCTGTGACTGCAGCAGCAGGTCAAAGACTGGGCATCCTGTGGTGAATAACTCACCTCTTGACTCCCCAGAGCCATGTACAAGGTACAAGTCAGAAGTGTGATGGGATACACTGCATTTGCCTGGATGAGTGCAGCTCCAAAAACACTCAAGAAGCAGTACACTTGATTGCTATCCCGTCCAGAAACATTCTATCCCTGCACTATTGATGAACTGTTGCAGCCGTGTGTACCACCTACAAGGTGCATTGTAGAAACTCACCATGGTTCCTTAGAGTGCACCTTCCAAACCCATGACCACTACCGTCTTGAAGGACAAAGGGAGCAGGTATGTAGGAACGCCACCACCTTGAGTTTCCCTTCCAAGACACTCACCATCCTGACTTGGAAATATATCACTATTCCTTCACTGTCACCGGGTCAAAATCCTCAAATTCCCACTTTAACAGCTCTGTGGGTGTACCTACACCTTAGGGACTGTGGTGATTTAAGAAGGTAAAGGGGGGGCGGTTTAGAACGGAGTTGAGGAAGAACTTCTTCACTCAAAGGGTGGTGAATCTCTGGAATTCTCTGCCCGTTGAGGTGGTGGAGGCTACCTCGCTAAATAATTTTAAGACGCGGGTTGATGGGTTTTTGATAAGTGAGGGGATTAAGGGTTATGGGGAGAGGGCGGGAATGTGGAACTGAGCCACGACAGATCAGCCATGATCTTATTGAATGGCGGGGCAGGCTCGAAGGGCCAGATGGCCTACTCCTGCTCCTATTTCTTATGTTCTTATGTTCTAAGGTAGCTCACCATCACTTTCTCAAGAGTAACTAGAGATGGGCAATAAATGCTGGCCTGGCCAGCAATGTCCACGTCCCAAAACAATTAATTAAAAAAATACAATTGTGTGACACACAAGGTGTCCTAAAGTCAATTTATGATTTGATGTCCAGTAATAATTTCCAATGACCATTTTGTACTCTTGACTTATTGGTTTTCTTGAGACAAGTAAAAGGTCTAGGAAGGTAAACCCCAAACTTAAAAAGAACAAAAAACTCCAACCGACATCAACCAACAGGAAAAAGCAGAAAGAGTCAAGTGTCAAGTGGAATTCCATTTCATGTTGCCACTTAATATCTTCAATACTTTTAACTTTGATTAATTTGTATCTCTTTTAGAGAATTCCATGTGACATTTTATAGTCCTTTATTCTAGATTGCAGTTTAAAATCCTTCAGGAGAACAGTGACCGCAACACCACATTACCCTGCCACAGCAACCTCCGCAAGACGTGCTGGATCATCAGCACGGATGCCATCATCTCATGTGAGAACACCATCCACCAGGTACACAGTATACACTCTTGCGACTTGGCCAACGTTGTCTGCCTAATGCACTGCAGGAAAGGATGTCGTGAGGCATGGTACATTGGCGAAACCATGCAGACACTATGGCAATGGATGAATGATCACCGCTTGACAATCACCAGGCAGGAGTGTTCCCTTCCTGTTGGCGAACACTTCAGTAATCACGGGCATTCAGCCTCTAATCTTCAGGTAAGCATTCCCCAAGGTGGCCTTCATGATACAAGACAACGCAGAATTGTCAAGCAAAAACTGATAGTGAAGTTCCGCACACGTGAGCCTCAACTGGGATCTTGGGTTCATGTCACACTATCTGTAATCCCCACAACTTGCCTGGGCTTGCAAAATCTCACTAACTATCCTGGCTGGAGGCAATTCACACCTCTTTAACCCTCTCTCCACTCATATTGTCTGAAACCGTAAAGATTTGATTATCTGTAAAGACTTACATTCCAGCCATTATCTTGTAATAGAGTTTATGTCGATGAATGCCCTGTTTGTGAACACAATTCTTCACTCACCTGAAGGAGTGACACTCCGAACATTTGTGCTACCAAATAAACCTGTTGGACTATAGCCTGGTGCTGTGAGACTTCTTATTAAGTATTAGATACAGACAGAAGGGGGCACTGCTGCCTTTGTACTGCCTCCAGAATGAACTCAGATCATAAGTTAGTCAGGAACATAAGATCCTTCTGATAACTGGAGATGGGACTATGTTGTCGTTGCTGTCGCTCGCAGGGCAGTCAGTGTATAAATATAATATAAATAAAATAAAAGGTGGCAGCAGTTGGGACTAATTGACAGAAGAGAAGGAATGCAGACTATTATTAACAATTTCAGAAATAAAATGCTTTTATAAAGTATTGCAAACTTGTAAAGCTTATGGTAACAATTAAAATACAAAGAACAACTTTTCAGGGCACCCATTGCATTAAAAAATACATCTCGAAAATAGTGAATACCTTAAAGACTGCAAGATAATAACAAAGTATATGACTTATGTTTTAAGATTTAAAAAAATGCAACTTTTAGAAGGATTTGAAAAAAATCTTTAAAATGATTTGTGATATTGTATTGAATATTCCATTGAAAACGAAAGACTCTAGGAAAAGGATCCACCATCCGTGGCTAACTGAGGATGTTACCTGAGGTGGTATCAAATTGAAAGAAAAAGTGTACACTACTGTGAAAATTAGTGATAGGTCAGAACAGGTTTTAAAAACTAGCAAAGAATGACTAACAAGAAAAAGGGATTAATTAGAGAATGAGAGAAAGCTAGTTAGAAATGTGAACACAAATGATGAGAGTTTCTACCACTATTAGATAGTCAACATCTTTTCCCAAAGGTAGGGGAGTCTGAAACTAGGGAGCATAGGTTTAAGGTAAGAGGGGGGATACAAAAGAATCCAGAGGGGCAATTTTTTCACACAGAGGGTGGTGAGTTACTGCAACAAGGTGCCAGAGGCAGTAGTAGAGGTGGGTACAATTTTGTCTTTTAAAAACTGTTTAGACAGTTACATGGGTAAGATGGGTAGAGAGGGATATGGGCCAAATGCGGGTAATTGGGACTAGCTTAGTGATAAAAACTGGACGGCATAGACAAGTTGGGCCGAAGGGTCTATTTCCATGCTGTAAACCTCTATGACCCTAATTAAGAAGGAAAAGAGTAAGCAAAGTTTGATTGAATATAAAAGTAGGGAGGTCTTGCTGCAGCTGTATAGGGCATTGGTGAGGCCGCAGCTGGAGTACTGTGTGCAGTTTTGGGCGCCGCACCTGCGCAAGGATATTTTGGCCCTGGAGGGAGTGCAGAGGAGGTTTACTAGGCTGATACCGGAGTTGAGGGGATTGAGCTATGAGGAGAGGCTGAATAAACTAGGCTTGTACTCGTTAGAGTTTAGAAGAATGAGGGGAGATCTCATTGAGACGTATAAGATGATGAATGGGATGGATAGGATAGAGGTGGAGAGACTCTTCCCGCTCAAAAAAGACAGCAGGACTAGGGGGCACAGCCTCAAGATAAAGGGGAGGCGGTTTAGAACGGAGTTGAGGAGGAACTTCTTCACTCAAAGGGTGGTGAATCTCTGGAATTCTCTGCCCGTTGAAGTGGTGGAGGCTGCCTCGCTAAATATTTTTAAGAAGCGGGTTGATGGGTTCTTGATAAGAGAGGGGATTAAGGGTTATGGGGAGAGGGCGGGAAAGTGGAACTGAGCCACAACAGATCAGCCATGATCTTATTGAATGGCGGGGCAGGCTCGAAGGGCTAGATGGCCTACTCCTGCTCCTATTTCTTATGTTCTTATGTAAAGTTAGTGTTGGTCACTTAGCGGGTGCGACTGGGTAATGACTAATGAAAGGAAAGAAAGGGCAGAAGTGTTGAACAAGTATTTTGTGTGACATCACTACAGAAAATGCAAAAACATCTGAAGAATAAATGAAAGTCAAGAGATAAAAGGGAGGGAGTAACTTAAAACAATCACAGTCACTAGGCAAAAGAAGCTGGAAATATATTCACACCTATGCAATCCCCTTGCATTCGAGGGTCTTAAAATAAGTGTCTGCAGAGATAGTGGGCGGGATTGTATGCACACATTGCAGTTTGTTCTGTGGTGGTGGAGGGGTCTTGCCATTGGCTGTTGATGACGGGATCTTCTGGTTCTGCTGCCGTCAGTGAGGTTTCTGATTTTTTGCACTCTCCTGCCATCGGGTTACCCAATGTGGAGTTTCATCATTGGTGAGACCAGAAGATATCACCATGGGAACAGCTGGAAAATTCTGGCCAATTGGTTATGATCTTCCAAAATTCTGTAGATTCTGGAAAGATGCCAGCTGATTTTACAGTCACTTTTACTCAAGAAAGGAGGGAGCAAGAAAAACAGGAAGCTAGGCCAGTTAGCTTATCATGTCCATAGGTACAATACAAGAATCCATTATTAAAGAAGCGCTTAGAAAATCATAATACAATCAAGCTGAGTCACCATGGTTTTATAAGAGAGAAATCATGTTTGACTAATTTATTGAGGAAGTAATGAACAAGGTAGATAAAAGTGATGCGTAGTTTGATCTCCAAAATACATTTACTAAGCTGCCACATCAAAGGGTTCTATACAATGTAAGATCTGATAGTTAAGGGTGTAAAATATTAGCATGGATAGAGGATTGGTTAGCTTTATTGCCTACAGCTCCACCTTCAACACTATTATTCCCAGGAAACTCATCTCCAAGCTCCATGGCCTGGGCTTCGGCACTTCCCTCTGCAACTGGATCCTGAACTTCCTAACTCATGAAGCAGAATCAGTACGGACAGGCAACAAAACCTCGTCCATAATCACCTTCAACACTGGTGCCCCACAAGGTTGTGTTTTCAGCCCTCTACTATACTCTGTATACACTTATAACTGTGTGGCCAAATTCTCCTCTAATTTGATTTTCAAGTTTGCTTTCGACACCACTGTAGTGGGTCAGATCTCAAACAATGACGAGACAGAGTACAGGAATGGGATAGAGAATCTGGTGAACTGATGAAGCGACAATTATCTGTCCCTCAATGTCAACAAAATGAAGGAGATTTGTCACTGACTTCAGGAAGTGTAAAGGAGAACATGCCCCTGTCTACTTCAATGGGTACAAAGTTGAAAGGGTCGAGAGCTTCAAGTTTTTAGGTGTCCAGATCACCAACAACCTGTCCTGGTCCTCCCATGCTGACATTATAGTTAAGAATGCCCACCAATGTCTCTACTTTCTCAGAAGACTAAGGAAATTTGACGACTTTCACCAACTTTTACAGATGCACCACAGAAAGCATTCTTTCTAGTTGTATCACAGCTTGGTATGGTTCCTGCTCTGCCCAAGACCACAAGAAACTACAAAAGGTCGTGAATGTACTCCAATTCATCATGCAAACCAGCCTCCCATCCATTGACTCTGTCTACACTTCCCGCTGTCTCAGCAAAGCAGCCAACATAATTAAGGTCCCTATGCACCCTGGACATTCTCTCTTCCACCTTCTTCCTTCGGGGAAAAGATACAAAACTGAGGTTACATGCCAACTGACTCAAAAACAGTTTCTTCCCTGCTGCTGTCAAACATTTGAATGGACTTGCCTTGCATTAAATTGATTTTTCTCTACATCCTAGCTATGACTGAAACATTACATTCTACACTCTCTCATTTCCTTTTTTTATGAACGGTATCTTTTGCCTGTATAGCACGCAAGAAACAATACTTTTCACTGTATGTTAATACATGTGACAATAATAAATCAAATCAACCAGAGAGTTGGGATACATTGATCATTTTTGGGTTGATAAGCTGTTACTAGTAGAGTGCCACAGGAATCAGTACTGCGGCCTCAAATATTTATAATCTTGATCAATAGCTTGGTAACTACATGTGCTGATGACTCAAAGGTAGTAGAGAAGTAAGTTGTCAAGAAGAAAAAGTCTATAAAGGGACATAGATAGGTCAAATGAATGGGCAGAAATTTAGCAGATGGAGTATAACATGGAGAAATGTGAACCTGTCCACTTTGATAGGAAGAATACAGAAGCAGCATGTTATTGGAATGGAGGGAGAGAGAGAGACCGTAGAACTCTAGAGGGACCTGGGCGTCCCAGTGCATGGATCACATATGATTAGGAAGGCAAATGGAATGTTGCAAGGGGAACCAAGTATAAATGTAGGGATGAGTTGTTACAGCTGCACTGTACCTTGGTGAGGCTGCATCTGGAGCACTGGGTACCGTTTTGGCTCCCTTACTTAAATTGCATTGGAAGTTGTTCAGGGAAGATTCCACTTGACTGATTTACGGGAAAAAGGGGTTATGAGGAAAGGTTGAACAGGTTGCACCCATTCCCAATGGAGTTTAGAAGAATGAGAGTTGACCTTATTGAAACATGTAAGGGGCCTTGGCAGAGTGAATGCTGGGAGGATGCTTCATCATGTGACACAGTATAAAATTAAGGGACACTGACTAACTATTAAGTGACTGATATGAAGAAAGTTTTTTTCTTTGATGATCATTAGTCTGTGGAATTAGTCTGAGGTCACGTACCAACCGACTCAAGAACAGCTTCTTCCTGCTGCCATCAGACTTTTAAATGGATCTACCTCACACTAAGTTGGTCTTTCTCTACACCCTAACTATGACTGTAACACTATATTCTGCACTCTCTCCTTTCCTTCTCTATGAACGGTATGCTTTGCCTGTATAGCGCACAAGAAACAATACTTTTCACTGTATGCTAATACATATGACAATAATAAATCAAATCAGATCAAATCTTTTCCCAGGAAAGCAGTGGAGCCTTAGTCATTGTATATATTCAAGGCTGTGTTAGATAGATTATTGATCAACAAGAGACAAGTCAAAGGTTATGAAGGAGTAGATAGAAAAATGGAGTTGAGGCCAAAATTTGATCAGCCTGGATCATATTGAATAACAAGCTCAAGGGGCAAAATAGCTTTCTCTTGCTCCTAATTCTTGAATCCTTGCACTTAGTTAAATTGGACTACATCCAGGGTATTGTACATATTAAAGGAAAACTTCTTTGGTACTTCAATGTCACTGACTGCCAGTGGTATAGTTGAGTAAAAATAAGGGGTCACCCATTTAAAATGGAGATGAGGCAAAATTCTTTCTCTCAGAGGGTCATGAGTCTTTGGAACTCTGTCCTGAAAAGTTGGTGGAGGCAAAGGGTGGGATTTTCTGGCTGTGCTCGCCCCAAAACCCGAAAATCCCACCCGAGGTCAACGGGCCTCTGCATGGTCTGCTCCCCTCCACCCACTACAAATCCCAGGACGGACAGGACAGGAAAGTTACCCCCAGAACCTTTGAATTCTTTTAAGGCAGAGGTGGATAGATTCTTAGTAAGCAAAGGGATGATAGAATATTGGAGCAAGACGGAGTGCAGATTTGAGGTTACCATCAGATTAGCCATGATCTTGTTAAATGGTGGAGCAGGCTCGAGGGGCAAAATGGTCCACTCGCGCTCCTTGTTCATATATTCACGATAATTTCCAATGCTTTCAATTAATTCTTAACCTAGAAGTACTAAGTATGTGGGAGAAACAATAAACATCAAGAAAACTTGGAATTTTTTCAGCATTTTGCTATAATAACAACGCAAATCTATTGCTAAGTTATAAACTTAGCTAATAAAACTAATAACATTTTTGTACTTGCAAGTTCAACAATGAAATTAAATGTAAATATTTAATGTATTCCTGCTCCTTTGTTCCCTGCTTTTATCTGCCCACTTGTGTCTTTTCCATAAGTATTATTAAAAATTTTCCTGTTGTCACAATTTGTGGTTATAGATTGGGGTTGATTGGCCATGCTAAATTGCTCCTTAGCGTCAGGGTAAATACGTGGGGTTACGGGGATAGGGCCTGGGTGGGATTGTTGTCGGTGCAGACTTGATGAGCTGAATGGCCTCCTTCTGCACTGTAGGGAATCTATGATACTCTATGAAACTACCAATGTGAACATTGTGAATGGAAGTGCTGTAAGTCAATGCTTATAGCAAACGTTGTTGTGGCCTTTGGCCAGTAGGTGGTTCTGTAATGTGAGTTTCTGAAATTTTGCTCCCAAATCAATTGTCATCTTGTATGTAAGAAAACCTTTTACTCATCAGCTGACTATGGGCGATACCACAGAGAAATTACTAGCACATATAAAATTCTCAGGTTCATAGATTATATAAATATATGTTCTGAGCAAACCGGAACCCAACTAACATGTTTGACGTTGGAGTAAGTCACTGGGTAATTTAGGCTTATGTCAAAGCAAGTCACTCTTATTTATGCCTGGCAATTAGTGGAAGTGTGTACCACATACAGTAATAGGCACTTCCTGACCAGCATTTCTTCTGTTCCATCACTCAGTGCTATGCCATTGTTAATTCTGAACTTTCTTATAAGATGAGTGGCTAAATATTGCTTAAGTCTAGAATATCTATGCAAAGGGTTATAGCAATTTATTTTTAAGAAGAAATCTGTTGTCACACCACATAGGGCAAACCAGACATATGTTTTTCAAGTTTATTTATTAGTGTCACAAGTAAACTTGCATTAACACGGCAATGGAGTTATTGTGAAAATCCCCTAGTCGTCACACTCCAGCGCCTGTTCGGGTACACTGACGGAGAATTTAGCATGGCCAATGCACCTAACCTGCATGTCTTTTGGACTGTGGGAGGAAACTGGAGCACCCAGAGGAAACCCAAGCAGACTCCACAGACACTGACCCAAAGGTCCCTGGCGCTGTGAGGCAGCAGTTCTAACCACTGTGCTACCATGCTGCTACAGTCCTGAGGCTGCATCTCCAAGAGAGCTACCTGACATGCAGTTATACATTTTTCATAATGTAGTGTACTTTAAAATAAATGAAAGGCCCTCTCCTGAGTACTTCTGATCAAAATGCATAAACTTGCTCCTTGCTGCCTCAGGACTCTTTCTGAAAGTTGAAACTCTGTGGCTAATTGGACATAACAATCGTTTACAAGATAGCTAAGGGCCTGCTACTGACAAACTTTACATTTTAGAGTGATCTTTGGACTGGCTGTAAAACTAGGAATTCTATTGTTTTAATAGGTTGTAAGTTTTTGCAATTATATATTTTAACATTATATTTACTTTTTTTCCTCCCCAGTAAAGACAGTTTTATGGCAATAGATACAGATAGTCACTGAGCTATTGGTTTGACAGATAGACAGGCACAGTAATCCATGTAATCCTCTTCAGGTTTTATAGCCCTTAAAAAGGCTTAATGAAGAACTTAACTAACAATGATGGCTGTTTGAGGAAAAAACTCCCAAGCACCAGATTAAGTGAAATTTATTATGTTTTTTCAGGTTGTTTGCCAGATGTTCCCTGGATGCTTTTTTTCAGGTTGTTTGATCAACACCAAGCAAAGTTTATTTAAAGATTTTTTTCCAAAAAAACAGTGAGCGTAAGTACAACATTGTCAGCATTCATTTTTCAATTTTAAGCTTCGGCAATCCGTTCAAAATGCACGACAATCGTTGGCAACTCCATTATTTTTCTTTGTAAGACAGGAGATCATTGATGTTTTCTGTAGCACACTTCCATATCCTGCGTGGGCCAGTGTTGGGTTGCCACCTGCTATTGCAGTGTATGACTGGTCCTCCCACTCATTTCTCTGGCGCCAGAGCAGTGTGGTCCCTGCAATGTGATTATTTGTGTTAGCAGATAATTGAGCCCAGCAGACACATGTGCCAAAGCTGCCTGTACCTCGTAAGGCTCTTCAACAAAAGCTACTTTTATGGCTCCCTCCTCTCCATTTCTTTCCAAATTGTGCTCACATTTTGTGTGAGGAGATTATTTTTGTCTGTTGCCATGAGAGACTGTAATGTTTATATAGTCTTTAAGGGGATGCCAATTTAATTCAGTCATTTCAATAGACTTCTGACATTTTTAAATAGAGTTTACACTTCCTGTTTAGCTCTGATTATGTGGAAATTAAGTTGATGTGGATTCCACCACATTGCTTTGTGGAAAGAATTATTACCAGGTAAAAAGCTTGTGGAGTATTTTAGAGTGGAAGCCAATATACATAAATCTAAGGGGAGAAAATTACAGCTTTCACCTAATATTGCTTCAGTAACTTTATACGATGGGCCCACATTTTAAACCATTACCAGCTCACTGTGAGACACAAGAAGTTAAATTGAAAAAACATTTACCATAGAAAGAAAATAAGTTGTGCAGCTAACACAGGCTCAGTCTAATGTTTTATTTTTATAGGCTGGTCCAAGCCTTATTTGATTGGTCTCCAGAAATATCCCTTGTTGTCCAATTCTTTTAAAACGATTCTCCGTTAACCCGTGGAATGTCCTTGCTCTTTGTTTTCTGTTTCCAATTTTTCTCCCTCTTTTTCTCCTGAAATTATCATTTTTTTGCTGTTGCTGTATAGTTCCACGGTTGCTGATTGCTGTCTGGTCGTGGACCGAGAACAATGTATATTCACATTGCACCTTTAAAGAAGTAAAGCATCCCAATAGGATTGACAGGGGCTTTATAAAATGTTGTATGACACCGAGCCACTTGAGGAGATATTAAATCTAAAGAGCAAAAACTTGGTCAAAGAGGTAGGTTTTAAGGAGGAAATTGGGACCGAGAGATGGAGACCTCTGTGTCTCCCTCAGTGTACCTGAAAAGGATGAGTATTCCAAAACTTATGGTAACTAAAGACACAGCAACCAATGAAGGAGCAATTAAAATTTGGGGATGCTGAGGAGACAGAATTAGAAGAGTGCAGATATCTTAGGAGGGGCTGGAGAAGATACGGAGATTGGGGGGAGGAGCAATTTGAAAAAAACGATGAGAATACTAAAGTTAATTTAGTCGCAAGTAAGGCTTACATTAACACTGCAATGAAATTACTGTGAAATTCCTCTAGTCACCACGCTCCAGCACCTGTTCAGGTCAATGCACCTAACCAAAACGCCTTTCAGACAGTGGGAGGAAACTGGAGCACCTGGAGGAAACCCACCCAGGCACATGGAGAACATGCAAACTCCACACAGACAGTGACCCAAGCCAGGAATCGAACCCTGGTCCTTGGCGCTGTGAGTAGCAGCGCTAACCACTGTGCCGCCCATTATATCCCAGTATTTATTCTTCACTAATGTACCAAGGTTGGTTGATTGAGGACATCACAGCCATGTCTGATCCTGACCTGACCTTATGCCCCTTGCCTCACCTCTAGCAATGGGTTACAGCTTAGAAGGGAATCGTAAGGTTTCTCCTTCCTGCTCAAAGGCGCTGAAGTGAATTGTAGCATTCCTGCTGCTGCCCTAACTCAAGCCTAACTCAGCTTAGCTTTGAACTTGCTTGATCTAAATAACAACTCATGATTGAACCATCAAAAGAAAGTTTACTTCTGTTTATGTCCACTCCAATTCTGAAACATATTTTAAAATGCCTGAATAGAGTAACAGATTTATAAAAGTGCATTTCCTCACAAATTAAAAAGCATCTATTTGGATTTTTTTGTTTCATTAAGCATGTAAGTTATCTGTTTCTTCTTCAAGTTGCCTGTAGGAATGTTTAAAGTTCAAGTTTATTCATTAGTGCCACAAGTAGGCTTACATTAACACTGCAACAATATGACTGTGAAAATCCCCTAGCTGCCACACTCCGGCGCCTGTTCGGGTATATTGAGGGAGAATTTAGCATTGCCAATGCACCTAACCAGCATGTCTTTAGACCAAGGGAGGAAACTGGGCCACCCGGAGTAAAACCAAGCAGACACAGGGACAACGTACAGACTCTGCCCAAACAGTGACCCAAGCCAGGAATCGAACCCAGGTCCCTGGTGCTGTGAGGCAGCAGTGCTAACCAGTGTGCCACCATGCCATGAAGTGAGGGATGATAAACAGGAACAATTAAGATAACAGATTCTTCATCATAATTTTTGAATGACTTTGTTTATTTGAAATGCTGCAGACAATAATAGGGAGTTAATGTTATGTTTACAATAATATGAGAGCTTTTTATAATTCATCAACACATTGCAACTAGCTTTGGATGTATGTGTGGCGGATGGTCCACAGCGAGATAATGCACTGTACTCTCATCTTGATTCCGAGGCACTTTCTGTAGACTGTGCAGGTGGAAGAATTGATTTTCACACTATGTCTTGTAAGTGGCTCCATGCCTGTGCTTTGACTTTTGGTCTGAAGCCATTCTGGCTCAGCAATTGCAATAAAATCACAGTTTGTAAAGGACACCCCAGTGACTACAAAGTGACAATGAAGAATTCTTAGTCTTTAGTCAAGCATGCTTTAATGCCTTAGGTCACTACCATGCTGCTTGTCCATTCAACTCAGCTGGAATATAGTTTACTCATTCACTCTGTCTTTCATAATCATTGTATTTTCTTTCCCTCAATCCGCGGTCAATTTTTCAACATCCTGATAATGGTGACTGAAGGTTTGGGACATATTAATGTTTGACTTCGTCTTTTACTTAGTTCTGTAGTTTCATTGTTTAAAATGCATGCACACCGACCTTAATTCCAAATAAAAGCAGATTAAATTTTGATCCAATAAATTGTTGCGTTAATGGTCAGACAAATTGGTAATAGCCCAAATGTGATTAAATTACTGAATTTCTTTCTTGTTCTATGTAGAATTACAAGTTAATTGAAAGATGGAGAGGAAATAAAAATGATGCAAAGAGAAAAACAAAGCTGTTTTAATGGTTTGCTAAGTGAAGATGCAATATTTATTTATTATAATAAATTAAGAATTATATAGATAGACAGATTACACCTATGTTATTTGATGTTGTCAGAGTTCAGTATTAAGGTTGCATCACAATTCCGACAGTGAAAGGTAAAAGCATTGCTCCTTCATACTGTCAATATTACCAATTTCAAACCCAATTACCCATCCAAATCTCCATTCTTAGTTTGTTCACTCAGTGTATCTAAGTGTTTCAGTTTTAAACAAATCGTAGCAAATCCACGAACATTGAAGAATTATTGCAATGCTTCAGCTGTAAAAGACCAGTTGAGAGGTGCTCCTATTATTCAGTGTAAAAGAGCTGAATGCATTTGTCCTTCATGGTTTTTAATTATGGGTTTAAACCTAATTTCACCCCCATGTTCCCCCTTCTATACAGTTGGCATTTCTGATTCTGTAAATCACATTGGCCTGTTGGCTTACCAGATGCGTACATCGTGGTGTGGCACTTAGATTATCAAGGAGCAAAATCCAAGCCTTCAGCCTAAATTTTCTGTACTGTTGGGGCGGCCAGTTGTCTGGCCCGGATGTGAATGGTTTGCTGACTCCTGCCTCCTGCTTCGGATAGACGTGGAATAATACCACAATCAGCCAATGAAGTTTCCTGAGGATGAGCTGCTCGCCTGAAGAGCAAAGAAGGATGGGACATTGGGGCCCTATCCTGGTAGGGCATGACCCAGAAGGAAATCATGGCCATTCATTTAAAGGAGCCCCTGGCATGGGACTGTGATTGAGAGCACTTGTGCACAAAGAACAATTTATCTTGACTCATTCACACAGCCTTGGGGTGATCAAAAGGACTTAGATGCAGTGCAGAAAGCTCCTCAGTGACCTGATATGATCTGTGAGGGTGAGTGAGGCTCCACTTTGGAGGTGCATGAGCACTCGGGGGATGTGGGTATTATGCTGTGCACTGATCAGAAATGCAAGGAAGGCTGATGCACTGAAGTCATTATACACAGTCCCTGGCCTATTAAAGTGTGTTTTGGTGATGGGATTGGGAAGGAAGTATGGTAGGTGTCCTGTCCATTTGGACTTACAGGTTCCTCAGCATGCGGAGTTCCCAGAGAATAAATGATTTATTATGCATTATCATCAAATCATTGCAGTTTTGCATTTCCACTGAAAGAGAGCACATAAAGCACATGGCAGATCAAGGCTGGGAGGCAGTAGGCCAGGTCTGGCGATTCTTATACCTAGGTTGGAGGAGACTTGGGAGCTCTCATGCAACAAGTTAAGCTGGTCCATTTAGGGGATGTGAGATAAAGGCCTTTGGATGGTGAGGTTGCATGGGGCATTATGTGCAATGGGGAGAGAGGTATGTGTGTACAGGTCTAAGGGAAGGCACATCATGTCTTGTCTGTTGTACTGAAAGAGAATTGGTGATGTCTGCTCATGAACACTCCTATACCAGTGATGAATGACTGTATGCAAGTTGCGAGCTGTAGGAACATGGAGTGACTCCTCGCACTACCCAAGGTGTTGCCAATGGTTATTACATCTATGTGTACTCTACTCAAAGATTGAAGATGGCCGTAACTGACCTTATTTGTGTCTCCTGCACAGGTGAACCATTGAATGTTGCTGCCAATGTCTCACAGGATTCCACACTAACCTCTGAGGAGGAAGAGGAAGCCCCAGAAGGTGCAATGGTACATCTTTGCTCTGCACCCAGCACCATTGCAGGTATTACCATCTTGTGTGGCAGGTTTCTAACAGTTCAGTTTTCAGCGGAAGGAGAGTAGACACAGGGGTTCCTAGCAAAGCAACATGTGAGCCTGCTGAAAGGACTGAAAGCTAAAACATTATAAACTTTTAAAGCACACTGAAGAAGTGGACTGTTTTATCAGTCAACCATACAGTGTTTTTGATTGGTCAGATGAGAAGGCCTGTTATTTTGTGTTTAATCTGTGTTGATTTTAGTTTGATTGTCACGGTAAAAGTTTTTAGAAGTGTCATCTTGTCCATTGGTTTCTACCACTGGGGCTAATTGGGAACTTTGATTTTTAAATGCCATTGTGATATAGTAACTGAACATTTTATGGCATTTGTACACCGGCATAATGCCCAAAATTTAAATATTTTGCAGTTTTAGGTTAACATGCTACCTGCTTGAAAATTGAATGCAGTGGGAAATGGGGATTTTCTTTATTTTTTTGCCCACCTCTTACTTTTCAACTTAAATAGAGAGGTAGGGAGATGAAAATAACCCTCCCTTACTTTAACAATAAAATGTAATCATGTGGCTAGTTCCCATCCTGGGGCTTATGGATCAGCCATGTGGTCGAAGGCAATTTTTGACTCTCAATATGCACTTCATCACAACATATACTTTTCAATCATTTCTCCTAAGGCACGTATCCAGTCCATGGATCCAGTGCAGGATTAATCAAGTTAGTTCACTGTTGAACATGACTGGATTTCACTTTTTTTCCTTTTGGAAAACGCATCAATTCTTCAACTTTTATTATTCTTGCATGAGTTATTTATTTTGTTCTGATGCCCAGGACTGTCAAGACAGGCGTATCATAGAATCATAGAATCCTTACGGTGTAGAAGGAAGCCACTTGGCCTATCAAGCCTGCACCACCAACAAAACCCATCCAGGCCCTATTCCTGTATCCCCACATATCGGTCTTGCTAATCCCCCTGACGCTAAGGGGCAAGTTAGCTCCAGTGTAACTTACATCAGAGGTGTGCACAGTGGTTAGAAATGCTGCAAATATATAAGCACACCAGACAGAAATGCTAACATTTTGACAGGAAAATTAAATTTCACAGGATGAATTTTCAAAGTAATTGGGTGCAAAATTTGGATCCATGACACCCATTTTCTGAACACTATGTGTGCCCTTAGATGTTCAAAATGGAGTCTGCAGTACATGTGCAGGCCTCTGATACGAGTTACACTGGACCCATATTAGTTAGCGCACAGTAAGTGTTTGTCTCGAAGAATGTCGAATAGGCAGATCATGAAGTTAATCAGCAGGTAATGTTGACCTGACAGAAACGCCAGCATTTTGCAGCCCAACATTTCAATTGATTTTCTGTCTTAAATACAAGCAGCTGAACAATGCTCAGCAGGAATGAGCTCCCACCAGTATCGTTTAAAAGAATCATCAAATACTTTCACATTTATTACTAATTGATTTCTACAGATTCTTCCTATCATTGGGCACGTATTTGTTGACTTCTAGAATTCTTTAAAGTAGCTAAAGTCTGCAGAGAGTAATATGCCAGGTGCCGAAAGCATTGGTCCTGACTGCACAAACCACTTGCTCCCAGAGTACTAGTAGACAGGTGTCTGGAGTTGGAGAATGAGCTGAGGTAACATAGAGCAGGACAAGTCTGCTCCATAAAGATGCCACTTAAGTCTTCTGCAACAGAACCCGCATACAACCGCATCCAGCCAAGTTGGCTACCTTTGCTGCCCTTGCTCCCTAAGTTGGCTGCTGGCCACTAACATCTGATGCCTCACCATGTGCAGATCTTGCCTTCAAGGTAGCCCCTAAATCAGAGACAGTGTCAGCACCTGAATAGTGGCTGTGAGTGTAAATTGAGTGAATGGTGCTGTGTCTACATCATCCCTGTCTTCTTACTCTTCCTCCACTGTCTGGCTCAGTTATACCTCTTGGACATTGCGAAGGAAAAAGGCACGTGGAGTAATGATATGTTGAGGAGAGGAATAAGTAAGATGTGCATGCTCTGAAGCTTGAAATCAGAAGAGACTGTGAATGGATGGCCAACTGGGATGGGAGAAGGATGATTAGGAAAAAGATACCAAACTGCCCCACTGCTTTTTCCAGCCTCAGCAATGGCTACTCTAATGGTAGTGAACACCATTGCCTCCACTGGGGTTCAGTAATGCAAGCGCACTGGCCTAATTACTGCTCTCCCCATTTCTGTGTCAGCTCTTCCCACAACAGAATTGCACCACTGAGTGTGTTGCAATGTGTTTGGATGATGTAACTGTCATGATTGAGTAGCCGGCACTATGTGTAAACTGTGAGATGTGGGTGTGAGGCTTGTGGCTGTGTGAAGTATGTGAGTTTGAGGTGCAGCCAAGAACGTTAAGTAGGAGTTATTATTGATGGAGATTTCTGGTCAGTGATAGGATGCGATACATTGAGCTGAGTGTGAAGCATATCAGGCAGCCAATGGGAATTGACATTTGAAGGTGAATCCATAGGCCAATCATGTGAATTCTTTTAACTTATTTTGCAGTACTGAATCCAAATGCTTCATTCCTGGCCACCATAACAATCAAGGGCTAAATTTTCCCGGTCCCGAGACGGTGGGCTTGTTGGGGAGTGGCATTGGGATGGTGGGCAGAGCCTCAGGCCAGCTGCCCACACAAACCGAGGGGGCAGTCGGGGAGTAAGGCTGCAATCACAATGACTTTTCACAATTGCGGGCAGTTTGCTAAATGGAAGCAGTCTTTGGTGCTCTGTGGGTCCATTGAAATCAGAGGCTCCATCGCCCCAAGAGGGGGGCTTTTCGGTAGATCCTGCTGCCAACTAGTGCTGTCTCAGGATCACCACATGGTACCAAAACTGGGGTCACAAAGCACACCAACAAATTCGGTGCTGAGTGTTGTTTAGAGGACCTCCAGCCCCTGCTGTGGATACAGCCCTTTTCCAGCCCACATCCTGCATCAAAGTCTCCTGTACAGTGTCTGAGATCCTTGGAACCTGCTCACTCCCAGGTAGCATTACTCAGTTTTTCATGTGTCACAGTGACTTTCACAAGCATTTTCACAACTTGTTCCAGCCATGACACACCTCCCCTTTAAAGTTTATTTATTAGTGTCACAGGTAGGCTTACATTAACACTGCAATGAAGCTACGGTTAAAATCCCCAAGTTGCCACACACTGGCGCCTGTTTGGGTACATTGAAGGAAAATTTAACATGGCCAATGTATCTAACCTGCACGTCTTTTGGACTGTGGGAGGAAACTGGAGCACCCAGAGGAAACCCACGCAGACTCTACACAAACAGTGACCCAAGCTGGAAATCGAACCTGACGCTATAAGGCAGCATGCTAACCCACTGTGCCACCGTGATGCAGATTCGCTTTAAGTAGTGGAGGGTAGCTTTAACTGTTGCTAAACCCCCTTAAGATTTTGATTTTAAGATTCTGGGCCCTAAACAGCAAAGTTTGCACGCTGCCTGGATCACATTGAAGGCACAGGCTAACAGTACACTGTGAACTCCACTTGCTGGTTTTTAGTGATTATTCAAATTATCCCCCAAAGCATTTAAGTAAGCCAGAAAATGATTAGTTTTTTGGAAGGATACTGAATACATGGTGAGAGTAAAAAGAGGTTGAATAGAGCAGTTGTGTTCTTGGAGGGACAACGGAGTTGTTGCTCTCTGAGTTAGCGACTGCACCGCAGTCTCTCGAAGGATACAGCAAGAGTCTCGGGAGCCTTTTCTCGAGAACCCATTTTTTATTTTTCTCATCAATTGGTCTTCTGGAAATTTTGGTGAATGGGCCATTCGTGGTAGACTGAGCAAACAAAGAGATTTGCATATTCAGCAGTAAATGGACGGCAGGATTTCTTGAGAAAATTGATTGAATTACAATTTTTCTGAACAGCCAAGTATTTAATTTTATTTGTATACTAGCAGCCAACACTGATAGATACATCATGTGCAGTCGAATACTGTGAAGGAATTTCTCCAGCTTGTTCTTGAGCTGTCACAGCACTGTCCTGTATCCCGCTGAGCTGATTAGCCTCTGCTCTGCCCTAAGATGCTGCCTGTGGTGAGGTAAAAAGGGAAAAGGACTTGAGCCCTTGATGCTATGGAATTTGTTAATCCAGTTGATTGTCATATGACTTGTTACGATACTGAGTCTTTAGCCCTTTAAATTGTGATTTTACACAGTGTGGCGTACCTTCACAGCACATAAGGAAGAACTTAGACTTTTTTTTGAACACATGAAGTAAATGTTCCTTTGCAGAGGCTCATTACATTGCAATAATGATGACAATCCAAGGTTACATCAGTTATGCTCGCTATATGTTATCTATATGAATCTTTGTACCAGATAATCATCAAGGGAATTAGCCTTTTTTTTGCTTTATTGCTAATTGAACTCCAAGTTTGATATGAGATAGTGGGATGAGGGGGTGGGGCGAAGGGGGGGTGGATTGGGAGGGGGGTTGGAGAAGGTGCACTTACCCAGTCAGCCTTAGAAAAGTTTAATATAATCCTTAATCTCACTCTAAAGCTCACCAGATGTGGGAAAGACCAGATTAGAGAAAGGGTACCCATCTTTAGGATTTATACCGATGTCAATTAGGAGAGATATCTTTGGGTAGTGGGGTAAGTTTTTGTGCGTTGATTCCATCAGACAGGAAGCCGATAGAATCAGTACTAGCCTTGACCAATTTTCATAGTTACGCCTCATTAGGACACTTCTGATGAATTACCAGTGCCAGTTAAGTGCCAATGGGGCAACTTACTGGGTGTTGGAAATCCAATAGCTCTTTCCCTGAGCTGAACTGGAGAGGCAGCTGGGGGCCAGAGACGCAGATGAGAACATTTTGTATTGAGGCCATTTCCCACCCTTTTCATCTTAGCAGCCAGACATGGGTGGGAAAGGGACAGTAAGTGCCATAACAAAAATCAGCCCCAACTTATTCACCATTGGTTTGGACAGCACTCTTAAAATAGACTAATGACAAAGAATGCTTTGGAGCAAAATATGTTTATTTGTTCAGAAATTCTAGAGTCACTTTTCATTTGTGTCTTCAGAAGGGAATTATGCCCTTGAATCCACCTCCACATGCCTTCCTGTCCCAAAGATACCATCCCGGACCTTATCATATGTCTTCCTACCCCAATGACCTATCTTCTCAACCCCTCCAACATTGCTTTCCATCCCTTACCAAGATGTGCCATTGCATTCCTCCCCAGAGTGATCCCATTCACATACAACTTTCAGTCTTCCTACTTGTGGTGTACAGTTGATAAGTACACAAGTAAATGGAACACTGCAATAGTGAAGTTAAAGTTTATTCATTAGTGTCACAAGTAGGTTTACATTAACATTGCAATGAAGTTACTGTGAAAATCTCCCAGTCCCCACACTCAGGGGCCTGTTCAGGTACATTGAGGGAGAATTTAGCATGGCCAAAGCATCCAACCAGCATGTGTTTTGGACTGTGGGAGGAAACCAGAGCACCCAGAGGAAACCCATGCAGACACGGAGAGAGCTTGCAGACTCCGCAGAGACAGTGACCCAAGCCTGGAATTGAACCCGGGTCCCTGGCGCTGTGAGACAGCAGTGCTAACCATTGTGCCATTGTACCATTCATCAGAGAAAAACATGAGTGCCAAAAGCCCCTGGCAGTAGTTGATTGACGTGATAATCCTTGGTGACTTGGATTGGTTGTAAAGATTCTGCTTTCAAACTTCAGTGTTATGTTCACCCCATCTGTACTTTTAATACTCCCTGAAACTATCTCCAGCTACTGTGCAGCACAACTGCTCCCACAGCCCAGATGCCTCTCCAATATAACAAATTACACTATTGTTACACCTCTCCTGCCCTTGTTGCAATTTCACAATCTGCCTTTAGTGAATGTGCCCCTATCCCTATCACTGGAGCCTGCCTGACCAGCTCTGGTGCCTCCAGACTTCACTTACCTGACCCTGTGGGCGCACATTGATGTCTCCTCATCCTGCAGGTGCAGCCCTAATGATAGCCTCCACTGACAGTGGCACTGCTGAGCTGTAGGCCCTCTGATTAGGTTGATAACTCTTGGGCATGGGCCAATCTCCTTGGCAGGGCACCAGCCCCAGGTGGAAAAATGCTGCCCTGAATGCCCACTGAAATGGGGCTAGTAGCCCACCCCCTCACCCTAGCTTTAGCCCTAGTGACAGGAGCCCCTCTAGTGCTGCAAAATCCTGACCTCAAAGTTACATCGCACCATTGTAGTGGCAGTGAAAAACATTATTAAATTGCACATTCCTATGTGAAATACCAGGGAAGTTGAATCCATGCTCTATTTACAGATGTTGCATTCAGGTTTTGGTTTAACCAAATTAATTCACCATTTGTTTGTGTATAACATTAAAGCTTTGATAGATTGTTTACACAAGCGATTTAATTCAAATACTTTGGTTAGGTATGTCAGTGAGTTTTTTTAAGATTCACTACTGTATTTACATTAATCTTTTCTCATCCTGAAGTAAGCATTCCCATCTCAATATTTAAAAGGAATCCGTCAGATCTTGAGCAGCATTGTTGAGTTAATTCATTCACATCTTTTATTCGGTGAGACTTTTACACTGGAACGTTTTGGAATCCTCGTCCAACACAACAGTTTATTGTTTGTTGCTAATGTGGATCTACGCACAAATTAGAGCAGCTGTTGTATTATGTGGGGCAGGCATTATTTTGGAAGAAAAATGATTACAGTGTCTTTCCGCGGGGATGAAAGTCTCGTTGTCCATTCCTTCATTGTTTATAACAAGTGCTGTGCTGATGTTAATGGAAGTGTTAAGGATGCAGCTTTGCTTTAGTATGCAACGAGCACATAATAGTGAAAGGATTAGCTTCAAACTGAGTTACTGATTGTACAAGCTACCAGGTCCGATCACCAGGACAGCAGCTTGTCTCCTGGGCTCCTACTGAGCTGGTGTTGAGGTCATTGACCTTACAACAAATTAAAGGACAAAACGCTTTTTATCCAGACCCCCAAACTGGTGGAAGCCCTTTGAACAGACTCCTTTTGAGAGGAGTAACTGAATAATATTTTCGTGCTGTCGAGATTGACTTTCGAACACTTCCAGTCTATTGGAGCTGCATACGCTGTTGCAGACAAGCTGTCTATGCACATTGAACTTTGATTACATTTCACAGCCTTCTGAAATTCCAGTAATAGTTCATTGGACCTAATCCAAAGTAAATACTGTATCTTATTTTATTCAGAAGAACAAATATAGTCTAAGATTAGTTTTGATAGTGCGTGATGTCTGCTCCCATGTTATGTTTGCAGTAAGCTGCTTATATTAGTGCACCTTGCATTTTAGATGGCATTGCTTCAAGTTAAGGTCAGTAGGAAAAAAATGTTGTTTTTCACATATAGTCATCATGGGATTTCAAGAATTTTGTATTTATTGCTTCCTAAAGACCATTTTTTAAAACACCTTGCTATGTTTGACTAACTTAAGGTCATTGTGTATTACTTACCTCTACTTACTACTTACCTCTAACCAGTAAAGACATTAGGCGGAATTTTCCTGCCACGTATGCCACAGGAGTTGTAGTGGGCAATTGTTGCGGAGCGGGTCACCCTCTAGGCCAGTGAGCTAGTCATCATCCACAAAGCAGGAGGCGATGAGAGCTTCTCTAGCCCACCTGCCCATGGACACCTGGCCACCACCCTCAACTTCCTCTGCAAGCTAATCCTTGGCACTTTCAAAAATTTCTTCCTCATCTAAAGACAAGAATACTCCCTGAAACTGCAGATCTCAACAATGCAGGAGACCCCCTGGGGATTTTATTGAAAGGCCCCATCAGACCTGTCCCAGCATCAGAAATGCACCTTCAACAGGCTGAAGTACTGTTTGATAGCAGCTCGAGTTGTGCTATGTGGTCTCGTTGCACCTGATCTCCACAGCGCTCTGTGGCCTCTGCACTGGCATCTTCAGCCACGACCTGAGGAGTTAACCCTTGTCCCTAAGGAGCCATCCTAGTACACTGGGGTGTCCCTCAAAGAGAACAGGCATCCGAGACTGGCCAAGGATGTAGCTATCATGCACACTCCCAGGAAAATACATGTATGACACCACACATCTGGTAGTTACACCCCAGATGGGCATTTAGGGAGTGGAACCATTTTCCAGTTTATGAAAGGAATTCCCTGATGCCATGGGGTGTTGAGAGCGATATGGATGCAGATTATCATTCCCCTGCACCTATGGCATCCCAGGCCTGATCCAGATCAAAGTGGATGTAATCAACAGTTCTTGCATGCTGTCTATCCATCACTTCACCTTCTTTTCCTGCCCTGAGTAAGGTCTATCTCTCGTGCACCCCACCAAATTTGTTATTTTCTTTCCATGCTCTCGCCCTCCAACCCCAAGTGACTATCATTTCTGTTGGTTTCCCTGTTGCCTCTCAGGCAAATTCCTCTCATCCTACCTCACCAGAATAGCATTATTTTTATCTCTCTTGCTTTCTTCCCTGTTCCCTGGTCTGAAGTAGGTGCTTAAGCATTGAGGAAGAACGAGGATTGTTTCGGAAAATGTGTGAATAATGTTGAACTATAACATACGTTCAGTTGACAAGAATCATATCAGACCAAAATATGACTGGTGTTGAAGGCAAAACACAGAGGGGCAGAAATTAGCCTGGGCCTAAACAACAAGGTTCCAAGCCATCTCAAAATTGGCCCTTGGGGCTCTTCTATGTTTTGGGGATAAGCAGATATTGCATCTTCACTAGCAGCTTGAATCACATTAAAAATTAATTCTGAGTCAATGGGAGTAGCAACTCTTGGATAGGTTCAGAGTGAGACTAGATTGGGAAATGTGAAAACCACTGTAGAATTACCGCAACGTGGCAGCACGGTGGCACAGTGGTTAGCAATGCTGCCTCACAGTGCCAGGGACCCTGGTCCTATTCTGGTCACTGTCTGCATAGAGTCTGCATGTTCTCTCCGTGTCTGCGTGGCTTTCCTCCAGGTGCTCCGATTTCCTCCCACGGTCCAAAGATGTGCAGGTTAGGTGGATTAGCCATGCTAAATTGCCCCTTAGTGTCCAAACTTGTGTAGGTTAGGTGGATTGGACATGTTCAATTGCCTCTTAGTGTACAAAGATATGTATGTTAGGTGGATTGGCCATGCTAAATTGCTCCTTAGTGTCCAAAGATGTGTAGTTTAGGTGGATTAGCCATGGTAAATGCACAGGATTATGGGGATAGGGCAGGGAGCCTTTATGGGTTGTTCTTTCGGAGGGTTGGTGCAGACTCAATGGGCTGAATGGTCTCCTTCTACACTGCAGGGATTCTATGACATTCACCAGGATTTTACAGTGAAGGACCAAAGTGCACCTCAAATAAATAAACCCATCATTTTTTTTGTGGAGGAGGGGGGTTGTTGGTAGGGTAGGGGGTGGGCATTGAAGAATCTTCAGCTGGGTAGATACAGTTCCTGCCCATGTCTTCCAGTTGGTAGTGTTCCCCACATGAACACATTAAAGGTCTACCTGGGATGTCTATAATAAATGTCCTTGTAAAGATAGAAGTGGGACCAGTGTGGGTTCCAGCATCCTCCTGTTAAATTGGTATGTTTTGTGCCTGCTTTACACCAGAAAAGGGGCTCATCTTATTACAAATTTATCATTTGTCCTAAACACATGAAGAGCTTTCACCAATGTATGATTGTGAAATCCATAGTCACTTTAAGACACATATAGAAACATAGAAAAACTACAGCACGATACAGGCCCTTTGGCCCACAAAGTTGTGCCGAACATGTCCTCACCTTAGAGATTAACAGTCTTGCGTGTTTTGAATCCACTGCTTGAAGTACACTTGTCTCACTTGCAGCCACCTCCATTTTCAGCGCCAGGGCAAAGAGTCTTTATTCTAATTTGAGACAGCTACGCCAGTGGAGATATCCTGCCTCGTTTGTCAGGGTGTGTGACAAGTAGAAGCAAGATGTTGCTAACGCACAGCTGGTGAATGGAGTCCTGTGATGAGATGGCAATCAGAGGTCAGAGCTTAGAGCCTGATGTATCTGCGTGACCTCCTCCAAGATAAGGCTTTCTAAAAGGTCATAAGACACTGCGATACCTCTGTAAACATTTCTCTTCTGCTATCAGGAATCAGAGCACTGTAGGGAAGAGAATATGACAGCTTTTTAAAAAATTCCTAATGATTTTGTGAAATGAGCATCTATTTGGAATGCGCTCATTCTACACTGTGAGAAGCTGATCTTTAGGGGACTGTTTTAAAATTCAAAGCAGATTGGCACAATGCTGTCAGGACTTTGCAAGCAGCAAAAGGTATTTTTTGAGGATTGAATTTTACCATCATAAACTTCAGAAAATCCAAGCCTGTTTTTGTGGCTCCAGTATTAATGAGACTGGTAACCAAGCAAAGCTGAATTTCCAACCATATAGAATCATAGAATCCCTACAGTCCAGAAGGAGGCCAATCAGCCCATCAGGCCTGCACCAACAACAGTCTCGCCCAGGCCCTATTCCCGTTAACCTAACCAGATTTACCCTGTTAATCCCCCTGACAGGAAGGGGTAACTTAACATGGTCAATCAACCTAGCCTGCACACTTTTTGACTGTGGTAGGAAGCACCCAGAGGAAACCTATGTAGACACAGGGAGAATGTGCAAACTCCATGCATACAGTGACCCCAAGAATGGAATCGAACCTGGGTCCATGGCACTATGAGGCAGCAATACAAACCGTGCTGAATGATAAAAGTAAAGGACAGCTTTTTGAAAATAACTATACTAAAATTTTAATCTTGTCTTTGTAATATAAATCAATATTACTGTAAAAGACTATAAAAGCAGAAATGTGGGCCTGAAATATTAATTCAATGATTGTGCATTTTATCACCAATTGAGATATACTCAATATCACTTACCTACCCTACACTGGTACATACAATTTATTGGCAATGCTTTGGGATGTCCAGAGGCCATGTGTAAAAGCAAGTCTTTATTTCTTTTAACTGTAGTATACTATCAAACCAGTTTATTTGCATAACTCCAACACATTCGATTAAAATACTACCTTAGTTATTTCCATCTCCAAAATGTGACCCATCTGTTCACTGACCTTGCCTTTACTGCGGCTGAAAGTCTGGTCCACGTGATTCCTGTATTAGGAGTCTAATTCTCCAACATTCTCTTCCTTGTCAGCCTCTTGAGCACCACCAACACAGATTAAAACTTATCCAAAATTCAAAACTTTTGCTGCACTAACTCACACTCATACATCAAGCTTCACTGGCCATAGTTACCCGACTCAAAATCTCTCGATGCACCCAATCAGATCTCTGCAGCCTTGCCCACTCTATGGCTTGTGCCTCCGGTGATCCCTCAATGCTCTCTTTTCCTGCTTCACATTACGTTCCATCCCCTTTGACACCAAGTGGGCTTTGGCTTGGTTTGCCCTTCCTTTCCTTCTCCTGAGAATGTATCTTGTCTGTACCAAATTATAATTTCTTTAAAGTTAGCCTGTTGTTCCACTGCAGTCTTGCTTGTCAAACTTTCATTCCAGTTCTGAACAAAAGTCAGGACTATTTTAATTGCAGATGCTGGAAACCTGAAAACTGAGAATGCGAGAAATATTCTACTGGTCAGAAAACATCTGTGGAAAGACAAACAGTCAATGTTTTAGGTCCAAAATCCCCCTGTTATGACTTTAAAACTCTATAGCTTTTACATCTCTGTAATTTCCCTGAAAGTTATTTCCACTTCATCCTTCCCACTAGTCAGTTACCTCTTGAATGCATCCAATAATGTAATGGTATTTCCTGTGTTTCTTAGTTCTAGCCAAATAGTTTCAGACCTTGGCTCTTCCCATTCAGGACATCCATTTTCTTCAACATTGATGTTCTCCTTCATCATTTCTTTCCTTTCCTATCTGTTGTGAACATCCTGTATCCAGGAATATTTAATACCGCGTCCTACACCTTTGTGAGTTAGGCCTCTCTTATTGCGACACATCATATTCCCATACGTGGCTATTTGCCCCTGCAGCTCATCAACCTTATTCACCTTGCCTTTTGCACTTACTTCCATGGACAGCAAACCTAATTTAGGTCTCAATGCAATACTTCTCACTCCCGTACTCTGTTAACTCTAGTATTCATTTGCTTCTTCTAATCTGACACGCATCTTGTTTTTCCTTCCTAGGTTGCATCTCCACCTGTCAAGTTAGTTTAAATACTTCCCAGTCCACCTGCAGATCACATCACAAGGACACTTTCCTGGATCTCATGAGGTATGAACTGCCCAAGACCTGCTATATAGGTCTCTCCCTCAAAACTGTTCCCAATGTCTCAGGAATCCAAAGCTCTTCCTACTCTGCCATCTCACCAGCCCACATTCACCTGCTGGGATTGGAAGTGATCTGGAGTTTACTGTCTGTTTCCTGGTCTCTTAATTAGATTCTTAAATTCTGCTTGCAGGATTTCATCCCTCTTCTGCTTACGTCATTGGTACTGATACAGGCCGCAGTCTCTGGCAGATGTGGTAAATAGGGACCACAGTCCATACCCCCTCAGAGTACTCTGCAGCTGTACACGTTCTTGGCCCTGGCACCAAGAGACAACATATCATCCTGGAATCACATCTGTAGCCTGCTGGCTACTCTATCTAGAAGTTCATATCACTGTGACTTTCCTAACCCTCCTCCACATGACTCTGAGCCAAACATGATACCATGGACTTACCTCTGGCTGTATACCCTAGAGAACACATCCCCCTCAACAGTATTCAGAAATGACTACCAGCTGGGGGAGGGTGAAGTGCACTTGGGAGACTCCTGGTTCTGTTTCACTGTTTGGTGGTCACCGATTGCTTCTTTGCCTGCATACTCTTAAGCAGCAGGGTGACCATATCCCGAAACATGTTACGTACAAAGCTTTCAGCCTATTCAGCTGCTAGTTAAGCTCAGATACTCAGAGCTTGAGCTCCTCCAGCTGATTCTGTATATGTGGTTGTGACACATGTTGAAGGGGTGGGGAGGGGTGATTCTCCCATCATGCTGCACTGCTTTTGTACTGCAGTGGGCTGGGAGACTGAAGCAGAGGCCATTTTGCAGGCTGTCCACTAGGCTGAGTGACAGAGGAAAGGAGGCCAGCGATTGGGGCTGGCTATTGGGGTGGCAGTGGGGTGGAATCAGCCTGCTGGGGGGGATTTGGGGCTGCAGGGGGTTGAGTCGGGAGACCGAGGCGGCAGCAGCGGAGAGGGGATTGAGGTGGGTTGGGGAAAGGGCTTGAGACTGGTCTGGACTCATCCGATTGGGCTGTGTTGGGGGTGTGTCAGTGGGGCAACGATGTGGGGGTCATGAGGCTGGCCAGCAATTGAGCTGGCCAGTGATTGGGAGGTTGGCAGTGTGGAGCAACTGTGCATGTACTGATCTCGATGCTGACAGATCAGTGCATGCGCAGTGGCCTGCTCAGTGCTATGTTGCTGGCTTCTCCAGTGGGAATCGGCCCCACCCCCTGTTTTTGGACTGATTTACACCAGCGCACAGAGTGCGGGAGATTCAGTTTGAAACACCCGCTGAAAAAAGCAGCATGGCTTACTCCAGTTTTTACACTAATTCGACACTTAGAATTTTTTTGGGAAAATTGGTCCTGTGGTTAAGTAAGTGTTAGTTCCCACATGGAACAGGATGTGCATTGCCAATGAGGTTTCCCGTTGAATGCATCCTTTGCCTCTCCAAAACTCATGGCAGTGGTGCACTGTCAGCAGGACTGGAAGATCCCACCCACATGAACAGCCAGCTGGAAAGTTGAGCCTTTGTCTTTGGATCTTAGATCATACCTCAATGCTTACCATCCGTACTGATCTTTGTTCACTTAGCCTGTGACTCCATCTTCCCTCTCAAGTGGGTGTAAAAGATCCTATGGTACAATTTTGAAACAAGGGAGTTATCCCTGGTGTCCTGGCCAATATTTATTCCTCAACCCACATCACAAAAACAGATTACCAAAGCAAAGAGCTGCAGATTCTGGAAATCTGGTATGAAAACAGAAAATGGTGGAAATGTTCAGCAGTCAGGTAGCATCTGCAGAGAGGGAAATAGAGTTAACTTTTAAGGTTAGTGACCTTCCAACAGAAACAAAATATCTGGTTAAAAAAAACGTTGCTGTGTGGGGGAACCTGATGTACGCAAACTGTCTTTGCGTAACAGTGACTACAAGTTAAAAAACAATTTTATTGGCTATGGAGCACTTTCAAACATCCCAAAATCATGAAAAGCATAAAGGCTTCTTTCTAAAAAAAAAAGCCTCCTTGACAGGCTTTTCCTTGTAAATTGCATCAATTTTCATAACTCTTGACAATTTCTTGTCTCATTTCCTTCTCTACAAAATACCTTGGGAACTTTCTCTGCCCACAATATGCAGCACAAATGCAAATTCATATTGAAGTAAGTGTTTTCAGAATATCTATGTTTTCTGTGGCCCGTGTGCGCAGTTCTGACATATTTGGCATCTTCCCCGTCCCTGCGACTTCTTTAATATAATGTAAAAGAGAGCTTCGCAACAAAACAACAGTTCTTTCCAGTGGAATGATAGTTCTGGTACTCAGGCAATAACCTTTAGAAGAAATTCATGCTTCACACATGGTTATCCTTAAAGATACACATCAGCAGTGGAAGTTGTATAAGTCAGAGCATCATATTCCTTCTGTCAAAACTAGGTAGATTATCAGTATAGTATTAGCAGAGAACATTGGAGTGAATTATTCAACCCATGCCTTAACTTTCAACACCGTAAAACCTTGGCAGCAGCAGTATTAACATTCAGCAATATAATCGAGCTGATTTATTTTTTAGCGTTCAATATTGTAGGCAAATATAAAAAAAAACTAGAAGAATAATTATTCTTTTGGAAGCTAAAGAGAAGTTCAGGGTCCTTTGAGGGGAGCAGAATCAATCGTATTGACACAAATGCATTTCAGTGCAGGTAAGCTCTCTGTTTCAATTTAGAATGAATCGACGTAATGAATGTAGCTTTCACTTCTTGTCTCACAATAAAATCCCATAGACAAGGAGCTGAATACCAAGCTAAACAGCTTATTTTTCACGTGGCAATGGGCTGGCGAAGGTGGACTAAATTTAGGAGAGATAGGAAGATGACATGGGACATTTAGATGCATGGCGCAAAGGTGTGGTGTAGAATTCATATCGGCACTCGGAAGGTGTAGATTCAGATAAATTGGCAAAGATAGAGGGGGGGATAAAAAGTGTTCATCATGATCGATTAGAATGCAGCAATGGAGGGAGGCTCTTTAACAAGCTTAATGGAGGAGGCAGGGCAGCCAGAAAGGCCAATTTACCTTTAATAGAGCAGCTATATATTCAAGATATAAAGACAGTGCAAAGGAATACTTAAAAGTTGCGAGAGATGCTTTGGCAAGGAAAGTATTTTAAATCTGTCCTGTACAGCAGTAAGGTTTTCTACTTAATGGGATATTTTTGCTGAGCCTTACATTCCTTGTGCAACAAAAGTAATGGTTCTTTCAGAAATGTCTTTCTTTATTGACCTTTGGAACATACCACAAATCAAAGGGATATGCATATTGAGAATCAGATACCTTTTCTTCCTTAAGCCTCTATTTTAGAATGTAGTGGACCGTTCCTCGTGCACTCGATGTGTTCACTTTGGGATCAAACCTAGTTCGAGTACCATGCAGTCAGAACGTCAATGTATTTGTACGATGAGAATTCCCAATAAATCTTTGGGCTGAATTTTCCTGGCTCCCATGGTGGCAAGCTTGGGGGTGGGAAAGCCTGTAAAGTAGGGGGGAGTCGTATCGAAATAGCATTTGCGCTATCAGGAGACATTCCTGGGGACAAGCTGGAAATGGATCTGCTTCCCACTCCATCACCAACTAACGTTGTCCCAGGCAGGAAATGCTGGAAATACAGAGCAACGTCTCTGGAGAGAGAAGCAGGATCTTCCCTGTTCTTTAAAATTCTTTCATGATATTTGGGCATTGCAGGCGAGGCCAGCATTTATTGCCCATCCCTAATTACTCTTGAATTGAATGGCTTGTAGTCTGGATTTTTTTGTGCCTGGCCTTTTCATTCCCAGCCCCATTGAGCCGGCTGAGCCCATTCAGGTCAATGAATTGACCTGAACTGGGAAAAGGTAGAAATATAGTAGGTTTTGCTGTGTGGAAAGGGAGATGCAGCTCAGAAGTGAGATTAAGAAACTCTGTGCAATCATTTATTTGTTGTCAACCTACAGAGTGACCCTAAAAATGCAATCACATAATTCAGTCCCAAAAGCCACAATCACCTCCTGCAGTCAAGTCTTCTCAATACTGGGAAGAAATGTCGATTAGACTCAGCAAAATAGGGTTGTAAAAACAATTTGGCTGGGGCACATTTTCCTCTCCTGCAAGTTGAAAGAGCTAGCGTGAAAAATCCATTTTCCTAAATTGTTTTCTCTCTAAATTCAGTGGGGTGACAATGTTGTCACCTTTCCCTTTTAAGATTTTTGAACATTTCAAATCGCCTTGACAACACAGAGTATAGAATGTTCTGGAAAATGGCTGCCAAGCGATTGTATGGATGGAAATTTCTATCCTTTCACACCAGCAGGATCTTCTGCTCAACTGTAAGGGAATGAGGGAAGTGGGAAGGGGTGCTGTTGGAAAATTCCACCCTATGTTTTTGCTATTTTCTGCAACCCAGTTGACCCTGAAATTAGCCATACTTGCGCAAACGATCAAGAGTTTACAAGTGCGGATAATATCACAAATTGGGTTTCTCTTCTCTTTTACACTTATTCGTAAAGCAGAGCTTGGGTTAGTACTTGGAACTATGACGTTGTTGCTATATCAGAGACTTAGTTAAGGGAAGGGCAAGATTGATAGCTTAATGTCCCAAGATGCAGCTGTTTCAAGCTGGATAGAGTGGGATGTAAAAGGGGTTAGGGAGTTGTACTACTGGTTAAGGAGAAAATCAGAGCAATACTGCGGGAAGACACCTTGGAGAGATCATACAGTGAGGCAATATGGGATAGAGCTCAGGAAGAGAGAGGGTGTAGTCACAATGTTTGGGGTTTACTATAGACCAATTGCCAGTGGGAGATAGATGAACAAATATGTAGACAGATTTTGGCAAGGTGTAAAAATAACAGGATTGTTGTGGTGGGAGATTTTAATTTCCCCTATGTTGACTGGGACTCACTTAGTACATGGGCATGGATGGGGCGGAATTTGTGAGAAGCATCCAGGAGGTCTTCTTGAAACAGTATGTAGATAGTCCAACTAGGGAAGGGACCGTACTGGACTTGGTGTTGGGGAATGAATGCGGCCACGTAGCTGACATTTCAGGAACAGTGACCACAATTCAGTAAGCTTTAAGGTACTAATGGATAAAGATAGGTGTTGTCCTCAAGTTAAGATTCTAAACTGGGGAAGGCTAATTACAACAATGTTAGGCAGGAACAGAAGAATGTAGATTGGAGGCAGATGTTTGAGGGCAAATCAATATCTGGGATGTAGGAGGCTTTCAAGTGTAAGTTGATAGGGATTCAGGACTGGCACATTCCTGTAAGGATGAAGGATAAGTATGGCAAGTTTTGGGAACATTGGATGAAGAGAGATATTGTGAGACTAGTTAAAGTGGAAAAGGAAGTGTTTGCCAAGGCAAGGAGGCTGGGAACATATGAAGCAAGTGTGGAATAGAAGGAAAGTAGAAATAAACATAAGCAAAGGGTAAGGAAGGCTAAAAGGGAGCACAAAAAAATCATTGGCCAGCAGAATTAAGGAAAGTTGCAAGGCTTTTTATACATATATGAAGAGCCAGGGAGTGGGTTGGCCCACTCAAGGACAGGGGAAGGAATCTATGCGTGGAGCCAGAGGAAATGGGCAAGGTATTAAATGAGTACTTTGTACCAGTATTCACCAAAGAGAAAGACTAAGTGGATGATGAGTCTAGGAAAGGGCGTGTAGATAGTTTAAGTCATATTGAGATCAAAAAGGAGAAGGTATTGGGGTTGTTAAGAGACATTAAGATAGATAAGTCCCCAGGGCTGAATGGGATATACCCCGGAATACTGAGAGAGGCAAGGGAAGAAATTGCTGGGGCTTTGAGAGAAATCTTTGTATCCTCACCGGCTGTAAGGGTGGTGCCTGAGGATTGGAGAATAGCCAATGTTGTTCCTTTGTTTAAGAAGGGTAGCAAGAATAATCCAGGTAATTACAGGCCAGTAAGCCTTACATCGGTAGTAGGGAAATTATTGGAGAGGATTCTTTGAGACAGGATTTACTCCCATTTGGAAACAAGTGGATGTATTAGCGAGAGGCAACATGGTTTTGTGAAGGGGAGGTCTTATCTCACTAACTTGATCGAGCTTTTCAAGGAAGTGATGAGCATGATTGATGAGGATAGGGAATGGATGTTGTCCACATGGACTCCAGTAAAGCCTTTGATAAGATCCCTCATGGCAGACTGCTGCAGAAGATGAAGTAGCATGGGATCAGAGGTGAGCTGGCAAGATGATACAAAACTGGCTTGGTCATATAAGACAGAAGATAGTAGAGGAAGGATATATTTTTGAATGGAGAGCTGTGACAAGTGGCATTTCTCAGGGATCAGTACTAGGACCTTTGCTGTTTGTAATATATATAAATGATTTGGAGGAAAATGTAACTGGTTTGATTCGTAAGTTTGCGGAAGACACAAAGATTGGTAGATTTGCAGATAGCGATGAGGACCATAAAGGATACAGCAGGATATAGATCAGTTGGAGACTTGGGCGGAGAGATAGCAGATGGAGTTTAATCCAGGCAAATGTGAGGTAATGTATTTTAGCAGGTCAAAGACAGATAGGAAATATACAGTAAATGGCAGAATCCTTAAGATTATTGATAGACAGAGGGATCTGGGTGCACAGGTACACAGGTCACTGAAAGTGGCAACGCAGGTGGAGAAGATAGTCAAGAAGGTGCACAACATGCTTGCCTTAATCACTGGGGCACTGAGTTTAAAAATTTTCAAGTCATGTTACAACTTTGTAGAACATTATAAATTAGAATTAGAATATAGTGTTCAATTCTGGTCCCCACATTACCAGAAAGATGTAGAGGCTTTGGAGAGGGCACAGAAAAGATTTAGCAGGATGTTGCCTTGTATGGAAGGCATTAGCTATGAGGAGAGGTTGGAGAAACTTGATGTGTTGTCACTGGAACGATGGAGGTTGAGGGGCGACCTGATAGAAGTCTACAAGATTATGAGAGGCATGGACAAAGTGGAGAGTCAGAACCTTTTTCCCGGGGTGGAAGAGCCAATTACTAGGCGGCACATGTTTAAGGTGAGAGGGGCAAAGTTTAAAGGAGATGTCTGAGGCAAGTTTTTTATACAGATGGTGGTGGGTGCCTGGAACCCGCTGCCAGGGAAGGTAGTAGATGCAGATAGGATAGTGAGTTTTAAGGGGCATCATGACAAATGCATGAATAGGATGGGAATAGAGGAATATGGTCCCTAGAAAGATAGGGGGTTTTAGTTCAGTCAGGCAGCACAGCCAATGCAGGCTTGGAGGGCTGAAGGGTCTGTTCCTGTGCTGTAATTTTCATTGTCCTTTATTCTTTGTTCATTGTGTTTGAAGATTGTCTGACCCACAAGATTGCCCCAATAATTATTATTGCGGGCTTCTGCTGATTATGCCTGTTACAGACTTCAGAGGAGACTCTTAAAATTAACATTATTTTTAAAGGTGCAAGGATATTGATGGACCTATTTTAAAAGTATTTGAATGTTTACTCAGGTTCACTAATAAACTGACTATTATACGCCAATGCAACTAGCAAATTATTACAGTAACATTGTGCATTGTGGCTGACTTGTTGAATCCAGAGGTTTTGACTAATGATCTGAAAACAAGGGCAGAATTTAATGCTCCCCTGACTGTGGTGGGAGGCAGAGGGGGCCACACAATTGCGTGGAGTGGAGATCCTATCACATTTCCAACTCAGCCCTCCCCCTCATTAGGTATTCTACCACTGATGGGTAGGGGCCAGGTAAGGCAGATAAATGCCTGCCTCATGGTGAAGGGAATTTCTCCTATTTGAGCAGTCGGTGCCTGTCAGAGAGACCAGCTGATGGCAAGAGGCCTCTATAGCAGACCCTAGCAAGCCCGCCGCACTCATTTTTCCTCTATGGCTCCAGTGCCTACGTTCAGCCTTTGGCCTATTGCAGTAATGGCAGTGGCCACTGCTCCTGGTGGCCCTGTCAGTACTGGAGCGCTGCTTGTTGCTGATTGGCTTGCTGCCCTTGGAGGAAGGAAATTCCCCCTGAAGATGCTGACGACCCCATTGCCAACCAGATGAATGCCTCATTGGTGTTAAATTGGGCCAAGGGAGCCCAGAATGGCTGCAACAGGTTTGCCAACAGTTCTTCAGCTGGTGTGATTATTTATTTTCTCCTAAATCTTTAAATTCCACAAAGGCAGCCAGGGGTTATAAATACAGCTAATTAAATAAATTTGGAATAAAATAAAGTTAACTGGCCATGAAACTGCTGGATTGATGTAAAAACCCATTTCATTTGCCAATGTCCCTTGAGGAAGGGAATATGCTGTCCTTAACTAGCTTGGCCTATATATTATTCCTGACCTACAACAATGCCAATAACTCTTAACTGCTCTCTGAAATAACCTAGTTAGTTAACTCAAAGTCCATTATGGATGGACAATAAATGCTGCATTTTCCAGCGATGCCCACCATGAATTAAATTAAAATGTTGTAGTTTTTAAGAGTTTGCTAATACTTGAGTACAGCTGAAAAAAGGGACATGCTGTTGAAGTTTTTCAACTCGCACTCTTCAGGACAGATTCTCAAGAATGCCAATTGTAAAGGAAACAATAATTAATACCACATAAGAAGAATGCGCTAGTTGGTTAGCAAGTGGATTCTGATTGGTAGAGGCATTGTCATGGAGACATCACAAAGGAACAGTAAACTGCCAAGCTTTTGTTTAAATTTTAACCAGTCAGGTCAACTTTGCTTGGTCAAGGCAGTGTCTTGGAGAATGGTTATCCCCCAATCTTTTGTTTAGTTGAAAAGTACATAATAAGAACATAAGAACATAAGAAATAGGAGCAGGAGTAGGCCATCTAGCCCTTCGAGCCTGCCCCGCCATTCGATAAGATCATGGCTGATCTGTCGTGGCTCAGTTCCACATTCCCGCCCTCTCCCCATAACCCTTAATCCCCTCTCTTATCAAAAACCCATCAACCCGCGTCTTAAAAATATTTAGCGAGGTAGCCTCCACCACTTCAACGGGCAGAGAATTCCAGAGATTCACCACCCTTTGAGTGAAGAAGTTCCTCCTCAACTCCGTTCTAAACTGCCCCCCCTTTATCTTGAGGCTGTGCCCCCTAGTCCTACTATCCTTTCTGAAGACAAGCTCCATTCAGAAAGGATAGTCCAAGGATAGTCCTACTATCCTTTCCTAATGGAGACAAGCTCCTTTTCTTTGTTTATATCCAGTTTAATCCGATCAAAGTCCAATTCAAAATCTCAACAAGTGAGATATTCCAGATCCAAGCTGACAAGGCAGGTTCATCACCTTCTGTCTTGGGCTTGATCTACATGATCCAAGCTGATTGGAGCAGACATTGCACCTTCTCCAAAGCTTGATCTCATTTGCATCTGAGCCACAAGGCCTAGATGCCTCTTTTTAAAAAATTGGCAAGGTCAGGTTTTTGCAAATCTCCCCTGATGTGTACAAGGTGGAAAGCTTCATCAGTGTGTCTCTTTTCCAGCAATACTTTTAATTCATTTTCAGTTGTTTAGAATCAGGTTACTCGGGTGAAAAGCAAGACACACTGGGCAGGATTTTCCAGTTACCCCTCCCCCACCAAAACCAGAAAAGTCCACCTGATGTCAACGGACCTCTGCATGGTCTGTGACCCACTTGCTACGATTCCCATGGTGAGTGGGACAGGAAAATTTGCCCCTCTGACTAAAATTACTTATTTTTCTCTGATAAACTCATTTACGGACAAATGAATCAAACTTCTTCAGGTGTCATTCATAGACGTATTAACAAACATTTTTGAAGCAAAATTTATCTTTTAAAAAATGTTCTAAATTGTACTATTATATGGTCAGTAATACAGATATAATTGAATGGAACCTGATTTTTAAAAAAAACACTTCTCAAACCTGGCACAATTTTGGGTGTAATTTGCAATCCAATTGGGTGTCACTTGTATGCAAAGCAGGAACGCCAAGCTCTTTAAGAATGCTTTTAAGTTTTGATTTTCAGAAACTCCCATCATCCAGATCCAATGATTAAAAGTGTCAGGGAATTAGCAGGATAAATATGTGGGTTTACCAGAATAGGGTCCAGGCTACTCGATGGGCTGAATGGCCTCCTTCTGCACTGAAGGGATTCTATGATTGGCGTAACATTATGGGGAGATGTGACCTGTTTATAAGCAGGAGCACAGCATATCAATGTGATAAAAGTCTATCTCAGTGCCCATTTCCATGACAAACTCTCTGCTGAGCAAGCTGTAGGAATCCTCACTGAATAACATTAATTGCTTCTTGTTAAATGCAAGCCAGTTTTCCAGGATTAAGACACAAATTTTCTTTTTGTTGTTTAGAAGCTGTAGAATTCCATCTGACTTTTGAAGTGATACTTTAGGAGATTGATACTGAGATCTCAGCTGCAGAACACTAGGTGCACCCAACAAATCCCATCCCATCATGGAAAACTTCACATAAACATCATCTTAAGGTGTTTCCAGCATGCTTTTCTGGGGTGAGATTTCCTGCACCAGCTGCTCTTAAAATCTCCTGTCCTGGTGAGCAACACTTCTGATATCTGCATAATCTCAAGTGTTCAGATGATTGGGAAATGTGATAAGAGGGCTCTCGCATAAAAGTTCAAAGCAGTGTGACCTTCACAGTGACTGAGTGAGCCTTGTCTGTGTTGGAGATGGGCTTTACATCTGGCTGCAGCAGTGTGAAGAATTCAGTGTTGATTTCCTTCAGGAATGGTCGGCAATGCAGGCAGGTTTCAATGGACAGACTGAGATAAAAGACTCTGGGCCTGTGTACACAAATTACAGCATATGGAAGCATCATGGTGGCACAGTGGTTAGCACTGTTCCCTCACAGCGCCAGATGCCTGGGTTCAATTCCCGGCTTGAGTCACTCTGTGTGGGGTTTGCACATTCTCCCCTTCCTGCATGGATTTCCTCTGGTTGCTTTGGTTTCCTCCCACAGTCCGAAAGATGTGATGGTTCAATGAATTGGCCATGCTAAATTCTCTCTTAGTGTACCCAAACAGGAGTGTGGCGAATGTAGGAAAGGTGGATGTGTCTGCCAACTAATGGCGGAGTGTGGGATTTTCACACTTGTGACACTAATAAATAAATAATAAACAACGTTGAAGGCATTCACTTGTCACCCCTTCTCCTCCTCTTCAAAAACTGCACATAAATGTTAGCCCATGGTTGGATTTCAATGAGCAAATTAATAGGTGTTGAAGTTTTAACTATCAGAGGGCTAAGTTCCAGTACAGCTTTAAGTCCATGTTGGATAATTTACTTTGTCTAGCATAATCCAAATCTCATGGAAGCAAACCTTTGCTAAGAGTAAGGTTGCTAGTGATTAAATGTATTCCTGAGGTTTCATTCCATAGCTTGCCCACACTCCAGCCATTAGTTGACAAGCACACATGTCCTTGTGACGCACATCCTTCCTACTCCAATTGGACTCATTACCCAATTGTATGATGCTTGACTTTCAGCCAGTCTTTTTCCCCCTTTTTCAATATCTAATAAGAGAAATGTTCAAAGAAAATTACAAAAACAGCTCCTTTTGAATGTACTGATAATTTTTCTCTGGGATTGCACACAGCCCCAGCGAAAGCCTGGAGGCTGGAGACTCCAGGCCAATCCTGGAGGGTTGGCAACCTCAGCTGAGAGATACATACAGCATAATCTGCAAAGTACTTTTAACCATTAGAACCAACTTGAAAGAACTGGTATTATTTGGTAACACCCATTTGATATCGTTGGTTCTGGCGAATGGTGAATTGCCCTGAGACATTGACTGGGGATTGTTGCGAGCGGTTTGGAAAATTTGACCGACCAACCACTATCTTTGGGCAGGAATTTTGCAGCGTGACCAGAAATTCCAGGTCATTAACTCTGTTTCTCTCTCCACAGGCGCTGCTGGACCTGCTGAGCAGTCAGTCACTGTGAAGGCCTCAGTGCTTTGAACTTTTATGCAGCAGTCCTCTTATCACATTTCTCGATCTGCTGTCCATTTGAAATTATGCAGGTCTTCACTTCAGATTCTCATCGTCTGCTGTATTTTGCCTTTGATATTGATGCTTAGCCTATTGAGTGACTGTGCCTCCTTTTGTATTGAGGGGAAAGTGCTATTTACAGGAGTGTACCAAGAGGTTATATTGCACTTTACAAGCAGTTTGTAGGCAAGATCCAAGTACACACTGAGCATCAGGGATGCATTATTAAGTGTTAGCTAGGTGTGTCAAGTACACAGTAAATGTCAGGTAGCTGGGTGACAATATGAGGAGCTGATATATATCAGCTTAATGGTCACGACCTATCATATTAAGGGTCCTCATGTGACTTTTTTCAACACTTATTTCATATGTTTGCAAACTATGTTTCGACCACATTCAATTTTGACATTACTACAATTCAGTAATCGCTAAAGTCTTTAAAAAGGTGGCTATTTGTTTTTGATCATGTCACTTTGCGCTACTCTTAATGTGTGTTTTCCATTTTAGATCATCCTGTACTTGTGAAAGTTAATCGTCTGATAGGGACTGAGACAGCTCTTGGCTTTTCTAAGTGCGCAGTTGCTATGAGATTTGCGAGAGCAGCTCGGTGATTTATCTTCTCTTCCTTTAGGAATACACCTGACCTCCGATGCTCCAGAAGGCTTCTCTGAAAGCAGGAACTTGCTGATGCGGAAGTGGGGTTGGTGGGGGAAGAAATAACATTTTTTCAAAATCCAATTTTTGATATGGTTAAAAATCCCAATGTTCACCCTGAATTATGTCATAATTTCAGATCAGCACCCTCATTTTTGAACTCTACTACTTAATGTACAACTATGGCAACATTATTGTGCTTAAAGAAACAAAGTGGTTTAATTGAGGTGGGAAACTGTGAAAGCGAGGCCATGAGTACTGCGACCAACAGCTTAAAGCCATCCCAGAGGTGTGTGTAAACTCAATGACCTGGTGGGATTACACATTGGACTCTGGAAAAGCAAGAGAATGTTTTGGAACCCTGCAGCTAAGAACGTGACTACTCATCCAACACCCAGAGATGATGTAAAAATAATGCAGTTCCCCCAAGGGTGACCCTCAAAGTGCTGTGATGGAAAATATTTTGCTTAGACATAAACTGAAGTAGGTGGCGTGAGAGCCTGACCTGGGCTAATTTCTTTTCTGTGCCTTTCGTTTCTATTTTTCTCTACTTTTAGCGGACTGGAGAAATAATCATAAGGAAGTTGTGCACGATCCCATATTTTGTTGGAGTTCAAATAGCCTTGAGAACACAGATTGTTTTACATGTGAATTCACTTACTGTACCCTGAGGCCCTCCTAGTTCCAGAGGTTGAAAGGTGCTGAATTTCCATAATTCATTTTTGCAAAAAAAAACTGAAAATGCAAATACCTTGTTTGAAAACAATGACCCAACGTTAATACAACTAATTTTCTTTTAAAAGCTGTTTACAAAATAATTGATTCCGGACTATATTTAGAGCGCACAGTGGGATAGTATTTCTGCTGCCAATAACATTTAATAAGTTGAGTTTCCAGCTGGAACATTGGATTCCTAGCTGGAGCTCAAATCCCAGGCTTGGCTAATGATCCTATTCAGGCTTCCCTCAAGTGAATGCAGAATTTCCTGGAGATAATTCATTTGATATTCTTCATTCATGGTGCAGGAGAGGGATAATGACAAGGTGATGATGATGACTCTGTTCTCAATCGAATAATGGTGGTTTGTTAAACTCAAATCTGGCTGGTGGGTGTAAACTGTCAATTCTTGATTGGGGGCATTTCAGACTTTGTGACATGGCTACAGATCAGTGACGTGGGAAATTTTATTTCAAGACCCCATTTGGTGAATTTGTCACCCAACTTGGGGATTGGTGTAGCTCCAAACGAAAGTGAGTTTTTTTTTAAATTCATTCGTGGGACATGGGCATCGCTGGCTGGGCCAACATTTATTGCCCATCCCTAGTCGCCCTTGAGCTGAATGGCTTGCTAGGTCATTCCAGAGAGCAGTACAGAGTCAACGACATTGCTGTGGCTTTGGAGTCGCATTTAGGCCAGGCAGGGTAAGGACGGCAGATTTCCTTCCCTCAAGGACGTTAATGAATAAGATGGGTTTTTCCAACAAGCGACAATAGTTTCAATGGTCATCAGTAGATTCTTAATTCCAGATTTTTTTTATCAAATTTCAATTCCACCATCTACTGTGGAGATATTCGAACCTGAGTTTGCAGAACATTAGCTGAGTTTCTGGATTAATATTCTAATAATAATACCACTAAGCCATCACCTCCTTGTACACCAACTCCTGGACAGTCAGCAAGTAATAATGATATCGATAAAAGTTCAGGCCACCCTATCTGTCCCCTAAAGAGAGAAAATGACTAAAAGCTGGAAATGACATAAGTATTCTGAGTATTTGATTATGAACAGTTTCAAACTGATATGCAGGTAAGGGGCTGTATGATCAGTGTAGAACTGCACTGTCAGCTAGGCTGCATTGGGTTGAATTCTATCAGCCTTCTGGAGATGGGCCATGAAACAGGGAGTCTCATAAAACGGTGATCAAAGGTGTCGGGAGGGGAGCCCGACTTTCTCCAGTCACCATGTGATATTTTCAATAGCAGGAGTAGCAGCAGTGGCCTGGCAACCAGAGATGAATATTCAATGGAAACCAACTCATTGACCAAGTAACTGTTGCTCCACTCCATTTACCTTTTACTAGAGTGGGGCAGGTCCCTGCTGCAGGTCAAGACCTTCAAGTAAACTGTGACGAGGTTCATGGGTTGAAGCTGAAAGGTGCTGAATAGGGGCCTCCCTTAATGGCTGGTCCATGGTTCAATGACCTCCCATGGCTCCAATACAGCTGGATGGCTCACCCCTCCAATCACCATGGCCAGCCCCCTAGCCCGCACATCTTAAATAAAAAAAACTTACCTATCCTTTGAAACATGGAAACTAGAAACAAGAGTAGTTTGAACTTGCTCTACCATTCATTTTGATCATGGCTGATCTTCAAATTCAATATCCCGATCCTCCCTTCCCCCATATCCCTTTAGTCCCGAGAGCTACATCTAATTTCTTCTTGAAATCAGATAATGTTTTGTCCTCAACTGCATTCCGTGGTAGTGAATTCCACATATTCACCACCCTCTTAATGAAGAAATTTCTCCTCACTTCAGTTGTAAAAAGTTTACCCCTTATCCTCAAACTATGACCCCTGGTTCTGGACGCCCCCACTATTGGGAACATTCTTTCTGAATCTACCCTGTCTAACGAAGGTCCCTTCCCTCCTCATCTTGCAGCCTCAGCTGTGGCAACCTCTAATAATGGCACTGCCAAGACTGCCAAGCTGCCGGCCAACTGATCGGTGGCAGCCTTTTACTTAGCCGTTGTCAGGAATATCCCATACAGGGTCCTGTCGTCCATTCGCACAGACTGAGAATCCGCTTTTGGATGGGATGGCCTGTGATTTGGCAGAATTCTGGCCATTGATTTGACTGCACTGTGAATGGAAATGACCAAGTCACAAATTCTGGGTTGAGAATTGTACTTTCCCAAATGATTCTTTAGAAATAGATTCATAAGATTTGCTAATTTAATTAATGGCTGATTACCTGAACGTAATCGATTTTGTTGTTTAATGGAATACATTTTACTCATTAGCCGGCAGTGAAGTGTTAAATTTTGAGCCAGTTGGCAACTTGGAAAATGGGAAAAATCCTTTCTGGGGAGAGGGAAGAAATTGTGATTTGATTCTGGTTTCTCTTTGTTCAAATGTGTTGGCTGTGATTCTCTAATCACTCTCTGTGGGGGCACTAAGGCTGGATTAAGAGTAGATTTTTGCACCTGGGTGCAAAGTTGATATTTTACATGGTGGTGCATTGTGCCTAATAATAGAAGCTTTTTCATTTTACGTTAATGTCATTTTAGTGCCAAGTTTCTAACTCAGATGAAGTTTGTTCAAGGGTGAAAAGAGCACTAATAGAGAAAAGTCTTAATGCCACTTACTTTCTATGGGTGGCATAGTGGTTTGCACTGCTGCCTCACAGCACCAGGGACCTGGGTTCGATTCCTGGCTTGGGTCACTGTTGTGTGGAGCTTAATTGTTCTCCCCATGTCTGCGTGGGTTTCCTCCATGTGCTCCGGTTTCCTCCCACAGTCCAAAAAATGTGTTGGTTAGGTGCATTGGCAATGCTAAATTTTCCCTCAGTGTTGCCAAGCAGGCACAGAAAGTGGTGACTAGGGGATTTTCACAGTAACTTCACTAATGTAAGCCAACTTGTGGCATTAATAAATAAACTTTAAAAATAATTCTCCCTCTTTTGCTTTCACTAGATATAAATAATTTCATAAATTAAACTATTATAAGTTATTATTTTATTCAGGAAGTCATTTGGTCATTTTGACAATTATTGACCTGTAGACAAATCCTTCTTTTCACTGAGTTGTTTATCTTGACTTAAAAAGAAATTCAGTGACAAATTTAAAACCAGGAACAGCAAAAACAGATAATCTTTGAGCAGTTACAGTGGTGTTATGTTCCACATTCTCACCAATTTACCAACTCCAAACTACTAGGCCCAGGTCCTGAAACTACCATAAAATTATTTAGAAAAGAACCCATCTAATTAAACTGCATGTAGGGGTACAATTCTGTATAAGTAATGGGGAACACTTCGACACCTAAGCATTATTAACAAAGTAAAAGTGTGGCCATGGACACAGTTCACTCAAAGTGGTGAACAATATGAATGTTTACCTTTAAAAACAAGGTTTTCGTGATTTTATTGAGTTGATTTTTTTTCCCCTAAACTTGATGGGAATTCCATTTAAAATCAGGGGTTCAAGCAGACAAGCTATCCCAGCATGCACCCACTGATGCAGTCAATGACTGCGGTAGCCTAAAAAAAGTTCATGTTTAAAAAGACCAGTTTCCGGAAAATGCTATGCTCCACATGTACCTTGGCAATTCTTCAGAAATGCCTCAACCAGAATTTGTTTATAGTGTTTAGCTCCTTCAAAAATGATCATTTTGTCCCCAGCACATTTGATTTATTTCCTTCCTTATGCCTAAGGTTTTGCTCCACATGACCCTGCCATGCCTTGTGCTATGTCAGGTAATCTGTTTCAAACTTGCTTATGTTCCTTTACAAGCAGTGAGCTTTTGTGTTTAAGAGTGACTGTATTGATTCATCCACCATTTTCCCCCTCATGTTGGGAAGCGTCTTCCATCTGGCAAATTCCTCAAGTGACTCAGTGGAAATCAGGAACTTATTTTGTGGTAAATCTCAGGATGTAAACTGATTTGCCACCATGGACACCATTGAACTGCCTCATGAGCTACGTTTTCTAAACTGGAGTTATGCCATCCCATGGAGCAAATGTAAGATGGCGTCAACATTAATAAATACAAAATCATGCTTCCTGACCTGCACCCTGAAGGGAGTTGACCTCAGTTCTCCTGCAATATGTTATCAGAAGCTCCTGACCACTTAAAGTTCATTTATTAGTCATAAGTAGGGCTTACATTAACACTGCAATGAAGTTACTGGAATTCCCCTAGGTGCCACAGTCCAGCTCCTGTTCGGGTCAAGGCACCTAACCAGCACATCTTTCAGAACGTGGGAGGGAACTGGAGCACTCGGAGGAAACCCATGCAGACCACGGGGAGAACATGCAAACTCCATACAGACAGTAACCCAAGCTGGGAATCAAACCCAGGTCCCTGGCACTGTGAGGCAGCAGTGCTAACCACTGTGCCATCATGCTGCCCACAATGCTGCTCTTACTTTCCTCTGAGGAGATCTTTCTGCGTCATTTTCTTTTGCTGCCATTGTCTTTCAGGCAGCTGTCTTTCTTGTTCACTACATGCCTATTTAGCTCTGAGATCTATAAACCAAATTACGAAAACAGCAAGAAATCCGCATTCCTTTTAGCTTTTTCATTAAATAGTGTGATAGAAGGTAGGGCAGTAGATCACATGTTGGATCAGTGTAATTCAACTGAAGATTACACATGCCAAAGTGGGAAAATCATGCCTCAGTGCAGCACTTGATTGAATTTCTGTAATGGAATTGCTCCCAGTTGTGTGTTATTTTGTATGATGTTTATTTGGTAAGCATGCTGTAAAATAAAGCTGGAAGTTTGCATAGCAGAGCACAGTGACGCATTCATACTTTTTAGTGGATCTTTAAGGTGCAGGTTTCTGTCCTGGTTTAACAAATATCAATTCCCCATCTCAACTGTATTATCAGGCAGAGAAGGGAAGGGGGTCGGGGGTGGGGGGGGGGGGGGGGCGGAGGTGGCAGAGAAGGGGCCTGCCTGGGAAATGCTGATCAAAGAACAACGACTTCACCACAGGGAGGAAGGAGTGGACCTCAAGTCCCCTGGGTTGGTGTCTCATACTTCAAGCAGTAAGATCAATAAAGAGACAGGGGCTGGTGTGCGAACAAGCCTCTGCTTGCCTGAGTTACAGGCAGTGGGAAGACATCTCTAAAAAGAGCAAAAACATTGAATGTCAGCTTAAAAAGAAGGAAAGTTAGACTTAAGTAACAATGACACTATCACTGTTATTCCTGGTGAAGTTTTAGTCTGGCGTCCAATTGCAGAAAGGGTTTAGGGATACAGGTGAAAAGAGTCCTATCTTTATTAATACATGCGAGCCCGCATATAAACAGAATGTAAAGATTAGGTTCATCTGTTTAAATAGAGCACTACTTGTATTTTGTGGAGAAAATACTTCAATCCTCATTGTCCATTCCCAATTGTGGGAGTCATGTAAATTTACAGGTGAATTATCTTTACATAACATGGAAATGGCCCTAGCTATATCATAAACTGCACATCCCCCAGCGATTTACGGACAATAGCTTGAGAGTCAACGAAATCTCACTGTCATTCTGAATAAAATATAGACCAGGTGGCAGATTTTAGGTCCCTCCAAAACACTGCACACTTGAACCAAGGGTCCCAGGATTGATGAACATTGATCACCAGGCCTCACCCAAATACTTGGTGGGAGCTGCAGGCACTGGTTGCTTCTTCATGTGCCATTCACCTGATTGAAGGGATTGTGCCAGGGCGCCTGTCTTGCCAACGTAGGCCCTCAGTCAATGGCAACAGGTTGAAGCAGCCAAGGGGGAAGGTTGATTGAAACTCCTGTGGAGTCAGAGGAGAATGCTTGCTTTTTAAAACAAAAGAAAAATGAATCTGCATTTTGCTGGCAGCCTTAAGTTCCATTGAAGAATTACGCACAGGGCAAACCCAATGTATGTCCTGTTTATCGTCACTTTATTCCTTCATGGCTCCTTTCAGCAGGCAATAGAACCTACATTTACATAAGTCAAAAATATGAACATAGAAACCCTACAGTGCAGAAGGGGGCCATTCAGCCCATTGTATCTGCAACGACAACAATCCCACCCAGGCCCTATTCCCATAACCCCATTGTATTTTGGATATCTGCAAAAAGAGTTTCTGTCCAGTTTATTCTTTAATTAACACAACCAAACTGAGAAGAAACAGAGTGCCTCCAAATACATGAAAGGTTTTCTGCTGGGAATTCAGGAGTAGTCTATCAACCCATACAAACTCCACACAGACAGTGACCCATTGAACTTGGGTCTCAGGAGCTGTGGGGCAGCAGTGCTGACCACTGTGCCACAATGCTGCCCTAAAATTTAACCCCCAAAAATTTAGCTGTGGGACCAACAGGTCACACAGAATGCACCTGCACAAGGTGCATGTTGCACTGCTGGCTATTCTGCTGCTAAATTGGGATGTTTTGTGTCTCTTTCACACCTACAAAACATGCACATGCAAACCAATCTTCCTGTTAGAAGCTCATTTTTGAAATGTATTTATTTCCTTTTAAAAATTCATTGTGAGACAAACACACCGAGTGCCACAGAGGTGAGAGAAGAAACAGTAACTGATAAATTCAGGCACAGTTATACAGGGATTGATGGACTGCTCCTGAATTCCCAGGAGAAAACCTTCCACGTATTAGGAGGTAGTTTGTTTCTTCTCAGTTTGGCCACATTAGTTAAACAATAAACTGGACAGAAACTCCTTTTGCAGGTAGTCTATGATCCAAAATGCATGTGCAAGTTGTGAAGGAACGTTCAGTACTCAGAGGGTTAATTGAGACTTTTAATCAGGAAATTGCATTTGAAATTTCACAAGGAGAAAGAAATTAAATGCAATTTAAAGGCTTTGCCAAAAATGATTTGGAGATTTGGAAAAAAAAATAACCTTTGTCTCCCGAGTACAAACTTATTCACTGACTCCTTTAGATGACTGCAATATTTTTCTGTTTCAATGTCGCATGCTGTTATGCATAACACTAATCATGTGCAATGTACTCAAGTATGTGAACAAGCAGAGTGCTGTGTGATTTACAGACATTTCTGTTTAAGCCAAGCAATAAAAGTGACATTTATTCTATGAGAATTTCACAGTGCTCACCAGCATCTCTGGAAGCTCTGAGACTGAATATCTGCGCTCCTTCCTGTATCCTGTGCCAAGAGCACCACTGTGGCGTTCTACCCCACGGATTGATGAGCCCTGGGATGCCAGTTCACTGCGCTTTGCAGCCACTCTGGAGCCAGCACACATCTGGAGTGCAGTAAACGTACCCAGAAGCAAAAAGCAGCTCTGTAAGGGTCATCAGTACACAGAGCGGCCGCTGACAAGAGGCGCCATCCCAAACCCACATGCATTTCCTTATGTAAACACATGTGGCCAAAAGGCATCTATGGTCACCCTTTCCTAACTGGGTTATATGAAACGGCTTGAGCCGCTCGAAACAATGCCACCATTATTGTTCGAGCATTCCTGCAACTAAGGAAAAGTTTTTTTTTCACACAGCACAAAACTGTTCTTTAAAGAGAACAATTATACTCATTGTGGATTTAGGATAATTAAAAAAAAGTGTAGCGCCGCAACAGTGACATTGTATACTTTTCATGCTATTAAAGGGTGATTTTAAAAGAAAATATTGAATCAGTTTATTTCTTTTCTTTTGCTTTCATTTATCTCTCGGTTTTCACCAGAGCTATAATTATACGTTTGTGATAACTGTCCAGGAAATAATTTTTTCACACAAACCACCGACTAAATTGGCTGTCTCCAGAGTACAGCTGGCAAACACTTGAAGGAAGTGCTTGTGGTACTGTGTGCAGTTCAACACACCACCATACTGTTTCAGACTCCTTATAAGGACCTGTGCATGGCTTTATGTGCTTTTTATTGGTCACAGGAGAAAAGGTCGTCTGATCACCATAAATCAACAAAACATAAAATGAACTTTTAAATGCAAAATTTTAACAATGTAAGCAATTTATTAGAATTACAGAACAGTGGGGCATAAATTCTCACCTAAACTGCATGTGTTTGTTAAGCTGTGGGTCACTGAATATCGGAGAATTGAAACCTTCATCATTACAAGCAAAGAATTAACTAACTTACATTTTTGTTTTACATTTCATTAGGCTGAATTACTGAGCAGCATTGGTTTCAGGGGGCTCTGGACAATTAAAGAGCTGCTCAAATAATGGGTCTTAACCTTATAGTGCACACGTATTGATGTATGCACTGATAAAGTTACACTAGGATTGTATTTAAGCATCTGTTGTGTTACATTACTCCAAGAAGCTTTTGTTTAACCTGGTTAATGTTTTGTGCTGCTAATATTTAGTCTCAGCCACTGAAAACAACCAAGTGGAAGCCTTATGAAAGGTTTAGCAAAAATGAAATCACTTGAACTTTTTCCCAGAGAGTAAATGGAGTTTATTGTGTTTGTGTGTGGGTGTTTGTATCCTCTGTGTGTAGCTCAGCAGTGATTAGAAATAAGGTATGAAATGCTTTACCCTACACAACAAATCTGCAAGTTTATTGAATTGAGAATTGTAGAACCCTACAGGGCAGAAAAGGCCCTTCGGCCCATCGAGTCTGCACCGACCACAATCCCACCCAGGCCCTACCCCATATCCCTACACATTTACCCGCTAATCCCTCTAACCTACACGTCCCAGGACACTAAGGGACAATTTTAGCATGGCCAATCAACTTAACCTGCACATCTTTGGACTGTGGGTGGGAACCGGAGTACCCGGAGGAAACCCACTCAGACACGAGGAGAATGTGCAAACTCCACACAGACAGTGACCTGAGCCGGGCATCAAACCCAGGTCCCTGGAGCTGTGAAGCAGCAGTGCTAACCACTATGCCGCCCCTATTGACTTAATTGACTTACTGAACACGGTGGGGGGGATTCTCCCATCACACTGCGCTGCTTTTTTAGCGCAGCGGGCTGCGAATCTGTTGTGAGACTTTTTTTTATTCATTCATGGGACACAGGCGTCACTGGCTGGACAGCATTTATTGCCCATCCCTAATTGCCTGAGGTCAGATGAGAGTCAACCGCATTACTGTGGCTCTGGAGTCACATGTAGGCCAGAGCAGGCAAGGTTGGCAGATTTCCTTCCCTAAAGAACATTAATGAACCAAACAGGTTTTACCGACAATCAACAATGGTTTCATGGTTACCAGTTAGATTCTTAATTCCAGATTTCTTAAAAAATTCAAATTCCGCCATCTGCCATGGTGGGATTTGAACCTGGGTTCTCAGAATATTAGCTGAATTTCTGGATTAATAGTCTTGTCATAATACCACTGGGCCATTGCCTCCCCTTTGGGAGCACCCTGCTGGGTGCCTGGGCCTCCATGTATCCTCGGGCACCGGATTTCTTGTGCTGTCAGCTCCATGCCAATTTCTGGCGTGGAGCTGAATGAATTATTTAAATGCGCATTTCCATGTCCTTTAGATTGCATTAACAGGCCCAGGACTGAAGTCCCTGGGCCTGTTAACCTCCCCCTCCACCCGCCAGGAGTGGTGTTCACTCCAGCCGGATTTACTATAGCTCCCCCACTTGCAAAGAGCTAGCAGCTCGATCTGCTGGAGAAAAGGAGGAGCAATTGAGGCCTCCCACAGGGTGGGGTGCCAGGGTGGTGCCTCCTGGGTATTGGTACCTTGGCAATGCCAGCTTGGGCTTCCTTGCAGTGCCCAAGAGGCAAAGTGCCAATGCCTGGGGGGCACCTTGGCATTGCCCATCGGGCATAAGGCAGTGCCAAGGAGGAGGGGCGGGGCCTGATGTTGGCGGGCCTCTGGGGGCAGGGAGGGTCCCATTGCCACTCTGCAGTCAGGATTGGTGGAGGAGGGTAAGAGGCTAACGATCGGGGCTGGCCATTCCCCCATGAAAGATCAGGCTGGAGTGACAAAGGTTGACAAATGTATTATTTGTCATGTATTATTTGGTTGATGCTGTTGACTGTGGCTCAACTTGGCTGCTCGCTGTCTTGCCATTGTATTTTGACCCAAAGATGACATTTTGACTACGTATCCGCACCGCCATTAAGGCTGCCTATTTCCATCTTTGGAGCACTGCCCTACTCTGCCACCACCTCAGGTCATCCCCTGCTGAAACCTTCGTTCCTGCCTTTGTTACTGACAGACTTGACTGTTCAAATGTACTCCTGCCCGGCTTTTCACATCCACCATTCATAAACTTGAGGTTACCCAAAACTCTGTTGCATGTTCACTTACTCACACCTATTGCCCTCTGAATAACATTGGCCCCCAATCAAGCAATGCCTCAGTTTTTAAATTCTCATTTTTCTTTACTAATTCCTCCATAGCCTTGGCTGTCCATCACTCTTTAATCTCCTCCAGCCCCACATTCCCAGTGAGATATCTACGCTCATCCAATTCTGACCACTTGAGCAACCTGACTTCTAACTGCTTCACTGTCAGTGGCAGAGTCTTTAGTTGCCTAAGCCCTGAATTCCTCCTTAACCATCGCTACCTTTCCTCCCTCCTTTAATAAACTCCTTGAAATGTACGTATTTGACCCATTATTTGGCCATACACTTGAATAAAGCCCAATTTTCTTTGTTCTTTATTCTTCCATGGGATGTGGGTGTCGCTGACTAGGCCAGCATTTACTGCCCATCCATAATTGCCCTTGAGATGGTGGTGGGTGAGCCATCTTCTTGAGCTGCTGCAGTCCATCTGAAATAGGTACACCCACAGTGCTGTTAGGGAGGGAATGCCAGGATTTTGACTCATCCACAGTGAAGGAATGGTGATATATTTCCAAGTCAGGATAGTGTGTGGTTTGGAGAAGGTGTCTGCTACCCTTGCCTGCAGAAGCCACGTGTTTGGAATGTGCTGTTGAAGAAGCCTTGATAGGTTTGTTTTCAAAGGCTTGCGTGAAGCATTTGGGATGTTTTATTACATTAAAAACTAAAAAGAAGTTACTCTTGTTGTCTTGTATCCAATGTGACTCTGACAGTGTTTTCGAATCATTAACTTTCTGTTAAATTTCTATAGAACATTCTGGCGTATTAGAATCATGGTATGTTCACATCACAAAAGGAGGCCATTTGGCCCTCTGAAGGGACAATTCACCTCATGTCACTTCCCTTCCTTTTCCCCAAAGCCCTGCAAACATTTCCTTTTCCGATAATGATTCAATTTCCTGTGGAAAGTCTTTGTCTCCTCTACCACACGCCCGGGCAGTGCATTCTCGATCCTAACCACTCGCTATGTGAGAAAGGTTTTCCTTGTGATACTATTGCTTCTTTTAAATCTGAGTCCTCTGTTAATGGGAACTGTTTCTCCCTATCTATTCTATCCAAACCCCTCATGATTTTGAAAGCCCCTTTACAACCTTTTGTTCGACAAGGAAAACAGTACCACCTTTCCCAGTCTTTCTATGTAACTGAAATTCCTCATCCTTGGAAACATTCACATCAATCTCTTCTGCACTCTCTCTGGTGCCTTCATATCCTTCCTAATGTATGGTGTCCAGAACTGGGCGCAATACTCCTGTTGAGGCCGAACCAATGTTTTACACAGATTTAACACTACCTGCTTGCTTTTGGTCTCTGTGTCCCTACTAATAAGGCCTTTCGTGCTGCGTGCTTTATTAACCACTCTCTCAACATATCCTGCCACCTCTGCTGATTAATGTAATATACACCCTGGTCTCTCTGCTTCTGTACCCCTTTTAAAATTGCATTCTTTATTCCAAATCATCCCTTTGTGTTATTCCTACCAAAATGAATCACTGAACACTGTTCTGCATTAAATTTCATCAGTCACCTGTCCGCCTACTCTACCAACATGTTTATTGCATGTTGAAGCTCTATACTCCCCACCTCATGGTTTGCAATACTTTGTATTATCCATACATTTTGAAATTTTGCCTTGCACACCAAAGTCTAAGTCATTTATCAGAAGAACACAGGAATGTAGGAGCAGCAGTAAGCCATTCAGCTCCTCAAATCTGCTCAGCCATTCAACTAGATCATGGCTCTTCTTCTACCTAGACTCCATTTTCTTCCAGTATTCCCATATCCCTGATATCTTAAATATGTAGAAATCTATCGGTCTCTTTCTTGAGCATGCTCAGTGACTAAGTCTCCACAGCCCTCTGGGTTAGAGAGCTCCAAAGATGCGCTACCCTCTGTGAAGACGTTCCATGGTGGCACAGTGGTTAGCACGGCTGCCTCACAGAGCCAGGGACTCAGGTTCGATTCTGACCTTGGATACTGTGTGGAGTTTGCATATTCCCCCTGTGTGTGGGTTTCCTCCAAGTGCTCTGATTTCCTCCCATGGTTGGAAAGAGGCCTAAACACATCAGTGAGCCTGGCTGTAGAGAGCTTGGTTGCCATTTTTGCAAGGATGCCCCAATCTCAGTGCACTTGGAGATCCTCTCTCCTCACAGGCATCAGGATCCCCAACCCCACCCTCCTCATTGGCGGCGGCATGTTACTCCAGCCCTCCCGGCACATTTTACTGGCATCAGGCCATCGGGCCCTTCCGGTCCCCTTGCCTGACCCCGAACATTCCCCCCCATCATGCCCCATTCATGCTCCACTCATGGACAATCCTCCAGCATAGCCTCCCCCTACTTAGACCTCTTCCAGCATAGCCCCCACAGCTCCCTTCCAGCATATCCTCCTCCTGCTTAGCCCCCTTCCAGCATAGTCCCTACTCAGCCCCCACTTATAACCTCCACTCAGGCCCACCCATCATAGCCTGCACTCAAGCCTCTGTCATAGCCTCCACTTAGGCCCCTCCTCTATTCAGACCCCACTGCCACTCAGGCCCCACTCCCTTGCTACTACCCATGGCACACTGGCAGTACCCAGCTGGCATTGCCAGTGTGTCTGATGGCCACTGCCAGGGTATCCATTGGCCACTGTCAGTGTGCCAGGTGGGCAGTACCAGCTGGGCATTGTCTGATGGGTACTGCCCAGCCAATCATCGCAACCACCTGGAGGTTTCAGTAGGCTCCTAGCCTCTGGAGACCAGTAGTGATTCCCACCGTTCACGCGCCATGCTGAAGATCAGGAGATCCCGGGAACTGGGAGAATTTGTTGTCAAATAGACTTATATACATCTAAATGCTATTTTATTTGCTAACTGACCTTATGCCCTTACTGAGTGTAATTTAGTTAGCACCACTAGAAAAGGACTGGGATGACTGTGAACTGTTTGGCACCAGATGCGGAACCAATTTTTAGGCTCACCTGTTATTTTCTGTGATCTGGACCAGACGTGGCAAGGTTGGGAAATTGCCCCCATTCTTTTTGCATCAACCTGTCAAGCCCTGTAAGAATTTTGTTTGCTTCAATTAGATCATCTCTTGTTCTTCTAAACTCTAGAGAATATAGGCCCAGTCTTCCCAATCTCTCCTTAGAGGACAATCCTGCCATCCCAAGAATCATCTGGTGTACCTTCATTGCACTCCCTCTATGACAAGTATATACTTAGGTAGGGGAACGAAAACTGTACACAATATTCTAGGTGTGGCCTCAACAAGGCTCTACATAACTGCAACAGAACTTCAATACTCCTGTATTTAAATCCTCTTTCAATATAGGCCAACTTTTTATTCACCTTCCTAATTGCTTATTGCAACTGAAGTACACTTTCAATGATTTATGAACAAGGGCAGCGAGGTCTGTTTGGTCATCAACATTCCCAGTCTCTTAGCACTTAAGAAATACCCTGCATTTCTACTTTCCCTACCATAGTGGATAAATTCAGATTTTTCCATAAGAACATAAGAAATAGGAGCAGGAGTAGGCCATCTAGCCCTTCAAGCCTGCCCCGCCATTCAATAAGACCATGGCTGATCTGAAGTGGATCAGTTCCACTTTCCCGCTCTCTCCTCATAACCCTTAATTCCCTTGTCTATCAAAAATCTATCTACCCGTGACTTAAATATATTTAGTGAGGTAGCCTCCACCACTTCAACGGGCAGAGAATTCTAGAGATTCACCACCCCTTGAGTGAAGAAGTTCCTCCTCAACTCCGATCTAACTGCCCCCCCTTATCTTGAGGCTGTGCCCTTGAGTCCTGCTGTCCTTTCTAAGCAGGAAGAATCTCTCTACCTCTACCCTATCCATCCCCTTCATTATCTTGTACGTCTCTATAAGATCCCCCCTCATTCTTCTAAACTCCAACGAGTACAGACCCAGTCTATTCAACCTCCCTTCATAGACCAATCCCCTCATCTCCGGTATCAGCCTAGTGAACCTCCTCTGCACTCCCTCCAAGGCCAATACTGTAAGATCACAAGTAATAGGAGCAGAAGTAGGCCATTCAGCCCCTCAAGCCTACTCTGCCATTCAATATGATCATAGCTAATCATAGCCTTAACACCACTTTCCTGCCTGCCCCCAAATCCCTTGACTTCTGTGTTGATAAAAGTCCAACTCAATTTTGAATATTTTCAGTGACTCAGCTTCCATCGCTCTCTGGGGCAAATCATTTTATACTTTATGACCTCTTTGAAAGAAGGAATTGCTTCTTATCTGTCTCTTAAATGGGAGCCCCTTTATTTTGAAACTGCGCCCCCTAGTTCTAGGTTGCACCATGTAGTGAAACATCCTCTCAGCATCTATTCTGTAATCTGAATCTTGTATGTTATATTGCACTTGCCAAGTTGTTGCCCACTTACTGAGGCAAAGAAGCTTCTTTGCATCCTCCTCACATCTCACATTCCCACCAAGTTTTGTGTCATCAGCAAATCTGGAGGTATTGTGGGGGGAGGGGGAGTGGTGGATTTTGCAGCCTCACTCAACCCAAGACAGGAAAGTCCCACCATAGGCCAGTGGACATTTCCATTGCCCTTCGCTCACCCGCTCCGATACAGTGGCGGGTGGGGCAGTAGAATTCCAGTGATTAAATTTGTTCCCAACATCCAAATCATGAATCTAGATTGTGAATAGCTGGGCCACAAGTTATCAGGCAGACTAGGGGTTAGATAGAGTCCACAGGGATGTCACACATTACCAGCAGATGGGACATCGGCACTGAATGTCTATCAGTTGCTTTAAAATCACCATTTCATGTAAGATCCTGCACAAACTGGGGGTGGATTCAGCACAACCAACATGCATGCATGCCTCAGAAATGCTCTTCAATCCATAGTGCTCCCAAGCAATCCAGCTGTCTTTCAGCAGCGTTAGACAGGAATGAGTTTTCCGAGGTGCATGCCCATCTACTTATCTACAGAATCCCTCTGTGAAGCCACAGAACGCAAATCATTATAGGCCTAAGTTCTATGCCCCCCTCCCCATTCCCCGGGTGGGTTTTGAGGCAGGGAGGAGAGCATGTAATCACCTGGACAGGATTCCCTTAGCAATCCTGTCTGCTTGATTTTATGGTGGGGCAGGTCGGGCCTCAATGGGGAAGCCCGTCCTTGCCTTTTAAAGGGCCTATACTGGCCACTTCATGGCGACTTAAGGGTCTTTTCCCATCCAGCCTCAATTCTCAGGCTGGTGGGTGCCTGCTGACTGAGCGCAGGAAATAGAAAAAATTTTCATCGGGCTTTGATTGTGTGTGGGTTGAGGTGAAAATTCCAGGTGGAGCTCTTCTCATGAGTCTGCTACCTTTGTTCTTCTCCATGGCAGAGAGTTTGGAAGATGCTGTCTGAGGATCAGGTGAGCCCCTGCAGTGCATCAAGAAGATGAGCATTGTAACAGGTCAAGGATAGACATGTGGGCATATCAGCAAGATGCTGAGCTCAAATGGCACACAACAGGAAGGTTGGGGTCGTGTTTGTGGATTCAGCAAAGGTGTTTGCAATGTGGTCACCCAGTCTGCATTTAGTTCCCCCAGTGTAGAGGAGAACGCATTAGGAGCAGAGAATAAAATAGACCAAATTGAAGGAGTGAAATGCTGCTGAAACTGAAGGGAATATTTGGGGCCTTGAACACTGTGAAGGGGGGAGGTAAAGTGACAGGTGTTGCAACATCTGCGAATGCAAGGGAAGGAACTGTGGGAAGGGAATGGGGAGTTGGGCAGCATGGACGAGTGAACCGTCACATAGGGAACAATTATATACAAACTTTGTTCAGGTAATATTTGGTAAGTGGAGGTGATGTGTGGGTAACTGTTGATAGAAAATGCCAGTGAATACTGTTCTAACTGACTGCTGATGCTACAGGGGTTTCTAAAGTTCTGTCTGACTTTTCTGATGTGAAGATGCCAGTGTTGGACTGGAGTGGGCATTGTAAGAAATCTCACAACACCAGGTTAACGTCCAACAGGTTTATTTGGAATCATGAGCTTTCGGAGCACTGCTCCTTCATCAGATGTTGCACCTGCTGTCAAGCTGGTGTATGAGGTAGTTTAGGAGTATGAGAGAGATGTGACGGCAGAGTCTCTCAGCATAGTCTGTATTGTAGGCCGACTTGAGTGGGTTCGTGGTCTGTAGTCCTCTCAGGGTCTTGTCTGCTTTCTTGCATCTTTGTAGAAGCTTGATGTCTGTGTCAATATGCACAACCTTCTTGGAGATCCTCTCCACTTTAAGCTAACGATTTGTGGTGTTGATGGTAACCATGATGTGGAGATGCTAGAGTTGGATTGGGGTGGGCACACTCACCTGATGGAGGAGCAGCCCTCCAAAAGCTTGTGATTCCAAATGAGCCCATTGGACTTTAACCTGGTGTTGTGACACTACTTACTGTGACTTTTCTGAGACAATGAATCCTAGACAATGGTTTTGATTCAAAATGAAAGATGACGTCAGATTAACAATATCATGTAGGATTGAAGACTGATACAACTGTATTTGAACCCGTTTAATTAGGCTGTAATACTCATTGCAAAGTCCCTGCTGCACTTTGTTAGAACTCATGTTTACTTTGTGACCTCTCTGTTTTAAATGGTTATATGGTCTTTATTGAAATGCATTTGTATGATGTTTTGTTCAAAGATTGCCCCAGTGTTGTTTTAATGGAATATAGAAGTTTAATATTGTCAGCCTAAATGCGTTCAGGTGCCATCCAGAAGGTCTTCTGTTTAATCTATTATATATGTTTAACCTGCTAAAAAAAGGATTAAAGACTAGGACATTTTGATTCATGACTTGGAGTTAAATGGAAGTTCTGACCCAAGCCTCTGAACGTCTATACGTCTGTGTCAGAGACTAAACATCCCAATAACATCATTCAGGTTTTATTTGACTAATGGATAAATAGCAAAGTGGTATATCTTTACAGCATTCTATAAATCCATTTGGGGTTGTCTCCAGCCTTATATATTTATTCACCTTTAGATTTTCTGTATCACTTGTGATGATGAAACTCATTGGAGGGTATGTTTTCCTCCTGTGTGTTTAACTGTCTTAACATTGGGACATGACAGACAGCAGCAAGGGCCACACCAGTTGATATGCCTGCTCTGGGATGAAAATGATGTTTCCCCCTGAGAACAGATCAGGAACTAGGGAAAGTAACCCATTGCACCCATTTACATCTCCAAGTCCATGGTAATGGATCACAGTGATGATTGCATTATGTTCTTGTATATGGTGAGACCGGATAATAGTGTTTCATATGACTGATCACTTGCATTCTGCTCCATCCCCTCCCCTCTGTCATCCAGCACCATAGCATTTTCTTTACCTGCCTTAATGCAGTCTACATCTCAACTACAGGCCTCTCTTCCTCCCTCTGCACACTCAGGGAGGGAGGGCGTCCCCAAGGATCTATTCTCAATCCTTTCTTTTTGCTAATCATGTTGCCTCTCAGTTTCAGACAAAAGATCGGCAACCACACATATACTGCAATCACCTTTAGCTTTGCAGCAGTCCCTTCAACTGTGTAATTACCTATGTACTGTCAGCGTGCAGGGAGGATGTTAAAGAGTGAGTAATTCCTGGAATCTTGTCGCCATGACATTGTTCCCGGTATATCTGCCACATTGTGCCCATGCAATGGCATCCTCATGTGGCTCACCTGAATCTTGGTCCTCTTCAGATTCAACCCCTTCATTCTCTTGGCCTCCATGCCAGTTACTGAGGCTGAACCAAACGATGCAAAACCTTGGCATCCTTTTTGATCCAGGGCTGGCTTTCAAACCTTATCCTATCAATCACTAAGAATCTCAATTCCATACCGCAGTTGGATCTCTGCCCGAGCTCACCAGTGCTAAAATCCTTATCAAAATTCCTGTCACCTCTGCATGGTCCTCTGTTCACAAGTTTCAACTTAGCTAAGATACAGTTGCTTGTACCCTGCTCTGTACTTAGCTCCTGCAGACACATCATACTCTTCTTGTTGGATTCATTCTCTCCAGCGTATTGAATTTAACTTTCTAACCTGAATTTTTATTTACCTTCATGGCTTCCTGGTGCACAATAGGGCCGGATGGACTACACCCCAGGGTTCTAAAGGAGATAGCTGAGGAAATTGTGGAGGCATTGATGGTGAACTTTGAGGAATCACTGGAGGCAGGGAGGGTACCAGAGGACTGGAAAGTAGCTAAAGTAACATCACCGTTTAAGAAGGGAAGAAGAGGCAGCAGATGGGAAATTATAGACCAGTTAGCCTGACTTCAGTCATTGGCAAGATTTTAGAATAAGAAGTCTCACAAAGTCCAACAGGTTTATTTGGTAGCAAAAGCCACTAGCTTTTAGAGCACTGGCTGCCACTTTGTCAGGTGAGTGGGAATTCTATTCACAAATAAGGCATATAAAGATACAAACTCAATTTACGGTATAATGATTGGAATGTGAATCTTTACAGCTAATCAAATCTGAAAGGTACAGACAATGTGAGTGGACAGAGCGTTAAGCACAGGTTAAAGAAATTTGTATTGTTTCCAGGAGGACAGTTAGTGAGATTTTGCAAGTCCAGGCAAGTCGTGGGGGTTACAGATAGTGTGACATGAACCCAAGATCTCGGTTCAGGCCATCCTCATGTGTGCAGAACTTGTGCTATCAGTTTCTGCTCAGTGACTCTGCACTGTCATGTGCCGTGTCATCTCATGTGAGAACACCATCTACCAGGTACACGGTACATACTCTTGCAACTCGGCCAATGTTGTCTACCTGGTACGTTGCAGGAAAGGATGTCCCGAAACATGGTACACTGGGGAGACCATACAGACGCTACAACAATGGATGGATGAACACCGCTTGACAATCACAAGCAGGACTGTTCTCTTCCTGTTTGGGAACACTTCAGCAGTTACGGGCATTCAGCCTCTGATCTTCGGGTAAATGTTCTCCAAGGCAGTCTTCATGACACAAGACAGAGCAGAGTTGCTGAGTAGAGACTGATAGCCAAGTCCCTGGTGCTGTGAGGTAGCAGAGCTAACCACTGAGCCACCCCTTAATGATTAAGTGATGATTGTAATGATGATATGCAATGGGATGAGAGAGTAAAGCACGCTGGAGCCATGCTACATTTTGGATTTGAGTGAAACATTTGCACCTTGGCATTAAATCTGCAGATTGCTGTGTGCCAGGAGATTGACATCAGGCTGCCAGGAGCATCTGAAAATATCTACTGCGAGAGAAAAAGTGCAAAGGTTTGTTGGTCTGAACACCACTGCGCTGTACTCCTTTGTTGAACGGCCCATGGACAAGGTATGGAGAATTGCTGATACCTGTGGAATTGGATATGGAGGAATACTCAGCAAAATTAGAATAACTTGAAGCTAAACTCCAGGAAGTGCCATGTGGGGATAGACAAGTTATTCTGCAGAGCGTAAGAACGGTGGCTAGTACATACTCAAAAGTAATTTATTTTAGTTCCATTGGCTCGTTAGTTACACATTTGGCAATAATTTACAAAAATATCTGAAAATATTCAGTTATGTTTCACTCCCAATGCCTAAAGGATTATTGTCGGTAAGTTACTATTTTAGATAAGAACAATCTTGCAAACCATTGCCTATAAAACTTAAAAAAAAATCTTTTGTATCCTCTGGTTCTGAATCTGTTGATTTTTTCCATACTGAGTCCAAGGCCTGAATTCCCTAACAAGGCGGCACAGCAGCACAGTGCTTAGCACTGCTGCCTCACAGTGCCAGGGACCTGGGTTCGATTCCTGGCGTGGGTCACTGCCTGAGTGGAGTTTGCACATTCTCCCCGTGTCTGTGTGGGTTTCCTGTGTGGGTGCTCTGGTTTCCTCCCACAGTCCAAAGACATGCTCGTTTGATGCATTGGCCATGCTAAATTCTCCCTCAGTGTACCCGAACAGGCGTCGGAGTGTGCCAACTACAGGATTTTCACAGTAACTTCACTGCAGTATTAATGTAAGCCTACTTGTGATACTAATAAATAAACTTGAAACCTGACCTGCAGCTGAGAATATCCGGTCCTGCTGCAGTGAATGGAGATTTGACTGAGTGCCAAATTCTTCATCTCTCAGCCATGCAACATCGGAGAATTCCCAAGTGCTCAAATCTCGTCTGACTGAGCCAGTGATTTCAGGCAGATCATTGCAATTTTGGAACCATTACTTCAAAATCTGATCTTATCCTTGCCTCATATCTGGTGTGTATTTCAGCAGAAGTTAGCAATTTAAGTTTCCTATCAAGAATGGCAGCAGCGAATTAGAACTGCTTCTAGCACAACTTGCAATCCTCATATGAAGAAGACCTCTGAAAATGCTGAAGTGTGAGAGGGATAGGAAACAGTTATTAGTGAGTAGGAAGAGGAAGAGGACAAGCAGATGACATGGTCGTGCAGCAGATGCAGACAAAACCAAGTGATCCCACAATCAACTAATTACATCAGAGCTCAGCAGTCCTGCCCCATGCAGTTGTGAGTGGTGGTGGAGGACAGCTCAATAACTAACGGGGGAATGTGGCTCCATGGACATATCTACCATCAATGATGATGATACTGTGAGTGTGAAAAACAAAGGTGCAGAGCTTACAATCAGCTTTAGCCTGGGTAATCCATTTATTTTTGAGGGCCTCACTGTCACAAACATCAGCCTTCAGCCAATTTGATTGGTAGGACTAAGAAGACAGAGAATACGTATGAGACGAGACCTTGGATGAATTTGAAAATAAGGCCAGTAATTTTGCCTTCAACCTATTGTGATACAAAGATTTTGTGGTGTGGCACAGCTGAAGAAATGTATGGCTTCACATCAACGTGGCTTAGGGTTTAGTGTGTGCAGGGCGAGTTTCAATTCCACATAGTCAGCCAGAATGTTGAACCACTGTTGCGATTCCATGAAAATATTGCACTTGGGCGAATCCACCTTAGGCCGGACAAACACATCTCACAACAACAAGCACCAGAGATGCAGGAATATTAGAGACCTGTTTGACTGTGATGTTATTGGGAAGATGTCACATGAGGCTGGATGATTCAGTGCCACCCACTCTCTGCACTCCAAGGAGATTAGAAAGCAAGAGACAAACTAGACAGAATGACAGGACTGCATTATGTAGCCCCATAGATGAAGCCATGGAATGGCTCTCTGCAATAAGTTCCCTTTTATGGGCCATCTACTAATTGCTGATGGTGTGAAGCCAGACTTAGCAAGACAAAGGATATATAGCAGATGGCCACTCCTGGGGACAAATATGCCCTGCAGTACTTCTTCAGCATGACAAATCATCCATCAGAGTTATTCCTAGATACATTGAACAGACTGCACCCCTGCACCAACTTCTCCACCTGGATGCTGGCAGGAGAACCACAACAGTGTGTTCAACACACACAAGGAACCTGCTTTCAGCCCATCCTGTGTCATAATACTTTGATGCCTGAACACCTGTAGTGTTATCAGTAGATGTGTCTCACTGCAGGCTTGGAGCAGTGTGCATCCAGAATGGAAGACCGCTGGCTTTTGCATCGAGGGACCTCACTGACACGGAAACTCGCTAAGCAAACATCTCGCTCTTGCCTTTGCCTATCAGAAACTTCATGATTTAATTTAAGGCCCACCCACCACTGAGACCAATCACCATTCTCTAAAAGCCCCTCCAGTCACCACACCACAGAGAATGAGGCTCCGCGGTTCAATCTCAAAGCGACCTACAAGCCTGATAAGGAACTGTACTTAGTGGATCCCTTTTCAGGAACCACCTACCCACACTGGTCAAGCTGAGCACAAGGAGGATAGTGACTGACAATCCGAGTGCTGTCATCACAGAAAACTGAAGAACTCAAAGCTGTCCTACAAATGGACTACACATGCAAGCAACTCCACAACATCATCACGTTGCGCTGGCCTCATTGGCAAAAGAGCTTTCACATGAGCCCTGCACATTCTATGCCATGAGGAAGGAGTTAGCAGTGCAAGATGGGCTGACACTGCTTGGCCAGTTGTTTGTAATCAGCGACAAAGTGAAAGGAAAAATAAACATGTATTGGCCGTCAATGTATGGTGACTTAGAGAGGGAGGTGTTCAGGTGTGCAACATGCAATGTACTCAAGCCCCACCAAACCAAAGAACCAGGCAGCATGGTGGCACAGTGGTTAGCACTGCTGCCTCACAGTGCCAGGGACCTGGGTTCAATTTCTGGCTCGGCTCACTGTCTGTGTGGATTTTGCACATTCTTCCCATATCTGCATGGGTTTCCTCTGGTGCTCTGATTTCCTCCCAAAGTCCAAAGATGTGCAGGTTAGGTGGAATGGCCATGCTAAATTGCCACTTATTGTCAGGGGAATATCCAGGGTAAATGCATGGGTTATGGGAGAGGGGCCTGAGTGGGATTGTGGTCAGTGCTGACTTGATAGGCCGAGTGGCCTCCTTTTGCACTGTATTGGACTTATTGTCAGGCTAAGTGTTCTGATGTTAGGGAAAAGTGATAAACACGATCTTCTGATCATGGAGATTCCAAAACTTCCATGATCACTCATTGCAGCAGATGTAATTGACAGGAAAGGGAAACAGAATCTGCTCCTTGTTGATTCATTCTCAGGGTGGTTTGAAGCAGATTACTTACCTGACATGAAGACCACCACTGTAACCCAGAACCTGGAGAGGCACTTAGCCATGCATAGCACTCAACAATGGCTAATAATGGACAATGCCAGGTAGTTGTGTGCAGGGAATCCAAGGAGCACTGTAGGGAACAAGGAATCCCAGGGAGCATAATGGAAAGCATTCTTTCTGGTTGTATCACAGCTTGGTTTGGCTTCTGCTCTGCCCAAGACCGCAAGAAACTACAAAAGGTCCTGAATGTAGCCCAATCCATCACGCAAACCTGCCTCCCAAGCACTGACTCTGTCTACACGTCCCGCTGCCTTGGCAAAGCAGCCAGCATAATTAAGGACTCCAAACACCCCAGACATTCTCTTTTCCACCTTCTTCCATCGGGGAAAAGATACAAAAGCCTGAGGTCATGTACTCACCTTGCATTAAGTTGATCTTTCTCTACAGCCTAGCTACAGCTGTAACACTACATTCTGCACTCTCTTATTTCCTTCTCTATGAATAGTATGCTTTGTCTGTATAGTGCGCAAGAAACACTTTTCACTGTATGTTAATACATGTGATAATAATAAATCAAATCAAATCAAATCAAATCAAAGACTTTGAACACACATGGGACTTTGAGCATGTTACAAGCAGCCCTTTTATCCACAATTGAATGGCTTGACGGAGCTTGCAGAAAGTTCAGCAAAGCACCTCCTCAGAAAATGCCTCTGCAACAATTCAGACTTGAAGATCTGCTTCACTAGTACAAAGATTGTTCTCCCAGCTGCTCCAGGACCATTATGCCTGTTGCCAAATTCCTGCTGCAGCCGAAAGCGGAAATGAATAAAGACAAAGAGGGAAGAGCTACTGCGATCACAAAGCCCGTGAACCCCAGACTCTGGAGCCGGGCCAGACAGTCAGAATACAAATTCTGCGGGGTTATGACAAATTGGCTCTCACAGCCAATTTGTGCAGCATGGTGCCCAACCCAACAGCTACATGGTCACCTCAGACAGCACCATATACTTCAGGAACCGGTGTCATCTGCTTCAGGTACCTGAACCAGCCCCACTAACTACCACAGAAGCTGACACACCCAGTCTGCAGTCTGTGCGTCCCACACCAGCTGAGATGGAGACCCTTCCTGTGACCAGTGTAACAAGTCTGCAACCACCATGCATACACCAGGCTCGCCTGGCATCATCTGCCATGTGGACAACAATCCAGTTGCCTCCCAGAGCAAACTAACTTGTGTGACTACATGCTTGGGCAGGCTGAGCAGAGCAAACAGCTGAACAGACCAAACATACATTCATATATGTGCTGCTTCTGAAAATGGAGCTGCAGGACACATCTGTACTAGTTCTAATTCATTTTCATGTCCTGATGCATTGCAAGTTCTCCATTGTTTTTTATTGTCATTTTTTGTACTATTCTGTTTTTCATGCAGTTACAGATTATTCTATCTAAATGGGGAAAATGTAGAATGTGTATTAATTTACAAATTGCCAACTGCATCGGTATTATTAGGTCAAAAGCATAAAGTCACTATTGTCCAGGTGGCCTTAGGCTGGTGGTGATTTAACCTGAGGATCACCAAACCTCAAGTGAATGTTTGAGAAGGCAGGACCTTCACGAATAATCTCAGAACTGAAGCAGGAATTGAACCCATGCTGTTGTCAGCATTCTGCATCACAAACTAGGCATCCAGCAACTGAGCTCACTGACCTCCTGTTGGTAGTGATGTGGGAAATGGGGGAGGGTGCTGGAAGTCACTTCCACATGGCTACAGGCATGATATGTAAGAGCAGTAGAGTATTTCAGCAATAAACTGTTTAAGCTACTCCCTGTGTCCTCATTCCCATAGAACCACACAATATTACAATTCCAAAGTGGTTAAATGAGAAGGGGAAAAATGCAAGACATGTCTTCCTGGGTAGGTTGGGAGTTACCAGTGTGAAACTTTTACTTACTCCTATCCTTTAAAACTAATATCTAATTTAATAACACAATGTAATGTAATATCCAACACACATGTTCAAAAGGTCTCACACCGTCAGTGTCCATTCTGATCCCACCTCAGATACAAGGTGCAATAAGTAAAGCCGTATCAGCCATACCCCAGTTTTGTGCTTGGTCAGATCTGGCATGAATATAGAGAGCAGCAAATCAGTTTCTATATCTCTTTGTGATTTGTGTAAGGTCTTATGAGATTATATTTGGATCAAATACTTCATTAGTAATAATGCGTATTCATATTGTTAAATATTAGCAACACTGATTACATCATTCTCCCCTCAATTTTGAAACAAGGTGAATTAAATTCTCAAAATAAGTTTTTAACAGAAAAGATAATGGATGGAATTCTCAGGCCACTCACACTGGTGGGATTCTCCGTTCCTGCCGACAGCACAGCCCAGTCCGTGGATTTCCTGCTAGTGTGTGATGACATCAATAAGAATTCCCATTGACAGCTATGGGGCCAGGGAATCCCACTGCCCGCAAACAATGCATCACCTCCTGCCGGGGGTAAACACGTGGCTGGGAGGCCAGAGAATCTTGCCCCTCATTTTGCAGTTACAGAGATTTCTGAAGCAGTCAAATAAAGTGAATAAATTATAACATTTACGAGACAAGGCATTTTATATTAAGTTGCTTTTTAGCTCTGATATTTATGGGTTTTTTTAATAATTTTTGTGAATCGGAATACTTTCTTCAAAAACAAGGGCATCCACAAAAAGACAATGGAGATCTCCAGATTCTTGCACTCTGAGTGGGTTTGATTATATAGCAGCAGATGGAGAATATCCATTCAAGATGTTCAGACTTGTCAAGGTGCTGATATAGAATCGGGTAACCATCTTCTGTCAGGCAAGATCCACCAGAGACTGAGGAAGACAACTAGGAAGTTAGAATGGTCATTTACAATGGAGAAGGACAAACACATGTCGGGCTGTTTCCAGCTGGCCCTCTCCATCGGATTCAAGGTATGAATAATTTTGGGAAACATTGTAGAATAGTAGGAAATCTTCAAAAGAATGATTAAGGAGTATGTAGAAGTCACCATCAGAGAGAGGAGAGGAACCGATAAAGAATGTTGGATTACTGAAGTTGATTGATGAAAGAAAGATGATGAAGAGTAAGAAGGACCAGGGAAAGAATATTGGCCAAAGATTAGAAGATAGTGAGAAGGACAAAGACTAAATAAAGTGGTGAAAAAGAGCTGCAGGAGGGACAAATGAGAATGGATAGAGTTAAAGGCATCAGTGGACGCAAATAGGAACAACTGTACAGGATTGTATGGGAACCGGCGGTTGCAAGAAGCAACACCCATTGTATCAATCAAAGACAAGGATGTTTAGATCTTATTAATGATGAGAAGCAGGGGGCAAGGCAAGGCTTCCAAATACAGTTCCATTCCAGCTCCACATTTGGATTTGATGACAGAACTGCACCTCAACAGCTGAATGTTAACCTGGGCTAAACTGTCACAGGCATTCAGTCTCTGATCTTCGAGGAAGTGTTCTCCAAGGCGGCCTTCGTGACATACAATAATGCTGAGCGGAAACTGATAGCCAAGTTCCGCACACATGAGAACGGCCTCAACCAGGATCTTGGGTTCATGTCACACTATCTGTAACCCCCACAACTTGCCTGGGCTGGCAAACTCTCACTAATTATCCTGGCTGGAGACAATACACATCTCTTTAACCTGTGCTTAACCCTCTCTTCACTCACATTGCCTGTATCTTTAAGACTTGATTACCTGTAAAGACTCACATTCCAACCATTATCTTGTAAATTGAGTTTGTGTCTGTATATGCCCTGCTTGTGAACATGACTCTCACTCACCTGAGCAGCGCTCTGAAAGCTTGTGCTGCCAAATAAACCTGTTGGACTTTAGTCTGGCGTTGTGAAACTTCTTACTGGGCTAAACTGTCAGGTCAGAGGATCAAAGAGCCATCGGGAGCCTAAAGAACAACAAAGCACCTGGGCTTGATGAGATATCAACAGAACTGTTGATTCACGACAAGAATGTTGTCACAACAGGGCTCATGACCTGTTCAACAACATTTGGACTGTGGAAGTTGTCCAGGATAACTGACAGAAGGGAACAATTGTCAAGCTGCCAAAGAAAGTGGACTTCAATGACTGCAATAACTGGAGGGACACAGCACTGCTCTCAGCACTGGTCTTCAGCACAGTGCTCCTCAACACACTGAGAGCAGAAGTAGACAATACATTTTGGGAAGAACAGGCAGCACTCTGGGGTGGCAGATCAAGCTGCGAGCAAACTTTTACACTCAGGAACACCATAGAGGAGTGACACGGTGGCACAGTGGTTAGCACTGCTGCTTCACGGCACCAGGGACCCAGGTTCAATTCCAGCCTTGGATGACTGTGTGAACTTTGCATGTTCTTCCTGCATCTGTGTAAGTTTCCTCCAGGTGCTTCAGTTTCTTTCCACTGTCCAAAGATGTACAGGGTTAGGTTAATTGGCCATGCTAAATTGCCTGTTAGTGTCCCCTGGTATATAGATCAGAGGGATTGGAGGGGTAAATATGTGGGGTTATGGGGCAAGCCTGGGTAAGAGTTGGTGCAGATTCAGCGGGTCAAATAGCCTCCTTCTGCACTGTAGGAATTCTATGATTCTATAATAGACAGGACAAAGACTATCATCAACCACTTGATATCAACTTCACTGATTTCAAAAAGGCTTTTGATAGCATCCACCAGCAGTCCTTGGACATTGCAAGAGAGTACAGCAGCCCGGAGCAGTACATTAACATTTCAAAGCCTCATACAGTGACTCTAGCTGCTGCATCAAGAAGAGCATGGGCATCACGGACTCCTTCGACATCATCGTAGACATACAGCAAGGCTGCTTATCCAACCCATTTCTTTTTCATCACAACAAAGGTGATGGTGGATGCAGATTTTGGCATCCTGTGGCAACACCCACCAGCTGATGGATCTGGATTTTACATTGCCTTGCTGGCTGAAGAACTGTGTGTTCTTCAAGACATGACCATCTATATTTCGAATAGCGGCATCAGGTTGCTCTACACATCAGCTGAGCAAAGACCAGGCAATGATGACTAGACAGCAGTAAGCACATCCATCACCACTGGGCAACTTACCTGTGTGAAAGTGAGTGTGTGAGAGAGTGAGAGTGTGAGAAAGTGAGTGTGTACAAGAGTGTGGATGTGAGTGAGTGTGTATGAGAGTGTGTGTGGGATGAGTGTGTGTAAGGGTGAGTGGGTGTGAGTGAGTGTGTATGAAAGTGAGTGGTGTGAGAATGCGTGTGTATGAGAGCATGGGTATGAGAGTGAGCGTGTGTGAGAGTGAGTGTGTGTGCAAGTGAGTGTGTGTGCAAGTGAGTGTGTGTGCAAGTGAGTATGTATGAGAGTGTGGGTGTGAGAGTGAGTGTGTATGTGAGTGGGTGTGTATGAGAGTGTGAGACTGAGTGTGTGTGAGAATGAGTGAGCATGTGTGTGTGAGAGTGAGTGTGTGTGCAAGTCAGTGTGTGTGAGAGTGTGGATATGAGAGTGAGTGTGTGTGAAAGTGACAGAGGATGGGATCTTTCAGTCCCGCTGAAGTTGACTCCCACTGCGGGTTCCACCGTGGCAGGACAGGCCAGCCCTAGAAAAGACCAAAGACTTAGGTGGGACTGGAAGATCCTGCCTCTGTCATGGGAAAAACCATTGCAGAGGGCTGGAAAATTCCAACCTGAGTCAACGTGAGACTAAGTGAATATGAAGGTGACTGAGTGAATAACTGATGTGTGTATGTGAGTGTTGTGAGAATAAGTGAGTGAGTGAATGAGCGTGAGCGTATGTGTGTACGTATGTGAGAGATTGTGTTGGTTTGTGTGAGAGTGTGTGTCTGAGAGAGTTTGTATATGTATGCGCGTTTGTCTGTGTGTACTTGTGTAAGATGTGTGTGTGTGAGATTGTGTGAAATGTGTGAGAGATTGTTTATATGTGAGAGAGAGAGTATGTGTGTGGAAGAGTGTGTGAGAGAGTGAATGAGAATGTGTGTGCATGTGTGTGTGTCTGAGAATGTGTGCGCAAGGATTTGTGAGGGAGAATGTGTGTATGAGTGAGAATCTGTATGTGTTTGTGAGTATGTATGTGCATACACGTGTGTGTGTGTGTGCGCGCACGCGCGTACATGAGAGTGAGAACCCTGAGACAGAGAGCCAGCTACACACACACACACACACACACACACACACACACACACACACACACACACACACACACACACACACACACACACACACACACCTTGATGCAGGGGTCACATACACACCAGATCCTCGAACCCCCTCCCCGGCCTTCCCTCCTTTAAAGCCTATCCACACATGGAGATGGGAGAGGAGGAAAACCCAGGCTGAAAGGCAAGTCACTTCCTACCTACATATTTGTATGAACTCTGCCAAGACCACCTTGGAGTATATGTTGCCAGTGGGTAACACAAGGTTGGTGTTAGTTAAACCTAATTGTTTAGCTCAGTCCCGGTCCCTTCCCTCTTTTCTTGTGAACAGGTCTTGGTTTCTCATCTGTCTCTGGAGCTCTGCTTCTTAAGTGGAAAGGGAGAAAAGATTTTATGAGCTAATTCTATTGCTTAGCACTTTTTAATGTCATTTTTATTATTGCTTAGACATTGTCGTTTAGGTTTTCTGCATACCTCAACTTTTTTAGAAACTCTTGTTTAATGTTGTGCCAACCCAGATCTCAGGCAGCTGTTGTTGGGTTTCTTACTAAAGGGGAATGAGAGGCACACAGGAAGTCTGATTGCCTTTTGGAGATTGGCATAAGGGGTTATTTTTGCTCCGTTAAAAAGCTCAGCATATCGAGTGGCATGTGTGCAGAGAGAAACAGAGGTTAATGACCCTTCATCAGAACTAGTGGAATTCATAAATCTGAAACACCAGTGAGGGGGGTGGATTTTGCGCTCCCATTTTTAGGAGCTGTGGCAGGAATGGGAAATCCCGCAGGAGTCCCAGAATGCGGTTTAAGCCAATGGGATCCCCCGTTGTTTTGTTTGTCCCCCTCATTGACGTAATGGGAACCCTGACTTTGAATGTTGGGAACCCAATTTGAGTGCATTTAAATGTCATCATCAGACATCGATAATTCCCCCTGCTAGATTGTCCATTCACATTAGCACAACAGGTCCCTTGTGGCAAGCAGGAACTGCGAAAGGCATGCAGGTGAGTACATCCCCTGGGGAGGAGGGGAGGAGACGGGGGAAAGGATTGTACCCAGGCACTGCTCCCAATCCAGGCACGAACCCGGCACTTCCCAGACAGTGCCAGGGTGCATGTCAGGAGTAGGGATTCCATTGCGGGCAGGTTTTGTGAGAGGATTCCAGGAAGTGAAGGAGGTTCAGGGGGGTGCAGGAGCAGTATTCCACGGAGGTGCAGGTGTTTTGTGGTCTGGCCGTGGATGTTTGAGGGTGTGGTTTTCCGGGGTGGGCAGTGGGGTGGGGGGAGGGGGTTCTATTGTTTAATTTCTGTAGCGCTGCATCCTTTAAAAAGTTCCCTGATTTTTTACAAATTAGGTTGCTGGCAGGGAGAGTTCATTAAGACCCTGCCCCGCCAGTGTGACAATGTAAAAATCACCCTTGGAACTTTTTTTCTCAGTCCCTAACAACGCAGCATTGAAGGCCACCTGTGGGACTGATGAATTCCTCACTCTTTTTCCCCACCCACTCCACCACTCTGCCCATTTTTGACAAAATTTCGCCGGTCGACTCTGTTTCTCTCCCCACAGATTCTGCCTGGCCTGCTGAGTGTCTTCAACATTTTCTGTTTGTATTTCAGATTTCCGGTAGCTGCAGTATTTTGCTCTCCTATTGTATGTTCCACATGGAACATTTATAAATGAAGTTTAAAGTTTATTTATGATTGCCACAAGTAGGCTTACATTAACACTGCGCTGAAGTTACTGTGAAGAGTTCAGTTACAATCATAAATGAGAAAATATTTATTTATCACTCAATACCAAGTGTAATTTTTCTGTTAACAAAGCCCACTTGTGTGGCTCGAAATAGCACATTATTGGGTATAAATTGGCTGGTGCTAATTTAGGGAAGGTTTTACCATTTTAAAACTAATAGTTTTAAAGTTTAAAGTTTATTTATTAATGTCTCAAGTAAGCTTACATTAACACCACAATGAAGTTACTGTGAAAATGTTAGAATATGTTCCTGTTAGTTCAAGATGTTCTCATTTTTGCATAGGATAGTTGTTTGCAGTGCATGAGGTTGAAAACGTTTGGATATTGCTCCACCTATATAGAACAGTTCAATCTCAGTGATTTTAATATTTGTTGGTCTCTTTGATGTCACACTTGCCCAAATATTACCATCTAGGGCAATTTTCACTTGCCTCTTGGCTTCTGTTGCTGTATTTCAATGAAAAACCTCTCTCCCTCGCTGCCTATTTAAAGGTCCATTCAACTTGCTCATTCTCAGGGACATCAGTTCCCTATCCATCACATGCTGCTTTGAACAATTAGTGGTCTAGCTGTGGTCAGTTTCCATCAGTATGGATTACTAATAGAATCAGAGGGCCAGATTCTCTGGCTGCACTCGCTCCAATGCCGGAAAAGCCCACCTGAGGTCAACGGACTTTTGGACGGTCCATGTCTCACCCTCTACGATTCCCGTGGTGAGCGGGATGGGAAAATTCTGCTCGTAGAGTCATAGAAGTGCAGTGCAGAAGGAGACCATTTAGCCCATTGAGCCTGCACTGACAACAATCCCACCCAGGCCCTATCCCCATAAGTCCACGTAACCTGCTCATCCCCCCTGACACCAAGGGGCAATTTAGCATGACCAATCAACCTAACCTGGGCATTTTTGGAGCATAATGTTCAAGTGTAATAATCTTTTTGCACAGGATCTATAGACAGAAATTGATTTACCTCTGAACTGATGTTACTGGCATAGCTGTAGTTTTCAGCTTTATTTTAACTTGATTGGAGACAAATTCATTGACAGATGCAAGGACAGACCTCTTCTTTGTACAGAAGTGAACTCCATTTGACTTTAAGTCGTTCCAAATAAATACATCTGAAACGGTGTGTTTACATCTCTGCGCGCTTTGCCTTCTCCAATCAAAAGTTAATTGTTTTGTATGAGGAGGCGAGGGAAGAGAGGGAGGGTAGGTATGTAGAGTGCCGAGCAATCCATGGCCTGTTCTCCACCTGTTGTTATTCTGGTCTGGCCCAATCAACCTGCTAGCCAGACTGGAGCCAGCGGCCATCTGGAATAACTGCACTGTTTATAACATTGACATGGAGAGGCACCCCAGGGCCCTGACCTCCCACACAAATCTGGAAATGATTAAAATGAGCTGGCTACCTAGCCACTGAGTGCTCCACGCTGAGAAGTACCCACTGAGGAGATTTGGAGTTTCTTGTTAGGTTTGTTGTAAATTAAATATCTCTGATTTGCTGAATGACTCAGTCCTTCTGGGAAATGTTTTTTTATATTGGAGTGGTGTTCCTGACGTTTACCCTGCTCCCATTTTCTTTTTGATTTACTAAGTGCGTTTGTGTTCTTTCTTTTCCCAGGATCTTTTCCAGCAACTCTTCTGACAAACTAGCTATTCTACATATTCTCCAAGGCAATGCAAAAGATAAATACAGCAATGATCCATTAGCTCTATTCTAAGAACACAAATCCTCTTGGATTTAATTATAACTGTGTAGACAATTTCAAATGTATTCCTTATGTGGTATCTTAGACTCCAGTCATCTTTCTTACATTCAATGGGTATCAGGCATGACTGACATATTCAGAGATTTTCCACAATTTTACATTTTTGCAACAAAAAAGTAAGAATTTACAAAAAACACTAGAAAAAAACATTCACCCAATCCACCTCTAAATATATAAAAAAAACATTGCGTTACATTGGTCAGATCGCTTGGGACTATTTTATATATTTATGATTTCCTCTTGTCACACCAACAGCTTCCAGTCCATCTATACACTGGAAGGTATAGTACTTACCGGTACAGTTAACCTCTCTCTCTAATTTTTGTAAAAAATAGATATGATTTATAAAATTAAGGTCAGGTATATTAATTCCTGTAAAGACGTTTACCCTGTGAAGACTGATGAGGTAAGAAAGTAGCCCCATGCTTAATTATATTTTAATGCATTCCATTCAATGGTCTGAGGAAGATGTTCTAATGAAGGAAGCCTGCAATTTCTATATATTTACACTCACTGAGGATTATCAGCTTTGCACTTTAATGGGTTATAATAGTGCAGTAAACCCCAGGTTAAAGTCATATATTAATGCAGCTAGCATGTGTATGACATGCACAAAGCACTCACTGCTCACTCTGGTTGAATCTAGCATACAGCAGGGAATGAATTTACAGCTCAAAATGTAACAAGTTTTACTTGTTTTACTCCTGGAATGAGGGAATCAGAAATGGGCGAAATGCATTAGATGGTAAAACTCACCAATGGACTGATCTGTCGCTATTTGTCAGTATACATTTTATACCCGTGCTTAATTCAGTTTTCTCATGGTGAGTGTTTAGTTGATCTTACCTTGTCAGCATCCTTGTTTTTTAACACCTTGAGTCATTAAAAACATATCTGCAAGCAATCTTTCCTGTATCGCATTGTCCAAAAAAACGTGTAAACAAAATTCAGTCAAATGTTTGTTGGATATTTTTGTTACGTGCCCTGACATGACAGAACACATATCACGTATGACAGAAATATAATCGAACAAGATCTATGGCCTATGATTTTGCACATTATGTCATTGTGACACCGATGATGTAACTGTTTTCTCTGCTCAGTCATAATAAACCTCCGTAAAATTAAAGGCAACAGATTTTGGAACAGATTTCTGAGATATTTAATTTCAGAAATACGTCTGTGGGTTTTAAAGGACTGATAATAAAATTCTCAGTTTGAAATGAGTACTGATGTGACATTCGTTAATGCAAAACTAAAAAGAGAAAAAGAGGAAAGCTGGTTGAAATGAAAGGATATTTTAGAAATTGGACCAGGTTCGATGCCTTAATTATAAGTCTTCTGTTAAAATTAACATGGGTGCTCTTACAAAGTTAGCCAAAGGAAAAGTTGCTTTGTTTGAGAATATTTCATGAAATGACTTATATTATTTCATAATCTTTGTCCTGAAGGTTTCTGTTTATTGTAGATTCCAGTCTTTTTGTGCCAGTGTCCCATTGAAAAAATATGGCAATTAACATAGTGTAGATTGTGTTTATTATAAGAACATTTCAATGACTTTGTCCCATTCTAAAATCTATACTTTGAATATCTGACATACATTTGAATGATGTATTTCTTATAATGCCCTTCAAGCTAAAGGATTTTAAATATCAATATTTATTAAGACTTGACATTATTAAAGCTGGAGTTGTGCATTTCACTTTACTGCTAGACAACATATAAAACAATAATTGAACTGTTTTCATTATGTTCAACATACTAACTGTGAAGAAATTGCAATAAAAAAGGTGCCTGTTAGTTGATTTTATTTAACTTCGAAGACATGCAGTGAAACTGCATTATGAATTCATGTAATCCATTTTCAGTGGGTCTGGAATAAATGATCTCTGGAGAAGGAGGGAGATGATAGTTATCACATATTTCAATAATGTTCTGTTTAGCAGCTGTAACAATAGGTTAACAGAAGTCGTGAATAAAGGTAGAGTTGTTTAGGATGCCTCAAGCTGATCAAGATGCTAGGTGTTATAAGCATATTTTTAGTGACAGACAACAGATAAGTTTGAGCTAAGATGTAATACCATGTCTAATCTAAGAGTAAACTTGTGGAATGCAATGTTTTAATCAAGTTAGAATGACTTCACTCACTTTGCTTGCATAGGTAGAATGATCAAAGGAATATGGCAATACTAGAGGAAACAGCAAAGCATTTTTCACTGATCATCCTGGTTAGCTGATTGATAAAGTACAGTGCCAACATACCAGCCTTGTTTACAGAATGTGAATCATTGCAGAGTATTCTGCAAGACACAGATACAAAACAGGAGTCAGAACAGACGAGAGAGACGTGAGAGAAAAAGTTAGATACAATGAAAGTGTTAGGGTTGACTGCAGGGAGAACATCTAGAAGATTACATGAATTGTCAGGTCAATCAAAACTATTGACTGCCATTTAAGGTGATAAAGAACTCATTATTAGCTGCAACCTGATCGGCAGGGGAACAGGATCATCACTAATACGGATCATTGAGTTTGTCAAGATTATTGATTCTGGCATTGCCTGGTGGGTAGACACACTCCCTCCACTGCCCCTATTCTAATTCAATAGTCTCCAATGCAGCCGGCGTCTCCAGTGCAGCCGGTGTCTCCAATGCAGCCGGCATCCCGAATGCAGTCGGCGTCTCCAGTGCAGCCAGCGCCTCCAATGCAGCCGGTTTCTCCAGTGCAGCCGGCGTCTCCAGTGCAGCTGGTGTCTCCAGTGCAGCCGGCGTCTCCAATGCAGCCAGCGTCCCAAATGCAGCCGGCGTCTCCAATGCAGCCGGTTTCTCCAGTGCAGCCGGCGTCTCCAGTGCAGCTGGTGTCTCCAGTGCAGCCGGCATCTCCAATGCAGCCAGCGTCCCAAATGCAGCCGGCGTCTCCAGTGCAGCCGGCGTCTCCAATGCAGCAAGCATCTCTAATGCAGCCAGCTTCTCCAATGCAGCCAGTGTCTCCAATGTAGCCGGCATCCTCAATGCAGCCAGTGTCTCCAATGCAGCTGGCGTCTCCAATGCAGCCGGCATCTCCAATGCAGCCGGCTTCTCCAGTGCAACCAGCATCTCCAATGCAGCAGGCGTCCCCAATGCAGCTGGCATCTCCAGTGCAGCCAGCATCTCCAGGGCAACAAGCATCTCCAATGCAGCTGGTGCCTCCAGTGCAGCCAGTGTGTCCAATGTAGCTGGCATCTCCAATTTAGCCGGCTTCTCCAGTGTAGTCAGCATCTCCAGTACAGCTGGTGTCTCCAATGCAGCCGGCTTCTCCAGTGCAGCCAGCATCTCCAATGCAACTGGCGTCTCCAGTGCAGCCGGCATCTCCAGTGCAGCAGGCATCTCCAGTGCAGCCAGTTTCTCCAGTGCAGCCAGCGTCTTCAATGCAGCTGGTTTGTCCAGTACAGCCGGTGTGTCCAATGCAGCTAGTGTGTCCAATGCAGCTGGCGTCTCCAATTTAGCCAGCTTCTTCAATACAGCCGGCGTCTCCAGTGCAGCCGGCGTCTCCAATGCAGCAAGCATCTCTAATGCAGCCAGCTTCTCCAATGCAGCCAGTGTCTCCAATGCAGCTGGCGTCTCCAATGCAGCTGGCGTCTCCAATGCAGCCGGCGTCTCCAATGCAGCCGGCTTCTCCAGTGTAACCAGCATCTCCAATGCAGCAGGCGTCCCCAATGCAGCTGGCATCTCCAGTGCAGCCAGCATCTCCAGGGCAACAAGCATCTCCAATGCAGCTGGTGCCTCCAGTGCAGTTAGTGTCTCCAATGCAACTGGCATCTCCAGTGCAACCAGTGCCTCCAGGGCAGCCAGTTTCTCCAGTGCAGCCAGCGTCTTCAATGCAGCAGGCATCTCCAGTGCAGCCGGCATCTCCAATGCAGCCGACGTCTCCAGTGCAGTCGGCATCTCCAATGTCGCCGGTGTCTCCAGTGCAGCTGGTGTCTCCAATGCAGCAGGCGTCTCCAATGCAGCCAACGTCTCCAATGCAGGTGGTATCTCCAATGCAGCCGGCTTCTCAAGTGCAGCCAGCATCTCCAATGCAGCCAGCATCTCCAGTGAAGCTGGCATCTCCAGTATAGCCGGTGTCTCCAGTGCAGCTAGTGTCTCAAATTCAGCTGGTGTCTCCAGTGCAGCTGGCGTCTCCAATGCAGCAGGCATCTCCAATGCTGCCGGTGCCTCCAATGCAGCCGGTGTATCCAATGCAGCTGGCTTCTCCAGTGCAGCCAGCGTCTCCAGTGCAGCCGGTGTCTCCAGTACTTCCGGCATCCCCAGCGCAGCCAGTGCTTCAAGTGCAGCCAGTGTCTCCAGTGCAGCCGGCACCTCCAGTGCAGCAGGTGTCTCCAATGCAGCCGGCTTCTCCAGTGCAGCCAGCATCTCCAGTGCAGCAGGTGTCTCCAATGCAGCAGGCATCTCCAATGCAGCCAGCGTCTCCAGTGAACCTACATCTCCAGTATAGCTACTGTGTCCAGTGCAGTTGGGGTCCCCAACACAGCCGGCGTGTCCAATGCAGCCAATGTCTCCAATGTAGCCAGCGTGTCCAATGCAACCCGAGTCTCCAATGCAGCCGGTGTCTCCAGTGCAGCCGGTGTCTCCAGTGCAGCCGGCATCTCCAATGCAGCAGGTGTCTCCAATGCAGCAGGTGTCTCCAATGCAGCCAGTGTCTCCAGTGCAGCTGGCGTCTCCAATGTAGCTGGCTTGTCCAGCGCAGCCGGCGTCTCCAGTACAGCTGGTGTCTCCAATGCAGCCGGTGTATCCAATGCAGCTGGTGTCTCCAATGCAGCCAGTGTATCCAATGCAGCAGGCATCTCCAGTGCTGCCGGTGTCTCCAATGCAGTCTGGGTCTCCATTGCAGCCAGCGTGTCCAATGTAGCTGGTGCCTCCAATGCAGCCGGTGTGTCCAATGCAGTCGGGGTCTCCAATGCAGCCAGCGTGTCCAATGTAGCTGGTGCCTCCAGTGCAGCCAGCATCTCCAATGCAGCAGGTGTCTCCAATGCAGCCAGTGTCTCCAGTGCAGCTGGCTTGTCCAGCGCAGCTGGCCTCTCCAGTACAGCTGGTGTCTCCAATGCAGCCGGTGTCGCCAGTGCTGCCGGTGTCTCCAATGCAGCCGGTGTCTCCAATGCAGCCGGCATCTCCAGTGCAGCCGGTGCCTCCAGGGCAGCCAGTTTCTCCAGTGCAGCCAGCGTCTCCAATGCAGCAGGCATCTCCAATGTCACCAGTGTGTCCAGTGCAGCCGGTGTCTCCAATGCAGCAGGCATCTCCAAAGCAGCCAGCATCTCCAGTGCAGCCGGCAACTCCAGTGCAGCCGACGTCTCCAGTGCAGCTGGCATCTCCAATGCAGTTGACGTCTCCAGTGCAGCCGGCATCTCCATTTTACTGGCATCTCCAGTACAGCTAGTGTCTCCAATGTAGTCGGTGTCTCCAATGTAGTCGGTGTCTCCAATTCAGTTGGGCTCCCCAATGCAGCCGGTGCCTCCAATGTAGCTGGCGTGTCAAATGCAACAGGAGTCTCCAATGCAGCCAGTGTCTCCAGTGCAGCCGGTGTCTCCACTGAACCGGCATCTCCAGTACAGTTAGTGTCTCCAATGCAGCCGGTGCCTCCAATGTAGCCGGCGTGTCAAATGCAACTGGAGTCTCCAATGCAGCCAGTGTCTCCAGTGCAGCTGGCATCTGCAATGCAGCCGGCGTCTCCAGTGCAGCCGGTGTCTCCAGTGCAGCTAGCGTCTCCAGTGCAGCCGGTGTCTCAAATGCAGCCGGCGTCTCCAGTGCAGCCGGTGTCTCCAGTGCAGCTAGCGTCTCCAGTGCAGCCGGTGTCTCCAGTGCAGCTAGCGTCTCCAGTGCAGCCGGTGTCTCAAATGCAGCCGGCGTCTCCAGTGCAGCCGGTGTCTCCAGTGCAGCCGGTGTCTCCAGTGCAGCCGGTGTCTCAAATGCAGCCGGCGTCTCCAGTGCAGCCGGTGTCTCCAATGCATCTGGCGCCTCCAATGCAGCAGGCGTCTCCAATGCAGCTGGTGTCTCAAATGCAACCGGTGTCTCCAGTGCAGCAGGTGTCTTGAATGCAGCCGGTGTCGCCAATGCAGCCAGCGTGTCCAATGCAGCCGGCGTCTCCCATGCAGCCGGCATCTCCAATGCAGCCGGTGTCTCAAATGCAACCGGTGTCTCCAGTGCAACAGGTGTCACCAATGCAGCCGGTGCCTCCAATGCAGCCAGTGTCTCCAATGCAGCCGGCGTCTCCAGTGCAGCCGGCGTCTCCAGTGCAGCCAGTGTCTTCAGTGCATCCGTGTCTCCAGTGCAGCCAGTGTCTCCAGTGCAGCCAGTGTCCAGCCACCAGTGCAGCAGATAGGTGTCAGCATGATGGGTTTTTTTTGGAGGGGTGAAGGTGAGGTGAGGGGTGGAAGCATCCCCAGTGGGGTGGAATGTGGAGCGGGGGGGGGGAGGATGGGAGTTATACTGCCAGCATTACAGTACCTCACACCAGCAGGAGTGCAGCAGTTCAGCCAGAGCACTGACCACAAAGACCAGGGCAAAGGAGCCGAGCACAGCTCGGAGGACCCCCAGGAGCTGGCGGGAGTGGAGGCATCGACGGGCTGGGAATTCAGGCAGCTCCAGGTGGAAGGCAGCAGCGCGGCGTCCCCAGACCCAGCAGCGATAGATGCTTTGGTTGGAACGGCGGACCCCGGGGATGTGATAGATGGCACCTCCGGTCTCCTGGTCCAGCCAATGGGTGCTATTACTGCTGTGGAGGAGGTCCAGGCAAGTGAGCAGGGTGGAGTTGCGTTGCCAGGAGACTGGAGTGTAGACCGACGCTCCGGGGTAGCGTAGCTGATCTTCCTCATGCATATCCAACAGAAGGGTCTCAATCAGGAGGGTGTGAGGCTCCAGTTCAGAGAGGGGTACGTGGAGGTCCCCAGTACCCCAGCCCCTGGGGTGTGAATGTGTCCCCAGGAGCTCCTGCAATGACCCACACTCCCGCCAGCAGCTCTTGTATTGGATCTTTGGTCCATGCCGGGGAAGAGCCTAGCCCAATCTCTGCTGCATCAGTCCACGTGGGAGCTCAGGGGTTGGGGAGTCTTCAGCTGGGCACTTGCTGCCCTCCTCCTCATCCCCACCCTCACCCACCTCCTCCTCCCCCTCTTTACCATGCGACAGAGAGGCCCAGCAGAAGCCTAGCTGTTTGTGTTCTCCTGCAGCCCTGCAGCAATAGCACTCCTGCCAAGGTCCCCAGCGGGTGTATAGCCTGATGCGGGCCCTTCCCTGCACTCAGACGCTCTGGTTGCAGATGACGGGTTGCGCCAGGCCCCGGTGGGAGGCATGCAGCAGCCCAGCCTCCTGTATCTCCATTCGGTACGACTTCAGGGTGATGGCCCCTGCCTTGCAGATATAGAGCCCCGAGTCCGAGGGCTGAGCCCAGCCCAGCAGCAGTGCCCCCCCCCCATGGAGCAGAGCCCGCATGCTCAGGTGACTGAGGGGTCCTCGCTTGACCCAAGTCCCAGGGGTCCGATGAAGGTGCGAGGCCTCAGTTCCGGGCCCAGATCTGGCTCAGTGATCTCAGATTCGCTGTGGGTAGACCCGACATGTTGGTGGCTCTGGCTGAGGTTCAGGTATTGTCAATGGACTGTGTCCTCCTCCACCTCCAGGGCCCCTGGGCAGTGCAGGGTCATGGGATTGACCAACAGGAAGGGGACAGTGCAGGAGCCTGAAACTAAGGACCCTTCAGGACACTCGGCCTCATGGACGTCCTTCTCCAGGAGGCAGGGCAGGCTGCCCATCAGCGCAAACAAGGTCACCGAGAGAAGCACAGCCATCTGTCCGAACATGAGAGAGGCGAATGATGACTAACGTCAGGAGACTGACTGGCTCTGTAGGCAGAGGATGAGTGAGGGGGTGGGGGAGGGGCATTGTGACCTCATCGAGGGAGGGGCGTCGTGACCTCATCGGGGAGGATGGCATTGTGATCTCATCGGGGTGGAGTCACTGCAAGGGGTCAGAGATTATGAGATCATCAAGGGGAAGGTCAGTGAGGTCACTGGGGGAAGTGATGTCATTATAGCAGAGCCATAGAGGGCAGAGCTCTGTGATGTCATTGGCATGAACTGCATTATGGGTGACTGTGAGATATACAAGGGCCTGGATGACAGTATGTGCTGGCTCAGGGTCATGGTCGTTCAGGGCCGGGGTCACTCAGAGCCGGGGTCACTCAGGGCTGGGGTGGCTAGGGACCAGGGACCTCAGGGCCGGGTGACTCAATGCTGGGTTCACGATGCACAAATCACTTGAGGCAGGGGTTGCTAGGGCAGGGGTCACTCAACGCAGAGATTGCTCGGGGCAGGGTTTACTCAAGACCAAGGACACTTGGAGCCAGGACTTGCCTCGAATGACTCTGACCCAAGGGGTCACGAGGCCAGGGTTGCTTGGGGCTACGGTCACTCGATGCCAGGGTCACTTGGGGCAGGTTACTCGATCTGAGGACACTCGAGGTCAGGGTTGCTTGAGGCTGGGCTTGCTCGGGGCTGGGGTCATTCAATGCTGGGGTCACTCGGGGATGGGGTTGCTTGAGGCCATGGTCGCTCGAGGCAGGGGTTGCTCGAGGCCGGTGTCATTCGAGGCCGGGGTCATTCAAGTCCGGGGCTGCTTGAGGCCAGGGTCACTTGAGGCTAGGGTCGCTTGAGGCTGGGGCCGCTCGAGGCCAGAATCACTCGAAGCTGGGGTCACTCGATGCTGCAGTCACTCGAGGCAGGGGCCGTTCAAGGCCGGGGTCACCCGAAGCTGGGGTCACTCGATGCCGGGGTCACTCGAGGCCGGGGCCACTTGATGCTGGGGTCACTCGACGCTAGGGTCACTCGACGCTGGGGTCACTCAATGCTGGGGTCACCTGAGGCTGGTGTCGCTCGAGGCCAGGGTCACTCAAGGCCGGGGTGACTCGAGGCTGGGGTCGCTGAGGGCCGGTGTCGATTGGAGCTGGGGTCACGAGGGCGGGGTCACTCAAAGACGGGGTCACTAAGGGCTGGGGTCACTTGAGACCGGGGTCACTCGAGGCCAGGGTCACTCGGGGTCGGGGTTGCTCGAGACCGGGGTCACTCGACGCCGGGGTCACTCGACACCGCTGTCGCTCGGGGCCGGGGTCGCTCAGGGCCGGGGTCGCTCAGGGCCAGGGTCACTTAGGGCAGGGGTCCCTCGGTGCAGGGGTCACTGGAGGCCAGGGTCACTCGGGGCCAGGGTCGCTTGAGGCCAGGGTTGCTTGAGGGCGGTGGTCGCTTGAGACCGGGGTCACTCGAGGCTGGGGTCACTCAGGGCAGTGGTGAGTTTGGTCAGGAGTCTCGATGTGTAAGGAAAGTATATTGAGTACAGTATTGGTGGGAATTGGGACACTGGCTACTGTTCCAGTTGTCACAGTAAACTGGAAAGTGCCCCTTGTCTGGACGAGTTGTTTCAAGATGTCAGGTTGAGTAATTTGGGTTTATGTTCCCTGGATTTGATGAAAGATCCTGAAGGAATTAGACTGGACATTAACAGAGGTCGTGGCCAGGGAATCTCAAACCCCAGGGCAATATCTCTGGATAAGAGACCAATCGTTTGGGTCTGAGATGAGATGAAATTGCCCCAGTTATGAATCTTTGCAATTTGAACATCGTGGATATTCCATTGTTCACGATATATAAAGCTGGAATCAATTGCTTGTCTCTCTGGGGCTTGAGAAACCAGGCGAGTAGGGGATGGGGGGGAGTGGACTTGAGGCAGGGCAGACTTGATAGGCTGTAATGTTATATTCTCCAGGGAACAGCAATCATTTCACACCCAACACTGCGTCTGGCTTCACACCAAAGCTGGAGTGGAACAGGGTCAGTGATGGACATTCCAACTCAGCTAGAACTGGAGGAAGCTGTGTTCTCGACCTGCTCCAATCCAAACCCTTCCAAAAAGTTATTCAGATAGGCAGCAGTTAATGTGGATCAGTCCATACAGAAAGGTCCCAGCACGGGAACACATTTCACTCTGCGGCAAGGCAAAGTAATCTCCTACAAAACCCCACCCGACTCCCCTTCATCCCTCAGACCCCACCAACACCCTCATCCCCCTGCATCCCCCCAGACCCATCACAGGGCGTTCCCAGGTGTCACGGCATTCCCAGGTCACAGAGTCATAGAGGTTTACAGCATGGAAACAAACCATTTGGCCCAACTTGTCCATGCCACCCTTTTTTTTTAAAACCCCTAAGCTCGTCCCAATTGCCCGTATTTGGCAATACCCATTGTATACCCATGTATACTCTATACCCATTGTACCCATGTAACTGTATAAATGCTTTTGTAAAAGCCAAAATCGTACCCACCTCTACAGCTTTTAGCTTGTTCCAGACACTCACCACCCTCTGTGAAAAAACTGTTCCTCTAGACACGTTTGTATCTCTCCCCTCTCGCCTTAAACCTATGCCCTCTAGTTTTAGACTCCTCTACCTTTGGGAAAAGACCCTGGCTATCTAGCTGATCTGTACCCCTCATTATTTTGTAGGTCTCTATAAGATCACCCCTTAGCCTCCTATGCTCCAGAGAAAAAAGTCCCAGTCTATCCAGCCTCTCCTTATAACTCAATCCATCAAGTCCCAGTATCATCCTAGTAAATCTTTTCTGCACCCTTTCTAGTTTAATAATATCCTTTCTATAATAGGGTGAGCAGAATTGCACACAGTATTCCAAGTGTGGCCTTACCAATGTCTTACCAACTTCAATGAGACGTCTCAACTCCTGTATTCAATGTTCTGACCAATGAAACCAAGCATGCTGAATGCCTTCTTCACCACTCTGTCCACCTGTGACTCCACTTTTAAGGAGCTATGAACATATATCTCTAGGTCTCTTTGTTCTGTAGCTCTCTCTAATGCTTACCATTAACTGAGTAAGTCCTGCCCTGGTTCAATCTACCAAAATGCATCACTTCACATTTGTCTAAATTAAATTCCATCTGCCATTCATCAGCCCACTGGCCCAAATGATCAAGATCCCATTGCAATCCAAGATAAATTTCTTCACTGTCCACTGTGCCACCAATCTTGGTGTCATCTGCAAACTTACTAACCATGCCTCCTATATTCTCATCCAAATCATTAATATAAATAACAAATAACAGTGGGCCCAGCACTGATCCCTGAGGCACACCACTGGTCACAGGCCCCCAGTTTGAAAAACAACCCTTTACAACCACACTCTGGCTTCTGTCAAGAAGTGGAGATGCCAGCGTTGGACTGGGGTAAACACAGCAAGAAGTTTGACAACACCAGATTTAAGTCCAAACAATTTATTTGATAGTAAACTCACAAGCTTTCAGGGTTTGCCCTTTGTCAGGTGAATGGAGGGTTCTGGCCTCAGACAGTACATGTAACAGCACAGACAGTTTACAGATTACTGATTAGAATGCGAATCTGTACACCTAACCTGCTATTCAAGTCTTAAAGTGGCTAACAATGTGAGTGGAAGGAGCATGAGCACAGGTTAGAGATGTGTATTGTCTCCAGACAGTACAGTAAGTGAGGTTTTGCAAACCCAGGCAAGTCATGGGGGTTACAGATAGCGCAACATGAACCCAAGATCCCTGTTGAGACCGTCCTCATGTGTGCGGAAGTGCTCCTTCCACTCACATTGTTAGCCACTTTAAGACTTGAATAGCAGGTTAGGTGTAACGACTCGCATTCTAATCAGTAATCTGTAAACTGTCTGTGCTGTTATATGCTCTGACTGAGGCCAGAACTCTCCATTCACCTGACGAAGAGGGGAACCTCGAAAGCTTCTGAGTTTACTATCAAATAAATCGGTTGGACTTAAACCTGGTGTTGTCAGACTTCTTATTCTGTCAAGAAGCCAATTTTGTATCATTTAGATACCTCACCCTGGATCCTCGGTACCTTGTCAAAGGCCTTGCTAAAGTCCATGTAGACAACATCAACTGCACTGCCCTCATCTACTTTCTTGGTTATCCCTTCAAAATATTCAATTAAATTTGTGAGGCATGATTTTCCACTCACAAAGCCATGCTGACTGTCTCTACTCAGTCCTTGCATCTCTAAATGCCTGTAGATCCTGTCTCTCAAAATACCTTCCAACAATTTACCCACTACAGATGTGAGGCTCACTGGCCTGTAGTTCCCAGGCTTTTCCCTGCAGCCCTTTTTAAACAAAGGCACAACATTTGCCACTCTCCAATCTTCAGGCATCTCACCTGTGACTATCGATGATTCAAATATCTCGGTTAGGGGACCCGCAATTTCCTCCCTAGCCTCCCACAACGTCCTGGGATACACTTCATCAGATCCCGGGATTTATCTACCTGGATGCGCTTTAAGATTTCCAGCACTTCCTTCTCTGTAATATGTATATTCACAGGGTCACAGAGTGCTCCCGGGTCTCACAGCTCCATCACCAGTTTTAGATCACAGGCTGATACAAATATGTTTTATTTGTTGTCTTACAGGCAAACAAATTACTGTACAAAGTTAATGTCCTTACAACAAAATATATGTCTATTGGAACTGGACTTCTCTCTTCCTCTCGCAGTCCATTTTGCTTCATAAAAGCGGTCGGAATGTTGTCTCCATTGCCTGGGCCATGTATCCCTGGCGAACCGTGTCCCCCAAATAAAGCATAGCACAGACACAGACAAACACGGGCACAGAGGCATGCATGCACATGCAGACACACACAGAGACACAGGCACGCACACAGACACAATTGTATCACATGAAGCCGTGTTGCCATTTACAGAACACAGCCAATCTGCTGGTGAATTTATTTAATTAACAAGCGGAAAAAGCCTGACCATTTCATTTGGAATGGCTCTTCTCCAAAACAACTTCCATCACATTTCAATTCCTTTTATCTGACAAAATACTGAAAGCAGTTTTGGGTTTTAGTCTGTGACTGTTTAAATGTTGAGTTAATCTGGGGCCAAGGAGAATGATGAACTTGGAATTTAATTGCTGCGGCACCAGCTATCGCTATCGGATTGGGGAGACCTGAGGGAAAGGGCATCACAGCAACCAGCACAGAAATTAGGGAGCGTGAGGAGGAAGAAGCCTGAACTTTCACACTCTCCCTGTGGTACAGGAGGTTCCGGACCCAGCAAAGTATCCCTGGGGTCTTGGATTCCCCCTCGTGGAGCTCCCTATTTACAGGAGAGTGTGGGGCAGAGAAATGAGCTTTCCGATCACAGGGATGTGCCTGATAAACGGGAATGGCCATAAAGAGAAGAGAAAACATTGTCCAGAAATACACTCGCAGGAAAAATGTTACAGCACTTAAAAGAAACCTGAATCTAAAATCATTTGCACAGAGTCCTAAAAGACAATTATAAAAATACAGAACCTTCCCCCTCCCAAAACCCAAATTCCCCCTCCCAGCCCCTAACCTCCCCCTCCCAACCCCTAATCTTCTCCCTCCCCCTAACTTCCCCCTCCCCCTTCCCAACTCCTAACCCTGCCCCTCCACCTCCCAATCCCTAACCTCCTCCTCCCCTCCCTTCATTTTGATCAATTTATTTTGTGAATCAGCTTTGCAGGTTCTGTACAGAAACCGCACCCCCCCCCGCCCCCCAGATCCACTCCCCCTCTTCCCAGACACCTCTTCCCCCACTCTGCCTCCCCTTCCCTCTCCCACCCCATCCCACCCTTCCCCCTTCCCTCTTGCACCCCCTCCCACACCTCCCCTTTCCCTCTCGCACCCCTTACCCCTTTCCGGTCTCCCCTTCCCCCCATTCACCCATCTCCCGTTCCAGAGATCAGGAAGAAACATCATTAGAAACATCAGGCAAAGGTTTGGATATTTGGTTCCAGAAGCTTCCGGAAGAACCTGGGTCCATAAACTCTTACAATTGATGAATGCCAGAAGTGTTGTTATAAAATGAAGCAGAAATTATTAATCACAGCGAGAAGGGGAGGGGGAATGGGAGGGGAAGGGGGAGCGGGGAGGGGGGAAGGGGAGCGGGAAGGGGGAGGGGGGAAGGGGAGCGGGAGGGGGGAGTGGGGAGGGGGGAAGGGGAGCGGGAGGGGGGAGGGGGGAAGGGGAGCGGGAGGGGGGAGTGGGGAGGGGGGAAGGGGAGCGGGAGGGGGGAGGGGGGAGGGGGGAAGGGGAACGAGAAGGGGACGGTGAATGGCAGGAGGGAGGAGGAGGGGGGAGGGAGAACAGGAAGGGGAGGGGGTGGGATGAGTGCAGCAGGATGAGTGGCGGGGGGAGAGGGAACGGGAGGGGGAGCGGGGGGGAGCGAGGAGGGGGAATTGGAGGGGAGGGTGAGCGGCAGGGGGGAGTAGGAGGGGGGAGGGGAAGGGGGAACGGGAAGGGGAGGGGAGGGAGAGCGGCAGGGTGAGAGGTAGGGGGAGGGGGAACGGGAGGGGGAGGGGGTGGGGTGGAGGAGCAGCAGGATGAGTGGCGGGGGGGAGAGGGAACGGGAGGGGGAGGGGGAATGGGGAGTGGAGGGGGAAACGGGAGGGGGAGCGGGAAGGGGAGGGGGAGGGGGAACGGGAAGGTAGGGGAAGGGGAGGGGGAACGGGAGGGGGAGCGGGAGGGGGAATGGGAAGGGGAGGGGGAACGGGAAGGGGAGGGGGAATGGGGAGCGGAGGGGGAAACGGAAGGGGGAGTGGGAAGGGGAGGGGGAGGGGGAACGGGAAGGTAGGGGAAGGGGAGGGGGAACGGGAGGGGGAACGGGGAGGGGGAATGGGAAGGGGAGGGGGAACGGGAAGGGGAGGGGGAACGGGAAGGGGAGGGGGAATGGGGAGCGGAGGGGGAAACGGGAGGGGGAGTGGGAACGGGAAGGTAGGGGAAGGGGAGGGGGAAGGGGAAGGGGAGCGGGAGGGGGAACGGGAAGGGGAGGGGGAATGGGAAGCGGAGGGGGAAACGGGAGGGGGAGCGGGAATGGGAAGGTAGGGGAAGGGGAGGGGGAGCGGGAGGGGGAACGGGAAGGGGAGGGGGAATGGGAAGCGGAGGGGGAAACGGGAGGGGGAGCGGGAGGGGAACAGGGAATAGGTTGATAGCTTTCACTGGCTGTTGTGTTCTGTGGCCTGGACACACGATGCACTAGAATCCAATGTGATATGGATGACGATTGGTCTGTGTTGATGGTCCTGGGTTAACTCTGCTGACAGATCATCCATTAAACCAGCACACTCCGGCGGCTCACTGCTTCATTCTGGAATCAAACAAACCGCCCGAATGTTAAACACGCCCATTTTAATCTCCCCATCAGTAAAACCCACCCACTGCTGCTTTCACCCCCTCCAGAGAAACCTCCTCCTTTCACAGGCTGTACCCATGCCTGTGATGGGACTGCCCCCCTCCACTGCTCCCCACCCTGGGCACAAGGCTGTATCCGCCCCCCACCCCAGGGCCCCCTGCCCCTCCTCACCCCCCCTACTCCTCCCCACTCAGAACCCCCGCCCACCCCTCCCACACCCCCCTCGCCACTCACAACCCTCCCCCCTCACCTCTTCCGGGCCCCCTCCTGCTGTTCCCGGCACATCCCCCTCACACCCCCCAACTCCCGCCGCTGCCTCTTCTCCCAGTGTTTAAACATTGTTCACTCAATCCCAATCCCCACAGTAACCCCAACTCTCTACAAACTCCCGGGAATTCTCATTTCCTCACCTTCCTCAGCCGCTTTTCCATTTCCCCTTTGGAGGACACGGACTCAGTCTTGGTGTACGGAGGTGGCAGGGGAATGTTCTCCTCTCTCCGGTTTCCTGGAACGTGATGTGGGATTGCTGCCGCTGTCCGCCTCGTGGTTCACACCAGCCTCATCGAGGAAGGAGTCAGCGTATCCACCTCGTTTCTCCCTCTCTCCAACTCTGTCAAATCATCGTGACTGCAGCTCCACTTCCGGTAATCTCCGTGACGCTCCGGGGAGTATTCTCTCCGTCTCTGATCCTGAGCATAACCGCGGCTGGAGGCTTCACTGTCTGACTCACGTCTCCCGCAGTTCTGATCGTAACCCTGGCGACGCTGGTCATAGTTTCGATCCCTGCGGCTAATGTCATTCGGCTTTCCAGCGATCAAGCTCGCTGGTAATTCCCTGCATAATAGCGATTGTTATGGTCTCGGCAGTAATCCCGTCTCAGAGTATGATGACAAACGCTGCTAACAACACACTCCTCATCATCATCATGGATTGCAGGCATCACCTGCAGCCGGCCTGTCCAGTGCAGCCAAGCACTTCTAATGCAGCTCAATGCCAATTTCTATCATGGCCTTCAGTGTACACAATGCATTTTGCTGAGGTTACCTCCAATGCAGCTGACATCTCCAGTACAGCCGGTGTCTCCAATGCAACTAGCACCTCCAATGCAGCCAGCGTCTCCAATGCAACTGCACCTCCAATGCAGCCAGTATGTCCAGTACAGCCGGTATCTCTAGTGCAGCCAGTGTCCAGCCACCACTGCAGCTGGCATCTCCAGTGCATCCAGCTTCTCCAATGCAGCCGGTGTCTCCAATGCACTGGCCTCCCTAGTGCAGCCAGTGTCTGAACTGCAGCCAGTGTCTCCAACGCAGCCAGCATCTCCAATGCAGCCGGCCTCCCCAGTGCAGCCAGTGTCTAATGCAGCTAGCATCTCCAATGCAGCCGGTGTCTCCAATGCAGCTGGCCTCTCAAGTGCAGCCAGTGTCTCCAATGCAGTTGGTGTCTCCAATGCAGCCGGCCTCTCAAGTGTCGCCGGCTCCCCAGTGCAGCCGGTGTCTGAACTGTAGCCGATGTCTCCAGTACAGCCAGCGTCTCCAGTGCAGCCGGCATCTCCAGTGCAGCCGGCGTCTGCAATGCAACTGGCGTCTCCAATGCAGCCAGCATCTCCAATGCAGCCAGCCTTTCCAGTGCAGCCAACGTCTCCATTGCAGCCAACACCTCCAGTGCAGCCAGTGTCTCCAATGGGGCCAGCGTGTCCAATGCAACTGGTATCTCCAATGCAGCCGGTCTCTGCAATGCAGCCGGCATCTCCAGTGCAGCTGGTGTCTCCAATGCAGCCAGTGTCTCCAACGTAGCCGGTGTCTCCAGTGCAGCTGGTATCTCCAATGCAGCCAGCATCTCCAATGCAGCCGGCATCTCCAATGCAGCCAGCATCTCGCGTACAGCCAGTATCTCTAGTGCAGCCAGTGTCCAGCCGCCACTGCATCCAGCATTTTCAGTGCATCCAGCGTCTCCAATGCAGACAGGGTCTCCGGTGCAGCCGGTGTCTCCAGTGCTGTTCAGTGCCAGTCTCTCTTAAGCACCTCAGTGTCCTCAATGCATTTTGCTGATGTTTTCCCAAATGCAGCCGACTTGTCCAGTGCAGCCGGCATCTACAATGCAGCCAGCATCTCCAGTGCTGCTGATGTCTCCAATGCAGCCAGCGTCTCTGATGTAGCTGGCGTCTCCAATGCAGTTGACCTCTGCAGTGCAGCCGGCGTCTCCAATGCAGCCAACCTCTCCAGTGCAGCCGGTGTTGCCAATGCAGCCAGCGTTCCCAGTGCAGCCGGCATCTACAATGCAGCCCACGTCTCCAGTGCGCCCGGTGTCTCCAATGCAGCCAGTGTCTCCAATGCAGACGGCGTCTCCAATGCAGCCAGTGTCTCCAATGCAGCAGGTGTCTCCAGTGCAGCCAGTGTCTTCAATGCAGTCGGCATCTCCAGTGCAGCTGGTGTCTCCAGTGCAGCCAACGTCTCCAGTGCAGCTGGTATCTCCAATGCAGCCTGTGTCTCCAATGCAGCCAGCATCTCCAATGCAGCCTGAATCTCCACTGCAGCTGGCGTCTCCAATGCAGCCAAGCACTTCCAATGCAGTTCAGTGCCAGTTTCTCTCATGGTCCTCAGTGTCTGCAATGCATTTTCTGATGTTACCTCCAATGCAGCCGGCGTCGCCAATGCAGCCAATGTCTCAAGTACAGCCGGCGGCTCCAGTGCAGCTGGTGTCTCCAATGCAGCTGGCATCTCCAATGCAGCCGGCATCTCCCGTACATCCGGTATCTCTAGTGCAGCCAGTGTCCAGCCACCACTGCAGCCAGCATCTTCAGTGCATACAGCGTCTCCAATGCAGCCAGGGTCTCCAGTGCAGCTGGTGTCTCCAGTCCAGCTGGCGTGTCCTGTGCAGCCAGCGTCAACAATGCAACTGGCATCTCCAATGCAGCCAATGTCTCAAGTACAGCCGGTGGCTCCAATGCAGATGGTGTCTCCAATGCAGCTGGCATCTCCAATGCAGCCTGAGTCTCCACTGCAGCTGGCATCTCCAATGCAGCCAGCATCTCCAATGCAGCCTGAGTCTCCACTGCAGCCGGCATCTCCAATGCAGCCAGCATCTCCAATGCAGCCGGCCTCTCCAATGCAGCCAACCTCTCCAGTGCAGCTGGTGTCTCCAGTGCAGCCGGGGTCTCCAATGCAGCTGGCATCTCCAATGCAGCCGGCCTCTCCAGTGCAGCTGATGTCTCCAGTGCAGCCGGCGTCTCCAGTGCAGTTCAGTGCCAGTCTCTCTCACGCACCTCAGTGTCCTCAATGCATTTTGCTGATATTTTCCCCAATGCAGCTGGCGTGTTCAGCGCAGCCGGTGTCTCCAATGCAGACAGCGTCTCCAATGCAGCCGGCCTCTCCAGTGCCGCCAGCATGTCCATTGCAACCAGCATCTCCAATGCAACCGGCGTCTCCAGTACATCTGGTATCTCTAGTGCAGCCAGTGTTCAGCCTCCAGTGCAGCCAGCATTCCAGTGCTGCTAAGCACATCCAATGCAGTTCAGTCTCTCACATGGCCCTCTGTGTCCTCAATGCATTTTGCTGATGTTATCTCCAGTACAGCTGGCGTCACCAATGCAGCCGACGTCTCCAATGCTGCGGTGTCTCCAGCGCAGGTCAGTGCTAGTCTCTCTCATGCACCTCAGTGTCCCCAATGCATTTTGCTGATGTTATCTCCAATGCAGCCAGTCTCTCCAGTGCAGCCGGCGTCTCAGTCATATCAGTCATCATGCTTCCAATTCAGCTCATTGTGGCTGTCAACAATGTAGCTGGAACCATCCAGTGCATCTCATTCCCTTTGTATCCAGTGCAGCTAAGTCCCAGGACCTTCACTGCAACTCTGTGCCTCCATTGCAGCTCTGTGCCTCCATTGCAGCTCTGTGCCTCCATTGCAACTCTGTGCCTCCAATGAAGCTCTGTGCCTCCAATGCAGCTCTGTGCCTCCAATGTAGTTCTGTGCCGCCAATGGAGCTTTCTGGCTCCAATGCAGCTCCATGTAAAAATATTGAATATAGCTTTCTGCCGATATCCCCCATGTAGTTTGGTGACTTCAACCTTGCTCAGTCAATAGTGCCTGTGTCACATGGAGCCTTCAATGCCCAGCTTAAAGCCAGTGGCTCCAATGCAACCACTATCTCCAATGCAGCTGGTATCACCAATGCATTTCAAATCAGGTTTATTTATCTCTGACTCAGTTACATTCCAGTTGTTCCAACATAGCAGTGTTTCCAATGCACCTGAGTGAGAATCCCGCCAATGGAGCTTGGTGCTTTCAATGCATTTCAGTCCCAGTCTCTCCAAGGCAGCCAAGCATTCCAATGCAGTTCAGTGCCAGTTTCACTCATGCACCTCAGTGTCCGCAATGCATTTTGCTGATGTTATCTCCAATGTAGCCCAGCATCTCCAATGCAGCAGGCGTATCTAATGCAGCCGGTATCTCCAGTGCAGCTGGGGTGTCCAATGCAACCAGCACCTCCAATGCAGCCAAGGTGTCCAGTGCAGCTGGTGTCTCCAGTGCAGCTGGCATCTCCAGTGTAGCCCGGGTCTCCAGTGCAGCCGGCTTCTCCAGTGCAGCCGACTGTCCAGTGCAGCTGGCGTCTCCAATGCAGCTGATGCCTCCATTGTAGCTGGCCTCTCCAATGCAGCCGGCATCTCCAGCACAGCCGACGTCTCCAATGCAGCCAGTGTCTCCAGTGCAGCCGGTGTCTCCAATGAAGCCTGTGTCTCCAATGCAGCCGGCGTCTCCTGTGCAGCCAGCAACACCAGTGCAGCCGGCATCTCCAATGCAGCCGATGCCTCCAATGCAGCCGCCATCTAACACACTCCCCCCACTGCCCCCATTCTAACATACACGCCCCACTGCCCCCATTCTAACACACTCCCCCCCACTGCCCCATTCTAACACATTCCCCCCCACTCCCCCATTCTAACACACTCCCCCGACTGTCCCCATTCTAACACACTCCCCCCACTGCCCCCATTCTAACACACACGCCCCACTGCCCCCATTCTAACACACTCCCCCCCACTGCCCCATTCTAACACACTCCCCCCCACTCCCCCATTCTAACACACCCACCCCACTGTCCCCATTCTAACACACTCCCCCGACTGTCCCCATTCTAACATACTTCCCCCAGTGCCCCCATTCTAACACACTCCCCCTGCTGCCCATTTTCTAATACATTCTCCCATTACGCTGTTTCTAACACACTCCCCCCACTGCCCCCATTCTAACACACTCGCCCCCCCCGCCCCCATTCTAACACACTCGCCCTCCTGCCCCCATTCTAACACACTCGCCCCCTGCCCCCATTCTAACAGACTCCTCCCCACTGTCCCCATTCTAACACACTATCCCCCCATCCCTCAATTCTAACACACCCAATCCACTGTCCCCAATCTAACAAACTGCCTCCACTGTCCCCATTCGAACACACTACCCCCCTTCTCCCTCAATTCTAACACACCCCCCCACTCCCCCATTCTAACACACTCTCCCCACTGCCCCCATTCTAACACACTCCCCCCACCACAGCATTAGTGAGCTATCTTGGTTATGAGGACAAAAAAGATAGCAAACAAATTTAGTGAAGTGAGGGAAAGGTATTTTTAGTCATCGGTCGAAGTCAAGTAATTCAAGGCAAGTAAGGTGAGAAGCACGGATGTTAGGCATGTTGTTGTCATAGAAACTGCTTTAGTGCTGGCGGTTAGAGTGAAACCGATAAATTAAGGTGTTGTTTTTTTTATTTCCTGCCTGTCAATCTAGTAGAATATTTGATCTCTGGCATTCAGTGACCGGTATCTGGTGTTTTCTCGAGCAGGCTAGTGGATCCCTGGGGTATGGAGATTCCAGTGCCCGGTAGCCTGATGATGCAAACTCTAATCTTTGGTACTCTGCTGGGAAGGATGATGCTGGCGCCATCTCAGTGCAATTGATCTTTGATGGTCTGTGGAAAATTCAGCTCTAGGATGAGATTCCATAAATTAATACTATGGCATCAGAATATGCCCCTGTTTTCTTGGGTGTTGCAGGTTGATAAGCTTTAAGAAGAATGAGAACTTGCCTTTTGCTCTTCTCTGTGAGTCCAGAGATGAAAGTGCAATAATTTATCAAGGTACGGTAATGGGTGCGAGAGCGGGGGGAAATAGCTCCACTTTCTTTCCTTACAGTCAAATATTCCAAGAGAGATAATTATTCCTGAGGGCATTGTGGAGATTATGGATTGGATTCTGATTTTGACTTTGAGCTTGCAATTTTATGACATTGTAAGATAGAGTCAAAAGCAAATCTGGAAAAAATATCCAAGTCTAATCTCTTGGGAGGCGATAAATAAGATGAAATCCTAATGTTCACCGATGTCGCAGAGCACAGGGTGACCAAAAGAGGGAATTTCCAGTTAAGCAATTTAATTTAGCTCTCGGGTATAATAATCAAATACTGACAGCAAGTTCAGCCTGTAATTAGAGGACTAATGATAAGTTTATTGCAGAAGTACCTAATCCTGAGTGTGCAATAACACTCCCAAGTTGATGGCCTCAATCACGATACAATGTTCTGCCATTCTGTAACCTTCAAGCTAACAATACAGCTACAGCCTTTGATTCCAGTCAGTGTTTCTGTAACATGCTGCAATGTTCACAAGCAGTTACGTGTACAATGTTAGTATGTAGATACATTTCGACATTTGTGGTGCTTGATGATTTAAAGCCTTGGGGTTTAATCATGAAATTAGTGCAAATTTCACAGCAGTATTTCTGATAAAAGCGAGCGCGCTGGTTTCTTGGTTGCTGTGAATGTAGTGTGTGAAAATGTGGTGGGAAAGCTGGGTTTTCACAGGAAGAGTAATGCTGCCTTCTAAGTGGCAGCAGCTGGTCTTCTTGACATGCTGCTGTACATAAAGGAGAAGAATGTTTTGAAATAAAATTATTTGCAACATTAAAATTGTTTTTCTTTCTTCCTGTTTTATTAGCATGTAACAGCACTCATTTTCTTTTACAGTTGTGGGTGAATTAAGCACAAGTGTACAGTGAACACTAATAAGTAGATGGGAATGATTTACTAGACAGTACCAGAAATAAGGGACTCAGCTTTTGTCTCAATCATAGCAGCAAGGTCTCTGCCTTTTGCAAACGTTATCTGGACTCTCTTATCTTGCGCCTCATTCTATGGCTGTTACTGTAACAGATTACTGACTGAGTTAACTCTGGGATCAAGGGTGAGACAGAACTAATGGTCAAATATTCCAAGAGAGATAATTATTCCTGTGGGCATCCCATTGCGGGGGCTAGGTTTAATAGTGGACATGTAAATGGACATTCTGCAATTTTAAATGATCCCCCTTTGAAAGTCAGAGAACATTTCTTGAGAAAGTTCCTCCAGGGAGTTAATTAGCATGGATAGAGTCAGTGGTTGGTTAGATTATGCATGGTCTGCAGACAGGAGTCTTAACAAACTTTGCTATGTTCCTATGGTCACAGGGCCAAGTGCAGTGATTTGCCCAAGGCCTCAAACCTAAATCTAACATTTAAAAGCAGCAATTCTCTCTCCTATTTTGTGTAACATTTTGTAGCTTACAGTCACTTCCTGGAGAGAAAGAAAAATCAACTCTTGCTGTGAGAAAGCTCAGCTGAGAGTTGAGGTTCGGATGTTTGTCAGCATTGTGTAGTGGGAGTTTTAATGTAACATTGAACAGGTTTTTATCTCCATTTGTTGGCATGATGACCCAACAGCAGTTTGTTTTGCTAAGATTCATTCATGGCATCAGAGTATTGCTGTAAAGGTCAATATTTGTTGCCTATTCCTCATTGTTCTGGAGAAGTTGATGGTAACCTACCTTCTTGAACCATGTTGTCTATTTGAAGTAGTGCAGAAAGGGAGGGAGTTCCAGTAATGTGACCCCATGACAGTGAAGGAATGATTCCAAGTCAGGACGATGTGAGGTTTGGAGGGGAGTTTGCAGATGGTGCTGCCCCCATGCATTCTGCTTTGGACTTTGTCCTTCTAAGTGGTAGAAGTCACAAGTTTGGAAGTTTCTGTTGAAGAAGGCTTGCTGAGTTGCTGCAATGTATCTCGTAGATGGTACACACTACTACTACTGTGCAGCAGTGATGGAGGGACCGAATGTTTAATTCGATGGAAAGTATACTAATCGAGTGGGCTGCTTTGTCCTGAATGATGTCAACCTCCCTGACTGTTGTTGGAGCTGCACTCCTACAGAAAAGTGGAGAGTATCCTATCACTCTCCTAACTTGTGCCTTGTAAATGGTGGACAAGTTTTGAGGAGTCAGGAGGCAAGTTACTCCGCACAGAATTCCCAGCCTCTGACCTGCTCTTGCAGCCACAGTGCAGGATTTTCCAATCATCCAAGACTGGAAATTCCCGCCCGAGGTCAATGGACCTTTGCATGGTCCATTCCCGCCTACTACGATTCCCATGGTGGGTGGGACAGGAGCATTCCGCCCACAGTATTTATATGGCAAATCAAGTTCAATTTCTGGTCAATAGTAACCCCTAGGATAGGGGTTGATAGGGGAATTCAGTGAGGGTAATACTATTGAATGTCAAAAGGTGAGAGATAGATTCTCTCTTGTTAGAGATGGCCATCATTTGGCACTTGTGTGGAATGAATTCTACTTGCTACTTTATTAGACCAAGCCTGAATGTTGTCCAGTTTTTGCTGCGTGTGAGCACAGAGTGCTTCAGTATCTGAGTTATGAATGGTAATGAATACTGCCCTCAAGGAACATCCCCATTTCTAATCTTTGGATGACGGGAAACATTAATGGAGCAGTAAAAGACACCTTGGTCTGGGATATTACCCTGAAGAGCTCCTGCAGTGATTGGGCTGAGATGATTGACCTCCAACAACCACTGGACATGACTTCTTCCAGTGGAGGATTTCCCCCAATTCCCATTGACTTCAATTTTGCTTGGTTTCCTTAATACCAAACTCAGTCAAAAGCTGTCTTGATATCAAAGGCAGTCACTCTCCCTTCACCTCTGGAATCCAGCTTTTTTTTTTCCATGTCTGGACAAAGGCTGGAATCAGATTAGGAGTCTAGTGGATCTGCGAAACCCAAGCTGAGAATTGATGAGTAGTTATTGCTGTTGTGCTGCTTGATAGCACTATTGATGACACCCTCCATCACTTTGCTGATGAACATTGCTAGATTGATGGAGTGATGCAATTTTCCATATTGTTGGATAGATGCCAGTGTTGTAGTTGTACTGGAACATCTTGGCTAGGGACATGGCTAGTTCTGGAGCAAAAGTCTTCATTATTACTGCCAAGATGTTGTCAGGGCCCATATCCTTTGCTGCCTTCTGCACTTTCATGTGGAGTGAATCAAATTGGCTGAATATTGACATCTGCGATACTGGGGACCTCAGCAGGAAGTTGAGATGGATCACTTACTTGACACTTTCTAGTCAAAAGCGGTTGCAAATGCTTCAGCCTTGTTTTTTTGTAGTGATGTGTAGAGTTCCTGCATCGTTAACAATGTAAATGTTTGTTGAGCCTCCTGTGTTGTAATACAAAACCCAAGCAGTCACGGGCAGAATGTGCAGACTCCACACAGACAATGACCCAAGGTGGGAATCGAACCCGGCTGCCTGGCGCTGTGAGGCAGCAGTGCTAACCACTGTGCCACCATGCCATTCAAAACAGAAAGAAAGATTTGGGGCAAATTTTCCCGTTCCGTCCACCCCGAGAATTGGAGTGAGCGAAGGGCAGGCCATTGAAAGGTCCATGACCTGTGGCGGGATTTTCTGGTTTGAGGGCAAGCACAGCCGAAAATCCCACCTTAGGTGAATGGAGAGAAAATAATCAACAGAAAGGAAAAATAAGATTTGAAAAAAGTGACGTTTTGAAAAACTGATCATTTCAAAACCTGACAGAATGAGACTCCACAATTGTAATAGTTAATTTTTAGTGCTAGGGATGTTGATTGGCTGTTTTTGTCACATTGTTAAGAGGGTACTTACACTTGTAATGGCAAAACTGAACTTTCTGTCACAGGTTTAATAGACAATTAATGGGCAAATTGAATGCTTTCTTAAAAACAAGGGTAAGATGTTTCGTGTTTTCGTGAAGTTACCAACAGCACCTTTCATATATTCACTTTAATACATCTGCTCTCTGCCTGAAACTATTAGCCCTACACTTTACCTACAAACAACAGTGACCACCAGCACATCATTATTTTGCTTTTGTTAAGACTTATTCACTATGTTAAATTTATTTAGTATATAGTTCAATGGTCTAAATGCAAAAAGCGATCTCTAATTAATCTAAGAATGCTTTTAGCTAGTTCAATGCACTGAGAATCAGAATGATAGAATGCCTGTTTGCATCTATAATACCAAAAAGAGCAAGTGGATGATTGCAGGTGTGTCATTGGGCAAAACCAGACACCAGTGATGAGGGAGGATAAGCAGGTAGGTGAGTCATTAAGACACCACAAGGCACCCTTTCATATATACATATATAGCAACACCACATCTTGCATAATCATCATCGCAGCGCAAGGTGGAGGCTGCATCATGCATGACTAATGCTTTTCTACCTTGAGGTTTTTGGATCTCTGATTACTGTATCCTGCTGTTTATTCAGAATGTCTTTTTCATGAAGGTTGAAAAGCCTGTACTTACGTCTCACCTTTTCAATAATCAACCCGCCACTGACTAATTAGGCGGCAGCCAAAATTTTGGTTTCCCGATGATGGGTTGAGATGCAGAGATTTAGTCAGTGCCATTTCAGTGGCTGTTTGTGTCTCCTGCTGTCTGGTGGTGGCTTGCTGTTTTCAATATACTTGCAGCCTCTAAATACTCATTATGCATTATTTTAAACAAATGTCAGTGTCCTGAGTGTTGATATGTCCATCATAGGGATGGTCCACAGTTATGGGAGAAGGTTGATTTGGTACCAGAGCAGGTCCAGTTGGAGGTATGTCAGAGGGCAAGTTAAGAGGTTGTAAGGGCATGATAATGGAGGGTCTAGGATCAGAGGATGAAAATCCGTGGTGACAGGACTGGAATCAAGATGGAGAGATAACATGTTCTCTGTCAGGGTCACAGGGTCAAGGGTGATGGTAGGAAGTTCAAGGATGACAGAGGGAAGGCACACAATGATACATAGAGGGTCAAGGATGATGGGCTCAAACTCAAAGGTGGCAAGGGGAGAGTGCTGGGTGACGAGTTCCAGGAGGAAAGTGATTCATGTTCTGTAATTGAAGCTGGCAGGTTTCCAGATCCAAATGGGAGCAAGTCAATGTGGAAGTTACTGGGAGTTTTGGTTGCAGCCTATGGGAGGATTTGAAAATCTGCTTGCTGAGCATCTGTATGGATAAGAGCCATGGACTGAAAGTTACTCATATCACTTCCTTCCTTCTTCATACAGTCAACTATTGCTGAATTAGCTCTGGATCTGAAACACCCAATATTCTTGCAATCTCAGGGACAGGAGGAGAGGCAGGCTGTCGCTGGCCAACAACTGAGGTGGCAAGGCCAGGGAACACACATCCAGTGTAGGGATTGTAGAAGATGAGCATTGGTGCATCACAGGAGGAGAACTACCAAGCTGCAAATGTCAGGGAAGTAATACCGGAGTTGACAAAAGCTGTCCTGAGAAGCAATCATAGATCTGTGAGATTCTGCAGAAAGCCCTGCAGCCATGTGGATTTGGTGGGAGAGCCATGCCAGTGGCTCTCAAGGTGACGGCAACACTCAGTTGTTTGTCCCCTGGCACTTTCCAAGGCTCCATGGGCAATATGTGCAGAATTTCACAGGTTGCCAACACAGGTGCATAAAAGAGGTCACCAATGCCCTCTTATATCATGTGACTAATCAATTACCCCAGAGACACTAATAAATAAACTTAAAACTGGCAGCAAGGATAGAGGGGCCATAGCTTGTTCAAATTATCGATTGCATTCATGTGGCCTTTGAAGATCTCTGGGACCAGCCAGTTACATTTGTGAATCTCAAGGGCTTTCGTTCTTTGAAAGTACAACTGATCCGCAAACACATGTAAAGAGTATTACAGGTCTGTGTTTATTTCCTAGGGAAGTCTCATGATACATGCGTTTTGTGCAATTCACAGACCCAGAGCTTTTTGCGACCCCAGCATGGGTTGATGGTTGGATCCTGGGTAATGAGGACTATCTCTTCTGGGCTTTGATGATACCAATGAGACTTCTCCACAGCGCAGTGTAAGAGTGGTATAATACAGCTTAGGCCACCACCAGAGCCATCAATGAGTGAACAATTGGTGTGCTGGAAATGTACTTTTACTGCCTTGACCAGTCTGAGGAGCTCTACAGTACACACTATGTAAGGGATCAGGAATAGTCATGTTCTGCTGTACACTGCACAACTTGATCATGCAGCACGGAGGACTGACACAACAAGATTTGGAGAAGCAGCACTCTTCCTCAGATGAGAATGAATAGGATGAGACTGGGAAAGAGGCTTTTACCTTTTTCAGGACCTTGTGAGGCCACATTTGGAATTTTGTGTGTAATTCTGGTCACCTCACTATAAGAAGGATGTGGAAACATTAGAGAGAGTACAGAAGAGATTTACCAGGATGCTGCCTGGTTTGGAGGGTAGGTCTTATGAGGAAAGGTTGAGGGAGCTAGGGTTTTTCTCTTTAGAGCGGAGGAGGATGAGAGGCGACTTAGAGGTTTATAAGGTGATGAGGGGGATAGATAAAGTGGACATGCAGAGGCTATTTCCTCAGGTGGATGTAGCTGTTCCTAGGGAGCAACACGTTAAGGTTCATGGTGGGAGATATAAGAGGAATCTCTGAGGTGGAGGTAACCATGAGGTCACAAATCTGAGTCATGGCAGAACTCATGGATTGCATGAGTTCAAAGCTGCACATGACCAATGGCATATCTGCTAAATGCTCCCCAATTTTTGCTCCAGTGGGCTTATTTAGGCTGTGGCTGTGGCCTGGGATTGGGATTGTGCAGACCTGGTGTGGAGAGCAAAAAAATCGCATTAAGGATCAGTATAATCAATGAGTGCATCACATTCACTTGCATGCCTCGCCTGGGACAATACACCAGCAGTAGGTTGGACGTATTCTCATTCTTATGGCTGACCATTCCATCCTCACCATCTATCATTGCTCGACCATCCTCCTGTCCCGTGATCTGCCCTACCCCTTCCCTACAGGCAAGAGTACATTCAGGTCAAGCATTTCACATCCAGTTCTTGATCCTCTCCCTCACGTTCTGCGTCTGTTTCTACTGCGTGACAGCATGCAAATATAGTGGCATGTAAAGTAATACCTAACCCCCGTGTCTGCACGCATTGCCGTCATACATCCTGGCTGATTGACAGTACTTGGATCCAAGCACTCACAGAAACCAAGCTTTGGCCTCAATTGTTTTGCGGTACTGAGGCTGATCAACGCATTCAGCCACCTGGCCTAACTGTTCACTCGCAACAAGGGACCCTTTGGTAACATGTGACTATGTCACATACTCTCACAGGTCGGAGAAAATCATTGACCCTTTTCCTGCACTGGACCCAGGATCTTTGGAGAACCCCCACAGTTGCCCAAACCCTTTATGATCATCATCCAGACTGCCTTAGCCAGACACGATTGTCTTCTATTGCCATCTTTGGGAAAAATCTGAAGATCTGAAGGGGAATCTACAGGAAGGCATCACTAAACCATGGGGCCAATCTGTGTGTAGGCTTAGACATGTGTGCAGTGGAAGGGGCTTTGGTGTGACAGAGGTGCCTAGGACGTAAAAGAATAATAATCAGGGATGGGTAGGGGCAATGCAAAGAGGTCTAAGGGGGTGCGGAGGGGGGGGGGGGTGGAGTGGCAGGTGAGGATGATGAAGGGTTGCAACAAGAAAGGGACAAATTACTGACAGAATGGAAGTGGACAAGAAAATTGTGACTGTGATTCAGAGTCTCCCTGTTTGTCCAGGAACCTCCTTCATAGCCTGTCCTACCTGACAGCAGGATCCACCCACCCCTGCTGTGTGAGTTTATCTGTCTCCTGTGCCTGCTATCAACTGTTTAAATTTTCTTTGAGTTTGCGTGTGCACCAGGTCCCAACACGAGTGGAAATGGCACCCATTTCCAGTTCTGCCATTGGGACCCATGCACTTCTTATTAAATTTGACCCAAGGGCAGAATTTTATGCTTCCCCAAATCAGGTTCTGATGGGAGGATCCTCTGCATTTCATTTTATGCTACTAAATGGCAACTTAAGGGCTTTATCACACCCAACCTCAATTTTTAGGCTCGCGGGAGTGAGTGCAGGTCGAGTAAGGGAGTGACGTTTGCACTTTTCCACATCTAAGGCGAAAAGGCCCTCTTTCTGAAGGCCCTATTTGAGTTGAGTTGCCCTCTTCCCCAGGGATGTTAGACCTCCAGCACCCCCCTTACCCATTTGGCATAACCCCCTCGATGCTGCGATCATCCCCTCTCCCCCAGACCAACTCCCGGGATGGCTAGTGCTGTTCGCTCGCCATCCTTAACATTCTGCCCCAAGCTTCTGTTTTGTTGAGATGCTTAAATTAATTACTAAAAGATGTTTTCAGTTTGTGACTTCACTTGCCATTAGCAATAAATTCCATTCTAAAGTTGGGTGCCAACTATGTGTAATTATATGTAATCATTATCAAAATAGTTTCAATGACTGCAAGCTAGATGTTCTTTAGCTTTGCAGTTGAGGAATTGATTCCCTAACTCAGCTTGTCTCTCCTCCCACCTTACTTATTACTGGGCCACACAATGGGTCTCTCACTCACTGCTAGTTGCCGAGGTTATGTCAGAGGGCCAGAATCAATAAGATTCAGTCAGAGGTAGGGAAGACAAATTTCTTTATGAAAATGGCATTAATTGGATTTTTCGAAGAACAATCCAGCAGCTTTTGCGGTCACTTTTTCCAACTAATTAGCAGATTTATTGAAATTCAACTTCATTAATTTTACATGCTCAGGTTGAACTGGTGACCTCTGAGCTACCAACGCGGCACCATGGCAACTACATTACCACACTCTCGGGATAAGAGGAATGTTAACCACTCTAAATTGGAAGAAATTAAGGAAGTATTTTGTTCAACAAATTCTCGGGTGTACACTTGCAACGTAATTCACTATATTAAGCAGCTTCACTAAGATAGTCTTCATTTAAGAACTCGATTTTCAAACACTCCAGCATCAAAATGTGCTGACTAAATTTCCAATTACGCACTGTAGGAAGTATTTGAAGGGAAAAAGATTCTGAATGCAAAATGCAGGAATCCAATATAAACAAAACATTGCTGACTTAAGTTCAGAACAGATGGCTTTTTAAGATGCATTGTCTTACCAAAGGATCAAAACTAAGGTTGAAATCCAAAGCCTCTTGAATTGTAGCTCCATCCAAGGCATTCAGCATTTATTGGAAATTATACCATGGCAGAAACTCCACCACCACACCCGCCTTGGAATCGGGGCGGGCAAAGTTCCCAGAATGGAAATCCCCATTGGCATTGGGTGGGATTTTATGATCCCACTCCATTTATCTGCAGGAAAAGAATTGTTGATCTTACTGTTCGAACTCTCAGTGATAGGGGCCTTGCCTTTTCAGCACTTCTCCTGTAATGAGTTCTATTTAAGTCTTGTTTTGATGTTATTTCACATAATGCAATGCTCAGGTTACTATTGTCAGTGCTAAACACAACAATTGTGCTCTACCAGTGACATCCCTTCATTTTGTAATTTGTTCTAAACAGCAGCATTGCATCAGAGTCTGAAGTTAAAATAGAAACGTTTTCCTTTCAATTGTCACTTCAGTGCACCTTTGAAGAATGTGCATGGATCCCTCTTAATAAGGAGGTTACAGCTTTGATATGCCACCTTTTCAAACTATTCAAGCACTTTGGCACATCTGCACAATTCCTGTCCTATTCCTGTTAGCACTATTTAAATGAACTGGCCCCAGAATTTCTGACAGCAATAACCTTCTCTGATGGTGGTGGCACGGATCTCACACTTATGCTGGTGGAGTTGTTGGTGGAAATTCCAAATCCATACTTTGATGGGAATAGTCCTGTGGGGTGTCTGTGGATGCAGCAACACTGTATTTTCACCATTTATTATCAGCATACAATGGATTTGGCTGTGCATTGACAACTAAGTGGCAAAAGAACACAGGTTAACTCCTCATCTTGCTCAGGGACACAATTCAGCCAAATGATGAAATGGCAGCTCATACAACTGGGGTTTGGCATTTTATGGAGTATTTCACTGTTGTATGAAACCGCGTTTAAGACATGTTAAACTACAATTGTTCAGGCAGAATAATAAAATTCATCTCTGGTGATGTAAGTGCAGGGGGCCAATGCACAAAAGTTGCCAAAGTCATTCTCAGTGATCAGCCATGACCCTGGATCATATGCTGAATGTAAGCAGTCAAAGGCAATGAATCTAACAATTATAAATATGTTTAGGATTATGTATTCAACATTTTCCAAAGCCATCGCAAATTCTCTATCAGACACCATAATGATTTGATTTTTGATACTAATATGAAATTTCCTTCTCTGCATTCTTGTGTACATTGCAGCAACTAATAGTCACAGATACGAGACAAGTGTTCGCAATATGAAAAGAAGAAAAACTATAGGAGTCCAGATAGCTTAAAAATGGATGTTCCTGACAGTCTAGGCTCTTGTGTAAAGAATACTAATACAACTTGTACAAAGCAGGATGACTTGGCTCTTGATCTCATTATACCTTGATCCAAAATACAGGAAATAGTTGTAAAGAGATGGTTGCAATTTTTGATGCCTTGTCTTCTCAGTTCCAGAACATCACTGAAGGAGTTCCAGGAGGCCCAACTTATCTTCAGCTGCTTCATCAATTACCTTGTCTCCATTATACAGTCGGTTTGAGTTGTTTACTGATGATTGCACACTGGTTAGACAGAAAATCCTCAGATTACAAAGAATCTATGAAACATGGAGTTAGAACTGAACGATGATCAGTTTTGTGCTGCAAAGTGGTAAGTAATATATGCTCTACGCAAGTGCCGGGCAATGACCATTTCCAACAAGATAGAACCTAACCATATCCCCTTGATTTTAAAGAACATTGCTAAGACTATCAACTCTCTCTCTCTATCAACATCCTGGTGCGGGGGAGAGGTTGGGGGGGGGTGGTTATCATTGACCAAAATTCATTAGTAAATTTATATCTTACTTTAGGTGGTGGCTTTGATGGGAAACATATTTGCAATTGTATTGCTTCTGTGTGACTGGATCTCCAAGTCAGGCACAAGTTCCTTTCTGTGCAAGTGCCAAATAAAACTTGAGAGGATCAGCCACCTAAATTCTGTGGCTACAAGAGCAAGCCAGAGATTGTTTATTCTGTGGCGAGTAAAACACCTCCTGAATCTCCAGAACATTTCAGTCATCAACTATGCATAAGTCAGGAGTGTGACGGAATAATCCCTACTTGCTTGGATGAGTACTGTTCCCAGTAATATTCAAGAACATTGACACAAAGCAGACCACTTGATCAGGATCCCACTCGCAGCCTTAAATGTTTAATCCCTCCACCACCAGTGCACAGTGGCAACAATGTGCATCATCTATAAGATGCAAAGTAACAACTCACCGAGATTCATTTAACAGCACTTCCCAAATACACAAACTCTAGCACCTAAAAGGACAGGAGCAACTGACGTATGGAAACATCAGCACTTGCAAGATTAAATCACACACCATCCTGACTTGAAGCCTTATCATTGTTTCTTCACTATAGCTGGGTAAAATCCTGGAACTCCCTCTTCAAAAGCACTTTGGTACACCTACCCCATATGTACTACAGCAATTCAAGAAAGTGGGTTTGGCACTACCTTTTTAAGGGAAAAATTAGAGATGGCATATAAATGCTGATTTTTCCAGAAGTGCCCATATCCAATGACTGCAAAAACAGGTTTGATTTTTGATCGATAATCAACATTGAATAATCTGATCTAAATGGGCACTATAGATAGGCTACAATAGTCCTGGGCTTAAGAGGTGACAAGTCAATAGGGGTTCTCATTATAAATTAATAAAGATTGAGTCAATTGAATGATAGTCACTGGGAAGTTCTGTATGGGTGTCAGTTGAAGACAAAGTTAGTTTTAGCTCTGATACACCTCAAATAAACTACTGATACTTACTTTCAAGACTAACTTCTGAAGCTACTTGGGGGAGATATCAGAAGTATACTCCTTCCAGGGAGGTTGGGCAAAAAATGTCAAAAACAACTTCTTGGGAAGTCAGTTTTAAAAAATTTAGAGCTGAAGAAACATGCAGAAAAGCATGTATGTTTGGGAATATTTCACGTGTTGTTTTTTTCTTGAAGTTTTTGAGACATCAGATAAATTATTCTGTTATCTCTAAAACAGACGAAAACCAGCAAGGAGGATATGGCCAATTAAAATAAGTGCAGTTCAATTAAACTTGTGAAACTTTCCAACATTAAGCCAATGTGTCTGCGGATACACCAAAAAAACAGTCATTGGGAAAAGGACCTTGCTAGACAAGGTCAAATCTTGTAATATTTGCACTTGGATAACTTTTTGTAATATGTTAATGTGCATCATAGAGCCTCTGCAATCTATATTAAATAATTCTAGAATGTTAGCTTTTTATATGCTCCTACTTCAGGCTTTCATGCCTCTTCTGGAGAACTTTTTTGGGAATAGACTCAGAATGAAGTTGCATTTCCTAGTCTTCCACTCAAGAAACTGTCTGCCACTTCTTCACACCTGCCAATTCATCCTGCTATACTTTCCTTTTTGTCTTTACCAGGAGTATGTATAAATTTGCCTGGAATGAAATTACGACGAGTCTTTGAACTCTTGAATTATACAAATTGTAAATGATATGCACAACTTAGTCTTTGTACTTTTCTAAATCTCCTATTCCATCATCAATTTTGTTTCATGACACCTTCTAAAGTTGTTCAGTCCTTATGCAAGGACATGGTCACTCTTCTTATCTAAGTAGTTATTTGTCTCACTTAACAGCAGGTGTCATGGTACTTAACTATGGTTTCATCTCAGAGAAGCAGGATCCTGTTTTCCTCTGTTCCTCCTGGGGATGCTGTGACTGGCCAGCTGGCATTTCACACGTGTCTGAAAGCAGAAGATAAGAAGGTGGAAATTTGGGTGAGGGGAGTTGGGTGGAGTTGAAAGCAAGAAGTCTATGGTTGCCCCCTCAGCAGCTGGCTCAACATACCAAGGATGAGGGCGAGCTGGGAGTTGAGAGGGGCATAAGGCAGAACAAAGCATTATCTTTGACGTTCTCAGTTGGATGCCATGGACTGTTCTTAGATAATCCCGTGATTCAGAGAGAAACATCTCTTCTGTCAGGCTCAGGAGATGCAGGTGCACATATCCCTGGCCACATCTGCTTTGGTCCCATTTGTTTTGTGCCAACTTGCCCTGCAAAGGAGAGGACAGAATGCCAGGGATTATGTTACTCTGTGTTTGGATGACGGTGTATGGTTAGAAGCATTGATAGATGAGTGATAGTAAGGTATTCGGATGCCAAGCATGGGTCCTAAGTGCCAGAGAATACTGATGGGTAAGTGATAGAAATGTAGTGTATTGAGCAGTGTGAAAGCTTAGTGGTATGGTCAGATGGAGATGTCATGTGAAGATACATTCAGTGATTTTGTAACCTGTGTGAGGTGATCAGATTCCTTGAGGCACGACTACCAGTTGCTTGGAGCCACACACTAATTATTCACCCCCCTGGCCATTCCCTTGCATTCCTTCTGTCAATTGCCCTTGAAGCCTCCTGGCTTCCTGTGGAATCATGGTCGCTCTATTCCTAGCCAACTCCACCACTAATGCATCCAGCATGTGAATGCTGAAGCCCTCTTTCTGCCGTAATATTCCAAATTGCACAAATATTCAGTGCGGATTCCCTTTATGAAGGACAGCGTCTCTTCAAGAATATAGGGCTGGCTGCTCTCAGCATAATATAGTTCAGTTGCTTTGGAAGTTCTCTGCAGTGTGTTTTAAGGCGTTGGTGATAAGTTTCTGGATTTGCCAGTGAGTGATGATGGACCCTCACAGGAATGACAGAATTCGTCCACACAAATGCTGTAACAAATATGGTGGCTAGATTTGTATTGCCTCGGGATCTGCACGAGGACAAAGCCATGGAGCAGAGACTGTGGGAGAGAAAAATGCGCTCTGCCAAGTGGAGCTGGACTCCTGTGGACTGAGTATAGACACAACCAGCACTGTGACAGCCTAGAGTTACAATCATTATGAGGTGGCAGCACCAATGGAACCAGCTTAGGCAAATGATAAATTGTGACCCCCTCCACCCGCCTCCCTCCCCCTGCCCCAGAAAAACAGGATAAGCCCATTTTAGCTGCTGGATTTTAGAACTGTATATGAGGAATTAAAACTCCACAGCAGGTGGGGGAACCCAGATCTCCCAATGTGTTGGCAAGTAAAACATTGCCCCTATAATGATGGACACTTCGAACATACACGTGCGAACAATTCACACAAACTACTAATAAAAATAAGCAAAGTTATTGATTCATTATTCCTAAATAGAATTTTGTCAGCCTCAGATGACTTCACAATATAATGAAACAATAAGAAAGACTTATGGCTGCAATTAGCCTACACATGAGCAGTAATATTAACACAATGTTCTGGAAGGTAAATTGATTTTGCCCAAAGTTCAAGTCGTATGCAATGAATATCCAGGATATGAAGGAATCTAGTGATTGTAGGGAAGCAGTTCTCTGAGTACACAGTGGACTTCTTGCTGTCAGTAAACAAGGCAGCAGTGGTGCTCTCTTTGACAGTGAGTAGAATGATGGGTACTTTAACAGGAAAAGTTAACACTTGTATTCAAACATCTTTATTCCCAAAATGAGGAAAGAGAGGGAGGCATCTGGCCCTGAATTGAAGCCGTTATCTGAAATTTCTTCCCAATTGGCAGAGATTCACATGGCTGAAGTCCTGCTATGGTGAGGACATGATTCCAGATGGCTGGAGCAGGGTGAGATTTTTTTTTAAGCATGCACAGTATTGCACTCAGAATGGTCAAATTATCCGTATCTTAACTTATGTATTGTGGAAAGCCACATTGAGTGAAAGCTAAAATGTAAAGTGGTGTTAATCCCATTACATCCTGGAATGAAGAAACTAAGTAGTTCTTTATAAAATGCTGAAACTTGGCATCAGGGCAAAGTCTGAAATCTGGTGTAATGCAAGGCATGATGACGACAAAGTTTGTGCCAAGAATTAGCAGAATGGATACTTTAATTTCAAGTGATGTTTGTGTGGATTTGGCAAAGAGCAGGAAAAAAAATGACTGATAAATAGATTGCTGACGAGGAGGTGGGATGTAGGGGGAAGGCAACTGATGGAAACTTGGTTCCTATCTTATGGACTTGGCTCAGTGGTACCACGCTTAGTTCTGAATTAGAGAATTGTGGGTTCAAGTCCCAGTTCAGGAAGTTGAGTACACACATAATCTATGCTGAAATTTCAGTGCATCTCATGAGTGAGTTGTACACTGTTGGAGGTGCTGCCTTTCATGTGGGTATAAAATATCCCAGAGTGAGAGCACTATTTAAAGTAGAGCTAGCAAGTTCACAATATTGTCCTGGCCAATATTTATCCCACAACCAACATCGCTGGAGCGGATTATCTAGTCAATTAACTGATTGCTTCTGGGACCTCACTGTGCATGAATTTGCAGCCACATTTTCTACATTACATCAGTGAATATACTTTGGGTGTTTCATTGGTTGTAAAGTGCATTCAAATGTAACCTGTTGAAATGTTCTTACTGAAAAAAGAATCAGGTTTTTGCTCTTCCATTGTTGGCATATATATATAAAACATAGATATAAATAAACAATTTAATGGCTGTACAGAATTAAATCTTGCTCAGTCCTTGTACCCCATTATAATCAGAAACACACAATTTTCTAACTCAGAGGCTAAGTAAGCTAACACTGAGTCAAGTGGTCGGCATAGTGGCACAGTGGTTAGCACTGCTGCTTCACAGCATCAGGGACCCAGGTTCAATAACTGGCTTGGGTCATTGTCTGTGCAGAGTTTACACATTCTCCCCATGTCTGCATGGGTTTCCTCCGGGTGCTCCAGTTTAATCCCACATTCCAAAAGTCATGCTGATTAGATACAGTGACTATGCTAAATTCTCCCTCAGTGACCCCAACAGGTGGCAGAGTGTGGTGACCAGGGGATTTTCGCAGTAACTTCATTGCAGTGTTAATTTCAGCCTACCTATAATTAATAAATAGGTAATAAAGTCCGTAAGATAGTACTTACCTTAAAAATGGAAAGATAGGTAAAGTCTTGCCGTGCAGGAGACAGTACCTGTGAATTCCTGTTATAAAAGATTGATAACTGTTTGTCTGTCTCCTTTCTACTCCATCTGGAACTATAATTTTCCAATTTTTTTGGTTCAATTGCTCTAAAAGATGTCAGTGCTGACTTTTAAAACAAAATCCATTCATTTCCAACATCAGTCGCTAACAGACTGCAAACATCTTGAATGAGGTTGGCAATTAAGGACCGATTTAATGAAATCGTACCACCAACAGCAAGCCTCGGCCACTGGGAGCACATCAGAAAAGTGCAGGTGCATTTCCCTTAACATTTTGTTCATTAAAATTAATGGAAGGAAAAACATATCGAGCCTACGCCTGCAATTTCCCAGTGTGTTTCACAGGAGTGTGCATTTATGGTGCCAAAATTAGGGCACTTCTGTGCTTTAGCTCTGAGATCCTGGAAACTGGATTGAGGCTTACCAACCTGATGTTTATGTAGCAGTCTTAATAACAGGAGAAAAGGGAGGAAAGGAGGATTCCCTATTCCACAGCCCAAGGGGATGAAAAGAAAATGTTCTATGTGATGCACCACTCAGAACATGATCGCCCCTTAATTTCCAACTTCAGTTAGGAAAGACTGTAGTTACAACTTGTCAGGAACTGTTTAAAATGGTAGGGTTTGAAGTTGCGGAGGTGGGGTGCCTGGGAGCAGGGAGGAATGGGTAGCATTCTGAGTTACAATAACTTCTGGATTCCAATCCTTCCTAGGATTGATGGAAAGAGCATTTATTTTGGTTTGTTGTAAGATAATTGTTAAAATAATGGTACTCCCTCCCTGCACCTCCCCCCTGCAATGATCTTTGACACTAGTCCCCATAGCATTTGACTCCACCATATAACCTTTGGTCAAAGACGTAACCTTTCCCTTACTCTATAAAAAAAACTCAATGGATAAATAAAACTTCCTTGATTTAAATTAAGTAATCTGGAAGTAAACATATTTAACCATACTCAGACCTAGCAACAATGCACAGAAGCAAGAGTGAGATGGAAACGCACTTCTCATATGTGCAGGAATTAACCCATTAATCATGTCAATAATTTCTCGTCCTGCAGAGCAAGTTTGAGTGAGTCAGACAAAGAAAAGGGATCACAGATAGGAAAGAATGAAGGAAAGCTATTTCATTTGTCATTTTATTGTCTGCCCAGCTGCACATTTACGTAGTTAGATTTAAGAATCCAACTGTTGCACTCTATAAAGATTTGCTCAGAAATGGTCCAAAATAAATTTATTTAACTTTCCGTAGTCTCTCCGAAGATCTTTAGGTACTGTTTTCAATCCCCTCTTCACCTGATGTGTCCAGTGCTACCTTGTATGATTCTGAAAGTCAGGGTAGAATTTAAAGGATGCCAGGCATTCAGGATTTGTCATCCAAGAGTCAGCACCTATCACACAGCTGTCTTCTTTCCAAATCCCATTACCATTTAAAGCTCATTCGAGCATTGGTTGGCAGAGGGAGGGACTTACGTTTGCTCTTGGATGGAAGTCCTACCTACTCATAAGATAGCTTTTCAACCCAGCTAGGCACCTTGCTGCAGTGGCCAGAATCTGCACTGCAACGGTCTGCCTGGGTAAATCCCAGGGTGGATGGACAGAAGATGCTGGGGGTGGGGGGTGGGCAGGTGGATGGCAGGGGGGTGGGGGGAAAGGGGCCCCAGAGCTCCAATTGGGAGGGCACTCCAACTCTGAAGAGACCTTCAAAGTGAGGTGCCCCACTCTTTCCCATCCGGCATGTGGAAAAGTGCAAATGTCACTTCTCCACCGTCCCCACACAGCTCCCACCAGCCTAACATTTGAGGCTGGGTAGGATAAGGGCCTTAATAGATGAATGGGTGGGTTTCCCACCAGCAACTCTGCCCAAGTGTGAAATTGAATCTGGATTTGGTGAGTGGTTTCCTGGAGGTGAATCCTGTCCAATTTTACACTCCCCCTGCCTCAGCACCTACCTTGGCGGAAGTGCAAAAGTCTGGCCTTTAAGTATCAGGGACACATTCAACTTGATTCAAATATATGAAGATACAAAAAAGGAGCAGGAGTACACCATTCGGTCCTTTGAGCCTGTTCTGCCATTCAACAGCATCATGGATGATCTGATTGTGGCCTCAACTCCACATTCTACATATAACCAATAACCTTGTTAGTCAAGAATCTGTCTACCTCTGCCTTAAAAATTTTCATTTAACCTGCCTCCACTGTTCTCTGGGAAAGAGTGTTGCAAAGATTCACAACCCTCTGAGAGAAATTGTTTCTCCTTACCTTCATCTTTCTTTATTTTTAAAGTGTACCCTCTGATTCTGTCCCACAAGTGGACATATCCTTTCAGCGTCCATCCTGTCAAGTACCCTCAGGATCATTTATGTTTCAATAAGATCACCTCTCATTCTTCGAAACTCCATGAGATACAGGCCCCGATGTCTAACCTTTCTTCATAAAATAACAGCTCCATCTCAGGTATCAATCAATTCTGTGAACTGCTTCTAACACATTTCTATTCTTTCTCAACTGAAGTGATCAATCTGTACACTGTAGATGTGGTCTCACAAATACCTTGTGCAACTGTAGAATAACATCCCTGCTTTTTTGTTCCCTTCCCCTCATGACCAACAAAATTCCAGTCACCCTCCTCACCACTTGCTGTACCTGCATACTAACTTTTCCTGATTCATGTACCTGGACACCCAGATCCATCTGTAGCTCCAAATTCCGTAATCTCTCTCCATGTAAATAATATGCTGCCTTTCTATTCTTCCTGTTAAAGCAGGCAAGATCACATTTTTCTTCATTATGCTCCGTCTGCCAAATATTTGCCCTCTCGTTCACTTAACTTATCCAGGTCTCTTAACATACTCCACGGCCAGAAATCTACCACTTTGCCTGCCCAGAATCAGAGCTGGAGGTCTGACAATGGAAATCTCTGTTGAAATTAGCCAGAATTTCCGGTCTTGCCTGAGTGAGACCTAAAATCCTGCCACTTATGTCCTCTTCACAATCTAGTTTCCTACACATCTTTGTGTCATCAGCAAATTTAGCAATCACGTATTCAGTCCCTTCATCCAAGTCATTGATATAAATAGTAAACAGCTGAGCATCCAACACTGATTTCCTGTGGCACACCACTCATCACAACCTGAAAAAGACCCATTTATGCATACTTCATGCTTCCTGTTAGCTAACCCTTCCTGTATCTGTGCTAATATGTTACCCACTACACTATGAGGTTTTATTTTGTGTAGCAATCTTATAAAGGAGCAAGGTTTCAGTGGGCTTTGAACTCAGCTTGCTGGATTCAGACTGCTCACCATTATACTATGAAACCAAGAGCATTTGAACTAAATCCCATACTCTGCAACACAATTAAAGAAATGCAGTTTGTGACTTGGAGAGCAAGCAAAAACACAAATGGGCTCATCTAAGGTTTGAACCTTGGACCTCTTATATATTCATACAATCAAATTCCCTAAGGGAGAATCATATCGCTAGAGACCAACCAGTCAGCTTTCCTTATAGGAACATTACAAATTAGGAACAGGAATAGCCGTTTGGCCCCTCAAGCCTGCTCCACCATTTGATAAAGTCATGGCTGAACTGATTGTGGCCTCAAATCTACCTGCCTGTCTACTTATACCCTTATCAATGAGTTAGCCTTAAAACTATTCAATGATCCAGCTTCTACCATCATCTAAGGAAGTGAATTCCACAGAGTAATGACTCTTTGAAAGTAAAGAATTCTCCTCATCTCAGCCTTAAATGGGGAACCTCTTATTTTTAAACTGAGTCCCCTAGTTCCAATCTCTCTCATAAGGGGAAACAATCTCTCAGCATCCACTCTATTATTTTATCTATATCAATCTGTTTCCTATCTTGCAGAGACATAAAAAGAAGGGTAACCTGAAAGAAATAATACTTCTAGCTGTTTCTAATTATCTTCATTCTCAAACATTCCTCCCCTGCCAAAAAATAATCAGGAGCCTGATGTGTTTCTCTGGTCAGGTCACAATCAATGGTCAGAAAGAAGAAGTAGGTTTCTGTTCTATTTTTCAACCTTTCAAAGCTATAATTGAATTAAACAATGCTATATTTTAATATAATTGAGCCATAAAAAACATAATTTTAAAATATCTTAAAGATAGATCAGGAATCAAATTGAATGTGTCTCTGGTATGTTAAGCTTCAAAGTCAAATGAGATTGTGCTGGACATTACCAGTAAAGGGAGGATGTAAAACAATATTAAAAGATTTTGGAGGGATCTTGAGAAAGCTGGAACAGGGAGATATAAGTAAGCACTTCGAAGACCACTAAGAAGATGATCAAGAGTGGCAAAACAATTGCCAAGATTGTGATTTAGCAAAGAATGGGGAGAGAGCAGTGTGATCCAGGAAAGATGAGATTCACATTTCTATGCAACAAGTGATAGAGTAGGGAAACTTAAGAACATAAGAACATAAGAAATAGGAGCAGGAGTAGGCCATCTGGCCCTTCGAGCCTGCCCCGCCATTCAATAAAATCATGGCTGATCTGTCGCAGCTCAGTTCCACATTCCCGCCCTCTCCCCATAACCCTTAATCCCCTCGCTTATCAAAAACCCATCAACCCGCTTCTTAAAAAATTCCAGAGATTCACCACCCTTTGAGTGAAGAAGTTCTTCCTCAACTCCGTTCTAAACCGCCCCCCTTTTATCTTGAGGCTCTGCCCCCTAGTCCTACTGTCCTTTCTGAGCGGGAAGAGTCTCTCCACCTCTATCCTATCCATCCCATTCATCATCTTATACGTCTCAATGAGATCTCCCCTCATTCTTCTAAACTCTAACGAGTACAAGCCTAGTTTATTCAGCCTCTCCTCATAGATCAACCCCCTCAACTCTGGCATCAGCCTAGTAAACCTCCTCTGCGCTCCCTCCAAGGCCAAAATATCCTTGCGTAAGTACGGCGACCAAAACTGCACACAGTACTCCAGCTGCGGCCTCACCAATGCCCTATACAGCTGCAGCAAGACCTCCCTACTTTTATATTCAATCCCCCTCGCTATGAAGGCCAGCATCCCATTCGCCTTCCTGACCACCTGCTGCACCTGCAAGCTGGGTTTTTGCGACTCATGCACAAGGACCCTGAGGTCCCTCTGCACCGTCGCCTGCTGCAGTTTTTCGCCACGTAAGTAATAATCCTTCCTACCATTATTCCTACCAAAGTGTACCACCTCGCACTTGCCAACATTAAATTCCATTTGCCATTTCCTGGCCCTTCGCCCAGCCTATCTAGATCCTTCTGCAGACTCTCCACACCCTCCGCACAATTTGCCTTTCCACCAATCTTGGTGTCATCAGCAAATTTCGACACCATACACTCGGTTCCCTCCTCCAGATCATCTATATAAATGGTAAATAGCTGAGGCCCCAGCACCGACCCCTGAGGCACTCCACTAGTCACCAACCGCCAATCCGAATAGCACCCATTGACCCCCACTCTCTGCCTCCCAGAGGGGTGAACAAAACTCATTTTTCCACTTTATTTAGATTAATAAAATAGTGTCGATTACGTTGATGCATACTAATTTGAACTTTCTTGAGTTGAATGATTAACTTATTGAGAGCAGGTGGTAAAAATGTGGCGTAGTACAACAGAGATATTGCATTGTGGAGAACACTGGCTAATGTGTTGAAAATAATATACATTCCAAAGTGGCATTCTGGAGCAGTGTCATGGGCAGAGCATGAACTGTCAAATCTGTCCACCTTCATATTGCTGGGGATGCCAGTACATCCCCAGATAACATCTTTCTATATCGCAGACCTGTTGCAAGTCAGGTCTTGTGCTTCTTCTAACTTAATAAGAGCCAGTAAACCCTTTCCCAAATCACTTTAAACACTATCGAATAGGTTCAGGCAATTCCATCCCAATTACATGTTGTTGCCATCACAAAGTCAAGAAACTTCTGCTGCAAATCAGCCCAAAATTGGCAGCAGCCAGCAGAGAGTTGATTAACAGGCTGTAGGGAAAATGTTAGTTGTGCCATACCTGCTCTGGCTTTGCTTGGTAGGAAGGAGCATCTCTGGAAGAACAGGTGTTCATTCCCTAACATTCTTCTTATCAGCTGAAAAAGTCCATGTTTATTTTGCAACGGCCTCAGCATGTATATTGACTTTGGTAATCACCCCCCCACCACCCTGCCACTCACCTGCTGTCAGCAGATTTGTCCCTTTGATAACCACTTCAATGAAGTATCGGACAGCGAGTGTTGTATTGAGCAGCTTAGAGAAAGGATTAATCTTGGCAGGTGCAAGTGTTCATTTTATACAAAGGCTGTGAGACAGGTCAGAGGGCATGTAGAAACACTTTCTCCTGCAATTTTGCAACAACTATAAGAGTTTCCATTTGCTTATAACTGGCATGTTTCACAACAGGTATAAATGATGTCAAATAAAACTTTGGTGGTGTACAACAAATCTCATACATATGTTTCATAATGACCTCAAACCAGCACATTCATTTAGTCTCACACATGTTTACTGGCAATAGAAGATATTTTTCAAGCATTGCACCTTACAAAACAGAATATATCATCTTTACGGTGCTATATAAACTTAACTAGATATGCCACATTATTTGATCTCTCCTATACACCAGAAATGTTTTCAGTAGAAATTCCTGTCATTTTGTTTTTAATTCCTTTGTAACTTTGCATACTGACTGTATTCCCAGTTGGCGCATAAAGTTGCTCCTAATGGTAAATGACCTCTCAGCTGAATTGAAATTGTCTTACTGTATAAATCAATGGTGAAAAAGATCATACTTTATCATGTCTTTAGGCTCCAAGCAATGTCTTCCCAGAGGATAAATACGAATGGTCAGAAAATGTGTACTACGTTCTCCAGTGAAAGGTTTGTTTTTAATTATTGTTGTGCTCCGACATGACATCATCATGTGGAACCTGAAAACAGAACAGTTACTGTTTTCAATATATGGGGTTATGTATTAAGCACTGCACTACAAAATAACCATAGCAATGCCCATAATGCCATCACCAAATACCAGCAAACATACAGCTACAATGTTTAGCGATATCCTAACAGTAACAAGCAATATCATTTCAACATTGTATGTGTATATTGCTTCTATCAGTAAAAGGAAGCCTGCATAATAATCAAACTTAATAGCCTCCACACCCTTTCTCAGCAAGAGGCAGGGCGATGTCCTTACTAAATCCTCACATTTCCAGCATCCTTCCTGTAGGAAGTGCCTTCTTGCTGGTGGCGTTGGCAGCAGTTTTTATTGGTACAGTTGAGTTAAACAGTAAACAGGAAAAATCCCTGTGGTTTGTACCACACTGGTCCAGAACAAAATGTTTGAATTGGATTTTTTATATGTATATATATTATGTATATATAGGTGGCCACACCAGACAGATTCATTCCATAGGATTAAAAAATGCTCCAACTTGAACATGAATCCAGTTCTTTCAAACAATTTTTCTGTATTTACTGTTAAGTGGAATTAACGTGAACCTAACTGAAACCAAACCAGACCAAGTAGGTTAGTGTTCGCTGGGAAAGATTAAAACCATGGCAAAGACCACTGGATGTAATGAACAGAGAAGTGTCACAAAGATGTAGATTTTATATCCAATATTTCAATGATAACTGTTATGTCTGTTTAGGAACATTATACTTCTTCAAGTGAAGTTAGTGACAATAATTTATTCAGTCAACAACCGAGGGTGGAATCTTCTGAGACCAGCAGCAGGAGGAATTATGGCGGAGAGGACCATTTTATTTGGCGTGAGTCAAAAAATCAGATTCCCACTGGCAGGACAAAATGCTGCAATTTTGTTCTCCTCACTTAGAGATGGGTTAATTTTCCCAACGTTGAGAGTCCCATTTGGATGTATTTGTCTGTCATGAATGCTCATTAAAAGGCCAATCTGCCTCATGGCCTTCCTCTAATTTAACTATCCTGCCAGCATGTAATTGAAAAGCTCAGTTTTATGGCTATATATAAGTGGCTCGCATCTGACGACCTCCACTTTGTCCATGTCTTTGAGTCAAGAGACACTGTTTTCACCTTTCTATTAATCCTCACTCTTCCATATCGGGTGCCAATAGCACAAGCTGTGCCAAGGCTTGGAACAGAATGCATGACCAGTGCTGAGGGAATGTCTTGGAAGAAGGGGAGGAGAACTTGAAGGAAAGGGTGTGATGGAGGCAGGATGTGGGGAAGGTCCAATGAGAAAAGGTGATAAGCCCCCTAGGGTTCTTGTCTAAGAATCTGTGCAGGGAATGAGACCAGACTGTCCAGATAATGTTAGAGGGTTCAGCATGGCACCCACATCTTGGTCCTAGTCTTGGATATGGGAAGAAAGCACTTCTGGGCAGTAATGGTCCGAGAATTGTGTAAATGGGATGGTCCATCATTTATTCATATGGTTCTGTGCGTTGGAAGCAAAGTACTAGGATGCAGAGTCACATTCAGAAGAGCCAGTTGGATCTGGTAGATTGGAAATTCCAGTCTCGGGGTGGGGTGGGCGGGGTGGGGGGGGGGATGGTGGGGGAGGTGTTGTGGGGGGAGGTGTGTGGTAGCAGATTGTCTTGTGGAGAGAGTGTCTGGAAGGAAGGCTGCAGCTGGCCTCGAAAATGGGACTAGAAGGACCTGCAGAGCATCTCATGCTGGTGGCTTTGAAGGTCACTGAAACATTTTGCTAGCTTTTCCTTCCAGGGCTCCAGTGGTGCCTTTACATCGATGTTGTGCTGTTGCTCTCTAACTTCCTCCTGGGTTACTTTGGCTGGGCAGGTGGCAGTTCTTGGATATTTGAAAGAAGAAAATCATAAGGGGAAAAGTAATGTGAGGTATGGGGGGAGGGGGATGGCAGTTGGGATGCAAGAGGATCATGGTGAAACCAACTGCAGCTTACTCGCCATTCTAGAGGGAGAGTTGAGAAGGTGTGTAAGATATACCATCATCGTCAATATTCAGAGTGATGCTAGATCTCACAGTTCCTCTCACAGCCAGCGGATGATGCTGAGAACCATCTCATTCATAGGGTTCAGGAAATCCAGGTGGTCCTTTCCCTCATGAGTTCTGCTTCTTTCTCCCTGTATTTGTCTAGTTGCCCCTCAAGTGACACTATCAAACCTGCTCTCACCATCCGCCCAGGCAGCGCGTTCCAGACATTCACCACGCTCTGTGTAAAAAACTTGCCTCGCACATCTCTAAACTTTTCCCCACACACCTTAAACCTTTGTCCCCTAAGTTTTGGTCTTCCCAATAGTTAAATGGAGGAAATTGCTCCTCATGCAATACTGGATGTGAGACAAACAGAAAGACAAGTCAAAGTCAATGGAGGGGTTAAGAAGTGTTGTGAATTCTATTCTTTCCCAGACTAACACAGTAATTCCGACAAACCAATAATAACAACAATTGTTGCTAAAGTACAAACAGTAAAAAGAAATGTATAAAGTAAAAAAAAACTGAAAATATGCAGCAGCTGGCAAGAGAAAGCCAGGTCAATGTTTTGACTCCAGCCTGTTCTCTTGAGCTAGAAACTCAAAGAGAATTGAAGCCCTTAATAAAAAGGGGTCAGGAGAAAACACAAGTAAAAGTAAAGGGCACTGACTCCTGTACAACAAAGCCACTTAATAGGTTAAGCATGCAGTCCACAAAAAGTGTTAGGAAAAGTTGAAAACTGTTGGATGGTATCCAAAGGCCGTCTTATTGAGGCAACAAAGAGCGTAAAGTAACCCATGAACAGATTAGTAGAAACAAATAAAGTTTCAAAATGAGCAAAAAAGACATCCAAAGAATGGATGCTGTTCAGCAACAATATAAATATACAATGCTAAATATTACCACAGAGTCTAACGACAAAGGATTTATGTTTCTGTAGCACCGTCTGTGTTTTTCATACAGTTTGAAAGATTATTATTGTCTCCGGGGGATTAAATTCCAGCAATAAACTTCATTAAATGGTAATCCAGTAACTTGTCTCATCGGTTAATGAAAGAACAAAACACCAAAATGAATGTAGGCTCCTGTCATCGAGGTGGGATTTGGTTAGTATGACTGCACTGATTGAAACATCAAAACACATGGTACTTGGCCATTCTTCTGTATCTGTCAGTGGGTTCTTCCACTTGATTATTTTCTACTTTGATGTAAACACCCCCTCAGTCCTTTTTAGCATCTGTATTCTATTCCGTGCTTTCTATTCCAAGCCACATTATTGTCATGAAGAGAAATTAACACAAAATTATTTCCTTTTGTTGCCTAATACTTTTGACGCTGATCCGTGTTTTTACTTTCAACTTGCACTAAAAGCTTTGGAAGTTTGCCTGTTCGGTTCTAGAGCTACCTGCAATTGGAATTTGGAAGGGAATCTTTTGGGTGGGATTTTCCAGCCGCACTCACCGGAAAACTGGAAAATCCGACCGGAAGTCAACGGACCTTTGCATAGTCTGCCCCCCACCCGCTACGATTCCTGTGGCAGGTGGGATGGGAAAATTCCCTCCTTTATCTCTAATTGAACCATATAATCCCTATGATTGGAACACAGCCCATCGAATCTGTGTCGACTCTCCAAAGGAGCATCTTATCCAGGCCCACCCCAACCCCCCGCCCTATCCTCACAACCCCATGCATTTACCATGATTATCCACCTAACCTGCACATCTTTCAACTGAAGGTGGAAACCGGAGCAACTGGAGGAAACTCAAGCAGACATGGGGAGAATGTACAAACTTCACACAGACTCTCAAGGCTGGAATCGAACACAAGTTTCTGGCACTGCAAGGCAGCAGTGCCGATCCACGTGCCACTGTGCCACCCATAATAATGTGTTGCTTGTATGTTTGAGAAGCAATGGAATGATGTTCATGAAGTTTAATTCCCCCCAAAATGTCTTTCTGCGAAGGCACATCCACCCCTTCACACTCCAAATTAGTAAGTAGTCTCACAACACCAAATTAAGGTCCAACAGGTTTATTTGGTACCACAGGCTTTCGGAGCGATGCTCCTTTACCTGACTCACCTGATGAAGAAGAAGTGCTCCAAAAGCTTGTGATACCAAATAAACCTGTTGGACTTTAATGTGGTATTGTGAGACGTTTTACTGTGCCCACCCCAGTCCAATGCCGGCATCTCCACATCCTGACTCCAAATTAATACTCTGTCTTCTGCATCTTTGTTTTCACCTTTGTTGTCCCTGATATATGCCATTTAAACAGTATAAGTCAATGCCGGATTTAGACTTGGTGAGACCTTAAGCTATTTAAAGCTTGGAGACCCCTTATTAAAAAGTTACACCAAAAGGTCCCATAAAGGTGCATACCAAAACAGGACCTTGGGTTGCCACAAAAAATTGAAAACATAATTATGCCTTTTAATTATTTAATAGCAATACAAATTATTTTTAAATGAACGCATTTACTGATTACCTTGGGTTTGTGGATCCTTATCTGTTTCTGGAGTAACTGTCAAAAGTTACTGTCAACTTTTGGTAATTTTTTGAGTTGCTCTTCTGGCTGCTGCTTTCTTTTTCTTTTCTGGTATCTGCTCTTAAATGTCCTCATCATTGTAAACCTTCCGAAATTTTGTGAGGCCCCTGCGTATTGTGAGGCCCTAAGCTGTAGCTTGTTTAGCTTATGCCGAAATCCGGCACTGCTAACAGCTTACATTAATATAATGCCGTTAATATGGCAAGATGCCTCAAAGTCACGTCAGACTTGATGATCCTATCAAAGCCGGAATAAGAAGGAAATTAGGGTTGATGGCTGAAACAATGATTAAAGTTATACATTTTAGGACTCTTTTGCAAGAGGGGAGATTCCAACAAGGTAGATGGTTTAGGGAGAAAGTTCTACATTTTGAAGCAAGGTGATAAAAGTCTGTGCCCTACAATAAAGCAAATGTGTGCATTTTTGATCCCCATATTTAAGAAGGGGTAGACTTGGATTAAGGCAGCACAGTAAAGGCTCACTGGATTGGTTCCTGTGATGGGAAAGTTGTCCTAATGATGAGTGGCCAAGGAAATTGGGTCTACATAGTGTTTAGAAGAACGAGAGGTGGTCGCATTGAAACATTCAAGATTATGAAGAGGCTTGTCACAATAGACACTGAGGCTGGAATTTTACCATTTCACCTGCTCCAGAATCAGGGCGGGAGAAGCTCTGTTGGCCTTGGGCAGTATTTTACAAGCCTCACCCAAGCAAGGTCATAAAATCCTGCACTGAGATAGGGTTTCCCCTGGCTGGGGAATCTAGAACAAAGGGACACCATTTCAGGACAAGGGGCCTAATTACGTCTGAGATGAGGAAAGAATTCTTAACTCAAAGGGTTGTGAATCTTTGGAATTCTCTGTCCCAATGAGTAGGGGATGCTCCATCATTGAATATATTTAAGGCTGAAATAAACATTTTTGGTTTCTCAGGGAATTAAGGGATATGGGGAGGGGCAGGAAAGTGGAGCAGAAGCCCAAAATCAGCCATGATCATATTGAATGATAGAGCAGGCTCAACAAACTGTCTGAGCTTTTTCTGCCCCTACTTCTTATGTTCTTATGTATAGTTGGAGGTTGGAGGAATAGAGGGTGCGCTGAATTGGTCTAATAGAATGAACAAAACATTGAAAACTAATCAATTTCCTTACAAACAGCAGAAATCTACAAATTTCATGTCACACAACCATATGTTAACAACATTCACACAAAAAACAACAATGAATATCCTGTACTTGGTAATCTTTTTGTTAAACCTTCTGTCAAGACTTAGTTCTGTCATTTTTTTTAACAGAATGTTACAATGGAACATTCTTTAAGCCACGACTTTAGCTCCATTGCTCATAAATAAGCAACAATAATTGCTGTTAATGGTAACTGACACATTCAAGTTTTGTTTTCAGATTTTAATAGGGCAGCTGCTTGTGGCCAAGAAAATCTATTTCTTGAAATATAAATCCTGATAATTTATCTCCTTTCTGGAACATATCCAACTGCTACACATTAGGGCTGATGATAGTTCAGTTGTCACATCACTGTCACTCAGCACTGCTATCAGTGGGGAGTGTAGCTGGAATACGAGGCACCCATGGGTTTAATCTATCATTGTTATTAGCCTGTTGCTCTTTTTTTTCAGTTTTAAAGGTTTTTCTGTTATAGTTCAGAACTGCAATGAGGTAATGTACAATCATCAACTATGAAATCACCACTCCGGGGAACATTACATTGAAATATTTCATATTTACTATAACTTTACCATGGAGCATATGTGGGAGAATATCACAGGAAGTATTTTTTGATTGGAAGTTAAAATAAAAGCACTTTCAAATCAGTGTATGCATTTCCCATGGATCATCTTCAAAACTCCATAAATTTTGTGCATTGAAAACATTGGCTTAGTTTGAAATTTATTCCTCAAGATTCATTCTTCACGTTCCACCACATCTGTTAGTATGCTGCTGTCATTTTCTGGAAATTGTAAGTCTTCATTATTTGAATGGTTATTTTCATCGAGATATTGTTTCTTTTTTTCAAATGCTCCTATTCCAGTGTTCAATCTTTTATTCAGCTATAGTTCCACATAGTCAAACAACTTATATGAGAATTTTGTGAGCATTGGAGCCGTTCAAGCATGATTGCGGGGGTGGGCGGGTGGAGGAATCAAAAACCAATGCAGTTCTGTCTTCACCCAATTCCCAAAAATCATGGCTGGACTTCTCTGGCCATTCACGCTGGTGGGATTCTCTGGTCTCACCGGCAGTGCACCCCCACCCACACGTTATCCGCTGGAGGCATGGGGCGACGTCATTGGGAATCCCCAGTGAGAGCAACGGGACCAGAGAATCCTGCTGCTAGCAAACAACACGCCATCTCCTGCCAGCAGGAGGCCAGAGAATCTCACCCAGGACTTTTCAGTGATTAATGTTGCAGAGTGAACGTGCAAGGGGTTAAAATCCACCCCCCTCCCAGCTCCATCCTGCTCAAGGAATACTGAACTTGTCTGTGGTCCTCATGGTGTTGTATTGTTTGAGGCCAGCCAATTTGGCATGAAAGCGGAACCCAAACCTATCACTTCATGGTTTATATGGCTCAGTTATATTCTGTCAGCAGACCAGTGAGGTCAGGTCAGAAAGATAATTTCCACTGTCCAATGGCAATCCTGTCCAAAATCAGCAGAAGATAAGGACAATGAGGTCTAACACCATGCCGGACTGGGATTTCACTCCCACTGCCCCGATGGGGCTGCTTCTGACTGGACTTTGCCAACTCCCCCCTCCCCCCTACCCCCATATGCAAATGGAGCCAGTGACAGTGGGCAGGATCTGAACTCCCAGTGGAATTTCCCCCTTTCCTCCCACTTACTGCCACTTCTTGAGTCTAAAGTGTAGAAGTTGGTGCTAGGACATAGGAAGTGACTGAGTTTCCCCAGCGATGGTTGAGGGCTTTTTAGCAGCTTCTTCCTTCCCTCTCTCTCTCCGGTCAACCCCAGAACATGGGGCTGGATTTTGCCCTGGACTTTGGGACCCTGACTATGGGATGACTTGGGTGTCCAAAAGCCCACACCTGATAGCAGCAGGGCTAGCTCACAAGAAGGGGGCAGGGGAGAGACTCCTAGTTGGCCCACTCCATGTTCACCATCCCATTAAAGATGGTGGGCATGGTCTTGATGCTGCTGGTCCAATCAGAGGGCTGACAATGTTGGCGCATTGGCAGCCTCACTGGCAGAGCTGGGCATTGATGACGGTGCCTCAAATTAGACACTCCTTCACTAGGTTGCACAGTGCTGCAGAAATAAACAAAATTCAGGCCGGCAAGTCCACCAGGATGGAGGAGAAACCTCTCAAATGCATCGGGTGCTGACATAATTACTGCCTGAAATGCTGCCAGTTCCTGCTCCAGCTGCAATGACACCTCACCTACTGCAGGGAGGTCACGGCTATCACATTGCAGGCTGAAAGAGAAACACTCACAGGAAAAATATCATTTAATCTGTCATGCTGGCTAACCAGGGTGGTGGTAATATCACTGGACAAGGAACCCAGAGACTCTAGTTAATGCTCTGGGGACATGGGTTCAAATCCGACATGGCAGCTACATAGAAGTAAGACTACATCGAGGAACATGAGAAGGAGAAAGAAGTGAGACAAAATAAAGAGGAGAGAGTGCAGAGAGAATACTTAAGAGGAGGGAGAGAGCAGTGAGATAACATAGAGAGATGTGAGAGGGAGAGAGTGTGGTGAGAGAGGAAGAGCGTGTGGCAAGAGACGGAGAGAGTGTGGTGAGATTAAATAAAGAGATGTGAGCAGGAGAGAGCGTAGTGAGAGATGGAGAGTGAATGGTGAGAGAGATTAAGAGCATGGTGAGAGAGGGAGAGTGTGTGGTGAGAGAGGGAGAGTGTGTGGTGAGATTAACTAAAGAAATGTGAGAGAAAGAGAATGTGCGGTGAGAGAGGGAGAGTGTTTGGTGAGAGAAGAAGAGTGTGTGATGAGAGAGAGATAGCGTAGTGAGGGAGGGAAAGTGTGGTGAGAGAAGAAGAGAGGTTGGTGAAATTAACTAAAGAAATGTGAGGGGAGAGCATGGTCAGAGAGGGAGAGAGCATAGTAAGAGAGAGTGAGTGTGTGGTGAGCTTATGTAAGGAATCTGTGAAGCAACTGTGGTCTGAAAAAAAGTCAAAGTCTAACTCCAGAGGGAAACAGGTAAATGATTGGTGAATATTTTGCTTGTTTTCTTTGGAAAATTCATATAATTAATTAGGAATTGTCAGGTTTATTAATATTAATAAGATTTACCAACAGTACTAATGTCCATTGGGAGTAGTAGGATATATCATAGAATCCCAATAGCGATTCGGCTCATTGACTCTGCACTGACTCTCCAACAGAATATCTTATCCAGGTCCACTACTTGCCCTATCCCTGTAACTCCACATATTTACCCCACTAATCCCCCTAACCTACACATTTTGCGACACTCAGGGATAACTTAGCTTGGCCAATCCACCAAACCTGCACATCTGTGGACTGTGGGAGGAAACTGGAGCACCAGGAGGAAACCCCACAGACACAAGGAAAACGTACATACTCCATACAGACAGTGACCCGCGGCTGGAATTGAACGTGGATCCTTGGCGCTGTGAGGCAGCAATGCTAACCATTGTGCCACCACAGAAAATAAATTATTTAGTACGTAATAAAGATGGCAGCTTGTGAGAGCTCCTAGATGCTGGTGTGTTCCAGGGCAAACATGCCTTCAGAAAGTGTCTACGGCTTGAGGAACTTTAGCAAAGAATCATTCAGCTGAGAGTGAGTTCCAGACAGTGTGATGAATCAGGAAGTTGGAAAGTTACCTGGGCACTTTGTACCAGCAGGTGGTCACAACTTTTAGGATCGGGACTACAGATTTGATCAGTGGTCGGGGACAGAAGGGTGTGACTGTAAGTGAGGCAGGTATAGAAACATACAAGATAGAAGTGGTGGAGCCTCAGTCTTCACAATTGTCTGACATGTTTGAGGTTCTAGGAGCTTGTATAGAAGAAAGAAGTGACTGTGGCGTGGAGAAGCAAACTGACTTACCATGGCATGGGAAGCCATTCAAGTAGAGAGAGTTATAGCGAGATGAATACCTGGCTGAAAAATTGGTGTGGGAGAAATGTGGTTTGAATCATGGGGCACCGGCACTAGTACTGGGGGATGTAGTAGTTGCACCATTGGCATGGTCTTCACCTGAACTGTAATCATGGAATCATAGAATCCCTACAGTACAGAAGGAGGCCATTTAGCCTCTTGAGTCTGTACCAATCACAATTCCACCCAAACCCTATTTCCGTAACCCCACTCATTTACCCTGCTTATCCCCCTGACACTAGGGCCAATTTACCATGGCCAATCAACCTAGCCTGCACATTTACAGACCATGGGAGGAAACCAGAGCACCCAGAGGAAACCCATGCAGACAGGGGAGAAAGTGCAAATTCCACACAGACAGTCACTCGAGGCCAGTATTTAATCTGCGACTCAGGTGCTGTGAGGCAGCAGTGCTAACCATTGCACCACTATGTGTTCTTGGTTAGTCATAAAACTAGGGTGGTAAAGATAGGTTTGAACTAAAAAGTGAAGGTAGGGATTATGCAGATATGGTAAATCAAAGAGAAACAGTGAGCGAATGGAGCAGCGTAGCAAATTGGATGAAGACAACCAGAGTGTGGCAGGAAGGGAAGAACGTACAAACATAAAAATGCCCCAGCAGATAAGACTGGAGATTGCAAAAATGGTCAAAATAGAGTTAAAAGCTCTGTATAAGATTGCACACAGTATTCGTAACAAAAGGGATGAATTGTTAGCACAGATAAAAATATGTATGACCTGAGAGACATCAGAAAAACAGGGCTGCTGGATGACCAAGGCTGGGACTTAAATATTGGAGAGCACTTGACATTTTAAAAAAGATAGGAAGTTAGGAAAAGATGGTGAGATACCTTTGTTAATTAAAGATGGCATTCGTACAGTGGCAGGAATCACCATGGTGGGACTCAAAAATTTGCAGAGCAACCCAAAGATTGTTGATGTAGAATCCCTTTGGGTAGACTTAAAAAATAGTAAAGGTAGGAGGTCACACATGGGAGTAGTTTCTAAGACACCTAACAGTCATTACACTGTTAGGACACAGGATAAAAGAAGAAATAAATGGGATGTTTTTACGATAGTAGTACAATTGATATATTGTTTTATAAGTTTACGAGGAATGTTTAAATTTCAGTTTTACTCCAAAGGCAGTTGGTAGCCGGAATTTTATTGCCTCGCCTGCCCTGGAATTGGTGCAGGCAAGGTTCACAGAACAGAATTCTCTGTTGGCCTTGGGCAGGATTTTACGAGCCTCGCCCAAGTGATGTCATCAAATACTGGCTGGTATGTTTGGAAAAACATTAGTTCAAATATTGTAAAGATAGAATAATTACTTTTTGTAGCCTTGCAGATATTTACTTAGATAGAGCGAATGGACTTCTGTTTACCCAAACTTGGGAAGTTGATTGACAGGGTCATGTGACAATGTGGTTAATGTGTGGAATTGAGTCTGTGGCAGAGAAAAAGCTTTTGCAGTTTAGAGTTGGAATTCTAGCTGGGAATTGTTTGAAGGCAGAGGTTTCTTCAAGTTGCTCTAAAACTCATTATTCTCTCTTGAAGACTGTCTACACTCATTACAACAACTATATTTATGATTGCTAACTGTATTTAAATAGGCATTTAAGTCTGTAAGAGGAATGTTGCATATTTGGAATGGAGGCAGTTATAAGCTAGAAAGTAAAGTTGTTTCCTTTCATTTTTAAATATTGTTTAATTGTTAATAGTTAGCTGATTCATTTGTTAGAGTTATATTTAAACTGTGTTGTTAAATAAAGTTTGTTTGACTATAAAAGATCCCTAATTTGTCAGCGGAATTATTCCTGGAGCAAAACATCCTATCTTCACATTTATTCCAAAATAGAAAAATTGTTGGGGTCTAGTCCAGTTTCCTAATGTAACTTGGGGCTCTGGTCCAGTACTCTGCAAGACTGGTACTGCACTAATCACAATAACTTCAATCTACACACAATTTGGGCAAATCAGATAGCCAAAGATAGCCAGGAAAATGAGTTCATAGGAAATGTTTGGCTCAATTTTTCAGAGTCACATCTTAGCACCAACTTGGGAGCATGGTATTCAGGATCTGGTAATGAGCAATGAGACAGGATTAATCAATAAACTTATAGTAAAAGAGGCCTCGGGCGACTGCAATCACAGAATGTTAGAATTTAATGTTCTGTTTGAAAGGGAGAAATGTGAGTCTAAGATGTGCTTAAAAAGTAATTATCAGGATATGAAGACAAATCCAGCTAAGTGAATTGGAGAACTAGGCTAAAAGCTGGAACAGTAGAAATGCAGTGGCAGATTTTAAGGAGATTTTAATAATTCTCAGCAACAATTTATTGCAGTGAGAAAGAAAGATCCTTTGAGAAGAATGCACCATTCATGGCTGCATAAAGAAATTAAAAATAGTATCAAAATGAAAGAAACACACTGTTCAAATCTGCAAAGATTGGTGGTAGGTCACAAGATTGATCAATTCTAAGAACCAGCAAAGAACGACTAAAAAGATAAAGATGAAGAAAGAAGAGTTTGGGAGAAAGCAAGCTAGTAATATAAAAACAGATAGTAAGATATTCTACAAGTATTTAAATAAACAACTGATTAAAGCTACAGTTGACCTCCTAGAGAGTGAGAGCAGAATTGATAATGGAAAACAAGGAAATGACAGAGACATTGAACAGACATTTTGGCCAGAACTCTACCACCTCACTCACCTTGGAATAAACATATTTGAGGGTCTGACAACAGGAATCTCCGTTGACCTTGGATGTAATTTCTGGTCTCGCTCGAACGAGGCCGTAAAATCCCGCCCTTTGTGTGTATCTTCACTGGAGAACACAGAGAACTTCCCAATGATACTTGATAATTGGGGGCAATTGGAGGGAGGAACTTAAAAGAATCACCATCATCAGGGAAAAGGTGCTGAGAAACTATTAAACCTGAAAGCGGACAAGCCTCCAGGACTGGATGGTCCGAATTCTAGGACGAGGCTGCAATGAAGGTGTTGGTTATAATCATCCATAAGTCCTTAAATTATGGAAAGGTAACAGTGGATTGAGATGTAGCCAACGTCACACTTTTATTCAGGAAAGGAGACAGAAAGCCAGAAATTACAGGATGAACATCTATCATATGGAAATTGCAAAGTCAATATGGATCTGTGAAAAGGAAATTATGTTTAATTTATCGGAATCTTTTTGAGGAAGTAACAAAAAGGGGAACCTGTAGATGTGCTGTATTTGGATTTCCAGAAAGCATTTGACAGGATAAGTTTACATTGTATATATGGTAACACATCAACATGGATAAAGGTTTGGTTCACTACAATGGCCATGATGTGGAGATGCCGGCGTTGGACTAGGGCAAACACAGTAAGAAGCCTGACAACAGACTTCTTACAGTGGTCACTAAAATGGAGCAGAGAGTAGGGGAAAATGGGTCTTTTCTGTGTTGGCAAACTGTAATGGGCAAGTGCCACAGGGATCAGTATTGATGCCTCAGCTATTTACAATCTCCATCAATGGTTTGGATGAAGGAACTGAATGTACGATTACTAAATTTGCCAATGACACCAGGTTGGAAGGAAAGTAAGTTGGCATGAGCCTGCAAAGGGATATTAATAGGTTAAGTTGGCAAATTTGGCAGATGGAATATAATGTGGGAAAACGTGAACTTTTCCACTTTGACAGAAAGAATAGAAAAGCAGTAGATTATTCAAATGAGGGAGATTGCAGAACTCCATGGGATAGAGGGATCTGGGCATCCTGATATATGAATCACAAAAATTACTTGTATGCAAGTACAGCAGGTAATTTTGCAATGCAAATGGAATGTTGACATTTATTGCAAGGAAAATGATTTTTTTTAAATTGCTGATTAGGCTGGATATATTACTCATTCTTAATTGTCCCTGAGAAGTGGTGGTGAGTTGCAGTTTGAAACTGTTGCAGTCGCCTTGTTGTGTACATACACCCACAGTGCTGTTAGGGAGGAAGTTGCAGGATTTTGTCCCTTCCATCACTTTACTAATGATCAAGGGTAGACTGATGGGATGGTAACTGGCTAGTTTGGATTTGTCATGCTTCTTGTGTACAGCATATACCTAGGTAATTTTCCACATTGCTGGATTGATGTGAATGTTATTGCTGTACTGGAATTTGGTTAGGGATGTGGCAAGTTCTGGAGCACTAGTCTTCAGTACGGCACACTGTCAGGACCAGTAGATAGCCTCTGTGGTATTCTACAGCTGCTTGTGGCTATCACATGGAGTGGCTCATGTTAGTTGAAGACTGGCATGTGGATATTGGAGACCTGCGGAGGGGGCCGAGACGGATCCATCAACTGGACACTTTCAAAATTAGGGATGCTTTACTGCAAGGCCTTAGTGACTTCACACCTGGAATACTGTGTACCATTTTGGTCTCCTTATTTGAAAAAAAGATATTAGAAGCATATCAGAGAAGATTCACTTCACTCATTGCTGTGATGAAGGGCTAATCTTATGAAGCAGTGTTGAATAAGTTGGGACTATGCCGATAGGAGTTTAGAAGGATGAGTGGTGATCTTACTGAAACTTACAAAATGTTGAAGGGATTTGACAGATAGGTACCGTAAGTATGTTTCTCCTTGTGGAAGAGACTGGAACCACAGTGCACAGCACTGAAAATAGATCTACTATTTATGAATGAGTTGAGGGTCAATCTTTTTTCCCAAAGGGTTGTTAATATGTGCAGTTTTCTTCTCCAGAATTTATTCCAGGTGAAGTTAGACAGATCTTTGATAGACAAGGGAGTCAAGGGTGCAGAGGGTAGTAATGAATTGAGGCTGCAGCCAGATCAGCCATGTTCTTAATGAATGGCAAAGCAAGTTCAAAGGGCTGAATGGCCTACTGCTGCTCCTAAGTCGTATGTTCCTAACATGTGCTATCTGACCTTCAATCCCTCTGGATCAGGTGAACCCATAGGTAATATGGAGTATGCTTACAGTATCTTACCTGAATACTGTATACTGTCTAATACTTAAATCCACACACACTATCAGCTTTCATCATGACATCCCTCCCTTGTTAGACCAAAGTGTGTCCATGAGTGTGATGTGTGTAGCCAAGACTCCATCCCATACTAAATATACCATAATGTTTGTAAACAACTTTCACAAATCATTATTTCTCTAACTCACTGAACAAATGAATTTGTTCAGTTGTGAATGTTAGGTAATTTCGGTGCATCACAGTGCAATATAGTTTCAGTTTTTTATTCAGTCCTTCACTTTCTGGAAGTTTTATTTCTATTTCACTTTTTAAATGAGTAGCCCCTTGTGATAATCAGCTATATGTAATTCAATGCTCCTCAATGATCCACCCAATTATTTTCCGGTGTACTTGCAACCCTCACAAACAGGAACTTGTGAATCAGAAGAGAGTGTTCGACATGCTTCCTTACGTTTTGAACATAATCACAACATATAAAATTTCACATTCAATACAGTTCTTTTGACTGACTCTGTTTCAATCTCTCTAGTTGGCAAGGCGGCACAGTGGTTGGTACTGCTGCCTCACAGTGCCAGGGACCTGGATTCGATTCCAGGCTTCGGTCACTGTCTGTGCGGAGTCTGCATATTCTCCCCCCATCTGTGTGGGTTTCCTCTGGGTGCTCCAGTTTCCTCCCACAGTCCAAAAGACATGCTGGTCAGGTGCATCGGCCATGCTAAATTCTCCCTCAGTGTATCCGAACAGATGCCAGAGTGTGGTGACTAGGGGATTTTCACAGTAACTTCATTGCAGTGTTAATGTAAACCCACTTGTGACTAATAAATAAAATAAATAAATAGTTGTCATTGCTTTAGGTGCAGATTGAATGGCCACAAACTGCACAAGTGATTCAGCTTCCCTCTCCAGTGGGAATCCATGTGTTTGACACTGCCTCACTAGTCACAACAGTGGGTCAGCGATGTTCATCTTTCTAGCAATGTGAACCATCTTGTACTTGTTCTACTGGACATGCAAAGCCCACCTTTCAATTCTGGCACATGGTTTGGATCTGGGAGAATAAATCATCTCTAACGGCTTGTGATTCATCACTAATTCAAACTCAATGCCGCACAAGTATGCATGGAATCTTTCATGTCCCCACATCAATCCTAGGGCCCCTTTCTTTGGCTGGGAATATCTTCTCTCCACATCTGTCAGAGAGCTGCTTAGCAAAGGCAATGATTCTCAGGCCTCTGATATGCATTTGCGCCAGCATTGCTCTTAATCCTACTCGACCAGCATCTGCTATAACTGTTGTTGGTGCATTCAGATCACAGTATCCCAGGGTTGGAAAACTTGTAAAGCTCAACTTCAAAGCTCTGAAGGCAGCTTTCTGATTTTTCACCAAATCTGAGCCTTGCATTCCTTCTCGTCAACTTCCTCAATGGATCAGTCAGGATAGCAAAGTTTAGGATGTACCTCACACAATAATTCCAGAAATCGTCTCATTTTGCTGGCATTTTGTGGTTCACATGCCTCTGATATTGCTTCCATCTTGACTCTGATTAGATTTATTCTGCTGCCCGTGATTTTGTGCCCCATGAACATTAGCACGGTCATTCCCAGCAAATATCTAACTGCATCTACCGTAAGTCCTGCTGACTGTAATCAACCAATACTGATCTCAGCCACTTGTTATGATCCTCTCTATTGGCTCCATGAATAATCATGTCATCTGGGATAAAAGCAAAATAGTGCAGAAGCTGGAGATCTGAAATAAAAACCGGAAATGCTGGAAAATCTCAGCCGGTCTGGAAGCATCTGTAGAGGGAGAAGGGGGCTAGCACTTCTAGTCTAATATGACTCTTCTTCGGAACCTGTCATCTATTGGCTGTTCCTGTGTTCCCTTGTGTTATTTTCTGTGTTTTTAGTGTTGATAAATCACTGATGCATTGAAACTAAGTAGCATGCTCTTGTAATAGTAAAGTCCACAATCAGTGACAGAAATTGCCACCTTCCTTGAATCAGGATGACATTCCAGCTGGTGGTATCCCCACATTACGTCTAATTTGGAAAACATTTTACTTGTTGATAACTCTGGACAAACTTGTCTATAGTGGGAATTGGGTGACGTTCGCTTACTACCACTTCATACACCTGTCACATATCCTTGAATCATAGAATCCCTACAATGCAGAAGGAGGCCATTCAGCCCTTCAAGACTACACTGACCACATTCCTACCCAGGCCTTATTCCCATAACCCCACATATTTACCCTGCTAATCCCCCTGAAGCCAGGTTCAATTTAGCATGGCCAATCAACCTAACCTGCACATCTTTGGACTGCGGGAGGTAACCGGAGCCCTCAGAGGAAACTCATATAGAGACGGGGGGAATGTGCAAACTCCACACAGATAGTGACCCAAGGCCAGAATTGAAACCCGGTCCCTGGCGCTGCGAAACAGCAGTGCTAACCACTGTGCCACCGTGCTGCCCCAACAACACAAAGTCTGATATCACTATTTGTTTTAGGCACAACCACAACAGGGTTCACCATGGTTATTTCTCCTTCAATTAGTCCTATGTCTTAGCTGTTGTCCCAGCCAATAAGTACTCTGCACAAAGACTGAGCCACAGGTCTCAAGTTCTTGTCAAAGATTAATCTCACTTGGCAGTCGTGTAACTCCCAATTCCATGAAACACTGGACCGACCTCCTCCCTAAGCTTCACATACCATCTCCCTGAATTTACTTTCATTCTGATGTACAAACTGTAACCCTCCTTCCTGGACTTCCTCCTCTTCTTACCACTTGTGGTTGACATGTTTGTTCTGGGCTTTCTTAGCGCCCTTTTTGGAAGCTTGGAGTATCTTTTCTTCAGGCATGGTGCATGCAGACTGCAGACATAGAATAAACCAGGTGGCTATGGAAGGATGGGTAAATGTCCCAACTCACTGGAAGTCTATCCTAAAGAGGGTTTGCCACCACGCTGTCCCTTCCCACATACCCCATTAATGTTGCAGACACATCAAAGATTTCAGTCTTCAGGCTTGTGGGCAATGAAAGTGTGGTTTGTTCACTGACACAGTTTGCAAATAATAAAAAGCAAACTGAAGCATTAACCTTTGCTAAGAGTAACCATAGTGTGAATGCTAATGTCCTTCTCAACCTGTTAGTTAACATTTGTATGTGCATACGCTTAACACGGCTACATTTTCACTCTTGCTGCTAAGAATCAGACAGATCCTTGAGGGAAAAGAAATTCCTTAGGAAGCAATGTGTCTTTGGAAATGTCCTAACAGTTTATATTAAGCTTTACTGGCTCTCAGTAATTCTTATTTCTGGGAAACTTTTTTTTTAAACATTAAAAAGATTAACTGCTTTAACTCTGATTTGGGGGATTTTTAAAAGTTTTATTATTTTCTGTTGCCAATCAGAAAAAACTGTTTTAAGTTTATTTATTAGTGTCATAAGTCAGCTTACATTAACACTGCAATGAAGTTACTGTGAAAATCCCCTAGTTGCCATACTCTGGTGCCTGATCAGGTACACTGAGGGAGAATTTAGCATGGCCAATGCAAATAACCACCATATCTTTTGGACTATTCGGAGGGGGCTGGGAACCGTAGCACCCAGAGGAAACCCACGCAGACATGGGGAGAACATGCAGACTCCACACAGATAGTGACCTGAGCCGGGAATCAAACTCGTGTCCCTGGTTCTATGAGGCAGCAGTGCTAACCACTGCCCCACTATGCTACCCTTTAAGAAAATAAAAAAGGACAAGCCTTTCACAACTTCAGGATGTCTCAAAGCACTCTGCAGCTAATGAAATGCATCCAAAATGTTGCCACTGGTGTAATGTAGGGGAAACCAAATTGTGCACAGCAAGGCTTTATTAATGACCAGATAATGACTAGATCATCTGATTTAGTGATATCAGTGAAGGGATAAATATTGGCCAGGACATCAGACAAACTCCCCTGTGCCTTCATCAAATATCATTTTGAATCTTTCTGTCCAGTTGGGGAGAACAACTAGGCCTTGATTTAACTCCTTGTCTAAAAAAAAGCACTCTCACCAGTGTGGAATGTACTGCACTGAAACACCAGCCTGGATTATGTGTTTAGGACTATGGAATGGGGTTTGAACCCAGACTTTCCAACTCAGGATGACAGCATTATCATTGAACCAAGGACAACATCTATTTTTCTTCATGACCTAATATGTAGGAATGTACAAAGTATGAACAAAGCCCATCTGGTCCCAAAAGAATATTTTGAAGAAATGCATAGAGATATAGAATTTGCTCATCTTTTCCTCATTTGGGTTTTTTTTCCTCTGGTGTTTTGCCACTTTCAGTGGAGATACCAGTGAATATAAGACCCAAGATGGGCAAACAGCACTACATTCTGCACTGTCTCCTTTTCTTTTCTATGTACAGTATGCTTTGTCTGTATAGCAGACAAGAAACAGTACATTTCACTGTATACTAATACAATAATAATGTGACAATAATAAATCAAATCAAAATCAAAATCAAATCAAATCAAAGCAAAACAAGTCCAATGCCTCCATTATCTACAGACACTAAGGTGGACAGTAATGTTAGTTTGTGATAATTCTATGAAGACTCTGAATTGAACTGATTTAGTATCGTCACATATAGTGAAAAGTATTGCTTCTTACGAGCTATACAGACAAAACATACTGTTCATAGACTACATAGGGAGAAAGAAAGGATAGTTTGCAGAATATAGTGTTGCAGATACAGATAGGGTGAGGAGAAAGATCAGCTTAATATATGATAGGACAATTCAAAAATCTGATGTAGCAAGGAAGAAGTTGTTCTTGATTTGGTTGATACGTGACCTAAGACTTTTGTAAGTTCTTCCTGACAGAAGAAGATAGAAGAGTGTATGTCCAGGGTGCATAGGGTCCTTGATTAGGCTGGCTGCTTTCCCGGGGCAGCTGGAAATGTAGATGGAGTAAGTGGATGGGTGGTTGATTTGCAGATTGGACTGGGCTTTGTCCACACTCCTTTCTAGTTTTTTGTGGTGTTGGCCAGAGCGGGAGTCATACCAAGCTATGATGCGTCTGAAAAGAATGCTTTCTATGGCGCATTTATAAAAGTTGGTGGGAGTCATAGTGGACATGCCAAATTTCCTTAGCCTCCTGAGAAAGTAGAGGCATTGGTGGGCTTTCTTAACTACAGTGTCAGTGTTGAGGGACCAGGGCAGATTGTTGGTGAACACCTAGAAACTTGCGATCATCTCCACTTCACACCTTTGACGTAGTCAGGGACACATCCTCTACTATGTTTCCTGAAGTCAATGACTATCTCCTTTGTTTTGCTGACATTGAGGGAGAGATTATAGTCATCACATCATTTCACCTGATGCTCTATCTCTTTCCTCTAATCCTTGTTGTCATTGTTTGACATCTGACCCATTACAGCGGTCTCTTCAGCAAACTTGAAAATGGAATTAGAGTGGAAACTTGGCCACACAGTCATAAGTGTATAAGGAGTAAAATAAGAGGCTGAGGACACAGCCTTGCGGGGCACACGGTTTGAGGGTAATTGTGGAGGAGGTGTCATTGCCTGTCCTTACTGATTGCTGTCTGTGGGTTAGGAAGTCTAGTCATAGACAGAGGGGCCGAGCCCTAGGCCATGGAGTTTGGAGATGCATTTTGTTGGGATAATAGTGTCGAAGGCTGAGCTGTAGTTGAGGAGTCTGACATAAGTGTCCTCGATTTAATTTCTTGTCCAAAAAAGCAGCATTGGCAGTATTATGTGTTCAAAACTATAGAGTAGGGTTTGAACCCACAACTTTCCAACTCAGTGATGACAAGTAAGCAGATTCCTCAACAAGATTTCTTAACCACCAATTCAATACTTTGCTCCAATTTTACCAGTGATTGAAATTTATACTGGGCTGGAGGCAGGAAATATCTGAATAGAAATATTTGGGAGCAATATTAATTAAACAAAATTAATTGACAAGGTGGTTTAAAGTGACCACATCTGTTTTATTATCATTTGCTTTAGATGGAAATATGAGGCAAAGGGATCAGCCTGCATTTGCTATCAGAGAGAATGGCGATGCCATTTTTATTTCCCCCTTGATGGTGCCGGAAGGAGGCAACTTCTTGCAATCTGCACCCAGCATACCTTATAATTCTATCCTTTATTCTTGTTCTATGCTTCTAAGACTTCACTCTAACTCTTTTAAACTCTCTAACAATGCTTTAATTCAATTTCTTACATTAAATTGATTTTTCTCTACACCCTAGCTACACTTTTGATTGATTCACACACTCTGTAATACTAGTGCTGCAGTGAGAGAGCTGCCTCTGTTACACCTTTACAGGCATGAGTAATCTGTCCCATTATTTATGTTGGTGTCCTTGTGAGGCCAAGGCAGCAGATCACAGTCCCACTTCTTTCCATTCCACCATCCTGATTCAAAAGGTTTACAGGCTGTGGAGATGCCAGCATTGGACTGGGGTGGGCACAGTAAAAAGGTTTACAGGATAGATTTAAAATCTGTGTGTGTTTTACTGAAATTCAGAAAGATGTGTTCCCAGTGTAACTTTCCTCTCTCTGGCCAGCTTCATTAAAAAACCTGTCCACCTGACATGAAATTTGTTTCCTTCAGTTTTAATTAGAAAAAGAAGAAACTTCAGTCCATTACGGATCTTTCAGCAGGCAGCCAGGAAGTGTGGACAAAGCCAAATGCAGATTGAAGAAGTTATTTCTCAACTTGAAGTTATGCATCTGATGTGGCAATGTCATGTAACTCCAAGCTCAGCGTTCAACGTGAAATTGAAATGTGTTTGGTGCAAGTGAAAAATCATATGTAATGGAAATGAATTTGTTTCAATTTATAGCCACAGAAAGTGTCATTTTTGATGAGGGAATAAAGATTTTAATGTTGAATAGACCTGGAAGAAAGATGTGTGTTCACCTATTCGGATTAAACATTTTTTTTTAGAATTGGATCCCATGCAAAGTAGATCAGTGAGCATCAATTTCACTTAATAAAATTTATTAATTTTCATTTGTCTCATTTCTGATGGTGATGGTTTTTGATTTTAAACAGTGGAAGTGTTATCAGGTACTAGCCTGGAGGAGCTACTGACTCAGACTTCTTCAGCCTCCACTTTGGTTCTGTCAGCATCACAAATTAATATTTGTATTTCACCAACATTTAACCCTGGTGTAATAAGTCTGCTGAGGCAGCGGTCCCTTCACCAAAATCCCTTTATTTACAAACTCTAACAGCAGTACGTAGAGAGCGAGTAGTTTGCAGTCTACATCTGGATATATCGGAGGAACTGACATTCCCAGTTAAATACAAGGCAAAGACTCCCTGATTGACCCATCAATTGGATCCTTAGTCAGGGAGTTCATACTCCAATAGGCCAACCTCAATGGCCTGACTGAAGTCATTACACTTGGGCTCTGCAGTCAGAATGAAATTATTGCCAAGGTCTACATAATGTTTCAATCTCAACTGTGCAAGTTAATTCAGTTGCCCTTCTTCTTGCTCCCACCCTACGCTGTCATAACCAAGTTAAATTCCAGAGAAAAGAATGAAGATTTCCTTTTGTTGTTAACTGCTAAAGATCACAGGAAAATTGATCTCCAGCTTTCTCAACCCTTGCACACCACAAAATACCTTGAAAACAAACAAGGTATTTCTCATTTTGAGAGCCTCAAACAATGATATATTCAACTTCAATTTGATACCAAACTTCAGCTATAACATTTAGTTGAAGTTAGGCACATCTTGTGAAGATTACGTGCAGGTAATTTATAACAGTTAACTTAATAAGTGGAAAATTCAGTAAATTAGCATTATATTCCATATGTGCATTATGTATAATTATTACAAATTTTCTAATGAAAAGAACAACTTTGTAAGTAAGTCAATGAAAGAACTTTTTCTGCTGATAATGCACTAATGCTTCCAGTCTGTGTCCACAAAACATTCTTGGAGATGGAATTTTGTATTCCTGCTATGGGATTATTAAGACGCAATGGATGCAATACAACAGGCGAGAGTTGGGCCTGTAAATCATAAGGTCATAAGAAATAGGAGTAGGAGTAGGCCATTTGGTCCATTGAGCCTGGTCTGCCATCTGGTAAGATCATGGCTGATCTGATTGTTACCTTAACTCCACTTTCCTGCTTCTCCCCGATAACTCTTAACTCCCTTGCTGATCAAACATATTTCTAACTCAGCTTTGAATACATTAAACAATCCAACGTCCACTGCTCTATGTAAAAGAGAATTCCACAAACAAATGACCCTCTGAGGATAGAAATGCATCCTCATCTCTCTCTTAAATGGGAAGCCCCTTATTTTTAAACTGTGAATCCTTGTTCTAGATTCACCCCATTAGAGAAAACATCCTCCCAGGCACCTAACCATTCAAGTCCCTGTAGAATCTTGTCGGTTTCAATAAATTTAACTCCTATTAACTCCAATGAGTATATTGCTAACCCACTCAAGCTTTCTTCCTCAGACAATCCCCTTGCATCCCAGAATCAGTGAACTTTCTCTGGACTGTTTCCAATACAAGTATATCCCTCCTTAAGTAAGGAGGCCAAAACTGTACCAGGTCTGATTTCACCAAAAGCACGTACACCAAAGCAAGACTTCCCTACTTTTCAATAAATATTCCATTTGCCTACCTAATAACTTTAAGTACCTGCATTCTAACTTATTTTGACTCATGAACACAGGTAGCCTGATCCTTCTGCACTGAATCATTCTGCAGTCTTCCTCTATTTAACAAGCTACTTTTCTATTCTTTCTCCCATTGTGGACAACCTCACATTTTCCAATGTTCTACTCCATCTGTCAATATTTTGCCCACTCACTTCACCTACCTACATCCCTCTGCGGACTCTTTGGCTCGAATTTCCAATCCCAGGTGCTTCTTGTGTCCTCCTTCTGGCATTTCTCTCCATACCACAGCTGAAGGATTGCCCTTCCTTAGTGGTGGTTGGCCAGAAAGTGCAAAACATTCAATTCAAAATGATAACCTATCTACACTAGCGCCAGTATTCACCCGTGCCCACAAGGTGCCTGGGAGCTCCTTGGGAATGAGATCCAGAAGCCCTTCTGCTCTCTGGAGCTGAGACTCGTGGATTTCTACTTGTGGAAGACCTGCACCATGGAGCTCACACGTTCATGAGCTGAGCCATGGTGCAGACATCTCCTGCCATGAAGTGCTGTCCTGCATCAAGCTTTCCACCGCAGACGTCACCCTCACATTGTTGGCTTCATTGTGCTGTAGTGACAGCACCATTTTTTTGGATAGAAGGCGATGGGACTCCTCCAGTCAATCTTGAAGTCTGAGGAGGGGAGCTGTCAGCTCTTCCTGATGCTCTTGACTCTGCCTTTGCAGCTCCAGCAACTGTGAGACCACCAGGCCCAGGGGCACATCATTGGCAAAGGGCTCAGCAGAGTCCTGGGCTCTGGCAACCCTTCAAGTGCCAGTTCCCCAGGACATCACTGCCACCACCTGCTGTGGATCTTCAGCTGTGAGATGCTTACCAGTGAGTGACCTAGAAGTCTACCTACTTAGTGAACCCATTGAGGTGCGAATATCTACGCTGGTGCTGTGTGTAGGTGATAGTTGTGAAACCTCTTTAATGGTGGAGTAGGAGAAGTCTCCCTCTGTGCTGCTGGAGTCCAGTGCCAGGATGGTCTGGCCTGTTCGGCTGGCCAACCTGCAAGAGAGCGGACATGACATCAATGTATTAGAGGATCAAGGAATGAACATTGATCACTCACTTGAGACTTGGAGAAGGAAAGCATGTTATAAGGAGTCTCATGTTTCTCTGCTAATAGTTTGTTTATTAGTGTCACAAGTAGGCATACATTAACACTGCAATGAAGTTATTGTGAAAACCCCCTAGTCACCACACTCTGGCGCTTGTTCAGATACACTGAAGGAGAATTTAGTATGGTCAATGCATCTAAGCAGCACATCTTTCAGATTGTGGAAGGAAACCGGAGCACCCAGAGGAAACCCATGCAGACACGAGGAGAATGTGTAGACTCTACACAAACAGTGACCCAAGCCAGGAATTGAACCCAGGTCCCTAGCACTGTGAGGGAAAAGTGTTAACCACTATGCCAGCATGCTGCCCCCACTTCTGCAGCGCGGACACCAGCAACAGTCTTCCTCCCCTCCCGGTCAGCTTGAAACCTCGCACCTCAAAACACACGAGAGCTCTCAACACAGGTATAACTCCAGCTGGCTATGCCCACTCATGTTTGTTGTGGTTGAGTTTGTCCTACAATGGCACAGATAGGAAGAGTGTAGGTGAGAGTGTAGATGTTTAAGATGGTGATGAGGTGTGGCAGATGTGGGGCTTGGGTGGGAGATGGAGTGTGAGGAGTAAAGCAGCTACTGGGGCAACATGGTGATTGTGGGAGGGAGGGGGGAAAGGCCATGCTGAGTGAAGGAAGGGGTTGGGGTGCGTGGGGTGTCCAAGGGGGTCCAGTGAGAGACTGGGGGTTGTTTGCTTACCCTAGCCAAGTGAAGGAGATCGCTCATCTTCTTCCGACATTGCTGCCCTGTTCTCTTCTGGAGTGCACTTGCACTGACCCGGGCTGCCACTACATCCCAGGCGGGTGTGGTGACCCTGTTGGAAGGCCATTTCTTGGATCAGGGGCGGAGGATATCCTGCCTCTGCTCCACTCCATCCAGCGTCCTGGTGAAGGCCCCTCCGAAAAGCATGGCACGGGCTCTTGGCTGCCATTTCTTATAGTGGAACAAGTGCTGGGGAACGGTTTAAATGGAGCTCTCCAGTGCTTGCAGCAGTTAAGTCATTGTGGGGTGGGTGAATCAGATGGAACAGTCCGAAAACACATTGGTGCCATCAATAGGAAACTATTTTTCACACTGGTACCAACATTCCATTATTTTCGGTAAGATTTTGCCAGATGTCACTAGTTAAAAAATACTCATTAAAAGCATTAGATACATTGAAAAGCATTCAACTAATCTATTTTGAAAGCAAGCATCTGCATTCTATAACCACTTGGAGCTGTCAAGCAAACAGCTCACTTCATAGTATTATAATGTTAATACTGCTATAATGTTAGGTTATAAAATGAGTCATGCAGCAGAAATCTGATAATGATAATAACTTTTGTCAACAGACCATGTGATTATAGCTAGCACTAATGTTTTAAAAATACTCCTTTCTTTTTAGATTTGAAACCCAGTAGAATTAAATCCCTTCATATCTTTGAGACTTGCAATGAGGTTGACAGTTCTTTGACAGCTGACCTGTTCAGTGAGTTCATGTACTTTTTACACACATTCATGTCTATTTTTAACAATCCCAAAGAAGTACATTGTCTCTCCAAAAGGGTTTCCATTGTTATCTAAATGAATCTGCCAGGTTCCAACCTACTTCTACCAAGTCATATCTGCACTCCTCAGGTCTCAGACATCTATCTCACCAAAATCACACAAGTGGATGCAGTTGCTCATTTATACGGGCAGCTACCTCTGGGAACACAGATGTAAAATTTATAACCTTTCCCATTCCCGCACCCCCCGCCCCAACCCTGTGAAAATGGTAGAGGTCACAGTCAGGGGTGGGATTTCCAGATTTTGACTTCTGCTAGCATTTCCATCTGCATGAAAAATCAAACCTTTGTATCCTCCTCATAACCTGTTTTCCTACCTCTCTTTGTATCATCGGCAAATTTAACTACAATACAGTTTAGCCCTTCATCCAGATCATAGTATTACTATATATAGTATGCACCGATTCCTGTGGCACTCCATTAATTACAATTTGCCAATGTGAAAGTGACTCATCATCCCAACTCTCTGCTTCTGTTTGGTTAGCCAGCCCCCTATCCAAGTTAATGTATCATTCCCATACTATGCGCTCTTATCTTACGCAGTAACCTTTTATGCAACACCTTATGAAATGCCTTTGGAAATGCAAATGCTTTGCATCTAATGGTTCCCCATTATCCATACTGCTTGTTACATCCTCAAGGAACATTAATTAACTTGCCAAACAGGAGCCTACCTGATCTGCTGTCAATTTAAATTCTTGATGGAAGATTTGAGCAGACTCAGTTAGCGATGTATTCTCCCCTGCTTGATTTCCTCATATTCAGTTTCTCTGGGTGATCCAATAGCCCCTAGCATAGAAACATGAAAATCAGTCCCATTGGCTTTAATAGTTTTGTTATCTCAGGAACAAATGCCATTCTGCGCTGGCAATCTCTCTTTATAAATTATCTTTGATTGATTTGATTTCCTGTCATATTTATATTTCTGCCCCCCAGCGAAATTATTTAAGTTGTGATTTTGATCTTTCAGAGACCTGCAGTATTTTGTTCTTGCCGAAATATTTCTTTCAAGAGCAGATTTTTTTATGATGCCTACAAATATTATTCACCACTTATCTTGGTATGCTTTCAATTTTGTGGCTATCTCTCTTCATCAAGCTTGAGTTCCCTAAAGAACAAACCTACTCTTATCAGTGGCCCAGCCAACTTATAAATTATAACCAAGTTGTCAACACAAACGTCAATGCTCTTCAATACTCTTGGATATTCACCGTTTTCTATCCACAAACTCAAATTTCCATGTCCACTCTGGGTCGTAATAAATAGCCATGGCCTAAAGTTAAACTCCAGTGGAGGCCACAACTTACAATGCATTGAATGATAGAGGTGCAGTGTGGAAGAGGGGGGGAATTGCTTTTCTCGAATGGAAACCAATTTTACATAATTTTATCAGACTGATTTCATTTGTACAATAGGGAAAGTTTCTGACTGTTAACAGGAGGCAGAACATACATTACCGAGGAATGAAAAAGGAAGTAACCAAACGTCACTGGCCTTGATGCTACCTGCTTTATATTTCAGGGGGATTAAAAATGGAAAAGTGCTGTTAATTCAGCAAGTCTAAAGAAACCCAAAAAAAAACGCTTTTTTTTAATCCAATCCTTTTTTTTGTAGCTGTTTTCTTTTACAATTTTAACCATAATAACGCAATCCTACCTATCACTTTGTACAGGAAAAAGTGGTAGTATATTAACGTATTGCACTTAATATTCTTTTCGCTTTGGTTTGATTACGAGTACGGAGCAGATGTGTTACCGCTGATCTCAAAAGAATTCATAATGAAATCTCAATGTGGCCTTGTTATGAATCACAATTGCCATTTACTTAAATGATAGGACTAAGAAGATTGGATGAAGTCCAACCATTCTTGTTTGAATCCATTTGACCTCATACAGGTTTTCTCCAGATGTGTTCTGTTAAACTATTCCCTAAAAAAAAGTTTTAATGCTATTTTGGCAGCTATCCAATATAACTATTTGTTGAATGGTATTTAACCAAATTGTAAAATGTTAGTTTTAGAACAACATGCTGCCGTAAACAATGATAATATTTAAAGCTCAAGAAAGAAAATGTATATTTAAAGATAAAATATAAGGATTGAAACTGTGATCCCTTTGGAACAGAAGCATGTTTGTGCTTTTGAGAAAATGGAATAGTATTTATTCCCCTGGTGTCTCAGAAGGTAAATGCACTTTGTAGCGTGCCAAAGGGCCATGCAAATATAGAAGGTCTCAAGTTCAATCCCTAGTCTGTTCTGAGTTAGTTAATCCTTGCTGTAGGGATACTGCAATTAACCTCAGAACTGCCAAGCTCCAGAGAGAAAGAGGAAAAACGTCAGCCTTCTTGTTGTTCGTGTTTGCTATCCAGCAACCCCTGAAGGATTACAGTTGGGAACAGATTAAGTTGGCTCCATGTGGATATTTTTCTTCTGTATTGCAAGTTTATTGTCTATAATAGGTAGGTGGGTGGGGGCTGTACCCATTGGGTTACTTTATCCTAGCTACTTCTGCATCTGTGCCAGTTTTATTCTAATATAGTGAATAATAATGTAATCCATCACATTGCCTATCATTACTGAACTAATAATACTGGACATTAGGAGTGTCACAGGTGTACAGTGTAGCTGGGTGAAGTGCAATGTAAGGAATGTCTAAAATACATAAGCATGTTGTTGGGTTGTTGGAAGGAGTATTGATAGAGATCAGCAATTGGTAGCCTGTGGGTAGTATCCACAAAGCAGCACAATCTTTCCCATAAACACGCTGGGGTGAATTTCCCCATTCTGTGCGCCATGGGAATTGTAGCGGGCAAGGGACGGATCACTGAACGGTCCATTGACCTCGGGCAAGATTTTCCGGTTTCAGGGCGAACATGGCCGGAAAATCCCACCAGCCGTCTGCTCCTTTCAGGCTGCTGCAGGAGACTGGTGCCTGCAGCAGAAGCCATTTCCTTCCCAGTATGAGCCCTGCAAGTCAGACAAAAATCTCGGCAAAATACTTCAAATGACGTCGATTTTGGAAAGGTCCCCAGAGGTCAGTAGTCTGCCTATCTGGTGGGTGGAAGAATAACCCTGCGGTGGAGAGGGGAATCCTAGCTTTCACTGTCCAGGTTACACCTGAGAGACGGCCACTTTGGCATGATGATAGAGTGCAGCTGATACATCTAGAACTGGGTGTCAGCATCACTCGCCGTCTACAACAGAGCAGGGAAAACTAAAGAGAAAGAAACTCTGCTTCAAGTGAACAATAATGTGACTTCATCACACACTAATTGCTGCTCTTTGAACATTGTACAAAGGCAATTTAACATTTCTGTATATCCAATTCAATGTCACTTTATACTCTGCCCACGGATTACTTCAATTTTAATGATGCCAGTGTGAAGGATTTCCAGTACTTTCATAACAAAACAGCTATTCTGCTTGTTGTCTCTGAATCTCCACATTTCTTTGAATCTTGACAAGGTGATGGCAAGTGTTTATGACTGCAAGTCCAGTATCATTTTCCATTTTTCAGTTTGGTTGTAATATATGAAACCGAACGTCACACATGCTGGGTTTGAGTGGTTTTAATGTTCAAAAAGGTGTCTTCATTGTAAGTATAATTCAAATATTGCCACATTGGTAAACATGCCATTAATCCATTTTATAGCTAATGAGGGCAGCATGGTGGCACAGTGGTTAGCCTTGCTGCCTCACAGCTCCACCGATCTGGGTTTGATTCCCGGCTTGGGTCACTGTCTGTGTGGAGTTTGCACATTCTCCCCATGCCTACGTGAGTTTCCTCCTGGTACTATGGTTTCGTCCCACAGTCCAAAGGTGTGTAGATAGATTGGCCACGCTAAATTGCCCATTAGTGTCAGGGGATTAGCAGGGTCAATACATGGAATTAAAGGAATAGGACCGAGGTGGGGTTGTTATCGGTGCAGGCTCTGTGGGCTGAATGGCCTACTTCTGCACTGTAGGGGTTCTATGATTCTATGAACTAATGTTTAAGAGTTTAATAAGCTCAAAGCGGCTCAACCTATTTATTATAAGATATTAATTTTAAAGTGACCATTTTGTTTTTGCTGTACTCAACTATAATGTTACAGGGTAGTTACTTTGTCCACATTGCTCAGGATGTCCCTTTTGGAAAACCTTGTAAGGAAGCAGGTGTTTTAAATTCCACGGACAGATGTTACCTGTTTCCTGCCTGGGGACAAATTGTTCACTGCTGTTAACAGGAACACATCAGAACACTTGTCAAGGATAAGGCAGCTGTGGATCAAACAGTACAAAGTCAGGAGGAAAAATAAGTGCAGAATAAACTCAAGATCAAGTCATCAACCTCCTCATAAAACAATTACAGTAAACAACTCTGAATTATTGCTCCTTTGAATATTAATGCCACAACTTTAGTTTTGCATATAATATGCGCATCTACATACATGGCGGTGGCACCGTGGCACAGTGGTTAGCACTGCTGCCTCACAGCACCAGGAACCCAGGTTCAATTCCCTCTTTGGGTTACTGTATGTTTGGAGTTTGCACATTCTCCCCTTGTCTGAGGGGTTTCCTCCCTGGTCCTCCTGTTTCCTCCCATAGTACAATGATGTGCAAGTTAGGTTGATTGGCCATGTTAAATTAATCCTAGTATTAGGGGGATTAGCAGGGTAAATATGAAGTGTTTTGGGAATAGGACACAGGTGGGTTTGTGGTTGGTGTAGGCTTAATGGACTGAGTGGCCTCCTTCTGTACTGTCGATTCTAAGATTTTATGTTTACAGCTCCCTTGCAGTGCACTTATTTATTATTTTCACACATTAACACTGCAATGAAGTTACTACAAAAATCCACACTCCGGCGCCTGTTCGGGTACACTGAGGGAGAATTTAGCATGGCTAATGCACCTAACCAGCACGTCTTTTGGACTGTGGGAGGAAACTGGAGCACCCGGAGGAAAACCATGCAGACACGTGGAGAACGTGCAGACTCCATACAAACAGTGACCCAAGTTGGGAATCAAACACATGTTCCTGGCGCGGTGAGGCAGCAATGCTAACCACCATAAGGACAAAGCTTGTGAATATGCACGCATAAAGAATTTTGGAATGTTATGTGCTGGCTATTCATATTTTATACATTGAGTTATAAGCTTTGCTGTTTCTGAAAGGTGCTCACAAAGTGTCTTTTTTTGAAAAGCAAAACCTCCTATCCGCTCTGGAATCTAGTGAACAGAGGGGATTGAATTCTTTCTGCTCTTCCTTAGGGATCTCCCTTCTCTGACAAGACACGAACAAACAATCAGGGAAAGGATATACACTCTTGGCTCTCACATGCAAAAGGTTTCAATCAAATACATTAGGAACTGAAGCTACGGACTTGGTTGCTGCATGGTAAATGATGGTAACCCAAGGTTCATTTAAAGATTCAATAGTAGAAGCACTTTCCAAGGGGCTTGTTGTTGTCATGGAATTACATTTGCAGATGGCTTGTGAAAAGTTAAAACCTAAAATCTTACTCAAATACAAGGCAGCATTTTACAATTGTCCAGTTGTGATGCCACTTTTCCTGTTATTATAAACAGCTTGACATAGTCTTGAGTCAATCTTACTTTGCCTTCATGTTTTATGCATTAGGAATGAAAACAGTGGCATAGCAATATACAAGAAATAAATTGTATTGTGTAGTGATGCAATGATACTCAGAAGGTTAGGAGCTCAAATAATACCAAACAGGTGTTGGAATATACTGCTAGCTAGGTGCATTGAAACTTTATCAGAGAGGTTACTGAGGTCATGTGAACAGTGTTACATGGATGATTATAAATTATATTCCATATGTCCTATTATCTACAAAATGTAGCCTATGTATCCCATATAATCAAATACATGTTACTTACACAGCAGCACTGAGTAAGGAAACATGCCACATTACACTGCAGCATGCATCAATTATATGGACTGATATGCTTAACGCTCTTCTACAAAACCGTCGAACAAAACTCTAACATTATCCAGAAATCAGTGAAAAAATTCAGATGGTTTTTGTTAAAAACTAAATGTACATGGGTGACTTTACATGTGAATTAATATCGAGTAGAGAAAAAGCTGGAAAGTGAATGAAGAGCGAGAGAGGAGTGAATAACAGTGGACCAGATTGCACCTGAGAATCATAGTTCCATTTTATAAAGAATTTAGGGGGCTTTGTCAATAACCAGCTCTGAATTTGTTAATATTAATGCTTGCATTTATATGGTGCACTATCATGTTTGTCAAAACTTCTCAAAACTATTCATACAATGTTTGAAGTCAATTATTCTTATTCAGTTAGGAATTTCAAACAGCAATGAGGTTTTAAGAAGTTAATTTTATTTGCTTAGTGAGGGGTAAATTGGAAACTAATTAGACATCTTTTCAATTTACTTACACCTTTTCTCTCTCTGCGTGATTCATACACTGGGAGCCTGCTGAAACGCTAACCCCTGGGTTCCTCTATCCAAGTTAGACCAGGTTATTTCATAGCAAATGTCCATCACTGTGACATGATCCCACTAGTGTCAGAGTCTATGTGCACATCTCTGCAGTCCATGCGCATTTGCAGCAGGAACTGGACAACATTCAGATTTAGGCTGATAAGTGGCAAGGAAAGAAAAATCACACTGCATGTGTGCCAGGCAAAAGAGAGAATCCAACCTTTTCCCTTTGACATTCAAAGGCATTACCATCATTGAGTCCCCCATTATCTCCATCCTGGGGATTATGATTGACCCCAAACTGAACATGCCTACCCATAAAAATACTGTGACTACAAGAGCAGGTCAGAGGCTGGGAATTCTGCAGAAAGTAATTCATCATCAGACCAGCCCCCACCAAAGCCTGTCCTCAAAACCTCAAGACACAAGGGGTAGGATTCTCCCAAAAAATTTCTAAGTGCCAAATTTGTGTAAAACCTGGGGTAAATCCCATTGTTTTTCAGCGACTCTTTCAAAATGAATCTCCCACACTCTGTGCACTGCAGAATGCCCTAGCGTGAATCTCATTAAAAATCAGTGGGCAGGGCTTATTCCTACTGAAGTGGTGGCAGCATACTGCTAAGCGGGCCACTGCTCATGCACTGATCTGTCATGCGCAGTAGCCCACACTGTCAACTTGCCGATCACTGGCCAGCCCTGTGACTCCCCTGCTAGTGGGGAACTGTTATAAACCCCTCGGGACTGAAACACTCCTGGCGGAGGGGGAGGCAGAGAGGCCAGCAGGCCCAGAGACTTCAGTCCCAATCTCTGGTGTGGAACTGATGGCAACAAAAATCCAGTGGCCAGAGGCACACGGAGGATGTGCTGCCCAGTGAGAAGCCCCTGCACAGCCTCTACTCTCCACTTGATTGGATGAGTGCCACTTCAAGAAAACTCAAGGAGTTCAACAGCATGCAGGACAAAGTAGTCCACTCAGTTGACACTCTATCCACCACCTTAAACATTCACTCCCTCCATCACTGATTCACAGTGAGAGCCGTGTACCCCATCTCCGTGCAGCAATTCATCAATTCACAGTACCTTCCAAACCTGCAACTGCTACCAACTTGTACGGAAACACCAGCCCCTGCAAGTCACATACCATCCTGAAATGGAAATATATCACTGCTCATTCACTATTGTTGGGTCAAAATCCCGCAGCTCCCTACCTAACAGCACTGTGGGTGTACTTACATCAAATTTACTGCAGCAGGTCAAGAAGGCAGATCATCACCACCTCCTTGAGGGAGGTTAGAAATGGCATTAAAAATAGTGTCCCCTGCCAGTGCAAGTTCATTGCAGATTGATACACTTCAGTGCACGCACAATGGTCTGTAGACGCACAGAAAACCAATGATGCTGCCCCTCAGTGAATGGTTTGCATTTATTTAACCAAAGTGCGTGACTTTAATTGCAGAGCTGCAGTCCTAAATAAAATCTTTTGATTTTGCTGTGTATGTCATTAAAATTTTGGAGTGAGATAGGATCACATTTCATCTTATCTTCAGAATACTGAATCAAGGCTAGGATGTGATATTCAAAAGAGGGAATCATCCAAGTGCTCTTCATTATGTTCACTGTGGAAATCAGATAGACAAAACCATTCAAAACTAAATGGCAAATATCAAAGCCTTCTTAATTCAACTGTTCCAGGGAAGTGGCAGATATGATGATTCAAGTTATTTCCTAACAAGCTTTGCCAGCACATCTCTAAGAGAAACATTTTGTTACGACATTGATAAGTGCGAGTGGGTTCACTGCATTGATGTGCTGATGTCACAGAATCCCTATCATATAGAAGGAGGCCATTCGGTTCATCAAATGTGTACCACCAACAATCCCCCTCCTGTAATCCACACATTTACCCTGCTAATTCCCTGACACTACCGTCAATTTAGCATGGCCAATCAACCTAACCTGCACATGTTTGGACTGTGGGAGGAAACTGGAGCACCTGGAGAAAACCCACGCAGACACAGGGAGAAGTGTGCAAACTCTGCACAGACAGTGACCCAGCACTGGAATTGAACCTGAGACCCCAGTGCTGCAAGGCAGCAGCGCTAACCACTGTGCCACCATGCCATCCCTAAGGACTAAAACAATATAACCACACACAAATGGCTTTGGTAGTGAACATAATAAAAATGCTTGTCTAGCCAGCAACGCCCACATCTTATGAAACAATAATAACTTTAAAAATGAATAAATCAAATGCTGTGTAAAATCAACTAAGTAATTAGTTGGCTGTTTTTAACTTTTCTCTTTTAAAATGGGTGACCGTGTTCACACTGGAAGAGGTTTGTGCCTGCATTTGCACAATAAACATGTTATAGTTCAAAACAGACCCACCCTATACCGAGTTCCATATAATGTACTGCATTACAGTGGGTACACAGACTGAACACATCTGGACTAACAGCAGAAGAACTAAAAGATCCCCAGAAGATGTGGACTATTTTAAAGGAAGACCAGTTCAGGATCAGATTAAACTTCTGCATTCATCATAAAAACCCTACAGTGCAGAAAGAGGCCATTTGGCCCATTGGGTCTGCACTGACTACAATCCCACCCACAGCCAACCCCCATATCTACACACTAATCCCTCTAACCTACTCATCTCAGGACATTAAGGGGCAATTTTAGCATGGCCAATCAACCTAACCTGCACATCTTTGGACTGTGGGAGAAAACCGGAGGAAACCTGCACAGACACGAGGAGAATATGCAAACTCCACACAGTCAGTGACCCAAGCTGAGAATCGAACACAGGTCCCTGGAGCTATGAAGCAGCAGTGCTAACCACTGTGCTACCATGCATTCATGTCATTTCAACAACAGGATCCACAGATCACTTTGTCAGCAGATGCAGAGGAACGGGTACTTGCTATTCTTTTTCAAATGCAGAACTAGCAGGCAGAATTTTTGAGTTGGTGATCACATCCATTCCCATGGAAGCATTCCAGATAGATCTGCAAGACCAGCCCAAAACATATATAAAGCATGGAAGAGCTATTCAAGGATGACATAAGCATGAAGTGATCTCACAGAGCCACAAAGCTTACAGGTCCTAAGTACAACCCCATTGTTGACACACTCACTAAAGCATCCATACCTATTAAGATATATGGAAGTTAAAGACTTTTACATTTACCTAGCCTTTCAATAATTATGCAAAGCATGTGGCAGAAAGGGACATTGGTAGTGACAGTGCACTTGAGCAAAGGCTGGTGCTTCTCTATCGAGTCATGTACTGATCCAAATAGACCAGGCACAATGGGTGTTTTCAATCAATAAAGAATGACCAACGAGTATTCTGTCAGAAACATGTACATGAGATGATTGACAAACCGGAACATGCAGATGGTGTGCACGGTGAGACAAAGGGGAGTTCGCACCGCCAAGCTCATGAAAAATATAAATGTTGTCGCTCCATCTGAAGCGTTTGCCAAGATTTGAATTATCTGTCATAAAAAGTTGGTAAATTTTCATTATTGGTCAAGGCTGATACAGGGGCAAACGCCGACATATTATTCCTGAAAATTCAAAAAGGCATGTACCCATTGACACGGAAGGCCAACTGCTGTATGACTTTCATCATACAACAGTTCACTAATTCTATGTGCAGGGTCCATAGACCCAGTGCAAGTCCAATTAATCCTCCTGGCTGTGACAGGTATTCTACATGGTGGAAACTGAAGGCCCAGTGCTTGCAGGTCTCCTGGCACACCGTGACCTCACACCAATAGCAAAATACTGAATCAGTCAGACATTACAAAGCAGATCGACCTCAGAAACTGGAGGGCAACTTTTAAATCTATGAGAAGATGCCCAATTGACACAATAAAAATGCAATTGGGACAGCAGGTTTGCATGCAGGATCCTACAGAAGGTAAGTGGCAACCAGCTGAGGTGACAAGAATTTGTTCAGAGCAAAGGTTCTATGAAAGTTATTACACATAAAAGCACGATGGTGAGGTATACGGGAGAACAGTTCAGATCCATTCCATCTCCTCTACCATCATACAGACCTACTGCCTCTAGGACTAGAACACAAACACAACCAGGAATAACATCCAAGAATGACATCCTCTTTGATCACTGCGAACAATTAAAGAAACCACAGGACAAGGTTACCACTGCAAATTACCCTTACACTTTAGAGTCTCATAGATTCATCAGTTCAATGCATTTGTGCAATGACAACTAAACATTAACATGTATTGTAAATAGTTGTGCCACTATAGAAGGGGTAAAACATATTTAAAATGAAAGGTTAATATACCTTCAAGGCATAGCAGCATGACATCACTAGAAGGGAAATGTGTCATGTGATCTAGTCTTTGTTTCACTTTTGCTCTCAGCAGAGCACACATGCACAGCTTTGATGTTTTCAAGCTTTACACGCATGTGTAACTAACTATTGCTATATGCTTAGTCTTAATAAATGAACCCACAAAGTGTTTGCCCAATCTCTTATGAACAAATGGTGATTATAACATTATAATAACATGGCAAGCCATAACATTATTAACACATCCATCATCCTGAGGTGGAGAGAATCAGGGCCAGTTGGATAGTAAAGTTCTGGACCAGCTACATTTTTTTCCATGATTCAGGGCTGACCTCTCCATCATGTCCATCATCCCAACTGAGCTAGAGTCAAAACGTAAGGAAGAGGAACCAGTCGCATTTGGAGATGAGATGACAAATTCCACCATCATACCTCATGGCATCGAGTTGTACACACAAAGGAGCTCAGGCACAGATCCCGGTTTGAAATAATTTAACAATGCCAGTGTTATAAACACATTAGATGAAGTGCTTCTAACTTGTAGAGGGTGAACAATCAGTCAGTGTTTTCCACTCCTTATTCTGTGACTGGGCTGGTAAATATTTACGTGTGGTTGTTGGGTAAAAGCAGCACTGGGCTTGGTTTTCATGTGCCCAATAGTTGACAGCAGTTCTGTCTCAATTACAGATATCCTGCTGACAGTTTTGCTGCCTTGGCTCACAAGTGAAGAAAGGGCAAGGACTGCTGCCATCTGTGAGACTGAATGTCAGTAAGAGCCACTGATTTCTGGAGAGGAGATAATTGGGGGAAAAAAGACATTCTGCCTGTTACACAGTTGAGTGAATGCTGTACTTTTGCTTAAAGAGGGAAAAGATTGGAAAATCATATGCAGTAATATGTATTCTTCAGGATGCAGTCTTATTAAAATGCTTTCTTACCCATGTCACAATGTAATGCTTAAAGCTTGGCATAAATTACTTACATGTCCTAAAATGCCGGTCTTTCAAAACACTGCAATGAGGCTTCTACACTTCTCAGTGGATCACCATGTGAGGAAATACAAGGCAGCAGCATCACCTTTATCAGGCGAAGACAAATCCCTCCAATTATCCAGTGTAAACAAGGCTTGTAATTTACCTTGAACAGTTTATGATGCAAGCAACACAAATGGTTCGACACCTTTCCACCTGTGGACCTGGGAAGTGGCTCTCTCACAGATGGGTTTAGATGGTAGTAGGTTGGTGATAACTTTGCCTTACTGATACAAAACATGTTAAACACATCTTTTTCCAATAAAATGTCAGTAAGCTTGAGAATAGTGCCAGAATTGCAGGTTAGGTGCGATGAAGAATGCTGTGGAATATCACAGTACCAGTATGTGAGCGCCAAGTCCCCCTAAGAGGTGTTAATTACTTCAGTCTGTGTTTACAAGAATGTTTACGTAAACAGGTCCTGAGAGGATGAACTCCAGATTTTGGATTAATTAATTCCCAATAGGTATTTCCTGACAGTAATTCTTACTTCAGTTGTTAAAATAACATTCTGTAATCGCATCTTAATAACGCAAGACAAATAACTAATATGTGTGAACATATTGGAAAAACTCTTTCACATGTAGCATATTAAATGGCTGTAGCTTAAAGCAAAAAAAATTCTGTTTCATGAATTTGGCTTTTAGAGACAGACAAAATGTAAGGGAAATGTTGTTTGTGCATCAACAAATGAAGAAAAGCACTTGCATTGCTGAATGTGTGCTCTGGTTTCTCAGGTGATAACTAACTCTGCATTCGAGCTTCCGCGATCTCATCCTGCCTTGTTGTTACACCACAACCATAAGCAGCAGTTCTGAAAGTTGTTGTGTTGTTTTGCAGGTAAGGCAATTCTGAAAATGAATAGAGAACGACTGGATGGAGATTTCCTTCCCTCCCCACCACCACCTTTGTCGCTAGACCAGAGACATAAATAGCTGATTGCGCAAGATGTTTTTAGCTGGTGATGAGTGAGTGGAGTGAGCATGCAGGTCATGGCCATCAGCATAAAATTGAAACCCAGAATGGGAAAGTTATAATTGAGACTTGTAAACCGCATTGGTTTACTCTGGCATTTGTGATGCTCTGACACCAGCCCACAATGTACACAAAGTAAATTCCTGAGCATTGGAGCCAACACGTACAAATGATGAAACTGCTCCATTTAATGTGAATGCGAGACAGCTGCAAGAAACCAGGCTATCTGCTGGAGTGTTTCACCACATGAAACTCTTTCACCAGTATTCTGCGCAGACATCTGAGATTGATACAAAATATTGAAGTGTAACTGTAACACCTTTTGTGTTCCTGGCAGTCATGTGGAAGTCTGGTTTAGTGTCACCAGAAACACTTGTGCTTCTTCAGAATTAATCTTTGTCCAGATCAGATATTCATACTAGCTATATTTCTCCTTTATTGCACAAGTTGTACTCTAGCCTGGAGGGGCCCATCATCAACCAACCACTGGACGGCACAGTTTTGAGAGCAGGAATTTCTCTGCAGTCTGTCTGATGCTGAAACAATATTCCTTTACTTTGTCTCAGTCAGCTGAGCTGGCATTTAGAAGGCAATGATGAATCACGTCATCTATGTTTGCCTTCATGGAGAGGAGATTCTCAAGATATGGAAAATTGTAGACTCTGTCTATGGTCTACACTTTTGAGGACCTCATTATTGATCTTAATTGACTGGCCTTGGTGTTGTGATGTGGGACTGTTTGGAAGATAACTTTCGTTTTCTGGGTATTTAGTGAGAATCCCATTTTCGAAGAAGGAGTTGACAATGACCTGGGATTCAGTTTTGCAGTGACCGCACATGCAAGCATTAACTATGTGTGGAAGCTGTGTGATTTTGGTTTTGGGCTGAAGGTGTTATAGATTGAAGAGGTTCCCTGCAGTTCTGTAGATTATCTCCGTATCTGTGGGTAATTTGCTGGAGGTGAGATAGGAAAAGGGGGAGAGTTGGTGCAATGACACAGCCATGTTTAATCCTGTTCTTCAGTGCAATAGTGTTTGTGGTGGATCCATTAGTGAGGATCATGGCTTGCATCTAATCATGCAATAAGGGGAGAATGGCAACAAATTTCTGAGGGCAGCCAAATTTTTGGAGATTACTCCATCGACATTCCTGGCTGACAGAGTCAGAGGCTTTCATGAGGTTGGAAAAGACCACATACAATAATTAGTGCTGCTCCTAATTGCACTATTCTTGGATTTGCAGCACGGTGAAGATTATGTCTGTGTTGCTTCTCAATGGATGGAAACCACATTGTGATTCTGGGACAAGCTCCTCAGCCACTGGAAGGAGGCAATTGAGAGGGAACCTTGAAATGATCTTCACAATGGCTGACAGAAAGGAGACTCCTTTGCAATCTGACTTGTCACGATAACAGCATTCCTGAGAAGCCCGGCATGTACTCTTTTTTCCAGACGAGAGATATGAGGTTGTGCCAAGAGTGTATCTTTGTCTCAGAATTTTAATCGAGATTCAAGTGCGTTGTTTTTTTTTCAACTTTGCTCCAAATCAGGCTTGTCAAGACTGAGCTGTAAAGGGTATTGAGGAATGGAGCTGAGGATATTCGAAGACAAATCTGATACTAAGGTCATGGTCTACCAGGCAGCAGTGATTTCGGCGCTCCTATACGCTTAGGAGAATTGGGCAACCTACAGCAGGCATCTCAAAGCACTGCAGAAGTACCACCAGAAGAGTCTTTGCAAAATCTTCCAAATCCACTGGCCAGAAGACAGCTCAACAGCTAACTTGCCCAGGATCAAGGCACTAATCATTTGCCTTCGCGCATTGCTGTTTCCCATAAGAAGACAATTTCCCTCAGCTCAGTGATTCCCCTAATAGGCCAAATGAACTCAATAACTCTGCATATTGATAATCATGCCTGCTTGTTATTTCCTAACTCAGTGATGCAATGCTAAACACTCCCATGTGTCCCACCACCAAGTTGTTTAATGTTCCTCCCTTTTAATTATCATGGCATAGTTCAATTTAACTTGGTTTATTATACAGCTACCCATTTGTTAAAATGCTTTGTTTAGGACTTCATACATCCCTAACAGGAAATCTCAGAAATTCCGAGTGAAAAGCTAAACATATGTTGCAACAAAAAAGCTTGTGTATTCTAAAGCCCTTTTAATTTTTATTTCACAAATATTTAGCAGCTATGGCACATTTACTTCTTATCCAGTCACAGAATATGGGGGCGACAATGGCAAGGCCAGCATTTATTAATATTGCCTTTCAATCAAGTGGCTTGCTCGACCATTTTATAGTGCAGTTAACAGTCAGCCACACTGCTGTGGGTTTGGAGTCACGTGCAGGCCAGACCAAGTTAAGATAACAAATTTCCTTCTCTGAAGGTCCCTATTGAACCACACGGATGCTTATGCAAATCCAATAGGTTCATGATCACCATTACAAGTATTAGCTATTTTGCAGGCCTAAAATATTGCTCAGAATGTTTTGGCTATTCATGCTAACGGGATCTTCTGGTTCCATCTAAAGCACACCCCTGCCTTGGGCTTCCCGGTCGTGTAGGGTGGAGTCAAGAATTTCCCACCACCGGTGAACGACATGCCACCTCCCGCCAAGTGTAAGGTGCCACAGGGAAGCCAGAAAATCCCACCTATCATTTTTACCACTGTTTGCAGACACAATTAGGATATAACAGGATGCATGTTAGTTTTCTTCCTCTGCTCACTAATTTTCTTTCTCTCGTTTCAATGGAGTTGGCTTCTTGACAGGGCACAGTTCCACAAACTGTGGACCAAACCATGGACCTTCAGGTGATGTATTGATCACTAGTTCACTGTCTACATTCCCAGAGTCACAGGAACAGCCTGTGGTGCCTTATTTAATGCATCTCAGTGCTGACTGCATTGGTCACACTCTTCCCACTGAATCACAAAGTTATGGTTTTAAGTCCTACTCCAGCACCTGCGCAAAATCAATAAAGCTAATGCTTTATGTAATGTACTGAGGGTGTGTCACACAGTGGAGAGGTTGCCTTTTAGATGAAATGTTTAAAAACCAAAGCCCCAACTCTTTGCTTTGTTGGATGTAAAAGATCCCATTGCACTCTTTTGAAGAAGCGTTATCCTGAGTGATGTGGCTAATATTTATCCCTCAATCAACGTAACAAAGAATCTGATTATCTGATCGTTAGCATATTTCTGTTTGTTGGAGCTTGCTCTCTGTATATTTGCGGCTGCCATTCCTACAGTACAATAGTGATTACAATTCAAAAGTATTTCATTGGCTGCAAAGCGGTTTGAAACGTCCAGTGAAAAACATTCCATAAATGCAAACCCTTCTTTTTTGTTTGTCTTTTTTGTTTGTTTGTCTTTACTGTCTCTGTACAATTTGTATCAACCACTCCTTATGGTAGTGAGTTCCACATTCTCATTCATCTTTTGGTAAAGAAGTTTCATCTGAATTCCCGATCAGATTTCTTGGTGACTGCTTTATATTGATGGCCTTTCGTTATGCTCTTCCCACAAGAGTTAACATTCTCACTGTGTATCCTCTGTCAAAAGCTGTCATCATTCTATCAATTTCTATTTGATCACCTATGAGCTTCCTTCCTTCCTGATTGACATTTGCCGCTGGTGTTTCATTTGAAAAAGAATCAGTGAACGATCATGATCAGCATAAACCATTAAGGTGGAAACAAATTGACACTGTAACTACTGTGAAAATATAGCATACATGTTGTAAAATGCAGGTGGAACCCACCAAACCACTGGTGGCATAATGGCTGAGTGTATGTGTATATGTTGCAATGTTACTTTCATTTGGAAACCCGCTGAATACAGAAATTGAAATGGGAAAAAACGCGATGAGATAAATGTTTATCTTAATCACATGGATGGTACTCTGGTGAGAATGGATCACCAGCTCATTAAAAAACTCATTTATCTTTAATTGTCTTTTTTTAAATTCATTCGTGGGATATAGGCTTCGCTGGCTGGCCAGCATTTATTGCCCATCCCTAGTTGTCCTTGGAGGGTAGTTGAGAGTCAACCACATTGCTATGGCTCTGGAGTCACGTGTAGGCCAGATGAAGTAAGGACAGCAGATTTCCTCCCCTAAAAAACATTAGTGAACCAGATGGGTTTTCCCAACAATCAACAATGGTTTCATGGTCATTAGTAGATTCTTAAATCCAGATACATTTTTTATTGAATTCAAGTTCCATCATCAGCCGTGGCAGGATTCAAATCCTGATCCCCAGAACATTAGCTGAGTTTCTGGATTAATAGTCTAGTGATAATATCACTGGGCCATCATCTTTAAATCAGTGATTACTGCAAAATGATACAGACAAACATATTCTATACTACTCTACTTTCCAGATGCAGACGTTTAGGCTTAGTATCCACAATATATTCATAAATTCATAGAATCCCTACAGTGCAGAGATCATTTAGCCCATCAAGTCTGCACCGACCATAATCCTACCCAGGTTCTATTCATGTAACCCCACATATTTACCCTGCTATTCCCCCTGACTCTTGGGTTAATTTAGCATGGCCAACCAACCTAACCCTCAGATCTTTAGACTGTGGGAAGAAACAAGAACACCCTGAGGAAACCCATGCAGACAGTGACCCGAGGCCGGAATTGAACCTGGGTCCCTGGCACTGTTGAGGCAGCAGTGCCAACCACTGTGCCACCACGCCACCCAATTCAATGACTTTTGTTTCAGTTAAGTATCAATTGTCTGCTGCTCAGTAAACAGCATAATGGATACCAAAGAGAGAAAGTATGCATATTCTCATGTTATGGGGAGACTTGCTGATATGGGAATTCTGAAGGGTTAATGCTGTTAAATATTTAAGAAGTATTGCCATTTGTTCAACCCACTGTTGACCATTTGGAAGCCAAAATGAGGAATCTGCTAAATTGTTGACAATGCACAGAGGTTTTTCAATTGGACGGAAATCGCAAAGACGGTTTGTACTAAATAGTTCAGGGACTATTTGGAGATGTTAATTGTTTACATGCATGCTGCAATAAACAACCAACCTTTTCAAACTGATTTGGAAACCATTTAAATACTGTGGATTATATTACTCCACTGCAGGACAGAGAGGGCATCTAGCCATGTGGGTCAAAGGCAGTTGAAGCCATTCAAACAGAAAAACTGATGTCTGCACGCAACTGAATTGTGCCTTGTGCTCTCTCCATTCCACTGAGGTAGCGCCAAGTCGAAATTGGCTGTGCATTTAAATATGGTGCCACAGTCAAGACTGCTATTTGCTGCCCACTCCCACTTGCACTTGAGAAAGTGGTGGTGGGCCCAGCTGTTTGAGCATCTGGAGCTGCATCCGCAATGCTGTTAGGTAGCGAGCTCCAAAATTTTGACCCAACATTGAAGGAGCGATGGACAGTATATGTTGATTCCAGGAGAACGTGAAAGTGTTGGCATTCTGGTACATCTGCTGCCCTTGTCCTTTTGAGTGATGCAGGTCAGGGGTTTGGGGGGTGGAGCTGTTGATGAACTTTGCTGCAGTGCATCCTCCAGACAGTACATGCTGTAGCATGTTATGCTGATGGTGGAAGGAATTGAAGGTAGATGGGAGTGGGCATGGTCAAGCAGATTCCTTTGTCATGGATATTGTTGAATGTCTTGAGCTGGTGGCATGGTGGCACAGTGTGGTCAGCATTGCTGCCTCACAGTGCCAGGAACCAGGTTCAATTCCTGGCTTGGGTCATTCTCTGTGTAGGGTCTGCAAGTTCTCCTCGTGCCTGTGTGGGTTTCCTCCAGGTGCTCCGGTTTCCTCCCACAGTCCAAAAGACAAGCTGGTTAGGTCATTCGGGGATTTTCACAGTAACTTCATTGTAGTGTTAATGTAAGTCTCCTTGTGACACTAATAAATAGAAAAAAGAGTGCTTGGCAAGTTGCACCCAAGCAGGTAAGCGGGGAATATTTCATCACATTCCTGAATTGTCCCTTGTAGATGTTGGAGAGGTTTGAAAGTCCGGAGGTCAACCATTCATTGCTGAATACCCAGACTCTGCCTTTGTAGCCACAGTATTTATGTGGCTGTTCCAGTTCAGTATCTGGTCAAAGATGACCCACAGGGTGTAAATGGTGTGGACTTGGTGACAACAATGTCATTGAATGTCAATGTGAGGTGGTTATGCTCTCTGTTATTGAAGGTCATTACCTGACGCTGAGTTGCATGGATGTTAGTTGCCACTCATCAGCCCGAGACTGGTTGTCGCTTAGGACTTGTTGCATTAGACTGTTTCATTAAATGCAGAACTGCAAACTAAAATGGACACTGCAATTATCAGTAAGCAGCCCCAGTTTTGAACTAATGATGGAGTGAAGGCCATTGATGAAAAAGCTGCTTTGGATGTTGCCCTGAGAAACTCATAGAATTATATAAGATATATAACAGAGAAACAGGCCATTCACCCCAACCTGTCTATGCAAGGTGTCTATGCTGCACCTGTGCCTCCTTTCAAACTTCGTCACCCAACTCGTAACCCTCCATACATAGTTCCTCTTTTACTTATCTGACCTCTCCTTGTAGTATCTGTACTATTTGCCTCAAGTAGCCCCTGTAGTATTGATTCCATGTTCTCATCACTCATACAGTGATGTCTTTTGTATCAGGTGGGACTCCAGACATTAAAGAGATTTTCCCTTGAACCCCAGTGACTTACTAGGACTTTTTGGTGCTATGCTCAGTCAATTGCTGTTTTGGGCAGTCACTCTCACCTTGCTGCCAAAATTCAGCCATTGAATCCAGATTTGTATCATTGTTGCAATGAAGTCTGAGGCTGAAATTGGAACCTAAACTGAGATTGGTGAGTAATTACTGAGTAAGTGTTGCTTGATAATCCTGCATGTCTTATTTTATTTATTGGTGTCACAAGTAGACTTACATTAACACTGCAATGAAGTTACTGTGAAATTCCCCAAGCCGCCACACTTTGGTGCCTGTTCAGGTTCACTGAGGGAGAATTTAGCATGGCCAATGCACCTAACCAGCATGTCTTTCAGACTGTGGGAAGAAGCCAAAGCACCCAGAGGAAATCCCACGCAGACACGAGGAGAATGTGCACACTCCATGTGGACAGTTACCCAAGGCTGGAATCGAACCCGGGTCTCTGGTGCTGTGAGGCTGCAGTGCTAACCACTGTGCACAGTGCCGCCCTTCTGAATCAAAAGTATGAGAACTATCACTGAGCCACAGTTGGTTGGATTACCTTTTGTGGACAGGACATACTCAGACAACTTTTCATATTGTGGGATAGATGTCAGTGTTGCAGCTGCACTGGAGCAGCTCAACTAAGGGCGCGGCTAGTTCTGGAACGCAGGTCTTCAGTGCTACAGCAGGGATATTGTTAGCTGGTAACAGGGTATATTACTGTGCATAGAATAGATTTGTTCAAGTGAATGAAAGCCTGCGATCTAATATATGCACAAACTGCTCAAGCTTGAGTTTTGTATACATAGTTACTTAGCAGCACTTCTGTCCGAATGGCAGCCCTGTTGTTCCTGTCAGAACTAGCTGTACGGGCAATTAAAAAGAAGAATCACAGAGGCATGCAGGTACAGACACACAAAACATGCCTACATTGTTATGTGTTAACTTTAAAAACACATAGCTCGAAGGAAGTTGCAAGGCAAGCATAACTTGGGATTTCAAAACTGCGGAATTTTTGATGAGGTATGTTCTGAAGTCATCTAAATTGCCTTGGTAATGTTTGATGCTTGTTCCTCCCTTCTGTGCCTTCTAAAATACTTTCTTTAAAATGTTCATTTCTTCTGGAAAATCAGACGGATGCTGTTTAAGCGTGCTGCTTTCTGAAATTATACACCCACTGTTGTCAGTGAGAAGAAACATATTGAAGCCAATTTTCTCCTCCTGAGGTGACAGCACAAATTTTGGCAGAAGGTCTGGCACTAATGTGACTGACAACCAAACCACCCCCCTTCCCTCACGGTGAAAAAAAACTCAACTCCTATCTGCTTGTGTGTAATTAAAAACAAATATTTAAATAAGATGTTAAAAGAGAACAATGCTCTGCATCAGCTTATTTTACAATTCAGAACATTTCCCAGCAAAGCCACAACTCCCTCATCCCCAAGATGGGCATTAACCAAAAATGTCATATGTTTGATAAATGGAGAATTGCATTTTATTTTATTCCCATTTTCTTTCATTGTTCTAAGCCCCATCTTGTCAGTATCAGAACATTATTTGCAGTAGCATCTGACCCTGCAAAATAATGAACGTAAACCATGCAAACCTATTCTAAATGTGGTTTGAAAGTTTACGTGCCTGCTCTTTGGCTTACATGACTTACAAACAATATAAGCCAATATTATCTTTGGAAGCAAAATACATCTTCTCACTGGTGTTGTTCACATTTGCAGGAGATGTATGTGTACGTTGTTTGTTGGGTAGTAAAGGTGAAAGGTAAGTATGGACATCTATTTTTTGAATACTTCTTCAATCATTTAATGATGGCATATGTTGATTAAGTAAATGTATACATGAGAATTGCATTTCCTTGTATTGTGTGAGTGTGTTTAAGGTGTTTCCCAATAGAGTTAGTGCATGTGGCTACACTTATGGCTAGTTAGCAATTCCTATCAGATAATATTGCGCTAAGGCCCACAATCCAGAAGATACTAGGCTCCATCCCCAATTAAGGACCTTTAAAGGCAGTTCTTATTTCTGAATTAAAACTGATTTTTTTTTTAGCTGTCTTTTGTTTTAAGAAAAAGTAAGAAACTAAATCCCACCTTCAGGATAAATCAGAGAAGACTAGTTTTTACTTTGAACATCACTAAATCTCAAGAAAACAAGCAAGAGACAAAGAGGCCAAAGGAGGCTGTGCTTTCACAAACTCTATCTCAAATTTTCTACCTGTCTTTCAGGTTGAACGAGGTTTCTCTTTGTTAAATCCATGGCTATTTCATACACTTAGTGTATTGTTCAGCTTTTCGATGGCCACATTTCAGCTGATGGTGATTGGAAAGCACATTTTGCTTCTAAATTCAGGTGCTACACTGCAACTTAAACAGTAAGACAGAAACTTGTTAAATTAACTTTGTAAGTCATAGTCAAGTAACATCAGCAAAGGAACTTATCCAAGCTGCCCTTTCTGCCCAAACTTAGCTCTGAAGTTGGCCAGGAATGTGCTGACATTGTACCAGTTATATCACTGTATATGCCACCTGGGCACTTTGTCATACACCTCACATCATGGTGGTACCAGAGCTATGCATGCATTTCTCAGCATCAACAAGAACAGGTGGCCCCCTCAACATCATCTCTGACTTTTTCAGTTCTTTGTTGGAATGCTTGAGCACGTAAGGGAGCCACCAGCTGGAATGCAACTGGCATCTATTCCAAGCATACTTGTCTCATTAGCCTCACTGAGAGTCAATGTTGCAGAACACCTCATGTGTTCTGTGAATGTCAGTGCCCCCATTCAGAGTGCTGCACCATACTGCTCTCCACAGGGTTGGTCATTCTCTCAATGAATGAGCTCAAAACCCTGAAACATTACAGTGCACACGTGGTGAATTGATTCATTCATTAACCTGTGGATACACTGCTGGTCCGGGCGTACCCACCTGTAGTCTGATTCCTGTAGCTCTGCCCAGCTGAACATCGCTGTGTCAGTTCTCCAGCTCAGACAATCACACTGCTTCTCTCACCTCCTCCTACTCACTTGTCAAGCATTCCTAACCCTGTGCCACCCATTTCAGGGCTGTAAAAGGAGCCTTGGAGGTTTGTGATCAACACTGGTGGAGGGTAGGCTTGACTGACTTGATGGTGCAAGCTTGTTCCTTCCTTCTCAGTAGATGATGATCAAGATATCTAGCTGGCATGCCTTGGCTCCTAGATCCTCCACATCTGTCTTGAGGGAGACAGAAGAAGGTGGCTATGCTAAATCACCTCTGTCAGCAGATGTTGCTGTTGGAGACAGACTGCCAATCTTGCTTTTGCCCATTCCCTCCAGCACTACATATCGGCCTCCTCCTTGATAATCCGATGGTCAGATGTGGAAAGAGGGTGAGAGTCACGATCATCATGCTCTTCATCATTACTTCCAGCTGCACTAACACTAATGATGATACTGTCTCCAGCATGACCTCCTGCAACCTTTCTAGCAGTAGCTCTGTAAAGCTTTCTGGCCATGCAGGATTTGACTATTCCAAAGAACATTGTCCTCAGTCTCAAGTGTACTCATGTCCTGTATCCAGTTAGACTGGGAAGGCAATGGTGTAGTGATACGCTACTGAACTGGTAATCCAATGACCCAGAACAAGACCTGGGGACTTGTGTTCAAATTCTGCCATGGCAGATGGTGAAATCTTTTCGGCAGCATGGTGGCACAGAGGTTAGCTTCACAGTTCCAGAGCCCAGGTTCAATTCCGGCCTTGGGTGACTGTCTGTATGGAGTTTGTACATTCCCCCCATGTCTGCATGGGTTTCCTCTGGGTGCTCCATCTTTTTCCCACTGTCCAAAGATGTGCAGGTTAGGTGTATTGATACTGGTAAATTTGTAGGGGTACAGGGAGATGACCTAGGTAAGATACTCTGTCAGAGAGTCAGTGCAAACTTGATGGGCCGAATGGCCTCTTCTGTACTGTGAGGATTTTATGGTTGATTATATGATTCTATGATTGCAGACCTGGACTGGTCATCTTACCAGTCATGATGTGGAGATGTACTTGGCCAATGTTGTCTACCTGATATGCTGCAGGAAAGGATGACCCGAGACATGGTACATTGGGGAGACCATGCAGACACTACGACAATGGACAAATGAACATTGCTCGACAATCACCTGGCAAGACTGTTCACTTCCTGTTGGGGAATACTTCAGCGGTCACAGGCATTCGGCCTCTGATCTTCAGATAAGCGTTCTCCAAGGCGGCCTTCACCACACACAACAGCACAGAGTCGCTGAGCAGAGACTGATAGCCAAGTTCCACACACATGAGGACGGCCTCAAACGGGATCTTGGATTCATGTCGCACTATCTGTAACCCTGACAACTTGACTGCGCTTATAAAATCTCACTAACTTTCCTGTCTGGAAACAGTACACATCTTTTTAACCTGTGCTTAATGCTCTTTCCACTCTCATTGTCTGTACCTTTAAAACTTGATTAGCTGTAAAGACTCACATTCCAATCATTATTCATGTAAATTGAGTTTGTGTCTTTATATGCCTTGTTTGTGATCAGAACTCCCACCCACCTGACGAAGGAACAGCCAGTTCCAAAAGCTAGTGGTGTTTGCTACAAATAAACCAGTTGGACTTTAACCTGGTGTTGTGAGACTTCTTACCATCTGGCTAATCCACAGATGACCATTGAAGCATTTACAACACTGCGTGCAGGTCTTCTTCACCATGCTGTGGGCAATTCCCTCCTGTCACCTTCAGCAGCCCTGGCTTGCTGGCCTTTTCCTGCTGCTCTCCAAGAGCAGTATTACACAGTGATGCTGCCAATTTCAGAAGGGGCATTGCTGAATTACGGGGCTATACTTGGATGGGCGCCTCTCCTCTTGTGCCTTCAATTTTCCATTAAACCAGCAACCACAAAAATGGCTGCTGCCAATTCATCTTTTAATCACAGACACCTTGCTGCTCTCCCTGTTTCCATTGTCCTGAATTTGACAGTGACTGCACACCCTGGCCACTTCTTTTTAAATTCTTTCATGGGATATGGATGTCACAACAAGGTCAGCATTTGTTGAATTACTCTTGAACTGAGTAGACAGCTTGGAGTCAACCACATCGCTGTGGGTCTGGACTCACATGTTGGCCAGACCAGGTAAGGATGGCAGATTTCCTTCACTGAAGGATGTTAGCAAACCAGATGAGTTTTTCTTTTCCCCCAACAATCAACGGTAGTTGTCATGGTCACCATCACTATGGCCAGCCTTATGTTCCAGATTTATAACTGAATTCAAACTCCACAAGCTGCTGTGGTGGGGTCTGATGCTATTTCGCAAGTGCTGGGTGATTGGTCCAGTGACATGACCACTCCACCACCATCTCTCTCAAATTGGGCTGTTCATTAAAATTTGTGTTGGGCATTAGGAGTGATGTGATGCAGGGTTATGACACAGAAACACTTTTGATGTTGGGTTCCCAGGACAAAAATTCAGCCCTTGAGGCCTGAGCTGAGACTTGAAACATGAATACTTGATAATGTACTTAGAAGACTGGGTGCACTAATTTAAGTGTATTCTCACAGAGGATAGAGCCCTCGGAAAGCCAGGGGATTCCATTTTTATGTATATTTCTGTTATTCCCCATTTGGAAAGATGATTCAATAAATAAAGCAGAGTTTTATTTGCGACATACATTAACATAGAATCCTGCGCGCATATTTTAAAAATTCTTTATGAAATCATGTATTATTTTATCAAAGTTTCACTTTTTTTTAAAGTTAATTTATTAGCGTCACAAGTAGGCTTACATTAACAGTGCATTGAAGTTACTGCGAAAAATCCCTAGTTGTCACACGCCGGCGCCTGTTTGGGTACACTGAGGGAGAAATTAGTATGGCCAATACACCTAACCAGTACGTCTTTCAGACTGTGGGAGGAAACCGGAGCACCCGGAGGAATCCCACGCAGACACAGGGAGAACATTAGACTCCACACAGACAATGACCCAAGCCAGGAATCGATCCTGGGTCCTTGACACTGTAAGGCAGCAGTGCTAACCACTGTTCCATCCCAACTGTAATGGTTGTAATAGTAATAATAGTTGTAATAGTTGTATTATAATAGTTTAACAGGGTTCATCGAACATTAGCTGCATCGATATTTTGTTTGACGTACCTGTTGCTAGAAGATTGAATCATTCCCGACCAACCCAATTTTTGACCGAACACAGCACAGTGCAATAACTTATCTGCTGACAGGCTGGAGCGTGTTCACTCTCATTTGCATTTTGAGCAGGCAGGTGCAGCAATTCTGGATTTGTCCTAAAGCATTACTCATAGGTCTGAAGTGTCTCAACAGCCCTGAAAGAGAACACCTGCTGGCGTACCCACCCTTGCTAGGCTGTACCTGCTGCACATATTTGTATTGTTATTAATTGAGATGGCTCGAGGCAGCTATGTCATACGCGGCAAAACAACTCCCAATTGTCTTATTACACTTTAAAGTGGCGTCTCGCTCGCTTTCAAACAAATCACATTCTCGGAGCCAAAAACATGCCTCGACCCAGCTTCTGAAGTATGGCATTTACAATATTTACTAAGCTCCAACATGCCTCTGCGAGTCATATTTTTGATGTTTGGACGATGTTACATGTAATATAACGCAAGACTCAACCTGCAAACAACAAAGGCTTCTTTTAGTCAAGCGTCGATAAGAATTTTAAACGCTTTTTTTTCAAAAATGGTGCACTTAGTGGCCCAAAAGTCCATTTTTCTTACTGTTACTTGTTTCAAATGGATTCATGCTTCCTTTAAAAAAAACACTCAAAGGAGTGTCAGAACGTGTTAAACTTTTTGTCCGCTAATATTCCCAACAATAACACTTATCCTCGTATATTTTTTTGAGGGATGTGGGGGAGAATTGGCTCCTCTGCATAGAAAGTGAGACAAAAATCATAAATTTAGAAATAATACGATTTTGGTATGCTTAGCACACAGATGGATCTTTTCCTCAAAACTTCAGATGACTTGAATTTAAAGGACTTGCCATTTTAGCAGGAAGATATGCCAGCAGTTTTCATTATTTTTTCCAGCAATAACATTTTTCAAGTCATTTTAGGTGTATTAATTTGGCAAGAACTTCCAAAATAGCTTGAATTTAGACATGATTCAGAGACCCCACAATTTGTTGTCTTGCCTATTTTGGGAATTCCAATGATTAAATGATACCAATTTGCTTTCCTAATGTGCCCTTATTTCAGATGGCATGGTGGCACAGTGGTTAGCATTGCTACCTCAGAGCGCCAGGGACCTGGGTTCGATTCCTGGTTTGCATCACTGTCTGTGTGGAGTCTGCACGTTCTCCCTGTGTCTCTGCATGTTCCAGTTTCCTCCCACAGTCTGAAAGAGTGAATAAAAGAGGGGCACAGAGGCAAGGTAGCAGAGTTCAGAGAAATAACCAACATTTTGAATGATCAGATTAGCTTCAAAACTAGAGAGAGGAGCAGTAAGACTTAAGTCTTGCTGAATTTCAAACAAAAATCCTCAGGTTGCTGTAAGTATAATCTTGAATTATCCTTCACTTAGTTACATGAGCAATGGAAGAATTAAAAGCTTAGAAATGTTGCTATGCAGTGCTAAGCAGCCTCGTAAGACTGCAATGTGATAGGGAGGAAGCACAGACACTCATCGTCCTCCTTAGCTGAGAGTAGCTGAACACTTAAAGCAAATGTATTAATATTCACTCCCACAAGTGTGCTAGTGGTAAAGGCCAAGGGTTGTTGCATAGAAATATTACCTCAGACAAGTTTTAGACCCTTTACATATGCAATTAAAGGGTCCAATACCTGTTTGGGACCTACTTGTTCAGGCACAACCAATGAAGCTGAACGTGGAACAAGGAGGAGCTGAGCTTTTCAACTCATTGTGTCATCATAGACTCCTGACAGTGCAGAAGGAGGCCATTTGGCCCATCCAGTTTGTGCTGACAACAATCGCATCCAAGCCCCATTCCCTCAACCCCACATATTTACTCTGATAATCCCTCTAACCTATGCATCTCGGAACACTAAGGGGAAATTTAACACGACCAATGCACCTAACTCGCATATTTTTGGACTGTGGGAGGAAATTGGAGCACCTGGATGCAAACACAGGGAGAACGTGCAAACTCCACACAGACAGTGACCCAAGTTGGGAATCGAGCACAGGTCCCTGTCCCTGTGAGGCAGCAGTGCTAACAACTGTGCGACCATGCCACCCAATAATGGTCTCTTTATCACGTCATCATCTCTGCCCTTCCCCACCATTATTCTACCTACTGATCCATTCGGTCCTCTTTTTCTGATTGCCTACTTTCTAGTCCACTTCAATCATTTTCCTGAGGGTCATTGTTGATGTCGCATTGGCCCAGTCTCCCATCTTACTTCACCGGCAAAGAGTCTGAAAAAGGGTGCACTAAAATTTTCTGGCCATTTATAATCTCATCAGATATCAGCATTTGCTAAGTGCTAAGGAACCAGCAAACCCAAGTTATACTTTCAGATCGGCATTGATTTTGATCTCGGAAAGATATTCCTTGTGAATAAGCAAGCATATGCTTACTCAGCCCTCTGATTGATACCTGAATACTAATACATTCCCAATGAGCAGATAGGACAAATGAGCTCTTCATAGAATCTTACAATGCAGAAGGAGACCATTTGCTCCATTGAATCTGCACCGACCACAATTCCACCCAGGCCCCATCCACATAACCCCATGCATTTAGCTAGCTAGTCCCCCTGACACTCAGGTACAATTTAGCATGGTCAATCCATCTAACCCGCACATTTTTGGACTGTGGGAAGAAACCAGAGCACCCAGATGAAACCCACACAGACACACGGAGAATGTGCAGATTCCATACAGATAGTGACCCAAGCCAGGAATCGAACCTGGGTGCCTGGTACTGTGAGGCAGCAGTGCTAACCACTGTGCCACCCATCCTTAAATGACCATTTTGTAACATTTGCTGTTGTACTCTCGGCCATGTGAAGCTATCTTCAGGATATCTTGCAACACTTGTCGAAATTTATACAGCAACTTGGTTAAACTGCACTATTGGCTTTGAAGGAAAGCCAAAGTCACTTCACATCGGCGCAAAATACATAGCGTAACTGGGCTGGTAAAGTTTGTTTACGATTGCTACAAATGAAATAATTCTGCATATGAGAAAACTATTTGGAAACATGACTTTTACAGAATTAAGATGGCACTTCGGTAACAGCTGCAGGCACGAGTGTTTAATATATGCTTACACAATGGAGAATAGGTGTACGTCTGTGTATTAGAACGTCACATGAAATGAAGAGGCTTGCAGTCTGCAGTGATTGTAGCCTCCAGCAAGGATTTTGCAAGTGAAGCAGGTAATTGCAGGCAGGGTAGAGGTATGCTTTCGGACACCTGTCTGGCACGTTCCAAAGAGAAGGATATGGATTTATGTGGCAGGTTTGCACACGTCAGGATGAAGCTTGGATGTTATCATACTGCTTTAACTTCATTGAATATCCTTGTAATGATCAAACTATGCACATATTTATCATAAAGGATCGGCTGGCTATCTGTAAACACTTGATTCAGAGTTTTATGAAATGCAAACTGCTTGTTATTTCTGCTGCCTCTAATTGATTTAAAATAAAATTGAATACTTTGCTAGTCTTTTTATCTGAAATACTACAATCAGCAAGTACTCCATATTCTACTTGTATTTGTATAAGAGAAGCATTATAAATACATTTCAACACCAAATTACAGAAAGAGACATTAGGGCACATGGCTAAAAGCATGGTGACAAATGTGGTTTTAAGGAACACCTTAAATGTGGACAGAGAAATAGAGGGGTGAAGGAATTTAAGGAAGGAATTCTTGTGATTTGATTTGATTTAATTTGATTTGATTTATTATTGAGGTGCAACGCCTGCTCCAATCCGCTTGGATGATATATATATCAAGCCCAAGACAGGAAGTGGCTAACCTGTCTTGTCAGCTTTGATCTAGAAAGCTTGTCTCACTTGTTGAGACTTTGAATTGGACTTTGATTGGATTGAATTAAATAATACCAAAAAAAAAATTATTGTTACGTGTATTAGTATACAGTGAAAAGTATTGTTTCTTGCCCATTAAACGAAGCATATTGCACATAGGGAAGGAAAGGAGAGAGTGCAGAATGTAATGTTACAGTCATAGCTAGAGTGTAGAGAAAGATCAACTTAATGAGAGGTAGATCAAACGTCTGACAGCAGCAGGGAAGAAGCTGTTCTTGGTTGGGTTGGTAGTGATCTCAGACGTTTGTATCTTTTTCTCAATGGAAGAAGATGGAAGAGAGAATGACAGGGCACATGGGTCCTTGATTATGCTGCATGCTTTTCTGAGGCTGGGAGACGTGTAGATAGTGTCAATGGATGGGAGGCTTGTTTGAGTGATGGATTTGGCCTCATTCACGATCCTTTGGAGTTTATTGTGGTCTTAGACAGAGCAAGAACCGTACCAAGCTGTGATACAACCGGAAAGAATGCTTTTATAGTGCACCTATAGAAGTTGGTGAGACTTGTAGCTGACATACCAAATTTCCTTAGTCTTCTGAGGAAGTGACGGTGTTGGTGGGCTTTCTTAACTATAGCATCGGCATGGAGGGACCAGGACAGGTTGTTGGTGGCCTGGGCACCTAAAAACCTGAAACTCTCAACCATTTCTACTTCGTTCCCATTGATGTAGACTATGCTTCTTGAAGTCAAATCCCATTCTGCTATTGGCCCGTTTATTTACGGCCGAGGTAGCTGAGGCACCATGATTGCATCAATTGTGAAGCAATTAAATTTAGCAGTGCTCAGGATGCCAAAGTTAGAGGAGTACAGATATTTATGAGAATTCTGGGGTTGGAGGAGGTTGTAGAGATGGGAAGGGGTGAGACTGTGAAAAGATTTGAAAATGTGGGTGAGAATTTTTGATCAAGGCATTGTTTATCTGGAAAGTGACCGAAGTCAGCAAACTGGCTGATAGCAGAATGGCTTTTGGTGCAACTAAGGAGCAGAGTTTTGGGTAACCTCAAATTCTAATACGATTAGAAAGAATGTTCATGATGGTGGCGGAGTCCAGAACTTGGAGTCATAGTTTGAAGGTAAGGGGTAAACCTTTTAGTATTGAGATGAGGAGAAATTTCTTTACCCAAAGATTGGTGAATCTGTGGAAGGCATTATCACAGAAAGTAGTTGAGGCCAAAACCTTGTGTGATTTCAAGAAGAAATTAGATATAACTCTTGGGGCTAAAGGGTTCAAGGGACATGTGCAGAAGGCGTGATCAGGATGTTGAATTTGATGATTAGCCATGATCATAATGAATGGCAGACCAGGCTCGAAGGGCTGAATGGCCTACTCCTGCTTCCATTTTCTATGTATGTTTCTATGGTATGATGGGAAGAACATGGGAGGCCAGCCAGAAGCAAATTGAAATCGTCAAGCGTAGAGGCAACAAAGGCATGGATAAGCAGCAGATGAGCTGAGGCAGTGGCAAGAGTTAGGTGATGGTACGGAAGCGGAAATAGTTGGATATAGTGACAATACAGATAATGTGGTTGGAAACTCATCTTGGAATCAAATGTGACAGAAAGTTTTGAGCAGTCTGTTTCAGGCTCTGACAATTGCAAGGGAAAGGGATGGGCGGGGGCGTGGCTAGAGGCAAGAGTTTGTGATAGACACTGAAGACAATTGTTCTGGTCTTTCTGGTATTAAGCTTTACAGCATAGAAACCAGTCAGCTGAACATGTCTGCAGGGACTTGTTGGTCAAGTAAAGCAAAACTAATCCCACTTCTCCTGCAACCCACCCCTCAGAGGACCTTTTCTGCATTTCATATATATTAAGGAGAAATGAATAAACGTAACATTGTCTCAACCACTCACCTTGGCCAAACATTCGACACTGTAACATTTTCATGCTTAAAGATATTTTACTTAATCTCTTTCCTGGAGCCCACAAACGTTGAAGGTTGGAATTTTCTGCTATCCACAACTGTTCATAGTTTTTTAAAGCTCAAATAAAACTCCTCTTAGCCATCCAGTGGAATTGACTTTGCTTTCAGAAAATAATTCTGTTAAGCACCCTGAACCAAAGATGCTGAATTGGAGAGGGCGAGAGAACGAAGTCAATTCGTCCTTGGGCCACATTGGAATGAATCAGGTAAGCTGTGCAACCGGTCAGGTGCTCCTGTGCAGTGTGCAGCCCCTCCACCTTCCTTAAAACCTGTTCACCAAGTGTTTGGCCACCTGTCCTCATCCCTCCTTCGACAGCTCAGTGTTAGTCTTTGTCTGATTCCGCCTTGGAAATGCCACATGAAAGCTGCCCCATAGATGCAAGATTTTACTGTTATCGTTAGGGATAATTGGGAAAACAAAGTGGTTCAGATCAAAATGAGCAGAACTCGAGGTGGACAAGTCATTGAGTAATGATGGTGTTATTCTAAACTCTTGAAAAAAAGAGTCAGAGGAGATTGCAGGATCTCTGGATTGTCATATTAAAATATATGAGCGTACTATGAGAGCGGCCATTTAAAGAATAGGGAGAAAAATGAAATGGGTAACTATAATCCATTACATTAATGTCAATTGTGGGAAAATCTTCAGATTCCACAATTCAGAATAAAATTAATGAACCCTTGACGATGCATCGGTTAATGAAGGGCAGTCAGTGCTGATTTGTAAAAGACAGGGTTATATCCTCAGGTCCTGGAATTTGTCAGTCCTTAGTACCGTTATTTTTCTGATACTATTTTCCAGCTTATGTTAACTTTGGCACGTTTCTGTCCTTAGTTTAATGGAATGTCAGGTATATTATCCTCTTCCTTGATTGTGAAGACTGACATAAAGTAATTATCCAACAGTCTACCATTTCCTTGTTTTCATTTCTTATATTAACCCCATCTGTTTTTAAAGGGCCCCCATTACCCCTGACTATATTAACTTCTTTATTTTAGTGTCCCCTTACTTCCTACTTTTTATGTACACCAGATTTTTATTTAATGCGATACAGATCCCTTTAATGTTGACATCCTCTATTCAGTTCATTTTAATTTATCCCTGAGACCTAATTAACTACCCTGATTATGTATTGATAAATGTTTACTTATTTCTGTTGGCCATAGGTTTAAATGACTTGGCTTCTCTTTTGCACTCTCGCTAAATTTCCATTGTTCTTTTAACAGACTCTCTCACCCTGTGCTCACAGCTCCACACATTAGCTGATATTCCTCACATGCATACCTTTTAGAAACCAGCCTGTTACAATTGGTCGACAGCCGACTGCAATAATTAGCATCCAGTCAAGTATTCGCTTATGGCAGATGAACTGTCAACTGCCTTTGACTGGCAGTTATAATGTAAAATCCAACCCCTTGTTTTCTTATGGGGTGCCACATTCCCCACCCACACCTCCAACCAAATGGCCAGTCCAGAGCCAGTCCACCAAATAGCCAGCTGTCATTTGACACCTGCTGGGGCGTTAATTGACTCAGGGCATGACTTTCGCCCCCATTTCAACCATTTGGCTCTGTGGTTTCAGCAGTGCCAGGAACATGTGGTGGCCACTGCTGGGACTGCATCCAGTCCTTGAAGACAGGGCCTGGCTGACAGGTTCCAGTGAGGAGGGTGAAGGAGAAAGCTAAAAGCGAGGGTCTGACATTGGGGGATGTCTTTGATGGGCACAGCGAACCCCGAAGTAAATCAACACCACCACCCACCCTCTTGCCTGACACCAATTCAACCAGCATAAACTGCTGGGCTATACACGTGGCCAGTGCTTCCCCCCTGCTGTGGGCATAATTGTGGCAGGAACGGGATGAGTCACTTAAGTGACCATTAATCGGCCACTCAATAGCCTCAAAGGTGGGCTGGCCATCCAATCCTTTCAGTCCCCTTCCCGACAATAAAATAGGAAACACAATGGGGGAGGACGGGAAGGCCACATACTCCATTTTATAAGTCCCCTCACTGTCTGGGGTTTACATTACTTAGCCATAAGGAAAGAAGAGATTTTCATTCTTGGAACTTCTTCGGAATAATTATTGGTGTAACCCTGGTGGAACTGTCTGAAGTTAATGCTTTAAATCATATTTTTGAAAGGTTCACAATGCAGGGCAATTACCCAGAGGGAGTTAGCACATAAAAGTTTATCTATTTATTAGTCACAAGTAAGCCTTACATTAACACTGCAATGAAGTTACTGTGAAATTCCCCTGGTTGCCGCAGTCCAGCACCTGTTTGGTTTAATGCACCTAACCAGCGCATCTTTCGGACTGTGAGAAGAAACTGGAGCATCCGGAGGAAACCCACGCAACACGGGGAGAATGTGCAAAATCCACACAGACAACGGACCAAGCCAGGAATCAAACCCAGATCCCTGGCACTGTGAGGCAGCAGCAATAATCACTGTGCCACCGTGCAGCTCTTGGGCAATTGCCATACAAATGCTAGCTGTAAAGTTCCAAGAGGGATTCCCTAATACACCTTTTGGTAAATCTCCTCTAATCCTACACCAGGGAACTCTAAAGTTAAGGTTCAATATCTTAATGATGAGACAGAGCGACAGCAGAGAAGGAAAGAACAGGAAACAAATCCTGCACTTTGGATCCACCTTGTGAGATGTCCTGCCCAAAATGTCCAAAGACCTGCAGGCCCAGAATCAGTTCAGTTACATGAAGATTCATGCTAAAACCACAAACTCGAGTAGACATCTTGAATGAAGAGACTGTGAATGATGGCAGAGACAATTTTTATCCATTCTGTATCTGCCTCTTTCATTTTCCCTGTGTTATCTCTGTCCCCATTCCTGTCCAGCTCCCTGTCCCTGTCTCTGTCCCCATCCCTGTTTTTGCCCCTGTCCCTTTTCCTGACTCTACTCCACCCCTGTATTTGTCCCTATCCCTTTTCCTGCCCCTCTCTATCCCTTTTCCTGTCTTCCATGGGCTTCAACTTTGCTAACAAACTTATTCTGTGGCTCTTTACCAAACACCTTTTGGGAGTTCACATATCTACACCACATCAACCACATGGCCCTCATTAAGGCTGGAATTTTCCACTGTTGTTGGCACTCAGCCAACTTGCTTATTGCAGTGGGACCGGAGAATCCCAGCCATGGACGAGGTCAGAGAACTCCGGCCTAAATCTCTTTATCTCGTCAAACACTCGAGGCCAGGTTTTTCAGTTTCGCCTGCCTCAAAACCGGAAATGCCCACCCGAGATGGACGGACCTTTCAATGGCTCTGTCAAATTATCCATTCTGCCCTTGACAGTTCCCAAAGAGGGAAAGTCTTGAACATCTAGCCCTCAATCAGATTATTCAAACGTGATTTGTCTTCAACAAATCCATGCCAGCTTTTCTTAATTAATCCACGCTTGTCCGAGTGACGGTTAATTTTGTCCCAGCAAGTCACAGCAAAGCACCAAGTCATTTTCTTTCAGTTATGGAGGGCACCTGTCGTGGGGATTGCATTTGGTGATTGAAGTGCTGGGGAAATAGATCTAACTAAGGAGCTCAGTTGCATGCGTACCTTTATTTGTAGGCATATGTTGTATTGTCTTTACATTCTTGCTACTGTAGCCAAAATAGTTGACTTTTTTATTGGGAACTTTTGAACTGATGCTTTTTCCACTACCCCTACTTTCATCGCAATGAATTTAGGCTGCAAGACAATCATGATTTGCTGACTTTAAAACTTTTCTGAACGAACATTAAAAAGGACATTTTAACAATACGCCGTAGTTCAGTCATGAATGCTAAGCAGTCTTAACTCTTTTAATGTGCTGTGTCAGATTTCTTTTTAAGCAACTGCTGAAATGATCTTTTCTGTGAGTTATGAAGCAGATAACATTTCAAGCTGTAAGGAAACTCTTACTTGCCCAATGGAATTGTGTTCTGTATAAAAAGTAAAATCTTTCCTGATTCATAATTTGGCTGCGATCTCAAACCAACAGACTTCTTCCAGCAACGTGACTGCCAATAGAGCCATGTGTTCGCATTGTATAGGACATTATTTTGCTAGAAGCAGCCTGTCACCAATTCTGGCTGATTCTCAACGTTAAAAAATGGCTCATTTGTTACTGAACTAGAATTAGTGCGTTGAGGTAAGTGAAGTATGTTGTGGTCAGTGGAAATTTTTATTCTGTTATGGTTAACTGGCTGAAAGGTGAGCAATTGACTCAATCCTGGTTAAAATCGCAGTTATCTCCCTGGTGATAAAAATACGAGCTATTCTTCCTGTTTTGTGGGTGCGGTTAACGAGACTACCAATACAACCACTGGGGCCCAGGGCACTATATTTTTACTCCAGGCTATTTCACCGTTACTATTCCAGTGTTACTATTACAAAAAGAGCTGAAAGACTAGATAGGATTCTCTAACTGTTGTGACGATAAGTGACAGTATGATGCTGGCAACTAACATGTTCAGCGCCAGTGCCAAAAAAAATGGAGATTTGTTACTCCCTTTTGTGAGAACAGAGTTACCAGAAGATTACTGCTACTCGGGAGCAGGTGGGATTGGGAATTATCACATGTGATCCATCCCGTACTTCCAAAAGAATTGTGTTATTATTCACTATACTTCAGTCTTCAGCAATGAAAAATGAAACAGTATCACAACTCATTCCTTCATAGAAGTGGCAGGATTTGCAGGAGGGCTTTCAAATAGTATTTGTAGCATCTAATAGTGATTTTTTTTAAAGCATACAAGCGCTGAAAGAAATGAGTTTCTTTCATTGTTAAAAACCATGAATTCAACCAACTATTTCATTAACTGAAGCTCAATGCCAGATCAAAGATGAATATTTTCAGTTTCAGTACAGGAAGGCAATGGCCTAGTGGTATTTTCACTTGACTGTTAATCCAGAAATTCTGCTAATGTTCTGGGGGCCCGAGTTCGAATCCCACCCATGCCAGACAATGGAATTCAAAATCAATAAAAAATATCTGGAATTAAGAATCTATTGAAGACCATGAAACGATTGTTGGAAAAACCCATCTGGTTCAGAAATGTCCTCTAGAGAAGGAAATTTGCCATCCTTGTGACTCCTGGTGGTTGAATTTCAACTGCCCTTGGGCAACTAGGAATGGGCAATAAATGCTGGCCAGCCAGTGACACCCATGTCCCACGAATGAATAAAGAAGAGTTCAGATGGAGAACTCAGAACAAAATGTCAGCCAGTCCTTTATTCAAATTTATTTCTAGTCATTTCTGTCCTTTATATCACAAGAAGAAACAAAAACCTGATTCATGAGAGCCAGTTATGTGAACATAGGCATCTACAGCAATTCAATATATTATAAAACTACAAGTAGACTACAAGACTACATTGTATCCTTGTCAAATTACCTATAGTTAATAAGGGTTTTTACTGATGTCAGATTGATTTGTTCTTGCAAAGCATGCTTCAGGAATACCACAAACCACCACTGAAATGAATCCATAAACTTTGAATTCGACTTTATGAAATGCAAGCTGCTCAGTTTTCTGACCCTGAGATGAACTGTTTAACATTTCTTCTGTATGTTAGGAGAATTGTTCTTGCAGGTTGACAGTCCAGGTAAAACACATAAAACAGAAAAGCTTTTGACCACTAAGCAGTTAAAACGCAGACACAGAGGCAGGTTGTTTTGTTGCCAACGTTTTGCAGCATAAAGTAGGAAGTTACTGCGGAAACAGTGAACATCGTGATGGATGACAGAAGTTGTAAAAATAAAAAAAACACACAGTTTGGTCATATCATGTGTTTCAAATTAATCAGGCAGTGGATTTACGCTATGAATACAGTAAACCACTCCCCCCCTCCCCCCCTTCCCCCAACCCTTTGGCACAAAATGCTATTATACTCTTATTTGGAACATGCATCGAAACTAAAATATCAGAACTGACATCCTCATATGAAAACACTTGGGATGGGATAGAAAACATGCTTATAATCAAGTGTAAATAGAAACAGATGATGCAATATAACCACAATAAAGACTGCACTTATAAAAATTAAACCATCTTATAAAATATATGATATGGTTTAATTTTTATTAGAGCCTAGTAATCAACCACTTAACAGTAGGGATGAGCATCTGGGTTCATTCTGACTTTTGATTTGGTTTAGACTTCTTGGCGAGGGTGGGAAATGGGCAGGGGTGGGGGTTAAATTGATATTTGCATTCTATAAAAGCTGGGATCAGATGGTTGCACCACAGTGAGGCGACCAATGTTCCCACTGCTACTAGAAGGTGCCTGAGGATAAATATCTATACATCTATACATGAAAATGTTTGCATATGTGCGCACTTCCTGCTATCGGAATTTCTGGTGCCTCCTTTATATCACCTTGGCAATGTTGAAACGATACGTAGACATTTATTATGGCAGTTTTCCTGTGTAAACAATTGCCTGGCACAATGTGACTGCAGACTGTAACCATCATCAAGCACAGTGGTCTCTGCACTCTGTCTTCAACTCTGCCACCATCTTAAATAAGAACTAAATATTGCAGCTGTTCAAGATCAGGAAAAAAAAACAGAAAGTGCTAGAAAAAATCAGCAGGTCTGGCAGCACTTGTGGAGAGAGAAACAGAGTTGATGTTTTGGGTGGGATTTTCCAGCCACGCTTGCCCCAAAACTGGAAAATCTCGCCCGAGGTCAATGGACCTTTGCATAGTCCACCCCCACCTGCCTCCATTCCTGTGACGGGTGGGATAGGAAAATTCCCCCCCTTGAGTCCAATATGGCTCTTTTTCAGAACAGAGTCTTATTAGGCTCAAAACTTTACCTTTGTTTTTCTCTCTCTACAGATGCCACCAGACCCGCTGACTTCCCCAATCCCATCTGCTCCTGAGTTTTTGCGGCACTTTCCGCTTCTTCCTTCTGTCACCATTTTGTCTTTTTTTTCCAATTTTTACCTTTCTAGAGATGTGCATTTCCATTTTTTTAATATAAATTCTTTTGAATACAAGTACAACTAACTTGTCACCTTTCATGTCCTTGCCCCCACCTCACAATGCTGTTGTAAAGTTAAACTGGGGACTAAAGTCTTTCATTTACATGCCTTAGCTCTGAATTTCCAGCTCCTGCATACCCCTCAAACTATTTTCATTTCCATCAGAAATCTAACTCATCCCCGGCCCTCCCCATGCATGTCCAGCTCTCATGGCCCAGGCCCTCCTCTCTTTGATATTCTTAACTTGTCTGCCAGCTTTGTTGCTCACCTTCCAGTGCCTCTGACATCTTTTATCGTCGCTGACATGCTGTCACTTCAGTTTGAGAGGCACAGCAAGCACTGTTTGCCTCTACTTTCTACTCTCAATTCTCTCCTTCCACTATACATGGTCCAGGAGACTTTGTGGCGCACTGGGTAGCATCCTTGTCTCTCCGGGATGCTACCCAGAAGCTCAGGGATTGAGCTCCCATCCCAGAGCTTGATGGTCAAGAAAGATGTGTTTATACCACAACCAAACAGGTTTAGCGTCAACCTGCAAATCCTTCCAAACATCCGAATGACTTGTGATAGGAGCGGGAGAGACTCAGTCACATTTGATGCGGAGTGGTAACCCTCAAACTATGAGCCCCAGGTGACAGACTAGCAACCTGTTCCAGGAATAACTAACTACTGAAAGAGACACAAATTTGCTTTAGTGCATCACTGAGTGTGGGAAGAGAATTGGAATTGGACTACACATGGCATGTAGAAGTGTTTGGCTTTTTCCCGATGTAACGTTCCACAAAGAGCATTTCGTTACCTACTCAGAAGGTTATTTCTAGTCCACCTTTTGAATTAACAAGAACAAAATTCTAATCATCGAAACCCTACAGTGCAGAAGGAGGCCATTCGGCTCATTGAGTTTGCACTGACTCTCTGAAAGAACATCTTACCCAGGTCCAACCCATCCCCGTAACCCCACATATTTACCCAGCTTATTCCCTTTGCCGTCTTGGAAGACGAAGGGGAAATTTAGCATGGCTAATCCACCTAACCTGCACATCTTTGGACAGAGGAAGGAAATTGGGGCACCTGAAGGAAGCTCACGCAGACACGGGGAGAATGTGCAAACTCTACACAATCATCCGAGACCGGAATCAAAGCCAAGTCTAAGCTGCTGTTTTTCATTGTAGGCTTAAAGGACCATTGTATCTTTCCTGCTTTAAACCAGTTAACGCAAGAGCAAAAAGTGAAAGACCAACTGGAGATACAACTACGTTCTTTAATGTAGCACATTGAACAGAGATAATGGTTCCTGGTGCATCATGGGGATATAATCAGCTAAAAATGGACTCAAGGTGGGGGATTTTCCTGTCTCACCCACCACAGGAATTATAGCAGGCAGGGCTGGACCAAGCAAACATCCGCTGACCTTGTGTAGGATTTTCCAGTTTTGGTGCGAGCATTGCCAGAAAATTCTGCCTGAAGTATCAACTCTGTTTCTCTCTCCACAAGTGCTGCCAGACCTGCTGATTTTTTCCAGCACTTTCTGTTTTTATTTCAGATCTGGAGCATCTGCAATATTTTTATTTAAGATAGTGGCAGAGTAGGAGATATTTGAAGGGGTGAAGAAAGGCTTGGATAAAAGGGAGAGGGTGGTGGAAAGTGGAGGGAGTGTCAGTTCAGTGGAACTAGACAGCCAAAGATATAACCCATGAAAGGGGATGGAGAATGTAATAGAGACCAGAGTCAGAGGAATGGAAACTTCAACCTTGTTGTAGTGGAGAAGAGGGAGATGTTTACAGAGCTGAGGGGATTATCAAGATAGTAATGAGTAAGGCCGCAAATGACTTGAACTTGGGTATGAGGAGCTTAAAGGGAGATGTTGGAGACAAATTAAGTCAGTATGGGAAGGACTGATAGAGGTGAATGAGGTTTTGGAGATGATCTTGAGCCCATGCTCACCATCCAGGGGAATGGCAACAGGGTTCAAAATTCGGTGAAACCTCAGAAGTCGTGGATCTCACTAGCGAGATTGCAGCTTCCGATTTTCACTGCCCCTCACCGGTGGCGTAATCAGGTTCACGCTACATTTTCACAGATTTAAATAAAGTTAACCCGCCTGCCTCGCCGCATATTGAACCCCCATCGTACTGTCACATTGTGCTGACGTAACATCACATCAACGCAATTTACAACAGGTTTACCCACTTGAGAAGCTGTCGTGGGAACATTCCTGGGGGCTTAAAAGTGAGTATAGTCCCCAGGGAAGAGGTTAATGCACCATGATCACCATTACAGATGTGGTTATCATGCCTCCAACACCTCCAAACTTGGGCTGGAATGCTCTGACTGTTCACGCTGGCAAGTCTTCTGGTCCCACTGACAGTGCACCGTCCATTGTGGGCATCCAGACAGGCAATGGGAAATCCCATTGTGAGTGGTGGGAAGAGGAGATCCCACAGCTGGCTAACAGCACACCATCCCCTGCTGCAAGAAACACGCCACAGACAAGCTGTCCCAGTGTTTTCAATGATTAGCCCACTAGCTCCCGTTCTGCAAGTCCCTCTGGGATTTTCAGCTCATTGAGAACCCTGCTGCCTGCGTCCTGGCCCACACCAAGGGGAGAACCTTACCAGAAAATGGCAGAGTGTTGGTTCCAGTGTGAAAATGGCATGTTTCTCTTCAGTGCAGAAGTTTTGAGAGGGTGGCAAGAAAGGCTTGCACTTATAAGCTGCCTTTCACAATCAACAGACACCTTTGCAGCCAATGAAGTACTTTTTGAAGTGTCGCCATTGTTGTGATGTAGGAAATGCAGAAGCTGATTTGTACTCAGCAAATACCCACAAACAACAATGTGATAAAACAAGATAACCTGTTTCTTTAATGTTGACTGAGGGATGAATATGGACCAAAACACTGGGGATAACACATTTGTTCTTTGAAATAGTGTCATGGGATCTTTTGCACCCACCTGAGCAGGCAGATAGGGCCCCAGCTGAAAGTTTCATCCAAGGGATCGCACCTGTGACAACTCAGTATTCCCTCAGTACTGCAGTGGAGTGTCAGCCTCAGTTTTTGCGCCCATGTTCTGGTGTGGTTTTGAAAGCAGAATCCTGTGACTTAGAGTGTTCTACTGAGCCGCAGCTGACACTAAATAGTGACAAATAGGAGAGAAACATGAGAAAATGTGGGTTGAGGACTCAGACCTGGGAGGTTTGGCTTGGTGGGTAAGGGGAAGGAACAGGACACAGCTAAACAGACATTCCCAATCTTAGAGGCCTGTGAACAGATTGTGTTTGTTTGAGGTGAGGTTCAAGGATACAAGGGAGAAGGGTTACAAGATAGTTGGTATTGGGAGAAAAAAGCCAAGAGTTAACTTTGCTTTCCAGGATGACCCTGGCATTATGGGGAAACTTAGCAGATGAGAAATAGGCTCGATGAAGTTTAAGCCTGGTAATATTCTGATAATATACTGCAGGTCAGTGAGGATCTTTTGAGAGAAAAGCCAGATTATGATATTTCGGGTGTGTACCCTTCATTAGACTGGATTAATACAGATCCTGGGCTGCAACGGTCAGTTAGTTTTGCTGCCTTAGAAAATTCCTCCAGTCCTCTTTTAGAAACCAGAGATAGAGGCCCAAAGATTGCTGAGGATTAATCATTCAGCCTCATTTCCACACTCGGTGTAAGCTATTGGTTCCAGTCGCTCCATTACATACAGTCCAACTGATGGAAGCATTCAACTGTGGGTTGCTTGGCTCACCAGCAGCGGTTCTCAAGTAAGTCCCAAGAGGATGGTGGAGGCTGATCTAACTGGCAATGGCCGTTAAGAGTACTATGATTTGATTGGATTTGACTTATTGTTGTCACATGTATTGGGATAGAGTGAAAAGCATTGCTTCTTGTGCACTATACAGACAAAACAATACCATTCAGAGTACATAGGGGAGAAGGGTGCAGAATGTAGTGATACAGTCATTGCTAGTGTGCAGAGAAAGATCAGCTTAATATGTGAAAGCCAGAGCCGTGACTAATTTAGCAGTGTGGCAAACGCTTCTGCCTATTGTGTCACAATTCACTGCTAAGTTGCTCATGTAAGGTTTCCCACCGGAAATGTGTATGCAACGTGCACCAATTGTATATACACCAGGGGCCGTAATTTTACTGGCCCACCCACCACAAGAATCGGAGCGGGTGAGGGGTGGCGTGTGGAAAGGTCCATTGCCCTTGGGCGGGATTTTACGGTTTCGGGATGAGCACAGCCGTAAAAATCCCATCCCAAATGTATACTGCTCACTGATACAACAGGGGAGTGAGGGTCACGGGAACATTAAGGCAGCAAGATGGAACTTACATTTCCTGTGGCTCCTAACGAGATGACTCTGCTACATTGTATTAAAAAGGCTGCTGCTAATATTCCGTTCCGAAACCTCCTCCCCCCCACTTTCCTATAAGTGACACAAGCTCATTTAATATTTGCTCAAATAATGAAAATAAAGGGCGGTTTAAATGGAATCTCAAATTGGCCAGAACTTCCTGCCAAACCACAGATATCCAGGAAGCACGATGTATTAATGCAAGGGATGAAAGCACAGTTCTTGAACCATGTGTGGCTCTGCCAGTTCCGAGCACGTCTGTAATTCACTTTCTCTGAACTTTCCAATTCATCAATGTGTCCATTTTGTAAAACGGGAACAACGGAAACAATCCCACATAAACTGGGCAACGTTAGTTTAAATCAGCATTGATGGAACAATAATAGACACAAGAACAGCAATTATTCCATTCCGGGATTCAAAGTTACTGCATCATCTCCCTGAGAGAAATTCCCATAGAACTCATAGGCAAAAAAACAGCAATGGATTGAAGTGTCTTAAACTATTGTTGATGTAAAGAACAAAGTCTGCAGTGGTTTGGTTTTTATAGCTGTCTTTTTATGGATTTATCTGGCTAGTGCTCCCACTACATCAGGTAGGAATCTGGTATATTCCCAACAAATGCTTTGCCTGCTAGTCTGCAGAATCGTTGTATAAATCACCACTCTGCAACAAAAAAAATGCTAAACTCATCAGGGCTCTGCAATGAAATCTCACTGAGAATCCCCAGCTGACTTCCAGACTTCAAAGTTTTAACTTCTTGGAACATAAAAATGCGCATTTCTGTGAGATTGTAGGAGTCAGATCCCAATTTTCTTCCTCCTTTTTCCGGAGTCTCATGCTTTTTTTTTGTTTGGAATTCTTCCTTGTCGGTGGCATTGAACAGAGCGTTCCACTGTGCCAAACATTACGGGTTAGCAGACACTCTGTCTGCTAGGGGACTTCCTGTCCCTGCTCAAGACACATTTTTTTACAGACCTAAAGTTAACTAAAGACAAGGTCAGTCCATTACCCCCTCCCCCTCTGTAACTGTTACTTGCTCTCCTAGCAATGAAAAATATAGTTTGACTCTCAGAATATTAATCCATCTTCTGGTATATTAGTTAAGTGCTTCTTTTTGACCTCAGAATGAATCATTTACTTTGCATTTATCAGCTGTTGTTGACTGATTACTGACTGGTCTCAGATCAGAATTAAACAAGGGAACAAATCCTATCCTTTACATCTAACTTTTCAGAAGGAAAATTAACCTATTGAGTGCTGTAATAGATGTTAGACAAAACACAATACAGACGGAGCTCATTATTGAAAACTCCTATGAGGCAGCAAAGTAGGTGTTACTAGGATTTCACCTAATCAAAGTCTGACTTCTGTTATTAATTATATTGGGCTAAAGTGCGACTAGGAAACGTGCTTGTTCCAGTGAGACATTTGCATTAAATGCTGTATAGCAATGGGGTTCCACTGTAATTAGGCAACTTTAGCCAGGAGAATTCCCTGCTCTTTGAATCTTTTACATTCACTAAAAAGCAGATGCGTTAACATCTCAACTCAAAGACAAGCACCTCTAAAGACATAACCCCCTCATTCCTGCCCTGAAATATCAGGAGATGCCGGCGTTGGACTAGGGTAAGCACAGTAAAAAGTCTCACAACACCAGGTTAAAGTCCAACAGGTTTATTTGGCAGCACAAGCTCTTGGAGTGCTGCTCCTCCATTAGGTGACTCACCTGAAGAAGGGGCAGTGCTCCGAAAGCTTCTGCTAGCAAATAAACCTGTTGGACCTGGTGTTGTGACATTTCTTACTGAAATATCAGCCCAGGTTTATATGCCAAACTCTGTTACGCTTGAAGGAACAACCTTTCAACTTAAGATGCAAAAAATTGTGATAGCATCTTTTATGTAATAAGGTGCTCCACAGGGAATGCTATAAAACAAAGTTTGACACTGAACAAGTAATGAGATATTAAGTGAGATGATCAAAAGCTTGGTCATAGAGGTTTTAAGGAACATCCTAATCAAAGATGGAGCAGAGAATTCTGTAGCTTACAGCTTAGATAGCTGAGGCACAGCCAACAAGTGGCAGAGTGGCACAGTAGTTAGCACTGCTACTTCACAGTGCCAGGGACCTGGGTTCAATTTCTGGCTTGGGTCATTGTCTGTGCAGAATCTGCACATTCTCCCCATGTCCACATGGGATTTCTCCAGGTGCTCCGGTTGCCTCCCAAGTCTGAAGGAAGTATTGGTTAGGTGCATTGGCCATGCTGAATTCTCCCTCAGTGTACCCGAACAGGTGCGGGAGTGTAGCGACTAGGGGATTTTCACAGTAACTTCACTGCAGTGTTAAGTAAGCGTACTTGTGACGATAATAAATTTTTAAAATGGAGTAATTAAAACTGAGATGTTCAAGTGGCCAGCACAGATAGGATGAACATGCACAGTCTTTTTCCCAGAGAAGGGGAATTGAAAACTAGAGGGCATGGGTTTAAGGTGAGATGGAAAAGATTTAAAAGGGACCTGAGGAGCAATTTCTTCATGCAGAGAATTGTGTGTATATGGAATGAACTGCCAGAGAAAGTGGGTGAGACAGGTACAATAGCAACATTTAAAAAGCATTTGGATAAGTACATAGATGGGAAAGTATTTGAAGGATATAGGCCAAACATGAGCAACTAGGACTAGGGGGGAGGACATCATAGTTGGCACGGACCAGTTGGGCCAAAGGGCCTTGTCTATGCTGTATTGCTCTATGACTATCAGCAGAGTGCAAAGATGATGGAAATTACAGAGATAGATCAAGAGGGGCAAGGCCATGACAGGACTTGAAAAGCAGAATTTTAACATCAAGGTGTTGCTTGATTGGAAGCCACTGAAGGTCTTCAGTAAGCACAGGGGGTGTTAGGTGAATTGGACTTGGTGTGAGTAACAACGTAGTCAGCAGAGTTTTGGATGACCTTAAATTTACAGAGTGAAGAATTTGGGAGGAGCATAATGACACCTAGAAGAAACATTGGGATGGATGAGGGTTTCAGCAATCGATAAACAGAGGAAAAGACTGAGTCAGGTGATGTTGCTGAGATGGAAACAGTGATTATGTGAATATGGGGTCAGGAGTTCATCACGGGATCAAACCTGACACCAAGGTAATGTACAGTCTGGTTTAGCCCCAGATATTTGCCATGGAGAGCAAGGAAGTCAGTACTTAGGTGAACAGAATTTGTAGTGGCCACCAAAGACAATGGCTTTGGTCTTTCAATGTTTAATTGGAAGAAACTTCTGCCCATCGTGCATTGGGTGTCAGACAAGCTTTCTGAGAATTTAGCAGTGGCAGAGTAATCAAGCAGTCATGGTGGTGAGTGTCGTCACTGGGAGTCGTCACTACATTTGAAAACTAATGCTGCTTTTGAATTACGTCACTGAGAGACAGTATATAGTTGAGAAATAGCAGGGCAGAAAGGGGCAAGGATGGTTCCTTGGGAAACACCAGAAGTGAGAATGCGGGTGTAGGAAGAGAAGCCTTTGCAAGTGATACTCTGGCAATGATTAGATGGAATAGAAGTGAACCAGCTGAGAGCAATCCCACCTAGCTGGACAACAGTTAGAGAAAGATGATGTGGTGACCAATGAGAAAGACTGTGTATGTGTTGAAAAGAATGAGGAGGGAAAATTTACCTTTGTGACAGTTACATAGGACGCTACCTGTGAATTTTTGGTGCTGTGGTAGGGTGGAACGTGGAGATCCAAAAGGCTGGATTTGGGAAGTTGCAACACACTCAGGAATCTGGGCAAGGAAAGGGAGGTTGGAGATGGGACAGTAGTTTGCAAGGACAATGGGTCTAGAATTGGTTTCTTGATTCCTGAAGAAAGACTTTCATTTATATGGCACTTCTCATAACCACCGTATGTCCCAAAGCACTCTACAGTCATTGAAATACTTTTGAGATGGGGTTTATTTTATTGATTTATTAGTCACAAGTAGGCTTACATTCACACTGCGATGAAGTTACTGTGAAAATCTTCTCATTGGTATGGTGTAAGAAATACAACAGCCAAATTGCATACAGTAAAGAGCAATGTGACCATTTATTTTTGTGTTGATTAAGGGATAAATATTGACTAGGACATCAGGGATAACTTGCCAGTTCTTCTTTGAAATAAAGCCAATAGATCCTTTTCATCTACCCAAAGCATAACATCTCATCTGAAAGTCAGAACCTCCAACAATGCTGCACTGCCGTATAAGCATCGATTTTTATGTTTAGGCGCAGGGGATTCATATCTAGAACCCTGAGATAAAGAGGAATGAGTACTACACAGCTGACACCTTGACAGCAGAATTAAAGGAGACAGATAAAGTACCTGGCGAAGGAGAACTATTAATAATATTGGCTAACACCAGAACCATGAAAGTAAGCTGGATCATCTGCAGTTTAATGAAAAATGGACCATGGGAGCAGAGTCTCATGGATGAAGTGAGTTTGGAGAGAGCATAAGGAGAGATAGCAGAGAAACTATGAGTAGGGGTTTGGGTGGGGGGGTTGGGGGGAGGGGAGCTCAAGGATGTTCAGCCCAATGGGCTACTACTGGAGAGGGAAAGGGCAGGAGTGGAAGCAGTGTGACCAGCTGACATTTAACAATAAAAAGCAGGGTACAGAGTATTGAGGTGATATTAAATTGTTTTTCTTTTCCCTTATCGAATGATACTTTCGCTGTTTCTACCAATATCCAAGGTGAGATCAGATAATACAGCTCAGAGTGGTGACGTAAAGGAGACCCACAGAGCTCGACATCATGTCAAGTGTGGAATATAGTGTGGGAAAATGTGAAGTTGTTTACTTTGGCAGGAAGAATAAAAAAGCAGAGTATACATAAATGGAGAATGACTGCAGAATTCTGAGATGCAGAGGATTCCAGGTGTTCTCGTCCATGGACCACAAAAAATTAGTTTGCAGGTACAGCATGTAACCAAGAAGGCTAACGGAATGCTATCCTTTATTGCAAGGGGAATTGAACATAAAAGTAAGAATGTTATGCTTCAGTTATAGAGCATTGGTGAAGCCACATCTTGAATATTGTGCACAGTTTTGGTCTCTTTAAGAAAGGTTGTCAGTGCGTTGGAGATGGTTCAGAGGGGGTTTGCTGGATTGATAACTGGAATGAATAGGTTGTCTTATGAGGAGTGTTTGGCAGGCTGGACTTGTTTCCACTTGAGTTAAGAAGAGTGAAGGGCGACTTGATTATAGTATGTAAAACCCTGAACTGTCTTGACAAGGTGGACGTGGAAAGGATGTTTACTCTTGTGGGTGAATCTAGGGGGCACTGTTTTAGAATTAGTGGTCACCTTATAGGACAGAGATGAGGAAAAATGCTTTCTCTCAGAGGGTTGTGTGGCTTTGGATTTACCGCAGACAATGGTGGAAACAGGGTTACTGACTGTTTTTAAGGCAGACGAAGATGGATTCTTGTAAGACAAGGCCAGCCAGGAGTATAATCAAGTCTTGAGAAAACAAAAGGATTTCAGGAATGGATAAGGCAAAGGCTGATTCAGGCCATGTTACAGAGATGAGAAAGTTATCAGGCATAAAAAGGAATGTGGAACTTAAAACACAAACAGATCTACCATGATTTTATTTAGTGGTAGGCGGTAAAGACTCGAGGGGCTGAATGGCCTACTTCTGTTGCTGTTTGGTATGTTTGTATGTAAGTGACACAGTAAGAAACTGGGGTGCTCACCACCTGTCTTAAGCTCTCCGTTGTCTCTAAATCAGAAGAACAGTTATTCAACATTCAATACAGATACACCAAGTGTCTTGCAAACAGGACATCTCTCTACTTTCCATTTGAATTCATCATTTCCCATGCAAGTGTTACAGGGCTGTAGGGTAACTGCCAAAGAATGGAGCCACTGAAATTTGATCGCATAAATGTCTGAATTTCATTAAGCCTGAGAATACAACTTTTCACAGCGCAGCAACTTCTGGCAAGTGTAGGGCAGTAAAAAGAGTCATCAATAGCCACACAACTGACCCCACAGCTAGCAGGCATTGTTATCAATTGGAATTCAGTCGGGTTTTCTTCAGGATCTTTGGGTGTGAATAGGACACAGAGAATAACGGTGAAGGCTATCGACATTGATTAGAGGAACAACTTAAAGTATTTATGTTAAGGATTGTTTCCACTGCTAGCGTTTCTACAATGTAGCAGGCTGCTGGCACTCTCAAATTCACTATTTGCATTCTGGATTTCTGGAGCACAGACATCAACTGTTAACACTTTTATGTAACCCCAGTGCTATCGACTCCGTACACATGAGATTTCTGCAGTCAATATCTCTGGTAAATGTAAATTTAACAGTCCATATGACTGAGCATTGGAGACTGATTATTTTTAATGTATGGCGTCTGCCATTGTAACAATATATTTCCTCTTTCAGCCTAATATGTAAATTGGATCACTGCAGCATGTTAACTCGCTCATATGTCCTACTGCAAACACACATGACAGAAATGCCTTAGTGTCTGACTGGTTGTAAAATTCAAGCTATTTCTTAAAACTGAAGATTCTAATGCTCTGCATTTTGCTTCAGGTCACCGACAGAGGCCTTTGAGGAAAATTGAGTAACAGAAGAGACAGCCTTATCCATTTACACATTAAGAGTCACAGAGTCATAGAGACATACAGCACAGAAGCAGGCCCTTCAGCCCAACTTCTCCATGCTGACCAGGTTTCCTAAACTGAACTAGCCTGATTTGGTTGCGTTTGGCCATATCTCTCTAAACCTTTCCTATCCATGTGCCAGTCCAAATGTCTTAATTGTACCCACCTCCACCACTTCCGACACCCAAACAGTGAGGAACACTACAGACAGTTACCTGCAGATCTGACCAAAGAACACACCCATCAACTCAACAGACTGATCAAGAACTTTGATCCGGACATTCAGAGCACTCTCCATGCTCTCATCCTTGCATTGGAGATCTCTACTGCCTCCGGAAGATACACAAGGCCAACACACCCAGCCGTCCCATCGTATCAGGCAACAGGATCCTGTGTGAGAACCTCTCTGTCTCTGTTGAGGAAATCCTGAAACCCATTGTACAAAGAACCCTCAGCGTCTGTCGCAACACTATGGACTTTTTACAGTAACTCAGCACCCATGGAGCAGTTGAACCAGGAACACTCCTCGTCACAATGGATGTCTCGGCACTCTACACCAGCAGTCTACAACGGCATTGCTGCAACTGCCTCAGTACTCAATGCTGACAATTGCCAATCTCCAGATGCAATTCTACAACTCATGCACTCCATCCTAGACCACAATGCCTTCACCTTCAACAACCAATTCTTCATTCAGACACATGGAACAGCCATGGGGGCCAAAGTCACACCTCAATATGCCAATGTCAACATCTTAATTCAGAGGTTCGAACAAGACTTCTTCATTGCACAGGACCTTCAACTGATGCTATACACTAGATACATTGATGACATTTTCTCCCTTTTGACTCATGGTGAACAATCACTGAAACAACTATATGATGAATTCAACAAGTTCCATCCTACCATCAGACTCACCATGGACTACTCTCCAGAATCGGTTGCATTTTTGGACACATGCATTGTCATCAAGGACAGACACTTCAGCACTTCACTGTACCACAAGCCCATGGATAACCTCACGATTCTCCTCTTCTCCAGCTTCCACCCTAACTACGTTAAAGAAACCATCCCCTACGGATAAGCCCTTCATTTACACAGGATCTGCTCAGATGAGGAGGATCGCAACAGATACCTACAGATGCTGAAAGACACCCTCGTAAGAACAGAATTTGGCACTCAACTCATCGATCGACAGTCCCGACATGCCACAATGAAAAACCGCACAGACCTCCTCAGAAGATAAACACGGAACATGACGGACAGAGTACCCTTCATCGTCCAGTATTTCCCTGGAGCAGAGAAGCTACGACATCTTCTCCGGAGCCTTCAACATGTAATCAATAAAGACAAATATCTCGCCAAGGCCATCCCCACACCTCCACTACTTGTCTTCAAACAACTGCACAACCTCAAACTGATCATTGTCCGCAGCAGACTACCTAGCCTTCAGGAGAACACTGATCATGACACCATATAACCCTGCCACAGCAACCTCTGCAAGACGGCCAGATCATCGACATGGATGCTATCATCTCACGTGAGAACATTATCCACCAGGTACACTGTAAATACTCTTGTGACTTGGCCAACATTGTCCACTTAATACTGCAGGAAAGGATGTCCCAAGGCATGGTACATTGGGGAGACCATGCAGACGCTACAGCAATGGGTGAATGGATACCATTCAACAATCATCAGGCAGGAATATTCCCCTCCCGTTGGGGAACACTTCAGCTGTCAAGGGCATTCAGCCTCTGATCTTCGGGTAAACATTCTCCAAGGCAGCCTTCATGACACAATGCAGAATCATGAGCAAAAACTGATAGCCAAGTTCCGCACACATGAAGACAGCCTCAACTGGGATCTTGGGTTCATGTCACACTATCTGTAACTCCCACAACTTGCCTGAGTTTGCAAAATCTCACTAACTGTTCTGGCTGGAGACAATTCACACCTTCTTAACCTGTGGTTAACCCTCTCTCTACTCACATTGTCTGCACCTGTAAAGACTTGATTACCTGTAAAGACTCGCATTCCAACCATCATCTTGTAATTGAGTTTATGTCTATATATGCTCTGTTTGTGAACTGAACTCTTCACTCACTTGATGAAGGACAACGCTCTGAAAGATCATGCTACCAAATAAACTTGTTGGACTTTAACCTGGTGTTGTGAGACTATTTGCTGCACCTCCTCCAGCAGTTCATTCCATAAACACACCACACTCTGTGAAAAAGCTTCCCTCAGATCCTTCTTAAATCTATCCCCTTTCACCTTAAACCTGTGCCCTCTAGTTTTGGACTCCTCTACCAGGGGAAACAACCTTGGCTATTTACCTTATCTATGCCTCTCATGATTTTATAAACCCCTACAATTTCACCTCTCATTCTCTGACACTCCAGGGAAAAAAGTCCCAGTCCATCCAGCCTCTCCTTATAGTTCAAACCTTCCAGTCCCCGTAACACCCTTGTAAATCTTTTTTGCACCCTTTCCAGTTTGATAACATTCTTTTTACAACAGGGCAACCAGAATTGCATGCAGTACTCCAAATGTAGCCTTACCAATATCTAGTACAGTTGTAGCATAACTCCTGTACTCAATGCTCTGACTGATGAAGGCAAGTATGCCAAATGCCTTCTTCCCAACCCCGTGTACCTGTGGCACCACTTTCAAGGTACTATGCACCTGCAATCCTAGGGCTGTCTGTTCGACAACACTCCTCAGGGGTCTACTATTAACTTCACTTTTATTTGAATTAAACTCCATCTGCCATTCCTCAACCCACTGGCCCAGTTGATCGAGATCCCAGATTCAGTCAAGATTCAGTCTGTTTTTGCAGTGGTCTTTAATTAGCCTTAAGGAGGCTGAAGGAAAGTATAACACAGATGCTATATAAAAAGATATGCTTAACTTTATATTGTACCTCATCAGAATTCTCAGAAACATTTCAAAGCTCATAAAACACCTATGTTCATCAATTTGTTGAACTGTGGAACTAAACAGGACAACAGAAGTCAAAGATTTTGTTCCTTTGCACAATGTAAGCATTGGTGGAAAGGCCAGCATTTGTTACTCATCCCAAATCACAGGATTACAGTGCAGAAGGAGGCCATTTGGCTTAACATGTTTGAATGAGCAATGTGCCCCATGGTGAGGAACCAGACCGCCAATGCCCCATGGTGGGGAACCAGAGTGCTGGTGCTGCATGATGGTGGACCAGAGCGCTAGTGCATCATGGTGAAGAACCAGAGTGCCAGTGCCCGATAGTGGGGAACCAGAGTGTCAGCACCCCATGGTGGAGAACCAGAGTGCTGGTGCACCATGGTGAGGAACCAGAGTGCCAGTGCCCGATAGTGGGGAACCAGAATGCCAGCGCCCCATGGTGAGAAACCAGAGTACCAGTGCCCCATGGTGGTACCAGAGTGCTGGTGCACCATGGTGAGGAACCAGGCTGCTGGTGTCCTATGGCAAGGAACCAAACTACTGGAGTCCCATGGCGAGGAACCAGACTGCTGGTGTCCCACAGCGAGGAAAGTGCTGGTAACCCACGATGAGGAACTAAAGTGCCAGTTCCCCATGGTGAGGAACCAGATTGCCAGTGCCTCATGGTGAGGAATTAGGATGCCCGGGCCTTTCCCTTTCACCGTGATCAGGATTGAATTTTCTTCCTTGTAAAGACATTGCAAAGTATTAATTCAATGCTTCAGCAATGCCCTACTCTATGATTACCCAATGATTTTTGCACCTCTCTGTAATTTCCCTGTAAATGTGTTCTTCTACATCCTATCCTTCAACCTCCGTCCCCACCCACCCCTGCGCATAGCTCTGACTGCATTTCCCAGGTGAGCCATCACTCTTGTTAGTTGGAGAATGAATGCACTCTGTGAGCTCCAGGACAAGCTGTCTGTTTCTATTTTTTAACTGTCTGATGGTCACCCTTTCCATCTTCCAGCATAATCTTAAACTGGGGGGAAGCCACATCTGGAAACATGCTATCTATGAAGGTTCCAATCTCACGGATGCGCCTTAATGATGCCAGCTGCTGATCAAGTTCCAAAGCCTAGAGCACAAGCTATTGCAACTAATGACAATTTCTGCACCAATTGTTATTCAGGTCACGGGAGTTGTCCTGGAGCTCTCACATGGCACAGGATGTCCACTCTCAAGGTTGAAGCTGCTCACTATTTCTCAACTCATAACCTTCTCACCGCTAATAAAACTTACCACCAGTAGGAAAACTTACCAATATGAATAAATCTTTACTAATACTAAGAAATCTTACTACTAATCTTGACTCTGTCTACACTTCCTGCTGCCTCGGCAAAGCAGCCAGCATAGTAAAGGACCCCACGCACCCCAGACATTCACTCCTCCATCTTGTTCTGTCGGGAAAAAGTTACAAAAGTCTGAGGTAATATGCCAACCGACTCAAGAACAACTTCTTCCCTGCTGACTTTTGAACAGACCTACCTTGCATTAAGTTGATCTTCCTCTACACCCTAGCTGTGACTGTAACACTACATTCTGCACTCTCTCATTTCTTTCTCTATGTTTTGTCTGTCTAGCGCACAAGAAACAATACTTCCCACTGTATGCTAATCCATGTGACAATAATAAATCAAATCAAAATTGAATACTCTTATTAAACATTACCAATAGTGAAAAACCCATTAATACCTAATATACCTTACTGGTGGTAATAAACTTCGCTTAAAAATAGAAGATATGACTCACCAACTATCCACTTGTCACTTGACATTAATAGTTAATATTTTTAATGTTTATGCAACTGACAATTGTTTAGGCTCACCCCTAAGCATAGTACTCACCAGCCAATGCCTTATGATTTTCCCGTGATGCCACTGTTCTCTCTCACTAATTCGGGTCCACTCATATTTGCAGGTAGGTGTAAGTGCACCAAGACTCAGTCTCTACCCAGGGCTACCAATTCCCTTTGTGCTCCACTCCTGCCTCCATTCCATTCCAGTCCCTGTCTTCAGAAGATGGTGGTGAGCTGCCATTTTGAATCTTTGCAGTCCATGTGGTGTAGGTACACCCAGAGTACTACCAGGGAGGGCATTCCAGAATTTTGACCCAGTGACAGTGAAGGAATAGATACTTCCAAATCAAGAAGGTGTGTGTAGTAGAAGGGAACTTGCAGGTTCTGACAGTCTCACGCATCTGCTGCCCTTGCCCTGGGCGATTGAGGCTGCAGGTTTAGAATGTGCTGTCGAAAGAGGCTTGGTGAGTTATTTCAGTGTGGCTTGTAGATGCTACACAATGGTCAAACTGTATAGTGCTCTAGTCAGACCTTGAATACTTTATCCAGTTCTGGTTGACCAGAACAAAACAAACATTTAAACACTGGAAGAAACACAGACAATACAAATTTGCAGGGTCTGAATTACGAGAAAAGATTTTCTTATTTTTTAATGGGGCACCACTGACAAGACCAGAATTTGTTGCCCATCCCTAACTGTCCTTGAACTGAGTAGTTTGCTGAACCATTTCAGAGGGGCAGTTAAGAGTGTGGAGCTTTCAGATTAGGCGAGGATAGTAAATTTCTTTACCTAAAGGGAATTAGTGTAATAGTTCTCATGGTTACAAGTTTATATTCCAGATTTATTAATTGCATTTCAGTTCCACCAATGCCCATGGTGGGATTTGAACCCACCTCCCCAGATGATTAGCCTGGACCTGCGGATTAATTAATCCAGTGATGTTAAATAAATATTATTTGATTTATTATTGTCACATGTATTAGTATAGAGTGAAAAGTATTGTTTCTTGCGTGCTACACAGACAAAGCATGCTATACATAGAGAAGGAAAGAACAGAGTGCAAAAGGTACTGTTAGAACAAGGGTGGCATGGTGGCACAGAGGGTAGCATTGCTGCCTCACAGTTCCAGGGATCCAGGTTCCATTTCCGTCTTGGATCACTGTCTGTATGGAGTTTGCACATCCTCCCTGTGTCTGCATGCGTTTCTTTCAGGTGCTCCGATTTTCTCCCACAGTCCGAAGATGTGTGGGTTTTGATGTATTGGCCATGCTAAGTTGTCCCTTAGTGTCAGGGGACTAGCTAGGGTATATGCATGGGGTTATGGGGGTAGAGTCTGAATGGGATTATAGTCAGTGCAGACTCGATGGGCAGAATGGCCTCCTTCTGCACTGCAGGATTCTACCATTATAACTGTTCATCATTTCTCATAGATGATGCCTAAATGAAAGATGCCTGACAAGTGAACTTGGGTGCGTAGAAGATTTTCAATGGTATCGATAAAAGTTAGTGCAGGATATTATTTAAAACTAAACAGTGTAATAAAAGCTTGGGGACATGAGTTCAAATTAGTGAGCGGTCCTTTTAAATTCCTCACGGACTGTGATCAATGTGTGAAATAAACTTCCACATGGAGCCGGGCAGCATGAAAGGTGTTAAGATCCCTTGACATCATGAATTAAAATGCTCTTTCTGAACTGGAATAATCCTGGGATCTTGCGATCATTCATCAGAAGGACTGCATTTAGAACAAAGATCAAAGAAAATTACAGCACAAGACCAGGCCTTTTGGCCCTCCAAGCCTGCACCGTCCATGCTGCCTGGCTTTTCTAAAACCCGCTACCTTTCTGGGGACTTGGCGATTTCCATTGTGGAACAGACCATGCGCTGCCACTTCCCCCCACCCCCCACCCTGGTGATTCTCCTGGTTAGGAGAATCGTGGCCCTCTGGAATTCCCTCCATAAAACTTTCCATCTCGCCACCTCTCTGCCTTTAGCTTCAATGAACATATTTTAAGGTATAAGGCTCCTGGAAATGAAGGCCCCCATCCCCAAGAAGGTCATCTTGAGTAACTGGCAGACTCATCGGATGGCAGGGGGAAGGCGGTTCCAACATTTATAACATCTTGGCGGTCTGGCAAAATGACCATCAATGGGCCAATTCATTGTCTTAATTGGCTGTCCTCCTCTAGTTGTTGACTGGGTGTGCCGTTGTCATTCTCATCACTGAAAATATCCTCTGATGGAAGAACACACCTGGCTTCCCTTCTGACACCATTTTCCCAGCCCCTCTTCAAAGGGTTGGTCAAATTCTGGCCACTAAGTCCTGATCAAACAATTGGGTCAATATTAACCCACTTCCATGACGGTTGGGAAAGGGAATATGTTAAAAGTACAAATTCATCCCACTTGATATATTCTTCAGTCAGCAGGTTGTGTGGCAGTCCCCTGTCACATACTGGAGACATATCCTTATAATGCTTAACTCAGCCTCCCACAGCGCAGTTGAGATATTGGGACTCGGTGGGATATGCCAAGGGTGCAGGAGATAAGGGAAGGAAGAAAAGATGAGAGTTGAAGGGTTCAGCAGGTCATGGACTAGGCAAGCTAAAAAGTGGAGGATTGGAGGGAGGATCCGCAGAACATGATAGTGAGGAGAGGCCGCATTCAGCAGCATGTTAGCCTGAGGGATCCAGTGGGGATTACCCTGTTCCTCCTGACTCCTAAGGCATGTTCTAGAAAGCTCTTACCTTTTGCAGTCTGCTGCTCCCAACTCCATTTAGCTACTGGATTTTCTGAGACCTGAGAAAACACAGTCGGCAACCATAAAATATTAGTGAACAGCCCAACAGGATAGTGGAAGCCTGAATCAAATATTGTAATGATATATCTCACCTTTCCATGATTGGGTGCAGGCATAACACCCAACCCATTGCTGGGAACATATAGACCATGGTGGCTTGGGGCTCACATTTTAGCATCATTAATTTATAACACACCCTCGTTTCATGGGGGTCAGCATTGACCCTGTTAACTTCATCTGACCTTTGTGCATTTTTCTGCAGGTGGAAATTGTTGGCATTTGTTTCCCTGATCTCATTCTTTCTCCTTTTGATTTGGCTGCAGTCGTGAGACAAAAGATAGGGGTTTTTCTGCAGGAATTTAGTCTCTGGAGTTTCAGTCAAGCGAGGTAGGCTTTTTTTTAATGTGCCTGGAAGTAGGATATGTTTAGATTGGAAAGTCAGATGGAACTTGTCTGTTAATTGTCACAACTGTTGCCTTTTATTGTGAAGTTGACCAAATCTATTGATGTCTGTATCATGTTAGAACCCGCCTGTGTTCAGTGCTTGTGGAAGATCCCTATTGCACCATATAGGAGTGAGGGCCAATTAGTCCTGACGGAATTTCCCATGGAGACAAAGACCTTTTTGCTGGTAACCAGTTTCATCAAATAAAGAAGCTGTGCTTGTATAGCATCACTCCAGAAGCAGTACAAACACTCAGCAGCACGATGGTTACCTTTACTGCCTGACAGCGCCAGGAACCCAGGTTTGATTCCCGGCGTGGGTCACTGTCTGTATGGAGTCTGCACATTCTCCCCATGTCTGTGTGGGTTTCCTCCAGGTGCTCTGGTTTCCTTCTACAGTCGTGCTGGTTAGGTGAATTGATCATGCTAAATTCTCCTTCAATGTACCTAAGCAGGTGCTGGAGTGTGACACCTCGGAGATTTTCATAGTAAGCTAATTGCAGTGTTAATGTAAGCCTACTTGTGCCACTAATCATTAGACTTTAAATAAATTCCTTTCTGTTACTTAGACCATAGACCATAGAACACTACAGCACAAACAGGCCCTTCGGCCCACAAGTTGCACTGATCATATCCCTACCTACCAGGCCTATCTATAACCCTCAATCCCATTAAATCCCATGTACTCATCCAGAAGTCTCTTAAAAGACCCAAACGAGTTCGCCTCCACCACCACCAACAGCAGCCGATTCCACTCACCCACCACCCTCTGAGTGAAAAACTTACCCCTGACATCTCCTTGCAGGGATGAGGGTGATAGGGGTGGTGAATGGTGGTGGGTGAGGGTTGTAGAGGTGTGAATGGTGGTGCAGTGAGGATGGTAGTTGTGGTGAATGATGGTGGGTGAGGGTGGTAGAGGTGGTAAATGGTGGCAGAGTGAGGGTGGTAGAGGTAGTGAATGTTGGTGGGTGAGGTTGGTAGCATGTGCTGAATGGTGGAGGGACAGTAATGATGTCTACGTCCTGTTTCAAGAGTTGTTTCTGGAGGGAAGACTGCTGACTTTATCAGAGTCATTCCCAGCTGGAGGAGACTGCACTCACTTCCCATTTATGTCAAGGCTCCTTTTAGTTTTTTTTTAATGGGGTTTCACATTTGCATTTGCTTCCAGCTGGTCAGTTGTATTATTTTCCTAATGAATACAGTGTGTGTGGCTTCCCATGTGACTTCGCAGCAATAGGTACAAGTGTTTGGTACAGTATTGTCAGTCTAAATTTGCTGAACCTGAAACGTATATGGGTGGTGGTATTTCACTAGCATATGGCTGCCGTTTACAGCAGGAGACATATCCACTGGAAAAATGACCACTGCAAGAATCATGGATATCAGGAATGAAGTCCCAGTTGTTCAGAAGACCCTTAAGTCTCGGCATTCCAGGCATGGCAAGTGGAGCAATCTTGCGTGGCCTGAAAATGACCCTGCATCCTGTGAAGCCCATTATACATGTCAAATTTCTGAAAGTATAACTTACAACCTTGTAACTCCTATCATTACAAACAAGATAATCATGCTCATGAATCCAAATTCCTAACTTCTAAGTATATGCCGTTCAAAACTGGACACATTCCATTTATTTTGAGGAAGAAGTAATTTGTACATACCAATCTTTTTAAGAAAGGGATGTCATGTATTCTCAGTGAAATAATCCATGCTATTGCTGAAGAATACTCTCTACAACCAATTATATGATGTGCTGGAACCTAATTGCAAAAGGCTGGGAGGAATTTGCCTCCAAAGTTATATGTTAAATACTCAATACTTGTTGATTTACGCATATTATATATTTGTTCAATCACAGAAAAGCTTGATAATGTCATCACTGGAGGAACAACACTGGGCAATTAATTTTATTTCGAAACAGAATTCAAAATGGATACTGATTTATTCCATTTGGATCCCCTTCTTTGTGTAGGTTTATGAAAACTTTTCTCTTTTCCTGCTGTGAAGATGGGCATCAAAGTTGTGTCTACCTTTGTCATCTTTACTGAAAATCTGAGAAAGAAAGTCACTTAGCAAGAGAATACAGTTACCACCAACACGTATCCTACTCCACCCGAGGCCCAAATATCCTAGACCACTGTTACACAAATATCAAAAATGCCTACCGCTCCGTCACCCACCCACACTTTGGCAAATCAGATCACAGGCTTACAAGCAAAAACTGAAGTGGGAGAATCCATCAAAGAGAATTATACAATGTTGGTCTGAGGAATCAGATGATTTCCTACGGGGTTCCTTGGAGTTAGTGGACTAGTCAGTATTTAAAAACTCTGCGACCAACCTGAACAAGTATGCCACTACAATAACTGACTTCATTAGTAAGTGTGCAGAAGATTTTGTGCCAAAGTAGCAAATCCATGTGTTCCCCAGCTGGAAACCATGAATGAACAAGGATATCCACTGCTTGCTAAAGTCCAGGTCTGAGGCATTCAAGTCAGGAGACCCTGACCTACACAAGAAAGCCAGATATGATCTCCATCAAATATGCCAAAAGACAATACTGGACCAAGCGAGAATCCCAGGCTAGTCACACCGACCCCCACTGACTGTATCAAGGTCTGCAAAACATAGCAGGCTACAAGATGAAGGCATGTAAAATCGCCAGGTACAGCACACCCCTCCCTGATGAGCTCAATGCTTTGGGCAAGAGGTCAGCAAGAGTATGCCCCTCTACCCTGGAAGCCCTGGATGAACCTGTATCTGGGGATCACCACTGCAAATGTCAGAGCAGCTTTCTTGAAGGTCAACCCAAATATGTCCCGGATGGGGTATACGGACATTCACTCAGGTCTTGCCTGGATCAGCTAGCAGAGGTATTCACAGACATCTTTAACCTCTCTTTACAACAATTTGAAGTCCCTGTCTGCTTCTAAAAGATGACCATCATCCTGGTACCTAAGAAAAACCACGCAGCATGCCTTAATTGGCCGGTGGCTCTGACATCCATCATTATGAAGTGCTTTGAAAAGTTAGTCATGGCACGAATCAGTTTCAGCCTCCCAGACTGCCTGGATACACTACAGTTTGTCGACTGCCACGACAGGTCTACAGCAGATGCCATTTCCCTGGCCCTGCACTCAACCCTGGAACACCTAGATAACAAGGCACCTATGTCAACTGCTACTTACTGACTACAGCTCAGCCTTCAACACTATTATTCCCATGAAACTTATCTCCAGACTCTGTGGCCTGGGCCTCAGCACCTCCCTCTGGTTAGGTGCATTGTCCATGCTAAATTCTCCCTCAGTGTACCAGAACAGGCCCCGGACTTCATTGCAGTGTTAATGTAAGCCTACATGTGACACCAATGAATAAACTTTAAAGTAGAGATGATTAAAAACAGCTGAATTTGTTGCAGTATCAACTACTGGTAATAACAGACATTGGACTGAAAACATTTCCAAACTCCTGTCCAATCACTCCTCATCAATTCTACAAATACTTGTGGGAAGGAGATATAAAATATGGATCTCCATTACGATAATTAATTAATTGATGTTTCCAAACTGCTATAATTGTGGGGCCAATCCAAAACTCTATAGAGTGGACAAAAGATCCACAAGCTCAAAATACCGTGTGACAGTTTAAAATTCAAAATACTAACGGTGGGATTTTACGGCCTTGCATGAACGAGAACAGAAATTCCTGCCCGAAATCAAGAGATTTCTTTTGTCGGATCCTTGCTCGCACCAATTTTGTGGCTGGCGAAGTGATAGAGTTCCCACCTGTATAGTATTTACTTCAGTGTAGAAACGCTGACAGGTAGATAGAGTTCAACTTGCAGATTATCGTGGTTGTGGCATTGTTATATAAAGTGTGAAGGATTGGATCAAAGAGATTTCAAAAGAGGCTCGCACAATTTTTCAGCAAAGTGAGGATTTTTTTTCTTTTGCTGAAATGATCCATCTGTGTTGTTGTTAACTCAAAATAGCTTTGATGGCGACAAAAATAAAAACTTTCACCTTGGAAAGGGAAGGAGAAAGAGGTCTGCAGTATTGCATTAATTAATTACCAGGCAATTGAGTGTGCAGTGAATCGGACACACTTTAAACGTCCAATTCTCTAATCTGCACTTCTGTCAAATGAGAGTCTGCACCAAGGGGGTATTTCTACCCCTCCAAACAGGAGTAATTCTTCATTAATTCTGGAAACAAAGATACACTGGAAAAAATATTCAGCAATACAATCAACTGAATTAAAAAAAAGATGCCCTATTGCACCTTGAAGATGTTCCCAAGTTCTTCTGAGCTAACGTTTTGTTAAGTGCACCGACTAGTTCTATAGATAAACAAGGCATTTCTTTTCACGCCAACCAAATAAACTAAATCAAACAAACTCAGAGACAAAGCAAGAAGGACAGCCCCCAAAAAGAAGAGAACCGCCCAAAACAAGAGGCGAAGCGGATAGGAAGCTTAAAATATCAAAACAAAATGAGATCAAAAGGGATTAATAATACATCCCAGCCCAACGAACAAGATCCCAGAAACAGAATAACCAGTCAAGCTGTTTATATGATGATGTTACACTAAGGAGGCTTGCTGGATGAGATATGGAGAGAATAATCTTCTGAGGCCACAAGTCCATTCATAGTTCCTCACTGTGTTTCATACAATTCTTACTATACTACCTGTGAATTAGCTCTTATAAGTGACAAAGGCTTCCAGGCGTTAGATTGTCACAGGCACAATTCCCACTGTCTAATTGTTAACATGAGACATTCAATGATTTTGCAACTGTTGGGATGGGATTCTTTGTTTGGTTGATAAAATAGCTGAGTTAGATGGAATTATCTGGGCTGGAATCTTCCCATTGTTCATGCCGATGGGATTTTTCCATCCCATCACAGTGACCAAAGATGTGACTGATAGCCAAATTCTCTGACCTAGCTGCCGTGGGAATGTGGTGGTAAGATCACGCCCCTGGTTTCTGTTCCTTGGATCTTCAAGAAGAAGCAGACAATGGGAAATAGAAGGGTCAGGACAGAGCACTGGGTCAAGTTATGGTAGTCGGATCAACGGGGTGGGCACTCAAGGGTTGGATAATCAGGTTGAGGGTTGGATAGCTGTGTCAGTGGGTGAGTGGTCAGGTCAGGATGGTGCGTAATTGGATTAGGGGTGTCAGGTCGAGGTTGGGGGATGATTGGTGAATAGTGAGGTCGGGGGTAATGTTGGAGGTGGGTACTCAGGTCAAGGAATTGGGTTGGGTGATTGCTGGTTGGGTCAGGGATTGAATAGTCAGGTCAAGCCAAGGGTAGGGTTGGGAAGGTATCTAGTGGGATAAGAGGTGTGGGTAGTAGGCTGGAGTTAGTTGATCAGCTCAAGGGTAAAGAGTTGGGTCAGGTCGAGAAGATCAGGTTGGGGAATGGATAGTCAGGTCAAGGTGTGTGAGTAGTCAGGTTGGGAACTTGGTTATTCAAATTGGGGTTGGTGGCTAGTTAGTTAGGTGGGAGTGTTGGGTCAGTTCATGGAATTGTAGAATCCCTACAGTACAGAAGGAGGCCATTCAGCCCGTCAAACCTACAGTGACCACAATCCCACCCAAGCCCTATTCCCGCAAACGCACATATTTACCCTGCTAATGTCCCTGTCACTAGGGGTAATTTAGCATGGCCAATCAACCTAACCTGCCTATCTTTGCATTGTGGGAGGAAATCGGAGCACCCAGAGGAAACGTACACCGACGCGGGGTGAATGTGCAAACTCTGCACAAATAGTGACCCAAGGCTGGAATTGAACCCGGGTCCCTGCCGCTGTGAGGCAGCTGTGCTAACCACTGTGCCATCTGTAGGTGGTTAGATTGAGGATGGTTGGGGTATTAGAAGGTATGTATGGTGAGGTTGGGCTGGTTGTACTGTTTACCACTGAGATACACCAGAAATTAAACAATGTAGACAAATATTTGGTCAAGTAATGCATTATCGTGCCCAAGTCTCTGAGACAAGGGTCAGTGTAAAAGATATTCAAGCAGAGTTCCGGACATTGAAGACAGCCCATCAGAACTTCCCGGGCAAATGCAGAGCATGGGCTGAGGTGAGGCCTTCCTCAGGGTGCTGACATGCACCAACAAGTTAAATTAATTGCATTATTGCTCTCAATAATGGAGACGTGGCTCTATGAAAGCCAAACCCTGCAAATTACCGACCACTATACCATCGTATTAAAGTACATGGAAACAATAATTACTGAGGTGTGGTTTTCATGTTGCATTCACTAGAACTTAATGTTCCATTAACCAGAGAGGCCAGAATGGGGCTGGGATGGAGAGTTAAAATGGCAAATGGGGCTGGGATGGAGAGTTAAAATGGCAAATGACTGGAAGCTTAGGTCAGACTTGTTGACTGCATGGATATGTTTAGCAAAGCAGTCATTCTGTCTGCGTTTTGTCTCCCCAGTAGATAGCAGGTTGTTTGGAGTGTGGGCAGCAAATACAACATACTAAATTAAATAGCTAAATTGCTGCTTCACCTGGAAGAAATGTTTGGGGACCTGGAATATGAAGCATAACATAGCTGTTAGCCAAGGTAGTAGTTTTACAAAAAGATGCAGCATAAATTTATTTTGGTAATTCATGCTTGCAATAAACCTGTCTTTATATCAAAGACTCTACAATTGTGTTACCGGATGATTTGCAATGCTCTGCCATTCGCTTTGAGAAAATGAAACATTTACCATTGCTATATGAATTAATCTTGTTTCTGCCATTTAGGACAAGTAATTCATATATTAAGGACTCTGTTATATAAGTGATTTATGGTCCTGACATGCCATGCAACGTTGGATGCTGAGAAGGGGAAGAATGAAACTGTGGAGTCTCGCTTCTGCACATAATAAATTATTCTGAGAGATTTTTTTAAAAATTTTAATTCATTGTTGGGGATTCACTGCATCATTATCAATGCACATCTCCGGAAACATGTGATATAAAAATGATGTGGTCCGAAACTTGGGGTAACAATTCCAATTTATAGAACTCGTCATGAGATGTGTGTTCCAGCAACTCCTGAGCCATTGTATTCTTTGCTGTTGGTATCGTCCTCAACAGAATGGTGTATTCCATCTGAAAGATAAGCAATAATGGAAACACTGCAGCCAGAGATGAAGAAACAATGTTAATAAACTCTCTGGTATCCTCAGTGTGGTGATGATCAAGTCAAGATACTTTCTCAGAGGACTAAAGAAATTTGGCATGTCCACTACGTCTCTCACTAACTTTCTGGTTGTATCATAGCTTGGTATGGCTCCTGCTCTGCCCAAGAATGCAAAAAACTAAAAAGGGTCGTGAACGAAGCTTAGCTGATCACGTAAACCAGCCTTCTGTCCATTGACTCTGTCTACACTTCCCGCTATCTCAGAAAAGGAGCCAGCATAATCAAGGACCGCAGGCATCCTGGACATTGTCTCTTCCACCTTCTTTCATCGGGAAAAAGATACAAAAGTCTGAGGATACGTACCAATAGATTCAAGAGCAGCTTCTTCCCTGCTGCCATTAGATTTTTGAATGGACCTACCTCTTATTAAGTTGATTTTTCTCTACACCCTAGCTATGATTGTAACACTACATTCTGCAATCTCTTTTTTCCTTCTCTATAAACAGTATGCTTTGTCTGTATAGCATGCAAGAAACAATACTTTTCACTGTATACTAATATGAGACAGTAATAAATAAATCAAAAAGATTTCTGATGCTGTTCTCTGTCCATCTTTGTTTAAGTTTACTTATTAGTGTCACAAGTAGGCTTACATTTACACTGCAATGAAGTTACTGTGAAAATGCCCTAGTCGCTACACTCCAGCACATGTTTGGGTACAGTAAATTTAGTATGGCCAATGCATCTCACCAGCACATCTTTCAGACAGCGGGACGAAACCGGAGCAAACCTACGCAGGCATGGGGAGAATGTGCAGACTCCGCACAGACACTGATCCAAGCTGGGAATCGAACCCGGGTCCCTGGTGCAGCAATGCTAACAACTGTGCCACCATGCTGTGGTCTATACATGCAAGTAAAGAGTTCTCTTCAGTTACAGACTGTGTGGCTCGTTATCTACAACCCATCTAAAAAGCAAGAAAACAAGATGTAAGTATAGCTAGAAAATGCGACTGAAGATTTTTCAAGGAAGCTCATTTTTAATTGCTATGGTAAGTACCTTCAGTGCTCTGCAAAGCCTTGGTCTGCTAGGATCAGACAATCATATTTAGTAAGATTTCTATTGGATTCATAACTAAATATAAAGGTCAGCATATTTGAAGAATTGGCCTATTTCTTGCTAAAGTCCAGTCTAAACAGTTTTAAATAGATGTCGCTGAGTTGTCAGCCTTCTCCAATATAATTCTTATTTATTGGAGCTTTGGTAGCACATTGGTTAGCACTGATGCTTCACAGCTCCAGGAACCTGGGTTCGATTCCTGGCTTGAGTCATTGTCCTTGTGGAGTTTGTACATTCTCCTCGTGCCTGCGTGGGTGTGCTCCGGTTTCCTCCTACAGTCCAAAGTTGTGTGGGTTAGGTTGATTGGCTATGTTAAAAATTGCCCTTAGTGTCCTGAGATACGTAGGTTAGAGGGATTAGTGGGTCAGTATGGGGGTGGGGCCTGGGTGGAATTGTGGTCGGTGCAGACTCAATGGGCCAAATGGCCTCTTTCTGTACTGTAGGGATTCTATGATTTAGTATGTACATAGTTACAGGGCCAAGTCATAGCCTTAACAGTGGCTAGATGGGATTCATTAAGCCCGCCTTCAAGTTATATCAGTGGGAACTCCTTGCCAATCTGAGTCCTTATTAAGACTACACCACAACTGCAGCCTGGATTGTCTTCGTGACCCCATTGATGCTGGGTGACTGCACAGAGGCCTTGGCCAAACGGAGACTGTTTAAAAGAGCCCACTGTTGCTTTGGGAGGTCAAAGTCAGGTGATAAGTTACCCCACCTGACTTATCACCAGGTGATAAGTCATAATCAAGGACCCCGGACATTCTGTCTTCCACCTTCTTCATTCAGGAAAAAGATACAAAAGTCTGAGGTCTCGTACCAACCAACTGAAGAACAGTGTCTTCCCTGCTGCCATCAGCACCTGGCTGATGCCCAGGGAAGCCAATGGCCCTCCTAGCAAACTGAATTCAGCAAGTCTGCACTTGAGGAATCCCAGTGTCATGGAATCAAAAACTGCCAGCAATATGAATATTATAATCAGAGTCTGTAAAGCTCCTTTCTAACTGCTGTTACCTCCTAAAACTGTATCCCCTGTGTCACTACAGTGAGAAAGGTGTTTCCTCCAAGTGGTCGGTGACCTAAGAATCTGTGAGTTTATGCAGTCTTCCCCACACCCACTTCTAATTTATGAGTTGTTCAACACAGGCTTAAACAAGATAAAAGTTAGTTGATTATAAAAACTACTGCTGAAAGTTACTTCGGTAAAAGTGATAAAATTATTAACTAAAGTACAGACACAAAGATTAAAAATACTGGAATAAATAGAGGAAGAAAATACTTAAAGGTGAGGGCAGTATTTTCCTGGCTGTGCCACACTCTGCACAGATTGTGTTGGGGCAGTGTGAGGTTGGAGAATTGCGGGCAAGGGGTATAACGTGCTCAGCCCTAGCACGAAACCCCAGTTGGGATTCTCCCAGTTACCGCGCTGGGATGTAATCTATTCTCCACGCTGTGAGGGCGGGGACCAGATTAGGATATTTACATAACAATTTAAATTTGCTGGCCGGAATTCTCAAGCCATTCATGCACCACAGTCACTGCAAAGGAGGATGGAAGAATTGGCACTCAGCCAAATCACTGTTCACTGCAGCAGGATGGGAGAATCCCGCCAGTAATGAACATAAGAACATAAGAAATAGGAGCAGGAGTAGGCCATCTAGCCCTTCGAGCCTGCCCCGCCATCAATAAGATCATGGCTGATCTGTCGTGGCTCAGTTCCACATTCCCGCCCTCTCCCCATAACCCTTAATCCCCTCGCTTATCAAAAACCCATCAACCCACGTCTTAAAAATATTTAGCGAGGCAGCCTCCACCACTTCAACGGGCAGAGAATTCCAGAGATTCACCAACAGCCAGGAAGTCCCAGCCAGTCAGTCTTTTGAGAACGGATTCTCCCAGCTCCCGGGATTCCCCAACCCTCAGGTTTGGCGGAAATCCACTGGAATCACTACTGTGGAATAACCTTACCGGTTGTCCGTGCTGGTCCATCAGTGTGGCGAGCTGGCATGATAGCGGGAGGGGATAAAAAACCAATTTGTGCAGAGTGCAGATCTGTTTCGTGCCCTGTTTTGCAGGCAGGAACGGCTTTGCATCCATTCTGGACGTGAAGCCTATTTATATGAAAGTAAACTTAATTAAAACTACCTATCTGCTCCCCCACGGCTTCTTCTGGCCTTGCGGAATCATCCCCTTTGCCGGCGACACATCACGCCGGGTAGAATCACTCCTGCTCCGTGGTTGCGGGGACCAGGCCCCATGGTCACATTGGTGGGATCGGAGGCCATTGAAGTTCCGGGCGGTCAGGGGCATGGCAGGGCAGTGCACACCCAGCAGTGTCAGTCTGACGGTGCCCACCTTATTTCTTATTTATTTATTACTGTCACAAGTAGGCTTACATTAACACTGCAATGAAGTTACTGTAAAATCCCCCAGTGACCACACCCAAGTGCCTGTTTGGGTACAAAAAGGAGAATTTAGCATGGCACCCTGGCAGTGCCCGATTGGGCACCAGAAGCCTGCCAGGGCAATGCCAAGGGCGAGGGGCCTGAGTGGGGGTGGGGACAGTGGTGACGGGGCCTGTGGGGATGGAGTTATGCACACAGACTAGGAGGCTTATGCAGGGGGCAATTGCAAGGGGGCTACGCAAAGCGGGGACAATGCAAGGGGAGGGTGTGCAGGAGGTGGGTTGGAGGGGAGCAGCTTGCACCAGCCATTCAGGGGGACAGAGAGGGTCTGCCGGGGCTAATGGCAGGTCCCTAATGCTGGTAACCTACATTTACGTGGGGGAAATCATGCCACGTTGATAATCACAGGGTGGGGGAGGGGATGGTTCTGATGTCCAAAGTGGGGTAGGGTGGCAGGAGGTCTCCCTATTCACTGGGAGATGAGGGTGCCCTGCACAAGTGTGCCCTGAGGAATCTGCTGCTGGCTTTCCCAACCTCTCATCTCCACTGGCGCAAATCTCCCAGCTGTCAGAGAAACTGACAGAGTGTGAGAAAATTGCAATGCTGAACTCGCCCAAAAAGCCGGTGTGGAACACTTCCATTTTTAGGACATTTTGGAAGATTTTGGGGAAAATGCCACCTCAGAGACATTGTTGTGGGCCAATCACTTGAGCCCCTTCTCTCCAAAGTGAAGTAAATGTAACTGAAAGTTTGGTTTAGCAGTGATAATAGCTTTTAAAGTTGACAATCAGTCCTTGACTATTTCATGTGAATTCAACACGTCAACAGGTTTTTGGGACCGAAAAAGGGTTTCGTATTCCTCACTAATTTTGCGCTTGTAGATTGCCTGGACTCTTTTGTTAGTAAGAAGTCTGACAACACCAGGTTTAAGTCCAACCGATTTATTTGATAGTAAACTCACAAGCTTTCGGGGTTTGCCCCTTCGTCAGGTGAATGGAGAGTTCTGGCCTCAGATATAGTATATAACAGCACACACAGTTTTAATCTGTAAACTGTCTGTGCTGTTATATGCTCTGTCTGAACTCTCCATTCACCTGACAAAGGGCAAACCCCGAAAGCTTATGAGTTTACTATCAAATAAATCGGTTGGGCTTAAACCTGGTGTTGTCAGACTTCTTACTGTGTTTACCCCAGTCCAATGCCGGCATCGCCACATCATGACTCTTTTGTCAGGACAATAGTTTCTTAATGCCTTTCTCTTTGTCCTCTGGGCCTGAAGTTTCTTGGTGTTTACCCCAAGGTTCAACAGACAAAATGGCAGTACTCACCTTACACAGTTCCAGAACTGAAAATGGTTGCTATCTTAGTTTCATTGAAGTATTGTTCCACCAGATAGAAAAATGAGTTATGTTGCAGTCGTCTAAATCCCCTCCCTGTCTCTTTTTCCCTCAGAAGTAAAAGGGTTTTTCACACCTTCTAGAATTCACTGGACCTCCCTGGATGTTAACAGCTCCTCAGAGCCAGGCCTAGAGACAGGAGTCTGACCAGGTTTGAATAAATACTCAGGAAGGTGTCATACTGTCTGCCCATACTTCAATGTAAAGATTTAAAAACAGAAATCTGTCTTTAAAACAGTCATCCTTAAAATCATAATAATATGTCTCTTTACACCTATATATAGATGTTCAAGTACAGAATGAATCATTTGATCATAGAATCCCTACAGTGCAGAAGGAGGCCTCTTGGCCCATAATGTCTGTACCAACCACAATCCTACCCTGTCCCTATCCCCATAGCCCCACATATTTACCGTACCAACCCCCCTGATATTAAGGTCAATTTAGCATGGCCAATCAACCTAATCTGCACATCTTTGGACTGTGGGAGGAAACTGGAGCAACCGAAGGAAATCCACACAGACAGGGGAAGAATGTGCAAACTCCACACAGACAGTGACCTGAGGCCTGAATTGAGCCTGGGTCCCAGGCGCTGTGAGGCAGCATGCTGACCATTGTGCCACCGTGCTGCACAGGTTGATGAACCAGGGTTATTAATACCATTAGAAAACATGCTGTTTGTCCACTGGTAATATTCCTCCAAGACTTCCTGGGACAGAAATTAAGCTTGGATGACAGTGCAAAGTGGGCAGTGTCAGATTAAAAATCATCGCGTCCCCACAGTGCAAAAGAAGGCCATTTGGCCCATCAAGTCTGCATTGACTCACCCCATTATAGTGCCTTATCCAAACCCTATCCCTATAACTCTATGTATTTAAGCCACTAATTCCCCTAACCTACACATCTTGGGACACTAAGGGGCAATTTAGCATGGCCAATCAACCTAACCTGCACATCTTTGGACTGTGGGAGTAAACCAGAACACTTGAAGGAAACCCGCAGAGACATGAGGAGAATGTGCAAACTCCATAGTCACCCAAGGCTGGAAATGAACCCAGGTCCCTGCTACTGTGCCACCGTGACACCCCAAAAGAACAATCCACCCAGCTCTCCCCTCTGCCCTATCTCCGTAACGTTGTGCATTTGGCATGGCTAATCCACCTAACCAGTGCAGCTTTGGACTGTGGCAGGAAACCGGAGCACCCGGGGGAAGCCCACGCAGACACAACAAGAACAGGCAAACTCCACACAGACAGTCACCCAAGGTCATGATTGGTCGCCTGTCGTCTACAGACTCTGATGATCAATTCCAATGTAATCAATGGGATTAAACAGCAGGCGGTAGATGTCTGCTGACCTGAAACCGTTTGTATGCGCCACCACCCGAGGCAAATCCCTGCCCTGTTCCATGCTCATTCCCATTTTGCCATGTAATGGCCAAGAAAAATTTAACAAGGGCATTAAGCTGGAAAGAAAACATAGGATAAAAGGTGAACAACAGGAACAAAATTGTGGTTCAAACCCTCACAGAATAATGAAAGAAACAGAATAAAGCAATGTTAAAAATGAAACAAGAAGCTGGCGTATTGAGGAACTGAGCCTGATAACTTTAATCCCAGGGAGACAGAGGTGAAATGATAGATATTTGGCTCAGGTGTGTGGTTGAACATTGATCATGTTTGTTTTCTTTTATCTTCTGCTAATAAATCTACGAGCAGCATGAAGTTGAAAGAAAGTTATTTGGCAACAGCAGTTCTTGCTGAACTGGATGGAAGGTGCAGCCTCTTCAAGTCTCAACATTCCTGTGGGGCAATGACATCATCAGATGAATTACTAACTCCACAGTCACTGCTGTTTTGTTTTAATTCAGAATGTCTTTACATGTCTCCCTAAATATTAGGTGAGCTCATAAAACCTTTCCTTAAAAAAACATGCAGATCTTTATGAAATTTCTTTCAGTGCTATTAACATACAAAGAATGACCAATTATAGGAAATTAATGCTAGTGTGGTATCACTGTCACACCCACATGAGTACAGAGTGAATTATATTTGACAGGATGTGAGTAAAACATTGGTGATCATCGTGCATTCTTTAATTCTAGTTTTCTTCCCTCCCTTCATCTACTGAATTGATGGGACCCTTGTGGCGCAGTGGTAGAGCACCTATTTCTGGACCAGAAACTCGAGGTTCAAGTCCAGTGCATGGACCATTCAATAGGCTAATAATTAATTTGGGAATCCAGCCCCCAGTATTTCCCAAAGGGAAAAGCAGTGTGTATGTGTGTGAAAATAGGCTTAAAGGAAATCGAATCCTTAAGGTTAGCCAACTAAGTGCAAACCAGGGTATTTATCTGGAAACTTACTGAATGAGGCAGACATTCATCAAATAAGTCCACCATATTCTATGGGGAGACTCTTCATAGAATTATAGAATCCCTACAGTACAGAAGGAGGCCATTTCGCCCATCAAGACTGCACCAACAACAATCCCACCCAGCCCTTATCTCTGTGACCCCACATATTTACCTTGTTATCCCCCTAACACTAAAGATCAATTTAGCATGGCCAATCTACCTAACCTGCACATCTTTGGAGTGTGGGAGGAAGCCGGAGTACCTGGAAAAAATTAAACAGACATAGGGAGAACATGCAAACTCCACACAGAGTGACCCAAGGCCAGAATTGAACCTGGGTTCCTAAGCGCTGTGAGGCAGCAGTTCTAACCACTGTGCCGCTCTTGTCATACAAAATAATATGTGATTTTGAGCCTTTTTATTGCCCTCTTTGATTGCCATCTACTGTTTCAGTGCAAAGTGCCCTACACAATGATGTATGTGTCTTGATGTTCAGATCAATGGGTTTGATGCATTTGGCAGCCACATGTTTTTACAAATCATGAATGTGTTACAAACGAAGTTCTATTTGTTTTTGACATCAGATTTTCAGCAGTTGCAGTGTTTCTTTTTATCTCTGGTGGGTTATTTGTGAGAACCATGAAGCACTAAATGCGAATGACTCATCTCAAATGCACATGGTGGAAATAAGAATCATGCTGGGATATTTTTAAAAAAAGGACATTCTTTACTGAAGGTCACGAACAAAATTTCCAGCACTTTGGGGAAGTTCAATGTAGCTAAGGGGAGAAACCTAGAAGATGTTCTGGTGCACCTGGGTTCCTAGAGGGCACCTCTTAGAGGGCAGTTCAGAGGAGCATTGTCAGAGACATTAAAAAAAGGGACCTCTCTAACCTCTTAGCAGTGAGCTTTGTAGAGAGACACAAAGGAAAGGAAAAGAGAAGAAACACCTTCAAAACAGGCGCCCCTTTATTCAACAAAACTAAATGCAAGAAACGGTGTAAATTTAAATAACTTTGTTTGATATAGCCCAGTGCTTCAGAATCAGGGACTTATCTCTCTACACAGATACATAAATTCCTACAGTGCAGAAGGAGGCCATCGAATCTGCACCAGCTACAATCCCACCCGTGCCCTATCCCCGTGCATTTATGCTAGCTAGTCTCGCTGACACTAAAGGGCAATTCAGCCTGATCAATCCAGCTAACCTGCACATGTTTGGACACAGCGCAGAAGATCCCACATATTAACCTTGTTAATCCCCCTAACACTAAAGATCAATTTAGCGTGGCCAATCTACTTAACCTGCACATCTTTGGAGTGTGGGAGGAAACCGAAGCACCCAGAGGAAACCAGAGGGCCTGGGTGTCAGTGCAGTATTGATGGACCAAATGGCCTCCTTCTGCACTGTGTCCAAAGATGTGTGGGTTAGGTGGATTGATCATGCTAAATGCGGGAGGAAACCGGAGCACCCGGAGGAAACCTACGCAGACACAGAGAGAATGTGCAAATCCCACACAGACAGTCGGCCAAGCCAGGAATCAAACCCAGGTCCTTATGCTGTGAGGAAGTGCTGTGCTGTTTACATTGCCAGCATCTCACATCCACGAGACATATATATAGTGGATCAAATTTGTAAGGTAGATGGTTTATTCATCGATTTGTTAGCAGGATATAGAAGGTGTAAAAGTCAATTGAATAAATCAAAGGTTGCATATTATTATTTTATGTTCTGACACGGCCTAATACACGATCTCTGTGGATTGTAGTATTTCAGATTGGTATTTTGATGAAAAGCAAGTGAGTTCTCCCTATATTTATCCTGACCAATATTTGTCCGATGAAAACAAATAATTTGCCCTTATTCTAACATTGTGATATGCTAATGAGAAACAGTATACATCACCACAGGAAGTGTTGCAATGTCTTATGGCCTTACTCTCTCCTGTAGATCTCATAGCATGGCCAATGCACCCAGCCAGAATTGTGGGAAGAAACTGGAGCACCCAGAGAAAACCCACACAGACACAGGGAGAATACACAAACTATGCACAGACAGTGATCCAAGTTGGGAATCGAACCCGGGGCCCTGGCACTGTGAGGCAGAAATACTCTGTCACCCGGACAGCTTGAATCAAACATAAAGCTCACTAAGGACAAGCGGTTAAACAGGATGTTGTGACCCTCCACAATCCTATCCTATCCAAACAGATAACAATACGGTTTGAGAGAACAGACATGCAGTAGTTGCCACACAGAAGCAACCTTCTACTCAATCGAAACAGTTAACCACCCAATAGAACAGAGATGCTGCATTCATCTACCAGTCCAAATCACTACCCAACCTGGAAACCTGATTAATCTTTTCATTCTCCTTCTATTCAGCAGAGCCTGAAAGATCCCCGACAGGACCCAAATCCCCAAAGGAACTGAGGACCTGTTTGAGGTGGCTAGTGAAATCAGCCAAGTGATTGTCACCATGCAAAAAAAATTGAAGTCAGACTGATGGGAGGGGGCAGGTGTAATAAAAGGGGTTAATTTTAATAGTGTGGTGTGCTGAAGAGGCTCAGTAGGTCATCACAGGAAATGATGCTATGTCTCATGATCTTGCTCGGTCTTGGAGAATCTCATGGCAAGGTGAAATTACACTGAGATGTTTCTCAATGAAGTTAGTGCTGTCCTTACTTCAGCAGGCTGTGAATGTTCTGTATTTGCCCAAAGGAGGCAAGGATATTATGCCACATAGTATATTATACTGCAACTGGGCTCCCAAGTTTCATATGTAACAGAAGTGACTACATTCCCAAAGTACTTCATGAGGTGTGAAGCACTTTGGAACTGAGATCATGATCTTTTCTAACATGTCCATTTCCAGAATACCGATGTAACCAGTAAAATGTTCTGATTCATATGTATGCAGCAAATGCATGATTTTTTATTTATTAGTGTCACAAGTAGGCTTACATTAACACTACAACAAAATTATTGTGAAAATCTCTTAATCGCCACATTCCGGTGCCTATCCAGGTACACTGAGGGAGATTTTAGCATAGCCAATGCACCCAACCAACACGTCTTTCGTACTGTGGGAGGAAGCTGGAGCACCCGGAGGAAACCCACACGGACACGGGGAGAATGTGCAAACTCCACACAGACAGTGACCCAAGCAGGAATTGAACCCAGTTCCTGATGCTGCGAGGCAGCAGTATTCATCCTTAGGCAACCTAGACATTTTTGAATTCCAATACTCCAGATGTAGAGTTTGGTCTCAGCTTTAACAGTGGTGTATTTCAGAGGATGTTCCTGGTACTCAGCTTTATAATTTTATTACACATTGCATATTGAAAAATCACCACTTTTTAAAAAATAGGTTAAGATTGCTGCAGTTGTTTTTAATGAACTTAAACTATAATTGTGTATTTTTTAAATATCCATTTATCTTAGGTTAACACACCCAACAAATGTCTTCATCCTGCTGGCCCTGCCTTTCATCTCTGCGTTATTTTCAGTACCATTTGCAGCCAGTTGCCCAGTCTCCTGCAAGATGAGATCTATCAAGCACAGTTCCTCTGTCTCTGCCATATCCTGCTGATTAACTATTGATTCACTTGTTTTCAGATCACTGGGTGGATCTGGACACCACCCCCCCACCCAACCCGACTCCCTATCTGTATCTCCAACTTCTCACCTCTGGGCGTGAGCAATGACACATCATGACCACCTGGTCTCTCCGACTCCCACCACAAATAAACAAGCCAGCCCCTATCACTCAGCCATCGAAAAAAAAGTTCCAACTCAGATGGTGCATTAGCGAGGAGAGAAGGGGTGCTAATTGATTCTTCACATATCATCACCCGCTGTTTGCTTGATTCACTTCTGCTGCTGTAAACCTGTGTGTCTTCTGAACCAGGAGCCCAGAGAAGCCGTCACGCAGGAGTTTGAAGTTAGTTGAGAGGATGACAGATGCTGAAGTATTGACGGCTTTTCTCTTTGCTCATTTAAATCTATCAAGTTGTTGTTAGTTGCAGCTGTTCAGGCAGATCTGTGACTGTATGCATTCTGCTGGTGTGGTACCTGTTTATAATGTGCTACTTGCTGCAGAAGTAACATGATGAAGAAGCGAAGATGACACAAGATTTTGGCACCAAATGCAATTTCCAGCACTTTCAGATTGCCGCACCCTTGTTTGGAGAAAGCTTACTCTCTGTCTCGTGATCAACCAGACATCTTGGCTTCCTGAAGAAATGCAACTAAGCTATAGATTTATACGCTTATGTACTGATTGAAAAGCGGAATAATCGGTAGGAAATGATTAGAATCAAGCTGGAATTCACAAAGAAAGGAGGAGGGTAAAGCTATTTATGAAGATAAATTCTGAAAATGTAAATGGAGGAAGATCTATCAAGTTACAGAATTCAGACTATTCATCAAAGAAAGGAAAAGAAAATAATCTTGCCCTAAATGTGGTGTGGTAAGATTAAGTGGCTTGTTTCAAAGATCCCTTTAGAAAAATATTTATTTTTGATTGGGGCCATGAGAAGTATTTAGTCTGCAGAAACGCTAGTTCCAAAAGCAATGGGGTAATTTTCATTTCACTGCATGGGCAGTAATCTGGCAAAGTAAATCGCCTGTCCTTTTAGGATCTACCCCATCGACAAAGCTTTGAAAGCTTCTGTGATATGAGGACAATCCATTCCACCAGGTTCCTGACCAAACAATAAAAGCACAACACAAGATACCTCAGGACCTGGACCACCATTATGGGAAGGGGAGCTCCTTCACGTGCAGTGGAAGCAGCAGTGGAAGCCCGGCAGATGGCAAAGCCTTCATACCTTGCCTGGTTCACTGGTCAACCCCGAGCCTGCTGCCATTGGCAGGCAGCTGGTCTTGTCTCCCATGCCTTAGGGAGCCCAGATGCTGGGTGGAAAATTCCAGTCAGCGTCTGACAGCAGGCCTTTAAGTACCCTTCACTGGTGAACCACCACCTGTGGGTGCAGATTCCTGCCTCCACACTCACTCCCATCCTTTCTCTGGAAAATGAGCAGCTGAAAGGATGGTGCCAGAAAAACCAGCCAATGGTGCGAATTCGCACACCAGCCTGCAGACGTTCCCCAGCATTGAGAATGGGATCAACCTCAAGCTCCCGCATTAGGAGGTTCTTTACTAACATCAGTTAGGCTGGCTTCTGACTAAGGTTCCTGTTAGACTCCTATTCGTAGACTACAGCTCAGCCTTTAACGCCATTATTCGTACGAGGCTCACCTCCAAACTTCGTGTCCTGGGGCTCGACTCCTTCCTCTGAAACTGGATCCTGGACTTCCTAACCCACAGACTGCAGTCAGTAAGGATAGGCAACAACACTCCCTCCATGATCATCCTCAACACCAGTGCTCCACAAGGCTGTGTCCTCAGCCCCTTACTATACTCCTTATACATCTCTGACAGTATGGCCAGTTCCCCCTCCAACTCAATTTTCAAGTTTGCTGATGACACCACCGTATGGGTCAGATCTCAAACAATGACAAGATATAGTACAGGAAAGAGATAGAGAATCCGGTGAGCTGGTGCGGTGTCAATAATCTCTCCCTCAATGTCAACAAAACAAATGAGATCATCATCGACTTCAGGAAGCATAGTGGTGAGCATGCCCCTGTCTCCCTCAATGGGGATGAAGTAGAAATGATCGAGAGCTTCAAGTTTTTAACTGTCCAGCTTACCAATAACCTGTCCTGGTCCCTCCATACTGACAGTATAGTTAAGAAAGCCCACCAACGCCTCTGCTTTCTCAGGAGGCTAAGGAAACTTGACATGTTAGCTACAGCTCTCACCAACTTTTACAGGTGCACCATAGAATACATCACATCTTGACATAGCTCCTTCTCTGAGTAAGACCACAAGAAACTACAAAGCGTTGTGAATGAAGCTCAGTCCATCATTCAAACCATGCTCCCATGCATTGACATTGTCTGACACTGTCATTTTCCGCTGCCTCGGAAAAGCAGCCAGCATAATCAAGGACCACGTGCACTCTGGAAATTCTTTCACTTTCTTCCATCAAGAAAAAGATGCAAAAGTGTGAGATCACGTTCCAGCTGACTCAAGAACAACTTCCTTGCTACCATCAGACTTCTGAATAGACCTACTTTGCATTGATTTGATCCTTCTCTACACCTTAGATATAACTGTAACGCTATATTCTGCATTCTCTCCTTTCCTTCTCTATGTACGGTATGCTTTGTCTGTATATTGTGCAAGAAACAATACTTTTCACTATATACTAATACATGTGACAATAATAAATCAAATCAAATCAAAGGAATTAAAAAAAAAGGCACATTGTTATGCAGGGAAACCCAGTCTTCCACATTTACTGATGGATACTCCACGCCCCATAATAAATCCAGATCAAACAATGCCAGGGACCAACCCATCATGCAAGCAACATCTTCCTCCAACACTCATCATTTAGATGATTTGAACCTGCATCAATTCCCTCATGTTACTGGGGAAAATCCTGCTCTTGATATCTGGTGACTTCAAAGTTATTCAGTACTTGACTCTGATATTGAAAGATCACAAGATTTCACTATTCTTGTGTGAAAACTAGAAAAAGATGCTGATATTTTCTAAATGGTGAATAGTTGGGAAACTGTGGCAGTCCAAAAAGATTATGACCCAGACTTTATGAGTTATAAAATCAATTCCAAGGTCTGCAAACCCAACCCTAAGGAACACAAGTTAGATTTTAGTTTCTGCTAATGCAACCCCTCCACCCTCTGGAAAAAGTGCAGAGGCTACTGAGCGCAGAAGTGGGCTGCATGAACAGCCTGCCTCTGTGCTCCAGCGCTGTGTTGAAATAAATTCTTGAAAGAATAACACAAACATGAATTAGGAGCAGGAGTAGGCTACTTGGCCCCTCGAGCTTTCTCTGCCATTCATAAAGATCTTCCTGATCCGATTGTAACCTCAACCCCACTTTCCTGCCTAACCCCAATAACCCTTCACCCCCTTATTAATTAAGTATCTATCTAGCTTTGCCTTAAAACTAACCAAACACTTTGCTTCCACTGCCTTTTGAGGAAGTGAGTTCCAAATACTCACAACCGTCTGAGACAAAAAAAAATTCTCCTCACTCTGTCTTAAAAAAGCAGCTTCTTATTTTCAAACAATGACCCTTGGTTCTAGATTCTCCCACAAGAGGAAACATTAAGACCCTTCAGAATCTTTACTGTTTTGATCAAGTTGCTTCTTACTCTTCTAAATGGATACAAGCTGAACTTGCACAACTAAACAAAAATTGTCCTTCCAACCCTCCATATTTCTAACCCCCTGTATACCCCATCCATGCCAAGCATTACCATTTCATGTCCCCTATCTGTGCCCCTCAACCCACGCCCCTACATCCAATGGCCATTTATAACCACTATGCCAACTTAGTGCCAACCTATGCATGTCACCCACCTCTCTTTGTCCATACCCGTCCCTACCAACTCACTTAGTATCCTTTCATTGCTCTTGAATATTTTGACAGTTCCTTGAAAGCTGGACAATTCCTTGACAGTTCCAATGAGTATGTACAAAACAAGAATCATACCCATCTTCACTTTGACTATCTGAAAGGAGTCCTGGGTCCATATCCAGAGGGATACCCTAGCACCCAAACAAATCTGCCAAGCTCAGACCTCCCCCTACCTGTTCTAATTTGCGCACTTTGGGTAGGATTTTATGGCCTTGCTCGGGCAAAACCGGAAATCCCTGCCCGCTTCAATTCTGTGGCAGGCAAGATTGTAGAGTTCAGGCATTTATGTTTCACACTCCTTTCCTTCTAAAATTCAGTGGAGGCAGCTGTTGGTTCAAATGCCCAGATGTGTCTGTAAAGTGAGCTTGCATGAAGTCCAGCCCAACCCCAGTCCCGACCCGACATTCGAGAACAAAACTTAGGATCCTTTCCATCATAGCTTAACCATGGGCCTGTGAATCCTTGTATATAGCCTGCTGAAATGTCGTAGTCAAGTACAAAAAAAAATCAAACAGCTAGTGGAACATTATGTACTGGGCCTGAATATAGTGGAAAGGAGGTTTTTCTAAAGCTATACAAAACCCTTGTTAGACCACACCTGGAGTCCAGTGTACAACTGCTCCTTAGAAAGGATATATTGCTCTTAGTGTAGAGCACAGATTCGTCAGAATGTTACCATGGCTGAAAGTGTTAGATTATGAGAAGATTACATAAAATGGGCTTGTATTTCTTGGAATTTAGAAGGCTAAGGAGTGGCTTTGAAAGTAGATAAAGAGGTTTCTTTTTCATTAGTGGGGGAGTCTAGAACAAGGAGATAAAATCAGAGCTGAACAATTATAGAAAGGGAAAGAAAGCACTTTATGTTTTGAACAATTGAATTGTGGAGCTCTCTCCCCAAAATTACACAAGATGCTAGTTTAATTAATAATCTTAAACCTCAGTGTTCTGGACAGCATGACAGAGAACTGCTGATATCCCTGTTCTCTCATCAACTGTTTTTAGTTGCTGTGTTTTTGAGAGGAAGACATGTGTTTTTTTAACTCCTGAGTGTGTGAACAATTTGAACAAACAGGAGCAAGTTTTTGGGGGATTTGAGCAAAACATGATTGTTTATTTACATGCTCACCCCAAGGTCTACCTCCACAGCATTCAGTCACTCAATCTAACACACGAACACACTCAATAAAATGACTGTGAAGGAGAATAGTGCGCTTTTGTGGGTCATAAGTGAAAAGAATCATTCATAATCCACATGATTCAGAAAAACACATGGGTCTGATGAACAAAGAACCAAGAAAATTACAGCACAGGAACAAGCCCTTCGACCCTCCAAGCCTGGACCAACCATGCTGCCCAACTTAACTAAAACCCCCTACCCTTCTGGGGACCATATCCCTCTATTCCCATTCTATTCATGTACTTGTCAAGACACTCCTTAAAAGTCACTACTGTATCCACTTCCACTATCTCCTCCGGCAATGAGTTGCAGCACCCATTATTTTCTGTGTAAAAAATCTGCCTTGTACATTTCCTTTAACCATTGCCCCTCGTACCTTAAACCTATGCCCCCTCGTAATTGATTCTTCCACCCTGGGAAAAAGCTTCTGAGTATTCACTCTGTCCATGCCTCTCATAATCTTGTAGACTTCTATCAGGTCTCCCTTCAACCTCCGTCCCTCCATTGAGAACAAACCAAGTTTCTCCAACCTCTCCTCATAGCTAATGCCCTCCATACCAGGCAACATCTTTTCTGTACCCCCATAGCCTCCACATCCTTCTGGTAGTGTAGCGACCAGAATTGAACACTATATTCCAAGTATGGCCTAATTAAGGTTCTATAAAGCTGCAACATGACTTACCAATTTTTAAACTCAATACCACAGCTGCTGAAGGCAAGCATGCCATATTCCTTCTTGACTACCTTCTCCACCTGCATTGCCACTTTCAGTGACCTCTGTACCTGTACATCCAGATCCCTTTGCCTATCAATACTCTAAAGGGTTCTGCCATTTACTGTATATTTCCTATCTGTATTAGACCTTCCAAAATGCATTACTTCACATTTGTCCAGATTAAACTCCATCTGCCATGTCTCTGCCCAAGTCTCCAACTGATCTATACTCTGCTGTATCCTCTGATGGTCCTCACTGCTATCTGTAAATCAACCAACCTTTGTGTCATCTACAAACTTACTAATCAATCAAGTTACATTTTTCTCCAAATCATTTATATGTTATACAAACAGCAAAGGTCCCAGCACTGATCTCTGAGGAACACCAATTGTCACAGCCCTCAATTCAGAAACACATCCTTTCACTGCTACCCTCTGTTTTCTTTGACCGAGCCAGTTTTGAAGAAAATGCCTTCGCTTCTGAAGGCCAGTTAAGGTGAATTCAATAACCAAAGTTGTTTCAGAATTCTTTCAGAGGGATGGACATTCTGCAGGTCACAAAGTTAGTTGCCTGTAGTCTTCTGACCAGGAGGCCAATGTTTCTGTATTGGTGGACTGGAAAAATAAACAGGCTTGAATATCTAGTGATGTTACAACCTTTGGTCTTTTAAGGCAAAGGTGTTACTTCCTTATCTGTTGCTGTGACTTTCTATAGAAACAGAAAGGGACAGGCATGATTGCCTTATCATGTAACTCCTCACATTTTCAGCTCCTTTTCCAAACATGGTGGTGGCCTTAGGCTGATTAACCACGTCCTGCATTATTGTTTGCCGGTCAAACAATCACCTTCTTTTGTTCTGAGAGAAACTTTCAATTCAGGAATGCCCCCCCAACAAATTCAGGAAGAGTGCAGTTGTCTTCTGAGGACGTCTGTGCGGTTTTTCACTGTGGCATGTCGGAACTGTCGATCAATGAGTTGAGCGCCATATCTTGTTCTTACGAGGACGTCTTTCATCACCTGTAGGTGCCTGTTGCGATCCTCCTCAACTGAACGGATCCTGTGTATTCGGAGGGTTTGTACCTAGGGGATGGCTTCTTTAACATGTTTACATTGGAAGCTGGAGGAAGCTGGGTGGAGCATTGTGACGTTATCTGTGGGCTTGCAGTACAGTGAAGTGCTGAGGTGACTGTCCTTGATGGAGATGTGTGTGTCCAAGAATGCAACCAATTCTGGAGAGTAGTCCATGGTGAGTCTGATTGTGGGATGGTACATACTCTTGTGACTCAGCCAATGTTGTCTACCTGATACACTGCAGGAAAGGATGTCCTGAGGCACGGTACATTGGCAAGTCCATGCAGGTGCTACGACAATGGATGAATGGACACTGCTCGGCAATCATCAGGCAGGACTGTTCCCTTCCTGTCGGGGAACACTTCAGCAGTCAAGGGCATTCAGCCTCTGATCTTCGGATAAGCATCTCCAAGGCTGTCTTCATGACACACAACAACACAGACTCGCTGAGCAGAAACAGATAGCCAAGTTCCACACACATGAGGATGGCCTCAACCGGGATCTTGGGTTCATGTCACACTATCTGTAACCCCCACGACTTGCCTGGGTTTGCAAAATCTCATTAACTGTCCTGGCTGAAGACAATTCACATCTCTTTAACCTGTTCTGAACCTTCTCTCCACTCACATTGTCTGCATCTATAAAGACTTGATTACCTGTTAAGACTCGCATTCCAACCATTATCTTGTAACTGAGTTTGTGTCTATGTATGCCCTGTTTGTGAACTGAACTCTTCGCTCACCGGAAGAAGGTGCAGCACTCTGAAAGCTTGTGCTACCAAATAAACCTGTTGGACTTTAACCTGGTGTTGTGAAACTTCTTACTGTGCCCACCCTAGTCCAATGCCAGCAACTCTGTATCAGGTCTGATATGACATATCTTAATCCCTCTGCTCAACACAACAATATGCCTGGATCGTGAGCCTGGATTTTTCCTCTGAGGATGGGAAACAGAAACAAGATTGGAGCTACTTCCAAGTCCCGAACGCTCACCCCTTTTAGTCTGCAGAATCATGAAACTGGACAAGTAATCCAAAGGCCTAGATTAATGATCCAGAGGTCGAATTTTAACTCTCTCTAGTGAATGGGTTTTGTCTGAGTTAAAATCAGGATCATAATCCCACCAAAACAGCAGAGGAATTTAAATTCAATTAATGAACTAAGTTTGGATTATGAAATTTTATCATTAATTGCAACATTTAACCTTCTAATTGTTGCTGGTTCACAAATGTCCATGAAGAATGCAAACCTGTTCTGGTTGATACATAACTCCAGACCCACAGCAATGTGGACCATTCTTAACTGCCTTCTGAAATGGCCTAGCAAGCCAGTCAGTTAGATTCATGAAGGCAGCTCACTACCATCTTCTCAAGGACAATTAGATATAGGTAATACAGGCTTCTCTTGCTGGTGATGCCCATATCCTGGGAATGAGTACAAAGTAATAACATCCAAGTTCATTTGCATGAAGACATTTGTGTCCCCAAAAGCACAAAATCTTCTGTTTAGTTCCCAGTGTCTTGGCTTCTCCTGGGTCATGCATTATCCACAGCAACAAAGATTGGCATTTGGCTCCTGAGAATCTGAGTCTGGAGTGAGATGAGACAAAGGATGTCTCTACATCTGATTTCGCTTTGCAACACTGAGCTTTTGTTCATGACTCCGGATCGAATGAGGACATACACTCCCCACAGCAATGTGGCAGAGATCACCATCACTGTCACCCAAGGGGTCTCATTAAGTCCCTCATATCCATTTCTATGACAGTAATGTGTAGCATCACATTTTCTGTAGAGGAAAAGTTATTAACAGGGAAGGTCCAGATTGTCCTGAGCTTTTAGTGTAATTAGAGATTCTCATATTCACATATTCTAATCAAACAATCAAAAAGAAGCATTTCTCACACCCCAGGTATTAGAAATTTATACCAGTAAAAAAAATTGGAGGATATGCATTGTACAGAACATTTTGAAAGCTGCAAATTAAATTCAATCATTTGAATATATAATTGATCTCGTTATTTCATTGAGTAGGATTTTACGGCATTGCTTATCCCGAAGTTGTAAAATCCCACCGGAGATCAACGGGCCTTCCTATTGTCCGCCCCTTGCCCTTCCAATTCCTGGGCAGATGAGGTGGTAGAATTCTAGTGATTGTGTTCTAAATCTCGACAAAAGTGTTTGCAGCTCTGACGAAAGATCCAGACTCGAAATGCTGACTCTGTTCTCCCTCCACTGATGCTGTCAGACCTGCTGAGATTTTCCAGCATTTTCTGTTTTTGTTTCACATTCCAGCATCCACAGTAATTTGCTTTTACCTTGGTGTTCATAGCAAGATAGAACCAGTCGCAATTATGGTCCTAACAACCTAATCTATATATTATGATTGTTTAACAAGGTTAAAGACACATGATTGTATAATACATTTTATTTCATGCCCACAGTTTTCACTATAATTATTTACACCTGTATTGCCTTTTTTTCAACTGATTTTGTTTTACAGCTATTAAAATGCGCAGTTCACTAAATTTAATTCAAAGAAATTATGTTTTATTTTGATATTACCTGATGTGATTGCACAGCACCTCAGTAATTGGAGCTTGGTATGGCTCCTGCTCTGCCCAAGACTGCAAGAAATTACAAAATCTTGTGAATGTAGCCCAATTTGTCACGCAAACTAGCCTCCCATCCATTGACTTTATCTGCATTTCCTGCTGCATCAGAAAAGCAGCCAGCATAATTAAGGACTTCATGCACCCCAGACATTCTCTCTTCCACCTTCTTCCGTTGAGAAAAAGATACAAGAGTCTGAGGTCACGTACCAATCGACTCAAGAACAGCTTCTTTCTTGATGTCATTAGACTTTTGAATGGATCTACCTAGCAGTAAGTTGACCTTTCTCTATACCCTAACTATGACTGTGACATTACATTCATGACTTTCCTTTCCTTCCCTATGAACGGTATGCTTTTTCTGTATAGCATGCAAGAAACAATACTTTTCACCATACATTAATACCTGACAATAATAAATCAAATCAATTCAAAATCAAATCAAGGTCCCCTAAAAGTGAGGGGAGGAGGAAGTAGGTAGAAAGGACCTTCCATTTCAGAGTAAGTAACATGGATCTGAGAATCCCAAGTGATTGTTTACTTTTTTTGCAATAGTTCATGGTGACTTTAAGTAAAATAATAATAAAATAATGTAATGATACATTTAAATCATGGCAATAAGAATATCCAGTTGATTGGGTTATGTTAGGGTTTGTCCAATTTTTCAGTCCATTTTCTCTTCACAGTAAGTCCTTCAGTTGGATATTTATCCTCGTAATTGCAATAGTTTACAATTCAGAGTGAAGCATCCTGCTTTCTCATTCTTTCCTTCAGGTATCTCTCACCTCCAAAGTGATAATGGCGCATGCTGGAGTCACTCAGTCAATCAGGCAGTGGCTTTGAAGAGGTGCTAATCTTTCCTTAAAACAAGCTGAGGAATAACTTATCCCCTACATATCAACCAGGGAATCTGATGACTGGCTGTGTGTTTCCAGCACTTTCTTCTCTTTATTTCAGGTTTCCAATCTCTGTAGTGTTTTACTTTCTGTAACCCTCTTCCCCAGTTTGCAAACGCCAAATCTGGGTTTCAGCATGAGCCCGTCTGCTGGCTTTATCTGCTAATTGGCGCTGCATTTGTGGGTGGCATAGTGGTTAGCACTGTTGCCTCACATTGCAGGGACCTGGGTTCGATTCCTAGCTTGGGTCACTGCCTATGTGGAGTTTGTAAGTTCTCCCCATGCCTGCATGGACTTCCTCCGTGTGCTCCAGTTTCCTCCCACAGTTTGAAAGACTTGCTGGTTAGGTGTATTGACCTGAACAGATGCTGGAGTGTGGTGACTTGGGGAATTTCACAGTAACTCCATTGTATTGTTAATGTAAAGCCTTATTTGTGACTAAGAAATAAACTTTAACTTGCGCAAACAAGTAAAGCTTTTTTTTTCTGTTGACCGGCTTGGATCACTTATTAAGCCAAGTTGAAGCAGAGGTACAAACCAGCAGAGAAACACAGCTGCTAATAAACTTAACTTGATATTTTGTGTTCTTGTTACATCCGGTATATGTTCAGAATCTGGGGCTAGAATCTGAGCCAAAGCTTCAAGTCAAGTCAGTGAAAATTCTCCTTGCTTGGTTATCTTGTATAGCACTTCCATGAACAGCAATGGGCAAAACACATGGCTTGGGTGGCGAAAGTGAATTCTGTGCTGCCAGACTGTCTGTCTCCTGCTATTATCGCATCCTTCTGCTTTTAAATTTTAAATGTTTTAAATGTCCTTACCTTAAATTAATCTTCTCTCCCAGCCATCACAAAAAAAATCACTAGAAGCATACGGAGAATGCATATGGGGAAAATCAGTCGATACATCAGTACAACGCAATTTTAACATGGAGGGCAGTTTAAAATGAGTATAATTAAAAGCATTATGGAAGGAATTTGGCTGCTGCACTAGTCAAGTAATTAGCACTGCTGCCTCAGCTCCAGAGGCCTGGCTCCAATTCCGGCCTAGGGTGACTGTCTGTGTGGAGTTTCTCTCCATATCTGCGTGGGTTTCCTCCAGGTGCCCCAGTTTCCTCCCACACTCCAAAGATGTATAGGTCAGGTGGATTGGCCATGTTAAGTCTCCCCTTATTATCCCAAGATGTGTAGGTTAGGGGAATTGGCGGGATAAATACATGGGGGTGCGGGCATAGGACAAGCAGTGAGCGTGTCAGTCCAGACTGGGTAGACCAAAAGGCATCCTTCTGCACCATAGGAAATCTATGATTCTAGGCGGGAGTGGACTCATCCCCAGACAGCAAAGAGGGCAGAAAATTTGAGACCCATGCTTTGTTCACATTGAATCAGTGAACTGCAGTTACTAATGAGCAGCTGGATGTAGCAAGGTAAGTAAGACCTGGGGTTTGGGGTGAGGGTTGTGAATGCTGGAGGCTGAGGGGGAGGGGGCGCAATAGTGGGATGCAGGGGAGGTTGTGGAAATTGGGACTGAGAGCAACACTCCTGCTCCCTTGGCATTCCCAAACACTTACCTTTTCACATTATCACCAAAGAAACTGGTGAGAGAGTACAAAGCTCAAGTCCCTGTCCTAAAATAACACTTACAATCCGTCGCAAGTAAACTTTATCTTTGGTTGGCAATTTGTGGGACCTTTTTTCTCAAATACATATTTTAAAATTTGTTAAGCTACTTTACACAACAGTTCAAATGTAAGATGACATTTCTTTCCTTACAGTATATGGCTTTCTCAGGTGCTTCACTACACTTACAATGACAGTAATTTACAACAATCATTTCCTGCCAAACATCCAGCCTCAGGGGTTTCTCAAAGTTTGCAGCACCTTGATAACCTATGGTGGGAGGACCTGTTCCGCATTGAGCCTTTGTATTGGCTGCCCCAGGATTTAGTGTGTCCCTCAGCATGTAGTCCTGGACCTGAGAGGTGCCAGTCTGCAAGACTTGGTCCAGCTCTTTGCATGTCAGATCAGCAAGTTTCAGGCAGACCAAAGAATGTCTTTCACCGAGTTGATAGTCCAGCAGCTGTTGATGTTGATCTTAGTATGTGTTCCTGGGAACAGTCCATAGAGCGTGGTGCTGCGTTACAGAGCTGCTCGGGATGAACCTTGACAAATACCACTGACGATTTCCAAGGACATCATTTTTTCTTTGCAAAAATATACTTTATTCATTAAATAACTGGAAGCACATTCCCAACATTTCAAAATGGCTATCACACAAAATGCAACAATATTCAGGTTCTCTACATCCATCATGTTGCAGTCTGAGGCTCTTCAATATAGTCAAAGAAACATGACAGACATTTCAAAATGGTCATTACAAATGGTGCAATGGTACTTAAGTTGTCTACATAGATCAAGTTTATCAGCCACCAGTAATGGTGATGTCTAGAGGAACAATATTAATGGAGTAGTAAGTTTACCGGTGCCCAATTTAAGATGGTTACCACCCCATTAACATTAATTTTGACAAGTTAAAATTGACCCCCGTGATTTGGTGATGGTCTTGTGTTTGGAGTGTCATGAATAATTGTTGGGACCCACCATTATCTGTACTTAGTCCAACTAGAATCAATAAAATCTGCCAAAAAAAAGGGAACATGTTTGTTCCAATTGAACTTGCAATGATAATAAGTCAAACACAATCTTTCCTTTGCCAATCTAGATATCATTTCCAAGCATATATGAGATATTCAGTTACGGCAATGCATTTAACAATTAGCCATGACTTTAGCACTCAAATCCTGAAATGCCTACTATACAGATTTGTCTACATGTGAACAATCCAAAATTTCATGAAAATTCTCAAGTACTGAGATCTAGCACCTGATTTTGGCAAGGGCATTTTCGTGATGACATTCATTAGAAGCAGAAGGATTGCAACACTATGTATGCACACACACACACACACACACATCTAAATCAAACTACTAGTTTGAAAAGGTCTGCTTTAATCATAGTGTATTTTGTAGCTTTTTTGTAGGCCGAGTGGTAGAATCATTTGTTGCTTCGTAATCAGTTTTTGCTGCAATGAAGAGTTGTGGCTAGACCACAGTAATTTATTAGTGGGGCTGACAGGGTTCAGACGGAACATTTACCACAGTCAGCACTCATTCCAAATACTACCTCCCCTACACAATAATACATACATTTCTCTAGGGTCTGGGGCATGCTAACCCTGGAACATTTTGACTTTTTTTATATTAAAAAAAATGCGTTCCAGTTCATTTTTAACTTGCTTTTTTATTTCGCAATTGATAGATTTTTGATCTAAGACAAAGCAAAATAAGGGATATTTGAGTTCATCTATATTCAGTGCCAAATAGGCCATCCTTTCACTGCTTGAAGACAGGATTTCTGAAGTGTTGCCTCAGATGGGAAAGATGGGGGGGTGGGGGTGGGCTGCCAGCTGTCTTGCCAGGTTTTCCCAAATATTTTTAAACAGTGGAAGGAGAGGAGGGGGGGGCTCCTGCGGCATTGTGCTGGCCCACCCCACCAGCAACCTGAGCTCCTGACAGATTGGGGTGCCTTTTTTAAAGGGCTCCCTGATCAAAAAAAGAAACTGAAGAAAGGAATATCCTCATGGACACGGACACGAACATCCCACTCACAGGGAATCTCCCCCAACCCCGATTTTCCCCAGTGGAAGCCCCCACCAGTGGCGGGGGCAGTGCCAGGGGTATTGCCCAGGTATGACCCTATCTCCTCTGGTGGCTGTGCCTCTGATGGGTTCTGTTCGCCAGGTCCACTTTTGTCAAAACCTGTTGTAACTCCCCCCTGCTGACATGATGTCCTGCTGGCAGTGGGAACCTTTCTTACATGGAAAGATGATCTCGTGAGGAAGCCGGCTAAGTGTTTGGTAACATATGCTAACAGGGTTCCTGACCTTTCATGTTAGGAACCCATTTCTTCACTAGTGGGGGTGGAGGTAATCTTAACAGGAAATTCCTCCAACAGCATTAAAGCCATGTTGGGACTCCCACCAGATTCTCCACCCCCTCAATATTCCAACCCACTGGGAGTAGAAAATCCCCCCAGTGTCCTGCATCTCTTGAATTCCATGGCCCACTCTCACATTTTGTTGGTCCATCAAATTTTCTGCCCTGCCCATGATGATTCCTACAATGGATAGGATTGGAAGATCCTGCCCTTCAATCACCCCAGGGCAGCTTGTCCACTCAATGCCCTCAACCTTTCTTAAATTCACACCGGTGGTCATCTGCCCCTCTGTCCCCCTGCCATGTCATTCTTACTCTCAGCCTGGCTACAGCTCTGGTGCTGTTGCTTCGCCTCCACATATTGCGTTGCAGACAAAACATCCTGATCGCCCACAAAACCTGAATTCCTGATTGTACTTCATCATCAGGTACAAACTGGAGCTGGAACTGCTGACGGGAAAAGTTCAAGAAAGCAGGACGACAGCAACTCCTGGGTAGTGCGGTGGCACAGTAATTAGCACTGCTGCCTCACAGTGTCAGGGACCTGGGTTCAATTCCTGGCTAGGGTGACTGTACAGAGTGTGCATGTTCTCCCTATGTTTGCGCGGGTTCACCTTCTCCTATAATCTGAAAGAAGTGCTGGTTAGATACATTGTCTACGCTAAATTCTCCCTCAGTGTACACAAACAGGCAACTAGGGGATTTTCATAGCAACTTCACTGCCGTGTTAATTTAAACCTACTTGTCACACTCATAAGTAAACTTTAAAAATATTCCAGGCCAGATCCTTTGCAGCAGCAAATCAGCTGCTACGGTCTGAGCTCACTGTATAGCCACTGATGTCACCATTCTGGGGATAATAGATGTATATATTTACATAAGTCATCACTGTTAGCAGTAGATTAAAAACACAAACAGTGCAGGTGTTTTGGAGCGCTTCCCAGCCTGATTTTCATAAATTCTTTAAAAATTCTTTTAGTATTTACATAATGTTCCTTTTTTTTAAATACAGGAGGTTTTTTTGATTTTTCAATCGCTTTTCTCGGAGGCACTAGCTTTGAGACTGAAATATTTTTCTTTGTGTTCACTTTGGAAAGTATTGGGTGTCTGGTAAGGAAGTAAGATTGTCATTTATGTTGGCATCTTATTATGTCTTTCCAGACATTTGGAACCATTGAAGTTCAGTGACTGTTGTTTTGTAGGTCACTGTCTTGCACGAGTTACTGCATTGTGGGACCCTTGGTTAATTTGCTTTATCTTCCTGACCTAAAAACATTAAGACCAGTTTCAGTGCCCCCCACCAGCACCCCAGCTGAAACCCACTATCTGAATGCAAAGCAAGAGTTAGACTTGGAACCACATCCACTGATCCAGTAAGGAGCTCAGAAGTTTATGCTGAAAGGAATTTATTGCATAAAGTGATGCTTCCAAAACTGCACCTGATTGGTCTTGTTTAGCTGAATGTTAATTTTTTTAGACAATTAAAACCTTCTATTTCAAATGCTCAAGTTAAAATAACAAAATGGGTGGGATTTTCTGGCTGTGCTTATCCCAAGACTGGAAAATCCTAACCGAGATCAATGGTCCATATTCTGCCTGCTACAATTCCCGTGGCTGGCGGGGTGGGAACATTCCGCCCAATGTGCTCCCCATTTACGTGAGGGGAGTTTGCCATGGTGCCTATTTGGACGTTGGTTGCCCTCGTGCTTGTATGAGTCAGGAGTGCCCTGTGCACCTTCACCCACCACTTGTGCACGGATAAAGGAATGGGGGGGGGTGAAGGGTTTGCCCTTCTCCGTGGAGGGAGTTTGCCCTGATGCTTGTGTGGGGGTATTGCCCCAGTGCGATTGTGGTGGGTGAGGGTGGTACTTATCCATATGGTGGGTGGGGGTTTCCCTGGTGCTTGTGCGTGGAGAAGGGGGGTAGGTTTGCCCCAGTATGCATGTGTGCGGGGAGGAAGGTTGCCCTTACCTGTGTGAAGGGAGTTGGCTTTATCCATGGGAGGAGGTTACTCTGATGTGGGCATGTTTGCGGGGGGGGGTGGGGGGGGGGGGGGGGGGGGGGGTTGGCGGGGGGGGGGGGGGGGGGGGGGGGGGGGGGGGGGGGTTGGCGGGTGGCGGGGGGGGGGGGGGGTGATGGGTGTCACCTAATCCACGGCTGGGGGAAGGAAGTTCCCCATATCCATAGGAGAGAAGTATGTTTTTAACGCAGATCAGCCCGCCATTTAAAGAGGTTGTTCTGATCTCTATGGAACCAGCTCTATCAGGCCCTGCCCCACTGCTGTGAAGGAATGTGCCATGCTGCCAGATGTTTTGTGCAGACTACTGGAACATCGAGAGATAAAACTCTGCTAAGCAGCTGGAGAGCTGCATGCTGATTTTCCTGCCTGAGCCAGCACTCAGTGCAGACAGGGGAAAATTCTGCCCATTGTTTTCCTGAATAAAGTTAGCACAGGCACTTCAGGGAAACTCACTGTTACAAAGCAATAATGAAAGAGTCTAATTTCTATTTGACACACGTGCTTTTGCTTATCCTGGGCCAATATGACACACAGCGGACTTCTAGGACCCAATTAGAGTGTGTTTATCATAGAATCCCTACGGTGCAGAAGGAAGCCATTCGGCCTATCAAGTCAGCACCAACACTCTGACATTAGGCCCTAACCCCATTACCCCACGTATTTACCCTGCTAATTCCCTTAACCTATACATTTTGAGGTACGAAGGGACAATTTAGCATGGCCAATGCATTTAACCTGCACATCTTTGGATTGTGGGAAGAAACCAGAGCACCCAGAGGACATGGGGAGAACATGCAAACTCCACAGTCACCCAAGGTCCTTGGCGCAGTGAGCTAACCATTGTGCCACTATGCCGCCCCAACACAAAAAAACAGGTGTGTGATCAGGCTTGTATTTCTTGGTGTTTACATGGCATTTGTCCACAAAAATAAATCCACGTTGCTGCAAAATATGTTAAATTGGGCCCGATGATGTCTTCAGGTCTAAGCCAAGCAATGCACTCTGTTCCAAATCAGCCAGTATAAATCTGGTTCAAAACCTTTGCAATAAACTGTGTTGGTGTAGGCTGATGAGTTATAGCTGCCTTTCCATGACTATTTGGAAAACTTTAGCTTAACATGCTCAGTGAAAGCCAAGAATAAACACTGGGAAGGCACTTGGCTGGAGTTAAATCATGTTTGATTTAATCTCTTAATCTTGAGATGGAAACTCTCCATTTAAAGTGAAAAGGAGATTGAAAACAGCTTGCAGTTGAGGCCCATAATGTCGGGTTTTGAACTATCTCTATTGCAGTGCACTGTAGGACTGGAAATAATGTTAACTGGATCAAATAATGGTCAAATGGGAATCATTTCCCACGAAGAGAAACCTGACCTGCACAGTAAAGTGCAATAATTAAATGTTTTATGATTTGTCTCTCCTGACCATTATTTGTTATAGTTATAGCCTTTTCCTTTCCTTATTGTGTTAGTGCATTTTTGTTGCTAACTTGATTCAGATATTACGAGTTGAATTTTTAGGCCCTGATGGGTTCAGGCATGGAATTTCTCGCAGCTTGCCAGAGTGCCAATTTCCTGGCTTCATCTCATCTCAGGACACTTTCCTGGATGCATGACGGGGTGGGGTTAGTGGGTGGAGGGAGAGATTGTTGGCGGAGCTCCCTGCAAAAGTGGTCTGCCGCCAATTCAGCTTGTTAAAGGCCTCTGTAAGTTTGTTGTCAGAAGCTGACTGGGGAACAGTGCATCTGCCTAGAGGTGGCCTCCTAGCAGCAGTCTGGGGGCTAGCACTTTGCGGAGGCTCAGAAGACTTCCCAGCCTGCTTGCAGCAACACTCCACCCTGTGGAGGGGTAATAGTGACCTTATTGCAAGCGGACTGGAGCACAAGAACACAGAAGTCTTGCTACGATTGCGTGGGGTTTTGGTGAGACTACAGTTGGTGTACTGCATGTAGTTTTGGTCACCACATTTAAGAAAGGATATAGTTACACTGAAGGCAGTACATTGAAGGTACCTAAATTGGTCCTTCGGATGAGGGACTGCCCCATGATGAGAAGCTGAGTAAATGGGCTGAGATTTTCTGGAGTTTAGAAAATTGGAAGGCAGTTTCACTGAAATCTACAAAATTCTGAAGGACTTGATAAGGTAAAAGTATTTCCACTGGTCTAAAACTCAGGGATACAGTTCAGGATAAGGGCCTGATCATTTTGGACTCAGGTGAGGAAAGATTACTTCAGTCAAAGGGTTATGAGTTTTTGGAATTCTCTACCATAGAGGGTTGTGGATGCTCCATTGTTAAATACACGAAAGGTTGGAATAGTCTTACTTTTGGTGTCTCGGAACTGCGGAATATGGGGAATGGATAGAAAAATGGAGTAGGAGTCAGTGATCATATTGAATGGTGGTGCAGGTTTCATGGATCATATGGTCTATTTTTTGTGTCATTATAGGGTTAATTGGTTCAATACACAAAAAAAAGGTGTGTGATCAGGCTTATGTTTCTTGCTGTTTACATGGCATTCATCCACAAAAACAAATCCATGTTGCTGCAAAATATGTTAAATTGGGCCCAATGATGTCTTCAGGTCTAAGCCAAGTAATGCACTCTGTTCCAAATCAGCCTGTATAAATCTGGTTCAAAACCTTTGCAATAATCTGTGTTGATGTAGGCTGATGAGTTATGGGTGAATGGGTATTTAAGTGAAATAGCTTGGCACAGGCCTGTGTGAGGGACCATAAGTGATTGGTGGGGAGGCATACCTTGGATGGGGGAACATGATGACAAAAGGCAATAGGTGGAGAGGCATACTTTGGTCTTGGAGGCATGCGGAAGACCTTTTAAACTTATGTTTCAAAAGGTCCACTCATGCAGACTATGGTTCACGAAACCTCTGAGGCGCCGCTGTGAACCATGACTTATTAAAAAGCTGGCCTCACTCTGACTGCATGCAGAGGACTAGGATATACTTATCTCTACAATGGAGCTGGCCAGGTTGGGACTGTAGTGGGCTCATAATCCAAACCAGCCAGCACCCTTAAAGAGCGCTCCTGAAAACTGGAAACCCGAAATGAGTCGTGACTGCCTTCCTTGCCCATCCATGGAGCATACCTGACTCTGTGAAAATCCAGCCTTCTGGCTTCAAACTTAGATCAGTTGCACTTGTTACTTTGAATCAGTGGACAAATCTATTATATGTCATTGCTAATTACTCTTGCTGCAATGCTTTTTATTCACATGCCTGTGGTCCAAATGCACTAGGATGCACAGCCTGCTTAATGAATTCAGCAAAGACACACTTTCTCAGCCATTCTTTGCAAGGTGTGTCTCAGGACTAATAAAGAAAGAAACATACAGTGTTTCTCACAAGCTCAGGAGATCTCAATGCTTTACAGCTACAGTCACTGTGGAACTTCAGGAAACACTGAAGCCAATTTGCACTAGATTCCAGAAACAGAACTGAAATAACATCCAGGTAATCTGTATTTTGGTGATCGGGTTAACTAACTAACTGGTCATAACTTCCAAGAAAAATTGATTTAGAAACGTAGAAAATAGGGGCAGGAGGAGGCCATCCGGCCCGTCAAGCCTGCTCCGCCTTCATTACGATCATGGCTGATTGTCCAACTCCTGCTTTTTCCCCATAACCTTTGAGCCTGTTCGCTCCAAGTGCTATATACAGCTGCCTCTTGAATACATTCAATATTTTGGCATAAACTACTTCCTGTAGTAATGAATTCCTGTGGTCAAAATGCGCCAGGATACATAGCCTGTGTAATGCTGGCATAAATTTTCTGCTGGATGTTCAGCTGGTGCTCACCATGTAGACCGAGAAACCCCTTGCAGGCCAGTGTGAAACAGATTTGTATTCTGCTAATGGGATGTACAAGAAGGCCTGACTCCCTACATCCAATTCTATGTGATGCCAGTGGAAACACACGGCAGTACAAAGCACATCTGGAACAAGTTGGCATGCAAATGTCGGGGCTCACCTGAACAATGCCTGTTGCTGCCTCAAGAGTTCAGGATGGAGGTTGACAGTGACCCTGGACCCCAAAGCACCACAGCAGCGCGTGGGGAGAGAAACTATAGGTTGATCTTCCGGATTCGGAGTCCTGAGGAAGGTGCATCTTTCAGTCTCAGAGAGTTCTTGCATATCCGTTTGATTTGTTGGAAGCTCCATCTTCATTCTCAGGAGGCCTAATTTCATTTTCTGGACGTCCGTCTTCCTTTTTCAATAATGGGTCAGAGACGATGGGCGCATTTTCAATATGGTGCGTGGATGCAACAGTAGCCTACATGCCAACCCAGGCCTGCCCCACCATGGAATGTGGCTCAAAACTCTCAGTTGCATAATTAATGAGGTCATGGCCAGAAGACTTGTGCATTTTCCTGTCGACCTCTGCTGTGAGACACAATTCTGCTCCCCTGCCACAGACTTAGACCCAGGATGGGAGAATTCCCCCCAGAGCCTCTAAGAGGGAAAAATAAGGTTAGCATTTATCTGAAGGACAGCACCACTGACAGTGCAGCACTTCCTCACTTCAGAGTCTGCATGTGTACACAAATTTCCACAGTAGGACTTGAACCCACAAGTCTCTGGTGTAAACGAATCTATTTGACACCCTTCCTTTCATTCTTTTCCATCACCTTAAATAAATTCACAGAGAAAGCCCAATATTAATTTAATATTCATTTTAAGAATTTAGATTGCAACAATGAAAACACAACAGTACAGTTTAAGAACTCAGTTCCTAAACAACTCAGAATGAACGTGCAGAACATAAGAGGGCAGTTAAGCCATCTAAAAGTAAGTTGGACAATAATTCAGAAGAAATGAGTATAAGAGATGCAAGGGAAGGACAGGGTAATGGGATTATGGTGGGCAGATTTATTTGGAGAGGTGGCACTGTGAGAAGTGTTGGCACAGTGGGTCAAATGGCATCCTATGCTGTAAATTCCATGATTCTGATAAGCCAGCTGGAAGATTTAATGATACTTTATTCAGGCGAGGGTTCAACAATATCACTCCTGGCTGACTTCTTGGCTCTGGCTTGCTTGCTTCATGCCAACGCCATTCATCCTGTTAACTTGAAAGCTCAACCTATAGATTGCACTTAATTCTAAGCTTCACTAAACCCAATGGAAAAATTGATACAGATTTTAAAAGTTCCGCCTTATGTGATTGCTAGTCCCAAGCCAGATTTGTAACTGATACATGCTGTCGTGTAGTCTACATGCTGGAATAAATTATTTTGAAGTTATTAACTTGAATTGATTTTCTTTTTTTTATTCATTCGTGGGACATGGGTGTCACTGGCTGGCCAGCATTTACTGCCCATCATTAGTTGCCCTAGGGCAGTTAAGAACCAATCGCATTGCTGTGGCTCTGGAAGCACATCTAGGCCAGACCAGGTAAGGACAGTAAATTTCCTTCCCTAAAGGACGCCAGTGGACCAAGTGGGTTTTTCCAACAATCAACAATGTTTTCATGGTTATCATGGTAGATTCTCAATTCCAGATTTTTTTTATTGAGTTCAAGTTCCATCATCTGCCTTGGTGGGATTTGAATCCGGGTTCCCAGAATATTAGCTGAGTTTCTGGATTAATAGTCCAGCAGATAATAACACCACTAGGCCAGCACCTCCGCAGTAACTCTTCCGAAGTTAGTGGAGACTGAAGTTTTTGCCACTTAAAAATGAAAGCACTTGCTTTTAAAATTCTTTAAAAATTACAGCTAAGCTGATCTACATATCTTCTTGCTATATCACCCACCTTTGGTATGTGAACTAAACACGACAAGTCCAATTATAAAAGACACAATAGGCAGGTGGTGGGTGGAATGATTATTGCCAAAGGCCTGAACCACTTTCACTATGCAAAGCCTTAGTTGCATTTCTGGCAAGCTGCCAGAGCACAGAGGTTTTTGCTTATGTTGCACAGCGTCCTGCTGTGGTTCCTTTAAGGGCCCATTGGTAACCAAAATTTGCTTTGGGGTCCGATAATAGGTATAAGAGTTTAGCTGAAGAATTTAAATAACATTTTTGACTGTTTTGATTTGGAGTTTTGGCTACCAAAGCCCACTGACAAATCATGTTGGGTGAGCCTCAGGCATCTTTAGTCCTATGCTGGCAATTAGCAGCATGAACAAGGCAGTGGGCAGATGAAAATTGCCCCCTTAGAGCTTTCTGCAGCTCACAAGCTGCTCAGTTATTTGACCTGGCGTCTTATCATATTCTCTGCCATGTGCAGCTCAGTTCAGCATCTTACAGCCCAACTCTGCGGAGTATCACTCATAAGCAGCACTCCCACGGTCACATCTGTTGTCTGTATCCTGAGTGCGTGCTTCAGACTTTTGTTCAATTCGCATTTCATTTGGGGATTCTAGTGTATTTGTAAAAGAAGCTTCAATTGAACCTTTGGGTCATTTTGATATATTGATGATAGTATTTCACTTCACCCTCTATCTCTTTCTCTATATAGATCCACATAAGTGTTTTAGAAAAAATAAATTAAAGTTTTTGTTTTGCATTTTTTTATTTCACTAAACACTAATATAACCCAAGCCCAACGAAGAGTCATATTAGACCAAAATCTTAACTCTGTTTCTCCCTCCACCAGACCTGTTGAGTTTTTCCAGCATTTTCTGCTTTTAATTCCATTGCTTCCATTGACTCTTAGATGATAAAGGGAAAAGAGTACAGTTTTCTCTGTGTGATACGATAGATCTAAGTGCACTTGTTCACCAGTGTAATGACCTCAACAAGGCCCATGAAGCTCGCCTCTTGGAGTATGAACTCCCTGATTGAGGTAATGATCGCCTACCCAATCAGAGAGTCTCACCTCTATAAATATTGAGGAGTGTCAGGGCCGTGCTGACACTCTGGATTCTGACTCTGCACTTGAAGCACTCTTAGGAGTAGAATCGAGTGTGTAAGAGAATCTGGTCAATGGACACCGGCCTCTGAAGAGTTATTTCAGCTGGATTAAGAAAATGGCTGCACAAGCTTGTGTGTGAGGAGCTCTTGGGAACGATACTGCAGAGCTACCAGAGCCTGTGAAACTTTATTCTATCGTGAGTCACTGCCTTCAGAAGAAGAGGGGAAGAAAATACTGGGGAAAAAAAGCAGAGCCACAACACAGCCTGAAAACCATACATCAGCCCGACATCTGTGGAGATATAATCGAAACAAAATGTGCAATGCAAATGTTCTAAGATGCCAGTAACATCCTTTTGCAAACTGGAAATTCTCAAGATAAACTACAGATCCTGCACAAATTACATGAAGTTCTATTTTTCACTGTTTATTTTAAACAGTGGACAGTTTGAGATAAGGGGTAAGCCTCTAGTGGCAGACAAGATCGTGGGATTTCTCCACAAGGATAATGCCAGATTGACTTCCTTTAAGGGAGTATGTCTGTCCTATTTTAACTTAATTAATTGTAGTTGGTCTTATTTCCCTTTTATTTCTAATTAATCCCCTTCCTCTAATTACAATTGCAGTAGAATAGTTCATGAAATTTCACAGTTTTCTTTTAAATCAGCTGTTTGCTTATTAAAGCCTTGTTAAAAGCTATTCAGGAAGAACTGCTACAGAATTTTAAGTTGTTGAGAAACAAGGCAATTTGTAAGGTAAGAATCATAGAATCCCATAGTGCAGAAGGTGGCCATTCGGCCCATTGAATCTGCACAACCACAATCCCACCCAGGCCCTATCCCTGTAAACCTATACATTTATCCTAGCTAGTCCCCCTGACAGTAAGGGGCAATTTAGCATAGCCGATCCACCTAACCTGCATATATTTGGACTGTGGGAGGAAACCAGAGCACCTGGGGGAAACCCATGCAGACATGGGGAGAATGTGCAAACACCACCCAGACAGTAACCCAAGTTGGGAATTGAAAGCAAGTCCCTGGTGTTGTGAGGCAATGTTGCTAATCACCGTGCCACTGTGTGTGTAATTATTGAATCTAAATCCAGGTCTGACACAGATGAGAATAATGAAAGGCCAGGTACAACAAACAAACAACTTCTCCAATTTTATCCACTTGCATATGTAAACTTCTTCTTTTGCTGTACAGTAACTCTTCTCAAGAGGATACAGAAGACAAAATATGCCAAAAAAACAAAAACATAATGCTTCTTTGTAGAATGTATGCAGCTGCTTTTCTGCGCCAAATGCAACTTAAAATAAGAATTGCAAAGAAAAAGAAGACCAGATCATTTATTTTTTGGATGGAGAAATGTGCCCCAACATTAAACATATGACAAAAAGGAATATGGCAATTGTGGTGGGGAAGTGAGCAATTTTTAATATTCACTGTACATGCTGAACAATTGGACAAATTAACTTTTTTGTTAAGTGCCTCATTAGATATGTAGGGTGTGTGAGAGGATTATTATTACAAATGTATTGTTGATTAGATGATTTTTTTCATACAACCACATACTCAGTGAGGTGCCAAAGGCTCCAGTTTGAAGATGCTTGCCAGCATGACATGTAGGCCATAAACATTGAGTGTTGCAGCTGGGGGTCAGTAGCTTGTGAAAGAGAGAAATGGTGTCAACTTCTGTGGGCTGGCATGATGACCAGTGACTATAAGAGCTTGGCAAAATGCACCGACATCAAAAACAACAACTCACAATGTCATTGACATGTTCATGTGTGGCACTTGTGGCAGAGCCTGCCTATCAAGGACTGGCCTTCATAGCCATCAGCAAAGGCGTGTCATATTGAAGACCCATCACCACACCCGCCCTCACCCCCACGTAAATGGATTGTTTGCTACATATCCATCTCTCATAGAAGAAGAATGCACACTAATGGTGACTCGCAGCATCAGAACTTTATCCCATTAGAGAAATATTACTTATAGGTAAGGAGTGGAGAAGGAGAAAGGAGAGCTTGGTAACAGTGGATTTTCTTTCTACTTCAAGAAAGAAAAATAAATTTGCATCTTTATCTATTTCTGTGGAAGCTACACACTGCCAATCACGTTGTTACGGTCTTTGTACCATTGTAACAAAGAAAAGTCTCCCAAATACTATCCCATGCAGCTGGTAATTCTTGGGACATGTTTGCAATTATGTATCTTCATGAATGAAAACTGACTGTTATCTTATATTTAAGATATGAATTATGACCTCACGTTAATGGAACACAGGGTGGGATTTTCCAGCTGCTCTCACCCCAAGGCTGGAAATTCCTGTTTGAGGTCAATGGATCTTTGCATGGTGCGCCAAATTTTCTGTCCTGCCTGCTCCGATTCCCGTGGCAAGCAGGATGAGAAAATTCCACCCCGGCTTCAATTCACAGATATATAAATCATACTGATATTTTAATAATTATATAGTCTCAATGTCACCCATTTCAAATTCTATTGCAGACTATCTTGGAAAAAATAAGTGCTGCTGTTTGTTTTGTGGGGGTGCAGTCATTGGGATATGGAATCACTTGCAAGTTAAATAAACATGACAACAAATTAGAAAAAAAAAGATGAAATACTCAATCTCAAATATGATGGGGGGGGGGAGAAATCTTCACCCACTTCCCTCCCCCTCTCCCCTCCACACACACACACATAAACACACACACACACACACACACACACATATAATTTTCAGCAAGCAGGAATGGTGGCAGAGGCAGAGAATCAAGAGGAAGTCTCAAAATGTCTTTTACACTGGTGGGATTTCCCCATTCGATTCTCCCCATCCCGAGACAGTGACATGGAGGAGTTCCTGCAATACTGGGAAACTCATTCAAAATGATTTACATTTAATTAGCTGGGCCTCCCCTAGCTGGAAATCTCTCCGCGTAAGAAAGTCTTCTCCAGCAATGTTATGTCATTCCACCGGGGTTCCCAACTGATTCGTACAAGTGGGGAACTGGCAAAGAAAATGCGCTAGGGGTGGGCAGTGGGGGGGGGGGCGGGGGTCACAGTTACGTACAGCCCCAAAGAGGGTAAAGTATGATGCTTGGACAGTACCCTTGCAGTGCCTATGCACTACCCCTGGCACTGTCCACTAGGGATGGTGCCAAGGGTGGTGGCAGGGGACAGTGAAGATGGGGTCTTCCACTGAGGAGACCCCCATGGGGAGGGGAGGGTGTGGTTTCCCAGGGGGAGCAGAGGGAAAGTCAGGGTGAGTTCCCTACGAACTTGTGAGGGGCAGGGGGTGATTGTTCCCCATGTGTGGGAGGTGGGGGATGGGAGAGGGGGGAGAGTTCCCTGTGTATGTAAGAAGATAGGGGTCTCTGCGTGTGTGTGGGAGATTCTTGTTTATAATTTTGTATTTGTTCGATTGGTTCACCCTTTAGAAGGCTGAGGTTGTGGGATGAGCAGGCTTGTTCAGACCTGCCTCCAACCCTTCTTAAAAAAAAATGGGGGGAGGCAAAGCCAGCAGTGGAGCTGGTGGCAGACACACCACTCCTGCCACATGAGTTGACACTTAATTAAAAAAACAGAAAATTCCACTCTATAATTTTCCACCGTGGCACATATTTCCTCGCAATCCCTTTGTTGTGTTTTAATAGAATCCCTATAGTGCAGAAGGAGGCCATTTAGCCCTTCGAGCCTGTATCAACAACAATCCCACCCAGATCCTGTCCAGTAAACCCCATGTACTTACCCTACTAAACCCTGACGCTAAGTGATAATTTAACATGGCCAATCAACTAAATCTCCGCATCTTTGGAGTGTGGGAAGAAACTGGAGCATCCAGAGAAAACCCACGCAGACACGAGGAGAATGTGCAAACTCTCCACAGACAGTGACCCAAGGCCAGAATTGAACCTGGGACTCTGGCGCTGAGAGGTAGAAGTGCTAACCACTGTGTCACTGTGCTGCCCCCATTCTTAATATTTGTCAGGACACTTTGTACATACATGTTGGTGCACAGAGATCTTTCATTTAGTAACCCATCAGAACTGACAAGGAAAGAAGGATTAAAAACTCAGATAGAAAGTCATGCCAGAGAAATCTCACTGTTGGTGCTATGGCTTTTGGCTAGCCTTATCCTGAATTTTGAAATTACCCTTTCCAGATTTCCTTGTTTCCAACATTAATTTTCACTGGTTTCTCTCATTTTATGCCATGCTGTGATGTGCTATATTGATCTTATTTCCAAAATCTGTTCAGTTACGTCAGTGTTAATCTCAGATCACTCTACATCAAGCAAACCAAAATAGAAGAGCAGAATGTAAATAAGAAGTACTTGGGAGCAATGATTAGAACGAGGATCTCAACATTTACCTGGTTGCATTTTTGTGTCATAGATGCTTCCTTCCATAACTCTAAAACACATTAAAAAAAGAACATGTTATTTGGAATATTCATTAGTACATATCAGATTGAAATATTATTTGGCCTGGTTCTTGACATGTGCTTAACCCCTCAGTTGCACTCACATTGCAAATGGAAATGCAAATCAAAAATACTTCATCAGCTGTAAAATACAGCTGTAAAATACATTGGGGCTGCCTGAGGTTGTGAAAAGTGAAATTTAATGCAAATGTTTCTTATTCTGTCCTGATTTCCAGTTGGAGGAAATACTTAGGAATCTTGACGGGCGCATGAGATCTGCAGGCCCAGATATATAAGAAAAATGCACTTCCAGTCGCGATCGGGCGCCAAACACGATTTCACACTGGCTGGTCAATTAATGGGTAGATGATGTGTAATGCTTGCTGAGAAAGGCTCACTGCTGTTGGGGGAATGTGGGTGCCGGAAGAGGATGGGTGCACAGGAAAGTGAGGGCGTGGGCAGCTGCTGCCAAACAGCTCCATGATGGCAGGCCGCTGCCTCTGGGAGCTGCAGATCTGTACAAATTAAATGAGTTAAAAGCAGCACGTTCAAGCACCTAACAGCATAAATCAAAAAACATCAGACCCCAGACGTCTTTTCTCGTTATACTCCAACCCGGACATTTCATCTTGCCCTTGATCGAGTTTGTAGCAAAAATGTGAAAGCCGCCTGGCCGATTGGCCCACCCGCCAACCGTAAAATTGGATGGGCCACATAAAATCGCTTTCAAGGGACTCCTTAATGGGCTTAATTGCCGGCTTAATTGTTGGCGGGAAAGCTTCCGACCGCCACGCAGGTCCACCGAGCAAAATATAGGCCTGTTGCCTTCTTGCAATTTCACACGCTGTCGGATTGGGCATGCATCCACTTAAACAACATGAAGTTCTGGCCTTGGTTCCTGCTGCCTGTTCTCGGTTCTCATTCATAGTCAATCTGTTTTTCTCTTTCACTTTGAAGACTGCTCAGTTTAATTGTAATACTTCCACGTTTGTCAATGATGGATCGGACTTAAGTCTAATAACATTACAAGGAACATGAGAAAACAAGACTCCCTGAATGGCTCATTTGGAAAAGACTGAGCCACATAAAAGTGCTAGATTTGAATCCCGGTCTGTATTGAATTAACTAATCTCGGGCTGACTTGCATTAGGGTGTTTCAGTGTTCTGGGATGGTTTTATTTGCATCAATCACTCCTGGTCTAGCTGGTTTCTCATTTAAAAGCAAGGTTTGGAAATTCTTTTAAATGGAACTGGATAGTTATTTGGACTATTAATTATGGGGAGCAAGCTAGATAATGGAATTAGACGAGGTGGTTCATGTGGAGAAAAGGATACCAGTAAAACTTGATGGGCCAGACACCCTGTTTCCGTGTTATAACCTCTGTAACTAGTGCTCACATTCCTAGCCAGGAATTCTTCCTGCTCACTTTTAAATACGTTAATCACCACAACATTAAATGTTTAGCCAGCAGTCTATTCCACATGTTTGTGTTATATTTGTCATCCCAGTTAGCAACTTTCTGCTTCTGCAGCCAGCTATTTGCTGCATTGGAATCATGGCTTCACCCTGTGATCATGCAACTAAAATACATCAAATATTTGGCCTCGAACTGTTTTAGTGAGGAGACATCTTAAGTAATTTTCTTTCCAACCAGTGACTTAAGTGCTTGACTTTTCTGGGTGTCAATGATCTATATTTCCCAGCCGTGAGGAAAAAAAGTAATGTAAAAGCCTATGATGTTCTGGTCAGTTTTCATACAATTTCATCTGACAACCAGCAGTGTGACTTCATGATCTAGTTTTTTAATGTTTAAAATTCATTTATTATGGGTGTTATTGGCTAGGCCAGCAGCTCAAGGCTGCTATCACTCATTCTACAATTATGAATGGTTTTATCTTAAGGCAACTGATTAGTGAACCGTAGAAACCCTATAGTGCAGAAGGAAGCCATTTGGCCTATCAAATCTGCACTGACAATAATCCCACCAAGGTCCTATCCCCATAATCTCACATATTTACGCCACCAATCCCTCTAATCTATGCATCCCAGGACACTAAGGGGAAATTTAGCATGGACAATCCACCTAACCTGCACATCTTTGGACTGTGGGAGGAAACCGGAGCACCAGGAGGAAACTCACACAGACAGAGAGAAAGAATATGCAAACTCCACGCAGACAGTGATCCAAGCTGGGAACCAAATCCAGGTCCCTGGAGCTATGACGCAGCAGTGCTAACCACTGTGCCGCCCACTATAGATGAAATAATCAAAATTGAACTCATTCTGAGTTCAATTTAGATATATGACTAAGTTAGAATGTGGAAATTTTCATTAGTTGTAAAATGTAATAATTTTCCCAAATGTTCAGTAAATCAGTGATAGCAACTGTGCCTCTGAGCCACAGGGCTGTGGGTTCCAGCCACACGCCAAATATTTAAGCACCTAATCTTGCCTGACACTTTAATGGGGTACTAAGGGAATGCTGCATTGTTGAAGGATCTACAACTTGTTTAAAGTGTTAAACCAAGGAACTGTGAGCCCAACCAGTTGTAGGTACTGGTTCCAACAATATTGTTTGTAGATAAAATCAAAACACTGTGGCTGCTGAACACTGAAACAAAAGCAGAATTTTTTTTGTGTTAGCATTATTTGAAAAGCAAGAGGAGAATTCTCATGTTGTGTTATAGAATCATAGAGCACAGGAGACCATTTGGCCCATTGAGTCTGCTCCAACCACAATCCCACCCAGGCCCTATCCCCATAACCCCACGCATTTACCCTAGCCAGGCGCCCTGACACTAAGGGGCAATTTTAGCATGACCAATCTACCTAACCTGCACATCTTTGGAGTGTGGGAGGAAACTGGAACACCCAGAGGAAAGCCCACGCAGACACAGGGGAAACGTGCAAACTCCACACAGACAGTGACCCAAGCCGAGAATCGAACCTGAGCCCCTGGTGCTGTGAGGTAGCAGTACAACTGCTCCGCCACCGTGCCCCCCATCCACTATGTTCGACAATAGTTATCTAAAACAGATTATTTCTCTCACCACTGTGCACAAAATGGTTACTGGTCTTCCCCATGTTACAACAGTAATATGTAAGTAATAAAGCAAATGGAGTAAGTGTAATTAGTATGCAGTACTTGGTTAGCTGTTAAATGTAGTCTGTATATGTATGTCTGTTCATTATTCATTCTTATGCTCCTGTGAAATGAAATAAATTGTTTTGGGTGTTCACAACAGCTCCAACTACTCTGCTGGGAAACTCAATGTGAAAGTTGCTGAAACAATGACGTTTGTGTTCATCTGTCACATTATAAAGGAATTCCCTCAGACTGACGGATCATGCCTCAAGGTAGGTGAAGATGATGCACTGCATCAGGCCCACCCTGCATCAGAAATTGGACAAGTGGGCTGTGTTCTATAATGTACTCAAGGGTCTCTCAGTGTAGACAATAAGTACAAACAGGTCCAAGTGATCGAGGTGTGCACTTGGTTCCATGCATTTTATTTAAATTAGCCAATTAGTGCATTGAAGAGGAGTCAGGCTTTCAGTGAAATAAGCAACTGGGGACTTCGCTTTTGCATGCCTTGCACAGTTACCCTCGGTGGAAGAAGGATAAACCATTTCCACTAGTTTGAAGTTCTAGAACCAGGGACCAAAATCTAGAAATTAGGGCCAAACCGTTCAGGAGAGATATTAGAAAACACTTCTACATGGAGAGAATGGTTCAGGTTTGGAACTCTCACTCAAACTGCAGAGTTCAAACTGTTCAATTGTTAGCTTTAAGCCTGAGATGGACAATTTTTTTATTGAGCAGGTGTATCAAGGGATATGAGCCTGGGGCGGGTACTTGGAATTTAGTCACAGATCAGCTATGATCTTCCTGAATGTTGGAACAGGCTGGGGGGAGTTGAATGGCCTCCTCCTGTTCCAATGTGGTGAATCTACAGTTAGTGGGGCTCCGTGCTGTTTCATTTTTGTTCCTCCCACCTGGAACTCAAAAGCAGAAGCTAAGTAGATACACAAATTGATTAGTGTTTCTTCACTTGTAGAAACATGCCTGTTTAAATAATTGTCTTGTTGAAAGGCTTACCTCTTCTCTGAATGCGAGATGGTAAATATTGCGAGTCCGGTTCTGCCAGAACAAGTAACAGATTGTGGCGTGCGCAAGCCGAGAAATGATATTTTGCAATGAAGAAATACGTCATTGACTGTTCCACACTGTTGAGAATGGAGAGGATCACATTCTAGGATTGGGTAGCCAGGAGAATTCGTAGAAATAAATGCAGCTTGTTTTAAAGAGATACCATTCCTACTACTCAAACCTTTTTACATGTATCTGCGGCACCTATTTTCCACATAATTGAAGTGAGCCTTCAATTTGGCCAACCGTATTATAATAGCATCATCGAATGTGTGGTTGTGTAACATAAGGTATTACAATACCATTCTCTCCCACATGCCAGCTTACATGAGAACACAGACTGTGGCTTAAAGAGCAGGAGGAAACTATAACCTGCATGTGAAATGTCAGCTCATTTTCACAAGCACAGAGTTAATGATTGCCTTTTAAATGTGTAAATTCCTCTAAAACATAAGGGATATCACAGTCCTGTCAAGAGTCAACATAAAAGCAACACTTGGCTTTATAGTTTGAAAATGTAATTTATTTTGGTGAGGAGAAAGAAGGCGCGCAGCACGGTGGTTAGCACGACAGGGCCAAGAGCCCAGGTTCAATTCTGGCCTTAAGTGACTGTGTGGATTTGAACATTCTCCTCATGTCAGAGTGTGTTTCCTTCCATAGGCTAAACATGTGCAGGTTAGGTAGATTGTCCATGCTAAATTGCTCCTTAGTGCCCCAAGGTGTGTAGCATGGATGGATTAGCCATATTAGTATGTCGGGTTATAGGAATAAGGTGGGGGTTAAGGGGGGCAGGGGTTGGGGTTGGGCCTGAGCAAGATGCTCCTTCAGGGAGTCATTGGCCTTCTGCATTGTTGGCAATTTATCGATTCTATGGTCCGAACAGCTATGCCATTCAATACCACACAACTGGTGACCTATCAAACCCAATGTGTCTTGGTAATTTCAGACCAGCATATTTATGCTTTCTGGAATTTGCTGCCTTCCCCGCAGACTGTCCTGGATTTTGTGCCCCCCTCCCCACTTCCCCCCCATTATTTGCGGCCCTATGCTCCAGCACAGTGTGTTACATTATCAATCCACCCCTGGCTGTCCTCCTGGAACCGGTGGCTGCTGGGTCTGATAACCCAAATGTCTTTGAAACCCCACCCACTCGCTTGACGTTTACCCCCTGTTGCTGCTCCTCATACTGGTACCTCACAGCGCCAGGGACTCGGGCTCGATTCTGGTCTTGGGTAACTGTCTGTGTGGAGTTTGTATGTTCTCCCCATGTCTGCATGAGTTTTCTCCAGGTGCCTTGGTTTCCTCCCACAGGCCACAGTGCAGGTTGGATAGATTGGCCATGCTATGTTTCACCTTAGTGTGCAAAAGATGTGTAGATTTGGTGGATTAGCCATGGTAAATGTGTAGGGTTATGGGAAAGAGCAGGGATGGGCCTGGATAAGATGCTGTCCCAGAGAATTGGTGCATATTCATAAGAACATAAGAACATAAGAAATAGGAGCAGGAGTAGGCCATCTCGCCCTTCGAGCCTGCCCCGCCATTCAATGAGATCATGGCTGATCTGTCGTGTCTCAGTTCCACATTCCCACCCTCTCCCCATAACCCTTAATCCCCTCTCTTATCAAAAACCCATCAACCCGCGTCTTAAAAATATTTAGCAAGGTAGCCTCCACCACTTCAACGGGCAGAGAATTCCAGAGATTCACCACCCTTTGAGTGAAGAAGTTCTTCCTCAACTCCGTTCTAAACCGCCGCCCCTTTATCTTGAGGCTGTGCCCCCTAGTCCTACTATCCTTTTTGAGCGGGAAGAGTCTCTCCACCTCTATCCTATCCATCCCATTCATCATCTTATACGTCTCAATGAGATCTCCCCTCATTCTTCTAAACTCTAACAAGTACAAGCCTAGTTTATTCAACCTCTCCTCATAGCTCAACCCCCTCAACTCCGGTATCAGCCTAGTAAACCTCCTCTGCACTCCCTCCAAGGCCAAAGTATCCTTGCGTAAGTACGGCGCCCAAAACTGCACACAGTACTCCAGCTGCGGCCTCACCAATGCCCTATACAACCGCAGCAAGACCTCCCTACTTTTATATTCAATCCCCCTCGCTATGAAGGCCAGCATCCCATTCGCCTTCCTGACCACCTGCTGCACCTGCAAGCTGGGTTTTTGCGACTCATGCACAAGGACCCCAAGGTCCCTCTGCACCGTCGCCTGCTGCAGTTTTTCGCCACGTAAGTAATAATCCTTCCTACCATTATTCCTACCAAAGTGGACCACCTCGCACTTGCCAACATTAAATTCCATTTGCCATTTCCTGGCCCATTCGCCCAGCCTATCTAGATCCTTCTGTAGACTCTCCACACCCTCCGCACAATTTGCCTTTCCTCCAATCTTGGTGTCATCAGCAAATTTCGACACCCTACACTTGGTTCCCTCCTCCAGATCATCTATATAAATGGTAAATAGCTGAGGCCCCGATGGGCTGAATGGCCTCCTTCTGCACTGTAGGGATTCTATGAAGTTCTGTGAGGAAATACTTGGACACAGTTGAAAGCTAGCAACAGTCTTTACTTTTAAATGTGCCTCCAATATCGATGATCGGAGAGACAGTTATTTCGGTGAACATGTTATTTTGCAGTGAGGTTGCTGGCTCGATACCTGTAATAACTCCTGGAGGAGGGGGGAAGTCCCATCACCAAATTACTTTATTTACACCATACACAGTCAGCTCTCCAGTTGCTCTCTGCTGAATGTAGGCTGGGAGACTGACACACCTGCTTTAAATAGGGAGAATGAGGCTCCCAGATTTAACCATCAATTAGGACTCATCTGGTAGCTCATGCTTAAGTAAGCCAACCTCATTAGCCTGGCTGAAGTCATGACAATTCCGCTATTAGCAACCCTGACTGACATTCTTTTTCTTCCTTTACTTTAATTTTGAATTCATTGCAATTAATTGTAGAACTTTTGACATGCTGATGTAGCAAACCCACCCCAGAACATGAATCAGGTCTGCACGGCATAACATGAGAGTACTAAGCCATATGTACAAGAGTGAGAATGTTACACTGTGTTCTGTTTTGCTTCAGTTGAAACAGACATTTTATAGTAGATAATATATCTGGTCAGACAAGGAGTGCAACCACAGTAAAAACCCAGTGCATTAATATTAATAAGAATGAAACCAGACTTGTTTTATCATAAAACCAGTCAAAAATAATTAATAGTTTTTGAAGTGCTATGCCCTGGAAGTTTCTATTATCCACATTCATCCTGTGAAAACCCAACTGACAGACAGACAGAGTTAAGATGGCAGGTTGTTATCTGATTGTTATAGTCACATACTTTGGCATCACTTTGGTAGTTTGGTATTTTGTGGTTTAAAATCTCTCTTTGTTATGGCTATAATTAAAGTGAGATAATGATTACAAATATTATACAGAGGAACTAATTCTGAGGAAATACCCAGTGCTTCATAAAATAAAGGTATCTACCAGATTCTCTCCTGAAGGCTCAGGTGCATCAATTATTTGTGTTGGGTAAATATCATTTTTGAAAGCAAGGAATGGTTATGCATTGACTTGCATCGCTTCCTGTCAATAGCACAAACAATGAGAAAAACAGAGTCATAGGTTTTATAGCAAACAGGGCCAACCATGAGGTGAACAGAAAGCAGGTCATGTGTTTGACCTCTTACCTCAGAAACATATCCCTTTGACTGGAGCATGCCACTTACCTCAGATAGTCCTCAGTCTATGGTCCTCTCTGCTTGAAATTGCCGCATTTTCATGGCAGAAGCCAGTTTATTATGTTGCTCACAGGTTAACTTGGGTAAAAGTAACTATGGTAGCTTGATCCCTTTAAGGGACAGGTATTCGTGGGTCACGGGACCTGCATGAGGCCTATCAGGAGGAAGTGCACGAACTGGCACCTATTGGGAGTTACGGCGTGGGCCCTGGTAGTTGGGGGCCTTTAGTGTGACACTGGGTGGAACAAGACCTGAGCTTGAGCAAGGTGAGGTGAACAAAATTTGATGGAAATCAAATTAGCAAAGGCTCAGCAGAGCCAGAGGAAAGGAAGAGAAATACCCAGCTACAAAGAGATTGACAAGTGTTAACATTGTGAGGGAGACTATCCCCAAGATAGATGTAAATGTAAAGAGTTGATTTGCTTCAGATGTAATCAGAAGGGCCACATACAAGCCAGTAGCAGAGTTTGACATTCCACGTCTAGTTCCCAAAAAAATAAGTGAACAAGATGCAGGAAGATTTGGAAGAGAAATCCTGAAGTTTATGAGCCCAACAAAACACCCATGTCAAAATCTCCCAACGGGCATCCAATAACTATGGAGGTCAATGCAGGCACTTCGGCCATGATAATAGGTGAACAAACCCAGAAAGATTTGCAAGAAGGTCTGCAACCCATGAGGCTCAGCAAAATCTTGAAAGTTGCCAACCTACACAGGGGAGGCACTGAAATTATTTGGCACAATGTCAACTCCAGTGTCTTAAAAATACCAGCGTGCTCAGCTACCCCTGATGATAATGAAAGGACAGAGGCCAAGCCTTATGGGACAAAACAGCAAAATCATTCATCAACCATCAACTGGCCCAACCACGCTAACTTCTTAGAATTTAAGAGTGTCTTTGAAGGTTTGTGATCTGCCCCTATCATGAAGTGGAGGCCAAGGACTTGATCTACCACCTTTTCACAAGCCCAGGAAGCAGCTAAATCTTTTTTCTTTATCATTGTCTTTCTCTGCTCAGTCTTTGTCAGTGAATGGAATGTATACCAAACTGGTCTCTGCTTTTTATCCATCAGCATCTGAAAGTGTAAGCTCCCAGTCTTGTAAAAGATGCATCTGCAGCAATGAGAATGAGTAGCTGTGGGTCATAATGAGCTAATCTATCAGGTGATATCAATATAGGTTTGATTTTCTGCATGACCTCTATTGTGCTATCAGCACCATGTACTGCCTTGTCGTAACAACTGACATAGCAGCTCATTGATGACAGTTAGATTGGGCAAGAACTTTCTTACATGGTTTACAATCTCAATGGATCTCTGGAGTTCGATCGTATTCCATGCAGCTGGAAACTTGTTGTTTGCTCTGGTCTCCTGCAGATCAATTCTGACATCAGAGCATTCACAATATTCCCAAGGAGCTTGACAGTTGGATGCAAGGACTCGCGTTTATTATTAAATGTGCATCTGTAGGCATTACAGCACAGTACACACTCTAATGTCAAGTTATGTCTGAGTGGGCCCATGGGTCAGGACATCACCCATTTGACATTCAACTCCATTCAGTTCTTCTCAAATAATTAACATTATCCTCTGGAAGATTCCTGGCACTGATGTGATGCCAAAAGGTAATCCATCAAAACATTATCTCTCTAATGGTATAATGAAGGTTGTGAACAACTGAGACTCTTCATCAGGGGGTAGTTGCCAAAAAACACTGTTTGCATCTAGCTTCATGAAGATTGAGTTATTTCCCAGTTTAGCTAAAGTCTCATCTATAGGTGACATAAGATGAACTTCAGAGTCAACTGCTTTGTTCAACAGTGTAAGATGTATACACATTCGAAAAGATCCTTTGTGTTATGGCATTGGGACCATCCCCAAGCACCAATTTGTTGGTTCTGCCTTAGGATAAATAAACCTCTCATCTGTAAATAAGAGCTTAACTAAAGTGGGAAAGAATTCAATCTTCACAACACTAGGTTAAAAGATAAGACAGTAGAGATGCAGTGGCAGACTTCTTGGGAGAAAATTAGAAACTCTCAGCAAAGGTTATCCCAGTTAGAGAGAAAGGATCTTTGAAAATGATGTATCATCTATGACGAAATAAGGAAATTAAGGAGTGTATGAAAAGAAACACTGTAGAAATCTATAAAGATTAGTGGCAGGTCGGAAGATTTTTTCAGGTTTTAAGACCAAGCCACAAATAACTAAAAAAAAGGGAGAAAATAGGCTATGAGAGTAAGGCTGCTACTAATATAAAACAGATAGTAAAAGTTTCTGTAAGTATTTAAGAAAAGAGTAACTAAAGCTAATGTTGGTGCTTTAGAGAAAACTTCCCAAAGATGATTGAAATTCAAGAGGTGAAAGGGAGAAAAGAACTTAAAGCATTCATCATTCCCAGAAAAAAAAATGTTGGGAAAACTAGACCTAAAGGCTGGCAAGTCTTCAGGACCAGATGGTCTTAATTCAAGAATCATTAAAAGAAGTGGCTGCAGAGATAGCAGAGATATTGGTTATAATCTTCTAAAATTCCTTAGATTCTGGAAAGGTCCCGGGAGATTGCTAAGTAGCAAATGTAATACCTTTATTTGAGAAAGGATAGAGAGAGAAAGTTGTAAATTATGGGTCAGTTAGCCCAACATCGGTCATAGGGAAATTGCTTAAATCCATTAGTAAGGAGGCTATGGCATGATACTTATAAAATTATAATTGATCATGCAGAGTCAATATGGTTTTGTGAAAAGAAATTGGGTTTAACTAATTTATTAGAGATTTTTGAGGAATTAACAAGGAAAATAATTAAAGGGAAGCCTATAGATAAAGTGCACTTGGATTTTCAAAAGGTATTTGATAAGGTGCCACATAAGGTTAAAAGATGTACAACACAGGAATTTGGCAATGTTAAATGCAAGGAGCATAGTAAATAAAGCCAATGAGCTGAAATCACAGATCGACATGATATCATAATATCAGCATATCGTCATTATCATGGAAAAGGCTTAAGGAGAGGCAAAAATGACAGCTCAACACCCCTGGATGTAAAATTTTCAAGCAGGATAAGGAGGGGGATTAAAAAAAAGGTGGAGGTGTAACATTATTGGTTCAAAAGAATCACTTACAACTGTACGGATGAATGAAATACTGGATGCAGCATTAAATGAGGCCATATGAGCGCAGAAATGGAAAAGGTGCAGCCACACTGCTTGGCGTATACTATAGACCCCCAAATAGCGGAAGGGAGTTAGAAGGGCAAATATCTAGACAGATTTCTGAGCACAAAAACAATAGGGCAAAAATCATTGCAGATTTCAACTACTCTAATATCAGTTGGGATACAAACAGTGTAAAGGGCATAGAGGATGCAATATTCTTGAACTACATTTAAGAAATCTTTCTTAGCCAACACATAACAGGCCTAATAAGATGGGATGCAATTCTAGGTTTAGCATTGGGAAAGAAAGTGGGGCAAGTGGATGAAGTAGCAGTAGAGGATCATTTTGGGAATAGTGACTATAACATAATTCAATTTACCACATTATGGAAAAGGACAAAGATGGAACAGGAGCAAAAGTTCTAAATTGGAGGAAGACAAAGGATACAAAGCTGAGAGGTGAGCTGGCAAGAATGGACTGGATACAACTATCAGAAGGAAGAGCTATGATAAGACAGTGGCAGATATTCCGAGGCAAAATTCTATAGGCACCATGCAGCCATCTCCCCAGAAAGAAAAGGATGTATTGTCTAACCTAGAGCCCTGTGGTTTTCCAGAGGCATACAGGCCAAGATAAAGCAGGAAATTAACTCTTATGATCATCACAAAAGACTTCACATTTTAGAAGGCCTAAAGGAACACAGAAAGTACATGGGTGAAGTAAAAATGGAAATTAAGAAAGTAAAGGAAGGATGTGAAAAAATATTGACAGGTATTGACAACACAGTCAGGACCACACTGGAACCCACGGGAACAGCAGGCAAGTGATTTTAATCTTATTTAAATCTATTTTAAATGTGATTATCGGGCCTGGGATTGAATTCTCTGGGCCCGATAGCATCTCCCACATCATCAGTACAATTTCACTCTGGCAGCGTTTAAAGTAGCTCCCCACTTTCCAAGAACTAGTAGGAGATCATGCTGGAGTGATGGAGGGGCAATAGGGGCCCCCCAGGGAGTTTGGCAGTGGGGGTTGGTGCCCCCTGGGCAAGTGCAGCCTGACAATGCCAGCCTGTGACCCCGGCACTGCCATGGGGCAAAATGCCTATGCCCGGCCAACCAGATATCATGCAGTACCAAGAGTGTAACGCCTAAGGGGCAGGGCCAAAAGGGTGGGATCTAGGAGGTGATGCCACCTGGGGGTGATCCGTTGTGGTGGGGGTCCCACCGCCATTCTGCATGGGGATTGGTCGGGGCTGGAGGGAGGCCAGCATTTGGGGCAGACTGTAGTGGGTGGGTTTGCCGGGGGTTCTGTTGGCGTAGGGGAGATCATCACTGCTGGGGTGGGGGAGATGGAGATCGGAGCGTTTTAGATGGGGGCGTTCGGGGCTGACCTGGGAATGCACTTAGGGCTCCAATTGGGCTGTGGTAGGGGAACGGAGATGGGGGCAGCACTGCGAGGGTCTTGGGCTGGCCAGCAATCAAGGCCCCCCCACCCCCCAAGCTTTTAATTATATTCACAACTGTGACCTCTGCATTGCACAGAGTGTGGGAGATTCTAGTGTGAACTCCCATTGAATAAAAACAAGTGTGATTTACATCAGTTTTCCTATGAATTCAGCACTTAAAACTTTTATAGGAGAATCACCCTTCTGTCGCCAGAGCTACCAGGTAACAAGGAGAACTAGCATAACTAATTACTCACAAGGAAGTGCTAAGCTGATGGTTTTGAACATGGGAGATAGAAATTCCTTCATTAACATGAATAGACTATTAGTTGTTTTTCATTATGTATGAATGGCCATCACATCACATGACTGAAACTCTTTTGAGTTTTGAAAGTATTTTATGACAAAAACCTGCTGGCTTTCAGGCAGTCTAGAAAAGGAACTTTCGAAAGCAATAAAATAACTACTTGCCCCCCTACCTCAGTAGCAGCGTACCCTGCTTATATTATACTGTGGATAGCAGGTAGAGAAATTCTGAGGAATCTTCAAATTCCAAATTAGTGTTTCCAGGGGAGAAAAAAAGACAAAACAACTTTAAGAACTGCCTTAGCCATGAACAATGGTGAAAGATGTATAATCAGTGAATTTTTGGAAGAGAACAGTTGTTTGAAGGCAAGAAGTGGAGGTGTGAGGATGGTCTTGGCTAGATGTTCATCTTCATCAATGACATGTTGAAGGCTCCGGAGAAGATGTCGTAGCTTCTCTGCTCCAGGGAAGAACCGCACAACCTCAAATAGACCATTGTCCACAGCAAACCACCCAGCCTTCAGGAGAACAGTGACCACAACACCACACAACCCTGCCACAGCAACCTCTGCAAGAAAGTGCCGGATCATTGACACGGATGCCATCATCTCACATGAGAACACCATCCACCAGGTACATGGTACATACACTTGCAACTCAGCCAACGTTGTCTACCTGATATGCTGCAGGAAAGGATGTCTTGAGGCATGGTACATTGGGGAGACTATGCAGATGCTATGACAACAGATGAATGAACACCGCTCGACAGTCACCAGGCAAGAGTTTTCTCTTCTTTCTGGGGAACACTTCAGCGATCACGGACATCCAGCTTCTGATCTTTGGGTGAGCGTTCTCCAAGGCAGCCTTCATGACACACGACAACGCAGAGTCGCTGAGCAGAGACTGATAGCCAAGTCCCACACACATGAAGAAAATCTCAACCAGGATCTTGGGTTTATATCACACTATCTGCAACCCCCATGACTTGTCTGGGCTCGCAAGATCTCACTAACTGTCCTGTCCGGAGACAATATGTACCTCTTTAACCTGTGCTTAACCCTCTCTCCACTCACATTGTCTGTACCTTTAAGACATGATTACCTGTAAAGATTCGCATTCCAACCATTATTTTGTAAATAATAAATGTCTTCATATGCCCTGTTTGTGAACCGAACTCCCACTTACCTGATGAAGGTAGTGGCTTGTGCTACCAAATAAACTGTTGGATTTTAATCTGGTGTTGTGAGACTTCTTACTATGTTTCCCCAGTCCAGCACCAGCATTTCCACATCATAAAAAAACTTGCCTCATACATCTCCTTTAACCTTGCTCTTCGCACCTTAAACCTATAACTCCTAGTAATTGACCCTTCCACCCTGAGAAAAAGGTTCTGAATATCTACTCTGCCCATCCCTCTCATAATCTTGTAGTCTTATTTTAGGCCGCCCCTCAACCTCTGTCGCTCCATTGAGAACGAATCAAGTTTCTCCAACCTCTCCTCATAGCTAATGCCCTCCATACCAGGCAACATCCTGGTAAATCTTTTCTGTACCCTTTCCAAAGCCTCCACATCCTTCTGGTAGTATGGTAACCAGAATTGAACACTGTATTCCAAGTGCGGCCTAACTAAGGTTCTATAAACCTGCAACATAACTTGCCAATTTTTAAACTCAGTGCCCCGGCTGATGAAGGCAAGCATGCTGTATGCCTTCTTGACTACTGTCTCCACATGCGTTGCTACTTTCAGTGACTTGTGTGCCTGTATACCCAGGTCCCTCTGCCTATCAATACTCAAAAGGGTTCTGCCATTTACTGTTTATTTCCTAACTGTATTAGACCTTCTAAAATGCACAATCTCATATTTGTCTGGATTAAACTCCACCTGCCATCTCTCTACCCAAGCCTCCAACCGATCTATATCCTATTGTATCCTCTGATGGTCCTCGTCGCTATCTGCAAATCCACCGACCTTTGTATCATCCGCAAACTTACTAATCAAACAAGTTACATTTTCCTCCAAATCATTTATATATATAGTACAAACAGCAAAGGTCCCAGCACTGATCCCTAAGGAATGCCACTTGTCACAGTCCTCCACTCAGATATGCACCCTTCCACTGCTACCCTCTGTCTTCTTTGACCGAGCCAGTTTTGTATCCACCTTGCCAGCTCACCTCTGATCCCATGTGACTTCACCTTCTGCACCAGTCTGCCATGAGGGACCTTGTCAAAGGCCTTACTGAAGTCCATACGGACAACATCCACTTCCCTATCCTCATCAATCATCTTCATCACTTCCTCCGAAAACTCTATCAAATTAGTGAAACGTGACCTCCCCTTCACAAAACCATGTTGCCTCCCACTAATGTGTCCACTTTATTTCCAAATGGGAATAAATCCTGTCTCGAAGAATCCTCTCCAATAATTTCCCTACCACTGATGTAAGTCTCACCAGCCTGTAATTACCTGGATTATTCTTGCTACCCTTCTTAAACAAAGGAAAAACATTGAATATTCTCCAATTCTCTGGGATCTTCCCTGCATGTAGAGTTGCTGGCATTGGACTGGGGTAAGCACAGTAAGAAGTCTCACAACACCAGGTTAAAGTCCAACAGATTTATTTGGCAGCACAAGCTTTCGGAGCCTCAAGCTCCTTCTTCAGGTGAGTGAGGACTTGTGTTCATAAACAGGGCATATAAAGACACAAACCCAATTTACAAAATGCATTCATGTTAATTTTCTAGTGTTAAAATGGGTCACATTGCAAAATAGTTTGAGAAGCACTGGTCCAGAGAAGGTATAAATGAGAATCATAGCCAACAACTTCTTGGACAACAGAAGGTTGAGAGGAGATGTTAGAAATACAAGTGGTTAGGATCTGAAATGCACTGCCTGAGAATGTGGTGAAGGCAGGTTCAATCGTGGCATTCAAAAGGAAATTAAATCATTACTTGAAATGGTAAAATTTGCAGGACTACAGAGAAAAAGCAGGAGAGTGTCACTGAGTTCTAGCAGAGGGCCATCACAGACATGATGGACCAATTTTCTCCAGTTCTGCAATCATTATTTGATTCTATAATTCTAACGGCTTTCTGGAGAAAATATGATCTGAATTTGCGAAAGTCAATGTTGAGTCTGGAATGTTGTAAAACGTCTAGTTGAAAGGTAAGGTATTACTTTGATCATCATTGGAATAGTCTAGAAGGCTGGGGACAGAAAATTCAGAGTGAGAGTGGAGTGAGAATTAAAATACCAGGAGACTGAGAGCTTACTTCAAACTAGATGGAGGTGTTTCACATAGAGAGGACCCAATTTGCATTTAGTCTCCTTGATGTAGAGTAGACTGCATTGTGAACTAGAAATTTAGAATACCAAACTGAAAGATGTACAAGTAAATCAGTATTCCCCCTGGAAGGATTGTTTGGAGCCTTGGAAAGTGAGAAGAGTTGAGGTAAAAGGAGTTTCATCTCCTGCGCTTGCACAGGAAGGCTCAATGGGAAGAGGAAGGAGTGTTGAATGTGAGTGAGGAGTGAACCAGGTGTCGGGCAGGGAAGGGTCTCTTTGGAATGCTGAAAAGGGAGGTGAGGGGGAGCGAGGCCTTTGATAGTGGCATCTTTCTTCAGGTGGCAGAAATGATAGAAGATAATCTATTGAATGTGAAGGCTGGTGGGGTGTTGCTATAGCAATAACTTTGAGGCTGTTACACACATCACAGCCTCCATGTCCTCTCTAAACCTTTTATAACCTGTTTTTATTTATCTGCTCGGCTTCATATCAGCTTCTGGAGTTTATTTTGGAAAATATTTGTTGGGGGCCTTGCCTTGGACTAGCTTCATGCAGGGTAAGTCACATATTTGTGAAGATGGAAGGGCAGAAGCATGGGAAGTGAAATGGACGTAGTGCCAAGCCCTGCCAAGAATGCTGCAGTGAAATCCTCAGTTCAGGAGAAAGGAAGGTATACTGGAAGCATTGGCATGGCAGGTGCAGCATTAGAATGGAAATGATGCAGATGCAGGAATTGGGAGAATAAATGAGAATCCTTGTAGGAAGTGAGGCGGCTGAAATGTAGTGAAGGTTGGTGGGAGTCAATGGGCTCATAACAAACAAAGGCTAGAATTGGATTTATAGAAGTTGAGGAGAGAAAGAGGGGAGATGATGAAACTTTCCAGTTTGGAGCAAGAGCAGGAAATAGAAACAGAAGAAACACTACAGTACAGAAGGAGGCCATTCGGCCCATTGAGTCTGCACCAACCACAATCCCACCCAGGCCCTACCCCCGTATCCCTACATTTTTATCTGCTAATCCACAAATCTCAGGACACTAAGGGGCAATTTTTAAACATGGTCAATCAACCTGACCTGCACATCTTTGGACTGTAGGAGGAAACCGGAGCACTTGGAGGAAACCCACACAGACACGAGGAGAATGTGCAAACTCCTCACAGACAGTGGCCCAAGCCGGGAATCGAACCCAGGCCCCTGGAGCTGCGAAGCAGCAGAGCTAACCACTGTGCTACCATGCCGCCTCAGTCATCAATGTACTGGCAAAAGGAGATGAGCCAAATAGAACTGGAAAAAAGAGTGACCCACGTATCAAACAAAATGGCAGGTATAACTAGAACTTATACAGATTCCCAAGCAACACTTTCATTTAGAAGAAGTGAGTGGAGTCAAAGAAGAAAATGTTTAACATGAGAATAAGTCCAGCCTGTTGGAGGGTGTTGATGGCAGATGATCTCCTTTCATGGAAAAGGTGGAGGGCCCTCGGGCCTTCCTGGTAGGGAATGGAGGTGTAGAGTGACTTACTCAAAAGGAAAGGGTTACAGCCAGGAAACTGGAAGCAGCTGAAGTGGTGGAGGGTATCAGAAGATATATGGATGTAGGTAAGGAGAGAATAGACAAGGGGACAAAAACTGAAGTTGAGATAGGAAGAAATTTGTTCTTTGAGGCAAGAACAGATTGAAACAAAAATTACAAACTAATTCTGATTGCATACTTAGTTGTACAGAGGTGGGGTGAAACTGTAATTGTGTAAATTAAACTGTTAACAATAAACAATTTGAAAGACTGTCACTGCTGTGAAAACTAAAATCACTGCAGCGCTCTGCACTCGCCCCCATCTTTGATTATATGGATCTGACCCTGTTGCTATAGCAATAACTTTGAGGCTGTTACACACATCACAGCTTCCACGCCCTCTCTATACCTTTTATAACCTGTTTCTATTTATCTGCTCGACTTCATATCACCTTCTGGAGTTTATTTTGGAAAATATTTGTTGGGGGCCTTGCCTTGGACTAGCTTCACGCAGGGTAAGTTACATATTTGGTGGTCCATGCATGCCATTCATGTTCAGGGAAAATGAATGATAAAATATCCGAATGCTGCAATATCTTCTGGCTTGGCGCAGATATTAGGGTTAATTTTCTCTGATTCAAAAGATAGCGGATCTAGAACTTGAGCACATAATCAAGGATGACACTCCATGTACTGAGAGAGGGCTGAATTGCCTGATGATCAGTTATTACATTAAGATCTAATCAGTTGGCCCTCTTGCTCTGTTATTAGATTGTGTGATTTCATTTTAGGAAGAGCAGGGAGATGTCGGAGCTAATATTCCTCCTTCAGTTAAAAACTGATCAAATGGGAACAGAGTTTATGGGATCTTGCTGTGTGCACCTTAACAATTAACACCAACCAGAGTAGTTCACCACAAGTATTTTCTTTTTATTCCTTTGTGGGGTGTGGGCGTTGCTGGCTACGCCAACATTTGTTGCCCATCCCTAATTGCCCTTGAGAAGGTGGTGGTGAGCTGCCTCCTGGAACCATTACAGTCCATATGGTGTAGGTACACCCAAAGTGCTGTTAGGAAGGGAGTTTCAGGATTTCTACTCAGCAACAGTGAAGGAATGGCGATGTATGTCCAAATCAGGATGATTCGTGGTTTGGAGGGGAACTGGCAGGTGGAAGTGTTGTAAGAAGTCTCACAACACTAGAGTAAAATTCAAAGGTTTATTTGGTAGCAAACATTATCAAATAAACCTGTGGCATTGTGGCGTTTGCTATCAAGTAAACCTGTTGGACTTTAACATGGTGTTGTGAGACTTCTTACTGTGTTTATCCCAATCCAACACTGGCATTTTCACATCAGTGTGATATATGGGAAGTGTTCCCATATATCTACTCCTCTTGTCCTTCTAGGTGGTTCGGAGGTGTCGCAGGAGGAATATTGCTGAGATTCTGCAGTGTATTTTGTAGTTGGTACACACCAACTCCTGTGTGTCGGTGATACTCCTGTGTGTCGGTGATACTCCTGTGTGTCGGTGGTGGAAGGAGTGAATCTTTGTGGATGGGGTGCCAGACAAGTGGAGAGTATTCCATCAAATTCCTGATGTGTGTCTTATAAATGATGGACATATTTTGGGGGGTCAGGAGGTGAGGAGTTACTCTTCACAGCATTCCCAGCTTCTGACTTATCCTTGTAACCATGGTATTGAACTGGCTGGTCCAGTTCAATTCCTCGTCAAGCATAACCCCCACAATGTTGATAGAGGGGCATTCAGCAATGGTAATGCCATTGAATGTGAATGGACAATGATTAGATCCTTTCTTATTGGAGATGGTCATTATCTGAGACTTGTGTGGCATGAATGTTACTTGCCACTTATCATCTCAAGCCTGAATGTTATCTAGGTCTTGTTGCAAATGGGCACAGATTGCTTCAGTATCTGAGGAGTTGTGAATGGTGCTGATCATTGCAGTCATCAGCAAACATCCCCACTTCTGACCTTATGATGGAGGGAAGGTCACTAATAATGGTTAGGCCTAATACATTATCCTGAGGAACTTTTGCAACAATGTCCTGGAACTGAGATAACTGATCTCCAATAACTGCAACCATCTTCCTTTGTATGAGATATGACTCCAATCAGTGGAAAGTTTTCCTCAATTACCATTGACTCTGGCTTTTCTAGGATTCCTTGATGCTACACTCAAGTCAAATGCAGCCTGGATGTCGAAGGCAGTCACACTCACCTCAAGAAGGTTCCAGAAGGAAGCCTACCACCACCTTCTCAAGGGCAATTAGGGATGGGCATTTAATGCTGGCCTAGCCAGTGACACCTACATTCTGTGGTCGAATTTTGAAAAATATCTTGAGTTCAGCTTATTTGTCTATGTGTGGACCAAGTCTGTAATGAGGTCAGGAGCTGAGTGGCACTGGCACACCCCAAACCTCGAATCAGTGAGCAGGTTATTGCTAAGTAGGTGCTGCTTGGTAACACTATCAATGACCCCTTTCATCACTGTACTGATGATCGAGAATAAACAGATGGGGCAGTAATTGACTGAGTTGGATTTGTCCTGCTTTTTGTGGGCAGGGCATACCTGGGCAGTTTTCCAAATTGCTGGGTAGATGCCAGTGTTGCAGATGCCATAAAACAGTTTAGCTAGAGGCACAGCTACTTTCAGAGCACAAATCTTGTCAGGGCCCATAGCCGGTGCAATATCCAATGCCTTCAGCCATTTCTTGATATCACACATGATGAATCAAATTGACTGAAGTCTGGTATCTGTAATGTTGAGGACCTCAGGAGGAGCTGAAATTGATCATCTATTCAGTACTTCTGGCTGAAGATTGTTGCAAATTTTTCAGCCTTGTCTTTTGCATTGATATGCTGGGTAATGCCATCACTGAGAATGGCAATATTTGTGGAACCTCCTCCTTTAGTTGTTTCATAGTCCATCACCATTCAGGGCAGGGCATGGCAGGACTGCAGAGTTTAGATCTGATCTATAGGATGTGAGATTTCTTAGCTCTGTGTATTGAACATATGAACATTGGAAATAGGAGCAGAAGTAGGCCATTTGGCCCTTTGAATCTGCTCTGCCATTCAATAAGATCATGACTAATCTGTTTGTGTTGAGTTCCACATTCCCATCTACCCTGATAACTTTTGATTCCCTTGCCTAACATGAATCTAGCCACCTCTGCCTGAAAAATATTCAATGTCTCCGCCTCTATTGCTTTCTGAGGCAAAGCGTCTCAAAGTCTCAGAACCCTCTGAGCAAAACATTTCTTCTCATCTCTGTCTGTAAGGACAACCCCTAGTTTTAAAACAATGCCACCCCCCCCGCAACCCCCCCCCATTTCTGGACTCACCCACAGAGGAAACACCTTTTCCACATCCACCTTGTCAGGACCTTATATACTTCAATCAAGTCACTCCTAACCCTTCCAAATTGCAATGGAAACAAGCCTAGCTTGTCCAACCTTTTATCGTAAGACAACCTGCTCATTCCAGATATCAATCCAGCAAACCTCCTCTGAAATGCCTCTAACGCATTTACATCTTTCCTTGAGTAAGGTGAGCAAACCTGCACACAGATTGATCTCATCAATGCCCTGTATAACTGAAGCATAACTTCCTTGCTTTTACAGAAGCTAAATACTGCGAATGCTGAAAAGCTAAAGAAAAACAGAGAAAAACATGATGATGATGCTGTCAGGGACATTGTAAGGTATGATTTGGTGAGTATAACTATGTCAGGCTGCTGTTTGACTAGTCTGTGAGACAGACCCCACAATTTGGCACAAACCCTCAAATGTTCAGAAGGAGATCTTTGTAGGGTCGACAGGGCTCAGTTGGCTGTTGTCATTTCCAGTGCCTCGGTTGATGTCGGGTGATCCATTTCATTTGTTTTTGTTGGATTTGTAGCAACTTTGTTCTAATTGAGTGGTTTCTGGGCCATTTCAGAGACAACCACACTGCTATGGGTGTGGAGTCACCAGTCAGCCAGACCAGGTAAGCATATTTCCTTCCCTAAAGGGCATTAATTTTGTCAGATTGTTTTTACAACAGTTCTATGGGCTGCAATGCTGGGATTCATTAGCTTCAGCCTCTGGATTACTGGCCTAGTGACATTTGATTTGATTTGGTTTATTATTGCCATATGTATTAATATACAATGAAAAGTATTGTTTCTTGAATGCTATACAAAGAAAGCATGCTGTTTATGGAGAAGGAAAGGAGAGAGTGCAGATTGTAGTGTTACAGTCATAGCTAGGGTATAGAGAAAAATCAACTGAATGTGAGGTAGGTCCATTCAAAAGTCTGATGGCAGCAGGGAAGAAGTTGTTTTTGAGTCGGTTGGTGCGGCTCCTCAGGCTTTTGTAACATTTTCCCGATGGAAGAAGGTGGAAGAGAGTACATCTGGGATGCGTGCTGGCTGCTTTTCCGAGGCAGTGTGAAGTGTCAACTGAGTCAATGGATGGGAGGCTGGTTTGTGTGATGGACTGAGCTTTGTTCACGACCCTTTGTAAATTCTTGTAGTTTTGACAGAGCAGGAGCCATATCAAACTGTAATATAACCAGAAAGAACGCTTTCAATGCTGCATCTGTAAAGGTTGGTGAGAGTCGTAGCAAACATGCCAAATTTCCTTTATCTTCTGAGAAAGTAGAGGTGTCGGTGGGCTTTCTTAATCACAGCATCAACATGGAGGGACCAGGACAGGTTGTTGATGATCTGGACCACCTAAAATCTTGAAACTCTCGACCATTTCTACTTCATCGCTGTTGATGTAGACAGATGTGGAGATGCCAGCATTGGACTGGGGTAAACACAGTAAGAAGTCTCACAACACCAGGTTAAAGTCCAACCAGGTGTGTCACACACCTGACAAAGGAACAGCATTTCCGAAAGCTTATGGTTTACTATCAAATAAACCGGTTGGACTTTAACCTGGTGTTGTGAGACTTCTTATGATGTAGACAGAGGCATGTTCTCCACTTCATTTTCTGAAGTCAATGACAATCTCCTTTGTTTTGTTGGCATCAAGGGAGAGATTATTGTTGCGCACCAGTTCACCAGATTCTCGATCTCATTCCTGTACTCCGTTTCGTCATTATGTGAGATCCGACACTCTACAGTGGTGTCATCAGCAAACTTGAAAATCAAAATGGAGGGGAATTTGGCCACACAGACATAGGTGCACAAGGATAGTATAGTAGGAGGCTGAGGACACAGCCTTATGGGGCACTAGTGTTGAATATGATCGTGAAGGAGGTGCTGTTGCCTATCCTTACTGATTGTGGTCTGTGGATTAGGAAGTTCAGGATCCAGTCACAGAGGGAGGAGCTGAGCCACAGGCCATGGAGTTTGGAGATGAGTTTCATAGGAATACTGGTGTTGAAGGCTGAGCTGTAGTTGATAAGTAGGAGCCTGACAGAGGTGTCTTTGTTATCTGAGTGTTCCAGAATTGAGTGCAGGGCCAGGAAAATGGCAACTGCTGTGTACCTGGTGCAGCAGTGGGTGAACTGTAGAGGATCTAGGCAATCTGGAAGGCTGTAATTGATTCGTGCCGTGACTAACCTTTCAAAGTACTTCATTACCACTACGTCACTGCCTCTCCCCAGTTTGCTACATGTGCTGCAAGTTTAAATGTCTCCAAGGGCAATGAGAACGTGTTATAAAAGTTAGGTTCTTCTAGCCTTTTACAGAGATCTTGTGGCACAGTGAGTAGCATCCTTGCCTCTGAGCCAGAAGCTGCAGATTCAAATCCCACGCCCAAGAGTTGGTGGCCAATGAAGGTGCGTTCATAAAGCTGTCAAACTGATTGAGGTTCAATGTGCAAATCCTTCCAAACACGACAATGGCTAGTGGTAAGAGCATGAGAGACTTCTGGTCAGCCAGGCCTGATGTGGAGTGGGGCCCCTCAAACTGTGAGCCCCTGGCAACAGACTGCCAACCTGTTCTGGGAATTACTGACTATAGGAACAGACAGAAATCTGTCTTAGTGCTCCACTAGGTGTGGGAAAAGAAGGTTGGTGAGAGTTGTAGCAAACATGCCAAATTTCCTTTGTCTTTGTCTTTGAAAGTAGAGGCGTCGGTGGGCCTTTTTCTCTCTTCACAGATTCTGCCAGGCCTGCTGAGTATATCTAGCCTTTTCTATTTTTGTTTCCAGTATAAATGCTGAGAGCTGGTTCTCATGTACCAACTTTTAGAATTCAACCTCTGGCAAAAACAAAGTGCATGTAGCGCTTTTCTCGTACGAAAAAAATAAACACCCTCAACTTACACATTTTTTCTGCAGCGATAATAGCTTCAAGTTTTGGCCACAGAAGTGCAGTACAGTAGAAACTATATAAATGGGGCATTCACTGGGGACAACCGACCAGGAATTGACTTCCTTTAGTGCATTCCTCTGGGCTGATCCGCTGGCTAGCGGGATAGCTGCTGTTGAGTCTGGGTAGCACTTTGTTATTGTTTGGCTCTACTTGCTGCCTCCCTGGCTTGGAGATAATGGTTCGAAGCCAAGTCACTGTTTCCAAAAAAATAATACTTTAGCAACATGAGGTTTGTTCCAAAATAAGGCCTTGTGGGTCAGCTGTCTTGTTTGTGCCACTGTTTTGGGCAATTGTTTCTCAATCTTATTGGACCCTGCAAATTTGCAAGTAAAAATGGAAATCGAAAAAGTACTGAAAAAGTGGATGCAATGTTTTTATTTCAACCACTCGAGAAGCCTGTACTTTCAGAAGAATTTATTATTTCCCTCTCTCTGCTCAATCAGTAGTTACTCTGAGGCCCCAGGAGTTCAGTCACATCTACTGGAGCCTGCACTGGGCAACACTGAAAAGGATTTTCTTATCTTTAATGAGGTGCCAATGGTGCTTTTGATTAAGTACTCCGTTTCATTATTTTAAATAAAACACGCATACTGAAAAATTACTGAATCCGACATCAGCGCACAATGTATTGTGTTTGCCACGTCATGGAATCATTGAATCCCTGCAGTGCAAAAAGGGGCTATTCGGCCCATCGAGTCTGCACCAACAACAATCCCACCCAGGCCCTATCTCCATAAGCCCACATATTTTCCCTGTTAATCTCCCTGACACTAAAGAGTAATTTAGCACGGCCAACAACCTAACCCGCACATCTTTGGACTGTGGCAGGAAAGCAGAGCGCCCGGAGGAAACCCACATAGACGTGGACAGAACTTGAAAACTCCACACAAACAGTGACCCAAGGCCAGAATCGAACCCGGGTCCCTGGCGCTGTGAGGCAGCTGTGCTTACCACTGTTAACCATATGTTTACATATTGGTCTAGAAGGACAGCAGTACATTCAACTGTCGATCTGTACACAGATAAAATACAGTCTACAGTAAAAGTTTAACATCATGAAAACACATCTGGAGCTAAATTGATAGCCCCTGAAAGACGACTGTGTGAATCATATTGTGCAACTGACCCCCCCCCCCCCCCCCCCCACCACTACCTGTTGATCAAATGTAGGGAGCGTGCCAAATATCTGCTGCCTTTTTCCTTTCATGGGATATGGGTGTTGTTGGCTATGCCAGTATTCATTTTATGCTTTTAACCGCCACACCCCCCCCCACCACCCTTTGAGAAGATAATGGTGAGTATCCTATTAAATATCTGCAGTTTATCTGGTGCGGGTATGCAAATGGTACTGTTAGGAAGCAAGTTCCGGGATTTTGATTCCATGACAGTGAAGGAACAGTGACATAGGCCTGCATTTTTAACACCATGGCTGGGAGTGGGAGTCAGGAAATTTCCCAACTCATTCCACCTGCCTTGTGTAAATGAGCCCGCAAAGGTGGGATCTTACTTGCCAGTGGCTGGATGCAGGACTGGAGTCGGGTCAGATGACCCAGGAAAGAGGTCAGAGGTGGCCTCAGGGATTTCTGGTTGCTATGTGGGGCTATTCAAAAGGCCCACTTTCAGTGCAATGAGACTTTATCCAGGTTAAAATAGAAACAGTAAGGTGCTGCAGCACTGCCCTCTCAGGTCCCCTCAGCCCCCCACACATTCCCCATTCATGCCACCTCATGCTCTCCACCAACCCCGAATAGGTCCTTCATGCCCCCAATGCCAAACTTTGGCACTTCCAAACCTGTTGACACACTATACACTATATGGAACCAATGAATCCTATAGCGACAGTAACATGCAATAATCTTTGAAAAAAGCCATTCCTGCTATGTTAAAAAGAAGGATATTTCACTGCAGGGTAATAAGAGTATGAATCATCCAGACATTCAAATAATAGAAACTGCCAGCCCTGGAAACCACTTAATTTTATGTAAATAAAACTGTGAATTTGATAGCAGATCAGAGAGACCGAGTTATCAATAAAGCAATGTATTCTCTGGGGCTGAGGTGATTCAAGTAGAATAATGGATTTCTGGGCTCTCAGCTAAGTGCATATTATGAGCCTTGGCATAGAGGGGGGATGAGTAGGATCCTTTGAACTCCCCTTCCAAAAGATGCCCTCCTGCAGAGTAGGATTCACAATCAACGACTTTTTAAAAACTTTGTCCTACACCAGGAAAATCATTGGAGGGTAGAACATGTTGACTTCTGCAATGCAGCCAGTCCGGTTCAGAGTAGAGGGTGCCGGCTTTCGAACTGAATCCATCCACACTCTTTAAAGACACTCCTGAAAATTAGACAGCTAGGAATGGGGTCAAAAATCCTGGAATCATGACAGTCCACCATATTTAGAGGGCTCATGAGACTTGGTGAATATCCCACTCATAGTTCAATGTCAAAATAGTGTGTGATTTGGGGAGCAATTGGGTGATGCTTCCATATAACTGCTGCCCTTATCCATCTAGGTGGTAAAGTCACAGGTTTGGAAGATGCTGTTGAAGGTGGCTTAGCAAGTAGTTGCCGTGTATTTTATATACGGTACATGCTATGCCAGTGTGCATACTGAGAGCTAACAGATATAGCACACTTGGGATTTCCAAAAGACGTTCAATAAGGCGCTATACAAAAGATTATGCTCAATATAGGGGCTTGCGGTAACAGGATGGATATAGGATTGGTTAACACAATCAAGATCAGAGTCCATGGAACTTTCAGTTAACAGACAGGAAACAGAGAATAGGGATAAATTAGCAAGCTGTAACTTATGGACTCCTTCAAGGATCAGTGCTGGCATCTCAGCTATTTATGATCTACTTTATGGACTTGGACAAGAAAATCGAGAGTATTATATTCAGGCTTGCTAATGACAGAAAGCTAGGTGGGAATATAAGCTGTGAGGAGGACACAAAGAGGTTGCAAAGAGGTATATACAGATTCAGCTAGCAGGCAACAAGGTGGTAGATGGACTGTAATACGTGGAAGCGTGAAGTTATTCACTTTAGTAGTAAGCATAGAAAAGCAGAATAATTTTAAAATGTCATGCAACTTCTAAATATTCATGTCTAGAGAGACTTGGAATGCAGTAAGTGTGCATACAAATATAACAAGTAATAAGGAAAGTAAATTATATATTTTCCTTTATTGCAAAAGGATTGCAAAAATATTGAAGTCTTACTATAATTGTGTAGAGCTTTGCTGAGTTTAAGCCAGAGTATTGTAAGCAGTTTTGGTCCCACACCTAAGAAAGAATACATCTGCATTGTAAGCAGTAAAGATTCACTAGATTGTTGCTGGAATGAAAGTTTGTCCTATAATGAAAGGCTGAGTAACTCGAGCCTTTACTCATGATTTTAGAAGAATGAGATGTGCTCTAATTGGAACACAACATTCTGAAGGGGCTTCACAAGGTAGATACTGAGAAGTTGTTTCTCTTTCCTAGAGAATGATGAGGTGATGGCCTAGTGGTATTATCACTAGACTATTAACTCAGAAACTCAGCTACTGTTCTGGGGGCCCAGGTTCAAACCCCACAGATGGTGGAATTTGAATTCAATAAAAAATATCTGAAATTAAGAATCTACTAATGACCATGAAACCATTGTTGGAAAAACCCATCTGGTTCATGAATGTCCTTTAGGGAAGGAAATCTGTCATCCTTACCTGGTCTGTCCTACATGTGGTTGACTCTCAACTGCCCTCCAAGGGCAACTAGAGATAGGCAATAGATTCTGGCCAGCCAGCAATGCTGTGCCCCATGAATGAATAAAACAAAAATCTAGAACAAGGGGGCACTGTCTCCAGATAAGAATTTAATCACTTCGGATTGAGGTGAAGAGAAATATCTTCACTTAGAATACAAAAGATCCATTATCCATGCCAGGTCAGTATCTTTTGTACCACACAGCAGAATGTTGAATAATTCAGACAATATACTTGAAACTATATGTATTTTGAACTTTGCTCACCAAGAAGGTTTGGATAGATTGTTGTTCAGGTAGACTATTGTAGACAGGGAATCAAGGGATATAGATAGTTGGTGGAAAAGTGGATTTGCAGCAGAAAATCAGCCATGACTGTATTGAATGGTACAGCAGGATTGATGGGTCACATATTCTACTCTTGCTCCTATTTCCTGTATCCTTATGGAGGAGATAGTGCTTAGCATTATTGGGAAGGTCTTTGCTGAGAAAAATACTAAAGGGGACGGAATGCATCAAAGTTGATAGTGCCCTCATACCTAAACCTTTCTCACACCAGCCTCACCCCCACAATCACTTCTAACTTACAAGCTATAGATGTTGTAGGAATGCATCTTCTACTTCTTCTCTCCCCACAACACTTCTTTTTCTTTTCCCTTCCAGATAAGAGGTACAACTTAGCCGGGCAGTGGACTGACACAAAGAAAAGTGATAATGAAAATTTACCACCTGATATTAGTGTTTGAAGGATTTGTAGGTTGTTATTCAACCTGTTTGGCCGCATTATGAGCCTACTTTTCTTGGCCATCATGCATTGGAGTGAGACTAGAATGGGACTAGAGTGGGAAGCAAGGACACTATCCACCACACCACGGGACCTCCATAATTGCTTGTTGTACCTGTACACTAACTCTCTGTGTCCCATACAACAAATAGACACTCAGAAGGAAATTGATCTCAATATAATAATATGCAAGTGGAACTTATGTGAGACTAGACCGAGTATAATAATAAAGTTAAAGTTTATTTATTAGTCACAAGTAAGGCTTACATTAACACTGCAATGAAGTTCTGTGCAATTCCCCTAGTCACTACATTCTGGCACCTGTTTGAGTCAATCCACCTAACCACCATTGCCATTTAGGAACAGGTTCCAGATGAAACAAAAAGAAACTAAAATGCTGCCGGAATTGCTTAAAAATGCCCCAATGCTGTAGTACTTTGAGCTTTTACTGCAAAAAATTTATGGGGAGAGTTCTCCGGCTATTCATGCCAGTGGGAATCTCTGGTCCAGTTAGCAGCACACCCCCACCTCCTGTGGGTTTTGTAGCAATGTGGGGTGACATTAATGGGAAATCCCATTGACAACACCACAACCAGAGAATCCCTCCACCAGTGCACAACGCATCACCCCCCACCCCCCCCCCCCCCCCAACCCCCCACCGCCGAGAAACACATGGTGGGAGGCTGGAGAACTCCCCCCGGGTGTTAAAATAAGATGCAATTCTCCCCTTCCAGTATCACATTTCCTTCATTGGTGGGAAACCGGTGGCTGGTGTTATGAAATTAAAGATGGTTACGGAAGAAATGAGTCAAAAAAAAGTCTGGTTTCCTTTCAAATCAGTAATGATGGAGGTAATTTTTGGAGAATACCATGTCTCAGTTCTCAGAATGTCACAGTGCTGAATTATTGAATTTTCCAAGCTGACATTTCTAATATATAGGATGCTGCATTATGCTGTCATTATGATTATTCAGCATTGTACTAGTGTGGTCATTTCTGCCCATGTTCAGACAGTTTGCATTTGATACAGTAAACTGCAATAATTCAAGCTGATGGTTTGCGTGCAGTTAGATTGCTAATTTTGTGGTGCTGTGAAATAGTTTCTATTTGTGATGTGAAAGGGACAGTATAACTCTGGAGTTTTGTCCTGGAGTAACTCGGCTTTAAAGGAGACAGGTTCACATTGTGCGAATCAACATTATGTGGAATGCAAACTTGAGCATCAGGCCTACTTTAAAAGATTTTCAGAAGGTTTCTGGAATTTCTTGCGCACTGTATCAATTTATACAAAGTTGTTTAAGCTGGTTTGAGAATACAAATAATCCTGCCAGTGCTCTCAATATCTTTGCAATTGACTGCTGGGAAGGTGGCTCTATACTGATGTGTGTATTTATACAGAGTGGCCAACCCGCCAAGATTGTCCTGAAATCTGAAGAAATTAGAATAATTTCCTGAACCTTGCTGTGAGCAATTTGGGGAAAATATTATTGGGGCTGTAAACAGATTAGGTGTTCCTTCTTCATTTTCCCCGAAGACTCATTAGTAAGACTTCTAGTTAGAACAATATTTGAAATGGGATAATACTGTTTGGCTGGATAGAACGGTTGGGGAAGGAGGTCATCTGATGAAACCTCCAGGATTATGTCAGAGCTGGCAGCTCCAAAGCAGGTGCCAAGCTCTTTCCAAGTGCACAACTTGCACTGCCAATTTAGAATTAATTCTGCAACTGTCGATATTATTACAAACCTCAGAGATATCAGAGGCAACTGTTTTTGTTAGGGCGACAATCTACTGGTATTGATTACTAATGTTGTGCAAGTTATTCCCTATTGAACAGACAGACCTAAACACATATTACTGGTGTTAAAATCATGACAGATTGTGTTGCCCAGACACTTGATGTTACTGGCACATGGCAAACGTGACATACTGCTGTTCAATACTAACAGATCTAAAATGAAATTATGCAGTCCATTGAATTATTCTCATAGATAATCATCATTCCATCATCATTTTATTAGGCAGAATGCTAGACACTACTCAAGAATAAAATACACACCACTTATGGCAAGGATGATGTGTGCAGGAGTTAAAAGCGTGACTGAGTGCTAAACACCTCATTCTTGCAGCATTTACCTCCCTCACCACTTTAATTCCCATGTTTTCAGGGACATTATGGCAGCCTGTCTGTGGGCCCATGAGGAAACTTTGCCATAGGCAGCCACCCCTTGTCCTCTGACCATGATCACATGAGACCTTGACCTTCCTCTCTGCCTCGGGCTATTTACAAAATAGCAAATGGAATAAGTAAAGTCATGTTTCTGGAGTTACTATGATCAAATGTTCTGGAATTGTGACCCTTCCTTAAATACTGAATCATTTTCTGACTACCAACACTTCACTTGTATGACCCAAGACCAAAAATTCCTGCCCAGGAACCTTTCAATGGTGGGTCAAATTTTCCATTCCACCCTTTACAATTCCTGCAGCAGGAGGGGGTGGGGACCAGGAAATCTTGCCCTCAATCTGTGTGGGGGGAATTGGTCCCACTACAGGGAATGGAGATTTGGCTGAATGCCAAATTCTCCGTCTTCACTTGCAGGGGTGGGTGGGGCATAAACGGTAGAAAAATCCTGGCCTACTTGGTCAAGTAGGTATATGTTTAAGTTTTTATTTATTAGTCACAAGTAAGGCTTACATTAATACTGCAACGAAGGTACACTCCAGTACCTGTTCAGATACCCAACCACTATGTCTTTCAGAATGTGGGAGGAAACCCACACAGACATGGCGAGAACATGCAAACTCCACACAGACAGTGACCCAAGCTGGGAATCGAACCTGGCTCCCTGGTGCTGTGAAGCAGCAGTGCTAACCACTGTGCTACCGTGCCACCCCACATACATGATATAAAATAATCCCCATGATTCTATTCAAAGGAAAGCAGGGCATTCTTCTATTCACTTCGCCCACTTTCTCCCTTAGCCAATGTTATCAGAAACAGATAAGCTGTTTTTTCTCATTTGCTATTCAACTATAGCATTGTATGAATTATTTATTCCTTATTTGTGAATGATAACATAAAAGGAATTATCCTGTGGTAGTTCATGCCAGGTCACTGGTTAGGTCATCTTTGTTGTGTTGTGCAACCCAGGATCTAGATTTGTTAAGACTCGGATCCAACTTTCTCATGTAAATTGTGAAATTCACAATAATCTGGAAAAGTGTGAATGAATAACTTTATTTTGAACGAGAATCCTCAATTTAATAATGTAACCAGCAAATACGAACTGAATTAAAGCGAAAAAATTGAAAAAAATATTGTTTAACGTACCATCATTATTGATTACTTAACTCCTAAATTCCCTCACTCCTTTTGCATTAAAATTGGCCTTCCAAAGTTAAAAAAAAATTACATTAATCTGCTTGAGGTACAATTTCCATTTACCCTCACTTATTCAAATTATTAAATTTAACTAATTTCAAAATCTGTGGAGGAAAAGCTCTAAGAAAACTAGACGATGACATGCTAATATATGTAATCTAAAATGGTCTTAGCTATGACATGATGTGGAGATGCCAGCATTGGACTGGGGTGGGCACAGTAAGAAATCTCACAGCACCAGGTTAAAGTCTAATGGGTTTATTTGGAATCATGACCTTTCGGAGGGCTGCTCTTTCATCAGGTGAGCCAGTTCTGCCAGCCATGGCTCAGATGGTAGCACTCTTGTCTCTCAGTCAGAAAGTTGTGAATCCAAGTCTCAATGTAGGCCTCTAATTTTCCCCAAAGTTTTGACTGTGGGCATGATCTTACCAGCTTGACTCGCCAGTTGATTAGCATGGTGAGCCTGGAAGATAACCTCCAAGGCCAAAAGTCTGATTTGTGCCGGAAACAAATTGGATCGCTACCTTCCCGGCTTCACTTTGCCGATGAAAATGGCTTCATGCCCAAAAAGGACGCAAAGCTTATTCACATAGAGTTAACAACATTAGCATGTAGTTAGCAGGTCCGGCACAGCTGTTCCTGGCCTCCCGGATGCTTTCTTCCTCATTGGCGAGACTTAACGCTGGGCAGAAGCACTACTGCTCTGCAGTAGAGGGCACTAGGCAGCATGGCCATGCCAGGGGAATTGAAGGCCATTGAAACACCTGGGTGATTGGGACAAGGCCGGGCAGTGCCCACCTAGCACTCTGTCAGAGCCCATTGGGTACCATAAATGTACCCGGGCAATGCCAAGAGAGTGGGACCAAAGTGAGGGTGAGGTCCTGACTGGGGGAGGGGCTATGATGGAGGGGCCATGCACAGTGACAGGGGGATATACAGAAGAGAGTGCCAATGCAAGTGGGGAGCTAAGTAGGCGGATGGCTGTGCAAGGCAGGGGAGCTCTACAAGGGGGTTTGTCATGCAAAGGAGAAGCTCTGGAAGGTGGGTGTCATGCAGAGGCTGGGGGCCATGCAGGGATGGGTCGTGGAGGAGGCCGTGATCTGGGGGCTATGTCAGGGGTCTGCCAGGAGACTTCTGCCAGGAAGTGTCCTGATGCCCCTATGCTGGTGGCACACGTTGGTGTAGTTGGGGTAACAATGCCATCCACCAATGATGGAGGGGGGGAGGTCTGTGGGGGGAAAGGTGGGAGAAGATCCCTCAGTTCGCTGAGAGATCAGGGTGCTCTGCACAATGGCACCTCAAAGTTCCCAGAAAAACTAAGTGTCATAACGGTGAGAACATCAGCCTGGCGTGGACTGGACCACAATCGCCCCACACTTCATAATTTCTGGAGTGCGTGATGAGTTGCGCATCAGTTCTGGGAGGGTGGGGCCTGAACACGCAGGTGAGTCTGGCTGCAAAGCCTTCAGGCGCCATTTTGAAAGAGTGCCCCAATCTCATATTGCACCAGAAGACCCTCACCCTCCCCGCAAAGGACATCAGGACACCCTCCCTCATCAGTGGCATGCTCCTTCATCCCCTCACCAATGTAGATTGTCAGCTTTGGGGCATTAGGACCTCCCAGTAGGTCCTGGTTGATGACTATTGACATTCCCCACCCCTGCCTTCATAATCCTCGACATGTCCCTTCATGACCCTTGTCGTCGCCCCCCTGTCATAGTCCCCACTCTGGCCCCACAACCATTCAGGCCCCATCCCCTTGGCACTGCCCCAGGCACACAACTGGCACAGTGAGGGTGCCAGATGGGCACTACCTAGCCATATCCCCAACCACCTGGGGACTTTAATGGCCTCCGATCCCCAGTGTGGTCATCACATCTAGCCTCCGCTAGTGGAGATCAGTAGTGATTTTTGCCATTTTCGCGCCACACCTGAAGGTCGGCAGGTCCCGGGAGCTCGGAGAATTCAGCATTGAATGGACGAAGCATATTTAATTGCTATTTTAAATGTGCTAATTTGTCTCACGACCTTTCTGGGCATGACCTGGTTTGCGTCAGTAGAAAGGGACCGGAACAATTGCAAGCCATCTGGCACCGGGCACGGAACACTATTATTAGTCCCACACTCTTCTTTCCGGGATCAGCACGATCCATGGCAGGTTTGGCAAGGCCAGAGAACCACTCCTCCAGGACTTCAGTACACTAAAGATCCAGGACTGAGGAAGTGCTGCATTGTTGGAGGTGCTGGGCAGGATTTTCCAGCCACAATCACTCCAAGACCGGAAAATCCCATCTGAAGTCAATGGTCTTGCCCACTATGGTTCCCGTGGTGGGCGGGATGGTAAAATTCTACCAGTTGTTTTTTGGATGAGACATTGAAGGCTTCATCTGCCCTCCCAAGTAGACATAAAAGATTCCATGACACTTTATCGAAGAAGAGCAAGGGTGTTATCTGGGGTGTTTTGGCCAATAGTTACCTCTTAATCAACATTAGAAAATACAAATTTTCTGGTCAATGTTACATTGTTGTTTGTCAGAGCTTGCTGGGCTGAATTTTGTTGTGGCGATGACCCAACGGTGGGCTGGGAAGCTGGCGAGAGGGAGGGAAAACCACTACCTCTATTGTTTCCAGGGAGCCCTAATGCAATTCTGTAGTAACCAGCCTAATCATCTTAACTGAGTATTTGTTATTAAATTTGGTGGGGATTTGTTTGAAATGCGGTTTCATTTATAGGCCCCTTTGTGCTGGATACTTGTTTGCGCATGGGTGCTTTCCAATTAGACTTGATTGAACTTTCAACTGCTTCAAGTCAGGGCTCCCCCACTGAGCAGTGGCCACCAGTGGAACTGCACTGACTGGAGCAGCAACATGGATGCCACATTGAGACCAGCGTAAGTGGGTTCAGGTTTGCTGGGCTCAGTTGGGTATGTCCCTGCAAGGTGGGTGTGATTGTGGGTGAGGGCAGGGTGTGGATGTTTCTGTGGCGGAGACACCAGGTTTTACTGGGCACTTAGCTTGCCACTTAAGGGCCTCAATTAGCTTATTGGTGCAAAGGCCACCCTCCAATTTTCCTGCCGGTGAGAGAATTTCATGTCATTGGGAAGATAGCTCCACCCTAACTTCCTTGTTGATTCTCCATGCCCCACCTCTGAAGACTCCATTAAATCCTGCTTGTTGTGTGTGAATTGGCTGACATATTACCCACATTGTAACAGTTGAACATTTCAAAAGTTCTTAATTTGCTGTAGAATGCTTTGCGATGTCTGATGGTCATGAAAGATACAATATAAATGAAGTCTTTCTTTCAGCAAACTGTCAATAGTTGACAACCACAAATCTTGGGATCCAACCAACTGACATTCACTCATTTCTTAAGATAAAGGCAAAATACTGCAGATCTAGAATCTGAAACAAAAACAGAAAATGCTGGAGAAGCTCAGCAGGTCCCCTTTGAAGAATCATCCAGACTCAAAATGTTGGCTCTATTCTCTGTCTACAGATGCAGTCATAGAATCGTAGAATCATGCAGTGCAGAAGGAGGCCATTTAGCCAAACAAGTCATAACCGATTACAATCAAACCCAGACCCTATCCCCTTAATCCCATACAGTTACCCTAGCTAGTCCCTCTGACACCGTACCTTTGTTTTGCCATTAACACAGTCTGATCAATTAATGGACACTTTCAACACCTTCTCAGCCTTCTGCATGCTCGTATACATTCCCTTTGTCCCATTCCACCACCCCTCCACCCCTTCGTAGTATAAACCTCTGCTCTCTTTCATCTCTTTCATCTCAGGTCTGACAAGGGGTCATCCAGACTTGAAACGTTGGCTCCATTCCCTCTCTGCAGATGCTGTCAGACCTGCTGAGCTTATCCAGTATTTTCTGTTTTTGTTTCAGTCATTTCTTTACTGTGAAAACACGTGAAATTAATTTGTATTCTAACTTATTTTTGTTGATGGTGACAGGCAGATAGAATTCAATGCAAGAGATTAGCTTTGATTGGCGAGGAATTTTCTGGATTTTGGAACCCTAATCTCATTGCTGCTGCTCAGTGTTTGCTGTGCCCAAGTTGCCCGCCTACAGCAGTAACAGTGGCTACACTTTGATTATTGAATAAATTGCCTGCAAAGTATTTGGGGTATTTTGGACATGAAAGGAGCAAGATCGTTTCCAAGTGAGTCTTGATGCTGTTGGGCAATTTTAGAATTGTTGTTGTCACGGGTGAAGTGATATCAGAGGTCGGTGTAACATTGCAAAGTGCCAGGTATCAAGATATCGGCTTGAATTTCCCACTTTCAGTTGCTGATTCCGGTCCAAGTTATTGGAGCGGGGTTAACTAGAGGACAGATGCTTCCTCACAGAGAACAGAGGATGGCCAGTTGGAAATGAGTCACTCGAAGAAACTCATGTGCATCCCTCAGTGCTCATTTACAGAATAACATTAGCGGAGATCTTTGAGCAGGATGTCTGCCCACCTTTACACACAGTGATCTGTGACTCAGGAGGTTGTAACAATGAGCAAGTAAAATTATTTAGTCTTGCAAGAGCTTTAATAATTATTCCGTTCATTTGAACGGAAATTTCTATTGTGAAGCAGACCTTTTGGGATGTGATTTGAATTGCGCACTATTGGAATGAGACATAACCGATGGCATGACATTTTTAAATCCATTGTCATAGAATCAGAGAACGGTTATAGCCTCCAGATATTTCTTCCTTGACAACAATGGGCCAGCAGGAAGTGATTTCTAAAGTTTATTTATTAGTCACAAGGAAGGCTTACATTAACACTGCAATGAAGTTACTGTGAAATTCCCTTCGTTGCCACAGTCCGGCGCCTGTATGGGTCATTGCACCTAACCAGCATGTCTTTCAGATTGTGGGAGGAAATTGGCACACCTGGAAGAAACCCATGCAGACCCAGGAAGAATGTGCGAACTCCACATAGATAATGACCCAAACCAGGAATCAAACTCGGGTCCCTGGTGCTGTGAGGCAGTAGTGCTAACCACTATGCCACCATCCACAGTGAACTCCTTCTAGGGAACTCCTTGAACTGACACTTCAGCAAGGCGTTTGATAAGGTCCCCCATGCAAGACTTCTTGAGAAGGTGAGAGGGCATGGGATCCAAGGGCCTTTGGCCTTGTGGATCCAGAACTGGCTTGCCTGCAGAAGGCAGAGAGTGGTTGTGGATGGGTCTTTTTCGGCATGGAGGTCAGTCACCAGTGGAGTGCCCCAGGGATCTGTTCTAAGACCCTTGCTGTTTGTCATTTTCATAAATGACCTAGATGAGGAAGTGGAGGGATGGGCAAGTAAGTTCGCTGACGACACGAAGGTCGGTGGTGTTGTGGATGGTCTGGAAGGATGTCAAAAGTTGCAGCAGGACATAAATAGGATGCAGGACTGGGCGGAGAAGTGGCAGATGGACTTCAACGCGGATAAATGTGTAGTCGTCCATTTTGGCAGAACCAATGGGATGAACGAGTACACTATCAAGGGCAGGAGTCTTAGTAGTGTTGAAGAGAAGAAGGATCTTGGGGTCCGGGTCCACAGGACTCTTAAATCGGCCTCACAGGTGGAGGATGTGGTCAAGAAGGCGTATGGTGTACTGGCCTTCATTAATCGAGGGATTGAGTTTAGGAATCGGGAGGTAATGCTGCAACTTTATAAGACCCTTGTCAGGCCTCATTTGGAGTACTGTGCGCAGTTCTGGTCGCCCCATTATAGGAAGGACGTAGAAGCTATTGAAAGGGTACAGAGGAGATTTACAAGGATGTTGCCTGGACTGGGAGGCATGCCTTATGAAGTTAGGTTGAGGGAGCTGGAACTCTTTTCCCTGGAGAGACGAAGGTTGAGAGGCGACCTGATAGAAGTTTATAAAATGTTGAGAGGAATAGATAGGGTGGATTCTCAGAGGCTATTTCCCCAGGTTGAAATGGTCGCTACGAGAGGACACAGATTTAAGGTGCGGGGAGGCAAGTACAGAAGTGATGTTAGGGGTAAGTTTTTCACGCAGAGGGTGGTGAATGAATGGAATCGGCTGCCGTCAGTGGTGGTGGAGGCGGACTCGCTGGGGTCTTTTAAAAGACTTCTGGATGAGTATATGGGATTTGGGGTTATAGATAGGTCTATGGATTGGTAGGTGTTGATGTGATCGGCGCAACTCGTGGGCCGAAGGGCCTGTTTGTGCTGTAGTGTTCTATATTCTATGTTCTATGACACCAATCTTTTTTGATATTGTTTAACCAAGAGGCACACTTCCTTTTGAGTTTTCTTTCCCCTCAGATAATCTGAAGATTTATATGTAAACTCGTAGCCAGATACCCATATATTTATCTTTACTGCTTGTTGCACGTCTCAGATTTATCCTTAATAAATCCAGTGTGCAAGATATTGGCTGGAATTTCATTGGGCAGCACCTTTTTTCAGGCATTACTTGAACTGCCAATGCTCCAGTATGGCTGGCATGAAGCATTCACACATTTTCATACAGACACGCGTTGCATGCAATATTGGATAAGGACAGAATATCGGGATCCTTAACTCACAGCCTTTACATATGTAGGTAAGTGGCCTAATGTCTACCTGAGGTCCCCGTTAAAAATTGGTTTGAGAAAGCCCGTACCAGCACTGCCTGTACTCAGGAAAACCAAACCTGAGGATTGCCTGTCAATTAAGAAAAGTCTGTAACTTACCTCAGTGCAGAGACAGGAGCATGATGTTCCTGATGCCATACTAAAAGAATTGTCATCCCATTACTCCCCCATCCTCACGTCAATTAGCGAACTCTTTGATCCTGAACCATGACTCTATGATTTCCTCCAGTTCTGACACACCCTCCCTTCCGCAATTCCTGAAATCCCACACTCCAGCTTCCAGGCACAACAATCCCCATCACCAGGCAAGACTCTTCTCTTCCTGTTGGGAAATACTTCAGCAGTCACGGGCATTCAACCTCTGATCTTTGGGGAAGCGTTCTCCAAGGCGGCTTTCACAACACACAACAGCGCAGAGTCGCTGAGCAGATAGCCAAGTTCTGCACACATGAGGATGGCCTCAGCCTGGATCTTGGGTTCATGTCACACTACCTGCAAACCCCACAACTTGCCTGGACTTGCAAAATCTCATTAACTTTCCTGTCTGGAAACAATACACATCCTTTTAGCCTATGCTTAATGCTGTCTCCACTATATTGTCTGTACCTTTAAGACTTGCTTAGCTGTAAAGATTCACATTCCAATCATTATTCATGTAAATTGAGCTTGTATCTTTGTGCTCTGTTTGTGATCAGAACGCCCACCCACCTGACGAAGGGACAGCGTGTTCCAAAAGCTTGTGGCATTTGCTACAAATAAACCTGTTGAAATTTAAGCTAGCGTTGTGGGACTTCTTTCTGTTTTTACCCTAAGTCCAATGCTGGCATCTCCACATCCATTATAGTGAAACCAGCCCAATACATGGGGATTCTCTGGCCTTGCCATTCAGGCACCGAGGACGAATTCTACATTCCCATAAATGGACACACCCAAATTTATGGGCTATTGTTTCTGAAAATAAGTTTCTGCTTTTATAGCAACTAAGGTTACTATGTCATTAGTAACAATATTACATAACTCCTCAATTAACTTTGGAAATACAAGAAATTATAGTCTCAGACAAGTTGTACTCCAGACGTTTATGTAAATGTACCTTAACTTTTCTTTTTGGCAAGGTTCCATCTCCTCGCCTTGTTGATTTACGCTTAGTCATATCAACCAGTATTAACACACCTTGCATTTTCACATTTTTTTAATGTGTACTCTGTGGCCCAACCCTAAAGGGATTCACTTCACTAAGAATACCACCCCGCCAGCAATAGGCTGCACGCTGAAAGTTACTCTGTGAAGTGTGCCTGATTTAAACTTGCAATCTGAATGCAACTCGTATTTTTAAATGATTTTATTCGTGCCTTTTTTGCTTTTTCCTGAAATCAGCACTTCATACCATCAGCTGAGCTTCACTTGTTGGAGGAGATGTGGTAGGTGGGACTGGGGTTATATACCAATTTGAAAAGGTCTGTTTACCACCACTGTCTGAAAACAGAATGGAGCCAGACTTTCACAGCCTCTGCGTTGTGGGACAAGGTCAGTACCTAGAATTTACAGCACAAAAACAGGCCATTTGGCCCAGCTGATCTATGCTGACACTGATGCTCAAACTACTTTGAATATCAGCAGTACATCACCTAAATATCTAAGCACATGGCAGCAATCCTCTCTGCCAGATTACTGTGCAACCAATTAAAACAAAGCATGAGTCCCATGTTTCAATATTCACTGCTTCTATCTTCTTTCAACTTTGCCCCAAAGCTTCCAAACCATGAATAAGACTAGTGTCCAATACATTCATCTCTATTTAAGAATGAATGTTATGTCACCACAGTAACCCTGTGTGAAGATAAGTGCCTTGGGACATTTTAAAGATACTAGTAACACAGGTTGTTAAGGGGTATATACATAGTAGATAACTTTCCACGCCCCGAATATGAAGTTTGAGATGCTATACTAAGAAAAATCAACAGATTTATGCTGCTGATTTATATGCACATGGAATGTTTAAAGACCAGTATTTCTAACTGGTCTTCTTAAGTGCATAACTAAACTTTGGAGTATAATTCCATTATTCACCAAAATTTCCCAGCTGTTGCAAGTGAGGACAGAGAATTTGGCACTCAGCCAAATCTCTGTTCACTGCAGTGGACCAGAGATCTCATCGATCTGTACAGCCAGAAAATTCCAGCCATTATCTCTGAAGGCAAAATATTTTAACTAAAGCAGAACACAGCAAATGATGGAAACCTGAAATAAAAGCAAACAATATGGAAAACACTCAACAGATCAGGTAGTATCCGTGGATAGAGAAGAATAAAATTAAAGTTTTGTGTCAATAATCATTCAGCAGATGTAGAAGATATTAGAGATTTAACAGTTTAAGCAAGTACAGTGCCAAAGCATGAGGCGTGGGCAGAAGGAAAAGACAAAGGTCAGGTGAAGGGCAGGAATAATTAAATGACAAAAGAAATGTTGGTGCAAGGTGAAAAAGAGGTGGTAATGGCACAAGTTAGGAAACAAAAGATGGGTCCAGAAGAATTGTAAATGATTATAGCAGCATAGGAGAGAGGAGGAGTGGAAAATCTAGCCAAAGACTTTCATGGAACAAAAACAGATAAAGGTGTGAAGAGAGAATAGAGCCAATCCTGAAATGTTGGCTCTATTCTTTCTCCACAAATGTTGTCAGACTTGCTGAGATTTTCCAGCATTTTCTGTTTTTGTTTAAGATTCCAGCATCCCAGATTTTATTAAAAACTTCCTCGGGCTTGGATTGTGGCAAAGGAAAATGTTTGGATCCCCAGGCCAGGAGGCAGGATGGAGGAGATCATTGATAGACTCTTCCCACTGAAAAAAGACAGTAGGACTAGGGGGCACAGCCTCAAGATAAAGGGGGGGCGTTTTAGAACGGAGTTGAGGAGGAACTTCTTCACTCAAAGGGTGGTGAATCTCTGGAATTCTCTACCCGTTGAAGTGGTGGAGGCTGCCTCGCTAAGTATTTTCAAGAAGCGGGTTGATGGGTTTTTGATAAGAGAGGGGATTAAGGGTTATGGGGAGAGGGCCGGAAAGTGGAACTGAGCCACGACAGATCAGCCATGATCTTATTGAATGGCGGGGCAGGCTCGAAGGGCCAGATGGCCTACTCCTGCTCCTATTTCTTATGTTCTTATGTTCTTATAATGAATCCGCACCATAAGCATCAACCTACTTATGATTCAGTCCCAAGGCTCTGGAGCAGCCATCCTTCATTGCCACCGTCTTCCATTGTCTGGAAAATGACAACAGTGGTTAAGATTCACAATATGTTATTCATTTTCTCCTTTGAGGTTCTCCCTTCATGCCTCCTCCTCTGCAGGTGTTGACCTATATTGAGATATGATTCCATGGATAGCAGTCCTTAATGACATTGTTACAATGAGCATTCTTCAGATGCAGCAGTGCTGCCGATTCATTTAGGTGTTTAGAGTCAAGCCTGTCTATTTGAATCTCTCCCTTTTACAGACCAGACTAAGCCACTAGACTGCTAGTAAGTAAGCTATTTGCTCCAAGGCTGCTTTATCAATTTAACACTGGGTGATTTCTGCCTCCTTTCCTTCCCCTAGCCCACATTTTTAATTGACGTCAAAAAACCCATTATTAGTCAGTGGCAGACGTGAGCCAATGGATATTGAAAGTCCTTCTGCAAGTTAGTAGGAGTTTTAACAGATATGTTTTGGACATTTACAAGGTTGGAGGAGTTACTGAGCCTGATGGCATGAGTCATTAGCTATCAACAGTCATTAACTCAGAGTGCTTCAGGAAAGTTGTCAATTTAATTATGAGTATTGATTCACCTCCCTCAGACTGTCTAGAACAGTAACTTCATTAAGTCAATATCCAAATGATGTCATTAACACTCACCATTTAACCTATACACAAAATATTCAGCAGAAGCAGACGGAAAAGGAATTGCTAATCACCATCTGTGCAGCCGAGGTGCAATGATGTTGAGATTCTTTTTTCATGGCTGAAGCTTGTGGAATTTTCAGTACTGCGAACGACATCATCTGGGGGGAGGCGGCTGAGTACTGATTAAAACGAGCATCAGGGGTCTGAATCTAATTGACATATAGCAGATTTGTTTATTTCATTTTGTTTAAGGAAATACATCACTTTACGCCAAGCTACAAGCTCATTACAACCGGGCCCCAGGACTACAAAGTTTTCAGTGTGGGTCTCTTTATTTGGAATTTGCCTGCTGCGATGATTTTCCTGGCAAGGTTATTTTAGAGCTGCTTTATCAAAGAAACTGGATTTTCCTTTCGTTTCTCTTGCTTTTGCTGTAATCTCACTTGAACTAGAGGGTTCAAAAATACATCAAGTTTCATGCTTTAACACCGATAACTTCCCCATCAATGTTCCCTCAATGCTGCATGGGTGTGGGCGATGCAGTATTTCAAACCTCACCAAAAAGGAGACAAGCAGGCCATGCACAAGAATTTGGGATGTGTGCATGTGAGGCCATGCAGCACTCAGGAAGTATGCAGTGCAACAAAAAAATAAAGAAAGGAAATTAGAGGGGACAGTGCTCATCACCACCTTTCTCAACATTCCGGTCTCTCTGATTTGTAACACTCTTTGTCTGACATCTCTTAATGGATGAGCATGAATTTCCTCTAATTAAACAGTGGGAAGACTAAAGCAGTTGTCTTCAATTCCCACCACAAATCCTGTTCCTTCGTCACTGACTCTATCCCTCCCTCTGGTCACTGTCTGTAGCTGAACTGGACTAGTTGCAACTTTGGTGCATTATGTGACTTTGAACTCATCTTGCAATCCCATAATCTTTCCATCACCAAGACACCCTACTTCCACCTCCAGAACACCAGCATTCTTTGTCCCTCATCGGATGCTGAAATTGTCATTAATGCCTTTGTTCTCTATGCTCATGCCTATTCCAATGCTGTTCTGGCTGGCCTTTCATCTTGTACCCTCTATGACCTGAGCTCATCAAAACTCTGTTGTCAATATCTTAACTCTCACCAGGTCCTGTCCACCCATCACAATTGTGCTCGTTAACCTACACAGGCTCCTGGTCTGGTAATGCCTTGGTTTTAAAATCTCATCTTTGTCTTCTGACCATTCAAGCCTCGTCCCCCCCCATCTCTGTAAGCCACTCCAGCTTTTCGATCATAGAATCCCGACAGTGCCAAAAGGGACCATTCGGCCCATTGAGTCTGCAACCGACAACAACAGACAACAAACAGACACAGAGAGAACGTGCAGACTCTGAGAGATAATGACGTGAGCTGGGAATTGAACCCAGGTCCCTGGCACTGTGAGGTGGCAGTGTACTGCCATGTCTTCCAAAAGCAGGATAATGGTCATTACTGGGAAATATTTGGGTCCTGTCAAAAATCGAAAATAGTTTAGCACCAAAGAGCAGATTGGCCCCAAAATTGGTAAAGCAATTCTTAATGCGCTCTTTTTCTCTATTAAAGAGAGTTAAATTATGCAGGGTCCAAAAGGGAGTACATAAGAAATGAAAATTCCATGTCAGGCTAAGCTGCTGCAGTTAGGAGGAAGTTATGGAGGGGATGTGTAATGCTATACCTGACATGATGTGGGCTAAGTAACCAGTGCTGATGCAAAATGGACAAATGTTCCTGTCTTCATTGCTGCCAACTATCTCGATAATGAGTATACAGAATCAACATTGGTAAAATGGATGCACCTGTCGGTCCATGTGCACAGCTAACAACTCTTGCTATAAAAGTGTAAATTGATGTGATGAGTTCATTAAAGATGTAATATGATCAGTTGATACATGACATTAGTTACAAGCCGTTTTCTGGTGTAATAAAAGACTATTATTATTAGGTTCACAATATGCTTACAGCATTAAACATTTGTTTCCTGTCAGAAGATACAATAGCAATTAGAGAAGAACAAAAAAATGATTCCAGAGATTTGCTGTCAAACTAGATGTTATTTATGATTGTGAAACTTGACAAGAGTGTAATATTTTTTAAAATGTCATAAATAAAAGGTTGACATGATGGCACAGTGGTTAGCACTGCTGACTCACAGCGCCAGTGACCCAGGTTCGATTCCGGCCTTGGGTTACTGTCTGTGTGGAGTTTGCATGTTCTCCCTTTGTCTGCGTAGGTTTCCTCTGGGATGCTCCAGTTTCCTCCCACACTCCAAAAATGTGCAGGTTAGGTTGATTGGACTCAGAGGGTAAATATGTGAGGTTACGGGGATAGGACCTGGGTGGGATTGTTGTCGGTGCAGACTCAATGAGCCAAATGGCTTCCTTCTGCACTGCAGATTCTATTCTATGATTTTTTTGATTTGGCCATGTGTAATTGGAAGGATGGGCTGTTAAATTAAACCATTTCCTTAGTCAGAGTTCTGCCACATTGATGATTAAGAGAGAAATATATTAAAATCAGTTCATTAAGAATTATAATTATGCACTGCAGGTCTTAACGGCAAACAAAAATAGGATTCTTTTGCTATGGTTCCAGTTCACATTAGGATAAATGGTGGCATAAATGTGAGTAACATTGGTTGCTCTTTCTAATTTCCTCTTCTTTGTCTTGGAGATCTCTGTTAAATGCCTTGGACTTGTTTCTCACATGGACGTGCTTTATAAATGCAAGCTTTAATTAATAAATGACCCCTCTATAACTGCTTATCGGGCAATATCTGAGCCCCAATGCTGATACCTACTTGTATCAGCTCAACCTTAAAACTAATTACCTTTTTTACGTGTGTTGTAGTAAGGAAATGTGACTTAAGAAAGGAAGACTTGATTATTTCAAAATTAAGGGCATCCCAAAGTATTTTGCAGCCAATGGCATACTTGTTTTTGGAGGTGTGGTCATTGTCGCAGTATAATTATTAAAGTTTCAGGGGAATGTTAGAATTGAGTGCAAACCATATTCAATTCTAGTTTTATACCTGGCACCTTTTAGGGTTTACCAAGAAGAAGTCCCACTGCCTCTTCTTTCCCCTCTCTTTAATGTGTTCAAGGTAGCTTTGTGATTATAATAATGGCACAACAGCACATAATCCTACCCATTACAAGTTATGAAACAAAATTTTATACATCGAGATATCTATGAGCATGACCAGGAAAGAAATGACCATGAAAACTTGCGGATTGTTGTAAAACTCCAGTAGGGCTACGAGTGCCTTTTCGGGCACCTACCATTTCTACCTGGTCTGGAGTACATATTACACTAGCCCCATATAATGTAATCTTAATATCCTCATGGTAGCTGATGGTGGGCAATGAGTGAAACAGGTTGATTGCAACAAGACATAGGTAGGCTAGAATAATGGGCAAATGGAATTGATAACAGAGGAACATGACGCGATGTATTTTGGTGGAAAATGGGAGAGGCAAGAGACCTAATGGGCTGGATTTTTTTGAAGTCAGTAGACTTGTCAGAGAGTTGGTGCAGACTCGATGGGCCAAATGGCCTCTTCTACTGTGTAGGGATTCAATGATTCTATGACATTGGAGTCCTTTAAAAATGGTGCTGGGTCCCGATTCCAGGATCCCTAAACTAATTCCAGAGGTTTCCAGTTTTCCACACTGTTTGAGGCTGCGGCCTGGTTAGCATCACAAGCCCACACCCTACACCCCTGACCTGGCTGGCTCCATTGCAGGGTTAGGCATGTCCTAATCCTCCACAATTTTCATCAAGTCAGGGTAGATTTTCAAAGAGTCATGTTTCAGGGCACCTCAGAGATGTTGTAAACACAGTTTGCATGAGGGAACCGTTTGAAGAATTAATTCAAAGGCCACTCCGCTGAGCGGGGCCACTGCGCTGAGTGGGGCCACTGCGCTGAGCGGGGCCACTGCGCTGAGCGGGGCCACTGCGCTGAGTGGGGCCACTGCGCTGAGTGAGGCCACTGCGCTGAGTGGGGCCACTGCGCTGAGAGGGGCCACTGCGCTGAGTGAGGCCACTGCGCTGAGAGAGGCCACTGCGCTGAGTGAGGCCACTGCGCTGAGAGAGGCCACTGCGCTGAGTGAGGCCACTGCGCAAAGTGGGGCCACTGTGCTGAGTGAGGCCACTGCGCTGAGTGGGGCCACTGCGCTGAGTGAGGCCACTGCGCTGAGTGAGGCCACTGCGCTGAGTGGGGCCACTGCGCTGAGAGAGGCCACTGCGCTGAGTGAGGCCACTGCGCAAAGTGGGGCCACTGTGCTGAGTGAGGCCACTGTGCTGAGAGGGGCCACTGCGCTGAGTGGGGCCACTGCGCTGAGTGAGGCCACTGCGCTGAGTGGGGCCACTGCGCTGAGAGGGGCCACTGTGCTGAGTGAGGCCACTGCACTGAGTGGGGCCGCTGCGCTGAGTGGGGCCACTGCGCTGAGTGAGGCCACTGCGCTGAGTGAGGCCACTGCGCTGAGTGAGGCCACTGCGCTGAGTGGGGCCACTGTGCTGAGTGAGGCCACTGTGCTGAGTGAGGCCACTGCGCTGAGTGAGGCCACTGCGCTGAGTGGGGCCACTGCGCTGAGTGAGGCCACTGTGCTGAGAGGGGCCACTGCGCTGAGTGAGGCCACTGCGCTGAGTGGGGCCACTGTGCTGAGTGAGGCCACTGCGCTGAGTGGGACCACTGCGCTGAGTGAGGCCACTGCGCTGAGTGAGGCCACTGCGCTGAGAGGGGCCACTGTGCTGAGAGGGGCCACTGCGCTGAGTGAGGCCACTGCGCTGAGTGAGGCCACTGTGCTGAGTGGGGCCACTGCGCTGAGTGAGGCCACTGCGCTGAGCGGGGCCACTGTGCTGAGTGAGGCCACTGTGCTGAGTGGGGCCACTGCGCTGAGTGAGGCCACTGTGCTGAGTGGGGCCACTGCGCTGAGAGGGGCGAATGCGCTGAGAGGGGCCACTGCGCTGAGTGAGGCCACTGCGCTGAGTGAGGCCACTGCGCTGAGAGGGGCCACTGTGCTGAGAGGGGCCACTGTGCTGAGAGGGGCCACTGCGCTGAGTGAGGCCACTGTGCTGAGAGGGGCCACTGTGCTGAGTGAGGCCACTGTGCTGAGAGGGGCCACTGCGCTGAGTGGGGCCACTGCGCTGAGTGAGGCCACTGCGCTGAGTGAGGCCACTGTGCTGAGAGGGGCCACTGTGCTGAGAGGGGCCACTGTGCTGAGTGAGGCCACTGTGCTGAGAGGGGCCACTGCGCTGAGAGGGGCCACTGCGCTGAGAGGGGCCACTGCGCTGAGAGGGGCCACTGCGCTGAGTGAGGCCACTGCGCTGAGTGAGGCCACTGCGCTGAGAGGGGCCACTGTGCTGAGAGGGGCCACTGTGCTGAGAGGGGCCACTGCGCTGAGTGAGGCCACTGCGCTGAGTGGGGCCACTGCGCTGAGAGGGGCCACTGTGCTGAGAGGGGCCACTGCGCTGAGTGAGGCCACTGTGCTGAGAGGGGCCACTGTGCTGAGTGAGGCCACTGTGCTGAGAGGGGCCACTGTGCTGAGTGGGGCCACTGCGCTGAGTGGGGCCACTGCGCTGAGTGAGGCCACTGTGCTGAGAGGGGCCACTGCACTGAGTGGGGCCACTGCGCTGAGTGAGGCCACTGTGCTGAGTGGGGCCACTGCGCTGAGTGAGGCCACTGCGCTGAGTGGGGCCACTGTGCTGAGCGGGGCCACTGCGCTGAGTGGGGCCACTGTGCTGAGTGAGGCCACTGTGCTGAGTGAGGCCACTGCGCTGAATGGGGCCACTGTGCTGAGTGGGGCCACTGCGCTGAGTGAGGCCACTGCGCTGAGTGGGGCCACTGTGCTGAGCGGGGCCACTGCGCTGAGTGGGGCCACTGTGCTGAGTGAGGCCACTGTGCTGAGTGAGGACACTGTGCTGAGTGGGGCCACTGTGCTGAGTGAGGCCACTGTGCTGAGTGAGGACACTGTGCTGAGTGGGGCCACTGCGCTGAGTGAGGCCACTGTGCTGAGTGGGGCCACTGTGCTGAGTGGGGCCACTGTGCTGAGTGGGGCCACTGCGCTGAGAGGGGCCACTGCGCTGAGTGAGGCCACTGCGCTGAGTGGGGCCACTGCGCTGAGTGAGGCCACTGCGCTGAGAGGGGCCACTGTGCTGAGTGAGGCCACTGCGCTGAGAGGGGCCACTGTGCTGAGTGGGGCCACTGCGCTGAGTGAGGCCACTGCGCTGAGTGGGGCCACTGCGCTGAGTGAGGCCACTGCGCTGAGAGGGGCCACTGTGCTGAGTGAGGCCACTGCGCTGAGAGGGGCCACTGTGCTGAGTGAGGCCACTGCGCTGAGTGAGGCCACTGCGCTGAGTGGGGCCACTGCGCTGAGTGGGGCCACTGTGCTGAGTGAGGCCACTGTGCTGAGTGAGGCCACTGCGCTGAGTGAGGCCACTGCGCTGAGTGAGGCCACTGCGCTGAGTGAGGCCACTGCGCTGAGTGAGGCCACTGCGCTGAGTGAGGCCACTGCGCTGAGTGGGGCCACTGCGCTGAGTGAGGCCACTGTGCTGAGAGGGGCCACTGCGCTGAGTGAGGCCACTGCGCTGAGTGGGGCCACTGTGCTGAGTGAGGCCACTGCGCTGAGTGGGACCACTGCGCTGAGTGAGGCCACTGCGCTGAGTGAGGCCACTGCGCTGAGTGGGGCCACTGCGCTGAGTGAGGCCACTGCGCTGAGTGAGGCCACTGCGCTGAGTGGGGCCACTGCGCTGAGAGAGGCCACTGCGCTGAGTGAGGCCACTGCGCAAAGTGGGGCCACTGTGCTGAGTGAGGCCACTGTGCTGAGAGGGGCCACTGCGCTGAGTGGGGCCACTGCGCTGAGTGAGGCCACTGCGCTGAGTGGGGCCACTGCGCTGAGAGGGGCCACTGCGCTGAGTGAGGCCACTGCACTGAGTGGGGCCGCTGCGCTGAGTGGGGCCACTGCGCTGAGTGAGGCCACTGCGCTGAGTGAGGCCACTGCGCTGAGTGAGGCCACTGCGCTGAGTGAGGCCACTGCGCTGAGTGGGGCCACTGCGCTGAGTGGGGCCACTGCGCTGAGTGAGGCCACTGTGCTGAGTGAGGCCACTGCGCTGAGTGAGGCCACTGCGCTGAGCGGGGCCACTGCGCTGAGTGGGGCCACTGCACTGAGTGGGGCCACTGCGCTGAGCGGGGCCACTGCGCTGAGCGGGGCCACTGCGCTGAGTGGGGCCACTGCGCTGAGTGAGGCCACTGCGCTGAGTGGGGCCACTGCGCTGAGAGGGGCCACTGCGCTGAGTGAGGCCACTGCGCTGAGAGAGGCCACTGCGCTGAGTGAGGCCACTGCGCTGAGAGAGGCCACTGCGCTGAGTGAGGCCACTGCGCTGAGTGAGGCCACTGCGCAAAGTGGGGCCACTGTGCTGAGTGAGGCCACTGCGCTGAGTGGGGCCACTGCGCTGAGTGAGGCCACTGCGCTGAGTGAGGCCACTGCGCTGAGTGGGGCCACTGCGCTGAGAGAGGCCACTGCGCTGAGTGAGGCCACTGCGCAAAGTGGGGCCACTGTGCTGAGTGAGGCCACTGTGCTGAGAGGGGCCACTGCGCTGAGTGGGGCCACTGCGCTGAGTGAGGCCACTGCGCTGAGTGGGGCCACTGCGCTGAGAGGGGCCACTGCGCTGAGTGAGGCCACTGCACTGAGTGGGGCCGCTGCGCTGAGTGGGGCCACTGCGCTGAGTGAGGCCACTGCGCTGAGTGGGGCCACTGCACTGAGTGGGGCCACTGCGCTGAGTGGGGCCACTGCGCTGAGTGAGGCCACTGTGCTGAGTGAGGCCACTGTGCTGAGACGGGCCACTGCGCTGAGAGGGGCCACTGCGCTGAGAGGGGCCACTGTGCTGAGAGGGGCCACTGCGCTGAGTGAGGCCACTGCGCTGAGTGAGGCCACTGTGCTGAGTGGGGCCACTGCGCTGAGTGAGGCCACTGCGCTGAGCGGGGCCACTGTGCTGAGTGAGGCCACTGTGCTGAGTGGGGCCACTGCGCTGAGTGAGGCCACTGTGCTGAGTGGGGCCACTGCGCTGAGAGGGGCGAATGCGCTGAGAGGGGCCACTGCGCTGAGTGAGGCCACTGCGCTGAGTGAGGCCACTGCGCTGAGAGGGGCCACTGTGCTGAGAGGGGCCACTGTGCTGAGAGGGGCCACTGCGCTGAGTGAGGCCACTGTGCTGAGAGGGGCCACTGTGCTGAGTGAGGCCACTGTGCTGAGAGGGGCCACTGCGCTGAGTGGGGCCACTGCGCTGAGTGAGGCCACTGCGCTGAGTGAGGCCACTGTGCTGAGAGGGGCCACTGTGCTGAGAGGGGCCACTGTGCTGAGTGAGGCCACTGTGCTGAGAGGGGCCACTGCGCTGAGAGGGGCCACTGCGCTGAGAGGGGCCACTGCGCTGAGAGGGGCCACTGCGCTGAGTGAGGCCACTGCGCTGAGTGAGGCCACTGCGCTGAGAGGGGCCACTGTGCTGAGAGGGGCCACTGTGCTGAGAGGGGCCACTGCGCTGAGTGAGGCCACTGCGCTGAGTGGGGCCACTGCGCTGAGAGGGGCCACTGTGCTGAGAGGGGCCACTGCGCTGAGTGAGGCCACTGTGCTGAGAGGGGCCACTGTGCTGAGTGAGGCCACTGTGCTGAGAGGGGCCACTGTGCTGAGTGGGGCCACTGCGCTGAGTGGGGCCACTGCGCTGAGTGAGGCCACTGTGCTGAGAGGGGCCACTGCACTGAGTGGGGCCACTGCGCTGAGTGAGGCCACTGTGCTGAGTGGGGCCACTGCGCTGAGTGAGGCCACTGCGCTGAGTGGGGCCACTGTGCTGAGCGGGGCCACTGCGCTGAGTGGGGCCACTGTGCTGAGTGAGGCCACTGTGCTGAGTGAGGCCACTGCGCTGAATGGGGCCACTGTGCTGAGTGGGGCCACTGCGCTGAGTGAGGCCACTGCGCTGAGTGGGGCCACTGTGCTGAGCGGGGCCACTGCGCTGAGTGGGGCCACTGTGCTGAGTGAGGCCACTGTGCTGAGTGAGGACACTGTGCTGAGTGGGGCCACTGTGCTGAGTGAGGCCACTGTGCTGAGTGAGGACACTGTGCTGAGTGGGGCCACTGCGCTGAGTGAGGCCACTGTGCTGAGTGGGGCCACTGTGCTGAGTGGGGCCACTGTGCTGAGAGGGGCCACTGCGCTGAGTGAGGCCACTGCGCTGAGTGGGGCCACTGCGCTGAGTGAGGCCACTGCGCTGAGAGGGGCCACTGTGCTGAGTGAGGCCACTGCGCTGAGAGGGGCCACTGTGCTGAGTGGGGCCACTGCGCTGAGTGGGGCCACTGCGCTGAGTGAGGCCACTGCGCTGAGAGGGGCCACTGTGCTGAGTGAGGCCACTGCGCTGAGAGGGGCCACTGTGCTGAGTGAGGCCACTGCGCTGAGTGAGGCCACTGCGCTGAGTGGGGCCACTGTGCTGAGTGAGGCCACTGTGCTGAGTGAGGCCACTGCGCTGAGTGAGGCCACTGCGCTGAGTGAGGCCACTGCGCTGAGAGGGGCCACTGTGCTGAGTGAGGCCACTGCGCTGAGTGAGGCCACTGCGCTGAGAGGGGCCACTGTGCTGAGTGAGGCCACTGCGCTGAGTGAGGCCACTGCGCTGAGAGGGGCCACTGTGCTGAGTGAGGCCACTGCGCTGAGTGAGGCCACTGTGCTGAGTGAGGCCACTGTGCTGAGTGAGGCCACTGCGCTGAGTGAGGCCACTGTGCTGAGTGAGGCCACTGCGCTGAGTGAGGCCACTGCGCTGAGTGAGGCCACTGCGCTGAGAGGGGCCACTGTGCTGAGTGAGGCCACTACGCTGAGAGGGGCCACTGCGCTGAGTGAGGCCACTACGCTGAGAGGGGCCACTGCGCTGAGTGAGGCCACTGCGCTGAGAGGGGCCACTGCGCTGAGTGGGGCCACTGCGCTGAGTGGGGCCACTGCGCTGAGTGGGGCCACTGCGCTGAGAGGGGCCACTGCGCTGAGTGGGGCCACTGTGCTGAGTGAGGCCACTACGCTGAGAGGGGCCACTGCGCTGAGTGGGGCCACTGCGCTGAGTGGGGCCACTGCGCTGAGTGGGGCCACTGTGCTGAGTGAGGCCACTACGCTGAGAGGGGCCACTGCGCTGAGAGGGGCCACTGCGCTGAGTGAGGCCACTACGCTGAGAGGGGCCACTGCGCTGAGTGAGGCCACTGCGCTGAGAGGGGCCACTGTGCTGAGTGAGGCCACTGCGCTGAGAGGGGCCACTGTGCTGAGTGGGGCCACTGCGCTGAGTGGGGCCACTGCGCTGAGAGGGGCCACTGTGCTGAGAGGGGCCACTGCGCTGAGTGAGGCCACTGCGCTGAGAGGGGCCACTGTGCTGAGTGGGGCCACTGCGCTGAGTGGGGCCACTGCGCTGAGAGGGGCCACTGTGCTGAGTGAGGCCACTGTGCTGAGTGGGGCCACTGCGCTGAGAGGGGCCACTGCGCTGAGTGAGGCCACTGCGCTGAGAGGGGCCACTGTGCTGAGTGGGGCCACTGCGCTGAGTGGGGCCACTGCGCTGAGAGGGGCCACTGTGCTGAGTGAGGCCACTGTGCTGAGTGGGGCCACTGCGCTGAGAGGGGCCACTGCGCTGAGTGAGGCCACTGCGCTGAGAGGGGCCACTGTGCTGAGTGAGGCCACTGCGCTGAGTGAGGCCACTGCGCTGAGAGGGGCCACTGCGCTGAGTGAGGCCACTGCGCTGAGAGGGGCCACTGTGCTGAGTGAGGCCACTACGCTGAGAGGGGCCACTGCGCTGAGTGAGGCCACTACGCTGAGAGGGGCCACTGCGCTGAGTGAGGCCACTGCGCTGAGAGGGGCCACTGCGCTGAGTGGGGCCACTGCGCTGAGTGGGGCCACTGCGCTGAGAGGGGCCACTGCGCTGAGTGGGGCCACTGTGCTGACTGAGGCCACTACGCTGAGAGGGGCCACTGCGCTGAGAGGGGCCACTGCGCTGAGTGAGGCCACTACGCTGAGAGGGGCCACTGCGCTGAGTGAGGCCACTGCGCTGAGAGGGGCCACTGTGCTGAGTGGGGCCACTGCGCTGAGTGGGGCCACTGCGCTGAGAGGGGCCACTGTGCTGAGTGAGGCCACTGTGCTGAGTGGGGCCACTGTGCTGAGTGGGGCCACTGCGCTGAGAGGGGCACTTCACTGATAGGGGCCAGTGAACTGAGCGAGGCCACTGCACTGACTGGGCCACTGAACTGAGTGGGGTCAGCCCGGAGATCAGCGCAAGCGCAGTGCCCCCACCCCACCCCACCGCCTCCCCACACCCCCCACCCTATTGCTGGCCTCCAGATTACTAGCCTCCGATTGGTGGCCAGTCCCGCAACCCCCCCATCGCTGGCTTCCTGGACCTCCTAAGACCCCCCTGTCGCAGCAAGTCCCAATCTCCACGATCCCCCTGCCCCTGCCAGTCCTGATCCCGCCCCCTGGGCAGTCCTGAAACACCCCCAGACAGTGTTGACCTTCTCCCCAATCCGTCTGATGAGCTCCGGTGCTCACTCCACCCCCCCTCACTTTCCTCGATATCCCCCCCATCACCGCCCCAGCAGCCTCAACCCACCCACCCCCACCCTGATGGCCAGTCCCAATCGCTTTCTCCCTCCTTCTCCCAATGATCCCACTTACAAACAGGCAGCGGGTATGCCCTCACCCCTTCCAACCCCACTGATCATCTCCCCCCACCGCTCCCCCCCCCCCCCCCCCACCAATAGGCTCCCCCTCCCGCCCTGACTCCTTGGCACTGCCCCTTGTCTGGTGAACAGCGTCCCCTTAGGTGGTGCCAGTTTTCCCCTTATGCAGTGCCAGGCTGCTAGGGACAACCCCGACCTCCTGGCAGGGGGGGGCCTCAATGGCCTCTCTTCCCTCCCCATTAGTGGGGAGCAGGAGTATACCCTGCTGAAGGGAACAATTCCCAGCAGGTGGGGGGGGAAATGTCAGTGGGCCTGGAGAATTCAGTCCCGGGTTCCACTAATCATATGGGAATGGAGTCTGGGAAATGGCCCCTCCTGATGTCTCCTGGCCCACTGTGCTACTCAAGCAGCACAGCGGGCTGGGAGAATCACCCCTGTCGTCTAGGAATTTGATTGCACAGTGCACATTTCGTGATTGGAAAATGTGTACTACAGACCCTATTTCACAACTCACTGCAGCATGGGCCATGTACACTGCGGTCTGTTTTCCTAGGTGCAGAGCAGCCAAAGCAATGATCCATGAAGGGGCTGCTGGAGACTGTCATATAGAAGGAAGCTTGGAATTAGGCTCACTCTTCTGACTTCCACAGTAAAATAAGAAGTTTCACAACACCAGGTTAAAGTCCGACAGTTTATTTGGTAGCACAAGCCACTAGCTTTCTGAGCACTGCCCCTTCATCAGGCAGCACTCTGTAAGCTTGTGGCTTGTGCTACCAAATAAAACTGTTGGACTTTAACCTGGTGTTGTGAGACTTCTTATTGTGCTTACCCCCAGTCCAACGCCGGCATCTCCACATCATGGGTTCCACATTAAAACCATGGCTGCTCCCCATGACAGGCTCACTGCTCCTCATCTGAGGAACTCAACTGAACTCTGAGCCAGTCAAAGCTCTTCCCCACTCACATTTGGCACAATCAGTGAGCCGCCTCTGGGCCCACAGATCCAACTCCTAATGAGGCCAGCAGATCAATATACAATGACCCTCTTGCCTGTGTCATTAATGAACAAAGCATTAGGATCATTAACCAAAGAGTGTGATCTGCCCTCTAAGATGGTGTTTCTTTGGATATAGCTGTCCCCATCTCGTTAAGATGTCCTGTACTCCATTCACCACAAGACACAGAACAGAAGTGGGCCATTCGGCCCATCAAGTCTATTCTGCATTTAATGAGATTGAATGACATTGGAAACTTCAAATTCAAACGGCAACACAAGGAGCAAAGTCAGATTGTGTTTTTCTGAAACTTCACTTTGTCTGAGACAGTCCGGCTGGCTCTTTTCTCATCAAAGAACATAAAGTTAAAAGAAAATGCATTCCCACCACATCCCACGCCCACTAGAAACTTTAGGGAAAACAGCAAAATGGGAAATATTATCCAGCTGAGCTAACATCTGCAGCGACATATCCTGAAAGTATAATCCAAGTCACAGCGATGATAAGCTGATGAATACTGTAGTACAGACCAAATAAATTAAAATAGATCACAGGGCAGTTTGACCACAACCTGACCATCAAGGAACTGATAGAATCAGGTGCAACACCACTTTTCCCTCAGGTTTATTAACTCTCCATTGATATCAACAAAGAGTAATACTGAGTGGGAAATAAAATCAATGATCCACTCAATGCCAACCTGTCAATTTACCCCATTGTGGGACGGCACGGTGGCACAGTGGTTAGTACTGCTGCCTCACAGTGCCAGGAACCTGGGTTCAATTCCGGCCTTGGGTGACTGTCTGTGCAGAGCTGCACATTCTCCCCATGTCTGTGTGGGTTTCCTCCAGGTGCTCCGGTTTCCTCCCACAATGCAAAGATGTGCGAGTTGATTGGTCATGCTAAATTGACTATGAGTGTCAGGATAAATGAGTGTCAGGTTACAGGATTAGAGCCTGGGTGGTATTGTGGTCAGTGAATGGGCTGAATGGCCTCCTTCTGCACTGTCGGGATTCTATGATTATGTATGTCAGGGGCTTTATCTGGGAATCCGAATGAACTTCTCCCCCGTTAAGTATTCACCATCTCCGTCATGCATCTTGTTGTAAATGATGCTTAAAAAGTTGTTCCTGGTGACATCTGAGACATGATCTTATGAAAAGAAACCAAACGAGTGAAAAAACAGGAGAGATTGCACCAGTTTTTTGTGCTGGTCTACATCCCCCCTTCCATGCTGGTCATCCCCACTTACAGACCTCCCCTCGTCAATCATGCCTATCTGCAGAGATCCCTTCCCTCTCTCCCACCCTGATTGCCACCTTTGCAAAGTTCTTCCCTCCCTCCCTCCCTCCCATCCCAATCGCATTCCAGCACAGTTCCCTTCCCTCCTTCCCCGATTGCTACCCTTGCCGATGTCCTCCCTCCCACACTAATCACACCTTGGCAAAATGCAGACTTCCCTATTTCCTCCCCCTACAGAGCTCCCCTTCCCTCTCCCATCATAGCTCCACCCCCCCACAGGCCTCAACCCAATGGCACTGCCCCTGGCACAGTCATGGTGCTGGCGTGCAGTGTAAGGGTACCCAATGAGCAGTGTCAGGGTGCCCAGTAGGCACTGCTAGGCTGGTAGTGTCCCATGGGCACTGCCCAGCCAACCCAACAACCACTTGGATGGCTTCAATGACCTCCGATCTCCCCCCTCCCCCTCCCCCCACCCTCACCCTTCCCACCCCCAGTGAGGCTATCATATCTGGTATTCACCAGTGGAAACCATCTGTGATTCTCACCGGGGAGAACATCAATTGGCATGATGTTTAAGGTAAGCGATCCCTGACAATAGCGTCCGACACTTGTTAATAACATTCAAATGATATCATTAATATTTAAATCAGCTTTGCACCCTTTCTGGGCATAAAGCCAATTTCGTCGGCAAAACAAAGCTAGTATGATCAGGGAAGCAAGAAATCAAGTGCATTTCTCGATTTTCACCTTTTCCTCGATCTTACCAGCTCACCTCACCAGATGTCGGGTGGGACGAAATCGTAAGATCGAGCCCACAGTCTCCACCTGTCAATGCACTGCACCACTTTAACAAAAGTGATAAATGGATACAGATGCTAACTACTTTTGAAGACCTTTGCTGCTACTGCTGACCTTGACTCCTGATGCTTGAACAAAGTGGTCCAAATTCATTCAATGAAATAAGCAGGGTTGTCTCCTTAAACTTTGAAAGTGCAAGTCAACATAATGTATGGGGCATGGGGGTATGTATTGCTCACTCCCCTGTCAGAAAAGCCAGTCGCAAGCTGACCAACCTTTTAAAGAAGTGATATTATGATGCAGGTGACCTTAACATCCAGACAGCAGGACTTCTGCTACTCAGTGGAAGGCAATCCTGACTTCAAGAGCTGCCAACCACACCTGAGGGGTCAGAAAACTTTTTCGGCAGTTCTGCCAGGCTCCTTAGGGCCTGACACTGGGCATTAACTTCCCTTGCCATCTGTACACCCATTCCCTTCAGAGGCTCAGCTTTAGGTCCTCTAACCTACTGCAAAGAAAAAGGTCTTCTATCTTCTGTCTACCTTGGTCCCTAATGCCCATCTGTGAATCTGATCTGTTATTCCATTTCTCGTGTTCAGATCTGCAGGTATATTATTCAACAACAGCCAGTGGATATCCAGTGCATTTTTTTCTGTTTCACTGATTGTGTGTAATAGCCGAAACCCGGATGAAACATATGCTAGCCTTATGCATTCTCAGACCCTGTTGTTGAGCATGCATGATGTGGGTATGCCGGCGTTGGACTGGCGTAAACACAGTAAAAAGTCTGACAACACCAGGTTTTAGTCTAACCGATTTATTTGATAATAGACTCACAAGCTTTCGAGGTTTCCCTCTTCGTCAGGTGAATGGAGAGTTCTGGCCTCAGACAGAGCATCAGTAATCTCTAAACTGTCTGTGCTTTATATGCTCTGTCTGAGGCCAGAACTCTCCATTCACCTGACGAAGAGGGAAACCTCGAAAGCTTGTGAGTCTATTATCAAATAAATCGGTTGGACTAAAACCTGGTGTTGTCAGACTTTTTACTGTGTTGAGCATGCAGCCAGCCAGTAGCACTGGGCTGCTCATTGGATCATTTAAATGAGGAGCTAGCATGAAATTTACATGCTGCCTACCTCCATGGCAACACGCAGGCAGGTTGCGTGTTGCCATCCCATGCTTAAAACGTTGCGCTGGCCAACTTCTATGGCTGTAGTTGTTCCTTTAGTATCCTCTACATTAGAAAGATCAAACACAGATTGGGTGAACACCTCTATTCTGTCCATAAGCTTTCAGTCATCTGTTATTTAAAATTCTTTGCCTCGCTGCCACTCTGACTCTGAGGCCTCAGCCTCTTCCACCGTTCCAATGAAGCTCAATGGAAGCTCAAGAAACGTCACTTTGTCATTTCAATTCGGCACTTCACAATTTTTCAGATTGAATATTGAGTTCAAGGGTTTCAGATCAGACCCATTGCTATGATATTTTTTGCTATGATATTTTTCAAATGGAGGTGTTGTTACCGATTCTGCTGCCACCCCGCACCCCTTCCCCCACCCTATCCCCTGTCTCTACAGTTCCTCTGGGACCAGCTTTTGTTTCTTTAACTTGTCCATTTACCACCCTCTTGCACCATCATCTCTTTTGTTATTCAATCATAACACCCCCAGACAGACCTCCTCTTTCTTTTATTCCTCCCCTGCAGCTCTTTCTTGCCTCTGTACCTGCTTAAAGCCTGCTACACCTCCATCTTCCTCCAGTTCTAACAAAAGGTCATTAACCTAAAGTATTCACTCTGTTTTTCTCTCACCGTGAATGATACCTGCTGAGCATTTCCAGCATGTTCTGTTTTTTAAAATCTATTATTGAATGATCTGCAATTAAAAGATATTTGCATATGAATGAATCTTTTAAAGCTAACTCACAGTCATCCATTTGTTATGGGGATAATGCCTCAACATGAAAGACTAAACCTGTTGGGAAACAAATTTAAAGTGATCAGCCATATTTCCTAATTCAGTAAAAATACAGACTTTTATATGATTTGGATTACAATAGATCTCTCGGTCTTTCACACCTGCAGGTGGCACGGTGACACTGCTGCCTCAATTCAGTTCCAGCCTGGGGTGTCTGCATGTTCTCCCCATGTCTGCGTGCATTTCCTCCAGGTGCTCTGGCTTCCCCCCACAGTCCAAAGATGTTCAGATTAGGTTGATTGCCCATGATAAATTTACCCTTAGTGTCCAAAAGATGTGTAGGTTAGGTGGATTGGCTGTGGTAAAGCCTGGAGTGATGGAAATAAGGCGGAGTGGAGGGCTTGGTTGGGATGTTCTTTCAGGGAGTCGGTGCAAACTCAATGGGCCAAATGGCCTCTTTCTTTTCTGTTCTATGGTGATTCTATCAGAGGTAAGCAGGGAACAGATCGGAGGCTGACATTTGAGAACAGTTGTTATGTGTACAGCAGTTGACCTGGTGTAACCTGGTGTTGCGAGACTTCTTACTGTGTTTACCCCAGTCCAACGCCGGCATCTCTACATCACGGCAGTTGAGAGCAGGACCAGAAACAGAAAATGCTGGAAAACCTCTGCAGATCTGACAGCATCTGTGGAGAGAGATCAGAGCTGACATTTCAAATCTGGATGATTGCAGCTCTGACAAAAGATCATCTCAACTCAAATCGTTGGCCCTATTCTCTGTCAGTAAGAAGTCTCACAACACCAGGTTAAGTCCAATAGGTTTATTTGGTAGCACAAGCTACAAGCTTTCAGAGCACTGCCCCTTCATTAGGTGAGTCATACCATTCTATTCTCTCTCCACAGTGGGCAGGACCAGGCCTGGTTGGAATGAGCTTTATAGTCGAATAACCTGTCATACTTCTCGATGTGTTTTAATCTTTGCACCAAAGGAGAGAAGGAACATGATGAGTAATATGATCTGCCTATTGCCCTGACACCACCATGCCCCTGACCATGTTTCCTGGGTCCACAGTTATTAAATATGTAGCTCAGGCTCCAGCTGGCAACTTCCACCAGCAGTCTGTCCATTAACACCCTCTGAGGAAATATCTTGCCATGCCCTGAGGTGGCACCGAAACAAACAGGGCAAATTACAGGAGCAGAAATGACCAGGCGTAAAAGAGGTTTTGGGACAGAGTTGAAGATTGAATGGAGGCTGACGTGTCTATTTCAGTACCATCCTCTCCCAAAAGTGGCATATGCTACTCCTCCAAAAATTATCTCCACTTCAGTCCTTGACAGTTCATGGGTATTACTGTTAAAAAGCAGGTTAATGCAATGGTTTGCTATGTGTTCTCAAGACATGATTTACCCATAATGTGGGCAGCTGGAAAGGAATGGCCAGCAACCGTCTTGGCGTAGAACCAGAGGAGGAAAGTGGGAGGCCTCACCTTCCTATAATCCCATGGTTCCTGTTGATATCTGGTTCAATTTGAGATGGTGGAGGAAAATCTGAGCCTCACAACCTATGGTCCCCCAAGGAGTACGAGCCACTGGGTGATATAGCTAAGAGACCAGATAAATTTGGTTGACAACCAAGTGAGGAAAGCACTGTTATTCACGTCAATTATACAAAATGGACTTCAATACATTTTTAACATTAATGTCTATTTCTGCGCTGATATTACTTATAGTGTAAATCGAGCCTGAAAGAGCTGTTACTGTCTCTTGGGGAAATCATTTTAAAGCCTGATAGGATTGATATCCTGACATACTTCAACCACAGCCTGGAGAGAGGCAGGGGGCACAGTGAGCAAGAAAGTTCGTGATAACTCAGTACTCGGGCGGCATGGTGGCACAGTGGTTAGCACCACTGCCTCACAGCGCCAGGCATCCGGGTTCAGTTCCAGCCTCAGGTTACAGTCTGGGTGGAGCTTGCATGTTCTCCCTCTGTCTGCATGGGTTTCACCTGGGTGCTCTGGTTTCTTCCCACAGTCCAAAGATGTGCGGGTTAGGTTGATTGGTTGTGTTAAATTGCCCATTAATGTCAGTTAGATTAGCAGAGTAAATACTGGGGTTATGGTGATAGGATCTGGATGGGATTGTTGTTGGTGTAGGCTTGATGGGCTGAATGGCCTCTTTCTGCACTGTAGGGATTCTATAACTTTATGATACTTCTTTCCTTTCTCAAAATGTTTCATTTGATGAGAAGTCCAGCAAAAATCTAAGCGTGGCATGGCCTCCCACGTGTCTGAATGAGAAAGGGTCACAAATAAATTGATGTGTTCCAGCCTCTAATCAGGTGATGCATAATAACTGACTCTACACTGATTAAAATCATTCAAATGAAAAGTAAAACACCATGGGGGCAATTTTCCCAAAAAAGATTCTAAATGCCGATTTTGTGTAAACTGAAATAAATCCCACTGGTTTTTCAGCAGGATTTTCAAAATGAATCTGCCACACTCTGTGCACTGCAGACTGCCCTAGTGTGAATCACGCTAATAATCAGTTGGGGGGGGGGGGGGGGCCTGTTTCCACTGGAGAGGCTGGCAGCATAGCGCTGAGTGAGCCACTGCGCATGTGCCAATCTGTCAGAGCAGAGATCAGCACATGTGCACTGGCCCTGCACTGCTGGCCTCCCAGTCACTGGCCAGCCCAGTGGGCCCCACATCGCTGGCCTCTTGAACATGTCCAAACTGCCTCAACCCCAGTCCCCTGGCTGCCCTGATCTCCCAATCCTCCCTACCCCTGCAATTCCAACCCCCTCTGGCAGGCTAGCCATTCCCTCCCCATCCCGATGCATAGCCCTGATCGAATGAACCCCCCCCCCCCCCACCCATTGCACCCAGAGGCCCCGCCCTCATTAGGTGCTGCCTCCCATTAGGCGCCGTCTCCATGGCACTGCCTGATACCTGGTGGGCAGTGCCAAGATGCTCTTTTGGGCAGAGCCAGGGGACCAGGCTGACTGCCAAGCTAGCACTGTCTAGGGAGCATCCCCACACCCCGTCATCCCTCTTCCTGGGGGACCTCAATGTCTCCCCTTCACCCCAGCAGGGTCAGGCCGCTAGCTCCCCACAAGTGGGAAGCTATTGTAAACTCTGCTGGAGTGAAACACTCCTGGCAGGGATGGGGGGTGGTGAGGGTGGGTGAAAGGCTAGTGGGCCTGGAGATTTCAGTCCGAGGCCTGCTAATTACATTTAAAATACATGGTAATTAGAATTTACATAAATTATGCAGCTCCACACCGATTTCTGGCATGGAGCTGATGGTGCTGGAAATGCGGCTGGCAGAGGCTGACGGAGGCCATGGCGCCCAGCAGGATTTCCGTTACACGGCCTCCACTTGAGTCTCCCAATCCCAGCCCACTGCGGTACAAAAGCAGTCATGATGTGGATGTGCTGGCGTTGGTCTGGGGTAAACACAGTAAAAAGTCTGACAACACCAGGTTTAAGTCCAACCGATTTATTTGATAGTACACTCACTAGCTTTCGAGGTTAGCCCCTTCGTCAGGTGGATGGAGAGTTCTGGCCTCAGACAGAGCGTATAAAGCACAGTTTACAGATTACTGATTAGAATGCGAATCTTTACACCTAACCTGCTGTTCAAGTCTTAAAGTGGCCGACAATGTGAGTGGAAGGAGCACTGATCGCAGGTTGAAGGCCAAGTTCCACACACATGAGGACGGTCTCAACAAGGATCTTGGGTTCATGTCGCACTATCTGTAACCCCCGTGACTTGCCTGGGTTTGCAAAACCTCACTTACTGTACTGTCTGGAGTTAATACACATCTCTTTAACCTGTGATCAGTGCTCCTTCCACTCACATTGTCAGCCACTTTAAGACTTGAACAGCAGGTTAGGTGTAAGGATTCGCATTCTAATCAGTAGTCTGTAAACTGTCTGTGCTTTATATGCTCTGTCTGAGGCCAGAGCTCTCCATTCACCTGATGAAGGGGCTAACCCTGAAAGCTAGTGAGTGTACTATCAAATAAATCAGTTGGACTTAAACCTGGTGTTGTCAGACTTTTTACTGTACAAAAGCAGAGCAGCAAGCAAGAGAATCGTCCATATATTGCATACCTGAAGCAGAAAAATGTTGTATTGCACATCAGCTCCGTCCATAGTTGATGAAGGGACCACATCCAAAATCATATCTCGTCTTTTCTCTTTGCACTTGCTGACAGGCCTTTACTTCTGTTAAAAAAAACCATCCATTTTATCTCATGTTGCCAAAACTTCATGCTGTTTCATTGTATATTGTGGAGATAGACAGTCTGCACATGCTAAGGCAGGAAATATGGAACTGTAATGCTAATCTTTTATATCCCTCCACTACATAAGATTATTTTCATCAGGAAGTCCGAGGATTTAGAAATAAAGAAAACCTGGCAGAGTCTAGCTAAATAAGGAATGCATTCAAATAGCCAAAAGACATGTGCATGGCAACATTTTTACCAGCATCAACATAATCAGCAATGTGTTTCAATGTGGCAACAAGGCGTGAGAATTGCTTATTAAAGTTCACTTCTTGTTATGACAAACTGAACTAGAGCAAATAAAACTATGCATTGTAGCGGAAAATATTCTTCTTCAAATGGTGAGATTTTACTTATTTCTAGGAAGATTAAAAGAACAATGATTAAAAGAACAACTGAAAACCAACATGTCTCAAAACATTAGTAATATTTGGCACAGTCTGATCCACGCTAAAAGCCAAAGTAAGTTTTGTGATCCCTACAAAAGCTTTCAGTTGCTAATAAGTGTTTGATGTGCCATCCGCTTGTCTATGAAAATGGTATCGTGCGATAAAGTCCATCATTGGCTGAGCTATGCGCTCTGAGCTGAGAAACTTTCAGCAGTTTTTTTTCACTCAAATGCAATAGGGTTATTTAAGGTGACTTGTGAATGAAAACACTAGTAAATAAACAATGGTATGAGATTGGACAAGAGCAGGGACTTAAATCTGGCAGTATTGCATTGGTCACCTTTGTGTCAGTGTATAGTATCATGAACAGCATATGTAATTACCCCTGTTTAAGCGTCACCTCACCCAATTCCAATTTCATCCATTTTATATCCATTTTCACTAATATTTTGCTTATTATAACTATGTGTTCAAATACAATGAGACCTTCACATTATGCAGGCTCGGGCTGACAAATGGCAAGTAACATTCATGCCACACAAATGCCAGGCAATGACCATCATCAATAGGAGACACTCTAACCACTGCCCCTAGACATTCAATGGTGTTACCATCACAGAGTCGCTCCCCCCTCCACCCCTGCTGTCAACATCCATGGGGTTACCATTGACCAGAAATTCAACTGGACTCGCCACATAAACACTGTGGCTACAAGAGCACGTCAGGGGCTAGGAATACTGCAGTGAGTAATTCACCTCTTGATGCCTCAAAACCAATCCACCATCTACAAGGCACAAATCAGGAGTGTGATGGAATACTCCCCACTTGCCTGGAAGGATGCAGCTCCATCAACACTCAAGAGCTTGAGAGCATCCAGGACAAAACAGTCTGTTTGATTAGCACCACATCTACAAACATCCACTCCCTCCATCACCAATGCTCAGTAATAGCAGTGTATACTATCTACAAGATGCACTGCAGTAATTCACCAAAGATCCTTAGGCAGCATCATCCAAACCCACAAACACATCCATCTAGAAGGACAAGGGCAGCAAATACATGGGAACACCACACCTACAAGTTCCCCTCCAAGCCATTCATCATCCTGACATGGAAATATATTGTCTTACTAAAGAACACCAATGTGCATTTATAATCGCACTTTTAACTAAGGCGCTTTGCAAGAATGTTATGCAACAAAATATGGGCAGACTTTTCCCACCCTGCCCACCATGGGAATCATAACGGGTGGGACACAGACCATGCAAAGGTCCATTGACTTCGGGTGGGATCTTCCAGCTTTGGGGCGAGCGTGGCTGGAAAATCCTGTCCTACGACATTGAGCCACTTAATGAGATATTGGGACAGATGAGCCTGAGTTTGGTTTTAAGGAGTGTCCTAAAGGACAATGTCGTAGTGCAGCAGAACGGTTTAGGGAGGTCATTTCAGAGCTTAAGATCTAGGCGGCTGAAGGCACAGCTGCCAATTTCAGAGCGACTGAAGTCCTTTGTTTAAGTAGTCAGAATTGGAGGAGCATAGAAAACTCAAAAGGTTGTTGAGCTGAAGGAAGTTACAGAGTTAAGCAATTTTTTTTTATTAAGCTTTTCTTCCAATTTATTTCTCCACCCTGGTAGTGAAAGATTATATTACAAAGCGCGTGACTCCTATTTTTAATCCAAGATAAAGAAAATTCACTTAAATTAATTGAAGTGACACTTTGTGAGTTCCAACATGCTTGTTGAATAATGGGCTGCTTGGTACATCACAGGGAGGACCCTGAGGCCATTCCAGGCAACAAGATCTGCTTCCTGTGTTACTACACCCTAAGTGTAATATAACGATTTTCAGTTTGCAGTGTGATATGCATTTCCAAACAGACAGACATCATCTCCTTCCCGATATTTTGTCCCATTGCCATTTATTCTCTTCATGTTCCCTCACAGGCTTGTCTGGATATTGTGAGTAAAGAAGACCAGTGTGCTGTGGAAATCAGATCCCACCTGGATTTCTGACCACAATTAAGTTATGTGGAACTGGTTAATAAGGTGAAATTTTTTTTTCTGCTTGTAAGTGCTGTTTTAAAGACAGCTCTTACACATTGTGGGAAGGAGAGACATATTGCAAAACTTTTCGTCAGGACAAATGCAAGAATGTCAAATTTCAAAGGATCATGACCATTATTACTACAAAAGAAAAGGGTGCTGATGTATCTCTCATTTCAACAATATTACAGTTCTCATAGCTGCATAATTTGAACTCTTTTTTTTAAAAAAGTCAGGAAATTAAAAGCTAACATTGGTAAATGTTACCAAGAAGATTGTCATAAAAGCCCAACTGGATCACCAGTGTCCTTTAGGGAAGAAAACCTGCGCTCTTACCCGACCTGACCTATGTACCACTCCAATCTCACACGAATGTGGTTGACTATTAACTGTCCTCTGATGTATACTAGCAAGCTAATAAGTTGTATCGGATCCAGACAGGCAAAGATGGGCAATGCATGTCAGCCTTGTCAGTGACACCCAAATCCTTAAAGTGAAATATAGGGCTCAGGGTGACAAATGTCTCAGTGATCTTTACAATTGCTGTAAAATATATTTCACTTCTGTAGTTTAGTCCACTGACCACTGTGTATTATCAGCTTGACTCCATAGAGATCACTGGGTATTTGAATTTCTCTAAGATTAGCAAGTGGGCTGTTGAAAATAGATAAAAAGAGCTTTAACCATTTATGGCATCTCACATGGCCTCTGTGTACTGTAGTTTTGAAGGCTGTCTTAGTAGACAATGTCTATTTTCTGAAGCGACACTTGGATCACTACTACAATCTCTTTGAAGATTTACTGACATGCCTACCATACATAGAAAAACAGCCCAGAGACATACAGATCTCAAGTTGACCCAGTTTGAATTTGTGAAATTGACAAGAATGTACTTTTCAGAAAGGGATACTGCTGTTTAAATCAAAGACAGCAGAGCATGGTTAAAAATGCACCTAAGGTCATGGTCTTTTGCAGTTAAACACTTCTTCTGTTCAAACCCTCTTTGGGGAGTTATGCAAGCTAAGTTGATTGAATTCTTTCTTTTATTAGCAGTGACAATCTAATCTCTTGCAGATGTTCCCACAAGGTGGTCACCAAATGGGTCCTATCGCCCCATGTACTAATCATGGGCTGTTCTCAGTAAATGGAAAGCTCACTTTACCTGTAGCAAAATACAAAATCCCAAAGGATCTTGTTTACGGCTCATTTATTTCTCAAGCCATTAAAAATGAGTATAATGAAGAATCAAACTCATTCCCCCTTAAGCATCTACTCCCCAGAGGACACTGTTGCAATCTATGTCTGCATTGCATATTACAGACTCAGTGTGAAATTTGATATGCCAGGATCGGAACAGGATTCAAACTCAGAAAACGGCTTCATGCAAAGATTGCTCTCTACCGTCAATCCAAGTTTGACAAAAGATTTCTCACCGAGGTACCTTCACTGCTTTCTCCCCTCAGCCTCAACACTGAACCATTTCACATCCTCAGTGATTTCCACCTCTATGATGCTTTCCCTCCTCTGAGTTCACTGCCCTCTTCCCTTCAGATATCTCTTCCTCCATGTAAACTTCTCAATCCATATTCATGGCCACCCTCTTGCCCTTGCCATCTCGTGTGGTCTCACAAGTCCCATTGTGTCAATCTCTGATCACCTCCTTGTATCACTCTTCACCCACATCCCCTATCCATGTCTCAACCCTACCTTCTTCTGTAACCCTTCCTGGACAAAAGTATCCTCAAATAATTTGCAACCATACTTTTAAAAGCCTGAACTTTTCAACCTTTTGCCCTTTATATGCCACAATATATTTTTAGCTATTGATTTGCTCAGCTATATCTCACCTTCATGTTTGATGCAATAGTCCCTAATGAAGTGATTACTCTCTCTCTCCACGATAGATCCACTGGTATGACCAGCATCTTAAGTCCAAAGGTCGCAGACTTGAAAGGATATGGTGATCTAATGCCAGATCTGGTTGAGCCACACAAAACATGATTGGGTCCTGCTCTTGTCTGATCTACAGCCTACTATTCCAGACTCATCTTAGAATCCAAAGATATTCCTAGCATCTTTTCTCCATTGAAAACCATCTTATTAAACCAACAAGTCTCATCCAACCTCACCTTCAACAATAAGTGCTAGAAGCTTGTGGAATACTTTCTCATTAAAATTCAGACAGTTCAATAAGCTGCCTCTACTGCTGCATTCCTCCCCACTGCTACCTAGCCAAACATCCCCTAAGGATCTTTCCACCACCTTCACCCTGAAGTTGCACCTTTAGTTTCTCTCTTATCTGCCCTCATACTTTCCTATTCCCTCGATCCTATTCCCACTAGACTGCTGATGGCCCACGTCAGCCCCCAAGTTACCTGACATTGATAACTGTTCTCCTTTGTCAGGTGTTGTCCCTCTCATCTTTTAATCTGCTGTAATCACTCCTTTCCTTAAAAAGACCCAACGTTTGACACCACTGTCCTCACAAATTACCACTCTACCTCCCATCTCCTTTTCCTCCCCAATGTTCTTGATCATGTTGTCACCTATCAAATCCGTGCCCATCTTTTCTGGCACCTAATGTTCGAATTCCTCCAATCAGGTCTCCTCTACGCTTGCAGTATCTAAATGGTACTTAACAAATTAACAGATGACAGCCTATGTGACTGTGACAAAGGTTACTCTAGTCTCCCTTGATGTTCTTAACATGTCTGCAGCCTTTGATATTGATGACGTCATCCCCTTCAATGCCTCTCTATTGGCATCCTTCTGGGTAGGAGTGCACTGTTATCTACATAATCAGAGTAATAGTATCACTTGCTATGGCTTCTTTTCCTGCTCCCACATGGTTATCTCTGGTGTCCCCTGAGCATCTATCCTAGGATAGATCTTGGCCCAGACTTGACCCCTTCCTAACTCCATGTTGTCCCTTTGTGACACCATAGCGTAGCATTCATTTTCAAATACACACTGACAACACCCAGCTCTACCTCACCACAGAATCTTTTAAATCATCCACCGTGCTAAAGTATCAGACTGTTTATCTTGCTGACAGAGTGATCACATGATGATGTGATGATGTGGCTACTTAAAGGGTAAAGTGTTAAAAGCATAGGGATACTCCCAGAGTGTGGGCAGAGTGGGACCTAGTAAGACTTGCTCAGAGTGCTAAGTGAAATATTGTTGTTTTAATGACTGGTTGCCAGTTATTGGGACCCAGCACTATTGCGGATATTCAGTATTGGATGAATAGAAATCTCCTGCAATTAAATATTGGGAAGACTGAAGCTGCTCCAAACAATATCTGCTCCAAACTCTGTTTCCTTTCCTCTATCTCATTTCCTCCTTTAAGATACTCCTTGAAGCTTACCTTTTGGTCATTGGACCTAATCGCCAGAATTTTACCGGCATGCCCGATTCCGGGGGGTGGGCGAGGCTCAGAGAATGTCATCCTCCGTTGGCCTCGGGCTGGCATTGGTTTGAAACTAAATCAGACTGTTTGCAACTTTGATGCAATATTTAACCCCAAGATGAACTTCAGACCATAAATCTGTGGTATCACTCAGCAGCCTCCATAATATTATCTGACTCCATCTCAACTTATCTGCTGTTGAAACCTTTCTTACTGCTTTTACTACCTCTAGACTTAGTTATTCCAATGCATTCCTGTCTGGTCTCCCTGATTCTACCCCCCGTAAGTAGCATCCAAATTTCTGCTGCGTCTGTCCTTACTCACACCAAGTTCCATTCATCCATCACGCTTTTGTTCGCTGACTTGCATTTGCTTGCAGCATAGTAAGATCTTGATTTTAAGATTTGTACCTTTCTTTTCAAATCCATCCATGATCTCATTCCTCCCTGTCTCTACAATTTCCTCCAGCCCCACAAGGCTCCGAGATATCTGCAGTCATCAACTTCAGGTCTCGCAAGCATCCTTTAATTTCTCCACCATTGGTGGCTATGCCTCCAGCTGACTGATGTCTAAGCTTTGGTTTTCCCACCCTGTCTCTTTCTCTCTCTCTCCACCTCTTTACCTTATATTCCTCCTATAAGACACTTCTTGAAACCTACCTTTTGGTCACTGGACGTAATGGTCAGAATTTTACCGGCATGCCCGGGAGTGGGCAAGGCTCAGAGAATGGCATCCTCCGTTGGCCTCAGGCTGGATCGTACGTAGCTCGGGTGGGTGTGCCGGTAAAGTTCCATCCAATATCTCCTTATATGGTACGGTGGTTCCATAGCATTATTATGGTGTGCTTTGGAATGTTTTATTACATTAAAAGCAATGTTATACATTAACTTTGTGACTATGGATTTTAAAGTTCAGGTTGTTTACATGAGTATCTGAGGAAGTCAGTGATAAATGTCTGCATTTTTAAAGTGAATAAAATATTAGAAAACATTTTTTTTCTGTAACCCTTTTATGAATTTGGAAACCACACACTTATTGTTGAGTAGAGGGAATGCTGCATATTCAAATTGCTGTTCTTACTGTCCAATTACAAAGACATCTTCCACAACATTTTCCTGCATGACTGTTGTGGTCATATCCACAAACTTGCCCTTCCAAGATGTAGGTGATGAGGAGATTGGAGTTCTATGTTTAAAGTGTCAAATGCCTCGATCTTCGTGCTTCTATGACAGCTGAAGGAAATCGGGTATTTGAATTAAAGACAAAAGCAAAATATTGCAGATGTGGAAATTCTGAAATTAAAACAGAAGTGCTGGAATCTCCCAACGGGTCAGCCCAGATTTGTGGAGATAAACAGAGTTAATCCAGAGCTAAGTCCCATGGTGAGAACGGGGAGTGTTTCCCATTGCAGACGCTGATGGAAAACCACACCATGGGTGAGATCCTCCGGCCTCCCAGCCACCCGTTTCCCACTGGCGGGAGTTGGCATGTTGTTTGCTGGTGGTGGGATTTTCTGGTCCCGCCGCTGTCAATGGGAATTCCAATGATGTCACCCCACTCAGGTGGGAAACCCACAGACAGTGGGGCGCTGCCGGCGGGCCCCGAGAATTCCATAGGCATGAACGTGGAGAATTCTGGCCCTTATCTGACATAATCAATTATGCATCTGGGAATTTTGTACCATCTTCTATGGCAGGATGGGTTTGATGGCATGTGTCCTGCCATTGTACCCAGGCGCCATATTTAAAAGGTGCCCAACTGACCCACCATTGAACAAAGAAGCTGGACCTCCTGAAGGAAGAGGATGAACCTCCAGGAACACTCTGAAGCTGGAGGACACTGTACCTGGAATGTCCACCTGATAGAAATGACCCCATCTACTGTGTGGTATTCCATCATCTACAGTCACCGGAGACTTGCATCCCAAACTCTGCAGTCAGCTCAAGCCTTCTTCAGGTAAGTCCCAACTTTAGCATGCCACGTTGGGCCAGGCATGTTCTGAACCAGCATGTTTTTGCATTGGCATCATGGCGAATTGGGTGTGGGGGGAAAGATTCTGATCAGGCCCAATCGGCATGACAGGCAACATTGGGAGACTCCACTGTAATTTCAAACCAGAATGAACCCATTCTTGGGCCTCCCATTGAGCCCGACCCCCAATTCCACCACTGATCCTGCCGGTGGGCCATGGGAGAATTCCATTCAACGTTTCAGGTCAATAATAGCCAATCATTGGTTCTAATAAATCCTGTAAAATAAGCAGAGAGAGTGGTTCAGAGAGTGGAGAGATGACAGCAGCCCTCTTCCACTATAATCAAATTCCTTTTCTAAGTTTTGTATCAAAAGTGCAACCTTTGAAATCAGTGAGAATTTGGACATAAACAACAAACAGTCTGCTATTACTTTTAACTAATGTAGAATATGTCATTATTTTTCAATGTGCTGTCTTTGCCAATCACTAAAATGTGATTGACTGTTCAATTCTCTGGTAGGGCTGCACTTGAGGTAGGTAACATTGTTGTCTTGTTGCATGTGAACCTATAGTTTTTTTTAAGACAGTTGTATTAAAAGCCAGTGACGCCTAGCTTGATAGAAATAACACTTCATCTGGCTTTCCCAGCGCAAAGCATGCCTGTGATTGATCACAGAGGAGTACTGCTGTGCCTTGGAACAGGAAAACAGAGCCGGACACCTATGGGGAAGGGGAAGAGAATAAAGAATGCAGAAAGAAAGACCTCAATAACAATTATTCTTTAAGATATTTTATGGGGTCTGGAAATGGTTTTAACAAGAGCTGAAGTGGGAAGCATGTTTCTGCTAACAGACTAAGATGCAGTGTATATAATATGGGGCATTACATTTAAGGGAAAGCATGTATCAGCACATAGCAATGTGGAGTTTATAAACATGCTTTGGCATGTATACACTCAGTATGGGATCATACCCAAAGTGAAAGAGGGTGGAGTGCTCGAAGTGTGGTTACAGTAAGTTAGAATAAAGCTCACAGAGATTATGTGTTATGACTACTGTTAGTTCCAGTTGCATTTTTGGTGGCAATTAGATTGAAACTTGACAGTTGGGGAGAGAGGGATATTCCATACCACATGTGTGGTCTGGGAAGTCAGTGTGAAGCAACAGGCCACCCTTGGTTTGTCCTTAAACCTAAGCACCTGTGATTGAAGGGCAGTCCCTTCACAATACCATCTTCTGCAAAGCCATCTTATCGCTAGAATAATGGGCAGAAGTTGTTCCTCACCCGAAAGAGACAAGTGTTTGTGAGGTGCTCAGTTCTGGCCAATTTACTGACTTATATTTCAAATAATATGAATCTTATGAACCTATTTTGCTGTAACAAAAGCAACTTTCAAACAGAAAAAGATCAACTGAGCTTTGTCGTTGAGAACACTATGATTAATTTAATAATCAGTTTTAATTCTTGCAAAGTTCTAGTCCCATTTATGTCTTTAATTCAAATGTTTCATAGTCACTCAGAGTTTTTCTCAAACAATTTGCATGTCTTTTTCAAAGTTTATTAGTGTCACAAATAGCCTTACATTAACACTGCAGTGAAGTTACTGTGAAAATCCCCCTAGTCGCCACCCTCCAGTGCCTGTTCGGGTTGAGGGAGAATTTAACATGGCCAATGCACCTAACCAGCATGTTTTTCAGATTGTGGGAGGAAACTGGAGGAAACCCACGCAGACATGTGGAGAATGTGTGGACTCCGCACAGACAGTGACCCAAAGCCAGAATCAAACATAGATGCCTGGCACTGTGAGGCAGCATTGCTAACCACTGTGCCACCGTGCCGTTCCTTGATTCCCATTGGAGTAATGCTAAGAGTGATTAAAGGATTGTTTTAAATGGAGCTTTCAGTCAAGCATGTGAAAAGAAATGTGCCCTTGGCAGGTAGGCACATGTGGACTAAGGCTGGTGCAAACTGCAGCCTTTGAAATCAGATTTCCATTTTCAGTTAAAGGACTCTTTTTCAAATAGATTAGCAATCACTGGCCCCTATCTAAACTGCAATATTGTATGTAAATGTTGCACGTAAAATGTTTTAATAAAGCTTGAAATTAAAAATGTACTTAGTTACTGATATTAATGAAATGGGGCTGCCTGCTCCTTACTGCAGAATGTACCTTGGTGTGATATTTCATAAAGACACTCATAAATCTTTGATGGATACTTAAATCAAACAATACTTTTTCTTTTAATTTTATAAATTTTTAAAATACATAGATGTATATACATATATACATATAAAATATACACATATATATATGTCTGTAGTGCATGTGAAATTGTCTATTACAATAATTAAATGTTACTTCTGAATTGATTCCATTCTTTCAAATTTAAGCCCAGTTTTTAAAAGTGTGATTCCATCTACTCATCTCCAACAACACAGGTATTGATGTGCTATAGGATGGGAAGTTAGAAATCATAGACTCCTACAGTGCAGAAGGGAGCCGTTTGACCTATGGAGCCCACAATCCCACCCAGGTCCTATCCCCATAACCCCATGCATTTTCCCTAGTTAGTCCCCCTGTTATCAAGAGGTAATTTAGCATGGTTAATCCACCTATCCCTTACATCTTTGGACTGCGGGAGGAAACCAGAGAACCCAGAGAAAACCCAGATAGATACAGACAGAATGTGCAAACTCCATACAGACAGTGACCCAAGCTACGAACTGAACCAGGGTCCCCAGCGCTGTGAAACAGTGGTGCTAACCACCGCACAGTCGTGCCGCTCAAGTTGAAGAACCAGTAAATGGTCAATCTCTGTTCCCTTCCAGAGCTTTCAAACCAATAAGTGCATGGAGAAGCAGTACGTATTGAGATTAGTTGGGGATGGGGGTGAAGCTTAGCATTAGTGTTGAAGAAAGAAAGATTTGTATAAATATGATGGCTGTGATCTTACCGCCCATTCATGCCATGCTCCCGCTGCAGCGAAGGTGGAGAATTTGGCGACAAGCCAAATTTCTGTTTACAGCAGCAGATCAGGAAAATCCTGCTGGCGTAAACAGTTGGAAAATTCCTGCCAATGCTCTTCATGATCACCAGACATCCTAAAGCCCTTTACAGCCAGTGAACTTTTTGAAGTGTTGTCACCATTGTAATGTATGAAAAATAATATTTAATTTATTGCTATTGAAGCAGTCAAAGATTAGAAATGTTTTTATTTCTCTTTGTTTCACAACAAACTTGTGATGGAGGCAATTTAGTTCACCTTGAATCCCTGAGAAAATCTTTAAGAATTCTCAGAGCCCCACGGATCCCAGTTTGTCAACTATCAGATAAGAAGATTGAAGGCCCAACAAAAAGACCAGTTGTGAAATTGACTGTTTGATTTCCCTAACCTGTACTCACACTCCTCGTGATGTTCCTTCTAAAATTAATGGGTGGAATACTGCGTGGAGGCAATTCTTGTGACTTTCCCAATATGTGGCCCCAGTGGAGTTCTACATTTAGAAAATCAGCTCTTTAGTCTAATAAATTCCTTAGGGAAATAAATTTTATCAGTTCATCCCTGGTCACACACATCCTCATCATAACAACAATATAAAATTTACTTGGAGGCGGGAATTAGTATGTGGGAAATGGATGAAAACACTTTCATTTCTTGCTGTCTTTCTGAATCCAATCAAACCACTTACCATTCCCTAGCCAATGGTAGCATGGTGACACTGCTGCCTCATAGCAGTAGGGGTCTGGGCTGGTCACTGTCTGTGTGGAGTCTGCACATTCTCCCTATGTCTGCATGGGTTTCCTCCAGGTTCTCTGGTTTTCTCCCACAATCCAAAACATGTGATGGTTAGGAGCATTGGGCATGCTAAATTATCCCTCAGTGTACCCGATAGGTGCCGGAATGTGGCGACTATGGGGTTTTCGCAATTAACTTCATTGCAGTGTTAATGTAAACCTACTGTGACACTAATACTTAAACTTAAAAGAATATGGACAAATTTTTCCCAGAGTTTAGTAATCCTGCTGCAATGAGGTTTGAGGAAATGGGCTGAGATGATTCACAGTCTGATTTGTCATCTCTGTGGAACTCACTGCCCTTTGTTTCGGCAAGGATAGGAAAGAGAGGTAGTGCCACATTATCATTGTTTTACACTACCATGCTTTGTCAGGGAACAGTTTTATTATTATGATAGCAGGAAGTACTGAATCTGACCTCTGGATCAAAAAGAAAGATGACAAATTATTTACAGTTCAGAAAGCACACAGCCCAACAGCTCAAGTAATATGACTTCCACATAGAAAAAATATGATTTGATGTCCCAAGGCACTCAGTTATTTAAATTTACCTGACTTGAGCAAATTTAATCAGCCCTCAATTCAGATGCTGTATGGAAGTAAAATATTTGTTCTGGGACAGAATAATTGCTGGCTGCTTATGGGTCAGGATTAATATTATCTATAGATCGTTTTTCAGCCTAGAATGTACTATCTTTTAGCTAGAGAATAGGGTAACTAGCAGGATACAAGAAGAGAATGCATTTAGGAAATGAAGAATTTATTTACAACAACAAAAAATCAAAGAAATCAATACACTAAGTAATGTTGGAACCTTGATCCTTAATTGCATGACACAAATGTAAATGGTTATTGGACTGTTAATCCTCCAAATGAATGGCTAGTGTCAAAAATTGAAAATGAGGTCCCCTGCAGTCATATGACAGAATGCATTTGAAGTTTGCAATATATGCAATTCGATCAAGATTAATTCAGTGTATTTTCTTGATTCTCTTATCCTTTATTAATACGACCTATGTCAGCTCTAACGAAGAGTCATCCAGACTCGAAACGTTGGCACTATTCTCTCTCCACGGATGCTTTCAGAACTGCTGAGATTTTCCAGCATTGTTTGCTAGTGGTGGGATTCTCTAGTCTTGCTGCTGTCAATGGGAATTTCCATTGACATCACCCATGACAGCAGGAAGCCCCAGGCAGTGTTGCGCTGCCGGTGGGTCCGAAGAATCCCACTGCCCTGAATGGCCAGAGAATTTTCCTTAGCAGCCCATCAATAAAAGACACATAGCTATAAAGTCAGGTTCATAATTGATTTGATTTGATTTATTGTCACATGTACTAGTATACAGTGAAACGTATTGTTTCTTGCCCACTATGCAGACAAAGCATGCTGTTCATAGAGAAGGAAAGGACAGGGTGCAGAATGTAGTGTTACATTCATAGCAAGGATGTAGAAAAAGATCAAGATGCAATGCTAACTAACCATTTGGTTTACTTGCATTGATCCCATTTGAAAATTACCATCAGTACAGATAAAAGTGCAATAGATCCTCATTGAAGGGATGTACACAATAGAATGTATATCATTCCTTTGAAGATATTCTTATATTACAGAAAAACAGCTGATTTAGAAGTACAGTTCTCTCTGTTAGGTTCACTGCTTAAATAAAAAAAGCCCCTGCTTTTAAGGACGTCATAACAGCACAATAATCCATTAAAATACAAGGCTTCAAATCTAGTAAAAGGTACCTGCTCCCATGAAGTAAACATCAGGAACCAATCTTTTAAGCTTGCATTCAATAGCAGTCTGCATTACACAGCAAAACCCAGAAAATGAAAGATGTAAAAGAGATGAGATATGTAAACAAGTCACTATCCTTAGTTGGAAACAATCTTGCAGATTAGTGTCAAATTGTCAACTCCAACTGATGTGAATTATAACCTAAAAGTTAAAAATGGGATCCCAGGCCAAGTTGGATCCAAAATTGGTTCAGTGGTAAGAAACAAAAGAGAATATGAACGGCTGACGAGTTCTGTGACTGTTCCCAGTGGGATTCTCCAGGCCTCAGTAACTTATCCCTTGTTTTTCATTGGATAAATCAAAAATCGAAACTTAAATGTAAGCGGCATGGTTAAGAAGATTGCAGACAATGTAAAAGTTGTTTGCCCACTTGATAATGAGGAAGAAAGTTGTAGGCTGCAGGACGGTATCAAAGGCCTGGTCAGGGAGGCAGAAAAATGGCAAATGACATTCAATCTGCAAAAGTATAGGGCAATACATTTGGAGAGGGAAAGCAAAGCATAGGCAAGCACAATAAATGATAGGATACTCAGAAGTGGAGAGGAACAAAAGGACACTGGGCTCATATCGACATATCCCTAAAGGCAGCAGCACAGGTAGTTAAGATGGCATACAATACATTAACTCTTATCAGCCAAAGCATCAAATATAGAAGTAGGGGGGGTTATGCTAGAACTGCACAAAACATTAGTTAGTCCACAGCTAGAGTACTGCTTACAGTTCTGCTCACTGCATTACAGGAAGAATGTGATTATGCAAGAGAGAGCAGAGGAGATTTATGGGAACGTTTCCAGGTGTAGAGAATTTTAGCTTTGTGGAAAGATTGGCTAAGCCCAGCTTGTTTTCTCCGGAATAGAAGAGGCTGTGTAAAATTATGAGCAATCTAGGTCGAATAGAGGAAGGACTTACTTCCCTTAGCAGAGGCCTTAATACCCAGTGGGTGTAGATTTAAAGTAATTGGTTTAAAGATTATAAGGAAGCTGAGGAGAAATGTTGTGTAGTGGGGGATTGGAAACTCACTGCCTGAAAGGTGGCAGAGGTAGAAAAACTCACTGTATTTGAAAACTACTTGAAAATGCAGACAGTGAACAAGATGTGGACTTGCCGGCGTTGGACTTGGGTAAACAGAGTCAGGAATTGAACCCAGGTCCTTGGCACTGTGAGGCAGCAGTTATCTGGGTTTGATTCCTGGCTTGGGTCACTGTCTATGCAGAGTCTACATGTTCACCCCCTGTCTGCATGGATTTCCTCTGGGTGATCCGGTTTCCTCTCACAGTCTGAATGACATGCTGGTTAGGTGCATTGGCCATGCTAAATTCTCCCTCAGCGTATCCAAACAGGCAGTGCTGGAATGTTACTTCAAAGTAACTTCATTGCAGTGTTAATATAAGTCTACTTGTAACACTAATAAATAAATAATCTAGACTAAAAGTGCACTCAAAGTACCTTTATGTACAGGACTAACAGCAGGAAAGTGAAATACAGCAGGAAAGTGAAATGCAGCTGGATAATTCATTCTCAGCCAGCACAGACGTGATGGGCCGACTGTCCTCCTCCTCTGCCATAAATTTTCTTTGTTTCTCTGTTTGTAAAACATTGCAAAGTGGATGTAATACGAAGAGTTAAGTATAGGATACAATCTGTCTTTAGTCTGAATGCATTTTTTAAGGCACTGCGCCCTCGCTTTAAAAGAGGTTATTTCCTTTTGTGGGTCATGCTTCTTCAAGTTTGCAATGATGCCAAATTCAAGATTTATGCGCCTTCCATTCAGTTTGAATTTCCAAACATTGAGCTAAACTGTAAACAACACGAGTGAGATGGTTTGCAGCTGATGCAAAATGCACATACGACTGAAACCAAAGGGATATTTTACGGAGTTTGTTTGTATGAAATCATACTTAGGATGGAATTGTAATTGAAACTTCTAATATATCTTACACAGCAAAATTAAAGAAAAAATATTTTACTACACTGGGGAGGCTTTAAATGACAATCTAGTCAATAAATCTTCATCTAACTTTGCACACAGAGCAAAATATGCCTGTTAACACATTAGGAAATTCATTATTGTGGTGACTTTATTAAAATATTTTTCTCGCATACAGGCCACTTGTAGCAAGTAGGTATTTCCAAGATTTAGACATTATTCTGAAATGCTGCAGAGCAATAATTTGCGCACCCATCCTGACCAATTGTTTTCCCCATTGTCTCTTCCTCTCATCTTGAGTATAATTCCACGGGTGTCAGCAACACTGGTGTTATGCTCAAGATGCCATTACCCAAATAGTTGTGTCAACAGTGGAGTTTCAGAGCTGGGATCTCACTCAACATCTGCACATAGCAGGAGGCATTGGATAGCAATGTGCAGGGGGAAACATGGCTGAAGTCAGCCAAAGTGCCCAAATGTCCTCCATTTGAGTTCAGCAAGCTCAGCACAAATTCTTTCTGGCCCAGAACCAAACTACACGGTACATTTATCAACGAGAACTATTAGTGAAGTTGTAAATAATTTTATAGGATATTAGTATAAATCTTTCAGGACTTAATTGAGCGATGGTGCAACCTATGAAAATCCAATTGCGATCAAAAATTCAGAACGTCATCAGCCAGAAACAAGACACGGAAAAGGGTGAGTTCTCCACTCTTACAGGAAAGAAAGTGTATTTTTTAAATTCATTTAGATGACGAAGGAAACGCGCAAAAATAAAATGCATTCAGAATAGGTTTATCTGCACACATAACCAAGATTAGTGTTGTGCATTTTGCAAGGATTAGATTATACTGACTAACTCTGATTCCACATGCACATCTTCTTCTAAATCCCCATGTATAAATTTCATGCTAGCAGCAGAAAGACTAAAAGACAACATAATGTGTGAAAAGGTGATTGTCTTTCTTTACACAGATGCACAAAAAAGGACTTTCCATCCCTGAGCCTGAAATTTAACAAGCAAGTATAGTGCTAATTACTTTAAACAGAAATTAAATTTTTCAGTAATTTTCAGGTCAACCTGAAATTATGTTTAGAGATGCCCATATAGCAAAGCTTAACACATTTGTCCAACATTACTCTGGTTGCAATTTGAGTAGAGGTGTTGAATACACTTAAAATAAGAAATAGTGTTATCTTTATTAAGAGCACAGTGGGACAGATTCCAAACTCACGCATTGAGTTAAATGTTATTTAAACAGGCCTGTATGCAGCGGTGGCTTTGTGAGCAGCAACTTCTTACCTTGGGATGGCTGTAGCTATTTAGTTTCTCTGTTTGAATGCTCTCCAGCCTCTATCTTTTACTTAAGTAGCACTCCAAGCGGTGCGCTCGCCTCGTTGATCCCAATGGGTGCTACACAGGAAAGACAGAAGTGGACAAGATCATGTCACATTCATAACCTGATACCACATTTTGCATCTGTAACCCCTCTCCACTCCCCGTACCGAAACCCGCCTCCCCAATTCAAATATTGATTTGATTTGATTTCTTATTGTCACGTGTACTGAGATAGAGTGAAAAGTATTTTTTCTTGTGCAGTATACAGGCAAAGCACACTGTTCATAAAGCACATAGGGAGAAGGAAAGGATAGAATGCGGAATATAGTGTTGCAGTTACAGGTCGGGTGAAGAGAAAGATCAGCTTAATATATGATAGGACCATTCAAAAGTCTGTTGATCGCAAGGAAGAAACTGTTCTTGGGTCTATTGGTACATATTTTGAGACTTGTATCTTTTTCCCAATGGAAAAAGATGGAAGAGAGTATATCCCGGGTGCATGGGATCCTTGATTCTGCAGGCTGCTTTCCCAAGGCAGTGGGAAGTGTAGACGGAGTCAATGGATGGAATTTTGCTCATTCCGCTTGCATGCTAGGAATTCCTCAGCATAATATTAAAGCCATATTAACTTGACAGACAAAAAAGAAATACTGGGAAAAAAATATTATCAGGAGTCTCAACATTTAATGGGTAATGGTAGAATTTCAGATACAATGTAGCACAGACCATCAGGACTGAATGAAGCACCGGACATAGTTCACAAAGTACACCCAAAGCCAAAGATGATTTGCCAGCGATCAGAACCCCCACAAACTATATTCATGGGAAATGTATAATTGTACTCTTAAATTATATACTTGAATGTAAATTACATACAAAGTTGGAAATTACAATTCCTTCCTTCCTGTGGCTTTTAAAATCAGTATCTGATGGCATTGAAATTCCTGCAAAAGTACAGCGTGTTAACATTAAAAATAAATGGAAATGGTTCAAAAGCATTGGGGAAAAATATTGCTTTCTGACAGATTCTCAGCAGGATTTATTCCCAGTACAAAAATACATTGGATTGTAACATTTTTAATTGGAAAATCGTTAGATTGAATATTTATTCATTTTATTTTTCCAATTATTATTATACCTTTGTTATGTTTTATTTAGCATATCTTTGATGTAAATTTGCAAGTTAATTGTAATTTGCATTTAATAGTGTTTGGGGCAAAGTTTGTTAGAGGTCAGGATGTTTTGCTTTCCATTTCAAAAGTATACACATTTTTTCAATTGCAAAACCTTTACAAGAAATACTTCCATGAAGTGTTTATAGTTGAATAAAGTCAACACCAAATTTTGCTGATGTGGACATTTCCCTGATCAAAGCATAGCATACTGATGTATAGGAGAATTGTAATCTAACCAAGATAAATGGAAGGGTTCACATCTTCCTAGTATTTTTCATTTTAATCCTTATTCCAATACCAAATGTTTATGACAGCAGTAGTCAGTGGAGCAGCATGATGGCATAGTGGTTAGCACTACTGCCTCACAGTGTCAGGGACCCAGTTTCAATTCCCAGCTTGAGTTCTGTGTGGAGCCTGCACGTTTTCTGCATATCTATGTGGCTTTCCTCTGGGTGCTCCACTTGCCTTCCATGGTCCGAAAGAGGTGCTGGTTAGGTGCATTTAGCACTCTAAAATTCTCCCTCAGTGTACCCTCAGCAAGTGTCAGAGGGTGGCGACTCAGGGATTTTCACAGTAACTTCATTGCAGTTTTAATGTAAACCTACTTGCGTTTATGTACCTATTTCTTTGCAGAATATATTGGCTTCATAGAAAATACAATTTATGTTGACATTTTACTAGAGTAATTTCTAATTCCTATTTTTAGTCTTATAGAAAACATATATTTGTTAATATTTTATGAGAAACTACATTTTGCATTCTTTTGGCTTTGGCTCACTTAATCAATAAATAGCTTAATGGACCCTGGAGTAGATATTTCTAACTGACTTATTCTAAATAGTATTTCCGCATATTCTGACTAAAATCCTGACATTTTTTTTTGTAAATCAGTTGCATTTTGAGCAGTTCTCAATTAAAATTGAAAGTGATGCTAAACAATGTCGAGGTTGTGCTCATTATAATAGTTTCTGTTTCATTTTATTGCCTGAGAATGACTGCCACAGTCAAATTTAGGTTTTTCCTTTTAATGAGGGAGTCTCGGCATCAATCAATGCCTCTTTTAAAATTCAAACATTCTTTTGTTATTCTCTGGCTGGTTCTGTTGATTCTTTGAATGTTTTTGTTTAAATAGGGGGTCCTGATGACATTATCAAGTGTACTGAATCTGGCACGTGAGAGAGTTAAGTTACCATTAGCAGAAATTCGCTTGTCAGCAAAGAGACCTCTGCCATCCCACCAACTCGGCCATGTGTATTAATTCAGCTTTGTTGTGTTGTCTTGCACAGTAACTTCTCATTGCCCTGTCCTCTGCTGATTTTACTGTTCAAACATAAATATTTCCCAAGACTCAACAGAAAGAAAAGAAGTGCAATGAGAAAAATAAGTCAAGGAATGATGTGTGATATCACGTAGGGGAGAAAGTGAAAATAAAAACAGAGGAGGGAAGAGTCTTAATCTTGTGGAAAGAATCAGGTGGTTGCAAAGAATTTTGATGGAGTTAATAAATTTGATTTGATTTATCATTATCACATGTGTTGGGATACAGTGAAAAATATTGTTTCTTGCGTGCTAAACAGACAAAGCGTACAGTTCATAGAGTGCATAGGGGAGAAGGAAAGGAGAGGGGGCAAAATGTAGTGTTACAGTCATAGCTAGGGTGTACAGTAAAATCAAATTAATATAAGGTAGATCCTTTCAAAAGTCTGATGGCAGCAGGGAAGAAACTGTTCTTGAGACAATTTAACGTGATCTCAGACTTTTATATCTTTTTTCTATTGGACGAAGGTGGAAAAGAGTATGTCCAGAGAGCATGGGGTCCTAGATTATGTTGGCTGCTTTTCTGAGGCAGCAAGAAATGTAGACTGAGCCAATGGATAGGTAGCAGGTTTGTGTGATGGACTAGGCTACATTCACAAATCTTTGTAATTTCTTGGACAGAGCAGGACCATGCCAAACTGTAATATATTCAGAAAGGCTGTTTTCTATGGTGCACCTGTAAAAATTGGTATGAGTCATCGCAAACATGCCAAATTTCCCTAGCCTCCTGGGAAAGTAGAGGCATTTGCTGATCCCGGACTTCCACAATTACAGGTAATGCATGGGGCTGAGGTGCAGTAGCACCAATACTGTCACCTGTATTGCCCTTAAGAACATGTCCAGGCTGGGATGGTTGGTGATTTTTAGATGAAAAATCAATTAGCTGTAACCCCTCCAGTCTGGAAATGCAGAACCGTGGAATTCTCTTGAGGGGGCCCACAAGCCTCTACTCATGGCTCTGCAACAAATCGTGAAACAGTGGATGTAATGATCTTTATATTTATTGTAATAGCCCTGCTTCTACTGAATATAAGAGCTTCACTGGGAAGTGTGCAGGGGAGATAGCCAAGACAGGTGATGCAGGAAGAAAAATCAGCTAATTAGGTTGTAATTAAAATTAAAAATCAAAGCCTTCAGCTGCGTTGGCAGTGCATTGCCAATCTTTCTGGGGAACAAAATTGTTCTCAGCTTTTCATACTAGATATTTAGTAAATAACGATCACCTTACTTACCCCGTCTGGGCCTGTTGGCAGTGCTAATTCTGCATCACCTGAAATCAGCTGTTTGCTCAACATCATTAATACCATTTTAGAATGCTACAGTATTTTAGAAATATAGAAGGTAGAGTACTTGGATAAGTAAAACAAATTTTTATTAGTGTCACTGTTTTATGCCTTGGGTGCATGTTTAATATTTTGGGAGAAAGAATGAGAAGGTGGATTATTATTTAAATGGAGAGAGACTGCAGAAAGCTGTAGCACAAAGGGACTTGGTGATCTTTGTTCATGAAACTCAATAAGCTAGCATCCAGATGCAGAAGATAATAGGGAAGGCTAATGGAATGTTGGCTTTTATTTCAAGGGGACTGCAGTATAAAAGTAAAGAGGTGCTGCTGAAATTGTACAAGGTACAAGTGAGACCACATTTAGAATACTGTGCACAATTTTGATCCTCTTATTTATTATCACACATGGTAAAGATATATTATCACTGGGGACAGAAGAGATTTACAAGGATGATCCCAGGTATGAAGGGACTGCCCATAGGGAAAGATTAAACAGGTTGGGTCTGTTCTCTTTAAAGTTCAGAAGAATAGGAGTTAATATCATTGAAACTTCTACAATTCTTATGGGGTTAGACAGGGTGAATGTTGGAAGGATGTTTTCATTCATTGGAGAATTTAGGATCAGAGGACATAGTTGCAAAATAAGAGAGTGTTCATTTAAGATGGATTTCAGGAAAAATTTCTTCTCTTAAAGAGTAGAATTTTGGAATTCTTTACCCTAGGAAGCTGTGGAGACTGAGTCCTTGAACATTTTCAAGGCTGAGATTGCTAGATTTTTAATGAGTAGTGGAATTAAGGGTTATGGAGATAAGACAGGAAAGTGGACTTAGTGACTGTTAGAGCAGCCATTTGAACTTATCAAATGGTGGAGCAGGCTTGAAGGACTGCATGGTCTATTCATATTCATATTTCTTATGGTTTTATGCTCTTATTTTTAAGGTTCACATACTTGCGGTTAGGCGTTTAACTCTATAATCCAGAAAATTCCCAAATCCAGAAATGCTTTGGTGTCAATCTCTCTAGACTAAAGAGATTCAAGTTATATAACTGAAATTCCTATACTAACAGCAAATAAATTCACCCTGCTTTGGAGCATATTTTGTCCATTATTGTTTCCACTACAATCAATGATTAATGAGGCATGTAATTTACACCTCAAATGGATGTATGGCAGCTAACATGTCATCATGGTCAGACATTTAAACCAAGGATCCTCCTAACCAGGCATTTTAACCTGCAATTATTTGATCATATTTCCTATCATTTCAAAAATTGAATAGTACGTCTTTGAAAGCAGGAGCATAATGACCATTTTAAAATCAAATAGCTTCAAGAAATTATAATTATGTTGATTTTTTTTTAAAAGATGTATTTTTGCATGGGATGTGGGTGTCTCAAGAAAGGCCAGCATTTGTTGCCCATCTCTACTTGTTCCAGGGCATCAAAGGGAAGTCAAGACTCAGCAGATTTTCTTCCCTAAAGGACATTATCCAACCAGATGAGGATCTAAAATAGTCAATGTCAGCTTCATAGACACAAGCTTTCAATTCCAGATTGGTTGAGCTTAAAATCTACCAGCTGCTATGGCAGGATTTGAACCAGGGTTCCCAAATCATTTGGCTGGGCTGTTGGATTGCTGGTCTATTTAAATTACCATTATGCCATTTTACCCCTTCAATTGCTGTTTGATTTTTCCTTGTTCCCTTTCAATTTCTATTGGGTTTTATTGCTTTGAGTATTTTGTGCTGTTCACACATATGTAGATGGGTTCAGTTTCACTTCTAACCATCTGAAGTTACTCAATTAAGAGGACTAAAGGCCATTCAACAATCTTATTAATTCAACTGTGATTTCATTCAGGTTGTTTTGTACTGTGAGTGATGGTAACAAAATCAAGTCAGTGCCTTTGTTAACAGTGTCAATGCCTACTAGCCCTAAACTGTCTTTGATTTGAACCATTTGAGTCAGTAACTCCAGAGTATTCCAGTAACATCGAACGTCGAAAATTTTCTTAGCTGTCTGCCCATGTACCATCATACTAAAACAAAAGGTTTAAAGTTTATTTATAAGTGTCACAAGTAGGCTTACGTTAACATTGCAACACTCCGGTGCCTGTTCGGGTACGCTGAGATAGAATTTGGCATGTCCAATGCACCTAACCTGCAAGGCCTTTCGAACTGTGGGAGAAAACCGGAGCAGCTGGAGGAAACCCATGCAGACAAAGGGAGAATGTGTAGACTTAACACAGACAGTGACCAGAAATCAAACCTGGGTTTCTGGCGCTGTGAGGCAGCAGTGCTAACCACTGTTAATTGTAATGGTTAGTGTAATAAAAATGTTCAAATTTCAGAACTTGTTTTCCTAATGTAACATTAATGTTGAGCAACTAAAATGAGTGGCTTTAAGTATTAGACACTTGTTTTCCTGGGTCTGGGTTCCATTTGTCTATTCTGGAAGTGAGAAATGCATTATTGAAAACTGACCCCAGTTTGGCTGCAAAACAAGCTCTATAAATTGGTCTTTCAACCAATAAAAGCTCAAACTCGTGAAAATCCACATGGTTCAGTCCTACAGGCATCATTGCTTTTGTAATTTTTTTTCAAGGGTTCTTGAATTCCCATGAGATGGAACATAAAGAACCTCCAAAGCTAAAGCTCTTTAGATGACTCAAGATGCAAAGATTAAAATGAAACAGATAACAGAGAGTTATGATAAATGTCAGGCTTGTAATATAATGGAGAATCAAACTGTAGAGAGTACAGAGGAGATCTGAAAAAGGAAAAAGGAAAGAGGGGCAAGAGTTATATAAATTGGAAACTGAGTGTAAATATGATAAAGGTATAAATAGTAAAAGAATCATCAAAGGGGGGATGGGGCCAAAAAGGAACCAAAATCAAAATCTTCTTTTGGAGTCAGAGGGCATAATTGAGGTGCTAAATTAATATTTTGTATCTGTTCTCATTAAAGAATAGGATGCTGCCAATGAAACAGTAAAAGACGAAATAGAAGAATCGGATAGAAAAAAAGTAGATAAAGAGAAAATTAGGAGAAGGCTGTCTGTCCTCAAAGTAGAAATACCACTGAGTTTGAATGAGGGAACGAAGAATGTGGGGGCTTTGGCACAAACTTCAGGACTAAACCATGAGCAGGCTATTAACAGTCAGGTGATATGGATATAGATAGACTGGTGAAATTAGCAAACACATGGCAAATGCAATTTAAGTCAGAGAGGTGAGAAGTGGTGCATCTTGGTAGGAAAACTAAAGAGAGGCAGTTTAAATTAAGTGGTACAATTTTAAAAGGTTGCAAGAGCAAAGGGGTGTGTGGATATCTATACATAAATCTTTGGAGGTAGCAAATTGAGAAGGATATTAAAAAAGTATATTGGATCCCTGGATTTATAACCAAAGTGCAGCCATAAGGATTTGATGTTAAACCTTTATAAATGACTGCTAAGGCCCCAGCTGCATTATTGTGCTGGTGTTCAACAGTCGGTTAACAATATTGTCCAGCCACCACACTTTTGGACGTTGGAGGAAATGTCGAGGAGATTTATTAGAATGGTACCAGGAATTCAGGACTTCGGTTACATGGAGAGACAAGACAAGTTGGGGTTAGTATCAAGGTGAAAAGGGTAAATGGGAGTTTAAATATAAGCGTAAAATGTCATTATAAGTTTTAATAGTGTAAATAAGGAGCAATTGTTTCCAGTGGAGGAAGGTTCAATAACCATAGGTTACAGTTTTAAGATATAGTAGTTGGCAAAAGAACCAAAAGAAATATGAGACAAAGAGAGTTGTTATGGTTTGGAATGCACTACCTGAAAGGGTGGTGGAGGCTGATTCCATAATAATTTTCAGAAGGGAATTGGTTACAGGCTTGAAGTGAAAAGAATTGCTGGACAATAGGAAAGAGTAAGGTACAGGATTAATTGGACAGTTGGAAGTGCTTTCAAAGTGTTGACAAAAGATACGATGGACCGAATGGTCTCCTTCTACACTATGTCATTCAGTGATTCTGTGATGACATCCATTCTTTAATAGTAAATTATCTCAGTATAATTTGAATATAGTGTGCTGTTCCACATTGACATGTAAGTAGTGAAATAAAATGTATTTTAATTTGCTTCAAATCACATCAACCCACAACTTTTTGTTTCCATTGTTAAAATGGCACAGGGCAGCATGGTAGCACAGTGATTAGTATTGCTGCCACACTTTGCCAGGGACCTAGGTTTGATTCCTGGCTTGAGTCACAGTCTGTGCAGAGTCTGCACGTTCTGCCCATGTGGGTTTCCTCCGGGTTCTCTGGTTTCCTCCCACAGTCCAAAAGACATCTGGTTAGGTGCATTGGTCATGCTAAATTCTCGCTCAGTGTACCCGAACAGGCACCTGAGTGTTGCGTCTAGGGAATTTTCACAGTAACTTCATTGCAGTGTTAATGTAAGCCTACTTGTGACAATAATAAATACACTTAAAATTACTCAGAAAAAAAACTTGATGAAAATGGAATACCTTACCACATAACCCTTTGCACATTATTTACAATATTATGTGCTGAATTGGGCTTGCTGATCGCAAAACCCTTGCAGGAGATCAAAGCAATGGGACATGTTTTTGAATGTTCACTGGAGGCTCTAATCTGAGTTGTACTATAATTCAGAGCTGCTGAGTGGCAGCCATTCAGCCTTTTGGTTGCTAGAATTTGAGAACAAAACAGTGGAAGAAAGAATGTAAAAAGGTTGAAGGGTCAAAACATGAATGCTGCTTGGAAATTTTGAGAGGCACAGAGAAAAAATCAAATTTATCTCTTGACTAAATGTGTACCAAATATGAATACTGACAGCACAAATTTCCAACAGGATAAGTTTAGCTAAGAATATTATCTTTCACAGCTTTCCAATATGAGCAGTGCTTTTCTCATCCAACCCTATTTTCTGAGATTTCCTTGCCTCTTTTCCTAAAGGTACTGCCATTTTCTGGGATGTGGCATCAGTAGCCCTCCAGTATCCATCTCAAAGAGTTGTTACTCTTCTGAACATAAGAACATAAGAAGTAGGAGCAGGAGTAGGCCACCTAGCCCTTCGAGCCTGCCCCGCCATTCAATAAGATCATGGCTGATCTGAAGTGGCTCAGTTCCACTTTCCCGCTTTCTCCCCATAACCCTTAATTCCCTTGCCTACCAAAAACTTATCTACCCGCGACTTAAATATATTTAGCGAGGTAGCGTCCACCACTTCAACAGGCAGAAAATTCCAGAGATTCACCACCCTTTGAGTGAAGAAGTTCCACCTCAACTCCGTTCTAAACTGCCCCCCCCCTCTTATCTTGAGGCTGTGCCCTCAAGTCCTGCTATCCTTTCTGAGCGGGAAGAATCTCTCTACCTCTACCCTATCCATCCCCTTCATTATCTTATACGTCTCTATAAGATCCCCCCTCATCCTTCTAAACTCCAACGAGTACAGACCCAGTCTATTTAGTCTCTCTTCATAGTCCAACCCCCTCATCTCCGGTATCAGCCTGAGTTTCGCAAAATCTGAGCAATCCAATCCTGCCCTCCGCAGCAGCCACATATACACTTCTAATAGAAATCTCAAGATAATGAGCAGAAGTGAGAAGCATATCCAGTTATTCTTCGCTTTACTAAGAGAAGTTGGTCTATATGATGCCCCAACTGAGATAAACTAACTCAATGGTTAAATCTGGGATCTTCTGGTATTTGTGGCTTGGTACAATGTTAGGTTGTGCCTTTATACATTAAACAAATGGGGGGACTTTAAATGTAATATTTGCAATAAAATAAACCCTGCTGTTAAGTAAGATAATTGTGATGATCACTTATGCACCAATCAATATATTTAACATCAATAGTCAGCAATTTGAAGTCTTGTTCATTGGGCAAATAAAAGTCAGTGCCACTGCCAGATAATGGGACGGAGAGCAATTAAGCTGCCTAAGGGAACCAGCAACTACAGCAGATAAGTGCCTACAATTCAAAGTATAACATTGAGCTGATCTTATCCAACTGCTGAAAAATACTGCATTCACATTTAATCTAAGCTTCTACATCATCGTAGGTATTGTGTTGGTGAAGAGAAATAGCTAGAAAGCTTTGAATATCACTGGATTAAGATTGTAGCTCTATCAGCAGAGGGTAAAGTGAGGGGAAGTTGGATTAAGGAGTGAGAAAAGGGCAATTATACCACAGGAATGTGAATGAGGGGAAAAAAAATCTCAGGTTCCACCTGTGAGGTGAGAGATGGAACAGCTCAATGAATGGCTTGTGATGCTCATGTGAATTGTATGCATGTAATGGTGAGAACCAGCGCTGTTGCAATCTCCTACTTCTGTCTTTCAAGGCTAGCACCATACTCTGGGGAAATTGCTTTGTGAGACCAGAAATTCCTACCCACAGCAGGGCTACACCCACCCCCCCTCCCCCAACAACAGAATCTGTATTCGGGAAAAGCTGGGAATGATTTTGAGGGGACAGGAGAGAAAGGTGCTAACACTAATTGAAAGGATCGGGAGAAGAATATCAGCATTAACTAGCAGCAAGGAGAAAAGAATGCCAGCACTAACTAACTGGGAGAAGGTCAGGGGAAGGGGGCAGTCAGCTTTGACTGAGTACTGGGGAAGGAGATCTTGTCAATAGAAAAGCGCCTTTATGTCATTGCGACAACTGAATAGAAAATGCAGTGAATTTAGTAACGGAACGCCAATACTTATTCACAATATCCCATAGTTTCTCTGTTAGAAATGAAGGGATATCACCAGTTTTAAATGTAAAGTGTTAAATGCAGGAGGTAACAAGAACAAGATGTATTTCATGAATAGTAAAATAAACTGAAGTTTATTTATGTCACAAGTAGGCTTACATTAAAATGAAGTTACTGTGAAAATCCCCTAGTCGCCACACTCCAGGCCTTATTTAGGTACACTGAGGGGAAATTTAGTATGGCTATGCACCCAACCAGCACGTCTTTTGGACTGTGGAGGAAAGCCACACAGGCCCAGGGAGAATGTACAGACACTGCATAAAGCTGTACAAGACCCCAGAAGCTTCGGCCGAACTGGTATCCAAGGTCACCATCACAAACGTCAGATCAGCCTACTCAAAAGTCAATCCACGGAAAGGGACTGGCTTGGATGGAGTACCCGGGTGAGCACTCAGATCCTGTGCAGAGCAGCTGGCGCGGGGTAATTGCAGACATCTTTAACCTCTCTTTACACCAATCTAAGATCCCTATCTATTTCAAAAAGATGACCATCATCTTTGTACCAAAGAAAAGCTAGGCAGCGTGCCTTAATGACTATCGTCCGATGGCTCTGACATTCACCATTATGAAGTGCTTTGAAAGGTTAGTCATGGCACGAATCAATGCCAGCCTTCCTGACTGCCTGGATCCACTACAATTCGCCTACCACCCCAACAGGTCCACAGCAGATGCCAGCTCCCTGGAACACCTACATAACAAAGACACCTATGTCAGGCTCCTATTTATTGACTACAGCTCAGCGTCCAACACCATTATTCATACAAAATTCATCTCCTAACTCCATGGCCTAGGGCTTGGCTGTAGGCAACTAGATCCTAGAGTTCCTAGCCCACAGGCCACAATCTGTAAGGGTAGGCAACAACACCTCCCCCATGATCATTCTCAACACTGGTACCCCACAAGACTGTGTCCTCAGCCCCTTACTACTCCTTATACACTTATGACTGCGTAGCCAAATTCCCCCCCAACTCGATTTTCAAGTTTGTTGATGACACTACCATAGTGGGTTGGATCTCAAACAATGATGAGGCATAGTACAGGAAAGAGATAGACAATCTGGTGAACTGGTGCAACGACAATAATCTCTCCCTCAATGTCAGCAAAGGGAGATTGTCATCGACTTTAGAAAATGTAGACATACCCCTGTCTACATCAATGAGGATAAAGTGGAAATGGCCGAGTGCTTCAGGTTTCTAGGTGTCCAGATCACAAACAACCTGTCCTGGTCCCTCCACACCGATACTATAGTTAAGAAAGCCCACCAATGCATCTACTTCCTCAGGGCGCTAAGAAAATTTGGCATGTCCACTATGACTCTGATAAATTTTTACCAATGTCCCATAGAAAGTATTCTTTTTGGTTGTATCACAGCTTGGTATGACTTATGCTCTGCCAAGACTGCAAGAAACTACAAAGGGTCATGAATGAAGCCAATCCATCATGCAAACCAGCCTCCCGCCCATTGACTCTGTCTACACTTCCCTCTGCCTCGGAAAGCACCCAGCATGATCAAAGATCCCACACACCCAGAACATACTCTTTTCCACATTCTTCCATCAGGAAAATGATACAGAAGTCTGAGGTCACGTACCAATCGACTGAAGAACAGCTTCTTCCCTGCTGCCATCAGACTTTGAATGGACCTACCTCATATTAACTTGATCTTTCTCTACACTCTATGCCTGTAACACTACATTCTGCATTTTCTCCTTCCCTTCTCTATGTATAGTATGTTTTGTCTGTATAGTGCGCAAGAAGCAATACTTTTCACTCTATACTAATACATGTGGCAATAATAAATTAAATCAAATCAAAACTTATGAGCCTTAGTCAGATTCCACATGAAGTATTGTAAGCTAATATAGAGTGACAATAAACAAAGACATTGGAACAATAGGGTGTTGTGCTATATATTCTAATAATAAAGTATTAGCCTGGTGGATAATGATACAATTGTAAATGCTCTAGTCAGCCAACATTTTGAATCCTGCACCTCATTCTGGTCACAAACTGCAAGAAGAGACATTGAAACCCCAAAAGTATTATGAAGATTGCCATCTGGGGTAGCCTGCCCTCTGATTGCAAACAATCCACCATTTTGTGAGCATCAGGTCATCTGAACAAGTAGTGCCATCTTATAGAAACATGCATCATCTCTTTCAAATGAAATGTTAAACCATTACACACCTGCCCTCTCACATCTCATGGCATTTTCTGAAGACTATCAGTGTTTTTCTAATGTCCTAACCAACATTAATCCTTGAACAATCCTTGGTCACAGGAACATAGAAACTAGAAGCAGGAGTACGCCATTCGGCTCTTCGAGACTGCTCCGTCATTCATTTTATTTCATGGCTGACCATTAAATTCAATATCCTGATCCCCTGTTCTTCCCATATCCCTTCGTCCCATTAGCCGCAAGAGCTATATTTAATTTCTTCTTGAAATCAGACAACACTTTGATCCCAACTACTTTCTGTGGTAATGATTTCCATACATTCGCCACCCCCTGAGTGAAGAAATTTCTCATCACCTCAGTTCTAAAAGGTTTACCCCTTATGCTCAAACTATGTCCCCTAGTTCTGGGCCCCCCCACATTGGGAACGTTCTTTCTGAATCTACCTTGTCTAATCCTGTTAGAATTTTATCAGTTTCTATGAGATCCTCTTTCACTCCTCTAAATTCCAGTGAATATAATTCTAACCGACTTAATCTCTCCTCATATGACAGACCTGCCATCCCAGGAATCAGCTTGATAAACGTTTGCTGCACTCTTCCTACTGCAAGGACAAAATTCCTCAGATAAGGTCACCAAAACTGCACACAAAACTCCAAGTGTGACCTGAACAACGCTTTATATAAGTGCAGTAAAACATCCCTATCCCTATATTCAAATCCTCTTGCTATGAAGGCCAACATACCATTTGCTTTCTTTACTGCCTGCTGTACCTGCGTGCTTGCTTTCAGCAACTGATGCACCAGGACTCTAAGGTCTTGCAGAGTACCAACGCTTTCAATTTACATGCATTCAAACAATAATTTGTCTTCCTATTATTGCTACTAAAGTGGATAACCTCACATTTATCCACATTATACTACATCTGCCATCAGATACCCACACACACAGTCTGTCCAAATCATGCTGAAGCATCTCTACATCCTCCTCACAGCTCATCCTCCCACCCAACCTTGTATCATCTGCAAATTTGGAGATAATGCATTCAGTAGCCTCTTCAAATCATTAATATATATATAATATGAACAGTTGGGGTCCTAGCACAAATCACTGCAGAACCCCACCAGTCACTGATTGCCAATCAGAAAAAGATCAGTTTATGCCAACTCTTTACTTCCCATCTTTTAACCAGCTTTCTATCTATCTCAAGACATTACCTGAAGTCCCATGCTAAATAAACCATATCGACTGGTTCTCCTCAGTCAATTCTACTAGTTACACCTTCAAAAAATTTCAATAGATTCGTCAAGTATGATTTCCCTTTTGTTATCCATGCTGACTTTATCTCATTCGTGTTTTGGGGAAAATTGTTAGATGTATTTCCATATATTACATCAATTGTTACATTTTAAGATTATGTCATTGACTGTGAATTGCTTTGGGACATCCTGAGCTCATGAAACAAGGTATATAAATGTTTAAGTTTCCCTGTTCTATCTTTCCAGCTTTCAGGTGTATTGTTGCATTCTTGCACTATTGGAGTGGATTGTTTTCTATATTTTACCAGAACACCGATGTAGCAGTTATTTCCTTCATATCATTTTGTTTTCAATACAATGATCATTTGCACTTAACTTTTCCATGTTTCTGAGACTTTTAAGTATGACAAGTTTTCAATATTTAGGATGGGTTTTTCTTTGTATTGCAATTAGGAATACATCAAAAATATTCAAGCAGTATGTGCAAATGTATTCTGACCTAATGTAGGTCCAGTTGTAATGACAACACAGCTATCAGCGTTCATCGTCAGTATTACTTAAAGCTGACAACAACATCTGGTGTTTGCCCATGTGCAGGTAACTGGAAATCCAGAAGCTGTCAGTAAAACTTTGTTACTCCATACGGTGCATTATTGAACACTTCCTAGACACAGTCATCTCTTTGATCCTAAACTAATTTTATAAGTGTGGAGTCTGATTCCATCAAGGCATTTAAAATTAGTGTTTTTCAAAATCATAAAGTTGTTTTGTAATACTTTTTTTCATATTTAGTTCCCCCCTTAACCATATGCACATGCCCCAATTTTTATTTTGTCTTGTTATCCAATGATTAAAATGTGAGTTATATTTTTCTGAGTTTTCTTTTGTTGTCTGAGAGCATTCTTTAATCTTGTTGATTGATAAGTCCTCCTGCTGTCTGCCCCACTACTGGGTTCCTCAGGTTACTGATAAATGGTTCCAAATTCAAAGTGACTCCCGCATAAAAAACATCTATGTTCTAGAGCTGCCACAACTTTAGGGACATTTGTCATCAGAGTGAGCATCATTCTACACTGCTGACTGAAAAGTTCAAACCACTGTAAAAATGATCAGCATTTAGGATATTAGCCAATCATTACACTATTTTTTATTAACTAGGCAAATTAGCTAAACAAATGAATTTTACTAAGAAATGTATTGTATTTTGTGGCACAAATAAGCAACTTTCATTAAAAAAAACTTGTGTTGATGAAGTTGCCTTGTTGTTCCAAGACAAATTGTAGAGGTAAGAGGGAAGGAGATGCTGAGGGAAAGATTAGGGGGATTGACTAAAAGCTGGGGAAAGAATTTTGTTTTAAAGAGTCTTCAAGTGGGAGAGTTAGATGGAAAGACTGGAGGATCTAAGGAGAAATTTCCAGAGAATTCAAAGGGAGGATGATGCACAAGAAGGCAGAGTCAGAGTCACTGAGAGTTTGTGAGACAGGAGATGGAGGTAGTGGGGAGTGAGCCCATGAAAGGACATTGACACATAAGAGAGCTTTAAATCTGAAGCATTGAGTTACCAGGAGCCAGTATAGCTCACTGAGAACAATGGTCAGGAGGAGTAAATCAAATCTGATAGCACAAGCGCTGATCCAATAATACATATTTTATTTTTGTAAACTCTTAACTCTCTTCCAGTCAGAACAATTGTGATCAATCATCATAATTTCCCAAGGAGCTATTGATGGCTTCCAGCTGCGAGGTTGCTTGTGTCAGTAATTTAATTTAACCAATTATGTACTAAGTTCAGTTTCACAGCAGTGTGAAAGATCACAATGCCATTGATTGCTAAAAGTTGAATAATGTGCACTTTTATTCAACCAGGAAGCTTAGGGCTGAAATAGGAGGTATAAAGTTTACTGTAGATTTTGCCAACAGTTCACTGGGTACCAGTTAAGCATAACCTATCCAAGCCTAATGTTTGGGAAGGAGACTAACCAGTTTCAGTTGATGAAATAGGAAATCTGTCCTGGATAATATTGTACCAGGTTGCAGAAATGCGCATTATTTAATTTCTGTTTATGGAAGTGCAATTTAGCAAAGATTTTTCTGAATCAATTATTGATCCATGTAAGAGAAGCTGAAATTTCTTTCATATTGACAGCACAAGGTTGCATCTTACTCTTGATAAAAGCAAATTATGTGGATGCTGGAATCTGAAACCAAAAGAGAAAATGCTGGAAAATCTCAGGAGGTCTGGCAGCATCTGCAAGGAGAGAAAAGAGCTGATGTTTCGAGTCCAGATGATCCTTTGTTAAACCTTTGACAAAGGGTGATCTGGACTCCAAACATCAGCTCTTTTCTCTCCTTATAGATACTGCCAGACATGCTGAGATTTTCCAGCATTTTCTCTTTTGGTTGCATCTTACCCTTCTCTGACATCTAATAGTGGGATTTAAATGATCAAACAAGCATATACAGTACAACTATACTTGCTCCTTTGATATATTCTGAAATATTAGATTCAGGCTTTTGGTTTGATTATCGTACATGTTGCAAATTGTAGTGTTCACTGATACTTATAAAATCTCCATGAAATACTTCACATTCTGTTAAATGTAAAAATTTTATTACATATCCTTTACATAATGTACCTGTTAAAAGTCTCAGCAATACAAAACTGTCACGTAAAAAATTACAGTATACAAAGAAATACCAGTGTACCCTTGTAATGTAAACAAATATATATTGTGACAATTGTGTACAAACACTGTATAGAAAAAAAGATGCATTCACCAAGCATCTGTCAATGGCCATAAAAAGTCTTTTGGCACGCACCTGTCAATAGTCAGGCATTTATCTAAGCCCTGCATTGTTACACGTGACAACTGCTTGCCATTAGTTACTCGTCAACTGAAAAACAGTTGTTAAGGATCATATTAACAGGTGTTTCAGCTTGCCCATAAACAGGAATTTTGTTTCAGATAGCAAGTGATGTCTGTTAAACCCATTGCACAAATCTTTACACATTGCAGGGCTCCATTGTTCCATTGAGAAACCTTTATGCCAGCAGCCCTCAGAAAAAAAGACATTTTATTGCATAGTTACACCATCAGAGACAAGCCCTTTATCTGGTGGGTTATAATGAATCAAATACTGAATGTTCCTGAAATCCCTTAAGGATTCCCTAAGGGAGCCAGCCTTTCCTATACCCCCCACCCCACCCCTCCCCCAAGAAGGTGGGAGTGTTGATATACAAAAACAGATTGTTAATATTGATAACAATAAATAAAAATCGCTGTGGACCGGCATAAGAGATTCAGTCTTATTATCAATATGCAATGGGGCTGAAATGCATACTGCAGTTCTTGCTGTGGAAGATCTTTTTATTTCAGCGGGCTGCACAGCACCCTGTTTCTTCGTGTTTGTGAAGGAGAGACATTCTGGAGAAAGTCTTGGAGCAGTTTTTGCACTGGTATTTTTTGACATCTGAGTGAGTCTGCAGGTGGGCTCTGAGGTTGGACCGATCTGCAAACGCTCTGTTGCAATGAGGGCAGGAAAAAGGTTTCTCTCCTAGAGGAAAGCACAGAACAACATAAGCAACGCTGTGAATTTTCGGAGGCTAATTGATTCCTTTGGGCATTCTTATTACAAAACTCGTGGAAATAACTGTTTTCTCAGGTCCATTTGTGCCCCAATGTAAAATAAAATCCATAAAAATTAAAGAACATTTTTGGCAAGGACAAAGGGTGGAAATTGAAAAAGGTTAAATCAAATAATTTAATCTCTGAAATGGTGATGAGGGTAATGCAGTCAAACATATTTAAGATATAAAATAGTGGTACTGGATTATATTAACAATGGAAACAATAATCACAAATTAGAAACTAAAAACAGAACCATTTTCTCAATATGTCCTAAATATAATATATATTTAATATATTGTATCATTAGTGCATTGGCGAATTAGCAATAAAATAAGGCTTAATATTACATCTTTAACAGAATATGAAACAAGCAAACCATCTGTCCCTAAAATGGGGGGGGGGGGGGGGGGGGGGCTGGTGTTGTGAGGTCGGAACCCAAACTTAAGAATTGCATCTTCAAAGAAACTGCGATTAAGGGTCGATTTACAAGGCAAAATGAAGAAAAAGTTCTCTTTAACGAATTCCTTTGAGGGCATTTGCTGTTACTTAAGAAGGTGTGAAATCAACAACAAAGTGGGAATTAACCCATGCCAGAGGCTGATAAATAGGTCTGGAGAGGCTGCATTGTGAAAAGTGATAATTCTTGTATTTAAAACGGATGGCCCCTATAGGTGACAGCTGGAGTCTATAGCTGTGCCTGCAGTGTACTGTAACAGGTGCACTGTACAAACTGCACTGCTACATCAATGCACCTGCCCCATGTCTGTCAAACCATTCACATGCACGCTCCTCCGGCAGGAGAACACCAGCACTCAGAAAGAATTAAATGCAACAGTGGTGACACAGAAAATCACACCAGGCTTTTTTTGTTGTTGTTGTTTTCCCCTAAGAACATCCTCCTTTAGCTGCTGCACACAATTGTCGGAGACAAAAACGCAATCTGGAAAGCCACCAACAATGTTTTTTTGCGGGGGGTAGAGGGGGTGGGGTTTGAAAGGTGGTTTTATTGCACCATGTGCGTCTTTTGTACCGACTCAAAGAGGAGTGAGTTATACACCAGTATGCGGAATACATGAAGCATGTAAAAATTCAAATCGATTGTGAGGTGCGGGTCATTGAGAGTGGCTTTGCGGGGCAAAAGAAAATTGAATGCAAACGAAGCAATTGGGGCAACTTCAGTGGAAGGTTTCACAGATTCGGATCCAGAGATGCGTATCTGTACGTTCACATCTCTCAGTACAGTGGAGTTGCATTTCGGATGAAGGTTGAGTGGGGGTGAGGGGAGAAATTGCAGGGGTCAGTGTAATTGTAATTCTAACCTAAACTAAGGCGAGCTACTGCAAACCAAACATTCGTGCCATTCACTTTTCAATTTACTGTAAAATGGAAAAGGGTTAAGATTGGCCGTAAAATCCCTGGATTGGAAAGTTAGACCCAAATGTGCGGGATTGGCCACGATAAATTGCTTTTTAGTGTCAGGGGGATTAGGACTATAAATATGTGAAGTTATGGGGATGGGACCTGGGTGGGATTGTTCTCGGTGCAGACTCGATGGGCCAAATGGCCTCCTTCTGCACTGTAGATTCTATGATTCTGTGTGGCACGCCATGGAAGGGTGTTTGATTTGCAAAGGGTGCAGTACTCACCAGTGTGTGTGCGAATGTGTCCTTGAAGCAGCCAGGGTCTGGAGAAGGCTTTGCCACAGATTTTGCAGACGCAGGGCAGAGTGTGGCTTCTGATGTGCATCTTCAGAGCTCCCAGACTCACGTACTCCTTCTCACAGTACTTGCAGTTAAAGGATTTCCTGGCCTGGGGCTCGCAGTGCAGCTGCTTGTGTTTGGAGAGTCCGGCGAAAGTGGAGTAGGACTTGCTGCAGTGGGCGCACTGAAACTTCTCCGCTTCCGTGGCCGAGGAGTCCGGGCTGGGAGGGTCCGAGGTCTTGCCGTCCTCTTCCTCGCTCGACAACGATGCCAGGTCGTGCGGCTTGCGCCGCTTGGAGCTGTCCGCCGGAGGGGGCTCGGAGCTCTTCTGAGCGGCGAGGTTGGCTTCGAGCTCGGCAGAGCAGAGGCTGGAGATGAGCCCCGTGTCCCACACGATAGTGGGGTAGTAAGCTGCCGAGGTGAGGATTTCAGGCTGGGGGATGACTGGGATCGGGTACTTCTCATAGAGGAACGGGGAAATGATCACTGGAAGAAACAAGCAGGCATGAGTATCAGTATTCCAGCTGCTCACATCTGTCAGCACACAACAGACCAGGAACAATTCTGACCTCCCCCGCTCTCCCAGAGTTATAACACTGGAGTTGATTGCTTTCCTCAGACTGGCAAAGTAAATGGGAATCTGTGAGGTTCATGTCGATATTGCCTTAGGCAAAGACTTCCCTTGTTTAATCCTCACTTTAAGACATAATCTAAAACACATCCTTTCCCTCTGATAACACAGGGAAAAAGACATTGCAATTTCACTGGTTTTGGAGTGGAAAAAAGGAATGAATTGAAACACCTTATTCATGGTTAACATTCCGAAAGAAAAACACAGGTTAAATGCCACCGACTTGTCTTGTTTCTTGCGTGCAAGAAACGATACTCTTTCACTGTATGCTAATAATAAATGACAATAATAAATCAAATCACCCGCTACCCTCACCTGTCTGGCTGTCCAGCTCACTGTAGTTCGGTTTCTTGGTGGTTGAGAAATGTTTCTTAATAAGGAAGGACCTGGGCATCTTGAGGGTGAGAATGGGGAGGGAGGTTGCCTAAGTTCTCCAAAGTCCTGTTTCAAATAGCGAGCGCCTCGGGGGTGAATCCACTTCGTCCTTTGAATGCAGCGAGCCCACTTGTGGAGAATGTGAGCGTTCTGCTGCTGTAAATATCGGGTCCAGGAGCCGGCTGGAGGAGGCGGAATGACTTGTATTTGTCGCCTCGCCATCCAATGGGATGGAAGCACCAGGAGGGGGAAGCCGAGAGACAAGGAGGGGCTTCAGCGTCGGGATCCGCTCCCAACAGGTGCCTGTACAAAGCTGAGGATCTCCTGTATACACACACTGCCCAATGACACTGGGGGGTGGGGGCTACTGATCGAAGCTCATTGTCTGTAGCTGAGGAACAAGAGTTCACAACCGCCCAGCCTTAGAAGGAGTTTAGAAGAAATTGGCACCGCAACTCTGTATTAGGTTAGGCAGTACCGTGCTGAGTATGCATCAGGTCCAATGTTATAAATGTTAGCTTGAAAACAAGTAACCAGAATTGCAACACTTCGGACGAGTCTCTCATTTTAATGTAAAACATGAAATGTGTTCTGTTCTATTTATTAACTCAATAACTTAGCCTCGTCCAGTCTCCCCCAGTCAGCCTGAACCGAGTGTCACTCAGGGTAAATCCCAGTCCAATATCAATTGTCCATTTGTCAAATTCCCTATTCAACGCTGCCAGGACTCACCACCATCCCTCCATCCCAACCTCCCGAAATTGCAATGCTTCGCAAGCGTTTCCAAGCGATGGACATTAATTATTTAGTTCGAGATTCGTGACTGATGTGTTACATTCCCTGAACAAAAAAAACCTGAATTGAGACGTGTAGTTGCTCGCGTAAAGCGTCCCAGATAAACCAGGGGAGAACTGCACTCCACCACTCAAGCAGTTGGCAACTATTCAGTCACAAATCTGAATGAAGGCCATTTATATTAGATAGGTATAAATACACAGCAGACAATGGGGTCAGATATGTATCACTGTGCACTGCCCTCTCTGCGCTGTACTTAGTATCAGCGGATAATGATTATTTTGACTTAACAATGTATGAGCTGTGTCTGAATATATCTCAGACACACAGGAATTAGGAGCAGAAGTAGGCAAATTCAGCCCTCCGAGCCTGCCCCAACACTTGTGCGATGTTGCAATTTGAAGTCACACATTCATTACAGCTGGAAAAATCTTCCCTGTTTGCCAAATAATTTTCACACGAATCGCTTTCAAATCGCCCCAGGACGTTCAAAAGACGCGATCTTCTGCAGACACGGACTCAATGCTTGGGGGCGCGGGCAGTGCATCGCAATCCGGGAGAAACTGGCCTGACTCTAAAGTGCACAATTCACGGGATGCCGAGCAAGTCACATCTTGCCTGCTGGAAGCGCGTCTTCTTCGGAGTGGTTGGCACGTACAGAATTCCATTCAGGCAAGCATAACATGGGTTTGCGACTCAAATTTCCTCTAGAGACATCCACCCCTCCACCCCCGTCCCCCGCCCCAGGCTGGAGCCACGTGTCGGGACAGGATGCACCTGCCTAGTAGCCCTGTGCTGCTGAACTCACCCAGGTGTGAGGACAGATAAGACAGGCGCTGGAGGACAGGTGCAGATGGGGAAAGGTATTCGGATGCCGGCCACTTGGGCAGGAGACCACAACCTGCGGAACCACCTCCCCCCTGCTTTAGATCGGGAGGTCCAGGTGGTTCCATATTCACCCTTTGAAACCAAATACCCTGTGAAATAACACAGCTCCACATAGCCCCAGCTTTATTAAAGGTATCCTTTGCTGTTCCCTCCCCCCCCCCTCGTTCATATCATTACAGAGCTTGAGACAATTAAAGCATGAAGCAAATGCAAGTGAACATTTCCACCAGCACTTGCTCCATTTCAGGACCCCGGGTAGGATACCTGGTGCCGGAGTGTGGCGACGAGGGGATTTTCACAGTAACTTCATTGCAGAGTTACTGGAAGCCCACTTGTGACATTAATAAAGAAACTTAAGCTTAACTTAATCTTAAACTGTTAAAGTAGCATCGAAAAAAAACTTTTTAAAATGATAAATTAGAAAAACGATTAAATAATTGTAGTGTGAACATAAGCTTTTTCCTCACACCGGATGGTGCAAAGACCAAAGAGAATGTAACCATTAAAGGCAGACACTTTTAACGAATTCAGATCCTCATTAACGCGCCAATGATGTGATTGTTCCCCAGCAGAACCTTAATAAAAACACACTGTGAAGAAACTTCGATTGCCTTCCTGAAACGGGCCAGAACAATGTAAACACGACAGTGACGCGTGCCGCAGTTTCATCACAGTTTGGGTTATCCATTATTTGGCACCGCTCATATGCAGGCAATATTTAGAAATGCTAAGTGGTGGCCAGCCAGCCGCTATGAAGCAGGGGACTGGATCCCGTTTTGCTCACGGGCTGGTTAGGTTGCAGATTGTCTGCGGAAAGTTCGCACATTGCCTATCATCCAAGCCCTACAAAAAAGTCCGAAAACACGTACCGACCGACTCAAGAACAGCTTCTTTTCTGCCAACAGACTTTTGAATGGCCCTAAAATGATTTTTCTCTTCACTCTATCTGTAATGCAACACAATCATACTAAATTAGAGTTTTCCCATCCTGCCCATCAGGGCAATGGTAGTTGAGAAGGGTGGTGGGGGCTAGCGGCGATGGACTATGCAAAGGTCCGCTGACCTCAGGCGGGACTTTCCTGTTGTGGGGCGTCAGAAAATTCCGCTATGCATTCCGCACTGTATCTTTTCCTTCTCTCTATGTACTCTATGAATGGCACGTTGTGTCTGTACAGTGCACAAGAAACAATACTTTTCACTATATCTGGATGCATGTGACAATAATAGATCAAATCAAATGCAGTACAGAAGGAGGCTATTCGGACCATTACGCTTGCACCGTTTCTCAGCAGAATATCCCACCCAGGCCCTATCCCGGTAACTCCCGCATATATATCCTTCTAATACATAAGAACATAAGAAATAGGAACAGGAGTAGGCCATCTAGCCCTTCGAGCCTGCCCCACCATTCAATAAGATCATGGCTGATCTGTCGTGGCTCAGTTCCACATTCCCGCCCTCTCCCCATAACCCTTAATCCCCTCGCTTATCAAAAACCCATCAACCCGCGTCTTAAAAATATTTAGCGAGGCAACCTCCACCACCTCAACAGGCAGAGAATTCCAGAGATTCACCACCCTTTGAGTGAAGAACTTCCTCCTCAACTCCGTTCTAAACCGCTCCCCCTTTATCTTGAGGCTGTGCCCCCTTGTCCTACTGTCCTTTCTGAGCGGGAAGAGTCTCTCCACCTCTATCCTATCCATCCCATTCATCATCTTATATGTCTCAATGAGATCTCCTCTCATTCTTCTAAACTCTAATGAGTACAAGCCTTTAACGTACACATTTTTGTACACTGAGGGACAATTTAGCATGGTCAATCCACCCGACCTGCACATCTTTGGACTGTGGGAGGAAGCCAGAGCACCTGGAGGAAACCCATGCACACACAGAGAGAATGTGAACATAGACAATTGCCCAAGGCTGGAATTGAACCTGGGTTGCTGGTGCTGTGAAGCAGCAGTGCTAACCACTGTGCCACCATATCGCTCAATGACTTCATCAGTGAGTTGGATAGCATCAGAAGATAGTTTTCAGGCATTTCTGTAAGAATCCAGTTGTTTATAAACTCGTGGGGATTCTAGTTCACTCCAGTTGCTTTTTCCATGGATGGATAGACTGGGAGGCGGGGTTAGAGTACAGACTCTTCGCAAGTACATTGTCATAGTGTTCATCATTCTACAATGAGCAGGGTGAGAACAATGCACTCATATTCTTAATGATCAGACAACCCCAATTCTTCCTGCCTGCCTCAGCTTCACAATTTTCAGATTCTAAAGCCCAAATGTAAATAATCCTTTGTGTGCGTGTGTGTGTGTGTGTGTGTGTGTGAGAGAGAGAGAGAGAGATGGGGGCCTCACTGGACTGTTGCTGAGGCATTGGCGAGTAGGGTTTCTTTGGGATCAAAATGGTTGACGGTGATGGAAGATTAAGACATTCTCCTTTAATGCTCTGTGACAGGTTTGGTCAACCATTACTTGAAGGCCTGACAGGTCTGTGGTAAGTTATGGGGTCACTGATGATTGACTAGTGGCCTGGCTCATGGATGGGGCCCATTACATCCCAGTGCCTCAGCAGGTCATAAGTGGACAAGCAGTGCTTTGTGCTGCTGAGCTGCATGGTTCTAGCTAGTTAAACACCAGCTCATTACTCCTGTGGTCATTCTGGGGTCTGCAAACCTCAGTTCTTGACAACTGGTGTCTATATTAACCTGGCCTTAGGCACGTCGAGTATGTACTTACAAGGGAAATGAGCATTCCATATCAAGCAACAGAAACTTTATTGTGCTGATTTCTCAATAGCTTGTTTTGAAAACTATTAAGCATCGTCTTGGGTTTGTGTGCATGCCAAACTGATCAAAATGTTTAAATATTGTCGGGATATCGAAATAATCCAATTATGGTCCAGTATTTATTTTCACTATGATAAATCCAAGGCTGAATTCAAAAGTAGCATTCATACTAAGTAAGATCATTTAAGATCAAGGTACCATACATAAAGGAAGTGCTTATGCCAGTAAATGCACACATTTTAGCCAGTTACGTTTATGAAGAATAAGCGTTTTACGTTAATAAGATGGAATCACAGTAGCGTTTAACGCAACATTTATTTGCCATATCTCTTTAGGTCCAACAACTTCGGTTTAATAACTGATTTGCACAACGGGGGACGTTTTAAAATCAATTTTGTAAACGTTGGAAAATTCAAAGAATGAACCATTTGATAGATTGTTTGCTCTGGCAACAAAATTAGATCTTAGCTGCGATTATTTCACATTTTGTTCATTTCATATTGTATATACTTTACCGTGGGTTTACAGATGCTGCCAATACTGACATCTACAGGTTACTTTTGGTATAGTGCATCCCGGCCGATACTCTTAAAATGATTAGCAATAATCATGAAACCTGCACATAATGTTCTTAACAGTAACTCTCTCGCATACTAATTTTAGACGCAGGACATTATAAAATGTGGAAAATCACCTTAGACTTCTGCAATAAAAGCAAAATGTTGCAGTTGCTGGAAATTTGGCACAATGTCAATAATTCTCAGCAGTTCTGGCAAGCATCTGTGGAGAGTGAAAACAAGTTAACGTTTCGAGTCTTTATGACTCGGATGGCTCTGAAGAAGTCATGCAGACTCGAAACATTAACTATGTTTGCCTCTCCACAGATGCTGCCAGATCAGCTGAGATTTTCCAGCATTTTCTATTTTAATTTATGTTACGCTTCTATGACATACTCTTAAGCAAAATAAACCTATAAGACAAGGGAAAACAGCAGTGTGATGGCAATGTCACAGGACGAGTAGTTCAGAGGCCAAGCTTTATGCTCTGAGGACATGGATTCCAATCCCACTGCGGCAACAAGTGGAATTTAAACTCAATGAAAGACCCCTAAACTGCATTGATGTGCAGAAGTATCTTGGAGTTCAAGTTCACAGCTCCCTGAAAGTAGCCACACAAGTAGATAGGGTGGTAAAGAAGGCTTGTCTTAATTGGTTGGGGCATTGAGTACAAAAGTCCCAGCGTCATGTTGCAGCTTTATAAAACTTTAATTTGGCCACAATTCTGATTGTCACATTATAGGAAGAATATGGAAGCTTTAGAGAGGATGCAGAAAAGGTTTACCAGGATGCTACCTGGATTAGAGGCTATGAGCTATAAGGAAACGCTGGACAAACTAGGGTTGTTTTCTCTGGAGGGGAGACCTGATAGAAGTTTGTAAAATTATGAGAGGCATAGATAGGGTTGACAGTAGAATTTTTTCCCCCAGAGTTGAAATGTCAAATACTAGGAGGCATGCATTTAAGGTCAGGGGGAGAAGTTTGAAGGAGATGTGAGGAGCAAGCTTGTTGGTACAGAGAGAGTGGTAGATGTCTGGAACATACCGCCAGGGGTGCTAGTGGAGGCAGATATGATGGGGTATTTAAGGGGCTTTTAGATAAGCACATGAATACGCAAGAATGGAGGGATATGGACCAAGGGCAGGCAGAAGAGACTAGTTTAATTTGGCACCATGTTTGGCACAACATCATGGGCCAAAGGGCCTGTTCCTGTGCTGTAGGAAAAGACAACCATTGGGCCCATCAAGTCTGCACCGACAACAATCCCACCCAGGCCCTATCTCAGTAACCCAGTATTTACCCTGATTGTGCATGCTTAATTGCCCCTTAATGTCTGGGGGACTATCAAACTAACCTGCACATCTTTGGAGTCTGGGAGGAAACCCACAGAGACACAGGGAGGACATGCAATCTCCACACAGACAGTCACCCAAGGGCAGAATCAAACCCATTTCCATGGCACTGTGGTGCAGCAGTGCTAACCATTCTGCTGCCCCACTGAACCTGCATGGTTTTGACAGTGTCCATTGGGGTAGTTTTTGGCAATTTTCCACATCTGAAAGATAAATAAATGACCAATTTGAATTAAACGTCGGTTTTCAATTTTAGCAAAAACTAGTCAGTGTTCACTGCTTCATATCATTGGTGCTTTTCGCTATTTTGTTAACCAATGGACAAAGATTCTTGGTGCCAGGTAATGTCTTTCTAAACTCAACCAGCAAAAGGATAACTATTTCTGGGACTTTCATGATATTTTCCTCTCCCAGCTCAACACAACAAAATCAATCACTCTTTCTCTCTCTGACTGTTTTAAATCAGCTACAGACTTCAAGTTCTTAAGAGTCACATTACGAATTTGTTTACTCTGGATCAGTTTTCTTCAACAATACAAGCTTGATATTTCCTTTGTTAGTCTACATAATTTCAAGTGTTCTTTGTGAGGTTGAGTTCTGAGATCGTTAAAATCAGGTGTTTGTTATAAGCAGGGTTCATTGTGTTAAAAATAATGTGTCTAATTCTTCGAGGGAGCTAAATTGTAATTACAAACATCTACATTCTAACTCCAGTTCCAAAGCTCCCTCTAGTGTGTTGTTTCAGGCAAATACATCCAATTTAAAGATATTGATTGTGAAACTGCGTGAAGTTTTATGTTGGTTTTAGGAAATAATCAGTATTGGTGGCAGTGGAATTTGTAAAGGGATCAAGTTAAGCTGGATCTTTGTAAAGTTCTGGAGTTTTCTGGTGGAGAGTGGGGTGGTGGGGGTGTGGGGTGGTGCAGGCAACATCTGTGTTACCTGTGTCCATCCCCTTGCAACCTGACATCATGAATGGAATTTGGAATCCATCATTCCAAGCTCTTCCATCATTGTCCAGAACAGTTTTTGCCTCAAGAGATGTGTACACCTTGGGGTATTATAGAATCTATACAAATGGAATTGGCTGTTGATATATAACTGAAAAGAACATAACTCACTGTCTTCTGTTGCAAATAGAACCATTTATATGCAGCGCACTAATGAAATAGGGTGACTGGATATAATTGCAGCACCGTAATGGTGGCTGTCATATGCTACAGTGCAATAAGTTGTGCCTCGACTTTCTGAAATTACGCCAGGCTATTGTAGAACTGAAAGCTTCATATTCAACAATGTATGTGTCAAGATCAGTTCAGCACAATTATAAACTCAACCCACTGAAAGTTATGAAATCACCATATACTGTTGGTCACATCATTTCATTAGAAGTCTTACATTTAGCATGTCCTTCATGCCACACCTTTCAAAGGCATTACTCTAGAAAAGGTGAATCCTGTGGTGTTGGATATCAAAAAAAAATTACACCTCAGAGCATCACGCCTCAGAAGTATTAGAAACATATAAAGCATAAAATAGCGTCCGGTAACTTTACAGATCATTTCGACCAATAGCCACCTCAGATCTTGCTAGAAATAAATATTACTAATTTAACAGAAACAAAAGTATCACAATTTAACAAGTAAGTACAAATAACACCAAGAAAACTCAACAATCAAATAGTTCAATTTTTCTTTTCAAATCTATTAATTCAAAGCTGGCAAATAACAAAAGCTGATGGATACCAATTGCTAGACTAACTTTATTAACTGTGTTTGAGCTATTGTTTTGATTTTGCAGCCAGCCCCTGGAAATACCCTTGAAATAGATAAAACAAAAGAAAGAGAAAAAACAACTCAAAATAAAACTTCCTTATTTCTCAAGATTCCATTATTGTACAATGGAAAATATTTTTCCTGCAGAGACCTCTCTCCTTGTTGGAGCTTATATCTGAATTAGGAGTACTTGGTTGGTTCTTGACTTATTGTATTGGGCTGTCTTATATGTTTTTATTTCATTGATGGCCTTGTACTTGCCCATATGGCAAGTTATATTCCATTTGATAGCCTGACTCAGCCAGCTTGACACACTCCCTAAAGTGCCTTAGGCCAACATGCTCCCTGCAATGATTTGAATCATCAAACATCTCATGCTCTTTTCTTCATCACATCCCAAATCATTCTAAGTCTGTCTTGACCCACCAAGTGTATCCACACTTAAGCAACAGAAAAATAGTGATAAAAGTAGCAGAAGATTCAAACAAACTGTGACACAAGGAGAATTAGGGAGGTAATGAAGCAGATGTAGTTCTGGATTCTTTGTGTTTTTAGGATGGAAGCTGGTCGGCAGACTATATCTCCCAGCAAGCTTGGAACTCTAGCGAAAGGACAGCAGAGGATGGGTGTGCATGTTCGATTTCGAGTTTCCTTTAACAGCTGCTCAGAGATGGCATAGAAAGGGTGACATGGGATCTGGAAAAATGGCGAGTAAGCTGCTCAAGTGGTCAGGGCTTCAGGCATAAAGACAAGCCCACATGACAGGATTAGTTGGGAGCAGAAGAAGAGGGTTAGCTACGTGCAGCTGAAATGTTGTCATTGGTTCTATTCATCTGGGGCCTGGGAGATGTTGAGAGCTCTGTGCTGCTGTGCCAGTTCAGTGAAGCTGAAAAAGTGTCAGCTCAAAGCAGCTGGAGGGGCATGAGATGAGCAAGCCCGTGGGAAGTAGTTGTCAGCTCAGCGAAGTTGAAGAGGCACCTGATCCGTGAAGCTGGGAGTTGGCTCAAAGAATAGGTCCATGAGCAGCGATTGTCTGCTCAGCACAGCCAGAGACCTGGGTATTGTACCGATTATTAGATGCTGGGGTGCAGCTTTATAAACCTGGTGGGACATATCCATGGGAGAAGAGATTGAAAAGCTGCAAAGTGAACAGTTGTTGGGGCAATTTGAGCTGGAATCCTTTTTCCTGGCTGTGTTTGAGCTGTGGTCAAAGGGAAATTAGATGCTAAATCCTCAAAGGAGCTGAAATCCCTCATGAGGGAGATAGAGTTCACAGGATTTTTGTGACTCAGTGATCACTGATGTATGGGTTGCCTGTTGTGACAATTCATTGGATCTGTCTTGGTTTCATCTGCCATTTAGCATGCACTTATGATTTATGTTTAATTATCTTTGTCATTTAGTTCATGTCAATTCTAGATATTAGTGTACAGGACAAGATGGTATTGATTTTACTTTTTTGACTCTTAGCAATGAAAATCTTTGGTTTTTTCACAACTGTGGAATCTTGTAGTTTTATTCTCCTAGTAACAGGGATTTCAAGTTGAATCTTCTTTACAAAGAGTGTTACTGGCCCCTATTTGTAATGTATCAATAATTACAAGTTCTTAATTTGCCATGGCATTGCTAACAGAAATAAACTATAAAATGAATGCATTATCAAGTAAAAATTCACTATAAAAGTACCCTAGCCCATGCACAATGCTACAAATAGCTTCATTAGTAATCTATAACTGCTGCAACATCTGAGTTGAAAACAAAAATTTCCCATGGAAATGCAGACATTGCTTTTAGTGATGTATTATCTTGATGCCATATTTCCACTGCAATTGCCACAAGTTGGATCATTATACCCAACAGATTCTCAAGAGGCAAAGGGAACTGAAATACGCACAAGCAATAAATAGCATTACTTAACCTGTTGAATATTTTCATTCCATAAGTTTTCAGCACCTCATTTATTTTTATCCATTAGTATCTGTAGATTTTTTTGCTCTGCTAGCCACTAGGGCCTGCTTGGCTGTAAATCTAACCATTTTCAGCAATCACCTACCTACTTTGACACCTTTCTGTACTTCGTCTAGTACTTCTTTTATCCTGGCTTCCATATATAGACCTGAAAAGCAATAGCTACTCATAAGTATAAGAGTTCTAGCAGCTCATAAAATGGGGTCCATATTGCAATGTGGGCCAATGTCAAAACTGTATTCAATCGCAATCTGTAACCTCATGGCCCAGCATATCACTCTACCATTAAGCCAGGGGGCTCAGTTTCAATAAGTATATAAGATCTTGCCAGGAGCATCACCAGGCACATCTAAAAAGGATTTGCCAACTTGAAGGCACAACACAGGACCACATGCATGTTAACGAGGAGCAGCAGCACGTACACACCCCATTGTCTCTTCCACTTTCTTCCGTTGGGAAAAGATACAAAAATCAAAGGTCATGTACCAACCAATTCAACAGCAGCTTCTTCCCTGCTGTCATCAGACTTTTGAATGGACCTACCTTGCACTAAGTTGATCTTTCTCTGCACCCCAGCTATGACTGTAACACTGCATTCTGCACTCTTGTTTCCTTCGCTATGAATGGTATGCTTTGTCTGTACAGCGCGCAAGAAACAATTCTTTTCACTGGAAGCTAATACACGTGACAATAATAAATCAAATCAGCATAGAACAGACAGATAAGCAATTCTGTAATCAACAAATCAGATCAAAACTCTGCAATCCTGTCACATCCAGTATTGGACAACGTGTCAATGTTAAAGACAAGGCTGAAACATTTGCAATCATCCTTAGCCAGAAGCGTCAAGTGGATTATCCATCTTGGTCTCCTCCTGAAATCACTAGAATCACAGATGCCAGTCTGCAGCCAATTCAATTCAGTCCACCTGATATCAAAATGCTTAAGCTACTGCATAATGCAAAAGCTTTTGGGAAAAGTTCCAGGTGCACGACTGAAGAATTTGCTTCAGAATTAGTACAGCTATTCCAGTATAGTTACATTACTGGCCTTTACCCAACAAATGTAAACTGCACAAAAGCTAATTCGCCCAATCAATTTATTCTCCATCATCAACAAGTCATGGAAGGTGTATTCAAAAGTGTTGTCAACAGCACTTGAGCACAAGTAACCTGCTCACCGACACGCTTAGGCTCTGCCAGGACCACTCAGCTCCAGACATCATTACAGCCTTGTCCAAACATGGATAAAAGAGCTGAATTCCGGGAATGAGATGGTGACTGCCCTTGACACTAAATATCATTTGACCCAGTGTGTCATAAAGGAGCCCCTAGCAAAGTTAAGGTAATTGGAATCAGCGGAAGGGAAACGCTCCAATGGTTGGAGTCGTACTTGGCACAAAGGATGGTTTTAATTGAGACTAATTAATCTCACACCCAGATCATCACTGCAAGAATCTTATGGTAGTGGCCTAAACCTAACTATTTTCAGATGCTTCAATGACTTTCCCCTCAAGATAAGAAGTGGGATGGAGGTGCTTGCAGTGTTCAGTTCCATTCGTAACACTCAATATATGAAATAGTTGGGTGTACGTGCAAGACTGGACAGTATTAATCACAGGTCGGTAAATGACAAGTATTTGTACCACACAAGTGCCAAGCAATTCCATCTCCAACAGGAGAAAATCTAACCATTTTTCCCCTCGACATTCAACAGCATTACCATCTTTGAATTCCCACCATTTACACCTTTGGGATTACCAGTTATTTAAGAGTTTACTTCTTATTAGTCACAAGTAGGCTTACATTAACACTGCAATGAAGTTAGTGTGAAAATCTGAGTTACACTCAGGTACAGAGAGGAAGAATTTAGTACAGCCAATGCACCTAACCAGCACGTCTTTCAGACTGTGGGAAGAAGACGGAGCACTTGGAGCAAACCCACGTGGACATGGGGAGAATGTGCAAACTTCCCAAGCCAGGGATCAAACCTGGAATCCCTAGTGCTGTGAGGCAGCAGTGCTAACTACTGTGCCGCCCAATGACCGAAACCCTACAAATACTGTCACTATAAATGCTCTGTAGTGAATACTTCACTTCCTGACACCCCATGTCTGTTCACCATCTAAAAGGCACAAGTCAGGAGTTTAATGAAATACTCTCCAGTTGCCTGGATGAGCAGTTCCCATAACCTACAAGCTTAAAACCATCCAGGACAAAGCAGCCCATTTGATTGGCACCCCTTCCAACACCTTAAACATTCACTCCCTCCATCTTAACTGCAGTGTGCACTGTCCACAAGATGCAGAGCAGCAACTTACCCAAAGCTCCTTTGACAGCACTTTTGAAACCCACTACAACCCAGGAAGAGGGCAGCAATAGTCAATGGGTTCACTGTCTATGAGGTTTTGATTGGCTGCTTAGCCCATTCAAATGATATGAATATTCCCTGGACACCCTTTGAGTTGATAACAGAATTGAAGTTTTGCTGGAGAAATGTGAAATGCCCACCACAGAGATAGTTAGACCTTTGCTGAGCAGCTTTCTTCAATACCAGCAGCAAGTGTTGTTGCTTTGCCACTAACCATGCACTTCAGGCCAATATGATTGTTAGCAATAACAAAAAAAAAGTGTACTAGACAGACAATATACCCGTAATCCAATTATTGTTTTATTAATCTTTCCAAAAGCTAACAGGGAACAAATTACATTACAGGGCAGTATGACGGGATTTTAATCAAAAAGCAAATATATCCACTTTTAAACATGATTAAAGTGCCATAATAATCCTCAGACTGAAGAGATCCTATTTGATAAGATGCAACTGCAATACGGTTTTTAGTATAACTTACAGTTACCTAACCTAATTGCATCCTGGAGTATTGTACTAATGATAATGATAGGCTTATGATAGGAAGAATTGTATTATCATCCCCAATACAAGTGTTTTAACTAAAGAATCAAAAAAAGTGCACAGGATAAGTTCATGGACATACTAAACTGCTACATAGCAGTAATCATAAAATTGAGCTTCTGGTCTCCGGTTGGATGGAAAAGCAGGTACTTGGTCTACAATCTCATATTTCTGTCCTGCAGAGAAAGTTCAATGGCTTCCTGCAGCATTTCATCCTCATCCACATTATAATCCTGCAAAATAAAAAAGTGCAAATTTATACATAATCATTTGTAAAGCAACTTGATAGCAGTGATTGTCGTTGTGATTTAAAAATCATGCAATTGGAGCAGGTGGTTTTAATTTTGGAAATCTGTTGGAAGGAAAGGTTATATTGCTGCAAGCCAGACTCAGCTTCACGAGACTGACATTAAGTAAGCCTCAAAATCAACCACGCAAATAAACAAATCACGACCTGAATTTATATAGCACCATTAACACAGTAAAATGATACTTCACAGGAACACTAATGTCCTGAAAGACTGTAGCTGTACCAGTGCATCACTCTCTTAGTCTACAAAGCAGCAGCAGCCTGGATTACGTGCTCAGGTTTCATCAATGGAAATCAAACTCTCAATTTTTCACTCAATACAAATTAAGAAACAAATCTTGTGCAAAATATCAAAATGGATAGCAAAAGATTCTATAAGAGGGTAGCTAAAGTCAACGTTGGTCACTTAAAGGACGAGACTGGGGAGTAAAAATGGGGAATACAGAAATGGCAGAGACACTAGAACCATTTCAATAGTAACAGATAATGTTGTTGGAAAGGAAGAACTTAAAACAACCACCACCACTAGGGAAATAGTACTGAGCAAAGTACTGGGATTAAAGGCAGACAAATCTCCAGGGCCCAGGGGCCTACATCCCAGGGTCTTAAAGGAAGTGACAGCAGAGATAGTGGAGGCATTGGTTATAATATTCTGAAATTTCTGGGATTCTGAAAAGATAGCAGTGGATTGCAAAAATGCTAACGTGATGTCCCTGTTCAAAAATGAAGAAAAAGGCAGGAAGTAGGAAACTATAGGCCAGCTAGTTTAATATCTCACATGGGAAATGGTTGGAATCCATAATAAAGTAGTAATAGGATATTTGGAAAGTCAAAATGCAATCCAGAGTCAGCATGGTTTTATGAAGGGATAAGTCATGTTTTGTTAATTTCAAAGATGCAACAAGCAAAGTGGGGATGTAGATGTACTATATCTGGACTTTGAAGGAATTTGATAAAAGGTGCCACACAATTTTGTATCATTTAAACAGAAATGAGGAGGAATTACATCATTTAGAGGGTTGTGAATCCGTAATTCTGCACCACAGAATGTAATAGATGCTGGAACACCAAACACATTTGAAGAGATAGATAGGTTTTTAATTAGTATTAATTAATGAGGGCTCTGGGGAGAGTGTAGGAAAGCAAAGATAAGGCTGAGACAAGATCAGCCACAATCAGATTGAATGATGGAGCAGATTCAAGGGGCAGAATTGTCTATTCCTGCTCATGTTTCTTACGCAAGACCATTCATTAGGGAGAAATATCTGTTAGGAATTCCCACAATACGGATCTCAGACTTGATGAAACATTGTTGTCCAACATTCCTGGCAGATGTAAGTCCAGCTGGTAGCCTAGATTCCTCAAAAAGGTGAGCACCCAGTGTATCAGGGACAAAAATAGAGAGTTGGAACAAACATTCGCCAGCCCTCAGGTGAACCTCTCCTAGATCTGTTATAAGTGGCACAAGTATCATACAGCCTTAAGATTCCTGGCCTAAGACAGTCAGAGGTTAGGGATTGAAGTTTTTGCAGGCATCATTCCACTGCAAGTGGGATTACGCTCGGGTTTACTGAAATTGACAAGTACCTACCACAAAAGTATCATATGAAAACTTATGACGAATTTTCAAGTGTTGTATCAAGTCTGCACTTCTGAAGTTTGGGTCGCCCCATGGCATTGAGGAACAAATTGGGCAAACCTGGGAAGAAACAAAATGGAATGCAAAAGGAATTCAAAAACATTGAGTCAGGAATTGCATAGAACTAAACTGAATAGTATTATAACAAATAATAATTCTTCCCATCATCCTTTAAAATGATCCATGACAAAGTGTGCAATTAGTGCAAGAATAAATTGTTTTAATATTCTGAAGATAGACAATCTGGAATGAAATTAGAATTGAAGACAACACCAGCTGAAATACTGGCACTCAGGAAAATGCTGTTGTAACAATCATGCACCCTCACGCACACCCCCTTGAAAGGTTTCAAAATTCTTCATATTATTAATCCAATTGGTACAGGTGCATAGGAACAGGAGCAAGCCATTTATTCCCTCAACTTTATTCTACCATTAGAACCACAGAAATATTACTGCATAGGAGGCCATTTTGACCCACCCTGTCCATGCCAGCCCAAGGACACCCAATGAGATCACAGCTGACATACAATTTAAGTCCAAAATACCTGATATTGCTCTATTTGGTTAACAAAAATTCAATCTCAGATTTAAAATTAACAATTGATCTGGCATCAATTGTCATTTGTGGAAGAGATTTCAAAGCTTTTATGACCCTGTGTGTAAAAGTGGTTCCTGAAAGTCTTAAAAATTAGAACTAGGCACATGCCCTGTAGCCCTGATCTACCCAACCATCAGAGACAGTTTGTCGATTCAGTGAGGAAAATGCCTCACTAGAACGTAGCAGTCGGTAACAGCTATGATGAATCTCTGCTTCCTATCTAATAGGTCTCATGCCCATGGTTTTATTTTAATGAACCCCCAGTGATAGTAAAATTTCCCAAGGCAAGTGGGCAGGGAACCAGATATAAAACTGGCCCATGAAGCTCAGTACACCTCTACTAACTCTGCACACCAGCTGCTGTTATAAGACTGGATTTGAAGCTCAAAGTAAAGAGAACTTTGACTTCAGAAACTCTCCAGCAGATGGATGAAAGAGATCCAGTGCAATCACTGAATGGAGGTGGAGAGGTCTCCTGAGAAGAAGCAGGACTATGAACTGGGCGATGTACTTAAAACCTTGTAAGTTGAGTCAGGCAAGCTATTTCACAGCATGCACTAAAATAGTATGAGGATTTCACCAAGGTCAGAGAGATTTATCTAAACTCACTGCAGGTTTAGAAGTTTTAGAAACATCAGCTCATCACAAACAGTTTATTCTATTAGATATAAAATATACAAGTCAGTAAGACTATTAGCTTCAAAATTAGGATTAATTGAATTACTTATAGCCTTTAACATAGCTTGCAAACAATATACCAAAATATTTGAATCCTAGAACGGTTACACCACTGAAGGAGGGCGTCATGCCCATTCCAGCTTTCTGCAACAGCATCACAGCTCGTGTCACTCCTCACCTTTTCTCGGTGGTGCTGCTGCATTTTTCTCTTCAGATATATTATCCAATTTATTTTGAAGGTCACCATTTTTAAAAATTTATTCTTGAGGTTGGGGTGTTGCTGTAAGGCCAACATTTATGAGCAGTACAGATGTAGTGGTTAGCACTTCTGCCTCACAGCACCAGTGGGTTCAGTTCCAGCCTTGTGTGACACTGCGGAGTTTGCACGTTCTCCCTGGGCCTGCATGGGTTTCCTTCTTGCACTCTGGTTCCCTCCCATAGTCCAAAGGTGGGTGGGTTAGGTTGATTAGCCATGGTAAATTGCCTCTTAGTGTCAGGGGGATTAACGGGGTAAATACGTGGGGTTACGGGGATAGGGCCTGAGTGGGATTGTTGTTGGTGCAGACTCTATGGGTCAAATGGTCTCTTTCTGCACCGTAGGGATTCTATGATTCTAATTGCCCATCTGTCATTGCTGTTGAGAATATGATGGTGAGTTATCTTCTTGAACCACAGCAGTCCTTATGGTGTAGGTACAGCCCCACTGTTTTATGTTGACTCAGCCTCTCAGGCCGTGCCTTCCAGATTCTAAATACATGCTGTGAAAAAAAAAGGTCTTCATGCTGCCATAGTTTCCTATTGTCATTTACTATAAACTGCTCTTCCCAGGTTCTCCACACATGTACGCCAATGGAACAGTTGCTTTCTACTCTGTCCAAACACCATATCATTCTGAACACCTCTATCAAATCTCATCTTTAAAGGAGAATGGCCTCAGCTTCTTCACGCAACTGGGGTCTCTCAGCCCTGAAACAAACAAACAAAGTGTTTTTTTTCCTGCACCCCCTCTAATCCCTTGGCTTCCTTCTTGAAGGTGATCTCCAGAATTGGAATTGGAAACAATACAATTACAGTTGAGACTGAACCAATTTGAGTAAAGGTTCACCGTAACTTTTGCACTCTTCTACCTCCATTATAAAGCCAAGAATCCTTTGTGGCTGTTTTATTCTGCCACCTTCAACAGTTTGGATTCATATAATACCCTTGTTCCTCTGTTTCTTCACCCTCCCTCTAGAATTGTATCCTTGAATTTATATTGCCTCTCCCCATTCTTCCTACCAAAATGTATCACCTCATACTTTTCTGGATTCATTTGTCTCATGCCTGCCCATTCCACAATGTCTATGCCCTCTTAAGATTTATCACTCTCCTCCACGGAGTCCACAATACTTCCAAAAACTTGTCACCTGAAACTTTTGAATTTGTGTCCTGCAGGCAAAGTCCAGACTATTAGTCAATATCAAGAAAATATCAAGGTTCTTGTACCAACCCCTGGGAAGCTGCACCAAATACGTTCCCTACTCTGAAAACCAATCTATTCACCGCTTTTGCTTCCAGTCACTCAGCTACGCTGCCACTGTGCCTTTTATTCCAATGGTTTTACCTTTGCTGTCAAGCCAGTTATACGGCAATTTATTGAAGATGTCATATTTACAACAATTCCTTGCAAGTCACACATTAATTTCTTACATGGTCCAACAACTTGGTGACTCCTATTAATCATAGATACACAAAAGGATGACACAAGCATTAGATTTCAATGCAGAGATTGTAGGAGGTCAAGAAGAGTAATGAGCATAGCAAGAGGAACAAACTTGCCATTTTGAATGCCTAAATTAAATAATCCGGAGTTGGATTAGCATCAATTGACTAAAAGGATATTCAAATTGCACAATCTTAATCTTTAACTTTGAAAGGAACACTTCAATATTACAAATGGAAACAGTATTCTAGTACAGAAAGACAAATTCCAACTGAAACATGAAGTCGTATGTGAATGAGATGCAAATCATCATAGGAGGGAAACAATCATTACCACTGCCAGCACCTTGAAAGAGCTAGTTAATTAGTACCATACCTTGCTCTATCCCCATAGTCCTGCAAAACTTTCAAATAATTATCCAATCGCCTTTTGCATGCATCTTCACCATCCTTCCAGGCAGTACATTCAGATAACTTGTTGCTTGGATATTTTTCCTTTCACTTCTAGTTCTTTAAATTGCCTTCATTCTGTCTTTCCTGTTGCTAGAAATCATTTCTCCTTATTTATTGTTATCATTCAATGATTTTAACACCTTTGTCAAATCTCCCCTTAAACTTCACTGCTGTAAGGATAACATAAGAAATAGGAGCAGGAGTAGGCCATCTAGCCCTTCGAGCCTGCCCCGCCATTCAATAAGATCATGGCTGATCTGTCGTGACTCAGTTCCACATTCCCACCCTCTCCCCATAACCCTTAATCCCCTCGCTTATCAAAAACCCATCAACCCGCGTCTTAAAAATATTTAGCGAGGCAGCCTCCACCACTTCAATGGGCAGAGAATTCCAGAGATTCACCACCCTTTGAGTGAAGAAGTTCCTCCTCAACTCCATTCTAAACCACCCCCCCTTTATCTTGAGGCTGTGCCCCCTAGTCCTACTGTCCTTTCTGAGCAGGAAGAGTCTCTCCACCTCTATCCTATCCATCCCATTCATCATCTTATATGTCTCAATGAGATCTCCCCTCATTCTAAACTCTAACGAGTACAAGCCTAGTTTATTCAGCCTCTCCTCATAACTCAACTCCCTCAACTCCGGTATCAGCCTAGTAAACCTCCTCTGCACTCCCTCCAAGGCCAAAATATCCTTGCATAAGTGCGGCGACCAAAGCTGCATACAGTACTCCAGCTGCGGCCTCACCAATGCCCTATACAGCTGCAGCAAGACCTCCCTGCTTTTATATTCAATCCCCCTCGCTATGAAGGCCAGCATCCCATTCGCCTTCCTGACCACCTGCTGCACCTGCAGGCTGGGTTTTTGCGACTCATGCACAAGGACCCCGAGGTCCCTTTGCACCGTCGCCTGCTGCAGTTTTTCGCCACGTAAGTAATAGTCCTTCCTACCAAAGTGGACCACCTCGCACTCGCCAACATTAAATTCCATTTGCCAGTTCCTGGCCCATTCGCCCAGCCTATGTAGATCCTTCTGCAGACTCTCCACACCCCCCCGCGCAATTTGCCGTTCCACCAATCTTGGTGTCATCAGCAAATTGACACCATACACTCAGTTTCCTCCTCCAGATCATCTATATAAATGGTAAATAGCTGAGGCCCCAGCACCGACCCCTGGGGCACTCCACTAGTCACCAACAACCCCAGTTTCTCTCACCTAGCCAAACGACAAAAGTCTTTCATCTCTGGTACCATTCTAACACATACTCTCTGCACTCTTAAGGCCTTGACATTCTTCTGAGAAACATGATATCCAAAAGTGGACATAATTTGAAGAACTATGTCCCGACCAGTGTTCTATAAAGATTTAGCGCAACTTTTTAAAATCCTGTTTGCTGCTTTTTATGAAGCTGAAGATCTGATGCCTTTTTAAGCAATCCTTTGAAAGATTTGTGCAGGAACATAGTGCTGTTTCTGCATCTGTTTTAAAACAGTCACATTTAGGTTAGATTGCCTCTCCTTTCCCCAAATAAATCTCTTCACACCTTTTGATGTACATTTCATTTACCACATCCTGCCTGTTTCATTAGTGTGTCGCTATCAACATTTCCAGTTTCATGTAATTTGCAAACTTTAAAATTATGCTCTGTATACCCAAATTCAGGCCATTATATCAAAAAAAAAAGCACTGGTCACAACTATTCAATTTTGTACTTATGTCCATAAGAAATGCCAAGTGCAGCAACACATTGTCTGACAGCTCACTGTACACCTCATGTCTTGATCCAAGGTGACACTTTCAGAGAGCAGATTGAAGAAATTTCTGGAGGACTTTTCCTCAAATTAGCCAACTCACCATAGTTGACATCAAGCTCATTGAGTAACGATTTGAACAATGTTGCAGAGCTCTGGCATGAGTTGAGTTGATTATCTTGACAACAACAGCACAGTGGTTAGCACTACTGCCTCACAGCATCAGGGACCTGGGTTCGATTCCAGCTTGGGTCACTGTATGGAGTTAGCACATTCTCCCCATGTCTATGTGGGTTTCCTCTGGGTGCTCTGGATTCCTCCCACAGTCCAAAGGTGTGTGGGTTAGGTTGACTAGACACACAAAATTAACCCTTAGGTGTCCCAGGACGTGCTAATTACCCTGCTAATCCCTCTAACCTGGGCAGGGATAGGGCCTGGGTGGGATCGTTGTCAGTGCAGACTCAATTGGCCAAATGGCCTTCTTCTGCATTGTAGAGATTCTATGATTTCTATGAACAGCTGTCATTACTTGAGAAAAGTCAATAACCTTGCTCACTAGTGTTTGTTGGTGGCTAACAGTGGTAACTGACAAAAGAGGGGAATTCATGATCATTTCTGCGAAGTGCAAAGCCTGCATTGACAGTGCACCATCAGTTGTGATTGAAACCAGTTTCTTGACCGGAATATTTTTCCTCAGTTGTGACATACCATTTAAATTCATTGGTAGACATCCTCGTCTCTTGTTCTCTCACAGTCACAAAACAGAGAGTGAGGAAGTCCTCTTTTGTTGTTCCATCTTTGAATACCATGTAAGCGAAAACAATCAGCTGGGCCATATTCATCATGTCTACTGATTCATCAAACTGCAGTGAGAAACATTCACAGCCTAAGTCTTGGTATATTTGCTGAGGCACAGTCTCGGACAACAATTCCGCCCTACTGTTAAAGCACCAAGGGACATGCTCCTGATGGCTGTCGTAAGTTCAGTTTTGTTTTAAGTTTTTGAATAAGGTGTCAAGAGCAACCATTACAGCTTCCTTGGTGAAATTATGTACTGCTAGCAGATGGCTAATGTGAAAAAACACTTTTTTTGCTAGCCTTGACTTTAGCCACAGCTTTGAAAAGTAACTGTTGAGTTTGCAATATTCCTTTTAATGCTCCTTTGTCCAAATAGTGCTGATTAAAAGGGAAATTTTCTTGAAGTTCTCCATGCATTGTCTTGTGATGCCATTTCAAATGACCATTTTTACTTAAATGTTGAAAAATGGTCTTGTCTTTGACATCCATAAAAAGATGTACACATTACTGCGCAGTTCTCCAGGTGTGGTCTTACCTTATGACTGAAGCATAACCTTCCCACTTTTGTAATCAATTTCCAAACTACAACATTCTATTATGTTTCCTAATTACGTGCTGCACCTGCATGCTAGTCTTGTGTGCCAGGGCACCCAGACTTCAGAGCTCTGCAATCTCTCCGATTTAACTGTAGAGCTTTTAGTTTTGATGTTTTTTCTTTAAGAACTCTGTGCAACAGCTGCATGGTACCTTGTGTCGACTGGATTCTGCTGTGGACCCAGTTCCAGCAACTGTAGCAGAAACCTGTCTGAAAACTTTGCCAACGGTGGGATTATACATATACTTTGAATTTTGTGTTTTAATGTTAATTTAAATTTCTTCTTTGACCAAAATAACCAGGTATTTTGCTTATTTCTATCAGAAATTAAAGCAACATATAGATGGTTACTATGTAAAAAGAAAAGTTCTTACTACACCAGGATGTCAGCTGCAGCTGGGTTTTAAGGTGTATTTCTTAAACTAAAATGTAACAACATGTGTGACCTGGTTTTTGGGAGAAAGAACAAAGAAAGATCATTCATGTCAGTATGTGATTACGTCTTAGTCACTTTTATTGTGCAGATCAGATTGCCAATTTTGATCATACAAATATTAGAATCATAGAATCTCTGCAATGCAACAGGCTATTCAGCCCATTGAACCTGCACCAACAACAATCCCACCCAGGTCTTCTCCCCTTAACCCCACCTATTTACCCTGCTAACTCCCTCCCCACCCCAGACACCTAGGGACAATTTAGCATGGTCAATCCACCTAACCGCCACATCTTTAGAACATACATTATTGCTGCTATCATGATCAGACTCAGCAGCTATCTGCTTAAAAAGACAAAGATGAGATCTAACTGCATAGTTGGGCAATTACTTTGTGCACAGAAAACAAAAGTTATAGTCTGAACAAGTAACAGCAGATATTCACTCATTCCAAGAATTTGGCCAAATATTAACTAAATTTATCCTTAGAATTAATAACCTCATGAGAGAAGCTCCTAAATAACTAGACTCAAGATGCAAATTCTATGGTCTTGAACTCTGCAAGTTTTAGCAAAATCAGAATTTACTTGTTAACACTATCCCTAGATTTTGGGGTCATATTCTGATGGCTTAGACATTAAATACATTGCTAAAAATATTATAGCACAATACCAGGATGCTCTCTCATGTTTGATCTTTGGTCTATGCAGCGTTAGCTGATCTCAGCTGAGGAAGTGGTAGTGACATTGCAGTTGGTCTCAGTGTTTCTTTCAGGTGGGTGAAACTAATGCAAGGCTAGGCCTTCCCTATCTTAACAACAGTGATATCGGGAGAGACTGTAAGGAAAGGACTGGTAGTTACATCTGTCAATACAGTGTTACAATGCCCAAACCATTCCTTATTAAAAGGCTATTTACCAGATTTGGAACTAAATTGGTAACATGGGGAACATGGATTACTGACACAATTAAAGTACTTAGATTGACCTCCTCTACATAATATATAGCAATCCTTGTAAATCTTACCATTCTTCCATATTCTCCTGTATGGCTTGTAATGCAATGTTCAACCAGGCTATCTTGGTCCAAGTTCTTTGCATTGCAGAATGGGCAGGTAAAAGTAAAGCGATTGGGGACACTGCTGAAAAATAATGAAAGCATAATATGACCCTCAGGAGTATGTCTTTGTACTAATTATATAATTGAAAGCTGCATTAAAAGAAAAACATTGCAAAAGAAAAAGAAACAACAGTAAAAAGAGAGCCAAAGTACTCGAGATCAACTAATTCTGGAGAGACCATGATTGGTGACAGCTGGAACCCTACAATTGTCTCCATGCTCTCAATTAGTGATGGGATTGGAGGGGGTGGTGTAACCAGTCTGTAAAACCCTTAACTGCTCTCAATCCCTACCAGATTTGGCTGCAATTGCCCTCTGTCCAACCTTCAAAAGAACCTGTTGAACTCATTTAGGTTCATATTTAGGACACTATAAATGGTACGAGTCAGCCTTATGTCCCTTCAGAGATGGATAAGTAATACTGTACGAGTCAGGTTTTCTATTTAAAAGCGGTGTCATTAATTAATGACAAGTCTTCACTAACCCACTGCGTGAAAAAAAAATCACGTGATTAACACACAGAAAAATCAGTTAATTCACAAAGCTCTCCATAATTTTTCCCTCATCCAGGCTTTGCTGTTCTCAAGGCTAAGTCAACAAGCTCATTTAGACCATTCCAGTTAGCAGGCAGCATGGCCTGTACACACCTCAGGGAACAGTTAATGGATGGAAATAATTTGATCAGGGTGATGGAGGATGCAGTGCTGGATCCAGAGAGCAAAAAGTCAATAGTGCACATGCAAAATGGAAGTAGGGCAAGCTGGAGGAAGACAAGTAGTGAAGCAAAGAGAGATAAAGAAGCTGGGGTAAACAGACATTGCACAGAAAAAAAAAATGGAAGCCCAAGAGGAGTGGAATGTTCAGCAATGTTTTAGGAAAATGGAAGGTGCAGCATAGCAGAATCTTATTCAATTCAAAAGAGCTAGGGAAAAGGAACATTTAAAATAAATCTGATAACATTTTTAAGAATGAAAAAAAAAGTGTGATTTAATTTTCCTGGCTGGCCAGTTTTAAAACAAAGACAGCATCTAAAAAGTGAAGAAAAAGCTCAGAATTTAATTCATTTGTGGGTCATGGGGGTCACTGGCTGGCCAGCATTTATTGCCCATCCCTAGTTGCCGGAGGGCAGCTGAGAGTCAACCACATTGCTGTGGCTCTGGAATCACATGTAGGCCAGACCAGGTAAGACCAGCAGATTTCCTTCCCTAAAAGGACATTAGTAAACCAGATGGGTTTTTCTGAAAATTGACAATGGTTTCATGGTCTTCAATAAATTCTTAATTCCAGATTTGTATTACCAAATTCAAATTCCACCATAAGAACATAAGAAATAGGAGCAGGAGTAGGCCATCCAGCCCTTCGAGCCTGCCCCGCCATTCAATAAGATCATGGCTGATCTGTCGCTGCTCAGTTCCACTTTCCCGCCCTCTCCCCATAACCATCCGCCATGGTGGGATTTGACCCATGTCCCCATAACATTAGCTGAGTTTTTGGATTAATAGTCTAGCAATAATGCCATTAGATCACCACCTCCAAGAAATCTTTGATTCACAGCAGCACTCAGTGGCCAAAACATTGGATAACATGCAGACTTAAAATGTTTTTAATGAGCAACTGGGAGGCTTTGTGGCAGCACCCGTTCTGCAGGGCCAGAAGCTCCAGGTTTGAGTCAAACGTCAGGACTTGTTGGCCATGGAAGCAGCATTCATAACACAATTCAAACATGCTGATAAACAGCTTGGGAATCTATCCACCATTCCCCCAATGGGTAAAAAGAAAGTATGCATGAAGATACTCTTAAAAATGTGCAACTGCAGGCCCAAGGGTAAATCTCAACTTTGTGCAATGGTAAGTCAATGGAAATAAAGTTTGGTGGGATTGAAAAATGGAATGCCGATTCACTTTCATCTGTTCCCACTATCGTCCTAGTCCACAGACTGTAGCGACTGAAAAACAAAGTAGAGTGCGAGTGCTCCAAATGTGAAAACTCTTATTAAGCATCATTTCTAGGTGTCACAGGCACTGATACAAGTAACAGGCAGACGCAATGAACATGGAAATGGAGTGTTATCAGAAAATGGATAGCATGCAAAGACCACAGCTTAAATAGAAAAAGTATACTGGGAAATTGGTAAGTGATAGCTTAATAGAAGTGTCATTGATACAGTGAATGAAGTGGCCTTCTTCTGTGTTCAATTCAGTTTTGAGACTGAGGTTATAAAGCGTCTAACCAAAAGATGAGGTACAGTTCCCCAAGCTTTTTGATTAGGCACTTATCAACCATCTACACTGAGTTCAAGAATTTCAGTTTATAACCACACTTCCCGTTTCTTCAGACGGCAGTTTTTAGTAACGGTTCTGTTATTTCCAGCTATTTGTTTCTTTACTTGTCCCATTACATTTATTATTATCTAAATTCCTCTTACCTTCAGCCATCACAAATTTTCCTTTTTATTCCCCCCACTACCTTTCCCCATCTTTGTATTTGTTTAAAATCTATTGCTTCTTGAACATTTTTCAGTTTTGATGGAAGGTCATTAATTAAAACATGAACTCAACTCAAATACTTATTTCGAGTCAAGCCACTAAAAATGATTCAATGACTCAAACCAAATGTTTGTTCTGTAATAAAAAGGGACAACAGCAGGCACCTATGACAAATAAAAGACTATCTGCCCAACATCCAAACGACAAATGCAAAACACAATCTAAAAAGCAGTGAATTCACATGAGCCAGGCTTCATCAAAGAATCATCTTTGGCAAAAAAAAACAAACAATGCAGTTCAATAGCTGCAACTTACTGATGAGTAATGAAAAATATTTGAAATATAGTCACCTAAGGCTGGGATGCTGATCCTTCATGGATGCTTTCACACCTTCAGAAATAAATTCCTGGTATTTTGCACATGTTGCAATATGGGAACGCAACTTTTTCATATAAACCTAGATTTAAATAACTTGAAAAAGTTAGTGGGTATAAAAAGGCAAAACAGAATAAAACTGCATGCTCTCAGCAACAGTTTCCAGTGTGAACCTTGTACTTCCCATTGTTTTCCTTTTATTCTTTCAAGGGATTAGAGTATCCCTAGCAAGGCCAGCATTTGTTGCCCATCCTAATTACCACACCTTTGAACCAAGCCACTTGGGCAGTTTAACATCAAGCATATTATTGTGGGTTTAGATTCCAGACCAGGTAAGGATCGCAGATTTCCTTCCCCAAAGCACATTAATGGACCAAATAGGTATTTGCAACAATTACTGGAGATTGGTTTTACATTCCAGGCTTTTATTAATTGAATTTAAGTTTCATCAGATGCTGCGATGGAACTTGTGCCCCCAGGGCAATAGCCTGGGTCCCTTTGGATTATTAGTCCAGTAACATACCACTAAACCACGTCACTACATCCTTGCCTCCCCATTTTTCCTCATCACACCTGACATTTCCTACTGTGTATGACCTTTTTGTTTGAGCTTTTAAAACTAAGTTGAGACTTCCAGTAAATACAAGCAGATGTATTATTGGTTTCATCATCATATTGTCTGTAATGTGGACATCCTAACGATGTGAAAAATGATCTACAAATATGCATTTTAATCAAAATTATTTAAAAACAAAATCCCTCATATTACAGACATGTGGTGCACTATCTTCATGGAAGATTACTTTTTATCTGGGAAACCAAGGATACCCTTGTCTTGAATATTACTTGTTTCAGTGTTCTCCAGCATTACAGTTACAGTAAAATGATATCTTGGTCACAGGTTTTCATTTTATAAGTTTCAATTGTTTACCAAAGTAAACACAGAAGAAAGTGCTATTTTACTGTAGATGCTGGAAGCTATCTAAATAATAGGACAAATTAGATAGAGCACAGCTGAAATGTTCTTCACCTTTCTTATGGCCATTTGTATTTCTAAATTCAGGTCTTTTGCATAAGCCTAAGATTTTGTCTGTTGTCCAAAATTAGCAACTAAGGAGTTGCTAAAAAGACATCTACTTTTTAAACTGATGCCAGTACTTTATCCCGATTCTCTTAGATACTCTGGTGTAATCAATTTGGAGAAAAAGGAGAAAGATTAATTATCTCTGCAGGCACCACTATGGAAAATAAATTCTTCAATCCTGCTCCTGCTTTATGCATCCTAGCCTGGGCTTAAAAGTAGAAGAAAATCACCCTGTATCTGATTGGAATATAATTCACTTCAAAAAGATTAGATACAAAGTTGATAAAGTGAACTAGAGACAAGTCAAATCATCCAACGTTTCTCTTATCAACCCAAGTATGACTTACCTGAGTCCCACAACCACTGCAGCTTGCTGGAGTTTCTTCTAGTTTCCTCTCAATTTCTATAGCTCTAGTTGCACCTTTCAGGGGAGAACGACACACTGCACAAACGGGCTTTTTTGGCTTCTGTAACGCGAACAGGCAATTGTTGCAAAATCTAATTAAAAACAATGTTAGAAATTATTGAGCTCAAATAGTAGATACAAAAAGGTGGCAGAATCAACACTGCCATTAAAAAATAATTATGCAAATAAAAAACATTTTAATAATTTCATATTTTAAAATTATGGTTAACAATATTAGTATTCCAAACATCTAAAATTATCTTCAAATCAGCAATTTAAAAGGAGCATGGGTTGCACAAATTGAATAAGGGAAGTACTGATACTTTTCAGACCCAATCTGCTGAGCACCAAATTATAAATGTTTTCCATAACAGTGGCAAGAACTGCAAATAGCTTTGTCACTAGTTTTGCCTGCTGGTTTAAACAGGATAACTGAAGCACAGATGAGATCGCTTCAAAAGGCAAGGGAGCCTAGGCAACTTTTCCCTATTGTAAGGTGTGGTTTAGAAATAGTTTTTGGTGACACAACAAGTGTCCTTAAAAAACTCAAGGGGTGTCTTGGTGTGTGATCTGTTCTTCATAGCTATGAGCTGTTGTTTAGAATTGCACATTAAAAATGATCATGAAATGTTGAGGGAAAATAGAGGGAGAGAAGAGTTGGGAAAGGCAGCAGTAATACATGGGAGTGTTGGGATGGAGAGTAGAAGTAGAAAGAACAGACAAGTGGGTGCATGCGCACAGGTGGAAAAGAGAAGAAAAGCAAAAAGCAGGTGAGGAAGAGCAGGAAATGTGTTGGAGGTGCTAGAAGGCAGGTAAGATAGTGCAGTGGATGAAGGGGAAGCAGAGAGAGCACCCATGTTGCAGCCAAGGAGGTGGAGAGAGGCTTTGAAAGTGAATAATTGCTAAGTAGCGAATGAGGGGAAAAAAGAGAACGGAGTTGAGGAGGAACTTCTTCACTCAAAGGGTGGTGAATCTCTGGAATTCTCTGCCAGTTGAAGTGGTGGAGGCTGCCTCGCTAAATATATTTAAGACACGGGTTGATAGGTTTTTGATAGGCCAGGGGATTAAGGGTTATGGGAAGAGGGCGGGAATGTGGAACTGAGACACGACAGATCAGCCATGATCTTATTGAATGGCGGGGCAGGCTCGAGGGGCTAGATGGCCTACTCCTGCTCCTGTTTCTTACTTCTTTTCAGTATCAGGTAGCTCTTGTTAGCCAAACGAGCAAAACTAACTCAAATTAACTTAGGGACAAATTAAGAGGGGCAGCCCCCCAAAAAGGAAGCGGGGGGGACGGCCCAAACAGAAACCAAAGTCCAAAGGAAACTTAAAACATTAAATCAAAATGTGATTGAGGGGGTCTATAACGCATGCCAGCCCCCTTATGTTCTTATAAGAGAATCCAAAAGGGATTGGACATTTTGCAAACAAGAAGGGGTATGGCAGTAAAATGAAAGTTACTTCAGAAACTGCCATAGTATTTTTGCTAATGTACACATACAACATATAGCAGAAACAACATTGCACCATGGTGTGTTCTGACATCACAGACAAACATATTACCCACAAGGCAGATCAGGTTCATGTTGATGGAATTATTGGCTGTGACTTGTATGTTTATGATGCAACAGTTGAAGAACAATAAACATTGCATCTTTATAAAGATAGAAAAAGATACCAAAGCAGGAGGAAAAAGAGTAAAATGAAAACTCTCAATCAAGGTTAGTCTTAAAACAACTCCTTACAAAAGAATTATGGACGATAAACAGACTCTGGGATCGAGCACAGCGTCTGTGAAAAAAAAATCAAACATGACAATGCAATTTTCTTGACTGAGGAAAATTCGTCCAGACACTATAACATATAGTCAAAGTCACGAGCTTCCAGGGCCACACTGGGACCTTATAAGCAATCAAATATAAAGGGCAGATTAAGAAATTTGTTGATCTTTAAGAAGAGTACAGTAAAACACTTTTTGTATGTTTAGAGTACAATGCACTTAATCATAGATATAAACCTTTTACTTGCATCCGGTTGCAGCGCAGTTATTATTTTTTCCAGTTTTGTAATATTCGCAATGTTATGAATGAGAGCGGGAACCCAAGCACTATAGATCCCTGGATTCAGCGCGAACCAGTATATCACAGAAACGAAACCGAGAGTATGATGCAGACTCACTACGACCGATTTCATGTGTCATAACCCATTCGGAAAAATACTCCGGTTATTCAACAAAACAGACGTTTTGCAATTTCAGCGCCGCTGTATAATAAAAACCAGATATAGTCCGACGAGTGTTAAAAAGGACAAACTTGGGCTAATTCTGATGCGATTTAAAAAAGACAAACAAACGAGAACGCAGCAAAATTCCGCCTTACACATGGTTGCATTCGAGTAGCATGGGATTTTCATAAATTTCGAGGCAGACAGGGCAAGTTAAAGCTTCTTCGCCACCTCCAGATGTTTCTTTGCGACGTGACGCGTCCTCTTTATAGTTCATCGCCATTTCTACTGTCCTCTTCCGCAAGTGGATAACTCACGTCAGGTGGAGGCGGTAACCCTGTAAAGCAGCAATGTTGTAGAATCAGAATTAAACAGCCTAAAGGAGGCAGTGCCGCCTCTCTCACAGGAGGACGGCAGCCGCTTTCTTTCTATCGCTTTTAGCGGCACAAAACACTTCCGGAGCAGTCTTCCCTCAATCTAAACTCACAAGAGAACTCCCGAGCTCCCTCTTTGTGTTTTTATATGTTGACCACATTCCTCATCGCTTTTTACCAACACCCAAGAAATTGGACAATTGCCAAAATGCAGTCTGGTTTCCCCCTCTGGAATGCAACAATCTAGAAGCAAATGTAAGATTAAAGGGAAGAAATTAATTAAATTGATATGCACCAGGGACTGAAAACATCTTCTTCAGAGTTTGCTCTATCACACACAACCTGATGCTTACTAGGTTGGACTATTACTGCCAGCGGCCTTGTTCTTCAGCCCTATGCTGCAGTTCTACATACAACACTTCTCTGCCACAGGGGGCCAGCCAATGGCGCATTTGGGGCACTATCGTGTCCTGACAACAAAACATTAATTTGAATTCTTCAGTAATTCAAGTGTAATTAGTGGATATTTCAATTCTTGGACAAAATGTGACAAATATCAGGAGTACACCACTGATGCCTTTCTTTTATCTTAACTCAGAAATAACCCAGTCATTAAGGTTCTATTATACTTGTGATTTTTTTTAACCAAAATTCCTGGACACAACTTCTATCTTCCCTAAGGACCCATTCACTTCACAAGGCTGAGAGCACAAATGATCTCATTTCTTTTCCATTAAATAACTGGAGCATGTTTCCCATAGCTTATACATCTCATTTTGGTCCTCGCTCCTTGGTGCATGTGGAGGTCAATTAACTGTTGCTGCAGACCATCCACCTCATTCACTTCTCAGATCAATACCTCCTGAGAAGAAGTGGGTTTTCTACTTCTGTATTTGCTACCGTGTAATTTTGCACAATCCATCCACTATAAGAGGTGGAAAATTACAGGCTAGTGAACACTAAAACATAGATTTCCAGCCTACATGGTGAGTGAAACAAATCATAATAACCACTGTACTCAAGAATCAATGTCCATTCACAGAGGTAAGGACAAGGTTAGAGATATAGACGGCTTCTAGATTAGATTTTAGAATACTAATGCATAAATATTATTAGCAAACCATTTTGAATCAGCAAGGATGAATGATATAGAAGCAGCCATTTTGATATATTCAAGAAGAGACTAGAAGCAGAGAATAAAGAAGGATGTCAACAAAGAATTAATTACTCAGCCATTAGAAGTAGAAAAAATGATAATAATTGCTTATGACCTTAATATAACTCCCTATAATTCAGCTGTGCTTTAAAGTAAGTAAAACCAAATACTTAGAAAAGTTATCATCCACTGTTGATCTTTCAGTGTCCTGAAGCTGTAAAAAGGAAATGAAAAGCCCCTATATCCTCTCCTCCACTTCTTGCAAAATCAAGGGTCTTGTCACCAAAACAAACAGCCTTGTGTCTATCATTGGTGCTTACCAGAAATGAACTGCAAACCCCAAAACACAGCAGCAAATGTTAGCACATTAAGTTGTTGTTGGTGGTCATGTAGACTAACAATGTCAAAAAAATAACAAAGTCACAGTAAGTAACACTAGATTCCAGACCCAGAAAATATACAGCAAGCACACTGTTCCCTTTCCTCAGTGTTCACTGCCTCGAGTAGCTACAAGACTTGGAGGCCTGCAAAAGCAAGTGAACTTCCTTTGCTCAGTAAGCATCATTGTCAGCTGTCCCTCAAGTTAAGGAAGATACCTATTCAAGGTTGTAAGTTTCTGCCTGAAGTCAAACTTTCAACTGAACATGCTGACATGTGCCCCCTGTATTCTTATGATCCAAATACAAAGTGATTCTCCGACATCCAGACACAGTGCCTCCATTGCGACTATATGCTAGGAAATCTCTACCTGTTGCCTGTAATAATTCTATTTAAGGATGGTATCAAATAGCTCTTGATTATGTCAATTATTATTTGATTTAACAGCATAGGGAAGGGACATCCAACATTTCTCACTGCTGATGAAGGCATTTCATGTTCTGACACTATTTTAAGGGATCACCTCAAAGCTCTGGGATCATTGAAAAAAGATACTCAAACACACTGGGGGATAGTTTTATGATCTAGAGCATCAGGAATTCATTAATGTTGGGGATATACCTAAAGCCTTCTGCTCACTAAGAAAGGAACTTGGAGTTGGCCGGGGCAAGGTAAAGACAGACCAAGGAGGACTGTCATGGATGAAGCCTGGGGACCAGAGACCAGCAGCCAATTGAAGTACTGGCACAGAATCCCTTCTGTACAGAAGGAGGTTATTTGGCCCATTTGGTCTGTACCAACTACAATCCCACCCAGGCCCTATTCCTATAACCCCACACATTTACCCTCTCTGACACAAGGGTCAATTTAGCACGGCCAAGCAACGTAACCAACACATCTTTGGATTGTGGAAGGAAACCGGAGCACCCGGAGGAAACCGACATGGGGCGGGAAAGCACCTGGAATGGGGGGGGGGGGGTGCAAACTCCACACATACAGTTACCGAGGACAGAATTGAACCTAGGTCCCTGTCACAGTGAGGCAGCAGTGCTAACAAATGTGCTACCATGTCGCCCTGGCAGTATTGGAGAGGGAGGGGTGATAAGAAGGATGGCATACCCTGTGCAGGAAGAAATCCCAGGAGAAAGACACTGGCGTGGTGCACATCACATTATGTAGGGAAGACACAGATAGAAAGGAAATAAATGACTAGCATTTCTATACTTTCGCGATCCTAGGATGTCCCAAACTGCTTTACAGCTAATGAAATACTTTTGAAATGTACTCACTATTGTGACGTAAATAATTAGTCAGACCCTTACGGGTTATGCTGCAATGTCTAGTTAGATATTAGGCACACAGGTTTAAACACAAACCCCCACCTCCCCAACCACCAACCACTCATCAGAGCCACCAGCATCGCTCTAACTCAGGAAAAATCTAAAGCATCTCTAAACTTGTAAAAAAAAAACTGATTTAAGAGGAATATAAGGGACATTAATGATTTGCTGGTGTAAAGCGCTCATAGATAGTTGGACCGAGTGGTTGGACTCAATGTTGTGACTTTATATTTCCAGGAACATTCGATAAAGGACCGCCTTGCTCCCTCATCTTCAAAGAAGTTGCCTCACAGCCACTTGCTTGTGATGTATAAATACATTTTACGGCGAATTAAAATTAAATACACGCTGAAGACATTATCAGTTGGTTAAATCAGAAACTTACCTGAAGCTGCTGTCAACTCTACACCGACCTCAACCCAATCAATCCAACGCGCAAGCGCAACGGCTCCTGAAGTACAGGCGCGCTAGCGCCTGCCAAGTAGAAGCGCGCAGGCGCACTGGTTCTTGCAATTATTGGTATGGAAATACGTTGGTCCCTGCCAAGTAGAAACGCGCAGGCGCGCTGGCTCCTGCCAGTAATCAGCGCGCAGGCGTGCCGACTCCCAGGGTTCAAAGGTCTATGGAGCTCACGGACCCGGAAACTGGCGCGAGCCAATCAGAGGGCGGGTGGGTGGGTAGGTGCCGGGCTTGGTGCTGTGGGAGGTGGAGGAAGGTGAGTGTGTTTATTCAGCATCTCTCATTGTCCATCATTGTGTCCTGCATCCTGGATCAGGACGGTTATAACGCAGCCAGACTCGGGACTATGGCGAGGAAGACACAACCGAGTGGCAAATGTCTCTAATTGAGCTGCAAGTGATGCTTGATGGGCTAAAGATGGCGGCGTCATATTAGAGTGCCAGTCAAGTGGACGTGGGCCTACATATTATTGTTGGAACTGCGTGTGATCTTTTCTGTGTTCCAGTAGCTGGATTGTAGTTTTATTGCTTGAGCGGGAGAAAAGGCCATGCCCTCTGTAACCTCTTGTCAGAGTTTTAATTTTAAAGCAAACATCCGTCAAACGCAGCACCAAACTGAGCAGTCAGGAAGTTGATGCACAAGTGTAATGAAGGATCAGTGCGTAGTTCAAATTGAAATCTTGATGATTTCGAAACTACGATGGTTACTCGGTGATGGGGGCAATTATTATGCGTTGGACAAGCGATTCCTACCTTCTGAACATAGCTCAGAACGTAGTTCCAAACCTGTTGAATTTGAAGTCGCAGAACCAGGTTTCGGTGTTCAGCGTTTCCAGATGGGTTAGTGCCAATAGTGCTACAGTATGTAGATTTGAGATGTAATTTGTGTAGCACAAAATGTGGTAACCAAACTCGTTGTACCATTCACAAGGTGGTCTGAAGAAATTTGTGTTGTTTAGTTGTTAAAATGTCAAACACATCCTGTGTGAATGTGGTCCACAATTGGTACAATAAGAAGCCTCACAAAACCAGATTAAAGTCCAACAGGTTTATTTGAAGTAGTGAGCTTTTGGAACGCTGCTCCTTCATCAGGTGAAGGAGCATCGTCACTCATCTGATGAAGGAGCAGCACTCTGAAAGCTTGTGATTCCAAGTAAACTTGTCCATTCCGTTCCAACATCGGCATCTCCATCTCAAAATAGATACAATCCAAGGACTAGATAGTTATGCAAAACCAACATCATAAAATCATATGGTTACTGTTAGTTTATATGTATATATTTTGATGTATAAGAGAATGTTAGGTGAGACTTCTTGCATGCATTTCTAATTTGTTGGCAGCAGCTTCAATGACTGATATTAACTATTTAGTATTGGAAAAGTGTTTTATCAATGAACTGAATTAAATTGTACTTAAGACAGGATTTTGAAATTCAGTGTATTCCATAGATGGTAACAATAGATGCAAAGGAGATTACACTTTCCCTTTAGAGAAAATATTTAATCTGTACCATTCCCTTGATCTTAACTAATTGCTGTAAGATTATGGAATTTTGATTAACTTTAAAAAAAGTGTGCAGACTCCAGTACTGTTTTTGTGTTCCATTTTGACTAAGATCCTGCCCGATCTATTGCCTGATGATTGACCCGCCTCTGGTTTGATGGGGATGGTTTCTGTCTGGGTGGGGGTGGGGAGGTGATTGCTGTAGGCTCTGAGATTATGGGAAAGGGAGGTGGTGGTCCCCTTTAGATCAGTAAGAAGTCTCACAACAAGTGCATGCAGGTCTACTCGCCTGATGATGAAGCAGCGTTCCAAAAGCTCGTGCTTCCAAATAAACCTGTTGGACTTTAACCTGGTGTTGTGAGACTTCTTACTGTGCCCACCCCAGTCCAACGCCAGCATTGCCACATCATGGCTCCCTTTAGGACTAGGCATCTCATTGTCTGTATTCGATGCCTCTTCCGCTAAACGGTCATCATCATCGACTGTGATAGATGCAATTTCACCCTTTCTATTTCTCTGCAGCATATTGTGGTGGGCTATCACTGGGCAGCGATCCTGATTATTCTGATGTAGGACTTTTACTGTTCCTTTATGATCCATGTTTTCATGGGTTATCTGGCAAGCTTCTGATTCCACCACACCTTTTGCTCTTGCTGCTTGTTCTTGGTAAATTCTTTCACACTGACTTTGGAACTGAGCCATGTGTGTCACATATTCCTCACCTGTCGTCTTCGTTCAATCATTTTTCTAATTCAGGAACTCCCCCTTCAAGGGCATCTTTCTGGAGGGCATAATTTTCCTTTTCAGTCTCATGAAGTGATCTGGCCGACAAACAATTATCAAAGGCTTTTCAACCTTACTGGCCTTCTTGCCTAGTTGTTTCATAGTTCCTCTCATAACTGATTCCCAGTGGATCTCAGGCCCTCTAGAGAGAGTTCAGGAAACTTTGTGTAGTCCAGCCATTTTCCCTGTAGATACTACCGAAGAACCTCATTCCCATTGTGTCTACAAGCTTTTGGGGGTTCCAGCTCAACTTTGGCTTTAATGCAACCACTTTAATCAAAGCCACCCGGGGTGCCAAAATGTTGATCGAGACCCTGCTTAGGTAGGCACAATAAAGACATCTAAATTTTGTGCAACTCTACTTCATTCAGAAGAGCTAGCTTAATCGTGATTTCTGAGAATATGGTACAGGGATGACTCAGACTCGCTACTGAGATCTAAGTATTACTCACACTAGTGACAGAGATAGCCAGGCTTCAGTGTGTTTGATGATCGGTGTGGTCATGATGGACTGAAGGTCTCTTTCTGTGCTGTAAAACTCTATGATTCTATGGTCGTCATCTCTGAACTCCGAGTTCAGGATATTCTTTCTACTATGGTCATTCTTCTCTATAAGCTCAGAGCTCAGGATTGTCCTTCTGTAATGGTGGTTCCCAGATTGTAGCATTGTTTACATGCTCCAAGAGCCCTTCTCTTGTACAGAGTCAGTGAAGTGATCAACCACCACATATCCCACTTGGTCTCTGTCAGGTTTTGCTCTGGGTTCACAAAATGTCCTTAGTTGGCATTTTTCTAATGTATTTGCCTGTTGCAACTTGGATGCATTGGCTACAGTTGTACATAGATAGTTCAGCTGAAAGCTCCACACACTGTTTACTTAACAGATATTGGCCTCCATGCATTTCACAACGTGCTTTGGGCTTACCTACTTTCAGGGTTAAAAATAAAATCCAAAATCAATATTGACATGGAAGAGAAATTGTACGCACTTGCGTTATAAATAGATTGTGATATCTGAAAATTCCCCTTTTTTTGCATTAGTGCAAAGCTCACCTGAGATGTAATATACATTTAATTCTTGCATAAGAGATAAAGAGGCTATCTCTTGTCAGTTCTTATTTCTTATTCTTTTAGTGTTTGGTTTTCTTTCTAACACCAAGTTGTGTTGGGTAATTCAAATATTGAAGCTCAGGAGCAAAGATTGCTGAAGTGGAATTTGAAAAATAAAGCTCCCACTAATCATGCAGTTCACGCCCAGTGTGGGACGAGCTAGCATTTTAGTTATGACCGATGTAGTGTTGTTATGCAGTAACAATGCTTTTTGTTCCTTAAAAAACCTGGCTCAAGTCTTGTCTCACAGAAATATAAAAACACTAATCTAATTGATAGAAATTTGAAACTATACAGTCACAAAGCTTGGCAAAGAAGAATAATATTTTGTATATGAACAGTAATTGTTTGTAGTTCACTGATTTGTACTGAAATGTATAATTAAGGATAAAATTCAGACTGTTGGGTAAATCTTTTTGCACCAGTTTTGAATGACAAATATTAAATGGCAACATTTGGTGTTGTGATGGGGGCTAAGGTAGCTTTGGTCTGTACTTTTCTGAATTGCATCTACAATTTCAAGTAAATCTGTTTAAAATTTTTCCAGCGACACATTTAAGTGGGATATACTTACCATTTTTTTTTTGCATTCCTTTAAAGACCTGTGTCCATTACGTAACAAGTTTTTTTTAATGATTTCAGTAAGAAATAAACTTGATCAGGAGTTAGGTTTTTGGTTTAAAACATATTGGAATATTTGTACTCCCATTTAACTGAACTGAAATCTCAAATGTGTCCTGCATCATTTTAAAGGTGTTCTTCACATTTTTTGTTTGGAGAAAACCACACATACACCTCCCAAGAAAACATGCTAGCACTATAGGATTGGGTATTCCATCAAGTCAGATGGAAAAGGCCGATAGGTTTGCAGATGCATACCAGCCTTAAACCTGAGTCATCTTTAAACCTAACTGACTTTACTTTCGAAAATTTATTGAACACTTTTCTGTTCTTAATATTCTGGAAACTCTATTGTAGTGTGTTGCAAAAAAAAAAATTGGCTTTAAGTATTTGCATTCCAGTTTTGCATGTTGGCATCTTTTGCAGCTGCTAATGACTCATTTTGATCTGCTTTGGTTAGTTTTATATTATAAAATTTTAACTACATATTGACTGATGAGTTAGATTTTTGCAATTTCCTTTTGAGATTGGATTCTTATTTCATAGCTTTAGGATAAAGATCGAGTAATTTGATGGATTAAAATGTAGCCTAACTGTTAGTTACTATTTTCTTTTCCTTAAATAAATTTGATGTCAAAGTAGTGATTTGTGTTCATGTGACATAGATTCTTTGTTTAATTTCTAACTTATTTTGTCTTCCTTTTGTTTACAGTTATCTGCATCACTTTTCCTGGCATCAGTGATTGTAATCTCAAAGTTACTTCCAGTCTGAGAACAGGAAAACCATGGACATGTTGTGGTGAACTGTTCCCTGCACAATCTCCTAATGGATACAAATAAAATCAGAGACACTTTGTTTCGAAAGTATGTACAGATTTGTGAATTAAAATTAAGTGAGAAGGATCACCTAGTTGATGATGCAAGCCTTAAGAAGACGGCTACATCCTTACTTGATTTATATCGACAGGAGTCCAGTGAAAGATTTAAAATGTTTAAATTTTATGATATGGTGGAGAATGCCTTGAGGATGCTCAGAACGTCAAGTTTAAGCGCGCTTCTCACTGCCTTTGGAATACTGGAAACCTTCTGCACTAACCTGTTTCTATATCCCTGGAAAAAAGAATTTAAAACAATAAAGGTAGAGTAGACTATTTTATACGTTTGAGCTAGCTTAGAAGGTAGGTTACAAATTAAACACTAAATACCAATGGATTTACTGGTAAATTGTTTACAAATAAATGGTGCTAGATTCTTCAAGAATCTTTTCTAATAACAAAAGCAATAGTTGCAGTATGGACCTTTTTTATTTGGTAATTACAGCTTGCTTTGTGTATGTATGTTGTAGGATCTTTACAATAAAAACAAAGAATGCTGGAAATATCAGCAGGTCTGCAGCATCCGTGGGGAGAGAAACAGAGTTAACATTTAATCTGATTATAACTTGAAACATTACTTTTGTTTCTCTTTCTACAGATGCAGTCAGGCTTCTTAATATTTTGAACATTTTTCATTAACTGTAAACTTCCAGCACTTGCGGTATTTTGCTATTGGGTGTTTTTTGTTTTCAGTTATCATTATCTGGAAAGAAAACATTTATCGTTTGCATCAAAGGGACAGTCTTAAACAGCTAGTGTTTTTAAGAAAATTCCTTAATTTTCTAACTTTCTATTGATTTTTAAGATGATCGGGCTACACAGAAGAAACTGATGTCAATGTGACGTTTAGATTTGAAGTGTTGATGATACATAAATTGCAGCATTTTCAATTAAATCTATCATAATCCATTAGCATTGCTAATGGTTTGAATGTAATACAATTTTTTTACAATCTGATTGCTGCGTTCAGTAGAAACAGATCTGACTATTAATTTAAAAGCACCAGACCTGGGGTTTGTTGTGTAAATGTAACAGAGTCATTGTGGAGTATGGAGTATTTGTCTTGTGCTGTATAACCTGATTTTAAGTGGTGCACGGACTATAGTTGACCTTGGTGTTCTTATGCTACTAAGGGGGAATATCAGCTTCGGGCTAGGATATGAAATAATTATCCCAGCGTTGAACTGTTGCTAACTTCAGTTTTTGCCTTTTTGAAAGAGAACACCAAGGGGAGATGATTTCCCCATTGAACTGAAATGCTTAACTGAGTCATTCCAATCTCAGTTTGCAGTGAAATCTGTAATACAACACACAGCTTCAAAATGGAATAAAATCCATTAATTACAACCACTTTAAAATGAACTTTTGAGCTACTAACCTTTTTGATGCTTCGAACTGAGGTGAGGATATAGGAATCTGGTGGGACTATGATCGGTGTTTCTTTTGATTCCTATTGAGTTCAGTTGCCATTGGCATCCTGGGCTTTGTGAGAAGGCAACTTCTATTTATATAGTGTCTTAGCATTATGAAAACATCCCAAAATACTTTCAGAAGCATTTTAACACTAACCATATAAGGAGGTATTTGGTCAGATGCAAGGAGTGTTTCAAAGGAGGAAAGTGAATTAGGGAAGGAATTCCAGAGCGTAGGATTTAGTCAACTGATGGTGCACCAGTTAAAATCACGTATGCCAGAAGTAGAGGACTGCAGATGTTTAGAGGATTGTGGGGGCTGGAGGAGGTTCCAAAGATGGGGAGGAACGAGGGCATGCAAGGATTGAAAACCAGGATAAGAATTTTAAATTATTGACTGGGAGTAATGTAGGTCAGTGAATACAGGACGGTTGGGGAAACAGGATTTGCTGTGATAGCAGCACAGCTTTGGAGTACCTCAAACTTAGGGAGATTAGAATGTGGGAGACTAGCCAGGGATATATTGAAGTACTTGAGTCTCGAGGTAATAAAGGCATGCATGAGGGGTTTGGCAACAAATAAGTTGTGATGAAGTGAGGCCAGGCAATGTAGCAGTGATGTCTTGGTGATGGCACAAATATCTGGTTGGAAACTCATCTTTGAGCCATTTTATGAGTAAATTTGTTTAGTATCGGGCATTTGCCAAGGAGAGAGATGGAGTCAGCTAGAGTGCAGGGGACTGAAAACTTGGAAGGGAGGGAGAGAGGTAGATTGACTAGATTGCTGGGGACTCAAAACAATGTCTTTTGTCTTCCCAATATTTAATTGGAGGAAATTTCTGCTCACCCAGTACTGGATATTAAGCAGTCTGATAATTTAGCGAACAGCATGTTATATATTTCACCAATAAATTTTCCATTGACCTGGAAAATATTGCCAAGTTTCAAAATTTCAAATGAAATTTAAGTGGTAGTGGGACTAGGAAATAAGTCTCCAAAGGGTATGAACTGTCAGTCTGTGAATTTGGTAGAAAGATGATCGGACACAGTGAACAATCAGCTGTCCATTCACTAGGAAACTGTATTGCATTGCTATTGTTGACCAGTTTCACCATTGCAAAGTCTAAGCCAGGAAGTATAAATTCAAATAGTTCATTGTCAGATCATGTACAGAAAACAAAATAATTAAAGATAGGGTTGAGAGGAAGATAAAAGGTTTTTTTCAGATCCCCAGCCGGCATTACATTTTCAGTGTTGGAGAGATTGTTTGGCTTAGCGTTATCATGTAGCTAAAGGTCTACTCTCACCTGAATGCACAAACCCAAATGTATTTTTCTGGTAGCTTTATTGCTAAATGTGACCATTTAATGCCCTTACTACAATTAGACTTCGGAAGTTATTGAGTATATTGGACAACTGTCTGATTTTCATTGTTTAACTGTGCATGTTAAGATTCAGATGGTGAATAGACTCTGTTGTTAATCTGTGCTTACAAATCCATGGGGTTGATCTTTTAGTGCAACGGGTGAAGAGAATTTTGTGGTGGGCACTGCACAGGATTCATGCATGCATTCCCATCGTAATGGTGCCTCCCAGCACCGGATTTCCGGCAGCATCTACTTTGCACTGGTATTTAAATGCTCATTTTAACCTAAAATGCTATTAACAGGCCTGCTAGCATCTCCCTCTTGTTAGCGTAGTTCATTCCAAAAGGGTTTAGAGTAGCTCCCCACTTTCAGGGAACTAGTGGCCTGGCCCCACTGGAGTGAAGGGGGGCAATCAGAGGAGTGGGGTGCTGGAGGATCAAGTGGCAGGGGGTGATGCCCCCTGGCACTGCCCAAGAGCAAAGTGTCAATGCCTGAGGACACCTACATCAGGAGGGGAGCTGGAGATTGGGGCTGGGTGGGAGGGGCTATGGGCAGGCCATGGGGGTTGGAAAGAGTGGAGAGCTGGCGTTGTGGGACTAGCCAACAATCAGGAGGCCATCAGTGTGGGGGCACTGTGCATGCACTGCTCTCAGCACTGATAGATCAGCGCATGTGCAATGGCCTGCTCAGTGTACTGATTACAGCCTCTCCAGTGGGAATAGGCCCTGCCCCCTGAAATTCAATGATATTCACACTGATGACCTCTGCAGTGCAGAGTGTGGGAGATTCTTCTCTGAACTCCCACTGAAAAAAACAGCATGAATTACTCCAGTTTTCACACAAATTCAACACTTAGAATTTTTTTGGGCGAATTCCACTCCTTGCATTTGTTACCTCCTGTATTCCTGCTATCTTCTGCAACTTTTATATTTGAAATTCGTCAATCAGGTTTTCACCTGAGCACATCACTGAAATGGCTTCAGTCTAGTCACATGCCACCCTATTAAGTGTGGAACATTCCTTTCTTTTTGAGTTAAACTGCCCTCCATTGGTTTCAGTCTCGCCTAAGCAAAGATAACCAGATTTTCTCCAATAATAACTTCTATTCTGAACCACACACTTCCCATTGTTGATAATTATTGGCCAGAAGCCCATCTGGATCAGTGAGTACAAGAGTTGGTCGGAGGCTGGGTGTTTTGAGATGTGTGAATCACCACCTAATTCTAAAAATCCTTTCCATCATCTAAAAGCATAAGCCAGGAGTATGATTAAATATTCTGCAATTGTCTTGATATGTGCAACCCCAACAACCGTCACAAAACAAGACCATCCAGAACAAAGCTTGATTGGCACCACAGTAAACATTGATTCATTCCCCCCCCATCACCAGCTGCTCGGTGTCTGCAGTGAATACAATCTACAACACATACTAACAAGTGACTTGCCAAGACTTCTTCATCAGTGCTTGCCAAACCTGTGACCTTTACTGCCTAAAAGGGCAATGACAGCAGGTGCATACAAACAGCACCACCTCCAAGTTACATACCACCCTGACTTAGAAATATATCGCCATTCCTTCATTTAAAATTAAATGGGTTAAAATCCTGGAACTCCCTACCTAACAGCACTTGAAGATAATTGGGGATGGCTAATAAATGTTTGCCTTGTCAGTCACACCCACATCCTGTGAATTAATATACAAACTTGAAGAAGGCCATTTGGCCCTTTCAGCCTGCTCAGCCATTTGATAACACCGTGACTGATCTGATTGTAGCATCAACTCTGCTTTCCTCTCTACCCACTACACCCTTTAACTTTCTTGTCAGTCAAGAATCTATATAACTTAGCCTGAAAAATATTCAATGACCCTGCCTCCACTGCTCTCTGGAGAAGAGAATTCCACAGACTAACAACCGTCAATTCTTATTTTTAAACAGTGTCCCCTAGTTCTAGTTTCTCTCGCAAGGAGAATCTTGTCAGCATGCACCCTGTCGATTCCTCTCAGGATCCTCATTCTTCTAAACTCCAGATGATACAGGCCCAATTTGTTCAACATTTACCTCCCAAGATAACCCCTTCTTCGTTCCAGGAATCAAAGTCAGGAACCTCATAATCAATGATTCTGTAATTATCAGCCCCATATATTGGAATCATTTTCCCCACGAGAATGGTCACCAAGTATCATTTCAGCTTCATCTATTATAAAGCATTGCACCAATACAGATTAAGAACACAAATGAAGCTTATAGGTTGTCAGGATTAGCTGAAGAATGGATGCTAATCAATATCTATCTGCTCAGATGATAGTGTATTTGAGCTGCATGTCATGTGTTTTAACAATGAGGGACACCATTGTTAGCACTTCCCTCAAATGGCGTGTAAACATTTCAGAGTAAAATAGTTTATTAAAAGAAGAGCCATATTTGAGATCAATGAATTTGAGAATTGTTTAAATCATGTGTAGTCTGATTTCCTCAAAGTCTAAACCACCGGCATGCATTTTCATTGCTGCCATTGGCTTTGGAGTGCCACAGTCAAGTGGCTGCGTGATCTGTCTATTTGACCATGGAGGTATCATAATAAAGCTTGCTCCTGTTTCTGTGTAACACGTCGGGAGCACAGGATAAAAATCAGAAGTGGAAGCATCAGTGGTTTTCCCAAGCACAAACAGTGGCCTGAGTGCTGGTCAGACTGAGCATTAGCTGGTTCAGCACAGATTATGATTCATTTACAACTTGCACACCACAAAACCTATTTTCTGGGGATGTGAAGAGTTCTTTTTTATTCGTGGTCCACTGTTCAAGTTAATCTTAATTGCAAATCTTTGGTTTTACTATTTCTTATTTCTATAACCACCCATATTCTACCTCTAAACTTGAGGTCTACCAAATCCCTGCTGCTTTTGCATGTGTCAAGTCCCATTCACCTTCTCTTTGCTGACCTAGTTGACTCCCAGGCACACAGTTCTCTGCTTTTTTTAAAAAAATTGTCATCCTTGTTCTCAAATCCTACCATGGCCTTTCCCCAGCCTATCTCTAAGTTCCTCCAGTCAGTCAACCCTCTTGAGGTATCTGTGCTCATCAAATTCTGACCTCTTCAGCATTCTTATTTTTAATAGCTTTGTCATTGATAGCTAGATCCTATACTCTGAAATTCTATCCCTCTACAACTCTTATTTTAAGGTACTTGTGTATTCCAGATGCCAACCACTCACTTTTTTAATGTTCGTGTTACCTCTGGTTGGTTCTTCAATCCCTTTTGAAATTGGTGTTCTCCAGTTCTTGACCCTTCTGTCAATGGAAACAGTTTATCTGTTCTGTTCAGATTCCTGATAATTTTAAACATCTCCATCAAATCTTCCCTGAGCAGAAACATCCCAGTTTGTCCAACCTGTTCTTGTAACTTGAAGTCCCTCATCCTTGGCACAATTTTCATAAATGTTTTTTGCACTCCAATGCCTTTATATCTTTTCTTCAGTGTAGTGCCTGAAATTGAACCCAATACTTAACTACACCAATGTTTTATAAAAGCTTCACAATATCTTGTTGATTTTGTGTTCCATACCTCTATTTATAAAGCCCAGGATCCCATCTGTATACCTTATTAACTGCTTTTGAACTTATCCTGCCATGTTTAATAATTTGTGCACATATGCTCCCTCTGCTCCTGCACTCCCTTTAAAATTGTTTCCTTTTACTTCATAGAATCTTGCTTTGTTCTTTCAACCAAAATGTATCACTTCACACTACTAAAATCTATCCAAATCTTTTCACTCACTATCTTTCTCAATTCACAATACATTCAGATTTTGTCAGCTGCAATTTTTGAAGTTGTGCCATGTCTAGGTCATTAATATAGATCAAGAAACAGTGATCCTAATATCAACCCCTGAGGGAACTTCACTAAATACCATCCTCCAATCCAAGAAACAACTATTCACCACTGCTTTGTTTCTTGTCACTCTACCAACTTTGTATCCACGTAGCTTTTATTCTGAGCTTCAACCTTTCTGACAAACCTATTATGTGGCACTTTATCAAATGCTTTTTGAAAGACTACATTCTCCTCATCCTTTGTTACCTTTATTTAAAAAACTCAAATGAGTGAAACATTATTTGCCCTTTGTTCTCACTGGAGCGACAGAGGTTGAGGGACGACCTGATAGAAGTCTACAAGATTATGAGAGGCATGGACAGAGTGGATAATTGAAGCTTTTTCCCAGGGTGGAAGAGTCAGTTACTAGGGGGCGTATGTTTAAGGTGCGAGGGGCAAGTTTTAAGAGGTGTATGAGGCAGATGTTTTACACAGAGAGTGGTGGGTGCCTGGAACTCGTTGCTGGGAGAGGTAGTGGAAGGGGATACGGTAGTGACTTTTAAGAGGCGTCTTGACAAGTACATGAATGAGATGGGAATAGAGGGATATATTTCCTGGGGGGTTTAGTTAATTTAGGTAGCGTGGTCGGTGCAGGCTTGGAGGACCGAAGGGCTTGTTCCTGTGCTGTAATTTTCTTTGTTCTTATTAGAATATCACAGTTTTTTTTGGAAGAAGCCATCCACCACTGTTCTATCATGTATAAGTAACTACGTAAGGAATATGCCAATGTGATGTAATGGAATGGCATCCGAGTCTTTTATTTTTAGTTTGGTCAGGACCTACCTCCGAATCTGGATTTGAAAGTCTCTGTCAGCTGTTAATCTCCTCAGACTGTTAATTTAGAATGATTTGGAACAAGAAGACATAAATTAAAGTTGGTGAAAAGTAAATTTTAAAAATCAAATTTTATGAAAAACTTCTCACAAAAGGTGGTGATTTTTGTAATCTGACAGACACCTGGAGAGTTGAAAAGGAATGAGCTTTTGAGTGAATGGCTTTTGGTCCCATCTCTACTCGATAAGTGTCCTAATTATCTAATGGTTACAGGTTTGCAAATAATGTTGCCTGTAGTTGTGTGCACGTTGGCATTTTGGTTATAAAAATGAGTAGGAAATTAGAAAAAATTCACACAGGATTCTGATTTTGGACTTAAGCCACTAATTATAAAGAGGTAGGATGGCTTCTGCACCTGACCTTTAGCAAGTGAAAATATGCTCTCTTTCTCACAATTGACATATCATTGCATATTCACATCTTGGATGAATTTACGTTTTTATAAAAAGAATAGGACTAATTAAAATATGTGTTCGTTCTTGTTACTTTTACTTGCATTCTCTCTGAAGTAGGGTTGTCAACCTCATTTTCTGTTCTTGACCTGATCTAATATTCTGGCATTTGACATGGGCCACGTTCAGCAGACTTGAACATTTTTCCCTTGTATGAAATTATTTAGATGATTAGCTATTTCATGGTCAATCATGTAGCTTGCCTTTTAATAGCAGCATCAGTTGCATAGGAAACATAGATTAATGTAGCCTCCTTCCATGACTGTGCTAATTCAGAAAATTTAACATCTATATAACTTTCTTGCATGTGATGTCATGGGATGTTGGTTCATTGGAAAAGCCAGCGTTTATTGCCTATTTTTTTTATTTCTCTATTCCTTATTTCTTTGTAAAGGGTGGTGATGAACTGCCTCCTTGAGATACACCACAGTGCTGGTAGGAGAGGTGTTCCAGGATTTTTCCCAGTGTCCGTGAAGGAATAGCGATTATAATCCCAAATTAGGATGGTGTATGACTTAGAGGGAACTTATAGCTGGTGGTGGTCACATCGCTTGCTGCCCTGGTTCTTCTATGTGATAGACATTGTGGTTTTGGAAGTGCTGTCAAAGGAGGCTTGGTAAGTTGCTGTAGTGCATCTTGTAAATGGTACATGCTGCTACCACTTTGTTTGTGATGGAAGAGTTAATGTTTTAAGGCACCATACAGGGTGCCAATTAAATGGGCTGCATTTTCCTGGATGGTATCCTTTAAAGTGTTGTTGGAGTGGCACTCATCCTGGCAGATGGAGGGTAGTGCATCACCAACATGTCTTGTGCCTTCTAGATGGTGGACAGACTCTGGGGAGATGAGATACTCACTCACTGGCAATTCTGCAGAGTATTTATATGGTTAGTCCAGTTGTGTTTCTGATCAATGGTGATCTGCAGGATATGTTGATAGGGAAGTCAGCAATGACATTGCAATTACACACTGTATTTATCTCCATTATTTACTTCAGTGTCTTTGAAGGTTATAATGTTTTACCTCAACTGCCTGTTGCTTACAAAACAGCAACCTCATATGTTTGATTATGTCCAGTATCACTTTACTATTTCATAACTGATGTGAATAAGTTGTGTTGCATGTATTATTGATTACAAACCAAAGCTTTTAAGGTGGCAATCCAGAAGGGTTAATGAAGGCTATCACAGAAAACAAAATAGTGCAGATGCTAGAATTTCAGGGGGAGAGACAAAAAAAAACCCCATAAATGCAGAAAATACTCCAAGGTAAGGGGACCTGTGGAGGGGAAAAACAAAAGTCAATAGAGTCATAGAGGTTCTAGTAGGGAAACAGGCCCTTTGGCCCATCTTGTCCACGCCACCCTTTTTTTTAAATGCCCCTAAGCTAATCCCAATTGCCCACATTTGGCCCATATCCCTCTATACCCATTGTACCCATGTAACTATCTAAATGCTTTTTAAAAGATAAAATTGTACCTGCCTCTCTTGCTACCTCTGACAACTTGTTCCAGACACTCACCACCGTCTGTTTGAAAAAATTGCCCCTCTAGACACTTTTGTATCTCTCTCCTCTCACCTTAAACCTATGCCCTCTAGTTTTAGACTCTCCGACCTTTGGGAAAAGATATTGACTATCTAGATGATCTGTGCCCCTCATTATTTTATAGACCTCTATAAGGTCACCCCTCAGCCTCCTATGCTCCAGAGAAAAAAATCCCAGTCTATTCAGCCTCTCCCTATAACTCAATCCATCAAGTCCTGGTAGCATTCTAGTAAATCTTTTCTGCACTCTTTCTAGTTTAATAATATCCTTTCTATAATAGGGTGAGAATTCCACACAGTATTCCGAGTGTGGCCTTACCAATGTCTTGTACAGCTTCAACAAGACACCCCAATTCCTGTATTCGGTGTTCTGACTGATGAAACCAAGCATGCTGTCTTCTTCACCACTCTGTCCACCTGTGACTCTACTTTCAAAGAGCTATGAACATGTACCCCTAGATCTCTTTTGTCCTGTAACTCTCCACAACGCCCTACCATTAACTGTCCTACCCTGGTTCGATCTATCAAAATGCATCACTTTGCATTTGCCTAAATTAAGCTCCATCTGCCATTCGTCAGCCCACTGGCCCAATTGATCAAGATCCTGCTGGAATTGGAGATAACTTTCTTCACTGTCCACTACGCCAAAAAACTTGGTGTCATCTGCAAGCTTACTAACCATGCCTCCTATATTCTCATCCAAATCATTCATATAAATGACAAATAACAATGGGCCCGGCACTGATCCCTGAGGCACACTGCTGGTCACAGGCCTCCAGTTTGAAAAACAACTCTCTACAACCACCCTTTGGTTTCTGTCAAGTAGCCTATTTTGTATCCATTCGGATACCTCACCCTGAATCCTGTGAGATTTAACTTTATGCAACAACCTACCATGTGGTATCTTGTCAAAGGCCTTGCTAAAATCCGTGTAGACAACATCAACTGCACTGCCCTCATCTACCTTCTTGGTTACCCCTTCAAAAAACTGAATTAAATTTGTGAGACATGATTTTCCACTCACAAAGCATGCTGACTGTCCCTAATCAGTCCTTGCATCTCTAAATGCCTGTAGATCCTGTCTCTCAAAATACCTTCCAACATTTTACCCACCACAGATGTGAAGCTCTCTGGCCTGTAGTTCCCAGGCTTTTCCCTGCAGCCCTTTTTAAACTAAGGCATAATATTTGCCAATGTTTCGAGAAGCTACCTGAAACATTCTTGCTCCTATTTCTGTTTTACTATTAATTAAGACCATTGACCAGGTTTAAAAAGAACTGTTAACTAAGCTTTTGAAAATACTTTTTTATAGAATAGATATTGAAAGGTGGAGTTGTTTTTCTTTCTCACAGAGAATCTGCATGGATTTGGCTGAGGCAGCATATCTTTTAACTTCAGTCATTGAACTGTTAAATTTATTACCACCATCAAAAAGTTAAGTGATGCAAATAACATGATCAGTAGGACCGGATATGTACACATCTGCTTCTCCAAGATGAATGGATTTGTATCATTACAATTCCTACCACCAGAACAGTCACTTCCTCCAATCTTATCTTTCAACCATTCTTCTTCTTCTGCCCCCCCCCTCCCCCGCCCCCCATCAACCCCCAGAACCAATACTATTGCTGTTGTGAGGTCCGAATTAGTATAGTTGGAACATAATGAAACCTGCAATTTCTTTCAAAGTACAAAATATAACTCCAGCATTCTGCAGATTAATGATTTGATGTCCTCCTCCCCTGCCCCACGCACGTGTTACAACCCTACCCCACTGTACAGTACCTTGCCATATAACTGTTCTGTGTGGTCCAGATTTTCCACCTATTTGCAACAACCCATGACAGTTTTACTTTCTAAACAGCCAATGTTGGGGTAAAAACCAATTTCATTCACATTTCCTTTTTGGAGAAGGTACTGCGTTGATCTTACTATTGTTTCAGTCATTTAAAATTAAAAAATACATAGAGAAATCGCAAAGTAGAGAGGAATAACAAACAGTCAAGAAGAATAAAGGCGGATGCAGCACGTCCAGGCTGTGGAAGTGGATAAAATATGAAAGCTGCGCTCTGGGCACCAGTGAAAACATGGATATACACAATAAATTAATGCAGTAAAAGAGGATTTAAGGTTGTAAATGCATCAATCCATTTAAAAAAGATAATCAGGATTGAAGGGGAAATCCATTTAAGGCAAGCAGGATTTATGTAAAAAGATCAAGCAACATCTGCGGAGAGAGAAATTGAGTTGATGTTTCTAGCCAGTGACATTTCACTTTTACTGGAAAATCAAATTGAAATATCTACTCTCACCATAATGCTACGGAGTATTTCAAGCATGCTGTGCTTATTTCAGGATTTTCAGTATCCACAGTATTTTTAAATATACATCAAGGAATTGATTCTTACAAAATGCCAGGCCTGGTGTTGCATATCTTAATAATTTTGGGCTTCTAATGCCCTGGAGAAAAGTTGCAACATCACTGGTTTACCTGGATAGTACCAGGGAATAAAGAGCTAAATTATGAGCAATAAGGAAAAACTGCAGCCCAATGAGGGCTATATGCTCTCGTGCTGAGGGTGATTTGATGCAGCTGTTCAAAAATGATCAAAGGAATTTGGGGATTAGCAGGGTAAATACGTGGGATCACGGGGATAGGGCCTGGGTGGGATTGTTGGTGCAGGCTCGATGGGTTGAATGGCCTCCCTCTGCACTGTAGGGATTCCATGATTCCAAATGGGTACATTTCATATAGGTATGTGGAAAACAAGAGGCTATAATCTTAATATATGAACTAGGCATATAAAGGGGGTAATTTATCAAAAGAGGAATGCTTTGCCACTAGTGATGAGGTGAACACAGTTTACAAAACTGAAAAAATTAATTCTTGAGAGGACCCGGTTTGACACAGACACAAGTGATCAGAAGATTTCCAGCAAATAATAAAAAAAAAATCTGTTTGAGATCAAGAATTTCTTGCAGTTGAACACCAAGAAGACCACAGCTATCATTTTGGCCATTTCTATAAACTAAGCTTTTTTGGTATCATTTATGTAATGCACAGATTTGCAATCCTGATCATCTCTGCTTCCACAACCCTCCAGTGTGTTCCAGTTCATTATGACCAGCTGTGTGAAGTGATGATGACCTGGAAGTTTGTGCCCAACAGGCAATTTCAAAAGGAAATTGGAAGGAAATGAACTTGCAGAATTAGCAGGGGAATGGGACTGATTGGATTGTTCCTCGGAGAGCCAACACAAACTTGATGGGCCAAATGGCAACTTCCTGCCATAAATGGCTCTTGATTCAACTTGAACTGATCTTTTAAATACTATCTATCACCAAGGCTGCTTATTTGCATGTTAGCATTGTTGCCCAATTCCATCCCTGAATCTCATACTATTACAAAAATTCCTATCCACTACTTCACCATATTTAGACTTGCCTTTTCTCTAATTTCTCCTTGTCATTCCAAATCATTGAAAATTCTCGCTATCACTTGTTCTCCTCCCTGACCACCCAATTCTTCTTTACCTACATTGTCTCTCTAACTCCTAATATCAAACTAATTTTAATTCCTTGAACTCCTTTATATTAATGAGGGCAGCACGGTAGCACAGTGGTTAGTACTGCTGCCTCAGACCACCAGGGACCCAGGTTCAATTCTGGCCTTGGGTGACTGTGTAGCATTTGCACAGTCTCCCTGTGTCTGCGTGGGTTTCTTCCAGGCACTGTGGTTTCCTCCTACAGTCTAAGGAGGTGTGGGTTAAGTGGATTGGCAATACTAAATTGCCCCTTTGCTTCAGGGATTAGCAGGTAAATACATGGGGTTACGGGGATAGGGATAGGGAGGGATTGTTGTCAGCTCTGGCTCTATGGGCCAAATGGCCTCCTGCATTATACGATTCTCTGATATTTCTCTGTAACCTGAGACCACAGTGTCTTTGCAGCTTTCTACAACTCTATTTCCCCTTCTATGCATCTCTGTCTCACCAATAGTGTCAGAGCTTTTTGACTGTCTTGGTACAATTTTCTGTCAGTCTCCTTTGCTATTTTTTGTGTCTTTACCTCTTTTACCTTTTAAAATCCCTCTCAACTGCCCCTCTTCAAAATAAATCACCTGTCCCTCTCGTTCCCACAGAGGTCTCCATTTGTCTATTTCTTTGTCAGTGAAGTACCTTGGAATTTTCCTGTACATTAAAAAAGTGGTGTATAAATGCACCTTATTGTTTCTTGGCCCTTCTGTTTCTGTCATCCTTGTACTCTGGGCTACTGACTTTTTTCTGTTCTTCAAAACGTTGCTGCTTACGTTCTAATGAGTTCCACTTCAAAGCAGCTTCATCAGAAAAGCTGGTTAAAATTGAATGGAATGCTTTCTGGTTTATATGTAATCCACAATCTTTATTTCACAGAATGTGATTTAAACCAACACAGATGCTTTTAAAATACTTTACTGGTTGGGATTTTTCTAAAAAAAAAGAAATACAAAAGCTAAAATAGAGCAATTTTGTTTTTGAAGTTCCAAGAGTCGAATGACTCAACCCTGTTGCCCAAATAATTTCTGGGATTGTAACTTCCAAAGACTCTTCTCATTGGCACTTGTTGTTTAAACACACTGATTTTGCAGAGTAAAATGTTTTGAGATTCTGTTTGGTATGGATATTTTCTGTTTGGAGATCAGAGCTTGGTGATATCCTCCAATTTATTTTAAAATCTTTACTGTTTTTGTCTGTGTGGAATAAAATAATTGAATTACCAACATTGCTGCGCTTTTACTGAGCCCTCAAGTTCACAACTAAATCCGAGTTTGAATTAATGGCTGTCTTAATATTAGAGTATACATGTTATCAACTGTTAAAAGAAGCTGCATGTAGGGAAAGTCAGCATTGCAAGAAATGCTAAGAATGTGACTCATTTAACTTTTCTTTCTGTTCTAGACCTTTACGGGCCACTTTGTCTACTATATCAAATCTGCATTGTGTGAAGATGATATTTGGAATATCCTATATCATATAGGGTACCAGCATGAGAAAGAAGCATTTGAACTGAAAAACAAAGTTAACGCTAACCGTGTGAAATTGATGTCTTTTGAGCTCTTCTTGGCTGGAATTGAATGTGAGAATTTACTTGAAATCTGTTCACAAATGAAAGGTAAGGGCTATTCAGAGCTTAATGTAGTTGAAGAACGAAAGAACAGCGCAGAAGACGTGAGAGGATGCATTGATGTAATGAAAAGACAGCGAAGACTGGAAGACTTGCAAGCACCAGTAACACGAAGATTGGACAGTGAACGGTTAACAAACAGTTACATGAAACATTTCATGTATAAGCCTTCATCACACATAGACAACGATGAAAATCAAGTGGCAAAGCAGTTAAGTAAAGTTAGTCTGACGCCTGTACATCACAAAAAGGAGACTGCTTATGGCGCTTCTTTTGAGGATATGACTGATGAGATTTATCGTCCTACACCTTCTCTTCTTACTATGTCAAGTTCCCCTCGTTTAGAATCAGATGAATACTTGCACTCTCCCAATGAAAACTGGAGAGCAGAAAATAATTTTAACATGTCCTTCCAGGCATTTGATAATTTGGATCTTTACACAGCTGAAGATCCTAAATGCACTTTAACACCAAGATGGACAGACTCAACTAGTCATAGTACAAGATTGATAAAAAATAATGACCTAAGAGGTGTGCACCATGAAACTTCACATTTTACCAAAGAAAGTGTATCTAACACAGTTGTGTTGAAGTGCCAAATGTGTGGAATGTCCAGTGGGACTATAACTTGCCAAAAGTGTGACAAGGCCCTTTGTAACCAGTGCCATCGAGACATCGGAGAGTGTTCACTTGTCTCTAGTAGACATGAATATCCAAGGATGGTGGGTATCTTATCACGCTCATCATCTGTTCAGAATGATCTTTCTGTGAGTTCTGCTCCAAAAGAGAAATGTGCATTTTCGATCACATCCCAGTATCAGGAGCGTTTACCCAGTTTCAAGAGCACCAGCACATTGCGCTGTGGATTTTGTGACAAACCTGGCGCAAAGTTCACTTGTATGAACTGTTCTAAGGTCTCCTGTGATGATTGTAAGGCTGTTTATCATCAAGATTTATGCAACAAGAATAAAATGCACAATTTTTACCCAAACAGCCAGCTCAATTATAAATCTGGCAAAATGTATTCCCTGTACAGATGAGTTATTCAATCTGGAATAACAATGCATGATCAGCCCTGGAAAAATCTATGCTGAGAATATTTTGAAAATGGTTAGATTGTAGAATGAATATTGTTGAAATATAAATGCACACTGTGATCTCTTGTACTACAATATGTACCTTAAGATATTTAATTTGCTGCTATATTTTTCAAGGGCTGATGTATGTACATTAAAGCTGCTTTGATTTAAAAATTCATGGTAATGTTGCAGAAAGTGACTAATGGTTTAGAATCTGAAACAGACAAATATTTTGTTATTGGAAATGATTGGGAGACAACAGCCTGCAATACTTAATGTAAAACTGTCAGATGTTTATATCATGAGCCTTGTTATTGATGTGCAATTTTTCTTGCCATTTTCTAATGTGATAGTGTTTCATAATTACTTTATACTTACAATAGGTGGGCAAGTATGTGTTTTCTGATGGGAACCTTGATCCTATTCTGGCATCCCTTGGCTTATCCATGCATTTTTTTGGAGACTGTTAAATAATTTTATGATTGCTTGTATGAATAAAACTGTGTTACTGGCAATGCCAAATTCTGATTTGTTTTTTTAAGCCAATAATTTATATTGTGTCTGAACCCCTGGCTACCATCTTCATTCTGAGTTATTCAGGGTTTACCAAACTGAATACACTTGTTTAATTTTTGACTCTCCCGAACTGAGGTCTGAGTCCCTCCTTTTATCCATAGGCTATAATGTAATTTATGGTGCACACCTTTAAAATTGATGTAATCAATTTTTTGCTGGCACAATCTGCAAACAAATATTTTAACTATAACTTTTGCAACTTCTCTTCTAGATTGTCCATGTCAATTTATGAGCAACTATCTTTATCACTTATCTGTTTCCTAACATTAAGGTAAATATGAGATGCAGTTCTAAAACATTCCCTACTCTCTCATCATTTTTTTTACAGTACCATGGTTGGTGCAGGTTTGGAGGGCTGAAGGGCCTGTTCCTGTGCTGTAATTTTTCTTTGTACTAAATCATGCTGCTTGCACAGATGCTATTCCTTCACTCAAGTGACCATAGTTGTGAGTTTTGATACTCTTCAGTTTGGCTGGTTTAGATCCTTTCTTCCATTGTGAACTTCCAACTGCAATCAATGCATTACAGTTAGGATGACTATTCTCACTTTTATTTCCTCTCCTCACCCAGCTGAAGTTGCTGAGACCACAGCACCCCTGTTGTTCACCAGAGATCAACCAACTCTTTGCAGACCTGAGATCAAACCCTGAAGCCTACTGTTATGTATGGCATAATATAGTAATGAAGAGGTGAAAAGTTATCGGGCAGGTGTGTTTGTGGGATTGAGGTTGGTCAAATCAATCAATATACACTTGAATACAGAACAGGTTTGAAGAGCTGAGTGGCCTACTACTAATTCATATGTTTGTATACGATTTATTAGACACTCAGGAAGCAAATAGGAATACTTTAAATTTTGAGATTGGCAGTTTATTTATTATAACTGTATGCAGCAGTGCCTTTCTGCAGGAATTTATTATTTTATACATGGGTTGTGAGTAATCTATGCACCAACATATATTTTATGCAGTTTATGGTGACTGATGCGCACAGTTGTGTGTTTCAGATAAACTGGAAAGCAGTTATTGGGAACAGGAGTAAGCTATTCAGCTACCTGCGCCTGTAATAAAGTTCATCTGTATCTTCACTTCATTTATCAGCCTTGGTTCCAAATCCTTTAATACCCTTAACAAATATCCATCATTTGGTTTTGAAATTTTCAACTGATCTAACCTCAGCAGTTTTCTGTGGGAGCAAATTCCACAATCTGTTATGTGAAGACATCAACCTTGAAGCTACAGCAATACCCCCTTTGTTCTGAACTGTCTCAGCACAGAAAATAGTTTCTCTCCATGTACCCTACCCTACACATTTAATAATCTTAAAATGCCTCGATTAAATCATTCAAAGCAATACAAGCCATCCCATGCTCATAATTTAACTCTTCTGAGCGTCAGTAATTCTGGTGATTATGCTGCACTATGTCCTTCCGGAGATATAATGTCCAAAACTGAAAATATTATTCCATACATGGTCTAACAAGAACTCTATTCAACCATGGCGTACAATATGCTGGAAGTCAACTGTAGCCTACAATGGAAGTTATATGAAAGCTAGTGTTCCAATAGCCTTTAATACTTTTCATATCTTTCATCCCAGTTTTAGTTAATTCTGAGCATAGAGGCCTAAATCTCAAATAGATTATATTATTTTAAATTTTGCTTCCAGGATTGACCTCCACTCTGCCTTAGTCAGCAGAAAGCCAACCTGTATGATGCAATTTGCCTGCACCTATTTAAAGGGCCAGTGCACAAAGGAAATTATGATCAGAAGGGAAGAGATGTGGGATGGCTACAAAAAGGGGAGGATTGCCCTTGTTTTACAGATGTTTCCCTTGATTTTCTGTTTTGTGCTGCCAGGGACAAAAGAAGTGTGCTATTTTGTTAGTAGTGGAAGAAAGAAAACTACCCAAAGAATGCCTGGGTGGATTTAACTGCCAGGAAAAAAATCAATTGCAAGATTGTGATCATGAGTTTGTTAATTCGATGCTACAGATTGATCCAATAACTTGACCGGTCTGGAGGCCGCAGCTGGAGTACTGTGTGCAGTTTTGGGTGCCGCACCTGCGCAAAGATATTTTGGCCTTGGAGGGAGTGCAGAGGAGGTTTACTAGGCTGATGCCGGAGTTGAGGGGGTTGAGCTATGAGGAGAGGCTGAATAAACTAGGCTTGTACTCGTTAGAGTTTAGAAGAATGAGGGGAGATCTCATTGAGACGTATAAGATGATGAATGGGATGGATAGGATAGAGGTGGAGAGACTCTTCCCGCTCAAAAAAGACAGTAGGACTAGGGGGCACAGCCTCAAGATAAAGAGGGGGGCGGTTTAGAACGGAGTTGAGGAGGAACTTCTTCACTCAAAGGGTGGTGAATCTCTGGAATTCTCTGCCCATTGAAGTGGTGGAGGCTGCCTCGCTAAATATTTTTAAGACGCGGGTTGATGGGTTTTTGATAAGAGAGGGGATTAAGAGTTATGGGGAGAGGGCGGGAAAGTGGAACTGAGCCACGACAGATCAGCCATGATCTTATTGAATGGCGGGGCAGGCTCGAAGGGCTAGATGGCCTACTCCTGCTCCTATTTCTTATGTTCTTATGAAAGATTAGAAGGTGTCTATTGCCGCTACAATCTTAATATGTTCATCTCACTCACTCTATTCCTCATCTCCATATTGCTTTCATCAGCATTAATGAGTTTGATGCAGCTTGTCTCATCCTCACTTTCTTCATACTCTGAGCTCCTTCTTCCTCTCAGCAACTATACTACCTACATCATTCACTCTCCCCACCCCATTCTCATTACAAGTACTGAAGTGACATTGAGGTCATGACCCACAAAGGCATTTTACCCCTCAGATAATAATGTGAACACTCACGTATGCACCAGCCTGATTTTATCCCTTCACCATATGCGCTGCATTTGTTAGATGTGCATGTTTCTCAATAGTGACTCTGATCTATTTGCAGAAGAGTGTGCAAAATGCCAATAAAAGAGCTAGGACTGGTGGAGAGTCATTGGAGATTATAGCAGTTTTCCCAGCAGAGAAGATGGTACTGGAGATTAGCAACATCTTGAGCACCCTTAACATTGGAAATGATGAGGCAGAGGGTAGCTAAGGAAGGGGTAGGTCCACTCAAGGACAGTGGAGGTATTCTGTGTGGGAGCCAGATGAGGTGGGTGAGATCCTCAACAAGTACTTGGCATCAGCATTCATAAAGAAGGATGTGATGGGTGGTGAGTGCAGACAGAAGGATGTTGACATTCTAGGAAAGAAGGATGTTGACATTCTAGGAAGTCTTGAGATAAAAAGTGAAGAGATATTGGAGGTTTTGAAAAACATTAAGGTGGGGAAATCCACCCAAGGGACAGATCAGGTCTATCCCAGAATACTGAGAGAAGTGAGGAAAGATATTGCTGAGGCCTTGGCCAAAATCTTTATTTCCTCTTTAGGTACCAGAGGATTGGATAGTAGCTAACATTGTCTCTTCTGCCCTTCCTAAACAGAGGAACAATCTGAGAAATTACAGGCTGTACACAAGCAGTGGGGAAATTATTGGAAAACATTCTTAGAGATATATATTTACATCTAGAAGACAATAGGTTTCTTCATGATAGGCAGCATGGTTTTGTGAAGGAGAGGTTGTGTGTCACAAACTTGATTGAGTTCTTTGAGGAAATGACAAGAAAAATGACCAGGGCAGGGCAGTGAATGCTGTATACATGGACTTGAGGAACCTTATCGAAGGCTTTACTAATGGCAGGCTGATACAGAAGTGGAAGTCATGTGGGATCTGAGGTGAACTGGTAAGATGGATACAAAACCTGTTTGGGCATAGAAAGCAAAGAGTAGCAGTAAAAGGGTGCTTTTCTAACTGTAACAAGGCAGTGTCCCACAAGGATCATTGCAGGGGCTCTGCTATATATAAATGATTTGGACAAAAATGTTGATAGTCTGGTAAACTAGCAGATGATACAAAAATTAGGGGAGGACCAGGTTGAGAGAATACAACAGGATATAAATCAGCTAGAGACCTGGGCTAAAAGATGGCAGATGGAATTTAATCTGGAGAAACGTGAGGTAATGTGATTTGGAAAGTCTCCTGCAGAAGGAAAGTATACGGTCAATGGTAGAGGGAGTAGTGGAGGCAGATTCTATAACATTCAAGAGGCATCTGGATAGATATATGAAAAGGTAGGGAATAGAGGGATATGGACCACATAGAGGCAAGAAAATATTAGATTAAAGAGCATGTGTCACCACAGACTTTATGGGCCAAAGGGCCTGTTCCTGTGCTGTACTGTTCTTTGTTATCAAAAGACCATAAGCTCCTGCCTGCAGAAGATGAAGACTGCTCAGGGAACTTTTCTATATGCTGTGGATGTAAAGTTATGGAAAACACAACTCTTAGGTGGTCCTCTGGGATTAAGGATGACTTATTCCCTCTCCAGTTTAATGGGTTCTGAAATGGCTGACAAATAAAATGCATGATCTGCAGACTCTGCCACCTGTGGAGCTTGAGGTTGGCTCGGCGAGTTGTTTGGAGGTTTCTGCATTTAATTCATCTCAACTTCGCCTATGCATGTTTCTGACATAGTGTTTTGATGTGTTCCCAAATGAGCCTCCTCCATTTGGATTGGTCACAAGCCAGGGACTCTGACGAGTTGGCAGGTTGATCTCTTTAAGAATGTCCTCAAAGCATCCCTGAATTGTTTCCATTGAGCTCTTGGGGATCTCCCTACTGTGACTAAACTTTTAGTGAAGCAATTGCAACGGGAGTCTGCTGTCAGGTGTATAAAAAAAAATGACATTCTGTCCCACAGAGCTGGTTTTGAGTAATTATTGCCTCGATGTTAGACAAGTTGGCTTGGGAGAGGATAGTGCTGTTTGACCACCTGTCTTATCTCCCGATCTTGCAAATGTTCCGCTCCAGTGCTTTGTAGTGCCTGTTGTAATTTGTCATAAGTCTCCAAAGCACATAGAAGTGTATGGATCATCACTGCCCTGTAAACCACAACCTTAGCCTTGGGTTTGAGATGCTGGTGTTCAGTTGGCTGAAGATGAATTTCATCGCTTGTATCTACTTTCCCAAGGCTCCCATGACATAGAAAATGGCCCACATTTTGTAGGATCTTGATCAATGTGGAAGATGGTCGGAAGAGAGCCTTAGTTTTTTTGGGTGTTTGTGAAAGGTCAGTTTTCTCAAACTTTGGGGAAGGAGTCAATAATGGAGGTCAGTTTCTGAGTGAACACACACACTAGTGTCATCTGCATGCTGAAGCTCTTCGACTGCAGTTGGAGTGGTTTTAGATTGATGGTGGTCTAGATTGAAAAGTTTCCCACCTGTTCTGTAGGTTATCTGTGGTTAATTTGCTGGAGGTGAGATGCAGTATTGCAGCAAGGAAAATGAGGAGAGTTGGTGCAATGGCACAACGTTGCTCGATCCCAATCTTCAGAGAGATGGGGTTTGTGGTGCTAAGGATCACAGCTTTCATTTCTTTTTTTTTGATGAATGATTCAAAGGCTATAGGGGAACAAGAGGAATGTAGAATTGAGGCCACAATTAGATCAGCCACCATTAAATGGCTTGAGGTGCTAAATGGTTTACTCCTTCCAATTCAAATGATGTACAATTGAGTAGGTGGAGGATAATAATAAATTTCTGAAAGCAGCCAAATTTCATAGAATCCCTACTATGCAGAAGGAGGCCATTCGGCCCATCAAGTGTGAGCCGACACTCTGACAGAGTATCTTATCTAGCCGTTTTCCCCCACTCTATCTCTGTAACCCCTACGCTTACCACTGCTAATCCTTCTAACCTACACACTTTGGACACTAGGAGGAATTTAACATGGCCATTCCACCTAACCTGCATATCTTTGGAGGAGAATTTAAAGATTTGGAGGAAGGCTATATAATTGCCAAGTGTTAAAATGGGTCTTTAGTTAGATTTGTTTCAAGAATGCTAGAGCACATTAATCTCACTGGAATTATTTGCAATGATGATTTCACTTCTTTCAATATAAATTAAGCATATATTAATAGTTTCACCTTGGGTTACATGGAACCAGTGCATTCAGGGTTACAGGCCTTTGTGAAAGGGGTATGGTTACGTAAGAGTAGTCCATTTGACATCATCCTAATTCAACCTATGAGCTATTAGATCATTGCTTGCATAATGGTTGCATTCTGTTCCACTGGCCAAACATTGGGTTACTTCACTGTTGCCCTTTTTAAAAAAGGGATTTTAGGTGAAGTATTTTTGTGAGTTGTTTCATTTGTAGATGATGGCAAACTTGTTGAAGGTTGAGAGAAGATGTGAGGTCACCATTCGTGCAAAGGATATAAGGTACAATAATATAAATTCCTAATAAACAGCTCTGATAGCTGGCAATTATGGAGTTACCAACAATATATGCACTCTCCAGTCTGAGGGCCTTCTTGACTGTGGGACTTCTAAAATGTACAAAATGTCATCATTATCTGCCACGTACTGGATCATACGTGACATCTTGGCTAACCTGTAGCAACCCCCTCCAAGTCTCCATTTCATCATTTCTGTGGTATTTTTGATAAAACCTCTTGTTAATACATGAATTTACCCATATTTGTGTTTTGCTGATTTTGGAATTTTGCACAACTGTTGTGGCCTTGGGCCTATCATGAGTGGCTTGATTTCCAATGAGCCAACTCGCTACTTTTTTCTGGGATTAGGCAATGCAGGCACAGTCAATTCTCATAAAGGTGCTAAGACTGGTACCAGAAAAGAGAACATTCATTTGAATATCCTGTGAAGATTATTATTATTAGTATTAACTTAGTAGAAGTCCTTGTTATTCTTGAAGGTCCATGTGTGTGCAAACTATGAAAACTGGGCTGCCAAGGCAAAATCAAGGCCTTTCTGCCATTTCTGATTAGTCACTGGGAAATTGCTTTCAACATTTTTTGCTCTGATATATCATTTCAGTCACCTGATTTATACATGTTTGAACTGCAGATTGACTGACTGTATAGTTCATGTCTTCTGTGACTGCCTGGAATGGACGCCAAGGCAAAAAGGTTTACAATAATCTTTACATCTACAGTCAGAGAGATGGTTGGATGTCAGCTTTCAACATATGACACAACTCTGTCACTCCATGTATTTTTTTTCTGTTCAAGCCAGAACTTCATGCATTAGAATTATAGAATCCCTATAGAAGGAGGCCATTCAGCCATTGAGTGTGCACCAACTACAATCCCACCCAGGCCCTATTCCCGTAACCCCTCATACTTATCCTGCTAATCCCCCTGACACTAGGGTTAATTTAACATCGCCAATCAACCTAACCCACATGTCTTTGCACTGTGGGAGGAAACTGGAGCACCAGAAGGAAACACACGCAGGCACAGGGAGAATGTGCAAACTCCACACAGACAGTGACCTGGAATTGAACTCGGGACTCTGGTGCTGTGCTAATCACTGTGCCACCCCTGTGAAGTAATATTTTTCTTTCATATTTGGGAGGTTAAGGACAGAGGAGCCGTTTTTCTGATATGTTCATAGATTTATCACCATCTCTTCATTCTAACCACATTCCTCGTCAAGAAAGCCAAATTAAAAGGGATTTCTAAAGATACTAAGGACCCATTGTCCCATGGGTTTCAAAAATTGTATGACCCGACTTGAAACTCTCTTCACACATTGGATGTTGAGCAGAAACAAAAGGTCTTCCAAATGCCTCAAAAGATGTTTTCTCTTCAAAATGGAGTGTGTCTACTACGCCAAAGTAGAAAAGCTAAGGTTGGTTACAACCATGAATACTTGCATGGAAAAATGTATGCTCTTGGGAACCAGGTGAACGTAAGCCATGAAGGCCACAGGCCCAAATAACTCATTACAAGAGTTGAGTGTAGCATATAAAGAAACTGGAGTGAACCTGCCAATTTGGTCATCATTTGGAGTTCCAGCATGGCTGAGATAATTGATATCAGAAGGAGTGAACTCTTTTTAGTATTTATTATATAGCAACAGGTTGAGTTGAATTTTCTTTGAAAATTAAGACCATATAAAATTACTTTAACTCTAGTTCTTCTGTAGTCTCTGCGCAGAAGGGTTTCTCTCTGACAAAAATGGACTGTCTGTTTTCGAGTGGGAGAGAGAGATTTTAGCATTTGAGGTTATACCAGTCAGGTGCAGACAGGTAAGCTTTAGTTTGTATGTCTAGGTTTCCCTGAGATCAAAGGAAGCCAATTAGTCCAGACACAGCTACCAGCACATAAATTGGATTTAGCTAAGAATAGAATATCCAAGAGGAACAGATAGCATGTCTAGAGCTGTGGATTCATTACTCTGGCATCTGTGAAGGCTAATACTACCTCCACCCCTAATATAATCTCAATTTCAGACACTGATCTGACTGTGAATTGATGATCCAGGATCAAAAATAAATGCTGAATGACGATTGTATCTGAATTGCCTTTTTAATCTTCGTCATTTGTCAACTGATGCTAGTAATTTTTAAAAAAAATTCATACGTGGGAGATGGGCATCACTGGTTGCCATTTATTGCCCATCCCTAGTTGCCTGAGGGCAGTTGAGAGTCATTGCTGTAGCACTGGAGTCGCATGTAAGCCAGACCAGGTAAGGACAGCAAATTGTCTTCTCTAAAGGACATTCGTGAACCAGTCGGGTTTTTCCAACAATCAACAATGGTTTCATCATCATCAGTAAATACTTAATTCCAAATACTTTTTATTGAATTCAAATTCCACCATCTACCATTCAAACATGGGTCCCCAGAGCACTAGCTGTGTTTCTGGATTAATAATCTAGCAACAATACTACTAGGCCATTGCCTCCCAATTCATAGTTATTTATATATATGTGTATACATTATGATTTTGAGGTAAATAAATAATTGGTAGTTCATGGCTTGTCTATCTCCCTCTTTGGCAAGAAGACAAATTCATTCTCTAGCCAATTTAATTGTATAGTGGAAGAAATGCATATCCATATTGAACTGGTTGACACTAGCCAGATTTATTCATCGACTGAGTGATGAAGTCCAATTTTTTCTATGACCAAATATGAAGGAGAAATGATTCAGGGTACATCTTGGGCAGCACAGTGGCACATTTGGTTAGCACTGCTACCTCACAGCACCAGGCTCCCAGTTTCAATTCCATCCTCAGGTCACTGTCTCTGTGGAGTTTGCACAATTTCCCTGTGTGGGTTTCCTCCGGGTGCTCTGGTTTCCTCCCACAGTTTAAAGATGTGTGGAGTTAGGTTAATTGGCCATGTTAAATTGAACCAAGTGTCAGGGGGATTAGCAGCATTAATGTGTGGGCATATGGGAATAGGGCTTGGGTGAGATTGTGGTTGGTACAGACTTGACGGGCCAAATGGCTTCTTTCTGTACTGTAGGAATTCAATAGCTTCTTGTACCTTTGATGTATATTATCACCAGGATACATGTCTTAATGTTCTTCCAAGAATAAGAAAAGGAATTCAAAACACATTTGCAAATTGTGAAAAGTAAAATTAAATATGTTTCAGGAGAAACTATTTAAGCAACAATAAATGTTTGCAACAATCATGCTTTTTAAAGGCGAAACTATTGATCATGTCAGAAACACATTTAGATCCCTCGATTGGACAATTGATTGATTAGAGGGGGATGAGCTATGACAACCAAAACTCATTTCCTCATTCCTGATTTTATTTTTCTGCTGCATTTACCTAATGTAATAGTTGACATAATTGTTCTTCAAGTAATTTATTCAATATTCATTTTGCATCATGTTGACTGGGGTCAGTCAGCTATATGACTAGCATGTAGATTAGATTAATGGCAACAGCATGAGTTCCAGGTGTAGTACAGGTCCTACCTGTAACACTTAGTCATTTTGTGTTTGTGCCTGTGAGAGTGGAGAGTCGGTGTCTATGTCAGTAGCAGCTCAAGATCCAGTTGACTAGGGTGAAATAGGGAACCAAAATCATGTTCCACATTCTACAAGAGAGGCAACCAAATTAGTGGTGGCTAGCTCAGAGTGGTAGCCTTGGCTATAAGATTGGAAGGAGGAATAGAGGCTTCTAGTGTGCATATTGGGAAAATGAGTTCAAGAAATAAAGGTGACTTTGCCAATGTGAGTATTGGCTTCTTCTCTGCTCATGTGTTGACTGGATCGCTCCAATCCTTTTATTTGGCTTTATATTAAAAGATAACTATAAACAAGAAATGAAAGTGCATTTTGCAGTTGCAAAAGGCCTATTGACATAATAACATACTGGCTTGGTTAGACATGCATAGCTGTACCTCACTATCAAAAGGATCATTAATTTCCATTCCCTATTTAATTCACTGAAGAATATCCTAATTATTGCCCTATAGTCAGGTATTTTTAATAAAAGTTGGAGATGTTAAATTGACTGAGGCAGTTATATTACAGTACAAAGCCTGTGCTGTTTGGAACTATTACCTCAAGATGATTCACAGTGCTTGAGAATGTCCAGTTGCATCAAAAGCATCTTTTTTGTTTCTGCAACATGAAAACAATCACATCAAAATAGTCGTCATTATCACTGCACTATTACATTCAAAATGTAATGTCAAATCATGCTAGGAGCACTCTTTAGAGACAGATGGCGCTGTGAATCCACATGTCAGACTGAGATTGGCTAGTTAATGCCATTTTCACATTGTGTGCACGGGACCACTTGGCATTGATTAAAAAGTAACAGTATATCCCAAGGAACAAGAGATGCAAACAAAAGGGCACCAGAAGCATTTTTATCACTCATTACCATCTCTGAAGCTCTGTTATAAATCTCTTCGCATATCCGTCAGAGGAAACCTGTCTTTACCACATCTTTGCAATTTTCTGTACAATGTGCAATGGAAAATATATGGAGCAGGGACATGGCTTGCAAACCATCAAAACATGAAACGCTGTAATTTATAATTGTTTGACCATTTTTATGTTAGGATAATTGCAAATGATCAGGCTTGCAATTATTAGCTTCTTGGATAAAAGAGCAGTGGTCAAAGAAATAGCACTACATGGTAAAATCATTCATTTAGTGATTTTGCATTGATGTAGTTTTGATCTTGTAACATTTATTTTGATGTTTCAAGGAAGAATACGCAAAAAATTAATAGAGGATTTATCAAGCATGTTGTGATCCATAGAAATAAGATTGGTCAGTTCATTTTTGTCTAACTGCTGCCAATTCCCAGCTCTCAAATCCCAGACACTGACATCAATGTCATGTCATTTTTAATTTGTTACAAATTCTTTACAAAACCGGAATTGTTTAAAACCATCAACATTCAATAGAAATAATTGCAATCCAAATTAAATTCATTCACTATGATACATAATTAGAAAAAAGGATAATGATTTCAATTGCAATCGACATTTGTGTAAGGGACAAAGATGTGTAGGTTGGGTGGATTAGCCATGGTAAATGCATGAGGTTACAGGGATTTGTGAGGGTCGGGGTGGAGGGGGTGGGGGGGGGTGGTGGCGGTGGCGCAGGCGATGAAGATGAATTGAATTTGATTTGCAAAGTTAATGAAAACTTTTACAACTCTGTTTTCCGTCAGCAACAAGCCTACAAGTAATACAACTCTGAAATGGAGTATTAAAAATTATCAATTTAGGTTTCTGCAATATTGCCTACTGTCCATGACACAAGTACAAAACAGATCATGCTGCAAATTCTGATATATTATAACGAAAGGTCTGTATTTAAATAGCAGCTTCAATAGCCACCATACACCCCAAATTGCTTTACAACCAATGAATTTTCAATGTGTAGTCATAGTTGCGATGTCAGGAATACGACTGACAAATTGAACACAGCAAGCTTCTACAAACAACAATCTGATAATGGGGTAATCTGTGTTTGCGATGCTGAATAGCTCACCTGCTCTTTAAAACAGTGTTTTGGGAGGCCAAACTGTGCCTCAATTTAACATCTCTTCCAATGCCCTGGAGTATCAATCTATATTGAAGTGCTCAAGTTTTGGATCAGGACTTGAATGCATGCACAACCTCCTAGCTCAAGGGTAAGTGTACCAACAACTGAGAAAAATAGAACATGTTCTGCAGCCAGAGGCAACCATCAAAGCCGTGCAAACTAATTTTGTTGCCCGTCTTTGATTCTTATTTTCAAGACCCATGATATAGATTTTTAGAGGGGTGAAAGGAAAGGGAAAGATCATGTTGGAATGTATTGGACAGAGCTGAGAGAGTCAGCTGGAAAGATAAAAAAATTACCATACAAAAATACTTTGATCTCATTTTTGGAAAATATAAAGTGATCCTAAATCTGCTGCTTGTTTTCTGATTTTATAGTTAAAGGGCATAGCTCCAATTATAAGGCTACATCCTCTTAAAATCATAGAATCCCTCCAGTACAGAAGGAGGCCATTTGGCCCATGGAGTCTATACCAACCACAATCACACACAGGCCCTATTCACATAATCTCTCATATTTACCCTGCTAATCCCCCTGACACTAGGGTTAATTTAGCGTAGCCAATCAACCTAACCTGCACATTTATTATTAAGTATCTCAACTAGAACATTTATCAAACTCTAGGTAATACAAACCAAATGTATGCATAATCTTCACTGCCAAATAAATTATTATTTGGCTAAAAAGGATGTAACAGTAAATTCATCAATTCCACAAACCCTTTGAGAAACTGTTCTCTGACGAAGGTAGAATAGTCACTTCTTTGACCACCCTTCAAATGTGATTCCAGCCGCAACCACAGGATTGGTTTATAGGATAGTGAAATTTGGCAGCAAATATTTCCTTGCTTATAGTGGTAAATTTTAATTGTGACAAATTATTTGTTCACCTACATTTAGAACAAAGAGAAGTGCAGCACAAGGACAGGCCCTTTGACCTTCCAAGTCTGTGCCAACCCATAGATATATCCATAGATATATTCACAAAATTTGACAGTGCAGAAGGAGTCCATTTGGCTCATTGAGTCAGCACCTACTACAATCCCACCCAGGCCCCATCCCCATAACCCATGCATTTACCGTAGCTATTCCCCTGACAATAAGGGGCAATCTAGATGGCCAATCCACCTAACCTACACATCTTTGGACTGTGGGAGGAAACCAGAACACCCGGAGGAAACCCACGCAGACACAGGGAGAACGTGCAAATTCCACACAGACTCATCCAATCTGGGGATTGAACCCAGGTTCCTGGCGCTGAGGCAGCAGTGCTCGCCACTGTGCCACCATGCTGCCCTCATCATGATGCCCTAACTTAAAAAAAAAACCTTCTGCTCTTACTCAGTCCATAATCCTTCTATTCCTTCCTTATTCATGTATCCATCCAGAATGCTGAATTATAAATTGCTTCCTTTGTCTCACTTGTCAGGAAAATGCATCCATTAATAGGCATTATTACATTTCCGCCTGGAAATTAACCTATAATCGACTTTAGTTTTCACTCATTGGGTTCCTACCAGGTAGTTTATTCATTTTCTACCTAACGGTTTTATCCCTATTGTGTTCTTTCATGTGGATTCAGCTACTTTTCCCCATACCTATAATGTTTCAAAGCATGAAGTTTTCTGGCTTTCTCAGTCTTGAATTTTTAACTGGACGGCAGATAAAATTTTCAACCATGTGGGACTAATTAAAGGATCTTGTGTTTGAGTGCAAACAGACGAGATATTGTCTGATACATTTATGAACTGCATTGCTGTTTGCCAGTCTACAAGTAAGTCTTAATAGATATATGACTGTTCGTCACAAAACAGGGCGGAATTTTCCCAAGCACCCATCAGTGTGTTTGATGGTGGGAGGGCCAGAAATCTGGTGTGAATTTACATCAGGAACCTCTACTGATGCCCACCATCAAAACCCTGCCAGAGGGTGGTGTGAAGCTTATTTATGTACCATTAATCCTGGAACACTACAGTGGTGGGTGGTAGAATCACCTATAGGTGGATCTTTCAGATTAGGTGTCCTGGACGGGGCCTATCTTCCAGCCTCAGGGTGCTCCCGATAATCCACCTTTATTTTCAGGTGGTCCACCTTCTTTCTTCAATAATGGCTCAGTGATATTGGATGCCTTTTCAGTATGGCACCCGAACATTATAGCGAACTGTGCAACAGTCAGGCCTGTCCCACTACCAAATATCGCATGAAACCCAGGTACAAAATTAATGACTTTGGTACTGGTAGATTTGGCATGTTTTCCTGCCGGCTGCCCCAACATTCCATGTTCCCACAGGGCCGACGGACCTGTTCCTGTGCTGTAATTTTCTTTGTTCTTTTCCCCGGAAGGGTAAGGGGTTTTAGTTAAGTCAGGCAACATGGTCGGTGCAGGCTTGGAGGGCCAAAGGGCCTGTCCCTGAGCTGAAATTTTCTTTGTTTTTTTTGTTCTTATCTCCAGGGCATTGGAGGTGATTCTACCAAAAAAAAACTGTGGGAAAATTGGAGTAATTAATGATTTTTTTTTAGTGGGAGTTCATACTAGAATCTCCCACACTTCGTGCAATGCAGAGGCCACCAGCGTGAATATCATTAGATTTCAGAGGGTGGGGAGAGGCTGAAAATCAACAGGCCTCTGCGCATGTGCAGTGGCCCTGAAGTGTCATCCTCTCATTTTCTGGCCAGCTAGGGACACCCGCAGTGCAGTCCCCTCAACCCCTCCCTCCACAGCCAAACCGTGGCCCCTCTTCCATTCATGGGCCAGCCCTGAACCCCCCCGTCCCAGCCTGCCCTGATCTCCAGCTTCCCCACCTCCAGCAATCACTACGCCCCCCCCCACCCCGGCACCAGCAGACAGCCCGACTGAACCCCACCCCCTATGCCCAGCCCGCCCCAATTGCTGGCCTGCCTCCAGCCCCCACTGATCCCAGTGCAGCAGGAACCCCCATCAATCACCCCCTTGGCACTGCCCCACACCCGACGGGCAGTGCAAAGGTGCCCCCTGGATATGGGCACTTTGCCCCTTGGGCAGTGCCGTAGGCTGGCATCACCCCCTCCCCCCACCGCCCAACCCCTGGGGGGCCCCGATTGCCCCCCTTTCATTCCAGCAGGGCCAGGTCACTAGCTCCCCAAACATGGCGGGTTGGGAGATGTTAGTGGGCCCGGCGAATTCAGTCCCGGGCCCGGAAACAGCATTTAAATACCATGTAAAATACTATTTCAATGCTAACCCTGCCTCCCAGCCAATTTCCAATGCCTCGCAGACTCTGCCAGAAATCTGAGCACGGGAGACGTAAGCGCAGTGTGAGCGCTTGCAGGAATCCCGCAAATCGGCCGACGTACGATTCTGCTGGCCACTGCGCAAAAAAATTAGAGCAGTGGGGATGGGAGAATCACAGCCATTTAGTCTGAAATTGGGAGAATTGCACCCACTGATCCATTACTAAAGCTATCATGACACCAAGTTCATCTGTTTCAAAACTATACTTTAACCTTTGAAATTAAAGCAGATTTTCTCTTCCATAAGCTTCTCTAGCTTATTCATAATTCTTTATTCAATTTATTAGTAACTATCTTTATCATCCCTAGTTTTAGACTTCCTCCTCAAGTGGAAACATCTTCGACTAAATCCCTTCATAATTTTCCATTATCCCACCCACATCCTCCTCTTTCCTTCAGGGACAAACTCCATCCTGTTGACTCTTTGCTGATTGTTATTTGTGGCAACATTTTTGTGAATCTACATTCTTTCTGTAATATGGAGACCAGGACTCTGCACAGTACTCATGTGATCTAACCAGGGATTCATATAGGTTTAACATAATGGCCAGGATTCTCTGATCTTGTCTATACCCACCCCGCTGCCAGCGAGAATGGACAATTTGGCGCTCAGCCAAAATGCCATTCACTGCAATGGCACTAGAGAATCCCAGCCTCGGAGGAGGTCGGAGGTTTCCAACGAACCTGTCCACAAACTGCCCGGGACAGGACTGTCACCACGAGCTAGGGCGGCATGATGGCACAATGGTCAGCACTGCTGCCTCACAGCTCCAGGGAGGTTTGATTCCCATCTTGGGTCACTGTCTGTGTGGAGTTTGCACATTGCTGGAGTACTGTGTGCAGTTTTGGGCGCCGCACCTGCGCAAGGATATTTTGGCCCTGGAGGGAGTGCAGAGGAGGTTTACTAGGCTGATACCGGAGTTGAGGGGATTGAGCTATGAGGAGAGGCTGAATAAACTAGGCTTGTACTCGTTAGAGTTTAGAAGAATGAGGGGAGATCTCATTGAGACGTATAAGATGATGAATGGGATGGATAGGATAGAGGTGGAGAGACTCTTCCCGCTCAAAAAAGACAGTAGGACTAGGGGGCACAGCCTCAAGATAAAGGGGAGGCGGTTTAGAACGGAGTTGAGGAGGAACTTCTTCACTCAAAGGGTGGTGAATCTCTGGAATTCTCTGCCCGTTGAAGTGGTGGAGGCTGCCTCGCTAAATATTTTTAAGAAGCGGGTTGATGGGTTCTTGATAAGAGAGGGGATTAAGGGTTATGGGGAGAGGGCGGGAAAGTGGAACTGAGCCACAACAGATCAGCCATGATCTTATTGAATGGCGGGGCAGGCTCGAAGGGCTAGATGGCCTACTCCTGCTCCTATTTCTTATGTTCTTATGTTCTTATGACTACGTGGGTTTTCTGGGTGCTCTGGTTTCCTCCCACAGTCCAAAGATGTGCGGGTTAGGTTGATTAGCCATACTAAATTGCCCCTTTGTGTCCCAGGATATGTAGGTTAGAGGGATTAGCGGGGTAAATATGTGGGGTTACAGACATAGGGCCCCGGTGGGATTGTTGTTGGTGCAGACTTGATGGGCCGAATGACCTCCTTGTGCACTGTCGGGATTCTATGATCAGCACTCACTTAATACAGGATAAATCAGACAGGAACTTCAGCCATTGACACGTGTGTTTTTGGGAAATCCAGATGTTGCTGTCAGGGATAACTTGTTCCTCTACAGGGTGCACTGTCACAGTCCTTGCTCGTAAGCTCAGCAGTACTGTGGTGCCTTGAACTTGGGGTACTTACCCATTAATTTGTACCAATAACAGTTAAAATGTTGGTGCATTCAACATTAACTGAGTTTTTAATGGTGCAGTAAGTACTGAAAATTAATTTCACAAATGTAGACAATCATAGTGATGATATAACAAAGTTGCAAGGTTAATGAAGTAGTAATCCAGAATGAAAACAGAAAAATATTGGAAAATCTCAGCAGATCTGAAAGCATCTGTGGATAGAGATAGAGCCAACATTTTGAGTCTAGATGACCCATCGTCAGAGCTCAGTAACCCAGAAGCCGAAATGGTTGAACCGGAAACATGAGTTCAAATCCCAGCACAGCAACTGGGAATTCGAATTCTATTAAATAAATTTGGAATTAAAAAGCTGAAATCAGTCTTTTTTTTATTCATTCATGGGACATGGGCGTCACTGACTGGCCAGCATTTATTGCTCATCCCTAGTTACCCAAGGGCAGTTGAGAGTCAACCACATTGCTGTGGCTCTGGAGTCACATGTAGGCCAGACCAGGTAAGGACAGCAGATTTCCTTCCCTAAAGGACATTAGTGAACCAGATGGGTCTTTCTGACAATCAACAATGGTTTCATGGTCATCAGTAGATTTTTAATTGCAGATTTTTTTATTCAATTCAAATTCCACCTTCTGCCTTGGTGGGATTCGAACCTGGGTCCCCAGAACATTAGCTGAGTTTCTAGATTAATAGTCTAGCAATAATGCCACTAGGCCATTGCCTCCCCCAGTTATGACCAATAAAAACCCATCAAGCGCACTAATAACCTTGAGGGAAAGACTCTACTGTCCCCACCCAGTCTTACCTCTGTGACTCCAGACCAATAACAGTGTGGTTATCACTGTCTTTCCTCTGAAATGGTGACCAGGCCATTCAGTTCTGTCATGGCCAAATAAAAAACATTTCCTTACACTGGTCCATGAGCTAAGAGTTTTGTGCGCATGTTTGTAGCTCCCTTTTAATTTATGAGTGATTCAATTTAGAATAGCCTATCTTTAGTCTTAAACAAGATAAAGGTTAGTTTATTATCCAGGCTGCTGCTGAAAGTTACTGAGGTAAAAGTGATAGTGTTGCTAGCTAAAATATCAAAAGATTAAAAGCAGAAAAAAATACTTCAAGACGAGATTGTTGTGAGCCCATTGATTGAATTCCTTCTTTCTGAAGCTTAAGGTTGAGTTTAAGATTTGATTTAGCAGCTTCTGCAGTTAACCAGTCAGTATTTATCTTTTTAGGTTGGACTCAGCATACAGAATAGATCATGGGAATGAGCGAAGGCTCCTATTTGCTCTCATAATGGTGGCTCTCGGCAGCCTGGGTTAGAATCATAGAATCTCTACAGTTCAGGAGGAGGCCATTCAGCCCATTGAGTCTGTCCCAATCACAAGCCCATCCAGGCCCTATTCCTGCAACCCCACATATTTACCACACTAACCACCCCGACATGAGAGCCAATTTAGCATGGCCAGTCAACCTAACCCACACATTTTTAGACTGTGGGAGGAAATCAGAGCACCCAGAGGAAACCCATGCGGGCACATGGAGAATGTGCAACTTCCACACAGACAGTGACCAGAGGCCAGAATTAAACCCAGGTCCCTGGTGCTGTGAGGCAACAGTGCTAACAGCTGTGCCACCATGCCACCCCTGATTGGGGTGGATACAGCCATCCAGGCACCAGTTCTGAAAGCCTTCCTTGCTCTTTCCCTGTTGAGAATCACTTTCTGTTTCCAGATGTCTGTCCCATGATGTTTAAGATGGTTCTTCACACAGAATGGTGGTTTACAGCCTGTTCTATGATTTCAAAACTTAAAATGATTGCTATCCCCAAACTGTCGAGTTTGCTCCCATATTAGGTACTGGGCGAGCCCAGACCAGTGGGGCATTATCCTTTTTAGTCAAGGTAATTTGCCTTTTAAATGATTCAACCATTGACATCAATGATCCCTATTCTCCCAGGTTTGATGAAATAAGATAGCTGTTTAGACCTCCTGTGGGGCCACAACAAGTTTCTTTTTACCCTTGGGGAAATACAAATTGAATTTCAATTGTCTTCATGCCTGGATATGTCTATCTGCAATCCACATAAAGTTTTCTGGAAGCTTGACCATTGTACAGTTGAAAAGGTCAGGTAAGGTTTGGCAACCATTTTTAAGACTTGTATCCATTTAAAAGGAAGATTAGCTTTTTTTTAAACCAGAACCTATAATATCATGTGGAGATGCCAGCGTTGGACTGGGGTATGTACAGTAAGTAGTCTCACAACACCAGGTTAAAGTCCAACAGGTTTATTTGGTAGCATAAGCTTTCGGAGCGCTGCCCCTTCATCAGGTGAGTCAATCGGCGGCACTGTGGGCCAGTGCTCTGAAAGCTTGTGCTACCAAATAAATCTGTTGGACTTTAACCTGGTGTTGTGAGACTACTTACTATAATATCACAACTACATGTTCATGACAACTGCATTCAAGGAAGTGATTCACCACCACCTTCTTGAGTAATTAGAGATGTGCAATAAATGCTGGCCTTGCCAATGATGCCCATATATTGTGAATGACTTGAAAGTAATACTCATAAGAAAATTTATTAGTTTTAAAATATTTATTTTCTTTATTTTTTCTGTTTATCTCTTTTTCCTAAATCCCTCCTATATTTACCAATCCTTATTTCACTTCCTATGCCTGATTTGAATATAAGTTATACTTTCTGTTTCTTTTTTGCTTCTTGGTTTGGATTCTGTGTGTCTCAGTGAGAGTACAATCTACGAATCTCAATGTTCCTTGCCCAATTCATAGATGCCACAAACCCCTGCACCAAAACAGTTGTGCGATTACTGGGAAGCCACATAGATAAATCAAGGAATCAAGGTATCTTGATGTTCTGTACAGAATGTTGAAAGCCATTCTTTCACCACTGAGAGCAAAGACTTGGCCAGAACCTTACAATTTACATGTGTTCTTGAGACAGGACAAGAAGATGAGCATCAACATGCCACGTTGGATACTTTATCCCGCACTCATCTTATAAAGTGAGGCAGATTCTTTAAATGTATGTGGTGTGTCAACTGTATAAATTGACCCTCAAGCATTTTACTGCACATAATGACTTGTGAAATTCCAGAATTGCCACCCTATATTGTTTTTTGAAGACCTATATCTCACAATGTTGCAGCTGGGATCTCCACAATTTTATGCTTTGTTTACTATTTTTGGTCTATCAAATATCATTACTATATCTTTTTTATATTGCTACATTGCCATCCTCTTGGGCAGAATGGTGGCACAGTGGTTAGCACTGCTGCCTCAAAGCGCCACGGACCAGGGTTCAATTCCAGCCTCGGGTGACTGTGTGGAGTTTACATGTTCTCTCTGTGTCTGCATGGGTTTCCTCAGGTGCTCCAGTTTCCTACCAAAGATGAAAAGATGTGCAGGTTAGGTGGATTGACTATGCTAAATGCCGCTTAGTGTGAGGAAGATTAGCAGGGTAAGTACGTGGGGTTACAGGTATAGAGCCTGGGTGCGTTTGTTGTCGGCGCAGGCTTGTTGGGCTGAATGGCCTCCTTCTGCACTGTAGGGATTCTATAATTCTTCACTTGTGCAAGCAAATGCAAATTACTCCTTTAGTATCTTTTCCATGCCCTCCCCACAAGAAAATCTCTTTTCTTATTCTTCTCAGTCATCCCTTCCTTTGACCACTCCTTTCACTATTTTTGGATTCCCTTTTTGTTAGCTGTTAAGTCATTTACTTAGAATTGTGTGCTTTTGAAATTCAGCTTGCCTTCCTACAACGTTTCATGAACCTTCTGTTGCTCATAAGGCTCCAAAAAATTAGCCTCGAATCTACAAAAGAGGTCAAGACAAATATGACCAACTGATAACGTTTACTTTGTAATCAATGATTTATCTCCCAGCCTCTGTCATCACTTCATCATGTCTCACAGGCACCTTTGACCAGTCTATTTAATGGTCTTGTCAGCAATGTCCATTTCCCATGAATGATTTTATATCAGCACAGATGTCACACTTTATTTTATTCGTATATGGGATATGGACATTGCTATTAAGATCAGCATTAATATACCCTCAATGCCCTTTACAAAGTGGTGGTGAGCCATTTCCTTGAACTGTTGCAGTTTGTGTGATGCACTGAATACTCGGAGTTCCAGCAGATTGACTCAGTGACAAAGGAATAATAACACTATTCCAAGTCAGGATGGTGAATGGCTCAGTAGTACTGTTAGAGTGGGGGATGTGCTGGGCCGTGAGGTTACAGATTCTGGTTGAGTACAATTCTGCTGCTGTTGAAGTCCCACAGTGCCTCATGGATATTGTAGATGGGGGTTTTCTCTCAAGGCTACGTATAGCTACTAAAGCTAATGCAAAGACACAAAATGCAGTAAACTGATATTGAAGACGTGACTTTATTTAACCAAATGACTGAATGGGAGAACCACATGAGGCAGCTCTGCACTCAAGGTATAGAATGCGGGCAGCCGGATATCAGTCTGAAGAACAATGCCCCTGTGAAGGCAATTATACATTTACCAAATCATATTGCCCACCTTTCCGGTGGGCATTATCCAATAAACATTAATGGAAATCAGTCAATAATCATCTTATCATTAACTCCAGCCAATAACAATATATATCACAACCTAATGGGATTTCATTTGTTATTATATTCTGAATGTTACCTCCCTTCTGTGCCCAGCAATATGGCACGCTGGAGAGTGAAATGATTTCCACCAAATTGAACCCACATGATACTTGTCCGACCCTGAAAAATTCTTCATGTCTGCTAGCCACCTGCGTTATCTCCCAGAGTTGTATGACCCTATTCATAAAGTTAGCATTGGTAGCCATCTTGTTCCTGACCACTGCAGATAGCATTACTGCTTTCAGTGGAGCTATTGTTCCTTCCCTCTCCCTGTATTTTGTCACTGTTTCACAAAATATAACCAAAAGCAAAAAGCATCCATCTCGTAAATTCAAAATACATGTTTTAGATGAAAAATATTTGTTAATCATGCAAAGCTGTCTTTTATGGCAATAACTCTGGCTGGCTTACGTCCCCATAGTCCAAGATCATTCATTCTAAAGTCAGTATTGTTTTAGTGATCCTAAATCTATGGTTATGTGTTTATTAGCCTACTTAGCCCTCCTACATCAGATGCCCAAACTCGAGTTGCTAGATTTAGCATGGTGGTAATGCCACACAACACAATCCTGTTTGTGAAAACGGGACTTTATCTCCACAAGGACTGTGGGGTAATCACTCCCACCGATATCATCACTTCAAAGATGTGCGGGTTAAGTAGATTGGCCATGCTAAATTGTCCCTTAGTGTTAGGGGACTAGCTAGAGTAAATACATGGGGTTATGGGTGGGATTGTGGTCAGTGCAGAATCGGTGGGCTGAATGGCCTCCTTCTGCACATCCTTGGAGTGTGGGAGGAAACCGGAGCACCTGGAGACACAGGGAGAGCATGCAAACTCCACACAGACAGTCACCTGAGGCCGGAATAGAACCCGGGTTCCTGGCACTGTGAGGTAGCAGTGCTAACCACTTGACCTCAACCCAGAACCTGGCCAGTTTGATCTGTGGTGATAGTACCGAACCACTCTTGGGATGGACATTGAAATCCCCCATCCAGAATACATTCTGTGCACTTGGCATTCTCAGTGCTTCCTCCAAGTGGTGTTCAACACGGAGGAGTATTGATTCATGGTAATCAGCAGGATCCTTGTTCATGCTTGACCTGATGCCATGTAGTCCAGACTGCCCCAGGACAACTCCCTCCCCTGTGCTATGTGCTGCCACCTTTGCTGGGACAAGACATACCCAGGAATGGACATTGTCTGGAAGGTATGGTTCTGTGAGTATGATTGTCAGGCTGTTGGGTGTGTACTGGCTCAGCAACAAGACAGGCCCAGCAGAGGTGGAAGCACAGTGGTATACAGCCAGGGGGGGGAGTTGTTCTGGGAGTCCTCAACATCAGATCTGACCCATGAAGTCTCATGGCATCAAACATAGGCAAGAACTCCTCGTGATTATCACATACCACCGCCCCACAATCGATGAATCAGTATCCCATGTTGAGCATCACTTGGAGGAAGCATTGAGGGTAGCAAGGACACAGAATCCAATTCATTGGATTGGTGATTGAAAAAATAACAGAGAAACTAAACCTTGTCCTTTAGCTGGAAAAATTTCAAAATGGGGAAAATCGTTATTTTGTCAGAATTGCTTACAAACGGGTAACCATAAATGATGACACTTTCTTAGTCTCACTCCCACAGGCTTTGAAAATTGGAACAGAGTTATTTTCTCAAAACTCATATGCGTTATTGTACAATCGGTGTGGGCACATATCCAGACCCAGCAATACACCACAATATTATTCCCATGTGACTCTCTCTATATGGTAATGTCAGCAGTACTGTTTTCTCAGTCCTACTAACCATTACAGTCCCAAACATCCTAAATCAACATCTCCCCCAACATCTCTCCCCTAATGTATTTGCAATAATATTTACATGAAGCCTCTTCTCCCCTATAAGATTCTGACATTACTGATTCAGACAGTCTGGAGGCCTTGAGAGCAGCACAGTGGCACAGTGGTTAGCACTGCTGCTTCACAGCTCCAGGGACCTGGGTTCAATTCTTGCCTTGGGTGACTGTCTGTGCTGAGTCTGCACATTCTCCCCGTGAATGTGTGTGTGTTTCCTCCAGATGCTCTGGTTTCTGCCCACAATCTGAAAGATGTGCTGGTTAGGTGGATTGGCCATGCTAAATTCCTCCTCGGTGTACCCAAATAGGTGCTGGACTGTGGTGACCAGGTGTTTTCACAGTAACTTCATTGCAGTGTTAATGTAAGCATACTTGTGACTAACATGTAAACTTTTTACTTTTTACAACTCTTGTTCTTTTCAGTTTTGGAGGAGTGGTAGTCTCAACTCCTTTGGACTGACTTTGTTAGTCTGAAGTTGCAGAATTATAGCATTTCGTGCTTCAATAACTCCAGTGTCAACATCTGGCTTATTTCTTGCACTCCCTAATGTTGTATTTTTCTTTGTCACCAATCTGTCTTCCTTGGTTAGATGCCATGAGCTTATCCCTCTCCTTTCAGAGGAGACCATGGAAGAGTGAAATGGTGGCATAGTGGTTGGCGCTGCTGCTTCACAGCTCCAGGGGCCTGGGTTTAAATCCCAGCTTAGATCACTGTCAGTGCAGAATCTACATTTTCTTTCTGTGTCTGCATGAATTTCCTCCAAGGAATCTGTTTTCTTCTCAGAATCTGAAAGATGAGCTGGTTAGGTGCATTGGCTACGCTAAATTCTCCTTCAGTGTATCCGAACAGGTGCCGGTGTGTGACGACTATGGGGTTTTCACAGTAACTTATTGCAGTGTGAATGTAAGCCTTATTTGTGACACTAATAAATAAATAGGGTTGTTCATTCATAGAATGGATTTGGGGTTTTCTTTATAGTTAGGTCCACCATTTTCTTTTGGAAATTAAAGATTTATCTCCGTTATGTTTGTATACTCCTCATCCTTGAGCTCAACCTGTAGATTGGCTTCTAATAATGTGCTTTGTTTCTTCAAGTGCACTCATGCCTCCCTGAGCTTTATGTTGGTGAGTTGATGGTTGCTTCTCACCTACTTCAGGATCAACTTCATGTTTTGTGTGTGTGAGCTTTAAATCAATGGTAATCTCAGAGACAGAACTGAACTGGGTCATTAAGAGCAGTTGCACAAATAACAGGTGACCACCCATCAACAGCATGACACTGGGGATACTTTGACACTTCAGGGAGTGAATTCAATTGTAATACTCAAAACAAATCCACAATGTTTGTGTAAATAATTGTTTTTCAAAATGAATTAATAACTTCTTGTTTAATATAAATAATTGCTTTCCTTGAACTAATAAATGCTATAGTTAAGAAAGCCCAACAATACTTTCTCAGAAATTTGGCATGTCAGCTACGACTCTCACCAACTTTTACAGATGCACCATAGAAAGCATTCTTTCTGGTTCTACCACAGCTTGACATAGCTCTTGCTCTGCTCAAGACGGCAAGAAATAACAAAAGGTCGTGAATGTAGCCCAATCCATCACGCAAACCAGCCTCCCATCCATTGACTCTGCACAGACTTCCCACTGCCTCAGCAAAGCAGCCAACATAATTAAGGACCCCACGCACCCCAGACATATTCTCTTCCATCTTCTTGCGTCGGGAGTAAGATACAAAAGTCTGAGGTCACGTACCAACCAACTCAAGAACAGCATCTTTTGTTGCCATCACACTTTTGAGTGGACCTACCTCGCAATCAGTTGATAATTCTCTACACTCTAGCTATGACTGTAACACTACATTCTACACTCCTTTCTTCTCTATGTACGGGACTGTGGTAAAGGGAATAAGTTGAGTCATCTAAATTAACAATTATAACTTTCCATTTAGATGCCTGTCCTAATGTATATGTGCTGCATATTCAATCACTAAATGGTCAGAGGAAGCCTTTAGTCTATAATTCATGAAGAAGAATGCATGAAGAATATGAAGAAGAATGTATTTTATTTCAGGCGAATGAAATGAGATCCCACAATAAATGTCAAATGTGTCATTTGGGAAATTTTTGATTTGTCGTGTTTGGCTCAAACCAATCTGTGGCTTTCAATTATTTTTCACGCATTAAAATGGCCTTTATTATATGTAAAACCTGAAAGTAGTGACGGCATAAGCAATGTGTTTTAGAAACAACAAAATTGCTTTTGCCTTTACCTTTCCTGTAACACAGTTTTGCACACAGAGTTAAGATCAAAAATCTCGAGGAACCTTGATTTGCAGCTCCTGTAGATTCTCATTTATGAGAAGTTACAAATCGGTTGCATAGCAGAAGTTCTAATAGTGCATGAGGTGAGGCAGTGGAGTACTAAAACAGGAAATGCTCCCTGGTCCTGATGTTTATAAAGTAATTAATTTTTAAAAATCCATAGGCATTCAATTTATATGTTTCACTTGAAACTGCTCACCTGCAAGGATGGGCAAGATACTAGGGATAATTTTAATTTTACTTCAAATCTTTTAATTAAGAGAAAACTAATTTATGTGGTGCCAGAAGCAATAACTAACCTTGATTGAATGATCTTTATCTTCACACCAATCCCCCTCAGAGTAGGGTTTGAGTGCTGTCATTGGCCAGATAGTTGGCCCAAAATTGATTACTGCCATTGGGCAAGCTCCCTGTGGATGTTATATGGGGATAAGGCTTAAAGACCAACACCTAATGGCTCTCTCAATTTGGACGTACATTGCAAAAACAGCACAAAATGATTAAGTAAGCATTAGCTCAAATAATTACATTTATTGTCCAAAACAAACTTGAAATCTCTTATTATCCCACAATGCAAGTCTTGTTTCTCAGGCATGCTTGATCTCATGGCCAAAAAAGCCTTTAGCCAAAAGGTCCTATATTAATAAACAAATGAAAGCTTATGTAACTAAATCAGCAGACACCATGAGACCAAAAACTGAAGTGACACTGTGCACTTATGTGTTCACTTTATTAAATAGACAAGATGAACACAATGAAAATCATTGGAACCTAAAGCAGACCTAAATGCCAAACTCTTCAAATTAGGAAATTTGGACTTTCCACAAATTAAATCAAAATAGATCAATTCATTCAAATGATGGCAAAATAAAAACAAAATACTGCAGATACTGGCATCTGGAATGAAAAGAGAAAATGCTGGAAAATCTCAGCAGGTTTGACAGCTTCTATGAGAGAGAATAGAGCCAATGTTTCGAGTCTGGATGACCGTCGGTCAGAGCGATGCTAAGTTGTAAATTCTATTTCCCACTGATTATTGCAATGGGTCCAACACGAGATGTTTTTATCAGCCCAGGGGCTAAGCTCTAGAATTCCTAAACCTTTCCATCTTTCCATCTCTTTCCTCCTTATTACTTATTAAGACACTTATTAATACCTATTCCTTTAACCAAGCTTCGAATATCTCCTCACATGATTCAACATCAAATGTTGTATGATATATATCTCTGTTGAAGCATCTTGGGATGTTTTGCAATATTAAAGGCACAATATAATTGCAACTTGTTGTTAATCATCTGTAGAAATGTTTGAAATGATGTTTCTGTGGCCTAGTTGGTATCGACAGTAATTATGACAAGTTGCATATTTAGATTCAGTCCATATGTATCAAAGGCAGAATTTTCAAATCTTTTACCTGAAGATATTTCATTCTTCAGAGTAAAACTTGCTTTAAAATTTCATACATGGTTACCATTTTCAACACTTTGGTGCTTGCAATACACCTCAGTATCTCAAAAGAAAAATGACTGTTTGGATGGGGATGGTGGGGGGGTGGTGGGGGAGGGGCAGTGGGTTGGCGCAGTGGGAATATTTTACACGTTCTTCTGAAAGGGTGAGTGCGATATATTATTGGGAGCAACTTTGATGAACGCGGAAGTACCTTTGGCATTTAACGAGTTTTATGTCTGAGAAGCCTTGCCCTATCCTCTATATACCTTCTCCACTAAGCTAAATATTATTATTTGGGCCATTTTAGTCAGCCTGTGAAGGATGGGCTTTATGTATAAGCTACCTTTGTGTAAAGATTTCAGTCCCTGACCCAAGATGTCAACCTAATCTGGGAAAAGCTGGGAATTGGGTGCAGTGACAATATTGTTGACCAACTCGTATCTGTTTGAGCACCTGTGCATTCTGACACTCCAGTGGCCAACTCAGCATCACAGTTTGCTGGAAAAATATCATTTGATGTCGTCGCTGGGTATCAGATCACCAGTCTGATCATGTATATCCAAGGCTCAACACAGAACAGAATGAAATTTGCTTAGACTTAGTACAATGTCTTTGAAGAATAACAAATGAAGGTGGATATAACAATGGGTGTAAAGTACTCATGTAAAGGCAGCTTTTAAACACGTGCTGTTTTTGCCATATTTCACATTTTACTTACTGAAAATAATCAGCAAGTCGACTACTTTCACTCACTCTGATAGACAATGATCAGAGGCTGCTCTGTAGTGATCTTTGATGTAGCTGTATAAAGATGGCTGAGGTTTCTCCAATTTCCCAGCAATGGAAGAAAGCAGTGAAGTTGACACTCTCATATTTTGCATGATCAAAAAAAAATAAACCAAGCACCGCACCTTCCACATGGTGTAAACATAACTCGGAAAGCGCTTTCTCCACAGGAGGAAAACTGGAGAGTAAAGTTTGAACAAAGTAACCACATAATCTGTACAACCTCCTGGATGACAAAGAAAGAATGAAGGAACACCAGAAAACTAAAGGTCACAAACATTGGAAAGTCCACTGACTCTGCACAAGTTCTGCACTGAAATTAACAATTACAATGGTAATTAACAGTTCCATTATCTTTTTAACAACGTGGTATTAATTAGCAACTTCAATTTCTCCCTAGTGACTAACTTTGGACTCTGACTATCCACTCTATCTTTAGAAAGTGATCCATTTAAAAGGTGTGGAGTTCAATTTCTTTAGATTGTGAATTGTTTTAGGAGATTTAAAAATTGCATTTCCTTTCTGTTTGACATTGATTTGACCCACACTAATTCGCCCCCTTACTCAGTCCTTCCTGTTTATTTCTCAATTCTTTAATCTTATTGATTGAGATGATATAATGTTTTTGCCAAGGTTCAGCAGCCTCCCAGATGTCCTGTTTCCCTGCTGTGTCACTATCAGCTCACACTTGAAGTAACTTTCTGACCTCAAGTTTTTAAAGCTTACAAGTGCACGAACAAGTCTACCTAATGAGGCGCATGCAAGATGTGTTACTTTCTTGACCATTTTTGACATTTATGCTTCAACACTTGTGAAGCATTTCTGGGAGATCACAGAATCTTTACAGCACTGAAAGAGGCCATTAGCCTATCGAGCCTTCTTCAACAACAATCCCACCCGAGGACGTACCCCCGTAACCCCACACATTTACCCTGAACAAAGAACAGCTCAGTATGGAACAGGCCCTTCGGCGCACCAAGTCTGGGCCAAGACAGATGCTTCTCTAGTCTAATATTTTCTTTCCTCTACGTGGCCCATTTCCCTCTATTCCCTGCCTATTCATGTATCTATCCAGATGCCTCTTGAACATTGTTACAGAACCTGTTTCTACCATCTCCTCTGGCAGTATGTTCAAGCATTCACAACCCTCTGTATGAAAAACTTGCCCCTTACATCTCTTTTAAAACTTTCCCCCTCTCACTTTCAATCTATGTCCCCATAGTTTTGTAGATTGACTCTACAAAAGTAACCGACTCTACGAAAAAGATTCTGACTATCCACTCTATCCAAGCCCTTCATAATTTTGTAAACCTCTATCAGGTCTCCCCTCATCCTCCAACACACCAATGAAAACAATCTATGTTCAACCTTTCTTCATTGTCCATATCCTCCAAACCAGGCAATATCCCAATAAATCTCTTTGGCACCCTTTCCAATGCATTAACCTCCTTCTGGTAGTACAGTGACCAGAATTGTACACAATACTCCAAATGTAGTCTAACCAAAGGCACTGCAACATGATTTTCCAATTCTTATACTCAACACCCCAACCGATAAAGGCCAGCATGCCATATGTTTTCTCAACCACCTTGTCCACCTGAGTTGCCATCTTCAGGAATTGTGAATCTGCACACCTAGATCTCTCTGTAGGTTAATATTTCTAAGGGCTCTTCCATTTACTGTGTACTTTCCTTCTGCCATAGACCTTCCAAATCACATCACCTCGCATTTGTCCAGGTTAAATTCCATCCGTTGTCTTTATATCCTGCTGTATCTTCTGACAATCCTCCTCACTATCCTTCATTACTCCCCCAATTTTTGTATCATCCGCAAATTTATTAAGCAGACAATCTATATTTTCCTCCAAATCATTTAAGTATATATTACAAACAACAGAGGGCCCAGCACTGACCTTTGTGGAACACTGATTTTCACAGAACTCCAGTTAGAAAAGCACCCTTCCACTGTTACTCTCTGCAATCTATGCCCAAGCCAGTTTTCTATCCATTTTACCAGCTCACCTCAGATGCCATATGACTTCCCCTTCTGTATCAGCCTGCCACGAAGAACCTTATTGAAGGCTTTACTTAAGTCCACGTTTACAACATCCATTGCCCTGCCTGGTCAATTTTTGTTACTTCCTCAAATAACTCAATCAAGCTTGTGAGATATTACTTCTCCTTCACAAAACCATGCTACCTATCGTGAATAAACCTTTCCTACTCTTCCTCTGTCTGATGGGCACCTATTCCCTCTCTCCCTCAGTAATTTTTATCTGCGGTGTGGCCAACTCAGCGAACGTGCTATCCATAACTTCCTCAGCACCGCGGATGCTCCAAAGTTAATCCATCCGCAGCTCCAGAGTTGTCGAGTGGTCTAAAAGGAGCTGCAGTTGGTTACACTTCTTGCACTTGAAGGAGCCAGGGGCACTAGAAGGGTCCCTGAATTCCCACATCGCACAAAAGGAGGATAACATGGGTCTCCTGCCATGGCTTAACCCTTAAGGTAACTTACAACAACAATTACAATGCCAAGAAAAAAAAAGAGAAAATCTACTTACCAGTCACCAGCCAATCATTTACCTGCTGGCTGTGATGTCCCGGTTTGATTTTATTTCTACTACACTCTTGCCCTTGACTTTCCCCCACACATGTGCCTCTCCACTCCTCCTGAAGGTGAGCACCTCTTTCTCCTCAGCACTGAATTCCCACTCAGCTCCAAAATTTCCGATATCCCCACTCTGGCTGAATCTCACTGCGACTGCAGTTTCTCTCCCACTGATGTAGTCTCTCTCTCCTGGCATACGTAAGCTTACTGGTCCTGCTAATCTCCCAGGCACTAATGGGCTACTGAGCATGACCAATCAACCTAACCCACACATCTTGGGATCGTGGAAGGAAACCGGAACATCCAGAGAAAACCATGCAGACATAGGGAGATCATGCAAACTCCACACAGTCACCTGAGGCCAATGTGGTAAAGTGATTAAAGGAATCCAAGACCCCCTTCATAGGCCTGCACGGGATGCAATATTTTGCTGTGGAGCAGAAAGTACCTCAAAAAAATTACTTCAATAAAAAGACTTTGTGATCAATAACATGGTTAAGTGTAATTAAATCTTATTGTGCTACAGTGTGAAAAAAAAATGAACTGTGAGACTGTGGCTATATCATTTGCTATTGGATTGAATATAATGACATCTACTATTATTTAGACTTTTAGGTTTTTAAATATTTTTCAGTGGTAAGATGCTGAAAATATGTCACCAAAGAAAGCTGGTCCTGACCTGTTGGTTACAGTGGAACATTACTATGAAAGGTGTGGCTTTCTGTTTATCCAAGGTTAATTAGTGAGTTCATATTATATTACATTTGTTGGTTCTTGAGGTCATTATATGTTTTACTTACCTCCTTCATATTAGGTGAGATACTGGGGACTGGCTGTATTCTGCAACTTGGTGACCAGCTCTTTAGGGACAGGATATAGAGGCAGTAGAGGCTGATTTTCAGCACTGCACCCATCCAATTTTCTGAAGCCTTTTCAGCAAAATGGGATTGAGGAATCCGCTGCTCTGCCTTTCTGAAAATTGTGTTTCCATAGCTCATAATTTTGTCTGTATCTATCTTTCTGTACCTATATTGCTGAAATTGACTTGTTTAGAGTACAGTTGACATTATTGCAGGTACATCAGATTGGACATTTTTCTGGCTCAGAAAAGCATAAATTCTTGCTACAGGTTACAAAAAATGCAACAAAGGAAAACAGTTATGAGCAGTCACTTAAATACCTGATCATTTTAAAATGAAGGAGGATACTGATTGTACCCTGCATTAACAATGAGAAACAACTGCCATGTAATATTAATCATAAATGTGTCATGCCCAGTCAAAGATGTGTCATATCCATTACTTTAAACATAGCCAGTGACCTTTTGATAGCCTCTGGAACTACCTTTTATTTGTTTAAAACAGAGACATTGAGGAACTATTAAACTAAGGTGACCTTCGCAACTTCAATCTAGACCAACATGCTTCTGGAAAGTTCCGAATTTCATCATACTGGGCGTGGGTCTCCTCCTTGAGTGGGCATGCCTAGACAGCACTTTTCTGTGGGGAATGCATGCCTTCTGTTGTTCAAAACACAGAGCCAATGGACACCTAAACTTTATGTTTCCAGGTTTGCAATGTAACAAAGGAAAGTCAATGAGATTAGTTAGTCATAGAGATCAACATCTACCTTCTTTTGTATATCAATGGCTATTGGTCATGTGAAGGAAACAGATTCTCTGATATGGAATTCCATTATCCCAAAACTCAGAAGAGACCGGGAGCAATTTGCAGAATATCACCGACCAGCTGGACAGCACAGTGCACAGTGGTTAACACTGCTGTCTCACTGCGTTGGGAACCCAGAATCAATTCCGGCCTTGGGTGACTGTCTTTATGGTGTTTGCACATTCTCACTGTGTCGGGCTGGGTGGGTTTCCTCTGGGTGATCTGGTTTCTTCCCACAGTCCAAAGATAAAGTTAATTTATTCGTGTCACAAGTAGGTTTATATTAACACTGCAATGATGATACTGTGAAAATCCCCGAGTCATCACACTCCAGTGCCTGTTTGGGTATACTGAGGGGGAATTTAACACAGCCAATGCATCTAACCGGCTCTTTTTCTCAGACTGAGAGAGGAAACAGGAGCACCTGAAGAAACCCACACAGCCACAGTCAGTGACCTAAGCCAGGAACCTAACGGTCCCTGGTGCTATGAGGGAGCAGTGCTAACCACTGTGCCACTCTGTGCAGGTAAGGTGGATTGGCAATTCTAAATAGTCCCTTTGTGTCTCAAGATGTGTAGGTTAGGGAGATTGGCGGGGTAAATGCATGGGGTTATGGTGACAGGATCTGGATGGGATATGCTGATGGAGGGTCAGGGTAGGCTTGATGGGCCAAATGGCCTCCTTCAGGACTGTTGGGATCCTACGATTCTATGATAAGCTTCAGATAGGCTGTGCCACCTTTCCATTTTAAGAACCAAGATAGTCTTTATAAAAGAATTTTAGCCTGATTCCAAAGTGCCAAGTTCACCTCAAAAGAACTTGGATCTCCTGAGGAACAGGGAGAGAGTGCAGATAAACATGTGGCTGCAGGGATGGTGTAGGAGAGAGGGTTTCATTTACATGGCTAATTGGAGCACATTCTGGGGAAGGTGGGGCCTGTACAAACAGGACCAGTTTGCACCTGAACCAGAGAGGCACCAATATCCGAGGAGGGAAATTTGCTACAGCTCTTGGGGGGCATAAAAAACTAATTTGTCAGGGAGATGGGAAAGCGAGCTGTAGTCCAGAAGCCAGTGTTGAGGGTAGTGAGGTACTGAGGAACGTATCAAGGTCACAGGAGTGTACAGGCAGACAAGATGGTGGGTTGAAGTGCATCTATTTCAATGCAAGGAGAATCCAGAATAAGGTAGGTGAATTTGGAGTGTGGATTGGTACTTGGGGCTATGATGTTGAGGCCATTATGGAAACATGTTGGAGCAGGGATAGGAATGGTTGTTGGCAGTTCCAGGGTATAGATGTTTCAGTAAGAGTAGGGAAGGTGGTGAAAGAAGTGGAGGAGTAGCATTGTTAATCAAGGATAGTTTAACGGCTGCTGAAAGATGTTTCGAGGGGGATCTGCCTACTGAGGTAATATGGGCTGAAGTTAGAAATAGGAAAGGAGCAGTCACGTTGTTAAGAGTTTTCTGTAGGCCCCCAAATAGTAATAGAGATATGGAGGAGGAAATGGCAAAGCAGATTATGGATAGGTGTGCAGGTCACAAGGTAGTTATCATGGGTGACTTTAACTTTCCAAATATTGATTGGAACCTTTATAAGTCGAATAGTTTGGATGGGACACTCTTTGTGCAGTATGTGCAGGAAGGTTTCCTGACACCATATGTGGATAAGCTGACAAGAGGTGGGGCCACATTGGACTGATACTGGATAATGAACCGGGTCAAGTGTTAGATTTGTTTGTGGGAGAGCACTTTGGAGATAGTGACCACAATTCAGTGTCTTTCATTATTGCAATGGAGAGTGATAAGGTCACACGGCAGGGCAAGGTTTATAATTGGGGCAGGGATAATTATGATGCGATTAGGCAAGAATTAGGGAGCGTAAGATGGGAACAGAAACTGTCAGGTAAAGGCACAAATGAAAAGTGGAGCTTGTTCAAGGAACAAATACTGTGTGTCCTTGATAGGTATGTCCCTGTCAGGCAGGGAGGAAATGGCTGAGTGAGGGAACCATGGTTCACAAAGGAGGTTGAATGTCTAGTCAAGAGGAAAAAGGAAGCATATATAAGGATGAGAAAACAAGATTCAGTTAGATCGCTTGAGGGTTACAAAGTAGCAAGGAATGAGTTGAAAAAAGGGCTTAGGAGAGCTAGGAGGGGGCATGAGAAGCCCTTGGCAGGTCAGATAAGAGTAAAAAGCCTTGGGGTTTTCCTTTATGTGAGAAATAAAAGAATGACGAGGGTGAGGTTAGGGCCAGTCAAGGATCGTAGTGGGAACTTGTGCATGGAGTCAGAAGAGATAGGTGAGGTGTTGAATGAGAGGGGCCAATTTTTTTTTTTTTTACAGGATGACAGTGTGATACAGGCTGATAGGCTGGAGGAGGTAGATGTTCTGAGGGAAGATGTATTAACAATTTTGAAAAACTTGAGGGTCAATAAGTCCCCTGGGCCAGATGGGATACATCCTAGGATACTTTGGGAGGCTAGGGATGAGATTGCGGAGTCTTTAGCTTTGATCTTTGGGTCCTCACTGTGCATGGGGATTGTGCCAGAGGGACTGGAGAGTGACGAATATTGTTCCTCTCTTAGGAAAGGAAATAGAAATGACCCTGGTAATTATAGGCCAGTTAGTCTTACTTCGGTGGTCAGTAAGTTAATGGAAAAGGTCCTGAGGGATAGGATTTATGGCCATTTGGAAAGATGCAGCTTAATCCAGAATAGTCAGCACAGATTTGAGAGAGGTAAGTCTTGCCTCACAAATTTGATTGAAATCTTTGAGGAGGTAACAAAGTGTGTAGATGAAGGTAGAGCAGTTGATGTCATATACATGGATTTTAGTAAGACGTTTGATAACATTCCCCATTGTAGTCTTATGAAGAAAGTAAGGAGGCGTGGGCTAGAAGGAAATTTGGCCAATTGGGTAAGTAACTGGCTGTCTCATAGAAGACAGAGGGTGGTGTTGGAGGGAAAATTTTCAGACTGGAGGCCAGTTACCAGTGACGTACCACAGAGATCAGTGCTGAGTCCTCTGCTATTTGTGATTTTTATTAATGATTTGCAAGCGGAGGCTGAAGAGGGGGGGGGTAGTTAGTAAATTTGCTGATGACACCAAGATTGGTGGAGGAGTGGATGAGGTGGAGGGCTCTTGTAGGCTGCAGAGAGACATTGATAGGATGCAGAGCCGGGCCGAAAGTGGCAGATAGAGTTTAACCCTGAGAAGTACGAGGTGATTCATGTGGATTACAGGGTCAACAGCAAGGTTCTGAGGAATGTGGAGGAACAGAGAGATCTTGGGGTTCATATCCACAAATCTCTGAAGGTTGCCACTCAAGTGGATTGAGCTGTGAAGAAGGCTTAAAGTATGTTAATGTTTATTAATAGGGAGTTTGAGCTTAAGAGCCGAGGGCTTATGCTGCAATCATACAGGACCTTGATGAGACCACATTTGGAATATTGTGTGCAGTTCTGGTCACTTCACTCTAAGAAGGATGTGGAAGCATTGGAGAGAGTGCAGAGGAGATTTACCAGGATGCTGCCTGGTTTGGAGGAGGTCTTATGAGGAAAGGTTGAGGGAACTGGAGCTTTTCTGTTTAGAACGGAGGAGGATGAGAGGCAACTTAATAGAAGTTTATAAGATGATGAGGCGGATAGATAGAATGGACGTTCAGAGACTATTTCCTCAGGTGGATGTAGCTGTTACTCGGGGGCATAACTATAAGGTTCATACTGGGAGGTATTGGAGGGATGTCTGAGGTAGGTTCTTTACTCAGGGAGTGGCTGGGGTGTGGAATGTACTGCCTGCTGTGATAGTGGAGTTGGAAACTTTAGAAACTTTCAAGCAGTTATTGGATAGGCACATGGTGCACACCTGAAAGATAAGGAGTGGGATAGCTTGACCTTGTGTTCAGACATATCTCGGCACAACATGAGGGCCGAAGAGCCTGTACTGTGCTGCACTGTTCTATGTTCTATGTTCTATACAACAGCCTGACTGTTATTGTTCTTTTTGAAGTAAGTCTAACCCTGTCCGGCACCACGAATTGACCCGAACTACAATTCAAGACTGGTAAAAAGTTTTTTTCTTCTTTACTGGAAAGACATGTGAACTGTTAACTATCTTTTTGGCTTTATACTTGTAGAAGTGCACTACCTCCTTTACTTGAGTGTGTGGTTTGTGATGGGTGTAGCATTTAGATCTTTAAGGGTAAGTGTGTGAATAGACATTCTTTTTGTTTAGACTCATGACATTCAGCCACTGGTACTTTAAAAATTGACAACAGATTAACAATGGTTTAGAAATACAGATATGAGAGAGTTCAGTTTATCTCTCCTCCCCTGTCTGCAACAAATGTGAAAATTGGAATATGGCTTGTAGGCATTTTCCAAGTATTTGATCCTGGAAAGCATGAGTCTGTCGGGACTGTGTCTGGCTGGTACAATGTTGACTTGAATGGTTCTAGATGGCGTGATTCCATCCGATGAATACTAGTGAGTGGTGGTAGTCAAACAATATAAACATACAGCTCACAAGCTTCATTCCTGCCCCTTATTTCCAATTTAGACGTTCTTGCTATTTTGTCTTCCATGATGCTTATATACTTCTCTGCGACAGCAGCTGTTACTTACCCCTATGAAAGGAGTTTATTGTCATGCAATATAAATCTGACAAATGTTTACAATTAATTTATTATTACAAATTAACTTGACTGAAATGTAGCATGCAAACACATAAGATTGCATAGGTCACTGAAACAGGTCATTTAGCCTAACCAGTCTATGCCAATGTTTATCCTCTGCTTGAGTCTCCTCCTGTATTTTTCCCAAATGCAACTATCATCATAAACATCTGTTCCCTTCTTCCTCAAATGTTTGTCTCTTGCTTCCCCCTTAAATGCACCTATACCATTCACATCAACCACTCTGCATCAGTCACTGAAAGCAAGCGTGCAGGTACAGCAGGCAGTAAAGAAAGCAAATGGTATGTTGGCCTTCATAGCGAGAGGATTTGAGTATAGGGATAGAGATGTCTTACTGCAATTGTAGAAGGCATTGGTGAGGCCACACCTTAAGTATTATATGCAGTTTTGGTGTCCTTACCTGAAGAAGGATGTCTTTGCTACAGCGGAAGTACAGCAAAAGTTTACCAGGTTGATTCCTGGGATGGCAGGTCTGTCATATAAGGAGAGTTTACATCAGTTAGGATTATATTCACTGAAGTTTAGAAGAGTGAGAGGGGATCTTTCAAAATTCTAACAGGGTTAGACAGGGTGGTGGTGGCCGGGGCATTGGGGGGAGTCCAGAACTAGGGGTCATAGTTTAAGGATAAGGGGTAAACCTTTGGGAACTGAGATGAAGAGGAATTTCTTCACCAGGAGTGGTGAATCTGGAATTTACTACCATAGAAAGGAGTTGAAGCCAGAGCTTTATGTACTTTCGAGAAGAAATTAGATATGGCTTTTGGGGCTAAAGGGATCAAGGGATATGGGGGGGGGGGGGGGGGGGGGGGGGAGGTGGTGGGATCAGGATATTGAATTTGATGATCAGCCATGATCAAAATGAATGGTGGAGCAGGCACAAAGGCCTATTCCTACTTCTAGTTTCTGTGTTTCAATATTTGCCCTGGTAACAAGTTCCAAGTGCCTTCCATTCTGCACTCTTGCATTTCCTTCTCGATGAACGGTATGCTTTGTCTCTATAGCATGCAGGAAATAATACATTTCACGGTATACTAATACATGTGACAATAATAAGTCAAATCAAATCACTGTTTCTTCTGAATTCCCTGTTGGCTTTTTGATGAATATTATATCAAGGCCTCTAGTTGTGGTGCTTCCCATAAAAGAAAGTATTCTCTCTACCTCCAATCTGGCGAAACCTTTCATAATCTTAAAGATCTCTGAGGTTACCCCTTAGCCTTCTTTTTCAAGGAAAAAAGGGGCAGCCTGTCAATCATTTCCTGATATGTATATCTATGCAATTCTAATATAATTGATCTTTTCTGCACTCTTTCCAGGGCCCGTACAGTCTTTTTATAATATGATGCAAGCAGTACTCTGAGTGTAGTCTAACCAAGGTTTGATACCGGTTTAGCATAACTTTTAAATTCTATCCCTCGAGAAATAAAACCCAGTGCTTGGTTTGCTTTTTTTTATAAATGGTCTTGTTAAGCTGTGGCACAGCTTAATAGTGATCAGTATATTTGTACTCTGAGATCTCTTTGTTCTTTCCAAAGTGATTAAAAAAAACTCTCTATTTACTCGTCCTCCCAAAATCTATTACTTTCACATTTATTTTTGTCAAACTTCATTTGCCAATTATTTGCTCATTGTACACGTTTGTTCATTTCCTCCTGTAACTTTTTTCCTGTCCTTCTCCATATTAATTATTCCTCTCAAATTGATGTGGGTGGCACAGTGGTTAGCACTGCTGCCTCACAGCATCAGGGACCCAGGTTCAATTCTGGCCTTGGGTGACTGTCTGTGTGGAGTTTACACATTCTCCCCGTGTCTACATGGGTTTCCTCCGGGTGCTCCAGTTTCCTCCCCCAGTCCAAAGATGTGCAAGTTAGGTGCATTGGCCATGCTTAATTTCTCCTTAGTGTTCCAAGATACGTAAGTTAGGGGGATTAGTCATAGTAAATATGTGGGGTTACAGGGATAGTAGAGCAGAGGAAAGGGCCTGGGAAGATATTCTGTCAGAGAGTTGGTACAGACTCAAAGGGCCAAATGGCCTCTTCTGTGCTGTCGGGATTTTGTGATTCTATGGTGTCATCTGCAAATTTAAAAACTGTATTTTTGATTTCAAAGTCTTGATATGAATTGTGAGCAGCAGTGGTTATGACATTGACCTTTGCGCAACATCACTTAGGATCACAGGGGGAAATCTTATTCCTGTGTTGTTACTGGCGAGAAAACTAGTGTGTTTGTCTCCAGAGAAACCGGTCAGTTTTCTCTCAAGTCCGTCTGACAAAAATTCAAGGGGGTGTGTTTTACACAGTCATACAGGGAAATGGGATCCAAACACACCGGCAAAACTTGGCTGCTCTGTGATCCTTCAGTAAACCTCCAGCCTGCCATGAAATCTCAGGAGCCACCCCCCCACCCCCCTCCTGACCCCAATGGGAGTTAGTAATTCTTAAACACCGCCCCCCCAGTCATTGGTACTTTCTCTCCCCAAACACTCCAACCCATCATTGGCACCTTCTCTTCCCACCCCACGTATTTGACATCTTCTCCTTCCCCCCACCCCAATCATCGGCACCTCTCCCACACCGATAATTGGCACCTTTTCCACCCCCCCACCCATCATCACCAGCCTGTTGCAATGGTCATCGTGGGAGCTGGGTACCATCCTGTGCCAAGTGAGTGCCAGGGGGCAGTACCAGGCCACTGCCTGGCCATGTCCATCTCCTCTGGGGGCTATATCTACTTTTAGCTCCCAGGGAAACCTCCACAACAGGGTAACGTCCATGTGATTCTGTTGTAAACTGTTTGAGCATCAATTCCCTAATTTGCATATTTCCCCTTCGTCCACACTCTCTTTTTCGATTGTCTGAAGACTTCACTCATTAGTGCGATTAATCCTTTATCATCTTTTCACTCTATCTAAAGGGATCCTGTTTTATCTGGCTGATTGCTGTTTCCTTTTTTTCTGCCGATTAGTTATCCTCAAGTACAACTATTCCAATTCCCCATTTTTCTCTCGATCTTTTCTAACTATTGCATTCTCTGCAAGGTTTAATTCCCAGAACTTGTTTTTCTGCAGTCATGTCTCAGTAATCGCTATTACTATCTCATTCTTTCAATGGATTGCCTCCAGCTCCCCTGATTTATTACAGACACAGAGTGCCTTGTTGTGCACTCAAGTTGAATTAGATTTCCTCTGACAATATGTGTAACCATCTTTTCATTCTGTTCTATAATTCTATTTATTCCCTTGCCATCAATGTCCTCCCTTACTTTATTATTTCCTATGTTCTCAGTTTGGATGCTTATATTTCTTACAGAAACTCCCTGTACCCAAACTCTTACTAATTTCCTACTTACACTTTTCATTAGGACACAGGCTCCATTCTGCTTCCAGCAGAACCTAGAATCATAGAATCCCTACAATGCAAAAGGAGGCTATTTGACCCATCGAGTCGGCACTGACCACAATCTCACCCAGGCCCTAATCCCCTAATAACCTCACATATTTACCCTGCCAACCCCCTAACACTAGGGTCAATTTAACTTGGCCCAATAACCTAGCCCACACATCTTTGGACTGTGGCAGGAAAGCAGAGCACCCGGAGGAAACCTGGCAGACATGGGAAGAATGTGCAAATTCCACATAGAGTGACCCAGAATTGAACCTGGGCCTCTGGCGCTGTGAGGCAACTGTGCTAACCACTGTGCCATCAGGCCACCTACCTATCCAACCTGAACCGTCCTTCCTGCCCCTGAACTGATGCCGGTGTCCCGTGAATTGAATGTCGCTTTCCCGCACCAGAACTTTGGTCACATATTAATTTTCCTGGTCCATCTGCTCCTATGCCAATTTGCAAATGGCCCAGGAAATAATCCAGAGATTATGGGCAGTATATATTTTCAGAGCATCAGACTCTGAAAACTGATGTGTAGCTCTCCAGATACACAGCCCAGTTTTCACTCCACAGCTTGAGCCTTTCTGAGCTAAAGAAAATGAGTGGGCAAGGTTGTTCATTCTGGCTGGATGGGACCTGATAGAGCAAAGCTGGCTCTACACAGATCGAGTCATAGTTAAAGGACACCCAGATCTGCAGACAAACTGAGCGGGCCCCTAGTTTCCCATCCCACATTCACGTTAGGGCTACCCTCCCCATGGCAGAAGAGACAGGGCTCTCCCATAACCCCTCCCTCTCCCTCACAACACCAATGCTGAGATGATGCCCTCTTACCCCTCCCAATCAAAGGCATCAGGACAGCCCCTCCCCGCCACCCAATCAAAGGCATCAGGGTGACCTCTCCCCCCTCCCAGCCCTCCATCATTGTCTTGGGGGCAACCTGTGCCATTTGGTTATGCCAGGGGGCATGTCTCTCACCCTCTGGGGGTTATGCTTATCCTTGCTCTCTGGGGAATCCCCTCAATTGAATCTCGCTTTTCAAAACTTGTCATAAACCTCACCAATGTGACATCATGGGACTGGGCAATGAAATTGAAATATATTTAAAACCATTTAAATGAGGTTCTCGCCCCCTTCGGGCAGGAACCTCATTACGTCACTGATGGGGAAAAGCGGGAAACCCAATCTCGTTGCTGAGAATCACTGATTCTTTCCATAATTTCTGCTCACAATTGTCATTCTCTCCGACGGTGGACATGGGCTGGAAATCTCTCCAGGTTTGCTTCTTCATTTGAAGTCTAACTCCTGAATCTCCTTCAGCAGGGCCTCCTTCCTGTTCTTATCTACATCATTCTGAGGACCACAACGACTGGCTTTACCTACTTTACCTTTCCAAATTCCTCTCTGGCCGCCATTAAATACCCCTTCCCCAGATAGGCATCATACCCTTCAGAAATTTCATTCTTGGCTGCAGAAGATGTTATTTATCTGCATATTCTAGACTCCACTAGAACTATCAGATATGTATTCTGCTCTCCCCATTCTTGAAAATTTCTGTCCATGGTGCCTTGATCTTGATTGTGACTGTCCTTCCCACTGCCACAGGTAATAAGCACATCATACCTGTTGGCCCTGTCAACATTTCCTAAGTCCCTGCTACCCAATTCCATATTAGTTGTAGCCTCCATTTTCTCCAAACCTCTGTTTTCCCTGGGATGTGACTATATTCTGATAAATCTGTCCAGAATCTCCTCACCTTCCCTTACATGCTAGAGTTTCTCCAACTTGAAATCAAGCTGAACAATTTTGAGTTAGTGAGATTCAAAATCATCATAGAATCCCTACAGTACAGAAGGAGGCCATTCAGCCCATTAAACCTGACACAATCCCACCCACGCCATTTTTGCCATAACCCCACATATTTACCTTGCTAATCCCTCTGATACTAAGAGACAATTTTAGCATGATAAATCCACATCACACGCTCATCTTTGTACTGTGGGAAGCAACTGGAGCATCCAAAGGAAACCCGTGCAGACACAGGGAAAATGTACAAACTTCACACTGTCACCTAAGGCCGGAATTGAACCTGGGTCCCTGGTGCTGTAAGGCAGCCGCGTTAACCACTGTGCCGCCCTAGAGTTTTTGTTTGTAGGCACATTTGCTCAGAATGGTTTTCCTGTTCACAAACTCCCAAATTCTACAATCCAGATGTACAACCTTCTCTGCCACACCCAGAACTAGCCTTATTTTATTTATTTAATTAATCAAAATTGTTATTCAATGATTATTTGTAGTTATATCAAATAGTTTAACTAGTTAAGGTGTAACATTTAATAGGGTACTTATTCTTTCCTGGCTCGAGTTTAAACGACAGCCCCAGGTTATAGGGAAAAAAAACTTTAAAACTCACAAACAAATCACTCATCCTATTTATCTAATTAATGACTCTGAACTTCAGCCCTCAGATTGTGCTGTTTCTTGCCCATTTTCCTGGAACACTCCTTCTTCTGTGAAAAAAAACAAAACTGCATCTATGACCAAACTGCACCAAATTCCTTCACTTGCCAAATTCCCAGAGGTAAGTACTTATTCTGTCACAGTAAGTCTTGCCACCCAACTTAGCAATGTGTGCATTCTTCTCCCGTATAGATGCTGAAACAGTCACTGTAAGAAGAGCAAGCAATCACCCTATTAATGAAATTACGGTTTGCAATACAGATGATGTTCTGGATGCACAGCTGTAAACGTGATCTATTGCTCCCTGTAAGCAGCAAAATATATGCTGGCAGCATCGTACGTTTCCAGAATTGAAGTGCTTTCATGCCAAACCACTACAGGACGGTTAGGGAAATTCTGAGCAATGGTCTCTAACTAAAAGAAAAAGCATCAAGAGAAATGCATTAATGTTTCAGATCAATGATATTTTGTCAGAAGGCACCTTTCTCACAAAAGGTCATTGGCCTGAAATGTTAATTTTATTTTCCTTTTCACAAATGCTACCAGATTTTTTTGAATTTTCCAGCATTTTCTATTTATATTTCAGATTGCCAACATCTGGAGTATTTTGCTTTCATACCAAAAAAAAGTCACATATGTTTGGACACTCTGACCATATGTAGCCCAGATTTGCCTTGCTGACACTACCTGTGGCAGGGGAACTTTCTACTCAAATGAGATGGCTACTCGCATACCATTAAATCTTAAAATGGGGGTTGGTCCCATTTGCAAATTTTCTAAGGGCCCTGACAATATTGTCATCTAATCTTGAAGAATGGCTAATGTTTTAGGTGTTAATACAGACAGTTGCTAAGGACCATGGCAGCCTCCAACAATATGTCCATTTTGTTGCTTTTGATGAATGTCTTGTAATGAAGCACTACATAAAAGTCAATCAACAATTCTTCGACCAACTTTAGTCACTGTTATGCTGTTTTGAATGTTTTTACATGCACGGCACGCTAAGCAGCACTGAAGGCCTGTTCTATTGAGTGTTCCTAGCAGCTAGCCTTCTTGATGAAAAACAGGATTATGACTTTAAAGATTTTTCATTATTTCCTGTGAACATCTCTGCCAGTAGTATCCCAGGAGTGCCCCTATCTGCCTGAAGGCTTCTCAAAGTTGGACAACAAAGGCAGAAATATTTACTTAACATCTGGAATTTCTTCTGTCTCTGCGTCTAAGGGACCAGTGTGTAGTTTTGTTGCTGTCTTCCTTTGTTACGTATTTGTAGAAAGTCTTACAGTCAGTTTCTTACAGTCATTCTATTTTTTTTCTTTCTGTCAAATATTTTGTTCACCTTTGCTTGTTTCTAAATATTTCCCATTCCTCAAAGATGCCACTATTGTTTCACAGTATAAATCTTTTCTTTTAAGCTAAAACTATCCTTAACTTCTTTAGCCAGCTATTGATGGATTACTTTACCCTTGGTGATTTTGTTCTAATGGAGTACGTAAGTATGTACATCAACAAATTCATGCATCGACCAAACTAAACATGACGGGAAAAGGAGGCTAACTTGAAGCAAAAAAAGTAGTACACGGGTACTGCTGACAGTGGAGAAAATGATTTCGATTTGGGGCAAGCTACATGTGAGACTAAGCATTCCCAAATCTGATATGGTTTACCAAGTTGATGTGATTAACGACAGATTTGGTCCGGGCAGTGGGCACCTGCAGAAACAAAGGAAAAAGTCGAATATTTATCTACAAGGTGGGGTTAGTGACTCATAGTTGGAGGAATTTTGGGTCCTGAGCTAAGTACATACACAAGAAGCAAAGAAGAATAAAAGGAAGCCCAGCAGGGATGGAGGCAGTGACAACTCAAGCAGTGACTAGTCGAGACCAACCATTGCAGAAGTCTGAGGACCCAGAGCTCCAAGTTCTCAGAAGGACAACATTCTCCCTCATAGGATTGAACCTGGCCAGTTCATTCCAGATGGGTAGTATCTACAGAGAACTCTCAGAAACTGTGTGAGAATTTAGAATTGATAGTAGATTTGAGCTCTAATTCTGTGTGAACAGACATAAGGAAAACCAATAAACCGTTTGATATAAATTAAAGGAAAGTCAATGTGGCTTGTCTCAGATGTTAAAAAGATTGAGGTATAGTTTATTCAACAAATGTATTTATTTAAAATGTTTTCTATTGCTTAATGACCATAACTTGTAATCTGTTTTCCCAATAAACGTTATCCAACCCATGTATCTGTATCACCTACGCCATCTGTATCCACTTGTTTTATTCAAGATTTAATTCAGACTCTTGTTTTGGAATAAGGAATACTATTTTCAAACTTAATGTGAAATTCTATAATATTATGCTCAGTCTGTATCATTGGTTTCATCATTGAGATTACAAATTAACCTTATTTCATTACACACTACAAGATAGCATTGTCCTTGCTTGTTTCCAGGATCGATGACTCCAGGAAACTGTTTTGAGTTCATGCCACACTTTCATCTTCCAAATTATCTTTGTCAATTTGATTATTCAATTTCTTAGAAGATTAAAACCCTTTATGATTATTCCATTCCTTTTCTTACAGGCTCGTATTATTTTGTGATTAAAGCCATTGGCTATGCCTTTTTCTCTAAGGCCCTATGTTCTGGAATTCCCTCCCTAATCCTCTATCTCTCTTCCTCTCTTTTCTCCTTCTACAATCCTCCTAAAACCAACTTCTTTGACCAAGCTATTGGTCACCCACTTTAATATTTCCATCTATGGCTTGGTGTCAAGTTTTATTTGATATTCTTCCTCTAAAGTGCCTTTGGACATTTTACAATTAAAGATATTATTGTTAAGGATCAGATGAGAAACTCCAAGGTACTTTATGAAGTTAGCTTAGACCATAACTTGTACACTTGATTTTGGTATTAAGGTGAGCATAAAGTGTTCCACACCTGGTATAATTCAAGTGACCCACGAAGAAGCTTTTATCAAAACAAAATTTATGAACACAGAATATAACAAAAAGAATTAGCCTAATCTTTCCAATTAAAATACTTAAACATGACAAAGTATTATTCTTAGTAGCTATCCACCTCTATTGTTCTCATTTGAGGCAATACCCTATAGTCATACATCCATCTTCAGAATTGGTTGGCACAGAAACCAAAGATGCTTACGTGATGTTGGAGTTTCAGCCTTTTGAATTCTGGACAGAGATCCAAACAGCAGATTTCAGAGAAGAATAGATCCTCAAAACAGCAAAACTTCAGAGAAGTAAATCTAGTCTCCGACAGTCTCCAGTGAGGGCAAAAGAAAGAAACTCTTCTCAACTCAAAAGCAGCTTGAATTCTCTGGGTAAGTCCAGCTTCACCCCATCACATGACCATACCTGTCAATTATCCCAATGAAGCCCCACACTGCAAAATCCCAGGGGAATACCAAGAATATCAGAACAGTTCAAGCTAAGCAATTATGCTGCTGTGGCAACAATGCAGGATGCCAGTTGTAGACAGAATGGCTCTGATAAAGTGGAAGGGACTGCAAGAAAGATCTTGCACAGAAACATGACAAAAATACATTGCTTCAAGCCACAGTGTTGTCACGCTATACAAGTACAAGTTGTTGTTTTGCATCTTGTCTAATTTTTAGCTTGACTGGGGTGTAAATCTGTCAGCCAACTGATTCTTCTTAGCTTTCTGTTGCTAGGATAACTTAAAATAATAGGTGGAATCTTCTGTTCCTACTCTATGAGAGCGAATCAAGTATATTTCTGGATGATAGTGCTGCTCTGCCAGTTAGGGTGCCTACCTTAGAGATCTCCCTGAAACCATCTGATCTAGAGACCCCCCTCTCGGTCCACTTAAGGGCAGTAGGTAAAGTGCAAGCCGAATCAGAGGGACTTCAGCTTTGGAACGTCAGCAGTCTCACTGCCAGAGGAGTGTGCTATCACTGTTAGAGGTTAATCCCTCCACAGGATAGTCAGCAGCAGCAGCTCACTGATGGTTCCAATGTTTTGCAGGGGGGCGAGGAGGAGGGAGGGGCTGGTTTGTGTGGGCGGGGGGAATGAAGAATTAAAACAGAAGCCCTTGTGCTCTCATCAGGCCAATCATCAGCAAGTTGTCTCTAGGCAGCTGCCATATTTGTGTTTCAATGGGGAAGTCCAAGCTTACCCACTGCTGGACGTGTAGCCTCTGTCAGTGCGAACTCTTCTCCAGATAGATTTCCTGGAAGTGAGAATGTGACCCAAAATATTATTTCTCAGAAATTCCTCCTGGTCCTACTATGAAGCATTCTGCCCACCGATTCCATTGTTCCAATGTATACCTCTTCTAGATACATCTTTTGTTTCTCCACTTATCCAATTACCCTCTTCATTTGCACTATCATCTTTTGTCATTTAATCTCTGCTGCCTTCCACTATATCAAAGTCCTTTTTTGATTTTTCCTCCCCTTGCCCCTTTCCTGTCTCTGTACTTGCTACATTGGAAACCTTTTCCAGTTCTGATAAAAGGGGTTCAATCTGAAACATTCACTCCGCTTTTCTTTCATCTGCAGCTGATGCCAGATGTGCTGAGTGTTTCAGGTATTTCTTTTATTTAAAAGTAAAACTGCACATAGTGAATTTTTTTTTTGTTTTAAAATATACCTTAATGTTCCCAGGTTGGAACTATTCTTAATACATTTGCTAAATAATAGTTAGTATAAGCAAATGTTGTAGTCAAGTTCACTAGCAGTGGTTAGCACTGCTGCCTCACAGGGCCAGGGCCCTGGATTTGATTCCTGGCTTGAGTCACTGTCGCTGTGGAGTCTGCACATTCTCCCAGTGCCTGCATGGTTTTTCTCTGGGTGCTCCAGTTTCCCCCCCCACATTCTGAAAGATATACTGATTCGGTGCATTGACTGTGCTAAATTCTCCCTCAGTATACCCAAACAGGCACCGGAGTCTGGCAACTAGGGGATTTTCACAGTAACTTCATTAACACTGCAATGAAAGTCTATTGTGACACTAAAAATAATTTTTTTTTTTAAACAGGTGATAAACTGTGCAATGTTCAAATTTTATAATAAATGGTATATATTAAGGTGTCAGTTATCAAAGACAATAGTTTGTTAAAACAGTAGATTATCAATTAAAGAAAGTGAAAGATGGCATTAATCTCACATTTAATCAACCCAGGATATCCAAGATGGCTTTGGAGTCATTGAAGTAATTTCTAATGACTAGAGATTGTTATAACCACAGAAACATGGCAGTGAACTTCTGAACAAGCAGTCTCCAAAACAGCAATCCAAGAATGACCAGATGACCCGAGTGATGTTCCTTGAGGGATAAGCATTACTTCCATTAGTATAGTCACTTTTTTTGAATGTTAGTTGGTAGATTCTATCTCTTTTTATTTCTATAGAATCCGTACAGTGCAGGAGGAGGCCATTTGGCCCATCAAGCCTGTACTGATAACAATCCCACCCAGGCCCTATCCCCATAACCCACATAGTTACCTTGCTTGTTCCCTGGTACCAAGGAGCAATTTAGCATGGTCAATCAATTTAATCCAATGAATTGTGGGGCACAAAATAAAGTAAAGCCAAAAAAACACACCACAAGCCTGAGGTAAACACCAACAGGTCCCAACTAGCACAATACAATAATGGGCCCACTCAGAGGCCTGCTTTATATAGGGCTTGGTAAACAAGCTCCACCTGGTGAGTTGATTACCAATCTCCAGGGAACTCGTAATCAACAAGTCCCACAGGGAAGTCAATCAGTGATTTCCCTATGCAAATCCTGGGAATTATCACAGACCCACTCACAAGTCTGCTTTAACAAGGGCTCGGTAAACAAACTCCACCTGGAGTACAAACTCTACCAATCACCAAGGAGTTTAGATTCTACATGGAGGTCAATCAGTGATTTCCCCATACAAGTTCTGGGGGTTATCACACTTACCATGATCATTTTTGAAACTTCCATGTGTTATTTATGTTTGCTTTAAGAGAGTCGATGCCTGCTATGTACCACTGTCTGCTGTTAAAGACACATGTTACGTTAAATGTGATTGACTGCAATTCAACATCAGTTATACCTTCTCCATGTACACTGCAGTGTTGCTGACTTCAGCTAGCTGTTTTAATTCCTCTAATGGCAATAATTCCTAAATGTGGCTGAATATTGTTCATCACAACAGTAACTGGAAGGAGGATCAAAATGCAGCAGTCAGTAGATCAATTCTTTCACACATGATGGTATTCTAGCATTGGTGTAGGTGGAGCTAGCCATTGTGGGTTATATCAGTGCCATGAGCAACTAACTTCCTTTTTGGCAATAGATTTCCTTTCCTGCTGCTCCTCTCACATGTTTTTCTTATTTTAGCAAATGTGTGAGAATTAAAGGTTCAGGTTCTTGTGCAATTTTTTTTTGCATTTCCTATCAATTGCTTCAGTAATGATTTCTGGCTAAGGACCTCCACCTGCATGATGAATCTGCTCAGTCTCTTTTTGATGCTGTGTAATTACAGCACGTTTGTTAGATTATATACATATATAAGATATATATCCAATATATAAATACATATATTTAGTTATCTTACTTTGATACCTTTGTCTGAAGTTAATATTCTAGCCTGAGGCCAAAACATTTTGAACAAGTACATTTTGTGTTGAAGTGAAGCAAGTTGCCAATTTTACATTAACTGCAGTCCACAGTGAAAGAATTGAATGCTTTGGTTGCAGGTTGAAAAGTAAAAGGACTTTTTGTTGTCCATTTGAATCCAAGTGCAGTGAAGAAAGCTGGCATTTACAAGAGTTAATGGGGAGGTAGAACCATACTTTCACACTATATTGTTAGCTTCACATAACCTTTGTGCCCAAATTAAAAATGATAAAATGGTGGACAGAAATTTAAAATGTGCCCAAAACATGTGCCATCCTATAACCAGAACCAAACTCTGCTTTGCTGCTAGTTTGTACGCCACTGATGAGCTGTGGGTACTAAACGGGTGTCTCTCTGCAGCTCACTGGTCAGGGAGAGTTAGAAACTGGCTAATACCCATATTTCAATTTAGAGAGCCAGACAGCAGCAAAGGATTCCTTGATGGGTGCAAGAGGTTGAATTCTTGTTTAAAATTAATTTTTTTTTGAATGACTTCCAACAGTCTTGAAGGACTTACTGCTTAGGTCACTCAATACCTGGCACCAGGCTTGCACTGTTCATGGCACACAAAGTTTACAATCATAGTGCTTCAAACTGCAAAGAACTCCAACTTGCTTATATCAGCAGCCTTACACCTGTTTCAGGCAGCAGGAGAGCTGTCTTGGCCCACCTGAATATATGCTGGAATTTCTATGGAATCAGAGCAGACAAGGGGTGGACAATGGAAATGTCTGTTGACCTCAGGCAGGATTTTCTGGTCTTGGGCCAAGCAAGGCTGTAAAATCTGCCCATAGTATCAGGGTGGGCCTTGGACATATCAATGTGAAGTCTAAGGTAGCCTCTAAATTTCAACTGCTCGTCACCCATTTTTCAAACAGTCATGAACTGGATTTCTCCCCTTGACTTAACATCCCACTAAATAAATTTCCGCCTATGAACATGGGCTGGTGCAAGCAAATTTATAATGAATAATCTATATTCATTTTTAAAAACCGATTGATGGAATTCATTAAAAGTCAGCAGCTAGTCAGTAGCAAGGCAAGTATCATGAAAATTCCAGTTTTTACCATGTAGATGCTACTTGGGGAAACAGTACAGAATCAGAACTTCATACAACTTATAATTAAGATTCATCACAAAGAAAATAAAAGAAATCAAATGTGAGACGGAATTTATCCAGCACAGCTTGCTGCATTGTATTGTTTGCAGAAGGTTGGGCTGGATGAGGGATTATTACGATCTGCATCAAGACCAATAACTTTTAAAATGAGAAATTATTCAGCAACCAACAGAAATTGCTGAAATACAAGAGTGATTTTCTGGCTGTTTTCTGATCAGAAACTCTAGTGAGAGCTTTAATGAGATTTGTACCAGGGAGATTTTTGAATGAAATCTTCCCTCCCTGATCGGTGACATCAACATCTTCATGTCCAGCATGAACCTGACTACCATTCATTTAAATGTATTTAAATACTCAAAACCAACTTAGTGCCATAATATCATATGTACCCATCTCCCAGCCTGACATGACACCAGCGGAAATCACTACGGTCTCCGAAAACAGAGATCACAAGTGATGACCTCCTCAGAGGTGTGGAAACCAGTGTAGCTCGTGTGTGGCCAGAGATATGGCAGGACACTACCCCTGGAACCCTGGAACTGCCTGGTTGTCATTGCCAGTGGGGGGCATACAGCTTTCTCTCTCTCTCTCTGTGATTCAAAAAACAGGTGTAAAAACTGTCACTTGACATTTCAATCGGTTTCTTAAGTTTCTTGCCCCATGAAAATCAAATTGCATCTACCTATCTCCAAACAGAGACATTTATTGTGATTTCACTATCCCCTTTCCAGAATATGTTTCAGCTTAAGTTAAAGGAGATAGTTTAAGACATAATTGTCCTGTGTTCATAACGGTATAATTACCTGAAATTAACTCGAAAATAAAATGTCTCTTTTGCAGAATGATTGATTTAAAACCACAAACAGTATTAAGCAATGTACAACACTTAACTGTATTTTAGCTTGCATTAGAATTCGTGCTGTAGTATCGTTGAAGAATTTGAAAAAGGGACTTGCGTTACTGTGCACCTGGTGAACATAAGCTGCTATATGCCAGGAATGTGTGTGTTCACATTTTCATCTTTATTGAATCATGTTTGATTTGCAAACAGCTGCCTCAGCCTATGAACTGGGGAAATGAACATGACACACTGGCTCAGATGTTGCAGGGGTATTGGCAGCAAAACTGTCACACTCTTTGCCATTACTCCACTGAACCTGACAACAACTTCTGGAATCTACATATGCGCAGAGTAACTCAGAAATCCAGAAGCTGTTGTCTATGATTCTATGCTTTTCTAGAAGGTGTGAAGTTGAGGCACTCCCAGACTGCAATCAATAGAAACTTGTGACTTAATGAGAATGTCCACTCAGGCTGTTAGTGTCGTTGTAAAATCTTTTAGAAAAACTATACCTTGTTGAATGTGGTTGATGAAGGTTACGGGGAAATGGTGGGAGAAAGGGGTTGAGAAACTTATCAGTCATGATTGAATGGCGGAGCAAACTCGATGAGCCGAATGGCTTAATTCTGCTTCTATATCTTATATCTTATGAATGAGTAGTGACTGGGTTTTAGCATGTTGTAACTTCATTATTTCTGCTGAACACCCTGGCTGGTCCTGAAAACCTAACTTTATTTTGTAGAATGTTAAATGTTTTCATAATGACAAAAATAATTCCACAGATTTAACAAAAGAACCTTTTTTTCAGCCATTTATTTATCTTTGCTCTATCTTTTGTCCTAATCCAATCATAGTGACTTATTTCACCATCTGAGAATTTAAATAAAAATTGAAGGATACTGAATCCTTTCCACCTCCTGGTTTTCTGGGTGTGAATACCTTGATTACATGTGCTCCTGCTTACTGGCATCATTGCTGCTGCACCCTTGACTTGGTGCCAGGTTTAAATTGCATTCTGGAAAAGACAGAACATCAAAACAGAAATTGCCAGATGTTTGCTGGCATGCTTTGTCCCATTGCGTTGCTGCTGACCATAGACTATGGGGCCAATAAAAATGACTTTTGTAAGGCAGTTGCACTATTGGCAATTTAGTGTGAAAATGCTCTAGAATTGTACTGCAATTATATAGCGAACATTCACTTGGTGCTGCTTGCTGCTGACAGCTAATTCACTAAACGATGAATAAATAGGTTTCAAACAGTGGATTTGGAAAAGAGAGTTAACCAATGGAAAAGTTGCAAATTGCTCACACATCTCCCTTATCATGTCCATCTGAAGCAGGTGCTGAGTACTTGAAACGCTGTTCAAATGTTCCCACTTCATTGAGACAGAATTAGAATAAATTCTGATACCTCAGATGAACCTTGCAAAAAGCCAATTAGTTTAAAACGTTTGCATTCTTTTACCTGGTGAAATCAGATGCTGCGTGGGCTTCAGAAAACTGGGGTTACTTTCACTTATCCAAAAGTGACCAGATTAATAGTTTTATTTTATCCTTTTGGCAATAGCAAGCTGAACGTCTTGGTAAAATACCAGTTCCAAAGGCAACTTGTAAAGGTAAAGTCAAAATGTACTGAGAGACTCTGTCTGCGTTGGAGTCACCAATTTCCAAGCGATGAGGTACAGTTGATAACTTAGTCCATATTTTGACATTCTTGTTGTGTTTGGATCTTCAAGTTCTTCCTGTGGATAATAATGTTGAATAGTGGAAAGATTCACAGACTGATTAAGCTTCTGACAGGCTAAGGTGTGAACAGTCCTTCCAAGGCCATATAATTCATTATAACAGGTGGAGAGTGCTAACAGCAGATGGGTTTTATGGTTTCCCTTAACCCATATGATAATGGCTCACACCTACCATACACATATATCCTCCCGCTTAATGTTGCTGGAGCCAAGCTTCATCACCATTCACTAGGACTATCTGGAGTGGGAATTTGAACTTTGTACCTTTTGTCTTGGGCACGGATGTTACCACTAAGCCAAAGGCTCTCTCCATACTTTGGCTGAAACTTCATGTGCTGCTCGAGATGGGCATCATAACATTAAATGACGTTACAAATGAACTAAATTTAACAACACTTATATCATGGATGGGCAGCTATAGTGTGAGATATATGAATTTGCACAAATAGTGCAGACAATGGCACAATGGTATTATCACTGGACTAGTGATCCAGAGAGCCAGGGTGATGCCCTGAGGACCCTGGTTCAAATCCCACCATGGCAGAAGGTGAAAATTGAATTCAATCAAAATATCTGGAATTAAAAGTTGACTGGTGACTACGAAACCATTGCTGATTGTCATAAAAACCCATCACTAACATCCTTTTGGGAAGGAAATCTGCCATCCTTACCTGGTCTGGCCTACATGTGACTCCAGACCTACAACAATGTGGTTGACTCTCAAATGCCTTCTGAAATGGAGGGCAATAAATGCTGGCCCAGCCAGTGATGCCATCCTGTAAAAATGAATACGGTACAGAGTCAAATATGTCAAGACATTAGTTGCGAAGGACCCATATGACTTCCCCTTCAAAACTACAGGGCTGCCAATCCTCTGGCCAAAATTCCTCACTCTGTTAGTTTGCAAAGTTCACTACTGTTTGGACTTTGGCAATGCAATCCTACTGGGTGCACTATGTGATTACCCGGTTACCATAGTCATATGGCTGTGCCATGAGGCACACTGCCTGTAGGCTGCCATTTCTGATCAGTTCGACAAAGATTCAGACAATACGCTAATGAGTTTCTGCTGACCTTCTATTTGAAACATCCACTCAGATTGTAATCCATTAAATTTACTATTACCTACCAAAAAATTGACAAGATCTGATACATCACAGAGCATGTTTTCTACTCTTGTGCTGCCAGTGCTGTGATTTGAACACTGCACAAAACCATCTTCTCCTGTGTCACATTACAAAGCCAGTTAAAAATCAATACTTCATTGCTCTGATGCCAGTTTGGGCATCAATTAGGGAAGAGACAGGGAACTAAATGATTTATTCATTGGATAGAAACAATAGAGTCATTATTGTGCTATATTAATTTTTTTCCCCATTTGCTGCTTATGTTGTGAGTAGAAAATTAACAATGGGATAAAATCTCAAAATACAGCTTGAGTCATGTGGAGGGAGATGTCAATCCTGAAACACTAACCTTCTCAACATGCAGAATGGTGGTTCATTTCCATAAATACAACGTTCAGTCACTCCAATGCACCAATTCAGACATTTTCATTAGACAGAATGTATGTGATGTAAATCGGGTATGGCACTGCGCAATTCACAGAGAATAAGATAGCTGGAGGAGAATGGGTGAAGTTATTACCATCTTCCCAGGGGAGCAGCAAGAAGAAAGCTTCTGGCTTTGAAGTTTCACTGAGGAGGTGCAGCAGCAACTATATGAGACGACTCTCGAGTCTACAGCCCTCATTTGCTGCAGCATCAGCAACTTATTTTTGTTATTAATGAAGTGTGGGCTACCTTCAGTGGAATCTACATAGCTCTCCACTTACAAACTGACAAGAGACAAAACCATTCCACCTCCTCCATGGAAGCACAAATGGTAACTCCGGTGGGGGGAAAGACTAAACAGTACTCTGTAAAGTGGCTTCCAGAAGATAGGGATGGGCATGACAGCAACTTCCACAGTTGGGGCCATTGGTGATGGTGGCAGCCTTCAGTTGGCAGCTCCCATCATTCTATTCATCCTGCTAATGAGTGGGCCCCTAATACAGGACTCAATACATTGGCTACATTTCAGCTAGCTGGAGTTGCAAGTTCCAGAAATGCAGTTCAAAGTTCCTGCCAGATGGAAGGAAAGTTAACCCAGTCTCACAGGCCTCTTGCGCTATGCAGAAAAAGCATGCCGTTCATAGAGAAGGAGAGGGTGCAGAATGTAGTGTTACAGTCATAGCTAGGGTGTCATTGTTACTGAGTTTCAAAGAGTTAGAGTAGAGTTTTAAAAGCATAGAACAAGAGTAAAAAGAATTACATGGTATGCTGGAGACAGCTCGCAAGAAATTGCCATGCCCCAGCACCATCTTAAATATGGATTTATGTTATGCCATGATAGCCTTGGAGCTTCGAGTCACACAAAAACTTCATGATGACAAATTACATCAGATGATTACTACTGGTATTGTCATTTAAGGGCAAAACAGTTGCATCAAAGGTGGATTGAAGGATTGTTCCGTTTGCTGAAGGTAGGAATTAAGAACCTAAAAGCAGTGGTGACAAAGGCAAACTATGTTAATGTAAGAGAAGTTCTGTTGCCTTCTGTAGCAGTCACTGAGAATTTCTCTGGATAACAATTACTCTGACGCTCTCTTCCATGTACTTCTGCCTCTAAGGCAGTTAGGACCACTTCTGGAATGGCCACATCCAGACCCTTTTTTGGATGACAGGCCTTAAGCTACTTCACTTCATTACATATCAATTAGTAAGATGCATTAGAGTAGCAAACTTGGCCTTATAGCAAGTACCAAACCCTACTAGAAAAGGTGGAAAATCCTTTCCCTGACAACAACAGAGCTAGACTGAAAACGGCAAGGAATTTCAGAGCAGTATATCGTGATTAAACCCCCTGCTTAAGCCATCTTGGAAAGGGGACCAGACAAATAAATTCAGAAAAGAATTGTTGATTTCTTTAGTGATAAAAATGTAGCTCATGGAAATTTGATTTGATTGAGGAAATCCCTGGAGGATGGGAAAATGACTTTGTAAGTTATACAGCAAAGAGGAAAGCATTAGAACTGTCTGAAGTCATAGGACATACAAAATCAGATTTTTCAAAGACAATAACAAAACTTTCTTTTATGACAAGTTGGGCTTCTTCAAGCCACATTAAAGCAATTGGTTTTTCAGATGGCAACTTTAGAAAGATTTTTCTCTTTACAATGTAACAACTGGTTGATCTCAGTATCTTTATGACCCAGAGACCCAGAAATAACTGCTTTAGGATTCCTTAGTATTGCTCAACAAGTATCCAAAATGCCTATTACTGATAGCACTCCTACAAACATTACCAAATGTTTCATATGAAAATGCCGCAGCCAGCGACATTATATCTTGACTGTCTGGAGACACCTCTGTCTCAATTCATAATAAATTGTGACAGAGAACTTCTCTCCCCTAGCCTAATTCCTATACCAGTGACTTCAGTACAGCAGAAAAAAAAAGGACCTGCTGTCCTACCTGTTGCATTATTTTGTGTCCTTTAAGGGCGCTTCCAACACTTCCAATCCCTGCTGCAGCCAGGATGCCCCTGCCCTATAAGAGAGACACACTAACTTTAAGAGATGCAAGATAGCTTTAAGAGATGCAGGTGAGTTTTAAGAGGTACAGGCTAAATTTAAGAGGTACAGACTGGCTTTAAGAGGTACATGCTATGTGCAGGCTAGCTTTAAGAAGTACAGTCTAGCTTTAAGGGATGCAGGCTAAGCTTTGCAAAGACTGGGGATTTTCTGCTGAGGCATGCAGCCACTCAGCAACACCTTCCACACTGGGCTGTGCATGTCAAAATCATGTAACTGAGCAGGCAGCATAGAGTTTGTATGCTTTCTGCATCAATTTAATCAAGTGCAGAGTGATATGCTCCCTGCACTCAAATTCAGGGGTTATCCAATTTTGCATCCTTTCTATAAATGCAAAATCTTATAAACAAAAAAGGCAATAACCTTGTCTGTTCCAGTTTGTCCTACAATCCACAAAATATTTGTGACTCTTCAATCTCAAACAGATGTAACATTTCTTTGAATAATGTTTCAAAGACATTGGTACAAGAAATTTTCAAAGCTACTGACTCGTGATCTTGTAATTTAATAGAAGGCAATGAGATCTTGAACTTTTACTCAGAAAACTGTATTCATTCAAGCACTGCACTGACAGTATTAATCCATGTCCAATATTTATGAACATGTTTTTCACTTATTCTGTAAATCATTTGCTGTTGGAAATGTAAATGGAAGTACATGAAACTTTCCTAAGGGATCATTTAATCTCCCTCCAGTGTGTGGGTTTACACCCAAAGTTTCCCCTGTCAGGTCATCACAATAACATAAGGTGCAAATGTGCATAGATCTGAAAAAGGTACGTGGTGGGAGTAGAAAACTGGGTATAAAGCAAATTTAAAGGGACGAGTCAACAAAGGATGAATGTCACAGTTTGGAGGAAAACTTTCAGAAAGCTTTTGAAAGTCTATAAGATATCGCATCACATTTGTCAAACCCACAAGGCCAGAGAAGAAAGAGAGAGACAAGAAAGGATATGGAAACACTGTACAGAAACTAATGTGCCAGCAAACTCAGCATTGACCCACTGTTTGGCTGCTAATTTCAAGATGAGGTAGGTACACATGAGAAGTGTGACTCTATTTTATTCAATAGTACCATCCCTATTGGTCAGTGTATACTGAGTGGTCAAGTGAGAATGTGATAATGTGGCTACAAAAGAAGTCACATGGTGAAAGGCTGGGAGCGACCCCTGGGAGAGCACAGATGTTGTATGTAGCTGTTGAGATCAAGAATGAACTACCTTTGTTGGAAGTCTTTGGTTCAGTGATTTAGGGAACTCACAACATTCTACAGTCAGCATTCCATTTTACTTGTAGGAAAGTGTAGCAAAATGTCAGACCAGAGCAGATGATTACTGCGGGTTTCCTTTTGAGCAGATGGTACAACTCTGCATTAACCAGGAGCTAATGAAATAGTTCCCACAGGAGTTGCTACATATGTGTGCTACAGTATCTCCAGAAAGGGGAAGGCAGAGACATAGTCGTATTGTCACAGGACTTATGATCCAGAGACCCTGGACAAGACCCAGGGACCCTGGTTCAAATCCCACCATGGCAGATGGTGAAAATTGAGTTCAATAAAAATATGAAATTAAAAGTCTAATGATGATCATGAAACCATTGTCGATTGTTGTAAAAACCCATTTGGTTCACTAGTGTCCTTTAGGGAAGAAAATCTGCTGTTCTTACCTGGTCCAGTCTGCATGTAACTCCAGAGCCACAGCAATATGGTTGACTCTTACCTGCCCTCCAGAGGAAGTGGAGTTAGTATTAAGCAAGAATGGCTGGCCCAGCTAGCAATACCCATATTCTGTAAAATGAATAATGAAAAAAGAAAAGATTATATCATTATAGGTGTTTTCAATAAGGCTGTTAATTGCCTTTGCAGTGCCGTTGAAAATAACATACAGTGATTAGGATGCTTCCGAGGAAGAGTCCTACAGTATTACTGAAAAAACACAATTCTGTCGATGCACATTTTGTGCTGCATATCGTGCAAACACATGAATGGGCCTAAGGCCATCATGTATACTCTGAAAAGTGCCTAGTCTACCACAGATTACCCATACCTTGCAAGTAAGCTTACTACCAGGAACAGGGCCAATGCAATTAAATTGCATCTCTACTACAAAGGTTGTTCCCAAATGGTGGAGTTGTTAATAAATAGCCGCCATTAAAAATGGATGTGGATATGGGAACAGCGATCTTCAGTATCAGGAGAAGACTTATGATCACCTCCGGGCTGGTATTCAGCTCTTGAACTTAGAAAACACAAAAGCCAGACTGGCCATCTTACATAGGGGAACCACTGTACACAAAAAGACACCATGGCGACCCTAGTGACTTCAGGTGGCACGGTGGCACAGTGGTTAGCACTGCTGCTTCTCAGTGCCAGGGATCCGGGTTTGATTCCCAGCTTGGGTCACAGTCTGTGTGGAGTTTGCATGTTCTCCCCGTATCTGCGTGGGTTTCCTTTGGGTGCTCTGCTTTCCTCCTACAGTCTGAAAGACTTGCTGGTTCGGTGCACTGAACCAAACAGACTCCAGACTGTGGCGACTCGGGGAATTTCACAGTAATTTCATTGCAATATTAATGTAAGTCTTACTTGGGACTAATAAACTTTACTTTCACTTCACTTTACAGCCTGCAGTCAGCTCAGCTTCCACTCATCATTGTACAGGGTCATGAATCCAACCTTATGGGGCGAGATTAGCTCCAACACATCAGACTGAAATGGCTGGAGATCTTCAGGCTGGGCACAGGGCAACTGTACAAAATCATCAATAAGTACCTAAAAGTTTTCCTAAAGAGCTTGGAAAATAAAGGGGAGCTAAAGCTAAGATCTAGGTCAACCCTCAAGCTACGCCTAAGTATTTTACAGTGAGACCAGTTCCCGAGATACTCCCTACTGGCCCACTTTAAACCGGGACTCTTGAAAGGAAGGCATTTAAAATGTAAAGTACTGGATTTCTAATCTATTGAAATTCTATGAAAACTATGGGACTTGTTATCCACGAGGTACTCAAAACCTCCAAAGATCAAAACTGGGATTGCTACAACAATGGATGCAAGAAATGCGAACATAATTCCCTTCTGGAATACACAGAAATGAGTTTTATACTAGCTCTGACAAACAGAGAAAGAAGAACAAACAGGAGGAAAAGAAAAGCTTTGACAAAGGGGCATCTAGACCCGAAACGTCAGATCTTTTCTCTCCTTAAAGATGTTGCTCGACCTGTTGAGATTTCCCTTATCTCTTAAACCATTTTCTCTTCTGGTTTCAAATTCCAGCATCCAGGAATAATTTGGTTTTATTAGGAGGAAAAGAAACAAGCCTGTTGTCTGAAAAGCTGCTGGAAGAGAGCAGTAAGACCTCTCTCTCTATTCTCTCACTCCACTGGAAGCGGCTTCAGAGTGAGTGAGAAAAAGGTTTAAAATTTTTTTGTAAAAAATAAAACACACAGAAGTTCCTCAGACATTGTCTTAGATATGGCTGGGGGATCATTCTAGTTTCATCTTAATGGAAAGGTGTAATTGGACATGTATGGGAATGTATTACAGCAGGCAAACTAATCCACGCGGAGAAGTATAAAACCCTCAAAAAAAGCAAAGCTATAAAAGTGCAACTCTACATGGATGATACTCTGACCACATGGTGACTGGGTAAAATCCATGAAACCTCTCCCCCCCCCCCAAAAAAAAGCAAAGGTATAAAAGTGCAACTCTGCATGGATGATACTCTGACCACATGGTGACTGGGTAAAATCCATAAACCCCCTCCAAAAAAGTAAAGTAATAAAAGTGCAACTCTGCATGGATGACCAAAAAAAAACCTATCCTCATACCAAACCCATAAACCATCCAAATAATTGGGAATGTCCCTACATCAACTTGCTCTGCCAATTAGTGTCCCACAACAATCCAACATATACTACCCGAATACACACGATGACACCTTGCCCACCACAACATAAAACATCCACAAAGAATAAAAAAATCACCCAACTGAACAAGCTTTGGGAGCACTCCCACCCCATGCACCCTAACAGACACACACAGAAGATGAAAGCGCCAAGACAGGGTAGAACAACAAACCATCCTTCAACCAACAATCTACTCATCAACATCCCTATCAGGAAACCCAAGGACGTTCATCCCTCCGCTTGACCTTTTGCTCCCCACACTCCTAATAACTCATCTAATACCCCCTCAATGGGCCACCCACTAAACAAAAATTTATCTTTTATCTCCCCCAAATCCCTTTCCGAAAACACAGAATCTCACCCAGCAAGAGATGCAAACCCACCGCTTCCCCCAAAAAAACAACTCTCCAACACACACACCACTTGGATATCCAGCCCAGCACCTGAAAACATGTAAACACCCAACCTAGCAACCCCCTCCTCCTAACGCACACCACCTCCCCCAAGCACGTAAAACACGACAGAAGCAGACCATCACACTTCTTTTTCCCCCATACAAGAAAGAACTAACACGGATCTTGATATATAAGAAGAAAAAGACCCAGGAGGCAAGAAGACTATAAGCCACAGGATAAAAGCAAGGCATTCTGGGGAGCAATAAGGGTTGGACGTGAGCCAAAAGAGAAGTGGCAGAGCACGAAGAAAACGAGATACGTCCTCTCTCGCTGTCCAACCCCAAAAATCTCTCTTCCCCAGAAGCAAAAAATGTGTTTCCAACAGAATACTGACTAAGCCAACTCCAGAATTCAACAGTTCCAATGTTCGATAATTTACACTTCAGAGACAAGCAAAGAACTTTAGCGTGGTGGGTATACTTACACCTCAGCAACTGCAAAGGTTCAAGAAGGCAGCTCACCATCATCTTCTCAAGGGCAGCTAGTGATGGGTAATAAATGCTGGCCTAGCCAGTGGTGCCCACATCCCACAAGTGAATTTAAAATCTGAAATGTATATTCTTTAAATTTATATTTGGACTCTTAACTTTCTGATTTGTATGTATGTGTCATTGCATGTTTTATTGGCCCGTAACTTGTGACCTGAATGCTGGCTTAAGCTGATTGCGCCCAGCACATGTGCATCGGGACAACACAGAAATCTTGACACATGCACATGCGTAGTGAAAGAGTGCTAATTTGATCCAAATCATGGTCCAAGATGATCTGACCTCTCAGCATGCCGCTTAAGTTTTCAGTTTCCATATTCTAAATTAAAGCACAAACATTTATAAGCACGCCACATGTAAAGTTATATAATAACATAATGCAGATTTAAATAGTAGTCTCATAAATTTAGAACAAACAGCAAAACCTATTTATATATTAAATAATACTCATCTTTAATCATTGAAGAAAATTAGAAGTATTTTAAATAAGTCAATAACAATTGGATTATAAGCCAATAACAATTTGGATTACTACAAAAAAGTAGGAAAAAGAAAATCAAAAAGCTTCAACATGCCTTTTATAACAGCAGGGAAATCTTCCATTTTCAATGTAAAACTGCCATTTCCAAACTGATTTGATTTGATTTATTATTGTCACATGTACTAACATACAATGAAAATGTTGTTTCTTGTGCACTATACGGACAAAGCATACTGTTCATAGAGAAGGAAATGAGACAATGCAGAATGTATTGCTAGGGTGTAGAGAAAGATCAACTTAATGCAAGGTAAGTCCGTTCAAAAGTCTGACAGCAGCAGGGAAGAAACTGTTAAGTCGGTTGGTACATGACCTCAGACTTTTGTATCTTTTTCCTGATGGAAGAAGGTGGAAGCGAGAATGTCTGGGATGCGTGGGGTCCTTAATTATGCTGGCTGCTTTGTCGAGGCAGTGGGAAGTGTAGACACAGCCAATGGATGGGAGGCTGGTTTGTGTGATGGATTGGGCTACATTCATGACCTATAGTAGTTCCTTGCGATCTTCGACCTCAATGGGTGTTCCCAGTCTTGCTGTGTCATGAGGGGGAATGGTTCAGGTCCTCCTGCACACAAACCAGCCTGGGGAGACAGCTCACTCCCCATCACCCAGTCGTAACAAGCTGCACAAACCTTTCCCATAATGCAGTGAAGCAAAGAAGATCAGATCGAGGTAGGTAAAAGGTCAAGATACACGAAAGGACATCCTAAAAGTTCAAAATCGCTTGTGAATCAGGCCCTCAGAATAAGTAGTGTGAACACAGGCCTTTCAATGATGCTGTCCAGCAGTTATAGAGTTTTCTAATAAGAACATAAGAAATAGGAGCAGGAGTAGGCCATCCAGCCCTTCGAGCCTGCCCCGCCATTCAATAAGATCATGGCTGATCTGTCATGTCTCAGTTCCACATTCCCGCCCTCTCCCCATAACCCTTAATCCCCTCGCTTACCAAAAACCCATCCACCTGCGTCTTAAAAATATTTAGCGAGGCAGCCTCCACCACCTCAACGGGCAGAGAATTCCAGAGATTCACCACCCTTTGAGTGAAGAAGTTCGTCCTCAACTCTGTTCTAAACCGCCCCCCCTTTATCTTGAGGCTGTGCCCCCTAGTCCTACTGTCCTTTCTGAGCGGGAAGAGCCTCTCCACCTCTATCCTAACCATCCCATTCATCATCTTATGCATCTCAGTGAGATCTCCCCTCATTCTTCTAATATATATAGCCTTTCAAGCCTGTCAATTTCATTGGACAGTGACCACTGTATCCTCACATAGTTGACTCTGGTATGTATCTCACAGCTAGGAAAACCCATTCATTGGCTTCCAAAGTCAAAAGGACATTGGAAGAGAAGAGCAGAAATGAAAAGTTCAACTGGCTAAGAGGAAGCAAAGACCAGAAAATCATATACCAACACACTCCTCTACCTTTCTCTGTAGCAAATGCCACAGAGTCCCAATTTGTGAGTGAGACTGCTGAAATACACCAGGCGATCCTCAACACAGAGTTAACCACCTCAGTGCAAACCATCATTTTACAAGACAGGAGCTGGCACAGCTCCAAAGGGGTTTCCTGCTTGTCTCCAAACATGTTCCAGCTAAATCCTGCCATGGGTCAGGATCATGTTAAGTACTTTTTGGGGCTTTATCCCCCTTTCCCATTCCCAATTCAGCATCTCTGCCACTCCAACCCCTACTCCTCAGTAGTTAAAATATTGTCTAATATCTTTTCATTATTTAATTGGAGCCTTCACATGGAGGAGTAATAATTTTGCCAAGTGGGAAGGAATGGCAGGAGAATGTCTTGACCATGCTCAAGACATGACAAGTCTAGCTTTCAATATTCCAAATGTTTAATGGTAGAATTTAAATCCACCAGCTGTCACAGTGAGATTTGAACCTTAGCCTGGATCTCTGGATTACTAGTGCAGTGACATTGCCACTTTGCCACCAACTCCCTACAAGCTCAGTCTATGTGATTTATCCTCATAATTGAACATCCTTAGCCCCAGCTTCATCCTGTTGTAGATATCCGAGTCAATGGTGGTACTGACAAGCCACTCTCAGTGGTGGGGATCAGAGATTTTCAGCCAGCCTAGTCAGTCTCCTTGCTTCTCTTAGTACAAGTTTACCAGTTGGGAATAGTCCAGGCGGTGGGTTAAGAATCGTCAAGTGGCCGCAGTGGGGGGTTGCTGTTGAGTTTGGATTTGCTGGGGGGAGGGGGTGCTGTTGGGTTGGGATTTGCGGGGGAGAACAGTGGGCGTTATTGAGTTGGGGGTGGGGTTGTTGGGTTGGAATTTGCTTGCGGGGGGTGGGCATTTTTGAGTTGGAGTTGGGCATTGTTGGGATGGGATTTGTTGGCTACACCAGGACATTAATGCAAAAATTCTTCAAGGAATATTTTTGGTCAAACCATTTTCAGCAACAATATCCTTCCCTTGTATAATCAGGAGTGGGGCAACTGGCTCATAATACCACAGCATTCAATCCATTCATAATGCCAGCTTTTATACAAATCTGGATGAAAGTCTAGGCTGGATCTTAAAAGTGGCGTGCAGTATTTATATTACAGTTACAAATATTCTGAATATCAAACTGAACCAATCAATTGTACAAATATTTTATTTGATTTATTATGCACTGGGATACTGAAACAATAATGAAAAGTATTCTTTCTTGCACATTGTACAGATAAAACATACCATTCATGGAGTGCATAAGGGAGAAGGAAAGAAGAGAGTGCAGAATAAAATGTAGCAGCTACAGTTAGGATGAAGAGAAAGATCAGCTCAATATATACTAGGTCCATTCAAAAGTCTTGACAGCAGCAGGGAAGAAGCTGTTCTTGAGTCAGTTGGTACATGTTCTCAAATGTTTGTATCTTTTTCCTGACGGAAGAGGATGGAAGAGAATATATCCAGGTGCGTGGGGTCCTTGATTATGTTGGCTGCTTTTCTGAAGCAGTGGGAAGTGCCGACAGAGTCAGTGGATTGGAAGCTGGTTTGCGTGATGGACTGGGCTACATTCACAACCCTTTGTAGTTTCTTGTGTTCTTAGTCAGAGCAGGAGCTATAGCAAGATACATAGGGAAAAGATGCTTTCTATAGTGCATCTGTAAAAATTGGTGATTTAGAACATAGAACATACAACAGTACAGCACAGTAAAGGCCCTTTGGCCCTCAATGTTGTGCCGAGCTATGTCCGAACCCAAGATCAAGCTATCCCACTTCCTATCATTCTGCTATGTTCCATGTGCCTATCCAATAACCACTTGAAACGTTTGTAAAATGTCCGAACCCAATATCACAGCAGGCAGTGCATTCCACATCCCAACCACTCTCTGAATAAAGAATCTACCTCGGACATCCCTCCTATATCTCCCACCACAAACCTTATAGTTACGCCTCCTAGTAACAGCTACATCTACCAAATTTGTGGCAGACGTCCCAAATTTCCTTCTGAGAAATCAGATGCCTGCTATTTTCTGAGTTACTGATCAATTTTACAAAGTTAAAGATAATAAATAACAGTGTAACACTTCAAAAATGTATTTTTACTCACTTGCCTTCTCTGTTTCAGATAATTCGTTTAGTTGGGCTTTGTTTTTCAACACTCCAGAGATTGTTCTCACTTGCCCTGGAGGTTGGATATTTACAAGCTGCTTCGATGCAGAATTCCAAGCTGTGGCTCAAGGCGAGCCACAAGATCTAGATTATCTGTTAAAGATCTTGATCAGTGGAAATTTGGAAGTGGAAATTACCATCAGTTTTGGTTATAAATTCACTGTGGGAAGTAAAGTGAAATTATTTTCACAATCGTGTAAATATATGAGAAAAGGAAGTGTTTGGGAAGCTTTTAAAAAAATGATTGGTGTGCCAAACAAATATGTGAAATATATCATGGGGAAGGAACGCAGCACAATTCAGATTATTGAAGACATGAAAACATGAAAAAAATCATCATAAATAAGTTTTGGCTAACTTGTTGATTCACAATGCTACAATTATTGTGCCTGTGAGGCACTGCAGCCATCAACATCAGTCAAAAAAAGGTTGTCTTATTATTGCCAGAAACTGCATCTCAGTTTTTTAAAAAACATTTATTCATTAATTGGATGCAGACGTTGCTGGCCCATCCCTAACTGCCCATGAAAAGTTTCAAATTTGACACCAATACATCATTTATCTATCAACAATGGGCGGATGAAGTGGTTTATGGGACTGTGAGAAACATCAGAAATTGCATCCTAGGTCCTGGCTACCCAAATATAGAGTTACAGAAAATCTATGAACTTTATTTAAGGTTCTTTAAGGAAACATAATCAATCACATCCATTTTCCACAAATGGTGAACATTTGTTTTTCATCTTCCACTGCTTCCTGTAAGTGAATATATGATTTTGTGTGAGTGTTTTGCCAACACTATGGGTTAATTCATTAATGGTATATATTAAGAGAATTTCATCACAATTCCAGATTGTGCAGCTCTTCTGAAATTGTTCCTCAATATTTAAATCAGGATGTTTTCACAGTAACTTTATTGCAGTGTTGATGTAAGCCTACTTGTGACACTAATAAATAAACTTTCAACTTTTTAATTATAACCAAACGTTTAGAAGAAAAAATTGTGTAGAATTAAACAAAAGGTCTTGCAGCAAATACATTTCCAACAGTTTACACCATTTTAAAGTCATGATATGCCAAAGTTTCGAACATTCATAATGTCACACTTCAAATATGTTGTACCTCAGCAGCATCATGCACACACGAGGCAAAAAAAACACTATATGTTAATTAGGCATGTTGACAGTTTTAAAATGCAAATCAATAAAAAATTGTAGTTGCAATGATTCACCCAAACAAATTACTTGCTTTTTATTACCTACTGGTTATTACACTAGCTATTGAATTTGTAAAAGAGTTCTGATGAAGACCTCATCTGAACATATTTTTGAGAGGTAGCCAGAAACTTAATGGCATCCGCACACATTGACATCAATTATGTCTGAATTTACAAACCTGAAATGGGAATTGCAGAATTGATTATAATGACTTGTAATTATGTATTCAGTTATTCCATTGGCAGATCAAAAATAATGGAACAAATTGTATTTACAATTATTTTAGAAGTGTTGTTTAATTTATGAAAACTTAAACATTTGGGGGAAATGCTTAATTTGTTTTGAACTTGTATTAGTGGTGGTGAATGGATTTGCTTGTTGCTGTGTATATCATACATTATGGAAAGCTGTCCTTTCTGCCAAACACTTAACCCCTCCAGAAAAATAGACATTCATTCTGAGTACTCTGTGATTGCAGGACTTCTGACAAGTGCCATACTTGCACACAACGCTTGCATATTAAAGGGCAAGTGAGAATAAAAGCAACAAATTCTGGTAACAAGTTCGCATCTGCAGAAATAGAAACACTTATTTAAGCTACAGAGAGCAGTTTCTCTGGAATATTTTTGCCAATTTGTTTATTTCTTCTTTGTGAAAGAAAGCAAACCAAAGCACCCTAACATTTCCCCTGAACTTATATTCTGGACTCATCAGAGAACAAGGCAATGTCCTGTGAAAGTGTATGGCATGGTAATATATAGGCTATGTGACGCTATTATCTAATACAAAAATGGCCAAGCAAGAAAAAGACCTGATGGCAAATATGGCTAATTTCAGAAAAAAGGTTTTTTAAACTCCAGGCTGAATATGTTGACTGCTCTGTTTCCTTGTGACAAATAACTTTGGTTTTACAATGTGTGATTAAGTCAGCAGGATACTTGACATAGTTGTTTTCAAGGGGGAAGCTCTATCAAAACATATGCATGATAATAAAGTCATTCTAATTGATCAAATGGATGTAAACCAAATACAAATGGAGGCAAAAATCTGTTTTTTAAGTGTGACACAGACTTAGGTCAGGCAACTGCAATAAATTAATTTGGATGATATGCTTTTGGTTAGTGCATATGTGTGGAACTGCATGTGAAGAAGAGAAGAACCACAGAACAGAAGAAAGGAAGCTCAAGCTGTAAGCTTGATGAATTTTGTTACCACTTCATGCCTGGCCAGCATGAATGGATAAACACTCCCCTACAGATCCATTGGGTAAGTAGTAGTAATTAAAATCTCTGCTTGTGTAATTGTTATAGTAGATTTATAGGCGTATAGAAGCATTGATTTGTGGTATACGTAAGAGAGTCAGTCTTGTAGCAGTCGTATGTATTTAAAGTTTCGTTACATTTTCCTAATAAAGATGTGATTTGATTAAAGATACAGTTTTTGTGTCTGTCAATTAACTGGAGCAAGGGTCTCAGTTAATATATGTTATTTGATCAGTAATCCAGAGATCTGAACTTTTGATCTGGAGATATGATTTTGAATTCTACCAAAGCGGGGGAAAATTCAGGTAACTAAATAAATCTGGAAGAAAAAAGCTAGTATCAGTAACGGTGAACATGAAACTATCTGTTTCAAAGAACAGAGTAAAAGCTCATACCAGGTCTACATATGTTGAAGTGCCAGACAAGTGAAGCTACAACACAGGACTACAGTGGAATTAGCATGACATTGACAGCTAAGCAATCAATGTGACTGGTCATGAATTGTGGTTGTGAATATGTTTTGGTTAACTTGTTGATTAACAATGCTACAAATGCTATGCCTATGAGGTACTGCAGCCATCAGCATCAGTGACAAAAAGTTCACTGAAATCTTGCTGCCATGTGCTCCAGTGGAATCTTATGGCCCTGCCAGCAGCACAACCCACCATGTGTTTCCCATGCATTTATTGCCCATCCTTAAGTTCCATTGATAAAATTGCAATTATTGCACAAATAAATAACTTATACCCATCAACGATGGAAACCTCAAAACTTGCACTCCAGGTCCAGGCTGCCCAATACAATGTCACAGCAAACCTGAAAATTTAAAGTTCTTTAATGAAGAAATGTAAGTTTTCCATAAATGAAGACTTTTTTTTAATGTTTTGCCCCATTGATTCCTTTAAGTATCTATATGATGTGTGTGTTGCTAACACTATGTGGTGAATTTTCCCATCCGTCCACATTGGGAATCGTAGTGGATGGTAGGGGGGGCTGGGGGTGGGGGGGAGGTGGGGGAGGTGGGGGGGGGTGGGTGGAGGGGTGGCAGACTACGCAAAGATCTATTGACCTTGGGTAAGATTTCCCAGTTTTGCGGCAAGTGTGGCCAGAAAGTCCCGCCCTACGGATTGATTCACTAAAGTGATATATTAATTGACTTTACCACACTGACAATCAAATAACTAATGCAAAGACGTAGCTCCATGAACATCCTCATCCTCAAAGATGGGAGTGTCCAGTGTTTGTGCGCAAAAGTTAAGGCATTTTCAATTATCTTCAGCCAGATATGCCAAGTGGATGACTCATCTCTACTTTCTTCTTCATTCCCCAGAATGATAAAATCCAAATTATAGTGAACTCCATTCATTCCATATGATATCAAAAAGTGATTGCGTGCACTAGCTAAAGCAAAGACTATGAGCTTGGGCAACATCTGGCTATTGTACTGAAGACTTATGCTTTCAGAACCATATACAAATCCAATCCAACCAATTATTATCCAATCAATCTATTCTCAGTAAATTGAAAAGTGATGGAGAATGTTGCTAATGATTGACAGTGCTATCAAGCAGCACTTACTCAGCAATAACTTATTCATTGGTGCTGAGTTTGGATTTTGTCAGGACCCTCTGGTTCCAGACCTTGTTGCAGGCTTAATCGACATGTGGTTAAATGAGCTTAATTCCAGATGTGAGGTGAGAATGACTTGACATTAAGGTGGTCTTTTACTAAATATGGCATCATGAGCCCTCGTAAAAATAGAGTGAATGGGAATCATGGGAGAATGTTCCACTAGTTGGTGTCATAGCTGGCACAAAGGAAGATGGTTAAGGTGCTTGGAAGCCAATAATCTCAGCCCCAGAACATCACTGCAGAAGTTCCTTCGGGCAGTGTTGTAGGTCCAACCATCTTCAGCTGCTTCATCAATGACCTTCACTCAGAAATGGGAATGTTCACTGATGAATGCCCAGTGGTCAGTACCATTTGCAACTCATGCATTATTGAAACAGTCCAACATTCAATCCTGGGCTGATAAATGGCAAGAGCATTTGTACCTCTCCTTGGCATTCAACAGCACTACCATCACTGAATTACCTCACCATCAACATTCTTGGGATTACCATTGATTGGAAACTTAATTGGATCAGCCACATGGTTATAAGAGCAGTTCAAAGGCTGGATATTCTGTGACCAGTAACTTACTTCCACCACTTCAGATGGTTTCCACCACCTACAAAGCACAGGTCAGGAATGTGGTGGAATATGGTCCACTTGCCTGGTTCACTTTAGCTTCAATGGCATTCAAGCAGTTTGACACAATCCAGGACAAATCTATCCTCTTGTTTGACACACCATCCACTACAGTGAACGTCTACAAGATGCACTCCAAAGACTTGCAAAGTCTCCTTTTGACAGTATTTTCCAAATCTGGTGACCTCTGCCACCCAGAAGTATAAGGGTGGTAGGTGTGTTGGAAGACCACTATCTGCAAATTCTCCACATGTCACAAACCACCCCTGATGTGGAAATGCATCAGCTGGCTATGTCCCAGTCTCTGACCTCTTCACCTAACCAGGTGTAGCAGCATTGTTTCATAATGGCCCTAACTTACTCTCATCAGCACCTCCTCAGGGGCAATCAGAAGTGGCCAATAACATCCCATGAACGATTTTTAAAAAAGAAACTCAGATGCTATCGGACTTGCTCCATGAGAAGCAGGAATCAAATCAATGACAAATAAAGTTTTGAATACGGTATAAATGATAAACTTGGATTGCGTCAGTAGAGTGGGAACAAAGTGCTATTATATGAAGTATCAGTGGAATAGAGGCGGGCGGGCGGGGATTTTATCAGTGGTCTCTCTGCATGTAGTGGGTCCACTCCTCAGGGAGGGAGGGACGGAGCAGCCAGTCAGTCAGTGTCTCCCCTGCACAACCAGATTGATGTTCTGCAGTCGCCTTGTTAAAGTCGGAACTACAGCCAATCTTTGCAAGAAAGCTTTTCTATCTATGTCGAAAGGAGGAGGAGACCTCCCGTTAAGGTAAACAAAAATCACACCAACTTTTAGCAATTTCATCTGTTTCCCTGATGGACATTTGTCTTTAGTTTTTTGTTTGCTTGGTTTATTGATTTGCTTCTGGTTGCATTTTTTTCACAACAAACGAAATAAACTATTTAAGCAACAAAGTGAAATGGCATTGTGATGAGATTTGTAAAGAACAGGGTGGAGAATACAATAGGGAAAACTGACAGTGAGTGAAATAGAACTGAACACCTAATGGACGCTGTGGTCTGAATGGTGACAGTGCAGGAGGAGCAGACTGTTACTTCGGTAATGGTTTTTATTTCAGTGTTGATCACCGTTTGACGGATGTGCCTGGGCGATCAGAGGCGGTCAACTCTCCACTTCCACAACCTCTCAAAGCGGTGACATTCATTTCACATTGCACTCTGCAGATATTCATATCTAACTGAAATGAGCGAGTTCTGCGGCTGGTTTTCACATTCAGATTTGCCCACAGTCCCAAATGTGGTGAGACATGTTGCCCTGTGCTGCGGCTGGGGTGGACACATAGGGGAAGGAGGGAGGCGGCGGTGGTGTCAGATACTCAGCAATAGCTGCATTGGTCATCTCAATACACCGTTCATTTCACTGGCAAATGCCAGTGAAAGTGAGAATAGGTGCCAGGCACGTAGGAATCACATTGGGAGCTAGATTTGCACTTAAAACTCAACAGGCACAAGACACCGCAGCACAACCACGCAAGCATTCCTTAGGATATTAAAGCATCGCTGTGTACAGTTGACATCCACCTCAACATACTTTAGGTAAAAAGCTAAGTTTACAGCATTCCAGATTTATGCTGCTTGTAAAGTGCTGATTTTTTTTTGCTTTTTATTTGTTCTTGGGATGTGAGCATTTGGCAAGGTCAATATATATTGCCCATCCCTCATCATCCTCCTGAGCTGCCTTCTTCAGCCCTTGCAGTCCACGCTGGTGTAGGTAAACCCACAGTGCAGTTAGGCAGGGAGTTCCAGGATTTTAACCCAGTAAAGGAACTGCGATATGTTTCCAGGTCAGGATGGTATATGACCTGGAGGTGATTGTCCACTGCCCTTGTCCCTCACGGTGGTACTGGCCCCAGGTTTGGAAGTTTGGCTGCAGTACGTTCTTGCAGATGGGACGCATTGCTGCCACTGTATGCTGATTGGTGGGGGGGGGGGTGGGAGAAGTTGAAGTTCCCCTAGTCGCCACACTCCAGTGCCTATTCAGGTCCAGCGAGAGAGAATTTAGCATAGCCAATGCACCTGTAACCAGCACGTCTTTCAGACAATGAGTAGAAACTGGAGCACCCAGAGGAAACCCACACAGACATAGGGACAACTTGCACAGACAGTGACCCAAGCCAGGAATCAAACCCTGACACTGTGAGGCAGAAGTGCTAACCACTATGCCATCGTGCCATCCCACTGTCATTACAATGTAAGTGTGAGGGCACATCTATCAAATTTTGACTGATTTGCATTTAACATCTCCAGCATTGAGTCCCTGGAATTCAATAGAAGAACATTGTTGATATTGAATGGCGGTGGCTCATTTAAATGATTAAAGAACATGTCCTAATTTGAATCAAAGCTTATTGCTCACAGCTAAATTCTCAGTTTGCTCAGGTAAACAAAAGTTAAAGTTAAAGTTTTATTTATTGGTCACAAGTAGGCTTACATTCACACTACAATGAAGTTACTGTGAACATCTCCTAGTTGCCACACTCTAGTGCCTATTCAGATACATTGAGGGGGAATTTAGCATGACCAATGCACCTAGCATGCCTTTGGAATGTGGGAGGAAACCAGAGCACCCGAAGGAAATCCACACACATGAAGGGGGAGTGTGCAAATTCCACACAGACAGTGACCTAAGACAGATCGAACCCGGATCCCTGGCACTGTGAGGCAATTTACTGAGAGCGGTCATGGATATATGGGTAAAGCTTTGAGATGTTCACACTGAGAGCATTGGGATTGTTGATGCCATGTGTTCTTCGATATGGAAGATAATTAGCATGCACAGCAGCAAGATCGTGCTGTCAGGACTGCGTGTGAATAGCCATTAGGCAGAAAATGGACCAACGGAGAGAAAAAAAGGATCATAGAAATAGAATTTTGCATCCAGTTTGAAGGAGAGGGGAGTGCATCAAAGGCTAGTATTTTAAACTTAAGTAAGGGAAATTATGAGGCCATGAAAGCAGAGATAGCTACAGTGAACTTGCAAGTAATATTAACCAATAGATCAATAGAATTGCAATGGTGGACAATTAAAGAGATATTTCAGTATACACAGTAAATTCATTCCAGTGAGAAAGGAAAATTCCAAGGACAGGGCCCACCATTTCTGTTAAACTAAGAAAGTTCAAGACAGTATCAGACTTTAAGAAAAAGCATGCAATTGTGCAAAGACGAGTGATGGTATTTCAGGAGATTGGAAGAAAATATGAAGAGCAGCAAAGAATGACAGAATAATTGATAATAAGGGAAACTTTTGAGTAGGAGAGAAAGCTAGCTAGTAACGTAAAGATGGACAGTAAAACTTTCTATAGATATTGCAAAAGAAGACAGTTAACAAAGTAGGGAATTGATAATGGAAAATAGGGAGGTGGTGGATGAATTGAACAGGTATTTTGCATTGGTAGTCACCATAGAACCACCGTAGAGTGGTTCTTAACTTTTTATATGTCATGACACAGTTCTATACTATAAAAATTTTTTGAGGCACACCTTCTATTTTCTCTGTCTACTTTCCTGACTGGGAACTTTGTTTTTAACCTCTGTCTCTGCTACTTCTCCCAGGGTTTCTGCACCCTTTCTTTAGTTTTTGTTTTCTGTGCAGGCACGTGGGACCTTTGTCTTCAGCTCCAAGTCTTGTTGGTTATGCACAAGGGCCTGACTACCATAAACAAATCTGAACCACATGAACATTTGCGTCTCTTTTTCAACCAGCACAAGCGCAGGAGGCCCAAGATTCATCTGGTCCTCCTGCCAACCACAGAGCTGAAGACAAAGGTTAGTTTTAGCTTAATGACATGAAATTTGAATCATTTTGAATTTATTTTTTGTGGCACACTTTTGGTGAGTGTTCATGGCACACCAGTGTGTCACGGCATACTGGTTGGCAATCGTTGGCATTGAGGGTACAAATAACATCCCAAAAATAGCTGTAAAGCAGAAAATCAGAAAAATTGCTATCACCAGGGAAGTGGTAATAAGCAAATTGTTTGGGCTGTGGGCAGACAAATCCTTGAGTCCAGATGGACATCATCCTGAAAGAATTAAGATAGTTGATTGGTTTTAATTTTCCAAAGTTCCCTAGATTCAGGGAAGGTTCCATTAGAATGGAAAATAGTGAGTGTAGCTCCTTTATTCGAAAAGGAAAGGAAATGGAAAGCAGGAAACTACAGACCAGTTAGTTTAGCATCTGTCAGAGGGAAAATGTTAAAAGCACATATAAAAGATAGCAGGGCACTTAGAAAACTTCAAAGCATTTAGGCAGAGTCAAAATGGTTTTGTGAAAGGGAAATCACATTTAACCAATTTATTGGAATTCTTTGAAAGAGTAACATTTGCTGTGTATGACAATGGATGTACTACATTTAGGTTTTCAGGAAACATTTGCTAAAGTGCCACATCAAAAGTCATTGCAGGAAATAAGAGCTCCTCGTGTAGGGGGTAAGATATTGGCATGGATACAAGATTGGCTAGCTAACACAAAATGGAGAGTTGGCATAGAACTATGGAACCACAGAACCTACAGTGCCGAAGGAGGCCATCCGGCCCATCATGTCTTTTTCCGGTTGGCAGGATGTAACAAGTGGTATGCCACAGGAATCAGTGCTGGGACTTTGACGTTTTACAATTTATACCAGTGCCATAGATGAAGAGACTAAAGGTGTCATTGCAAAATTTGTTGAGGGCACAAATATAAGTTTGAAAGGAAGTTGCAAAGAGGATGTAAAGAGGATACAAAGGGACCTGGATAGGTTAGGCGAGTGGGAAAAGACCTGGCAAATGGAGTATAATGTGGCCAACTGTAAAATGATCCATTTTAGCAGGAAGGATAAAAATAAATTTATTATCTTAGTGGTGAGAGATTGCAGAGCTCTGAGATTCAGAGAAATCTGGGTGTCCTAGTGCATGAATCACAAAAGGTTAGTATGCAGGTACAGCATGTAATTAGAAAAGCTACTAAAATGTTATAATTTGTGAGGGGAATTGATTACACAGGAGGGAGGTTTATGCTTCATGCTTCAGCTGTGCAGAGCATTGGTGAGATCAAACCTGAAGTGCTATGTACAATATTGGTCTCCAAATTTAAGGAAAGATGCATCAGAAACAGTCTGGGGAAGGTTTACAAGACTGATACCAGGAATGGGTGGGTTATCTTATAAGGAAAGGTTAGATAGATTATGCTTGCATTCATGAGAGTTTAGAAGAATAAGAGGTGACTTGATTGAAACCTTTAAGATCCTGAGGGGTCTTGACAGGGTCGATGTCAACAAGATGTTCCACTTGTAGGAGAAACAAAAATAAGGGATAAAAATAAGGGATCGCTCATTTAAGATAGAGATGAGGAGAAGGTTTCTCTTGCAAGGGTTCATGCGCCTCCTCAAATGTCAGTGGAAACAGAGTCTTTGAATGTTTTTAGGGCCAACCTAGATAGATTCTTAATTAACAAGGGCTGAAAGATTATTGGAGGTAGGCAGGAATGTGGAGTTGAGGTTTTAGTCAGGTTGGCCATGATCTTATTGAATGGTGGAGCAAGTTTGAGGGGCAGAGTGGCCTACTCCTGCTCCTAACTCCTATATTTGTTTAGTTGTATGTTCACATGAGCAACAAAAGAATCGAGTTACAGGGACACTCTCCATCTAGCAGATGTAAGGACTACAGGGCTGAACTTTTCTGCCCTGGGATCTTCCAGTCTTGCTGAAGGATCCCCCCCCCTGTCAAAACCCCTTACCACCACCATCACCCCCCGACTCCCCACCGACTCTTACCACCACCTCCCCCTTCCCTGGCCACCACGATGGGCTTCCCAGTGACGGGTCAGGCGAGCTACACTAAATGATTTAGCCATCAGTGAAAGTGGAGGATCTTGCCAGCAGCCAATGATAAGCCAACAGCCCTGGTTGGAAACCATTCTATGATGGGGAGGGAACAACGTTACAGAAAATCCTGCCTGGAGGTTCAACATCCTTGCGGCATCCTTGGCTTCTCAGAAGTGTAGGACTTCTGCAAGTTCAGACTGGCAATGAGAGGTAGTCATAGATATTTGCAGCCTTCTATAATCAAAAAAGAAACCCTACAGTGTAGAGAGGGGCCATCTGGCCCATTGAGTCTGCACCAAACACAATCCCACCTAGGGCCTACTCCTATAACCTTACATATTTACCCACTAATCCCTCTAACCTACACTTCTCAGGACACTAAGGTGCAATTTTAGCATGGCCAATCAACCCAACCTGCACATCTTTGGACCGTGGGAGGAAACCGGAGCACCCAGAGGAAACCCACACAGACATGAGGTGAATGTGCAAACTCCATACAGCCAGTGACAGGAGCCAGGAATCAAACCCAGGTCCCTGGAGCTGTGAAGCAGCAGTGCTAACCACTGTGCTACCGTGCCGCCCGTCTAGAAAAAACTCGTAACTTGACCCCTGATGGCTGTGAATTACTAGTCAATGTGAAAGCCACGACTGCCTTCAGTTTTGTTCCTTTTGGTTCCTTCAAGAGCCTGAAACATAGCAAGGGTCTCCCAACCAGCTGCACACGAATGCATGGACTAGATGATGGATGGATTGTTTGCCAGGGCTGCTAGTAACGTCAACTTCCCCCGTGATGGCAATAGCCAGAACGAGCAGGCAGGCGGATCTGACAGAGTGTTGTTGATCACACACATATGGCAAGCTGTGGACCACCAGGTTAACCAGGAGTATTTGTCCACAGCAGGAATCTTCATTCCACAAAAATGCAGCTGGTGTGCACCCGAAAGGAAAAGATTCATGCAAGTGTGTGCCTGATTCCCTGGGCACAGTCTGCAACAATCCATGATTCCAGATGCTTCACTGCAAGCAGATTTAAGGGGTGGCTGTTAGAAGATAAAGAACACCCTCTGGCATGAGGGGAAAAAAGCAAAATTGTTGGCATATCCAAGAAAGCTAATTAATGCGTGTCTTTAAAAACAAAGAAAAACACTGTGACAATCAAACTGCAATGTACCTTGAAGATATTTTCTCAGACCCATCTTGTGCAGGCATAGAGAATGGGTGGGTCAGCACAGGGACACAGTGGTTAGCACTGCTCCCGCACAGCACTGTAAGAAATCTCACAACACCAGGTTAAAGTCCAACAGGTTTATTTGGTAGCACAAGCCACAAGCTTTCAGAGCGCTGCTCCTTCATCAGGTGAGTGACAGTTCTGTTCACAAACAGGGCATATAAAGACACAAACTCAATTTACAAAATAATTAGTATTCTCTTCCTGTTGGGGAACACTTCAGCATTCACGGGCATTCAGCCTCTGATCTTCGGGTAAGCTTTCTCCAAGGTGGCCTTCATGACACACGACAATGCAGAATCGCTGAGCGGGAACTGATAGCCAAGTTCCGCACACATGAGGACGGTCTCAACCGGGATCTTGGATTCATGTCACACTATCTGTAACTCCCACAACTTGCCTGGGCTTGCAAAATCTCACTAACTGTCCTGGCTGGAGACAATACACATCTCTGTAACCTGTGCTTAACCCTCTCTTCACTCACATTGTCTGTACCTTGATTATCTGTAAAGACTCGCATTCCAACCATTATCTTGTAAATTGAGTTTGTGTCTGTATATGTCCTGTTTGTGAACAGAACTCTCACTCATCTGATGAAGGAGCAGCGCTCTGAAAGCTTGTAGCTTGTGCTACCAAATAAACCTATTGGACTTTAACCTATGTTGTGATATTTCTTACTGTGATTACCCCAGTCCAACACTGGCATCTCCACATCATGGTTTAACAGCGCCAGGGATCCGGGTTCGATTCCTGGCTTGGGTCACTGTCTATGGGGAGTTTGCACATTTTCCCTGTGCCTGCATGGGTTTCCTCCCACATTCTGAAAAATATGCTTGTTAAATGGATTGACCATGATAAATTCGCCCTCAGTGTACCCGAACCGGCACTATTGAGTGTGATGACTAGGGGACTTTCAGAGTAACTTCATTGCAGTGTTAATGTAAGCCTATTTGTGACCAATAAATAAACTTTAATGGTGTTGGTAAAGCAGTGGCTAACGTCGATGTTTCAGTGGGATTGTGCATATCAACTACCCCAGTCCAAAGCCAGCATCTCCACATCATGACTACCCTTTTTGGGCACCAGACTATTTGTTCATCAAAACTGGTGTTCATCAATTTAGTTATTTTAATGAAGCTTCTACTTGTCTTTGCCCCTCATCCGCCATCTGATGCAGCTCATTCCCGCCCTTCACCGCAAAGTTTTGCCTGGCCAGACTGACATTGCATAATTGGCCCTAACATGTCTAAGCGCAAAATGTCAATTAATCAGGTTTCCCTGACAAACTAAATCTGGTCTGCAATTTGATCAGTGAAGACACACACGTTGAAAACTAATTTACTTTGATACATTCCTGTCACATCAGATCCTGTTTCTGAGAGACAGAACTGAAGATCAGCATAAATTGCTGGAGAATTGAAGTATGCTTGAGAGCCGATTTTGTTTTATAATGACAGATTGCATATGCAGGGTCATTTATTAAATTAGCTCAATAAAAGGGAATCATAATCTACTTCAAGTATTTCAGAATCTTACACAATGCAATAATATGTGAGGCATTTAACTGCAGGAAGCATTGACAGTAAAGCAACTGCAAAAATGATGGATATATTCCAATAAGCAGACTGTATTTTAGCCTTGCGACACCCTGGGAATGAAGTGTCTGGTAGCACATGGGAAACCCAAGGATAAGTACAATGCCTCTGTCGCTGGCTTTCTAACTCCACTCCACATTATCATTCAGAGTAGATGGAGAAAAACTGTTCCCACTGGTGGAAGGATTAAGAACGAATGGGCACAGATTTGAGGTAATTGACAAAAGAAGCAATGGAGACATGTGGAGAAACCTTTTCACACAGTGAGTGGTTACAGCCTGGAATACACTGCCGAATGGTATGGTTCAACTGAGGTATTGAAAAGTGATTTGGATTATTTTCTGAAAAGGAAGAATATTCAGGGTTATGGGGAGAAGACAAGGGAGGTGATGGCCCCAATGGTATTATTGCTAGACTACTAATCCAGAAACTCAGCTAATGTTCTGGGGACCCGGGTTCGAATCCCACCATGGCATTGAATTCAGTAAAAAAAAATCTGGAATTGAGAATGTACTGATGACCATGAAACCATTGACAGTTATCAGAAAACCCCATCTGGTTCACTAGTGTCCCTTAGGGAAGGAAATCTGCCATCTTTACCTGGCCTAGCCTACATGTGACTCCAGAGTCACTGCAATGTGGTTGACTCTCAACTGCCCTCGGGCAATTAGGATTGGGCAATAGGTACTGGGCATTCAGCAATTGCCGTGTCCCACGAACAAGTTAAAAAAAGGATTGACACTAGGTGCATTGTTCATTCAGAGAGCCAGTGTAGACATACACAGAATGACTTCCTTATGTGAGGAAACAATTCTGTGATCTTATCACATCTGGGTTTCCTGAACAATTAGTGTGAGTGGTGGGTGATGATTGTATGAGGCAATTTCAACTTCATTATTTAAAGAGACAGTCCAAACATACAATTTGATGGAGTTGAGGTTGGAAGCACAACAGAAAGTGCCATTGTTGGAGTCCAGACTTCCAAAGGATGTGTCTTGTCTTAGTGACACCTCACTGGATGTGCTGCTGAGGGCTGTAAGAGCCTAGAGGATTATAATGTTTTTTACTGAGCAGAAGAAAACACCTGCCAGTGAAAGCAAGAAGGAATGGATGCTCATGAAGTCAACAGCAGGAATGTGGTACTGTTACTTTGATGTAATGGGCTATTGTGACTCTGCAAAAGTAACTTCGGTGAGTTTTCCTGACCAGTTCCTCACATCTCCCAGATTGGCACTTATGGAGGAGAGCCATGGCGGAGACGAGTGTCATCATTGTCCTCTGCAATGGTGAGAAAAGCAATCTAGTCAGCACCATCATATCAGTAAGTCCACCTTCCACCAGCGCTAAGGCATTCAACTCAGAGGGGCCTTGCACACATTAAGAGTGAGCAGCACATCATGGAGCAAGTAAGAGAGGCAGAGTCAGCTGTGGGCAGCCCCTGAGGAGGATGGAGGACAGACACAGCCATGCTCAGCTGCACAGACATGGGATTGACAGCAGCAAGGGAAGCTGTGCGCCCAAATGTTGGCATTCTCTGAGATAGTATGGAATCTTGGGCAGAGTTTGGAGGGATCCATCCATGAGACATGCATCACTTTGTCTCAGGTGCATGAGCACATGAGCTAACCAGCCAGAGGGTGAGCAACTTCTTGGTGTGGTATCAAGCTGAGTGGGTGTAGGAGCAGCAGATTGGTAGGCACAGCATGTCTACCACATTCTGTAGCATTTAACAGGGAGTGGCACTGGTGGTGCAAAGATGAAGGAACTTCATCCCAGGTATATCCCAACCGATGGTTGCCCCTCTCATTCAAGGGCTGAGGTTGGTAGTAATGAGCTGGAGGGGCTGCTCCTCATGAGCAGACTCTTAGGCACCTTTGACTATGGCATCATCAATGCAGGAAGGCCTTGTGACTGCTTTGGGTGGGGCAGCCTGTTGCCCATACTGGCATCACAATGATGGGGCTGAGTGCTATGGGGTTCTCAGCCATTTCCATGAACAGGAGCAACCTGCCTCCTACTGAGTCATGATCCCATCAGAGCAGTAACAGGCAGAAGGTGCCAAGCCCGTACTCCAGCTTTGTGGCTCAGTTGGATGACCTTTACTATGGGAAGTGATCATTTAGGATGCATCAGTGTAATGAAAATATGAATGGTTGGATGTAGGTGTGAGTGATTCTATTGATTGATGGCTGTAAGAAAGACAAATGATAGCATAGAGGAGAGACACAAATGTGTTTTAATTTAAATAGTTTGGCAGTTGAAGACTTGTCTTCGAAGGAATGTGGGGAGAAGAGCCCCTCAATGCTTTCTGTGCGTTCACTCCACCCTCTATGAAAAGATGTGTTTATGAGCTAATTGTCTTCCAGTACAGGGCATCCTCGGGAGACAAGTGTCTGAATTAGTGTGGCCCAAGACTCTCTTCTATCTGGTTTGATTCTTTGAGGCCTAAGCTGGACCTGCGGAGGACCTTGCAAGACTGGGTCACCCTGCTCCATTACTTCCTCCTCCTTTTTCTATGACGAGGTGTCCTTCTCCTCTGTTTCTCCTTCATCAAAGTAATTTACCTCTCTGAAGGGCAATATTGTAAAGAGAACAGCAAACCATTACAATTCAAGAAACCCCTGAGGTAGTGTACTATAAGGCAAACGCCCCCATGGTAGGTTTAGAGAGCAGGCAGGTGGGAGGAAAGGGGACAGGGGGTGCTATCTTAGGGGAGCTGCCCTTTGATGCACAAAGGGCACCTCCAAAAGATAATAACCACTCTTGCTGCTTTTTTAAAATAAATCTGCCTGTCCACTCCTGCCCAAATGCTCATGTATTATGATGTGGGCTGCATATTATCAGGGTCAATTGACTTGTTAACAAGCTCAATTCACCCTTTTTTTTGTAAATATGACAGGCAGGTGTCAATTTTGACATCTGCCCATCTATTTTGTTATGGGCTCAGCTTAGAGGTGGTTGGGAAGGTGGTGGGCTGGGTACACAGGCAATTTTAGGTTTCCCACAGCCACTCCCTCCCCTCCTTCCCAACCACACTGCCTCCCCACACCGCACCACACCACCACCCCCCCGCTCCAAGGGAAAACATAAGAACATAAGAAATAGGAGCAGGAGTAGGCCATCTAGCCCTTCGAGCCTGCCCCGCCATTCAATAAGATCATGGCTGATCTGTCGTGGCTCAGTTCCACATTCCCGCCCTCTCCCCATAACCCTTAATCCCCTCGCTTATCAAAAACCCATCAACCCGCGTCTTAAAAATATTTAGCGAGGCAGCCTCCACCACTTCAACGGGCAGAGAATTCCAGAGATTCACCACCCTTTGAGTGAAGAAGTTCCTCCTCAACTCCGTTCTAAACCGCCCCCCCCTTTATCTTGAGGCTGTGCCCCCTAGTCCTACTGTCCTTTCTGAGCAGGAGGAGTCTCTCCACCTCTATCCTATCCATCCCATTCATCATCTTCTACGTCTCAATGAGATCTCCCCTCATTCTTCTAAACTCTAACGAGTACAAGCCTAGTTTATTCAGCCTCTCCTCATAGCTCAACCCCCTCAACTCTGGTATCAGCCTAGTAAACCTCCTCTGCACTCCCTCCAAGGCCAAAATATCCTTGCGTAAGTGCGGCGACCAAAACAGCACACAGTACTCCAGCTGCGGCCTCACCAATGCCCTATACAGCTGCAGCAAGACCTCCCTACTTTTATATTCAATCCCCCTCGCTATGAAGGCCAGCATCCCAGTTGCCTTCCTGACCACCTGCTGCACCTGCAGGCTGGGTGTTTGCGACTCATGCACAAGGACCCCGAGGTCCCTCTGCACCGTTGCCTGCTGCAGTTTTTCGCCACATAAGTAATAGTCCTTCCTACCATTATTCCTACCAAAGTGGACCACCTCGCACTTGCCAACATTAAATTCCATTTGCCAGTTCCTGGCCCATTCGCCCAGCCTATCTAGATCCTTCTGCAGACTCTCCACACCCTCCGCACAATTTGCCGTTCCACCAATCTTGGTGTCATCAGCAAATTTCGACACCATACACTCGGTTCCCTCCTCCAGATCATCTATATAAATGGTAAATAGCTGAGGCCCCAGCACCGACCCCTGGGGCACTCCACTAGTCACCAACCGCCAATCCGAATAGCACCCATTAACCCCCACTCTCTGCCTCCTATTTGACAACCAATCCTCTATCCACGCTAACACCCTACCCCCAACTCCATGCCCCCTTACCATCTGCAATAACCTCTTGTGAGGTACCTTGTCAAACGCCTTCTGAAAATCCAGAAAGACCACATCCACCGGCTCTCCTCTATCCACCGCCCTAGACACATCCTCATAGAACTCCAATAAATTTGTCAGACACGACTTCCCCTTAACGAAACCGTGCTGCGTCTGCTCTATCAAGCAATTCCCCTCAAGATGCCTCGCTATTTCCTCCTTGATGACGGATTCTAACATTTTACCTACAACAGACGTTAAACTAACCGGCCTATAATTCCCTGCCTTTTGCCTGCCACCCTTCTTAAACAACGGCGTAACATTAGCTGTTTTCCAATCTTCCGGCACTTCCCCAGAATCCAGCGACATTTGGAAAATAACCACCAAGGCATCCACTATCACCTCCGCCATTTCTTTCAGAACCCTCGGATGCATTCCATCCGGTCCTGGGGACTTGTCCACAATCAGTCCCTCCAGTCTGTCGAGCACCGCCTCTCTAGTAACAATAATGTCATTGAGACCCTCCAGTCCTACCACCTTTCCATCGCTAACACCCGGCAAATTATTCACATCCTCCTCCGTGAAGACCGAAACAAAAAAGTTATTCAAGACCTCAGCCATTTCCCCATCCCCTACCACTAAGTCCCCCTTCTCATCCTCTAAGGGTCCAACGTTCACCCTAGCCAGCCTCTTCCTTTTTATATATTTATAAAAACTCTTGCTATCCTTTTTTATATTAAGCGCTAGCCCAGCTTCATAGTTTCTCCTACCCTTCTTTATCAACTTCTTTGTCAATCTTTGTTGACATTTAAACCTCTCCCAATCCTCTTCTCGCCCACTACTCTTAGCTACTCTAAACGCCTCCGCTTTTAATTTAACACTTTCCTTCACCTCCTTCGTTATCCACGGCTTATTACCTCTCCTCCTACGGTCCTTTTTAACCATCGGAATATATTTCTGCTGCGCACCAAGAAAGATCTCCTTAAACATCCTCCACTGCTCCTCAGCAGACCTGCCTTCCAATGTGCTCCCCGAATCAACATTGGCCAATTCTTCTCTCATCCTTCCGTACTCCCCTCTGTTCAAACAAAGGACCCGTGTCTGGGAACCCACTTTCTCCTCCTCCATCTGCACCAGAAACTCCACCATACAATGATCACTCTCCCCAAGAGGATCCTTCACCACAAGGTCCCTAATTCTACCTGTCTCATAACATAACACCAAATCCAAGATAGCTTGCTCCCTCGTCGGCTCCAACACACACTGTTCAAGGAAACTATCCCGGCAGCATTCCAAGAACTCCTCCTCGAGCCCACTGCGTCCAACATGGGTCGACCAATCAATATGTAGATTGAAATCCCCCATAATTATCGCCATTCCATTCCTGCACGCCGCACTTATTTGCACGTTAACAGCCCGCCCCACCTCCAGATCATTATTCGGGGGCCTATAGACGACACCCACCAGCGTCTTCCTCCCTTTGCTGTTCCTAATCTCCACCCACAACGATTCCACTCTCTGCTCCTTGGTTCCTATATCATCCCTTGCTACCACCCTGATGCTATCCTTAATCAGCAGAGCTACGCCCCCCCCTTTTTCCTCCCGCCTATCCTTCCTAAACACTTGATACAACATGCCTGACAGTAGCACATAAAATCCAGCCCATGGTTATTGAGGATTAGGGTGAATATTGGATGGGATAAACATAATGGGAGAGGACACTTGAAAAGGTTTAGCATTTCTGAAAGTGGACAGATCACTAGGTCTGGATGAATTATATCCAGACCGCTAAGGGAACAATGAAGCAAATAGCAGAGCTCTGACCATCATTTTCCAACCCTGTCTGGTTACAGATGTGGTTCTATTGAGCAGGGAGACATACCTTTGTTTAAAAAGACAGAAAGTGATAGCTCGAGTAAATGCAAGCCAGCCAGCTTTACCTTGGAGGTAGTCAAATTAGTAGAAAGAAATTCTGAGGCTCGGTATTAATCAACATTTAGAAAGGCAGAAATAATAAAGAACGCTCAGGATGAATTTGTTAAGGGAAGACCTTGCTTTTCAAACTTGATTGAATTGGAAATAACAAGGAGGATCAAAGAGATACCGTGTTTGGTGTAGTCTAAATGGATTTTACTGAGGCTTTTGACAATGGCAGACTGATCAGAGAAAAAAATCTGTGGGATCTGAGAGAAAGTGCATGCTAGATTGAAAATTAATTTACTGGTTGGAGGGAAAGAGTTAGAATCCATATAAGGCACTTTCAAGTGGAGTTTCACATGGTTAACTTCCTTGCTTTCATGGGATCTGTGGATGGTTAGATTTAAAAGTAGGAAATTCACAGATGATAGAAAAATTGTCTGTGTGGTCAATATTGAGGAAGAAACCAGCAGAAAGATATTGATGGACCCGTCAAGTGGGCAGAAAAGTGACAAAATGGATTTCAATTGTGAAAGATGTGAGCTAAAGCATTTGAGGAAAGCAAACAAGACGTATTGAATACTCGATAGGATACTGAGAAACATTAAGGAATAGAGGGATCTTGGGGTGTACATCCATCGATCTCTATATGTATCAGGGTAGATAAATCAGATGGTTAAGAAGGCAGACAGGATATTTTTCTTTATTAACCAAGATCTAGAAAATTTGAGCAAGGAGATTAATTTACGACTGTAGAAAATATGAGTTAGGGCAGAGTACTGCCAAGATTGGAGAACTTTAGCTACAAGGAAATATTGGATAAGTTGGGGTTGTTTTCTTTCATGCAATGGAGGTTGAGGGGAGATGTAATTGAGGTGCAAGAGACTGTGATTAAGTGAATCGGGAGGATTTAACTCAGTGAGGTCAATTTGAGGGGGTATAAATTGAAAGTAATTAGTGGACGAGGGATGTGGAAGAGATGCTCACAAGGATCTGGAACTCACTGCCTGAAAGGGTGGCAGAGGCAAATGCCCTTAAAAACTGAAAAAGTATTTGAATTTTAATTTGAGATGCCAGAATCTACAAGGCTATGATCAAGAGCTGTAAATTGGGATAACAAGGTCCCTTGTTTTTAATAAATTCGTTTTTAATAAAAATTGTTAGAAGTATCATTAAAGTGCAAAATCTATCTGATTATTAAAGGTCCTGATTACCTATACTAAAGCCAAGTGAAATATTTATTATTGATTCCCACTTTGCTAACAGAATATCTATGACCACACAGCTCAACTATTTGTTATATGCTTAATCTTCACTCTGTGTCATTGACAATTGAACTGAGCAATAAATTGATTTTCCAATAAACTGACTGTTAAAAGCATCCATTTCCAAATAAAATGGCCAGCCCAGATTTACAAAAGAAACATAAAAACTTGCATTTATGGAGCATGTTTATACATTAATATGCCCAAAGCTGTTTCACAGGTCCGTATTGCTGATGTTAGAGAATAGAGAGAGTTTAAACAATTTGTATTTTGTGGAAAGGGAATTGGAAATGGAGAAATTAGAAAATTAGATAAGGTGGAAAGAGAAAATGAAAGCGAGAGAGAAACAGAGAATTCCAGCTTAAAAGACTGACAATTAAAGGAGAGAGACACCAGAAGAAGGTGAGGAAGGACTTATTTCCAGACAAGAACCCAGTGGGGAGGTGTTTAAATTTATACAAGACCTTCTAATGTTTGAGGGAAAAAATGTGGAGGCATTCTATATTTTCTTTGAAAAAGCGGCTAAACAAATGAAATGGCCTAAAGAAATCTGGACATTACTAATATAAATTATGTTGGTAGGTGGAACTTATGAGATGTATGCATCATTGTTAGAAGAGGTATCTACAGAGTATAATGCAGTTACAAAGGTATCATTTGTGCTTATGAGTTGGTTCCTCAGGCATTCAGACAGAAATTTCACAATGCAAGGAAACAGTCTTGACAGGCCTATTTTGAATTTAAGAGGGCAAAGCAAAGTAATTTTGACCATTGAATGTGGATCTTGAAGGCAACATATGATGTTTTTAGAGAAGTAATTCCCTAAGAGGGGATTTTTATAGTAACTTCATTGCAGTGCTAATGTAAGCTTATTTGTGATACTAATAACTAAACTTTAAATTGTCTTGGAGGAAGTTAAAGATTTACTGAGGTAGTTAGAATCCATATTGAAGAACAGAAGGTTAGAACAGTTTGGTAGAGATGACTGAAGGTTGTGAGGTGGTTGATTAAGAAACATATCTTTTTTCTGATAATCGCATCTTGGGACACAAAAGGGCAATTTACCATGGCCAATCCACCTAACCTGCATATCTTTGGACTGTGGGAGGAAATTGGAGCACCCAGTGGAAACCCACGCAGACACAAGGAGAATGTGCAAACTCCACACAGGCGATCACCCAATGCCAGAATTTAGCCCGTTTCCCTGACACTGTGAGGTAGTGCCACTAACCACTGTGCCACCTCCATAACACATAACTAAAAGTTACGTTTTGATAGCACAAGTTGTACCAGTTTTCTGGATGGCAAAGATAAAAAATAATTTTACCTAAAAGTGCACAATAATTAGGAGACTATCCAGTCTCAGACAAACCTTGGGACATGGAACATTTTCTCACTATCTGCCAATTCTGGCAAAGATTATGAGCAATTACTCTCCTTTTTTTCATTCACTTGTGGCACACGGGCGCCGCTGGCTGGCCAGCATTTATTGTCCATCCCTACTCGCCTGAGGGCAGTTCAGAGTAAACCACATTGCTGTGGCTCTGGAGGCACATGAAGGCCAGTCCAGATAAGCATGGCAGATTTCCTTCCCTAAAGGACATTAGTGATTAGGTTTTTCCAACAATTGACAAAGTTTTCATGGTCACCAGTAGTTTCTTAATTCCAGATATTGTTTATTCAATTCAAATTCCACCATCTGCCGTTGTGCGATTCGGACACAGATAGCCCAGGACATTAGCTGAGTTTCTGGATTAAGAGTTTAGTGATAATACCACTAGGCCATTGTCTCCCCCTATTTTGATGTGGTCTTTATATTTTCCTTCAAGTTATTATGAAATTCAAGAGTGTATCATGAATATTTCATTAAGTGAATTAATGTGTAACGTGTGCAATTACTTAAGTGCAGCACGATCTCTTTGCTCACAAGGACAAGAACGTGATGAGAATTCTTATTTATTTTGTGTTTGTATAAAAGGCACAGGAAAAATATTGGCCTCTTAAATATTGGCAGTGTAATAATTCCTGTTCACCAGTTAGGTAAGTAACTAAACCAATGTGTATTTACCTCTAACTATAATACAGTGGCTTGCAGCCTCATGGCTGCCAGTCAGCTTCCGAGAAGGTTCTGGACCAGAAAACCGAGCTCAGCAGGGTGATCAGAACCCCACTGCCTAATTGTTTCCTTGCTTCTCGACAGGTGGATCCTTAAAGGAATAGTCACCACAGACATAGGTCAAAATTCAATTCTACTAACAATTGGAATATGGACCTTGTCAATAGTGGCAAAGCTTACCTGCCAGCTGCATTGCCATTTGCCTATGTTCTCCTAATGCTGTTACATTACCAGCAAGACATTTAAGCGTTGGGACCTAATTTAACCTAACATTATTCTCTTGAATTTGATTTCTCAAACATCTCCTCCTCCCCCATCCTAGAATCTTCAATAATATTCCAAGTGCATAACTTTTTTTTCGTTTGCTCAGTTATTCTCAACACAACATTCGCGGTCTAATTTATATTATGTAACCCGATTCTGCGGTCAATATATTATACTCTTTGTTCCAGTTTGAATCATTAAAGAACTATGCACAGAGTGTGTGCCATGAATACTATACTAACCACAAACCTGAGCCCCCGGCAAGGGATTTGTTTGTTCAGGGTCTATCTTTCAGACAACTCCAAAACGAGAATTGGAGAGTTCCACAGGATGTGCAGCTTGTGTACGTTCATTCCATACCAGAAGTGAACAGTATCACATGTTGTTTAGACCATCCTGTTTCATCAATAAGCTCCTACCTGAAATTGGCATTAGCCTCCCTTAGGAAATGGGCCTGATGTATGATTCAGGCTCCTTTATGAATTTTATAACAGACTGCACTGTAGCATGCTCTATGAGGGGGAACCGCTGGAAGCTACCAAATAAGTAAATTGTTTTTTAATTTCCTGAATGTCATGCCATGACAACTAAAGCTTCCTGGCTCCACATTACAATTGTCAGTCCGTGTCAGCTATCATTTACTGTCCCTTCCATTGCCACTTTGTGCCATCAGTTGTCACTCCCAGCCACTGACCTTGCTGTTTTCCAATCCCTTTCCTGTTCCATTGCACAGAAGCAAACTGCTTCAGGAGAGAATTCCATAATTACACCTTTACAAAGGTGTGCTGATGTCAAGTTTAAAAAGTAACAATTTCCAGTTTGATGTCTTCTATGCTATGATGTTACATAATAGCACTAGAATTTGTAACATATGTTGTTGTTAGAAGCTGAAAAATAGAGGGCAGATTTTTGCCCACCTGACTTGTCCATGTATTTGCACTGATTTGATAGTTACACACTAACGTCGGCTATAGGTGTGTGAGTGAAACTTGGTGGTGACAGATATGTGTTAGATTTAATCTTCTGGTGTTCTCTTAGCAGTTTGAGGTAGAAATTGGACTCAGTAATAGCCATGTTTAGCTCCTTTACAGCCTCTTAAATGATGTCCAGGATGCATGCACATATTTCTAATGGGAGATACACCAAAGATCATAGTGAAGGAGTTTGCATGCACAAACAAACCATCAACAATACTGTGCAGAGCAGTGGAATTTCTATAGTGCAGAAGAAGTCTAGTTGGCCCATTTAGCTTCACCGACTCTCAAACAGAGCATCTTACTCATGCCCTATTCCTGTAACTCCATGTATTTGTCCCATTAATTCCCCCAGTCTACACATCTTGGGACACAAAGGGGCAATCCACCTAAGCACACATCTTTCAGACTGTGGAAGGAAATTAGAGCATCCATAGGAAACCCACACAGACATGAGGAAAACATGCAAACTCCTCATAGTCAGTCACCCAAGGCTGGAATTAAACCCATTTCCCTGGCGCAGTGAGGTAGCTGTGACACAGTACTAATCCATAACATATAATCAGAAGTTACATTTTTCCTTCACACTAGTTGTACCAATTTTCTGGGAGGCAAAAAATTTAAAATGTACTTACTCTGATCTAGTTTATTGTGTGCACTTTTGGTCTCCTTTTCTGAGGAAGGATGTTCTTGCTCTCGAGGGAGTGCAGCGAAGGTTACCAGGCTGATCCCGGGGATGGTGGGATTGATGTATGAGGAGAGCTTGACTAGGTTAGGATTGTTTTCACTAGAGAATGAGGGGGATCTTATAGAGACTTATAAAATTCTAACCGGACTAGATAGGGTAGATGCAGGGAGGGTATTCCTGATGGTGGGGGGAGTCCAGAACCAGAAGTCACAGTTTGAGGATTCAGGGTAGACCATTTAGGATGGAGGTGAGGAGACATTTCTTTATCCAGAGTGGTGAGCCTGTGGAATTCATTATCACAGGAAGTAGTTGAATGTGTTCAAGAGACGACTAAATATAGCACTTGGGAGCAAATGGGATCAGAAGTTTTGGGGAGAAAACAAGGTTAGGCTACTGAGTTGGACGATCAGCTATGATTGTGATGAATGGCGGAGCAGGCTCGAAGGGCTCCTACTCCTATCTTCCATGTTTCTCTGTTTCTATGACCTAAAAGTGCACAATAGTTAGGAGATTACCCAATTTCAGCCAAATCTTGGGGCACGGAAACATGAAATGTTTCTCACTATCTGCTAAGTCTTGCAAAGAAATTGAGGAATTTCTCTTCTATTTTGATATGGTCTTTATTTTATATATTCTTTCAGGTTATTATAAAATTCAAGAGTGTTGTCATGAATATTTCATTAAGTGAGTTAATATATAAAATATGCAATTACTTAAGTGCAGCACAGTCTCTTTGCTCACAAGGGCATGAATGTGATGAAAATTCTGATGCATTTTGTGTTTGGATAGAAGATAGAGCAAAAACATTAGTCGTTTAAATATTGGCAGTGCTTGGTTTGATTTATTATCACATGTGTTGGGATACAGTGAAAAGTATTGTTTCTTGCATACTGTACAAAATATGTTGTTCATAGAGTACATAAGAGAGAAGGAAAGGAGAGGGTGCAGAGTATAATGTTATAAGCCAGAGAAAGATCAGTTTAATATAAGGTAGGTCCATTCAAAGGTCTGATTGCAGTAGGGAACAAGTTGTTTGAGATATCTTATGTTTGTTTAGCCCTGTTTGCTTCAGTCTATGCAAAGACTTCATTTCTGCCGATGCAATTAACTCTTCTAAGCTTAACAATTGACTGTTACCTTGACTACGTGTAGAATCAGAAGGCTAAAGGTTAGCTAAAAAGTGACTGCATTCCTGAAGGGTGCACAATGCAGGCAAACAACAGTCCCATAACAGCAGCTGCAAGGATTGTTCCTCTGGATGGAAACAACCCGCGAAAAACACTTCCAATGACAAGATAAGGATTGAAATATGTTTTGGTTTCAGAGGGTATGTGTTCAGTTGTTTCAAGATCCAAGATTCAGTTCAGTGTATTCAAGTTCAGTACAGAGACTAGCGCAGAAGCCAATCTCCACATTCGCTTTTCTGCTTCTGCCATGTTAATTTTTTTAAAAATTCTGTTCAAAAAACAACATTTTAAACTCATACCAAGTGCTGTTCCCTCATCTGTTCAAACGAATGAATGGACCCAACACTGTTCTTGAGTTGGTTGAAATGTGCTGTCATACGTTTGTATCTTTTTCCCAATGGAAGGAAGTGGAAAAGAGTATGTCCGGGGTGCATGGGATCCTTGATTGTGCTGCCTTCTTTTCCAAGGCAGCCAGAACTGTAGATGGAGTCAATGGATGGGTGGCTGGTCTGCGTGATGGACTGAGCTATGTTCACAACTCTTTGTAATTTCTTGGAGCCTTGGTCAGAGCAGCAGCCATATAATTCCTGTTCACCTGTTAGGTAAATAACAACCATAATGATTCTTTACATCTAATTGTAAAACAGAGGCTTGCAGAGGCTACTGATCAGCATCCGAGAATTTTCTGGAACAGAAATCCAAGCTCACAAGGGTGATCATCCATCCTGCACCCCAACTGGTTCCAAAGAACAGGCCCTTTGGTCTGCCAAGCCTGCACCGACCATGCTGCCTGATTAAACTAAAGTCCCTTACCCTTCCACGGACTGTATCCCTCTATTCCCACCCTATTCATTGTTTGTCAAGACGCCCCTTAAATGTCACTATCGTATTCTGCTTCCACTACCTCCTCCACCAGCAGGTTCCAGGTACCCACCATCCTCTGTGTAAAAAAACTTGCCTCATACATCTGCTTTAAGCCTTGTCCTTGAAACCTATTTCCCCTAGTTCACCTATTAGTGCTGATTGGATACTTACACACTAATGTCTCCTATAGATGTATGGAGAAACTTGGTCATAACAGATATGCGTTAGATTTCCTCATGCATTAGTACAGCTAATCATGCACCAGGTCTATTGGCAAATATACATTTAATCTTCAGGAGCTCTCCTGGCAATTTGGGGTAGAAATTGGGCTCAGTAGTACCTGCGTTTAGGTCCTTTGCTCTTGCTCCCATCAGTTGTTAATCCCAGACACTGACCTGGCTGTTCTCCAACCCCTCTCCTGTCCCATTGCACAGAAAAAAGTCTGACAACACCAGGTTTTAGTCCAACCGATTTATTTGATAGTAAACTCACTAGCTTTCGAGGGGATTCCCTCTTCTTCAGGTGAATGGAGAGTTCTGGCCTCAGACAGAGCATATAAAGCATAGAAAACATAGTGTTCACTTAATTATTTGGAAAAATGTATTAAAGAAAATATTGTTCCAACAATCAGCAGTGATTTTTCCTTTTGTGAATGTTTTGCTCATCAGATTTAGCTGTGGACCGATTGTACAATTAACAGTCGTAATGCTGATGTATCACATTGTCCAGATGTGTAATGCTGAGGATGTTAGTTCAAACTTGCAAAAGTAACCCTGCCCAAAATTGTAAAAATATTAGGTGACAGATGATATTGTTTCCTATAACTAATCAACACCAAATAAGTTAGAAAAGGACAATAGGCATGATGATATAAATACCTTTTCCTTTTTTTTAGGGAAGGCTAGTTGACACAACTCTACACCAATGAAGCAATATAACCAGACTATCAATCCTCTTCAAGATCACCACAGGACCATGACTACAACAATGTCAAACCCTTAAGACACACCATAATGCTTATTACAGGGAAACAAGACACTGCAGTGAGTACCATCTCCAGGGGTGAAACTCATCTTGGACAGTGGCAGTAAATGCACAATAACAAATTGAAGGACCATCTCACTCTACTTTCCCGTGGAAAAGGGAGCCAGCTATAAAACATGCTACCAATTAGCTATGGCCTGCTTTGCATTTTGCCTAAGATGAATTTCACCCCCTTTAGGTTTGTGTCCTCTATTTATCCATCCAAACTGTCTTAATGGAGTATGAGCAGTGTAGCTGTATACTGCGAAGTGCATATTTTCCTTTCATATGAGAAGGGTGCACAGTTCCTTGGCGCAAAGGCAATAAATCTGAATGCCAGGCCTCCACTCATTTGTGATCCCTGGGGATTTCTGGGGTTTAATGAACAGGAAATTAGGTGGGCATATGGTTCACCACATTTGATTCTACTTCATCCAGGTGTTTATTTCCTACTTAAATATAATATTACGTGCCCTATCCAACTCCCAGTAGGAGCCGCACAAGCACTCCTGCCACATCTGGTTATCATAGATAATTAAGATGTCCAAGATTCTAAAACAGAGTGCATTTTCCACCTACTTTAACGGTAAACTGATGAAGTGCAAATAATTGAAATATCAGCTGGATACAACTTTTTCTGACTTTCCATTCTTCAGAGGTCGAAACCATAATTATTTTAAAAATGCAAAACATTCCTTTGCAGATGGGAAATACCAGTGAGGAGACTAACATCTTCCTGTCATCTATATCAAAGGACGAAGATATTATTTTTGGGATAATTTATTCCATATATGGTAAGACCCAGTTAATAACATATTAAGTTACAATATTGAAATACTCAGTTAAATGTAATGTAAATTTTGAATGGTTAGATTACAGAGGAGCAAGATAATGGCTAAATTATTGAATTCCAAATGATCTCTGTAATGTGGAATAATTAAGAAAAATAGCACTTAACCCAATTTCCAATGTAACTATTTAATTACAAACTTTCGGTCGGACATCTCACTGAATATTAATTTAATCTCAGCACATTGTGGCATTATCTTGTTTTACAGAAAATTTAATAATAAGATCCTGTTAATAACATTGTAATGTTAATTCTAATAATGAGAGTGTAAATGCATATAATTTCTCATAAATGTAATTGCATAATTATTTGTACATCCCAGTGTCAGGGAAGTTCTTCACTTCATTAGTCTGTGGAGAATCCATTTGTGGACTGAAGTGTTATTCAGAATGAATTACACACCAGTACTAGAATTATAGAATCCCCGCAGTGCAAAAAGAAGCCATTCGGTCCAGCGAGCCTGCACCGACAACAATCTTCCCAGGCCCTATCCCCGTAACCCCACGTATTTACCCTGCCAATCTTCCTGACACTAAGGGGCAATTGAGCATGGACAACCAACATATCCTGCAAATCTTTGGACTGCAGGAGAAAACCGGAGCACCCAGGGGAAAGTCGTGCAGACACGGCAAGAATGTGCAAACTCCACACACGTTCCCGAGGCTGGAATTGAGCCTGGGTCCATGGTGCTGTGAGGCAGCAGTGCTAACCACTATGCCACCTTGGAATAGTTGGCCCCTTTAAGGTTGTAACCTTTTAAGGGGCGGATAATGGAGGATCATGTGACCTGATCACCCAATGGGAAATGAGCACAGGGATCTTGGTGCAGAGCATGGCTTTTGCAGCCAGAGTAGATTCTAGAGCTGGAAGTGTTAACATAGTGAAAGTATTCTGTATATTTATCTGCTTGTAAATAAGCCAATATAGTTTGCTATACTAATTGGTGGTCACCAATTAATACAATTTTGTTTGAAAAATATCTTTCCATTCTGATGCAATTTTCTAATGAAGTACTTTAATGTGATGATGCAAATGGGACTTTCAATTAGTCATTGCAAAAGCTGCCATAAGAATTTGGCAATTTTTAAAATCGAAACCATCTTGTTTAATTTCAAATTTATAAAGCAATGCAGCTAAGCGGCTTACATTCAGTACACAATTTATTAGGCCGGAATGTCTGAGGAGTGGCAATTGCAGTCAGATTATTACTTGCGCTGAACCGCAGCCTCACCCATTACCCTCGCAACCTTTCAACCTGGTCCTGGTGAGAGCAGTTCGGTGCAATGGATTCCCAAGGGCTTCAGTAGACGGCAGGAGACTCAGGTAAAAGGAAGTCATGTACAGTCTTTGTAGCACTGGCTGCCGTAAAACAGGGAGGTTTAGAGGTCCAGCCACCTTGAGACACCAGGGAGAAGGTAAGTAGGTTCATTGGTGAAAGGAATGGGGTGGAATGGGATGGGGTGGCCAGCGGGGGAAGGAAGGGGTCTGTGCTCAGTGGGAATGGTGAGCGATGGGGGTAGGACAGCAGTGAGAGTGGTCAGTTGATGGAAGGGGGATTAGTAAATGGGAAGTGGGTTGGAAGATCAGTGGGCAGTTGTTGAGGGGATTAGTCATTGGGGTGGGAAGGTAGTTAAGTGTTTGGGAGAGTAGTGAAAGCAGTGGTATTGTCCCTGAACTAGTAATCCAGAAGCTCAGGGAATAGCTTTGGGGACTTGGGATCGAATCCCACCATGGCAGATAGTGAAATTTGAATTCAATAATGATTTTAAATGAAGTATAATGGTGATTGTGAAACCATTGTCAGTCATTATAAAAATCCATTTGGTTCATTAATGTCCTTTAGGGAAGAAAATCTGTCATCCTTACCTGGTCTAGGTTATATATGACTCCGGATCCATATTGTGGTTGACTCTTAAATGCCCTCAGATGTAGGGCAATTGGGGATGGGCAATAAATGCTTCCCAAGCCAGCAACATCCATGTCCCATGAAAGAATGTTGGGGATTGGGAGGGGATTCAGGGGTTGGAAAGTGCAGATTTATTTAAGGGAGTGTTGGTGGGATTCAGGAGGGCAGACGTGGGGTCAGGAGGGTAGTTGGTGTCGTCATGGACTCCAATAGCAGATCAGGGGATGTTGATGCTATAATTAGCCAAGAGCTAGAAGTGGTTTTATTTCTCCTAACGTTTTCTGGGAATATATTCTAGCATGATAGTTGCAAACCAGCAATTTAAATCAGAGTATTGGATCATTCGGAATTCAGGGCAAATTGCCCAATGGAAGTTTGAACTGGACAGTCCTTAGGTGGGGACCTCCAGGAGGTCCACCAGTAGCATCCTCCCTCCCACCCTCAGAGGGCAAAGCTCTAGAGGTCGGACATCATAGGCCATAGTCTCCTCAGGATTTGGATTTTGAAAAATTACTTCATATTGAACTGTGCTTTCAGAAACAATATTGATTCTAGTATTTTTGGATAATTATTATATGGTTATTAAAATATTTTGCAAGGGATTGTACCAAAATAATTTTATAATTCACAATTTGAAATATTTGCCTGACATTTATTTTTTAAAGCAAAGTTAGCTTCACTTAAAGATATGAATTACCAATATATCTTAATTAAGACATGAATTGTTGTATCCAAAGCTGTGTTTGTTTTAGCTGTTTGGATATTTGCATCCACATAGTTTTGGTTCTCCCCTTCTGGCTCTCACTTACCTCAACTCCTAATATCAGGCCCAGGAAGATGCAGCCTCAATCCCAATGCTTCAGCCCAAATAGGTCCCAGATTGTTTCCACTTACAGTTGCCAGCTTGAGAAACCAGAGCCATGTGAATAGAATACAGTGCACCAAGAGGCCATTTGGCCCATTTGCACTGACTGTCTCCAACAGAATAACTTATTCAGGCTCTACTCCCTCTAGGACTTCATGGGCCTGCACTAATCCACCCAACCTACACTTCTGGAGACACCAAGGGTCAATTTACCATGGCCAATCCACCCCATATCTTTGGACTGTGGAAGGAAACTGGAACATCCAGAGGGAACCCACATAGACACAAGGAGAACATGCAAACTCCACACAGTCACCCAAAACTGGAATTGAACCCAGGTCCCTGGGGCTGTGAGGCAGCAGTGCTGACCACTGTGCTACCATGTCACACTGTCTTGAAGAATCCATGTTTTGTCTCCTTTTATGTTCCTGCTCCAGCTCCAGTGTCTTTGTGTTCATGTGGAATGAGTGGTTTATCTGCGAGAATGTAAAGAGGAAAAAGGGTAAAGGATCAGTAAAAGGGTAGATCACAAAGGAAGGAGCTAACCTTGGACGAAAAGGGAGAGAGGCAGGAGAGGAGGAAAAGTGAGAGATGAAGGAAAGTGGTAGATATGAAAGGAAGATGTAGAAGAGATAGGAAAGAGGAAATAAAGTAACAGAAAAGGGAGAGAAGCAAGGAATGAATAAGAAGTAGAGAGAGAAGACTAAAAATTAATAAGGAGAGACAGAAGGAAATGCAAGAGAAGAGAGTAAAAGAGCAGTAAAGGGCGAACAACATTATAAGTTAATTTTTCTCTTGAGACTTTCTGGTACCTGGATCAATATTTGAGAGATTAAATAGCTATGAGAATTTTCTGGCTGGCTCTGGCCCTCAAGAACTTGGCATGATGTGATCTGAATCATGGAAGCCCAATTTTAAGCTGTTAATACTATGTCCTGTCTGTCTTTTTTGCTTCTGGTCAACTTCTGCTCGTTCAATACTGATGAAAGGGAAACACTGGAAAGACACATAAGAGAAGCACAAAGATCGTACATATATTCTGAAACTTATATAACTGTAGATGATTGCAAACATCCGTATGGCTATGCTAGTTTATTAAAGTGGTATGAGTCTAATTTCTGGTGGTCTGGTCAGTGACTCGCATTAATTTCTACAAGAATGCTTAGCATGCAAGCATTTCCCATTGATGTAGAATGGAAATTGAGTTTTGATTTTATCTTTGGGGGGAAATTAAGTTTTATGACAGGAATATAGTCCTCAATAGCTTAGTGGTAGATGCACAATTTTCTATGTACTTAAAGACCTAATGGTTTATTTGGATACATTCCTCTTTCATTTCTCCATGTCTTAATAAATCAAATTTGGATCTAGTAAATTTTGGATGCTTCATGATATATGTTTCAATCATTGGATATAAAATGGTAGAACCCATTGTAAAAGAGTGGGTCAAGGTCTTTTACTTCAGATTTCCCCCCTGTTTAACATCTGACCCAATTTTCTGGATTAATTTTGCTCTGTGAAACATTTTGGCTGCAGCAGGAACTGACAGTGCTGAAAGAGGAGTCAATGAGCTGGAAGAACATGAAAAGTAGGGCAACTGAGTGTGGCCTGAGGCTCTCTGATTCACCACTGAAGGCCTTGATGCAAGAGGTGCACAGGGGAAGAGAGATCCTCTTTGTTCAGGAGACAAGAGGTCCCTTCAGGCAGACACTGGCAGGAAGTAGTCATCATGGTCAATGCCAACTTGAGTCATGAGGACCTTAATGATGAATAAACATGGTCAGTTAATGTATCTTCACATTCCATTTCCTTACAAATGAACCATTGGCCTCACACACTGCTCTTTACATCAACCCCCTTCATCACATACTGACAAACGTAAATCAACAACAACTCATACTCAACAGTCAGTCTCACCTCACCCTTACATACTTTGCACTACTGCAATTGTCACACCTCACATCTCACAGGTTATACACACTGACAGCTATTCAAGTGTAGCAGGCACATTATCCAAGCACACTGTGTTACACTGACATATTTGTCTCTCGTGCAGGACAGAATGGCACATAATCAGGAGCAGCAGAGCAGGAGATGGCTGGCACGCAGAGCAGCATTTCCTCTTCCCAGTGGATGAGATGCTGTTTGCTATCATTGTCCACAACTAAGGCTGTGAACAGCGGTGGGGTTGAGACCATGGAAGTTGATGATGATGTATTCCTACTTAATTTTCCTTCATCTTCCTTCTGACATTCAATCTCCCCTCAGTCCATACTCTCTTCTGCACATGGTCTAGCCAAGCACTTCCTATTTTGCCCAACTTTCTTCACTCCAATCCTACCTTACAGCTTTTGTGCTTTCTGAGGCCCAGGAACTGCCACCCAGTGAAGAATTGGTGCAGGTCCATGAAGTCCTAGAGGGAGAAAAGGCTGATGATGGAGAAACATCCTCTCACATTCTGGCACTTACTAACAAGAGCTCAGATATTGTCACTGCATGTTCTTTAGAGAGTAGAACAGAAGCAGGACCTGCACCCTGTGGCTGAGCAGGCACAAGTGAGGCGCAGTCAGGCCAAGGTGAAAGGGTAGTATGGTTGGTAGCTCACCAGGATTCAAGCTCACACATAGATTTAGCTGCAGAGGATTCAGGTAAGAAATATTGACATGATGAATAGGGAAAGGCTGATGGATATGCACGCAGAAATGTCTCATGCATTAGCAGAGTGATCAAGAATTCTGTTATCAAGGTGCATAGAGGAGGCAACTCCAAATTGACAAAGGGCTTTGGCAGAGGTTGGAAACCATGATTTCCAGCAGTCAAGTACTGTTGACTCAACTAGAACACTTGAAGACCCAACACGATGTAGCATCTGATGGCTGATGTCTCAGCACAAGAAGAAGTCACCTAACATCTGGTGGTTGCAGTGGAAGCCCAGACTTATGTCAGGGAGCACGGTGGCACACTGGTTAGCATTGGTGCCTCTTAGTGCCAGGGATTCATGTTCAATTCCGGTCTCAGGTCACTGTCTGTGTAGAATTTGTACATTCTTCCCGTGTCTTTGTGGGTTTCCTCCAGGTGCTCCGGTTTCCTCCCATAGTCCAAAGATATGTGGGTTAGGTTGATTGGCCATGATAACTTGCCAGTTGTCTGGGGGTTAGCAGGGTGAATAAGTGAGGTTATGGGGATAGGGCCTGGGTGGAATTGTGTGCAGACCTGATGGGCTAAATGGCCTCTTTCTGCACTGTAGGGATTCTATGATGTAATGAAAATGCACTTTGTTGCCATGCAGGCTCAGAATTCTACCATGCTGGCTGTGAATACCACTGTTCAAAGAGGTCTTCAGGGTCTGTCAGCTGCAGCAGACTAAAATTGTTAAGGCCCCTCCCTGGGGAGGTGGCACTGACTCCATGGAAGATTAACCTGTTGACCTCTCTCAGGATGATAGCATTGGTCATCCCACCACATACTACCTTTGCTTTTGGCTGCCAGCCAGCCAGTTCAGACTGCTGCCACCTATGTCAAGATGGTGCAACCCAAAGCTGCATGTTTTAAGTCCACAGCAGCTCCATGTCACTGTGCAAGGCCATCTGCAGTCTCCCCCAATGAGGGTAGCATCCCCAAACAGCCATGCTGCTATCACTGGGGTAGTATGGGATCAGGCAAAGATAAGTATTAAGAAAATGCTGATTGGTTTTGTATGGAATATTCAATGTTCTGGTGGATAACTTCAGTATACAATTATTCTGTTGTGGTAGTTTTACTTCAGGACTGTGGCTAAGAAGATATTGTAATGGGACAGAGGGATGGTAAGATATGGGATTGTTGTGCCATAGGGCCCTGGGGTTGTTTTCACAGGACCTGAAGTAATATGAGGCACTCTTGGAAAAGCCATCCTTGGTGCAGAGGAGCCAACTGCCTCCTGCCTTCCACCTCCTCTTCCTCCTTTTTCTGAAGCGCTTGCTGCATCAGAAGTGGTGGGGGCTGGTGTCTCATGATGGTCAGGTGGTGGGAGGATAAAGCAAAGCCATTCTGCCAAATATTGGAGGGTTCCTCCAAAAAGGTCGAGGCATCAGAACCATTGCTTTGTCTCATCAAAAATAACTCTTCAAATGCAGACAGTAAAAATAGAGCAAAACTTTCTCCAGGGTTTAATAAAGAAACATCATTACTCCAAACTTGGGGCCTCGCCCTGGGCTACACCAAGCTCTCCACAATTCTAAACAGGTTCTTATTTATAGTGAATCAGCTGACTATTTCATCACTCTGTAATTGATTCCATGGTTTATTGGGTCAGCTGACCCCTACATCTTGATCCCATGCTCACATTCCATCCAATACAAAGTTTTCACCTGTCACATTCTAACATGCTTCAGCACCCCACTGTTCGCTTGATGATGATTCTCATGATAGCACGGCTCTCATGCTAGCCACGTATGGTTGAATTATGCAGAGTTATGTCATAAAGCAGCTGTAATGCAGTTAGATTGCTGGCCCGCAGCCACCTTTTGGTTTGACAGGATGCGGAAAGATTGGGGGAACAGTGAACTCGTGTAGAATGAAAGTATCACTCGTGCTGCCAAGATCCTGGGGTCTGCAGCCGCATCTTACACACTGACTGAGTACCAATGCATGGTAACTTTTGTGGTTTGAGATGTACTACTCATAAAACTGTATGTGCAGAGTTAATAGTGCTTACTATCCTGACAAAGACAGATGCATACACTGCTCAGTGATACTACAATAAACTCCCTCCCCTGATATAAACAGCTTCTCTCATCTCCCTACTGCAGCAATGGTTGATGAATTGAGAGATGTTAGATATTCTGCTTCAGCTTGGAAGGATCTCAACACAAAGAAATTCAGGGCTATGATCTTCATAGTGATTGGCAGAACCATCCTCATCCTGCTCCAAAGCCACAGGTTTGGTTGTAAGAGGTGGCAGAGTTCTGTGAGAATCTCTTGAATGAATCACAAGTGATACAGACATTGTCCCTGTTCCAGGTGAAAGTCAGAGAAGTACTCCTGGAAGACTTTAAATGGATAAAACCTTCCTCTAAGAGTCTGTCTCTTCCCTCCCTCCTCTCCTTTATACAGGCAGCTAGTTCCCTTGTTTACTGCCTCTGCACTATCTCCCTCTCATGGTCCAGTCCAAAGGGGACTGCTACAATAGCATCAATGACTGGGAGTGTGCCCGGTCAAAACCAAAGCCTTTTCCACATACAGCATTACTCCCTGCAGACTTCATCAACTATAACCAACTCCTCAAAATGCCCACTCCTTCCAAAACCTCACAGTCATTAGCAAGTAATTAATAATTAACTTGTGGGTTGATGATTTTTTGAATAAAACTAATGTGGTGCTCCTCCATATTGCAAAATGCATGTTTGGCTGTCTGTATGTTTAAGAGAGCATTTTAATTAGATCAGTGAGGTCCTAAATGACAACACCAGTGTCAAATCAGCCTTAACACACTGACTGGCATCATGATCTGCTTGGTTTGCATACATCCAACGTACATTCTTAATGTATATGTGAATACATTGAAATCAAATGGCACCTGTAGCCCCAAAACTAATGGCATTATAAAACCCAGTTTTGTAGCAATTATATCTTCCCGCAAACATTTTATCTGATTTATCAACTCAAGAAATTCAAATTACCTCCTTCAATTTGTTCTTCTGAAAGGGCATTTTAAATAATCTAGTCTTGTTATTTTACAATAATATGTAGATTTTATTCTATCACGGGACATGTACATGTAGGCATGACAAGCATCTGTTGCCTATCCCTTTATGCTCTTGAGAAGGCAGTGGTGAGCTGCATTCTGATATTTGTGTAGTCCATCTGGTGTAGGAATACTCAATGCTATTAGACAGGGAATTCCAGATTTTGGTCCAGTGACAGTGAAGGAATAGCAATATAGTTCCAAATCAGGCTTGATAAGCAACTTCAGATATACATGCTGAAGCTAACACATACAATATCCATTTACTTGCGAACAATTAAAACCATTAACCACTGATATTAGGTCCACAAATACAGCATGAATGTTCCCAAACATTGTGTCCAGATTTTTTAAAAGCAAAAATATTGAATTTTCATGATAAAAGTCAATTGTGAACTTTTCTTACAATTTTAATAAATTAATTGTTCACAGCATTTCAGTAAACGAGAGCAGAATTAATTGCAAAAATTAATGGTAAGTTGCCAATGTTATCAGTCTAACTCATGCCTCATAGCACCAGGACAACGGGTTAAATTCTGGCCTTAGATCCCTGTCTGTGTGGAGTTTGTATACGCTCCCCATGTTTGTGTGGGTTTTTTCTGGGTCCTATGGTTTCCTCCCACACTCCAAAGAACATAAGAACATAAGAACATAAGAAATAGGAGCAGGAGTAGGCCATCTAGCCCTTCGAGCCTGCCCCGCCATTCAATAAGATCATGGCTGATCTGTCGTGGCTCAGTTCCACATTCCCGCCCTCTCTCCATAACCCTTAATCCCCTCTCTTATCAAAAACCCATCAACCCGCGTCTTAAAAATATTTAGCAAGGCAGCCTCCACCACTTCAACGGGCAGAGAATTCCAGAGATTCACCACCCTTTGAGTGAAGAAGTTCCTCCTCAACTCTGTTCTAAACCGCCCCCCCCCTTTATCTTGAGGCTATGCCCCCTAGTCCTACTGTCCTTTCTGAGCGGGAAGAGTCTCTCCACCTCTATCCTATCCATCCCATTCATCATCTTATACGTCTCAATGAGATCTCCCCTCATTCTTCTAAACTCTAACGAGTACAAGCCTAGTTTATTCAGCCTTTCCTCATAGCTCAACCCCCTCAACTCTGATATGCAGATTGGGTGGATTAGGCATGCTAAATTGCCCCTTAGTGTCCCATGGTGGGTAGGTTAGATGGATTATTGGCAACTTATCATAAATTTCTGCAATTAATTCTGCTCCAGTTTACTGAAATGCTGTGAACTGTTAATTTATTAAAATTGAATCAAAAGTTCACAATTCATCGTTATTCCTGAAAATTCAATATTTTTGTTTTTAAAAAAATTGGACACAGCGCTTGGGAACATTCACACTGTATCTGTGGACTTAATATCAGTGTTTTTAATTGTTCACAAGTAAATGGTAAATGCGCAGGATTGTGGGGATAGGGCAGGGGGTGGACCTGGGTAAGATGCTTTTTCACAGTATCGGTGCAGACTCAATGGGCCAAGTGGCCTCCTTCTGCACTGTGGGGTTTCTATGTGAACTAATGTTGTTTATGCAGTGCTTGCATGTGAGACAAGTATTTAAGCTTTTCAAATAAGCATGAGTCCTTTAGCAACAGATTCTCTTGAGCTGATCCTATCCTTATTCATTATTGACACAATTCCGACATGAACTATGAAGAGTATTTAATTTATCTCCCTAGCTTAGTGGTGGAAATTATAGCTGTCCTTTCAACACCTCAACCGAGATCAGTTAACTCAGCACAGCTGTGGAATGAAAGCTGGAATCTTTGTACAGCTCAAGAATCAATTTCTTAACCAGATAAAGAGACTGGGGAGCAGCTGACAGTCATTTGTAAGGGGTCAAATTTCATTTAATATATGAAAAACAAATTTATAAAGGATGAAGTTGCTTCAAAATCCCTTGTGCCTCATTGTGGAGTAACTGGGCCAGTTTCTTTTGCTGAGGCATCAGCACTTGGAAGTCAAAGCTTATTTGATATATTTATTAGGTCTAGATCATACCAACCAGAAGAGATTTTGAACCTTGCTGTCAGATATTAGACACAGATTACTTGTATTGTTTGTAAATGTGGATTAAGAGACGGTATGAGAAAAGCAAAATACTGCAGATACTGGAAATCTGAAATAAAAAACAAAGTGCTGGAAATATTCAGCAGGTTTGGCATCGTTTGCTTCTCCCTCTTCACAGATGTTGACAGACTGGGGGTGGAATTTACCCATCATAAATCATCGGTGATGCAGATTTTGCTCCCAGTTTAGATGAAAGTAAGAGAAGTACTCCTGGAAGACTTTAAGTGGATAAGATCTCCTTCTAGGAGACCTCTCTTCCCTCCCACACTCCCTAAGCCGTGTGTCAGTCTCATCAGCTGAAGGTAGAGGGCGGCACGATGGCACAGTGGTTAGCACTGCTGCCTCACAGTGCTAGGGACCTGGGTTCAATTCCGGCCTTGGTTGAATGTCTGTGGAGTTTGCATATTCTCCCTGTGTCTGCGTGGGTTTCCTCCACGCGCTCTGGTTTCCTCCCATAGTCCAAAGATTAAAATTACCCCTTAGTGTCCCAAGATATGTAGGTTAGATTGAATAGTGGGGTAAGTGCGTAGATATGTTCTGTAGTTGTGGGAAACGGCGGGGAAGAGATCCTGGGAAAGATACTGTTAGAGAGTCAGTGCGGTCTCAATAGGCGAAATAGCCTCCTTCTGCACTGTAGGGATTCTATGATTGTGTCAGTAATTGTACAGTGTCCCTCAAGATTATATCAGTAATTACAAAATGTCCCAGTAGTTTGTGCCATAAGAAAAAATAATTTTTGGGGCAGCCCAGTGGTTAGCATTGAGTCAGATGTCCCAGGTCAATGATCTGCCACTGTATCTGGTCATCCCATAGCTGCTGATGCTGCAAAGACAGAGTCATGCAACTCAGGATGGGATGACAGCTCCTTAGCCTGCAAGGCCGATTGGAAGAGTCCCATTGCATTCTATCTGAGGAGATGGTGCCGTCATTGCAGTGCACTGAGGCCAACACTGTGAGTTTGATGTGTCCTGTGTGCAGGACATGCACTCCATGGCAGGAGATATCCATGATGTGGGTATGCCGGCGTTGGACTGGCGTAAACACAGTAAAAAGTCTGACAACACCAGGTTTTAGTCCAACCTATTTATTTGATAATATACTCGCAAGCTTTCAGGTTAGCCCCTTCGCATATCCATACCATAGTGTAGGGTTTTGACTGCATGGCATAGGCAATGGTGGGAATCCACAAGTGTTAGTGCCAGAGGGCGGTGGGACTTCTGGATTTCGCTCCAGCTGCCCCTCCAATCCACACCGGAGCATAGGGGCCCCTGGGAACCTGAAGCGAAGAGGATTAGCAGGAGTACTACCTGGGGCCCTCCAGCCAAGGGACCCCGGGTGTCTCTGGCCCATGTGACACACCCCTCCCTATGAGCGACACGCCTCCAGCCCCTGACACCAAGAAGGGCAGTCCAACATCTGTGCTTCCTGAAAGCAGACCTGGACTCTCAAGGTCCTGGCACCCTGGGAGATGCCTGCCAAAGCCATCTCAGAGTGTGGAAGTCAGCCGGCCACCTCAACCTCAGCTGTGGATCTTATGGAGACACTTCGATATAGTGGGAGGGTGAGGAAGTTTAAGAAACCATAGGCACTAGTGTGCATGGGTGACTATAGGCACTAATGCAGTAAAGCCACCATTTTGTTCTGAGTGTTTGTCAATACTTTCAATTTGTTCAACCACAGAATCTCCACACTGTCTGTTCATGCCATCCAACATGGGGAACCAGTGCATTCACCTGGCATCTCACCCTTGTGAGACTGTCCCACCCATCCTCTTGCCAGCACCCACTAAGGAAGAGCACTCCTTCCCAGCTGAGATGTGGACAGGAACGCAGGAAGGAAGTCATGGGAAGCGCTACCTGCATACCAACCTCACAACACCTTTAAGCAAGTGATGGCCCCCTGCATGAAGGGTAGAGAAAGTCTGCAAGTGACCCCTCCTGACTGCTCTCCCCAAAATGGCAATTCTGGGACTCTCACCCCCGGCCTCGGTTGAACCTATCCATGTACTCTGAGCTTCTCCCCTGAGCTGTGCACATCATGGAAGGTGCTGGCTACCTGTATGCTCACCTCCGAAACCTTCCTCAGAGGTGAAGGTGCCAGGTTCATGCTTCTGTAGAGCTGTTGTAAATGGCACCAGTGCCAGCAGAAAATTCTGCCCGGGCTCAATATCCAGACAGACTAATCACTACTGACATGCTAATGTATCAAAATGAGTACTCGGTGTGGTCCCACACCCTGTTTTAGGCCACTTCATCAACAAGAGACAGGGAGGATGAAAATTCAGAAACTCACCAGTGCGAACTGCGCCCTCCAGGTTTTGAATCTGCATTGGCATTCCCGCTGACAGAGTGCGGGATCAAAATCGCCCCTAATTTTATGAATGCTGGATTTCATAAAACTATTATGTTTTAAACTGTCTCCTTTAAGTCAAGATAAAATGGAGTACTGGAGAACGTGCCCGCCATGGAAATGCTTGGAAACAAGCCCATGTGACCTGGTTGCCATTGGCTGAGGCCTAGGTCAAGACTTGCTGAATGTAAGGTGAAAACTTTTAACACCTGGACAGAAAGGAGGAAGAGGCTCTCAGAGACTGTCAGAGTCAATGAGACAAAGATATTTGGGGGAGAAGATTGAAAGCAGCAGTTGCTATGCTGGACAGGAGAAAAAACCTGGGTTTTGGGTATGGCCATAAAGTATAAAAGCAGCTTTGACCCTAGAAGACTTGGCTTCAGATTATACAATCTTGACATGGGCGGCAGCTGTTAGGGCTAGCTGACAGAAAGCAGCAAGGGCACTGGCGGAGTGGCAGTGTTGAGAGGACAAATGCTATCACATTGAGGGAAGACAGCAGGTTTGAGCTCCTCAGAGGCTCAAAGGGTTTTCAGGGTCTAACATCAGCCCAGCAATGTTCAAGTCAACAACTCAAAATGCCCAGAAATATGTTTCAACATATGTCCAGGGCAATACGTATACTTTATTTGGATTGAGAACAATATCTTCGTAATAGTTTGAGTTTTATTTTTTTCCTTATCAATGTCCTTGCAGATTGCCTTGGAAGGTCACTGTCTCCCTTGTTTTGGCCAATGCCTCTGATTCACTGATCCTCCAGGATTATCCTGGAGCCTCCAGGAAATGAGAACTAGTCTGCTGGACACCACTCTGTGAAACTCAGGGAAAAATTCTTCAGGGAGTTGTAAAAAGCTTTTCTTTTCATTTTCTTTGAACACTTTCATTTATTAGACTGAGAAGTACTGGAAATGGGAAAACAGGTTGTACAGGAAGTGAGAGATCCTGCTTCCAAACCTCTGGGAATATATCAAAGCTGATTTGGTAATCCAACTAGCCCTTGTTTCCAATGAACACTGCTGTCTGAAACCTATTATGATAGTTGCAAATACATTCTGTGATGCAGAACTACTGAACTTGGTTGATAATCTTGCCCTCAAACTCCTGCAGCATACAGGACTAGAGGGCACAGCCTCAAGATAAGGGGGGGGGACAGTTTAGATCGGAGTTGAGGAGGAACTTCTTCACTCAAAGGGTGGTGAATCTCTGGAATTCTCTGCCCGTTGAAGTGGTGGAGGCTACCTCGCTAAATATATTTAACTCACGGGTAGATAGGTTTCTGATAGACAGGGGAATTAAGGGTTATGGGGACAAAGTGGGAAAGTGGAACTGATCCACATCAGATCAGCCATGATCTTATTGAATGGCAGGGCAGGCTCGAAGGGCTAGATGGCCTACTCCTGCTCCTACTTCTTGTGTTCTTATGTTCTTATTATTCCAAGCTTCAGTGAAAACAAATATTCTTTCCTGCTGCTCCTTCTGCCTTTTTTTCTCCTGTGTTTGAACTCATCACTGCAGAAGCCTGGATTTTGTAGTCAGCAGTGAGTGAACACTACTGATATTCACATTGAGAAAAACTGCCTACACTTTAATGAACTCCAGTGTGCAGGCATCCTCTTTTCTAATTCAGTTAGAATTTAATCTTCTACAGGGGACCTGTAGCAGGGCAGGTAGCAGGGAGCCTGATTAACCAATTAGCTTGAATAATTCAGCAGATGGTTACAGAAAAATCAATTTTATAGTATCATTGACTCACAGAGCAGAAAGGAGGCCATTCAGCCCATCGAGCCAACACCAACAACAACCCCACCCAGACCCTATAATCCCACGCATTTACCTTGCTAATCCCCTGACACTAAGGGGCAATTTACATAACCTGCACATCTTTGTGGGAGGAAACTGGAGCACCCAAAGGAAACCCACGTAGAAATGGAGAGAACGTGCAAACTCCACACAGACAGTGACCCAAGGCTTGAATTGAACCCGGGTCTCTGGCACTATGAGGCAGCAGTGTTAACCACTGTGCAACCGTGAAACTACATCAGGACATACATCTTGGACTGAGGGAGGAACCTAAAAAGCATACTACAAACTTTAATTGTTTTCCTAAAAAACCTGCCATATTTGAATTTGTGGCTCTCAAAATGTTTTAACCCAGGATCACTTTAAGTGGGGAAAAAGACAACCTGCCAGTGCTACTCCGCCTGTTTTTGCTTGCAGTGCAAAATGAAAATTACCAGAATTAATGGGAAGCTGTGTGTTGCTTTTAATGAAACACCAATGAAGTGATGTCTGGTCCCGAGCTGGAGAGCTTCAATCTCATGTCAAGCTTCTCATTTAGCTGGTCCCACTTTGTTTTCAAACCCACAAATGTTGAAAATCCAATTACAGTTAGATATTATACTGTAACATAAATCTGCCTTGTAAAAAAATACATTGATGTTACGAGTGTCTATGATGTACTGTGCTGCACACAGGAGGTGGTCTGGTTCATGCCATCATGTGAGTGGTGAGTATAAGAGTTTTGACCTGTTCTCTTGTATATTTTCGACTGTTGTATTATGTGTCTATGACTTACACTTTGGACCAGTGCACAGAACAACTGGAAGGCTGTCATGAAATTCATTCTGAGAATCACTGATTTAATTTTCTCCTAAAGGATTGAGACACCATACGTGTAAAATTCATAAAAGTGTCATACAATGCAGAAGGAGGCCATTCAGCCCATCAAGTCTGCACTGACCCTAATCCCACCCAGGCCCTATCCCCATGCATTTACCCTAGCTACTTCCCCTAACACTAAGGGGCAAGTTAGCATGGCCAAGCCACCTAACCTGCACTTCTTTGGGCTGTGGGAGGAAACCAACACAGACACAGGGAGAATGTGCAAACTCCACAAAAACAGTGACCCAAGCTGGGAATAGAACCCAGGTCCCTAGCACTGTGAGGCAGAAGTGCTAACCACTGTGCCACCGAGCTGCCCTAAATTAATTACCAAAATTAATTGTTCAGGACTAGAGAAGTTGTTCAGAAGTAATTATAACTGAGCACCGAATTAAAAGTACAGTTACCTCAAATGGAAAACATTTTAACATGTGTATAAGTCTTTACAGGAAGAAGAGCAGGTTTAAGTTCGGGCAATATTGGTAATTTAAGTGCTAATTCCATTTTTTTAACTCTTCCATGGGATATGGACAATCACTGACCAGGCCAGCATTTTCGCTCACCCCAAAATATCATTGAACTGAGTGGCTTGCATAGTCATTTCAGAGAGCAATTAAGAGTCAACCATACCACTCCGGGTCTGGAGACTAATGTAGGTCAGACCAGGTGAGGATGGCAGATTTCTTCCCCTAATGGACATTATTAAACTAGACAGGTTTTTACATCAATCAATGATAGTCTTATGGTCATCATCACTGAAACTAGCTTTCAACTGTTAAAGATCTGTATTAATTAACTGAACTTAAATTTTGTCAGCTGATGTAATGAGATTTGAATCCATGTTCTCGCAGTATTAACAAGATTACTAGTCCAGTGGCATCACCACTGCACTTTCAGCGCCCCTTAAATTGGCAACAAATGTAAAATTACAGTCTTTGGAGGAATGAGCAACTTCACAATGTCCTTGTTTAACTACTCATCTGCAGACACCAGAAGTGACTGTCAATTTTATCCAGTAATTACAGCGAGAGCTGACAGCTTCGCCATTATTACTACTACTATTGTGTTTATCTGATAGTCAAAACAAGAATTCGCACAAGTCACACATTGCATATAACTTAGATCAGATATTGGCCAAGCCAGATGTCAAATTTCTGCCTAATTAATGGAGGTTTACACCTGCACTGACAGTTGTGGAATTTTAAATTAATACTTGTTTGGAAAATATTGGTTCTTGGGAAAGTGTAGGTTTTAAAAGACGTTGAAGTAAGTGTCTGCTTGTAATTTGTATGTGAGAAGTAAGTTTTCCAACTGCAAAAATGCTTCAAATATTAACTGTAGAACAATAATTATTGTGTTTTCACAGGTGTTTTATCTGTGTTTGGAAATGGTGCTCTCCTGTTTATAGCGTACCAGAAAAGACATACCCTTAAACCTGCTGAATATTTCATTGTAAACTTAGCAATCAGTGACCTTGGAATGATATTAACTCTATTACCTCTGGCCATACCATCATCTTTTTCACACAGGTAATTAAAACACACAAACTAATTCATAACAAATCCAGTTCAAGCATTCCAGAAGTTTTTTGTTATTGATTCATCAAAGGAATTTGGCTTTGGATAGCAAATAATATCTTTTAGTACAATCATTTGATTCGGTGCTCAGTATTAAGTATCAATTGTCAAGCTAAGTTCATACTTTTTGACATATTATAAATAGAAGCACAGAAGGGTGGGATTCTCCAATCCCATACACCTCACTACCACTGCCAACAATTTGGCACTCAACCAAATCTCCATCCACTGGAGTGGGATTGAAGAAGCCCAACCACAGGCAAGGTTGGACACTTCTGACTTCAGTATTTCCAACTTGAAATTCAAAATCCAAACGAAAAAGGAAGTTTTATTAGATTATCAGCTTTATTAGATTAAAAAAATTAGCATAAGTATCTTGGCAAGGTGAAGCATTTAAATAAGCATCTCCGCCTCAATCCTAGATTCAGAATTCTCTAACCTTACGCTTACTCTTATAAGACGACTAACAGACTGATCTTTTTTCCAGATGGTTATTTGGCCAAAGAACATGCATCTATTATGCTTTCTGTGGTATGTTGTTTGGTATCTGCAGCCTTACCAACCTGACAGTGCTGAGCGTTGTCTGCTGTATGAAGGTCTGTTACCCTGCTTATGGTAGGTTCAATTTAATATTTTTCAGTTTTATAATAGATATCGAATTTCAATTACAATTTCATGGACATTGACAATAATACATCAACCCTAGACTGCTTCATCTACAGAGAAATGCATACATTTTACAGCACAGAAACAAACATTCAACCTAACTGGTCTATGAAAGTAAGGTAAACAGAAAATGCTGGTAAAATCAACAGCTTTAGCAGCACTTGTGGAGAGAGAAGCAGAGTTAACATCTAAAGTCTTTAGAGCTAACCAGAGGGTGAAATTTGATGGATTTTATACTGTTTAAGAGGAGAAGTGGAGCAAAATACAAGGTCAGGGATAGAGAGTTGGCGCAATTTGACAAAGATGTCACGGGCACAAGACAGAGGCAGTATTAATGGTAGTGCTAAGGACTAAAGAAGGTGCTGATAGTGGCATAAAGGTAATGGCAGAAAGTGTTGATAGCAGAAGAAAGGTCAGTGTGCAGGTTTGAATCCCATCATTGCACTTGTTGGGATTAAAATTTAATAATTAACCTGGAATATAAAGCTAGTCTCAATAATGTTGACCATGAATAATAGCAGCGTGATCGTCACTTTTTCTGCAGTTTCCGGCCATTTTATCGTGGGGCATTGTTTGCTGGAGCAGACGAGTGAAGGAGCAGAGAGAGAGCTAAGATTTTACCTGTTAAAAACCTGTTTAAAATAAGTTTAAAGCACTTTGTTCTTTGTAGAACTGTTTAAAGCATTTATTTATTGTATTTACTGCTTTAAGAATTCTGAGGGAGTGGTTAGCAGGCAGTTGTGGGCCATCAGCTTTAAATATCAACTGACCACACGGTGAGGCCTTCCATTGTTTGCTGGAGCAGACGAGTGAAGGAGCAGAGAGAGAGCTAAGATTTTACCTGTTAAAAACCTGTTTAAAATAAGTTTAAAGCACTTTGTTCTTTGTAGAATTGTTTAAAGCATTTATTTATTGTATTTACTGCTTTAAGAATTCTGAGGGAGTGGTTAGCAGGCAGTTGTGGGCCATCAGCTTTAAATCAGCCCCAGGTTTAAAAGGAGGCCTGGTGTAGACAGCGGGCAGCGTCTGAGCGGGCAGTGGAGTGAGTGGGAAGCAGAGTGAGCTATTAGGGCTTAATATCAAAAAGGGCTGGAAGGAAAAAAGGCCAGGTGAGTTCGTTTGAAAAACAAAAAAAACAAAAAAAATTTTTTCCAAAACTACTACAGTGAATAATGGAGGGGCATGTGATGTGTGGTTTCTGTATGATGTGGGAACTGGTGGACCCCAGGGTTCATCCCAGTGACCATGTCTGCAGTAAGTGCAGGTTGCTGGAGGAGCTCCAGCTCAGGGTAAATGAGCTGGCCTCTGAGCTACAGACACTGAGGCTCATCAGGGGGAGAGAGGGTGCCATTGTCAATGGGGTGCAAGTGACATCCACCCCCCCTAGACTGGCTAACTCTAAGGGTCAGGGACAAGAGGGGGCTGCTGGGAGGAGGAAGGGGGGTGAGGAGAGGAGGCCTCAGCCTCTTAATCTGCATAACAGGTTTGAGGTTCTTGCTTCCAGGCTGGACGAGAACGAGGCAGGTGAGGTTGGTGAGCAAGCTGCACACGGTACAGTGCTGCAGCAGGACATAGGCAAAGAGAAGGGGAAAAGGAACGTAGTAGTGATTGGGGATAGTGGGGTGAAGGGTATTGACACTGTCCTTTGTCACAATGACAAAGTGCACAGAAGGGTGTGTTGTCTGCCTGGTGCTCGGGTACGGGATGTCGCAGCTGGGCTGCAGAGGAACCTGGAGTGGGAGGGTGAGAATCCGGTCGTTGTGGTACATGTGGGTGCCGGCGACGTAAGCAAAATGCAGACTGAGGATCTGGGGAGGGAGTATGAAAAGCTGGGAATGGAATTAAAAAGTAGAACCGACAAGGTGGTTATCTCTGGGCTACTGCCTGAACCGTGTGCAGATGGGCGTAGGGTTGACAGGATTAAGGAAGTGAATGGGTAGCTCAGGGATTGGTGTGGGAGGAATGGGTTTGAATTTATGGGGCATTGGCACCAGTATTGGGGTAGGTGGGACCTGTTCGGGCGGGATGGGGTTGGTCTGAACCGTGCTGGGACCAGAGTGCTGGCGAATCGAGTAAAGAGGACTGTAGACAGGGCTTTAAACTAATTAGGGGGGGGAGGGTGCGAGGGTAGGTGATGGTACGAGGTCTAAAGTTAAGGAGAGGGTACATGTAAGGGAAGAGGCCGAGGATGTCCCAATAATAGAGGGAGTAGGGGGCGTGAGTATAGTTGGTGGCGTTGCGGCAAATAGGGTCCAGGTGAAGGCTGGGATGAAAGCACTTTATCTGAATGCACGAAGCATTCAGAATAAAGTGGATGAGCTGGTGGCGCAGATCGACACAAATGGATACGATCTGGTGGCCATTACAGAGACGTGGCTGCAGGGTGACAGGGACTGGGAGCTGAATGTACAGGGCTATCAAGTGTTTAGGAAGGATAGGCAGGAGGGAAAAGGGGGGGGCGTAGCTCTGCTGATTAAGGATAGCATCACGGTGGTAGCAAGGGATGATATTGGAGCCAAGGAGCAGAGGGTGGAATCGTTGTGGGTGGAGATTAGGAACAGCAAAGGGAGGAAGACGCTGGTGGGTGTCGTCTATAGGCCTCCGAATAATGATCTGGAGGTGGGGCGGGCTGTTAACGCGCAAATAAGTGCGGCGTGCAGGAATGGGACGGCTGTAGTTATGGGGGATTTCAATCTGCATATTGATTGGTCGACCCATGTTGGACGTGGGGGGCTCGAGGAAGAGTTCTTGGAATGCTGCCGGGATAGTTTCCTCAAACAGTGTGTGTTGGAGCCGACGAGGGAGCAAGCTATCTTGGATCTGGTGCTATGTAATGAGGCGGGTAGAATTAGGGACCTTGTGGTGAAGGATCCTCTTGGGGAGAGTGATCATTGTATGGTGGAGTTTCTGGTGCAGATGGAGGAGGAGAAAGTGGGTTCCCGGACACGCGTCCTCTGTTTGAATAGAGGGGAGTACGGTAGGATGAGAGAAGAATTGGCGAATGTGGACTGGGGGAGCGCGTTGGAGGGAGGGTCTGTTGAGGAGCAGTGGAGGATCTTTAAGGAGATCTTTCTTGGTGCTCAGCAGAAATTTATTCCGATGGTCAAAAAGGATAGTAGGAGGAGAGGTAATAAGCCGTGGATAACGAAGGAGGTGAAGGAAAGTGTTAAACTAAAAGCGGAGGAATTTAGAGTAGCTAAGAGTAGTGGGCGAGAAGAGGATTGGGAGAGGTTTAAATGTCAACAAAGATTGACAAAGAAGTTGATAAAGAAGGGTAGGAGAAACTGTGAAGCTGGGCTAGCGCTTAATATAAAAAAGGATAGCAAGAGTTTTTATAAATATATAAAAAGGAAGAGGCTGGCTAGGGTGAATGTTGGTCCTTTAGAAGATGAGAAAGGGGACCTAGTGGTAGGGGATGGGGATATGGCTAAGGTATTGAATAACTTTTTTGTTTCTGTCTTCACGGAGGAGGACGTGAATAATTTGCCAGGTGTTAGCGATGGAAAGGTGGTAGGACTGGAGGGTCTTAATGACATTACTGTTACTAGAGAGGCGGTGCTCGACAGACTTGAGGGGCTGATTGTGGACAAGTCCCCAGGACCGGATGGAATGCATCCGAGGGTTCTGAAAGAAATGGCGGAGGTGATAGTGGATGCCTTGGTGGTTATTTTCCAAACGTCGCTGGATTCCGGGGAAGTGCCGGATGATTGGAAAACGGCTAATGTTACGCCGTTGTTTAAGAAGGGTGCCAGGCAAAAGGCGGGGAATTATAGGCCGGTTAGTTTAACGTCTGTGGTAGGTAAAATGTTAGAATCTGTCATTAAGGAGGAAATTGCGAGGCATCTTGAAGGGAATTGCTTGATAGAGCAGACGCAGCACGGTTTCATTAAAGGGAAGTCGTGTCTGACAAATTTACTGGAGTTCTATGAGGATGTGTCTAGGGCGGTGGATAGAGGAGAGCCGGTGGATGTGGTCTTTCTAGATTTTCAGAAGGCGTTTGACAAAGTGCCTCACAAGAGGTTATTGCAGAAGGTCGAGGGACATGGAGTTGGGGGTAGGTTGTTAGCGTGGATAGAGGATTGGTTGTCAAATAGGAGGCAGAGAGTGGGGGTTAATGGGTGCTATTCGGATTGGCGGATGGTGACTAGTGGGGTGCCCCAGGGGTCGGTGCTGGGGCCTCAGCTTTTTACCATTTATATAGATGATCTGGAGGAGGGAACCGAGTGTAGAGTGTCGAAATTTGCTGATGACACCAAGATTGGGGGAACGGCAAATTGTGCGGAGGGTGTGGAGAGTCTGCAGAAGGATCTAGATAGGCTGGGCGAATGGGCCAGGAAATGGCAAATGGAATTTAATGTTGGCAAGTGTGAAGTGGTCCACTTTGGTAGGAAGAATGGTAGGAAGGACTATTACTTACGGGGCGAAAAACTGCAGCAGGCGACGGTGCAGACGGACCTCGGGGTCCTTGTGCATGAGTCGCAAAAACCCAGCTTGCAGGTGCAGCAGGTGGTCAGGAAGGCGAATGGGATGCTGGCCTTCATAGCGAGGGGGATTGAATATAAAAGTAGGGAGGTCTTGCTGTGGCTGTATAGGGCATTGGTGAGGCCGCAGCTGGAGTACTGTGTGCAGTTTTGGGCGCCGCACCTGCGCAAAGATATTTTGGCCTTGGAGGGAGTGCAGAGGAGGTTTACTAGGCTGATACCGGAGTTGAGGGGGTTGAGCTATGAGGAGAGGCTGAATAAACTAGGCTTGTACTCGTTAGAGTTTAGAAGAATGAGGGGAGATCTCATTGAGACGTATAAGATGATGAATGGGATGGATAGGATAGAGGTGGAAAGACTCTTCCCGCTCAAAAAAGACAATAGGACTAGGGGGCACAGCCTCAAGATAAAAGGGAGGCGGTTTAGAACGGAGTTGAGGAGGAACTTCTTCACTCAAAGGGTGGTGAATCTCTGGAATTCTCTGCCCGTTGAAGTGGTGGAGGCTGCCTCGCTAAATATTTTTAAGACGCGGGTTGATGGGTTCTTGATAGGAGAGGGGATTAAGGGTTATGGGGAGAGGGCGGGAAAGTGGAACTGAGCAGCGACAGATCAGCCATGATCTTATTGAATGGCGGGGCAGGCTCGAAGGGCTGGATGGCCTACTCCTGCTCCTATTTCTTATGTTCTTATGTTCTTAAAACACTGCTTAATTTCAATGAATAATTTCCCTAATTCTTTTGAATAATGCACAAATTTAGGGAAGCTGTTTGGATTAATATGAGATTTTAAACATTCATTAGCGCTGCTAAAACAATATCCTTTTTTGAGCTTGACTGTATAATTGGGGGCACTTTTGTGTGATTTATGTTGTAACAAATTTATATATGAGATGCCAGGAATGAAGGATTTGTCATACAAGGAGCGAGTGTTTGAGGAGTCTGGGTCTATACTCAATGGAGTTGAGAAGGATGAGGGGGGGGATCTCTCAATACAGAATACTGAGAGGCCTCAATAGAACCGATGTGGAGAGGATGTTTCCACTAGTGGGGGAGACTAGAACTAGGGAGCATAACCTCAGAGTGAGGGGACACTCCTTTAAAACTGAAGCGAGGAGGAATTTCTTCAGGCGAAGGGTGTGAATCTGTGGAACTCATTGCCACAGAGGGCTGTGGAGGCCAGGTCATTGAGTGTCTTTAAGACAAAGATAGATAGGTTTTTGATCAATAAGGGGATCAAAGATTATATGGAGAATGGAGATAAGAATCATATCAGAACAGTGACATTTCCTTTAGATTCCAGCAGGCCAGGGTCAATTTGAGCTACTGAGAAATATTCTGAAATTTAGCTTTTCTGGGGAATAATGAATATTTTAAATAGTACATTCCCTTTGGAAAGGAAAGAGATGGGGAACAGCCCTCAGCTGAGTAAATTGTATGGGTTATTTGAAAGGATTGGGTTTTGATGGATCTTTTGATGTGCGACAGTGTTTTTGTGCATCAGTAAGAACTTCTTGTTTGATTTTAATCAAGTGTTTTTAAATTTTTATTCTACAACAGGTAACAGATTTACATCAGAGTATGCATGTCTCCTCACCACCTGCACTTGGGCATATGCTTCTATATTCGCCGTTTCTCCTCTAGCAAATTGGGGTAGTTACGGACTGGAACCTTATGGGACTGCTTGCTGCATAGATTGGAAAGCATCAAAAACAGATTCCAACACAGCATCCTATATCATTGCACTCTTTGTGTTTTGCTACATCTTCCCTTGTGGTATAATCACAATGTCATACAGTCTCATTCTCTTAACGGTAAAAGGATCAAGAAGAGCAGTGCAACAGCATGTATCTCCGCAGACAAACTCAAGCTACGCTCACAATCTAATTGTAAAGGTGCGTCTGGAAATGAGGAGAACAACTTGGTTGGAAACTCTTGGCCCTTATTGATGTAAAGTTAGCCTTAGATTGATTTTGGGTGGGGGGAGGTAGGGGGCAGTTTTGGACACAAACTGTTTGAACTCAATACCTTTATTTTATGCACAATACTTGGTGCATTGGGAATCTTACCAGAGAGCTGACATGCAACAGCAAGGAATGTGGAAAGGTTTGACACCAACTTGGCACAGAGCTTTGTGCAAGGCAGAGCTTACCCTCTTGAGCATTAGTATGCACATGGGCAAACCATGATGGCACTATTTGACGATTGGAGCCTCCATCTCCATTGTAGCACAAGCACTCAACATCTTGGTGCTGCCGTTCAAGCTCAAACTGCTGCCAGCATGGTTGAAAATACAGTGTTCAAAGGGGCTCGCACAGTGTCACATCAGTGCCGCAGTCTGTTCTCCAATAGATTGCTAGAATTGCTGAGGCACTGCCCTAGGTCAGTGCCAATGGCTTCTTGGAGTGCCAAACAGTTGTGGCTCTCTCATCTGCCCACCACTGCCACTCTGACAGTGCGTCGGACTGGCAGCCCAGACTGCTGCCACCCATTCTGAGACCACAGTCCAAACCTGGACTCAAGATCACTTAGCAATACTGCAAATAATGGTGTAGCGCTGTGTAAGAACACTAGGACAGACAAGGGCACACAGAAAGGCAGCACTAAGGAAATACACAAGGGTGATTAGTTAATATCATTTATGATTTATAAATCTGCTTCGGAATGCTCAATTACACATTTATCTTTGCATTTTGAGAAAATGGATGTTATGAAGGCCAGTAACACGGAAAAAAGAGGGTGTGAAACTATTGGTGAATTGGAAATTGGATTATGTTTACTCACATCAAAGTCATACAAGGCAACCCCAGGTGGCCTGGCCAGAGCTGGACTGTGCTGTTTGCCTTCTCCTTTCCCTCTATTCCTCAGCTAGTCAGCATTAAGCTGGTGGCAAGGCCTGTGCCCTCACAATGACAAAGATGCATACATGTACCAGACCACCATGAATCTTAGCACACATGCTCTGCTGAGTACTGCGGAGTCCCTTCACAGTGCTCTACGCAACAGTAGCATTGTTTAGGCATGGCAATATCCTGCCCCTTCACGTTTCATATGAACATACGGATTAGGAATGGGGTAAGCCATTCGGCCCCTTGGGCCTGCTCCATAATTCAATAAGATAATGGCTAATGTGACTGTAACCTCAACCCCACATTCTTGCCAGCCCCACTAACCTCTTACCCCCTTGTTAATCAAGAATCTATCTAGCTCTGCCTTAAAAATATTCAAAGCCTCTGCTTCCACTGCCTTTTGAAGAAGAGTTCCAGAGACTCGCAAGCCTCAGAAAAAAAATTCTCCTCATCTCAGTCTTAATTGAGCAACCGCTTATTTTTAGCAGTGACCCCTAGTTCTAGATTCTCCAACAAGAAGTAACATCCTCTCCATATCCACCCCTGAGGATCTGATATGTTTCGATCAGGTCACCTCTTATTCTTCTAAACTCGGAATGGATGCAAACCAAACATCTCTAACCTTTCCTCAGAAGATAACCCGTCTATTCCTGGTATTAATCTAGCACACCCTCTCTGAACTGTTTCTAACGCATTCACATCTTTGCTTACATAAGGAGACTAATGCTGTACACAATATTCCAGATAGCATCCTGTACAACTGAAACATAATTGCCCTACTTTTGTAATCAATGCCCCACACAATAAATTATGACATTCTATAGGCTTTCCTAATTATAATTGTTATACCTGTATATCAGTCTTGTGTGGTTCCATGCACAGGGACAGACAAATCTTTCTGAATCTCAGAGCTCTACAATCTTCACCATTTTTATAGAACGCTTTTTTTTAATTCTTCCTGCCAACATAGATAATTTTACAATTGACCACAATATACTCCATTTCATGTGGCATTGTGGCTTTTACCAAATGTATGCTGCCCAGGTGTGCTTGAGTTATGCATTAGAGTCACGAGCCACACTGTCAAAGGGTAGCTCTTGGGTTTGTTGCATGGCTCAACATTAGACTGCTACAGAATGAAAACATTATAACTGCTGCCAAAATACTGGGCATTATATGCTATGTATGGTCACACATGTTGAAAGAGTGAGCTGCTTTGCAGTTATGAGTCATTTCAGTTGACATGTGGCTCCCACAATTTGACCTGCACACAATCAATGGTACCCTGCATAATGGGGATGTCTATAATTCCCGCAAAGCAACATGAATGTAGCTGTGGAGGACACTGGGGTGCAGGGGTGTAAAATAGAAAGTATTGCAGTTGAAACCGGGGATGTGCTGGATATTCTAGAGGGCTTGAAAATAGATAAGTCCCCTGGTCCAGATGGGATTTACCCTAGGATTCTCTGGGAGGCTAGAGAGGTGATTGCAGAGCCTCTGGCTCTGATCTTCAGGTCATCGTTGGTCTCTGGTATAGTACTGGAAGATTGGAGGACAGCGAATGTTGTCCCATTGTTTAAGAAGGGGAACAGAGACTTCCCCGGGAATTATAGACCGGTGAGTCTTACTTCTGTTGTGGGCAAGGTTTTAGAAAGAATTATTAGGGATAGGATTTATAGTTATTTGGAGAGTAATGAATTGATTAGAGACAGTCAGCATGGTTTTGTAGCAGGTAGGTCGTGCCTTACTAACCTTATTGAGTTCTTTGAGAAAGTGACCAAAGAGGAGGATAGGGGTAAGGCAGTTGACGTGGTATATATGGATTTTAGTAAGGCGTTTGATAAGGTTCACCATGGTGGGCTTCTGCAGAAAATGCAGATGTATGGGATTGGGGGTAATCTAGGTACTTGGATCAGGAATTGGCTGGCAGATAGGAGACAGAGGGTGGTGGTTGATGGTGAATATTCGTCATGGAGTTCGGTTACGAGCGGTGTGCCTCAGGGATCTGTTTTGGGGCCACTGCTGTTTGTAATTTTTATTAATGATCTGGATGAGGGTATAGTTGGGTGGATTAGTAAGTTTGCTGATGACACCAAAGTCGGTGGTGTGGTAGATTGTGAGGAAGGGTGTCATAGTTTGCAGGGTGACTTAGACAGGTTGCAGAGCTGGGCCGCAAGGTGGCGGATGGAGTTTAATGCAGAGAAATGTGAGGTAATTCATTTCGGTAGGAGTAACAGATATGTTCAGTATAGGGCTAACGGGAGGACTTTGAATAGTGTGGAGGAGCAGAGGGATCTAGGTGTATGTGTACATAGATCCCTGAAAGTTGGGAATCAAGTAGATAAGGTAGTTAAGAAGGCATACGGTGTCTTGGCGTTTATTGGTAGGGGGATTGAATTTAGGAGTCGCAGCGTCATGTTGCAACTGTACACAACTCTGGTGCGGCCGCACTTGGAGTACTGTGTGCAGTTCTGGTCCCCACATTACAGGAAGGACATGGAGGCTTTGGAGAGGGTGCAGAGGAGGTTTACCAGGATGTTGCCTGGTATGGAGGGGAGGTCATATGAGGAGAGACTGAGGGATTTGGGGTTGTTTTCGCTGGAAAGAAGGAGGCTAAGAGGGGATCTTATTGAAACATATAAGATGATTAGAGGTTTAGATAGGGTGGATAGTGATAGCCTTTTTCCTCGGATGGAGAATGCTAGCACGAGGGGGCATGGCTTTAAATTAAGGGGTGGTAGTTATAGGACGGATGTCAGGGGTAGGTTCTTTACCCAGAGGGTGGTGAGGGATTGGAACGCCCTGCCTGCTGCGGTTGTAAATGCGCCTAGTTTGGGGGCGTTTAAGAGATCTGTGGATAGGTTTATGGACGAAAAGGGATTGGTTTAGTTTAGTGGGTCAGTGTTTTTTTTTTAAAAAAACTGGTCGGCGCAACATCGTGGGCCGCAGGGCCTGTTCTGCGCTGTAATGTTCTATGTTCTATGTTCTATGTTCTATGATCCAGCCTGGCAAAAGACCATGAAATGTATTCAGCTCTCTTGGATTACAAAGCTTCAGCATCAGCAGTCACCAAACTGTGAGCTGTTGGAAATGGCACATAAACAAACTAGGCATATAAAGATTCATGGCTGTGGTCACCCTCACAGCCTTTGGCTATGATATCCTCATTTATTTCTCAGATGTAGATGATTGATTTCAATAAGAACATCTTTAGAAAAGTATAATTGTCTGGCACTCCTTGCTGAGGTTCAGGTCAGAGAATTGGGCAGGTATGGCCACCTCACCCCTTCTCCTGCTTACAGCATCTGGTTCTGCTCTGTGTTGCCTCTCCTCCTTTTCCCTCCCATGTTACACTCCAAGGGGAAAGTGATCCACTGCATCAATATGTGATAGCTGCAAGTTGATGCAGAATCCTTGGAGTCAGGTACTTCCATACCTGGCACCACAACCTCCTATAGTTCAACAATTTTAAATAACTCCAGAAAGCACCAAACACTTCAACAATTACAGAAATTAGCAATTAACCTGAAACTAATAATGATCCTTTTAAATAGTGCTGGTGTGGATTCCTTCCTACTATTGAATATGTGATCAACAGTGTGTGTGTAAGAGATGGCATAAGCTAGAGCACTGAGTTTTAAAATGGCAGCACTGATGTCAAATCACTGTTACCAGCTGGTTGACATTATGAAATACCTATTCTGCATTCTTTCATCAGACCTTTCCTGCACAAACTCCAATTCCATCATCAAACTAACGCCTAGTGTGTTTTACAGCAGAAGTGTGCACATGTCACAGATGTCATTTTGGAACCAAACTGTACTTGATACTAAGGAGATGAATTTTGCGGTACATCGTTGTTGTTTCCTTTAGGTTTTCCTTACTCAATATTTCTGATGAGGGGGAAGCAATGACTTAGCGGTATTATCGCTGGATTATTAATCCAGAAACTCAGCTAATGTTCTGGGGACCAAAGTTCAAATCCCACCACGGCAGATGGTGGAATTTGAATTCAATAAAAAATATCTGGAATTAAGAATCTACTGATGACCATGAAGCCATTGTTGATTGTCAGGGAAAACCCATCTCAATCACTAATCACCCTTTAGGGAAGGAAATCTACTGTCCTTAACTCTCTGGTCTACATGTGACTCCACAGCCACTGAATGTGGTTGACTCTCAACTGCCCTTAGGCAATTAGGGATGGGCAATAAATGCTGGCCAGCCAGTAAGGTCCATGTCCAATGAATGAATAAGAAAATGAATGATTTTTCACTGAGTAGATTTTTCAGCTCTGATACCAGAATGTCTAATCATTTAAATAGGGTGCAGAAAGGGAAGTAAGGCAAGGAAGATTGCAAACCCCTTACAGAAGTTGGAGTTTTCTTTCACTAAATTAAATGGAATGAAAATGAGGCAGTTTCTATTAGGATCACAGAAATGTAGGACCAGTAGACCAAATAAGCCCTCAAGCCTGTTATGTCGTTCACTGAGATCACAGCTCATCTGCCACCTAACCCTACTTAAGACACATAGAAGTAGAAGCAGGAAGGTCATTCGGCCATTTGAGCTTGCTCCACCATTCAATGCAATCGTGGCTGATCCTCTATTTCAACTCCTGCTTTCTCTCCAGACCTTCGATGCCTCTAGTATCTATTTCTTCCTTAACTGTACTCAGTGACTTGGCCTCCACAGCTTTCTGTCATAGAGAATTCCACCGCTTCACTATACTCTGAGTGAAGAAATTTCTCCTCATCTCAGTTCTAAATGGCCTACCCCATGTCCTGAGATTGTGACCCCTTGTTCCCGAGCCAGGAGAAACATCACACCTGCATCCAGTTTGTACAGTCCTGTCAGAATTTTATGTGTTTCAATGAGATCCCCTCTGATTTGTCCAGACACCAGTGAATACAGGCCTGGTCAACCCATCTCTCCTTGTACAACAATCCTGCCGTCCCAGGAATCAGTCAGGTGAATCTTCGCAGTACCCTTGCTCCATAACTATAAACATATTGAGCTAACAAAAATAAATCAGTCTCATTTCTAAACTAACCATTGCCATTTGTGGCACAATTCAAAGCTTCTACCATCCTTTCTGCATAAATGTGTTTTCCAATTTCACTCCTAAAACATCTGGATTTAACGTTTAGACAATACCAACCAGCGAAAATAGTTTCTCCCAATTTGCCCACCTCGCCCCACTTAATAACTTGAAAACTTCCATCTAAACAACCCATAACATTCTAACTTCCAGGGAGTGCAAACCTCGACTATCTTATCTCTTTGCAGCTTGAGCCTTGAAGTTCAAGGATGAATCTAGTTAACATATGCTGCACTTCTTCCAAGGTCAGTATATCCTTCATGGAGCGTGGTGCCCAGAACTGCTTACAGTAACTCCTGGTGTGGTCTAACATGGGCTTTGAATGGCTGATGCATGATATCTACTGCCTTGTATTGTAGTCAGTTGGTTATAAAGGCCAGCATTCTTTTGGCCTGTTTTGCTTATGTTCTGTAGCTGCTGATGGAATTTAAAGGGTCCATGGACCAGGAATCCAAGTCCGTACTGAGCTTAATGTTTTGAGCTTTTCACCAGTTAGAAAGTACCTTGTTCTATCTTTAGTGGTCCAAAGTGGATTATCTCATAATTGAAATCCACTTGCTCCTTCAACTAATCTTTCAATATTTCTTTCTAATTTTATGCTTCCATCTACCACCTGTCTCAATGATTGGCAAATGTAAATACATGGTTTTCTATTCCATCACCTAAATTGTCAATGAATGCAGTGAAATGTTGAAGCCTCAACACAGCTCCTTGTGAGACACCAACAATCACACCCTGTTAGTTAGTTATCCCTACCTGTGCCCCTCTCCACTCAGCCCATTCCCTAACTGGAATGTTTCAGACCATTCTTGTAGGTGAGCAGTGTGTTGGAAGAAAGATTGTACTGCAGCAGCTTCTTATTGTTTCTCCAGACGTTATCTTTCTTGATTACATCTCCTTAAAAGCTTTAAAGATGGGGTTATTGCTGCTTTCAAAAACATTATCAGACCAATCAGATTTTAAAGGCAGAAAATGCTGGGAAAACCCCAACAGGTCTGGCAGCATCTGTGGAAGAGCAACAGTTAATGTTTTGAGTCCATACGACTCTTTTTGCCTTTATTTTCGATTATAATAATTGTCCATTTGTTTTGATGGACAAACCTTTGTACCCAGTTGAGATAAGGTTTTGATCAGCGAAACTGGTAGTGTATTGTGATTGAGTTAAAGATGTTGACATTGTGCACGGCACAATGGCACAGTAGTTAGCACTGCTGCCTCACAGCACCAGGAACCCAGGTTCAATTCCGGCCTTGGGGGGTAACTGTCTGTGTGAACTTCCTCCTTGTGCCTGCGTGGGTTTCCCCCGGATGCACCAGTTTCCTCCCACAGTCCAAAGAGGTGTTGGTTAGATGGATTGGCCATTGTAAATAAAAATTGCCCCTTAGTGTCCCTGGATGTAAAGGTTAAATTGATTAGCTATGGTGTATGGTTATGGGGACAATGCAGGGGACGGGGGCTTGGGTAAGATATTCTGTCAGAGAATCCATGGGCAGACTCAATGGGCTGAATGGCCTCCTTCAGGATTCTATGATTAACCTTCAGCAACTATTTTTTGTCACAATCAATACCACCGTGAACTAAAATAACTATTTTAGTTATAACCAAGTGACCATTCACTTTTCATTAATTTACAGTTGAGTGTGGCTGTGTGTATGGGATTCTTAACAGCATGGACACCTTACGCAGTTATAGCGTTGTGGGCAGCATTTGGGGATACTGCCGAGGTTCCACCTATAGCGTTTGCTCTGTCTGCTTTATTCGCAAAATCCTCTGCCTTATACAATCCGGTCATCCAACTGCTGTTCAAACCAAACTTTCGGAAGTTTCTGAGTGAAGTCACGGCACGTTTCCTCGACCTGTTCAGGCAGCAGAGTGACCGCTCCAGCAGTGGACCGGGTCCGCCTTTGAAATCAGCTTGCGATCCAGTCGCACTGAGTTCCTGCAAGCTCGGCAATGGACTTGTGGATCTGCAGGCTGCCTGCAACACCTCCTGCACCGGTGTGTTTGAACATTTCAGTCACCACCCGAGTCCACGAGGATCCACATCCCAAGCCAGTACCGACAATGCGAGTGATAACAATACAACACATGGACATTCGAAAACAACTACCCTTGTGATGCTGACTGGAAATGTGATGTGTTCAACTGAAAACACTGAAGTTGCAATAGGCACTTTGCCCACCAAGCTCACTAAGGATCTAATATAACACTAAACATTTTTCAATCACCTTGAACACTGACAATGCTGTACAGATCCACCTCGGTTAACAAAGGAGATTACAGATGTCGAAGATATTTACAAAACTCAAAAGGTAGCATCAACTGTTATGTCTTAACAATTCACCTGGTTTTTAATACCACTTTTGTTCTGCATATTCGGGATAAGCTTATAATGTGTTGCCACATGAAATTAAAACAGCCTCAAATAAATAGGCTTTGTGAACATGTTTGTGTTAATATCTCATCAGTTTCGCCCCATCTGTGTGGCAGTACGTATTCCATGAACACTGGGTGCAATTTTAACTCCTTGGAACAGGTGAGTTGGGGGAGGATTGAAAGTTAAATTAAATATTTTTAGACTATGCCCACAATCCAGCCCCAACGTCATGACTTTCATGCTTAATAATGGCATTTGAGCAACCTACACACGAAAGTCAGAACTTTAATTAATGTGGTCCTGTGTGTACTTATCACAACAATTACTTTCCTTGAGAGGCAGTAATTAATTTTTCAACTGAAATTTACTTAGCTCTAAATTTAACATATTCAGCTCAGGTTTTCTGGAGCTTGGAACGAGTGAAAGAGATTAATGATCTTCTATTCTCCATCACTTTACAGCTCGTTATTTTTCCTTGCGCGCATTTTTTTCTGCCTTCATGTTCTGTTGGTCTGCTCCATCTGATAAGGTGTTCGTCTGTATTATTTTTCTGGCCCTGATTTAAGGTAATACCGGAGAAGTTGACTTGTTACTTTTTTACACAGCGATTGTACCTGACCCACTGCGTGTTCTCAGCATTTCCTGTTTTAGCGTCACTGATATGCTGTCTAGATTTTTATGGGGCCCTGTCAGCAAGTCTTCCAAAATTCTCCAGGTGGCCATTCTGCCACCTATCCGCCCATTCCTGAAATCTTACAGGGGTGGATGAGTTCCTATGGTGGCCAGCCCACCCTCAAACTCAATTGATGCCCATAAGTGATCAATTATTGGCCATTTAAAAGCTGTTTCCCATCCGGCTACATTTGTGAGACCCATGAGAGGTGATCGGGGTGAAGGGAATCCCAGCAGATAGTTGGGAGGGAAGGATGGCCCCATAACTGGCCCCCTTTCCTGATTGAGACCTCCCTCCACAATGTCTCCCTCTCCTTCCCCCTCCCTTTTCCTTCCTCCACTAGTCTTTCCAAAACTACTCCATGCTCCTTGACCTACCTCCCCCTCTAAGAGCCTGCACTCCCTTTCATATCTACTCTCCACTCCTGTCCCCCTCCCCCCCCCCCATAAGACCCCCCAGACATATCTTTGTCTTGGCCCCAAAAATCTGAACACATGAATTAGGAGCAGGAGTAGGTCATTCAATAAGATTGTGACTCATCTGATTGTGGCCTCGACCCCAGATTCTGCCTACCCCCAATAATCTTGAAGTGCTCCTGGCACTTAGAAACTAGGACTGCCTGTAGTTCTAGCATTGACCACTGCCCCTGGTGGCATAGCTGGGACTACAGAGCTGCTGGCCAATCAGATTGAGGTGGGAGGTTGGACTTTCTCCTAAGTGAGGGTTTCTCACCAATTAATGCTCAAACAGCTGCAGGGCTGTCAACATCAGTGGAAATGTGCTCCCTTTTGATCTTTTTGTGTGTGGGTTGGAAACCGCACCATTGGAAAAATCCTGCTGATTGAGTTGCTTACCAAGTCGCTCAATAGAATCATAGAATCCCTGCAAAGACCATCTTACCCTCCTCCCCTCCACCCTATGCCTGTAACTCTAAGCATTTACCATGACTAAGTCACCTAACCTGTACATCTAGAACAAAGAAAATTACAGTGCAGGAACAGGCCCTTCAGCCCTCCAAATTTGCACTGACTATGCTACCCAACTTAACCAAAACCCTGTACTCTCCTGGGGATCTATTCCCATCCCATTCATGTAATTGTCAAAATACCCCTTAAAATCTTTGGGGCAATTTAGCATGGCCAATCCACAGGTCTCATACGCTTGCTGTTTATTCAGTAATGACCCAAAACCACAGGTAACAACATTGCCTGTCATAGTTCGAAGGCTCAAAGAATCACCCAGAGGAAGGGTTGATTGATTGAAAATCAAGCGTGGTGTTCAGTAATTGAGAACTTTGTATTCAAATCAGTTATAATCAAATGCCAATTTGATTCAAGGTTAATGAATTCATGTCAAAAAAGAATGAGTTTGTGCGTCACAGCACTGAAAGCAAAGTTCAGCAAATGCTTCCAGATGGGAAATGGAATATCATCATTTGAATATTTAATTTTCTGATGCATCGTTCCTTAATAACAAATGAATTCATGCTGAGATTGTCACCTGCTTTAGTGACTTCCACCATCACCTGAAAACTGAGGTCAGGAATTTGACCAAATTGCTACAATGACCATTTATTTATTCTTTTTTTTTAAATATATGATGTCAGTATAGTCACTGAGTGAAGTTCATAAAGCAGCAGATACAAAAAGATGGGAAAATTAATAAACACGGATAAGTGATAACATCAAGGTTTAAAAAGATAAGAAAGAACATACTTGAGTAGGCAGACAAAAAATTACCATTGCGATAATAAAATGATTCTTAGGCATCACAGTGTAAGAGCTGAAAACTTAAACAAATAGCAGCACAGAAATACAGAACTCCCTGGTAGCACCAGTGTTGTAAGGATTAAAGTGACAGTGATGGCAGCAGTAATTAATGTTTTGGCTCCTGGGTCTTTTGACCACCTGGAAGCGATTACAATAGCATTGGCTAAGCTACTACGGTGACTTATGTTTGGTAAATAAGGTTGTACTATATCAGAATTTTGGCAGGTTCAATCACTTCCCTTCAAGTTCAATTGACCAAACCAGAAAAACAATTATACTGTTTTGAGCTTGCCCAGAATAGTGAGACAGCTGCCTTCAGTCAATCTGATAAGTTTTTCCATTAACTCAGAATGGAGGTGCTTCATATTACCTAGAAAATGGTCTTCCTGAAAACTGTTTCAAGTTATCAGTTCAGTCGTGACTCCGTTTATTGTTAATCAACAACTGTTTCTATTTGGATAAGTACTATACAGATAGTTATCCACAATTCCTCTAACAGGTGAGGCAGGCATAGCTGGCAGCAACACTAAAGTAAACCTGCCAGGTTTGCACTCATTGCTGGATGGGAATATTTTTTACTTTGCTGGAGTCTGCTGCTAACTGTCCATAGTGAACCCTCGCAGCTTTACGTATCTGTGCAGGGCCCATGAATCAGGAGCCAGTCTGCTAACGCGATAATATTTTGAACATGGCAATTAATTGTGAGAAACAATTTTTACTCTTATGTCCATAAATGGGTTTAAAGTTTTAAAGTTTATTTTGTTAGTGTCCCAAGTAGGCTTACATTAACAATGCAATGAAGTTACTGTGAAAAACCCTTAGTCACCACACTCTGGTGCCTTTTCAGGTACACTGAGGGAGAATTTAGCATGGCCAATACACCTAACCAGCACATCTTTCAGACTGTGGGAGAAAACTGGAGCACCCGGAGGAAATTCACACAGACAGAAGGAGAACCTGTAGATTCCGCACAGTCACCCAAGCTGGGAATCGAGCCCGGGTCCCTGGTGCTGTTTTGAGGAATTAAAATCTGACCAATGCTGCGAGCAACCTCTTTCTGCCACCGTCATGCTAGGAGATAGATAGACTAAAGAATATATTGTTGATCTACATACACCATTACAGAATGCATGAATAAGCAACTCAAATCTCTGTTTTTCCTTTCTCCATCTGACTTGATTTGATGAATAATTATGGTTCTGTATCAGTGGATCAACAATATTCTCTGCTCCATAGAGTGAGAGAAAAAAACCTCAGTTCCCTTTGGCGAATGGATAAACGTGAGGGTGTGGATGCTGGGGTGGGGGGGGGTGCTCACCGTGTTAGTGACAGTGACTGGATGCTGCAGCATTTCTGAAGAAAGGAATGGCTGCAGCTCTGTCAGGGTATACAAGCCTGTTGGCGCTCACTTCCACTGAGGACAAGGTACTGGCACTGTCAAGGAATCAGGACCGCCCCTCCATTGCATACAGTGAGGCCAGAGTGCAGTCATAAATGGGTAAGCAGCCTGTTCACTGGGTATGAAGGAAGCCACAGGCGGGTACGAGGGATGGCGTTCACTGTTCTCCAACTTACAGACATTGATGTGAAGTCCAGTCTACTCTGTGGACTTCCATTCTGTTCTCTATCTCAGGTCAAGAAATAAAGAACAGCCATCTCTGGTAGACTTTCATCCACTAACAAGAAGGATGAGAACTCATCAATCTTATGCCCCATCCCACCCCCATCCACACTTCACCAATGCAGATACTTTCATCTTGGTCCATACGTGTGTGATTTTTCTCCGGATGCTCTGGTTTCCTCCCATAGTTCAAAGATGTCCGGGCTAGGTACGTGAGGCATATTGGACAGGCTAAATTGCCTCTTAGTGTCCTGGGTTGCAAAGGTTAGAGGGATTAGTGGATGGGTGTGTGGGATTATGGGGATGGGGCCTGGGTGGGATTGTTGTTGGTACAGACTCGATGGACCGAGTGGCCGCCTCCTGCACTGTAGGGTTTCTATGATTTGTATGTGCTGGTACTTGGATTCAAGAACACAAACTGATATCGTCACTGCAGGTGCTTAACCAGCATTATTGCAGGTGCCTGACCAGCTGTCGGAGGCTGTAACAGCCAAGGCCACTTATGGTCAGAGGATGATGGGAGGCCAGGCCCATGACGACTCTCAGACTGATGAAGTACTCGTGACATGCCAGATGCTTGTAGTGCAGCAACATGAGGTTGTAATAAGCCTGCTGAGGCTGAAGCCCCTTCACAAAAATCCCTTTATTTACAAACTCTAACAGCAGTACACAGAGTGCTAATAGTTAGCAGTCTACCTCTAGGGTGGGGGTGGGCGGTGGGGGGTGGAGGTGGGGGTGGGGGTAGAGGTGGGGGCGTGGTCAGAGAAACTGACACTTCTGTTTAAGTACAAGGCAAAGACTCTCTGATTGGCCCAACAATTGGAACCTTAATCAGGGAGCTCATACTTCAATAGGCCAATCTCAATGGCCTGATTGAAGTCATTACAAGGTATACATAAATATTCCAGTTGCTATCCACATGCTGATTCTGAAGTTGGATGAATCCACCCAGGCCATGAATGCTACAAGCTTTCTCTCATCTGTGCAGGTGGCCACATCATCGAGAGATCGGTGATTCATGGAGACGCAGATCCAGCGGACAGGTCAGTGATGGGTTTTTACAACAATCAACAATAGTTTCATGTTCATCATTAGACTTTTAATTCCAGATTTCTATTGAATTCAAAGTCATCATCTGCCATGCTGGGATTTGAACCCCAGTCACCAGAGCATTCCCCGGCTCTCCAGATTACTAATCCAGTGACCATACCACTGCACCACTATATTGCCCCAAGTCAGTGACGTACGGCACGAAATCTGAAGAAAGGAAGTTCAAGTGATTGAGACTGGCCTAGTCTGCCTAACCGTAATGGTAAATATATATATCAGTAAATACTAAAGTCTGACTATCTTAAACCATCATGCTTTGAGGCATTGGAAGCAGGACTGATGGGAGACAGCTTGTTATCTCAAAACTGCTGATCTGTGAGAAGTAATTTGTTCTCAGACAATCTGATTGGAAAAGGAGTAAGAAGGGCTATTAAGATACTTTGAAAACAGGCCTTGAGACTCTAGAAAGATCACGTCGTGTCCCTGAGACTTGATAAAGGCAATTAATAGCTCGCCAGTAACTGAGGCACTCGGGCGGTTTATCTGGACAGCTGCCTAATCGAGTTCTACTGAAGGACATTGGAAAGCGAGATTTGCCCCCAAATTAGCACACGCTGATCTTAACTATCCAAAACACGGTGACTTGTAATCTTCCATGCTGAGTGTCAAGACAGAGAGATGATTCAATCACTGAATTCTACGATCAGCACAGAATTAACCAGCAATGGGTGACTTGTATTCTCTATATTTCTGTGTGTTTTATCAATTGACCAACAGCGCATTGCAAAAGAGCAGTAAAGGTTTTTGATGGTTAATTTTGAATGTGGTCTCATTATTTCTGTAATTCTCAGGTCAGAGCCCCTGAACCTGCTAGGCTGGAGAAGGGTATCATGGTGAATGGTGTAGATATACGCAGCTCCATGTGCTATCATTTTGCATGGGCTGAAGGGTGCAGTGGCACTGTTAGAGGGGATGAGGTGACTGGAGTCTCTATCAGGTCCTCATCTTTCTTAAGTCAGCTGGGTGATACTAATGTGCACTGGGCAACATGATGGCACAGTGGTTAGCACTGTTGCCTCACAGTGCCAGGGACTCGGGTTCAATTCCCAGCTTGGGTCACTGTCGGTGTGGAGTTTGCACATTCTCCCCATGTCTGTGTGGGTTTCCTCCCAGAGTCCAAAGGTGTGTGGATTAGATTGATTGGCCATGCTAAATTGCCACTTAATGTCAGGAAGAGTAGAAGGGTAAATACGTGGGGCTATGGGGATAGGGGCTGTGTGGGATTGTGCTCGGTGCAGGCTCAATGAGCCAAATAGCCTTCTTCCTTCTGTGTAAGTACAAGGCAAAGACACTCTGATTGGCCCAACAATTGGATCCTTAATCAGGGAGCTCATATTTCATTAGGCCAATCTCAATGGCCTGATTTAAGTCATTACAAGGTACACGTAAAAATTCCAGTTGCTATCCACATGCTGATTCTGAAGTTGGATGAATGCACCCAGGCCATGAATGCTACAAGCTTTCTCTCATCTGTGCAGGTGGCCACATCATCGAGAGATCGGTGATTCACAGAGACGCAGATCCAGCGGACAGGTCAGTGATGGGTTTTTACAACAATCAACAATAGTTTCATGGTCATCATTAGACTTTTAATTCCAGATTTCTATTGAATTCAAATGTCATCATCTGCCATTCTGGGATTTGAACCCCAGTCACCAGTGCATTACCCTGGGTCTCTGGATTACTAATCCAGTGACTATACCACGACACCACTATTTCCCCCCAAGTCAGTGATGTACAGCATGAAATCTGAAGAAAGGAAGTTCATGTGATTGAGACTGGCCTAGTCTGTCTAACCATAATGGTAAATATGTATATCAATAAATATTAAATTCTACACTGTAGGAATCCTATCTGCAGTTCAAGGGAGGACTTGTTTGAAGCCACCCCCTGTTTGTGGCGAACTCCTCTCAGAGTGCTTCAAGTGTAAATGGAGCCTCTCAGTCCATCATCTAGTGGTATCAATGCCTCAAGGTGCTGAAGCAACAGAGCAGAGTTGTTGCAGGAGCTCCTAAGTGTGCCGGAGCCCTCTAGCTCTCAGGCAGCCAGAGGATAACCACCAAGGTCTACTAAGCCACAGGCAGCAAAGTCAGCAAACTGTTTCCAACACAGCTGGCAGTGAAGTGGGAGCATCACATTAAAGAATTACGAAAACACACTGAGTGTAGTTGGGCCTCAGCAGCAAGTAGACAGGTAATGCTTCTCTGCTTGTGTGTGATGATTAGTGGAATAAATGTCTGATTTGGTTTATGAAAGTTTCCATCTATCTAGCGCCACAGGAATGGTATGTCTCTCCCCAAGGACAGGGGTAGGGGTGACCACAGTTTGTGTATGTGTGTCATCATTTGCACATTGCAGTAGCACTAGGTGCTTGCGACTGAGTGGGTTTGGTCTTCCAGAAGAATTGAGTGACATCTATGTGATTTCCATGTCGATTTATATTTGGTTGGATGGCTGTTGCTGTCAGACAAAACGAGCGAGTGTAAGTGTCTCTGCAACTGTTTCACACCTATTTATCGGCACCCTCCAACTGGACCATAAAGCAGATTTTTTGGCCTGTTGGTTAAAAAGGAACTCTGGGAATAGCTATGCCATCAGGATCGCTGTCACCTGAATAAAGAGGATTCATAAATCTGTGCCTTCTCGGTGTTAACCATGTCCAGGGACTTTGGCTGCTGGTGACTGGGACTCAAGGATTGAAGGAATTGATTGGGAAGTGAGAAATCCGACACAACGGAGATCATGTTGGAAAGCATAGCTCAAATGACACATTTAGATGTGTTTTGCATCATTTCCAATTATTTTCCTTTTATCTTCATCGCAGTAGAAATTACACTGAGTTTTGCAGTGCCTAAACTCAACATGTTGCCTCTCTCAGTCAGAACTATTCATGGATCTCTTGTGAGTTTTGTTTTAATTGGTGAGGTAGAATCTGCTCCGCTAAAGGAACATAAGAGGTTTATGTTAGGAAGCTTTACTCTTAAAACTTGCCATAGTGACACAGTGGTTAGCACTACTGCCTCACAGCGCCAGAGACCCAGGTTTAGTTCCGGCCTTAGGTCACTGTCTGGTTGGAGTTTGCATGTTCTCCCTGTACCTGCGTGGGTTTTCTCCAAGTGCTCTGGTTTCCTCCCACAGTCCAACAATGTGTGGGTTAGGTTGATTGGCCATGCTAAATTAGCCCTAGTATCAGGGGGATTAGCAGGGTAAATATGTGGGCTTACAGGGCTAGAGCCTGGGTGGGATTGTGGTCGATAAACATAAGAACATAAGAAATAGGAGCAGGAGTAGGCCATCTAGCCCCTCGAGCCTGCCCCGCCATTCAATAAGATCATGGCTGATCTGTCATGGCTCAGTTCCACATTCCCGCCCTCTCCCCATAACCCTTAATCCCCTTGCCTATCAAAAACCCATCAACCCCCATCTTAAAAATATTGAGCGAGGCAGCCTCCACCACTTCAACGGGCAGAGAATTCCAGAGATTCACCACCCTTTCAGTGAAGAAGTTCCTCCTCAACTCCATTCTAAACCGCCCCCCCTTTATCCTGAGGCTGTGCCCTCTAGTCCTACTGTCCTTTCTGAGCGGGAAGAGCCTCTCCACCTCTATCCTATCCATCCCATTCAACATCTTATACGTCTCAATGAGATCTCCTTTCATTCTTCTAAACTCTAACGAGTGCAAGCCTATGCAGGCTCAATGGGCCAAATGGCCTCCTTCTGCAGGATTCTATGATTTTATACTTGATCAGGAAAGAGTTGAGGTCCACTGACCATCAATAGTCAGCAACACACCTGCTTTATGGTCCAATCGGAGGGGTCCAATAAATAGGTGTAAAACAGTTGCAGAGGCACTTACACTCAATCATTTTATCTGACAGCAACCGCCATCCAACCAAATATAGATCCACATGGAAATCATACAGATGTCAGTCAACTCTTCTGGAAGACCAAACTCACGCAGTCGCAAGGACTTAGTGCTTCTGCTAATTAAAATAACATTTCAAATGCAATGAAAAACAATTTGAAATTCATCCAATTAGTTTTTCCATCTCAAGTTATGTGTTGAACAGTGAGGATATTAAGGTTGGTTTAATCTAGGTTTAAGGACAATCCAGCATTATAAAAGTGTTCACATGTTGACATTTTGTTCAGAAGGAATTGCAGATAACAACGACTTTTTAATTGTACCATACTTTTCACATATATAACCTTCTGAAAATAGTTTAACAGAGGGAAAAGAAACAGAAAACCACATTTGTTAGAGCGTTAGGAGAGTTGATCAAAAGTGTGGGTGAAAGATATGTTGGAAGATAAGGAAGGATGTATTGATGTTCAGTAATTTAAAGTTTAAAGTTTATTCATTAGTATCACATTAATGCTGCAATTAACTTACTGTGAAAATCCCCTAGATGCCATACTCTGGTGCCTGTTCAGGTATACTGAGGGACAATTTAGTATGGCCAATACGCCTAACCAGTACTTCATTCGGTCTGTGGAAGGAAACTGGAGGATCCGGAGGAAACCCATGCAGAAATAGGGAGTAAGTGCAGAGTCCACACAGACAGTGACCCAAGCCGGGAATCGAACCTGGGCCTCTGGCCTGTGAGGCAGCAGTGCTCACCACTGTGCCATCGTGCATAGGGATGGAATTTTGGATGATAAGGCCAAGGTGGAGGAAGACTATGAATATTGAAGTCATCCCTTGCACAAAAGGAAGATTGTTGTAGTTACTGGAGGCCAATAATTTCAGTCCCAGAACATTACTGAAGAAGTTCTTCGGCATAGTGACCTAGGCCCAACCGCCTTCAGCTGCTTCATCGATGACCTTCCTTCCATCATAAGGTCAGAAATGGGATGTTCACTGACGATTGCGCAAGGTTCAGCACCAATCACAACTCCTCAGATACTGAAAGCATCAATGTTCATATGTAGCAAGGCCTGGACAGCATTCAGACTTGGGCTGAGTTGTGACAAGTCACGTTCATGCCTCACAGGTGCCAAGCAATGCCCATTTCCAACAAAGGTGTATTTAAATGTTTCCCCTTGACATTCAATGGCATCAGTATAATCAAATCTCCCATCATCAGCATCCTGTTGGCCACCATTGACCAGAAATTTAACTGGGCCAGCAATATAAACACTATGACTAGAAAAGCAAATCAGAGGCTGGGAATTCTGCAGCGCATGACTCACCTCCTGACTCCTTGAAGATTGTCCACAGCCCAAAATGCGCAAGTCAGGAGTGTGATGAATTTTTCTCTACTTGTCTAGATGAGTGCAGCTCCAACAACCCTCGAGAAGCTTGACACCATCCAAAGCAATGCCGCCTCCCTGTTTGGCATGCCATCCACTGCCTTACACATTCTCTCCCTCCACCACCAGTGCACAGTCACAGCAAGATGTCCAACCTACAAGATAAATCTTGCAAATCTATGAAATCTATTTCCTTGAAGGACACAGGCAGCAGATAGATTGGAACACCACCACCTGCAAGTTCATCTCTGCACATCATCCTGACTTGGAGTTATTGTCATCCCTTTACGTCAAAATTCTGGAACTCTCTTCCTAATTGCACTGAAGGTGTACTTACACCAGATAGATTGCGGCAATCACCTGCCAAGGATAATTAGGGAGAGGCAACAAATGCTGACATTGCCAGCAATTCTCACAAAAAGGTGGCATAAATGGGTCAGTGTCCACAAATGTTTAGTGTTAGAAGATTAAAATTCACAGGAAATTCACAGTAGCTGGGTGGTTTAATTACTGGGAACAGGAATAAGGCAGGAAGGAAAGGTGATAGTGATGACCGTTCATTGTTTGAGAGCTAGATAACAGAGAACATTAAATAAGGAAATAACCTACACCCTCCCTTTAAACTTCATGCAATAAAAGATTGCAAGTGCTGGGTATGGTCCATCCAGCTGATCTTGGCCAAAACTCCATTATCCCACTTGTTGTTCTCCATAACTCATGACACCCTTAAAGTTCAAAAATCTACCTATCTCAACCTTAAATAGATTAAAGAAATCCATTTCCACACTCCTATCAGCAGAGAATCCCAGAAATCCATAACCTTCTGAGAGAAGATCCTCCTCATCTTTGTATTAATAGGAAAACCTATTATTCTGAAACTATGTCCCTAGTTCTAGCTTTCCCCACAACATCATCTCAGCATCTATCTTGACAATCTCTCACCTATATTTTTCAATAATAATCTTCTGAACTCCAATGAGTATAGGCCCAACCTGCTCAGCCTTTCCTCATAAGGCAATGCCTTAATCCCAAGAATCAATCTAGCAATTATCTCTGAGCTGTCTCCAATGCAGGTATATCCCTCCTAAAATAAGGAGACCAAAACTGTACACAATACTCTAGATACGATCTCACCAAGACTCTGTGCTTAAATGCATTTAATTTGTCCACAGATAAATAGACATAATTCATTGGTATTTATAGAAATCATGCTTTAAAAGAAGGTGCACAAATAATTGTACATTGTTCAAAATAGATTGGTGTCCTTTGCTGGAGCAAATAAATATTTGTGCTCCCAACACTCATACAGCCCAATCTGTGTATTATTCAGGTCCAAGACATAGTTTTGTACTGTCACAAAGTACTTGAAGAATGCACAAAAATGCATATCATGCCTGATGTGGAAAACACTTATCATAGTCTGTGCGGCAAAAAGTTTTTTACATGTTTCTAACATGTTGATTTTTTTTTTGATGGGGAGTTATTTGTTGCAAAAGAGCAGTGTGTAAAAACTATATTGCTATCAAGCAAACTAACCAGGGGAGAATGGGTAAATCTAACCTGGTTGGTTCAAAACATTAGCCCAGAATTTGTTGCAAAATAGGGGCGGCATTCTCCTAGAAACATTCTAAGTGCCAAATTTGTGTAAAAACCGGAGTAACTCTTGCTGCATTTTCAACGGGATTTTCAAAATGAACTCCCACACTCTGTGCGTCACAGTGCCCTAGTGAGATTCACAATGAAAATGCAGAGTTGGGCCTATTCCTGCTGGAGGGGCTGGCAGCTTGGTGCTGACTGGGCCACTGCGCATGTGCTCAATTGCTGGCCAGCACAGCAACTCCCCATTGCTGGCTTACTGACCCCTTCACCCACCCCCCGTCCCGCCCCCCCACCACACCCCCAATTGCTGGCCTCCTGGACTTCTCCAGACCAGCCCAGAACTTCCCCACCCCACAATCCCGATCTCCTCAATGCTCCCCCCCATAGCAGCCCCAACATCCCCCCATCCTCGGCAATCCCAACCACCCCCCATTCTCTATCCTGATGGCCAGCCCCGATCAGCTTGTTCCCTCCCTTTGCCACTGACCCCAATGCAGAGTAGCAGTGGGACCCCACACCCTCACCCACTGCTGTCCTCATAGGCCTGCTTCCAATAGGCACCACCCGCTATGGCCCTGACCCTTTGACACTGCCCGATGCCCAAAATGCCAATGCCAAGGTGCCCCTTGGGTATTGGCACTTTGCCCCTTGAGTAGTGCCAGGGGGTTAGGCTGGCACTACCAGGCTAGCAATGTCCGGGGACACCCCCCCACTTATCTCCAGCCTCCTGGGAGACCTTCATGGCCTTCCTTCACTCCAGCAGGGTGGGCCACATGTTCCCCATTAGTGGAGAGCCGTTGTAAACCCCGCTGGAGTGAATCACTACTGGCAGGGGGGAGATGCTAGCGACCTGGAGACTTCAGTCCTGGGCCCACTAATCAGATTTAAATGGCAACAGAAAAATGCCAGAAATCCAGGTCCCAGAGATGTGTGGAGGCCATGGCATCCTGTGGGGACCCAGTAAACAGTCTCTTGGCCCATTGTGTTGCTAGAGCAAGTTGATGGCACATGCCACTATTAACGCATTAAAATTAATGTTGTGAGGAAGAGTTGTTAAGTAAGTCGTGAGCCACCAGAAATTGCTGGACACTCCATTAACTAGACAAAAAACAAAGCTCACTATTAACTATTCTTTCAGTGTCAAGAAATGGCTGTATTTGTGCTGTAAAAATGAATTAATCTCCCACAGAAAGTTACAGCTGTTATTTCACTGTGTAAGCATTTTCATAGAATTATAGAATCCCTACAGTGCAAAAACAGGCCATCGAGCCTACACCAACAACAATCCCACCCCTGCAACCCCACAAATTTACTCTAATTCCCCCGACCCCAAGGGGCAATTTATCTTGGCCAATCCACCTAACCCATATATCTTTAGGAGTGTGGGAGAAAACCTGAGCACTCGGAGGAAACCCACACAGACATGGGGAGAATGTGCAAACTCCATACACACAATGACCCATGCTGGGAATCGAAACCAAGTACCTGGTCCTCTGAGGCACTGTGCCACCCATGTGCCACCCATGTGCCACCATGCCACCCATTGTGTCACTATGCCACCCATGGAATTTAATGGTATTGCGTTTCCAATAGCCCTCAGATTTTAAACCAGCTAGCAGTTAATTGCTTTGCACATAAAACGTGCAACTAATGCCCAGTTGAGGAATATCAATTTGCACTTCCAGCAACTTGCAGCAAAAAGATTAATTATTGAAGGGTGAAGGAAAATATATCCATCCCCAAGCGCTCACCATGAGATTTCAAAAATTCAGGCCATTACTTCTAGGAAGCTCTGAAGTGGAGTGGTACATATGGGTTGCCTCTAATTTCAGAAGTTGCAGGCCTTGAGGGAAGTCCTCCATGTTTCGTAGCTGTCAACAGCATTAGTTATTTGGCTGATAATATCAGTATGCTGCCAAGGGCACCGATTTAATCAACAATCTGCTGCCAACTGGCTTTCACACAATGGTTAGGTCATTATGTGGTCAAGGGTCCAAATTATTTATCTGCATAAGGAAAGTAAAATGTTGGCAATTTTAAAATCTTCCACCCATTCAATTCAAGAAATTCCACAGATGATTATTTCACTGGCAGCTGGTGGTTGTGTTATTCCTTCTGCTGTACAGTTGGGCTATCCCTTGTTTTCTGTATGTAATGTTCATGTTCACTGATTTACCTTTGCTACTAATTAACAATCATTTTTGTGAGTGATGCAGGTTCAGTTTCCCTGCTTCCCTCTATTTCCCTTGGGGGCAATTTTAGCCAAGGTACTGCTGGTGAAGGGGAATTTTTAGCTAAGGTTTCCCACTTTGCTTCATTTTTTTGCATTATTGTGGTTAGCACAGTGGTTAGCACAGCTGCTTCACAGCTCCAAGGTCCTGGATTCCATTCCCAGTTCAGGTCACTGTCTGTGTGGAGTTTGCACATTCTCCTCGTGTCAGCGTAGGTTTCCTCCGATTACTCCGGTTTCCTCCCACAGTCCAAAGATGTGCCGGTTAGGTTGATTGGCTGTGCTAAGAAATTGCCCCTTAGTGTCCAGGGATGCGTAGGTTAGAGGGATTAGTGAGTATAATATGTAGGGATATGGGGGTAGGGCCTGGGTGGGATTGTGTTTGGTGTGGACTCAATGGGCCGAAGGGCCTCTTTCTGCACTGTAGGGTTCTATGATTGCTAACTGTAACAACTTCATATTAATATTGATCAGGTGGCTCATTTTAGTTTGAAATGTACACCAGTGTTATTATTGCATTCAGGGAAACAAAAAAACCACATTCACACATCAGTAACAATTTGCTAAGAGCAAATTCATGCCCAAATACCATAAAGCCATTGGAATCATCAGCCTCTCCATACTAAAATGTAATTTTTAAAAATTCAGGCTTCTGACACAATGAACAAGTCTTCTTGTAAATTCAACATATTTCGCACTTAAAATCATGGCATCCTATTAACAGCCCAGAGAATACATCAATTGAGCATTCACTTCCCAAAATTGCAGTAGCAGAAGGACTCTGTACACTTCATCAAATTTGCAGCTCAAATTGTTCATCCTTTTGCTACACTTTGTAATTAAGAAATTGGCATTTCCTTTTCCATCTTGTTCATGTGAAAAGTTGCAAGCAATCAAATGTGGGCCAACAATTTGATGGGCGCGATCTTACAAAAATTATTCTAAGTGCCGAACAAGCAAGAAAACAGGAGAGAGGATGGTGTCAGTTTTTTCGGTGAATCATGAGTCATAATCTTATGGCACTCAGTGCAAAATAAGAGCCCGGATGCGATTCTCGTCTATGTGTTGAGTGGGGGATGGGGGGCGGCGTTGGTGGAGCAGGCGTGGTTGAGGGTTGGAGAAGGATCTGCGGCTGAGCCTAAACATGCCAGTGAAGCCAGCTGTAGAGTGCTTGGTGTGCTATTACGCAGCTGGCCTGATCTCCCAGTGCACTAATTTTTGTTGCCACAGCAACTTGGACTCCATGGCTGAGGAACCTGCGTATGTGGCTCAATTGGTTGCACAGCCAAGTATGTATCAGACTCTTTTAAAAATTCTTTCAAGGGATGTGGGTGTCACTAGCTAGGCCAGCATTTATTGTGCATTTCTTAATATCTTGAGAAGGTGATGGTGAGCTGTCTTCTTGAACTGCTGCAATCCATGTGGTTAAGACACACTCGCAGTGCTATTAGTGAGGGAGTTCCAGGATTTTGATCCAGTGACAGTGAAGGAATGGTAATATATTTCCAAGATGTGGGTATGCCGGCGTTAGACTGGCGTAAACACAGTAAAAAGTCTGACAACACCAGGTTTTAGTCCAACCGATTTATTTGATAATAGACTCACAAGCTTTCGGGGTTAGCCCCTTTTCACCTGACGAAGAGGCTAACCCCGAAAGCTTGTGAGTCTATTATCAAATAAATCGGTTGGACTAAAACCTGGTGTTGTCAGACTTTTTAATATATTTCCAAGTCAGGGTGGTGAGTAACTTGGAGGGGATCCTCCAGATAGATGCAGGGATCTGCTGCCCTTGTCCTTCGAGGTGGCAATGGTGGTGAGTTTGGAGGATACTGTCTAAGGAGCCTTGGTAAGTTTCTGCAGTGCATGTGTACATTGGTGGAACTAGTGCCAATCAAGTGGGCTACTTTGTCCTGGATGGTGTCAAGGTTCCTGAATGTTGTTGGAGCTGCACTCATTCAGCCACGGGGAGTATTCCATCATTACTCATGCCTTACGGATTGCGGAACAGGCTTTGGAGAGTCAGGAGGTAAGTTGCTTGCTGCAGGGTTCCTAGACTGTAACCTGCTCTTGGGTCCACAGTATTTATATGGCTAGTCCAGTTCAGTCTCTGTCGGTGGTAATCCCAGGATGTCAATAGTGGGGGTTTCAGCAATGGTAATGCCATTGAATGCCAAGGGGCAATGGTGAGATTTTCTCTTGTTTGAGATAGTCATTATATGGTAATTGTGTGGTGTAAACATTAGTTGACAATGTATGCCTGGCTATTGCCCAGGTTATGCTGTAATTGGACATGGACTGCTTGAATTCCTGGGGAGTTATGAATGATGCTGAACTTTGTGCAGTCATTCGTGAACATCCCCCATTTACTTTATGATGGCGGGAAGGTCATTAATGAAGCAACTCAAAATGGCTAGGCCTTGGACACTACCCTGAGCAATTCTGACAATGATATCCTGGAACTGAGATGATTGACCTCCAACAAACACAACCATCTTCCTTTGTACTAGGTATGACACTAACCAGCAGAGAGCTTTTCACTGATTCTCAATGACTCCAGTTTTGCTGGGGCTGCTTGATGTCAGACTCGGTCAAGTGCTGCTTGATGTTAAGGGCAGTCACTCTCATCTCACCTCTAGAGTTCAGCTCTCTGGTGCTAACACAGAACAGGGTTCAGTACCTGCCTCCTTGCCTACCCTTAGTGGAGACCTTGGCTCTGTGTATCAGAGCTGCCTTTGAGCAGAGAACTGAAGAAGACTATGTTTCTCTGCCTTCAAGAAGCACCCTGCCTGACCACAGCAAGAAATAAGACTCCAGTGCACACACTATTTAACCGATAATGGCGAGGAACAGGTTTGCCAGTTCCAGTTTGAAGAAACTGTTTCCATCTGTGATTGTTGCCAACTGGACCTAAACACAAGCTTGAATGGTCATACATATTCCATGCAGTGAAAGATATGGAAGAGAAGGCATTCTTTCCTTTTCTGCGCTGGGAACCATTCGACAAAGCAATTTAAATCACTGACTTCAGATGGCTCTGCCAGTGTTATAATAATGGTAGTACAACAGAAAAGTTAGAAGAAATCAAACCACTTCTAACTCCTACATAACTATTTTAAACACTGAGGCCAATACCCTCATGGGACTCCCCCTCACCCCTCAGGCCTGATTGTGCCTACAATGAATCCACATTATAATGCATCTACCAAGAAAATAAAGGGTGAATAATTGACTGGGAGCATACTGTAATGCAAGTGGATAAGTGCAAATTCTGCCAGATGTTTAAAGCAGTTTAATATTTGTGTGTCCTGGTGATGGAGGGGTGGCCAGAGTTAAAAGTAAGACTTGTACACTCGCACATAATTGGGTAAGTGGCTGAGAACCAACAAATTGCTATGCTTTGATTATTATAAAGCTGAAACCAAAATATCACAAAGGTAGAACTAAGAAAAAGCTAAGCAGAATCAGGAGATGACAAAGATATGGCCATGATATTGAGAAATCAAACCTAAGCAGTAAACACAAAAATTCATGGATGGGCAAAACAAAGTTCTTCTTGGGAAATTGTAAGTTATACCGGGGTGCACCTTCACAAGTCAATTGCAAAAAACAGGCTCTCTACCAAGCCAAATACTTACAAGTTAAGACTGACCAAATTAGTCACAATGTGAACCAAAATAGAATTTACTTTTAAATCAAGTTCAAATAATTGATATACTCTGGAATGTTTGGGACTTCAGATAAAATATGGCTAATTGGCTTTCCAGATTGCCTTTCCATGAAGCTTTTCTATTTTGCTTTGTAAGCCTCATTACTATCCATTTTGTGTACATTGACCTCGGTATCTAACATCAAACCTTAACTCTGTTTCTCTCTCCACTGATGCTACCAGACCTGCTGAGTTTCTCCAGCATTTTCTGCTTTTATTTCAAAGCCGAGGAACCATTTCAGCATTTGTTTGTTCGTTGTTTTTCAATAGCCAGGCTGTCAACTGGAATATTCCTGATTTTGATCATAGTTCTCTGGTCTCGTACGCCCCCGTCACAACTGCCAGCAAGAACGGAGAATTTGGTGCTCAGCCACATCTCAAAAAAACAGCAGCTGGACTGGAGAATCCCAGCAACAATCAAGGTCAGAGAAATCTGGCCAATATTTCATACCGACTCTTATCCCAGTGGTGAGATAAGATAATTTGTGTCCTTTCAGATTACCAGGATTTCAAATAACATTGTCTCGAGAAACCATAAAAGTATCGTAAGGGTAATTTTCTGATTTCTTCTGCATTGGTTCAGAAGAAAATGGAGACAGAGCTAAAACCTTCATATCCAAGATAAGGAGAATCCATCATCAATATGAATATGGTCTTGTGCATTATCTTTGGCCACCCCCATATCCAGAATATCAGGATCTTCCACTTGTAAAAGGTAAATCATGAAATGATGGAGAATGTCTGCTGATATGCTTTTTACTCCAGTAAACCATTACCTTAATATACTATATTGGATCGTAACATCAGTAAGCTATATGATCATTGATTGGTTGACGCAACAGATTATCATAATATTGTTTGCCTACATGCACGCTGATTCATCTAGAATTATGACCTGGAGACGTTTCAGAACCAAATTTACTGCCTCATTTCCCAGCAGGCTGATATACTATTTCTTCATCCATTTGCTCAGAGTAACTGCTCCTGGAGGTGAACAGCACATCTTAACAGATTTAGGTCCGTTGCAATCATTAGCAGCAGGTTTGGATGCTGTAAAACAGGGATACTATCGACAGAACATTCCTTTCTCGTGCTACCATGTGATACGTAGGGCTAAAATCCACTTGATCCTCACCAACTGATAAAAAGTTACTGAACAATGATTCAGTAAGTTCAGTTGTAAGGAGCCTCTCAGACGGATACTACCTTGAATAAAGCGTTATCCCCAAGGATTTTCTTTCCTATTCATGAACTCGATATACCATTGCATAATATGTAGCGAATTGCAACATTTTATATAGTTATATAGTCATTACCTGACTAATTTGTTACACAAATTTTGTAATTTAAAGCTGAAAATAATATCTAAATACTGCCATCTGCTGTAGTGAAAGATGCATATTTTACTGTTGTCTGACTGTTTCAAGTCGGAAAGGAGAGGAAACCTAACCATTGGGTGAGATTCTGCTGAATATTTAATAGCTTTATACTTTTGAATTGCATTAGTGAGGCAATTCTCCTTTTAATCCAAAGTTCATAAGAAACAAAAGGGCATATGAACAGTTCAATTATTAGACGACTACGCAAAACTAAGACATATTCTGTGAGGAACTCTCCCCTTCTACGGACTAATCTTCAAACAGGCAGAAACTACATACTGATAGAAAAAGAATTGCATTTATAAAGTACTTTGCAATCTTTGTTACATCTCAAAATCCTTCAAGGCTATGGAAGTATTTTTGAAGTGTAATCGCTGTTGTATTGCAGGAAACACAGCAGCCAATTTGGACTCAGCTAACTCCCACAAACAGCAATATGATCAGATAATTTGTTCTTGCGATGTGGAAGATTGACCAAGACATCAGGGATAACTCCCCCTGCTCTTCAAAAGGAGTGCCATAGGATGTTTTACTACGATCCAAGGCAGCCGCAGTTTAACATCTCATCCAGAAGATGGATCCTCACACAGTGCAGCACTCCCTCAGCAACTTGCTAGAGTTCACCTTAGTCTGTCTCTGAAGTGGACTTGAAATTGGAATCTTGTAGACGAAAGAGATACCAACTGGGGCTAACAATAATAGCTGAGGTGTGCTCCAACACAGATGCCAGTCTTCAGAGAATTCAATTCATTGTGATAAGGAATGGCTGAAAGCACTGAATGCAGATAAGGCTTTGGGCCCTCAGAACATCCTGACCATATTACTGAAGATCATGATCCAGAAGTACCAGCACTTAGCTGATGTCCTGATACTCTACAGAGCAACAACACTGGCATCTATCCAACAAAGTGCAAATTGCCTAAGTGCACAAAAAGCAGGACATTCAATCTGGCCAATTACCACCTGATCAATTTTCATTTAACCATTGGAGAAGCGATGGAGGGCATTGACAGTGCTATTGAGAAACACTTACTAAGCAATAGCAAATGCTTTGTCTGCCAGGGCCACTCAAGTCCAGCCTTGGTCCAAGCATGAACCAAAGTGCCGAATTCTAGAGGCGACATGAGAGCAATTGCCCTTGACATCAGGGCAGCAGTTGAATGAGGTGTTAAATCCTGTTGTGCTGAGGCTTCTCCTCAATAACTACTCCACAGTCAAGTGTCAGGGAACACAGCTCTTAATTATGTCTATTCGCTCCACACTCCAAACATTGACTGTCCACACAGGGTGATTCCCAACCAGCTCACCCCACACCCAAGGTTACATGATCCATTCCCTTAAAGGGAGTCTTGGACAGTACAAGACAGCACTGAAGTGTCAGCTTAGAAAATGTGTTCAAATCTTGAGTTAAGTTTTAAGTCACAACCTTTGACCTCAGCTAAGAGTGTCACCATTGAGTCAAGGCTGACACCCATTTAAAGGGGACAAACATTTCTGAATGAAACCAAATAAATAGATGTCTGTTGTGAGAAATTAAAATTTGGAACATAATAGTGATAAAATTGTATGTATTGCATGAGGAATAGTCTAGGATTAAATGTGCTACAACTTTTAAAGCTATAGTTTGCATTAGTCCAACATTCATTGAAAATGAAACTGTACATTCAAATATGGAATTAGTCTGCAGAATCTAAGGCAAGGGATATAATACTGATATAAAAGAAAAATACTGCGAATGCTGGAAATCAGAAATAAAAAAAAACAGAAAATGCTGGAAAAACTTAACAGGCTTAGCAGTATTTGTGGAGTGTGAAACAGAGTTCACATTTTAAAAGTTAACTTTCTCACCCTACAGATGCTGCCAAACATGTTGAGTTTTTACAGCCTTTTCTGTTATTTTATATCATACTTATACTTGTTTGCTGATGAGTGGATACCAAGAAATAGAGTTTAAGCACATGGGCAAGTCAACAAGGCAATAAATATGGTACTAGATGTTAAATCAATGAGTTATGTGGGAAGTATAGGACAGGGATGTGGATGCCTCACAGCTCTAGGGACTGGAGTTTGATTCCCAGCTTGGGTCACTATCTGTGCAGAGTTTGCATGTTCTCCCCGTGTCTGTGTGGGTTTCCTCCAGATGCTCCAGTTTCCTCCCTCAGTCTGAAAGACGTGCTGGTTAGGCACATCGTCCATGCTAAATTCTCCCTCAGTGTACCCAAACAGGCGCCAGAGTATGGTAACTAGAGGATTTCACAGTAGCTTCATTACAGTGTTAATGTAAACCTACTTGTGAAACTAATAAATAATAAAAAGCTTTGCCTTAGGATTGAACAGTAACAAATGCAATCCTGTTGGCAGAGAATTGTATTAATTATAGACAAATTGATATTTTATAAGTCAAATGTCCTCTATTGATCAAAGGCAGCAGTCTGCATTAAGTTTTGATATTCAAGTTTAATACGGAGGTGTCCTGATATAGTGAGTAGTGTCTCTGCCTCTCAGTCAGGAGCTCTGGGTTGAGTCCGCCTCTAGGACTTGGTGGTTAAAAAAGCTGTGTTCATTACAGGGCCAAACAGGTTGATCATATTAAAGTTAAATACTTCAAACACTGGAAATCTGAAATAACAACCAACTGCTGGAAGAACTCAGCAGGTTTGGTCAGGAGGGAGAGTTAACAAGTCAACTTCAATATGACTCCTCTTTGGAACTGGGGAGAGGTAGAAATTTGATGTGCTTCATATTGTTGAAAAAGGGGAGAGAGGGGAAGGGGAGCAAAATAAAAGGTCAGGGATAGGTTAGATGGCAGGAGAAATTAAACAACAATTATGTCAAGACAAAGGGCTTTGTAATGATAGTAATAGTCTAAAGTTTTGGTCCAGAGTAGGTGTTAATAGCAGAATAAACGTCAGCACTAGCTGGAAACAAAATAGCAGAATGTGTTAATTGCAGAAAAAGGATCAGTGCCATCTGAAAGTGAAAACATGAGAACAAGACACAGATTGGCAAGAGGGGGGGATTTCAAAATGGAGGCAAAGTTCATTGTATCATGGATCTGCCTACGAACAGTAGTAACAAGAATATAATATTAGGGATATAATGATATATAGGATGCGATTTGATCAACAAGTAGAAATCTGCCTAGTGACAGCTGTAGGTAGCATTCAAAAGATTAGCAGGCATCTCAACAGGATCAAGTATAAATAGCCCTGTTGGTAGAAAACAATTCACCTTGCTGATTGAGGGGTCAGTAGAGATATACACATGCTAATTTCTAGAGTCAAGGACTTTGAGAAATCAAGGCAGCCAAATACACAAAAGGAAGAATCAAAGAGGAAAATTATATAATTGCCAGCACCGTCAGAAGTAGGCAGGCCAGATAACACCCGGCAGCTGAGAGGCAAGTTTACATCCAACAGCCTGAGAGGCACCAGTTCACAACTTTCATCCAGGAAGCTAGGTTCACATCTAAGTCTTAGAGCCAAGGCAATGCACAAACATTCACGCAAGGAGTTTAAATATCTTCACTGGACCAGGAAAATATGTTTCCCAGACCTGTTCCTCAGCATTGCATTGTGTGGTAACAAGCTGGATTTGATTTACAGATTTATTTAATTTGGATGTTGTTTGGGAAGGGGAAGTCTTAAAAGAATGTGGGGGTTGGCAATGTGTTTTGGAACGGTGGTAATTTCTACATAAACTGTGTGCATTGTGATTCATATACTTAATTGTCTTAGAGTATTGTACTCCTGTTTGTCTGTCATTTGCCTTTAATTTGATAAATAGTCTTTAATAGCTGTTATATAACTGGTCTGGTCCTTCTCACTGGGGTTTCATGTGACTCCTCACATCATTTTAAAAACAAAACTAGACACCACCATGAACTGGTGTTAAGTTGGGACACCCTTGCAGATATCAGCATGGCTCATGACAATGGCCTGGAGTTGTTGAATTCAGTGTTGAATCTAAAGACTGTAAAGTGCCTAACTGCAAGTTGAGGTGCTGTTCCTCCAGTTTGAACATAAGGAATAGGAGCAGGAGTAGGCCATCTAGCCCCTCAAGCCTGCCCCACCATTCAATAAGATCATGGCTGATCTGATAGTGGTTCAGTTCCACTTACCCACCTGCTCCCCATAACCCTTAATTCCCTTATTGGTCAAAAATCTTAAAACACATTTAACGAGGTAGCCTTCACTGCTTCAATGGGCAGAGAATTCCAAAGATTCACTACCCTCTGGGAGAAGAAGTTCCTCCTCAACTCTGTTTGTGTTGGGTTTCACTGGAATATTGTAGCATACCAAGGACAGAAATGTCAACACGAGAGCAATGGTAATGTGAAATAGCAAGTGACAGGAAGGTCACTGTCATGCTTGTGGACTGACCAAATGTATCCTGTAAAGCAGTCACCCAGTCTGTTTTCCATCTCCTAGTGTTGAGGAGATCATAATGTGAGCAGTGAACACAGTAAACTAAATTGGAAGTAGTAAATTGCTACTCAATCTACAAACTTTTCCAACACATGCCAACGGCAAGCATTAAGAGTAAGAAAATTCCTGGTCAGCCACGTGATGGAAGGAAAGTTGCAGCCAATTGCAGAACTATCCAAAGCTCCAGCCTATAACAACCATGTAAAAGTTGACGTTGCCACAAGCAACATGGGTTCCAAGTGTTCTGTGATACACCATCACCATTAAAGTTTAATTTGCTTATAACAATCTTTACTGCTGTAATTTAGGTGCCTGTAGAAAGGAAACTGTTGTAAAACAGTATTAATCAAAAAGATCCTTGAAAGAGTTTATTAGTGATTATTAGTGATGTTTAACCTGTTTAAGGTGCAGTAGGAAATTTAAACATAATAATACACCAACTTTTGGCATAAACTTTTAGAGATGAATGGATTAGGACAGACAAATCATGTGGAGAACAACACTGACACAGAATTGACAGATCCAAATAAGTCTTTTTATCAGAATTCTATAGTCCAATACAAAAAGTCAGAAATGCTTCATTAGTAATTAATGTAAAGATTTATTTTAAATCATATGTCCCCATATTCAACAATGTGAAATGTGAAAATCTTATAAATATACAAAAACATTAAAGGGAAACATTTCTTGTATAAACATTTCATATAAGGGAATGTAAATTTTGCACTCATGCCTAAATCTTCAAGATACACAGCCAAGTTATGAATTAACCACAATGCTGTATGCAGACAGTAAACAGCTGAAAAATGAAATGTTGACAGTGACCAACCAGCATTTTAATTACAAATTAAAGATTCATTCATACAATTTATTGCAAATCCATGCGAATAGGAAAAATATCAGCCAGAAGCAGTGCAGCAATAGTGGCAATTTCACAGCTACTGCAAATTCAGCTGAGATTCCAGCTTGTCCCAAAGTTTAATCTGTGTAGAATGCTGTAAGCATCTATTTGTACTCAAATGGACTAGATGGAGCAATCCCCCCCAGGTATAAAGCAGGATACAATCCACCAGTCAGGTGATCACAAAAGATGCAATTCCAACCAAATCAAAAGGAAAAAAGTCTAATGTTTTATACCTGCAAATATTTAATGCTACATAAAAACATTTTGCAAAAAGGCCTTTTTCTAGTTTCTGCAAAAAGCTTCCAGTTAATTTATGGATTGATTTATTTACCAATAATCCATTTGGATAATGTGTTAATAGTTCAAATCAATATTGCTGATCTATTTCAGTACTATTACTATTAGATATACCAGGAAGTGAAGTGACTTTTTCACAATAATTTACGTAGACAAGTTGAAACTACAACCACGGCTTTATGATGCTCTTTCAGAAGACAATTTTAAAGTTCAGCAGCTATCTTGTTTCATAAATCCCAAAACATTAAATTATAAAATACTCTTTCATAATTTGTTTCCAGTTCATCATAAAATATTTTCAAAATCATGTGGATATAATTACAATATTAATGATAAGCTTAATTCAGCACAAAATTCTGCCTGCTTAAACCAAATGGTGATGGATGGAATAAAGAAACAAAGTGTTGGAAATGAACAACACAGTCAGCTTGAATAAAGAAAAAAAGACAAGTTAATGTGTTAGATGTACTCCTTTGTGACAGTTCTGACTGAACTTTGTATTTCAAGCATTTCCTGTTTTTGTTTTCATTTCTGATTAGTGTTAAGTAACTTTGCAGAAATTCTGTATGCTTAAATCATTTTAATTTCAGTAATATCCCCAAATTATTACTTCAATTCCTAATCTTCAAATCTTCTTCACATTTCCATAGGTGAGATTCCTTGTTTTTGTGGATTTGCTTTCAATCTCAAAGAAGATGTCAGGAAATTGAACTACAAAATTCATCATGGAGCTACTTGCCTGTAAGCACTCAATACAAGTCACCTTTATAGCCAAGGTAGTGGAATTATCAAAATGTCCCCACACTTGTAAAAGCCTGTACTAACATTAAAGTTCTGATAACAGTATCATAATAGATTAAGAAGTGAATGGGCTAAAATTTGCTAGTGGGCTATAATATGAGAAAACGTGAACTAGCCCATTTGGCAGGAAGAATAAAAAAAGCATATTATTTAAATGAGGAAAGACTGCAAAACACCAAAGTAAAGAGGGATCTGGATGTCCTGGTACGTGGATCACAAAGTTACTATGCGGGTACAGCAAGTGATTAGGAAGGAAAATGGAATGTTTTCATTTATTGCAAAGGGAATGGAATAGAAAAGTCAGGACATTTTGCCATGGTTGCATTGGTGAGGACACATCGAAAGCACTGTGCAAAGTTTTGGTCTCCTTATTTTAAAAGGGAACATAGTTGTAATAGAAGCAACTCGGAGAAGGTTCACTTGACTCATTCCTGGAATGAGAGGAAGAAAGGTTGTACATGTATCTAGTGGAGTTTAGAAGAATGAGACCATTTAAAAATAAGAGGTTTCCAATTTAAGATGCAGAAGTAGTTTATCTCAGAGGGTCATGAGTCTGTGTAACTCCCTTTTCCCAGAGTGTTGGGGGCACAGTCATTGACTATTTCAAGGCTAAATTAAGATAGATTCTTGATTAACAAGGGAATTAAGGGGGGTAGGAACGAAAGGGAAATTGAGGCCACAATCAGATCACTCATGATCTTATTGAATGGCAGAGCATGCTCAAGACGCTGAATGGCCCACTTCTGTTCCTAACTGATACATTCACGTACAAGTTCCAACATTAAACATGACTAAATATGAAGGAAAGACATAGGCTTGATTAGCCAAAATAATATGTAATTTATTTCTAGCTCAATTAATCTAAATGGAAACAGATTTATAATTTCAACTTTTTTTTAAAACTAGAAGTGGTAAAAATTAATGACATCTTAAATTACCCAAAAATTCCACATTTCTGGAACACACAACTGTCTGGAGAAATGAAATTTCTCATTGATATTGGACGTATTACAGTGGCAGACTGTTTCAATTTCTATTATGACGCAAGAATGCTTTGAATGGGAAAGTTATACTTCTGGAGATTATGGTTTCAAAAGAAGATTATCAGCATCACAATTAATGTCTATTTTGAGCAAATGCTTGTTGCTTCCACAAATATGGTTTGGTATTCATAAATAAAATGCTCAATTCTCAGCATGTTTCTATAAATGTGGGCTTTAATTACTTAATTAATGGTGTTCTAAAAATATGCTGACAGAGCTTGAAATAACAGTGCAAGCTTTCATGAATAGTTACATTTTGCTAACCAATAGAAATTAATATACTAAAAAAGGCTCTTCAAATTAAAAATGCAATCAACAAATTAAATCACAGACATGGTAGAGAATTATGCACAACTAAATTGGCAATTTACATTTTTGCTAATTTGGTTATGGTTATTTCTCATTTCAGCATGTTGTTCAGAAAAGAAAAAACTAATCACAGATATTCTAGAGTTCAATATGTGCAGCAACTGCCTGTAAAACTGACATTTTAATCTTGTTGTTATTAGGCTTCCGTGCACAATGCCCCTCTTAAATAAAACCTTGCCCACAAAATACCATTTTAAAATTGGGCGATGGACAGTGATCAAGTGATATGATTTGCGTTTTGAAGCTTGAAGATAATGCGAGCAAAGATTGAATAATTATTTTAACATTTTTGGAAAATTGAGTGTAATTGACATTGAACAAGCATAATTGAATCAAGACAATAAAAATTCTGATGTTGTCTTTAGCCAAAAGGTGGGAACATTTTCTCTCTCCTATAAAAACAGAAAATGTTGGAAACATTCAGCAGACTTGGAAAGAGAAAAGGTTAGCGTCTCAGGTCAATTCCGGAGCATGGTCGTTGACCTGAAATGTTAACAACTCCTGTTTCTCTCTCCACAATTGAGTATTTTCACATTTGCTTCCATTTCAGATTTATAGCATCACGTTATTTTGTTTTTGTACAAGCCATCTCTAACTGGAAATGCTAAATTAAGCATTGACTAGAAAGAGAAACTATATTGCTCAAGTTAAGTTTACTACAAGGAGATGTAGTGTTTAGGAAGGTCCCCTTGAGAAACTGGCAGGATCTTAAAATGTAAATGAAATGAGTTTGGTGTTAAAAAGTTAAATTTTTACTGTCCAAGGGCCTGAACTGGAAGCCATTTAATCTAAACATTTTAATGGCTTCTTATGAATATTTGGTAAACATTTTTCTGTTGGAAGAGTTTGAGCTGTTTGAAGAAATGTTTCAGTAATTCTACCTCATTAACCAGACCACATTTTATAAATATTATTTTCCGAGAGCATGTTTTAATACTGAAAGTTGTCTACTTAACATCTGTGTTATATTAGTGTACCTTTAAGAGTTTTTTATAAATTCATGCTCACAGCCTTAAGTGATGATATTGTTGGGAGAAGAAAAGAACTGGGCAGGTCAGGTGACAGTTTCAGTTTCATTTTGGAGCTACAGGTTTGAACTTTAATTTTAGAAGGGACACCAAGCTAAAAAGTATTTTCCCTCTCCCTATTATTTTGAAAATTCTGTTGGTTAGCTGAAAACAAGATTTTGTTTTCCTGAAGGATAAAACCCTGCTGTTATCGGGGGCTGGACCAGAGTGCCTTCTGGTGTTTTGGGAAGCTGTTTTGTCTTCAAACTGTTCTGACTCTCAAGAGCATTTGACTACATAATTCAACTAATGGCCTCAATCCCAGTATTGTGTGAACATTAGTTTATGTTGTATTGAACCTGGTTAAAGGGTTTTGTCTATGGCAAGGGTTTTGGTTCGATTGGAACACTTTAGATATTTTTGTTAAGGGGTATACACATTGTAGTGGTTGTTTTGTTTGTAATTATTAGAAGTTATTGCTAATATTTCCATACATGTTAACTATATTCTTAAATAAACTTTGTTTGATAAAATCTCCCCAGTGGGGAACATATCATGCTTATCCTAGCCAAATTCAAGATGCAAAACTTGTCATACAGGCGGGCTTCATAAAACACTTTGGAGTTTCTAACCTGAACCATTTCATTCACTAAAACTTGTGATTTTTCATTTATCTAATTATGTCAGATTATAGGCATTCATAAGAGCTTGGATATTCCAGTTCGTGGCACTGTGGAAATGACTACCAGTAACTCAACAGCAGAATTCACAGGAAATCTGTGCAGCCCTCAATTTCAAATGGTTAAACTTTGGAAAGCCTGAAAGGGGCTATAGTATTTAATATTTTACTTTAAATGCAGTGCTTTAATTTGAGAGAGTGCGGCGTGATTTTAAAACACAGAGCTTGAAACATGTTATAATCAAATGCCAAAAAGATGGTTAATTCCTGAAGCACAATGATTTTGGGAAGAGGTTGAAAGGATAGGGGACTAAAAAACACAAATGACTGAAATCAAGGTACATGATTTAATTGTTTACCAAGCAAGTGAAAATATAGGGCATGGACTAAATTTTCCACTCCTTTTTTATTATTTTTTGGGTACAGTATCCTATTTTCTTCTTGGTGAGTCACCACTATTTTTAATTTATAATCAAATATCACGTTGATCGATACTCTTCTTAAAAAGTAAAAGGTGACATTCTGCCCACTCTTAATTACTACATAATTACAGTATTTGATTCTTGTATGAACGGGGTTTGCAATCTTTACTTTGAAATATTTCCATCTCAAGCTGGAATACAAAATGGACGGATAGCACCACATCGTCAGCTTCTGCCAATAAATATTTCACCAACTTTAGAAACTTAATATGAAACTTGTATTAAGGCTAATCTGAAATGCAGCTTTCACTTATAAATGATAGCAAACTGAAAACACTGACCTGAAAATTATATAACTTATTTCAGAATATTATTTAAATGGAGAGAGAATGCTGTGGTACTGAGGGATCTGAGTGTCCTGGTAAATAAATCAAAGTTATGGCATGCAGTAATTAGGAAGGTAAACTGAATGTTTGCTTTTATTAAAAGGGAGAATAAAGGTACAAAAACAGATATAGGGCACTGGTCAGACCACACCTGCACACAGTTTTGGTATCCTTACTTAAGGAGGGATTACATATACCGGGTGACAGTTTAGAAAAGGTTCACTGATTCCTGGGATGAAGGGGTTGTCTTATGATGAAAGGTTGAGCCTATGGAGTTAGAAGAATGAAAGATGATCTTACTGAAAGATGCAAGAATCGAGAAGGCCTGACAGTGTAGATGCCAAGAGTATGTTTCTGGGGAATCTAGAACAAGCAGGCCCAATTTCAAAAAAAGGGGCCTCCCATTTAAGACAGAAGAGGAGGAATTTCTTCGGAGGATTTTTAATCTTTGGATTTCTCTACCCAAGAGAGCTGTGCAGTTGGATTTCTCCAAGGCTGAGCTGGACAGATTTCTGATCTGTAATAGGGTTAAGGATTATGGACAACAGGCACAAAAGTGAAGTTAAGGCCACAATCAGATCAGCTAGGATCTTATTGCATGGGGAAACAAGTTCATTTGCATGCATAATATATATTAATAGTTCTCTGTGACACTTCACACAGGACAACAGTTTTTTTGAACGCAATTGTGATGTTTAGTGGCTATACTCTTCTGGGAAGTGGTTTGATTTTATCTGCTTGTAAACCTTGATGTCAGAGTGAAAATGGAACCGTATTTGTAAAATTGTCTCCAGGTCAGAACTCTCAAAATAGTGCAGCATTCTTATCGCTGTTACTTTATTTAAAAAAACTATTGTATCCTTAACAGAAGTGCAATATTTTGGTACGCAATGGACACACATTAGATACAGCATCAAAAATGTAATAATAATCGCATGGCATTACTCTCAAGTCAGATGATATGGTATTTTATGAAAGCAAGAATGTTTTCATAGTAATGTACACTATTTTCTGAAGTGCTGCTGTGTCCCTTTAACAGCACAAAGGTTAAATTGTTCTCAATTAGACTAAGCTTGGTTTGGCCTGGAAAACTTGCAAGTCAGAATGTGCTCATCGCGATGGTATACTTAAATCTGCAATGCTTCAAATATTCTAGTTTCAAATCAATTGCTACTTAATGAAAAATCCCTTTGTAAATATAACTTACTTGAAACTTTTGTTCGTGGTACCTAATAGGAAAAGTGGACAATCTGGTGACGCAGCAAACAAAACAAAATCTGCCAGAACTGGGTCTGAATACTACTTGAGTTGAAATTTACGTCATAGTATCACTCCTTACCAAATGACTGATTTAGTCTAGGTTGAGATGAATTACGAAGCAAAAATAGAAAGCAAATCCATCTCATGACAGCAGCGAGAAGAAAAAAAATACAGTTTCCTATTCAGCAGCTAAATAGACTGACCAAATAGACTAACCAGAGTCTGTAAATTTCTGCAGTATCAGAATGCTCAGAGAAAGTGGGGATCATGTAAAAGTGTAATCTTATTTACAATAAAGTGCATGTCTTTGTGTTATACAAATGTTCATTTACACCTACAGTTCTTTTTAAAGATATTCCTTAGATTTAATTGCTCACCTTCATAATAAGCTAAACATGCAAAACATTATCTAGAAGAATTAAGTGCACAGATTTATTTTATCTTTTTTTGAAATATCAGAACAGCCAACAGATGGCACTAGGTACATTTTAAGAGGCTCAGATTGCAATGCCGTGTAATTGAATGTAATTGGTGCCAGCCCTTTTTCTGAATCTTTACGGAAACACAATGGTGCAAAATCTAGAGTAAACCTCCAATGATTAATCAATCCATACGCTACAGCAGCTCCTGTTCATCATCTTCAGAGCCTGATGGTCCTTGACGCACCTCCTCATACCACTTGTTGGTTAATGTTTTCATCTGTATGCGTCCATGATGAAGATCCTGAAGCATATGTGAAATATGAACACATCTTAGTATTGCATAGAAAGTTTAAGCTACTTCAATAAGCTAGATATTTATGAGTTGAAACAAGGGCAGCATTCTATTAAGACCATACATACACTCAAATCAGAAGAGTCACCCATTTGCCAAATGGCAAAGGCACTGCAGAATTCCAGTTTGGCATTCTGTACTCTGCTGGACAGTTACAACATAAAGCATTTAAGCATGTTTCTTTACCATGCAATGGGCATAAGCTCAGTATGGTTAAAATAAATGCTTTTAGTCAGCAAATCAGAATTTCGTGATGCGAGTTTGGTCATCAAAAGTCAGATGACAACATTCAGAAAGTAGATATTTTCCCAGGAAACCAAAATCACAGAGATGCAGAATTAAGATCTCCATTCACCTGGCCTGCAATGCATAAAGCAAAGTAACAAGTCACATTAATCCTCCATTTTAAGAAATGAGCAATTTTAGCATTGAACTTTAAATGGTATTTTGTAATTCTGTTGCTTCTATGTTCCTTCCATATTTAAAGGTATGAAAAATACATGAATATAGTACACATCTCTGCAAATATTTTGAGAAATCCTACTTACAGCAACTTGCAACTTAGAAGATAAAATAAATAATTCTATCTGTTTTGGACTGGAATTTTTTGACAAAATGACAAAAACACACGAAAATGCAAATTGATTTGTAGCTTTGCTCCCTGCTATGTCGGCAACAATGTTTAGTGTAACCAAAATGATTTGCTTAAATAAACTTTGATTAAACAAACTCAGCTGTTTATTTAAACTCTTTCTCCAGCTGTAAGTAGTGCTATTTCTCCTGAATATGCCTTTTCCTTTCTGCTGGTCAATTTGACTGTAAAATAAAACATCTGCAAAATGTAACATGGTTACAGCTACGATAACCATTTGTGCCAATGAACCATCTAAACATCAAATAATAGCAATATTTTACTTCAAATATCATTGAAAAGGAAACAACATCATTCATGTATTCAACCAATGTATTGCATCTATTGCGTATCCATATCGGAGTAAACTAGGTTGAAACACAACCAGGCTGAAATTATTGACATTTACTATAAAATGCTATTGGTTTGCCATGCTCAACACTAAATTATGCAATACAATAATGATTATTTAAGAATTCAATATAATAATGATCATCCTCTATGGAAGCAGGGATGTAATGTATCACAGAAGTTCAAACTAAACTGACCATTTGGTAGACTTGGTAACTGAAACCTGAATTGGACAGTACTCAAAGAACAAAGAAAATTACAGCAGAGGAACAGGCCCTTCGGCCTGCCAAACCTCCACTGACCATGCTGCCCATCTGAATAAAACCCCCTACCCTTCCAAGGGCCATATCCCTCGACTCCCCATCCTATTCATGTATTTGTCAAGACGCCCCTTAGAACTCACTATTCTATCTGCTTCCACTATCTCCCCAGCAGTGAATTCCAGGCACCCACCAACCTCTAAAAAACTTGCCCTGTACATCGCCTTTAAGCCTTGCCCCCTTAAATAAAGTGACTCTTCCACCCTGGGAAAACAGCACTGCTGCTGACTGATCAGCCAGCCTGTTTCATTAATAGAATCTATAAGGACTACACTTGTTACTCGGGCTCAGGAAACTTTCCACTCACATCAAGGTATCCCTGCACTAACAGGCAGGCAAAAAAAAAATACAGCAATGTAGGAAAACTGAAATTTAGAACAGAAAATGCTGGACATACTCAGCAGGTCTGGTAGCATCAGGGAATTTTTCAGGTCTGGCAAAAGGTCACTGGTGTGAAATCTTAACTTCGTTTCCTTCTCCACAGATACTGCCACAGCTGCTGAGGATTTCCAGCATTTTCTGCAAACGTGGGATTTTTCAGCCCCTCTCACCAGCAAGATCTTTTGGTCTTGCTGACAGCTCACCATTGGGTTTCTCATGGGGTGGATTCAATGGGAAATCTCATTGATCGCTGCCTGTCAATGGCAGGCCAGCTCCCGACACTGAGATACATGCTGCGGGGAGAGAATCCTGTCCAACATCTCTAACAGATGCTAAATGAGATACCTTTTGAACTGATCCAACAACTCAAAAATAGGCATCCGTGAGGAATGGTGGACTTCAGCTGCAGTGGAATTGTATACAAATATAATCTGTAACAGCACTGCCCCGCATATCCCTCACTAACGTTATCATCAAGCCCAGGGGTTAACTCTGAAGGTTTGAAGAAGAGTGCAGGAGTAGCACCAGGCATACCTAAAAATAAAGGTTTTAATTTGATGAAACTACAACAAAGGATCACCAATATGCCAATCAGCGGAAACAAAATATGATAGACAAAGCTAAGTGATCCTGCAATCAATCTAAGCTCTGCTGTCCTGCCACACCCAGACATGAATGGTGGTGGATAAATAAACAACTCACTGGAGGAGACAACTCTGTGGAAATTAAGTTGTAGTTCCAGTACGGCTAAATACTTAATTCAATTTATTCTGCAAGATTAAGGATGTTCACGTCAAACAAAATAATAAATATAGTAACTAACATCCCCATCTTCAATGAGGTGGGAGCCCAGCACATCAGTGCAAAAGTTAACACTGAAGTATTTGCAGCCAGAAGTGCTGAGTGAATGATCCATCTCAACCTCCTCCAGAGGCCCCCAGTGTAACAAATGCCAGTCTCCAGCCAATTTAGTTCACTCCACACAATACCAAGAAATGGCTGAAGGCATTGGATACTGCAAAGGCAACGGGCCCTGCAATAGCACTAAAGACTTGTGCTCCAGAACTTGCCACGCTCCTAACCAAGCTGATCAGTACAGTTACAACACTGGCATCTATCTAACATCATGAAAAATTGCCTGTCCTGTCCACAAAGAACAGGACAAAGCTAACCCAGCCAATCATCATCCCATAAATCTACTCTTAATCATCAAAGTGATGGAAGGTGTCATCGACAGTGCTATTAAGCAGCACTTGCTCAGCAATATCCCATTCAGTGACATCCAGTTTGGGTTCATCCAAGGCATCCAGCTCCTGACCTCATTACAGATTTAGTCCAAAAATGGAAAAGAAGGGCTGAACTCAAGAGATGAGGTGAGAATTGCACTTGAGATCAAAGCATCATTTGACCAAGTGAGGTATCAAAGCGCCCAAGCAAAACTGAAGTCATTGGAAATCAGGGGAAAACCCTCCACTGAATGGAGTCATACCTACCACAAAAGGGAGATGATTCTGGTAGAAGGAGGGTAATCATCTCAATCCTGGGACATTGCTGCATGAGGTCCTCAGAGCAGTGTCCAAGGCTCAACCACCTTCAGCTTTTTCATCAATGAACTTCCCTCCGTCAAAGAGAGATGTTTGCGGATGATTGCACAATGCTGAGCATCACTCACAACTCTTTAAATAATGATAGCCCATGTCCAAATACAGCAAGACTTGGGTAAGTGCCAAGTAACATTCACACCACAAAAAAGAGTAAGGCAATTAATATCACTAACAAAAGAGAATCTCACTATTTCCTATCTGCATTCAATGGTATTACTATAGCTGAAACCCCAATATCAAAATCCCGCTGGTTATCAATGACCAGAAATTGAAATGGGCCAACCAGATAAATATGGTGGCTACAAGAGCAAGTCAGAGACTGGGAATTATGCTGAAGAATTACTCACTTCCGGACTTTGTCTACCACATACAATACACAAGTTAGAGGTGTGTTGGAATACTCATTACTTGCCTGGATGAATGCAGCTCCAACAAATAGTCAAAGGAGCTCAAAATCATTCAGGACAAAATAACCCCCTTGATTGACATCGCATTCGTCATATTAAACATTTACTTGCTCCACCACCAATGCAGTGCCAGCAGTATGTAACATCCACAAGATAAACTGCAGCAATTCACCAAGGTTCCTTTAATAGCATCTTCCAAACCCAAGACATCTTTCGACTAGAATGACAGGCAGCCAATGCATGGGAACACCACTGTCTTCAAGGCCTGCAATTCAGGCACCAGCCTGACTTGGAGCTAAAATCACCATTCCTTCACTGTCACTAGGTCAAAATTCTGGTACTCCCTCTGTAACAGCACTGTGGGTGCTAGATCAACACATGGACTGCATAGTTCAAGATGGCAGCACAGCATCGTCTTCTGGAGTGCAATCAGGAATGGCCAATACACGCTGATCCACATCCCATAAATGAATTAAAAGTATCATGGGAGCCAGAAAGGGAAATTGGGTGATCAGCATGTGGTGCAAGAATGTTATTAATGATTGATTAGACAGATCTTACTGCATAGACTCAGAATCCCTACAGCGTAGGAGGTGGCCATTCGAGTCTGCACCAACCACAATCTCACCCAGGCCCTATTCCCGTAACCCTACATACTTACCCTAAGCCCCTGATACGAGGGTCAATTTAGCATGGTCAATCAACAGAACCTGCACATCTTAGGACTGTGAGAGGAAACTCACACAGACATGGGGAGAATGTGCAAACTCCTCACAGTTGCCTGATCCGGAATTGAACCCAGATCCCTGGCGGTGAGGCAGCAGTGCTAACCACTGTGCCTCTGTGCCACCCTCAATGAAGATTAACCAGATGTAGTTAGAGTGTTGTTAATATAATGACATTGCCGGGGGACACAATTACATATATACCATTTACCATTTATATATACTATTTACCATTTATATAGATGATCTGGAGGAGGGAACCGAGTGCAGGGTGTCGAAATTTGCTGATGACACCAAGATTGGGGGAACGGCAAATTGTGCGGAGGGTGTGGAGAGTCTGCAGAAGGATCTAGATAGGCTGGGCGAATGGGCCAGGAAATGGCAAATGGAATTTAATGTTGGCAAGTGTGAGGTGGTCCACTTTGGTAGGAAGAATGGTAGGAAGGACTATTACTTACGTGGCGAAAAACTGCAGCAGGCGACGGTGCAGAGGGACCTCGGGGTCCTTGTGCATGAATCGCAAAAACCCAGCTTGCAGGTGCAGCAGGTGGTCAGGAAGGCGAATGGGATGCTGGCCTTCATAGCGAGGGGGATTGAATATAAAAGTAGGGAGGTCTTGCTGCAGCTGTATAGGGCATTGGTGAGGCCGCAGCTGGAGTACTGTGTGCAGTTTTGGGCGCCGCACCTGCGCAAGGATATTTTGGCCCTGGAGGGAGTGCAGAGGAGGTTTACTAGGCTGATACCGGAGTTGAGGGGATTGAGCTATGAGGAGAGGCTGAATAAACTAGGCTTGTACTCGTTAGAGTTTAGAAGAATGAGGGGAGATCTCATTGAGACGTATAAGATGATGAATGGGATGGATAGGATAGAGGTGGAGAGACTCTTCCCGCTCAAAAAAGACAGTAGGACTAGGGGGCACAGCCTCAAGATAAAGGGGAGGCGGTTTAGAACGGAGTTGAGGAGGAACTTCTTCACTCAAAGGGTGGTGAATCTCTGGAATTCTCTGCCCGTTGAAGTGGTGGAGGCTGCCTCGCTAAATATTTTTAAGAAGCGGGTTGATGGGTTTTTGATAAGAGAAGGGATTAAGGGTTATGGGGAGAGGGCGGGAAAGTGGAACTGAGCCACGACAGATCAGCCATGATCTTATTGAATGGCGGGGCAGGCTCGAAGGGCTAGATGGCCTACTCCTGCTCCTATTTCTTATGTTCTTATGTTCTTATAAAAAAGCACAGGCACTGGAGTTCTCTTGGGGATTTTCCTTGTCTTGTTGAGGTTAAGCAATTAATGATGACATATTTTGAATCTCCTGAACAGATCTTTGGTTTATGACATAAAATGCTATAATTGGTACCAGTCTCATACATACTGCATGCAAAGGGTTGATTTATCACCTCATTGACTTGATTTAATAAAGAAAACGCGACAATGTTTAAATATCAGAGTCCTTGAACTTGGAGTAGAGGTAAATGATGTATGATATGTTATGGCACCTTAATGGTTTGCAGGGAACAGCATCCCAAGCACCATCTGCAAAAGTGACTAATTTACATTCCCAGCATGTGGAATCATCAGTGCCTTTAATCCTTTGCAAGCTGAATTTAGGCTAGAAATATCTTAATACGAAGTTACCCAAATTTTCTCGGGCAATAATCCGACACATTACAGCCAGTGACTGACGAAATAGATGACAGCTTTTATCATCACACTGAGTTTAATGGACATAGGGAAATAGGAAACGCAATAGCCCATTTAGACCCTTGAACCTGTTCCACCATTCAATGAGATCATGGTGGCTGATGTGTGACCTAAATCCATGTATTCACAATTGCTCAGTATCATAAACCCGTAAAAGAGTGTTCCAAACTTTTATCATCCTTTATTTGTAGAAATGATTCCCCACCTCACTTGAGGAAAATCAAATTCTAAGTTTTAGGTTTTTAATCCTAGAATCCTCAATCAGCAGAAATTATTTTCCTTTTATTGACTTTATCAGTTTGCCTTAATAGCCTGAAAACATTTCCACGAATAAAAGCGAATTACTGCGGATGCTGGAATCTGAAACCAAAAGAGAAAGTGCTGGAAAGCTGAAAATACAGCTCTGACAAAGGGTCATCCGAGCTTGAAACGTCAGCTCTTTTCTCTCCTGACATATGCTGCCAGATCTGCTGAGATTTTTCAGCATTTTCTCTTTTGGTTTAACATTTCCTTGAACATTGATTTGTGCTTTGTATGGGATTCAAATAGATAAAAAGCAATGGTTTTGTGCACTGAACTTCACTACATCAAATTGCATGTTGGACAGGGGAGTGCAGGGGTGGGGGGGGAAGATCCTCTTGAATTTAGTTATAAAAATGACCTTTAACTTCCTGTTCCCTTATTAAAATGTAAACTCTTACACTTGTCACACAATATTAACAGTTTTACGTAAAATATTGTTTTATTCATCAGTCAGAGAAATTTAGAATGACCAACCTCAGGAGTAAGTCTTCGTGTAAAAAATGGGTTAAAATATTTAGCATCCAGCCACATGAAACCTTTGAGATCATGCCTTTTGATGTACTGTGCTTCATACTCTTCTTCAGTTAGCTCTGATAAGTGTTCAGATTCAATGGTGTTTCCCTGGAAACAACAGTAACCAATTAGAACCATCATATGACTCTGACTTTTTAATAAATTGGTTTGCTAGCTACAACTTCATTACATTCCGGAAATCTGGGCTACAATTTGTACCAAGTTATATTACTTGCACATTATCACTAAATAAAATGGAAGCTAGATAGCAAATTCAAAGGATTAATAAGCTCATACCAAACAGCAGCTAAGAAAATGTTATATCTTAGTTACAAATCAACTACCCAGTCTTATAAGAACATAAGAAATAGGAGGAGTAGGCCATCTAGCCCTTCGAGCCTGCCCCGCCATTCAATAAGATCATGATACTCAAAATGATTGTCTTCAATTTTCTGATCTAATGCCTACAGTACAGTTCCTCTGTCAAAGCACAAAGTGTAAAAAAGATGAGAAGACAAACAAGGCAAATCAATTACCATCTTTTCAGTTTTACTAAGAGTAATATCTTTCTTGTTTCTTCTACGAGTTTTGGGATCCTCTATATCCATCAGCCTGATGAGAGGCATTGTTCCTCCACCCAAAACCAGAATTGTGAAAAGCACAATAACTATTGTGGTTGTTCCAATAAGTTGACGCTTCTCTATTGGCTCCATCTCCAAATGTAGACTCAAAGCATAAGGAATGGCACCACGTAGACCTGACATTAAACAGAATGAATAAATCAACTAGTAGGAACATAAGAACATAAGAAATAGGAGCAGGAGTAGGCCATCTAGCCCTTCGAGCCTGCCCCGCCATTCAATAAGATCATGGCTGATCTGTTGTGGCTCAGTTCCACTTTCCCGCCCTCTCCCCATAACCCTTAATCCCCTCTCTTATCAAGAACCCATCAACCCGCTTCTTAAAAATATTTAGCAAGGCAGCCTCCACCACTTCAACGGGCAGAGAATTCCAGAGATTCACCACCCTTTGAGTGAAGAAGTTCCTCCTCAACTCCGTTCTAAACCGCCTCCCCTTTATCTTGAGGCTGTGCCCCCTAGTCCTACTGTCTTTTTTGAGCGGGAAGAGTCTCTCCACCTCTATCCTATCCATCCCATTCATCATCTTATACGTCTCAATGAGATCTCCCCTCATTCTTCTAAACTCTAACGAGTACAAGCCTAGTTTATTCAGCCTCTCCTCATAGCTCAATCCCCTCAACTCCGGTATCAGCCTAGTAAACCTCCTCTATAAGGTAAAATCATCTTCATACCTTTGGACTGGAGCTACTTGCACTGCAACATGGGAGAGTGCAACTCAGTATGGGGAGACTTTTTTACAAAATCACCAGACCTTACAAAAAAAAAAGCTTACAATAGAGAAAAACTTGTGGATTTTAATGAACAAAATATTCCACTTTTAATGAATTTTCTTAATTCATATTATGATGTTATGTAAAATCCAAAATTGAAATTTACAGGTATGCTGTAATCAACCATTTAAAGCAACATCTTGAATATCCACTTACCGCTAAACCACATAACAAACATCATTTTTGGGGTAATTTTATGATCTCGAAAGAAGTTCAGAAGGTAGGAGAGGGGAAATATATTCACTGCTCTTCCAAATAAGACAAGAACCTGAAAATCAAAGTCTTTTTAGTGGAATGAAATATGGATAATAAATGCTTTAAAATATTTATCTGTATTTATTTCATCAAATACAGGACTTGCTGACAGCAATGCATTTTCCCCAATATATGGTTTACTGACTACAAATGGAGAATGTAATTTAATTTCAATATCAGCACCTACCATGTTTGAGATTTGGTGAATAAAAGATCAAAAAATGTGTAATGTGGGTATGATTAGGTGTACCATTAAGGATTCTCTTTGACTTGTAAAGCTAAGTAGCTTAAAATGAAGGCTGTAAGGATTCAATGCTATAGTAACCCATACGTTCATTGTGATGAGCTCCGAACTTTGCAAAAAGCTTGTATTTGTGAGATATCTCTTAACCCAAAGTGAAACTGAGACAATTCTGAATAGGATGGTTATAATTGGATTTTCTAGCTGCAAAATCACTTCTGAGAAGTGACCCAGTAACTGATGTTGCTATGAGGGTGAAAGCTAGGAAACAAAAAAGGCAAATGAAAGTTAATGAGGGGTGGGAGGAGGGGTATGATGGTTTAGGCTGTTGTGCCACAGCAGACCAAATAACTTCTGGTGTGAACATAAGAACATAAGAAATAGGAGCAGGAGTAGGCCATCTAGCCCTTCGAGCCTGCCCCGCCATTCAATAAGATCATGGCTGATCTGTCGTGGCTCAGTTCCACTTTCCCGCCCTCTCCCCATAACCCTTAATCCCCTCTTTTATCAAAAACCCATCAACCCGCGTCAATGGGCTTTTGATAAGAGAGGGGATTAAGGGTTATGGGGAGAGGGCGGGAAAGTGGAACTGAGCCACGACAGATCAGCCATGATCTTATTGAATGGCGGGGCAGGCTCGAAGGGCTAGATGGCCTACTCCTGCTCCTATTTCTTATGTTCTTACGTTCACACCAGAAGTTATTTGGTCTGCTGTGGCACAACAGCCTAAACCATCATACCCCTCCTCCCACCCCTCATTAACTTTCATTTGCCTTTTTTGTTTCCTAGCTTTCACCCTCATAGCAACATCAGTCACTGGGTCACTTCTCAGAAGTGATTTTGCAGCTAGAAAATCCAATTATAACCATCCTATTCAGAATTGTCTCAGTTTCACTTTGGGTTAAGAGATATCTCACAAATACAAGCTTTTTGCAAAGTTCGGAACTCATCACAATGAACGTATGGGTTACTCAGGAGAGGCAAGCAGTGCTCCCTTCCATAAAAGGTCAGTTTTCTGTTTGGCAGGAAGAGAACTCGTGGTGTTCTTCTCAAACAATGTGCAAGTGAGTTAAAAGGGACAGAAACCTAAAAGCGGTGTGAATGGCACACATCTACTAAAGAGCAGAGTGTTTGTAGTAGAGGCTGCCAGACTGTGAACCTGAAGTTGTTTGTTGGTCAGTTGAAAAGGAACTCGGGAAAGCTATGCCATCAGGGCTGTTGTGACATTGGGAGAGAGAGGGTTTGTAGAAAGGCACCTTGCCAGCATTAAGTGCATCTTGGGACACGTCAATAAAAACAACTCGAGTGCCAAATCCAGTCAGTGGCAAAAGTGAGAGATCCAACGTACTGGAGGTAGAGTTTGAAAGACTGCATGTGGCGCAGTGAGTGATGCTGGCTGAATTGCAAGACATATCCTTGTTGTATTGCCTTTTTAAAATGATATTCTATTTCTACTGAAATTCCAAATATCTGGTAATGCATGCTAAATTTTATGTTGATTTTGGGTTCAATTGTCACAGTAAAATTTTTTAAAATGAAATCTTGTTGGCTTCTTTCATTGGGGTCATTTGAGGATTCCTTCTTTTTCAGTTCTCTATAAATGACCATAACAATCACTAACCTGAATAAAACTCTGTAGAATAGGTTAACTACTGAGACTAGTAACACAAAATGCGCACACTGCTCAAATGCTTAAACATTAAAGATCCTGAAACTTGTATATAAACGTTAACATAAAACACATTCCTTTAGTCTATCATGGGATGTGGGTAAGCAAGCAAAGACTAACATTTTTTCCCATTCCTAATCATCCTTCACATGTTTTTTTTTAAATGGAAGAGTTAACCAATGTATTTTAAATAGGTTAACATTGGTCTTTAATTGCACAAAGTCTCTGTAAACTCTTTCCACAGTATGTTATTAATTCTTCCCAAGTTCAGTTTAAACATGTATTTTAAAGATTAATTGTAATGTTCAATCTAAAATGTAATACTCATTAGATAGCTGAAAACAGACAATGTACTTAATAGGTAGTTGTGCCAAACAGTCTTTAGCAAAAGAAAACTCTCCCAGGCTTGGATTATAAAACTGGACATAACTGAATTAAATTCGCTATATATAATCAGACTATCAATTTAAACAAATTTTCAAATAAATTACTTAATGAAAATAACTTCAGCAGTCAGAATGTAATCTGGACACAGCCACCTTGTTTTATATATATCAGATAGTCAAGACAACTTTCATGTAGTGGTGGAAGCAGAACATAGTTATTTAGATACAGACTTAAGTGAATCACTCCTCCCAATGCCATATTCAGGTAAGTAAATTCCAAAGACACTTTTAGAAGTGGCAGTCCCAAGGTCTGGTATTGACTACCTAAAGACAAACCAATCTCGCATGGGGTCTCCACATAGCCAAGATAAAGTCCCTTGCAACTAATTCAGGGCCTTGATACCTATCTTTCTTCACAAATTGGTGGGCAGTGCAATTTAGGCAAGAAGAATGCTTGGGCTTCCTGGCCATCACACTGGGGGCTTAGCAGTTAAGTAACAGGTGCTTGAGCAGCCAGATTTATTGGCCTTAACTGTCAAAGCTTTGCACACTAGGGGATTTTCTGATGTCATCTCTGGATCTGTGGTAGATGTATTGATAGAAGTTGATCTCTATGATTGGTTAACAGGTCCATTACTATTGTAAGATGTGAATATTAGGATACAAGTAAAATTAACTGAATCTTGATATTTCCTCATCTAGCAATTCCTATATTTCTTCCAAAAGATTCTGGGGATAACTTGGCCAGGATGCAAGACTGGCACCCCATCCAAATCCACCAGTTTCCTGACCAGCTGGTTAGGTTAAAATTCATAGAATACTGCAGAAGGAAGCTATTTGGCCCATTGAGTTGGCACCAACCATGATCCCACCCATGCCCTATCCCCATAACCCCATGCATTTACTCTAACTAATCCCCCTGATTCTAAGGGGCAATTTAGTATGGCCAATCCACCTAACCCACTCATCTTTGGACTGTGGGAGGAAACCAGAGCACCAGGAGGAAATTCATGCAGAGAATGTACAAACTCCACACAGACAGTGACCCAAAATGGGCATCAAACCCAGGTCCCTGGTGCTGTGAGGCAGCAGTGCTAACCACTGTTCCACCCCTTCTACCGTCAATATCTTTAAAACAGGTACAGGACATAGTTATTTACATTTACGCAAGTTGGTACAAATTACATTGTAAATTTGGTTAATTAAAAATAGAAGTCATAATTAGAATGGTCATGAATGCCATAAAACTGCACCATTGCATTCTCTCCTGCCAATTAAAATGCACCTCCCCTCAACAGCATGAAGATTTATCAAGTTAATGCTAGTTAACAAGTAATCAGCTAGTTGCTTAAAATGCTCATGACATTCCTAAGGAAAATAGGCTGCATTCCGATGAACATTTTTAAAATATCAATGGACAGGGAAGCAGTGCAAGACAGCCGAACACATATTCGTATAACGAACTGGAGTGAAGACCTTGTTGGCCAGTTAGCCTCACAATTATAATGCAGATAACATGGGAGCTTGAAATGGAAGAATGCCCAACATTAGACATTTCTTTGTGAATGGCGTCAGATCTCGGGGGACACAACATTTACTTTGATCTAAATTAGAGGGAATGTACATCTCAAACAGCTAAGGCAAACAGTTAAGGATTTATCTCCTATTGTGGCAACAACACTAACAATATGCCTTTTCCAGAAGTCAGCAAATGAGAAATATAGGATATACAAGGCCGAGTTGCACAATTTTGAGGATTAACAGTCTATGTAGTGCTAGTTACATAAAGGACATTTTTGTTATATGAAAGACTATCAACAGGCATCAAAATGGCATAGTAGTCAGCAAGATTTAAAAGCAATAGATCATTCCTCTTTAATCTAGAGTTCACAGACTAGACAACTAAATAAAGCATACTGTAGTGCAGCTAGTTTCAAAAGCTTGCTTGAAGTCACAAACCACATCAGTAGTGACCAACTAACCCCTATACAGTAATAAGATAATTGTTTCAAAGTATACGAGTATATAAAGACATAAGACATCACGGGTTCCAGATGCCCAGAAAGCAAAACCTTTGGCACAGTATCCAACGTAGGGTGAATGGATATAAAGTTTTCAACAATATTCTACCCGGAGGTTAGCCCCGTGTTGGCTACTTTTGTGAAGAAATTCTTCTTGCGATCAGTACTAAATCCAACTCTCACCAGTCTGAACCTTGCTAAAGCATGCCAAGATTTACCAGTTCCATGCTGCTAATATCTTAAACTTCTGCAAGGTCCGAGTTCAATCTTTGTTCAAAGCTGAACAGCATCAATTCCTGTACCCTTGCCTAAAACTCAGACCCCTCAGGTAGTGTGTCAACCTCATGACTTAACTGCACTGGCACTGGTGTAAATATTTCCTTTGTGTCTTGACATGCAAAACAGAAGATACGTTTTGTCCAAAATGGTTTCGGTCCAACACACTCTAGCTCATCTCTCACTGAATTAACAATAAATTTGAGCATTCTATTTGCTGATTATTGGTCCACTGTGACTTGACCTGTTACCATGTTTGGGGATTGGTGGGGAGAAGGGCGGTGTTAGCCTTCTACATTGTCATTTACTTCCACTATTTCCTCCCAATATTTCCAAAGAACATGCACCCTGAAGTAAGACCACATCAGTGCCTTTTGTCAGTCATTGCTTACTTTTCCAGCATGCAATATGTAAATAGTAAAGTCTATCCTAGTTTCTTCCTTTGATTCAGGCTTTCAAAATTAAGAGGCAGCTGAGCAAGTTAAGAAAACAAGTTGCTTGAATCACAAACTTGAGAAATTGTGCACCTTAGAATATTCAGATAAATTTGGACAGAAACCAATAAAGATATTCCCAGCAATTTTCCCAAACACAAAAGATTTGGAAACCAAACTAGTGCCAGCATATTTGTGGATGTCAGACATTGCACCCTTGTTCAAGAAAAGGTACAGGAATAAGCAGGGAATTATAGGCCCCAATTATTTTAGGCAAACTAGAATCAACAGCATAACAAAGTGAGCAAATACAGCAAATACTATGGATAGGATGGCAGTGGTTAGCACTGTGCCTCACAGCCCCAGGAACCCTGGTTTGGTTCTTGACTTGGATCACTGTCTGTGCAAAGTTCTCCCCATATCTGTGTGGGTTTCTCCCCATATCTGGGTGCTCTGGTTTCCTCCCACAGTCTGAAAGATGTGCCGGTTAGGTGCACTGGTGTGCTAAATTCTACCCCTGTACCCGAACAGTCACCAGAATGTAGCAGATAGGGAATTTTCACAGTAATTTCATTGGAGTGTTAACGTAAGCCTATATGTGTCATTAATAAATAAAAACTAATTTAGCTTTAAGTTTAAGTTTTTTGAGGAAATCAAAATGGATAGATAAAAAGAAGATAGTTGACCTTGATATTTTTAGGATTTTTTTGTTTCAATGGTGGTGAACAAAAAAAAAACAAAAAAAAAAATCAGCTTGTCAAATGACTTTGCTCTGAATGACTCAGTTGTTTGACTTACTCACTGTACACTTTCAATGTGCTGTTATTCTGTTCTTTTCTAGCGAGGTAATAAATTAAATCATACTGTAGTGAATGATAAACTGTACTGGATTAAAAAGGTTAATTAATATAAAGAATTGTTAAAATATGTACTCACAATACACCAGATAACAAAGGAGATCTCAAACTTGTGAGGAAAACTGAATATTGCCAGGCCAATATAAGCAAAAACACAAGTCTCTGAAAAAAAAAGTTCCATGTTATTGGATAAAAACGCTATTAACAAGATATTAAGATAGTGGTGCAACCTAGCAAGGCTTTGCAAACTGCTCTTTTGCCTCAATGTAAGCATGAAATTCCTCTTGTCCTGTCAAATGTAATGAGGCTTTAATGATCTGGAGGTGGGGCGGGCTGTTAACGCGCAAATAAGTGCAGCGTGCAGGAATGGGACGGCCGTATTTATGGGGGATTTCAATCTACGTATAGATTGGTCGACCCATGTTGGACGCGGAGGGCTCGAGGAGGAGTTCTTGGAATGCTGCCGGGATAGTTTCCTTGAACAGTGTGTGTTGGAGCCGACGAGGGAGCGAGCTATCTTGGATCTGGTGTTATGTAATGAGGCGGGTAGAATTAGGGACCTTGCGGTGAAGGATCCTCTTGGGGAGAGTGATCATTGTATGGTGGAGTTTCTGGTGCAGATGGAGGAGGAGAAAGTGGGTTCCCGGACGCGCGTCCTTTGTTTGAACAGAGGGGAGTACGGTAGGATGAGAGACGAATTGGCGAATGTGGACTGGGGGAGCGCGTTGGAAGGTACGTCTGCTGAGGAGCAGTGGAGAATCTTTAAGGAGATCTTTCTTGGTGCGCAGCAGAAATTTATTCCGATGGTCAAAAAGGACAGTAGGAGGAGAGGTAATAAGCCGTGGATAACGAAGGAGGTGAAGGAAAGTGTTAAATTAAAAGCGGAGGCGTTTAGAGTAGCTAAGAGTAGTGGGTGAGGATTGGGAGAGGTTTAAATGTCAACAAAGATTGACAAAGAAGTTGATAAAGAAGGGTAGGAGAAACTATGAAGCTGGGCTAGCGCTTAATATAAAAAAAGGATAGCAAGAGTTTTTATAAATATATAAAAAGGAAGAGGCTGGCTAGGGTGAACGTTGGTCCCTTACAGGATGAGAAGGGGGACTTAGTGGTAGGGGATGGGGATATGGCTGAGGTCCTGAATAACTTTTTTGTTTCTGTCTTCACGGAGGAGGACGTGAATAATTTGCCGGGTGTTAGAGATGGAAAGGGGGTAGGACTGGAGGGTCTTAATGACATTACTGTTACGAGAGAGGCGGTGCTCGACAGACTGGAGGGGCTGATTAAGAAATTAAGAACATAAGAAATAGGAGCAGGAGTAGGCCATCCAGCCCTTCGAGCCTGCCCTGCCATTCAATAAGATCATGGCTGATCTGTCGCTGCTCAGTTCCACTTTCCCGCCCTCTCCCCATAACCCTTAATCCCCTCTCCTATCAAAAACCCATCAACCCGCGTCTTAAAAATATTTAGCGAGGCAGCCTCCACCACTTCAACGGGCAGAGAATTCCAGAGATTCACCACCCTTTGAGTGAAGAAGTTCCTCCTCAACTCCGTTCTAAACCGCCCCCCCCTTTATCTTGAGGCTGTGCCCCCTAGTCCTACTGTCCTTTCTGAGCGGGAAGAGTCTCTCCACCTCTATCCTATCCATCCCATTCATCATCTTATACGTCTCAATGAGATCTCCCCTCATTCTTCTAAACTCTAACGAGTACAAGTGATTGTGGACAAGTCGTCAGGACCGGATGGAATGCATCCGAGGGTTCTGAAAGAAATGGCAGAGGTGATAGCGGATGCCTTGGTGGTTATTTTCCAGAAGTCGCTGGATTCCGGGGAAGTGCCGGAAGATTGGAACGCGGCTAATGTTACGCCGTTGTTTAAGAAGGGTGCCAGGCAAAAGGCAGGGAATTATAGGCCAGTTAGTTTAATGTCTGTTGTAGGTAAAATGTTAGAATCCGTCATCAAGGAGGAAATAGCGAGGCATCTTGAGAGGAATTGCTTGATAGAGCGGACGCAGCACGGTTTCATTAAAGGGAAGTTGTGTCTGACAAATTTACTGGAGTTCTATGAGGATGTGTCTAGGGTGGTGGATAGAGGAGAGCCGGTGGATGTGGTCTTTCTTGATTTTCAGAAGGCGTTTGACAAGGTACCTCAAGAGGTTATTGCAGATGGTAAGGGGGCATGGAGTTGGGGGTAGGGTGTTAGCGTGGATAGAGGATTGGTTGTCAAATAGGAGGCAGAGAGTGGGGGTTAATGGGTGCTATTCGGATTGGCGGTTGGTGACTAGTGGAGTGCCCCAGGGGTCGGTGCTGGGGCCTCAGCTATTTACCATTTATATAGATGATCTGGAGGAGGGAACCGAGTGTAGGGTGTCGAAATTTGCTGATGACACCAAGATTGGTGGAACGGCAAATTGTGCGGAGGGTGTGGAGAGTCTACAGAAGGATCTAGATAGGCTGGGCGAATGGGCCAGGAACTGGCAAATGGAACTTAATGTTGGCAAGTGCGAGGTGGTCCACTTTGGTAGGAATAATGGTAGGAAGGATTATTACTTACATGGCGAAAAACTGCAGCAGGCGACAGTGCAGAGGGACCTTGGGGTCCTTGTGCATGAGTCGCAAAAACCCAGCTTGCAGGTGCAACAGGTGGTCAGGAAGGCAACTGGGATGCTGGCCTTCATAGTGAGGGGGATTGAATATAAAAGTAGGGAGGTCTTGCTGCGGCTGTATAGGGCATTGGTGAGGCCGCAGTTGGAGTACTGTGTGCAGTTTTGGGCGCCGTACTTATGCAAAGATATTTTGGCCTTGGAGGGAGTGCAGAGGAGGTTTACTAGGCTGATACTGGAGTTGAGGGGGTTGAGCTATGAGGAGAGGCTGAATAAACTAGGCTTGTACTCGTTAGAGTTTAGAAGAATGAGGGGAGATCTCATTGAGATGTATAAGATGATGAATGGGGTGGATAGGATAGAGGTGGAGAGATTCTTCCCGCTCAGAAAGGATAGTAGGACTAGGGGGCACAGCCTCAAGATAAAGGGGGGGGCGGTTTAGAACGGAGTTGAGGAGGAACTTCTTCACTCAAAGGGTGGTGAATCTCTGGAATTCTCTGCCCGTTGAAGTGGTGGAGGCTACCTCGCTAAATATTTTTAAGATGGGTTTTTGATAAGAGAGGGGATTAAGGGTTATGGGGAGAGGGCAGGAATGTGGAACTGAGCCACGACAGATCAGCCATGATCTTATTGAATGGCGGGGCAGGCTCGAAGGGCTAGATGGCCTACTCCTGCTCCTATTTCTTATGTTCTTATGTTCTTACCTATACGAAAAGTGTGGATAGCATGAACACAATTCCTAAAGAACGCAACACAAAACAAACTGATAACATAATTAGGTAAAGCAAGATGATTGTATAATAATTGATGTTGCTTTTGAGGCTGAGGCATGTTGCGGGAGTGCAGCTGAGGTAGACTTAGTCAGCACCTGATACGGTCCAATACCTGACAGACAGGTGCTGCACTAGAAAGAAAAATAATTATTCTTTTTCCAGCACAAAGCTGAAGAGCAGAACTTTCTTCAAAAAGTTGAAATTTAAATAATTGCATTTAAATTCCAAAAGCATGATGTATTGTGCTCACTTCTTCAACTTCATATATTGAAAATTCCTGATCCTGAGATATAGGCACCTTTCAGTGGTACAAATATGCTAAGGATACAGGTGTTTTAACAGCTCTACTATCCCAGTGGCTCGGAAACAAGCATAGCACAGCAAAACCCAAGAAAAAGACGTAATGAAACATCAAAGATAGCTTCATTTTACATAAATATCATTGAAAGAATATTATATTTATATACAAAAAGATCATTTGCATGGAAAGGGCCTTCATTTTTTTTCAAGGTGTTAATTTTTTTGAAAAATATTGCTGTCATACTAGGATATTAAAGTCAAATAATCTGCTGACATTTTTCAAATTGGATTAAAGTTAGTTACTTTTTCAGCCAAATTAAAATCATGTTACTGCAATTTAAAAAAAAATCCACACAATTGTGAAGACCATTGTAATATAAGCCTCCCCTAAAAATACATACCACACATAAAAGCAACAGTGCGCAGTGTCTGCTGCATTAGGATTTGAGTAACTGGAGAAAGGTTATGGTGAGCGTAGTGCGACATCACGATGCCAGAAAATAGAATCGCCATGATTCCTAAATATAAACAAGGAAACAAGATTTTGACACAAAATTTTTCAAAAATTCCTAAAATGGCAGTTAATTACTGCAACTGTTAATTCCAATGCTAGTATATACAGTCATACAGATTTACAGCATGGAAACAAGCCCTTCGGCCCAACTTGTCCATGCCAGCCTTAATGATAATGATGCAGGAATAATACAGCAGCTTGTCTTTTACTTTCAGCAAGTTTATTCTATATACAGCTCACTAGCTTATGGTTTCCCCACACCAACTGTTCCAGCTTTGTCCATTTCTACTCTGAAGTTGAGCCAAGAATTATCACCAGTCTTTAATAAGGCAATGTAACAATGTAATTGCCAAAGCATGCACTTGCTGATACATCAGCACAGCTATGAAACAATTAATGACAAAAATTCACCATAGAATATGGGCATTTTTGTTTTGTGAAATGGATGAAGTTGAAAAAGATTCAATCATCACACATGGCTGCAAAAATCTGGCCCGGATTTGTGGCCAGCAGTAAATGAATGGTACATACCACTGATTATGCTTGCCCACAGGATTCCTCTGAGTTTTCATACTGCAATATGCAGTTGTCAGCCAGTCTAAACAACATGCTGCCTTCTACAGGGAATCTGGGACCTGTGCGATCAGGGCAAATGGCAGAGTATATCCTCAACCAAAAGTAGTGACAAATCCTTATTGAGCTCTGTAGGTTAAGCCAGGAAGCATAACTTAGAATGGTTAATTCAGTGAAAATCATCTCCAAAAAAATAGAAAGGCAAATAAATGAGAAAGATTGAAGAAACAAAGAAAAAGCCAAAGCCAAATATTAACAGAGGGATCTGGGTGTTCAGGCCCACAGTTCCCTGAAAACGGCAACTTAGGTGGCCAAGATGATTAAGAAAGCAGATGGCATGTTTGTCTTCATCAGTCATCAGACTCCTCTGATAAAGGGGCAGTGCTACGAAATCTTGTGCTACCAAATCAACCTGTTGGACTTTAACGTGGTGTTGTGAGACAACATACTTCATCAGTCGGGGCATTGAGTACAAGAGTTGAGAAGTCGTGCTGCAGTAACATGAAACCTTGGTTAGGCTGCATTTGGAGGATTGCGCACAATTCTGGTCACCATACTACCGGAAGGACTGGAAGCTTTGGAGGGAGCAAAAAGAAGGTTCACCAAAATGTTACCTCATCTCAAGGGTGTTGACTATGATGAGACGTTGAATAGACTGGGATTGTTTTCACTGGAAAGACTGAGGCTGAGGGGAGACCTGAGAGGTCTGCAAAATTATGACAGGCATAGACAGTATGGATAGTCAGAGGTTTTTTCTTAGGGTGGAAGTGTCAATTCCAAGGGGGAAAGTTTAAAGGAGATGTGCAGGGTAAGTGGTGGGTGCCTGGAACACGCTGCCAGAGGTGGTGGTGGAAGCAGGTATATTATCAACATTTAAGAAGCATCTGGATGGTTACATGAGGGAGGGAAGGAATAGAGGGATATGGACCAAGTAAGGACAGAAGTTTGTTTTTCGTTTATTTAGGGCATTATGAACGGCACAGGCTTGGAGGGCTGAATGGCCTGTTCCTGCGCTAGTAGTTCTTGGTTCTTTTTTAAATTTTCCATAAAGTCCCCAATAATTATTGAAATGTGAAGGAATGGAACTCCATATTTATTAAAGTGAACTTTTAGTATCCGTAGAGGTTATTTGACACACATCAAAACTTACTGCACAGTTGAAAAACAACATGCACTGACTTATTTTGCCATGATTAATGAGTAAAAACCACTATACCATGTCCTTCCAAGTTTTTGAATGAATTTTTTCAGTGAGGTGCTGTAATGGAAAAGCATCTGAAGGAGCTTGGAAAGTTGGACAGAAACTTGCAGATTTCTGTATTTACTTATGTACATGCTCTGTGTCAGAGGTTGCTGTCTGATTTACAGCTTAGTAACGGTCAGCATTGATAAAGCGTACTTGTCATTACAAAGACAAAATTCAGGCCAGAAACTCACCTCCATCCCCACACAGCACATCACAAAGATGTGCATCATACTGAATATTAAATCAGGATCATTCCAGCAATGCACGGATCATACTGAAAAGCTTTACCAGAGACTGCCACAAACTAAGTAATTTATAATTGTAAATAAGCTACGAGCAAAGACAGACTTTGATCTAATTTTTTTTTTGTATTTGAACATTTATTTATATCTTCCAGACATTAAAATTAGCACGCTATCTTAATCAAATGCACTTTTTTAACCAACTCCCTATGATTTCAACAACAGAAATATTACTTACAAGTGGACTGAAACATGTAATTTCCTTAATGTAGCATCTTAATTGCCCAAGCAAGATTAACCAAATCAAATGTTGCTCCAACAATTACATTTTATCATAGTGTTCTATATTTCTTAAAGTACTAATTCCATCTAGATATTCTTGGAACAGTATACACTTTGAATATCTATTCCATGAAAGAAAACTCTTAGGTAAACCTTGTGTATCACATACACAATTGTAAAAGTTATTGAATGAAGTTTCCCAATGAAACAAAATAAAAAACAACTGAAAGGCAACATTGTAAAACTTAGGAAAGGGAAGAAACGTTATTTGAAGGCTGTCAGAGAAAGAGTGCTAAGTTGTTTTATCCTATTTGTTTGTTACCATTGTTCAGTAATTATCAAGTGTACTTTGAGCTGGAAACATGAAGTTAATTTGAATATTAATGATTTTAATGTATCTGCTCCTTATAACATTATTACCAGCATCAGTGGCTTAACAGGTTAAGGTTTATGAAGAGCTGAGCCAAACAAAAAGCCAAGAAAATCCCAGATTTCATTTCCAATTTGCACTCTTAGTTGAGAGATATTGGACGAGTATAGATGACCTACACAAGGAAACACTTGACTGTGGAAGGTATGCGGAACAGTTATTGATCTCCCCCAACAGTAAATAATTCTAAACAAGAGATTGCACCGGTGGTTTTTGAGAATCTAAACGAGGTTGGCTTTAACCATAAAAAGTAGTTTCTTATTGTTGATGACCACCAATACTGTCTTAGCACTCAAATTATAAAGACTGGAAAAAAAAAATCAAGATAAAGAGAGACAACTCAAGATTTTATCGTAACAAATAAATGTGTTTAGAAAAACTAGACAACTTGGTTTTAATTATTACAAATTAGTTAATTGATGTATTTCAGCATTAATTTTACTTCAATCTTCCAAATTTGCTATTAAGATCATTCATTGAAACTGTAAAAACATGACTAATAACAAAAGGTTTCAATGTACTAAGATTAAAATACTACTTGAAACTTCATATCAAAATAAATGACTGATAAGGTTTCAACTCGGAAATATGATCCAATTATGGAAACACACAAACCTACTGTGTATATATGTACATAAAGCTTATCTACAACACACTTATCTCACTTAAAACTTACTAATCTTTAACACCTTCCAATTCTGATGAAAAGTTTCTTGGAGAACGAATACTATCTGACCTGCTGAGTGATTCCAGTACTTTCAATTTTTATTTCAGATTTCCAGCAATCATAGTAATTTGCTTTCATTAAGGCACAAAGTTTTGTGTTTAGATGAATTTTAAAACATCAATGTTTGCCTTGGTAATTGCACTTGGCCTTCAGGGCAAATAATATGTTTGTTCATTTTCTTTACATTATTCGTGTAACTATGGCCTAAACTTTCCCATTAGTGGGATCTTACGGTCCCATCGACAGAAACCTCCCAGTAGTGGAGGGTGCAAACGAGAGGAAAATCCTGCTGCCAGCCAATGATGGGGTGATAGAAACAGCATTTGCACTGATGAGACTTCCAATCGCAATGTGTCCAGGCTCTTTCTGATGATGCGATCAGATTCATGCCCAGGAAACATGCGAACCTGATTAAAATGAATTTGAAACCATTAGCATCTACTACTTTTGCCCTCATTGAATCTTCCCATCCATGCCAGCATGAAACCACTGCTCTTTAAAAACAGGAACCAGGTGCCTGCCAGGAAGGGAGGAGGAAATAGGCATCACTGGCTGAGTGAACACCCGAGAGATGAAGGGGACAGTCGGGGGGAAGGGGGGACATGGTTGGTGGCACTGCGCGAGAGAGTTGGTAGTCTATAGCATAGTGGAAACACTTTCATTACAGGTGATATTCCAATCCAGCCTGACCCTGTCGTCATCTGCTGCATGTGCGCATTCGCATTAAAGGTTAGCAGTCCACAAAGAACCCTGGGCAGATTCTATTTCAGAGAAAAGTGCCAAGGACGGCAATTGCACCATCCTTCTGCCAAAGCTACTTCTAGCTAACTCATTAAGGAAGCTCTTAAGATACCATTTCAACATAATTGCCACATTCAGAAGATGTAAATAAACTTATATCAGTTTGCTGGTTTTAGTATTTAAACTCTTCATTCCTGTGTCATAAGTAATACGTGGACAAATTTTACAATTTACGTAACAATGCCCATTTATCTCAACTTTTCATTGTGCCCATTCACAAGTGCATTTTGACAGCCACGTCAGATCTGAGCACACCAATTCTATTTTGCATTTTATTCCTTTTTAGCAAAAAACAACACCCTTTGTCTTTACTCTTTCTAGTTTCCTCTCTCTTCTGTCATTGGGCCTCTTTTCATTTCTCCCCTCTTAGGTACTCTGCTCCAAATCACCTCTCCAATCCTTCAGTGTTTTTTTAACCATCTTATTCTCCTCTGCCATCCCAAACTTGATTCCATCTTAGGTAAGCCCACATCACCTCTCAGCATCCTCTGAAGGGTACATCAAGGCATTCAGCATTGTCACCTTACAAGGAGTCCCAACTGCTCCTTTTTACATATCTTGTTGACCTTCCCACCCAGCATGCTGGCTGGGGTCTAGCCTTGCCAGTCTTCCGTCTAACCCACCCCTCCCATTGTTGACCCTATGAATTGTCAGCAAGGATCATCTGTCACTACCCACCACCATTTGGTCATCAGCCTGAATTTCATATGCAGTTCAGTATCAAAGTTTGCTTTAAAATAATCCTGTGAAGTATCTTGATATTGCATTACAATAAAGGCACAATACAAATACAAGTTATTATGAGTAAATTAACTTTGATGTTTTCCATTATGTAAGATGTAAAGTGAATCTTTTAACTTTGCCATAGCCTTATAATGCATCACAAAGAAATTATGATTTTATGATTGGCCTATTCTGTTTACTCCAATTTACTTTCATTCCAGCCAATCATTGCAGCATTAAGAACATAGGCATTAAGAACAATTGTAAAAATTCTGTGGGAATTACCATGGTTTTAATTGGCTAACCTTCTCACAGGAAAACACAAGAGGATCAAAAAAGAGCCACTTGATAATCACAGCAAGAGCTGCAAAAGGAAGTTGAACACAAAACACGCTGCAGGTTTACAATCTGAATGCAGATAAGGGAAATTGGTGTATTGACCAAATGAAAACAAGAAAACACATTGGGATGCATTGGTTAGACTGCACCTGGAGTACTATGTGCAGTTTTGGTCTCCTTCAGGAAGTAAATTATTGCCATAGAGCAGTTGCAACAAAGGTTCATCAGGCTTGTTCTGGCAATGACGGGATTGTCTTATGAAGAGAGAGGTTGGGCAAACTGGGCCTGTATTTTCTAGAGTTTTGAAGAATGATCTCATTGAAATCCACAAAATATTTAAAAGGAATAGACAGATAAGATGGCTTCCCTTGGTTGGGGAGTCTAAAACCAGGGAACACAATTTCAAAAAAAAAAGAGGGATGCTGCTTAGAACCAAAATGAGGAAAGATTTCTTTTCACAAGGAGTTGTGAATATTTGGGATTCTGATACCCGAGGGCTGTTAAAGTGCAGTTGTTGAATATATTGAAGATGGAAATTGATAAATTTCTGATTAACAGTAAAGTAAAGGGTTTTGGAGAAAATGTGTTGAAAAGGCATTGAAGTGTCCAATCAACCATGATCATACTGAATGGCAGAGTGGGTTTGATGAGCTAAATGGCCTAGCCCTATGTTCCTCTGGATGATTACCAGAAGACTGTACTAGAACTTCACAAGTTAATAAAAACATTTTAGCCTTTAAAGATTCAGTTACATTTACTTTCTAAACACAAAAAATGACATACCTCTTTAAAACTGCTTTAAGCATGCCTATAGACAAAGTATATGGGTAATGTAAAATAAAATGCAATGCCATTAAGTAGTAACATTCTGAACCTCCTCAGTGATTTTCTCTTCAAACAAATCTTTTACATTCTCATTATAGGGTAAAGATCAAGGAATTATTTTCATACACATTTAAGATGATGAACACTTACCAGACAACTTTATACCCTCTGCAAGTCCATAGGGAAGGTAAGCAAAGATTATCATCATCCCAAACTCGAGGGATGGAGTCTTTCGGAGGTCTATATGCTTTAACAGGTAAATACTTTGATATTAAGAAAAATGAATGCTTACTTATTTAGGCACACAAGTATAAATAAGCAATTTTAGCTTGTGAGTTGTGTTCAGTCCCCAGTTTTGCATATCCAAAATCCCCACTCCAAATTGAAGGTGATGGTGGGAGGGGGGCAGATATCAAAGTTCTATTTATGGTGGGAACAGCACCAAGTGCAAGTTCCACTCCAAGCCACACACCATCCTGACTTGGAACTATAACATCATTTCTTCACTGTCACTGGGTCAAAATGCTTCAGCTTCCCCTGCAATATTCGTGGATGTACTTGCACTGCATGGACTGTATCAGTTCAAGGAGGCCAATCATGTCAATGGTAGCTAGGGAATAAGCAATTAATGCTGGCCTAGCCACATCCCGTGAAAGAGTAAATTTAAAAAAAATTATCAAGTTGTTACTCTTTCCCTTGATAGTACCTTACACTAAAAGGGTATTGTATATCCAGACAGTCTAAGTATGCAAGATTTCATAGAATCCCTACACTGCAGAAGGAGGCCAACCGGTCATCCGATCAATTATGCACTGATTCTTACCCAGGCATACCCCAGAACCCCAAATATTTCCCTCGCTCATCTATATATCTAGGGACAATTTAGCATTGCCAATCCACCTAACCTGCATATTTTTGAACTGTCAGAGGAAACCTACACAGACACATGGAGAACATGCAAACTGTGCACAGTATCCTCTGCAGGGCTCATTCTGGGTCTTTAAAATAGTCACTCTGAAAGAATTAGAAGGGAAAAAGCAGTTCTAATTTCAGAGTAACAATGAGGGTAAAACTGGCAAAACCATCCAAAGTTAGTGATTTAAATCACTTTGTTGGATGGTTCCCAACCCAGCACAATTTCAAAAAAAAATTATTTACTTCGGTCTTAAAATTACTAAGGCGATGCTCAGAATGGACCAGGCAAACCCAAATCTAATCTTTGCTTGGTCCAAAAAACAAATTCAAATTCCAAATGAATCCAATTCATGGTCCCTGCAAGAAAGGCAAACAAGATCCAAGTTGACAAGCCACTGCATCACATCTTGGGCTTGATCTGACACTTGATTTTAGCCAAAAGGCCAGCCCAGCGCAGTTGTTCAAGCAAAGCTAGCCCTTCTGGACAATTAGCAGTAAACCTAGAGGGATTACCCAGCACATCAATGGGGTACCCCCCAAATGTGATGCCGAAGAGCCAGGAAGTTACGGCTTCTTAAGATAGTTTGGTAAGAATTTTCAATTTAATTTTCAAAGAATTTTCTTTTTATCAAGTCATTTCTTTGCTTTTTTTTGTTAAAATACTGAATACCAAGAATATATCAACTGGAATGCTAATATTCCTGATAGGCAAAAAAAGATATCAATGCAGAGATGAGACCAGTGAGTGTTCCAAGTGCTGCAGATCCAAAAAACATCTTCAAGAAGTAGCCCAATGCTTGTAAGAAGGTCTGCCATCCACTTACATCAGGTGCATTTTCCCTGGCTAAACCTTCTGCTGTACTAGAATAAAGTATTTGGACATAGATTGTTAAAATAATGTTAAATTATTCAGCATTTGCATCACTTTGCAAGCTAACTAATATTTGTCAGAATTGATAAGAAACAGGATATATCCCTGGTCAGGGAAATTACATGCAAAATGTAAATTTTGCAAAATGTAAACTAAAAAGCCAAAATTAACAAACAGTCCAAGTATTATGAAAATAGCTTCACGATCTGTTCAGTGCAGTATCAGACAATTAATGTTCCAGAATAAATATCTGTTGTAACAATGTTGCAAATTTAATAACTCAATGTTCAATACACTGTAGAGGGATATAAAAATGGAAGAAGAGGAAATGAAAGCTTACTTTGTAAGAACTATAGAAACTGCATCATTGAGGATGCTCTCCCCGAATACCAACATGTTCAGAACAGGATCCACATTCAAAGCATTAAAAATGGCAATTGTTGCTACCGGGTCAACAGCCGATATTAGGGAACCAAATGCAAAACTGCAAAATATAAACAGTTTAAAAATTTCAATCATTTCTTATTAGAATAAATATTTATTCTAAAGAACTGCAAAAGATAGCTTTTGAATGGCAGTTTATATTTTTCAGCACAAGAAAAGCTAACTGAAAAATGCAGTATCATTTCAAACTGCAAGATAACACGGGTGTATATTATAGGAACATTTGAGTTGTGAGATTAAAACTTTTGCTCTTCAAAATCCTGCTGGCTAATCTTTCAAGGTTCATTGAGATTGGTTAGTTACACATTCAAGCTAAGTACCCAATACAAAGCAAGTCAGTCTGCAACAACTTGCTGTTGAAGGGAATGGCATGCTGCTACAATAACTTGGAATTAAGCACTGCTGAAGGGAAAGGGGGTAACCAGGAAGAAATGTGTTCGATCGTTGGATGCAAATTTTGGGATTTTCTCTGAAGAAAGTTTGCTCACTTTGTCACTCCAGCATACCGTCCTCTCAAAATAACTACCAATGTATTTTTGCTTGACAGGAGGTAACAGTCAGAGTAAATAAACATTCAGAAGATTTGGATGAGGAAGCCTGCCAAGGCAGAGTTGGCCAGCACTGCAACATATCAAGTAGTTAGACAAAGAATGCAAGGTAGCTAGAATTTTCCTCCATCTTGCCGCAACTTAACTGAGGCTCTTAAAAACAGTTCTCTTCCAAGGTTTACATGCATGCCCATACTGCTGCAGGAGATAATTTAATTGGAATGACTGAAATTAGTGAAATGACATCATTTGACTAGCTGGAAAACTGGCTTTACAAAGCAAGCATATCTGACAGTTATCTTACAAAATGCATGTTTACTTATGCAATGTTATCTGGCCACTAATTTGTATTCTCATTTCAGATGAGCACCATCAACTGATTTACAACAGGTTATTGAACATTCTCAATTTTTTTTCCAAATCTTGGTACAAATTAATTCTACTTGGGTTTTACAGTAACCATGGTGGTCAACTAGGCCCAGCTTCAAAATCAGGTTGAGCAGCTAACACAAAATGTTAATCATCCTATGCAAACAGTAAACAAAGTTTGCTGATGGATGTTTATTCATGTGCAAAATCAAGAGTAATCTGTACATATGGATTGTGGCTAGTTAGTATGCATTTTATTACCCAATTTACTACAGGCTATTTTGTAAGACTGCAGTTTTATTCCCAAACAAAATACCCTTGATAACACCAAACAGTGCAAAAGCACAATTTGTTAGCAACAACAAATTCAAGGAAAACACTTCACATGATTTATCTAATTGTTAACTGTTCATTTTACTTGCGTTTCGACAAGCACAAAGAATAACAGGCCATGAGATACCATCATAACTCTGAATGAAAAGCATCTAAAACTTTCTAACAAATAACTGAGCCTTTCTTAATTGCAAATGCATTGTTTGATGTGCTGAGTTATTGTGGATTACGTATTCCCACTCTGACCACTAATCTGCACGTCGTTATCTATCTGAATATTGCATACAATGGAACTCAATGCCCTTAGAGAGGGAAAATATTAACCAATAATGCCAATTGGAAAGCCTGTATTCCAATAGAAAAAGATGAAGATCTCACTCAATTGTAACATTTTTACAGTAAAAAAGTCTGTAGTCTTTGATGTGGTATCCTCTCAGAATCATCCACGAAAAGCTTAAAACTTTCTACATAATCTATGAAACGTTATGACTACTGGACTTTATAAGATAGTCATATTTTCACCAGTGGGTGCCTTGCTACTGGAAGCCCATTCAAAATTGCTCAGAAAATTGAATGAAGAGGACATTGAAAATTCATCCTGGTACAGCAGAGAGGAGAGCCTGTTGAATAGCGGGCATACATAGTGGGACTTTAAATATAAGACCACTCGTCTGCTCAGAATGTGCTTTAAAGTAATATATGGTTGTGTTAACTAGTTACTGGGGGTATCTTTTTTGGGGCATTTTATGGTACTGATTATATACTCATTAATACTTTATGAAATGGATTTTAAATTGGTTTGTTTCATTAAAAGTCTTACGATGTGAAACCTTGCTATGTGATTCCTTAGTGTTGGTCACTAGGCATTTTTAAATCCTTCTTTAAAAATGTACTGGTCTCTGTCAAAACCCACAGAAAGTTATGATTAATAAAATGATTAATTTTATTGTGATTAATAAAAATTGTGAAAGCTCTTGAATGTGTTTTTAAATTCTCCAGAAACATCTTCAGATTAATGAATAACTCCCATCATCACATCTCACCTCTTGAAAAGAGGTTATGTTATAGTGATTGAACACGCTCATTTCTGACAGCACTCAAGTTGGCAATATTAGGGCCTGAAAATGATTTAAAATGCCAAATGCACAAATTCAAACATTATTCGATCAAGTGTAAAATGATCCATTTACAGAATGATAATGTGCAAAATAATTACCTGTCTGTCACTGTGAGTTTATAGATAACTTCAGCCTAAAACGAGAGGGAAGTGAAATAAAAGATCAGAAGTATACTTCTTTTTCTAAAAATCAAAGTTTTGTGACTATTTTGCCATAGCAAGATAATTGATATTATTTATATTAAAGCTAAACATAGCTATCAAGAGGTTAAATTCGCAGAAAGCAATGCTGCAAGACAAGGACTAAAATTGTTATTTAAGTGTCCACTGTCAAGAATGATTGAGACAAGAGCCGGCTTGGCTTAGTGTTGGCATTTACTTCTGACTCAATTTTCAGTCGACAACCTTAGTATATATAATCTTAATCAACACTTAAGATCATACAGGACTCCACTGGCATTCTGATCAACCAGGTTGACAAATGGAATATTCCAGAGGCCTACTCAAAAAAGACCAGCTGAGTTCTGCTAGCGTCCTGACCAGCAACCTATCCTCAAACACCAATAACCACCAAGTCATATTAATTTGCATTTTATCTCATGGTTGCTTGTGGGACTTTAAGGTGTGCAAGTTGCATGCCCCATTGACCTACAATACAATAGTTGCTACACTTCAGAAATGTGCCATCAACTTGTGAAGCACTTAGTAACATCTTGAAGATGTGAAAGGTACCATATCAATGCAACATACCTTGCACTAGGTACAGTGCAGAATTTTTGTAGAAGGTGAATAGATAGCATGTTAGTCAAGATCAAATTAGACGATAATCGCCAGTTCGTGGGGAGCATTTTTTCAGCCATATTTGAACTGAGATGACTGACTTATAATGGAAAGTGGACATTGCTGGATTTATCTGCCTTGTTGCAACCGCAACGCCCTCTTCAGCCTCAGATGCATTCCCATTGCCCTCTTCAGGGTATGTCTAAGCCTCCTCTTCTAACTGTAGCATGGTGTCTCCCCTTCCAAAATATAATTGGGCTGTATAACATTATTACTTTGGAAAGTCTAGTGGAGACCTACAATAGCATACATTCTGACCTATCCAAGTAGCAGCATTTTTATTTTAACAGGTTTACGGTGTATTAACAACAGACTGAAAAATTCTAATACTTCCAAAATATCCATTTGGTTCATCTAGATATTTCATGAAATCATGATTACATTGTTGACTGTTGCAGAATAAGTATATTACAGTAACTTCTAACAACTCAGCTTTACTTTATTTATTAGTGTCAGAAGTAGGCTTACATTAACACTACAAAGAAGTTACTGTGAAAATCCCGTAGTCGCCACACTCCGGTGCCTCTTCAGGTACACTGACGGAGAATTTAGCATGACTTATGCACCTAACCAGCACATTTTCAGACTGTGGGAGGAAACTGGAGCGCTCGGAGGAAACCCACGCATACAGAGGGAGAACACGCAGAACAGACAGTGACCCAAACCAGGAATCGAACTTCGTTCTCTGACTCAGAGGCAGCAGTGCTAACCATTGTGCCACCCTATTCTATAGATAGTCAGGGTGTTTGGGGGGAATGCTGCTCAGATGCTGGAAGAGCAGGATAATTACTCATTTTGGCCATATAGTGTTTACTTAGGATACAGCAATGGATGTTTGTTTATAGATGTCAATTTCCTGTGGATTAAGTTAATTGACACGGTCATGTGATAATGTGGTTAATGTGCAGAGCTGGGCTATAGCAGAGAGAAAAGTTAAGCATTTGCTGTTGGAGTTCTGCTGAAGTCAGAGGGACTTGCAGGTTGTTCCCGAGAATTCGCTCTCTCTCCACAAAATCTCTCTTTGAAAGCTTCAAGATTCTTAACACAATTTATAGCAAATATGCCTGAGTTTGCTAGCTATTTATTTAAAAGTGGTTTTGATCTTTGCATGAATGGGGTTTATTTGGAACTGGAACAGTCATAAGCTAGAAAGTAAAGCTGCTTACTTTCATTTGTAAATATTCTTTAACTGTTAATGGTTAAGCTGATTAGTTTCCTAGAGTTATATTTAAACTTTGTTATTAAATAAAATTATTTTTACTATAGAAAATCCATACTTTGTCAGTGGAATCACGCCTGGAGAGATACATCCAACCCTCACGTTTATGCTAAAAAAAATGTTGGGGTTTAGTCTGGTTTCCTAAAATAACTTGCACTTCTGGTCCAGCACCCCAATAATGTGGTGCTGATAGGGTACAGGTTCATGTAACTAACAGAGCTCATTCCTTTCTTTTAGGGATACCATACTGTTGAAGGTACCTCATTGTAACATGGTTCCACTAATGAGGCCTTGCACTGTTGGAAGCACAGATTGAAAAACTGCAGTGCCATCACCTGCTGATTTTCATGGAAAAAGTGAACAAGTCATTAGTTCTGGTAACAAAAAAGCACTTCAGTCAGCTAATATATGCAGTGATTGATGTCAATGAGACAACTAGAAAGAAGCTGGCTGCATTTTTCAAAGCCTTAATGAAACTGATCTGTGTCAGAGTGCATGCACCTCATGTGAAACCAACATATCCTAGCTGTAAAAAACAGGCGACATGATTCTGCTACATAATTTGCACAAAGCTTCCACCATTCATGTGCCAAGCATAGACATCCACAGCCAGAACATATCATCAGAAATATCCCATTATACTCTTTTGCTGAAGCAGTGTTATATCAATCTATAAAGTCTAAACAATGGTTTCAGTAAATTAGGGATGATGATGTAGTATTCTTTTAACCACAGTTCACATCAGTCTAGCCACATATATTTTTATATTTGAGTTTCCTTTCAATTCTGAGTTTATAATTTCTAAGCACACGCGCAGGTCATGAGTCATGTACATGTCTGTGCATTCACATGATGCTCTGAATTTCTCCCACAAGCATAAATTCAAGCAGAAAATTAAGATTTAATCAAGGTTGTAAGTTATTGCAGTCAACACTCACCTTACCGAGAAAGTACACTCCACCACCTACAATGAAAGCAGATATTGCTGTGCCAAATACTGCAAAGAGGGTAATGGAGCCAATATTTTGGAAGAAGTTGCCCTGAAAATGAAAACAATGACCAATAAAACATAGATTCCATCTTTTCACGAGATATGGGAGTTGCTAGCAATGCCAGCATTTATTACCCAAACCCAATTGCCCTTCAGAAGGTGGTGGTGAGCCACCTTCGAGTCGCTGTGGTCCTGTATTGTTGGAACACCCACAGTACTGGTAGGAAGGGATTTTCAAGGACTTTCACCCAGTAACAGTAAAGCAATGATGATATAATTCAAAGTCAGGATGGTGTTGGACTTTGAGGGAATGATGTCAAAGCACAATTAGCCATGTTTATGAGCTACAGAATGCAACAAGTTATACAAATAATGCGGGGGGGCGGGGGGAAGAAACACGTAATCTAAGTGCAGAAGTGGTTGCGTTCTCACGAGCTCCAGTGCTACTCATCTTTTAATCCGTTTTTTATCCTGATGCACAGTCCACAATTACTCGATTCTGATGTGTATAATCTGTGCTATCATCCTGGAAGATCGTCACTGAAGTTTGGTGAAGGGAAACAGAGTTATGTCAAGAAAATCCTTTTTTGATCAAGATGCTCAGAGATGGGCAGGACTTAGTTCGCAGTGGCAGTCTTGATGGTGAGTGGGCCTATCATAGACTCAGAATCCCTACAGCATAGGAGGTATTCATCTGGCCCAACGGCTGTGTACTAAGTCTGACAGAGCATCTTATCCAGGCCCTATCACCGTAACAAATTTACCCCACTAATTCCCTCATATCTTGGAGCACGACAGGATAGTTTAGCACGGCCAGTCCGCCTAACTGGCGCATCTTTCAGACTGGCTGGAAACCAGAGCACGCGGAGAAATCCCACACAGGCACAGGGAGAACGTACAAACTCCACAGTCATTCAAGGCCAGAATTGAACCCAAGCTATGAGGCAGTACTGCGAAATGCTGTGCCACTAGGCCAATGCTATTGTGTCGAGATGATGGCCGCCATTATGAATGAACAAAGAAAAAGAAAATTACAGCATAGGAACAGGTCCTTTGGCTCTCCAAGTCTGCACCAACCATACTGCCTGACTTAATTAAAACCCCCTACCCTTCCGGGAACCATATCCCTCTATTTCCATCCTATTCATGTATTTGTCAAGACGTCCCGTAAAACTCACTACCATATCCGCTTCCACTACCTCCCCCAGCAACAAGTTCCAGGCACCCACCACCCTCTAAAGGAAAAATGTGCCTTGTGCATCTCCTTTAAATCTTGCCCCTCGCACTTTAAACCCGTGCCCTCTAGTAATTGACTCTTCCACCCTGGGGACAAACTTTTGACTATCCACTCTGTCCATGTCTCTCATAATTTTGTAGACTTTCATCAGGTCACCCCTCAACCTCCATTGTTCCAGTAAGATCAAACCAAGTTTCTCCAACCTCTCTTCATAATTAATGCCCTCCAGACCAGGTACCCTATCTAAAGCCTCCACATCCTTCTGGTAGTATGGCGACCAGAATTGAACACTATATTCCAAGTGTGGCCTAACTAAGGTTTTATAAAGCTGCAACATGACTTGCCAATTTTTAAACTCAACCCCCTGACTGCTGAAGGCAAGCATGCCACATGCCTTCTTGACTACCTTCTCCACCTGCATTGCCATTTTTAGTAGCCTGTGTACCTGTGCACTCAGATGCCTCTGCCTATCAATATTCTTAAGGGTTCTGCCATTTAGTGTATATTTCCTATCTGTATTGGACCTTCCAAAATGCATTACTTCACATTTGTCTGGATTAAACTCCATCTGCTATCTCTCCACCCAAGTCTCTAACTGATCTATATCCTGCTGTATCCTTTATGGTCCTCGTCGCTATCTGCAATCCACCAATCTTTGTGTCATCTGCAAATTTACTAATCAAACCAGTTACATTTTCCTTCAAATTATTTATATAAACAGCAAAGGTCCCAGCACTGATCCCTAAGGAATGCCGCTTGTCACAGCCCTTAATTCAGAAACATACCCTTCCACTGCTACCTTCTGTCTTCTTTGGCCGAGCCAGTTTTGTATCCAGCTCACCTCTGATACCATGCGACTTCTCCAGTCTTGTCAAAGTCACCAGTCTTGTCAAAGGCCTTACTGAAGTCCATGTAGACAACATCCACTGCCCTACCCTCAATCATTTTTGTCACTTCCTCAAAAAACCCGATCAAGTTTGTGAGACACAACCTTCTCTTTATAAAACCGTACTGCCTCTCACGAATATGTCCACTTATTTCCAGATGGGAGTAAATCCTGTCTTGAAGAATCTTCTCTAATAATTTCCCTACCACTGATGTAAGGCTCACCAGCCTTTCCTGGATTATTCTTGCCATCCTTCTTAAACAAAGGAACAACATTGGCTAATCACCAATCCTCTGGGACCTCCCCTGTAGCCAAAGAGGATACAAAGACTTCTCTCAGGGCCCCAGCAATTTCCTCCCTTGCCCCTCTGTATTCTGGGGTATATCCCATCAGGCCCCAGGGACTTGTCTACCTTAATGTTTCTCAAGAACACCAATACCTCCTTTTTGATTTCAGCATGATTCAAACTATCTACACACCCTTTCCCAGACTCATCATCCACCAAATCTTTCTGTCTGATGAATACTGATGCAAGGTACTAATATAATACCTCGCTCATTTCCTCTGGCTCCTCGCATAGATTCCCTCCCTTGTCCTCGAGTGGGTGAACCCTCTTCCCAGCTACCCTCTTGCTCTTTAGCCCTCCTTACTCCTTGCTTAAGTTTCTTTCTACTTTCCTTGCATTCCACACTTGCTTCATGGTGTTCCCAACCTCCTAGCTTTGACAAATGCTTCCTTTTTCTCTTTGATTAGACTCACAAACTCTCTCATGTCCAAGGTTCCCAAAACTTGCCATACTTATCCTTCATCCTCACAGGAATGTGCCAGTCCTGAATCCCTATCAACTTACACTTGAAAATCTCCCACATGTCAGGTGTGGATTTGCACTCAAATATCTGCCCCCAATCTACATTTTTCAGTTCCTGCCTAATATTGTTATAATTAGCCTTCTCCCAATTTAGCACCTTAATATGAGGATTACACTTATCCATCAGTACTTGAACACTCACCGAGTTGTGGTTACTGTTCCCAAACTGCTCTCCTACTGAAACATCGCCCACTTGGCTGGGCTCATTCCCCAATACCAGGTCCACTATGATCCCTTCCCGAGTTGAACTATGTACTGTTTCAAGAAGCCCTGCTAAATGCTCCTTACAAATTTGTCCCAATCAACATAGCTCCCACTACAACAACCTTGTTACTGAAGGTGTGGACAATGCTCTTGGATCCCCTGGCACAAATCTTTGGTGCTCATTGATGAGCTGCAAGATATCTAAAGTGAATGGATGAAGCAGAGAAAACAATCCTACCAATGAAGAAGGCAGCTTCCTCAGTGAAAGCTCAACTTCAGTTCTTGAAATCCTGTTGCATGGTGTCATACTTGGTGAGATGGGGTCAGGGAAGGAGCATCCGGAGGAGGGCTGGGGATGAATCCCTAGACGAATTTGAGAACTGGCTGCTTTCAGAATCTCAAATTGAGGGCTAGACATCGAATTCAAAGAAGTACATTGTATCCGGTCTTTGAAGCTTAGAGTCGATCAAAGTTGCCAACCTCTGATCTTACCTTGTCGTTGGTGCTCGTCGGGAAGGACTGGAGGAGGCTGGACACGGGTCCTTGCCACCTTTAGGGGTTTAGAATTTTCTTAGCTTTGGATTCGGCAACAACATGGTGGAGGTGCAGAGGCTTTGATGAAACTCCAGATGGATCCTGGATGTTTCTCAGTAATCTCATCATTTTTTCAAACTCGGTGGATGGTTATATTAGCCTGCAGTTCATTGTTAATCTTCAATTTTGTGCGAGTCTGGAAGCTTCAATTCAGCATTGTTGGGATTCTTTCTTCAGGTGGCAATTAGGCTGCCTCCTCCAAGTGGTATATATTGAGAATTCCAGTCTGTCTGGCTTCGAAGTTTGGGCTCCCCTGGGTATGTGGGGTGAGTGCAGTGACCTGTTCCACATGAGTCTCTGTTTCTGGTATCCTTTCTGCAAAATTATTTGCATTAAATCTATGTCTGACACCTTTCAGATAATTCTGATGTTCGTCTCTCTCTGGGGCTTGCTTTCTTCATCTGCATAGGTATAGGCTCCGATTTGTTATAATTAATCAAAGGGTTTCCATTATCTTCCTGGGAGGGAGGGGGAGGTTCCACCCTGTTGATGGGTGTCTTGATGATGATTCTTCTCCTTGTTAATAGGGTTTCCTTGGAGGAAAGTGGTTAAAATTTTCCAGTGATAAGGAGCCTAATCAGTGCCTCTGATATGGCTGCAGAGGGGGGAGGTTTTTGTGTTGTGAGCTTAGGCAAGGTGTTTGAATCCTTGGCTTACTGATTCCTATACATAAAAAGAGTGTATGCTGGCGCACCACATCCTGTACCGACGGTGGTATCCTGAGGTTCCTCTTCTTCTGGGTTATACTTTCAATTCTTGGATGTCCTGAGATCTTGAGTTAGGCGCTGGTTGGTCGTATATTACCCCACAAGGGCTCCTGGGAGCAGTTCTCTGTTAGCCTGTGGAGGAGGATGTGCAACATGGGGCCATGTGCTCATGACTGTATCCTGAGATCTTTGTATCCTTTCTTTATCCATACAAGAGACAACGCTGACTACAATGATTGCAATGAATGATAATTGGAACAATCTGTATTAAATATTTGCTAGCCTTTTCTGCTTGATTATGTGAAATAATGATCACCACACTAAATTTTGGGGATTTGTTGCATTTTGCAGCAAATCTAATATGGAAAACATTGAATTAGAAACATTTAAAAATAAACCTTTACTTGTCTGGTAAGATGAAACTGCAAATATCGGCAAGGTTTCCAAATTGGGAACAACAGCAAAATCAGACTGTGTCCAATTCCTACTCTCCCACTTCTCCCAACCCTCACATGAAATTGCAACCGAATAAATTAAGGGCTTTACATTTTGATATTTATAACATCAAGCCACTAGTTGAGACACAGTGCAAAGATACACAATTAGGAGAACCAGGAGACAGACCACTTGGCCCTTCAGAAGCCGGCTCTGCCATATAATAAGATCCTATAAATGAGATGAAGTTCAAGCCCCAGCACTGATCCCTATGGCACACCACTCATTATATCCTGCCAATCAGAAAATGACCCATTTATGCCTATGCGTTGCTTCCTATTAGCTGGCCAATCTTCTATCTATGCCAAAATGTTGCCCTCTACACCATAAGCTTTTATTACTTTGCAGTCAGGGAATTGTGTTAAAGTGAAAACCAAGATAATCCAGGAATTGGGAGGTATTCTGTTGGTTGCATATTTAAAAAAAAAGTATTTAAAAATGAAAACTGTAACAGAGATGGGTTGGCTGGGTTAGCGGAACTAATGTTTTGATATATTGTTAAGCCTAGCCACATTATAAATGGATTTTTACTCGAGGCAAGTTGGTAACAATGGTGAATATAATGTCGAAAGGTGTAAGTAAAGAAGTTCAAAGGAAGTGGTGATGTACAAATTTCACAATTGCATTCTAAAAGGTGAACTTCAAAATGAACGTGACTTCTAAGGTTGGTTCAGATAAGAGATCAAAAGGGAAACCCATATTTCAGGGACAAGTTCAAGCTATGCAAGCTAGCTGTAAGAATACCGCCCAAAGCAGGAAGCTAAGTCAATTCCCAAAAGCTGGGCCTGGAGAAAAGCTCATCTGAGAAATGAGCTGTTGTTTCTTGTTTGGCCTTTATTTCAAAGGGAATGGAATATAAACCCCGGGAAGTCTTGCTAAAACTACAGAAAGCACAAGTTAGATCACATCTGGCATGCTGTGCAGTTTTGGTCCCCTTGTCCAAGAGCAGATATACTGGCATTGGAGGCAGTCAGAGAAGGTTCACTAAGTTGATCCCTGGAATGGGGAGAATTTCTTCTGAGAACAGATCAAGTAGGTTGGGCCTGTACTCAGAGTTTAGAATGAATGAGAGGTGACCTTATTGAGACATAGAAGCCCTCAGGGGGCTCAACAAGGCAAATGCTGAGAAATTGTTGCCCCTTGTGGGAGAGTCAAGGACCACTGGGCATAATCTCAGAGTAAGATCACCATTTAAGACAGAAGAGGAATTTCTTCTGAAGGTAGCAAATCCATGGAATTCTTTACCGCAGAATACTGTAGAGACTGGATCATTTAAGGCTGGGATAGACAGATTGTTAATCAGTAAGGGAATCAAGGGTTACGGGAATAAGGCAGAAAAGTGGAGCTAAGGATTATCATATCAAATCAATCATGAATTCATTGAATGGTGGAGCTGACTGGATGGGCAGAATGGCCTATTTCTGCTCCTATGTCTTCTGGTCCCAGCCCAAGTCAGAAGCAACCCCAAAACATGCAATTGCCGGATACGGTACTATTGCTGGATTTCGCCTTTGTTTTAAAACTTATGGGATGTTGCATGAGGAAAATTTGGAGGGATTTGGAACTGGGTAAATTTAAAGATACTGGGGGGGTTCTCCCAATTTAGCATAGTGGGCTGGGAGACATCAGTGAAGGCTACGTAGTGGGCTTCGCACTGGGTGCCAGAGTCTCCCCATGTCTCCAGCTGCCAGATTTCCAGCATCACCAGTTCCGCTCGACAAATCGACGCAGAGCTGAATAACTTCTTTAAATCAGGCTTTGCATCCAATTAGTGGACCCAGGACTGAAGTCTTTGGGCCCACCAGCACCTCCATCCCTGGCAGGATTATTTAACTCCAGTGGGGTTTACAACAGCTTCCAAATAGCAGGATGCTGGTGGCCCAACCCTGTTAGAGTGAAGGGGGAGTGCCATGAAGCCCCCCGGTGGTCGGGGCAAGAGGGGGTGTGCCCCCTTGGTATTTCCAGCTTGACAGTGCAGCCGGGCCCCTGACACTGCCCAAGAAGCAAAGTGGCAATGTCCACCGAGCATCAAGCAGTGTCAAGGGGATTGTTGGGGTGGGGGGGGGGGGGGGGGGGGGTGGTGGAGGAACGGACTCACTGCCATTCTGCAGTCGGGATCGGTGTGGAGGGAGGGAGGACAATGACCAAGGCTGTCCATCGGGGTGAGGGGCGGGGGGACCAAATCAGGAGATCAGAGCTGGCCTGGAGAACCACTATCAGGAGGTTGAGGGGATCAGAGGAACAGCATTGCAGGAGTCACAGGGCTGGCCATCAGTGAAGGGCTACTAAGCGTGCGCCCCTGAACATGCACCCATCTCAATGTTGACAGACCGTCGCATGTGCAGTGGCCCATTGAGCGCTATGTTGCCAGCTCTCCAGTGGAAATAGGCCTTGCCCCAGCTTTCCAATCTGATTCACGTTTGTGCTCTGTGACACAAGACGTGGGAGATTCATTTTGAAAATCCTGCTGAAAACAGCACTGGGATTTACTCCAGTTTTTATTTGAATTCAGCCCTTAGAATTTTTTTTGGGAGAATTCCATCCACTGTGTATAGCCAACAAGGTAGTTAAGTGCATTTCTGGTTGACTTTGTGTTTCATTGTTTAATAAACGTTTATTTTGTTTAAAACCACCACAAAAAGATTAGGGATATCCCTTACTGATCTTCACATTTTTCATTATACCAAATTGCAAAATATGGTTGAGAGCAGGCATTTCAAACTTCCTTTCTGGAATTTGGAATACCCTAACATCAATTGTAATCTTAACATCACAATAATCTTTGAAGTGGCACTTTGTCAAATGCCTTCTGGAAAGTGTATCCACTGGTTTTATTTAGCCGCAGCACGTGACTTCTTCAAACAACTCTGATAAATTGGTTAACATGATTCCCCTTTCACAAAACCATGCCAACTCTGCCCAATTTCTTGGATTTTTTTTTCCCAAGTGCCCTTCCTTAATGTGACTCTAACACTTTTTTTAAATTTTCCCAATGACAGATGTTATGCAGGCCTATAGTTTCCCACTTCGTTTCCCTCCCTTTTTAAGTAAAAGTAGTTATATTCACTATTTTCCAATCTAAAGTCACTTGCCCTAAACATAGGGAATTTGAAAATTAAAACAAACTCAATTATCTCCCTATCCACTGTTTTAAGTTCCTAGGATGAAATCCTTCAGCACCCATGGACTTGTCAGCTTGCAGCTCCAACAATTTGCTCAGTAACACTTCCTGATGATTGCACAATTTTCTTGGGTCTCTCCTTCTCTTCCATTTCCTGATTTACAGCTATTTGTTGGATATTATTTGTATCCTTTATATACCTGTTTAATTCATCTATCATCTCCTTATTTTCTATTATTAGTTCCCCAGAGTGACTTCCTATAGGACCAATGCTCCTTGTTAACTTTCTTTTTAAAATATCTATAGAACCCCTTACTATATTTCTTTACATTTCTTGCTAGTTGTGGATAGTGTAGAAGTTGTCAAAGGATACAACTGGATATTGATCAGTTGTAGATATGATGTTGCAGAGCTTGTCATATGAGGAATGGTTGAGGATTCTGGATCTGTACTCATTGGAGTTCAGAGGGATGGGAGTGAGGGGGGATCGTATTGAAACTTACAGGATACCGAGGGGCCTGGATAGAGTGGACATGGAGAGGATGTTTCCACTAGTAGGAAAAACTAGAACCAGAGGGCACAACCTCAGGCTAAAGGGACAATCCTTTAAAACAGAGATGAACAGGAATTTCCTCAGCCAGACAGCAGTGAATCTGTGGAACTCTGCCACAGAAGGCTGTGGAGATCAGGTCATTAGTGTCTTTAAGACAGAGGTTATTGATTAATAAGGGGATCAGGGGCTATGGGGAGACGGCAGGAGAATGGGGATAAGAAAAATGTCAGCCACGACTGAATGGCGGAGCAGACTTGATGGGTCGATTGGTCTAATTCTGCTCCTGTGTCTTATGGTCTTATAATGGGCAGAGAAATGGCAGATGGTGTTTAATCTGGGAAAGTTTGAAATGCTGTACTTTGAGAGATCAAATGTTAAAAGCTAACTGTAGAATAACAGGATGCTGAACAGTGTGGATCGTGAGGTTCAAGTCCATAGCTCTCTGAAAGTAGATAGTGTAGTAAAGAAGGTGTATGACATGTTTGCCTTTATTGACTGGAGCATTGAGTACAGAAGTCAGGATGTCATGTTGCAGCTTTATAAAATTTTGGTTAGGCTGCAGAATATTGCTTTCAATTCTGATATCACAGGAAGGACGTGGAAGCTTTGTAAAGAGTGGGAAGAGGTTTATCAGAATGCTGCCTAGATTAGAGGCTCAGAGGCTATGAGCTTTAAGGAAAGGCTGGACAAACTAGGGTTGTTTTCTCTGGAGCAGCAGAGACAGAGGGGAGACCTGTTAGAAGGCTACAGAATTATGAGAGCATAGATAGGTTGACAGTCAGAACCTTTTTCCCCCAGAGTTGAAATACTAGGGGGCATGCACTTAAGGTGAGGGGTGGTGGTGGGGTGGGGGGTGGGGGGGGGAGAGAGAGAGTTCAAAGGAGATGTGAGGGGCAACTTTTATACACAGAGTGATATGTGTCTGGAACATGCTGCCAGGGGGTAGTGGTGCAGGCAGATATATGATAGGAGTGTTTAAGGGGCTTTTAGATAAGCACATGACTATACAAGGAATAGAGGGATAAGAACCAAGGGCAGGCAGAAAGAATTCATTTAAATTTGGTGTTGTGCTCAGTACAACATTGTGGGCTGAAGGGCCAGTTTCTGTTCTGTACTGTATGTTCTATGCTTTCAGGTGGTCATAATCACCTTTATTACGAGTCTTAGACCCACCATGTCCCTCAAATTGAATGTAAACCTCAATCATATTATGAGCACTGCTACCTAGAGGCATCTTCACTACGAGGTCATTAAACATATCTTGTTGCACAATACCACATATAGTTTAATCTGGTGTCAGGTTGGTGCCAGAAACTGCCCAAAATAATCTATGAATTCCTCACCCAGGTTATGTTTGGCCATCTGGTTTCTCCTGTTTATATGTAGATTAAAATCCCCATGGTTACTGTTAAGGGGCCTGTACACCACTTCCATAGGTGACTTTTGCCTTTATCATTTTTCATCTCTATCCAAACTGCTTCCACATCCTGGTTTCCTGACTTTAGGTCACCCTCTATTGTTTTAGCACCAACCTTAATGAAAAAAGCCACCCTTCCAATTTTTCCCAGCTTCCTGTCCTTGTATGTTTCAATATTCAGGCCCTGATCGATGTCTTTTTGCAGCCTTGTCTTTGTAAGTTTTCAGATTATATGTATTTATTCCTAATAGCAATGTCTATTCATCTGTTTTGTTTCAAATTATATATGTATTCAGATACAAAACCTTTAGTTTGTCATTTTAATTTTTTATTACTGCTAGCATTATCTGCTGATTTGTACTCGTGGATTTGTGATGGCCAAACATAACCTGGGTGAGGAATTCATAGACTATTTTGGGTAGTTTCTGGCACCAACCAGACACCAGGTTAAACTATATGTGGTATTGTGCAACAAGATATGTTTAATGATCCCATAGTGAAGATGTCTCTAGGTAGCAGTGCTCATAATATGATTGAGTTTTACATTCAATTTGAGGGACACAGTGGGTCTAAGACTAGTAATAAAGGTGATTATGACCACCTGAAAGCATAGTACATAGAACAGTACAGCACAGAAACAGGCCCTTCGGTTCACAATGCTGTGCTGAGCATGACACCAAATTAAATCAATTCCTTCTATCTACCTGCATCTTCCTGACATGGTCATTTATAATATTAGCAGCTTTCTTTTTTGCCATGTCTCAACTCTTGCCATATCTTCCAAAATTTGATCCCCTGTCGGCAGTATTTTGTTTAAAATTCACTTTACTTCCGTAGTTATGCAGCTTGCTAGAACAGCAGTGCCAGCAGGCTTTAGGTGTTGACTGTCCCAGCGGTAAAGTCCTCGCTTTTCCCAATACTGGTGCCAGTACACCAAAAATTAGAACACACTTCTCCCACACCTTTGAGCCACATATTCATCTCTCTAATTTGATGCACTCTGTGCCAATTTGCATGCGCCTAAGTGAATGAGTATTTTATAATGAATTTAACACTTCAACATCACATTTCCAAAGCTTGAGTGGAGGGAGTGCAGTGAAATATCTACTTCAAACCATATTAAAAAAATGATCTGTGAAACAAATATGCAGAGCTATGCTCTTGCACCATCCCATTTCCTTTACAACTGAATTCTGTCTGTCTTTCACTTCAAAGTGTGGGGGAATATCTTTGCTCATTTCCTGTTTCACTCAACTCCTGATCAGTCAAATGCCCCACCTGGAGCCTAGTGCACTTACTTAATACTTAATCTTTTTATATTCACCATCACTTTTTTGTCAAAAGGTCTAACCTGATCCCTCACTGTTTAAAATTGCCACATTACCAAGTTCCCTTTCCTTTCCAAGCAGGCTGAATGTTTCCCAATTCTTCCAAACTTTTTCTCAAATGCCTTAGTTTCGGTTTCTACTTTGCTAAGAGTACTAAAACGACTTGGCCAAAGTCACAAGCGACACCTTCTCTGCGTATGATGTCATCCACCTTCTTTTCATTCCTCAGTCTCTCCAAAATACTTGATTTGCGTGCCTATATCATTCACAATGTCTCTCTTCTGCAGTCCACTATTGTGGACTGTCTTCACATGCTGCTAGTTATGCCTGTGCCAGTGCAGCCAGCAAATCGAGTAAATGTGTTCACTTCCTTGTTCACCATCACAGTTGCTAAAGAAGATAATTAGGTACCCCCTTTCTCATCTATCCCTCAGTGACATCACCTATAGAATGGCTGCCAGATGTAGGCAACATCTACATCTGGCAACTTGCCAGATGTAGTGATAACTTGCTTTATGATTTTCCAACTGAATATTGGGAAGTTCAAGCTCTACCCTTACCTCTTTCACTGAAACCCTCCTCTTTCATCCCCACTTTGGTCCTCTCTGCACTTGATTTCTCTCCAACATTTTCTATAATTTGGATTAATAGCTGCAACCACCCAAAAATGGAAGTCAGTTTTCAAGTACTGCAGAGATCTTTAAAAAAAACAACACAACCTCTAGTGCTCTTTTTCCATAAAATTCTATGTACTGTACTTTTTAATGTAACTAATTCACATGCATCTTTGTTTGCAATTTATGAAAAAACCTTTAGACATCACAGGTTTGATCTAGGCAGCAATATTTCAAAATACAAAGTGCTTCAGATGGAAGTACAAAACTACAAGGTTAATTAAGCTCAGTAACCAACTCACTACAATTGTGCATTTTTAAATTTTTTTTTACTGCACCCTTAAAGTTACAAAGCCAATGCTCCTTATAGACAGGGCAAACCCAAATCCATTTCCTGCTTGCAGCAAACACCAAATTCAAAATCCAACTGAGTCCAATTTAAGGTCCCCATAAGAAAGACAAACAAGATTCAAGCTGACAAAATGAGGCATTGCATCACATCTTGCTCTTGATCTTAGCCAAAATTGTGTTTTCTCTTAGCAAGAACTGACTGTCAAGTACAAAATGGATAATATTCAAAAGTACTTAACTCAGAATAGATCCGGAACTGTGTTTTTATCTGCCAATTAAGTTTAATTGCAAATCACAAATTGAAGATTTTTCTGTAGTGTTGGAAGCACGACGTTTGAAATAGTTAAGCAGATGTGCTACTTGAGATGCAGCTTTAATTACGGGAGACAGGGGTAAAAGCAAGGAAAGGACACAGCACTGATCTAAAGCTGAACATTCACCCCAAAATTGCCTTATTTTAAATCAGTTGTACAATTATGCAAGAAACAAACACAGGAATAACACTACGCATTTTTTGTTCCCAAATTGGTTTAAAAATACTATTTACAAAATAAACTAGCACACACAAACACAATTGTGTCCTTATGATTTCTCACACTTGTTTCACTGTCTCACTTACCTTGTGTAATGAATATCCAGACTCAAATATAATGGGTGGAAGCAACAGCAGAAAGAACATGTTTGGTCGAAACATTTCTTCTTCCTGTGCAGAAGGAGATCAAACATATAATGGCTGAAGATCTATGGCCCCACAGTTCTTGTAGAGCAGGGAAGGACGGGTGGACATTGATGAACAAAAACTTTTGGTCACCCGCTGTTCTCCTTGTCCACTAACTTAAAAATTCTTCCAGCATAACTATATTTCTCATTTATAGAAGCTGCATAGACTAGGGGAAGGGGAAGCATAATGCTGCAAGGATATAGCTGCAGATAGCTGCTGGCTACTTATGCTGCCCCCACTCTGCCCCGCCAATACTCTTACCCATGATTTTTTATGCAACAAGAGTAATATAAATGCAAGTTGCGCTTGGACTAAAATATATTAGTAATAGTAAAGGGTGGTGGGAACAGCAGTGTTCATTAATTGTAAATTAATTAATTAACACATAATAAAGACAGCAAGGCAGGTGAAGTGTTACAACTACAGAACATGGTTCTCATTCATGCCCGTGTAATCCATGGAAAACACATCTGTAGTAACTGTCTGGGAGCTTTGACTCAAGAGTCGCTGAGCTGGAGGCCAAGCTGTGATGTATCTGGGAGAGGAAAAGTTACTGAACACTTTGTACCAGGAGGTAGCACACCACTTAAGATAGAATTTTTTGGTTTGGTCAGTGGTCAAGAAAAGGAGGTTTTAACTGCAAGAGACAGCAGGTACTGGGGCCTAGAAGGTAGAAGTAGAGGATTCTCAGCCTTTACAACTGGCCAAGAGGCTCAAGGCTCTTGCAACATGCATCGATGAAAGTGGATGAGCAAATTTACCACTGTACAGGAAACCAAACAGGGAGAGTTTTGAGGAATGCAATGGTAGTACAAGACAGTACAGCATTGGTAATATACACAGTTGTCTGCTGCCAAGAGCAAGTCCAAACAGCTGTACTGCCTTCTTGATACGATGGTCTGGAATATCTAAGTGGATTGAGGGGGTGGATTCAGGTGGTAGGGGCTAGTCAGGTTGTTATTGGAGTGCATTGGCAAGGGGGAAAAAAAAATCAAGTGGCATGCCAGGGGCAAGATGGTAGCACAGTGCTTGGGACTGCTGCCTCACGGCACCTGGGTTCAGTTCTGGCCTCAGGTCACTGTGTGGAGTTTGTACGTTCTCCCTGCCTGAGAGAGTTTCCACCAGGTGCTCCGGTTGCCTCATAAGTCTAATGATGTGCGGGTTACGTTAATCGGCATGCTTAATTGTCCTTTAGTGTCAGGAACATTAGCAGGGTACATGTGTGAGGTTACAGGGATAGGGTCTGGATGGGACTCTTGTCAGTGTAGACTCGATTGCTGAATGGCCTCTTTCTGCACTAAATGGATTCCATAGTTCCCCAGGAATTAGACAAGGATTTTTGGCGTAACATTTCCTGGTAAGTCAGTCAAAATTTCTGGAGCACCCTGGAGAACATGGGAATTTAAGGGCATTTTAAGTTCAATTCCCAGCTAATTCCCTTGTACTCTGAGTTGGGACTTCGCAGGTTCTGATGTGCATTTTGAGGAGTGAGGGTTATATCTGATCTCTGCTGAAGATCCGGGCATCTACGAGTGGGATAGGATAGCATGGGGCAGGTTTCAGTGAAAACACCATCTGCTTATTACATAATGATTAAGTAAAAGACATAAGAACATAAGAAATAGGAGCAGGAGTGGGCCATCTAGCCCTTCGAGCCTGCCCCGCCATTCATTAAGATCATGGCTGATCTGAAGTGGATCAGTTCCACTTTCCCGCTCTCTCCCCATAACCCTTAATTCCTTTGTCTATCAAAAACCTATCTACCCATGACTTAAGTATATTTAGCGAGGTAGCCTCCGCCACATCAGAGAATTCCAGAGGTTCACCAGCCTTTGAGTGAAGAAGTTCCTCCTCAACTCTGATCTAAACTGCCCCACCCCCTTATCTTGAGGCTGTGCCCTCGAATCCTGCTATCCTTTCTAAGCGGGAAGAATCTCCCTACCTCTACCCTATCCATCCCCTTCATTATCTTATACGTCTCTATAAGATCCTCCCTCATCCTTCTAAACTCCGAGTACAGACCCAGTCTATTTAGTCTCTCTTCATAGTCCAACCCCCTGATCTCCGGTATCAGCCTAGTGAACCTCCTAAAAGACAAAGAGACATTTAAAAGACATTTTACACTGCTTCATTTTGAAACCAATTTAAAGCTTCAGCGTTTTGTAAAGTGTAAAAACCACCTCATGTCTCGCATCTAGGTAGAGTTGAGGGGCAATTTTTAATATCTGCATAGTTGAACAACTATGAAGAGAACATTTTGCTTTCTTGATTTCAAATTAAGCTAAAATAATTGTGACAGGTATAGACCAGACTGACAAAATAGACAAAATCTCCAAAATGACACATTATGAACAGAGGAATTTGCAAAGTGGTGCTTTTCTGTTGATTCTGAATTTCCATGGAAATGAAGTTAAATGTTTTAAATCAAATCTGAACGTATGTCATTGTTTAACATCTTCTTTTAATAAATCTGGTTTGTAGCTCACACATCAAGTCAAAATCTGATCGTGGTTATTTTTCTGATATTGAAAAACTAGAAGACCGGGGGAGTAACAACGGGGAATCTGTTTAATCCCCAGCCAATGCTAAGTGGACAGATATTATACATATCAAGCAAGAACTCTAGATGGGATTTTGTGTAATGCATGATTTTCATGTCTACAAATCACAGCCATTTGTTCTTTAAAAAGAAAAACATTGGGAAAAAAAGTTCTCTTTCAAATTTCTTTAAGATGTGAAAAATTGTGGCCACAAGTTACCACTACCCAAATTTAGGTGATTCATTTAAAAGTGTTGTTTGGTTGAGCAACTTGTTTGGTTAGCGTTGCTAGAGGTGTCAATTCAAGCTTTCCAGGAATGAATAAGTAACAAAAATACATAAATTCCATCCTAAAATAAAGATTCTGATCTGATTTTCACGATTGGGATTAATTATCTACTTTGTGTTTCATCACACAACAATTGAAAACCTACCTTCCAGTTAGCCCAGTGCTGAGATTCTATAATTTTAATCACGGCTCCCATTAAGATCCCTGAGAAAAAAAAGAAAAGGGTAACAATATATTGATATTATTGCAATACGATCATCTTAGATAATTGTCCTCTTAAATAAATTAACAAATTGTTTTAAATTGGACACATGATCTGAAACCAATTAAAACACAGAGGCAAGTACTGTAGCCTCACAGCTCCAGGGTTTAATTCCATCTTTGGGCGGCTGTTTGTAGAATATGAACGTTCTTCTCGTGTCTGCATGGGTTTCCTCCGGGTGCTCTGGTTTCCTCCCACAGTCCAAAGATGTGCTGGTTAGGTGGTTTTTTTAAAAATTCATTTGTGAGATAGGGTGTCACTGGCTGGCCAGCATTTATTGTCCATCTCTAGTTGCCTGAGGGCAGGTGAGAGTTAACCACATTGCTGTGACTCCGGAGTCGCATGTAGGTCAGACCGGGTAAGGACGGCAGATTTCCTTCCCAGATGGGTTTTTTCGACAATCGACAACGGTTCCATGGTCATTGATAGATTCTTAATTCCAGACATTTTTTATTGAATTCAAATTCCACCATCTGTTTTGACAGGATTCAAACCTGGGTCCTCAGAACATTAGTTGAATTTTCTGGATTAATATTCTAGCCATAATACCACTGGGCTATCGTCTTCCCCTCTGCTATGATAAAATTGCCTCTTAGTGTCCCAAGAGGTTGAGGTGAGATGGATTATACATGGTAAACATGTGGTGTTACAGGGATAGTTGAGAGAGGGGCCTGGTTAAAATATTCCGTCAGAGTAGCCTCGATGTATTGAATGGCCTCTTTCTACACTTTTGGTTTCAATAACTCTCTCAACTGGTATCCAAAGGAGTAGTACTAAAATATAGTACAACCAGAAGTAGATATTCAATTTCTGTTTGCATAAAACCATAATATTTCCAGAGAGTTCATTTTAAAGCAACAGGTGTTATATCAGGCTGGATATTATTGATTCAAGTATCACACTGCTCTTTTCTGTCCTCTTTGACGGTGCTATCCAGTGCAGTAGAGCTTCAGAATAGTGAGCAGAGATATTTTTTTACATCACTGTATTGTAAAGCGGTGCATTTGGCGAGGTACATTTCACCGAAGGAATGGAAACTAAAATACAAATCAAAGAATTTTACAGTTTACAATGTTGGCTGTTTGGTCTGTTTGTGCAATTTTTTGCAAGAATTACCCACATTCCCATTTCCCTGAAGTTACTCCATTGCATTTATTTAACCACAAAGAAACAAGCCACAGCATCCATCACCGTTAAGAACAATCAGCTTGTGAAATGTTGTTTCTTCAAACCGCTCAGTTCCCCAATGCAGTGTAGGACTGCAAATCACAAAACCTTCAAATTGTGAAAAACAGATGGAAGTTTATTGCAATTGTGAAACAAAGCAGGCTGTTTGAGAACAATTTTGGTTGGTGCATATTGAGCAAAGTTCATAAAAGATACTTTGTTTAAAAGAGTCATTACTTTCTTATTGCTTAATTATAAACTAACCTCTCAGTGTCAACATTTTGGCAGTAAGCCAGTAGGGGGAAAAAATTGTACTGATGACTCTTTCTCCTTTCCTTCCAAACAATCCCATGATCTTCCCCATCACATTAGTACAACTCAAATTATTTGCACTTCTGATCAAAGGTTGAAGAGAGGACATTAAGGAAAGGATTGGTATTTCTTGGCAAAAATAAAAATGGTTAGATTGTCTACTCTTATTTTCAACACAGATTATTCTCCATGCAACACAAAAAGAGGTAAACCACACCGAAGGTTATGCAATTCTTTCCTTTTAAGCCGAGATATGAAAATTCTAACAAAATAATTTATTGCCTTTATTGATTTTGTGTACACACATGAATGGATTTTATGAAAGTAGTAGCAACCATAAAAAGATTTATGTAACTATATAGTGCAACAGTGGATCAAAAAACAGAGGGCTACGATGCTTAAAATAGAACAAGTCAAGACTTCATAGAAGCATCAATTCTCTATCTTCCATAGCTAATTAAACTTATCCTGTGTACTATTTTTATATCCAGCAGATCATACTTGGGTTTTTTGGTAAAAACTCCTTTTTATCTCGGTCATCAGCCTAATCAGAATAGGAGGTCTGCCTGACTTGATGCAATGATAAGGTCATGTCTTTTTGAAGTTAGAGTTAATGGTTTGGTTACTTTACATGATGATCCACTATTTCTAATCTTAGCAATGGTAAGATATTGCAATTACACTGGCTGTACCAAGAGAATGTGGCTTCAAAGAGCAATTAGAACTTGGGTCACACAGAAGGGACTCCAATTTAAAGATGCCCAAGTCAAGAATTGTAAATATCAAATACACCTATTGCGTGCTATGGAATTTCAAGTAGCTTATAGAAAAAAGGCTCCCTTTAAGCATATAAATGCCATCCTAAAAAATAAAAATGATCTTGTTCAATGCATTAAATTTTAAAAAAATGACAGTTCACTTACCTAATGACACAACTGCCACACTTTCTGGCAGAAAATGTAGTTTATACTTGATCAGCAGTCGCACCAATATGATGCAAATAGCTGTGAAATTAAAATACAATGCAAGTTATGCATAAATAGCATCATACATAATATGTCAATATCTCAGCACCTCAAGTAAACATTATTTTTGGACAAAGGTCCACTCTACTTCCTATACATAGTATTTCCTATAAAACCAACCTCAGAATTTTCAAAATTCAATTGTTCAGTGCATCAACTTTCTACAAGTTCAAAAATTGTTCACTGCACAAAAGCAACTACTCAAACCACAATGCAAAATTACACTACTTTGATATTTAGACATAGTTAACAACATGCTAAGCATAATAAAGTTATAGATTGTAATTTTTCAAATCTGCAAACATGAAGACTTTGTTTGGACTAGATACACACAACTACCATCAGTACATCGGACTAGATACACAGAACTACCAACAACTGTTTGTTATTGATTTTTGTCCAAAAAAGTCTCTAACTAAATTTGTAAGGAAATCATAATAAACTTGACTTAGAAAAAAAACGCAAGTGGCAGGCTTTATCCTATGTTTACAAAACTGTCCTAATATAGCTAAAACACTGCCTGCATGCCACAACAGCACATTTCAATAATTCTCAAAAGGGAAATTATCTGGTATTTCCTTAGTTTTCATAGTAGTTTGTAAATAAGCCCATTTACTGCATCCAGAACTAAACAGCCAACACACTGCTCAATGACTGCAGTACCTTTCAGAAAACAATACTTCATAACATATGCAGCAAATGGCATTCATTAATTGTCACAGTTTAAATTATGTAAATACGATACAGAATTATGAAGCATAATGTTACATCAATAGTTAAGAGTTTTGTATGAATTGCCAAGAAAATCTGCAAGTAGCAAAGACTTAAGACCATTACCGAAACCACAAAACAAACTGTGCCAAATATGTAATAATGCTACAGAACAGATGATTTTAATAAGCACAGGTCATTGTGCCATTTCAGGCTCAAAGACTGATTAAAAAATAAGTATTTCATGGGACTTGGATGTTACTGGCTCAACCATCAATTTGTTGCCCATCCCTAATTGCCCATCAGGTGGTGGCAGCAAGCTGTTTTGTTGAACCACTAGTCCATGTGGTTAGCACTGCTACCTCACAGTGCCAGAGACCTGGGTTTGTTTCCTGGCTTGGGTGAATGTCTGTGCAGTGTCTGCATGTTCTCCCGTGTCTGCGTGGATTTCCTCTGGGTGCTCCGGTTTCCTCCCACAACTCCAAAAGATGTGCTGTTTCGGTGGATTGGCCATGCTAAATTCTCCCTCAGTGTCCCCGAACAGGTGCCAGAATGTGGCGACTAGGGGATTTCCCCAGTAATTTCACTGCAGTGTTAATGTAAGCCTATTTGTGAGACTAACAAAATAAAAATGAGAAAAGTCAGTGGCTTGGTTTAACATCTCAACCAAAAGACAGCACCTTTGAGTGCAGCCTAGATTGTAATGCTCAAAGCTTTGAGTGGGTCTTGAACCTAAACCTTGTGATTAAGGGACAAGTGTGTTAACAAAGACATAAGAGGAAAAAATAAACTTCTTTACAGGTATGAAGTCAATGCATCATTTCTCAGAGTTTGACCAGCCAGAATTAAAACAACCTTGTAATCACAAAGATTGTTTGTAAGAGTTATTTACTTCTCTAAATGAACAATGAGGCTTTTGGAAGAACTGTCATTCATGCATTGATAGAATTTTCAGTACATATAATTTTTGCCTATTGCAGTAAACCATTCTACATCATTATTTTTAAAAGTAAAAGTAAAGTTTTTTTGTTAGTCACAAGTACGCTTACATTAACACTGCAAAAAAGTCACTGTGAAAATCTCCTAGTCACCACACTCCAGCGTCTGTTTGGGTACACTGAGGAAGAATTTAGCATGAGGGAGAATGCACCTAACTAGCATGTTTTTTCGAACTGAGGGGGGAAACTAAAGCACCCAGAGGAAACCAATGCAGACATGGGGGGAAATGAACACACTCCGCACAGACAGTGACTCAAGTTGGGAATGAAACCCGGGTTCCTGGCGCTGTGAGGCAGTAGTGCTAACCACTGTACCACCAGGCCGCCCAATTAGAATAGACAATATCAGATCAAAGAAAACAGTTAATAATTGTATAATTACTGATATCTGAGGAGCTTTATTACTAAACATCAACATTTCTCTCGGCATTAGTTTGACAGCAGGGAAAAAAATTACTAGTTTAGGGTCAATGGGGTTAATCATAGACAATAGCTTAATGATTATTAATAAAAACAGAAAATGCCAGATAAACTCAGCAGAAACAGTTAACTATTCCGTAGAAGGATCATATGGATTGAAACATTATCTGTTTCTCACTCCACTAATGCTGCCAGACCTGCTCAGTTTATCCAGCATTTTCTGTTTTTAGTTCAGATTTCAAGCACCCGTAGAATTTTGCTTTTATTCGAGAGTTTGATGATTAAGACTTCAGAGAAAACATGAAATGAAAATTCAGAACACGTTAGTCTTATGCATTGTGACAAACCTAATATAAGCAGACTAAAGAATATAGTCATTCCACTTGACTGTTCTTCTTGTTGTGCTTCAGCCCCTGTCTGCAGAGGCAATATCGGTTTTGGTGGAGTTGGTGGAATTGGAGTAGTGACGGTGGTAATAGAAACTGAGGTGGCTTGCAGGGTGACATTTTGTTCTGTAGTGTTACTTGACAACCTGAAATTAATGAAACAGCAACATTGGTTTGAAAACAATTGGCTCATTTTTTGGCGCTGATTACAATACAAACATTTGTCACTTATAAATGTTGGATATTTATCCAATTAACTGACTCCCAAATTAAATGTGTCTAAATAAGCCAGATAGACAAAGAATACAATTCACTCATCACCTCTGTGTTCACTGACCTATACTGCCTCTAGATCAAGCAACACCTCAATTTTAAAATACTCATCCTTGTTTTCAAATTCACCCTGGCATGTCTTCACCCCTCCTTCTCTCAGCAATCTCTCGATCCAGAACCCTCATATCTGCGCCCATCTAATTCTGATTTCTTGAGCATCCATGATAGCAATTTCTCCAATATGATTACTATATTTTTAACAATCTAGGTTTTAAGCTCCGGAATTCACTCCCTTAATCTCTCTTTCATCCTTAAAGGTGCTTCTTAAAATTTTGAACTTTTCTGGTTGGCAATAAAGAACCATTACCTAGTAGGATAACTATATGTAATATCTCCAAGTTTGCAGATGATACAAAGTTGGGTGGGAGGGTGAGCTGTGAGGAGATGCACAAATACTCCAGGGTGATTTGGATGAGCTGAAAGAGTGAGCAAAATGCAGTATAATGTTGACAAACGTGAGGCTATCCAATTTGGTGGCAAAAGCAGGACGACAGATTATTTGAATGGCTATAAATTAAGAAAGGAATATGCAACAAGGTCTGGTGTTCTTATACTGCAGTCGCTGAAGGTAAGCAGGCAGGTAGTAAAGAATGCAAATAATATGTTGGCCTCATAACAAGAGGATTTGAGTCCAGGAATAGGGATGTCTTGCTGTATTTACAGTAAGAAGTCTCACAACACCAGGTTAAAGTCCAACAGGTTCATTTGGTACCAAAAGCCACTAGCTTTCGGAACATTAGTCCTTCGTCAGGTGAGTGGGATTTCAGTTCACAAACAGAGCATATAAAGACACAAACTCAATTTACAAAATAATGGCTGGAATGCAAGTCTTTACAGGTAATCAAGTCTTAAAGGTACAGATAAAGTGAGCGGAGAGAAGATTAAGCGCAGGTTAAAGATGTGTATTGTCTCCAGCCAGGACAGTAAGTGAGATTTGCAAGCCCAGACAAGTCATGGGGGGTTACACATAGTGTGACATGAACCCAAGATCCCAGTTGAGGCTGTCCTCGTGCGCGGAACTTGGCTATCAGTCTCTGCTCAGCGACTCTGCACTACTGTGTGTCATGAAGGCTACCTTCGAGAACGCTTACCCGAAGATCAGAGGCCAAATGACCGTGACCGCTGAGATATTCCCCAACAGGAACAAAACACTCTTGCCTAGCGATTGTCGAGCAGTGTTCATTCATCTGTTGTCGCAGCATCTGCAGGGTCTCCCCATACCTCGGACATCCTTTCCTGCAGTGTTCTCTTCCTGCTGGGGAACACTTCAGCGGTCACGAGCATTCGTCTCTGATCTTCAGGTAAGCGTTCTCAAAGGCAGTCTTCACAACACTCGACAGCGCAGAGTCGCTGAGCAGAGACTGACAGCCAAGTTCCACACACGAGGACGGTCTTAACTGGGATTTTGGGTTAACGTCACACTATCTGTAACCCCCACGACTTGCCTGGGTTTGCAAAATCTCATTAATTGTCCTGGCTGGAAATAATACACATCTCTTTAACCTGTGCTTAACCTTCTCTCCACTCACACTGTCTGTACCTTTAAGATTTGATTACCTATAAAGGCTCACATTCCAGCTATTATTTTGTAAATTGAGTTTGTGTCTTTATATGCTCTGTGAACTGAAATCCCACTTGCCCGAGTGGCTTTTGCTACCAAATAAACTTTAACCTGGTGTTGTGAGATTTCTTACTGTGTTTACCCCAGTCCAACGCTGGCATCTCCACATAGAACCATAGAAAATTACAGCTCAGAAACAGGCCTTTTGGCCTTCTTGTCTGCGCTGGACCATTTTTTGCCTCGTCCCACTGACCTGCACTTGGACCATATCCCTCCACACCCCTCATCCATGAGCCCGTCCAAGTTTTCCTTAAATGTTAAAAATGACCCCGCATTTACCACTTTATCCGGCAGCTCATTCCACACTCCCACCACTCTCTGTGAAGAAGCCCCCCCTAATATTCCCTTTAAACTTTTCTCCTTTCACCCTTAACCCATGCCCTCTGGTTTTTTGCTCCCCTAGCCTCAGTGGAAAAAGCCTGCTTGCATTCACTCTATCTATACCCATCAAAATCTTATACACCTGTATCAAATCTCCCCTCATTCTTCTAAGCTCCAGGGAATAAAGCCCTAACCTATTCAATCTCTCTCTGTAACTCAGCTTCTCAAGTCCCGGCAACATCCTCATGAACTTTCTCTGCACTCTTTCGACCTTATTTACATCCTTCCTGTAACGAGGTGACCAAAACTGTACACAATACTCTGAATTCAGCCTCACCAAGGCCTTATATAACCTTACCATAACACTCCAACTTTTATACTCGATACTCCGATTCATAAAGGCCAATGTACCAAAAGCACTCTTCACAACCCTATCCACCTGTGACGTCATTGCTGTATTTATATACATCATTGCTGTATTTATACAGGGCCTTGGTGGTGAGGCTATACCTGGAATACAATGTGCAGTTTTGGTCTTCTTATCTGAGGAATGATGTTCTTGATACAGAGGGAGCGCACAGACGTTATATCAGACTGATTCCTCGGATGACAGGATTGACGTACAAGGAGAAATTGAGTTAGTTAGGATTATATTCGCTAGAATTTAGAATAATGAGTGGGGGGGGGGGATCTCATAGAAATCTATAAAATTATAACTGGACTATGCAGGAAGGATGTTCCCAATGGTGGGAGTGTCCAGAGCCAGGGATCATAATCTATGGATAAAGGGTAAACCTTTTAGGATTAAAAGGAGATATTTCTTCACCCAGATTGCAGTAAATCTATGGAACTCGCTACCACAGAAAGCAGCTGATCCCGAAACCTTTAATCTTTTCAAGATGGAGCTAGATACAGCAACTGGGGCAATGGAAATCAAAGGATATGGGATGGGGGTAGGCAGGATCAAGCAACTGAGTTGGATGATCGCCATGATCATAATGAATGGCAGATGGGGTGCAAAGGGTCAAATGGCCTCATTCTGCTCCTATTTTCTATTTTTGTATGTAACTATGCTAATAGGCTGAAATACTGAGATAGGAAAAACTACCCGGAAAATACTAAACAATTTGTTTATTTCCTCACACTGACCCATTAGGTCAAATGTTACATCCAAAACCCACCTAATTTTCTGCCTTTCAAAAGTTAGCTCTTTACATCTGAACTTCATACAATGGAGATATTGTAATTGCCAGCAATATGAACAGTTACCAAAGTGAAATTGTGCAATGTGATCTCAAAGACTTTTAGTACTTTGACAATGCAATCATTGTGGTTTCAATTCTGCAAACATTGAATGTAACATTGAAAGCAACAATAATCTGATGAATAACAAAGCTATCTTAACATTTGCCTTTACTTCTAATTGCATCATTCACTTCACTTTATTACCTAATGTTCATGTTTACACATTTTGGCAAACAACCCAAAAGGAAGCACCTTCACGGAACCAGCTAATGTGCAAATTTGCTCAATTATGTAATGTAATTTCGAGGAAACTTTATTCAAGGGGCATGATTTTGTGGGCCCATTAGTCGCAGGCACAAATTCCATCATGGCCGCAAAATATCGCAACAGGCCAGAAATGAGGTTGTGCCAGCGAAATCTCTGATCGTGATCTTCCAGGCCCTCTCTGATGACGCTATCAGGTTCATGCCCAGGAAGGTGTGAAAATCAGATGTGAATGCATTTCAATGGCTTTAATGAGGTTACAGTCAAATCTTCAGGCACCAATGAATCTTCTTGTCCATCAGCATGATGTTACATGGGCACAACTTACTGCCACTTTTTAAATTGGGGAACCAGGCATTGGCAAGCATTTTGAAATCATGTAGTGGCTGTCCAGGAATCTTAAGTATAAAGGTATAACAGCAATGAAGTGTCAGAATGGTGCAGCCCAAGAAAGAATGGTGCCCATTAACCTTTCCTAACCCTGGTTCAGAGAATAATTGAGTATTTGTGCCCTTTAACATTCCTGAAACTCATGTTTAAACAAATTGGCCTTAACTATGTCAGCTGCCCACAGTCTCAAAGTTGAGGATACGGGTGAAAGCTCACGTTTCAAGGTTGATGTTTGAGTACAGGGAATCGACAGGGAACATGTGAGCATAGTCGCTGGATCCCAGCGCCTGCCATTAGCCCTCAAGTTATACGTAGACATCCAATTGACCCTGCCCATGAGGAATGGGAGACCATTGAAACAGCCTGTCAGATCCTCAGTGATGAAGAGATTAAGGGAGGAAACAACCAGATGGAAAGCTACACTGACTCTGAAGGGGCGAAGACATTGATTGGGGTCGGTCAAGCGATAAAGTTCAAAGGGATGCAAGTCAGTGACAGCCACTGGATCAGATGTAGGACTGGCTGCTTCCAGGACCAGGAAGACAAAGGATTTTGGTAGGGTCCAAAGCTAACTGTCTGGGATACCAAACTATCTCATCTCTTGCAGCTTTCCGAGATGTTTTGGGATGGAACCAGTGGAGTTAGTAATTCTGCTTATAACTGTGCTAGATAAGCATAGACTCCAGCAACTATAAGCAGCCAGGAGGCCAGAATGCGCAGGCCAGGATTATAGGCTGGCTGCAGTATAAGCCGGGGAGGGGTGAGGGGCTGAACGAGGCCCATCAGGACACAAGGGCTGTGGGATTTGTCACAAAAACCGGTGTGCCACAGGTGCAGGAGGATCATCGATGGCACTTGTGGTACTATGCATCCCAAGGCATCAAGTAGTCCCATATATTAACAGGAAGATATTCCACTCCCTTAATGTCCAGCTGCTGTGTGGCTACCAGGTGAGGATTGTGCACACGTGTACACATTATCCAGAGAGTGTGCATGATAGCTTTATCCTTGGGCAGTCATACATCCCTGTGATATTCAATATCCACCCCAGGCCGCAGACATGGCTCTTCGGTGTCAAGTGATACCCACTGAGGTCTTGGTTGATGATGCCAGTGCAGAGGCCTGAGGTAGAGCCATGCGACAAGGAGGTTCACAGTGTCACCTGGTCTGCGATCGAGCGGTTCATCAGCTTGCTTCAGATATGTTTCTCTGCTTGACAGGTCTGGTGGGGCCCTGCAGTACAGTTGCCAGAGAGTGTCCTACATCATAACTATTTGCTAAGAGCTGCATAACTTAGCGTAGCAGCAGGTGCTTCCCCCAGGAAGAGCTAAACGCTTCCTCCGATGAGGAAGATGTCCAGTAGGAAGCGTATGGAGAGGCTGAAGAGAAGCTACAAGATGGAGGCTAGGTGAGGGTTTGCATGGGCAAGAGGATCAGGGATGCCGTAATGGTTCCCCGCTTCGCACAATAAAACCATCAATGTTGTCCAACAGCTCTACAAGCACTCCTCCTCCTCTTCCTCTCCCCCCCGCTTCCGCCCCACAAGACCTTTGTAACCACCCATCTCATCTGGGTGCAAGGCCTGGGGAGCATTTGGGCATGCTTAGCCGATCAATGCAGGAAGATGTTGACAACTCTGAGGAAAGCTCTGATGCTTCTCAGCTACTGCTCATGTCTGACTTGTGTGTTTCAGTTGCCACCGAATCCCAGATCTTGTGTCAATGAGGTAAAGGCGTGCATCTCTTTGTCCTAAAGCACTAGAAGGGGATTAGGGCCAAGAGTCTGGGTTCACTAGTGAATGCCAGAGTCCTTCCAGGATGTACGTTATTTTCAGTTTGAGTGGGCCTAACTTTTTCCCTTATATTGAAGGCCTATGAGAAAAGCTGTGCCCAGATGGGGTGAAGGCCTCTTCCACTTGGGAGGAAGGTCAAAAAGAGTGAGGCCTTAAAGTAGCGAACAACAAGAGATTGAGGAAGGGAAGGTTGGAAGATTCACCTTCTGTATTTGTCCTACTGGGGGGATCCAGAACAAGAAGATACAATCATACAATTAGAGCTAGTCATTTAGGAGTGAAATCAGGAAGGACTTTTGCACAAAGGATGTCATGTTTTCCTCCACTGAGAGGATTCTGGATCGATTTACATTTTTAATTCATAGATTAAGAGAATGTCAAGTAATATGAAACAAAGCCTGGCAAGTGGACTAAAAGCTACGGATCAGCCATGGCTTATTTAAATTCCAGACTGGTTTAGTTACGTCAATTCTATAAGAAGTAATGACTTCAAGGAGAGGTTGGAGAGTCAAGTTAGATTTTGCAACTTTACTCAGTGGGTGACATATGCATGGAATGCACTGCCATCAGTAGTGGATAATTATATCAGCAAGTTCAAGCGATGAACATCTATTGAAACATTTGCTGGAAGGGTTTGACAAATGATATGTAATATAATAGTTCCCAGGTATTTGTACCAGCCAAATAAATCACAATGGCCTGGTATAGGTCAGAATGTACAGAATCTATTTGAAAAACTACGACATTGCTTTTATTGGACTTATTAATTGATGACTGAAGAAAGGACTTGAGTGTACATAGCATCTTACATGGTCTTAGGAGGCAACAAAATGCTTTTGCTGTCAAAGTAATCTTGCTATGTGCTTATCATTGCAATGTAGGAAAAATGGCAGTCAGTTTGTATAGAGACGGGTTCCATGAAGAGCAATAAAATACATGGGCAGGTAATCAATTTTCAGTTGGTTGAGGGATGAGAGATTTCCCTAATCTTTGGAGTGTCTTAGGATCTTTTACATTCACCAACCAGAAAGACAGACTCTTGGTTTAACATCTTATCTGCATTGACAGAGCAGTACTGTGTCCATTCAGCAATGAAGTGCTACTCTGAAATTTCTACTTCCTGGAGTGGGGCCCGAACAGAGAACCTTATGACTCAGAGGATAGCATGCTACTTAGTTTTACAATCCTGTCAATCCAAAGCAATATTACTTGGTAAAATGGAGGCAGTTAAAAAAATTCAGAGTACTGTTGTATCTCTGGGTGTAACCAAGTGACGTGTCATCCTATTCAAATAGCAGCACCTTCAATAAATTGCACTGCATTGCCAAGAAAAAGTCAGCAATAGGTCTTGTCCTAATATACATCAAGACAATTTCATGCCAGGATCTTCGGTATTGAGAACAAAATTCCCAAATTAGAAAGTATGACTGAAGACTTCATAGAATCCCTATATAGTACAGGAGGAATCCATTCAGCCCATTGGGCCTCTACTGACAGCCATCCCACCTTATCCTCGTAACTCCATATATTTACCTTGCTAATTTTCCCCACAAAACTAAGGCCAATTTAGCATGGCGAATCAACCTAACCCACGCATCTTTAGACTCTGGGAGGAAACGAGAGCACCTGGAGAAAACCCACACATCACAGGAAGAACATACAAACTCCACTCAAGACAGTGACCCAAGCCAGGAACCAAACCCTGGTTCCTGGCGCTATGAGGCAACGATGCTAACAATTGTGCCACCTTGCCACCGACAAAGCAGTGGTTCAACCCAGTGGTTCTCAGCTGACTTAAGTCTGTACAAGAGTTGCTGACAGTATTCATGTCAGACTTTGAAGTCTTCACAACACTGCACTGTTATAGTGAATGAATAATTCTTCAACAGATTACTAGCATTCCTGTACAAAAATTAAAATTTGAAAGCAGTGAAGGAGCACGTTAGAAGTATATAAATGGTCTGGTCACCAATTCAATACGAATAAACCAAGCATTGTTCAGTAATTTATTTTGAAACCAGTGAACCAAAGTTCCTACAGTGCAGAAGACAGCTATTGGGCCCATTGAGCCTGCAGTGACAACAATCCCACACAGGCCCTGTTCCCGCAGCCCCCACATATTTACCCTGCCAATCCTCTTGACACTAAGGGACAATATAGCATGACTGATCAAACTAACCTGCACATCTTTGCACTGTGGAAGGAAACTGGAGCACCCAGAGGAATCGCACGCAGACATGAGGAGAACATACAAACTCCATATCACCCAAGGCCAGAATTGAACCCAGGTTCCTGGCACTGAGAGACAGCATTAACCATCGTGTCACCGTGCTGCCCCGATGTTAACTGCCACTCTACTAAGTCACTTTGCATTCATGTTTAAAATATGCAAAAGCATCGCAAAACATCTTTAAAAGTCGTGAAAAAGTTTTGGTTCTGCTTCTTACAGCTTGCTTTAAAAGACTGTGAATGATTTTACAAACCACAACAAAATACAAGTTGGAGGAGTTTAACCACCCTCCTGGCAGCAGCCACTTTGGGGCCTTATTGTCCATTTTCTGCCTCACCTGTCTGCGTGTCCTTTGGATGCTGAGCCGCCACCTTGGGCAGATGTGTGGCCGCTGGCAGGTTTAGGGTCCGGCTGGGACGGAAGAGCATCCCGCTGCTGACTGCTCTTGGGCTGGTCCAGGTGAGGCGATGGCAGTGCCGCAGCTCCAGCCGCTACCTGCCCGGCCCCGGCTTGACCGTCCGCCAGCAGCCAGTCGCACCTGCTGCAACGAGCCGCCAGTAAGACGGCGACCACCACCGCCACGAGGTTAACAGCGCAACTCCCGGCCCCTGCCACAGCCGCCATCCCTCCCGCTGGGTGCTATGGCCGCAGGTACGGAGAGCTCATCAGTAAATCCCACCGCAGCCTCCGGCCGCCTGTCTCACCACGTCCGGTCACAGCACAGCCTGCCGGGAGATGTAGTCCGCCCGCCGGGAGGAGAACTACAAATCCCAGAGTGCCCCTGGGCAGAGTCACTTACCTGTGGGGCATGCTCAGCACAGCATTGGCACTTCCAGCCGACTCCATTCATTCAGCTTGCTGCCATAAGCCTGGTGGCATATCTATGTTCAGGTTAGCAAAAAAGATACAAAAGCCTGACACGCACTAACCAACTCCAGAACAGCCTCTTCACCAGGTCCCTTGAGCTGTGAGGCAGCAGTGCTAACCACGGTGCCACCGTGCCGTCCGGCCTGCTTCATTCTGCTACTCCATTCGTTCAACTTGCTGGCATAGATCTGATGGCACATCTATGATCATGTTAGCAAAAAGATACAAAAGTTTGAGATCACAGACCAGCTAGCTCCAGAACAGCTCCTTCCCTGCTGTCATCAGACTTTTGAATAGACCTACCATATATTGAGCTGACCTTTTTCTACACCCTAGCTATGGCTGTAACATTACATTCTACACTCTCTCCTCTCCTCCCCTATGAACTCTGTAAACGGTATATTTTGTCTGCATATCACACAAGAAACAATACTTTTCACTGTTTCTCAATACATGTGAAAATAGTAAGTTGAAATGTATTTATTAGTGTCACTAGTATGCTGACATTAACATTGCAATGAAGTTACTGTGTAAATCCCCTATTTGCACACTCCGATGCCTGTGCGGACACACTGAGGGAGAACTCCGCGTGACCAATGCACCTAACCAGCATGTCTTTCAGACAGAGGGAAGAAACCGGAGCACCCGGAGGAAACCCATGCAGACACTGGGAGAATGTGCAGGCTCTGTACTGACAGTGACCCGGGAATTGAATCCAGGTCCCTTGAGCTGGAGGCAGCAGTGCTAACCACTGTGCCACCGTGCCATCCAACCTGCTTCATTCTTCTACTCCATTCATTCAGCTTGCTGGCATAGATCTGATGGCACATCTATGACCATGTTAGCAAAAAGATACAAAAGTCTGAGATCACATACCAGCCAACTCTAAAACAGCTTCTTCCCTGCTGCCATCATATTTTGGAATGGACCCACCTATTAAGTTGATCTTTCTCTACATCCTAGCTGTGACTGTAACACTATATTCTGCACCCTCTCCTTTCCTTCTCCCCATGAACAGTATGTTTTATCTGTATAGTGTGCCAGAAACAATATTTATCACTCCATACCAATACATGGTGACAATAATAATAAATCAAATTAAATTACCAGTGGTTAAGGTATCCCCAAAAAATAAATAGTAGAAAGCTTTGTAAGTTTTTTTTTGCTAATGAGCTGCATATACCTTAACTATTAAGGAGTTCAGCATGGGAAGTTTGACTAATAGTTCAACAGCTATTAATTACAGAGTAGTGTTTTATCTGTATCTGCGACAGCTGTTGACTAATAGTTTAAATGCTATTAATTACAGAGTAGTTTTAAAACTGTGGTATAAAGGTATGGCACAAATGGGTTAATGTGAGACTGCATACAGTACCACCTACACAATGATGTAAAAGGGCATATGACCTACGCCCTTGAGTTAGTGTGGTATTGGACAGAGCCACATGAACATAGCTGCATGGATACAGCTCCTAGCATGTTTCCTTCACTGTATATTTTAAATAGTTCCAGTAGTCAACTCTTCAAACATGTGGCATCTGCACTTACCAGAAATGGGGAAAAAAAGGAAGAATTACTAAATATTTTGGGAACATCATGGATGTGCAATTTAGTAAAAAGCAAGTAGAATTTAGAATTTGACTGACTCGCAAGGCAAAAAGTAAAATGCAGAACAAGAGTTTGTAGGCGGCCACTGTTAAAATAAATTCAAACTGAGTGCCATTGCCATTGCTGCAGAGCCCACCAAACCCGACAAGTGTGGGCAATCTCTGTCTTTGAGTGAACAGTGATGCCCTCTTAAAAGTCAGACAGCTCTTAAAGCAGAACATACACTTTTAAAATTTTGAACATGGATCAAAATTCCGAGTCAGTTCAGACTGTGATCCAAGGCCCAGATCAAGTGCAAAATTGAGGACTTTGGAGGAAAGGATTCTTAAAGTACAGCATTGCTTCATGTTTAAATAAAAAGTCAGAAGAGCAGATGAACATGCTGCCTTACTCTATAGATCTGACTGTGCATTGCATTAATGCAAGAAGGAATTAATGAATCATCTACAAAATTCAAAGAGGCACAGGGCAGGATTTTATGGCCTCGCTGGAGCGAGACTGGAAACTCCCACCCGAGGTCAATGGAGATTTCTGTTGTTGGACCCGATTCTGAGGTGGGCGAGGTAGTAGAGTTCTGGCCATTAAAATCATTTGACATTTATTTTAATCTATGAAGTAATAAAATACTTGAAAGAGCTAAATCCAATGGCCAGGAAATCCTGTTGATTCATTCATCAATGATCTGTACAGGATGGCAGAAGGTTGCAAGTACGGATATTTTGAAATCACAACACATCAAAGACAGAAGAATGATAGGAGTACTGGATGACACACCCTTTTGTCTCCTGCAGGCAAAGCAAGATCTAACTCTGGAAAAACCAACCTGATAGTTAGACAGTCAGAACTTCAAGAGCCGCACAAGATCATTTTGAGAGGAGAGAATAAATTGTGGTTCATGCAGAGGTCAATCCTAATCCAGCTAGTTAAACAACAATGACATAAGGACACTTGACATGAAGAAGAGCAATACCTTATCTGGCTAGCAGAGTGATCAATGGAACAATATAAAATGAAGTGCTCCCTCGGATGAGATCAATGCCTTGCGAGTTCAGCCCAAAGCTTTCAATACAATAGGATTGGATGCCATGGAAAACAGTGCAAGGCAAAAACTCTGAAATCATAAAATTCCAATGGTGCAGAAGGAAGCCATTCAGCCCATTGAACCTGCACCAACAACAATCATACCTAGGGCCTGCCCCATAACTCTACATATTTACTATTCCAGTTCCCCTGACTCTAAGGGGCAATTTAGCACAGCTAATCAATGAAGCCCATGCGTCTTTGGAGTGTGAGAACAAAAGAGCACCCGGTGGAAACCCACACACACATAGGGACAATGTGCAAACTCCGCGTAAATAGTCACTCTTGGCTGGAAATTGAACCTGATCCCTGGCAGTGTGAGGCAGCAGTACTAACCACTGTGCTGTCCAAATATGCATTAAAGTTACCCACAAAGTTGAGACGGCAAGCCCAGAAGACACAAAGGCATTCTTCTTAAGTGAAGTCAAACATTTTGCTTTCTTTGTGAGCCATATCATTCTGGACCTGGGCACAAATGTATGAATTAGGAGCAGGAATAGGCCTACTACAAAGCATAAGGCCACAATTTACAAATGAGTACTTTGCGTACATTACCACCACATCCAGCTTTCACCACTGCACCAGCTCTATGGGAGATGCTTACGGTCAAATGGGGAGGCTGAAAGAGGGACCCGTAAAGTAAAAGTCCTCCCAGAAAAAGAATGAGGACTTGCCCACAGCACCGCTCACATACAGGCCCATGCTTTTCCTATGAGATCTGTCCTTATTCGATGATGGGCAGGAAACTCAAGATACAACCCCCAATTCTGCCCAAAAAAACTCACACCAATGCTGATAACCAAGGACTACCAGGACATCATAGTAAGCAGGCAGAAGTAGGCTTCCACTAGGCACTATACCGAACACTTGTCACAATTATAGAAAGGTGACAAGGTGTGGTTTAAACACACTGACAGAAAAGGTACTGTTATTGGAAAAGATGAGGACCAATCTTATTCCTACCCGACTGGCACTACAGGAAACACAGCTGGGAGAAACAAGAGTCTCCACCTCATCGATAGACTGCTTGTCCTCAATGTGCAATGGGGAGGTTGCGAGGAACAGATGCTAAAACATCCTCCAAACCTACAGAAAGAACCAGCAGTGACACCACTCCTCTGATATTAGTGCAAGTTAAATATGGAAGGGTTTTATGGTCTTCAGACCACCTGAACCTTCGAATTCAAGGACGTGAAGGGATAAGATGGCAAATGACAATGTGATAGTAATAACAATACAAAACATAGTGTACACTATAAATTTAGGGCACCACAATGATTAGCCTCGCTGCCTCACAGTGTCAGGGACCCAGCTTCAATTGGCCTTGGGTGACTGTCTATGTGGAGTTTGCATGTTCTCGCCATGTCTGCATAGGCTTCCTTCAGGTGCTCCGGTTTTCTCCCACAGTCCAAGAGTATGCAGGTTAGTTGGATTGGCCATGCTAAACAATTGACCCTTCATATCCCAAGTTGTGTAGATTAGATGGATTACTCATGGGAAATGTGTAGGGTTGCAGAGATAGGGTGGAATGGTGGACCTAGGTCAGAGAGACAGTGCAGACTTGATGGGCCAAATGGCCTCCTTCTGCATTGTAGTGATTCTATGATTCTGTGAATCATTTAAAATGTATTAGATAAAGACTTGGGGGTGCGGTGTAAGGGTCTGGCACATATAGACCCTTACACCGCACCCACACAGTAATGTAAGAGAGCACATGATGAGCAGATGGCAGATGAAATATAATGCAGAGAAGTACAAAGTGCTACATTTTTGGAGGCAGAATGAGGTAAGGCATTATAAACTGAAGGGTACAATTCTAAAAGAGGTGCAGAAACAGCAAATCCTAAGGTTGATCTGCACAAATCATTGAAGGAAGCAGGGCACGTTGAGGAAGTGTTTTTAAAAAAGATAAATGGGATCCTAGGTTTTATAAATAGAGACATAAAATATGAAAGCAAGGAAATTATGATGTACTTTACCATTATAAAACAGGGGTTTAGCCTCAATGAGAGCATTGTCTCTAATTCTGGGCACTGCACTCTGGAAATGTGGCCAAGTGGCCAATGGCCTAAGCAACTAGACCCAACATAGAATTGAACACTAAATTAAACACAACTAAACAGCTTCTGCAAGCAAGGCCTGACGGAATGCAAATGGGCCAAGATTACAACATGTCAAAAGTCAACAGGGACCAGCCCAGACTTGTCCTACATATTGAATAGAAGTGCTCAACCTTAACAATGGAAGAGTCGTTATGGCCCGAAATCCATCAAAAGGTACTCAGGTAGCAGAATAGAAGACATGATGTTTGTATATTCCTTAGTTTCAGCCAGATTCCTTGGAACCATATCTTGTGCAGAGTTTGCATATTTTCCCTGTGTATGCATGGGTTTCCTCTGGCTGCTCCAGCTTTTTCCCACAGTCTGAAAGACGTGCTGGTTAGGTGCACTTGCAATGCTAAATTCTCCCTCAGTGTATCCGAACAGGAGTTGGAGTGTGGCAACTAGGGGATTTTCACAGTAACTTCATTGCAGTGATAATGCAAGCATACCTCTGACACTAATGTGTAAAATTTAGAAGGGGGATATAGGTCTGTCAGTTACACCCAAGAAATAGACACTTTCGTGACCTGGCCTAACCCTCATTGGATGCTGTGACACCTGCCCTGTGACTGCATTGGCTGAAAGCCAGAAAACATTCCAGAAAGGCTTGGAGAAAGGGATAAAAACAGACATCTGGAGAAGGGCCCCAGCGAAGCCGCAATTGGCCTACAACCTGTGATGATGGAAGAGGACAGGTGCAATCCACCTTTGTACCAAGAAGACCCTGAGTTCGTCTGTCAATGTGAACTCAGTGAATTGAATCCAACAGCTCGATCAATTTCATCAGAGCAGGGAACGTGCATTTTTAATTAGGTTTTCCTTGAAGGGAAGTTTAAGCAAACACAGAGCATAAAAACTGGGCTGTTGCTTAGCAACAGAGGCCACAGGGGACTAGAAAGAGGTTTGAGGTTCAATATGCTAATTATTTTCTAAAACCGAGGCAGCAGTTGTAATGCCCGTCACCATGTGAGCTCCCCCAATTTGTTATGATTCTGGACTAGAAATTGGACCCCCAAATTGTTAAGCTCCTTGTTGAGGAGGGATGAACTGTCACCCAATCAATGTTTAGCACCCTCGGTTGGTAACAAGGAGATTAAAAAAGGATCCTTTCCCTCCTTTTGTCATTCCAAATCATAGAATCCCTACAGTGCAGAAGGAGGCCAATCAGCCCATCGAGCTTGCAGTGACAATAATCTCAAACCCTATCCCCATAATCCCACATATATACCCTGATAGTCCCTCTGATACTAAAAGGCAATTTTTTGTGGCCAATCACCCTAACCTGCACATTTTTGGTCAGCAGGAGGAAATCAGAGCACCAGAAGGAAATCCATGCAGGTACGGGGAGAACGTGTAAAGTCCACATAGTAACCTGAGGCCAGAATTGAACCCAAATCCCTAGTGCTGTGAGACAGCAGTGCTATCCACTGTGCCACCATGCTGCCCCCAAATGATATTAAAAGGAGCCAATTTAACCAGGCTCTCTTGAGTTAAATAAAAAATTTATTAGTTACTAAAACGCAAGAAAAAAATAATAAAAATGAAACACACAAACACAAGATGAAAAACAAGAAGTGAGTCCATAAATAAAAGTTAAAAAAAAATACATGAATCAATCCTTGGCTTGTCTGTGAGGAGTAGCTGGTGAAATGTTGCAGTTGTTAAATTGGGTGATTCCGGTGGCACTGACTTTGGCAGTTGAGCAGTTAGTTTGGTGATTCTTGGTTCTGCAGGTTAGCTGAAAGGAGTTCACCTGTTTCCTTTTCAACTATGACTTTGCTGACTTGTGACTTGCTTCCAGCAATTGGAGAGGGAGAGACATTTTTATCTCCAAGCGCGGGGATGCCTGGTGGATGATCTTCAGCTGTGACTTTCACAGCATACACTCGTATAGTAGAACCAAAACACAAGATGAGCTCAAAGAGACCAGGATTGCAGTTGGTTTTTAATCCTTTTTCTTATATATTCCTGGGTGGGGGAAAAAAAAACAAACATGTCTTTTGCTCAGAACTGCTTTCTTCCAACTCAAATCCACATCCTGGGATATAACTCACAGGAGATGATTTCTCATGAGGTGGTAATCAGCCTCCATTATCTCTGCAACCACAGGAGATGACAGCAATTTTTACATTGTGTTTACATTGCATTTCTTTCATTGCATTTCTACCCCAATGTCAGTTGTATCAATGGTTACTTTAAATATTTGGTTAAAGTTCAGAGCTGCAACTATAGACTCAACTGTTAAAATAGCCTTCAGGCTTTCAGAAGCTGGCTGTCATTTCTTAATCAATACAACCTTTGTTTTCCTTTCTCTGTGGTAGGTCTATCAGTCGCTGTGCTGACGTTTGAGACAAACTTGCAGTAAAATCCACATATTCCAAAGAACCTCATGATTTGCTGTTTCATTGAGGGAATGGGGGACTGTGCTACAGCTTATACCTTTGCAGCTTGGGCAGTACTTGTCCTTCACCCACTACATGTGTGAGATAGGTCCTTTGAACTTCAGCAAAGTTAAAAAACTAGGCTTCTGTGATACCAGTTTGCTCTCAATGTGACAAGTGCTGGGGCGGGGTGGGGGGGGGGTGGTGGTGCTGCGTGGGGAGTTGATCAGAAACCTGTAGAAGTTGCTTTGCATTTCAGAGTGTGGTATCTGACCACAGTTCACCTATTTGTTTGCATGGACTTCGTACTTGTTGTGAGTATAAGGTAGATTTTATAACTTGTGTTATCTTTAGGAATCTATCTAGCTGTAAAGGTACAGTTAAGAGTGAAGCAATAGTGTAATATAGTTAATCTTTTCTTGTTTAATAAATGTTCTGTTCTTTTGTTAAAAGTTCACCTGCTGACTCCTGTGATTCTGGCCAGTAGCTGCCCTCCATGTACCTAAACAAAAGACAGGTCAAGCTGGATTCCACCCGGGATCTGACATGTCCAGTAGTAACATCAGCTGGAATCATTACAGTTGACTGTGCGCTTGCATTCCTACCAATGTTGTCACGAACATATGCATCTGCAACAGGTAGATTGGTTCTCTCAGTAATTGCTAGTCTGGCAGCTGTATCCTACAGGATTCAGCTAGCCTTAGTCATAGTGGTACTTTTGAGCCATTCTTGTTAATGAACACTCAAATTCTCCACCCATAGTACATCCTTTGCCCTGACTATCCTCAGCACCACTTCCTGTTTTGGCTCAAGTCTCCAGATATTATTCAGAAGGATTTTGTTGAACATACAGTATTGGGTTGACCTTTGTCATGTCTGGTGCCTTGACTGATGCCTGGTGGCTTATCCTGCTTTTCTGTTTTAAGTTTTAGTTTATTTAAGTTTTGTTAAGTTTATTTATCATTGTCACAAGTAGGCTTACATTAACACTGCAATGAAGTTACTGTGAAAATCGCCTAATTGCCACACTCAATGCCTGTTCGGGTACACTGAAGGAGAATTTAGCATGGCAAATGCATCTGACCAGCACGTCTTTCAGACTGTGGGAGGAATCTGGAGCAGCCAGAGGAAACCCCCACAAACATGGGGAGAATATGCAGAGTTCGTACAGACCCAAGCTGGGAATCAAACCTGGGTCCCTGGCACTGTGAGACAACAGTGCGAACCACTATGCCACCCATTAGACTTTTGCATAGCTGTTTGCTACATTTTGGGGGACTGTTAAGAGCCAATCCACATTGGTGTGTGCCTGGAATTACACATAGTCCACATCTGGGACAGCACCACCCACAAATTAAATCTGAACTTTCAATTCTCTGCCCATTTTATAAGTCGTGGTCAAGTATTTTGTACTTGGGATCTCTAACCACCCTCTTGAAATCTGCAGGTATGCATGTTTAGCTATGTGTTTAGTTCCTATAAAGACAATGCTATATGTAGCAGATGGGATATTTTTGTATTTTTATACATAATATGAGGAAAGAGATGCATGTTTGGCAGCTCTGTGGAAGAATGAAGCATGGAAGGAGTTTCAAATGAGCCTATGTTCTAGTGAGATTAGAATTTTGAAATTCAAATCAGATGAATTTTATTGCTAAAGTAAAACAAAGTATCACAGAGTAATGGGATATGATCTTGCTGCTTCAGTTTTGTTGTGTTCTAAATCTTTAACATTTTAGTGCATTGACTTTTTTTTCCCAAATGGATACTCTATAAAATTTGAAAAGGTCCAGTATATAATAGTTCAGATTTAATATGATGTAAAAGTCCAAAACAAATCATATCTTTCCATGCATTATGTGGCATTCTGAGGTACCTCACTACACTTACAGGTTATATTCCCAATATTTACTTCACGGAAACATACAGCATGAGTGGTTTTACATGGTCCGGCCCCTCAGTAGATAACAGCAGAACAGCAGAAGACAGTGGCATTTCCCCATTTACCTTTTGTGGTGTCTGCCCCAACCTTTATTGTGACCCCGAGCATGTAGTTGGAAAGTATCAGTCCGCAAGACTCAGTCTTTGACAGCTGTTTACACTGGAAGATCAGCAACTTTCCCTGAGACCAAAAAGTTGTTAGTCCTCCAGTAGCATTTATCTTGGCGTGCATTGCTAATAACAGCCCATACTGGTTTACAGAACTGCTTGGGGTGTATCTTCACAAAAGACACTGCATTTCTTTCCAAAGCTTATTTGAAAGGGCACATTCTAGGAGCTAACTGACAACCTCTTCCTCATTGCAGAGGTGATGAGACCCTGGAATGCAGGGAAAATTTGGCATGGAGGGCCCCTCTCACTGCCAGCCAAGCTATGCCTTGGAGTTTGTTTGAAAGTTCTGGTGATGAAATATTTTGCCATATGAATTTAACCATCTATTCAGAGAATCGTCTGACAGGATCCACCTTTTCCCACAGGCCCTTGAGGATGTTACTTGTTGACCACTGCCTGATGGACATGGTTAAAGCTGTTTTTCTGCACAAACTTTTCCATAAGGGACAGGTGGGATGGCATGGTCAATTTGACTGAAGCATTGGCCAGACTCAATATTCGCCAGGATATACGCATTGATTAACTACCTTGGAGCGCTTTTGTATATCTTCTATGATGGAGAGATTTCAGAGATAAGTTTATTTATTAGTCACAAGAAGGCTTACATTAATATTGCAATGAAGTTACTATGAAAATCCCTTAGTCGCCACACTCCATGCCTGTTAGGGTGAAGTTGTCTCCCCACCGCAGAACATGAAGACTAGAGGAATGGCTATAATCTCCTCTTGACTAGTTCGATACCTGTGGAATCACCATGGTGACTGTTGTCTATTGGTTACAGTGGTGAGGTACAGTATTCCACACTCCTGCAGAAACAGCAGGTCAGCTTTGATCTTCATAAGATACCCCAATGTCGAAACCCATTATTTGGTACACTTAACGTGATACATGTCAATGAAGGCAATCTTTAGACCCATTAAAACTGTGTTGCTTATCAATTTTCTGCCATACATCTGGCCCTTGGGTGTCCCCACATGCCCATAGTGTCCATAAACAGTTTCATTATTGTTGCGCTGAGAAAGCTACCTTGGTCTACCCTGATAGTGATGTTCTTCCCTTGAGACATCCAGGAGCCATGCCAGAGGGGATGTTTGATGTTATCTGTTGGTGCTATGTTCCCACTCTGTTCTCCTCGAGGAAGTTGCTGCTTCCTGGAGCTGGGTGCACTGGGCATCTCTGCCCTCTTCACTTTGGGGTTGCTGTGCCCTTTGTTGTTTCCAGTGTTACGGAGCTATGGATGGCATTTTCCATGAACTCCTTTTTGTTGCTTCTCCTGCAGGCATCCTCTTTCCTGTCCTGATCTTAGCGCACTGGTGCTGATCAAAAACAAAACTTTATAGAAACATAGAAACTAGAAGCAGGAGTAGGCCATTCGGGTCTTTCATTTTGATCATGGCCAATTATCGAATTCGATATCCTGATCCCCACCTCCCTCCATGTCCTTTGATCCCTTTAGCCCCAAGAGCTATATCTAATTTCTTCCTGAAATCAGACGTTTTGCCCTCAGTTACATTCAGTGATAGTGAATTCCCCACATTCACCATCCCCTGGGTGAAGAAATTTCTCCTCACCTCAGTTCAAAAAAGGTTTATCCCTTATCCTCAAACTTCGACCCCTAGTTCTGGACTCCCCCGCCATTGGGAACATTCTTTCTGAATCTACCCTTAAGTTCTGAGAGGGGAAAAGGGAAACAAGGCGTTGTGACAGGCACTGTAGTTTTATACACTTCCTGGTTTAAATCAGTCGCAGTTTTCGGTGACCAACAAGTAGAAATCCTACTTTAAAAAAAATTTGGAACAGACCAAGTGAAGTTACGACAGGGGGCACGGTCATGGATGGTTTTACTATGAAGTCGTGGCTGTTGTTATAAAAAAGATTTCCTTTATCAGACAGGCTCGTCCAGATTGATCTCATTGAAGTGAAACGTGCTGGAAGTTTGTGCCACCCTTTACGTTGAGCCCTGAGTCATTATCAAGAGGGGAAATCACGTTTTGGAGTGTCATTTGCTTTTGACGCATGGAATCCGAAAAACCACACCCACGCTTTGGAAAGAAAAATGACTTTTTCTTTGCGGGAGGCGCTGGTTGTATGAGCAGAATAATGCAAAAAAAACACACACCGGGCACCTAGAAACCCGGTGAGATCAGGAGCAGCAATTAAGAGAATAAAGCACGGTTGAAAACGAAAGCTGGCGTCACGTGTAGATTTCCAATGAAATTGTTAGCGTTGCAATAATTGTCCTTCCCAACATGAATGAGGAAGGGCGACACTGGGAGCCCTTAACCTTGAAAAAAATGAATGGGAGGGGGAGGCTGCAATTTCACAAGGGGCGGGGGGTAAAGGTGTGTGTTTAATCACAAGTAAATATTGTTTTCGAACAGGAAACGCATTACTGCGTCCGAAACTCATAATTCTTCCTTTTCCTTTCACTAAACAAGAGGGCGGTCCCGGCTCTCGCAGCCGGAAGTGCTCGAAAAAAATAAGCTGAAGGAAGATCTGCATTCCCCCTCAGTTTAAAGGCAGATTCCTCCTTATTCATGAGTGCGGAGAGCAGTTTCCTTCCTGCCGCTATCCCTGCTCTACCCCCTCCCTTGAATCCGACCTCGCTGGCGTTTCCCCCCCGACCTCTTCGCCATAAAGCCTGCGGGGGGATTTTGTTAATTTTTTTTCTCTAACGGGGCGGGGGGCGACTGCAATTTTTCCCATATTTATTTTAGAGCGTAATATGAGAATTTTACGCATCCCGAACCGCTCAGTGTTTGCTCTGTTATTCCTCTTCTCCTTGTCATCATCATTCCTCTACTTCATATATGTAGCGCCCGGATTAGGTGAGTGCCAAGTTGGTTTTTTTTTAATTTTTTTTTCTCTCTTTTCTCTTTCTGTGTGTGTGTGTGTGTGTGTGTGTATCTGTATTTTCTGAGGTTTCTCCGGTGTCATTTTTTTTGGGAGGGTGCTGGGGTAGACGCAGCTGACTGTCACATTCCCAGGGCCCAGTGGACAAGCAAGCGGGGGGTGGGGAGACCCTGCTGGAGATGAGGGAGGAAAGGGGTCGGGGTACCCAGTCACCTTCATCTGAGGCTCTTAGCCGGGAATGGCCTTTCCCAAAGGGGGGGTGGGGGGAACAGGAATTGATTTTCTTTTACGCACACACACACACACACACACATGGGGAAACCAATGCGGTTTTAGCGGAAGTGCTGGTTGGGTCGGACATGAGCTGAAAAGAGACGCCCTAAGAAACAACAGTTTCGTTACATTACTGAATGGGTCTATTTTTAAGAAGAGGATTCAGATTAAAAACGTACACGTTTTGTCTTTTTTTAAAATAAAATCAGCATAGCCACAGATTTCATTTCCAGCCCTGTCCTTAGTGACTCCGTGTCGTTCAATTATACATTTTTAAAAACATTTTGATACATATTGTATCTCTCCTCATCAAACGCTGTAGCCAAGCCAGCCCTGGTTTGCGTAAGTTTTTTTTAAATAACTAGAAACAGTTGAATCACATTGTTGAATTTCGCAACTCTCAGCAGACAATTAACGCCTTTAAAATGTTGCCCTCGGCGAGGGAGGGGGGGAGGGTGGGCTGCGATGGGTTGGTGCACTGAGTCATTCACAAACCCTGAGATTGACGAGCTTGTCAGCTGAGCAGAGAAATTTCCAGATAGGATAGTTAGTTCCTTCAGTAAATGGTATCCTGATGGGATAGCAGCGTGGCCAGTCACAACATGGATGATTGTACGAACCTACACAAAATGTACTCGCACAGAGAGATCTTTCAAAGTCCAAGATGTTGTGCTTGTGGATTGGAGTCACGCAAAGCTGCCTGTAAAGTTCGAACCCTCCAGAATGATGAGTGCTAATTTAATGAGACAAAATAATTAAAACCCATACGTGGACTGGCTTCAGGAAAAAAAAATTAAAAATCTCTTAGTTGCAGACATAAGAGCTGCCTATCTGCTCTGAATTTATTTAAGAAGGCTGTGTATGGCCATAAAGTTGTAGCTGATAAAAATGTTGTTTAGTCAAGGTCAGCTAAGAGTTTTTCTTTGTGTCCAATTTGGAGAGGTTGACTCGATTTGAATTTGGGATGGTGGGAAGTACACATTAAGCAAAAAGAAAATGAAAACCAGCTAATGCTAGTAAGATCAGAAGATTGTTGCAGAACATGGTGAAGATTCTGATAATGAGGCAATTTTCTTCCTCTTTATTACCCTGTCTTTGGGGTTTTAACTTTATCAGGGTTGTCTTTGACTTTCTTGCTCTTTATTATTCCGTTGGAGAAACTGCCATTCTGTAAAATGTCTAACTCCCCACTTGTTTTTCCAGAGGGTTTTTGTAAATGTCTGTTTTGAATGAAAAGTTACTTTTAAATTTTACTCTTGCATGGTTTTGTGAATTTTTGGTTGTGGTTAATGTTGGGAGTTATAACATTTTAATAGAAGATTAATGTAATGTTAACTGAGTTGACTAATGAAACTGACACTATTCTGCAACTGAATAGAGAACTGAGTATTTGAAAATGGATACGAAGAAATTGTGGTCAAGAATGGACAGCTCCAGTTGAAGTTGACAGGCTGTGCCAGTTGTGAATTGAGCCCACTGTGTAGGTTGCAAGGGTTGCCACCTTGAACTTGGTTATTTGATGAGATGGTGACACACTTTTATGCATTGTTTTCAAGCTTTTACTTTAACAGGGTTTGTGCTGGAAAAAATCACCTATACTTGCCACTCCCCTGCCACCATTAACCACCATTTGACCCCTTTTCTGAAGCCAGTAGGTTTGACTAAGGTTCCATTCAACAAACACCAGCACCAGTCCTCATCTGAGGCTGTACCCTTTATCAGTGGAATGTTTGATCTCAGATCATTGCTGTTTGGCAATGTCCTTGTCTATGATTCACTATTTCCGATCTAAGTTGAACCACTGGCAAATTTTACCTTTCTTGCTTTCTTCCTCTTACCTGCTCAAACTCGGGCCAATTAATGGCTTTCTACTGTTCTTAGCTGAGACCATTAGTTCTGCAAATTTAGGGGGGTTACATAATAACTTTAATTATGAATGAAATTTTATGCAATTATACCATTTTGTATGTCTGCTGTCATTGTTCCCCACTTAACTCCAGTAGTTATGCCACAGTGACGGAGAGGAAGTGTGCTAGAAAAATGTTGCAAATTCAAAAAGTTTAGTGATATCTCTAGCCATATACTGACATTGTCTAGTGTAAGGCTGGCCCTACAGTAGAGTTCCCTTCTCTCTGTCATTAGCGATAAGCCATTGTTTCGGATTTTATAGGGAAAGGGACATGAAAGGAAACTGTTTTAATTTTTTTTTAGATTGAACATGATAGAATGGTACAAAGCCAAATTATTACTACCTGAATATTGGCAGTAAGGATTTAAACCTAGGTTCCATTGCAAATCTCAGTCATGTCAGCATTTTGGAAAAAACAAATTTATCCACTAAGACACTTTAAGATTAGACAAGGGCATGAAAAACTATTAATCTACTATACAACATGCAACTAAATTTAGCAATGTAATTTAATTTGAAAATGAATGTTTGAAAGTATCTCAACTGAAATTAATAGCATTTATTTCACTTCACCATTTGAAAGCGTTTTTTTTTAATTCAACGTTCCATTTCAGGCAGATTTAACATTTGTATTACTAATGCATTATGTGAAGGTTCCCTGAAACAAAATACTATTGGAGATGGTGTGAAATTCAGGCATCCACTATAACAATTTGACATGTTAAGTATTGACACACAAGCTGAGTTCGGTGGAGAAAATGTTGATGCAATTAATGTGATTTTGTTTTTTATTTTGTAAGGAGTCAAAAACATTTATCTAGAAAGTATTCGACTGTTGATATTCATCAACAAAAGTGTTATCTTGGTATGATATTTATTTTTAAATAGAAGTGCAAGTTGACAATACCAATTTCCTTTTGAGGTTTTGAGTTAGTTTAAGTTTTGCTGATGTTAAGGCTACTCAGCTACAAGATGAAGTAACAGTATACCTGTCAGTTTTAAAAAGGAACTGCTGGAGCACCCATACACTCATGAGCATAGAATTGTGTAGGTGAGGCACCATAACTTTGTCTTCCTCAGTTTTCTGACTGTCATAAAGTGTGAAATAAATGCAAAAAAGGGGTGAAATCAGAAGGATGTATGTTTCAACTACAGCAAGAATAACTTTTTCCATAAATACTGAATTTATTTTTATTATTGGTACAAAGGGATTGTCTTGCATAGAATCCCTATGGTACAGAAGGAGGCCATTTGGCCCATCGTGTCTGCACCGACCATGATCCCATCCAGGCCCGATTTCTGCAACCCCAAGTGTTTACCCTGCTAATCCCCTTGTCACTGTTCTCTGATCATATGCTAATTGGCAACTCTGAGATTAAGACTGCAAAACATGTATCATCTTCTTTCCAACATATTGGTCATGTAATTTTCTCTTTTTTTTCTGCCCCATCCTTTTTTTTCCCAGCTATCTTTCAGCCAAGTACATGCTACCAGTTAAATTTGGTGCACAGAATCCACCAGACCATCAAACCACCTAGCTTAATAATCATATATTTTCAGGCCTGTTCAATTTATTCTTGCTAGGATTCTGACAGGAGGCCTGTTGTTTGTTTGTATAGTTGGTATTTAACCCCAGTGCCACTATGTTTGAGCTAAGATTTTAATTACAAATGGTCACACTTTGAAGCTTGTCAGAAGACTGGGCTTTGTGTTGCAGATACTATTTTTAAGAATATAATTAGATGGGGATGCTGAATACATTTCTAGTCATTAGAAAGATACTATAATTTAATTTCATTACCACCTCTTTAATGGTCAGATTGAAAACAGAAATCTAAGCCACGTGAGCCATGGATCATGGGATGAGATGATATTGAAAGTGTATAGCAATGTGGATTTGTTTTGGAAAGTTACTTTTACATAGGAAAATCATGGAAGAAAAACACAACTGAAAAATATATTGGAATTATCACAAAGCTCTTGCATATGCAACATGTGAAAAGATGAACAAGATTGGCCTATGTCTTAAGGGCTGGTCCAAACAGTTATTACTTCAAAACTCAAGTTCTCCCCTGTCTGCAGTGTGTAATGTCTGTGTGGGATGAGAAACAATACACAAGTATCCTAGGTTAGTTCAAGGGGAAAAAACATCTGGGCTCTCTCGCGCGCTCACGCTCTCTCCATGAACTTGGGAGTTGTGGCCATAATACAAAGAGCTGATATCTTGCCAGTTTTTATACATGCTGGTATTCACCATGGCAAGGATTTTGTCCAGTTCCTGTTTGAACTGTTGCAATTAATTAACATTCACCACCAGATGTGGCATCTTGTTCAAGCAAGGATAGCTTTTTGTGTAAAGAAAACTTCCTGATAGCTGTGCTCTCATTTGCTAAATAGCATATTTCAATGTTTGTATGTCAGCACATGATTATTTTAAAATCAGTTACTGTTGTATTTGTTTAGATTGTATGAATTAGCTCTTAAATCTAACATATTGCTTTGCAAATTTGTTTGGTACTATTCCCTGTAATGTTTCTCAAATGTTCTTGAATTAAGGCTTTTATAATTCTTTCATGTTCAAGGAATTCCACATTTCCCATTTTTGCCATCATTGGTTAACACTGCCAAAGCTTCTTTTCCTCAAACCTATAATGTCCTAGTTGAAGTGTAGAAGAATTTGCATTGATATAACATTTCTCATTGTCCTGCTATCTGAAATGTCCTTCACTCCTAGCAAATTACAATGCTTTTTGTGGCCATTGTTGTTATCTGCCAAGAGTCATCAGTTAACATTCCTGCTTCTGACCTTATAATGGTGGGAAGGTCATTTAATGAAACAGCTCAAGATAGTTGGGCCTTGGACACTACCCTGAGAAACACCTGCAATGATATTCTTGAACTGAGATGGGCATTCATCAGGCACAACAGAATTGTGTTTGACTATATGTATTGTAGATGGTTCACTGAATACACCGGGCATACCAGGCATACCTTAAAAAGTAAGGCATTAACCTGAATCTACAATACAAATGCAGTAGACAGGACTAAGTATTCCACCACCACTTGATCATATCCAATCCCTGAAGTCCTACATCCAATCATGAATGATGCTGGACAGTTAAAGCAGGAGGTGGCCGCTCTACAAATACCCCAGCCCTCAGTGATGGGTTGGCCCAGTACATCAGCGCAAAAGAAGGCTGAAGAATTTGCAACCATCTTCAGCCTGCAGTGCCTCTTCCCAGGCTCTCCAGCCTTGTAGATGCCAATCTTCTGTCAATTTGATTCACCCCACGTGATGTCAAGAAATGGCTGAAGACACTGAATACTGTCCTGACAACGTTCTGGCAATGGTACTGAAGATTTGTGCTCTGGAACTAGCTGTGCCCCAGTGGCATCTACCTGGCAATGTGGAAAATGGCCCAAGTATGTCCTGTTCACAAAGCAGGACAAATTCAACCTGGCCAATTACTCCACACTTCATCAGGTGTTGCTGACAGTGCTATCAAGCTGTGTTTGCAGGTGTCATTCCTGGTGCCTAGGTTGATGCCAGGTGGTCCATCTGGTTACATTCCTTACAAATGTCATAGCAGTTTGATAATAGTGGCTTTATAGGGCACGTCAATCTCTGCTGTGGGTCTGGAGTCACGTGTAGGCCAGACCGGGTAAGGATGTTTCAGGCTGTTTCCTTCCTTTGCGCACATTTAGTGAACCAAATGGTTCTTGTAACAACTGAGAATCATTTCATGGTTGCTGTTAGACTAGCTTATAATTCGAATGTTATTGATTGAACTTAAACTCTACCCGCTGTCATGATGTGATTTGAACCCATGTCACCATAGTATTAGTCTGGGCCTCTGGGTTTCTAGTTCAGTGACATTACCACTACATCAGCGCATCCCCACTTGCAGAGTGTCATAGCTGCCACACTCTGGGGCATGTTCGGGACAAGTGAGAGAGAATTTGGCATGGCCAATGCATCTAACCAGCACGTCTTTTGGACGGTGGGAGGAAACCCATGAAAACACAACAGACTCCTCTCAGACAGTGATTGAACCCAGGTCCCTGATGCTGTGAAGCAGCAGTGCTAGCCACTGAGCTGCCTTGGAGTTACTTTGACTGGTACTATAGATGAGCTAATCACTGACAACTAGGCCAGAAAAGCCTGTTTATTCCTTTTCTCCTTTCCTCCCCTTTCTGCTGCTGATGATTGACGATCTGTTGCCTCATTGGAAAAGTTGTATGACATGATATAGACTCACTATAAATTTTGTGCAGTTTACTGTGTACTGTAGGGGTCTAGGGCAGTCCAGGCAACTGAGCTTTACTTAAGCACCCTGATGATCAGCTCAATTACTTGTCGTGTGGTGGAATTGATTTTTGCTATAGGCACACAACCCATGTGCTGAGTTGTGTACTGTGGAGTTTGTGCCATTGAATACCATTTGCTATCCAGTAGTCATTTTCTTGGTTTGTTACGATGGTTCAAACGTAAATGGCACATTGGGCCTCCACAAAATAAAAGCATTACACTGGTCCTTACTGACGTACAGGTAGGAGATTTGCTTGTTGAACAGCATAAGTGATTACAGCCTTGTACTGAGACCCCATTCCACCCCATCTTCAATCCTTCCTCTTTTGGTACCTTGCCTTGCTCTGTGTTCATCTCATTCTCCCTGTCAGTGAGTACAAACTACTGCATCCATACTTGAGAACAAGTGTTCTGTGGTGAATCCTTAAAGGCAGGGCAAACTTCATTGTGTCACACAACTTCCCGTACACTTCAGCAACACTTTTTAAAAAAAATTGCTTTCTTTTCCTGAGATTGGAAACTACAAAGAGCGTCTACAATCAGCAACTAATCCGAAAGCAGTTGAATTTTTTAAGCAGTGTTTGGTGAGAGGAACCTCTTGCTGAACTGGTGGTTTATTTGTACAAGGTTAAGAAAAGGACGTTTTTTGGAGCTCAAGGCTCCAGCTATTGCAGGGTGATGTCAGGGCTGCCAACTCTGCATACTTCTGACCATTCCTGGTGTGTGTGCTGACATCCTCACTCATGGTGCAACCAGCATGCCATGGATAACAGTTTGGAGTCAGGACAGCATTCGATAATTCCCACAATGTTGCAATCTCTCAGCACTGGTTGGAATCGACAGCCCTGGATTGAGGCTTGGGGGTTTGAACTGTAATTGATCAGAAAGCTATCATCTGAGCCAAAATGACCTGCATTTTATTTTGCATGTAGACTACCCATAGACTCTGAGTAAGGTACTTTAAATCTAATTGAGTTACTAACAGCTTTTTGCTGATGGTTGATTGGGACACTTTTTATACAGACAGTGAATGTAATTCAGTCTAGGATAAGGCAAAAATCCTGTGTCTAAATTGTAGCTTTTTTTAAAAAAACATTAAAACTCTGTCCATTCATCTGGGAAGTTGATAGCTATTATGGCTTCATATGTTCAGAAGATAATCCTCCGAATAGTTTCAAACATCAAGTATTCAAAGCTGATTATAAATCCTGAAGTTGATTGACATTAACATTGGATAAGTAGCTGGTTAAACTACTTCACTTTTGAATTGCCTTTACACTATTTGCAGACTCTCTAACTTCAGTCATTTAAATGCAAAATTTAAACTAATCTACAATTAAACTAGCTCTTTCAATATGGACTTTGAAAAGCACTGTTTAAATAAAGTCATTTTAATGCAAAGCCGGTGATTGAACATATTGATCAAGATTATCTCTCCATAGTCTTATGGAGATATCCCTGAAGGTTGTTGTAACACAATCAGCTGTATATCTGCCCAGTTCTCTACAAGCCGTAAAAATATCACTTGCTGCTCCTGCTTTATTTGTCAGCGTATTCGAAAGTGACTGGCACTTGATGACACGTGTTCTACAATGATCAGTTGGAATAATTACAAAACGATTATCTCTTGAAATCACCAGATCACTCGAATCATGTCAGTAATAGGAAAATAAAATAGGTAATTTTGTGCCCCCTCTTGAGGCAATCTGTTAAATCATTGTCTCTAATTAAATTGCTATTGACTGGTCAGATGTTTGGCTTGCTCAAAGCTCCATGCTCTCAGAACAAAAGGAGTAAGCTGGGTTGAAACAAAAGTGAATTCCTCATGTTTAAAAATTGAAAACTTGCAAGGCTTACTTTTTAAACTGAGTTATCACTATATAGATTACACTTTAATAAGTGTTACTGTGGTGTTGGATTGGCAGAATAACAAGAAGCAATAAGAGGGAAAAGAGTTAAGATAATAAGTGATTAGGATTTAGACGATATGGCTTGATAGGTTGGAGTTAATAGATTAAGGTTTTCTTTGAAAGGAAATTGGGGAGATATTGGGATGTGGAGAAAGAGACATTTAATTTGGCCCACTGGTCTGCTCTATGACAAAAGCTAGCACAGATGGGTTGAATAGCCTTATGCTGCATTATTTCTTGACTTTGTGACTTGGAGGATTCTATTCCTGTAGACATTTGACAGCAGTCCTCTCTAGCACTCATCATTGTTTATTTTTATAACATCTTTACACCGAATATTGACCATTAATCTTCAGTAATATTTAGCATTTGAGTCAAAAGATATGGGATTTGTGTGTGTATATATTTTACATTCAATATTTTCCTTTATTCTCATAAGATCACAAGTAGAAGCCAAAAGCCTGCTCCTTATTCAATAAGACGATGGCTGATCAGATTGCGGCCTTAAATCGACTTTCCTGCCTGCCCTCCCATGACCCTCGATTCCCTTGTTGATCAGAAATCTGCCAAACACAGCTTTGAATAGATTCAATGACTCAGCCCCCACTGCTTTCTATGGAAGAGAATTCCAAAGACTAACAACCCCTCGATAGAAGAAATTCTATCTTAAATGGTAGTTCCTGTTTTTATTGGAAACCACGCTAGATTCCCCATATCTGAAGAAAATTTTGGAGTAAACCTGAGCACCCAGAGGAAAGCCAGGTAGATACTGTTGAGTAGATACTCCGGAGTTGAGGGGGTTGAGCTATGAGGAGAGGCTGAATAAACTAGGCTTGTACTCGTTAGAGTTTAGAAGAATGAGGGGAGATCTCATTGAGACGTATAAGATGATGAATGGGATGGATAGGATAGAGGTGGAGAGACTCTTCCTGCTCAGAAAGGACAGTAGGACTAGGGGGCACAGCCTCAAGATAAAGGGGGGGCGGTTTAGAACGGAGTTGAGGAGGAACTTCTTCACTCAAAGGGTGGTGAATCTCTGGAATTCTCTGCCCGTTGAGGTGGTGGAGGCTGCCTCGCTAAATATTTTTAAGATGCGGGTTGATGGGTTTTTGATAAGCGAGGGGATTAAGGGTTATGGGGAGAGGGCGGGAATGTGGAACTGAGCCACGACAGATCAGCCATGATCTTATTGCATGGCGGGGCAGGCTCGAAGGGCTAGATGGCCTACTCCTGCTCCTATTTCTTCTTAGGGAGATTCAAATCTCCCGTAACTATTGCTGTGCCTTTGTTTCAAGTTCTTATAAATTTATTTATACTCCTGTCCTACAGTATAGTTACCATCAACGGGGCAAACTATCCCACCAATGTTGCCTTCTCTGGTTGTTTCTTACCTTCACCCAAACTGATTCTATGTTTGATACTCTGAACCTGGATCATAGCTCACCACTGTACTGGCCTCATCCCTTAAAAGAGCCACCTCATCTCTTTCCTCTTTCTTCCTGTCTTTTTGAACTATTAAATATCCTTTTGAGGATTCGGGCCCCATCTTCAGTCACTTTGCAACTACATCTTTATTTTTACAATTCATCCACCTTGTTACAAATGCTATGTGCATTTATATAAAGAGACTTACAATCTGAATGTTTACCTTTACTTTCCCTACAGTGATCTCGCTGGTGCACTGGTAAGCTTATATACTGTTTTTCCAATCATCCTCTGGATATCATTGATCGGATCGCTACCCGGCATGATTGTCTTGTTCTTTTCATAGAATCTTGACAGTGCAGAAGGAGGCCATTTGGCCCCTTAAGTCGGTACTGACTCTCCGAAAGAATATCTTACCCAGACCCTATCTTCATAATCCCACGTATTTACCCCACTAATCCCCCTACCATACACATCTTTGGAAACTAACAGGCAATTTAGCACGGTCAATACAACTAACCTGCACATCTTTGGACTGTGGGAGGAAACTGGAGCACCTGGAAGAAACACACTGCGTGCACGCACAGTGACCCGAGGCTAGAATTGAGCTCGGTTCCTTGGTGCTGTGAGGCAGCAGTGCTAACTACTGTGCCACCGTGCTGCCCCTTTTCTTTCTCAACTTCCCAAATCTCCTTTCGTGAACCTTCCCACCTCCACTAAATAGTTTGTGCTCGACATTCTCATTATTCGTGACATAACTTTTTTAAAGTTACATTTGTGACCATAAGGTTAAACCTAAGATTGTTTTAATTTATGCACACTTTATGGATACTTTTTACACCAGAGTGGAAGTCAAATCCTGTTATAGATCACTTTGTAATTAATTTCTGGTAGACATTTGAGTGTTGCACTGACTTTCCTTTCCATTTAAGGAAGGAAGGAACTTGGCACTTGATACAATATTCTAATTGGATCTGGGAGTTCACCACATCTGTTTCAAGAATCTGCTATTGTCTCTCCACTTGAGGGTGGAGGTATTTTGGGTTTTTTTAGTCAGTATCTTGGTTAAAGTTCTTTGTGTGATGGCACAGTGGTTAGCACTGCTGCTTCAAAATGCCAGGGACTTGGGTTTGATTCCCAGCTTGGGTCACTTTCTGTGTGGCGTTTGTATGTTCTCCGTGTCCTGACGTGGGTTTCCTCCAGGTGTTTCAGTTTCCTCTCACAGTCTGAAAGATCTGCTGCTTAGGTGCATTGATCATGTTAAATTCTCCCTCCGGCCCCAGAGTGTGGTGTCGAGGGGATTTTTTTTAACACTGCAATGAAATTACTGTTAATGTAAACCTACTTGTGACACTAATAAACTTTAAGGTTATCAACCTGAATGAACTAAACTAGAGTTTGCGCATTTTCCGTAAGTGCAGTGCGAAGCAAGAGGTATAGTGGTTTTTAAAAAAAAATCCACTTTAACTTCTAATATACGACAGGGACAAAAACTGTTTGGAGTACTCAGCTGAGCTTGAATTGCCAGACTTTCTTTTGTAGACTTGGCTACAACTTGCTTTTTATTAGATCAAAAGGCAAGCTTTCAGCCCAGTATTTGCAAGTGGAAATGATTTGCGAACCATACTTTTACTTACTGAAATGCCCTTTTTTTTTCCCCCGTTCTTGCCTGAGAAAATCAAATAAAGCAGTTAATGCTGCAGCCTGGCTTTCAAGCACTTGTACGTAATGCCTTGTGAAGTTATCCAGTGCAGAAACAGCCCATCAGCCCACCATGTCTATTCTGACTATCAAATAATCCCATTAACCAGGTCTTGAAGCATAGCCAACTATGCCTTGGTGATTTTAACTGCTCATCCAAATGCTGCTTAAATGTGAGTACCTGCCTCTGCCACCGTCCCAGGCAGCACATCTCACATTTCCACTACCTTCTGGGTGATTTGTTTTTTTTCCCCAGATCCCCTCTAAACCACTTAGTCCTCACCTTAAACCTGTGCCCTCTGGTCTTAGATGCCTCTGCCATCAGGAAAAGATTTTTACAATCTACCCTATCTATGCCCCTCGTAATTTTGTATAACTCTATCAGATTGCCCTTTTGTCTCCTCTGCTCCAGGGAAAACAAATGCAGCCTATTCAGTCTCTCCTTATAACTGAAACTTTCTATCCTATGTGACATCCTGGTGAGTCTCCTCTGTACCCTCTCCAGTGCAATCATGTCCTTCCAATATAGTGGCAGTCAGAACTGCATACGATACTCCATCTGTGGCCTAACCAATGTTTTATTAAGTTGTACCAATGCCTCCCTGCTCCTATATTCAAAGCCCCCAGCTAATGAAGGCAAGCATTCCATATGCCGCCTTCTCCGTATCTACCTGTGCTGCCACCTTCACTTGTACACAAGGTTCATTTGTTCCTTGATTCTCCTGAGGGCCCTACTGTTCATTGTGTATATTCTATCCTATCCTTATTTGACCTCCCAAAATGCATTACTTCACACTTATCAAGATTAAACATCATCTGCCATTGCTCTGCCCAACTTAGCAGCTAAGATATATCAGTCTGTAGACTATCCTTCTCACTATAAACAACAGCCATTTTTGTCATCTGCAAACTTATATCTTCTACATTCACATCCAAGTTGGTAATGTATATAACAATTAGCAAGGGTCCCAGCACTGATCACTATTGTACACTGGCCACAGGCTTCCCATCATAAAAACAGCCCTCTAGAATCGCCCTCTTAACCAGCCAATTTCCCATGGGCACAAATCTTTAGGACCGGCCTTCCATGAGCGACCTTGTCAAAGGCCTTACTGAAGTCCATATCATGTACATCAACTGCACTATCCTCATCAATATATTATGTACCTTTTCAAGTTAGACAGGATCACCTGTGCTGATTATCTCTGATCAATCCTTGCCTTTCCAGGTGTTGATTTACCCAGTCCCTCAGTTTTTTTCAAATTGTTTACCTGCCACTGAAACTAAACACTAAATTGGTCTGTAATAACTTGACTTATCCCTAGTGCCCTTCTTGAATGAAGGTTCCACATTAGCTCTACTCTAGTCATCTGGCACTTCACCCATGAGAAGTCTCACAACACCAGCTTAAAGTCCAACAAGTTTATTTGGTAGCAACAGCCTCCAAATAAACCTTTTGGACTTTAACCTGGTGTTGTGAGACTTCTGACTGTGTTTACCCCAGTCCAACACCAGCATCTCCACATCATGACTTCACCAGTGGCCAGTGAAGATTTAAAGATCTCTGCCAGGGTCCCTGCAATCTCCTCCCTTGCTTCCTATAGCAGCCTGGACACATTTCATCAGGCCCTGAGGATTTATCCACCTTTATGCCTGTTAAAACATCTAATACCTCCTCCTTATCAGCGTCAATGTACTCTAGAATTTCACCATCCCAACTGAAATTTCCAGTGACATTATCTTTCTCCTTTGTAAATACAGATGAAAAATATTCACTAAGATCTCGCCCATGTCCTCTGGCACCACACACGTCCTTTGGTCTTGGATGGACCCCACTCTTTCCCTGGTCATCCTCTTGCACTTCCCTGGATTTTCCTTGAGGTACATTTAAATACGGAAGGCAAATTTACTGTAAAAAGTCTGACAACACCAGGTTTTTACTTTTTACTATGTTTACCCCAGTCCAACGCTGGCATATCCACATCAAATTTACTGTAGGCAGTTTTGATTTCATGTTTCAAGAAGTTTAATTCAAATGCAGTTAAACCTGACTACTTTATTGCAAAGTTGTGTCGCCACTTGATTTGCTCAGACGCAATGCGTTTTCCCTAATGTATCATCCTATCAATGCCCAAAATGTATGCAGTTGGTTTGCTTATCACTTGAAAAAGTTTGGATGTTGATCATGTGCTGCCAGGGCAAGAACTGCAGTGTTCTACTATTATGAAGAGACTGCACGTAGACTTCTTGAAAATAACAGCCACGTAGCAATATGGTTTGGCCAAAGGCAGTTTATCAACTTTCATCTACAGCAAGTAATCTCATGTTGTAACATGATCTTTAAGAGTTATAATAAACCAGTAATTTGACTTTTCTGGCTGTATAATTTTCAGATGTTTAAACTTGTGAAGTTTGAAATATTTTAAGTCATTAAATTTAATTTCCTTTTTCTGCTCCTCCACTTTATTCCCTTTCGTGAATGTGTTTTGCAGTGAGAAGGAAATTATCTGTGAACAGACTTTTAGTTTTGCTTCATTGAAATATTGTTCTGAGCTTTTTTTGTGTATTTCTGCATCAAATAGCTCCTCTATCAGAAAAGGGGTGATCTCTCTGTGGTGCAAATGACAAAATGAAATGTTGGTGAACTTTATCCTTTGTTTTTATCATTTTTACATTTGTACACTTGTTCAGTGCCATTTATTCCTTTTCTTCTCAATATTGTCTATCCATGTTCCAATTTGCTCCTTTAGACTTAATGTCCCTTCTCCTGGAGCTGGTGCTTTGTGCAGCTGCTCAGTGGTCACTTTTTAATTTTGACTTTGTTTCTTTCAATGACTCATTAGATTATTATGTAGTACGAAGTAATGGTGTAAGATACTGTTCAGTTTTTAAATTCTGTAGTGTTAGTATTAAAAGGGCACATCACAGATTGGAATAGCTGAGGCAAACTGTCAGGTATTTGATCCTAGTGCATTTAACCTAGTCCCAGTGAGACCTACTTGAATGTGTGTACATGTTGGGCAAAGATTCGAGCTACAGTGATTTTCACATTCAAATGGCTCATTGTTTCCATGTCTAGATTCATCATGAAAATTTCCATTTATGAACTGCAGAGGAGTGCAGCCGGTGCAATTGTATTTCAGCAAAGAATGGGACATCATGTCTAAAGGAGCAAATAATAGCAAATGAGTATGCAAATGTGAAAATGTTGAAAGAGTGTTAGTATTCTTCTGTTATTATTTGCATTAGTATCAGACATGCACAGTATTGATTTGTATCTTTCTGGACCTGAGATCTATTTAGTGTAGGTGGATGGGGAGGGTTGAGGTAGAATGCTACTTGCAGCGTATGATCTTTGAAATCTATCAACCAGCTTGCCAAAGAAGGGCAGAGCCATATGCAAAGCTCCATGTACGTGTGGGAAACGTTACACTTTGTGTGCAAATAATGCATTTGCGTCATCTTCCGAGAGTATGTATGATGTCAATAACGTGTTAGATGACTGATCTTTAGTTTCATAAACTCAAAGCAGTTCAGGGAAGATAAGTTATAGTATGAATGTCTATGAATGCATGCTAAAAATATTTTAAAGCACATGGTGTGTGCTAAACAGAAAAAAAAATTTCATTTTGGGTGAAATTGGCATTTTTTTCTTCTTGTTTTGAGAAGTTTTTCTTGTGTTCTTGGGTGCTCATTTGCATCATGCCACATGAACCCCGTGGCAGTGTTTTAAAACATTAATTTAAACATTCCTTTAAAAACTATCCCCTCACTTGTGGTGACTTAATGCTGTTTGATTTGGAAAGCTGGTTGATACCAATTTTCAAAGACCATGTGCTGCAAGTAGCATTCTACCTCATCCCTCCCTCTCCACCTACACTAAATAGATCTCAGAGCTCTCAGGTTCAGGAAGATGTGAGTCAATACTGTGCATATCTGATACTAATGCAAATAATAACAGAAGAATACTAATGCTCTTTGAACACTTTCACATTTATGTACTCATTCGCTATTGTTCCTTTAGACACGATGCCCCATTCTTTGCCAAAACCACAGCCTTAGCTGAAATACAATTGCACCAGCTGCACCCCTCTGCAGTTCATAAATGGCCATTAGGGAAAATAAGCACTTGCTCATTAATTTGGGGTACTATGGTTAGTTTCTTTAGTTTTAAACTTACTTCTCAAAATCTTTTAAAATGTGCCGATTACCCCTTGTGCCCAAAAGGACCAGCTTAATTTTAAGAGTGTGGGAGCTCCTTGACTCCTCCAGCAGGTGTTTTTGAGGATGAGGTTGTCTTCTGGGGTGATGTTTAAACAAGTTGTGAAAACCAGATTTGCACAGAATGCAAATTGTGTTTGCCACTACTGCAATGTGGCTACAATGTGTTAAATAAAATTACTTGGACCATACAGCACAGAAACAGACCATTTGCAACGAGTCCATCCCTTCCATTCTCTTCTCACTCTCAATATTACTCTTTATTCCTCACTACCTCAAATACTGCCCCATGCCAGTGGATTTCACATTCTTGCTGGTTTGGATAAAGGCATTTCTTCCTGTAGCATCCACAGGAAGCATGACAGCAACTTGAAGTTTCTTTGACAGCACCTTCCAAACCTATGACGTTGACCAACTGAAGGACAACCTCACAAGGTGCATGGGATCGCTGCTATCTTGTTCTGGACACTATCCTTAGCAGAGAATATATTGCTCTTCCTTCATCAATGAACAAAATAAATTACAGCACAGGGACAGGCCCTTCGGGCCCCCAAGCCTGCACAGACCATGCTACCCAACTGAACTAAAACCCTCTTACCCTTCCAGGGACTGTACCCCTCTGTTCCCATTCTTGTCACGTATTTGTCAAGACGCCCCTTAAAACTCACTATTGTATCTGTTTCTACTACCTCCCCTTGCAGTGAGTTCCAGGCACCCACCATCCTGTGTTTTTTTAAAAAAAAAAATCTTTTTAAACCTTGCCTCTTGCACCTTAAACCTATACCCCCTAGTAATTGACTCTTCTACCTTTGGGAAAAATCTTCTGACTATACACTGTCCATGTGCCTCATAGTCTTAGACTTTTATCAGGTCGCTCCTCAACTTCCATCGTTCCAGTGAGAACAAACCAAGTTTCTCCAACCTCTCCTCATAGCTAATGCCCTCCATGCCAGGCAACATCCTAGTAAATCTTTTCTGTACTCTCTCCAAAGCCTCCACATCCTTCTGGTAGTGTGATGACCAGAATTGAACACTATATTCCAAGTGCGGCCTAACTAAGGTTCTATAAAGCTGCAACAGAACTTACAGATTTTTAAGCTCAATGCCCTGGCCTACGAAGGCAAGCATGCTGTATGCCTCCTTGATTACCTTCTCCACCTGCATTGCCACTTTGTGATCTGTATACCCACATCCCTCTGCCTAGCAATACGCTTGCAGGTTCTACCATTTACTGTATATTTCCTATCTTTATTAAACCTTCCCAAATGCATTACCTCACATCTGTCCAGATTAAACACCATCTGCCACCTCTCCACCCAAGTCTCCAACTGATCTATGTCTTCTGGTCCTCATTGCTAACAGCAAATCCACCAACCTTTGTGTCATCCGCAAACTTATTAATCAAACCCGTTACGTTTTCTTTCAGATCATTTTTAATATATATATTACGAACAGCAAAGGTCCCAGCACTGCTCCCTGAGGAATGCTGCTTTCGCAGCCCCTCATTCAGAAACACACCCTTCCACTGCTACCTTCTGTCTTCTATGACCGAGCCAGTTCTGTATCCACCTTGCCAGCTCACCTCTGATCCCATGCAACGTCACCTTCTGCATCAGTCTGCCACGGGGGACCTTGTCAGAGGCCTTATTGGGATAAAATCCTGGAACTCCCTGCTTAACAGCTCTGTGGGAGTACCTTCAACAAACAAATCATAATAGTTCCACAAGGCATCTCATCATCCCTTGATGAGCAATACCCTGCCAGTGATACCCATATCCTGTGAATGAATGAAGGAAACGGAAATAAAAAAAACAATCTAAGGATATTTCTGTCACTAGCATAGTCAGCATGTAAGTGTAGAAAAACTGAACACTTCGTAAGGAAGATGCATTGAATTTGATAAGTCTACTGCTGTTACAGTCCCTGTGGAGGGATTCATTAAACAAAGTAACACAATTTACAGAATGACCCACCCCACCCTAAGTGAAGAAATTACCAGACAAGCTTTCACTTTTTTGTAATTTCACTGCTAGTCTGAATTGGTGGAAATTACAGACAAGTGGTGGGATGGCATTATTCCACCAGAACCGTCTTTACCTTCACACGGTTATGGCTGATTCTTGGCATTCAATCGTTAGGATTGTTTCTTTCATTTCCAAAATGCGTTTTCCAACCACTCAGGATTCCACCTCTGATTTTGCTTGTTGACCACCTCTCCTGTTTCCAGCTTTCTCCTCTCTTTTTTGTCTGTGTGCCATATGGGTTCTGTAATTTAACTTCAAGTTGGCACAGCATCCAGAGTAAGGGTTACCAGGTCAGGTGGAAAGTATTTTTTATCTAAAAAATTTACAATTTTACAAGACCAATTTTTCTTCTGTTCAGAATTCTTTATAAATGAAATAAACTCTGTCCTTTGACAAACGTGACAATTATATGGTCCCCAATTATTTGGAGTAATGACAACTATTGCTTCTGGGTCAAAGGCCATTGAACTGCAGTAAACTTCCATTTGACTTTTCTCCTTATTGGCAACCTGATAACGTTGACTTGTCTCCGTGTTATCCAGAATTCTACACTTTGAGTTAAAGGTACCGTTCAAAATGTTACAAGATGATTTTGAGTTTCATGTTTATGATTATGCTTTGTAATAAGGCGATGACGCTTCTATCCCAAGTATGTAAATTATTTCGTACCAGTACTGCAGATCAATCGCTGGGCTGCAAATTTTATTCTATCTCTCTTTTTAGACAAAGCTGCTGTTAAGCTAGGCATTAGAATTGTTTACTTCTGGATAGGTTGAATTTAACTACTGATCAGCGTTATCCTTTTATAGATGGCTAGTTCATTAAAATGATTGGTATGCAATGTAGCTTGTTCTGATCATGACCTGGAAGAAGTGTTATCTGATTTCAATTCCCTCGGAGCAGTGTTGGGATTTTGGAATAAGTGTAATCTTCTGTGCCAAAAGTTGAATAATGCATCAGTTTTGAGGATTGAACTTGAGGCTTTTTTTAAAAGTCAACTTGATGAACCCATTGTTTCCTCTGTTAGCTGGACATTTAGAAATGACTTCAGCGATCTGTTGCAATTTTCTCTACAGTTTTCACCGACTCTTGAGGTCAAGCAGTTATTACTGTGAAATATTGAAAATTAGCATTTTTGTTGTTTTGTGTGCTGGGAGTTGGTTACAAATCGGTTCTCCTTTTGGCTAACTGGAGAACTAATTCAGTTGGAATAATCAAATTTGCAAGACTGATGCAGTTAAAATTTACTCTTGAAGGCAATACCAGTTGATTCTCTTCTGTGAGATGTTAAACTAGTTTGTTGGATTAGTCCCTGGTACAGCTGCAAAGTTGATTAAATTCAGTCAAATATCCTGAAAAGAACAAAAGAACCTTGAATAACTAGCACATTATATTCCCTGAAAATTTAAGAACAAAGTCTTATTCTGCTATAATTTGGGCCTGACATTGGTGGTCCCTTTTGTTCAGTGGCATAATTAATCCCACAAGTGATTGGAACAGTTTATGGGCAGAACTCTGAAGTTGAGGGGAGTGTAAAATTATATGGATGAGATTTTGTTGTTCAGCTGGCAGGGCTTTGGGTGACTTACATGTTAAGGATTGTAAGTGATCAATGGCCTCAATTTATAGACTGGTGTGAATAGGATAGAAGAGAGAGAGAGAGAAATAAACTGTTCTGCCTGTTGGGCAGGACATGGGGCCCTCTGACTTCTGAGACATTGGTGCTCTGCTAAACCCAATTCTACCATGCTTGATACCTCATGGAGCAGCCCCTGTACATGTCAACTCTCCATGTGCCAACCTTAAAATGTTACCCTATGATTATGGGACTTCTGCCTGGTATTGTATAATTGTGATCTGGAAGTAATAAAAGATCATCTAGGTTTGTGAACTTGTATTTCTTGAAATTCTACAAAATGATTTTGGACACATTCGTTAAATTTCCTCCCAGCTTATCATTTCAGTGGAGATGACTTGCTTTAGTACTGCATCAGATGACGAGAATGTTGCTGTATGTCTCCAGTATTTTCTACTTAAATTTCAGGTAGTCAGCAATTCATGTTTTTTTAAATTATTTTTATTTATGTAGAATATAGTTTGCTACTTGAAGGATATAGAAAAACAAGCATTATTCGCGTCCGGTCTTTTATAGAGCACCGGTAGGAAAATATGCACGTGTGAGGAAATGGGCCTGGTCATATCTCCTAGGCGATGCTTTCACAAAGAACAAACTGGTTTGAACACATTTAAAGCATTTGTCAGAGGAACCAAAGGATGCCATTCAACCAGTCTAACTTATCCTGGTTAGATCTTGACTGATCATCTTAAGAATGGAATTTTAATTCTATTCTTGGCCACCTTTTATTCAATAACCCTCAGTGCACTTGCCCAACAGAAATCATACTATTTTGAATTTATAATTGGTTTCCAGCTTCCACAGCTTTTTTCAGGAGTTCCAGATTTACAATTGTCTTTGTTTGAAGAAGTGCTTCCTGATTATCTACCTTGAACAGCCTAGCTCTAACATAAGGTTCCTCATCCTCATTTTGGAACAACAACCCCTTCCGCCACTGATTTCCCTACCCCCTGCCAAACCTGCTCCAAACAGAAGAAATAATTTCTCTTGTTATCCAATTAACCTCTTTAATAACATTGTCAATTAGATCACTTGATGACTTGCACTTGAGCAAATGTATATTGGTGGCCTAAACCATGGTGCATAATTTCAGTATTTGCAGTTGACGCAAAGCGTTATGATAGTATAGAACTTAAGGTCATAGACAAGAATGTTCTTAGTCTGCTGCATGTCCTCCCAATGTGGAGAAGTGTGAAGTGATTGATTTTTTTTTTGATAGGAAGACTATAGTAAGACAATATAAAATGAAGGACACAATTCTAACATGAGTACAGGGACAGGAATCTGTGTGGAAGTCATCAAAGGTGGCCAGACACATTGAGAGCATGATTGATAAAGCATACAGCACCATAGGCTTCATTATTAGGGGCATAGAGTACAAGAGCTAAGCAGTTGCGTTAAACTTGTGTATGATGCTAGTTCTGCCTTTTATCTGGAGTCTTTTGGCCTTTTCCTGGTGTCACACTTTTTAGGAACGATGTGAAGGTGTTGGAGGGAGTGCAGGGAAAATTCAGGAAAATGGCTCTAGGGATGAATAACTTCAGGTATGAAAATGGATTGGAGAAGTTAGGACTGCTCCCCTGTGGGGGGGGGGGGGGGGGTGGTAAAAAGAAGGGTGAGAGGAGATTTGATTTTAAAATTGAAGGGACTGGACAAAGTTGATTTTGGGGGGGGGGGTGGTTGTGGGGGAGGGGTTGCAAAATCCCTTTCTGTTCATGGAAGGATTCAGAACTAGCAGGCACAGACGTGAAGTAATTGGCAAATGAAGTCTTTAATCTTGGTCTTTTTAAAAATTTGTTCATAGGATGTGGGTGTTGCTGGCTGGAGCAGCATTTATTACCCATCCTTAATTACCCTTGAACTGAGTGGCTTGCTAGGCCATTTCTCATAGACTCGTCAAATCCCTACAGGTGCAGAAGGAGGCCATTTGGTCTATCAAACTTTCACCGACAACAATCCCACCCAAGCCCTAGGGCATTTAAGAGGCGTCCACAAGTAGGCCAGACCAGGTTGGGATAGCAGATTTCCTTTCCTGAAGGAAGATTTTGCAGTGAGGAGAAGGCAGGATGATGCCACTAAGTGAATTGCTCATTCAGAGAGCCAGTGCAGATGAGATGGGCTGAATGGCCTCTGGTGCCATAACAGTTCTGTAAAGCTGATCAAGATAATAAGCATGGCAAAGCTTGGTTCAAAACATGGATGGTTTATTTCATAATACATTTTGAAGAGTATCAAACGTCTGCCCTTTTCAAAATGTCCAGATTCCTCCTTTTACGTGCAAGTCTCCCTAAATAATGCGAAGCTGATCACGAGAACTTTGTGGTGTTAATGTCACTTCCTGACACCTTTTTTTTTCTAATCCTTACCATTGTAGGCAGCAATGCTCACCAATTGATGATGAAAAGGACTTCCCTGAACTTTATTGTCCTTATTTATTTTCAGAACCTGCATGTGTTAAAAATGCAGGCATGAAAAGATTTTTACAAGTCAAAATAACATCGTGGATGGAGTTTTTATTATAATTTCACCCTGATGCCATTTGAATTACTACCATTTTGAGAGGAAAAATTGTACGAGTGAGGAGTTGGAAGAAAGGAGAATAATTCAATGTTCACACAGTATTGGTTATCTCCGGTTGGTTTGTCAGCCACTGTTTAGCCAGGTCCTGTTGTACTAACTTTCCACGGGCAACATTCCAGGAGAGGGCAAAGAAAATGCTTCAAAGAGGAAGGTCTTTAAGCGCAGCAACGTTGACAATAACGTGAGAAGAGTTTGCTACCAATCATTCTGAATGGTGACAACTTGTCCATCAAGCTGCATCACAGTCCCAATATCTTTATGATGAGGCAGAGCAGTGGCAGAGAAGGAAAGAAAAGAAACCAAATCCTGTGCTATCAATCTCACACCTCATGGGATATCCTGCCTCATACGCTCAATGATCTGCAAGTCAACAGTCCACCTGTTCAGTCATAAGAAGACCCACAGCAGAAACTCATGATGCTGAGTCGATGCCATCCTTGAATCAGGCAAAGGACAATTTGGCATTTTCCATTGTGAATGTTAGGAAGGTGTTTAGTAGAAAAGAAATGACATTCTATCCCCATTGACCTTCATTTTGCATTTTACTTGTTTTGAATAAAAACAAATGTTGGGGAATGTACAGGTATGTCAACATTAGAAAAGGGAGATTAACAGTTTGTGCGGTGATTTAATTGTAATTTCATCCTGATGTGTTCTGTCTTATAGTTTATGATTTGAAATGGAGGTTGGGAAAATAGGCAATTCAACAGTCTGCTACCACACGTAGGCTGGATTGTATTTTGTGGTTAAGTAAATAACTTGGCAGGTATTTTGAATTTTAGTCTTCAGAACTATGTAACAAAGAAATCTTGTCTGCTAAGTTTGAAGCTGAGTTGCAATGCCTCTTCCCAAGGTTTAAACTACTAATTTTCTACTGATTATCAAGTAATCGTTTGTCTAATTTATTTTGTGACTTTTTAGTAGTGTTAAATGAAGAAATACAACGTCACAGCTCTGGTTGTTTAGATACTTAACTGTAGATTGGATACTGGTTTTGATAGTGATCCTCCTTTTAAATAATAATGCAACAAGGTAGTGTCAACAGGTGTGCCCTCCAGCTTTCATTACCTCATCTACAGTGTTTAAATATGTATGCATTGACAGGTTGTCTTCCTTGGAAGTGTGAAATCAACAGTTTAAGATGCTTGACTTTTACTCATGTAGTTTGAGGCAAAAGCACTGATATTTTACTGATTATACTATACCAACATTATGGAATATTTTTCAAACTAGATAAAACACCATGGGAACTCTTTTCTACATGGGGAAACAACTGAATACCTGAAGCTACACAAATTGGAACAATAGTGCCCGTTATTTTCAACTGATGTATTTTAAGGCGACGGTCTACATTTATGCAATCCTGTACAAGTGCAACATTTTGGACTGAGATTAATATCTTTATTTTAATACTTTTTAATATTTTTTTGAGTCTAGATGACCCTTTGTCCAGTGTCAGTTCTTTTCTCTCCTAGCAGACGCTGCCAGATCTGCTGAGATTTTCCAGCATTTTCTTTGTTCAATATCTTTTCCATGTATTCTACAGAATGGAAACATTGTTAATTTTATGATTACTTAATCTTTTATGGTCTGGTAAATGAATTACTGTCTGCTTTTTCGTTATCTCATGTGCAAAGACTTTGAGCTACTCTTTATTGTGAAAAGATGAAGGTTTTTCTCTCCTTCATCCCACAATTTTTAAATTTGTTGCCTATTTCAAATTCCTTTTATATTTTGGTTCCCCCCCACCCCGCCCCCCCCCCCCCCCATCTTTCTCTGGGTAATCTGCTGAGGCCCTAAACTTTTGATTTCCTCTCCTCCTTTTATGGAACTCTGACCAAGCCTTATGATTTTATTCATAACCTGTTAAACATTGCAATTTTTGATATGTAATACTGTACTTTCCTGTTTATTTTTTTCCTTACATGATCTAGATTTTTGTACTTTATATACCCAGGTATTTTGAAATCAGCTAGTGGGTGAGTAATTTTAATTAATTATCTGAAGGTGCACAGGGGCAATTTAGCATGTCCAATCCACCTAACCTAAGTGTTATGGGGTTACAGGGATAGGGCTTGGGTGGGATTATTGTCAGTGGAGACTTGATGGGCCGAATGGCTTCCTTCTGCACTGTAGGGATTCTGAGTTTGAACCTTTTGGTAGCTAACTTAAGGAAAGATGACCAACTGTTGAACCTACATCAGAAAATTGTTCACAAAATGATATCATCTCATTGGTCACCCTCCCTGAGCTGCAAATGAGAAGATTTTCTCAATTTAGTCAACAGAGCAAAAATATTGGAAAGTATCTTGCTTTTATACTAGCAATTTCCTGATGCTGCAGGGAATCACCGTTTAACACCTGTTCTGTGCAGCACCATTACCTTTAGGATTATTTTCTCCCAGTCAACAACTAGTATAAACAGCTTTGACACAATGTATTTATAGCAGAACTGGCTCCATTATTATAATGAAACTATATTTTTAAATCACACTTATAGAAATCCACATCTGAACATAACTTGCAAATCCTGTCAAGTGACACACCACTATTTTCTGCTTTTCAAATTAATAAAACTCACTGCTTCAAAGGTCATGTTGTTTGCTTACATTGGAGACCTTGCCTATTTTGTCAGCAATATGCAAGAACAAAAATCATCCACTCTAGCCAGCTAATGGCTGGAGTGTCTCTTGATGACAAAATCTGTAATATCTTTAAATGTTGTATTAAGGTTTAGATTGGCAGTACTTGTCACAATGTTCCATTATAAGTTCCCATGTCTGTACTTATAACTTTTATATAGACAGTTTCCATTGTAATGTAATTACATTTATACCAAAGAAGATACAACCTTCCTACCACAAGAAAACAAATGAGGACGTGGCAATTTATTATGAAAACGTACAAATCAGTTAGCCTGCTGGATTCTGGACCAGAGATTATCACATTAGTGAAGATTTTGTTTTGCTGATAGTTGGAACCGTAAGCTGCTCTTAAACTTTGAATTATATTCCTTTCTGTCACAAATGACTTGAAATAAATTGGCACATGTATTTGATATCTAATCTTCCTTGAAATTGTTTTCCTTGAATGTGTTTGTGCCACATTACTTGCTGATCATGTTTAGAGAGATTTGTTTTCAAAATAAAACCATATTACTAACTGGCATCTTGAGGTGAATGATAACATAAGTTTCTTGTAAATACAAATTACCTGTAAATTTCTAGGTACTCAACTAAAGATCTGCTCTTATCTAGCCAAGTGTTGTTTTGAACTTTTGGAAACATGTAAGCGCAACTTGTCTTTTTCTGCATGGAGATTAATATTTGTGTTGTGAACCCTTTGCTAGAACTGGAAGATATTTCAGATGAAGTGTGTTTTTTTGAAAAAAAACTAAACACAACAAAGAGAAAAAAATAAATATTGGCACATGCATACACAGACATTTCTTCAGTGAGAAAGAAAATAGGATGGTTGCATGACAGTGTAAGATGACTTAATGATTGGAATAAAGACACAGTTCTGTCCACTTGCATAATCTCAAACTCCCTATTGGTTGACCTATTTGGGACCTAATAGCAGTCTAACCGTTGTACTGTCTTGAATAACTTTACAGTCAGAAGTCTCACAACACCAGGTTAAAGTGAAACAAGTTTACTCACCTGATGAAGGAGCAGCACTCTGAAAGCTTATGATTCCAAGTAACCCTTGGTGTTGTGCCCACCCCAATCCAATATTAGCATCTCTACATTGTCTTGAATAACTTCAGACCTTTTTAAGGAGCTGCTGATAGTGCAGGATGAGTGGAACGTGGTCGGACTGTTATGCTGTTAGAGGTAATTTCCATGTGAATGTTCTACTGAGATGACAGTCTGCAATTTGTGCCACCCTGCACTTTTTCTTCCAGGTTCTGTCATCTGCCACTTTGCCAGCTTTTCGTTCTTCAAGGTACATTTGCCTCTGAACCCATTCCATGATTGACACTTTCTGCACCTGCTCATTCTTGTGAATTTTGTCATGACTTCCACTCTTTTTATGAATGTCAAATTTGCCATTGAATCATTTCCTGTACTTCATGTTGTCTCTTGTGTAAGCGTGTGTTTGTTTCTCCATGTTCTCTCCATTTCATTTTGCATTTTTGAAAAATGCTGTTATTCTGAAAAATGTTCAATTTCTGATGGAGTTCACACTTGAAATGTCAATTTGTTTATGTTCTCCAAAGAAGCAACAACTTCTGCTTTCATCAGTGACACCCAGATCTGTGGAAGAATAAAAGAAATTATCTGCAGCGTATTTTGTTTAATTGTTGAAGGCTTTTTGCATGGAATTGTTTAGTAATTACTAAGTAGCAAAAATAAGCTCTGAAGATCTAGTGGGCAAATACTTGGTGTAGTATAGCACAGAGCCATAGAGTTGGAAGATCCCAATTAAAGCTGCATTAGCTGGACTTGGATTCTGAGGGACACCAGTGTCCTGGATGGGGTAGGGTTAAGGGGAGTGGTGATGTAAGTGTCATGAGAGCAAACTGTCAATTAACCTTGAGTGCAAAATGTTAGGTCTATGCAGTATGTAAAGATAACATTTGATTTCTCTGTATTGTCCATGATTATCAATTAAGATGCTGAGACTGACTGGTCTGGTGGGTGATGCCTGCAGGAAACCTTGAAGTGCATAACCCAGCACAGATGATCCTTTCTGGAATGCAGGGGAGAAGATTTTGCAAGGGATGCTTCCTGTAATGAAATATCTTAAATTTTGAGGCACACAAGCAATGCCACATTGTCCTATCTGTGTTTTTCATGAGAATGCACCATTTGAATTGTGTGTTTTGGATTTTTTTATGTACCTCCTATGTTGAAGAGTGAAGTTGACAGCATCGGGGCCTTTAAAGATATTGTAAACTGCAATAGGAACGTACTGATTTCCTTTTCCCATCACAAATGTTCCTGGTATTTTTAGTAATACAGCAGATGAAAACCCAATATGTCCACAGAATGGAATTGAGAGGTGCTTCAAGACAAGTCTTATTTGATTCAAATGTCTCAGCAGCCAATCTTGTGCTTTGTTCTGCCAACACCATCCAGCCATAAATGAGTCTCTTTCCCAAATCTGATGGATATAGCTAGATGCAATATGTAACATTGTAATAAATTAATTCTGGAAATATTCCCCCTTAAAAATACGTGAAACAATGTCCAGGGTATTGCTGCAGTTGGTCTTCGAAGCAGTACCCTAAACTGAAGCATCTTCAATTGCTTCGAAGTGTTTGCTGGTTATATTGAAACACTTTTTGCCTGTTTGCTGCAGCATCTTCATTAGTGGCAGGTAACATCCACATCCCACAAGTGCCAGGTAATGACCATCTCAAAGAAGCATACCTAACCACCTGTCAAATCCCCCCACTGCTAACATGGTTCACCATTGACCAGAAACTTACTTGGACTAGCCACATAAATAATGTGATGAGTAAGACAGGGGCTGGATATTTTATTGTGGGTGGCTTACCTCCTCATTGCTGAGCCCCTCCAGCAAATGCACGTCACTTGTCAGGAGCGTAATGGAATACTCATCCCCTTGCCTGAATGAGTGCAGCTCCAAAAACACTCTAAATTGACACCACCCAGAATAAAAATGTTTTGCTGGATGGCAATCCACCTTTCACTCCTTTTTACCATTGGTTCAAGGCAGCTGTCATGTGCGCCATCTACGAGATGTCCCTCAGCAACTCAGGCTTGTTTGGTAGCTTGTAATTCTGACTACTGAAAGAACAAGGGTAACGGAGAACATCATCTCCAATACCCTTTTGTGCCCACTTCAAAATATATTGTTCTTGCAGCTGTGTCAAAATTCTGGAACTTCCCACCCAATAGTTGTTTGGGGATACTTGTATTGCACAGACTGGAGTGCTTCAGGCAGGTAGCCCATTGTGACTTTCTTGAGAATAAAGGGACAGGCAATACTTGCTGGATTTGCCAGCATTTCGCACAAGCCGCTGATACGATGGAACCCTAATACCAGTGTTTGTCAAAAAAAAGTGAGAAGAATTTAAATTGGCCTATATTGTAGATTTTTACAATTTCAGTAAGTGATTTGGTTTGCAGAACTTAAGTTGCGTGTAAAGGTTTGCAGTGGAGGACATGTTAACCGCTTCACAAAAAAGATAGTAACTCGAATTTCCTGCATGCATGTCACGCAAGAGGGCTGACAGATCTATCTGACAACCAAAACCCACAATTCTGGCATTCTTAAGAAAAAACAGTTTTGTGGTGTAACTTAGATCATTTGTAGTAGAATTCAATTTTGAATTAGAGCACCAGAATACAGGAAATTCACAAATCTGCCAACTATCTTTGCAATGTGTTGTTTCTTCTCCTTCCCAGTTCTAAAATCTGCCACTTCTGTTGCCTTCTTCCTGGGCATTGTTGCACAACTCTAAGGGTGATGAATGTTTCTCCTTGAAACTGCTATTAGAGTTGAGCCTCTCTCTCCTCCGAGCTGCATTTTAAATATAGATTGTATTTTGAACTGTTTAATTTCCTTCAAGTTTAAGATCCATGTTTCCTGCCTCAACAAATTAAATTTAATCTCTTTTTTTCATTTCTCAAATGTACATTCTTTAGAAACAAACTGATGAAACAATGTCTGAGTTACCTGAAGAATACAAATGTGGCTTGGGTTGATGACTGGCCTGATTTAACACAGTGGGTAGTTGGCCTGAAAGGGAGGGTTTACATGGATTGCCAAATGTACATGTTGTATTTTCTGGGTTCTAATTATATTGTCAGAGGTAAAGCAAGCCAACTAATTAAATGGTGTTTGCATTTGCAGACATTGTGTAAGGCTGCAATGAGTGACTTGGCCTTTTTAAATATTCTGCAGACAGTATTATAGCAAAAGCAAATGCAAAATTGTTCCATTTATCAACCTGCACAGTTTTTAGTCCCATTACACTTCATGACGATCCTTCAAACACCTCCGTTTTATTCTAAACCTTTGAATCTACGAACTTTATACAACAGAAGGAGATAATTTTTGTGTGTCAGCGCTATCTGGTTAGTTGCACTTTCCAAATATTTTTTTCAAATCTTCCTTTTTTTTTATAGAAGTCTGTCCATTTTGCTTTCACTATATTGGTAGAATATTTTGCATGCTTTATTGGTCAACATGACTTATTGCCTTTTAGTATAATTGATGGGTCAATAAGAATAGAGCTTTATTCTCCATGCAAAAGTAGAAATTTGTCTTTTGGCTTCACCTCCAGTATAACATACAATCATTAATTAAAAACATGACTTTCCTGTGGTGGGTGGGTGGGGGTGTGTGTGTGTATATATTATACTGCTACAATTCACTTACTGTAGTGGAATAAATAAATAAATTCAGCAGATTGAATTTACATTGTTATTTAGTAAGCTTATGGAACTGGGACAAAAGACTTCTTGAACAAATTTTTCTTGGCAAAAGGCATTCTGAAGTACCAGACTGAAGGGAACCTTTCAAATTGAAGATATAAAGCATGAGCAGGATCATGGCCGATGGGCTGAGCTTTTCTCTTAACTACATTCTTAAATAAGTTAATTGAAATACTTCAATCAGATCTGCTTTTTCCAATGTCTGATTTCTTTCGTCTCATTCATTAAAACCACCTTCATCTTTGGTACCAGCTTTGTAAATTTCTTGTTTGGTGCATTCAACCCTGGTTATAGTAATCTAACTGTAATCTCTGTATTGCCTCCTACGTTTGCATCCACACTTGTATCAATTTATTTGCTTGTCTTTTAAACATTTATTTATCTGAATTATTTATGCTTTCTCTGGAGTGTTATCACTTATTGTATATTTTCCTGTTGGCCCCTCAATATTGTAATGATACTGTGCCTTTAAGACATGTTTTCGTGTTTCTTGTAAGGGGCATATTTAAACTTTTAGCTCTGATTTTCATGGTGCCAATTTGTGTGGGGACCAGGTAACTCTAATGCTGAGAATGCAGGCTAATGATTTTACCCAGGGATGTGTTTGAACATAGAACATAGAACACTACAGCACAAACAGGCCCTTCGGCCCACAAGTTGCGCCGATCACATCACCTACCTACCTACAGACCTATCTATAACCCTCAATCTCATTAAACCCCATATACTCATCCAGAAGTCTTTTAAAAGACCCCAGCGAGTTCGCCTCCACCACCACTGACGGCAGCCGATTCCATTGCTTCAATCTGAGTTGATGCATTTCTGTTCTTGGTTTTTCTCTGGGGTTTCAGAGGATGATTGATGGAGGAAGTAATTTGCTTACGTGAAGAGCTAACTTGAAAGAGAAAAGCAGGCAGTTACTACCAGCTTCTGAATGAAGCAAGAGGTGTCTTTGTTTATCTGTCTCTGGAGGCTGCTGTTTGGGATCTGCTAGGAGAAATATGTCTCTTTTTTTCTGTCCCTCCTTTCTCTCCTTTTCTTCTCTTTATTTTTCTTCATGCTTGCTTAATTGTTTCACCCACCTGTCTTAAGACAGGTTTTTGGGGACCCATTATATAAAGGACATGAAAGCCTGATGGGATATATTGTCTGGATAATGCCAAATGAAGGAAGCTAGCAATATGAACACATTTGACTTTGGGTCAATTTTCAATGAAACTTGAGGAGCTTTCACACTTGTTTTGACAGTGAATAGGGATGATAAGCAATTTTACATCTTAAACTTGCAATTCAAAGTGAGAAGGGAAGTTGAAAGAAATTTTCTTACACAGTTGGAGTATTTTTTTTCCCCCACAAGAATTGATGATCATTATTAGCTGAAGGCAACAAGCCCCTTCATTAATAGTGAAGGTGGGAGACACAGTCCAGTCTCAAAAGCAATATATTTGGGCAGGAGAAACTCAAATGATTAGGAGGTTGAAGGTAATGTGTTGATGAAAAGAGTCTTGACAAGGTTGAGCCTTGGGATGTCATAAAAGCATTTCTCAAAGTGATTCAAATAGGCGGTCCTGGTAACATTGAGTTGAATATGTTCGGTGAACTAGCAATGAGTTAGCAAGCCAGAGTTCAGTTTAAGGAAGCAGTTGAGGGGAGTGGTAGAATTGGGTTAAGTTGAAAACATTCTTTCAAGAATTCAGAAGATGGCATTTTTTGCCAGCATTTTACTTGGAAAAGAATTCTTGTTCATGTGAGATTTCAGGTCACTTGGAAAATAGGAACGTTTTTCCAATATACTTTCCAGTTTTTTTTGTTTAGAAATTCTAAAATGCTATTCTGATACTAGGGCAGGTTTATGATCAGCCAGTCTGTCATGAAGATGCTAACATCTGCATGCACTTCTGTCTCCTTTAACCATTATAACTTCCTGTGTCCATGCTTCGAATGAAACCTGCCTGTGTAAACTTGTGCTGTAATTGCATCCCTTTGCAATGCTTCAGTTCTTTTTTGCATTGATAAACTGCTCAGCTTGCCTGCAGAGAAATTCCTATCTTGGGACCAGTACTGCCAAACCTCTTGATTTGACCCTTTAGGCATCAGTTAAGTGTGCTGAACAGTTGCTAAGCTAAATAACTGCATGAGGATTCCCATTGCCTAGCTTACACAGCAATACATGCACAAAGCATCTTGTTATTTGCTGGCAGTAATTTAATGTAATAAAGCACCAAATCTCTAATTCCCACTTCTGAATGTTCCTGGAATGTTTTAATGTCATCCTACCTCCCCAGTTATCAGAAGCCATCTGAACTCATTGAACACGTGCTTTGTCTGATCCACAAGCCCTGCATGTGACTGTCCTGTGAATCTAATCTCTGAAAAATTTTAGTATTAACACTGAGCTCCCTTCCTTGTAAAATGCAGTTTCCTAAAGCATCAAGTTGTTTTGTTTTAGGTGACCACACCATACAGACCCCAAACTTTCAAATCTCTAATGCGTACAGAGAAATGGAGTTAGTTTTTATCCTTGGTTCACATCACGTTTACCTCATTGACCCCAATGTACTTTGTTATTTCTTGCTGCCTATTTATTCACTCTTTCGCATGCTTTAAAATAATAGCAAGATACTGCAGATGCTGGAGTTAGGGCAGCATGGTGATCCAATGGTTAGTACTATTGCCTCAAAGCGCCAGGGACTGGGTTCAATTCTGACCCTGGGCCACTGTCTATATGGAGTTTGCACACTCTCCCTGTGTCTGTGTAGGCTTTCTTTGGGTCCTCTGGTTTCCTTCCATACTCCAAAAGAGATGTGTGTTAGGTTGATTGGCCATGCTAAACTGCCCCTCAGTGTTGGGGGGGATTAGCAGGTTAAATACTTGAGGTCATGGGGATAGGGCCTGGGTGGGATTGTTGTCTGTGCAGGCTCAATGGGCCAAATGGCCGCCTTCTGTACTATAGGGAACTCTAAAGTAAAAGTAAGAAACTGCTGGAAAATCTCACTAGGTCTCCTCTCCACAGAAGCAAACATTTTGGGCAGGATTTTCTGGCTGCTCTCGCCCCAAAACCAGAAATCAGGTTAACGGACCTTTCCATGGTCTGCCCCTCACCTGCCGGATTCCCATGGTGGACGAAATGGGAAAATTTGCCCCTTTTGAGTCCATGTGACTTTTTCGTAAAGACTCTGTTAACTTGGTTCTCTCTCCAATTCTCTCGCACACCGTTACCTATTTATTCATCACCTCTTGTGTATTGAGGGTCGAGCTCCACCACTAAGCACCATTTCCATCACACTGTCCTTCTTGATATGTATTCCCACTTGTTAAGCTATGCTGTCGAACCTGCCTCCGAGCCCTGCAGCATCCTTTTCCACAAGTTTGGCCCAAATGTAAGAATTGGTTTTCTGGCTCCCTCTCCCAGTACTCTCTTTTTTAAAAAAAAAACACATTTGTGCTGCCAGTTTTTCTTACTTTTGTACCTGAATGAATGCATGGAAGGATATGCGATAGACTAACCTAGAAAGGTGGAGGAACCAGATTTGATCATAATTTTCAATGGGGAATTGATAAATGCTTGAATGGAAAATAATTTCGGGGAGAGCTCAGGGAAGTATGATGAATTGGATACCAGTAACTTCCTCAAAGCATCAGAACAAGCACGATGGATTGAATGGTGGCCTTCTGTGCTACAAGATGTAATGAAACAGAGAAAAATGGGTCATAGAAACCAAAATTTAAAGATACAAATGCAGCGCTGTGCCTTGTAAGTAAATTTCAGGATAATTAATTCTAATTGTTAGTGCATTAAGTAAACAGAACTGAAATATGTAAAGAGAGAAATCAAATAGTGGTTGAAAGACTAAGGGGAGGAAAGACATGACGGAGAAGAGGAGAGCGAATGGAATAAACTATTCAAGTAGCTTTTAAGTGTTTCTAAAACATGACAGAGGACAGCAGGAAGTGGAAAGTAACACCAAGATGGAAACTTTTATAATTTTGGACAGAGAAATCCTTTGGGAAAACCAACTGGTTTTTATTAAATGTCTTAATACCTATTTCATTTTATTGCCATTCCTCCTCACCCATCAGGTTGCACAAATAAATTGTGCAATGCCTGGTCATTTGGATAAATAGAATCTAAGATAAATAGGAGCAGCAGTAAGCCATTTGGCCCCACGGTCTGCTGTACCATTCAATAGGATGTGACTGATCTGGGTAGCATGGCACAGTGGTTAGCACTGCTGCCTCACACCACCAAGGAACTGGGTTCAATTCCCAGCTTGGGTCACTGTGCGGAGTCTGCGTATTGTTCCCGTGTCTGCGTGGGTCTCCTCTGGGTGTTCCGGTTTTCCCCCACGATACAAATGAGGTGCGTGTTAGGTGTATTGGCCACGGCAAATTGCCCCTTAGTGTGCCAGGATGCATAGGTTAAAAGGATAAGCAGGGTCAACATGTGGGATTGTTGTCAGTGCAGACATGGGTTGAATGGCCTCTTTCTGCAATATAGGGATTCTATGATTATGGCCTTAATGCTATTTCGCTTTGTCTCCTCCATAACCCTTGATTCTCTTGTTAATCAGAAATATATTGAGCTCAGCCTTGTAAATTTTCAATAACCCAGTCTCTTCTGATCTGTGGAAGAAATTTCCATCGACCATTGACCCTCTGCTGTACTTGCATGTTAACTTTCAATCCATTTAAGATGACAAATGGTATGTGGCCCTTATTACAAGGGGGCCAAGTATGGGGATAAAGATGCCTTGCTGCTATTATATGAACCTTTTGAGACCGCATCTGGAGTGTTGCATGCCCTCTGTGGCAAGTATATAATTTTCTTGGGTAAGGAGACCAAAACTGCACGCAAGAAAATTTCACCTGACTAATTCCTGGAATGAAGATCTTTCTGTGAGGAAAGATTAAATGGACTGCGTCTTTATTGGCACATAGAAGAATTTTAGAGTAATCTCATTCAAACATGCACAATTCTGACAGTGTTTAACATGATTGATGCAGGAAAGATGTTTTCCTGGATGGGGGCCTTGAATCAGGAAATCTAGTCTCAGAATTAGGAGCAGACCAATTAGGGCTGAGATGAGGAAGAATTTCATCATTCAGAGGGTGGAAGATGTTTTGGGTATGTCTTTGCCAGGGGGCATATGTTTAAGACTGAAATCAATAGATTTTTACATATTATCAAGTGATATAAGGATAATGCCAAAAAGGCATCTGGGTGAAGGAGTAAAGATAATGGGTGAAGTCTAGAGAAAATGTGTTTTCAAGTTTCAAGTAGCCTGGGTCAGTGGTGATAGAAGATGGAAGTGTGCAGTTGGAAATTATACAATGAATTAGCTTGGTTGGATTAATTGGAAGTGTAGTGAAGTCTTGGATGAAAAGTATGCTTAAATTTGAAAGGAATAGTCTAGAAGACAGCTGTGAGACCAGTTTCGTGTTATAGTGCAGAAAGATCGGCCATGATCCCATCAAATGGTGGAGTGGCCTGGAAGGACTGAATGGCCTCATTCTATTTCCTATGTTTTAAGAACATAGAAGCAGGGGTAGGCCATCTAGCCTGCCACGCCATTCAATAAGATCATGGCTGATCTGAAGTGGATCAGTTCCACTTTACCGCCTGCTCCCCGTAACCATTAATTCCCTGATCTATCAAACCTATCTACCTGTGACTTAAACATATTCAATGAGGTAGCCTCCACCACTTCAATGGGCAGAGAATTCCAGAGATTCACCACCCTCTAAGAGAAGAAGTTCCTCCTCAACTCTGTTCTAAACTGTCCCCCTCTTTTGAGGCTGTGCCCTCTAGTTCTGGTTTCCTTCCTTTTCAAAGAGAAGAAAGTCTTCCTCTGCTCAAATGTGAGACTGCTTATCTTGAAACTGTGTTCCAACTGTAGTCTCTACCACATCTTCAAACATCCACTCAGTTAAATCCCTTCAGATTCTTGTGTTTTAATGAGATCACCTCTCATTCTGCTAGACTCCAATGGGTATAGACCCAATCTGTTCAACCTTTTCTTATAAGACCACCCCTTGTCCCAGGAATCAGCTGAGTGAATTTTCTCTGCTTCCATTGCAAGTATATTCTTCTTTAAGTAAAGAGACCAAAACTCCAAGTTCTCTCTAGGTGTGAAGTCTTGAATGTTATAAAATGAGAGAGACATGTCCACTGTTAAACTCACCTCAGTTTTGAATGTAGTTATTCCTAATTTAGTCATTGTTCAGATTATTGTGTTACCAGTTAATGAATGCTTCAAATATTGGGATAGAGTTTCTGCTCATTTGCACACTACCTTCCGTCGGGATAAAGATACACAAGTCTGAGATCACGTACCAACCGACTTGAGTAGCTTCTTCCCTGCTGTCATCAGACCTTTGAATGGGCCTATCTTTATATTAAGTTGATCTTTCTCTACACCCCAGCTGTGACTGGAACACTATATATGCTGCACCCTCTCCTCCCCTATGTACCCAATGAATGATATGCCTTGTCTGTGTAGTATGCAAGAAACAATACTTTTCACTGTATCCCAATACATGTGACAAATCAAAAAGTTATTATCATTTCATGGCTTCTCCTTTTCTTGGGGCTGCCACAATATTGTTTGATCACACTTCTCCATCACCTCTGGTTAGTCATCCCCATTTCTCTTCCAATCCTACTAAGTTTGAATCTCTCACCAGCTCAACTTTCACCAAGGTTAGTCCACCTCTACCTTTGATTTACACCAGTTATGTTGGCATAATATTGTGCAGTGGTAATGAAAATCCATGTGAAACAACCCATATTGTTTCTTAATATTTAATCCAACAAAAATTACACCTCATAACATTAATCATCAAATAGTGTAAAAGTGAAGCATCGGTCTTGCAATTCTGAAATAGGAACATTCCAAACACAGGTGGGTGAAATTGAGATGGCATGCTAGTTTTTGCTGGTCACCATAGAAACCAAGCAATGGCATTTGTGTGTTTTTTTTTAAATTGATAGTAAAATAAGACAAAAGCAAACTGGCAGATGCAGCAAAATTTACCATATCCACATTTCTTTGCTTGGATCCATGAAGTAATGGATAAGATTTCCCACTATCCCAGTAAGTTGCTATTTACTCTACATTTGCGTTTTGCTCTGATCCACTGGTTTTTCAATTGTTTATTAGTTCAATTGTTTAATAAAAGTTATACCTGAATAGTTACAAGTTGAAACTCATAACACAAGCTGATTAAAATGTAGATGCTTAAACCAGTTGCTGCATGGGGAACAAATTTAGGGCTATAATTAGTTTGAAATAATTGAGTTGAGTAGATTTTGAAAATGTCTTTCCTTGCTGTTGAGGACGGTGTATTCTGTAGTGGATCTGAAGCATTATTGCAATTTAGCTTGTATGTTGCAAACCTGTCCAGTAAAAATAACCAAAGGAAATGCAAGCAAATGTCAAGTTTATGAGCAATTGATTCAGCTGGAAAAAAGTGTATTTGGCCATGGAATTGCTTGTCCCATTGAAGTGTGCCTTGTTACTGAAAAGGTTAGGAACCATTGGTACAGAGGACAAAATGTCAGAGTACCTAAGATTGAGGAAAATTTAAACATAGGAATTGTGCTTCCTGATATTTTTTGCAATCTTTTACAGCCCAGCCACAAAATAAATGCTCCTCTTGGGAAGCATTGATATTGTGATCAGAGAAAGCTCTTTGAATTGTGTTGTTGCCCTTGGACACGTGTGTGTGTGTGTGTGTGTGTGTGTGTGTGTGTTTAATTCACTCAGGTTACAAATGTGTATGAAGGTGGAGGAGTGGGCAATTTCTAAAATGCTTGTTTCAGGTGTTAAGTGCTTAAAGTAGGCTTAATTAAACTGGCAGAAGGTTACAAGTTTGAATACTCGAGGTGTTTTAAGTTTGTGGTTGTGCAAATGTTTTACTGGAAACTTGAGCTATGAAGCCTAAGCATGATGATTTCTGGCACTTTTGGCCAGTATTTCCTGGTTGCATCTGGCTTTACTGATTGGCTGATTCTAACCATGTGTCTGCTAGGTTGAACAGCATGGAGGTACTTGCCTTTTTGACTCTGGAATTTTCACAAACAGTAATACATAAGTAATATTTGTCTCCCTTGTCTCAGTTGCTAATCTGCAGACCACCCAACTTCCCTTCCTGGTCCCCGTGGAAGTTGATTGAAGAATTTTAAACACCAGCTTAATTACATGTGACTCCTCATATTTTTAAATGCCAAAAAAATTCCACTCCGAGATACTAATCACCCTCCCCTTCAAGTCTACAATCACCACTCTCTCTTTTTAAAACAAAAACCTTAATCTTTTAGTCCTTGCAAACTGCCACCCAATTTCTAACTTCCCTTTCTTCTAAAATCCACAATTGGTTTGTATTCTGACAATGAGGTTTCTGCCATGTTATCAAAACGACCCTCGGCAGTCACTTGACATCTTCTGACACTGTTGACCATAGTGAAGTAACTCTCCTTGATCATTGTAACACGGAGGCTTTGACATGGTTGAGCATACTATCTCCCCCATTGCCCAACTCTGTGGGATTGCTGTCACTTAGTTTTACTCTTAATTATCCTTTAGGAACTTGAGAATTGCCTGCTGCAGGATTACCTCTGTTGTTTCCCAACAGTCTATCCTCTCTTTCTCATCTATGTGCTGCCAATCAGCAGTCTGATCCAAAAACCCATCGGGTTCCTCATGTATGCCTGATGATAATGCTCCTGTAAACTGTCTTGGGCTAGTTTAGCTGTAGAATCCCTTCAGTGCAGGAGGAGGCCATTTGGCCCATTGAGTCTGCACTGATCACAATTCGACCCAGGCTCTATCCTGCTAGTCCCCCTGACGCTAAGGGGCAATTTAGCACAGCCAATCAACCTAACCTGCACATCTTTGGGTGCTGGGAGGAAGCCAAGTTTAAGACTCTACATAAATGCAGGTGTATGTTCATTTTGTACTTAACGCTGCACCCAAAATTAAAAACATTTTATCTTGTAATGTAAAAATGTATTTCATTATATAGCCTCTTTGGTGTCATCTTTTGTGGCTTGAGACCAGCATTTGTATTGGCAGTAGTAAAAAATGAGAAGACAAATTGCTTTGAGTCAACTTATTTGAGTCTTTGGTTGGAAATGTCAGATAATTGTAATGTGATGTGGAAAAAGCATGCCACAATTTTGCTTTAATGGAAAGGTATTGTTGAGGTAGAAGTTGGTCAGTTTGTTCTGCATTAGAAAAGTTTAATATTGAAAAGTTGTGTTTCATAGTGTTAATTAAATAATGCAGGACTGATTTTTGCATATTAAACATTGTTTTAAATGTGCTTGGAGTGCTCCTTACCTTTTTTTGTTATTCAGTGCTTCAGAGAAACCTGTTCATATCTTTTATTTTGCTTCCTCTTAGCTGGTGAGAGCAATCATTTTCATAAAGCTGCTACTGATTTCATAATAAAGCATAATTACTTGCGTTTCTCTCGATCTTGTTTTATCTCCATTACAATTACATGCAGGAGAAAATTTGACAAGTTGCTGCTCATTTCTGAACTATTAATAACAAGCCTTCATTAAATTTGGAAAAGGTATAAATTGTAGTTTGTAGTCGGTCTGATTTTTTTTAAATGTTACTATTGGAGAAGTGAAGTGTTGCACATATTTGTAATGGGGGAAATGTAATTTACTCTTCTGATGAGCTGAGATGGGCAAAGCAGCTTCCTTCATTTGTGTTGTGATCTTGTTAAGATGATTAGTTTCCTTGTATCGCTGAAAGTCACACCCAATTTATGGCCATTGGCATTTTGTAAACAGAATAATTTTTTCCTGTATAGCAGTGATGCAATATCTTATTTGTGAAGCTGAAATACTTGAATTACAAAGTCAACTCATGTTGGGAGCAGTCAGTAAATGGTGTTAGTTTTTAACCATGTTTAACTTGTTTAACTTTTAAACTTGTAAACATTTTAACTGGTTTAAGCACACTTAGTTGGTGATCTAGTCAGTCAGGATCAACTGCAATCAATATGGTGGATATGTCACGTTTAATCAGCAAATACAACAAATTAATTGTCACTGTTGTGTGTTTTGGTGGTACAAGTCACGACTACTGATCCAGATTGGGCAGGGCAGCTATTGTGCGTAACTGATTACTTGTGGCCCCAGAATGTTGACAGGACTTAAAGGTGCAGGATTTCAGGAATAGGATGGTAGTGGGCCTAGGTAAGATGCTCTTTGAAAGTCAGTGTAAACCCAATGGGTTGAATGGCTTCCTTCTGCACTCTAAGGGTGCTATAGCTCTATGATCATGAGGGAACAGAATTGGATGAATTAAGGAGGGTGATGTCAAGGCCTGGTTTCTCAAGAACAAAGTGTGTAAAGGCTCTAGAAGCACTCAGATATTGGATAATATCAGGTTCTTTTGTCTAAACCATGGGGTCAAAGCCCACCCTTGCATTATCCAGCGTCTGAGTGCTTCTAGAGTTTTATGTCTTCTGTTCTTGAGAAGCCAGGCTTTTACATCACCCTCCTTTTGGGTTTGAACTGACCTTTCAAAGAGCATTTTACCCAGGCCCACTAACACTATGCCTGTAATCCTGCACATTTGCCATGGTTAATCCACCTAATCTGCACATCTTTGGATTGTGGGAGAAAACCAGAACACTTCAAGATTCCACGACGACTTTGCAACGTTCCATCTGTGTCCTTCAGATTAACTTTCACAACCTTTTTGCGTTTGCATGTTAACACTTATTTATGCTGAAACCTTGTTAATCTGTTATCATTCTAATTCACTCTCCAGAATACTGAGTATAAAGTGATTTCACTCTCTTCCCCAGAGACCAATGGAGACAGGGTTATGGAATATTTTTCAGGCTGAATTGGGTAGATCCTTGACTAAGAAGGGAATTGAAGGGTAAGGGGCAGGGAGGAAAGTGGTGCGAAGGCCACAATTGGATCAGTCATGATCTTATTGAAATGCAGAACAGGCTTGAGCAGCTGAACCACCTGCTGCTGATCCATATGTTTGGATGGTCATATCAAGCTTTTAAACAGTATCAAGCATTATGAATGGAGAACTGCATTTTTTTTTGCTGCTGACCACAAAATGTGGGTTACAGATTTGCTATAGATAACTGATGCTAACTTTACAATTGCTGGTACTGTCAGTGATGTCAGCGCTAGAATTTTTAAAATTGTAGATCACAGCTTTTTAAGTGGCCAATGACATTATAAATTTATGGCATTGTGAAGACTCATGTTTAAATCTGATCATCTGTCATTTGTTACAATATTTGATTTTTGCTAATTCCTTCCCCAAGAAAGAGATCCTACTCACACATTGAATAAAATTCTTTCATTTATACAGGTTCTTGTTTCAAACGCTTCACACAGTTACTTATTTCGACATGCATTGTTTTCTGTCCAAGGCAAATGTGGCAGTGTTACAAATGAGTCTGCACTAGCAGTGTACTTGTTTAGAGCTGCCACTTGTGTAATTTCTCCAGCACTTTTATGCTCAATATCAAGTTAAATAATGGCAATGGCATAACCCTGGCACAAGATACTAACACCAATTATGTGCACTAGAAACTGTCATCTCTGATGTTGCCACCTTTTTATTTCTCCATTCTTATGGACTGAATATTACTCCAATGAGATGGGTTAAATTGTAAATTAATGTATGTAATACAGGAATTAATGCAACAGGTTCAGTAAGTTTTTTTTATCACTACTTGTTTCATAATCATGGCTTTTCCCCATGATGGGACTGAAATCACTTAAATATGAGCAGTTTCTTAATGGCTTAAAATAATCACTTTCAGTAGTCAAGACGTTCATTTACTCTGACTACTTTGTTAGTGATTAACAAAAGCTTGTTTTTTTGATCTTTTGCTCTGTGTGCTGTGGATTGGCTTCCTAAGTTGCCAACGGAAGTTATCAAATTCAATGCAGGACTTCCCCTGTTCACTCAAGCCACACAATGTCAACACTCACTGAGTGTAGCAGATTAAACTGTGCATTGAAATCTGTGCCAGAGATTGTCTGGTACCTGTGCAGTCAAATCCTTAATGAGGAATCGACACTTGTTCAGCAATATTGGAGACAAAGGTGACAGGGAAGACCAAGACGTGACACCGTGTTTAGCACTGCTGCCTCTGTGCCAGGGACCCAGGTTTGATTCCTGGCTTGGGTCACTGTGTGGAGTTCGCACGTTCTCACCACGTCTGTGTAGTTTTTCTCCGGGTAGTCTGGTTTCTTTCCAGTCTGAAAGTGTGCTGGTTGGGTGCATTGACCCGAACAAGCATCAGCGTGGTGACTAAGGGAATTTAACACCGCAATGAAGTTATTGTTAATGTTAGCCTTACTTGTGACTAATAAATAAGATTTATCTTCGGTGGTGGATTTGCACTATAAAACAAATAGGGAATATTGTACAGTGTGGAACATAATTGCAAAATTTCCTTCCCATCTGTACCTCTATTTGCAAATTTTCATCAGTGTTTTTCCCCATATCAGGAAGTGACAGGACTTCATTAAAAAAAATTGAATGGACTGTAAGCAGTTATGAAAGGCCCTTTCCCAACACGCCAGGCGTCCTTTTACTTTTTAGCAAACAGTACCAATGACAATTTAGTTTGCAGGTACTAGACTGAATGGTGAGAGTTAAATTGAGCTATTTAATACTTGCCATGTGATATTATCAGTTAACATGCAGTCGATGAATTGCTTCGCATCTCAAATTCTGCTTCAGAAATTTTTGAAATGTTTTTGAATACCATGCTGGGTAACAGGCAATGGAGGATACCAGAGCTTTCCTTAGTTCAGAGTTCCACATCGTATTCCATACAGTATAAATGTGGCAAAATTGCATGCACAAGATCACTCACTATATTCTGAATTGAAGGAAAGAAAGCACGTGATTTGGATTTTAGCTGGAAAATCTTATGGAAATGTACCAGATTAATAAAACTGTTTTCATTACTGTACAGACTGGGCAAGTACATTGTAAAAGCTGCCACATGACACATTTCAATAGGTTTACATTTCACGAAATGGATTGCATTTTGAAAAGGATTTTTTTAATTGCGGGGAAGGGGTTTGGAAATGATAAAATTGTAGGGGCAAACAGAGTCACTGTCAAATTGGTATCATTATATTTCACATTTTTGAAATTAATGCTTGCATCAAAAGTTTTAGCTTGCCTATGATGTGCTTTGAACTGTCCTTCAACTCCACATGAAATTTATTAGTGTTTAAGTGTGGCAGTATTCATGGTATGAACTGTAACTTGTGAACAAAGTCACAAGGCCAATCTCTTTGTAGAATATAAGCCATGTTCAGCATTGTTTGATGTGTTTGGTTCACACTTTTTAAGAATTTCAAAGTCAGTCATTTTCGTACTGACTCATGATGTACGTTTTTTTTATTTTGGAGACTTGGAGATCTAATGCTAAGGTCAAATTTTCTTGGTTTAAGTGCTAAGTTCTTTACAGCCCCTTACCAATGTGCCTAATAAAAGTTTGCTTATTTACTAACTTTTTTTGTTAGCAGGCATTCTGACCATATTAAATCAAACACTGGCACTAATGCAAGAGCGTAGTGCTGCAGATTCTGGAAACTTTGAAAATGATGCTGGAAATGATCAGGTCTGACTCATCTGTGAGATGATGAACAAAGTTGACATTTTAGGTCAATGACCCTCTGTCAATTGTGATGAGAGGCACTGACCTGAAATATCAGAACTAACAACAAGTCATCAACCTGAAACGTTACTTCTGTTTCTCCCCACACAGATAAACCAGACCTGCTGAGTATTTGAGCAGTTTCTGTTTTCAAACATAAATATTGTTTACTTATATAGCAAAGTGGATATCAATGATTACATTCATTAAGTTTCAGTGCAAAAGGCTGCAACAGTAAATGTAATTTGTTACAATAAATTATGCCCATTAAAATTATACTCAATTTTAATTGTACTTGCATATATAATTGCTTCGTTAACAATCCTGGATTGATTAGTGTTTCTTAAACTTAATGCAGTTTTGTTTTTTACTTGCCATGCTTGGACTTTTTCGTGCTTTGTTAAATACCTTTGCAGCATTTTCAAATATTGGATATTTTTGGAGCATATTGATGTGATTTGCAAATACTACAAATGACCAAACACTGGGCTCAGAACTTTCCATTGAAGTGCCAGTTCACAATGTTAGTGTGCAATAAAATGTGTTGGTCTGAAGTTAGAAGCTAGTGAATGCAGCCAGCGTTGGTGTCTGGTGGTGTTTACCTATATGTTAAGATATTTCTTGTCACTAGTGAGTCCAGCCACCATTGGTGTCTGGTGGTGATTAAATCTTTAATGATATTTCCTGTTGTACATTTTGAATAATGAGGTCACAAATATGAGCATTCTTATTGGATTAGGTTATGGCACATTCCACTTCAACTTCTCCTGTGTTTGAGTGAGTGACCTTAATCTCCCAGTTGAGCTGGATAGGTAGGGTAGATTGCCAGTTGCTACATTCAATGTTCTTGGCCTGGGCAGGAGTCACAAGAGGTCAGTTATACCTCTGGTGCCCCAGGGTTACAGAAGGGAGGAAAAGTTGCCGTGGGAATCTGGAATAACATAAGGGTGTGGATTTTACAAAGGGGAGTGGTTCTGCTGGTATTTGCTATCATTATTACACCTCAAACTTCCTGCAACTCCCAGGATATAATGCACCTGCAGATTAGCACGGAAGTTGCAGTTTGTCACCCAGTGCTCCATCAGAGGCTGTGCTTGGACCCCTCCCACCACAAGCCTGAAAGCATTGAGGTTAGTGAGAATCTCTCCTTGTCCATGTTCGCATCACTTTTAGAAACCCTTAAAATGTTGCCCATTTTTCAGTTGGGCGTAACTGGGTCTTTAAAGGTGACGTAAGTACACTTATAAAAAAGATTAGGTGTTGTGGGCAAGACATGCACTTATTGCCTATCCCTAATTGCCGTGGAGAAAGTGGGGATGAACTGCAGCCCGTATGATGCAAGTACACTCTTAGTACTGATAGCAAGGGAGTTATAGATTTTTGAATCTGTGACAATGAAGGGATGTGTGATAGTTCCACGTGGCTAGGTGAGTGGCATGGAGCGGAACCTACATCGTGTGTGTTGTGTTCACATGCATCGTATCCTTTCTTAGCGGTAGGATTTGTGGAGTTGGATGGCTTTGGCAGGTTGCTATAGTGCATCTTGTAGATGAGGAATATTATTGTCTGTGCACCAGTAGTAGAGGAAGTAAATATTTATGGATAGTTTTGGCCAAATGAGTTTTTTTTTGGATGGTGACAAGATTCGACTGTTAGAGCTGCAAATTGAATGTATTCCATCATGCTATCAACTTGTTTTATGTCGATGGTGAATAGACTTTAGGTGGAAGTGGTCAGAAAGTAGCCACAGAATTTCCTAGCTTCTGACTTACCTTTTATAGGAACAGTATTTGTGTGACTGGTCTTGTTCAGTTTCTGGTCAGTTTGCAACCCCAGAATGCTGTTGGTGAGGGATTCAGCAGTGGTAATGCTATTGAAAGTCAAAGAGAGAGATGCTGCAAATGTTCTTTACCACTTAAAATCCCAAGTCTGGATGTTGTCCAAATCTTACTGCATACAGGCACTAACTGCTTCAGTACTTAAAGTGGTGCTAATGGTACTTGTTCAAAAGTTCAAATTTACAATCCTCTGAATATTCCCACGTCTGCCCTTTCTGTTGAAGGCAATATCACTTGAAGCAATTGAAGATATTTGGGTCTAGGACACTTTCCTTGGGACCTGCTGTAGTGATATACCCGGGGATTAAGGTTTCCAACAGCCTCTTTTGTGCTAGATATAATTCCGAGGGCTTTCTCGTGATCTCTGCTGATGTTACTACTTGACAAACTAGGTGGTACCTGGCTTGATAAATCCTAACTTGTACAAAACCATGAAGGGTAGTTATTGAACACAGTCTCAGTAATCTATTAGTATACTTTTAACAAAGGAATAAAACATTTATTAAACCAAAACAAAACATATCACACGTGACAAAAATGCAGGCAATTTCAATACAAATACCAATAAATGTGTCAAATTGCACTACTTCCTCTCCCCAACTACAAGGGGCAGTTTGTTCAGTGGGCTAGATGACTGGCTCATGATGTAGAGTAACACAAACAGTGGGTTCAATTCCCATATCTGCCAAGGGTTATCCATGAAGGCCCTGCCTTCTCAACTTGCTCCCTTGTCTGAGGTGTGGTAACCACTAGTAAATAACTACTTGTCAGGGAAGGGAAGAACAGCTGATGTTCCCTTGGACTATGATAGCTTTTTTCATCTGTACAGACATATACAAATTTGTAAAGATAACACAATTTACAAATCTTTATTCTCGTCTAAGTTAATAGACAGATAATGGTTAGACATGCCATACCCCCAACCCAGATGACAGATTCTATGGTCTTCTCATTTTCCCTTGGAGTTGTTACACCATGAGCCAATGAGTCTCACTGCTACACTGACAATGCCACATGAGGGTTTCCAATCTTGGTGTGCAAAGAACATGCCTTGCAATTCCCTCCCAAGTGACATATATTCAGTTGAATGTTTTCAGCAAGGATCCAGCTCCAGGTTTTCAACCTCTTCTTCTGATATTCCCTTCCCCAGGAACCCAGTATGAATATGGGGCTTCATTTTTATGCACACTCAATTTTTTGGCCATGCCAAACAGAACCCCTTTGCTCCAACCCATGTTAAGTAGTCTTCAACTTTTGGCTGCCTGCTCTGATCTTCTGACTTAATTTGAGCCTGCTTGACTTTAATCTGCTCCCTGCAGCTCTTTCTCTAAGTTGGTGTCCTTTTCTCTAATCCTTACATTTAACTTCAGTCAGCGGGCGTTTTTTCAGTTTCCTGTCCCTTAACTAGTCTTATTGGGACCTCTTTCTGTCCCACTCCCTGGTTTTAGACCTGCATAATGTGACCTGCTCTCCATATCATAGTCCTTTTGAAAATCTTCAGAATGGCATTCCTCTTCTAAGTCATCTGACTTTTTTGCACTGTTTCACTTTCTTCTTTGTTTCACTTCTACACTGGTGCAAAGCTGACTTCCTGATCTGAATATATGGAAAGCAGTGAACTCAGTGTATCCCAACCTAGAAACCTAAAACACCAGCCACTCTCTAGCAAGAACACAGCCCAAAGATTGTAAAGAATGAACTACAGTTTTGCACTCCTTCCACACTAGTGCATGTGCAGAAACCCCCAAGGCCTGCTGGGAACTGGGCTTATTAGCCTCCAAATTCTGATCTTTTGATTTTCCTTGCGTTTCATTGAAGTGATTTTGATCAAGTTTCTGGATGCCATATCAAGGGCAATCTCTTCACCTCAATGGTTCAACACTTTTTGGATCAAGGCTGTAATGAAATCTGAAGCTGGGAGGCCTGGGTGCCTGTCAGCACTTTCTTGCTGAGTAAGTGCCATTTGATTGCACTGTTGATGGTACCTTTCTTCACTGTCTTGTGATTTGAGAGTGAACTGATGTGGGGGAGTGGGGATAATTAACTGGATTTGTCTTTTTGGGCAGGGTGTACCTGGGCAATTTTCCAGTGTTGAGTAGCTATTAGTCTTGTAGCTGTACCAGAACAGTGCAGCTAAGGGCATGATCAAGGTTAAAAGTTTGTTTTAGTCTCAAGTAAGGCTTACATTAACGCTGTGATGAAGCTACTGTGAAATTTGCCTAGTCGCCACACTCCCTCACCTGTTCAGGTCAATGCTGCAAACCAGCACATCTTTCAGACTGTGGGAGGAAACCCACGCAGACAGTGAGAGCCTGCAAACTCCACACAGTGACACAAGCTGCGAATCGAACCCAGGTTCCTGGTGCCATGAGGCAACAGTGCTAACCACTGTGCAATTGAGCTGTTAGTCCTGCAGCATGAGTCTTGCTGCAGCTGGGATGTGGTCAGGGCCCATAACCTTTGCTAAATCCGGTGTCTTCAACCTTTCTCCATATATTATTGGAACTAATCAAACTATTGCTATACAACCTGAAATCAAATTATATTTGCGGACTGTTGTTATCTGTCATCATTATGATCAATTAGATTTTTAAACTGTTTTTTAATGTTGCAGCTTCTGCCTTCACCCAGTTTGTATGTCCCCAATCTTTGATTTGCTCTTTGCAAAAATAAAATTGTAATTTTATTATCGTGCCTTCCCTTTTCCTGGTTGGGTGTGTGAAAATTCTTCATTATAACTGGCTGCTTGGACAGCTTGATGATATCGCTGCTGTTCCATGAATGTACAGTTTAAAAAAAGACACTGCAATCTTTGCAGTATGAGGAAGTTAAAAGTTTTCACCAACATCACTAAACATATGAGGGCAAGTGTTCTTGTATGCCACTGACTGCAAATTCCTCTGACCGCAGGAGAATGTAATGCCAATGCTGAAACAAAGCTGATATATGCACAGTTAAAGTTAACATTGAAATGCAGTATACTGGAGAGATGAGATGAAAACATTGAAACCTGGGGCAACATAGTATAAAGGATAGACTCGGTAGGTGACAAGTACCCAGTGATGGATAATATCCAGATGGTGAAAGAATCCGATGTGCAAAGAGATCACTGCTGCTTGCTAGTACAAAGAACAAGTGTCTTGTGAGCTTTGTTTTTCTTTGGCATTCTCTCTGGGTTGAGATGGATTTGCTTCTGTTGTGTGGGGGTGTGGCGGTGGTGCTGAATGGTCCAATCCTGGAGCCATAGTCTATTGCAGGTGGTATTTGATGAGGTGAGTGGGTGAGACGCTCCTGATTTCTGTGCTGTCTTTCCACTGTGCACACTTGGCCTCTAAATACTCCACCTGGTGATACTTGGCCGTTGGTGCCTTTTGCGAATACTTCTCCAGTTAAATTTTACTTATTGGCCACAAATAAGGCTTACCTTAACACTGCAATGAAGTTGCAGTGAAATTCCCCAAGGCGCCACAGTCCAGCACCTGGTCAGGTCAATGCACCTAACCAGCACATCTTTCAGAATGTGGGAGTAATCTGGAGCACAAGGGGAGAACATGTAAACTCTGCACAGACAGTGACCCAAGTTGGGAATTGAACCCAGGTCCCTGACGCTGTGAAGCAAGTGCTGCCCCAGTTTGTGTTTTTTTAGGGCAAACGTTCCCATGTGTCAGTGGGGATATTGCGCACACTTAAGGAGGCTTTCAGTGTCCTTTTTATGGTGCATCTGCTCTCGTAATGAGCACTTGTTTAGGGAGTCTTGTATTGGGCGTGTGGACAATGTGGCCCACTCATTGCAGCTAGTCAAAGATGCCTGGTGCCTTGATACTGAGAGTATTAACCTGGGAGAGAATGCCCACATTGGTAGGGCAAATGTACCAATGTGTTGTAGGATTTTGCAGAGGCAGTGTTGGTGTTATATATCCAGGGATTTAATGTGTCTTTTGTACATTGCCTGTCTTCTGCATACAGCGGGGGCGGTGGGGATCATGGCTGCTCATGACTGCAGGGTGTCAGATTTCCCAACATGGTCTCTTTCTTCCAGTTCACAGAAGATGTGTTTTAGTATTTCAATGGGGATTCCATCTACACAAGAGGCCTTGTTTTTCAGCTGTCAGATGGCTTTTACGATCTCGCAGTGAGCTAGATTGTGTGGAGATGGTGGCAGGGAACGTGTGTAGGTCTGTACCTTGGTTGGGGATGTCCTCTAAGTATTCCCTTCACTGGACATTGGCTACCTCTTTGATGTTAAGCATGCCTCCATTTTTGGCTCTCAACGAGGTGGGCCCTTGGGTACTCAGGCCATAACTGATTTTAATTGTGCTGAAAAAGCTATACTTGTCATGGATATTGGCAAGTTGGTTTCCACCTACTATTGATTATTTAGGCCACAAGTTATTTGTTGCACCTTGGCCTTCAGCTGCTGTAGGTTTGTGTCCTCCTGCTCAAGTTTTGGTGGAGATGTCAGTTGAGAAAAGCTATGTGTTTGTGGTCAAAAATGATGCTGAATTTCCTGATGTGCCCACCGATCCAGTCTTGATTCCTGGTTGGGATACTGAACGTCTCCATGCAGGTGCTGATTATGGTGGCTTTTAGGGTGGACCAGCTGTTGTGGACACTATGGCTTGGCAGTGGCTGCCAGGTTAGTTGCGAGGTGTTGGTTTAGTCGATCTTGCTTCTCAGTCTTTTGAATCCAGTGATTTAATGCTCCTGTTTTTTTTTTCTGCCTCTGCCAGTTTGTGGTCATGTTGGTGGAGTTGGGAGAATGAGTTAGAGTTATTGGTTCGGCCATCATTAGCTCCAGTCATGGTGCGGGTGAGATAGACTTCCTGGCATTCCTTCCCTTGGATAATGGCATACGTCTATTAGGTGTCCATTTGGAATGGCAGTGTTGCCATAATATCTTGTACTTGCTCCTCTGACTGAACATTACGACAAGATTATTTTCCAGGCACTTTCCCAGAAGGAAGCCTGTGCATGGATTCTTGTAACGTAACGTAACGTGGGATGGCTGATGCACTCCAACTGCCACGCTTTCCCAACAAAGAAAGGTCTTGGTCCAAAAGCAGAGAGATCGGAGATGACTGGAGACCCGGCTCTGTTGTAGGACAGGAACTCTCACAACTGCTAATCATGGCAGGCAGCTGGCTTTGCCTCAGGAGCAGAGGCCAGCCTGGTGAGCTGCTGTTCTTGTTTGCTCTCTGATATCGGAAACTGACTGCTTCAAGGCAATGTTCTTTGCAAGAATGCTGTTCCCAGGCTGTGAACTAAGATATGGACTGCTAATTTTTTTTCATTCGTTGTGCATTATGTGGACTTGTGCTTAATTATTTGTTCCAATGGGTAAACATGTCCTTACTTGTGCATACCTGAGACTGAGTACTGAATGTTTTGGTTTAAAATGGAGAGAATATGAGCAGCTCCAGTACATGGCCCTTGGATACGAAAGAGAATTAATTCAGGCAGGTTTTTAAATGTTTGCCAGGTTTGAAATATCTGCTACGTTCTTTTTCCCTGTTGAAGATTAGCTGGATTATAGGATGTTATCTTCTGGGATGTTTTGCTGTTGAATCTTTGATTTAACCAATAAAGGCCCATGCTAAAAATTGGCTTAGTGAAATCTTTAAACTAAAATGTATAAACAGTTGATTTAAACACCAGTCTGAGTGAAACAGCTAACAAATTCTCTTTGCCCCCCTCCCAATATTTCCTTTTGTTACTCAACACTTCTTGCTGGCACCCCTTGAGACGCAACATATGTATGTAGCCACAGTTACGAAGTGTGGCTCTTTTTATCTTGACGTGTCGTTAGCAATCTCCTAAGGCTATGCTTTGCTCTTGGAGATTGACCTAGAATTGATCATCTTCACCTAAGGCGCTGTATTATTAGTATGGTTGAGATTTGCCACCATGCTAACTATCACAGGATCATCTCATGTTTCCTTTTGAGGGTCATTGAGTTCTTTCGGTCTATTGTACACTCTACGCAATCTCCCTTTTTTGAAATTTTGCTTTTGAATTTACTTCCTCCATTTTCTGGTGATTTGTTCCAGATGGTAACTGTGTTTGTAGCCAGAAAAAAATCAAGTTTTCTCTCCTGGATATTTTGCCAATTGTTCTACATCTGTCTCTTCTGATTACCAATACTGCTATTGGAAACATTTTCTCCAAATCTACTCTGCCAAAGCCCTTCAAATCTTCCTTCAATCTTCTCTTTCAGGAATAAAAGTTTGTGTCTCCACATAACTGAATTCCTCAATCTTTGGTGACATTCTGACAAAGTAGCCCTCTGTCCTTCCTAAATTTTGGAGCTTAGAATCAGATGCAGTACTCCAGCTGAGGCCTAAAGTGATTTGTAAAGATTTGCCTTTTGATTTGCTTTTGGTTCATTTTGTTTCATGCACGTTCATTACTCATTAGCTGAGGGAGCAGTTTCTGTTTATAGATTGGTCCTACATTCCCCAATTCAGAATGTTGTCAGCTAAAGATATAAGAACATAAGAACATAAGAAATAGGAGCAGGAGTAGGCCATCTAGCCCTTCGAGCCTGCCCCACCATTCAATAAGATCATGGCTGATCTGTCGTGGCTCGGTTCCACTTTCCGGCCCTCTCCCCATAACCCTTAATCCCCTCTCTTATCAAAAACCCATCAACCCGCTTCTTGAAAATATTTAGCGAGGCAGCCTCCGCCACTTCAATGGGTAGAGAATTCCAGAGATTCACCACCCTTTGAGTGAAGAAGTTCCTCCTCAACTCCGTTCTAAAACGCCCCCCCTTTATCTTGAGGCTGTGCCCCCTAGTCCTACTGTCTTTTTTCAGTGGGAAGAGTCTCTCCACCTCTATCCATCCCATTCATCATCTTATACGTCTCAATGAGATCTCCCCTCATTCTTCTAAACTCCAACGAGTACAAGCCTAGTTTATTCAGCCTCTCCTCATAGTTCAACCCCCTCAACTCCGTATCAGCCTAGTAAACCTCCTCTGCACTCCCTCCAAGGCCAAAATATCTTTGCGCAGGTGCGGCGCCCAAAACTGCACACAGTACTCCAGCTGCGGCCTCACCAATGCCCTATACAGCTGCAGCAAGACCTCCCTACTTTTATATAAATGCCCTATCTCAAAAGAGAAATGAGAGAAACTCAACTGCTGAGCTGCTTACTGATCCCCAAAACAATGATGCAAGTGAATGCTTGCTGCCCCAAAATTCCTTCATTTTTAAGGCAGTTAGGCAAATGTGTGGGTGCCTTCCCTGAGACTGGAGCTACACTTTACTGATATGTTGAGGCTCATAGTGGCATCAGATTTATTTGAGAGAGGATTAATGGCATGCCCCAGGTATTGATAGAGAACAAGAGTTTCTTGATGTCTGTTATGAACCCTTCCAATGCCCTTTGTTTCCTTGACTCTTTAAGGATTGGAGCTTTTTTTTTCCACTCCCTTTTGAGTTGTGTTTACCTCTTGCTGGGTGTCTGTTGCTCTATGACTGCTGTTAGAATAGCTATAGATTCCTTTCCCCATAACCCTCGTTTAGTTTGGCAGAGATCAGGAATGTAATGCACAGAGTCTGAAACTTGAGCATGCACCCTGTTAGTCTGCACCTGTTTTTGAATTTGTATTATTGGACTTGAGTTATGTTTTTGATTTTAATGAGGTATTTGATTTATTTCTAAATTCAGCTGTTGCTCTTTACCTTAATTAAAACTGCAATTCCCAGTTATGCAATTTTGCTGAACTGTATTTAATTGTGCACTTTGTTTTCTTTTCCAGTAAACACGTATCTATTTATGATGCAAGCCCAAGGCATCATGATCAGAGAGAGTGTGAAAACAATGGGATCCCAAATGTATGAGCAGGTGGTTCGTGGCACTTATGCCAAGATGAACAGCAGCCTTAATGGTACAGGTATTTATGCAGTAGCCACGGTAACAAACTAAAATGGAGAAATATATTCTACTTGTGCAGGATAACTGATTTCTGTTGAACATCTATAGATATTGTACACCTGAAAAAGATGATAATTTCTTCACAAATAGCTGTTTGGTTACAGAATTTGAGTATTGTTTGGGGGGAAAAATGATGCATCGAAGCTTTCATCTTGCACTCATCAAGTCATTTGCAAGGACACCAAATATAAAGGGAACAGTAATTATACTTCATGAGAAGAGTGCTAATTGGTACGTGGACACTAGCAGAGGCATTGCAAACACGTTTGATATTAGTAGTAAATGTTCTGATGAGTGCAGACAAAGTTTGTCTTTTTTTCAGTGAAAATAAAATTCCTTTAGTAGAATTATTTTCCATATTAAATACTATTCATCAATGATTTTGTAATCTAATTTATTCATTTTGAAGTATTTCCATTTGCTTTAGTTGGTAGCACTTTTGCCTTTATTTATTAAAGTTGAGATTTAAAGTCAATTCACTCACATGAGCACCTAATCTGGATGACACTTCAGTGTGATACTGGCAGTGTTCTGCATTGGCGCCAGCTTTTGGCTGATGTTAAAACCAAAGTTGTGTCTGTTCATGCTGACATAGATCTCCTGGCACTATTTGAAGAAGAGCTGGGACATTGCCATGCCCTGGCAAGCAGTGTACACCATCTACTTGTCAGCAACCTGATATGAAATCTTGCTATGTGCAAATGGCTATTGTTTTATTCCCCTAGATAAGTAACTGCACATCAAAAGGTAAAGTTCTTTGGGAATTTTGAAAGATGTGGTCAGGTGTAAATAAACACAAGGTCATTTTTCATCCTTTGTAGAGGAGTTGAATACATTTGTGTAATCTGCTAAAGGCACAAAGGTCACGTGCAGCAGCTTGAGAAGTACTGAAAGGTGGCAGACCATATAGTGCATTTTGAATGCAAAATGTAGCACTTCATATCACGTTATTTCCCCTGAGTATTTTGGTTTTTGTCACCCATGCAATTTACTGAGATGCAGGAATAAAACAGAATAACAAGGGGGATTATTCCCTAACGTTTCTTTCCAAATCCCTCAGGCGATCAAAAACAATTCAGGGGATCACATGGATCAAGTGTTATCTATAAAGGCACTTGGCCTCCAAATAATGTGATCCCGGCCTCAGTCAAGAACTGGTACTATTATCTCTTGAAGAATTGGCACCCAGTACACCTGAAGATCACTATTCTCTGGGAAATGTTTGAGATGGAGAGGAGGATAATCTTTTGTTCTGCCTGCTCAGTGTGTGGAATTCTCTTCCTTAGAAAACAGTGGAGGCTAGGTCATTGAATTTATTCAAGGCAGAGTTACATTCTTGTTTGATAAGGGGGTCCAAAGTTACGTGCAGTTGGGGGGGTGGAGTGGGCAGATAAAGTGGAGTGAAGACCACAACCAGATCAGCCATGATCTTAATGGATGGTGAAGGAGGCTCAAAGGCCTAAATAGCCTACTCCTACTCCCAGGTCCTATGTCATCTGTCCTATGAAAAGAATAACTGCCTAGCATGAAGTCTGTAGGCCAATGGATTCATTACCTAAATCTAGTAAATTTTTCAGTGCATTGTTTTCCAATCTAATGTGAATGCATTCCTTCCCCATGGAAAATTTTAAACTGGATCAGAAGGTTGATGTGTTTATTCAGGCTGCCATCTGTGTACTCCTGAGGAACTACAGCTTTAATAGAAATTAAGTTGCAGCCTGGAAAATTTTTATATATCGTGCTTGCTTTGTTTTTTAAAGAATCAAATTTTCAGCTTTTATCTAATATTTCCATGGTCTCATGGAAAAAAGGTCATCTTGTGCTCAGTCTCTAACTAAATAGAGAAGAGGGAGGATGTGTTGGAATTATAGAGCCAGGTCTTGGTTGCAAAATGCAATACGTTTGCAGAATTATGGCTTCAGTGCAAGTTAACTGTGTATCAAGTCTGACGTTATATAGCATTGCGTTGTCAAATCGTAAGCTATTATTCAGGCGTGGGATTGCTGCAGTTTATTGGATAGTTTGGTATGGTATTAAGCGCAACGATTTGCTGTCACAAGGGAAAGCAGCCCCTAGCTCATGCATTCAGTTTCTGTTGTGTTTCACAATTCCTCTTTGAGTTTACTTCATTCGAGGTTTTGACTTTGCACATCTGCGAACCTTAAAGAGTTTGGTGAAGTTTACAGTGGCAGTCAGCGCTGCTACCAGGGATCCAGATTCGATTCTGGTCTTTTGACTGTCTATCTGTGTGGGGTTTGCACATTCTCCCTGTATCTGCATGGGTTTCCTTCAAATGCTCCAGTTTCCTCCCACAGTCTATAAGTAAATTAGGTCGATTGGCTATGCCAAATTTTCCCCTTTGTGTATTTACCATGATTAATCCACCGAATCTACATGGCTTTGGACACTAAATTGTGGGTCAATTGCTCTTTGGGAGGATGGGTGCAGACCTGAATGGCCTCTCTCTGCCCTGTAGGATTCTATTATTTCAGTCATAATTGGCAATCCAAACTTGGTCTTTCCATTGCTACTATGCCTGTTCAAATCCTCAAACCCTCAAAACAAAACCCATCTGTTTGGAGGGGTGGGGGGTGGGGTGGAATGGTAGTTTTCAAGGACTCCATAACAAGAGGTTAACCAGTATCAATCAAGAACATGTCCGGCTCCATTCGTGTTTTGATATTGTTTCTACCTAGATGTGGTGTCATTTATGAATATTCTAAAAATTGGTAATCCTCCCAATTCCACTGTCTATTGAATTGGGGATCTTTATTCTTCACTAGAACGGATCAGTTTTGCACTGGGACTTGTGAACTGATTGTGTATCCTAAGATCAGATAGCTTTGCAGCATTTAACAAAGGGACTTCATGTGGCCCAATACACTGGCATTCCAATACAAAGATCTTCGTTCCACCACTCAGGGAGCAAATGGATTGTTAGTACCTCTGTCTAGGTTGCCAATTGTTAAGTATTCATGCTTAAATCAGTGTCTTGTATTTAAGCTGAGATTTGCAAAGTTGGAACATCTGAAATATCAGATCTAGCATCTACGTAAAGAGCAGTAATTTTCAAATAGAGGTCTTGATCTTCAAAGTCTAATTCTCAGAATTATGGAATTGTTGTGCCACAGAAGGAGGCCATTTGGCCCATCGTGTCTGCACCATCTCTCCAAATGAGCATCATGAATTAATGCCATTCCCTGCCCTTTTCCCCAAACTGCTGCATGTTATTTGAAGTAAAACAATAATCTAATACCACCTTGAATGCAAAACTTTTTTTAAATGTCTAGTTTTGTGGCTTACAAGAACACTGATCCCCAGCACAGTTCAGATGTACGCCATCCCAACATACAGATGTCACTTTTCCCAGTCCTGGTGCCTCTCGAAGTGGAACTCTCTTCTCCCGCACCCTTCTTTGAGTTATGCATTTCAGATCTCCTCTAATCCAATTTTTTTTATCTCCCCCCCCCCCCCCCCATGCCAATTTGTGTGTTGCTAATAGTAATCCAGAGATTATGACTTTTGAGGTTTTGCTTCTTAATATGGTACCTAGGTCTTCATACTGGTTTATGCAGGAACTCTTTTTCCTGTCATTTGTACCCAAGTAGATCAAGACAGCTGGATCTTCCCCCTACCCACTACAAGTTCCTCTCCAGCCCTGATCAAATGTTTTGAACCCTGGTATCGGCCAGGCAGCATAACTGTCTGGACTTGAATTCTTTGCTGCAGAGAATGATGTCAACCCCTCTGACGATATTAGCCCTATTACCACTCCCTTTCTTTCTGCATTCCCCATTTTGAATGGCTTCTTATACCAAGGTGCTGTAGTCAGTTGGTGATTTTATCCTGCAGTCCCCACTTTCATCCAAACAACGTGAAAGACTTCAAACCTGTTCAAAAATTGTAAAGGTTGAGTCTCTTATGTACACCAGCCCTCAGTCCCTTTATCTGCTTCATTCTCCTGTCCCTGACCACTGACCAATTCAGAAGACCTTGTCCCAAGAGATATGACGATTTCCTGATACAAAGAATCCAGGTTACTTGATATGTTGCAGTGTCTGTAGTTCAGCCTCCAGTTCATAAACTCTGAGCCACAGCTGCTCATGTTTAAACATTCTGTGGCTGTATTTACCCTGGATCGAATTGGCACCCCGAGTTCCCACGTGCTGCAACTGTGACACATCACCTGTCATGCCAACCTTAATGTGTTCTAATTAACTATTTAATTATTTCATTCAATTGTATGTTTTACTTCTGCTGTTATGTATTTTATTAATCATATTACAAATTGAGACTATTTTGAATCTTTGGGTTAGAATAAATGGCAATCACTTGCCATAATTAGCTGCTTCTCCTGTAAGGCCACATCCTGAAGATTGCCAAAGTTGGAAAGCAAAAAGCATATGAACACCGCATGCCCGTCCTTCCCTTACACCTTTAATTACCCAATTCTCAGCACTCTTAACCTTAGCTGAAGTACATCATTCCACTTTCAAACAAATTCCTAAATATATTCACTCGGCCTCTGTCCCACTCAGGCAAAGTTTCCCTCACTGACTTCTGCATGGTTGCTGTCACATCTGAGGGGGAGAAAAAGCCGCCTTCGATGAAAATTTAGTTGTTTTTTCAGGGTAAAAATGGATTAATTTTACTGTTCAGAAACAAATTTGATCAATAATTTTTAAATCTTTGTCAATGAAGACTAAGGGAAATTCTTTATAACCTTGAGTGTTTCTCATGTATTTGCTGAGTTATTGTGGCTCATATCACTAGTTGCAATTATATTTGCTTTAGTTTGTTAACTGATGTGATAACCACCATCTTTTCCAAAGGGAATTTGTTGATGTAATACATTATGTTCATTAAACAAATTATCACAACGGAGCACTTGCTAATCCCTTGAGTAAACACCTGCAAAGATAGAGGCTTTTGGATCCTAAGGCAAAGGTGCAGGTGAGGAAAGTCAAGAGTCTCGTTATTAGTTAGTGTTGCAAAATTTTCTTATAGCAGAAATTGTATTCTAATTTTCTTCTATTAACTATATTTCTTGATTCGTTGGAATCAATATTTAAATCGAAGAGGTAAAACCTTGCAGCATTTGCATTTACCTTGACAGTTTCCTTGATGTGTGGGACATCTAATGTTGCACAATTGGTGAACATAACTAATGCGTTCTCAATTCTGACTAAAGATGCAACTTTGTTGCTCTAACCAATATTCGTAATCAGGCCCAGCAAGAGGAAGTTTGCAAGAGATATCTAGAAAGGAACTGTTTCTCTGTTAGCCTGTCAGATTGAAAGTCTCCGCGATGGAATGATGCATTGGTTGCACTAGTAGTTTTATGATCACCAGTTCAGCAAGTTGTCACAAAGCATGTGCAAACTCAAATGAAGGCTAAAATTAATGCACCAAACTCCTGATACTGGTCATGTTCTATTTCCTTTCCAAAATAACATTTTAGTGGGTTCTGTCTCTGCAGAAACTTCATGTTGGTTGAAATATACCAATGATTCCTGTACCATGCGAGTACAAAATGGAGCCTTAGTTGTAACAAGTAGGAGCATTGTTCCTCCTGTACTTTTTATAGTTACAATTTAACCATGCGGGTGACTCCACAGTAGAGAAATTGCAGATATACAAATTATCATTCCAGCTGAAATATATTGTAGCTTTACTCCTGCTCACTTAGGGATGGAGTAACTGCTGGATTGCAGCCTTCATACATACTTGGTTTAGCCAGGTCTTATTCCATTCAGAGTCAGGTTTCTTTTACATCAATGAGCCCAACACATCCATAAGTCAATAAAATAAGTCTCTCCTTTTGCTAACCTGAGTGACATTGCAGAATTGTTTCTAGAGAATTAGATTAAATTGAGAAACTTTTCACTTGAGACTTTTCTAATAATTTGTGACTTCTCCAAGCTAGAGCAAGTCCCTTTTTTTGTGGTTTATTGAATTCCTTCTGTACTGTTGGATATCACCAAGGGCCAATTTGATCAAGTTCTGATGATGGGTCCTCAGATTATTCTGCTGTTTGAATCGAATAGGTAACCAGCTAGGAGGAAAGTGTTTTTTTTAATGGAATCCCAATTTAAAGTGGCTAATCTCTTAAGGTTAAGTATTTAAGTAGACTAGTTCATCCCTGTCAGTCCTTTGCATTGTGGAAGTCATCTTTCCTGGACAAGTGAATTATCCAGCACAAGTCATCAACCTGCCAACTCTGAAAGAAGTTAGCATTGAAATTTGATTCTGGATCCATGTGAAACAATAATTCTTATCTTCTATGTGGTCTTTGCCCTATACTTTATCCTTTATCCCACTTTTATTGTACGCAAGTGCCACAGGTTGTAGTCACACTCCCTCCTGTGTTTTGCGTGTGTGTTTGCTGTGGGGTTATTAATAGAGAATTGGATCACACCTAAACTGAGGAGTTGGCAAAATGTGCCACCACTTCAAAAAATGAAGAAATCAAAAATACTTTGAGCTTATGGTGAGTGGAGAAATGAGGGCTGTTTAAGTTAAATCCTGTCCATAATACAATGACAGATGACATTTAGACTGACAGGTCTGTAAGTACCTGGTTTCTCTCTCCCATTATTCTTAAAGATGTTAAATTTTCCCATCCAAGGTGCAAATTCCAAATTGGAAGTTGTTTTGAGATTTATTACTAATGTATTCTTCACTTGCTAAAAGTTTGGAGTGGAATCTATCAGGTTGTTTGCGCAAGGTGTAGCTAAGAATTCTGCTCAGTTAGCTTGGTACTCATGGTCGTCTGTCTTGTCTTACATTTTTCTACCAGATCATAGCTAGAAAGTCATAGTACAAGAATATTGCAAGGGAAAAAATAACTCAACTAACTAGAAAAGTGTCACTCGTGCTTTGACAGAACATTCCAGCTTCGAATTTTGTGGTCAGTGACTGGTCTTTTGTGATTTTTCCCATTTCCCCACACCCCTTGTTACCCACTGAGGACTTGGAACATACAATCCCTACAGTGCAGAAGGAGGCCATTCAGCCCATGAAGGTCTTCAGCATGCCACGTGGTCCAGTTTCATTCGTAAGCTATGAATTGGGAGACAATATTGTCAGAATAGGATTACCCAAAATTACACCAACTTCACCATTAGTGCACCAATCCAAATTTAATTTGAAAAGGCAATTTCCTCTATGCCGTAGCAACTTCCTCCATTCCGCACGTATTTCCCTATTTTTTTTTTGCCCAATGAAGTTGAGAATCACACTGATTTGTAATTATTCCAGACGATTCAAAAATGTACTTCTGCTTTTTAGCAGGAATACAGGCATAAAGTAGGGGGACGTTATTTGTACTCTCTTTAAATCTTTGCACATATGTAACGGGTAGATAATAAACCCTTAGATATCCCTAATGTTTAATGGATTGCAAGTGAAGTTGGAGATTTGGAATGGCATGTAACATGTTTAACCTAATATTGTCAGGATTTCCTGCAAGTATCACTGTGTTGCAGTTTTACTTATAATATGCCTGAAGATCTGAAATTTACAGTGCTGTCAACCTTCTTCTCAGATTATCCAGATGATTTAAACCATAGTGAAACTTATCTTCAAACCACAACATTTCTTCCTGAAGATTTTACCTACCAAGCAAACCTCGTGTGTCCTGAAAGACTTCCTTCTATGAGTGAGTATGTGAACGAGTTAAATTAGTGTGAAACTAATGAGACATCAAATTATTGTTGGAATTAACCTATGTAAATTATGAATTCCAAATTATAGCTAAGTGTTTCTCTAGTACAGAAATACCACAATATTTGAGCATCGATTCCAAAACACTCAATAGAATATGTGGATGGAAATCTATAAATTGATCACTGTATTGAATGTAATGGCAAAATTAAACCCAAAGGGGTGGCGCTAGTCTAGTGGTAGTATCACTAGGCTCTTAATCCAGGAACTCAGCAGCTATTCTGGGGACCCGGGTTTGAACCTCGCCATTAGCGGGTTGTGGAATTTGAATTCAATGGAAAATATCTGAAACTAACAATCTACTGATGACCATGAAACCATTCAGTTGTCAGAAAAACCCTTTTGGCTCACTAATGCCCTTTAGGGAAGGAAATCTGCTATCCTTACCTGGTTTGGCCTATATGTGACTTTCACAGCAGTATGGTTGACCCAGTTCCTGCAACTCTGCCCTCTCTCTTCCAGGACCACAATAGGGTCCCTTTGTCCTCATTTTTCACCCCACCAGCTTCCACATTCACAAGGGTCATCATGTAATTTCTGCAAATTCGCTAGCATGCTGCCACCATGCCTCCCTCCATCAGCATTCTGTAGGGACCGCTCCTTCCGAGATATCCCTGGTCCATTCCTCCATCACCCCAATACCTCATCCCTTAGCACAGCACCTTTCCTTGCAGTTGCAGAAGGTGCAACGTCTGCCCATCCAAGGCCTCAACTATTCCTTTCAGGTGAAGCAACGCTTCACTTGCACTTCCTTCAATTTGGTTTACTGTACTCGCTGCTTCCAATGTGGTCCCCTCTACACTGGGGAGATTAAGTGCAGATTGGGTGACTGCTTTACACGACACAGAAGCTGTCAGACCTGCTGAGTTTTTCCAGCATTTTCTGTTTTTTTAGGTCATGGAATTAGATATTTGGTTTTTTGGTTGCAAAGCAGTAGAATATCAATTTTATACTATGATTTTTATACCAAATGTAAGCATGAGTATGTTGCAAGGAAGTTTGCAGTGTGAGTGTATACAAACCCAAATATTCTATTTAGCGTTAGTTTTGGTAACTTTGTATTTGCACAGATTAGACAATTAGTTTAAAGCAATAAGTTCAGGAAATTCATTTGTCTTGCATTATTATCAAATATATAGATGACACTGCCATTTATTGGCTGTCTTTATTTACCTAAGGTGGGAATCCTTCCTTCACCACTGCAAACCTTGTGCTAATGGTGATCCCATCTTGGGTAGTGTACAGGAGGATTTTGACTTGGCAACAAGCTTGCAACCGGTGGCCTATGTCCAAATCTGAATGGTGAGAGACTTGGAGAGGAACTTGGAGTTTGTGACCTTTCTGCTGTTGACCTTTTATTTATGGTAGAGGCCACAGGATTGACAGGTGTTGTTAACATGTAGCTGTAATGAATCCTTTTGATAATTACCTAACAGTAGGTGAGGATGGATATGGAATCCAGTGACAGGGGTGCCAATCAAGTGAACTACTCATACATAAATGGAGTCATGCTTCATGAGTTTCTTTATAACTACACTTGTGTAGTTGCAATATTGACCACTTGCCTAAATCAAGTCTTGTAAATGGTTTAATAAGTGCAGTGTGTACTACTCATTGCCCTACTCTTGTGTTAAAGTGATTGAACCTTCATGTTAATGGGCGAACCTAGCAGTGTTGAAGGCTGACGAGAGGTGGTTTCCCTTTTGTTGGATATGGTCATTTTGTGGCACCTGTGGTGTGAATGTTGCTTGTCACTTGTGCCTCAAAATTGGATGGTCCTGCTGTAGGCTAACTTGTGTTAGTTAATTATGGGAGGAGTTGTGAATGGTGTATGAATACCGTGGAATTGCTGTTGAACTGTATCACTTTTTTTCTAATGTAATAGAGGGAAAGGCAATGATGGTTGGACCAAGATCAGTTTCTAAGAACTTTTGTTACAGTGATTGAATTTATCATAGAGTCAATCATCCTTTAATTCCTGTGAAGTATGTCTGTCTACAGCCATGAACAGACTTTCATTGCGACCTCCCATTGGTTTCAACATTATGCAGGCTCCTTTGCACTCATGTTGCTTTCAGTGTTAAATGCAATTGCTTTTGTGTCCTTTTATTAATCAGTCCTTGCAACCATTGCTTATTTAAGAGTCTGACATCTAGAGCCAAGTGGTTCAGGAAGAACTGAAATTAAGGGTCAGTATGCATAATACTGAGTAGATATCATTTATCGGCATAATTGTTGATTCCTTTAATCCCCTTATTGATAATTGGGAAGAACCTGATGATGGTAATTGCTCAAGTTTGATTTGTCTTGCCTTTACAAATAGGATGTACCCTACGTAAATGTCATTTCTGGGCGATAGCAGTATCACAGCTGCAGTGGAATAGCTCAACGATGGAAGTACCAAATTCTCGTATGCAAGATTTTACTATACGAAAGATATTGTCAGGTTTGATAGTTGTTCAGTTTCTTGAAGTCATGTGGAGAGAAGCAAATGGGCATAATACTGGCATCTATGATTAGGATCTTGGGGGGAGAAAGGAATGTGCAGTTTAAAAGCCTGAAGAAAGAGCTTCCAAAATGTAACAACACCAGTGGATAGTAATGACATTTTATGATTTGGAGCTTTTGATTGAAGATGTTGTTTGGTCTCTTTCATTCGCATGCTATGTTCCACCAGAACTATGTATGTTTATGGAGCTTCTTCCTAACATTAGTTACCATCATTCTCGCTGGATATGGTAAGATCACACAGAGCTTTTCTTTAACCCGTTAGTTGTGGAACTCTTTGATAATTAGTATCTAGGTAGCTCAATGCTGTAGCTTACTTTCTGGTCCTTGCCTGGTAATGCACCTGGCACACTTTCTCTCCACTTCCCATTGACAAGTTGATAGTGGTGGAGAAGTGAGGAATATGCTGAGCCGTAAGCTTGTGCGTTTTGGTAGTGCACAATTCTCGTGCCTAGTGGATGCAGAGCTTTGGGCCTGTAGCTATATCCTTGGATGGGTAGTATGCCATTGATTCTAGAATTGCTAAATGCTGCAGTCAACATAGACTGGTGACAACATTTGGAGCAGCTTAACTTTCATTTCCAATGTTCCCAAACAGCGGGTCCAATCGATGTAAACATGACTGAAATTTCATTGGAAGAGATTCAGGAATCATTTGCTAAGGATCCTTATATCCAGATTGGTGGTCACTGGAAGCCAAGAGATTGTATACCTCGTTGGAAGGTAATAAATTGGTGCATGGTTATGAAGCAATGATCCTTTCCTTAACTTTTTAGCATGTTTGAAAGATGTGAACTTGCATAGACACTAAGCTGAACTTGTGACCCTTAAGAGTTTAATCATATTTTTAGATTAATATTATATACTTTTCTATTTTAGAAACTGCAAAAGTCAATGTATTGAGCAGAGACAATTTGTGCACACGTGAATTAAATGTCTGTAAGCTATGGGTGTATTTTAAAATTCAGATGATTATTGCAAAAGACATTGTTGATTTTGAGGTCTCTGGACTTTGTCAACTGTACTTTCTGTAACAGCTATCCATTCACTTTGAATTTAATATTTATTCCATAGAATTGTAATATTGTAGTGCAAAATGGTACCCTTAATTGGCTAGGAGTTGGTATGTTTTAATCCGGCAGTCACACATGAAATTTACTGCTGAACCTTGCGATACTAGTTTTTTTTTTGTACATTATCATCTGAATTCTCCTTCCTAATTCCAATCCAGTAATTACACATGGCAAGTGTCTGCCTATTTGCAGAGAATTAAATTTGGATTTTCATGTGGGACTTTCACTTTATGCGAGAGCTATCAACCAGAGATATGGGGTGGCATGGTGACAGTGGTTGGCACTGCTGCCACAACGCCAGGGACACGCGTTCAATTCTGGCCTCCGGTCACTGTCTGTGTGGAGCTTGTACATACTTCCCCTGTCTGCGTGGGTTTCTTCCGGGTGCTCCAGTTGCCTTCCACGTTCCAATGATGTGCAGGTTAGGTTGATTGGCTGTACTACATTGCCCTTCAGTATCAGGGAATTTGCAGAGTAAATACATGGGGTTACAGGGCTAGGCCCTGTGTAGGATTTTTATTGGCGCAAGCTGAATGGGCTGAATGTCCTCTTTCTGCACTTAGGGATTGTATGATTCCAGCACCTGTACGAGGCCTGTTGTGAGAGCAGTGACTCGGGCTGGGCAAGATCATATTGCAGTGGAAAGAACTTTTTTGAGAAATGAGGCATGAATCAATTGTGTTTCTTCAACTAATATTATAAAGATAAATGTAACCTTCTGTTGGTGCAATCTTGCTCACATCTGTCTTCATTAAACTTCTGCAAACAGAAGAAAATCCCTATTGTGTATGTAGTGACAGTACTGGCATTTTCTCCTTGGCTCATGCTAATTCCTGTGTTATCCTGTACATGCTCTCACAGCTTGTCCACTATCCCTAATTATTGTGCTTAACCCCTGGTGCACAAGAGCCAGCCATAAAAGATTACATTTCAAATAGAAGTCACTGGCATTTGAATTTTTCCCCAGATTAGCCATGCTCGATTCATTCACCATTTTGTTTTAAAAAAGTTGAGAAATGGCAGACGTGGTTTGCTACACTTATTCGTTTGGTATTGGAGATGTTCCTTATGATCAATTCATTACCCACAATACAAGCACAAACCATCTGTCCATTCACATGATGGATAAATTAATTGAGGGAACTAATCAAAATCACTTAAGCTATGCTTTTCTAGACAAATATGGAATTCTAACTGATTCATTTATCCATGAAATCTAACTTCAAAGATAAAAATGCTGGATTTACTTAGTTTTGCAGTTAATTTTGTAAATGTTGATTTTTTTTTTACTCCTGAAATTTAGCCTTCAATTTCTTTATGACCCCTTGTTTCTCAAACCATGGTTATTTTATCAAACTAAAATCTAGTCTGTTGTCATTTAAGCACCTTTTTTAATCTTAAACTGTGCCCTGTTCTGATGTACAAGAACGTTGTATAATAGTGTTGTTTAGTCCTTGCCTGCCAAGTGTCTGTGCCTTCATACATTCAGAAAGTGTCTAGCATTGTTTTGTACAGTAGACATTGTGCTCACTTGTGGAAAAGTTCCACTTGTGGGACTGACCTATTTCTGTGCCAAAAATAGCAGTCATGGCATCATTGCAGCACACAAGGAGGCCATTTTGTCAACTGAGTCCATGCCAGCTTTCTGTAGAGTGCTCCAGTCAATCACATTCCTCACACTCTATTCCTTAGCCCTAGAAGTTTATTTCCCATCTTGTTTCCTCTAAAAGTTGTTGACAGTCTATCTGCTCAGTGGTTAGCACTGTTGCCTCTCAGTGCCAGGGACCTGGGTTGAATTCAGGCCTTGGGTGACTGTCTTTCATCTTTATGCAGTTTGCACATTCTCCCCCTGTCTGCATAGGTTTCACAGTAACAAGTCTGACAACACCAGGTTTTAGTCCAACCGATTTATTTGATAGTAGACTCACAAGCTTTCAGGTTAATCCTTACACCTAGGTGTAAGGATTTGCATTCTAATCAGTAATCTCTAAACTGTCTGTGCTTTATATGCTCCGTATGAGGCCAGAACTCTCCATTCACCTGATGGAGGGACTAACCTGAAAGCTTGAGTCTATTATCAAATAAATAGGTTGGACTAAAACCTGGTGTTGTCAGACTTCTTACTGTGTTTACACCAGTCCAATGCTGGCATACCCACATCATGCATAGGTTTCCTCAGGGTGCTCTGGTTTCCTCCCACAGTTCAAAGGTGTGAAGGTTAGATAGATTGGCCATGCTAAATTGCCCCTTTTGTGTCCCAAGATGTGTAGGTTAGGTGGTGGGTTAACCATGGTATATGTGTGGGGTTATGGGGATAGAGGGGGAGAAGGGCCTGGATAAGATACTCTGTTAGAGAGTCAGTGCAGACTCGACATAATGTGGCTCTGTCACTTGACCATCACGATTACAAACGTCTATCACCCTCCCGTCTGAAAAATAACACAATCAGACCTGATTGAAAGGTTATGGTGATCCTTTTTGTTATCTCCATCCTTCTTTCCCTGGGGAGCCTGGGTAAACCATTTGGTAAGTTATCTATTTTAAGCATAGCGAGCCTTTCCAGTACATCCTACCTATTCATTTTCACCCCAACTATTAGCTCTACCATCTCCACTTGTACATTTTTTAGCATCCCCTTCCTTAGTAAATGCTGATAGCAAGAATCCAAGCCACGTCCTGTGCCTCCAGGTATATATTGGCCCCTTTGTCTCTAATAGGCCATGGCAGCCTTTTGATTACTGATTTACTCTTTTTTTTCACATGGGTTACTGGTAAGTTTTTTTTTAGGTTCCTGTTTTTATGTTGATTCCCATTTTACTCTCCTCTCTTTGCTGCCACATTTTCCTCATTGTTCCCCCTTTCAACTCTTTGTATTTCACCTGCTTCTTCCTTGACAATTCACCTGCTGAGAATAATACGTCCCTTTTTTTGTTTCTTCATATTCTCTAGCTCGCTTTCGCAACATCCTTTTGAGCCCAGGCTTTGGTTCTTCCTACTATTCCTCTTGGAATGTAATTTAGTTTGTGTCTGAAGCATCTAAGAACATAAGAAATAGGAACAGGAGTAGGTCATCTAGCCCTTCGAGCCTGCCCCGCCATTCAATAAGATCATGGCTGATCTGTCATGGCTCAGTTCCACATTCCCGCCCTCTCCCCATAACCCTTAATCCCCTCTCATCAAAAACCCATCAACCCGCATCTTGAAGTGGTGGAGGCTGCCTCGCTAAATATTTTTAAGAAGCGGGTTGATGGGTTCTTGATAAGAGAGGGGATTAAGGGTTATGGGGAGAGGGCGGGTAAGTGGAACTGAGCCACAACAGATCAGCCATGATCTTATTGAATGGCGGGGCAGGCTCGAAGGGCTAGATGGCCTACTCCTGCTCCTATTTCTTATGTTCTTATGTCTTAAAAATATTTAGCGAGGCAGCCTCCACCACTTCAACGGGCAGAGAATTCCAGAGATTCACCACCCTTTGAGTGAAGAAGTTCCTCCTCAACTCTGTTCTAAACTGCCCCCCCTTTATCTTGAGGCTGTGCCCCCTAGTCCTACTGTCCTTTCTGAGCGGGAAGAGTCTCTCCACCTCTATCCTATCCATCCTATTCATCATCTTATATGTCTCAATGGGATCTCCCCTCATTCTTCTAAACTCTAACGAGTACAAGCCTAGTTTATTCAGCCTCTCCTCATAGCTCAACCCCCTCAACTCTGGTATCAGCCTAGTAAACCTCCTCTGCACTCCCTCCAAGGCCAAAATATCCTTGCGTAAGTGCAGCGACCAAAACTGCACACAGTACTCCAGCTGCGGCCTCACCAATGCCCTATACAGCTGCAGCAAGACCTCCCTACTTTTATATTCAATCCCCCTCGCTATGAAGGCCAGCATCCCATTAGCCTTCCTGACCACGTGCTGCACCTGCAAGCTGGGTTTTTGCGACTCATGCACAAGGACCCCGAGGTCCCTCTGCATCGTCGCCTGCTGCAGTTTTTCTCCACGTAAGTAATAGTCCCTCCTACCATTATTCCTACCAAAGTGGACCACCTCGCACTTGCCAACATTAAATTCCATTTGTCAGTTCCTGGCCCATTCGCCCAGCCTATCTAGATCCTTCTGCAGACTCTCCACACCCTCCGCAATTTGCCGTTCCACCAATCTTGGTGTCATCAGCAAATTTCGACACCATACACTCGGTTCCCTCCTCCAGATCATCTCTCTAAGTGGTAAATAGCTGAGGCCCCAGCACCGACCCCTGGGGCACTCCACTAGTCACCAACCGCCAATCCGAATAGCACCCATTAACCCCCACTCTCTGCCTCCTATTTGACAACCAATCCTCTATCCACGTTAACACCCTACCCCCAACTCCATGCCCCCTTACCTTCTGCAATAACCTCTTGTGAGGTACCTTGTCAAACACCTTCTGAGAATCAAGAAAGACCACATCCACCGGCTCTCCTCTATCCACCGCCCTAGACACATCCTCATAGAACTCCAATAAATTTGTCAGACACGACTTCCCCTTAACAAAACCGTGCTGCTGCTCCATTAGTTTTCTTTGTCAGTCTTTGGAGCCATTTTACACCAGCTGGATTCCCCCTCGCCTCAATGATGAATCCCTAGTTAGCCCTCTTCCAATTCAGAAGTCAGCTTTAGATTGGCTTTGCTCCTCTTCATGTGATGTGATGGGCACTCTTGCCCAACTCTGCCAGAATGTAGAATGCCCTGAGTAGCATGGTCATTCCTCTTGTGTCTGAATTCAAAGTTTAAGAGATTTATTTATAGTGCCACATGGAGGCTTACATTAACACTGCAATGAAGTTACTCTGACAATTCCCTAGTCGCCACACTCGGACGCCTGCTTGGGTACATTAAGGGACAATTTAGCATGGCCAGTGCACCAAACCAGCACGTCATTTGGACTGTGGGAGGAAACTGGAGCACGTGGGGGGGAAACCCATGCAGAGATGAGAACGTGCAGACTCTACACAGTCACCCAAGCTGAGAATCAAACTTGGGTTCCTAACACTGCAAGGCAGCAGTACTAACCATTGTGCTGCCCACTGGCATTCTTTTCTGCTCTTCAAAAATCCCCTCTTTTAAACACAACAGTACCCTAATCAGTACTGCCATCCTGCCACACTTCTAATGAGCACTTCATATTATTAAGATGATTATTAAGCACCCTGTCCTCATCATTTTTTAGCCACATTTTAATTATTGCCCCTCCCATTGTGTTTACACACAGCTATTTGTGCTTGTAGCTCTTTAGCTATATTCACCATATTGTAAACCCATCTTTTTCCTTTTGTAGCCTTTCTTTGTCTGTTCCTATCTAACCTGATAACATGTCCAACTCTATATCCAACGTTCACTCCTTTTTTAATGCACCTTATTCCATTTTTCTATTCCAAATACTGCTGACCCCCCCGCCCAAACCCTTACCAGTTTAGTTTTATGCCCTTCCCAACCACAGTGGTGAACCTCTCCACATAAACTTTATTCCCTATCCAGTTGAGGTGCAACCTGTCCCTTTGGAAAAGGTACCTCCTGTCCCAGAACTGGTCTCAATGCCCAAACATTTGATGCCTTCCCTCTTGCACCATGTCTGAAACTGCACTTTGACCTTTCCTAACCTCCCCATACTCTTGCTAGTCTGTGGCATTGGGAGTAATCAGAAATTTAACAAGTAGGATCTGAAAAGGGATAACTTCCTTTAAAATCTGACTGTAGGATATCAATGTCTGCCACCTGTCACTGGTACCAATGTGTACCACAACTCATTCCCTTCTCCCAGTAGAATATTTTGCACACCTTCTGTGATGTCTTCACCCTATCACCAGAGAGGCAACATGCCATGTGGGACTCAACATAACAGTTACAGAAATGCCTGTCTTTCCCCTAACTATGGATTCTTCTATAACAACGTTTTACACTTTACTGTGTCCGTCCCATGCATATCTTTTCCATTGACGCCATGGTCTGGATTTTCAAGTGTTGTCACAGTCAGTAGTCTAAAATGCTGAGTACTAGTTTGAAAGTGGTCCATACTCCAAAAACTGCTGCACTTCCTGCCTCTTCCCTTTTGTCCCTAATGGTTACCCACCTCTTTGTCCGCCTATGGGGTCACCACCTCCTAGAATGCAGGATCCAGGGAGCACTCGGTCTCTCCGGTGCTTTGCAGCATTGGCAATAATTAATTTTCAGGGTGTTTGAAGCTTCTGAATGAGACTCCAGAATTGTCCTAATTCTGCCAACCTGTTATTGCAAGCAACTTTATTTGAGCTGTATCATTACAGGTTGCAATTTTGATCCCGTTCCGCAATCGTCATGAGCATCTCCCAATCCTGCTGAGACATCTGATTCCAATGCTGCAGAACCAACGCTTACAGTTTGCTTTTTATGTTATCGAACAGGTGAGTGGTGACTAAAAGAAATGTTTCATGGTTCATGGTTGCAATGCAAGATTTTCAGCATATCCCCCTTGGATGTGAACCCTGGCAAATTTATAAATTGCAGATTGTTAGTCACTATCCAGTACTGCAAAATATCTACCTTCTAGTTGAGCAGGTTGTGCACCTGTGCATTTCATCATATCAGGATTCTAGTCTATCATTACTATTGCAACTGACCACTGTAAATTACAGGCTCTTTGTTAATTGGAAGTACATTTAGAAGTTTATTTTAAATTTGAATGTGTGAAGATGTATCTTTGCTGTGACCTTTTATCAAATTGTCCACTAATCCTCACTATTGAGGCTCATTAGTGATTAAAGAGGTGTTTGGAAAAGTAAAGAAACTTCTTTTAAAACAGATGAAACCCACTAAAGCTTTTGTATCGTTCATTCATGGGATGTGAGTGACACAGGTTAGGCCAGCATTTATTGCCCATCCCTAGTTGCCCTTCAGAAACTGTCCAGATGTTGGCCTTCCAGGGTACCTTGCTGCTACTACACAGTCCATGAGGAAAATAAGCTTATTTTGTTTCCTTTTTTTTAATCTGCAAAGTTAAGAGAGTTTTCTCTATACCAGCTTGAGGTTTGTACCCCTTAAGCAAATCTCTTGCAAACAAGAGCATAAAGGGTGAAATTGGAGATGTATTATTTTGTCCATTCACAAAGACCTGTATGATCAGCAATGAATAGTTTTAACATGAACTATTTTACTGCTGAGAACATTGCTTTCAAGTATTGTTTGCAGCTTACTGCATTAGATATTTCCTAATATTTGAATCATCTTGTGGATGTGATTAACAGCTATCATTTTCATAGTGTGCATATTATAAACAATGATCTGAAATTGCTTATAATGGTACCAAGTCAAAATTTAAAGATGACAGGAAAATAGTGTGTTTGGTTGATCAGAACTGTAAATGACTTTAGGAAGTAATGAACAGCATAGTTGATGGGGCAGATGATGGGTATATTGCAGGGAATTGTGAGATGACAGATTTTGAGTAAAAGTTTTGATAAAACATCGCAAGAAGCAGAGAAATATCAGGATACAGTTAAACTACTATTTCAAAGGTGGGGGGCAATATCTGGATTCTAAATCCTATAAATCACAGCAGAAGATGCAAAATCCAAATGATTTAAACCAATGTAATAAAAGAAATTTGGATGCAGTTTGAATACTACAATAATTTTTTTAGCATTACTTTTGAAAAGATAAATGCATTTGCACCCGCAGAAGATATTATTATAATTGTAGAAGAGATGAGAAGCTTTAATTATATACAGATAATAGAGCAAGGATTATATTCGTTAGAAACAAGGCACTCAGAAGTGTTTGCAGTGCGTTGCAAATACCATTTCCATTAACTGATGAATTTGTAATCGGAACAATAAATATTAGGATCATCACCAAAAGTGTGAATCACAATCTCCAAATTGTTACAACACAGGAGGAGATCATTTTTGTCACCACTAGCTTTCTGAATGAGCGCTTCACCTATGGGTATTCTCCTGCCTTCTCCCTATAACCTTGCAGATTGTTTCTTGTCAAACCATCAGCTGATTCCCTCTTGAATGCCTCAATTGAATCTGCCTCCTCTACACTCAGATGGTGGATTCCATACCTTAATCACTTAGTGTGTGAGAACATTTTGCTTATGTCACTTTAACCAGTTAACATAAATCTCTTTTTGCCTGTCCAGTTCTCGATTGCCCAACAATTTCTCCCTATCTTGTGACTGGTGGGATAGGATTTTTTAAACCTAGAAATTTATTAAAACATTAAATGAGAACCAGTGGAAGAAGTATAATGCATGTAAAATTGTGAATGGAACCAAATCTTTGTACAGTTTCTCATACTAGAAAAATAGGCCCCTCCCTTTGGTGGAGGAATGTTATAACAAGGGGAGCATAAATTAAATTGAAGTGGCAAATTCCAGTGAGTGACCATTTTGATGTGAGAAGTAAAGAGGAGCTGTGTAACTGGGTATATAACACACGGGTTGGATCCATAAGCTATGTCTGTGCCAATTTGCAGCGCTTGTGGGCGAGACCATATTTCTGATTCATTTTGGAAGGCAAGTCACACCCTATAGTTTGTCTGGAATGTGTTATTTGATTCTGTCTGCTGCAGAGTAATTCAAGGTCTCTGCAATGTGCAATTTGATCCAGTCATTATCAGGTGGTTGGGCGACCATACAAACTAGGAGCAGGAATAGGCCACTTGGTCTTTCAAACTTGCTCTGCCATTCAATCAGATCAAAGCTCTTCTGATTGATTGTAAACTCAACCCTGCATACCCCACATAAGCTTTCACCCTCTCCCTTAAAATAGTCAGCATCTGCTTCCACCATCTTTTCAGGAAGAGATTTTTAGAGACACTCAGCCATCTTGAGAGAAAACATTTGTCTTCATCGGTCCTAAATGGATGACTTCTCATTTTAAACAGTGGCCCCTCGTACTAATCTTCCCATAAGAGGAAACGTTAGCTCCACGTCAATATCCTCCCTCAGGACCTTATGTTTCAATCAAGTAGCCTGTCCAACTTTTTTCATAAGACAACATACCCGTTCCAGGGATTAGTTGGTTACTGTTCAAGGCTTGGGTCACTGTCTTTGTGGAGTAACTGGCTTCAGGCTCAACATGCTTTGGAGGCCCACATCTAGCTTTTCTCTCCAGTTTATTGCCCAGAATCTAGATGTATGCATGACTGATCCAAGTTGTATTCACAGAAGGACTTAGTTTTTTTAATGGGATTTGAGTGTTGCTGGCCAGGCCAGATTTTTTTATTGCCCATCCTAGTTTAAAGAAAAAATATTGCACCTCAAAACTAAAATTTTGAAATAACATGTAAGCATTTAAAATTCAAAAATGGAATAAGTATCTAAATAGTTTTATTAAGGCTTTTTAAAAGTTGCCTTGCAATTACTATACTTTAGTTGGTTATGGATAAAATCGAGCTTTACAACAGAACGTACCTTGTGCAATGGTACACTTTTTTTGCTTCTTTTGGTTGATGAATTTAAACCCAGCACCCACATGCTTGCACAGTGGATGTAAAAGACCTCGTGGCACTATTAAGAGCCTTTATGTTCTGACCAATTTTTATCCCTCAATCAACATCTTAAATAAAATAAGACTATCTGGTCATTATTGTATTGTTTTTGGGAGTTTGCTGTGTTTTCTGCGTTACTACAGTGACTAGATTAGACTGCTGTAAAACACTTCTAGCACTTTTCATTACTGGAAAGAAGTGCAATTTTTTTTCTTTCAGACCTTACTGTTCTTCTGTACATTCTTCCATTTATTTGTGCCATTAATTGCAATATGAATTGAACTAAGGGGCAGGATTCTCCAGACCATCAGCCACACGTTTCTTGGTGCCTTGCTGTTCCTTGGCGGTGGGATTCTCTGCTTTTGCCTCTATCAATGGGCTTTTTCATTGAAACCACCCCACGCAGTAGGGAAATCTGCAGGTGGGGGTGTACTGCCGAAAGGACTAGAGAATCCTGCTGGCTTGAATGGCTGGAGAATTTTGGCCAGAGTTCATTGATAAACTTCGCAACAGGACTGCACTTTCTTTTCAGCAATGTTAACCAAAGTTTACTATGATTTCAGTAATTTTTTTTATTCCATTTTCTGGTTTTTTTAATATTGCACCATGTAGATGTCCTTATTCTAATGATAAGAGATATGCATAGTGTCCAAAATTTTAAGATCAGGTAGAATATGTGTCAAGATAGTTGAGATTTTCTTTGAGCTCACTTAAAAGTTTTTAAAGTTTGTTTATTCGTCACAAGTAGACTCATAGCAGTAATGAAGTTGCTGTGAATATCCCCTAGTTACCACACTCTGGGTACATTGAGGGAGAATTTGGAGCCATTGCATGTAAACAGCACATCTTTTGGACTATGGGAGGAAATCGGAGCATCCGGAGGAAACTCACACACACAGACACGGGGGAGAGTGTGCACACAGTGACCCGAGCTGAGAATTGAACCCAAGTCCCTAGCGCTGTGAGGCAGCAGTGCTTGTAACTCTGCAGCCCCTTGTAAACAATTTTATGTACCTAGTTACAATTTTGTTGCAAGTAACACAGAAAAGAATCCCTCCCAGTCTTGGCTGTTTAAAATGTTCTCATTGCTGGAGAAATGAACTGTTTTCTCTCTCTTACAGGCTGGGTTTCAACCATTTAACCGTGCAATGCTCTTCAATGTTGGGTTTCTGGAGGCTTTGAAAGACTTGGACTGGGATTGCATAATCTTTCATGATGTTGATCACATACCTGAAAATGATCGCAATTACTATGGTTGTGGACAGATGCCAAGGCACTTTGCAGCCAAGTTAGATAAATACATGTACCTGTACGTCCTATTGCTTAATCTGTGATAATCGCTAGACATAGAACTAGAAAACTAGAAGCATTGAAATAGGAAGAAGAGGAGGCCATTTGGCTCTTTGAGCCTATGCCACCATTCATTATGATCATGGCTGATCATCCAACTCAATAGCCTAATCCTCCTTTTTCCCATAACCTTTTTATCCTATTTGCCCCAGGTGCTATATCCAGCCACCTTTTTTTTAAATGCATTCAATGATTGGCATCAATTGCTTCCTGTGGTAATGAATTCCACAGGCTCACCAGTTTTGGTGAAGAAAAGCCTCCTCACCTAAATGGTCTACCCTGAATCTTCAGACTGTGACCCCTGGTCCTGGACTCCCCCACCATCAGGAACACCCTCCCTGCATCTATCCTGCCTAGACCTGTTAGAATTTTATCAGTCTCTGAGATGTCCCCTCATTCGTCTGAACTCCAGTGAAAACAATCCTAACCTAATCAATCTCTCCTCCGACATAAATCCCACCGTCCCCAGAATCAGCTTGGTAAACCTTTTGCTGCAGTTCCTCGAGAGCAAGAACATTCTTCCTCAGAAAAGGAGATCAAAACTGCACGCAATACTCTAAATGTGGTCTCACCAAGGCCCTGTATAGTTGCAACAACATATCCCTGCTCCTGTACTCGAAACCTCTGGCAACATGCCATTTACTGCTTGCTATATCTGCATGCTTACCTTCAGTGACTGGTGCACAATGACGCCCACGTCACGCTGCACTCTCCCCTCTACCAACTTAGACATTTGGGTAGTAATCTACTTTCTTGTTTTTGCTTCCAAAGTGAATAACCTCACATTTTAATCAAAATTATACTGCATCTGCCATTGATTAGCCCACTCACCAACCTGTTCCAGATCATTCTGAAGTATCTCTGCATCCTTGTCACAGTTCAGCCTCCCACCCAACTTGGTATCATCTGCAAACTTTGAGATGTTATGTTTTGCTCCCTCATCCAAATCATTAATCTATATTGTGAATAGCTGGGATCCCAGCACCGATCCCTTTGGCACCCAACTATTGACTGCCTGCTGATTTGAAAAGCACCCTTTAATTCCTACTCTTTATATAGCTTTGTGAAATTCTAGCAAACCTTCATTTTGAATTGAGTTCTTCAGAAAGCTGTAAGCAAGTGGCTTGTTCTGATAGCCATGTTTATACTTCCATGTAAGATCATTAAGAAAGCCATGAAAAGTTGTCAGTGACTCCCTTGTTGGTTGCTCTGATGCACCCATGAATTAGTACTTCCAATGTGTAGTAGACACACCCTGGTTCAATCATTGTTTTCCTTCAACTGCAACTGTACAGACCCCTCCATTTTTTTTAATAGTTCTGTTTTTTTTCTACAGGCTTCCTTATAATGAATTTTTTGGTGGAGTGAGTGGATTAACAGTGGAACAGTTTAGGAAAATTAATGGATTCCCGAATGCTTTCTGGGGTTGGGGAGGTGAAGATGATGATCTCTGGAAAAGGTTAGTTGGGCATGACACAATAATGAGTTGCATCTAAGTTTGTACATATATGTCACTAAACCAGACCGCATTTCATATGGATAGAATTAAAGTGTATTCAAATGAACACCATGTTGAAAGTTATCTTGCTTGACTTAGATTTCTCCAGCAAGAACGAGTGGATTTGAATTTGTATTCAAATCACAGCCAGTGAACTGTTAGTGTGTGTGGACAGATCAAAGGTTCATAAATATATTGGGCCTGAAAATCTTGGAGAGTTGCACTGCTGTTGGAAATGTGGTGTGGCAGGTTTCTAACAGGCAGTTTGCCCTGGGGTTAACTGTCCTGAATCCTTTGGGGCATGATCATTTGGAAAATCTATGGTGCATTTTGGGCACCTGCCCTGATGTAGGCAAAATTTCCATCCCACACCTTTTGTTGGAAGGTTTGGGGGAAGCCAGTGCACTAATCTGGCCAATCGCTCAGCAGTAATGTGCAAGAAATATTGATCATGGAGCAGCTCCTTTTCCTTGAGATGGTCAATCATGTTAAAGAAATTGGCATCGTGGGTCCCACCACTTCTATCAGCAAGATAACCTGTGAGTGCAAGTATGCCTGCCCTGTGCAAGTATACTCTCGTTTGACATTGCGGGGTTGGGTGCTGAGGAGAGCAAACTGCTGGAGTTAATGGTGGCTCATGTTACCCCAAGTTGACCACCTCGTCTAACAGTACAGTGAGTGTGGCAGAGGCAAGAAATATCTGCCAAAACAATCTCCATTTTTGAAAAGAAGGATTTAAGCTTGTAGCTTACCTCTCCAAATTCTGCCCTTCCCTCAATCTGCCCAAAACTTGTATCTTGAAGACCTAGGAAATTTAGGACTGAAATTTTTATTAAAGATAATAAAATTTAATAATTGGTGCATTCATGTTTGTTACCCCTACAAAATACAAATATTGCAATTGTGGCATTGGTAGCTTTCTGAGATGGATGAAAATAAAAAGTTGTCGTTTGTACATTGAAGTAATTTAACTTGTCATGAGCTCTAGCAGCTGACTTTTTAGATATTTTCCTGAAATAATACATATTTTTGTGTATGATGAGTGATTTATTCTTTAAAGAAGCTGGACAGTTCACACTGCAATGCAGTCACCAACTACAAATCTTTCCCCATCTCCTGCCACCTTCTCCAACTTTAAATATTTTTCCATGCATCAGGGTGGCAATACGGATGACTTCAATGTAGTGCTTTCTTTTCACACAGAAAACTATTCCTGGTGCTGCACAAGAAATTGTTTCCCTTAACTGAGGTACTTAGAACATGGGGCTAAGCCTCATAATGAGGACTAAAATGGGAAATTTCTTACCGAGGGTCATGAGTCTTTGGCATTATGTGCCCAAGAAAATTGTCTATGTGCCCAAGAAAATTGTCTATGTGCCACCATTGAATATGTTTGAGACTGGGATTGATAGAGCTTTGATCTCTTGGGGAATGAAAAGATGTGGGGAGGAGCAAGCAAGAAAATTTTGGGTTGAGGCAAAAACTCAATCAGAATTGTATGGAATGTGAAGCATGCTTTAGGAGCACTCTTCTATTTTAATGTGTTGATGTGGTGAAAGGATAGCAAAAGAAGCTAGACTCAAGAGTAAAATTTGGAGGGGTAAGTGAGTAAGGCTGCAAGGTTATAAATGCAGTCAGATTAAGACATTGAGAGATTTGAATACAATAATGAAAAGTTTGTCTTTTGATCTCCTAATATCTCAAAATTAAACTTGGATCTGCGCAAACTTAGATGATGGGTAAGGGAGCAATGTGTGGAATAGGGCCCATGCAAGAGTTTAACGTGAGCTGAAATTTAAGAAGGGTGAAGTGTAGGTGACCAGACTGAGTTCATTGGGTTGGAAGGTTTGAATGTAATGATTTTATCTGTCGGGGAAATTTTTTTTTTCAGTGCAGTGAATTTGGAATTTTAAATAGAAATTAGGCTTAAATAGTCTGGTTTATTTTGAGGTGATCAGTGGGAGAGGTCGGAATTGGTAGTAAGATTATGAAGTTTGTTGTTGGAGCTGGAACTATAGCTTTGGTCTTCCTATTGTTTCACTGAAGTAAAAGACAGTTCCTTTAGAATTGAAAGTCCAAAAATAGTAATCAGAAAGCGCTGCTGAGTGCCACCACTATTATAGAAGCCGACTCCTGATGTACAAATGAGGAAGAAGAGAATCATAGAATCCATATGGTGCAGTACATTCAGCCTATCAAGTCTGCACTGACAACAATCCCACCAGATCCTATCCCCTTAACCCCACGTCCCCTGACACTAAGTCAATTTGGCATGGCCAGTCAACTTAACTTCCATCTGTTTGTCTGTGGGAGGAAACCGAAACACCTGGAGGAAACCCATGCAGACATGGTGAGAACGTACAAACTCTACACAGACAGTGACCCAAGCTGGCAATCAAACCTGAGTCCCTGGCACTGAGGGGCAGTAGTGCCAACCACTGTGCTAAAGTGCCGGAGGAGGGAAAGCGTGCCCCTTCCTGATGTCTGAACAGTTTGGAAGAGCATCATTGCTGGTAATGCTCTGGCTACAGTCAGATGGCTGAGAATAGAATCAAGAAAGAGCAATATTAGGTTGGTTTCCTCCGAGTGCTCCAGTTTCCTCCCACAGTCCAATGACATGCAGGTACATGGATAGATCCTGCTCAGTTACCACTTAATGTCCCAAGATGTTTAGGTTAGGGGGACTAGAAGGGTAAATACGTGGGGTTGTGGGATAGGGCTTAGGTGGGAAGTTCTGTCAGAGTCAGTGCAAACCCAATAGGCTAAATGGCTTCCTTCTGCACTGTAGGGATTCTATGATTCTTTGGCTTCTGAGCTAGTAAGTTAATGGAAGATATCAGAGTGCGATTTTACAATGTTGAAAGCTGCAGAAAGATCAGCATCTTATATAGCACCGGTAGTTTAATATCCAGCATCTTTCTCAAAGATGATTATGAAATGCTGTTTCAAATTTGAGGGGGGGGGAGGGTGGTGTGGGATTGGGAGTCAAGACTCTTGGGGGTGCGGGGGGGGTGGTCGCAGTCAGGGCTGGGAGGCCAGCGATCAGTCGTAGGGGTGTCACATGGCTGGCAATACAGGGTCTTGCCGCTGGCCAGTGCGGGGCTGCGGTTCATATGCTGATCTCAGTGCTGATTGGTGCCTATGCAGCGACCCACTCAGCACTATGCTATTGGTCTCATCATCGGGAGTAAGCCCTGCCCACTGACTTGCAGTGTGATTTGCCAAAATGCAGTGTGGGAGATTCATTTTAAAAGTCCTGCTGGGAAAAAAAGTCATGATGTGGAGATGCTGGCGTTGGACTGGAGTAAACACAGTAAGAAGCCTGACAACACCAGGTTCAAGTCCAACCGATTTGATTGATAGTAAACTCAAGCTTTTGAGGTTCCCCTCTTTGTCAGGTGAATGGAGAGTTCTGGCTTCAGACAGTACATATAAAGCACAGACAGTTTACAGATTACTGATTAGAATGCGAATCTTTACACCTAACCTGCTATTCCAGTCTTAAAGTGGCTGACAATGTGAATGGAAGGAGCACTGAGCACAGGTTAAAGAGATGTGTATTGTCTCCAGACAGTACAGTAAGTGAGGTTTTGCAAACCCAGGCAAGTCATGGGGGTTACAGATAGTGCAACATGAACCCAAGATCCCTGTTGAGACCATCCTCGTGTGCAGAACTTGGCTATCGGTTTCTGCTCAGCGACTCTACGCTGTCGTGTGTTGTGAAGGCCACCTGGGAGAATGCTTGCCCGAGGGTCGGAGGCCGAATGCCCATGACCACTGAAGTGTTCGCCAACAGGAAGGGAACGGTCTTGCGTGGTGATTGTCAAGCGATGTTCATTCATCCGTTGTTGTAGCGTCTGCATAGTCTCCCCAGTGTACCATGCTTCGGGACATCCTTTCTTGTAACGTATTAGGTAGACCACGTTAGCCAAGTTGTAAGAGTATTTACTGTGTACCTGGTGGATGGTATTCTCACGTGTGATGATGTCATCCATGTTGATGATTTGCCATGTCTTGCAAAGGTTGCTGTGGCAGGGTTGTGTGGTACTGTGGTCACTGTTCTCCTGAAGGTTGGGTAGTTTGCTGCAAACAATGGTCTGTTTGAGGTTGCGTGGTTGTCTGAAGGCAAGAAGTGGGGATGTGGGGATGGCCCTGGCGAGATGTTCGTCTTCCTTAATGATATGTTGAAGACTCTGGAGAAGTCTTACTGTACTGTTTGGAGACAATACACATCTTTTAACCTGTGCTCAGTGCTCCTTCCACTCACATTGTCAGCCACTTTTAAGACTTGAATAGCAGGTTAGGTGTGAAGATTTGCGTTCTAATCAGTAATCTGTAAACTGTCTGTGCTGTTATATGTACTGTCTGAGGCCAGAACTCTCCATTCACCTGGCAAAGGGGGGAACCTCGAAAGCTTGTGAGCTTACTATCAAATAAATCGGCTGGACTTAAAACCTGGTGTTGTCAGACTTCTTACTGGGGGCGGGGGAGAAAAAAAGTAGCATGATTTACTCCAGTTTTTATGCAAATTTGTGACTCTTTTTAAGAAGCATCTTTTAAAGGATGAGAGAGAGGGAGACAGAGCTTTAGGGGGAATCCAGAGCATGAGGCCAAGGTGGGATAATAACTTCTGGCAGCTTTGAAAGGAATGTCATTTTTGAGTTTCATCAGAATAAGTTTGGAATTGTGGCAGGAGTAGAAACCAAATTGGAGAGTTTCAAATGGAATTGAGTGAGAGAGGTGGTTACGGATCTGGAAGGCAACAGGTTCAAGAATCATGTAGAGGAAAGGAATATGTCCCTAAGCAGGTAGTTCGCCCAGGATGAGACTAGCCCATTGCACTTTGGGTGTGCTGATGCGTGCGATGACCCCAAATGCGGGATACTCCACTGCAAAATTTGTGATAGTGGAGGACTGCGTTCCCACTCTCCCCTGGCTTTACAAACAAAAATAGACCTGGTTCTGCCTTCTTCCAAAAGGGGGAGTTGGAACAACTCCATTCAAGGTATCGTAGTTCTAATCCAATAGATTGCAAGCTGGAATACATACTGATTTCAGCCTCAACTTGATAGTACCCTAAGAAGCATGTGACTCTTTAAAACTACCCTGGGTCACAATGTGACCAAACTCTTCACAAACAGACCAAGGTGATAAACCTTCTCTCCATTACTGATGATGTATGGCATCATACATCATTGCTACTATCCCATTGGAAACTCTTTCAGTAGCTTAAATTTAATAATATACCCACCACACTTCAGCTTGAAAGAAAAATTCAAATATTAGTATAACATTTACACTCCATCTAGAACTCCCCTTGTAGCATACTGTAGCACTAAAAATAAAACATCCAATTAATCCTACAACCTCACTACAAGATATGGTGTTGCACACTACTTTTTATTTGTGTAAAATAATTGATTTTTTTAAGCTATTTCATAAGAACATAAGAACATAAGAAATAGGAGCAGGAGTAGGCCAACTAGCCCTTTGAGCCTGCCCCGCCATTCAATAAGATCATGGCTGATCTGTCGTGGCTCAGTTCCACTTTCCCGCCTTCTCCCCATAGCCCTTAACCCCCTTGCCTATCAAAAACCTATCTACCCGCGTCTTAAATATATTTAGCGAGGCAGCCTCCACCATTTCAACGGGCAGAGAATTCCAGAGATTCACCACCCTTTGAGTGAAGAAGTTCCTCCTCAACTCTGTTCTAAACTGCCCCCCCCCATCTTGAGGCTGTGCCCTCTAGTCCTACTGTCCTTTCTGAGCGGGAAGAGTCTCTCCACCTCTATCCTATCCATCCCATTCATCATCTTATATGTCTCAATGAGATCTCCCCTCATTCTTCTAAACTCTAGCGAGTACAAGCCTAGTTTATTCAGCCTCTCCTCATAGTTCAACCCCCTCAACTCTGGTACCAGCCTAGTAAACCTCCTCTGCACTTCCTCCAAGGCCAAAATATCCTTGCGTAAGTGCGGCGACCAAAACTGCACACAGTACTCCAGCTGCGGCCTCACCAGTGCCCTGTACAGTTGCAGCAAGACCCCTCGCTATGAAGGCCAGCATCCCATTCGCCTTCCTGACCACCTGCTGCACCTGCAGGCTGGGTTTTTAGCGACTCATGCACAAGGACCCTGAGGTCCCTCTGCACCGTCGCATGCTGCAGTTTTTCACCATGTAAGCAATAGTCCTTCCTACCATTATTCCTACCAAAGTGGACAACTTCACGCTTGCCAACATTGAATTCCATTTGCCAGTTCCTGGCCCATTCACCCAGCCTATCTAGATCCTTCTGCAGACTTTCCACGCCCTCCACACAATTTGCCGTTCCACCAATCTTGGAATCATCAGCAAATTTCGACACCATACACTCGGTTCCCTCCTCCAGATCATCTATATAAATGGTAAATAGCTGAGGCCCCAGCACCGAACCCTGGGGCACTGCACTAGTTACCAACCGCCAATCTGAACAGCACCCATTGATCCCCACTCTGCCTCCTATTTGACAGCCAATCCCCTATCCATGCTAACACTACCCCCAACTCCATGCCCCCTGACCTTCTGTAATAACCTCTTGTGTGGCCCCTTATCAAACACCTTCTGAAAATCAAGAAACACCACATCTACCAGCTCTCCTCTATCCACCGCCCTAGACACATCCCCATAGAACTCCAATAAATTTGTCAGACACGACTTCCCCTTAACAAAACCGTGCTGCGTCTGCTCTATCAAACAATTTCAGTGCATACATGATTGCCTTCCATGCACCCTTGATTTACATACTATGTGAGAAGCAGCACTTGTTTGTGTATGATACTCAACTATACATATACATAAAGTTCCATGACATTAGAACAGTTTAAAAGACATTTTAACACCGAGATTAATTGTTTAGGATTGCAACCAGTCAGTATCACTTCCACGTTCTGACCACACTCCGAGGGAGGAAGCTGTCAAAGGCCGCAATTTTCCTGGAAGTTTTCTAAAGATAGGTTTGGTGGCCAATTAGGGATGGCAGGTGGGGGAGGCCGAGTGTTCAGGCTCAGCTTAAAGCAACAACGGCAGCCAGTATCATGGCCACGTTTTGTAATGCAATGGCAGATAGAAGCGAGGAGAAGGGTTAGAGACTAGGTAATTGTGACAGGACTGCCCCATGATTTAGTGATGCTGCCCTTTAAGTGCAGCACAACACTTGGATGATAGCCGTCCTGGTCTGCGGCCACTAGCAGACACACTAGCTGCAGAGACAGAGGATGCACGGTTCTTCTGAACATGGGAGTGTACCCAGGGTAATTACTGACCCATCAGCAAAGCTGAAATCTCTGGCACAACTGAAGAGCTACCAGCACTGTTAAATGCAGCATCACATTTAAATTAGTTGCTGAAATTGGGGAAGAGGGGCCAGCACTGCCTAATCTCTCTTGTCTGTCCTTGTAGAAGAGGGTACACAATGTCAGGGAGAGGGGCTGCACTGATGGAGAAGTCCCCAGCTCACCATCCTGACTTCAGTGGGGGAGACAGCACTTGACACAAGGAAAAGGAAGTTCAAAAGTCAGGTCATGCTAATGCTTGTTATTCAAGCTTTTATATTTTACTGGATGGTCTTGCCAGGAACATTAGCTTTAGATCTCTTTCAATGCTGACAATCCTCCTATGTATACAGAATGTTTTAATTTATATTTCTAGCATTCTCAGTTTGATATTAAAAGAGCTTGTCAGATTTCAGCTGGTTTTCATTCTAAGTTGTGGAATATAATGCTGTCTGCTACCATTGCCAAGGGCCAAGGAGAGGGTTTGTGAAGAAGGTTTGACCTCCCATGGTGTTCAATTTTGATTTAAGCTGCTTGCAGTGATGCTATGTGAAGTCGAGGTATTTATTCCCATGCACAAGAGGGGGAATACTAGATGGAGAGTAAATGTTAAATTGACATTTGAATTTTTCTCCTGAGCTGAAATGTGGTGGATATATTATGCAGGCAGTAAGTCCTGCTGATACACTTGTATAACTATTTAGAGTCCAGATAGATATCTTGTTAGAAATGAACATAGGAACATAAGAATTAGGAATCAAAGTGGGCAAATTCAGCCCTTCAAGCCTGCTCTGCTATTCAATCAGATCATGACTGATCTCTCCCTCATCTCAAATCCAACTTGCCACCTGTTCCCCATATCCCTCTTTCCCTCTTTTTTTTTATTAGAATTATGTCTACCACCCTTTTGAAACCATTCAACTACTCGGGCTCTGCTGTGAACATGAAATATTCCAGGAATACTGAAGGCACAAACGTGCCACTGTATGGGATCAATCCAGTTGTCATTGCTACTGCAGTTGGTGGAATTTGAGTACTGTAGATATGAACATATTAGAGTTATTCTGCCTCTGTCATTGCTAAATTACCATGAATAGAGACATGGGGTTAATTTTGGTCATTTCCCTTGCAGTTCTAAATTACACTATTGCCATGATGTATATCTGTTTTCGTTTGTCTTTGAGACAGGTCTGACAAAACATTATCCCTATCCAGTAATTGTTAGGAATTATGTGCTCTGTATTTTTAAAAAGGAAATTGCACCTTTTTTTGTTTGGATTATTGATAGCAATATCATGTAGGGACTTGCAGAGAGGGAATCACGTAAGTATAGTTAGTAAGGCATTTTTTAGGATGAGGTTCTTTGTTTTCCTCCTCACCTTCTCATATACATTGGTGAATGGAGAATAAGTTGGAAGAATGAACAGCACAGCTGCCAAAGGTTATAACCTTTTATACTTTCAGACTATTTTTGTCAAATTTGAATGTGCTGCACTTAATCATTTGCAACAAAAATCCCTGTTTTGAAAATGAATAAATTTTCTGGCCTTGCTTCAAATAAAGTGCATTAATTTTGATGTAGCTAAAAATGTGTTTAAGAATCTATGTGGCTTTTTTAGGGTTCAGTTTGCTGGCCTGACAGTGACAAGACCAGGGGGTGATTTAGGAAAATACAAATCTGTTCCTCACCACCATCGAGGGGAAGTGCAGTTCTTGGGAAGGTGAGTATCACTTTTTCAGGTACTGTGCTTGAACGTACTTACTGGATTTGGATTCAGAGGGGATGGTAGAAAACATTCTTAAAATGGCTTGTCCAAGGTTATGAAACGATTTCAAAATAAATATTGATCACAACACTACTTGGCAATATTAACATTACAATAAAGTGAAAATTCTCAGTGATTTCTAGTATCACGTATGAAATGTTCAAAAAGTTATTGTAAGAATGGTGTTCCTCACGCTTCTACATTATAGACAAGCTATTGTCGTAACATTGAATGGTAAGCTGATCTGAAAAAGCTCTCCTTTTGTATAATTCCATTCCATGCATGCATGAACTTAATTACCACCTTGTGTAACCATATGTAATCCTCTAAGCCCTCCCTTTCAGCAATTGATCCAAGGAATGGGCATTAAGGCTCCCAACCTTTTAGAGCATTGAGATCTAGGCAACACAACCCTAAACCATATCAGATTGTAAAGCAAATTAAGTAAAGTCTGGGCACAGAGGTTTGCATTGCGACTGAATTGTATTAAATTAAGAGCATGCCTATTGTGGGTTAGTCTAATTTATTCCTTATTGTTTCAAAATCCACACATTTTTATCAATGAAGTGCAGAAACTTATACTGGAAACCCAAGCATAAACATACATCTTCAGGCCTGGAGCACAAGGGTTGTAAATGAGTTACTCTTAACTATAGGGATTAAATTGGCAGTGCACAGCAAGTACACAACCTGATCACGGTGGGTTTCAGTACTGAGATTTTCTAGAGTATCCTTCAATTGTGAATGCAGCACGAGTGGTGAAATTTGTCTTTATCCAGAAAGCAAACAATTAGGTATTCACTCACCAAGCAATATATTACCAACAGGCTTCAGAATATTCATCTTTGTCTTGGTAGGCCATCACACAGTGAACATTTGGTGAGCGTGTATTATTAGGACTGGTTATTATACAGCAATGTCAGCTCACTCTGAATCCCTTGAGTACAGTGATGACAGTAAATGGAGTAATTGCATATTTATCAATTTGACTTTTGGGAAGTAAAGGCTTGATTTTGCTGTCAGCAATATAGCAGTGGTGCTTGCAGTTGACTACGAAAAAAGCTGCCCATAAAATTGTAGCTGTTCCCCTTGCCTAGCAACATTTTAAATGTTTTATCAAGATGAGGACTTTGGTTGTGAGAAGCAGTAAAGTGAATAAGGCAGAACAAGGAATCAATTACATTGAAATATTCTCAGACAGCAAATCAGGAATTAGAATCATAGAATCCTACAGTGTGGAAGGAGGCCATTCGGCCCATCAGGTCTGCATCTGATCTCAGTCCCACCCAGGCCCTATCCCCATAACCCCATGCCTTGACCCTAGCTAGTTCCCTTGAAATTTAGCATAGCCAATCAACCTAACCCACACTTCTTTGGACTGCGGGAAGAAATCTGAGCACCCAGAGGAAGCCCACACAGACACAGGGAGAACATGCAGATTTGCCACACACTGACCCAAGCCAGGAATTGAACCCATGTCCCTGCCACTGTGAGGCAGCAGTGCTAGCCAAGTACTTGATCCTTCATTTTAATTTAAACTTTCAGCAAGCAAAATTTAATGATTGGGTTTAGCTGTAATATAAATATAACAAGATTATTTTTTCAAAGTATGTAGAATCTTTTATCACATTCCTCAAATATAAAATTTCTTCCTGTTTAGTATGGGTGTTTAGCTAGTGCACCATTGAAATTAGTAATATTTGAAGAGAACTTATAGTGGATGTTTCAGTCAATTCATTGTTTGAGGGGACTTCAAAACACATCCCCTGGAGGAGCATTGGTCACCTTCTGGACTTTTTACATTATTCTGCACACATACAAACTCCTGGATACTGTTGGTATCAGTGGAGTATAATGATGCTGCTGACATTTTTGCTATCATTGTCATTGCAAAATCCAGGCCAATGTTTTCTTTATTGTGCATTGATCATTAAGGCAACATTAACATCAAAGCATTTTGTCTCCATAGCACTCATTCTACAAATGTAGAACACAGCTGAATATCAGTGTGATTTTTGAGTTTATCCTCTTCAGTTTTGTGAATTATTTATTTCATTTTCACTTAACATCTCATGACAAATTACTCCCTTTGGAAATATCCAAATATTTGGTGGGAGATAGTGCTGGATACCTTAAACATAAACCTATTAATAGTGCAAAACTGTTGATCTCTTGACTTGGAGTCTGTTCCTTTTATTGGGCAAATGGAGAACAAATGTCAACAAGTAAATAACCATTTGGACTAAAAATAGATTGTAGGTTTTTTTGAGTCACTCATAATTGAGCTGATTTTCAGTTCTTTGCTGTTAATTTTACCAAATGGTTGGGTGTCATGTGATATTGTGACATAAACAAAATGTATTCCAAAATTGATCTTATTTGGCCTTTTGGCTAAGCTCAAGTGTAGTATCAAAGTGCTGTGCTTGGTTGAAGTCATTAGGTTACATTTTAGCTTCATTTCAAGCAATTTTTAAAATTTTTGGCTAAGATGCAGAAGAGATCAAGCCTTGGAGGAGATGCCATGCCTACTCCAATCAGCTTGGATCATGTAGATCAAGCCCAAGATAGGAGGTGAGAGTGCTGTCTTGTCAGCTTGGATCGGGAATGTCTCAACTTGTTGAGACTCTGAATTGGACTTGATTGAATTGGGATTTTAAAAAAATACTGTGGGTGCTGGGATCTGAAACAAAAAACAAAATATTTGAAAATCTTAGCCGGTCTGACAGCATCTGCAGAGAGAGAATACAGCCTATGTTTTGAGTCTGGCTGACCCTTTGTCAGAACAGCTCAGGACTCTGGGTCACCCAGACTCAAAGTTGACTCTATTCCCTCTCTTCACAGATGCTATCAGACCGGCTGAGATTTTCCAACATTTTCTGTTTTTTGACCTTATTTAATATGCTTCTTGCCACACTCGCCCCCATCCACAAAATATAATATCCACTTATTCAGCAAATAGCTGTGTAAATAGATACTTAGGACAAACTTTAAAAATTAAAGTAAATAATTCACTTGTACTAATGGTGTTAGGATTCTAATTCTGCAAAGCTGAACCTATTTATCTTGAATAAAAGTCCCCAACCTGACAGCCCCCTCCCCCAACACACCACCTCAATAACCACTCTCCCAAAACACCTAAAATATATGACAGAACCTACACACCCATTACTCCCTTTCTTCAAGGGCCTTGACCAACACCACCTCCCCCACCCCTTTTTCCACATGGCTTACTATCTCTCTCAGGTACCGAAACTCCCACCATGTCCTAATAAACAAGAATACCCACTCCATCCTCCTCCCATCCACTACCCCTCACAAGAAAAGACTGACGTGAGTCATTAAAAACAAAGGAAAAAGTCCAGGAGACAAGACGACAACAAGCCACAATGAGGGCAAGGCATCACAAGGGTCACCAAAGGTTTGACATGAATCAAATGAAAAGAGAACAAGAAGGAAAGTGGGCACGTCCCTCTCTCTCTGACCCCAAAAACCTATCTATCTTGTCTAATGCTCATTGTTAGTTGCATGTTAATTCAGTAACATTGAACTGTTATGAGCGCCTTAACAAACTGTTTTACTATCGTTTTGATTTGTTGTTGCAGATATGCTTTGTTGAGACATTCTAAAGAGAGGCAACAGCTTGATGGCCTGCAAAACTTGAAGTACTTTCCAAATATCACAGTTGAAGTCTTGTATAAAAATATAACTGTAAACTTGACACCGGAGCTGGCTCCAGTGAGTGACTATTAAGTTATAATAGGCATAATGGTATAGTGAGGGTTAGGATTGCTTGCTCAGAAAAAAAAATTGATGGACTTGTAAACCTGGTTTTTAAAAAAAAAATCTGCAATGAGACAACACAAAAGTTCCGTTGCGTGGTCTTGTGGAATTGGCCAGCACTCCTGATTTTACTCTGACAACGGGTTGGGTAATGGTCAATGCCTATGCAGAAGCGCTGGTGAGCATGATAAAATCAGGCTTGAAATTCCTTGTGTCATGAACTTCATGAGTGTAACCCCTCATTCCCACTTTTCCAATTGGATAATAGTACATCATTGATCAAGAAGGAAAAATAAACTGGTGAATCCACATAGCAGCATTGGAGCAATGAATCAAACTGAATTCCAAGACTGCAGATCTAGTTGGAAGCTATTGTATCATATTTTGGCATTGGATGCCAATAGGAATGAAGTGAGCAGTTTCCTTTCCAATCACCTTGTGATCAAATACTAAATTAGCTGAAAAGCATACCATTACCTTTTTTTATTCACTAGTAATTGTTAACACACTTCTAGTGGATGAAGTTTTTGTAAATAAGCTGTGAATTGCCAGATATTTTTTTATTTATAGTCTACTGAACCACAAGGTTTACATGTTGAGATCAACAATTTAAGTCTGACACTGTTGTATATGTAAGGCACAGAACACACACAATACAATCCCCTTGTAAACATGAGGTGATTTTATTAGCATGTGTTCCCGAATATATGACTTAATGAGTGTTCCGTTTCAGCCCTCTTTACTGCTACACTCTCTCATGCTGCTGATATTCATGGATTGTTCTGAGAAAATTTGGCAGTTTTATGCATGCCTTAGTTAAACTGTGGTTGCTTGACTTTATTCAATGTAACTGATTATATTTGAAATATCAGTGTTTTGTTAAAAGCAAATGTGTGCCAATAACACTGTAGCATTTTGTTCTATCAATTCAAATGACTACACTTAAAATGTAGAAAGCTATTTTCCACCTTTATGAATTGGGTTTATGGCAACACCTAGCACTTGTGAAGTCAAGCCTGTGTTTCTTTTAACATTCTGCATTTGGGGGTTCAACTGCCTTCCTTAGTTTATGGCATTTAGCTGCTAATGTCAGCTTCTCTGTCTGAATTGGTGAGCTCCTTTTGCCCTTACCATGTTTGTAGAATGTCAACTTAATGAGTTTGGTGCTAAAGCCCATTGCCTGTTTAAATTGTTCAGCCATTTTTAAAAGAAACATGGTTTATAGTATTAGATGTTGTAGATGATCACTGCTCAAGAATGGTAGGATGTGGCACTGCACACGTGATTCTGCAGTTTTTTATGCCAAGGATAAATGAAGTGTTACGTAAAATATGATGAGCACACCATGCAACTTTTAACACAACTGCTGGTGATCCATTGCTTTAAGTGCCAGGATAAGAGATGGGGGAAAAGAGAATTTTTTTTAAAGTGGGGGTATATGTATATGTATATGTGTATATGTATATATGTATGTATATTTTTGTATCAATCTTTAGTTTACGCCTTTTATGAGTCTTATGATTGCATCCAACAATAAATGGTAGGGAGATGACACAGGCCCTGCTGTTTGCAGTGAGAAACAACCTAAGTGAGTCGGCATGGAAGCTTTTGTTGCAAGGTCATGATCAGTCCATATGAAAGGACATCTAAGGATGAAATTTCTCCTGTCCATTTTTTTAGCTAAATTGTTAGTGTGAACACAAAATAGAACTCCTATTTTGTTCTCTGCTGATCCTGTTTTGCTAAAGATTCTCAAGGTAAAGAATTTTGCTCCTAGACTTGTCCTTGAAAGGCTGCTAGCCTTATTTAGTTTTTATGTTCACATTGAAAGCTAATGTTTCACAAAGGAATATTGCAGATATTATCCTGAAGACCAAATATGATGCAGTCAAGAGTGTATAGCAATAAAGAGAAGGCTGATTTGTTTCATTTTCAGCTGTCAATGGTAACTTGTGTTGCTATTTCTGAATCTGATATATTGCTTTACTGCAGAAATAAAATTGTGATTGTATTTTGTTTCGATTGATAGCTATATGTAACCATATGTTTGTCTTTTTTCCACCTCTATATTTTTTCCTTCTGATCCACTCCCACTCCTTCCCCAAAATGGCTTTGATGAAGCACTTAAATATGTACTGGTCATGTTTTGGTGATTTCTCTCCAATGAGTTTTTGTGTATTTGTATAAAGGAGAAAATTGTGATGTGCATGTTCCAACATAATATAGAAAACATTCTGAAAAATTCCATAGTTTAAGAATTGGGGAGGAAAAAATAACTTCAAAATCATCGAGAAAGGTATTTACTAGGTTTAGCTTTTGAGTCAGTGTGAAACAATTCAAACCACAGATTTTAATTTTCCAATGTAGCTACTGGGTAAAATCCCCTGTCCATTTCACAAACATGTTCCATGTTGTGGGGATGAAGGATAATCCTGATTTGGATCACTTTTTGCCATATTTGGTGCACAAGACTCACAATATGTTAGTATGTGAGCCAAATAGCATGCAAAGTAAGTTGGTAAATATGCAAGAGAGTAGAAAACCATCAAACTTGTGTGCAGGAATAAGGCCTAATTGGATAGAATTTTTTTCAAATGTTGGCATGCACTGGTTATTGAATATGGTTCCTTTTTAAATTTTTGTTGTATGGTCTAGTTTTTGCATGTTTCCAAATAGAATGGGACGGATCAGCAAAGTTCTAGACCTGTGCACTGAAAAGCATTGAAAAGTATTAGAGTTTTCACCTCAAAGCCTTCTGTCCCACCTTTCACACCTTTGATCATTTGTTATACATTTTTGTATTAATTTATGGATGATTTTTTCAATAAAATGTGAAAGACACCATGAGTCAATGTGTAGATTACAACTAATTCATAAATGTCAGGGTATTTATTCCATGAGACAATTCAAATTAAACATTTTAAATATCCTTGTGAAGAGGGAAGTTTAAAAAAAATTCTGTAGAAAATGTTACACAAAGTGCTCTGACTGAGCCACATTAATTTGTATAACATGAATAGATGTATTTAGAGTATCTGACCCCCAGTCTCCACATCGATCACTGTACTATGAAAAATCTTGCTTTGACAATTGGTTCATTGTTGTCTGATGCCAGTTCGTGCAATGTGACAATGTTTGTCTCAGCCTGATGCCTGAGTAAGTATGTTGCCTCCACTACTGCAGTTATTTTCTATAGAGGAAGAATTGAGGCGAGACTGCAAGGTGTTATTGGATAACTGATCATTCAGAAAATATTATATGGTTATTGCTGTTTTAATTCCAGAATGTACTCTGGTTTCCAAAATTCATTGATGTAATAGCATTCATCCTTGCTTGTGGAGTTAAGGGACTTCTTAATTCACATGTACCAGTCTTGGTTGACCATGATCTGCAGTAACCTTGCAGTGCTGAATACAACAGAAAATATAGGGATTTGGGGGGGAGAAAGAGAGGGGTGAGTGGGATTATGTGGATGGCTCTTTCAAAGGATTAAATGGCTGCCTTTGCTCTTCATCTCCAATGTGGAGTCTTGCCCAACCCCCACCCACTGTATAACCACTGCCACTCCAACCGTCTTTCAGTAATTGCACTAAAAAGCTGCAGATAATGCATTTTGATAGGAGGAATACGGGCAGACAATACAAAATGAAGGGCACAATTCTTAAGGTGATGCAGGAGCAGAAGGACCTGGGTGTATAGATCCATTGATCATTGAAGATGGCATGATAGGAGGAGAAAACAGTTAAAGCATTCTGGACCTATTAATAGGAGCATAGAGTACAAGAGCAAGGGGGTTTTGCTAAACTTGTGCAAGACACTATTTGGACCTCAGCTCGAGTATTGTGTACCGTTCTAGGCACCCGACTTAGTTCCGTCGGGCGGCACAGTCGGTGCAGACTTGGAGGCTGAAAGGCCTGTTCCTGTGCAGTTATTTCTTTGTTCTTTCACAGTATAGGACAAGTCTAAATGCAAGAATGGCTTCAAGGATGAGAAACTTCCGTTATGAAGCTAGATTGGAGAAGAAGGTTAAAAGTAGATTTGAGAGAGGGGTTCAGAATGGTGAGAGGGCTGAATATAGTAGATGGGGAGAAACTGTTCCTACTCGTAAAAGGATTGAGAGCAAGTGGACAGATTTAAAGTGATTAGCAAAACGAGCAAATGTGATGAGAGAGGGAATTTTCTCCAACTAGTATTTCAGGAATGTACTGCCTGGATGTGTGATGGAGGCAGCTTCAATCGAGTCATTTGACGATTTTGAATGAAAACAGCGTGTAAACGTATGAGCAGAAAAATGACGAGTCATTTGGAGAGCTGATGCAAGCACTATGGGCCGAATGGCCTATTGCATTGTAACAATTCTGAATTTAGTTGCCTAGGAAATAAGGCTAAAATTGACTTCTACCTTGGATAAACTGCTAGCTGTTATTTCATAGACCTTTTCATATTCCATTCTGGTAAACAACATTCTGTGATGCATGGTTCATTTATTTAATACCACTTACTTTAGCTATTGTGCCAAGAACACTTAGTGGTGGGTTTCCTGGAAAAAGTTGAGTTTTGAGTAGAAGGGGAAGAGTCCTGCTTGTTCATTTTCGCAAAAATAAGGTTTGGAAGGCAATATGCCCTTATTTTTAGTTTGATTGGACTGATGGTATTTTGATTAAAGTAGCTAGAGACTCCTGTACTATTTGTAGGTGAGGCAGTTATGAAAATTGGGTCAAAAATGATCTTTGCTTTACTGTGGACAAGTGTGTATATCAGTATAGTTCTGCAGTCAGAATAGAATGTTGGGAAAATATCCCTTTCATGTGGTCTCCCCATTGATATCATTTTGATATTTGGAAGCAGAAATATTTAGTGCTAGTGTACTACCAGTATTAAAGAGGTAGTACCACTGCATCACAGGATTACTTAAGACTATCTTACACTTGTGACCTTGTGAAATAAATTGCTATTCGACGGAGTAAATACCTCTCATTCACACAGAAAGTGAGAAGCTTGTTCCAGGAAGATGTAAAATTGGACATGGTGATAGGATTTTTGATAATAGATCTTCCAGAGAGAATGAACGCATCCTCAATTCTATAGTTTCTTCTGTTAATTGCACTAAATAAAAAGTGATATCTGTCCCTGAACCAGTAATGTGGTAGATGGTGGAGCTTTCACGAATTTTGTTTGGTCCAGAACATCTGGAATGGTGCAAGCATGCAGAAAGTGCTTATAACCCATTTGATAGCACACAGATAAAAGTGTGATGCTCTTTTGAACATCTTAGCTCAACTTTTAAGAGAAGTGACGTTTCTATCCCCTCTTCTAATCTGCTGATCCATTTGAATCACATGGATCTTCCTGGAAGGCTATTCAAAGATAATTCTTTGCATAAAGAAATTAAACACATCCCCCTCCATCCTCTTCATAAACGAGTATGAGGAGCTCATGCACGTTGTTGCCAAGACAATTGAATGATTATTCATTCAGCTACCTCTTGTCCTTGCCCTCCCAAGATTCTCCCCATCCTAGCCCCCTAATTCTATAGATTTTGGAAGCTTCTGCATTTTGTACCCCCTCTGACCTCAGACTGAACATCAAGCCCAAATGTTCTCTTGATTTTATTCCCAATAAACTGCTGACCATCCTACTTACTTTCTTGGTCTGAATGATAACTGGACATTCTAAATTGTTGCTCTCATTATTTTCCCCTCTTAATTCTCAAAGTATAGCATTGACCCTTCTATTTCTGTGACCCAAGGTACCCCTTTGGGTCAATTTTAATCTGTGAATCGCTGAGACATTTTGGGACATTTTCCTTTGTATGTGTTAATGGGTGTGTATAAGCTTTATTCTAGATGGTTAACATAGTAACCAGATTAATGCCAAATCTATCCATATTTATAAAAGTTTCTGAATGTGACAGCCCCTTCACCTGCTAATTAAGTGACAGAATTGTTGGATCATTTCAAGCTCTGACTGCAAAGAGATCCAATTAAATTGCATGCTTGGAATTCTTAAGTGTGTATTAAAAATTAGCTCCCATGGATTGGATTTATGGTTCTGTAAGTTGGTTCTTAGTTCAAAAAGTGAGTGTTAGCAACATTGATCACCAAAATGAATATGATTATTTTCCCCACCAATCTAAGAAATAATCACTTCAACGTGTTGGTAATTCATTTCTTATTTTCAGAATACTGATAAAGTTATTGGTGGTGCCCTAATCTTTACAAGAGTCTGGTTTTAATATTATGTATTGTATAAATTAAAAGCATTTAATATATCTTAACAAGTGTGTGGAAAATACTGAATGGCCACAAGGTAAGTACAAGAAAATAAGTGACTGCCTAGAGAGCGAAAGAAAACGTCCATGTTATTACCAGAGAAGAATGATCCTCATGTCCACATTGGTGATACTTTTGACAGAATCCTCAATCATAAGAAGGAAAGTTAATCTGCATGAGTGTCCTGATGAATTACCTATGATTTGAAAATGTCAAAATGACCAGGAGCAGAAATGGGATAGAATCCAATGGAAAGTACACCTGAATGAAAGGTTTGAACAGCAGTTAATCCAAGACCAGTAATTCTACTTGTCACTTTGGGTATGTGGAACCGCAAGTTGTCGAGATACAAATCTGTGATGAACATCAATTGTACTTTAAATTATTATCAGAGTTGCTGTTGCAAAAAAAAAATCAGTAAATCTCAACAGTGTAAATGCCAGCTGTTGTGCCTGAATGGAACTGGTTCTGCTGAAATGACTTTGGGGGAACAATTCTTTTTTAGGCTCTCCATTCGTTGCAGGAATAAGCATCAACTTTTGCTGCTTTTGTATCGCCAGTGATATTTATGGTCTGTAAGATGGCTTATTGTTTTAAATATGAAGTTATAGTAAATATGTAGAATTCAAATTTGATTTAAAATGATACTTTCAGTGAAACAGCTAAGTAAATTGTGATCGTCTCTTAACGTATAAACAGTAAAAATGTAGAAAATTATTCATCAAATCCCTCCCGTGCAGAAGGAGGCCATTTGGATATCAAGTTTGCACAGCTCTCCAAACAAGCATCTTACCCAGGCCCTGCCCTATCTGCGTAACCCCACGCATTTTCCGTGGAAAATCCACTAACCTACACATCTTTGGACTGCGGTTGCAAACCATAGGAAACCCATGTAGCCACAAGGAGAAGGTACAAACACCACCCAGGCAGTCACCCGAGGCCAGAAAAGAATGAATTGTTGCAAGTTGACAAAACTCCAGAGAAATGTTGAAGAATCCCCTTGAAATTCCCAGGGAAAGTTTACATGACAATTGCTCAACTGGGAGGTAGGCATTGCGGAGGGGGAAGGTGGCGCATGCTGACGTTGCATCTGCGTGCATGGAGAATTGGGCTTGGCCTCAATCATCTGATGGACTCTGGCCGCAGATATCACATCATGTCACATCACATCCTTGTATATGCTCCTGCATGTCTATCTTGCCAACTGGCATGAGTATCTGCATTGATGGATGGTGTACTGAACTAATGTGACAATACATTGTCAGATGGTGCAGCCTTCTCTGTGGTCACTAATGGCTCCAACGGCATCTGCTAGGCTGCCCTTACCACTGGCCTTGAGAGAGAGAGAAACAATTTGACAGCATCCCCATGTTTCCCCCTTCCTTTTGCCTGTACATGTTCATGAGCTGCATGTGATCATCATGGATTACAGAGACAATTCCAGAAAACAGAACAAAAAAGTACAGCACAGGAACAGGCCCTTTGGGCCTCCAAGCCTGCACCGACCCTGCTGCCTGACTGAATTAAAACCTCCTACTCTTCCAGGGACTATATCCCTCTCTCTCTTCCTATTGGTGTATTTGTCAAGACGCCCCTTAAAAGTCACTATCATATCTGCTTCCATGACCTCCCCCGGCAGTGAGTTCCAGGCACCCACCACCCTCTGTGGTTTAAAAAGACAACTTGCCTTGTATAATCTCCTTTTTAAATTGCCCTCACCTTAAACCTACATCCTCTTCTAATTGACTCTTCCACCCTGAGAAAAAGCTTCTGACAGCCTAGTAGAGAATAGAGGACTAAAACTACTTCTAACCTCTCAATAACAATTGTTCAGAGCCAGACTGATTCCCACCACATCCCTCATCTCCCAGAAGCCTCCCTGACTAACTGCCTATCTCATCCATGGGATTCTCCCTACCTCCCTCTGCAGGAGGAGGTCTCTTCCTCAGCACTGGATACCACCTTTCCCACAGAGCCTGCTGCACCTCATCCAGAGGCCTTGCCCACCTTCAACGCAAATTGTTCTGGGGAAATGTGACACCATCCAAATTAAATTTACTGGTTGTTATGATCCCAGGCCACACGGCCCCTCAAGATTTTGGTTAAAAACCGGTTAAAGGCCAAGAGGTTTTTTTAAAGTAGTTAAGATTTGATATTTAAAATATGTTCTCAATGAATAGAGTCCCAAGGATTCCATGGGTTTTGAATAAACAGATAAACATGACTATACAAGATCAGGCAGATCTAAGATTCAGGGTAAGTATGAAATACTTTTGCATTAATGAGCCAACTTTGATAAGACACGGTCAAGATGATTCATGGATTTCTCAACAACCTACCCTGATATCAGTAATACTGCATTAACACATCTTGCTGAAGCTCTAATGAGGAATTCCAGTCTTCAGCTTTTGAAGATCTAACTTAGGAATTCTTCAAGGTCACTTCAATTCAAGCAGTCCACCTCGCAGGATTTCAATCTCATCACCTGAGATTCTGGGTGAGACTTTCTGGCCATGATCACCACAAGGACAGAGAATGCTGCCCAAGGTCAACAGACCTTTGCAGGGTTCTGTCCTGCCCACTACCATTCCTGTGGTAGATGGGACAGGAAAATTCCACCTTCTGTTCTGGATTTCTGTGTATGCAGTCAAATGGCAACTTGTAAGCACAACTTCAGCTCTGCAATGGCACTAAGCAATACACAACTGTTTCAAAGGGGAACCTTTGCCTTCAATGGTTTGCAGCACACCAGAGTCACTAACTTCTGGCTGACTGCTCCACCTCCAGTTTAGTCTCCACGTCCCTTTTTCCTATTTGGAGCCTGTTTCTCTGCTCCTCTCCAACTGAACTGGGATCTTTTCCCAGGACTCTTTGGTTCTCTGCTTGTGGCCACCTTACCTGCCTTTTTTTTGTATACGGATGCACTGGGCCCAAGGAATGTGAAAGTGTCTGCTGTGTGAGAAAAGTGAAAAATAAATAAGAACAGTAGCGGATGTGAGAACAGATTTATAGCCATCATAAAAGAAGCCAGCAATCTACTATATCCATATAAATAATGAAGGGATCTTAAAAGGTGTAGGGCTAATTTAGGACTAAAGATGATTTGCGCATTGAAGTAGTGGGCACAACTGAAGTATTCTTCCTTTACCAATGCAGAAGATGTTGCCCAATTTGTAGTGAAGCAGATGTAATTGAGACATGGATGAGTGCAAAAAGTTGCTGAGATGTTGAGTTGGCTGTGCCTAGAGTTGACAAGCCACCCAGGACTGAATGGGCTACATCTGAGGATACTAAGGGAAATAAAGGTGGCCGTTATGGACGCATCAAATTTAATCCTCTAATCCACTTTTGAGTTAGAGATGGTGTTAGAGGACTGGGAATTAGCAAATGCCATGTTTGAAAAAAGGGTGCAAGGATAATCCCCATCAGTTTAACATCTCTGGTGGGGAAAGCTTTTTAGAAATTATAATCCAGAACAAAATTTACAAGTTATTTGGACAAATCTGGATTAATTAAGAATAAGAAATCTTCCAACACCAGCTTAAAGTCCAACAGGTTTATTTGGTAGCACAAGCTTTTGGAGCACTGCCCCTTCATCAGGTAAGTGAGAGTTCTGTTCACAAACAGGGCATATAAAGACACAAACTCAGTTTACAAAATGGCTGGAATGAGAGCCTTTACAGGTAATCAAGTCTTAAAGGTACAGACAATGTGAGTGGAGAGAGGGTTAAGCACAGGTTAAAGAGATGTGTTGTCTCCAGCCAGGACAGTTAGTGAGATTTATGCAAGCCCAGGCAAATCGTAGGGGTTACAGATAGTGTGACATGAACCCAAGGTTCTGGCTGAGGCCGTCCTCGTGTGGAACTTGGCTATCAGTCTCTGCTCAGCAATTCTGCGTTGTGTGTCGTGAAGGCTGCCTTGGAGAACGCTTACCCGAAGATCAGCAGTCACGGGCATTTGGCCGTAGTGTTTCCCCAACAGGAAGAGAACAGTCTTGCCTGGTGATTTGTTGAGCAGTGTTCATTCATCCGTTGTCTAGTTGTCTGCATGGTCTCCCCAATGTTCCATTCCTTGGGACATCCTTTCCTGCAGCATATCAGGCAGATGACATTGGCCAAGTCTCAAGTGTACGTACCACATACCATGCAACATGGTGTTTTCCCATGAGATGATGGCATTAGTGTTGATGATCCGGCATGTCTTGCAGAGGTTGCTTTGGCAGGGTTATGTTGTGTTGTGGTCACTATTCTCCTGAAGGCTGGGTAGTTTGCTGTAGACAATCGTCTGTTTGAGGTTGTGCAGTTTGAAGGCAAGAAATGGGGGTGTGGGGATGGCCTTGGCGAGATGTTTGTCTTCATCAATGACATGTTGAAGGCTCCAGAGAAGATATCGTAGTTTCTCTGCTTCAGGGCAGTGCTGGACGATGAAAGGGACTCCGTCCACCATGTCCTGTGTTTGTCTTCTGAGGAGGTTGGTGAGTATTTTCACTGTGGCACGTTGAAACTGTCGATCGATGAGTTGAGTGCCGTATTCTGCTCTTATGAGGGCATCTTTCAGCATCTGCAAATGTCTGTTGTGATCCTCCTCATCTGTGCAGATCCTGTGTATACGGAGGCCTCGTCCGTAGGGGATGGCTTCTTTAACATGTTTAGGGTGGAAGCTGGAGAACTGGAGCATCATGAAGTTATTCATGGGCTCACTCAGTGAAGTGCTGGGGTGACCATCCTTGATGGAGCTGTGTGTGTCCAAGAATGCAACCAATTCCGGAGAGTAGTCCATGGTGAGCCTGATGGTAGGATGGAACTTGTTGATGTCATATAGTTGTTTTAGTGATTGATGACATTTTCTTCCTTTGGACTCAGTAAACAATGTATCTAGTGCATAGCATCGGTTGAAGATCCTGTGCAGTGAAGAAGTCTTGTTTGAAACTGCATGATGATGGCGCATTGTGGTGTGAATTTGATCCCCATGGCTGTTCCGTGTGTCTGGATGAAGAACTGGTTTTTGAAGGTGAAGACATTATGGTCCAGGATGAAGCAGATGAATTGTAAAATTGCATCTGGAGATGGGCAGTTGTTGGCGTTGAGTACTGGGGCAGTTGCAGCAACACCATCGTGGGGGATGCTGGTAGAGTGCTGAGACATCCATTGTGACGATGAGTGCTCCTGGTTCAACTGCTCCCTGTGTGCTGAGTTTCTGTAGGAAGTCCGTAGTGTTGCGACAAAAGCTTGGGGATTTGGCAGCACTCAGAAGGTATGTGGCTTGTGCTATCAAATAAACCTGTTGGACTTTAACCTGGTGTTGTGAGATTTCTTATTGTGCTTACCTCAGTCCAATGCTGGCATCTCCACACCTTAATTAAGAATAGCCAGCATGGATTTGTAAAAGGCAAATCATGTTTCATTTGATTGAGCTTTCCAATGAGCCAACACAGGGTTGTTGAGAGTAATGTAATGATGCAGTTTACAGTGAGGGCCAAATGGTGTCTGATGTGCCACTTAATAGACTTGGCAGTAAGTTAGAAGTCCATAAAATAAAAAAGGACTGTAGTAACATGAATCTGAAAAAGCCTGGATAATAGGTGAGCGTCTTTTTTTCAGACTGGACATGTTATACAGTGGGGTGTCCCAAAGGTTTGTGTTGCTACCACCAGTTTCAAAATTTGGAGGTAACACAGAACCTGGAAGTATTTTGAACTATAATAAGGGTGTAGATTTAGAAAACACGTGAGCTGGTGTAATGGGTGGACATGTGATGGATGAAAAATGAATGCAGAGATGTATGAAGTGAATTTTTTTTGGTCAGACAAATGAGGAAGAACAATGAGGGTCAGTACAACATGAAGGATAAAATTCTAAAAGTATTAGAGGAATATAGGCCAAACGTGGACAACTGGGGCTAGCTGAGAGGGCACCATGGTTGGCATGGACTGGTTGGGCTGAAGGGTCTGTTTTTGTGCTGTTTTGTTCTACAACTGAGTGCAGGAATGAAGAGCTGTGAGGGGTGGGGATGGGCGCGGGGTGTCCCTCTGCCACTCTATTGGAGTTGGTTTGGGTTGGGGGGGGGGGGGGCCGGTGGTGGTCAGGGGTTGGACTTGCCTCGGGGGGTGGGGGAGGGGGGTTCTGCCGAGGTGTTGGGGCCTGAGCATCAGGACTCTGTGGCGGGGGGGTGGAGAGGAGGATTCAGTGTTGACCGGGGATTGTTGTGGGGGCTGTGATTGGGCCATGAGGGGGGCTGGAGGGGTAGCATTGCAGAGTTCCCAGGCTTGCCAGCAAATGGGAGTTTGACAGTTTGGGGCTACTGCACATGTGCAGAGCTCCAGAACTGTCAAACTCCGGCATGTATATGCCCTGTCCTCCTTGGGTTTTTAATGAGATACCCAAACGGGCCCTCTGCATTGCACAGAGTACAGAGATTCGGGTGAGAAGCTGAACTGTCAGAACTATTGCGATCTAGAACAGTTTTCTGCCAATTCAGCACTTTTGGGAGAATCCCCCCCCCCCCCCCCCCTCCCCACTTGTATCTAATTCTGGGCACGGCACTTGGGAAGGAAAACTTGAAGCATCGGATAAGATGCAGCAAAAGTGTGTGGCTCCAGGGATAGGTGGCTTTAGTTACGTAGATCGGTCAAGCTGCGGCTGTTCTACTTAACGCAGCGAAAAGTAACAGAAGATTTGATTGAGATATTGGAAGTCATGTCTGAACAGAATAGATAAGGAGAAACTGTTCCCGTGGCGGAAGAGTCAAGAACCAAAGGACACAAGTTAAAGTGATTTGACAAAAAATAACCTAGGGAGATGACATGAGGAGTATCTTTTGTGCAGTGAGAGGTTACATTTTGGGATGTGTTGTCTGAGAGTTTGGTGATGGCAGATTCAATCATGACTTTCAGAAAGGAATTGGGTAATTATCTTAGGAAAAAATTGGAGAATTGGTTGAGAGGATGTAGCTAAGTTGTTGCACTGTAAAGCGGCATGGACGTTGGTCAAATGGCCTCCTTATGACTGTTTTATTCTTCGTTCATGGGACATGGGCATCACTGTCTGGCCAGCATTTATTGCGCATCCCTAGTTGTCCTTGAAGGTGGTGGTGAGTTGCCTTCTTGAAGTGCTGCAGTCCAAGTGTCATGGGTTGACTCATGTTGCCATTAGGGAGGGAATTCCAGGATTTTGATCCAGCAATGGGGATGGAATCATTTCTATGACTGTAGCGGATAACCACCCCAAGTTCAAACACTTAAGCTATTTTCAGTGTCAAGTCTCATGAGCAATGCAAGGATGCACCGAGTGAAGGAACAAGATGCCTCTGATAGCAATTTCCAATGTTTTATGTTTAGTTGTGTATGTTGAGATATCAAAGGCCACTGTCTGATTTTACACTATTACAGTAAGCATTGTTTATCTCCTCACTATTTGTATCTCAAAATCTTTTAAAATTATGCTTTACAAGCTGATATTGTTTAGAGCTGTATATTTCTGAGATTATATTTTCTGTGCATTTAAAATTGTGACGGGGGATAGGGTGCAAGGTTAATTGAATGGGGGTAAGGTTTCTAGAGCTAGATTGTTTAAGCAATTAAAGCTTAAAGGTGTTTGTGTATTTGTAATGAGAGATTTGTGGTGGGTTTGTTATGGGTTGGATCTAAAATTTGCATTGAGAATCATTAGAATCATAGAAACCCTACAGTGCAGAAAGAGGCTATTTGGCCCATCAAGTCTGCACCAACCAAATGGCCTTACCCCCATGTCCCTGCACACTTACCTGCTAATCCAGCTAACCTATGCATCTCAGAACACTAAGGGGCAATTTTCTAGCATGGCCAATCAACCTAACCCGCACATCTTCAGACTGTGGGAGGAAACTGGAGCACCCGGAGGAAACCCACATAGACACAAGGAGAATGTGCAAACTCCACACAGTGACCCAAGCCAGGGATCGAACCCAGGTCCTTGGAGCTGTGAAGCAGTAGGGGTAACCGTGAGATAACCTGGGAAACCTTTTTGTTTCAGCTGTTGAATTTCAAAAATGAGACAGACAAGGATGTTTGTATATTAAAGCACAAGCAAATAGAAAACATGAAAACATTTTTATATTTGGAGAAGATGAATTCAGAGGTATTTAAACTCAATGAAATTAGTAACATATTAAAGAAAGGGATGTTTAACTGAGTAACATTGCTGTGGGGAAAGCCTGAGAAACTGCATAAGTTTTGAATTGGAGGCAGCCACCACATGTTAAGCCAGAAAAATATTTAGAATCATTGATTTGTTTTAGGAAGCAATTTTTTCTTGAGCCCTGTTTTGAAATTCCATATCAGAAATCATGAGCTGTATGTTTATTAAAGTTACACAATTTCTTGGCTTTGGTAATATTTACCAGATTTTTATGACTAAAATCTGTAAGGAGTTGTTGCCAAAAAAGCTTGATGGTGTACTTTTGACCAACTACATTTCGGGAGTTATTCAATAAGATTGTTTTAACGGTAACTTTTTATCTTTTGTGCTTTGGATTTTTATCTTTTAAATTAACTTTTTAAAAAAAATTCTAAAAGGTATTACTGGAGTCCTGTGCTTTTTGGGGTCAGTGGCTCTTCCTCCTTGGTTTCACAACAGGAAAAAAAAGTTCATGATCGCCGAGACAGATTTCACCCTGGGGTCTGGGCGTTCAGCAATAACTAAATATGTAGTTGTAACCAATATTTTTTTTAAAAAACTGAAGAGGAGGATCAGAATTCCTTATGGCATGCCAGAAGCTCAAAAGTTTAAATAGTAAAATTTAATTCTCTTGGACTTTGGTAGTTAGCAAGCAGCTGATAAAATATCAGTTGAGCTTAAACCCAGATAAATAATGCTTTTATTTTCTAAGTTAATTGTATGGTGGTCATACTGCTTGTAAGCTTAGTAAAATACAATGGCTGATGCACCCATCTATTATGATTCTGATGTTTAATCATCAGAATCATAATAGTCATAGAAGTTTACAGTATGGAAACGGGCCCTTTGGCCCAACTTGTTCATGCTGCCTTTTTTATAACCAATAAGCTAGTCCCAATTGCCTCATACTTGCATTTTACCCATGTAAATGTCAGATATGTTTTATAGGTAGGAAAGATGAGGTTTCTCGTACAGCATTTAAGATGTAAAAACATGTGAGTTAGATGTAGAAGCTCAGCCAGAAGGATTTGGTGCATTGGCCATTAAAGAGAGCAGTTTATACCTGAGCATGATGGGGAACTAAATATTGTTAGATCCACATCCTTTAAGAAGGAGATGTATTTTGGAAAGGGATGAGAAGTAGTAATGTTGATAAAAGACATTATCCACAGTAGAAAGCAGGAATTTCAGTAGAAGTGAACAGGATGCCAAGTGGGCATAGCTTCCCAGTGTTAGATTTGGGAGGGGTTTCCCAAAGGTGCACTGGGGAATCCACCTTGGAATTTTACAGGTAAGGGTTTGCATCGCACTTGCCAAAAAATACTAACTACTTAGAATATTTAGTGCAGAAGGAGACCATTCAGCCCATCGATTCTGACCGACCACAGTCCCATCCCAGTCCTATCCCCTTAACCCCTCATATTTATCCTACTAATCCTTCTGACACTAGAGTTAATTTAGCATGGCCAATGAACCTAACCCACACATTTTTGGACTGTGGGAGGAAACTGTAGCACCTGGAGGAAACCCACACAGACAAGTGGAGAATGTGCAAACTCCATACAGATAGTGACCCAAGGCTGGAATTGAACCTGGTTCCCTGAAGTTGAGGCAGTATTGCTAACAATTGTGCTGCTCTGCACTGGGGGAGTTCACTAAAAATACAGTTTAAATTGCTAACTTCAGATCGTTTGGCCTTGGTTACGCTTATAGTTGCTCCGAAAAAGTTTGAACAATTTAAACCTGTTGTAATTTCTGCGTAAGTACTCCTCTGGGACAGATGTGAGGTAATGCATTTTGGAAGGCCTAATACAGATAGGAAATTTACAGTAAGCGGCAGAACCCTTAAGAGTATTGATAGGCAAAGGGATCTGGGTATACGGGCACACTGGGTGTATGGTTTTGGCTAAAAAGCAAAAATTATATGCACCAAAAATTGAAATCCAGCAGATTGGAAGAGATATAAAAAGAATCAAAGGGTTACAAAAAAAGTAATGAGATGTAAAAATGAATATGGAAAATAAAAGGATATCAAAGCCTTCAGCAAAAAATTTTAGTACATTGAGAAGTGATAAAGGAGAATGTGGGCCCATGAAAGAAGGCTGCAGGGAAGGTGAGAATGACTAATAAGAAAATAGCAGTTTTTTAAACTGAATACTTTGTGTAGAAAGAAGACAATATCAGCACTGCTGAGAAACCTGTAAGTAAGTCAAAAATAAATTGTTAGCAAATGTACTAAAATTTTAATAAAATGGAGAATGTAACAATTTAAATGGACAAATGTTCAAGATAATAGTCTTTACTGCTGGTATTAAATATGAAAGGAGATTTAAAATCATATTACAAAGTTCTCCAAGTTTAGAAATTGTGCCATTGGACATTGAATGTGCCACTCCACTATTTTAAGAATGGAGAGAAGAGAGAAAATAGCCAACAGCTCTGTCTGCTTAACATCTACTGTGGGCAGTGTATTGGAATCAAAGACGGTCAACGTGGATTTATGATGGGCAGGTCTTGTTAGACTAAATGAAGGTCTTGTGACCTGTTCTGAAGTCTGCCTGACTGCAAACTTGAGTGGTTTAATTGTTCAAAATTAAAGGGAGCCCAGATTATTTTACTGGGCAGAAGGTACAAGGTGTTTATATTTGGAGACAATGGCAACAGCTTGTGTGCTACCACTAAATAGACTGCAAGTCCACAGTGTCCCAGAAGAGTAATGAGAATGTCGGGTTGTAAGCATTGTGCTTGAAACTGTCCATTTACATAAAAACTAGGAGCAGGAGTAGGCCATTTGGCCTTTCAAGACTGCTACACCATTGAATATGGTCATGGCCGATCCTCAATCTCAATGCCATATTCCTGCTTTTCCCCTTATATTGCTTGATGCCATTAAAATCTGAAACATTATCTATCTCTTTCTTGAATATATTCAGTGATTTGGCCTCCACAATCTTCTGGAGGAGAGAATTTGACAAGTTCACAACACTTTGAAACAAAAAAAATTCCTCATCTCAGTCCTAATTGGTTTATGCCATATCCTGAGACTCAGTCCCCTGGTTCTAAATAAAAACGTCCTTCCTGCGTCTAGTCTGTCCAGCCGTGTTAGAATTTTGTGTTTCAGTCAGATCACCTCTCATTCTTCTAAACTCTAGTGAATACAGGCCCAGTTGAACCAATCTCTCCTTGTAGTATAATCTCTCAAACCCCAGTGTCAATCTAGTGAACCTTGTGGGAAATTCACCACTTTGGAGTCAGACTTGGAGATTCAACTAAACAGCTTTATTCGGACAAAGCTTTGGGAGAAGCGTTGGTACTCCGCAGGACTGGCAGCCACCTTCTCAACTACACAATGGCAGTTGAGCATCTTTATACTTTTAAAATAATAGACAGTACGGAAATTAGCCATTAGCACATCGTTACAAGTTGAATAGACAGATACGGACAACGACAATTAACACATCATTATAACTAGACAGGTACAGACATTGATAGGCAACATATCATTGTACATAGAGTAGATACATTTATGCAGTTATGTCCTCTTTCAATGACTGGTTTTGTTATATACATTTATTTCCCATCTGTGGCTGATCTTGTTGTCAAACTCATTGTTCTGGGTCTGATCTTATCTCAAGTTTTAAGGTGCCTCAAGGTCTGACCGGTTTCCTGCAGCGATTTAAACACTACAGGTTTTAACTCTGTGTAAATGTCTGTGCCCAAAGTCAGTGTCTCTTAATGTCCCTTCCCAGAGTCCGTTTTGTGTGCCAGGTAACCACTCTGCGTCCATCGCTTCGATTTCGTCCTAACAATCTCCACTGCACTCGCTCTATGCCAAGCATATGCTCAAGTAGGGAGGCCTAAACTGGAATATCTTAATGTTGAGAGATTAGGAACTGTGGGTGAACAAAGGGATTGAAATGTCTATACAAACATACCAAGAATAAGAATAGACAATTCAGTCTTTCAAGCCTATTCTGCCATTTGATAAGAACATACATGATCTTATTATGGCCTCAATCCACTTTCATGCCTACGCGCTATACCCTCAATCTAACTCAGCCTTAAAAAATTCAATGAACCTGCCTTCTCTGCTCTCTGGCAACAGAATTCCACAGACAAATAACACTTGGAGAAAAGTTTCCTCATCTCCATTTAAATGGGGGGCCTGTTATTTTTAACACTGCATGTGGTCACACATAGTATACTGGTGATATCATTAAAAATGTTTGCCAATAGTTACCTTGAATAGACCAGGTCCAATCCAATTGGTGGAATAGGTTTGAGGGACTAAATGAGTTCATTTCTGTTGGTGTATATGAACACTCTCTAAATAGACTATTGTATGATCAGAAATGATCACTTAACATAATCATTGAAAATTAATAATAGTTATTCGCAAGCTTTGCATTAATTCTGTGGTGCAGTATTTAGGCTGCAAAGTAATATGCAGTGTCTCAACTGCATGGTGTAAGATGCAATCTGCCATCTGCTGGTGGCATTTTAATCACTCAACATTTATTTGAGAATATGTAGTCTGGTTCACAATTCTTCAGATACTGATTATAGCAACAATTTTTGTCATTTTGATTTTCTTCCAGTAAAACTAAGTTGGTTCGATCCTTCACTTGGAGAATGACATTGGTATGTTCAGTGGTATCTTGGAGAATGAGTTGCTCAGGCGATTGAAGATTGTGGCTGCTGCACCACTATTTTGAACTGACTTTTGGGACTAATATGAAATGTAGTGAAATATGTCCAAACTAAAGGCTGACTGTAGGAAGTATTGCTTATTAAAGGAATATTAATTTTGTAAACCTTTTCTGTTTTATACAGTATGAAGTAGGAATAGAGGCCAATTGTCCACATGTTTTGTGAAATGTTTACAGTTGAGGCTACTTAGCCCATTTTTGTTTAAACTGAGTAACCTATACAATAGAATTTGATCTCTGGCTAGCCAATGTTGGTTCTCTTTCTTTTGTCACTTCCTCCCTCTTTTATTTATGAACAGTTGAAAGATAGAAATGTGAAACTATGAACAGGAATAGGCCATTTGGCCCTTCAACATGATTATGGCAGTTCTTCAATCTCAATGTCATATTCCTGTTTTCTCTCCATTTCCTTTGATGCCATTACATTCTGAAGTTATTTATCACTTTCTTGAATGCATTCAGTGACTTATAGAACGTTACAGCGCAGAACAGGCCCTTCGGCCCACGATGTTGTGCCGACCAGTTAAAAAGCAATGACCCTCTAACCTAAACCAATCCCTTTCCATCCATAAACCTATCCACGGATCCCTTAAACGCCCCCAAACTAGGCGCATTTACAACTGCAGCAGGCAGGGCATTCCAATCCCTCACCACCCTCTGGGTAAAGAACCTACCCCTGACATCCGTCCTATAACTACTACCCCTTAATTTAAAGCTATGCCCCCTCGTGCTAGCTTTCTCCATCCGAGGAAAAAGGCTATCACTGTCCACCCTATCTAAACCTCTAATCGTCTTGTATGTTTCAATAAGGTCCCCTCTTAGCCGCCGCCTTTCTAACGAAAACAACCTCAAATCCCTCAGTCTCTCCTCATAGGACCTCCCCTCCATACCAGGCAACATCCTGGTAAACCTCCTCTGCACCCTCTCCAAAGCCTCCACATCCTATAATGTCGGGACCAGAACTGCGCACAATACTCCAAGTGCGGCTGCACCAGAGTTGTGTACAGTTGCAACATGACGCTGCGGCTCCTAAATTCAATCCCCCTACCAATAAGCACCAAGACACCGTATGCCTTCCTAACAACCCTATCTACTCGATTCCCAACTTTCAGGGATCTAAGTACACATACACCTAGATCCCTCTGTTCATCCACACTATTCAGAGTCCTACCGTTAGCCCTATACTCTACACATCTGTTATTCCTGCCACCGCCTTCTGTGGTGGAGAATTCCACAGGTTCATTAACCTTTGAGTGAAGAAATCTTTCTACATCTGTCTTAAATGATCTATCCCATATTCTGAGACTGTGTCCCCTTGGGTCTAGATTTCCCAAACAGAGAAAACATCTTCCCTGCATCTAGTCTGTCTGGTCCTGTTGCAATTTTGTGTCGATCAGATCTTCTCTCATCCTCTCTAACTCTGGCTTGATTGGGCCTATATTCACTAATCTCTCCTTTATAGGATAATTGCACCAACCCTGGTTATCAGCCTAGTGAGCCTCTGCTGCATTCGCTATATGGCAAGTATATCCTTTCTTTGGTAGGGAGACCAAAACTGCATGCAATACTCCAGGTGTGGTTTTACTAGGGCTCTGTATAGCTGCAGTAAAATATCTTTGCTTCTGCTTCCCACCTCTTAATAGATGTTGCTGGGCCAACTCCTTCCAGAATGGTCCAGTGAAGTCCTTCTGCTGCCTCTACTGGATGCTCTTCCCCTCGTTTATCACTAAAACTTTATATTTTGTTTCTCTCTCCACAGATGCTGTCAAGTCTGCAGAGAATTTCCCGCACTTCTTAAGGCTAGTTCCATGTGTGGACTCCAAATGTTTTTCCCAGTTTATTCCGTAATAATAGTGAATGATGATGGTGAGAAATGTGGACAAATGAAGGGAACTACATTAAAGATGACTCTGTACCAGGGCAACAATTAGGAAGCACTGAAGAAGAGGTTATTCACCCTCAATTATTTGTATTTCAGATGCATGATTCTGGCAGCAAACATTGTAGAAAATTTCAGCACTCACCCTTCTGATTCCAAAACTCTTCAGAAATTTTACTGCAATGCAGTAGACGTTGCTTCCTCTAGCTCTGAAACAGCAACATAAAGTCAAAAAAGTACTTCACCTAAACATTCCACACTGATGTCTTTAAGCACTCCACCATTAGTGGTGGTGGGGAGGGAATGGGTGGAAGGTGGAGTGGTGATCCCTCATATTTAAGACAGGAGTTTGATATGAACTGTGAAGGCCAAAATAGCTAGTGTGCCAGACGCTGAACGATATTGCAATCTGCCGATGTTTGAATGTTTCTAGTGCGCGGGTGGCATGTCGGCATTACTTCCCATTCAATTTTTTTCATGATTGAGGAGCCCTAGCTGATGGTGTTAAAAATCTACCTGCTCAAGGTAATTCTTACGTTTTGGAGGTCTATTAATCATTCAGTCATAAGGTGGCAGCACGTATCAGGAAAAACAGCTCTGGCTTCTTTCTGCTGCTCTACCTTTCCATCACTGGGAAGCTGCTCCTGTGAATTAACTGTGACTGTTTTTAAGCTTTTTAATGAAGAGAAATTCCATGCCTTATTTTCTTTCAGGCGTGCCAGTTTGAATTAAGGGTGGGATAGTATTGTGGTGATATAGTGATCTAGGCCAATGCTCTACAGGCCTGGATTTGACTCCCACCATGGTAGGCGGTGGAATTTGAATTCAGTGGCAAAATGTTTAGAATCAAAAGCCTAATGAGGATCATTGTCAATTGTTGTAATGCAGTTCACCAATGCGTTTTGGGGAAGGAAATAACTATCCTTACTTGGTGTGCCCCACATGTGACTCTCCAAATCCAGAGCACTACGTAGGACTTGGATATTGTCCAAAGTGGCCTAACAAGCCATTCGGTTATATTAATTTTCTTGAATGTGTTGTGATAACGGAGGAAGAAAATATTGGCCTGAATCCCGATTTACAGGGATTGCATATTTGGACAAAATGGAAGTCCCAGCGCACTAACACGTGTGCTGAAATGTGCCGTGTCTAAATTTCCGGATCACTTTTTTTAAACCTGTCACGAGTGATGCACCATACAGAAGTGTCCCCCTAACTTTACTTACTTGCCTTGATAATAAGAGAGTATAATGCTTACTTATTTGCATATGTTTTTTCTGTTCTAGCTGCAGTGACTAGAAGTGGCAGACATTCTTTGGGTGGGTTACCTTTTTGTAAATGTGTTCAAAATATATGTAATGCACAGAACTTTTTTCACTTTGTCATGGCATACTGTTAATTGCAGTAAAAAGTACATTCATCTATAACAAAGTAGATTTGCAGTGTCTAATAAATTTCTACTAAAATTCATTGAAATTTTGCTATGTATTTTAAGCAGTGTTGTTTATGCCCTTTTAAGACATTGGATGAAATGAGTTTTGCATTCACAATGAGAAATATGTAACTTGGCTATTTCAAACGTTTCAGGAAAGTGTATTCTTTAAGATGACTTATGCAAGACACCTGTAAGCTGATGTGAACTATCTCTCTGATAGGTATTGCAGAATCCAGTGCAGATTGGACATTTGGACTCATGTTCCACCATTGCTGGTACATCACACTTTTAGCTGGGCTTCTTAAAATCACTGAAGTTCTTTTGAGGCTTCGACAGCAGTGCAGAAATCATGGGAGAAGAGACGGACTACATGTAAAATGTACAATTAATATGTCCAAATCCTCCCCTCCCCTCCCCTCAGCCGCCCTCCCATTCGTTGCTCACTCCCTTCCTTATCTCCTTGTTCACAGGGACAAAAGAACTGTTGTGCTGAAGTAAAAGAAATGTTTGAAGTCTTAATTAAACAAAATGTCAGTGCTGCTAAAGTAAAGTCTTAACATGGTATCAAAGTTTTGTATTTATAACATTGTTTTTGTTAATAAATGTTTTCCATTAACCTTCACAAAATTCATCTAATGCTTTACTGAAACATTAAAAAACATTTAAATTAAACCTGTAGGGGAGGTTTGTTAGAGCCACTTGGGACGGTTTAAACTAGTTTGTCAGGGCGGTGGGAACCAAAGCAGTAGGGAGACAGAACAGAATGTTGAGGACAGCACAGATGTTAAAGAAAGCACATTAAGTCATAAAGGCAGTGTCAGCAATCCTAGTACCAGATAGATCAGGCAAAAGCAAGACAGAGAGCAAGGGAAGTCCAGATTAAATTGCATTTATTTCAATGCAAGAGACCTGATGGGCAAGGCAAGTGAACTCAGGGCATGGATGGGTATGTGGAACTGGGATATCGAAGCAATTACTGAAACATGGCTAAGGGAGGGACAGGACTGACTGCTCAATGTTTCAGGGTACAGATGTTAAAGGAAAGATAGAACAGGAAGTAAGAGGAGGGGGAGTTGCATTTTTGATTAGGGAAAACATCACGGCAGTGCTGACAGGGGATGTATCCGGCCACTGAGTCTATATGGGTAGAACTGAGAAATAAGGAGGCAGAAATCACTGATAGGGTTGTACTATAGGCCTCCAAATAATTGGTGGGAAATTGAGGAGCAAATATGTAAGGAGATTACAGGTAGCTCCAAGAAAAATAGGGTGGTGATAGTAGGGGACTTTAACTTTCCCAACATTGATTGGGACAGCCACAGTATTTAGAGGGTTGGATGGAGAGAAATTTGTTGAATGTATTCAGGAGGAATTTCTCATTGTGTGTGGATGACCTGATTAGAGACAGGGCAAAACCTAACGACCTCTTGGGAAATAAAGAAGAGCAGGTGACAGAAGCGTTAGTGAGGGATCACTTTGGGACCAGTAACCATTGCTCTATTAGTTTTAAGATAGCTATGGAGAATGATAGGTGTGACCCAAAAGTTAAAATTCTAAATTGGGACAAGGCCAATTTTGATGGTTTCAAGCAGAAACTGTCTAAAGTTAATTGGTGGAGTCTGTGGGAAGGCAAAGGGATGTCTGGTAAGTGGGAGGCTTTCAAAAGTGTGTTAACCAGGGTTCGGGGTAATTACATTCCTCTGAGTGAAGGGCAAGGCTGGTAGAAGTAGGGAACCCTGGATGACTTGGGATATTGAGGCCTTGGCCAAGAAGAAGGAGGAGGCACATGACATGCATAGGCAGCTCGGATTAAGTGAATCCCTTGAAGAGTATAGGGGGTTAGGAGTAGAATTAAGAGAGAAATCAGGAGGGCAAAAAGGGGACACGAAATTGTTTTGACAGATAAGCCAAAGGAGAATCCAAAGAGCTTCTACAAATACATAAAGGGTAAAAGAGTAACAAGGGAGAGAGTAGAGCCTCTTGAGGATCAAAAAGGTCATTATTGTGCAGATCCACAAGAGATGGATGAGATCCTAAATGAATATTTCTCGATATTTACTGTTGAGAAAAGCATGGATGTTAGGAAACATCTTGAGGAGTGTACATATTACAAAGAAGGAAGTGCTGGAAGTCTTAAAGCCCATCAAGGTGGACAAATCCCCGGAACCTGATGAAGTGTGTTCCAGGACATTGTGGGAGAATAGAGAGGAAATTGTGGGTCCCCTAGCAGAGATTTTTGAATCATCGATAGTCACAGATGAGGTGCCTGAAGACTGGAGGGTGGCAAATGTTGTGCCTTTGTTTAAAAAGGGCTGCAGGGAAAAGCCTAGGACCTACAGGCTAGTGAGCATCACATCTGTGATGGTAAGTTGTTAGTGTTCTGAAAGACAGGATTTGCAGGCATTTATAGACACAAGGACTAATTAGGGACAGTCAGCATAGCTTTGTGAGTGGAAAATCATGTCTCACAGATTTGATTGAGTTTTTTAGAAGGGGTAACCAAGATTTTAGTTGAGGGCAGTGCAGTTGATGATGTCTACATGGATTTTAGCAAGGTTTTTGACAAGGTACCGCATGGTAGGTTGTTGCATAAGATTGAATTTCATGGGATGCAGAGTGAGGTAGTTAAATGGATACAAAATTGGCTTGATGGCAGAACACAGTAAGAAGTTTCACAACACCAGGTTACAGGTTTATTTGGTAGCAAAAGCTTTCGGAGCACTGCCTCTTCATCAGGTGGGTGGGAGTTCTATTCACAAACAGGACATATAAAGACACAAACTCAATTTACAAAATAATGACTGGAATGTGAGTTTTTACAGGTAATCAAGTCTTAAAGGTACAGACAATGTGAGTGAAGAGAGCGTTAAGCACAGGTTAGAGATATGTATTGTCTTCAGACAGGACAGTTAGTGAGATTTTGCAAGTCCAGGCAAGTCATGGGGGTTACAGATAGTATGACATGAATCCAAGGTCCCGGTTGAGGCCGTCCTCACGTATGCAGAACTTGGCTATCAGTGTCTGCTCAGCAACTCTGTGTTGTTGTGTGTCATAAAGGCCGCCTTCGCACAATCTCGGATTGCAGCAGGATCTTGATCAGTTGGGCCAGTGGGCTGACGAATGACAGATGGAATTTAATTTAGATAAATGTGAGGTGATACATTTTGGTAGATCGAACCTACTGAGTTAATGGTAGGCATTGGGGAGAGTTACAGGACCGAGATCTAGGGGTTCATAGCTCCTTGAAAGTGGAGTCACAGGTGGACAGATGGTGAAGAAGGCATTCAGCATGTTTGGTTTCATTGGTCAGAACATTGCATGCAGGAGTTGGGACGTGTTGTTCAAGATCAACAAAGCGTTGATAAGGTCACATTTGGAATACTGGTCATCGTATTATAGAAAGGATATTATTAAACTAGGAAGAGTGCAGAAAAGAGTTATTAGGATCCTACTGGGACTTGATGGTTTGAGTTATAAGGAGAAGCAGGATAGATTGGGACCTTTTTCTGTCTGGAGCATAGAAGGCTGAGGGGTGCTCTTATACAGGTCTACAAAATAATGAGGGGCATAGATCAGCCAGATAGTGAATATTTTTCCCCCAAAGCGGGGGGAGCCTATAACTAAAGGGCATAGGTTTAAGGTGAGAGGGGAAAGATACAAAAGTGTCCAGAGGGACAACTTTTGCACACAAAGGGTGGTGAGTGTCTGGAACAAGCTGCCAGAGGTGGGTACAATTTTGTCTTTTAAAAAGCATTTAAACGGTTACATAGGTAAGATGGGTATAGAGAGAGATGGATAAATGTGGGCAATTAGGATTAGCTTTGGGGCTTTAAAAAAAAAAGGCGTCATGGACAAGTTGGGCCGAAGGGCTTGTAAACCTTTATGACTCTGACTCAAAATCTGAAATGATACAAATGGTTTATTAAACCCATCAAAACACAACAGTTAAATATGAGATAATTATAAATAAGTTAAATAGGGCCGAAGAATGCTAATGATAAACATGCTGTGGTTTAAATTTTTCACAGCCCAAAATGTGAACGCTCCTTTGCTCAACCTCGTGCAATGAGCTATCCAAATCATGATCTGACAAGTTCTGACTTCTCTTCCCAATTATATTTTATTTCCATATTCAAAATTAAGACACACGCTTCATGACAAATGTGAAGTTATATAACATAATGCAGATTTAAAAGCCTTTGTTTCTTTTGTATCTGTGAAACTGTTAACTTATACCTAAAAATACACTTTAAATGAACCAATAATGATAGGATTAACTGCTCAAAAGAAATAGCAAAAAAAACAATGTACTTTTATTATAGGAGGAAATAATTTTAATCTAGTTATATTTACTTTAAAACTGCTGTCCCAAAGCCAGACCTCAATGGGCCTTATCAGTCAGGTCCCGCCAACAGGGGCTATGGCTGGAGTTAACATCACTTTGGAGGCGACTGGGATTGTCCCGCTGAAGGCTGCTGCTCCCATCAGGAATGAGTTCACAGTTTTTCAACTTTGGTAAGTGCACAAAATAAACTGTTTTTGGTGGCCCATGGTTTCCACTGCCAGGTTATGGAAATTATGGGCCATTGTATTGTGCAGAAAATATTGAATTTAAGATTTATGGATTTTAAAATATGGACATTAACTAAAGATGGCCAACACAGAGAAAACAAGTGGGTTTCCTCTGGGTGCTCTGGTCTCCTCCCACAGTCCCAAGACATGCAGGTTATGTTGATTGGCCATGCTAAAATTGCCCCATAGTGTCCTGAGGTGCATAGGTTAGAGGGATTAGTGGGTAAATATGTAGGGATGTGGGGGTAGCCTGAGTGGGATTATGATCGGTGCAGACTCAATGGGCCAAATGGCCTCTTTCTGCACTGTAGGGATTCTATGGCTAAGGATATAAATTTTGTCACTGGCTTAATTGCCAGTAGATGACAGTGAGAATGGAATCACACCCTGCTCACAGACAAAGATGAGTGAAAGCCATCCAAGAAAGTAATTGCAGTTTCCTATGGGGACAATGGGAGATGGGATTCATCCCAGCACGGATGATATCTGGTGAGCAATGTTCCAGATGGATTTGGGGGTTTTGTCTTCCAGAAACGTATAAAGTCAGGGACAAAAGCAGCTGCAAAGCTTGGTCAGGGTTGACTAGTGCTGGATGTTTAAGTGTGGGACACACATTCTGTCTTCCTCTTCCTCTCCCTCTCCCTCTCTTCTGCTCTCTCTCTCTTTTTTGCGCTCTCTCTCTCTCTCTCTCTCTCTCTCCCTTTCTCTCTCTCTCTCTCTCTCCCTTTTGCGCTCTCTCTCTCTCCCTTTTGCGCTCTCTCTCTCTCCCTTTTGCGCTCTCTCTCTCTCCCTTTTGCGCTCTCTCTCTCTCCCTTTTGCGCTCTCTCTCTCTCCCTTTTGCGCTCTCTCTCTCTCCCTTTTGCGCTCTCTCTCTCTCCCTTTTGCGCTCTCTCTCTTCCTTTTGCGCTCTCTCTCTTCCTTTTGCGCTCTCTCTCTCTCTTCCTTTTGCGCTCTCTCTCTCTCTTCCTTTTGCGCTCTCTCTCTCTTCCTTTTGCGCTCTCTCTCTCCCTTTTGCGCTCTCTCTCTCCCTTTTGCGCTCTCTCTCTCCCTTTTGCGCTCTCTCTCTCCCTTTTGCGCTCTCTCTCTCCCTTTTGCGCTCTCTCTCTCCCTTTTGCGCTCTCTCTCTCCCTTTTGCGCTCTCTCTCTCCCTTTTGCGCTCTCTCTCTCCCTTTTGCGCTCTCTCTCTCCCTTTTGCGCTCTCTCTCTCCCTTTTGCGCTCTCTCTCTCCCTTTTGCGCTCTCTCTCTCCCTTTTGCGCTCTCTCTCTCCCTTTTGCGCTCTCTCTCTCCCTTTTGCGCTCTCTCTCTCCCTTTTGCGCTCTCTCTCTCCCTTTTGCGCTCTCTCTCTCCCTTTTGCGCTCTCTCTCTCCCTTTTGCGCTCTCTCTCTCCCTTTTGCGCTCTCTCTCTCCCTTTTGCGCTCTCTCTCTCCCTTTTGCGCTCTCTCTCTCCCTTTTGCGCTCTCTCTCTCCCTTTTGCGCTCTCTCTCTCCCTTTTGCGCTCTCTCTCTCCCTTTTGCGCTCTCTCTCTCCCTTTTGCGCTCTCTCTCTCCCTTTTGCGCTCTCTCTCTCCCTTTTGCGCTCTCTCTCTCCCTTTTGCGCTCTCTCTCTCCCTTTTGCGCTCTCTCTCTCCCTTTTGCGCTCTCTCTCTCCCTTTTGCGCTCTCTCTCTCTCCCTTTTGCGCTCTCTCTCTCTCCCTTTTGCGCTCTCTCTCTCTCCCTTTTGCGCTCTCTCTCTCTCCCTTTTGCGCTCTCTCTCTCTCCCTTTTGCGCTCTCTCTCTCTCCCTTTTGCGCTCTCTCTCTCCCTTTTGCGCTCTCTCTCTCTCCCTTTTGCGCTCTCTCTCTCTCCCTTTTGCGCTCTCTCTCTCTCTCCCTTTTGCGCTCTCTCTCTCTCTCCCTTTTGCGCTCTCTCTCTCTCTCCCTTTTGCGCTCTCTCTCTCTCTCCCTTTTGCGCTCTCTCTCTCTCTCCCTTTTGCGCTCTCTCTCTCTCTCCCTTTTGCGCTCTCTCTCTCTCTCCCTTTTGCGCTCTCTCTCTCTCTCTCCCTTTTGCGCTCTCTCTCTCTCTCCCTTTTGCGCTCTCTCTCTCTCTCCCTTTTGCGCTCTCTCTCTCTCTCCCTTTTGCGCTCTCTCTCTCTCTCCCTTTTGCGCTCTCTCTCTCTCTCCCTTTTGCGCTCTCTCTCTCTCTCCCTTTTGCGCTCTCTCTCTCTCTCCCTTTTGCGCTCTCTCTCTCTCTCCCTTTTGCGCTCTCTCTCTCTCTCCCTTTTGCGCTCTCTCTCTCTCTCCCTTTTGCGCTCTCTCTCTCTCTCCCTTTTGCGCTCTCTCTCTCTCTCCCTTTTGCGCTCTCTCTCCCTTTGCTCCCTCTCGCTCTCTCTCCCTTTGCTCCCTCTCGCTCTCTCTCCCTTTGCTCCCTCTCTCTCTCTCTCTCCCTTTGCTCCCTCTCCCTCTGCTCCCTCTGCTCCCTCTCGTTCTCATTCCCGCTTGCCCACTTCACCCCTGCCCTCTCCCGCTCTATCGCCCGTCCGCTCCTGCTCCTGCTCTACCCCTCCATCCTCTCCCCTCTCTCCCCTCTCCTCTCTCCGCCCTCCCCCTGCCCTCCCCGCCTCCTCCCACTCTTCCCCTTGCCCTCTCCCGCTCTCGCTCAGATTATTGAGGAAAGGCACGTTAGCTAAGCCACAGCTGAAACAGAAATGAGGCAGTTTCTCAGCCAAACTGCAGAACACTGGAATTGTGGAACTGACTATTCACCTGCTGCAGTTTCATCATGTACTCCTCACAGACAAGTCGAGAACAATTTCATATCCTTATTTTACAACTTACTTTGGATTCATTTATCACTTCTAATCTGTATGAATGAATACGTGTGTGTGTTATCACTTTCTTGCATTTGGTGCTCATTCTTTCCTTAATTCAAGAAAATCTTGTTAAATTGGTTCCTTTTCAACCATAAACATTGGGATGGGAAAATTAGCCTCAAGGGGGTGGTTTCTTTGTTACATTAATCTTGCTGTGACCGGCAGAAGAGGCCAAATAAAGAGAGGAGGTTAGTTTGTCTCTCTCGCAACTTATAACAAATTGGGGGGTGTCATAGCTGGAAGTTAACAAACAGCAGGGTCTCATCCAGGTTAACAATCTGGGGACTCTCATCTGAGCACCAAGTGTAACGGAGGTCATTTAAGGAACAAAACTGGTTGGAGCACCTCGCATTGACGTAGACACCAGAAACAACAAGTCAGCCCTGTCGGCCCTGCAAAATCTTCCTTATGAATATCTGGGAGCTTGTGCTAAAATCCAACTGTCTCTCAGACTAGTCAAGCAACAGTCTGGCACTGTCATACTCATGGAATCATATCTTACAGATAATGTCTCGAACACCCTAGGTATGCCCTATCCTCTCAGCAATATAGACACAGCAGCGGTGTAGGGGCAGAGTGGTATATGTTTGGAAGGAAATTGCCCTGGGATCCCCTTGAGTCTGGGTTCCATGAAAACTCATGACATTAGGACAAACATGGGCAAGAAACAACCCCACCCACCCCCCGCCCCCGCCTCATCTCCCACCCCCGCCCCCGGCTGATGGAAACTGTACTGTGTTGAACAAACTTGGAGGAAGCACAGAGGGTGACAAGGGCAAGAACATATTCTGGTTGGGGGACTTCAATGCCAATCATCAAGAATGGCTCAGAATTACCACCACAGACCAAGCTGGCCAAGTCACTCTTGTTTATTATTAATGATTAAATTACCAGTTATTAAACTCCTGATGAGAGGAGCATGTGTTCACTGCAGTCTGATTACTGCACTAAATGGTAGCTGGGGATTCAGAGACAAATAGCAAAAGCAAAGTTGGAGTGATAAAACACCTACACACACTGTTAAACCTTGTATTCGGTACAATGTCACAAGTTTTTTAAATTGATATGCATTCCTAGTGTATGTTTATCTGAGAGCAGTTGTGAATATGGGATGTGACCATGAGTTCAAAAACATAGTCTTCCATCGGGAAAAAGATACAAAATATGTGCTCATGAATCAACAGACTCGAGAACAGCTGCTGCTATCAGACTTTGAATGGACCTACCTCACATTAAGTTGGTCTTTCTCAACTGCCTAGCCATGACTGTAATGTTGCATTCTGCACTCCTTTCCTTCCCTATGCATGGTATGTTTTGTTTGTAGAGCATGCAAGAAACTATACTTTTCGCTGTATACTAATACATGTGACGAACTAAAAGTTGAATTAATAGGGCAGTCAGACCAGCTACGAGCTGGCAATTTGCCCGTCTGCGTATTGTAAAGTTGGGGAGGGATATAGCACAGTGGATAGCACTGCTGCTTCACAGCTCCAGGGACCTGGGTTCGATTCCTGGCTTGGGTTACTGTCTGTGTGGAGTTTGCACATTCTCTTTGTGTCTGCATGGGTTTCCTCCGGGTGCTCCGGTTTCCTCCCACCGTCCAAAGACGTGCAGGTTAGATTGATTGGCCATGCTAAAATTGCTCCTTAGTGTCCTGAGAAGTGTAGATTAGAGGGATTAGTGGGTAAAATATGTAGGGATATGAGGGTAGGGCCTGGGTGGGACTGTGGTCGGTACAGACTTGATGGACCGTAGGGTTCTATGATTCAATGAATGATTCATTTGTGTGATTTGTTAATATCTTCTTTGCCTCAGAGTTTATTGTTTTCAATGAAGCTATTCCATGGCTTTATATTTATCCAGTCAATGCATCACCCAGCAGAAATTTCAAAAGGTAAGCAAAGGTAAAACGTTTAATGAATTTTAAATGTAATACTTTCTTTCCATCCTGTGGGCTGCCTGCAGGATTTGTGGTTTTCTTGGTAACCTATTACTCATTTTTGCTTTACTTAATTTGGAGAAAACAAAACACTCGGCTGCAGCTGCACTTGATTGGGACACCTATTCCTCAAAAACTTATCTCTTCCAGTTGAATGAATTTATTGTGAGATTGTACCATGTCCTGTTCCGTACCCAGTCAAAGTTCACCTTTGTAGCATTGTCCGCTTAACAGAATTGTAGGATCACTGTATTGCAGAATGAAGCCAATCTGGCCCATCGAGTCTGCAATGGCCAAAATTCCACCCAGGCCCCATTCCTGTAACCCCCGCATATTTACTTTGCTAATCCCCTTAACTCCAGCATCAATTCAACATGGCCAATCAACTTAATCTGCATAACTTTGGACTGTGGGAGGAAACCGGAGCACCTGGAGGAGCCCACACAGACACAGGAAAAATGTGCAAAGTCCACATAGACAGTGACCTGGCCCCTGGCATTGGGAGGCAGCAGTGCTAACCACTCTTTCACCGTGCTGCCCATTTTGCTTGAACTCAAAACCTGGGCATTGCACATGCCTCAATCCACGTTCCATTAGAGAGCCATGTGTTAACTAACTGACTGTGTCACAAGAGGAAGCAACAATCGTTTCCATACGCATTTCAAATTGCATGACCTTGTTAGAGGCACCAAGGTTTTTTGACTGAGTGTGCTGAAGTAGTTATGTGACTGTGAAGAGACTGTGAAGTAACCAGTTCCTCATAGTTTTGGCTCGTGTCAGGGGTTGGGGGGCAGTGGGAGGGGAAGGGGGATGTCCTGCAAAGGCCCAAAATGAAGCAGAGCACAGGGCCCTAATTTGTAAATCTGCTGTTGCAGCTCCAAAAATACACAAGAAGCGTGACAGCATCTAAAACAAAGCACTCTTGATTGACACCACTTCCACAAACATTCATTCCTTCCACTGCTGACATATAGTGGTAGCAGCATGTACCATCTCAAATGCAATGCAGCAACTCACCAAGGTTTCTTGGATAGTATCTTCATGAGCACTGCCATCTAGAAGGACAAGAGCAGCAGATAACTACAAACATCACCAATTGGCAGTTCTCCTTCAAGCCACTCAACATCCTGATTTGGAAATACATTGCTGTTCCTTCACTGTCGCTGGGTCAAAATCCTGGAACTCCTTCCACAACAGCATTGTGAGTGCACCTACACCACATGGACTGCAGCAGTTCAAGAAAGCAGCTCACCACCACTTTCTCGAGGGCAACTGGGGATGGACAATAAATGCTGACCCAGCCAGCAAAGCCCACATCTCATGAAAGAATAAAAAAAACAAAGATATGTACTTAACCCAGTGATGTGACTATTGAATTCTTAGCTGTTGATTAGTATATTTCATGCCAGTTAAACAGTATGTAGAAGCACTATATTCAAAATCAGTTTTGATAATTGGAAAACTGACAGCACATTTGAAATCTACTTTGCTTTCATGTTTCATTTCAACTTCATGATTTTTTTTAAGATCATAGAATCCCTACAGTGCAGGGGGAGGCCATTTAGTCCATTCGGTCTACACCAAGCACAATCCCACCCAGGCCCCATTCCTCATAACCCCACTTATTTACCCTGCTAATCCCCCGACACAAAGTTCGATTTAGCATGGCCAATCAACCTAACCCACATGTCTTTGGACAATGGGACGACACTCATGCAGATTTGGGGCGAATGTGAAAAGTGCACGGACAGTCACCTGAGGCCAGAATTGAATCTGAGTTTCTGGCGCTATGACGCAGCAGTGCTGACTACTGTGTACCCTTCCTGGAAACATTAACGCGTCATTGAGTTAATCACATTGTCCTCAATTGTAAAGTTCAATAGCTCTATAAATCACTTTATTTCTCAATAATATAACATGATAATAATGTCCCCGAATTGCACTGTCAACGTTATTGTTGACAAGCCCTTTCTTGTCTTGGCATTGCTCTCCATAATGTGGGAGCATTCTAATGCTTGACTTGACGCCAGTCATAACACTATAATGTTATTGAAGTAGGGCATGTTAGTAGGGTGGTGAAAGAAGTATATGGGATTTTATCAATTGAGGCATAGATTACAAAAGCAGGGAAGTCATGTTGGAGTTGTATAGAACTTTGGTGGGGCTACAGCTTGAGTAGTGTGTGTGGCTCTGGTCACCACATTATAGGAAGGATGTGATTGGAAGAATGTCAAGGGCATTGGAAAGCGTGCAGTAGAAATTCACCAGGATGCTGCCTGGGGTGGATCATTTAAGTTGTAAAGAGAAGTTGAATAGGCTTGTGTTGTTTTTGTTAGAGCAGAGAAGATTGATGGGTGACCTGACCGAGGCATAGAAGATAATGAGGGGCATGGACAGAACGGATAGGGAGCTTCTGTTTCCCTTAATTGAAGAGTCAGTCATGAGGGGACATATGTTCAAGGTGAGGGGCAGGAGGTTTAGGGAGCATTTGAGGAACATCTTTTTTACCCAGAGTATGATGATGGACTGGAATGGGTTGCGTGGGAGGATAATGGAGGCAGATTTTCTCACATCCTTTGAAAAGTACTTGGTGAGTACTTGGCACATTATAACATTCAGGGCTATGGGCAAAGTGCTGGTCAATGGAATAGGTGAGAGGTCAGGTGTTTCTTGTACATCAGTGCAGGCTCGATAGGCCTTGATCTGTACCGTATGATTGATTCTATGATTATCCTTAACGGAATCGAGGCAGTGTTGGAGTTGGAGGAAAGGGCTTTGGGATGGCAATGAAGTTGGTAAACAGTGGGAAGGGCTTTGGGATGGCACTGTGACATTTTCCTGTTACCAGTCATTGGGCAGCCCAGAGTGGGACAGGAACCCACCAGCTAGTGGCAGGCACCCAATTGAAGTTGTTAAGGAATTACTAACTATGATTTCGAACACTGTTTGGAATTTTGTTCAAGGTACACGGGTCCCATAGAGAGTTAGCAGCTTGTGAGCTGTAATGGGGCAAGAGCACAGTGCAAGGTGATTGACTGAAAGCACAAAGGCTCAGTTACCATTGGAAGGGAATGCAATTCATGTGGAAGGATGGCTGCAGAGGCCAATAACTGAGAGGTTTCTTCCCAGGACTCTTGCAACATAGTCAGATAAGGCAAGTGGATGGCACCCATTGAGGCGGCAAACAGAGATGGGTGTCCTGTATTCAGAATTTGTTTTCTTCAGTTCGGAGGTGAATGAGAGAGAGGAACGGCAGCACTTGGGAAGGCTGCAGCAGGCATGGGGGCACAGCAGCATCAACATGTGCTGGAACACACCACAACAGGATACATAGGGGGCAATAAGACATGCAACAACTGAATGTGCTACTGAGTACACAGGCTCTACACATAATAGTCAAGCAGGTGCCATATACACAAGAGCAAAGGAGTACTTCTGCTCTGTTGAAATCTCGACTTCTGAGTTTGACTTTAATACAAACACACATTAAGACAAGATACTTAACTGACAGATTGTTTTTATTTACTGCTAGCAAGGGGAGAGTCTTGACACAATGGGTCAGAGACACCATTCCACTGGAAAAATAAAACCACCCTAGTTTATACAATTCTGCAGCTCACAGTCAGTTGGACACAAGTCAATCAAAATGACATACTTTATGTATTGATCCAATAGAAAAAATATTGAACCACCCTGATCTATGAGATCATGATACCTCGTAGGATACCCTAATATATCATCCCTAAGCCTGTCCTCTAGTCTCTTAATCAGATATCATGTCTCTATTTTGGTAGCAGCCTCACAAAACATCCTCACTAAAACAGTCTCACGTGGGCATCCTTTAATTGATAAAGGGGGCCCACAAAAACCATTAGTATTTTATGGCCTTGTCAGTGAAGTTAACTGAATCTCTAAGGGATGTGGTCAACTCAACTTGCTTTCAGGATATTCCCTGACTATAGCCCTGATAAGTTTGTTTATTGCCATAATAATGAAACTCATGTTTATATTGCTTTTCAATTTAGTGACTGAGCTTTCTATCACCACCTACAATTTTGAGGGGCGTCATTGTGTTATCATTAATTTTTGTCAGTTCCCAATCAGGCCCCTGCCATAACTCTCTTGTTAGCTTAGACATTAATATCTTTCTGACTCTGCTTTGATGAGAAACTGAAGGCAGCTTCATTAAAACTTACTCTTGTATCAGTTGTTTCTGATAAGGTGTCTGGTGAGGCAATTAAGTGTCCTTTATGGCGTTGTGATCCCAACAGTTGGGTGTTTTAAAGTAACATTTCTAACATCTGTTTGGTATCAAAGGGGCACTCTAACTGTGCATCAAAGTTTCTTTGTTTAACTTCTAAAAGGGTATGGAAGATATAATTATATGTATGGATTAATTAACGGTATTACATGTACCTTTAAAACTACAAAGTATTTAAAATAACAGATAGTAACAATTAGTAACAAACTTGCTCCTTATTGATAAAGTGAATTCTACATCCAAATTGATTAAACAAAAACCCTAGCAGAGTCTGGCAATTTTATAGTAGCCCTTTCTTTTCTATCTTTCTACAGCATTACAACATTATAAGAACTGGAGTCAGGCTTGAGGGGCTTAAGGATTCCTTCAGAGGAACCAGCTACTTTTGTTGATAGGAGGGAGTTTGACTTCCTGAATGTTAGATCGTGTGTAACTACACCAGAAGAAACCTGAGTTGTAGCTAGATTGTGCAGCTGGTCCATACATCTCTGGGTAATTGCAGCAACTCAGTGCTCATTGTTGATGAATTGAGGAGGGGTGGTGCACTCATCTGGTATCCTTTCAATGTCCTGCCATCTTTCGCTCTCCATAGGCGTCACCACCTTCTCCATGCTGGAGGCCACAATCTTATAAGCCGGAGACATGGCACCATTCATGGCATCATTGGACTCCTCCAACATCCATGCATTGGAGTGAACAATTTCTGGGGAAGTCTAATAAATGTCCACATTATTCCTGCTGCTGTTTTCTAAGCGCATACTTCACCTGATGACCCCCTGAGGCTCAGCATCTGCATGGATTGGAGCATTGCTGGGCTCGTTCTCAATCATTTGATGGGCACTAGCCACAGATATCACATCCTGGTCATATGCTCCTGCATGTGTACGACTACATTGACCACTGGAGTCACTCGTTGTAAATGCGTGTCCTGTGTACTGGTATGAGAGTATCTGCACTGGTGGATGACGCACTGAACTGATGTGACAATACATCCTCAGATGGTGCAGCCTCCTCTATGGCCTCTACTGACTCCAGTGGCATCTGCTGCACTGCGCTGGTCTTGAGGGAGAGACAAAAGCAATTAACAACATCCCTGTGTTTTCCCCTTCCTTTGCAGAGTTATAGCTGGGGGAAAGGAAATTATGATGCGATTAGGTGAGATTTAGGATGCACAGGATGTAGAAGGAAACTGCAGGGGATGGGCACAATTGAAATGTGGAGCTTGTTCAAGGAACAGCTACTGTGTGTCCTTGACAAGTATGTACCTATCAGGCAGGGAGGAAGTGGTTGAGAGAGGGAACCATGGTTTACTAAAGAAGTGCTTGTGAAGAGAAAGAAAGAGACTTGTGTCAAGATGAGATGTGAAGAATCAGTTAGGGCGCTTGAGACTTACAAGTTAGCCGGGAAGGACCTAAAGAATGAGCTAAGAAGAGCCAGGAGGGGACATGAGAAGTCTTTGGCAGGTAGGATCAAGGAAAACCCTAAAGCTTTCTATAGGAACGTCAGGCATAAAATAATGACTAGGGTAAGATTAGGGCCAGTCAAGGACAGTTGTGCATGGAGTCTGAAGAAATAGGAGAGGAGCTAAATGAATATTTTTTTGACAGTATTCACACAGGAAAAAAACAATGTTGTCGAGGAGGATACTAAGATACAGGCTATTAGACTAGATGGGATTGAGGTTCATAAGGAGCAATTCTGGAAAGTATGAAAAAAGATAAGTCCCCTGGGTTGGATGGGATTTATCCTAGGATTCTCTGGGAGGTTTGGGAGGAAATTGTAGAGCCTTGGGCTTTGATCTTTAGGTCGTCATTGTCTACAGGAATAGTGCCAGAAAACTGGAGGATAGCAAATGTTGTTCCCTTGTTCAAGAAGGGGAGTAGAGACAACCCTGGTAATTATAGACCAGGGAGAGTTACTTTTCTGGAGGGCAAAGTTTTGGAAAGGATTATAAGAGATAGGAATAATTTGATTAAGGATAGTCAACATGGTTTTGTGAAGGGAAGGTCGTGCCTCACAAACCTTATTGATTCTTTGAGAAGGTGACCAAAGAAGTGGATGAGGGTAAAGCAGTTGATGTAGTGTATATGGATTTCAGTAAAGTAATTGATAAGGTTTCCCACTGTAAGCAATTACAGAAGGTATGGAGGCATGGGATTGAGGGTGATTTAGCGGTTTGGATCAGAAATTGACTAGCTGTAAGAATGATGTGGAGATGCTGGCGTTGGACTGGGGTAAACACAGTAAGAAGTCAGGCTGAGGCCAGAACTCTCCATTCACCTGACGAAGGGACAAACCCCGAAAGCTTGTGAGTTTACTATCAAATAAATCAGTTGGACTTAAACCTGGTGTTGTCAGACTTCTAGCTGTAAGAAAACAGAGGGTGGTAGTTGATGGAAAATGTTCATCCTGGAGTTCAGTTACTAGTGGTGTACTGCAAGGATCTGTTTTCGGGCCACTGCTGTTTGTCATTTTTATAAATGACCTGGATGAAGGCGCAGAAGGATGGGTTAGTAAATTTCCGGATGACACTAAAGTTGGTGGAGTTGTGGACAGTGCGGAAGGATGTTGCAGATTACAGAGGGACATAGATAAGCTGCAGAGCTGGGCTGAGAGGTGGCAAATGGAGTTTATTGCGGAAAAGTGTGAAGTGATTCACTTTGGAAGGAGTAACAGGAAGACAGAGTACTGGACCAACGCTAAGTTACTTAGTAGTGTGGATGAGCAGAGAGACCTCCATGTGCATAGATCCCTGAAAGTTGGCACCCAGGTTGATAAGATTGTTAAGAAGGCATACAGTGTGTTAGCTTTTATTGGTAGAGGGACTGAGTTTCGGAGCCATGAGGTCATGTTGCAGCTGTACAAAACTCTGGTGTGGCCGCACTTGGAGTATTGCATACAGTCCTGGTCACTGCATTTTAGGAAGGATGTGGAATCATTAGAAAGGGTGCAGAGGAGATCTACCAGGATGTTGCCTGGTATGGTGGGAAGGTCTTATGAGGAAAGGCTGAGGGGCTTGAGGTTGCTTTCATTAGAGAGACGAAGGTTAAGAGGTGACTTAATAGAGGCATATAAGATGATCAGAGGATTAGATAGGATGGACAGTGAGAACCTTTTTCCTCAGATGGAGATGGCTAGCACGAGGGGACATAGCTTTAAATTGAGGGCTGATAGATATAGGACAGATGTCAGAGGTAGGTTCTTTATTCAGAGAGTGGTAAGGGTGTGGAATTCCCTGCCTGCAACAGTAGAGGATTCACCAACATTAAGGGCATTTAAATGGTCATTGGATAAACATGTGGATGATATTGGGACAGTGTAGGTTAGATGGGCTTTAGATTGGTTTCGCAGTCGGCGCAACAACGAGGGCCAAAGTGTCTGTATTGAGCTGTAATGTTCTATGTTCTTGCCTGTACATGTTCATGAACTGCATGTGATCATCATGGATCGCAGAGACAGCACAGAAAAGAAAACTGGGAGCAAAGAACAAAGATAAGTACAGCCCTTCAGCCCTGCAAACCTCTGCCGATCATGATGCCCTAACTAAAGAAAAAGACATAAGAACATAAGAAATAGGAGCAGGAGTAGGCCATCTAGCCCTTCGAGCCTGCCCCGCCATTCAATAAGATCATGGCTGATCTGTCGTGGCTCAGTTCCACATTCCTGCCCTCTCCCCATAACCCTTAATCCCCTCGCCTATCAAAAACCTATCTACCCGCGTCTTAAATATATTTAGTGAGGCAGCCTCCACCACTTCAATGGGCAGAGAATTCCAGAGATCCACCACCCTTTGAGTGAAGAAGTTCCTCCTCAACTCCGTTCTAAACTGCCCCCCCCCTTATCTTGAGGCTGTGCCCCCTAGTCCTACTGTCCTTTCTGAGCGGGAAGAGTCTCTCCACCTCTATCCTATCCATCCCATTCATCATCTTATATGTCTCAATGAGATCTCCCCTCATTCTTCTAAACTCTAACGAGTACAAGCCTAGTTTATTCAGCCTCTCCTCATAGCTCAACCCCCTCAACTCCGGTATCAGCCTAGTAAACCTCCTCTGCACTCCCTCCAAGGCCAAAATATCCTTGCGTAAGTGCAGTGCCCAAAACTGCACTCAGTACTCCAGCTGCTGGAGTACTGTGTGCAAATGTCTCTGTCCATATCCTTCTATTCCTTCCCTGTTCATGTATCCATCCAGATGCGTTTTAAATGTTGCTAATGTCCCTGCTTCAACTATCTCCTCTGGCAGTGTGTTCCAGGCACCCATCACTCTCTGCATGAAAAAACTAACCACACATCTCCCTGAAACTTTCCCCCCCTCACCTTGAACCTATGCCCCCTTCTAATTGATACTTCCACTCTGGGGAAAAAGCCTCTGACTAACCAATCTATTTATGCCTCTCGTAACTTTGTAGCCCTCTCTCAGGTCTCCCTTCAGCTTCCATCCTTCCAGAGAAAACAATCACAGCTTAGTCGACATCCTGTCGAACCTTCTTTGCAGTCTTTCAAAAACTTTCACGTCCTCCGGTAATATGGTGGCCAGAACTACTCTCAACACTCCAAATGCGACCAAACCAAGCTTTTATATAGCTGCAATATGGTTTCCCAACCGATGAAGGCAAGGAAAGATTGACATTTGCTGCCATTGCATCTCTCACTTTGCTGGGCCCTCCACACTCACCTTGCCTTTGCAGAAACCTGGCCTATTGTCAGCTATCAAATCCCCACCTGCTTTATAACGGAAAGAAGGGGCACCAACCACTCATTTATCTCTGCTCCTTTGCATTATGATCTCTCTGCCCCTACCATGATACAGAGAAAGAATGTGCTCTTTAGGGAAGGAAATTTGCTATACTTACCTAGTTCTGCTGACATGTGCAGAAGCATAGCAATGTGGTTGACTGTTAAATGCCCTCTGAAGTGGCCTGAAAGCCAGTTCAAGGGCAATTAGTGATGAGCAACAAGTGCTAGCCCATTAATGATGCCCACATCCTCTGAACAACTAAAAGAGAAACAACACCCCTGCCCTACGCTGGTCAAGTGTCTGCATCAACCTCAAGCCATCATTTCACAACCCAGAGCTCTGCTGCATGTGTTCATCAGTGTTTACACTGCAGCAAGTGCTAATGATTGGCCATGGTGTTGTGGTGTGACACTACCCTCCATCCTCATGCACATGTTAATCCTTGTTGAATCCCTGTGCATCCCTCTACTTAGTACCTCTACCTATCCAGCATTGCTGTGCATGGCTATGATTACCATATTGATCATACATGCTGATCATCTTCCCGTATATATGCCACTCACCTTGTTAGCCCTTACAAGGTCATTGAAGTGCTTTTGATCCTGTGATTTTTGAACCAAGTGGCTGTGTTGCGTTGGGGTGAAAAATAGAATCCAGACTATTGAAATTCAGGCCAGACACCAGGAAGGCACTGCGATCTCAGAGATGATTTAAGATAGCTTAGAATTCTTTATCTCTGTGTTGCTCAGAGATTGTGTTAGCCAGAAGACAATTTCAGAGAAATCTTCCATCTTTTACATTCTTTAGCTCAAAATTGTTTTTAAACAGAAATTCCTTCAATTCCAGAGGCTCTTTACCTTAGAGATGTGAATGAGCACCTACCCTCTACTTAGTACCTCTACCTGTCCTGTTTCTCTACCCTAACCCTGGTAATACAATCAATAAAAGCAAAAGAGAAAATGCTGGAAAATCTCAGCAGGTCTCGCAGTATCTGTAGAGAGAAAAGAGCTGACGTTTCGAGTCCAGGTGACCCCAGTGGCATGTTACACTTGATTGGCACCCCTTCCATGAACATTCACTCCCTCCACTGCCGACATACAGTGACAGCGGCATGTACCACCTCCAAAATGCAATGCAGAAACTCACAAAGGTTTCTCGGACAGCATCTTCCAAACGAGCACTACAATTTAGAAAGACAAGAGCAGCAGATACCTGGGAGCATCGCCAACTGGCGGTTCTCCTTCAAGCCATTCCTGACTTGGAAATACATTGTCGTTCATTCGCTGTTGCTGAGTCAAAATCCTGGAACTCCCTCCACAACAGCATTGTAAGTGTACCTATACCACATGGACTGCAGCAGCTTAAGCAGGCACCTCACCACCACTTTTCAAGGGCAATTGGGAATGGGCAATAAATGTTGGCTCAGCCAGCAAAGCCCATATCTCATGAAAGAATAAAAAAAACAAAAACACATACTTAACCCAATAATGGGACTATTGAATTCTTAGCTGTTAATCAGTATATTTCATGCTAGTTAAACAGTATGTACAAGCACTATATACAAAATCAGTTTTGATAATTGGCAAATTGGCAGCACATTGAAATCTACTTTGCTTTCATGTTTCATTTCAACTTCATGATTTTTTTAAAGACCATAGAATCCCTACAGTGCAGGGGGAGGCCATTTAGTCCATTGGGTCTACACCAAGCACAATCCCACACAGGCCCTATTCCCCATAACCCCACATATTTACCCTTCTAATCCCCCTGACACAGAAGTCAATTTAGTCAATCAACCTAACCCACACATCTTTGGACAATGGGAGAACACTCATGCAGATATGGGGCGAACCTGAGGCTGGAATTGAACCTGGGATTCTGGCGCTATGAGGCAGCAGTGCTAACCACTGCACACCCTTCCTGGAAACATTAAGATATAGCTGAGTTAATCACATTATCCTCAATTGTAACATTCAATAGCTGTGTCATCACTTTAACTCTCATAATAATCATTTCCTCAAATTGCACTGTCAACGTTATTGTTGACAAGCCCTTTCTTGTCTTGGCATTGCTCTCCATAATGTGGGAGCATTCTAATGCTTGACTTGACGCCAGTCATAACACTATAATGTTATTGAAGTAGGGCATGTTAGTAGGGTGGTGAAAGAAGTATATGGGATTTTATCAATTGAGGCATAGATTACAAAAGCAGGGAAGTCATGTTGGAGTTGTATAGAACTTTGGTGAGGCTACAGCTTGAGTAGTGTGTGTGGCTCTGGTCACCACATTATAGGAAGGATGTGATTGGAAGAATGTCAAGGGCATTGGAGAGCATGCAGAAGAGATTCACCAGGATGCTGCCTGGGGTGGATCATTTAAGTTGTAAAGAGAAGTTGAATAGGCTTGTGTTGTTTTTGTTAGAGCAGAGAAGATTGGTGGGAGACCTGATTGAGGTGTAGAAGATAATGAGGGGCATGGACAGAATGGATAGGGAGCTTCTGTTTCCCTTAATTGAAGAGTCAGTCACGAGGGGACATGTGTTCAAGGTGAGGGGCAGGAGGTTTAGGGGGCATTTGAGGAAAATCTTTTCTACCCAGAGTATGATGATGGACTGGACTGAGCTGCCTGGGAAGATGGGTGTGGCAGATTGCCTCAGATCTTTTAAAAAGTACTTGGATGAGCGTTTGGCACATTATAACATTCAGGGCTTTGGGCAAAGTGCTGGTAAATGGGAATAGGTCGGAGGTCAGGTGTTTCTTGTACATCAGTGCAGACTTGATGGGCCTAGATCTGCACTGTATGATTGATTCTATGATTATCCTTAACTGAATCGAGACAGTGTTGGAGACAGAGGGGAAGGCTTTGGGATGGCGATAAAGTTGGTTAACAGTGGGAGAATGCATTGGGATAGCACTGTGACACCATTGGGTGATTGGGCAGCCCAGAATGGAACAGGAATCCACCAGCAAGTGGTAGGCACCCACCTGAAGTTGTTAAGGAATTACTAACTATGATTTTGAACAGCGTTTGGAATTTTGTTCAAGGTACACGGGTCCCACAGAGATTTAGCAGCTTGCAAGCTGCAATGGCGCGATCAGGTACCTCTGTCCTCCATCTCAGACTAGCACAGCCGGAGAGCTCTTCACTTCTTTCTTGAAAAGAGGCCTGAACAATTCCCATCCACCACCACTCTTATCCTACTGACTGAACTCGTTCTATCTCTCAACAACTTCTCCTTAAACTCATCCCATTTTCTCTAAATCAATGGAGTAGCCATGGTTACCTGCATAGGTCCTAGCTACCCTTGTCTTTTTATGGGGTACTTGGAACATTCCTTCTTCCAGGCCTACCGAGGCCCACTCCCGTTACTCTATTACCAGTACGTCAATGACTATTTTGGTACTGCTTCCTGCCATCGTCCAGACCTCAAAATTCAACAACTTCACTTCCAGTTTCCGCTCCTCCATTGCCTTCACCTGGTCCATTTCAGACACTTCCCTTCCCTTCCTTGACCTTTCTGTCTTCATTTCTAGCAATAAACTATCTCAGCTCCTTCACCTCCATCGCATTTGTTCTGATGATGCCACTTTCCAAAGTAGTGCTTTTAATATGAGCTCCTTTGTCCTCAACCATGGATTCCCATCTACAGTTATCGATAGGGCCCTCAACAGCATACAGTCCATCTCCCGCGCCATGACACTCACCCCTTCCCTTCCCTCCTAGAACAAATATAGAGTCCCACTTGTGCTCACATTTTACCCCACCAGCCTCTGCATGCAAATCCTCCACCATTTTCGCCAACTCCAGTGTGATGCCACCACCAAACATATATTCCCTTCACTCCCTCTGTCAGCATTCCACAGAGACTGTTCCCTCTCGGATAACCTAGTTCACTCCTCCACTATACCCAATACCTCTCTGTCATGGCACCTTCCCATGCAATTGCAGAAGGTATAACACCTGTCCCTTTACCTCGTCTATGTTCACCATCCAACGTCCAAAACATCCATCCTAGATTAAGCAGTGTTTCACTTGCACCTTTTTCAATTTACTGAACAATCCTGGGTGTACCAAGAATTACACAAACAATCAGTTTGTTTATCAGTAGGTTTTGGCATGTTGGTTCCTTAGATGTACGAGAAGATGCATATAGTCACAACCCTGTCCTTCATTGACAGAAGGAGTATATCCACACATTGGAGGAAATTGCGAGGCATCTTGAAGGGAATTGCTTGATAGGGCAGACGCAACACGGTTTCATTAAAGGGAAGTTGTGTCTGACAAATTTACTGGAGTTCTATGAGGATGTGTCTAGGGCGGTGGATAGAGGAGAGCCGGTGGATGTGGTCTTTCTGGATTTTCAGAAGGCGTTTGATAAGGTACCTCACAAGAGGTTACTGCAGAAGGTCGAGGGACATGGAGTTGGGGGTAGGGTGTTAGCGTGGATAGAGGATTGGTTGTCAAATAGGAGGCAGAGAGTGGGGGTCAATGGGTGCTATTCGGATTGGCGGTTGGTGACTAGTGGGGTGCCCCAGGGGTCGGTGCTGGGGCCTCAGCTATTTACCATTTATATAGATGATCTGGAGGAGGGAACCGAGTGTAGGGTGTCGAAATTTGCTGATGACACCAAGATTGGGGGAAAGGCAAATTGTGCGGAGGGTGTGGAGAGTCTGCAGAAGGATCTAGATAGGCTGGGCGAATGGGCCAGGAAATGGCAAATGGAATTTAATGTTGGCAAGTGTGAGGTGGTCCACTTTGGTAGGAAGAATGGTAGGAAGGACTATTACTTATGTGGCGAAAAACTGCAGCAGGCGACGGTGCAGAGGGACCTCGGGGTCCTTGTGCATGAGTCGCAAAAACCCAGCCTGCAGGTGCAGCAGGTGGTCAGGAAGGCGAATGGGATGCTGGCCTTCATAGCGAGGGGGATTGAATATAAAAGTAGGGAGGTCTTGCTGCAGCTGTATAGGGCATTGGTGAGGCCGCAGCTGGAGTACTGTGTGCAGTTTTGGGCGCCGCACCTGCGCAAGGATATTTTGGCCTTGGAGGGAGTGCAGAGGAGGTTTACTAGGCTGATACCGGAGTTGAGGGGGTTGAGCTATGAGGAGAGGCTGAATAAACTAGGCTTGTACTCGTTAGAGTTTAGAAGAATGAGGGGAGATCTCATTGAGACGTATAAGATGATGAATGGGATGGATAGGATAGAGGTGGAGAGACTCTTCCCGCTCAAAAAAGACAGTAGGACTAGGGGGCACAGCCTCAAGATAAAGGGGGGGCGGTTTATAACGGAGTTGAGGAGGAACTTCTTCACTCAAAGGGTGGTGAATCTCTGGAATTCCCTGCCCGTTGAAGTGGTGGAGGCTGCCTCGCTAAATATTTTTAAGAAGCGGGTTGATGGGTTTTTGATAAGAGAGGGGATTAAGGGTTATGGGGAGAGGGCGGGAAAGTGGAACTTAGCAGCGACAGATCAGCCATGATCTTATTGAATGGTGGGGCAGGCTCGAAGGGCCAGATGGCCTACTCCTGCTCTTATTTCTTATGTTCTTATGTTCTTTTACAACTATACAAACGCTTGGAGGACAGCCATTCTCTGGTTCAGTACCCATGGCAATGCTTTGACCAATCAGAGTTGAGCTGCCTGGTTAGAATTTAAACAAATATTTGGCAGTTAACTGTCACAATGTTTTGCTTGTACTACAATTCTTTAGGGGTTGTTGATGTTCTGAACGTAACATCTATGGATTTTATTTTCAGCTTCTTAAAAAATATTTTGGTTTGAATTTCTGTTTGTGAGAAAATTGGCGGTTAAGGCACTTTACAGCTGCTTATGAGAAACCACAGTTAAAGGATAAAAGCAAATTACTGCAGATGCTGGAATCTGAAACCAAAAGAGAAAACACTGGAAAATTTCAGCAGGTCTGGCAGCATCTGTAAGGGGAGAAAAGAGCTGATGTTTTGAGTCCAGATTACCCTTTGTCAAAGCTTTGGGTTTGTCAAAGAGTCACCTGGACTCAAAACGTCAGCTCTTTTCTCTCCTTACCGATGCTGCCAGTTAATGGTTTTATGACTTGAAGTTGCTTGAGAATCTGTATTCAGCAGCTCCGTGATGAAAGAAACAGCTGCAAAGTATTTGAGCTTAGACTATCTTTTAAACAAAACCCCTGCTTTAACTTAACCAAAAGCAGAAAATGCTGGAAAATCTCAACAGGTCTGACAGCATTTGTGAGAAAGGATAGAGGTAACATTTCGAGTCTGGATGACCCTTCATCAGAGCTGGTTGACTCTTAGCTGTTCTCTGAAATAACCTCACAAGCTATTCAGCTTTATCAACCTATTATAGAGAAAATTGTAGGATGGTATAGCTATGCCACATGAACTGCAGCAGTTCATGATGGTATCTGACCACCACCTTTTCAATGGCAATTAGCATTGGGCAATAAATACTGCCCTTGCCAATGATGCCCACATCCTAAAAATGAATATAAAGAAACATCATCTGACTCCACCGTCAGTTCATCTGCTATTGAAACTCCCATCCATAATTTTATTATCTTTAAACTCAACTATTCCAAGGCTCTCCTGGATGATCTCCCAACTTCCATACCACATAAGATTGAGCTTATTAAAACTATGCTGTCTATATTCTGACTCTCAATAAATCACATTCATCCATTGCTACTGGCTGACTAACTTGCATTGTCTTCCTTTCTTTCAGTGCCTTTATTTTAAAATGACTGTCCTTCTTGCAATTGGATCCTGATGAGTGCAAGACAAAAAGTTTCATCAGCATGTCCCTTTGGTCAGCAGTAAGCAAGTTCATTACACCAAATGACTCACTTTATTTGGCTTCCTGCCAGTGCTGGGTGGGTTGCCATAACACCTGCTGATTTTAGTTTGGGAAAAGCAGTTGAGGATGGCATTATGATGAGGAGCTGACCCGGCACTTACCCTTTCCAATTATCTCATGCACTTGCCTCCAAAATTGCCTCCAGCTCTGAGGAAAATCCAGATTAATGTGTAACTTACAGGATAGCATAGACAAAGAATTTGTCTGGAGTGAGACACTGAGCAAGGACTGGGGAAAGGGTAGCACAAGAATCAGCTCACGGGAGTGTTAGATCACTGGGTTGTGCTGTGCGCACTCAGAACAGGACTTCGATAGGCCAGGTTGCAGACAAAGACTGAAGGCTGTATTTGTCCACATACTTGGTGCATTTTGGTGATTGCCAGCAAAACGGCACCCAAAGTCAAGGAGCATGAAGTAGTCCAGCGTACTATTCCAGGAACAGGGCTTGTCACAGAGTTTGGATCCTATTTAACATGAACTAGTAGCTATTGGATAGGATCTACAGGCATTTAGAGATTCAAGGACTGAGTAGGGACAGTCAGCGTGGCTTTGTGAGTGGAAAATCATGTCTCACAAATTTAATTGAGTATTTTGAAGGGGTAACCAAGAAGGTAGATGAGGGCAGTGCAGTTGATGTTGTCTACATGGACTTTAGCAAGGCCTTTCACAAGATTCCACATGATAGGTTGTTGCATATAGTTAAATCTCACGGGATCCAGGATGAGGAATCTAAATGGACACAAAATTGGCTTGTTGACAGAAGCCAGAGGGTGGTTTTAGAGAGATGTTTTTCAAATTGGAGGCCTGTGACCAGCGGTGTGCCTCAGGGATCAGTACTGGGCCGACTGTTATTTGTCATTTATATTAATGATTTGGATGAGAATATAGGAGGCATGGTTAGTAAGTTTGCAGATGATACCAAGATTGGTGGCATAGTGGACAGTGAAGAAAGTTATCTCGGATTGCAATGGGATCTTGATCAATTGGGCCAGTGGGCTGACGAATGGCAGGTGGAGTTTAATTTAGATAAATGCGAGATGATGCATTTTGGTGGATTGAACCAGGGCAGGAGTTACTCAGTTAATGGGAGGGCATTGTGAAGAGTTACAGAACAAAGTGATCTAGGGGTACATGTTCATAGCTCCTTGAAAGTGGAGTCACAGGTGGACAGAGTGGTGAAGGAGGCATTCAGCATACTTGGTTTCATTGGTCAGAACATTGAATATAGGAGTTGGAACGTCTTGTTGAAGTTGTACATGACATTGGTGAAGCCACATTTGGAGTACTGTGTGCAATTCTGGTCACCCTATTATAGAAAAGATATTATTAAACTAGAAAGAGTGCAGAAAACATTTACTAGGATGCTACTGGGACTTGATGGATTGATTTATAAGGAGAGGCTAAATAGACAGGGATTATTTTTCTCTGGAGCGTAGAAGGCTGAGGGGTGACCTTATAGAGGTCTATAAAATTGATGAAGGGCCTAGACAAGGTAGATAGTCAACGTCTTTTCCCAAAGGTAGGGGAGTCTAAAACTAGAGGGCATAGGTTTAAGGTGAGAGGGGAGAGATACAAAAGTGTCCGGAGGGGCAATTTTTTCACACAGAGATGGTGAGTATCTGCAACAAGCTGCCAGAGGTAGTCGTAGAGGCGGGTACAATTTTATCTTTTAAAAAGCATTTTGATAGTTACATGGGTAGGATGGGTATAGAGGATAGGGGCCAAGTGTAGGTAATTGGGATTAGCTTAGGGGTCTTTTTAAAAAAAAAAGTGCGGCATGGACAAGTTGGGCCGCAGGGCCTGTTTCCATGCTGTAAACCTCTATGACTCCATTTCCACCAATATATGAGAAGTGAGCCATTATCCAGTCACTGATGGGTACGCTTCAGCTTTAATTACAACTTGCCAGCGACTGAGTGCTGCAGAGGAAGCCCAGATTATTTTAGGCTGCTCTATGCTGCTGTGGTCATGCTCAAAGCCTAATGATCCCCAAAAGTGGGTGCTACAGAGCTCAATTTTGCAGTTTAAGTCCTTCCCCATCTCAATGCACTAGACCCCTGGACGATGCAGCTCACAGGGAGGTCAAATAGCCCATTGTGCCTGTGTGAGTTCTTTGGAACACCTACACAATTAGTCCCATTCCCTACTGTTACTTTAACACCCTGTAATTCCCCTCCTCAAATATTTATGCTACTCTTTTTTTGAAAATTGATATTGAAGCTGCTTCCACCTTTCAAACACTTGCTTACTAATAGGTGATGAATATGTTTTAAATGTTTTGAGACAATATATACTGCCAACTTGAATTCCTTTACAATATTTCAGATGAAAAATGGGTGAAGTTCCTTCAGAGGAAACATTCTATATTGGCAGTCATCCATTCCTCATCTCATCCATGCTGAAACTTGCTGAAATGGTTTGTTTTTTGTAAAGCGAATCTGATTTCTCCCATAGATAAATTGGAGACTGAACGTGTTTTCTACATATTGCAGTCACTGTAGCATCGTGCACAACAGAATGGGCACAAGAATCTTGCTGTTTTTCCTTCTCACAGTAAGTAAAGCATTCTGATTTTATATCATGATTTTTGCAGGAAAATGCATTTTAGGAAGAAACATGTAAGTAGAATTAACGCAAAAAAGATGAAAACATCATTTGCAGTTGCATTAGGATTTTAGCTCAAGCTGATAACTACTGGTTGGTAAAGTCGATTATGATTTTATGTATTTATTTATACCACTGGGTCAACAATGGCATTATCCATGGAGTGTTTAGAATAATAGTAATCACAAAGAAGGATCTGTCGATGAACTAGTCTGCAGGTGTCATTGAAAAGTTACTATTTTTTTCTTTATTATCCTGTATCTACATTTATAATGGAAGCTACCTATGTAAATCTAACATGCTGAAAATCTTTCTATTAATAGTTGTATTTAAGGCTTTGGACTGGGGAACAGTGTAACATATCATTGAACAGAATAGAATAGAATCCTTACAATGCAGAAGGAGGCCATTCAGTCCATCGAGTCTGCAGCGACCTCAATCCCACCGAGGCTCTATCTCCTTGACTCCATGTATTTACCCTGCTAACCCTGACACTAGCATGGCCAATCAATCTAACTCGCACATCTTTGGATTATGGGAGGAAACCAGAGCACCTGGAGGAAACCCACACAGACATGGGGAGATCATGCAATTCCACATAGACAGTGACCCAAGGCAGGAGTTGAATCCAGGTCCCTGGTGTTGTGAGCAACAGTGCTAACCACTGTGATAATAACATAGAACATTACAGCGCAGAACAGGCCCTTCGGCCCACGATGTTGCGCCGACCAGTTAAAAAACAATGACCCACTAATCTAAACCAATCCCTTCTCGTCCATAAACCTATCCACGGATCTCTTAAACGCAATAACTGCAAGAACAGCCTGACAAGTTCAGAGAGGCAGTTATACAGTAAATAGGGAATAGACATAGGGAAATAGGGGCATAGCAGAAAACAATGAAATGAACTTCCAATATACCCAAGCTTTCCAGTATCTCAGATAATAACAATAATATCTCAGATAATAATACTCCTTTCTTAGTTCCATACAATTAAGTGGATAAGCTTCTTAGTTTTTTAAAATATTTTAATTGCCAATTATCCTTTTGAGCTGGGTTGGCAAGTGGTTCAGGCAATACAAATTCCACCTCGTAGTGTTAAATGGCAAAGACCTTTGTTGATTTGTATTGCTTTCCAGCCATATTTTTCATGCATGTTGAACTTAATAACCATTTCTAATGAGTACTAAACTGACTCTGACTTGGGTTCTTCAATGTCTGTATATGTGCTTCAGTCGTTAAATAAAATATCATGGATGCAATCTTACTGCCCATGCACACCACACTACCGCTGCATCAAAGTCGGAGAATTTGGCGGCCAGCCAAACCTCCATTCACTGCAATGGGATAGGGAAGTCCCACTGGCATGAACAGTGGTTATATTCTGGAGAATGGGTATATTGTGTTTTTCATCATTAAAGTGCAAGCCTTCAGCAAATTTGGCATGATGAGGGTGAGTGCCTATCCACAATAGGCTGGAATTCTACCAGAATTGGGGTGGACGAGACTCACAGAATGGTTTGTCCATTAGCTTCAGGTGGAACCTAGGGTGAGCGAGGCAGGTAAATTCTGGCAATGAAGTTGAAGGTTGACTGACTCATTTGCCTTTGTCACACTTGTGGTTACTGCCAAATATTTCAAATTGCCAGATAAAGCCATTGATAGTACTTGCCTCTTTCAAATTTGATGGAAGATTTGATTAAAATAGTGGATCCTTTGTCCCCCCTGCCCCAAAGCCAGAAATTCCCACCCAAAGTCAACGGACCTATAGTCTGACAAATTTTCTGTGCCAGCCGCAATGATTCCCCCAGTGACGGGATCAGAAAATGTCCTTCATTTATCAGATTCAAAGTTTATGCACGTTTCTCTGCTAGTTCGCAAGCAATTTCCTCCTCATTAACTTGATGCTGGTGGCCTCTGTTATGTATGTGGGGTGGGGTAGCTCCTTTAAGGGAATAGGTCAGGTGATCCTGGGTGTGGGGTGACCTGCCATGAGATGTAATTGTAGATTGGAATGTTTTTTTAAACTCATTCGTGAGATATGGATGTCACTGGTTCGCCAGCATTTTTTGACTATCCCTAGTTGCCTGAGCGCAGTTGAGAGTCAACCACATTGCTGTGGCTTTGTTGTCACATGTAGGCCAGACCAAGTAATGATGGCAGATTTCCTCCCTAAGGGGCATTAGTAAACCAGGTGGGATTTTTTTGACCATCAACAATGGTCATTATTAGATTTTTAATTCCAGATATTTTGATTGTAATCAAATTCCACCATCTGCTGTGGCGGGATTTGAACCCGGGTCCCCAGAACATTAATTGAGTTTCTGTATTAATAGTCCAGTGATAACACACTTGGCCAGCACCTCCCCAGTTTGGAGTGTGTAAAACCTGCAATAAATACCTTTGTTCCCTGACATTTATCTGTGGGGTGAGTTCTTGAAGATAAAACTCAGTAGTAGAGAATTTAACAATCTCCTACTCAATGGCCTCGAATTTGCCAAATTTTCTCTCATCCTTTCATCCCGTTTGCTCTTTGTTCACTCTTTTTTGCATCTGCGATGTTCTTCATTCTATATCAATCAAACTTTGTTTGAAGTTCAATTTTTTACTTATACTTCTCCTTTGTCTTTTCTAATCTCTTTAATTTAAATTGAATTCTATTTAAAAAAAACAATTTCTGTTCAGTTTGTTTTTAAATGTTAAATAACAGGACACTTAGAAATATGAACATGATTAGATAAAGTCAACATGGATTTACGGAAGGGAAATCATGTTTGACAAATCCCCTAGAGTATTTTGAGGACATAACTAGTAGAATAGAAAAGGGTGACTATTGAATGTCATATATTTGGATTTTTAAAAAGTTTTTGATGAAGTCCTTTGTAAGAGGTTGGCATGCAAAATTTAAAGCACGTTGGATTGGAAGTAATTATTGTATGGATTGAGAACTGGTTAGCAGACAGAAAACAAAGAGTAAGAGTAAATGGGTCTTTTTTAAAGTGGCAGATGGTGACTAGTGGGGTCCTGCAGGGATCAGTGCTCAGGCCCCAACTATTCATGATATACATCAAGAATTTGGAGAAAGGAACCAAATGTAATTTTTCCAAGTTTGCTGACAGCATGAAACTTGGTGAGAATTTGAATGGTGAGGAGAATGTTAAGAGGCTTCACGATGGTTTAGATAAGTTGAATGAGTGGGCAAATACAGGGCAGATGCATTATAATGTCGAAACAAAATGGCAAAGTATTATTTAAACCGTGATAGACTGAAAAATGTTGACATACAAAGGGATGTACACCAGTCACTAAAAGCAAGCATGCAGGTACTGCAAGCAGTTAAAAAGGTATGTTGGCCTTCATTGCAAGAGGACTTGAGTGCAGGAGCAAAGATACCTTGCTGCAGCTGTACAAGATCTTGGTGAGACCACACCTGGAATATTATGTGAAGTTTTGGTCTCCTTGTCTAAGAAAGGATATACTTGCCACAGAAGGGGTGCAGCAAAGTTTCAGCAGACTGATTCTTGGAATGGCAGTATTGTCATATGAGGAGAGATTGGATCAACTGGAACTATATTGACTAGAATCTGGAAGAATGAGAGGGGAGCTGATCAACACATAAAATTCTGACAAGGCTGGACTGACTGGATGCAAGGGTATAGTTTCTTCTGGCTGAGGGTCTAGAACAAGTCTTAGGATATGGGATCGTCCATTTAGGAGATGAGCAGAAACCTTTTCACTCAAAGCCTCGTGAACCTGTGGAATTCTCTACCACAGAAGGCTGTGGGGGTCAAGTCACTGAATATATTTAAGATGAAAGGAGATATGTTTCTAGACTCTGAAGATGACAAAGGTTATGGGGAGAGTGCAGAATTATGGCATTGAGATAAGGGATCAATAATGATCGTATTGAATGGTGGAGCAGGCTCGAAAGGATGAATGGACTATTCCTGCTCCTATTTTCAATGTTTTTATATTTCTATTTTCAAACACTTCTGTCAAATCCACACCACAGTTTAGTACAGATTATGAGTAGCTGTTGACATTTGACACAGTGATTATGTTTCTGAGCTAATAATCCAGGAAAATAATTCAAATCTTAACCATGGCTGTTTTAGAATTTGAATTCAGTTAAAAAATGGTTGTTGGGTTGCTGTAGTTTTATAAATCCAACTGGGTCCAATAATGGAAACGTAAACCAGTCCAGTGCTGTTGTTTTTCCTGTGACTTTAAACCCACACCATGCAATGTAGCTAACTTTAAGTAACCTCTGACTCAGTTTAGGAAGCCTCTTAGTTGTAGCAAACTGATAGAACAGATTGGAAATGTACAATAAATGGCAGAACCCTTAAGAATATTGATAGGCAATGGAATCTGGGTGTACGTGTACACAGAGTGGTAATGCAGGTGGAGAAGGTAGTCAAGAAGGCATATAGCACGTTTGCCTTTATCGGCCAGGGTATTGAGTTCAAAAATTGGCAAGTCATGTTGCAGTTTTATAGAATCTTAGTTAGGCCGCACTTGGAATATAATGTTCAATTCCGGTTGCCGCACTACCAGAAGGATGTGGAGGCTTTGGAGAGGGTACAGAAAAGATTTACCAGGATTTGCCTGGTATGGATGGCATTAGCTATGAAGAGAGGTTGGAGATACTTGGTTTGTTCTCACTGGAGCAACGGAGGTTGAGGGGCAGCCTGATAGAAGTCTATAAGATTATGAGAAGCATAGACAGAGTGGATAGTCAGGGGTTTTTCCCAGGGTGGAAGAGTCAATTACTAGGGTTTAAGGTGCATGGGGAAAAGTTTAAAAGAGACGTACGAGGCAAATTTTTTACACAGGGAGTAGTGGGTGCTGGGAACTCTTTGTCGGGGGAGGTATTGGCAGCAGATACAGTAGTGACTTTTAAGGGGCGGCTTGACAAGTATATGAATAGGATGGGAGTAGAGGGATATGGTCGCTGGAAGGGTCGAGGGTTTTAGTTAAGTTGGGCAGCATTGTCGGTGCAGGCCTGGAGGGCCGAAGGGCTGTTCCTCTGCTGTAATTTTCTTTGTTCTTTGTTCTTTAACAGGAGGTACAGTGGGGACTAACCCTGGCTTTCCAGAAGAAGTCACAGTCAATGAAGTAGATCATTAAACAGTACTTGTCCAGATAAATGAACAGATTTGAGAGTACTACACCATTTTTCATGGTTGGAAAGACTCTAAAGAAATATTTGAAATTTTACCTGTTTTACCAACAGTTTGGTATTAATTTTGCAAATTCCTCTTGTAAGATTACGGGCTTTGAGGCCAAAGATACCTAATTAGGCAGTTGATTATTTATAAATAATTTTAAGATAGTTTATGAAGAAACAACAGTTTGATACTGATGAATTGATTAAACAGAAGAAGTATACAGCCTGTGACAGTTAAAAGCAGTTTACTGATCCCTGATGATGGACAAATTGTTGATACAGAGTGGTCTTTTTCTCCTTACCAGTTTTAAGGATGGCAGCTGATGGTGAGCACTGCAACCACACAATGACACCCCTTGACAGTGTGCCTGAGCACTTGTTAATATAGATTCTTTTCTGGGAGCTGGTAACTTAGTCAGTGTCAAAGATCCATCCAAACTATTCTGATCAATAAATACATGACGAGTGTCAGGATGGTTACCACCTTGCCCATATGTCACCCTGTGGGGGTCCATTTTTTATTTTATACCATGCTGAGGGTCATATCCTGGTCCTTTCTAAACACTTACTTGGATATGGGGGGACACAAAGCACCAATCTACCAGCTTAGGAATGTCAACATGGTAACCCGGACTAAGTGACCCTGTTGTTTCCAGGCACTGTTTAGACTAAGAACAAAGAAAATAACAGCACAAGAACAGGCCCATCGGCCCTCCAAGCCTGCACTGACCTTGCTACCCGAGTTAACTAAAACTCCCTACCTTCTGGGGACCATATCCCTCCATTACCATCCTATTCATGTGTTTGCCAAGATGCCCCTTAAAAGTCACGACTGTATCTGCTTCCACTACCTCCCCTGGTAACAGGTACCAGGCACCCATATCCTCTGTGTAAAAAATCTGCCTCGTACATCTCCTTTCAACCTTGCCCCCTCGTACCTTAAACCTGTGCCCCTTAGTAAGTGACTCTTTCACCCTGGGAAAAAGCTTCTGACTATCCAGTCTGTCTATGCCTCTCATGATCTTATAAACTTCTATCAGGTCACCCTATAACCTCCATTGTTCCAGTGAGAACAAACTAAGTTTCTCCAACTTCTCCTCATAGCTAATGCCCTCCATACCAGGCAACATCCTGGTAAATCTTTTCTGTACCTTCTCCAAAGCCTCCACATCCTTTTGGTAGTGTGGCAACCAGAATTGAACTCTGTATTCCAAGGGCAGCCTAACTTAGGTTCTATAATGCTGATCATGAACAACTTTTAAACTCAATGCCCCAGCCGATGAAGGCAAGCAGGCTGTATATCTTCTTGACTACCTTCTCCACCTGCATTGCCACTTTCAGTGACCTGTGTACACATACACCCAGATCCCTTTGCCTATCAATACTCTTAAGGGTTCTGCCATTTACTGCATATTTCCTATCTGTGTTAGACCTTCCAAAATGCATTACCTCACATTTATCCAGATTAAACTCCATCTGCCATCTCTCTGCCCAAGTCTCCAACTGATCGATATCCTGCTGTATCCTCTGATGGTCCTCATTGCTATCCTCAAATCCACCAACTTTTGTGTCTTCCCCAAACTTACTCTGAAACCAGTTACATCTTCCTCCAAATCATTTATATATATATATATTACAAACAGAAACATCTCCAACACTGATCCCTGAGGAACACCACTTGTCATAGCCCTCCATTTAAAAATGTACCCTTCCACTGTTACCCCCTGTCTTCTTTGACTGAGCCAGTTCTGTATCTACCTTGCCAGCTCACCTCTGATCCCATGCGACTTCACCTTCTGCACCAGTCTGCTATGAGGGACCTTGTCAAAGGCCTTACTGAAGCCCATGTAGGCAAATCTACTGCTTACCCTCATCAATCATCTTTGTCACTTCCTCGAAAAACTTGAACACGTTAGTGAGACACAACCTCCCCTTCACAAAACCATGTTGCCTGTCACTAATACATTCACTTATTTCCAAGTGGGAATAAATCCTGTCTCGAAGAATCCCCTCCAATAATTTTCCTACCACTGATGTAAGGCCTGTAATTACCTGGGTTATTCTTGCTACCCTTCTTAAACAAAGGAATAACATTGGCTATTCTCCAATTCTCTGGAACCTCCCCTGTAGTCAATGAGGACAGAAAGATTTCTCTCAAGGCCCCAGCAATTTCCTCCCTTGCCTCTCTCTGTATTCTGGGGTATATCCCATCAGGCCCTGGGGACTTGTCTATCTTAATGTTTCTCAAGAACCCCAATACCACCTCCTTTCTGATCTCAACACGACTCAAACTATCTACACATCCTTTTCCAGACTCATCATCCACCAAGTCCTTCTCTTTGGTGAATACTGACGTGAAGTACTCATTTAATACCTCACCCATTTCCTCTGACTCCAAGCATAGATTCCCTCTATAGTCCTTGAGTGCACCGACCCTCTCCCTGGCTACCCTATTGTGTTTTATGTATGTATGAAAAGCCTTGGGATTTTCTTTAATCCTGCTGGCCAATGCTTTTTCGTGACCCCTTTTAGCCCTTCTTGCTCCTTACTTAAGTTTCTTTCTATTTTCTTTGTATTCCACACTTGCTTCATGTGTTCCCAGCCTCCTAGCTTTGACAAATGTTTCCTTTTTCTCTTTGACTAGGCTTACAATATCTCTCATTATCCAAGGTTCCCAAAACTTGCCATACTTATCCTTTATCCTTACAGGAGTGTGCCAGTCCTAAATCCCTATCAACTTACACTTGGAAGCCTCCCACATGCCAGGTGTGGATTTGCACTCAAAATTCTGCCCCCAGTCTATATTCTTCAGTTCCTGCCTAATATTGTTGTAATTAGTCTTCTTCCAGTTTTGCACATTCACTTAAGGACTACACTTATCTTTATCCATCAGTACCTTAAAGCTTACTGAATTGTGGTCACCGTTCCTGAACTGCTCCCTTATCGAAACATGACTGAGTTCACTCCCCAATACCAGGTTCAGTATAGTCTTTTTCCTAGTTGAACTATCTACATGCTCTTTCAAGTAGCCCTCCTGGATACTGCATACAAACTCTGCCCTAACCACGCCCCCTAGCACTAAGTGAGTCCCAGTCAATATTGGGAAGTTAAAATCTCTCATCGCAACCACCCTATTACATTTATACCTTGCCAAAATCCACCTACAGTTCCTCTATCTCCCACTGGCAGTTGGGTGGCCTATAGTAAATCCCCAAAATTGTGACTACACTTTCCTAATCCTGAGCTCTACCTGTATTGCCTCACTATATGAGCCCTCTGAAGTGTCCTCCCGAAGTACAGCTGTGACGTTCTCCTTAACCAGTATTGCAACTCGCCCCACCCGTTTTACATCTCCCTCTATCCCGCCTGAAAATCTGTATCCTGGAACGTTAAGCTGCCAAACCTGTCCTTCCTTTAACCAAATCTCTGTCGTGGCAGCAACACCAAAATTCCTAGTACTAATTCAAGCTCTAAGTTCATCTGCCTTACCTGTTACACTTCTCCCTTCGAAACAAATGCACTTCATTACATCAGATTCTCTTTGACTAGCAACCCCGCCCTGCCTGCTCTTTCTCCGAGTCTTACAGGCCTTACTCACTGGTTCCCCTTCAGCTAATTCACTTTTGCTTTGGTTCCCATTCTCTTGCCAAACTAGTTTAAATCCTCCTGTGTGACACTAGCAAACCTTCTGGCCAGAATATTTATGCTCTTCCAGTTTAGATGCAACCCTTACTTCTTGCATAGGTCCCACCTGTCCCAGAAGAGACCCCCATGGTCCAGATATCTGAAACCTTTCCTCCTGCACCAGCTGTTTAGCCACGTGTTGAGCTGCACTATCTGCCTATTCCTAGCCTTACTAGCACGTGGCACAGGGGATAACCCTGAGATTACAACCCTAGAGGTCCTCCTTTTTAACTTTCTACCTAACTCCCTAAACTACAGTACCTATGTTGTTAGTACCAATGTGTACCACAACTTCTGGCTGTCCACCCTCTCCCTTCAGAATGCTTTCTGTCCGTTCAGAGACATCCTGGCACCAGGGAGGATCTTTCATGTCCACAGAAACACCCGTCTGCACCCCGAACTATAGAGTCCCCTTTAACTATTGCTCTAGTCCTCTTTGTCCCTCCCTTCTTAACAACAGAGCCAACTGTGGTGCCACTGCTCTGGCTGCTGCTGTTATCCCCTGATAGGCCATCTCCCCCAACAGTATCTAAAATGGTATACTTGTTAGAGAGGGGGATGACCACAGGATATTCCTGCACTGACTGACTGCCTGCCCCTTCCAGCGGTCACCCATCTATCGGCCTTCACTTTGGGTGTGACCACATCTCTAAAGCTTCTATCTATGATGCTTTCCGTCATCTTCATTGTCCTAAGTGCATCCAACTGCTGCTCCAACCTATCCATATGATCTGTAAGGTGCTGCAATTGGGTGCACTTCGTGCAGACATAGTCGTCCGAGATGATGGAAGCTTTATGAGTCTCCCCCATCTCACAAGTGCAGCACGTAATCCCACTGACTGACATTTTGAGCATCAATTAGAGTATTTGAGAAAATTTATAAAACTCTTACCTTCATTTTAGCCTTTTTTTTGGTTGGAGGAACAGGGAGGGAGGGAAACACTACTGTAATGTTTCAGGCATACCGTTCCTTGACACCAGGTCTCCCTTGAACGGGGATTTGCACATGCGGGGGGAATGCATGCACATCTCCCAGAGCTGGTGAAAAGCTGCCCACCAGACCATGTTGGAAACCATCCCGATCGAATCTCTCAACCTGCCAGGATTGGGAGATTCTGGTGAGGTTCAGACTAGCTGCCCACGTTTGGGGAACTAGTGGGAGACCACACCGGAATGAAGGGGAGACAATCGGGGCCCCTCCAGGGGGTCAGGCAGTGAGGGGGGGGGGTGGTGCCCCCTGGGTGTGGGCACCCTGGCAGTGCCAGCCTGTGCCCTGGCACTGCCCAAGGGGCAAAGTGCCCATGTCCAGGGGATACCTTGGCACTGCCCATCAGGCATTGGGCAGTGCCAAGCGGATGGGACCTATTGTTGGCAGGACCTAGGAATGATTGGTGAAGGTGGGGGGGGTCCCACTGACACTCTGCATTGGGATTGGTTTGGGGCAGAGGGAGGGCAGTGATAGGGGTGGGCTGGGCAGGGTGGCCTCTGGGGGGGTGCTGGGGGCATTGCAACTGCTGGGATGGCATCTGAGCATCAGGGTGCTATGGGGTGGGGGGGGTCAGGGCTAGCCTGGGAATCGTTGTGGGGGTGGGGGTGTGGGCTGGAGGGGCAGCAAGAGTCCTGGGCTGGCCAGTGATTGAGCTGGTCAGCAAACAAGAGTTTGACAGTTTGGGGCCATTGCACATGCGCAGAGTTCCAGAACTGTCAGACTCCGGCGCAAATAAGCCCTGCCCTCCCTGAATTTTTAACGAGAATCACGACTGGGACCTTTTCAGTGCACAGAGTGCGGAGGTTTAGGTGAGAAGCTGACCTGTCAGAACTGGCGTGATCTAGACCAATTTTGCCACCAATTCAACACTTTTGGGAGAATCGTGGCCATCTCTTTCCAGAGAGAGAATCAGTACTGCTTCACTCATCTCATAAAGTTTCCACATGAGGCAGAAAATACTTATTGAAGATCTTACTTTCTTACACACTTGCAGTGATAATTGATAAATAATATCAAGGTAAATAGTAATAGTAAATTACCTCCTATTACAATTGGATATTTATTTAAAGTAGCTGTGATAGCTATTTGTCTACTAAGAAAAGCATGTGTCTGCCATGAATCAATCACTTTTTTTGGTCTGGAAGAATTTCTTATGAACATTTACTCCAAATTTTGTCGGCTTCTATCAGGTCTCCCCTCAGTCTCTACCTTTCTAGTGAAACCAATCCTAATTTATTGAACCTCTCCTCATAGCCAACACCCTCGAGACCAGACAACATCCTGGTGAACCTTCCTTGCACTCTCCCCAAAGTTTCCACGTCCATCTGGTGACCAGAACTGCATGTGATACTCCAAATGCAGCCCAACCAAGTTATTCAATAGCCTTATTTCCTCCCCCACTTGTCAAATAGCTACATCTGGATGTTTCCCAGATACATTAGGAACTGCAGACTATGAGCTGTATAAACCCTCACACCAAATACTGCGCTCAGCCACTTTCATTTTTGTCAAAAAACAGCCTTCACTGGGCTACTCGAGCCTATCCTGGACTATCAAGAGTTACAGGATATGGGCAAGATTTTCCACCCACACCCTGCAGCTTATTTTTCTTTCTACAAAATTAGGATCTGAAGACCTGTCTTTTCATGCCCTGGTATGTTTGTGCTTTTAATTTATCTGGAAGTTGTGATTAATTTATCTGGAATTTCCATTTTACTTAAAGGTATTTCATAATAATATTCAATTTGCTCTCAAACACATCCCACACTCAAACACCTCCTGGTGGTTATAGTTCCTTTTTAGTGTTAAATAAAGAGAACCATACATCTAGATTGTGCCTTCCCCAGCTTCAGGATGCACCAAAGCACATTACAGCCATTATAGTACTTTTAAGTGCTTTACTGTTGTAATGTGGAAAAAGCCAGTACAAAGTACTTATTAACAATGCCCATTGTTTTCTGATTGTGATCTACAAATTAACAATCAATTTCTCCCTCTGAACAAATCAGGCCCACATAGAGTAATTTTTATCCCTCCCAAAGACCTCCCCTACTTCCAAATATTTCTAGAAGCTACAGTAAGCTTTGCACACATTTAATGAGTGTAGCACACAGGCTTCCAGAGTTCCAGAAGATAGCTGTACTGGTCTATGCTCAGAATACACAATAAGTCCCAGGGCCTGATAATATGGGCAGCTATCCCAGAATTTATCCACAAGTCTGCAAGAATTTATTATGAATCCAAAAGGCTTGCTTTCCAGTTTTCATTTCTTGGGTCTGTTCTAACCTATTAAGCAGTTTCACAGAAAATGATGACAGATAATAATAATGCAGAGTTAAATAGTAATTTCTTGATTTCAGAACTTCGGCATGCCAGGAGCAGAGGAAGTTATATTACATCGCCAGAAGAGAATGTGGGTTCTAGGTGTTATCAGTATCACAGAAGAAGATGAAGGACCTTTTCCTAAGTTTGCTGTAAGAGTAAGTCACAGTTTTCCACAGAGCTCTTTTCACGTGATTAAATGTAAAATAATCTGGCAACTTTAAGTTGAGTAGATAAATTTGGTGATAACACGCTGATAGCCTTTACATTAATAACTTTTTTTGGCATTTTTAATCTATACTTCAACCATAAAAAGGATATTTGGGTAATAAAAATTGCTAGTCAAGTCCAACAGCTGTGGAGGCAGATAAAGAAATCTATAGTTCAAAGATGAAGCATTGCAGTATTCTAATCTTTAACTGGCTGCTGACGAACTGGAGGTGGCATTAAATGGGATGGCCCTGTTTGACACTCAAGATTATCTTCTTCATTGAACAACATCACAGAATGCTAGGAAAGTGATATAAGAAGAAGGTCAAGAATTTAAATAATTCAAAACCCACCTCCTTACATGCAGTTAGAATTGGGCTGGGTAATTTGAATAGTGTCCTGTTCCAGCTGCTGACAGTATCAATTTGATAGAGCCATGGAAATATAGAAATTCGAAGCAAAGGTAGGCCATTCGGTCCTTCAAGCCTGCTCCACCATTCATTCTTATCATGGCTGGTCATCGAATTCAATATCCTGAACACCCATCCCCCCTTATCCCTAGATCCCTTTAGCCCCAAGCGGTCTATCTAATTTCTTCTTGAAATCAGGCAATGTTTTGGCCTCAACTACTTGCTGTAGGTCGTGAATTCCACGCCCAGGCTAAAGAAATTTCTACCTCACCTCAGTTCTGAAAGGTTTTACCCCTTATCTTAAGCTAGTCCCAATTGTCTGCTTTTGAACCATATCCCTCTATACCATCCTACCCATGTAACTATCTAAATGCTTTTTAAAAGACAAAATTATACCCGCCTCTACCACTACCTCTGGCAGCCCATTTCAAATACTCACCACCCTCTGCGTGAAACAATTGCCCTTCTCGACCCTTTTGTATCTCTTCACTCTCACCTTAAACCTATGCCTTCCAGTTTTAGACACCCCTACATTTGGGAAAAGATGTTGACTATCGACCTTATCTATACCTCTCATTATATTATAGACCTCTATAAGGTCAACCCTATGCCTCCCACGCTCCACAGGAAAAAGTCCCAGTCTATCCAGCCTCTCCTTATAACTCAAACCATCAAGCCCCGATAGTATCCTAATAAATCTTTTCTGCACTCTTTCTAGTTTAATAATATCCTTTTTATAATGGGATGACCAGAACTATACACAGTATTCTAAGTATGGCCTTACCAATGTCTTGCACAACTTCAACAAGGCATCCCAACTCCTGTATTCATTGTTCTGACCAATGAAACCAACCATGCTGAATGCCTTCTTCACCACTCTGTCCACCTGTGACTCCTCTTTCAAGGAGCTATGAACCTGTACCCCTAAATCTCTTTGTTCTATAACTCGCCCTAATGCTCTACCATTAACTGAGTAAGTCCTGCCCTGATTTGATCTACCAAAATGCATCAGCTCGCATTTATCGAAATTAAACTCCATTTGTCATTTGTCAGTCCACTGGCTCAATTGATCAAGATCCCATTGTAATCCTATATTACCTTCTTCACTGTCCACTATGCCACCAATCTTTGTGTCAACTGCAAACTTACTAACCATGCCTCCTAAATTCTCATCCAAATCATTAATATAAATGACAAATAATGGTTGACCCAGCATCAATCACTGAGGCACACCGCTGGTCACAGGCCTCCAATTTGAAAAACAACCCTCTCCAACTATCCTGTTCTTGTGTCATCTAGCCAATTTTGTATCCAATTAGCTACCTCACCCTGGACCCATGAGATTTAACCTTATGCGACAACTTACCATGTGGTACCTTGTCAAAGGCCTTGCTAAAGTCTATGTAGACAACATCGACTGCACTGCCCTCATCTGATTCAGTGCATGATTCTCCACTCACAAAGCCATGCTGACTGTCCCTAGTCAGTCCTTGCCTCTCTAAATGCCTATGGATCCTGTCTTTCAGATATGATTGAACAAACTTTACTGTTACTTCAGCCAAAATCTATATCACCATAGGAACATAGGAACGTTGGAACTGAGAGCAGGTGTAGGCAATTCAGCCCTTCAAGCCTGCTCTGCATTCAATAGATCATGGCTGGTCTCTCCCTGGTCTCAAATTCATCTCCCTATCTGTTCCCCATATCCCTTTAACCTGTTTTTAAGTCAGAAATATATCTATCACTTTCTTGAAGCCATTTAATATAAATTTAATAACCATTGTTACCACTAGAACCTATTCCAATTTTATGTTGCATCCTATAAAACTTGTTAATCTCCTGTTTGCACTAGGCCATTTTCTAAAATTACCCCTATTCCTTTACACTACCCTTTAATCAAACTTGGTATCGAACACTACGATTGTTCACTTTTACTCTGTATATAGGAGATCATGTGGAGCAGTGAGCAGCATCCTTGCTCCTGAGCCAGAAGCTCTCGGTTTAGGTTCAACTGCTTGATGACCAAGGAAGGTGCCTTCATAATGCAACCAAACAGATTAAGTGTCAACCTGCAAAATCATTCCAAACATACCAATGGCTGATGGTAAGAGTGAGAGACACTACTGGTTAGCAACACTTGATGCGGAGTGGTGCCTCTCAAGCTAAAATAACCCTGGTGACAAATTAGTGACATGTTCACAGAATAACTAACTATGGAAACAGACAGAAGTCGGCCTTAATGCATACTGAGTGCAGGAAGAGAACTGAATTCAAAGTAAGTTTAATGTTTATTACTGTCATGCGTAGGCTTACATTAACACTGTAATGAAGTTACTGCAAAAATCCTCTAGCTGTCATACTCTTGGCACCTGTTTGGGAGAATTTAGCATGGCCAATGTACTTAACCAGCACGTCTTCCAGACCGTGGGAGGAAACCGGAGCATCGGAATTGAACCCAGGTTCCTGGTGCTGTGAGGTAGCAGTGCTAACCACTGTGCCACTGTACAGACTATGCAAACTCTGTTGCGTATTATTGCTCTTTCCATTATAATATTGAATATACAACATATGTAATAACACAATACACAACCTGGTACCTAATAAACTGGCAGCTATTGTGTTCAAGCTAGTTTTCATTTATTGAGTTTTGAGACTAGACAGAGTGACCATTTTATATTATCTAACAACAAAGCATCGGATTTTATTTGTAATGATTTGGGACTTTTAATTTTTATCTTGGCAGATCAACAATGATAAGTCAGTCACGGAGAAGCTTAGGTTCGAGCTGAGCGGCAATGGAGTGGAGACAAACTTGTTTTATATAAACAGAACTGCAGGGTCAATAATGATTTCGCACAAGGTCGATCGTGAAAAAACACCAACATTTGAAGTACTGTTCAATGTTTTTTTATCTCTTTGTGTTCACCAAATGTGCACTGTAACATTGCTGCAATAGAAAAGCAAAAAAAAAGTGGGTTAAGATTCTGCAATGACCATCTCCACAAATGAACAGTAAACTCTCAACATAACTAAACATGTATAAAAACAAAGAAACATATACATAAAATTTTATCTATATGATGTACAAAGATATACACATTTTTAGTATCATTCATTGTGACAGATTTTCTTCCTCCCGTTATTCAGACAGTGGATGTGGGAATATGCTATTTTATCTCATTGATTTAGTTCCAGTGTTCCACCTCATTTTCTGCTTCCTTGATTGCAGATCCTCCTCAATTTTTCATTTACTCAGATCAAAAACTTGCACCCTTGATGTGTTACGAGACCAGTACTTCAGAGTCTGGTGCCCACTGCCTATCCTGCTGTGGCTGGACACTGAAGGCTAGAGTGCTTTTTTTTGGTAAATTGAGCAGTTGGGGAACTTCATGAGCACAAGTGAACATATCTTTTTTTTCCTGTGACCCTCTTATTATACGACAGTCAACATTTAATGGTAACTTACATTTATATAGCATTTCCCACATCCTCAAGTGTTTTAATGCCAACACACTTGAAGTGTCATCACTGTCATTGTCTAGGTAAGCACAGTAAGAAGTCTCATAACACTAGGTTAAAGTCCAACAGATTTATTTGGTAGCACAAGCCACAAGCTTTTGAAGCGCTGCCCCTTCCTCAGGTGAGTGGGAGTTCTGTTCACAAACAGGGCATATAAAGATACAAACTCAATTTACAAAATAATGATTGGAATGTGAGTCTTTACAGGTAATCAAATCTTAAAGGTACAGACAATGTGACTGGAGAGAGGGTTAAGCTCATGTTAAAGAGATGTGTTTTGTCTCCAGCCAGGACAGTTGGTGCAATTTTGCAAGCCCAGTTAAGTCGTGAGGGTTACAGATAGTATGACATGAACCCAAGATCATGCATATCGACACAGACATGGCTACCATTGTCTAGGTAAACATGGCAGTCAATTCATGAGAAAAGATCCCACACTATTTTCAAAGCAATTATTTTAGTTTGAAGCTTTTGACAGATGCTGGCTGGAATAGCAGGAGAAATGCCTTTGTTCAGACTGGATGTTTTAAATCCAGCTAATCAGGCAGATGGATCCTTACCAACTGACCCAAGAGACATTCTTCTGTAACATTCTCTGTGACTTGCACTGTCAACCTAGATTCAGTGCTAAAGTACATAACTACAGCTTAGACCGATAGCCTTGTGTCTCAGGAGTAAATAATTTATAACATTTGTCAACATTTATGGCAGTGAGCTTCCTTGTTAACTCCTTCTGAACTGTTGTAGGATCACTGTTACAAGTGTGTAAGGTAGCTGGTGCTGAACTTAATCAGTAATGAAATTACGTATCCTGAAATTGGCCATAGCAAAGTTGTTCAGTACTATTACTTTGCTTGTAGGTTGTGGAGCTGTATAAAGAAGTTAGTTAATCATTTCCTGGAAAGGTCTGGAAGCAGAAATACCTATCCTTGCACCTGGACTTACTGGATTTTTGGGGTACAGTGCACAGTACAGAACAATTGCATAAGGAGGACTGCACACTCATAGGGGAGACCATCCTATCCAATGTTTCATCCATTTTTGGTAGAAACTCAATCAAAAATGCTATGATACAGGAAGCAATAAGTGAGCTGATTCAAAACAGATCTTTCAATGTTATTTCAGCAAATGTATCTTATTTAATCAAAAATAGAAAATGCTGGAAAATCTCAGCAGCTCTGGCAGCATCTGTAGAGAGAGAACAGAACTAATGCTTTGAGTCTTGATGACTCGTTGTTAGAACCGAAGGCAATAGAGGATGGAATGAAATTGATACTGTAATGGTGAGAAGGGGTGGGGCAGGAGCTTTGAGGGCTCAATAGAGAGCCAGCTGTTGGTTAAGATGGGAGAGATCATCAAAGATGTCATAGATATAAATGCAAAAGGAATGTAAATGATAGTCATCTTGGCTAAGAAGTGGGCTGATAGCAGTGTTAATGTTGCTGCTGACTTGTCTCCCTTCTTCCTTAATCGTGGATTTCCACCCACTCTGGTTGACAGGGCCCTCAACTGTGTATGACCCATCCTCTGGGCCACTGCTCTCATCCCTTCCCCTCCATCACAGAACCAGGCGAGGGTACTCCTTGTCCTCACTTCTTAACCCACCAACCTCCGCATTCAAAGGATCATCCTCTGCCATTTCCACCAACACCACCATGATGCCACAATCAACACATCTTCCCTTCACTCCCCCTGTCAGCATTCTGCAGGATGGATACTCTGGTCTACACCTCCTTTCCACAGCACCTTCCCATGTAACCGCAGAAGGTGCATCACCTGCCCCTTTACCTCCTTTCTGCTCACCATCCCAGGGCCTATACATTCTTTTCAGGTGAAACAGTACTTCACATGCATCTTCTCCAATCTGGTCTATTGTATTTGTTGCACCCAATGCAGTCTACTCTATATTGGAGAGACCAAATGCAGACTGGTCAGCCCACAAGCAGTATCCCTGATGCTTGCCGTTTCAACACACGATCCTGTTCTCATGAACACATGTCCGTCCTTGACCTCTTGCAATGGTCCGGTGAAGCCCAATGCAGCTAGAGGAGCAGCACCTCATCTGCCAAATAAGATCTTTACAGCCTTCCGGACTTAACATTGAGTTAAACAACTTCAGAATATTATCTCTCTCCTCCACTATCACACCATTTCCATTCATTTACTTTGTTTTTTGAAATTTGTTTTCAAAATGTGTTTTCATTTTTTCATTTTTCAATCTTTTAAAATTTCGCTTCCCATCTTTCTCCTCTTATTACTGTATCCCCTCCCCTCCACCCCACTAGGGCCATCTGTTTTACATCTCAGGTTGTCTCCTTTGACACTCTGTTCACCTTTGTTCTGTCATTTAAACATTCTGGTATCTTACATAAGAACATAAGAAATAGGAGCAGGAGTAGGCCATCCAGCCCTTCGAACCTGCCCCGCCATTCAATAAGATCATGGCTGATCTGAAGTGGATCAGTTTCACTTTCCCACCTTCTCCCCATAATCCTTAATTCCCCTGTCTATCAGAAACCTATCTACCCATGACTTCAATATATTCAGTGAGGTAGCCTCCTTATGGCACCTCCAGTCAAATGACAGACTCCTCGATGTGCATCCAGCTGCCACCTTTACGATCTCAGCAACTGTGACATCTCTCCCAGTTGGCTCAATAATGGGCCTAATTGACTAGCAGTTGTTGCTGGGCAGGTAGCCTCTATAACGTTCACCTCACCTCTGACAGGATTGTCAGGATATGGTGGGTATCCAACTTAATGCCCTAACCATCAAAATTCATCCCAGGCTCATAACGGATTAACCAAAGGCAAGATACACAAAGTCATCAATGGTATGCTTACTGTGCCGCTGTTATCACCCTTCTTATCCATGATCACCACGGTTTACGTTCCCTTTGTCTTTTTTGTCTATGGCATCTTTGTTGATTTCTCCAATCTCTACAACTGCTGGCTCTCTATCCTGCCTTCACAGTCCACCCCCCTCCCCCGACCTCTGCAATACTACAGTATAAATCTCATCTCACCCTCTGTTGTCTTTAGCTCTGATGGAGAGTTATCCAGTCTTAAAACATTAGCTCTATCCTCGCTCCACAGAAGTTGTCAGACTAACTGAGATTTTCCAGCATTTTCTGTTTTTGTTTCAGATTTCAGCACCCGCAATAATTTGCTTTTATCTTATTTTAATTTTCCTTCATCTCAATTTATGTTTTTATCCAGTTGAATGTTCATGCTTTGAGTGCTGAAACCTTAAAGGAAGTAGATCAAACATTGAAATATGTTATTAATGTGAAAGATATCAATGACAATGCACCAATCTTCAGTGCTTCAAGATATGAAGTAAATGTACCTGAAAATATTGCTGAAGGTAAATTGCTGTTATTAGTTGATCCTTTCAATAATGTAATTCGTTAAAATTACAATGAGAAATGCTCTTAGCAATCTGTACTTTTTAAGGGTAGAGCAACATGTTTTAATGGCTTGATGATTTTTACCGGTTGGGTTGCGATCCACAAGCCAACTTCAATTCTGCTTCAAAAACTGGAAGTCAGTGTGTTGGGGCATTACTTGCAGTCTTTCCAGAAGTGACCAATTAAGATTAATCCCATCCAATTAAGCATGATGGGAGGGATCACAGAAATGGGATGCATTGCAGTGATGTCCAGCCAATGACATCACTGTGAGGTGGGCAAGTTGCTGAGCTGGGCAGCTAGTGCCCATGGGAGCACCTCAAATTGGTAGTGCCCTCAGCAAGGTTGTAAAATGTTATAATTTCCCCTGGCCACAACTGTCAGGCCATCATTGTCATGGGGAACCACTCCACAGGTTGACTTGCAGGCGCTGTGGTAGCCATTATATTTCCAGCAGGCATGTGTTGAGTTTTTTTTATTGATTTGTGGGATATGGCTGGTCAGCATTTGTTGTCCAACCCTAGTTGAGAAGATAATGGTGAGCTGCCATCTTGAACAACTGAGTGGCTTACCAGGCCATTTCAGAGAGCAGTTGAGAGTCAACAATAGTGCTATGGTTGGAGTCACATGCAGGCCAGACCAGATAAGGATTGGAGATCTCCTTCCCCAAAGGACGCTGTTGAACCAGATGTGTTTTTCTGACAATCAACAACAGTTTTATGGTCATCATTAGATTCTTAATTCAAGATATTATTTAATGAATTCAATTTCTGCCATCTGCCATGGCGGGATTCAAACATGGGTCTCCAGAATATGAGCTGACTTTCTGGATTAATAGTCAAGCGATAATACCACGAGGCCATCGCCTCCCCTTAATAGAGAGGATGCGTCAATGGCCCCCTGGCCTGCCACCAGGAGAGCACAAACTCAGGCTAAAGGGACAATCCTCTAAAACAGAGATGAGGAGGAATTTCTTCAGCCAGAGTGTGGTGAATTTGTTGAATTCTTTGCCGCAGAAGGCTGTGGAGGCCAGGTCATTAAGACAGAGATAGATAGGTTCTTGATTAATAAGGGGACCAAGGGTTATGGGGAAAAGGCAGGAGAATGGGGATGAGAAAAATATCAACCATGATTGAATGGTGGAGCAGACTCAATGGGCTGAGTGGCCTAATCCTGCTCTTATGTCTTATGGCATCTCCAGTCCAACGACAGACTCCTCAATGTGCATCCAGCTGCCAACTTTACAATCACAGCAGCTGTGACATCTCTCCCAGTTGGCCCAATAATGGGCCTAATTGGCTAGCAGTTGTTGCTGGGCAGGTAGCCTCTATCACATTCACCTTGCCTCTTACAGGATTGTCAGGATGTGGTGGGTATCCAACTTAACTCAATCTTCGCCCTAACCATCAAAATTCATCCCACTGTCCAGGCTCATAACTGGATTAACCTAAGGCAAGATACACAAAGTCATCAATGGTAGGCTCTTCCAGCAACTTGTTTTCTTTAATGTCCTCTATTGTTCCCATGTCAAAGTTAACTCCTACTGGTAGGTAGGGGAACTCAGGAAGTGCTGAATCTCTGAACCCAGCTATCATGGGGCAAATCGATCTAGGACTTCTCTGATCACTTGTCTTTTTGATCGGTGGCTTCTAACAATCATTCAACCCTGAGGAGTTCAGATCAAATCCAAGGCAATGACTGGCCATGAAATCTAATATTAGTTAGATTTTAAGCTCTTTTAAATGATATCAACTCTTATTGTACTGCCAGAAACAGTGCCACAGGTCTAAAAAAAACCCCCAAAATATTATTTTAGAAATACTGACATTGATTTCAAAGGTATAAATGTTTAAGACTGTGAACTTATTTCTGCGGGTGCTGCAGCTTAGAGCCCTTTTCCACCTTCGCTGGCAACGCCATTGGAAGCAGCCTGCTGATTTCACTGTGCTCTGGCCGTGGGAGCCTGAGTTGGCTGCAGCTGACGACGGGCATTCAGCCCCAGAAGTCACAGCCGGAGTGCTGGTTTGCAGGTCTGAGTGCGACCCCTGGAACTCCTGAAGTAGCCTCTCCCTGAGAGTCGCCACTCTCTTATTGGTGGAGATGTAAATCCGGTGCTCAGGGTCAACACACTCTGATGTACCGCATGGAATCCTCAATGAAGGAGACCATGGCACGCAAAGCCCCAGGGGTCTCCGCCACATCCCACCATGCATCCTGCTGCATACATAGCAACTGCAGCCTGATGGAGGTCTCCAGAGACTCATCATCTGCCTCGGATGCAATGCAGTTCTGGTCTCCAGCAGTCCTCCAATTCATCATCTTCCTCTGTCACCTTCTCATGAATGTGATGTGCCCTCTGCACTACCCGTGAGGGTGACAACCTAATCCCCACCAGCATGTGAGTATCCGCAGTGGTGCTGGTTCTGCGAGGCAGCATGATATCAGTGCAGGAGCGATGTCGTCCTGCGACCCTAGCAGGGGATCCTTAGGGTCAGCTGTGGCTGGTGCGATTGGCTTATCTGCAGAAGGAAGGCACAATATCAGTGAATCCAACCTTCATCATCACTATACATGCTAGGTGACCTGCTGAGCCAATGGAGAGAAACTGCCATCTGCATTGGAGTGTCAATTATTACTCTGGCTGGGAGAGCTTGCTTACTAATTAGAGGGGCTAATGAATTTCCCCATACCCATGGTACATGCATCTGGGAGTGAACCTGTGGAATTCTCTACTACAGAGGGCTGTGGAGTTTAAGTCACTGAATGTATTCAAGAAAGTGATAGATAATTTTTTTTAGATATTAATGACATTGAGGGGTATTGGGAGAAAGTGGGAATATGGCGTTGAGATCAAGGATCAGACATGATCATATTGAACGGCAAAGCAGGCTAAAAGGGTCAGGTGGCCTACTCCTGCTCCTAGATTCTATGTTTCTACATTTTTATCTACCTTGATGTCTATCACAGATGCCCCCTCTCCCCACACAGGAATTAAGTGGGCCATTTCACTGTGGCACACTGCCCCCCACTTCAATGCACTGCGAACTCTTGCTCTTGGCAGGGCAGACTTCAATCACAGTTTACATATATACTCAGATCGGCACACAGGGAATGGGCACCCAAATACAGCTCTCAACACAGGTCCATGCCACTTACCCTTGTTGACAGCGGAAGATCTTTTATGGCACCAGGGAGTGGCAGCCTTGTCTTACCATCCCTGGGTATGAGAATGTGGCACCCGGCACTGGCTTCTTGCATTAGGACAGCCAGGCATTCATTTGTGGAACAGGGGGCGCTTAACCCAATCAACTTGCTCTTCTGCCTTTCATGACTTCCTGGGGAACCAGAAAACCATAGAAAAGTTATGGTGAAGGTAGAGGTAATTTAGCCCATTGTGCTGCCAAAGAAGAGAAAAATGAAAGCAGCCGCTGATTTTTCCAGCAGGTGGTCTGTAGCTTTGCAGGTGCCAGCGCTTCAAGTGCAGATCCAGGTACCTTTTAAATGAGTTGAATGTTTTAGCCCCAGCCACCAACTTAGGCAGTGAGTTCTAGATTCTCACCACACTCTGGGTGAAAAAGATTTTCCTCATGTCCTCTCTAAACCTTCTACCAATCACCATTAATCTATAACCCCAATAATTGAGCCCTCAGCTAAGGGAAACAAATCGTTCCTGTATACCTTGTTCAGGCCCTTCATAATTTTGTCCATCTCAATTAGATCACCCCTTAACCTCCTCTGTTCTGAGAAAAGCAACCCTAGCGTTTCCAGTTCTCCCCTCATTGCTGCAACTTTCAAGCCCTGGCAACATTCTTGTAAATCTCTTCTGCATTTTCTCCAGAGCAATCGTGTCTTTCCTTTCCTTTGGTGGCCAGAACTGTACACAGAATTGGGTTGATGCCATTGCTGGTTATGATTCTTATTTCATATAGCAACTTCAGCCTCCCCTAGCCTTCAAGCAACTTCCTCCTCAGGTTTTATATCCACCGCACTGGGTCCTCACTGGACCTGACACCTGACGCATTCTCAGCCCCATGCAGTGTGTGCCTGACTAGCAGACTTGTTACATGCTGGGCAGGTCTTAATTGGCCACCCAGCATAATATTGCTTTAACTACGGGATCTCAGGTTGGAGCAAATTTTGGATTTATTTTCATCCATGTTGACTTCGGGCGCATCCCCAAAGAAAAAATTCAGGCCAATGGGTTTGCTAATTCTGGAGGGAAGTGATCAGGTAGATTAAAAGGCCTACTTTGTACAAATATATCTTCTGATGATTGAGATCAGAATTTTCCCTTGTGCATCATATCTCATTCATATACAACAGAGATTGATGCCAAGTGGAAATTTCCAAGACACCAGAACAATTGCCCATGGGGGTGGCACAATGGTTCACACTGTTGCCTCATAGAGCCAGGGACCCAGGTTCAATTCTAGTTTTGGGTGACTGTGCACATGGAGTTTGCCCGTTCTCCCCGTGTCTGCATGGATTTCCTCTGGGTGCTCCGGTTTCCTCTGCAGCCTAAAGATGTGCAGGCTGGGTTCATTGGCTATGCTAAATTAACCCTTAGTGTCAGATGGATTAGCAGTGTAAGGAAGTGAGGCTACAGAAATAGGGCCTGGGTGGGATTGTAGTTGGTGCAGGATTGATGGGCCAAATGGCCTCCTGCTGCACTGTAGGGGCTCTATGATTCTATGAATTAGTACTTGCATAAAGAAATGTGAATCTGTTACATTGAGGTTTTTTTGGGCATGTGATGTAGAACGTGTAGATATCAAAATAAATTACAAGATGTTCTGGTGATACTCAAAGGGCAGGATCTACATCCAAAGGTGTTTGGCAATGCAATGGTTATTGTGGGACGGCAGGTTAGTATTACCCATTCTATGATGTAAGATGCCACACGGCAGTCTAATTAGGGGACAGTCTAGAAGGACATTCTGCAAGTATCCAGTGTTAAGACTCAGGCCAGAAACTCAGATATATTTTGTGAAAATATCCTAGGTTTTAAATTTGGTATTGGCATTAGCTCCAAAACCAGAAAATCCTGACTGAGTTCAATGATCCATCCCCCGCCTGCTACGACTCCTGTGGAGGGTGGGATGGAAAAATTCTGCCCAAGGTAACAGAACAGCTATGTTATTGATGACTATTGTGACTAAGTATTATACCAGTATTTGTTTTACTAAACGTATTGTGCCCTTTTTTAGGTAAAGAAATTTTCCGAGTTAATGCCACGGATGCCGATGAACCAAACAATGACAATTCGCAGATTTCATATTTGCTCATTTCTCAGAAACCTTCCATAGATCCAAGTCATTTTCACATCAACAGTACAAATGGAGCAATAACTTTTAAAGGATGCCTAAATTATGAGGTATGCTTATAGTAAAATAACTTTCCAAGAAAATGGCCCATTTTGTTTGAAAAATCAAGGTAAAGCATCTTTCAAAAAATTATTTCATTGGCTAGGCCAGTATTTATATTGATCATCCCTAATTTCCCTTTTCTTGAACCACTGCAGTCCATGTGGTGTAGATACACTCACAGTGCTGTTAGGGAGTGAGTCCCGGGATTTTGACACAGCAATAGTGAAGGAATGATGATATATTTCCAAGTCAGGATGGTGTACGGCTTGGCGGGAAACCTGCAAGTGGTGACATTCCCATGTATTTGCTTCCGATGTCTTTCAATGTGGTAGAGTTTGTAGGTTTAGAAGGCACTGTTGGAGGAGCCTTTCAGAGTTGCTGCAGTATGTTTTGTAAATGATACACGCTGCTGCCTCTGTGTGTTTTTGGTGCAGAGAATGAATGTTGAAGATGGTGGACGTGGTGCCAATCAAGCAGGCTACTTTGTCCTGAATGATGTGAAGCTTCTTGAGTGTTGTTGGAGTTACAGTTATCCAGGCAAGTGGAGAGTATTCCGTTTCACTCCTGAATTGTGCCTTGAAGACAGATTCTAGACAGATTGGGAAGAGTAAAGTAGCTTGTACCCACCTTGGATTTTAAAAGCTTGACAACTGCGTGCGGACAAAATTATTGAAGGATGTTAGGAATGCCTAAAATTCCACACATGAAGAGAGAGTTCTCCCAGTGGGCAATGGGCAACAGAAAGAGAGTTGACTAAGGCATAGTTTGATGATGGACATCATAGAGTTGTCTTTGGATGAGCTACAGGGGAAATGTGAGGATGGTGCATGATAGATGAGCATGACGTACCCTGATGTCAAGTCCCCCCCATTGGAGTTGTTACAAGTTGGACAAGACAGGAAAAATTACACTTGGAAAAGGAAGGAGACTAATCTTGATGTCACTTTATATGAAAATACTTTGTTGGCAAGGTATGTTGTAAAAGTTTTAAAATTTCCTGCATCATAAATGATCAATGCTTATTGTGACCCCTAATTCTCTAGCCAGGGGAACAATCTCTTGCCATATGCCCCGTAAAGCTCTCTTAGAATTCTGCATGGTTTAATAAGACTACATTGCATACTTCTAAACTGCAGAAAATATAAATACATTTTCCTCAGTCTCTCCTAATAGAACAATACTCTCATCTCAAGAATCAGCCCAGTGAACATTCATCACTTTAAACAGTTGATATGTGAAAATGATCTCCAAAATGCAATACATTTTTTTGATTGTTTTTATATCTTTTCTGCTTTAGAGGGTTAAATTGTACACCCTTATTGTTAAAGCAAGAGACAATGGTCGTCAGAACATCCTCAGCAGTACAGCGATAGTGCAGGTTAACATCATTGATGCTAACAATTGTCTCCCTACTTTTATCAGAACTGGCAATGTAAGTAGTGTTTATATATTCACTTGCAAATCTTTAAGTCTTTCAGCATATTTCATTAATTTTCAGATTTGTTTTATTACTGGTTAAAGAGAGCTTTTACTTGAAAAAGTTTAATCGAAGTGGGTGAGAATTAATTTCCCCCCTCCTCTGCATAAGTGTACATCAGACAGATTGCACCTAAAGTGTTCTCGGCTTAACCTGACACACATCTGCCTGTATTCCTGGCTAATAAGTTTTCTGCTTTTCTGTGTTAAGCCCATTCCTTGCAAGGAATAAAGTTCATTATTCTTTCATTGTGCCAAATGAGATTAAATGAGGCCGTCGGCACTTCTAACTCATCACCATGGGATAGCATGCTTGGGCAGAATTTTATCAGCCACATGGTGATGGGCTGGAGGGCAGTAGCACAGACAAAATGTGGGCAAGGCTCACTGGGATGGTTCCCCGGGCAGCACTTTTTCCTCAGCTGTTATGGCACCCCCACCCCCCTGAACCCCTAGGGGGTCCTCATTGCCCCCCTTATTCCAGCCTGGTCTCCTGTTAGTTTCCTGAATGTGGGGAGCTACTCTACCCTGGTAGGGCAGAAGATTCGATCAGGACTGGAAAATTCCCAATAATGAAATGCTAAACATATTTAAACTACATTGAAAAAAGAGTCAAATGACTTTACCTGCCTTCCTGCCAGTTTCCAGCGTGGTCTCGACTCCAACTGATCTCCAGCTCTGGGAGATGCGTATGTGTTCCTGGCACACGAACAAATCCCGAAAAAAGCTGACGATGTGTATTTCCCAGCCAGAAAAGTTGTGGGTCACAATGGGAGAACCACCCCACCCCCCCCCCCCCATATCTTATTCATGCCAAAGTCTAGGGACTAGTTTCTCCGGCCTCACAGCTGCCTGTTTCCCACTAGTGGGAGGTGGTGCATTGTTTACTAGCAGTGGGATTCTCTGGTCCAGCCGCTATCAATAGGAGTTCTCTGGCCGTTCACACTGGCAAAAATGGCCCGAAAATTTCAGCCTAGTCTTTTCAGTTGCAACATTGGCAGCAATCTATTGAAAACAATATGTTGCAATTGTGCTTTGATTGTAAGATGTAGATTAAAATTAACACTGCAGATTTTGAAAATCTTTCATGGGATGTGGGTGTTTCTGGCGAGGCCCACATTTATTGCTCAGTCCTAATTGCCTTTGAGAATGTGGTGGGGAACCGCCTTTTTGAGCCATTGCAGTGCGCGTGATGTAGGTAAACCCAAAGTGCTTTTCGGGAGGGAGTTCCAGGAATTTGGCTCTGAGATAGTGAAGGAAAAGTGAAATTTTTCCAGATCAGGATGGTGTGTCTCTTGGAGGGAACTTGCACGTGGAGTGCACATGCATCTGCTGTCCTTGTCCTTCTAGGTGGTGGAGGTCATGGGTTTGGAAGGTACTGTCGAAGGAGGCTTGATGAGTTGCTGCAGTGCGTTTTATAGATGCACGTACAGCTGGCACTGTGTCAATGGTGGAGGAAGTGAATGTTGAAGATGGTGGACAGATATAAATGGTAGACTGCTTTGTCTTGGATGGTGTCAAGTTTCTTGAGTGTTGTCGGACCTTCACTCATCCAGGCAAGGGGGCAGTATTCCACCACGCTCTTGACTTTTGCCGAGATTTTTCAGATAGTTGGTTCAGACTTGATGGGCTGAATGGCCTCCTTCTGCACTGTAGGGCTTCTGTTCTGATCGTAAGGTGTAGGCTAAAGTAACACAGCAGATCTTTAAAACTTTTCATGAGATCTGGGTGTTGCTAGAGAGGCGCACATTTAATGCCCATTCCTAATTGGCCTTGAGATTGTGGTGATGACTGCCTTCTTGAACCGGGATTTATGGACAAGTTTTGGAGAGCTAGGAGGTGAGCTATGCACAGAATTCCCACTCTGTTACCTACTCTGGTAGCCACAGTAGTTATATGATTGGTCCAGTTCAGTTACTAGTACGTCAAGCTTTGGCCACGCTACTACGCACTGAGTTCTCAACTCAGGTGCAGGCATTCTTAAATCTTCACTCCGGTGCCTTGCATTCAATCTGATCCATGAGGCACAATGTGCACCTCAGCACAGCCAAGAATTAGGAGTGCTTTGCTTGGATGCTGTGCCATTGCCAACTTCCTAGGGGATATAGTTGCTTGCCCAGTTGGCCAATCTTACATGCACACCATGGCAGTTAGTGATTTTGAAAGTTAGTGCACCAGGTGTTAAATATTGAGCAGCAAGTAGTGCCATTCACACAAATTATGCTTGAATGGGCATAATTGCATGACTAATTTGACTCCAGTCATGTCAATTGAATTACAACTAAATGGTCTCTGCTGCAGCAGATCAATGACATGTTTTTACATTAATCTTTCCATTTTTAAGATCCCCTAAGAATCCTATATATCTCAATAAGATCGCTTCTCATTCTTCTGAGCTCCAATGAGTACTGGCCCAAAGTCCAAGACCGCTCCTCATAAGAAAACCCCTCCATACAAGGGATCAACCTAGTGACCATTTTCTGGATTTCCTCCAATGCCAGCATATCTTTCCTTTGATAAGGAGGTGACAACTATTCACAGTATTCCAGGTGTGGTCTAACTAGTGCCTTGTATAGTTTTAGCAAGACTCTCCTGTTTTTATATGCCATTCCCTTTGAAATAAAGGCCAACATTCCATTGCCTTCCCAATTACTTGCTGAACTTGCATACTAGCTTTTAGTGATTTATGTGCGAGGACACCCAAATCCCTCAGTGCTGCAGTTTTCTGCAGTCATTTTCTACTTAAATAATATTCAGCTCCTTTATTCTTCCTACCAAAGTGCATAACTTCGCATTTTCCTACGTTCTCTTCCATCTGCCAAGTTTTTGCCCGTGCATCTAACCTATCTATGTCCCTTTGTCGACTCTTTGTGTCATCCTCACCATTTGCTTTCCCACCTATTTTTGTATATCTGAAAACTTGGCAACAGTACATTCATTTCTCTCATCTTAGTCACTGATACATATTGTAAATAATTGTGACCCCAGAATGGATTGCTGTGGCACCTCACTAGTTACAGGTTGCATTCCAGAAATGCACAATGCATCAGCAGAAAGGTATGGGCAAAATAGTGCTATCTGTAGAAATGCCATCTGCAGTGATCATGCTATAGCCTCAAAGCTGGTTACATATTCCTGTGAACTTGCTGACCTACATAATGGTGCCATGGTGTGGCACAGTAAATGATCCTTGGGACACACTATGCAGTCCACCCCATTTCAAGCAGTTATAAAATCGAGGACAAGTGATGGGTTGCTGCATCATTGACGCCTGGGATTTCTTTTCCTATCCTTTTCCTTTGGGAGTCTAATTAACCCTTTAGACTTGCAAAAGTTGCTGATGGGGTGTAATGCATTTTAAAACTTGTAAAGCTTTCTGAACTTGCGTTCCTCATTGTGACACTCACTTTATTAATGTGGTCCCCTTAAATTTTACAGTTATGCAATTTGCCTCTTTCACCACTTATCATTCAAGACATCTGAGCTTACACCTGGAGTTATGCAAATAGTCTTCTACTGGTAAACTGAGTGCTATTTTTGTTGTGAGATTTGCATTTGATGTCGATATACGAATATCAAATCTGTTTGGGACGGGCTAATGTCGGAAGACAAAACATGGCCCTGTAAGTCTGATGTACCATTGGACTTAAATTGGTTTGTTTAGTGACCAGCAGGGTGTTTCTTTTTGAGAATTGTGACAATTAACATCTTAACAAATATTCATACAATCTTTAGTTTTCAGGTGAAGTAATGGAAAATGATGAACATGTCGCTATACTTCGAGTGAGTGTCACTGACAAAGACACTCCCAAAACACCAGCCTGGAGGGCAAAGTATAAAATAATAGAAGGCAATGAACATGAGCATTACAAGATTGAAACTGATCCAGAAACAAATGATGGAATTCTATCCCTTGTTAAGGTAAACAGTTTACCTTACTTAATGATAATCGTATTGGCTATTCATTGCTTCATTTCTGGACGAGGAATGATTAAGATAGGGCATCCAATATACTGGGGTTTAACATTTTGCTTTAGAGCTACCTATTAGATAGAGTCATAGAGGCTGACAGCATGGAAACATGAAGTCATAGAGGTTTACAGCATGGAAACAGGCCTTTCAGCCCACCTTGTACATGCTATCTCTTTTTTAACCCCTAAGCTAGTCCCAATTGCCCGCATTTGGCTGACATTCCTCTATACCCATTTTACCCATGTAACTGCCTAAATGCTTTTTAAAAGACAAAAATATACCTGCCTCTACTACTGCCTCTGGCAGCTTGTTCCAAACACTCACTACTCTCTGTGTGAAAAAATTGCCCCTCTGGATCCTTTTGTATCTCTTCCCTCTCACCTTAAACCTATGCCCTTCAGTTTTAGAGTCTTCAATTTTTGGGAAAAGATGTTGACTATCTAGTTGATCTATGTCCCTCATTAATTTATAGACCTCTATAAGATCACCCCTAACCTTCCTATGCTCCAGAGGAAAAAGTCCCAGTCTCTCCAGCCTCTCCTTATAGCTCAAAACATCAAGTCCCGGTAGCATCCTAGTAATTTTTTTCTGCACTCTTTCTAGTTTAATAATATCCTTTCTACAGTAGAGTGATGAGAACTGTACATGGTATTCCAAGTGCGGCTTTACTAATGTCTTGTACAACTTCAACGAGATGTGCCAACTCCCGTATCCAATGTTTTGATCAATAAAACCAAGCATGCTGAATCTTAGAATTTAAATTGCCTAACATGAAAAACAGATCCAGCTTTTCCCTTCTGCCAGAATATAGATGCCCCAGTGCACTTCACTGCTAATAAAGCATTTTTTAAAGTAAAGTCAGTTGTTGTAAAAGAAATGTGGCAGCCAAGTTGCACACAGCAAGATCCCATTAAGAGAAATCTCATCATGACCAAATAATCTGGCTGGTTGAGGCACAATAATTGGGCAGAAAAGAGTTCCCTTTCTCTTCTTCAGGTTAGTGCTATGGGATCTTTTATATCCACCTGTGAGAGCTGGAAGTAAGCTAAACATTTCCTCTGAAAGGTGGATCCTCTAGCAATGCAGTGGGCCCTCATTACAGCACTATAGTCTCAACATAAAGTTCAGAACTTCTGGTTTAGAGTCAAAGAGCTTATTAATAACTAGTGGACATCTTATGCAATAGAAATGGGCTGAACTGGCTGCCTGATGAGAGATTTAAACACTGTTTATCCTCCGCTCCTTCATGTCCATATTTCAGGCTCCAAATTAAAAACAGCAGATGAGCTTGCTGCTAAATTTAGGGGCATGGGATATAAAAGAAGGAATTGAGGATAAACTGTATAAAACACTGACTTGGCATTAACTGGAGTCTTTCATCCAGTCATGGGCACCACATTTAGGAAGAATGCGAATTTATTAAACAGGATGCAGAAAAGATTCATGCAAATAGTTTTAGCAATGAGGGGTTTCAGTTTTGTAGATAGATTTGAGAAGTAGGGACCATTCTTCTCGTAGAAGGGAAGGTTGAAGGGAGGTTTGATAGTTATGTTCAAAATCATGAAGGGCCGGATAAAGTAGGTCGGGTGAAACTGTTCCCATTGGTGGGAGGACCAAGAACTAAAGGACACAGAATGTTCCATGACTCTCATGGAATCCCTACAATGCAGAAGAGGTCATTCAGTCCATCAAAGTCTGCTTTGATCCTCCGAAACAGCACCCCACTTAGACCCAATCTCTTGCTCTATCCCTGTTACACCACATATTTTACTATGGCTAATCCACCTAACCTTTGGACTGTGTGAGGAAACCAGAGCACCTGGAGGAAACCCATGCAGACATGGGAAGAACATGCAAACTCCACACAGTCACCCAAGGCCAGAATCGAATACAGGTCCCTGCCACTCTGAGGCAGCAGTGCTAAACACTGTGTCACTTGTATTTAAGGTAATTAGCAAAAGAAAGTATAGCGACATGAGAAAAAATATTCAACATAAGGGAAAATATTATTTACACAGGGAGTATTTAGTATTTGCAATGTACCACCTCAATGTGATGGAGGCAGATTTGATAGCTTTCAAAAGGGAATTGGATCATTATCCGAAGAGGAAAAATTTACAGGGCTATGGGGAGAAGGCAGCAGAGTAGCACTAGGTCAATTGTTGAGAGCAGGCAGTGACCCTATGGCCTCCTTCTATGCGGTAACCATTCTAATATTCTGTCATTCTAACTTCATTTTGAACAAAAAATTATGCTGGCCTCAGTTTGAAGACCAGTGAGCTCTACAATTTCAAAAGATATTTACTGATGGAAGAATATGGACATTGAACAGCATTTCTGTTTACATGTTTTGTTACCCATGAGAACATGTACACTGCTGCCACACGCTGGGAACTGAGAAATATTGCAGTGTTTAAGCACTTCATGGAAAATACTTTTTTCTTGGAACCTAATGTTTTATTGAGCGACATGAACAGACATTGTTTATTGGAATTTTTTCTCTTACCTCTGCAGCATTTGAATTACGAAGGTGGTCCAAAAAGACAGCTAAAAATCTCCGTCGAAAATGAGGAAGAATTTTTTACTTGTCCAGACATGACAGATGAGCAAAAGGCTGGTGCACTAGACAGTGTATCTGTTATTGTTAATGTGCATGATATCAATGACGCACCAGTGGTCCACCCTTCAGAAGTAACTGTTCAACTACTGGAAAGCCTCAAGCCAAACACTGAATTAATGAGATTCAATGCAACGGATCCTGACAAATTCTTTGTAAATAAAATCAGGTAAGAAGCATCTAAATCTAAATCATAGAATATCTCAAAGTTAACAAATACTTTGCTGCCATGTTTTCAGTATTTTGCTTCATTGTAATTTTTTTCACTCCTCCCTCTTTATATTTTTCTAATGCAAATCAGAAACATACAAAACACAGCTTTCACTTATCTTACTTCTTTTAATGTAACTAATGTGCCGTGGATTAATGAATAAAATACATACTGTTGTAATTTCTTTCCTGATGTAGAGATGCCAGCGTTGGATAGGGATGGGCACAGTATGAAGTCTCACAACACAAGGTTAAAGTCCAACAGGTTTATTTGGAATCACGAGCTTTCAGAGTGCTGCTGTTTCATCAAGTCAGTCCCTGGTGAGTCACTCATCTAATGAAGGAGCAGCACTCCAAAATTCGTGATTCTAAATAAACCTGTTGGACTTTAACCTGGTGTTGTAAGACTTCTAACTGTAATTTTTTTCCTGTTGGCCATTAATAGTTTAAAGGAACATACACAAATGTATTCCCATAAAAATTGACTCTGCTTTCAAAGCAGCTTCTTCAGCAACTTCTTCACCTTCTTTAGCATCCTAGTAAATCTTTTCTGCACTCTTTCTGGTTTAATAATATCCTTTCTATAATAGAGTGACCAGAACTGTACACAGTATTCCAAGTGTAGCCTTAGCAATGTCTTGTACAACTTCAAAAATGTTCTGATCAACAAACCAAGCATGCCGAATGCCTTCTTCACCACCATGTCCACTTGTGACTCCACTTTCAAGAAGTTATGAACCTGTATCCCGAGACCATTTTGTTCTATAACTCTCCCCAGTGGCCTGCCATTAACTGGGTAAGTCCTGCCTTGGTTCGATCTACCAAAATGCATCAATTGACCCAGGTCCCACTGCAATCTGAGATAACCTTCACTGTCCACTATGCCACCAATCTTGGTGTCATCTGCAAACTTACTAACCATGCCTCCTAAATTCTCATCCAAATCATTACTATAAATGACAAATAACAATGGACCCAGCACCGATCCCTGAGGCTCACCACTGGTCACAGGCCTCCAAATTGAAAAATAACCCTCTACAACCACCCTGTGTCTTTTGTCAAGCCGATTTTGTATCTGATTGGCCACCTTATACTGGATCCCACGAGATTTAACTTTATGCAACAACCTACCATGCAGTACCTTGTCAAAGACCTTGCTATTGACATGTAGACAACATCGACTGCACTACCCTCATCTGCCTTTTTAGCTACCCCTTCAAAAAACTCAATCAAATTTGTGAGACATGATTTTCCACTCTCAAAGCCATGCTAACTGTCCCTAAACAGTTCTTGCCCCTCTAAATGCCTGTAGATCCTGTCTCTTAGAATACGTTCGAACAACTTACCCACTACAAACGCTAGGCTCACCGGTCTATAGACCAGGCTTTTCGCTGTAGCTCTCAAACAAAAGCACAACAGGTACCTCACCTGTGGCTGTTGATGATTCAAATATCGTTGCTAGCGGGCCCACAGTTTCCTCCCTAGCCTCCTGCAGCATCCTGGGATACATTTCATCAGGTCCCGGGGATTTATCTATCTTTATGTCCTTTGAGTCTTCCAGCACCGCCTCCTCTGTAATATATACACTCCTCAAGATTTATTTCCTCAAGCTCCCTGACATCCATGCCTTTCTCAACAGCAAATACTGATGAGGAATATTCATTTCGAATCTCATCCATCTCTTGTGAATCCGCACATAGATGACCTTGTTGATCCTTAAGAGGCCCTATTCTCTCCCTAGTTACACTTTATGTATTTGTAGAAGCTCTTTGGGTTCTCCTTTGCTTTATCTGCCAAAGCAATCTCGTGTCCCCTTTGTGCCCTCCTGATTTCTTTCTACTTCTACCAGCCTTGCTCTTTACTCTAAAAAGAATGTGTGGCGCAGTGGTTAGCATTGCTGACTCACAATGCTGGGTTCGATTCCCAGCTTGGGTCACTGGGGTTTTCTCCCGGTGCTCTGGTTTCCTCTAACAGTCCAAAAGATGTGCTGGTTGGTGCAATGGCCATGCTTATTTTTCTCCCTCAATGTACCCGATCAGGTGCTAGAGTGTGACTAGTAGGGGATTTCCACAGTAACTTCATTGCAGTGTCAATGTTAAAACTCCATTGTGTGTAAGCATGGCCCTTAAAGGGACCAGTTATTACATCCCTCTATCTTTAATTCCCTTATTTTGCAATTTATAAATGATACAATTTTCAAAGCAATGGCAATAATGAATATTTTTAATACAATTTATCAGAAACTCAATCTGTCAGGGAACTTTCTCTTTCTCTGGGAGAGATGTAATTCAACTGGTTGAGATTCCACAGTAAAGATAATTTCAGTTGGACTTTCTTCACTGGGATTCTCCTCTGGAATCTGTGCCTCACTTCCCACTGTTCCCTCACTGTCATTGGGAGCAGCACTTTGACCTGCCACTGGCTGATCAGCCACTTCACTCCTTGGACAAGCAACAACACTACTTGCTGGCACAATTGGATCAGACAGTTTCTCTGGTTCTTGTGATAATTCCCACCGCCTCAAATGATCTGTGTCTTTCTTCACTAACTTATCCTGCATTTTCACCTCATAAGACAATGGCCCCGCCCTGAGACCCTGTTAGATCCGGTTTCAAAATTCTTCACAAAGACAGGATCATCTATCTCAAATGCTTTTTCTACTTTTGACAAGCCATGGTTTCTTTTCTGACAACTCTGTTTGTCTCCACTCTCCTCACAAATTTTGGAACAACCAAGCTCGACCTGGTTCTCAAGCCTCTCACTCATCTACAGCTCAGCTGGAGCTATTTCAGTAGTGGTATGTGCTGTGGTTATATAGGCTAACAGGAACCATTCTACCCTAGTTTCCCGTAACCCAGGTGGCTGCTTCTTCATACCAGCCTTGTAAGTCTGACTTGTATGTTCGGCCAATCCATTTGAAGATTTGGCACAGTACAGTTATATTGACACTATTAGATGTCATGAACTTCTGGAATTTGACAATTGTGAATGTCATTCTAGTGTCCAAAACAAGTACATCTGGTATACCGTAGATGGTGATTAATTGGCTCAGTTTCTCGATGATGGTGTATCAACTTGTGGATTTCATTCTGAATATGTCCAAGCATTTTGAATGGATGTCCCCTAGCAAAAAGAACATCACAGCCATAAACGGACCAACATAATTCATGTACAATGGCTGATCTAGCCATTTCCACTAGCGCAAAGGGCTGAAGCTAGTAGCAAATCAAATGGCATTCGTCACGTTTGGTCAACCCCTTACAACCCAGCTTCCAGTGGCTTAGAAGAATAGCCATACAAGTGTTTAAAGCATCTATGAAAAAGCAAGTTCACAGGCTACTGGCTTTACATTTGTCAAGTTTGTTGTTGTCATATAATATCTGCCACAGGGGTTACAGCAGCCAAATTATTAATGGGGTGCAAACTTTGAACCCGCTTGGATTTGAAATTTCCAGATTTGTTGGGAAGTGGGGAGGCTAGGCAAGCCCCTCAGAAAGAAAACCATGACTCGAGAAAAGAATGACTTAGTTATGGCTACAAACTTTGATGGTGGACCAACATGGGTGGCAGGAAGAATTGTAGAAAGAACGGGACCAGTTTCATACATTGTAGAAGTATAAGGTCACTGTGTAATAAAAAACATATGGGTCATTTGAAGAAGAGTGTTGAGCCTGAAGGAGAACATCAGATGTGTCCTGTGGTGGACTCGTGTATGCCAGCTACTGAATCAGGGATTCCTAGGCAACCGACCACTTCTGAAACTGAGGAGCAAGAAGCTATGGGGAAGATATTGACTCTGGATTAATGAGTTTGTTTTTTTTTGTATCTGCTGGCCCGGATCCATTGCTTACTAAGGATCCAATATTGAACTGAGATGTTCCTTTAGAGTCCAGAAGTCTGCAGACCGATTGACTTTGTAAATAGACTTTTTTCCTTGGGTGTTCCTAGTGTGTTATTGTATTTATATGTCTATGTACAATGACATTTCTCTTTGTTTTTATTCATAGATGGACTCAAGAGTTAGTGGGGGAAGGAGTTTGGTAATATGGCCCCTTTAAGGGGTGATCCTTTGCAGGCCGTGTGATTGGCTGGATCTATGGAGAGGCTGTGCGGGAAGCTGAACCAATCAGGTGTAAGGATGTGGGTCCTGGGATGGAGAGGGCTTAGTTGGAGTCAGGAAGGAGAAGAGAGTAGACTTGTCTACTAATTCTGTTAGGCTCATCTGATTAGTTAATAAGCCATTTCTTGTTGGAGGCACAATAAGTCACCTTCCAATTCACTGCATCTTACTATTGACAAGGCTGATAATCATTGCATTTCATGATTAACATTGTTAATGATTTTTGTCTAAAAGGTTTGTCAAAGCATATGATCCAGAAGGCTGGGTTACTATAAATGAGGAAACTGGAGTTGTTACAACTGTTCATAAATTGGATCGGGAATCTCCTAGTGTGAATGAAAACATTTATAAAGTTATTATTCATGCAGTTGATAATGGTAAGTTTGAATATATCAGTTGGTACTGTGCAGTGTGTGACGATATTCAATTCCATTAGTTCACTTTTAAGGGTGTATTGTAGTGGTTATTGTTGTGTGAGGTGCCAGTCATGAAGATCCAATCACTTTTCTACTATTGTGCTGTCACACCCTCAGTAACGTGGTTTAAAAAATATGGAAAATGGTGTAGGAGTAGGTCATTTGGCTCTTTCAGTCTGCTCTGTTATCCTTAAAAGATCTGGTCCGATTCTGCCAGTGTGACACTACTATTTTCCACTGTAAACATCTTTGTCACTCTCTGGTGGAGACTGTCGGTTACTGCAGAATTGTCAATAATTTTTCTTGTGGATTTGTGTTAATTGGTAACTTTCAAACTTTTTATGCAGCCTCACTGAGCACATGCAAGATTATCAACATATCTCCTAATTTGTGGAAACTCATGCACTTTTATCTTGTCCAAATATGTCTTCCAAGATGAATATTCCTTTAGCGTCCCATTCAAAACAGACCTTTGGAAATTGTTCCTTAAGTTATTAATGACTGGAGGTTACAAGGTGTATTATTTTCTGCCCTGTTAGGTCTGCCATTTGATAATTGCATTATTCCCTGCAGTTGTTTGGACCTAACATCTTGCACTGTAAGATCTTTCCTCTTTTTTTATTATCATACTTGCAATTAAGATGTGTATTTTTCATTTTAAGCCAGCATCTGACATCATTGAAATTTATTTGTGGATTCTGAACAATTCTTCTAGTTTTGGAAGAAGAAAGTAAAATTTCTATGAGGCAAGAAAGGCAGGTGAGATTATGTCTGAGACACTTTACTCCTAGTCACCCTTGCCCAAGAAGTGTGAATACACTCAAGAGTATTTATTCTTCAGTATTAGAAGAATCCTAACTCTGCTATCTGTATTTCAATAGGGCCAATACATTTTCTAAAGACTGGCCTGCAGGCAAATGTTTTGCCTATTGCTTTGAAGGTTGTCATTATTACATTTCTATGCCATAACCAAGACTATTTGCTTCATCAATCTTTCATCAATGTATAGATGCATCAGAATGTATTAGAAGCAACAGTTTCATTGTCTGTTTTACGGAAGTCCTCTCCCAAAAGTGATTTATTGTTTAGCACTTCTCTAATCAGTTTAAACCACTTCTAATACCAAATGAAAGCATCTTTATCTTTTGGCATTATCCCCTGGCCTGGATATACATGGATAATTTACTTTGTTGCATAATTTGTGCCTGACTTTTGTTGGAATCTTTCATGGAAATATCTTTCATTTTACTGGCATGTTACAAATTAATTTCTTAGAGACATTATTAATATGTTACTTAAATATTTTGTAATATTCTCAAACCACATATTAAAACATTAGCTGCTAATTATCCTCATGTTGATCAGAATTCTCAACTAGAATCTCCCCTCCCCTCTGCCCCCCATTGGCCGTTTTGGCTAGATTGTGTCTAAAATCTCTACTAATGTAATCTACCCTATCCTACTGAAGTATTTTCTTTATAACCTTTAACTGATTCATTATTGATCTTCAGAAAGTTGTTTTTAGTTTTTAAAAAATGTTCTTGTTTTCAAAGGATGCTCTAGTGTACTTCTTCTCAAAAGTTGGACCATCTACAGAAGTTGAAGTCATTGGTATTTCTTTCTTCTCTTCCTTGATTTATGCTACTCTTGCCACAGTCTGTCTTGAGTTAGAACAACAATACCAGAGTAGCATTATAGTCACAATAATCAACAATAAATTAATAAAAAGACATGTAGTTCTGTTTAATATGTTCTTTCCCAAATTTTCTATCCATTCTGTTGTCCATTTTTCTGGAGAGAATGGCTCTGGTTTTTCTAACTTCTTGACCTCCTTCCAAATATGAGTTACCAGATTGGTGATATTTTCTGAAATATCTGGTATGTAGGTGCAGAATTTCAATCCAATCAAAGCACATGTTCCTATTCTTGTTGCAAGAATGAAGTCCAATGCTACCGATTCTGTAACTGAACTGTACGCATTACTCCTATTTCATCATTTATTTGTGTTAAAGCAGTAGCTGTGTCATTAGCTACCCTTTCTAAGATATAAACAATATTTTCTAATTCCATTGTCAGTCTTACGTGTGAACATCCTGGCAGCATTATTCCAAAGAAATAGTCTATGCCCACTGCACTACGTCGACATCTGGTAGTTTCCTCTGGTGATTGATTGTGTGGTAAATATGTGAAACTACGTATTCTAAGTAACAATCTCCTTTCCAATCTTTGGGCAGTCCTAGTTAAACTTTGTTTCCACAAATCCAATAAATTCTATTAAGTGTTAGGTATGTTGAATGTTGCACATATGATCATCCTCCGGTGGGCTGAAGCAAATGCTGCTCCTTTCAAGATTTCATTTACTATTCCCAATATCTATGCTTCTCTGATCACCTTGATGCATAATATTCCTTGTTCCTCTAATCTGTATCAATGAGAATCAAATTGGTGCTCATTTGGCTGTACTGGACACAGGTGAGCATCTTTTCAAGTAATCTGACTTTCTTGTGCATGACCTGTCATTGAAAAAGATCTGCTCTTTCACACTCCTTTGTAAATCCCACCGTATTTCCTCTAAGTTTCCTGAACAATTGGGTTAATTGATCCCATCTTATTAATTCCTCCCACTTTACAGGGATTGTCCACAAAGGAAACCTCTTCCTCTCACGATTTAGTATATGAGTACATACCCACATTTAGATACATCAGCTGTTCTAGCATAAGTGTATGCCAAATACAGATAAGTGTTTGTTCTATATTTGTTCCTTGTTCAAAACTTGTTATTCACTGATGTTTTCTTTCTTCAATGGATGGTTGATTTTTTTAGTATATACAGTTCTGCAATTTTACACACAATATGGCCTTAAGACTTCACAATTAGAATCAATAAGCATAAACTTAACATTTAAACATTTATATATAAACATTTTCAAGATTGCTTTATTATACCATCTGAATAGGCTAAAAGTCTAAAACATTTTATGCAAATAAATTTATCCAGTTTTTTTACTAATTTAACTGTTTGGGTAAGGTTTCAGCTCTTGTTTTAGTTAGTGTCTCCATCTTGGACCATGTTTTTCATCAACGAAAGTACATGTTTCTCCTGCAATGTTTAATTTCAAATGGCCCCTCCCATCTAGTGCTAAATCTTTTTTGTCAGACATTAATTGTACCATAACCCTACCTCCTGCAGTTAGTAAATATGGATTTTCTTTTCCATGTAATTTCATCCAATCTTTGTTGTTGTTAAATGACTACTTATTTCATTATGGAATGTAATTGAGTTATTATGTCTTTCATACGTTGATAGACTGCTTTTATTAACTCTCCTCCTCCTCTGATAACATGTTCTGGGAGGTGCATTGCTCTATCTGTCATCAGTTCAAATAAAGTTAATCCTATTCCACAAGGTGGAGTAGTTCCTTGTCTTAATAGAATTGCAGGCAAAGCCTGCAACCAATTATTTCCTCCTATTATGGCTTTAGCCAAACTGTTTTTCAACATTCTGTTCAGTTGTCCTACTATCCCTGAGCTCTGTGAATGATACGTTAAGTGAAATTTCTATTTAATCCCTAACATTCTACATACTTCTCTCAGAACTTTCCCAGTGATGTGAGTTCCCTGATCTGAGTCCAATTGTAATGGCATTCCTCATCGGGGTATGATTTCATTGGCTAATATCAAAGCCACAGTTTTGACTGTTGCACCTTTACATGGGAATGCTCCGACCCATCGAGTGAATTGATCAATATTCACTAAACAATAACTTCTCCCTTTCTTCCTTGGTAAAGGCCCTATGAAGTCCATTTGTAAATTTTCCCATGGTCTCTTGAGTCTGGGTTGGTTTCCCATTTCTGTTTTGCAATGTCGTCCTGGTTCCACATGAGCACACTGAATGCATTTTTGGCAGAACCTGGCGATCATTTCTCCAGACCAGCAATTCTTAATTAAGATAGTCTTTTTATCTCTGCTAGTGTGTGTTACTCCATGATATAAATTCATCAGTGTTTAGTGTATTGCTTCCAGAGTAATTATTTTCTTATCTTTCCTCTCAATTCTTTCCATCTTTTTTTCTTCTTCTGAGACCTCTTCTTGAATCTGTTCTATGTCTAATTCAGTGTCATCTTTGGTTTGTATAGCGGCTATATCAGTTAATTGAGTTTTCTCTAACTTTTGTTCTAATGGATTTTTAGCTGCTGAATCTGCTTTGTAATTCCCTTGGTCTTTTCTGGTGATTTGTTTGTGTGCTTGTACTTTGATCACAGCTGCTTCTATTCCATCACTTTTTTTGGCAAACAATGTGGAATTGTTTGCTGAGATTTGGTAATCCTAAAGTTGGAGCCTTAGCTGGAGCTGATTTTGTATCAGTAAAAGCCTTTATTTCCTTGTCTTTCCAATCTATATTTTTCTCTACTAGGCCTTCCTCCATTGATCGAAACTTGCAGTGGTTTTGCTAGTATTGCATAATCTTCCACAATCTCACTCCTTTCATCATGTGTGATTGTGGTGCACATAATATAGCCTTCTTTTGATCTTCTGGAATTTCTTTTCTGCCTTGTGAAATGATGTGTCCCAAAAATGTTACCTTCTCTTCACCTAACTGAGCCTTGTTAGGGATTGAATTTGAATCCATTATTTGTATTGCCAAATGGTGTGTATTGTGATTGTTTGAAGCAATCAAAACATCATCTACATATTTTAGAATGGTGGTTCCTACACATTTAATAGGCTTGAATATTTGTGCCATATGTTTGTGGAAAATGGCTGGACTATTGTGAAACCCTTGTGGTAAATGAGTCCAAGTGTATTGCTGATTTCCCACTGTGAAGGCAAATTTGTACTTTTACTATTGGAATTGACCAAAATCCATTGGCCACATTTAGTACAGTAAAAATCATTTGATCGGTTGCAACTGTGTTTAGAACACTAGCTGGATTTGCAACTATTGGGTGTGCCCTTGTTGCGTATCTGTTTAGAGATGTGTAATCCACAACTAACCTATAACTTCCATCTGTTTTTTTAATCGGCCTTATAAGTGAATTAGTGGAAGGCGTTGTCTTTGTCACTACTCCTTGTTTTTCCAACTGCGTGATATTGCATCTAACAGCTTGAATTTCTCCCTGAATCTTTTCTGGTGGGGCATTTAAACTTCCACAATCTTGTTTATTTCTAGCCCAAATTCAAAGGTATTGTGCAGCCAATTTTTTTTCCCAGATTGATTTCTTTTCCCAATCTGTTTGAAATACTGCTACCCTAGAAATGCTACAACCTTTCTTTTGCCCTATTTATTCTTTTTGAATGTGTGGTGCCATTTGATGTTTCGTTAATTGTCATCCCCCCCAACTAGACAGTAACTCTATCCCCAGAATGCTTCTTCCTTTATTTTGACACATTCAGATTTGAACCTGTTTTTAAAAATATTTGGTATACTGATCAGTGCGACTTTAACTCCTCTAGTAACTCCATATTATTCTATTATTAAATCAATACTTGGTAAATTTAAGTCTGTTCGTGATATAGTTGTCCTCATGTCAATTAACTTGATACAATTCTGTCCTTCTAGCACTGTCTCTATATACATCTGAAAATCCGATTCACCATCAGCCTCTGGGGACACCAACTGTCATTTTGCAGTTAACGATATATGAAGTTTCTCTGCTGTGAAACTGACTTATATAACATAATAAAATCTTTGAAACAGGAATCAAACTTTTCAATTTGATTTCAGGTTGCAACTTATTTTGATTATTCATTCTTCATCTCAAATAACATTGTTGTATTACAGTAACTTGCTTTAACACGTTCTTCCTGTATTAGTGAAATGGGCTTCCTAACATCAATTAATCATCCTGTTTGCTTCCTTCACTGATTATTTAGTCTGCTGGATTAATTCTCTTTTGAGCCCACCTTACGTCTGTTGTGATTTTTAACTTTCCCATATTTAAAATTTATATCTAAATGTACTCTGCGTTCTGGACTACGTATCTCGTTCTCATGATTAGTTTGCTGATTTTAAATTTCCACTCCTCACAATCTAATCAAAATGCTGTTAGGTCATTGCCATTGTTGATTAGCCCTAATTTAGTTGGTGCTGTTATCACGAAATATCCAAAAGGCAAATGTAAACTTCACACTTACCCACCCAAATTGTGTAATTTTCATTAAACATTCTCCCTCCTTCCTTTTTATATTGTGATTTGAATTAACAATTCAAATTAATTGCTGCAAATTTTTAAAACACAATGGGCCCGATTTTACCATTTTGATCCTAAGTGACGAATCTGGGCACAGTTTGGATCTGACTTGGAAAACTGTTTTCAGGTGCCCCCATATGTGCCTGGCCTGAATAAAGAACTGAGGGTCTGAACTGCGCCGTGGGCAGGGCTTATCACGCCTAAAATGCTGCAGCTCCGACCGGACCTTTGAACTGTGAAGCACGGTCAAAAGAAATTTGAAAAATATGCCCCTGTCACATCGCTCCTGGGCTGCAATAAGTGGATGAAGTGGCCCGGCAGCGAAAAGTGGGAGCGATGGCCCCCACAGACATTGCCCCACTCCCACAACATAACTGTCCCTCTTATCCACCCACACCCCTTCCGCCCCTCCCCCCCCAACAACTAACCAGACCAATTGCGATTTTCTACCCCCCCTTTCCCACCACCGACTGCCTGCAGAGTTGCAGCAGTCCTCCCCGCCTCCCCCACCAGTGATCCATCTGGTCTCCCCTTCATCCCTCACCAGAGAGGGATCGGGCCTCAGCACCGCCCCCGCTTCCCCCCCACCCCATCATCCCCCCTCCCCCCCGCCCCCACAAACCACAACCACCACCAGAGAGCAACCTGGCCCACCTCCCTCCACCCACTCCCCTCCACCTCCACCACTGATCTGAAGAGGTCAGTTCAAAGCCGTTGGAAGCTTTGAACTGACCTCTTCAGAAGCTGGAGCGCCCGAAACAGACCTTTGCTGAGCATGTCCATTTTGCACCGAATCTGGACAAGCGAACATGATGCTAAAGGGGGAAATGCTCGTAAAGTTGGGTGGGCAGCCCATTAATTCAATTTAAATGGATACAAATCCAGTTAAATCGCCATTGCATCTGTTTAGAGTACGGTTCGGATCAAGGCCATTTTCGCGGCATGGACGCGGGCGCAGATCACGCTAATCGCCTCATGCCTGACTTTATCAAGTTTTCACGCTGGGAAACAGGCGCAATGTAATGGTAAAATCAGGCCCAGTGATTCATCCTGTTTAGGACTGAATGGGTTAACTTTCTGCTTGTTTCAAAGTTGGCTTGTTCACAGCAATCTTTGGATATGTGCCCCTTTTTTACACAAAGCATTTTTTTTCACCTTGAAGTTGTTTTTCTTTAAACCCTTCTTTTAAAAAAAATAATTATTTTTAGTTGCAATCTCTTTTACAACTTTTCAATTGTTAAACTATCTAACTCTTGTATTCTCTTTAAGTGGTATCTTCTATATTAATAACTTCTCCATCATTAGACTAAAGTTTAGATCTCCAGCATGTTTACTTGGTCTGTTTAACCAATAAGTGCGTGGCACTGTGCCACGACTGTCACAGCGAAATTAACTCTCATTACCTTGGTTTCCAGTTCTATGCATGTTTTACTACTTCTGTGTAATTGGCATACCCTTCCTTGGACCAGCTGTGTGTGGATAGCATATCTTTCCCGACTCCCACTTTTGCGTCAATGTACATCGTAACATTATTTTTTTGCTTTTGTGACCCACGAGGGACCTGGATATCTGATGGATCCAGTGATTGAGTGCTGTTCCCTCTACTAAAATAAGTGAGCAATACTTAATTAAAGGTGCATACTCACCTATTCTAGAGGAAGTGTCCACTCAAGCATTGGCTCCAAGATAATCCCATTATCATCACCAAATTGTTGTGGGAAATTCTTCTAGGTGGCCTGATTAATATAAAGTTAATCTTTTCATTAACATTTCATTTCCTAAAGGCAAAACAAGTTTATTCAGTTCAATAAAATTCTTCAAGTAAACTAGTTTTTATTAAAACATTGTAATGTTAGAATCAAAAACATTATAAGTTAAAAATGTTCAACCATACAAGACAAATCTCGTTTCAGTGAAATGGGAGATCTATGGATCTTTCTCAAAAGATCTTCAATTTCATGCCAAAAAGCATAATGCTTACACTTTTCAGATTATACAGCCCAGCACTTAATCAAAAGCAATTTCTTTCATTTACTGTTCTGTCACTCTAACAATGGCATGTCCTTCAATCAATTATAGTTTGACACCTTCAAATATTGATCTGTCATTAGTCTACCTGTTCTATGGAAGTCCTCTCCCAAAAATGGCTTCTTGTGATTCAGCATTCTTCTAATCAGTTTAAACCACCTCTAATTCCAAATGAAAGCACCTTTATCTTTTGGCATTATCGCCCGGCCTGGATATACGTGAGTAATTTACTTTGTTGCGTAATTTGTGCCTGACTTGTGCTGGTATCTTTCACGAATACAATTCATTTTACTGGCATGTTACAAATTAATTTCTTAGAGACATTATTAATATGTTACTTAAATATTTTGTATTATCCTCAAATCACATATTAAAACATTAGCTGCTAATTATTCTCATGCTGGGAATTTAGAATTAATCAGGATTCTCAACTACAGAATTAAAACTATTGAGCACCAAATTCTCCTACCTTGCAGGCAGCAGTGGTGGGGCATGAACAGCTGGAGTATTCTGGTCATCCGCCCTACTTTGTTAATCCCCTTTATCATCTCAGATATCTCAATTAGATCTCCTCTCATTCTTCTAAACTCACAACAGTTTACATGGAGTTAGCCAATTAGGAGACCACCTTTGGGAATATTGCTCTGCTCCCTTTGCTCCCAGTGAGTCTGCTTGGGATACAACTGGGCCCAAGAACCCGTTGTAACATCCATCCTTCTGTCATTGAAATAGTGATGCCCAAATTAAGGGTGTGTGGCCTGTGTAACTAATTTGTTCTTATGTTTGTAGAGCATGAATATGAACATATAAGTTACGAGCAGTGGTAGGGCATTTGGTTCCTTGAGTTTGCTCTGCCATTCAATGAGATCATGGCTGATCTGATTGTGATATCAACACCATATTCTCCCTACCTCCAATAACCTTTTACTTTCTTATTAGCCAAGAATAACAACTACCTTTGTCTTGTAGAAATTCAATGACCCTGCCTCCACTGCTCTCTAGGAAAGAGAATGCCAAAGATTTATGACCTTCTGAGAGAAACCATTTCTTCTCATTGCCATCTTAAATAGGAGACCCCTTATCTTTAAACTCTGTCCCCTAGTTCTTGTCACTGCCACAAGGAGAAAAATTGTTTCAGCATCCACCCTGTCAAGTTATCTCAGGATCTTATATGTTCTATTAAGATCATATCTCATTCTTCTAAATTCCAATGGAGACAGGCCCAACATACTCAACCTTTTTAAGTAAGATTACTCCCCCATCATAGAGATCAACTGAGTGAACCTTCTCTAGACTGCTTCTAATGCAAGTATATCATTTCTTAAATAAGGAAGTCAAAACTATTGCAGCATTCCAGATGTGTTCTCACCATTGGCCTGTACAAGTGTAGCAAAACATCCCTACTTTTATTACAAAGAGTATAGAATATAAATGACAACACTCTATTTCCCTTCTAATCACTTGTGCCAGTGTACTAACATTTGTAGTATAACTTTGAGGATGGGGCATGATTGGCACAGTCAATCTGTTGTAAGGAGAACAACACCAGAACAATACCATGCTAACAACCATCTCGTCTTGGCTGAAACACTCCAGACAAGGCAACAGGTGATTCTCCTCTTCACCCTCTCTAAAGCAATCACATTCTTCCTATATTGTAGCAACTAGAACAGTACTCTAGCTGTGGCCTAACAAACATATTACACAGCTCCAAGTGAATCTCTCTGCTCTTATATTTTATAGTTAAAAAGTCTGACAACACCAGGTTTAAGTCCAACCGATTTATTTAGTTGGACTTAAACCTGGTGTTGTCAGACTTTTTACCGTGTTTACCCCAGTCCAATGCTGGCACATCCACATCACTTATATTTTATGCCTTAGTTAATAAAGGCATGTATTCCAGATACCTTCCTATCCACCTTATCTATCTGTCCTGCTGTCTTCAGGACATGCACCTCAAGGTTCCTCTGGTCCTCTGAATTTCCTAGTGTTATTGGTCCTACCATTCACTGTGCATTCACTTGCCTTGTTAGTCCTCCCATTGTGTAATTCCTGAAAAAGAATTATTTAGATCTGGAGTCTTGAGGCTGATTGCTCAATAGAGTGATTTAAGAACATTGAATAAAAGACCACACTTGTTGAAGAATGTCACTCACTGTGGTTCAGGTTCAAAATCCTCAGGCCTGCAAAAGCGCCTGAATTAAATTAATACAGCCATAGAGCAATAAAGTGCAGAAACAGGTCCTTTGGTCCAACCAGTCCATGCTGCCTATGGTGCTCTCCTAGCTAGTCCCTATTGACTGCACTTTGTTTTGATTTAATTTGATTTATTATTGTCATATGTATTAGTATACAGTAAAAAGTATTTCCACATTGCACAATGCATACTGTTCACAGAGAAGGAAATGAGAGAGTGCAGAATGTAGTGTTGCAGTCACAGCTAGGCTGTAGAGAAAGATCAACTTAGTGTGAGGTAGGTCCATTCAAAAGTCTGATGGCAGCAGGGAAGAAGCTGTTCTTGAGCAAGTTGGTACGTGACTTTTGTATCTTTTTCCCGATGTTAGAAGGCGGAAGCGAATATGTCTGGGTGTGTGGGGTCCTTAATTATGCTGGCTGCTTTCCAGGAAGTGTAAATGGAGTCAGTAGATAGGAGGCTGGTTTGATTGAAGGACTGAGCTATATTCACAACCTTCTGTCATTTCTTGCAATCTTGGGCCAAGTAAGAGCTATACCAAGTTGCAATACAACCAGAAAGAATGCTTTCTATGGTGCATCTGTAAAAGTTGGTGAGCGTCGTAACTGACATGCCAAATTTCCTTAGTCTTCTGAGAAAGTAGAGGTCCATATCCCTCTAATCCATTCCCGTCCATGGACTTATCCAAATGCTTTTTAAATGTTGCCATGAAGAAGTTGCCCCTCGTGTCCCTTTTAAATCTTTCCCTTCTCACATTAAACTCATGCCCCCTAGTTTTCAATTTCCCTACCCTGGGAAAAGTATGATGTGCATTCATCCTATCTATACACCTCAATTGTTGAAAATTGATTACTTCTAATCAGAAAATCCTGCCTTTACTGTGGACATAGTCAAGATGTAGGGTGAAAGAAGATTGCCCAGGGCAGTGTGTTTAAGTTGCAAATGAGTGACAAGGAACACCAATATCAGATTCAATTTCCAGCATCTGCAGTTTTCAATTTTTGATTCGTGATACCGAGTCATCATTGATTTAAAATAAGGAGCATCAAAGACATGACAGATAAACGCAATTTGTTGTTCATACAATTTTCTTTTCTCTAGGTGTACCTCCTCAAACAGGAAGTGGTACTTTAAACATGTTTTTGATGGATGTCAATGATAATGAGCCACATTTGATTTCCACATACGAAGAAATATGTGATGATGGAGACATTCGGCATGTCACTCTTACAGCTAAAGATGATGACATGATTCCATTTGGTGGTCCATTTTACTTTGAACTTCTGGACAATAAAGAAAATATAAAGGAACAGTGGAAATTAGACCAAGACTTTGGTAGGTTGTGAATCAGAAACTATTAGTTTGCTTCACTACATCTTTTTATAATTCAGAAGAATGGTGACAAATTATTTTTGTTAATGAGGAGTGATAAGGGAGGTGATGGCCTAATGGTACTAACACTAGACTATTAATCCAGAGACTCAGCTAATGTTCTGGGAACCTGGGTTTGAATCCTGCCACAACAGATGGTGGGATTTGAATTTAGTTTTTAAAAAATTCTGGAATTAAGGATTGACTGGTGACCACGAAACCATTGTCAAATGTCAGAAAAACCCATGTGGTGTCTTTTAAGGAAGGAAATTGCCATCTTTACCTGGTCTGGCTGACATGTGACTCCATAGTCACAGCAATGTGGTTGACTCTCAACTGCCTCCAAGGGCAACTAGTGATGGGCAATAAATACTGGCCAACCAGTGACACCCATGTCCCAGAAATGAATAAAAAGTGATTCATGGACGCATAATTTGCAATCTATTTGTGCAGGTTCTCTTATTGATAAAGTTTTGTATCTTTATGACAGGTTATTCCATTAAACTTGTCAGAATGAAGAAAATCCCCATGGGAAACTACACCGTGCCTTTAAAGATCAGAGACAGGCAGGGTGTGGAATCCAAGAATACGCTCTATCTATGGGTCTGTCACTGTTATGATGGAAGTACTTGCCCTCATCCAGGTCCAATTTCAGTTGCTTTCAGTGCTGTTGCCATTGGTCTTCTCTTTGGAGCTTTGTTCCTTTTGTTACGTAAGTAAACACAAGCTCACATAGAATTAAATCCACCCATGCAAAAAGAAAGCAGTGCCAATTTGAGAAATACATTGAAATTCACAGAGAAAAAAATATCTTTACATCTCTGCTATTACTTAGACCATTTAAGAGATTGTGATGGGTGTTGTGTGCTTTATAAATTGATGGGTACATTGAGCAGAGTTTACTTATCACTGAATCCAATTCTCTGGTCTTCACTCTCATTGAACACGGTTCCATGTCACGAAGGTTGCTTGCATTTGTACATTTTGAAGAGACTGATTACTGAATTTCACGAAGGCAATAAAGATAAGTGCATACGTATGAGTCCATTTGGCCCATTCTTTTTGTAGACGCCTTATGCTCTCTCCACCACAACATTTAACTGTTTCTTCAAAGATTGCAAAGTTTTTGCCTCAATTACTTCAGCTGAGGATCAATTCAGCTGTCAATGATTCTGCAAAGAACTGCTTCCTGATATTAAGAACAAAGAACAACACAGCACGGGAAACAGGCCCTTTGACCCAACGAGCCCGCGCCACCATTTCAACATTGTGAGTCCCCTCTTCCATCCATGACCCTTGTCTGCGCTTATGGCACTCCACATTGGAAATCAGATTGAGGGGAGACTAATTTAGGGACAATTTGTTACACCAATCAGCCTAAGAGCACATCTTTGGGTGTGGGAGGAAACTGGAGCACCTGGAGAAAACCCACGCAAGCACGGGGAGAATGCGCAAACTCCCACAGACACTGGCCCAAATCCATGTGTCTGCACAGCAAACAGTGATACTCACTCAGCTGTCGTGTTGCCCATCAGCTGGTCCAGTTTAAGTGTACACTAACGACGTGAAGCACTAGGCTACTATTGAAACATCCAAGAGCAGCCCTCGCACGACCCATCGCGTGTATGCCCCTTGTTGGACAACAAGGCGGACTGAAGCACCTGTGGATTAAAAGAGAAAAACATCAATAACATGCACATCTTATGCAAAAGTTCAAGGGAATCCCCAGAAGCTCAAAAGTAAAACAAGTGAGCCAGAAAATATGTTGGAAGGTCCATAGGAATCAGTTGATTCCCAGGGACGTCTCAAGGCTCTTGATCCTTATTTAAACAGTCTCCTATATCCCTCCATCTCTATTCCGCTCATGTGCCTATCTAAGTATCCCTTAAACAACTCCAGCATGCCTGCCTCCACCACCTTACTTGGCAGTGCATTCCATACCCCCACAACCCTCTGTGTGGAAAACCTCCCTCTAACATCCAAATTATACCTCACCCCCCTCACCCTAAGCCCGTGGCCCCGTAATATTTGTTTCCAATCTAGGAAAAAGCTTACCACTGTTTACTCTATCTATACCCTTCATAATCTTATACACCTCTATTAGATCTCCCCTCATTCTCCACCTTTCTAAGGAGAACAGCCCCAATTTGCCCAATCTCTCCTCGTAGCTCAGTCCTTCCATACCAGGCAGCATCCTGGTAAACTGCCTCTGCACTCTCTCCAGGGTCTCCACGTCCTTTTTGGTCGTAAGGCGACCAGAACTGGACGCAGTCCTCCAAGTGCGGTCTATTATGGCCTGAAAATTTGCAGCAATTTATGGGAAGCTGTTGGGAGTATTGGGAGCCAGTTAGTTCATTTGGCTTTATGGATGGTTCATCTTTAGAATAACACCATCAGCACAGGTTGATTCCTGACCTGGCTGAAGTAGACTTGGGACCAGCTGCCTCAGCCTGCCATTGAGAATGAAAGACAAAAACTGCCAAGTAAAATAGCTCAGGAGGAAGCATCAACAGAGAATGGGCTAAGGAGTTTTGCTCAGGGCATACATGATGATGATTGGAATAAAAGATAATGTTTTAAGTAATGCATTTTTCACTTGAATAAAAAAAAATCAAGTGCTTCTTTAAGTAGTCCAGATATTCAATTTTAGGTTCTCTCTTCTTGCAGATCTTCATTGTAACGTGGACATCATCATTCCTCAATCACTATCTACCCATGACATTTGTACAATTATTTTAGTTACCTTAAAGTTTGCTGTTAAGAAGACTTGCAGTCTTAGGCAAAGATTGATTCTGATTTCATCTGCTTTTTTTTATATAGTTGGCTTTTGTCTGATGTTGATTATGAGGAAGAAAATCCATGAGGCATTGGTATGTGATCAAGGAAAACTAATAAAATACAACAACGAACAACCTTGTGTGTCGATCCAAGTAAGTATGTAAAACCTTACTATAGTTTAAATCCTTTGTGAATGGACACCTGAATTAATGAGACCTATTAGCAAACAATTCTTGTGAAAGAAAAAATCAGAGTTTCAGACCATAGTTTTCTGCTTGTGCATTAACCAGCAACCAATTTTTCTTTTGTTCCATTTTCTTCATCGGGGTATCTAACGAATTCTGAATACAACTAATATTTATCCAATAAATATAACAGTAGAAAGACAGCATCGTAACACATCATTGAAAGCCAAAAAAAACCCTAGAAATGTTACCTTTGTGTAATGAGCATGATTATAGTTCAGGATTCACTTCATTTCAGAGAAACATAGGATCAGGGATAGGCCATTCAGCCCATCAAGTCTTCTCCACATTCAATTAGATCATCTACCTCACACCACTTTCCAGCATTAACCCCATATCACTTGATATTCTCAGTCTCCAGAAATCTATTGATTTCTGTATTGAACATGCTCCGAAATTAAGTTTTTGCAGCCCTCTGGGATAGAGAATTCCAAAGGTTCAGCACTCTTTAAGACTTTCTTCCTCATCTCAGCTTTAAATGGCCTATCTCTTATCCTGAGGTCATGCCCCACGTTTTTAGATTCACCAGCCAGGGGAAGCATCTTATCTCGATCTACCCTGTCATACCCTGTAAAAAAGTTTAAGTTTCAATGCGGTCACCCCACATTCTTCAGATCTTTAGGAAATGCAGACCCAGTCTCCTCACAAAACAGTCCCACCATCTTAGGGATTAATCAGCGAACTCTCATCACGCCCTCTTTGTGGCAAGTATATCTCTCATGCATAGATTTGGTTCCCTTATCTAAGAACACTCTAGGTGAGGACTCACTAAAGCTCTAGACAACTGCTGCAAAATACTTTTGCACTCAAGTTCCCTCATGATGACATCCAATATACTATTTGCCCTCCTAATGTCCTGCTACACCTGCATGCTAAACTCTTGTGACTCAGGAACAAGAACTCCCTTTGGAAACCTACACTTCCTAACCTCTTGCGAGATAAGAAATATTCTGCCTTTCCAATTTTTCTACCAAATAACTTTACACTTATTCACATCTAGGGTGCAATCTTCTGGCTCTTCATGCCATCTGGTCCCAGCGATGGCGCACCCCACCATGTGTTTTCTGGTGATGCGGGGTGCCGATGACACAAAGGTTGGGAGTGTTGTGGATAGTTTGGAGGGATGTCAGAAGTTCAGCGAGACGTAGATAGGATGCAAGACTGGGCAGAGAAGTGGCAGGTGAACTTCAACCCAGATAAGTGTGTGGTGGTTCATTTTGGCAGGTCAAATGGGATGAAGGAATATAATATTAAGGGTAAGACTCTTAGCAGTGTGGAAGATCAGAAGGACCTTGGGGTCCGCGTTCATAGGACTCTCAAATCAGCTTCGTAGGTACTGGATGTGGTTAAGAATGCTTGTGGTGTACTGGCCTTCATCAATCGAGGAATTGAGTTTAGGAGTTGGGAGATAATGCTGCAGCTGTATAAGACCCTGGTCATACCCCACTTGGAGTACTGTGCTCAGTTTTGCTTGCCTCATTACAGGAAGGATGTGGAAGCCATTGAAAGGGTGCAGAGGAGATTTACAAGGATGTTGCCTGGATTGGGTGGCATGCCTTATGAGGATAGGTTGAGAGAGCTTGGTCTTTTCTCCTTGGAGAGGCGAAGGATGAGAGGTGCCCTGATAGGGGTGTATAAGATGTTGAGAGGTATTGATCAGGTGGATTCTCAGAGGCTTTTTCCCAGGGCTGAAATGGCTGCCACAAGAGGGCACAGGTTTAGGGTGCTGGGGAGTAGGTACAGAGGAGATGTCAGGGCTAAGTTTTTCACTCAGAGGGTGGTGGGTGCATGGAAACGGCTGCCGGTGGTTGTAGTGGAGGCAGATTTGATAGGGTCTTTTAAGACACTTCTGGGTGAGTACAAGGGACTTAGTAAGATTAAGGGTTATAAGTAAGCCTAGTAGGTAGCGATATGTTCGGAGCAACGTGGGCTGAAGGGCTGTTTGTGCTGTAGTTTTTCAATGTTCTATGAATCAGTGGGAAAATCCATTGATAGCAACAGGACCTGAAGATCACACCACCAGCCAATGGCGTACTCCTTCCTGACACTGAGAGAAATACCATGGGGAGGCCAGAGAATCCCAATATATATTCCTCTGTCGTGTTCTAGTCGAGTCACTTAGTCTGTTCAAATCCTCTTGAATCCTCCTTGCATCCTCTTCACAACTTACATTTCCACCAAGCAAATTTGGAAATATTAGAATTGGTCCCCATTTCCAGATCATTTTTATATAGAATGCAAATAACTGGACCAAGCGCTGCTCCTTGTGGTAATCCATTTGTAATAGCCTGTCACACTGCAAATGATTCTACTCTTTGCTTACCCTCTCTTAACCAATTCTCAATCCATACTAGCATGTTGTCCCTGCCAACTCCCTGCCCTGAATCCCATGCACTCTATTATTTACTAACCTCCTATGTGGGATCTTATGAAAAGCTTTCTGAAAATCCAAATACACCACATCCACTTCTTTATCAATACTATAAGGAACATTCTCAAAGAATTGCAACAAATTTGTCAAACATGATTTCCTTTCCATAAATCCATGTTGACACTATCCAATTTTACCATTCTTATCTAAAAGTTCAGTTAAAATGGATTCTAACCTAACATATTCAGTATTGCTGATATCAAATGAACAGGTTTCTCATGCTTCATTCCTCCTCTTTCTCCTTTCTTAAATAGTAAGATGCAGTGAAACAGGCCAGTTTTGTCTCCAGATTTTTGATCCAGTCAAAAAAAGAGTGCCTGTGTTTTAAGGTATTGTATAGAGGGGTAGGGCCTAAACACACTGGCAAATCTGGCTGCACTGAGATCGGGGTGCCATGTTTAAAGTATGCCCCAATCAAAGGAAGAAAAATACCCTCTCCCAACGGTCAGTGTTAGCATTTCCCCGCTCCCTGCAATCAAATCTGGCATCTATTCTACCACCCCCTCCCCACTCTGCTCCCTGCCCCCCCACAATCAAAGCTGGCACCTGCTCGACCACACCACCCCCACCCGCACCATCCCGGCAATCAGAGCTTGCATTCACCAGCTCCCCTCCCGCAATCAGAATCAGCATTCACCAGCTCCCCTCCTGCAGTTAGCATATCCCCAAATAGCTAATCCATCTAACCTATGTACAAGGGGTAACGTTGCATGTCCAATCCACAAACCCTTTCCCCCAAAGGAGTAGAAAGGTAGTCAGAAATGGCAGTAGAATTAATTTTTTATTTGCCCATTTTAGATAAATGCATCCTTCATTAAGTTTTATTAATAATGGGAAATGATAAGGCAATGCAAATACATGGCTAGTGCCAACGTTCTCTCCATCCTTCCCCCATGAGCCTTCCTCCCTTGCCCTTTGTTCATCTTCCACCCAATCTCCCAATCCCAGTGCTCCACCCCTCCCCACCCCCTGGTCAGCCTTTGCCTATCTCCCTTGCCCAGCCTTGGCACAGCGTTTGCTAATGGCACGTGAGTGAAGCCAAGCGAGGTCCCCAAAAACGAGAAAGCCACATTTACCAACCTCAAAATTTTGGAAGCAGTGAAACTCGCCAGGTGCTCGCCACTTTTATAGAGTCAGAAAACTGGACGTTCAAAATTCTCATTGGCAGGGAACTTTAATTTGGATGGTAAACTTAATTCTGGTGAGGTGGCCTTCTAATGAGAACTCAAGAGCTGCTAATGTTGCAATTAGGGTTCCCGACATTGTCAGGAAGCTTGATCCACCTTTAATCCAACTGGAAAGCCAAGGCAACAAAATTCTGCCAGTTTATCAGGAAACCATCAACAAATAGATTTTTTGCCTCCTTGAATATCCCTGGCTGCTTTACTGGCAGGACTGGAAAATTCCACCCATAGTACTCAAAACTAAACCGACAGTATCACGAGAAGTTCTTTGAATTCAACTAAAAACCTGTTGCTTGTTTTGAGATCTTGTTGCTAAATTGCACAATGGGAGAAGTAGGGTGTGTTCTTTTTGCATGTCACCTACTCTGCAAATATGTAACAACAGAAGCTTGCTATACATATCGTGTTTACTTGAAGCTGTTCTGGTTGGTTTGGTTTGTCACAGGTTATTAAACTGAATTCCTAATTCCTATCACTAAATCTATATATATATAAAATTTGAATTGATACAAAGCCTCCTTGTTTGTCGGGAACAGATGTTCAGAGAGTGGAGCCCCTTTATGGCTGTACTATGTCTCCCCGTTGAAATGTGGCACCCGCAGAACACTCAGTATGCCCCTGAATCATTAGAAAGTTCGCTATCCTAGCAGGGTCATGTGCCTGCTTGTCCTGTTTCTTGCTGGTTAGGCAGAACACAATGAAGTTCTCTCTCCCTCTGTACAGGACCTCGGTAACCTCCCAGCTGCAGTGATCACTGAGAAATGATGCTCAATCCTAGAAGGATCTGCTGGCACAGAAATTGAGGGTGATGGTGGCTTTGCCAGCTATTGGCAGCGCCATCCTTGTCCTACTGTGTGGCTGCAGGTCAGCTTAATGGCACAATTCATTCACACTCTCTTTGGTGAAGCATGGTTGCAACAGACACTGCTCCTGGCTGAGATGGAGATAGGAGAAGTAAAGTCTAAAGACCCTGGGTTGGCAAGGTTCATTGTTGGAGGCCTCCTCCCCTTGTGAGTGCAAGCAGCATCGCCTCTCTGCAGTCTCTACTCCGAGACATGCTGCAGCTCAAAAGGCACACTCACAATTGCCTCCATAACTCGGAGCACCAGACTGCCCACAAAGTTATTTGGTGCTGTCTCCTCTCACCATATATTCCTGTTCTTGGCTCCTGTAATGCTGAAACCAATGCCAACACAACCACATTTTGCAGCACTGGGCTTGTATGGAAAACAACATCAGAACTTCATAGAATCCCGAAGTGTAGAAGGAGGCCATCGAGTCTCCACTGACAACAATCCCATCCATCCCCGTAACCCCAAATATTTATTCTGTCGATCCCTCTGAAACTAAGGGGTAATTTAGAATGGCCAATCTACCTAACCCGCACATCGTTGGACTGTGGGAGGAAACTGGAGCACCTGGAGGAAACCCGCACAGACACAGAGAGTTTGCAAACTCCACACTCCAGACATCCGAGGCCGGAATTGAACCCGGGCCTCTGGCGCTGTGAGGCAGCAATGCTAACCACTGTACCACCCTTACGCCACTTTAAAGGTACTTCATAAATTCACCATCCTCAAACAATTCAAAGAATTACCCATGAAAAACATAGTCACACATAGCGTCCATCAAAAAGAATCGTGCAATGTTGGTCTGAGGAATTGGATGATCTTCTATGGGGTTGCTTGGGCTAGTCGGTATTTAAAAACTCTGTGACCAATCTGAACGCCACCATAGTAACTGACTTCATTAGTAAGTGTGTAGAAGACTGTGTGCCAAAGAAGCCAATTCGTGTGTTCCCCAACCGGAAACCATGGATGAACAGGAATATCCACTGCTTACTGAAGTCCAGGTCTGAGGCGTTCAAGTCAGGCGACACTGACTTATACAAGAAAGCCAGATGCGATCTAAGAAGATCCATCAAAGATGCCAAAAGACAGAACCGGACCAAGTTGGAGTCCCAGGCTAGCCACACAGACCCCTGCCAACTATGGCAAGGTCTGCAAGACATAACAGGCTACAAGATGAAGGCATATAAAATTGTCAGCTCCAATGCACCCCTTCCTGATGAGCTCAATGCATTCTACACCTGTTTTGAGAAAAGGTCAGTGGCATGCCCTCCACCCTGGAAGCCCTGGATGAACCTGTATCTGGGGTCACCATTGCAGATGACAAAGCAGTTTTCTTGAAGGTCAACCCACGGAAAGCAACTGGCCCGGATGGGGTAGGCGGATGTGCACTCAGACCCTGCGCTGGTCAGCTGGTGAAGGTATTCGCAGAGATTTTCAACTTCTCTTTACAACAATCTAAGGTCCCTATCATCTTCAAGAAGATGACCATTATCCCAGTACCTAAGAAAAACCAAGCAGTGTGCCTTAATGACTATTGGCCGGTGGCTCTGACATCCATCCAAGAAGTGCTTCGAAAGGTTAGTCATGGCACAAATCAATTCCAGCCTCCCGGACTACCTGGATCCACAACACTTTGCCTACTACTGCAACAGGTCCACAGCAGACGCCATTTCCCTGGCCCACACTCAAACCAGGAACATCTAGATAACAAGGACACCTATGTCAGATTCCTATTTATTGACTACAGCTCAGCCTTCAACACTATTGTTCCCACAAAACTCATCTCCAAACTCTGTGGCCTGAACCTCGGCACCTCCCTCTGCGACTGGATCCTGAACTTCCTAATCCACAGATCAGAATCAGTAAGGAGAGGCACTAAGATCATTCTCAACACTGGTGTCCCACAATGCTGTGTTCTCAGCCCCTACTATATTCCTTATTCCTATGACTGTGCGGCCAAATTCCCCTCCAATTTGATTTTCAAGTTTGTTGATGACACAACCGTAGTGGGTTGGACCTCAAACATGCCGATACTGTAGCCCAGGCCCCCATTCATCACCGCCCGGGTGCTTGGGCTCAGACCTTGGGGGGAGGGGATGGGGGCCGTCCAGCACTACATCATGATATGGGTTGACTGGGAGCCTGGTGCTGTTCCATAAATATACCTGGAAATGGGATGTCAACAAATAAGCATTTTCACAAGACTAGACAAATCCTATGAGATATCTGATTGCACATAACTGAAAATGATTTAGAGGACATTATACAGTTTAATATATGAGCGTCACTGATGTACAGCAAGCAATCCATTTCTTGGTAAATTCAATTTTTTTTTTAAGGTTGGAACACCGCCACATTCTCAAACAAAACAACCGGGCTCTGGAATAGGTGGAATTTGGAATGACAATGTAAGTATTGCTCCTTGGTGTCCGTGATTCATGAAAATCAAACAAAGGCAGTAACATTTTTATCAATGCATTGTAGTTTCTGAAATGCTGTTCGTTTGCTTATGTGAGGACAATAATTTATAAAACTTCTGAAATATTAAATTCATTCTTTCCCTCGTAAGGTCAACAAAAATGGGTTGCTAGAAATGAGGCATTGTAATATTCATGACAGAAGGGTTACAGCTTGGGTTAGGCTGGTCCAAACTTTTTGCTCAGGTAGCCACGTTTTGTATATTTTTCTCATTCAAGGTGCCAAGAGGCAAATTTCAGAAAGATAAGGCTTGGCATAGCAATAACCTGAATTTCCAAAGAAGTTGAGGTTTTAAGGAAATAAACAGTTGCTGAATAAAAGGAGCTGTAACATTAACAGTGCTGTCATGAACATACCAATGTGGCCATGATTAATAATGGATCGCTGTTTAAATTCTGCCATGAAATGACGTCTCATTTCCAAACACAAAATGTCATTCAATTAAGGTTGATTTTCGACCCAATTCTGTATTCTTTTAACTAGGGTGGCACTGTGGTACAATGGTTAGCATGGCTGCTTCACAACTCCAGGGAACTGGGTTCGATTCCAGCCTTGGGTGACGATGTGGAGTTTGCATGTTGTCCCGGTGCCTGCATGGGTTTTGTCTGGGTGCTCCGGTCTACTCCCACACTCCAAAGATTGGGAGGATTAGGTTAGGTGGATTCCCCAGGCTAAATTGCCCCTTTAACGTCCTGAGATGTGTAAATTAAATGGATTAATCATAGTGATTGTGAGGGGCAGGAGGGAGCCTGAGTCAGAGTCGGTGCAGACTCGATGAGCTGAATGGCCACTTCTGCATGGCGAGATTCTTTGATTATATATACAGAAAGTAAAGCAAGGTGATAACCTGTTGAGTTACATAATGAATAATCAATAAAAATGACCAGAATGGTGGAGGTCAGTGTATGTGGGTAGGAGTTTTTGGGTGTGTGTGTGTGTGGTGTTGAGAGTGAGAGAGAAAACTGAGATTGGGCTTAAGGCAAACTCACACTCACCATGTCATTTGCTCACTCGCCCCCATAACCCACTCATTCATTCCCACATACTCACTCATTAACTGACTGGCACACATTCACTCCCACGCACTCAGTGTCACTATCTCAGTCCACACACATACTCAGTCACTCATTCACTCTCAGACCTATTCAGTCACTCAATCAATTAATTTTTTGCTACACAGCCACTCAATCACCTTCTCTTCCCAAGTTCCACCAAAATGACAAATCTTCCAACTCCCTGGGCCTGATTCGACTTTACCATCCCAGGCTCCGCCGTGCTGGGCTCGTGGTGCCCAGCAGCGCTGGGCTCTCTGGAACCGCTGGGCTGGGCTGGGCTGGCCAGCCCCCAACCCCGCCATGCCGGCTGCTGGGCACCACGAGCACCCCTTCCTGATGAGCTCAATGCATTCTACACCTGTTTTGAGAAAAGGTCAGTGGCATGCCCTCCACCCTGGAAGCCCTGGATGAACCTGTATCTGGGGTCACCATTGCAGATGACAAAGCAGTTTTCTTGAAGGTCAACCCACGGAAAGCAACTGGCCCGGATGGGGTAGGCGGATGTGCACTCAGATCCTGCGCTGGTCAGCTGGTGAAGGTATTTGCAGAGATTTTCAACTTCTCCTTACAACAATCTAAGGTCCCTATCATCTTCAAGAAGATGACCATTATCCCAGTACCTAAGAAAAACCAAGCAGTGTGCCTTAATGACTATTGGCCGGTGGCTCTGACATCCATCCAAGAAGTGCTTCGAAAGGTTAGTCATGGCACAAATCAATTCCAGCCTCCCGGACTACCTGGATCCACAACACTTTGCCTACTACTGCAACAGGTCCACAGCAGACGCCATTTCCCTGGCCCACACTCAAACCAGGAACATCTAGATAACAAGGACACCTATGTCAGATTCCTATTTATTGACTACAGCTCAGCCTTCAACACTATTGTTCCCACAAAACTCATCTCCAAACTCTGTGGCCTGAACCTCGGCACCTCCCTCTGCGACTGGATCCTGAACTTCCTAATCCACAGATCAGAATCAGTAAGGAGAGGCACTAAGATCATTCTCAACACTGGTGTCCCACAATGCTGTGTTCTCAGCCCCTACTATATTCCTTATTCCTATGACTGTGCGGCCAAATTCCCCTCCAATTTGATTTTCAAGTTTGTTGATGACACAACCGTAGTGGGTTGGACCTCAAACATGCCGATACTGTAGCCCAGGCCCCCATTCATCACCGCCCGGGTGCTTGGGCTCAGACCTTGGGGGGAGGGGATGGGGGTTGCCTGCCGTCCAGCACTACATCATGATATGGGTTGAGTGGGAGCCTGGTGCTGTTCCATAAATATACCTGGAAATGGGATGTCAACAAATAAGCATTTACACAAGACTAGACAAATCCTATGAGATATCTGATTGCACATAACTGAAAATGATTTAGAGGACATTATGCAGTTTAATATATGAGCGTCACTGATGTACAGCAAGCAATCCATTTCTTGGTAAATTCAATTTTTTTTTAAGGTTGGAACACCGTCACATTCTCAAACAAAACAACCGGGCTCTGGAATAGGTGGAATTTGGAATGACAATGTAAGTATTGCTCCTTGGTGTCCGTGATTCATGAAAATCAAACAAAGGCAGTAACATTTTTATCAATGCATTGTAGTTTCTGAAATGCTGTTCGTTTGCTTATGTGAGGACAATAATTTATAATACTTCTGAAATATTAAATTCATTCTTTCCCTCGTAAGGTCAACAAAAGTGGGTTGCTAGAAATGAGGCATTGTAATATTCATGACAGAAGGGTTACAGCTTGGGTTAGGCTGGTCCAAACTTTTTGCTCAGGTAGCCACACTTTGTATATTTTTCTCATTCAAGGTGCCAAGAGGCAAATTTCAGAAAGATAAGGCTTGGCATAGCAATAACCTGAATTTCCAAAGAAGTTGAGGTTTTAAGGAAATCAACAGTTGCTGAATAAAAGGAGCTGTAACATTAACAGTGCTGTCATGAACATACCAATGTGGCCATGATTAATAATGGATCGCTGTTTAAATTCTGCCATGAAATGACGTCTCATTTCCAAACACAAAATGTCATTCAATTAAGGTTGATTTTCGACCCAATTCTGTATTCTTTTAACTAGGGTGGCACTGTGGTACAATGGTTAGCATGGCTGCTTCACAACTCCAGGGAACTGGGTTCGATTCCAGCCTTGGGTGACGATGTGGAGTTTGCATGTTGTCCCGGTGCCTGCATGGGTTTTGTCTGGGTGCTCCGGTCTACTCCCACACTCCAAAGATTGGGAGGATTAGGTTAGATGGATTCCCCAGGCTAAATTGCCCCTTTAACGTCCTGAGATGTGTAAATTAAATGGATTAATCATAGTGATTGTGAGGGGCAGGAGGGAGCCTGAGTCAGAGTCGGTGCAGACTCGATGAGCTGAATGGCCACTTCTGCATGGCGAGATTCTATGATTGTATATACAGAAGGTAAAGCAAGGTGATAACCTGTTGAGTTACATAATGAATAATCGATAAAAATGACCAGAATGGTGGTGGTCAGTGTATGTGGGTAGGAGTTTTTGGGTGTGTGTGTGTGTGGTGTTGAGAGTGAGAGAGAAAACTGAGATTGGGCTTAAGGCAAACTCACACTCACCATGTCATTTGCTCACTTGCCCCCATAACCCACTCATTCACTCCCACATACTCACTCATTAACTGACTGGCACACATTCACTCCCATGCACTCAGTGTCACTATCTCAGTCCACACACATACTCAGTCACTCATTCACTCTCAGACCTATTCAGTCACTCAATCAATTAATTTTTTGCTACACAACCACTCAATCACCTTCTCTTCCCAAGTTCCACCAAAATGACAAATCTTCCAACTCCCTGGGCCTGATTCGACTTTACCATCCCAGGCTCCGCCGTGCTGGGCTCGTGGTGCCCAGCAGCACCGGGCTCTCTGGAACCGCTGGGCTGGGCTGGCCAGCCCCCAACCCCGCCATGCCGGCTGCTGGGCCCCGGCCCTGTTGTATCGAGAGAATGTTGGGATATTAGAACAGAATCCGGAATCAGTCTGTGTAAGAATTAGGTTTGTGAAGAGAGATTTAGTATTGGCCATGTCCTCACTAGAAAAGGAAAGATTTAGAAGCTAAATGTTTGCTCACTTCTGTACTCTATGCATTTGAGATATTGTGCAGCATTACAGGCTGCTTCACCTTCTGCAACAGCGGAACAAAAGGACACAGCCTGCACTTATCACAGTCAATTCAAAACCAATCTGCGTTGACAATACATAGAATTTTAATTCCAATGGAGTGAGATGCCAGGACTAGTTTAGAATTAGGCAGGCGGGTTAAAACCTGAAATATGGCATCGGATCAGCAACTGAGATCTTCTCACGCAATTCCCAGATTTAACCCTGGAGTGATTGCAAATCAGTGGGAAGCCCCATTGAAGCTGTCAGTTGATTAATTGTAATATTTAAGCTTCCCAGAAACTGAGGAATTAATCAAGAATACCGGACTCAACATCCAATGCACAGATTTCCCGAGCTGCTTGGAACTTCAAGTGCAAAGAAAAGTTTGGCCCTCCAAGCCCATGCCCATAATGATGCCCTAACTAAACTCAATATTCCTTCTGCCCTTACTCGATCCATATACCTCTATTCCCTCCTGATTCATGTATCCGTCCAGGTGCCTCTTAAATATTGCAAATGTGCCTGCTTCCACCACCTCCCCTGGGAGCACAATCCAGGCACCCACCACTATCTACATGAAAAACCTCCTCTACACATCTCCCTTAAACTATCCCCCCCCTCACCTGGTACCTGTGCCCCCTTGTAATTGACACTTTCACCCTGGGAAAAAGCCTCTGACTTTCAACCTATCTGTGCCTGTTATAATCTTGTAGACCTCGATCAGGTCTCCCCTCAGCTTCTATCCTTCCAGTGAAAATAATCCTAGTTTATTTATCCTCTCCTTGCAACTATTGCCCTCCAGACCAAGCAATATCCTGATAAACCTTCTTTGCACTCCCTCCAAAGCTTTCACGTCCTTCTGGTAGTGTGGCGACCAGAACTGCTCGCAATACTGCAAATGTGGCCTCACTAAGGTTTTATATAGCTACACATGACTTCCCAATTCTTGTACACAATGTCCCAGTTGATGATACTGTAAGCCTCCTTAATCACCTTGGCCACTTGTGTTGCCATCTTTAGGGAACTGTGGACCTGCGTGCCCAGGTCACTCTGTATGTTAATGTTACTAAGGGTTCCCTTCCACTAGCCTGGATCAAATAGAGAACGCAGCAGGGTATGTTTGTTCAGTACAACTGTCAGGCTATGAACTCTTCAAGAAATGAAGTTGAGTTGCTGCAGCCATGTGTAGGTGAGGGATTGCTGCTCGCAGCACTTATACCGAGAACAAAATTACAGGGTGAGTTTCACATGACTCAATTCACTAGTTTTGTGCTTCAGTCACCTTGGGCTGCATTTTCCTACCTTCTGCATAGCCTGGGATTAGCATTTGCCATTCTAACTTGCACCTCAGAATCTGCAGCACCAGCAGCAGAAACTGCCTTCTCAGCCACATAGCCCATCGTTCAGAGGGAATGAACACTGGAATCCAGCTTGAAGCATCTGAGATTTCAGTGCTGGATCCACAGACAGGGCATTAGCTTTCTCAATTTAGGAGCACCTGGGTGCCAGGATGCTTTCATGGAAAGTCATTGCTGATATCTTCAATCTCATGGCACAAGAACCCCATCCCAGTGAAACAGAAGAACAGCCATTGTTGGTGTTGTCAGTGGCCATCTAGGTGGCTATCACTGGAGGATTCTTCTGCACCCCCCCCGAGCATGTCAGGTATCTGTGATTGTCCCAGGATGTAGGAGTCATGCACGCTCCCAGCAATGACAAAGATTCCTTAAGCCTGAGTATCCTTGTAGGTGTGGTCCAGGTGGAAGGTGATGAACTCAGATGCCTGGACATAGAGGGCATCTGTCGCTTCACGTATGTACCTGTGCACGGAGGTTTGAGATATCCCAGCTCGGTCCCCAGTCGATGCTGTCACATAAAATTTCAAGGCGGCATGACCTTCACGGCCAACAGGAGCAGGTGTCCTCCTCCTCTGCCTTGGTGCCGGGTGAGCGAAAACCTGGTCCGGATGCACTGTCTCCCTGTGAAGGCACAGTTTTCGGTAATACATGTTGCCTGACACTGAATGAGCAGCACCTCCTGTACAGCCATAGCCGACAGAATGGCTGTCTTCGTACACCCTTCACTGCCCAATGGCCAGCCAGCACCAGACCCTTTGCAGCGGCTCTCTGATGTCTGTGGCATTGGAGCTGGCATGGAATGGTCCTGCCCCTGATGCCAACACCTTGGCAGCCCTCAAATAGTCAGAGGGAAATAGAGGAGCAAATATGTAGGCAATTCACTGAGAATAATTGGTTAATTATACTGGGGGATTTAAACTTCCCCAACATAAATTGGGTAGTCCTAGTGTAAAGATTTAGAGGGGGTGGATTTCTTGAAATGTAATCATAGGAGTTTTTTGCTATGTAGAAGGCCAGCAAGGGATGGAGCAGTACTGGATCTGATTCTGAGGAACAAAGTCAGACGAGTGTTCAATATGGCAGTGGGGGAGCATTTTAGTGATAGCAACCACAACACATTATGGTTCAAATTCTTCATAGACGAGGAGACAGATGGCCTGCAACAGATTGCTTTGGATTGGGGGAAGGCAGATTTTATTAAGGCAAGATCTGGCCAAGTTGACTGGCAACAGCTCCTTGCAGGAAAATCTACAGCGGAGCCTTGGGTGGCATTCAAAAAGAAACTCGGAAGAGTATAGTTCCAACATGTTCTCAATAGGAGGAAATGTGGGAGCAACTAGTTCAGGAAACCATGGATATCTAGACAATTTAGGATTGTATAAGGAAGAAGGGAAAGGCTTTTAGAAAAGGGAGCAATTCAGTTGCAGCCCTAGAGGAATATAGAAAGTGTAAGAGGGAATTTAAGAAAACAATTAGAAAAGCCAAAAAAGGGGGCATGAAAAAGAACTTGTGAACAAGATTAGGGAAAATTAGTCTCAAAGGAATCCACAGTACATTGAGCTTGCCCATGTTTAAGACAGTGACATGGTGACACACCTCCATTGAGTGCTCTTACTTAGTGGGATTGTCATGTGCATGTCAGATAGACATGGTCATAGAGCCATACAGTGCAGAAAAGGCCTATCAGGTCTGCACTGACAATAACTACCACTAATGTTGTGCTAATCCCATTTTTCCAGCACTTGTCCCATATCCTTGAGTGTTATGATATTTCAAGTGCTCATCCAAATACTTCTCAAAGTTTTTAAGATTTCCAGCCTCCACTATCTTCCCAGACAGTGCATTCCAGATTCCCACCTGGCTCTGAGTGAATTTCTTTTTCCTTAAATCTCCTGTGTATAGGGAAGATGAGAAAAGCTTTTAGCAATAGGGAACAATTCAGCTGCAGCCGTAGAAGAATATGTCTTTATTTCAGCTGAGATGATGCAATCCATTAGCATCGTTTTACATTCCACTGCTAAGAGCTTACATAAATCAACTTTGCACCTCAAAGATTTCAAGTAACATTACACTTTGTTTCTCCACACATTATTTAATGAACAAAACAGCACCATTTCTATTTCAAATGATTCTCTTAATGCGTTTGTAGCAGTTCTAAAGTTACCCACAGACTTGTTAGGATAATAAACAATGAATTATCATTTAGGATGTACTGGTGTGTAGGAGTTGGGAATCTGCTCACCTCAAATTAATGGCTGATTAAACTGCATGAGGCGCTCGTTAATAGGTCTGGGAGGATGAGGAGGTGATTTTCAACTTGTAAATCGTCAAAACCAAACACATCAATTGGCTTAGTAGTTACAGATTTTCAATTCAGTTTGAAGAGAAATTAATGGATTTTTTTTAAAGGTGAGAAATTTTTTGGATATTGGGGATCTTGCTCCAGATCAGGCACACTGCCTTTCAGTTGGAGGTTTTTGCCATTTCTGTGCACTGTGTCTACTCGCCTGCTCAGGGACTGCCTTTCTCTCTTTCGCTCGCCAAGGGCAGTCCCATCATGGCTGCTATCTGCCTTTACCGCTCATTCTTTGCAGGCAACTCCTGCCACTTGCAGATACCTGGGGCAACTAATTGGCACCAAGCTTGCTTCCAACACAATTAGTGCTATATTGCCGCACCTGCCGCACAGTCTATTTTAAGCCTTATACAGTGGACAAAAAATTGCAAGTAGACTTCTTGTCAGTACAATAATATTTATTTACACACAATTATTAATCACCCACCCAAATGACGATAAGTTATCTTACAGAATACTAAAGTTCAAGTCCAATAGTCCTTGTGTGACTGACAAGTATCCAGGCAGATATTGGCCTTTATCCACGTGTTGGTCTCCATAGCCCTCTGCATAGTCTCGTCCTTAGATCTGGCCGATATTCTGGGCCAGGTCTTATTTCCTCCTTGGGTGTGGTGGCTCTCCTCGTGCCTGGTTGTTGCTGGTGATGGTTACCGTTGTTGTCATTTATTCATTGGGTAAGAGAGCGAGAGAGAGATTCTTCTGTTGCGCAGCACCATTTATACCTCGTTGGTTTTCGTGCGCTTTTTGGCCATTGCCAATCAGTTGATCAGGACTTGATTGATAAGGTCCAATCAGGTGCTGCCGCACCAATCTCTGAGTCTGTACTCAATGGCCATGACTGTAGGTGCCGGAGTCACACACATCACATACCTCCCTCCTAAATAAGGGGTTGAGGCAGCCCTATGTCTGGTAAGAACATAAGAAATAGGAGCAGGAGTAGGCCATCTAGCCCTTCGAGCCTGCCCTGCCATTCAGTAAGATCATGGCTGATCTGAAGTGGATCAATTCCACTTTCCTGCTTTCTCCCCATAATCCTTAATTCCCTTGTCTATCAGAAACCTGTCTACCCGTGACTTAAATATATTCAGCGAGGTTGCCTCCACCACTTCAATGGGCAGAGAATTCCAGAGATTCACCACCCTTTGAGTGAAGAAGTTCCTCCTCAACTCTGATCTAAACTGCACCCCCCCCCTTATTTTGAGGCTGTGCCCTCTAGTCCTGCTGTTCTTTCTAAGCGGGAAGAATCTCTCTACCTCTACCCTATCTATCCCCTTCATTATCTTATATGTCTCTAGAAGATCCCCCCTCAGACTTCTAAACTCCAACAAGTACAGACCCAGTCTATTCAATCTCTCTTCATAGGCTAACCCCCTCATCTCCGGTATCAGCCTAGTGAACCTTCTCTGCACTCCCTCCAAGGCCAATATATCTTTCCGCAAGTGTGGCGACCAAAACTGCACAGTACTCCACCAGTGGCCTCACCAGTACCCTGTACAGTTGCAGCAAGACCTCCCTGCTTTTATATTCTATCCCCCTTGCTAAAAAGGCCAACATCCCATTTGCCTTCTTGATCACCTGCTGCACCTGCAGACTGCGTTTTTGCGATTCGTGCACAAGGACCCCCAGGTCCACGGTTTGACCAGAAAGTGTCCTTTGTCCTGGGGTGGCCTATATCCTGTGTATTCCAGATCCTGCAGCTGGAGCCTGTTTCTCTCTGTCCAATATCTTTTGAGGTGCAGTCTGTCTGTTTCAGTGCTTGTCCAATTATCCCAGCGTGCTCTTGCAAGCCACCATCTTAGGTGGCCCGTTTGGCCACAGCTCCTACATTGAACGATTGCTTGATATGAGCAATGCAGGTCAAGGAGTTTCTGCATCCCAAGTTGCTAGGTGCTACCCTGAAAGACCATCTGCAATTAACGCCACAGCCAAATCAATGGCCCTTCACCAGCCATGCTATAGCCACTGGAGTTATGAGGACAGTGTTGCGACTAGCCCCAGGCTTGCATCCCCAAAAGTTCTTGACGAGACCTCTCAGTTTGTCGCTATCTGGCTGGGATACTCCCTAAGTGTTTCAAACCCAGGTAAGGAGGGATAACTGACGCCATGTCTATATTCAACCCATTCTCTGCTGGCAGCAACGCAGATTTAATCAGATAAGGTTCCCTTTCCTTCAGACACCTTTTCCAGATCCAATAGTTATTTTTAACCAGGCTTTCTTAAATTAAGATAGGTTAGATTTATTAACTACTAAAAGGTAAGGAGAAATGGTAACGCACATTCACCTACAACCGTATAGATTAGAGATTGAGTCCAATAGTAAGTAAATATTAAATTAAAATACACCGGTCTTTGAATTGCGAGGGTTGGATGATGATGCATTGTGGCCGTTAAGATTGTTTTCAGTAAAGTTGGCTTTTGTTGATGAACAGCTGATTCTTTGGTTCAAATATTGTGTAGTTCAGTAGTTTGGTGGAGATTTCAATTTTTTTCCAGGTGTGATCCTTCTGCTAGCTTATTGACTTTCACAGAAGGGGAGATAGGTTTTGACATTCCTCTGACTATCTTTACAAGGACCACGCCTCGGTTATTATATTCTCCACACACGCACACTATCTTGGCCAATATACCTAGGATTTAGGAGATGAGAAGGCTATTATGTCTCTTCACCTTTACTGGTGATTGTAATCCATTTTTTAATGGTTTTTCATGTACCTTGTCTGGAACCCAGGGAGGTATTCCATTGTCCCTTTGAGAAACCGCCAGCAGCCATTCCTGTGAGTGACTAGCTGTACATTCTCTGACGCTTTCAAGTGTCTATGTCCATTATTTAGAATATACAATTCAGGTCTTTTTAAAATCTTGTATTTCTGTGTATAATTACAGGTTTTTTTTCTCCATTGTGGTGACAACAGACATATTGAAGACGGGCACTAAAGGAGCACACAGGAGTGTTTTAATTGGCTTTTGTATGTAGTTTGGCATAGATTAATTTCTTAATTTAGTTTGTAATGTTTATTTTGTGGCTTGTATTTTAGCATTGTGGACAAGGGACAGTGTGATTGTCAGTAACAGTGTGATGGTAAGGTGGGGGTTGTTGGGGGATTGGGGTTGTGTTCACAGTTGTTCATGGATATACAGTCTAGAAAGGACCCGCAGTGGTTGCCTCTTCCTCCTCAACTGGTCACTGTAAACCTGGTGGCAGTTGCTGTTCCCTTGTGATGACAAGGTGATGCAGCATATTTCAGAGTACCATGAGTCACGATGCTCACTCTGCTGAACACTGCAGTGCTCTTTTAGAGTAACCCTGGCAACAGCACTCCAGTGGATTGCTACTTCATGTTTCTGCAGCAACGTGATTACCATTTCATTCTGTGCATGTTGCCCACGTGTGTGTTGGTCAATGGGCAGTCTGTGTCACTCAGTAGCCACCTTCTGGTTTATCATGGTGATTCAAATGCAGATGGCACAGCAGAATGCCACGGAATAGAAGTATAGTCATTGTTTACAGGTACATTCACCTGCTATATATATTCACACACCAGCTAGATACTGGGGAAGTGGAATGGCTTTTGGATGCAGCACATCGGAGAGCAGACATGTGCAAAGCAAAGTGCATGCAGTCAACGGCACTATGCATCACAGGGATGCCTGCAATCCTTGTCTTAAGTAAAACCATTCTCAGCTGCTTCATCAATGACCTTGCCTCCTTCAGAAGTGGGAATGTTGGCTGAGGATTGCAGCATTCCCAGCTCAGATATTGAAGCAGCCAATGTCCGTATGCAGCAAGAACTGGACTTCATTCAGGCTTGGGCTGACAAGTGGCTAGTGATACTCGTACTGCACAAATGCTAAGCAATGACCACCTCTAATAAGAGAGAATTCAACCATCTTCCCTTGACATTCAACAGCATTACCATGGCTGCATGTGCCACTCTCCACATCCTGGGTGGGTTACCATTGACGAGAAACTGAGCTGGATAAGTCAAATAAATGCCAAATAGCTACAAGAGCAGCTCAGGTGCTGGGAATTCTGCAGCGAATAACTCATCTCCTAACTCTGTCCACGATCTACAAGGCACAAATCAAGATTGTGAGGCAAATCACTCCTCATTCTGGCTGAGTGCAACTACAGATTCACTCAAGAAGCTTGAAACCATCTATAACAAAGCAATCTACTTGATTGACCCCCTCCACCACCATCAACATTCACGCCCTACACCACTCATGCCTCGTGGCAGCTCTGTGCACCATCTAGATGATGCACTGCAGCAAATCACCAAGACTACCTTGATAGTATCTTCCAATCCCTTGATCTCTGCCATCTTGAAGGAAATGGCCATAGGAATGCCACTAGCTGCAAGTTCCCCTCAATGCCACAGATCATCCAGACTAAACTGAAACAATTTTACCAGTTCTTCACTGTTGCTGGATCAAAGTCCTGGGACTCCCCCGTTACCAGCACTCTGGGTGTTCCTACAATACATTGACTACAGTGATTCAAGAAGGTGGCCTTTGAACTTCTTGAAGACAATTAGTGATGGCCAGTAAATGGTAGCCAGTGGCACCTGCACACCATGGAGGAATAATTGTAAAAAAAAATCCTCACGAGGCCAGTTGTTTCCCAGCCTGTTTCTCTCCAGAAAATGGACAGGGATTAGCAATCGGCCTAAGTCAAACCGTTGATACCTGTCAACAATCCAAGTACAAATTCTGCTCCTTGGTACTTCCTGCTCAAACATTTTTACATCTTACAAACTATAAAATCTTCCATGAGCCAACGTACTACAGAAGACAATTGATGTCTCTCTTGCGTTAAGACTATATCCTTATATGTATGAATGATGACCTAGTGAACTTTTATTAGTAAATCTGAAGATGGATTTTTTTTCCAAACAAGGCATTTTTAATATGACTGCCAAGTCCACCATGTGTGACTAACCCACTTTCAAATAACTGAAAATTACTTTTAAGAAAACTATACAGCATGATTTATCAGTTTCATTGATTTACAGGAATGAGTTTCCTATTAATTAACTATTATTAATACCTGCAAACCTTGAAAAAGAGCCCGTCAGTATCCTTGCACCTGAAGATAGTTTAGTTTAATTTAATTTTAGGATCCTCTGCTAAGGTTTGCAAATGAGTATGATAGACAGAAACCTGATGTGGTGATTAGTTGAGCAGATTTGACCAAGTGGAGCTGATTTTCGGTCCAGACTATTGTGTTATTTCAAATTGGTCTGAAGGCAGCTAGTGCTTCAAATTCCTCCACCTTTCGCACAGGTTTTGCTCATTTCCAAAACAAACTTATTCAAACTCTGACCCAAAGGATAGGCAGTTATCTTAGGGTATTGTATGGTTAGATGTATGTCATTTCTCCAATTTATATCATTCACGTTGCTTGCCGATGTATTGTAGAAGGTCGACAACTTCACTTTCCCTGGGAAACAAACTTGGCTCTAACAGATAGATCAGTACACAGTTTTCAATGGCAATCTGAAACTTGGGAAGTTGTTAATATAATGACTGATTCTTTTTCTGCCTGGTCCATATAATTAATAGAAATCAAATGAAGAATTTGAAATTTTTCTTACCGTGCTGTAATAATTTCTAAAATTCAGTTTGTTAGTTTATACGTGGGCAGCAGTTAGAATAGTTTAAGAAAATTAAATAAACATGAGGTCCTTCGTTTAAGTATATAAAGACAGGAATTTTCTGACTTTTCACTTTGGTGGAATTCTCCGCCCCCCGCCGCCAGTTGGCTGGCTCAGACCTTGAGGGGAGCGGGTGGGAGTTGCGTGCTGCCGAACACTACATTGTGATATGGGTTGAGTGGGAGCCTGGTGCTGTTCCATAAATATATCTGGAAATGGATTGTCAAAAAATAATCATTTTAACAAGACTACCTAGACAAATCCCATGAGATATCTGATTGCACATAACTGAAAATGATTCGCAAAAACCCAGCTTGCAGGTGCAGCAGGTGGTCAGGAAGGCGAATGGGATGCTGGCCTTCATAGCGAAGGGGATTGAATATAAAAGTAGGGAGGTCTTCCTGCAGCTGTATAGGGCATTGGTGAGGCCGCAGCTGGAGTACTGTGTGCAGTTTTGGGCGCCGCACCTGCGCAAAGATATTTTGGCCTTGGAGGGAGTGCAGAGGAGGTTTACTAGGCTGATACCGGAGTTGAGGGGGTTGAGCTATGAGGAGAGGCTGAATAAACTAGGCTTGTACTCGTTGGAGTTTAGAAGAATGAGGGGAGATCTCATTGAGACGTATAAGATGATGAATGGGATGGATAGGATAGAGGTGGAGAGACTCTTCCCGCTCAGAAAGGACAGTAGGACTAGGGGGCACAGCCTCAAGATAAAGGGGGGGCGTTTTAGAACGGAGTTGAGGAGGAACTTCTTCACTCAAAGGGTGGTGAATCTCTGGAATTCTCTGCCCGTTGAAGTGGTGGAGGCTGCCTCGCTAAATATTTTCAAGAAGCGGGTTGATGGGTTTTTGATAAGAGAGGAGATTAAGGGTTATGGGGAGAGGGCGGGAAAGTGGAACTGAGCCACGACAGATCAGCCATGATCTTATTGAATGGCGGGGCAGGCTCGAAGGGCTAGATGGCCTACTCCTGCTCCTATTTCTTATGTTCTTATGTACAGTTTAATTTACTAGCGCCACTGATGTACAGCAAGCAATCTGCTTCTTGGTAAATTCAATTTTTTTTTTAAGGTTGGAACACCGCCACGTTCTCAAACTAAACAACCGGGCTCTGAAATCGATGGATTTTGGAATTACAATGTAAGTATTGCTCCTTGGTGTCCATAATTCATGAAAATCAAACAAAAGAATTAACATTTTTATCAATGCATTGTAGTTTCTGAAATGCTGTTCGTTTGCTTATGTGAGGACAATAATTTGTAATACTTCTGAAATATTAAATTCATTCTTTCCCTCGTGAGGTCAACAAGAACGGACTGCTAGAAATGAGCTGGGCTGGGCACGCCGGCCCCCGGCCCTGTTGTATCGAGAGAATGTTGGGATATTAGGACAGAATCCTGAATCAGCCTGTGTAAGAATTCGGTTTGTGAAGAGAGATTTAGTATTGGCCATGTCCTCACTAGAAAAGGAAAGATTTAGAAGCTAAATGTTTGCTCACTTCTGTACTCTATGCATTTGAGATATTGTGCAGCATTACAGGCTGTTTCACCTTCTGCAACAGCGGAACAAAAGGACACAGCCTGCACTTATCACAGTCAATTCAAAACCAATCTGCGTTGACCATGCATAGAATTTTAATTCCAATGGAGTGAGATGCCAGGAATAGTTTAGAATTAGGCAGGCGGGTTAAAACCTGAAATATGGCATCGGATCAGCAACTGAGATCTTCTCATGCAATTCCCAGATTTAACCCTGGAGTGATTGCAAGTCAGTGGGAAGCCCCATTAAAGCTGTCAGTTGATTAATTGCAATTTTTAAGCTTCTCAGAAACTAAGGAATTAATCAAGGATGGCAAATTGTGCGGAGGGTGTGGAGAGTCTGCAGAAGGATCTAGATAGGCTGGGCGAATGGGCCAGGAAATGGCAAATGGAATTTAATGTTGGCAAGTGTGAGGTGGTCCACTTTGGTAGGAAGAATGGTAGGAAGGACTATTACTTACGTGGCGAAAAACTGCAGCAGGCGACGGTGCAGAGGGACCTTGGGGTCCTTGTGCATGAGTCGCAAAAACCCAGCCTGCAGGTGCAGCAGGTGGTCAGGAAGGCGAATGGGATGCTGGCCTTCATAGCGAGGGGGATTGAATATAAAAGTAGGGAGGCCTTGCTGCAGCTGTATAGGGCATTGGTGAGGCCGCAGCTGGAGTACTGTGTGCAGTTTTGGGCGCCGCACCTGCGCAAGGATATTTTGGCCTTGGAGGGAGTGCAGAGGAGGTTTACTAGGCTGATACCGGAGTTGAGGGGGTTGAGCTATGAGGAGAGGCTGAATAAACTAGGCTTGTACTCGTTAGAGTTTAGAAGAATGAGGGGAGATCTCATTGAGACGTATAAGATGATGAATGGGATGGATAGGATAGAGGTGGAGAGACTCTTCCCGCTCAAGAAAGACAGTAGGACTAGGGGGCACAGCCTCAAGATAAAGGGGGGGCGGTTTAGAACGGAGTTGAGGAGGAACTTCTTCACTCAAAGGGTGGTGAATCTCTGGAATTCTCTGCCCGTTGAAGTGGTGAAGGCTGCCTCGCTAAATATTTTTAAGAAGCGGGTTGATGGGTTTTTGATAAGAGAGGGGATTAAGGGTTATGGGGAGAGGGCGGGAAAGTGGAACTGAGCCACGACAGATCAGCCATGATCTTATTGAATGGCGGGGCAGGCTCGAAGGGCCAGATGGCCTACTCCTGCTCCTATTTCTTATGTTCTTATGTTCTTATGTTCTTATACCGGACTCAACATCCAATGCACAGATTTCCCGAGCTGCTCGGAACTTCAAGAGCAAAGAAAAGTTTGGCCCTCCAAGCCCATGCCCATAATGATGCCCTAACTAAACTCAATATTCCTTCTGCCCTTACTCGATCCATAAACCTCTATTCCCTCCTGATTCATGTATCCGTCCAGGTGCCTCTTAAATATTGCAAATGTGCCTGCTTCCACCACCTCCCCTGGGAGCACAATCCAGGCACCCACCACTATCTACATGAAAAACCTCCTCTACACATCTCCCTTAAACTATCCCCCTCTCACCTGGTACCTGTGCCCCCTTGTAATTGACACTTTCACCCTGGGAAAAAGCCTCTGACTTTCAACCTATCTGTGCCTGTTATAATTTTGTAGACCTCGATCAGGTCTCCCCTCAGCTTCTATCCTTCCAGTGAAAACAATCCTAGTTTATTTATCCTCTCCTCTTAACCATTGCTCTCCAGACCAAGCAATATCCTGATGAACCTTCTTTGCACTCCCTCCAAAGCTCCCACATCCTTTTGGTAGTGTGGTGACCAGAACTGCTCGCAATACTCCAAATGTGGCCTCACTAAGGTTTTATATAGCTACACATGACTTCCCAATTCTTGTACACAATGTCCCAGTTGATGATACTGTAAGCCTCCTTAAGCACTTTGGCCACTTGTGTTGCCATCTTTAGGGAACTGTGGACCTGCGTGCCCAGGTCACTCTGTATGTTAATGTTACTAAGGGTTCCCTTCCACTAGCCTGGATCAAATAGAGAACGCAGCAGGGTATGTTTGTTCAGTACAACTGTCAGGCTATGAACTCTTCAAGAAATGAAGTTGAGTTGCTGCAGCCATGTGTAGGTGAGGGATTGCTGCTCGCAGCACTTATACCGAGAACAAAATTACAGGGTGAGTTTCACATGACTCAATTCACTAGTTTTGTGCTTCAGTCACCTTGGGCTGCATTTTCCTACCTTCTGCATAGCCTGGGATTAGCATTTGCCATTCTAACTTGCACCTCAGAATCTGCAGCACCAGCAGCAGAAACTGCCTTCTCAGCCACATAGCCCATCGTTCAGAGGGAATGAACACTGGAATCCAGCTTGAAGCATCTGAGATTTCAGTGCTGGATCCACAGACAGGGCATTAGCTTTCACAATTTAGGAGCACCTGGGTGCCAGGATGCTTTCATGGAAAGTCATTGCTGATATCTTCAATCTCATGGGACAAGAGCCCCTTCCCAGTGAAACAGAAGAGCAGACATTGTTGGTGTTGTCAGTGGCCATCTAGGTGGCTATCACTGGAGGATTCTTCTGCCCCCCCCCGAGCATGTCAGGTATCTGTGATTGTCCCAGGATGTAGGAGTCATGCACGCTCCCAGCAATGACAAAGATCCCTTAAGCCTGAGCATCCTTGTAGGTGTGGTCCAGGTGGAAGGTGATGAACTCAGATGCCCGGACATAGAGGGCATCTGTCGCTTCACTTATGTACCTGTGCACGGAGGTTTGAGATATCCCAGCTCGGTCCCCAGTTGATGCTGTCACATAAAATTTCAAGGCGGCATGACCTTCACGGCCAACAGGAGCAGGTGTCCTCCTCCTCCGCCTTGAGCGAAAACCTGGTCCGGATGCACTGTCTCCCTATGAAGGCCCAGTCTTCGGTATTACGTGTTGCCTGACAGTTCACTGAATGACCAGCACCTCCTGTACAGCCGTGGCCGACAGACTGGCTGTCTTCATATACCCTTCACTGCCCAATGGTCAGCCAGCACCAGAGTCTTTGCGGCGGCTCCTTGATGTCTAAGGTCTGGTTTCTATGGTGCTGGAGTTGGCATGGGAAGACCTGGCCCTGATGCTAACACCTTGGCAGCTCTCAGAGTCAGAGGGAAATAGAGGTCAGATACGTAGACAATTCACCGATTGGTGAATTATACTGGGGGATTTCAACTTTCCCAACATAAATTGGGTAGTCATTGTGTAAAGGATTTAGAGCAGGTGGATTTCTTTAAATGTAATCGGGGGAGTTTTTTGCTCCAATATGTAGAAGACCAGCAAGGGATGGAGCAGTACTGGTTCTGATTCTGAGGAACAAAGCTGGACAAATGTTCAAGGTGGCAGTGGGGGAGCATTTTAATGATAGCGACCACAACATATTACGGTTCAAATTTGTTATTGACAGGCGAAAGATGGACTGCAAAAAATGGCTATGGACCTGGGGAAGGCAGCAGTTGTAATAATTTAAGAAAATTAAATAAGTGTTAGGTCCTTCATTTAAATACATAAAGGCAGGAACTCTCTGGCCTTTCACCTCGGTGGAATTTTGCTGGCCTGGGGTGATGTCAATGGAAATTCCCATTGGGAATTCCCTTGCTATTTCTCTTGCTAAAGTGATTATCCATTTATCCACATTGTACTCCACCTGCCAAATTTTTGTCCATGCGCACAACCTGTCCATGTCCCTTTGCAAACTCTCTAACTTATCTTAACAACTTACTTTCTTACCTATTGTGTGTCATCGGCAAATTTATCATTCCTGTCTGCCTTTTTGAAGGCTTAAGAAGCTGCTTAGCACTTAAAGTCTGAGTTCCATGTAATCATATTTTAAGGCTGGTCTGTTTAAAATTTACCAGTTTGAGTATCTTGGCTGACGGAGTCAAGGAATTCCATGGTGTTCGGGTTGTTGGACAGGATGCTCTGGGGGAGGAGATGGTTAATCTAATCTGGAATTTAGCATACGTTCAGGGAGAATCCTAGATATACTGTATTTTAAAAAAAATGATTTTGAAATATATCTTTCAGGATAACTTCAAGATTGATATGAAAATAATCAGAGACCTTTTATATCAGGTAAGCAAAGGACTGCTGGCCCTTTGTAAGAAATAGTAACAATATTAAACTTCATTTGACATTGGGATTTCCTGAATCATAATTGCATCAAAATTCACGTCAGTTTCTGAGATGACCTTGTCAATGGAAAGTTATGATGAAACCATCCAAGAATCTTAATATATAAAAATTAGTGTATAACAATCAGACATGAGAGTAACAGGGTTCCAAGGAAAGTATCAAACAGGAACACCTCCTCTCTTTAATTCCATCTTTATCTTATTATTGTTACGATTAAAGTTTGAAGCCATCATATGAAATGAAAGCCCAGTGGCCTGATACTATTTCTCTGTTGCATTGACTTTCTCAATGTAATTAATCTGAAATTGGCTTAATTGGCATGAAAGGTAGCAACATTTTAAGAGCACTTTAAATTCAACATGGCTTTTTAAAAACTCATTTGTGGGACATGGGTGTCGCTGGCTGGCCAGCATTTATTACCCATCCCTAGTTGCACTTCAGAAGGTGGTAGTGAGCTGCATTCTTGAAAAGCTGCAGTCCGCATGCTGTGGGTTGTCCCACAATGCCGTTTAGGGATAGAATTCCATGAATTTCACCCTCCAACTGTGAAGGAACGGCAATACATTTCCAAGCCAGGACTGAGAGTTGCTTGGAGGGGAACTTGCAGTTGGTGGTGTTCCCATGTACCTGCTGTCCTTGTCCTTCGAGATGGAAGTAGTTGTGTGTTTGCAAGATGTTGCCTCAGGATCTTTGGTGAATTGCAGCAGTGCATCTTGTAGATATTTTGCACTGCTGCTACTGAGCATCGATGTTGGTAGGAGTGGATAGTTGTGGATGTGGTGCCAATCAAACAGGCTGCTTTGTCTTGGATGCTGTCAAGCTTCTTGACTGTTGTTGAAGATGCACCTAGCCAGGCAAGTGGGGATTAATCCATCACACTCCTGACTTACGCCTTGAAGATGTTGGACAGTCCTTGGGGATTCAGGAGGTGAGTTTCTCGCCGTAGTATTCCTAGCCTCTGACCTGCTTTTGTAGCCACTGTGTTTAGGTGGCGTGTCCAGTTGAGTTTTTGGTCAATGGTAATGCCAAGGATGTTGATTTGAGTTCCAATGGTCTTTCGTGCTAGTTTAACAAACTTCTTGCTGGAAGCAAGTCCTGTCCATTAAATTTGCCCACCACGTGAACAAAGTGCCTCTGCTCAGTGAGTTCCTTCATCGGTTGTAAGGGAGGCTTCAAAGATTAAACTGGATATTTTGGATGCAAGGAGACTAAAGAGTGTACCTTGCCGGCCATTTGCTGGAGCAGCTGAGCTGGTCCCACTCACCTGGCCTTTTTTCCGAGTCTTGCAATATTTTTTCCCAATTTCCTTTGAAAGTCATGATTAAACAGTGCACCTCCTGCCCCACACACACACACACACACACACACACACACACTTTCAGGTGACGCACTCCATTCTTAGCCACTTGTTGCATGAAATCTAGCCATTGCTTATTTTGTCAGTTACCTTGAGTCAGTATCCTCTAGTTCTTGGACCTTCCACCAATGGCAACAGTTTCTCTCTATTTACTCTGTCCAGTTCCTGCATGATTTTGAAATGGTCTATCGAATCTCCTCTTCATCTTCTCTAGGGAGGGGATAGCTTGATCTTGGGTTTGGACATAACTCGGCACAACATTGAGGGCCGAAGGGCCTGTACTGTGCTGTCCTGTTTTATGTTCCTATGTTTCTATTCTCAGGAGAATATCCCAAGTTCTAAGCAGAGAAGAGGGTCATCGGTGCCAGGAGCGCTTGTTGTCTGGGGGGTTGCTCACAGGTTCCCATGGGGGTTGCTGTTGGGTATGGAGGAGTTGAGTGCTGGTCCTGGTGGGTTGAGCGCAGGTCTGGAAAGGGTTACTGGCCGATCCAGGGGGTTTGCACACAAACCTGCTCAGGGGTCCAGGGGGTGTTGATGCGTGTCTGGAGAGGCTGATCCAAGGCTTGTTGCTCACAGGATTGTGAGGGTGGGGGGTGAGGGGGTGGGTTGCTTAGGGAAAGGGAAAGTTGAGTGTGGGTTTGTAGGGGTTTGCTGGCTGATCCAGGGGGTTTGCTCATGGGTCTGGAGAGTTGGTCACAATTCTGGGAGGTGTTAAGTGCAGGTCCAGAGGCACCGATATAGGGCCAGGTTGGTTTCAGGGTTATAGAGGGGAGCAGTCGCTCGTGAACCAATGCAGGCAGATGTTTAGGGCCACAGCCACTCACCTTTGGCAGGTTCTGTAGGAGTTGGTGCCACATAGCCTCAGGGGCTACCCATTGCCTGTTGCCCTGAAGGTCACAGCTGCTCTAACTTTCTATGCCATTGCCTCCTTTCAGGGCTTCACTGGTGACCGATTGGCATTTCCCAGGCCTCGGTATCTGTGCATTAGGGAGGTCACCAATGCATTTCTCTCAAGGGTGCATAACTACATTAATTTTGACTGAGACCAACAGAGCCAGGACACCAGAGCCAAGAGGTTCACTCAGAGAGCTGGTTTCCCCACAACTGCAGGAAGGATTTGACTGCACTTAGTTGGCTTCCCATTCCGCATGGCATCGACATGCCCCCTTCATAAACCGCAAGGGTTTCCACTCCCTCAATATCCACATGGTGTTATGATCCGAATTGGTGCTACTGCCGAATAAGAAGGTTCCAAACTGAAACCCTGGCTCAGGAGACCCTAACTTTGACTTTTGTTTAGAGAACACGAAGGAGCAGAGCCACGGGACTGCCAATTAGTTCTCAACAACAAGAAAAAGCTGTTCATTAAACATTAAAAATTTGACTATAATATAATCCTCTTTCACTCCCACCGTTTTCCCACTGGTGCGGAGTGACACCAGTGGGAATTCCCATTGATAGCAGCAAGACTAGAGAATCCTGCTGCCAGCAAACAGTGCGCCACCTCCCACCGGCTGGAAACACACGGCTGCGAGGCCGGAGAATCTCATCTGCGAACAGAACTTTTCCTAAAGTGTACTCATTCAGAGTTATCAAATAAATTGCACAAGTATAATGATTTAAAATGTCCTACCTTCATTCAATTATTTTTGCTTGTTTTATCTCTCAAGAGACTGATTGCTTACAATACCAGGGAAGATGAACAAGACCACTATCAACCCCATGTTTATCAGTATGAAGGTGAAGAAGCCCAAACAATTTCTCTTGATTGCATCTCTGTTGTTGAATGCGATGCTGGATTCTCCTACCTGGATAACTTGGACAAACACTTCCTTGCGCTGGCCAAGATTTGCCAACAAAAAAAGTGAAGAAATGAATTACAGTTGAACTTTCCCCCCTCCGAGTGAAAATTCATTCAAAATCAACAAATTTCACATACCTTTGGTTTTCGGTCTGAAAAATTGCATTGACATTGTTCCCTGCACGTGAGAAATGGCAAGTCTGCGGTTGTTGTTGAGTACAGGCTTGGAGACGGCGATATAGGCCAGGTTGGTTTCGGAGTCGTGGCGGTGGTGGGCGGGGGGGAGGGATGCGGTTGCTCGTGCAGGAGGAGACTCCAGATGTTCAGGGTGCCAGCCGCTCACCAAGCCTCGGTATCTGTGCATTAGGGAGGTCACCAATGCACTCGTCTCAAGGTGTATAACTATATTAATTTTGACTGAGACCAACAGAGCCAAGACACCAGGTTCTGTCAGAGTTGGTGCCACATGGCCTCAGAGGTTACCCATTGCCTGTTGCCCTGAAGGTCACAGCTGCCCTAAATTTCTATGCTGTTGGCTCCTTTTCAGGGCTTCACTGGAGACTAGCTGTCATCTCCCAGGCCTCTGTATCTGTGCATTAGGGAGGCCACCAATACACTCCTCTCAAAGTGATATGGGCATACTGAGAAAGGTGCAAGAAAGGTTCAGGAAGGGTTCTATCAGAATGTGAAGAGTAAATCTATTAGGGAAAGCTAACCAGGCTGTAACTTTTCTCTGGAAGAGGAAATGCTGAAAGGTGACCTGATAGATATTGATCAGATGATGAAAGAATTTGGTAAGGTAGATAGACATCTCCACTTATGGGAAGACCAGAACGAGGGATCATAAATATATGATAGTCACTTTTCAATCCAATAAATTTGAAGTACTTTGTTAGTTTGTGCTAAGTTTCACCTGTGATTCTTCTGCAAACTTTCATCTCTCATTCACCTCATTTTGTACTTCTCCAGCAGTCTCCACTAAATCAACCAAACCACGAAGGTCACTATCAGCCACAAATTTCACCAATTTTCATTGCAGTTAACTTGATTCCAAATGTAGGGTGGGATTCTCCTAAAAATTTCTAAGTGTTGAATTTGTGTAAAAACTAGAATAAATCCTGTTGATGTTTTTTTCAGCGGGATTTTCAAAATGAATGTCCCACACTCTGTACACTGCAGAGTGCACTAACGTGAATCCAGTTGAAAATCAATGGGTGGGGCCTATTCCTGCTGGAGAGGCCGGCAGCATAGTTCTGAGTGGGCCACTGCGCATGCGCCCACCTGCCAGCACTGATATTGGCGGAAGTGCAATAGGCCTGCACTGCCAGTCTCCTGATCGCTGGCCAGTTCGATCGCTGGCTAATCCCACGACATCACATTGATGCCCATATGACTGGCCCCAACCTCTGGCTGTCTCAATTCCTGCCCCCCAAGCTCCCAGCAGTCCTGGCCTCCCATTGCAATCCTGACTCCCTATTCCCTTCGCAGTCCCAAAACACCCCTGCAGGCCTACCCTACACCGCCTCCCCCTTCCCACCACCAGATTGCTGGCTTCCCTCCCTCTGTCACCACCGAGTGCAGAAAGGCAGCAGGACCCCCAACCCCCATTGAACTCCCCATTCCTCAGGATCTGCCCCCTTACCACTGCTGGGTGCCCAGTGGCAGTGCCAAGCTGCCATCAGGCCATTGCCACTTTTCCCCTTGGGCAGTGCTGAGGGCCAGGCTGGCACTGCCAAACTGGCAATGCCTGGGGGCAACCCCCTCTATCCCTAAACTCCTGGATGGACCCCCATGGCCTCCTTTCACTCCAACGAAGTGGGGCTGCTAGTTCCCTGTTCATAGAGAGCTGTTGTAAACCCTACTGGAGTGAAACAGTCCTTTTGGGGGCAGAGACTTCAGTCCTAGACCTGCTAATTATATGGTAATCCTCATTAGCTCCACATCAATTTCTGGCGCTAGAAATGTGGTGGCAGAAGGTGCATGGAGGCAATGGGGCCCAGCAGGGAGGCCACTAAATGGCTTCCCTTCGCCAAGATGACACCAGAACCCACAGTCATTCATTTCTGCTCAGCTTATTGCATGTAATACAGAAATAGTGATTGGCCTGGGCTGACACACATCTGTTAAAAATAAAATACCTTTTATGTTGCAACCCAAGGAAGTCCAGTTGAAATTAAATATTCTACTCTAAGATAAACTACGTTTTTAAAGCAGAATTATCAATTAACTTGGATTTGACTTCCAGGTAAGGTGATGAAAGCTTTCTCCATATTTATGGGTGGCATGGTGGCAATAGGTGGCACACTATTTAGCACTGCTGCCTCACAGCACCAGGGACCTGGGTTCAATTCTGGCCTCGGGTGGCTCTCTGTGTGGAGTTTGCACATTCTCCTTGTGTCTGAATGAGTTTCCTTCGGGTGCTCTGGTTTCCCCCCACAGTCCAGGGATAAGCGGCTTAGGTTGATTGGCCAGATAAATCAATCCTTGATGTCAGAGAGATTAGCAGGGTAAATACATGGGGTTATGGGAATAGGACCTGGTGGGATTCTTTTTTAGTGCAGGCTTGATTGGCCGAATGGCCTCCTTCTGTACTGTAGGGATTCTATGACTTAGCTTTATTGCTTAAGTGTGATATATAAATTACATAGAATCATAGAAACCTTACAGTGCAGAAAGAGGTCATTTGGCCCATCAAATCTGCGTCAACCACAATCCCACCCAGGCCCTACCCCTTTATCCCTTCATATTTACCAGCTAACCCCTCTAACCTACGCATCTCAGGACACTTACGGGCAATTTTATCATGGCCAATCAACCAAACCTGCACATCTTTGGACTGTGGGAGGAAACTGGAGCACTCGGAGGAAACCCACGCAGACATAGGGAGAATGTGCAAACTCCACACAGACAGTGACCCAAGCTGGGAATCGAACCCAGGTCCCTGGAGCTGGGAAGCAGCAGTGCTAACCACTGTGCCACTGTCGCCCACCACTGTGCTGTTGTGCTGCCAAGAACAACAACTCTTGACCTCTGGAGTATTTCTGTGTCTGTGGAATCTGTTTTTATCATGTTGCTTAGCCAAGGTAAGAATCTGGAAAGAAATAACCAGTCATTAAAGACAGGAATTTCAAGCCTTGCTATCCTATCATATTTATAACCAGATCATTGCACACCTCATTTATGACTGTGATTTGAAAAGGTGTCCAGACTTTCATTCCTGCTGCCATTATTCATTGACATGTGTCCAATAGTTGTGCGTCTCTGTGGTATTTTTCACTATAGTAAGTATTAGTTTGCTTTCCTCATTCACTTTTATTGTTGAATGGCAAATAACTATTGAATGTTCCTTTCCTGCCGCATCATTAAAATGTGTTTAATAAATTTGAAGCAGAACTGGTAACTTTATGGTTTGTGCAGTTAATATATGATAAAGAATATTGCATTCTATAGAAATTTGCTAGATTAAATGTTTGGCATTTTACAACCTTGTTTGGGCGAGACTCTTAAAATCCCTCCCAAAGCCAATGGAGAATTCTGTTCTACGAGCCGTGTAAGATGTAACAAATCCATCATTTGGATGAACTCTGTAGGATACATGGACATTATATTAAACCTGAAATAACATGGCCAATTTGAAGTGGAATAACGGACATTGTATTATTTTAAAAGGTTACATTCAAGCAAAGTGGCTGCAAACCAGATATCAGAATATACAACACCACCAGACCATCCAAGGAGTGAACAAAAGGGGCCATGAGTTGTGGCAAAGCTATCTGACAAGATTATGCAGAGGAGTGTTGATAGCCCTGAGCAACTACAGAAGTCGTGATGTGGAGATGCTGGCGTTGGACTGGGGTGAACACAGTAAGAAGTCTCACAACACCAGGTTAAAGTTCAACCAGTTTATTTGATAGTAAACCCACAAGCTTTTGGAGTTTGCCCCTTCATGAGGTGAGTGGGGAGTTCTGATCACAAACAGGGCATATACAGACACACACTCAGTATACAGAATACAGATTAGAATGTGAGTCTTTACTGCGAATCAAGTCTTAAATGTGCAGAAATATGAGTGGAGATAGCATTAAGCGTAGGTTAGAGAGATGTGTATTGTCTCCAGACAGGTCAGTAAGTGAGATGTTGCAAAACCAGGCAAATCATGGGGGTTACAAATAGTGTGAAATGAACCCAAGATCCTGGTTGAGGCCGTCCTCGTGTGTGGAACTTGGCTATCAGTCTCTGTTCAGCAACTCTGCGCTGTCGTGTGTCGTGAAGGCCGTCTTGGAGCACGCTTACCTGAAGATCAGAGGCCGAATGCCCATGACCGCTGAAGTGTTCACCAACAAGAAGAGAACAGTCTTGCCTGGTGATTGTCGAGCAGTGTTCATTCATCCGTTGTCATAGCGTCTGCGTGGTCTCCCCGATGTACCAAGCCTCGGGATATCCTTTCCTGCAGTATATTAGGTAGACAACGTTGGCCAAGTTTCAAGAGTATGTATCATGTACCTGGTGGATGGTGTTCTCATGTGAGATGATGACACTTCCGGGTTGTGGGTTGAACATCTGCAGGAGAAAGACACCCCTAGTTATCAGTGGCATACGAGACTCATCTGTGTGGAGTGAAAGGACCTTTACAGGCACACCTGCCTTGATTCTGGGACGGGCAGCCCGGTAAAATTCCAGCAAATAAGTTTCAAGTTTATACCCTTTCAAGATATTTGTGACATTAAAGATCAAAATTTTCTTGCTTCATCCAACTAAGTGCTATTATAAACATGACATGATAAATTTCTCCTTCAGATAGAATTTGTTCAGCTTTATGATACTCAAACGTTGTGTTCTTCGTAACAGGTTGTCAATAGGTCTGAAAGGAGAACCTAATCTGTGTGTGGGTGTTACACAAGAATTTTATCAAATTGTAGTCCTTACCACAATCTTTTCAGTGATTGCTTTGAATGCATTTATGCGTTTCACAGGCTTGGCCAGCATTTGGTGCTCATTCCTAATTTCCCTTGAGAAGATGGTGGCATGTTGCCTACTGGAACATCCCCACTTCTGACTTTATGATGGAAGGAAGGTCATTGATGAAGCAGCTGAAGATGTTTGAGCCTTCGACACTTCCTAAAGATCACCTGCAGCAATGTTCTGAAAATGGGATGACTGACCACCAACAACAATCACATAGATTTTCCTTTGTGCTAGGTATATAGAATCATAGAATCCTGACAGCATCTGCGGCCGATAGTTGGTGAGGATGAGGTCAGGTATATTTTTTCCTCTTGTTAGTTCATTCATTGCCTGTTGCAGACCCAGCTATGCCCTTTAGGACTCAGCCAGCTCAGCCTGTGGTTGTGCTACCCAGCCTTCCCCTCAATCATTGGCCTCTTCCCCCAGTCATCAGCCATCCACCAAAACCCGCTCCCCCAACGGTCATCACTGGCATCCCCAGCTCCTCCATCTATTTCCAACCCACAACCAAAACAGAATGAATACTCCCCCACCCCTCCCCTATAAGGCTCCCACTAGGTCACGGGGCTGGCCAGCGAGCAAGAGGCTGACAGTGCGGGGTCATTGCGCATGCGCTGATCTTGGTGCTGACAGATTGGCACATGTGCAGTGGCCCACTTAGAGTGCTGATTTTAGCCTCTCCAACGGAGATAGGCCTCACCCCTGAAATTCAATATATTCACGTTGGTGGCCTCTGCAGTGCACAGAGCGTGGGAGATTCTTCTCTGAACCACCACTGAAAAAAACCCAGTATGAATTGCTCCAGTTTTCACGTGAATTTGACACTTAGACTTTTTTTGTGAGAATTCCAACCAGGACGTTTACCTTCAACTTCCAAGGTGAATATTGCCAAAGGACAGGGTGAGGTTTCGAGACTGAACTTGTTCTTCTGTGCCTGTGGCAGCTGATACAGTGAAAGATCTAAAGCAAACTGATACATTATCACATTACGCCATGTCATTTTCACCTGATTTGCATAAAAGACAAGGTTATTAAAGAACTGTGTTGTAACCTGTTGCAGTAAGTAAAAATCAACACCTTCAGCAACAAGTTTGTTATATTAATTATTGACTTATTTTACTTTTTTTTATATTTATTTCTTTTTAGGGAATGTTATAAAAATTTATTTCTGTTCATTTTATGTTCAATTGGATATGTTTTTTTTCACCAATTCTGTACATTTGGTAGGGAGCCACTCTTGCGGGTGAGAGATATGGTTACAAACTGGACAATTACCACCCAATATTCCCTGCTGGTAATCAATAGCCCAGCTAGAACTTGTGCTCATTGGTGAAGTAAGGACATTGGCAACTGATCACAAACTAAAGGCTCAAAGTTTCAACTCCAGAGCTGGAACCGTAGAGTTGGAAAAAGTCTTGACTGCGAACCTAACTCGAAAGGAAATGTATTCAATCTTTAGATTTGTGATCTCAGTAGGTGGGTGTTAAGGGAAGTGCGAAGTGATACACTTTGGAAGGAGTAATTTGACAAGGAAGTAGTCAATGAGTTGCATGGCACGAGGAAATTCTGAGGAACAAAGGGACCTTGTTGTGTTAGTCTACAGATCTCGGAAGGCAGAAGGACATGTTAGAGGAGTGGTGAAAAAGGCATATGGGACACTCACCTTTATCAACCAAAGCAAAGATTACAAAAGCAGGGAAGAGACGTTGGAGTTGTATAGAACTTTGGTGAGGCCACAGCTAGATATTGTGGCATTTCTGGTTGACACGTTATAGGGAGGATGTGATTGCATTGGAATGGATGCAAGTGGAGTTCACCAGGATGCTACCTGGGAAGGAACAGTTAAGTTATGAGAGAAGATGGATAGACTTGGGTTTTTTTCGTTGGATCAGAGAAGATTGAGGGGCAACCTGATCAAGGTGTACCAGGTTAAGAGGGGTACGGACAGCTGTTCCTCTTAGTTGAAGTGTCAGTCACAAGAGGACACATGCTCAAGGTGAGGGGCAGGGGGTTTTAGGGGGGATATGAGGAAAACATTTTTACCCAGAGGGTGGTGATGGTCTGGAATGCACTGTATGGGAGAGTGGTGGAGATGGGTTGCATCACATCCTTTAAAAAGTACCTGCTTGAGCACTTGGCATGTCATAACATTCAAGGCTATGGGCCAAGTTCTGGTAAATGGGGTTAGGTAGGTTAGGTGATTCTCATGCGTCGGTGGAGTCTCGATGGGTTGGAGGGCCTCTTGTACTGTATGATTCTGTGATTCAGAAGAACAGTTCTATTGTTTACTAATCCTATCTCAATTAAAAGCTCAGTTGTAACTGACTGTACACATTGTTAATAACAGTGTGGCAGTGGGAGAATTAAAATTCTCACTGATTTCCTGTTTGCCTGCTCTGTGGGAGAGTTGGGAGCAGGGCGAAAGAAATGCCATCTACCTTGGTTCCCTAAGACCGACCTCAAATTCAGGATTTCTGTGCTAACCTATGCGTGCCCAACATTCTGAAGTTGTAGTCAGTTCCAAAGGGGTAATGACACTTCCCTCATCCCCTGCCGTCTGCCCCCATCCCCTACCACACTGCCTATAAAATCAGCCTCAATGAAATTAACCTGATATGCAAATTTTTAGTTTTTAACTTACAAATTACTATGCCATCAGACATTTCTGCTCAGTTTATTATATATAAAATACAGGAATGGGAATTGGCTGAGTATGGCAAACAAAAAAAAAATGCTTATATTGCAACCCAAAATCAAATAGAAATTCTTGTGTAAGATTTCAAGTTATTTTTAAACTCAGAATTATTGATCAATAAATGGACTTTGTTACTGGCTTCCAGGTAAGGCGCATTATGCTTTCTCCATTTTTAACTTTCTTGTTTATATGCAAATAGCTTCTTGCTGCCAAGAGCAATCCTTCTTAACTCTTATGACCATTTCTCTCAGACAGTGGAATCTGTTTACTATGCTGCTTAGCCAAGAAAGAACCTAAAGAAAAAACCTATCATTAAAAACAGGAAATTCAAGCCTTATCATCCTATATAATTTATTTCCAGTTAAGCAAATGATTGGGCACGTCACTTATGACTCTCATTTGACGAGGTAGTACAGACTTTCATTTCTGCTGCAGCATTTCATAATCATGTGTTTCGGGATATATGCCTTGGTGCTTTTTTTCACAATAGTAAGTACTGGTTTGTTTGACTTGTATGTTGTTAATGTTGAATGGTAAATAACTACTGAAAGTATCTTTACAGTCACATTATTAAAATGTGTTTAATAAATTTTAAGCAGAATTTGTAAGTGCACAGTTTGTGCAGTTAATATATGATTTAAAATATTGCAGTGTGCTAGATCAAATAAGCTTTAACTTTATACCTCCTTATTTCAATAAAGTTCAAAATATTTTCAAAACACTACTAAGTTTTATTTTATACATGACATGACGAGCTATCCCTTATAAAGGTAGAATTTATTCAGCTTTTATGATATTCAAGCGCTACCTTTTGCATTTGTACTTTGCCATGAATGATAATTAGGTATGAAAGGAGAATCAAACTTGTGTACATGTTATACAGGAATTTTTATCAAACTGCAGTCGTTGTCTTGCACAATCTTTACTGAGATATGTCGCCTGTTAAAAATAGTTAACAGTTCTGTAAAAGTTCTCTCTGTACCATCGCAGTTGTCGTCTCAAGTCTGTTGTAAATTCAATTAGGTCGGTGCTTTAAAATGAAGGAAACTAAAGCGACTTTTTCCTGAGGCCGATTTTCAGATTTCAGACAGTGAGCTTGGTCTGGGGAAGGGTGCACATTTTGGCGGTCGACGTTTGCTCACTGATTGAATGTATAGGAAGGAATAGAAAGCATGAAGACAATCAATTTTCTTTTCATTTACACAGGAGGTTTTATTTTTGGGAGATGATAAATTCTGCACTTTTTATTGTTTAATGATTGGAAAAATATTAACTCTTGTAAAGGCCAATAACTTTCAGTCAAATTCACACACAGTTATCCTGCTGTGCCTTTTAAACGATATTTTCATACATTCCTCTTGCCTTTATATGAATGCATTATTGTATATCGACATATGTCCCTGACCTCTAATACAAGTTTGGGGAGTAGAGAAAAACTGAAACAAATGCTGACTCAAAACTTTATTTCATTAACTAAATAAAATTAAAAAAAACGTTATATGAAGTAGATATGAGATGTAGAAATCAATTATATTCACATACCTCAGAACATATGATTATTTTTCATATGAACATAAAATCCTTACGGTGCAGAAGGCCCACTGAGCCTGCACTGACAACAATGCTACCCTGGCTCTATCACCTGCTAATATTCACCCTGTTAATTCTTCTGACATAAAGGGGCAATTTAGCATGACCAATCAACCGAACCCTCAGAGTTGTGGAGGAATTTCTTCAATCAGAGAGTGGTGAATCTGTGGAACTCTTTGCCGCAGAAGGTTGTGGAGGCCAGGTCATTGAGTGTCTTTAAGACAGAGATAGATTAGTTCTTGATTAATAAGAAGATTATGGGGAAAAGGTAGCAAAATAGGGATGAGAAAATGATTGAATGACGGAGCAGACTCAATGGGCTGAGTGGCTTAGTTCTGCTCCTATGTCTTATGGTCTTATCTTTGGACTGTGGGAGGGAGCCAGAGAATTCAGAGGAAACCCATGCAGATTCAGGGAGAATGTGCAAACTCCATGGGCATGATCTTTTTGCCCATTCATGCCACGCTCCTGCTCATGACGGCTTTTGTAAATCTTTTTGCAAAAATGCTCAGCCCTGTGTGAGGGGTGCAGGCAGTCAAACTTCAGGGTTGGAAGTCCAGCTTTTCTAGATGCAGACAGTGGGGCAGTATCCACTTTATAATACCCACTTTCACCACTCTCTGATAGACTCATGCACGTAATTGGCAGTTTTATGTTTATTTGAGACAACATTTGAAAACCATCATGCTGTGTTGTCCAGAATGTGCAGAGACCCTTGATGTTGAAGGGACAGAGATGATCAAGATTTCTGGTAGCTGGATAATGCTCAGGATGTAGATATGAGTCCAATTTCAGGCAAGTAAAGAAAAACAGTAGTAGAAACCCACTTTGACAATGTGATAACCATCGTGTATCAGTACTGTTGAACATTTTATGACTTAAGATGTGGCTTAGAAACTGCTCAAAGGAACAATCTACTACCCATATTTTTGACATTGTAAATTTGACTTGTATTGGACAGCAATAACCTTTTTAAAATCTCTTGAAACATTTGAACATGTCTGAAAATTTGAATGTTCGGCGTTCGGTATCAGTGCTGTACAAACGGAAGTTCTTTATTTCTTATAGTTTATTTTGTACTGTTTTTATCAAGAAAAAAACTTTTGTTAAAAAGGAATTCTTCAGCTGAGAAGTTTAGCAATGTGATGATAATGAGTTGGATCTTTTAGATTTATTGTAAAACATTTTCAGATGCATCAATAGAGTTTTTAATAGAACTTTGGCCTGCTACAAAATGAATAATCCTTCAGTTTATAAGTCAAGTGTCAGCCAAATGTTTTTGAAAAAAGTGGCAAAATGCGATTTTTATCTTCTCCTCTTGATGTTTACAAGATTGTCTCCTGATTTACGAGACTGTGAGGTTGGCGTGTGCGGAATTAGTTTTGCACACTCCTGAAGAGCGGGAGAAACTTCCTTTCCCTGAGCACACCTTACCGGCTGCCTCAGCCAGTTGACATCAATTGCCCTCAGTCTGGCCACTTAGGTGGAGTGTCCATCTGGCCTTGTTCCACCACTCAGATTGCAGTGAAATGTAGTAGGGCCTACAAAATGCCTCTTGCTTCAGCCACCCAAAAATCAAAATTAGCCACTTAATTGTTTTTGATAGAGCCACAGGGGTTCGCAGGTCAGCACAACAATTAGTGTTTAAAAAGTATGAGGGAACTTTGGGCTAATCTGAGAATTCTCCTGTACAGAAAATGGAGGAGAACATTAAGAACAAAGTTCTAAACCTATGCTTTGTTTTACCTTTCAATATAATTTACTACTCTGCCTCACCGTGCCAGGGACCCGGGATCAGTTCTGACCTCAGATGACTGTCTGTGTGGAGTTTGCCTCTCCTCATGTCTGCATGTTTTTCTCCAGGTGCTGTGGTTTCTTCCCACATTCCAAAGATGTGTGGGTTAGGTTTATTGGCCATGCTAAGTTGACCTTGAGTGTCAGGGGACTGGCAGGGTAAATACTGGGATTACAGGGATAGGGCCTGTGTGGGATTGTCAATGCAGTCTCGATGGGCCAAATGGCCTCCTTCTGCACTATAGGGATTTTATGATTCCAAAGCTGCTTGGCCTAATTTTGACCCGTGAGCCAAGATGTGATGGCCTTGCCACAGTGTGTTTCCCCATGATGAATGCAGTGGGCCATTTTAAATTGGCATTTACTTCAACAGAGCTGTAATATGCCAGCGGGCAGGGGAGGCTTGTAAAATCTTGGCCCCAGGGGTAATCATAGCGTCCTTACCGTGCAGAAGAAGGCCATTCAGGCCATCCAGTCTGCACCAGCCATAATCCCACCCAAGCCCTATACCCATAACCCCATATATTTACCCTCACTAGTCCCCCTGACACTAAGGAGCAATTTAGAATGGCCAATCCACCTAACCCGCACATCTTTGGACTGTGGGAGGAAACTGGAGCACCCAGAGGAAACCTATGCAGACATGGAGAGAATGTGCAAACTCCATGCAGACAATCACCTAAGGCCGGAAGGCTCTGAAGCATCAGCGCTAATTACTGTGCCACCCAGTTAATCTTATCCAACAATCCATCTTACATTTCACCCTAGCCAATACAGTCCTATTCAGTTCACTATCAAATTAGATACAGAAGTGAAATTAAAAATGGATGTAAAGTAAGGTGGCATTAATACAGAGAAATAAAAGTGACAGATAAGAGAGAGAATTTGTTTACATTCGTGAAAAATTTAAAAATCTCGTACCCAAAATTGACTCACCTTAAACCTGGTCACTTTCAATTTTAATGGAGGCAGGACACTAAGGCCTACTTGGAGAAGGCTGATTGATTATTTCAATATTATAACAAGACTGTAATTGTGATAACTTCAAATTATAAAGGGTTTATTCACAACAATACTTATATAGATACAAGCAAGAGTCTGACAAAACTGTGATACATGTCTACTATCTTTTTCTCCCTGGCCCCAACTGAGGTTCCTCCCAAACCCAGGGTGCATTGCCCTTGCACCTGATTAGCTTGGCTTCCCACACTGCCTCTCCATAGGGTCCGATCCAATTACATGGCCCTCAGGGATCGCCCCCTTAAAGGGTTCACATTACCACGCTCTTTTCCCCCTTAACTCCTGAGTTCACCCATGAACAAAACAAAAGGAGCATCATTAAACATGGGCATTCACAGCTTGACAAGGCTTCAGGGACACTCCAGGAAAATCTCACAACAGGTACAATTGGCTAGGAAACTTCTGGAGCCTTGAGGAATGTTACGATTCAGTAATCTGATCTTTGGGAAATGATGAATCTAGATGGACAGCCACAAAAGTTAAACTCATAAATCCGGGGTCGCGATCTTCCTCAGTAGTTGCTATCTCCTTGGCTACAGAAACCGTTGGTTACTCTGGTCCCACATTTACAATAGGGATCCCTCAAATGGTCTACATGTTTTTTTACACAATGATCTTCTAATTCTACACCGTAGGAGGCTGGTCCCGTTCTTTCCACAATTTTCCCAGTCACCTGTGTTGGTCTTGCTCCAAAAATCCTGGCCACAACTCAATCATCAACTTGGAAAGTTCTGTTTTTCTTTCTTGAGTCACGACTTTCTTTGTGGGAAGCTTATCCAGCCTCCACCTCCCACGCCAAATCTAGGAATATCATATCCGACCATGTCCATAAAGTGGCTTCACGTTAGTAATTTGGCTGTGTTGGCCCCTGTGGTTTAATTTGGTATCGTATTGTATGGCCACAAGAAACTTGCCAAATATAAAGGTAATGGCCTATTAGCTTTTTTTCCTCAATGATTTGAACATTTTTATAGCTCATTCTGCTAACCCATTGGAGGCTGGGTGGTAAAATACTGACCTAACATGACAATACCATTTGATTTTACAAATTTCTGCAACCCCACTGTAAATGTTGTGCCGTTGTCTGACACTAAGATCTCTGGGATGCCATGGATGGCAAAAATTTGTCAATAGTGGCTGTAGCCATTGTAGACTTCCAACCTTTTAGAAGGTGAATCAACCAAGGTGAAAAACATGTGTCCCAATAATGGCCCTCCAAAATCTATATGTAGTCTTGTCCATGGCCACCCCAACTAATCCCAGGGATGCATATTCACTGGTGGCTGCAATGCCTGTTGGGTTCCACAACTCGGGCACTGGAAAATCTTTCAATTTCTTTATTTGGCTGGCCACCAAACAAACTTCAGACAAATACTTTCATCCTACTCTGTCCAGGATGTGAGTTGTGTAATTCTTGTAATCCTAGTGTCATTGATGTCCATGTGGTTAAGCATACCTTGCCCCCATTGCCACGAGGGAATGCTAGGGTTGCCATCTTGTAGTCCTGCTCCCCAGTGAGAAGGATCGGAAAATTTCAGATAAAGTACTTTTTTTAGTTTCTCTTTATTTCCTTACTTCTCATTAATCTAATACAATTTTTAACTTCTCTTGTTATCCAATTTCTGGGTTTTCATGATTCTCACTTTGCCTTTAACAAAGGGTGTGTATCACTTTGTCTGGGTTCCTGGGATTACTAATGTTCCAACCATTAAGAGAAAACCTAACCACCACCCATGACATTCAATGGTATTACTATCACTGAATCCCTCACTGTCAGCATCCTTGGGGTTACCATTGACCAGAAACTCAACTGGACTTACTACATAAACACAGTGGCTACAAGCGCAGGTCAGTGGCTAGGAATACTGCGGGGAGTAATTCACCTCCCGATTCCCCAAAGTCTGTCCACCATCTACAAGGCACAAGTCAGGAGTGTGATGGAATACTCCCCACTTGCCTGGATGGGTGCAGGCCCAAAGACACTCGAAGCATTAGGACAAAGCCCGCTTGATTGGCACAATATCCTAAAACATCCACTCCCTCCACCACCGACGCTAAGATGCACAGCAGAAATTCACCAGAGATCCTTAGACAGTACTTTCCAAACCCATGACCACTTACATCTAGAAGGACAAGGGCAGACATATGGGAATACTACCACTTACAAGTTCCCTCCAAGTCACTCATCAAGCTGATTTGGAAACGTATTGCCATTCCTTCGCAGTCACTGCGTCAAAATGCTGGAATTCCCTCCCTAATGGCATCGTGGGTCAATCCACGGCATGTGGACTGCGACACTTCAAGAAGGCAGCTCACCACCATCTTCTCAGGGGGAACTAGAGATAGGCAATAAATGCTGGCCATCTAGTGATGCCTACGTCCCATGAATAAATAAATAAAATGGAAGGCTGCAGGGTCCTTTGTCAGAGCGATGAATTGGCTCTGATTGGCCAGGCCTGGTTTATGAAATGGAGATGGCATTTGTATAATTCTCTTTGAAGTTTGCTTCTGTAGCCCACATGGATTATTAGCATCTCTTCAGAGATAACAAGGCACAGGTTTCAGTCATACTTCCAAATAGCTCTTCTTGTTCAAGGGTCACAGCCAAACCTAACTTCAGCCATTTTTTAAGATCATTGCCCATCTTATGGAAATATATATATAAAATCACAAATATAAATTGTGAGATCTTATTCCCACTAGTTTCATGTGCGGATCCCATCCTTCATTAATAGAACCAGCCCATCTCTGCTTCTTTTTATTCTACTTTTCTTAAGTGTTGAGTAGCCTGAAAGATCCTGTTTCCAATCTTAGTCACTTTGCAACCATATCGTTATTATGGCAATGAGGCCATAACTGTGTACTTCTATTTGTGCTGTCAATTCACCCACCTTATTGTGAGTGTTGCATGCATTCAGGTAGAGTGACTTTAACTCTGTCTTTTTATCTTTTCTACAACGTCTAGTGTTATTTGCTGAAAAACATGTATGTTTGTATGCTCTGTCCCTTCCTGCCATGCTCTGACCAGCATTTTCCCTTATTGCTATTGCTACTCTCTTGCCCTCTCCTTTCACTTTAATTTCTCACATCCTCTTAAATTTGATCCCTTGCCTTACAATTTGATTTAGATCCTTCTCTGCTGCCCTCGATATATAACTCTCAAAACACTGGTCCCAGCATGGTTCAGGTGAAGACCACCCCAAAAAATCCCACTTTCCATATTACAGCTGCCAATGCCCCAAGAAATGGAACCCATTTCTCCCTTATCAATTTTGATCTAAAAAAAATTAACTCTCTAACTTCTCTTATTTACTCTCTGCGCCATTTGCTCATGGCTGAGGCAAGAATCCAGAGATTAATATCTTTGCAATTCTGCTTTTTAATTTAGCCCCCAGCTGCTCATAGTCCATCAGCAGAACCTTTTATCTTAGTTCCACCGATATTGTTGGTACCTGTGTGGATCACAACCACTGGATACAAAGAACAAAGAAAATGACGGCACAGGAATAGTCCTTTGGCCCTCCAAGCCTGCACCAACCATGCTGTCTGTCTGAACTAAAGCACCCTACTCTTCCAGGGACCATATCTCCATCCTATTTGTATATTTAATCCTCCCCCTCCCACTGCAAATTCTAGCTCAGAGCAGATGTCCTGAATAACAGCCTTCTGGATTCTCGCTCTTGGCTGCAGAGAACGGTGACTATCCCTTTGACTATACTGTTCCCTTCTCCTACTGAACTCCTCTTTACTTCCCCCACTTGAATGGCTTCCTGAACGACAGAGCCTTGGTCGGTTTGCTCATCCATCTTACAGTTCTTGCTTTCATCCATTCAGGCTGCAAGAACCTCTAACTTATAGGACAATTGCCATGCCTGAGGTTTCTCCTTTTCTATGTTTTCCAATCCCTCACCTGCTCCACTTGCAGTCACACCCTCCTATCCCTGGCAACTCGCCAAATTGGAAGACGGGGTCCTTGTGCATGAGTCGCAAAAACCCAGCTTGCAGGTGCAGCAGGTGGTCAGGAAGGCAAATGGGATGCTGGCCTTCATAGCGAGGGGGATTGAGTATAAAAGTAGGGAGGTCTTGCTGCGGCTGTATAGGGCATTGGTGAGGCTGCAGCTGGAGTACTGTGTGCAGTTTTGGTCGCTGCACTTACGCAAGGATATCTTGGCCTTGGAGGGAGTGCAGAGGAGGTTTACTAGGCTGATACCAGAGTTGAGGGGGTTGAGCTATGAGGAGAGGCTGAATAAACTAGGCTTGTACTCATTAGAGTTTAGAAGAATGAGGGGAGATCTCATTGAGACGTATAAGATGATGAATGGGATGGATAGGATAGAGGTGGAAAGACTCTTCCCGCTCAGAAAGGATAGTAGGACTAGGGGGCGCAGCCTCAAGATAAAGGGGGGGCGGTTTAGAACGGAGTTGAGGAGGAACTTCTTCACTCAAAGGGTGGTGAACCTCTGGAATTCTCTGCCCGTTGAAGTGGTGGAGGCTACCTCGCTAAATATTTTTAAGACGCGGGTTGATGGGTTTTTGATAAGCGAGGGGATTAAGGGTTATGGGGAGAGGGTGGGAATGTGGAACTGAGCCATGACAGATCAGCCATGATCTTATTGAATGGCGGGGCAGGCTCGAAGGGCTGGATGGCCTACTCCTGCTCCTATTTCTTATGTTCTTATGTTCTTATGTTCTTATGTACACCAATCTAAGGGGTGTGACTGTCTTCTGGAACAAAGCGTCTAGGTGAAATTCCCCCTTCCTAATGTGTCACAGTGTTGCAGCTCTGTCTCCAGTTTAATGACTCTGTCTTGAAGCTCCTCAAGTTGTGGATACTTAGCCGATGGGCGCAATCCTATCGGCTGTTCACGCCACGCTCCGCTCCAGCGAAGTAGGAGAATTAGATGCGCAGCCAAATCTCCATTCACTGCAGCGGGATTGGAATATCCCACCAGCATGAACACCCTAACATTCCAGCTGATGTATGTTTGCCTTGGGTCACACTGGCAGCTGGAAGCACCAATATTTGGCATTCGCAACACATTGCTTGCTCTGCCATCTTCATTGTGCCTGAAGAAAGAAACTAATGAATTAATTTCTTAATGATTTTAAGTTAAAGTTTAAGAGTGCTTTTCTGATTGCCAATTCCTGTACTTACTTCAATCCTACCACATAATTAAATAAATAATTGATTTATTGGATCCTTATTTCTCTTCAGTGAGTGTTAATTAGTAAGTAGTAACTTTAGGGTTAATGAATTTTCTGGCCATTACTTTTTTTGAAATTACATTTTTTTCACACCCTAACAGCACTCGCTAACCAACTTACTATTTCTCTGCAAAGGTTACTAAGATATTCCAGCAACATTTAATACATCTAAACCTTACTTCGGAAAAGAACAGACGCTTCTATTTTATCCCGAGATGAGGTAGAAACTACTCACCAATCACCTACCCTGTCACACTTTGATTTTTTTTAAATGTTCTGACTGGCGCACATTACCTTTGACCCCAGCGCCACATATCTGCTCTTCCGATTCTCACATGTCTGCTCATCCGATTCTCACATGTAATTCTACATTCAGCAACGTCCTGCTGTTCATGAGAAGATGCAAGAATTTATTGTGCATGATAGGAGTGGTGAAATGTGATTAGTGCAATGTGTGACTTCAGTATGCTGATTTATTTATTTACTTCAAGGAGGATTTCTCACTGGCTTGGATTGGAGCAACATAAGATTAAGAAAGTGACTGGGTGGCACAGGGATTGGTGTGGGAGGAATGGGTTTGAATTTATGGGACATTGGCATCAGTATTGGGGTAGGTGGGACCTGTACAGGTGGGATGGGGTTGGTCTGAACCGTGCTGGGACCAGAGTCCTGGCGAATCGTGTCGATAGGACTGTAGATAGGGCTTTAAACTAATTAGGAGGGGGGGAGAGTGCGAGGGTAGGTGAAATTACAGGGTCTAAAGTAAAGAAGAGGGTACAGGTACGGGAAGAGGCCAAGGATGTCCCAATAATAAAGGGAGTAGGGTGCGTGAGTAAGGTTGGTGGCGTTCCTGCAAATAGGGTACAGGTGAAGGCTGGGATGAAGGCACTTTATGTGAATGCACGAAGCATTCGGAATAAAGTGGATGAGCTGGTGGCGCAGATCAGCACAAATGGATACGATCTGGTGGCCATTACAGAGATGTGGCTGCAAGGTGACAGGGACTGGGAGCTGAATGTCCCGGGGTATCAAGTGTTTAGGAAGGATAGGCGGGAGGAAAAAGGGGGGGGCGTAGCTCTGCTGATTAAGGATAGCATCAGGGTGGTAGTAAGGGAAGATATAGGAGCCAAAGAGCAGAAGGTGGAATCGTTGTGGGTGGAGATTAGGAACAGCAAAGGGAGGAAGACGCTGGTGGGTGTCGTCTATAGGCCCCCAAATAATGATCTGGAAGTGGGGTGGGCTGTTAACGCGCAAATAAGTGCGGCGTGCAGGAATGGAACGGCCGTAATTATGGGGGATTTCAATCTACATACTGATTGGTCGACCCATGTTGGACGAGGTGGGCTTGAGGAAGAGTTCTTGGAATGCTGCCGGGATAGTTTCCTTGAGCAGTGTGTGTTGGAGCTGACGAGGGAGCGAGCTATCTTGGATCTGGTGTTATGTAATGAGGCAGGTAGAATTAGGGACCTTGTGGTGAAGGATCCTCTTGGGAAGAGTGATCATTGTATGGTGGAGTTTCTGATGCAGATGGAGGAGGAGAAAGTGGGTTCCCAGACCTGTGTCCTTTGTTTGAACAGAGGGGAGTACGATAGGATGAGAGAGGAATTGGCGAATGTTGATTGGGGGAGCACATTGGAAGGTAGGTCTGCTGAGGAACAGTGGAGGATCTTTAAGGACATCTTTCTTGGTGCTCAGCAGAAATTTATTCCGATGGTTAAAAAGGATCGTAGGAGGAGAGATAATCAGCCGTGGATAACGAAGGAGGTAAAGGAGAGTGTTAAATTAAAAGCGGATGTGTTTAGAGTAGCTAAGAGTAGTGGGCGAGAAGAGGATTGGGAGAGGTTTAAATATCAACAAAGAATGACGAAGAAGTTGATTAAAAAAAAGGTAGGATAAACTATGAAGCTGGGCTAGCGCTAAATATAAAAAAGGATAGTAAGGGTTTTTATAAATATATAAAAAGGAAGAGGCTGACTAGGGTGAACGTTAGACCCTTAGAGGATGAGAGGGGGGACTTAGTGGTGGGGGATGGGGAAATGGCTGAGGCCTTGAGTAACTTTTTTGTTTCGGTCTTCACGGAGGAGGACGTGAATAGTTTGCTGGGTGTTAGCGATGGAAAGATAGTAGGAGTGGAGGGCCTGAATGACATTATTGTTACTAGAGAGGCAGTGCTCGACAGACTGGAGGGACTGATTGTGGACAAGTCCCCAGGACCGGATGGAATGCATCCAAGGGTTCTGAAAGAAATGGCGGAGGTGATAATGGATGCCTTGATGATTATTTTCCAAACCTCGCTGGATTCTAGGGAAGTGCCGGAAGATTGGAAAACGGCTAATGTTACGCCGTTGTTTAAGAAGGGTAGCAGGCAAAAGGCAGGGAATTATAGGCCGGTTAGTTTAACGTCTGTTGTAGGTAAAATGCTTGAATCCGAAATCAAGGAGAAAATAGCGAGGCATCTTGAGGAGAATTGTTTGATAGAGTAGACGCAGTTTCGTTAAGGGGAAGTCGTGTCTGACGAATTTAGTGGAATTCTATGAGGATGTGTCTAGTGCGGTGGATAGAGGAGAGCCGGTGGATGTGGTGTTTCTTGATTTTCAGAAGGCATTTGAAAAGGTGCCGCACAAGAGGTTGTTACAGAAGGTTGGGGGCATGGAGTTGGGGGTAGGATGTTAGTGTGGATAGGGGATTGGCTGTCAAATAGGAGGCAGAGAGTGGGAGTCAATGGGTGCTATTCGGATTGGCGGTTGGTGACTAGTGGAGTGCCCCAGGGGTCGGTGCTGGTGCCTCAGCTATTTACCATTTATATAGATGATCTGGAGGAGGGAACCGAGTGTATGGTGTCAAAATTTGCTGATGACGCCAAGATTGGTGGAACGGCAAATTGTGCAGAGGGTGTGGAAAGTCTGCAGAGGGATCAAGATAGGCTGGGCGAATGGGCCAGGAACTGGCAAATGGAATTTAATGTTGGCAAGTGTTAAGTTGTCCACTTTGGTAGGAATAATGGTAGGAAGGACTACTACTTACATGGCGAAGAACTGCAGCATGCTACGGTGCAGAGGGACCTCGGGGTCCTTGTGCATGAGTCGCAAAAACCCAGCCTGCAGGTGCAGCAGGTAGTCAGGAAGGCGAATGGGATGCTGGCCTTCATAGCGAGGGGGATTGAATATAAAAGTAGGGAGGTCTTGCTGCAACTGTATAGGGCACTGGTGAGGCCGCAGCTGGAGTACTGTGTGCAGTTTTGGTCGCCGCACTTACGCAGGGATATTTTGGCCTTGGAGGGAGTGCAGAGGAGGTTTACTAGGCTGATACTGGAGTTGAGGGGGTTGAGCTATGAGGAGAGGCTGAATAAACTAGGCTTGTACTTGTTAGAGTTTAGAAGAATGAGGGGAGATCTCATTGAGATGTATAAGATGATGAATGGGATGGATAGGATAGAGGTGGAGAGGCTCTTCCCGCTCACAAAGGACAGTAGGACTAGAGGGCACAGCCTCAAGATAAAGGGGGGGTGGTTTAGAACGGAGTTGAGGAGGAACTTCTTCACTCAAAGGGTGGTGAATCTCTGGAATTCTCTGCCTGTTGAAGTGGTGAAGGCTGCCTCGTTAAATATATTTAAGATGCGGGTAGATAGGTTTTTGGTAGGCAAGGGGATTAAGGGTTATGGGGAGAGGGCGGGAAAGTAGAACTGAGCCACGACAGATCAGCCATGATCTTATTGAATGGCGGGGCAGGCTCGAAGGGCTAGATGGCCTACTCCTGCTCCTATTTCTTATGTTCTTATGTTCTTATCTTATCCTCAAAATGGAACCCACAGAGTCTCTTAATCTGTTTGACGTGGGAACAATGTTAATTTTCGACATTTATATCTTAACTATTGAAATTCTTAATTTCAGGACCTGTGCAGGGTAGAAGCACGACCTTCAGTGGTGTTGCACCGTACAAAGAGAAGATGGATTTCTGGCACTTTTCAATTGACAGAGGAAGATTCAGGACCTTTCCCCAAAAATGCAGTAAAGGTAAGTATCTACATGAGAGATGAAGAAAGTTAGCTACTGAATGGATAATGAAAAATATCTAAATCTTTCAAGGGGCTATTTGGTGGTACCATTTTAATGCCAATTTGTCACTCAATATTGTGTATTTTGTATCTGCAGATATGTGTGTGTATATGGTTCATATTGATGGCTGGCATTTAGTGGCCTTATGTATATTAATTATTAATTCATTGACTGTCTGACAAAGAAATTAGCTTAATATTACCTATTTAAATTAATTTGGTCCTGATTACTTTCTTGAAGATATTTAAAGATCTGACTTCTAGAACCAAAGTATGCTTCTATTTCTTGTTGCAACAAAATTGTTGCATTGTACTTGTCTGTCTGGAGTACTCTTGTGCCTTACCTTATAGTATAAATTCCGGGAATCTGAAAGACCTTCTGTGTCCTCAACAACACTGTGAACATTTTGAGATCGGAGGAATTGAACCATGTTCAGTGTGGTGCATAAATAATGGTGCAGAACAAGGTCAGAATGGCCTGTTTCTGGTTTGTATACACCATGATGGATACTATTGATCCCAAAGTAATAATCTACAACTAAAACACAGATCACAATCCAACCACACACCCCTGCCACTGTTCCCCCCACCCCTCCCTCACCACCTCCTGATTGTCGGAGGATTCAAGATCATGGCATGTGGCTATTAGGTGAAACTCTAGGCTAGATTTTATGTCTCACCACCCCCATCCACATCCCCAACCCCTCCCTCACCCTTGACTGTTTGAAGATAGGCAACATTTTTGAAATCCAGTGCATGATCTTCCCACCATCTTTACACTTGTCCCTGAGTAGTATGAAACTTAACAGGGCAGTGGCTTGCCCACCCATCACTGGGCCTAAAGAGGTCCACTAAAGGGCCTGATCCAATTGTGCTTTGGTAGAGTTGCTAGACCTCTTATTGGCTGATACTTTTCTGAAGTGGGATTTCCTGTCCTCGAGGGATAGAAATCCCACCTCCAGCATAGAAGGATAAATGTTAAATTGCAGCAGGACAACTGTTTTTCACCTGGGCAGACTCCACATCCGCATTTCAGCTGTGTCTGTAAATCCAGGTCGCTTGTCTACCAGATATCCATAGTATATTGTACACCTGTCTGATATTATTCTGATTTATACCTACTACTGGATCTCCCCATCAGATTGAACTGTTGCCTCTCTAGGGGAGGGTGGGCGGAGCTGTAAAATTCCTCAGATGACCTTCCCACTGCAGCCTATCCCTGATTTTACATAAGGTTGGTAAGGTTTGGGCCGGTGGGCCTGCCCTTTTCCCAATTGAGGCTCTTAAGTGGGCAATTAATGACCACTGGCCCATTTCCCACCCAGCCTCAATTTTGAGGCTGACAGGAGGAATTCAGGAACAGGAGAGAATCCCAGGAAGTTACCCTGCTTGGGCCTCTGGCAGGAAGTGGGGGAGAGCATTTCTTCTTCAATGCTTCCATTGGGCACCCCCTCCTCAAGATCTGCCATAAACAGGGCTTCCTCTCCCTCCTGACCTTTCCCTCAAGACCTCCAACCCTCTCTCCACACCTCCCCAGGACTCGCCTCCCCTCTCAGCCTTGAAACCATCAGCACAAACAAGGTCCTGGACTCTAGAATTTTGAATCTGGGAATTATTTTAGCCCCAATCCTGGCTACTGCTGGCACTGCTGAGATTACAGAATGCTAGCCTGTCAGCTCTCAGAGGTGGCACTTCAACCAAAATGAGGGGCAGATACCCTGTTTCCAACTAATTAGCACCCGTTGGAGTGTTAGATAGCCATAGAGTTGTCAGTATTGGTGAAGATGCATGCCATCTAAAAGATCCTGCCCCAGGGATGTATCTATTCTGTACACAGGATCCCTATAGTGCAGAAGGAGGCCATTTGGCCCATCAAAACTACACCAACCACAATCCCATCTAGGTCCTATTCCCATAACCCCACATACTTACCCTGCTAATCCCCTGACACTAAGGTCAATTTAGCATTGCCAATCAACCTAACCTGCACATTTTAGGATTGTGGGAGGAAATCAGAGCCCCTGGAGACATGGGAAGAATGTGCAAATTCTACACAGGCTGTGACCCAAGCCTGAAATTGTACCCGGGTCCCTGGCACTGTGAGGCAGCAATGCTAACCACTGTGCTAGCATGTTTGTCTTTTCTAATACACTTCATGCCTCTTATTCTTGTGATCCTCTCTCTGTTTTGGTTTAGTATTTCAGGTTATTGTTTATAAGTTATCTTGCACACACTCCTTCTGCCTCTTCTCTTCCATCCTGTTCTCTTTGTCTCTCGTTTCCCTATCCCCCCCTGTTTTCTTCCCTCAGACGTTTTTTGACTCTTTACATCACTCATGCTCAATATCACTTAACTCTGTTTCTCCAGCCTGGATTGGGCTAAGAGTCTGTGTGAGGTAAGGTTGGATCCCTTGTGTATGAAAGAGGCAAAGTGTAAGAAACCAGAGATGGAGGATGTGGGTTAGTCTGAAATTCTGGTGCATTTCTGGTGTGAAGATGCTGGCGTTAGACTGGGGTAAACACAGTAAGAAGTCTCACAACACCAGGTTAAAGTCCAACAGGTTTATTTGGTAGTAAACAGCACTAGCTTTTAGGGTTTGCCCCTTTGTCAGAGTTTACTACCAAATAAACCTGTTGGACTTTAACCTGGTGTTGTGAGACTTCTTACTGCACTTCTGGTTTGGCAGAAAGTGCCCAAGGGAAGCATCAAGACCTGAGTTCAAGCATGAAAATGACCCATTAAAACCTGACTAAAGATAGCAAATATTCTTTGGCAATTTTTCAGTAACTATATTTAGCACTATGTTTTGCAGGATGCCAAAGTCAATAGCAATGCAATTTATTTGACAATGTTGGGTACCAACAACCAGATCGACAAGCATTGGTATGCCTGCCAACCATGGACTGTGGAAAATTATCTCTCAGTCTTCAGCTCTGTGGAAAACATTCAAATATTTTAAATATTGATTATTTTAACAGAGGCATTTTAGATTAGCAACTTATGTGTTTGTAAATGTGTAAAGTCAAGGGAAAAGTTTTTAACCATGTTTGGAAATTAATATCTGAGAAATACTTTTATATTTGAATGAAGATCATTCCACTCACATCAATTTATTTCCACAAGTCACAACTTTGTGTATTTATGAAAAGAAGAGACATACCATCGAGCTTTTTGTCTTGTACTCATCAGGTCAGTCAATGAAAGCAAGATGAAATGCCTTGATAGGCTGCCTTTTATTCCCCCAGAAATATTAAAGTTCTGTAATGACAAATAATTTTTATTCTCAATTTTATCATTTTGCAGGTTGCCAATGACAGGTCAACAAACCATACAATATTGTTTTCAATTAAAGGACAGGGCGTGGACGTTGATCCTGAAAAAGGATTGTTTTCAATTGATCGGGAAAGTGGACAAATACGTGTCCATCACAAAGTTGATCGTGAAAAAACAAAACAATTTCTGGTACAAACTATTTTCATTTGAGTTTTTAAAATAGCAGTGCAATTCAATGCACCTTTGTTGGATTCAATAATTTCTACATTTTTGTTGACTGAAGTAAAAAAATGTGTAAGAGTTAGAGCTGGAGAGAGAATTGCAATGTGCTGAAATTCTGAGTCACAATCAGGCCTACATTTTCACTTCCGGGTCTGGTGTGCAGAAATGAGATATTTCCTGGTCCTGTGAAACTGACCCAGGAACAAAAGAGGCCTCAGAAATTGGGATTCTCATTCCAGGTAGGTGGGTGGGATTAGAAGTTGAGCCTGCCTCCACTAGAACAAACGCGTAGGCTGTCGTGTGCAGAGAAGGGCTGGCTAGAAGGCCACTGCGTGAAAGATGGAAATAAACCCAATAAAACAAAATGCATTCATCCGTCCTTTACTGAACACTCTCAACCTCCAAACTCTCCCAATGCCTCATCTGTGCCACCTCGAGTCATCTTGTGCTCTTTTGCCACCCCACATCCCTTCAAACCCACATGCCAGTCAGGTGGGGGCAGATGCTGACTTATATGGGCAACTGTCCCTGGGAATCACAGCTGTGCAATTCCACTCCTCAATCCCTTCAAAAATGGTGAAGGCCTGTGCTATGGACAGGAGTGGGTTTAACTTGAAACAGGCCTGATTCTTCCTCTCTCACTGATCCATAAACAGAAAAGTGGTTTTGATTTTAGATTTCCCTCTTTATCAGTTGTGACTTTTTTCCCCAAACTGACTGCAAACTCGAGACGGGTAAAATCAGAGGGATAATTTATTTTACACATTCTTAAAATGTGGCAGGAGAGTTTGCAAAGACACCCTCTCTTTGTACAATAAAATAGGGATAAGGGAAAGAGAAAGATACAGGGCAAAGTCTGCAAACAAAATAAGAATTATTGTTTTGCATGAGTCTAGAGGCCAGAATAAATAGCTCAGTTGTGTATTCCTCCAGAGATGTTAGGCTGCTGAAGATGAAATGAGACATCCACTTATCCAGTGGCACAGACTTCCCTGATAGATGATATACAAGAGACATGATTTTCTTTTGTAGCAGGTTTTAGCTCAAATGTTCTCGTAGAAACAGTGGAGATGAGGCTCAGGCAATTTAAAGCTGGGCAAAGCTCTGGTTTGTTGCCATTTTTGTTGGTGGAAGATAGCAGATTGACTCGTTTTGCTTTGCAAGACAGTATTACAGGTTCCAACAACTTGTGGGGTGGTGGTGGAGGCAGCGTGTGGGAGAGGGTGGAGAATGGGCCATGCTATATAACTTACACTCTTCCTCTTGCTTTGGACAAAGCATGTATACTCTTGGTCTGGATTCTTGAGGCATTTAATGTCCCATTCATTCATACGTTTACCAGAGGTTTATTTAAGGAATGTGCTCTGACTCCCAAGTAATGTAAAGCTCTCCCTATTATACTTTGTCCTTATAGATGGATCATTTCCATTGGCTAGGCTTTGCTTCAGAAATGCAAAGGGACCTTTGTACATTTCCTTGGAATTTGATTTCTGTAGTTACAAGGATGTTAGTGCCTCCTTAGTGGTAACAAGTTTACAATGGTTTTCTGAAGGTTAGAAATTAATTTTGTGTGAATCATAGCAGACTATGGTTTCAGTCACTGTGAAGCCTTTGTCTTTTTTTAAACTATAATGTAGTGAGGAAGATATGCTTCATATCCTCTTAGCCTTACACAAGGTTTGACGGCAAGACCTTGAGTTTTGGACCTCTGCTGGCATTTTTGGGCAAATGGTGAGCCTCTCCATCAATGAGAAAATTCAGACCCCCCACCTTGTGTGGTTTTCGGAGAGTTCCTGTATCTGTAATTATGCAGATGGTGCAGCGTAGGTGGTTGGGGATCAGGGCAGTAAAATATTCCGCAAAGTTGAGCTTGTATGATTGGCTGAAGGTGTTCAAAGTCTGCTTATTCTTGTCACAAGGACCCATAAGCAATAATTTCAGACCAAAGTAGCCTGGAACAGTCATGCAGATATTACTTTTGAACTGTGAAGTATTGTATGGTTGATTTTTGCAAGTGTACAGTTTACTGGGGGGCAAGTATTCTGCCTTGTGTTTAAAAGCCTTACTGCAATTTTCAGAGGGAGTACTGTGTTTGGGTGCTAAATGTGTGATGCTGAGAATTCTTGCTGCAACTGTACAGGGCACTGGTGAGGCTGCAGCTGGAGTACTGTGTGCAGTTTTGGTCGCTGCACTTGCACAAGGATATTTTGGCCTTGGAGGGAGTGCAGAGGAGGTTCACTAGGCTGATACCGGAGATAAGGGGATTGGACTATGAAGAGAGACTAAATAGACTGGGTCTGTACTCGCTGGAGTTTAGAAGGATGAGGGGGGATCTTATAGAGACGTATAAGATAATGAAAGGGATGGATAGGGTAGAAGTATGGAGATTCTTCCCGCTTAGAAAGGATAGCAGAACTAGAGGACACATACTCAAGATAAGGCGGGGGACAGTTTAGATCGGAGTTGAGGAGGAACTTCTTCACTCAAAGGGTGGTGAATCTCTGGAATTCTCTGCCCGTTGAAGTGGTGGAGGCTACCTCGCTAAATATATTTAAGTCACGGGTAGATAGGTTTTTGACAGACAAGGGAATTAAGGGTTATGGGGAGAAAGTGGGAAAGTGGAACTGATCCACTTCAGATCAGCCATGATCTTATTGAATGGCAGGGCAGGCTCGAAGGGCTAGATGGCCTACTCCTGCTCCTACTTCTTATGTTCTTATGTTCTTAATTTCAACACATCGTCTGAACTTCTCTAGCACTGTTGCACATTTATGCCACTTCTGGGAGAGAATTTTCAGGACCCCACCCGCCAGAGGGTTTACATGCAGGGAGGGAATAAAATTCCATGGGTAACCCTCCCACCCATCACCAACCTGTCTGCAATTTTATGGGGAATGGTCAATCCCTGCTCTTACTCCAACTGAGACCCTTAAGGGATGAATTAGTGTTAACAAATGGCCACTTCCTGCCCAATATCAATTCTGAGACCAGTGGGAGCGAGTTAGGGATGCGACGATGACCAGCAGGTTACCTTGCTCAGGTCTCAGCTGGAAAGGCTGAGGGTTTTCTACGACTGGCTGTGTTTTCCAATTTGGGATCTTTGCCTAAGTTCTGCCACCCATCCCCTCGGACTCCATTTGCCTTGGATTTCCTCTGGGTGCTCCATTTCCTCCCACACACCAAAGCTGTGTAGGTTATGTCGATTGGCCATGCTAAATTGCTCCTTAATGATGTAGTGGTATTAAGAGGGGAGGCTCCTGAGATGTTTGTGGTTGGGTGGGAAGTAGGGGAGCTATTTCAAGCTTATACAACCACTCACTAATGTAGAATTTATGGTTTGGCAGATTTGGGTCACATGTACTGTTGGTCTTTTGACCGCTATAAAGATTCTGCCTGATTGTCTTGTCTCAAAGTCATTTCAATATTTGAGACAGGAGCTAACTTCTGACATTATGTTCCATATGATCCCCAACCCATCTTTTAGCAGTGCTCCCTTACTTCCCACCCCACCACTAACGTCACAGGAACCTCCCCTCTTAATACCACTGCATCATCAAGGAGCAATTTAGCATGGCCAATCAACGTAACCTGCACATCTTTGGTGTGCGAGAGGAAACTGGAGCACCCAGAGGAAATCCAAGCTGACATAGGGAGAATGTGCAAACTCCATACAGACAATCACCCGAGGCTGGAATTGAACCCAATTCCATGGTGCTGTGAGGCAGCAACGCTGACCACTGTACCACAATGTCTCCATATTGCCTGGAAGTCTCATATCCATCTAACTTCAACATTTACTGATGCAAGAGTGCAATTATGAAATTGTTTCCATTTCAATTTAGCGTTACTTATTTCCAGCTTATACAACCACTCACTAACTTAGAATTTATGGTTTGGCAGAATTGGGTCACATGTACTGTTGGTCTTGTGACCACTATAAAGATTCTGTCTGATTGTCTTGTCTCAAGGTCATTTCAATACTAGAGATAGCAGCTGGCTTCTGACACTGTGTTCTATCAGGTTAGGGCTTGTATTTTGCTGCAGCAGGTCTCCCATTCTGTTGCCGCACAGGAGGTAGGTAGCCTTCATGCTGTATGTGGTTGGTACTCAACGTTATAACTTCTGGGTTAGTGCAGGTCCTTGTTTTGTCAGCTAAAAGAGATGAACATGGCATCTCCCTCACTCTTTTGAACGTTTGACACAAGACCTAACAGTTGTAAAGATGAAAGTGGAAGAGAATACATCACAGGATTTGTAGCATTCAATTGTTCGACACTTGATAATGTTTGCCTGTTGACTCTTCACTGTTCTGTAAGTTTTTAGTCAAAACTGGGTGTGGTTACTGAGGAACAGAAACACTGAAAGCCAGAATCTACACTACTGAGTAGCAGACATTTTAGAAGGATAGTAAATAAAACCTTGTTCATATATAAGAAATGGTGTGTCATCTCTGCATATACTCAAGGCAGAAAATACAACAGGATTCATTTCCCTGGTATGCATTGACTTTCTATACATCTGTCCACATGCCAGGTGTTAATATGGTTAACCACTAGACAGGAAATAGGGGTAAGACACAATTAAATGGTGATGGAATGAACATATCCCAGAGTGATTTTTTTCCATGACCTGATTGATATAAGATCAATTAGTATAAGGTCAATTTGAATCTATACTACCTTGATTAAGCTAGTAACTAGATTTTTACCTTTACTATTAAGTTATCTGTCAGTATAAGGATACTAATAAATTAACAACAGCATAATATAAGAACCCTCATAACATTTAAGAAGCATATAGATGAGCATTTGAAGTGCCATAGCATACAAGGTTATGGACCAGGCACTGGAAAATGGGATGAGAATAGATAAGTGCTTAGTGGCCAGCACAAACATGATGGGCCTAAGGGTCTCTTTTTGTGCTGTAAAGCTCTCTGACTCAATCGCTGAAATTCTCTGGCTGTTCATGTCCTGCCGCTGCTGCCAGCAAGGAAGGAAAATTTGGCACTCAACCAAATCATTGTTCACTGCCACGGGGACCAGAGAATCCTGATGGCATGAATGGCCAGAGAATTCTGGCCTAGGACTGTACCAGGCTAAAGATGAGTTGGGAACTTAGTCCAATGTTCTCACCTCACAAAATTAAATGCAGTTAGTGCAGTGTGCTGCGGGCTGGCTTAACAACTCAGCCATTCCTAGCAGATTTTGTTGATACTATAAAATGTGTTGACCACAAAACATAACCCAATTATGGATGGCTCACTTAGAGGAAATTACATTTGTATGGTACGTTTCACAACCTGAGGATGTCCCAAAGTGCTTCACAGCCAATGAGGTACTTTTCAAATGTAACAATTGTTATAAAGTAGGAAATGCAGCAGCCAATTGGTGCACACCAAACACACTCTCCCCGCCCTATTCTCACCATCCCAAAAAGGAAAAACGGGTAAAACTTAAGAAGTGATTGGTACTGGTCCTCACTGGTCTTTAAGTCTTAGAATGGAACTCCAGTTAGGACCAGTGCCAAGCATTTCTCAAATTTTACTCATTTTTTCTTTCTACAGCAATGAGATCAACTATTTTTGCCAGTGTTTGTTCAAGGATAAACGATGGGCAGGATGCCGACTTGAATCATTTTACAGTAGGAGATCATTTACTTCTATTTGAGAGTACAAATAGGACCTTAGTTTAACACCTCATTCAGAGGGCTGCACTTTCCAACAGTGCAGCATTCTGCCAGTACTGCATTAAAGTACCAGTCAGAGAATCCAGGGTTATGGGGGGAAGTGGAGTTGAGGATGATATCAGATCAGCCATGATCTCATTGAATGGCAGAACAGACGATGGGCCAAATGGCCTACTTCTTCCCCTATATCTTATGGTCTATCTATATCAAAGGCAAAATATTACTGAAGTTGCCATTTGGTGAATAAGGTAATTTCAATTTAAAAATAACACATTACAAAACAAGAGCTAGGTGTGCTGCCTGTGATGAAGTTCATGACAATTAAAGTGCAATGCTAAAAACATAAATGTGAAATCAAATCAATTGGTATAAGATCAATTTGAAGTCAAATTTCTGCGTGTTTAACCTAAATAATAGAAATGTTGAATGCCTTCATATTTCTTATGATACAATCCAGCTTTGAATAACAATGAATTCTTTTTGTTTTCCACATTTAGTTTCAAGTCGATGCTCTGGACAAGGAAACTTTAGAAGTTCTAGATGATCATATGTTATATAGAGTTGTTGTGAATGATATCAATGATAATGCACCTGAATTCACCCAAGACATATACAAATTTGATGTAAGGGAAAATACATACCCAGGTAGGAGCTTGTTCCCAAGTTGCTTGTTCTTATGTTCTTCCCTATCTGCTCAATTTAAATGATTTAGCATGGATGTTTTTAATTTTTTTCAAAAGAGATGGTTCATTATACATATTTAGATAGTTTCTTGGACAATGGGTACATATCCATCAGCTCGACTTACTTTAGCATCAGTCACTTTGCGTGATCTTGGGGTGAAGGGGATCAATGGAAAAGGCAGGATCAGCCTACTGAACTGGATGGTCAGCCAAGGTCATAACGAATGGTGGAGCAGGTTTGAAGGGCTGAAGGGTCTACTCTTGCTCCTCGTTTCTATGTTTTTATGATGATTTGCCTGTCTGAGTCACTTCCTCCTAGACCATGCCATTCCATCAGTTTGATCTCAATCTCCTTGAGGTCATTGACTTGTAATTTGTAAGTTACAATCTCCACCACCTTCTTGCAGGTTGTGTGGACCTGCTGGTGGGGGTAGGGAACAGGAACTGCCTGCTGTGCATGAGTGAGAGAATGAATGTGTGTGAGTAAGAGTGTGTGTGTGAGTGAGTGTGTGTGTGTGTGTGTGACTGTGTACGAGCAAGAATGTTTGAGTGTGTGTGTGAGGGAGCCTGGCTCACTTCTAAGGCCCTATTTTACCATTGCGTTGCTTTGCCCGTTTTCAGGCGAGAAAACTTGGTAAAGTTGGGTGTGAGGCCATTAATGTAATCTGTGCTCATGTCTGCCCAAGTGCTCACTTTACCAAGGCCAATGCATTTGTATGCATTTAAATTGAATTAATGGGCTCAACTTGACCAGCATTTCCCCCTTTACCATTGCGTTCACCCATCCAGATTCGGTGCAAAACAGACATGCTCTGCAAAGGGTCTGTTTTAGCCGAATGTCTGAAGAGGCGAGTTCAGAATTTCCAATGGCTCTCTGACTCAAATCAGTGGTGGAGGAGGAGGGAGGCAGGTCAGATCATTTTCTGTGAGGGGGGGAAGGCGGGTCAGATGTATCTCTGGTTGAGGGGGGGGAGGGAAGCCTGATTGTTCTCTGGTGGGGAGGGGGTGCGGGGAGGGGTGTGTGGAGGAGGCGGGTAAGATGAATCTCTGTTGGGGAGGGGGAGGTGGGGGGTGCAGGGAGGCCAGATGGATCTCTGGTGGGGAGGGGGTAGGGGCTGAGGCAGGAGGAGGGGGAGTCGCTGCCACTCTGCGGGTGGTCAGTGGGGGGTGAGGGAAGAGGGTCGCAATTGGTCTGAGTAGTGGGGGTTGGGTGGATAAGGGGGATGTGGGGGTGGGGTGATGTCTGTGGGGCCATCGCTTCTGGACTGTTTTATCTGCCTTTTGTGGCCTTGGAGCGATGTGACAGGGGCACGATATTTTTCAAATTTTTTTTACTGAGCATGCGCAGTTCAAAGCTCTGATCAGAGCTGCAGCATTTTAGACGCGATAAGCCCCACCCACAGCACACTTCAAACATGCAATTTTTTTTCAGGCTAAGTGCATATGGGGGCACCTGGGAACAGATTTCCAAGTCGGATCTGAATTATGCCCAGATTCAGCGCTTAGAATGAAAATGGTAAAATCAGGCCCTTAGTCTCAGCCCCACACACACACCAACGCATTCACACCAGTTCACACAGTGATTGAAGCTGAAGGCTAGAGAATAAGTATCCTGAGACTGGGAGTGAGCCAGAGAAACATAATTTGACTTTCACATTCTAAGATTCATCTTTATTCATTACTCATTAATTTATATCATTGAATCCATAGAAACCCGATAGTGCAAAAGGAGGCCATTCAGTCTATCGAGTCTGCACCCACTCTTTGAAAGAGCACCATATCCTGTCCCACCAGAGATCCATCTGCGCTCCCGCCCCCCCGCATCCCGAACCAGAAAAACAACCCGAGCCTTTCCAGCCTCTCCTCGTTGCTGCAGTTTCCAAATCCTGGCAATATTCTTGTAAACTTCCTCTGCACACTGTCCATATAAATTATGTCTTTCCTGTAATGTATGTACACAAAACTCCTGCTGTGGCCAAACCAGTGCTTTATGCAGTTCATGCATCACATTCCTGCTATTGTATTCAATACCTTGTCCAATAAAGGAAAGCATTCCATATGCTGTCTTGACCGCCTTATCTACCTGTCCTGCCACTTTCAAGGACTTGCGTACATGTACTCCAAACTCCCTTACTTCCTCAACCTCTCTCAATATCCGCCTGTTCATTGAGTATTCTCTTGCTTTGTTTGACCACCCTGAATGCGTTGCCTCACACTTTTCCAGATAGAATTCCATTTTCCACTTCTCCGCTCACTCAACCAAACCACTGATACCATTCTGGAGTCGATAGTTATTCTCTTCACTATCAACGACATGGTCAATTTTTGTGTCATCTACAAATTTCCCAATCATGCCTCCCACAATTAAGTCTAAATCATCAATACATACAACAAACAGCAAGGGTCCCAACAGTGAATCCTAAGAATACCACTGGAAACTGTTTCACATTCATAAAAATATCCATCAGCTTTTATTCTTTGTTCCCTGTCACTAAGCCAATTTTAGATTCAACTTGACACCTTCCTGTATCCCAGGAGATTTCTGACCAGTCTGCCATGTGGGACCTTACTGAAATCCGGGTAGACAGCATCTACTGCACTACCCTCATCATTCCTCCTTGTTACTTCCTCAAAATATTCTATTAAGTGAGTAAGTTATGGGCCACGATTTTCCAGCCCTGTCATGTCCAACATGGAATATATTGGAGTGGGGTGGGGTAGGAGAATCATGGGTGAGTGATTTAGCGTGTTTGGCACCAGAGCCAAACCTTCTTGGTATCTTGAATGGGAGGGCATAGAACATTACAGCGCAGTACAGGCCCTTTTGCCCTTGATGTTGCGCCAACCTGTGAAACCAATCTAAAGCCCATCTAACTGACACTATTGCAATATCATCCATATGTTTATCCAATGACCATTTAAATGCTCTTAATGTTGGTGAGTTCACTACTGTTGCAGATAGGGCATTTCACGCCCTTACTACTCTCTGAGTAAAGAACCTATCTCTGACATCTGTCCTCTATCAATCACCCCTCAATTTAAAGCTATGGCCCCTTGTGCTAGCCATCTCCATCCGAGGAAAAAGGCTCTCACTGTCCACCCTATCTAATTCTCTGATCTTCTTACATGCCTCCATTAAGCCACCTCTTAACCTCCTTCTCTCTAATGAAAACAGCCCCAAGTCCCTCAGCCTTTCCTCATAAGACCTTCCCACCGTACCAGGCAATATCCAGGTAAATTTCCTCTGCACCTTTTCCAATACTTCCACATCCTTCCTATAATGCGGTGACTAGAACAGTACACAATATTCCAGGTGCGGCCGTACCAGAGTTTTGTACAGTTGCAACATGACCTCATGTCTTCGAAACTCAATCCCTCTACCAATAAAAGCTAACACACTGTATGCCTTCTTAACAACCCTTTCAACCTGGGTGCCAACTTTCAGAGATCTATGTGCATGGACACCGAGATCTCTCTACTCATCCACACTACCAAGTAACTTACCATTAGCCCAGTACTCTGTATTCCTACTACTCCTTCCAAAGTGAACCACTTCATACTTTTCTGCATTAAACTCCATTTTTCACCTTTCAGCCCAGCTCTGCAGCTTATCTATGTCCCTCTGTAACCTGCAACATCCTTCCGCACTGTCCACAACTCCACCGACTTTAGTGTCATCTGCAAATTTACTAACCCATCCTTCTACACCTTCATCCAGGCCATTTATAAAAATGACAAACAGCAACGGTCCAAAACGGATCCTGCAATACACCGCTAGTAACTGACCTCCAGGATGAACATCTCCCATCAAACACCATCCTCTGTCTGCTTATAACTAGCCAATTTCTGATTCAAACTGCTAAACCACACTCAATCCCATGCCTCTGTATCTGCTGCAATAGCTTACCGTGGGAAACCTTATCAAACGCTTTATTAAAATCCATATACACCACATCAACTGCTTTACCCTCATCCACCTCTTTGGTTACCTTCTCAAAGATCTCAATAAGGTTTGTGAGGCACGACCTACTCTTCACAAAACCGTGTTGACTATCCCTAATCGAATTATTCCTTTGTAGATGATTATAAATCGTATCTCTTATAATCCTTTCCAAAACTTTGCCCACAACAGAAGTAAGGTTCACGGGTCTATAATTACCAGGGTTGCCTCTACTCCCCTCTTGAACAAGGGGACAACATTTGCTTTCCTCCAGTTTTCTGGCACTATTCCTGTAGACAATGATGACCTAAAGATCAAAGCCCAAGGCTCTGCAATTTCCTCCCTTACCTCCCAGAGAATCCTAGGATAAATCCCATCCAACCCAGGGGACTTATCTTTTTTCATACTTTCCAGAATTGCTAACACCTCCTCCTTATAACACCTCCTTCTTAGACTAGACAATCCTGTCTAGTCTAATAGCTTGTATCTCAGTGTTCTCCTCAACAACGTTGTCTTTTTTCTGTGTGAATACTGGCAAAATATATTCATTTAGCCCCTCTCCTATCTCTTCAGACTCCACGCACAACTTCCCACTACTGTCCTTAACTGGCCCTAATCTTACCCTAATAATTCTTTTATTCCTGACATACCTTTAGAAAGCTTTACAGTAAGCTTTAGGGTTTTCCTTGATCCTACCTGCCAAAGACTTCTCATGTTCCCTCCTGCCTCTACTTAGCTCTCTCTTTAGGTCCTTCCTGGCTAACTTATAACTCTCAAACACCCTAACTGAATCTTCACTTCTCATCTTGACGTAAGTCTCCTCCTTCCTCTTCACAAGAGATTCAACTTCTTTAGTAAACCACGGTTCCCTTGCTTGACCACTTCCTCCCTGTCTGACAGGTACATACTTATCAAGGAAGTGCAGTAGCTGTTCCTTGAACGAGCTCCACATTTCAATTGAGCCCATCCCCTGCAGTTTCCTTCCACATCCTATGCATCCTAAATCTTGCCTAATCACGTCATAGTTTCCTTTCCTCTGGCTATAACTCTTGCTCTGTGGTATATTCCTATCCGTTTCCATCGCTAATGTAAACGTAACTGAATTGTGGTCACTATCACCAAAGTGTTTACCTACCTCCAAATCTAACACCTAGCCTATGGGCAGGGGGGTTCATAAAGAGGGTTATTAAGAGGGACCCATGGGAGGGCTCCAATACCCTGATGCTGATGATTTTTTTGGGAACAGGGTAGGGAAACATTCCCTCAATAAGTGAATGTGGGGAGGGGGATTACTCGATTTCTGTGGGGGAGAGGGGGAGTCCTCAATTTCAGGTTGACATTGGGGCACCCTTTAGAAATGGCACTCGATCTCTGTGAAACCAGGCCCCGCCCCTCTGAGGCACCCCCACTCTGGCCCCCTTTCTCTTCAGATCCCCACTCAGCCTCTCTTCAGATTTAGTACCTTGGCAGTGCACAGTTTTTTTAAAGTTTAAAATTTATTTATTAACGTCATAAGTAGGATTACATTAACACTGCAATGAAGTTACTGTAAAAATTCCCAATTGCCACACTCTAGTAACTGTTTGGGTACAATGAGGGAAAATTTAGCATGGGCAATGCACCTAATCAGCGTGTCTTTCAAACTGTGGGAGGAAACCGGAGCGCCTGGAGGAAACCCATGCAGACAAGAGGAGAACGTGTCAACTCCGCACAAACAGTGAAAGAAGCCAGGATTGAACCCGGGTCCCTGGTGCTGTGAGGCAGCAGTGCTAACCACTGGCATTGTGCCGCCCCTGATACCCTGTCACTGACACCCTGGCCTGGTGCCTTGGGTCCCTAGGGGGCTTGAGGAAGTCTAGTGCCATTTAACCCACTGCTGCTGCCGAAGAAGGCTCCATCAAGGGTCTTGGGGGTTGTGTAGGCTGAGGCGGTGGGCAAGTGTTGATCTCACCACTCTCTGCTGGGATGGGAGGGCGTTGTAGCTGAACTGTTCCATCTCTCCAGGTTTTCTGCTGGCTTGGGCAGTTAATCCCAATTTGGGAGAATCATCCCCTTAGTCATTTTTTGGGAAAATTTTGCCCGTGATCTTCTCCTATCAAAGTCACGATAACTATCCCTGATCAATCTGTGTCTTTCTAAGTGACTGTTTATCCTGTCTCTCAGAATTGTTTCCAATAATTTGCCCACCAGCCAAGTCAGACTGAGTAGTATATAGCTTTCTAGCCTATCCCACATATCCTTTGTACGTAATGGTACAACATATACAGACCTCCAATCCCCCGGTACCTCATGTCTATCTAGTGAGGATTGGAAAATGATCCTCAGTATCTACCATTTCCTCCCTGGCTTCCTTCAACAGTTTGTGATACAATCCATCTGCCTCTGGTGATTTATCCACCCACAAGGATGCCAATCTCTCCAGTACTTTCTTTCTCACTATGCTTATTTTATCTGGTATTTCAAATTCCTCTTTAACTAGAATGTCTACATCATCCCTCTCCTTAGTGAAGCCAGAGGCAAAGTATTTATTGAAAACCTGGCCCATATCTTCTGAATCAACTCACGAGTTAATATGTACATTTCTGATAGGCCCTATCTTTTCAATAGTTAACCTCTTGCTCTTAGAGAATTGGTAAAACATCTGAGGATTTTCTTTGATTTTACCTGTCAATTTTTCATATACTCCCTTTGCTTTCCTAATTTCCACTTTTATTTCATCCCTTTACTTCCTGTATTCCTCTACGCTTTCTATAGTATTAAACCTTTAATGACAATCATAAGCTTTCTTTTTCTGCTTTATCTTGGCCTGTATCCTTCTGGATAACCACGGGCTTGAGATTTGGCAGCACACTCTTTTCTCCTTTACTTTGTGGAAACATGGCTAAACTGTACTCATAGAATTTCACCTTTGAATTCCTCTCACAGCTTTATCACAGTTTTTCCTTCCCGACTGTTCTCTCAGTGTCTATTAATTTGTGACTCTGTACATCATGAATGAATGACTGGCGGAGCAGGCTCAAAGGGCTGAATGGCCTACTCTTATTTGTGTTCTTTATCATTCCAAAGGTGGTGCTATTCTCCAGTCCGACATTAAATCTTGCTGAGTCGAGCACATTGACATTACAATGGGATACGGACAATATTCTATGAAAGGTGTTCAAAAGATCCTGAAACTTGATCAGCCTCTTTTCCACAGAGTAGTTGTGAGGTTTGCAGCTTGCCTGTGAAGACTATCCATTTTTTTCTTTCTGTATGCACTTTTATTGAATACTGGGGGCAGTTCAGTGGCTAGCACTGCTGCCTCACAGTGCCAGGGATCCAGGTTCAATTCTGGCCTCGGGTCACTGTGTGCGTGGAGTTTGCACATTCACTGCGTGGATTTCCTCCGGGTGCTCTGGTTTCTCCCCCCACTCCAAAGATGTGCAGGTTAGGTTGATTGGCTATGCTAAATTGCCCTTTAGTGTCAAGAGAACTGGAGGGGGTAGATACATGGGGTTATGGGGCTAGGGTGAGATTGTTGTTGGTGCAGTCTCGATAGGTCAGATGGCCTCCTTCTGCACTGTAGGGATTCTATGATTATTACATCTTTAATAAGATAACTCAGATCAGCAAATTGTTTTATGATATGTATGTATTATTAGATAGATATGTAGGAAAGCAGTATAGCCAATTTACACAGTAATTTACATGAAGGATCAACACAATTTCCTCATTTACTTTGGACAGGCAGATGAGGCTTGAACACCAATGCAGCACTTCTTCAAAACTTCACTGAAGCGTTACCTTGCATTCAAGTCTTGGAGCTTGAAAGTAGAACCCACTCAATGTTACCAGCTGAACCATAGTGAAACAAATATATTTTCCAAGACTGTACTTGGTTTCCGAGCGTGCAACGTTCATAGTAATTGATTATACAGTTGTAAGATTGTAAGGTTACATGTGTGCAGGGAATCTGAGATGAAAACCAATATTGCTGGAAATGCAACATCTGAAAGACAAAAGATTAATATTTCAGGTGCAATATTGCTGGAGGCGGCAGATAGCCTTGCACCTCAAACATCTTTACTGTCAAATATTGACCAAACTGTCAAATGTTTTCAGTATCTTCTCTTTAAGTAGACATGTCTCCTCATGGGGTATAATTACAGCAGCACGGATTTTTCTAGCCACGTATGTTTACCGAGTAATTAATGTTCTATGCTTTAGGTAAAGAAATCTGCAGTGTTGAAGCAAAAGACCCTGATGATGCAAGGCGTGGTAATGGAAAAGTTTCCTACTCAATTGTTTCTCAAAATCCTTCAATCCCATCAAATGTGTTTAAAATTAACTCAGAAAATGGATCCATACTTCTTCAAAAATGTCTAAATTATGATGTATGTATTATCTATACATTGTTTTTAAATCTTAGCTTATGTTTTTGCAAATGTAATTAAAACGTTCAAATAATAATATAGCTTTCTTGCAGATTAGACAATTAATATAAGCAATTATATGACAAGTAGAAATTATATTTTACTTTAATCAAGGATCTCATTGTCATATGTAATAGGCGCTTGTTCTTTTTTAAATTATAAGCCTTTAATATCAAAACATTGTTATCAAAAACAGGCCAAAACATTGTGGTTAGAACTCCCTGCCCTCAGTCATGGCTGGGATACTTTGGTCTCGCTGCAGTGAGTGGAGATTTAGCTGAGTGTTGAATTTTCCGTTCTTGCTGGCAGTGGTATTGGGGCAATCAAAACAGGAGAATTTTGGCTTATATGTTTTCAAAAAGGAGTATGGCTCCTGGGGTGAAGGAGATCAAACAACAGGGGGGAAAGCAGTATCAGGCTATTGAGTTGGATGATCAGCCATGATCATAATATGTGGCGGAGTAGGCTTGAGGGACTGAATGGCCTATTTCTGCTCCTATTTTCTATGTTTATCAGATGCAATGCAAATAACTTAACTATTGGGTACAATTTGATATTGAATGGGTTGGCAATGGCAGGGGACATGAATCTAAAATTGAGTGCCATGATGATGTGTCTTTCCACTGCCATGGGTATTTTACCTACAGCTGGAGAAGCACAAGGTGGCCTGCATGCTCGAAGGTCAACTGAGGCCCTTAAGTGATCAAGTAAGGGTCCCCTCCCACAGATACCTTGGTTAATTGCAAGGCCATCACATAAACCACTGTTAACAGCTAGTGAGGGGTAGGGGCATCCTGCGCTCATCCTTCCATTTGTTGCCCCTTGTATCTTGCCGAATGCAGTCCCCCACCCTCCTCTATTCCACCCATCTGCTGGAGCCTGCCAGCCTAGTCTCAGCAAAACCTTGCATTGCCTCTGAACCAGCATTTTGCAAATGCCACAGGCAGTGCGTCAATGCTAAATACTAGATTATTCAGGGTCCTGGGCACCTAAACCACTACAAAGCCACAGAGCCTTGAAACTCTCCATCCCTGGAAGTGTCTAAGTAAATTAATAGAAGACATTGAAGATCCCTTCACCCAGTAGTCAGAGGCTAAGGTGGTGTCCGTTTTCCATGCTATCCAAAAAAGGAAAAGTTGAAAACTGGGACATTTGGACTATTTTTAGGAAATGAACACAACATGGGGCACTGAACGAAAATCCAGGACTGCGTTGTCAAAATCAGGGCCTTTAGTCACTCTATCTACAGGGGCCTGGGTGTTAGCTCAAATATAGGGCGGAATTCTTTGACCACGCTAGTCTAAAAGCCAGAAATTCCCACCCGACTGTCAATGCGTTTCACATTGTCCACAGCCTGCCTGCTAAAATTCCAGTGGCGGGTGGGATGGAAGAATTCTGGCCATAGATCCTGAGAAGCAGTCAAATTGCCGATCTCCCAGCATGCTGGAGGCAGTACTCAAGGAGGGAACCCCTGAATCTGGGAAAATCGTGGTCATTCTAAGAGGGTTGGGGAACTCTAGGTGGAGTGTGTATAACTGGACAAGCTTAAGTGGAAAGGGTGGAAGCCATGGCTCAGAGGTCCTCTGTTATCTGTCTGCCACCAGACGGAACACCTTGTAGACAATGAGTTTGGATGGGCAAGTGCAGTATTCTCTTCACATTCTATTCCAAGCTGAAATGGGATAGGAGCCTTCTGTTTAGGAAAGAAAGTGGTAAGAAAAGGCAGGTCATCCAATCCCACATGTTTTCTTAAACTAAGAGTTATTTGGCAAGCAGGGCAGGATTCTAGTAGGAAGGAAGCCCCGCAGTGCTGAAGTGGGAGGCAAGGCAGTGCTTACAACAATGGGATTCCAAAGGAGACCCAGAAGGGATAGCAAGAGACCCAAGAGGAGAAAAGAGCCTAAAAGATGAAAGAAGTCTTTGGCTTTCTAGGCATTTTCAGAAACTGAGGAAATTTAAGTAGATGGGGCTGAACTGGAGCGAGAAGGCCTCAGTGACATCCTTCCTGTCCATCTACAAAATACAGGGCCTCATTACCACCATCTCAAGTTTCACCAGACAGGTCTAGGCAGGGGTGGTTAAGAGAGTAGAATGGAGGTGACTGGATCAGTGAGTCAGTTACCACTGTCTACCAGTGTTTACATGCTATGAATGAAGAATGTATAATGAGGTGGCATGGTGGCACAGTGGTTAGTACTGCTGCCTCACAGTGCCAGGGACTCAGGTTTAATTCCAGCCTCGGGTCATTGTCTGGGTGGAATTTGCACTTTCTCCCTGTATCTGCGTGGGTTTCCTCAGGTACTCCAGTTTCCTCCCACAGTCCAAAGATGTGTGGGTTAGGTTGATTGGCCATGCTAAATTGACTTTAGTGTGAGGGGATTAGCAGGACAAATGAGGATTGCGGGAATAGGACCTGGATGGGATTGTGATTGGTACAGACTTGATGGGCTGAATGGCCTTCTTCTGTACTGTCTGGACTCTACGGTAATAACTCCAGAAGTCAACTGTGAAGGAACCATGCTTTTATTGCACAAATAAAGTTAAACAATAACTACAAGTTTGTGGTGAACACAAGTCCCAACTGGGACTATAAGGTTAATGGACCCTCTCAGGGTCTTGCTTTATATATGGCTTGGCATATAAACTCTACTAGGTGGGCTAATTACCAGTTCCCAGGGAAGTCATATTCAATGAACCCAGCTAGGAAATCAGTGAGTGATGCCCCATGTCGATCATACGGGCCATCACACAGAGCAGGCAACAACTGTGGATGAAAGGGGAAAGAAGTGGAACTCAGGGCAGAAAGCAGAGCTAGGCCTGGCCACATTTGACCCCATTTTCTGCCCCATTATTTATCAATTTTGGTCAGAACTGCAAAGGAAAATGCAATCTAGTGTGTTGTATATATTGACTTTGGGATAGTGCTAATTCGTTCAATCAAAAATAGATTACCAAAAAAATGTAAAACTCTCCTCAGGCTGCAGGGTAAGAACTTTACCCAAAGTAAACAGGTGCACTTCAACTGACCAACAACAAGGTTTGTAACTATCTGTTTTGCTGGTAGGAGGTTAATGGTGATGTTTTTTATGAAAGGTCATTTATGTTTTGTAACTGATTATTGTTTCTGTTCCAGACCATCAAATCTTACTCTTTAGTCATTAAAGCGAGAGACAATGGATTGAATGTACTGTCCTCCAGTGTAACAGTGCAGATTAATGTGCTAGATTCCAATACCCATCTTCCAATTTTAAGTCAGCAGGCTGTAAGTATAGATATGTTCTGGCATAAGGGTGTGGGCCTTTTCTTTTTAACCTTGAATTAGAGGTGTGTTGGGGAGTGGATGCAGATTTAAAATCATCGATCTTTCAATTGCAATCGTAACCCAGCTCCAGTGCAGCCAATTTTGGGTTTAATGCATATGCTTTTAGATACCTTCAGGTTGCCTACTCACCAAAGTCAGAAATTAAATTACTGTGGTTGGGCAGGTAGATAACATTACGTTGAAGTCTTTAAGAGGTTTTAATGAGGCATGGGCAACATGGCAGCACAGTGATTAGCACTGCTGCCTCACAGCGTCAGGATCCAGGTTCGATTCCAGCCTTGGGTGGCTGGCTGTGTGAAGTTTGTGTGTTCTCACCATGTCTGCATGGGTTTCCTTCGGCAGCTCTGGTTTCCTCCCACAATCCAAAGATATGGAGGTTAGGTTGATTGGCCATGCTAAATTGCCAGTTAGTGTCAGGGGGACTAGCAGAGTAAATATATTGGATAATGGGGACAGAGCCTGGATGGGATTGTTGTTGGTGCAGGCCAATGGGTCAAATGGATTCCTTCTGTACTGGAGGAAATCTGTTGCTGTGTGGTTTGCTGAAGCTTAGAAATAGCCAAATTTTATATACCAGTGAGGTTGGCGAGAATGAATTACTTCTCACGGTAAAATGTAATTGCTAAATGCTGCAAGCTGTTTTTCACAGATTAAAAAGAAAAATCTGGGCTAGGAGCAGACTGATAATAGCTCCGGACACTGACATATCAGACCTTGAGACCTACAGGTGACTATGAGAAACTATCAAAACAGACAGCCATATTTCAAATTAGGTCTTTCAATTCACCTTGCCTAATTAAAATGCTTGCTGGGATTCAAAGGTTAACTAGTTTGTAGATCTTAGTGAAGCATTTTATGTTTCAGTAGCTTGATTGGAAATGAGAACAGTTGAGTTGGATAGCCATAATGAATATTTCCAAGCATGTGCGACTGATAACAGACAAATATGAGTAACAAAGTCTCTGAAAGATAGGGCAAGATTCTCCAGCCTCCCAGCCACGTGTTTCCTGCTGGCGAGAGGTGGCACATTGTTTGTTAGCGGTGGGATTCTCTGGTCCCTCTGCTCCCAATAGGAATTCCTCTCGATGTCATCCCACGCCAGCGAGAACCTGTGGGTGGGGGTGCGCTACCGGCTGGACCGGAGGATCCCACTGGCATGAATGTCAGGAGAATTCCGGCCACTATTTGAAGAGTGGAGATGAGATATTTCAACTGAGTTGTGGAACTGATCATATGGAACAGTTTAAGATGTAAGAAGGGATTATATTGTAAAGGCCTGGTTGATCTATCTTTGATCATGAAGCACATGTGAAGACTCTAGAAGCTTATGAAAAGTGCTTAGCATAAAGTTAGGCTTTTGCCCCGCGGTTTAGATAAAGAATGTGACATTCTGTTGGGTATTTTATATTTAGAGGGTCTTAATAGGACAATAATGTTCTATCAATAACACCCAGGTCCACTTCTGAGAAAGGGCATAAAAATGATGTAAAAAGATACCTGGGCCTGTCATTGTGGTCAAATTGAGTGGATGCCAGTTAAGAGTTACTTTGAGCCACTGTCCAACTGATGACTCACTCATCTTCATTTTTCAAGGCTTTTGCTTATGGGTGCTTGAGTTAAACTAAAGAGGTGAATCTGTACACATTTATGTGTAATCCAGGATTACTGTGTGACAGTGCAATCAGATACTTACTTGCAACCTCTTGCTACTCTTAAACAGTAAGAACTTATTTCAAAATGTTTGTCTCAAATTGTTTGTTGCACCTGCCTGAACTCAGTTAAATGTTGAACAAGGGAAGATATTACACCAGCTCATTAGTCAAAAGCTACCTTTAGATTAGTATCAGTTCTGATGTTCTGATGAATTAGATGATCACTAAGAAAATTTCAGTGGATTTGGACAATAATATTTAGGGGTACAACACTGCAACCTGTATTTGTCAGCTTATATCCGTTCAAAGCAGTGGAGAGCCTATTGAGTTGGATTACACTGTTAATCCTACATCACTCTGATCAAATACAGCTCTATGTAGATCACCATTCATCAACATTCAAATAATACTTCCATTTATGGTTTTACCAAAGAGATAATCAGCAATCAACTTGTCACCAGCATTAAAAAGTTTGAGAGGATAAATTTAAAATTTAGTTATAAATTGACTGCAATTGCACCACTACAGGTATAAAACTTGAAGCAGTTTGAGACTACTTCCACCAACAATCAGGCCCAATAGGGCGGCATGATGGCAAAGTGGTCAGCAGTGCTGCCTCACAGCACCAGGGACCCTGGTTCAATTCCCGGCTTGGGTGACTGTGTGGTCTACACAGTCTCCAGTGTCCAAAAGACACACTGGTTCAGTGCATGCTAAATTCTCCCTTAGTATATCCAAACAGGCACAGGAGTGTGGCAACTAGGGAATTTTCACAGTAATTCCATTGCAGTGTTAATGTAAGCCTACTTTGTGACACTAATAACTAAAGTTATAGGAACTTGACATATGATAGAATCTTACAACACAGAAGGACATGTTTACCCAGCATGTTGTTTGCCCATAGCCCTGTCTAGTTCTCCCCTTGAAGAGAAGAGTTCCAGTTCTTTTTTGAAAATTCTGAATTGAATCCACTTCCACTACCCTTTGAGACAGTGCATTCTGGACCATAAAGCCGCTGTGTAAAAAAAAGTCCTCATCTCATCTCTGACTCTTTGTTAAACCTGTGGCCCTTGGGCAGCAACCCTGTTGCCACTAGGACCAGATTTTCTTTAACTAGCAAAATTGTTTTATGATATTTAATGTCCTATTAACTTCCTTTACCCTGAGAAGAAGGCTCAGCTTTTCTAGTCTCATCATGTACTCCAGATCTTTCATTCTTACCATTTTATTAAAACCTCCTCTTTAATATCTTCACATCCTTCATAAACTATCGTTCCCAGAACTGAATATAAAATTTCCACTAAGGCCTAATTAGTGATTTATAAAGCATGAATTTCCACATTCTTCCATGCTACGGTGCTCTAATATATAAAGCCAGATATTTAACAACCATATCATAGAATCTCTATAGTGCAGAAGGAGGCCATTTGGTCAGTCGAGTCTGCACTGACAACAATCTCACCCAGGCCCTACCTGTGTAACCCCATGTATTTACCCTGCTTGTTTCTCTGGCACTGAAGGGCAACTTAGCATGGCGAATCAACCTAACCTGCACACCTTTGGAGTGTGGGAGGAAACCAGAGCACCCGGAGGAAACCCACACAGACATGGGGAGAATGTGCAAACTCCACATGAACAATCACTCAAGGCTGTAATTGAACGTGGGTCTCCGATGCTGTGAGGCAGCATTGCTAACAACTGTACTACCATCCTGCCACCCTTAAATATTTCTGTATGCTGTCCCCAGGTCTGTCTATTTCTGCAGCCCTCTTAAAATTGTCTTGTTTAGTTTATGTATTATAATTTTATAGTAATCCCAAAATGACAAACCCAAAATTTCATGTCAATGCAAGATGTATGGTATAATTTTCCTGCAATATTCCACGTTGGACATTATTTCAATGGTCAAACTTCAAAGGTTTAAATATCATTAAAATATTGCTATAAAATCACTTTCAATCACTTGCCTTGGTAATCCAGATTGATGTTGCTCTGCCTCCAAAGGGCAGAATTTACAGAATCATGGAATTGTTACAACACAGAAGGAGGCTATGCAGCACATTGTGGAAATCTGGAAATGTGCAACTCACTTCATGCTATTCTCCCACCTTCTCCCCATAACCCTGTGCATTCTTCATTAAAAAAGAGTAACTCTGCACAGTAGGAAACCCAGATGAATTGGTGCATGAATCACCATTCCAAAACTCAAAGAATCAACAATGTAAATCTAGAAATTTGGGCACCAGAGTGGTGAAGGAATTTATAATGAAAACAAACTTATTTAGACTTTAAAATCTTATATTCACACAGTTGGAATCCAAGTTATGATACAATGGAGAGTAATCAGGTGTTTGTTTCCTAATATCTATTTTTTTTTCTGCGACTATCTGATTTCCTTTTCCTTATAGGCTTCAATTAAGATTGATGAGGATGCCAATAATATAGTTATATTACGAGTAAATGTTACTGATGAAGACAATCCTCACACACCGGCCTGGAATGCAAGGTACAAAATAGTGGAAGGGAATGAATATAACAATTACAGGATTGAAACGGATCCAGAAACAAATGAGGGAATTCTCTTTCTTATAAAGGTATTGTATTTTAATTTGGGAATATTGCTTGGGCTTTTGCTGTAATATTTGAGCTTTCAGGTAAAAAAAAATGGATTGAAGTAAACATGTCACCATTATTTGTATCTTGCAAACATAAATATTTTATTTTCATTTACTGTGTCAGTGTTGTGATATATTTAACAGTTTTTCCTACATCCTTATTGTTTTCATTTTGTGTTTGTTGCATGGAAGATTGAATTAAATGTTTAGGGATCTGGGACTCAAAGTCTAATTTTTTTAGTCAATGTCTTGCCTTAAACGAACTCCAGAGGCTTCATAATTCAGCCAATCGTTTTCCCACTCTGTATCTGCACACGTACACCTTCCATATGGTCGATTGATTAGCATTTAGGATCAGGAACTCTCTCGAATTGATCTTCCTTCCTATTCCAGGACTGCTAAGGTCAGTTTCAGTGCCTTGATTACTTGCTGGATCACCTGATTATTCAAAATTCAAAATCAAATCTTTTGCCCCCAATGATTCCTGTGAGAGCAGGAAACTAAAATAAACTGCAGATCACTGAACCTGAATTGTTGATCACTGAACCTGAATTGTAGAATCACTGAACCTGAATTGTAGATCACTGAATCTGAATTGTAGATCACTGAACCTGAATTGTAGATCACTGAATCTGAATTGTAGATCACTGAACCTGAATTGTAGATCATTGAACTTGAATTTATAGCAAGCTTTAGCTTTGAGAAATGTTCTCCAGAATTCTATTGCCCTGCCTGCTGTAGAATCGGAGTGGGCGAGGGCTGATCAACAGAAATGTCCATTGTCCTCGGGTAGGAATTTCCAGTCTCACTCGAGTGAAGCTTGTAAAATCCCACCTGTTAATTTGTAACAAAATAAAGAATCCTTTTTGATTTAATTGGACATTTGGACAATAAAATCTAAGTACATCATTCTGATGCATTCTGTTTAAAGCAGACTTTGATAGATTGCTGGTTAACAATAATGTAAATAGGTATGAGGATACAATATGTAAATGCATTGAAATGTTCGATCAGCCATTATTCTATTAAATGGCAGAGCAGGCTGAATGGCCTACCCTTGTTCCTATGTTCCTAAACCACCGTAAAATGTGGATTTCCAAGTCAAGCTGGTTATTGTTCTTTCAAAATGCATTCAAAACCTGCACAAATAATTACCTAACAGTGTCACTGAAGCATAGTTAGGCACGTGTAAGTAGAATAGCTTTGTAATCGTTGTGTACTCGGGATTTACTAAATGCAATGATCAGAATTCTCTGGCCTCACCTGCAGCTGGGATTCTCCAGTCCTGCTGCAGTGAGCACAGTTTTGGCTGAGTGCCAAATTCTCCATTCTCGCTGGCAGTGATGGCAGAGTGAATAAGATTGGAGAATCTTGGACAATAAGCTTCATTGAATATGCCTTCATAACCATTGCCCAAGTCACTTTTGTGCTAGTTCTTTAAATTTCATCTCCTCTTTCCATCAAACATATATTTGTTCTATTCTTTACTATCCTGAATCCTTTATCTAACTTGTGCTCATCGAGATGAGAAATGCAGACTTTCTGAATTCAGTACAAAGTGAACTCTTGGAAAGACACTTGAGGGACTGCAATGGTTCAAGAAGGCAACTCACCACCGTCTTCTCAAATGTTGACCAACAGATTGAAAAAATGTTGATACAACCCCTAAATATTTGACAGCTCAGGAACAGCCTAAGTTTTTATTGAATTCATTAAGAATAGCCAAGATATAATGCAACTTTCCAGGTTCATTCACATTATGAAACATTTTCTGAGACATTTAAACTAGTATTCAAACTTATAATATGCTTTTGATTATTCCAGTCTTTGGATTATGAACAAGGCCCAAGGAGGAACATTAGGATAACTGTTGAAAATGAAGAGCCATTATTTACATGCCAGGAAATAAATGGCGACACATCAAAAAAGTTGCCCGACTTTACTACAGTTGTCACTGTGAAGGACAAGAATGATGCTCCTGTGTTCTTCCCTTCGATATTAACTGTCCAGGAGGTTGAAGGTCAGAAGCCTGGAAAGACACTGGGAAGGTTTAATGCTACTGATACTGATAAATTCTACAAGCATTCCATCAGGTGAAAAAACTTGTTGAACTAAGAGAACTTGCATCATGACTTTTTATATTTACATTTTAATTGTTTCATTTTGTCAAAATATTGTTATATAGTATTTGCATCTGATACAATCTAAGATTATTGTGTTACAAACAAGCGAGGGCGGGGGGTGGGGGGAAACCAATGGCTCTCCTCTTTGCCCTCTCCTCACTTGATTGCAATTGTCCTTTCTGTTTGAAAGGATATATTTGCCAGGTCAGTGGGTGGCACAGTGGTTAGCACTACTGCCTCTCAACGCCAAGACCCAGATTTAATTCCTGGCCTCTGGTAACTGTCTGTGTGGAGTTTGCATATTCTCCCTGTGTCTGTGTGGGTTTCCTCCCACAGTCCAAAGCGAGTTAGGTTGATTGGCCATGCTAAATTGCCCCCAGTGTCTGGGGAACTAGCTAGGGTAAATGCATGGGTTTATAGGGATAGGGCCTGGGTGGGACTGTTGTCGATATGGGCTGAATGGCTTCCTCCTCACTGTAGGATTCTATGACGACTATTTACGTACTGGTATCATAAAGGAATCAATGGACAGATCTTATTCAGTATAATAAAGGAAACTTTATTATGTTTAAAACAATCTCAGTAAAATAACAAAATGTGCAAAAAACACACACACACACACACACACACACACACACACACACACACACACACACACACACACACACACACACACACAGTTAAAGAGAGAACACAGGTTATGTTTAAAGTTGTATAATCTTCATCAGAAATCTTTCCTTGTACAAGATACAGATTGAGAAAGTGAGTCCATCTGATTTCATGTGAAGTTTTGTTCTCCTGAGGGGGTCAAAGAGAAATTTCCCAGAGCTCCTATCTCTTATTTAACCATATTTTTTACTTGGTTTTGTTTTATTTACTTCTCCTAGCAGGTTGCATGGCTTTGGAGTTATAGATTCTTGATGAGTTTGTGTCACTTTATGCATTTGTTGATAATTCCAACTTTGATGATGACTAACGCCCAGGGGGAAGAGTCTGCCAAAGCAAAAGCCTCGTTTGAGGCCAGTTGCAAGATAGAGTTGGACAGATAACCTGGGAAGAAATGTGCAAGTGTCACAGGGTCTGCCAGATGTGCAGACAGACTGTTTAAAAGGCACACCTTGGTGCTGTGGAACTTTGTTCAGTGGAAAAATATATACAGGTCCTCCAGCCCTTACCCCTCACACTCCCTTCACCCTTTAAACACTCCCCATGTACCATCCATGCCTCCTCATTCTCCCAAATAGCCCCTTGTGCCTCCATGCCAAGTTCTGCTCTTTCACTCATCCCCACATCTCATTATGTGCACTTGCAGACAGCTGAGACGTCTATTGGAATAACAGAACCTCTGTTTTGCCAAGGAAACAGTTTTTGTGAGACAGCTCAGGTTCTCTATTCTTTGCAGTCAATTTCACAATGTTTTCTGACATAACTTAAGTGTTTTCAGTGTTTGAAATTTGTGGTTGTTGAAACTTTAAAGGATCTGGATGATTGACACTTCTATTGGTTTGCAACGTAGACTTTTATTTCATAGGATAAACTTTTATTTTACACATACCTCTTTAGACTGCAGTGATCATTAGTTCTAGAAATTTACAGTAAGTCAATGTGCATGCAAGTGTCAGTCCAGTCACAAAGCATATCAGGGGCCAGAAGGAGTTGGTGGAAGAGTAGATCCTGCTATAGAGGATACGAGGGGGGAACTTACCTCTTAAAGGTCTTCTCATGCACATTGGGGTTCATGGCTTCTCTGAGAGGCTGCAAACCACCTTAAAAACCTGGCCCAACTGGCAGTAGAAGATACTCATCTTCGCAATGAAATCAGCCAGATTGAGAGTGTTGCATGCAGACTTCTGACAGGAAACAGCCCACAATTTTCTATGGCTTTCTGGAAAATCACACAGTAATTGGTAATTTTGGTTCTCATGTGTGGAGATACTGGTGTTGGATTGGGGTAAACACAGTGAGAAGTCTCACAACACCAGGTTAAAGTCCACCAGGTTTATCTGGTAGAAAACTGGTGTTGACAATCACCAGGCAAGACTGTTCTCTTCCTGTTGGCGAACACTTCAGTTGTCACGGGCGTTCGGCCTCTGATCTTCAGGTAAGCGTTTTCCAAGGCGGCCTTCACGACACACAACGCAGAGTCGCTGAGCAGAGAGTGATCGCCAAGTTCCGCACACATGAGGACGACCTCAACCAGGATCTTGGGTTCATGTCATACTATTTGTAGCCCCCATGACTTGCCTGGTCTTGCAGCGTCTCACTTGCTGTCCTGTCTGGAGACAATACACATCACTTTAACTTATGCTTAATGCGATCTCCACTCACATTGTCTGCATCTTTAAGACTTAATTAGCTGTAAAGACTCGCATTCTAATCTAATTCTGTAAACTGAGTGTGTGCCTTTATATGCCCTGTTTGTGATCAGAACTCCCCACTCACCTGACAAAGGGGCAGAACTCCAAAAACGAGTAGCGTTTGCTACCAAATAAACCTGTTGGACTTCTTACTGAATTTCAGTTCTGACAGGAAGCAGCCCACATTCCGGAAATGGGGTCGAGAATCCTGGAACTGGGATACGTCTGTCATTTTTAATGGTCCTCAAATCGATCCAACTTGTTGAAAATCCAAGCTCATGTTCTGAGTTTTGCAAACATGGGTTGATCTGTAGTCTGCCTATTCTGAGAAGCTGTGTGGACACAGTTTTAGATGTGATCTTCCTGTCATTGGGACATACAGTCCAGATATTTGATATTGCACTGGTACTGACATTCATATACCGTGCTTACTCATTTGTGCAATAGGCAGAATGTATTTTTAACTTGACAGCAACATCCCATTAGTGGAAAACATCACTCGTGTTGCCATTGCATAATAGGAGTGTGGAATGGCTAGTTTCCTCTGTTGCTGAAAGTTTTGAGATATATTTTACTCTTCCAGAATAATCTGAGATAGACTAGGTACTTTTCAGGTCTGAAAGCAGCAGCCGTATTAAGAGTTTTGTTTCTGTCCTGACGGATGCGCAATGAAAAGCTCTGACTGCATGTCTGTTTTTTTTCAGTAAAACTTTGGCAGCATTTGCATGGCACTGGCATCTGCCTGGCTATATGGAAGACTGTCTAATATGTCCTAGCCCCTAAAAAGACAGGATAAATGTAATCTAGCCAATTACTGTCTGGTTCCTTCAACAGCACCTTTCAACACTCAACCGCTCCTTCAACAGTTTCTTCCATGTCCCCAACCTCTTCCTTCGAGAGCACTTCCCAAACTCACTACCTGTACCATCTAGAAGGACAAGGGCAGCGGAAGTATAGGAACATTACCACCTCCAAGTCACTCACCATCCTGACTTGAAAATATATCACCATTCCTTCATGGTTGCTGGGTCAAAATACTGGAACTCCTGCCCCAACAGCACTGTGAGTGTACCCACATCTGAGGGACTGCAACAGTTCAAGAAGGCAGTTCATCACCACCTTCTCAAAGGCAATTAGAACAAGGTAATTCATGTTGGCCTGGACAGCAACAGCCATATCCCACCCAATAAAAGAAGTTGGATTATCTCTATCTTGTCTTATGAGTCATCTTGATTCAGAAAACATGGTAATATAAATAAAAAAGAACACTGGCATTCATCAGCAAAGTCATGGAAGGAATTATCAACATGTGACACAGATACTAAATTACTAATAAGCTATAACACTGGAGCCACAAAATCTCCTGGGAGATGTGAAAAAACCAAAGTAAAACTGAGGGCAAGAAGGGGAAAAAAAATCCAGAGGATTCCTCTCTGAAGGCCTCAGACAAACCTAGTGTAGAAGATCCAGTTGTAATGTGTAAAAATACATGGTGATTTATCAGTGATTAAGAATTCAAATTCTTGAATAACCCCTCATGTGTCTTTTTGTTTGAAAGATATGTAAAAGCATCTGACCCAGCTGAATGGATGTCTGTAGATTCTAGCACCGGTGTTGTTACAACAGTGAAAACACTGGATCGAGAATCACCGTATGTGAATAACAGTGTTTATACATTTACTGTCTATGCGATTGAGGAAGGTAAGTCTTCTCTCAAAAAGATGAATTTAACACTTACACGTTGGGCATTTTTTGGACAGCACTGTGGATGTACCTACCCTTCAGGGACTGCAGCGGTTCAAGAAGGCAGCTCACCACCACCAAAGGATGAGGAATGAATGCTGGCCTAGTCAATAGCGCCCATGTTTCATAAATTAATCTTAAGATCCATACTGCTGACATTATTACGGACAACAGTTGAGCTAATGGAAGGATACGCATAGGGAGTAAAATTGATCCTTTGGGAAGAACGTTGTGGATTTTCTCGACATGAAAGGTTGTGATGGGAATATAGAACCAAAGGAAGTCAGGCCTCTGGAGTAGAAATGAACCATTTTGATTTATATTTATACTTCAATTTTGCAATTAAGATAAATCTAGCAGATTGTATCCATGTTGTCTGCTAGTCCTGTTTACTGGGTCAGAGTTTGATTCCTTGAGACTTGCAGGGTTTCTGTGCTGCAGTCATAGAATGCAGCAAGAAAGTGAACTCAATTCTCATCACACCGTGGAGGTGGGACAGAAGGCAGATACACCTCATTGACCAACGTAGTGACTTACCCAGACAATCCCACCTCTCACCCATTTTGGTGGAGGAATTATTTGTGGCTTGCAGCAGCATATCTGAAAATGGTGGGTTGTCGATCGAGGATGCATAGGAGCTAACTGAGAGCTCAGTGAAGGAAAAAATGAGATATTGGATATCCATGGAGAGGAGGCAGCAATACAGCACAGAACTAGTGATAGAGGACTGCGAGGAATAAAAGGAGCAGAGAGCACTCCATGCATTGACAGAAAGTGGCTATTGCATAAGCAGAACTCAATGAGCGTTTACTCTACAGACACTCGGGCGATTTGGAGGGTGGCTGATAGGGGTGGGGGGGGCGGTGCTTGTGAAGTCTTGGAGGAGGGTGACTGGGTGGTGGGCACCTACAGGAGATAGTGGTGCATACAGGGGTATCTTGGCAGCTATGACAGTGCAGTTGGTGGCAATGATGCCACTCCTGGACATGTGGTTCACTTACTCAGAGTTAGCATTGAACAACAGTGAGGATCGGCAACTCCAATGCAGCCCTTTGGCTCCAAGGGATGCAGAGATGGTGCCCGAATGGCAGGAAGGGTACAGAGAGAATGTGCTCACTATAGGGTCTGCCACTAAAGAATCAGCATCCTGCGCATGTCACAGCATCTATGCCACCAGAGTCTGCAATCATTAATGCAGATGCTGATTTCTGTGTCCTTTTGGAGGAGAACCTCTGACAGCGGGCACACCTTACCAGCAGCAGCAAAATTGACAGTGGCACTGAACTTCTTTGCTTTTGGGTCATTTCAAAGGGTGGTAACAGACTTGCTAGTCCGTTAATGCTTAAGAAGAGTGTGGCAGTGAAAAGAAAAAAGGCACTTCAGTACGTAGTTAATCTCTTCCCACCTATAAATCTCTTCAGGATTTTGAAATATGCCTTGAGCAAAATAGTGAGCTGTTTTGCAATAATTTGTTTCAACTTCTCCAGGACTACTGCCTGAGACCAAACCACACCGTTCACACCCTCGGTGTTATATTTCATACAGAGTTGAGCTGTGACTTCATATTCCCACCATCTCACAGAACGTCAATTTCCATCTCGTGACATCGCCCACCTTCACCACAATCTCAGTTTATCTACTGCTGAAGGCTTCATTTGGGCCTTTGTTACCATGGGACTTGACTATTCCAGGGCAGTCCAGTCTCCCATATTCTACCCTCTATATACCTAAAGCCATATCAAATTCTGCTGCCCGTGCCCTTATTTACATTCTTCTCAGTGACCTACATTGCAGTCAAACAACGCATTGATTTTAAAGTTCACATCCTTGTTCTCAAGTACGTCTGTGGCCTAACTCTTCCCTATTTCTGTAATCATCTCTGGCTCCAAAGCCCTCCAGATGCAGATACTCATTTAATTCCAGTCTCTTGAGCATCCTCAATTTTAATTGCTCCAACATTAGTGGTTGTGTCTTCAGTTGCCTAGCACCTATCATTTTGGAATTTCCTCCCTAAAACTCTCTGGAGTCCTCACTTTCCTGCTTCAAGATACTTCTTTAAACTGATCTGTCTGACCAAGTTTTTGATGAGCAGGCTTCATATTTTCTTACGTGGTGAAGTATCATGTTTTGTTTTACAATGCTCCTATGAAACTCTTTGGAACATTCTATGACCTTAAAGACTCGGTTTAAATGTAAATTGTTTTGTTGTTCAAATTACAGCTTTTCTGAGTAATTCTTTGCATTTTACATCCACTTTATATCTTAGAGGCTGTCGTGGGGATTAACATCTCCCATACTCAGCTAAATGGTTACAGAACAATTACTCTGCCCAAAAAATAAAAATGTGAATGAAGACTTTTTGGATTGACATCCATTTCTTGTTTACTACAGGTGAAGATCCCACCACAGGAACTGGCACGATGCATCTTTCTCTGGTCGATATTAATGACAATCAACCTTATCTTCTTGAATCATCCCAAGAGATGTGCGATGATGGTGAAGTCAAATTTATAACCATTACAGCACAAGACAATGACCTGGATCCTTTCAGTGGTCCCTTCACATTTGAACTATTAGACAATGAACAACATATAACGGACAAATGGAAATTAGGCAAAGCAACAGGTATATATCAATAAATCAACCTATAATTATTTATTCTCTTTAAATGGGATGAATGGATATTGAAAGGAGAACAGAAAATGCTGGAAATACTTGGTAAAGGCAGCATTTCCAAAAGTCATTGTGCTGAAGCGTACTGATTGGGTAGGCAGCCCAACATTGGAGGGAATGTGTGTTGTCGACGCTATAGTGGGCCGTGGGACCCCCCCCCAGAACTTTGCAGGCAACAACCAATGAGGTTGCCTGTTGGCGCTGTCCCATTAGCCAGTCCCCTGTAGCATGTGGGCTCAGTGGCAGGGCCTACAACACAGTAGTCTCAGCAGCGCCACCAGGAGCGGTGGCCACTGCTCAGACAGGCAGGGGCCCTTTGATCCTGCAGAGGTAGGCCGAGGACAAACCCCTCTGGGTTTTCTGCTGGGGCAGTGGGGGCTGCTTTCCGCTGCTTCCATCTTCTCAGGGCTGCCTCCATTTTGTTGGCAGCCTCCTCATGCAGCAGTAGGTGATTGCCCGCAGTTGGTAAAATGCCAATGGCGCAATAAGATAGGTCCCTAAATGGGTCTCTATTTAAGGAAATTGATTGATTGGCTCCCTGAGGCAGGCATGCTGTCTGTTTCCAGTCCTGCTCTTGATAATGTGCTCTGATGGAGCAACCCCACGCCTCGCTATTTTTCTGGTTCCCTCTGCGAGCTGGTAAAATTCAGCCTGTATCATCATAATGGCACAAGTAGGCCACTCAACCCATTGAGTCCACACCGGTTCTCCGCAGAGCAATCCAATCAGTCCTGTACCTCTGCATTTTGAGAGGGTAACAGGTAAATGAATATTCCAGTTTTTCAGCATCTGCAGTGTATTTTCTTTTGGTTGAAACATTTTTCAATTGTCATCCAGTGAAAAGTGGAACAGCTCCTGTGTGGTGAGGCTTTGTCACCTCTTCATTTAGCACCAATGATGATTAATCAGGTAAAGCTAACTTGCGTAGCTAACATTAATCCCCACAAACTGAGTGCCAGTCAGAAAGTAAAGATGATGGCCAGAATTTTATACTCCCAGCCTGCTGGAACAGGAAGGGGCAGATCATGGAAAGGTCTGTTACATAAACATAAGAACATAAGAAATAGGAGCAGGAGTAGGCCATCTAGCCCTTCGAGCCTGCCCCGCCATTCAATAAGATCATGGCTGATCTGAAGTGGATCAGTTCCACTTTCCCGCTTTCTCCCCATAACCCTTAATTCCCTTGTCTGTCAAAAGCCTATCTACCCGTGATTTAAATATGTTTAGCGAAGTAGCCTCCACCACTTCAAACAGCAGAGAATTCCAGAGATTCACCACCCTTTGAGTGAAGAAGTTCCTCCTCAACTCCGATCTAAACTGCAGCTCCCCCCCGCTTATCTTGAGACTGTGCCCTCGAGTCCTGCTATCCTTTCTAAGCGGGAAGAATCTCTCTACCTCTACCCTATCTATCCCTTTCATTATCTTATACGTGCCTATAAGATCCCCCCTCATCCTTCTAAATTCCAACGAGTACAGACCCAGTCTATTTAGTCTTTCTTCATAGTCTAACCCCCTCATCTCCGGTATCAGCCTAGTGAATCTCCTCTGCACTCCCTCCAAGGCCAATATATCCTTCCGCAAGTGCAGTGACCAAAACTGCACACAGTACTCCAGCTGCAGCCTCACCAGTACCCTGTACAGCTGCAGCAAGACTTCACTACTTTTATATTCTATCCCCCTCGCTATAAAGGCCAACATTCCATTCGCCTTCTTGATCACGTGCCGCCCTACAGACTGGGTTTTTGCAACTCATGCACAAGGACCCCCAGGTCCCTCTGCACCGTAGCATGCTGCAGCTTTTCGCCTTTTAAATAATAATCCCTCCTACTATTATTTCTGCCAAAGTGGATAACCTCACACTTGCCAACATTATACTTCATCTGCCAGGTCCTCACCCACTTGCTTAGCCTATCCAGATCCCTCTGCAGACTTTCCACACCCTCCACGCAATTTGCTTTTCCACTCATCTTCGTGTCATGGAACTTTACGGTTTTGGGACAAGTGAGGCTTCCGTCCAATGAATGGAATTTTCCTCCCTCTTTGCAGAGTGTTTCACAGTGACAGGGGATGGGGTTTCCCATTCAACACACCCCTCGCTGCCAGGAAGCCCATGATGGGTGTGTGCCATCAACGGGACCTGTAAGATCCCATTGGTGTAAATGCCATCAAGATTTCAGTGACATATATAACCAAAGCATTTTTATCACTTTTCAAAAAGTTTGCAATTAAGTCATCTGTTACCTTGCTGCACGAAAGAATAAGTAATAAGAATGTTTAAACTATATTACCACCTTGTCAGTCTCCTTACATTAGTTTTAGAAGTGGCACTGTGGTTCACTGCTGCCTCACAGTGCCAGGTTCCAATCACTATTGGTTTGGAGTTTGCATATTCTCACTGTGTCTGTGTGGGTTTCCTCCGGGTGCTCTGGTTTTCTCCCACACTCCAAAGATGTGCAGTTTAGGTTGATTGGCCATGTTAAATTGTCGCTTGGTGTCAGAGCAAATACGTGGGGTTACGGGGGTAGGGCCTGGGTTGGATTGTTTTTGGTGCAGGATTGATGGGCCAAATGGCCTCCCTCTGCACTGTATGTATGGATGTATGGATTTTCATTTGGTACTCTGTTGTGCCAGGCAACACTGTTCAGCTTGTGAGGAAAAAGACGATTCCCGTTGGAAAATACATTGTGCCTCTCAAAATCCAAGATAGGCAGGGGTTTACCCAGGAAACGTCTTTGAATCTGTGCATCTGCCATTGTCTTGATGGAAAAACATGCCCTGTTCCAAAGCCTGCAACAACTATCTTATCAGGAGCTGCAATTGGATTGCTGTTTGCTGGTTTATTACTCTTCCTCCGTAAGTACACGCTGCAACACAATCTCATGTGGTACATTCTTACATTCAGTTAAAAAAAGAATTTGTATCATTCAGAGATTTCCAACTACCTGGTTGGTGCAGGATTGAAGGGCCAAAGGGTCTATTCCTGTGCTGTAATTTGCTTTGTTCTTTGTTCTACCTGCACTTATGTGGAGATTTAATACCTTCAAAGCTAAGGCAGTGAATTTCATATTCAAGAGGATATATGTCATAAACGTACATGTTGAAGTGATCCATCATTAAAACCTACTTCAGTTTATAGAAGTAGTGAGAACTAAAAGCTTTATGTACAAACAAGACATACATGTATGTCAAAATCATGTGGTCTGATATCAGAGTATGAACATGTTAACAAATTCATATGAAATAACTTCGAAATTGCTTAATGTCATTGAATCATAGGATGTTTCAGTGTAGGAGGAGGCCACTCAGCCCATTATGCTTGTGCAGGTTCTGAGAAAGGGTAGTCATGATTAGCCCCATTTATCGCTAACCCTGTAAGCTCCCCATCCTCACGTACTTGTGTAATCACTTGTAAAATCAGCTTCCATGGTCGATTCATATTCAGTGATCTTTTCAGCGAAAAATTCTCACCAACCCCCATCCACCACTGTTTTTTTTATCAGTTATCTTGAATTTATGACCTTTGGTTCTTGATATTCTTTTAAATATTAATGGTTAAAAATTTCAAATTTTCTTATTCCTAAAAGCAAATTGTTAAATTCACCCCTGGATGGCAGCTTACTCCAAATTTCTCAAATTTTCATTAATTAAGGCACAACAAGGTTCTATTTTGAAAATAGTCTACGACTAAATTTTATGGGGGTGCGGGGGAGGGGTGTATTGCTCATTCCCCCAGAGGAAATGTCGGATGTCAGGCTGACCCATGTTCTGTAATTGTGCCATCCTGGGTGGCATGGTGGCACATTGGTTAGCACTGCTGACTCATAGTGCCAGGTTCAATTCCGCCTATGGGTGACTGCCTGTGTGGAGTTTGCACATTCTCCTCATGTCTGCGTGGGTTTTCTCCAGATGCTTCGGTTTCCTCCCACATGCCAAAGATGTGCGGGTTAGGTTGATTGGCCATGCTAAATTGCTCCTTAGTGTCAGGGGGATTCGCAGGGTAAATGTGGGGTTATGGGATATTGCCTGAATGGGATTGTTGGCATTGTAGGCTCAATGGGCTGAAGGGCCTCCTTCTGCACTGTAGAGATTTGTTGATCCTATGTAACAATAAACTGCTGTGGGGAGAGTGAACAAGGTGAGAATAACTGGTCAGCCTGAGTATCTGACAGTTCGAGCAATCCCAGCAATGTCCCCAGCAATGTCAGAAGTAGTAGTGGCTGCTGTTGAGACTGTAAGCAACCCAGGGATGATGACAACCATGGCCTTGGGACCCAGGTTAGTCTGAGAGTTTGGATGGAGAAGGATTGGTGAGATTAGAAGGGGAGTAAGGGGGCAGGTTTGGGACCCCAGTTGGGAAGGAACAAAGTTCATCGCCTTGGAGCAGATTTCCCCCATTTGCACTGGACAGCCCCTAAAGGCCATAGCCCTTTTCTTCCCTCCTTTAAGTAGTTTGCTTAACAAAACTGTCTGCCCACTCCTGTCCACATGCCCATGTATTATTGCATGGGCAGAGCCTATTATTCAGATCAACTGGCTTGGGAAAAAGCTCAGTTGACCATTAAATATTAATTTTACCATGTCAGGTGGGCTACCAATTTTATTATGGGGGAATAGCTTGGGGGAGTGGGTAGTAAGGTGGTGGGCTTGCCACCCGCTGTATTTTACATCCACCTTTCTCCTAAAAACACATCCTTCACAGGAGCGTAAAATCCAGCCCCGATTGTGAAGTATTTTTCCAGCATGCCCTGTTAGATGTCATCCACTATCTTTGTGACTTCCTTAAAAAAAGTTACTTTATATATAATTTGTTTTTTTCTAGAAGCCATGTTGTGAATTTCTAATAGTGTCTTTTCTTTCCCGGTTATCAAAAAATGGCATTCTTTATGAAAGCTTTGAGCTGCTTCCCAATAATGGATATCCAGTTAGGTAGTCCTATAGTTCCCTTGCTTTGGTTTGCCTCTTTTTCAACACGTGAACCTAACTGGACTAGATTCCAGCCTTTGAGATCCCTGATTCTATTGCATGATCAAAGGGTCTCTTCAGACCATGGTGGGGATTCTCCAACCTCATTTACTCCACCACTGCTGCCAACAAGGACAGGGAATTTGACGCTCAGCTAAAACTCCATTCTCTGCAATGGGAGAATCCTAGCTGAAGGCGGTATCGGAGAGTTCCAGAGGGATTTTGCTGACTATTGTATTTGCTAAAGTGAACACTGATAATGTAGAGAATGGAACATTTTCCCTTGGTACTGACTACAAGATCAACCCAACTTGGATCGGTATTGATGAGAATGTAGTATAGAGCAAAGAAGTCAGAGAACTTTCAACAATACCAATATGATGGTTCATTGTTTAATTTTTTTTTGTTGAAGATTAACAAGTTGGTAATTATCAATAGGAATTTTTGGAATTCTTTCACATGCATGTACACAGTGACAATGTAAGAAATATAGGTGCCTTTAAGAATACACCAGGGGTGGAATTTTCCCACTGTGCCTGCTGTGGGAATCGTAGTGGGCGGGATGGACCATGCATAGATCCATTGATCTCGGCGGGATTATCCGGTCTTGGGGTGAGTGTGGCCAGAAAATCCTCGCAGGTCTTGGTCTCAGTGTGAATTAAAAGCAGGTGAAAAGCATTGAAGCTCACATTTATCTATTCTGTCTACATAAAAATAAGATAATTCTATCTTTTAGCCTTGTCCTAAGCTTTTAAACCTATGCTATGACTCTTACAAACTCTGTAACACTGCCTGATTTCAATCCCTTACGTTCTATATCCTCTCCTTTCCTTCTCCCCTATGTACTCTATGAACGGTATGTTTGGTTTGTATAGCACACAAGAAACAATACTTTTCACTGTATCCCAATACATGTGACAATAATAAACCAAAGCAACTAAATCCAAATCAAATTTAAGAGCTAAATGTCCTTCCAGGGTGGATGCTTTCTAGATAGGGGGAGGATTGAGAAGGGAAGAGTGGAAAGTAGCATTCATAATAAACTCTAGTATTAGAATAAAACAGTTGTGAATCATCAGAGTGCCTCCTGCTACTGAATTCAGTCATGGATATTCACCTGTAAAACATACAGAAGCTATGCAAACTGATTACATGAACAATCAGAAATGAGAGTACATCTTACTTTGAATAATGTTTATACAACATGGACTTTCTTGATATTTAGCCAGGAATCTATTATTTATGCAGTGTCGCTAGAGTAGAACATAATGCGCAATGAAAGGTCAGAGTTTATCTTCTCAAACATGAATGAACCAATTGAAGAGAGCATGTTGGCTTTAAATATTTTGAATTTGTTGATCTTGTATTTTTGATGGGAAACAGGCTAGACCTTATTTTCTTTTAAATTCTAGTAATGCACTGTTCCTTATTTTTTTTAAAGTTATGGATTTAAAGTTTCAACTTCAAGGTAATACTTTTGTCCAGAACCCCCTTGTCTAAATAAATACAACACGGAACTGGGGGTGGGCAACTTTATACTCATAGTCTGTGTTCAAACAAAGCAGGAAAGTGCTTTATTGCTCAAGTCGTATCTTGCCAGAATAGTCCTCTTTAGGAGGCAATTATGTTAATCCATGAACACAGAATGCACAGAGTGGGAGGCTGAGAGTCAAAAGTTTAAAGGGAAGAATTTATTTTCCCTGCATGTTAACTGGTGAGATGATTGCATTGGATTTACCTTTTATAGGTTGTCGATAGAAGAAGTGGGATCTTAACAGGTCCATGGAGCTTCAATACACTCCATTCTGTTTGAGGTGGAACCTAGAGCTCTGGAATTATGCTGCTAGTTTGACACTGGAGGAAAATGGTGTAAATACAACCTTAGATGCTAAATAAGAATACATTTCTGTGCATTCTCTTACAGAGTGATATTGCCTACTGAAAATCAATGAGCCAGTATGGGAGTGGTTACATATTTATTGAAGAAATGTTTAAAAAGCTAGGTGCATTAATGACTAAAATGGAGATTGAACTGAGATTTGTCCTTCCTGAAATAATCCTTATCCAACAGTGGTTCTAGTAAACCAGGAAATGTGCTTTATGATGAAGTCAGAGACAATGAATTGAGTAAAGTACTCAGTCGTTCCTTGTATTTCAAGGAGTTCAGTCCTTTGTTTCAGCATGCAATATTCATAGTCACAGTGGCATATATTGTCTACTGCAAAATCATTCTTTTTATTCCCAACACAAATTATTTGTGACAGTCTAGCGCTTACAATATCAGAATGATTTAGCCTTCATAAGAAAATCCTTGTTTTTTTGAATCTCACCATGGCTTTGTCCCCTCCCTATCTCTGTAAACTCTACTAGTCTCATGGCCCTCTGAGATATCTCTGCTCATCTAATTCTGGCCACTGAGTTTTCCTGATTTTAATTGCCGCACCATTGGTGGCTGTGCCATTAGTTGCTTATAGCCTAAACTCTGGAGTTCACTTCCAACACCCCTCTGCCTCATTTTCCTCCTTTAAAGCACTCCTTAAACCCTATCACTTTTGATCAGCTTATCTAATATTTACATAGAACACAGAACACGACAGGTCCTTTGGCCTCGATGTTGTGCTGAGCTTTATCTGAAACCAAGATCAAGCTATCCCACTCCCTATCATTCTGGTGTGCTTCAAGTGCCTCTCCAATAACTGCTTAGAAGTTCCTAAAGTGTCCGACTCCGCTATCACACAGGCAGTCTATTCCACACACCAATCACTCTCTGAGTTAAGAACCTACCTTGGACATCCCTCCTATATCTCCCACCATGAACCTTATAGTTATGCCCCCTCATAACAGCTACATCCACCCGAGGAAAGAGTCTCTGAACGTCCACACTATCTATCCCCCTCATCATCTTACAAAATGCTATAAAGTCGCCTCTTATCCTCCTCCGCTCTGAAGAGAAAATCCCTAGCTCAACCTTTCCTCATAAGACCTACCCTCTAAACCAGGCAGCATCCTGGTAAATCTCCTCTGCACTCTCTCCAACGCTTCCACATCCCTCTCATAGTGAGGTGACTAGAACTGCACACAATATTCCAAATGCGGTCTGACCAAGGTCCTACACAGTTGCAGCATAACCCCATGGCTCTTAAACCCTAACCCACTGTTAATAAATGTTAACACACTATAAGCCTTCTTCACGGCTCTATCCACTTGAGTGGCAACCTTCAGAGATCTGTGGATATGAACCCTAAGATCTCCCTGTTCCTCCATGTTACTCAGAACCCTGCCGTTGACCCTGTAATCCACATTCAAATTTGTCCTACCAAAATGAATCACCTCACACTTATCAGGGTTAAACTTCATCTGCCATTTTTTGGCCCAGCTCTGCATCCTATCAATGTCTCTTTGCAGCCTACAACAGCCCTCCACCTCATCCACTACTCCACCAATCTTGGTGTCATCAGCAAATTTACTGACCTACCCTTCAGCCCCCTCCTCCAAGGCATTGATAATAATCACAAATAGCAGAGGACCCAGTACTGATTCCTGTGGTACACTGCTGGTAACTGGTCTCCAGACTGAAACTTTTCCTTCCACCACCACCCTCTGTCTTCTATGAGATAGCCAGTTCTCATCCAATTGGCCAAATTTCCCTCTATCCCACACCTCCTTACATTTTTCATGAGCCGACCATGGGGAACCTTATCAAACACCATACTAAAATCAATGTATATGACATCAACTGCTCTACCTTCATCTACACATGTGGTTACCTCCTCAAAGAATTCAATCAAATTTGTGAGGCAAGACTTACCCTTTATGAATCCGTGCTGACTATCCCGGATTAAGCTGCATCTCTTTTATGGTTTGGTTGTTTAAATATTCTGTGAAGTATCTTTGGACAAATTATCTGCAAAATGTGCTAAATAAATATAAGTTGTTAATACCAAACTAGTGATATTCAGTTGTTCAAAAGAAACGTAAAGGACTTTCCATCATCATCTTACTCATCAAAAGAAATGAAGTCATTTTTCAAAGACATTAACTAATTTAATTTATTTCTTTTAAACTTTGCAGTGGGTTTTTGTTTGTTTAGTTTTTGCACCTTTACACGAAAGAAGGGCCAATATTCGTTGCCTTGTAATGAACCTATGTGGACTTTGGTTAACTATAATGAAGAAGGAGGTAATGCAGACAGTCAGGTACGTGAGTGCACTGAGCTTCAAAACTGCATGAATTACAGTTTCATAGTAATGCAAGTTCCTTCAATCACCCTTATTCTGCCAACCATAAGTGATTGAAATATTGAATGAAATACTGTCTGTTACTTTTTTTTATACATGTTGCATGGCGTACCTGCAACATAACTTAAGACCTTGTGCATCGTTTTCATATGGTGAATGGTCTGTGCATAGCATTTAGTTTTTTTAATAATGTTTTGATAAAAGAATAATGAAAAGGATCAAAAATTTAAAGATTAAGTCCATGGCACTAGTTCCACCATGGACTAGTTTTCCAAGCTGTACAATTAAGCTTTCTTTAAAACGCTTGTATCTATTTTTTCTACAACAGACAACACCACTTGATCCTTCATCTCAATTAGTTTCCAGCGATACTGGATTGGGTGCTGGAAGAGACCTCTCAAATAATTCCAGTGCACAAAAGTATGCCCAAGTTCTGCATAGAGAGAAAGTGAGCAATTGTTCCTTCCATTATAATTTGATTTAATTATGTCTGGTTTAGGTGCCTTGTATTTAAAAACTTTCTTACATAATTTCTTTTCATTTCAGGAATGTACTTTATTCATAAAAACTCTGAAATAAGCCATTGCAAAATAACATTTCCAATAATTACAAACAGTGCAAAAAACACCAGTCATTTTTACAATACTTTATGATGCTCACTTACAAGGTATTATATTTATTACGGTTCAGTTCTTACATAATTTGTGCATTGTTGCATGAAACATGAAAAACTGATCCTGAAGAGAGGTGTATGCACTTCCTGCATCTAATCTGGGCAAACATTGTTTTGGTCAATATTTTGTGTGAAATTAATCAGGAATATTTCTTCGGACTTCTTACAAAATTGTAACCATGTCTTAAAATACTTGAAACATTTTAAGAAGTTTAGGAACAAAATAACATTACTTTTCCAGCCTGTTGAGAAGAAAACGCTCAAAATGTATTTAAACTTACTCATGACTTGTTGATACCAATAGCATGGTGGGTTCAGGGTGAGGACTCTGGGTCTGTACTCATTGGAGTTTAGAAGGATGAGGGGAATCTTATTGAAACTCACAGGACACTGTGAAGCCTAGATAGAGTGGACGTGGAGAGGATGTTTCCATAGATAAGAAAAACTAGAACCAGAGGGCATAAGCTCAGGCTAAAGGAATGATCCTTTAAGACAGAGATGAGGAGGAATTTCTTCAGCCAGAGAGTGGTGAATCTGTGGAGCTCTTTGCCGCAGAAGGCTGTGGAGTCTGGGTCTTTGAGTGTCTTTAAGAAAGAGATAGATAGATTCTTGATGAAAACAAGGATCAAGGATTATGGGGAAAAGGCAGCAGAGTGGGGAATGAGGAAAATATCAGCCATGATTGAATGGCAGAAGAGATTCGATGGGCTGAGTGGCCTAATTCTACTCCTATATCTTGTGGTTTTACAGTCTTATGGGTGAAGTGGGGATGAGCTTCTGAAGAGGCAGCCGTCGATTTACAAGTTCTTGGCAGCATTTGGCTGGGCTATGGCAAATGAAATTCAATACACATGATGCAACATTGGAAGAAAAAAATGTAGCACACATTTAATGAATTTAATTTGAGAAAAGGTTGTACATGATCAGTGAGGGTGGGGGTGGTATCTGCTAGTAGATACAACATTGTCATTACTATCACTCAGGGTTTCAATTAGTAGAACAATAACGATGCTGTTATATTTGCCAATTTAGTCAAGTATACCTTTGGGGATATCATGCTGAAACTGGAAAGTACTCTGGTAAGAACTGCATAGTGCTATATAGTACAATGTTGTATAATAATCTGGGCATGGATAATAGATTATTGTATGGTATTATGTAGTATAGTTGGCTGGTCACATGGCCTAATAGATAAAGGATATGATTAGTGCTGTAATCTGAAAGAGTCATGCTGCAATCATTTTTATGGGTGACAGATGGCACAGCGGTTAGCACTGCTGTCTCACAATAACAGGGAGCTGGGTTCGATTATGCCTCGGCTGACTCTGTGTGGAGTTTTCACATTCTTCCTGTGTCTGTGCGGGTTTCCTTTGCATGCTGTAGTTTCCTCCCACAGCCCTTCCCCTGTAATCCCATGCATTTTGTGGAGATGCCGGTGATGGACTGGGGTAAACACAGTAAGAAGTCTGACAACACCAGGTTTAAGTCCAACCAATTTATTTGATAGTAAACTCACAAGCTTTTGAGGTTTACCTCTTTTGTCAGGTGAATGAAGAGTTCTGGCCTCAGACAGCGCATATAAAGCACAGACAGTTTACAGATTACTGATTAGAATGCGAATCTTTACACCTAACCTGCTGTTCAAGTCTTAAAGTGGCCGACAATGTGAGTGGAAGGAGCACTGATTAAAGAGATGTATATTGTCTCCAGACAGTACAGTAAGTGAGGTTTTGGAAACCCAGGCAAGTCATGGGGGTTACAGATAGTGCAACATGAACCCAAGATCCCTGTTGAGACCGTCCTCATGTGTGCGGAACTTGGCTATCAGTCTCTGCTCAGCGACTCTGCGCCGTTCTGTGTTGTGAAGGCTGCCTTGGAGAACACTTACCCGAAGGTCAGAGGCTGAATGTCCGTGACCACTGAAGTGTTCGCCATCAGGAATATAACAGCACACTGTAAACTGTGTGTGCTGTTATATGCTCTGTCTGAGGCCAGAACTCTGACGAAGGGGCAAACACCGAAAACTTGTGAGTTTACTATCAAACAAATTGGTTGAACTTTAATCTGGTGTTGTGAGACTTCTTACTATATACACAACTACATCCAGGATATGATGGATATAGTCCAGTTCAGTCAGCATCTGGCAAGCCAGGGTGCAGGAGCAATGGGACTCGCAAGATCTCTGGTTTTCCACAGGTGCAGGGTACCATCAACTGCAGTCGTGTGGCACTTAGAGGTCCATGGCATCAAACTCAGAACTATATGAACTGCAAGGCCTTCCATTCGCTGAATGTTCAGATGGTCTGTGACAACACCATGAGTTCATAAGTTCACACTTCGGAGTAGCAAATTCCACAGATTCACAGTCCTTTGGGAGAAGTATATTCTCCTCAACTCTGTTTTAAATTTGCTATCCCTTATCCTAAGTTATACCCTCTCATCCTAGAATGCCCCACTCGTGGAAGCATCTACTCCATGTCTACTTTATCCATACCTTTTACCATCTTGCATACTTCAATTTGATTTCCCCTCATTCTTTTAAATTCCACAGAGGCCTAAACTGTTCAATCTCTCTTCATACAACAAGCCCCTCATCTCTGGAATCAATCCAGTGAACCTCCTCTGAACTGCCTCCAATGCCATTACATATTTCTTCAAATAAGGGGACCAAAACTGTGCACAATACTCCTAGTGTGGCCTCACCAAATGTTTGCTCAATTCCCAGGGAATGTGCACCATTCCTACATTCTCAGCTATGCTGAGACCATTGACATCTTTCAGTGTCCTCAGTGGCTACAAGGTTGGCTCCTTAGGGACAAGGGCTATCCACTGAGGAGATGGCTGATGATGCAGAGGCCACAGAGTGCAGCTGAGACAAAATACAATGTGTCTCATCTTGCAACTTGCACTTCTGTGAAGCAGACCAGACGAATACTGAAGATGAGATCCCAGTGCCTGGACTAGTCTCCAAGCCCTGTTTCAAAGAACCTGCAATATAATCCATGGAGGATGTCACACGTTGTGGTTACTTGCTGCAGCCTGCACATCCTGGTGTTGCAATGGGGGGAGGAACTGCATGAGGAGGAGCTGGAGAAGCTGCATGTTTACTTCAATGAGGAGGATGTTGACAGGGATGAGGCTGTGGAGGTCCTCGAAGGTGGGCATGTTATGAGGCAATGGCGATGTCCAGACGAGGCATTCAATGCTGCTCGATTTATGGAAACTGATGGGGGACATTCCATTATCTTCACATGGTTTCTGTGAGCATTACTCTCCCATCTGATTAACGGCAGCATACATATCCTCTAGTTTAATAGTTTTTTTTATTGCCACAAATAGGCTCACATTACCACTGCAATTATGTTACTGTTACTGTCACTACAGTTCCATTTTCCATGCCTTGGCTCACTGGCCCAGTTGATCTGGGCCCTGTTGTGGTCTTGGATGGCCTCCTTCATTGTCCACTACTCTGGTGCCCGTTTGGGTGCACTGGGGAAGAGTCTGGCGTGGCCAGTGCACCTGGCCACCAGGTCGTTTGGACTGTGGGAGGAGGCTGGAGCACCCGGAGAAAACCCAAGCAGATATGGGAGAATGTGCAGACTCTGCACAGACAGTGACTCAAGCTGGGAATCGAACCCAGGTCCCTGGCTCTGTGAGGCAGTAGTGCTAACTACTGTGAAAGTGAGAGGGGAAAGCTTTAAAAGAGAACTGAGGGGAAACTCTTTCTTGCACAAGGTGGTGCATATATGGAATGAGATGCCAGAAGTTGTTGTAGAGGCGGGTACAATTGAACGTTTAAAATATATTTGGATAAATACATGGATGGGAAAGGTTTAAAGGGATATTGGCCAAACTGGAGGTAATGGGAGTAGTTCAGTTTAGGAAACCTGGTTGGCATAGACAAGTTGGGCGTAGGGCCTGTTTCTTTGCTGTATATCTCTATGACTCTATGATAAGGTTCCTCTCAGAGGGGCACAGTGGCTGCACATAGTCTGTACATTCCAGGAAGGTGATGGTGATGATTTGCAGTGAGGATAGTACATAGATTCACACAGAACTACTGTGAATGCCTGACTCCTGCCTGCCTGATGGCAGCTCACTTTCTCGCAATGATGATGGTCATATCATAGAGTTGCAGAGGGAAAAGTTTAAGCTCTCCTGGTCTTATGGCATGCTTTGTGAGCTGCACCCTTGAGGTTCAGTGTCACCAGATGCAGAATCTAATGGGATGTGGGGCCAGTCACACCACACAGGTGTAGAGAGCACACATGGACAATAACTGGAATGTGCGATGCCAGATCTGTACATTGTGGCAGACATCCTCATTCTCTCTGAGATATGGGCATGACTGTGAAGGAAAACCATCAATGTGTTGGGAAGTTTGCAGAGAGCAGAGAGAGGAAGCCCAGGTGTGAGCAACACTGCCTTTGTCCAGTGCAGGAATCAAATGTTCACTTCAGAATGACAGGATCCATTCAATAAGACCATGGCTCATCTGATAGTAACTTCAAACCTACATCCCATCTATCCCCAATAGATATTACCTTCTTGCTTACCAATAGTCAATTCATCTCTGCCTTAAAAATATTCAAAAGGGGAAAGACACCCAGCTCCCTAGGTTGCATCTCAGGGCTCTGCAGTCTCTCACCATTTAGATAGTGTATGCTGCTCTTTCAATCTTCCTGCCAAAATGGACCATTTCACATTATCCCATATTATGTGCCAGATCCTTGACCACCTACTTTACCTGTTTATATCGTTTTGTACCCTCCTTATGTCCTTTCACAAAATGAACATCAATCTGATCCACTCGCATTCTCAGTTTTGTATACCCTGAATCTTGATTAAAGCAAGTTAGCTTGGTTTCATTTTTCTTCCAGATTAAGTCCAGGTTTTCCGAGCTTTGAAATTTATTTACCAACATGATTTTTCCTTTTAGTTTTAGATGGATGAGTTATAATAATTTGCAAATCTCAGAAAAGCTGTAGATTTACAAAACTCTTGTGTAATTAATTCTCACTGTCATTATGATACTGACAATCAGAATTGTAGTGAAGATTGTGGGACTAAAAAGTGCATAATATAGTACTAATCTCTAGAAGCCTATGTTTCATTCATCCAGAAAGTTTTTAGCTCTTATGGGTATTTAAATTTGTGGTTTTATTTCATTGCTTCGAGCTCATCACATAGAGATGAAATGTTCAGACCAGTTAATCTCTTAAGGGGTTTTGACTCAACAACTTGCACGATGTAATTTTACTTCTGACAAAACAAATGCTCAACACTAAATAGCTGGATAATTTTCAGAAAGCATTGAGAGTGATAGTCACTTTAACCTCATATTTTACAGGCAGAAATATTGCTGCTCTGTATACTTTAATTAGTATGTTTTTACACACTGCACTGAACACCAGGAGTTATACAGAGCACTTTTTTAGGGGGAGAATCTTACCAGAAAATGACAGTGATATTTCTGGTGAGAAAAATGGCGTGTTTCCAGAGAGGCACACTGGTGTTCTCTCCAGAACTTACAACACACAGCCTTGAAAAATCAAGGGGGCGTATTTCACACCATCATGTGACAGGTGGGGTTGAAACGTGCCAGCAAAGCCCAGCTGCACTAAGATCAAGGCGTCCCAATTATAAGAGGAATGAACCTCCCCCCAGCCCACCACAGAGGCCTCAGTGGTTTACCACCTCACCCCTGATTGGAGTCAGAACTTCTCTCCACTTTCTACCCCCAATTATTGACCCCTTACCCTGCCTGACCATTGCCCTTTTCCCACGGTCCAACAGTTGGAACAGGTGGCCACCCACCCACCATCCTCCCCTCCCAACACCGACTGGCAGCATCCATTGCTCTTGTGTTGCACCTGGCCCTAGATACCTCTGTGATGGAAGGGCCCAGATATCTCCACGGTGGAGAGGGGGTGGGGTGGTTTATTCTTACTGGTGATTTAAAAATGGCACCCCAATCTCAGTGGAGCTGGTTCCTGGCTCTGTGTCCCCGCTCTGTCAGATGATGTCAAGATCTTGGAGGGCGATTCTCCCAGGCAGCTGTGGGCTTTCTGCTGGGTGCCAAGGCCTCCATGCATCTCTGGTGCCAGAATTCTGGCATTATCAGATCCATGCCTTGGAATTGCCCACTGGGCATTGAGCAATGCCAAGATAGGTGGCCTATTGAGAGGAGGATGGGTCCTCTGGGGGCAATTGGTGGGGATGGGGGGAACCTGCTTCCAGTCTGCAGTTGTGATCAGTGGGGGAGAGAGGGAGGATAGCAATCGGGATTGGGCACTGGGATGGTGGGGGGGTGGGGGGGCGGGGGGGGGGGGGGGTGCGTGGTGGTGATTGGCCTGCCAGGTGAGGGTCAGGGCTTTGGGGGGTTTGGGACTGTGGGGGGAGGGGAGTTGTATTGGGAGATTGGGATTGCCAGGGGTGGTGGGGCAACGGGGTGGGGAGATAGAGGTGGGCTGAAGTGGGGTCAGGGCTTTGGGGCTGGCCTGGAGATGTCCAGAATGCCAGTGATCGGGGCGGGGGGCGTGGTGGGGGGGGGGGGGGGGGGGGGGGCGCGGTGGTGGTGGTGGTGGTGGATGGAATTGGAGGGGCGGTGTTGTGAAGTTGTGGTGTTGACCAGTGATTGAGCTGGCCAGTGATTGGGAGGCTGGCAGCGTGGGGCTATTGCACATGCACTGACCTCGGCATTGACAAATTGCCACTTGCTCAGTGGTCCACACAGCACTATGCTGCTGGCCTCTCCAATAGGAATAGGCCCCACCCCCAGCTTTTCAGCGAGATTCATGCTAGGGCACTCTGATGCACAAAGTGTGGGTGATTCATTTTGAAAATCCCGCTAATAAAAGCAGTGGGATTTACTCCAGTTTTTACATGAATTCGGCACTTAGAAATTTTTTGGAAGAATCCCACTCGTGGAGAAAAGAACCTGTGGAACTGGAGAGTTTCACAGGAGTTTTCTCACCAGAACTGGCACAATGCCAAATTCTGGTAAGATTGTCCCCATTGTGACTCCAACACAATAGAAGATTCACAGGTATATAATCGGACAAACTTGACAACAGTCAAAGGAGGAGGCATTAGGACAGGTGGCTAAGAGTTGGTTGATTCAAAGTGTTTTTATGGAGAATATTAGAGGAGGAGAGAGAGAGAGGTAGAGAGAGACAGGAAGACAGTTGAGGACAAATCTTGTTGTCAATTTTCCTTTAACTGTCCCTCACATCTCTCATCTCCCCAGTATTCATTCACTTCAGTCTACTCCAGAGCATCAAGCATAGTTTAATGTCATGCACTGACAACAATATAACTCCAATATGAAAGGTGGAGTTGCCAACTCACCCAATATCCACCACAGACTGACCTCAGGGGCTATGGTAAGATAAAATAAAATACATTTCTAAATATCTATTACAGAGCTCACTATGTGGAGAAAGAGTTTTGATCGGCAAAATTCCACACATTTTTATCTCATTAATATTTAATCCATTATATACACACACATATATATATTCATGGCCCCATATCAAAGGCAACTAATCACTTTATAACCTATCGGAGCTGTCAATCGCTTTGAACTTAGAGCCCCCTCCTTCCCCCACAATGTTAAGGATAGGTCATAGAAGCAGTAAAACAATTCCATTATGATAATGATAACTCTCTGGCTTATTTCAAAAATCATCTATTGAAATTACAAGCTCAGATTTTTTTTTACTAAGAGAGACAGCAGGCTATTTTTTTCAAAATTTAAAGCGTAGGAGACTTAAATGACTAAAAGTTACATAGACCTTAACAACCTTGAAGCGTGTCCACGTCTTTTAGCAATCCCAAAAGGGTACCTGACTGCTCCAAACGAATATCTGAGCTCTTCAAAGAATTCCTGTAGGTTTAGACATTTTTCTTAATTTCGTGTTTTTTAAATTTGGGTGATGAAAATTGCTTCTGAGTGAAGGCAGCTGCACTTTTGAATGCTATACTTCCTCCATTCCCCCCCTGTGGAAATGGTGATTGCCAGATATGGGGTGGGATTCAATGGTGGCATTTTGACTAAGGTTCAGCATTCCAGCTCCACGAAAGTTTGCACCAAGTTGTAAAACATAAACAACCCTTCTTCAGTTCGGAAATTACCGTTAGATCAAGAATTAAAAGTTTAGAGCAGAACGTTGTCATGAGGAAGGAAGCTAAATTTAATGCCAATTCATATTTTTAAAAGTCTTTCATTTAATCTGATTGCTTTAGTTTCTCCATTTCTTTCATTACAGGGATTTTTGTCATATGGGGGTGGCACAGTGAGACGCGATAATACATCACATGGACATGGACATGGCATGAATACTTGGGCTAAATGGCAGAATGTGGTAAGAACAGACCACTGTATATTCTAATGCCCCTGGTTATGTGGCTTTTATTGATATACTAGACAGAGCACAAAGACTGCAGAGAATGGATTTTTTAAAAGTTAAAGTAAAGTTTATTTATTAGTTACAAGTAAGGATCACACAAACACTGCAATGAACTTACTGTGAAATGCCCCCCAGTCGCCACAGTCTGGCACCCATTTGGGTCAATGCACCTAACCAACACGTCTTTCAGAATGTGGGAGCCAGATGGACATGGGGAGAACTCCACACAGTCAGTGTCCCAAGCTGGGAAATGAACCCGGGTCCTGGAGCTGTGAAGCAGCAGTGCGAACTACTATGCTATCGTGCTGCCCCACCACTGTGCCACCTTTGACTCTTTGCATTTCTGTATATACTTAACAACTGTTTAAATCTATTTCTCCTAGTTTTAGGCTTTAAAAAATCATACATTAATCCTTTGACAACTGTACAGGATGCAAAAATACTCCAATATATTAAACATTGCGGTTCTAAAAATGAATATCATGTGTGTCTACTGAAGAGACAGGAAGATACACTTGAAGATGCCAGGTCAGGAGGGGAGATGCTGGGTGCCCATTGGAAGGAATCGTTCTTTATTTCCTTGGGCCCCTTTATGCCCTTTATTTGTTTGGGGTCCATGCTACAAAGCTGAACTGGATTCATGGATGATTCCCACAACTGCTAGTTATCAGGTATCTGTTCTGCTGAATCTTATCAAAGGTTTAGGCTACCAGATCTCCTAAAGAGAAGACCTGCCATCCCTCCCTATGCCATTGACAGTGGCCATTATCCCAAAAGGTCCACTTGGAAAATCCAACTCTTCGAGTATCTGTGCTCAGACTACTGTCTAGTTCTGTTTCAAAGGTTGCAGAGATGTTGAAGTGCATGAGAAGGGAAAATACAACATCATCACTGACATCAAAGTAACTTTCATGAAGGCCATTTCAGGTTGGAAACCTGTTTGGAGAGATTCACATTTTGAATTGTGGGAAAGATTGACATGGATTTGGAAGACAAAATCAAAGGCCATTGAAGTGGAAAGCAAGAATGAACATAAAGTGGAAGCCTGCAGGGATAGAGGGGCTGTTGGTGCTTTTTTGAGGAGGGTGGTGATGATGGAGTTTACAGAAGGAATGAGATAGCATCTGTCCAAAATGATGGGGCTCATGGTATTGAGGGTTGATATATTAACATTGTTAAAGAGTTCACTAAATAGCAGGAAACAGCAGAGCTGGTGGGAAAAGAAACATATGCAGGGGTACAAGTGGTAGTGAGGAAGCATCAGAGACAGCTGAATAGATGGTCTTAATCATAGTAACAAAAAGATGTGCGTATTTGTTATTGGAGGTGAAAGTGCCAATGACAGGTGAGAAGGGATAGATTTCAAGAAGAATAAGAGTCGAGAAAGAGGGAGAGATTTGTGGAGGACAAGCTGACAGTGAAATTACAGGAGAGTTGAATTACAGAAAGAGATTGAAATCACTAAGGATGAGGAGGTGCTCAGTGCAGAAGCTATCAGAAGCATGGTAGCAGGATATCTTCGATAGGACCTTTGGATGGGACTTTGGATGTGCAGTAGAAAATGATGGTTTAATAGGAGTGGTTGAACAAGCTGGGGTGCTTGCAGGAAGAGATGTTGGCAGAGTTAATGGAGGGAGAGACCATGGTCTGCTTTGACGCAAGGGGCCACATTGTCATAATGATGGTTGGGGCAAGACAGGTGGTGGAAAGTTGATGTTATGGCTGGATGTGATGACTGGATTTAGCCCCCTTGATCAGTGGCAATAAAAAACTTACAAAATGCATTTTCCAATAAATGCCTTTTCTAATCCAAATATATTTCCTTTTTAATAAGGAGCCAATCAAACTAGACTTCTCGGCTCAAAGGAAGAGTAAGTTTATTAGTTACTAAATCAAGAAAAAATAAAAGAAGACGTGACAACACAAATACACACACACATACTCAGAAGCAAGCAAAGTTAGTCAAATATATAGTTAAGTCCTATTAGAGGGAGAGAGATGGTTAACAGCTTTCATTGCCTTGACAGAATTACCATTGATCAAAGTTCATCACACTACATTTTTAATATATTCCTTTCAAGAATCCCTTTTTAAAATGGATCTTGTACCTTCTCCCCCCCCCCCCCCCCCAACCTGTGCAACATGTTTGAGCAACTTTCTAGTACAATCCATATAGTTAGATTCCAGGAAAGGGATCAACTTAAAATATCAGACATCAGATGATTGGTGTTAGCCATCTTTGGTCAGTATCCTTTTATGTTTTCTTAAACAGGCCCTCTAAACACTTCAACAGGTTTTTTTGGTTACCTGGTGAAATTATAGATATATTTTAGTCACAATATGCCATCATCATGACACTAGGCAGAAAAATTGCAGTGAAGGGCCAAGGCATTTCTTCCTGCAAGTCAACGTTCAATAAAATACAGGCCAGTGTCATCATCTACAATAAAGATATGGATATCAAGGGCCTTGTTCACAAGGGAATGGACATACTGAAGTTTATGAAAAGGAGGACTAGTGAATCAAAAAATATAACAGAAGTTTGTAGTGAGGAAGCACATTAAATATCTAAAGAATAAATATGTTGTTACTCTTTAGAAGAAGTATGAATTTGTTAAGCTTGAATTCTTTCACTTTTGGGAGAATTATACTCATTTAGAATTCATGATCTATTTTCAATATAGGAGACTTCATCACATGTAAATGGTTCATTAAGATCAAGCTACCAAAGTTCAAACGCTTGGGACTCCAGGAAGCATTTGGTAATAACAAATCTCCATGTGTCACTAACCAAAGCATTCTTATCAACCCAGTATCTCTAATGTAGGACATATAATTCATAAAACATAAAAATATGAACAATAACTTGATAAACATGGAACAATTGGGGAAGTGGTGGCCTAGTGGCATTATCACTAGACTATTAGTCTAGTAACTCAACTAATATTCTGGGGACCCCAGGTTGAAATCCCGCCACGGCAGATGGTGGAAGCTGAATTTAATTTAAAAAAATCTGGAATTAAGAATGTATTCATGATCATGAAACCATTGTCGATTGTCAGAAAAACCCATCTGGTTCACTAATGTTCTTTAGGGAAGGAAATCTGCCATCCTTACCTGGTCTGGCCCACTTGTGACTCCAGATCCACAGTAACGTGGTTGACTCTCAACTGCACTCGGGCAGCTAGGGGTGGGCAATAAATGCTGGCCAGCCAGCGATAGCCATGTCCCATGAATGTATATATATATATATATATATATATATATAAAAAATGTCTTTCCCCTATAGGAAAGTTTGAAACATGGAGGTAGCACATTGAGACCAACCAATACATTACAAGGACTTGGTGCACAGGCTTGGGCGAACAAGCATCATTCGGTAAGACCAGATTGAAATGAAATACATTTAAAATTCAATGTCAGTTATCAGAGTGATCTTTTCCTCCTGTTAAGTGGTTAGAAATTCTCCCAGCATAGGAGTTACAATAGGTTTCAGACTCTTGACCATCACAAACGTTATCAGTTTTAAAAGGACATAGAGAGTATTACAGGGCTTAACAGTGACAGTGTAAACAGATAATTGCATTTAGAAATGCTTTCTGATTCACTGTAAGCTGGGAACTTCCTCAGAACTGCTTACTGTTATAACTTTTGTCAGGGCTATAATGGAAATCCTGCCTAGATGTGTAAGCAGAGCGTGCATCATACTTCTGATGATGTTACAGCATCAGAGCTCAGATCAAGTTCTTTGGCTAAGTTAGTACATATTAGTCCCAAATTTAAGGGTATATCATCATATAAGGCAAATCAAGAAAATATTTCCTTGCAGTCATTGAAAGTGTCTTCAAAGAAAGCTCTTATCACAGCTGAGACAATAGTTTGTAAGTATATTTCGTAAATTAATCAATGGATAATATGACCAATAATATGACTGATTGAGATAACACATGAATTACTTTCACCATGTTAACTGGCTGTAAAGAACAGAAGAACATCCTGAAAGCACATTAATAAGTGCAAATATTATCTTCTTTCCCTCTCCTTGCACATTGGCAATTGAAACAGGTATAATCACATGAAAAGAGAAAAAGATATCTGAAGAGAGAACAAAGAAAATTACAGCACAGGAACAGGCTCTTTGGCCCTCCAAGCCTGCACCGACCATGGTAGCTGATTGAACGAAAACCCCCTACCCTTCCAGGGATCGTATGACTCCATTCCCACCCTATTCATGTATTTGTCAAGATGCCCCTTAAAAGTCACTATCTATCCGCTTCCACTACTTCCCCCAGCAGCGAGTTCCAGGCACCCACCACCCTCTGTGTAAAATATTTGCCTCATACGTTTCCTTTAAACCTTGCCCCTCACACCTCAACCCTATGCCCCCTAGTAATTGACTCTTCCACCCTGTGAAAAAGTTTCTGACTATCCATTCTGTCCATGCCCCTTATAATCTTGACTCCTATCAGGTGACCCATCAACCTCCGTCGTTCCCGTGAGAATAAATCAAGTTTCTCCAACCTCTCCTCATAGCTAATGCCCTCCATACCAGGCAACACCCTGGTAAATCTTTTCTGTACCCTCTCTAAAGCCTCCACATCCTTCTGGTAGTGAGGCGACCAGAATTGAACACTATATTCCAAGTGCGGCCTAATTAAGGTTCTATAAAGCTGCAACATAACTTGCCAATTTTTGAACTCAATGCCCTGGCGGATGAAGACAAGCATGCCACATGCCTTCTTGACAACCTTCTCCACCTGCGTTGCCACTTTCAGCGACCTGTGTACTTGTACACCTAGATCCCTCTGCCTATCAATACTCTTGCGGGTTCTGCCATTTACTGTATATTTCCTATCTGTACTAGAAATTCCAAAATGCATTACCCCACATCTGTCCAGATCAAACCCCATCTGCCATCTCCCCGCCCAAGACTGCAACCGATTTATATCGTGCTATCCTCTGATGGTCTTCATTGCTCTCCAGAAATCCAGCAACTTTTGTGTCATCCACAAACTTTCTAATCAAACCAGTTACATTTTCCTCCAAATCATTTTATATATATATTACAACAGCAAATGTTCCAGCACTTATCCCTGAGTAATGCTACTTGTCACAGCCCTCCATTCAGAAACACACTCTTCTACTGCTACCCTCCATTTTCTATGACTGAGCCAGTTCTGTATCCATCTTGCTAGTTCTAATCCCATGCAACTTCACCTTCTGTACCAGTCTGCCATGAAGGACGTCACTATGATTTTTATTGCCAATGAAGTACTTTTGAACTGTAGTCACTATTATTATGTAAAAAAAATCAGAAAACAAAGATATTAGCAGAAACTTGGACTGAGGAAATAACCATCCTCAAAGATTTGTCAGAATTTGTAAATCTCTATAAATGCAGCACTTTGGTTAATCTGATTACTTGTGCAACTGAATTTATTTACAATTATTCATTTCTCTTTCCCCTATAGGAAAGTTTGCAACATGGAGATAGCATATTGAGACCAATCAATACGTTGCAAGGACTTGGTGCACAAGCTTGGGCTAACAAGCATCATTCGGTAAGACCAGATTGAAATGAAATACATTTAAAATTCAATGTCAGTTATCAGCGATCTTTTCCTCATGATATGTGGTTAGAAGTTCTGACTGTACATATCCCTCCCAGTATAAGAGCTACAACAGGTTTCAGACTCTTGAGCTGTACTTAACCATCACAGACGGTATCACTCTTAAAAGGACATACCGTGCTAAATGGCACAGCAGACTTCGAACCGATCTAGCAACTCAAGACTGGGCATCCATGAGGCACTGTGGACCATCAACAGCAATGGAACTGTACTCCAGCACAATCTGCAACCTCATGGCCTGGCATATCCTCCACTGAACCATTACCATTGAGTCACGTTCAATGGAGAATGCAGGAAGGCATGCCAGAAGCAGCACCAGGCTTACCTAAAAATAAGGTGTCAACTTGGTGAAGCTACCAAACAGGGCTACTGGCATGCCAAATGGCAAAAGCAGCAAGTGATAGACAGAGCTAAGTGATCACACAACCAGTGGATCAAATCTAGGTCCTTCCACATTCAGTCATGAATGGTGGTGGACAATTAAATACTTCACTGGAGGAGGAGGCTCCACAAATATCCCTATCATCAATGATGGAGGAGCCCAGCACATCGTTGATAAGGCTCAAGCATTTGCAACAATCTTCAGCCAGAAGTGCCGAGTGGATGATCCATCTCAGCCTCCCCCTGTGGTCCTCAGTGTCTCAGATGCCAGGGCTCCAGCTCATTTGATTCGCTCCACGTGGTTGGAGGCACTGGATACTGCAAAAGGCAATGGGCCCCGATAAATTTCCGGCAACAGTACTGAAGGCTTGAGCTCCAGAACTTGCTGCTCCACTAGCCAAGCTCTTCCAGTGCAGTTACACCACTGGCATCTACCCAACAATGTGAAAAATTGGACAGGTATATCCTGTACACAAAAAGCAGGATAAAGCCATCTCCGCCCATTATTGCCCAATCAGTTACTCTCGATCATCAGTAAAGTGATGGGATGAGTCACTGACAGTGCTATCAACCAGCACCTGCTCAGCAATAACCTGCTCAGTGGCACCCAGTTTGGTTTTGCCAACTCCTCACCTCATTATGGCCTTGGTTCAAACATGGACAAAAGAGCTGAATTCCAAAGGTGAGATGAGAGTGACAGCCCTTGACATCAAGGCTGCATTCAACCAAGTGTGGCATCAAGGAGCCCTAGCAAAATTGGAATCAATGGGTATCAGGAGGCAAACACTCCGCTGGTTGGAGTCATACCTGGTACAGAGGAAGATGGTTGTAGCTGTGGAAGGTCAGTCACCTCAGCTCCAGGATACCTCTGCATCAGGGTAGTATCCGAGGCCCAACAATCTTCGACTGCTTCATCAACGACCTTCCCACCATCATAAGGTCAGAAGTGGGGATGTTTGCCGATGATTGCACAATGTTCAGCACCATTCACAATTCCTCAGATACTGAAGCAGTCCATGTTCAAATGCAACAAGATCCGGACAATATCCAGACTTGAGCTGGCAAGTGACAAGTAACATTATTGCCACACAAGTGCCAGGCAATGACCATCACCCCTTGACATTCAATGGTGTTACCATCACTGAATCCCCCACTGTCAACATCCTTGGGTTACCATTAACCAGAAATTCAACTGGGCTCACCACATTAACACCGTGGCTACAAGTGCGGGTCAGAGGCAAGTAACTCAGTTCCTGACTCCCCAAAGGCTATCCAGCATCTACAAGACACAAGTCAGGAGTGTGATGTAATACTTCCCAATTGCCTGGATGGGTGCAGCTCCAACAACAGCCAAGAAGCTTGACACCATCCAGGACAAAGCAGCCCGCTGATTGGCATCTACAAACATCCAATCCCTCCACCACTGACGCTCAGTCGCAGCAGCGTGTACTATCCACTAGATGCACTGCAGCAATTCACCAAAGATCCTTAGACAGCATCTTCCAAACCCATGGCTACTTCCATCTAGAAGGACAAGGGCAGCAGATACGTGGTTCCCTTCCAAGCCTCACCATACTGACTTGGAAATATATCGGCACTCCTTTGCTGTCGCTGGGACAAAATCCGGGAATTCCCTTCCTAACGGCATTGTGGGTCAACCCACAGCATGTGGACTGCAGTGATTCAAGAAGGCAATCTAGGGATGGGCAATAAATGCTGGCCAGCCAGCGATGCCCATGTCCCACGAATGAATAAAGAAAAAGAGTATAACAGGGCTTATCATTGACAGTGTAAGCAGATAATTACATTTAGAAATGCTATCGGATTCACTGTAAGCTGGGAAATTCCTCAGAACTGCTTACACACTGCTGTTATAACTTTTGACAAAACCAGGTTTAAGTCCAACCGATTTATTTGATAGTAAACTCACAAGCCTTGTGAGTTTACTATCAAATAAATCAGTTGGACTTAAACCTGGTGTTGTCAGACTTTTTACTGTATTTACCCCAGTCCAACGCCGGCATCTCCACATCGTCATAACTTTTGTCAGAGCTATGATGGAAATCCTGTCTAGATGTATAAACAGAGCATGCATCATACTTCCGATGAAGTTACGGCAGCAGAGCTCAAATCTTTGACTAAGTTAGTACATTTTCATCCCAAATTTAAAGATATACCATCATATAAGGCAAATCAAGAAAAGATCTCCTTGCAGTCATTCAAAGTGTCTCCAAAGAGAGCTCTTATCACAGGTGTGATGATAGTTTGTAAGTAGATTTCATAAATGAATCTGTGGATAATACGACCAATGCTTCAGAAAGCATTATTGAGATAACATATGAATTACTTTCACCGTATGTTTAAAAAAAAGTGGAAAATATTCCAAAGAATACTAGTGATGGGCGGCATGGTGGCGCAGTGTTTAGCACTGCTACCTCACAGCATCAGGGATCCAGGTTCGATTCCAGGATTTGGCAGGGGGGGGTCACTGTCTGGGCACAATTTTACAATTTTTGTCTCAGGTGGACTTGAAACTGGGAGAGTTTCAGATCTGTCTTTTAGGTGTGTTTTTAGCGCCCACCCCCTGCACCCCCCTCCAATTGTGATGATAGACACCCAAGAAATGGTAGTAAAAGCTTATGTTCCCACCATGGAAGTTTATGGTGGGGTGGGGGGTTGGGTTGGAGTGCTTTTGAAAGAAGGCTTAAAGGCCTTAATTGGACCCTAGATTCTAAACTTTATTACACTTGCCCACCTAAGATTTCTCACCATCCATTGGCATTTCCATTGCAGTGCCACTGAGTGTTTTACTTTAATTACAAATTGGCCCACAAGAACTCTACAGAGGAGAAACTCCTCATGTTCACTTCAGGTCACCAGATCAGTGATTACTGAATACTATCTACATTAGTCATCATTACTTACATTTTAATTCAACTTATTTTTTTCAGGAACTGGACACAGATGATATGGAAGTTAATTACGAGCCACATGTATATAGCTATGAAGGAGATGAACAATGTGAGCCATGTCTTGACGCCATCAGCATAGTTGAAAGTAGCTCTGCCTCTGACTATCTGAATGACTTGGGCCCAATGTTTGTAAAACTAGCAAGAATCTCTCAGAGAGAGAATCCACTGTAAGTTCAAAAGGAACAGGAAGAAACCTTGAACAAGAATTACCGATAGCTAGAACTAGCCCATGTTATGTTTGATTACATTCCAGTTGAAATATTTTTCAAGTGAATACGTCTATTTTCATAAAATTTTCTTCACTGCCTAACATATTTTTGGTGGAAGATGCAAGGAAACTCCTGAGAAATTTTGTAAATATGTTTATTTCCGACTTTTGTGAATGTCCTGCTGAAGCTAAAAGCCAACGACAGGAATCACCATGAAACTGAACTCCACAGTAGCCTCTTTAATACATTAAAATGTTGACCAGTATTGTGAATTTAGTTAAGAATATGCAAATTACAAATACTTCATACGATTTTGAAAATCCTAACTGAAAGAGGGCAATTAAAATATGTTACACTATTTTCTGTTCAGGCTGTAATACTTCTACTCTTATTGCATTTTAAAACTATCACCTAACTGGTTTAAGTATTTTAATATAATGGGTAAATGTGATGAAAGGTCTCAAAAATAAGCAAAGATGTTCCAACAGCAAGCATTATCTGAAAATCTTTTTATATAAAGTAGCATTCAATTGTACTAAATTACAATTTTAGTTTTGTTCAGGGTGTCTGTAGCATTGACATTGGGCTAGATTTTCCTTTGCCATTTTACCTAAAGCTAATGAGGTGATGGTGTAAAACAGAGTCAAACAGGCAATGAAGCTCGCCACTATGTTCCTGACCTGACTTTAATTCCTTCCCTCCAGAATGTACTAGGATAACCGCAAGTCACCACTATCCTACTCATTTGGATTATGATTTACATCGGAGGAGTTGGGCCACTTAAACCACTCTATTCCCCTGCACTTAACCCCCTACTATTGCTAATCCTAGGAATTGTGAAGAGAGGGGTGCTTTTACTCCCTGCAGTGGCAGTAAATAGTGGATGCAGCATGGTACATATAGAGCTAAGTGACTGACAATTTAGATCAAAGCCCTGCAATCTGTGAGCAGTAGATTTTAGGCTGCTACAGTTTAAATCAGCTTAACTTGACAAATATTAAAAAAAATTCTATATTGGATTCATATTATGTTTATTGTAATAAACTAGGTAGGGTGCCATTTTGTATTAAAATGTAGCCAAAGGAGCCATTGTTGTGTGATTCATACAGTGATACAAGCTCATTATCTCAGTGATAAGCTGACAATTTCTAATTCAACATTATTGCCATTGATAGCAACCAGCCAGCAAAGGACAATTTATTAGTGAAACTCAATATGTATCATAGAATCGTATAATCCTACGTGCAGAAGGAAACAATTCAGCCCATCAAGTCTGCACCAGCCACAAACCCAGCCAGACCCTATCCCCACGACCCCATGCATTTACCCTAGCTAGTCCCCGTAACACTAAGAGGTAATTTAGTATGGCCAATCTACCTAACCTGCACATCTTTTGAGTGTGGGAGGAAACCGGAGGATCTAGAGGAAACCCATGCAGACATGGAGAGAACATACAAACTCCACACAGACAATGACCCGAGCCCAGAATTGAACCTGGGTCTCTGGCACCCTGATGCAGCAGTGCTAACCACTGTGCCACTGCACTGTCCAAATGTAATTGAAGAATAAGTGATTGAATTTAGTTAATAAGGCTGGATGGTGTGTAAACATGCTTTAAGTGTAGTGCAAGCTAATACTTCACAAGTGTTGCTATTATCCATAAGATACAGGAATGGTCCAGCACTTAACTGCTTACCTTAGCTGTCTGGGGCATGAACGGAAGAATGTACAAAAAGACGACCCTATTATCCTATTGTTACATTCCCTGAGGCATCTTCACAAATATGCAAATGCAAATACATTGATCTAATGTTATAAACAATTAGTTAATTATAACAGGTATGATATTAGAGGAAGTGATGCAAAATTCAAAGGATACAGTTGGAGAGTTTCAGAGAGAGAAAGAATTGGCTACAAGATGTGATTGATTATTTAGGGTGGCACGGTGGCACAGTGATTAGCATTGCTGCGTCATAGCTCCAGAAGACCTGTGTTCAATTCTGACCTCGAGTGACTGTGTGAAGTTTGCACATTCTCCCCTTGTCTGCATGGGTTTCCTCCAGGTGTTCTGGTTTCTTCCTACCATCTAAAGACTTGTGGGTTAGGTGGATTGGCCACGCTAAATTGCCCATTAGTGTTGAGGGACTAGCAAGGTAAAGACGTGGGGTTTGCGGGATCTGAGTGGGATTGCTGTTGGTGCAGTTCAGATGAGCCCTATGGGATTCTATGAGTAGGATTTGTATTGGATTAGTTCCTGGGCAGGTTTTGAGAGATCCATTATTGAGGCCAGTGAGACAGTACTTAAGGATTTACATAGAACGTAGAACATTACAGCGCAGTACAGGCCCTTCGGCCCTCAATGTTGCGCCGACCAGTGGAACCAATCTAATGACCCTCTAACCAAAACTATTCCAATATTATCCATATGCCTATCCAATGACCATTTGAATGCCCTTAAAGTTGGCGAGTCCACAACTGCTGCAGGCAGGGCATTCCACGCCCTTACTATCCTCTGAGTAAAGAAATTAAATTTCAGATTGGGTGCCAGGAATTGGATCATTAAGCGTTGGTTTGTACTATGTTGAGTATACTTTTGTATTTTTCCTTTATCTTCAATAAACCTTGATATTATTCACTTATCCTCATCTTTGCCTGCTGGTTAAGTCTCTATTGAATCTGAAACATTTGAAACTGTTTTGAAGGGGTTAATTTGGATCTGTACAGTTAGGCCCTGCACAGTTAAATTAAACTGACCTAAATTATTGAAACACCCTTTTTAAACAGACAAGTCTTCCCACATCATATGTGAATTTTCATGGCCTCCTCCTGCTGTTTCCACCACTTCAAACGGTTTGATTAACTCCATGTGATATCTAGGAATAGCTGGCTGTGCATTCACTAAAGGCTATAAGCACTAACAAATCCCTACTGCAGTCCTGAAGATTAATGATCTGCAATAGGCTGTACCTCTGAGCAAGCTGTTTCAGTACAGTTCCAACGCTGACAATCTCAACAGTGTAAGTAGCCTCACAACGCCAGATTAAAGTCCAACAGGTTTATTTGGAATCACGAGCTTTCGGAGCGGTGCTCCTTCATCAGGTGAGTGGAGATAGATTCACAAACATGGCATATATAGGCAAAGACACAATTGCAAGATAATTATAGTTTGGAATGTGAAGAATGGTTGGAATGCACACCTTTACAGCTAATCACGTCTTTGCAGGTACAGACAGTGCGAGTGGAGAGAGCGATAATCACAGGTTAAAGTCGTGCAAATTGTCTCAAGCCAGAACAATTGGTAGGATTTTGCAAGCCCAGGCCATCTGCATATCAACCTCAACAGTGGTAATTGGAAATTGGAGGTGCTTGTGGTGGATTTTGCAAGTAAAGCTAAAGAACACCAGATTCAATGCTGCATCGTTGGATTTACTGCTGAGTGCAGACAAGGTCATAACTTTCCCCAGATTTGGAAGAGGGACACTGATTGTTCTCACTAAGAAGGCATAGTTGGACATAGCTGAGGAGCTGTCGTACCCTGGTCTTGGATGCAACGTAGGAAGTATTTTCACGTCCTCTAAAGTCAGGAAGAATAGATACATTTGCTGGTTTCACTATAGTGCTGGGTTAAGCTCCCACAACCTTTCATGCTGTCTTGATAAGCATTGCTTCATCATCTCCCCATTTGATCTTAGGCCTCTGGTGGATGTACTGCTGGCAGCTGACACTGCTCCTGGTGGCAGTGAAGGGAATGAGGAAGCCTCTGAATGACTGATGGCTCTCAACAGGTGGGATTTCCAACCCCGGGGTCTTCAATCCGATGGAAGACCCAAGAGTGGCCAGTTAAGGGCCTGATGACGTCTTAATTCTGTTGGGCCTCTCCCATGAACCTTTGAGGGGTTCACCACCATTTCACTAACTGGTGAGCTGGAACTCTATTGGGCCCATTAAATCTCACCTGACGTTTCAGATCAATGGGCTTTCACCAGAACTTGGAAAGGTTAAGAGATCTATCGGCTTGAAAGGGGGTGGGGAGGTGAGGGTGGGAAAAAGCCTAAAAGGGAAGGTCTGTAGTAGAGTGATAAGATGCAGGGAATTAACAATGGAGTTGAAAGTGGTGCAAGACTGTAGCAAGTAGTAAAGGAACATGAAAAGAAACAAAAGTTATATCTTGTGGAGGTGTGAATGGCAGAATGATGGACAGCCACTGCCCAAAAGCCAAAAAATAAATAAAACACGAGGAGCCAAGAGAACACAAGCAAAATTGGGGCAATGTTCTCATCTGAAATTATGAACTTAATGTTGAGCCTGGAAGGCTGTAACGAACCTCAACAAAAATGAGGTGCTGTTCTAGCGGGAACTGAGAAATCAGCTTTAATCAGTAAGGTTTATTTGGAGTGACAATCAGAAATGTAACTGCGGCTCAATCACTCACTTTCCAGGCATTCTCCCCCCTTTCACCAGCCACTCAATCCCTCCAGCCACTCTTCCCCTCCCTCTAGCCACTCAATCCCTCCAGCCACTCTCCCCCTCCGTCCAGCCACTCTCCCCCTCCCTCCAGCCACTCGATCCCTCCAGCCACTCTTCTCCCTCCAGCCACTGTCTGCCCCTTCCACCAGCCACCCTCTCCTTCCTCCCTCCAGCTACATTTGCCCTTTCCTCCAGCCGCTTGCCTCCTTCCTCCAGCTACCTTCCCCGTCCCTCCAGACTCTCTCCACCCCTCCCTCTAGCCACTTGCCTTGAGCCCTCCAACCCCCAGGCCTTGATGCCTCTGAAATCATGCTCAGCCTCTCCTCCAGGGTAATGTCAAGTCTCTGACTTTCCGAAGGCTCATTCCATGGTGCTTCTCCCACTGAAAGGATAGGGGAGGAAGGGGAATGGGGGAGGGGATAGGACAGAGATGGGAGAGCGGCGAGAGGTTGAGAGAATTAGGGTCAGAAGCAACGACAAGGGATGACTTTCCCTCCTAATGCATGAGGTCAGAAGGGGGATGTTTGCTGATGATTGAAATGTTCAGCACATTGATAACTCCTTAGATACTGAAACAGTCCATGTCCAAATGTCGAAAAACCTGGACAATATCCAGGCTTGGGCAAACAACTGGAAAATAACACTTGCTCCACACAAGTGCCAGGCAATGACCAGCTGTAACAAGAGAAGATCTAGACATTGCCTCTTGACATCCAATGACAATATCAAAATGCTGGCCTAGCCAGTGAAGCTCATGTCCCATAAATAAACAAAAGAAACTCTACACATCATTACACTCTAAATACGTACTGTATATATTGGCACTGGTTCTCCTTCACTGTGCCCTTCACGATACGATAGAGACAGTCACACTTATAACTTCCTCAAATTAGCAAGAAACACAATGAAATGCAATGAAACAGCTAAATGCATGTCTTCTAAATGAAAAGAGTAGCATTCATCGAACACGTTTAACAACCCAGTGACATCCCAAAATGCTTCACAGCTATTGAAGTATTTTTAGAATTATTCTAATCTGAGGAAGCAAGGCTTACAATCAACAAGATTCCACAAACAGAAATGAACATGAATGAATAATCTGTTTTAGTGATATTGGTTGAGGGATGAGATTGTCAGGACAATTGAAGAAACTCCCGCTGTCCTTCGAACAATTCTCTGGGATCTTTTATCCACTTGGAAGGTAGAAAGGACTCCAATTCAACATCCAAAAGTCAGTACTCCCTTATACCTCATTGAAGTATCGGCCTGAGTTAGATGCTCAAGTGAGTTGGAAGGTCTAACTTTCTGACAAACACCATCACTGAACCAAGGCTGACACCGAACCAGATGTACCAGTCAAATGTGAATCCACTGCCTTTAACAGAGGAGTTGAAACAATGAAGACAGTCACAAAAGGTTGCTACAGAAGGTTAGGGTGCACGGAGTTGGGGATAAGGTGTTAGCGTGGATAAAGGATTAGCTGTCTAGTAGGAAGCAGAGATTTGGTATCAATGGGTGTTATTCTGGTTGGCAGTTGGTGACTAGTGGAGTGCCACAGGGATCGGTGCTGGAGCCTCAACTGTTTACCATTTATATAGGTGATCTGGAGGAGGGGGCTGAGTGTAGGGTGATGAAATTTGCTGATGACACGAAGATGAGTGGAAAAGCAAATTGCGTGGAGGGTGTGGAAAGTTTGCAGAGAGATCTGGATAGGCTGAGCGAGTGGGCGAGGACCTGGTAGATAGAGTACAATGTTAGCAAATGTGAGGTTATCCACTTTGGCAGAAATAATAGTAGGAGGGATTATTATTTAAAAGGCGAAAAGCTGCAGCATGCTACGGTGCAGAGGGATCTAGGAGTCCTTGTGCATGAGTCACAAAAACCCAGACTGCAGGTGCAGTAGGTGATCAAGAAGGTGAATGGAATGCTGGCCTTTATAGCGAGGGGGATAGAATATAAAAGCAGGGAGGTCTTGCTGCAACTGTACAGGGTACTGGTGAGGCTGCAGCTGGAGTACTGTGTGCAGTTTGGTCGCAGCACTTGCGGAGGGATATATTGGCCTAGGAGGGAGTGCAGAAAAGGTTCACTAGGCTGATACTGGAGATGAGGGGGTTAGCCTATGAAGAGAGACTAAATAGACTGGGTCTGTACTTGTTGGAGTTTAGAAGGCTGAGGGGGGATCTTATAGGGATGTATAAGATAATGAAGGGGATAGATAGGGTAGAGGCAGCGAGATTCTTCCCGCTGAGAAAGGATAGCAGGACTAGAGGGCACAGCCTCAAGATAAGGGGGGATGGTTTAGAACGGAGTTGAGAAGGATCTTCTTCACTCAAAGGGTGGTGAATCTCTGGAATTCTCTGCCTGTTGAAGTGGTGGAGGCTACCTCGCTGAATATATTTAAGTCACAGGTAGACAGGTTTCTGATAGACAAGGGAATTAAGGGTTATGGGGAGAAAGCAGGAAAGTGGAATTGATCTACTTCAGATCAGCCATGATCTTATTGAATGGCGGGGCAGGCTTGAAGGGCTAGATGGCCTACTCCTGCTCCTATTTCTTATGTTCTTATGTCACATGGATCATTAAATATGGTTATAGTCTCTTAGCACCTGCAGCACTTAATACTGCGATTAGACAAGCCCTATCCTACTGACTACACCTCAGCTGAATGCAGGCAGCCTTGAATTGACGGTAATTATCAGGGCAAATGTTTTGTTATTTTGTGGTGAAGGTTTTGAAGAAGAATTGCTATTGTAAAACCACAATTAAATTTAGTTAGAGAGAAAGTGTGCTCATTCTTGTTGCTCCTGTAGCTTCAATCCTCCATGCTGTGCAGCATCATTTTGAATATCCTGGCAGGTAGTTCAGTGATGAAGATGAACATCTCGCCAGGGCTATCCCCACACCCCCACTTCTTGCCTTCAAATAATAGCACAACCTCAAACTGACCATTGTTCGCAGCAAACTACCCAGCCTTCAGGAGAACAGTGACCACAGTACCACACAACACTGCCACAGCAACCTCTGCAAGACATGCCGGATCATCGACATGGATGACATCATCTCAAGTGGGAACACCATCCACCAAGAACATGGTACACACTCCTGCAACTTGGCCAACGTTGTCTACCTGATGCGCTGCAGGAAAGGATGTCCTGAAGCATGGTACACTGGGGAGACCATGCAGACGCTATGAACGGATGAATGACCATCGCTTGACAATCACCAGGCAAAACTGTTCCCTTCCTGTTGGCGAACACTTCAGCGGTCATGGGCATTTGGTCTCTGATCTTCGGGTAAGTGTACTCCAAGGCGGCCTTCATGACAACACGATTGATAGCCAAGTTCCGCACACATGATGACGGTCTCAACTGGGATCTTGGGTTCATGTCACATACCTGTAACCCCCATAACTTGCCTGGGCTTGTAAAATCTCACTTACTGTCCTGTCTGGAGCCAATACATATCTCTTCAACCTATGCTAATACTATCTCCACTCACATTGTCTGCATCTTTAAGACTTGAATAGCAGTTTAGCTGTAAAGACTTGCATTGTAATCAGTATTCTGTAAACTGTGTGTGACTTCATATGCCCTTCTCTGATCAGAACTTTCCACAAACCTGACGAAGGAACACTCATTTCTGAAAGCTTGTGGGATTACTATCAAATAAACTGGTTGGACTTTAATCTGGTGTTGTGAGACTTACTGTGTTTACCCCAGTCCAAAGTCGGCATGTCTACATCATGAGGTAGCACAGTGGTACAGTGGTTAGCACAGCTGCCTCACAATGCCAGGGACCCGGTTTCGATTCCCGGTTTGGGTCACTGTCTATGTGGAGTTTGCATGTTCTCCCTGTAACTGGGTGGATTTCCCCTGGGTGTTCTGGTTTCCTCCCACAGTCTGAGAGTGTGGTGACTAGAGGATTTTCACATAACTCCATTGCGGTGTTAATGTAAGCCTACTGTGACACCAATAAATAAACTTAAACTTTAGGCACTGAAGGACACCTTCAGATACGTCCAAGCACCTGAAATACAAGTTGGGCATTTTGTTAGTGACTCATCCACCCATCATTTAACATGTTCTAACCTCTCTTGGTTTTCACTGTTTGTGTTTCCCATGGGCGTCACCAGCAAAGTTTGAAGTGAGCATTATAAAAATAAAACATTGCAGATGCTTGAAATCTGTGCTTTGTTTTTTAGCAGCCATCCTTTAAGTTTGCTCGCATGTCTAAATAGGTCAGGGAGTTTGGCCTGCTTTATGGCAGCTCCCCAGGATTCTAACGCACAAACGCATAAACTTCTGGTTGTTGCTCACCAGCTGTGTACTGCTAGAGTTAAACACCTTGTGGTTTTGTCTTTGAGAAAGGATCCAAAGGCAATAAAACTGAGGGTAGTGGTCGCTTTCACAGCCTCTGGTGAATAATGGCCACTATATGTGCATCAGGGTAGTCGTCACATCTACAAATCACTACCTGACATGACAATTTCAGCATTCTGACAGGTGAGGCTATCTGAAGCTCTGCCCAAACATCTTGTTACGTGGATGGTGCTTGGTGTCAGTTCATTCTCTCTGCTCTTCCCTTCTCTGCTCACTGACAGGTATCTCCGCAATGGCTATTCTCCGCTTTTTACTGGCTTTGTTTCTCTAGTGCAGGTTCTTGCTGTTAGCCATGGTTATCTTGCCTTATTAATTTTGCAAATAAAGAAGGAGTTTACATCAGTTACCCATCTTCACTTCTTGATACCAGTCCTTGAAAGAAAATGAAAACCTGAAGTTATGAAGTTGTAGAAATGCCCCAGAATACAGACGACAAAAGCTAGGGGTACTATAGGGGTCAGGGTTAAGTTTTTCACTCAGAGGGTGGTGGGTGAGTGGAATCGGCTGCCATCGGTGGTGGTGGAGGCGAACTCGTTGGGGTCTTTTAAGAGAATTCTGGATGAGTACATGGGATTTAATGGGATTGAGGGTTATTGATAGGCCTGGTAGATAGGGATATGATCAGCGCAACTTGTGGGCCGAAGGGCCTGTTTGTGCTGTAGTGTTCTATGTTCTATAATACCCCTTCCACATCCTTAGCATATTGTAACAAAGTCGCAGAATTTTCAGCACCTCTTGGTCTGTTGGAAATATGTATTTTTTTGCAACATTATGTTTCACATGGCTGTAATACCTCATGAACTAGCTGGTCTGTGGCTTAATGGACAGACAAATCTCCCCCAGTGTGTCCACCATGTACATTTCTTACTGTTTTCATCATTTTTTCCTATTTCTCCCTATGGGGCAACACTAGGCAATTCTGCTGTCCATGTGTGAGCCTAGACAGTTGCTGTAAACAAACTACAGTAGTTAACTGCAGGGAAGATCACATGTCAGTTTTATCCTCATGTATATCAATTCAGCAGAGGTCACTCACTAGGTAGTGATCTGGTCATTGTTCCCATTTGTGAATGTTGTTGAGTGAGCTGTGTGAATGGAGGGACACTGAGGCCATTGGAGTCTCCCTATTGTTAACACAGCTAAGGGGAATTCTGCATTGGCCAGTGACCAAACTTGGGACCTTCTCATTTGAATGATTAAGCTACTTCTTCTTTTATCTAGCCAAGCTATACATACTCTGTGTGCCTGACGTATTTTATGGTAACAGAATTAAAAAAGGACCCACTTGTTTACTTAATTATTATTGTAGAGTCACAGAATCTTTACAGTGTAGAAGGAGGATATTTGACCCTTTGAGTCTGCACTGGCTCACTGAAAGAGCATTCTACCTTATTCTATTCACCTGGCTTATTCCCATAACCTTATACATTCTCTCTTTTCAGAGAGAAATCTAATTCCCTTTTGAATAATTTGATCGAACCTGCCTCCACCACCCTCTTGGGGAGTTTGTTCCACACTCTAACCACATGATTTTCCTCACATCACTCCTATTCCTTTTGTCAATTATCTGTGTCCTCTAGTTTCTGATACTCTATTGAGAGGGAGCAGTTTTTCTCTATTTACCTTGTCCATACCCTTCAGGATCTTGAATAATTCTATGAAGGCTCCTTTCAGCCCCCCCTTCTCTAAGGAAAACAGTCCCAATCACTTATTGATCTTAGAGCAACACAACTTAAAGTGTGCAGCACAGTGGCACAGTGGGTGGCACAATGGCACAGTGGTTAGCACTGCTGCCTCACAGCGCCAGGGGCCTGGATTCAATCCCAGTCTCGGGTCACTATGTGGAGTTTGCACATTCGCCTTGTGACTGCGTGGGTTTCCTCCAGGTGCTCCAGTTTCCTCCCACAGTCCAAAGATGTGCAGGTTAGATTGATTGGCCATGTTAACTTGACCCTACTGTCAGGGGGTTTAGCAGCGTAAATATGTGGGGCTACAGAAATAGGGCCTGGGTGGGATTTTGGTCGGTGGAGACACAATGAACTGAATGGCCTTCTTTTGCACTGTATGATTCTATGAATCTAGTTTTAAATTAAAACAATTTATTTAAAACATTTCAACATTTAGAGGGTTTCAACACAGATAGTTTTTGCAAGGAGTCCCACACCCTTACTGGAACTTCCTCAGATTTTTCTTAACTCCCTGGATCCACCCAGAGGCTTCAGCAATCAAGTAAGTGTATAAGGATCAGTTACCAGCCGAACATAATCAAACACAGATGGAACAAAGCATTGAACAATACAGTGACGTCATTCAATATGATGGGATTGACAGAATAAGCAGGTACATTTACATTCGCAGTAGGAACCTACTGCTAGTTTTCATGAGTAACCTCCAGCTATTTGGAGCAGAACAATGGGGAAGTTGTCAGGTAATTTTAAAAAAAGCATCAATCACAACCAGCTTACTCAATAATGTTTTAGTATCACATTCATTTTTTCTGGCCCTTCACAAATTCGATACCCATGAAGTCTCATGAATAATTGGGCATCAATCAATTTATGCTGAAGGCTAGGATTGTGGAGCAGGATCATCACTGGGTCATGCTGGTTGCTTAATGAGGCTCTGGGAATTTCAGGCCCTATATATTGTAGTGTCACAAAATGGCGGGTGCCAGAGGGGTGGTATGTCTGATACTGCCTCCTCCACTTTCTAGATGGTTTTGTCCCTTACTCAATATGGCTGCTGAGTTCAGCCACACTTCACACAAGATGGCCACCGGCAATCCAGCTTTCAACACAGAAGTGCTTCTATGTCAATCTCAGAGATGCAGTTCAGCTGTAAACCCTTAGCTAGATTATCACTGAGCAATCATAAAGAGACAAAACCTTAGAATGAAAGTAAGGAGAGCATTGGATTCCTGCATGGATTACTTATAAAGTGAGGAGGATGGTGGATTCCTGTGTGGATTCTTTGCTATGTGTTTTGTGGATTGGATTAGACAATGAACCTGTTTTGGAACCTGACGGTCGATTGTATGAGAATCTGCCTTGGTAACTTGAACTTGTTTCTGTTTATATGATCTGAAACTTAGTTGTGTGCCTTCACATCTGTTAATTAACAAATTATTTATTGATTTGACTTGGTTTTCTGGTTGTCTACGTTGTGTCTCTAAACCCTACCTATATCGTTGCACAATGCCTTGCTATATCGCAATATTTTTCAGTGGTTCCACATGCTGGGCATTTTTAAAATTTTAAGTAGAAAGATTAGAAGTTGAAGACTAGAAGTTCATAGGCCAAGGTAGCTTAGATGAAGAGTTTACTGAATGTGTTCAGGATAGTTTCTAAGAGCGGCATGTTCTAGAGCCAATTAGACAAGAGGCTATACTAGATTTTGTGTTATGCTAAATAATGAGAATGTATCAGGGTGGGGTTCAACCCATTTTCTGCACCTCCACCCTCACTCTGTTACCTCCCTCACAAGTCCATGATAGAGCCTTCCTTGTTCCCACTTTCCAACTCACAAGCCTCCACATTCAAAGGATCATCCTCCTTCATTTCTGCTAACTTCAGCATGATGCTATCATGAAACACACCCCCCTCCAAATCCATCCACACTCCTCTCCCTGGTCAGTATTTCACAGGGACCGCTCCCTTTGTGACATCCTGGTCCATTCTTCCTCCATCACGTTCAACTCCCCATCTGCTTTCCACTTTACCTTGCCCTGCAATTGTAGAAGGTACAACATCTTCCCTTTTACCTCCTCCTCTGTCACTGCTCAAGGCATCAAATGCTCCCTTCCATTTCAGCAGCATTTCACTTGTACTTCCTCTAATTTGGTCTATTGTATTTGTTGCTCCCAATGCAGTCTCCTCGACACCGGGGAGACTAAAAGCAGACTGAGTAACCGCTTTGCAGAACACCTTCACTCAGTCCGCAAGCATGACCCCATCTTCCTGTCACTTGCCATTTTAACTCAGCATCTTGCTCTCATGCTCACATGTTTATCATTGGCCTGCTGCAATGTTCCAGTGACACCTGGCACAAGTTGGAGGAATAACAACTCATCTTCTGATTGGACATGTTACAGCCCTCAGGACTCTATGCTGAGTTCAGCAGCTTTAGGTTTTGACATTTCTGCTCCATCTAAAACCCTTTCTCCACATATTCCATAATGTATTCCATCAATGCAACCCGCCCCCAAACCCACTCCACACCATTTGTTTCTTGTTCTAAAAATTGCCAAGTTTTGTTGTGAATCTCACAGCTGCACTTTAACATCCAACACATTCTCCCTCTCTTTTGTTTCTACAGAACAGTCAAAAGGATTTGAAATGTTATCACTGTTTTCCATCCTCTGCCAGAGCTGCTGAGATTTTCCAGATACCTCGATTCCAATAACTGGCCAATTGGCTTGACTCAGTAATAAACTCTGCAGGACTTTGAGGGGATGTATGATGTGATTCTTTCCACTCAACTTTACATAATCCTTTCAACTAGTTTAGTTGGCAGTCCCAGCTAGATAAACAGTGGGAAGCAGTTCTGGTAGGTTGAACGGCTTTGGTTAGTAAGAGGCTGCTGTAATCTGCATCAGTCAACCTGCAGCTCAGTACCTTGGATTTGTTCAGTGTTCCTTTTGTGAAAGAGAGCATGTTCCATATTGGGTAAACAGAAATAATACAATGGATGTAAAGCTCTCAGCCTGTCTCAATTTGGAGATCTTAGAAAATTATGATGAGGTGTCAGAGGTGTTTGACACCTAAGACCAAAATTTATGGCATTTAAGTTGGTAGGTGTGGTAACCTGCGACATTCAGGTGCTTATTAAATGTTATGACACTGATGATGAATATACACGCACATTCATTTCATTTCCAGAACTGTGGACGGTGATTGTCCAATTAACTTATGCAAGACTCATTGCTTTACAATAAGCTTTGTGCATTACCCCTGAACATGGGAAGACATAGGCTATCACTGTTCTTGACAGCAATAACTATTTATATATAGTTTAAATTTAAACACCAATTAGTTAATCAGTACAAATTTATTTTGCCAGATTTAAATAAGTTGGATTCTGACGTTGGAAGAGTGTTACAATTCTTCTAACTGTTAAGTTAACAAAGGGATAGTGGGTGAATGGCATTGATAGAAATAAGCTATGTTACAGAAAATAGACCTGTTTCAGAAAAACGTAATTATGCAACCAAAAAGTGTGAATGTGTGCACCATTGGATTCTCTGTATTACTATGTAACTAGTGTTGTTGTGTCCTGGAAAAGCATCTGCCTTTTGGGCTGAAGCTCATTCTTCTGTTGGACTCTGCATGGATTTCTCTGTGATGTCCACCTTCCCCACCTCTTCCAATTAAGGCTGTATTTTCTATTGCACCCTCCACTGGACCCAACAGTCCGGGGCTACGGGTTTAGAGCTAAAAGTTACAGACTGTGGATTCTTTATGTTATAGAATTATTCTCAAGAATTGGAAGGTAGCAAACAAAACAGCACCTCTTAAAGGAAGAAGAGGTAAACAGGGAACCTATAGACCAGTTAATCTAACATCTGGAGCAGGTAAAAATGTTAGAATTTATCAATATAATCTATCAATAATCTATCAAAACTTTTCCTCTGACTGTAAATCAATCAGCCAGCCCAGGAATTGCAGCAGGAAAAAGAACTAAAACATGTCTATCAAAGGCAGAGAGTGGGGGTCAATGGGTGCTATTCGGATTGGCGGATGGTGACTAGTGGAGTGCCCCAGGGGTCGGTGCTGGGGCCTCAGCTATTCACCATTTATATAGATGATCTGGAGGAGGGAACAGAGTGTATGGTGTCGAAATTTGCTGATGACACCAAGATTGGTGGAACGGCAAATTGTGCGGAGGGTGTGGAGAGTCTGCGGAAGGATCTAGATAGGCTGGACGAATGGGCCTGGAACTGGCAAATGGAATTTAATGTTGGCAAATGTGAGGTTGTCCACTTTGGTAGGAATAATGGTAGGAAGGACTATTACTTACGTGGCGAAAAACTGCAGCATGTGACGGTGCAGAGGGACCTCGAGGTCCTTGTGCATGAGTCGCAAAAACCCAGCCTGCAGGTGCAGCAGGTGGTCAGGAAGGTGAATGGGATGCTGGCCTTCATAGCGAGGGGGATTGAATATAAAAGTAGGGAGGTCTTGCTACAGCTGTATAGGGCACTGGTGAGGCCGCAGCTGGAGTACTGTGTGCAGTTTTGGTCGCCGTACTTACGCAAGGATATTTTGGCCTTGGAGGGAGTGCAGAGGAGGTTTACTAGGCTGATTCGCGAGTTGAGGGGGTTGAACTATGAGGAGAGGCTGAATAAACTAGGCTTGTACTCGTTAGAGTTTAGAAGAATGAGGGGAGGTCTTATTGAGACGTATAAGATGTTGAGTGGGATGGATAGGATAGAGGTGGAGAGGCTCTTCCCGCTCAGAAAGGACAGTAGGACTAGAGGGCACAGCCTCAGGATAAAGGGGGGGGGGCGGTTTAGAACAGAGTTGAGGAGGAACTTCTTCACTCAAAGGGTGGTGAATCTCTGGAATTCTCTGCCCATTGAAGTGGTGGAGGCTGCCTCGCTCAATATTTTTAAGACACAGGTTGATAGGTTTTTGATAGGCAGGAGGATTAAGGGTTATGGGGAGAGGGCGGGAATGTGGAACTGAGCCACGTCAGATCAGCCATGATCTTATTGAATGGCGGGGCAGGCTCGAAGGGCTAGATGGCCTACTCCTGCTCCTATTTCTTATGTTCTTATGTTCTAACCACAGAACATCTGAGTGGAAGAATCATGTACTCGCCTGCAGAAGTCAACTATAGCGGAATCAAACTGTAATAGCTGCCAACACTCAACATTAACTCGTTGGAATTCAAGGTCAGTTCTGTATAACTTTTTATTCATGTTTACTTTTCATTGGACTCTCTGTATGAATGTAGATGCATATGCTTTACCATGTCTCCTTACCTTTATAGTGGCCAATAAGCTTAATCTATCTTAACCAAAAAAAGCCAGGTTGAATTGGTTCCTTTTTAAGTGCAACTATTGGGCCTGGAAAAGATATTGAAGAGAAAGGGAACCTTGTTAGATTAAACTGTTATTGATATAAGCAGAGGGTGGGTCCAATAAAGATCACAGCACCAGAGACCCATGTTCAATTCTTTGTGGAATTAGCATGTTCTCCCCACATCTGCAAGAGTTTTGACCAGTTGCTCTGTTTCCTCCCGCAGTCCAAAGATGTGGTCGATTAGCAATGGTAAATGCATGGGGTTAGAGGATTGGAGTGGGCCTGGCTGAGAGGCTCTTTCAATGAGTCAGTGCGGACTCAATGGGCCAAATGGACCATTCTGATCCTTCAGAGATCAGGCTATTGAGCTGTATGATCAGCTATGCTCATAATGAAAGATGGAGCAGACCTATTCCTGTTCCTATTTTCTGTGTTTCTATGTAAAGGCCTCTTGGCATATTGCACACCAGGAAATTATAAAGGCAGACGGGCAATGTAAAATTCTGGTCAACTGGTGTTTAATTAATTTAAATTGTTTTATGTCAACTGGCAAAATATTGTATGACCCAATGTCTTCCTGTGTGATTTTACACACTTTGAGTTTGGGCATGCATCCAAACTTTATACATGACATTCTGGCCTACGTTTTGATATACAATTGTTGCAATCATTTCTCCCTCTCTTCAGGAACAGGAGGGCTTCAAGGTCAATCAGCAGTGATTTAAGAATGGCTAGGTTAAATAACAAACTGCTTGCCTTGCTGTGACCACAGTATTTTGTATACTTTGTACATCAGAGCATCCCTGCTTGCAAAGTCTGAAGAACAACATCCTCAGTAAGACAAGGCTACATTATTAATTCTTGAATTAGCTATTAATGATGACAACATGGTACAGTGGTTAGCACTACTGCCTCACAGGGACCTGGATTCAATTCTGGCCTTGGTTTACAGTCAGTGTGGAATTGGTATGTTTTCCCCGTGTCTGCATGGGTTTCCTCTGGATTCTCCAGTTTCCTCCCACAGTCAAAGATATGCAGGTTAGGTGGATTACCAGGTAAAATTGTCCCTCAACGTCAGGGGCATTAGCAGTGTAAATATGTCAGGTCAGGGCCTTGGAGGGGATTGTGGTCGGTGCAGGCCCGATGGGCCGAATGGCCTCTTTCTGCACTGTAGAGATTCTATAAATTCTATGGTTAATCTGTTTTTTCTGTGCCAGGTCTGTTCAGATAAGCAAAAGCACATTGTTAACCCTGTATCCATGACTGCTGTCAGCTGAGCACATTAATGATTTCAACCATCATGGTGTGACCCCAACGAAAGCAACAGAGACTGTTTGTCTTTTCTGTCAACTGACTGATATATTTTAACATTGGTTCAGTTTTATAGCCACTCAAAGATATTATGCAGATAAATATTGTGCAAGTACAGGTAGTGACAGTCATTTATAGGATGTTCACTATTTCTGGTAGATTAATCATGTAGGCTGTTTGTTAACCATCTGACACTCAAATATTTTTTAAGATGCATTTAACGTTATAACCTTTCTGGAGTGCCTGTGTACTGACTATAGCACTAAAGTTGAAATCTATAAAGTTCATATCAAAAATTTTAAATGAATCATTATGTCATTTTGATTATTCTAAGTATTTAATCTTTTTCCATCAGTTTATGTAGTACTGATTAGTTTGTGACAGGATAACTGATTGTAGATCTTTAAAATTGTCATAAAGTTGGCAAGTTAACCAAAGGATATAAAATGTTAGGGTTTTAATATAAACCTCTCCTGAAAACAGTGACAGGAAACATACAAACATGATGGATTTTAAAAACAGTTTAAACGTTTTAAAGTAATGGATAATGCAAATTTTGAGTTGATTGAAAAGGTTTCTTTTCTTTCTTGGGCTGGTTCCATTTAATGATTTTACTAGAGGGACATGGTCACTTGCTAGCCCATGACATTGAAACTTCAGGCACTTTTCCAACGAAAGATGAGAATATACTCAGACATAAAGCAAGTAACTATTATCTCAATTGTGACTCTTTAGTGGAAGTTATTTGCTTTACAAAAACATGATCACACAATGCCATTGACTAGTAAATTCCATTTTCCTAATGCAGCAGTGATCAATGGGGAAGAAAGGTGGGATGGCCAATTGGTCAATTGGAGGTTGTCAGTAAGGGGCTACTCAGTGATTGGTGATTGGAGGGGCTAGGCGGGTTGGAGGTTGGGTGGTTAGTGGGAGAGTATTCAGTAACTAGAGTGGGGTAGGGTCACTGGTCATTGGAGGTGTCCATGTCGGATCTCCTTGTGGGGTCAAGAGGTAGGGATGTAATCAGGGGTGGTGGGGCATAGTTGGTGAGTTCCGTGGATACTTGTGGGCAGTCCTTTGGGGAAGAGGAAGGAGCAATACCACGGTTACCCAGCAGTTATTAGTGATTTTCACTCTTTTAACTTTATCTGGGTAATAATTACTGTTAGACTGTCGGAATCATCCAAAGTTTGCAATTTTAAATAGGATTATTCCAATTACAGGGCAGTTATCCAAAGGAAGTTTAAGCTTCCTGGGAAATTTGCTGATGACACCAAGATTGGGGGAAAGGCAAATTGTGCGGAGGGTGTGGAGAGTCTGCAGAAGGATCTAGATAGGCTGGGCGAATGGGCCAGGAAATGGCAAATGGAATTTAATGTTGGCAAGTGTGAGGTGGTCCACTTTGGTAGGAAGAATGGTAGGAAGGACTATTACTTACGTGGCGAAAAACTGCAGCAGGCGACGGTGCAGAGGGACCTCGGGGTCCTTGTGCATGAGTCGCAAAAACCCAGCTTGCAGGTGCAGCAGGTGGTCAGGAAGGCGAATGGGATGCTGGCCTTCATAGCGAGGGGGATTGAATATAAAAGTAGGGAGGTCTTGCTGCGGCTGTATAGGGCATTGGTGAGGCCGCAGCTGGAATACTGTGTGCAGTTTTGGGCGCCGCACCTGCGCAAGGATATTTTGGCCCTGGAGGGAGTGCAGAGGAGGTTTACTAGGCTGATACCGGAGTTGAGGGGATTGAGCTATGAGGAGAGGCTGAATAAACTAGGCTTGTACTTGTTAGAGTTTAGAAGAATGAGGGGAGATCTCATTGAGACGTATAAGATGATGAATGGGATGGATAGGATAGAGGTGGAGAGACTCTTCCCGCTCAAAAAAGACAGTAGGACTAGGGGGCACAGCCTCAAGATAAAGGGGAGGTGGTTTAGAACGGAGTTGAGGAGGAACTTCTTCACTCAAAGGGTGGTGAATCTCTGGAATTCCCTGCCCGTTGAAGTGGTGGAGGCTGCCTCACTAAATATTTTTAAGAAGCGGGTTGATGGGTTCTTGATAAGAGAGGGGATTAAGGGTTATGGGGAGAGGGCGGGAAAGTGGAACTGAGCCACGACAGATCAGCCATGATCTTATTGAATGGCGGGGCAGGCTCGAAGGGCTAGATGGCCTACTCCTGCTCCTATTTCTTATGTTCTTATGTTCTTATGAAATTGCCTTACAATCTTTACATGAGGACTTCTGTTGAGGATTGGGAGAAGGGTTCTAAAGCACATCTTTAGTGTACAAATCCCCACACTCTCTCCAGCCACCCTAATTCACAAAGCACTGTGGGATGAAAGTTAAGGGGCATTAGAAAGCTAACATTCCTATTATTCCTACTACACTGCAGATTTTAAATTGTACCATCAGGCTTGAGCTGCCTATCCCCAGTCATGCAATCTAATCAGTTTTACACACAGCAGTGGTAGTTAAACACGTTTAGATAGTGCACAATCTGTTTTGTTACTTGAGGTGATGTGGGGACAGATTCTGTTAGAACCATGCAAGAGAAATTTTCTATACACATAGGTCTCAGCAAATGAGCACAGTAATCAAGAAGTGTTTATTAGCACATCATAGTTATTAAAACAAATATAAAATATTAACTAAGAACACTTCTTTTCAGATTTACAGGATAAATTTCAAAATGCAGAAGGTTAAAATATTATAAGAATTCACTTCTTAATCCATGTGCGAATTTTTAACATATTTTCTGTTGGGGAAACATTAGGCTGAATTGGGTGATGATCTCGAAGTTGGCCTCAATTCTGGGTTAGGAATGAAAAGTGACCACATTTGGATATTGCTCATGATCTTTCTAGGGAAGCATAATTAAGGAGTCAGCTCTGAGACTCCCATCTATTTAAGGACAGTAGGCAGCAAGCAGATCAGTGAAAGGGAAGCTCCATTAGAAGGATTCCTGGTGTTGTACCACTGGAAGGAATGGGCAGGTAGGAGACTGCTAGGGCACTTCAAAATAGAGGTGGTCTCTGCAGGATTGTAAAAAGTTAAATATCCCTCCTGACCACAGCTGTCAGACCATCACCTTAGAGAGGGAGCTCTTCCAAAGGATAGCTGGCAGCTGTGGTCATTGCATCCCAGTGAGTCCACATTGAGGTGATGGAAAGGAAGTGTAATGATGCCAGGTTTACTTAAAGCAGAGATTGTGAACGACAAGTCCCAACAGAGTTCAAAGTTTCCGTACATGAAGTGGGCTACACATGTGCAGATCTGCTTCTTTAAGTCGTTTGAGCTTGGAATGGGCCCAGAACATCTGTGCATGAAAAAGCCCTGGGTCTTGGGAGTGGGAGAAGAACTGCTGAAAGTAACTCTTTGCAGCAGCAATGTTCTGCTTGGTGCAGCTGAAAAGCTGAATATTGCTTTTGAATTGGTGCAGATTCAAAAATATAGGGGAACGGAATCTCAGGAGACGAGATTGAAAGCATGTGAGGTGGACTGTCATTGAGGCCATCCAATTTGGAGCAACTTCTGGGGAGAATTCCAAAGTGAGATATTTGATGGTGAAGACAGGAATTCTCCATTGAGAGAGACAGCGTTTCAATGAGATTTGCTGATTCAATTATTTTCTTTCTGGCCTAGTGATGTTTATTTTTGTTTGTTCAAAACCAACGGAGCCTTGTGGCTTGATTCTATTAGCAAGTGTTTTTGATATCAAACTTTGTCTACTTTGAATGAAACATTATTGGTCCCTAACCAAATCTTTACAAAACCTTGGTGCTCTGGATAAGGATCAGCACAGTGTTGATAGTTCTTCCGCTAGCCTGATGTCCTCCAGCCTCACCACTTAGTCCATGGCTGGACCAAGGTTCTGTACAGGTTAAATATAACTTCTGTGCTTGAAGTGAACCCTAGAGCTTTTTAAGTGGCCTTGTTTTCCTGCATTATTATCTGTAGTGATTTGTTTATCTGTGCCGTGGTCCCCAAATTCCTCTACCACATTTAGACATTTACTTTTTGAAGAGTATATCATTTTCTTATTCTTTCTACTAAAATGTACCAGCCCTCTCACTCTCTCAGCCCAAACCCTAATCTTTTTCTTATTTTGCTTTGTGCATTTAGCCCAAAGTTACTCAAGTCATTTCTTGTAGTCTTTGTGGGCAGGGGGGAGGGAGGAGTGGGTAGGGGGAGGGAGGATGGGGCATGGGGAGGAGAGGGGTGGGGGGCAAGGTACCCACCTCAAACAAGGTCAGCGATGCAGATTTGCTGTCAGTACTCTCCACCTGGGAGTCCCATATCCTTGATCTTTTAGAGGTTAGCAAGTCATTAGCAACTGATGTGTACAGTGAGAAAGAAGGTAAAGGTTATTTCCCCATCTAGAAAAAGGTTGGAAGTCATTCTACAAGTGCTGGGCTCCAATGACCAGTGACCAAGGACCTATAACAACAAGCAGTGAGTAACAATAAGGGGTCCTTTCTCAATTAGAGAGCAGTAACAAATAGAGTGTCAAAGGGCTGAGTGCTGAGGCCACAACACTTCACAATATATATTTGGAGGAAGGAAAAAAGTACGCTGCAGCCAAATCTCCAAATGATGAAAAGCTGGGAGGGAAAGCAGGATGTAAGGAGGATATAAATAATTTACTTTGTGATACTGTTGATTAAGTGGGTAGGCAGAAAATTGGCAAATGGAATTGAATGTGGGAAAATGAGATTGTTCACTTTGGAAGAAAGAATAAGAAGGCAGATTAAAGGGAAGACAGATGAAAAACTGGCTTTTATTTCAAGGGGACTAAAGCTTTAAAATGTAAAGGGGTGTTGCTGCAACCGTACGAGTGAGACCACAATTTTTGTCCCCTTATTTAAGGGAAATATATTATCATTGGGGGCAGTACAGAGGAGGTTTACTGGGATGAGCCTGGGTATGAAGGGACTGTCATATGAGGAAAGGTTAAACAGGCTGGGTCTGTACTCCTTGGAGTTCAGAAGAATGAGAAGTGATATGATTGAACTCTTAGGGGGTTAGATAGGGTAAATGTTGGGAGGATGGGAGAGTGGAGAACCAGAAGGCGTTGTCAGAAAGTAAGTGGGTGTTCATTTAAGACAGATTTGAGGAGGAATTACTTCTTTTAAGAATGTTGTATCTGTGGAATTTTTTACCTCAGAAAGCTGTAGAAGCTGAGTCCTTGAACTTTTTCAAAGCAATCAATAGGTTTTTAATCAGTAAGGGAATTAAGGATTGCAGTGGTAAGGCAGAAAAGTGGACTTAGTGATTGTTAGATGAGCCATGATCTTATTAAGGGGTTGGTGTATATATGTTGGGGTTACATAAACATAGAACATTACAGCACAGTACAGGCCCTTCTGCCCTCAATGTTGTGCCAAGCTATGTCCAATCCCAAGATCAAGCTATCCACTCCCTTTCATTCTGGAGTGCTCTTTGTGCCTATTCAATACCCGCTTGAAAGTTCCTAAAGTGTCTGACTCGCTATCACAGCAGGCAGCCTATTCCACACCCCAACCACTCTCTGAGTAAAGAATCTACCTCGGACATCCTCCTATGTCTCCCACCATGAACCTTATAGTTATGCCCCCGAGTAACAGCTACATCCACCTGAGGAAACAGTCTCTGCACGACAACTCTATCAGTCCCTCTCAACATCTTATAAACCTCTATTAAGTCGCCTCTCATCCTCCTTTGCTCCAAAGAGAAAAGCCCCAGCTCCCTCAACCTTTCCTCATAAGACCGATCCTCCAAATCAGGCAGCATCCTGGTAAATCTCCTCTGCACTCTCTCCAATGCTTCCACATCCTCCTTATAATGAGATGACCAGAACTGAACACAATATTCCAAATGCGGTCTCACCAACATCCAGTATAGTTGCAGCATAACCCCATGGCTCTTAAACTCAAACCCACTGTTAATAAATGCTAACACACTATAGGCCTTCTTCACGGCTCTATCCACTTGATTGGCAACCTTCAGAGATCTGTGGATATGAACCCCAAGATCTCTCTGCTCCTCCACATTCTTTAGAATCCTGCCGTTGACCCTGTAATCTGCATTCAAGTTTGTCCTACCAGAATGAATCACCTCACACTTATCAGGGGTAATCTCTATCTGCCACTTTTTGGCCCAGCTCTGCATCCTATCAATGTCTCTTTGCAGCCTGCAAGAGCCCTTCACCTCATCCACTATTCCACCAATCTTAGTGTCATCAGCAAATTTACTAGCCCACCCTTCAGCCCCTTCTTCCAAGTCATTGATAAAAATCACAAAAAGCAGAGGACCCAGGGACCTTTGTACACCGCTGGTAACTGGCCTCCAGTCTGAAAATTTTCCCTCCACCACCCTCTGTCTTCTATGATACAGCCAGTTACTTATCCAATTGGCCAAATTTCCTTCTATCCCACACCTCCTTATCTTATTCATGAGCCTACCATGGGTACCTTATCAAACACCTTACTAAAATCCGTGTATATGACATCAACTGCTCTACTTTCACCCACACACTTAGTTACCTCCTCAAAGAATTCAATCAAATTTGTGAGGCAGGACTTACTCCTCACAAAACTGTGTTGACTATCCCGGATTAAACTGAATCTTTCCAAATAGTCATAAATCCTATTCCTCAGAACCCTTTCCATTAATTTACCGACCACTGAAGTAAGACTAACTGGCCTATAATTACCAGGGTTATTCCTATTTCCTTTCTTGAAAAGAGGAACAACATTTGCCACTCTCCAGTTCTCTGGCACTACCCCTGTGGACAGTGAGGACCCAAAGATCAAAGCTAAAGGCTCCGCAATCTCATCCCTTGCCTCCCAAAGTATTCTAGGATGTATCCCATCTGGCCCAGGGGACTTATCCACCCTCAGGTTTTTCAAAATTGCCAATACATCTTCCCTCAGAACATCTACCTCCTCCATCCTATCAACCTGTATCACACACTCCTCCTCAAAAACATGGCCCCTCTCCTTAGTGAACACTGAAGAAAAGTATTCATTCAACGCTTCACCTATCTCTTCTGACTCCCTGCACAAGTTCCCATTACTATCCTTGACTGGTCCTACCCTCACCCTGGTCATTTTTTTATTTCTCACATAGGAGTAAAAAGCCTTGTTTTTTTTTAAATCTGACCCACCACAGACTTCTCATGTTCCCTCCTATCTCTCCTAAGCCCTTTCTTTAACTCATTCCCAGCTATCTTGTAACACTCAAGCGACCCAACTGAACCTTGCTTTTCCATCCTTACATACACTTCCTTTTTCCTCTTGACAAGACATTCAACCTCATTTGTGAACCATGGTTCCCTCACTCAGCCTGGGGTCTGTATTGCCCCTTTAAGACTGCAGGTCAGATGATCCCTGTGGGACCCAGTTGCGCAGTCTTAGATCTTATTGTGTAACAGTGCACAATAAAGAAGTTACCAAGCCAACCTCATGGTTCTTTTAGCACCATAATTTGATAGATGTTTATGTAACAGTTTGTGTAATTATCGGGTTGCTGTCCACACTGTGCAGGGACTTAATTGGGGCTGGTGAGGTGGGTCAGGTGAATCCTGAGAGCCTTCATGCCCATTGAGAAAATTGATTTTTTTGACCAATGCCCCATTCACTGGGCATTGGGATTCCCGCCAGCAATCTGAGAATCATTTTCGCTATCAAAAAGAGATGCTACAAGAAATCTCAGTAACTTTATGGATCCATGTAAAGGAACATTCATTAGACACCATGTAAAAAAATGACTGTTGTTGGCAGATTAATATGGTGTCCACTAATGCTGAAGGAATCTTATTATTTTGTCAAACTTTGATGTTGCAATGAAGTTGCCTTTTCCACAGTGGAACATGTGGAACAGCTCAAATTGTCTCTATGTCCACTCACGTCAGCCCACCGCCCACATACTGAACTTCTGCCCTAAGTGGTCCTTCCTGGTGGCTTCAAAACCATTCACATTGCTTCAGCTGAAGGTATTGAATGGATTGTTGATCTCAACATTGAACTATATCTGCATCTCCAGCCGTACAAAGAAAACAGGTGCCAGAATACAAACTATATAAAATATCTCTGCACTTAGCAAGCTCTATGTTATCAATAAAATATACAAAAAAAAAGAAATGCAGTGAAAGGATGAACAAGCTCTGTCATTGTAAGCCTCAAAACTATGAGCAAATTCAAGATACTGCACAGATAATGAAAAGAGCCTGGAAATTAGATCACTGCTTTTCAGCTTCTGAACACTCTCCTAAATATTCAGTAGGTTTCACAGTAAGTAATCATGTGTTGCCTACCATATTGAATCTAAGTTCTCTGTTGACATCAGGAATATGCAAAGAAGTATCTGAAATTACAGACACCTTGCCTAGGTTAGTGAAGTATCATTTTCTGATCTTCCTCTGTCCAAGTATTTGACTCGCCCGCCATATTTTGAACTGTCCGAGGAGGACAGCTTTGAGCAACTTTGGGCTTCGAGGCCCTAGCTGCAGATTGCAGCATTTTAATGTGGGTCACTGAACATTTGTGCCCAGTGACTCACCGTGTAAAAACTCATTCTTCAGCCTATTTACTGAAGTATGTCTGGTGCTAGTATTTTAGCCTGTGAATGAAAGGGTCAGATTGGGATGCACCATTGGGATGGCTGGTCTCCTCTCCCTCCATTGGCAGAGACACATCTTCAGCACTTGAAATGAAAGCAAGGGACACAGGTTAGCTTTTAACGTGAAGAGACAACAGAGGGTTAGAAGTGGCTTACATCTGCAGTTTGTAATGCAGTATTTGTAGATGAGATGTGGAAACCCTGTACAATGTATTCCCCAGTGTTATCAATCACCACACTCATGATTATCTTTGCCCCTAATTAGCAGCAATCTTTCTTCCCCAATGAAGGGGAGAGGATGCGCAAGTGGGAACAACTATTTCTGGTGGTAACATCTTACCTGGAGTTGTACACGACCTCTTGCGAGAAAGAAAGGACTGTGCTATTGAGAATTTTTTATGAGCTGTTCTGCCATAAGGGAATGCAATGTTAAATGTGGGGAAGGGGAAGTTGGAATTCTGTTGAGTATGAGGAGAAGGAGATGTAGCAAAACCTGGATTTAGTGTAAAGATAAATGAGGAGGAGTATGTTGTGAATATTGTAAGTAGTAAGGTTGGAGGGGTGATAACCATGTCCTAGAGGCTAAGCTACTTCTGTTCACTTGCTCTACCATTTCTTATCTTTGGTAACAGAATTAGTGCCTGAAAGGCTTCCTTTTCGATTTGATTGATTATTAATATACAGTGAAAAATATTGTTCCCTAAGTGCTACACAGACAAGGCATATCATTCATAGAGAAGGAAAGGAGAAAGTGCAGGATTTAGTGTTACAGTCATAGTTAGGGTGCAGAGGAAGCTCAACTTAGTGCCAGGTATGTCCATTCAAAAGTCTGATGGCAACAAAGAAGAAGCTGTTTTTGAGTTGTTGGTATGTGTATCTTTGTTCCTGACGGAAGAAGGTGGAAGAGAGTATGTCCGGATTGCGTGGGGTCTTTGATTATTCTGGTTGCTTTTCTGAGGCAGCGGGAAGTGTAGATATCTGGAGACATCCGCCATCTGGAGAAAACAGAATATTCCGCCTCATGTTCAACAAAGAGCAATAAAATCTCCAAAGCAGCATTATAAACCAAGGGTCATGGTTTTGTAGCCATTTCTACAGCTCACAAGCATTTCCCTGATAATTGCAATCAGACTACACCTCCTCCTTAAGAGCTGTCTTGAAGTGTCAGTGCAACCCAATATCCGCCTCCTCAAACAGGCATGCAGCCAATGAGTAGCGTGGGTTGTGTGGGCTGCTTGCCTGAATGACAATAATAAGCAGGCAGCATGAATACGACATGATGTCTGAAACAGTGCTGACAGGTGCAGGCAATGTCCGTACACATCTATTGTTTCTATTTCTTTGGATAACCAAGTTGGAAAGAAGATATGAATTTTACAAAATATCTATTCATTTCCTAACTATAAAAGGCAAATATCAAAAATTATGAAGACTCATGTTCACATTTTAGCTGTGAAACATGAACGAGGAATGAATGCCCATTTTTAAAAAAATAGCTAAGTGAAATAATGACCGGATGATATTAAGCCAAAAAGTCTAAATATTATTGAAGGAAGGGGAGACTCAGTCACTTCAGGTTTTCTTGTTATATAATTGAATTAGTTTAGGTTTTGTTTAGTTTTACCAGTGTGATCATTTCTGAGTTAAAGGCTGGAATTTTACAGGAATCAGAGCGGGCGAGGGGCATACAATGGAAAGGTCTGTTGACTTCAGGTGGGATTTTCAGGTTTCAGGACAAGCACAGCCATAAAATCCTACACAAAGTTTATAGACTATTTCACCTTGACATGTGATGCCATTTAATTTCAGTTTTAGAATGAAAATTTAAATAAACTGAATTTGCATGTTCTACATTTGCAAATCCTACCCCCCCCATCCCACCTCCCGATGGATAGAGTTCCCTCCGATTCTGCCCACACTGACCTGATGTAATTTTATGGTGGGGTGGACAGGCCCTCTGTCAGCAAGCTTGCCCATGCCTTCAGATTGGGATTTAAATGATTTAATTGAGATGATGAGGAACTACTTCTCACAGAGAGTGTTGAATTTGTGGAACTTGCTGCCCTGTTGCGTGGTGGAGTCTGAATCATTGAATGGTTTTGAGAGGAAGATAGACATATTTCTAACAAAAAAAAGGGAAAGAGAGATATGTATGGGGAACAGGTGGGGAGGTGGATCTGAGACCAGGGAGAAATCAGCTATGATCTGATTGAATAGCAGAGCAGACTCGAAGGACTGAATTTGCCTACTTCTGTTCCTATGTTCCAGTTAGTGGAATATGTTTACTTCACAATTGCATACTGTTAGAAGCATTCTGACATTTCACCATCTAGGAGTGGCAATCAAACCTATCCCAGCATGATATTATGAATCTCCTCCGTGCTGGGTTTTTGAGTAATCTCAGTTAAGCTGCTATTGGGTTAATAGCACACAGCGGAACCACTCTTAGATTTAACTCAAATAGACATTCAAAACACTGGAAGCAATTAAGTTCTCAATTAATGACTGCAAGGAAAACTTATTAGACATTGATTTCAAGAGTAAACCAATGAAAAAAAAATCACTGCACATTTGTTAACTTAAGGATCAAACCTTAACTTGGAGCAAGGTGTACAGGAGCAGAGTGGATGGTCGTAGAGAGTAAAACACACTTTGGTCAAAATTCTGATCTGGGACATTTCATATAAATCTTAATTGTAACTTTTCTACCCAATTTGTGTTGGGAATTGGAGGAATGTGTAGAGTCTGAGCGTAATTTTAGTTATTAAATTTAATTTTTAAATGATTTCTATTTAAAGTAGGAAGTCATCTCTTAAAGGGGGATCACATTTGTTGCTTTCAGCAGCAAAACCACACAGGTCAATCACATTCCTCACAGGAAGTGATTGGCACCACATATGGATTAGATAGTGATGTAGAAATATTTGCACATGGTGGCATGCATGGCATAAGTGACCAAAGGCAGGGATAATGGTAGGGACAACCCAGAAGATGACTCAGGAGAGGGAGGGATCCTCTTATTAGCTCTGCTGAAGAGCATAGAGAATCTCACCAGTGGGACCTTCTGGTCTTGCTGTAGGCAACCCCCTGTGGTGAGTTCCCTGGCAAGAAGCAAACAGTGATCTATGTCAATTGCCGTGATCATTGGCAGGACTGGAAGATCCCACTGGAAGCCAATGGTGAGCTCCTGAAGAACATGCCACGGGGAGGCCAGAAAATCTAGATCACCCTCAATTTGGCAAGTAGTAACTCTCCCTAAATTATAGACCCTAATAGATGACCCCCACAACACTGCCATTGTGTCAGGAAGGACATTGTTTATTAAAGTTTTCTTATTTATTTAAAATTTATTTATTATTAATGTCACAAGTAGGTTTACATTAACACTGCAATGAAGCTATTGTGAAAATCCCTTAGCCACCATGCTCCTGTTCGGGTACTCTGAGAGAGAATTTAGCATGGCCAATGCACCTAACCAGCACTGTTTTTTGGACTGGGGGAGGAAACCGGAGCACCCAGAGGAAACCCACACAGATAAGGACAGAACATGCAAACTCCATACAGACAAACAATGAGAGAAAACTGCACTGTGGAATAACAGTGGAAAGCATACATATGACAGAGTGAAGGCATTATAACAGCTGTCTGTGATACTTGCACAGGCTTACATGATCCATCTGCTGTGATCACATACCAGCTGGATAATAATGAAACAATGGCTTTTCCTGCTGACAAATGCTGCTAATTTGTCTTCTGGTGCCTTGATACTGCATGATACTGCATAAGTATAGTTTATAAATAACCTGAGCACGAGGAAAGTCAATACTTGCTTCATGCTGAGAGCTCCCTTATTTTGAAGGTTGGTACCTAGGGGAAAAATTCGAATAAGTAATTGGTTCTGAAAATAGAACCTGGCAAACAGTTTGATGCAGCTATGAACTGCAGGTTGAACGATATGGGTCAGGCCCCCAGTGTATATAAAAAGAACATTAGAACAAAAGAAATGAAGGATGTAGTGGCTTCGATAGCCACTGGCAGATAATAGTCTTGTTGGCCAGCAGGGAGCAGACCCCTTTGGTGGCAGCCATCCTGGTGAAATACACTCTTCCGACGCAGTGAACTTCACTCACATACAGGCATGTAACTTTTGGTCTATAGATCCTGTGACTAAGTCTTGTCTGTTACAAAAACATTGTGAAAAATCAATTGGGGTAAGCTAAAATAAAAAGGCAGAAATAATCTCCAAGTTAAAACATTCATTGGATTTCTATGAAGAATACCAGCTTACAGATCATAATATTTCTAAGTAGCTTTTCCACTGGATTAGTCTGGATAATTATTCCACTGGATAATGCCTGACACCAGACCCGTGAGAGGTTTGGCTGCTAGATAGAGCTTCTCACTTTCACTGCGATTTTGGTTGCTGCAACCATCTGAAAAACTCTGTGGAAGAATTTATATCAATGAGTACAGATCAGCAATATTTGAACATTTTAGACACAAAGGCCCAGATTTTCACCACGGCAGAGAGGCTTTCTACTGGGTCAATGGGTGAGCCTGGAAATCCACAGTCCCACCCTGCAATGGGGTGGGTAGAGTGGCATGGGTTTGCATAACAGATGTGAGCGGTCATGGTGTGGTGGAGAGAGGGAAGTAGGGGCATGGAGATGGCATGGAAGGATAAGAGATGAGTGTTGGAGAGCTGATTTTTGTTTTAATTTTTAAAATTGGCTCCTTTAAGGGGGTGATCTTTTGAGGGCCACCTAATCAGGCAGGACCTTAGGCAAAGGCTGTGCAGGAAGCTGAATCAATTGGGACCAAGAGCATAAAGAGCCTCAGTTGGACCAGGGAGGAGAATGGCACAATAGTTAGCACTGCTGCCTCATAGTGCCAAGGCCCCGGGTTCAATTCCTGGCTTGGGTCACTGTCTGTGTGGAGTTTGCATGCTCCCCCCGCATCGGCATGGGTTTCCTCTGGGTGCTCTGATTTCCTCCCACAGTATAAAGATGTGCGGATTAGGTTGATTGTGGTGATACGTGGTGTTACAGGAATGGGGCTTGGGTGGGATTGTGGTCAGTGCAGACTCGATGGGCTGAATGGCTCCTTCTGCACTATAGGGATTCTGAGATTCTATATGTATTGCAGTTCTGTATTATTGTTAACAAATCAATTATTGCTTGAAGCCAATGCATGTTGCCTTTGGAGTTACTACATTGATGACAATTAAAAACTTAATTAGTCATTGGGAGATTGCAGTGCACAGCTAGAGGGAGAGGAGGACAATGAGCGTTGAAGCTGCAAAGAGATGAGTAAATTCGTCACGTAAAAATGCCTTTAATTGAAAAAATTGAGCTGTTTGAGCCAGAAGTGAAAAACTTGGGGCAATATATCAAAAGGCTGTGTTCTTTTTATAGCTAATGAGAAAAAATGAAAGGGGATACTACTCACAGTCTGTGGCCCACAAACATACAGCCTAGTGAGGAGTCTAACATTGCCTGATGCTCCAGACACTTAGAATAAAGAACAGTACAGCACGGAAACAGGCCCTTCAGCCCACTAAGCCTGCGCCAATCAAGACCAGCCGTCTGTATTCCTCTATTCTCCGCCTGTTCATGTGTCTATCCAGATAAGTCTTAAATGTCGCTAACGTGTCTGCCTCAACCATCTCGCTTGGCAGTGCATTCCAAGCCCCCACCATCCTCTGTATAAAAAAACTTCCCGTGCACATCTCTACTGAACCTTTCCCCCCTTACCTTGAACACATGCCTTCTTTCAGTTGTCAGTTCTGCTCTGCCCTGGGAACAAGCTTCCAATTGTTCACCTTATCTATTCCCCTCATAATTTTATAAACTTTTATCAGGTTGCCCCTCAGCCTCCATTTTTCCAGGGAGAACAATTCCAGTTTATTCAATCTCTCCTCGTAGCTAATACCCTCCATTACCAGGCAACACCTTGTAAACCTTTTCTGTACTCCCTCCAAAGCCTTCATGTCCTTCTGATAGTGTGGTGGCCAAGATTGGACACAGTATTTCAAATGTGGCCTAACCAAGGTTTCCTGTAACTATAACATTATTTGCCAACTTTTATATACTATGCCCTGGCTGATGAAGGCAACCATACCATATGCTTTCTTCATCACCTTTTCCACCTGTGCTGCCACTTTTAAGGATCAATGGACCTTTACTTCCAGGTGTCTCTGTGTATCTTTCTCCTGATGATTCTGCCAATTATTTTATAGCTCCCACCTGAATTGGATTTTCTAAAATGCATCAACTCGCATTTGTCTGGAATAAATTCCATCTGCCATTTCTCCATCCAATTTTCCAGCCTATCTATATCCTACTGTATTCTCTGACAATCTTCATCATTATCTGCAACTCCAGCAATCTTAGTTTCATCCACAAACTTGCTAATCAGACCAACTACACTTTCTTCCAAGTAATTTATATATATTACAAACAGAGGCCCCAGCACTGATCCCTGCGGAACATGACTAGTTACAGGCTTCTATTTAGCAAAACACTCTTCCACCACTACTCTGTCTTCTATGGCCAAGCCAGTTCCAAATTCATCTAGCTAGTTCACCTTGACGCCATGTTATTTAACCTTTTGCCTGCCATGAGGGACATTGTCAAATGCTTCACTAAGGTCCATTTAGATAACATCTACAGCCCTTGCCTTGTCAATTATTTTTGTCAGCTCCTCAAAAAACTCAAATTAGGGGGATTAATTTTTGACTAGATAGTCTAAGATCATTTTAATTTCATTCTACAGTTTGGATGCTGGGGAGATTGCCTCCAGTTTTGTGGCCAATTGAGGGGGTTAGCAAAACACCATTAATTCTATGATGAGTTTCTTATTATTATTTAATACCATGCCAAATGCGACCTCAGGGGTTACGCCAGCTAAATTACTAATGGACCACTGCCTACAAACATGTTTGGATTTTGCTTTCTCAGATTTGGTGGGGAGGATGGTGGCTAGATAAGCCTCCCAGAAAGAAAACAATAACTCAATGAAAAGTGACAGAGTTTTTCAAGTTGATGATTTAGTTGTGGCCAGGAAATTTACTGTATGACCAACATGGGTAGCTGGCAAAATTGTGGAAAGACTGGGAATGGCCTGCGATGTTGTAGTAAAAGGTTGTCGTGTAAAAAAAACATACGACTTATTAGAGGAAGAGAATTGGACCCAATACAAGCAACCAGCAGGCATCTCCTACAGTGGACCTTTGTTCACCAGTTGCTGATTCGGGAATTCCTGTGGTTATTGTGGAGCTGAGGCAATCAGTGATTTCCAAAGCAGAAGTGGAAGAAGCTACTGAGGAGGATGTTGACTCTGGATTGTTGAGTTTACATTTTACATCTGCTGGTCCAGATTCTTTATTCACTGAAGGATCCAGAACTGAGCTGAAACATTCCTTCAGAGTCCTTCTCCAGACTGACTGATTTTGTAATAGGTTTTTTCCCTGGGGTGTCCTTGGTGTGCTGTTGCACCATTTATGCCTATATTTAATGATGTTCCTTTTGTTTCATTCATAGGCGGACTCAGAAGTTAGGGGAGGATGAATGTGGTTACATGGCCCCTTTAAGAGAGCGATCTTTTTGAGGGTCATGTGATCAGGCTGGACCCTATGGAGAAGTCATGCCAGGAGCTGAGCCAATTATGAGCAAGGGAGCGTGTCTTGGGTTGGGGAGGACCCTCAGTTGGAGCCAGAGAGGAGAAGAGAGTAGACATATGTCGACACAAATTAAATTCAGCACAGATCTAGAGCACAGAAACAGGCCTTCGACCCAGCCTGACAACTAGTGCCATAATTTTGGGAGTGGCAGGCTCGAATTCTAATCCAGCCTGTGCCAGCTGGAGCAAAAATCAAAACTGTGGCAGACACTTTTAACCGTTAAATTCATAGAACCAGGAATTCTCCTAATTTTGAACACCTGACCAACAGGGAAAATCTGCCCCAGAATTGAATTCCATGCAACTTTGCTCATCTATTTGTGTTTGGTTCCTGTTAAAAAGCAGGAGTTGTCAAAACCATAAGCTATTCAAAATCAAATTTTGCTGAACAATAAGCAGGAATGATAGGGGACTTTTAATCTCTGTTGATCTAGTGGAACAATGAAGGAGGAAGATGGTTTAACAATGTCAAAATCTGAAGACAGATAGAGAGTGAAGGGTGAGGAGGGATTACTGTCACAAAGAATATAATTTGTGACTTTGCTTAGGACCATTTCAGTTATAGATGGCAATGTTCTTTCTCATGAGTGAAAATGGACATTCTGAGGGGAAATGTAGAAGATGGTGGGACAACCTCCAGACCTTAAAATGTTGTAAATTCCAGTCTAAAAAGTTTGATGTTCGCCTGTAGTTTGTTTTAAATTGTTGTGGACATATTTTCTCAGTGATAGTAATTTAACTGTCAGGATCCATGGTGGTGAGAATTGCATATCTCTCACTTGGGAAAACATCATTACCTATCTAACACTGCCTGACTCATAGCTGCACTTCAGGTTGATTGATGTCTTAGGAAAATATAATTGACAATGATTTCACACGCTCTGATCCTAGCCACAATTTGTCATGTAAAAAAGAAGGGGTGGGGGAGGTGGTGGTGCGGGGCGGTGGGGGGGTGGGGAGGAGGGGGTGGAGAAGGGTGGGGGGGAGGGGAGATGTTGTGAAGTCGAAAAGTCCACCTAATACCTCTGGAAACCATTCCCCTAACCACCTGACCTCCTAAATAGCTATCCTTAGGCCAATCCTCTTTCTCTTGTATGTGCATATTAGATATAATACCTCCAAGGAGCTGACAATACCCAGCAGAAGACTGCACAGTGAGCGCTGCCTGACTGTGAGGTTGAGTGAAAACAGGGAGTTAGGTGAAACAGACAGCGAGAGTGCTGACTGATCAGTAAGTGTTACTCTTGACTCTCTGAAATGGACAGTGAGTTCGGACAGGTTTAAGGTGCTGGGGAGTAGTTACATGAGTATGATGGGTTGAGGGATATGGGCCAAATGCAGGCAGTTGGAAGTAGCTTAGGGGCTTAAAAAAAGGGCAGCATGGACAAGTTGGGCCAAAGGGCCTGTCTCCATGCTGTAAACCTCTATGACTCTATGACTCTATGTAGGGGTAAGTTTTTCACTCGGGGGTGGTGGGTGAGTGGAATCGGCTGCCATCGGTGGTAGGGGAGGCAAATTCGATAGGGTCTTTTAAGAGACTTCTGGATGAGTACATGGGACTTAATAGAATTGAGGGTTATAGGTAGGCTGACTAGGGAGGGATATGATCAGCGCAACTTGTGGGCCGAAGGGCCTGTTTGTGCTGTAGTTTTTCTATGTTCTATGTTCGAAAAACAACTTAAAAGTGACATCACAGGAGGGCTGTGATTTGACTGGCTAACAGGGAGCTGTACTAAATTTGAAAACGCATTTAAATTATTTGTTGGATATTGCATTGAGACTGAGGTAATAAGAAAATATATAATTTAAAAATTTAAATAAAAAAATTTAAAACCCTAACTAAAAACTAATTAAAATAGAGATGGAGGGTCAGGTGATTAGTTGTTCATGTATGACGTGGGAACTGGTGGACTTCATTGTGGTTCCCTGTGAGCATATAGTAAGTGTTTGTTGCTTGAGGAACTCTGACTAAGAGTCAGTGAGCTGGATCCTGAGCTTTGGACACTATAACACATGGGGAGTGTGTGTGGGGGACATACCTGGACACCAGGTATCCTTAGATTAAATACCTTGAATTTGGCCAGTGGACAGGGACAGGAGGGTGTGGCTGCGAGTGAGCCAGGTAGAGGGATCCAGGATGTAGGGTTACAGAAGCCTCAGTCCTTGAACTTGTCCAACAGGTTTGAGATTCTTGCTCTGTGCGTGGATGGGAATGGGTGTTGCAGGGAGGATGAGCAAACTGATCACAGCACAGGGAGCTGTTCAAGTGGGGGGAGAAAAAATAAATGTTGTTGTAATTGGAGATAGTATAGTTAAGGGCATTAACACTGTTCTCTGTAACCAGAATCAAGAATCCAGGTGCTCGGGTTTGGGATATCTCATCTGGGCTGCAGAGGAAATTGGAGTGGGAGGGTAAAGGCCCAATTGTTGTGGTGCACATAGGTACCAATGACATAGGTAGAATAGGAACAAAGGTTCTGCTATGGGAGTATGAATAGCTAAGAGCGAAATTTAAAAAGCAGAACCATAAAGATAATAATCTCTGGATTAATACCTGAGCCACGAGCTAATTGACACAGGATCAATAAGATTAAGGAGCTAAATACGTGGCTCAAAGATTGGTGTGGGAGGAATGGGTTTGAATTCATGGGATGTTGTCACCAGTATCGGGGAAGAGGAGGTCTGTTCCAATGAGATGGCCTTCATCTGAATCGTGCTGGGACCAGAGTCCTGGCAATTTATATAACTAGGGCTGTAGATAGGGCTTTAAACTAAATAGTTGCGGGCGTGGGGTGGGGTTGGTAGGATTCAGTTGTATGGAGAATTAGAAAATCAAAGTTAAAGGAGAAGGTAGAAATGCAGGTTAATGGAGCTGAGGGCTCAGGAGAGGTTAATAAAGTTTCCAGACCATGTAGTAGAACAGAGAGTATAGAAGGTAACCTTAGGTAGAACAAAAAAGGTGATGTATGAGAAGGGAGGTAGTCAATACAGGACTGAGGATGTTGTACCTAAACGTGCGCAGTGTACGGAACAAGATAAATGAGTTTGTTGCGTACATTGAAACTGGCTGGTACGATGTTATGGGCATCACAGAGATGCAAGGAGATCAGGGCTGGGATCTAAATATCCAAGGATGTGTGTCCTATTGAAAGGACAGGCAGATAACAAAGAACAAAGAACAGCACAGCACAGGAAACAGGCCCTTCGGCCCTACGAGCCCGTGCCACCCATTTTAACAGTCAGTGAGTGCCTGATTCAAGTCTTTCGTTGATCGTCGACGTTTTTGTCTGCCTGTAGTGGACTCCACAATAAAGGGGTGCAAATTTAGGGAATTATATGTGTGCCAGATTAAGGGAGATCCAATTCAAGGACAATTTATTGACACCAATCAGCTTAAAAAGCACGTTTTTGGGATGTGGGAGGAAACTGGAGCGTCCGGAGAAAACCCACGCAAGCACAGGGAGAATGTGCAAACTCCCACAGACATTGATCCAAGCTGGAGATCCGACCTGGGTCCCTGTAACTGCACAGCAGACAGTGATAGTCACTGAGCTGTCGTGTTGTCCGTCAATTGGTCCAGTTTAAGCATACACTAACGGACGTGAAGCACTAGGCAACTCTCGAAGCAACATCCAAGAGCAACCCTCGCACGACCCACCGCGTGTATGCCCCTTGTTGGCCAACAAGATGGACCGAATCACCTGTGGATGTAGAAAGGAGACATCAATAAACATCAATTGACATACAACAGTCTATACAGACATTAATAGAAGATCCCCAATAGCTTCAACGTAAGTGACAAGGTGAGCCTTAAAATTTGTTGGATGGCCAATAGGAATCTATTAATTCCCAGGAACGTCCTGAGGTTCTTGATCTTCAACTAGAACATCCTTTTGTATCCCTCCATCTCCTGTCTGCTCATGTGCCTATCTAGGTAAGTCTTAAACAACCCTGGCGTGTCTGCCTCCACCACCCTATTTGGCAGTGCATTTCAGGCCCCCACAACACTCTGTGTAAAAAACATCCCTCTAACACCTGAGTTATACCGCGCCCCTCTCACCTTGAGCCAGTGACCCCTCGTGATTTTCGCATCCAACCTGGGAAAAAGCTTCCCACTGTTCACTCTATCTATACCCTTCATAATCTTATACACCACTATTAGATCTCCCCTCATTCTCCGTCTTTTCAGGGAGAACAACCTCAGTTTGCCCAATCTCTCCTCAAAGCTAAGACCCTCCATACCAGGCAGCATCCTGGTAAACCTCCTCTGCACCCTCTCAAAGGCCTCCACGTCCTTCCGGTAGTGCGGTGACCAGAACTGGATGCAGTACTCTAAATGTGGTCTAACCAACATTCTACACAACTGCAACATTAGACGCCAGCTTTTATACTCTATACCCCTTCCTATAAAGGCAAGCGTATTATAAGCTTTCTTCATCACCTTCTCCACCTGTGCTGCCACCTTCAAGGACTTGTGAACTTGCACACCTAGGTCCCTTTGTGTTTCTATACTCTTAATGGTCCTACCATTTATTGTATAACTCCCCCCTACATTATTTCGTCCAAAATGCATCACCTATGGGCAAAGAGGATGGGGTTGCATTGTTAGTAAGGAATGAAGTTAAATTGACAGCAAGAAGTGATATAGGATCAGAAGGTATAGAATCCCTGTAGGTAAAGTTGAGAGTGGGGATAAAGGGATCCTTTTCAGGATGGCAGTTGGTGACTAGTGGTATGCCTCAGAGGTCAGTGCTGGACCACAATTTTTCACAATATACATTAACGATTTGGAGGAAGGAACTGAAGGCACTGTTGCTAAGTTTTCAGATGATACAAAGATATATAGAGAGACAGGTAGTATTGAGGAAGCAGGGGGGCCTCAGAAGGTTAGGCGAGTGGGCAAAGAAGTGGCAGATGGATTGGAATGTGTGAAAAAGTGTGAGGTTATGCACTTTGGAAGGAGGAATGGAGGCATAGACTATTTTTTAAATGGGAAAATGCTTAGGAAATCAGAAGCACAAAGGGACTTGGAAGTCATTGTTCAAGGTTCTCTTAAGGTTAACGTGCAGGTTCAATCGGCAGTAAGGAAGGCAAATGCAATGTTAGCATTCATGTTGAGTGGGCTAGAATGCAAGAGCAGGGATGTACTTCTGAGGCTGTATAAGGCTCTGGTCAGACCCCATTTGGGGTATTGTGAGTAGTTTTGGGCCCCATATCTAAGGAAGGATGTGCTGGCTTTGGAAAAGTCCAGACGAGGTTCACAAGAACGATCCCTGGAATGAAGAACTTGTCATATGAAGAAAAGTTAAGGACTTTGGTTCTGTACTTGTTGGAGTTTAGAAAGATGAGGGGGAATCTTATTGAAACTTAGAGAATACAGCGACTCCTGGATAGAGTGCACATGGAGAGGATGTTTCCACTAGTAGGAAGAACTAGAACCAGAGGACACAACCTCAGGCTAAAGGGAAGATCTTTTAAAACAGAGATGAGGAGGAATTTCGTCAGCCAGAGAGTGGTGAATCTGTGGAACTTTTTGCTGCAGAAGGCTGTGGAGACCAGGTCATTGAGTGTCTTTAAGACAAACATAGATAGGTTATTGATTAATAAGGGGATTAGGGGTTATGGGGAAAAGGCAGGAGAATGGGGATGAGAAAAATATAGCCATGATTGATTGGCGGAGCAGACTTGATGGGCTGAGTGGCCGAATTCTGCTCCTATGTCTTATGGTCTTGGAACAGTGCTGCAACAATACAGAGATGGATATCTTTCCTTGCATGTTCATGTAATGCTGATTTGGCACCAATGTTGCTAACCAAGTCTGGACAAGGATCAGGATGACAGTGATTGTGAACTTTTATGTGCTGGCTCCTTCCAAGCTTCTGCTGGGGAGTGATAATCCATACAAAGTCCGTGGAGAATAACGGATTGCTGTCCCTGTGGAGGCTCACTGAGTATGAATTCCCCTAGTAACAGGCAACTGTAATCAGCACCATGCCAATTTGGAAATCTTAGCCCCGGAGACTCACAGAGACTGTGGCACCTGCGAGACAGCCTCTGCTGATGTCTCGCAAGGGCTGTTCTGCTGGGAGAATCACCCCTAAAATCTCTCAATTTGCACTGCTCTGTTGCATAAATAATCCAGGCAATGAGTTGCCCTCTACAAAATGTTACAGAATGGCACTTTCCAAGCTCCAGGACTACATGCTGAGGGACACACTCAAGCTTGGGGCTGCCGCTGCCAAGGCGCAATGGGGAAAGGCCGTTGTGAAAGGTCTTTTAGCCAATGTTCACCGAGGGGCTAATAATTGGGTAAAAACTTTGAAACTGTGTGCTTAATTCTAACTGTGTGTAACATTGCTGAAGCACCGCTGAGTGCAGCATGACCAAAGTATTTAGTTTGTAAAAAATTTTACTCTCTATAATGAAAACATTGAAGTATATGTAATGTTCTCATTACTGAACTGAAGCACCTTAGAGTGCATCCTGATCTCTGGAGAAAATGTAAATTTCATCGTACTTCACTGTTACAATAACTTGACATGTTTCACAATTTGTCTATCAAATTTGGCATGAGTAAACTATATTTTTGCAAAATAAATTAAGCAACGTTACTGAGATTCTCAGGATCTATCCCCACCCTTTCCCTTGTGCCAGAGAGAAGCGGATGGAGTGAGCACAAGGGTTTGCCAGGACTGCAGCTTTTCCCTCAGTGCAGGGTCACCATTGATTGCCACGTACTGCTTTGTGTGCACCTCATGTCAGCTCTGCCCTGCATCTGAACCAAAAAGGATTCCACTTCTACAACTGGTATTGAGCACAGGTAGTGTATCACGCAGGCCAGTGTTCAGATTAACAACTGGAGTCGCAATGCACCCATTCTGCAGTAATATTTAAATCACCATGGAAACAAGCAGCCGGTTGTTTGAGAGAAGGGTAACCGCTGACAACATAGCTCAGACTCCAGTCGGCAAGAAACACAGACGTGCTTGCACATCAGGCATGCAATGAGATCCAGGTGTCTCAAAAATGTGATACAGCAGATTGCTGGCAGCCTGAAGTAATAATTTGCTGCCTGGGCAAATCCCACAATACCCAGATGTGCAGTTTCAAGGTTTGTCATGTGCCACATGCTTCTTGCCATCACAAGAGAACATCCCTTGACACAATCTATCAGGTAAGAAGTTGAGGAGCAGAAGCACAAAGGGGAGGGGAAGAAGATTGATGAGGAGAAAGTTTAAGAGGAGGCAGGGAAGAGGAAAAAGAGAGAGGGAGACTTCAACCTTCACCAATTCCACCCCCCCTCCCTTATTTCCAACATGGTTCTTCTTCTTCTCGAGTTCTCTGCCTGAAGGCAGGTCTGACCCACATCATCATGAACACCAAGTCTAGGGCAGGAAGGTAGGTCCCAAATTCATGCCAGCCAAAAATGAGGATTGAACCCCATGTTCTTTGCACCAATCTGATCCACACTGTTCATCCAGCCAACTGAACTAATCAGCCTCCCAAAGGAGTCCTAATTGTTTTGGCAACATCCACTTTCATACTCATGTTGTAATTTGGAGCAATGGAGAGTGATAGTAAGTAGTAGGTAGAGGTCCAACTTTCTATCCATCACATGTCTGACTAATAAAGAACAAAGGACAGAGAACAAAAAACAATACAGCACAAGAAACAGGCCCTTCGGCCCTCCAAGCCTGCACCTCTCATTGGTCCAACTAGACCATTCATTTGTATCCCTCCATTTCCAGTCAATTCATGTGACTATCCAGATAAGTCTTAAACGATCCTAGCGTGTCCGCCTCCACCACCCTGCTTGGCATTCCAGGCCCCCACCACCATCTGTGTAAAATACGTCCCTCTGATATCTGAGTTAAACCTCGCCCCTCTCACCGTGAACCTGTGACCCCTTGTGTTCGTCACCTCCAACCTGGGAAAAATCTTCCCACTGTTCATCCTTTTTATGCCCTTCATAATTTTATACACCGCTATTAATTCTCCCCTCATTCTCCGTCTGTAACATCAGACACCCATTTTTATATTCTATGTCCCGTCCTATAAAGGCAAGTATGCCATATGCCTTCTTCACCACCTTCTCCACCTGTGATGCCACCTTCAAGGATCTGTGGACTTGCACACCCAGGTCTCTCTGTGTGTCTATACTCTTGATGGTTCTGCCATTTATTGTACAGTTCCCCCCTACATTAGTTCTACCAAAATGCATCACTTCGCATTTATCTGGATTAAATTCCATCTGCCATTTCTCCACCCAATTTTCCAGCCTGTCTATATCCTGCTGTATTCTCTGACAATGTTCATCGCTATCCGCAAGTCCAGCCATCTTTGTGTCGTCCGCAAACTTACTGATTCACACCAGTTACATCTTCTTCCAAATCATTTATATATATCACAAAAGCAGAGGTCCCAGTACAGAGCCCTGCAGAACACCACTAGTCACAGACCTCCAGCCAGAAAAAGACCCTTCCACTGTTACCCTCTGTCTTCTGTGGCTAAGCCAGTTCTCCACCTATCTAGCCACCTCTCCTTTTATCCCATGAGATTTAACCTTTTGCACCAACCTGACATGAGGGACTTTGTCAAACGCTTTACTAAAATCCATATAGACGACATCCATGGTCCTTCCTTTGCCAACCGTTTTTGTCACCTCCTCAAAAAACTCCACCAAATTTGTGAGGCATGACCTCCCTCTTACAAAGCCGTGCTGTCTATCGTTAACGAGATTACTCCATTCTAAATGTGCATACATCCTATCTCTAAGAATCCTCTCCAACAATTTCCCTACCACGGACATCAAGCTCACCGGCCTATAATTACCCAGGTTATCCTTGCTACCCTTCTTAAATAACGGTACCACATTTGTTATCCTCCAATCTTACCACCTGCCATTGATGTATATTAGAAGGATTTACAAGTGGATGCCTGTTTGGCTATGTTGTGAATGCATCTTCTTGGCTACCAAGTCTGCGAGTAGGCTTTGAACCTGAAGCTTTTGATGCAGAGGCATGGACACTATCCATGTGCCACAAGATCTTCCCTTAACATATGGACAAATAATTAATGAGCAATACTAGAAAGTTTAACCCCAGTTAGCCATTTACGATTAGTGCCACTTTCTTTACCTTCCCCCTGTCACTCACCATCAAATTGCCCAGTTCCCCATAATGTAAAATTTGTGGTCGTGCATACAAAAATAATGCAATCACCCTTATGTATTTCTCTAATCCTTCTATTGTGTGCCTTTGCCTGTTCAGATGCTCCTACTAGATGGTTTCATGCCAACAAGCTGAGATGACAGCACTGTAGTTTGAGTTTCCACTGCAGGGCTTGACAGTTGGTGGCCTTTGATTGTGTTGCAATGGAAATGGAGACATGGTCTAGCAGGTATTGTGCCTGCAGAAATGTTGCTACCCTTTCCATATTGAAAATAACGTCTCCAAGCTCTACACAAAGCCATCTATCAAGATTATGCCAGGACTTCTCCACGCTCCTTAACATTGAACACAGACTTTCTAAAGTTCTTCCCAATGCAGCAAGTGTATACCTTTATCAGCCTTATTCTGTAGACTGGCCCATTAAAGTCAGCATTATTGTTCTCTGCAGCGGAGCTCATTTGCAAACTTACACTCCAGTGAACTGACTTTTGTACTATTCCCTCCTACCCTGATTGCAGCATATTTGTGCTTGGTGCCTCATCACATGTAGATCCCATCCATATTCTCTCTCTGAAATTACATGCAGGTGCCAATATCTGGTGGCTGCAACAGTGAAACTGAGTGATGATGTGTCTTCATCACTGTCGCCTGGCTTTTCCTTCACTAGATGGGTAGGTTACAGTTCTTCCTTACCCAAAAGGAAAATGCTGCAAGTTGATGGTTGTGATGAGACATTACCATAAGCAAGGTGAAGGAATTGCAGATGAGGTTGGCCACATCTTAATCCTCTTTCTCTCATCCTATTTCATGCTCATCACACCATGTTGCAAATCAGAAGAGATGGTGTGATGAGCATGAAATAGGATGAGAGAAGGAGGATTAAGATGTAGCCAACCTCATTTGCAATTCCTTCAACTTGCTTATGGTAATGTCACTGTGCTCATACAATTGTAGAATCCCTACAATACAGAAGGAAACCGTTCAGTCCATTGAGTCTGCACTGACTCTGAGAGTATTGTATCTAGGCCCTCTCGCCTGCCCTATCCCCTTAACCCCATGCATTTACATGGCTAATCCATCTAACCTACATATCTTGGGACACTAAGGGGCAATTTAGCTTCGCCAATGCATCAGGTTCACTAGGCTGATACCGGAGTTGAGGGGGTTGAGCTATGAGGAGAGGCTGAATAAACTAGGCTTGTACTCATTAGAGTTTAGAAGAATGAGGGGAGATCTCATTGAGACGTATCAGATAATGAATGGGATGAATAGGATAGAGGTGGAGAGGCTCTTCCCGCTCAGAAAGGACAGTAGGACTAGAGGGCACAGCCTCAAGATAAGGGGGGGACACAGTTTAGAACGGAGTTGAGGAGGAACTTCTTCACTCAAAGGGTGATGAATCTCTGGAATTCTCTGCCCGTTGAAGTGGTGGAGGCTGCCTCGCTAAATATATTTACGACGTGGGTAGATAGGTTTTTGATAGGCAAGGGGATTAAGGGTTATGGGGAGAAGGCGGGAAAGTGGAACTGAGCCATGTCAGATCAGCCATGATCTTATTGAATGGCGGGGCAGGCTCGAGGGGCTAGATGGCTCCTATTTCTTATGTTTCTTATGTTTTCTTATGTATCAAACCCGCACACTTTTGGAATGTGGGAGGAAACCAGAGCATCCAGAGGAAATCCATGCAGAAATGAGGAGAACATGCAAACGCCACACAGATAGTCACCCAAGGCTGGAATTGAATTCAGGTCCCTGGTGCTGTGAGGCAGCAGTGCTAGGTGTTGTGAGACTGTAGTGCTAACCACTGGGTCAAAATCTGGAACTGTCTCCCTAACAGCACAGAGGGTGTACCTTCACCACATGCACTACAGCGATTCATGAAGGCAGTTCAATACCATCTTCTCAAGGGCAACTAGGGGGTGAGCAATAAATGTTGGCCTAGCCAGCCATACCCACATTCCATAAATATGAAATTAAAAAAAATTGAAATGAGTCTTGAGCTTAAAAAATGTGAGGCCACCTTCTGTGGTGAAGCTGAGAAAAGATAACAAGACATCCCTAAGGAAGTGTGAAAAGAGAAAGACACTGAAGTGCTGGAATTTAATCACATGTAATCCTATCCAGGCAATAGGGAACCGTTAGCCAGCGGAATATACAACCAACAGACACTCAACCCCATTGTAAAGGTCAGAAGAGCCCCATCTCATATTGATTTCTACTGTTTTCAAATGTGCCAAAGATTTCTGAGATGAAACATCGAAATGTGATTATTTGCAATTTTGTTTGTTTGTACAAAATACTAAAATTGTTCGACATAGCAACTCCATGATTCATTTTCTTAATTGAAAGGACACATGGATCCTAAATGAATGGTAATTTCTCTTGCATGCAACTCGAGTCTGCTCTGTGCATTTTTGTTTATTGTTTTCCCATTACTCCCCTTTTTACCCTGGAGACTGTTGACTTGATATATTTTTTCTTTCCATCATATAGTAGAGCAGCCCTCCTTTTAAATGTGCCAGGTACTGCCTAGAATCTCACCCTTCACTCTTTTAAAGCCACACAAATTAAACTTTTCTTGCTTGGTTTTCCTGCAGTGGCACTTCAACCTTTAATCCTGTTGTTGTTTTTCCCTAGCCTACTAATATTTGAGGGGCCACAATGTCTTTTTTTTCTATATTAGGGTCTATTCTTGATTAAACAAAATCTTGATGCATCACTAATTTTATTTTTGTCATGTCCTAGCTATGTTCAGGGTTGTGAATTTGAAACAAGAAAAGATGTGGTTTGCATATATAGATTCTAACTTAAAACATTTATTAGAGGATCTCTTGCCTGTACTAAGTCGACACTGAAACTAAACAGGAACCTGTGAAACACCCTTATGACATCATCAGCAAATCATGTGATCAGCTCTTAAAGCAATCATGCAACTACTTAAATATATAACACTTCTAACCATATGTTCTTTTAACTTTTATTTGGACTCTAAATGTTCTTACTTCTGAAACCTACATGTGTATTGGTGTGTGGCATCATGCCTTTTAGTATTTTTCTCAGGTTTATTGGTTAATAAACTTGCACTTTGATACAAAAAAGAATGTGATTGACTCTTCATTGTTCACTGCATAGATACTAAAAAATACATCTTTATTTGGAAAAGGCATCCACAGGGAAAATAAATTTAAAGGCCTCTGTTGTGACCAATTGAGGAGGCTGAATAGAGGGGAGATAGTTCACTCCTTCTCACCTGGTCATAACACATCGCATTCATGTCATCGGAGATGTACTTCTGATAATGACTATCTCTTACTACTTCCTTCTAAACAAGTGCATGGTGGGCCTTCTGCTTCCTGAGGGCATTGGACATCCTTTCTCTGTTTCATTTCTTCAGCCAAGATGTCCAATTCAGTATTTAAAAACATCTGTAGCCATGGTCTCTGATGGTCAGCTGTTCTTCACTCTATCCCAGGTCAACTTTACTCCCTATGCTCATTCCAACCACAACAGACCTCACCTTTCAGAGACACAGGCTAGCTTTAAGTATTGCTAGACTCCCATGATACCAGGCCCTCTGCTAATATAATGAACAGGGTGGGGAATGGAGTTTGCGTACAGCAATCAATATAATAAATTGGCCTCCGCCCCACAATTAATTGTGCATTACAATTGCTGTGCCTTTTTTGTGTTGTCTAACTCATTTAACCCCTTCTATTTCTGACCTCCAAACCTTTAATTTCAAAAGTCTATCTCCTATTTTATGCACTCTTATTTTTAAGTCTAATCTCTGAAGGTTAAACGTTGGCGCATTGGAAAACCTCCCTGTCCTTCATCCAGTACAATAGGATCTTTTACATCCACCAGTGAGAGTTGATTGGGACTCAGTTTAATATACCATTGAAAATACAGGACTCCCTCAGCACTGCACAATTGTGTTGGTCCATAAAAGTGGCCTCGCCTTGGCATGATGTTCTACGCAATCTTCCAACTCAAAGGCAGGAGCACTGAATGACTATTGGGATAACCTGGAAATGGCAACCCAAGTAGCTACCTCAACAAATTTTCGATACTATAACTTGTGAATAAAATAATATGGTATGGATGCTAAAACACCACAAAATGGTGGACAGTTGAGCTGATTATTGGCGGGGTGCCAACTGAAAATGAGCCTTGTTACAGCATGTCTTGGTAGTCCTTCCAATCAAACAATCAGGAGGTTAACCTCCATAGGCATTCTCCTGCTCATCTGCCTCACTTGACAAAACCAACTGCAAAAAAACCCCCATAAACACCATTTTACAGGATTTCCACTAACTTCCCACCCAAGTTACAGTAGATGAAATCCCACATGAATTCACTGCCCATGTTTCCTAATTAGATTTTGGCTGGGATAATTGAGCTTTTATTATCTGGCTTATTCTGAGAATGTTTTTTTTGTGTATTTGGAAAGAGACCGCTTCAAGAAAACTTAAAATATCCACACAAAACGTTTTTATTCCAACAACCGCTCTGTTTAACATGTCTGATCTAGTTTAGCACACCTGGGACTTCTTAATGTGAATAAAACCAGATGTGCAATGACATGAATTCCACAAAGAAACAGAGACACAAAAAGGTTATACTTAGTTAAATAACATATGCAATTTAATGTATGTGCAAGGTCAAATAACTTAAGTTTTAAATGTCAAGAACTCCGGAAACAAGAAATTTCCACAAGGTGTTCATGGATGATTCTAGATAAATAGGGTCTTATTCAATATAGTGGGGATAAATTTGCTTCATGTAGAACTGCTCCAATAAGCAGACTCATGCTTGTTCATCTGGCAGAGTTGTGAATAGTTGCTTTCTGTCATTAGTATCACCGAGGAGTGCCACATGGGTAGCACAAGTTCCAGAAAGGGTTAACCTGCTTTGAAGTCTTTAGTGCGAGCATCTCAAGGATGTTATTATGTGGAGATAATCAAGCTTCTTGCCTTCTTCCAACCTTTTCTCCACCCATTTAGTTACAGATCTCTCAAGAAAACCTGTGCAACTGTCTTATGCCCTCAGTGCCTATCAGACAGTGCCTCCTGGCAGTTCTAAGTGCCATCAGCAAGTTGATGGATGCATCAAGAAACCTAATTTTTCACTGATGTCCTCCAGGCTTTTGCCATGTTGAAGAAAAAATGCTGCAGGCCTTTAATTCCTTGCGGAGTTTTTAAGATTGTGCCAAAATAGTATCTCTGTCTTTCCTAGAAGCAATCAGTCAAAAAAGTGTGTTTTCTGTTTTCCAAGCGACCCTCTATGACTAATATAGGTTCCACAAATTTAGTTGCTGATATTGGCAAATATTAGGGTCACCCCACAGCAACCAAACAGGAGAAGAATCTAATCTAGCCGTCAGGCAGCATCTGTGGAGAGATAGAAGTTGATGAGCTAGAAAGTCAATGCCATCATTCTCTCGCCACAGATATCCAACCGACTTGAGTCATTTCAATATTTTTTGCTTTTATTTCAGATTTGCAGCATGTTGCTTTTTGTTCTGCAATGTATTTCTCTGATTATTAAATTAAACCACCAGCTACATCTCAAGGACAGGACAATGACAGAAGAATGAAACCCGTTCCACTCACGAGCCTCTGAGAATGTCTGCGATAAACATTTCTGGTCCATTATTTTCATTTGCTTCGATAGCCAACAGTGCCACCTCCTGATGGAACAAAATAAAATGCAGAATATCGACCACTGGCTGGGTGTTCATTTATATTTATTGACCTGATTTTGATCTGGGGTGAAGATCTGCAAGGCTTCTCCAGCTTGCCTGCTATAACTTTGACAGAAAAGCAATAGAAATCTTGGAAATAGGCATATTCCAACAATAAGTGGATAAGCAGAATACATGTGGAAATTCATGCTCAGCAGTGGATCTTCTAGGGTTTTGGAAAGAGCAAATTAGAATATTTGGCTCTGTTACCTCTTCACAATCCTCAAATGGCTGCTTCTTTGTTTTTCTTCTGCTTTTTATTCACTTTCTTTTCAATTCTGCTTTTCTATTTCTCTCATTTATTTATATTTCTTTTTGTCTTCTTCAAAAACATAGCAGCATAGAAGAAAGGAGCAGGGGGATGCCATTTGGCCCTTTTGAGTCTGCTCCGCCCTTCATTACAATCAAGGCTGATCATCTAACTCAATAGCCTAATTTGCTTTTTCCCCATAAACTTTGATCCCATTTGCCCCGTGTGTTATTTCCAGCTACCGCTAGAGTACATTCAATGTTTGGCATCAAATACTTCCTGTGGTGATGAATTCCAGAGGCTCACCACTCTGTGGGTGAAGAAATGTCTCCTCACCTCTCTCTTAAATGGTCTATCCTGAATCTTCAGACTGTGATCCCTGGGCCTGGACTCCCCCTCCATCAGGAATATCCTCTCTGCATCTATTCTGTCTAGATCTGTTTGAATTTTATAAGTCTCTATGAGATCCCCTCTCATTTATCTGAACTCCAGCAAAAACAATCCTAACCTAGTCAATCTCTCCTCATACATCAATCCCACCATCCCTGGAATCAGCTTGGTAAACCTTTGGTTTCTCTTTTTCTGTATTTTCTTTATTTTTGGGTTAGCAGTAGATGGGTAATGTGCCAATGTCAGGAAAGGGAGCTGCAGTTGGCTGCAACCCATACCTTTTGGGCATAGGTGTAAAGTACCTAGTACACAAGATAGTATCTATCCAAAGCTATGAGTCAGTCGGTTATGGGTGGAGGCAGACTTTTGACTGGGGATGCAGACCTGCTTTGGTCACAGGAGCAGAGCTGGTGAAAAGCCAATGCAGGAAAGAATCGGAAAAAGCTTGCAGGATGGTTTTGGGTTGCAGGTCAGAAGAGAGATTGGGTTGGGTAAGACAGCTCCCAAATCAACAACTCTTTCCCCTGCTCCATAAACAATCTCCTCTTTATCCTGTCTCCTACTATTTGACTCATTTCCTCTCTTTCTTCTCCTTGCCTATTACCTATATTCTCAGCTTCCTTTAAAAAACAATCTGCCAACTACACAGTTCAATGAGAAGAAACCAGTGAAGAGAAGAAATAACAACACAAATCGGAATGTAAAGAGACGGGAACGGGAAGGTGAGTGTAAGTGATGTTGAGGCTCGAGATTCAAAGGTTATGGATGATGAAATAAAACAATAAATATCTGAGTTCCAAGCTTCAAGGCAAATGAGAATATGTGAGGAGGGTGGCAAACAGAAGGGTTGAAATGAAGTTAAGTGGCCTCAGGGCATTGCCAAGCGAGGATTGAGGATTTAACATAGAAGGCAGCAGAGTAAAGATTGGAGACCAGCAGAGCAAAGACAAGGAGGTCACATCTTTGAATGTTGCAAGCTATAACTAAAGGGTGAGGTAAAAGCTTTACATTCATTAAAGTTCTTACATTTAGCGAGAGTTTCAACATTTTTAACATGCTATATTGCTAAGTTAGGGGGTAGTGGAGATAATTTTGACTTTGGGCAACAATGTAAAATGGGTAGTATTAGATCAACAGCATAGTATCAAGATCAGGAGAGAGGTATGACAGGTAGCTGATGGAATGTTGCCCATTATACACTGTCAGTCAAAGCCAAAATTATCTCAACTATGTTTTATAAGGAATTAAATATGGCAACCAGAATCAGTGAAAGCAATTCTGGTAAAACACGCAGTACAAATTAGATTTTTGGTTTCTCACACTATCTTATCAGCTCACCACACTTACCACAGTATGCTGGTAAGATCGAGCCCCATATATCAACATGAGATCTGGTTGTTGCTCTGTAGATGATCCTAACAAGTTGGCACAGGTCACCATTTGTGCCATATGATCGGTTTATAAATCCTCTTCTTCCAAACGTATTAGGTAAGGGGTAAAAATTGGAAATACAAGAAACACTCATTGGAAAATGGAGTGGCAGTAATGGTGGTGGGGCATTTCTTTTATTCTGATTGGTCCAAACACTGAAGTCCCAAGAAAAATAAACTAAAAGCAAGGGAATAGTTTAAAAATGCTTAAATGAATCTTCTTAGCAGCCTCACAACAGTAGTTAGAGTCATAGAGTCATAGATGGTCGTAGAAGTTTACGTTTGGAAACAGGCCCTTTGACTCAACTTGTCCATGCCACCCTTTTTTTTAATGACTAAGCTAATCCCAATCGACAGCATTTGGCCCATATAACCTTGATAGCCATCTCACCCATGAAACTGTCTAAATATTTTTTAAAAGACAAAATTGTACCCGCCTACACTACTACCTCTGGTAGGTTGTTCCAGACACTCACCTCCGTCAATGTAAAAAAATTGCCCTTCTGGACCCTTTTGTATCTCTCCCATCTCACCTTAAACCTATGCTCTCTAGCTTTAGACTCCCCTACTTTTGGGAAAAGATATTGACTATCTCACTGATCTACGCCCCTCATCATTTTATAGACTTCTACAAGATCACCCCTAAGCTTCCTACAGTCCAGAGAAAAAAGTCCCAGTCTATCCAGTCTTTCCTCATAACTCAAACTATCAAGTCCTGTTAACATCCTAGTAAATCTTTTCTGCACTTTTCCTAGTTTAGTTGGCAGGGGGTGAGATCCTGAGAGAAGGTTCAGCCAGGGGAAATGCACAGCCAAAATTAGGAGAGAGAGAGCAAATGAGTCAGAAAGGCATTGAAGTTAAAGCACAAAGGATCTTTGAAAAATTGGATAGTATTTATTTTAATGCAAGGAGTATGATAAAGAAGGCAGATGAGTTAAGGGCACAGATTAAAATAGGGGGTACGATATCATTGCTGTCTCTGAGACATGGTTGAGAGAATAGCAGCTCACTATTTCAGGATGTATATATTTCAAGTGAGACAGGGAAGGAGCTAAGAGGGAGAGCTGCAACTTTGAACAGGGAATCAATTACAGCAGGGAGGAGGTACAATATCTTAGAAGGTTTTTCAAATGAAGCTATATGGGTAAAACTTTAAAACTTAAAAACTAAAAAGGAGCATTCACATTGCAGGGAGAGTTCTATAGGCCCCCTAACAGAGAGGGATGTAGGAGAGCAGATACGTAGGCAAGTTTCAGAGAGGAGTTAAAGTAATGGAGTATTGACAGTGAGGGATATCAACTTCCCCAACATTAATAGGAGTAATTAAAGTGTGAAAGATTTAGAGGGACTGCAATTCTCAAAATGTATCCAGGAAAACATTTTAAGCCAGGACATAAAGATCCTACAAGAGAGGGGTTGTCCTGGGTTTAATTTTATGTAATAAAGCTGAGCAAGTAATTGAACTATCAGCTGGGGAGCAATTTGCAGACAGCAATCTTATCTCCTTTCGTTTGGCACTGCCCAAGGGAAAAGTGGCAATGTTCAGGGAGCGCCTTCACACTTCCCACCGGGCATTGGGCAGTGTCAAGGGAACAGGACCGGGAACGGGGCAGGACCTATAGGAGGACAGGGCCTCTGGGGGGATATTGGTGGGTGTAGTGGGGTCCTGCTGCAACGCTGCACTGGGATCAGTGACAGAGAGAGGATGGCCAACAATTGGGACTTGCCATCGAGATGGGCTGATGCGTTGGGGGGGGGGGGGGGGGGGTGGTGTCAGCCTGCTGGGTATGTCAGGGCTGCGGGGGGGAGGGGGGGGGAGCTGCAGACTTGAGAGATCAGGACTGCCAGTGGGGAGATCGAGGCTTTGTTGGGGTGGGGTGCGGGGCGGGGGGGAAGGTGGTGGTGGTGGTGGTGCAGGGAGGGACGGTATTGGGGTTGGCCCAGACATGTCTGGAATACCAGCAATCGAGCTGTGGGGGGTGGGAGGAGTGGGGGGGGGGTGTGGTTGGAATTGGCGGGGCAGCGTTGAAGGTCACTATGCAGTCCAGTGGTCAAGCTGGCCGGCGATCGGGTGGCTGGCAATACAGTCTCAGTAATGATAGATTGGCTCATGCGCAATGGTCCACTCAGCACTATGCTGCTGGCCTCATCAGTGGGAATAGCTCCACCCACTGATTTTTAGCATGATTCATGCTAGGGCAGTCTGTGATGCACAGAGTGTAGGAGATTCATTTTGAAACTCTCGTTGAAAAAAAGATTGGGATTTGCTCCAGTTTTAATGTGAATTCGACACTTTCCATTTTTTGGGAAAATCCCACCCCAATACTGAGAGTTATCACCTCTGGTAAGTGAAGAATAAAATAAAATATAAAATATTGAGGGGCATACATCAACTAGATAGTCAATATCTTTTCCCAGAGGTAGGGGAGTCTAAAACTAGACGGCGTAGGTTTAAAGTGCGAGATATAAGAGAGTCCAGAAGAGCAATTTTTTCACACAAAGAATAGTGAGTGTCCGGAACAAGCTGCCAGAGGTTGTAGTCGAGACAGGTACAATTATGTCTTTTAAGAAGCATTTAGGCACTTTCATGAATAAGTTGGGTAAAGAGGGATATGGGCCAAATGCAGGCAATTGGGACCAGCATAGGGGTTAAAAAAAGGCAGCATGGATAAGTTGGGCCAAAGGGCCTGTTTTCATGCTGTAAACTTCTATGACCTCTAAGACATGAGCGATTGGTCTCCATCATGCAATCTGCTGCTTCAACAACATATTTTGCAGATGTGAGTTAATAGATGCTAATCATTGCACTACAACATGGCACTGGTTATGGTGACATTCAATGAAGTATGGAGACAGAAACTGACAAAATTTCAGACACAGAAATGCTTGCATTAAACAATTTTATATAATTAAAGGTTTATTTTGGAGAACAGAAATTACATTACCCCATTCCCAGTGGATAGTTTTCTTTTCTCTGCACCATAGCAAAAGTAGTAAGATTGCAAAGTACCAAAAGCCATTGGACTATTGAAAGTAAATTAATAAGCTTAAGTAGTGAACAAAGTTGGACATCAATGCCTGCCAATCCAAAGCATGTTACTTGGGAGAACTGCCACCAAAAAAGCTAATTTGGCAAGAGCATAGAGTTGCAAAAATCTTCAAACAATGGCGGGCGAAACGCAGGACAAGACTGCTTGTCACACTTCTAGGGGAAAGCTAGGGCAGGATATGCACAATGTTCTATCGGTTTCAGCAAATATTAATGTTCCTCTCATTTTGCACTACAAATATATAGATACATATATAGATACATAGATGGGTACACTGTAGCATGTTGTGCTGTTTATGTCACTCAATGTTGCCCTGGAAGACAGCATTTAAAATTTAAAACACGGTAAGCCTGTGTATAGGACATTTTTTTAAAAAAAGACTTTTTCCTTTAAAAATGCAAGTAGCACAGATGACCAACAAATCATAATACATTGGGAGAGCCAACCATAGCCTTCTGAAGTTATTGCTGATATTAAGTGCTATTTTCATAAAGATCAGGAAATCTGTGATGATTATTAAACTAACACTATGATGAGAGAATTGGTCAGAATTAGGTATACATCTATGTGAAAGGTAGAATAGCTGTCACACCTGACATCGTGGAATTTCCAACTTCCAGCCTGTTTCATCTAACATAGATCAGGGTAAATTTTACACCTTTAACACTCTTGGCACATACAAGATGCATATTAGCAAACTACAATTTCCAGCCTAAGATTATCTGACCATTAAAATACAGGACTACCCATTCTTTTCCTTACAAATGACCTTGGATCCCACAATTATGAGCACAAAATGCACACAGGAAGCAGTATTCTGTTCAATTGTTAGTTTGTTTTTTGAATCCAAAATGCTCTCTCTCTCTCTCACACACACACACACACACACACACACATACGCTTTCTGTCTCACACACAAACACATGCTCTCTTTCTCACAGACGCTCTCTCTCACTCACACATATGCTCTCTTTCACACATACACACCTGCAGACACTCTCTGTCTCTCACACACACACACAAACACACACTCTCTCTCTCTTTCTCACACACACAAACACGCTCTCCAAAAAACCACAGTACAAACTACTTTATGATTTGACTGAAACTTACAATCATCCTTATGGCTGGTCATTACTGATGTTAACTGTAGCCCTGGATCTGGAGATGACCAGTCCGCATCCTTCTTCTCCTGACTGTAGGAACCATTTTTCAACGTTGTCCCTTATAGTATTTAAATCACACTATCACATATCTGGGCCTCAGGTCACTGTCTATATGGAGTTTAACATTCTCCCTGCTTCTGCATGGGTTTGCTCTGGGTGCTCCAGTTTCTTCCCACAGTCTGAAAGATGTCCTGGTTAGGTGCATTAGCCATGCTAAATTTTCCCTCAGTGTACCCAAACAAGTGCCAGAGTATGGCTTCTAGGGGATTTTCACAGTAACTTCATTGCAGTGTTAATGTAAACCTACTTGTGATTAATAAATAAACTTTATTTTGATTCTAAGTGCTGGAAACTGGGAATGTTTCAGTTCCGACTTTTAATTCCGTTCTTGGGTGCACCCATATACACTCTGCCTGCAAAAATATCTGCGGTTCCGAATCGCGCTACACATGCTTAACGTGCCTGAAATCCTGCAGCTCCAACTGCACAAGCACAGAAGAAAATATGATAGAACCACCCCCCCTCCCCCCGCTGGCACATCCCTCCTGGGGCGGATAATGCCTTCCCCTGGCCCCACAGCCATTGGCTCACACCCACAACATCACTGACACCCTTATCCCCCCCATCCAAATCAATTGCGGGCCTCTCCCCCAGCTACTAATCTCAGGCAGAGTGACAGTGGACACCCCCCTTCCCCCCCACAATGACCTCAGGCAGAGTGGCAGTGGTCAAAGGTCAAAGAACAAAGAAAATTACATCACAGGAACAGGCCCTTCGGCCCTCCAAGCCTGCACCGACCATGCTACCTGACTTAACTAAAACCCCGTCCCTTCTGGGGACCGTAACCCTCTATTTCCATCCTATTCATGTATTTGTCAAGACATCCCTTAAAAGTCACTATTGTATCTGCTTCCACTATCCTGCCCAGCAATAAATTCCAGGCACCCACCACCATCTGTGTTAAATATCTGCCTCGTACATCCCCTTTAAAGCTATGCTCCCTAGTAATTGACTCTTCCACCCTGGAAAAAAGTTTCTGACTATCCACTCTGTCCCTGCCTCTCATAATCTTGTAGACTTCTATCAGGTCACCCATCAACCTCTGTCGTTCCAGTGAGAATAAACCAAGTTTCTCCAACCTCTCCTCACGTTTGATACCCTCTATATCAGGCAACATCCTGGTAAATCTTGGTAGATCTCAGGCAGAGTGGCAGCGGATGCCCTTTCCCCCCCCACTGATCTCAGCCAGACTGGCAGCAGACTCACCTGCCCCCCCCCGCCCCCACTGATCTCAAGCAGAATGGCAACAGACCCCCTTTAACCCCACTGATCTCAGGCACGATGGCAGAACCCCCCCCTTTCCCTCCCCCCATTGATCTGAAGCAGAGTGATAGCGGACCCATCTTACCACCCTCCCTCTCCCCACTGTTCTCAAGCAGAGAGCCGTTGCACACTTGGCAGTTACCTCCTCATTAACTGGAGCACTGGAATAGGACTTACATGGAGCATGTCGGTATTGCGCCAATTCTGGATGGACAAATGCAGTGGTCAAGGGGGTATGCATCCCATTCAGTCAATTTAAATGCATGCAAATAGAATGCACTTAACGAGAACTGGCGCAGAAGCAGGTGCGGATCGCACTACTGGCCTCACAACCGACTGTACCAAGTTTTCACCCAAAAACAGGCACAACACATTGGTAAAATCAGGCCCTATACTTATATTTTTGCAGTACATCTATACAAACTTAAAGTCCTGATTTTGTGATTGTAGCATAATTGGAATTTTGTGCACCTAAGATGCAGCAGTGAATGGGGCTGAATTTTGTGAAGCTACCTCCTCCCTTCCATCTTAACGTGCACCTTTTGGGAAGGATATCTGCTGTTCTTATTTGGTCCAGCCTGTATGTGACTCGACATTGACATGTGGTTGACTTCCAAATGCCCTCCGAAAGCAAACCACTCAGTTCAAGGGCAATTAGGGATGAGCAATGAAAATGCCAGTGACACCCACATCCCGTGAACAAAATAATTGCAGACGGAACAGTTTCTTGTCCAATTTTAAAATCAATCTCTGCTTGATACATCTGTCTGAAATAAGGAGAACTGAAGGAGCAAATCTTCAAAAAGAGATTTTCAAAACAGACCAAATGTATACTTCAAATGTTGTACAATGTTTTTTATGCTTGGTCATTCTGGAGTCTGTTCAAAATAAGATATATTATATTTGATGATTAAACAATGGGACTTTGCCCTACACAAAGGGAGCTTTGATCATGTATGTAGGTAAGAGAATTTCTCATATTAGTTAAGTTTATTGCAAATAGTAAAAGTTGTTATCCCAAAGCAAGTGTTCATGCCGGTCCCATTTGTATACAAGTATGTTGGTTCATGAACGAAACCTTTTCACTTACCAGGGTTGAGAAAATGCATCATAAGATGTTGACCAAAAATACAGTTGCTACTACACATGATTAAAGGGTGGCTGAAGGTTTACAGCATCATTCATTTTGAGCATAAAGGTGTAAAATGTCAATGTGATACAGTAATTTTGTAGTCATGCAGGTTATTATATCAGTTGCAGTGAAATAGCAGAATTAGGAATTGTTTGGCTCCCAGTACTCTGGGAATACTGGGAGCCAAACAATTTTTGGTTTTATTTACTTTATGATATTCTGTTTTATTAACCAACCAAACAATTGTTACTGTGTTATTCTACCTGAAGAGCTCCTGTTTTAACATACCCAACATAAAATATGCCTGACAATTGAGACAGAATTTAAGAATGATAAACATTATTGAAGATCATCAACTGAATCAAATAAATATATTAAAACTGCTATTTTCTCATTGACATCCAAAATTTTGCCTCTTTAATTGTATCATAAAGATGATTTTGAGTAGAAATATACTGCAGCGTTGACTTTGAAGTATTCCACTAAACAAAAATACTTATAATCAGTCTTTTGAAGTAATTTGTTACAATATGTTTTCTTTACAAATTCTCAGCTTTCAAAATAATTGATTACAAAGTTGATGCAAATTAAACATCAAATCATTAAACTCTGATTTTTATTACATAGTTAATAGAGGAATGTAGTTTCATCCAATCTGATTTTTGTACCTTTCCCCTCTGTTCTCTTCCAAGAGAGGACCCCAGTCAGGAGTTGGTCTGCAAGATTCAACAAATTTCTGTGAAAAAGATAAGCAAATACTCGATAATATGTGCTTGACTTTCACTCAGCACCTAACCAAATAGTCCTGATCAGATTATCCTATCATTTATTTCAACTGATTTCTCAAAGGCTTTTCAATAATCAAATCTCCATAAAGGTCTCTCTGTCTTCCCTGAATGACTTTATTCTTTCTGTTAAAAATCTAGGCTTGTAATCTGGAAGCTAATGGCATCCTTCTTGAGACAGGCCTGTTTCTCTTCTTACATTCCAGTATTTAGTTTTCTATTCAGTGCTATTGTTACCCAAATCCCAGTTTAAAAATCTAATTAAAAAAGTAACAATGCATATTTCTTGACATATAATTTTTGGATTATATTCTTTTTTATTGTGCTGATTATTTAAAAAATCCATTGCAGGACATCCCTCAAATTTAATAACATGAAATTTATAACCATTTTCCAAATAAATAGATGATTGATAGATATTTATTTAATAATTACAGCTATGAAGTGGGTTGATATACTGAAATGAGGTCACATGAGTTGTACTGAAGACTAAAAATGGAGTTCTGGGATGGCAGATTTCTAATCATAGGGAGATGGATATGGAGGCAAATTTCTGAGAAGTTTAAAAACATTAGGACAGCAATAGTGAGGGATTTAAATCCTACTATTAACTAGGATAGAGTCAATGTAAAAGGTACCAGGTGTACATTATCTCCACAATTCAAGTCCAAAGATGTGTGAGTTAAGTGGATTGGCCATGCTAAATTGACCCTACTGTCAGGGGATTGGCAGGGTAAACATGTGGGGTTATGGGAATACGGTCTGGGTGGGATTATGGTCGGTGCAGACTCAATGGGCCAAATGGCCTCCTTCTGCACTGTAGGGATTCTATGATTCTTGAACTGCATTCAGGGAAACCTTTTAGTCAGTCAACAGGAGAAAAAGCAATTCTGGACTCATTTTTCATGAATAAAGCTCAGCAGGTGATAAGGGTGTCAGCAGGAAAGCAATTTATTGGGAGTGATCATAACTTAGTTATACTTAGTTATATAAAATGACAAAGGTAGACCTAGCATAAAAATTCTCCACTGAGGAATGGTCAATTTTACAAGGCTGCAATGTCATTCAGAAAAAGTGAATGAGAAACAGAAACTTGAAAGTGAATCAGGATCAGAACAGTGGGAGGAATTGAAGCAGGAGGTAGTGAGATTTGGAGCAAATATGTTCCCACAAAGAAAAAGGACAACACTGCCAAATACAGAGCTGCTGGATGTCAAGTACGAAACAAAGTATACTGCAAAAAATATGAAGTTTATGTCAGATGTCGATGTCAGAGGGGTGTAGCTCAATGGTAGAGTGCATAGGGCAGCCCGGCAGCACAGTGGTTAGCATTGCTGCCTCGCAACACCAAGCACTCAGGGTTTGAGTCCAACCTCGGGTGACTGTGTGGAGTTCGCACATTCTCCTTGTGTCTGAATAGGTTTCTCCAGGTGGTCCAGGTTTCACAATTCACTTTCTTGTTAAGTAATATTCCCTTTTTGGGTCTAATAGTCTCCATGTGAAGCACTTTGAATTTCACCTGCCAAAAGGTGGCATGGTGACATAATAGCACTGCTGCCTCTTAGCTCCAAGGACCTAGGTTCAATTCAGGCCTTGGGTGACTGTCTGTGTGGAGCTCGCATGTTCTCCCCATGTCTGCATGGTTTTCCTCCGGTTTCATCCCACAGTCCAAAGATGTACAGGTTAGCTGGATTGGACATGCAAAATTGCTCTTAGTGTTCCCAAGATATGTATTAGCCATGGTGAATGTATGGGGTTACAGGGATAGGACAGGGGAGTGGGCCTGGCTAAGACAGTCTCTCAGAGAGTTGGTGCAGTCTTGATGGGCCAAATAACCTCCTTCTACACTGCAGAGATTCAATGATTCTATGATAATGACAGTTCAATGCTGCAGAAAGCAGTAAATAAAAATAACAGAATGACACTTTTTTAAAGTTAGGAATGCAAAATGAGGGTATGAAAAATGATTAGCAAATAAAATCAAGGAAAACCCGAGGATGTTTTATAAATGCATAAAGAGCAAAAGGATAACCAAGGAAAGAGTAGGGCCTATTAGACACCAAGAAGTCAGTCTGTGTGTATCTAAGTCACCATAGCCCAGATGACCATAGGCTGCTCTTCCATTTGAGGGGCAAACAGCTGACTGGTGGTGATTTAACCTGAGGATCATCACACCTCAGGCAAGGAGCAAGGTTGAGAAGGCCTTCATGAATAACCTCAGTTGGAACAGGAATGTGAACCCACACTGGCACTACTCTGCACCACTAACCATCCGTCCAGCCAACTGAGCTATACCAATATACAACAATGGGAGATGTGGCTATGGTTGTCAATTAAGATGTTGTATCTAACTTCATAAAAGAGGATGATTCCAACATAATAGTTAAGAAGGAGGAGTATTAAATATCGATGGAATAAACAGCGAGAGAGGAAATACTAAGGGTTTAAGCATCTTTGAAAGTAGATAAATTGCCAGATCCAGATGAAATTTATCTTAGATTGTTAAAAAGTTGGGAAAAATCAGCAGAGGCCTTCTCATCATTTTCCAATTATCTGTAGAACTGCAGACATGATGCTGGAGGGCTGGTAATAGTGTGCTGTTGTTCAAAAAAAAGAACAATTTTAAATGAGTAATTACAGCCTAACTTTGGTTGTGTGCAAATTATTGGAAAAATACTGTGGAATCGTAACGATAATCATTTTGAATGACATTGGGATGTGAGCATTACTGGCTAGGCCAGTATTTATTGCCCATCCCTAATTACCCTTGAGAAGGTGGTGATGAGCTGCCTTCTTGAACCATTGTGTTCCATGGTGGGAAATTTCTGCTCCAGAGGCTATTTGTGGTAATGTGCAGGAACATTGGCTTGGTTCCTACTGATTGGCAGACGGGATGCCACAGCAGATCATCTGCTTTTCACCTCATTATGTATGCATAAATGAGCAGCACATCATAGCTTGTGACAAGGCAGCCTGGGATTTGTCCACCCTGCTGATCCCTCACTGGGTCATATTTCTGGAAAGAAATTCCACAACACCAGTTTAGAGTCCAAACAGGTTTATTTGTAGCAAAAGCCGCAAGTTTTCGGGACAGTCTGTCCCTTTGTCAGGTGGCAGAACGCCCAGCCAATGACGAAGGGACAGGCTGTCCCGAAAGCTTGCGGCTTTTGCTACAAATAAACCTGTTTGGACTCTAAACTGGTGTTGTGGGATATCTTCCTGTTTTACCCCAGTCCAACACTGGCATCTCCACATCATATTTCTGGGTGCCAATTTCAACAGCATCCGTGCACACATTCACACTGCAGCCCAGGATGGCCTCCAGAAGTTGAGTGTCGTGCAATGGCGGCACTGCTGCAGGCTGTGTAGTCAGACAGAAATAATTAATGATCTTACAGTTAGGGATCCTCTCAGAATGAGCAATCACAGTATGGTCAAATTTAAAATACAGATGGAGTATGAGAAGATAAAATCCAATACCAGTGTCTTGTGCTTAAACAAAGACTAAAATGGGAAGAGGGAAGAGTTGGCTAAAGTAGACTGAAAGCAAAACTTTATGGTAGGACAACTGAAGAACCCAATGGAAGACTTTCAAAATGATTTTTCACAGTGCTCAGCAAAAATATATACCAGTGAAAGAAAGAACTGTAGAAAAAAGATAATCAACCATACGTATCTAAGGAAATACAGAATGGTATCAAATTAGAAGAAAGTGCACACAAAGTGGCAAAGATTAGTGGGAAAGTAGAGGATTGGGAAATCTTCAAAGGTCAACAGAGAGCCACGAGAAAAGCTATAAAGAAAAGTAAGATGGATTATGAGAGTAAACTAGCTCAGAATATAAAGACAGATAACAAAAGATTCTACAAATATATAAAATGAAAGGAGTGGCTGAAGTAAACAGTTAGTCCTTTAGAGGATGGGGAGGTGGTGGGGGGTGGGGGGGGGGTGTTGTAATAACTGGAAATAGCCGAGGCATTGAACATGTATTTTGTGTTGGTCCTCACAGTAGAAGACACAAATAACATACCAAAAATTGCTGACAAGAAGGCTGTGGTAGGTGAGAGCCTAGAAACTATCAGCACCAAAGAGGTAGTGTTGAGCAAGCTAAAGGGGCTAAAGTTAGATGAAATGCATCGTAGGGTACTAAAAGTGATGGCGGGGGAAATGGCAAATGCATTTGTGGTAATTTACCAAAATTCGCTGGACTCTGGGGTGGTTCCCGCAGATTGGAAAACAGCAAATGTGACGCCACTGTTTAAAAAAGGAGGTAGACAAAAGGCGGGTAACTGTAGCCTGGTTAGCTTACCTCCTATAGTAGGAAAAATGTTTGAATCTATCATCAAGGAAGAAATAGCAAGACATGGATATAAATTGTCCCTTTGGAAAGATGCAGCATGGGTTCATGAAGGGCAGCTCATGTTTGACTAATTTGATGGAATTCTTTGAGGACATTACATGTGTGATGGACAATGAGGAACCTGTGGATGTAGTGTATCTGGATTTCTAGAAGGCATTTATTTTATGCCACACCAAAGGACGCTGCATAAAATAAAGGTGCATGGTGCAATGGATAATGTATTAGCATGGATAGAGGATTGGTTAACTAACAGAAAGCAAAGAGTGGGGGTAAATGGGTGTTTTTCTGGTTGGGATCAGTGATTAGTGGTGTGCCTCAGGGATCAGTGCTGGGACTGCAATTGTTTACAATTTACAGAGAGGATTTGGAGTTTGGGACCAAGTGTAATGTGTCAAAATTCGCAGGTGACACTAAGATGAATGGTAGAGCAAGGTATGCAGAGGACATTGGAAGTCTGCAAAGGGATATAGATAGTGTAAGTCAGTGGGCAGGAACTGGCAGATGGAGTTCAATGTTGGTAAATGTGAGGTCATCCATTTTGTTAGGAATAACAGCAAAATGGACTATTATTTAAATGGTAAAAGCTTGCAGCATACTGCTCTGCAGAGGAACCTTGCTGTCCTTGTTCTATGAATCACAAAAAGTTGGTTTGCAGGTATTAAGAAGGCAAATGGAATTTTGTTTCCATTGCTAGAGGGATGGAGTTTAAAAACAGGGAAGTTATGTTGCAGCTGTATAAGGTGCCAGTGAAGCCACACCTGGAGTACTGTGTACAGTTTTGGTCTCCTTATTTGAGAAAGGATATACTGGCACTGGAGGGGGTGCAGAGGAGATTCACTAGGTTGATTCTGGAGTTGAGAGTGTTCGCTTATGAGGACTCAGTAAACAAAATAACAAGAATAATCACAGAACTAAGAGCATTTAACCCTGAGGAAAGGCTGGGGTTGCTGATTGTTACAAATGCATTTAAAAAAGGTTTGTTTTTGATCTTCTACATGGTTCCAATGTGGCAGTACACTACCCAATTCTGGAACTCAAATTGTCCTATTAAAAGGTTTGAATTTGGCAGAGGTATAGACTGGGCTATACTAATTGGAATTCAGGAGAATTGGGGGAGATCTTATAGAAACATAAGATTATGAAGGGAACAGATAAAATAAAAGCAGGGAGATTGTTTCCACTTGCAGGTGAAACTAAAACTAGAGGGCATGGCCTCAAAATAAGGGGGAGCAGATTTAGGACTGAGTTGAGGAGGAACTTCTTCACCCAAAGGGTTGTGAATCCGTAGAATTCCCTGCCGTGTGAAACAGTTGAGGCTACCTCATTGAATATTTTTAAGGCAAGGATAGATAAAATTTTGAACAGTAAAGGAATTAAGGGTTATGATGAGTGGGCGTGTAAATGGAGCTGAATCCACAAAAAGATGAGCCATGATATTAACGAATGGTGCAGCAGGCCCGAGGGACCAGATGGCCTATTCCTATTTCTTATGTCCTTAGGCTGTCAAAGACCGGCAGGAGGTCCTTTACCCCAATGATAGGAGCTGGAGATCGGGAGGTTACCAATGCAGTTAGTGCCTGCGTACCTCAGAAGAAGACTGCGCTGCAATGCAGGAAGAGGATGAATGATCTCATTCATTCCACCAGGCTAAGTCAACCTTTTCCTCACTGTCAACTCATTCCCATAAGACACCAGTCATTCACAGGAATGCTAAACCCTACCCACATAAGGGACATCATCACTGACTCTTTCACACACACACTTTACCATTTTCATCTCGTCACACCCTGCACAAGTTACATCTTCAGCCCTTACATGGGTCCACTCAGCACCTGCAGAAAGCATACATACTTATCATCTGCTTTGACTATTTATCATTTGCTTACAGTCTGTCCATCTCTCTTCATGCAGGACAAGATCGTGCACAAGGGGAAGAGATCCCAGCCAGGAGGGATGCTGAAGCTCAGGGTATTACGCCCTTTGAAGAACAGGCAACAGAGCTGGCTGGTGAGGACAGGGAATGTTTCTGCATCATTAGCAAGATTGGTATTTCCCAACATGCTAGTGAGAGTCCATCCAGTAGTCATCACCCATCCTTCAAAACAATGAGTTTCTTTAATGTAGGTGACTATCCAGAAGATCACTAATTATCTCGTCTCTCTATTACACCCACCAACAGGAAAAGGAGGAGACACATCATTAATCAGCCCATCATCCCAGCCTCCAGATCACTTTGGATGATGATTCAGAGGACCCACTAGATGTTGAGCAATCACTGCATTCCCTGCATCCTCCACTCATACAGAGAAGAACACCTGAGAACTAGTTCAAAAGCAGGCTCGGTCATCACCTGGTGAGCACATCACCAATTTAGGTCCACAGTAAGCAGAGTCATGACAGCCAAGGAAGATCCTGCTGATTCAGAGACTCATGATGAGCTTCCGAAATTGACCCTCAGAGAGACGTTAGAGCTCCAAGGTCAGGAAGGAATATAGCTGGCAGGTTTTCAAAAGCCTTCAGTGGATTTGAGCAAAGGATGGAGGAATCTGCCCACATTCTTTTAGTTGTAGTGACACCAACATGCCAAGGGCAGCATGGTTAGAACTGCTGCCTCACAGTGCCAAGAACTTGGGTTCAATTCCAGCCTCGGATCACTGTGTGGAATTTGCACATTCTCCCCGTGTCTGCAAGGGTTTCCTCCAGGTGGTCTGGTTTACTCCCACAGACCAAAAATGTGTGGGTTAGATTGATTGGCCATGCTAAATTTACCCTAGTGTCAGGGGGATTAGCAGGGTAAATATGTGGGTTTATGGGATTAGATTCTGGGTAGAATTGTAGTTGGTGTAGACTCGATGGGCCGAATGGTTTCCTTCTGCATTGTAGGGATTCTATATCAAGATCACTATTAGCCAAGGAAAATACTCAGTTTCTGCCGGATAAGCGCTCAGACTTGCACACCATTAGAAGAGGGGTGGATCAGCTGGTTTGAGAGAGCAGACTGGGGCAAATCAGTGTCCCTCCAGAAGTTCCTTCTTCTTGAAAAGTCAGGGAGGGGCCCTCAAACATCCGCAGGGAGAAGGAGTATCAACTGGAAACCCCAGGACAATCCATCCAGGGTACTCTAGGGCTATCCAACTGTTCCATGATTCCTCTGCCTGTGACTCCGGCAACTCCAGCTACTCGAGCTGAGAAAGGTGAACCTGCTCCATAGGAGGAAAGCCAAAGCAGGCCACAGCCCTCTGAGCCTCATTCCTTCAGAAGATCTCGCCAAGGTCATCACAACCAACAGGGCACAGCAAGCAGCAGGCAACCTCCACCTCTGTTGCAGAGATTGGGGCTGCACCAAGATGTAATGGTATTTTCAGAAAAATTAAAAAATACTTATGAGTTCAATGGTGGTGCAATGTTCACTCACTACGTACATTTTGCACATCTGTAAATATATTTTGCTTATGTGAAATTCTCAATTAGTGAATGGCTCTTCTATCTGATACAATACTTCAAGGTCATCCAAATGTGATAGATGCCCCTGTCTTCACTTATCTCCCACCATGTGCCTCAAGTGAATGGTGTCTCACTCAATCTCAGTTTAGTGAGTTGCCTTTATGGCCACAGCAGCGACAAGCCTGTTGCTCTAACAACATAGTGGCTAGAAAATGCATTTCTTAGTCTTGCAACAGACGATCATATTTTGTGGCCTCATGTATATAGATTTTGCAATTTTGTTTATTTTCCTGGTGTTCCTGCACTGAAGACTGGTTTATGAATCTTAAAAGGATTTAGTGGTGACACAACTGAAGTCATTATAACTCAGCGCATTTTTCAACGGCTTTTTTGTACATCTGTCTGGCTTGAGTGCGGGTTATATTCCAAGTAATACTAGGGAATCTAGCCGCTTAAAGCAGATGGTAGCGTGACATTGTGATCACGTGTACAATTAGGTGTTCCTCCCCTCCCATCCCATATGGCAGATCACACTCTGCACCTGCATAATGTACAAGTATGGGCCTAGCTAGCACTTGGTGACTCCTGAAACATCTGCTAGATGGCCATGATTATGCAAGATTAGGTGCATGTGTCTAACCTCATGATTCAGCCCTATTAAATGGAAGGATGCTGGTTTGCAGCTGAAGGCTTGACTAGTGTGACTTACCAGAATCCCTGAGCTAGCTGTCCGAAGGTCAACTGACATGGTTAACTGATTGTGACAATGCCATCAGTGTTCTAAGCTTCCCAGTATAGATCTGAAACTGCTGGAATGAAAATATGGAGGCCTAATATGGGATCAGAGTGGAGCTTCTGTACATCTGAGGTTTGCTTTATTATCCATTAAGTAATTACATGATGCCTACTTATTATCAACAATGGCTAAGTGTTGTGTGAAGATTGACTGGGTCACCTCACATACAGATCTGTAAAGCTCCGGACAAAAGCTGGGTTACGTCTGCTTGTCAAATGATAGTGCTGCTGAAGCTCTCTCTCTGTGCACACTCAGGTAAACTAACTTACAGATTCACATTCATGATTGACAGTGATAGATTACAGCATCCTTAAGAATGATCTCATACTGAGGACTCAGTATGGGGTTGAAGCCAGGACATTATTTTTACATGAGGAATGGTCTTAGAGAGACCCATGGTTTGGATTCAGTTTAATTCTCAGACATGAAAGTAAGAACCAGTGATTGACGATTGTCCTCTCTGAGGCAGTGTGTGATACTCCAGGCACATTGCCATAGTATAGAGATTTGCAATTTTGCTCCAGCCTTTTGGGCACTGCCATAAGCTTTAAAATATTGGCGCAATGCTAGAAAAGACTGAACGACATCTACTTGCTTCACACTGAGCACTGGCAGAATTCTTATCCAATAACAGAATGGCCACATATTCCATTGGCTGCCTGGCCTTCCAAGGAGGAGGCCACCTTCATCCATGATTGTGACTCCTCATTCTGAGATTGATGTCCTTCCTTGAGATACTGAAGATAGCAAAAGAGAGTGTTAATATCGAACCTGTTTGGATGGCACAGTTTAAAGAGGCTCATACAAGCTAGTCATCTTCTTCACTTAGAACTGTGGTCTTAAGGACATGTCTGCTATGTCTGGCCCAGGCCATAGTCGCTGCCTGTGGGACCTCAACATTGTCAACCTCTTCGAGCTCATCCTTCTTCTCACTAGAGGAGACATGCAGCTCCTCCATTTTTCTATCTGGCAACTCTATGTTGCCAGTTCATAGTTCTATGTTCTATTTACAGATAGTTCTATGGCTTGGTAGGTATAGATGTGATCGGCGCAACTTGTGGGCCGAAGGACCTGTTTGTGCTGTAGTGTTCTATGTTCTATTTAACTCATCCCCCCTTTGTGAGCACCAGATTGTGTACAGCAGAGCAAATCATAATGATGTGGGACACCCTTTGGGTAGTGTACTGGCGAGCACTACCTGATCAGTCCAGGTATCTGAGGTGCATCTTCAACATGCTTCTTGATGAGCAAACGATTAATATGCCATGGAATGAGCCACTCCTCTGAAGGACTCTGTGGCTGCTGAATGAGCATCATCAGCTATGTCTTTACCACTATGAATGCGTTTAGGGCTTTCAAAGATCTATGATACTGGCGAGTGACTCAAATGCAGTAGTTAGATCTTCCAGGGTACTTCACACAAACCTGCATAATCTGCTTTTGGTGATCACAGATCAGTTGCATGTTGATAGAGTGCTGTCAATGGCATTCTGAATCTGTGGGAAGCTGGAAACTTCTGCAATTCTCACTGCTCTGACAGCTTGGCTGGAGGAGGATGTAATTATATGCCTTATTGAAAATGGCGTTGGTGACCTCTCGGAGGCATTTATGAGCAGCGGGTTGAACAGAGTTCCCCAGTGGAGCACAGGAGAGAGCCACTTGCAAAACAGTTGAATGCAAGTGGCCACTGGAAATGGATGCTTCTCATTCTGTTCTGCATTAGATCCTGCTGAAGAATTTGGCAGATGAGTTCACCGCATTCCTTGACAAGCCAAAGCATTTAGAACTGCCTCTCACTCATCTGCATGTATAAGAGGCATCTTTGATACATCATGGGTCATGCCAATTGCCTCCATGGAATTGGTCTCTCTTCCTCAGCTTCTGGCTCTTCATGGCATCTCTCTGATACAGGTCTTCAGGACAAGGCTCTTCCCTTTACCCTGTCTGACAGAGACAGGACTATCTTCACCTCAGTTGCATGAAAACTGTGGAAAAGATAGTGCTACCTGTTACCTCCATTCTGCATTCTGCCTTGTGTCTGTGGAAAAAATAATCAGGGGCATGGCTGAGCTTCTTCCTGTAATGATCACTTTTCATTGCCAAGTGAGGGAGTCATTATGAAGTTCTTGTACTGCCCTTATTCCAAGTATTCCATATTCAGATCCTCCCTTGCAGTGTCGCACAGCATTAAGAAGCACTGGAAGCTGAGTCCTGCCTGCAGTGTCCCAGTTGTGACAAGTGCATATTTTCAAAGAAGATTGGATCTGGATGAGTACACCCAGTCTTAGTCAGCGCATTGTCAACCTATCTCCTTTGGAGTAGATTAAAGTACAGCCTTGCGCAAATGTAACGACTGTAATCAGTGTAAAGCTTGAACCTTTCAGCTGCAAAGCGTAGGAATCTTTGGAGCATTTTGCTTGAGGTCTTCAGTCATGGTCCCTTTACAGTTGAATCCATTTGGCCTTTGTGTCTTCGAATGAGAGGGACAAGTGATCATTCAAACCCAATCAACATTTGGTCCCAAACTGTTATGCAAGAATGCTCAGTGTGAGTTAAATTGTCCAAATTCTTCAACTGGCATTTGTGTCTTCCTAGCATATCTCAGCTGAGCCTTGCTCTCCATGTTCTGAACTGCAAATTATTAGGGTTCCCCTTCAATCGACCCAAAAGAGCAGTAGCCATCTCCTCCCACAAGGCCTAAGACTCCTCCCCGGTGAATTTTTCAAGGTTATTTTTTAACTGCGTCATTCTATTGGCTGCCAAAATGGTGCCACTCTGCTTTTGCTATGAGACCAGCTTCCAAAGCCCTCTCCCATCATCCAAATCCCTCCTATTAAGCTGGAAGAGCATTACGTGTAAGTTTCCGTTACACCAATCACTCTCCTGCCTCCCCCTTTAACCATGGAACACATTGTAATCCTTATGGATAAACTGATTCTCTCCTGACCTATTATTTGTGAATGTCCTGATGTCCCATATCAACTTCACCCTTCCCCATCAATCGATGGGGAGCATGGCGGCACAGTGGTTAGCACTGTTGCCTCAAAGTACCAGGGACTTTGGTCACTGTCTGTGCGGAGTCTGCATGTTCTCCCCACGACTGTGTAGGTTTCCCCAGGGTGCTCTGGTTTCCTCCCACAGTCCAAAAGACATGCTGGTTAGGTGTGCTGACATGCTAAATTCTCCCTCAGTGTACCTGAATACAGACCAGACTGTGGTAACTAGGGGATTTTCACAGTAACTACATTTAAGTGTTAACGTAAATCTACTAATAAATAGATTCAAAATTTTGGCGCTATGCACAGTTACCTCCTGAGACATGCCCTGCCATGAAATCAAGTGTCCTTCTTACCTACCAGCTCTCCATTTACAGACTGATTTATCACTGACTGTGGCTGTGTCATTTGCCACCCAGTATCAAGTCAGCAACTTCCGGGACCCAAATGTGTGAGGGATTGATCATGTCCTGCATGCAACATGCTGTACATGACTGACAGAGCATAGACATCCCCAACCCCTTCTCCCTAGACTGGAACCAAGACATGCATGCCAGGCACAGCCATGTAGAGTGGTGCACACTGCTTGAGAACTGCCTTTGATTTCTGGCCCTGAGTACAATATGCACAGTCTCAGGATTGCCTCTCACTTATCCCCCCTCTCCCTTTAACTCCAGCCCTATTCATGTGTTCCCTCCCCCTTTTCCCTCCTATGTTCCAGTCAGTTAACCCTTGGCCCCTCTGAACTGATGTGTCTTTGTTCACCCTTTCTCTCCTGGGCTCTAGTCACATCCATCACCCCTCTCAATCAAGCACGTATCTTCCAGCCCCTTCCCTTGCCTCTGCCCAGTAGCGACACCCACAATGCTGTCGTGAAAGGAGTTCCAGGGTTTTGACCCAACGATAATGAAGGAACTGCAAAATAGCTCTAAATCAGGATGGTGTGTGACTTCAATGGAAACTTGTAGGTGCCGGTGTTCCTGCGCAGCTGCTGCCCTTATCCTTCCAGGTGGTAAATTTTGTTGGTTTGGAAGGTGCTGTCAAAGGAATTAAAAGGACAGTCAGCATGGATTTGTCAAGGGAGTGTTGTGCCTGACTAACCTGATTGTATCTGAGGTACTAACAAGAAATGTCATTATGTGTAATCTCCATGACTTTAAATTAGTTTGCTAAGCTTCAACTCACATGGTAGACTGGTCAAAAAGGATAAAGCTCTTGGGAACAAGGTAAAAGTGTCAAAGTAGATCCACAATTAATTCAGAGGAAGGGAAAACTCAGAATTAACAGGTATTCTGGTGACCAGAAGGTTGTTTCTAATGGGGTGCAAACTGAAATTTTGCTTCTTCTGGTATTTAGAATTACATGTAGGGATTCTGTCAAAGAATTCTGCAGATAATTCAGAAATTAGTTAGGTAACTGATAGTGAGGAAGAAATCTGTAGGCTGAAGGAAGATTCCAATGGACTAGTCGGGTAGGAAAATATATTTCAATCTGGAGATGTGTGAGGTAACGCAGTTGGGAAGACACAAAGGCATGGAATGCATAATAAATTGTCATTTATGGAAAAGTGCAGAAGAACAGAGGGAACTCTGGAGTGCATGTCCACAGATCCCTGAATATACCAGGGTAGGTCACTATGATGATAAAAGAGCATATGAGATATTTTATTAACTCAGGCATAAAATGTAAGAATTGGGAGGTTATGTAATAAATATATTAAAAGATTTCTAGGCCACAGCTAGAGTACAGAGTAAATTCAGCTCACAATATTACAAACAGGATGTGATATTACAAGAAATTATGCAGAGCAGATTTAGAAGGATATTGACAGGACTGAAAATTTTAGCTCTGAGCAAAGAATTGATAGGTTAGGGTTCTTTTTATTGGAACAGAGAGGCTGTTTAATTGAGTTCTTAAAGAGATTATTTAGTTGAGGTTCTTAAAATTAAGTGAGGCCTAGATAGAGTGCATAAGAGGGCCTCTTAGTAGAGAGGTCAATCACAGGGGCCACAGATTTAAAATAATTGGCAGAGGATTAAAGGGGAATTCTTTTCGCCTTTAGGCAGATGGAAATCTGGAACTCTCTGTCTGAAAGGGGAATAGAACCAGAAGCTGTCAATGTATTTATAAAGTACTTGGATCTGGAATTGAAGTGTCATAACCTACAAGGTTACAATCCAAAAACTGTAAAAGGAAATTAATCCAGCTTTTTTAGTTGATACAGGAACCGTGAGCCAAATGGTTTACTTCTCCTGTGCCATTAACTTCCATGATTAAATACAAATATAATTGTTTCCTTACCTCATACAAGTTGGAGCCTTTAGCTTGTGCAATTTTCGTAATTGCCAGAATGGGGATCCAAATCGCACAGAAGAAAAATACACCCCAGCCAAGTAATATTGCCCACATTGGGTACTCAAACATTCCATATTGTGGTGGAACAAATGTAACTGATGACCAGATTAAGATTGCCTGTTTGAAGTGATTCCATAAAGATCAGACATAGAATGAAAAAGTATTCATGAATTTGTTTTTCTTTAAGTTTAAATCACTCAAAGATGTAACCTTTTCTTACCATTATTAGACAAGGAGAAATAAAAAACCAACACATTCTCCACCACAGCCAGAAGAGCCAGCTCTTCTTACCAATCATCATCTCAATGTCCATGATGAATCTGTTTCCCCCTGTGAATGATACAAAGACAAATAAATCACTCTTTATAATTTGTTCCAGTTAGTTTGATTGCTCTAGTTGTGCATTTCATCAAACATCAGTGTAACAAAACAGTTACTCAATTTGCCAACTTTGGGTGAAAAAATAAGAATGTGAACAACACAATCTATTACTAAGGTACAAGAGAGCCAGAAACTTATAGTGTCATAATAATGAGAAATTGTAATTGAGTGAGATCTACCTACAAATAGCTAACCAAAAAACATATTAAACTTTTTAAAGAGTACAAGGAAACACACTGAGCAAAAATGACTGCCATGAGTCATTTTGGCCAGGATTTTATTATTGTGTTGGATGTGTGATGTGGTCAGAAAGTGGAGCATGAAGTGATTAATGCGATTGGCATTGGTTTTCATGACCAGGGCCTTTTTATGACAATAGGATTTCCGGCGCGGTCAGTTTGTCGCCGGAAATGAGTGAAAGGCGGGTTAATTTATTGAAATGAGCATTTAAATGATATTAGCAGCCGGGTGCTCAATAGTCCAGGCTTGACCTTGCCGGGAGAAGTTCTCACCAGAGAGGAATAGACACGTTCCCCATGAATGTTGATTTGGAATCAGAAGCCATTGAGGCCCCCCGGGGAGACCAAGGGTAAGGGGAAGGGTGGTGGGCAGTGCCACACTGGCACCAGGGCAATGGCCATCGGGCACCTGGGCAATGCCCACTGGGCATTGGGGAGGGGCCAGTGGGAGTAGGCCAAATGAGGGAAAGTGGGGGTGGGGTAATGGGGATGGGTCCACTGCCACACTGCAGCGATTGGTGGAGGGAAGACAGCAGGCCACGATCAGTGGGGAAAGGCAGCTAGTCCGTGTTTGGTGGGGGAAGCGTGTCTGCAATTGGTCTGGGCAGCAAGGGGTTTGGTGGGTGCTGCATCTATGGCTGCAGGCCCCTGTGATTGCAGTAGGGGAGCTGCTTCAGGCTGCCTGCAGTAGCAGGGGCATAACAGCTCTCTCTTTGTCTGTCATATCCCTGCTGCTGCTAATGCACATGTGCAGCATCAGAGGCCTGCACATACGCACTACCTCTCTCTGCAGGTTTTTGGCACATTAAGCTCCACCCATAGGCTTTTGCAGCAAGCAACAGGCGCGCTCAGAATTTTGCAGCTGGAGAGTGAGTGTGTGTGTGTGTGTGTGTGTGTGTGTGTTGGGGGGGTGGGGACCTAAAATCATACCCAAAAATTGGATGTGGAACATTCTCAGTTCCATGCCCATCTGGCACTTAGACTTAAAATGATAAAATTACAGCTCCTTGTGTGGATTGTAAATTGACCTTTTCTGGAAAGTTAGTACATGAATATGGATTGTATTGCTGACAAATGTTGCTTATGGAATGCCACATCTGAGGTTTTCAAAAAAGGGACTCTTGAAAAGATGGTGTTAACAATGCAAAGTGCTGGACTTCATTGTAATTTTGTCAAGACATTGGGAACTGCTAACCAGCCAGATATCCAACAGACATTCAAAATTCTACGTGAAGGATAAACTAACCCCATCTCCTGCTGTTTCTTACTATCTTGAAATGTGTTGAAAGTTTCTGAGATGAAAGATGAAAAACGTAATTACTTATTCAACAACAATGACTGCAACATGTTAACTGAATTTCTTCTTGGAATAGACAGACAGGAGGTTTATTAATTGGTCTTGCCAAGTCACATACAGATAGAGCCATCAAAGTAAACTGGAAACACTGTTGAAAGAAGCAGTAAGGAATCTCTCTCTCTCTCTGAAGTAAAGGTTATCTCCAGCAAAGTGCAGTAACCTGAACCTAGTTCAATTCTAGGATTTTAAAGGAAGCCAGCTAATTTTAAACCTCCATCTCATATTTAACCACATTCTGATTTCCATTAAGTTACTGTATTTGCATGGTAAATATGGCACAGAGAATCAAGCACTTTAATTAACAGCATAAGTAACCCTTTAAAAACATAATTGCTAATCAATGTCTCTTGCCCAGAAATGATTATCTGTGGGAATTTTATTCCTTCACATTGTGGGGAGATGTGAAAAATGTCAAATCCTACAATTTTTTCTTACTTTTTCTGTCTGTTCCTTTTTTCTTGCTCTTAATCCAATCTTTACTCCCCTCTCTTTATTTCACTCCTTTTACCTGATTTGACACTCAATTTGCCAACCTCTTTCTTAGAACTTCCTCTGTTTATTGTTCCAACATTTAATCTCGCATAAGGAAATAAACAGCATGCCCTATTGTTCAGGTTTCAACCCTTGCCATAATACCAAAATGGCTTCTATTGAAGTCAGATATGATATTATATTGACTGTGACAAAGACCTACATCTCCTTATCCTTCTCAACCTGTCTGTAGCCTTTAATGCTATTGACTACACCATTTTCCTTCAATCCATCCCCACCATGACCCAGATGCATAGAACTGTGCTCACCTGGTTCTATTATTTATTCAACCAAACTCAGAAAATCACCTCTATTCTTCTAATCTTGCTCTTTCACTGTTATCTCTGGTGACCCCCATGGATCTATCCTTCTGTGTCTTCTGTTTCTTGTCTATATGCTGCCCCTTAAAGACATTACCCAATAACACACTGGGTTCCACTTGTACACTGACTAAAACACAGCTCCAACTCACCACTCGCAAATGTATACTGCCTCCTGTCACATTGCAGGTCAACACTGAATACTTGATCAACAGAAATTTCCTCCAACCAAACATTGGAAGTGCCAGAATGTCAATGCTAGGTACAAACTCTTTCTCTATCTATCAAATTTTTGACCATTTCCCTCCCTGGGAGCTTCTCTAGGCTGAATCAGACTGTTCTGGAACATGCCTATTTCAAGCTCTTTGTTGGTCTTCACACCTGTCTCATCGCACCTGCTGTCAAAACCTTCATCCATTCCTTTGTTACACCTAGTCTAGACTATTCCAATGGAATTCTTGCCACTCTCTCATGGTCTAAACCTGACCATGAGCAGTGATGTACGTTCTCATCCTAATTTTCAAATCCTTCCATAGTCTCACCTTGCCTTATTTCTGTAATGTCTTACAGCTCTACGATCTTCTGTGATATATATGCTCTTCAATTCAGGCCTCTTAAGTTTCTTTGATTTTAGTTGCTCTACCATATGAAGCTAAGGTCTGAAATTCTGGGATTTCTTCATTAAACCTCTCCACCTCTCTTTCTTCCTCTAAAATACTTCTTATAACTAATCACTCGGTCATACTTCCTAATATCTCTTTATGTGGCTTGGTGTGTGATAATGCTCCTGTGAAGAACCTGAGCACATTTTATCATGTTAAAAACACTGGCCTGATGGGACCCTTTGCAGGAGATTTAGTGGCAAAACAAAAAGTTAATTGACTTTCAATGGGAGTGGACAATCCCAGTGTTGACCGGGCTGAAAAATCCACCCACTATATAAATACAAGTTACTGTTGTTCAGCATGGTCCCAAATTCTCTGTTGCCTCTACTAACTTGCACCAACGGCAACTTTGTGGGCAAGTCTTCCTTAAAACCTAAATGTGCACAAGCAAGTCTAACTCATGGTCACACTGTGAGATGGTCTGCTCCAGAAAAATATTATCCATAACTTCAAATTGAATAAGTAAACTGACATTTGTCAGTCACCAAATTCATTTATCCTATCCAATTGCTTGGTCCATCCTTGGAGGAATAAAAAAAACACTCTTTGCATTTAAGGATGCTATTATCTTTAATGAGATTGCATCATACTTACCATAGATGAAGATTATACCAATGAGTTCAAACAAAGTAGTTGTAAGAAGAATCAAATCAGTGGTGAAATGATCAATTAATTGCACCCAGTAAATTCCAGCCTAAACAGATAACATTGGCAAAAATACTAAGAAAATCATACTACTCAAAATTTGTACTTTACCAAATTACAAATCAGCTAGTTTTCATTGAACTACACTGTAGAATCTTTGACAAAATGTGTCAGTAATCTCATGGCTAGAATTTTTCGCCATTCAGGTCAGTGAGATTCTCTGGTCCCATCCACTGATCGGAGACTTGGCTAAGTGCCAACAGCAATTTTGTGGGTAATTTTTTTAGAAGTCTAAATGTGTACAAGCAAGTCTAAGTAATGGGTCACACTTGCAGTGATGGGCGTGAACAGCCGGAAAATTCTGGCCCTTGTCATCATTACAGTTTCAAATTATTTTGCTGCCATTGTCCTTTGAAGTACTGCATAGCAATAATAAAAACCAAAACATTTAACTAGATTACCTCATAGCCATGCTCATCAACAACATGGACCATTTCCTCTAATATCAAGCTCAGTAAATACATCCAACTGCATGTATAGCTGGTATAAGCAAAAATATACAGAAAAACTGAAATTGCCAGAAAACTGATGGAAAGCCGTTCACATTTGACACAATTATGTATTCAGTAAGTCTGGAAGGATCAGTTATTCATTATCAGTTAGGTTTTAGCCTCAATTGTACATCATTTAAACACACGTTTGCCTTAGCTCTCCAAAAGAAACAATAAAGGCACTGTTAGACTACTGGTTAATCTGTAGACCACCAATCAACAGGAAAGACATAATAGAAGAAAATTTATACCGTTTACAAAGAGTAGATGGAGATTAATTGCTCACATTGGTGAAGTGGCTAAGAAATAGAAAATGCAATTTAAGGTAAATGCAGAAGAGCCAAATGTCTGAGGGTATGGTGGTAGCAAATTCAATTGTGGCATTTAAAAGGGAATTGAATTCACACCTGAAGAGGAACAAAATGTGGTACTATGGAGAATGGGTTGGGATTAGCTGAGCCAAATGACCTGCATCTCTGCTCGAACCATTTTATGATTCTATGATATTCTTTGGAAGACAACAGTTGCAGTCACTTCTTCTGATGGATTATTTGCATTCTGAATCTGGAAATTATTAATAGATCACTCTTATAATGTATTTTTACTTTAGGTGCAAAATAGAATTTGCTACAACCTGCATAAAGAGGCACTGCCAATGATTCTGTCATTCAAATTTCATGGCCATGTGGTACAAGGAAAATGTACATTAGTTTTTCATACGCATAGAATTGATTAGCATTTCTCATTTAAGTATGCAGGGCATATTCACTGAATTGTGTAAATACTTGATTTTCTGTTAGGAAATTACTGAATTTAGTAAATTTTTTTATTCTTTACAAATAAACAAGCCATATTATAGGGCAGGAATTACTGTCAATGCCGTCGCGACATGAATACTTAACAAATTAATTGAACAAATTGAAGGAAGCCCATCAGGCATTCATACAATAACAATAACTTCCCATTCATAAATCAGATGAATGTTTAACAACCTCTAATGGGACAATTTTTTCAGCAATCTCAGGGGAACTAGGAACGGGCCTGGAATCGATCCCTGTAAAGTGTTCGCTGGCAAAGACATATTACCATATTTTAGTTATTTAAACAAACTGGTACAAATCAAATTGAGCCAGATTAGTAAATACAGTTAACAGAAGTACTTTAGAGAAATGAAACTAGAACCGACAGAAATCCTTGCAACATCTAGCAATTAAATATTACACTCCCAAACAAATCACCAGTTTTGATTTTAACTCTATAATACTTACATACTCTATTCATTAATGGACTGTTGAATGAATACATGGGGGTGCAGTTTCAAAAGATCGGGGAAACTAAATGGCCCAAACATGGATCGAAGATCTGCATCATCTATTCTTTTAAATTCATTCACAGAATTGCCGGCTATGCCAACTTATATTGCCCATCCCTAATTGCCCTTGAGATGGTGAGCTGCTATCTTGCAGTGCTGCAGTCCATGTGGCGTATGTAAACCCACAGCCTTTAGGGAGGGAGTTCCAGGATTTTGACACCGTGACAATGACAGAACTGCAATATATTTCCAAGTCAGGATGGGGAGTGGTTTGGAGGTGAATCCTCATGTGCCAGATTTTAGTGGTTATCTGTTTGAAGGGTGCTGTCTGAAGAGTCTTGGTGATCTTCTGGAGCGCATCTCATAGATGATACACACTGCTTTCACTGTCCTTTGGTGTTGGAGGGAATGAATGTTTGTGGAAGTGGCACTAATCAAGAAAGCTTCTTTGTCCTAAGCTTCTTGAGTGCTGTTAGCTATGTCAGTGATTAATAGTTACATTGGAGATGACTTAAACAGACCATTTCATCCCTCTAAGCACAGCAGGAGGTGCACCAATGGAGGCTATAGTCAGGAATTTGCCTGTAGATTCACAAGCTGCTTTTTTTTGCTTGGAGGTGGAATTATATTGAGTGGCAGAGAATTTTGGAGGAGGTTTTGTAAAATGTGAAGGTAGCTCAGGTGGGCTGAAAAATTTATTCCTTGATCTTTTTGGCACGGTGGCACAATGGTTAGCACTGCTGCCTCACAGCATCAGGGACCCCCAGGTTTGATTCCAACTTTGGGTGACTGCGTGAAGTTGCACATTCTCCTTGTTTCCGTGGATTCCGTCTGGATGCTCTGGTTTCCTCCCACGGTCCAAAGGTGTGCAGTTTAGATCGATTGGCCATGCTAAATTGCCCCTTGGTGTCCCATGATATATAAGTTATGGGAATTAATGAAGTAAATTAACGGGGTTAGGTGATAGGGCAGGGGTGGAAGTGGGGGTGAGCCTGGGTACAATGCTCTATCAGAGAGTAGGTGCAGACTCAATGGGCCAAATGGTCTCCTTCTGTACTGTAGGGATTCTATGATAATTTTCTACTAAAAAATTCTGATTATGCTGTTCTTACATCATTGTTTGGCTTCCCTTTCCGCAAATTCTAAATAAAACTACTGAGCATCTAACGCTACTACAAAAGAAGTCAATACTACTATTCAATATTCTTATTTAACATAATGAATGTGAACTTGAACAGTATTTTGCATAAATTCATCAAATCAAAAGATCAGAAATAGTGAACCGAACAATGGGAAAAATTTCATCGTAGCATTACAGCAGTTAAAGAACAGAATAGTTTGGAGGAATTTTGGATTAATCCACCATTAATCAGTACATGATGGTGGAAGAGAAAAAGCAACCATGGAAGATGAAACAACATTCGAGGAACATGATTAGGGGGTGGACTACCATAGGTATGAGAAACAATTGCAAGTTTTGCACATATTTTAAATACAATGCTTTTCCATTAAACAGTACTGTTTGTGTATGTGTTTAATGTGGTAAGTTGCCATTTTTATCCTCACTCTTTCCATGTTGGTTATGGACCTACGTATTACTACCTAGTGCTCCCAGTTTGAGGAAGTAGTACTGCTGAATGGCAGCAGTAATCTGGTGAACTACATAAGATACAGAAATACTTCTGATTGACCAACCACCTTTTGCCCCATTTGCTGTTGGACACAGCTACTTCTATTTACTTATTCATTCAGAGAATGTGGGCATTTCTGGCAAGGCCAACATTTCTTTCTCATCCTTAATTGTTCTTGAGAAGGAGGTAACTAATTCTCTTCTTAAAACAGGCCAATTCATGCGATAGAAATACTCTCACATTGCTGCTAGGTAAGACATTCAAAGATTTTGACCTCACGAATGCGATGGGGTGGCAATATATGTCCAAGTCAGGATGATGTGTCACTTGGATGGAAAGTTAGAGGTGGTGATGCTTCCATGCATCTATACCATCACTATCCTTCTAGCGGTAGAGGTCGTAGCGATGCTGTTGAAGACTTGCTGAATTTGTGTAGTTTACCTTTTAAACGGTAAGCACCATAACCATATTGTGCTTTTGTGGACGGATTTAATGTTTAAGATTGTTGATGGTGTGATGATCAAGCAGGCTACTTTGTCTTGGATGGTGCTAGGCTTTTTGAGCGTTCGAGCTGTAAATCATCCAGGTGAGTGAAGATCATTCCATCATATTCCTAATTTGTGCCTTGTACGTTGTGAAAAGGGCTTGGTATGTCACAACGTGAACCACTTGATGAAGAATATACAATCTCTTGTAGCTGTAGTATTTATATGGTTTGTCCAATTATGTTTTTGATTAATGGTGAACCCAAAATATTAATGCTGGCGATTCATCCTATTTTAATCTACACATTCCCCTTTGGTGACATGACCCAAAAATACTTCAGGTTCTATGTACATATTGATGAAAGCCAAGCTCTACTTCACTTAAGTCTGCCATTTATTCAAATTGTCAGACTGATTTCTTGGGTAGCCTAGTCAGCTAAAGGCATAGCATTAAAGATGGAACTATTAAATTGAAGTTGTGCAAGACAGCAGAAATGGAAGAACGTAATCTTGGCAATTTGTAGTACTGGAGTGGATTAGACAGATGAGTTAAGGCCATAGAGGGATTTGAAAAAAAGGATGATAATTTTAAATTAAAGGCGTTGCAAGAAAGGGAGTCAATGCAGACCAGCAAGCTATCATTTCGGTACCAAAGAAAAGCTAAGCAGCGTGCCTTAATGACTATCATCCAGTGGCTCTGACATCTATCATTATGAAGTGTTTTGAAAGGGTAGTCATCACACAAATCAATTCCAGCCTTCCAGACTGCCTTGATCCACTACAGTTTGCCTACTGCTGCAACAGGTCCACAGCATCTCCCTGGCTCTGCACTCAACCCTGGAACACCTAGATAACAATGACACCTCTGTCAGACTCCTGTTATTGATTACAGCTCAGCCTTCAACATCATTATTCCGATGAAACTCATCTCCAAACTCCAGGGCTAGGCCTCGGCTCCTCCCTCTACGGATGGATTCAGAACTTCCTAAACCGACAGACTACAATCAGTAAAGATACACAACACCTCTTTCACGATCACCCTCAATATCGGTGCACCACAAGTCTGTGTCCTCAGCCTCCTATCATACTCCTTATACACCTATGAATGTGTGGTCAAATTCCCCTCTAATTTGATTTTCAAGTTTGCTAATGACACTACCAAAGTGGGTCGGATCTCAAAACAATGAAGAGACAGAATACAGTATTGAAATAGAGAATCTGGTGAACTGGCGCGACAACAATAATCATAAGATCATCAGACATAGGAGCAGAATTAGGCCACTCAGCCCACTGAGTCTGCTCTACCATTCAATCATGGCTGGTATTTTTCTCATGCCCATTCTCCTGCTTTTTCCCCATAACCTCTGATCCCCTTATTAATCAAGAACCTATCTATCTCTGTCTTGAAGGCACTCAGTGACCTCGCCTCCACAGCGTTCTGCAGCAAAGAGTTCCACAGATTCACCACTCTCTGGTTGAAGAAATTCCTCCTCATCTCTGTTTTAAAGGATCGTCCCTTTAGTCTGAGGTTGTGCCTTTCGGTTCTAGCAGAAACACCTCTCCACTCTATCCAGGCCTTGCAGTATCCTGTAAGTTTCAATAAGATCCCCCTTTCTAAATGCCAATGAGTACAGGCCTCAACTGTTCCTCATATGACAAATTCTTCATTCCATGGATCATTCTTATGTCCCTCCTCTAGTTCCTTTCCAAGGCCAGCATATCCTTCCTTAGAGACGGGGCACAAAACAGTTCACAATACTCCAAATTGGGTCTAACCAGAGCCCTACACAGAGTCAGAAGTACATTCTTGCTCTTGTATTCTAGCCTTCCAAGTCCCTTTGGGCTTCTGATTTCCTAAGCATTTCCCCATTTAGAAAATAGTCTATGCCTCCATTCCTCCTTCTAAAGTGCATAATCTCACATTTCTCTACATTGTATTCCATCTGCCACTTCTTTGTCCACTCTCCTAATCTGTCCAAGTCCTTCTGCAGCTCCCCTACTTCCTCAATACTACCTGTCTCTCTACATATCTTTGTATTATCTGCAAACTTAGTAACAGTTCCTTCAATTCCTTCTTCCAAATCGTTAGTATATATTGTGAAAAGTTGTAGTCCCAGCACTGAGCCCTGAGACACACCACTCGTCACCGGCTGCATCCTGAAAAAGATCCCTTAATCCCCACTTTCTGCCTTCTGCCAGTCAGCCAATCCTCTATCCATGCCACGACCTTACTCCGAACACCACGGACTCAACTTATTTAACAGTTTCCTATGTGGCATCTTGTCAAAGGCTTTCTGGAAATCTAAATACATCACATCCACTGGTTCTCCTTCATCCAACTTCCATGTTACCTTCTCAAAGACCTCTAACAGATTTGTCAGACATAACTATCCCTTGATGAAGCCATGCTGACTCAGTCCTATTTTATCATGCACTTCCAAGTACCAGTTCCAACTGATGCGACAACAATAATCTCTCCCTCAATAGCAACAAAACGAAGGAGATAGTCATCGACTTCAGAAAGCATGGTGGAGAACATGCCCCTGTCTATCACAATGGGGATGATGTAGAAATGGTCGAGTGCTTCAAGTTTTTAGATGTCCAGACCATCAACAACCTGTCATGGTACACCCATGACCACACTATAGTCAACCACCAACACCTCTACTTTCTCAGAAAACTAAGGAAATGTGGCATGTCAGCTACGACTCTCACTAACTTTTACAGATGCACCATAGAAAGCATTCTTTTTGGTTGTATCACAGCTTGGTATGACTCTTGCTCTGCCCAAGACCGCAAGAAACTACAAAAGGTCATGAATGTAGCCCAATCCATTACACAAACCAGCCTCCCATCCATTGATTCTGTCTATACTTCCTGCTGCTTTGGAAAAGCAGCCAGCATAATTAAGACCCATGTACCCCAGACATACTCTCTTCCACCTTATTCTGTTGGCAAATAATGCAAAAGTCTGAGGTCACGTACCAACCGACTCAAGAATAGCTTCTTCGCTGCTGCCATCAGACTTTTGAATGAACATACCTTGCACTAAGTTGATCTTTCTCTATGAATGGAAAGCTTTGTCTGTATAGCATACAAGAAGCAATACCTTTCACTGCATTCTAATACATGTGACAATAATAAACCAAATTAAATCAAATCAAAGTAGTGATGGATGAAGGTCATTTGTGTGAGTCAGAACATAGACAGCACAAGGTTATGTGGTGTGGAGGTTAGGAGACCATCCAGGAGAGTCTTGGAATAGCTGAGTTTAAAGTTAACAAAGTTATGGATGAAAGTTTCAACAGTAGTTGAACTGATAGTAAAATCAGATTATGTTTCTTTTTATTCATTTTTAGGATGTGGGCATCACTGGCAAGGGCAGTATTTATTGTCCAGCCATAACTGTCATTGAAAACATGGTGATAAGCCACCATCATGAACTGTTGCAGCTCATGCGGTATAGCTACATCATCCTACAATTTTCTCTGTTGCAGTTTGATCAAACTGAACAGTTCATGATGAAGGCAAAATCCGGTGGATGCTGAAATTGAAATAAAAACTGAAAATGCGAGAAAATCTCAGCAGGATTGACAGCATCTGTGCAGAGAGAATAGAGCCAATGTTTCAAATCTGAATGATCCTTTATCAGTGCTAAAGACAAAGGAAGTAGGATGACATTTATACCATGAAAGTGAAGGGGGTGGGGGTGGGTTCTGTAATTGTTAAGAATGGCATTTTCTGTTTGTGTGAATAGTTTGTGAGGTTATTTCAGACAGCAGCTAAGAGTCAACCACCTTTCTGTGGATCTAGAGTCACATGTAGACCAGACAAGGGGAAGGGGGTGGCTGTATCCGGCCCGAGAGGTTTCTGTCAGAAGAGCTGGTTTGTTTTTCACTTTTTCTGCGCATGAGCAATTTCTGGCTTCGACCTGAGCTGCAGACAATCGGGTGAGTGAAGCCCCGTGTAGCCAGAAACAGACTAGCCCAAAATGTTAGAGACAGAAGGTGGAATTTTATGAGATTTCCTCTAAGTGTCCAGCTAGCCTGAAAATGGGAGAGTTCCAGATCCATTTTTTGGGTGAATTTTCACACTCAGATCTTATGCACTCTGTCTCTAAAAAGATGGACTAATCACTTTCTAGCCAGAGAGGCTGTGGACAGGATTTAATTCACCAGTCAGGTATTGCAGATATGTAAACCTCTGATGCTGTATATGCGCATCAACAGTAGCAGGAGTCTGACAGACAGGGAGACAGCTATCAGGCCCCTGCTACTGCAGGAAGTTCAAACAGCAACCCTCCCCTAGGGGGCCCACGGCCCGAGATGCAGACCCCTCCACTTCCTGGCCGCCCTGACTGATCGCGGATCCCTCCCTCCCCCATTGATCATGGCCCCACTACACTCCCCCCGATCGTGGACCCTCTCCCACTGCCATTGATTGCATGCAGAGTGACAGTGCGCCACCCCTCCCCTCACAGGTCTCGCCCCCATAGTTCACGCCACCCATAAGCTCCACCCCAGCACTGCCCCCTATATCCCCTGCTCCCATTGGCCCTATCCTCATAGGCCATGCCCACTGGCACTGCTCCCAGAGCCCTCACCCTCTATTGGCCCCAGTACCTGGCACTGTCTGGTAGGCATTGCCTATGTGCCAGGATTGCACTGCCAGCCTGGCACCGCCAAAGGGGCATTCTTGCCATGCACCCGGCTTCCTGGGGGACCTCAATTGCTTCCGGTATGACTGACGAGGCCAACACAACTGTTCCCATTCATGGGGAGCAGGCTTTTTCTTTGCTGGAGAGCACTAGGCTCACTAAACACATGCAAAACACCATTTCCATAAATTTAAAGAAATTAATCAACGTTTCGCTTGCGTCTGGCAAGAGGCTGACCGTGCTGGAATTCCAAGTGTCATAAAACGTGCCGGTCATGAAAACTGGCTCCAATCAAGTTAGCCTCTTTACGCCCAATTTTACAACATTTTCCCAACACCAAATGGGCGTAAAGTAGCCGTAAGATTCCACCTAGAGTTCATAAGATTGACTGTGAAAACTCACCTGAGAAACGGATCTGGAACTCTCCCATTTTCAGACCAGCTGGATATTTCGAAAAAATCTTATCAAATTTCATCCCATGGATTGGATTCAATTGGAATATGAATTTGGGTTTTGGGACAAGCGAGGAATGGATTTGGGCTTACCTGAGCCACTCTAAATATTGGTTTTGTAACTTTACGCATGGTATAAGAATTAAAACAAAATTCCTCCAAATTTTGCCCTAGATTTCTGCAGCATGAGTTTGGGCCTCTTCATTAGGGGTCCAGTAGCTTTACCACAATGTTACTGTCTCATTGAGCTGTGAAAGTAGGTGACCTTGTTAATGCACAGAAATGTAGTCAGAAGTTCACCTCAAGGTCAAATTCAACACCAATGCTGTGAATATTCTGTTTCAGTTTCAAGAATTTGCCAAGGAGGAGGACTGAGTCAGTCAATATGGAGTAAAATATATGGCAGCTACTGAAGACAATATCTTCACTCTTCCCAATATTTAGTCAGAAGAAATTTCTGCTCATCCAGTATTAGATATCAATGGAGAAGTTGAGAGAGGTGGTGTTGAGGAGCAGTTGAGGCTGGGTGTTGTCTGCATACATGTGGAAACCTGAAGTGTATATGTTGTTGCCAAGGAATCATATGTAGATGGATGAGAAATAGAAGGGGCCAAGAATCCTTGGGGGTCTTCAAAGATAGTACTAAAGAACCTATCCTTGGCTCCCACATTTACCTGCTTCGCCTTGGCATCATCATCAGAATGTAGGGAGTCAAATTTCACATATTTGCTGACAACACCTATTCTATCTCACCAATACTTCTCTTGACTCTTTCGATTATTGATTGTTTGATTGTTGCTAATTTATCAGACTGCCTAACTGGATAAGCAGAAATTTCCTACAATTAAATTATTGGGAAGACTGAAGCCATTGGGCAGAACTTTACAAAAAACATTTTTAAGTGTCCAGCTAGCACGAAAATGGGAGGGCTGCAGATCCATTTTTTTTGGAAGAGTTTTTACTCTGAATCTTATGCACTTAGTGTGTGGAAGTTAGGTTACAACAACTGTGAAAGTAAAAGTTCCATAATATCAAAAAATCTGTCAAGTAATGGAAAATGCTTATCAACATATGAGGCCTTCAGTGAAGCCAACGCAAATAGTACTCAGGATAAACAACTAAACCTTGTGTTAGTGCCATAAACACTGCTTCCAGCCAGGTTACAACAATTGTGAAAATTAAAGTTCCATAATAGTCAAAAACTGTCAAGTAATGGAAAATGCTCATCAGTGAAGCCAGTGCTTATGTACTCAGGATAAGTGACTAAATTTAACACCTTGTATTAGTTTCATAGACACTGCTTCCAGCCTTGGCCACAGAATGGAAAATAAGACAATTCCATAGCAAATACCTAAGAGCACGATATGGGCACATATTATGCTAATGAAGGATTAGCGAGAGACAGTTTTTATTGGATAAGGGCAAAAAGCTATGATATGGATCATGGATATGTATGCAACTGAAGGATTAAAAAGTTAGTAGTTTCTCATTTGTTGTAATTAGCTATAACTGCTAAATTTTGTATATATCAACAGAACATCCTGCAATGTTTTGCGCTGTATTGTGTTCTCACTTGTGCACAAGTAATTAAAAACTTGAAAGATATGAGTACTCACTGTGCATTATTTGGGTTAATCCTCAACAAGTGCATGAAAAAATGGGCTAGACTGTTTCTAGCTACTAGAGGCATTGGGTAGGGCTTAATTTGCCAGCCAACTTGATCAACCAGTAGAGGGAGTTAATGTGCATATGCAGACATCTGTGGCTGCACATATGCAATTGCAAAAACATTTGTCAGGCCTCTGCTGCTATAGTCAGCCTCAATCTGGTCTCTGCCCCCCCAAAACCCCCCAATTGTGGGGCCCGATGACCGTTTGCAACCATTCAAAACTATTGCACCTGCTACCCTGGCTGATCACACCCCACCTACCCATTAATCACAGCTGCAGTAGACCCTTTCCTCCCTCCCCCACCAATTGCAGGCAGCGTGCGCAGCGGATACTCCCTTCCCCCTCCCACGAAAACAGGCACAGAGCACAGCAGGCCCTCTTCCCCCTGAGTCCCTTTTACCGATCGCAGGCATAGTGCACAGAGGCCCTCTCCCTCCACAATCAAGCTGCTCTGGCTCCTCTCCTTCAGGCTCCACCACTTCAGGCCACGCCCCAAGATCAGTGCCAAGGTGTCTGGTGGGCACTGCAATGATGTCAGGTTAGCACTACCAAGGTGCTAGGCCGGCACTTTCAAGATGTTACTGCCCAAAGGGCAACCCCCTCTCCCCGTCCTTGACCTCCCTGGGGGCCTCATTGGCTTTCAGCTCTAGTGGAGAGGGCAATAGGGCAACACAAAAGGCAGATACAATATATTTGGATAAATGTGACGTTATTCACTTTAGAAGTGAAAACAAGAAGGCAGATTACTACCTGAATGGCTGTAAATTAGGAGAGAGGAATGTGCAACGGGACCCGGGTGTCCTTGTGTACCAGTCACTGAAGCTGAGCATGCGGGTGCAGCAGGCGGTAAAGAAAGCAAATGGCATGTTGGCCTTCATTGAGAAAGGTTTTGTGTACAGGAGCAGGGATGTATTGTTGCAAATATACAGGGTCTTGGTGAGGCCACATCTAGAGTACTGGTGCAGTTTTGGTCTCCTTTTCTGAGGAAGGATGTTCTTGCTCTTGAGGGAATGCAGCAAAGATTTACCAGGCTGATTCCTGGGATGGTGGGATTAATATATGAGGAGAGATTGACTAGGTTAGGATTGTTTTCGCTGGAATTCAGATGAATGAGAGGGTACCTCAGAGAGATTTATAAAATTCTTACAGGACTTGACAGGGTAGATGGAGGGAGGATGTTCCCTATGGTGGGGGAGTCAAGAACTAAGGGTCACAGTCTGAGGATTCAGGACAGACCATTTAGGACAAAGGTGAAGAAACATATCTTCACCCAAAGAGTGGTAAGCCTGTGGAATTCATCACCATAGGAAGTAGTTGATTGCAAAACATTTAATGTATTCAAGAGATGGCAAGATACAGCACTTGGGTGAATGGGATCACAGGTTGTGGGGAGAAAGCAGGATTAGGCTATTGAATTGGATGATCAGCCATGATCACAATGAATGATGGAGCAGGCTCAAAGGGACAAAGGGCCATCTCCTGCTCCTAACTTCTATGTTTCATAGGGAGCAAGTGTTTTCCTTGCTGGAGAGACCTCTCTTGATGAGGCCACAAAGGCAAATGAGCCTGGACAATTGCACCCCAGGCATGTTGATGCCATTTAAATGAGAATTAATATACATTTGAATAAATTATTCAGCGTCTAGCTGGAAATGGGCAAGAGGCTGACTATACCGGAAATCTAATACCGATAAGGTCCAAGAGACAAGAGAACGGGATTCAATCCTAATTTTGGTCCCCACTTCAAACTTTGTTCCCTTGTTACCAATTCTATCAATTTCCCTGGCAAATGTCCAAGGTCAAACCAGTCTGTTTGTAACCTTGATATCACATTTAATCCTGACATGAGCTACTGATCTCATATTGTGCCTTCATCAAGACTGCCAATTTTCATCTCCATAACACTGCCCGACTCCATCCCTGTATTAGCTCTTTTGCAGCTGAAACTCACATTCAGGCTCCATTACCTCCAGACTTGATATTTCACTTCTAGATGGTCACCTATGTTATACCTCTGTAAGCGAGGATACACAAAACTCTGTTGCTCATGTTTCAATGAACAGCAAGCCCTATTCCACTATCACCCATTTATTCACTGATCTACATTGGCTTCCAGTCAAGCAAAGTCTTAATGTCTTGATTTTAAAACTTTCATCCTTCTTTTCAAATCCCTCCATGGCCTTGCCCTCCCTATCCTTCTGATCTCCTCCAGCCCCACAATTTGCATTGATAGCTGTGCTCCTCTTACTTTGGTCTCTCAGTGCATCCCCAGTTTTAATAACTCCACCACTGGTGCCGTCGATTACCTAGGCCGTAAGCTTTGAAATTTCCTCCCTATGATTCTCCAGCTCTCTATCTCACTTTCTTCGACATTTAAAAAGCTTCTGAAAAGCTGCCTCTCTGAACAAGTTGTGGATCAGTGTCTTACTTTGTGTTATAATGTTAGTGTGACGTGCCTTGTGACATTTCATTATGTTAAAGCTATTATATAAATATAGGTTTTTGTTACTGTAAAGGCACATTAACATGATTGACCAGAAAAGTCAGTTTTATGCCAATCTATAACAGAATAGGCATATCTATAATATATAAATAAACCATATTCATAGGTTGACAGTCAGAAAGCCAGATGGAGTGCTATACTATTTATTGCTTAGATAGTTTGGTGCTACCAGTGACTAGATAAGCTGTGGAATCAAACCAATCCCCACTTCATTCCAGCCATGCAGTATTATGATACTGGAGATTATTCTTTAGAGAGGCAGAGAGGACACATCCTTACAGCCATACCCAGAACCTACCCAAATTTATATTTGGGGTTGTAAATAATCAGGCAAATCGAGTGAAACTTGAAAATGGATTACAATTAGCACATGACCAGACAGTGCACATTATTATTGTCAAAATCTACATCAGTTTGGGGATAAGGCGGAGGAGAGGGCCTGGGTAAGATACTCTGTCGGAGAGTCAGTGCAGTCTTGATGGGCCAGATAGCTTCCTCCTTTCTCTTATTCATTCATGGGACATGGACATTGCTGGCTAGCCAGCATTTTTTGCCCATCCCGAGTTGCCCTTGGGAAGGTGGTGGTGTGCTCCCTTCTTGAAATGCTGCAGTGCATTGACCCACAATCTCATTAGGAAGAGAATTCCAGGATGTTGACCCAGTGACTCTGAGGGAACAATGATATAGTTCCAATTCAGGATGGTGAATCGCTTGGAGGGGAACTTGCAGGTGGTGGTGTTCCCATGCATCTGCTGCCCTTGTTGTTCTAGGTGGAAGTTGTAGGCTTGGAAGGTGCTGTCTAAGGATCTTTGGTGAATTGCTGCACTGCATCTTGTAGATAGTACACATATATATATCTTGTAGGTAGTACATACCACTACTACTGAGCGTTGATGGTAGAGGGAGTGGTTGGTTGTGGCAGTTGTGTGGCGTGAATGTTATTGCCACTTGTCAGCCCAAGCCTGGATATTGTCCAGAGCTTGTTGCATTTGAACATGGACTGCTTCAGTGTCTGAGGAGTCACGAATAGTGCTGAACATTGTGCAATCACCAGTGAACATCGCTACCTCTGACTTTATGATCATTGAAGAAGCAACTGAAGATGGTTGGCCTAGGAAACTGTCCTGAGGGACTCCTGCAGAGATGTCCTGGAGCTGAGACGATGGACCCTCCACAACAACCTTCCTGTGTGCCAGGTAGGATTCCAACCAAGAGAGTTTGACCTCTGACACTCATTGATGCCAGTTTTGTTAGGGCTTTTTGATGCCATATTTGGTCAAATGTGACCTTGATGTCAAGGACTGTCACTCTCGCATATGGAAGTCAGCTCATTTATCCATGTTTGAACCAAGGCTGTAATTAGGTCAGGAGTTGAGTGACCCTGGTAAAACCCAAACTGGGCATCACTGAGCAGGTTATTGCTGAGCAGCTGCTGCTTGATAGCACTATTGATGACCCTTCCATCACTTAACTGAAGATCGAGAGCAGACTGATGGGACAGTAATTGGCTGGATTGGATTTCTCTTGCTTTTTGTGTACAGGACATACCTGGACAATTTCCCACATTGTCGGGTAGATAGCAATGTTGTAACTGTACTGGACGAGCTGGGCTAGCGAAGCAACAAGTTCTAGAGCATAAATCTTCAGGACTATTGCTGGAAAGTTGTCAGGGCCCATAGACTTTTGCAGTATCCAGTGCCTCCAATCATTACTTGATACCATGTGGAGTGAATTGAATTGGCAGGAGTTTGGTATCTGACATACTGGGAACCACTGGAGGAGGCTGAGATGGATCATCCACTCGGCATTGCTGGCTGAAGATTCTACAAATGCTTGAGCCTTACTTTTGCACTGATGTGCTGGGCTCCTCTGTCGCTCAGGATGGGGATACCTGTAGAGTCTCCTTCTCCACTGAGTTGTTTAATCCATGACTGGATGTGGCAGGACTGCAGAGCTTGGCTCTGATCCGTTGGTTGTGATATTGCTTAGCTCTATCACTTAATGTTTGTGCTGTTAGGCATTCAAGTAGTTTTGCTGGTAGCTTCAACAGGTTGACACCTCATTTTTAGGTATGCTTGGTGCTACTCCCAGCATGCCCTGCTGCACTCTCCATTGAACCAGGGTTGATCCCCTGGCTTGATGATAATGGTTGAGTGGGGATATGCAGGGCCATGAGGTTGCATTATGCTGGAATATAGTTCTGCTGCTGTTGATGCCCACAGCGCGTCATAGATGCTCAGTTGCTAGATCTGTTTGAAGTCTGTCCCATTTAGCACATTGATAATGCCACACAAAACAGGGGAGGTTAATCTCAATATGAAGACAGGACTTTGTCTCCACAATGACTGTGCAGTGGTCACTCTTACCGATACCATCATGGACAGGTGCATCTGCTACCGGCAGATTGGTAATGATGAAGTCAAGTATGTTTTTCCCTCTTGTTGGTTCCCTCAGCACCTGATGCAGACCACTTTGGAAGTTATTTCCTTTAGGACCCAACCAGCTCGATCAATAGTGCTGCCGCTGAGTCATTCTTGGTGGTGGACATTGAAATCCCCCACCCAGAGTACATTTTGTGTTCTTACCACCCTCAGTGCTTCCTTCAACTGCCTTTCAACATGGAGCAGTACTGATTCATCTGCGGAAGTTGGACGGCACATGGTAACCAGTAGGAGGTTTCCTTGCCCATGTTTAACCTGAGACTTTATGGAGTCTAGAGTTAATGTTGAAGACTTCCAGGGCAACTCCCTCCTAATTATATACCACTGTGCCGCCTCAGCTGGGTCTGTTCTGTCGGTAGGATAGGAATACCCAGGGATGGTAACAGTGGTGCCTGGGTGTTATCTGCAAAGTATGATTCCATGAGATTGACTATGTCAGGCTGTTACTTGACTAGTCCGTAAAACAGCTGTCCAAATTTTGGCACTAGCCCCCAGATTTTATTAAGCAGGACTTTGCAGGATTGACAGGGTTGTTGTTTTTGCCGATGTCTTTTCCAGTGCCTAGGTCGATGCTAGGTGGTCCATCGGTTTAATTTCTTTTTATTGACTTTGTAGAGATTGATACAACTGAGCAGCTTGGGAGGCCATTTCAGAGGGCAGTTGAGAATCAACCACATTGCTGTGGCTCTGGAGTCACATGTAGGCCAGACCTGGTAAGGACGATTTCCTTCCCTAAAGGACATTAGTGAATCAGATGTCTTTTTTCAATAATGGTTTCATGATCATCAGTAGATTCTTAATTCCAAATATTTTAATTGAATTCAAAATCTGCCATGGCGGGATTCAGACCTGGGTCCTCAGAACATTAGCTGAGTTTTTGGATTAATTATCTAGCGATAATATCACTAGACCATTGCCTTCCTTCTGCACTATAGGGATTCTATGATAAAAGTTATTCTATGTTCCCATGCTGTGTTAAGTAGGAGAAAGCTGCATAATCCAATGTATTTTCCCATGAGACAGAGTTCCCTTTCTCAATGACATATCACCTTAGTCATCTTTCTCCACCATAAAATGTGTTGCATCATTACAGAAGTTCTCTGTATTATTCAATATTATCTACATTATTGCTCGTTGAGTCTATATAATCAGATTTTACTTGTTGTCAAGTAATTTTAAACAGAAATGTGAATGTTACAATTCAGAAACATATTGCTATGTATATCAACTAAATGGTTTATTAAAGTTGCTTGAAAAGTGATAAAGAACTATTACTGTAGATGCATTTTCATCAGTTGCAGATTTTTCATTTCAGCAAACAAACTCAGATTCTCAATGCTAGCTTATAAAGCCATGCATTTCTCCCATTTTCAATAAAAGTGAAATATCAGATCCACTTTATCAATATGTTATAATGCATACTGTATATCATAGTAATGACATTTTTATTTTTAACAATAACATAAAGACATAGTAAAAATAGTTGGATTCCATACCTGTGTTGCAAACATGAGACTAACGGAATAGAATGATAGACAAAGGATGATTATCATATAAATGTATTTTGATTGAATAAAGTCAGGCCATGCGTCTGTTAAAGTTGTTGTAATTGTTTCTGATAAAAACAAAATATCAAACAAAATAAGTAATAAATTTGTTTTCTCGATATTATCTACATTATTGTTCGTTGAGTCTACATAATCTAAAACATTGCAAACTGGAAGACAAAATAGATTCCTCCCTGAGACCAGAGTTCATTCCCTACAGCACTGGAAAGCTGTAGTCAGCTTTAATTTCTTTAAAACATGTATTCTCAACAAAGGGCCACAAGAACATTTATTGGGGTCTGTCAAATATAAGCAATGTGTTGAATGCACAATTTGCAATTTCAAAGTTACAGTTTCTGATTTTAAATTTTGATATACTTTTGGACTTTTAAGGCCATTCACTTACTTGTCACACTTCCTGGTCATAATGTTCAAGATGTTGAATTGAGAAGGCAGTTCCCTTCATATGCGAGTTTGGCTGATGAAAATATATTTCACAACGCTCTCTGAAAGGAATGGCAATGGGGTTGAATGCTCAAAAGAGGCTGAAGGTGTGATGCACAGGGTTGGCATGTGCAGCGGGATAAACAGTTGGGTCGCAAGAGGATTAGGGCAAATGAATGAAATGAGTGTGTGTGCTTGAGGCAGGCTGACAAGTAGCTTCCAATCTTCTCATTGTCTCTCCGGTATTTGATTCAGCCTCATGGCTCAGGCCCCTTAAGTCATAGAGTCATAGAGATTTATAGCATGGAAGCAGGCCCTTCAGCCTAACTTGTCCATGCTGCCCATTTTATTAAGCCCCTAAACTAGTTCCAACTGCCTGCATTTGGCCCATATCCCTCAACCCATCATACTCATGTATCTATCGAAATGCTTTTAAAAAAACAAAATTGTACCCGCCTCTCCTACTACTTCTGGCAGCTTGTTCCAGACACTCACCATTCTCTGTGTGAAAAAATTGGCCCTCTGGACACTTTTGTATCTCTCCCCTCTCATCTTAAACCTATGCCCTCTAGTTTTAGACTCCCCTACCTTTGGGAAAAGATATCGACTATCTAGCTGATCTGTGCCCCTCATTATTTCATAGACCTCTATAAGATCCTTATGCTCCAGGGTCAAACCAGCCTCTCCTTATAACTCAATCCATCAAATCCCAGTAGCATCCTAGTAAATCTTTTCTGCACTCTTTCTAGTTTAATAATATCCTTTCTATAATAGAGCGACCAGAATTGCACACAATATTCCAAGTGTGACCCTACCAATGTCTTGTACAACTTCAACAAGACTTCCCAACTCCTGTATTCAATGTTCTGACCAATGAAACCAAGGATGCTGAATGCCTTCTTCACGACTCTGTTCACCTGTGACTCCACTTTCAAAGAGCTATGAACGTGTACCCCTAAATCTCTTTGTTCTTTAACTCTCCCCAGCACCCTACCATTAACTGAGTAAGTCCTGTCCTGGTTCAAACTACCAAAATGCATTACCTCGCATTTGTCTAAATTAAACTCCATCAGCCATTCGTCAGCCCATTGGCCCAATTGATCAAGATCCTGTTGCAATTGAAGATAACTTTCTTCACTGTCCACTATGCCACCAATCTTGGAGTCATCTGCAAACTTACTAACCATGCCTCCTATATTCTCACTCAAATCATTTATAAATGACAAATAACAGTGGACCCAACCCTTTTGTCTTTGTTTCTATTTTGCTGCTTTTTCTTCCTTCTTAACTTTGTGTTAGTTGTGTCACCTTATCTCCAGAGGTTGCCTCTTCTTCTTGAGTTTTGAACTCATTTTATAATTAGTATAGAAAAATTGAAAGTGAACATCATGAACCAATGTTACTGGAACATGCTCTTATTCCCATCCCTGGCCTGCTACAGAGGTTCAATGTTCCACAGCAATCACGATGACCAGCATCTCACCTTCCGATTAGGTACTTTACAGCCATCTGGACCCAACTTTGAGTTCAAATATTTTAGACCATGAATTCTGTCTCCCACTTTGATTCTTTTTTTTTTAACTACATGTCAATTTAAATCTTACCTTTCGTCTTTTTGCTTTTGGACAGAGCTATTCATTATTCTGACATTTACTTTGGGAACGTGCTTTTCTACAATTATTATCATCCCCTTTGTCTTTTGTTCCATGACAGCTCTGTCATTTAATTTCTCCCACCCTCTACCAAATCCTAGACATTCCCTCTTGTTCTTCCCTCCCCTCTTGACAGCATATAGCTGATCAAATTTGTAACCTCCTTCAGGTCTGAAGAAGAATCATATTCAACTTATGTTAACTCTGTGTTTCTCTCTCTTTACAAATGCAGCCAGATTTAGTTGTGTATTTCCAGCATATTTTGTTTTTATTGCTGGGATGTCTATCAGGGTGTGCAGCAATTTGCAGTATGCCAAGTTTATACACTCCAATATAATTTCACATGCACCCATTATCAGAGCAATATTTATGAAATAACTTTATATTGTGTCAGTTGTTCCCACATGAACTGTTATGAAATACAGCATTTTGCAGCTTGCTCAGTAAAAGTTGTCTAAAGGAGAAAATGCTGGAGAAGCACAGTGATCGTCACAAAAGCCGACTGCCCTGAAGAGTTAATGCTATATTCGTTGCTCTTCAATTTCCCAGCATTTGCAATTTTGTTTCCTCTGCAATTATGTTTATTTTCATGATATAAAGTACCAAGAAATAATTTTATAAAACTTAAAGTAACCATTTATTTCATATATTTCTAAATATGCTGACTGCAACATTTCATTATGCCTAAAAATGGGTTGGGTATTATGATGTGTGATAAACCTATGGCCTTTGCTTTTGGTGCAGGCAGCATGCCAATTATAAGTTATCCAACCATGAAACAATTGTACATTACTTATCAACTGCCTTTCCTCTCTCTTACATAAGATGGCACATTAAAAAAAGGGACAATTGCAAGTCTCAGCCAACGTGAAGAGGATGGTGCTCAACATCATTGCAGTGGTTATTGCTGCTACGGCTGAAGTAATGAAAGATGACAATTTTCCTTCACACATTCCACTTCACTTTCATGCATAATATCTTCTGACCCAAGAAATTGCAGGTGATGTAAGCATGGACCTCTTCCTTTTCCCATTCTCCTTACCAGAACCCTACCTTTTTGCCTTCTTCCTCTCAAATATCCAAGAATTACTATCATGCAGTTATCCTTTGCTTCCATCATGACTTCAGGTACCTGTGTTCAAAGGTGCTTGCAAGTGGCCACAGTAGACCTCAGCAATCCATCCTCTGGCATACTACTGGGATTCCTGAGGTACCAACTCAGGCGGTAGAAAATGCAGTGCAGCACAAATCTGCTTTCTTCTTCCAAGATGACTGTAGATGTCCATACTACCTTTTCACCAGTGGCCATGTTGATCCTTGTCAGCCCAGACTGCTGCCACCCATACCAAGATGATGCAGTCCAGAGCCAGCCTTTTGGATCCAGAATTGTTTGAAGCCATTTTCCAAGGCCACCTCCAGTCTTCTCAACTGAAAGTCAGTTGCCTTTTCACCAGCTATGTTTCAGCCTTTGGAATAGTCTAAGAGCACCAAGACAGGCAAAGAAACACGCAAGATGCAATCAGGAAATGTACAAGGGGAATTAGGTGGCATTTGAATGCAATATATATTTGTCTTTTTTTTATGAATTCATTTTGGAATGTTTATTTTTGTTGACTTTTATCTTTACATTGTGCCCTGAATGTCAGTAACAATATGAAGGTAAGCTGTGAGGCTCTTGATGAATGGGGAATTGGTGTTGCAGTTACTGGTATCACAATTGGATGAGCAGTCTAAGTTGTCTCCTCCTTCTGTTCGCTGTAGAGCTGATGGCAAGCACTGTGCTTTCATGATGGTAAACAGACCACCCAGAGCCTCATTACCCTGTGTGTGGGGTACTGCAGTGCTCTTCCAGAAAATTCTAGGCAGCAGGAGCATTGTTTCAGCATTGTGCTAGTCCAGTCTATCATACTATGTGGCAGCATGAATTTCATTGTGAGCATGGAATGCACAATGGAATCATCGGACATGTCATGCATTAACTACCCTTTGGTATGCCAGGATGGCTTTAATACAAAAGGGCTCAGCAGACTGCTCCAGGTTTAAGACATCATGACTGCCGCCAGGATACCAGGCATTGACCTGTATGTTTTGCTGCTAACGGTTTTACACCAGTTAGGCACTGAGGGAGTGGAATCCATTTTAGTTGTGGTAAATCTCAGGGTTGAGAAATAGGGCGGAATTTTACGAGATTCATGCTAACTGGACACTTAGAATCAAAGTGGGAGAGTTCCTGATACATTTTGTGGGCAAGTTTTCACACCTAATCTTATGCACGTAAGTCTCTGAAAAGATGGGCTAGTCAGTTTCTAATCAGTGGAGGCTATGGGCTGAACTTAATGCGCCAGCCAGCCTGTAGAGGGAGGTATTGTGCATGTGCCGACCTCTGATGTTGCACATGCATGTTAGCAGTAGTAGGGGTCTGACAGAAAGCTGTCAGGCCCCTGCTACTGCAGGCAACCTCAGCCAGACGCCCCTCCCTGCAATTGCAGGAGCTCACAGCTCAACATGCAGTCCCTGCTGTCCCCCCAACCGCCTGGACTGATTCCGGCTCCCATTCTCTCCCTCACTGATCACAGGCAGATTGGCAGTAGGTCCACCACCTTATTGGTCCCACCCACAGTCCCTAATCCTCCATTTGCCCTGCCCTAGCATTGCCCATTGTGGAGTAGGCATTGCTCAGGTGCCAGGCTGGCAGTGCCACAGAGCCAGAATTGCACTGCCAGTCTGACACTGCCCAAGGGTCAGCCCCACTTTGCCCTTGGCCTCCCAGTTCAATGCCCTCCAGTTCCACTGGTGAGGTCAACCTATTCATGGGGAGCAGGTATTTTCCTCACTGGAGAGAACCTCTCCCAAAGGGATCATAAAGGCAAGCACGTCCTGATGATTGAGTGCCGAGCTCACGAGTAGATGTAAAACAGATTTAAGTGAATTTAAATAAATTATTCAGCTTCTCGTCCACTTCCAGCAAGAGGCTGGCTGCAGTGGAAATCCAGGTCTTGTAAAATCACGAGAGGCGAGAAATTGTGCGAGATCCTGATTTCTCGGCTTGCTCCGGCCATTGATGGGTGATGCAAGCCAGTAACGTTCCACCCATAGTGTCTGCAAAGCCACTTGGCTACCGCCAATCATGTTCTACACCATAAGGAAGCCTTCAATCCTAGAGAAGTCAAGGACTGGATGCTCTTTGGCAAGAGAAAATGAAATGCAGTCAGACCTCTTTGAATAGAACGCAACAGTGAAAGAAAACTGTGGTATATTGCAAATATTTATTTTCTTCACCTTGCCCCCAACCTTCCAGTTCTACTGGTGGTGCCATCACATCTGGGGACCAGCTGAGATTCTCACCGGAGAGAATCTCTCCTGGTAAGGCCACAGAGGCCTGTACGATTGATTCCCGGGCTCACTAAACACATGTTAAAGATCTTCAAATGAATGTATTCAGCCTTACGTCCAAAATAGGCTGATCTCGCTGGTATCCAATGCTGGTAAGATCATGAGGCGACTAATCCAGTACGAACCTGGTTTCTCAGCTCATATGCGATCTTACCAACTCACCCTGCCAATCGGCTTGTGGGGCATGATGACAAGATCACCCCCGTTACTCCATATCCAATCTTCCTTCCTCACCAAAGTCAGTGAATGTGCTATCACCTCCCAAATCCTTGCTCATCCACGCACTTGCAAGTGCGCTGATGGGGAAATTGTGCCTCTGCGATGATCAGGAGAGAAGAGAGAGGGTCATGTCTCTCAGCAATCAGGGGTGGAACGGGGTGTGGAAGGGGGTGTTGATGGAGCCCGGTGATGGAGGTTCTGAAAGGAGACCTGCTGCTTTTGAGCTGTTTCTTCGCATAGAGTTTGTGGCTCCGATCTGAGCTGCAGGCTGTCTAACAAATTATGCCCTACCCACTGCCTCTAATGGCTAGGAATGGTCTAGCTTGTTTTTTCAATCCCTAAATTCATAAGATTGGGAGTGAAAACTCACCCAAAACATGGATTAGGAACTCGTCTGTTTTCATGCTGGCTGGACACTTAGAAAAAAATCTCGTAAAATTCCACCCAACGTCTTCCAACTAGGAGTAGGGCTTTGTGCAATCAGTTCTCAATGGAGAGTGTGTCAATCAGGCATTAAAGGGTCCCATTCGATATAGGAACCATCATGGCACCACCAGACAGTCCAGGAATGGCAGTGTGCACTTCAGAAAGGTGCCAGTTGACAGATTACTGCAAACAATGTCAAAGGATACAGCCACAGCAATACTCTAGGAACAGACAAAACGTGTGCCCAAGGAAGAAAGTCGTGGTTAATACCTGAACATGCATGCAGGTATCACATGTTCCTAAAAGGACACTACAATTGAATCGCATTGTAACAACACGTTGCCCTGATAATGGTGGAAATACTAGTAAATGATGATGGAGTTGGACACAGTAGTTGCAGTCTTTGTTTTAGGGGAACAGACCTATAATTGGGCATCCAACTCCTGAGGTTGGAAGATACAAAGGCCAGACTAGCCACCTACATGGGGAACCTTTACAAATCAAAAGGCATTAGAGTAGTCCAATGACTTACAGACAGCAATCAGCTTGTCTCCCACCCGTTGTTGTACATGGGTATGGACCAAGCATTCTGGGGAGAGATTGCCTCCAGCAAATTCAACTCAACCACTTGGAGATTTTCAGACTAGGAGTGGGGAAACTGTATGAAATTATGTGGATTTTTCAGTAAGGGCTGGGAAAAATAGGAGCGAAGGCCAAGATCTACATTGATCCCGACACTTTAGTGCCAGGCAAATTCCTTACTTCATGCTGGGGAAAATGGAAACTGAACGAGGGCACCTTAAACAATGGAGCACAATAAAGCCCGTGTAATACACACTGGGCTGTGAATGCCACTTTTGAGTGTGAAAACCTGGTAGGGTCGGGTGCTAGGCCATTAACGCAATTTGCGCCTGCGCAGATGGCCACTTCACCGAAACCCGGGAATGGCGGCGATCCGATTTGTGCCTGAAATGGGTGCAACAGCAATTTAAATGCACTTGCATGTATTTCAATTGAATTAATGAACTCTATTACCATTTCCCCCTTTACCGCCGCATTCGCAGATTGCCTATCTGGAATTGCGCTGAAATGAACACGCTGAGTAAAAGTCAGAATTGGGTACTCAATTCTTTCCCTTTTTCTTGCTTGTTCAGCACTTAGAATTTTTTTCATTAACCTCTGCCCTTTGACCATTTCAGGGCCAGGGAGTCCTTGCCAGAGCCAGCCCTGGAAATGGCCACTGCCAGTCCTCAGTTTGAAGCAGACTCCATGTTGGCCTCTCCGAATAGCGAAGGTACAAACTTAGAGATGGAGGCTGAAGAAACATATCACTTTTTCTTAATTGTTGCTGGGTTAAAATTCTGAAACTTTCTCTGACAGCACTGTGGTTGTACCTATACCAAAGGTTTGCAGCAGTTCAAGAAGCTGGCTTACCACCACCTTCTCAAGAGCCAGTGACGCTCACATCACATAAAAGAATATAAAAAAGCTTTACTTTCAACTTTATATCAGGAATTCTCCAAGGTACAATAAAGCCAGATTTTACTACTAATACCAGAATAAACGTGGCATTTCCCACCATTCTCAAAGTCTCTTGCTTTTATTTTCCGATGAGAAACTAAAGCACGCAGAAGGCAAAATATGTTATATTGCATATTTGGTATTACGAAAAAAAAGTGATTTGGGACATTAAAATTATCCTACAAGGCAAAGGTTTGCAAAATATTAACTTCATATTCAAAAAACATCCAATATCTCCATCGGCTTTAAAACAGTAACTGTTGGATCTTTCTAAATGCAGAACATAAAATTTTAAAAAAGGAGCTGGAGTGGGTCATTTGACCCCCTGAGCCTGCTCTGATCATGGTTGATTTGACTGTGGCCTTAACATCTCTCTTTCTGCCCTATAATCCTCGACTCCTTAGTAGATCAAAAATCTCACTCAATCTTCAATATATTTAATGACTGAGCCTCCACTGCTGTCTGTGAAAAAGAATGTCAAAGACTAATGCCAGAGGAGAAACTCCTCATCATCTGTTTTGAGTGGGAGATCACTTATTTTTAAACTGTGCCCCTGGTTCTAGATTCACCCATGAGAAGAAATATCTTCTCAGCATCTCCTCAGAAGCCCTTTCAGAATCTTGTATGTTTCAATAAAATCACCTCTCATTTTTCTAAACTCCAATGCATATCATCCATTTTGCCCAATCATTCCTTATTGCACTGGATTGTATGTAGTTACAATGCTAACCTGCATTGAGAAGATAGATTGTTACTATAAAAGTGCAAAGACTACATAGCAAATAATTTATGCCACTGCAAAGATTTGGAGAGTGCAGAGTACAGTCACTGTGCAGACATCTAGATGGGTCCTGGGAAATTCCACTATACACATTAGCTGTGAAGTATTTCTTTCTCCAACTACACACAGTCAAGGTCGGAATCATGACTTGACGAGCAGCATTTCAATGTCAGGAGGTTACAAGGTAGACCAAAGTTGCTGGAAGAACTTTTTTTGTGAACTATAATTTGTTGATTACAATGCTTGTGATCTATTCCCAGGATGATTTGCAACAATCATGCACCATCTTACAACAGTTTGCCTGCAATTTGACAAGGCAATCAGTCTTAAAAAGCAGGTGGCACACTTCAAACCAGTCCCAAATAATGATTATACTCCATCTGTCATCACTATTGAAGATCTCACAACTTCAGGCCTAGCTTAGTGTAGCTTTTGACAATTCTTCTGGGACAATAAAAACATCAGCTGGCAGATCACCTTCAAAGAATACAGGGCAGCTATTCTGATGATCCTGCTTTTTGTCTGTGAAAATTGAGCAATATATGTATGCCGTGCGATGGCAAGGCAAGATCACGAACACTAAAGTTATTCTAAGAAGTAGATCTGCATGCCAAGCATTGATACATTTAATCATGAGGACATGGCTATGATGGTCAGATATGTGTTTTGAATAACTGATGATCAAACTCTGAATATCTCAAGCTGTATTATGAATTAACGGTATGCATCAACAGATTGTTTAAAAGCAAATCAGAAACAGTACAAACAGGCATCAAGGTAACACAGTGGTTAGCACTGCTGCCTCACCGGGATATGGGTTCAATTCCGGCCCTGGGTCACTGTCTGTGTGGGGTTTGCACTTTCTTCCTGTGTCTACGTGGCTTTCCTCTGGGTGCTCCCGTTTCCTCCCACTGTCCAAAAATGAGCAGCTTAGGTTGATTTGTCATGCCATATTGATCCTTGTGTCAGAGGGCTTAATAGGGTAAATCCATGGGGTTATGGTGATAGGGCGGGACTGTTGTCAGTGCAGTCATGATGGGCCGAACGACCTCCTTCTGCAGTGTAAGGCTTCTATGATTTCTATGAAAATAGATATCCTAAACTGGGCCTACTGGCCATCGACAGAAAACATGGTGAAAAACCATGCAAAAAGGCTGGATTATTGATGCTAAAGTAATTGCGGTTGAGGAAGTTTTGCTGCTTTTGCATCATAATTGGTGATGGAACCTTCATGTGCCCCAATTCCACCCAAGAAATTCCTCCTCCCTAAATCTGAATGGCTGCCTTTTCTCCTTGATAAAGCATCAATAGTTCACTTTGAAATAATTTTCTTGCACCTTCCTCAACATCACTGGATGAAGAAATGTTGGTGGTGGGTAATATTCATAAAATTATCTTTCTGCCTACTGCAAAATTCTTGGAGGTAACATGGTCACTACAAAAACATCTTCGTTTTATTCAGTGCTGTACTTTCAGGTTCACTTTGCATGTGACAGGAAAGAAGAAAAGATAAACAGGTACAGGAATTGAATCTGAGCCATGATGTGAAAGTGATGAAGTTTGGTCAAAAAGACAATAGGAGCAAAGGCAGCCATTCACAATTTAGGGAGCGGGGATTTCTCAGATGGAACTGATGGACTTGAAGGTTCCATCACCAATTATGGTGCAGCACTGGATACGTAAAACAAGGTGTAGAAGTGTGCTCCTGTTCTTGGGAAATGTAATGCTTAAACGCTCTTTTGTACATTTTCAAAAATCCTTTTTTTGCTGCTCCCTTCACTTTTATGTTTTCTCTGCGAAGTTCTTTGAGACATTTTTCTGCAAATTAAACATTATAGAGAGCAATGTTATTGCTAGAATTCCCTAATTTTCCAGCACTTGCTACGCAACTGCTCTTTTAGCGTCAAAATGTAACAATATTCAATGCTGAGATAAATCTATTCAATTCCCAATATCATAATTACCATGGTACTAAAAGGTGGACCATAGAGAACATTTAAAGACAATACATGCAGTAATAAGTAGTTCAACTAAGTAAAGTTACTTCACGAAAACTGATTGTATAGTTCTTTCATCAAGATAAGGTATTATTTTTCTTACCCATCATTGCAAACTGACTGTCAATTCCCAGAGTGATAAGCATGAAGAAAAACACTACAGACCAAAATGATGATACTGGCAGGAGTGCGATGGCACTTGGGTAGGTGATAAAAATTAAACCAAAACCTAATCATAGATAAAATTGATAAAAAGGTATTAACAACCGTCAGGACAGAGAGACTGTAAACATTTATTATTTACTTAAAACAGAAGTCAGTTCATCAGAAATTTATGAAGTCTTTGTATGCTATACAACAAAATTTCAGGCAACATCAACAATAAATAAATACAAAAAAAGTTACATTTCTCTATAGATAGGAAATTAGAAAAATATAAATGTTCTTGCTTTCCTGAGAGTTCATCAAGATTATCTCTTGATAGATGAGCCATACATATCAGGAAAATCTCAAGTTTGATCACCTGTCTGTGCCATAGTAGCTGGTCACTGCAATTCTCAGAGAACAGCTGTTGGCAATGTGACTGAGTGGATTTTGGACGATTACTGGATCACAGTTGTCTGCTATTTGAAAAGCTAAGCCAACAGTCACAGACTAATCTAACGCAAGACCAGTTAGGAAACATGGGTACTGCTAACAAATAAATATATACCGTAAAAAACTCAATAGTTTCAGAAAAGGGAAATAAATAAAATTGGTGGAAATTTAAAAAAAGATCAGTGATGATTAATTTCTGCTATTTTCTTGCCAGTTTTCTCTCAATCAAATACTACTGCCATTATTGCAATGAGCCACTTTTGCATTGTGTTTGTCGGGATGCACCTTTCTTTACTTTACAGCACTAACTGAAAACCTGCTTGCAACAGAATCTCAGAATACATGCCTTTCAAAATGTTCATGATCCACTGCATGATATTTTTGCTTCTTAATGAGATTGTGAATGAATACTAGTGTTAGAAAAAATGAAATTCTCACCACCAAATGTGAAAGAAAAGCAAGATTTCTCAAACTGCTTACTCTGCTTCATTTTTGATTCTTGGAACAGATGGCTCAAAGATACCTATAAAATTTTGCACATTCCGATGACCCTGGCATAGTTATGGGAGGAGGATTATGTTGGAATTGGCATCTTTAGCCAGCATGAGATAGCATGGTAAAAAACAGAAATTCAAAGCATAAAATTGAGAAATTTCAGCTACCTTAAATAAACAGGCAGAAAGTGGCAATAAAGGAAATTGTTTTTTTGACTCAGCTCTAAATCTTAGCCTAAACAGAGACAAAAGAGCTAAATTATAGAAGTAAGATTAAATTAATTGCCCCTGACAGTAAGCTGGTATTTGACAGAGTGTGATGTTAATGAATCTTAGTATAATTGAATTTGATTGGAGAGGGGGGGGAACTCTTCACTTGTTAGTCATACTTAACACGAAGGAAAATGGCAGTGGTTGCTGGGGATCAATTACCTCTGTCCCGGACACTGCTGCAGGAGTTTTTCAGGGTAGTGTCCTTGACACAACCATTTTCAGCTGCTCCATCAATTACCTTCCCTCCATCATGAGAAGTGGGATGTTGGCTGATGACCACATAATGTTCACTAATATTTGTGACCCTTCAGATAACGTGGCCACATGTAGCAAAGTCTAGGCATCATTCAAGGTTAATAAGTAGCAAGTAATATTTGTGACACACAAGGACCAGCCAATTATTTCAACAAGAGCAACTTATTATTCCCCCATGTCATTCAATGCCATTGCCACTGAACTCTCCCACCATCAACATCTTGGAATGCCCATTAACTTGAAACCTAACTAGGCCAGCTTTCCCAAGGGTTTTTAAGAAATGGGGAATACATGCTGGCCCAACAGTGAGGCCCAAATCTCATGAATGAATACAACTAAATAAAAACTGTGGCTACAAGAGCCAGTGAGAGACTGGGAATTCTGTAGCAAGCAACTCATCTCCTGACCTCTGAAATTAGAAGACTGGAATGAAAAGATATCAAAATTAGTCCAGTTCACAGAATGAGCCTACTTTAAAACCAGATGGTTCAGTCTGTCTTTGCAGGGACCTTAAACAAAGGATAAATCATTATTCACAAATGGACAAATATCTGATTCCCTGGATCGAGGATTTATATGCAAAGTTGGCAAGAGGATTCTACTTCTCAAAATTAAATATGAATCATGCTCATTTGTAGTTGCAGCGGGATGAATATTCTCAGAAATATTCCACCATTATTCCAGAAGGCCTCTATCAATATGCAAGGTTACCTTCTGAGGTATCATTAGCCTACTCAATCTTCCAGAAACAACGGAGAATATTTTACAAGGTTTACCTCGTGAGGCCATTTATCTGATTGATTTTCTCATCACGGGGGTGGCACAGTGATTAAGCGCTGCTGCCTCACAGCTCCAGGACCTGGCTTCGATTCCTGGTTTCGGTCACCGTCTATGTGGAATCTGCATATTCTCCCTATGTCTGTGTGGGTTTCTGCTAAGTGCTCCGGTTTACTTCGACAATCAGAAAGAAGTGCTGGTTAGGTGCATTGGCTACGCTAAATTCTCTCCTTCAGTGTACCCGAACAGGCGCCGAAATGCACTGACTAGGGGATTTTCAGAGTAACTTCATTGCACTGTTAATGTAAGCCTACTTGTGTCAGTAATAAATAATAAATAAATAAACATAAACAAAGGTGGAACACCTACAGAACCTGGAGGAAGTTCTTAATCATTTTTTGAGAGCTAGCATGTGGCTAGGAAGAGAAAAATGCATTCTCCTGGTACTTCGAGGACCTATCTTGGAGTATCAAGGACTGTGGGCTGCACCGTATTGCAGTGGTTAGCATTGCTTCTTCACAGCTCCAGGGACCTGGGTTCGATTCCCAGCTCGGGTCACTGTCTGTGTGGAGTTTGCATATTCTCCTCGTGTCTGTTTGTGTTTCCTCCAGGTGCTCTGGTTTCCTCCTATAGTCCGAAGATGTGCGGGTTAGGTTGATTGGCCATGCTAAAATTGCCCCTTAGTGTCCTGAGACGCATAGGTTAGAGGGATTAGTGGGTAAAATATGTAGGGATATGGGGATAGGGCCTAGGTGGGATTGTGTTCGGTGTAGACTTGATGGGCCGAATGGCCTCTTTCTGTACTGTAGGGTTTCTATGATTCTACGATGTGGGCTACAAAGCGGAGAAATTTGTCCTTTGAAGGATCAAATGCAGATGATAAAAATTCCCCAGCTCCCATGTCTATCCAGGAGTTATGGCTGTTTCTAAGGCTCGTGATGTGCTATGGAAAATTTATACCAAACTTCCATCTTGATTCTTCTAAAACAAAGGTCAAGCTTGGGAATGGTCCATCTGTCAAGACTTGACTTTTAAGAGAATAAAGCAACAGCTGCCATCGTTGAATGTTTTAGCTCATTACGATCCTAGAAAAGAGTAATTGCTAACCTGTGATGCATCTCTGTACTGCATCAGGCAAATTAGCATACAGATGGTTAAATGGAAAGGAATGCCCAAACGCATATACTTTTGAGCATTCCTTGGACCTTGGCCATAGCAGAAAGAAAGTACTCCCATCTTGAAAAGCAACAAGAAGCCTAAAGCAAAGGCCACAACAATAGTAGCTAAGAATTGGAGGCTGGTGAAAAAGTTTGGGTGAAAAATTATGCCAATTGTCCTCCTTGTTACCAGGAATGGTGGACTTTAGAATGGAGTCTGTATCCTACAAAATGTGTGTGGGTGAGGCCATCCTGAAAAAAAAACATCCGGATCAGGTGCGTGCCTCAAAATCACAATTTATCCTGGAGTCAACTATACCCAGCAGAGTCCTTCCAGACCGGCCATAGTTAGGACCTAGGAGACCGAAATGAACAGTGCGGACTAAACCGCAGCTGCTTCTCTTCACCAAAGGAAAGGAGTGAGCCAGAACTCCAGTGCTCATGTTGTAAGAGATGGGCGCCTGTGAGACTCACTCCTCCCACATTGAATGCTGAGCTGGAGAATCCAGATCCAGCGCTGAAATGTTGCAAGAGACCCACAAGATGGTTGGGCGGATTTGATGTCTTTAATGAGGCCCATAAGGTTGGCCTCTTGAAGTATGAGCTCCCTGGTTGAGGTCATAATTGCCTGCCCAATTAGAGAGCCTCATCTATAAATAAGTATGGAGTGTCAGATCCACTGGCACTCTTGATTCTGACTTTCTATCTGAAGCACTCTAGAAATGGAACTGGGATTGTAAATAGAGGGAATCTGGTGAAGGGACACTTGATTCTGAGGAGTTATTTCACCCTTCCCACTCAGTTAGAACTCCCCCTTTCTTCCATTTGCCCACAGCCTTAAACCTCCTCCTCTACATCTCTGTTCCTAAATATCCAAACACTCCCTGCTCAAGACCTTGGATTTGCCCGCCCCCACGGATCCATAGCCCTTCTTCTATTAGCACCCACTAATGTGCCTTTGGCATTGCTAGGACTGACAGAGCCGCCAGACAATTAGACTGGCCAGCAACTCCTGAGGGGAGGACTTTCTTCCTCGTGAGAGGGAGAAGTCTCATTCAATCTCTATTTAGCCAAGTTATGGAACGAGCCAGCGTGGAGCAGGCTGGCTTCAATCAACTTTCAACTTTGCTTCAGAGGGGGGAGGTGGTGGTGGTGAGCTATCTGCCCCAGTTCCGTTGTTCTACTCTACACATCAATGTCTAAATGGTCTGTGACATGTGGGTTGCTATATATTTAACTGCCTGGGCAAGTAGCTTGAGATCCTTCATTTTCAATGACCATGATGATGAAATGTCATGAAGAAATTCTTCCTATGCAGTTGTTAACCGAGAAATCTGTCGAGAGTCAACTCCACCTTATTCAGTCTTCCTAGTGCTCTACACTTCCTGTAATGGGGAAAGATCAGATCTATAAGTGGCTGGACAGCACACAATCTCCAAGTTTCCTTAGACAGCACCTTCCAAACCCATGATCACTTCCATCTATATAGACAAGGACGGCACATACATCATCAGCTACAAGTTCTCCTCCAAATCACTCACCATCTTGACTTGGAAAAATATTGTCATTCCTTCGCAGTTGCTGGGTCAAAATCCTCAAATTCCCTGCCTAATGGCATTGTGGGTCAGCCGACAGCACATGAACTGCAGCGATTCAAGAAAGCAGTTCACCACCACCTTCTCAAGGGCAACTCAGGACGGGTAATAAATTCTGGTTAGACAACAATGACTATGTCCCACGATTGAATGAATAAAAAAATTGTTTATTCAACTTTTGCAGTACAATTGGCAAAATCGAATATAAAATTGCTTAAGGACCAGATGACTGGCAAAGGTGAGAGGATGGGGAAAGAGAATAATGGATGTAATTGGAAAGTGGACAAGAAGAGTGATTGACAAGGCAGAAGACTGAGGGTAATGAATTATTAATGAGCTTCCCGAACTGAAACTAGGAAAAAATGTTGGCCTCCAAGGTCGCATCCAGACATGCCTACTTTGGGGCAGCATTAGGTTTTATCCTCTGACCACCAATGCAGAGCATTTCTCAGATCCCACACTTTCTCTAGAAATACATAAAGCAAGATGTAGCCTTTGAGCTTCCCAAGATATCTTCTATGTTGCCACTATGCAAATCATTTCCAAATTCCATCTTTGGACTGACCCTTTAAAAGTCCAGTTAAGATGAAGTATACTTTCGAGTATAGTGTTGAATGCTGTCATGTATTCAACACCATGCTCAAAAGTATTATTATAATTTAGCGGCTATGTTAAAACACCAAAAATAGGTGTCACAACCTTTTCCCCAAGTTAATTTACTCCCATTCAAGTGGAGGCAGTGTTCTTAAATTGTGCTTCTCCAGTAAAGGTGAAATACCTTGCCATGGTCTACATTTTCTGACTCCATGAGTTTTATCACATCGCAACCTTCTCTTTTCTGATGAAAACATGCTCAATTTACATAACTTCATAGTTTAAGGATAAGGGATAAACCTCTTATGACTGAGATGAGGAGAAATTTCTTTGCCCAAAGAGTGGTGAATCTGTGGAATTCATTACCACAGAAAGTGGTTAAGGCCAAAATGTTGAGCAATTTTGAGAAAAAAAATGAAATGTAGCTCTCAGGACTAAAAGGACTAAGGGATATGGGAGGAAGACAGGATCAGGATATTGCATTTGATGATCAGCCTGATCAAAATGAATAGCAGATCAGGTTTGAAGGGTCAAAAGGTCTACTCCTGTTTCTATTTCTATGTTAATTTCTCCTCATAATCGTCCAATCATCCTTTTATTCTGATTGTGTCATTCTCTATCCTTACAAAAGCTACAATATCCTTTCTGTACTGTGGTAACAGGAAACATAGTAAGAAGTCTCACAAAACCAGGTTAAAGTCCAACAAGTTTATCTGGTAGCAAATGCCACTAGCTTTCGGAGCGCTGCTCCTTCGTCAGGTGAATGAGAGTTCTGATCTCCAAGAAGATCGCACATATCGACACAAACATCAAGTTTCTACAAAGAGGCAAGAAAGCAGACAAGTCACCAAAAGGACTACAGAACACAAATCCACTCAGGTCACTACAACACAGACTATGCTGAGAGACTTTGCCGTTGCACCTCTCTCTCAGTCCTCAACCACCTCATATACCAGCTCTACATCAAATGCCGCATCCTAGAAACCAAGATCAAATCCATATTCTCAACTTGCGCTCAGGACGCAGACCAACTGCGAAACTCTGCCAAGCAGGCGAGACAAAGGAACTACACAATCTACATGCACACCAAGAACAGGAAACTTGAGAAACTCAGCATCATCACCAGCAGCAACCAAGCCTCCCCCAGTACCACAGTAGAAAACAGTACCACTGCAGGGAAGTCCATTGTCAACTTGTCGGACTACACATTTCAATTAGATGAAATCGAAGTTCTCAGCTGAGGGCTCAATTTTTGCCCCACCACCAAAATAGACCCCATCAGTCTCACAGCAGACACAGAGGAATTCATCAGGTGAATGAGGCTGTGGGAGTTCTTCCACAAATCCTGGGGCCAACAAAAAAACTCAATGAGACAGCAAACAAACCAGAACAGCCAGAGAAATTCGCAGTGCAGCAACCAAAGAGGAAAGAGCAGAATTGGACTCCTCCTGAAGGCCGCTGCCCTTGACTTGACATGTATGCCCAAGCCATCAGGAGGTGCATCAACACCAAAATCATCAGCTGCACTTACCAGACAACCCTGAACATCACCCAAGCACAATACAACGCCATCCATGCTCTCAAGACCAACCGCAATATTGTCATCAAACCAGCAGACAAAAGAGGGGCCATCGTCATACTGAATAGAACGGATTACCGCAAAGAAACGTACCAACAACTGAATGAGGAACACTATAGACAGTTACCCGCAGATCCGACCAAAGAACACACACCCGTCAACTCAACATTCTGATTAAGACCTTTGATCTGGACCTTTAGAGCGTCCTCCGTACTCTTATCCCACATACTCCCTGTGTTAGAGATCTCTACTGCCTTCCGAAGATACACAAGACAAACACACCCGACCGTCCTGGCGTATCCGACAATGAGACACTATGCGAGGAGCTTTTGTCCAGACACTACGGACTTCCCACAGAAACTTAGCACACATGGAGCAGTTGAATCATGAACACTCTTCGTCACAATGGATGTCTTGGTATTCTACACCGGCATCCCCCACAACGATAGCATTGCTGCAACTGTCTCAGTACTCAACGCTGACAACTGCCAGTTTGTAATTTTACAATTCATCCGCTTCATCCTGGCCCACAATATCTTCACCTTCAACAACCAGTTCTTCATCCAGACACACAGAACAGCCATGGGGACCAAATTTGCACCTCAATATGCCAACATCTTCATGCACAGATTCGAACAAGACTTTTTTTCTGCATAGGACCTTCAACCGATTCTATACACTAGATACATCAATGACATTTTCTTCCTTTGGACTCATGGTGAATAATCACTGAAACAACTATATGATGACATCAACAAGTTCCATCCTACCCGACTCACCATGGACTCATCTCCGGAATCAGTTGCTTTCTTGGACACACGCATTTCCATTAAGGATGGCCACCTCAGCACTTCACTGTACCACAAGCCCATGGATGACCTCACAATGCTCCACTTCTCCAGCTTCTACCCTAAACACACTAAAGAAGCCATCCCCTATGGACAAGCCCTCCACATATACAGAATCTGCTCAGACGAGGAGGATCGCAACAGACACCTCCGGACGCTCGCTGAAAGATACCCTCATAAGAACAGGATACGGAGCTCGACTCATTGACTGACAATTCCGACACGCTACTGTGAAAATCCGCACTGACCTCCTTAGAAGACAAACACGGGACACGGTATACTTCCCCAGAGCAGAGAAGCTACGACATCTCCTCTGGAGGTTTCAACATGTCATTGACGAAGACGAACATCTCGCCAAGGCAATCCCCATACCCCCACTTTTTGCCTTCAAACAACCGCACAACCTCAAACAGACCATTGTCTGCAGCAAAATACCCAGCCTTCAGGAGAACATTGACCACGACACCACTCAACCCTGCCACAGCAACCTCTGCAAGATGTGCTGGATCATCAACACGGATGCCATGATCTCAAGTGAGAACACCATCCACCAGGTACACAGTAAATACTCTTGCAATTCGGCCATCGTTGTCTACCTGATACGCTGCAGGAAAGGATGTCCCGAGGCATGGTACGTTGGGGAGACCATGCAGATGCCATGACAGCAGATGAATGAACACCGCTCGACAAATCACCAGGCAAGACTTTTCTCTTCCTGTTGGGGGATACTTCAGCAGTCATGGTCATTCGGCCTCTGATCTTCGGGTAAGCGTTCTCCAAGGCGGCCTTCTTGACACATGACAGCGCAGAGTTGCTGAGCAGAGATTGATAGCCAAGTTCCGCACATATGAAGACAGCCTCAGGGGTGGGGCTGACTTGAAGATGATGTTTCTGTGCCACTCTGTTCATCTAGCTGGCCCTGAAATGCCTCGGTGTGAGGAAGGGAGGGGGTGGGGGGAAAACTGGAACGTTTTGGAATGTCCGGGATCTCCTGGCTGGAAGGCCCCAGCATGGCCTTGAGCTCTTTCCCCTCCCAGGGATACTCCATGGCACGCCAGGTAGCTGGACAAGCTCCAGCATCACCTGACTCTGCCAGTCCTGGAGGCCCAAAGGCACCTGCCCCAAGGTCTGTGATCTTTCAGGCTGCTGTTGACAGTCCTGCAGTTTATGATCAGTTACTTTCAATAACTCAGGAACAGACTTCAATTCAGTCATTTTTTTTCTTGTTAGTCTCCATGCCAGCTGAATTTCCTTATTCACGTCACCTTCCATTAACTGGTTTTCCTTCTCTGCCTTCACCAGTATTACGTTGAACTCATCTGCCTCCATTCATGTTTTCGTTAATTGAGATTTATAACTATTCACCAGCCCTTCATGATATTTTGATCAAGATTTTTGGCTGCTACATCTCAGACTGAACAAACATCCACTTCTCCTTCTGAACCTATGCCAACTCGAGTGGATGAATTTGATATGGATATTCCTTAATTGGAAAGCATTTTCTACATGTACATCATGCACAATTACTTTGGTACTACCCAGTTTGTTTCCACATATATCTCTACGTGATTGTAATAACTGATTACTTCCTCATTGTCCAACCTAATGTCAAATTCTGAATCATCTGGATTTGTTTCTTCACTGAGTTTTAACAACTAACACATCCTTCTTCTGCGTTCCTTCCCTATCAAAATGCCATTTGAGCATCTTAACATGACACACTGAGTTTTCCTTCTATCTAGTGTTCTTGTCAAATAATTAATCTCACTTAATTTTCTTTTGATACAATGGCCCACAAAAACTTCTTTTTAATTGTTCACCTACCATCGGTAATAATACTAAAACTTTCTCGCCATTGACAAAACTACAAACTTTTGATCTCTTGTCCACTTCTTTTTTCAATCACATGCTGTGCCACCTTTGAATGCTATCTAGCCAATTCACCAGCCTTAGCTTAAAGTTTGACACATAATCCAATAACGTAGTCTCAGAACACTGACACACCAATTTCTCCTTAATCAAAAATGACTTCAAAGGAATGAATTTAGTTAAGTCATTAGGTGCATCACTAATTGCAGAAAGTAAAAATAAAATTCCTTTATCCCAATACCCTTATCCCATTAAGATCAGAGCTGCTTTACCTATTCTTCCTTATACACATTAGTAAACATCACCCACGCAAATAAACTCATAAAAGAGATCTGGCACTTGCTTATCAACCAACCTCTGAATAGAGAGAGTATTAGAACTTCAGAAACTGAAAAGAACATTTCAACTTGAAATGGTGGAAGAGCAAAAAAGAGTAAAAGTGCGAGAATAGCAGCAAATTTTAATGATTGCAGATGAGTTTGAATTGATTCACACATCAAGGTTTGGCTTCTAACATCAAATTCAATCTATGAAGGATAGGAAGTGATGAAAGGGGAAATCCTCAGGTTGTCAAGGAAAAACACGTCTCATTGATGATAGTAACGGTAGTTTACGTCAGGTTAAAAAAGAAACTTATGAATGTAGAAGAGAAATAAGAAACCTTAAATAAAGGCAAAATACTGTGGATGCTGGAATCTTAAACAAAAACAGACCAAGTGTCATCCTGAAAAGTTGGGTCTATTCTCTTTTCACACTTGCTGCGTTTTTCTAGCATTTTCTGTTTTTGAATACAAAATCTTAGACGTTTTTGTTGTAATAAAACACACAAAATCACAGTTTTGGTGGCTTAAGAAAAGCCCTGGGAAAACAGATGTGTTAAAACAGGGTAAGCCAGTGGGGTCTGTTAAAGTGGCAAAGAAAACCGTGGTTGGAGCTAAAGAGATGCACAAGAATGTACAGCCTGTTCAGAGGTTGATTGATAAGCAAGTACCAGGTTGTGTTAATCGCACAAACACAGCAAACACCATGAATTTACATTGCATTTTTTCAATCAGGCACAATAAGAGGCCCTGCAGATAACACATGAAAAACTTCAGAGCTATTGGAGCAGAGATTTCTATCATTCGTCTCTATCCATACCCTACTGTGCACTGTATTTGCGTCAAGCACTGCTGGGGTGCTACTCTCAGGAAGAATGTCTCCATAGCAGTAGGTTCAAAATAATATGTGGCATGACAGAGACCTTCACAGAATCTGATGGTTCAGTACAAAACAAGGATAAAAGATTAAAGTTTAACACTTAATGTACCAAAAAATTTCCACGCGTTTCCTGCTGCAGTTACAGCAATCAAATAAGAGAACCCTTATAGAAATTCACCCCCTTCCCAGAATGCTGATTCTAAAAGCTACCTGACTCCACAATGTCGTGAATAGATTTATCCTGTAGATGAGCCATATGCCCAAGGATAGCGAAAGTAGCAAGTCCAGCAAACAGACTTGAACCACAATTAATAACAGAGACAATGATGGCATCTTTGTAACAGTCATTGTTGAATGTATTGTATGATGATAGTGTTGTTATGGCCCCGAAGGCCGCTGTGATGGAATAGAATATTTGTGTTGCAGCATCTTTCCAAACCTAATGAATGCAAGATACAGTAAATTAGAATTGGAACAACTTAGCCGTACTCTTTCCTGTATAACAGGACAAATTATTTTACAATGTATAAGTAAAGAACAGATTAATTTTAAGTTAAATCATCCTGACTGAAACTTCTTCTGATCATTGTTCTCTCAATTAAACAGTAAGATAATTCTTTGTAGCCTTTCATTATTGAAAATAGTCAAAGCAGAAAGCCTAAATATTCTTGCTTTCAGCATACTTTTAAATGTGGTACAATTGCTTAACTGGAGCAGCTGCACAGTATTCTAATAAAAACAAATAACAGAAAAATAGAGAGAAAGTCGGACACACGCATCTGCTTCCAGGCCTTTGATCCACTCTCTTCTAGCTGTTTCTCCTCCAATGTTACCTGTCATTTTTTCCTATACCTTTTGGTACTTTATTCCAAATCAAAAAAGCCAATTAAGTCCAATGAGAGTTCCCACATGAGAGACAAACACCATTGACTCTGTCTACATTTCCTGCTGCCTTGGCAAAGCAGCCAGCATAATTAAGGATTCCATGCACCCCGGACATTCTCTCTTCCACCTTCTTCCTTCTGGAGAAAGATACAAAAGTCTAGGTCACGTACCAACCGACTCAAGAACAGCTTCTTCCCTGCTGCTGTCAGACTTTTAAATGGACTTACCTTGCATTAAGTTGATCTTTCTCTACACCCTAGTTATGACTGTAACACTACAGTCTGCACTCAAGTTTCCTTCTCTATGAACGGTATGTTTTGTCTATATAGTGTGCAAGAAAGAATACTTTTCATTGTATATTAGTACATGTAACAATAATAAATCAAATCAAAGACAAGATATACATTCCATCTTAGGCTTGATCAAACAAGATCCAAGCTGACAGGATGAGGCATTATACTCTCTCCCGGGCTTGATCTGAGCTTCCTCTTAGCCAAAAGGCCGAGATGGCTTTAAAAAATTGCATCAAGCCTCAGTTTACAAAGAACAAAGAACAAAGAACAACACAGCACAGGAAACAGGCCCTTCGGCCCAACGAGCCCGCGCCGCCGTCCTACTATCTCAGTGACCTATTCATGATTTTAGTCTACGCCTAACGTGCGAGGATCAGGGAGGTCCTCATGGATTTTAACCTCATGGATTACCCTCATTGCTTTCTCTACCCTTGCACAGGAAAACCATGATCACAGGCATCAGCCCACCCCAAGTACAATGGGGTAGTCACATCCTGGTAAATCAACCTGCCTGATCCTGCTTTCAAACCTGCCAGGAAAGTACACTTGGTTGTTTTTTTGCCCCAGTTTCTCTCCCCACAGTTCTCTGCAGATGTTTAACCTCAGCACACAGACAATGCCAAACCCCTGACTCCATAAGCTGTCATTCACAGTCTCTCCAGATTATACTTTCATCCCAGATCAGATGCTTCAGTCTGAAATCTCGGGTCACACTTTCTCTTCCAATCACCTTTTTCTCATCACTTTCTCTAAATGCACTATCTTTGTGTGTTGCTTTAGTCACCAAACAAACCTATTTCAACAGATTCCAAAACTCATCTTTAACCTTATGTATCTTGTTTGCAAAAACCTGGGCATAAAAGAAAATATCAAAGTAGTGATTAAAAAAGATTTTTAAAAATGTCATTCTCCTCTAGAGTGATTGGTGTCAACATAAAAGAGAGCAGAAACAACAGGAAAGTGATGCTAAGAAAAAGTAGAAAGAATAAAGAAGGATGAAAATGTAGGGGTTTACACATGCATATTTGAGTTCCTGGAGTTGGACCACCTAGGCATAGTGGGGCACAGGTGAAGTGAGCGAGAGTGGGGGAGACAACAAAAATGAACAGCAAGAAGACAGAGAAGCAATTACAAGCTAGGGATTATCTTTGCTCCATCAAAATCACCACAGACCATAAATAATTCCATCAAAATAAAAATTCATATCAGATTCATTTTTATAAAAGTGTCCTTATTTGCAAGTTAAATGCAAATTGACGGTTGATGTGCTTTTCCAAATAATCACTTTAGGATGACAATCACATCATCCCTATCCATGACATCGGTTGAAATTTAATAATTATTTAAAATCCACATATATTGCCAACAGATTAAATTCGCAACTGGCAGTAAAATAGGACCAAAAGATTCAGTTAACAACTTATAGATGGATTTAACTCGTCACTCAATTGGTCAAACAAATAACAGCATCAAATTTAACATTAAATCTGAAGCACTTAATAATGTATTATAAAACTATGATCAACATATGTAGATAATGAAGGGAACAGAACCTGTAAAAGGAAACTTAAGCACCTAGGACTGGGCTTCAAATAAAAACTTAACTTCAAAGGTAAATTCAATTGACAGAAACATACAGATTATAACTTAAAAATGAAACAAAAGGCACAGAAAAATATATAAAAATGAATCATTCTTTGAAAAAGTGTGGGTGAAATCAATAGAAGCAGATAGCATGTTTACCTCAGCTTGAGCCAATTTTGAGAAATCTGTTTGCCTTCCAATAAAGTACTCAATTCCATTCCTGGCTCCTTCCAAAGTGGCTCCTCGAATAATCAGCATAAGTATAAGCAGGTAAGGAATTGTGGCAGTGAAATAAACCACCTAACCAAGGAAAATACGCTATTAAATTTTCTCTCCATATTACTAGTCAAAAGAAAAATATTATACAACATTTACAAACTTATAAAAATAAAACTAATTAAATTTCAAACCAATAATATTGTAAGCAAAGCAGAGAAGCTGAATAGGACAATCATAGAACTAAATGATCCACACAATCTCATGCAACATCAAGAATCACACTAAGCTGAACAGATAATAAAATATTATGCTAATTTATGCACTCATTCAAAAAACAATTTAAACATTTTCACAAAATAGATACAATGGGCTAAACATCTCAACGCAGTAAACCACTGATTTGAAAGCAGGTTATAGAATATTTTGTCTTATTAACTCTTGACAATCACATAGATGTTTTACCTAGCACCAAGAGACCACTCCTTATGTGCCTCATTATCCTGACCCACAGCATCTGTCAAATAGCTTTTACCTTCAATATTCTAATACACTTTGTGTTAAAAACCCCTAAATCGTAACTATAGTGGGCTGTTCAGGAGAAAAATCGGTGAAAGTGAAGGATATGTTCAAAAAAAGATCAAAATCAGACAAAGTGGATAATTTTGTCTTTCTTCATCATTCAAGCATCTCAAACACATATCACATGCAACGGAAACAGTCAGTGGGGAACCCATTCTGACTACCCTGCTATCAATTAACTCTCTATGAAGTATTAATTGGCTGGAGAAGGCCATCCATCTACACCAGGGCCAGAACTTTATGTATCTGAACTGGACGTGTGTCTGACCAAGATCAGAGTAAAATCTCACTAAAAGACATCAGGAGCATTTCCTGATGCCATCACACACAAGCACAATTTTGAGATCAGTGGGCACTTGTGCAAATCGGATGCGTGCTCACTCACAGTTAAAGGGCCAATTAAGGCTATTAAAAGCTCAATCTGCATCAATTTTACTTGTTCCGGTTATTTTTAACTCAGCTTAAGGGCAATCAGGAGGGATAAAGGCCCCCAGAGCAGCATCAGTTTCCTTGTGATGAGTTTATTATTGGTTATTCTTCAGAATTTGAGGCGTTGCTTTGAACATTTCGGACTTCTGTGGAAGGTTCATGCCACATCTGCACTTACCACAGAGGACTGGTGAACTTGGTACTGGGTAATGAACCAGCCAAGTGTTAGATTTGTTTGTGGGATAGTGCTTTGGAGATAGTGACCATAATTCGGTGTCCTTAATTATTACAATGGAGAGGGATAGGGTCACACGGCAGGGCAAGGTTTATAATAGGGGCGGGGTAATTATGATGTGATTAGGCAAGAATTAGGGAGCATAAGATGGGAGCAGAAATTGTCAGGTATGGGCACAAACAAAAAGTGGAGCTTTTTCAGGGAACAAATATTGCGTGTCCTTGATAGATAAGTCTCTGGCAGGCAGGGAGGAAATGGCTGAATGAGGGAACCATGATTCACAAAGGAGGTTGAATGTCTTGTTAAGAGGGAAAAGGAAGCATATGTAAGGATGAAAAAACAAGGTTCAGTTGGGTCGCTTGATGGTTACAAGGTAGCTAGGAATGAGTTAAAGCAAGGGCTTAGCAGAGCTAGGAGGGGGCACGAAAAGATAAAGGAAAACCCCAAGGCTTTTTACTCTTATGTGAGAAATAAAAGAATGACGAGGGTAAGGTTAGGGTCAGTCAAGGAGTGGGAACTTGTGCGTGGAGTCAGAAGAGATAGGTGAGGCATTAAATGAATACTTTTCTTCAGTGTTCACTAAGGAGAGGGGCCACATTTTTGAGGATGTGTGATATAGGCTGATAAGATGGAGGGGGTAGATGTTCTGAGGGAAGATATATTAGCAATTTTGGAAAACCTGAGGGTGGATAAGTCCCCTGGGCCAGATGGGATACATCCTAGGATACTCTGGGAGGCAAGGGATGAGATTGCAGAGCCTTTAGCTTTGATCTTTGGGTCCTCACTGTCCATGGGGATTGTGCCAGGGGACTGGAGAGTGATGAACGTTGTTCCTCTCTTCAAGAAAGGAAATAGGAATGACCCCGGTAATTAAAGGCCAGTGGTCGGTAAGTTAATGGAAAGGGTCCTGAGAGATAGGATTTATGATCACTTGGAAAGGTGCAGTTTAATCCGGAATAGTCAGCATGGTTTCGTGAGAGCTAAGTCCTGCCTCACAAATTTGACTGAATTCTTTGAGGTGGTAAGTGTGTAGACAAAAGTAGAGCAGTTGATGGATTTTAGTAAGGTGTTTGATGAGGGTCCCCATGATAGGCTCATAACGAAGATAAGGAGGTGTGGGATAAAAGAAAATATGGCCGATTGGATAAGAAACTAGCTGTCTCACAGAAGTCAGAGGGTGGTGATGGAAAGAAAATTTTCAGACTGGAGGCCAGTTACCAGCGGTACCACAGGGATCAGTGCTGGGTCCTCTGCTATTTGTGATTTAATCAATGACTTGGAGGAGGGGGCTGAAGGGTGGGTTAGTAAATTTGCTGATGACACCAAGATTGGTGGAGGAGTGAATGAGGTGGAGGGCTCTTGCAGGCTGCAAAGAGACATTGATAGGATGCAGAGCTGGGCCGAAAAGTGGCAGATGAAGTTTAACCCTGATAAGTGCAAGGTGATTCATTTTGGAGGACAAACTTGAATGCAGATTACAGGGTCAACGGCACGGTTCTGAGGAATGTGGAGGAGCAGAGAGATCTTGGGGTTCATTTCCACAGATCTCTGAAGGTTGCCACTCAAGTGGATAGAGCTGTGAAGAAGGCTTATAGTGTGTTAGCATTCATTAACAGGGGGTTTGAGTTTAAGAGCCTGGGGTTATGCTGCAACTATACTGGATGTTGGTGAGACCACATTTGGAATATTGTGTTCAGTTCTGGTCATCTCACTACAAAAAGGATGTGGAAGCATTGGAGAGAGTGCAGAGGAGATTTATCAGGATGCTGCCTGGTTTAGAGGGTAGGTCTTATGAGGAAAGGTTGAGGGAGGTGGGGCTTTTCTCTTTAGAGTGGAGGAGAATGAGAGGCGACTTAATAGAGGTTTATAAGATGATGAGGGGGATAGATAGAGTGGACGTGCAGAGACTATTTCCGTGGGTGAATGTAGCTGTTACTAGGGGTCATAACTATAAGGTTCATGCTGGGAGATATAGAAGGGATGTCCGAGGTAGATTCTTCACTCACAGAGTGGTTGGGGTGTGGAATACACTGCCTGCTGTGATAACAGAGTCGGACACTTTAGGAACTTTCAAGCAGTTATTGGATAGGCACATGGAACACACCAGAATTATAGGGAGTGGGACAGCTTGATCTTGGATTTAGACATAGCTCGGCACAACATTGAGGGCTGAAGGGCCTGTACTGTTCTGTATTCTATGTTCTAACTTGTTGCAGCACTGAAGCCAGGTGCAGTGCTCAGCGTAATGCCCACTCAACTCGCAGGCACCTCAGCCCAGACCTTCTCTTCTTGTCCCTGGCATCAGGATATTGATCCTGGCACTGACCTCCTTGACCAGCACAGACAGGCACTCATTTGTAAAATGGGATGGTGGGGGCATTTAGCCCACAAGTCTTGCCATCCATGGTCTTTAGCACTGATGACATGATGACATTTCTGGAAAGCAGTCTTCAGTCACATAGCACCCACAGAGAACAATCTACACCTACATGGCACCCACAGACAGCAGAGCAGTCTTCACCTACACAGAAGTCTTCAGCCACAGAACACCCACACAGAGCAGTCTTCAGTCACAGAGCACCCACACAGAACAGTCTTCAGCCAGAGTAGTCTTCAGATACACAGCACCCACAAAGAGCAGTCTTCAGCCACAGGGCATCCACACAGAGCAGTCTTCAGCTACACAGTGCCCAAGAGTGCAGTCTTCACCTACACAGCACCCACACAGAGCATTCTACCATCACACAGTAACCGCACAGAGCAGTCTTCAGCCACATGTGCTCTCAATCTTCTCCAAAACTCCTGGCAGCCTTCAGGAAGCTGTTTCCTCCATTTTAAATGTCCCCAATTCTGATGCATTCCCACCCACACAGAAACCAAATTGGCAGGCACTTTACATGCAGGATAGGCCTTAATTGGCCACCCATTGTAATACTGCATAAAAACAATCTTGGGGAGCAGTGGCTTTCACTGACTGGGGTGGGATGGGGGGCGGTTGAGGTGGTGCAATTCCAAGTGGGAAAGGGGTCCATTGGATACCATTGGGCACCCATACACTTACCGTTAGAAGACCAAGCAGGCTAACATAGTCTTTCTCTTATTTCCGCCAGTCTAAAAACTATATGAGGTGCAAAGCGGCCTCAATTAAAACCGGGGCAGGCAGCTTGACCTTCAGCATCCTTTGTAAAATTGCAGCCAGGACACCGACTGAAGGGGTGGCATAGTGGCACAGTGGGTAGCATTGCTGCCTCACAGCACCATGGACCCAAATTCAATTCTCAGGTCACTGTCCATGTGGAGTTTGCATAAGTTGTCTGCATAAGTTTCCTCTGGGTGCTCCAGTTTCCTCCCACAGTGAAAAGGTGTGTGGGTTAGTTGATTGACCATGCTAAATTGACCCTAGTGTCAGGGGATTAGCAGGGTAAATGTGTGGGGCTATGGGAATAGGGCATGGATGGGATTGTGGTCAGTGCAGATTCAATGGACCAAATGGCTTCCTTCTGCACTGTAGGGATTCTATGAATTCTGTGAAGATAGAATTCTATGGGTCCCTCGCCAACACACTTGCTGGAAGGATACTGTAAAAATCATAGAATTTCTACAATGCAGAATGAGGCCATTCGGCCCCTCAAGTCTGCATAGAGATTCACTGACAGAGCATTTTACCCAATCCTACCCTTTGCCTTATCCCTGTACCACCACACATTTGCTATGGCTAATTCACTTAATCTACACATCTTGGGACAATAAAGGGACAATTAGCATGGCAAATCCACCTAACCTGCATGTCTTTAGGCTTTGGAAGAAAACCAGAGCACTCGGAGGAAACCCATGCAGACATGTGAAGAACGTGGAGACTCCACACAGACAGTGACCCAAGGTTGGAACTGCACCCAGGTCTTGGCGCTGTGTGACAGCAGTGCTAACCACTGTGCCTCTGGTGCCCTGTCGCAAGGTCATATCAAGGTATTATGAAATTAGGAGGCAGGCCATTTTCTCCCCAGTTTCTGATACCATAAGATATGGATTAGAAGTGTTCTGAATGTTCGCCAAATTTACACAATAATGTATAATAATAATTTGAAGAGTGCACATATTTGTACCAAAGTACCACATACCTTACACAAAGAATCCCAAAAAGCAACCTTTTAAACAAGTACAATGACACTTTCACTTTTCATCTCAGCTATCAATCAGAAAATGGTTACAATAGTTACCATGATATTGAGTTACTCAAATCTACATGTCATATGACACAAAGAGATATTAGGACTATATGTAAAATACAGACTTCAGTGAGCTTAAACTAGAGATGCCCGCCAACGAATGAATAAAGAAACAACTCTGCATTGCTGCTCCAGCTGAGGTTTATAACAGGCTGTCCCGATCTGCCTCATAGGACAGTTAAGAAAATTTAACACCAAACTACATGGAGATATTACAGCAAATGAACAAAAGCTTACTCAAAGAAACAGGCCAGGATTCTCCCAAAAAGAAACTAAGTGCCCAACGGGCAAGACAATAGGAGTATTTCCCGTTCGTTTTTTAGGCGGACTTCCTAGCGCAAATCTCTGACACTGTGCATCACAGAGTGCCTCAGCACGATTCACTCTGCTCAGTATGGGATGGAGTCTATTCCTGTCTGAGAGGCCAGCAGCACAGTGCTGAGTGGGCCACTGTACACACACCAATCTGGTAAATCCAGTAAGTTCATTTACTGGAATTTTATGAAGATGTAACGAGTGTTGTTGACAGAGGGGAACTGGTGGATGTTCAGAAGGCGTTCGATGAAGTGCCTCACAAAAGGTTGCTGCAAAAGCTTAGGGTACACGGAGTTGGAGGTAAAGTGTTAGCATGGACTGAGGGTTGGCTATCTAACAGGAAGCAGAGAGTTGGAATAAATGGGTGCTTTTCCGGTTGGCAGTTGGTGACTAGTGGCATGCCGCAGGGATCGGTGCTGGGGCCTCAACTGTTTACCATATACATGGACAATCTGGAGGAGGGGACCGAGTGTAGGGTAATAAAGTTTGCTGACGACACAAAGATGAGTCGGAAAGCGAATTGCATGGAGGACGCAGAAAGTCTGCAGAGAGATTCGGACAGGCTAAGTGAGTGGGCGAGGATCTGGCAGATGGAGTATAATGTTGGCAAGTGTGAGGTTATCCACTTTGGCAGGAATAATAGTAAAATGGACTATTATTTAAATGGGGAAGAGTTACAACATGCTACTGTGCAGAGGAACCTGGGAGTCTTTGTGCACGAATCGCAAAGAGTCAGTTTGCTAGTGCAGCAGGTGATCAAGAAGGCAAATGGAATGTTGGCCTTTATCGCGAGGGGGATGGAGTATAAGAACATAAGAAATAGGAGCAGGAGTAGGCCATCTAGCCCCTCGAGCCTGCCCCGCCATTCAATAAGATCATGGCTGATCTGTCGTGGCTCAGTTCCACATTCCCGCCCTCTCCCCATAACCCTTAATCCCCTTGCCTATCAAAAACCTATCAACCCACGTCTTAAAAATATTGAGCGAGGCAGCCTCCACCACTTCAATGGGCAGAGAATTCCAGAGATTCACCACCCTTTGAGTGAAGAAGTTCCTCCTCAACTCCGTTCTAAACCGCCCCCCCCCCCCTTTATCCTGAGGCTGTGCCCTCTAGTCCTACTGTCCTTTCTGAGCGGGAAGAGCCTCTCCACCTCTATCCTATCCATCCCATTCAACATCTTATACGTCTCAATGAGATCTCCCCTCATTCTTCTAAACGCTAACGAGTACAAGCCTAGTTTATTCAGCCTCTCCTCATAAAAGCAGGGAGGTCTTGCTGCAATTGTACAAGGTACTGATGAAGCCGCAACTAGAGTACTGTGTGCAATTTTGGTCCCCTTATTTGTGAAAGGATATACTGGCCTTGGAAGGAGTGCACAGAAAGTTCACCAGGTTGATACCGGAGATGAGGGGGTTGGCTTATAAGGAGAGATTGAGTAGATTGGGCCTGTACTCGTTGGAGTTTAGAAGGCTGAGGGATCTTATAGAAACATAAGATAATGAAGGGGTTAGACAGGGTACAGGCAGAGAGATTGCTTCCACTTAGAAAGGAAACAAGAATTAGAGGGCACACCCTCAAAATAAGGGGGAATCAATTTAGAGCAGAGTTGAGGAGGAACTTCTTCTCTCAGAGGGCAGTGAATCTTTGGAATTCTCTGCCCATTGAAGCAGTGGAGGCTACCTTGTTAAATGTGTAAGTCACAGACAGATAGATTTCTGATCAATAAAGGAATTAAGGGTTATGGGGAACAGGCGGATAAGTGGAACTGAACCATTATCAGATCAGCCATGATCTTATTGAATGGCGGGGCAGGCTTAAGGGGCTAGATGGCCTACTCCTGCTCCTATTTCTTATGTTATGTTCTTATGTCAGTGCAGATATCTGCGCATGCGCAGTGGCTCCCCCCACTGGTCTTCCTATCACTGGCCTTCCTTGCAACCCTTCTGAGCCCTGGCTTTGCAGATGCCACCCCCTCCATTGAACCTGGTCTCCCAGACTTCCCCCAGGCAGGCCTTGATGTCCCCAATCCTCCAGGCCAGCACCAACACTGATCAGTCCCAATTCCTCCACCCACCTCCCTCATGGGCAGTCCCAACCAAACCCCCAACCCAGATGACAAGGCCCAACCAACCCCCAACCCCAATGGCCAGCCCCAATTGTCCTTTCTCCCCCACCAATTCTATTAGTAGAATGGCAGACGGTTCCCCCCACCTCACTGATCGCCCCCGCCCTCCTAGTATGCCCCGACCTCTGTGGTCCTGCCTGGTACCCAGCAGGCAGTGCCAGTTTGCCTCTTGGGCAGTGCCAGGATGCCACACTGGCACTGCCAAAGGGACACATTGCCTCTTTACCCCTGACCTCCCTGGGGGGGCCCCTCAATGGCCTCTGTTCTCTTGGTGGGTTCAGGGCGCCTGTTCCCTGTTAATGGAGAGCAGTTGTAAACATCACTGGAGGGAACCACTCCTGGCAGGACATGGGAGATGCCAGTGGGCTTGGAGAATACCATTCTGGGCCCACTATTAGAATTTCAATATGATCATCAGCTCATGCCAATTTCTGGCGCAGAGTTGATTGTGCTCAAAACAAGCGCTTGGGAGACTCAAAGGCCCTCCACTGGTGTCTCCCAGCCCGCTATGCTGCTTGAACAGAGTATCCCCAGTCAAAATATCTGTGACAGTTGCTGATTCTACTCCCTTGTAACTGTTTACCGGCTAGCTAAACATAAAGTACTCTTTCAAAAACCATGACCAAAGCAGTCTTCAATTATAATTGCCATTGGTTGTCCTTCAATTCATCAAGTCTCATAAGTTTCTACCATAGGTCTTTGTGCTATGGAGGAGGCCTCTTCTCGACCCATAGATATTTGGACACATGGGGCAGAGAGTCACATGAAGCACTGAGGCCTGGAGCACAAGTTTTGCTTACTTTTCTTCCACCTTTCTCCTCACTTTAAAGCCTCATTAAGGCTTTGTGACTCAAGAGCATGATGGACAATTTGTTTCCACTTTGGGTGATTTGTAGCAAGCTCCTCCCAGCCAATAAGGGTAATGCTACCATGCTTTGAAGTATTTTCTTTGCGTCCAGCTGGAATGTTGGTCACCTGAGAGTTCAAAGAACATGACTTAGAAACAGAAATAGCTTTTGTCCATCCAGACTATAGCAATTCATCAAATTTGAATTTGCCAGAATTTTGTTTGAACACCGGTCAGCCTGGTTTGAAGAAAATACCTTGGTCTGTAGATGGCCCCTGTTGCTTTAAAAAAGGATGCCATAATGATCAGCATATTGTTCGAGCCTTCTGGCCTTTTCTTCCCACCACGTGCCCGTTACGGTTCAGATTTGTCTTTGGGTGTCAGCTTTGAGCTGATGGAATGCTGCCATCTTGAATTGTGATCTCAGACTATTCTTCCAGATAATGAAGGCTACTCATTTTTGTTTCAGGTGATCACATATTTGAATTACGTTTTCACTGAACCAATCCTGGCGACAACAATGCTTGAACCCAACGTTCTGGTTACGGGATTCAAATAAAGCTGCCGTTATTTTAGCCCACTGTTCTGGAATTCAATTGGAAATGTAATTTTTCAGATTGGTTGAAAGCTGCACACAGCATTTCTGACTTTAGTCAGCTCTTTTTTTTATGAATTCGTGGGACTATGGGCATCACTGGCTGGCCAGCATTTATTGCCCATCCCTAGTTGCCCTTGAGAAGGTGGTGGCGAGCAATCTTTTTGAATCACTGCAGCCCATGTGCTGTGGGGGTTGACCCACAATGCTGTTAGGAAGGAAATTCCAGGATTTTGACCCAGTGACTGCAAAGGTATAACGATATATTTTCAGGTTAGGATGGTGAGTGGCTTGAAAGGGAACTTGCAGGTGTTGATGTTCCCACGTATCTGCTGCCCTTGTTCTTCTAGATGGAAGTGGTTGCGAGTTTGGAAAGTGCTATCTAAGGAGCTTTGGCGAATTATTGCAGTGTGGAGGGATTGAATGTTTGTAAATGTGGTGTCAATCAAGCGGGCTATTTCGTCTTGAATGGTGTCAAACTTCTTGAGTGTTGTTGGAGCTGCGTCCATCCATGCAAGTGGGGAGTATTCCATCACACTCCTGACTTGTGCCTTATAGATGGTGGATAGGTTTTGGGGAGTCAGGAGGTGAGTTAATTAGTTGAGTCCAGTTGAGTTTCTGGTCAATGGTAACCCCAAGAATTTGACAGTGTGGGATTCAGTGATGGCAGCACCATTGAATGTCAAGGGACAATGGTTAAGAGTGGCTTTTATTGATGATAGTCATTGCCTGGCATTTGTGTGGCGTGAATGTTACTTGCCACTTGTCAGCCTAAGCTGGATATTGTCCAGAACTTCTTGTATTTGAACATGGACTGCTTCAATAACTGAGGAGTTGTGAATGCTGCTGAAGTTTATGCAATTATCGGTGAGCATCCTCACTTCTGATGTTATGACTGAAGGAAGGTCATTGATGAAACAGCTGAAGATTGCTGGATCTCGGATACTACCCTGAGGGATCCTTGCAGAGATGGCTGACCCTCCACAATCGCAACCATCTTCCTACGTACTATGACTCCAACCAACGGCGTGTTTGCCCCGATACTCATTGGCTCCAATTTTACTATTGCGTTGTGCCCATTTTTGGACGTGAAAGCTTGGTAAAGAAGGATTTGAAGTGAATAGCGCAATTCGCACCCACCTCTGCGCTGGTTCCCCCTTTACCAAGGCCCGAAAATGGCCACGATCGGGACCATGCCCGAACTGGGTGTGACGGCCATTTCAATGCATTTGCACGCATTTAAATTGACTTTATGGGCTACACGCCCTACTTTACCTGCACTTCCCCCTTTACTACTGCATTCGCCCATCCAGAATCAGCGCAAAACAGACATACTCCACTGAAGTCCGATTCGGGGGCTCCAGTTGGTGAGGAGGTAAGTGCTAAGCATGGATTTAGGTCGATGGGGGTGGGGGTGGGGGTGGGGGTGGGGGTGGCGGGGGGGGGGGGGGGGGGGGGGGGGGGTTGCCCGAGGTTAGTGGAGGGGAAGGGGGGTCCATTGCCACTCTGCCTGAGATCACTGGATGGGGAAAGGAGAGTCTGCTGCTACTCTGCCTGAGGCGGGGTGTGGCGGGGGGGGGGGGGGGTGTGGGCGGGGAGGTGGATAAGGGGCCCGTGATCAGTCTGAGTGGTGGAGAATGGGGGGATAAGTGGGTCAGTAATGTTGTGGTGGTGGGGCAATGTCTGTGGGTGTCACGCGGAGGCATTATCCGGCCCAGGAGCAATGTGGCAGAGAGCAGTATTCTATCATTTTTTTTGACTGTGCATGTGCAGTTGGCGATGTTGGTAGGAGTTGCAGGGTTTCGAGCAAGTTAAGCCCAGCCCACAGGCTTCTACAGCGCGACTCAGAATCACTGATATTTTTGAAAGCAGAGTGCATATGAGAACAGGTCTAACAATTAGATCAGAAACACTCCTTGTTTCAAGTCTGCCCACATTTAGAATCAAAATGGTAAAATAAGACCATAAGGAGCTAGGGCTCCTTGATGCCATACTTGGTCGAATGCAGTCTTGGTGTCTTAACTCATCTGGAATTTAGCTCTTTCGTCCATGTTGAACCAAGGCTATAATGAGATCAGGAGTTGAGTGACCCTGGCGAAACCCAATCTGGGTGTCACTGAGCAGGTTATTGCTGAGGAGCTGTTACTTGATAGTACTGTTGATGACTCCTTCCATCACTTTACTGATGATTGAGAAGAAGCTGATTGGGCAGTAATTGGCTGCATTGGATTTGTCCTGCTTTTTGTGTACAAGACATATCTGGGCAATGTTCCACATTGTTGGGTATATGCCAGTGTTGTAGCTGTATTGGAAGAGCTTGGCTAGGGGAGCGGCATGTTTTGGAGCTCAAGTCTTCAGTACTTTTGCTGGAATGTTATCAGGGCCCATTGCCTTTGCAGTATCCAGTGCCTCCAACCATTTCTGGATATTACATGGAGTAAATCGAGTTGGCTGGAGACTGTCATCTGAGATGCTGAAGACCACTGGAGGAGGCCGAGATGGATCATGCAGTCGGCACTTCTGGCTGAAGAAAGCTGCGAATTCTTCAGCCTCAACTCTTGGATGGTTGTGCAGAACTCCTCCATCATTGAGGATGATGGCATTTGTAGAGCCTCCTCCTTCAGTGCATTGTTTAATTGTCTATCATCATTCACGACTGGATGTGGAAGGACTGCAGAGCTTAGATCTGATCTGTTGGTTGTGGGATCGCTTAGCTCTGTCGATCACTTGCTGTTTGGCATGCAAGTAATCCTGTTTGGTAGCTTCACCAGGTTGACACTTCATTTTTAGGTATGCCTGGTGCTGCTCCTGGCATGCCCTCCTGCACTCAGGATTGATCCCCTGGCTTGATGGAAATGGTTAAGAGGAGGATATGCCGGGCCATATTGCAGATTGTGTTGGGGTACGGTTCCACTGTTGTTGATGGACACAGCACCTCATGGATGCCCAGTCTTGAGTTTCTAGATTGATTTGAAGTCTGTCCCATTCAGCACAGTAATAGTGCCACACAACACAATGAAGGTTATTCTCAATGTGATGGTGAGATTTCTTCTCCACAAGGACTGTGTGGTGGTCATTCTTACCAATACTGTCATGGACAGTTTAAGACTTGGATTAATGAAAGTTGTGATGCCTTTATGCTAGTGGAATGCTCATCACTGAGTAAAGAAGTCAATGATCAGTAACTCACTTAGACCAAGTGAAGAAGTCCATGTCCATATTTATCAAGAACTGGACAACATTCCAGCTTGGGCTAATAAGTGGCAAGTAACATTTGCACTATACAAGTGCCAGGTAATGACCATTTCCAACAAGTGAGAATCAAACAAACAATCTCCCCATGACATTCAATGGCATTACCATCGCTAAATCTCCCACACTCAATATCCTGGGCATTACCATTGACAAGAAACTGAACTGTGCCAGCCACACACATACTGTGTTTTTCACTGTATATTAATACATGTGACAACAATAAATCAAATCAAATCTAACCACTGTGCCACTGAGCTGCCTGAATGAAGATACTGGGGAAAAGCTCTATTCTAACTTTGACAAAATCCTCATTGCTACCCAAAAAGAAGAAAATAATTATCTTCTGGGGGACTTGGAATGGCAGGGTTAGCCATGACTTCAAAGTTTGGAGCAGAGCCATTGGAAAAAAAACAGGATAGGAAAAGCCAATGTAAATAGAATCCGACTGACAAAATGTGCTCAACATGACTTATTACAATAAACACTCTTTTTGCCAGAAGGATAAATACAAAACCATATGGAGGCATCCAAGGTCAAGTCATTTGCAAATGAGAGGCTGGGGAATCTGGAGAGACTCCCCAAAGCCTATCAATCATTTACAAGACACAAATCCAGAGTGCGACGGAGTACTCACCACTTGCCTGGTTAACTACAGCTCCAACAACACTCAAAGCTTAATATTATCTAGGACGAAGCACCCTACTTTCCTGGTGCCCCATCTATGACAATAAATATTCACTCCATACACTACCAGCACATAGTGGCAGTAGTGTGTACCATCTATAAGATGCACTGCAGCAACTTATCAAGGCTCCTTCAACAGCACCTTCCAAACCTACAACCGCTACCACATAGGAAAAAAGGGCAGTAAATGCATGGAACACCAACAACTGCAAATTCCCCTCCAAGTCATACACCATTCTGACTTGGAACTATAATCCCAGTTCCTTCACTGTCACTGTTCCTAGATCCCGTAACTCCCTCTCTAAAAACACTGTGGGTGTACCTATAGTGCATGGACTGCATAAGCTCAAGAAGGCAGCTCATTATCACATTCTCAAACGCAATTGGGGATGGGCCATAAATGCTGGCCTAGTCAGGAACACCCGCATTCCATGAAGGAATTTTTAAAAATACAGGCATCATTCAGATCTTTGACCAAAACAAACAATAACTCAGGAAGAACTAATGCTTTGATCTTGGGTGCCTCCGTATGGTTTTGTATTTATTCTTCTGTCAAAAAGAGTGTTTATTATAATAAGCCATGTTGAGTACATTTTGTCTGTGGGTTAGAAAGTCTAGGATCCAGTCATAGTGGAAGGAGCCAAGCCACAGGCCACAGAGTTTGGAGATGAGTTTAATGGTTGCCTCACAATACCAGGAACCCAGTTCAATTGTGGCCTCGGCTCATTGTTTGTCTGCAGTTTGCATGTCGCCCTGTGTCTGCGTGGGCTTCCTCTGGGTGCTCCAGTTTCATTCCATAGTCCAAAATTCTGCAGGTTAGATTGATTTGGCATGTAAGTTGCCCCTTAGTGTCAGGGGGACTAGTAGGATAACTACATTGAATTACGGGGATAGGATCTGGGTAGGATTGCTGTTGGTGTAGGCTCATTAGGCTGAATGGCCTTCTTTTGCGCTGTGGGGATTCTTTGATTCTCATATGCTGCTTGTGATTCTTCTGCCAGTTGCATAGAATACAATTAGTGTTTTTTGGTTCTGGACACTTCTGCCAGTGGGAATAGTTTCTTCCTATTTACTTTGTCCATTCCTCATGATTTTGAGTGCCTCACTTAAATCTCTTCTCAACGTTTGATTCTCTGAGGAAGCAGCCCAGCTTCTGCAATCTACCCTTGGAACTGAAGTCCCTCATCCCTAGATTAAAAATTACAATCTTGAATACTTGGAATGTTTGAGCAGACAAAATACATTACGAATAGAGCTGTAATTTGCAAAACGTAAATGTATCACATTAATATTACATACTAAAGCTCAAGTTATTCTAGCTAATATAGAATTTTATGTCTATTGTGATTCCCATTTCTTTCTCCCAATTGCCGGGTCTAAAAGAGATATACATATACAGGAAAAGACGGGGAAAGTGAGCAGCTTTTTGTAGATATCCAGATATGACAAGAGATAGACAGAAGGACCGGAATTTTGCCAGCACGTTTGCCCCGATTCCGGAGGTGGGCGAGGCTCGGAGAACAGCATTCTCCTTTGGCCTTGGGCATGATCATAAGAAACTCAGATATGCCAGTAAAATTCCTTCCAAGGGTAGAAAATTAAACAGAAAGAAAGATGAATTGAAAAATTTGAGATACAGTAGGACAGAAAACACAGACAGAAAATTACTGTATAAATAAATTAGATACATTGGTGCAAGCAATGTAGAAATTCTAGCAGAAATTCTACTCCCTCAACCTTTTTACCTTCACTGAAGAGCGGATTCCTTGACATAGGGCCAACCCAGTGATCAGCCATGCCAGAAGCAAGCAGAGAGCTAAATGCCAGACCAGCTCCCCAGTCTCTTCAATCGAATGTGTATGACGCAAAACTGCTTTACTAAATAAAATAACATCTGATGTAAAGATATTATTCATTACACATTGTCTAGCAAATTACAATAATAATTACATATTGCAAAGATTTTATCCAAAATCCGAATGTGTTTGAAAGGTGTCCAGTTATTGGTAATAATTTGATTTTTTTTCGTTATTCTTTATGGGATGTGGGAGTTGCTGGGAAAACCAGCAATGGGTGCCCATTCCTCTTGGCCTTGAACTGAATGATTTGCTTAGTCATTACAATGACAGTTAAGAATCAACCACATTGCTATGGGTGTGGAGTCATGCCAGAATGGGCAAGGATGCAATATTTCCTTAGTGAACATTAGATAACATGAGTGAACATTTTCTTAAAGTTAACACTCGTGAATCATATGGGTTTATGCAACAATCACCGTTACTGAGAATAGGCTCATGTTCCAGATTTATCAGTTCAAATTGGACCTCCATGGTGTGATTGTGAACCCATGGCCCCAGAGCATTAGTCTGGGCCATTGGATTACCAAGCCACTGACATAGCTACTATGCCACCATCTCCCCTTCAATCTAACATAACTGTAAATGTAATTATTATCACAAAATCTAACTTAAATTTAATATGCTTTTGAATCTTGCTTTATTTTAAAAAAAACTTATTTAGCGTGTTAAGGCTATAAATCATTTACAGACCTCAAGGTGTATCAAACAGATTCATATCTACATAGTTCTCAATCCCCTTCATCAGATTTTAGTTTTCTTCATTTAAAGTTTCCAATTAAAGCTTTTGACGACTTGCTTTGACATCATTTGTTAGAAAATAATGTTTTTGATGGAATTATCAAAAATGATTGAAATGGCAAAAATAATTAAATGATCTATTTGCTAATTTATGTCTGTCACATTGATGGATATGGTACTTCTGTCAGACCCTACACACCCCTTCCCCACGATGACCTGCAATTTTGTCAGTAGTGTAATTAATTAAAATGGAAGGGAGGAAATCAAGCACAGGTCATTTTTAGCTATTTAGTTTTCAAATGTGCTCAATGTGCAACTTCTGAACAAGATAGAAATCTAAAATATAATCAACATTTTGACTCTACACATAATGCATTGGTGAAGCAAAGCTATATTATTTTAATTATTTTGTAATGAGAAGTTCAACTAGGGATGCACAATTAATGTTGGCCTGGCCAGCAATGCCCACATCCCATAGTTGAATTAAAAAATAAATTAGATTAATCACATTGCTATACATTATGCATGAAAATCAGACTTTAAAAATACAAAACAGCACATTAATTTTGATAATTTCACAAAATATAAAATCTTTCAAGTTGCTATTCAGCCATCCTACTTACATCCAGTACTGCTCACTTGCAGTTTGGTGAGTTATATAGGTCCAAGTTCCATTTTTGCAAATTTCACCATTTGTTTGAATACTCCCTTCAGGCAGTGTAAAATTGCAGGAAAGATCTGTAAATTGTAGTAATATGATAAGTGCATTTTATTTGATGTTATACTTAGTTGTCAAACAAATTAAAAACTGGGCCTTCAGTTAAAATGTTTTAGTTTGACTTGACAAATTAGTCCATGGTAAAATTAAGTTTTAGGTTTTCAAACTTCTAACTTGTAACTCACATCCTCCTCTTAATACCAATAAATGCTTCATCTATCTTTGAATATTGCATTATGATCATTTAGTTCCAATCCAAAAGGGCAGACATAGGCTGAAATTCTCTGACCTCGCCCGTGACTGGGATTCTATGGTCCTGCTGCAGTGAACGGAGTTTTGACTGAATGCCAAATTCTCTGGTCTCACTGGCAACAGTGATGCACGAATGAGATCAGCGAATTTTGGCCACTAGCTCAATCTTGCATCTGATCTGAAAGATGTGCTTCTGACAGTTCAGCATTCCTTCAGTACTGCCTATCTGCATTATGTGCTCATGTCTCTGAAGTGCTTGTTGTTCCGAAGATTATCTGACTTAGATTGGAGAATACTACACAGAGTCCAGGTTAGTACATCTGGGAGAAATTAGAGTGACATTTTCTAACCAACCACATAACATGTATTAATCAAAAATAGTAAAGGATTGTTTACTTCAAAGTTATCATTTATTTGAAAAATTCATTCAATTACAATGAATATGTTTGGAACATAAAAGCTACAATATATGCTAGAAGTTATTTTTTCATGCCAACTCCCCAACAAAATTATAAATTTTAACCAAAAAAAAATTTTTAGTTTGTCTCTACAAAGATGTGCAGGTTAGGTTGGTTGGCCATGCTAAATTGGTCCTTAGCGCGAGGAGTCTGACACCTTAAACATTAAAAATATTTATTCAAAGTACTTACGAGTTTTCAATGAAATGATTGCAAAATATACCAGATTGGGCATATAATACAATAAATTTGCCTCATTTAAAGATATGTTTCACTAAGAATATATTTAGGCGATTAATCTAGTTTATTGCCAGATTATATTTGTGTGAATTCAATTTAATTAAACTGATCTAATGGTGCTTAACTTTGCCTAACCAACATGTGGCCCAATTTGAAAAAATACAAAATCTAACCATTAAATCATATGAATATAAACAAGTAGATTATTTGACATTATTTCTGGGAATGGATAATCTGGATTTATCAAGGTTTACTGAGGGACATGTCAGTCAATTCTTGAGAAATCCAAATTGTCATTTCAATTTAAAGCTACTTGCTCTCTTGAGTGAATATAATGCTCATCACCAGTATAACAGGATACAAAACGTATATTTTGAGAGTCATTACTAACAAATCAACTGAACATTCTGTGGTTACCAGATGCTTACAATTAGAATTGTTAATCATTTTGACTCATTTAAAGAAAATTCTACTCAAACGTTTTAAACTGATTTTAATGGTAGACCTACAGCATGTGTTGACTGGTTAATATATACACAACTAAAAAAAAGACTATTTTCAGTTTACTAATGTTTGTATTCCTAGCTAAATTAAATAACCATTATCATCAACCTAATTTTCACCACCATTGACAACTGAATGCAGCAGGGTTGCTAAAGTTTGATTAGATTCACCCAGATTCAGCTTTATCTGTAGCTTGCTGCTTCCACTGTTTAGCATGCATGTATTCCTGTTGCAACTTCACCAGGTTGGCACCTCATTTTTAGGTGTGCATGCTGCTCCTGGCATGACTCCTACACTACACTGAACTAGGGTTTGATAATTATGGTTAACTATATACTTTATTTGTTAGGCTACTAGAATGAAAAACATGTGGGACCCAGGCATGTGCAGATTAAATGTGCCACTTTTGTAGATTGGAAGATATTACAGATTTGATGCTTCATTACTGCTCAACAACCCAGTGATCTTTATTATTATTTCCAGGTAAGAAGCTGCAATAGCCATTTGGAAGATCAACTTATGCAGGAGAGTTTCTTCTAGTGCAGGCTTGTTGGTAAGTAGGAGAATTTTTTAAAAATTCATTTATAGGATGTGGGCAGTGCTAGCTAGGCCAGCATTTATTGTCCATCCCTAGTTGCTCTCGAGAAGGTGGTGGTGAGCTATGTTCATGCACTGCTACAGTCCCTGAGGTTTAAGTACACCGTCAGTGCTGTTAGGGAGGGTGTTCCAGGCAATATATTTCCTAGTCAGGTGGTGAGTGACTTGGAGGGGAGCCTCCAGATAATGGTGTTCCCAGTTATCTGATGCTCTTACCCTTCTAGATGATGGCGATCATGGGTTTGGAAGGTGCTGCCTAAGGAACGTTGGTGAGTTCCTTTTGATGCAGTGCACCTTATAGATAGTACACACAGCTGCCACTGTTCAATGATGGCAGATGGGCTGAATGTTTGAGAAAGGGGTAGCAATCAAGTGGACTACTTTGTCTGGAATGGTGTCAAACTTCTCAAGTGTTATGCTCACCAGGCAAGTGGTGAGTATTGTATTATGCCTAACTTGTGCCTCATGGACCGTGGACAGACTTTGGGGTAGGTTTGTCACTGCAGGATTCCTAGCTTTTGACCTGCTTTGGTAGCTACAGTATTTATATGGCTAATTCCCAGTTCAGTTTCTGGTCAATGGTAACCCCTGGGATGTTATATTGCAATTAAACTGTTGAGAATCAATGAGCCTGCTGTAAATAAGAAAGCATGATTGCAATCAATCCAAGATGTATTTGTTTATAATCACATATAATCTAAACAATTTAGAGTAACTAATTTTATTTTAGTTCACTCAATATGAAGCTCAATAGAGATTAATGTTACAGCTTAAAAAAACTATTCCAAAATAGTTTTTCCTGTGGTTGAATATATTTAAGTCACAGGTAGATAGGTTTCTGATAGACAAGGGAATTAAGGGTTATGGGGAGAAGGGGAGAAAGTGGGAAAATGGAACTAATCCACTTCAGATCAGCCATGATCTTGTTGAATGGCGGGGCAGGCTCGAAGGGCTAGATGGCCTACTCCTGCTCCTATTTCTTATGTTCTTATGTTCTAAAATCAGAAGTAGTTTTCTTATTGCAGTTTCAATTCTCAGAATATTCCAGTCATCTGTAAATAATGCAACATTCATTGCTCCATTTTCTTAATTTTTTAAATATTATTCTACCTATAATCTATTAACTATAAGCTGTGAACCTGTCAAATGCCCTATTCACTTTAGGGGCAAAGGCCTGAATTTTGACAGCAATGGAAGGGATCTGTGCTGAAGCTAAAAATGGTGCCAGAGCACAGAATGAGAGACCCAACCACCCTGCTTCCCGACCCCTCCATCATCTGAAGCTCACCTTTTGACTGAGGGAGGGGAGCATGGAGTTACATATTTCACTCTTTTCCAGTTCATGGAGAAAAAACCACATTTAAAAGTGCATCACTTAGAAGAAATTTTCATCACCAATTTTTCTGAAATAGGACTCGTGAGATTTATGAATTTGTGAAAAGGTCAAAATGTATTGGAGTTCTTTGGAGAGCTCGGGTACCCTTTTGGAAAGGTCACATACCTTTTGCAATTGTTAAAATTAAACATGAATGTATCTGGAAGTTGGGTATGGTCTGTGGATGTCTCAAAATGTCAAGTCATTTAAATCCCCTAATACACGGCTCTTTAAATTTTGAAAAAGAAAAACAGTCTGCTGCGGTTTTCAGTTGAAAAAAAAAGTTCTTACAAATTCAATACATATTTGTTGACACAAGTACTAGGGCTATTATTGCATTAGTACGGCTTCCACAATGTATCATCACAATGAGGGGCACATGTGATGACAGGAGTGCAATTGATATGTATATATTACTTTTTGTGTTTAAGTGAAATGATTAAAATTTAGCTTAATGGTACAGGTAGTATACTTGGAGGGAACTCACGATGTTGGGAGAGCAGGATAATTACTCATTTTAGCCTTGCAAGTGATTAAGTCAAGTTAATGGAGTTTTGTTTTCTTAAATTCCCCTGGGGTTGCTGATTAGAGTGATTGACAGGGTCGTGTGATAATATGGTTTACATGCAGAGAAAAAAGGCTTTTGCAGAACACAGCTAATTTTCAGCTGAAGCCTGGTTAAAATGAGAAGGATTTTTTCACAGAATATTCATAGAATCCCTACAGTTCAGAACGAAGCCATTCAGACCAACAAGCCTGCATCGACACAATCCCATCCAGGCCCTATTTCTGTAACTCCACATATTTACCCTGCTAATCCCCCGACACTAAGGAGCAATTTATCATGGCTAATCTACCTAATCTGCACATCTTTGGACTGCGGGAGGAAACCAGAGCACCCAGGGGAAACCCACACAGACACAGGAAGAAAGTGCAAACTCCACCCAGGCCGGAATTGAATCCGGTTCTCTGGCACTGTGAGGCAGCAGTGCTAATGACTGTGCCATTGTGCTACCCTTTCCGGATTTTGGATCTCTCTCTCTCTCTCTCCCTCTCTCTCTGAAAGCTCCAAGTCTGTTAACAAATATGAAAGCAAATATCTTGGCTTTTCTAACCATTTATTCAAAAGTGGATTTGATTTATGCATGGATGAGTTTTATTTGGCATTGGTTCAGTCATAAGTTAGAAAGTAAAACAGCTTTTTTTCATTTTTAAATATTGTTCAACTATTAATGGTTAAGCTGCTTCATTTATTAGTATCATTTTTAAACTGTTATTAAGTAAAGTTAGTTTCACTATATAAAAAAACTACATTGTTAGTGGAATAATTCACAGAAGTCAACCTTTCCTCACATTTATGCCAAAATAGAAAAATTGTTAGGGTCTAGTCTGGCTGCACAATATACATTGGGATTCAGTCTGGGGGCAACACTTTTAAGTTCATCATTTAATTAACAGTTCCAATAGGTTTAGCTATCTTTGATGTAGGGTCATAGTACAAATGGCTGTCTTTATATGGGTTGAAGTACTTGAAAGAAATTAAACATATTGAAAAGGCTTTTATCAATGAGAGTATTTTTTTTAAATATAGTGAAGTCTGTAATAGATTTCATCATGGTATGGCTCCTGATATTTGCCCATGATGGAATGGAGGGTGTACAGATAAAAGGATGGTATGAGTGAAGCATGGGTTTGCATGAGTTGGACTTAAGTTGGAAAAGCTGCAAAGGAGACATTGGGTAGGGGGTCACAGTTTGGCACAAAGTATGTGAAGGGCCATGAGGTTGGGGAGCATGGGCTGGCAAGATGGACATCAGAAATGATGTGGGTGGTGAGGGCTAGAGGACCTTTTTTGTTTTTAAATACCCGTCTCCTCAAAATGAAAACCTTTTCATTTGGGGAAGTTTCTATGGAAGCAAAAACAAAGGTCTATATTGCAACTTATTGTTCTCCAATTGGTCAAAAATCAGCTCCAAAGGTATTTCTTTAAACAAATGCCCACAACTGCAAATCTTACTATAATACCATTGATGAAAGTCGGCCAATTTTTACTATGATCTTCCAGCATTAAATTTTACGCAGTACAAAGAACAGGTTTCCAAATGCCAGCAGGCCACACACACATGTACGAAAGTCTAGTTGTCATCAAGTATGCAGCAAGAGTGCACATCAATTAACGTTTTTAACTAAATCAATCAGTTGAAATGAACGGTCATTCTTTTTATACCTAGAATTGTCCAATTAATTTTTGTAAACAGTACTTCAGCAGATACACATACTTGACCCAATTTTACCTTTCGTCACTGAAGAGCTTCCAACGGCTCTCTGACTCAGATCGGGGCGGGGGTGGTGGGGGGGGGCGGGGGTGCGGTGGTCAGGGGAGGTGAGAAACAGGTCAGTTCATTCTCTGGTGAGAGAAGGGGTGAGGGAGGAAGGAGACCCTATCGTTGTCTGGTTGGGACGGGATGATCCAGGTCATTCTCTGGTGAGGGGTGAGGAGGGAAGAGGAGGCGGGTCAGATGTACATCTGGGGAGGGGGAAGAGGAGGGAGGCGGGTATGATGTATCTCTGGTGGGGGGTGGGGAGGAGCCTGATCGCTCACTGGTTGGGGTGGGGGGGGGGTTGTGGGGAAGCCAGATGGATCTCTGATGGGGGGGGAAGGGGGAAGATGGTGGGGTGGGTGCGGGGGGAAGGGGGTTTGCTACCACACTGCGGACAATCGGTCTGAGTAGAGGCTGAGGATGGGTGTCCTCTTTATAACTGTCCCCTTTATCCACCCACTCCCACCCAACTTGTTTGTTTCTTTAAACTTAAAAATCCCAAGTATCGTGCAGCCGGATAAGAAACGCCATTGGGTGATAACAGAGTACTGTCACTAACTTAAATTACTGTTCTTCCCAAAAAGCTGTTACGGTGCCATTAAATCCAACTATGAAAACAAATATTACCATAAATTAGATTTTTCAAATTATGCATACATTAATCATTCGCCAGGTGCTGAAGATTACCGAAGTTGAAATTAATACATTTAAGCATGTTTCCTTTATATAAGTTATGACAATTAAGACCATAACATATATGTCAGAATATAATGGTTCAATGAGATTTCCCAGATGCTTCCAGTAGCTCACAATAAGCCTTATATAAAAGATCCCAATGACCTAGTATATTTTTTAAAAATCACATCAGTACAGGTAATAAAAAAAAATCTTCACATATTTTAAAGTCCAATTCCCTCCACATGCCCCATCTTGCTAGAAGAAATACTTAAACTGCTATTCAAAATCAATTGACTAATTTGTTTCATTCAACTTAAAAATCAGCAAAACATCGGTGGCTTACCTATACAAATTATGGTCATTAGAACCATAGAATAGAATCCCTACAGTACAGAAAGAGGCCATTCAGCCCATTGAGTCTGCACAGACCACAATTCCACCCAGGCCCTACCTCCATATCCCTACATGTTTACCCACTAATCCCTCTAACCTACACATCTCAGCACACTATGGGCGATTTTAGCATGGCCAATCAACCTAACCCGCACATCTTTGGACTGTGGGAGGAAGCTGGAGCACCCGAAGAAAATCCACGCAGACACGAGAAGAATGTGCAAACTCCACACAGACATATTGCCCAAGCTGTGAATTGAACCCAGGTCCCTGGAGCTGTGAAGCAGCAATGTTAACCACTGTGCCATCATGTCCCTCCTGTATCTTACTTCACTGTATCTTACTTCAATCAAACTGGTTTGGTTCAACCTGTAGGTTTAATTTGCAAACAAAAATTGCTGACAGAATACCTTGATGTTTTGTACTGCAATTTTCATCTGCGCCCCACCAATCAAAGCACTCCGCCCATGGCAAGGGATATTGGAAGGAAGCAAAGAAATAGTACACCAAATAAGCTATGATGCAGTTGTAGAGGAGGCACATAAATGCTGACAGAAAGACCATGGTGACACCTACACCTTCAAATAAATGGAGAAAAAAAAACATAGGTTAGAACTAATTTGTTTGATTGCAGTAAATCTGTTCATATTTACCTGGTTAGACAAATCAATTATTTTGTTTAAAGACGGTTACTGCCATTTAAATTTTTTGTTTGTACTGTTCCTTACTGCTAGTTTATTCAATTAATCATTCTTTGTGCCAAATACCACAAATTTTAGTCTCTTTTTTAAATGGGGCGGGGGAACAGGCACATTCCTAACTTTGCTTTTCAGTTTGAATAAATATTTTACTGAAATATATTTAAAACATTTTGGAGTGTGACAAAATAGTTTGATGAGTTGTGGGTACAAGTAGCCACAGTGACAATAAAGACCTGACCTCAAACATGGGGAACAACGGGCACGCAAAGTGCCACTACAACTGTGGCAATGAATGGTTTATTTACTGGAGGGCTCAAAGAATCAATTTGTTTGAAATTATGAAACTGAACCAGAACGTAATCTATAAGCCATCAAACAGTGGGAACAAAGGGGAATAAACATGCAGGCAAATTTCAAAAAAAATCAAAGGACTTTAATGTGACAATAACAGGGTCTTCAAGTATTCTACAAGAAGCTGCAAAAATAAAAGAACCGTGAAGCATAAAAAGGGGAAAGAATTTCTGAAATGTGCACAAGGGAATTTTTTTGATCAGTGTGCTTCCAGCGCAGTGAGGGAGGAAGCAGTGCTGGCTGTCAGTCTGGGAATGTAATGGAGCAAATGGAACATATTTAATTGGAGAGCAGTTCAATATCAGTGGTTAAAATCAGATGTAGAACAGTTACGAAAAGGAAGAAAATTCGAATTTGAAAGTACTCTACTTGAGGAGCGTTAACAGCAACTTCAGTGTGTTGAAAAGGGATCTGGCACAGAGGAGTGAAATACAAAAAGTTGGCAGGTATTATTTACTTGGATACAGTAGAATAGTGGTTACATTACTGGGCTAGTAATCTAAGGTCTGCGCTAATAATCTCACAATGGTGGGATTTGAACTCAAATAGCAATTTTCAAATTGAATTCAGTTAATTAAATGCATCTGCAATAAGATTATTGGTGGTGATCATGAATGTATTGTATTATTATAAAAATCCAAATGGTTCACCAATGGTTTATTTATCGAACGAAACCTGATGTTTTTGCAGCGTGGCCTATTTGTGTCTCTAGACCGACATCAATTCAGTTAATGTTAAACTACCTTCTGAAATAGAAAACCAATGAGGTAGTTTACCACCATATTCTCAAGAGCAGTTAGGGATGGGGATTAAATGTTGGCTTTGCCACAGACTTACAAGCTTTGAGATAATGAATAAAAAGACAATGGAGATCTTCAAGGTCATGGTTTGGGACAGACTGGACATAGAAAGGAAGAAATCAAAAGGCAGAACTCCCTAATAACTACTAATCAAGATATAGCACTTAAACTGTGTCAGAAAATTGAGGCCCATGGTAACCATCAAGCCCTTAATTCAGGAGAAAAAAAGAGCTGAATAAAGAAGAAAACTGAAAAAGAAATTAAGTACAGCAGACAGAATATGAAAATATAATTCTAGGTGTATTAAAGAGAATCAAAAGTATTTTGCTTTTGCTCAAACGATGAGACCAATTAAGGAGCAAAAAAAAGGGAAATATTGTAGCAGAGATATTGGTGCATATTTTTCATTTATTTTTCCTGAGGGTGATGAAAATGTCACAGTAAAGGATGAAGTAATAGAGTCATTGGATAGGAAAAGAATAACATAAAAAGAGTGGCAATGGTTAAAGTGGGAAAGTAACTCAGTTAGGATCAGATGCATATTAGGTTACTGAAAGAAACAAGGAAAAAAATTGTAGGCTCTGAACACTATTTTCTGGTCTTCATTAGATATGGGCAGAATTTACAGTTCCCATTGGCAGGTTCGGAAGAAATGAAGGAGGGAGGAGCAGAAGGGTCCGTCAAATTTCCCAGGTGGTTGTCCCCAATCTGCCCATAACTTTACATAGGTGGACAAGTTCTAGGGCAGCCAACTAAGGGTGACCAACCATTCCAAATTTTACAGGACTGTTCCATAATTGAAGCAATTATCTCGCGTGCTATGTTGTATGTTGCCAGGATGCTGTTTGGTCCATATTTCAGCATGCACACTATGCAATGCATTCTGCACTTCTCCCAGCTATTCAATCTGACCAGCAGCACAGTGCCCCTGCTGACATTTGCTAGGTTCCCCCATGCCAAGATGCTTTTTAATGTTCTCCAAGAGTTGATCAACCTGTGCTCACCCTCAGCTTATTTGAAGTCTGTAAGCAGTCAAAGCCATTTCCACCCAGCTGCAATTTTGAAGATGGTTGTAGTTGGTAAAAAGCAAAAAAGAAGTTGATAGGTCATTCTGCTCAGACCTCAGACAAGAAGGGGTGTGATGCCATCTTCAATGGTCCCCTTTCCACCTTTCTCCCCAAGGTCTTTCACCTGCAGGTGGACCTTCCCTCCCCTGGATTCTCCATCAGCATTCCCACTCCTTTGGCTTCATCTATCATCCCTGCCATGAAGCCCCACATTTTACTTAATCCTGGAGACTTAAAACCTGGGGCTCTAGTCCAAGTCCTGTCCATTACTGCCACTGGGACTATAGACTTGATTGTCCAACAACTCCCTAAGGCGGGACTTCCACCCAATAAGAGGTAAAATTCCATCTAAACTAATTAACAGACCATGGAGTATTAAATGCCTGTGGGGCTGCTGGGATATGTGGAGATGTATTCCCCACAATTCTCTGGTGGGATAGAAAGCCGCACTATCTGAATAATTCTACTCATGGGCCGGAACATTCTGGTCGTTCATGCCAGTGGAATCTTCTGGTCCCACCATGGCACATCCCTGCATAGATTTTCCAGTGGCATGTGTGAATTCAACAGGAAACTCTGTTGACAATGGCTGAACCTGAACACCCACCACTGGCTGGGCGCCTCTTACCACTGCAGAGCATGCATGGATTACACAGTAAATCTTGCCCAGGGTATCAGAAAACTGAAAGCTTCAAATGTTATACCCTGTCCAAAAAAGGAAAAAGGAATGAACTCAACAACTACAGATCAGTCAGCCTACTGGAGACAAACTAAAAAGTCCCAAACTAAAAGACAATTTGCTTTTAGATATATTGTGTTAGTGAAAAACATCAGCATAAATTTGTTAAAGGCAATGATGTTTGACTAACTTAATTGAGCTTTTTGATGCAATTTTGGATATAATCAATGAGGATTGTGTGGTTGATATTTTGCATGCAGACCCTTTAAAGGCATCTGATAAAGGATCACATAATGAACTCATGTGTAAAATTTAAACCGATAAAATTAAAGGTTCAGTGTGCACCTGAAGACATAGCTGACCAAGAGACAGCTAATATTGTGGTGATGAAAGATTGTTTCTCAACCCGGAGGAAAGCTAACTCAGGAATTGATTTTGGCTCACTGTTCTTTTTGATATGACCTGGGCTGTGGTGTACAAGGTAAAATTTAAAATTTTGTGAATGACACAAAATTCAGAAATATATTAATTACTGAGCAAGCTAGAAACAGATGTTCAGGATACGAGGATCCGTAAAAGAGATAACGTGAAGTGATAAATTTTGGTCAGATGAAGAGGCAATGCGAACGAAATGGTACACATTTAAAGTGAGGGTAGAAGCAGAAAGGCTTGGGGATGTACGTACAAGTCTTTAAAGGCTACTAAAAAGGCATATACAATCTTTGGCTCTAAATTTAGAGGCATAGATTTTAAAACCAAGGAGATTATGCTAAATGTTATAAAACACTGAGCAAGCTCCTGCTGGAATAAGGGGTCTGATTTTACCATTGTGTTGTGCCCATTTTCGGGCACGGCCACTTGGTAAAATTGAGTGTGAGATGAGTAGCATGATCCCACGCCCCCGCACCAGTTCCCCTTTACCAAGGCCCAAAAATGGCCATGATTGGAACCATGCTCAAAACAAGCAATATGGCCATTTAAATTGTCTGCATGCATTTAAATTGACTTAATGGGCTGCATGCCCAACTTTACCAGCGCTTCTCTCTTTACCATGGTGTTCGCCCATCCAGAATCAGCATGAAACAGACATACTCCATAGAAGTCTGATTCAAATGCTCCAGTTAGTGAGGAAGTAAGTGCCGAGCCTTCGACGGTTCTCTGCTTGAGATCGGTGGTGAAGGTGGATCCGCTGCCACTCTGCTTGAGATGGGTGGGGTGGTAGCGGGGACAATGGGGGTCTGCTGCCACTCTGCCAGAGATTAGTGGAGGGGAAGGGGGAAGTCCGCTGCCACTCTGCCTGAGATAGGTGGGTGGAGGGCAGGGGTCCACAATCAGTCTGGGTGGCAGAGGGGTGGGATATAACAGAGTCAGTAATGTTGTAGGGGTGGGGCAATGTCTGTGGGGGCCAGGGGGAGCCATTATCCAGCCCAGGAGGGATATGGCAGGGGAGCAACATTCCTTCCTTTTTTTTCTGCATATGCACGGTTGAGGCACCGATCAGAGCTGCAGAGTTTCGGGCACATTAAGCCCCACCCACAGGGATCTGGAGTGCGATTCAGACTCGCTGATATTTTTGTAGGCAGAGTGCGTATGGGGGCACCTCAGAACAGATCTAAAAGTCGGATCTGAAACACTTCCAGTTTCAAGTTCAGCATTTAGAATCAAAATGGTAAGATAGGACCTGGTGTGTCTAATTCCAGGCTGTGCAAGGAAGATGTCAAGGCCTTAAAGAGAATTGAGAGGCCATTTACTCGAATGGTATTGGGGATCCAATTGTGTACGGGGAATCAGAGAGTCTACTGCCTGCAGTGTGTGAAGAAATCAGATTCAATTTACATGAAAAAAACAGAGAAACCTTTTTCTTCCTTTACTCAAAGATGTTTAACAGGGCAGGGAAAAAGCAGTTTGGGGTTCAGAAGTTCTTGATTGAAAATATATAAAGACATGTTTCCAATAGTTGTATAGTGAGAAGACACCGATTTAAGGCAATTGGCAAAAGAGGCAAAAAAGAGAAAAACATTCTTACACAGCGAGTTATGACAATCTGGAATGCACTGCCTGAAACAGACTGAAAAGGGATTTGGATAAATACTTGAAAAATAGAAAATATACAGGATCACTGAAAAGATTGGGCTTGTGACTAACTGGATAGCACTTTCAAAAACCCACTGATGTTCCAAGATGCTTTACTTGGGATGGGAAGAAAAAGACAAAAGTGTAAATGAACATACTGCTTTCCTTTCAGTGAATAAAGCATTTGGGGATATTTTAAAACTATGAAACAAATCTGTGTGCATATAAAACTATCATATTTTCCAGTTGTTTTATGGCAAGCTAACTGATCGATGGGAAGTATGCGACTATCAGAAAACATGTATCATACTAACAATGCTTTTTTTATTGGTTGTGTTTCATTTATAAGGCTGTTGAGAAAGGTACGCTACAGAAGACAGCCACTTTCTGATCTACATAAGAACATAAGAAATAGGAGCAGGAGTAGGCCATCTGGCCCTTCGAGCCTGCCCCGCCATTCAAGAAGATCATGGCTGATCTGTTGTGGCTCAGTTCCACATTCCCGCCCTCTCCCCATAACCCTTAATCCCCTCTCTTATCAAAAACCCATCAACCCGCGTCTTAAAAATATTTAGCGAGGTAGCCTCCACCACTTCAACGGGCAGAGAATTCCAGAGATTCACCACCCTTTGAGTGAAGAAGTTCTTCCTCAACTCCGTTCTAAACCGCCCCCCCTTTATCTTGAGGCTGTGCCCCCTAGTCCTACTGTCCTTTCTGAGCGGGAAGAGTCTCTCCACCTCTATCCTATCCATCCCATTCATCATCTTATACGTCTCAATGAGATCTCCCCTCATTCTTCTAAACTCTAACGAGTACAAGCCTAGTTTATTCAGCCTCTCCTCATAGCTCAACCCCCTCAACTCCGGCATCAGCCTAGTAAACCTCCTCTGCACTCCCTCCAAGGCCAAAATATCCTTGCGTAAGTACGGCGCCCAAAACTGCACAAAGTGCTCCAGCTGTGGCCTCACCAATGCCCTATACAGCCGCAGCAAGACCTCCCTACTTTTATATTCAATCCCCCTCGCTATGAAGGCCAGCATCCCATTCGCCTTCCTGACCACCTGCTGCACCTGCAAGCTGGGTTTTTGTGACTCATGCACAAGGACCCCGAGGTCCCTCTGCACCGTTGCCTGCTGCAGTTTTTCTCCACGTAAGTAATAACCCTTCCTACCATTATTCCTACCAAAGTGGAGCACCACGCACTTGCCAACATTAAATTCCATTTGCCAGTTCCTGGCCCATTCGCCCAGCCTATCTAGATCCTTCTGCAGACTCTCCACACCCTCCGCGCAATTTGCCGTTCCACCAATCTTGGTGTCATCAGCAAATTTCGACACCATACACTCGGTTCCCTCCTCCAGATCATCTATATAAATGGTAAATAGCTGAGGCCCCAGCACCGACCCCTGAGGCACTCCACCAGTCACCAACCGCCAATCCGAATAGCACCCATTGACCCCGACTCTCTGCCTCCTATTTGACAACCAGTCCTCTATCCACGCTAACACCCTACCCCCAACTCCATGTCCCCTGACCTTCTGCAATAACCTCTTGTGAGGTACCTTGTCAAACGCCTTCTGAAAATCAAGAAAGACCACATCCATCGGCTCTCCTCTATCCACCGCCCTAGACACATCCTCATAGAACTCCAGTAAATTCATCAGACACGACTTCCCCTTAACAAAACTGTGCTGCGTCTGCTCTATCAAGCAATTCCTCTCAAGATGCCTCGCTATTTCCTCCTTGATGACGGATTCTAACATTTTACCTACAACAGACGTTAAACTAACCGGCCTATAATTCCCCGCCTTTTGCCTGGCACCCTTCTTAAACAACAGCGTAACATTAGCCGCTTTCCAATCTTCCGGCACTTCCCCGGAATCCAGCGACGTCTGGAAAATAACCACCAAGGCATCCACTATCACCTCCGCCATTTCTTTCAGAACCCTCGGATGCATTCCATCCAGTCCTGGGGACTTGTCCACAATCAGCCCCTCCAGTCTGTCGAGCACTGCCTCTCTAGTAACAGTAATGTCATTAAGACCCTCCAGCCCTACCACCTTTCCATCTCTAACACCCAGCAAATTATTCATGTCCTCCTCCGTGAAGACCGAAACAAAAAAGTTATTCAAGACCTCAGCCATTTCCCCATCCCCTACCACTAAGTCTTTCACTATCAAGGCTGTGGACAAACAAGGTAAGCGATCTGACAGAGTCTCGATGGATGGGATGCAAAAAATAGTTCCATCAGTTCCTGCTGGTATAATGGAATTTAATATAGCAACTGATTACATAGGGAATGTATGACAGTTGCAACAGCAGTACAGATTCATATACAAATCAAATCGGTAACGGTAGCTAAAATTGAGCTAAGAGCATTCATGGAAAATATGTTAATATTGTTTTGAACAAAGTCATCAAAGGTTCAGTATTAAAAAATGTTTGCTATTATTTTGCACTTTAGTTTGTGGACAATATTTTACCACTTTATTTATAAACAATAGCAGATCTGAACATTGAGGGGGCGATTCTCCCATTCCAACCTGCTAGTTTTTTGGTGGGTCGGAATGGGAGACGCATGCACCAATTCGCTGGATTCACTCATACGTTCCCGATGCATGCTTGTCTCCCACGCTGGAGAGCAGCTGCAGTCGGAACCATGCGGGAAACTGATGGGAAGACTGATTAATCTATTTTAAATGACATTTAAATGTGATTATCCGGCCCAGGACTGAATTCTCCAGGCCCAATAGATCTCCCCACCTGCCAGTGCAATTTCACTCTGGCGGGGTGTAGAGTAGCTCCCCATTTTGGAGTGGAGTGAGGGCAATTGGAGCCTTCAAGGGGGTCAGGTGGTGGGGTGAGTCCCCTAGGCATGGGCACCCTGGTAGTGCCAGCCTGTGGCCCCTGGCACTGCCCAAGGGACAAAGTGCCCATGTTCAGGAGGTACCTTGACACTGCCCACTGGGCATCAGGCTGTGCAAGGAAATAGGGGCTGAGGGCCTACTGTGGGCAGGGCTTCGAGGTGATCGGTGAGGGTCAGGATCCCACTGCCATTCTGCATGGGGATCAGTTGGGACTGGAGGGAGGCCAACAACTAGGGTGAGCTGCGGGGGGCGGGGGGAGGTTCTGCCGAGGTGGCAGGGGGATGTGGAGGAGTGAAGCTGGAGATTGGGGTGCTCCGGGACCTGGAATGCTTGTGTGGGCCACGATCAGGCCATGGGGGACAACTGTGAGGGTCCTGGGCTGGCAGTAATAGGCCCCACCCTCTGAGCTTTTAATGATATTCACGATTGTGACCTCTGCACTTCACAGACATAAATTTGAGTCTAAATTCTCACTGAAGAAATTGTGAATTACACCATTTTTCCTGCCAATTCAGCGCTTAGAACTTTTTTGGGAGAATCATCCCCTGAAATTTTGGGACAACTGAATCCACCAGATTTCCCCCTCTGCACTATCACCACCATTTCCACTATTCTCTTCACCAAAAAGTAGAGCAACATTGATTATGAAGATAAATAGCTGCTGAAGACTTTCTGTAGCAAATCATGCAATTTTCCACTGGATGGAAATAAAATGGTTATGCAAGAATTCTTCTAGTCTAGAGCTCCGGAGCTACAGTTAAAAGAAAGATAGAAAAGTCACTCTTTGAGCAGCATTTCCCAGCCTGGACATCAATGGATATCATTTTGGGGATGGGTGGGGAGGGAGATATGAAAATTTGGAGAGACATTACAATTTTGTGTTTTGCTGTAACTGTTATATTAAAAAAATTAATATTAGCTTTGTTTAGGAAAATCTTTTTTTTGCATGTAGCAGCTAACCCACCAACCACCTTTTTACTTTTCAGAAAGTCCACTGCTGTACATTCAGCAGCTAGTCAATCAATTTAACTATACTTCTCTTAGGAGCACTTCAAATAAATGAGCAGTAAATTATTCAAAAAACCTGATGCTATTTAACAGCATAGGAAACAAGAAGGCCCCAAAGTTGAATGTTTAAATATATAATTACATTATTACAAAGAACTAACCAAGCAATAGAGGTCTTTCAATTTTCGTACTCAACAAGTAAATAGATCCAACTTTTAAAATTGGAATCATAGTTTCCTGATTAAAAAAAGACATTTTCACTGTACATGCAAGAGCAAATACTTCAGTTTATGCAGCATGAATCCAAAAGTCAGTCTAAAATCAAGAAAAGGTAATTGTTTTAAACATACATCTACTCAATCATTACTGAATGTAAATTTCCTGCAGTTTTCTGTAATGCAGAGCTGGATCTCTCCCTTATCTATTGTTGAACTTGTTATGTGCTTGTTAATCCAATTGAATGCGCAGAATTGGAATTGCAGCAGATAAATCCCGGCGAGCTTTACTAGTAAAAATTCAATTAAGTAAATTCCACATATATTCAGCAGGAAATGGAATTAGCATTTCTAGTTGTTCTGTTCGAAATAAACAAAAAAATTGCACATCATAAACACCCATGCATTTATTCCATGTTGCCAAACAAACACTAACCTTGCAGGATCGGCACAGCTTTCCACACAAAAACAGGTCCAAAACTGGAAAACTGCCCAAGGGAACATTCCAAGAAAAACACTGGCAATCCTGCTAGTGTCATTACGGCTACATAGGGAAGAACAAAAGCACCTACACAATCAATAAAAAAAGAAGCAAAACAGATAAATAATGTGAATAGGTTTACCAAGGAATATTTAGAATAAATTAGAAATGTCATTGCCATTTTAAAAGGAGTATATTCCTTTGAACACAACAGTACAAATGTATACTGATAACTTATTCAACATCAAGGTATTTCCCATACACCCACCAGATACACATAATTCGGTTGTCCTGTATTATTGCTAATTTGAAAAAAAAACAAAGCTTGTAAACTTTGTACATCTTTATAATGAGCTGCCAAAACCCAATAAAATTTCATTAAAGTCAAGTAATTTATATAGAATTAATCACATAGTTGTTGCTGCTAGGATACAATGTGTTCCCAACTCGGAAATGGCACTAAGCATGTCATTAAATAGCCAATAATGCTGAAACTAGAGTCAAAATTCACAATGCTATTTTCCTTTCGTAATAAGAATCATTACTTCAGTTAAACAGTACAACAGTATCAAAACACAGATAACTTGTACACCATGGCATGTTAAAAATGTAATGCTACTTAGAGACAAAATTAAAACCAATGTCATCTATTCTCGCTCCTCTACATCAAATATTAAATACAGAAAGACATTTAAAAATTAATATCTGTTCTTGAACAGGCTGAGAAAGATGGGCAGAAAGTGGTGGAGCCGGGGCAACAGTGCACAAATGTTTTACCAGTGCTTGTCCTTTCTATATAAATTTTTCCCTACATATTTAATTTGAACATGATTCTGGATGATCCTCATCAGTTTTATTACAGTACCTCCTCCATTTTTGAAAGCCAGGTAAGGGAATCGCCAGATGTTGCCCAATCCCACAGCATAGCCTATCATTGACAGCAAGGCGTCAGTTTGAGAGCTCCAGATGTCTCGAGTTGTAATTGAAGGATTAAGCTCAGATGAATCACTGGAATACTGGAGTAAGTGTGAAAAAAAATAAGGCTAAGCAGGCAAAGTTTTTCTCCACTATAAATGAAACAATTTTTGTCATTCTAATGAAAAACCAAATTTGAAACATTAACTCTTTGCTCTCTACAGAGCATAAAAGCATAAGAAATAGCAGCTGGAATAGGCCATTCAAATCCTTTAAGTCTGCAACACTATTCACTGAGATCATGACTGAGCTTTTACTTCAATACCATTTACCTGTTCTAACCCCATATCCCTTGATTTTTTTTAATTTGTAAAAATCTATCTATCAATCTCAGTCTTGAACAAACCCAACAACTGAGCCTATATGGTTCACTGGAACAAAGGTTTCCAAATATTCACCACCCCAGGTGAAGAAATTGCACCTCATCTCAGTCCTAGATGGTGTACTCTTTATTATAGACATAGGAACAAGGCACAGGAGTAGGCTATTCAGCTCCTCAAACCTGCTCTGCCATTTTATCAGATCGGATCCTTGTTTACCAACAATCTAATGCCTTTGCCTGAACTATTGCCTTAAAATTATTCAAAGACTCTTTCAGGAAGAGTTCCAAAGTCTGGCAACCATCAAGACAAAAATGTTTTCCTCACCTCTGTCTTATATGGGCAACTCCTTATTTTTAAACTGTGTCAGTTCCACATTCTCCCACAAGAGGAAACATCTTATCCAATTCCACCCTGTAAACTGCATTAAGGATCTTGAATGTTTCAAGGAAGTCATCTCTTTCTCTTCTAAACTCCAGCAGCTACAAGCTTAGCCTCTCCAACCTTTCCTCATAAGACAACTCACCCATTCCAGGTATGAGTCTGGTAAACCTTCACTGAACTGCTTGTAAACACTTACATCCTTCCTTAAATAAGCTGACCAACATTGTACACAGTACTCCAGATATAGTCTCACCAATGCCTTGTACAAGCATAATTTCCCTACGATTGTATGAATTCCCCTTTCAGTAAATGATAACATTCTATTAGCTTCCCTAATGACTTGCTATAACTGCAGTCTACCCTTTTGTGATCCATGTACTAAGGCACCCAGATCCCTCTGCACCTCAGAGCTCTGCAATCTCTCACTATTTAGATATATTTTTGTTATTCTTCCTGCCAAAATGGACGATTTCAAACTTTCCCACATTCTACTCCATTTACCAGATTTTTGCTCACTCACTTAACCTACCTACATCTTTATGTAGCCTCTGTGTCCACTTCACAACTTAGTTTCCTACCTATCCATGAGTCAACAGCAAATTTGGCAACAATTCCTTCATCCAAGTCATTTATATAAAATGTAAACAGTTGATGTCCCAGCACAGATCCCTGTGGCACACCACTTGTTACATACTGCCAACCTGAAAAAGATAAATTTATGCTTACTTTGGTTCCTGTTAGTTAATCTTCTATCCATGGCAATATGTTACTGCTTATACCATGTACTTTTATTTACTGGCATAACCTTTGATGTTGATGCCTTCTGGAAATCCAAATCCAATGCATCCACCAATTCTCCTTGATCCATGGCACATTACTTTCCCAAAGAACTCCAATATTCAGCCCATCGAGCTTGCCCTGACACTAATTCCACCCAGGCCCTATCCCTGTAGCCAGGCGCATTTACCCTGCTGGTCCCAACACTAAGGGACAATTTTCCATGGCTAATCAACCTAACCTGCACATCTTTGAAGTGCGGGAGGAAACTGGAGTACCCCGGAGGAACCCCATGCAGACACGGTGAGAACGTGCAAACTCCACATACACATAATGACCCAAGGCTGGAGTTGAACCTGGGTCCCTGGTGCTGTGAGGCAGCAGTACTAACCACTGTGCCAATGTGCATTGGTTAAATATGATTTCTTTTTCCCGAATCTCTGTCCAATTACCTTGAACTTACCCAATTGTGCTTCTAAAACCTGTTTAATAATTTCTAATGTTTTCCCAATGACAAACGTTAAGCTAACTGGCCTGCTGTTTCCTGCTTTCTGTCTCTCTCCCTTTTTGAATAATGGAGTTACTTCTGCTATCTTCCAATCTAAGGAAACCTTCCCCAAATCGAGGGAGTTTTGAACAATTAAAACCAATGTATCAACTATTTCATGAGCTACTTCTTTTAAGACTGTTGAATGAAGTGTCGTGGTTCCCCAAGACGACAACTTATTTAACCCGATTGAAACAGAGAGTCTGAGTTGTAATCCTCCAAGCAATGGACTTTATTTCCAGTACAACAGAAATAAAGCCGGGATGTCCGGAACACTCCAACGAGCCATCGGCTTACAGTCTTTTTAAGCACATTTCAGCTCCATACCTCAAGATCCTTATCTCGCTTTTACGACCCACTGACCCTTTATCTGTCTTGCTTGAGATTGATCACCCCCTGTTTCCTCTCGTTTCTTCTTGAAACCATGGTGGTTATATCCCTTGCTTTTATCTTTACAACTCTGCTTGTACACTAATAGTGGTTTAGCTGACTTAGGCCGAATGTGAAGAAAAACATGCTGTTATTTCCTTTTTATTACGGTCAATCTCAAGCTGGACAGCTGGGTTGTGTCCATTGTCCCCTAAGGGACTATTGGTTGCATTTGCTAGTAAGTAACTGCTATATTGCTTCTCTGGGCCTCCTGCTTTGATCACATTTGCTACACTTGATTATATTAGGTTACAAATCAGCTATACTTGATTACCCATCCCAATTCTACTTCAAGGAAGACATTCCAATACTATCCTTGCTTCCATATGTCATATCCAGTTTAGGCACAATTATTCAGTACAAATTCTCTACGTACTAACATGCTTACATATTGAGTACAAATTTCCTTACATATCCCCCCTTTGAGACTATCCCCTAGTCTCATTCCAATTACCAAGGTCAGCTCAGATAGTCCCCCTTGTTTGACCCCGTTCACATGCACATATTTAATCACACTTGTAGGCAACGTGGGGGAGCCAAGTACTTTGGCCAGGGATCAATGTCCCCATTCTAGTCTTATCATGGCTTGTCTAGCAAAAGTCCGAATTTTTTAGGTTGCTCCCCCAGATTGCCTGCTCCTAACAGTCATCAGCCAAAAACCTTCCCACCCTTGTCTAGGGAAGGGAAAAAGACTGATTCCTGTGTACAGACTAAGTCTCTTGGTCTCCGTAGGCATCGGTGAGGTTGTAGAACGATCCTCCACTAGTGCAGCTATTTCGCAAACTGACAAGTTTCAATTTCAACCAGGGTCATTGTGAATTCATCCAGCGGGGGCAGTTCAATGTTTCCCCATTCCTTAGTTGTTCCTCCCGAACGTGGGTTGCCTGTTACTTGTGTCACCATTTGTCGCACTGCCAATCTAGCAAGGAGGGATCTCAAGACAGGTAAAAAACAGCAAAATATTAATCCCAGGATGGTTATTGTCATGGCTGTCACAACTCCAGCTTTAGCAAACCAGGCCCCCCATCTTCCTAACATATTGTCCAGCCAATTCCATACCCCATGCCCGAACCCAGCATCCTCCTTCACCTCTCTCCTGAGATTTTTCAGCTTATTCATGGCCTGTGTGAATGACCCCTCTGGGTCAGTGTTATTAGGGATAAATGTGCAACACTGGTCCCCAAACATAACACACACTCCTCCTTTTTCCGCCAGAAGCCAATCTAATGTTTTATTCCCCTACCTCCCCGATTCTGCATCTCTATGCTCTCTACACTCCATTTTCCTTTACTGTGGGTCAAGGAAGTCCCTGAGGGAAATAGTCTCCAAATCCCAGGTGGGGAAAGAGGCCCCTTCCCCTTCCCCACCTCCCTTGGTACCGTTCTGGTGCAATGATTTAAGTGATACCACAATGTACTGCCTTCTACTTGTATCGCCGTGGGAGAAACTTTGGTCACTTCAAACGGTCCCTCTCGCCTCGGTTCGTTCCAACACCTCCGAAACTTCCTGATGTATACTCGATCTCCAGGTTTGATCTGGTGTTCTGCTGCAGGACTCTCCTCTTCCTTGGCTTTTTCCTGTTCAAATATAGTTCTATGTATAATAGTTAATTGCTGTATATACTCTCTTGTGTTCTGATCTAAGCACTCCAATGAGGGGCCCCCTGCCCCCCTGATCTTTGGTACCGGCATTACTCTTCCTGTCATCATTTCGTGCGGACTCAAATGTGTGATTCTGTTTTCCTGACTTCTGTACTGCATTAAAGCCAATGGCAGAGCATCTATCCAGTTTTTCCCTGTCTCGCTGCAAATCTTACTTATTTTAGCCTTAAGAGTTCCGTTTGCCCTCTCCACCATTCCTTGGGACTGAGGATGATACACACATCCAAACTTCTGCTTTATCCGTAATGCTGAGAGAGTCTCTCTCAGCACCCTTCCGATAAAAGCAGACCCATTGTCGGAACTTAATTGCATGGGTATGCCAAACCTTGGGATAATTTCTTTTGACAGGAAGTTAATTACCGTTCCAGATCCTTGATCTTTGGATGGCGTTGCTTCTATCCATCTACTGAATCTGTCAATAATCACCAGCATATATCTTTTTCCTCTTACCACCTTTCCCATATCCACATAATCCATGCATAAGTGTTTGAAGGGTCCTTCGGGAATGGGTATGTGCCCTATTGGGGCAGTAATGCCCTTTCTGATATTATTCTGAGCACACACCTCACACTGACTTAGTATGTAATCAATTGAGTTCTGTAGATATGGGGACCAAAATCCTTCTTTTTTGATCTTTCTGGTCACTTCCCCCCTTTCTCTATTCTTTCTCTCTCTGGGTGCTTCCATGTCCAGGCTTCTATTTTCTGAATTTTTTTTTTTATCCCCACTCCACTTCTTAGTGGAAGTGACTACTTGTTCAATTAGTCCAGCTAACTGATGTATTAACAATACTGCTATTTTCTTTGTTTGGTTTCTCTTTTCTAACTCTCTAATCTGTGATTCTGACGTTTTAATTCTCTCCTTGTCGTCAGCCCAATTTTTTTTACCCAAGACTGAGATGTGTTCAATTAATCCAGTTTAAACCTGTTTAATTAATTCAAACTAAGAGAATTCCAATTTTCTTAGTTCCGTCCTTTTTTTTCCAATCATTTCCATTGTTGATCTAGTGGGTGAAATGGATCCCACCCCTAGGTCGCTCTTATCACAGTCCGGTGATACCTATCAGGGGTGATCAGTCCCCTCCGTACCACCGCTTACACTCGTGGGCTTACACCCTTAAGCTCACACTATTAAGCCGGCTTTCCCTTCTACTCCGGCGATCTCTCAGACAGATTCTTTCTTACTCTCATCTGAACATCACATCCCAGGCATCCTTTTCTAGCCTTTACACTCACTTCAAACTTCTGAGCTTCGCATAGGGGGCTACCCCTCTTAACAACTAGTCTAAGGCTGGGTGTAAAGACAGACACCTCCTTATTTGCACATGCTCAGCTCAGACCTCTCACACACTCTCACACTCTTTCATCACAGATGAGCACCTACTGTACTTTGATTCACTCCCTTAAATTCGGTAATCTATTCCGGAGCTCCAGTTGTGGCCATTCAACCGGACCCGTAAACAGATCCCAGACTTCAGCACCAATTCTTGTAGGTAAAGATACCTCTGAGACTAATTGTGAGTCAAAGTACAGCAGTTTAATTAACTAAAGCCTGATTCAGAAAATCCAAAATAAGATTTATTTTTATCACCTTTAAATATCCTCACTAAATCAAGACCCTTGCACCTTCTTACAATTCTGGTACAATAAAACAAAACATCACTTGGAACACAGATGCACAAAGAAATACTGAAAGCATTCTAATGTGCAATCTACATGTTTAATTATTTCTACAGCTCTGCCTTTGTAACCAACACAGGCAAGTACAAAATCAAATCTACTGTGTGCCTAACTGGTTAACTCTCCTTACAACTTTAAAATGCAATGTAATGCCACCTTTCCCACTTGGCAGAATTCAAATCTCTGTCCGATCCCTGCATAATTTAGTAAACTTAAAGCAATTCACTTTGATTGGCTATACCTATTACATCACCTGAGGGTCTCAATTACACAGTTCCACCCCCTCTCTCTCTCTCTCTCTCTCTGTACCATACAGAGTCAGCCTGCTTGTCTCTTTTTTAACCCTTTACTGGTGGGAGATCACTGGCCTCTAATAAATTTGATGGGTGTCTCATGTCGTGACAAATCCCCTTTTCTCTCAAACAGTCATATAGTCATGCACAATTCCAAATACATAACTGCTATTAGCGTTCACCCCGCACCTCAGTAAAAGCCTATGTCAGGGTTCCCAGTTCCACTGACATACTTCTCTCTACTCTTTCTGCTCCCTCATCACATAACCTCCCCTTAGTTTTAACTACCGTATTAGGTAAGAGAGCAATCTCTCACAGATCTCTCTCCCTCTCGGTTGACGTCTTTTCCCCGAGGTCCTGGGTAGGTTCGGACTGGCAGGCCTTCCTACACTTACTCTCCTTGGGCAAGTCGTAACCTGGAATCCCGCTCCAAACCGCTTGACTTAACCTAGTTGCATCTATTAGCGTTCGGTTCTTTTTGCGTCGCACTTTTTACCCATTCACAGACAACACAGTATTCGCAGCGCGCTTTGCATGCAAAACTCTACCCTTCAGATTAGACTCAGTCTCTCAAAGTATTTTCCCCAATTTAATTTTACCTTTGCAGGATATTCTTTGGGTTGGGGAGATCCAGGACCAGCAGAGAGCCGGGTGCGCTGGGCCTCGAGATCCCTTTTTCCGACAACAAGGATTTACATGCAATATAAGTCTGCTTACCTTGCTGTCAGAATGCCGGCTTTGGGATGTCCAGCCCCAGTCAGACCACTGTCTCCACTACTCCTTCCCGATGCTAGTTTCCGGGCGGTCTCCCACAGCACCCTGCTCGCAGCGCCAATTTTGTCGTGGTTCCCCAAGACGACAACTTATTTAACCCGATTGAAACAGAGAGTCTGAGTTGTAATCCTCCAAGCAATGGACTTTATTTCCAGTACAACAGAAATAAAGCCGGGATGTCCGGAACACTCCAACGAGCCATCGGCTTACAGTCTTTTTAAGCACATTTCAGCTCCATACCTCAAGATCCTTATCTCGCTTTTACGACCCACTGACCCTTTATCTGTCTTGCTTGAGATTGATCACCCCCTGTTTCCTCTCGTTTCTTCTTGAAACCATGGTGGTTATATCCCTTGCTTTTATCTTTACAACTCTGCTTGTACACTAATAGTGGTTTAGCTGACTTAGGCCGAATGTGAAGAAAAACATGCTGTTATTTCCTTTTTATTACGGTCAATCTCAAGCTGGACAGCTGGGTTGTGTCCATTGTCCCCTAAGGGACTATTGGTTGCATTTGCTAGTAAGTAACTGCTATATTGCTTCTCTGGGCCTCCTGCTTTGATCACATTTGCTACACTTGATTATATTAGGTTACAAATCAGCTATACTTGATTACCCATCCCAATTCTACTTCAAGGAAGACATTCCAATACTATCCTTGCTTCCATATTTCATATCCAGTTTAGGCACAATTATTCAGTACAAATTCTCTACGTACTAACATGCTTACATATTGAGTACAAATTTCCTTACAGAAGTCCATCAGTACCTGAATTTGTCTCAGGCTGAAGCATCAACAATTTACTCAGTATCAATTTTCTGATGACAATAATTTTCCTCAGTTCCTCCCTCCCTTCTATTCTCTGGCTTACAGCTGCTTCTAGAATGTTACCTGTACCCTGTGTAGTGAAGACTGATGCAAAATCCCTGTTCAATTCATCTGTCATCCCTTTGTTTTCCATTATCAATTCTCTAGTTTCACTTTTTTTTTGAACAAATGCTCATTTTGTTAACTTTTTAATAACATTTGTAAAATTACTATCTTTTTATATTTCTGGCTAACTTTCCCTTATACTTTTAATTTTTCCCACCTTACCAATTATTCAGTCATCCTTTCCTGTTTCTTATACTCTGTCCAATCTTCTGATTGGACATTTCTAGTTAACCACAGATGGTGGGTCCATCTCTCAGTCTTTTTCTTAATTATTGGAATGCACCTATTTTGAATGCCCCCTTTAATGTTGGCCATTAAATCTCTATCCCTTAATCTAAATTGCATATGGTATTTGCAGCTTTTGAATTTACCCTAACCTGAATCCTCTCATCCATTGTCCAGTTCTGCCAGTGCTGGTTCCAATGTCCTCATGCAAAACCCGTGGCTCCCATAACACACTTTCAGCCATGTCTTTAGCACAGCTGCCTCTCAGTGCCAAAGACCTGAGTACGATTTCTAGCCTTTGTCATTTTCTGTGCAGTCTGCATGTTCTCCCTCTGTCAGCACAGGTTTCCTCCAGGTGCTCCTCCCGGTTTCCCCTCTCAGTCCATTGGCCATGCTAAATTCTCCCTCAGTGTGCCCAAACTGTTGCCGGAATGTGGCGACTAGGGGATTTTCACAGTGGCTTCATTGCAGTGTAAATGTAAGCCTACTTGTGATGTTAATAAATAAGCTTTAAAATCTTAAACAATGTCTTTGGATATTATGGGGACCACAACAACAGGATCCTTCCCCTCCCACTAAATATTATTCTTCAGCTGCAAGTGGGCGCTTTTAATCCTGACACTAGACAAGAAACTCAACCATTGGAAATCCTGACTTTGATCAGTTTGCCCACCTAACCTGCAGTCTTGTTCTCATCCTCAGAGATAGCAAGTGTCTCATACCAGTCAGTCAAAATCAAGGAGACTCCAACTCCTTCGTCACTACATCCTGGATCCCTTTTACCTGCCTGACTTGCAGCCGTACCTTCCTGACTCTGACTACTGCCCACTTTACTGCTTTCAGGAACAAAGCATCCACATAACTGTCTTCATGCCAGATGCGCAACAATGGCTGGACTCCAGCTCAACAACTCAGCTGATGTTCCTCGAGGTATGGGGTTGTCTGGGAAACCTCCACATACCATGATAACACCACACCATTTGCCTTGTCTTATCTATTTAACCTTATTTTGTATTTGGTTAGTTAGTTAATTAACTTTATTTAATTAGTTTAGTTTTATGAATGGTTTACCATGACTGGTTTACAAATGACTAATATAGAAAGTAATAGCAAATTACAGTTTATTGACTTAGAGCCAAAAACTAAACATTGACTAGCTATTGGGGATTTGAAGAAAAGGCAATTATCTATATCTTCTGGTTTCCAGATTGTCTAACCCTGGATATGTGGTTCAAGGTGCGCATCTAGACGTTGGGAAGTCCAGACACACTGGCCACCTTAGGAATTGCTCAGGGAGTTTCAACTTGCAATGGGCAATTCCCCTGCTCCCCAAAGCCCTCCATGAATTTATTGGACTCTGAATTAGAGTCGGAGACACAAACCGTTCCATGCTCCTTCTTGAATTTCTAGGAAATGTTACACAGATTAAAACTTAGTCCAAATCCTGGGTAACTCAGCAATTTATATTCAACCGCCCCTCTCCCCAAATAATAACTCACTTACCCCTAACGGACCCAACACCGAGGATAGGAATGAGATAGAGAATCTGGTGAACTGGTGCAACAACAATAATCTCTCCATCAATGTCAACAAAACTAAGGAGATTGTCATCGACTTCAGAAAGAGTAAAGGAGAACATGCCCTGTCGACGTCAACTGGCATGAAGTAGAAAGTGTGGAGAGCTTCAAGTTTTTAGGTGTCCAGATCACCAACAACATGTCCTGGTGCCTCCCCCCACCCCCCACCATGCCAACACTATTGTCTCTACTTTCTCAGAAGATTAAGAAAATTTGGCATGTTAGCTACAACTGTCAACAGCTTTTAATGATGCATCATAGAAAGTATTCTTTCTGGTTGTATCACTGCTTGGTATGGCTCCTGCTCTGCCCAAGACCACAATAAACTACAGAAGGTCATGAATGTAGCCTAAGCCATCACACAAACCAGCCTCCCATCCATTGACTGTGTCCAAACTTCCCTCTGCCTCGGCAAAGCAGCCAGTATAATTAAGGACCCTACGCACCCTGGACATTCTCTCTTCCACCTTCTTCTGTCAAGAAAAAGATACAAAAGCCTGAGATCACGTACTACTTGACTCAAGAACAGCTTCTACTCTGCTACTGTCAGACTTTTGAATGGACCTATCTTGCACGAAGTTGATATTTCTCAACAGCCTGTGACTGTAACACTCCGCACTTTCTCATTTCCTTCTCTATGTACAGCATGTTTTGCCTGTATAGTGCACAAGAAGCAATACTTTTCACTGTATGCTAATACATGTGACAATAATAAATCAAATCAATACTGACTAGCACCCCAATCATACCGCTTACTCTGACTACCTTGATCCAACTACCTGACTCACCTCACTCATCCAATCACTAACATTCACACCAGAACTTTAAACGTACCACTGCCTGTAACTAGAACCACTGGGAAAGTTTGAGCAGAGTGGCTATTGGGCGATGATGATCTCAGCTTCTCAAAAGGTCAGGGCCAACATCCACTTCCATCCTCCTCTGCGGCAAATCCCCATATGCACCGAACTTTTGACTTTCATACGGTAAGCGAAACACTCATTCACACTAATAACTTACTTACCCCTAGCAGCCCCAACACCAAGTATAGGACTGAGCTAGAAATGCCCCCACCAAACACACACACACACACCATGCAGCTTTCGCACGAATAGCATCAGTGCCATCTGCATCATGGGCCAAATAGTCTCCTGTACCAGAATAATTCAGGCCAGTAAGGTTTGAAAATTACTGAATCCTCACCACATCTCAAAATCAGGAAATATAGTAATTGAAACAATATAATTACAATATGGACCAGGAAATGCTGTAAAGAGAAAAACACAGTTACATGTTTGAAATCGATATTATAAAACTATTATGTAATTATTTAGAAACAGATTTAATTGGGCAAAGACTGATTAAGTTACATTTATAAACATGCACTTACTCGTGGTGAATTTCGAGATGCAATATTCGCGTTGTTTGGATGTACGTTTGCACGTTGTGGTAAATAGCTGAACAACTTCTTGAGCATTTTTCTGCGCCTTTTTGTTTTAAGTGAGAGCTTTGTCAATGTCGAAGTTGGAGTTGAGATTTTCCCAATTTTTTGCGGGTGGCACAGGATTAAAATTCGTCCGCTCCAAACCCGGTCTCAAAACTCTCAAGAAGCTCGGAAACTGAAGGAGAGGTGATTGTAAGTGTACGCTGAGGGGAGAGCTGAAATGTTGGAGCTGATGAGCAGTGTGTGTGTGTGTGTGTGCGCTGAGAGGGAGAGCCAGCGGCTGAGCTTTCCTCTGCTCGTGCCGGCCAGTGACCGTTAAACTGCTGCGCGAGCTGCACGGCTAAACTGTTTAAAACCGCCAACTCCTCATTTTCAGGCCCAGCCGCAATTTAAAAACTAATAGCCCCAACAGGATTTTTAAATTTGCTTTCTTTTTAAATCGCCCTTCAAAAATTTTACCTTCTGGACACTTCTGACAGCCGTTTGGATGGAGTTTGTCCAGCACTCGACCTGGAGGTGCCTTCACTTGCAACCCGCTTCTTTTTTTGGGGGGTTTGCCTTTTCACTTAACCTTTTGAGCTGGAGGAATGCCTTCAACTTCTCTGCCGCTGAGGTGTTTGTTTATCTCTGCAGTTTTTGTTACAGTTGTTCACGTTCTTTTATTTATGCATTCCCCCAGTCCCCACCCCCCCTCCCAAGTTTCACTCTCTACACTTTGGCCTGAATTTTGCTGGCACGCCCACCCCGATTTCAGGGGGCAGGTGAGGCTCGGAGAACGACATTCGCCGTTGGCCTCAGGCGGGATCGTACAAACCTCGGGAGCGGACGTGCCAGTAAAATTGTAAAAGTGCCTTTCTTAGCCCTGATGTGGAGATGCTAGCGTTGGACTGGGGTAGGCACAGTAAGAAGTCTCACAATCTCAGGTTAAAGTCCAACAGGTTTATTTGGAATCACGAGCTTTCGGACCTGATGAAGGAGCAGCACTCAGAAAGCTCCTGGTTCCCAATAAACCTGTTGGACTTTAACCTGGTGTTGTGAGACTTTACTGTCTCTTAGCTCTGGCTTTTCGGTAGACAACGTGTAGGTCTCAAGTTGTTCCGACTGGAGGGAGGGGGAGAGGAATCAAAGGAAGTCCAGAATTAAGAGGAGGAAGGAGAAGGGGGCATGGGGGGGGGGGGGGGGGGAAGAGATGAGTATCATCAAAACATTATCCATTATGGGGAATTGTATCTAACATTTTGAAAGAGGTAAGGAGAAAGTTGCAATGAACAAATAGAAGCAAGTGACAGATTTTTTTCTTATAGGGTTGAAGGAGTGTAACAATGAGTAGTTCCCAGAGCTAAGAGACAGGTACAAGCATTCACATCAAATAGAATTAGAAAGAGTGCTGCTTTGATAGAAAGCCTGGCTGTTCTTCAGAGCTATTGGGCTGAAATTTACACCTTCAGACAAAAGCTGGATGTGAGATCCGTCTCCACTTGGTTTTGCTGCCAGTTTTGTGGCTCGTGAGTTGTTAATTGACTTGGAGCAGGAATTCCATCTCGGAGGAGGTCCTGCCCCTGACGGTTGCCAATCAGAGGGCTTGCACATCTCATTCCAGTGTGCTACCAAGAGCAATAGACATTGTAACTGCAAGTAGAGGAGCCAATGGAGATGGATGTAAAAATAAGTCAGGGTTTTGTTGAGTCCAGGCTGGCAGGTGGGTGGTTACTGATTCTGGGATTCCCACTCTCATCCCTGGCACCAAGTAAAAGAGCAGGGAAGTGTAGCAAGTCTGCACCCTGCATTTCCACCATGGCTGGCTGCATTGTGGGTGTAGGCATCTCCTGGTGCCTGTGATTTTCACGGAATTAGGCCAGTTTGTGGATGATTTGGTGTTCACAGCCTCTCAGCATCTAGATTTGAGAATCTTACTCAGGGTCTTATCAGGCCCTTCTATGCCCTCCATTCCAACTCTGTGCCTATTCATGTCCTCCACCTACTTCCATAGTCCCCATGCCACTACAGAGGATTGGAGGATAGCCAATGTTGTTCTCTTATTTAAGAAGAGTAGCAAGGATAATGCGGGCTTGTGAGCTTGATGTCAGTGATAGTGAAATTGTTGGAGAAGATTATTTGGGATAGAATCTATACACATTTGGAACTGAATGGTCTTTTTAGTGACAGACAGCATGATTTTGTATGAAGGAGATCATGTCTCTAATTTGATTGAGTTTTTTGAGGTGAGAAAAATGATTGACGAGGGAAGGGTCGTGGATGTCTTCTACATGGACTTTGGTAAAGCATTTGACAAGGTTCCTCATGGCAGACTGGTGCAAAAAGTTAAATCATATGGAATCAAGGGTGAACTGCGAGATGGATTCAGAACTGGTTTGGCCATGGAAGACAGAGGGTAGTGGGGGAAGGGAATTTTTCTGAATTGAGGTCCGTGCTGGGACCTCTTGTTTGTAATAATATAAATTACTTAGAAGAAAACATAGCTAGTCTGATTAGCAAGTATGTGGATGATACTAAGATTGCTGGAGTTGTGGATAGTGATGAAAATTGCCAGAGGATACAGCACAATATAGATAGGCTGGAAAATTGGGTGGAAAAATGGCAGATGGAATTTAATCTGGACAAATGCGAGGAGATGCATTTTGGTAGATAGAATTCAGATGGGAGCTAAAAAATTAAATGGCACAACCATCAGGAACATAGTCCAACAGAGAGACCTGGGAGTACAGGTCCACAGACCCTTAAAAGTGGCATCACAGGTGGAAAAGATGGCAAAGAAAGCATATGGCATGCTTGCCTTCATTGGCTGGAGCATCGAGTTTAAACATTGGCAAATTATGTTACAGTTACACAAAACATTGGTTAGGCCACATTTCGAATACAGTGTCCGATTCTGGTCCCCCACACTACCAGAAGGACATGAAAGGAGTACAGATATTACCTTGTATGAAGTGTATTAGCTATGAGGAGAGAATGAATAAACTGGGATTGTTCTCCCTGGAAAGACAGAGGCTGAGGGGCGACCTGATAGAAGTTTATAAAGTTATGAGAGGCATAGTTAAGGTGAACAGTCGGAAGCTTTTTCCCAAGGCAGAAATGACAATTGTAAGAAGGAAAATGTTCAGTAGAGATGTGCGGGGAAAGGTTTTTTACACAGAGGGTGGTGGAGGCCTAGAATGCACTGCTAAGTGAGGTGGTTGAGGCAGACACGTTGGAGACATTTAAGACTTATCTGGATAGACACATGAATAGGCGAAGAATAGAAGGAAGTAGGCGGTTGCTCTAGATAGGACAACGTGATAGTCACAGCCTTGTGCCTGATCCTGTGCTGTGCTTAACTGTTCTTTGTTCATGGTCCCTCCATGCCCATTCACTCTGTAGCCTCTATACTGAGTGAATGAGCCATATAACAGAACAGCTCAGGAAAATAAAAACATTCACAGATCTTTATTCCACAAATGGTGTTGCTATAACCTGATAAACATGTCAATAAGACAGGCTATTAAATTATCAATAACAGAGGCTTAAACACTTCACACCTCTTGATCTTGTGCAGATAAACAAGGAGGCTTTGACCAAAGAGACTCCAGAAAGAACAACTTACTTTAAGCATTTAAAATGTGTCAATCAAGCAAAGTCAACAATTTTCTCCAGTTGTCAAAACAGAAAGATAATCCTTTCAGGAGTCTGGTCTCTCCATAGAACTCTTCCATGCCAATCTAACAGCCACAATACCATGCACTCTTACTTGTGCAGCCAAATCTTAAATAACACCTTATCAAATGCTCTTTGGAAATCCAAATATATTCAATCTACTTGTTCTCTTTTATCCACTCCGCTTGTTACGTCCTCAAAACAGTCTGAGATCTGTCATTCAAGATTTAGTTTCCCCACTCTAAATTGTAATTCACGCCTGTATGTCCTCACAACATGTGCCTGGCTAGCAGAACCCAGCAGCTCACTGCTTCAGAATCATATTTGTTCATGTTCTGTCTGGTTCTTTTCCCATTTCTAAAGAGTGAATATGTGCTTGGAACATGTCTTTTATTTAAAAAAAACAGGCTTGGTTAATATAAATTAATTCTTATTTAATTGCATCAGACTTGGGTCATATCGAATTCACCGGGAAATTTAAGAATTTTCATAACCACTCCAGATTCCCTCTTTCTTATAGAAACTGTTGTTATTTCTTTCAGGGCTTAAATTAATCAATATGCAGTGCAAAACATTTACTGAGATTCCTATAGTTAAGAACAAACTGCTGAGCTCTGCCTCATCAGTCCTGCTGAATCTCCAGTTCAACAAAAATTCTTGTCAAAGTCAATTTAGAAAAGTATCGTCATTAAATTAGCACTCCTGTTTTAGTTTGAAATAGGAACTGCTATCACTCCCACATTAAACCCCGTACATTAGTACAACTTAAACTATTCATTGATTGCACAGATAACTCACAATAAAGTGAAACATTCATTCAATGAGCCAAAGACAGAAAAGATCAACTATTGTGTTTTCAACCACAGTTAAAGTTGCCTGATTCAAACATAGCATTTAATGCAAATTCCTCATCCAAACATAACGTGGTTTCCAATGATATTCTTCTTAATGTTCTGCTAACTAAATAAATACAATGCGATGCCAACTTCCATCCATTGACAGGAACACATTTTAGAAATGTTATCCATTTTGAAGGATTAATTCCACATTCTACATTTAACTTCTGTCTACAACTGGACCCAGGTTTAATGGAATTAAGAATTAATTTGTCTGAACCGAAATTTTTATGTGCTGAGCACATATTCACTCTTTACAAATGGGAAAAGAACCAGAGGCAACATGAGCAAACAATTGTTTGAATCAACGAATGCATTGTCTGAAAGAGTGGTGGAAGCAGATTCAATAGTAATGTCCAAAAGACAATTGGATCGATGTCGAAGGAAGAATATCTACAGAGCTATGGGGAAAGAACTGGTACTGAAACAGTGGATTAAGTATAGCTTCATTTTCCACTGCATCATTCTATGATTGTAATCCATGACCTTTGATATTCTGCAGATACGTTACTCATTCCCTGATTGTATTTTTTTAAATCATTTTCCTCCTACAATTATTGCTAAATAATTACAGGCTACATGGTGGCTAATTTGCTAAATGTACCATGTGGCATAAGATTGAGCTTTTATATCCCAAGCCCATCCCGAATCTTTGCTGAATTATTGGATCTCACTGGGAGCAGTTCCTTTTGAAGCTTGAATGCACTTTGGAAAATCAATGACAGTGAAATATTACATGGCATCTTAAAGATATTACTTCTATGAAACTAATGTGCATTTCTCAATCATAGTTATGGCTTCTAAATCTACTCCCTTAATCTTTAAGGTTGGTAGGTAAAATCATATAAAAATATTAGAACTATGAAAGTCAATTTGAATCATATCTATTGAATGTCATCTCGGCTGCTTGTGCCATATTTGCCATGGACTTTTTTAAATATAATGCTGGAGTGGCATAATCTACAGTCTATTGTATAAAACTTTTATAATATATTTTTGTTTCATATTTAATGGTTAATTATATCAGATTAAGGTAGAACAATTTGAACAAAAGTTCCTTTATCAGTTATAAAATATTGCATATCAACACTTATTTTTCTCATTTTATCATATAGCTTTTCTATTCCAATCATGGAGATAACATCATGTTATCGAAAGGAATTGTTGTCCTCATTAGTTCAATGTAAACCCAACTAGAATTTCACAACATGTCTGTGAAATGGTAAATTCAGTGATCTTGTGGATCCAGGGAGGAAACACAAACAGCAGAATGGTACATCAACTCATAATGCACGTGGTCATTCTAAACCGCAAAAGCATCAATCCTAATAATTGATTGTAATTACGAAACCTGTTTCACCTATTCAATACATACCAGCAAAGCATAAAATACGCAACATTCAACCAAAAACAGCGGTGGCTTTCTGACTAGCCAAATAGTGCTGCAATATTTTAATTTAAAACAACTGATTTAAAAATGTACATGTACATTTTGTTAATGTAGTATTAAGAATCAACATTCAGAGAAATATTAATAGGTTACATTACACAATATTGACGAAAACTAGTAGCAGCAGTATCCATTATCTACAAGATGCACTGCAGGAACTCACCAAGGTTCCTTACACAACTCCTTCCAAACTCAGGACTGCTACCATCTAGAAGAAAGGGCCAGTAGAAATTTGGGAATACCACCATCTGGGGGATCTCCTTCAAGTCACTCACCATCCTTGGAAACATACTACCATTCCTTCAGTGTCACTGGGTCAAAATCCTGAAATTTCCTCCCTAACAGTACTGTGGGTGTACCTACATCACTTGAACTACAGCAGTTCAAGGGGTAGCATGGCAACACAATGGTTAGCACTGCTGCCTTACCATGCCAGAGTTCCATTCCATCCTCGGGAACTATCTGTGTGGAGTTTGCACATTCTCTCCGTGTCTGCATGGATTTACTCTGGATGCTCCAGTTTCCTTCTACACAAAGATGTGCAGGTTAGGATGATTGGCCATGCAAAATTGATCCTTAGTGTCATGAAGATTAGCCAAGTAAATACTTAGGGTTATGTAGATAGAGCTTGGGGTGGGATTATTCTTGGTGCAGGTGCTATAGGCCAAATGGCTTCTTTCTGCACTGTAGGGGTTTTATGATTCTAAGGAGGTAGTTCACTGCCACCTTCTCAAGGGTAGTTAAGAATGGGCAATGAATGCTGGCCCAGCCAGCGACACCAACATACTGGAAAATTAATTTTTAAAAATCCAGGATCATCTGAATATCAACATTTTTCCCATCTCTCATCATTCAGAAAAATATTCATGCTTTCTTTTTTTTCCAGCCATATCAATAATAGTATATGACTGCTCAAGCAAGTTAGTTTAAAAGAGTGAAATAATCAACTGATGCAGAACATTAACTTTCAGCAACAAACCAAGTGTAAGGAAGACAATTATTTGTCTCATAGTTTGGGAGCATTCGAATTCTGCAAAGACTTTCTAGTTAATTAACTTTTATAGTTTTTCCTATGACAGGAGTTTTTTTTATTGATTAGCTATTTATTCACTGTTAGAATCCTGCCCAATGAAATCCTATCTAGAAGGACATGATAAGCCTCTTCTCTCTGATAGCAATTAAGTGTCCTAGTGAAATAAATTAGAACACCCCCACTGCACTGTCAAATTGATGCAAAGCTGCACCACAGAGTGTTTTCAAGTTCAGCATAATGGATACAAATTCAGCAGACTAGGAAAGGTCTCAAGGAGATGCAATTTAGAGAGTTAGTTGTTGAGTAAATGATGCTCTTCAGTGGTTGTGGTTTCCTTACACTGTACAATTAACACAAACTGTATCAAGATTGCAAATTGAAATTATACTGCATATTCCATCGCCTGCTCAATGTAATGAATATTGACACTAAAACAAAGTTGAAGAGCTAACTTTTACGACATAATATTTAAATATGCACTTTCTATCACATCATCTAACACATTGTTAAGCACATTCTTGTACTGACAATTGTAAGTATAACAAGTTTGATGCTGCAAGATAATGTTCTGCATCGGTTGATAACTTTACCCACTGTTATACCAATAGTTCATGGAAAGAGACAAGAAATGCAATCATTGGAGAGTCAGATATACAAGAGCCTGCATAGGAGTAACCAGTATAAACCAGAGTTAGCTGTGGATGTATTGGAAAGAAATAGAAATGGAATGTCATTCAATTGATAGACCTGTTTTCTGAAACAGAGAGAATGAAGAACAAGAAATAGTTTTATGTGGACACATTGAAAGGAATTATCCAATGAACATTAAATTGTGGGGGGGTGGGGGGGTGCATTGTCTGGCCCATTAGACCCAATCACGAATCGCTATGACCCGAAGAGCTGGGAGTTGGCAGGAAAGTGGGTTTTGCAGTGGGTGCCAAGCTGCTGCGACCCTCCTAGGCCACCCTGCCGGCCCTGATCATGTTCCCATCCAGCGGGCAAGCAGTAACATGGGCAGAGAGCTCTCTTACCACCTGTAATTAGGATATTTTATATGGAAAGAGGTATACTTTTCCTTAACCTGTTTGAGTGCTTATTCCAATGAAATAATTCAGCAGCAAGCTGAAGTTTACTTACCCTTACACACCTACTCCAAATTAAATGCAACATCACACACACCCAGTCTCATGCATCCACACAAAGACTAGGTACAGAGAAAGGTCATGCATTTTTGCAGATTACTGTTACTTCAGTTTCTGAATAGTAATACTTGATCTTCCACTTTTGAATGGATTTGATGATGTGAGAGTCTCATAATGCAAAAGGCTCAGAGCAGGTTGTGAGGTTTCCTGTAGTCAAATAGTGAGGAGGTTGGTTCTGAGCTTTCAACTGGAATAGATTACATGGTCTAGCTGTCTGAAGCCTTGCAGCTTATTTCAGAGTCTGGTTAACAGACTGACTACACTGATGCCTCTGATGACTTTGGTGGAACTGTCTTCAAACAGCTCTAGCTGATATTTTAAACAGACAAAAGTAATATGGCTGCCTCTCTGCGGCCTTTCTCAAATTCAAAATCTTCTTAAAATGAAAGTGTGCTGTTTGTATTGACTACTTATCCTCCTTAAGGGCAATAAATGCTAGTTGAGCCAGCAATGCCCAGATCCCATGAGTGAATGAAAAACAATATCCTGTGTTGTGTGTTAATGTCTCTTTGACACACTCATACTTTTTTTTAAAAATTCATTCATGGGATATGGGTATCACTGTCTGACCAGCGTTTATTGCCCAACCCTAGCTGCAGTTTAGAGTCAACCACATTGCTGTGGCTCTGGAGTCACATGTAGGACAGACCAGGTAAGGATGGCAGATTTCCTTCCCTAAATTACATTAGTGAACCAGATGGCTTTTTCCCCAACACTCAACAATTGTTTCATGATCATCAGTAGATTCTCAATTCCAGGTTTTTTTTTATTGAATTCAAATTCCACCATCAGCCATGGTGTGATTTGAACCCGGGTTTCCGGAACATTAGCTGAGTTTCTTGATTAATAGTCTAACAATAATACCACTAGGCCATCACCTCCCCACGGTGATACAAGTGACATTGATAAGAGTCATATACCTCGCACAATCTGAGTTTCTGTATTCCCTTTTGTTCAATATGAAACATGGAGACAGGCAGATCAGAAATTCCATAGGTGAATCATTAAACAAAGAGACGTGTGAATTTTCCCAATGTTTGTGACTGACCATATTTAGTTCAGCATTCACCTGAGACTTGATACTGATTGTATATCAAATGCTAGTGGCAGCCATTTTGGCAGTTAGTGTACAGTTTTTGAAATATTCAGCTGCCACTCTTGGTGCTGCACTGCAAGAACTTCACAGCCGAGCATTGGCAAGCTCCCATTTAACAGTAAAAAAATCACACTGCAAGTATGTTGTGCATCTTTACTGACCCTCAGGTATTCATTGGGGTTGGTGCAGAGTTGGAGGTAATGGTGACAAAATGGGAGAAACCTCACGGAAATTCAAAATTGCAGTATGTAATGTGCAAAGAGGCCCTGTACCTGGACTTAGAAATTAAGAAGTAATTGAGCTGACCATTGTACATCATAGCAAGAAGATAGAGCTGAGATAGTAGAGGGGAAAGCTGTGAGAGAGGAAGTGGAGGACGATTCTGAGTGGAAGACCACCCAGGATCTTCGGAGGGCAATCCTCCTACCTCCAACCCAGCCAGGAGCAGTGTCTCAGCTGACTATGATTCATCAAGGAGACGTTCACTGAGGTGTATCACCCGTTCCAATCAGACATGTAGCCATATGGCAGGACAAGGAAAGTGTTGTCTGTGCTGTCAAGATCAGAATGGCCTTCACTTTCTACACACTAGGTTGAAGCCAGTTATATTACCAAATTCTTTCGACTGCTGTCCATTTCTACATCAGGTAGGTATGGGGGAGGCAATGGCACATTGTCAGTGGACTAATATCCAGTGATTCAGGGTAATACTCTGGGGAACAGAATTCAAATCCCACCATGGTAAATGATGAAATTTGAATTGAATAAAAATCTGAAATTACAAGTCTAATGATGTCCATGAAACTATTGTAGAATATTGTAAAAACCCATCTGGTTCACTGATGCCCATTAGGGAAGGAAATCTGCCATCTTTACCTGGTCTGGCTGACATGTTGATTCTTAAATGCCTTCTGAAATGGACTAGCAAGGGCAGTTAGGAATGGCCAGTGATGCCCACATCCATCTAGTGAACAAAAAAAGCCTGCAAGGATGCCATTGTCTGCTATATGTGTAGAGAATCAGGAAGAAGGTCATGTGGTTTTATCAGGGTAGCAGGATTCCCAATGGTGCAGGAATATTTTAACTGCATGCACATGGTTTTTTGGATGCCAATGGAGATCTGAACTGAAACTGCAATAGGTTCCACTCCCTGAACATGTAGATAGTGTGTGACTTGGTGTGATAGCACAATTCTTCATTCAGCACTAGTCACTATCTAGCTTCCTCATAAAATAGTAGCTCCATGAAAGGCAGAAATCAGAGTTTATCACTGAGATGGGCAGTTCAGTCCAATACATTCCCAGTGGTACTTGTTGGTGTCCAGTCCATATAACTGAGCTATTCCTCTACTGGCTCTCACAAATTTCAGTGGAGTCAACACTGGAGATGCTATCCTGGCATAAATGCTGAGATTGCAAGTGAAAAAAATTTCAGACACCATGGATGTAATTTGAATAGAATCTACGCATGTTATACCAAAAAATACATTGAAATGGCAAGCATTTTGCAAAACTAGATATCAATAATTAAGTAGCACTTTGCTTTTCTAATTGACATTATCATCACCTCAGTTCTGGCAGAGTACAGCAGAAATCCATATTAGTTTGGGAAAGTGCCAATAGATTTTTGCTGTTTTCTCTTGGGACTGAAGCTGTACAAGTGTCAATAAAAATGTGAGCTTCTGTGTAAAGCTCCACTTTGTACTTATCACTTCATCATAGTGAATGGAGCTGGCGAGCATTGTTCTGTCATTACTTTTGCTGTATTCCACCCAGAAAGCCTCAAACCAGATTTTGAAAACTAGTGGTACAATTTACATTACATCATGTAATGGATGTTAAATAGTATTTCATTTTAAAAATAAACAAACATGACTGCCTGGATGTTAACAGAGTAAGCTTACGTTGTTAGTGTTTCAGACAGGAAACTCAGAAATCCATATTTCCCCATCCATATCTATGGATGCTCCATCTGGAATTCAGCTAAATTGACAGGTTTGTCTTCCAGCTGGACAGGAAAGACTCTGGTGCAGATGGTGGAACCAGACAAATCCAACCCATGAACTTGTTGTGTGTCAAGCCATCCATCTATCCTCAGCTCTTTATCCCTATCACATTGTCATCGTCCTACATCTCTCAGACTTCAAAGTTAGTGTCTAAAGTGCTTTGACCAATCCTCCTGATCTTGTTGTAATCTCCTTTTGAAGTCAAGGATATTCTGTACTCCCCCTTAAGTTTTGTGTGCGTGATCTTGTCTTGGGTAGTTGTAGAACTCAGGGTCTGAGTAGTAAGTCAAAGTTTTTAGTAACTTTCTCTCCAAGGACATTAAGGTACTACAGTTTCTCCTTGTGATAAAACTTTTGATTAGATCCTACATAAGTGATTAGTGTGCAAAATTAAAGCACATGGGTTGGGGATAATATATTGGCATAGATTGAGAATTGGTTAGCAGACAAGAAACAGAGTGTAGGCATAAATGGGTTTTATTGGAGCGGAAGGTAGTGACTAGTAGAGTACTGCAGGGATCACTGCTTAGGTCATAGCTGTTCACCATATATATCAATGATTAGGAAACAAAATGTAATATTTCCAACTTTGCTGACGACTTAAAACTATGTGAGGATGCAAGTGGCGAAGAGGATATAAAGAGGCATTAGTGGCAATTCTGACAAGTTGAGTGAGTAGGCAAATACATGGCAGATTCAGTATAATGTGGATAAGTGTGAATTATTCACTTTTGTAGGACAAACAGAATGGCAGAGTATTATTTAAATGGTGATAGATTGCAAAATGTTGACATACGAAGGGACCTGGATGTACTATCACTGAAAGCAAGCTTGCAAGTGTAGCAAGCAGTTAAGAAGGCAAATGGAATGTTGGTCTTCATTGAAGGAGGATTTGAGTACAGGAGCAAAGATGTCTTTTGTAGATGTCCAAGGCTTGGAGGGACCACACTTGGACTATTTGGGCAGTTTTGGTCTTCTTATCTAAGAAAGAATCTACTTCCATAAAGGGATTGTAGCAAAGATTCACCAGCCTGATTCCTAGGCTGACATGATTGTCTTTTGAGGAGAGATTGGGTCGATTGAGCCTGTATTCACTGGAATTTGGAACATTTAGAGAGAATCTTATTGAAATGTATGAAGTTCCAAAAGGGCTGGACTGATTGAAAGCAGGGATGATGATTCCCTAGTTAGGTTCCAGAACATGGTGTTCACAGTCTCAGGATACGGGGCAAGACATTTAGGACTAAGATGAGAAATTTCATCACTCAGAGGGTGATGAACATGTGGAACTCTCTACCACAGACTTCTGTGGGGGCCAAGTCACTGAACATATTTAAGAAGGAAATAGATTTCTTAACACACTAAAGGTGACAAAATGTATGGGGAGAGAGTAGGTGAATGGCCTTGAAATAAAGGATCAGCCGTAATCATAGTGAATGGCATAACAGGCTTGAGAGGCCTATTCCTGCTCTTCTTTTCTACGTTTCCTAGATAGTTAGATATCATAGAGAAAGTAATGCCTGGCCACGAGATTGATTCTGTGCCCTTGCATGATGTTTTACTATATCCTGGAAAACTGTGGTGAAGTCTTTGACGAATATCAAGCCAAAGTGTCCTCAGTATGACTATTCTCCCAGTGAAGATCAGTACATCATCAATGACAATGAGATGCTTGCATTGTTCAAAGTATTACCATAGTAGTGAATTAATGGGGATATAATCGAGCCATCCTCTCAGACAACATTCTCAGAACTAGAGACATTCTTTACCTTGTTCTATTTTCTGCGACTGTTTTTGCAGAAGCCCTTATGTGCTGAATGATTGAGAGTGTAAATGCTTTAACCTCCTCAATGAAGTGTAAATCCTTTTGTTTGGTTCCTTCTGATGGCATTTGTGACAGTGGGAGCGATCTTAGTGAATGGCACAGCAGGCTTGAGGGGCCTACTCCTGCTCCTGTCTTCTACGTTCCTATGATACTATGATCTGCCTCAATTTTGTATTCATTGTTGTGGAGTATTTTTCAATGATTGAGTCTTTTTTCTATTAGTCTCAGTCCCATACTCTCTATCCAGACATCAGCATTTGTCAAAGTGGCAGGTTCAGTCAGAAAACTAACATGCAAATATCCAGTTGCACAGGTCAGTTTTGCCTCCAGATTTGAACCTAAAAATGAGTAGGAATGATTGAAGCCATCAATCTCATGGGGACTCTTAGACCAGCAATATACTCCACATAGGCTGGGCACCATCTTTAAAGGATGCTCTGATTAGAAATAAAAATAAACTCATCTCCCCATGGAAGTACTGTGGGCTCGCCCACCCCCTCCCACAATCATCACCAGCATTTCCCTCCACCCCACCCCCGACAATCATTGCCAGCATTTTCCCCCCATCCCATCCCTGACAATCACCACCAGCATTTCAATTTCAACCCCTCAGTGACCACACTCCCTTCTCTCACCACACATAAACAAACCCTCTCCCCACCCGTAGAGCTCCCACTAGGACTCATCCCAGCACTGATCCTGGCACAAGTTAGCCAACAGAACAGGCAGTGCCAACCTGCGCCAGGGCAGTGCTTGGGGGTACAGCCAGGGCATTGCCTGGCCCTGTCCCTCTTCCCTGGGGACTATAGTTACCTCTGTGCCCTTTGGAATTCACTCAATAGGCTTATGTCTGGTCAAATTCGTCATGTCAGCGAGGTATGAGAATTTAGTGAGGGGGATCAGTTGTTGAAGAGGCCCATTAAAAATATTTAAATTTATCAAAATGCATTAAAATCAGGTTACTGCCCATTAGGATATGAACCTAATTACATTGCCAGCAAGATGCAGGATCATGTCAGCGAGATTCGTGATTTTTGTTCAGAAATTTGTGATTTCTGCTGTCTCCAGATTATGCACCCCACCAACTATCTTGCACATGTAAAGTCTGAGCTCAACATTCTGCCCCGTGTGTCTGACCTCATTTGCTAGTTCCCTTGAACATACTCTACAATAGAGTCATATCTCGTCAATTTAACCTGAACCACTGGATAACAAAGAACAAAGAACAACACAGCACGGGAAACAGGCCCTTTGGCCCAACGAGCCCGCGCCGCCGTCCCACTGTCTCAGTGTCCTATTCGTGATTTTAGTCTACGCCTAATGTGCAAGGATCAGGGAGGTCCAATTTAGGGACAATTTAGTACCCAATCAATCAGCCTAAAAGCACATCTTTGGGGATGTGGGAGGAAACCGGAGCACCCGGAGGAAACCCACGCAACCACGGGGAGAACGTGCAAACTCCCACAGACACAGGCCCAAATCCATGTGTCCGCACAGCAACAGAGATAGGCGACTAATGGCTTATGATTTATGATGATTCAATACTGAAATGCAATCCTCTAACATAATCTGAAAGTTTTTTGCACATCCATGTTGCTACTAGTACTTCATTTGCCATCACATTGCATCATTGTTCTGTTCCTGTCAATACCCTAGAGGCATGGTAAACTGGTCCATGTTTGCCATCTCTCTGCACTTGGAATAAATCTACCCCTGGCCTTTAGGCAATGCATCTGCTGCAATGGTCAGTAAGGATCATAATGTGCTATGATTTCAGAAAAGATTAAATGTTGTTTGATCTTTCCAAAAGCATTTTGCTGGTCCACCTTCCTGTCTCACCAACTGTCTCAAAGAACTTGCCAAATTAGTTGACCATCCTGAGGAATCTTTGAAACTCAGAATTGTAGAAATTCTTTATTTCCTTTTGTGTTTTGCAGATCAACTTTGATTCCAGTGGCTTGTTCTATATAACTGAGAAACTTTGATTATAGGTTTGGCAAACTTGCATTTTTCATTCACTGGATTGAATTGAATTGAATTCTGCATCTGTAAAACTCTCAGGAATGTTCTGACTCTGTAATCAGGTTTGTTTAGCCACATAAAGTATGTCATCCATATGGCATATTACTCCTTCCATGCCATCTAGAGTGTGAGACATTGTTCTCTGGAAAATTTCTGGAGCAGGTGGTTTTCCAAAGGGCAACTCAGAAGGAAAAAAAACCAGCAAAAATGGGAAAATAAGAATATTGGTCCAAATTGGTCTTGTATAAGTTAAAATGGAACACCAGTAAAATTTGGAAAATTAAAAGACTGGCCCGGACTCTTTATCCTTCTGGAAATCTATTGAAACTCAAACCATCAAGTCCCAGTAGCATCCTAGTAAATCTTTTTTTGCACTCTTTTGAGTTTAATAATATCCTTCCTATTAAAGGGTGACCGGATCTGTATACAGTATTCCAAGTGTGGCCTTACTAATGTCTTGTACAGCTTCAACAAGATGTCTTAATTTCTTTATTCAATGTTCTGTTCTATGAAACCAAGCATACTGAATGCCTTCTTCACCACCCTGTCCACCCGGGACTCCACTTTCGAGGAGCTATGCACCTGTACTCCTAGGTCTCTTTCTTCTATAAACTCCCCAGTGCCCTCCCATTAACTGAGTAAGTCCTGCTCTGATTCAATCCACCAAAATACATCACCTTACATTTATCTAAATTAAATTCCATCTTCGATTCATCAGCCCACTGGCCTAATTAATCAAGATCCAGTTGTAAGCTAGATAATTTTCTTCACTGTCCACTATGCCATCAATCTTGGTGTCATCTGCAAAGTTACTGATTATGCGCCATAAATTTTCATCCAAATAAATAACATAACAGTAGACCTAGCACCAATCCCTGAGGCACACTACTGGTCACAGGCCTCCAGTTTGAAAGACAACCTCTACAACCACCCTCTGATCTCTGTTGTCAAGCTAATTTTGCATCCAATTGGTTATCTCACCCTGGATCCTGTAAGACTTAACCTTATGCAACAACCTATCATGTGGTATTTTGTCAAAGGCCTTGCTAAAGTCCATATAGACAATATTGACTACATTATCCTCTTGGTTACCCCTTCAAAAAGCTCAATCAAATTGTTGAGATATGACTATCCACTCACAAAGCCACGTTGACTGTCCCTAATCAGTCCTTACCTCTCTAAGTATCTGTAGATCCTGTTTCTCAAAATATCTTCTGACAACTTACCCCAGTACAGACGTTAGGCTCACCAGTCTGTAGTTCCCAATCTTTTCCCTGCAGCCCTTCTTAAAACAAAGGCACAACATTTACTACCCTCCAATCTTCAGGAACCTCACCTGTGGCTGTCACTGATTCAAATGTCTCTGTGAGGAGAGCCGCAATTTCCTCCCTAGCCTCCCATAATGTCCAGGAAATATTTCATCAGGTCCCGAGGATTTATCTATCTTGATGTGCTTTAAGACTTCTGGCACCTCCTTCTCTGTAATATATACACTCCTCAGGACATCAATATTTATTTCCCCAATTTCCCTGACATCCATGCTTTTCTCAACAGTAAGTAGCAATGAGAAATATTCATTTAGGATCTCACCCATCTCTTGTCGACCCCTATTCTCTCCCAAGTTACTCTCCTGCCCTTTATGAATTTGTAGAAGGTCTTTGGATTCTCCTTTACCTTATCTGCCAAAGCAATCTCATGTCTCTTTTTTGCCCTCCCGATTTCTCTCTTAACTCTATGCCAACAACATCTCTACTCTTCAAGGGATCCACTTGATCCCAGTTGCCTATACATGTCACATGCCTCCTTCTTTTTGACCAGGGCCCCAATATACTGAGTGATCCAGGGCTCACTACTTCTACCAGCCTTACCCTTCACTCTAAAAGGAATGTGCTTACCCTGAACCCTAGTTATGAAGAGAATATTACCACTTGTGGGGAAATGGGCTTGGGCAAGATGCTCTGTCGAACAGTCAATGCAGACTCGATGGGCTGAATGACCTCCTTGTGCACTGTAAGGATTCTGTGATTCTGGATCTCTTAAGTATAAAATATTGACAATAAATCTAATCAGGAATTCACAAGAACTTTGTTTACCTAGAAAATGGTTAGAATGTGAAAGTTGCTTCCATTTGGAGGTGTTGATGTGAATAGATTGAATGCATTTAAGGAAAGGGTAGTACACAACAGAAGAAAGTATAGAATAAATAGAGTGGAAGAAATTTCATGCAGAGCAAAAACACCATTGTAGAAGGGGGTACAGAAACCCCAGGGATTTTGAAGACTATTAAAACAAAGTAGATAGTTTAGAATAGGGATCACAGTGTGCCTTATATATGCATAAGGAATCACAAAGTGCCTCATAAAGAAAGTATATATATATTTATGCAAAGGTATTGTCAGCATAGACACATACATAATCATTGGTAGAAAATTTTGAACAAGTATTGTAGATTTAAAATATATTATTGAATGCTATGTAAGCTTTGGCCAAGATACAGCCTCCCTCAAAGCATAATGGGAAACAAGCAGAACTGGACAGGCCACATTCTTTGGAAACAATAACGTACAGAATCTATCCCTTACTATTAGTAGGGAGACTCTGGAGCTGCAAGCTACCAAAGTTTTAAATGAATGGAGATATTTAGCTTCTGGTTGCAGTGAATAGAATTTTCAGCTTTTACTGATAAGGGGTAGCTAGTAGATGATGGAATGACTCATTCTCCATTCCCATGGTTTGCAGGTGGTGAGGGCGATTCTTGAACCTACTGGATTTGTGTAGGTAAGGTTGCTAGGCAACAGGGGAAAGAACTTCTGTGTCCGGTTGACCAATGAATTTCCAATTCTGCTAGAATGTAGAACGCTATTAGCCAAGGTAAATAATGTGTATTAATGTAATTGGATCATCCATTTTGGATGACAGGTTGGGTGGGAAAAAGAACCCTTCAAAAAGTATATCTGTCTTACACATGTACTGTAATGGCAGACTGAAGTTGTAATCTTCTGGCAGTCTCTCTCACAAAGTTTATTGATCAATAAAGCGCATCCATAACTGCGTACTGTTTTCATGAGTCTTTATATCAGCTGAGCGCAGCTCAATACATGGCACCAGAGGGAAGCCCCCAGAAAATCCCCTTACAACCATAGACCAGTTGAACTGACTGGCCTGTTCCTGTGCTGCAAATTATACATAATTCTGTGTAATACATGTGACCCAGACACAGCAGCATATTTCAAAAATCACCATTGTCTCAATTTGTGTTCTTTTGTCAAATTTTCTGCTATTGCTGATTAGATTGAAATGTCGAAGGGAGAATTAAATGAGCTGGAGTGCACGGATTGACTAATGGAGTGTGTTTATCTACAATTTTCAGAATTCCTGGTGTAAGCCTGAAGTGCCTCAGCAAACCAGTAGCATGTTAATCAGGATTCAACTGCAAAAGGTAATATTTACACACAGTAGTTGGAATAGGCAGCAAATGTTGCAATACTATCCATCATTGTCAGCTGGACCTTCAAGGCATTATTTGAATGCATTGGTTAAAATGACAGATTTATTATTAACTTGGAAAGCTGAGGGTGAAACAGTACTAGCCTTCTGAAAATATTCCTTGCAGACATATTTGAGATAAGAGAATGCAATTACAAATGCTAATGAGTTCATTTTTCTCTGAGTTAATCTTCCAACAACTCATCAAAGTCAAGACATCCCAGGTTTCATAGTTTCTGCATCTCTTACTGTTTTAGGCTAGTTCACGATCTCACAGAATATGTAAAAATTGTCATTGCTTTTGCGAAGTAACTGGTAATTTCTTATTTTCTGTATTACATATAAAAAGTATGAACATTACTTGTTCCCTTGGATGATTGATACCACAAATAATTAAATATTGACTTTGCATCTTGATATTTCAAAGTGAAAGGTAAGATGAGGTGAAGATTGAGTTTCATATGGTCCATTACTGTGGTGATTGTCCCTTTAAGAGCACCACAGCAGATTAAAGGTCACCTGGCCTGGTGAACTGTAGAAGAGGGTACAGAAACCCCTGGGATTTTGAAGACTATTAAAACAAAGTAGACTAGTTTAAAATAGGGATCACAGTGTGCCTTATATATTTCATAAGGAAACACAAAATGCCTCATTTAATATATATTTATAAATCTCATGCGAAGATACTGACTGCACAAACACACATATAATCATTGGTAGAGCATTTGAACAAGTATTATATATTTAAAATGTATTTTTAAATGTCTTGTAAGCTTTGGCCAAGACATAGCCTGCCCCAAAGCATAATGGGAAATAAGCATAACTAGACAGACCACATTCTTTGAAAACAATAAGGTGCAGAATATATTCTCTTTTATCAGAAGGAGATCCAGCAGCTGCAAGCTTTCAATGTTTTAAAATGAATGGAGGTATCTAGCCTCTGGTTGCAGTGAATAGAAATATTCAGCTTCTACTGCTAAGGGGTAGCTAGCAGAAAGAGGGAAATGACCCCTTTTCCACTCCCACGGTTTGCAAGTGGTGAGGACGATCCTTGAACCTTTTGCAAGTGTGAGGGTAAGGTTACTAGGCAATACTGGGTAAGAACATCTGGTCTGGGTTGACCAATGCATTCCCAATTCTGATAGAAGGTGGAATGTCATTGGCCAAGATAAATTAATGTAATGGGATCATCGGTTTGGATGACAGGTTGGCTGGGAGAAATAAATCTTTGAAAAAGTATATCTCTCTAATGCGTGTAATGTAACGGCAGAGAGGAGTTGGAATGTTCCAGTTGTCTCTCTCCCAATGTGTATTGGTCAATAAAAAAACATCTTTTACTGCATACTGTCTTTCATGAGTCTTTGTATTAGCTGAGTTCAGCTTAAAACATTGCACCAGAGATAGGCACAAAATTGGTCCAGGGACCAATGGGGACTCTATGTGGTGTCTATCACTTTAAGACAGGGCAGTAGAAGTGAGTCACCTGACCTGAGAGACCAATGGAAATTGGGCTTAAGTGATCACATGGAGTTCTTTGCAGAATCTTCTTTGAGCATGTAATAGCATGTAGAACTGGGGCTTTGCCCCATGGCAGCCTTTGGGCTACATAAACCTCCTGTAACTGTCATTTCTGATTCTACATTACTCAATTGCTGCTATTTTACGACCTCACTCAGGTGAGATTTATAAAATTCCGCCCAAGGCCAACAGAGAGTTCCGTTCTCCGAGCCTCGCCCACCCCAATTCTAGCCAATATCTCAAATGGGTCTATTCACCCAAACAGATGCACTCTGGTGAGTAGTTTTTAATTAAATTCCATTAAAACAGGATACTCACAGCAGTGGGGTCAGAGGAAGAGGCAATTTCTCTGATCAATAAATACTTTCCTTGTTCCAAACAAGATGTGAAGGCTCTCTGAATAATTCCAGATGCCAGCCACACAAAATACATAACAGATTCAGAGTGGGGAATCACCCCAGTGGGTAGAGTCCTCTTAGGCAGGAGATATGTCGGGAGCAAACTGCAGCCATGAGGCTTCTGAACAATTCTTATTAATAAATCCTTTTTGTGTTCAGTAATGAAGTCTGTGAAAGTGCATCTTTACATCTGGTAAATGGGATTTTTTTAAATGTTTTACTCCATCCTTAAAGTTACAAAGCCAATTCTCAGAGTGGTCCAGGCAAATTCAAATCCATTCCTTGCTTGCTTCAAAAACTAAATTCAAATTCCGATTGAATTCAATTCATGGTCCCCACAAGAGAGACAAACAAGATCCACACTGACAAGATAAAGCATTGGACCCTATCTTAGGCTTGATCTGACTCTTGATTTTAGCCAAAAAGAGAATAAATGATCATGAAACTGCCTCCCTCTGACACCACTGATGTGAGTATCCTGTTTTAATGGAAATCTATTAAAAACTATCACCAGAGTGCATCTGTTTGGATGAATGGACCCATTTGAGATATTGGCCAGAATTGGGGTGGGAGAGGCTCGCAGAATGGAATTTTCTGTTGGCCTTGGGTGGAATTTTACGAATCTCACCTGAGCGCGGTTGTGAAATAGCAGCAATTGAGTAATGTAGAATCAGAAATGGCAGTTACAAGATGCTCAGTGCATTGAAGAAACTGAAAGACAGACATGGAAGTCAAACCTGCAAAATTGGCCAACAGAGTCAAAGGTTTAGCAAATAAATGTACTGGGAAAAGAAAATGGCCTTGTGGATGCAGCAGCTAGAAGAGCTGTGGTTGCAAATTTAAAAAGAAGGAATTTGGTAATAATTGCTGCAGTTAAAAAGTTCAAAATCTTAAGAACAAAGACTGGCAGTAGAAAGCAGTGCTACAGTTTTAAGGATAAACAGAAAAGAAATAGCTTGGAACACTGCCTGTATTGATGCATTTGTTACAAAATACACCTGCAAAGAGAAGCTAACTGTACTCACACTATTTCAGCCTTGGTGGGGGAAAATATTAATACACAGTCTTAAAGTGGCAAAATCCTTAAAGGGGTAACAAATTTAAAGTGCCAATGCACTTAAAGAGGCAACTAGAAGACAGAACAACTGGCTATAGAAAAGGAAAATTAGAGAAGGCCGCAAAGAAGAGGCAGCAGAACACCTCAGAGGAGGCAATGATGGCCTCATGAAAGAGGCAAGGGAACAGACCAAGTTTGTGAAAGAACTGTCAAGACATGGGATTTTGTTGTGATGATATGTGCCTGCAGAGATTATAATATAAGATGTTGGAAGAGCAAGGGTCAATGTGGGACTGGAGGATGGCACCACCCACAGGCTGATGTATGTAGTTACATGGTCAGAGAACAGTCTTGAACTGAATTTGGGATGCAGCAAGAGATGTGGTGACTTTTGGTAATTGTCGCTTTAGGGGCAACACAACAGGGTAAGTATCACCTGACTTGGGGGTCCAGTTGAGACTCGAGTGTTAATTACCCCAGGGGATGAAGTCCCTCTTAGGCAGAAGACATGTAAGGAATTGGGTGCAGACGTGAGGCTGCTGTTTTCTTACTAGCATATCCTTTCTGTAATCACAGATGAAGTCTGTAGTGCATCATTAGAGTAGCGCTTCAAGGAATTTGTGCAATGCAATCCTTTTGTAAAACATTCTTTAGCATCATAAATTCCACTGCAGCAAGGGGTTACAGGGAAATGTATACCCTTGGGAGTTCAGGAATAGAAAGGGTGAAATCACAATGTTGAGAATGTACTATAGATTTCCCAACAGCCCACAAGAGACAGAGGAGCAGGTGTGTCGGCAGATACTGAAAAGGTGCAAAAAGAAAGCAGAGCAATTGTGAAGTTGTCATCTTAATACAATTACTGTCACTAGAGAGGTAGTGCTTGGTAGACTAAGGGGACTGAAGGTAGACAAGTCCCCGGGACCGGATGGAATGCACCCCAGGGTTCTGAAAGTGGATGTCTTAGTAATTATTTATCAAAGTTCGCTTGACTCTGGGGAAGTGCCGGAGGATTGGAAAACAGCTAATGTTATGCCGCTGTTTAAAAAAGGTAGCAGACAAAAGGTAGGGAATTATAGGCCGGTTAGCTTAACGTCCGTAGTTGGAAAAATGCTAGAATTCATCATCAAAGAAGAAATAGCAAGATATCTAGAAAAGAGTGGTTTGATCAAGCAGACACAGCACGGATTTGTGAAGGGGAAGTCATGTTTAATTAATTTATTGGATTTCTACGAAGATGTGACTAGTACGGTAGACAGAGAGGAACCGGTGGATGTGGTGTTTTTAGATTTCCAGAAGGTGTTCGATAAGGTGCCTCACAAAAGGTTGCTGCAGAAGGTTAGGGTACATGGAGTTGGGGGTAAAGTGTTAGCGTAGATTGAGGATTGGTTATCTAACAGGAAGCAGAGAGTTGGAATCAGTGGGTGCTTTTCTGGTTGGCAGTTGGTGACTAGTGGAGAGCCGCAGGGATCGGTGCTGCGGCCTCAACTGTTTACCATTTACATAGATGATCTGGAGGAGGGGGCTGAGTGAAGGGTAACAAAATTTGCTGATGACACGAAGATGAGTGGAAAAACGAATTGCGTGGAGGGCGCGGAAAGTCTGCAGAGAGATCTGGATAGGCTGAGTGAGTGGGCGAGGACCTGGCAGATGGAGTATAATGTTAGCAAATGTGAGTTTATCCACTTTGGTAGAAATAATAGTAGGAGGGATTATTATTTAAAGGGTGAAAAGCTGCAGCATGCTACAGTGCAGAGGGACCTAGGGGTGTTGTGCACGAATCGCAAAAACTCAGTCTGCAGGTGCAGCAGATGAACAAGAAGGCAAATGGAATGTTGGCCTTTATAGCGAGGGGGATAGAATATAAAAGCAGGGAGGTCTTGCTGCAACTGTACAGGGCATTGGTGAGGCCACAACTGGAGTGCTGTGTGCAGTTTTGGTCCCCTTATTTGCGAAAGGATACATTGGCCTTGGAGGGAATACAGAGAAGGTTCACCAGGCTGATACTGGAGATAAGGGTTTACCTTATGAAGAGAGATTGAATAGACTGGGCCTGTACTCGTTAGAATTTAGAAGGCTGAGGGGGGATCTTATAGAGACTTACAAGATAATGAAGGGGCTAGATAGGGTAGAGGTAGAGAGATTCTTCCTGCTTAGAAAGGAAAACAGAACTAGAGGGCACAGCCTCAAAATAAGGAGGGGGGGGTTGCAGTTTAGAATGGAGTTGAGGAGGAACTTCTCTGGAATTCACTGCCCGTTGAAGTGGTGGAGGCTACCTCATTGAATATATTTAAGTCACGGGTAGATAGATTTCTGATAGACAAGGGAATTAAAAGGAGCCTTGAAATGTCTTTAGCAAACAGGGTCAAGGAGAATCCCAAGGCTTTTTATGCATATATTAGAAGCAAGAAGATGACAAGAGAAAGAATAAGCAAGGATATTGGAGATAAGTTATGCATGGAGCCACAGGAAGTGAGTGAGATCCTTAATGAATACTTTGTATCAGTATACACCAAGGAGAAGGACATGATGGATGTTGACGTCTAGGATTAGTGTAAGAACGCTCTAGGTTTTCTATGATTCTATGATTCTAGAATGCCAATATATCCAAGGAGGCACTGTTGAGTATCTTAAATGGCATTAAGGTAGACAAGTACCCAGGGCCGGATGGGATCTATCCCCGGGTTATGTGGGAGGCAAGGGAAGAAATAGCTGGGACCTTAACAGTTATCTTCATATCCTCTTCAAACACAGACAAGGCTCCAGAGAACTGGAAAATAGCCAATATTGTTCCCTTGTTTAAGAAACAAAGCAGGGATAATCCAGGAAATTATAGGCTGGTGAGGCTGACAGCAGTGGTAGGGAAGCTTTTAGAGAGGACATTGAGGGACAGGATACATGCACATCTGGAAGAAAATGGACTAGTTAGTGATAGGCAACGTGATTTTGTACGGGGAAGCTCCTGTCTCACCAACTTGATTGGGTTTTTTGAAGAGGTGACAAAGTTAATTGATGAGGTAGGGGCTGAAGGTGTGGTTTATTTGGACTTTTGTAAAGCATTTGACAAGGTCCCACATGGCAGACTGGTGCAAAAACTAAAATCATATGGGATTTGGTGTGGGCTGGCTAGATGGATACAACACGGTAAGAAGTTTCACAACACCAGATTAAAGTCCAACAGGTTTATTTGGTAGCACAAGCCACAAACTTTCAGAGCGCTGTCCTTCATCAGGTGAGTGGGAGTTGTGTTCACAAACAGGGCATATAAAGACACACCATCAATTTACAAAATAATGGTTGGAATGTGTGTCTTTAAGGTAATCAAGTCTTAAAGATATAGACAATGTGAGTGCAGAGAAGGTTAAGTGCAGGTTAAAGAGATGTGTATTGTCTCCAGCCATGACAGTTAGTGAGATTTTGCAAGCCCAGGCAAGTCATGGGGGTTACAGATAGTGTGACATGAACCTAAGATCCTGGTTGAGGCCGTCCTCATGTGTGCAGAACTTGGCTATCAGTTTCTGCTCAGCGATTCTGCGTTGTCGTGTGTCGTGAAGGCCGCCTTGGAGAACGCTTACCCGAAGATCAGATGCTGAGTACCCATGACTGCTGAAGTGCTCCCTGACTGGAAGGGAACATTCCTGCCTGGTGATTGTCAAGCAGTATTCATTAATCTGTTGTCATAATGTCACAGACCAGGCTTGGTTATAGAACACAAAGTTACAGTGGAATGGAGATCTGTAACTAGTGATGTTCCGCAGGTATCAGCGCTGGGATCTCTGTAGTAGATATAAATGAGCTGGAGAAAAATGTAGGGGGTGTGATTAGTAAGTTTGCGGATGACACGAAGTTTGGTTGAGTTGCTGACAGTCAGAGAATGCAACAGGGTATACATAGATTGGAGATCTGGGCACAGAAATGGCAGGTGGAGTTTAATCTGGACAACTGCGAGGTGATGCATTTTGAAGGATCAAATTTAGGTGTGAATTATACTGCAAATAGCAGAGCCCGTAGGAACATTAACATACAGAGGGATCTGAGCATGCAAGTCCACAGTTCCCTAAAAGTGGCAACGCATGTGGCCAATGTGATATAGAAAGCATATGCATGCTTGCCTTGATCAGCTGGGCCATTGAGTACAACAGTTGGGAAATCATGTTGCAGCTATATAAAACCTTGGTTAGGTTGCATTTGGAGTATTGCATCACCACACCACCAGAAGCATGTGGAAGCTTTGGAAAGAGTGCAAAGAAAATTCACCAGGATGTTGCCTGCTCCCAAGGGTGTTGACTATGAAGAGAAATTGAATAAACTAGGATTATTTTCACTGGAAAAGCAGAGGCTGATAGGAGATCTGATGAAGGTCTACAAAATTATGAGAAACAGATCGGATGGATAGTCAGAGGCCTTTTCCAAGGTTGGAAGTGTCAATTTCAACGGGGCACAGGTTCAAGGTGAGGGGGGAAAGTTTAAGGGGGATGTGCCGATGAGGTTTTTCATGCAGAGAATGGTGGATGCCTGGAACACGTTGCCAGAAGAGGTGGAGGAAGCAGACACATTAGCAACATTTAAGAGGCATCTAGATGGGTCCATGAATAGGGAGGAAAAACAGGGATACAGACCGAGTAAGAGCAGAAGGTTTTTTTCAGTTTAGTTCGGGCATCATGATCGTCACATGCTTGGAGGGCCGAAGGGCCTTTTCCTGTGCTATACAGTTCTTTACTCTTTGTTTTGTTCTTTGTTCCATATTACAGTGGATAACTGCTCAAGATTTGTAAATCAAGTTCATCATTATGGACTGGGTTTGGATCATTTACCAAAAGCAGGCATAATAATACTTTGTTTCTTTTAGGCAATTATGGACTTACTGAGCTAATTGTGTTACGTCTCCATTTTTGGTGATTTTGTTTTTACAGTTTGCTTCTATTATTGCAGCAAGCATTTTTGTCCCTCTTAGTTTTGAGTTGTGTTTTGCAAGTATTTTTATTGCTACAGGTATTACCCCAAACTAGTACAATAATAAAACAGGTCAATCACTAAAAAAATGTGAAAATTCTGGTAGGCAAGATTAGTTATTCTGCTGCCTGATGTTTTCTTGAATTATAGATGTGAAGCTATGTCCAGGTCCAACCGTCTCAATACCAGAATGTGTTTCTGTACCATGAAATATCACTGGAGATCATTTCAAATCATTCATGGGATAAAAGCTTTCTTCGAAAGCTGAAACATGAAATCAATACACAAAATGAATGTTGTCTTCATGAGCAGAAACACAAAGCAGTAAGTTAAATCGAAGATCAAAAAAGTGACACCATTGTTTAATTTTCTCATTAAACGCACATTTTTATGTATCTAATTCATCTAAACACCCGAGGACAATTTTTGCATTAAAGTTACTATATAAATGCAAGGTTTTGATATGATTTATATTTGCATATTTTTCCCTGTTTTTTCCCTCCAAAATGTATCAATTCTTGCTGGAGTACCATTCCAATAGCCCTCATGTACCTCACATACTGGCTGTACAATTTAATGGCAAGCATTGTTTGGCTATAAAGGACATCATAACCTTGGTGAATCCTGTTCTCACCTATCATTCATTTTTTTTTCAGTTTCTACCTGAAGTTATCAGCTGGCATTGTCTATTTTCATGTTTGGCTGCTTGCCTGTGATATTTCCATCCTGACCCCTTCCCATTAACTTTCCTGACGAGGAAAATCAGATGCTGGCAAGCGTACAGCATCAAATCATTGCAGTTCGAACATGAATGAAAACCTTTGTTGCCTTTTTTTCCTCCTTATTCAGGGACATTAAGGCCAACATTAATAACACTCATGCAGAGCTCGCTGAGATTAGTTAACTTTGTTAAGTTAATTAAATTTGTTAACTTCCTGATTTGTATGACTGAATTCCACAATAGGTAACATAGTTAGCTACTGGGGGAGCCTGGCTATTTTTCAATTCTGAATTTTACAGCATGGAAGGAGGCTGTCTGGCCCATTGAACCTGTGCTGGCTCTTTGAAAGTGTTATGCCATTAATCCAACTTCCTTGCTCTTTCCCCATCAGTTTGCAATTTTCTCCCCTTCAAAAATTAATAAAATTCAATTTTGAAAGTTATTTCAATTTAATCTGCTTCCACTTACATTTCAGACAATTCATTCCAAATCATAATAACCCACTGTGGCTAATGAATTTTTCTCACCTCTCTTGTTTTAGAAGTACTTTCCTTGCTGGAGTTTGAAAGAATGGGAGGTGATCTTATTGAAACATATAAGCTCCCGAGGGGACTTGACAGGGTGGATGCTGATAGGGATACTTCCCTTTATGGGAGGTATTAGCTCCAGAGGACACAGTTTAAAAATATGGGATCTCCCAATTAAGACTGAGAAGAGGAGAATGTTTTTCTTTTAAAATACTGTGGAATTCTCTTCCCTAGAGAGCAGTAGAGGCAGGGACATTGAATAAGTTTAATGGTTTAAGGTTGAGTTAGATAGATTCTTGAATGACAAGTAAGCCAATGTGGGTTAGACAGGAAAGTAGACGTCATGGTCAGAGCAACCATGATCTTATAAAATGGCAGAGCAGGCTTGCGGATGGGGGTGGGTGAGTGAGGAGGCGGGCGGGGTGGTGCAGTGGGCATTGGCCTAATCATACATTTATCTGTATGCGTGTACTTCAGAAATAGTTTAGAAAATTCTTATTAGCAGTTGGTGGTGTATCATTTTCTGTGGTGGGTATTACTGATGTGATTGCCATGGCAATTATGGTGCTTTTATTCATGCTTTAAAAATCAGTTTACATAAGAATTTTAATTTTGTAGATGCCAAATTATTTAAAATGAATAATAATGTGATGTAAAGATGCACTTTCATTAACAGATTTCATTAACGAATGCCGAAAGGATTTATTAATAAGAATTGTTCAGCAGCCTCACAGTTGCATCTTACTCCATACATGCCCTCTGCCTAAGAGGACTTCACCCCCTGGGGTTATTCGCTACTCGAGTCCCAACTAGTTCCTAAATTCTAATTAAGCATTATTTACATGAATTGGACAATTATAAATTGAGTCTTTGAAGGGATTTTCGGTTTCTTGCAGAATGGTGTAATCCTGTAGTCTGAGATGCTTCCACAGGATTGACATTAACAGGAACTGCAAGAATGGATATCCTTTCTGACACAGGCAGGTCATTACTGCCTGCATCCACAGAGACATCAGTTATGTCTATAACAGGTCGATCAGGTTTGAAAATGTTTCTTAATGGCAACATTGTCTGCTGGAGTGTCTCTCTATTCCTCAAGTGACCCACATGTTTATGAATGCTCTGTCTCTCCACATCCATTTGGTATGACAGGGTTTTAGAAATAATAATTCTTTTGATCCAATTTGATCCACTACTGAAGTTTTATATTATGTACTTAATATGAGTTCTTTATGCTGCAGTGGTGATGGTTCATTGATAAGAGTCTTGTGTATTTCAAGGGAAACATTTTTATTAGTAGACTTTAAATATGTACAGTTTGAAATATGATTTTGCATGGAGCTGTTCCATGTAGGTTTGCTGCTTACTGAGTTCAGCTTTAGACTGCTCTCTGATCATGTGAATACATACATCAATCTTTGAATGGTACCACTCTATAGCCCTATGTTGACCCTTGCTCCGCCGAGCACCTTACATTATAATGCATGCCGACACATATCATCACAATACAACAATGTCTTGGCAGTTCTTTCACAATCTTGTTCTGTCACGCCTGAAAGAATGATCATGGTACTCTGCTTCTGGTATTTAGGTTGTGTGACAAAGTTTCTTCTCTTTCCAGTATTTCAATTCAGCATCACTTTCATCGACCATTTTATCATATTGGTTATTGTGATTTCCATTCACGTGACTATTTCAGCGATCTTGTTCTAGCACATAATCTCAGTTTCTTTCTCTGACTGAATTGCTGATTCTGCTGTCAATTTCAATGCTTTTTCTTGTTCATTTAATATCTCGTCAAGTTTCCCTTCTTCAAGCTCTTATTCTCTTGCTTCAATTCTTCACTGGACTTGTTGTTCCTTTCACGTTGCTTTTTTATGAAGTTCAGCTTATTCTACGTTGTCTTCATTAATTTCTCTTTTTTTCTTAACTTCACTTTTTTTTTGCAACTTCCTTATTCTCCAAGTTAGTCATTTCATCTTGTTTTAATGTCTTCACTGGTGTTTTAATTCTTTTTGCTGATTCCTCTTTTGTTCAACACTTCCTAGTTTCTTTTGAAGTCTATTTCTGTGTTTCTCCCGAGGGGAATCCATCATGATCTTACCGGGCGCATACATTTTGCAAATGGAATGTTCATTTCTACTTGTCTTAACTTCAGCCAAACCTTTTTGGTTGACTCACTGTTGGTCATGCCTGAGTCCAACGAAGTGTTAACTTGTTTCCATTCTACAATTTTCTCATTGCCCTTCTTCTGGGGTCTTTCTATTGTTTCTTCTTTGAGGTCTTACATTCTCTTCCTTGATGCCTTCATTGCCTCCTCAGAGGTCTTCCATTGCATCTTCCTTAAGGTCTTTGTTGTTTATGGGCATTTTTTTTTTAAGTGAAGGTACGTTTCTGCATTCCACTCACCCATCTTGTGCATTCTGACCCAAGGGTCTTGCCATATTCTCTCCATTGACCACACATCTTGTAACTGTCTATCTTTTCTGATTCTACATTACTCAGAGTCTGGCAATATCTCAATATCTCAAATGTATTTATTTGCCCAAAGAAAGATGTTCTGGTGAGGATTTTTAATTTCAGATTTCAATTAAAACAGAATACTCACACGTGTTGGGCCAGGGGGCATTGTGATAATAAGTTTATCCTTGTCACCAGGTGCAATGATACAGCTTCACAGACTTCATTTGTGAATTCAAAAATAATTTGTTAATAAGAAAACAACAGCCTCATGGCTGCAGCTAGCTCTCTCCATGTTTCCTGCCAAGGAGGGACTCCAATCTCTGGGGTAATTACCCATTCTGAGTCCAAATTGTTCTCCCTACCCAAATGACCTTTACTCTGCTGTGTTGCCCTTAAAGGAATAGTCACCACAAACCCCACAACTACCAATACTAAATACAATGGATTTTTTAAGTTTTCCCAAAGTATAAATGCGAAAATTATATTTGATAACTTTTTGCTTGATTTTCATACCTTTGTAGTACATGTGTCCATTACTGGGCACAGCTCTCATTCCTAATGTCAGGGATTGATATTGATCTTTTTCACCTTATGGATTGGGAATTCTCAAATCAACGAGTAATCTGAGTTGGTTCATGAGCAACGCTAATAAATGGTCAAATGTCAAGGCTGAGATTGTAATTGGCATGTTCTTAAAACAACAAATAGGTCAGAATCTTATCGTAGTCATGCCGGTGGGATTTTTCCATCCCACCCCAGTGAACAGAGATTTGGCCAAATTCTCCAACTTTGCTGCAGCAAAGCCTGGCATGAACACCAGATAAGATTACAGCCATAGTGTTGCAGATGGTCAGAATGAAATATTGCTGATTTGGCACTTACATTTGAAATGCGAAAGTAGGATATTTGGTAATACTGGTGAACTATCCTTAATTATTGTGTTCTTGCACTAGCTGTCAAAACATTATCTGCAATGTGAACAATCACGATAGTTAATGATTTGACATTTACTAGTACCACCCGTTGGCAGACATTCAAAATTGAATGTCAAGTGGAAAATCCAGATGTTGCTATTTTAACATAAAACATAAATAATATATCAAAAAAGATACATAGGCTGATTTTTCAATCAAATAGTTTCTGTTTTTAATGGGCTAGTTCGGATAAGAAACTGTAACTATTTTTTAATTAAAAGCTGATTCACTGTCGTTCAGTTATAATACTCCTTCTTTTGAATCAGAAGGTGATGAATTCATGTTCCACTCTAAAGACCTGAGCACTTAATCTCGGCACACATCAATAAAATGATGAAGGAGTGCTGCACTGTTGGAGGCACTGTCTTTTGGATGAGATATTTAAACTAAGCCTTCACTGGCTTCTCCAATGAATGTAAATAATTCCATTGCACTATTCAAAGAACAGCAGGTGAGCGGTTTGCATGTCCTGGCTAGTAGTTTTTCCTCAATTAACATCTAAAACAGATTAACTGGCCAATTATTCCATTGATGTTTCTAGGACTTTTCTGCATGTAAATTAGCTACCAATTTGTTTTATGTTATATTGACAAAATGGTTAAAAAATGTATTTAAATGATTATAGTATCCTGAGATTTGAAAGAAGGTCTCTCTATTTCATATACAATATATAAAAAACATATTCCTTCTTTAATATTGTTTAGTGGAGAAATGATATGACATAAGTCAAAAGTCGGGACATTGCTGTCCTAGGTATCATAGTGGGCGGGACAGGACCATGCAAAGGTCCATTGACCTCAGGTAGGATTTTCTGGTCTTGGAGCGGGTGTGGCTGGAAAATCCCACCCAAAGCATGTCGTTCTTAATTTCCTAAAAAATGTAAAAGCTGCATTAAAAACAATGCCATGAGTTTAAAATTCTCATTGCTGTTTTCATATTCCTCCATATTCCTCCTCCCCTTTCTCTCCACTCCTTTTATTGCTGTAATGCCTTCAGGTCGACACCCCACTCGCTTACCTGCACTTGTCTAATTCTGGCCTGTTGAGCAGACAGAATTTTAATTGCTCCACTCTGTCTTAACTGTCTGGGTTAAATGGGCTCTAACATTCCTTCCATAATTCTTTTCACTTCTCCATCTCCTGTAAGACACCCTTTAAAACCTACTTCTTTGATCAAACCTTTGCCTGTATGCCCTAACAGTGCCTTATATAGCTCAATGTCAAATTTTGTTTTATGATGCTTTTGTGAAGCACTATGGGATATCGCATTACATTACAAATTCTATAAACACAACAAAACCCTTCACAGATGTCTCATTTTTTTCAAACCACACCTCAGTATGGACCTATATAAAGTGTTAGTTCAGCAAGTTTTAAAGAAGCAATTCCTGGCAGCTTCTCAAAGACATGGATACATTTGCTTTTTGCTTATTAAAGCTGGCTGTACAGCTCACCACACTCAGTAATTCCTATTTTACTTCAGAGTGACTAATGAAGCATTCTAATCTACGCAAGAATGTGGAGAGTTCATAAATCTATATATTCTTTCAAATATTACTCTTATTTACAGTTAAACATGACAAGCATACATCTCCTAAATCAACCACTCCACAGTTTCAATGAGTGTCGCTTTATATTTGCTGTAGTTAAATCTCAGTTCATGCCCAGCACCAGCAAACAATTAATATACAACTGACAGATTCCTGTCTTTCTGTTTAAATAACAATTACACCAAAAGTTCAGAACAAATCAAATCAAAAACCTCTATATTCTGTACAAAGTATAATGTTGCAAGTCACCTCTCTTCAAGGAACCCCGTCAAGTTGTTCTTTTTGAAAACAGTTGGGGGTGACTTGCATCCATCCATTTAATTTTAGAGTTTTCCTTTATCTCTAGCATGTGTTTCAAGCATGTGGGGAGGTGATGGCCTAGCGGTATTATCGCTAGACTATTAATCCAGAAACTCTGCTAATGTTCTGAGGATTGCATTAAAATCCCATCACAGCAGATGGTAGAAATCAATAAAAAAATCTGGAATTAAGAATCTAATGACGACCATGAAACCGCTGTCGATTGTTGGAAAAACCCATCTGGTTCACATTTATGGAAGTGAATCTGCCATTGTTACCTGGTCGGGCCTACATATGACTGTGGTTGACTCTCAACTACCTTTGAAATGGCCTAGCAAGCTACTCAGTTCAAGGACAACTAGAGATGGACAAACATGCTAGCCAGCTAGCAATGTCCATGTCCCACTAAGGAAGATAAAGCCAAAGAGGTTTTACTTACTCACACAATCGTCCCACAATGAACAATTATCTACCTAGCATTTTGTGGGTATACTATTTTCAGCTTATCCCTTTACATAGAATTTCACTCAAAATATTCCCAAATAGAATTCCATATCCACTGCCTCAAAGAACTAGTGTTTCAGCAGCCAAAGTACTTTTAACAACTCTTTTTGATTCTCTTAGGTTTCCAAGTTAAAGGACAATATTTTCCATTATTGCCAATAAGAAAAATCAATAAACAAGTTGCACTAGAATTCCCAACAGGAGGCTTAGCATGTAAACCATGTTTCATGCTTTTTGTGTCACTTATGTATAGGAACTTTAGTATGCATGTCACCAGATTTAAAAAAAAATGTTTATTTGCCCTTAAAATGTTTTCAACTTTACAGTGTTTTATCACAGTACTTAACTCCAACACATCATAGCTTTGGTCTAGTCTGAGTGCTGAACTAGTTCAACTGAATAATTAAGCTTCACGATTGTTCTGTCTCTTATTTAGATATATCACCTTTTTATGATGATATAGCATGATTAATCAGGTTGGGATTAACATTGTCTAAATAGGATTATTGATTTAGTTATTCCAGATTTACTCAATTTAATATCTAAACAAATATATTTAAAAGCCCATCAAGCTTGACTCCCAATTTTAAATTCTGCCCTTATTTATTAATAATACTTCAATTTCCACAGTGCCACTCTGTAAAATACCATCAACATGCATCTTGAATATACCTGAAAGCTTCCCTTGATGATACCAATAAATCATTGCAGGACCTACTTTAGTTGAACAGAACTGTTTCTAGTTGCATAGATCTTATGGAAAAATACTCCACCTTGGAATTTGTTTAGTTTCCATTGCTCCCCTTCTGCATTTGCTGCCTCTTTAGGTGGTTTCAGAAAAGCTTTGCGGAAAGTATCGCCTTGCAGAAATCTGACTTTTCTGTTGATTGATCAACAATGCCATTAATGTGTGGCCAAAGGAGCTAAAAAGATTTTCAAGGTCATTTTTTCAGCAGCAGAGAATCCACCCTAAACATCTAGAAAGCACAGTCACTTTTCAAAATCCCCAGCATCTGGTTTTGCTTTAATATCATAAGTTCCATCTGTAAGGGCTTTCTTGATCCAAATCTGCTTTTGTAACAAAAGTGGCTTTTGCAGTAATTCAGAATAAACTCCAATTCTCCACAACTATCTGGCTCCCTTTCTTTTGCTCTTTCATTCATTTACCCTCAAGTTTATTAGCAACCACAAAGACCTCACAACAATACATCCAAGGTAAAAACCAGACAACACTTTCAAGGGTGACAGTGGACCACCTGAGAAACAATTAAAAGTGTGCCCCCAATTGACAAAGAGACATCTGCCAGTGACCACAAGTCATCCAATCCACAGATACTGCCAACAAGAATGGCCTCAGCAGAGAACAAATGGAAAGACAATGAAAACCTGGCTCGAGCAACAAAAACACTTCATGATTATAGATGACTGCCTGGACTACAATGAATGATTGGTCATCCCAGTCTTCCTGACCAGAGATCCTTCATAAAATACTTTGGACACAGGCCCAATCTACTGTCTGGAGGGCAGACATTTCCATAAGACTACATGACTATAATCTGTAGAAGCAGAATTCGGCCATTTGGCCCATCGAGTTTGTCGTCATTCAATGTGATCATGACTGATCTGCTGTGTTAATCTCAACCTGCCTTATCTTCATAACCCATGAGTCATAATAGAGTTTTGCAGCACTGAAAGAGGCCCTTTGGCCCAACTTGTCTGCGCCAGTCATCAAGTAACTATCTATTTTTTCCCATTTTCCAGCACTTGGTCCATAATCATGTATGCTATGACATTTCAAGTGCTCATCTGAATGCTTCTGATTCCCTTACTGATTAAAAATCTGTCTATCTCAGCTTGAACCTACTTAACAAGCCAACCTCCAAAGCTCTCTGCAGTAAAGAATTCCACAGATTCACTACCTCTGAGAGAAGAAATTCCTTATCTTTCTGAAAGGACCACCCTTTACTCTGAGACCATGGCCTCTAGTTTTGGACTCTCCAACAAGAGGAAACAACCCAAACCCACTGAGAATCCTATATCTCAAAATTTGGTTGCCTCGCATTCTTCTAAATTCCAGTGAGTACAGGCACAACCTATTCAATCTCTGCACATAACAAAATCCCTTCATAACTGGGATCAACCTGGTGAACATTCTCTGCACTGCCTCCAATGCCAGTATATCTTTTCTTAGATAAGGGGGCCAACATACCATTTGGCTTCCAAATACATACTGAAGGTGATTGAAGCACCATTGTAAATTACCATTACACAAACAAAACAAAACAGAGCCCCTCATCTCCACATAACTCCCGGACAGGCCATGGGAGAGACTGGATCTTGACCTGTGCATCTTCAACAGCAAATCATCCCTTACAGTAATGGACTACTTCTCCAGATAGGTTGAGGTGAAACAACTATATATGACTACCACAGAAACAGTAATTAAGACACTAAAACAGATGTTTGTGAGCCATGGAATCCTGAAAGAGATACAAACTTATGAATTAGGAGCAGGAGTAGGCCATCCAATCCCTTGAGTCTGCTCTAAGATTCTGTCCGATAATGGTCTACAATTTTCAAATCAGCTCTTCAAGCATTTCACCTTCAAATCCAATTTCCACCATCAAAGTAGTTCCCAAGATAACTACAATCAAATCAAATGGTTGAAATGGTCTGCACAGAAGGAACAATGAGGAGAAACAGGAGGAGTCTCCACCTCATCCCTAGACTGCTCATCCCTACTGTGCAATGAAGGGACACTGAGAAACATATCCAGATGCCTCAAGAACGTCCAAACCTACAGGAAGAACCAGCAGCAACAGAGTCTGCCACTCCTGTGACACTCGGACAGATGAAGGATGGAAATGTAAGAACGCCTCCAGGCCATCTGAACTTTTGAATTCAAGGACCTAAGCAGGAGATAGCTTATGGATAATGCAGTAATGACAATGTTAATTTATGATAGTAATAATGTAAGACTGTAATCACTTAAAATAGGGGTTAATGTGGGACTGAATACAGTACCGCCCACACAGTGATGTAAGAGATTGCATGACACACAACCAATGTCAGTCTACTTTTGGACAAAGTCACATATACAATGATATAGACACCTCCTACATTGTGTCTTTTACTATATATATTTAAAAAGTTCTAAGAGTCAATAAAGACTTACTGTTAATTGATGTATGACTACAAACACTTCTTCAGACTTATTTATCTGCAAGCAACACCCTGCAACAACCATCACAACCTGTTACCTTATCAGGGCCTTTCTATTCCCTGTGACCCTGCCTTTTTAAGAGACTAAATAAACTAAATTCTGCCTCAGATGGTTTTTGTCTCCGAGTTCTCTGAATTTTCCCCTAAGACCTCAGAATTGATAAACACTTAACTCCCTACAAGTAAAGCATTCAAAGGTGTAGAAAACAGAGAATTAATTATATTACATTGTAAAGCAGTGGAACTGCTGCACAGGAAGGAAAGAGATTTGGGATTTTGCCCACATACTAATTGTTGTGGATTATATCCTGCAATCATCTGAAACAAATTCTTTGTGTGATCTATCCATGCCCAGCTGGTAGTCAAAATGCAGTCTGACTGATTAGCTAAGATTTTATGCAGCATTTCATCGATTATCACACAATTTCTTTCAGAGTGTTTTATTTTGCAATGTTTTTAAAATGGCAGCTCCATGTGGACAGGAAGGTGAATCCTCCAGAACAGCAATTAATCATCTGGGAGTGCCTCAGTTCAGCTTGGCCATATCAACTGTAATTCAAGGATATCCTGTGCATTAGTCATCTCCCTCACCCCCCTCTTCCATGGATTACCTGCAAGGCTATGGCTAACGAGATGAGTGTCACTGTGTTGGAGCTATTACTGCTCAAAAGGGGGATTTTGGGCTGTAATACCTCTGTAAAAGGGCAGTTTCAGCCTGCAAAAGTGAACAGTCTCTTCAGCCTGGAGCTTTCCTGAGCAGAGGTGTAACAGGGTTTCAAGGATGGCAAGGTAACTGTCAGAGGATTGTGTCAAAGTGGGATCAGAAAGCTTGAAAAAGTTCCATATTTTGTCTCATTTCCATTCCTGATTCACGAACAGTACTTGATATAGGAAACATTTTGAAGGACATAAGGCAAGGTTAGAATGACTGTCCTTGATATCAAATCCATCTGACCAGGCGCGGCATTAAGAAGCTCTAGCAAAACTGGAGTCAATGGGAACACCCTTCACTAGTTGGAGTCATAGCTAACACAAAGAAAGATGGTAGTTGTTTGAGGTCAGTCATCTCAACTCCAGGGCCTCACTGCAGGAGTTCATCAGGATAGTGTCCTAGACAGAACCATCTTCAGCTGTTTCACCAATGACCTTCCTTCCATCAGAAGGTTAGAAATGGGATGTTCACTGATAACTGCACAATGTGCAGCACATCATCAGATACTGAAGCAGAAAATGTCCAAATGTAACAAGTCCTGAACGATATCTAGGTTTGGACCTACAGGTGGCAAGTAATATTCATGCCATACAAGTGCTAAGCAAAGGCAATTTGCAACAAGAGAGAATCTAATCTTCGCCCCTTGACATTCAATTTCATTACCATCACTGAATCCTCACTATCAATATACTGGGGGTTACTATTGACCAGAAACTGAACTGAACTAGCCATATAAATACTGTGTCTGAAAGGTCAAGTCAGAGGCTAGGAATTCTGTGGCCAGTAGCTCATCTTCTGACTCCCCAAAGCCTGTTTACAATCTACAAGGCACATGTCAGGAGAATGTGGAATACTCTCCCCTTGCCTTGATGAGTACAGGACAAAGCAGGCAGCCTGATTGTCATCCCTTTCACAATCATTCACTCCTTCCACCATGGTCACACAGTGGCAGCAGTGTATATCGTCTACAAAATGCACTGCAGGAACTCACCATGCTCCTTAGGCACCACTTTTCAAATCCATAATCATTGCCATCTAGAAGGTCAAGGGCAGTAGATATATGGGAACACCATCATCTGCAAGTTTCTCTCCAAGTCACTCACCTTCCTGACTTGGAAATATATTGCCATTCCTTCACTATCACTGAATCCAAAACCTGAAACTCCCACCTTAACAGCACTGTGGATGTACCTATAATCATAAGGACTGCAGCAGTTCAAGAAGGCAGCTTCCCACCACTTTCTCAAGGGCAATTCGGATGGGCAATGATTGCTGGCCATCTCTTGAATGAATAACAACACAACCACATTCATATCCATTAGTTACTCTTCCTCTAATTTACTTCTCTCTTTATTCAATTTCTCAGTTCTGTTGTGCTGCACCATAATGACATAGGTTGTACGACTGCTAATGTAATTCTCCATTTTTGCTTTGCATAAACAATTGTACATGCAGCAAATGTTTGTAAGGACAATAAAACTGTACTGAAAACTGGGTATTCCACTCGTGTCTGAACTCACATTGGCAAATTCCCGTCTATTATCAATCACATTTAGCTAGTGTCTCAAATATGGCCCCTATCTATGGCTAGGATTTTCAGGGCCAGCTGAGGTCAAATAGGACCTTAAAATACTGTTGCTGGGACCTTGTTAAGGGCTCTTAGAGGAGGCCAACTAAAATTTACCAGTTAGCTTCTAGTTTCCCAATGTCTTGTAGGAGGTGGTGGGTGGGATATGTCCACTGTCTACAGGAGAGCACCCAGCATCAGGTCTAGATGTCAGCATACCACACAAGCCTACTGGCCTTGTCTCCCTGATCGGGTACAGGTGTATTGATAAACTGTGATGTCCTGGCTGCTTTATTTATTTTTTAATGAATGTTTTTAAAAAATGATTCAGCTTGGGCACCTTCATATTGAAACATCCTTTCAAGTACTTGCCATTTAGGGCAGCACGGTAACACAGTGGTGAGCTCTACTGTCTCACAACACCGGATAACCCAGGTTTGATTCCCGGCTTGGGTGACTGTGTAAAGGTTTCAAGTTCTCCACGTGTCTGCGTGGTATTCCTCCGGGTGCTCCAGTTTCTTCCCGCAATCTGGTTCGGTGCATTGGCCATGCTAAATTCACCCTCAGTGTACCGGAACAGGTGCCGGAGTGTCGCAACCAGGGGATTTTCACAGTAACTTCATTGCAGTGTTAACGTAAGCTTACTTGTGATTACTAAATTAATAAACTTTTATTGCAGGCAACTGTCCTCTCAAGCAGAAAGGTTTAAGATTGTTCTCCTCTTTTCAATAGCCTGCTAGCTGTCCTTAATTAGTCATTATGCCCGTTAAGGAGGTGCCCTATCAATGTGCCAAAGTGTAATTATATCCTTTACCCTGGGGAGAGGTTCAGGCTGTTTCCCAATCCCAAAGCAAAATTTCATGAGCAGAGTTTTACCTCCCCGCCAAAGCAGGTTCTGCAATAGGATGGGCGGAAGTCTAAAATTGAATGGATGAGATTCCCTCTCAGAAACCCAACCCCATCCAAACCTAGACACAATTTCACACTTTGGTGGGTGGGGCCTTGGGCAGGAAATTCACTCATTTACTTATTAAACCCCTGAAGTGACCACTAAAGACCTCAATTGTTAGGCTGGCAGGAGCGGATGACGGGAGGGCGGCAAACACAGTTGGAGTGCCCTCCCTGCGCCCCCCCCCCCCCCCCCCCCCCCCACCCCACCCCACCCCAGCTCATCCTTCAACACTTTCATCATACTGCCAACCAACTGTCAATCCCCAAGAGTGCCCTACCCTCCTCCCTCTGGGGCCTCCTGGACTTAAGGTCCCATGACTTTGTCCCAGGCACAGCGCTGCAGTACTGGCCACCACAGTGCTATGCCTAGCCAGGTTGAAGTGCTGTCTGAATGGCCAGCTGCTTTCACGGGCGCACCTTCCTTCCAAGGGAGGATGGAAGTTCTGCCCATTGCCAATCAACATTTGTGAGCATTAAATGACAATAGGAGATTGAGAGTCATTCAGCGAGCATCAATCACATCCCCCCACCCCACCCCCTCCCATCCTTAAATTTCTAACCCATGTCTGTAAGAATTTTGTCTATAATCAGCCCTTTCTCCTTACTGCGGAGGAAAGATGAAATCTGGTTGCCAGGTCAACAAAATGTCAAATGAAAATATATCTGTCTTTGTTTCCATGCACTTAGATCCATGGCAACTATACAATTAAAGCGATATGACAATGGAAAACCTACAGTAGGAGGTGGTGATGGCCTCTCATCTTTTAAAATAGATTTCACATTTCTGACTAATTGCTTTTATTAGTCTCATATTCTCTTCTACATCCTACTGAGTACTTGTACAAGTTTTTAGAAAATTGGCCTGATACTTATTGTGCCACAAAATTTCCTTCTGGATTTATCCTCATTTGAACATTGGTTTTCTTTCTGAGTTATATATACTTGGAGTGCAATTACATGACAGTTTTCAGTTCAGTGCTATGGTCAAGTGTTAGTCAAAGCAAAAAGATATGATTGGCTATTCATGTACTAATCATTAATCATCTTCTGCTTTAGATTCTCTGGCCAGAATTTTACTGGTGTGCCCGCCCCAGAATGGCAGTAGGCGAGGCTCGCAGGACAGCGTTCTCCGTTGGCCTTGGGTGGGATCTTACAAGCCTCAGGCAGGTGTGGCAGTAAAATTCCGGCCTCTGTATCAATGTGTCATTTGGAGGATCCTGCCTCTCTGCATTGGACAATTCATTACAATGAAATGTTGAATCACATCGAAAGGATCAATTAACTATTACTTGGCCCTTTCTGGGATTCATTTGCCAATTATTGACCTTCCAATTCTGTCTTCTGCTGCTAATGGCTAGATCTGCTAAAGGTTATTTTATTAAATCCTCATTATACTTGTCTATAATTCTATCATTTATGCCTGCATCCAGTACCTGGACCATTTCAAAATCTGGCAATCGTCAATCCTCAATTCTTTGTGCCGTCGTGGAACATCCCATTTGTTCCTCTAATGTTGCAGGAAATGACACTTTCTGCAGGAATAATTTCAAGGCAGCAGATCCACCAGGGAGTCTCTTGCTGAGGACTGAACACCAATTAGACCAGGAGTGATTCTCATCAGACTCCCACTGCACCCAAGAGTCAGAAAATTCCAGTAGCAGCGAAGATCCGGCCTCGAACTGACTCTGCATATTTAAATACTCATTTCGATATGCTGATCTAGTTCCCGCCAGGTGGATGGCAAGATACTGAAGAAGTTTAACGGCAGCACAGAACGCACTAAATCAATGATCCACGACTCTTTAGCCCCACTCCTCTCTAACAGATTCTACGCTAGGCACAATGTGGCGGAAAATTGCACCTATTATTTCTGATTTTACTTCCAAAAGGAGGTGACAATTATTTTCCAGAAACACAATCAACATTCTACATATCCACTTCATTCTTCCACTGGTCATATGTTTCAGACTCCGACAACAATGGAGGGTAATCATACCCCAACAGTTAATAGTTGCTTGCTGTCATTTCTCCCACTGACTATTATGATTGCAGCTTTGTGTCCATTTCACCTTTCACCTTTAGGCATCTATTTTTGGTATCATGTTTTAACTTGGAGAATGTGAAAGATAGCACTGGAGCCAATTTTCACTCAGTCCTACATTTATCTGCAGCATTAAACATTACAATCACACACATCCTAATTCACAGTTTCAATAAGTCTCGATGTCTGTATGCAAGTGAAATCCCGGTTAATGCTTTCTATCTGCATTTAATTAAACACAATTCACATACAATTAATAGTTGTGGTTTCAAACACTTGCAGTGTATATGATTCACTTTGTGGGATAACTAAGTTCACCAAATCAGAAAACTATTAATAATACATTAGGAACCCTAACACCCAAGCAATACCAACAGATGTAAATCTATAACAAAATACATCCAGCAGATGGCAGTTGTGGATCATATATTGATTTTTGAAACAGTAATATGGGATATCTAATTGTTTTATTTTTGCAGCAAATTGCTATTAATCCTCTTCAATTGCATCTTGGCATCTTGCCTTTGAAGATGGCAAGATCATTGTTACATGGTTCCTTACTACTGTGACAAAATGCATCACAACAATCTGAGTGTTTAAAGAATTACATTCCCCAGAGATCATTGGCAATGATGTAGTGACCCTTTCAAATGGGGGCAGGTTTTTTTTCTGGTGAACAATCAACAATAAACTACTACCTGTCAAAATGAATCTACCTAACCTATGCATATCCTAATGATAAGAAAGTGTTGCTATAACCATATTGTACTTGGTGAAGCTGTAACAAATTTCCTCAGATCTTAATTGTGGTCCCAGGAGTATAGGCAAGACAGACCTGTTTCACTTCATGGTAGCTCTGTCTCTCGGCACCCAAAACAAGGGGGCTATTGCCAATATTTTGTACAGAACATTGAGGTCTAAAAAAGCCAGCCTCCTAAATCACTGGAGACAAAGGCGATAGCTTTAGATGCTGATGGGGCCAAGTACACACATGGATGAGTATAGAATTCTGGTGCGAAGTCATCTGCCCATGAGCCATTCTATGGGTGCTATTCTCATAGTGACAGGGGGGTTGTGCTATTGTCGAATAACCAGCAGGAGAGCTTGGTGTTCATTGATGCTACCGGCTGTTTATTTAAAACCAGCTTTTAAAGTCTGGACTGCTCTCCCTGCGGGGCCGTTCCATGATGGATGGAATGGTGCCATCCTGCCATGTCCAATCCTATTTGACTTCATGAATCGGGTGAATCCTGGCTGGTGAAAGCTGGTGGCCAGTGCACCACCTTCCCAGGAAAGCTTGCCCTCAGGCCATTATTCCAGAGGCGGAATGGGGACAGTAGGGTCGCTTGTTCACAAGTAGCACATGGTCAATTAAGACCATCTAAAGGCCAATTGAGGTATGCTGTCGAAAACCAATTGGATCTTGTTAGTTGGCTTCCAGAACCTTAAGGGACATAGCATCTCATGGAAGTGGCCACCCAGCAGCAGTGGGTTTGGGAGTAGGAGTGGGGGCTGGCACTCTAGACTGATTTTGAGGCCATCCCCTCCTGTTTCTTCTGCAACTGCAAGCCTCCCTATCGAAAGGCTACCGCTCCACAATGGCACCCAGCTGCTGAAAAGACTTTTCATTTTAAGTTTAACAAGATTGGAAAGAAGGTACATCCATCTTGAGGTTCCCAGCACCATCTTTCTCTTGTTGCCTTGTCTTGCCCCTATCCAGCTTCAAGAGATCTCTCACCATTGTTAAATTGATGGCAATCCCACTCACTGGCCACTGATCAGCTAATTCGGGGAAAATCACAGCTGGATGACTGTTGTTTGCATTGTGCAGGGTTTCTGAAATCCCATTTGATCTTAATGTCTGGGTCTGGAAGTCCACAGGGAAGATTCTGCTCAAAGAATCTTCATGATTAAAAGAGTAAGAAAAAACAACTCCAAAATAAGTTAAGTGGCACCAATTAACTAACCCAGTTCTTATTGAACAACTGGCTCAGCAAGGAAATTGCTCAAGAGATTTTAAAAGTGAAGAAGGTTAAATAGTGCAGCGAAGCAGCATAAAATTTTTACTTCAGAGTTTCTATTCAACTCCGTATCCACTAAGTACATGGAATTCTTTTCCCTTCAGTTGCTGACAAAATTCCTAAATTAACTAATGCAGTGGTCCTCAATTCAATTCACAGATGATGCAAATATAGCAGAAAATAGTGTTCTTAAAGGTGCTATTCACAGCCTAAAATGCCAGTGGATCGTAGTTACATGCTGTCACAAAAGTGCGTACTAAAATTGGATGTTTGAAGCAGCCTGGGATTACCCAAGGACAATTAAAAGGCACTGATAATTGTATTGATATTTTCATTTATAACATTTAACACTAAACAATTCAGTAGAGCACACAATTCCCCTTAGCAAATAACCAGATTCCTTAAAAAAAGTCAGAAATTGATCTTTAAAGTAACCCTCTAGCCACATATTTAGTAAAAGATTACTTGGAATAATTATCTTTGAAGTGGATCAGCCACCTGTTAAATAGAAGTCTTTGCAGTCTTTCGACTTCAAGCAAGCGCTCTGCCATCACTTTGTCTGCATTGCTGCTTGCTACAGGATGATAATGTTATTCCTTTATGTATGTTACTGAAATGGACATTTTTGCTGGATGATCCATTCTTTGTTTAATGCCCATGAAAATACTGAACGCAAGTTAAAATTGCTGGAGTAGACAAAAAAACTATATTATCTTGCTATCATTCAATTCATGCTCCTTGGTGCTTTTGACATTTTGACTAGTTTATATAAAAGGAAACAAAATGGGATGGTTCCTGAAAACACGGATAGTGATTGCAATGCACCAATACCACAAATGGAGGCATCATGTCAGTTCTGTGCTGTTTGCTCATTGTTATGACTGCTGAATGCAGCCAGTGCTAATGTTCATTGGTTGCATGCATGAACATTTAGCCCAATATTGTTACTTGTTGGTTCTGCTTAAAGCTAACCTATTACTGCTTAAAGCTCATCAGCACCTCTGGAAGGGATGGTGTATTGTGGATGCTGGAGGTGCTGACATTCAGAATAGTGCTCTGCAACAAAGAATAATGGCTGACCAATGAAGGGAGTGTGAACCAAGGATTTCCAACACTATGGAATTGCTGGCAGAGGAAGTGGAAGGAAGGAGAGATACACTTGGTGGGATTTTCCAGCTGCGCTCACTCCAAAACCAGGAAATTCCGCCCGAGTTCAACAGATCTTTGCATGGTCCACCCCCCAGCCCACCACGATTCCCATGGTGAGTGAGACAGTTCTGTCAAAAAACAATCAGAACGCAGAAAGCGGTGGAGAATAATGTGAGGATTGAAGGCCGAAGGACCTGGATGTAGTGTCGTAAGTATTTTAATCATGTTGCATAAGTGAGGGCACCCCCAGAGTAATCTAGGCAGGAGAGTTATTGCTTGAGTACACCGATGGTCTGCTGTATCACACAGCTTTCATATGTTATGTATGTATGCATGGATTGCGAACCAGAAACATGTCATCAATGAATTGCTCTTCTGGCTGAATAGCTATTCTTTGAAATACAACAGGCACAGCAGAATGCTACAAAATAAGGGAGTCATGACTTTGCCAGTACACCAGGTGGAATAACTCCTCAGAGGCTGTTGCCCCTTCATCAGATTCCCTTTACTTACAAGCTCCATTTCACTCATAGAGTGCTTTTGGTACATAATCAGAACCTGGAACAGTCAGAAGACCTGACACTCCAATTTTTATATACAGGTGAAGCTTCCTGATTGGGCAGACAATTAAGATCTCAATCAGGGAGTTCATATTCCCAGAGGCCAACCTTATGCATTTCATTGAAGTCATTAGATTCTCCCCCATTAAGTCTGAGAAATCTTGGTGGTTCATGTGCCTTTGAGATCTCTTGTGATGTTTCAGCACTGGGTCCGGATGCTCCAACTCAGTGTCTGACGTGGGAGGAGTGTGTCTAATAGACACCCACCTCCTACTTTGCAAGTGCCGGAGTTCTAGTTCGTTCCCTTCCTCAGGTGGTAGAGGAGTAACCACAGCTTCATCTGCAGTGTCCATTTCGGACTCCAAGGTCCTAATTACAGGCAAGAGGTGTGGCTGGCTGGCCCGGGAGGACTCTCTTTTGTTCTTGGCCTGCTGGGCATAGTTGGCTCCAGGGTGAACTGTGATCTTGATGCCCGCGCCTGGTCCAGATGTCTTTTCAGAATGGCCTCACCCACACATATTCTGTAGGAATTAGACACTGCCCTAGACTCAACTGTTCCAGGTCACCATGCAGGAATATTTGCATAAATCTTTACCCAAACTTTTTTACTAGCCTCCAATTATCTCTCCTGGCTGCTATTGTTGTGGCCTTTGTGTTGGGCTTCAAAGTTCTGTTAAAATTGAGTCTTTGAACTGAGGGTATATAATTTTGTTATATATTTCTAGTCCTTGGTCCTATCAAAATGGTAATGTTGTTCATCTATCGATATTCTTACTAAAATTGTCAACTTGAGAACAGATGGTTTTTACTTTTCCAACAGCACTACAGCTTTCAGGTGCTGCTTCTGAATGTGCTAAGCACATTCACTGATGCCTATATCCCTGGGCAGTGCATACATAATAATTGACTTCCTATTTCAACGTGATCTATGCAGAATTCTCAATGTTGTGCTTTGTTCCAGGAGTATTTTCGACATTTAGTATGTGGCACTACACTCAGTAAAGTGGTGGTATTTCGAAACAGATGGCTGTTGTTGCTAATGTTCTGAAATTGGCTTAGTGGCATTGACAGAAAGATGAGATGTAATCAGATTCAACATTCATCAAGAAAATCGCCCCAAAACCAGAAAATCCCGCCTGAGGTCAACAGACCTTTCTATGGTCTCCCCCTTGCCTGCTACAATTCCTGTGATGCATGGAACAGGAAAATTCACCTCCTCATCTCTTGAGATGGGGCCTAACCATAACACGTGGCCACATAACATTTAATATATTCTTCAGACTGAAGCAAACATAACCATCATAATGATACATCATTGGGTATGAAACACTTTGGGACATTCTGTGAATACGATAAGGTGCTACGTAAAAGTTTTTATCTTTGTAGTCAATGGCACTGGTTTCATGTTAAGATATTGGAGTATAGCTGCCAATTAAATAACCTTTCATGTTGACCTTCAAGGTGTACTTCTGAAGATCAGACAACTACTTATTAGAAGAACAGCAAGTTGCAAATAAACGTCACGGGCCTGGATTTTGTTGTATTAATTAGAGCAAGACTGTCAGAGCTTCCTGCTTTACAGGGTAAAACTGAAAGCAATTTCTGACATCTGCATATGCATAATTCAAAATGGAATTCCAGATTCTTTTAGAAGTGATAGCCTATTCCGCCACAGTCTACACTGTTGCAGTCTTTGCTGATGGGATCTGTGCAGAAGTCACTGCTTGGCATCAACTTGTAGTACTTATCCATAGTCTCACACCAAAAACAGATGAAAAGGTTAGGGCTAGTACAATCAGGAGTAAGCATTATTTTAATAAACAATAATTATAACTGAACAACCTCTCTGACTCTGAAAAAAAATTTTTACAAGTGTGAAGACTCTGTTCCATTGATTATTTAAAAATACAGTTTTCTGTTCTCTTGTTGTTTAATGTCATATGTCTGTCCCAATCTTTATTTGGTTTCCTGTGCAATGATTGAAATGGCTTTAATATTTTCTGTTTATCTTAGGCCCTCCTTTGTGTGAATTGCCTCCATATAATTCTTCAATCTGAATAGTTAAAGAGCAACCCTGCTACATTCCCTGCTCACAGACATACCAAATCCCCTGTAAAGGGCTCTGTACTGGATTAAATCCTGAGTAATAGAAATCTGTGCTGACAAGTGTGCAAAAACTCAGTAGGGAACTATGCGCGAGGTAAATGCCAAAAGCCATTCTTTCACTTCACGCAGTAAAATCTGTTTCAGGTTGTGACTACTTTCAGTTACTCTGGAAGGAAAAACAGTATTACACTCAGAACACAGTGTATTGAGCTATTCTGGAGCTCAATTCTCAAGAGCCAAAACATCAAAACAAGCACAAAAGTCTGCACTCTCAACTACAAGCTAGGACTATAGGTCCAGGGCAATCACTTCACTGATCAAAAGTCTAATAGTTTCTCTAGCAGTTTAATTTGAGAGACATTGATGGGGTGAAAGGGGATTCTGGCATTTTTGACATTTTGTACAGTAATTTTTGTATTTTAGTTTGACTGCCTTGCTTGACATAGAAATGGCCAAGGATGCTACCAGTAAATCAAATAAATGTCATGCAAACAGCAATGAGTTACAGCTATAAGTCCTGCTGTTCAAGGGCATTGGATGCCTCTACTAGCATTGCCATTGTTAGCAATTGCCATCTTTCAATGATTCATGGCCAGAATGCAATTTATTGGGCTATAAACTTCTCTTCAGTAATTAGAACCACTGTTCCTATGAGTGGATATTAAAAAAAGAATGAACTTTCATTTATATAATGCTTTTCATGATTTCAGGATGTACCAAAGAGCTTCATAGACAATGAAGCACTTTTAGGGTAATCACTGCTGTGATGCCCTACAGGTGTTATATATCCAGGTTCAGAGAAATTCTTTGTTGTAGAGTGCTTTTTATATATTGGGAATTCATCTTGTTTATTGGCTGATTCAATTTGCTTCACAGCTTGGACATTTTTAAATGTTCGTGGATAGGGAATTTCTTTATAGTTAAGATAAAGAATATAGTGGGGGAATTAATTTTAACCTAATCTAGGGAGACTGCTAGGATTGTATGCTTGTTTACACTCTATCTGCTTTTACAATCAGGCATGGTGTGAGATGGACTCTCCATCTGATTAACTCAGTTGCTACCAGGTGAATTAGGTTAAAATTAGTCCATTCATTTTAAAGTGATTATTTTGTAGCAGTGTAGTTTTGTTACACAGGCAATAAAAGGATATAACTGCAACAGTCCATCTGATTTGCATTCAATTATTTCAATACAACAGTCTTATCTCCTAAATGTATTTTCCTATTTCTTGACTGATGTTGTCTGACTTATGCCATTTATGATTAATCAGAGGATTACAATCCATTCATCAAAATGTATCATTAAAATTATCCAAAGAATCAAAGAATTATACTTCAACTATTTAATGTTTTATAGAGAAATGTAGTTGTACAGAAACAGGAATGAACTCATCTCACCAGAGACTTTGAGGTGAGTGCAAACAACTTTCTGCCAGAATGCTGCACTGTTCCTGATGTGCTGTACGCCATTCTGCCAGGGTAGACCGGTGCCTGTCCTATATCTCCATGCCAAGCTGGTCTTCCTGGACAGCACTGTGCTGCTGGACTTACTGATGTCACAATCTCGGTTCAGTAATGCGTCTGGTGTTGGAAAGTGTAGGGGTCTCCTTCTCCCTCCTGGTGCCACACATCAGTCTCTATTGGAAGAGCATTGTGCTGTGGGACTTACAAAGCCACTGCAACAATAATACAAACATTCAAAGTTCGACCAGGATTGGAGTGTGAAGTGAGAGAGTGGGGTGATGATGACAAGATTGGTGGGGATGGTGATTCAATATTGACAAGCGGGGGGGGGAGGGTGATGTGGAAAGAGGACTGTGCAAGGAGGAGGGAAGAGTATAGGGCAAGAACTCATTCAGCAGGCAAAGGAGCAAGGAGGTGGGTGAAGAAAATCAACAATGGAAGTTGAGGAAAGACTGAAGGGAGGGAAGCTGTGCCCTGACAAAGTTGCACAAAAGAGGAGGTCAAAGGAATATGATTGTTACTGGAAGGAGATGGATAAAGATTCCAGAGACAGTGGGTAGAGGTCCAATTGGGGCACAGGCACCTCGCAGGTGGTGGGCCTGAGGGAAGTGTGGCCGAACTGAGGATCAGACAAATTCTTGAGTCTGCTAGCCTTTTGGCTCTGGGTTGCTGACATCCTGTAGGGTCTGCAGAAGACAGATGGGCTGGAGAGAGTGATATGAGTGTGCTGGACTGGTATTTAAATATGGCACTGGGATCTTTGAATCCGTCAGCTGAGGGTAGACAGAGGAATCAGCTGTTGGCCCTTAAGGAGAATCAGAGGGGAACTCACCTGTGCATAATTAATGCATTTCCAAGCGCTGAATCTGGTATATGATCCCACCATTCTGATCAGAACGGTTTAGAACGGAGTTGAGGAGGAACTTCTTCACTCAAAGGGTGGTGAATCTCTGGAATTCTCTGCCTGTTGAAGTGGTGGAGGCTGCCTCGCTAAATATTTTTAAGACGCGGGTTGATGGGTTTTTGGTAAGAGAGGGGATTAAGGGTTATGGGGAGAGGGCGGGAATGTGGAACTGAGCCATGACAGATCAGCCATGATCTTATTGAATGGCGGGGCAGGCTCGAAGGGCTAGATGGCCTACTCCTGCTCCTATTTCTTATGTTCTTATTATCAGCAGGATCTCACTTAGTCTAAAATGGAAGAATTCCACCCTTTGCGACACTTTAATTACTGCTGATGTTCCTCCCCATAACAATAGTGCGTTGAGATAATGTGGGTAGTTGGTTGAGATGAAATTCCTCTAAGTCCCTCTTGTCTTCCTTAAACATTCAATCTTTCACAGTGCCCTTTTGTGTCTGTTTATACCTTTGTAAGTCGCTTTGGGACACTTTTCTAGAAACCTTTTCTAATGACAGGAGGGTCAATGAGCAGAAGTTTTCAGGTAATTAGCAAAAAAAAGTAACATGAGGAAACATAAGGAGGTTATTTACGCAGTGAGTTGTTCCATCTGAAAATGCATTGCTTGGAAGAATGGTACCGGAAGAGTAAACAGTGGCTCTCAGAAAGGAATTGTGTACAAACATGACAGGAAGACACTTACAGGACTCTGAGGACAGATCAGGGCAGTTGGAGTAATTAAATATCTCTATCAAATCACAGGCTGAAGGGAACAAATGGCTTATTTCTGTATTGGTATTATTCTAAGAAGATGCAGTATAAATACAACTTATTATCAAAGCTTTTAGTATCTGAACCACCATGGCAAACAATAGATACTACCATAAGCTACTAGGTACCAAGAACTATCATTGGACAACATTACTCAGGACTCTGGTGCACAACCTATGCCTACGTAGGCAGCAGGCATATGGTGAAAGCTATACTGTCGCACAAAATGAAAGCAGGGGTCGTGGGGGAGGGGAGGTGGGGGTGGGGGTGGGGGTGGATGGTGGTGGGGATGGTGGTAACCCTGTCTTGCAATCCCTGAGTCTCTTTTTTTATCCTGTCCAATTCTACAGCCTTTATTTCCTTAACAACAAATATTAAAAGATAGAGAAATAAAGAGAGGAAGGATTGAAAAGGTGGGTGAACTAAATTGGGTGAATTCAATGTCAAATCTAGCACAGAAGGAGATCTAGGGAGGAGAGAACACATAGTATTTAGAGATGGAGAAAATGAATTTAAAATTTGATATTCTTAAAATCTCTGAAAACAATTAAAACTTCAAAGGATGAGACTTCATACTTATAATTAACTTTCAGGACAAGAGAGGTTGATTGGCAATCATTAACAATTAATCCATTGTTAAAAAGATATTTATTTTGTTAATTACCAGATTCCATTTTCTGTTGCAAGTTTAACTAATGTACAGGTGCAGCAGTAGATTCATGGCACAGAAAAAATGCAAAGCTAACTTCTGGCAACTATCAATTCACCGGGTATTTCTTTCTTGCCACAAGTGTCTACTGATTTACACCTTAATATAGCATCCACCATTTAAATACTATTACCTTTCCAGCAAAATTTATATTGCTGCTTATGAAGCTATCAGTCAACCAGATGAATGTGACTGAATCAACAGTTAATGCGAGTCTACAGAATGTGATCTTATTGAACTACTATGATTAACTGACATCACAAAAGATAAACAAAAAGAATAAACCCATTACTATGTCTGAAGTCCAACAGAAAGTAGAGCAATTTCCAAACTTTTTGGTTGGAGGGTGAGGCAGGTGGGGGCTGGAACTTCAGAATCAAAATTATAAAAATATGATGCACTATTTCTAAAATGAAAATGACCTAATGTTTTGATATCCAAAGATAAGCCTAATTACGCAGTTGAATTTATGGCACTGCCTATTATCATTTGAACTGTCCTAGTGAACTCTGATATGCAGCAATATCAGTAAAACATGTCAGGAACAGACTCGAGATTTTTAAAAGTAAATGTACTTCACAGACCCATCATAGTGAAAATGACCTCAGTACTTCATTTGTAGCTCCTCTTTAAAATTGTAACCACTCAATGTCAGGGAAATTCTGTTCGAGTTGCACTAGCTATTGTTTTATGCAATTTTATCAGCGAAACCACATCAGCCATTTCCTGCACAAGCTTATATCAACTTTTTAATAATAGCTCACAATCCAATGTAGCAATTCAGATAACAATAGGAAGTGGGATTTCTATAATAAGAAATATAATACAAGATCCATAACTCAGTACTGTTATTAACTTTTATAGACAATAAGACATAGGCATAGGAGGGGAATTAGGCCACTCAGCCCATCGAGTCTGCTTCACCATTCAATCATGGCTGATATTTTTCTCATCCCCATTCCCCTGCCTTTTCCCCATAATCCCTGATCTCCTTATTAGTCTCTGTCTGAAAGGCATTCAATGACCAGGCCTCCACAGCCTTCTGAGGCAAAGAGTTTCACCGATTTACCACTCTCCGGCTGAGGAAATTTCTCTTCATCTCTGTTTTAAAGGATCGTCCCTTTAGCCTGAGGTTGTGCCCTCTGGTTCTAGTTTTTCCTACTAGTGGAAACATCCTCTCCATGTCCACCCTATCCAGGCCTTGCAGTATCCTGTAAGTTTCAAAAAGATCCCCCCCTCATCCTTCTAACCTCCAATGAGTACAGACCCAGAGTCTTCAGCCGTTCCTCATACGACAAGCTCTTTATTCCATGGATCATTCTGGTGAGTCGCCTCTGGACCCTTTCCAAGGCCAACACCTTAGATATGGGGCCCAAAACTACTCACAATACTCCAAATGGGGTCTGAGCCTTATCCAGCATCAGAAGTACATCCCTGCTCTTGTATTCTAGAACTCTCGACATAAATGCTACCATTGCATTTGCTTTCCTAACCGCCAACTGAACCTGCATGTTAACCTTAAGAGAATCTTGAACAATGATTCCCAAGTCTCTTTGTGTCTCGTAGAAACAATGAAATTGTTTCATAAGAGTGCTGTCCCCTTTGGGGGGAAGCTACAGGATAATCTTTCCAAACTTCTAACCATATCAGTGATGTTAATTTAAGATATTATTACTTGTGTCAGCTATGGCTTAGTTGATAGCAAACTTGCCTCTGAGTCACAAGGTTCTAGATTCAAGACCCACTCCAGGTCTTGGATATAAAAATCAAGGCTGGCAGTCCAGTGCAGTAATGAGGGAGTCACATCACTGCCACCAACTCCAGAAACAGCAGCATTACCATCAGCTTCCTCCTCCTCAACCACACGTATCTTCACAGGGCAGATGGGATGGACACTGAAGTCCAGCTGGGACGAGGTGAGATTCCCAACACAGGATCTTCAGGCAGAGAATTAGCTGTCTCGACATGCCTGAGGAAGAGTGGCTCAGGAGGCTAAAGTTCATGTGGGGACTTGGTGCTACCATTGGCAGGATCAAACCCCAGGACTGTCTTCAATGTTATCTACATTAGCGTTGCCAATAATTGACAAGGTACCTGTCATTGGAGTCCCACTACACCCCATATTTTCCTTTGCACCAAGTTCTGTGCTCTCTTCTCTTGAGAAATGAGTGTTTGGTATGTGCGCAAAGGAGGGAAGGATACCATTTATGGAAGGTGACAATGAGAAATAGATGCAAGAGAACAATAGGATGAGAGCAAGTGTGAATGTCAGCCATTCAGGTAGGTATGTAAAGGAGAGAGAGAAAGAGTGCAGTTTCTGGGTGTGCTGTTTTGCGGTGTATAGCTCAGAACAGTGCTGAACAGGTCACACTGTGGGACTTGGCGCCTGCTATCCCACTCACTGCCATGCACTCCTTTTGCCCTAAATCCTCATAGTGCACTGTGTTCGGGTTGGCAGGGGAACAGTCTTGCTGCTGGCATCCATGGTCACTTCTACCCATGCCTGCTTGATTAGAGAAGCGTTCATTTTCCACCCTTGGGAGAGCACACTTAATTGAAGTCCCTCAGATTCTGCAGCCGGATCTCAAGGTAAGAGTTGGAGACCGGGGGTGGGAAAATCAGGGTGGCATGAACAGCCTTCTCTGATATATTCTCCAGTTCTGTATATGCTGCAGCCTCAAAAATCCATCTTCAGAGGCTTTTCTGTCATATACTGTGATCCCTTTAATATAATTCCTTCTATTTAACAGAATGGATGCATCCTCCTACATTTCTTCATTAGTTGGCCAGGAAGCCTAGAGTCATGGTGGCAATTAGTTTGTCCTAGTAAAATTTAACTGCTGTGTGCACTGTTTAGAGAGTGGGTTCCAGACCTAAAAAAAATGATCCCCTTGTTCCGGCAAGGATTTAAGTGAGACGATTCCACTCACAGTCATTGACCTGAAACATTAGGCAGAATTTTATTGAAACAGATATGCTCTTCGTCCAGAACCTTTTCTTTTATTAGCAGGCTTTGCTGTTAATCATTAACTGCTTCTACGCGTTTCCAAGAAAGGGGGTGGTGAGGACCCACATCTGTCAGTGGACAGCTTTCTGTTTAAAGCGAGCCTGTCAGGGATCAGAACAATTACATCCAACATTGCTGATGAAGATTGGAAGGTGAAGAATTGAAGGACGGCATGAAAATCCTGCCCACTGGTCACTAACTCTTCCCTGCAGATGATGCTTGAGGTGGTGAGGACCAAAAGGATGTTCCGTCGCCTATGGACAAAATGGAGAGACCAAACATGCAGAGTAAAGAAATGGTGGATGGAAAGTTTGGAGACCATTAGCAGCAGGAGCGTAATCCCGAGGGTGTGGATCCAATGTTGTAAAAGGTTTAATCACCTCATTAGCTCAGGGAAAAGTGAGTGACATAATACATTCAGCCATAAACCACTACTCTCTGACTTCCCTGGCAGTTTCCTATACAGCACAGCTCAGAACAACATACCTTGCAAAGTCACTTGTATCTTTCTCAACAGACGCCTTTTCAAATCTTTATCCAAACTGGTAACACTCATGCTGATGCTCTACTTAGTGCTGTCTTGCAACCATCCCTCACAGTGACCCTCCACAAATGTCAGAACTTATCAGGCATAAGTAAACTATTCTAATGAAAAATCACTGACCTGAAATGTTAACTCTATTTTTCTACAGATGCTGCCAGAATTGCTGAATGATTCCAGCAATTTCTGTTTTTGTTTTAATTAACACAAATTGTTTCCTTCTCCTTGATGTTAGAAATCCACCCTTTTATGGTTCACACACTGGCAAATCCCTACATCATGACATTGGATTTCTGTCAAATGGGGTCTGCACCGATTTTATAACCCATCACCGCTTACAAATTCACACTTATTAAGCTGTTAAAATTCAAGCCAATATACCAGTTAGGTGTGGGCAGAATCTGAAATCCTGTCATCAGAAGATCCCAGGAAGGAGCCAGAGGTGAAAAGGTTAAAGACTATGGTGATCTTGACAGCCACTGGCAATATGTGCCCTCCTGGTCCTCTTGGAAGGAAGACTTGTTCCAGGAGGCTACAGACATCAATGATGGCCAGCCCATGAAAGCCTGGGCCTCTTGAGGCACTAGACGGAATTTTCTGAGTATGATGACAGCCTCACCCACTGGTTACAGAACCATTGGGAAACGCATGCTGCTTCTCTCTTGGAGACATAATGCAATTACCAGGTAATCAGGTGTTTACTGAGACAGTGTTGAGCCTCTCATTTGATTATGCTCCAGTGAGGTGGAAATTCTGCCTGAAGGACTGCAGGCCAATCAGAGGCCAGCAGCTCTCCAGTATCAGCAGCCATCCAGTATCAGAAATGCCACTCATACCAGCAGTGTCAACAGTACTGAGGTATATTAAATTCCACTCACTATTGCCATACCCTTCCAGATAACTTTTACTTCTTACTCATGTGAACTGACATCAACATCATTTATGTTTCTGATACTAAATCTTTACTCAATTTTTGGAGAGGAGCGTCAACGCCACGTCAAAGGGTCAAATGTATTGAAACCATGATGACTGAATGGCATTATAAATATTGATTTATCCATACTCAATCTGGATTCTTTGTCCAGAGGGAACTGCCAAAGTCCACTGTTCCCAATCAATTTAGTAAATGAAGTATTCTTGGCTGGTTTGGCAAGGCTTTCGTTCTTTGAGGCCAGCAGCTGGATTTCACATTCCACTAGTTTGTTAAGTTAAATCCACACAGGTTCTTACTGACTTATTTTGGCTTTGGGAGCATAACCACTCCTGATCACCATTTTGTTGGCATGGTAACCAGTGGGATAACTCCTTGCTGCTGCATCTTTTCAATTTCACCCTTGATTCCAGCCAAGAGTGGGTGAGGGACCTTCCTCAGTGTATAGAGTTAAATCTAAGCATTAGCTCAAGGGTGGTTTGGTACTCAGTCTTTAACTTTCCTAACTCTGAAAACAATTTTGGAAATTTATTTTGAAATGTGGCATTGTATTTCTTATCAGCAATTTCATCCATTTTTTAGGTACCTATCGATTTTAACCATGTCTTACTGCTAAGTAGACAGGCAAAATGGACTATTATTTAAATGAAAAAAAATTGGACTACTATTTAAATGGTAAAAAATTGCACCATGCTGCTGTGCAGAGGAATTGAGTGTCCTTGTGCAGGAATCTCAAGGAGTTGGTTTGCAGGTACAGCAGGTAATTAAGAAGGCAAATGGAATTTTGTCCTTCAATGCTAGAGAGATGGAGTTTAAAAACAGCAAGATTATGTTGCAGCTCTATAATGTGCTGGTGAAGCCACACCTGGAGTACTATGTACAGTTTTGGTCTCCTTACTTGAGAAAGGGTACACTGGCACTGGAGGGAGGGCAGAAGAGATTCATTAGTTGATTCCAGAGTTGAGAGGGTTGGGTAATGAGGAGAGACTGAATAGACTGGAGCTATACTCATTGGAATTCAGAAGAATGAGGGGAGACTTTATAGAAACATGTAAGACTATGAAGGGGATAAATAAAATAGAAACAGGGAAGTTGTTTCCACTGGCAGATGAAACTAGAACTAGGAGGCATAGCTTCAAAGTAAGGGGAAGCAGATTTACGACTGAGTTGAGGAGGAACTTCTTCACTCAAACGGTTGTGAGTCTGTGGAATTCCTGCCCAGTGAAGCAGTTGAGACTACCTCATTGAATGTTTTTAAGGCAAGGATAGATAAATTTTTGAACAGTAAAGGAATTAAGGGTTATGGTGAGTGGGCGGTAAGTGGAGCTGAGTCCACAAAGAGATCAACCATGATCTTATTGAATGGCGGAGCAGGCTCAAGGGGCCAGATGGCCTACTCCTGCTCCTAGTTCTTATTTTCTTATGTTTGAGAATTTCTTGTTTTTTATATTTCAGCTTTGAATGAACTCCGACTTTTCAAGTTGTCCCAACAGGACCTTTTAACAGTTGAGGTTGCAATATAATGTGTTTGAGCCATTTCACTCCATCTGGAAACCCCCGTTCAGTGTCTAGTTTTAAAACTCTGGGACTGAGTTTAATAGTCTCGGTATCATTTATCTCCCCCAGGACGGTTAGTTCCTTTGCTTGTAGTTCGACCATTTCTTGAATGTGGCTCTATTTTAAAACTTTCTCCATCTTTTTTACAGTTTGTCAGCATTTTCAAGTGACAAATATTTTCAAAATGGGCTCTTTTTCCGCAGTTGTGGCAATCTGCACTGCGCCCCCTCCACCCATCATCCTCCAATCCCCACACTTCCCATCCCCATCCTCTTTGTCTCATTTGTGTAATTTATTCCCTCTACAAGGTCACTGATCGAGTTGGATCTCTAGATCCCTTCTGAACTATTTGGATGGCAGGCGGCTATAGACATGGCAGCTGCTGTTGTTATTGCTGTTGCTGCTCCTGGTGTCGATGTTGTTGCTCCTCTGTTGCTGGTGCAGTTCGTGCTGGTTTGGCTGCCCCTCTTCTCCCCAGTAGAGATCCATGCTGCAACTGTATAAGCTGCTCTCACACTATAGTGAAGGCTGACAGAAGAAAAACACAGGTCTAGGCGAGTAAAATTTAAAGTCAGTGAAATGACTTCCACAAATTGGGATTCACCAGTGAAGCAGTTAACTCACGCTCTCAGACAAGTGCTGTGTGCACAAGCATTCCCACGTGAGCTATCCAGTCTCACGATCTAAAGGCATACAAAGCTGTCAGTTCGATTGTTCAATGGCTCCCCACCCGGCTCTTGCTTTGTTGACTCTGGCAAGTTCCAAACAGCTCTGGGAATGTATGCACTGGCTTTTAAGGCCAGACTTCATCAGTAAAGACTCAATTAATTGATTATTTAAATATTAAGGTGGCTGACCTGAGTGCTTTCCCAGAGTTTCCACTCAACTCCACGGTAAAGGACAGAAATGGCGAGATCCCGCTGGGTTTTTAAAACATCCCAGTATTATTCAGGACTTTAACCACTCACCCTCACTCCAAACCCTGCACCCACCCTTGGCAGTTAAAATTCTGCCAATTGACTGTCTCACCCACCACATGTTCTGCTCCTTCTGATTAATTTAAGCATTTTGTGGTTTGATTTCAATATCCACTGAATCACCTTTAAAATTTATCCTAAGTACATCGGAACATAGGAAAATAGGAACTTAGGAATTAGAAGCAGAAGTAGGCAAATTCAGCCTTTCACGTCTGCACGACCGTTCAATCAGATAATGGCTGATCTCTCCCTGGTCTCAAATCCACCTTTCTACTTGTTCCCCTTATCCCCTTATCACCTTTTTAAAGTAGAAATACATCTATCTCCTTCTTGAAACCATTCAACCATTCAGACTCCACCACCCTATGGGGAAGCCAGTTCCACAAATCCAACACCCTCTGGGAGAAGAAGTTCCTCCTCATCTCAATTTTAAATCTACCATCTCTCAACCTACACCTGTGACCTCTTGTTCTAAATTGGCCCATAAGATAAACCATTTCACCTACATTTACTTTATCAATCCCTTTAAAAATTTTATATGCCCCCCTCATCCTTCTAAACTCCAGTGAGTGTAAACCCAAACTGTTTAATCTCTCTTCATATGTCAAGCTTCCATCCCCAAAATCAATTAATCTGGTGAAACACCTATCTAATATATAAACACCTGGCGAGTGTCTTATGTGTTATCCTACAATAATGAACTAGAACAGAAAAGCCCTGGGGATATCTGGTAGGCTGGTCAGTATCTGTGAACAGAATGTACATATTTAGTTTTAAATAGATAATTTCTCATAACTGAAACATAAGAGGCAGACAAACATTTAAATACAATTAAAAAAGAGGGAGAGGAAATATATAAAAGAAATATGAAGTGGAATTTAGTGCCCTCTGCTGAGGCAGGTTTGGAGGTGGGTGGGGGAATTTAATTAGGAGGGAGGCTGTTAGGTGGGGACTCTACTGCCTTCCCGCTTCTGCCCTGATTAAGTCCAGAGTGGGAAGACTTGCCAAGGCCAACCTGCCCAGCGCCAAGTTAGATCTTTAACTGGACAATTAATACTCACCTAAGTGCCTCATCCCACTGCTGCTGGTATTCAACCAAGGGCAAGCAGGGCAGTTGCCAAATCAGAAGCCTAAGATATAAATCCTGGCAGATTTGCTTGTGGGCTCTGGGGTAGGGACCTGGTATTGGAAAAGACAGGGGACCAACTTCTCCCATGACTCTACCCTATAAGCCTCATCCTGCCCTCCTTCCCTGGGATCCTTGCTGGATTCTAGGCTTTTGGTGGATGCATAGGTACCATTGTTCCCCATGTGGCATTGACTGATTAGACAGCAGCACTTGGGGGGAGGGGAGGATGGAACAGTAGGAGGTGTTTTCTGCCCTCAAAGGATTTTACCTCCCCCTCAAAGGATTTGAATGTTCTGAAGTTGCTGCATTTGCACAACAGTTTGAGTTACAGTAATTACATTTAAAATTGCCCTATTAATGATGTGCTGTGTGTTAATGTCTACCAATCAGCCTCTTTGGCATCAAAAATGAACTATTATAAGTATGGAGTCACATTCCTTCAGATGTTGAAATAAAATGGAAGATTTTAAACATTTCAAATGTTTACTTTCCTTTCTATTTTCAACCTCTTCTAATCAAATCCTTACATTACTCTTTCCATTTCTGATTTGAAAACAATTCATCCCCTGCAATTTCCCTTTCACTCTGTCCAATTGCTGTTTAATTCCCAATTCTTCAATCTCAGAGGTTAAGGAAATACTGGGCTGCTTTGTTCACTTCAGTGTTAAATGTTCTGTTTCCCCCACTGTGCTGTTACCAGCTCACACATTCAGCAACTTTGTGGACAAAACGTGTTTAGATGAAGGGTGCAGGGAAAGTCTAACCAGTGATAAACTCCGTCAGGTGCCCTGCTAAAGCAGTGATGTGGGGATGCCAGTGTTGGACTGAGGCAGGCACAGTAAGAAGTCTCACAACACCAGCTTAAAATCCAACAGGTTTATTTGGAATCCACAAGTTTTTGGACCACTGCTCCTTCACCAGGTGACTCACTTAATGAAGGAGCAATGTTCCAAAAGCTCCTGATTCCAAGTAAACCTATTGGACTTTAATTTGGTGTTGTGAGACCTCCGACTCTGCTAAAGCAGAACCTGACTGAGACCTGAAAGAAACAAAGGATGTATATATAGCAAAGGATGTGGGATGTATGGGTAAATGCAAGAGAATAGGCGAGACAGAAAACCCAGAGGGTGAGATTGAAAAAAAAAATGCAGATTTGAAAATGAACAGTGTGCTAAAGTCTGAATTAACTGAAGTCCATTTTTAGATCAGAGTGTTGCAGAATATCTAGGAGAAATATTAGATAATTATTTTCGCTGTTTCAACATTGACTTCAGGCAATCCATAACACCTCCTAAGAACTTTAAAAAACATTGTTCAATTTTATTTCTATATTCAAAAGATGCCATAACAACCAAGGCCCCTGAACATTATGCATTATCTACCCACTATCCTTTGTTGACCACTTGGCAGTATAGTTTGGATGTGCCAGCTGTACACAATACTCTGTCGCTTCCAATCTGAGTGCAGCATCTGCAGTATAACTACAGCACAATAAAAGTGTCAGAAAGAAAAATGTAGTAGCAAGGTTTGTCCAAAACAGATCATGGAAAACAGGAAACCAAACCAGATAATATGTCTTTTCCCTTGGTGTTAACAGTTACCAAACACTTCTCCTGACTTATAATAAACTATTGCAAGTTCATTCATACTAGAAATATGTCTTGTCTAAAACACTTCAAGAATTCTAGCATGATATATTTCCAGGCACTATTGTTTTACTGTGATAAAACCTTCACTTTATTTTTTTGATACAATATTGTTGAATTTCCTTCCTTATCATGATTTATTAACAGCCTTGTTTTAAGCTATCCATGTAGTCTGTGAAGGAGTGGGTAACATTTATGAACATCATCTAAACTGCAACCCTACAAAGGACCTTACAGATGTGGCAGGATAGAATGAATCATTTTGGTTGTCACACATTTCACTCTCACAACAGCCTCCACACTATAAGCCCATTGATGTTCAGTCTCTTTATTTTTCTAACTACAAAACCAGTCCTCAAGGACCAAATTGTGAATCTTTCCTCTCCTCATATGAAAAGCTCCTAATTAAGAACAAAGAGCAAGGAACAGTACAGCGCAGGAATAGATCCTTTGGCTCTCCAAGCCCATACTGACCATGATGCCCTAACTAAACTAAAAAAAACTTTCTGCCCTTACCCAGTTCATATCCCTCTATTTTCTCCTTATTCATGATCCCATCAAGATGCTTCTTAAATGTTGCTAATGTGCCTGCTTCCACTACCTCCTGTGGCAGCGCATTCCAGGCATCCACCATTGTCTTTGTGAAAAACTCCCCCTGCACCTCTCTCTTAAACTTTCCCCCTCTCTCATTGCCCTTATAATTGACACTTTCACCCTGAGAAAAAGCCTCCACTCTGTCTGTGTCTCATAATTTTGTAGACCTTAATCAGATCTCCCCTCAACCTCCATCTTTCTGGTGAAAACAATCCCAGTTTATTCAATCTCTCCTCATAGCCAATGCTTCCGACACCAAACAAAATCCTGGTGAACCTTTTTTATACTCTCTGCAAAGTCTCCATGTCTTTCTGGTTGTGTGGTGACCAGAACTGCATGCAATTCCCCTCCTATTGGTCTTTCCCTCAAAATTAAAAACTTTTGTTTGTGCACAGACAGTTTGGGTGGAAGCAGGGAAGAGTGGCATTTGACATTAGACAAATTCTCCTTTCTCTTGTTAATACTAAAGGTCAAGAATCAAAGGAGACACTGTAGTTACTTTCTAACTTTAACAAATTCAATTTGGCATCAAATGCAAATGTTTTTAACTAAAAATAAAGTAATAATTTTTCAAACAACCTTTCTCTTGGGAGAAAAACTCAAGACGAGAGAAAGATTACATTCCTTTTCCTGCAAAGGAGAGTCCTCTCCTCTACCATCTTGTCCATAAGTTGCATGTTGTTCCTCTGAAACTCCTTGCAGAATGGAGGCTTTAATCCAATCTGCTGTTTGATCATCATACGTTACATAAGCAATGAAGGATGTCATCAATTTACAGACTTTGCTGCCTTATCTGTGCAATTCTTAATTGTTCCTCAGCTACTCAAGCTTTCATAAAAGCTCACTTCAGTCTTGCTGACACATGCACTTCTCTCTTCAAACATTCTGGACAATGAGCAAAGTTATGATGTGTGGTCGGCATCTAGACAGGGGTTTCGAGCATTCACCATTCTCCCAAAGTATGCTGCTTGTGGCTGTAGATTCTCAAAGCCATTACATGTGATATACAACAAGCATTTCCACATTTGAACCTCTATACAAGTTCTTCTCATAGATCACAGAATTATCGAATTGTTACAGTGCAGAAGGAGGCCATTTGGCATATTATGTCTGCACTGGTTCTCCAAATAAACAACATGAGTGGGATTTTAGAGCCTCACTCAACCTGAAACATCAAAATCCTGCCTGAGGTCAGTGGACCTTCCCATTGTCTGCCCCTCGCCTGCTCTGATTCCCTTATCGGTAAAATTGCAGTCCATGACTTTGAACCATTTCCCTTCCTATTTGAATGTACTAATGCCTTCTTGAATGCCTCAGTTTAACTTGTCTCCATCATACTTCCAGTTAGTGGGTTCCAGACTGTAAACATTTACTGTGAGAAAAAGTTTTTTCTCACATCAAATTTGCTTCTTTTGCAAATCAGTTTAAATCTGTGCCATTCATTCTTGAGCCTTTTACAGGCAGGAACAGTTTCCCCTATATATTCTGTCCAATTCCCCTCATGATTTTGAACACTACAATCAAATTTTCTCTTAGTTTTCCTCTGTCTAAGGAGGACAGTTCCAACCTCACCAACCTATTGTCCCTTACTTCTCAGTCATGTGATCTGACATCATTGTTACCTCAGCATCATGTGTGCTTCTGATGTTGGTCCTTTACTCAGATTAGTGGAGCGGACACTATGTCAAAAGGTAATCTATTAAAACAATAATGACCAAATAATAAATGTAGATTTATTCACATTCAATCTGGATTCTGTGGCCAGAGGCAACTGCCAAAATCCACTGTTTCCATTTAGTTTAGTAAATAAAGTATTCTTGGCTGGTTTGGCAAGGCTTTTCTCCACTGAAGCCACAAGCTGGATTTTACATTGCACTGGCTTGTTTTGTTGAGTTAAATCCATGCAGATTCTTATGGAGCTCTTTTAGATTTGGGAACATAACCATTCCTGAACGCCATTTTGTTAGCATGGTAACCTGTCAGATAAACCCTTACTGTTGCATCATTTCAATTTCCCCCTTGACCTTGTCTTTGTTTGAGGAAGGGACTTTACTCAGTGTATAGAAGCAAGTTGGTTTAGCATCAGCTCAGGGGTTGTGTGGTACCTGGTCTTTAACTTTCCTAGCCTCATAAACAATTTTGCAATTTCCTTTTGAAATGTGCTGCTGTATATCTCATCAGCAACTTCATTCATTTACTGTTGAGTTGAGAGTACTCATGATTTTGAATGACATAGAGGGGTTTGAGAACTTACTGGTCTTAATATTTCAGCTTTGCCATAACTTTTGACTTTTAAAGTTGTCCCACAAGTACCTTGTAATTTGAGGTTGTAATGTAATCAGTTTGAGCCATTTGACTTCATCTGATAAAACAGAAACCCTTGATTCTGTGTCTAGTTTGTAAATCCTGTGGGGTTCCCATCTACTTTGAGTTTAACGCTCCAATATTTGTTCTTGGTATTATTTACATCCCTCAGGAGGGTTAATTTCTTTGCTTGTGGTTTGACCACTTCTTGGCTGTGTTCCTGTTTTAAAATGTCCTCCCTCTCTTTACAGGTTGTCAGCATTTTCAAGTGACAAATAGTTTTGAAATGGCCTCCCTTTACACAGAGATGGCTCTCTACCCCCAAACCACTCGGATATTCTTCTCACCTATGCATGTTGTTTCTACCACACCAAAAATATTTCAAAATGGTGATTGGTGCACCATTCCTCATTTTAGCAGGCTTAGGCTTAGCGCATTTTCCCTTTTAAGGCCTACAAACTGTGGTGTCACATGTTCTCTCCAATGGGACATCCTTCCCCATGATCAAATACCCAATTCTGATTCCTTTACCTCACAATTCACACTGATTTTTCTCGTGCTTAATCCTTTCTTCCCTGTAAGAGATCTGATCATTTGTCCAGGACACCAACTATGATTTTGTCTTAGCTCACTCTTTAAGATTCCATGATTGCAATTCTCTGACAGACTATGAAGATTGTTGATAATCAAATCAATGGCTTTGCCTGATCTTTGCATTCTTTTATTAAAATTAGCCCTCGCTATAATGAAGTTCTGAAATAGGAATTGGTAACTGGTTTATTCCTTTGGGAGATTGGCATGAAAGATGATGACCCAAAATTGGTCCCCTGAAATGCTGATTTAACAGCTAAAATATACGTGCAATGATGTTGAATATCCCACAACTCCCATCAGTGTTGATAAGAAAAGGTTTGCATCAATATTAATCGGGGGAGACAGTGGTGTAGTGGTGTTGTCATTGGCTAGTAATCCAGAGGCCTAGGGTTCGTATTCCAACATGGCCGATACAGATGTTGAAATTTGATTTCAAAATAAATAAAAACTGGAAATAAAAGTCCACTGATGACCGTGAATTGATTGCTGTATAAGCCTGCTTAGTTCACTAATGCCCTTTCGGGACAGAAATTTGCTGGCCTTCATGTGACTCCAGATCCACAGCAATGTAATTCACTCTTAAATGCCCTTTGAAATGCCCGAGCAAGCCACTCAGTGCAAGCACAATAAATGCTGGCCCAATCAATGGGACTTACACCCAATCAATAAAAAAAATACTGATTTTGTTATATACCGAAGACCTAAATTGTTTTCATAACCTTCACTCACTGGTTTCCCAGAACAAGAAGGTTTTCAACGATGTTGGGTGAGATTCTCTGGGCCTCCCAGCCGCATGTTTCCCGCTGGTGGGAGGTGGCTTGTTGTTTGCTGGCAGCAGGATTCTCTGGAATAGGAATTCCTGTTGATGTCACCCCACGCCACGGGAAACCCGCGAATGGGGTGGTGCTGCTGGCAGGACCAGAGAATCCCACTGGTGTAAATGCTCGGAAAATTCTGGCTGATCTCATATTAGGTTTATTTAGCTGGATGTGGTATAGTAGGGTCAAAATTAAGTTCTGAGAACACACGTGAAGATCTGAAACTGTAGGTTGTTTCATTAAGAAGCTTGTTTGATTTTTCCTTTGGCATCAAAGGCAGTTTGATATTAAATTCTGTGACATGTGGAGACCTTATGAAGAGCGCTTAGTGCCCGACCATGTCACTGATAACTGTGGGGATAAATGTTAATTTAGATGAGTGATCAGAAACATATAATACATCTAACATCCTCTGGATCATTTTAAAATAATAGGTTTGATTGAAAACACTAAGCTGAAGAATTTAGTTAGATTTCTGAGAACAGTAAGGCCTTGCATCTTTGTAATCCATTTGATGGACAGTGCTATAGCTAGGAGTGGCTGGCTGTGGCTCTATAACTCAGCAACCTGCATTGCAATAAATAATCAGTCTCAACCTGAGTCTGAGTCTGTCAGGGATTTGAGGGTAATTAAAGGTTCCATTGTAACAAATAAGCAGGTGAAAAGTATTTTATGACCATTTTATGTCAGTTTTTGGTTGTGGATTAGTGCAGAATTAAGCTTTTTGTTGCTTTTGGCACAGAGAATAAGGAAGTTTATAAATTGTGGTAAATATATTGTTGCTGAAAATCTCTGATCCTATTGTATTACCATATTTGCAACACAGCAAGAAACCTTCAGTCTGTGTTCTTGACATTCAGCTACATTATCTAAACTCATCAAAATCTTGTACACCTCCATCTGATGTTTTTTCAAGCAGCTTTATTCCAGAGAGAACAGCCCAATCTTTGCCAACCTATATGTTTAGCTACATTTCATCACATCCCTCGAACCATTTTGGTAAAAATCTGCATCCGCTCAAGAATCTTCACATTCTGCCCAAAGTGTGGTCACAAGAACTGGATGTCAGAGTCTTGCTATGGCCTAACCAGAGCTTTATAGGAATTCAGCATAACTTCCCTACTTTTGTATTCAATACACCTACCTATGAATACCAAACACAACAGTGTTTTGCAGCATTCTCAGTATTTTGCTTTTATTTTACAAATGTGTGCTGGTTCGTCTTAACTTACTCAAACCTGTCCATAGTTATTAATTTGACTGTTGTTTCAAAAATGTTCCCCAGCACTTTTGCACCAGTTAAACTGACTGGCTTGTCTTAACTAGGAACGTTCTTATAGGTCCCCATATTGGACCTCCCTGATCCTTCTACATTAGGCGTAGACTAAAATCATGAATAGGTCACTGAGACAGTGGGACGGCGGCGTGGGCTCGTTGGGCCGAAGGGCCTGTTTCCCGTGCTGTGTTGTTCTTTGTTCTTTGTTCTTATATTCTATCTTGAACTAGCGAGTCACATTTGTCATTTCCAAACTTCTGGCAGCTCCCCCCATATCTATGGAAGGCTGGAAAATTAGACCAAGCCTTTTGCTATCTCCACTTCCACTTTTTGAAACAACCTGAGATTGATAGTTGATGTTATTCCACCAGTGATGCCTCTCTCTTGATGTCAGGTAATGAAGGGATAAGCAGGAGTTCAACTTGCCCTATCCCCCAGCAGGAATTCCCTGATGGATATTCCCATATCCCACCGGGTGTCCCATTAAAGTTGACCTTCTATCACTTTTTCAATACTAATTCTTCACTTCTGACTCCTAAAGGAAATTTGGAATTGCAGTCTGTGCATTTCCTTTTATTTGTTTAACTCAATGACATTTGTTTTATTCATCTGCCTGATCACATGGCAGTGGGCTGACACATTCCAGTCAGTCACTCCCTGAAACTTGTTGTAGGTACCTGGATATTCAGCAGAAAATGGGACAATCAAGTTCACAGAAGTCTGGAAACTTGAGGGCATGCCCTATACTATAGGATACACGAGTAGCATTGAATGCACATTCCAGAAAGGGAGCATTCTAAACATAATCCAGTGTTGGCATCGCAAGGCAAATGGTCCCCTCACTTGAAAAATGTAAAGAAGATAAGCTGCTGGGACGACAGTGTAAAATTATAACAATATTTTATTTATATGTGGACTTCATTTTAGCAGTGGACTTGCAGGAGGTTGCACTGAATATCCAGCACCTCGTATGTAAGTGCTGTAACCCTCAATGTGAACAAAGAACTCTGCATTGGCACTGGCTCTTTCACAAGGTGAACATTAGAGATGGGTAAATTCAAACAACTCTCTGTGGACAGATTTAATTTTAGTTAATGGCCTTAGGAAGTTCCAGTTCTACAAAAATATTCATAATATATTTATTCAGAGCCTATCCCCAGAGCACTCATTTAACTTAGAAATAATAATTCCTTTCTGTGTTCATATTATATTGCAAAATAAATAATAATTATCTCAAATCTCCATGCAAAATATATTTAAAATTTTGTACAAAGCATGGCACCACATAATTCCTGCAGCATTGCATGTAATACCCCCATGTGATACTTAGAGTCGGATTTTCACTACCAAGGTGGGTAGCTCAGATTGCAAAATTTTCTGATTCAGCAGATTGCCCTTGGTATAAATGCCTCTTTACCCACTATTGTTGGTTTGTGGAGATGCATGCCAGATGGAGTTTGTTTTACTGCCCCTATTCACAAATTGGATGTAGCAAGGATAGCTGAGTACCTTGGCAGATTGGTTAAAAGGCCCGCCAAGGTTTTTGGGACTTTGTCCCTGTTGTTTGGATATGCTTGAAGCCCTCTAATCCTCACGCCTCACACTCCATCAGGCCCACACACTCCCCAAGTCATCTTTAAGCCCTCACATCAACTCAATGTAATTTTATGCATCCCAACTCACCCCTATGATCTCTTATAGTCCATTGCCAACTCAATGCCCATCACCACAAGGATTGAGTTGATTGAGTGCTGACTGTGAGGAAACCAACAAAAGGGAAATATCTACTTTAACTTACCCTCACCAATCTATCAGTCACAGATAGACACAGTCCTTGTGAAGATGAGCATACCATCCATTGTGTTGTGTGGCATCGCTGCTATGCTAAATGAGATGGATTCAGAACAGATCTAGCAGCTTAAAGTGGCACAGTGGTTAGTACTGCTGCCTCACTGCGCCAGGGATTGTGTTCAATTCTGGTCTTGAGTGAGTGTGTGGAGTTTTCACATTCTGTTCATGTCTGCATGGGTTGCATAGATTGAGATAGTTGTATGGGGATGCAGTTTAAATATAGTGCCTGGCAGGAGAAAACTCTGAGATCACCCAGGCAAATCATAGGCCATCTGTCAGTGATCCGCCATGTTTGCTGTGCATGCATAATTAATAAGCTGAGGAACGGATGGTGTGGTGAGAAACCACCATTGTGAACAGCAGGAAAAATGCTCATTTTCACACCCGCTACCACACTTTGTGCAATTGAGAGAAAATCATGCCCTAGTGTTAATTTGCTTTGTTTCATATACAATAAAGTTTGCTTTAGTTAAAAAAAATCATCTAGCACAGTTCTGTCAGTGAATTGCTGAGTATTCAAATTCCTTCTATAAAAATGAATTGCCGTCGATAATATTGTGCATAAGAACACAGGAATTAGGAGCAGAAGTAGGTAAATTCAACCCTTCGAGCCTGCTCCACCATTCAATCAGATCATGCCTGGTCTCTCCCTAATCTCAAATCCACCTCCCCATCTGTTCCCCATATCCCTTTATCCCTTTTTTTAATTAGAAGTATATCTATCTTCTTCTTGAAACCATTCAATGATTCAGTCTCCACTGTGATAGGGGGCAGCGAATTCCACAAATTCACCACTCTCCGTGAGAAGCTCTTCCCCCTCATTTCAGTTTTATATCTACTGCTTCTCAACCTATACCTGTGATATGGTTTATTTTGTGAATTTAAGTTCCTGAAGACCTGCATCTGTTGAATTTAAGGTGATTAATCTGTCACTTTGTCAGCGGAGGGAATATTCATTGGTAATGTTTATTCATCTCCATGAGTGCATAAAGGGTTTGTAATGATGTCTCAGTGGTGGAGGTTGGCTATAAGGGGCCTTGGGCTGCCCTGAACCAGTTTAACAAGGACCAATCTCACTATGGTAGCTCAAAGGCTGACATTCAAGAGACAGGATTCGTCACAAAGAACTTTGATAGTGATATACCATGTTTCCCATTCCTTAATCTAAATGATGACTGCTGGTTGATGTTGCTGAGTGAAGCTGTTCCATATGGGACATCAAGATGGAATGTGGGTAGCAGGCAGGTTTAACAGGCCTTCATGGAGTGGTAAGTGATGTGTAGCACAGATGGTTTCAACCAATCCATGGGATGTTGTCAGTTGATTGATGTACAGAGGAGGGATATTTGTGAGGACTGGAAGCCAGAGGAGGGTTGTTAAGCAGAGGATTCCAGATATGCCACACATTGTTGCATTCAATGAGTGTCAGCAAGAAGTGTGTGTGATGATCTTTGTAACATACCATTCCTCGACTTCAAAATCAAGCACCCACAGTATTAGAACACATTCTACCTACCTACAATCTTAATCAATTCTGTATTATCTTCTCCTTCATTATCAACTTTAAAATTAAGTAAGACAATAATTCATCATGTTAGACAATGTATCATTGAATACAAGAGATCTATCTTGCATCTCTATAATGTGCATTAATACATCCCAAATATCCCAAAGGCTGATGAATAGTATCAAGCAGCACGTTTCTTCTGCTGTTCACAATGGGCAAAGTATAGACCGTACCCTGTGCTTCAGAAATGCAAAACAGTGTTCAACATTACACATGATTCCATGATTGGACAACATTTGCTAAATAATCCTCAGGTTGCTAAAAATTATGCTGACAACTAATTTGAGATTGTCAGCCAGGCTCACATTAGGCCATTCACATATGTTGGAAGCTACAAATATTAATACACAGGGCCCTGTTCTTTACAAACAGAAAGAATATGTACACATCTGCACATGTTTTCTTTTAATTAATTCGTGGAATGGTGTCGCTGGCTGGCCAGCATTTATTGCCCATTCCTGGTTGCCCTTGAAACTGAATAACTTGCTAGACTGTTTCAAAGGACAGTTGAGAGTCAACCATTTTGCTGTGGCTCTGGAGTCACATGTAGGCCAGACCAGGTAAAGATTTCATTCCCTAAGGAATATTAGTGAACCTGTTGGGTTTTTCCCAGAATTGGCAATAATTCCATGGTCACACGTAGATTCTTAATTCCAGATAACTTTTTTTTATTGAATTTAAATTCCACCATCTACCTTGGTGGGATTCAAACACATTCCCTAGAACATTAGTTGAGTTTCTGGATTAATAGCGATAATACCACAAAGCCATCACTTCTCCCATTTCAGCTTAATAAAATAAATGAAAGCCATTCACTGATTCATTCCACAGAGCAATGAATTGGCCAATCAGAGTCAGGCTGCCTAGTTTCAAGCAATACTTGACAGTTAATTGTCAGTCATCATCAACTAGTGCATTCTCCATGCAATGCCTCTACCAATCAGAATCCATTTTCCAATCTATCAACGTTATCTTCTCATACAGTACAAAGGTTGTTGTTTCCCTGACATTGGTATTCCTGCGATAGCTCTAATGAGTGCAAGGCGAAAAGCTTTGACAAAATGCCTTTTTTTCGACAATACTCAAATTATAAATCTGGAAAAAGATTTTGCAATAACGGGCAGCCATATTATGTAGCTCCATTACATTTTGCTTGGACCGAGGATCATAAAGCAATTTCTTCTTTGGTGCAGAATTGCCACAAGTAAGTCAAAAATTAAAATCAGCCTCATTGTTTCAATACAATCAATTGTACCTTCTATAGAAAATCTAAAAATAAACATATGTTATGCCTTGTAAAATGCTTTTTTGATTGATCTTTTTGTTCAGAATGTGTGCACAATTGCCTGATTAAAATCAATTCACATTTAGAGTATTTTACGCTTTATTGCCCTCTAATAATAAGAACATGAATAGAAGATTTACTGTTAAAAAAGAAGGAAGGGTAACAGAAAAAGCAATTAGGTTTACATTAATTTCACTCAAATGATCTTCCTTTAAAATGACTTTTCATCTATTCAAGAAGTATCTATTCTTTGTCAGGCCTATTCACTCCTTAAATGCTTCATCTCAGTGAAGCAGATAGACCAATTATATTTTACCCTCAAATATTTTGATTTTCACACATTGAACAGCGAGCGAAAGAAGCCAAATGGCTTCAAAGTGAACTGGAGCATTTCTTTAAATAACACCAAACAAAAACACGTAATGTTATTCTGACAAAATCCGCAAATGATCATACACGCAGAATAAATGTTGGTTCCAAAGGGTAAAAAAAATTTCTTAAGCACCATCTGGCAACTGCAATTGTATAACTGCAAAAATGTAATTGTCTCAGTTTATGACATGCAAAAGTTGGAGTCGAGCGTTCGGCTGCTGACAGCTAATCCTCATCACACAATGTTGAAGAAGGGGCCAAAGTTCATTTTTTTCTTACTCTATTCTTCTCTGGGTAAAATGAACTCGGAGCAGTCTGAGTCTGCACACTGAAGCATAACGTATTGCTTGTAAGAGAGAAAGGTGAATATTAGGTCATTGACAGTTAGTTGGGAAGTGAATTTAGGCTAGAAAATGGAAGAACTATGTCTTGTATTACTTTACGACATGAGGATAGTCGGATATGATGCACTTCTACAGAAAATTGCATTATGTTTGTTTCCATATTTTCTAGAATAAAAGGCTTTCTATCACCTTGCTTCACTGTTCATCAGTTCAACTTATAAAAAATGGGAGAATGTAAATAGTGGTACAAGCAAAAGGATAGTGTCTATTTATATACTTCCAGGGTCATGTCTTTGTTTAATTAGATATCGAACAATACATAAACCCTCCAGATTATAGGATGCTACGTCCTCTTATATCAATAACTTGTAACACTGAATATAAGAACATCTCATACAGACCTGTGTACTTTATAGTATCACTGGTTTTATCAAGCATTTCTGACTGCCGTAGATATACAAGGGAATTTTCCCATCCCGTCTACCATGGGAATCGCAATGGGCATGGGGCAAACCATGCAAAGGTCTGTTGACCAGGTCTGTTGACTGAGTGGGATTTTCCAGTTTTGGGGCAAGCACAGCTAGAAAATATTGCCCATAGTCTCAATTTTCTTTATCATTTCTAATCTTAAATATCATGACCACTGATTCATCACACACATTTCACAAGAACGAGGTTCCTTTTTGGCACAAGAGTAAAGCACTGACCTAAGGAGATCTTCTAGAAGAGAAGCAATGGTTATTTGATGTCAAAATTTGAAATGGTTATACCGTAACTCCTTAAGACCATGAGATATCGGAGCAGAATTAGACCATTCAGCCCATCGAGTCTGCTCCACAGTGGATCATGGCTGATTTGTTTCTCAACCCTATTCACCCACCTTTTCCCTGTAATCTTTGATCCCCTGACCAAACAAGAACCTATCTGTCTCTGCCTTAAATACACTCAATGACCTGGCCTCCACAGCCTTCTGTGGTAATGAATTCCAAAGATTTATCACCCTTTGGCTGAAGAAATTTCTCCTCATCTTGGTTCTAAAGGGCCACCCACTTACTCTGAACTGTGCTCTTGGGTCCCAGTCTCTCCTACTAATGGAAACTCAGTCAATTTTGCTTCACTTAAGCTATCTGCTCAGTTAAATCTGATTTAATGTTCAGTAATAGTATAGATTCTGAAAATCAGAATGTATAAAAATGTTAGAAATTATTACTGCACGTTTGTACCTTTCTATCATTGCTTACTAAAAGTAATTATTTTAATTTTTATTATTTTTAATTTTAAAAGCTATATGTTAAAAAATAATGGGCTATTATTTTTAGTAGGAATGGATCTGATTGTATCTGCCATTAGTTATGTATGACTTTGCCTTGTTAAACTTGAGGATATTTTGCAACACAAGTTGCTGGAAATGCCAGTTGAAAAGAGCTTATTTGAAGAGGGCAAGCAACTGTGTATCACCATTAAAGTTTTTTTTGTTAGTGTCACAAATAGGCTTACATTAACAAGTTACTCTGAAAAACCCTAGTTGCCACACTCCTGTACCGGTTCGGGTAAGCTGAGGGGGAATTTAGTTTGAGCAATGCACCTAACTAACATATCCTTTTGACTGTGGGAGAAAACCAGAGCATCTGAAGGAAACCCACATAGACGCAGGGAGAAGGCACAGACAGTGACCCAAGCTGGGAATCAAACCCGGGTCCCTGGCGACTACTATATCACCATGCATTATCAAATAGCTAGAAGGGCTGTGAAATAAACAGCACAGTGACTGACAAAAAACTGAATATCAGAATAGGTCAGTGCAATATTTAGTCAGATACAGAAAGAGAAATAAAGAGATGTAAATAAGTATTGTATCAGGAGAGATTAAAATAAAGAATAGAAGGAAAAGTAAAAATAAAGTTAATTTTAAATGTCATATTTTTAAGATATCCAACAAAAATTAAAACCTGCTGCAATGAGTTAATTTTTCAATGTCAAGGAGCTTCACTGGCACTAATTAACACTCAACACCTCATTGAAAGAACCTCTGACAGCTAATCCAGGCTAAATTAAATATGTGTGAACCTTAAATGTTTCCAGGATAGAGTTCTTGCATCACTTAGGACCAGCTCCAACTTGCTGTGGTGATGTCAGGGAATGTACCATTGGTGTGTTTTCAGGGGTATTCAGATGCCCAGAGAGACGTAGGCAGCCTGGAGAAGCTGCTTTGTCCTGGATGATGTTCAGCTCCATGAATATTGTTGGAGCTATACTCATCCAGGCAAGTGGATATTATTCTAGTCAATTTAGTCATCTGGACTCGAAACATTTTCTTTCTTTTCTCTCCTTACGGATGCTGCCAGACCTGCTGTGATTTCCCAGCATTTTTGCTCTTGAAATTTAAGGATAATATGCAAAATACCAAGTTGTTTGTTAATGGGGGACTTATAATGCATAAATTAAAGCAGACTGTGATTAAGAAGATTAAACACTTCTAAGGTGGTTTATTGCTTAAGAGGCACTTTGACATCCTGAAGCTCAACAACATGCGATAGTAAAGCAAGTTTTTCCTCCTCTATTCCTTCCAGTTATTTGACATGCATTTCCATGTGTATCTTTCAAACACAGCTAAATAAAGCAACTGGATTGGTTCAAAGGGGAAGCTCTGTTAACCTGACAGTTTGTAATGGTTTGAGGATGCTGAGACAACTAAACATTGAAGCATTTTTTTTTAGTGTATACTGTAGCCGCCATAAGAAAAGTCAACATTTCTTCTTGCGATTTTCAATTATTGCTGCAGTTGAGGTAATATAGGAGCACATGACCCTTCTTGACTTGAACTGAGGATGGGTAGCGTCTACTTCCCACTTTAACAAAGTGGAATATTTTTCATTCGCCAGTTACTGACATCTCATTTTGTGCAGCATGTTAAGTAGGTAAATATGAACTTAAAATAATAAGCATACGGTAGAGAATGAAACTAACAACACTGGAATCTGAAAATAATACAGATTTTGTACCTCTTCATTTCTCACTAGCAATCCATCATAGTGAGTGTGCTCCAGAATTAAATTGCTGTTATTTTCACAGCATGGGAGCTTGTGTTCGATGTGTGGCTATGCACCACTTTAAAACTCTCAGGAAAACTCTTCACTGATGTGGTGAAAGCTGCAGTCAGTTTTCTGATATTGCTGAACAATACTTTCAACGTTATTGACAAATAATCACAAGCTGAAGACTGTTGAAGTGATCCAGTTTGAAACAATGAAATGCTAGGCCATCATGACTCTTCAGCCAAACGCGATTATTGTTTCTCTGATATAATTAATAATGGATTTTGTATGTTTATCTTGCTTTTGAAATAGCCAACAAATAGCAATTAAAAACTACAGGGTGAATATATTGATTACACCAGCAGATGAGGACATCATATTCTCATTGTCTTTTGAAGATAGGACCCACCTTCCAACATTTTAAAAACATATTTACAAGGCCGAGCTTTATTAGCTCATTGATTGAATAATTTTGTGTAATTTGCTGAAGCAGCTTGAAACCCAAGTTGTCTCCATAGCAATGCTATCCACATGACATCATCCACAGCGCCAATAAAAAGAAAAGAACAGAATTTATATAATGCCGTTTGCATCTTTTGGGCCATTCCAGAGTGCTTCACAACCAATGAACCATTTTGTTGTACTGTTGTTATGTAGACAAATGTAGCTGGAAGTTTGTACGCTGTAAGATCCCACAACATACACAATTAATGAAAGCGGCTAATCCGATCTGTCCCATATAGTTCCATTACACGTTCACAATGCTCCCCACTTGTCAGCAGCCAGGAATTGTCCTGAGAGATCTAAAAAAATAATAGGCCGATTTGCAGAAGAAACAAACCCTGTAAAATTCTTCTCCTACAGCTGATCAAAACGAGTTTCAGGTCTGATAGTCACAATGAGACAAATTGTCCGACATCCCATTTACCTCTTGTTCTCAGTGATATTATCCACTGCCAAGAACTTGTCAAGATCCCTTCTGAACTGAATGTGCAGGCAATGTTGTTTCAGAGATTGATGATGCACTAAGAAAAGAGAATGCTCACGGCATCTAAGCTAGTCCATTACTTAGGACATGTTCCTTGTTAACCCTGACCTACCTCCTTCAAAAATCTAACCCACATGGAACGAGAACGCCCTTCATTAATTTAAATATCTCAATCAAGTCTCCTCAAAGTCCACATATGCCCAGGGAGAAAAAAAGCCGGTTTTCAAATCCTGTTGTGTTAAGTAAGGAGTTTGGAATTGTGTACTAATCTAATGATATGGCTCAGCAGCAGCACTCCTGTTTCAGTCAGGACTTATTGACCATGGAAGGAATGTTCATTATGTGGTCAAACAGGTTGATCACCACCTGCTAATGCTTCAGCATGCCCATGTCAGGTGGCAAGAATAGAAGAGATTCCTGATCAGCCATGCTTGGTGTGGAGTGGTGCTTTGCAAGCTAACACCATGGGCAGAATTTTCCCGTCATGTGTGCCACGGGAATTGTAGTGGATGGGATGGGACCAAGCGAAGATCTATTGATCTTAGGCGGGTCTAGGGGCGAGCATGGCTGGAAACTTCCACTTGAGTTTTCCTCTCTATCCCTTGGAGACTGTGGCTAGTTACAGATGGACAGACAAACTTGGTGGTCCTCCTCCAAACCTTTTCCAGGACCTCTTTATCACGCAGAGCATAAAACTGGATACAGAATTCTAGATCAGGCCAAACCAAAGCTTTACACAAACACACAATGCTGCTTTTTATTTTATATTGCATTGACCATTAAATAGAAACATACATAGAAAATAGAAGCAGGAGTAGGTCATTGGGCCCTTCAAGCCTGCTCCACCATTCATTGTGATCATGGCTGATCATCAAATTCAATAACTTGATCCCTCCCTTCCCCCCATATCCCTTCATCCCCAGTAGCTAACTCAAATTCCTTCTTGAAATCATACAACGTTTTGGCCTCAACTGTTTTCTGTGGTAATGAATTCCACACATTCACCACTCTCTGGGTGAAGAAGTTTCACCTCTCTTTAGTCCTAAAAGGTTTACTCCTTTTCCTCAAACAATGACCCCTAGTTCTGGACTCCCTCACCATCGGGAATATTTCTTTTAAATCTACGCTGTCCAATTCTGTTAGAATTTTATATGTTTCTATGTGATCCCCTTTCACTCTTCCAAATTCCAATGAATATAATCCTAACTGACTTGGTCTCTCCTCATGTGACACTCCTTGTCATTAAAATAGATTTAAGGAGAATGGGGGTGATTCTCCGGCCCACTGAGCTAAAACATTAGCACAGCCGACCGGAAGAATCACGTGGCGGCCAATGCGTGGGATTCCTGCGAACGTTCGCACCGCGTTTGCGTTTCCCAGGCCTAGATTTTCAGCGGCATCTGCATGTGCTGGAAATCGGCTGGGAAGTGGGGCTAGCATTTAAATAGTATTTAAATGGTATTAGCGGGTCTGGAACTGAGTAATTAACTCCAGCGGGGTTCAGATTAGCTCCCCACTAGCGGGATGACCCTGCTGGAGTGAAGGGGGGCAATTGGGGCCTCCCTGGCATTTGGGATGTGGGAGTGGTGCCCCCTGGGCATAGGTACCCTGGCAGTGCCCAAGGGAGGCGGGGTTTGGGACTGGTCTCTGAATGGTTGGAAGGGCCACGATTGGAGCATGGGGGGTTGGGGGCAGTGCTGTGGGCGTCCTGGGCTGGCCAGTGATTGAGCTGGCCAGCAAAGAGGGAGGCTGACAGTTCATGGCCACTGCGCATGTGTAGAGGCCTGGAACTCTCAGCCTCCGGGGTGGGAATAGGCTCCACTCCTGAAATCTAATGATATTTACACTGGTGGCTGTGCATTGCACAGAATGTAGGAGATTCTAGTGTGAACTCCCACTGAAAAAACAGCATAATTTTCTCCAGTTTTCCCACGATTTCAACACTTAGAACCTTTTTTGGGAGAATCCTGGCCAACAGTTCTGACACCAAACCTATACATTTCCATATGTAAATTATACACAGTAATAACCATTAATGATAACACTTTGCCTATGAGTTTGCAATCAAATCCTTATTCAACACAGGATCTGTTCTCCAACTTAAGAGAATTTTACACTAATAATTACCCTGTTGTTTGACAATTTGGCAAAGGTTTTTTGAAAATCTTGTATAAATGGGTCACATATCAAATCATTCACACTTTACCGACTTTTCCAAAACGTCAATCAGATTAGTGAGATGTGATCCATCTTTTTTTTTACCAGAAGACAGGTTGAGAGTCTCTATACCAAACCTTCCTCAGTCCAGGTGGTTGTAAAGGTATCACCAATGATCCCTTTGGGCAATGTGCTTGTAACTGAAGTCAAGCTCATGGGCCTGCAATTATTCTGACTGGTTGCTGTTTTTAGTATAAGAACAACATGAGCTTTCTGGGAACAATTCAACCCCTAGTGAGATGTTAAATATATAAGCAGGAAGCTTAATGGACACAGCATCTTCAGTTTTGAATACCCTTGGCTGGTTTGGATTAGGCCAATCCAATCTGATTTGAGATAATTTATTCTTTCAGTGAAGCTTGCTAGCCTCAGAGGCAGGAGGTTTTTCAGGTAGCTTCTGCGCACAGCAACAGAGGTGATGGGCTAGGCTGGAGGTGGACAAATGTGTTGTTTGTTGATAACTTTTTAAGTACACTGACTTGGGAATTCAGGAGAGGGGAGCAGCTGCTGCTTTTTATACCTTTCTTCAATCTCCAGAAGCCAGTGAATATTCAAGGTTTTAAGTAGGTGAGCAGATCAAGGCTGATGCCACCACGAGGCAGGGGCCGAATGTTCACTGAGGGCAGCATATATCCCCATGCTGTCCTTGCTGCAGGTAGGTCATAGGCTGGTGAGTTTTTAAGATTTTATCCCTTTAAAAGGTGGAATTTCAGAGATCGACGTATCACAATAAACTTAGCGCACAACTGGTTAACGTACTTGGTGTAACTGCAAACAGCAGTTGATACGTATTTCTCAACATGAAACCTAACTAGTTAATTACATTATGATAAATATAGCTGGTAAGTGATGTGTCACACTGTAGCATGAGGGAGATAGTGATTGATGGCAATTGTATCAACAGTAAGTGTCTGCAGCTCGAGGATCTTTGGCTCCAAGCTGATGAGCTGGAGTCTGAGCTCAGACACTATGATGCATCAGGGAGGAGGGTATTTCCCTAGGCACTTTGTTCCATGGGACACTGACACCCATTAGATTAAGTATTTCAGTTGTCCATGGTCAGGGGCCATTCACTTGCATCCAGAAGGTAGCAATGACTTTGCCATTTTCCAATAGATTTGAGATTCTTGCAACTTGTTTATACATCAGCAGGAACTGCAGGGAGGATGAACAAATAGACCATAGCACTGTGATACAGGCAGCCATTTAAGAGGAGGGATTAAAAAGAAATATAATAGGGGATAGTATAGTTAGGGACACAGACTTTATTCTGTGCAGACAAGATCATAGATTCCCAAATCTATTTGATCAGGTGCCACAAAAATGATTAATAAAGATAAGGGGCTTTGGAGTTGGGGTGATTTATTAGCATGGTTAGAGAATTGGTTACTGGACAGGAAACAAAGAGTAAGAATAAACAAGGCATTTTCAACTTGGCAGGCTGTATCTTGCAGAGTGCTGCAAGGATCAGTGATGGATCCATAGTTAATTACAACTGTGTTAACAATTAGGATGAAAAAAGTGAAAGTATTGTTTCTAAGTCTGGGATTTTCCGTTCCCATTCACAATGGAAAATATTGGGAGAGGTTAAAAATTATAGCTGGAATTTTTTTCAATTCATTGGACATGGGCATCGCTGGCTGACCAGCATTTATTGCCCATCCCTCATTGCCCAAGGGCAGTTCAGAGTCAACGACATCGCTGTGGCTCAGGAGTCACATGTAGAGCAGACCAGGTAAGGACGGCAGATTTCCTTTCCTAAAGGATATTAGTGAAACAGATGGGTTTTTCCAACAATCAACATTTTCTGGCCTCGCTCTCACTGTGATGTAGCTGTAAAATTCTCCCCAGTGTGCCTGGTAGTGTGGCGAGCCTCTCCCAAGCCCATTGACTTTGACAGGACTGGAAAATCCTGCCTGTGGGAGGGACTGTAAAATTCCACCCATTGTATTCACCATGGAACGCATATTTACAGTAAGATCTTGTTATCCATACTGCATTATTTATAACAAAAGTTAGTTACATATGCATGACATATTGTTAAAGATAGGGCCAAATTGATTTCCTAAGTATTTGCTTCGATCGAGTATTTGCTTAGATTAGATTTGATTCTTTGTTACTGTGTACAAGTACCTGAGCTGCCTGTGAGAAAAAAATATTGTGGTAAATATTAAACTGTAGATAATTATTCTCAATAGAACACTGATTTTGCTTTTGAGTAAAGAAAAAAGTGAAGCAGATGATTGCTACTTTTTACATTTGTCGATTGGCATGATATAATGAAGATAATATGATACACCTGCAATTGTCTTTCCTTTTGGAATAATACATGACAATGTCTATAGTTTAAATGTGGCGGCCAGTTGAATTGCATTAGTCTTCTCCAAGGTCTTCCTTTGTTGAACTGCCGCTTGCTAACGATGACCCTGAACACATCAATGCAATTACACTGGATACACTGTTTTCCGGTCGCCATAGCAATAAGCCTAGCAACCAGGTTTATTTTTGTAGTTTCAGAGTGAAAGCATACATTTGTGAAAGCTTAATTTGGTTTACTGACCAAATATATGAGGGTGAGAATGGAATAGGATCAGAGATTCTGTAGCTCATAGAGGAAAGTTCGTTTATATGTTTTTACTGTGGATCTTAGGTGCCAACAATGATTGCAATTTTTACCCATCAATAAACAAAAATGTTTGCTCAAAAATCTCATACTTTTCCCTATTCTATAGTGACAGTAATAAGTAGGCATAATTCAGGACTAGGGCACATGCCAGTAATTCAGGAAGAAGAATCTGCAAATCATCACTTGATTAAATGATTCATGTTATTGATTCATGATTAATATTACCATAATATTATCTTTAAAGACATTACAGCCTCGTTCTTGTCTCAAAATCTTATAGAACATAGCTCCACATTTCATATGACATCAAAATATACAAGTTTGTTGTTATCACACTGTGGCAATAATAAGCTACATTGTTGTATGGATCAATATAGATTCACTATTTGATTGAGTAGATTTAGGGGGTGAGATTTTCTTGTCCTGTCCGCTGCAGAAAGTGTAACAGGCGGGTTAGAAAATTCAACAGACCATTTAAAGGTCCATTGATTTCAGATGGTAATTTCCAGTCTTGGGGTGCATGTGATCGGAAAATCCCACCCATGAAGTCGAAATCATGAGTAATTTTCTCTCTTTCATTCCTTACCTAAATTCTATATGGATTATTGGTATTTTCTTCATTAAGAGCTAGGAACTAATTGTATGCCGATGTACACCCAGGGTGCCAAATTTACTGCTGTACTGTAGCCAGGTTCCAAGAAACAATGTATCAATCCACTAGTCACATGGAAAGCAGCAAAGTATAATTGGCCTGTCGTCTGTTCTTGATATAATAGATCCGCTTTGTTGATTGGACACCAGTAATGTTAACTACCAGTTTGTAAAATGCGTGCATTGCTACAGTACTTTCATGACTTCAGTATGCCCAAAACTGTTTTATAACCGAAGTACTACTTTCAAAATAAAAGCAAATTACTATGGATGCTGGAATTTGGAACCAAAAGAGAAAATGCTGGAAAATCTCAGTAGGTCTGGCAGTATCTATAATGAGAGAAAAGAGCTGACGTTTCGAGTCCAGGTGACCCTTTGTCAAAGCTAAAAGGCATAGAAATTGGGAGATGTTTATACTGCAGGATGAAGGAATGCCACAGAAGCAGGGGAAAAGACTTTTAATGGCTGCCCACAGAGAGAATAAAGGGTGTGAATGGCCAAACGGCAGAGAAAAACAAAATGAAGATCTTGGGGAAGAGAGGGAATGGATGGGACAGAGGTATGATTTAGAAAAGGAGAAGCAAAGGGGGAGAAAAGGTAAAGGAAGGGAAATAAAGCAGGGGGAAAGATTGGGGGGGGGAAGTAAAAGACAATAAAGAAATAAAAGAAATAGTAAAAAATTGAAATAGATTGAAAACAAAGGGGTTGTGGTGGGGTAGAGCAAATCACCTGAAGTTGTTGAATTCACTGTTGAGACCAGATGGCTGTAAAGTACCTAGCTGGAAGGTGAGAAGCTGTTCCTCCAGTTTGCGTTGAGCTTTCTGGAACATTGCAGCAAGCCAAGGACAGACATGTGGGTATGGGAGCAGGATCGTGTGTTAAAATGGCAAGCAACTGGAAGATCAGGGTCCTGATTGTGCACAGACCGAAGGTGCTCATCAATGCGATCTCCCAGTCTAAGCTTAGCCTATCTGATATAGGGGAGACCACATTGGGAGCAGCAAATACATACTACTTTTAAAATGTGGTCACTATTTTAATACAGGAATCAAAACAGTCAGGTTACACACAGCAATTCACAAAAGCAGTAATGTGATAATGACAAGATGCTCTGGTTTTCTGAAGTTGACTTGGACAGCACCAGTGAGAAGTCACCTGTCTTTCTTCAAAACAGTGTCACGTGATTTTTTTTATATTCACCTCAGAGAAGCAGACACATTTGGCTTAACATTTCATTCAGGAGGTGGAGCTGAAATGCCACCTTAAGAGTTTCATGCTCAAGTCTCAGAAATGGGACTTAACTCACAACCTTCTGACACGGAGACAAGAGTGTTACCAGTTCAACCACAGCTAACACTTAATTGTAAATATTAATTTTTGATTTGATTCTTCAATTTGATCAGAAATGTTGTAAGATCTGCCAAATTTGTCACTGCAAGTTTATACTCTGCTAATCTTGGTAATTGAATAATGCAATATCAAAAATCACATCTGGACTACTTGTACAAAATTTAATACCTCCTTTTGAACATTCCTGTCGGGATGGTACCATAGCACTCTTTATAACCCTTTACAGCTTTAGTACATAGATGTGTAAAAATATATATACTGTTAAGTGTTTCAATGGGTATTCAAAAAAAACTGGGATATATTAAAAGTATTTTAATCTATTTGAGACAATTATCAATGTTCATAAATCATTCAAAGTATACACTTTAAGTTTATGACTTCAGAACCAATGGTTAAATTTAAATTTCAAACTCTCTATGGGCAGCTCATTATTCTAACTATGTCATATAGAAAGGTTTTGCATATAGTACACGCTACCTACTTCCAAGAAATAGGATTTAATTATTTCTCTTGTTCTGCTATTTCTGTTATACCTGTATCATGTCATGTTTAAAACAGACTCACCCATGTAGCCACTTATCTATGACTGAGCCTCTTAGTTTTCACCTGAGGGTCATGCATTTTATCAGCCTCCTAGTTGTCCGTGCTGAATTCCTGGTGTCGGAAGTAGTTTTCATTTATTTAAGTACTTAAAAAGCACATAAACACTTTGGGTCCTATTTTACCATTTTGATTGTAAGTGCTGGATGGACTTGAAACCGGGAGTGTTTCAGATCCAATTTTTAGACCTGTTCTCAGGCACCCCCATACGTACTCTGCCTGCAAAAATATCTGCGAATCCAAATCGCACTGCAGAAGCCTGTAGGCGTGGCTTAACATGCCCAAACCTCTGAAGCTCCAACCGGCGCCTCTACTGCACATGCGCAGAAAAGAATGATAGGATGCTGCTCGCCTGCCACATCCGTCCTGGGTCGTATGATGCTTCCCCCTGTCTCCCACAGACATTGCCCCAATCCTCCAACATTACTGACCCCCTTGTTCCCCATCTCACCCCTAACCATCCAGACTGATTGCAGGCCCCCCTCCCTCTCTCTACCGATCTCAGGCAGAGTGGCAGTGGACCCCCCTTCCCCTCCACTGATCGCAGGCAGAGTGGCAACTGACCCCTTTTCCCCCCCCCCCCACCCATCTCAAACAAGTGGCAATGGATTCAACTTCTCCCCACACCGATCTTAAGCAGACAGCCATCCGTTGCTCAGCACTTACCTCTTCACTAACTGGAGCGCCCAATTGGACTTCTACGGAACATGTCTGTTTCCCAGTGATTCTGGATGGGCGAACACAGCAGTAAAAGAGGATGTGCTGATAAAGTTGGGCAAAAAGCCCATTAGCCCATAAATGTGTGTAAATGCACTTAAATGGCAGTTGTGCCTGTTTTGGGCACGATCCCGATCAGGGCCATTTTTGGGCCTTGGTAGAGGGAATTGGCCTGGAGGCGGGTGTGGATTGTGCTACTCATCTCACACCCAACTTTACCAAGTTTTTGTGCCCAAAAATGGGTACAACATGATGGTAAAATCAGGTCCTTTGAGTATGTGCAAATATTAATCAGCTTACAAGTTGGTTTAATGGATTTTCAAAATGCAGATACACAACCCTTAAAGAGGTTTCTGCTATGGTAAAGTTTAGGGGTTTGAGGTACAAAATCCTTCCAATAAAAAAAACTCTTAGGGAGTAAATTTTTAATTTTTAACACTCAGGTCCTCAGTTGTGCATGACCTACCAAGTATTAATACCTAGTATTTATGAATTTACTGAGCAAGCATTTAACAATACTAAACAAGAAGCACTGAAGGTAACATAAAAGTTTCTCATCTCAAGATCCCAGGAACTCTTGATATTGTCAGATGGATGATGGGCACTATTCTTCCATCCCACGCACTATGCGAATTGTGGCAGAGATTAAGGACCATGAAAAGATCCGTTGAACCCAAGCTAGATTTTCCAGCACTGAGGTGAGCATGGCCAGAAAATCCCACCCAAAGTCTCCTTCCTTTGTCTTTGAAGTGATATTGAACTATGTCCGGAGAGTCAGACGCGTAGACATGGTATCATTATCCCAACTTATGTCGTGATTTCTAAACTTTTATTTCTCAGGTTCCCATTATTCAGCTCTTCCTTTATTAGAAATGATCCAAATTTACTCCTTTTGGCTATTAAATGCACATCATCTCATGACATTCAGCCTTTGCAGCCCCTGTTTTCTTGGTTATAAACTGAGTCACAGCTCTATTTCTAACTTCTTTAAAAGTTTACACCCCATCATAATCAAATGTACATTTCTTCCAAATACAGAGAAGCCATAAATAAAGTCACATTCTCTTATCTCCATACAGTTACCCAAATCTCACATTAAAGCTATTAAAATCAACAGCTAAGACCAATCCCATGATAATATCAGAGAACAGAGGTTTCCGCTCAGGTACAGATCAATTGAAGCAATAAATAGTTTGTTTAAACATAGTATCATCTTAAGTTCAGGCTGCTCTTAGCCATTCCTTCTCACTATTCTTTAAAAAACCACCTGATTGTATTGTGACATTTAAGAAAACATAGGCTGAAATTTTACTGGCATGCCCATCCCAGAATTATGATGGGTGAGGCTTGCAGAACGGAATTGTCCATTGGCCTTGTATTTTATGAGCCTTGTCCAAGGAGGTCATAAAATACCAGCCATTCAGTTGTTTCAACTCAAGAATCAAAGGAACGCTACCATAAAACAAAATTGTTTTTTTCACAAACAACTGCTTTCTGTTCCCAATCAACTTGACTTCTAATTGTCTAACATAAATTTAAACTGATCCTTTTTTAAAAGTGGTTAAGGAATAAATTCCAAAGATGTTGCAGTTCTTTTAAATTAATTGAATTATCAAAATCATTCACTTTCACTAACCACACTTGTTGAAGCATTTTTCGGAGGCTAAGCATTAAGCTGGCTCAGCTAATACAAAGACTCATGGAGACAGTATCCTGATTAAAGACATTTCTTATTTCCCAAGCTTGGTTCAATGCAATGAGGGAGGGTGATTTTGGTGGCAATCCAAAATCACTCCAAAAATACATCGCTCTCAGTATTACAGTTATACAATTTTCAGAAGTCATTTGCCCACATCTACGCTCACTCCAGCTGTGTGTGAGCTTATTTATTCCTGGACAGCATGGGACTGCGTGATTAGAAGAGTTTCCCACAGTCTTCTGATACTCTAGATGTCCCCTTATCTTGTATAATGTATGGTCTATTCATTTGGCCTGTCTGAGAACTCTAGCAGTCCTTGGAAGACCTCCTAGAGATGCTAAAAAGAATTGTGTTTTTTCCCTGCACTTTGTAGCTGTACTGTTCCAAAGAATGTGGTTCTTTTTACTTGACTAAGTCCTATCATGCCTTAGAGCATTGTGCCATTAACCAAGGTATATGCTTTTAATACAGAATATTTAGAAATACATGTCTAAATTCTCTAACAGGGATTATACATGTCTCTATGCAAATAGTACCTATGTAAGATATACCCCAGGCACTTTGTGACTTCACTCTAAATTTATCTACTTTGCCTTGTTAGTCTTTTAGCCCCAGGTTATTCTGAAGCCCCTCTTACAAAATATATCCCAACTCATGGACCACAGACACATTATTATCCACCTGCTACAATCCTAACCAAGATCCCAGACAATATGCAATTTTCAGTCGAGTCCACTCTTGATTAACACCCACACTATTGTCAGCATTTAAGAGAAAATGTACATAATTATATTTAATAATTATTGGTCAGTCTGCTGTGGTAATGTTCTTAGGAAATGAAAACCCATGAAGTCTTGAAAGAATCAACATGCTGTTTCCAAACAATATGATAACAACACACCATACAACAGGGAACAGCAGCTGCTGCTGCAATAATAACATGGGCATAAAAAAACGTATTTAACTGAGATCTTAAATTACAACAAAATGTGTTTCATGACACCACAGAAAATTAAACTCACAAACACTAACACAAACTCTATGCGATATGATTTACTGACATGAACCACAAGACTTTAATGACCATTGCAGAACAACTAAGTAGGCACCAGTGAATTAAAAAATGAATACACCAGAAAATTAATAAATTACCTTTCATGGTGAGCAGCAATTAATAAATGAATGTAAGCAATGGCATAAGTACGTTATATTGAAAAGTGAGCAGCAGTAAATTACTAAATTCATACTGCAATGAATATAGCAACAAATTAATGAACCAGTGAAGAAATGGACACATCCGGCAAATCTATGAGGGGCACAAGAACAATTTAAAAAATAATGGAGAAGAAGGGAACAACCAATAAATTCCTACAGGGTGATTTTAACCCTTCTCACCTACTGGTCAGATGAGTCAGTCAGATGATTAACAACATTGCAGTGTACCTACTGATCCATTATTCGTTTGGTCCTACTGGCCGCTATTTTTAATGTACAGTTTTCAGTGTCAGCTGAGGTATCCACCCAAGGCATATGGGGGCCTCATGAGTACACATGTCACCAAATTAACATGAAGCTTCCTGACTGAGGTAAACTGTCTTATTGCCCTGCCTCTGAGAGTGGAAGACAATGGCAGAACACCACTGAAAAAACTGCCAAGGTAATGGCTCAGCATGAACCATCAGTAATGAACCTGCCTCCACAAATGAACGAAAGCCATTGTGATGTTTGGATTAGCATCATAGAATCCCTGCAGGTCAGAGGAGGCCATTTGGCCCATTGAATCTGTATCCCACCCAAGCCCTATCCCCATAACCCCACATATTTACTCCGCTAATCTCTCTAATTCACACATCCCAAGACACTAAGGGGCAATTTAGCATGACCAATCAACTTAACCCACACATCTTTGGACTGTGGGAGGAAACTGGAGCACACCGAACTCTGTCTAATATTTGTATCACTTACTTCCCTGCAGTAAGTGTTACCTTGTTATTGTGGATGCTCTAATTGCCAATTCCATTTGGATGTTGGGGAAAAAGAAGTAGAGTACCAGCACAAGCTCCATTCAGCACATTGTTTTGCTGCTAATTCAGAGGTTCAGGTACTTAGACAGGGTCTGAGAGTTCCTTACAAAATGACCCAGAAGGAATCTTCAGCATCACAATCATGTACTGCTCCTATACAACCTTGTAGTGGAGAGGCCTGCAATCAGAGGAGGCAAAGCCCATGTTGAATGAGGAAGACTTGGAGAAGTTGAGAAAGTGGCAGGAATATGAGAGCCTCCTCATTGTTTTTCATTAAGAGATGTGAGAGTGTAACTCATTGTTCAGTGATTCCAGTGAGCAGCTTATTTCCCTGTCCAGGAAACTTTTCAGACTTCAATAGATTCCACACATTGTCTTAATTCTCCATTCAAGAACACTGAAGATTGTAATATGAATGAAATACCAACAATTCGGAACTTGCTGGACAATCACACAGCAGAGCAAAATGACAAAGGTAATAATTCTGATGGGTTTAAATCAGAATCCAATCATTCTCACCCAAATAGTAACCCATTGTGCTTTCTGTGTCAGAAAGCTTCCTAATTCTTTAGGAGTTCAGCAAAGCTGGTTGAAGGCTACTGTTGCTCAAGTGTGAAGCCATGAGATGCTCGCGCCTGGTGATACTTCAAGACTGAGAGCATAGTTGCAGACTTCTGCAACTCAGTTGCCGGTGGGTTCATTTGCCCAGCTGACGTGTTCACCCCATCATTTATTTATTTATTTGTTAATGTCACAAGTAGGCTTACATTAACACTGCAATGAAGTTGCTGTGAAATTCCCCTAGTTGCCACAGCCTGTTGCCTGTTCAGTTAGCATGACCAATGCACCTAACCAGCACATGTTTTGGACTGTGGGAGGAAACCGGAGACCTGGAGGAAACCCATGGAGACGCTGGGAGAAGGTACAGGCTCCACAATGACAGTGACCAGGCTGGGAATCGAACGCGGGTCCCTGGTGCTGTGAGGCGGCAGTGCTAACCACAGTGTTACTGTGTCACCCATCACAGGCATTAGTTGAATGGATGATAAAGGGTAGCAGCTAATTCACGACATATCACTGCCACTCCCAATGGGTTGTAGATTATCATCATTTCTCCTACCCATGGGAGAGAAAACTGTGGAAGGTGATTGAATCTCTGAAAGCCCCAAGGTCAAGCTGTTTCCCCAAGCTGGAGGCCAGAGGCTGCAGGGCAGCCTTTTAAGTTTCTATCAAAGCTGAAAAGGCCTATGAATTTAACTCAATTTGTGAAGGCTTGGCTGCAGCATCCCTGGAGGTGGCCACCATCTCCAATGTTGATAAGAGAACATGGATGCCATATGAGCTGGAACTTCTCCATATATTAAGCCTTGGCAATGAACTTCTTTGGCAGGACTTTCAATAACTGCTAAGCTATTTGTGAATGGTTAGCAGTTTTCTTTACATTACTGGACCCTGAAGCCCTCATTTCTCTCCTCTTCAACTGAGCAGGGAATGGGCTTTGCCCTCCAAAGAGCTGTCAACTTGGTTGTCACTACCACCATTATCATCTGATGCTCACTCATGCTGAATATTTCAATGTGCAAATCCATGTGCCCTACAATATGAATCATGTTGATGCTAATGTCTATGTTGCTGCTTGGAAGGATTAGCTTGTGTGTAGACACATCCTCAGCAACTTTATTCTTCTCTGAGGTATGTTCTTCTGCAGGATCACAATGCTACAAAATACACCTAGAGGAAAGAAAAAAGTGCAAGAGTAGAAATTGCACTTAAAAGCTGGATATGAGCAGGAGACAATCTTAAAAATGCAGCTTAAAGTTATGAAGCTTTCTGGATATTTTCTGAGGTGGTATGTAATATGCAAGTACCCTGCACAAACAAAACACCAATCTCACCTTTCCCAATGCTCATATATTGGTGAGCCCCTGCTCTCCTGAGCTTGTACTCTGCTTACCTAAGGGCCATATTATTGGATACTCCACCCCTAATTTTAATCCTTTTCATAACACTTTGTGCTATTTTATCCCTTTAAAGAAAGGTTACAAGCTAAAGGTTGACTGTTCTAAAGGTAAATGGTGCTGAAAAGTATTTTCATATGATGCAAATTGTTATGGTCAGTTCCCAGGTGAGATTCCTTAAATTTGTCATCATCTGACTGGGATACCCACAAATTGTTATGTCCCAAGTCAGGAAAGATGACCTTTATTCAGCTCCTGCTGATCGCAACAAGATTAATTTTTTTAGAAATCCCTCCCTTCACAGATATCTTTTCTCAGTCCCAATAATTGTTTGAAAAGGAATCAACTTAACAAGGTTTTCTTGAGTGAAAAGTAGAGTGAGCTCATTAACTATTAAAGTAAATCGGTTAAGAAAAGGTAATAGAAAACTGTCCTTGACACATGGGGAGTAGACGATTGAGCGTTGCAGCCGTTGCAATTCAAGATTCCAGTAGCTTTGACTTCAGCAGGCCTATGAGGTTTTGGTGTTCTTCCCTGTTGTCACATCAGCTGTGGCCTTTGCTGACTTGGCTGACTTCAACAATCAGCAAGAAATATAGAGATATACTTACAGGGATGTCCATACTGGCTGGCTTTTTGCCTCTGTGTCACCAACGTTCTGATATCCCGGCACTGTTACACACACACAAACACAAACACACAACGGGGCAGCTTTTTAGATGTCATTGTTCTCAGTCTTTATATATTCCTGGAAGGTAAAATTCAATAATGTATCTGGACATTACGTACAGAGTATCTCTTGATGAGATGATACACATCCCCCATTATATCCTATTGTCTCCATCAGAGGTGCAGTTAGTTTCTATATGCTTTAGAAGTATCTCTGATTGAAAACAGGGTGGTTCCATTGTCTAACAGAATTCTACATGCCAGCAATTCAGCCAATGACAGACTTCTGAGTCTGTCAAAGAAGACAACATCTTTGGGCATATGTGTCCATTTGTTTAAAAACTCCCATGTTTTATTTCAAATACCATATTTCTAGATTAATTTGGTGTTTTTCTTTAATATGATGAGATGGAGGGAAAGCAAGATGGATTAGAGATGGAGAGATGATTACGATAAAGCCACACTTATAGATGTAAAGTGAGGAAGGAACGCTGGGAGAAGTTGGTGGTTCTGAAATAAAGTTTGCGAAGAGAGCAACAGAGAGGTGGACCTGCTTAGAATGAGAAGGAAATGTTATCTTTGTGATTGTGTGCTGAAAGATAGGAAACAAAATTGGGAATGATGTAAAACTGACTGTTTTGGTTTGCCATCATCTATTTTACGCTCTCACCTAAAGTCAAAATCGACCCCGTTGGGCCAATTTTAATTCCACATTGGCAGGCAGAGTTTTTTGCTACTTATTGTAATAGTTGTGGCTGTGCCTCATTCACACGCTGCTAGCAAGCTATGAGCCCTAAAACAGAACTCCCAGGCGATTAGTCACTAGAAAAAGGTGGGAAATCAGCTGGGTATAAAAGAAACCAATTAATAACTGGACCTTTGGAGATGTGGGACAATCCTGGGGGACAGCAATACATGACCCTGATATATAAAAATACCAGGTCACGTATAAATGTTTAAAATATCTTTCGGTCATTTTCTGAGTAGCCTAAATAGTGGCACTTAACAGGAAGTCATTTAATAACATAACAAACCTGAATGCAATCTGGATCCTTCATACAACGCTCATCATACATAACCTAAGCAGCCTCCAAGCTGCAACAGACAGTTGCTGTGGGCAACTTTCACACGATCACATCCACCTCTTGAATTCAGCTCTTTTGTCCATGTTTGGACCAAGGCTCGAATGACAATTCTCTGCCCGTTGAAGTGGTGGAGGCTGCCTCGCTAAATATTTTTAAGACGCGGGTTGATGGGTTTTTGATAAGAGAGGGGATTAAGGGTTATGGGGAGAGGGTGGGAAAGTGGAACTGAGCCACGACAGATCAGCCATGATCTTATTGAATGGCGGGGCAGGCTCGAAGGGCTAGATGGCCTACTCCTGCTCCTATTTCTTATGTTCTTATGTTCTTATCTTGAGCTGTGACCCTGGCAGAACTGAAACTGCGCATCAGTGAGCAGGTTATTGCTGAGTAAGGCCTGTTCTACAGCAAAGAGAGCAACCTCTTCCTTCACTTTGCTGACGATCAGGATTGGATTGATATGGCAGGAACCGGCAAGATGGGGTTTCTGAATCGGACATACCTGAATAATGTTTCACATTGCTGGGTAGATGCTAGCATTGTTTCTGTACTGGAACAACTTGACTGGAGGTCTGGCTAATTCTGGAGCACAAGTTATCGGTATTATTATCAGGTTGTTGTCATGGTCTTTGCAATATCGAGTACCTTCAACCATTTCTTGATTTGTGGAGTGAATCAAATTGCCTGAAATCCGGTATCTGTGATTTTGAGGACCTCCAGAGGAGAATGAGATGATCATTCACTCGGCACTTCTGGCTGAAGATTGTCAAAAATGCTGCAGCCTTGTCTTTTGCACTGATGAGCTAAGCTCCCCCATCATTGAGGAGGGGGAGGTTTGTCGAGCTTCCTCCTCCAGTTTCATGGAACACCTACAGTACAAAAGGACACTATTCGGCCCATCAAGTCAGTACTGACCACAATCTCACCCACGCCCTATTCATATAACCCCACACATTTGCCTCGTCAATCCCTCCTGGCACTAGGGTTAATTTAACATGGCCAGTCAACCTAACCCACATATCTTTGGGGTTTGAGAGGAAACCGGAACACCCGAAGGAAATCCACTCAGACGCAGGGAAAACGTGCAAACTCTACATATACAGTGACCCAAGGCTGGAACTGAACCTGGGACCCTAATGCTGTGAGGCAGAAGTACTAGCCATCCCCACAACCCTGTGCATTTACCTAACCTCCATAACTACCTACCCTCCACATCTTTGGACACTAAGGGATAATTTAGCATGACCAATCCACCTATTGTTTATTTGTTACCACAATTCATGACTGGATGTGACAAGTCCTCAGAGCTTTCATCTTATCCATTGGTTGCTCTGCATTTTGAATGCAACTTCAAGTCCTATTCCATTTACTCCAGACAGACTCTCATATAATTGCCTTCATTGTGTATTGGACAGTTAAGTTGCAGTATTGTGTAGGCTGGGCTACAATCATAAGGTGCTGATGCTTGTGACGGTTTGACATGCATTTATGCAGTTTATATTAGTCTACCAGACTATTAGTCTATAACATTACCAGTCCTCCACAGCTTTGTAACAAACTCCTGTACCCTTTATTCTTTCTGCAAATGTAATTGTTTTCTTTCTAATCACCTGGGAGTATTAGTTTCATTCATTATATTCTGTAATTAAGGGAACATATTATAGCATTTTTTACTGTGGTTCATGAGCTGAATAATAAAAACAATATTATTGTCTTCTATCTAGAATGTTTTAAATTATTCACATGAATCAGTGAAATAATTACAATCAGAAACAAATACTATTTATTTATCACTGCAATCCCTGTGAATGTACGAAAAAAGACTCACTGTTATTAGTTAATTTCTGTTTTAGGTCCTCTAAAAATGTCTGAACAATCCAATATTTATATACACCCCATGAATGATATATAAAGGGCTGATTATGTTAAAAAGTGTGTTACATAGTTTTTTTTTGATGGACATGAAATCTTCAGAAAAAAATAGGCTGTTTTATTAGCAACAACGAAATGTGCTTCAATAATGCAAGGTGTGTTTGAATAAATTACCAAAGAAAATGTTTCACATTCAATCAGACAATAACCAGCACCAGCTTTTGCAGTAAAGGTGAGCACTGCCTAAATTCTAACCTGGCATATCTCTACAGCATGTTTAGCAGGATTAACACAGTTTGCAGCAAATGGTTTTACAAAATCCTTTACAAACACGAGGGAAGATGTCACATGTACTGATAAATCCATAAGGAATGTAGATCAGAACAGAAACAAACTGAACTAAAATAGAAATCTAGCCTTCCGCCTTGGCGACACAATAGAGGTTTTGATTTTCTGTGCAGGCAAACAATTCTGTGTCAACCAACTTTTCAGCCTGTGGATTTAAGCATTTTACAATGCATTCATAGAATCATAGAATCCTTACAGCACAGTAGGAAGCCATTTGGCCCATTGAATCTGTACTAACTGCAATACCACCCAGGCCCTATGCCCATAACACCATACATTTACCCTAGCCAGTCCCCCTGATACTTGGGTTAATTTAGTATGGCCAATCAACCTAACCTGTGCATCTTTGGAGTGTGGGATGAAACCGGAACACATGGAGAAAACCCACGCAGACATGGGGAGAACGTGCAAACTCCACACAGACTGCTAGTGGTATTATGCATTTGAGTCAGTCTGTACCTAACTTATGCACTGATTTCACTCCAGATGGAAGTATTTACTTTGTATCAATGGATCTACAAACTCTTTTCAGCCCTGATTTCTTCAGTCAATTCCTGGAGGGATGCCAAGGCAGACCAGGGAAAAAAAAACTATTGTTCAGGAGTATTGACCAAGAGTATTGGAGTGGCATCGGAAAACAATGGCCGAAAAATTCTATTGCATCTGAAAATGTCAAAGCCTATTAAAATGATTTAACCAAGCAACCAGAGGTAATCATTGTCTGTAGACATGTTTAGAGATCCACAAATTGGGTATTTCCAACACTAGTAAAGACAGCCAGCATGTCTTAAAGAGAAGGTACACTCTGGATGCAGGCAGGAAATATTGGCTCTGATCTTCCGAGGAGTGGCAATCACCTATCACAACAGGCACATTCTCAAAGCACCCTGAAGAGTGTTACCAACACATTACTTTTTTGTAGATTAAAAGATTACACAAGTGAGCCAAGATCATCAACCAAGACAGGAGGTTACAACCAAAGGAAGCTGACCCTCTCTGTACAAACAATTCCCTATGTGAGAAAATATACAAATCATCACAGAAAGGGGACATGATTTGACCATCAACATAAGTGCAGGGTTTTTTTCACACATTAAATTTTTCCCTCTTCTATCTTACTCGGCCCACTGAATTGAGTTGTTTGTTAAGTTTGTTTTTTTCTTGTAGTAGATTTGGCATTTATAGCTATAATGAAGTGAGGGCAAGGCTTTTAAGCCTTCACAGAAGGAAATAAATTAGATAGTAATTGTAAGGATGGGAGGAATAATTCATGTGATGTTCTCCTCAATGAGCTGCTCCCAGAGCTCTGTAAGGTGGAAGCACTGCTGTTTGATGTCACTACCCCTCTTTCTCATCTTGGTGCTACTCCCGGTGCTCTTTCCATTGCTCAGATGATGCATCTGGATCCCCACTGACTGCTGCACTGCAAAGCTCCTCATGAACAGACTAGGCATTGACAGTATTACCCACCTTTGGAAAATAGCTTCATGCTGTCTTTGCTGGTGGCAGGTTGGTTCTGCAGCTGTGCCAGGGCTCCTGACAGGCATCGGTGTCTGAGGGACCTAACCCTTTATCACCCACTTGCCAACCCGTAACCTGACAGCCTGGTTGGAGCAAAGGTGGAACAGCAGAATGGTGAAGGTAAAAGTATCATCACTGCTATTTGAGAATTGGGCACAGATCTCCACAGTGCACTGTTTACTGTTGCAAACCAGCTGAACCACAACGAACTGGAATCTCTGTCTGGCGCTGAGCTGCTTGCAAGTCAATACCAGTATATAAGACTTTAAATTCTGCGTGCAGAATCTAGTGATCTCTCATCCTGCTTCATTCCATCCTTGGTAAACATTGTACCTTTCAGAGTAAAGAGCCTCAGAGAACTTCCTGATAAAATAGTAGATGGAGATGTCATTGATATCATCTGCTGCAACCTGAAAGAAGTCAATGGGGTACAAATGAAAGGCTACGGTGACCTGAATTGACACAAGCAGCATCTGTTCGCAGTGTGTTGTAGGACTTGAGTTTTGGCTGCAGCAGGTGACATAGCTCAGTTAAAGCCTTCTTCAGGAAACAGAGATACCGAAAACCTTTGAGAAGTTCATGTAGGTGAGGTGCTCCCTAATAACCCACTATTGGGATAGCCCCTTGTGCAAGTACCATGCCCAATGGGCTGCTTCTACTCTCTCTCTCATGTTCCTCTTCCAGAACCAAAGGCAGCCCCATGAGACCATCCAGGACTGTAATATAACTACTGCAAAGGCAGCTAGGAACAGCTCAGGATTAGCAAACTCATTTTCTCAGCAGTCAGAGTTCAATTTTCATAGTCAAAAAGATCAAAAAATCACCCAGCAGTTGACCACCAGCCCCAAATGACAAACAAATAACTAGCCTGAAAGTGAAGGATGAACCTTTTAAATAACACTGCAGAGAAATGCCTCTTGCCTGTTTGCGCCAGTAAGTGCTGAATGAGTTTGACCCCTTGCTAGTCTGGCACAGGGACAGACCAATTTCAGAAAAAAGCCCTAAAACAAGAAACTTTTCAAAACTTAACTGTTCATTTGTTAAATTACATTGAATGAAGGCTAACGTGTTCTGAATTTCTGACATTGAATTTTCTAAGTTTGCCAAGTTTAGCAACAAGCTGGGTGGGTTGAAAGTGCTGGAATACGAACAGAAATACTCAAGGATTACGTATTAATATTTAATGCTTCTTTAAGAATTCCTGTAAAAGTGAAGTAAGATATTATTATCAAAAACAAAAATGGAAAATGCTGGAGAAACTCAGCAGGTCTGACAGCTTCTGTGGAGAGAGAATAGAGCCAATGGGTGGAATTTTATGACCTCACTTTAGTGAGACTGGAAAATCCCACCTGAGGTCAACAGAAATTTCTATTTCCGGCCCCTCACCTGCTCTAATTCCATGGCAGATAAGGCAATAGAATTCCAGCGAATATTTTGAGTCTGGATGACCCTTCATTAGATGTTGCTGTGCCTTGTGGTTTCCAGATTTCAGAGTAAACACATTCTTGGCAGAAAATGCTGAAACAATTCTTCAAATGCTTCTCACAGATCTTACCATGTGATAAGGACAAATATATAGGGCTGGATTTTATGAGGAGGCATGTTCTCAACCCTGACAGAAAAGTTGGTTGTGAGCCCATTAATTCAGAAGGAATATTACCCTGGGAGCAGCGTAAGTTGATTCATAGTGGGACTGAGGGATGATAGTGAAACTATAGGGAACCAATCTAACTGGCAGCAGGGAGATCAAGATTGCCACTGTTTGGTCCTTGAAGAAAAGAAGTCATGCATCCAAGACACAGAAGTACATTTCCCCTGCTAGTTTTGACTTGATGTAACTGCAAGTTAGTCATTTGGCTAGCCAACATCTTCACTTGTCTCCTCATGGCTTCATGTTTCCTCATTGTGTCTACAGCCTGTGATATTTTGAGTTTAACTATTTCAATCAGAGTAATTTGTACATCAGGATCTTTAGAGCCCAATATACGCTGATCCATCAGCCTTTCATCTAATTCTTTGAGTTTGCAGTTGCTGGCTATGTTCCTCAATCTCATTAAGAAATTCACAATAAGCTCACATGAATCCTGCCTGAGGTTTTGAATTTCATTTGAATTTGGCTGGGTATGTGTGGTGAACCTCTCAAAGATCTTCTCTGGCTTTTTACTGTCTCCCTCATTCAGCTCCCCCCAAATTTGGCCCTTTGTCTTCTGCCCACAAAAGGATGTAGCTGACTCTTTCTTCTTCACTAGTGCCTTTCAAAAGCTGCTGAATGGAAATCTGTACTTTTGTTTAAACTTCTCAAATACATCACCAGCCACCTAATTCATTATAGGCTATGCATTCGTTGTTGCGGTGGAACCCATTTTGTTATCATACAATCCACCCAGTTTCTCTCTGGCTGTAATGGGCTCAGCATTCAATTGGTTTAAAATGTTTGGGTTTTACTCAAGGGCACCTGCAGCAAATATATAGTATGAGTTCTGGCAGTTTTGAATACTCACTTTCTGAGACAAAAGATGCCAGAGCTTCTCTTCAGATGTTTTCTACAGATATCAATCACCATGTACAATGGACTAACACATTAGCCAGAATTTTACCGCCCGCTACGGGAATTGGAGCGGTCGAGGGGCGGATAATGGGACGGTCCGTTGACTTCGGGAGGGATTTTACAGTTTCAGGATGAGCAAGGCCATAAAATCCCTTCCACAATTCATCAGCATCCTGACTGTAAAGGTAAAGTTGCCATAGTCTAGGATGACCATATGCTGGTTAGTGATGATTTAACCTGAGTGTACCACACTCAAGCAAGGTGCAGAGTTAACAACAAAGGGCTTTCATGAATAATCTCAGGTACTACTGGAATTGAACCCATACTGTTCTTATTTGCCCTGTATCACAAACCAGCTGTCCAGCCAACTGAGCTAACTGACTCCCTTTGTAGTGCAGTAGTGAGTGATGTGGCAGTCTGAATATGAATGTATACATACATATGAACATATAATCCCAAAATCATATTGGAATAACAGGTCAATATAACAGACATATTGTTGAAAATACAAGTTGATCTTTGAATGCTCAGATCTTACTAAGGGCATTTATTAGGAACTTGTGCAGCTTTTGTCAGCTGCAGAATCAAAACCAAAGGAAGTTAATTCACTACATGTCAGATCTGCAGTTTGTGAGCTTAGTAAATGGGAACATTTTAAAGTATGTAAGTGAACCTGTGATCTCGCAGTTACTTTGCATGATTTTGAGGCAGATCCTAATTCAAACAGAAACTGAACTGAAAAGAGAAACAGAAAGGGTAACAAAACAGGTAAACACAGAACGGAATATCACAGTTTCTAACACAGCACAAACAAACTGAGGTTAGAAACCAAAACTTTAGGAAAATGTATTCTGTTTACAAGGGCACAATTCAGTCCAAGCTGGACAGTAGCAGTTGATGTGTTCAATGGTGCAGAATAGGTAAGTTGAAGAAGGTAATGTCCAGATCCAGAAGGTGGAGTTGCTGCATTGGTTTCTGTTACTTAATGATAACATTGACAGATCTGTCTCATCCAGTTCAGCAGGTCCTACAAACCTGTGCCAATTGTGGTGAAGTCCATGTCTGTAAAGATCAGGCTGGTTGTGCACTGTGATTGGCTGGAGATCAGACCAACACCTCTTGAAGAAAAGGAATGGAACTTTTGAAGGACTTGTAACTGAGTATGATCACTAAGTGGACCACTGATCAACTTGTAAGATCTATCTTTGTAGCAGTTGCCATTCAATGTGTCTTTATAATCTACAATTGACTTCAATTTGTCCATTAATTCATGATGAGCTAATAATGCCAAATCTGGGTGTTAGTGTATAGAATAGATAGTATTTAGTTTTTACCTTTGTTGGCTGTTATGTAGTAAAAATTATTTTAAACTTTGGAATCTAGAGTCTTCATACTTTTAGTGCAGAATTGGGACTTTGTAATTTGCCTTTAAAAAAAAGGTTACTGGTCACTACCGAGATTGTGAAAAAAATCACACAGCAATGAGCAAAGTACAACTGTATTACAGCACATAATGTGCAGCATTGCATTGTATTACAGATACTCAAAACCTGCAGAGACTGTGTCAAGGCCAGAATTGGATCTTGCCACTTTTCAGGCAGACAGCTCATACTGTGCGCATTTCAAGCATTTCAAGGGTTGCTTAGTGCATGGAGTAGACTGATGCACAAATAGTGAAGTGACTAACAAGTTTGGCACAACACCACACCAAGGCACTGCTTAATCAAATTGTCCAGGTAATTTTACTCAGAATTTGTGCATGGCACATTTAGAAATGTCGAATTTCAGACAAATCTTGTTAATGTACAGCTGGATTTGAGACACTCATACATCTGGCTGTTATTTTACACTTTTGACTCAGTAAAAGTTAAAGTTTATTTATTAGTCACAAGTAAGTTATTTATTAGTCACATTAACAGTGCATTGAAGTTAATGTGAAATTCCCCTAGTCACCACACTCTGGCAGCTGTTTGGGTCAATGCACCTAACTAGCACGTCGGAGGAAACTGGAGCACACCCACGCAGGGAACATACAAGCTTCACACAGACAGTCACCCAAGCCAGGAATCAAACCCAAGCCCCCAGCACAATGAGGCAGCAGTGCTAACCACTGTGCCACCTATAATGTGTAGAAATTCCTTAGCTATAGTATTGGGTCTGTTATATTCTATGCCTGTAATTGCCCATTCTATATATATTATGAGTTATGCATTATGTTATATTACATTTTTGCCATGCGGTCTCTAGTTCCTTATTTTATTCATTGACTATTTCAGTTACAAGGCTTATTACAATTGTCTCGCTGATAGAGTTTTATATAGATCCATTCCTGTGGGTTTAGATTTTATTAGAATTCAATGTTTTCATATTTTTAACATGTGTTCTCCATATGACTTGGTCATAATCCCAGCTGCATTACATGGTATATTGTTCATGATTATTTATATTATGGGATAGTTTTCCATTTCCATCATCTGGATAGTAATCTGAAGAATGGATCCCCGGCTGCTCATAGAACTTGTTCAATTTTCATTCCATTTACATCAATGAAATAAAGATCAATTGGGTTCTATAAACGGTGGGCAATCTGCTTGGCCACATAACCACTCAGATGGTGAATAATACAATATATTCGATGTCCCGTTTTGTTTTTAAAATGAGATCACTGAAAAGTGGTGGCACAGAAACTAAGAGCCTCATGAGAGGGTTGGGAAGGCTTACTTCCAGCTTCAGATAAGCTAAAGAAACAGGGTACCCTCTGAAAACCCGAGTACAAACAAAGCTTTATAGCAGATAAACGTTTTCACAATTTTGTTGAAGTTATTTAAAGCTGTATAAATGAATGTTACATAATTGTTATGACCCAGGCCAGAAACTCCAAGGTGTTTTATAAAGTTAGCCTAGACCCTAAGTTTTTACCTTTGATTTTGGTATGGGTGAATGTAAGGTGATCAACTCCAGGTATGATTCAAATGACCCACCAGGAAGCATTTATCAAATAAAATTTATTTAAGAACATAGTTAAAACGTATAATAAAAAGATTTAGCATAACTTTTACCGATTACAAGATTCAAACATGATTTGGCATAAACCTTAACAGCCAGCTAACTGTGATGTTCCAAGTCAAACAAAACCCCACAAACATATATCTTTTTCTAGACTTGGCACAAAAAAAAGACTCACATGATTCTGGCTTTTGCAGCCTTTTAACACCTGCTGTGAATCGGTGCTTTGGATGTTGGAGGCTTCCGAGTCCTGGAACTTCCAGCATATCTCTAGAGAGAGAGAGAAACAGAAACACACTGCCTTCTTCCACTAGCTTCTAACAGCAACTAAACCAAAACTAAAACCTTTGACTTTCAGTGGAAAAAACTGCCCTCAGGCAGCATCTGACCTGTTCGTCATGCTCCATCCAGCAATCCCAAAAGAAGCACAAAGCCCCAGAACATTGCATTAGTCCAGATTAAAAATAAACATGATGTCCATTATATCGCTTCAGTCACAATTCAACATTATCTAAAGAAAAAGCAATGTAAATAAAACCTTGCAAAAGAATTGCTTAAAAAACCTTTAGAAAAACATGATTAAAATACATTTCTTAGAGGTACAGTATCATCACACATGGAATTCAAGTCAGTAATAGGCCATTTGACCCAACATACCTGAATTCTATTTCACATCAGCCATCTCTAACCCCTCTTCATCAAATCTTGTCAGCATAACTTTCTATTCCTCTCTCCCTCACACGTTTGTCTGCAGTATTCTCTCAAGTGCATTTATTCTATTTGTCTCAACTATTCATAGCGGTTATGAATTCCACATTCTAACCACTCTCTGAGTGAAGAAAATTCTCTTGAATCCATAGAAATCCAACAGTGCAGAAGGATCCATTTGGCCCATCAAGTCTGCGCTGACCACAATTCCGTCCCAGGCCTATCCCTACAACCCCACACATTTACCCCACTGATCCCTCTAACCTACACATCCCAGGGCAATTTAGCATCACCAATCAACCTAACCCACACATCTTTGGACTGTGGGAGGAAACCGGAGTACCCAGAGGAAAGCCACGCAAACACGGGGAGAATGTGCAAACTCCACACAGTCAGTGACCACAAGCTGGGAATTGAACTCAGGTCCCTAGCACTATGAGGTAGCAGTGCCAACCACTGTGCCATCATGCCACCCCTACTGGCCAATCTTTCTACAAAGCTCCTCCCTACCCAACTTTGAACTTGCCTCTTTCTCAAGTTTCTCTCCCATTTCCCGTTACACCCCCTGAGTTAATCTTGTCCATGAGACCCATCTCTCAGTTCCTTGATCCTTTTTCCACTGAACTGCTTGTCACTCAATGATAGCCAGTACTGTAAATTCTTCTCTTTCTATAGGTATTATCTATCTCTCCTTTAAATCTACCTTTACTAACCCTTTCCTCAACAAAACAATACTTGACTCCACTGTTCTTGCAAATTACTGTCTACCTCCTACCTTCTTCCATCCAGTCACAGTACTGAACACCCCTTACCAAATTCACAGATGGCATCGATGTATGAGTGACCAAGGTAAACTTCACTTCCTCATCCTTTTCAACCTCTCTGCCATCTTTGACCACACAATCCTCCTCCAATCTCTTTCTACTGTTGTCCAGTTGGGTAAAATCACTCCTATCTGCTCCACTCTTACTGATTTAATGGGAGCCAGAGAATCAGTTACCATGTCTTCTGTTCCCGCTCCTGCATCATTACCGCTGGGGTCTCTCAAGGATCAATGTTTAGCCCCTCCTATTGTTTATCCATACGCTGCCTCTTGGCAACATCATCCAAAAGTACACTATTTGCTTTCATTGTCAGTATGCGGATATCACTGAATTTTACTTCATCACTTTCTCTCGCAACTCCTCCATTATTGCAAAATTATCAGACTGCTTACTTGACACCCAGGACTAAATGTGCAGAAATTTGCTCCAATTAAATATTGGGAAGACTGAAACAGTTGTTTTCAGTCGCTGGTCCCAACTCTGTCTGAAGCTGTCAACTCCACCCTCTCTCTGACAACCTTGGTGTTGCAATTAACCTGAGATGAGCTGCCAACCTTACATTTGTGCATCGCTAACAGTGTCCATTGCCTGACTTTGCCCCCATCTTAGCTCATTTGTTGCCAAAATCCTAATTCACATCTTCGTTACAGCTAGATTTTACTATTCCAACACATTCCTGGCTGATCCCTCATATTCTACCCTCTAAACTTGCTGCTCTTGTTTTAACTTGCACAAAATTTCATTCTTTTCTCACTTCTGTGATCTATATTGGCACTGGGTGAGCAATGTCTTTATTTATAAATCTTCAGCCATGTTTTCAAGTCCTCCAATGGTCTTGTACAACCATTTAAGATACCTCTGTTCCTCCAATAGTGGTCTTTGGTGTATCCCTCATTATAATTTCTCTATCACTGATTGCTGTCACTTCAGTAGCCTGAACCCCAAGTTCTGGAATACTCTCCCTACAACTTTTCACTTATCTACCTTGTTTTCCTCCTTAAAATAAACCTTAAAACCTATGGGCGTGATATTATCTGCAGTTTACAAGAGTCTCCCGCTGCAGCAAAGTCGGAGGATTTTGTAGTCAGCCAAATCTCCGTTCACTGTGGCAGCTGGGAAAATCCCGCCAGCATGAATGGTGGCAATATTCTGGTTGATGGCTTTGACCAAGCTTTGGGTTAATTAACCTAAAATCTCTTAATGTCAGTAATCATACTAATGTCAGTAATCATACTACTCTCAGTATCATACACTGTGAAGAATGTGTTTTTGTGATAAAGGCATTCTATAAATATAAGTTGTCATTGTTGTTATTGCATTTATTTGTGACTATCATGGAACGAGAGCTTTTAATTTTCATCTCGCTACAAATGGAGATATTTGCTTTAAATCTATCCAACTAAAACTTTCAACAAAATTTAAAATCTTCTGTCAGGTCACCCCTCTATTCTTGTGTAAACGAATTGTCAGTCTTTTCCACTTCCATTTCAAACACGATTTCCCCTTCATAAATCCATGCTGGCTGTGCCTGATCCTTCCACTGCTTTCTAAATGCTCTGCTATAATATGAAGTCCTTGATAATGGATTTGAGAATCTTCCCCACTACCAATTTTAAGCTTACTGGTCTACAATTCCCTGTTTTCTCTCTACCTCCCTTTCTGAATATTGGAGTGACATTCACCACCCGCCAATCTGCAGCAACTGTTCCAGAGTCTATAGAATTCTGGAAAATGACCACGAATACATCCAATATTTCTAGAGCCACTTCCTTAAATAATCTAGGATGTAGATTATCAGGCTTTGGGGACTTATCTGCCTTCAATCCCATCAATTTATTCCATACCATTTCTCTACTAATATTGATCTCCCTCAGTTCTTCCCTCCCACTAAATCTTGCATCCTCCAACATTTCTGGCATTTGATTTGTGTCCCCTTTTATGAAAACAAAACCAAAGTATCTATTCAGTTGCTCGGCCTTTTTTTTTGTCCTCTATTATACATTCCCCCATTTCTGTCTGGAGGTAAACTACATTTGTCTTCACCAACCTCTTTCTCTTCACATATCTATAGAAACTCTTAGTGTCAGTCTTTATGTTCCATTCAGTGTTACTTCTATTGGATAAGTATGTTCTGAACTATTTGAAAAGCATCAAAACATTACGCTGGTTGTTAGTTCCCCTATTACCACTAACAAAATCAGATTTATGAACATATATCTTCAAAACGTCATTAGCAGCTTATTCATTTTGACAGGAAAAAAAGACATTGAATACTGTAAAAGAAACACAGGTATTTTTGTCCTATATATCAGATTCACCTATTAGGCATACATTCTGTGAATTATTGGGCATGATTTACTGTTGCAGGGTATCTAACAACATTTGCCATGAGCTGGACATATGCTTGCATGTTTGGTTTTTCAGAAAGAGAGTTGTGTGGTGATTTGCTGATAACACAAGCAGCTAACTTTGCAGCTGGGAAATATGGTGTGGTGGGATTTTAGTCTCACTCATCCTGAAACTGGAAAGTCCCGCCTGAGGTCAACAGAGCTTTCCATGGTCCACCCTTTGCCCTGTCCGATTTCTGTGATGGCTGGACGGTAACATTCTGGCCACGATATCTTGGATCCGAGTGAACAGCACAAGTCACTATATAGCTCCTTAATCGATTAAACTGAAGAATTGTGAAATTAACTGTGCAAGACTGAGAAGGAAGTGGGTGCATTCAATGTCAAATCAAGTTCATAAATAGAAGTAAAGGGAGGGGAGGAATGTTAGATTATGAAAGACAGAAAGGTAAAAATGAAAGAAAATGTTTTTTTGAGTTCCTAATAACATTAAAACCTGAATGAACAAGGCTATGCATTTTACTCAGTACCAGAGATATTGTTAGTATTTAGAATATAATTCAGTCTTGAATTCGAAAGACTTAACTTCCTGTGATGAGTTTTGTTCTGATCTACTGTGCACACACAACTTCATGTCATTCAATAACATTTAATGATGAGGCAGAAAGTGAGATGCCATTTTTGCAAAGTTGATAATGGAGCAGCACATTTTTAGATCAGCAACATTTATGTTTGAGTTTAACTGCATATTTCCCTCTAATGTGATGTTGGCGTTCTATTTGCGAACAAATAATGGTGACAGCCATTACCCTCACCATTACTTGAGCAGCAAATACATGCCATTTTGTGGTTAAAAATAAGGGTGATGCTGTCAAATCTCACTGTTATTAATGTTTAAATTGGGAAGCAGCTTCCAGCAAATGGATAGTTAAATGTGCGATTAAGGATTTTGCTACCCAAGGGCCCTACTCCTTACTTTGTTGTGGGACAATGGTATCTCGCAACAAGATTGTCACCAAAATACAGAATTCCAGTGCAAAAATCTATGTGTAATTGTGAATATGATAATCAACTGGCTTTGTTTGTCTGCCATTGACCAAAGCATTTTGTTCAATAATTACCTTGCTAAGCTAAAGAAAAACTGAATGAATTAACATAATGAGTTTCAACTACATACTTCTATAACCTATCAATATTTATATAAGGCCAGGCCACTCATTCTATGTCAGGAAAATAAAGAGATGAACGTTAAAAATAAGATTGAAAAAATTAGATAAAGGAAATGATTTCATGATGTGATATTCATCTTACGGGCACATGGACTGAATATGCAACAGATTTCATCTCACAATTCACACAATTATCTTTTTCACACAATTATTTTAATGAACAATTTTATGCACACAAATATCCAACACAAATACCTACATTCGCACATAATCATTATATCTAAATTTGACAAAAAATATTATTTCACAACACAATGAATTTATTTCAATTTGCTTTGCTTTACTTGATTTTACCCTAGTTTCATTAGATTTTCAATTTTTATCATATGATTGCTACGAATCATTCTCTACGCCCTTGGTGTCACTCAAAATCTTCATGGTCAAAACCTACATCTCCACCTATATCCGTAATGTTTGTTAATGCTCTCAATATTTCATCATCTGTATCAAAGTCAGCAGGGTGGCACAGTGGTTTGCACTGCTGTCTCACAGCACTTGGGACCCTGGTTCAATTCTGATCTTGGATGACCGTCTGTGTGGAGTTTGCACATTCTCTCGTGTCTGCTCCGGTTTCCTCCCACAGTCCAAAGATATGCGGGCTACGTGGATTGGCCGTACTAAATTGCTCCTTAGTGTCAGGAGGATTAGCAGAGTAAATATGTGGGGTTATGGGAATAGGGCCTCAATGGGATCGTTGTCAGGGAAGTTTCATAGAAACATAGAAGGTAAGAGCAGGAGGAGGCCTTTGGTTCTTCGAGCCTACTCTGCCATTCATTACAATCATTGCTGATATCCAACTCAATAGCCTAATCCTGCCTTTTCCTCATAACCTTTGATTGGATTTGCTCTGAGTGCTATATCCAACTATGTCTTGAATGCATTCAGTGTTTTAGCATCAACTACTTCCTGCGGTAATGAATTCCACAGGCTCCCATCTTTGGGTGAAGAAATGTCTCCTCACCTCCATCTTAAGTGGTCTGACTGTGACCCCTAGTTCTGGATTCCCCCACCATCATGAACATCCTCCCTGCATCTATCCTGCCTTAGAATTTTATAAGATTCTCTGAGATCCCCACCCCCTCCACCCCACCATTTGTCTGAACTTCAGCGAAAACAATTCTAATCTCTCCTCATACACCAATTCTGCCTGGTAAACCTTCACTGCACTCCCTTAAGAGCAAGAACATCCTTTCTCAGAAAAGGAGTCCAAAACTGCACACAATACTCTAGGTGTGGCCTCACCAAGGTTGTATAATTGCAACAACACATCCCTGCTCCTGTACTTGAAACCTCTCGCAATGAAGGCCAACATGTCACTTGCTTTCTTTACCGCCTGCTTCATCTGCATGCTTATCTTCAATGACTGGTGCACAAGGACACCCAGGCCCTGCTGCACACTCCTCTCTACCAATTTACAGCCATTCAGGTAGTAATCTGCCTTCTTGTTTTTGCTTCCAAAGTGAATAATCTCACACTTATCCAAATTATACTGCATCTGCCATTGATCAGTCCATTTACCCACCCTGGCCAGGTCATTCTGAAGAATCTCTGCATCCTCGTTGCAGTTCACCCTCCCACCCAACTTGGTATCTGCAAACTTTGAGATGTTACATTTTGTTCCCTCATCCAAATCATTAATATATATTGTGAATAGCGGGGGTCCCAGCACCAAACCCTGTGGCACCGTATTAGTTACTACCTGTCAATTTGAAAAGTACCCATTAATTCCTACTCTTTGTTTCCTCTCTGCCAACCAGTTTTCTATCCATCACAATATACGTCCTCCAATCCCATGTGCTTTAATCTTGCATGATAATCTCTTGTGCGGGACTTGTCAAACGCTTTCTGAAAGTCCAAAAATATCACATTTACTGGTTCCCCTTTGTCAACTCTCCTAGTTGCATCTTCAAAGAATTCCAACAGATTTGTCAAACACGATTTCCCCTTCATAAATCCATGCTGGCTGTGCCTGATCCTTCCACTGCTTTCTAAATGCTCTGCTATAATATGAAGTCCTTGATAATGGATTTGAGAATCTTCCCCACTACCAATTTTAAGCTTACTGGTCTACAATTCCCTGTTTTCTCTCTACCTCCCTTTCTGAATATTGGAGTGACATTCACCACCCGCCAATCTGCAGCAACTGTTCCAGAGTCTATAGAATTCTGGAAAATGACCACGAATACATCCAATATTTCTAGAGCCACTTCCTTAAATAATCTAGGATGTAGATTATCAGGCTTTGGGGACTTATCTGCCTTCAATCCCATCAATTTATTCCATACCATTTCTCTACTAATATTGATCTCCCTCAGTTCTTCCCTCCCACTAAATCTTGCATCCTCCAACATTTCTGGCATTTGATTTGTGTCCCCTTTTATGAAAACAAAACCAAAGTATCTATTCAGTTGCTCGGCCTTTTTTTTTGTCCTCTATTATACATTCCCCCATTTCTGTCTGGAGGTAAACTACATTTGTCTTCACCAACCTCTTTCTCTTCACATATCTATAGAAACTCTTAGTGTCAGTCTTTATGTTCCCTGCAGGCTTACTTTCGTATTGTATTTTCCCCTTCTTAATCAATCCCTTGGTCTATCTTTGCTGAATTCTAAACTGCTCCCAATCCTCAGATCCATTATTTTTCTTGGCCAATCTGTATGCTTCTTCCTTAGATTGGATACTCTCTCTAATTTCTTTTTAAGCTATAGATTGGCCCTCTTACCCATTTTGCTTTTGTGCCAGACAGCTAGATAGGAATAAACAGTTGTTGCATTTCCCCCATGCGTTCCTTGAATGTTTGCCATTGTCTATCCATTGTCATCCCTTTAAATAACTTTCCCCAGTCTATCAAGGCCAACTTATGCCTCATATCCTCATAGTTTCCTTTATTAAGATTCAGCACCCTAGTCTCTGAATCTATCACATCACTCTCCATCTTAATAAAAAACTCTTTCATGTTATGGTCGCTCATCCCCAAGGGATCTCATATTGCTAGATTCTCATTACACAGTATCAAATATAAGATGGCCTGCTCTCTAGTTGGTTCCTCCACATATTGGTCAAGAAAACTAGTCCATATATGTTCTAAGAATTCCGCCTCAATGGCGTTGTGGCTAATTTGATTTGCCCAATCAATGTGCAGATTAAAATCACCCATGATCACCGATATTCCCTTATCACATGCATCACTAATTTCAGGTCTAATGCCATTCCCAACATCACCACTGTAGTTTGGGGGTCTATTTATGATATCCACTAACATTTTTTGTACCATGGTATTTCTCAACTCTATCCATACAGACTCCAAGTTGTCAGAGCAATATTCTTTCTCACTATTGTCTTAATTTCCTCTTTAACAAGCAGTGCCACTCCACGACCTTTAATGCCTGTCCTTCCTAAATATGAAGTACCTTGGGACATTCAATTCATACCCCTGGTCACCCTGCAGCCATGTCTCCATCATCCCAATTATATCGTATGAGTTTATATCTATCTGCATGATTAGTTCATTCACTTTATTGCAAATGCTCAACACATTAAGGTATAGAGCCTTTAAGCGTATCTTTTTAACGTTGTTTATCTTGATCGCAATATTTTTCTCTATAGCCCTGTTTGAACTTTGTCCTTGGTTTCTTTGTCTATCGCTTTTCTTATTCCCTCTTCTACCTTTTGCTTTTGTCCTTGCTTCGTCCTTCTCTGACTCCTTACATAGGTTCCCATCCCCCGACATAGTACTTTAAACCCTCCCCAACCACTCTAGTAAACACTCCCTCTAGGATATCAGTCCCAGTCCGATGGGCCAAATGGCCTCCTTTTGCACTGTAGGGATTCTATGATTCCATGAAAGTTAACATCTGTAGTATCACACTCTACATTCTCAGTGTCTACATTTTGTGTTGTTGACAGACAACGTTAGACCTTCTTCCTTCCTGAAACCAAAATAACAAGATTTCTTAGTGGTTCCACTCAGCTGTTATATTTTCTCATGTTTTTCAAAAGGTTTATCAATTTTGTTGTTGTTCCTAGAAGAAGAACATACAATGGGTCAGAGAGCGGCAATTGTACTTGAAGCAACACGCACAAAGTGGCTCTTATTTTCCTATTTTTTTGCATCACAGAATTCACATCTCTCAGATCTTCTGCCAGCATCTTATTCTGTGCTTAACTCATGGTTATCACAGAATATACAGTGCAGAAGAGGCCATTCAGCCTATCGAGTCTGCACCAATGCGTGAAATGCCCAGACCTGCCCATCTAATCCCACTTGCACTTGTCCCATAGCCTTGAATGTTATGGCATGCCAAGTACAATGAGGGTCAGAGATGAAAGCTTCCTTAAGGAAACCTGACCTGTCAGCACTGGTCCTTCTTGGATTCTGTTCCTCTCTGTCACTTCCTTGCCTGCTTAACTTGGCCTCTTCATCTTCTCTGGCCTTGCATGCTGCCTGTTGCTTTCCATAAACAAATAATAACATGTAGTCCCTCAGAACATAACTTCCATGAAACAAATAAAATATGAGAACATGATCAAATGAACATAAATAAAATTGGGATTAATTGTGCAAATTCATCACATTGGCCCTTGGAATGTATGGTTAAGTTTAGTTGAAGCATGCCTGATTTATGCAATCAGCAGAACATACTGCAGACTCTTACCAAAAAGTGGCAGAGTGTTGTTTCTGGCAAGAAAACTGGCGCGTTTTACTGTAGATATTCTGCCATTATGACATTCTGCCAAAAACAATCAAGAGGGTGTGTTTCATGCTACCATGCAGGGGTATGGGGCCTCGACACACCAGCTTAGCCTCGCTGCACTGAGATCAGGGCACCATCTTTAAAGGGTGCCCTGATCAGAACAGCAATAAACCTCCCCCATCCCTACTTCCCCCAGTCCAACATGGAGCTCTCAGGGGCTCCCCTTCCCACATCCCTCCCTCCCCTCTCCCATTTGGGGCTGGTATTCAAATCTGACCCCCCTCCCCGATCATCAGCCCGTCCCCCAGGCAATCATTGCCCCTTTCCTCCCAATCATCGGTCCCTCCTCCTCACCCTCATTTGGTCTTTGCCCTCTACACTCCCATCATCAGCCTCTTCCTCCCCTGATCAATGGCCCTTTCCTCTTCCGATGATTGCAAACACCCACAGCCCCCAGAATCAGATACAGCACCCACCTCCCCATGCCCCAAACAGTTATCTCCGGCATCCCCAACTCTCACCTACCACCACATATAAATGAGTCCCCTCTCCCCCATGAGGTTCCCACTGGGGACCCCTTGGTACAGGTTGGCACTGCCAAGTTGGCACTGCCAGGTTAGCATGGACATGGTGTCCCTTTCATAAACACCCCCACTTTATGACCTTCCTTCATGACCCCTCCCTTCATGAACCCCCACTCACTTCATGCTCCCTTTCATGACCCCCCCATGTCCCCTTCATGACTGCTGTTCATGTTCCAGCCTCCTCAGGCTCCACTCTGTCATGGCCCAGCCTCCTTGGTATTGCTCCCTGCACCCTACCAGTGCTCACCTTGCATTGCAGGGTGCTAGTTGGCACTATCAGGCTGGCACTGCAGATGGGCAATGCCAGCCATGTCCCTGACCATCAATGGCATCACTCGCGATTCTCCTGTCCTGATCTGCTCCAACGTATTCTTGTCCAGGTACGACATGGCCAGAAAATCGCAGCCCAGGTATTTTTAACTTCTAATAAGTCATATACCTGAGTGAGTTTGTAACAATAACATTAACTCCTTACTTGTTAACTCAAGGGAACTGGCCAGTTTATTTCCTCATGTAACTTTACACATGGTCAAAAAAAAATTGAAAATTATCAAAACTTTTAAAAAATTCAACTCTGTTTTTATTAACCTTTGAGTGGAAAGAGGAATTTACATATCCCTCCAGACTTGGTTGTAATAATTGCCATATGCTTCAATTTAAATTCCTATATTGCAACAGCGACTACACTTCAACAGTACTTCATTGCTATAAAGTGCTTTGGAAAAATCCATAATCATGAAAAACACTATACCAATGTAAATTTTCTTTTCCCTAGAGAATTGAATACTCTCGAGATTTGCTCCACAACATTTATTTACTGCACTCTGTGTGATAGGTTCTAACAAATAAAAACATATTTTTAATAAAATTGTGCCTTGCTTCCAAGAAAGAAGAAGCATTGTGTCATGATAAACAAAGATGATTACATCTATTTGCCAGGAAACAGATAAAACTTTAGCAAGAGGGTGAATATATTATTAACTTTGCCTTTACATTTATTATGTTCATTTGCTCTTCACCAAACTATTACTGTACTGATTTGTACAGTTATGTAGCACGGACAACATAGAAACATTTGTATATCCGGATGGATGTTACCTTCTTTTTCTATAACATACACTCAATCTTATAGCTATATACCAGACTATTGCAGTTTCCAGATCCATTCCTGGAGTTAAATACCTAATCCACGATGATGCTTCACTGCAGGATGGAGAGAGTGGTGCTTTGTTGCTGATCCCATACTTAGGGTGGAACTTTAATTTGAAGTTTCATCTGCTGGCTCCAGTGGACTTAAAATATCTGTGCTTTTCTTCAAAGATAGAAATTTCTCTATGTGCCCATACAAGATCCTTCCCTTAATCAGCATCATAGGAAAATGGATCATTCACCACATTTGTAGTTTGCAATGTCTTGTTATTTTCAAATTGGCTGACATGTTTACCATTTGTGATTATTAATTTTTAATTGATTGTAAAATACTTTGGTGACATGATGAAGGTGTAATAAGGTGCTATATAAATGCAAATTCTGTCCTCATCTACATGGTAGCATATTGCGTCTCACCGACGCAACTTTCTTCTATAATCTAGTGGGTTTGCCACTTTCAACCATACTTAATCAAAGTGACTCATGCCATTGGAGCAACACCTAATCACATTGGTGAAAGAATATTCTTCTCACCAACCAGTGAGCTGGCAAAGCCATGAATTGATCCTCAGAACGTCCACTGAACTGTTGTTGATCAAAATACAGAAAGAAATGTATTGATTCACTGAAATATATGATATTAATCTAATGGTTCAGTGCTTGGAGGCTTGGCCTAAAGTCTGTCTCTGCCTTTTTATTCTACAGTTAATTTACTATAGCATGTAGGTTTATTGTAAATGTAAGTAACATATTACAATACTGAAAACCCAGGGAAATGAGGCAGAATTTTAATATTAACTTATTAGTCCTTTACATGTGCATCTGAAATGTTTGCCATTTTTCTCTTGAGGACAGTTGGCAAAGACTAGCACATGAGCTGACATCACTTTGCATCTTACAATAAATGTGCTTTGTTATGCACATGGTTGGATTAAGGTCCTTAATGGTTTTTCTTATTATTGGTTAGCTTTTGCAAGTCTTTCTTGAGTCTGAAGGTGGCTGATGAGGCTCTTTCGGGATCTTCAGACTAGATGGCATGTCGGGTATTTTTCTTCATGTGGGATGTCTGGTCATGTATTATCAGTTGGTCATGACGAGTTCTTTTCACTTTTTCTCTCATTTTTCTGTCATTGGGATCATTCCCACAGACTTCCACCATTTGGTTCAATCCAAGTCAGTAATTTCCAGGGGTTGATGTCAATGTTACATTTATTCATATTAACTTTCAGCACATCCTTGAAGCACTTCTTCTGTCCTCCCCTAGAGCATTGGCCCTGACTGAGCCAGAGGAAAAAAAGACCTATTTTGGGAGCTGGTCTCTGACGTCTGAACAATATGACCAACTCAATTAAGTTGATGACAGGTGATCATAGCCTTGATGTGTGTGGTGTCTTTTTGTGAGAGGACGCTAATGTTGATGTGCCTGTCCTGCCACTTAATTGGTAACATCTTTGTCAGACAGAGTTGATAACTCCAGTGCTTTGAAGGGTTTCCTACGTTATCCATGTTGCAACGTAAGAAAGGGACCATGACTACATGGTAGACTATGAGCTTGGTTCCTGTATTGATGTCCCAATCTTCAAAGCTCATTTCCTCAGCTGGCCATCATCTCCTGCTGCATTGTTGTTCTTCATTCGTGATGGTTTTCATCGCCTCCATAGATGTTGGCAGAGTTCCAAGCTCATCTCTGACAGGCTGTTGTGGGATAGAGTTGAAGTTAGCCGCATCAACAATTGATTCTTGATTGAAAAGGTTTTCAAAATGCTCAACAGACACTGACCGCTTCCCTTTCCGTAATCAGATCGCTTCCATTCTTAAGCCTTAGTGGAACTGGTCCTTGAGTTCTTGGGTCATAAAAACGATCTTTGTGGCATTGAAGAAGTCACAGATATCATTCGTGTCAAACAAAAATTTGAATTTCCTTTGCCTTGCCACATGTTCTTCATGTCACAGGAAAATCTATAATACAGTAATACAGTGAAACTAAAAGTAAATTTGAAAATTGACCTTTAATTTTTGGATAAGAAATTGGTTTGAAGTAAAGTTTCCAAATCAATCCATTTACTAACTTACAGTGGGTCACATAGGGCTACTGGATCTGACAATAAACTGTAAAAATATTACACAATCATGACCTTTTCTTGGGTATATCTTGATTCCAATGTTGGGTTTGTACTTTATAATAAAGCCTCAGTTGAATTATCAGCAGGATGCTGGTGGGTGGCGAGTAAGGAGCCTCAATTTCTTAAACATTTTCAAAAATCCGAAGGATAAATCTAAAAGCTCTGTATCTGAATGAACATAGCATTTAAAACAAAACAGCCAAACTGAGATTGCACATAAATGAGTGAGTAATATGATTAGGTAACCAATACAGAGAAAAGAGTATTGTTTTTGTGCTGCCCAAAATAAACACTTACTTGACTGACAGTAGTGCTATTAAAATTCAAGTATGATGGATTCTAGTGATTGTATTTCCCCTTCTACCCACATGCTCAGTTACACTTTTCCAATTTAAGCATTTGGAAATTCTGTCACTAAACTACAACTATTTCAAGGTGCTACTTTAATGTCAGTTATGATCTCCAGATTATTTTAGATTTGGAATCACTATTTATCCTGGCCATCAGGGCTGTTCTTTTATTCATACATCTTGGAATACCTAAAGATAGCTGTAACATTTTGCCAATCTTCTTGTTTAGTGCATTAAAAGCATAGGAGCACTCAAATTGTTTGTAATTTTAAGAATGCTAAGACAACATGTCGGGATTTTTGTTGAAATCGGGTGTTATTATTGATGCAGTCGCCACTTTTGTGCTTCTATTGGGAGTCAACATCAGACATGTTTGTCTCAATATTGGTGTTACATTCACTGTGACAGCTTGTATGTTTAATATCTTATTGTTCCTATGGCTTTGTTGATTTGGCAGTTAAGATACCAGTGGTTACCATTGCATTCAATACAGCAAGCCCTATCGCTAGTTTAGTATTGTTTTTATTATTCATTCGTACGGTAATTTCCACTCATTGCTTTGTGCTGGAGTATTGATTCACCTTCTGACACCCTGACATTTGCCATCTGTGGCAAGGTATTCAGCTTTAGAATAATCAATCTGATTCAGTCCTTACCTAACACAAACACACACACACATACACACACACACACCTCTTAATCCCAACCTACACTATCATGGCACACAATTGATTCATTCTTTAAAAATTAGACAAAATTTCTTCTGATGCACTGCAATAAGTTTTCTCTATTTTTGAAATTAGATAAATATACTATATATATGTATATCAAAATATGTGAAACAGTATCTGTAATAATTTTGAAATCCTAGACAAAGGAGGAGGATTTCTTGAAGAGTTTACAGCAAATAACTTTCACTTCCCAAATGTCACAGGGCACAAAACGCAACATGACTGACATAGATGACTTGAAGACCTCATCTGTGCATCAATGATTTGTACTCCCTGTCAGGAGTTTTCTACTTATAAAGAAAACTTGTTGAAAGCCTAAATGTAGATTTTTAAAACCGACTTACTTCCGCTTTATGAGCAATGTTTATTCTACTTAGGATCAGCCCTCATGAAACTGTTCACATTGGACATAGAATCACGGAATAAGCTCTTCAGCCTTTTAAGGCCACGCTTGTGTTTTCCACTTTAAGAGCCATGTAGTTTATTTCCTCTCTGCTGTTTTCTCTCAGGTACCTATTAATGTTCCTTTTTAATGGCCAACTAATTCCCTCCAAGATTATGGGTTACTTCAATAACAGTTTGAAGTAAATAATTCCACATTAAATCCAATCTAGATTGACATTTTCCTAGCCCTAACCTGTTTTAATGCTTTCTATTTATAGTGTTCAAATAAAATAACTGAAGGGAAATATTGAAGACAATATTTGGCCATGTTGTACTCAATGATAATGAGTGAGAGGCATTCTTTGTGAAATAAAAATACTCACTGTGGACACTGGAAATGTTGGGTGTTCTCAGCAAGCCAGGCAGCAACAATTAGTGGGCTGGATTCACAACCAATGCCCATTGCTGTCACGGCAACTTCTCCTGATTTGTCCCACTGCCACTGTGATTTAACTGGTGGCAGCAGACCCTGCCAAGTAGACAAACGACAGGTTTCCCTGCATAGACTGGAAGTGGGTGGCCGGGGGTGGGGAAGGTTGGTGGCTGTGTCCCATCTTAACAGGCCCCCTAAGACCATTGAAGGGCCACCCAATGGTTTTACACCTTCCCATTCCCCATGGCATCTCAAATCCCTGACCTCCGCATGCTCTCACTCCTCTGGGGCCTGCCAGCTTGAGAACCAGTGACCCCGAATTCCTACCCAGATCTCCATTCAATGCAACTGGCCTCTGACGTGATGTGCTGGAGAGCCGCAGGCCTTTGCTTGACTAGTAGCTGTCAGCTTTAAGGGATCATATTCTAAATGGCTGTCAATCATTACATAACTCAACAGGGAATGATGTATTTGTCCCATGACTTTTTTAACAGTCTATATGCAGCAGTAGTAGAAGTCAGATGTACTATACCTAGCTGCCAGTAAACATTTTCTATATGTAGTCTTATTTTAAAATAAAGAACTCATGTTATTGTTTAATCAATCTTTGTGTCTGATGAGTATCTTCATGTCCAAAATAAGAATGTTACAATAATGGTCCTGTGCTTTCGCTCTTCCCCTCCACAGCTCCACAATGACAGAAGACAGAAATCAGCAGGAGTTGCCGTGAAAGCAATGCTGAAGCTTCACAATGCAGCTGAACTATCAGCGTGTTTGTTGGACAGGCAGGAATGAATTCCATTCGCTTCATCAACAGAATTCAATACTTTTTCATTCTCTTGTAGAGGTATTCCTATCTCTTATCACACATTTATCATGCGGGCCCATCCTGGTGATTTCTGTTGCAGCTTCCTTAATGTCTAGCAGGATGGAGAGTTAGGGTACCCCTCCTTCTGCGTCTGTCCTCTTCTGAGAGTTCTGTCTCATTTTCCCTTGCAAGCAGAAAAGAGAGAGAAAAAGAGAAGGCAATGTTAGCCTCCCTCATCAATGCCAGCAGCTCATTTAGAGTTGCCTGGTCTTTAACAGCACCGGAGTTCTCAGCATTATGACAAGTCACCATTTGCCCTGGGCACTCATTTCTCTCAGGTTTAGCAGTATTGGCTGCCTACAGGCTGCTCAGCTGGTGTGTCTGCTGATGACTGCAGAACCAGTCTTTTATAAATGGAGTTTGTGTCTTTATATGCCCTGTTTGTGAATAGAACTCCCACTCACCCGATGAAGGGACAGCACTCCGAAAGCTAGTGGCTTTTGCTACCAAAAAACCTGTTGGACTTTAACCTGCTGTTGTGAGACTTCTTACTGTGATGACTGCAGAGCCTGAGGATGTCACCTGGGTTCTACCATTTTACAAACCTTGTGAAGAAGGTTATTGAATTTCTTTTGGCTATGAAGGTCACATCACTGAACATATTTCAGAAGGAAATAGATTTATAGACTCTAAATGTGTCAAAGGATACAGGGAGAGAGTGGGGGTGTGTGTTCAGATAGAGCATCAACCATGATCATATTGAACACTCAAGGGGCTAAATGGTCTACTGCTGCTGCTATATTGTATCTTTCTCTGTCTTTGCCCCAGTTCCTCTGGATGAGATTATGGCTGCTGACGATTTCTGTCCCTCTGCATCTGCTTAATTTTTTGGACAGCTTTTTCCTGCTACTCTCCAGAACAGAAACTCTTGCCTCTCTCACTGGCTGCAACAATCACTTCAAGGCTTACATCTGGAATCATGGGACAAGCCTGCCAGGCATGGCAGGCCCCTGCCTCACCTTCTGGTCAGTTTTAGAAATTTTGAGTGGAAAATCATATCTCACAAATTTGATTGAGTTTTTTGAAGGGGTAACAGAGAAGATTGATGAGGGCAGTGCAGTTGATGTTGTCTACATGGACTTTAGCATGGCTTTTGACAAGGTACTGCATGGTAGGTTGTTGCATAAGGTTAAATCTCACGGGATCCAGAGTGAGGTAGCTAAATGGCTACAAAATTGGCTTGATGACAGAGCCAGATGGTGGTTGTAGAGAATTACTTTTCAAACTGGAGGCCTGTGACCAGTGGTGTGCCTCAGGGATCAGTGCTGGGTCCACTGTTATTTGTCATTTATATTAATGATTTGGATGAGAATATAGGAGGCATGGTTAGTAAGTTTGCAGATGACACCAAGATTGGTGGCATAGTGAATAATGAAGAAGGTTGTCTTGGATTGCAATGGGACCTTGATCAATTGGGCTAGTGGACTGATGAATGGCAGATGGAGTTTAATTATATAAATGCAAGGTGATGCATTTTGGTAGATTGAACCAGGGCAAGACTTACTCGGTTAATGATAGGGCGTTGGGGAGAATTACAGAACAAAGAAATCGAGGGTATTCCTTGAAAGTGGAGTCACAGGTGGACAGAGTGGTGAAGAAGGCATTCAACATGCTTGACTTCATTGGTCAGAACATTGAATACAAGAGTTGGGACACCTTGTTGTATATAAGACATTGGTAAGGCCACACTTGGAAAACTGTGTACAGTTCTGGTCACCCTATTATAGAAAAGATATTATTAAACTAGAAAGAGTGCAGAAAAGGTTTACTAGGATGCTACCAGGACATAATGGTTTGAGTTATCAGGAGAGGCTGGATAGACAGGGACATTTTTCTCTGGAGTGTAAAAGGCTGAGGGGTGATCTTGTAGAGGTCTACAAAATAATGAGAGGCATAGACAAACTAGATAGTCAACATTGTTTCCCAAAGGTAGGGGAGCCTAAAACTAAGCAGCATAGGTTTAAGATGAGAGGGGAGAGATACAAAAGGATCCAGAGGGGCAATTTTTTTACACAGAGGGTGGTGAGTGTCTGGAATAAGCTGCCAGAGGTAGTAGTAGAGGCAGGTACAATTTTGTTTTTTTAAAAGTGTTCTGACAGTTACATGGGTAAGATGGGCATAGAGGGATTTGGGCCAAATGCAGGCAATTGAGACGAGCTCAGGGGTTTTAATAAAAAATGGTGGCATGGACAAGTTGAGCTGAAGGGCCTGTTTCCATGCTATAAACCTCTATGACTCTGTGATTTCAGCTTTCTTAGTAAATCAAACAGCTGTGGCTAGCATCAAACCTTTAAAACAAGCCTGTGCAAATCCTGCCTCCACCCCACACCTACATCTGCAAATTGGCTGTCAAACCTATCCTGAGTCTTAGCATCTACATTCAACTGAGCAGAGTTTGGAGTGTCTCACACTATAATGGTAGCTTTCTACTATTGTCTGTCTCCTGCCACCATGCCTGCTTTCATGTGATTTGCTCCTTACCAGGTGACAACCTATTATCTCTGTTGGGATCCTCACAGAGAGAGGTGTTTCTGGGCTGGTAGACTGTACACGTTAAAGCAATGAGTTCACACTTTGCTGAGGACCCCCCTGCCTTCCACTCCAGTTCCTCTGCACCCTTGAATGACCGGTGGGAGATAAATGATTGAATCAGAACTGAAATGTGGAAAAGGTTGTAACTTATGGAAAAGGAAATTACACTGGATGCTGGAATCTTTTGACCTTTGATTTGCCATTAACACATTCTAATCTTTTACTGCCATCAGCACCTTTCTTAGCCAAGATCACCACTATTTACATTTCTTTTGACTGTTTGTCAGAGGAGGTTTACTAGGCTGATACCGGAGTTGAGGGGGTTGAGCTATGAGGAGAGGCTGAATAAACTAGGCTTGTACTCGTTAGAGTTTAGAAGAATGAGGGGAGATCTCATTGAGACGTATAAGATGATGAATGGGATGGATAGGATAGAGGTGGAAAGACTCTTCCCGCTCAAAAAAGATAGTAGGACTAGGGGGCACAGCCTCAAGATAAAGGGGGGGCGGTTCAGAACGGAGTTGAGGAGGAACTTCTTCACTCAAAGGGTGGTGAATCTCTGGAATTCTCTGCCCGTTGAAGTGGTGGAGGCTGCCTCGCTAAATATTTTTAAGAAGCGGGTTGATGGGTTTTTGATAAGAGAGGGGATTAAGGGTTATGGGGAGAGGGCGGGAAAGTGGAACTGAGCCACGACAGATCAGCCATGATCTTATTGAATGGCGGGGCAGGCTCGAAGGGCCAGATGGCCTACTCCTGCTCCTATTTCTTATGTTCTTATGTAATCTCAATTGTCTCCACCAACGGCTGGCTCTCTATTCAGCCCTCACAGCTCCACTGCACCACCGCCGCCCCCCCCGACTGCCATCCCTCAGCCACTCCACCCACCACAGCAGTATAAATCTCACCTAATTTTCAGAAAATTCTGGAGACTGTCAGCAGGTTTGACAGCACCTGTGGAGAGAGAATAGAGGCAATGTTTTGACTCAGGATGATCATCCAGAATCGAAACATTGGCTCTATTCTCTCTCCGCAGATGCTGTCAGACCTGCTGAGATTTTGCAGCATTTTCTGTTGTTTGTTCTTGTTACAGATTGGATTCCTGACCCACTGCAAGAGGGTTGGTTTCATTAAAATCTCACCCTTTTAGTCTGTGGTTAAGTTTCCCACTCCACTCAGCAGCTTGTTAAAGATAAGCTTCAAGGAGTTAATGAAGGAATTCTTATATTGCCAAACTATATACCCTTCATATAATGGGTAGCTGAACCTGTACATTCCAGTTGCTGTCTAACTAATGTACGAGTTCACAATTGTCTCCCTAATTTTATATTCTCTGCCAGGAGCCATAACAGCAAGCTTTCAGTCTTCTCATGTTTAAGAGGACTTGCCTCGTTGTACAGCAGCTACCTGTGTATCTGTTCATGCACTCCATTTCAACTCTGAGCATTTCCCAGTGCTCTGTAACCGTACAAGGAGACACATAACATCGTGCTTTGCTTCTGTAGAACATGAAAAATGTGTTTATTTGTTGAATTCATCATAATTTTCTTCAATAATTTAAAATGATTCAGGATTCAATTAAATTTGAAATGAACGTGTGTAGCCACATTTGTAATCATCTCATAATTGTAAGAACACAAATATGTAGTTTGACCCCGTGACCTCAAAATACAAATAATAAATATTTCTTGATTGTATGACAGCAGCAGGGGTACATTTACAGCACAAACAGATCACCATGAACAATCTACAAGGTGTTTTTGATGTTTTTGGGTTATAGCAAGTTCACAACAAGGTTGTTTTTGTGCAGCTTGGATTTGAAACAATGGCAACAATAATTTATATATATTCCAACACAGCTTTGGCTGATTTGAGATGGAGTGGTATCTCAAATCATAGAATTATAAAATCCCTACATTGCAGAAGGAGGCCATACGGCCCATCAAGTCTGTACCAATTTCCACCCAGGCCCTATGCCCTTAAGCCCACATGTTTACCCTACTAACACCTCTGACACTAAGGGGCAATTTTGCATGGCCAATCAAGCTAACCCGCACATCTTTGGAGGGTGGGAGGAAACCGGAGCACCCAGACAAAATGCACACAGACGCAGGGAAAAATATGCAAACTCCACATGGACAGCCACCTGAGGCTAGAATTGAAACTGGGTCCCTGGTGCTGTGAGGCAGCAGCGCTAACCACTGTATCACCGTGCCACCCATTCTCTGCACACTTCTTTTCCACCAGAACTATGCAGCAGGTCGCACGCACTACCATTGTCAGAAGACATCAGAGTGAAACAGGAACACAAAGCAGGGGTGACCATACAAAGAGGTTGAATAGAGTCATCCCAGTGAGGCCAGATGGAGGCCCCACAGAGGTTAAGGGCTGGCTGAGTGCCTGCAGAGGTATACAAATTGAAGCAGTCTGAATGCTTACAGAGGTCAATGATGTGGTGGGGGACACCTAGTGAGCAACATAAGAGGAAATGTGTTTGACTACCTGGCTTTGCTTGCTGTATTGGCACATGAGGAGGGACTTGCTGAGAACCATACCCAGGAAGGGCCTTAACTTTCTGAACACTGATGAGAAACTTGCTTTCTGTTTTGGTTTAATTGCACTGGTCAATAGCTCAGTCAATCAGTTAAAGGTATAGGGGAGGTAAATAATGTAAATATAAGTCATGCTCAACAAAAAGCTTCTTTGTTTGATTTCTGCAAAACTTTTAAATGACTCACTTATGTGGAACCGACTTCACAACAATAGTTATTAAGTCATTGTGTTATTTCCTGAACTCTTGTATTAAAGTATGCTTCAATTCCCTGACTACAAATATTCCAGCATAGAATGCAACATTCTTGTTAGTGTTACAATATAAAAAGCCTTTAATGTAATGCAACATACAAAGTACTTCACAGAGACATCATTGAACAAAATAAGGCACAAGCCACATTGGAGATATTCGGGCAGATGATCAAAATCCTGGTTAAAGAGGTGGGTTTTAAGCAGTGTATTAAAGTAAGAATGTCTGGCTGAGAGGTGGCGAGGTTTAGGAAGGGGTTTCCAGAGAAAATTCCTCCTCCATAGTTCTACTCTGCTTGTCTCTTAAGTGGACACATCATTATCCAGGATTCAGTCCAAGCTATGTTCAGTTCCCGATGGCTTGCTTCCTTTTTCCCATCATAGGCAGGTAACTTCTAAATTCTGAACTGATTCTCAAAGTGAGGGTTACCCTGGAGAGTCCTCCCTCTAGTCAAAGATAGATGAATCCTCCAGGCACACTTAACTCCTTGTGAATTTGGTCTCTGCAATCTGAGTGGGAGCTCGCACCCATATTCTGTGTGGTGAACTATAGAGACTTGCTGCCCGCTCTCTCGCTCTCAGATTTTAGAACGTTGATTGCTCTTTGAGGTCCAGGAATGTTGTAGGTAAACCTGCAGCTTTAGCCAACAATGGCTTTGTAGAAACTATTTTCTAAAGCTTATCCCCACATAGACTTTGTACCCAGGTATAAATGCTAATTATCCATCTTTTAGACCTCCAATACTATTCTATCTTGAAACTAAATAGACAGTTCATAGAATCATAGAATCATAGAAATGCTACAGAGCAGAAAGAGGCCATTTGGCCCATCGAATTTGTACTGACCACAATCCCACTCAGGCCATACTCCAATATCCCTAAACATTTGCCCGCTAATCCCTCGAACCTATGCATCTCAGGACACTAAGGGGCAATTTTTTAGCATGGCCAATCAACCTAATCCACACATCTTTGGATAATTGTTTAAAGTATAACAAATTATAAAACCTGATATTCCGAATGTTTCCTTGTGAGATTTAGAGGATCGGATTTTATGACCTTGCTCATCCTGAAACCGTAAAATCCCACCCGAGGTCACCGGACCTTTTCACTCCGATGCCCTTGGCAGGCAGGATGGTAAAATTCTGGTCAGAGACGAATGACTGCGATTCTCTCATTGCGGCCCGCCAGTTTTCTGGTGGGTCTGGCTGTGGATTTGCGCACGCGCCAGGAACGCATGCACATCTCCCAGAGCCGGCGAACAGTCGCTGGTCAGAGCACACTGGAAACCTGCAGGAAGGCGGGTAAGTAATTTAACTCTGTTTTTACTCTATTTTGAAATTACTAGCTCCCCACATTTTGGGCGGGGGGGGGGGGTGCAATCAGGGCCTTCAGGGTCAGGCGGCAGGAGAGTGGTGCCCCTGGGAATTGGCACCCTGGCAGTGCCTGCCTCTGTCCTGTCACTGCACAAGGGACACAGTGACAGTGCCCAGGGGGCACCTTGGTACTGCCCATCGGGCATAGGGTAGTGCCAAGGGGGTTGGGCCTATTGTAGACAGGGCCTAGAGGCAATTGGTGGGGGTGAGAGATCCTATTTGCATTGGGCTACGTCTAGGATGGAGGGAGGGCAGCGATTGGGGTGGGCTGGGAGTGGGGGGGGTATCTGCTGGGGGTGGTCTGATGCCGGTGGGGGGATGTTCTGCTGGGGTGAGGGGGTGGGGAATCAACACTGTTGGGGGCTGGAGCCTGGGCATTGGGATGCTGTGGGATGGGGGGGTCAGGGTTGGCCCGGGAGTTGTTGTGAGAGTCACGATTGAGCCATGGGGAGGGCTGAAAGGGCAGCACTGTGGGGGTCCCGGGTTCGCCAGCGTTGGGCTGGCCAGCATATAGGAGTTTGACAGTTTGGGGCACTATGCATGCACAGAGCTCCAGAACTGTCAAACTCTGGTGTGAGTAGGCCCTGCCCCCCTGAGTTTTAATGAGATTCATGGCTGGGACCTCTTCAGCGCACAGAGTGCGGAGATTCAGATGAGAAGCTGAACTGTCAGAACAGTCGGGATTTAGAAAAATTTTCCCGTCAATTCAGCAGTTTTGGGAGAATCACCCCTGAATAGTCCAGGCAATGTCAGCACAAATGCTTTAGTCATTGTCTACAGGTGTAATTATCTTGCACACTCTTCCCAGTATCCCTAGAATCCCTCTTTAACCCTTAACAACCAAGCTACCCCATCTTGTTGTTGGACAGATTGCAGGACAGGTCTTATGACCCCCTTCATTTCTCTATATACACTGGATCACTACACTGAGGGACCTGGGGGTCCTTGTGCATGAGTCGCAAAAACCCAGTCTGCAGGTGCAGCAGGTTATCAAGAAGGCGAATTGAATGCTGGCCTTCATAGCGAGGGGGATAGAATATAAAAGTAGGGAGGTCTTGCTGCAACTGTACAGGGTACTGGTGAGGCTGCAGCTGGAGTACTGTGTGCAGTTTTGGTCGCCGCACTTGCGCAAGGATATTTTGGCCTTGGAGGGAGTGCAGAGGAGGTTCATTAGGCTGATACTGGAGATGAGGGGGTTAGACGACGAAGAGAGACTAAATAGACTGGGTCTGTATTCGTTGGAGTTTAGAAGGACGAGGGGGGATCTTATAGAGACGTATAAGATAACAAAAGGGATGGATAGGGTAGAGGTAGAGAGATTCTTCCTGCTCAGAAAGGATAGCAGGACTAGAGGGCACGGCCTCAAGATAAAGGGGGGGCAGTTTAGGACAGAGTTGAGGAGGAACTTCTTCACTCAAAGGGTGGTGAATCTCTGGAATCCTTTGCCCGTTGAAGTGGTGGAGGCTACCTCGCTAAATATATTTAAGTTGCGGGTAGATAGGTTTTTGACAGACAAGGGAATTAAGCGTTATGGGGAGAAAGCGGGAAAGTGGAACTGATCCACTTCAGATCAGCCATGATCTTATTGAATGGCGGGGCAGGCTCGAAGGGCTAGATGGCCTACTCCTGATCCTATTTCTTATGTTCTTATGGATTAAGTTGACAGTCCAAAAACATGACAATCTCCTGAACTTTTTTGTGACAAGAATCTGTGGCAAAGAAAAAGAAACAAAGGCTCCAATGTTCTCAGTATTGAAGAGGAGAAAATTATTGTTCGTAATGGTTGTCAGACAAGCAGTCTGACAAATTATAGGCACTGGAAGAGTGGAGAGAGCTGGTGGTAATTTAAAGCTTGGTGCTGCCAGAGGATGTGTGGAAGCTGAGCTGTCTTCAGTTGATGTTGTCGATGAGCAGCATGTCAATGGGAAATCGCAAGAGGCCAAGGATAAATTGTTGGTTAATGATGCCGAATGAAAGGCGTCAATAATGATTCTCTGGCTATTAGTAGACTGATAAGACTGGTGAGTGAACCTAACACAGTCAGATAATGCCCAGAAGGGCAGCACAGTGGCACAGTGATTAGCACTGCTGCCTCAGGACCTGCGTTCAAATTTGCCCTTGGGTGACTGTGTGGAGTTTGCATGTTCTCCTTATGTCTGCATGGATTTCCTCTGGATGTTCCGGTTTCCTCCCGCACTCCAAAAATGTGCGGGTTAGGTGGATTAGCCATGCTAAATTGCCCCTTAGTAAGAAGCAGATTTGTTGGTTAAATATGTGGGGTGGTGCAGGTTTGATGGACAGCGTGGCCTCCTTCTGCACTGTAGAGATTCTATGATTCTATGATGATGAAGAGGATGATGATCAACTGTGTTAAAGGCTTCAGGCAGACTATTTAGGATTCCATAAGAACTAAGCTGGAGTAGGCCATGTGGCACTTCAAACATGCTTCATCATTCAGTAATATCATAGCTGATCTGATCTTGATCTCAATGTCACTGCCCTGCCTGTTCCTCATAATCATTCTTGACTCCCTTATACTTCAAAAATTTGTCTGTCTTACCCTAAAATATATTCAATATTTCAATGGTGCATGCTTCATGGAGAGAATAAACTCCTCCTCATCTCTCTGTTATATGGCAAGTCCTTATCCTATGCCCCCAAAGAGGCAAATGTCTCTCAGCATCTACCCTGTCAAGATCATTCAGAATTTGATATGTTTCAGTCACATCTCCTCTCATTCTTCTAAACTCCAGTCGGTATAGATCAAGTGTGTTCAATCTTTCGAAATTAGACAACCCCTTCCTCCCAGGAATCAGCCTAGTGAATCTTCTCTATAACACAGTACTCTCTCCTGGTGTAGTCTTATCAACACGCCATACTGTTGCAGCAAGATTTTCTTCTTTTCCTACTTCAGCCCACTTACAATGAAGGCCTGCATTCCATTTGCCTTCCTAATTATTCATTGTACATGCATGGTAATTTCTTGTGTTTTATACACAAGACTATATATGAATCTCTGTACTGCAACATTGTATAGTCTCTTTCCATTTAAATAATATTTTTATTTTCTGTTCTTTCTACCAAGTGAATAATCATACGCTTTTCCACATCATCATCGCAGCTGAACTTTTTTCCAGCTCTCTTAACCTATTCAACATATATGACTTTGATAGGAACTGTTTCAGTTCTGTGATAAGACTGATCGGAAAGATTCAAAAATGGAGTTCTGGGGAAAGAGGGCAACTGATTTGGGAAGAAATGACATGTTCAATGATTAGGGAGAGGAGAGGGAGGTTAGATGGCAGTTTGTAAGGGCAGTGGGGTGAAAGGATTTTTTTGGAGAGGGGAAATGATGGTGGTCTTAAAAGGCAGAGGACGAACAGCAGAAGAGGGAACCGTGAACATTATTGGCTAACATGGGGAGCAGGAAGGTGAGCTGGGTGGTCAGCAGTTTAGGGGGAATAGGGTAAAGAAGCAGATCTTCTGGACAAGATGTGTTTGGAAAATACAGGTGAGAAACCAGAGAAAGATGCATGTTCAAGGTTGGGGCAGGGGACGGGGACAAGGGTAGATCTTAGACTTAGAAACAATACTGATAATATAACTTAAGCTGAAGCCTTTTTGGTCATGAACTTCACCACCATTTTAAATGATAACACTAATGTCCTTGAGGGCAGGAAATCTACTGTTCTCACCTCATCTGGCCTACATATGACTCCAGAGCCACAACAATGTGGTTACCTCTTTACTGCCCCTACCAAGCCAATCAGTTTTGAGGGCAACTAGTTATGGGCAATAAATGCTGGCCAGCCAATGATGCAAGCCAATCCCATGAATGAATAATAAAAAACTATGTAATTATAATTTATATGCTTCACTGCAGATGTTTGATTTGAATAGCCTTGCTGAATGTTGGGTTCAGGTGTTGCGAGTTCTGTCTTAATACAATCATGTAAGGCTTGATGTTGCAGTCTCCATGGATACAGACTTCAGAAGGAACACTTAATTCTCAGATATAGAAATACTTAATGCTTGATTCAATTTACGTTTGAATGGCAAGTCCATTTTGAATTACAGTTAGTCGGAGACGGGATGAGGGTTGAAGTCAATAGCCCCAAAAAGGGGCATGGGTATTGAAATGTATGAACAACATTTGCCTCTTGGTTGCAATGTAGGCAGCTGCCAACTTTGTACTCCCATGTCAATTCAATGACTTCAGTGTTCACACCTGTGGGGCCTCAACAGAGGCCAATATTGTAAGAGGTTGGCATCACTTAAAGTGACCATGCACCTCTTAAAGGGGACCTACATTGTAGCTGGAAAAAGCACTTGCAGACATGTAGGAAATCATATTTACCTGGGAAACAGATCAAAGGTTTATGGGCACCTCATTGGAGGCCTTGGTAGAGGATATGGAGAGGAGAAGTACCCACAGGAGATAAGGAGTTTCTGCAGACACATGGACAGAAGACAGTGAGATTGCTGTAGCACTCAGTGCCAAGAGTCGAGAACAAAGGATCTGGAAACAATGCCACAAGAAGTTTAATGACCTTATACGAGTGGTCAAAGTTAGTGAATGTTTCTTACTGATTTCAGTACTAGTCTCAGATATAACTCAATTCAGCAGACTTCTATCACTCACCTCTAACTTTACTCCATCTGCCCACCTCTCCTACACCACAACTTTGCACTTGTGCCTTCTCCTGAGTTAGAAGCATGAGCTGCCCAGGCAGTGGAGGAAAAGCAGGAAGATTTCACTTGATTTCACCCTTGTAGCCACCAGCTCAGATACTAACATGGTGTGTAATATAAGGATAGCAAGAGACAGGATCTGCTGGAGAACTGAAGAACGCAGTGGCTGCCTGGAGCATGAATTATCCTCTTTCAACAAGTAAGTATTTGTCCTTCCAGTCCTGTCACCCCACCAGTGCTGTTGGCTGTCAGCCAGCTAGCCCAGACTGCTACCGTCTGCTTTGAGATGACTCAATGCACAGAGAGTCCTTCTGAGGCTCCAGCTGCTTGAGTTCATTCTCCAAGGTTGTTTGTAGTCTCCCCTACTGAAAGTCTGAAGCTTTCCTCTGGCCATACGACAGCCACGAGTGTAGGAGCACCAGAATAAGAGAAAGCACTAGGAAGAAAGGCACTAAAGGAATACACAAGAGCGTTTAGTTGACTTTTATATGCAACATTATTCTACTTAATTTATAAATTTTGTTTTCAATTTTGCATTGTGCCAGGTGGATGATGTGATGCATCAGTGACTAGGGAAGAGGAAGGACTGTGGGTGAATGGGGAAATGGGATTGCAGTTATTCGTTTCACCCTCCGATGAGTTTCTCATGGACAGTCTGGGCAGAAAGGGACTGGCTAAGTTGTCGCCTCCTTAGCCTGTAACTGGTGGCAATGGTTGTCCCTTCGTGAGAGTGAGTTTGTGCAACTTCCATCAGACCAATATAAAATTTGATCAGTTTAGCCCCTCCAGGGTGGTGCAGGCAGGGGAAGCATTGTTTCCGCATGACCTGTTCTCTCACATTCTGTATGACAACCTGGCTTTCATCACATGTATGACACATATATGCGGATCTCAGTTAAGAGTGAATAGCTCTTATCATCCATTAACTACCCTCTGCTTCATTATGGAACCTCAAATGCAGCAGAATGAAGGCATGCCAACTGCTAGGATAAAGGCAACATACTGCGGATGCTGGAACCTGAAACAAAAACAAAAAAAGTGCTGGAAAATCTCAGCAGGTCTGACAGCATCTGTGGAGAGAGAATAGAGCCAAATTGTTCTCTCTCCATAGTTGCTGTCAGATCTGTTGAGATTTTCCAGCATTTTTCTATTCTTGTTTCATGCTAATTGCTGCCGGGATCTGGACATTGACATGCATGATTGACTGGAAGTTAAAAGAGTGACATTTCATATGCTTCTGTTCCACAGCTGAGTTGACATGCCTGCAGTTAATGTTTAAAGTTTATTTATTAGTTCACAAATAGACTTACATTGAAACTGCAATGAAGTTACTGTGAAAATCCCCTAGTCACAACACTCCACCACCTGTTCGGGTACGTTGAGGGAGAATTTAACATGGCCGATGCATCTAACCAGCACGTCTTTCAGACTGTGGAAGGAAACAGTCAGAGGAAACCCACACAGACACGGGGAGAATGTGCAAACTCCACACAGATAGTGACCCAAGCCAGGAATCGAACCCAGGTCCCTGGCACTGTGAGATATCAGTGCTAACCACCAAATGCTGCACCATGAAAAAGCTTGCAATCCTAGCAGAATTATGTACTTACTCTGTGCCTGTTCATCTCTAGCTAGGAAGTATGCAATGTAGTTTCCATCCCATATGCAGAGTGGATGGCAAACCAAGCACATTTACAGATGCTTCCTTCCCCAGGCTGGAAGCAACTTGATGCATAAATGTTCACAGCCACAGTCACCTTTACAGCCACTGGCAATGTAGTCCTTGGCCTTCACTGAGGATGCAGTTGTGACTGAAGCAAGTGGCAGGTTTCAGTAAGGATGTCCTTACTGAAGTGTGGATATCTGACTGATTGTCCCTTGTTGTGCTTCAATTGTTACCTGAGCAGAAATGGCCTCCTGCTGCGTGTTCTCCTTTCTCTTCCAGCAGCTTGTACTGCTTTTTTGTGGCTTCTTTTCATTATTCCATTTTCAAAGGGGAATAGTTAGTAATGCAGCCATATTTGCACCAAATGCTTTGTCCAGAAGCCTAAAGAATGTCAGCGAGAACTCCTGCCACACAACTCACTGCAGACTTTTGTAGCTTATTATAGAAAACACTGAACACCTGTAAAATCAAGATAGCAAAACAGAAAAAAACAACTCGCAATTAAGCTGCAAACTGTTAATGAAAAGTCTCCCTTTAAACAACACTGGTGGGCTTTGTGATGCTTAAGACGTGTTTAGTCGTGTAAGAGTAAAGGAGGGTGTTAACTGGAATGGTGAATTCTAAAATAACATCATTGGCATCAGATCAGTCACCTGCTTATTACCATGATCTGCCTAAGCTGCATACTTCTGCCATTGATGCCTTTACCAAAATGGCATTTGACTTCATTTGACCCATAGGTCGGTCTGCCTGCTGCAGGTGCCATTTTGGAGTTTCTCCATCCTTAAAGTTACAAAGCTAATGGTCAGAGTGGATTGGGCAAATCGAAATCCATTCCTTGCCTGCTCCAAACACCAAATCCAAAATCCAAATGAATCCAATTCAAGGTCTTTACAAAGGAGACAAACAAGATCCAAGCTGACAAGGCGAGGCATTGCATCCCATCCTGGGCTTGATCTGATGTTTGAACTTAGCCAAAGGGTTGAGAAGCGAAGCATTTTGGAGTCCAGGACAATAAAGCACCCCAATAGCTGATGCAAATGACAACGATTTCTCATCCCTCAGCATTTAGAATCCAGGAGGAGACGGCTTTGTTCCAGGATGTCACAAAAGCTGCTTTGCTGCTCAATTGTAGAATCTGGTGAAATATATCTCTTGGGAAACTCATCAGTGTCTTTTGAAATCCCAAAGAAACCATAGTGTTGTTGAAAATTTTCAGAAACACAAGCTGACATTCATGCTCTTGTATGATTAATAGTTTTTACATTTAAATGCCATTCATAAAAGTTTAGATTCACTCCCAACAGTTGTATTTTTTTTATTATGTTGATTTGCGATAGATAAGAGGATCTTTCATTTAAATTTCTAACCTTTATTACCATATACTCCTACTTATTAGTGGTGCATTAACCCGTAATATTTTAAAGACCTTCCATGATATCTAAATGTTTTTAAAGAGAATGGAGATGAAAATTGAGCAGTTTCTATGGCTGATCCACAAAAACAGTTTTACACTCAGGCGGTCAGTTGTAATCTTAAAATTTATTTATTCGTCACAAGTAGGCTTACATTCTCATTGCAATGAGGTTACTGTGAAAATCCCCGAGTTGCCATACTGCAGTGTCTGTTCAGGTACACTGAGGGAGAATTTAGCATGGCCAATGCACTTAATCAGCCTGTCTTTTGGATTGTGGGAGGAACTGGAGCACCCAGAAGAAAACCACACAGACACAGGGAGAACATGCAAACTCCACGCAGCCAGAGATCCAAGCTGGGAATTATTTAAGGTGGCACTGGAGCATTGTAACTTCTTGTGAGCTGTCTCCAGCATACCCTCTAATTCTATCTTTTACGCTTGTTCTATGCTTTTAAATCTGTAGACCCTAGCTATGACTGTAACACTATATTCTGCATCCTTTCCTTTCGTTCTCACCTATGTACTCCAGGAACCATATGTTTTGTCTGTAATATAGCAAGAAACAATACCTTTCACTGTCTCGTAATATATGCGATAATAATAAATCAAATCAAAATCAAGTCAAACAGCAAACATGAGACAGACACAAGAGAGTTAAATTAATAGGAAGAAAAAGATCTTGGAAAGAAATAATGTAAAAAGAAATGAAGAAAGAATGAGAAACCGGGAGGGAGGGAGCACTTTACCTTTTACTCAAATTCGAATCGCTTGTTAATTCCTGTTATCAATAGATTCAGAGCAGGAAACTAGACATTACTTAAGTTTCACATATTGAAGCCAATAATGGATGATGTGGAAAATGGTAATGTCTGAGGCTGGACTGAGGCACATTGATGGAGAAAGGGTAAGACACCCTTTGTTCTAAACTGAGCCTCCTTTATTCTTGAGTCAGGAATGTTCATCATGTGTGGAACAATGTGTGAAACAATGTGTGATAGGTTTCCTTTCATCAGCCCTGGCACTGTTCATTTGCAAAAATGTGAAAATCCAGTCACTTTGATTAAAAGGAAGAATGTTGGTGCAGCCATTTCAACATGCATGGTAAATGTATGTTGAGAATTTGTTTGAAAGTCTCAGAGCTGCTGCATTGTGAGTTGGCAAACTATAGACAAAAACTGAAGGCTTGTGAGGAAAGCTAATTAAGAGATCTGATTCAATAACATTTGCAAAACAAAAAGGGTGAGAATCACGGGCCACCCAGTCGTATGTTTCCCGCCGGCGGGAGGTGGCATGTTGTTTGCTAGTGGCGGGATTCTCTGGTCTCATGGCTGTAAATGGGAATTCCCAATGATGTGACTCCATCCCAGCAGGAAACCCGCAAGCATGTGTGCACTGCCGACAGGACCGGAGAATCCTGCAGCAATGAATGGCCGGAGAATTCCAGCCCAGATTTTTATTTTAACAACGCACTCAACAATCACCAGATATTGAAATCAATTCATAGAATCATAGATCGATGCAGATTATTTGAATCAGTACTTTAAAAGAACTATTCAGTCAATCCCAGTCCCTTGCCCTTTCCCCACAGCCTTGCAATTTTTTTCCCCTTTCAATTTACGATCCCCTTTTGAAAGTCATTTTTGAATCTTCGTCCATCACCCTTGTGTGGTGCAAATGATACTTGTCACTAATCAGCCAAATTCAGAATGTCGTCTGGGTTTTGCTACCTGCAGGCACACACTGGTTTACTACCTGAGGAGTTACAGATGGTACTGAATACCATGCACACATCAGTCAACATCTCCTCTATTGACTTTGTATTGAAGAGAAGGTCATTGATGAAACAGCATAAGATGGGTAGGTCCAGGACACTACCCTTAGGGACTGCTACAGCGATGTCCTTCAGCTGTGATGATTAACCTTGAAAAAAAAAACATTTTCCTGTATGCTCAGTATGCCTGATCCCTATTGACTTCAATAGGTGGCACACTTTTTGTTGAATGCTGCTTTGATATCAAGGACAGTTACTCTTGCTTAATCTCTGGAAATCTACTCTCTTGCCCATGTTTGGAATTTGTCAATAATAAGGTCTGGAGCCAATTAGTCCTAGTGAAGTTAAAAATAAGCATCAGTGTACAGGTTATTGATGACATTGAACAGCACAGTTGGCACCAGTTTCGACCATTTTGCTGATGATTGAAATTAGGCTGATGGGGTGGTAATTGACAGGTTTGGATTTGTCCTGCTTTTTGCAGAAAAGACATAACTGCACCATTTTCCACATTGTCAGTGTTGTAACTGTACTGCCTGGAGACACAACTAGTTCTGGAACACAGATCTTATGGCAGAGTCTGTTGCATTGACTGTAAGATATGACTCTATGAACATGACCACATCAGGTTGTTGCTTGACTCGTCTGCTCATCCTATTTTTGGCCCAAATCTCCAGATGTTAATGAGAAGGATATTGCAGGGCCAGCTAAGCTGAGGCTACCTTTGTCATGTCCAATGCATAGGTCAGTGCAGGATGGCTCCATTCGTTTTTATTATTTTTCTGAAATATTTTCATCTCGGTATTATGCAACTGAATGGATTGCTAGGCCATTCCACAGGGTAGTCAAGAGTCAACCACGTTGCTGTCCATCTTGAGTCACAAGGAAGGATCTGGATTTCCTTCCTAAAAGGTACCAGTGAACCCGATAGGTTTTTCTGACAAAATGTAGCTTCAAGTCACGTGGCTGATTCTAGCTTTTTTATTCAAGATTTATTTAAATATTGACATGTGATTATATATTTAAGAAGGAAATGGATTTCTAGGCTCTAAACGTGTCAAGGGATTTGTGGAGAGCACTGGAGTATAGCATTGAGATAGAGGCTCAGCCATGAACATATTCAATAGCAGAGCAGGCTCAAAGTTCCTATTAAGGGCAGTACAGTGGCACAGTGGTTAGCACTGCTACCTCACAGTTCCAGGGTCCTGGGTTTGATTCCCAGCTTGGGTCACTCACTGTGTTGGAGGCTGCATGTTCTCCCTGTGTCTGCATGGGTCTCCACCAGGTGCTCCGGTTTCCTCCCACACTCTAAAAATATGCAGGTTAGGTTGATTGGCTATGCTTAGTGTCAGGGGGATTAGTGTCATAAATATATGGGGTTACGGGGATAGGGTGGGATTGTTGTTGGTGCAGATTCAAAGGGCCAAATGGCCTCATTCTGCATTATAGGGTTTCTATTTTCTGTTTTGATTTTCTATGAATGTGATGGTGAGATTTAAATATAAGACTCCAGATCCTTAGTCAAGGCCTCTGGATTAGTGATCTATAGCATAGCCATGATATTTCTGTTCTAAATGTAGCCACTGTTATAGTCTAGGGAAATGTACCAGCTATTTATGCACTACATGTGTCCTACAAATAGCAATGAGATTAATGCCCACATAATTAATTTTAGTACTGTTGATAAAAGAGATAAACGTTGGCCAGGACACAAAAGATATTTACCTGCTCTTCTTCCAAAGCCGCCTTTTGAATTCACTTGAGAAAAGCAGATAGAATTTTTGTTTAATATCTGATCTGAAAAACTACATCCCTTGACAGTACAGCACTCTGTCAATACTATGCTGTATTGTTAAATGTGGTCTCAAGTCCCTTGAGGGCTTGAAACCACAAACTTCAAATTCAAAAACAAGGATGCTACCACTGAGTCAAAACTGACACCTGCAAATGAGAGTATGCTCATTGAAGTTTACCACTTAAAATGTTTCATTTCATGCCACAGTAAACCAGTGAATAAGATTCTGAAAAAGGTTTTGCAAAAATGAAAGTATCTTTTGCAATTCTGCATTATGACTAGTTTAATTTGCCTCAATCAGGATCAAGACACATTCCCACATTCATTTTCATTACCTAAAGGTTAGATACAAAATACACTATTAACACCAGAAATAAAGTTTATTGAAATGTTGAGCATTGAAGATCGGAATTGTGATGTTAAATTCATTGCTAGTTAATTACCTTACACTTTATTTCAGATCAAATACCTCAATTAATCAGAAAATATGATTGTATTACACAACATCTGAATGCAGTTCAATAATTCTTACAGGTGAATAAATTCTAATTGCAGTATTTGTTGATACTCTAAGGCCTTTCCATTTTAGCAATCATTAAGGCCCAGATCTTTCGTTCTTCAGAGGGCCATACCCCAGAGATATCCCAGAAGATGTGCGAGAGGGAGTCTCAGAAGTCCCCATATAGGACTGCATGGAAATTGCCCTGAAGTTTCAATTTCCTAAGAGCAATTATGTTCTGGAACCCTCCAAAAAGGCAGTGAAAAGTTGGAGGCTTTGGATGCTTCCAGCTTACTTAACACAATCGTTATCCAGGAAAGTTAGAAGGATTAAAACCAATTTAACTCCTGGGTTCAACTACTGAGATATAACTACTGGGATACTACTGACACCAGTTCCCCTCACCACCCCACCACATAGTTATGCCTCTCATGACTTGTGACTACTCGCCAACCCTACCCAACTATCCCCCACACCACACTGATTACCAGCCAATGCCATCCAACTAATCCTCACATCCCCACTGCCCATCACACCACACCCCTAACACCAAACCCATCTAATTAACTCCTTGCCCCTAACTACCTGCCAGCCACACCCAACTAACCCCTACACCACTCCAACCATCCAGTTACCCCACCCAACTAACCCTACAATCTCGACTATAGTCTTCAGACCACTCCCTAACCATCTAACCTGTCCCAGGTCACCTGATCCCCCTTCCTCCACATCCCAGTGCCCTGACCACCCACTATCCCCAGATCACCCACCAACCTCCACTTAAATACCACTGCACCATTCCTCTACAACCTGACTTCATCTCCACTCTCTCGACTATAACCTACACCCCTAAATTGACCCTGTACGCTCCCCACCCACAGACCCTGACCACTGACTAGTCCCTGTAACCTGCCCTGACTACATGGCCACACCCCACCTCCCCTGCAACGCTCCTAGACTACACTGAAGGATGCCAGGAGCTAATATGCTCTACAGCAAATCCAGGTTGCAAACCCAAGCTAGATGAGGTCAGATAATAGGACTAAAGTGGCAACCTGCCACAATGGTAATAGAAATATATAAAATAGAAGCAGGAATAGGCCATTTGGCCCTTTGAGTCTGCTCCTCCATTCATTTTGATCGTTGTTGATCATTAAAATCTATATCTTACCTATTGCCTTCTCCCCAGATCCCTTAATCCCTTTAGCCCCAGATCTATATCTAATTTCTTCTTCAAATGGAGGGCATTAGTGAGGGGAATGCCAGTCCATAAGTTTATAGGTTCTGTCAGAATACAGTGCAACTGCTGTTAATGGTCCTGAGTACCTTCCAAGTTTTCATTTTAGGTTGCTAGATCTTTTGTGAATATATTCGATTTCGCACATTGGTAGCACCACACAATACCATGGAGAATATCCTCATTGTGAAGATGGGACTTCATGTTCACAGGTACTGTGCCGTAATCACTCCTGCCAATGCCGACTTAGACAGATGCTTCTGGTTGCTTAGTGAGGATGGAATCCACAGAGCCGGTCTGACAGTCATATCCTTCAGGACTCAGCTAGCTTTGTCACTTATGATATTATAGAGACATACTTAGTGATGGACATTGAAGTTTTCCATCAGAATACATTCTCTGCACTTTATACTCTCAATGCTTCTTCCAAGTGGTGTTCAGAATGGAGGAGAATTGATTCATGAGGACAGTATATGATAATCACCAGGAGATTTCCTTGGACATGTTTGTCCTGTTGCCAAGAGATTTCATAATGTCCAAAGTCATTCCTGAGGAGTGATGGGGGCACTTCTTCCTGACTGTATATTACTGCGTCATCAGCTCAGCTGGGTTATAGGAAGACCCATGTCTGCTGGTGGAAGAGTCTGGTTCATTGAATATAAGGAATGATTCCATAATTATGTTGTTAGGCTATTGTATGACTAGTTTGTGGCAGAAATTTCCACGTTTTGCCACAAGTTCCCAGATGTTAGGAGAAGGACTCTTTCTGATCATTTGGACTGCATAGAAACATAGGAAATAGAAGCAGGAGTATGCTATTCAGCCCTTTGAACCTGCTTCACCATTCATTATGATCATGACTGATCATCCAACTCATTGGTTGGATGATCAACCATGATCATCATCCAACTCAATAGCCTTGCCAACCTGGCACCATGGCATTGTCCATTGGGCAGTGACAGGGGCAGGAGCCAGAAAGGGTGGGGCCAGGCTGGAGCTGTTCAACTGGGTAGGAGGGGAGCCCACCACCACTCTGCATCAGATCAGTGGGGGTGAGGGGGGGGGCACTGCTACTCTGTAGCAAATCAATGGATGGGAGAGAGAGGGCGATCAGTCTGGGCAGCTGAGGGGGTCATAGTTGTGGGTGGTATGGGGTTCATGATCAGCCACAGGTCCCTGCAATAGCTGGGGAGGAGGTGCTGGTTCGAGGTCAGCTGTAGCAACCAGCCTGTCAGACTTGTCAGGCCTCTACTGCAATTGTCCACGTGCAACTACAGAGGTTTGAACATGCGCAATAGCACCCTTTGCTGTTACAGCGGGCCAATTGGCAATTTAAGTCTTGCCCTTCCTCTGCAAGCGAGAAATGGTTTAGTCCATTTTTTCATGCACTAAGTGCATTAAATTCAGGATTTGAACTCGCCTAATAAAGAAATTTGAGAAATATTTTCATTTTCCTACCCATCCTGGACTGGTAAGATTGTCCCCTTTGTTCCTTGTCTGCTCACCAGTTTTTTTTGCATCGCAATGCACTACCACAATTCCATGTGCTTTAATTTACTCACTAACCTCCTACATGGATCTTTGTCAAAAGCCTTCTGAAAGTACAAATAAACCACATCAACTGGTTTCCCCTCATCAAGTCTACCAGTCACAGTCTCAAAAAGTTCCAATAGATTTGTCAAGCATGATTTTCCTTTCATAAATCCATGCTAACTCTGACTAATTCTATCACTGTTTACCAAATGTTCTGTTATAAATGCTTTGATAGTGGACTCTTAAATTTTCCCCCGCTATCAACATTGAGCTGACTGGGCTATAATTTTCTGTTTTCTCTCTACCACCCTTTTTAAATAGTGGGGTTACATTAGCTATGCTCCAATCTGTAGAAACTGTTCCCAAGCCTATAGAATCTTGGAAGATGACCGCCAATGCATCTCGAGGGTCACTTCCTTGCGTACTCTGGGATGTAAGCAGTGGTGAGTTATCGACCTTCAATCCCATCAATTTTCCAATAGTATTTCTCTACAAATGATGATTTTGTTCAGTTCTTCCATTTCACTAAACCATGTGCTCCCCAACATTTCTGATGTGTTATTTGTGTCCTCTTTGAAGACAAAACCAAAATATGTATTTTGTTGATCAGTAATTTTTTTTATTTCTCCATGATAAATTCTCCTGTTTCTACCTGTAAGGGACCTACATTTGTCTTCACCAATCTTTTTCTCTTTATATACTGACAGAAACTTTCACAATCGGTTTTTCATGTTCCCCGCAAGCTTAATATTGTGTTCTATTTTCTTCCTCTTAACCAATCCTTTCATCCTCCTTTGTTGAATTCTGAACCATTCCAAATCCTCAGCTCTATTGTTTTTTCTGGTTAATTTGTATGCCTCTTCATTTGGTCTAGCACTATCTTTAATTTCTCTTGTAAGCCATGGTTTGGCCAACTTTCCCATTTTACTTTTATGCCAGGTAGGAATAAACAGTTGTTGTGGTTCACCCATGTGCTCTTTAAATGTTTGCCATTATCCATCCACCATCATCCCTTTAAGTAGCATTTCACAACCCAGTCATAGCCAACTCACATCTCATACAGTCATAGTTCCCTTTATTAAGATTCAGGGCCCTCGTCTCAGAATCACTCTCACCTTGATGGAACATTCTATCATATTATGGTTGCTCATCTCCAAGGGCCTTGTACAACTAGATTGCCAATTTTTCCTTTCTCATTATACAGTACCCAATCTAGGATGCTCTGTTCTCTAGTTGGTTGCTCAACGTGCAGACAACCATCCTGTTTGTACTCCTCTTTTATAGTATAGTGACTAATTTGACCCAGTCTATATGCAGATTAATGTCACTCGTAATTACAGATGTTCCTTTATCGCATGCATCTCAAATTTCCTGTTTAATGCCACTCCCACCATCAACATTACAGATTGTGGGTCTATATACAACCCCCACTAATGTTTTTTGCCTGTTAGTGTTTCTCAGCATTACCAATACAGATTCCATTTTGTTGGAGCTAATATCTTTCCTCACTTTTGCATTAATTTCCTCTTTAATCAGCAATGTAACACCGTTGTTTTTTTCCTTTTAGTCTGTCCCTCCTAAATACTGAATACCTCTGGGCTTTCAATTCCCATCCTTGGTCACCCTGCAGCCATGTCTCCATAATCCCAACATGTGTATTTGTCATCCAGTGCCAAGTTTGATGCTGGATGATCTGCCTGCTTTTATTCTTCTATCATTTTTATAGTGGTTGGATACAGCTGTGTAGCTTACTAGGCCATTGCCTAGGGCAGTTAAGAGTCAATTTCATTTTAATGAGGCACATATATTCGGCATGGATGGCAGATTTCCTTCTCTAAAGGCTATTAGTGAATCAGTTGGGTTTTTACAACAGTTCAGTAGTTTTCATGATCACCATTACTGGTATTTGTTTTTTTTTAATTCCAGACTTCTTTATTCAAGTTAATTCAATTTTGTTAAGTTGCTCTGGTCGGATTTGCACACTTAGCCAGAATTTTACGTTGCTCAGGCAAGCATGTGCCTTAACCAGATTTGGATGTGAAATTTCAGGAGAAGATGTTGGCATGTATCCTGATGTGATATTTCAGTCAGTGGGTGTATGCGAGGGTCAGAAGCATGCTCAAGCAGCAATTTAGCCCATCAAGGGGCCAATTGGAAACTATCTTACATTACCTGTTTACCCATACAATTGGTGGATGGGCTGAATGGCCAGGCGGCCTTTACACGTTTTAGCTACAACCCCAACCTCAAATGGGATGAAGCATCAGGACTGAAATAAAATTTAAAAAGGTTTCTGGGACTGAGGTTTGTGTTTGAATGTTTAATGCCACTCTCAACATCAACATTACAACTCTGGGTCTACATACAAGCCCCACTAATGTTTTTTGCCTGTTAGTGTTTCTCAGCATTACCAATACAGATTTCATTTTGTTGGAGCTAATATCTTTCCTCACTATGGCATTAATTTCCTCTTTAACCATTGTTTTTTTCCTTTTAGTCTGTCCCTCCTAAATACTGAATACCTCTGGGTGTTCAATTCCCATCCTTGCTCACCCTGCAGCCGAGACCTTGTTTGCAGTTTTTTCCAAGAGGATTTATTTTGTACAGGTCCATATCTCCCGGAGCCAGCATCACCATGGCTGTTCACTGATAAGAACCTATTAGAAGCACCAGCCCACTGCACACTCCCTTTTCTCCATGTCCTGGCAGCACTGAGCCTTTCACACTGTGTGCTTCACACTGGCTACCCGTTAATTGTAAGCTAATGTGAAATCATGTTCTGGGGTCAATCATGCCTTAAAAAGCATTTTGCCCCCTTTTCTGGCCCCACTGAGTTCATCCATTGGATGCAGAATTCAGGTCCACGTCTCTGGATCATTTGTCCTGGTCTCTGGATTAATCTATTAACATAATGGTTATACCATTATTCATGATTATCAGAGATGCAGTTTTAAATAAACCCAGCATATTATAGTATTGTGGATTAGGCCCTCATTATGGATAGGACATGATGATATTCGGGCAGATTGTTTCAGGCATCTTGTACATCATGATGGTGGTTACATGACAATTACAGAGTGGTACGGTGGCACAGTGGTTAGCACTGCTACCTCAAACACCAAGGACCCATGTTCAATTCCAGCCTCAGGTGACTGTGTGGAGTTTGCACATTCTTCCCATGTTTACATGGATTTCCTCCAGGTGCTCTGGTTTCTTGCCACACCCTAAATGGGCGGGATAGTGGAGTGACCATGCCAACTTGCCCCTTAATGTCCCAAGATGTGTGGTTAGGGGATTAGAGGGGTAAATACGTGCAATTAAGGGAATGGGCAGGGGTGGCCTAGTTAAGATGCTTTGTTGGAGAGTCAGTACAGACTTGATGGGTCAAATGGCCATCTTCTGCCCTGTAGGGATTCTATGATAGTCTTTTGTGCCCAACGTTAAGATGAAAATTCCCCTTTCATCTCCCATAGCCGATTCCATTTCACCATATGGGGAAGACAGCAGGGGAGCTAATGCAGTATTCTGGGCAGCATTTAACATTCAACAAACAACAGACTATCACATTTAGAGGATCTTGCTATGCTCAAATTGGCTGTGACCTTTGCCTACAACCCAACAGAAGTTCAAAAGTAATTATTAGGCTATAAATAACTTTGGCAAGGCTATGAAATGCTCCATCAGAAACATGCAAGTTATTTCTATGGACAATCCCTTTTTTTTGTATTATTTCCCATCTAAGGTAGTCAAACTCTGGGTGAAGACTAACATTGTACACTGACAGATGAAGTTAAAAACCAGCTCATCCTTGCCATACACTGCAGAAAATGTTTAATCGCTGTGATGGCTTACTGAGAGCAGATTATTCATGTCTACAATGGTAGTTAGTCCAAATAACTCAATTAGTGCGGCATTGTTACTGATTGAGGAAGAGCATTAATGCCATATGGTCCACATAATTTGGAAGTATAAGGATTGAGGGCCGTTTAGCAATTTTCAACAAAAGAATAAATTGAGGTGAAAGTATAAGCAATCTACCATAATAACGATTCGTCACGGCTGAGTAAATTACGCATTAAGAAGTCACAGAGAAACAGTCAACTGGAAAGGGAATTATTCCAAAGAAGATATTCGGACTCAGTCCCCCAGGAAGTGTCTCTGCAAATCAAGGTGGTATGAAATGAAAATTTGTTCCTGATAAACTGTTCAGTGCATCGGTATTTTTTGTTATGCATTCTGTGATATTGCAACATCTCAGCCTGGACTACGATAGTACAAACAGAAACTATTAGATATAGAGGTGCCTTCTTCCCTGCAATGACACTACTAACATGGCTTCACTTTATACGATTCATTGAGGAAATATAAATGGAAAATAACTGGAGCTGAATTTTTTTTTCAAAGTTATTTGTCTATTTTATTACTTTTTTTATGAATCCCATTTTGTGCATGGTTCGGTAGACTGGACAGGGGAGCCCAGGAGCGCAATAAAGTGAAAGACATCATAAAGCATAACAAAATTTCACACAGCAAGAGAATAACAAATCAACGCTTCATACAGAAATGTATAAAACTGCTGCACATTTTAATTTGTAGGCACTTGGGAACAATGTACTTGGCACAATAATACTTGAAAGCAAACATTATTAAAAGTAGAAACATTTTCAGGATTTTTTTTTCCAATCTTAGCTTCAGACATAAACTCTGGAAAAAATGATCAAACTGTATTAAAATAAATCAATAGAGGGCAAAAAAGGAAACTCCAAGAAGAAATCTCACAATTAGGGTCTCGAAATATCAAACTATGACAAAGAATTGTGATTAACTCCAACATGTTGTTTCTAGTTTCCAGTTACACATCCTTGAATCGTTCTGTTTGAACAATGAATGATAATGATATCACCGGGGGTTTTGTCTTGTGGTGAGCCCAAAAAATGTTAATGTCAAGTTCAATAACTTCTTCATTTCAGTATTCCCAACGATCTCATTAGTGCTTACTCAGTGTGAAACAGGTTTTATTTTCTGAAAAAATAATTAGAGAGAAAAGAAATTATAACCTTTGCTCATTGAAAGGACTACTAATGGGAGGATTCCTCCTTAGAAGGGTCTCATAAAATTGTGTCCTCACCCCATCCCGCACCACCCCCCCCACAAAAAACAACAAAACCACCATGAGATTGCAAACCTGAAGTCCCTATTTACAAATAAGGAAAGTGGGAGTCTGCTCCATTAAAAATCGAGCATGCTATCAGATTTAGCATGACATGTTAAACCCTGGGGAAGATTCCCTTCACTTCGGCTGCAAGCTTATGAACAAATACAAAGAACACACAATGTTCTTAGAGATGGAGCGTTGAGGGAGGGGGTGGAGTGGACCTGGATAAGGCTCAATAATGGAGATGGTGATTATTTGTTTTCTATACAGTAGTCATCATGCAAACTCTGTGTTGATTGCAAGTGAAATGTTTGCAGCTGCTAACTGTGCTGTTAACTAGTTGTGTGCCTCAGCAGAAGACCCAGGTTTATGCATGACTTGCCTCATTTAAATCTAGCCTGCATTGTTTAAAGCCAGTCCACACCTCTTAAAGGGGAAGTGCATTCTGACTAGACAAGAGTCTCTGAAGATGAAGAAGAGTGAAAATGGAGCAACAGGACGGAAAGCGGAGTCCAAATTTTTCTGATGACAGTCTAGATTCCTTGGTGCAAGTGATGGACTGAAGCAGAAAGGTCTTTTTTTCCCACAGACAGGTGGGAGGCCCGCCAGACAGAGATCAAGAAGGCAATGGCCATTATTGTCAATACCAAGAATCAAGTGATTGGTTAGAATGCAAAGAATGCCAGAGAATGACTAAAAGATTAATCAGGGGCAAGAAATTACAGTGTGAGAAGAAGCTAGCTAGAAATGTAAAAACAAATAGCAAAACTTTCTTTAGGCATTTAAAGAGGAAAAGAATGGAGTGTTGGTCCTCTGGAGGGTGAGAGTTAATAATAGATCATAAGGAAATGGCAGACAAAATGAACAAATAACTTGCTTTTTTCTTCACTATAGAAATACACAAAACATTTGAGTAATAGCTGTTCTGAAAATTGAATATTTGGGAAATATTGACCACAATTAATTAAGTTTCCAATAAATGAAAAATGAGAGAAAATCCTTAGGTCTTAGCCTAGAAATTAATTTATTCCAAAGACATCGAAGTGAACCCAGAATCAGCCAACCTCAGGCTGATTGTTGAGGAGAAAAATAGCAGATGATACAACCATCCAAAAATGTAGTTATAAAATAGGTAAGGAATATTCTGACTGGGAGTAAAGAGTAATATCAAATAGGCATTCCATAGAAAAACAAGAAGAAAGTAATATTGCTGAAAGAAGTTACATGTTGTTGAAACTTTTCATCTTGCACTCATCAGGACAGCTACATAAGATAAACCGACATAAACCAACAGTCAAAGGAACAATAATTTATACTGAATGAGAAGAGAGTGCTGATTACCTGGCATGTGGACTCTGATTGATAGAATGCCCATCATTGTCAGGAAGTCCTGCCTTGGAGACCTGCTGGTTGAACAGATTGACTGGCAGTTCTCCAGCCTCTCCAGGATCCAGCTGCACTGACCAGATGAGACACTGCAGAGACCAAGTGCCAAGAACCGGAGAAAAGGTCACAGTGCATTAAGTGGAGGGTACTCCCAATCAGGAGGGGGTTTCTGATGGAGAAGTCCCTCATTTATCAACCAATATAATTTCTATGTTACCTGTTCTGAGATGTTATTCGCCAGTCAGCCTCAAAAAAGAGGCAAGGCCAGAAAAGGCCCTTAAGTGACCATTAAGTGTCACTTAAGGGATTTAATTGGGATAAGGTCGACTTCCTGTTCAGGCTCTGCCTGCCTTAATGTAAAATTATAATCTGGTTGGGCTGTCGGGTGGGATCCCAGGGGAAATCCCATCCATACGATTTCATACTTCCCTCTACCCTCACTGCTTCACAACCCAGAGGGGCAGGGAGTCTAAAATTCTGGCCCACATTATTGACACGAGGTGAAATAATACAGATGCAAACCAAGGCATCAAAATATTGCAGGCACTAGAAATACAAATGGAAATGTTGGAAATGGTCAACACATCTGGCATCTCTGGACGGAGAAAAAAAGGTCAAATTTTAGCCTGATAAGAATTAACAAAGATTAGCGTTCATACTGTAACAACTAGGGTCAACAGATTGACCGATCCATTGTTGAGGACGAACTAATTCTCACTTAAAGAAGCATGGGTACTAAGAGACAACCAGCTCTGATTTATTATGGTAAATCGTGTCTAACTGACCTGGTTGAGCTCTTTGTTACAGAGCAGTAAATGTATAGATATTCTGTATTGTACCATATAACAGACTTGTTCAAAAAATAGCACATGGTATTAGAGATGGTGGAAGCTTGGAAATATAATTGGCTAGCAGGCAGTGAATATTGGTGAACTGATTTTTTAATTCGAAGTGTGGAATTGAGTCCCATGGACTGGTATTTTCTTGCATATTAAGTACCTAAATGTGGATGTATGCATAAAAATTGAAATTTGTGAAGGATAGTATTCAGAAGAGCATGCATGGGGAGGAGATGGCCTAGTGCTATTACCACTCTTCTATTAATCCAGAAGCTCAGCTAATGTTCTGGGACCTGGGTTCAAATCCCACTATGGCAGGTGGTGGAATTTGACATCAGTAAGAACAGTGTGGAGTTAAGTCTTCCGATGACCATGAAACATTGTCAATTATCAGAAATACACGACAGATCAGCCATGATCTTATTGAATGGCGGGGCAGGCTCGAAGGGCTAGATGGCCTGCTCCTGCTCCTATTTCTTATGTTCTTATGTTTTCAGATCCTGGTTTGCTGCCAGTTCCCAAATGTGAGTACTGAATGTCCAGGCATCATTGTTGCTGTTTACTGAAGGAGAAAACAAGCTTGAGCTGCAAGATGGACCCTGCAGTAGAACAATTAATAAGACCAGACATCTTCATTGTAGATAAGGTAATATTTTGGGAATGTTTCCATCGTAAAATGAGTAAAAATACAATGCCGGTGTTTTAGTGAGCATCTGCATTTGCCAGAAGGTGATGGTAGATTGTTTTTGATGCAAGGTGGATTGTGATATTTTGGGGAATACATAAGCTCACAGCAAAAATCTGCAACAGGTAGGAGGGTTGTAGAGACAGTGGGCGGAGTTTTCCTATCCTGCCTGTCACAGGAATCGTAGCGGGGGTGGACCATGAAAAGGTCCATTTACCTTGGGTGGGATTATCGATTTTGGGGCGAGTGCAGTTGGAAAATCCTGCCTGGTGTCTCTGTGCCTGCGACATGGCAAGGAGATAAGATGCTGCAGGGAGGGAAAGCTGTCCGCTATGCTCCTGTCAACATGGAGCCAAAATCTTCTGTGTTCCTTGATAATGTTCCAAGCTCCTGCTAATTGACTACCCAAACATTAAGGTTAACCAATTTCTAGTACTTTATACCTTTGTCCAAAAAAAACACAGGAAATTATAAGCCAGTTATTCTTAACTTCAGTTGTATGGGCTAATCAGAAACAATCAGCATGGAAGCTAAAGAATGTGTTATGCTTCTCAAATTTAACTGTTTCCTTTCACTGAAGAATGGCACAGTAAATAACTTAATTAAATGAGCTGAATGGTGAAAATCAATTTTCAAATGGCATTCAGGGGCTTGGTATGTAACAAATTACATGTACACCATGGGTTCCAGAGAAAGATAATAAGAAATTTAACCATTTCAAGCTTGCCCTGATGCACAATAGCAGCAGTGTGTACCATTTACAAGATGTGTTACAGAAAATCACTAAGCCCCCTTTGATAGTATCTTCCAAACCCACAATCTCTTCCATTCAGAAGGACAAAGGCAGCAGAAGCATGGGGACACCTCAATTTGCAGGTTGCTGCAATTCATGCCCATTTAAGGGCTTCATCACTCTGGGTCAAGGAGCTCGCCATGAAGGAAACATAACAATAAACCTTGGTGTGTTTGCTTTTCACAATGACTTAATGCACATTGTACCTGGTAGGGAAAGGTTTACACTTACTGGAGTTCTTTGGAGAAGTAAAGGTACCATTTTGGATATGGTCCCAGGACACCTTTGGGAGATGCCAGGTGACCTTTGGATGAAGTAAAGTGAGAGATCAAATGCAGTTTGGGGTTGTTAAAATTAGATAAGAATGTGCATAAATTATTGATAAACTTACTGGAACTATCAAGCTCCCTGGGCTTGTCAAAGGGAGCTGTCAAATTGTCAAAGCATTTCAATCTCCTGCCCTTTTAATATTTGAATAAACCGTTAAGTGTTTCAAACACTTAATAAGTGTTTGAAGACAATCAGTGTTTGCTTTTTGACTCTGTCTGTTGACACTACCCTGAAGGTTATCATTACAGGATTAGTGCAACACAACTGATTTCACTTCATATCATTATCAAAATTTGGTGCATGTCAGTTTACGGTTTGATTGACAGTTTCAAGTACTTATAACTTCTATGAAGTGGGACAATAAATACAATTTTTTTAATAAGAATTAAAGGAAGCTAAATGTAATGAATGGGTTCTCATCAATGAATGTTATTTTTAAATAGTGAATTAATCAACAGACACTAAGAGCTTTATTTATTCTTGGCATGGGATCTGAGATAGGCCTTTGGTGAATCCTGGGTGAGTTGGCATGGAGGGCTGTAAGGGCAAAGAGTGGTGAGTGAGGAGATTGAATTAGCACTATAGCATGGGGCTAAAGAAGGGCCCCATTGAGGTTATGAAGGGTAATGAGGCGGTGTGGAGAGGTATTGGTTGGCATAAGGGGTGTAAAGGGCTCTGGGGGTGGGTAGGGGACATGGGATGATATCATGGATGGGCCTGGGGATTAGACGAGGGGATGGTGAAAGGGTGTGAGGGGTAAGTACTGAAGGCTATTTTTGGTTTTCCTTTTTCCCCTGTTGGCGCAAATTGTCACATCACGGAGGCAAGCCTTTCACCCAGCCTATATCTGCACCTGGCAGTCCCCACTGTAGCTGCCTACAAGTTCTTTCCGGGGTGGATAACTCCAATACAACTTGCTCCCTTTAAGAATGTAAGTCCAAACTTTAGGGCACTTTTTCAGAAATTGGGTTTGAGAGAAATTCTGCCTACTCTGCACTTCCAACCCGGAAGCAAAAATTTAGGCCTTAGAATGACCTAATTTATCCAATTTCTGAGTTCAACAACCTGTCTAGCAGCACTGGCCTCCGTGCTACTTACTACATAACAGCAAAATGGGTGTACCTGCATCAAATGGACTGCAGCAATTCAAGAAAATGGCTCACCACCACCTTCTCGAGAGAGTTTAAAGATGGGCAACAAATGCTGGCTTAACCAACACTATTTACAACCTCTGGAAGAATTAAAATAATTATTCAACTAATGGATCAAGGAACATAAAGCAAAATGAAGCACAAGTATGTTTTTTGGAATGGCAGGACATAGATAATTTCCCAAAGAGTTTTGCTGGGAACTCTTGTCCATTTTTATGTATAATTTGGCAGAAATTAAATAAAAATGATGTTAACATTTGTTGATAATAATGAAATTACCTGCAGATTCCAAATTAGAATCCATGGCAAAGTGTGAGGAAGCATGCAGGAGACACATGGAAAACATGAATAAGTCAACACAGTGGGCGGACAGGTATAAAATACAGCATATTGCAAAGAAGTGTGATGTGTCAAATTTGGAGGAAAATTAAAAAATATATACTACGAAAAGCAAGGGGTTGAAAGCAATTTGGATTCCAGTGGAAGTTCAGTTGTTTGCTAACAGCCTCTGCCATGGATACAAGTGGGCATTTTGTTAGGAGATAGTTCCCTTCTTTACATGTCAATAATAATGATCTGTGCCATGAGAAGCACATCTGGAATGCCGAGTCCAGGGGAGAATGTTTGTGTATTGACTGACAGGTACCACTCTCAGAAAGTGAACAGAGAAATCCCCTTGGACCTTAAATAAAGAGTAAGTTGTAAGGGGACTATTTTTTTAAAATATATGTTACTTAATTTAGGTTAGCAGGTCTTGACTCATCACTAGCCCAAAAACTACTTACAGCTACAAATCATCTGCCTATTTACGAAGGAACTGGAGTGCCCACCTCTGACTCCCATTCTACACAAAAAATGGACATAAGGTAGATAAAATAAATATTAAAAAGGGGATTGCACAATTACTTGAAAACAAATAGTTTGTGTAAAGATTGGATAACGGGATTAGTTACAGCTAAATTGGGCTTTGGACTTTGAAAATAAGTTATTTTATCAAGTTATACACAATAAGAGTGAACAGGTGCCATTGTTATGCTAGCAGCATCACATTAATCCTCCACCCTCCCTTTAGTCTCTCAGATATTCAGAATTTAATCCATGAAAGATGAATAAATTAATGTTCAGAAGATGCATGGGTCCCTAATTCTCTACTAACTTTGCAAAATACAGCCAGTAATGATCTGTTACACTTACACACAAGCTGAATACCTGGAAGTATGAAACTAAAAGATTTGCATTTATATAGTGCCTTTCATGTTAAAGAAGGTCACAGATACTTTTGAAGCATAGTCACTGAAGTGATATAGGTAAACATGATATCCGATTTGCAGACAGCCAAATGCGTAAACAGCAGTGAGATCAAGGATGATATCATCAGTTTTGTTAATGGATGACTGTTGTCCTGAACAGCTCCAATGCTGTTCTTCAAATACTGGTATCAGATCCTTTGCATCTCCGAAAAAGACAGGTCCTTAGTTTAGTGTTTCATCCAAAAGATTGCATCTTTTATTATAAAACCATGTTTCATATATACAATGACGTTATTTATGGAGTAGCTTGAACCACAGGAAGAGTTTCTTAAAAAGATTTTTGAAGTGATCAAAACAACGTTCTCAAAATGGTTGAACATTTTCATAACTTTACCTCGCATATTACAAGGCAATCAGAAAGATGGTGTACTTCCAACTTGAAGAAGTGATGCTCGTCTCTGACAAGAAGAGTCAGATGGGTTTGAAACGTTTCCTCTGTTTGTCTGGTGGGGGTTGGGGGGGGGTCTTTAATGATATGGAAATGTATTTAAATGGATGTACATCAGGCTGTGGGCATGAATTGGAGTACGTCGCCGGTGAAAATCGGAAGCCGTGACCTCGCTGACGGGATTTGCGACTTTTGGGTTTTGCTGGATCTTCGGCCCCACCCCTGACGAGTGCAGATTCAAGATCTCATCTTCTCTTTCCCTTTCTTTTAAAACTCACATGAAAACCTCTCTGTGTGGGCCTTTTATAGTCCCAGCACTTCAGCAGTTAAACCCTCACTAAATTGACAAGCAAATTATTTTTAAACACCTGTTGCATTCAACTGAGATGTACCAGAGATGGAGTCACAGTGCTTTCCATCAGGAGGCAGGAGACCTAGATGACTCGAGGGGGTATGAAATCTCATGTTATCAGACCAAACATGGATGATTAAACATCCTGCGGATTGCTACCTACAGCATTCCCTCAGTTGATGAATTGGTATTCTTCCATGTTAAACACCCCTTGGAAGAAGCAGTGAGGGTGATAAAGGCATTGAATTACTTTTGGTGGGGAACATCACTGACCATCACAAAGGATGGCCCAGCAGAACCACAGCTAACTGAGTTGGCCAATTTCTGAAGGACATAGCTGCTAAATTTTGCCCGCTGCACGTAGCCAGAGATGCAATGCAAAGGAAAAGTTGACATCATCCTCACCTATCATTTCTTAAATAATTTGTGAGATTTGAGCATTGCTGTCTAAGCAGCCCTTACTGCCCTTGAACTGAATGGCTGGATAGGCCATTTCAGAGGGTATTTAAAAGTCAGTTGTTATGGATTTGGAGACACATGTAGACCAGATCAGGTAAGGATGGCAGATTTCCCTCCCTAAAGGACATTAGTGAACCAGATGGGTCCAAATCGACAATAGTTCCATGGTTATCTTTAGACTTTTAATTCCAGACTTTTACTGAATTCAAATTTCACCATCTGCCTTGATGGGATTTGAACGCAGGAACCTAGACCTGGGCCTCTGGATTATTACTCCACAGACCACTTCACCACCATCTCCCCAAAAAGTAATGGTGCCCAATGGGGCTTGAACCCACAACATTGAGATTAAGGGTCTGATGCTCTAACGACTGAGTAACCCAGGCATCTACTTATTGTAGATTCATGTACCTATGATAGTTTTTGTAGGAGATACCAGAGCATAATCTAGTGGAGAAGATGTCCCATCTTCACACTGATGATACCATCCCTCATGCCGTGTGACCCTATTGCTGAATGGGATAGATTCAGATCAAATCTATAGCACAAAACTGGGCATCCATTTGGGTCATCTGCAGCAGCAGAATTGTATTCCACCATATCTATAAGCTCACGGCCCAACATAACCCTCACTCTAGCATTACCTTCAAGCCAACAAATCGATCTTGTTTCAATGAGGATTATAAGAGAGCATGTCAAGGACAACACAAAGCATAGCTAAAAATGAAGAATGAATCTGGTGAAACTACAAAATGCATGCTGAACAGCAGAAGCAGCGTGCTATACACAGAGCTAAACAACAGATCCGAACAAAGTTCCACCTCCAGTCATGAGTGGTGGTAGACAACCAAATAACTAGCCAGAGGAGGGGGCTCAATAAACATCCCCATCCTCAAAGAAGGTGCAGCCAAGAATGGCAGTGCAAATGACAGCTCACAATCATTTGCAACTTGAAGCACTAAGAGGATGATCAAATTTAGCCTCTTCCTGAGGTCCACAGCATCCAGTCTTCAGCCAATTCATTTCACTCCATAGGATGCAGTAAACTCTATTGACCCTAACAGGATCCCGGAAGTAATGCAGAGAGTATGCGCTCAGGAACCACTCACACCCTGAACCAAGCTGTTCCAGCACACCAGCACTCTATCCGGTAATGTGAAATTGCCCAGGTGAGTACTGTCCACACAATATGGACAAGTTCAATCCAGCCAATTAACGCTCAACCAGTCTATTGTCAACCATTAGCAATGTGATAGAAGGCGTCATGGACAATGCTATCAAATGACATTTACTCACTAATGACCCTCTCACCAATGTTCAGTTTGTATTCCACCAGAACTACTCCAGATCTCATTACAAGCCTGGTCCAGATATAGATTAATGAACCGAATTCCAGAAGTGCAGTGAGACTAACTTCCCTTGGTATTAAAGTAGTCCTTATAAAACTGGAGAAAGCTGCTATTACATTTAACGCAAAAGAAGGTGGTTTTGTTTGTGGAACGCCAATCATCTCAGACCCAGAATACCTCCACAGAAGATTGTCAGGGGGGTGTTCTAGGCTCAAACAGCTTTTGCTGCTTCATCAATGACATTTCCTCCATTGTAAGGTCAGAAGTAGAGAGATGTTTATTGATATTTAAGCGATGTTCAGTTCCATTTGCAACTATTCAGATAAAGAAGTGGTCTGTAATCGCAATCAGCATAACATGGACAACAGTCAAGCTTGGACTGATAACTGGCAGGCAACATTCCCACCACTCAAAAGTAAAGACCATCTCCAGCAAGAGAGAATCCAGACATTTCCGCTTAACATTTGACTGCATTTCAACACGGATTTCTCCACCCTCAACATGCTTGAAGTCCCCACTGACCAGAAACAACTGAACCAGCCTCAAAAAAGAAGTGACAGGTCAGAGTGGCAAGCATGTCACCCCCTCACTCCCCAATGCCTAACCACCAATTACAAGGCAAAGGTCAGGAATGTGATGGAATATTCCTCAGTTTCCTAGATGAGTGCAGCTCCAGAAACACTCAAGAAACTTGAAATCATCCAGGACAAAACAGTCCAATTGATTAGTATCCTTTCCATTGCCTTAACATTCACTCCCTGCACCATAGGTGCAATGTAATTATTGTGTGTAGTAGATACAAAATGGACTGCAGTAGCTCACTTTGACACTTTTGGCAGCATCTTCAAAGTCTCATAACTTTACCACCTAATAGAACAAGGGTTGTAAATACCAGCAAGTTCCGTTCTAAGTCACACACTGTCCTACACTGTAAATGTATTCCCTTGCCTTCACTGCCACTTGTTCAAAATCCTGGAATTCCCTCCCTAACAATACTGTGAACTGCACTGGTTCAGAAATGTGGCCCATCACCACCTTCTTAAGTATAATTAGAGATGGACAATTAAATGAAAATGTGAAATGCTGGAAACTTAGCACTCCTTACACGGATATAACCTGACATTCTCACTATTTCCAGCATGTTTTGTTAGTGATTTCAGATTTCCAACATCTGCAGTGTATTGTTTTGAATAGCTAATTGAATGTTGCCTTTGACAGTGACGGCCACATCCTATGAACAAGTCGAAAAAAATAATGGGATTGACTTTGTAGGGGCTGGATTACAACCCCCACCCCCCGGCCTGTCAGTCAACATGAAGCCCGTCCCTAGACAGCTGCCTGCCAATCTGATTGGCCGGCAGTGCTGAAATCCCAACAGCACCAGAAGAGGTTAAAGGTCACTGCTGGGAATGCGACCAATCCCAAAGAAGTGAAGATGGATGCTGGACTTAAGGTAAATCCAGGAATTGTGGGCAGGTGTAGCTATAATTAGGGTGGGAGTGGTGAGGGGATTCGAGGTGGGGGGTGGGGGTCAAGTTAGTCAGGCCTGAAGAGTGAGAAATAGAGGGGGAGAGATGCCCCCAGTGGCCAAAGGAGGCCCCAAAGGAATACCATCCTTTACTGCCCAACAGCAGTCCATGCTGCCTTCCTCTCACATTCTCCTGCACGCTAGAGCAAAGGTGGAGTAAGGCCCTTAACATGGAAGTTAATTGTCCGATTAAAAGCCTCAGTGGGCCTAAGGACGGGTGGACTGACTGATGTCTTACTTGTCCCCTACAATATAGGCAACAGATCATGGGTTGGTGGTAAAAAGATGGTGCACTGAACACCTGCTTTATGGGCCTAATTTTACCGTCAAGTTGTGCACATTTTTGGGTGCTAAAACCTGATGAAGTTGGGCATGAGGTGAGTAGCATGATCTGTGCCCAGCTTTGCACTGGTTCCCCCTTCACCAAGGTCCGAAAATGGCCGTGACCAGAACTGCATGTGAAATGGGCACGACGGCCATTTAAATCAATTTGCATGCATTTAAATCGACTTAACGGGCTACACGCCCAACCTTACTGGGACTTCACTCTTTACCACCATGCTCACCAATCCAGATTTGGAATGAAACAGACATGCTTTACAAAAGTCCGATTTGGGTACTCCAGCTAGTGAGGAGGTAAGTGCTGAGTATCTGATGGCTCTCTGTTTGAGATCGGTGGGGAGGGGTGGAGGAGGAGGGGTCCACTGCCACTCATGTGTAATCAGTGAGGGAGAAGGGGGAGTCTGCTGCCATTCTACCTCTGATTAGTGAGGGGAGAGGTGCCCACGATCGGTCTGCGTGGCGGAGGGGGTGGAGGAATAAGGGTGTCAGTAATATTGTGGGGGTGGGACAATGCCTGTGGGGGCCAAGGGGAGACATCATACGCTCTGGAACCGATGTGGCAGGGGAGCCGCATTCTATCATTCTTTTTCTGCACATGCGCAGTTAGAGGCGCTGATCGGACCTGCAAGTTTTCAGGCACGTTAAGCCCTGCCCGCACACGTGTGCAGGATTGCTGATATTTTCTTATGCAGAGTGCGTATGGGAATGCCTGAGAATGGGTCTAAAAGTCAGATCTGAAACACTCCCAGTTTCAAATCCACCCAGCACTTAGAATCAAAATGGTAAAATAGGGCCCTATATATCTCACTCCCAGCTTCAAGTACACCAACATAAGACTGTAATTTGCATCAGTTATTTATGTGAAATTTCTCCTATTATCTGAGTATTAACACATCACAGTTTTGCCAGTGATATAGGGAGCCTTGGAGTGAAGCATGTTGTGCAGCTGCCTTCTTGATCTTCATTCATAACTGCCGACTGATAATTTCACTACTAAATTACTGATGAAATTCCTGTGTAAATAGGAGAGCTTTTAATAAGTGAGAAAGAGAGGTGTTTATTGCATGGCGTTCATAAGAGATTTGTGTCAGCAATGCAGTCTGAGATTGTAGCTCTTGTAAACAGAATATCTTGATTTTCTTTACCTCAGCCGAATCATTCTAACAGTCAGTCTGCAAAGAAGCTTCAGAAACAAGACAAAACTTCACAAAAAATTAGTGCTCGAGCATACTTCAAGATGGCCCTGGAGCGTGGCGATATCTTGCGAGCTGTACTCTGCATACCCTCTAATTCTATCTTTCACTTGTTATATTTTTCTAAAACTCTACTCTAACTCTTTTAAACTCTCTAACAATGTACTATCTTGAATGGGCCTACCTCGTATTAAGGCGATCTTTCTCTACACCCTAGCTATGTCTGTAACACTACATTCTGCACCCTCCCCTTTCCTTATCTATGTATGGTATGCTTTATCTGTATAACTTGCAAGAAACAATACTTTTAACTGTATATATGTGACAATGACAAATCAAATCAAATCAAAAGCCATCACTGTAACACTATGTTCTGTACCCTCCCCTTTCCTTTTCTATGAACAGTATGCTTTGTCTGTATAGTGTGCAAGAAACAATACTTTTCACTGTAGACTTATACATGTGACAATAATGAATCAAATCAAAAAACCTACAAAAGCCTCCCAGCTGAATTGAAAATACAGCAAAATAATTGAAACAAACAATGAAATAAAACAGTTATGAAAGCTTTGCTCCTAAGCATTTTTTATTGATGGCAGGATCTCTCTTCCACCAGTAATAGCAGAAAGCATGAGAAATAGTAGCATTATTCATCATGGACTGAAGGAAAGGTAAATTGCAGTCAGGAAAGTGTAAGCAGGTTCATGGCAGAATGAGCAGCCTTGTCGGCAAGAACATGACACAGGAGCTGCAATAAATTCAGGAGGGGCTGTTGATGCAGCAGTCAAAATTATACAGCATTCAGGAAGGAGATAAAATACCAGTTAGCAGGTCAGACGCTAACTCGAGGACTAGATAAGGTTATAGAAAAGCCATAGGTTCAGCGCAGAGGGGGAATGAAATGAAGAGGGTGTGCTGCCCAGAGCACAAAGTAACAGTTTAAATCATAGGCGCAAATCAAAAAGATAAACTTTCCAGTATGCAATCAAAATTTCAAGAGATGTAATTAGTTGGGACATTGTGGAATAATTTGTCAGATTGAACTTTTAACGCAGTGATCATTAATGATAAATAACAGGTTTGGGAGTCATTCTTCCATGGGTCAATTATGTGTAATGATGACAGATAAATTCTTTCAGATACTCCTGGTGATAAATGCCAAGATTGTAAGTTTTAATGTTGATGTCAATGCAGACATTACAAAATGTCACTGCCTACATGCTACAGTCTACCGCATACCCCCGTGGAGTCTTGGAGCATTATGTTGAAGAGCCCAGCAAGGAAGAAGAATCACAAATGATATAGAGCGATTTATATTATATACAAGGAAAGTTTGAATTTTTAGATAAGAATTGAATTTTCCTGATCTGTGAGTTGAATGCTAATACACATGCAGAACAATAGGTAAAAATTGACTGTAAATTGTAAGCCAGTGAGGGGCTTAGATGACAAAATACAGTGTAACCTCTGAGCCCAGTGAAATATGACAGCTTTGTCATATTTCACTGTCCCAACTAATTACATCTCTTGAAATTTTGATTGCACGCTGAAAAGTTTATCTTTTTGACTTGCGCCTATGATTTAAACTATTATTTGTGCTCTGGGTAGAGGTCCCTCTTCATTTCATGCCCACTCTGCGCTGAACCTGTGGCTTTTTGCATAACCTTATCTAGTCCTTGAGTTAGCATCTGACCTGCTAACTGGTATTTTATCTCCTTCCTGAATGCTGTATAATTTTGACTGCTGCATCAACAGCCCCTTCTGAATTTATTGCAGCTTCTGTGTCAGTCATCCTTTCATTGTAAAGGTTCACCAATTTCATACAACTGAAAATGTTTATAAAGCATCTTTGGACATACCACCACGTTATAGGTGCAAATTGTTCCTGTAGTAAAACAGCACAAGGTATTTCGTTGGAATATTATCAAATTAAAATTAAAATTAAACGCAACACTTATAGGAGATGTTAAATCAGGTGACAAAATATTTGGTTCACAACATCACTTTTAAGGAGCACATTGGAAGGGGGAATAAGGTAGAGAAATATAAGGTTTAAAGAGGAATCACTGGATCACAGGGATTGAAATTTTCCCATTCCAGGTGGATCATGCAAAGGTCCATTGACCTCGGGTGGGAGTTTCTGGTTTGAGGTGATTCCACCCCAGGACTACGCAACTGAACAACATAGCCTCTTATAGGAAAGTGCTGAAATTGGTGAGAATCCACTTCCTGTTTGTCATGCATTTGCAATTTGTCACAGCATTTCCATCATACTTGGCAGTCTCACCCGGATATTACATTGAAATCCTTTAGGGCTGATCTTTCTTTGCTATTCAGTGAGACTCCTGCAAGGTGATTTTGGCTTTCTTCAGTAGTCCAAAATGGGTAAATAGAAATAAAAATTGGGGGATGTGAAAAAAAATAGGCTACTGATCTGCTATCACCTGTTTTAGATTATTAGACAAAGTTCAAAAGATTCCCCCTGGTGTAAGTTGAGCAGGAAGCTCCTTCAGGAAGAGACGCTGTGAGGTGGACCTGTGGGAGATACAGAGCAGGGAGGGGATAGATATTCCTAAGGAGTGAGGCCTACATCACTCACTTTCAGAAAGAGGAGCAGAGAGGTGGAATAGAAGAATAATGCAATAATTATGGGTGACTCTAAATTTCATGTCGATTGGGTTAATCAAGTTGGAAAGTATAGGCACAACAACAAATTTGTAGAGTGCATTAGAGATAGTTTCCTTGAACAATATGTCATAAAGCCAACCAGGGAACAGGCTATTATGGATCTTGTTATGGGTAATGATGATGGAGATGCTGGCATTGGATTGGGGTAAACACAGTAAGAATTCTCACAGCACCAGGTTAGAGTCTAACAGATTTAAAGTTACAGATAATGTGAGTAGAGAAAGGGCCAAGCACAAGTTAAAAAGGTGTGTATTGTCTCCAGCCAGGACAGTTAGTGAGATTTTGCAAGCCCAAGCAAGTCGTGGGGGTTACAGATAGTGTGACATGAACCCAAGATCCCAGTTGAGGCCGTCCTCATGTGTGCGAAACTTGGCTATCAGTTTCTGCTCAGCGATTCTGCACTGTTGTGTTGTGAAGGCTGCCTTGGAGAATGCTTACCTGAAGACCAGAGGCTGAATGCCCGTGACTGCTGAAGTGTTCCCCAAATGGAAGGGAACACTCCTGCCTGGTGATTGTCAGAGACAATCGGTGATTGCTGAAAGAATACACACCTCTTTAACCTGTGCTTGGTCCTTTTTAAGACTTGATTACCTGTAAAGACTCACACTTCAACCATTGTAAATTGAGTTTGTGTCTGCATATGCCCTGTTGGTGAACACAACTCCTCACTCACCTGATGAAGGAGCGAGAGTCCGAAAGCCAGTGTTGCAAATAATCCTGTTGGACTTTAACCTAGTGTTGTGAGGCTTCTTACAATGGATAATGAGGCAGGATTAAGGAATGACGCCAGAGTAAAAGATCCCCTCGGAAATAATGACCATGATACGTTAGATTTTAATATTCAGTTTGAGAGTGAGAAACTTGAGTCTGAAACAACCTTGTTTAATTTAAATAAAGGGAATTACAATGAAATAAGGATGGAATTAGCTCTAATGAAAAAAGTAAGCAAGGAGTGACAGACACTTAAGAGGGAATTCATGTCTCTCAGCAAAAATATATCCCAGTAAGAAAAAAAGATTCTTGGAGGGGAATAAACAAACCATGGCTAACCAAGGAAGTTAAGGGAAGTATTAATTTGAAAGAAAAAGCCTATAAGGAGGCAAAAATCAATGATAGCCCTGGAGAATGGGATAAATTCACAATCCAGCAAATGAGGACTAAAAAGATAATAAAGAGAGTGAAAATAAACTACAAGGCCAAATTACTGAGAAAAAAACTGACAATAAGGGTTTCTTTAAATATATAAAAAAGAAGAGAGAGTTCAAAATGAACATAGATGCCTTAGAAATTTAATCTGTGGAGATAGTTATAGGAAACAAGGAAATGGCAGAGGAGTTAAACAGCCATTTTGCATGTGCCTTTACAGTGAAAGATGCTTCGAACATCCCTAACATCTATTGTTGGAACATAAATAGAAACTGCTGGAAAAATCTCAACGGGTCTGACTGCATCTGTGGAGACAGAATAGAGCCAACATTTTGATTCTAGATGACTCTTCGTCGTCTAAGAGTTCTGATGGAAAATCATATTCTAATCAAGCAGAGTCAACATGGGTTCGTGAAAGGGAAATCATGTATGACTAATTTATTAGAGATTTTCTAGGAAGTCTCAACAAGAGTGGATAAGGGAGAACCAGTAGAGATGTTGTATTTGGACTTCCAGAAGGTATTCAACAAGGTAGCTCACAAAAGGTTGTCATAGGATAAGAGCCCTTGCTGTTGGATAGAGAATTGGCTAATGGGCAGGAAACAGCGAGTGGGGTAAAGTGTTCTTTTTCAGGTTGATGACCTGTAACTAGTGGGGTTCCACAGGGATTAGTGCGGGGATCTCAACTGTTTACAATATATATTAATGACTTGGAAGAAGAAAGCGAATGTACTGTAGCCAAATTTACAGATGATCCAAAAATAGGTGGAAAGGGAAGTTGCAAGAGGGATACAAACAACTTATAAAGAAATAGTGTTAGGTTAAGTAAGTGGGCAAAAAGTTGGCAAATACAGTATAATGTGGAAAAAGGTGAAGTTGTTCAGAGGAGGCTCATGAGGATGCTCCCTGATATGGAGGGACTGTCTTACAAAGAAAGATTAAACGGGTTGGGACTCTATTCATTTGAATTTAGAAGAGTGAGAGGTGATCTCATTGAAACACATAGAATTATTAAGTGTCTTGACAAGGTAAATGCTGAGAGGATGTTTCCCTTCATGGGAGACTCGAGGACCAGAGAGTATCAGCTCAAAACAAAGGGGCACCAACTGAAAACTGAGATGAGGAGGAATTTTTTTCTCTCAGAGAGTTGTGAGTCTTTGGAACTCTTTGCCGCAGAGAGCTGTGGTGGCAGATTCCTTGTGTATGTTTAAGGCTGGACTGGAGTAAACACAGTAAGAAGTCTCACAACACCAAGTTAAAGTCCAACAGGTTTATTTGGTAGCAAACGCCATTAGCTTTCGGAGATTGCCCCTTCGCCAGGTGAGTGGGGAGTTCTGATCACAAACAGAGTATATAAAGGCACACACTCAGTTTACAGAATACTGATTAGAATGTGAGTCTTTACAGCTATTCAAGTCTTAAAAATGCAGACAATGTGAGTGGAGATAGCATTAAGTATAGGTTAAAGAGATGTGTATTGTCTCCAGACAGGACAATAAGTGAGATGTTGCAAGCCCACTATTTGTAACCCCATGACTTGCCTGGGCTTGCAGCATCTCATTTACTGTCCTGTCTGGAGACAATACACATCTCTTTAACCGATGTTTAATGCTATCCCCACTCACATTGTCTGCACTGTAAGACTTGAATAGCTGTAAAGGCTCGCATTCTAATCAGTATTCTGTAAACTGAGTGTGTGCCTTTATATACTCTGTTTGTGATCAGAACTCCCCATCACCTGATGAAGGGGCAAAGCCCCAGGAGCTAGTGGTGTTTGTTACCAAATAAACCTGTTGGACTTTAACCTGGTCTGGTCAGTTCAAAACCAGGGAACATGGGCAGTGGGGGGTCGGAGGGGGGACTTTTCCCGTTCTGCCATGGGAATTGTAATGGGTGAGAAGGTGTACGATGCAAAGGTCCGTTGACCTCGAGTGGAATTTTCCAGTTTTTGGAGTGAGAGCAGCTGGAAAATCCCATCTATAATCTCAAGATAAGGTAGACACCATTTAAAACTGAGATGAAAAGGAATTTCTTCTCTCACAACATGGTGAATCTTTGTTATTCTCTATCTCCGTGAGACCGGTTGCAACAAGTTATGAAACAATCAGATTAAAATGCAGAATGTGTGATTTCCCAGTATCTGCATTCAATTTGGTACATAGCAGCTGCCAATGTCTCCAAATAATCCAAATTAATCCAATCATCGGATTGTTTAATAACTTGTTGCAACTAGGGTCACTTTGGATTATGCATAAAGAATTATTCTAGCAGCAGAATTAATACATTTGAAATATATTTGATTTCGATCTTGAATTGAAAATTTTCACCAATTCATCCCACAAGTCACACAAGTATTTATTATGGTTCTGGAGTCTGTTATTTATTGAATGACACATACTACAAGTCATCAGAAATTGAAACAACTCATGACAATTTGATCAAAATGTATTACAAGAGAGCATAAGTGATGTTGCGGAAAGCTTGAGGCCAGTAAAATGAGCTTCTCATAGTTTTTCAGATGAATTGACAAGAGACTGTATTTACATTATTTGATTAAAAGTAAGCAAGGTGAATGTAAGGTACTGAATTTTACAGATGGGACCCAAAAGTACTGGCACTGGTCACCCTGGTTTCCTAATATTCCTTCCCAACCTTCTCAAGGTGGGTTCAGGTCTAACTGGGATTACCCGTCCTCTTGAGTTGGTAACCAATTACATTTTCGAAGAGCATTCTTAACAAAAGTTGAAGTCAGCCAATTGGGATTTTCCTTTTAAAAATCCGTATGTCTGTGTCTGGTACAGGCTGTGCAGGGTTGGGGACTGAAGCTCAATCGACGGGTAGGTTTCTGACCTAGAATTGAAAATCCAGGCAATGACTTCAGAGAGGATTTCCACAATTAATGTTAGAACTAACTATTATTTGTCTTCTTGAAAAGGTGACTATTGTCCAATCACACACCTAAACTTGCATATTTAAGGAGGATTGCAAAAACAGTGACTAAATTCCCTGCTAATTCTGACTTTTCTTTAAACATCCACCCTCTAATTTTCATCTCCCACTTTCTATATTCCATGTGGCATTGTTTCTTATTGCAAACATTAATCATTTCCCTTCCTTTTAAACTTCAGATTTCATTTTAATTTTCCAGGCATCACTTGCCTGAAACTTCCTGTCTTTGGATCGTGGGAGATGCTACGTACATCAGGAGATGTGGATCAGGATTGTGTGGATCTGCCACCAGATCAATGCAGGAATTGCCCAGGAAGTTTCAACTTTGATATGTTGATTCCCTGCAGGCCATCAATGGATGTGTCTGACACTGAGTTTAGGGCACCAACACAGTGGCATGGTGATTAGCACTGCTGCCTCACAGTGCCAGAGACCCAAGATTCAATTCTGGCGTCGGGCCACTGTGTATGGAGTTTGCATGTTCTCCCTGTGTCTGCGTGGGTTTCCCCCACGTTTCCTCCCGCACTCCAAAGATGTGCAGCTAGGTTGATTGGCCATGCTAAATTGCTCCTTAGCGTACAAATATATATTGGTTAGGGGAATTAGTGGGGTAAATACGTGGGGTTATGGGGAAAGGGCTTCGGTAAGTGTCGGTGCAGACTCAATGGGCCGAATGGCCTCCTTCTGAACTGTAGGCATTCTATTATTCTTCTGTGATTCTAAGAGACTTAGGCTAGATACATGCGTCTTACGTGGCCACTTATCCAGGAAATCTTAGACAGTTTAAAACCTGTCTGGGGGCATTCTCAACCAAAATGTCACAACACTCAACTTCCCCTTGACAAGTCAATTACCCCCTAACCACCCGACTACGCTGAACAGTACCTGATTAATCCCCATCCTGACCTGACTACTGCGAACACTACCTGATTAGCCCCCAACCTCACCTAACTACCTGACTGTCCCCGACTCAGCCTGATTAGCACTTGACCAATGGATGCTCCACTGACCACATGAGTCATAGAATCCCTAAAGTGCATAAAGAGGCCATTCAATCCATCGAGCCTGCACCAACAACAATCCCATCCAGGCCCTATCTCTGTAATCGCACATATTTACCCCACTAATCCCTCTAACCTATTCATCTCGGGACACTAAGGGGCAATTTAGCATGGCCAATCACCATAACCTGCACATCTTTGGACTGTGGGAGGGAACCTGAGCACCCGGAGGAAACCCACACAGACAGGGAGAAATCATGCAAAACCACACACAGACAGTGACCCAAGCTGGGAATCGAATCAGATCCCCGGCGCTGTGAAGCAGCAGTGCTAACCACTGTATCACCATGCTGCCCACACACAGACTCCAAGTGTTCATACTGTTTCTCTCTCCACAGATACTGCCAGACCTATGGAGTTTTTCCTGTATGTCCTGTTTTTATTTGTTTAATTCTTCACTGATCTCATATTTGAAGATTTTCTACTGCTGATAAATTGAGCTGTGTGCTAAATCTTCTGCTGTTTGTTCTTTTTAAAAAAATGTTATTTGTTTTCAGGATATTGGTGATGCTGGCAGAAATACAAAGCATAGTGAACCTAATCAGTTACAAATCAAACATGCGCCTGATTAATGTTTGGGGAAATGTTTAAAATTAAGCTTTTCGGTCTCCCTTTGAAACTTATGCAAATAGATTTAACATTTAATAATTTTCATTGCAAGCTATTTGTTCTGTGTACATCATTCGATTAGAAAGTTATGAATTTTAATGTTAAGTAGTTAGAAATTAGAACCTGTTTTCTGGCTCTGTTAGTGATATTAGTTGCTCATTCAGATGAAACTCATACCAACATTTGTAGGGTTAGTAGCAGACACTCGGTTCAGATTCTGCAGCACAGGCTCCATGTGGAAAGATAACTTCAACAAAATTTCAAATGCAATGCCCTCAGCCCCAAGAATAGCCCACTTCTTTTGTACTCAACTCCTGTTGTGTATTGGAGATGTGATACACAGGACAGACTTTGATTAAAATCAAACTGAACTTCATTAGTTGTGTGTGATCTCTCCCTCGGCTGCTTCTTCTCTCTCCTGTTTCCTGCACTGGGCCTATTACATCATTTCCAGCACCTACATTAGTGCAGCAAACCTCTGGCATCTTTATCTTCCCACTGATATCATCAGTGGTTGGTTTAACTGGTGTGGCATAGGAGCTACAGGTTGTCTCTGCATCTGAACAAAAGGTGAGGTGTTGCTTTCCTCAATGGTGTCTGGTAGTGTCAGAGTTATATGAAGGTTCAAGGGACAGCACAGTGGCACAGTGATTAGTACTGCTGCCTCACAGCGCCAGGGATCTGGGTTCAATTCCTGGCTTGGGTCATTCTCTGTGTCCCAGGTCTACGCGCTCTCCCTGTGCCTGCATAGGTTCCTTCCGGGTGTTCCGGTTTTCTTCCACAGTCCGAAAGACGTGTTGGTTAGATGCATTGGCCGTGCTAAATTCTCCCCCAGTGTACCCGAAGAGGTGCCAGAGTGTGGTAACTAGGGGATTTTCACAGTAACTTCATTGCAGTGTTAATGTGAGCCTACCTATGACACTAATAATAAAGCTTAAAGTCTGGACTTAAATCTGATTTTTTTAATAGGCCCCACATTTGGCAGATCTGTTCTTCCAGCCAATAACTGGTCTGCATGCCTCCCTCAGACAATGTTATTCCTGGCTTGGACAATATAAGAGACAATATAAGTCCAGTCTGCACTACGACTGTGCCAGGAACTCTTATCTCCCCAGCAGAATAGTTCTGAGCGAATCCTTCTTGTTCTTGGTGGAAAACTCTGTGTTTCCTCACTATTCCTGATGTGCTTGTTGCTGCTGTTGCACATTCTCCTTAGTTTCTGGAGGTTTTAAGAGATCGAATGCGGAATGCAGCTGAATAAGACAAGAGAGGTCTTGGTCATGAAATGTGTGGTATTTCTGTAAACTAGTAGGAATTTGTAAAGGCATTTGAGAAGCAAACCTTGTTCCTTAGTTGCTTTCAAGATTTTTTCAGGCTTTGTGGATGAAGTGTTCTGCAAGCCCATTGGTAGCAGGGTGATACCGTGCGGAAGTATTGTGTTGGGTACTATTTTCTTATAGGAGGCTTTCAAATTTCTGTGAGACAAATTGACATCCATTGTTGCTTACTAGCAGTTCAGGAAATCCAAAGTGACTAAATACCTCTCTGAGTTTCTCAGTAGTCTTCTCAGATGAGGTAGATGTCATCGCAGCGACTTCCGGCCGTTTGGTGTGAGCATCAATCATTACTGAGTACACATGTACTTCAAAAGATCTTGCAAAATCCACATGCACACATTGCCAAGCCTCTTCAAGCCATTCCCTTGGGTACAACAGCAGTAAAGGTGGCAGGCTTCTTACCCTCACTCAAGAAGAAGCTTTTTCCTCAATTTCTGCATCAAGTCCAGGCTGCCAGGAAAAAAGACTGCTTGCTATTTCATTCAAGCGTTTGACTGCAGTGATCTCATGTACCTTCTCTAACACTCGCTTCCTCAATGGTGGTAGAATTATCACTCTGGGCCCTTATTGAATACATCCTGACTGTACCGACAGCTCTGTTTTCCTGGAGTAGAAGGATTTCAGGTTAGGTGTTAGTCCTGAAGTCTTTCATTGTAAAGCCATATCCATCAACTCCAAGAACACAGAATCGTTCTGAGTGTGTTTTCACTCTTTCTTAGAAGTGACAGGTGTGTTGTCTACTTATTCAAAGTGGAAGATGTTCATCTTCGAGCAGTCTGAAGATCTGTCTGGTAGTGGCAATCTTGAAGATCCATTCACATTACAATGTAGACTTAATTTTCGATAGATAATGGGTGTAAGAATGTGCAGACAAAAGCAATGCCTATCTTTCCATTCTACTTGCTGCAGGTTACAGAATTCCCACATGTGGTTCAAAAATGGTAGTAATTGGATGATGGTCTCTCAACAAACTAAACTGTCTTCCATACAGGAACCGATGGAATTTGTCAACTCCAGAAATGATCCACATTGCTTCCCGTTCAATCTGGGCATAGTTGCTTTCAGATAAAAGCAAATTGCAGTGGATGTTGGGATCTGAAACAAAAACATAAAATGCTGGAAAGTCTCAAAAGGTCTGACAACAGCTATGGAGAAAGAATAGAGCTAACATTTTAAATCCAAATGACTCTTCATCAGAGTTACTTTCAGCTTTGCTCAAGGTTCAGGAAGCAAAAACAATGGGTCTTCTTTCACCCAATAGCATGCTGTGGGAGACCAACACCATAAGGGAAAGAATCACAAGCTAATTATACCGGTAAAGGTAGGATCAAAGTACGTAAAATCTTCAGACTTAAGTAAAGCTGTTTTGACTTGTATGAAGATGTTTTTGCATTGGTCTGGCTACTTCCATGTCTTGTTCTGGCACAAGTGGTTATGTAATGGTTTCATAATTATTGCCAAGTTTAAGATAAAGCTTGCATAATAATTTGACAATCCCAGGAAGGAATGTAATGGCCTTAACCTTAGAAAGAGATTTGGGAAGGCCAGGGGAATCAATCATGTATTGCAAATACTCCACGGAAGATTGAAAAACTCATACTTGGCTTATGGACTTTCAGATAAAAGCAAATTGCAGTGGATGTTGGGATCTGAAACAAAAACATAAAATGCTGGAAAGTCTCAAAAGGTCTGACAACAGCTATGGAGAAAGAACAGAGCTAATGTTTCAAATCCAAATGACTCTTCATCAGAGTTACTTCCAATCTTTGGGAAGTGACATCCAAGTTTTGAATGTGTTTCTCTTCATCTCTTCCAGTGACTAGGGTGACATTCATCCAAAAAAATCCATAAAGTAATAAATACCCCGGACATTCCAATACTCTCCAGCTCTTTGTCACTTCTCTTAACCTTTCTTTCCTGTGTTTATGTATTATCCAAGTGAAGCAGAAAAGGAGTTAAAACTAGATTCAGTGCAACCTGCTGGCCTCGGGGAACACAATTTAAATTACATAACCAATTCATGTTATCTTGGTCAGCTCATCAACCTTTAAGTATCAAATACAAACAACACATTCACAGAAATTTATTTCAGAAAAAAGGAACATAACAGCTCACCACTCAATATTATGATGCTACATTATTGGTACTGGAATCAACTCAGTCCACTCAGGATCTGATCCACTGCACTTCGAAATAATACAGGACCAGATATGATACCAAATGCAATCTTCGGTACTGGAACAAGCCTTTGTGTGTGACGATTGACAGAGGTTCCTGTGATATTTTCTGCGTATTCATCTGTAAGTAAGCCAGGCTCAGGCCAACTTTGCGAAATTTGGCCTCCTGCCAATCCTGCAAACAGGTCTTCATTGCAAGGTAATGGGCGCTGTCCAGCACATAACACTGAATTTATGGTGACCTTGAAGTTTCCGCAAATCTTTACAGGACAATCTTTCTTGCTGACTGGAATAATAGGCATGGCCCATTCACTGATGTTGACAGGTTCCAGAACTCCAGTCTTTACCAGTCTCTCCACGTCAGCCTCCACCTTCAGCCTCACAGCTTATGGTGCAGACCTTGCCTTCAAACATTTTGCTTGGTTTCCATCTTTAATACTCAGTTTGACTGTAGTGTCTGTCATACTACCTAATTCTTCATTGAAATCAAAAGTGTGCTTATTTAAAGTTTTTATGAGGCCTGATTCTCCATTGATCATCATGTTGAGTTCAGCAGAGTTCAGCTGGAACTTTTCCAGCCATGCATAACCCATCAAGTCTGGATAGTTTCCCTTCGCTATGTGCAGTGATAAATCTGCTGTGTGCCCAATGAGTTTCACAGCTACTTCAATGTGACCCTTCAGAGGAACAGTATATCTTCAGTACTAACCTTGGTGGCATTAGGGGGATGTGTTGGAGTTCCTCATTTTAGATAGCCTCTGGCACCAGCGAGACAGCAAGACTATATGCCCCAGTGTCAACTTCCATCCTTACTGGTTGTCCATCCAGCAGTGGAGTGATCCAGTAGCTGTGTATAGTACCAGCAATGGCTAGCATATGTAATCATAGCTTCTGCTTTGACTGTGAGTCTCTTTATTCTTTTTGACCCTGTTGTACAGCAAGGACATTTCTCCTTTTATATTGTTTAAATGCTGTCCTGGTTTGTTCTTGCTTCTTATTTTTATTCATAGCTCATTTTTTGTTCTTGCAGGCACATTCTGTGTGTCCTTTTTCCCAAAGCTTCAACATTCCATGTCTTTATACATGCGGCAGAATGCCCTGAATTTGCGCACCTGTATTGCACTCATGTACACATTTTGAAGGCTTTGGGTGCCAATTCAGTGGACATTTTGTGTATTGTAGAATATAAGCACAATTGCTGCATTTCTTTTGCAGCCAATGAAAGAGTTAAGAAGACTGAGAGAGCTAAGAAGAGCCAGGAAGGGACATGAGAAGTCTTTGGCAGGTAGGATCAAGGAAAACCCCAAAGCTTTCTACAGGTATGGCAGGAATAAAAGAATAACTAGGGCAAGATTAGTGCCAGTCAAGGACAGTAGTGGGAAGTTGTGCGTGGCGTCTGAAGAGATAGGAGAGGCGCTAAATGAATATTTTTTGTCAGTATTCACACAGGAAAAAGACAATGTTGTGGAGGAAAATACTGAGATACAGGCTATTAGACTAGATGGGATTGAGGTTCATAAGGAGGAGGTGTTAGCAATTCTGGAAAGTAGGAAAATAGATAAGTCCCCTAGGCCGGATAGGATTTATACTAGGATTCTCTGGGAGGCCAAGGAGGAGATTGCAGAGCCTTGGGCTTTGATTTTTATGTCGTCATTGTCTACAGGAATAGTGCCAGAAGATTGGAAGATAGCAAATGTTGTCCCCTTGTTCAAGAAGGGGAGTAGAGACAACCCTGGTAATTATAGACTGGTGAGCCTTACTTCTGGTGTGGGCAAAGTTTTGGAAAGGATTATAAAGAGATAGGATTTATAATCACCTAGAAAGGAATAATTTGATTAGAGATAGTCAACGTGGTTTTGTGAAGGGTAAGTCATGCCTCGCAAACTTTATTGAGTTCTTTGAGAAGGTGACCAAAGAGGTGGATGAGGGTAAAGCAGTTGGTGTGGTGTATATGGATTTCAGTAAAGCGTTTGATAAGGTTCCCCACGGTAGGCTATTGCAGAAGACCCGGAGGCATAGGATTGAGGATGATTTCGCAGTTTGGATCAGAAATTGGCTGGCTGTAAGAAAGAGGGTGGTGGTTGATGGGAAATGTTCATCCTGGAGTTCAGTTACTAATGGTGTACCGCAAGGATCTGTTTTGGGGCCACTGCTGTTTGTCATTTTTATAAATGACCTGGATGAGGGCGTAGAAGGATGGATTAGTAAATTTGTGGATGACACTAAAATCGGTGGAGTTGTGGACAGTGTGGAAAGATGTTGCAAGTTACAGCGGAACATAGATAAGCTGCAGAGCTGGGCTGTGACGTGGCAAATGGAGTTTAATGCAGAAACGTGTGAGGTGATTCACTTTGGAAGGAGTAACAGGAATGCAGAGTACTGGGTTAAAGGTAGGTTATTTGGTAGTGTGGTTGAGCAGACAGATCTCAGTGTCCATGTGCATAGATCCCTGAAAGTTGGCACCCAGGTTGATAAGGTTGTTAAGAAGGTGTATGGTGTGTTAGCTTTTACTGGTGGAGAGACTGAGTTTTGGAGTCATGAGGTCGTATTGCAGCTGTACAAAACTCTGGTGCGGCTGCACTTGGAATATTGCATACGGTTCTGGTTGCCACATTATAGGAAGGATGTGGAAGCATTGGAAAGGGTGCAGAGGAGATTTACCAGGATATTGCCTGTATCGTAGGAAGACCTTATGAAGAAATGCTGAGGGACTTGAGGCTGTTTTCATTAGAGAGAAAAAGGTTAAGAGGTGACTTAATAGAGGCATATAAGATGTTCAGAGGATTAGATAGGGTGGACAGTGAGAGCCTTTTTCTTCAGATGGAGATGGCTAGCATGAGGGGACATAGCTTTAAACTGAGGGGTGATAGATATAGAACTTATAGACTTACTTGAAGAAGGAGCAACACTGAAAACTTGTGCTATCAAATAAACCTATTGGACTTTAACCTGGTGTTGTGAGACTTCTTGCTGTGTTTACCCCAGTCCAACGCCAGTATCTCCATGTCATGTACATTTTAGTGCCAGGTTTGTCAGGTTGCACTAACCTAAGAAGGAGATTAAACACATTTCCCTCCATCACACAAAGGAAAGTGGATATCTTCAGCTATTTTGTTTGCCTGCGCAAAACAGTCAAAATGCTCAGTACAAGGACTCCATTGCTCCCAATTTTCCCCAAGGGGTCCCATGATGTTGAGAACGCCCGCCATTATTTTCAGTGAAGTAGCTCACTTGTATGCATGCTTCGCAACTGCGTTTCCAGCAGCTACCTCAATTCTCTTACACAAGATACCCAGCAACAAGTCTGCAAGACAAAAATTACTGTTATGCCCCTGGCTCCAATCATCATTACTGGCCCAATTGATCAAGTAGAAATGAGCAGCAGTTGTCATTTTGATGAATTTTAGTCATCATATGTGAAAGTGCATTAAACCATCCAATATAAAATAATGCAATATATCAAACATAATTATATGGTGCTCACCTTCAGGAATTAGTTTTGCTTCATTATGTTTGGCATTCACTAACATTTTCATTTTTCAAGTTAACACCTGATAAAACACAAGGGACCAAATTCAGTTTTCATGAGACTCATTCTTCTAAAGTTTATTTATTAGCGTCACAAATAGGCTTACATTAACACTTCAATAAAGTTACTATGAAAATCCCCTAGTGGCCACACTCTACCGCCTGTGCGGGTACACCGAGGGAGAACTTAGCATGGCCAATGCACTGAACCAGCATGTCCTTTGGACTGTGAGAGGAAACAGGAGCACCAGGCAGAAACTCACGCAGACACAGGGTGAATGTGTAGACTCCACACAGACAGTGACCCAAGCCAGGAAGCTAACCTGGCTCCCTGGCACTGTGAAGCAGCAGTGCTAACCACTGTACCACCCTGCCAGATCCCCTCGCTCTCGCTTAGATTTCGACTATGAATGATTAGCAACATTAAACTGGAAAGTGCGAGCAATATAACAGTGTGCAGTTTCTTTAAAAGTTTGTATCAAGACTGATAAGGAGCGAAATACCATCAATAACATTTGCAGCATTCACTGACCCCTATACAGTTCAACCACTGAAGCTAGTCATTCATGTCACCAGGTCATTAGTTACAAATTCCCAAAATGTTTTCTTTACAGGGGCATACTTTAAAAATTGCAGTACAATGGAGCACCAACATGTTGAATTATGGACTAATCAATATAGAATTGATTTGATTTGATTCATTTTTGTCACTTATTTTGGGATAAGTGCATGGGGTTATGGGGGTCGGGCCTGGCTGTCATTATTGTCAATGCAGGTTCAATGGGCAGAATGGCCTCCTTCTACACTGTCAGGATTCTATGAAAATGGTAGAAGAGAAATAAAGATGTGTGAGAAACATACAGAATATAATCAATCTTCTTTACTTGTTTTTACACATCATCTTCTCTTGATGTCTGGCTTTAGGACTTTGGTCTACAAGTTGTTTTGCCCTTCCAACATCTTGCTTTAATAAACAATTATCACCCCAGGCCCAGACTTTGAGCAGTGACAGCCAACAGATTATCAAGCCATCACAGATGCACCTCTGGTCCATGTTTACCTATCCAAACACTCATTTCCAACAGAAATATCTAGATCAGGCTTGTCCAAACCTTTTGCATAGGGGGGCCTCATTTCAGTATTTTTCTCACTCAAAGGGCCAATAAGCAAATTTTAGCCAAGTAAAGTTTGGAACGACATTAAACATTCAATTTGGAAAAAAAAGTCAATGTCAAAACAAAAAAATGATCGTTTTAAAAATGAGTAATTAATAAGAATGACCATTAAAAAGTGCCAAGCAGTAGAGTTAACCAGTAAAGCCTTTTTTTTCCCTATTGTTTTAGGAGCAGAGGTGTATAAACTAACTAGGCCTCAGTTCCTGGTCACCAAGGAAGTGGAAAGGATCAGGGCTAAGCTAACAGTTGGGTTTAAGTAATACCAATTTTGGGTTCACCTCTGGTGGCACACATTCTGAGCTGGACTTGCCGGAAGGCAGGAGCCAGAAACGGGTTGTCTTTCAGTCTGGTTTTTCTCCTCTCCTGGTTTGTGTTGTGAATATTGTTAGATTCCAGCTGATGTTAATACTGGACAGTCAGGTCCCAGGCTGGAACCCGGCTCAATAGGTGAAAGGATTAAGAATCACACAAGTTTAAAAATCATACAACCTGAACAAGAAAGGTCTTCTTATAAGGGCCTTCACAGACAGATATCAAGGCCATTAGTCTGGCAAAGCCCATAAATCAGACATCTGTAACTGGAAAATGGGAGTGATCCACAGGTATAGAAATGAGCTGTACTATGAAGTTTTCATGCTGATTGGATATTATAGTGAAGCAAGCATAAAGTGATTGTGATTGGTTCATGTTAATTACTTGTAATCGATTTCAAAAATTTTAATTGCCTTTATATCTTGGAATAAACTATACAGGCTAACTACAGGGATGTGAACTGCATCATCCCAGCATCCTTATTAAAGCTTGTATTAAAGCAACTGTTAAAGAGATCTGTCTGTTTACTCAAAACGTAAAGTTGTGATCAATTAAGAAGCATCATCAAAGCCTACAACAATAGATCCTAACTTTTATTTTATGTTTAGAGTCATGGATGAAGAGAGCCTCAGGACTGTTGACCTTTTAAGGAAAAGATAATTCATTTATTAAACAAGAAAAGATTGGCTATAATTACTATTCCATCATCCCAGCTTCACCTTTACATATATGTACAGATTCCTAAGGAAAACACAAGTTACTCAATTTACCTTGTATTCTAATGTTCTCAGTAAATACACAATCCATATAAATTAACAGGAAAAATGTTTAGACACACCACGTTCTGAAACCAAGTGGCAATGCCACCCAAAACAACTGTGAGTTTCTCACCAAATACACCCTCTATGTTTGTTACAGTGTAAGCCAAATGATCTCACTGGAACTCAAGCTTTTACACAAGGTTCCCAAATATCACTCCTGAACTATACACTTCGGAATCTTCTCCCACACAAGGCTATTTCTTGGGAGCCTTCACCAAAAGTCCACATCCAGGATTTCAATCTCTCATTTCTATTTAAATAAGAAACAGACTAAAAAGGCATCTGTGCAGAGGAATCTGGGTGTCCTTGTACACGTGTCTTGGAAAGTGAGTTTGCAGGTGCAGAATGTTGTAAGGAATGCTAATGGAATCTTGGTACTTATTCCAAAGAGTCTAGAGTATGAAAGTAGAGAAGTTTTATAAACACATAAGACATTTGTGAGACCAGGCCTGGAGTATTGTGCTCAGTTTTGGTCACCTTTTTTGAGGAAGGATATGGTGGCACTGGAGATTCACTAAAATGATTCCAGGTTTGAAGAGGCTGTTGTATGAGAAGTGGCTGAGTAGCTTGGGCTTGTACTTGCTGGACTACAGAAGAATGAGGAGGGATTTGATTGACAGATATAAAATACTCAATGGGGTTGATACAACAAATGCTAATCAAATGCTCCCCCTTCTAGAACAATCTAGAATAAGATGTCATAGTTGAAGAGGGAGAAAGTTCAAGACAGAAATAAGGAGCAGCTACTTCTCACAGAGGATTGTGAATCTGTGGAACTCACTGTCCCAGAGTGCAGTGGATGCAGAATCTATCAATGGATTCAAAAAAGAAATAGACAAATATTTGATCAAAAGTGGGATGAAGGGCTAAGGGGAAAAGGCAACGAAGTGGAGTTAGGATGAGGTGGAAATCAGCCATGATCATATAGAATGGTGGAGTGAGCTTGAAGTGCTGAATTGTCTACTCTCACTCCTAATTCCTATGTTCCTGTGTTCCTATGTTCAGTATTCCTCTGTCCTGAAAACCCCTGTGCATTCAAGCATCCACACAATCTCTCAGATATCCAACCAAGTCAATGGAAAACCACTGCTTCATAGGCTGTGTTAAGAAATCACCTTAGGACCATCACAAATGTATGGTTGCTCACTAGTTGGCATATTCAGGTCTGTACATTACAACCCCGCCTTTAACTGGGAACCTCATTCTTTGCTCCCGACTTTACTAAGCAGAACATTTTTTTCCCGATTTCTGTTCTTTGTTCCTTTACACCTTTAGGTTGCAAAACCTTTATTATAATACAAGCAAAGTTTAAAGTGAAATTAAACTTATTGACTTTTAGGCACCTTTGTTTAACGTGAAGTTGAAGTGAAGTTTGAACTCTTTCTTAGCACAAATACAGAAATATAAATTCAATTTGAACTTGTATCTTATTTCTAACATACGCAATATAAATGCGGATTACTTAAACTATCCATTACCTTAAAATATGTTTTTGGGGAGGAAGGAAAGAAGCGTGTCTATGTTCCGATCACTCCCAGTCTCAAGGCCCCCCATCAGAAGTACTTCATTCCGGCATGGTTCAGATTAGCTCCCCACGTTTGAGGAACAAGTGGGAGACCCCATCAGAATGAAGGGGGGATGACTGGGGTTTCCCGGGGTTGAGTGGTGGGGGGTGATATCCCCTGGGTATGGGCCCCCTAGAAGTGCCATCCTGTGCCCCTGGCACTGCCCAAGAGGCAAAGTGCCCATGCTCGGGGGCATCTTGGCACTGTCAAGATGGCAGGGCTTATTGTGGGTGGAACCTAGGGGCAATCAGTTGGGGTGAGGGGTCCCAGTGCCACTCCCAGATATGATCGGTCTCGGACGGGGGGAGGGCAATGATTGGGGTGGGTTGGGGAGGATGGTCCACCGGGGAGAGGGGGTGGTTTCTGAGCCCATGGGGGTGTTTCAGCGGGTGGAGATTTGCTGGGGTGAGGAGGGGGGATCGCCACTGCTAGGAGGGATGGTGGGTGGGTTGTGCACCGGGACGCTCTGGTGTGGGGGGGGGGGGGGGTTCAGAGTTGGCCCAGCAATTGTTGAGGGGGCCACGACCGGGCCATGGGGAAACTGGAGGGGCAGCACAGTGGGGGGCCTCGGGCTGGCCAGCAAACGGGGAGTCTGACAGATTGGGACCACTGCGCATAGGCAGATTTCCAGAGCTGTCAGACTCCGGCATGAATAGTCCCCGCCCCTCTGGGTTTTTAATGATATTCATGACTGGGACCTGCAGTGCACAGAGCGCAGAGATTCAAGTGAGAAGCTCAACTCACAAAACAGTCAGGATTTAGAACATTTGTCCCTCCGATTCAGCTCTTTTGGGAGAATTGTGGCTGTATTCCAGATGCTGTGAAGAGACATGCTTCTCCAATCTGCCATGTGTGGGACTCGTGGTTGCTTCAGACAGACAGGCGGCCAGGCAGACACTGTTGCTGTGACTCTGCCTTCCTAGCCCACATTGCCTCTTAGCTGCTGTGCTCCTTTATGGGGCTGGTGGAAGAAAGAGAGAGAGAAAGAGTGCTGCCTAAAGAGGGGAAAACATGCAATGTAAAAATGAAAGATGAACATACGCCTTCGTACTACCATTTACCAATCAGAGGCTGTTCCTCTCGCAAATCAGCAGCAGAAAATAAATTGTGATTGGAGGAGCAGCTCCCTGCAGAATATTTGATTGAACTTACCCGCAGTTTGAACAGTGCATCTGCCAATTGGGTACAAAGGTTTGGGGGCACACGAGCCATATGTTGGACAAGTCTGAATGAGGTAATCAAGAGCTAAACATCAGTGGTAGAGTTCATAATGCTTTCCAAATCTCCAATTTTCAAAGATCTTGCAAATATTTTCAAAATGGTGCACTGTCATCACAAACTTCCAGCTAAACGAATTACAACAGCAAATATTCCGCAACAAGTTCCACAACAAACCCAGTCCATGAAAATGGAAACATTCAATTACCACTTGATTCCTGGACAAATGGAAAACTATGAAACCTGAAAGGACGATATTTCCCTTCCCAGATCATAAAGATTCAGATGGCTTTGTGTCAGACCAGGCAATTTACTGTGAAATAAATCTCTTTCTGTCTGCAGTCTTGCAGCTCCAACCATAGACTGCAGTTACTTGCATTGCATGCCAAATTGTCCTTTCTTTTGTGGCTGTTTGGATTTCTGAATTTCCTTCAAACAATTGTCCCTTTTTTCATTGCGGTAGAGATCTGTTAACTTACAGTCCCATCGGTGAAGCAGCTTACCAGATTACAACAGCCAGTTTAAATCTGAGTTGTGAAAAATGAAACAGAAACAGATCTTACTGAGTAAATGCAAAAATGCCGTGACCAGTGTGCACACACTACATTCCTCATTTTTCTAAAAAAAAGAATAATTTCAATTATTTTTTCATGAAAAAACGTTCCACGTCAGGGATATTATATATTTTTTAATTTATTCGTGGGCTGTTGATGCAGCAGTTAGTAGTCATCCTTAATTGCTCTTGAGAAGGTGGTGCCGAGCCGCCTTCTTGAACTTTAGCAATCTATATGTTGTAGTACACCCACAGTGCTGTCAGCGATGGAATCCCAGCATTTCTACCCAGTGACAATGAAGGAACAGTGCTATATTTCCAATTCCAAATGATGTGCGTCTTGGATAGGAATTTGGAGCAATTGATGTTCTTATAGTCATGCTGCCCTTGTCCTTCTAAGCGGTAGACCCCATCAGTGTAGAGGGTGTTGTCAAAGTTGGTACACATTGTAACCACAGCTCCTCTCCCTGAACTCTGTACCTACATTCTCTTTCTTTCAAGTGAAGACAGACACCCTACCAATGTCCTCCAGTTCCATGCACAGATTGACCCCTTGATCCCTTTCCCTCGTTATCATCTTCCCCTTAAATACTAATAAAATCTCTTGGGATTCTCCCTAATTTTCTCACCAGTGCTTTTCCATGCCTCCTCTTTGCTCTCCTAATTGCTTTCTTAAGTTCCCCCCTGCACTTCCTACACTCCGCTAAGGCCTCCACTAATTTGCTGGCTTTTTATCTGCTAAAATCCTTTCTTTTCTTTCTTATCCAGTGCTGAATATTCCTAGACATCCAAAGTTCTCCAGGCTTATTGCTCCTACATTTCACCCAGAAGGGAATATATTGGGCCTGTACTCTGCCCATTTACTTTTTAAACATACCCACTGGTCTGCTTTTTTCTGCAAGACGATGTTCCCAGTCTACTTTGGCCAGATCTTGCCTTGTCTTAATAAAATCTGCTTCCCCCAATCCAAAACCTTTTTGCAAACCATCTTTTTCCTTTTCCAAATTAAACTGTTGTGGTTGCAATCATTAAAATGACCCCCTCCCCCACTGCCACTTCAAGCATCTGTCCAGTTTTGTTCCCCAGAATTAGATCCAGCACTGCATCGTCTCTTGTTTGACATTCTGCATGTTTGCATAAAACACTCTCCTCAATATATTTTGAGGAATCTGCCCTTCTGAACTGTTTACACTGTGACTGTGCCAATTAATGTTGGAAAAGTTGAAAGTCCTTAATATAATTACCCTACTATTATTATTTTTATACATCTCAGTGAATTGTTCACATATCTGCTCTATCGCCCTCTGACTGTGGGTCTGTAATACACTCCCAGGAATGTGACTGCCCACTTTTAATTCATAAGCTTTATCTACAAATCTTCTTTTGAAGACCTGCCAAGATAGTGTCCCTCTTTACTGCAGTAACTCACTCTTTAATTAATATTGCAATGCCACCTTCTCAATTACACACTCCCTTGTCTTGCCTGAAGTTTTGTACCCTAGTATGTTGATTACCAGTCCTTCCTCCCCCTTAACCATGTCACAATTCTACGCAACGATCTACACCCTTAACCCATCAGTCTTGCCTATAATTAGCATTAAAGAAGAGGCCATCCAGCTTTACCTTATTCCTCTGGATCTCAACATGGCTGAATTCCTTCTGCCTCGGTTTCTTTACTATAATATGCTGTGTTCCTGTTACACTAATGCTCAGTGTCCCCTCCCCCTCACATCTAATTTAAACTCCTTCCAACAGCACACTTGTACCTGTCCCGTCTTCACCAGAAACAGTCCCAGTGATCCAGGAATCTAAACGGTCACTCCTGCACCAACTCTTGAGTCACCCACTCATCTGTCCTATTCTCCTATTTCTCTACTCATTAGCACATGGCACCAGGAGTAACCCAGAAATTACAACCTTTTGAAGTCCTGCTTTTTGCCTGCTGCCTAGCTTCCTGAATTCTTGATGCAGGATCTGATCCTTCACTCAACCTATATTGTTAGTACCGATCTGTATCACAATTTCCGACTTATCACCTCCCCCTTTAGGATGCCCTGCAATTGTTCAGTGAAATCCCTGACCCTGGTCACAGGGACACAATGCATCATCCTGGAGGCATGTTTGTGACCGTAGAAATGTCTGTCAGTTCCCTCAACTAGTGAACCCCTATCACTATTGCTTTTCCTTCCTTCTTCCTCCTTTCCTGTAAAGTGAGGATGCTTCTGGTGCCTGAAAGTTGGATTTGACTGTACTCAATCGAGGAAAGCTCATCAGCTTTCAAAATGGAAAACCAATTTGAGAGCAGAACCTCAGTCTTATGCTACCTGGACTGCATTGTAGTCATCCTTCCTCCCTCCAGTCCCTTGAGATGTGGTATGACCACCTCTCTAAATGCGCTAGCCATGTAACTGATGAGTTAAGGGTGTAGATCGTCACATAGAATTGTGATATTGTTGCCATCACAGAGACATGGTTAGCCTCGCAGATGCGTTATTCTATTTCCAGCCACCCTTCGAGCTCCAAATCCTGGAGCTCAAGTTTCTGCACTTCAGAGCACTTCCTGCACATGTGGTCATCTCAAATGTTGGTAGAGTACACGACTTCCCACATATGACAGGTCATACATTCCACTCTACTGTACAGTGTTATGTTTATGGTTATTTCAAGGAGTGAAACACTTTGTTTGGCATTTTCATTCTCTTGGTCTCTACTTTGTTGCATTGGCTCTGAACAGGAGCTTTCAGCTGAATGGGATGAGCAGCATTTATGAAAGTAAAGGTTGGGATAGAACCTCAATGTTACTTTTAAATAATAGAAGTCACTGCAGAAACTTAAGGCTAGGTTTTCTGATCATTCCCATCGGCAGGACTGGAAGATCCCATCCATGATAATCACCCACAATGTGTTCCCTAGTAGCGCAGCGCACAAAATGCTATAGACATCTGTGGGATCAGATGACCCCACCACTGGCCAATAGTGAGCCATCTATACCATCGGAAAGCTCGCTGCGGGGGGACACGGAAAATCCTTTCCTGACTCTCAGCATCTGGATCCGAACTGTTTTCCTTCTTCTTCAGTTTGCTTGTATTGCATCATGAACTCATCAACTGCAACTGCTCAGCTTGGACTGACCTGTGTCCTTTTATATCCTTAAACGAGGTTTACATTTGATTTCCCAACATCGGTTTGTTTCTTGTTTCCTTAGAAACTGGGAAGGTCCATTTCATTTCTAGGGTTTACCTTTACTGATTCCCTTTCAGTTTCATTTTCAGTTCAGCCTTTTGTTTTGAAGTAGGATCTACCTGAAAACAGAACTTACATTTGAAAGCATGGACTCCCTCAGAAGTATCAGATGGCCTTACACAAAAGAATTGAGTAAAATGTGCATGGGTGAGCCTATCATGGGTTTGGCTGGTAGTCAGATGTGCAGCTATAGGCACCATGGCCACATCTGATTCTTCTTCCCATGGGAGATGCAGCACAACGTGGATAAGTATGGGATTATCCACTTTGGTAGCAAAAATAGGAAGGCAGATTTTTATTTGAATGGGTATAAATTGAGAGAAGTGGACACTTGGTGAGACATTGGTGGCCTTATGCATGAATCACTGAAAGTAAGTTGTACAGCAGGCAGTAAAGCAGGCAAATGTATATTGGCCTTCATAGCAAGAGGATTTGAATAGGGATGTTTAACTGCAACTATACAGGGTATTGATGAGGCCACACCTGGAGCACTGTGTGCAGTTTTATCTGAGGTAGGATGTCCTTGATATGGGAGGATGTCCTTTCTATGGACAAAGATTTACTAGGCTGATTCCTGGAATGGCAGCTCTGTCATATGAGGAGAGACTAAATTGGTTAGGACTGTATTCATTGGAATTTAAAAGAGTGAGAGAGGATCTCATAGAAACTAACAGGATTAGACAGGGTAGATTCAGAAAGAATGGTCCTGATGGTGGGGGAGTCCGAAACTAAGGGTCATAGTTTGAGGATAAGGAGTAAACCTTTTCGGACAGAGATGAGGAGAAATTTCTTCACCCAGAGAGTAGTGAATCTGTGGAATTCACTACCACAGAAAGTAGTTGAGACCAAAACATTATGTGATTTCAAGAAAGAATTAGATATAGCTCCTGGGGGCTAAAGGGATCAAGGGATATGAGAGGAGAGGAAGAATCAGGATATTAACTTTGATGATCTGTTAATTCACCAAAGATTCTTAGGTAGCACCTTCCAAACCCACAACCACTTCCATCCAGAAGGACAAGGGCAGAAGATACATGGGAACACCACCACCTACAAGTTCCCTTCTCAGTCACTCACCATCCTGACATGAAAATATATTGCCATTTCTTCGTAGTCCCTGGTCTAAAATCTTGGAATTTCTTCCCTTACGACATATTTGGTCAACCCATAGATCATGGACTGCAGTGATTCAAGAAGGTGGCTCACCACTACCTTCTCAAGGGCAACCAGGGGTGGGCAATAAAAAATAGAATCATACAAATGCTACAGTGCAAAAGCCCATTGGGTTGCACTGGCAACAATCCCACACAGGCTGTATCCCTGCAACCCCATGTATTTACCCTGTTAATCCCCCTAGACACTAAGAGGCAATTTTACTATCGCCAATCCACCTAACCCACACATCATTAGACTGTGGGAGGAATCCGGAGCATCTCGGTGAAACCCATGCAGACATGGTGACAATGTGCGACTCCACACAGGTGGTGATCTGAGGCCGGAATTGGACCCGGGTCTCTGGAGTTGTGAGGCAGCAGTGCTAACTACTGTGCCACCATGCCACCCTGTGTCGCCCAAGTCCCATGAATGAGAAAAAGTGATCAAAATGAATGGCGGGGCTCGAAGGGCTGAATGGCCTACTCCTGCTTCTAGTTTCTACGTTTCTATGTTTCTCATCCAGGATACCAATCATGATGCACCAATCTCTTCCTGCAGCTTCTTTCCTCTCTGTAGGTCACAACAGAGCACAACTATTGTGGAAACCCTCGATGGGACACACAAAAAGGCATTGCCTGTCTGCTCAAGACACCTGAGTTGCACCTCGAGCAAATGAAAGTCTTATTCTATTTATTGCCCTTATGCTCATGTGCCTCCAGATATGTCTTTCCTCTGGTTCACTGGTAGGATCTCATACAGCCATGTTTCCAATGAGCTAGAAACTGACACATTGTGGGGGAGTGAATATGTGTCAGAAATTTGACTGAAGGAGAATAAGTAAATCGTCGTGACATCCTGGATATCAAGCGCAGATATATCCAATCATCTTCCAGTGATATCAAACTAACTGAACATTGAGGGAAGGGTATCGCTTGTAATTGGTGAACAGCCCAGGCTGACCTGAGCGTGATTTGATTGTCATGTCTGCAGTCAGTAATTCTATGAGACTGTGGGCCAAAACCAACAGACCCTCGTTCAAGCTCATCTGAGACAACGTGGAAACAAATGAAAACAAGTGACCTGGGAGATGCATTTATGGGCCACATATTGGGAGATCCTGGAGATGTCACCAGCTGATCCCTGGAAGGTGGTGGTAGTGAAAGAATTCAGGATTATGGTAACCTTCACTTACAATATATGACCACCAGGCCTAATTGAAACAATCTCTTCTGCCAATAGGCTGTAGATATCCACAAAGATCTGCCATGAAAACCTCAGTTTCTTGGGACACGGTTGTCCTTTCATGTTGACAAAGTTAATCCTCTGTAGACCGTGTTGAGCTATTGTGTCTTTTGAACTGTAACCCTCAATCCCTCAGTCCTGTGAAATGACATGTGGCTATAGCGAAGCTGTTCCTGGTGCTGGGGGAATTGTTGAGACAGCTCCTGGTGTACTGTGGTGTGCTGCTGGTGTTGCTGCTTCTGTTGCTCCTTAACAGAAATTCAGATTACTGCTGCATAAGTTGCTCCCATGATGCAAACAAGGTTGCATAGAATCCTTACCGTACAGAAGAAGGCCATTCAGCCCATCAACTCAGTACTGACTACAATCCCACCCAGGCCCAATTCCTGTAACCCCTCACATTTACTCTGCTAATCCCCCTGACACTACGGTCAATTTAGCATGGCTAATCAACCTAACCCGCACATATTTGGACTGTGGGAGGAAACTGGACCTCTGGAGGAAACCCACGCAGACATATAGAAAAAATGCAAATTCTACACAGGCAGTGACCAGAGGCCAGGATTGAACCTGGGTCCCTGGTATTGTGAGGCAGTGCTAACCACTGTGCTATCGTGCCACTCAGAAGTTGAGATTAAGTTCAGGGGGCGGAGTACTTGTGCGGGATTTTCCGATCGTGCTTGCCCCAAGACCGGAAAATTCCAACTGAGGCCAACGGAACTTTGTACGGCCTGTGTCCCGCCAGCTGGTGGGTGAGATAGGAAAATTCTACTACTTGTGTATATTTAAGGTTGAGATAGGGAGACTTTTGATCAGTAAGAGAATCAAGGGTTATGGGGAAAGGGCAGGAAAGCAGAATGAGGAATGTTGGATCAGCCGTGAACCTATTGAATGGCAGAGCAGACTCAAGGGGCCAAATGGCCTACTCCTGTTCCTATTTTGTATGGTCTTGGTAAACTCCAAAGTGGTTAAAAGTACTTCTAAACAGTTGGAAGTGACTCTCAAATGTAATAAATTCCCCCTGTCAGGTCAAACCCTGTAGGGACAAACCTTCCAATGATTTCCACAAGCTTTTCAATTTCACTCTTTAAAGGCTTCCCAGCACACGTGTTCTATTTTTCAATGACTCCCCACTGTGCTCTCACCTTGTTGACCCTGGCAAGTTTCACAGAGCTGGGGAAACCCACGTACCAGCTGAATCAAATCAGAATGCTGGGTTAAGCTCACGGTTGATTGCCACTTTGATTATTGTAATTACCCCAATAGCTACACTGCTTTTCTGCAAACCTATCACTTTTGGGGGCATTCGCCTCCCACCTACCCTTGTCAATAAAATACTCTGTCTCTGGCACAGTTTTGTTAATGTTTGTAAAGTGTTGAACTATTGATGAAAATGTGAAAGTTGATACCAAGGATAATAAAACATGGAGCCAGCTTGCACAATTGACAAAATACTAGACACACATATTAATATCATGGCTTAACAAATTGGTTTGTCAGAATAGAAAAAAAAATGAACATATTATTCCCGACTCCATTGAATAATTGATTAAGTTACTGAGGAACTCAGGATAAATGTAAATTCAGAAACTGCCTGACAACTTAAGCAAATTTCATCACCTTTCATGAATTTTTTTCCCAAATGTCCCCTTGTCTCCAAACCAATTTCCAAAAGAAACAAGTATCATGGCCCTGAAGCATGCTTCACAAAAAGCGGATGTTAATAAAATGTACTCAAATACAGCATTAATTATAGCCTCAATTTACTTAAAATGTGAATTTTCTAAACAAAATGTTAACCAACCAAAAACAAGTCCTCTAACTGGGAATCAAATAGTGACATTCCTTCAAACTATTGGTGCCAAACTATTGTAATAGATATGCGATTATTGCATTAATGACACTGTCTGAGTTCAGTCGTTAAATAACTCTCCATCCATTTTCCTCTGCCCCCCCATCCCCCCAACATCTTTTAGCTTCTCCATTTGGCCATTCACACCTTTTATTCTTTCTGTGGACAGCTACTGGCTGGTTTTCCTGATTTCTGTGGCTATGACTATCTTTCATTCTCTCCCCCTGCAGTATTTATACCTCCCACTTTCTATGCCTTTTAACTTTGACAAAGGGTGGTCTGGACTCGAGACACCTGCTCTTACTGCCGTGGAACGCTCCGAGTAGTTGGATCGTACCGCAGCACCAGTCCTTCGTGGAGAAATTTTTCCGCAAACACACCTTTGACTACATAGTGATTAAGCAGTGGTCAGCGCGTAACGTCCTTGGGGTCCTGAGAGAAAAGGAGATGGCGGATCCTGTCGGATGGTTCCCTGAGCAGACTGTCAGTGTCATCTGGCAGAATGCCTCATTATAATAAATCGGTTGGATTAAAACCTGGTGTTGTCAGACTTTTTACTGTGTTTACGCCAGTCCAACGCCGGCATACCCACATCAAGAATGCCTCATCGCCAGAACTCTTTTCTCTCCTTACAGATGCTACCAGACTTGTTGAGATTTTCCAGCATTTTCTCTTTTGGATTCAGATTCCAGCATCCACAATAATTTGCTATTGTGTTGATATTTTTTGAAATTTGCAGTGAAAACAATCATAAGGGAACAGCTGGCTGAGAAACAGTTAAAGGGGAATTATTCCTTTGAGTATATGGCTTTGGTTGCTTCATTAACACAGGCTGAAAGTCAACTGCAGCAAATTAATGAAGTGATAACATATATTTATTTAAGTATTAGAAAGCAATAACAGCGAAGAAGTATGTTTGTCAAGTAAAATATCAAAGGATCAAACAAAAAAATTAGAAAACTGTTGGAATAAGGAAAATTTGCACTTAATAAGGTACCAGAGTAAATAACAGTACACAAGGAAAATTCCTTATTACAGATGTGTCAAGACTGGCAACATGATTCAACTGATTGCGAATCCATCTTATTGGAATTCTGGCTCTTTCACTAGCTATTAAGGCAGTTGCCGCTGGGACCAATAAAAATAATTTATAAACAAGAGGGTCAAGGAACAACATTTATATTAATGAGGTTCCACTCCAGAAATCTATTACCTTATGTTTAAGACAGACTGTTACCAATTGTGCTATTTTTAGCTTTATGTTCGATCTAAAATATTTGACTGATAACTCTCATGTACACTTTGGGTTTAACAATCAGACTATAGAACATAAAAGTGATTAATTACATTCCCAAACCAATTATCAATTTTTTATAAGGCATGAATACAGATTTGAGATTTAAGCAAATCAATTGCACACTTACTTTATAAGCAATTGGATTCAATGAATGATTTTGGTCCCCAAGTGGGACTTGAAAGCAGAGCTTCTTGCTCTGGGAAGCTGCCCCCGGAACATAAGATATTTGTACCATGGCACTTCACAGAGGGATAATCAGAAAAAAATAGAAACTGAGTGAAAGGAAGTGATATTGGTAAGGGTGACCAAAAGGTTTACCAAATCAGTGAGTCAGAAAAGATGAGAAGGAGGTAGATGCAGAATAGTTGTGTGATTTGTGGTGATTGTCCCTTTAAGGTTAACACTGCAGAATAAGGGTCACCTAGCTTGGAAGGCTAATTCATGAATCCCACAGTCCAGAAGGAGGTCCTTTGGCCCATCCAATCTGCATTGACCACAATCCCACACATTTACCCTTGCTAGTGCCCCTGACACTAAGGGGCAATTTAGCATGGCCATACCACCTAACCTGTGCATCTTTGGACTGTGGGAGGAAACTGGAGCACCCAAAGGAAACTGACACAGACAAGGGGAGAACGTGTAAACTCCACACAGACAATGACTCAAGCCAGAAATCGAACCTGGGGCCTTTGTGCTGTGATGTAGCAGTGCTAACCACTGTGCCATTGTGCCACCCACTAAGACTGTGTAATCATCCCGGGAGGTGGAGTCCTCTCCAACAGAAAAAATGTAGGGACCTACTGGCCTCTGTTGAACTTTTCTTATTAAGAAATATCTTTTACTTTTCTTATGAAGTCTGTGAAGGTGCATCGTTACAGGTTGGAGGAGTGAATTCCATAGGATGGACTTAGGCAGCTGAAGGCACGACCATCAATGATGAGGCAAAGGAAAAGGACTTGCACTGGAGGTCAGTGGTGGAGGAATGGACAGTTCCTGGGACAACTGTAGAGCTGGAGGTAGTTGCAATGATAGGGAGGGGCAATTAGGCCATGAAGGGATTTAAACAGGAGGGTGAAAATGTTAAATTCAAGGCATTGTCAGAGCAGCATTGATAAGAACAAAGGTGAAGGATGTGTAGGATTTGGATTGGAAATGGGCAACAGAGTTTGGAATAGCTTGAAGTTTTCGAGATGTTGAGGTAAGGAGTTCAAGCAGGAGAACATTGGAGCACTTGAAGTTGCAGATGACCAAGGCATAAAAAGAGGGTCTCAGCTGCAGGAGAAGGCCTGTCTTAGGGTCTAAGGCAGGTGACAATGCAAAGGTGGAAGTAGGTAGTCATTGCGATGAAGAATATACAGGATTGGAAGCTCAATTCATGTTCAAAATGGACAGTAGAGTCATGAACAGTCTGGCTGAATCTAACTCATTGGCAAGGGAAGGGAGGTGGAGTTTGTGGCAAAGATGTGGAGCTGGTTTTAGGGAATATTGGACAGGGCAGTGGGCCTGCTTCCATAGCCAATGGCTTCAGCTATCCTAATATCTATCTGGAATAAATTGTAGCACCGAATGCTAGTCAACAAATCTGAGAACATTGAAGCAATGGAGATTGAAGCAGTGGAGAGATAGAGTTGAGTGCTATCATGTACATGTGGAAACTCTTTTACCATCTCCCTTATTGTACCAGCTGACTATTTCATTATAGATGGTTTTGAAATTTTAGTGCTATTATTCTTAGAAAAAAAAAGTTACATCAGTCTATCCAGATTCCTGTTAAACTTAAGTTCTAGAGTTCAAATAAAATTTCAAGACCACAAACCACATTTATAGTGTATATGAAAAGTACCAATTGTCATGCCAGTCAGACCCTCTATTTATCTAATAAACTCATGTAATGATTGAACTCTACTCATCCTTTCTCAGTAGCTAACTGGTTATTACCTGGTGTTATCTGACACACAAGACTGTGAATCATATTTCTTAGTGAATTTTCTCTTTATCTAAAGCAAAATTACTTAACTTCTCAGCATATATAAATATATGTGTGTAACTTCACACACACTTTTTTCCTTTGGAAGAATAGTGGGCAAGTGGTGGACTGATTATCAGCCCTTTAAACCAAGTTATGAACACTCCTTCTGTAGCCAACATGTCTTCATGTTGGTCTTGAACCCAGAACTCCTGGTCCAGAGGTGGGGAAACTACCACTGCACCACAAGACCTTCAACATATAATCACAACTGGTCTTCCTCAGCAAAATAAATGAGTAATGTAGGGCAAACATTTTCACTTTATTGTCTAAGTGCAATGGTGGGCGATTCTTGTGGTGAGACCTCTTTTATGCATTGATGTGTTGTGATCCGAGAGATGATGCGCAGGTCTCCTATTGATCCCTGGAAAGACCTAGAAGAAAAGAAATTGAGTGCTGCTGTCACCTTGAAAGCCACTGGTGTAGGGAAACCTCCAACCCCACAGAGCATCAGCTCTTCATGAAGAAGTGGCACATGTAATGTATGGTGTCTTGGGACAATTGCAGCCATGTCTGGCAATGCCTCTCACTCATTTGGAAGAAAAGATGTGCAAGGTGTATCTAGTCACCTTGACAATCTGGGTCTCTCTCACCCTCCTGCTCGTGCTGTGGCTCCCTTTGGCTATGTGCTTCAGTGCATGCCACCTATTGCAGCTGTATGGGATCACGCCTCTCCATCCTTCTTCAGTGACTGAGAACTCTGAGCAACACTGAGCTCTGGATCCATTAAATTTTAAAGTTTATTCATTAGTATCACAAGTAGGCTTCGTTAACACAGTAATGAAGTTACTGTGAAAATCTGTGAGTTGCCACACTCTGGCACCTGTTCGGGTACATTGAGGAAGAATTTAACACGGTCGATGCACATAACCAGCATGTCCTTCGGGCTGTGAGCAGAAACTGGAGCACCCGGAGGAAAGTCACACAGACACTAGGAGAACATGCAGATTCTGCACAGACAGTCACCCAAGCCAGAATCAAACCCGAGTACCTGGTGCTGTGAGGCAGCAGTACTAACCACTGTGCCACCAGTCCTTTTGGAAACGAAACATCAGAGACAACAATGATTAACGGGTGCAGAAAGGGAAGCTCTTATGGAGAAACCAATGAGAAATATCAGATCACACAGCTTTGAGTGGCCTGTATTGTGCCTGAGGCAGTCTTACCCCAGATAGCTGAGCACACTCATTAAGAGGAGCAACATTCCATTCCAGAAATATGAAATTTGGAGATCGAGATAGAGTGATAAGGTGTGAATGAAATGATTAAACCAAAGTAGTTCCACAGTTTATTCTTTAAAGTTGCATACTGATGACCTTTCAGCTGTTCATAGTCAATGAGTGGAAAGCATTCAGCCATTGGCATTCACCAGGGACTCATGACTGCCCTTCATTGATGGGATGCGAGCTATGATACAGCTATGCCCTCTTCACTTTTGTCTGTATTCACCAAGGCTGCATTTCAACCTTATTCTCTGTCAATGTTGAGACCTTAATGTGAAGCTGGTGAACTCTGTGCCTTTAACAATGCTGCAGAAAATGATTGGCTTTCATTTGCTTCCTAGGCGATGGGTCTCTCATCTTTGTAATTGACCTGGATCATATCCATGGTCATGGCACCAAGTGACAGTGTGTCCCAAGAAGGGGCCCCATAGCCCAGCATAGCACTCCTCCCACAATGCCTCATCCCCTTCCCAGCTGGAAATAATATTCCTTTCATTTTTGCTGGATGGCCATTGTTTTGGGACATCAAGTTGGTGCTGCTATACCTCTAGGACCCCATTGATTCTGGTTCCCATTGTGGTTGTGCTGGACATTCTAACTGTCCCCCTGAGCCCATCATCTGCAAAGTGCCGATGTTCCATACGGACCTTTCCCCATGACATCTGGAAGCTGTGTGAATTGTTACATAAAGAGATGAACCCCTCCCCACCACTATCACTCCCTCATCCCCATGAGAGCCTCACATATCCCTGTCCTGTATTATGTCTTGCGTACCTACAGGCTATGGATGCCCACTGTGATCAGCACCATTCTCTTTGCAGCCCAGCACAGAGCCCACCAAGCCCAGATACAGTGATTGTAAGGCAGCCCTGCACAGCAAGCTATGTTTTTTTTTCCGTGTGGAGTACACAGTCTTTGCCCTTCCCATCTGGGGTACACCAATGCTCCAATGATTGCCCTGGTTGCATGCCCACTGCTCTTTTGCACTAGCTGTCTTCTGTGACTACCTTCCATTTCGCAACAGAAATCTCTGCACTCTCTGATCCCTGTGTGCCTGAAACAAAAACAGAAAACTTCACATAGTTTCTCCATTGAAATAAGGACTAAGGACAGCAGTGACCTTCCCAAACCACCCCACCCCTAACATCTGAGTCTTTGTGTGATCCATCCCTAATGTGCCACACTAATAGCCCCCTGGCCACTGTTGCCCTTAATAGACGTGGTGCCAGTCAGTTGGAGAACCCGCAGTTCCTCAGTCTCAGTAGCCCCATCAGGATTAGTGGCTACTGCCGGGACCGCACCCAACCCCAGTGAAGCAACGCAGACATCACCTTCAGCTAAATGGGATTAAGGTCACCAAGACCAATTGGACAAACCCAGCAAGGTCAAAGGCAATGGTTGTTGATGAGAGTGGGGGGCCGGCATAGGCCACAAAATAGCCCATTAGGAGGGCACCCAAAAGCCCTCCAAGTATCTACCAGACCATTACCCGACATGGCAGAAGGCTAGCCGCCACTGGTAAAATGCCAGCCACAGCAGAAAGAGGCCCACAACTGGCCACTTAAGTAGCTCAGCTGGCCTCCAGAAAAGAAGGCCGTTCACCTACCTTCCCAACAGTGGCAAAATGTCGTAGTGGTGGTCAGGTGACAGGCACACCACCCCCTGCTTCCCCTCACAGTGGTTTGGCCCCTTTAACTCCTCTCCTTTCCCACAGCCACAGGGTCAGTAAGTTGCTGGCCTAACTTTGTGATAATTCTCAGGACTTACATGGGGAATCCTTCATTGATCTTCTTGTAGGACTTGTTGAATACAAATTCCCATGGTAATACGCAATTGCCTACCCAGGTGGAACTCGTCTCCAGAGCCCTTGGTAAGGCAGAGACCTGAGTGGGTCTAGCGTTCTATTGTCCAGATGGAACTCATGTATACACCCCACACCATTACGGTTTAACTTCTGATTTAAAAATAAAACATCATTCCTTTCCAGTTGGCTTCCTGAGTTATTATACTTTTTAAGTGAAGACTCAGATTTCCTGTTATAATGATTACTTTCGCATAATGCTGAAGCATGTAGACAAAGAGATTATCAATCAACTGAACAATTTCTCACTGGAGCTAAACTTCATTAATACACAATTAAGCTCTTTCAGCCATCCTAACTTTGTATAGAGTTGTGATTCATAGATTCATAGAATCCCTTCAGTGTAGAAAGTAAAGTTAATTTATTAGCCACAAGTAGGCTTAGTTAACACTGCAATGTAGCTACTGTGAAAATTCCCTAGTTACCACACTCCATTGCCTGCTCGGGTACACCGAGGGAAAATTTACTATGGTCAATGCACCTAACCAGCTTGTCTTTTGGAACGTGGAAGAAAACCAGAGCATCCGGAGGAAACCCATGCAATCACAGGGGGAGCGTGCAGACTCTGCACAGTCAGTGAGAATTTAGTGTACATCCAGAACATTGAATCTACAACAGAGTTTCTTACCCAGGCCTGCTATCTCACCCCATCCCCTTAACCCTGTACATTTACCAGGGCTAATCCATCTAATGTACACATCTTGAGACACTAAGCATGGCCAATCCACCTAACCCCCACATCTTCAGACTGTGGGACGAAACCGAAGCACCTGGAGGAAACACACACAGACATAGGGAGAACATGCAAACTCTAACAGTTAGCCGAGGCCAGAATTGAACCCGGATCCCTGGTGCTGTGAGGAAGCAAAGCTAACCACTATACAAACGCGCTGCTGTGCTGATTGAATAAACTTTTATTTTTTAAATGCTGCAACATATGAAGATAGTGCTGAGGACAGGTTCAATAGTTAGAAAGTTGGATCTGATATTGATATAAGTAGCAATTTGTAAAATGTGAGGGAAGAGAGAGGAAGATCCATTCCACTATTTACTTCTCCAAAGGTTTGTCACCCATTAGGAGAAGAAGTTCAATAGTAAATCGTCTTACTTAAAAGAACTATTTACACTTTTCGTATTTTCTCAACTGCCAACTGGGTATTTTGAATTGTTAGCTGCCTTTTTGAAAAACCCAGCAGCTTTCTTTTTTCAGAGATTAAGTTGTATATTTCTCGGCTGCTTTGGAATTCCTCAACCAAATCAAGCTCTCTGAAAATTATTATTATTTTAGTGCACAATGTTTTGCTATTCAGCTTTGCCGAGCTGTTGGAGTAGGTTGACACAATCAAATCGCATCAATGAATCAAATCAATGAAACTAATACCCTCCTCCACCACCCATGGATGCTCAGAATTCTCTGTCTGCAGGCTTTTTTTTAATTCATTCGTGGGGCATGGGCGTCACTGGCAGGCCATCATTTATTGCCCATCCCTAGTTGCCCTTGAAACTGAATGGCTTGCTAAGCCATTTCAGAGTGCAGATGATAGTCAATCACATTGCTGTGGCTCTGGAGTCATGTGTCGGCCAGACCTGGTAAGGACGACAGATTTTTTTAAATATTATTCATTCACGGGACAGGGGCATTGCTGGCTGGTCAGCATTTATTGCCCATCCCGAGTTGCCCTTGGAGGGCAGCTGACAGTCAATCACATTGCTATAGTTCTGGAATCACATGTAGCCCAGACCAGGTAAAGAGGGCAGATTTCCTTCCCTAAAGGGCATTTGTGAACCAGATTGAGTTTTTCCTGACAATCAACAATGTTTACATGGTCATCAGTAAATTCTTAATTCCAGATTATTTTCATTGAATACAAATTTTACCATCTGCCATGGAGGGATTTGAACCCAGGTCACCAGAGCATTTACTTAGTTCCTGGATTAATAGTCTAGTGATAATACCACTAGGGCATTGCCTCCCTTCTGGGAGCAGCACTTCATTCTTCCATGGATGGCTGGTCACAACATTCACTTGTTCTCAGTGCAAGTGGCTTTGTGCAAACCTCGATCTAAACCAAAGTGACATTATTGTCTCTACGTTATCGGCATTATATACACGTTTATATTACAAAATACTATAATCATATTGACTTTGGTGTGCACTACAAAGTTTTTAAAAAATCACAACTTTATCCAGCCACATTTCCAATAATGCATACAAATGTGACTTAAAACTTCATTAAATGTCTTGCGTATTGAATAGATTTTGCTGCTCAAAAACAAGCCATGCAGCTCATAAAGTTTCTGCTGGTGCTTACGCTTGAGACGAACCTCCTCCCGGCCTTCATCATAAACCACATCAACATAGCCAACTGAGCTTGCAAGTTACATAAATATTTGGAATTTGTGGTATTATTTTGGTTAACTGAATCCATAAACTAATAACTAACAAACTTGCTGTTAATGGTCTACCAACGTAAACAATTTATTTCTGTGTTAAAGTCGTGCAGGTCTCCCGTTACAGTTTAATTTGCATTTATCATGGAAGTCTACATTAAAATTACCAATGAAAAATCATCCCTCCTCACATTTATGTTTAAATTCTTGCATGTCTGTTGTAAGCCAATACATTTAGGTTAGATTTTGGATGGTGTAGACAGTGAAGTACAGAAAAACATTTTCTTCTAAGTGAAGATGGAATAAGTGTTGATTCCAGATTAATCTGTTTAGTCCTAGAGGATTGGCAATTGTAGGTAAAGTAATATTCATTTCTGATACGTTTTCATTTGATGCAGTATAGATGACAAGTTAATAACTATCACTGTTCCAGAATTGTCAGATATAATGGGAAATAAATCGTTTCAGCCAATTTTGGGGTGTTGGGATCACCCAGTCCTGTCAAGACAGGCAATGTAAAATCTGAAAAAACCTTATTGGGAGAAGGCACCCATGAAGGAATGTGTAAATATTGTTTTGAATGTATTTTTGGAAATATTTTTGAATAAAGTTGTGATGGATTTTTTTTGCGCTGATTTTTATTTCAGGGCTTTTGCCAAAAGGATGGAACAGATAGATTGAAAGATGGGGAATTGTGAGTGAACTGCTGACATGAGATTTTTGGATAACTGTTGTTTTTGGATGTCAAGGTTTTGCTCCATAATGTTCCTTGTTGCTGTGGGATCTCATTATGGATGTGTGTTTAGGTGACAGAGAGGAGCTATGTGCCGGGTATAGAATGAGTTTCTCTTGTCACCCAGCAGCCAGCATTATTCATCATGGCCATGCAAGGATAGTGAGTGTGGCTGACTGGAGTTAATATGTGAAGGCACTAATTGGCCTTATGTCGTCCAAAGTGGTAGACCACGTTTCAAATTAGCATCAGAGGCAGTTTGACATCCTCCCCTCATGGCACACCCATGCTAGATCTCTGTCGGTCAGGACACATTGTGCCGGGAAACATTCCAGCCACTATTATTTACTGTCAAGCTTCCATAGTGCTGATAGTGGTGGCAGCACAAGGTTTAATTTAATGGCCATTGTATGTAAATGAACTATGTTCATATTCCAGTTGCATGCGCTGCATGCAGTTTTCTGTTGAAATCTTGAAGCAAATGAGAAACATGACTCTTGTAGATGCAAAGCACATTAAAAACAAAAGTGTACAGGAGTGATCTTTATGCTTGTCAGGCACTACTTTACTGTTGGTGCTATCATCTTGTAGCACATAGATTTTCTTATCTTAGAGCATGATTCACAGCTTGCGGGATGTTATGCCGCCCAAACATTATGTTAATACTTTAGCACCTTGACAATTAGAAAATGAACTTATCAGTTTAAAAAAAAATGGGTAGGTGGTAATGCAAAAAAATGCTCAGAAATTAGCAAGCAGATGCACAGAAAACACCAAAGATTTTTACTTGTGAGCTGGCCTTTACCACTAAGGAGATACTATTGAGGGAAATGTTGACCTTTGATACAGTAGCTCTCCAGTCATCAAGAAAAAGACTTGGGAGAATGTAACAAAGCACTGGACTAATATATAAGATATGGAAAGAAATTCTTCCGTCCCACCTGCCATGGGAGTTGTAGTGGGTGGGGGCAAGGGAGAGGGCGGATCATGCAACGATCCATTGACCTCAGGCGGGATTCTCCGATTCTGGGGAGCGGATAATCCCAACCATGGTCAGTAGAGGAGTTACGAGGAGAAAGAGAGGTTAAAGTTGATCATAAATGTTAATTCATTAGAAAATTTTCAGTTCGGAATTATTGGAATCTTACAGTACAGAAAAAAGGTTATTTAATCCATCTTCACTGTGCTTGCTCTGACAAAATTATCCTCTTTTCTTAATCAAAAAAATACCCATTTCACTTTTGAAAGGTACTTTGGATTCAATTTCTATTTTTACCCACATCTGTATCCTAACAACACTGAGTATGAAGAAATTGTAACCCTTCCCTTCTTTTCTGGTAGTAATAATCTAATTTTTACACTTCCTCTTACTTACTCATTGATTGGTGCAAATAATGGGGGTGATTTTCCCACCTCGTAATGCCTAGCGCAGATCTCACCAATCCTGGAAAATAGCACACGGGCCTAAAAATCGGTTTTGCGGCTGGCATCAGTTTGCAATTATCCCGGTCCTATCTAATGGCACAAACCGACTCATGCTCAGAAAGGGATTGGCGCAAGACAGGCAAAAATGACTACAGTCTCCACTGGCAGAGACCAGGCGTGATGGCCATGCCCAGGAGCAGGATGGCAGCTCGGAGGCCATTGAACCCCCCCCTCCCCAGGTGATCGGAGACATGGCCATCTGGCAGCGCTTACTTGGCACCCTGACATTGCCAAAGACCTGGGGCCTGAGTGGGGGCTATGATGGGGTGGTCATGTGGGAGGGTTGTTGCACATGAAGAGGGGGGACATGTTAGGGTCATGAAGAGAGACCCATTGGGAGAGCCCCAATGCCCTGACGCCAGTGATCTGTCAGGGTGGGATGGGAAAACATTCTGCTGATGGGGGCAGAGGGTTGTGACGTTTGTTGGGGGGGAAGGCGGGGATCTGCCAGTGCACTGTGAGATTGAGTGCCCTTCCAAAATGATGCCCGATTACTTTGCAGCCGGACTCGCCACCATGCTCAGGCTCTGCTGCTCTGCACCATTCAAAATTTTACAATTTTGACCATATTCTGCACTTTAGTTTTGCTCTATTACCCATCTGCCCAATTTCTGATGAAAGGCCATCAACCTGAAATCTTTACTGTTCCCCTCCTTCTCTCCCTACAGATGCTGCCAGACATGTTGAGCATTTCTAGCATATTCTGTCTTTATTTAATGCTCAATTTAGTAATCTGTTTTGCTATTGTGTCACCCCTGCCAATTCCAGATCATTTATTGTTGAACAAACCATAGGACTATAAGGCCATAAGACATAGGAGCAGAATTAGGCCATTCAGCCCATCTAGTCTGCTCTGCCATTCAATCGTGGCTGATTTTTTTCACATCCCCATTCTCCTGCCTTTTCCCCATAACTCCTGATCCCCAAACATCAATGGGATGAATGTTTGCGTATATAGATAGAGGCATAATGGTCTCAATACTGACCTCTGGTGGACACTAGCCCCCTTCAGTCAAATAAAAAACATCCTTTACCCACTACTCTGTTTAAAGTTTTTGATCCAAATTGTTATATGATGAAATGTACACAACTGAAAAGTCACAACCCACCTTATCTCTCTAGGTATGTTGGCTTCCTAAAATATTCTGGATTGCATGCCACCAGCACCCTGTCACGCTTTCTGTTTTGAGTGTCAACACTTTTCTTTATTTGCCATTGTTCCGATCTCATTGTTACATTTTCCATTCTTCTACCCTCTACTCTTGCTGCTACATTTTTCTGTGAAAACTGAAGCAAAGTATTATTTAGCATCATTGGCATTCCATCGTGCTCCACGGGATGAATTCTTTTTCTTATTTGATCGGCCCTACCCTTGGTTTAACTTTCTTTTATTGTTTTAATGTGTTCAGAAACTCCCTTATATCACCTGCCTGTTTTTCATTATATCTACTCTTGGCTTTTCTAATCTCCTTTATTACTTTCCATATTTGCTTTGATTTCCCTTTGCTTTATTAGCCCTGGGTTTGTCATATGATTCTTTTTTTAAAATTTCTCTGCGCATCCAAGGAGCTCCGGCACTTGCTGCACCACCTTTACTTCTTTTGGGAATATGTCTGTTTCTACACCTTAATCAATCTAATATAATATGAAGACACAAGGGATCGAAAGTCAGAGCTGGTAAATGGAATGTGTAACTGCTTCTTGACCCAGTGCACCAGAGAATCCACGAGAGGCAGCATTCCTTTCAACCTGATATTCACCAATGACCTACACCGTGCACTGAAATTGGAAGCTGTAATACCCTTGGGGACAACAACCACAGAATGATTACTGAACTCTCGGAGTCTAGTAAATCATTTTAAAAGTATTCTATTCAAATCAAAGAGAGGAGGGAACAGCTTAAACAAATTGATTTGAGGAGGATGCTGAGCAAGAGCAGGACACCCGCAACATATTCAATGTATAATGCTAAAAATTACATGATAAGTGCAAACATATAATGTTCAAATATTAGTGGACAACTACTTTTTGTGCATTATGAGATTATGCCCCATTATTGTTGAACTTCTGACTGACTGAAAATTTTGCTATTTGATTTGAGACCCAAGCAAACCACTTAAAATTGCAAGGCCACATTCCAAGGTAAAGATGAGAAGCCAGCAAATCACCCTCAGAAGAATGTGAAGAGAGAGACATTTCTTATAACCCAAACACCCACTGAAACTTGTAACCGTCTAAGGAAGAGAAACTAAAAATGCAGGTGCTGGATATTGAAATAATGGCTATCAGAATTACCAAAACCTCTTGGAAACTCACAATGGGTAAAATATGTTAAACCAAGGTTGCAGCCACCAGAGAGAGGTTGCAAGTTACACAGACAGATTCAAGAAAATCTTCAGGATAGGAAACAAGCTGTGGGCATCTCCTTCTGTCTCTCTCTCTCGCCCGTTTTTTTGAATAGTACAAGAAATTAACTGTATTAAAAACATTCCAGCAAACAAAGGGCTCTTAATATTTGCAACTTCCTCAACATCTCACCACTTCCAAGAAAATAGCTATCCTAAATTGGCCATGACATTTATAATCTATACCTCAATAACAATCAAAGGACACTAAACTGTTTATTATTTTACCCTGTTATAATTGGACTTTAACTCTCCTTACATTTGGTATGCATGTGTTTATGTTGGGAGGCAGTGTGGGGGTGAATGGATGGAGGTTGTTAATGAGGGCTGAATGTTTCATGTCACACTTTTATTCTTTTGCTCAGGTTTAGTGTTTAATAAATTTGCTCTTTCTGTGATTCAAGAAAACCTTGTTTGATTGGCTCCTTTTTGCTCACAGTTTAAATGGTAAAATACATTCTGATTTGGAAAAGGGAATGTCCTCATGAAAAAGAAACTTAAACCTTTGTCGTGACCAAATGGGCAGGTTGCATAGAGATTCACCCCTTCTCACCTGGCTATAATTCATGTCACATTGCCAATTTTCCATCTATGTTTTCTGTCTGTTCAAGAAAGGCACTGGTTGTTGAAATGTATAGGACAGAGTATTAGTGGGAAGCGAGTTAAATACCCTTCATCCAAAACCTATGCAGTATGGTAAAAACACCATGAATATAGTTTGACCACCTGAGAAGTTGTGTTCAACTCTTTAGCACTAAAATCCTTTCTTTTTGCTATTCATCAATATCTAGGACATGAGTCCCATTTTTTGACTCATTTCAGAACAGATGCATCAAGTGAATGGACATAAATATGCATCATAAAGAGCTGATAAGCATTTTCTGTGCCATAAATACCTTATAATAAATGATGCTACGTAAATGAATGGGTCCCTTATGGGAATATAACTTGACCCATAGCACCATTCACATTCTCACACTGTATCCGAGTCCATTGGCACACTGCTGCCCTTTGAACTAATGAATCACTCAGTCTGTACATAGCTCTTTGTGTAGTGGATCTGAACATAAAGCTGCCTGAACTTGCAGTCCGGCAGGATCGTGAGATTTAGGATGATCGTGAACTTCACTTCAGCTAAGTGAGTGAGCAGTGGACTAATAGGTGGGGGGAGGTTGTTATGGGGAGGGGGTACAGGGTGGTGAGGTTGTGAGATGCTGTCTGGAGAAATGATCATTGCTTATTCACAGTTACTGCGGATATTAGATCCTGCAGATAAGCAGTTAAATATAGTACGTGCATGCTGTTGCATTTGGGCTATTTAGTATATACAAGCGAGAATTATTTCATGTCCCAACCATTGGGGGTTGGACAAAAGCTTACCAAAAAGTTGGCTGAGTGTTGTTTCCAGGAGAAAATCAGTGTGTGTCTCTCCAGAGAAACTGGTTGGTTTTCTCTCTAGATCTTACAACACTCTGCCAAAAAAAAATCAAGGGGGTGTCTTTTACATCATCATAAAGACGGAAGGTGGGGCCACAACATGCTGGCAAAACCCCACTTCTGAAAGATTAGGGCATGATTAAAAGATGGCCCAATCAGAACTTGTGGAAAACTCCCCCTCAGCCCACCATAGAGGTCTCAAGGCCTCCCAATCACTCCCTTCCCTGTCCCCACCCAAGATTGGAATTGGCACTTCTCTACCCCCTCCACTGATCATCAGCCCCTTCTCCTCCCCCCACTAATCATCCACCCCTTCTACTCCTTCCCACTGATCACCAGCACCTTCCTACTTCCACCACATTCCTCTTCCCTGCCACTAGGAAACTCACTCAGGTTGCCAATTGGATTGTGCCAAGGGGCAGTGTTGGGGGTCATTGCCAGGCCACTGCCTGACCATATTATCCTCCCCTGGAGACTATACTTTCCTTTACAACCCTCAGGACATCACCACGACACATTCACTTTTAGGTGAACCTGCTGTAAATGATGCCCATGTAGTCCTGGAGATAGTGCTCACTAATAACATGCTTAAGGATTAATTCTAATTCATTCATAGGATGTGGGCATTGCTGGCTGTGTCAGCATTTTTTGTCTCTCCCTATCCCCCTGATTTCAGTGAGCAGCTGAGATTTAACCACATTGCTGCAGCTTTGGAGTCACATGTAGGCCAGGCCAGGTAAGGATGGCGGATTTTCTTCCCTAAAGGACACTAGTGAACCAGAGGCGTTTTTACAACAATCAACAATGATTTCATGATCATCAGGCTTAAATCATCCCAGTGACAGAGACTATAATATTGCAAATATTTCATTTATAAGCTGTGTACTTCAGTGGACAGACACTTCCTTGTTATAGTGGAATGGGGAGAAGGAAATGTCCGTGGTACATTAAGCATCTTCCTCCACCATTGAAAGGTTCCATGCTTCCTTCTCTGGTATGATAAAATGGAATTGGCCTGGATAAAATACACATCTAATTTTTTGGAAATGCCAGTTGCTTGTTGCTCAATGGATAATTTTAGTGCTGAGGAAAAAATATAAAGTAATAAGAAACAGGTGGAATTAAGGAGAATGTTAATGAAGAAAAAAGCCTAAATTAAAAGAAAATCCACAACACATATGCTATAAACCCTACTTTTGCCAATTATGTTGAGCCTATATTTGTAAATAAGTCCCTATTTTAATATCCTTCACTTTCTTGATTGCTATTTTATAAAGAATGACTCAATGAACTGAAACAGTAAAGGTTTGTAATGAGAAGAGTTTTTTCACAGACAGAATTCATGTTCATCAGTCTACAAGTGTGGATAAATCCTGTGTCACATATCAGAGCAAAGAAATAGAGATTTTTCATCAAATAATTCAAGGATTCACTTACAAGATACAAATAGTGTTCTATTACTTCATATCCTCATTAACAGTGTACTGTGTTGAATGCATAACCAATGGTTCATTCATATTGCCTTAACTCACCCACCACTGGCTTAATTAGAAGAACGGTGTGCAACCTCACCATGACTCCAGAATGCAATGGTAATCAGTCTAGAGGATTTAATGAACTTCTGCTGCTCTTTTCTACCATTTCCGAAGTAAAATATATTTTTATTATTTGCCTGTGGGTTACAAGGAACATATTTTACCTCATTAATCTTTCATTCACTGTCTCTTTGGTGAGACCTGCATCTTCCTATCTTCTCATCTTCAATGGACACCATTGTTTTATACAACTGCCAACCTCTTGTCAGTTGAGACTATCTGTTTCCACCTACCCCTTTCATACTGCTTTTATACAAATCTAATTATGATTCCGCTGAAAGCACACTTACCCAGTATTTCTTTTCAGCATCATTAGAAGGTGTTATCCTAATTAGAGCAGTCACAATCTTTGATTTGTGGCTAATGTTTGGCACTCAACTTCAGAAGAAAAGAGATCTGCCAAAATGTTAAGAGATTGGGCTTTAGAGTTCATAAGTCGTAAGTGGCGAGACCCTCACATCACTGGAATAGAGGTATAGGAATCAGCCATTCAGCCCTGGGGTTTTCTCTGCTGTTCAACTAAATCATATCTGATCAAGTCCTTTACTCCATATCCCTTGACATTCTCACTGAATTAAAAAAAAATCCCTGTTTGGAAAATGTAAATTTCACTCAGCATTCACCGCTCTTGGGGAGTAAGCTACATGTTTTCACTAATCTTTAGAGACAAAGGGTGGGATTTTCAGGCCTCACTCACCCCAGTACCAGAAAATCCCACTTGAGATCAATGGATCTTTGCATGGTCCATGTCCCACCCACTATAATTCCCCTGGCAGGTGGGATGGGAAAAATCAGCCAGAAATGTTTCCTGATTTCACCTCTAAATAACCTTGCTGTAACTTTAAACATGACATCTTCTAGTTTTGGATTCTCTAGCCTGAGCAAAGAATTCCTTGGCATCTTTCTTTATCATTTAAAGGCCTCAAATAGTTTACCACACAAACTTGTGGACACTAGGAAATACAAACAGATTCTTTGCAAACTGTACAATAAACTAAACTTTAAAGCCTTGGTATCTATCAACAGGTCCTAATAAAGTCTGGCATTTTTTTTTTCAGTTTCTTAACTTGCTCCATAAAGGTCATTTTAAATCCCCAAAGCAGGTGAGTGTGAGTCAGCTGGGACAGGAAAACTTTAATAACCCTCAAACTGGCCACCGACACTTTGGAGTTTAACAAGGGTGAAGCAGTGACAGGGGATTAACTGTTCTCAGGAAGTGGGCAGGTCATTTAAACATCATGGCTGCGATTTTACTAGCCTGCCCTGCGCATTGATGGCCTGACGAGCCAGTAAAATCATGAGGGAGCTGAGAAATCAGGATTGTACCCGATTCCTCGGCTCACGTGATCTTATCGGAACCAGATTTCCGGCACAGTCAGCCACTCTTCCATTCTGGTGAAAGGCTGAATATATTACTTAAATTTATTTAAATGTTAATTTGCATCCGTTTAGAGAGCCTGGCACTCAATCGTCTGGGCTCACTTGCCTTTATGACCACTCCAGGAGAGGTTCTCTCCAGCGAGGAAAACGCTTGCTCCCCATGAACATAAGAACATAAGAACATAGGAAATAGGAGCAGGAGTAGGCCATCTGGCCCTTCGAGCCTGCCCCGCCATTCAATAAGATCATGGCTGATCTGTCATGGCTCAGTTCCACATTCCCACCCTCTCCCCATAACCCTTAATCCCCTCTCTTATCAAAAACCCATCAACCCGCGTCTTAAAAATATTTAGCGAGGCAGCCTCCACCACTTCAACGGGCAGAGAATTCCAGAGATTCACCACCCTTTGAGTGAAGAAGTTCCTCCTCAACTCCGTTCTAAACCGCCTCCCCTTTATCTTGAGGCTGTGCCCCCTAGTCCTACTGTCTTTTTTGAGCGGGAAGAGTCTCTCCACCTCTATCCTATCCATCCCATTCATCATCTTATACGTCTCAATGAGATCTCCCCTCATTCTTCTAAACTCTAACGAGTACAAGCCTAGTTTATTCAGCCTCTCCTCATAGCTCAACCCCCTCAACTCCGGTATCAGCCTAGTAAACCTCCTCTGCACTCCCTCTAAGGCCAAAATATCCTTGCGCAGGTGCGGCGCCCAAAACTGCACACAGTACTCCAGCTGCGGCCTCACCAATGCCCTATACAGCTGCAGCAAGACCTCCCTACTTTTATATTCAATCCCCCTCGCTATGAAGGCCAGCATCCCATTCGCCTTCCTGACCACCTGCTGCACCTGCAGGCTGGGTTTTTGCGACTCATGCACAAGGACCCCGAGGTCCCTCTGCACCGTCGCCTGCTGCAGTTTTTCGCCACGTAAGTAATAGTCCTTCCTACCATTCTTCCTACCAAAGTGGACCACCTCACACTTGCCAACATTAAATTCCATTTGCCATTTCCTGGCCCATTCGCCCAGCCTATCTAGATCCTTCTGCAGACTCTCCACACCCTCCGCACAATTTGCCTTTCCCCCAATCTTGGTGTCATCAGCAAATTTCGACACCCTACACTCGGTTCCCTCCTCCAGATCATCTATATAAATCATAAATAGCTGAGGCCCCAGCACCGACCCCTGGGGCACCCCACTGGTCACCAACCGCCAATCCGAATAGCACCCATTGACCCCCACTCTCTGCCTCCTATTTGACAACCAATCCTCTATCCACGCTAACACCCTACCCCCAACTCCATGTCCTCTGACCTTCTGCAGTAACCTCTTGTGAGGTACCTTATCAAACGCCTTCTGAAAATCCAGAAAGACCACATCCACCGGCTCTCCTCTATCCACCGCCCTAGACACATCCTCATAGAACTCCAGTAAATTTGTCAGACACGACTTCCCTTTAATGAAACCGTGTTGCGTCTGCCCTATCAAGCAATTCCCTTCAAGATGCCTCGCAATTTCCTCCTTAATGACGGATTCTAACATTTTACCTACCACAGACGTTAAACTAACCGGCCTATAATTCCCCGCCTTTTGCCTGGCACCCTTCTTAAACAACGGCGTAACATTAGCCGTTTTCCAATCTTCCGGCACTTCCCCGGAATCCAGCGACGTCTGGAAAATAACCACCAAGGCATCCACTATAACCTCCGCCATTTCTTTCAGAACCCTCGGATGCATTCCATCCGGTCCTGGGGACTTGTCCACAATCAGCCCCTCCAGTCTGTCGCGCACCACCTCTCTAGTAACAGTAATGTCATTAAGACCCTCCAGTCCTACCACCTTTCCATCGCTAACACCCGGCAAATTATTCACGTCCTCCTCCGTGAAGACAGAAACAAACGGGGAACAGTCATGTTGCCCTCGGCTGTAGAACTAGAGGCCACTGAGGTTCTCCCAGGAGGCCGAGTGCAAGACGGGTCCCCCTTTGGCAGCGCCCGCCTGGTATATTGGCACTGACAGCCTGGCATCTCCACCTGACATTGTCCACTGGGCAATGCCAGGGTGGGGCCCGAATGGACAGGGCCTATGGGGGTGTCATTTGAAGGGCTGGGGTCTATGGGGGTGGGATCTATGAGAGTGGGGTCTGAAGGGGACAGGGCCTATGGGTTGCAAAGCCTGAAGATGGCAGGGCCTATATGAAGCGAGGCCTGGAGGTGGCATGGCCTGGGAGGGCTGGATATGTCAGGCAGGGCCTGGAGGGGCAGGGCCAAGCCAAGGCAGCTCAATCGGGGAAGGAAGGAGGGGGGCCCACTGCCACTCTATTGCTGATTGGTGGGGCGTGGTGCAATCAGTCCAGGGTAGCGTTAGGGCCTATATTCTGAGGTGGTGTTGGGCTTGTGACTGGCTGTAGTCGGGGGGGGGGGGGGGGGCGCGGTGGGGGGGCACGGTTGAGGCTGGCTACAGCAGCAGAGGTCTGACAGCTCTGTCTGTCAATCCTCTGCTGATGGAATTGCACATGTGCAGACCTCTGTGGAATTACGCATGTGCAGAGCTCCCTCTGCTGGTTGAAGAAAATGTTAAGCCTCGCCCACTGCCTCTCGAAGCTAGAAACTGTCTAGTCCATTTTCTCATGCACTATGTGCACAAGGTTGGAAGTAAAAACTTGCCCAAAAAACAGTTCTGCGACTCTTCCATTTTCACATTAGCTGGACTGCTTAGAATTTTGCTCGTAAAATTCCACCCCATTTTGGAGCTAGGCCCTCACACTTGCTGGTTTAACTCTATTCACCCAAGTTTTCCCAGCCTACGGAAATCCACCAGCTGAAGGGATGAAAGGACAGCTTTGGAGGAGAGCTAGCTACCTTTCTCACAGTGCTACAGGCCAGGAAGAGCAAGGGTCTTTCCCCTCAGCCCATCAAGCTCCCTGGTTTCTTATCATTGGACCTCAAGTACCCACATTTAGAATTCCGGCTGGGGAATTGGACATTCCCCAGGTTGGATATTGGCGATGACCACCCCCCCCCCCCCCCATCCCCCAATCTATCCCACATATTAACTATTCCAATGCAATCAGGTGTTAGCATGACCCACACTCCTAGTAGCAGCTGCAAAGCTTCTGCAATGTGTTCCAGAGTGTGCCCCCACCCCCCCACCCTTTCCCAGGAGTGCAGCCATATCTATCAAAGCTCCACAGTATGTGGGGAAGACTGACCACCTCTCCACACATCTCCCTCCATTCCATCGCCAACTCAGTCAAACCACACCAATCAATAGCCATTATCAGGGCCGTAGAATTATCAAGGCTTTATCATCCTTAATGAAATCCTCCATTTTGCAGGTGAGATGTTTCTTTTATCACTACTGCTCCTGGTGTCAGAAAAGTTTAAAGACGCACGATTAGTTTATATCGAGATAATGCTGCAGTGGTCATTTCCAGACTCCTGTTTTTAAATCAAGACAGGGAGTTGGGATACGACTTAGAATTTTACAAACTGCTTCAAAAATGAAGGTCTTTGCTCTTTTAATACCGACTCTGATTTCAATCCAGATAGTCAGTCTTGAAACGTGGAAGATTCGAAGAAGGAGTGCATCATTTAGCCAGTCAAACCTGCTCTGCCATTCAATGAGGTCATTGCGGATTTACAACCTAACTCCAGATATTAACATTTGCCCCATATCCCTTAATACCTTTGGTTATCGAAAAGTCACTCAAGATCACTTTTAAATTAACAACTTGCGTGTATTGTTGTTTGTGGAAGAGAGTTCCAAATTTCTACCATTCTTTGAATAGAGATGTATTTCTGAATCTCAGTACTGAATGATCTAGTTCTAATGATTTGGCTCAGCTTCCTGGTCCTGGATTCCCCAACCAGTGGAAGTAGTTACGCTCCGTATACCCTATTTAATAAAAATAATCAAATCATCGCATAATCCTCTACATTTCAAGGAACACAATCCATATTTGTTTAAACAAGGTGTCATTCTGGTAAACCTGCACACCCTTCCAATCCTTCTTAAAAGATGTTGTCCTGAACTGCTCACAGTACCCCAGCAGTGGTTGACCAGATATTTGTAGAACTGAAACATGACTTCTAATGCTTCATTTTAATTCTTCTAGATACAAAGCCCAATATTTAAAAATCTTTTTTAGTTACTTCATCTATTTATGAAACATCAATGATCTGTGAATCTGATTCTGCCCCCACCTCCCATGGAACACTTCCCCCCACTGCCCCCTGCACTCATTCTACGTCTTCACCATCAGTGGGTTGACAGGCAGCATTTGGTGGCACAATGGTTAGCCTCATGGTGCCAGGGATCTAGGTTCATTTCTGCCCTTGGGTCACTGTCTGCATGGAGTTTGCACGTTCTCTCTGTGTCTGTGTGTTTTTCCTCTGGATGCTCTTTTTTCCTCCAATGGATTTCCATTGATTTCAGTTTTATCAGTACTCCTCAATGCCATACTCTGTCATATGCTGCCTTAATATCAAGGCCAGCTCATCTCTGGAATTCAGCTCTTTTCTCCATGTATAGACCAAATCTTATGTCTGGAGCTGGGTGGCTTCGGCAGAATCCAAACTGCATTAGTGAATGGGTTATTACAGTATAAGTGCCACTTGATAGCACTGTCAATGATCCCTTCTATCACTTTGCTTTATTCAGCTTGATGGGCTGCATGGTTTCCTTCTGCAATGTAGGGATTCTGTGAAAATATGAAAATGAACACAATGTTTGTGGTAGGATAGAGGGTGAGAAAAATTAAATGAGAAGGGCTTAATGGTGTAAGGCCAAAGAGAGTGACAATGGGACAAGTAACAATACAAAAGATGTGTCTAAAGGAGATGGCAAATCATAGAATCCCTTCAGTGCAGAAGGAGGCCATTCTGCCCATTGAATCTGCACAGACAACAATCCCACCCAGGCCCTATCTCCGTAACCCCACATATTTACCCTCCTAATCCCTCTGACACTAGGATCAATTTAACATGGCCAATCAACCTAACCTGCACATCTTTGGACTGTGGGAGGAAACTGGAGCACCCAAAGGAAACCCACGCAGAAATAGGGAGAATGTGCAAACTCCACACAGACAGTGACCTGAGGCCAGAATTGAACCCAGGTCCCTGGCACAGTGAGGCAGCAGTGCTAACTGCTATGTCACTGTGCCATCCTGTCAATGGTCTGTGACAGTGGGAACTTCTGAATAGCTGATATCAAAAAGCAAAGTAAGGGAAATAAGAGAGTTAGAATGACAGATGCTGGAACGTCAGGGTCATATTTGTAGACTGAATGAAGGTGTTCCACCGCAAAGTGGTCACCTAATCTGAATTTTGTCTCCCAGTACAGAAGGGAGCACTGTGTCAGAAGTGGATACAGTGCCTAACTCAAAAGAAGTACAACTAAACTCACCTAGGAGTGTTTGGGCCTTGGACAGTGAGAAGGAAGGAGGCAAAAGGGAAGGTTTTGTATTTCCTGTTATTGCATGGAAAGGCACCTTAGGAAAGGGATGTGGTGTTGGGGTGACGGGGGAATGGGCAAAGTATCACAGAGGGAATGATCCCTTCAGTACGTTGAAAGAGGAGGGAAGCCGAAGCGGTGTTCAATGGTGGTGTTACCCAGTTTGGAGGTGGCGGAAATGCTGGAGAATGAAACATTGAATACAGAGACTGGTCGAGTGGAAGGTGAGGACAAGGGGAGCTGTCTCATGGTTGTAGAGGGAGGAGAAGAATTGAGAGCAAAAATGCATCAAATACAACTGACACGGTTCAACCATAGTGGGGGCCCTAATTTCAAATGTTGCATTGTCTGAATGAACGTGACAGAGATGGAGAAACTGGAAGAATGAAACAGAGTCCTGATAGGAAATGGGGTGTGAAGAAGTGTAGTCAGGATGTCTACAGAATCAGTGGGTTTATGATGAATAAAGGTTGATAACCTGTCCTCAGAAATGCAAATAGAGAAGTCAAGGAAAGGAAGATATTTATTGGTAAACCATGTGAAGACTGTTAAAATATATATTTAAGTGTGTGAGCATGTTTGCATATGTCACTAGAAGGGAAATGTAGGGATATCTCCATTGACCTGGTGGCTTTTAGACATTAGGCAACAGCCAATCCCTTTCCCAGCCCATCCCTGGGAAACTTTTCCAGTAGCAGTACAATGGCAGCGTGCCATCACGATGCAGCTCCCCCCTTATTTTCCAAACTCTGCTGCCTCTAAGCCCACCATCTTGGGGCCTGGGAGAATTCAACATGTTAAACCTGCTTCTCGTTCCACAGATGCTGCTTAATGTGCTCAGTCTCAGCACTTTCTGTTTTTATCCCTACAAAACTGGTGTTTAATTCCTGGTCCGCCCCCTGTCTGGGTACTGACCAGAAGAGCTGACAGTCAAAACTGATTACATCACCTCCCTTTGAAACAAGTTCAGTGGAAAGGGTCATTCTATTCCCCCCACGCCATCAGCCTTCGCTGGGAGCCCTCACGATGAGAAAACAAATCACCTATTGTTTCCGATCATTCTGGGTCACTGTATCAATATTTGATTCATTGAATGCATGCAAGCCTTTCATTTTAAAAGTGTACAAGCCTACATTGTTTTAACTTGAAAGTAACCTTCTCGTTCCTAAAGTCCTTCCTGTGGGAAAATTATCACAAAAATAGTGAAATGTGTCAGTGCCATTGTAAACATAGAATGGAGAAGATACAAGTGTTCCTGTGAATGGGAACTAAGGTGGAACAGAATATCTCTCCAATCAGAGAAAAGGATTATATAAGTGCATGATCTGGTTCCTGTGTAGCTTTCTAAAAGAAGATTTTTTTCCCTGTATGGTGAAAGAAATTGAGTAATACGTATATAAATATACATTTACATAGGAGCATAGGGACCAGTCTTATATGATAAATGGCTCTAACTGATTTCTTAAGCTTATGGAGCTGATTTGTTTTCTATGCCAATATTTTATTCACTGTTACTTGCTTATTTTGTCAACAAATGTTTTTTTTCAGCATTGAATGTTAATTCTAGCTTCCTTTTTATATTGGAAAAATTTTGCAAAAATGTTTTTTTCTATAAAAGACTAATGCTGAATACTATAAAGCACATTTAGAAAAACAGTCATTAAAGCAATTTTGGGAGTAGCTGCACAATTATACATAATTTCCCAATCAATCATTAGAATTCTATTTTCCACTCTCTCATTACCTCTGATGATAAATTAAGTTCTTAAGTTAAAATACATTTCAGTGGCTGGTTTAGGTAGCTTAACTGGTCAGGAATTTGGCCCCTAACCTTGAACAGTTAGCCCGCACTAATACAGATGATATAACATTCAAAGTTCAAAATGTTTTTCTAGTTAAAAACAAAATAAGATTAGATGGACTGATGAACCACCTTTAGATTTCCTCTGGCTGAGTATTCAGTGATAGCCTGTGTGTAAATCTGTCACTGTTGTGTTAGCCAAGAGACAATTCAAGTTGGTGGCCCAGTTTGCACACAGATTATCCCTGTATTTCAAGACACCAAAATATTGCTCCCTGTGACGATAACCAGGAAAATGAAAATATTTCTAATGTTAATGATTTTTTTTTTGGCAGATCTGTGCTGTCATTCATCATGAATCATAGAATAGAATTGCAGAATGGTTACAGAACAGAAGAGGCCATTTGGTCCATTGGGTATGTGCCAGCTGCCTACAAGAGCAGTTTAGTTGGTCCCACTCTCCTATCCTTTCTCTGCAGCTCTGTGTCTTTTTCTGTCTTCAGGGGTTAATACAATTCCCATTTTGAAAACCATGATGGAATCCGCTTCCACTATTTTCTCAAGCATGTGTTCCAGACCCTAACCATTCACTGCATAAGAAGGTTTCTTCCCATGCTGCTATTGGTTCTTTTGCCAGTTAACGTTATGCCCTCTGGGGATGTATTTTCTCTATCCATTCTATCTCGACCACTCAACTTTGAACAACTCAACCAAATCTCCTCTGAACAACCTAAAACTTCTCTAATTTGTATGCTTGTCTGAAGTCCTTCATCCCTGAAAACGTTCTTGTAAGTCCTTTCCACATCCTCTCTAAAATGTTCACATCCTCCCTAAAGTGAAGTGTCCAGAATTGGACACAATATTCTACTTGGGGCCAAACCAGTGTTGTATAAAAATTGATCAGAACTTCCTTGATTTTGTGTGCACATAATGTTGCAGACCACTCAATCCAAGCACAACCAGAGGAGCAATCTTACCTCCCGCTGCTGCGAGGTCAGAGAATTTGTGGCCAGCCAAATATCCATTCACTGCAGCGGGATAGGAAAATCCTGCTGGTGTGAATGGTGATAAGATTCTGGCGAGGTCTCCACTTTGGTTGTGGCCCTGGCCATGCAATGACCGACTTTAGATAGCTAAACCATTTATCCCCTAATAGGCATTGCATACCTTTAGTACACTAGCTGTCAAACATTTGGGGGCCCAAGATAAAAACTGGTACCAATAAACTCAATTTGATATTAAATTGAAAGAAATATTTCAATCAGATAAAAAAATTCTAGTTTTAGAGCCATTAGAACTATACATAAGGTTTTGTGTTATTCTGAAGCCTGGGCCTGGTTGATTTTTAACCCTTCCTACTCAATAGAAATTGAGATCTGGCTACAATTTTTAACACAGCAACTTAAGTTAAGAGTTTGCAATGGCTTTCTTGCTTGGTGAAGACAGTAACGGAGGGCACCCTGGAACCAGAGAACACCACAAACTTGTTTTTCTTTAGTTTTCCTGTGAGACAAAGAGAAGCACAAATTCTCCTTGATTTCCAACAAGATAACTTAGACCTCGCTTTGGCAAACTCGGACATCCCTACAAGATGACTCCCGCAACTGCAGCTGCCAAGCACTAATGAGGAGCCTCTAGGCCTAATGTGATGTTCATAGAATCCTAGAATCCCCACAGTGCTGAAGGAGGCCATTCAGTTCATCGACTCTGCACCGACTCTCTGATAGAGCATCCCGTACAAGTAGCTCAGAGACTGAAAGTCTTGCTGCAAGTAACTCATCTCTTGACTCCCCAAAGTCTGTCCACCATTTACAAGAGAGGGGCTTTGTTGGATGAGTGCAGCTCCAACAACACTCAAGAAGCTTGACACCATCCAGGACAAAGAAGCCTGCTTGAACGGCACTCTTTCCACAAACATTCACTTTCTCCACCATTGCATACAACAGCTACAATGTGTATGTATCATATTCAAACTCACCAAGGCTTCTTTGACAACAGGTTGTGTTGGGTTGGGTGGGGTCAGATTGGCCCGGAAGGGTGCAAGGGCAGCATGAGACTGGGGGATGCTTTTGGTTGGGATTCAGGTCAAGAAGTTGGGGAATCCATGTGGGAGGAGGGTGGGATGGAGAATACTGTTGCAGGGGAGGTAGGGATGTAGGGAAGTCCCCTGGGGGGTATCCCATGTAAGGCTCAGTCTGGGTCTTTGAAAGAGTTACCCTGAAGCTAGAAGTGTTTTTGTTTCTTCTAACTCTTTCAGAGGAATTATTAGTGTAACACTGGCAGGAACCGTCTAAATATAATGATTTAAATCACTTTGTTTGATGGTTCCCAGCAATTGATCAGAGGAAGTTAGTGTTCGGACAGTTGTGATGCCAATGCTTACCTGAGAACTTCCAAGAGGGTTTCCCCTTTAGGAAGTCCCAGGTAAGCATTTGCATCATAATTTCCATCTTTGGGTTGCCTCCTACCCCCAGCCCAAATTTGGCTCTGGGCTGCCAGGAGGTTACGAGCTAACAAACTAATAATTAGTCAGAAATGAGTTCCAGTTACTGTGCTTTGACTTCAGTATAGGAACCAGCAAGAATACTCAGAATTAAACCTATTACAGAACAGTAGAGCAACCTGTGGTTGGTTTGTTTAAAATCCAAATGCAGAGTGCTGTTAGTGCAACACTCTTAGGCATATATGTTTACCTTCTAGACAATTAATACACATTGTTGCTAGTGGCTGTTACTTTTCATTTTACACTCAAATGCCATGAGCTTTCATTTTAAAATCTGGTAGTATAACAAAAAGCTGTATTGCTTTTGAAAAACAGTTGAGTTACGGGAATAGTCAGGAAAAGCAGAAAGATTTGCAGTTATGCAGTAACCTTCATGACCTCAGCATGTCCCAAAGCACTTTACAGCCAATGAAGTACTTTCTGAAGTATAGTCATTGTTGTAATGTAGGCAGCGGAAATAAGATCCTGTGAAATGTGTAGAGCTCAAAACTTTAATTAATTTTTAAAAAAGAGAAATACATAAAAAGAAAAATAGTAGAATATAATAAGTAGAGTTACTGAACACTAATTCACTAGACACACACAGGGTGGGATTTTATGTCCTCACTCGAGCGAGACTGAAAATTCCTGCCCAAGTTCAATGGTCATTTCTGTTGTCCACCCCTTGCTCGTTCCAATTTCATGGCAGGTGGGACGATATAATTCTGGGACGTTGTGTAATCTCGCAAAAAAAGAGTAAAGGTGAAGATTGCGTGTTGGAGAAAAGGAGAATTTCAATCTCCAAGAATGTCCAGGTGTGGGTCCAGTGGGTTGTTAAAACATTTAAAATTTCCATCCCGAACACAATGCATCTAGTTGTAACAAAGGCTGTTGGAAGTCAGATAACAAAACTATTCCCAGTAAGCGGGAGCATTCAGCTAAGCATTTTTTTTTAAAATGAGGCCTCAGATTTGATCTCCATTTTAGGTTCGATCTGGCAGGCGAGATAAGGACTATTTCATTGAAGAGATGAGTGCCTTTCCAGCACTCCTCATGAGATAGAATGAACAGAAATGTTTCTTCTCAAAGCTGTCCATAGTTCCAGATAAGCAGCAGCAGAATTGTACTCAACCACAATCAGGACCCTCATGGCCTGGCATGTCCTCTGCTCCACCATTACCACCAAATCAGGGGACCAACCCTGGTTCAATTAAGAGTAGTAAGAAGTCTCACAACACCAGGTTAAAGTCCAATACGTTTATTTGCTAGCACAAGCCACAAGCTTTCGGAACACTGCCCCTTCGACTCACTTGATGATGGGGTAGTGCTCCAAAAGCTTGTGGCTTGTGCTACCAAATAAACCTGTTAGACTTTAACCTGGAGTTGTGAGACTTCCTACTGTGTTTACCCCAGTCCAATGCCGACATCTCCAAATCAATTAAAAGTGCCAGGAAGCACACCAAGCATACCTAAAAATGAGGTATCAACCTGGTGAATCTACACAAGACTACTTGCATACCAAACAGCATATGTAGCAAGTGATAGACAGAGTTAAGTGATTCCACAACCAGTGGAACAGATCTAAGCTGTGCAGTCCTGCCAGATCCATGCATGAATGGTGGTGGAATATTAAACAACTCACTGAAGGACAAGGCTCCACAAATATCCCCATCCTCAATGAAGGGAGTCGGCATCAGTGCAAAGGATAAGGCTAATGCATTTGCGATTATCTTCAGCCAGAAGTACCAAGTAAAGGGTCCATCTTAGTCTCCTCCAGAAATCCCCAGCATAACAGATGCCAGTCTTTAGCCAAATCAAGCCACCGAACCTGGTGCCAAAAAACAGCTAAAGGTACTGGTTAGTGGCCCAGGCAATATTCTGGCAATAGAAGATTTGTGCTCTAGAATTTGCTATGCCCAAGACAAGCTGTTCCAGCAGAGTTTCAACACGGGATCTACCCAAGATCAATGTGGAAAATTGTCCAGGTGTGTCCTGTACACAAGAAACATGACAAATCCAACCCGGCCAGTTACCAGGTCCGGTACCTTTGATCATCAGCAAAGTGATGGAAGGGGTCATCAACAGTGCTTTTCAAGAAGTACCTGCTTAGCAATAGCCTGCTCGTTGATGCTCAGCTTGGGTTCCACCAGGATCACCCAGCTCCAGATCTCATTACAGCCTTGGTTTAAATACGGACAAAAGATCCAAGCTCCAGGGATGTGGTGAGAGTGACTGCCCTTGACATCAAGGCTGCATTTGATTGACTGTGGTATCAAGGAGTCCTAAAAAAAAACTGGCATCAATGGGAATTGGGGGAATCATGCTTGGCACAGAGGAAGATGGTTGGAGTTCAATCAATTCAGTCCCAGGACGTCATTGTAGGGGCTCCTTGGAACAATGCCTTGGCCCAGCCATCTTCACCTGCTTCACCAATTACCTTCCTTCCATCATAAAATCAGAACTGAGAATGTTTGCTGGCGACTGCACAATGTTCAGCATCATGCGCAATTGTGGCCAATAATATTCACATCCCATGAATGACTAAAAATAAGTAAAGACACTCACATCATGGATTCAGTGCTTCTTAGCTCCTTCAAACTGCTGGGTTTCACCAAGGCCCGATATCCTGACAATACCATAAGCCACACATTTCTAGGAGTTAAGATTCAGCCCTGCATGAGAATATTCTATTAAATGGTTCCCTGTGCACCAATGATCGATTAATTTGAAAAATTAGCAATTGCGTCCACCACTGAGGCACTTTGATGTGATAAGGTTATATATAAATTCAAATATTATGATTGGAATCCTCCAGTTTCGCACACCCAGTTATTGCTGCCAGCTAGAGTGGAGAATTTACCACTCAACTAAATCTCCATTCATAGCAACAAAAATGGATAATCTCAGTTGCGGGCGAGGTCAGAGAATTCCAGCCTATATGTTTATTTTACAAAAACTATGGGCACAATCTTACTGGCCAATCACACCCACTGCCGTTGCCAGCGAGTCTGGAAAATTTGTGGCTCAGCCAAATCTCCATTGACTGCAATGGGACCAGAGAATCCCACTGGCATGAATGGCCGGAAGATGTAACTTTAACTTTGTAACTTTGTCCAGTGCCAGTCTCATTTCCTGTTATAATGCTTGGCTTCTTTCCATTTAATTGAATACTTTGGGTGGGATTTTATGGCCTCGCTCGTCCTGAAACCATAAAATCCCACCCGAGTTCAATGGACTTTTCCATGGTCACCCCTCGCCCGCTCCATTCCCTGTGGCGGATGGGGTGGTAAAATTCCAGCCATTACACTAATTCCATAATTCTCATCATGTGGAAGTGTCATTCTTTCCAAGCACAGAATATGATTTATGGGACATTGAAGCATGTGTCTTATTCCAACAGGAGCAAGGCTTACAAAAAAATTCATGGTACAGATTATGAATGACTTGTTTTACTGTCAATCACCAAAAAGAAAAGGTTCTTTAATAATTTAATTATTTGAGATATTGAACATTTTTTTCTTATGTGAGAGAGAATAAATCATCATAGAATTTCCAGAATGGTATTTTGATTGCCTGGGCTTATTGAGGAAATGTTGTTAAAATGCTGGTAACTATGGACTTCCTTCTCAAACACATCCTATAATTGAGTATTTCTTGCATTGTGCCCCACCCCCACTCAGAAGTACATGTTGCATTTTTAAATTATTGACAGGAAAACCTGTCATTCACAAAAGGTGCCAACATTTCTTCTTTATACGCCATGCACGCCCCCTCCCCCTCCTTGTTTTAGTAGTTGAAATGCTTCTCCAGAAATACAAAGTTTAAAATTCAGAAGTTGTTGTGGAAGTGGATGACTGCTGTAAAATAATGTATTTATTTTGCATAAAACAACAAAATGTAATAAATCATTTGAACCAAAACTGAGCTAGCATTGACAGGAGAAATAAAATGGGATACAGGAGGACTTGTAATAGAAAAATACAATAGTCAAGCAAACATGCATTACACAATTGTGACTCTTTGTTTCTCACCTTGTAATCTCAATCTGAAAAGGAGTTACCAATGTTATTAAAATGTTATATAAACTCCTCATTGTTGATGTTAACATGGGGCAGGATTTTCATCTCATTGTAAGGGCTAGAGTGGGCTGTGTTGTGTGCAGTGGGTAATATCCCTGCCTCTGAGCCAGGTGTTCTGGATTTGAGCTCTATCGCAGGATGTGATGGCTGTGGGAAGTATATTCATAACGCCGCCAAACAAATTGATTACCAACTTCCAACATTCGTGAAAGGCATGTGGTAAGAGTGGAAGAAATTTTGAGTCAGCTGCGTAGTGGAATGGAAGTTATTCTATCATCATTATCCATAGCTGCAGATGACAACATGCATGTGAAAGCCAAAGCAATGTGGATTCTTCAGTGACACACCACCACCACCACCAAGGGAGTGAGAGCGGAGGCAGGCAGGCAAGTAATTTTACATTACTGGTCAGGTGGTGCTACTACCCATCCTGCCTGAGCTATTCTCAGGGGCAAAACTGGAATTTTCCAGAGGCCTACTGGTACCATATTCTCTCCACTCCCTGCAGTGTTGGGATCACAGCAGCTGCCTGGAGGTAACTTCTCAGTGAAAGGCCAGAGGATGTATCCCAGGATGCCTTTGAAGACACCCCCTTCTATTTGGCCACAATTCCAGCCACAGGCCACTCTGTGAAAGCAGTCTCATCACCATAATGGTGGTCTGGCAGCAATGAATATTTTTACCATAATTTTTTCAAGTAACTGAGAGGTCATGTGAAGATGGAAGTGCGCTCTCTCTCTCTTTCCTTTACCTGTCATGCAGCTCTCTCCAAGATGGAGGACAACATTAATTGGATGTCAAGTGAACCCTCTGGCCACTAAAAGCACTGTTGGGTGCCAGTTCCCAAAATGGGGTCCTGACCCTCATTTGACTGTAGTGATAGAGTCCTGACCCAAAATGCAAAATCCTGCCCGTGGTCTTTCTAAAGGCAAAGGAGGAAAACAAAATCACATTTAACTAGTATTAGCTGCTACACAGCAATTGTGATTGAATTGGAAAATGTAATCAACTGGTTGTGAGTGCTTTGGGGCATTCAGAAAAAAAAAGCCATATGAAAGAAATTCGTTTTTCTATCAATGTTCCACCAGTCTTTACTCATGTCTATTTTTGTAAACATTAGCATATGGAGGAGAATATAGCCTTTCTTGCTCTTATTTTAGAACATTAGATAACAGTATAATTAAATTAATTAATAACTGTTATTTATATATCCCAAACTGCTTATTAGGCAACCATATTCTTGTACCAACATCAGTTACTCACTTTAATTCTTCCCTACAATTTACTCATAGTTTCTTCATAATGTCCCTTCACAAAATTACCCAACCAGAAACTCAGTGGAAAACCTTCTAAGCTGGAGGTAGTACTTTCCTTTTATCTATGAATGCTTTCCCAGCCAAATGCGATCCTCAGAAAATGATAGCCCCACTAAAATATATCTCATGTTGTAAACTGTGCAATAAATTCCCTGGTGCTAAAATCCTAAATCTGATTTTCTGTAGCTACAGCAAATCACTGCAGTCAAACTGCACGTTGTAAAAATGCTGCATATAAAACCCTTCATTCAACTTCTTATTATTGAATTCTTCATTTACCCTCACTCATTCTTTCTGGTCTGTACAGAGCACTGTTAAATTAAGGCCAGTGTTATGTGGTATATTTTCCTTCGGTGTAAGTTGCCATGGGTAAAAAAAATGTTAATCCCTACTATGTTCTGGCATCTGCTTTTTCATTAAAATTAGCAGGCTCTTTGAGATTGAGGATATTATCTCATAGATCAGGGGCTTAGAAAGTAAACAAGCTTACAAAGTGTTTATACCGCTGAATGCTAATATGCTCAGAAAAACAGCGACAAATACTGAAAGTACCACATATTCCTTCTTTATCTGCATGAGGTTGCGTTCAGATTGAGTAAAGTGTCTTCTACTTCAATGGACAAGGTTCAGTTTTTGCTTTCCTATTTGCCCTTAAACAGAACTTATAAGAACTGTGCGGTGTCCAATTCACCGTCAAACTCCAAGGTGTCAAATCAACAATATCATTAAATTCTTTCAAATAAGGTTCAGATAAAATGAGTTACACTTTTTACATGCGCACAATAAAAAAAAACTAATGCCTCAAATACAGTGCTGAATATAATGGAACATATGAATGCATTACAGCATCAACCATACAAATCGAAACAATGCAACAAGACTTTAACATGACATGCACATGGTCACAAATTAAATCAAGGAAACAAACCTATTTGATCTTTAGATCAAAGAGCACAGTCTGATCTTTCAGTAAATGAAACAAGTAATTCAAATGAATAGTATAGCCCTTACAGTCTCTGTTCAGTTTGATTCTGTCTCAGCTAGTCTGCGGGATCCAATATCTGATGGCGTACTGTGCATCCTAATTATACAAGAAACCTGTTTTGAAGTCCTGGTGTACAAACCCAATTTCAACCATACAATCAATCATAAGGAGTCAGACAAGCATGTAATGCAGGCCTGTATAGACAGAGAGGAACAGAGAAGATGGAAAATGTTCTCAGTTGCCAGAAGCAGGATGTAATGGGTGCTTAAGAACAGTTCCCCTGTTGATCGAAGATTAGGGGTATTTTGCTGCAAACTGAAGCACAAACTAAACATGGATAAACTATGCAAATGATCGAAGGACAGTATTTGAAAGGGAAAAGTGGGAATGCACTGGTATAACAGAGCAGAAAAAAGTTATTTTGTGCTTTTGTAGCTCATTTTAATTTCTGAATTCAATCTGCCTTTCACAATGTAGGTAACGAGGTGCAAAAATCTCCAGCAGCCTTTTTTAAGCAAGGAATGCAGAATATTAAATACCAAGCAGACAGGTAAAGGCTCAAAGTTATTATGGCATTGTATTCTGTGGCAGCAAACCTCAAAAGATTTTTGTGAATTATGTGAATGCTGATGAAGGGAATTCAGCTCTCCATTAATCTGATACCTTATATAATATATGACTGTAGTAATTCCAACTTCTCTCCGTACTATATTTTGCATATGCTAGCCTAAGCATTGCTGCTGAAGGGATGTGACACAAGGAAAGAAATATCACAGGTAAAAGGGATGTTTGATCTGACACGTTTCAGGCACTGTTGTATTTTGTGCTTTTCTTAAGGACCTAGTTATGTCAGAGACTAAGGTGATGCTATTGAATAGAATCTGCTCAGATGAGACCACCGGCATCTGAGTATATCCTTTAATCTGGATCCAATCACCAGCAGCAAGTTAAAGGGAAATGCTACTCAGCAAGTAAATACATATTCATGAAAACATTTCCTTTTCAACTTCCATGTTCGCACGTCAGGATTACAGCAAGGAGAAAAGGCCTCTTTGTTGGCACACAAACCATCTACGCAGGCCATTTTGTAAGATAATCTAAGGACAGAATTTTCTCCAGATTTATACCAGTTCTCCAGTATTATCTATAAAGCCTCGAGCAAGGAGACCAGAAAATCCTCTGGGGAGTTATTTTACTGGCTGGAAGTGACTTTAGGCAGTCAATCCATCTGCCCAAATGTGAGTGGGTGTATTAAATAATGTGCACGATGGAAATGTCATCTTAACAGTGGATTTCAGGAACTCTGTGCTATAACTTGCAGGGTGAAAGGGTTACATGAAGTGTAATCAGTTTTTTAAATTTCAAAAAATAAATTATTTCGGCTGCTGACCAGGTTACCCTTCAGCTGGCTATCAAAGCTTGCAGAGTAAATTCTGCCTCTTTTATAAGGTAGACCTTTCAATTCATAGAATAAAATAGAACCATAAGATCCTTACAGTGCAGAAAGATACAATTCAGATGATACACTGACAACAAACCCACTCAGGCCCTATCTCTGTAACCTCACATATTTACTCTGCTAATTTCCTTGACACTTAGAATCACTTTAACATGGCCAATCATCCTAACCTGCATATCTTTGGACTGTGGGAGGAAACTGCAGCACCCAAAGTAAACCCATAAAGACATGGGGAGAACATGCAAACTCCACACAATCAGCAGAGGTCGGCATTGAACCTGGGTCCCTGGCGCTATGAGGCAGCAGTGCTAATCACTGTGCCACCATGCATCTTGTTGAGAAATGAGGAATTGTGCCTGAAGATAGGAAGCCAGTTTGGATAATGAAGGCAGGTGTGGTGAGCATGAACCCAACCTGCACTCAGTTAATCGCTGTTATACCACTTATTGGAGTGCGTCATTAGTGTTGTCAGATGATATCTGATCACATGTAACTGGAATTTGAGAGGAGAAGAATGTAACAGAGTTCTGCTAAAATCATATTTGTAGGTAGTATAAACAGTCAATAGGTAAAGTTGCCATAGTTCCACATGACCATAGGCTGCTCTCTCCTTTGAGGGGAAGAGCCGACTGGTGGTGATTTAACCTGAGGGTCACCACATCTCAGGCAAGGGTGGGGATGAGAAGGCAGGCCTTCATGAATAACCTCAGCTGGTACAGGTATTGAACGCATGCCGTTGGCATTGCTCTGCATCGCAACCAGCCATCCAGTCAACTGAGCTAAACCGAAATAGTCAATGAATGTTTATTAAATGCCTTAGTTTGCAACAGCATGGTTTCCAGCTCTCTTAGATCAAAGGCACCCAAGACCGAATTGTAAAACATAAATTCTGACATGCAGCTGTAGCAGGAACATTATGCAAACAAAGTGCCAAATTATCACTGGTATTCTCTCTTAAAGAGACATTTGTACAGAAGAGGGAGGCCCAGAGGACTGGCAGGAAGTCACCACAACTCCATCGCCTGATCTTAATGGACAATGCTGGCGATAATCAGGGGGAGACAGCCATGACAGTTATGGTATCATCTGTCATTGAAGTCATTGAGTATGTATGTGTTACTGCCTTATACCCTTTCTCAAATCCCTCCCTTTCCTCATTATGACATATGGCCTGAAGAGAAAGCTGCAGGTGGTGTGTCTGTGGTCATCTCACACTCCTCTGTGTCCTCCTCCCTCACCCCAACCCTCCTTTCTGCTTTTATCATGGAATGGAATCATTAAATAGTTGAAACTCAGAAGGAGGCCATGTGGCCCTTTGTTTCCATGCTGCCTCTCTGCAAGAGTGACATTTTCCCTGCCCTTTCACCGTAGCCCTGCAATTTATTTCATGATTGAATCCGCCTCTGCCACCCCTCCTTCCCCCACATCCCACATACTGCACTCTGATCGCAAGCCTGTTTAAAAAGAAAAAAAATCCTTATCTTCTTTGGTTCTTTAGCCATTCACCTTAAATTGGCACCAGAGATGGGTGTAATCCTCTATAATTGTTTTATATCTTTCCTAAAGTATGTTGGACCAGCTGGAACCGAACTAGTGTTTTAAAAAGATTCACCATTACGTTCTTGCTTTTCTAATCTGTGGCTTGAATCTTTTGGATGACAAAGCTCAATCCTACCATCTGGAGAGTCTGTGAGGAATTCTGGCAGCCCCACTGCCATTTTATACTCTAATGAGCATTGGCAGTAAGGTGGCACAGTGGTTAGCACTGCTGTCTCACTGTGCCAGGGACTCAGGTTTGATTACAGCCTCGGGTCACAGTCTGTGCAGATTTTGCATGTTCTCCCTGTGTCTGCGTGAGTTTCCTTCAGGTGCTCGGATTTTCTCCCATTGTCTGAAAGACATGCTGGTTAGATACATTGGCCGTGCTAATTTCTCCCTCAGCGTACCCGATCAAGCACCAGAGTGTGGCGACCAAGGGATTTTCACAGTAACTTCATTGCAGTGTTAATGTAAGCTACTCATGACACTAATAAATAAACTAAACATAAGCATTGATTGGCAGTAGGCGGGACTTCCATCTTCAATTGGAATGAAGTTCCCCTAGGAGAAGGGATGGACGGGTGATGGCCTAGTGGTATTATCACTAGGCTATTAATCTAGAAACTCAGCTAATGTTTTAGGGACCCGAGTTTGAACCCTGTCACAGAAGACAGTAAATTTGAATTCAATAAAAAAAATCTGGAATCAAGTATCTACTGATGACTATGACACCATTGGCAATTTTGGAAAAACTCATCTGATTCACTAATGTCCTTTAGAGAAGGAAATCTGCTGTACTTAACTGGCCTGGATTACATGCGACTCCAGAGCCACAGCAATGTGGTTGGCAGTCAATTGCCCTCCAAGGGCAACTAGGGAAGGACATTAAATGCTGGCCAGCCAGCAACACTCATATCCCATGAATGAATGAAGAAAACTGTTGGCCAGTTAGATTGACTGACAGCTCTCCAGGTCCTTTGGAGTTCTACCTGGTACAGACTTGTCTAAGTGACTAACATAAATCAAAAAAAGCTGGTGAACCAACACCGGCACCTAGGGAACGCCACTTCAGTCTTTCTCCAGTCTGGAAAACAACATTTTAGCACTAACAAAAACAGAAAATGCTGGAAAATCTCAGCAGGTTTGACAGCATCCATGGAAGGAGAACAGAGCTAACATTTCATATCTGAATGCCTCTTCATCAGGGCAGTTTATCTCTAATCTCAATTTCCTGTCATTCAGCCAAATTGATACCTATGCTGCTACTGACCCTTTTATTTCATGGGTTTTAGCTTTGCTGGAAAGCTTCTTTATCAAATGCCATTTCAAAGTCCATGTATACCACCTCAACCATATATCAACCCTCACTGTTACTGCATCAAAAAACTCAAGGATAGTCATACACCATTTGCCTTTAACTAATCCAAACCTCCCCCCCACTGAGGGTAAACTGAATAGCATATGGTTGCTGGGGTTATCACTAGGTCCTTCTTTGAACAGGAGTGTAACATCTTCAATTCTCCTATTCTCTGGCACCATTGCTGTATCTAAGGAGGATGGCAAATTTATGGACAATGCCACCTGTAGTTCTTTGATGCATCTCATCTGATATCTGAGAGCAGTGGGAAGGAGTGGGACCACAGAGGGGGCATAAATCATCGCAGAAGAGAGTGAGAGTTCACTACAAGGGTGGTGGGAAGAAATGAGAAAACATAGAGGCTAGTTACTATTGACACAAGTTGAAACCTGTGTTAGGAAAAAAAATGGTGTGTAATATCACAAGGGAGCAGGTAATTTCTCTTCATCTTATTTAAACAATGGAATTCCAACATCATCATCAGCGGCTCTAGAAGGATTATTGAGCTGATGGACGACCTACAGACACTGACACATCAGCTAGGGGGGAATGTTACTTGATACATTGTTCCAGAAGGCAGCCACAACTTTTAGACTAAGGCCTTTTGATTTGGACGGTGGTCAGGGATGGGAGGTTGAACTGTGATGGAGGCGGGTATGCTGATGTAGGAGGTAAACATGGACGAGCCTCAGCCTTTGCAATTGTTCAACAGGTTCAAGCAATAGCTTGCGATTGTATGAGTGAGATCAAGACCTACAGGGTGGATGAGCAAACTAACCCTGATACTGTGTTACAGGAATCTACTCAAATAGTGGGAGACAGTAAATAGGAATGTAGTGGAATGTAGGAGACTGTGTAGTCAGGGACTGTCTGTGTGGAGTTTGCACATTATCCTCGTGTCTGCGTGGGTTTCCTCCAGGTACTCTGGTTTCCTCCCACAGTCCAAAGATGTGCGTATTAGGTTGATTGACCATGCTAAAAAACAAAATTGCCCCTTAGAGCCCTGAGATGCGTAAGTTAGAGGGATTAGTGGGTAAATATGTAGGGACGTGGGGTAGGGCCTGGGTGGGATCGTGGTTAGTGCAGACTTGATGGGCCAAGTGGCCACTTTCCGCACTGTAGGGATTCTATGATTCTATGCTATGGGTTGACCCACAATGCCGTTAGGAAGGGGATTCCAGGATTTTGACCCAACAACTGTGCATTATCGGTGATATATTTCCAAGTCAGGAGATTGAGTGGCTTGGAGGGGAACTTGCAGGGGGTGGTGTTTCCATGTATTTGCTGCCCTTGCCCATGGAAGTGGTCATGGGGTTGGAAGGTGTTGGCTAAGAACTTTGGTGAATTGCTACAGTGCATCTTGTACATAATACACATCGCTGCTACTGAGCACCAGTGGTGGAAGGAGTGGATGTTTGTAGATGTGGTGCCGATCAAGTGGGCTGCTTTGTCCTGGGTGGTGTCAAGCTTCTTGAGAGTTGTTGGAGCTGCACCCATCCAGGCAAGTGGGGAGTATTCCATCACATTCCTGACTTGTACCTTGTAGTTGGTGGACAGGCTTTGGGGAGTCAGGAGATGGGTTACATTCCTGACTTGTACCTTGTTGGTGATGGACAGGCTTTGGGGAGTCAGGAGATGGGTTACATTCCTGACTTGTACCTTGTTGGTGATGGACAGGCTTTGGGGAGTCAGGAGATGGGTTACTCACCACAGTATTCCTAGCCTCTGACCTGCTGTTGCACTGCCGTGAGCTAGTTAGTTTGCAGAGATCTTGTAGCCTTGAACCATTTTACTGGAGTCCACATCAAGGGTGGCATGGCTAACCTGCTGTGGTCATTCAGCCAATTAAATCCATTGAATAGATGAGAACTAGAAATTTTCCAGTTGGTCTGTAGATCCCCAGTGGTGTGGGAGAACTCTTATGGAGTGCCCTTGCCTGATCTAGTGCACTTATGCAGTGCTTGTTATAATTAACTAAGTCTGTTTGATAAAGAATAAAACTGCGGTCAATCATTACACATTCATATAAACATTTATTTATCCCTATAAATTCCTGCTTTCTGTCTCTCAGTTTACTTAAACTATTCACTATTTTCCAACGTGATGGGTCCTATCCAGAATTTGGGGAATTTTGGAATAGTACATCCAATCCATCTACTATTTCAGCAGCCGTATCTTTTAGGAACCCAAGGCCCAACTCATCAGGTTTTGAGAACTTGTCAGCCTTTATTTCTAATAGTTTTCTCAGTTCTCTTTCCTGAGGGAAAAATGGATCATTTTTGGTTTGGTAAGATGCCATGACTGGAGCACTGCAGGGATCAGTAGTGGGATATCAACTATTTACAGTCAGTCTCTTCCAGTCAAAGTCAGCAGCCTCCCACAACTCATGCTGCAGCCGTTATGGCAGCATTGTTAATTGTGTATAAATTGTGGTCAAAAATTATACAGGTGGTGTGCATTAACTGAGGATTCATGTGTTCCTATTAGTAGGAACAGACTAAAACTGGCACTTTGAAGAGGAGGTGTATGTGCTTGTAATAGTGTACCTCTGCAAATAGAAGTCTCTATGAATGTGTAAAGATTGACTGCGGTTTTAATCTTTATCACCGGATTACTCAATTATAACCAACACTGCATAAGTGCAATATGTCAGGCAACGGCACTCACATGAGTTCTCCCACATCACTGGTGGCCTACAGACCAACTGGGCACTTCTTCTCCACATCTAATCAATGGTTTTAATTGGCCGAATGATCCACCCCTGATCAGAACTCCAGCAAAATGGCTCAAGGCCAGTAGATGTTGGCAAACTAACTAGCTCCCCAAGGCACAAATCATGCATCTGCCCACCTCCATTTCCACAACCCTCACCACCCCATATTCAGACAAATATCCTGCCCACTGGTTCTCTGTCTCTACTGATATTGCCAGACATCCTGGGTATTATCAGCATTTTTTGTTCTTACCTCAGATTTCCACTATCTACAATTTTTAGCCTTTGTGCTGAGTAACAAAATTGCACCCCTTCATGCCCAAGCTTTTGATGTCAGGGAAGCTGTTTTGATGTTGCAAAGGCATCCATGTCACATGAGCTCACTTCCAGAACAGGATGTCATAGCAAACAGCATCTCGGTGAAAGTGTTAATGAGGACTTTAATATGCGTTGGTACCATGTGGGTAATGTTAATCATGGTGCTAATCAGCCTGCAAAGCTGATTCGATACCACATTTCCAATTAGGACAGGCACTCCAGTTAACGCGCTCTCTTAAAATTCACACGGCTGCAGGGTGATGACCCCGCTCTAGATCAGACACGTTTCTCCAACAACCCACAGTGCACCTCCAGCCAGGATGCACCTCCACCTTAAAAAGAGCAAGCTGACTTTAAATAGTTCAGACTAGCTTTAAATGGTACCAACCTCACACAGACTTGGCTCCCTACTGAGGTGTGGAGCCACTTAGCAAAGTGTTTAGTCCTGGCTGCAAGCCACCATCATTTTACTGAGCAGTCAGCTCTACTTTTGTGCACTGCCTTCACGACATTGAATTGATGCGGGTTAACTGTACGACACAAATCTACCTCCGCTTCCAGAGCTCTTGAAACAATCCAGGTGGATTGCATCGACGGATATTGAAAAAAAAGATATGGAAGAGATAGCAGAGGCATATCTCTTTTAAGAAAGAAAATGGTATCAGAGGATAAAGGAAAACTAATGTGATCCCTCTATTTAAATCGAGAGATCAAACGAGTCCAAGGAACTTTAGTTGAGTTCACTTAACATTGGTTGAAAACAAAATGGAATCTTTACTCAAAGATAGAATCTTCCCAAAAATGCACAGTGAGACAGGCTCAGGGGAGAAAACCAGTGTGAAGCTTATAGGCTGCACAGGCTGTTTACCACATTGAACAACACTCTGTGCATTTTAGAGGGAGAATTAGACAGTCAGCTGGAACGGCGGGGCCTAAAGAAGCCAGAAAGGCCAGAAATCCCAAGACTAGGGTGTCTCCAATCTCTGATTTAAATAAAAGATCCCCTTTTCCCCTACTTCAAATGGATATTGGGACCTCTTCCTCCCAAGCATCGGACACCATCACCCTGGCACACAAGCATTGTCCACCCCTCCTCCCCACAATGCAAACATCGGGACACACCCAACACTCTCCCATGCAAGAATTGGGGTGACTCGACCCCTACCACCGAACCCCAACTTTAAAGCACTCACCGACTTCACAAGCATCACCATTTCTGCGCCCCCCCCCCCCACTACTTCTCCCGTGCCCCCATCTCAAGCATCAGAGCACCACCCAGGGTCTATAATTCCCTGTATGTGGTCATCATGATTGGTTTCTGTTTTTGAAAACCAGTAGTAATTTGTACCAGTTGGGTGTGAAGATACCTTCTGGACAGACATTACTGTGTCAAACACAGCAAGAATATTTTAAAGTATTGGAATTTGTGGAAAATTTACAATACCAACAGGGTGGGGTGGGGGGGGTGGTGGTTGGATGGGCAGGGAAACTCTGAAACTGAGATCCTGCTGGTGCGAATCCCTTTTTTGACCACTGGTAAGATCGAGTGGCTATTTGCGCTGTGATTAACAGAGACACTAAATCACAGCTACAATAGAAAGGGTGGAATTTTCCAGGCCTGTCAGTGAAGGGTTTTGTAGTCGGAAGGTGTGAAAAATTCAGAGTAAGGCCCAAAGCCTGAATTCTACCAGCACGAAATTGAGTCGGAACTTTAGCTCTTTCATAGTGGGCTGATGGTGGGCCCGTTTCCCCACTGATCCATGCCGGGAACCATGACGAATGACTTAGCATGCCATGAATATCCATTAAATGCGCAAGTTGCCATAATTACATTCCCCCTTCCAATTACATGCCGCACCCAACAGGAAATTAGACCAGTCTGAACCACAACCGTGGCGTCGTGGTGCAGTCCAGTTTAATTTGTTGATGGCTTTGAGATCCAGTGCAACGTTGAAAATTTGTCTGTAACAGAGCTTGTCCGAGTAGTCAGTGATGCCGAAGCTGTAGTCTGGCTGGGGTGTCCAGCGGGGATGTAGTGGGGTGGGGGGCAGTGGGGTGAAACTCATAATGGATTCCTCTGTAGCGTCCAGCGGGGATTTCACTACCCAGGTGGAACATGGGGCAGGGAAGAAATTCCCGCCCATTTCATCACTGGCAAGGAGAAGGAAAAATCTGAGAATGATATCTTGTCAGCTACATTCTCAGTCCAGCATTGCCATTTTTGCCTGAAGTGAATGCCGACTAACAATCCCCCCCCAACCCCCTCGCCGCCCCCAACAGAGAGTTAGCAGTTGGATAGAGATAGGTTGAGTGGGTGAGCAAATATGCGGCAGATAGAGTATCACATGGGAAAATGTGATGCTGTTTACTTTGGCAGGAAGGATAAAAAAGGAAAGTATTACTTAAATGGTAAAGGACTGCAGAATGCCAAGGTGTGGAGGAAACTAAGTACTCTTGTTTATGACTGATAAAACTGTATGCAGCTGCAGTATGTAATCAAGAAGGTTAATGGAATGCTATCCTTTATTATGAAAGAAATTGAACACAAAAGTAAAGATGATGGGGTCGATTCACCCAGGCCACTACGTTGCTCTGGGAGACTGAAACACAGGCCGTGTAGCAAGCTTCCTGTTGGGTGCTACAGCCTCCACAAGTGTCTGGCCACCAGATTTCCAGCACCGTCACCTCCCCACCAGGAATTGGTGCAGAGCTGAATAATTTACAGAAATGAGTATTACCATACAATTAACGGGCCCAGGGCTGAAGTCTCTGGGCCCACTAGCATCTCTCCCCCAGCCAGGAGTGTTTCACTCCAGCGGGGTTTACAGTAGCTCCTTACTTGCCGGGATTTGTCAGCCTGACCCCGGTGGAGTAAAGGGGTGTCATCAAAGGCCCCCAGGAGGTCAGGGGAAAAGGGGGTGTCCTCTGGGTATTGCCAATTTGGCAGTGCTGGCCTGGCCTCTTAGCACTGCCCCAGGGACAAAGCGGCAATGCTCAAGGGGGCATCGGGTAGTGCAAAGTGAGCAGGGCCTATGGTGGGCATGGCCTACAGGGGGGCAGTTGGGGGAGGTGGGAATCCTGCTGCCACTCTGCACTCAGCAGAGGGAGGCAGGCCAGTGATCGGGGCTGGCCATCAATGTGGGGGTTAGCCTGCTGGGGGGAGGTGGGGAGGGGGGTCAGTGCTGTCTGGGGGGTGGGAAATCAGGACAGTTTGGGGTATCAGGAGATCAGTAGTACCGTAGGGGAAAAAAAATCGAGGCGGGTTGGTGAGGGAGGGCGGTGGTGAGGGAATCGGAGGGACTGCACTGTGGGGTCATAGGGCTAGCCAGCAATCAGGAGGCAAGCAGGGCAGGGCTACTGATCTTCCCTATGACAGATCTGCGCATGCACAGTAGCCCGCTCAGGGCTATACTGCCAGCCTCTCCAGCAGGAATAGGCTCCAGCCACGTCGTTTTAATGGTACTCATGCTAATGCAGTTCAGAGTGTAGGAGATCCGTTTCATTCATTCAAAAACTCCAGTTTTATGCAAATTTGACACTTAGGTTTTTTTGGGGGAAAATCCCAACTGTTATGGCTCAGTTATACATAACATTGATGAGACCACATTTCAAATAGTATGTGAAGTTTTGGTTTCCTTAGTTGAGGACGGATGTCAATGAGTTGGAGATGGTTTGGAGGAGGTTTGGTGGATTTATATCTGGAATTAATGGGTTGTCTTATGAGGAAAAGTTGGACAGGCTGGGCTTATTTCCACTGTGGTCTAAGAGAGTGAGGAGTGACTTGACTGAAGGAGACAACATCCTGAATGGTCTTGAAAAGATGGATGTAGAAAGGATGTTTCCCTTGTGGGTGAGCCCAGAGGGCACTGCTTTTAAAATTAGGGAAGATGAGGAGAAATGTTTTCCCTCAGAGGGTTGCGTGACTTTGGAATTTGTCAGGTGGCATTTTACAGCCTTGCTCGATCAAGACCGGAAATTCCCATCTGAGGTCAACAAACATTTCCGTTGTCTGTCCCTCACCTGCTCCTGGCACCTGAGGCGGTAGAATTCCAGCATCTGTCTCAGGAGATAGTGGAAGCAGAATCACTCAATATTTTCACAGCAAAGGGAGAAAAATTCCTGTTAGACAAGGGAGTCAAAGGGAATCAGGGGTATGTGGAAACGTGGAACTCAACACAAACATATCAGCCATGTTCTTATTGTGTGGTAGAGCACACATTCTGGACTGAATGCCCTATTCTGCTGCTATTTTCTACATTCCTGTATTAGTTGTTAAATAACGGAGTGTTGTAGTATTCAATTCACTTCAATTCAATTTCACTTTATTACCCATCTGAAAATCCATATGGAAATTCATTTTGAGTAACATTACTCCTTCATTACAAAATACATAGAAATGAATAATAACAATAAAAGAAAATTACCCTAATACAGAGTTCTAACTTTAATTAAATATGTATTAAAAATGATTCCAATGCATTGAAATAATCAGTCAGTGAGTCCCACTCTGAGCGCATATCATCAAACTCTGTTAAATTATCAAGAAGAGCGTAAATGAGTTCAGGAGCCAATTTGTTTTGCATCATTGGGATTGTAGACTTGTCCGTGAAAGCAATTGAGGCAAGGGGCGATTTTCATTGTTCATGGCACTCTTTACTCTCATCAAATTTCTTCAAGAGCAGATCTCATCAAGAAAAATCTGCTCATTAAATATCCTTCCTGCCTGTTTCAATCATCTCTATGTTATACCTCTGTCTCTTCCACTCTAGCTCTCTTAAACAAACAGGGGTAACCTCCTGAACTGGCATTTTCCTTTTCGGTGTTCTAAAACTCGGCATTTTAGTCACCTTAACTTCACAATAATAAGTAGTGGTGAAGTGGGGTGTCTTTAAAACAGGAAATTAGTGATTAGTAACAAAGATGCTGCAGCAGTCATAGTTTAATCTACATATGTATTGGGCAAAACAGATTATCAGTAATACAGAGGTGAATGAATTCCTGCAGTGCAAATGAGTTTTTTTAGACCAGTACGTCAAGGAACCAACTAGGGATCAGGCCATCCTAGATTTGGCATTGTGCAATGAGAAGGATTTAATTAATAATCTTGTTGTGCTGGGCCTTTTCGGGACAGTGGCCATAGCTTGATAGAATTCTTCATTTAGGTGGAAAGTGAAGTAATACAATCTAATTCAAAACTAGGGTCATAAATTTAAACAAAGGAAACTGCAAAAGAATGAAGTATGAGTTGGCTAAGATAGATTGGGAAACTGCATTAAGAGGCATGACAATGAATAGTCAATGGCTAATATTTCAGGAACTGATGCATGCATTAGTTACAGTTATACATTCCTTTCTGCTGCAACAAATACAAGAGGAAAGTGGTCCAACCATTGCTAACAAAAAAAGTTACGGATAGTGTGATGATACTGTGCCTTTAAGAAATCCATTTTATGTCATGTTCCTGGTGCAGGTTGTATTTATACTTCAACTACGATTGCAGTGCCGATTGTCTAGAGCTGGCAGCTCACGTGTTGAGCATGCAGAAGGTTAATTGCTTCTAATTATTGGAGTGTTTGTTTTAATCTGGGCTACTGCAGTTTTGTTAGTCTTTTCAGAGTGGGGTTTGATCAGTTGATTGACAAGCAGAAAAATCATTTGAGTGGGCAGAGCTAGGCTCACAGAGAAGAAACAAGCAGGCAATTGTTTGAATTTGCCAAAGAGCAGCAGCTCTTTTTTTCTCTCTCTTTCTGGAAAATGATGTCTGGAGACCCGCTTAAAAAGTTGTGCAAAAGGCAAGAGGTGTTTCTCTTATCTCTCTCTCTTTCACTGGAGTTCTGCTGCGTGAAGACAGGTTTTCCTCTGGAGGCAGCTGTCTGCGAGTCAGATGATAGATGTCTCTCTGTATCTCTGTGCAGAGGGGTTAAAAGGATGGAAGACTGGGAATTCAAATAAGCTTGTGCATCTTGTTAACTGATTCAGAAGAGGAATTTACATCTATGGGGATATAGTTTAATCTGAAACTAATAGGAATAGCTAGCAGTTAAGAATTATACCTTGTCATGTCTAAATATTTCAACTGGTAAAAGTTATGCTAATTCTTTTTGCTATGTCCTAACTATTTTGTTTGTTTTAATAAAAGCTTCCTGGTGGATCAATAGAATCACACCTGGAGTGAAATACTTTATATTCACATGAATGCCAAAATCAAAAATATTTGGGGTGTAAGCTAACTTCATGATATACCTTGGAGTTTCTGAACCAGTTCCTAATAATAAAGAGGAGTCTTATAAATTTATTAGAAAAAGTCATAGGCCTGAGGATTAGGAGCAGCTAAGTATTCAGCAAAGGAGGACCAAGCAATTGATAAACTGGGGATTAATAGAGTGTAAGAATAAACTTACAAAGAATATAAAAGTGGAATATAAAATCTTCCCCCTTTATATAAAAAAAGTGAAGATAAATGTAAGTTCCTTACAGTTTGAAGAAAAGGAGAATTTATAATAGAAAACAAGAAAATGGCAGAGCAATTAAACAATTGTTTTCATTCTGTCTCCATGGAGGAAGGGCTGATTTATTTTTACACACACAATGAAAAACAAACATACACACATGCACACACAAACACACACAGACAAAAACACACACACATAAACAAACATGAAAGGGATTTCATAATGTCCAATGCTTTTGCACAATAATGTCCTTTAGGGAAGGAAATCTGCCGCCCTTACCTGGCCTGGCCTACATGTGATCCTCAAGTGCCCTCTGAAATGGCCTAGCAAGCCACTCAGTTTCAAGGGCAATTGGGGATGGGCAATAAATGCTGAGCAGCCAGCGATGACCGTGTCCCTGAACTGAACAAAAATAAGTAAATAAATAAATTGGGGATATGGAAAATGGAAGCGGGTTCAAGGCAGAATCACAATAAAATACAAGTTGAGGTTTTACATGTGCCCATAGTCCAGAATCAGTCAACAAGAGTGCTCCTTACAAGGGAATGTTGACCAATTGTGGAGTGATCTGTTTTTCCAGAGTGAGAATTCCACAATGGAGGTAAAGGCATGTAGAGAGAACGAGTTCCAAAGTCCCAACAGTTGGCAAGTTTGAAGAGGGCTGGAGTTCTTTCTGTTGCAACCAGCTTAATGGTAGGCAGCACAGGCTATTGCCTCATGTTCTGTTCATACTGAAGGCCATATAGTAACTTCCTGAATTCAGTTCCACCAGACAGTATGACAATGCAGCATTCAGCCATGAGCATCATTATGAGATTAAGACCTGCAGAGAACTGCCTTTGTTTGAAGTTGGTTGTTTGAAGCAGACCCATTGTAAATGGGGCCATTATTACTTTGAAACTATTGCGAGCAGTCTTACCAGCTCAGCAATTATCCATTTTGAAAAGCACAAAAGAAAGACTTTATAAAGATGTCTAGCTGATGTATATAACATATGCATTTTTAAGACCCATGCCAGAAACTCCAAGGTATTTTATGAAGATACCCTAGTCCCTAAGTTTTTACATTTGAATTTGACATGCATGAATGTAAAATGTTTCACTCCAGGTATGATTTAAGTGACCCACCAGGAAGCCTTTATCAAACAAAGTTTATTTAAGAACACGGTTAAAATATAATAAGAATACTAATTACAACAGCCAACCATGACACAGCATAAATGTTAACATCAAGCTACGATGTTCCAAGTCAAACAACACCCACAAACATGCACCCCTTTCTCGACTTAGCAAAGCAGGAATGCTCAACAATAGTGATGCTGGATTTTGCAGCTTTTTAACACTTGCTGTGATTTGATCCCTTGAATGTTGGATTAAAACCCTAAGGCTTCCCAGTCCTGGAACTCTTAGCACACCTCTAGAGCAAGAGAGACAGACAGACAGACACACTGCCTGCCTCCATCAACTTCTAGCTAGCTACTAAACCAAAACTGAATCCTCAGACTTTTCTGTCGAAAAAAAAACTGTCAGCAAGCGGCACCTGACCTATGCTCCACCCAACAATTCCAAAAGGCTCATAAAACCTCAGGACACTGCATTAGGCCCCATTAAAAATAAACAAGATGTCCATTATCTTGCCTTAATAACAATTAGGAGATACTGGCTACAGACAAAGTATGCCAATAAAGCTTTGCAAAGGAACTGTTTGAAAAAACCTGCAAAGAAACATGATTAAAATACATTTCTTAAATGTACAGTATCATCACAATATATTATTTCATGTTTCAGCCGTGACAACTATTTGTGCTTGAACATAAGACTCTAAAAGCTGAACACACAATCACCTCAGAGCATAACCTTCAAAATACAGGAAATGGTATCAAATGAGATGAATACCAACAATACTGTGCTCCTCATTTGGAAAATAAGTAACCAACTCCAGTATTAATTTACATGTGTCAATAGCTATTAGATTTGAAATTGCTTGATTTGGAAGTTGATTCATTTTAGGAGTGACCAGTAGCGATATCTGTTTGTAGTAACACATTATATTAGGATGTGAAACTTATGGCCACATGGAGTGGTTGAGGCAAATAGCATTAAGGAGCTTAAGGAAGAAAGAAAGCAGTTGAAGACTAAAAAGAGCAGAGTGGGAGGTGTTCCTTTTGTCAAATGAGCGCAGCGTATATCATTGAACCTAATGGTCTGTTTTTGTGTTGTAATCTTGGTGTAAGATCTCATATAAATTCTAATTACCAATGACGGCAAATTAAACTGCTTCCCGATTCCTGGCTGACCAGCGGATTCCCAGGAGAGTGGTTGTGAACTAGCGCAATCACCAGATTTGTCAACTTGTCTAGCTTATTTACATATCCTGAATCAAAGATGTAACACCACTAGCTGGTGTCAGACAAACCACGCAGCAGCGATAGCACATTCTAGTCAAAGCTTTCTTTCCTGCAGCCTTATCGAGGGAGGAATCCCCAGCCCCTTTGGCTGATATTCCTTTGTGTGCAAAGTGACTCTTCAGGTGACTAAGGTTTATTTTTGAGGTGAGATCTTAATCACAGAATCGAGTGGTATTGTTTTTTGATCTACAGAGGAATCATATGTTAAGATTCGGTAATGGCCTTTACACTGTGAGGTGATGACAGCTAAAAACAGTTTCACTGTTAAGCAAGTCCCTTGAGTTATGTTGGCAGCCACAATGTGGTAAATATACAGCTCCACAGATGCCTCGGAGACGGAATTCAGCATGACTGAAGACACAGTGGTTATGAAAATCAGCCTGAGGAGCTCCCCTCTGAAATCCTTTTTCTGCTGAAATATTGATGTTGTCTTAGTTTGTTCTCAGGGCAGGCTTAGAACTGAATTTATATTTTATGTTTAGTCTTCTCCCTTTTTCTTTAACAGTGTGTTTTTTTTTCTCTACTAACATGTGTCTTGAATCACAACATTATTATATCATCACACTCTTTACATAATGAGACATGATGGCAAATTTGTAGATATTAAATGAACCAGTATGTTGTGTTTTGTTTTGTGGGTACTATGTAAAAATTAGCCTGTAGCAATGTCTGGACTGTGGTTCCGATGCATTATTCAAAGGAATCCCATAGAAAATTCAAATTCACTCAAATTAATTATCACATTTCAAAATGGCTGAAGGCTTGGTGCTGTCAATGACATTCTCAAAGGCATTTCCCTTGTTCTATTGTGGTCAGATAGTCACACTATTAAATATAGATTTACTGTAAACTACAGGATATTTTGTTCTCCGACAGGAGTTAAGAGAACATCTGGATTATTAAACCTCAGGATTTTAGCCTAGTAACCAGGCCAGTGTTGCAACTGCAACACGAGTGTTCAGTATCACTAGCACTTTTACAATGACTACATATGCCCCTCCTGGTACCAAGCATGAAAGTCAAACTGCATGTCTCACATTGCTGCTTCACTGATCAGGAACCAAATTGCTTTCTCTACTGTTTTTAACACTAAATCAGCAACTGAGAATCTTAAAATGTGAACTTCTGTTTGCAGGCTCTTTCTACAGAGCAAGAGTCATATTTTTCTTTGGAACCTCAAGAGGTTTAATCACCGCATTGAGTTACTTTCCATGGTGAAAAGGATCCAAAAACTCACTTGGCCAACAGGAAATTATAATACAGGAAACAAAAGTTGTGGCTAAGAATATATTGCTCACAGGGAATTAAGAAACTGCAAGCCATTCACAAAGCAACTTTGCAACATGTATAATGTGTGGTTAAGAAAGGAAGAAAAAAATTTGGGACCAGACTTTTAACTCCCAACACAATATGGAATAGAGGAGTTTGGGCACAGAATATCATGCTGTTGGCCAGCATGCCAGGTGTCTGGCTCCAGCCCACGCCGGGCCGTTCTTTTAGAGGTGAATAGTGGAGTGGCAGGGCCATCCAAGTTCAGCAACATGTAGTCTCAAGTCCATTAAAGATCCTTTATGGCCTGTTGTCTTGGATTTTTCAGTCAATCTCCAGGTGCTTGCAGGCAGCAGGAGACAATGCAGCTCCCCGGAGGTCTCCTCCTGCAGCAGATTGGGGGAGCCTGTTCTCCGGGCAGGCTTAGGGGTCCTCCTTGCCTGCCTGGATTCAGCAGCAGTTGCAGTTTGTCCTGCAGATTGGTTCCAACCCTGCCCCCAACCTATCCCTGAAGCAAAAATCAGTTTAAACTAGTTGGAAAAGCCAACTGGCTATAACTGACTTCTACCAGAATAACTGGCCATAACCAATTTTAATTAGAATAATGACAATTATAACTGGGTGCATATCTGCAGTTGGATTTAACATGGACATCGGAATCTTACTGGAAGCAGTTGACTTGTTATTGGTTTAAGTGTACAGATTTGGAATAACTGGTGCCTACGATGGGAAACTTGTGATTTCACTTGCCAGGTTGACTTCAGCTGCATCCATTTGAATCTTAGTGGGACTAGTTGACTTCTGCTGGAATGAACTGACAGATTGGTTTCAGTTTGCCTGTCAGCTTCTTCCATCTAAAGTCAACAGGTTCCAGTAACATTCCGATCTCCATGTCTTCAATCCCTCTTAACATTTGCCTTAATTAACTCCTCAGTTAATGTACAGCTGTAAAATTGTACAGCATCACATCAGCCACAGGAACTCTTCAAACAGTGATGGACTACAAGAGATAGAGTAGAAAGTGGATTTTGAATTCTAAGTTCATTCTCATGGGAGTCAAGTGTTAATTCTCCCTGGAGTTTCACTCAATACTTTAGCTGAGAGGTCCCTCGCTAGGAGGAATGATTAGTAGAATGATTGGATAGGAGATAAAAAATTTGTTTTACACCCAGAATATTGTGGGGGTCTGCAACTCACTGCCTGAAAGGATGATACATGCAGGAACTCTCAACTCAGTTAAAAAGTACCTGGATCTACACATTAAAGGCTCGATTTTACCATTGCATCGTGCCAGTTTTTGGGCACGAAAACTTGGTAAAGTCGAGCATGAGGTGATCAGCGTGATCCATACCCGCATGCATGATTTAAATTGACTTAATGAGCTGGACGCCCAATCTTGCCTTTACCAGCGTGTTTGCCAATCCAGATTTGGTGCAAAACAGACATGCGCTCCAGCTTCTGAAGAGGTAAGGTCAGAGCTCCCAATGGGCTCTCTAACTCAGGTGGGCGCGGGAGGAGGCGGGCCAGATCATTCTCTGGAGGGGGGGGGGGGGGGGGGGGTGGCGGGGTGGGGGAGGGGGGAGGGAGGCCCGATCACTCTCTGGTGGGGGAGAGGAGGGAGGCCCAATCATTCTCTGGTGGAGGTGGGGGGGAAGGAGGGAGGCCCTATCATCCTCTGGTGGAGGGAGGGAGGAGGGAGGCCCGATTATTCCCTGGTGGGGGGGCGGGGTGGGAGGCCCGATCATTCTCTGGTGGGGGGGACAAGGGAGGCTAACCATTCTCTGGTGGGAGGTGGAGGGGAGGAGGGAAGCCTCATCATTCTCTGGTGGAAGGTAGAGGGGAGGAGGCAAGCCCGATCATTCTCTGGTGGGGGTGGGGAGAGAGGAGGGAGGAGGACCAGATGGACCTCCGGTGGGGGAGCGGGAGGGCAGGAGCAGGGGACTGCCATTCTGCTGGTGATGGTGGAGGGGAAGTGGGGCAGCAGGTAGTGATCGGTCTGGGTAGCTGGTGAATAAGGGGTACAGTTGTGTGGTGGGGGTAGCGTAATATCTATGGGGGTCATCGCTTCTGCTTTTTGCTCCCGGGCTGCTCTATCCGCTTTTTCAGCCCGGGAATGATGTGACGGGGGCACGTTTTTCAATTTTGCAGTTGAAGGCTGTGATGGGGGCTGCAGCGATTTGGGCGCGATAAGCCCTGCCCACAGCGCAATTTTTTTTCAGGCTCAGTGCGCATGGGAATGAGTTTCCAAGTCGGATCTGAATCACACTTAGAATGAAAATGGTAAAATCGGGCCCTAAGTGCTGGAAGCTTCAGGGCTGAAGACCAATTGCTGGAAAGTGGGAAGCGGCTGGGTGACTCAGTTTACAACTGGAGCAGATGGGCTGTAAACTACCTATGATTCCCACTGGTCGATTTAAAAAAAAGGAAATCTTTTTTTCCATCAAAACGGGGGAGAAGATTTGGAAACCATTTGCCTGATAAATGTTCCAAACAGCTAGACAAACAAATCTAAAATATGCCATGAAATGCTATTAAATTATTTTTAACTCACAGGAATTGTGAAGAGATCCGACAGAAGATACACAGTAGCCCAAGGTTTGGGATTCCCATGGATTGTGAACAGCACTGTCCAGGACAACAGCAGCGGTGGCAATATAACCTCACTGGATGCTGGGAGCACTTAAAGATGCAGCCAGGGTAAGGACCTTCTTCTTGATTTCTTGATGTACCAGAAGCAACAGGAGGAAATTATTGAACTGTCAAAAATAGGGTGAGATATAACTGTTAGGTTAAGGTTACGTAGTGCACCTCCTTCTGTGAAACAAATAATTGTGAATTGGATTTGTGCAATGGCCTCCCAGCACTGATATATGAATGATGCAAATAGTTTTGCATCATGTTACTACAAGACCATAAGACATAAGAGCAGAATTAGGCCACTCAGCCCATCGAGTCTGCTCCGCCATTCAATCATGACAGATATTTTTCTCATCCCCATTCTCCTGCCTTTTCCCCATAATCCCCTTATTAATCAAGAACCTATCTACCTCTGTCTTAAAGACACTCAATGACCTGGCCTCCACAGCCTTCTGTGGCAAAGAGTTCCACAGATTCACCACTCCCTGGGTGAAGAAATTCACCCTCATCTCTATTTTAAATGATTGTCTCTTTAGTCTGAGGTTGTGTCCTCTGGTTCTAGTTTTTCCTACTAATGGAAACATTCTCTTCACGTCCACTCTATCCAGGCCTCGCAGTATCCAGTAAGTTTCAATAAGATCCCCCCATTCCTTCTAAACTCCAATGAGTATAGACCCAGAGTCCTCAGCTGTTCCTCATATGACAAACTGTTAATTCCAGGGATCATTCTTGTGAACCTCCTCTGGGCCCTCTCCAAGGCCAGCACATCCTTCCTTAGATACAGAGCTCAAAACTGCTCACAATACTCCAAATGGGGTCTGACCAGAGCCTTATACAGTCTCAGAAGTACATCCCCGCTCTTGTTTTCCAGACGTCTCGACATGAATGTTAACATTGCATTTGCCTTCCTAACTGCCGACTGAACCTACACGTTAACCTTAAGAGAACCTTGAACAGTGACTCCCAAGTCCCTTTGTGTCTCTGATTTCCTAAGCATTTTCCCATTTAGAAAATAGTCTATGCCTCCATTCCTCCATTACTAATGAGCATTGCACCAAAACCACACAAGGAAAGAGTACTGCAGGTGCCTGCACCAGCCAAGCAGTAAGCAAGCCCCCTACATAGAGCACTGAGAGGTCAGTGAGCAGTTATACATTGCAATTGGAGACATGGGAATGAGTCTTAAAATTCATTTTCAGAAGAAATTAATAATAATCTGTTTGTTGGTTTCAGGAAAAAGTGACTGATCATTATGGTGTAAGAAGCAGTATTAAACTTGCCTCCATCACAAATGATTTGTCCTTCATTGAGACTGAACTGTTGAATAGCCTCACATGGAGTCTGTAGTTAATCTGTTCTACATGTACAACACTGAGAATGGCCCTGATTTTACTTACAGGTAAAACTTCCAGCTGGTAATGAGATGCCAGAGGGAATGTGGAATGAGGCACACAGCCAAAGGAATTAATTCATCATGTCTTTGGCTGTTGGATTCTGTGTGTCTGATGAACTGCACACTATTTTCTTGCAGGCGACACAGAGGATGCAATTTCTTGCAGCAGGAGGTTGGCCTAGAGACCTTCTGTCATCTCTTTTGGAACTCTCCAGCTAATTTCAAGCTAATTTTTTTTCTCTTACTTTACAGCACGTTTCACCTGCAATTGCCAAACCCAGGGGGTGAGGGTTTCAAGAAAAAGTTTGGCTGGAATTTTGTCGGCATGCCCGCCTCGATTCCGTGGGGATGGGGCGGGGTGGTGGAGGATGTGGATGGAAGTTGGGGGTGGGGGTGGGGAGTGAGGCTCAGAGAACAGCATTCTCCATTGGCCTCAAGCAGGATAGTACAAACCTTAGGTGGACACACTGGTAAAACTCCATCCAAGAAGATTCAGGACCTCAATAATAAAGTGAAAAAGATCACCATATAAATGCTTACATTCAATATGTTGAGTAACTGTGGCAATTTAACATTTCTGCACTTTAACTGTGTTTATTTTTTGGTTCCTGTGATGTTTATTTGGTTTTTACATCATGTTTTGTGTTTTTTATGCATCACAATAAAGTGTGACATTTACAGTGCAGTCCTGTAAAGTTGTATTTCAATATAGCACACACAGAGTGGAATTTTCCTGTTCCGCCCGCCACGGGAATCTTAGCGGGTTGGGGGGCTCTTGACCTTGGGTGGGATTTTCTGGTTTTGGGGGTGAACATGGCTGGAAAATTCTGTCCATAGCGGCTCTTCTCATCCATTAGTGGTATTTGTATCAATGGAGTTAATTAATCTCCTAGATTTTCACCTTTGGCAAGTTTGAAATATTTAGCTACAAGATAACAAGCTTTCCCGGAATTTGGATTGCATATTGGTATCACAAGGGATGCCTTGTGTCTTGTATTTTATTTCGGACAGCCTGTGGAGTGTGATACTGGGATTTGGACAGTGCATCCACCCTCTGGGCAACAATTGGCCAAGTTAATGAATATCATGGTTGAGTGATTGTTTCCCACACAGTGAGGAATGCTGAAGCTATCTGGCGAAAATCCTGAACTTGATATCTATTTAGAAGTGAACATTGATGTTCATGTAGATTAACAACCCCACCCCAAATAGTTGCTAGTTAGCTGTTTTTGTTCAGCAAATCCCCAAATGGTTTGTAAAATTCCTAACATCACTGTGGATGTTAAAACCCTATTAGAGACTGAGAACATTAAAAAAGAGAAATTTAAGCACCCAATAATTAATTGACATACTCATACCACAAGATTACATATTTTTAAACAAAAACAAATTTACATAAGGAGAACTTGAACAAAGCAAGTACTGTTAATTTAACTTTATAGCTTATAACTATACATGTCATGAACTCAACTCTAATTTTTCTTCTTCCATGTACCGCCCCCCCATACCCAATTGCCACCTAGAGTTCCCTTATCTTATGAAATCTTGAATGTTCATTCACTTTTCCTGGCAGTAATCCAAGTAATGCTACATCCCTCTGGAATTCACTTTAATTATCTTTAAGTAAATGTTCCAACTGTCTTTCAAGATATGACTCTATGGGGGTCTTTCCATTGGCTTTCTGGATACTCAACCCGCCACCTTGTCTTTACAGATACCATAGCTGTGGATGCCTCAGCTCCTTGTTTGGAATGTCAGTGGACACCCAACTTTATTCTCACAGTTTTCTGCTGTCCAATTTCTGACACAGGCTGTGTGAAGACCATTGTAGATTTCTTCCATTGGCTGCAAACAAGGAAATATCTTCCAGCTCTTATACCCTCATGAAATTATACTGGCGTAGAAGCCCATCCACATTCTGTGCAGTGAATGATAAAGTTAGCATTTTCTCTGCTTAAAATGCTGGCCCAACTGAGTTAGGTTTATTTTCTTTGGCTCTTCCAAATTGGTGAGCTGCAATGAGCTACAGCCTAACCTAAATCAATAGTATGATTGTCTCTGCCTGTTCCCAAACTAACATTGTCGAAGACTGACGAGATTTCTAACATTTCAGAAAGCATGGTGGTGCAAATAAAGGTCATCAAGGAATTGAAGGGACAGAGTATGAAATCTGATCAAAAAGTGGCAGAGTGCTGTTTTTGATGAAAAAACTGACATGTTTCTCACCAGTAATCTGGTCAGTCTTATCTTCAGATTCTACCACACACAGTTGAAAACAAAATCAAGTGTGTGTAAATCATGCCAGCAAAGCCCAGCTTCTCAGAGATTGGAGTACCATATTTAAATGGTGCCTTAATCAAAACTACAATAAACATCTCCCAACCCCATCACTGAGGCCACAGGACCCCCTTGCACACTCAATGAACTCTGACACCCCCTAAGGTCATCAGTCTTTCTCTCTACCTGCCCCAATCATTGGCCCTTCTCTCCCTCCCCACCTCAATCATCGATCCCTTCTCTCTCCCCTCCTCAATCGTCAACCCCCTCTTTCTCTCCCCGCTTTGATCATTGGCCCCTTCCCTCTTCCCACTTTGATCATCAACCCCTTCTCTCTCTACCTCTATCATCGGCCCCTTCTCTCTTCCCACCTCGATCATTAACCCCTTCTCTTTCTTCCCCTCTCCCACTATAATTGGCTCCTTCTCTTCCCTTGCCCCTCCCCCATGATTATCGGCTCCAGTTGTGGGTGTGAATCTGATGACGGGGAGGAAATACGAAGTCGTCTTCTTGCTGCTGTGAACTGCAGCTTCTGAATCGTCAGCCCCTGCTGGCATTTACATGGATGGCAAACGTAACCTCAGGATTTTGTCTAGAACGTGGGTGCAGTACATCAAATCAAACGGATTCTGAAGGACAACAGAGGATACATCAAGAGCTGTCCAAAGGTAATCATGCTGGAACTGGGATGTTGTACTGTTGTGTTATTCATAAAGAGCTAGGAATTAATGGTTATGGATGCACGTCCAGGGGGCCACATTTCCTGCTACACTGCAGTCAGATGCCAAGCAACAATGTATCAATTCACTGGTCACAGTGAAGCTCCTGCATGTTGGATGGAATTATCCCAAAAAATTCTCAGTGTTGAATTCACATAAAAACTGGAGTAAAACTACGATTTTCAGCAGGATTTTCAAAATGGATCTCCCACGCTCTGTGTGTCTGGTGTGAATTGCGATGAAAATCTGCGGGCAGGACCGATTTGCGCTGTACAGGCCGGCAGCATAGCGCTGAGTGGGCCACTGCACATGCGCCGATCTGTCATAGCGGAGATCAGCCCCACACTGCCAGCCAACCAATCATTGGCCAGCTCGATCACTAGCCAGCAGAGCAACTCCCTATCACTGCCCCCCCTGACCACCCCCCCCCCTCAACAATTCTATAGCCAACCATGATCAGACCTTCCCTCCCTCTGTCACCAATCCCAAATGCAGAGTGGCAGCGGGACACACCCCCACCTCTATCCTGACTCCCCACACCCACCAATCGATCTTCATCTGAAGCCCCTCATCCCCCGGCCCTGCCACAATGGCACTGCCTGATGCCCAGTGGGTTGTGCCAAACCGTCTCCTAGGCATTGCCTCTTTACTCCTTGGGCAGTGCCAGGGGACCAGGCTGGGACTGCCAGGGGGCGTGGCGGAGATGCTAGTTGCCTGGAGACTTCAGTCCCAGGTTTGTTAATAAGATTGAAATTTGAATTTAAATATTCAAGGTAGTTCCACATTGAATTCTGGTGTGGAGCTGATGGTGACAGAAAACCAGTGGCCAGAGATGCATGGAGGCCATGGCACCCAGCGGGAAGCCCACTAAATGGCCTCCACTTATGCCTCCTGGCTGGGAGAATTACCCCTGTTGAGTTTAGAATTGTGATTATTTGAATTTCTGAGAACCAGAAGACATAACATGGCGGCAGCCGGAGTCTGTGAGTAAGATTGGAGGAAAAAAATAACAGATTTCATGTTAAATCAGCTTGAGAAAATTAACCTAAACTAGTAGAAAAAAATGGAGTTTATCAAGCAAAAAGAGAATGGCCACCGCCACAGCAGTGGACACACAGCTACTTGATTAGTTGAGAAGCTGATAATATTGTAGAAGCACTTGAGATGCTTAAGTAAAAGGTACAGACTGACATCCAATCACTTCCCAAAAGACACCAGTGAAGAGGAACGAGTTAGCTGCATTCATTTGTTGGCAGGAATGATAGGGTTAAACCTATTTAATAGCTGGGACATAGCGACAATGACAGTAAAAACCAGACACTATTTTTGACAAATGCAGCACACATCTCCAGGCAAAATGAAATCATCGGATCCTCTGCATATGAATTTCAAAACCTCGGACCAGGTGAGTCCATTGACAATTTCTGAGCGGGATTGAAAAATGCAGTCGGAAAAATATAAATTCAAGAAGGCAGACAAAAGTCTAATTGGTGAGCTCATTTGGCACTCTGCACATTCTGAAGGACAGAAATATTTGTTTGGAAAGGACAGGTTCACAATATCACAGGCTGTAGATCCAGCTGGAGCACGAAGCCCTGAGTTGTCAGATGAAGACTCTGACTACACAAACAGCTGGCCTTCGGATCAGTCAAGAGAAAGGCAGAGTGGTTGATGCAGTGAAACAACAACAAAGGGATGCACTCGAGACAGAGAGAAAGATGCTGGGGAGCTGTGGACAGCCACACAAGTTCATTGACAGAACAAAATGTCTCACATGTGGGACAAATTCAGAGCATATGTAAAGCCAAATCATTGGAAAAATACGTGCAGAACAAAAAAAAATTGTTAAAGGCATTACTATAGTGAGAGTAAAAGGACAAATGTGAAGTAAAAGAAAGCATCCATAGCTTGGAAGAGAAACTGGATTAAATTGACTCAAATTAATCATCCTGAACAAATGGAGAATAGGGTGTGATAATGTTGGGTCAGCACGCCAGTCTTTCATTAATTAAAGATTAATTATTTACAGAAAGAGGTTGGGTACAGAAATTGGAAACCCATGCTCCATTTTGAAATTATCAAATGACAAGGTATGAGTTTCCTGTCTCAGCAAAACGGAGGATGGATCATTCAGGAATTAACAAATGCTAAAATAAAACACTTTAGCCACGGAACAATGCCTAAAGGGAAGCAAGATGAGACATGAGATAGTCCTCTATATTCTTTGGAACGTAAAACTAACATGCACGGCAGCATTGTGATTAGCACAGCTCCCTCACAGTGCCAGGGTGCTGGGTTCAATTCTAGCCTTGGGTGACTGTGTGAACAAAGAACAAAGAACAAAGAACAACCCAGCACGGGAAACAGGCCCTTCGGCCCAACGAGCCCGCGCCGCCGCATCACCCTACACCTATTCTACCCTGTGTGTCTACGAATGGAACCCCTAACTTAGCCAGATTCAAAATGTGAAGTTTGCACATTTGCCTTGTGTCTACATGGGTTTCCTCTGGGTCCTCTGGTTTCCTCCCATAGTCCAAAGTTGAGCAGGCTAGGTGAATTGGCCGTGCTAAGTTGCACCTTGCTGTCCCAATATGTGTAGGTTAGGGGGATTAGTGGAATGAATACGTGGGGTTATGGGGATAGGGCCTGGGTAAGATGTTCCTTTGGAGAGTCAGTTCATACTCAGTGGGACAAATAGCCTCCTTCTGCACAGTAGGGATTCTGTGGAGAAAGGACAGATGATGTAGCTTTTTGCTGGACTTGGGATCTAAGTAGAGAATACACAAGCTGCATCAAAGAACAGGGCTTTCCTCTCTCTATGCAGCATTTCATCAAAGTCTGTGCCCAGTGTTGGGAAGTAAAGTATCCACGTCCCTGCAATAAACAGAAATTCTCCTAAAAAGCCTTGAGATTTTTGACAACAATGATTCCAAGAGAAAAGAAGATCTATCAACCATAACTGAAAATGCACTGTTACCCCCGCACCCCCCCCTGAAAAATTATAGTCTGGAAATTCTCTGGTCTAACAGGAATCACGTTGGCCCAAAGAATCAGGCATTGGGCAAAAAATGGGTTTTGCGATGGGCGCCAAACCTTTATGGTGCTCTCAGCCCATCACTCCAGTCCTGATGGTTTCCCGGCCAGAGTGGCCAGAAATCTAATCATTATTCAAATACTTCTTTTAAATTTGATTAGTGGGCTTGAAGCCTAATTGAATTCTCTCCCATTTTTCAGCCACCCTTCCAGCAGGATTTGCACTGGGTGGACTTTGGTACAGGTCCTGACAATCACGGACTTGGCATGTTGGACCCCAAGGCAGGTCAAGGAGGTAAGTCCTGTGCCCTTGTGCCCTCTGCCACTGCCAGGCTGCAGAGGCAGGGTCCCATTAGGGTCCTGGGTTTGGGTTAAGGTGGACTTGGGCTAGGGGGCAAGGGCTTAACTTGTCACTGTATCCTGGGATGGAGGTCCTGTGGCTGGTCTGAACCTTCTGGATGGACTTGAGATTCTTAGAATCAGGCTTGGGAGGCTTTTAAAAAAAGTCTGCTGACACATGCTCAAAGGCATTGATATTCAATAAAAGGTAAATTGTTGTCTTTTGCACTTAACCTAAGGTTAATGGTCTTGTCAACTGTGCTTTATTATATTGCAAACTTCGAAATATAGGCCAGAATTTTCCAGCCTTGCCCACGGCTGAGATTGTCCAGTTCTGCTGCAGTAATTGAAGATTTGGCTAGGCGCCAAATTCTCCGTTCTCACTGGCAATGGTGGTGGGGCATACGACATTGGAGAATTCCAGCCATAAAGTCTAGGGGCCCATTGTCTCTATGTTTGAGTAAGCTTCGATAATGGCAGTGGTGACATTGCACAAAAGGTTTGCTGATTAGTCATGTTCATTCAAGAGAGAGACCTTCTCATTTTAATTCAATGCAGAACTTCCCAAAGTCTTGATAGCCTGTGTTGAAGTTGCAAAGATCACCTGGCCCCTTGGCTGTTACCTTAACAGTTCATTGGTATCCATTTTATAAAGAACACAGTTGTAAAATTTGTGCTACTTTCATGTCTGTACTGTCAGGACACAATGTTTTCAGGATCACAAAGATACACAGCAGAAAGAGGAGATGACAGCTCTATGCTACCAAGCAGACAATGGCATACTGTGGGAGCCAATTTATTCACACATCATTATCTCATTGTTGCAGACCACTACTCAAAGCTTATTTTAATCTCAAAGTTGAAAGATTTGAGAACTACAACATTCATCTCAGCAGTACCAGTTCTGTTCATGGAACAAGCAGTGTAGCAATGAAATGCAATTAATTTACAGAGAATTTATGAAATTTGCTGAACAGTATGTATTCAAGATCATCACGGGGGCGACTTGGTGGCACAGTGGTTAGCACTACTGCCTCACAGCACCAGGGACCCGGGTACAATTCCCGACTTGGGTGAATGTGTGGAGTTTGCACGTTCTCCCCGCATCTGCTTGGATTTCTTCTGGTGCTCCGGTTTCCTCCCACAGTCCAAAGATGTGCAGGTTAGGTGGATTGGCCATGCTAAATTGCCCCTTAGCGTCAGGAGGACTAGCTGGGGTTATGGGGATAGAACCTGGATGGGATTATGGTTGGTGTAGACTCGATGGACCAAATGGCCTCCTTCTGCACTGTAGGATTCTATGATTCTATGGTTCTAACATTAACCAAGGAGACATGGATTCCTGGAAAGGTGTATCCAAGTGGTCAATGTATACCACCTCGAGACTGACATGAAATCACCTGCAGAGCTATTGAATGGAAATAAGTCAAAGGCAACACTGTCAAACAAGTATTCCCTCCAAGTGACTAGCTGGGAGTAAGAAAACAATTCAGTGAGGTAGAAAGCGATCAACATTTCCATGAGCATGCTAAATTCCTGTCCGAGTTGTACATGTGCACAACCAATGATAAAAACATGAAAACAGCAAAAGTTGTTGCTGAAGCTGAAATGCCAAGCTCATCTACATCCTTGAGACTGAAATTGGGAAGCAGAAAAAGTCCATATTCAACTTCCATCTGCGCTGGCAAAGCAGAAAAGATCATCAACAACCCCAGCTACATCACTACGCAGTGAGACATCAGCAGTACCATCAACCAGCAGTGCAGCATCGAGTCAGCAAGTGACTCAAGATTAGTGACACTTGTTGCCTTTCGCATTTGCAACATGCAGCATCTCAATTCACCACTGAGAGCAATGAATGCCAGATCATTGGCATTAGAGGCCCAGCATCCTACCAACTAAGTGATATTTTTAGAACAGGACTAGCTTTAAAATAATTCTTAAGGTGCCCAGTTTAAATATAAAAGTCAACCGTAATCCTCCTGATTGAAACACTCATATTGATGCAAAACGTCTTTTTTTATATAAAAGATAAAGGGGTGTTATATTGTAATGTTGTCATATTATTCAAAGAGTTAGGACTAATTGTTGTGTGAATATATATGCTGGCTGCATTGTTCACTGTCATAATACAGTCATGTGCTGAGTAACAGCAGGCTGGATTCTCTGACCTCTCCCGCAGCTGGGATTCTCTGGTCCCACTGTGGTGACTGGAGATTTGGCTGAGCGCCATCTTCTCCATTCTCACTGGTAGTGGTGACGAGGCATGAACAGCTGAAGAATTCCAGTCACAATATCAGCCTAACGACTGCATGGAGAGCTGAATGAAATACACTCGGTGAAACTTCAGCATTTTCAGACTAAAAGGTTTATTTATTTCAAACTAATTGGGAACCAGAAGACTAACACCACAATATATTTTAGATAAGGGAGATTGCAATATTGAGATCAAATGTATTTTCCAATTTATCTGAAATTTTAATCTCAATGTGGCATTCCTCTGATCGGTCACTTGTGGTGCTACAGAATTGCAGTGTTACAATTATCTAGTTGTCAGCATCACAAAACCAATCTCATTTGTCGAAAATAAAGGAAGGCTGGGGCTCCTAAATGTTTGAATGCTGAGCAATGATACTGAGGGTGCTCACTCACTGGTATGACTTCTCCCCAGGCAAGTTCATGTTGGCCTCACAACTTCCTCACTTTCCCACACGTGGAATCCTTAATAAGGCCCGAACAGTCTGTTCCTACATGTCTTTCTCAAAAATTCTCTGAACCTCATTGTATCTCTCAGAAATATCTCAAAGCTCATCACATACACTTAATGGCTTTGAAATAAACTGCCTATTGTTACAAGGACAAATGTAGCAGCTAATTTTTATGCAGTCACGTACAACAGACACCAATTCATTTTTGTTAGTGGTGATGGTTGGAAAGAGGTTTTGGTTGCGACACTTTAATTGGACTAATCCCAGTTGAGCGGAGATGCGGTGGAAATTCTTAAAAATAATGAAGAGCTCTGATAAAGTATGACAAGAAATATTTTTTCCACTGGTTGGGGACTTGATGGAGCAGGATCACCAATTTAAAGTTGTCATTAAGAAAGTGAGGAAAGACATTAAAAGAAATGTATTTATGCAGAGTGTTGCTATACCATGAAATGCCACAGATAAGATAATATTGAAGTTGAGGAAGACAGAGCTACAGGAACAGGACAATCATGATGATGGGTCAAATCACCTCATCCTGTGTTGTATACTCCTCAGTTCCATAGTTGTTCCATATTCAATGTAACAGGAAGATTAAGTATCTGTTTAATGTTTTACCCAGAGGACAAAACCTTGGATAATGCAGCATTCTCTCAAAACTACATCAGAGTGTCAGCCCAGCATTATGTGTTCAACATTGACTAATAATAGCCTTCTTTCCAGATCTTCTTAGATAAATGGCCCTCTTGAATAAAACATCACAATGTCTTACTCATTTTTATTTAAGCATAAGAGATTAATACATTTGATAGAGTGGGAATTATTTTGGTTCTCTGTTCACTGCCTGCATTGCAGTAAGATCAAAAAAAAAATCCATTCAGAGTCCTCTTCCTTATGGTGCTAGCCTCACACCTGATGTCAGTGCCCCCACTTTTGAAACCATAGGAAAATGCTTAATGAGACACGGACATCTCTGTTTCTGCAGAAGCGTGTTAATTCAGGAACTCTGAAGCAGCCGGAATTAAAAACATATTTAAGCTTAATATTCCCAAAGATTCAGCTGTTTTTATTTTACACCGAGGCTGCCGTTCAGTGACTCCAAAAACAAAACCTGACAAATAATGTCTTGAGCAACCCATAAATGCGCATGTACTGTGCTGGCAGACACACATAATTAATATGTTGCTCAAATTTCTTTCAGACAGTGATCTCCATAAAAATAATGGATTTGCAATAAACTAACACTTGACCTCTAACAAAGCTGCAACTGCTGAGAGAAAAATCTACCCTTGTCTAAATAGATTTTTATAACGTTACAACCGGTTGAATTTTGTTACTCTCCTGGACAACGTGGAATAATTTGACTCCCCTTTCCTTCAACCTCCTTGGTTGATCACAACAAAGGTTTACATAAAATCCTTTCGCCTTGCGTATCTTTTCCCATTCCAAATGTATTTTTATGAGGAGCCAATGTAACCAGACTTTCTGGAGTCAAAGGAAAGGTAAGGTTAGTTGCTAAAACCCGAGGAAAAATAATAGTCACACTCAACACGCACACACACACACACACACACACACACACACATACATAAGAAAGTTAAGAGTCTAAATAAAAGTTTGTCTTTAAATATGCAAATCAGTCCTTGGTTTGTCTGTGAGACATAGATAATGGTACGTTGCAGCCATTAAGTTAAATGATCCCACTAGACTCTGGAGTTGTCCTTGCAGTCTCTTAGAGTCATGGCTAGATATAGCAGTTGGGGCCAATGGGATCAGAGGTTTTGGGGAGAAAGCAGGATTAGGCTCTTGAGTTGGATGATCAGCCATGATTGTGATGAATGGCGGAGCAGGCTTAAAGGGCCAAATAGCCTCCTCCTGCTCCTGCCTTCTATGCTTCTATGTTTGTTGGCCTATCCCCAGGGGGAGAGGTGGCCTCGTTCTCTCCACAGTCCTGTTTCTTTCTGCTTGTGCCTGTGAGACAAGGTGCCTCCAGTGAGAGAGGGAGGTCCTTCAAGATAAGGGGGGGGGGGGGCAGTTTAGAACAGAGTTGAGGAGGAACTGCTTCACTCAAAAGGTGGTGAATCTCTGGAATTCTCTGCCCGTTGGAGTGGTGGAGGCTACCTCGCTAAATATATTTAAGACATGGGTAGACAGGTTTTTGTTAGGCAAGGGAATTAAGGGTTATGGGGAGAAAGTGGGAAAGTGGAACTGATCCACTTCAGATCAGCCATGATCTTGTTGAATGGCGGGGCAGGCTCGAAGGACTAGATGGCCTACTCCTGCTCCTATTTCTTATGTTCTTATGTTCTTGTTTGTTTGCTCCTCCAGGCAGTTATTTTTAACCCACTTTTCCTATTTGTTCCTGGGAGAGGAAAAAGGGACAAAGGTCTTGTATTCATCTCAGAATCTTTTACACTTTCTGAGAGAAAAATCAACAGGAGATGGGTGTTTTTGTTTTACTGATGAGATTTAGGATACGGTCTTCATTGTCCTCATAAACCCAGGAAATTAGTGCTGCCTTTTTCATTTCCATACCTTTCTTTCAAGTGTCTCTGTTTGAAATGGGCCTTGACACCTCAAATTCCATAGAAGTTTTCCAGAAAGTGGTCACTTGGCATTTTCAGCTCCCTTTTAGTCAATGCCATTACGTCTTTCTTAAAAAAACATAAGTGTTCCTTAAAAAGATCAATATGCCTGTAGATAGAGTAGAAGCCGTACTGCATTTCATGACAATAATGAAATCTTTTAATATCCAGTCTGTAAATGCAGACTGTATTTTGTTTCTAAGTGCTTCACAAAGTTTCAAGTCTTTCCTGAATGCTCCCTTAGGTACAGTGATGCAGGCCATTCTCTAAGAGTTCCAAGCATCTTTTGTGTGCCCGCTGTGTGATGATATAAGAATCCTGACTTGTAACAATAGGACTCCCTTGTAATCTGGGTATCATCTATTTTGCTTGAGGACTGACATGGACAATCTTTCCATTGTGGACTGAGAAATATCCGATGAGACAGGTTCAGATATGAAATTTTCAACTGCTTTATTTCACAGACGTCAAGTGAATGTGCAAAGTAGCAGCCAGCACAAAATTCCATTTTGTAACTCAATGTTCACAGAACTCAGCTTGGTGACAAAGTTGTAGCTTCACTGCTACAGGTGTTATTTTTGATATCAAAATGGCACCTGTGCCATTCACTTCAGTGAGGGCCTTGTCAAATAACATCTATAAGAGGGCATTAGGGTTGTTAGTATGAACATGTAGATTAGGTAGATTGTGACGCCAGTCAGTGAATAATACTTACTTGATGTTAGTATTGCCTTTTAGTTGTCGCTATCCTACTTAATGTCCTCACATGTATTCAGCATCAAGGAGAATGCAAACCTTTCTCCATCACATCAACAATAAATTGCAGACTAGTTGCTGATTATTTTCCACTGATTTTGGTTGAGTTGTTGGAAGGACTGGATGTTTTGAGGAGTGGGTGAAGCCTGCGGGGAATGGTGGTGCTACATTTGGAGAAGGCATTGGTTGTGACTGTAAGACTTCTGGACACACTACTTGCTGTGATACTTGAATATCTCTGTTGCCATCCCCTTTAGACTGCAGCGTGAGAGGGTGTGGAGCTGAGGCAACAAGAGAACATGCTACTCACAGAGGGAGAAGGAGAAAGGCTCTCAGCAGAAGGCTTATCCATCTAGGGTCTTCCAGGCGTACTTCTGTTACCTCAATCCAAACTAGGAGCTGAGCACACAACACCTATAACTCACAAAGGAGGTACTCACAGAATTCTGTCATTGCTTTGAACCAGACCAGCCTCCGAACACAGTGAGGGTGGTACTACCAGTCTCTGTGAAGGTGAAAATGGCACTTTTTTTTGCGCCAGGATCCTTCCAGGCTGAAGTAGTAAACACACCTAACATCTGCAAGTTCACTTTTCATTGTTGGTTGACGTCTATACAATCTGCAATACCAGGTAGATCAGCCGAATGTCTTAGCGATTGGCTGATCGAAGCAAGCAGCATGCTCCATTAGTTGTTCATAATAAGCAGAGTACAGATTGTGTTTGCAAAACCCAAAATAAAATGTCTACTGTTAGATGTGATTGCGTAGTTAGGCAGCACTAGCTGAACAATCCTAAATGCACTAATAGCTACACTAACACCATGATCATCTGAGATCTTAACAATGTCCATTTAAACTTGCTGGGAGCAGCATACATGCACAGGATTCTGACTCAGCTAACAAAAGGAGTGTGTTCCAATTGTACATTTGAATTACCTGGGAGACTGGGGAGCCTATAGTTCCCCATTGGTCTCTTCATGGCAACATCTCAGCCAATCAGAGTCAACAACAACAAATCATCAGCCTTTTCTCCAATAGTCTAACTTGCCGTGATTAGTTGAAATTTGACAAGAACTCTTGTGTTTGTGCCAATGAGTTAGAGATAAAAAGCTTCAGTAACATATTTGTTTTAGCAATATTTAGGTATGTATAGGTAATTGTAGAGTCCTTCTTATGTAATTTTGGGCAGGATTTTCCTGCCCTCTGGCTAGTGGGATCTTCTAGTCCTGTCAGCCACCATCGGCCTTCTGGCAGCATGGGTGAAATCAGTGGGAAATCCGACTGACTGCGGCAGGGCCAGAAGATCCCACTGCCGATCGACGACGTCCTACTTCCCACTGCCAGGAAACATTCCGAGGTGAGTAGGAGGGGCAGAGAATCCCGCCCTCTATCTAAAAATATAAACACTTGCAGATAGAAGAGAGAAAATTAACTTGAATGTATAAACTAACTCAAAGTCATGAATACCAAATATGAGGTACAGGTTTTCATTTAGAATTGATGCAAAACAAAATGTTTATGCACCAGGAAAAATGGGCCTAAATATTTATTTGTGCTTAATACCTGAAATAACATTTGAAATAATGTGATAATGTGAGTAATAGAAGGGAAGGTGACTTCAATAAATCTTTCCTCCCTTAACTATATCTACATTGTTGCAAGTGAATAGCATCTATTTCTTTGACAAGCATCTGCAATAAAAATTATGGATTGCTCTTATATGCACACAGTAATCCGTTTGTATCCACTTACAGTTGAAAAATATGAAGCAGCTAGAAAACAGTCAGTGTTCCTTCAATCATTGGTACGCTCACTAACAACTAGAGGCTTGAATCCAAAACCCCGAAACTAAATCACCAGGGATAAGATAGACAACAGTCTCTAAATTACAACAAATGCTGATTCCCTATATCTCAGCAGGCTCCAAGGAGTCTGAATGAGACTAATGAGAACATTGTATTCTCTGTCCATATGTCAGAGCAATCTGATCCATTTATCCCATGGGATTACTTGAGATTACCTTGTACTTGCAAACTGTCTGTAGGTACAATCAGCAATACAGTGTCACCAAGAATGCTTGTGGCCTAAGGGACATTGCACCTTCTTGTAAAATAATCAGTGCACAGAAATGTTTATACGAGAGGACAAGCACAGCGGTTTCTTCATTTTCTCCATATGAATATAGGAAAATATCTGTAAGTGCTCCAAACATTTCTGTCTCAGTGCTGCCAAAAAGAATGCCAAAGCAGCCATTTTCTCTCAGGGTATAGTCATTCTGACGGAATCTAGACTAGGATCTATTGCAGAGCTCTCTGCATTGATTCTGTCATTGAATGAACTGCAAGAGAGCTGTAACACGTACAGTGATTCTTCTGGGTATTTAACAGGGTTGAGGACCTCTCCTTCAGTATTCGATGAGGTGCCAATCCATTCATGTGTATCTGGTGTACGTGCAGAGAAGATTTAAGACTGCATCACAGTTAATTCAAATGGGCTATATCCTACTCAGATGTACAGCTAAATTGCAGTGTGACTGGCAAAAACCGAATCCCAGGTAAAAATGGGTGTTACCAATTTTTAATGATCAATTTTCTGCAATTAAAATTTTCTCTGGACTAGTAACACAGGGCAAAATCTGGAAGCCTGGGCCCAAATCCTACTCTGGCAAATGGTGACATTTGAATTTAATAAGAATCTAGAATTAAAAATGTAATGATGACCCTAAAACCATTGTTGTCAAAATCCATCTAGTTCATTAAAGTCCTTCAGTGAAGGCAGTCTATCATCTTTACCTCTTCTGGCCTACAGACAGGGATAGGGCCTGGGTGTGATTGGTGTCATTGCAGACTCAAATGGGCCAAATGGTCTCCTCCTACACTGTAGGATTCCTATGATTCTACAGTCATTTGTATAAGAATTGACATTTCTTGGGCTTTCTACCAGCTTCCAGCAAGATTTTCCCTTCAAGTTTCCTCCACATGTTCCAACTACACAGTTGTAGACGTCTTAAGCATTTGGCCACTTCAGGTTAGGATTTTCTTTACCTCTAGAATCTTGCATTTAAGACAGCCTCTCTTCTCTGCTTGACTATCCCAGAAGTCAAGCTCACTCTTAGGACTCCTTCAGTTAACAAGAGGTTTAAACTCTTTTATAACTAGTAAACCAAATTTCAAATGAATTCTGCTGGAAAGAGATATTTCAAAGAAGATCAAAACCATTGTCTTCAGTGCCCATTACAAATTCTGTACCCGAACTACCAAAATCCCCTTGTCGCCACACTCTGGCACCTGATCGGGTACACTGTGGAAGACTTTAGCATAGTCAATGCACCTAACCAGTGGGAGGAGGTGTGAGCAGATTGTGGGTACGGCATTGATCTCAAGCAAGATTTTTATTTTTAGAGTTTTTAGCAGCAGAGCATGGAATATCTCTTTTCAGCAGAATTCATTTGAAATTCGGTTTACTAGCTATAAAAGAGTTTAAACCTCTTGTTAACTGAAGGAGTCCTAAGCATGAGTTCAACTTCTGCAATAGCCAAGCAGAGAAGAGAGAAAGTCTTAAATGCAAGAAGTTAAAGAAAATTCTAACCTGAAGTGGCCAAATGCTTAAGAAAATAGCAATGCTTGTGTTGAACAAGATGTCTACAACTGTGCAGTTGGGACATGTGGAAGAAATTTGAAGGGAAAACCTTGCTGGAAGTAAGTAGAAAGCCAAGAAATGTCAATTCTTATACTAATGACTGTAGAATCATAGGAACCCTACAGTGCATGAGGAGACCATTTGACCCATTGAGTCTGCAATGACAGCAATCCCACCCAGGCCCTATCCCGATAACCCCATGTATTTACCCTGCTAGTCCCCTAACACAAGGGACAATTTAGCATGGCTGATCAACCTAACCTGCAAATCTTTGCAGTGTGGGAAGAAACTGGAGCACCCAGAGGAAACTCACGCAGACAAATGGAGAAGGTACAAACTCCACACAGTCACCCAGGGCTAGAATCGAATTTGGGTCTGTGGTGCTATGAAGGAAATTTGAATTATGAGTTTGTTTTAAAGTAGCAGTATCTGTGCTCTTTGTACTTCTAATATGACTTTAGTTTTGGTTTATTCATTCGCTGGATGTGGGTGTCATTGCACATCTGTAACTGCCCTCTATTTCAAAGGACATTTAAGAGTCAAACATATTACTGTGATCACCTGTAGGCCAGACCAGGTAAAGATGATAGACTGCCTTCACTAAAGGACTTAAATGAACTAGATGGATTTTTACGACAATGGTTTTGGGGTCATTGTTAGATTTTTATTTCCAGATTTTTATTGAATTCAAATTTCACCATCTGTCGGGGTAGAATTTGGACGCAGGCTTCCAGATCTTGCCCTAGGTTACTAGTCAGAGACAATACCACTACTTTACCATCATGTTCTTTGATTTTGTGTGGTAAAATTATTTTGTTTTGAAGGGTGAATCTTATGGCACCATTCTTTTATAAGTACCTGGGTTTTTAAATTCTAAAAGAAATAAATAAACATGTTATTGCTCTCTACTGAGGTCATAACAAGAGTGATAATGACACCAAAGCAAAGAAATAGAGTAGCAACCAATCTAGTTGGTAGAAACCTTTACATTATTAATCTTAAGCAGATATATTTTGAGAAGCTCAATGTAAACCTTCTTTAATTTTTAATACTTTCTTGTGTACCCATGAAATTGCTTCATACTTTTCCCATAACTTTATTTAGTTATATATCTGTTTCTTTTAAAGAGCATTCTGGTAAGCTTTACAACCTGAAATGACAGAAGATCAAAGATTTCTATTTTCTTACACGAAATGGCTACATGTTCCATTAGTTCCATGATTTCTACTACCATGTCCGGTATTATTGAATTCTACAATTGTGAAAAAACACATTCTTCTAAAGAAAATACATGACAGAATTTTAAAAGGCTCCGTCCAAACTCTTCAGTTAACCCTTTGTTTGCGAGGTAGTGATTGTTAACAAAACTATTCCTGAAATTGTGGTTCCTAACAGTGATGGCATCTTATCAATGAGGTATTGTTGATGCCTTCACAAGTGTTGATCATAGTGTTAATCATTGAACTCTACAGTGCAAAAAGAGGCCCTTCGGCCCATCGAGTCTGCGCCAAACACAATCCCACCCAGGCCCCACCCCCATATATTACACCCACCAACCCCTCTAACTTACGCATCCCTGGATACTAAGGGGCAATTTCTTAGCATGGCCAATCAACCTAACCCACACATCCTTGGACTGAGGGAGGAAGCCAGAGTATCCGGAAGAAACCCACACAGACACGAGGAGAATGTGCAAACTCCACACAGACAGTGATCCGAGCCAGGAATCGAACCCAGGACCCTGGAGCTGTGAAGCAGCAGTGCTAACCACTGTGCTACCATGCCACCCGTATTGAAGTCTGCCTGAGGTATTTTTTTCCTCTTTTGCTTCTGTAGACAAAAATGTTGTCATGGGCGATCACTAGAATTACTTTTGCAAGCTATCTTTCTCTCCAGCGATGGCCCACACAGATCATTGAAAACCTACAGTGCAGGAGGAGGCCTTTCGGCCCATTGAGTTTAAATTCACTCTCCGACAGAGCATCTTACCCAGGCCTTCTCTTTGTAATTTAGCAGTCAATCAACCCTCAAACATTGACGGATATTTGGCAGTCAGATGTGTAAGTTATGAATTGTACTTTTCAGGTAACCATCTATGAACATATTGTCTTACCTGCAATAGTTAGTTATGGCTGCTGATGTTGTGGAATCCACAGGGCAATGTAAATCATGAAAGTAAGTACAGATGAATGATGGCATTTGGTCCATTCTTCTACATATATGAAAAAAACAATCCCTCCCATTCACAGCATCAAGTTACATCTTAGCTATCTCTCAGCATTCAGAGACCCAGCTTATTCTGGAATCTCTTTTGTGTGAACCATCCTCAAGTGTAAAGGAAGCATTCAGTGCCATCATTTCAAAATACAAAATAATTGCTTGCAGAGTTCGAATTGTTAAAATGTATAACATGCCATTAGCGCCAATTCTAAAAAAACTCCCATGAATATGAGAGCAGATTGAATGGGAAAAGATTATCTTGTCCCTCTGCCCTTTTCCTCCCATTGTTCTTATCTCTTTCTTCGGTCTCGGGATCGAGGACAACTTGTTTCCACTTAAGTCTGTTGGATTTTGAGATGGCTGGTAAGTCCAATGTGTGATCCATAGACTCTGTCACATGTGTGGCCAATGCCCCCATTGCAACGTTTATTAAGCTTGGTTTTGACTGCTTGTTAATTGCTCATTATTCTGTGGCGGATGAATAGCATGTCATAAAATTTCCAGGAAGAGGTATCCATGGGTTTCTCCCTGAATCTCAATTACCTCTGAATTTGAATTTAACATTAATGGTCTGATTACTTAAGCCTGCTGAGTTATCTGCCAGACTTGAAAAGTCATGATCCCAGTTATAGTTACTCATCTCCTTATCCCGACACTATGGTTCCTGGGAAGGACAGTCAAGGATATCATATTCAAAATATTTCCATATTTCATACAAAAAGCACTTGCTTCAGGAGAATTTTAATTAACAAATATGTAAAATAATTTATTGCACCTGGGGATATTACCACCCAGTGTTTGATAATGATGGGTGTGGCTCGGGACAGCAGGCGACTTTGTCTTGCTGCGGGGCCTTCAGTGATGTATCTAATAGGGAACATTCTTGCATTCTATTAGGCACAGCAGGGCTGTGATTTTATTCCAGTTTGAAAGCTATTACTAAAGAACAAGACCCTTGTAAGCCTTACAACTGACTGTGAAATTTGCATTCTCAGATATTAGTATGGTTTTGCACTGTTGGATGACTCTGGAGTGCCTCTTAGACCAGTGCAAAGTCATAAACTGTTTCTAATGAGACCACTTTAGGTTGTGAGTGGAGAGAGTCCATTGGCACCATCACATAAGTCGCCCAGCAGGCAGAAAATCCTGGCCTAAAGATCGCAAACTAGAAAGAATATTGAGACTGAAATAAAATGGTCAAAATTCTCCAAATCTTTCCACTGTAAAATAAGGGTTGATACCGGATCAAAGGTACATTCTCATTTTTCTTTCTTGTATTCAATGTTTGTTTTTAAAAATATTGAATCAACCTGGGAGTAACAATATTTGGTGAGAGCTTATTAATCTGGGGGAAAATATCTGCAGTTCTCGTTCTCTAAACCTAATTAATAATTTGTTTGCTTCATTTATCTCAATATTCATTTCATTGTTTTAAACAACAGAAATAATCAATGCAAAGACTAAGGGGACAAGAGTCAAGTGAAGGTCCTGAACAACTTTATTGAACCCTTTATCAAGGAAAAACAATATTTATCAGAATCTACTCTTGTACTTTAATTAAACTCTATCAAACTCTAAGGCTGGGATTTTATGGCTGCGCTCATCCCGAAACCATAAATACCTCCTGAGTTCAACAGATCTTTCCATGGTCCGAGCCTCTCCCACTTTAATTGGGCAGGATGGTAAAATTCTGGTCCACTAATCTCTTCAGGGGACTTTTCAGTAAACAGTCTTCTATCTTTAAGCAAACAGTCTCAAATCCACACCAGCCATTTACTTCTGACATGGGCTTTTGAGGATTTGTTATACTCTATGCGTCCTTATCACTGTATTTGAATTTTATGTCTGAAAAGACTGGTGATATACCTTCAGTAATTCTGGGACAGGCTGTTCCTCCATCTTTGAGAGTTGGCTGATGTTTCAGAATCTGCAATCATCGATTTGGACTTCTCCTCTCATCTACAGCTGGTCCTGGTCTTCAGGTCATCTCACCAGGGTGGTTTTCTGAATCTGATCAGTCTATATGATGCTTACCATGAGGTACAAGGAGCTGAAAATGCTGCATTGCTCAGCTGCCAGTCTAAGATGCTCTCTAGAGACACTTCGAAGAAGGTGCAGAAGCAGAGAGAACTGGGGCTCTAGGTTGTCCCTTTTATCCTCTTCTTCCCTCTCTACTTGAAGACTCTGTGGCCAGTGTTCATCAGGCAGGGCAAGAAATCTAATTGAGTGAATACTTCCCTTTTTTTGGAAGTAACAGAACATAGTTTTGAACTGTCCATTGCTGTCCTTGTCATGCTATGTCCCTGACTTCCTGATCTGGATGCCACCAAGTCTGCATAGAATTGTTCTAACAAAGCAGGGTCACTGGTGTGTGAACAACAGTTCGTTCTGAAACAATGTGGCCTTTAGCACCTGGCCAGTCCATTCCACATCTGTCTTGTTTCGACAGGAACTTGATTGTCCAAGGCCAGACTGAATGAATACTGTCTGTTCCAGTGCTGTAGTTTGCAAATGGCAGAGTCTGGCTAGGTTTAAACTTGGCTTCCACATTTTGAGTTCTCAACCACGCTCATGAAAAGTATCAATAGTTTTAGGACAATCTTGGACGTCATGGGTCACCTGACCACAAGTAGATTCTTGAAACTATTTTTCAGGGCTTTTTTGAACAATATTTCATTATCTATAGAAATTCTGTTATTCTACAGGAAAAGCATGGCCTAGATGAGTATACTGAATCAACAGAGCATCAGAGATTGGGTTTTCCTGGATGCCAGAGGGCTAGGGTATGAATTATTTTGCTATTTCAACCCAGTTATGATTCTAACCAAATATTGTGCGTGAAGGGCCATTAGTCATGTAGGCAAACACCTTGTTGAATCCCCATTCTACAAAAAAACCATGCAAGGAAGAGGAAATCTGCTTCAATGTTAAAGAAGTATGCATTGCTGTTAAAGAGGGAAGCATATCAATGATTAATGATTTCTGTTTAAAGAGCTTTGATTGAGAATAGCAGGCAGAGGCAATAGATTGTGGCTGCGGCTAGTTGTGATCAATGGTGCTGCAGAAAGCAGGAAGAGAAATATCAGATTCTATATAATCTTGATCAGGATTTCTCTATAGGTATTTGGCTGGCCTGCTGTGTGGTATCATGGGGAAACTATGACTGGTGTAATCTGAGGTAAGGCAGCAGCAGCACTTTGTTTAAAACAGAATTTTGATCTGGGCTTCATTTATTTTGTCATGTTCTGTATTTATCAGATACAACTGTGTTATTCCGTTATGAAGTGAATAATTTTATCAATCATACTGTTTTAGTGACTGGAAGCACAGTAGTGAGAACACTGTAAGTAAATGTACTGCGTGTGCTGGATTTTTGTGTGAATTTGACTTTATTCAGACATTAACAACTGAGTTCCCAGCCCAGTACATATTGCTGCTTTCCTCTCACACCAATGCATTGAGAAATGTGCTACGTTGCTGTTATTTTGCTCATGTGGTGCAAGATAAAAGGTGCAAAACTTCACTGAAGTAACGTAGCATCATATTGGAAAGAAACTCAGAAAGGTGGGAAGGTAGTAAAGCAAATAATATACTGGAACTGGCAAAAGTTGCATAAGCCACCTAGAGAAAACGAGAAGGGTTTCTAATAAAAGATCCATTCTCAAACATGTCACTGCTGAAAACCTTGGAACAGCTTCAAATAGCAAAGGATTGCAGAGAACTGTGGGATTTTCCCAGTGTCATGTGGGAAAAATGATATCAAAGTCGCCGATGGCAATGGCAGCTTTCTCTGCCATATAGTCTCAATGGGCATGATATGGCTCGATGAGCCGAATAATCGAAACAGAAATAGAATTGTTTGAAGCGTAGAAACATCTCTACCATCCTAGTATGGATTTGAATGATGCAAAACAACAGCATCATTGCTGGTGGGAGGGTATAATTACAGGAATCAGCCTGGTAAACCTTCACAGTTCTCCCTCTATAGCAAGGACATCCTTCCTCAGATAAAGACATCAAAACTGCACACAATACTCCAGGTGTGGCCTCACCAACACTCTACACAACTGCAGTAAAACATCCCTATTCCTTCACTCAAATCCTCTCACTATGAAAGTCAACATAATATTCACCTTTTTTACTGCCTGTTGGACCTGCATGCTTACTTACAGGTTAAGGAGTGGAAAACTGGCTAGTATTCCTGTATCTTGGTACTGTTCACTGATCAATGATGAAGATGTATGTTTGTAGTTTTGGAGGGCATTTAGCTCAGTTGAATAGATTGCCAACAGAATAATGCCAATGGAACAGGTTCAATCAATATGCCAAGTCTGAGAGGTTATTGAGGCCTGATTCCTTCCTTATTTCCAGAGTTCTGCCCCTATTTTATTACCAGTTATGTCTCCCCAATGGAGAGAGATACCTATGGTGCTTTGTGGACTATAGTTGACAGGTTAGGCTAAGCTTGTATTTAAATGTGATGTGTACATCGTGATATAAAGACCTACTAACACTGGCTATCAAGATGGCATTTAAATGAGGTATTAGAAAGCAACTAGTTACAGATAAAAATATCTGGAATTAACAGTCTACTGATGGCCACAGAACCATTGTTGATGATCTTTACATGATCTTTAGCGAAGGAAATCTGCCGCCCTCGCCTGGTATGGCCTATATGTGACTCCAGAGCCACAGCAATGTGGTTGACTCTCAACAGCCCTCTGAAATGGCCTAGCAAGCCACTCAGTTGTGGCAATCACTACAAAGTCTCAACAAAGAAATTAAACTGAATGGACCACCTGGCATCGACTTAGGCACCGGAAAAGACAACAGCAAAACAAACATCCCTGTCGATCCTGCAAAGCCCTCTTTACTAACATCTGGGGTTTAGTGCCAAAATTGGGAAAGCTATTTTACGGACTAGTCAAGCAGCAGCCTGACATAGTTATTCTCATGGAATCATACTTACATATAACACCCCAAACACCACCATTACCATCCCTGGATATGTCCTGTCCTATCAGGACAGAGTAAAAAGTCTGACAACACCAGGTTTTAGTCCAACCTATTTATTTGATAATATACTCACAAGCTTTCGGGGTTAGTCCCTTCGTCAGGTGAATGGAGAGTTCTGGCCTGACGAAGGGACTAACCCCGAAAGCTTGTGAGTATATTATCAAATAAATAGGTTGGACTAAAACCTGGTGTTGTCAGACTTTTTACTGTGTTTACGCCAGTCCAACGCCGGCATACCCACATCATGACTACCAGGACAGACCCAGAAGAGGTGGCGACACAGTGGTATACAGTCAGGATGGAGTTACCCTGGAAAGCCTTTAACATCGACTCTGGACCCCATGAAGTTTCATGGCTTCAGGTTAAACTTGGGCAAGACAACCTCTTACTGGTTACCACATACCATCCTCCTTCAGCCAATGAATCAGTATTTCTCCATGTTGAACAACACTGGCAGGAAGGACTGAGGGTGGCAAGGTCACAAATCCCCCACTCTGGGTGGGGTATTTCAATGTCCACTACCAAGAGTGGCTTGGCAGCACTACTAACTGAGCTGGTGGGATCCTAAAGGATTTAACTGCTGAACTAGATCTGCATCAGGTGGTGAAGGAACCAATTAGAGGAAATAACATCCTTGACCTCATCCTTACCAATCTGCCAGCTACAGATGCATCTGACCATGATAATACTGGTAAGCCCTTGTGAAGACGAAGTCCCGCCTTCACATTGAGAATAACCTCCATCGTGTTGTGTGGCACTATCATCACGCTAAATGGGACAGACTTCAAACTAATCTAGCAATGCAAGACTGGACATCCATGAGGCGCTGTGGGCCATCCACAGCAGCGGAATTGTACTCCAGCACAATCTGCAACCTCATGGCCCGGCATATTCCCCACTCATCCATTGCCATCAAGCCAGGGGATCAACCCTGACTCAATGGAGAATTCTGGAAGGCATGCTGGGAACGACACCAGGCATACCTAAAATGAGGTGTCAACCTGGTGAAGTTACAAAACAGGACTACTTGCATGCCAAACAGCAAAAACATGGACAGAGCTAAGTGATCCTCCAACCAACAAGTCAGATCTAAGCTCTGCAGTCCTTCCATATCCAGTTGTGAGTGTTGGTGGACAATTAAACAACTCACTGGAGGAGGAGACTCCGCAAATATCCCCATCCTAAATGATGGAGGAGCCCAACACATCAGTGCAAAACATAAGGCTGAATTTTTTGCAACAATCTTTAACCAAAAGTGCCGAGTGGATGATCCATCTCAGCCTCGTCCAGTGGTCCCCAACATCTCAGATGCCAGGCTCCAGCCCATTCGATTCACTCCATGTGATATCAAGAAATGGTTGGAGGCACTGGAGACTACAAAGTCAATGGGCCCTGATAACATTCCGGCAATAGTACTGAAGGCTTGTGCTCCAGAACTTGCTGCTCCCCTAGCCAAGCTCTTCCAGTACAGTTATGACACTTCACCTACTCAACAATGTGGCAAATTGCCCAGGTATATCCTCTAGATAAAAAGCAGGACAAATCCATCCTGGCCAATTGCTGCCCAATCAGTTACTCTCAATCATCAGTAAAGTGATGGAAGGAGTCATCAACAGCGCTATCAGGCAGCACCTGCTCAGCAATAACCTGCTCAGTGGTGTCCAGTTTGGGTTTCACCAGGGTCACTCAGCTCTGAATCTCATTGCAGCCTTAGTTCAAACATAGACAAAAGAGCTGAATTCCAGAGGTGAGGAGAGCGTGATAGCCCTTGACATCAAGGCTGCATTCAACTGAGTGTGGCATCAAGGAGCCCTAGCAAAACTGGAATCAATGGGTAGTGGGGCAAACTCTCCACCGGTTGGAGTCATATCTGATACTTAGGAAGATGCTGTGGTTGTGGAGGATCAGTCACCTCAGTTCCAGGACATCTCTGCAGGAATCCCTCAGGATAGTGTCCTAGGCCCAATAATCTTCAGCTGCTTCATCAATGACCTTTCTTCCATAATAGGATCAGAAGTGGGGATGTGTGCCAATGATTGCACAGTGTTCAGCACCATTTGTGATTTCTTAGATGCTGAAGCAGTCTATGCTCAAATGTACCAAGACCTGGACAATATCCAGGCTTGGGCTGACAAGTGGCCACTAACATTCACGCCACACAAATGCCAGGCAATGACCATCACCAATAAGAGGCAGTCTAACCATTGTCCCTTGACATTCAATTGTGTTACCATCACTGAGCCCGAGCACCGCCCTCCCCCCACCAACACTCAAAATCCTTGGGATAACCATTGACCAGAAACTCAACTGGACTTACCAAATAAATACAGTAGCTACAAGAGTAGGTCAAAGGTTAGGAATACTGTGGCGAGTAACTCACCTCCTGACACGCCAAAGCCTATCCACGACCTACAAGGCACAAGTCAGGAGTGTGATGGAATACTCTCCACTTGCTAGGATGGGTGCAGCTCCAACAACACTCAAGAAGTTTGATACCATCCAGGACAAAGCATCCCTCTTAATTGGCACCACATCTACAAACATTCAATCCCTCCACCACCGACAGTCGCAGAAGTGTGTACTATCTACAAGATGCACCACAGCAATTCACAAAAGATCCTTAGACAGCACCTTCCAAACCCACGACAACTTCCATCTAGAAGGACAAGGCAGCAGATAAATAGGAGCACCACCACCTGCAAGTTCGCCTCCAAGCCACTCACCATCCTAACTTGGAAATATATTGCTGTTCCTTCCCAGTCGCTGGGTCAAAATCCTGCAATTTCCTTCCTTCCTAACTAGGAAGTTGTGGGTCAACCCATAGCACATGGATTGCAGCAATTCAAGAAGGCAGCTCACCAGCACCTTCTCAAGGGTGGCTACGGATGGGTAACAAATGCTGGCCAGCCAGCAATGCCCGCGTCCCACAAATGAATAAATTTTTCAAAAGGAGATAAGAGAGAGGGAAAAGTTGTGACAGAAATCAAGATCTATCCATATATAATATATATACGCACATATATAAAATATATATAGAGAGAGAGAGAAAGGGCAGTTATGAAGACCTTAATATGCAACAAGAATTTGTTATTCTTATTGTGCATTTGTGACCTTGTAGTTTGCTTTGGGTACCCTTTAGCTACTGTGTCAACCATGTTGCATATATGCAAGGCAGAACCTTAGCTGAGATTGAACTTCCCATACATAAATATAGTTTTGATCTTTATCATAATAACTGACCATTTTGTCCTTCGTGCTGAGGTTGATGACGAGAATCTTCCTCTAAACTGAACTGAAATCCATGTCTCCTAAAAGTGAAAGAGTTAATTTGCTTTGTAAATGACTTAATGAATTTGTTTCTTGTGCAATAAGATGAAGTCTTTCCGTTAATGATTTCGAGTTTTCCACATGCTCTTAAAACTGTCCAAGTGTACATTGGCAGAGTCCACCTGAATGCACTGAACAGTAATCGATGGTTTATTATTTGTAAAGCAACACTTAGTGAATGTATAAAATTATTATGTTTAATTGACATGTGGATTTAAATATGCATAATTAAAGTTGTTTTAAAACACCTGTAGTAGTGAATTCATTGCAGAGGCAAAGTTTTAAAAGGTCAAGTGGCCCGATTGGCCAATAAGGCCAAAGAGTGCGAATCCTGGGCCTGAATGTGGGCTTTCTCGGGCAGGGTTAATCCTGGAGCTGTAGAGGTTGGTAGCACATCCTAGCACGCTATTCATTTAGCTCATTGTTGTTCAAACCTGATGGTCACCAATCACTCAGATATTACAGTGCTTGAGGGTGCTGCCAAAGTTTGAAAGCTAAACAGAGTAAGAGATGGTTTTGGAGGACAAGGAAAATATCACAGATGCTAGAAATTTTGAAATATAAAACAGAAAATACTGGAAGTACTCAGTAGGTCTGGCAGCATCTATTAAAAGAGAAACAGGGTTAATGTTGTGTGTCTAATATGACCCTTCATTAGAACTGTCTCCATCAGATAAACAGGAGCTGTTTGGTGAGCAGAGAAATGTAGATGTAGCATTTTTCAGATGAATAAGGGGGGATACCCATAGAGACTTATAAAATCCTAATAGGACTGGACAGAGTAGATGCAGGAAAGATGTTCCCAATAGTGGGGTATCCAGAACGAGGGGTCTCAGTCTGAGGATATGGGGTAGATCATTTAGGATGGAGCTGAGGAGACATTTCTTCACCCAAAGAATGGTAAGCCCGTGGATGTAGTTGATGCCAAAACATTGACCCCAGAGGCAGCTGGATATAGTGCTTGGGATGAATGGAATCAAAGATTATGGGGAAAAAGCCGGATTAGGCTCCTGAGTTGGATGATCAGCCATGATCGTAATGGCTCAAAGGGCCAAATGGCTTCCTCCTACTCCTATCTTCTACTTTTCTATTTTTTTTATAAAGTTGAGCCTTGCTGGACACCTTTGAGAGGATGGAGAAAAGGCAAGGGAACACCTTAGTTTAAGAGGACTGAAATTTAGGATGTGGACCATTAGATTGATCTCAGCATTGAAGGATCTGACTCACTTGAGCCTTGAAGTTTTATTATAAAACAGTGCTGCATTAGTACTAAAGATGGCATGTGTGCCCCTGAGTGTAAAGTGTGCTTTGACAAGGATGTGATTGTAGAACCATCAGGTCCTCAGCTAAGAATCATACACCCCATGGGTATGCAGCACCACATGGATAAAATTTTTTTAGTTCTCTGGCATTCCCCAAGATCAGACACCACTGACCGCAATCAAATCGCCATTCATTGTCCTTGCTTTTACCAAGATAATGGGTTACTGCCTCTTAAAAGTCAGCATTTGAAACAATTTCTGCAAGTTAACCACTGTTTCTTTGCGGCTTGTTACCTTTCTCATGTCTTTTAAGAAAGGAAGTTAACCACAGAAAGACAGGAATCATCTGCTCCAAATATAGATAAAACACTTGTGTGGAATTCTTGGAATCTTCAATGGGCGTTCATTTTGTAAGCTTATAAGGCAGAAATGTAGTTGAGGAGTTCGTTAGCTTCATAAAATAATATTTCTGTTTTGTATAAATTAACACTTCAGCAGAGAAGATTCTTGCTGCAGGGCCTTCTATAATTGGATGCTAAATTTAGCAACACTATCCAGATCGAGGGCAGAATTTCACATGCAATGTACGCTAGGTGGGTTGAACCAGCGGCAGTCGTAATTCTTGATCCTGCCCAGGATCAGTTGAGAATGGTGATATTACTCTGGCTGGCCAGTTCAGTGGCAGCCAGTGTAACTCACAACCGCGTTGGGCCAGCGGGATCAACAGGTGCCGTGTCCAATGGTAGCCTAGCCTACCACAAAGTTTAAAGCAGCATGCAGGGGGTGGTGAGGCATCACTGCCTGCAGGTTGGGTAACACCAGAAGACGAGGGGAGTTTTGGCAGCCACCAAGCCCATCATTTCAAGGATGACCACCTCAGAGCCTAGTTGAGGCAGTCACAGCTAAGAGGGACATACTGATGTCCATGAATGGAAGGAGGAGGCCATCGCACCTCACCAAGAAAGCATGGACAGTGATGACTGCAGAGATCAGCGAGCATGACCTTGTCCAGCGCAGTTGGACACAGTGCCGGTCAACATTTAATGACCTTCTGCACTCAACACAGGAGACAGACTAATGGTCATTGTTGAGTGTGGGGAAGAGAGAGGAATGGCATCTGTTCATTTTTGCAATGAAGTATGTGGGTTTCGGAGTCTCAGGTCAGACATCTGCCATCCATCTCAAGATGTGGCGATGCCAGTGTTGGACTGGGGTAAACACAATAAGAAGTCTCACAACACCAGGTTAAATTCCAACAGGTTTATTTGGTAGAAAAAGCCACTAGCTTTTGGAACTAGTGGCTTGTCCATCTCAAGGCAGAAGTCAGGAGAGATGAGTCTGATGTTTTGGATCCATCAAAGGGTCAGGTGTCCAAGGGGGTGGGAAAGTTCTTTAGTCTTTCAGTGGTGATCTGAGTTGGGGGATAGCATGCTAAAGTGCTGGAGGTGGACAGTTGAATACTCAGTGGAGCTCTGCACTTACTTGCAGGAGAAATGTAGCCACAGAGAAGGCAGCCCCTGGTGGTGGGTTGCCAAACTTGACCTCCCCACCTGCCATGAGATGATGTACTGAAGCTCAAGTGTGAGTGGGGAGGGAGGTCATCTTGCCATAGTGAGTCTGTCATCTCGGAGGAACGTATGAGCCCAGAGGCTGAATTGTGTCAGGATTTAGGGTGAAAATGATGACTGGTGCCCCATTTCTCAGAACAACTTCAGTTACGTGTCGACATTTCACTGTAACTTTCACTGAAATTAGACATTTCACTGCAACTGAGGCCAGTCGCGATCGGCAGCATATGTTAAATATTAAGGCTGTGTGATATGAGTTATGCCTCTGAATATTTGTTTTTACCCCTTAGATTAGCTGTCCACCAGAGCAGCCAAGAGGCCTATGATATTCTTTCGACACCAAAGCATGACAACTCACAGGATACACATGCAGCAAACCCTCTCTCTGCACGTATCTCTCTCTCTCTGCAGGGAATGCCCAGTGCACCAACAGTCAGGACATTGTTGGAGGCCAGGACCTTACTGAACCTGAGGAAGATGAGGAGCCTCTGGAGTTGCCCGTAAGATGGCAAATGCTGGTGCCCAGTGGGTGTGGAGGGAGACCTGAAAGAGGTCTGGGTGTCGTCTCTCGGGCATCCCCTCGGGATACCCTGAACAAGGGCAGAATCTCCTCCATCTCTGCCAGTCACATCATCCTCTGAGTGTGCGATGAATGAGGAGCGTCCAGCCATGAGTGAACCCTTCCAGACAGAACCTGCTCTGGCCCCACGGCCTAGAGGATGACCACCAATGTTACCTGTGCCAACAAGACATTGAACTGCCTCTCGTGCCACTTAGAGCAAGGGGTGGGTTTGACTAAGGCATAAGACCTGCAAACCTAAACTTGAGCCACACTGAGAACAACCAACGATTTACACAGGGTACTTTTGATTTCCTTGCCCCCCATCATTCCGATAGATTATCCAACTAGATATTATCACTTTGTTATGTGAATATTGTCACCATTAAATTCTTTTTTCTCACAAACCAGCACTGCCCTGTGTGCTTGAATGGTTTCAGCTTCATAATTGGCTGTGGATGGATGCCCCGAGTGTAAATCTATTAGTTAAGCATTTGGGCTCATGGAGGTGTTGGAGATTGAGGTGATGCCCATGGATTCTATGGGATGGCTGCGCATGGCAGCTAACCCATAAAAGTGGTGATTCAGGGCCGGCCTTTTGCCCTTGCTCCCCTGAACGTTTCTGATGACATCCTGTACGTCCGCAGCCTTCTGGCTGCCCTGGATCAGTGTCTTCTTCTGATCCAGGTGTATCAACCACATTGTCCTCCTGGTCTAGATGTTCACTCCTGGGGAAAGCGAGGCTATGAAGAGCATAGCATACAACTATGTATGCTATGCTCTAGGGCGTGGGATAGCTTGATCTTGGTTTTGGACAAAGCTCAGCACAACATTGAGGACCGAAGGCCTGTACTGTTCTATGTTCTAATGTAACTACTTTGAGCGACACTCACTCAAATGGATGCTGCAGGATTCTGGATCATTTCTAAGCATCGGAACCTTATTTTCAGCAGCCCAATGGTCCTACCTACCCTTGTGCATACAGACCTCTGTCCTCAGGTGCCTGAGAGGTGTTACCTTCCATCTCTTCAGCAAATACCCCTTGTCACCAATCAGCCACCCTCTAAGACAGGCTGGAGCAGTGAAGAGCCTTGGTACTGGCAAGTGCCATAGTAGGTAGAGAGCTGTCTGGATACCTTGACGGATCTGCAGAGTCTAGTTCTGTGGTCACAGACCATCTGAATGTTCATTGAGTGGAATCCTTTCCTGTTCATAAATACACCTGTCTGGCTGGCTGACACCTTGATGGGCACATGGGTGCAATCTATGGAGCTCAAGATGCCAGGGAAATCTGCAATGTTGGCAAAGCCTCTGCCCACACAACAGCTGACTTGGTCTGTCCTGAAATGAATGAATGTTCTCACCTGCCTGAGCAGAGCGGCAGTCACCAGCTTGACAGTTATGTGCAGCTGACTGCAAGAGTCCGCAAAGCTCATCTACTGCGCCCTGGAATGGTCCAGAGGCATCAATATTTAGTGCTACAGTGACCTTCAGAGCCACTGGCATTGGGTGTCCACCCATACATTTGAAGACTATTTCTGGGCCAGTCATCTGGCATTGTTCCCTTGAAAATTGTAGCCTACTGCTGCACAAGACCTATGTCATGTCCAGGTAGTTTGAACGCTGCCTCTATGCTCTGGCAGCTGGGTGGTGGTGTCTCCTGTCAAGCCATGTTCCTTGTCCTCCCTGCTGTCTTTAACGATCCAGTGCCTGCATCTCTGCCCAAGGTAATGCCTGAGACCTCCAGCCTGCTCCCTCTTTGTTCTGTCCTCCTCAGAGAGGAGGAGCTTCCTGCTGAGTACACAATACCCATCTGTGGGTATATAGGTGGGGCTGACCCATGCACAAAGGGTGACCGAGGGAATCAAACCTCCAGTGTCAGAGGACAGCAGTGTCCAGACAGCTCCACACTGTGCTGAGCCTAATAAAGAAAACACTGTCTCAAAAATTTCAAAGCTCCAAATCAATTCACTCCCAACTCCGCCTCAGCATTTCCTCCATTCCCGATTTATGACGTCACGGTTGCACTGTGGTTAGCACTGCTGCCTTACGGGACCTGGGTTCAATTCCTGGCTTGGGATGCTGTCTGTGTGGAGTTTGCATGTTCTCCTCATGTCTGCATTGGTTTCCTCCGAGTGCTCCGGTTTCCTCCCAAAATCCAAGGATGTACTGGTTAGGTGCATTGGCCATATTAAATTACCCCTTAGTGTAGTGACTAAAAGGTTAAATACATGGGATTACGGAAATAGGGCCTGGGTGGGATTGTTGTTAGTGCAGGCTCGAAGAGCCAAATGGCCTCCTTCTGCACTGTAGGGATTCTGTGGAATTTTATGGTTATCTTGCCCTTCAATCCAGAAAGTTAAAATCCGGTTTGTTCTCCTGTCCATGCTTCCCGGGCGCAAAGCTTGGAATTGCGCTGGGCATATTAAATTCTTGGGCATCTGGAGTTTAAACTCCCTCAACATGCAGCATAACTATCGGCAGGTGCACTGCCGATCCACACTTGCAGCCACTGACCAAAATATCACATGAGTGCGTGATGACATTGAGATACATGTTCAGTGTCAGAATGTACGACTTAATGCACTTCCGGTTGGACGCACACCCACATGGCAAACATAAAATTGTACCCTTGTTTGTGAAGCATCCTCCAGTGTTATTTCTAGCACCAGATACTAGAATCACAGGTTAACAGAACAAGGTTTAATTATATAGAACCCACAAACTGCAGCAACTCAGCCTTTTGTAAACCACTCCTGCTTCTTCCTCACTTAAACACAGTAACTCATCCTTCATAAAGCAGAATGCTGTTGAGATATGCTGGAGATAAAGTTTATTTATTAGCATCATAATTAGGCTCACATTAACACTTCAATGAAGTTACTGTGAAAATTCCCCAGTTGCCACTCTGGCCCCTGTTCGGGTACACCGAGGGAGAATTTAGCAAGAACAATGCACCTAACCAGCATGTCTCTTGGACTGTGGGAGGGAACCAGAACACCCGGAGGAAACATATGCAGACACAGGGAAAACACGCAGACCCTGCACAGAGAGTAACCCAAGTCAGGAATCAAACCTTAGTCCCTGGCGCTGTGAGATAGCAATGCTAACCATTGTGCGACCATGCCACTATACTCAATGGTTCTGGCAGCAACTGGGGAACAATCTGCACTACTGTCCAACTCCCTTTCAAAACTGTCAGCATCAGCTCTTTCTTCAAAAGAATTCTACATTTGGTCTTTTACAAGCTACTGCCATCTCCCTTTTCACATCAAAAACCTTGAATCTTTTATTGTAGGCCAAATCTGTGTCCATCTTTCCTGTAGCTTCACGTTTGAATCTCTCTGACCAGTTTTCCATTCTTTCCACAGCCGCAAGTGTCATCTTATGTGACTGTGAGAAAGTCAAACTATCCCTCCTCATTCTTCTCAAACTGCAACATGTCACATAGTTGACTATCCTCTTCTAATGTTCCCTCCTCTAATGTTTCCCCTCTGCTGTCCAGCTGGGTGGAACCAGGCAAGAGCAGTTCCATTATCTATCCCATCAAAGACAGAAAATCACATGCAAAGTCTCTTCTCACTCTTCCACTATTATCACTGGATAATCCTTTCGGATTAATTAATTGGTTCCCCTCCTGTTTCTCTTTGACATATTCTCAGAAACTTCATAAATGTCAAATTCTTCATGTTTGCTCTCAACAGCCAGTTTCGTCTCATCACCAGCTCTCTCTCTCTCTCTTCCACTGTCTCCAAATTGTCATCAAGCTTGTACACATACAGTACTATATGAATAGAAATTTCTCTTCCGACTGAATATTAGCAGATTTAAATCCATTGTTTTCAGTTTCCACCATTAACTCTGTTACCTAAACACCAACTCCATCCATTTTGAAACAGACCATTTGTGTCTTTGATGGTGCATTCGATCTTGAGATGACCTTCTGAACATATTCCAAACCAATAAAACTGGCAGTTTATATCTCTGTAACATTGCCTGACTCCGTCCTGTCTCAGTTGATCCTCTGTTGAAACCCTCATTCATGCCTTTATTACTTCTAGACTTTGTTTTTCTAGTTGGCCTCCCATACTCTGTAAACCTGAGCTCATCCAAAACTTTGCTCTTTTTATCCGAATTCACATCGCGTTCAGCTCACCCATCATCATCCCTGTGGTTAATGATCAATATCAGCTTCCAGTCTTGCATCAACTCGATTTTAAAAATTCTGATCCCTGTTTCCAAATCGCTACATTGTCTTAACCTACTTACATCTTGTTACCCCAGCCAGCCCTGCACGCCTTTGTCATCTGTGTTCCTCAATTTTAATTTATTACATCCCTGATTTTAATTGCTCCAGTACTGATGATCACACCTTCAGCTACCAAGGCCCTAATCTTTGGAATTCTCCCCCTAAATCTTTCTGTCTTTTATCTCACTTTCCCCCTTGAAGACTTCTACCTTTTTGACCTCGTTTTTGGTCATTTGTCCTCTGTGACTTGATGTCAAATTCTCTTTGACAATGCTCCTGTGAAATGCCTTGGGACACATTACTATAAAAGGGGAGCTATACAAATATGATTTGTTGTACTGGTGCCAGTAATCTGCTTAGTTGGTCATTTCTTGCAGTGTAAATGGTTGATAGTCATTCCTGCATATAACTGTTAAAGTTAGTTGTCCCTTTTATCACTGCTGAGATTTGCGCTTTCCGCACCTGATGTAACACACTTTGCAATCTTTATAGGTTTTTGCTGTCTTTTAAAAGAATTTAAGAATCATTGCCATTATTTCAGATATGTTCTGATTGCTGGCTTGTGGGGTTGATCTAAAACGCCCGAGTTCCAAGTAAGCAAACTTTTTGTTTTTCTAAAACTATATGCAAGCATGTGTGTAATAAATGAGAATTAATTATTTCCATCAGTACCCGAAGAAACCCCCCAGACCTTTTTGTGTTCTTTAGTTCAGTATCTAATCTGCAAGCTTTTAATGCTCACCGTTGATGGATGCAAATAATGTAAACAAATTGTCCAGCTAATGGAATGTAAAATGTTCTACACAATACTTAACCGTCCCTCAGGATGAAATTGGACTATTAGGAAATTATGGTAGAAAGAGGTACACTCGAGGAGACTGCACCGATGTAAAAAATTACAGGCTCAAACATTACATTTTTGGTTTAAAACACCTGAACTTTTTCTGATTTAAGTATATGGAACATTAAATTGGCAAGTAATGTATATATACTTCTGTTTAAAAGTTTTTTAATGTTTATTTATTAGTCACGTATAAGGCTTAAATTAACACTGCAATGAAGTTACTATGAAATTCCCCTAGCCGTCAAACTCCGACACCTGCTTGGGTCACTGCACCTAACTAGCACACCTTTCAGACTGTGGGAGGAAACTGGAGTACCCAGAGGAAACCCATGCAGACGCAGGGAGAACATGCAAACTCCATACAACCAGTGACCCAAGTCAAGAATTGAATCCAGGTCCCTGGCATTGCAGGACAGCAGCGCTAACCACTGCAGCTAAGATAATTAAGTTACTTTTGTGAGCATTTTTAAAAATTTGATCTCTTAATTGTGTGATAGGGTACAGGTTATGTTGTGTTAATCTCAAATTAAATGCAATGATTTTTGTCCATTACTGTGTTAAATTAAGGTATGTTGAATGCATCTTGTTTAATGTGTGAGTTTACATGTCTTTGTTAACTTAATTGGTGAGGTGGTTAATGTATTGTTCAGAATAATGCAACAGGGTTTGATCCTCATTCCGACTGTGCCAGGCTTTGGCTCTGCTCCTCACTCTGCCTCATAATAAAATCATGGCACAAGCTATAGTTCAGAAACCCTCAAATAAGGATGCCAGCTAGAGAGAGAATAAGCTCTCATTCCAGCACTATTTGTATTTGATAGCTCTGCCATCCATGTTTCTTTCTGGTATATTACATTGTATTAGCATGCTTAAGAACATTTTTTTCAAATAAATAATTTTATAATTGGGTAAATTCTGCTGTATTAATAATTGTACTTGAGACAAAATTAAATGTACTTGGCTTTTGTTTTTGAAGAATCTGATTAAACAATTTTGCCGGATGTTCAGCAACACCTTTAATACCAAAAGAGGACTGTGTCTATCTGGTGCCATCCTCCAAGCATGTATTTTATTCTTCTAATTCCTCTTCCAATAGCTTTTGCTGAAGCACCTTGACAGTTGGATCACAATGGTAGGCACTGCTGGGATTCAGACCTAAAACCACACAAGTTTAGGATAGGTTCATGTAGAATTATAGAGATTTATGAGGCCATTTGGCCTAGGATTTGCCTGCTAGCTGAAGAAGAGTTATATATCCTAATCACACTTTCCAGCTTTTAGTCTGTGGGTTATGATGCTTTAAGTGCACTTCCAATTGCATTTTAAATGAGTTGAGGCATTCTGCCTCCACCATCCTTTCAAGCAGAGTTCTGGACTCTCACTATCCTCTGGGTGAAAACATTCCTCCTGATCTCTCTAATCTTTCTACCAATCACTTTAAATCTGTGCCCCCTTGTTATTAACTTCCCTGCTGAGGGAAACAAGTCTATAATAACTCCAGGAGTGGGCTGTAAAGAAACATTGTTTTATTGCACAAAATAAAACAAAGCAAAACCACAAGCCTGTGGTGAACACAAACAGGTGCTAACTGGCAAAATATAATAATGGACACACTCAGGGGCCTGCTTAATAATGGTCTTGGTATACCTGATGAGGTAATTATAAATCACCAGGGAGCTCATATTCCACAAGTCCTACAGGGACGTCAATCAGTGATTCCCCATGCAACTCCTGGGGGGTTATCATTAAGTCCTTCCTCTTCACTCTCTCTCATCCCTTCATGATTTTAAGTACCTCAATCTTCCCTTGGCGCGTCCCCTGTTCTAAAGAAAATAACCCCAAGCCATTTCTCTCATAACTAAACATTTCCACCTTGGCTGCAGTATCTATTAAATGAAAGCTCTACCCTCTCTACATACATTCAAGCACAGCGCATTAGGTTACAACTAATTGCTTTCTCTTTTATCAGTTCTGGTTGAACTAACTGATGCCTTTTTAATGTACGTCTATTGATATTATCGAATTATAGTCCCATTTACAGGTTTTTAAAGTTCAGGCTTCAAGCCTCCTGACAAATCATTTTAGAAGAGTGCGTATACTTAAAGTCACATTGCCAGTTTTTTTTTCACATGGCCATTATAAGTTGTTGTCAACATGTTGAAAACAAAATAAATTGCTGATGATTTTTGAGTTCTCCTGGATCAAAAGGAAGTTGAGACACTTCCTAAGCACATGGTAATGCTCAGATCATTGCAATATTTTTGTAACCTTTGGGAAAGGAAATTTCTCCCTGCCTGAAAATGTTGACATTTGGTTTTGAACACAAAACCAATCAGCGATCATCTGACGTTTAATGTTCAAATCTGGAATGAGTTTTGCATTGCAGTCAGCAACATTTTGCCATCATTGACATCAAATGTGATCAAATGGCACAAGTCATGTGAAAGCATTGAGTACACTCGAGGTGGCAAGTATGTTTAGCAATTTGCATTGAAAAGTACAAGGAAATTCATTTCTAAAATAATATCTGAATTTATTCAGTTCTTTCGTTTAGCCCAAGCAATCTTTCCATCGTACAGTATATGCTTGAGACCACCTCAAGATTCCCATTAGTTCTTAATTCATTTTAATCTCAGAATCCAAACCTTCCCTCGCTTCTCAACCAACACACAACACCCCCCCCACCCCGATCTCAGGATGTAAACTCTCTCTCCCCTCCCCCCACCCATTGTACCATATTCCCATTGCCATTGCTGCCCCCATAGCAACCAGAAAACCGCAGCAGAGCTGGTCTCAACATCACTTAAGATTCCATCTGGCCCTCTTTGCTGGTTGGAGGGAGAAAGTATGGTGGAGGAGGTGGGTTGCAGCCAAGCACAGAGGGAGGGGGAAGATTGGGAGAAGGGGAGAAAGAGTGGGTGAAAGGAACAGAGGGAGGATAGAGAGCTGTGGCACGATGACACAGGAGTTAGCACTGCTCCGCACAGTGCCAGGCACCTGGGGGTTTGATTATTGGCTTGGGTCACTGTGCAAACTCCACACAGACATTCTCCTCGTGTCTGTGTGGGTTTCCTCCAGGTGCTCTGGTTTCTTCCCAAAGTCCAAAGATGTGCAGGTTAGGAGGATTAGTAGGATGAATATATGGGGTTACTGGGATAGGGCGGGAGGGTAGGCCTGGATGAGATGCTTGGGACATTGATTTAAACCCAATGAATGATTGGCCTCCTTCTGCTTTGAAAAGGATTCTACGAAAGGAAAATAGGAAGAAAGGTAGAGTGTGGGCAGGGGATGGGAAAAGTGGAAGGAGAGAGTGGAAAACGGCACAAGGAGGCCATTGACTGCACCCACGTTATCCTCAAGGCCCTGCTGCAGAATCCATGATGAGTCATCAACAGAAAGGGGTTCCACTCCTTGAATGTGCAATTGGTGTGTGACCATAATGTGGACAATATGCACGTCTGTGCAAAACGCCCAGGCAGCATGTGTGACACAGATTCATTGTCAGGAGCTCTGACATCCCAAAGGCATTTGAGGAGGAGCCCAGGCTTCAGGAATGACTCATGGGTGATGATGCCTGTGCAGAGGCCAGTGACTGAAGTGGAGAACAGCTATAATGAGACCCATGTAGCCACCCGCACAATGGTGAAGAGGTGCATTGGGCTCCTTAAAATGAGACTCTGGTGCCGCTCTGGTGGGGCCCTACAATACAGCCCTCTGATCTCTTCCCACATTGTGTTCATGTGTTGCACCTCACACAAACTAACTCTGCAGGTAGGCAGTTTAGAGGAGGAGGAGGAGGAGGAGGACCTGGGTACACTGTTTAATCAAGTTTTTTGGCAAGCAGGAGGGTGATGACAATTCGCTAAGCACCATTCTGATAATGCCATGGTGCAAACTAGTCTGACTCCTATCCGAGCTCTGCATGCATACTGGCACCTGGGCCCATGTCTGTGTAGTGGGTTTCAGATCCCTTATCCACAGGGCCCTGGGGCAGGTGGGATAGGGGACAGGAGGGAATCACCCATGGATTCTGGGGAACCAATGCCTTCCTCTTCTCAGGGATACAGCAGTGAGGGGCCTCACCAACTGAGATCAGCATGAAGCAAGGCTCTGGCAATCAAAGAGGATTCATACATGAGACAAATTAGTCACAGGTGGGTGGTGAAAGAACATTTGATGATCACAATAGAGGTGTTTAAATAATAAGTTCTAACATAAAAACTTGTGAAATGGAAAATATTAAGTTGCTTAAATATCAATCTAACTAATGCAACTACAACTTCCTAACTTTACTTGCTCACTCGATGGCAGCCCACCCATGCTATCACTGACAGCCTGTATCTTCCCCTTCTCTGGGGAGTCAGGGGCTGCTTGTCAATGGCCGCAGCAAGTGCCCTGAGACTGGGCCACATTCTACAACCATTCAGCTATGATTCTCTGCGACTGGGCGATGTTCTCAAGGGCTGCTGCCATAGTCTGCTATGTCTCAGCACAGTCCCGATGGGTCACCTGCAAGCTCTCGATCTACTCCGCCATGAGCCGCAGAATCTGGAGAAGCCTGTTCAGTCCCTCAGCTGTGGCCCACTGCGACTCAGCCATATCCCTCTGGGATTCCACTTTGGTCTGCTGTGACTCTGCCATTGCTCGGAGCCTGCCTCTCATGGTGAGGATCCCCTGCTCCAGGCTTTTCACTGCAGATGCCTCCCTTGCAGTTTGGTCTGTGAAGCACACAAGACAGGCAATAGCAAAACCACCTGAAGGCTGTTGGGAGGAGTCCCAAAGCTTCGCTATCGGTCCAGTGTGGCCATCAGCCCCTCCTACATGCCTTGGTTCTGTTGCTGTATCTCCAGCAGCTGAGGGAGGACCAGCATGTAGCATGGAGCCAGCTGAGTCCTTGCCTCCGGTGAGCCCCTATATGCCAGATGCCTTGGACATTCCCTCCTCCACTCAATGTACATCAGCAGATGTGTCACGCTCACCAGAGAGTGATCCAGCAGACTCACCACTAACTGGACCCACTGACATGTCAGTATCTGGGATGGTGAGTTGTGAGGTGGAAGCTGATATCAAACAGTGCCACCCTCGGAAGTCCCTTCAGCCATATGCTCCGAGGACTTGTCTGAGCTGTCTGGACCAGGACGGGTGGGAACTGCAGTAGAGGCCTAGAGTTCAGAAGATCCTGGGGCAACTTGTAACCCCCTACCCTTCGTGGTCCATATACCTCCATCCCCATTCCATTCTTGTAGTTGTAAAGATGCCCCTTAAAAGGTTACTATTATATCTGCCTCCACAATATCCCTCCAGCAACAAGTTCCAGGCCCCCACCATCCTGTCTGCAAATAAACATGCCACATACATCTCCTTTAAACCTTGCCCCTTGCACTCAAAACTCATGCTCCTGAGAAGTTGCCTCAAATTGAGTGGAGGATTGACAGGTGCTCACTTCTTGATGGTAGCCCAACCTGTTATCACTGACAGCCTGTATCTCCCCTTCTCTGGAGAGTTCCAGCTCTCACTCCTCAAAGAGCTAAGGACCAGGAGGTCTGGCTCATCACCCGCTGGTGATAGGGTCAGTTTTCTCCCAAAGAGACAGAAGGTGCCATGAAAGAGATGGCAGCACAACTCCTGCAGAGTGTCAGGTGGTGGCCCTTCAAGGCTAAGAACACTGGGGATTTTGCAGGAGGGGAACAGGAAGGAGGTGCTTGAGAATCAGGAGCCAGAAGCATGCAGGATGCTGGGGATGGGAGGAGATTTGAGGGAAGGTGCAAAATGGGGTTTAACACACATCCTTGCTGCTCAGATGAGGTCATTGACCTTTTTCCAGCACTGCTTCCCTGTCTGGGGGGAAACCAATGCCCTGACACTGACCAAAGTGGTAAGCTCCTCCCAGGAGGAATTTTCATCAGTTCCCCTGGGTCCATATCCCCCTGGGGGGCAGCGGGGGTGTGGAAGAAGGTGTCCCACCTCACCTCTGCTGCACCCACTAGCCTACTCAGAACACTCTTAAAGCACCAAGGCACTGATAGTACACTCATTTTGTGTAAGAATACCTACCTGTCCATCCTTGGGTTTTTTATGGAGCTGCCCCTCGTTAGGCCAGACCAGCTGCAGGTATTTTGCTAGAACATTCCAGCAAGTTCCATGCAGTTTGCTTGTTAACTTTTAGGGGAGGGGCAAGTGAGAACTTGCAGGTGTGCTAATGGGATGGGAGGGGGAAAGGGACGGATGAGTGAGAGAGAGAGGTGTTACACAGCCGTCAGAGTCCGGAGCAGATGGGGCCTTGTGTGGGAGTGTCCGTGGTAGGAGTGCAGGGGAATGACTCTGCCTGATATCGGAGGGGGCGAGGAATGATCACTCTGCCTGAGGTCAGTGGGCAGAAAGGAGGGGTCTGCTGCCACTCTTCCTGAGATCAGTGGGGGGGAAGGGTGTAGGGGGCCGTGATCGGTCTTGGTGGTGGGGAGTGGGGGGGAAAAAGGGGGTCAGTAATGTTGTGGGAGTGAGGCAATGTCTATGGAGACTCGGGGGAGGCATTATCCAGCCCGGGAGTGATACGGCAGGAGAGAAACATTCTTTTTTTTCTGCACATGCGCAGTTGGAGGCACCAATCGAAGCTGCAATGTTTTGGGCACATTAAGCCCCGCCCACAGGTTTGTGCAGCGCTATTCAGACTCGCTGATATTTTTGCAGACACAGTGCATAAGGGGGCATCTCAGAATGGATCCAGGAGTTGGATCTGAAACACTCCCAGTTTCAAATCTGCCCAGAACTTAGGCCCTAATTTACCATTGTGATTCTAAGTATAGAATTTGTGTAAAAACTGGAATAAATCATAGTTTTTTCAGCAAAACTTTCAAAATGAATCTTCCAAAGAGGGGCCTACCCTGAATCTTGATAAAAATCAGTTGGCAGCAGCGGGGGGGGGCCTATTCTTGCTGGTGAGGCCAGCAGCGTAGCACTGAGTGGGCCCCTATGCATCCGCTAATCTGTCAGCACTGAGATTGGCTCATGCGCAGTAGCACTGCCAACCTCCCGACCACTGGTTAGCCTGATTGCTAGCCTTTCAGATGTATCTGGGCCAACTTCGAGTGTCAGTCCCCTCTCCGTTCTGTCTCAATCTCCCTCAACGGCCCCCAGGATAGCCCTGATCTCCCTCTCACCCCTGCAGCCCTGACTCTCCCTCATCCCCACAGTCCCGGCACCCCAGCAGGCCGATTTTCCCCCCTCACCACCACCCCACACCCTCCCCCCCCCCCCCCCCCCCCCAACCCTGTTGTCCAACCTGATTGCTGGCCTTCCTCCCTCTGTCACTGATCCCAGCACAGAGTAGCAGCAGGATCCCCACCCCCATCAATCGCTTCCCACTGGCCCTGCCCCCTTGGCACTAACTAATGCCTGGTGGGCATTGCCAAGGTGCCCCTTGGGCATTGTCACTCTCCTTGTGCAGTGCCAGGGGGCCAGGTTGGCACTGCCAAGGTGGCAATGACCAAGGGGCACCCTGTCATTTCCTTTACCCTCTGGGGGGCCTCCAGGGCCCCCCTTCACTCCAGCAGGATCAGGCCACTATTGTAAACCCTGCTGGAGTGAAGCACTCCTGATACGGGGAGGGAGACTCTACCAGGCCCGGAGCTTTCAGTCCCCGGTCTACTAATGAAATGGTAATGAACATTTGCAAAATTTATTCAGCTCCGTGCCAATTTCAGGCGCAGGCCTGAACACGCTGGAAATCTGGCAGCTGCAGATGTGCGGAAGTGATGGCGCCCAGTGGGAAGTCCGCTACACAGACTCCCTCATGTCTCCTGGCCCGCTGCATTGACATGGTGGTTGGGGAAATCGCCCCCCAACATGTTTTCTTGAAAAAAGCCTTTATTTAGAAAAAGGATCAATGGATAGACAACTTGATACCTTTCTATAATGAAAGCAAAATAATGTTGATCCTATAAATTTGTACACTTGTATACAGAACACTGAGAAATCAAAGCACATGTGCAAAAGCACCTCCCGTAGTCAGCAGCTGACTTCCTGGCATGAATAGACTTTGTCCACTCCCCCTACTGGCATGGACCACACTTTGCCTCTTTTATTTTCACTAAGTGGCATAAAATTGTGTCTGAGAGTTCGCCCAAAAATGGGGGTGATTTGCTCTAGTTTTCAGTCATTTGGCATTTAGAATGTTTTTGGTAACCCCATTAACTCTTTTTTATTCCACAAATGCTGCCTGACCTGCTGAGCTATCACCAATATATTCTGTTATTATCTTTGAATTTTGGTTCAACACTTTATCAGGCTGCTTATCTCAAGAAGGATCACCAAAAATATTTTGAAATTCAGCAAGTATTCCACAATTGTAAATGAAATTCTTCCAGCTGCTGGTCTTCTCTCAGCTGTCAAAACAATTAACTGATCTGTGTTGAAAAGCTAAACAACAACCCAAAGTAGGAGAAAGACGGTTTGCTTTGGAAATGGGATTTGTAGATATGGGCAAAGCCATCTTCGGGTTGCATACCACAAGAAAAGACTGGAAGCTGCCGAAACAAAGAACCATCTAACCACCCTTGAACATCATGAGAGAAACGCCTTGAAACAGAAACTGCGAGAGAGAGAGGAAAGTTTCCAGAGACAGCTATCGAATTGCTGCGTGAAAAGTAGGCTACCAAGTATCATCACCTGCAGAACAATAAAACAATGAAAAGGTTAGCCTTCACTTACTTCCAGGATCCGTTCTGTTTGCTGAGTCTACCTGCAGAGTAAAACTACCAACTCTTCAGCTACAAAAACCATCACAGCTGTTAATATGAGCCTCAACTTCAAACTCAGTTTGGGGAAAAGTAGAACCATAAGCAAGAGACCTACAGCAAGACTGATTTAAAATCTCAACTTTAAGTGGCTTTTGATCTTAATCTGCTTTTTAATCTTTATACCTGTATTTTAGCTAATATGTTTGTCACTTTACCAAAATAATTGCAGTAGCAGTTTTATTTCTGTGGGTGGCACAGTGGTTGGTATGTTGCCTCACAGCGCCAGGGACCCAGGTTCAATTCCCGGCTTGGGTCTCTGTCTGTGCCGAGTCTGTATGTTCTCCCCATGTCTGTGTGGGTTTCCACGGGTGGTTCGGTTTCCTCCCACAGTCTGAAAGACATACTAGTTAGGTGCATTGACCATGCTAAATTCTCACTCAAGGTACTTGAGCAGGTGCTGGGGTGTGGTGACTCAGGAATTTTCTCAATTACTTCATCACAGTGTTAATTAGTCCTTCTGACACTAATAAAAAAGACTTAAGTAAGTTTTTTAAAATCTTGTTTAAGACTGAAGTTTGTCTGTTGGGTTCTTTTTAATTGAATCACTCAAATTAAAAAGGGGCTGTCTGCATATATACAAATTCTTAGCTCAGGGACCACTTCAAGAAAACACCTTTATGTGGTCATGACAGGCGTCATATAAATACAAGTTATTGCCATTTGGTGTACTGCCTTTTATAATCAATATTAACAGTACTCATGTGAGAGCATTATCACTGGGCATGTTTAAGATCATGTCAAAATATATTATGTCCTATCCTTTCATATAGTTAAAAGCATTGATAGTATTTCACTGAACCTTTGAGGCTAATTATAATTGCATTCACTTGTGTAAACATAACTCTAGCAGCCTGAAAATGGTGTCTGGTCACTTCCACTCTCAGTTGCAATATTGGATCCTGGGAAATGTGACAGTGAGTCCTTTCTTCTTGTGCGGGAAACTGCACACTCTTTATAGGATACTAGTTTAACTTGTTTATCACATTAAACGCGAGGAAGCACTACATAGCTGCCAGATGGCTCACAAACAATTTCAAATCTGTATAAACACAGCCGTTCCATCTCCTGGTGAGGTTGTAAACTTCTTCCTATATCACTCCCATGTTCTCCGCATCCTAAACACCCCTACTATGCTTTTGTGCAGTCGTTCATGGGGAAATAAGCATTTCTCCTCTGTTCTCTTTCCTGCGACAGCTGTTCAATGGTCCTTTGCAACTAACCCCTTTTTACAGGCAATCTGTGGTTTACAAGCTGCTCTGTTCCTTATATTAAATCTTGCTGTTTTACCCTGCCATTTAAACCATTGTTTTCTGGCAGCAGCCACTCTTCAGCTGTATGCAAGATATTTGACAAGGGGTTACAGGTTTCCACAGCATTTGTTGAGGTTTCCCTATTGCTTGCACAGGTTCTGCTTCTGCTTCAGTTGTGTCAGCCTTGCTGATTAATACCCATATTCTGCCAATCCAGTTAGTTAATCCAGACATTGTAGGTATCAAGAGGCAGCTAAATGTAACACTGGGGTGAATAAGATCAAAGGTTATGGGAAAAAAGCAGGATTAGGTTTTGAGTTGGATGATCAGCCATGATTATAATGAATGGTGGAGTAGGATTGAAGGGTTGATTGGCCTTCTCTTTCTCCTATCTTCTATGTTTCTATGTTTCAGACATGACCTGTTGAAATGGTTGTCCTAATAATGGAAATGTTTAAATGGAAATAGCCCAAAGATGGGATTCAATAATTTTAAGTAATGGGGTTCTGATTATTTTCTTTGTCAGCTTGTTCCATTGATCTTGGGAAGAGCCACCCAAAATGCTTCAATCTTTTAAGCACCGTATACCTTTCAACTCAATAGGTAAACCAAGCTTGTGCATAACCTAGGTGAAATCTTGTTGGTTATGTATCTTAGTTACTAAATGCCTCCTTGCCTGTAGTCACTTCACACTGTTTGTGTACGAGCAGTAACTGATGTGACCCTCGTCCCATTTTTGCTTTTCTTTTAATTGACCCTTGGACACACGTCGGTGGAATTAAGAAGTCCCCACGTTGCCTGGCCTTGTTTGTGCAGCATTAGTTTGCCTTCTCTCACTTCCAGTACATGCAGATCATATTGTGAACTTTCAGTCAAAACTTTTAAAAATTGGAAATAAACAAGCTGTTAAGATGGCGACTGCAAACTACATGACTTTTGGCATTTGGACAGTTTCAAGTCTTTGGCGAATACCTAATTAAATATGGACATACAGTAGTTGAGGATACCTTATCTGTGAATTCACAAACTCTAAAGGATGAGCCATCACCCAAAGCCTAAGGAGTTTCCAGACTGCTTGTCTTCATTTTTCTATGCTGCAAAATAGGTAAAATCAAAACTCAATGACCACTATCAACACCCCATTATATTACAATGGCCTCGCTCATCCAAATTGGACTGGATTGCTCTCAGAAGTGCTAAGCCAATGGTCATGTGATTGAAGCTAGTTTCAGGGACTGTGGGTAGCTACAGGCTCAAATCTGGGATATGCCCTAAAGATGTGCAGGGCACCCCTGGTAAGGATTACTTGACAATTATGCCTTCGTCAATTGGGGAATTGAGTTTAGGAGTCGGGAGATAATGCTGCAGCTGTATAAGACCCTAGTCAGATCCCACTTGGAGTACTGTGCTCAGTTCTGGTCACCTCATTACAGGAAGGATGTGGAAGCCATTGAAGGGGTGCAGAGAAGATTTATAAGGATGTTACCTGGATTGGGTGGCATGCCTTATGAGGATAGGTTGAGAGAGCTCGATCTTTTCTCCTCAGAGAGACGAAGGATGAAACGGGACCTGATAGGGGTGTATAAGATGATGAGAGGTATTGATCAGGTGGATTCTCAGAGGCTTTTCCCCAGGGCTGAAATGGCTGCCACAAGAGGTCACAGGTTTAAGGTGCTGGGGAGTAGGTACAGAGGAGATGTCAGGGGTAAGTTTTTCACTCAGAGGGTGGTGGATGAGTGGAATCGGCTGCCATCGGTGGTGGTGGAGGCAAAATTGTTTGGGTCTTTTAAGAGTCTTCTGGATGAGTACATGGGACTTAATAGGATTGAGGGTTATAGGTAAGCCTAGTAGGTAGAGATAAGATCGGCACAATTTGTGGGCTGAAGGGCCTGTTTGTGCTGTAGATTTTCTATGATCCTATTCTATAATTATCCAGGAAGCTCAAGCTTCCTTTGGGCAATTGTCCTGTATGGGGAACCTTTGAAAACATGATTTAAATCTCAAATTTCACATCATTCCAGAGTACAAATTTGACCCAACGAGTCAACGCAGACTCAGCATCTTGCCTAGACCCAACATTAACTGCCCCTCCAAGGCCAGATCTGACCTAACCTTATCAAAAGCCCAGCCCAAGTCATGCCCCCAAGGTCCAGCTCAACTCCCCAGCGCAAGGTCTGACCTGACCCAACTGTACCCCATTCAAGGCCTGACCAAACCTGATCGAATCACACATAAATCCTGCCCTTTATTACCCCAGGACAAAATGGGCCCATCAAAACTGTTAGCCAGTCTGAAAATCAGACACTGAAACTATCTGCAAGTTGTCAGTCAGTCAAAGTGCTTAACCAGTTTCAAAGTTCAATGAGAACTAACCTCCTACATATTCAACAACGCGAAACCTCCCGTGAACTCTCCACTTTATAAGACCCTCGCTTCAACTCTAAATCATCAAATCTATTCAAGCATTCAGAGGCATGCCACATTGGCAAACAGAAATTGCAAATTAGAGACTGATGTAACTGTAATCTGTCAAAAAACACTGTCTTTATCTGTCAGAGACTGAATGTGTGATGTTGCAGTATTTCAGGGTAAGTGTGTGAGAATAAATAACATTCAGTATTTTAAATTCATGAAAACTTGAAGCTGAATCATTTAGTTGGAATACACCTTCCAAGCATAAGAAAAGACCATCGGTGAGATTCTTCAGCCACGCTTACCCCCAAACCGGAGAATCCTGCCCGAGGTCAAAGAACCTTTGCAGGGTCCGTGCCTTCCGCCTGCTACAATTCACGTGGTAGGTAGGAAGGGAATTCCCCCCATCTCTTTATTATGAAACATATTGAACCATAATTTTTGAGCTCCAGGCTAAAATCTGGAATATACCCTAAAGACGTGCAGGGACCTCTGGTAAGGATTCCTTTGACAATTGTCCAGGAAGCTCAAACTTCCTTTGGGCAATTGTCCTGCACTGGGAACCATTGAAAACATGATTGAAATCGCAAATCCCACACAACGCCACAGAACGATAGAACTCCTACGGTGCAAAAGGAGGCCACTCAGCCCAATGAGGTTACCCAGAGTCAGCATCTTACCCAGATCCTGACATTAAACACCCCTTCCCTAGACCAGATCTGATCTAACCTTCTCCAAAACCCAACCCAAGTCACATCCCCAAGGCCCAGCTCAACTCCCCAACCCAAGGTCTGACCTAATCCAACTGTCCTCCGTCCAAAGCCTGGCCAAACCCAACCCAATCACAACCAAATCCTATCCACTTTCCTTCTCTTTCGCTTGTCTAAGTGACTGGATCTTTGAATTTACCAGCTTCACGGCAGCTAATGCCGTAGAAAGGGAGCAAGGCTTAATTGCTTTCAACTAAGCTGCCCTTGGCAGCAGTCTTTGGGAACCTGTTGCACTACACAGATCTCGCCTGGCTTGATCTGGAAGTTTGGGTGAGATAGGAATAGTTGGATTTCAAGGTAATGAATACTGAGAAGAGTGACATTCCAACTCAGTTGCCACTCCACTGGAGGTTATGGGCTACTGATTATGGGCAGTACGGTAGAAGATACCATGACATTTAGAAAAGGGACAATTAAAACAAATCTTCCCAAAAGTTGGAGGAGATAATGAAAAGTATGATCGGGTGGAAGATTTTGAGGAAACTGCACTCCTGATGCCCTATAAGTATGATGTCCAAAACTGGATCCAATTCTTCCGCTTAGGCCTCACCGGTGATTTCTAAATATTCATCATACATTTTTCTGTTGTGTTGTCTGATTATATGCATAATTCCAAGGATCTTGTATACTTTTTAAATAGCTTTGTCAGCTTATTCTGTACCTTCAAAAACTTGTAACTATGATCACCTCTGTTTCTGCATTCCTTTTAAAATTGTCATTTAGTTTTGTATTGCCTCATCAAAATCCACTTTTCTGCATGAAGTCTTCTATTATCCTCCTCATTGTTTTACCACATTTGCCAATTGAATCTTTCTAATAGAATCTAACTTATTAAATGTATCTTTATTACTGAGAACTTGATCATTCATAAATTGCAAACTATTTTTGTTGCTTATTTCTGTAAGAACTTCCTTATATAAACCGAAGCTTGAAAGTAGCCTTTTACTTTTCCTCAGGATATGTAAAGCGTCCTTCAAATTGGAAAATATATTAAAATTTTCTGTTGCTCAGCTATCTTCATTATTGTTCAACAATATACCTGAATCTACCTTCTTGCTTCAAGTTCTTAAATTCCGTTCTATGAAAATTAGTTGCAAATATCAAATTGTTTATCAGTGCCTTATTGGCTTTATTCTAACAATGCTATGATCACTGTTCACTAGATGTTCCTTCACAACATTAGTTAATTGATAATTGCCTTTTTTTAAATGATGTTACCATCAGAATCAGTCAGCATTTCATGTGTAAAGGATACTTTGTAAGTGAGATTTGGGGTCCTCTACATTGTCTCCATGTTTTAAAGGTATATGTGTAACAATTTTTGTATGAGGCCACCAAACTCAGCTGGGTAGAGTGTAATGTTTAATATTATTGATGGTATGGGTTCAATCCCTATACCAGCTAAGATAACTCTTGTGGCCTGTTTCTTGTACTTCCCCATTTTAATATCATGGCATCATTGAATTATGATTAGTAATCCTTGGACAAGGAGGGCGCTGTAGGCAGAATGCTTCTATTCTATAGACTAAACTGAACAAGAATGGGAATTGCCAAAAATTAATGTGAAAAGCAGTATCGCTCTAATCACATAAAGATAATTTCCTCCGCACCACCTCTCCTCTCTTGATTTTCTGTTTGAAGGAGAGAACATAGAGCCTGCTGTATGGCCTCCCTCATTCCCAGTGCTATTTGATGGTGTGATCCCAAATGTCTCACCTGGCTTCTGTTCACATGAAGTAAAAAAGAATGGATCTACAGATCAGAGTGCATTAAATCATAGAATCCCTACAGAATAGAAGGAGGCCCTTCAGCCTGTCGAGTCTGCACCGACCACAATCCCACCAAGGCCCTATCCCCGTAACCCCACATATTTACTCTGCTAATCCCCCTGCCACTAAGGGGCAATTTATCATGGCCAATCCACTTAGCCTCTTGGACTGTGGGACGAAACCAGGGCACCCGAAGGGAACCCATGCAGACACAGGAGAACATGCAGACTCCACACGGGCAGTGGCTCAAGCTGAGAATTGATACCGGATTCCTGGTGCTGTGAGACAGCAGTGCCAACCACTGTGCTGCTATGCTGCCCACAACCGTGCAGATTGAAAGTGTAGCCCCTTCATATGAAAGCACATTTACATGCTTTGCTAAATGTGAAGTTCCAGAATTAAAAATCTTCTCACTTCTAAATACTTTTAAAAGTATATGGATCCTTTCATATTATATATGCTGAAAATGAGAGTCTCTACATGTCTTATAGAAAACATCAAATTAGGGAACGATATAGATCCACAGAACTATTTATTCCTTTGCAGCGTTCCCTTAATAAATGTCATCATTCAATTGAATTTAATTTATAACTTGGAGCTTTAGAATTATATCTTGAAAAGAATGATGGGAACATTCAGCCAAATATTAAAATAATTGCAGGCTTTTATTAGTCTAATAAAAATGTGTATGTGCACGTTGGGAGTACCACAGAAGAAACCTGTGTAATGAATGTGAAAATAGCTTTTACTCTCAGTGACATGCTTGGTTTCTTGGTGAAATTCTTTATTTCTTTCCATTAATTATTATACATTTTATTTTAAGTGCTGCATTTTTATGAGCTTACAAAGGTTAATATTGGTTTAATACCAAGGCAATGATAAAATAAATTTCAATAAGTGAGTTTAATGCCAAGTTTGAATGGTTAATATGTTTTTTGATACCAGGATGGAAATAAAATAAATTCAAATACGTAAGCTTAAGGCTAAGCTTGAATGGTTTTATTATACATAATTCTCTAATTTGGAAGCGTCCTTCATTTCCAGTCTGGTGACTCATCTGTGCTGCTATGGTTTACTTCAATAAAACTATGGAATGTTTAAGCAAGAATAATAGTAACCAGTTTTCTTAGGCATTTCATCAGTGAACACATCTCACAGACAAGGGACCTTCTTCATCGCTCTGCATTAATGTCACATAATACAGAATTATGTGGGGCTCGCTTTTTAAAATGGTTCTGAAACTGGCTTAGAGCAAGATTATTGAATAAACTTTTTTTTGATAAAGCATTATAAAAACACACAATCCAACTGTATTTGATTTGGAGAGAGTGGAGAATTTCAAGTGGCGATAATTCAACTGTCTAAATTCTACTTCTTATTCACATGGCATCACACAGACATCAGTGCGCAGTGATTAGCTAAGCATCAGGGATACTCCCCCAAACTCTTCAGAGGTCAAAAAGCTAATTAACCTCCGCCTTCATTCTAAAGTGACTGTCAATGGTGGAAACTGGATTCATAAAGGACTTGCGACAACATTCATCTGGCAGCCTTATCTGAACATTTATTTAAATAGTTCAATCAAAGTGATGAGTGAAAACAATGTGGGCTTTTTCTTCTGGTCTCTCAAATCAAATGTCCCATTAAATGAACACTTATATTAAAGGGTTTAAGATAACAAATACAACTAAAAGGTTCTTTATTCTGTGGTTGGAAATTTAGACTTATTCTAAATCTACAGCTATTCTTCATGAAAAATGAATTATCTTAATAGTTTGATTTTTTTAAAATTGCAATTTATACAAATTACATTTCTTCATTGGACATCTTACCAGTCACCGTGTGAGTCTTCCATTGTTATAAAGCAGGCATTTCCTATCATTTCTATATCATGTGTATGATTTCCCACCTCTTGCCTAAACACTGACCAACCTCTTTGTTTGTGACTGTGTTTCATTTTTTATCCCCAGCCCATCAGTTGTTATCGCCACGAGAAGCAGCATTATATTAGCTTGATGCTGGAAAATCCACCAAATCGGTCTCCACCTGTCCTTGTATTTCACTTTGTCTCCTAGTCACAGCTCATACTGAAAACAATTGCTTCCCCTAGTATTATCTCCGCATGCTATCAATCCATCAAAGTGCAAACATGTGTGCCATGTGAATATGCTGGAAGATAACACTTTATCTCTCAATCCACACTGCCTACATTTTTCAGAAAATATGTGCGAAGAAATGCCTAAGCTCTCTTTATTGTTCTGCATACCACAAATTTTCCCCAATTTCTCAAGTGAGGTTCTGTTGCAGTGGCAAAAATGATCCTGGGATTGGATTGTGAGAAAGTATTTCTCACACTTAAGATAGGTAATTGATTGATATATAAGATACATCTAACTCCAGGACTTGGCTGTAAAGGAACAGTGCACTATTTCACAACATAAAGTAAAGCACAAAACATAAGTCTGTGGTGAACACTACAGGTCCCAACTGGGATGAAGGAATAATGGATCCACTCAGTAGTCTGTTTTATAAGGGCTCAGTATATGAGCTCCACTTAGTTAGTTAATTACCAATTCCCAAGAAGCTTGTATTCACTGAGTCCTACAGAGAGGACAATCAGTGATTCCCCATGCAAATCCTAGGGGTTATCACATATATCAAGCAAAACCAAGAAGATTTTGTGGAGCAAACTGGAAGATGAAACTGTTTTCCATTAGTTAAATTGCAGCATTTTTGCAAATATATTCTGCTTTCTTTGTGTGACTTATTAGGGATTAGTTGAATAGTTAACATAGCTCTATTACTAAGGTAAACCTTCAAAAGTGTATAGATGAACAGATAATGCCTTTAGTTGGTGAGGCAGGCTAGACACCCCAGCAGCTTTCTATTGGCTCAGCTAGTCTTAGCCAAGTAATCTTTCAGCTCACAATGAGCATATGAACATGGAGAAAAAGAGGGCCATTCAGCCCCTTAAGCCTGGTTGGCCATTTAATAGGATCACGGCTGATGTGATAGTAACCTGGAATCTGCATCCCTCCATCCTAAATAACTTATCACCCCTTTGCTTACCATCAATGTATCCACTTCTGCCACCGCCTCTCCAGCAAGAGGGTTCCAAAGGCACACAACCGTCTGAGAAAAAAACATCTTTTTAAATGGGCAACCATGTATTTAAGCAGTGACCACCCCAGTTCTAGATTCTCCCATAAGAGGAAATGTTCTCTCCATGTCCACCTTGTCAAGACAACTCAATGAAAATGGCAGAAAATTATCTTACAGAATCATAGATCACATAACAGAATGACACAAAAGTAGGCACACTTCAGCCTATCAAGTATGTGCCAGTGCTTTCAAAGTGTATTTATTTAGTTCTATTCTTAGCATCACTTCTACCCGCACTACCTCCGCACCCCGCCCCCCCCCCTCCCCCCCGCCACCCGCACCCCCCATAAATCCCCACTGCTATCCTGATCTTTCCCTATATATCCCCACCATTTTTCTCCAATTTTCTCATGGGAATCGACACAATAGGTTCAGGTAAAAATTACTCTTAGATTTTATCTTTGTATTAAACTATTAAACTTCATAGGGCTCAGATTTTGCAATCACCATAAAATATGAGGAGATTGCTTTTACATTTGTAAATTCTTTCTTTTATGAAATAGTGCATTATTGTTTGGGGAAAATAAGTCTTAACCAGCAGGTGAAGTGACAACTGATTAATCCAGCATTGTAACATTTAAGGCACAAAATGTGTTAGACTCTGATCTATGTACAAGATAAATAATTGCATCCCACTGATAAGCTGTTTTGAATCTTACTTTGAATTTAAATTGGATCTGTCATTGTGGGAGTGGTTTCAGTTTCACAGTGTACTGCTCAAAGTGATTTTTGGTTTGTCATTGTGGATCCAGATGGAAATGCATAATCTGCATTTATGATGTTGTTAACCCTGTGATGGATAGGAAGTAATGCAGATAATACCAGAGTATTTGGGAAGGGTATAGAACACACACAAAGTAGAATCCATAACCAGCACAGTGGCACAGTGATTAGCAGCTCAGGGACTTGAGTTTGATTCCAGTCTTGGGTGACTGTCTGTGTGGAGTTTGCATGTTCTTCCCATGTCGCCATGGGTTTCCTCCAGATGCTCTGGTTTTCTCCCAGACTCCAAAGATGTGCAGGTTTGGTTTATTGCCCATGCCAAATTGTTCCTTAGTGTCAGGGGGACCAGCACTAGTTATAGTGATAGGCCCTGAGTGGAATTGTTGTTGGTGCAGTTTTGGTGAGCCAAATGGCCTCCTTTTGCAATGTAGGGATTCTATGAAAGCCAATTATATCACAGCTTGGTGCACCTAGACATGGAAATGGAATCAATGACAGGAGTTAATGGGAACCGTAGGACAGGGGTATCTGACTGGCACAACTTAACTAGGAAGATTCAGGCATACTTTTTGCAATATAAACTCCTGATCCATATGAGATGTTAGAAGTGACAAATTGCCACTATGATACTGATTTCACTGTTGAATAGGAACAGAGGAACAGGAGAAGGCTATTTAGCCATCAAACCTATTCTGCTCTGTGGCATAATGCCTTTAGAAAAAATAAATAGGAAAGAATAAGATTTCCATGATGTTAAGTAATGGTGGATAAATTTCCAAAATTAGTAACTGAATTTGGTGAATCATGTCTGAGGAAAGAGTGATTGCTGCACCTATTTCCATTTCTAATATCTGTAGTACAGGAAGCTGGAATTGAGATGGGTCACTTGGGCCTATTGACTGGACAACAGTACCTGACATACTATAAGCAAAACAAGTTTTCTTTTATTCAGTCATGGGACATTTCACAGTAACTTAATTGCAGTGTTAATGTCAGCCTCACTTGTGACTACTAAACTTTAACTTTGACATGGCAATGTTGGGGATGACTAACATGGTAACATTTTGAGTACTGTCTCATATCTCTCAGAAAGTATTAACAGCAAATATGCTTTGGCTGTGATGTTCCCAACTTTGAAATCTGCATCTGGTACCTTTCAGTATCTCTCCCCGAAAACATTTTCTCTAAAAGGGAAAGCTAATTTTAGACAGCAAAGCTGCAGTTAGAAATGATTAATGTCTACATTTTGGATTTTCACAGGGAAAGGCCATTAATTTAAAATGTCCACCAATCAGACAGTGGTGAATAACAGAATTACAATATATTCGCCACCATCAGGGTAAATGATGAATTGATAAAACAGGGGTTGACAGACTTGACAACATTAATAATGGGGAATTCACTGCCTGACTGGAACACTGAACTAAATCTCTGTGGGAGTAGAAAGGTTAGTCAACAGATAGTGTGTAGCTCCAACATTTGTAATGGAAAATTGATGTCCTGAACCACTTTCATAGTGAACATCGCATTTGAACGTCATTTCTGAAATTTAGAATTTGTCAGTGTATTTTTTGTGCTTGGAAGAAATTCATTCATCAATATTGGCTGGGATAATTGGATAACAAGAATTATTTTCCACACTGATACTTTTCTCAGACAGAAACCGTGAAAAGAATCGCACCATTGATGTCACTGGCATTATCCCAGATGCTTTGGATGTAACTGCATCTGGTATATTCTCTCCAGGCAAACCAACTCCCAGTAACAAAACACTAAAACATAAAATATATTAATAATGCAGTATTATCATAGTCTGCATGTTGGAGCAATCCTCAGGGGCCAAGTAGTGCCCCATGCTACTCCCCCTATAGACTTTGTTCCATCTGATTGAGTTCTCTATAAAGTCTCCCTCGCATTGGGAGAAGGTATGAGGGTGACATGACTGCATCCCTGCCGAGGTCAGGATTCATGTTGCTTTCAATTTGCCATGCACTTCCACCTGACCCAATCCAAATCCCTGCTCTACCAGTGACTGTACCCTCTGAGTCCCAGTACTAGGGCCAAAGTATTTAATTCACAGACCACGCCCTTAAGATATATATCTCTACAATGCTCCCTGCTCAGAGAGACCTTCAAACCCCCTGTAAAAGGACCAATGCATGAGTGATATGCTACACTTCTAACATACCCTAAATAGTTTTGTCTTCATTTCATGAACAGCCTCTCACCCGTCCCTGCGATCTTCCCTCCCATGTCCAGTCTGCACTCCATCCTTCCCCCGCCTTCCCTGTTAATCCTGTCTCCCACGTCCAGCCTTTGCAGAGCTTGGTCTGCTGGCATCTGATCTCAATCAAGTTGCTGCTATTTGTGAGCAATCCCCAAGGAAATCAAAAGTCAAAGTCCTGGAAGAAAACTTTGGTTTGGAGGCAGGGTGCATGCCAGGAATTAAATGCCAATAAATGTGAGTTTACATTCTCATTTCTGATTGGCAGGGATCATAATTTGGAGGCAAAACTTAATTCCATAGAACCATAGACCATAGAACCTTACAGTGCAGAAAGAGGCCCTTCGGCCCATCGAGTCTGCACCGACCACCATCCCATCCAGGCCCCACCCGCATATCCCTACATATTTTACCCGCTAATCCCTCCAAACTAAACATCCTAGTACACTACGGGGCAATTTTAGCATGGCCAATCAAACCAACTCACACATCTTTGGACTGTGGGAGGAAACCGGAGCACCCGGAAGAAACCCACACAGACACGAGGAGAATATGCAAACTCCACACAGACAGTGACCCGAGCCAGGAATCAAACGCAGCTCCCTGGAACTGTCAAGCAGCAGTGCTAACTCCAATGCTAATTCCAGTGAGTTGGCCTTTGAATAAGCACCCATGAGCGGCTAACGCGTGCAAAAGGGCTGCCCGACATTGTTCGTCCAGAAACCCCACCAGCTATTAAAGTACAGAGAACAAAACTGCAAAAGTTCTTCCTGTCATTAGGAAACTGACTTTTACTCTCACGACAAATGACATTTCCCCGTCCAGTGAGCCTCCTGCTGTTGGCAGGATCAGAATATTCTGTTGAGTATTAACCAGAAGATGCATGGTCAACTCTCAGAAACTACACCTTTATTTCTTGTGCACAAGGAGAACAAACACAATAGGTCTCACTTTGATATTCTAACCAGATTCTGGAAAACAGTTTCAATTGTAGCATTTCACAGCCAATACACGCCAGTTAAAATACCAATAGCATTACAGTTTGGTGTGCACTTTCAACCAATACAATTCAGCATCTTTTCAATCCTTAGTTTGCATATTTATCACTAAACATGCAGATGTACAGAGCCCTTGTCATTTTAACACACAATGTTCAGTAAACATGCAACTAATGCCTGACTCCAATTCCCACAATTCGAGCTTGGGTTTTTGCAACAATTTGATATCACCATCGTCACTTACTGCAACGAGCCTTTTATTTCCATATTTTGAAATTCTCAAACTGCCACGCCAGAATTTGAACTCAGCTTCCCTGATAATTAATCCACACCTCTAGGTTACACAATACCATTGTGACTTTATAAAGCACCCAAGCAAATAGTCTGATGAAATGTTATTGACCTGAATATGTTAGCTCCCTCTCTCTCTCTCTCTCTCTGTACTGATGCTACTTAACCTGCTGAGTATTACCAGCATTTTCTGTTTTTCTATCAGATTTCGAACATCTGCGGTATTTTGCTGTCAATATAATTTGGGTTAGGACTTCACCTAAGAATGTTTAAAAAAGATGAAGTAAATCATCAGGGGAAATGAATTGTTGAAATTACATCCTAAATTATTTGCCATGTTTCCTTACAAGCCATAATGTAACATGTAATCAATACAATGATTATACATTATGTTTCACACACAGGCTGCTCCTATTGCAGTCAGATACCAAAAGTAATGTCTGTAGACTAATATCTCGAGGAGATAATATTACAAAATCTTCTTGAGACCGTAATCAAAGCTCAAAGCCAACTACAAGGAAATGTTTCCCAACTTTTCAGAGATTAAATGGCGCTGCTGATGAAAACAAGTACCTAATTAAGTGGGCAATAATGGGCCAGTTAAGGAGCTCAATTGTCTGCAAGCCATTCTGCTCTGTACTTAATAGGAGCAAAGGTGGGGAGGTGGTGGAGGCCCTACTCCATGATACCCACCTGATTACATGTTCCCTACCTCCAAACTCACATTGTTAATGTTAGAGTTTATTTATTAGTCATAAGTAGGCTGACATTAACACTGCAAAGAAGTTACTGTGAAAATCCCCTAGTCGCCATACTCCAACACCTGTTTGGGTACACTCAGGGAGAATTTATCATGGCTAATTCACCTAACCTGCACATCTTTAGACTATGGGAGGAAACCAGAGCGCCTGGAGGAAACCCACATAGACACAGGGAGAATGTGCAAACTCCACACAGATAGTGACCCAAGCTGGGAATTGAACCTGGGTCCCTGATGCTGTGAGGCAGCAGTGTCACCTGCAGTCATTAAATTCCACCTAATGAATTAAGAAGTGGATGTAGTTGTAATGTTAGTGTCCTTTTAAGAAGTGTATTTTTTTTAAAATCATATACTCTGCAGTTGTAAACAAACTTTTTCCATTTGTTTTTCTCATTCTGCCAGGCTGTCTATAAGAATCTTTTTATTGCTGCTTAAATGGGGGCTTGTTTATTTTTGCTGAGGTGTTTATGACTCTGCATTGTTAGGAGAAAAACTGGTTGGCAGGTCAGATGATAGGGGATTTTTTTCTTTTTCAGTTTGGAGCTTCAGGTTTGAGTTTTGGTTTTAGAAGAGGCATCAAGCTGAAAGGAGTCTCTCTCTCCCTAGTTTTGGAAATTCTGCTGGTTAGCTGAAAGCAAGGTTTTGAATTTCTGAAGGGGGGAATCAGCTATTGGTGCTTGCGTAGAGTCCCTCATGTTTTGGGAAACTGTTCTGACTTCAAACTATTCTGAGTCTATCCAGAGAACTGCAGACTTCATACAAAGGTCTCAAGTCTAGTATCATGTGAGCATTAGTCTTTGCTGTGTTAAACCTGTTCAAAGACTCTTTTGTCTATGGGATTAGTTTGATTGGAACACATTGGTCATATTTGTTAAGGGTTATACATTATCATGATTGGTTTTTTTTCTTTGTTTGTAATTGATAAAAGTTCTTGCTAATTTTCTTACTATACATGTTCAATGTATTCTTAAATAAACTTTGTTTGATAAAAGCTCTCTCACACGTCTCTTGAATTATACCTGAAGTAAAATATCACAATCTTTTAGTAAGCTGTTGTTTTGAAAATTCTGTTGATTAGCTGAAATCAATATCTTGTTTTCTTAAAGGGTGAAAATCTATTGTTACTGGGGGCTGGGCTAGCATCTCTCTGGTGATTTGGGAAGCTGTTTTGTCTTCAGAATGTATGGAGTGAATCCAGCGAACTGCAGACTTCAACCAAAGGGCTCAATTTCCAGTATCACATGAGCATTAGTCTGTGTTGTGTTAAACCTGTGAAAAGCATCTTCTGTCCATGGGGTTGATTTGATTGGGACATTGTACATATCTTTGTTAAGGATTATACAATTTCATGATTGTTTTTTTCCCTTTGTTTCTAATTGATAAAAGTTCTTGCTAATTTTCTTACTGTACATGTTAAATATATTCTTAAATAAACTTTGTTTGATAAAAGCTCCCTTGCAGGTCATTTGAATTTTACCTGAAGCAAATGTCACATGCTTATCCTAGCTAAATTCAAGATGCAGAATTTACGATCTAAGTGGGATCCATGGAACACCTTGGAGTTCCTGACCTGAACCATAATAGAATGAAGGAGAGAAACAACTACCTGGTAATCAGCAGGAACATTTCCACTCCATGCCACTTGAAATAAAATCATTTACTCATTTATAAAGAATCATTTTATGATTTTCTGGCAGTTTCCCTTGATGTGAAAATGTTTTGTTTAATTCCAATCAAGGTTTTGTTAGGATTACAATTTCAGCCCCTGTCCTAAAATTAAATTCTTGTAATCTTTTCTGTGCTTCCTTTGTTTTTGAAATGTCATTGTGCATATGTGGCAACTTGCCAATTTGTGTGTTACTGTAATTACTTAACTGACTTTACGCAACTGCTATCACATAGAAATTCTAGAATGGTATAAGTACCATGGGGGTGATTCTCCGAGACTGCTGTGCAGCCAGGAAACTCGACAGGAGCCCATTTAAAGGCTTCCTGCTGGGCTCCACTGCCCCCACAACTCTCCAGATTTCCAATGCTGCCAGAAGTCAGCATGGAGCTGTATAGAGTATTCTAATGGGGATTAGTATTCCATTAGAGAGCTAGGGACTAAAATCTCCAGGCCCACTAGCATCTCCCCACATCAAGAGTGTTCACTTCAGCAGGGTTTACAACAGTTCTCCCTTAGCGGGGAGCTGGCAGTCCCAACCCATTGCATTGAAGGAATGCCATCCAGGCCCCCCAGGAAGTTGTGGGTGCGTGGGGTATTCCTTGGGCATTGCTGGCCTGGCAGTGCCAGCCTGGCTCCATGACACTGCCTAAGGGGCAAAGTGACAATATCTTGGCACTGCCTACCTGGCAGTGTGAAGGGATGGGACCTACAGGGGGTGTGGCCTAATGGGGCAAGGCCTCTGAGGGTGTGCTCTGGGGTTGTGATCAGTTGGGGTAGAGGGAACCCGCTCCCACTTTGCACTCAGCCTTGGTGACACAGGGAGGGAGGCCTGTTTTCAGGGCTGACCATCATGGTGTTGGGGGGATGGGGGTCAGGACTGCAAGTGTGGGGGGTGGGGGCGAAGAGATCAGAACTGTGGGGAGAAGAGAATAGGATTGCTGTGGGGTGGGGGGAGGGGGAAGGTGGGGGGGTGGAGAGGCCAAAGTGGGCTGGGTGGAGGGGGTGGGAGGGAGATCATTGAGTTGGGTGAGGGATCAGGACTGCCAATGCTGTGGGGCAGAGATTGAGTAGGCCGGGGTGGGGGTCGAGGCTGACCTGGACTCATCTGGGAGGTGGGGGAGCTAGTATTGGAACATGGCAGGGTCAGAGGTGCAGCGATGTTGGGGTTGCGGGGCTGGCTAGAGATCAAGCTGGCCAGCAATCGGGAGGCTGACAGTGTGGGGCTACCACGCATGTGCCAATCTCGGCACTGGCATATCGGCACATGCTCAGTGGCCCACTCACCGCTATAGTGCCGGCCTTTCCAGCAAGGATAGTCCCTGCCCACTGATTTTTTAGCACAGTGCACAGAGCATGGGAGATTCAGTTTGAAAATCCTGCTGACAAAAATCAACGGGATATACTCTGGTTTTTATGCAAGTTCAACACTTGGAATTTTCTTGGGAGCATCCCACCTTATGTTTTTCTAGGTGTTTCAGAATATTTTTCACAGCAACATTTTACCAGATATGTAATAGTCCTCTGATTCTTGTGTATAGAATGAATTCATTCTATTCATTATCCGATGCCAAAATGGGTAATGTGATCAATGATGAAGGTGCTCACATTCTGAACCCATGGCAACACACTCCTTCTGGCTTCCACATCATTCACAGAACCTGCCAACATTTTATATATTTATACTTCTTATGAATTGGCAGCCGCACACTCAGATTTTCTGTTCTCTATAATGACAGTCCATTACTCCTTGTCTAAGTTATATGCATGCTCAGCAGGACAATTCTGATAGAAAGGGAGTTATGGGAGAGCGGCTATTAATAAAAGCAAGTGAAGTTTTAAGTATCTTATATGCTCTTGAAGGATTGTGTTATACCTGAGGTTCACAGTTGCCTCATTCTTGCTCAAGCCATGCCAAGTACAAGAGAGCAGATTTGTGCATTACACTTGAAGCAAATAGTAGATCCACAATGCTGAAAAATGTTATGATGGATTGAATTATTTTTGTCATACTCGTAGGAGGAGAATGACGTCTATATTCCACACTGAAGCTAATAAAATTGCATGTTACCTAGGCTGACTGAAGTGCATTTTTAATAACATCACTCAAAATAAGTTTACCTGATTTTTGCCACATTGTTTATGGGAGCTTCCTGTGCAGAATTTGGCTGGAATATTTCCTAAATTACGACAGGATGACTGTAATTTTCCTGTCTCACCCACATTGGGGGTGAGGGCCTGGGCCCGGGGGGGGGGGGGGGCTGGTGCCTGGCGGTACAGGTGGGTGAGGGGTGGGCGCTCACCATGCAAAGGTCTGTTGGCCTTGGTGGGATATTCTGGTTTTGGGACGAGCGTGGCTGGAAAATCCCGCCCTATATGTTAAGAGTATTTCATTGAATATGATGTACAATGGGACACTCTGAGGTTGTGAAAGGTTCAATATGACTACAAATATTTCAAGTCTTCAAAGGAAGAGATCCAATGTCTGGACACACGTCTGAATGTGTTTGAAAGGCCTGGAATGGGCTGATAAGGCACCAGAGTTCTTTTCTCGTTTCCAACTTGATTTGACCACTGTCAATAATGAATCGTGAAGCTTTCTTGGACAATCACACAACCAACGAAAACTTGTAAGAAAAATCTGAGACCAAAAGAGTTGTGCTAATCAAGATCAGGAAGAGACAGTTGGAATTTCAAAGGCACATAATAAAAACTAATTATTTAGAAAGTTTTCATTATTCATTTGTGGCGTATGGACGTAGCTGGCTAGTCAGCATTTATTGCCCATCCCTAGTTGCCCAAGGGCAGTTGAGAATTAATCACATTGCTGTGACTCTGGCATCACATGTAGGCCAGACCAGGTAAGGATGGCAGATTTCTTTCTGTAAAGGACATTAGTGAATTAGATTAATTTTTCTAACAATTGATAATGATTTCACAGTCATCTGTAGATTCTTAATTCCAGATATTTTTTATTGGAATTCAAAATCCACCATCTTCTGAGGCAGGATTCAAACCTGGGTCCCCAGAACGTTAGCTGAGGTTCTGGATTAACAGCCTAATGATAATGCCCCTAGCCCACCACCTTCTCTGATGATGAGAAGGATTGATGGTAAAAGGGATTGAGGTATACAATGAATGATCTTTCTACAGACATCTGCAAACTGCATAAATGTGCCACAAACAAAGATGATCCACATCTCCAGAGCAAGATTAATATGGAGGTGCACAGATCCCAATGTCCTCCTAAGACATGGTATGTGATGAGATAAATTGGATTGCATGACATACTAACAAATATTCATACCTTGACTCATTTTGCTCATACACATTATACACCAGCAACATGAGCTCTACTATAGAGCCTAAGTTGCATTACAAAAATCATAGACTTGGTTTGCTTCCGATCAATTAATGAGTGTAACTCAAAAGGCTGTGGAAGGCTATCAATTAACCCAGAAAAAAATTGTCCTGCTGCTCTTCCAAAATAATTATTCATTTGACCTATAGCGAGACATTGAACTTTATTATGCCCAGATACTCCTTCAACATGCTTTACTTTCAGTACAGGCCTTTAACTTTCCTGGATGCCCTTGATACCACAGCCCAGTATAGGATAGATAGATATACTCAAGCTTAAGGTATGACATGTTTTGCTCTCTGTCAAACACAAGAAATGATCCCTTGGGTTTTGCTCAAGAAGATTGCCTCCATAGCAGAATTGCAACGAGCTATCTTAACTGCAGTATCAGGTCAAACAACAGTAACATTCAAGAATCGAACACTACAAAAGGACCTCATTATCAATTTATTGTTGATATCTAAAGAATCTAGCATCAGAGATAGTTGGTTAATGCCCCCCTCTATACCAAATTCCAGTGCTGTATGTTTTTTTAAATTTGTAGGTAAGGAAAACAAAGAGATCAAACTGTTTGCATCCAGTTCTGACAGTATTGTTTTGTGAGAGTAAAGATAGTACAGTCATTGTGACTTTCAAATGAGTATTGGTGAACAAACAGAATAAGGTTAAAATAGATTCAATCTGCATTCTGCTGTCTTTACCATTATTTAACATATTGCCAGAACCTAACACACGTAAAATTTGAATCTGACAAATGGTAGCCATACCAGAAATGGATCACAAAAGACTATTTAAACTAAGTGTGCATAAAATATACACACAAGGTCAGAATCATCTCTGAATGCATGACGCACATACAGAAAATTGGAGTGTTCTGTAGGGAGAGGAAGTACTTCAAATAATCACTCATTTTCCTTTTAATACGAAGTAGCTTATTCCACATTTTATAAGTTTTATCATCAGCATGTCAAAATGGCAGGAGGTTTGTGATTGCCTGTGTGATTTTCTGAAAACCAATTTACATAGCGGCAACGGCAGAAAATTGGCCAACCACAACGCATCAGCAATAATGCTGATTTCACAGTTTCCAGGTAGCTAACAAGCCAAAGAAATGGATAAGGACGCTGAGAGTGTGGGTAATTCAAATGTGGAGTAGACAAAACTGAACAGCAGTTAACAAAATGTTTCCCATGCCCTATTTATGTAGATTCTTGTAATGTCATTCTGGATATAACATGTTCACCCGGAGAAATGAATGATTGAGCGGCAAATGGCCCTCATGGGTTTATATGGAGAGACAGAGAGAATTGATGAACACATAAACGAATTGCTCTCCTGGCTGTGGAAACTATGGGAATGTGTAATTAAGCCCTGCAGAGGATGACTTAACTTGTATAAGATTTCATCCACCCATCCATTGTTTTTGTCTATTCCCTTTAGACTAATAATTGAAGTGTGTGACTCTTTGTGTGTAATGAATAGTTTAATGTGTAGCTGTTACTGTGTGAATGCTCCTTAGTTACGCAGCTTTTTTTGTGCAAGGATTAAGAAAAGCCTTGTGCAAGATCTAACGTTAAAGAATGCCCATTGTTCCACTACTTAAAATTATTCATAAAATCTTCATTTTTTAAATGTAAATCATTGTTGTTACAGTTGTTACGATGACAACTATGAAAAGTCTCCAAAGTAGGGATGGATAAGAGCATTATTATCATAAGCAGGGGGTTTATGCAGATACTCAGAACTCAACTTTTCATTTTTGTTCTTCCAAACTACGAATGGTTTTAATTAAGCCCTTGAAAACCTTAACCAGTAGCAACAGTACGTACCACCTACAAGATGCACTGCAGGAACTCACCAAGGATCCTTAAGCAGCACCTTCCAAACCCCATAATCACCACCATCTAGAAGGACATGGGTCGCAGATACCTGGGAACACCACCACTTCTAAGATCACCTCCAAGTCACTCACCATCCTGGCTTGGAAATATATCATTATTCCTTCACTGTCACTGGGTGAAAATCCTGGAACTCCTTCCCAACAGGACTGTGGGTGTACTATGCCTCAGTGACGGCAGCGATTCAAGAATGCGGCTTACCAGCACCTTCTCAAGGGCACTTAGGCATGAACAATAAATGTTGCTGTAGATAACGATGTCCACTTCCCATAAATGATTTGTTTTAAAATTCTTTGGACTTCCAACACTGGCCTATTTATTATCCATCTATATTCCATCGTCTGCCACCACTCTTTCAGCCACTCTGAAGTCACTGTCTGAAACATAGTCCTTTAGCATAGTCTCTTCAACTTGGCATTTCCCTCACTGCCTTTCAAACCTTGCTCTTTAAGTTTGCTTATTTCCCACCATTAATCCTCTGCTTTCATTTTCCCCTGATGGTCACTAACAATCTATCACTTCGCAAGCTACCCTGAAACATGTATCCACATTTTAATGGCACTACAGATTTGTTAATGCCATGCTTAATCTGAGACAACAGTCGGGATTTATGACCCAACAGGGATCACTCACTAGTCAGAGAAACAATGAGGAAGCCTTGTCAATTCAATGGGGAAAGCCTGACAGTGTTCAGTGCCTATCAAGAAATTAAGTGAATACGGTCGGGCTTTCTGTAGCATTCAGTTGCACAGCTGAGGGTATCGCTCTCCCTGAGAGCTGCCAGCCAGCTTTCTATTGCTTGTCAGCACTGCTGGGAGTGATGATACCCATTGCAAGGTGCTCACCTAAGGCCCAGAGCCAAAGGCAAGTGAGGGTTGGAGACAAGAATTGTGGGATAGAATTCATGGAATAGAGGCTAAAGTGGGATTGGATGGAGGGGTGTCAGAGACCTAGTTACAAAGACAACCCCCATCACAACCTCTACGGAAGGTCACTGGCAAATCTAACCTGGTTTGCTAGGCAACCTTCAGGAGGCACATCAAAGCCGTGTGGCTCCCATTAAACCCCTCAGCCATCATTGAATTGGGATGGACTCTGGGACAATTGGTGTCAATTAGTTGATTGCTGAGTCTAATTGACATCCTGTGCCAAAGACCTTTTTGTCCTATGACTTAATTGGGGGAGATTTGCTGCTGCTGGGAGACTGATGTTGAGCCTTTCCTCTGATTATGTGAGCCAGGCCACCATGGTTCCAAATGTGATGGGCTCCAGTCAAATATATGTGTCAAAGAGGTAGAAAGATGCCAACATTAGCTGTGACAATGCCAGTCGCAGTTGTTTTTAGAAGTTGCAATTCTAAATTTGGAGGTCAGAAAAACTTGGGGAGGAATGGGGCAAGGCTGGATACCTCTAATTTAATGCCAGGAGCATTGCAGGTTAAACAGATGAGTTGAGGGTGATGATTGACACACGGAATTGTGATATTATAGACATCACAGAGACATAGGGCGGAATTTTACCGGCACATCTGTCCAAGTTTCACACAATCCCACGCAAGGCCAACGGAGAATGCCATTCTCCAAGCCAAGCCCGCCCCCGGAATCAGGGCAGTCATGCTGGTAAAATTCTGGCCATGGTTGAGGGAGGGGCAAGATTGGCAACTCAACATTCCAGGATATAGAATCTTCAGGCTAGACAAGGGGAAGGATCAAACAGGAGGAGGCATTGCATTATTAGTTAAGGAGTCAGGTACTGCAGTAAGGAGAGATAATATCTTGGAGGGGGCATCAAATGAAGCACTGTAGGTTGAGTTTGGGAATAAAAAAAGGGGCAGCCACATTGCTAGGTGTTTTTTATAGGACCCCAGATAGTCAGAGGGAAATTGAAGAGCAAGTATGTGTAAAATTCATGGAGGTGTGCAAAAATAATAACAATAGCGTAGTTATAGTCAGTGATTTCAACATTCCCAACATTAACTGGGCTAGACATAGTGACTTGGATGGATAGATTTCTTGAAATGGGTACAGGAGAACTTCTTAAGTCAATAAGCAGAGGATCCGCAAAGGGAAGGAATTGTGTGTGTATGTCGGGGGGGGCGGTATTCAAAAAGGAAATGGGACGATACAAGCCCAGCATGTTCCCTTGAGGGTGATAGGAAGGAGTAACAAGCACAGAGAACTATGGATGACCAGAGATATTCAGGATGTGATGAGAAGGTAAAGAGAAGCTTTTAGCAGGTATAAGAGGAGCAAATTAGCAGAGGCATTAGTGGAGTACAAAAAGTGCAGCATGGTATTTAAGAATGCAATTAGGAAAGCAAAGAGGGGATATGAGAAAGTTCTGGCTTGTAAAAGCTGGGAAAATCCCAGGATATTTTTGAAGACTATCAATGGGAAGAGGATAACCAGAGAGAGAGAGTAGGGCCCATTCGGTCCAAGAGGGCACTCTGTGAGAGGAGACAGAGGACATTGATAGAGTGTTGAGCCACTACTCCATATCTGTCTTTACCCAAGAGAATGAGGATGAAGGTATGGAATTCAGAGAGAGAGACTCCAAGATTCTTAAGCAAATTGATAAAGACAAGGACAAGGTATTAGAGATGTTGGCAGATTTAAAATTGGACGTATCTCCAGGTCCAGATGAATTGTGTCCCAGACTGCTGTGGGAGGCAATGGAGAAAATTGCAGGGGCTCTGACCTTACCCCTGAGCTGCACTCCCCCCCTCCACTGACCACCCCTCCACTGACCACCCCTCCACTGACCACCCCTCCCCAAACCTCCCCCTCTGCCCCCCGAGCAGCACCCCCTCGCCCCTGAGCAGTGACCTATTCCTCCACTCACCGAGTGGCATCCTCTCGCCCCTGAAATTGCAGGGGCTCTGACCTAAATTTTTAATTCCTCTCTGATCACGGAGGGAGGTGCCAGAGGACTGGAGAACAGTTAATGTGGTTCTGCTATTTAAGAAGGGTGGTAGAGATCAGCCAATGGACTACAGATCAGTGAGTCTCATGTCAGTGGTAGGGAAACTATTGGAGAAAATTCTGAAGGTGAGCATTTATCTCCACTTGGAGAGGCAAAGCTTGATCAGGGGTAATCAGCATGGCTTTGTCAGAGGGAGGTTACGCCTGACAAATTTGATTGAGTTTTTTGAGGTGACCAGGTACGCAGGTGAGGCTAGTGCAGTTGATATAGTTTATATGGATTTCAGCAAAGGTTTTAACAAGGTTCCACGTGGTAGACTTATAAAGAAGGCAAATGCACATGGCATGCAGAGTAATTAGAAGTGATTCAAAATTGGCTCAGTTTTAGGAGACTGAGGATGATGTCAGAAGGCTGCTTTCGTGACTGGAAGCCAGTGTCCAGTGGTGTACCATAGGGATCTGTGTTGGTTCCCCTATTATTCATCATTTGCATAAATGACATAGATGACTATGTGTGAGCTGGGATTAGTAAGTTTGCAGATGTCATAAAGATTGACTGGATGGTTAACAATGAGATTGAGTGTCTCGGGTTACAAGAAGATATAGATAGTTTGGGCAAATGGGCAGATGAGTGGCAGATGGAATTTAGCCCTGAAAAGTATGAATAATATACTTTGAAGGGAGCCATTTGACAAGGAAGCACCCAATGAATGGCATGACACCAGAAAGTTCTGTGGAACAAAGATCTCTGAAGACAGAAGGGCACATTAGTTTAGTGGTAAAAAAGGCATATGGTTCAATTGCCTTTATCAATCGAGGCATAGATAACAAAAGCAGGGAAGTCATTCTGGAGCATGATATGAAGGCAAATTGCTTTCTTGTTTTATCCTCAGCTTCTCATCCTCTTCACTTTTTCCATTTGATGTGTATTTTGACCGACACATTACAATGTAGTTAAAGAGAAATGTGCCCAGCTGAAATGAAACATATAATTCGATCATAGGCTAGCAATGCTTTAAAGCTTAGCCACTAAACTAGCATTTAAAGCTTCAAGACCCAAAAGTTTATATTTTCTATGAATAATTAGTGCGGTATATTCCCAAAGAAATAAAAAAAACAAAGCAATCTGTTTCAATTTTAACTCGAATGTATGATATCAAATAATTGATCATAATTTCATTTTATTTAAGGGATAGTGGTGTATGCTTCAGGCTTTCTTGTACGTGAGCATGAATGAATCAACCCTTAAATAAATCCTGTATGTGTTTCATTATTAGAATACTTATTGTTGCTGCAATAGAAATCTATCCTCCAGTGCCAATCTTACCAAATGCATTGAAAAAAGTAGCACTACAAAATTTTGATAGGGTCAACTCATTACTTGTTTGAGCTTTTCTGGAGTATAGCTCCCTCTCTGTACCTGAGAGGAGAACATTTTTTGTCATTGACTCCCAAGTGCTGACCATAGAATCACAGAAACCCTACAGTGCAAAAAGAGACCATCTGGCCCATTCAGTCTGCACTGGCCACAATCCCACCCAGGCCCTACCCCCATATCCCTACACATTTATCTGCTAATCCCTCTAACCGTCTCAGGACACTAAGGGGCAATTTCAGCATGGCCAATCAACCTAACCTTTGGACTGTGGGAGGAAACAACACAGACATGAGGAGAATGTGCAAACTCCACACAGTCAGTGACCCAAGCCGGGAATCGAACCCAAGTCCCTGGAGTTGTGAAGCAGCAGTGCTAACCACTGTGCTACTGTGCCACCTATAGGCTTCTATGTATTGCCCCAAGGTTATGTTTGCCAAGATATTACACTGGTTTGCATTACCTTCTGCAGATCCTGGATAACCAGAAGACTCTCCCAGAAGCCTGGCTGCCACGTGCAGTTTGGAATAGTTGATCTGCTTTCTCTCCTTACAGATGCTACCAAACCTGCTTGGTTTTTCCATCAACTTCTGTTCTTATTTGGGAAGGATTTGCAGGTTAATGATAAACCTGTATGGCCATACTGTGAACACATAGGGGGCAATTTTAAGGCAGTGCTCTCCATTAGTGGGAATCAGTGGCAGAAGCTGGAGAAACTTGGAAAATATGATTCATGCTGACAAGTTTCCGAGTTCCAATCTTCTAGCCCCCTCACTGGTGGAGTACGCGATGAAACACGCGATGGGACCACATGAAGCTCATTTCAAACATTAGCATGTTATTAGCAAGCACTTCTTCTGGAACTTCTCCCCCTCACCAAATAGTCACGGTGTACTGCACCATTTACAACAGCTTCACATAAGCGTGAACCTGGTAAGTTAATCATAGAATCATAGAAACTCTACAGTGCAGAAGGAGGCTATTCAGCCCATCACCAACCACCAACCACAATCCCAACCAGGCCCCACCCCCAGATCCCTCCATATTTACCTCTGATGCCTCTAACCTACACATCTCACAATTGTTTTAGCACGCCAATCAACCTAACCCGCACATCTTTGGACTGTGGGAGGAAACAGGAGCACCCGGAGGAAACCCACGCAGACACGAGGAGAATGTGCAAACTCTACACAGGCAGTGACCCAAGCCGGGAATCGAACCCAGGTCCCTGGAGTTGTGAAGCAACAGTACGAACCACTGTGCTACCGTGCTGCCCTTTCAGCTTTGTGGGGGATTTTGGAAGTGAGCACTCAGGCAGCCATCATCCCCTGTGTATTTACTGCTCAGGGGGCACTAGAGAAGGTGGGGGGAGCACAGATAAATTCAATTAGGGCCAGGGGTGGGGTGGTCAAGAATGACCATGCCAGGGAGAGGGGTCAGTGGGGTTCGCTTGCAGGCCTTACCTTCCCTTCACACATTAAAGGGGTTGTGAAGGCTGGTATGTGGGCAGCACTTCCTGTGTCCTCCTCCCTGGGTTCCTGTCCATATCACAGCTGGGGGAGTGCCCTCAGGCACTTATTGGTAGCTGGCAAGATGGTGGGAGGGTTGAATACAAGAGGCCTGGCACCGGGGCAGGGGGGGCAGTGATTGTGAGGTACTCGGGGTCCCATGACTGGCCAGGCTGTCAGGCCAGAGTGGAGGATTCAGTAGTGGGCTGCATCTCCTCTCACGCAGCCTGAAGGGCCTCGCACTCAGAGGAGGATGACTGCAGTGTGATTGGAACCCATACCCAGGCTGCAGTGTGAGGACATCGGGAGAGGCTATTTGGAAGTCTCAAACCAATTGTCAGGGGTGCTTGTGTGTAATGGTAGATCTCAATGGGCCATGGAAGGCTGCTCAGCTCTGCACTTCTTGTGAACTGTGAGAAACAGGAAGCCCTCTAGAACTGAGCTGGACATGTTAATTTCTATCCTTGCTTGATTCAGCTGTGCCTCATCTGCAACAAGAGGAAAACATTTGGCTGTACAGCCTCCCCTCAGTAGTGTTTATGCTAGGAAATCCTGTGCGGCCAAAAATCATTGCCATTTATCGGAGGCTACCTTTTAACCCTTAGGAAGCGAATATCCCAGGCATTGAGCTGAAATTCTCAGAAAGGTTGCAAAATTGCACTGATAACATTGATGCAAGGTGTCTATTATCCTTGTCTTTACCAGAAGCACAGGCAGTCTTCCTCCTCCCCAGCCAGCTCGAGTGCTCTCTCCTCATAACTCATGAGGGTTCTGAGCTCTGGCATTTCTCCAAGTGGCTTTGCCTGCTCATTCTTGGTGTGATTGAGTTAGTTCTGCAATGCCACAGAGAGGGAGAGTGAAGGCTGGAGCAGTGAGATTGAAATGGTGATGTGGAGTGATGGGCGTGGAGCTTGAGTGAGGGTTGCAGTTTGTAAAGCATCACAGGTACTGGGGGGAACATGGTGATTATGTGAGAGAGAGAAAGGCCTCATGCCTGGTGTTGGCAACCCCCAAGGTGGCTGGGTGAGAGATGGAGTTGGAGGTGCAGGCAATGTGCGAGGGAGTCCAGGGAGAAACAGGGGATGGTTCACTTACTTTGGCTGAACAAAGATCGTTCATCTTCTTCCGACACTGCTGTCCCTTTCTCTGGTCGAGTGCGCGCGCACTGACTGGGGCTGTCACTGCATCCCAGGTGGGGCTGGTGACCCTTCTGGAAGGCCTCCTCCTGGAGCGAGGATACATTGTGTCCCGCCTCTAGCCAACTTCATCCAGCATCTTGATGTGCCGTCCTCCGCAAAATGAGGTGCGGACTTCCTGTCTGCCATCCCCTGCAATTGATTTAGAACAAGTGCTGGGGAGCCATTTATATGGGCCTCTCCTGTGATTGTAGCCATTAAGTTGTGGCAAGGTGGGCAAATCAGAGGGAATGCACTGTGACTGCAGTGTGATTCTTGTGGGCATTAATATTTACACAAACGAGGCATAAGATTCGATCCAAAATCATGCTGGCTAGAATCACTCCACTTTTCATGCTGGAACAAACGCTGTGCCACTTTTTGGTCAGATTGCACCCACCTTCTATGGTTACAAGTTTTCTGGTGGAACGCAAGCCCAGAGCTTCTGGCTCATGGGCAAAGTCACTATAACACTGCACTACAAGACCTCCCTAAAGTATAGCAAAAATGCATTTTTAAAGAAAAGTGCACAGCAGACTGATTTATTGATTAAAGGTGACCCAGATTAATATGATGCTGAGTTTAGAGTAGATTTTTACCTTTGTTACGTGTGCAGTAATCCAGAGGAGTGAAATGTAGAATCCCTACAGCGCAGAAGGAGGCCATTCAGCCCATCAAGTCTGCACCAACAACAATCCCACCCAAACCCTATCCCGTAACCCTACATATTTGCCCTGCTAATCCCCTTAATACTTAGAGGCAATTTAGCATGGCCAATCTACCTAACCTGCACATCTTTGGACTGTGGGAGTAAACCGGAGCAAACCCACGCCAACATATGGCGAATGTGCAAACTCCACACCAACAGTGACCCAAGGCCAGGATTGAACCCAGTTCTCTAGCACTGTGAGGGAGTAGTGCTAACCACTGTGCCACTGTGCCGCCCAGATTGCTCCCCCAGAATGACTTTCATTCCATTTCAATCAGTCCTCTAAATCTCAAATTTAAGGTTCCCAGCTTTGTATTTAGATCGATTTCTTGTTTCTTCCCCTCTTCATCTTTAACCTCCTCCAGGCCTATAAGCACTTACCACCTCTCCCAAACTCTCTGTTCCCACCCCCATCTCTATATCTGACAACCCCTCCCATCTTTCACCTCACAACTGCATTCAAGTTTTCACCCTACCCACTCTGCAATTACCCCCTTAAACCACTTTAGTGCCCTTTCGTCCTTTGTGGTCCTAGAGAACTGACAGTTCTTTTACATGAGTTAATGCATTTTTGTAAGCATAGCCATGTTTACTTTGAACAATGCCAAAGCATTTCAAAGATGCTCTGGGACCATACACAAAGAAGTATCTCAAATCTCCAAAAAGATATCTTGGCTATCGAAATTCGTCTAATCTTAGGGTTAAACTGCACACTTTCAGATACCTTAAAAAAAAATCACATATGTGGAGGTCGCTGTTGATTTGCATGTGCACCTGTCTCTGTGAACCATAGACACGGAATCTAGAACTGGGCACAATCTCCCTTCTCCCATGAAAATGGCAGAGGCCAGGTTCAGAGGTGAGACTTCCTGATTTGGGCCTTTGCTGGCATTTTCTTGCAACTGGAGAGGCTCTCCATCTGTGCAAGAATTCAGCCTGATATTTAACAAAATCATGGAGCCATTTATAAAGAACATTTTTTTGGCACATAATGAAAGTATTCTCTCAATTTTGAAACATTGCTTTATTCTGGGTTTCTCCTGTCTCAAACCAGGTGTGACAGTGTTAGTATTTTACCTCAGGCATTGGCAAGAAAATATCACTCATTCTATGTATTTCTTTGACAGTAATGGAACTGCGAGCATGATCTTACTGCCCATTCATGCCATGCTCCCATGGCAGCGTAGATGGAAAATTTGGCGACAAGCCGAATCCCCGTTCGCTGCAGAGGGACAGGAAAATTCCAGCCTGCAGATATCTTGATATGGGGTTGAGCAGAGTCACCATCATCTCATTGTTTTGTCTCCCATGCCTTCTTTTATCCAGCAACTTAAACTTATTGCTATCTAATAAACATATTGCTAGCTAATACTTAGTGATGGGAAAATTACTCTGTCGAATAGGGCAGTATGGTAGCATAGTGGTTAGTATTGCTGCTTCACAGCTCCAGGCACCTAGATTTGATTCCCGGCTTGGGTCACTATCTGTGTGGAATTTGCACATTCTCCTTGTGTCTGCGTGGGTTTCCTCCAGGTGCTCCGGTTTCCTCCCACAGTCCAACTACATGCAGGTCGGCCATACTAAAATTGTCCCTTGGTGTCCTGAGATGCGTATGTTAGAGGGATTAGCAGATAAATGTGTCAGGATATGAGGGTTGGATTGTGGTCGGTGCAGACTCGATGGGCCGGATGGCCTTTTTCAGCACTGTGGGGATTCTATGAATAGCTTTGCATCATATTTTGAATCTTCAGTCATTTACTTTTAGATTTTACTTAATGTGGTCATGTTGGATCATTTATTCTTTGAATGTAGTTGTGAAAGTTACCTCATAATATCATATGCTTTCTGAAACAGGTACATCTGCCATTGTAAGCTTGGCGTTCAAATCTTTTTTAATTAATAGTTTTATAGCATTTCATTGTTTGCAATGAGCTGCAACTGAAATCATTTCTTTAAGTTGGGGTTAAATGGTCTTTCAGATCTCGTAGCTGATGTCGACCTATTGAATATGCAACTCTTCACGGACTGAAGATTTAATAAATCTCCACACTTCATGTGCTCGTTGGAGAAATCTATAAATGTCTTTTTTGATTCCCATCCAGAGATGTTTTCTGAAATAACTAAGTTACAGTATTTTGCTTTCATTTAAATGTCACAGAACTGAGATGAAAACTAGATTTTAATCTATTAAGCATGTGCATTTGGAGTGTTGTTATGATAGAACTGTGTGATTGTCTCCGGGGGCTCCACTCTTCACAGCACAAGCAGGAATATATTTGCATAACAGGATCCTTTCTACATTTTTTTTTAAAGGCAGCAAAAACTTTATGCGATGAACTGCATAACGCACAGAAAGGTTGCATGCATGTATCAGTGTTGAAGGCCAGCGCTGTGCGACTGTAATAGCATTAGACTTGAAGTTCCCTGTGGCTGTTGTCATTAGTATGAAATTCTGCAATAAAAATTGATTTGGCATACTGCCCTTTCCTTGCATTGTCTTCTAGCTCGATGAGATTTCACTTACTCTCTGGACTATGGGCAGAATTTTATGGCCCTGTCATTGGGGGGGGGGGCGGGGCTGTCAACTGCAGCAAGCTGTTCAGGCGTCCTCTGACATTGACGAGGACAGGAAACTTCTGCTGGCAGGAGGGCCCATAAAATTTCACCCTATGGGTGAAACTGGGGCTAAAGGGATCAAGGGAAATGGGGAGAAGGGGGAATCAGGACTTTGAAACTGATGATCAGCCTTGATTATTATGAATAGTGGAGCAGGCTCGAAGGGCTGAATGACCTCCTCCTGCTTCTAGTTTTTATGTTTCTAGGCTTCTAATTAGAGATTGTCAGTGTTTAGTTTGTCTTTAACTGGTTAGTTATGCATTTAGACCTCATGCTAATTACATTGTTCTCTGGGCAATGACAGTGGGCAGAGTTCTGTCTTGCTCCCAGGGAGATGCTTTGTTATCTGACCCTATTGTCCATGTTTATATCATTATTAATATAATTATCTAATTAACCATTAACCATTTTTATTTAACAAAATAAGATTGAATATAATTTTTCAGATGACTTCAGCTTCTCCAACCTAACCTTGTAGTTAAGATCCCCCATCCTTGAAGCCATTCTGGTAAATCTCCTTCACAACTTCTCAAGAATATTCATATCCTCCCTAAAGTGTGGTGGACAGCCTGGATGTAATGTTATAGTTGTGACCTGACCAGATCTTTAGAAAGATTCAGCATACTTTCCTGCTTTTGTACTCAACATCTCTTTTTATGAAGTGGACCATTCCTTATGCTTTGCTAAGCAGCATCTTAGCCTTCTATCCATCTTCAAAGATCTATGTGCATGCAGTCCAGACATCCCGCTCTTATTGCACATACTTTAGAACTGTACTATAAATCTCTTGTATCAAAATGCATCATGTTACACTTCTCTTTATTAAATTACAACTGCTACCTGTCTGCCCATTCTATCTATTTAGCCTATCTATTTCCTATTACAACTGATTTGTATTTTTTCAATGCCCTGGTCTTTGATGTATATCAAAAATACAAAGGTTCTTGCATGGCAGTTGGGCAATTTAAGGAGAAGGAGTAGGCCATTTGGCCCTTGAACCTGCTCCGCCATTCAATGAGATTGTGGCTGAGCTTTTCATACTCTCAGCTCCAGTTACCTGCCCGCTTACCATAACCCTTAATTTCTTTACTGTTCAAAAGGACCTGGGTGTCCTTGTCCATGACTCACAAAAAGTTGGTTTGCAGATGCAGCAGGTAGTTAAGAAGGCAAATGGAATTTTGTCCTTCATTCCTAGACGAATGGAGTTTAAAAACAGCGAGGTTGTGTTGCAGCTGTATAAAGTGCCAGTGAGGCCACACCAACAAGAAAAACACCCATTTGTCCCCAGTCTTTGCTTACTGTTAGTTAACCAATCCTCTATCCATGCTGATACATAACTCATAATGCTGGGCACCTTTATCTTACTCAGCAGTCTTTTGTGCAGCACCTTGTCAAATGCTTTTGGAAATCCAGATCACCACATCCACCGGTTCCCCGTTGTCCACCACACTCATAATGTCTTCAAAGAATACCACTAAACTAGTTAAACATGATCTGCCTTTCATGAACTCATGCATCCCCAAAAGGATAACTTCTATCCAGATGTCTCGCTATTTCTTCCTTGATGATCCAAACATTTTCCCCACTATGGAAGTTAAGCTAACCAGTTTATAGTTATCGCTTTTTCCCAATGAAGCAGTTGAAGCTATCTCATTGAATGGTTTTAAGGCAAAGATAGATAGATTTTTGAACAGTAAAGGAATTCACAACCCTTTGGGTAAAGAAGTTACTCCTCAAATTAGTCCTAAATCTGCTACTCTTATTTTGAGGCTATGCCCCCTAGTTCTGATTTCATCTGCCAGTGGAAACAACCTCCCTGCTTCTATCTGATACGCAGACACAGAGAGAATGTACAAACTCCACACAGACTGTGACCTGATGTTAGAATTGTACCTGGGTCCCTGACCTGTGAGGCAGCAGTGTTAATCACTGTGCCACCATGGTACCAGTTTCGAGCCTGCATGTCTCTTTTTTCAACACTGTTTTCTGATCTTTTATCGAAGCTGACACAGACCCCCCTATTCCACTAGCCTCAGTTTTGTTCATAGACCTTTTATGTAGTACTGTGTCAAATGTTTTCTTAAAATCTATCCAGACAATATCTATTGCATTTCCTTCATCAAATGTTTCTGTTCCTTTATCAAAAAATTCAATTAGATTGGTCAAGCACAACCTGTCTTTGCTGATTTGACTTTCTTTAATTCATTCAAATTTTTCCAAACATCTGTTGACTTTCCCTGATTATGGATTCCAAAACCTTCCCCAGCACTCTTTAAGCTGACCTGCCTGTATTATTTAGGAATGTCCTTACACCTGTCTTAAACTCAGAGTGTTATTCTATATTCAGTACCCTCATCCAAGTCATTGACATAGAGGCCGGAATTTTACCGGCACGCCAGCCTTGTTTCTGTAGGTGGGCAAGGCTTGGAGAATGGCATTCTACGTCGGCCTCGGCAGGATCATATGAAATTCGGGTGGATGTGCCGGTAATATTCCATCCAGATAGCCCTAACAATAATTGTTGTGACACACCTTGCCAATCCAAAAATGGCTCCTTATCGCTACTCTCTGCTTCCTGTTCACTAACAAATCCTCTCCTGATATGTACACTATGAACTCTTAATCTGCACAGTAACATCTGATGTGACACTTTATCAAATGCCTTTTGCAGATCCTAGTACACCACATTTGCAGTAATATCATATATACAGGCACTTCTTTGTCCACATTAGGTGTTGCATCCTCAAAGAACTCCGATAAATTGGTGAAACACAATTTCTCTTTCACAAAACCGTAATTACTCAGTTTGAATACATTAAAGTTTTCAAAGAGCTCAGCTATAATCTCCTTAATAATAGATTCTAGCATTAATCTCACTTTTTGGAAGCTGTGGAATACACTAGCAGTGTCATAATACCCTTTTTACATCTTGACTTGAAACAAATGAATTTTAATGTTGCCCCCTCAAGGATATCCTCTTTCCAAGTCTACAATTTCTTCCCTAATCAGCAAAACTACACCACCTCCCTTTTTCCTTTTCCTATCTTGTCTGAACATTTCATATCATTGAATATTAGGTGACCAATCCTCACCAACTTTAATCCACATTCCAGTTATTGCCATTATCCCACATGGCGATTTGTGCTCGTATCTTACTCATCTTCTTCTCCATGGTTTGTGCACTTACATGCATGCTTTCAAAAACTTACTTTGTATTCCTTGATGTGGAGATGCCAGTGTTAGACTGGGATGGGCACAGTAAAAAGTCTCACAACACCAGGTAAAAGTCCGACAGGTTTATTTGGAATCACAAGCTTTTGGAGGGCTGTTCCTCGCGATTCCAAATAAATCTGTTGGCCTTTAATCTGGTGTTGTGAGACTTCTTATTGCATTCCTTGCAGCCTGTCTTGGTATGATTCAATCTGATATAGTGTGACTTCCTCCTCTACTAATATTCAACATGTTTATTGTGTATCTTACTCCTCATGCTAGTGCCCATCATTCTGCCAATTTAGCTTATAACCTCCTCAACTACACTTGTGAACTTCCCCATGAAGAAATTGGTCCCTGCCATGTTTAGGTGCAACTTGCCCCTTTTGAATATGTGCTTCCTGCCCTAGAACTGGTCCCAATGCCCCAAGAATCTGAAGCATCCCCTCCTGTACCATGCTTCAAGCTATGCACTGATTTTCCTTAACTTCCCATTTCTACACTCACTAGCACATGGTGCTGGAAGCAATTCTAGAAATTATTACATTCTCTCGGAGAATTGTTAGCCTTTAGAGTTTTTGCCCACAGAGCAGTAAATGCTGGGACATTGCCGAACTCAGCCTTGAATATATTCAGATATTTAACTAACAAGAAAGTCAAGGGTTATGAGGAGTGAGCAGAAAGGTTGTATACAGGCTACAATTAGATTAACCATAATTTCATTGACTGGGAGAAGCAAGTTGATGGGCCAAATGGCCTAGACTTGCTCCTATTAATAAGGTCCTACTTTTTATGTTCCTCCCAAGATCCTGAAAATTTCAATATTTGTCTTTTATATTGGTACTGACATGTATCACAACTTCTGACTTACTCTCCTATCCCTGCAGAATTTTCTTCACCCTCTCTATGATGTCTTTAATTCTGGCACCAAGGACGCAACGTGCCATATGAGATTCATAATAAGGTCACAGGGATGTCTGTCTGTTCCCCTAACTATAGAATCTCCCAAGAGAACTGAATGTCTATTCTTTAGTGTTCCCTTCTGTGCAGTCACTTCCCAATTGGTGACTGCAGTCCTTCAAAATGTTATCACTCCCAGCATATTTAATACTGTGTACCTGTTTGAGAGTGGTATATACCCTACAGATACCTGCACACCTTACCTCTTTCTACTTTTACAGATGACCACCCATTTACTATCCTGAATACTTCCAGTTTGTGTGGGGTGGCCACCTCCTGGAACATACACTGCAGGAAATTCGTCATCCTTGATGCTCCCCAAGTTGAAAAATCCCAAGCTTGCGTCCTAGTGGCTGAAGATACTCCTACACCTGTGGTCCTTCAAGACACGTGGGCGGAACTTTTCTGTCCCGCCCACTACAGGAATTGTAGCCGGCAGGATATGGACCATGCAAAGGTCACGATTGACCTCGAATGGGATTTGCTAACCTTGGGGTGAATGTGGCCAGAAAATCCTGCCCACAAATTGTCTTGATGCTCCCATATGAATCAAGTCTCAGATATCCATCCACGATTTAAAGGAAATGGCCTCTATTGCCTCTTTTAGAATCTAGTTATTGCCTTATTTAAATTATCCATTTTAATTAATGCCGCTAGGCCTGATCAGTGTTAGTATTTTTATTAATTCAATTCCTGTTATACATGCATTGATGGATTTTTTTAATTTCCTGGCTTCAATTTGAATGAATGCCCTAGTTAGAAAGCAAGAAGAAACACTCACATGCTGGTTAAATGCATTGGCCGTGTTAAATTCTCCCTCGATGAACTTGAACAGGCACCGGAGTGGAGCAGCTAGGGGATTTTCATAGAACTTCATTGCAATGTTAATGCAAACCTCATTGTGACTAATAAATAAACTTAAATTTAAATCATTTACCTCCTTTCCTACACTTTCTTTTTGTTGAATGCCCTCAGGTGCCTGATCCATTCCAGCTGTTCTCCTGCCGATTGATCTTGCTATGTTCTCGCATTTGGTGTTGTTCTGCCCCTGCTCCTTATTCCTCCTGTTGCCTCACTATTCCCTCACTCTTGGTATTGTGCCAATGCTTTTTACCTCCCCTGCTGGTCTCACTGTGCACCCGCTTGCAAATAAATATCACAACCTGAAAATAGAGGGATAGAGAAAATCAATTTCCTAATGTTAAAGAAACATTGATGAAGCACAGGGCCACAAAAGAAATCAGTTTACTTGGCCTCAGGACCATAATACAATGATCATCTAAACATTTTGCTGGAGTATTTTGGATTGGAGAGCAGTCTAAATGGCTAAGCCAAAGTATAGCTGGCAACTGCAGCATAAAGAGGGCTAGGATGTAGATGGTGAAGGAATGGGCTCAGCTTCTGATCTAGCACAGACAGCAGCAGATCTGATTGTCATATCCACTTGACTTTCCGTTGGAGTTACCTCTTGTCCTGTTTCCTATCTGTAATATTCTTCTCTGGCAATCCCTTCCAAAGATGAGGTGAAAAATATCCTACAATGTCATGTGGATGTTATTATCTGGTATTGGTCACATGATGGCCAATGCATCGGAAATGGCATTTCCACAAAAAAAAATTAAGCTAAGATAGACACTGCACAAATATTAGCTTGTATATATCATTGATGCAGTTCAGCAGGCTAAGCCAAACATATTGTGAAGATAACTTACATTTATTGCTCTCTGCAGAATAGCATTTTATCTATGTTGAATATTTTTCTCGTTGTCATGATAAACATTGTTCATTCATCTCACATGTGTATCTCTTGTCTCTTTTTCTTAATACAAATTTACCTTCCAAATCAGTTAGCTATCTAAAGTGAGTTCTTCAACACCTGCTGGTGGCTGTGGGAGAAACTGCCAGTGTTTTTTTTCGCAATAAGTTCATTGCAGCATTAATGTAAGCCCACTTGTGACACTAATAAATAAACTTAAAACTTAAATTCACTACATCTGGTAATTTTCACTTGGGTTTCAGTGGTTTGGGGACATGAATGTTCACACAGAAGGTGTGACACCTGCAGCAAATTGTGATGATGCATTTGCCTTCAATATTCAGTTTGCAATTATATAATGCCTCACTATTGTATAGTACAAAGTGAACTTGTAGCCTTGAATGTCATGTTCTGTTGATGTGTAATCCTTTGACAGGCATTGGTCATTCATGTTATTTGTGAATGACGATATAGTATAAAAGTAACCCATTTTCATTGTGTTCACCTTCTACCATCACTGCAGTTTAACATTGCTCCAAAATGTGACTTCCAAAGCGTGGAAGCTGAGTCCCTTATCGAAAGCTGCCAATTTCTCAACAGCACCAAAAGCTGATGTAGATCAGAGGGCAAAATATGGCAGAATAATCCAATTGTCTGAATATTTGATGATAGAAATTAGCAGAGCTAAAAAAAAGCTTAACATGTATAGAGTCTGCAATGTGAAATTGGTTGTGATTTTCCTGGCCCATTGCACTGTCAGAGAAGGCTGTGAGGCTGCTTACACTATGCAAATACTAATTTGTATCTCTTTACTGAGACTGGGACTCAATTGTTTGGGCTTGTTAAAGTCTCTGCCACCACCAGTGGAAGCCCACAGCAGTAGGGATCACGTATGGCCTCACTGGTGGGACCAGAGGCCTCTTAAGGCCCCTAAAGGTCAGGCTCAGGTACAGGTGGAGGTGCCCTTTGCATAATGCCAGCCTGGCATTCTGGCACTTCTCACCGGTCACCCTGGTACTGCTTACTGGGCACCCTGGCATTACCAGTTTGGCACACTGGAAGTGCCCAGTGGACACCAGGCAGTGCCCCAGGGAGGACAGGGTCTCTGGGGCTGGGCCTGACACAGGCGAGCCAGACCAGAGGGAGGACGTAGGATGGTGGGGAATGGAGGGAACCCAAAATTGGAGTTTGGGACTGCTGTTTGGGCCAGTGTTAAAAGACCAGCCATTGGGTTGAAAAGAGGGGGATTGGGGGTCAGCCATGGGAGGGGGAGGAACAGGAGGTGGGATCAGAGGCTGGCCATGGGGGTTGGTGGGGAATTGGAGGCTGGCCGTGAAGGACTGGGGCACCGGGGAGTTGGCTATCGGGAGGGTGGGGCCAGTGATTGGGATGCCGGCAATGTTGGTGGGGAATGCACTTGTCAACCAATCTCCCAGTACACTGGGTGATCGGCGCATGTGCACTAGCGACCTCTACAGTCCAATGTTGCCTCTCTGGTGTGATTAGACCCCTCACTCTCCACTCACAGTGCAAATTCCCTGATGGACTCAGTGAAGCACAGAGTGCCGTAAGTTTGTTCCATTAAGCTCACCCAAAAAACAGGTGGGAAAAATTTCCATATTCCCATCCATTGGGCACTTCGTTTTTTTGGGAAAATCACCCCATTATATGATTAATGTGCCGGGATGTGATAACAACCTGCACAATCAGTATAGGCTGTCATAAGAATTTTATAGAAACAAGAAATATTTTGAAACCAGTCAAATATGAACCAGAGATTTGTGATGTTTTCGATTGGTTCCTATTTGATGTGGTTAGGTTGTCTGTAAAGTGTTCAGCATGCGGCTAGACTACTGATTGTAACAGATACTTCATAAGAATGTTTTTGCATTTCTATATGAAAGAATTTTTTCCCACATCATTGTAGCAGTAAAAATATTAAATTCCTGTTTGGGATAAATCCGTCTGAATATGAGCACATAATAACCTTCTCCCTTATCCATGAGAAACACATCAGTCCCCCAATCTATGGAAACATTTCTGCACAAACCTGGTTAGAATTTTATCAGCTTCGACAGTAACTAATGCAGCAATGCAGTTAGTATTCAAGTGGACTCCCCTTCCATGTCCTGATATTATTCTCCAGCATCCTTTGAGAAAGCACATTCCTTGATTTGAAAGAGGGAGAAGATTGCAGTGGTTTGTGCCTGCTTTCTGTGCCCTTTGCTTTCCAAAAATTCCACAGTTTGCACCAGAAGCATACCTGGGCCTTTGCATGGAATGGAGGTGGGAAAGATCATCCCCAATCTTCCTATCCCATTTTTTTCCCTGATGGCCTCCCCAGGCAATGATACGTCCAAATAAGCTATTGGTGGAACTCGAATTGGGGTTCCTTCAAATCATAAGAACATAAGAAATAGGAGCAGGAGTAGGCCATCTAGCCCTTCAAGCCTGCCCCGCCATTCAATAAGATCATGGCTGATCTGTCGTGGCTCAGTTCCACATTCCCGCCCTCTCCCCATAACCCTTAATCCCCTCGCTTATCAAAAACCCATCAACCCGTGTCTTAAAAATATTTAGCGAGGCAGCCTCCACTACCTCAACGGGCAGAGAATTCCAGAGATTCACCACCCTTTGAGTGAAGAAGCTCCTCCTCAACTCCGTTCTAAACCGTCCCCCCTTTATCTTGAGGCTGTGCCCCCTAGTCCTACTGTCCTTTCTGAGTGGGAAGAGTCTCTCCACCTCTATCCTATCCATCCCATTCATCATCTTATATGTCTCAATGAGATCTCCCCTCATTCTTCTAAACTCTAACAAGTACAAGCCTAGTTTATTCAGCCTCTCCTCATAGCTCAACCCCCTCAACTCCGGTATCAGTCTAGTAAACCTCCTCTGCACTCCCTCCAAGGCCAAAATATCCTTGCGTAAGTGTGGCGACCAAAACTGCACACAGTACTCCAGCTGCGGCCTCACCAATGCCCTATACAGCCGCAGCAAGACCTCCCTACTTTTATATTCAATCCCCCTCGCGATGAAGGCCAACATCCCATTCGCCTTCCTGACCACCTGCTGCACTTGCAGGCTGGGTTTTTGCGACTCATGCACAAGGACCCCGAGGTCCCTCTGCACCGTCGCCTGCTGCAGTTTTTTGCCACGTAAGTAATAGTCCTTCTTAAAAAAAAAATCAGTCGGGTGAGAGTTTACAGCCTTGCTTGGGTGAGACTGGAAATTCCGCCTGAGGTCAACAGAGATTTCTGTTGCCGGACCCTTGTCTGCGCCGATTCTGCGATGGGCGAGGTGGTAAGATTCCGGCCAACGGGTCTAAAAACACCAGTCAGCAAAACAAAAAGAGGAAGTATTATCTGCTGCCCTACAAGTGTTAGTGTTAGTGACTTCTCCTGATTTCTAATAGTGTGCTGCTAACCAATTCAAACCTATTCATCACTTCCTCACCTGTTCCAGAGATGTAAACAAGCTGTGTTAATGACTGGACCCGTACAATTCTCGCGTGTTGAGTGTTGGCTGACCTAATGCATTCCCCATCCATTGGTTTCGAAAGAAGAGTTGCACTGAACTCCAAACATTAACTTGGTTTCTCTCTTCGGAGATGCTGTTGGACCTGCTGAGTTTTCCCAGCACTTTATGTGTTTATTTCTCAGCCAGTGCACCTGTAGAATCCAGGAGATGGGGAGCGGGAGAAACATCGGGCGGGATTTTCCGACTGTGCTCGCTCTGAAACTGAAAAATCCCGTCTGCCCCTCGCCCCCCACAATTCCCATGGCAGGCGGGGTGGAAAAATTCGCCCCATAAGGTTACATTTGAATTATTTTAGCATTCTTCGAATTGCATTATTTGTCCTCCATTAGAACACTCTCCAGCTGACAACTTCCTCAAGCATTTAATGGGCAAAATGATACAATAAGGAGAACTCTTGCACAGTATTTTGTGGCTGTCTGCTTTGATATAGTCGCGAGGATTGGTTACTTCAATTTACAGGGTCAACGCATCAACTATAACCCATTTTTAATTTGGCCCAGCAAGTTCTAAGAGTACCTCCGGTGCATGGCTGTGTGTCATCTTGTCTTCAAGTAGTTGGGTTGGGTCAGCTGATACTAAGGCACTCTCTGGTCTGTAAAACACCACAGATTCATGGTGGCAAAAATCTTAGATACTGAGTACCAGATCATGTGTGGAATTAAATTGCCCCAAAACGGGAAATTCCTGCTCGAACTCAACAGACTTTTGAACGGTCCGCCAAATTTTCTGTCTCGCTTGCTATGATCCTTGCAGTGGGCGAAATGGGAGAATTACGGCCGTGAGGACAGGAGAGGAAAATCCTTTTCATCAAAAGGAGAAACCAGCTTTATTTGAAAAGAGACTTCACAAGGGAAACATCAAATTCAAATGGTGAAATAATGGATCATAAAATTAGGGGAATGCAATTGAATTGATGGAGAAGGATTTTATAAAGCGATCAGTTACATGGTGATTCATGGCTGTCTGCTTAGATATAATGGTTGATCGGAAGAGGAAACTCTTTATAACTTTGGATATCAACCAGCTCTTTTAACCGAGGAGTGAGGCAAAATTGTTTTGATACTGCCTCGTTGTGCTCCTAGTCTATTTCAATATATAAATTAAGGAAATGTGCTACAGAAGTTATGAAGCTCATCATTGTTCTGCAATTTTCCTTACGATAACAAATGTGGTAACATTCCCAAACATGCTGTTCCATACATTGTAAACACTAAACAGCATAAATAGAGAAGTTATCTGAGCACTGCGCATTATTATGTGAAGCTCATGATTCAATTCAGCTGTACAAATAAACTAAAGCAGTCTGCTACTTCTTATCAAGGGTTAATTTGCTATTTCATGCATTAAATAGATAAAGATTAATTGAATTTTGCTTATCAGGTATGCCGGGTAGGTATTATCGTCCCAGAAAAGCAGACAATTCTACACAATGTGAATTACCTTTCATATTTGTTACAATGTGTGGCATAGCCCTGAATGCTATTTATTTCCATGGCAACATATCGTCTTTAAAGTGCTGTCTGGTAAAACGCTAGCTGCTGTACAATTGTGTAAGGAATTAATCCAAAAGGAAAATGTTTTTTTCACAATTGCTTTTCCATTACCTTCTGTGTGGTGTGATGCAGTTTCACATTTTAAGGGGTATATATAATATGGGCTTGAAATCTATATGAAAGGTTTTTGGATGATTTTTTTTATCATAGTTCTCATCTAAAAGATTGATATTTTGTATTCTGTATTGATTATTTTATTCCAGATAAATAGTCACCATAAAATCCAGTTTATTGGCAATTCTGGTGAATAAGTTCTATTTGAGACATTCAGAGGAGATGGATGGTGGGGAAAAGATTGAAATGAGTGATGAGATGTACCTTTCTCAAAGGCCACAGGTTGCAGAAACCCTCAACATAAAAGAAAATTATTTATTAATTCATATCAGAGGTAAACTTACATTAACACTGCAATGCAGTTACTATGAAAATCCCCTAGTCACCAAACTCCAGCACCTGTTCGGGTACACTGAGGGAGAATGTAGCATGGCCAATCCACTAAAGCAGCAGGTCTTTTGGACTGTGGGAGGAAACCGGAGCACTCAGAGGAAGCCACACAGACAGAGGGAGAATGTGCAGACTCCACACAGACAGTGATCCAAGCCAAGAATTGAACTCATGTCCCTGGCACTGTGAGGCAGCATTGGTAACCACTGTGCCACTGTGCAGCCTTGTTGCAAGTTCTTGAAATAAAAACAGAAAATGCTGGAAATATTCAGCCGATCAGGCAGCATCTGTGGAAAGAAGCAGTGTTAACAACAGTTCAGGCTGATGACCTTTCGCCAGAACTCTCTGGAGTGATGCCATATCAATAATTTTTCAAATAAATGAGGGCAAATTTACATTTCTGTTTTGCTTAAAGCTAGCAGCACAAAAAATGAGAGAACATTGACACAGTTAATTTATCTTAAAATCAGCTAATGTACATAGATGTGTGCACTGGTTCTTTCCTTTTTATATCGCTCTGGCGAGCTGTTCCAGAACCTTCTCAGGAGTTGGCTGCAGCCATGAGGCTGCAAACTTCTACGTAACTTTTACCAGTAAATAAATGTATGGTTGATTTTCCCTTAAATGGTGAAGGAGAATTATTACATTGGTGATGAGGGTAAGACTGATCCTTGCACTATGAGTATACAGTTTCCGTCGCAGTTGAATGAGGTTGAAAGAAAGAAGAGTAATTACAAAAATGCCCCTATTTGGATGGATGGATCCTTTTGAAGCCTCCGTGCAGGACTGGGCAGAATAAACAGAACGTTTGGGCAATTACTTTCAGGCCAGTGGAATGGGAGGGGTAGACAAAGACAGTCTACCTGAGTGGGTGTGAGGCGCAGGCTTACAATTTGATTCACAGCCTCATGACACAAAGCATACCTGACTCTAAGTCTTTCAGTGAGATTGTTGAATTGGGAGCAGTGAAGCAGGACAGGAACTCTGCCACAATTAAAACAAGATTTGGAAGAGGGAAACAATCGGCAAAGGTTTAAGCAAAATGTTACCATTGTGGGGCTAACCACTGCCCTAAATCCTGCAGGTTTAAAGAGGCTGAATGTTTTGTTTTCAGTCACAGGAAATGTCATTTGAGGCATCAGTGCAAAAGCAAATCAAATCTACACAGTAGCCAGTTAAGTGGAGTGTCACAAGTATATACTGCAGAAGAAGCTCGCGCCAATGATTTACTCCCTGCTTAATGCGAAAGCGGGCAAGATAGCCCCTATTTCTGACATGTTCCTGGCAGGTGGATGTAGACACCAGGGCGTTTGTTATTGTGATAGGACAACATATATTTCAGAAGGACCACAGCCATTTTTGAATTCATTAACTTACAAAGTAAAAGTAAAGTTGCCATAGTCCCAGGTGACCATAGGCTGCTCTCCCCTTTGAGGGGGAGAGCTGACTAATGGTGATTTAACCTGAGGATCAGCGCACCGCAGGTGAGGGGCAAGTTTGAGAATAACCTCAGCTGGTGCGGGAACTGAATCCATGCTTGTTGGCATCGCTCTCCTCATGAACCAACTGCTCAGCCAATTGATAGAAATCAGCCCCCATTTTACTGCAGCAAAGTTAATAACTTACATTGGAGAAGATTTGTGGGAAGGAAGACTACTCGATCTAATGAATAAATATGAGAACATCTTTGGTGATGAGTCAGGCAAGATAAAAAGCCTGCAGATGAAGATCGATGTGAATACAAAGGCGACCCTTTATTTTCTTTTAGGGCAAGGATGCCTGCGAGAAAAGGTGGATGCTGAATTAAAAAGATTGGATGAACTTCAGTTTGCGGAATGGACACCATCTATAGTCTCCGTATTGAAGTCAGACAACACGTCTGCATTTGGGAGGACTTCTTATTAGCAGTAAACCATGTTGTCAATGTTTTCCCACCCCTAGAATACCTGAAATCATAGGCTGGAGTTTTCTGGCCATTCACGCCAACATGATTTTGTGGTCCTGCTGCAGTGAATCGAGATTTGGCTGAGCGCCTCACTTGCCGCGGCAGCAGAATATGAATGGTCGGAAAATTGTGTCTGATAATGGGACAACCTTTTTGAGTGCTGAATTTCAGAACTTCACTGCCTCCAGTTGTATCAAACACATTCGGACTGTGCCTTACCTCCTAGCATCCAACGTTCAAGCTGAATGAGCTGTCCAAACCTTTAGGTCTAGCCGGAAGAAGCAGGCTGGGTTAGGAGATTAGAATCTCATGGTTCTCCTAGGCTATAGGACTGTACCACCTGAAACAATGGGAGTCCTGCCAGCACTGTTAATGAACCATAATGTCAGAACAAGACTGAGCCTCATGTTAAATAGACCAACTTGAAAAGTTGTGCAGTGTGAGTTCTGTTATTTTGTGTCCTTCCTTTAAAACATGAGAGATATGAATTATATATAGAGTGTATGAGAGTCTCATCTATCTCCTGATAAACATAACTTTGTGTATGACTGCATACATTTGAAAAACTCATGGATGTTGAATTAGAAAATGACTTTCATTGTGAACTAATGCTATTTGCATGTGGTGTCAGAGATTATAAGAACATGATTGAGGGAACATTGTTGCTTTGTCAGCATTGTGCACTTCAGAAATTCGTAAATCAAATGATGTTTTAAGATGTATTGTCCAGAACTGAAACTCTAATCAATTGAGTTTGCATTGCATTGCTTTGCAAAAATAAGCTGATAGATACTTCTATACTGTAGGGTTTCCATGATTTTATAGTTCATTAAAGTTAATGTTTCAATTTGTGTGTTAAAATGATGACTGAGAAGCAAAATTATTGTTTATCAAAATGCTGAATCAACATCACAGGATTTGTTGAGTATTATTCTTTTATTGTTGCAAGTCCATGTTGGTCCAAATGCTGACAGCCAGCAAAAGGGAAAAGGGCCAGAAATTGTGCATGTCAGCAATCTTCAAAGGGCTTCAGCCGAAAGCCAAAGGCAGCATGGTGGCACAATGGTTAGCACTGCTGTCTCATGAAGCCAGGGACTGGGTTCAATTCCCAGCTTGGGTCGCTGTCTGTGTCGACTTGACATGTTCTCCCCGTGACTGCGTGGGTTTCTTCCTGGTGCTCCGGTTTCCTCCCACAGTCCAAAAGATGTGCTGGTTAGGTGCACTGGCCATGCTAAAATCCTCCCTCAGTGTACCCAAATAGACACCGGAGTGTGACGACTCAGGGATTTTCACAGTAACTTCATTTCAGTGTTAATGTAAGTCTACTTGTGACACTAATAAATAAACAAAACAAAACCTTGCAGGTGTGAGGCGGTCAGTGTGGCTTGGAGGAAAGAATTACTGCTTAGCTCTTCCTGTAGATGACAATTATTTAAAATATATATTTTTAGCCTCTCCAAAGATGTAGGCGAGAAGTGGAGAATGTGGAAAATTCCCTGAAGTTAATGAACAATGAATGAGGATGTCACCAAGTGATCACAAAGTGCAGCAGCCAAACTCCTTGCTTGGTGCATGGTAAAGCTGAAGAGTTGCTTGACATTTCAGGTTGGCACTCAAGCGCACTTGAAGATAGGGGAGATAATGCTCCAGTCATGCTGCGCCTGGTGTATATCAAGCTAATCCAGGATAAAGGACCTAAAAGAAGGCCTTGTGCCCAGCACCAAACAGTTTGTAATCATCCTGGTTCTATGCTATTTGGGGCAAACCGGATCTGACCCAGAAAGGGTGTGAGGCCGATTAGTGTATTTAAAGTAGCATTTAAATATGCTTAACCCCATCCAATTTGGATTCTCCGAGCTCTCAGGATCGTCTGACTCACAGGTGTGGCTAGAATCTGGCAAGAATCACTGCAGGCATGATGGCCATGCTAGGGGGGGAAGGGGGCTGGGCGGGTGCAGTGATCGGTGGTTGTGGAGGCCATTGAGGCTCCCAAGGTGGTCAGGGACATCGCTGGACATTGTTCATCCAGCAGTGTCCACGTGGCACTGGCACTGCCATATTGGCACTGCTCGTGTACCAGCGTAGTTCCAAGGGGTGGGCCCTGAGTGAAGGGGGCACTATGACAAAGGGCTATGAAGTGGGGTGCTATGACAAGGGCTATGATGGAGGTGCTATGAAGGGGATCATGAATGGATGGGGCATGAAAGGTGGACTTATTAAAGAGTGAGGCATGAAGGGGGGAGTATTTCTGGTGCTCTGAAGGAGGAGCCATTGAGAGGACTCTAATGCCCTGATGCCAGTGATCCATGTTGGAGAGGGGGTAGAGAAACATGCTGCCAAAGGCAGAATGGTTCTGATTTTTTTTGGGGTAGGAAGGGGGTGTTTCATTTCACTGTGAGATCGGGGTGCCCTTTCAAAATGGTGCTCTATTGCTTTGCAACTGGGCTATTGGAAAGGACGTGTTTATGCTTTGTCACTTCCATTACTGGCCACTTGCCTCTCTCCCAAAGAATGATTGAATGTGGGGCGATTGCGTTCTGGCCCATGTTGGACAGACTAGCGCAGATTGCTCCTGTTTGGGAAATTTCTGCCAGAATTCCTGCAAGGTAGTAGCTCGAGGAGGCCCACTCAAGGAGGATTCACGCAGCCTTGGACCATAAATGGAAGATGTTGGCAGATTTTAGGGACACCTTCCAATTTAACAACACCCGTTAATAGTCAGCAGATAGATTGCCGAAATGTACAAACCAGAAAATGTCCAATTATTATTATTTTCATTGGCTTATGAAAAGCATTTGCATCGCATGGTGAGGTCATCTGGGACAACCGGGCATTATCTCTAAATCAGAAACAGACAGAGTGTTCCAAACTTCCGCCACTCATTTTGGAAAAAAAGTTAGAAACACTTCTTCCATAATGAATAGCGGAAGTGTGGAACACTCTCCCACAAAACACAATAGATCAGTTAAAATCTATCGATCCCAGATTGATATTATGAGTGGGATTTCCTAGCTCTGTTTTGCCACAGGTGCAAAGCCCATTATGGCCACAAATGTTCCCGAGTGGGCCAGAATGAGATTTGCACCAGGCAGCAGGACCGCTGTTGGTCTCCAGCAGTCTAGACGATCATGCCAAGATAGGCCCCAGGTAGGCCGGCACTGGCAGTACCAGGTTGGCACTGCCAATGGGTGCAGCCTGAGGGCAGGGCCCCTAGGGAACCCTATGGGGGGATGCCCATAATTTGAGGTGGGAATTGAATTGACGATGGTGGGGGGTGAGTTGTGTCTCCATAGTCTTATGGGTGGGGTGGAGTAGTATGCCTGTTTGGCAGGAGTGGGGATGAGGTGACTGCAATGGCTCAATGCCAGTGATGATGGCAAGGGGGTGGGGGGGGGGGGGGGGGGGTGGTGGTCAGGGGGGTCGAGTCACCCTGATGCCAGTGATGATGGGAGGGTGACCTGTTCATTAGATGTTGGGGGGAGTTTGCTTTCTGTGGTCCAGTGTTGGGCGTGTTCCTCTTGTCAGCACTTGTGATATCTGTGGTGAGGGGGCTGGAGGGGAATCTGTAACTTGAATTTGAGATCAGGGCAGCCTTTCAAAATGGTGCTCCAACATCTGTGGAGCTGGCCTTGCCAGCGTCTTTAGGCCTCGCTCCCTCAAAAATGACAGCACAAAACATCCCTCTTTGTTATTTTTTAATGAAATGTCTGAAGATCTGGGGAGAAAACCTGACTGTTTCTCCGGGGAGAAACACGTCAGTGCCTGACACTCAGGGTTGCACTCTCCCCAAAACCAGAAAATCCTACCCGAGATCAACAGACCTTTGCACAGCCCTCCCTCTCCCCACAACCCAATGCGATAGCCGTGGCAGGCGGCACAGGAAAATTCTGCCCTCTGCCATTTTTTTTAGAAATTGGGAATCAAGTAGATAAGGTTGTTAAGAAGGCATACGGTGTCTTGGCGTTTATTGGTAGGGGGATTGAATTTAGGAGTCGCAGCGTCATGTTGCAACTGTACACAACTCTGGTGCGGCCGCACTTGGAGTACTGTGTGCAGTTCTGGTCCCCACATTACAGGAAGGATGTGGAGGCTTTGGAGAGGGTGCAGAGGAGGTTTACCAGGATGTTGCCTGGTATGGAGGGGAGGTCCTATGAGGAGAGACTGAGGGATTTGGGGTTGTTTTCGCTGGAAAGAAGGCGGCTAAGAGGGGATCTTATTGAAACATATAAGATGATTAGAGGTTTAGATAGGGTGGACAGTGATAGCCTTTTTCCTCGGATGGAGAAAGCTAGCACGAGGGGGCATGGCTTTAAATTAAGGGGGGGTAGTTATAGGACGGATGTCAGGGGTAGGTTCTTTACCCAGAGGGTGGTGAGGGATTGGAATGCCCTGCCTGCTGCGGTTGTAAATGCGCCTAGTTTGGGGGCGTTTAAGAGATCTGTGGATAGGTTTATGGACGAAAAGGGATTGGTTTAGGTTAGAGGGTCATTGTTTTTTTAACTGGTCGGCGCAACATCGTGGGCCGAAGGGCCTGTTCTGCGCTGTAATGTTCTATGTTCTATGTTCCCACCCTATCTTTTGTTAGCCGAGTGTATCAAAGGTTATAAGGCGCGAGTTTCCAGCTGCGCTCACCCTGAGATTGGAAAATTCTACCCGAAGTAAATGGTCCAAGGTCTGCCCCTCACCCGCTACGATTCCCATGGGGGCGGAGTGGGAACATTTACCCTATAGTGTCAGAGCAAGTGGATGGAGCTAAGATTCAGATTTTAGAAATAATGGAACAGGCTTAATGGCTTACACTTGTTCCTATTTTCAAAGCAGCTCTTTTATTGTGTACCATGCACTTTCATATCTAGCTGGGCATATACTCAAGCTACTACTGAAAACTTACATCGTTGGTACATTGTATGTGACCAACTTATTTGATGCGTGCCGCTAAGATATTAATTTAAGAATAATTTTTCACCATTAATTATCCAGTTACAATATAATAAGTATGTAGGTAGAGTTTAATCAGAGTTTAAATTGGTTATAACACTAGTAATACAACAGAAACATACAGCTATGTCATGTAACGAGTACCGATCAAGGGTGAAAAGGATGGCTAGCATGAGCAAACTACTCTTCTTTTCCTTCTTTCTCTTTTCTTCTCAGTGCCTTGCCTTTTCTCAGAGTCTACCTAGCAGTGCTAGAACAAAGCCAACATTCATCTGCTCATATGCTATCCTCTTCGCCACCTATCCCAGTGGTTTCCTTCAAAACCTGATCCTTTTCAGATTCTTTTTCAGGGGTGTACCTCGGTGTTCTGTTAATTATCCTGGAAAACATCTTGATATAGTGTGCAATAGTATGTCAAGTTCCTTGCTGAAACTACAGAGTAAAAGTCTACCCTTAAGTTGCCAGCCCCCTTCAATGGCCTGTTAAAGCCATTGTATGTACTTTCTGCCCTTGGTCGACCAGGTTTTTACATCATTCTCCCTTATTTTATTCTATGGTGTTCTTCATGGTTCTACTGCTCTCTCAAAACATTTCATCTCTCCAAGTGCTCTCCCACTATTGCAGAGGGCTCTTCTGACTATAGCCCCTTTCAGGTTAGCTGCACCTGTTTTCACTTGATAATAATCATTCCACTCATGTTGTTTCCAGAGAAACAACAATCTTAAGCAGTTCCATTAAAGTTGAAACTCATAGCACCAACTCAGTCCAAAATGCTCACTTAACGACATACAAGCTGGTCTACAGCCTGGTGTGACAATACTTCGCCTTTAAGAAATGCATTTATATCATGTTTCTTGTAAAGGGTTTGTTCAGAATTCAATTCTGTTTAAACAATACCAATTTGTCTGCTCTAGGCAACCCACATGCTGAGAATACAGAAGAATAATTTACCCTAGAAAATTGAGTATTTTTTAAAATCTGAGCTAGCGCATTTTTGTATATTTTAGGGCTTTCCCCTGGGGTTTCAGAGTAGAGTTTAATTAGGTTGATTGACATGAGACTATGCTTAGAGAGACAAGTGGGCAGATTCTTCTTGGGTCTGCAAGAAACAAGAGGTATTTCTCTCGCTATCTGGAGGTTGCTGCTTGAGTGTCAGGGTGTCAGAGAGACATCTACATATCTTTCTCCCAGTACTCAAAGGTTCTGGAAATGATAACAACTACAAATCATACAAGCCTGTTGTTTCTTGGCTGATGTTTGAAGAGGAGTTTAAGTCTTAGGAATATTGCTTAAATTGGAAGTAATAGAGATAAGTTAGCAGTTGAGAATTGTATCTTGTCATGTTTAAGTCTTTTAATTGTTAAAAGTTGAGCTAATTCATTTGTTGTATTTGAACTGTATTGTTAAATTAAGTTTGTTTTGATAAAAGCTGCTCAGTGAACGTGAAACACCTTATCCTCACATTAATGCCAAAATAAAAAAAAATTAGTAGGGGGTCTATTCGGACTTTATAACATACTTTGGGGTTTCTGATCTGATCCCTAACACTGGTCATGGATGCCATCAATGACACCAAACTACTTCGGAAAATATCATAGCTTGGCAACATGTTATCCTTTTGCCCCAGTTTAGTGTGAAATAAATGAAAGTTTGTACCATGCTGACCAGTCCCCTGTGTGATATATGAGTAAACATATATGAGTGGGTGAGTATATGAGTGGGTGAAACTAGCCTAGCAATGGTACCTAGCTCTAAAAGATGTTCTTTCAGCTTGTTTCACTTCAAGCATAAATAAACATTCGTGGCCATTTGAGTTCATTCATTCTGTCATTAATTTTAACTTGTCTTTGTTTGCCATCATTCATGGGATTCTTCCCTGAGATACCTTGTCACTCGCTGAGCTGCTGTGCAAGTTGGTATTATAAGGTTTCCTTTCTCAGAATCCCTATTTTTCAGCTGTCCCTTTTACTGCTGAAGCCTTGAAAATATTTCAATCTGTCAGTCTTCAAACAAATTAATGTATAATATTTGACTATTCTCGACTTCAGGTAAACTTTACACACTGTGAGGAGAAAAAGCAATCTAAAAAGAAAAAAAATCTGCCAACAAAATATATTATACGATAAAAAAAGAAAAATAGCAAAAAATGATTCTGACTGTGGAAGGGAGCCAACACACATATGATTTTCCTTAGGTCTATTCCAGATGGGAAAATATAGCATTCAACGTAATGGTGTCTCAAATGGTCAGAAAGTCATTGAATCTACTGTAATTTTGATTTTAAACTTGAGTATATGTGAGGTTTACTAGATTGATACCTGGAATGAGTAAGTTGTCTTATGAAGAAAGGTTATTCAGCCTGGACTTGTTTTCATTGGAGTTGAGAAGAGTGAGAGGTGACTTAATTAAAGTTAATAAGGTCCTGAGCTGACTTGACAAGGTGGACTTGGAAAGAATGTTTCCCCTTGTGGGTGAGTCCATAACAATAGGACACTTTTAAAATTAGGATCACTCTGATAAGGGAGAAATGAGGAGGAGTTTTTTCCCCCAGAGCGCTGTACGACATTTGTATTCTCTGTCTTGGAAGGCAGTGGAGGTGGGGTCATAGGATCCCTACATTGCAGAAGGAGGCCATTCAGCCCATTCAGTCCACACTAACTCTCCCTCAGAGCATCCTTTTCCAAGTCCAAACCCTGGTTTCCTTCCTGATACCTCACACACTTACCCCACAAATCCCCCTAACCTAGGGACATCTTGGGGCACCTAGGGAAATTTTAGCATGGCCAATGTACCTAACCTGCACACCTTTGGACAGTGGAAACCGGAGCACCCAGACAAAACCCATGCAGGCACAGGGAGAACATGCAAACTCCAAACAGTCACCCACGGCTGGAATTGGAACCCGGGTTCCACAGTGCCACCATGCCACCCAGTAAACATTGAATATTTCTAAGGAAGAGATAGATATCTTCTTATTCAGCAAGGGAATCAAAGGTTACTTGGAGTGAGTGGAAATGTGGAACTTAAAACACAAACAGATCAGCCATAATCTTAGCAAATGGTGGAGCTGGCTCAAGGGGCCAAATGGCCTACTTCTGCTCTTATTTTGTATGTTCATATTATACGTGAGTCCACTTTTGACTAATTTAAAAGGCACAGTTGAAGATCATACTGGGAATAAACTGGCTGTACAGGTGTGAGAGATTTCTTCCAACTCCCTCAACATCTGCTCGACTCCTACGCTTCTGCCCAGAATGGCTGTGGCTACAAATTACAATTACTTATTTATAAAGTATTTAAAATATTGTTTCAGCTGATAATTATATTCAGTGCATCATGGTTTTATTATGCACAAATAATGGAGGAATGTAGCTTTATTTCAGGTAATGGTGCCTGCCACCTACAAGTCTTGACCAAGGTTAATGAGCTGATGATGAGACGTATAAATAATGAAACGTGAGACAGAAGATGATATTGTGCATTCAAACCCTGTTTGTGGGGCTTGGGAAGGGCAGTGTAAAAGACAGAGGCATTGATTACATCAGAGAATTGCAAACTCTATTTACTGCTTCCTATAAATAAGCCAAACTGAAAAGAAATAATCAAATATCTTGATAAGCATTCTCATAGAGTCATATAAACAACTGATAGAGATATCAGTTTAAATTTTGTGCTTCACCCAAATGGAAATTGGATGTGAGATTATAGTAACGCAAATTGTCTAACGTGTACTTCCAGCATGGAGCATGGGATTGTGGAATGAAATATACCTTCTGAATGCTTAACTAAACTAGCCAATGGTGGCAATTTTCAGTCACAATATTGTGTTTCTTACCTCAAAGTGAGTGGCCAGCTTGAAAATTGAGGTCAAAAGGCTCACTCCATCACTTTTCAAAACTTGCCTTTTGCCTGGCCACTCAAATATGGTTGAGGGCTGATTGCCACATCCCAGAAATGGATCAAAGTAGGTGATATTTAGGACAAGATGGCCATGGTGTTTAAAGGTCAGTTAGAGGTCAGACATAATGCTACAAAAACAGAAAATGCTGGAAAATCTCAGCAGCTCTGACAGTATCTGTGGGGAGAGAATAGAGCCAACGTTTTGAGTCTGGATGACCCTTCGTCAGAACTAAGAGCAAAGAAAATCAGAAGAGATTTATACTATGAGGTGGTTGGGGTGAAGGGATTAATAGTGCAAAGGGAACGTAAGTGATAAAGAAGAAGGCCAAGAGGGGTGCTAAAAGTGTATATTAAGTGATCAGAATGTGTGAATGGCAGATAAGAGATACAGATTGTTATGGGGCTGCCTGGGGAGTGTGGCAGTTGTCTGAAAGGGAGTTGAGTTGGTGGGGGGGGGGGGGGCGGTGGTTGGTGGCGGTTGGCGGAAAAATGGAGAGTGAGAATGGAGAAGTGGAAAAATAGAAGTGAGAGTGAAGGACGATAGAAATGGAATGAAAAGTAGAAATGAAATAAACTTGCTGCGATTTTGCAGCATTTTTTGTTTTTGTTTCAGTTTCCAGCATCTGCAATATTTTGCTTCTAGATAGAATGCCACGCCTGTGAACAAACTCACTCCGCCTGAGAAAAGGCTGTGGATGACAAATTAAAGTTGCTGATGAAGGTGTAGGAATTAGTATGACCTGAATGTAATTGCTATCTTCTTTTTAACATTACACCAGGATTGATTGTTGGACAGCTTGTCTGATGGTACGAGTGCAATGTAGATATCACGTTGAATTGTGGAAAGTTAGGGCTGGTTGTTCTCAGCATTCAGAAAGTTCCATAAATGTGGTTGATAGCAACAAGTCTCATATAGATAAAGAAAAAGAGGGGGCTTTGGATTGATATTTGGAAACTTGCAGGAAGATGGTGCAAGGATGAGATCAGAAACCATTGCTGGATGTGTTGTGATTATGATTCAATAAATGCACTGGAACCAAGGAAAGGCAATTCCACCCCTACTCCCACTCCCACCCCCACCCCCACTCCCTCCTCCCTCCCCCCCCTCCTCCCTCCCCCCCCTCCTCCCTCCCCCCTCCTCCCTCCCCCAATGCTGAGAGCTGCAAAGTGTTGAATAGGGGATAGTCTACCATGGTCCTCATAGAAAGTGTTGTTAGTCACTTTGTGAAGGGCAGTTTCAATGCTTTGGAAGTGGCAAGAGTCTGATTGAAACTTGATGCCAGACAGACGGTCAGATAGTACAGAAACTGCCTTTAGATTCAACAGGCCAGTTTACATATGGAAATTAACCCGTGCTGGGGGATAACTTTTAGCTGAGTGCTATGAGACGACCAAAGTATAGAAAACTTGAGTTCAGACACATATCTGAGTAATGAGAGGAAAATCTGTTTGAGGAAATGTATTGGCTGCGTTCTGGGAAATAGAACCAGAATGGTTCAAGGACAGTGAGCCATCCTGCAATCTGGCAGGATATTTTTAGTGATTTGAACCAGAATGGGTTTGCTGGTGTGCACTGGTTGTAAATCAGGTTTTGGGTACTGAAGCATGGAAAGAACGTAGTCCTGAGTACTTATGACTCAATCAAGGACCTTGGAGAGAGAAGACGTGTTTGAAACAGCTTGGTGGTTTCCCAGACAATATGAGTTTTTAATAAGGGTGGATGGGTGATGAGAGTGATTTAGAAAAATACTTGGGTAACTGTTGCAAAAATCAATGGGTACACAATGTCAGCAAGTGTGAGCTGAGAAAGGAAGATTGTGTCTCAAGAGTTGCACTGGAAGGGAGTTGAGGAAACAATTACCTGGAGGAATTGAATCTGATGAATGTCGCTTGGGATGTGGAGAAAAAATGTGCAAAGAACGGTGACTGGGTTTAGAGGCTAGACGAGAGACGCAGGAAGATGACTAGATGGAAGGAGCAGGAGGCTTCATTTCGGCAAGAAATTAGACTCACAAATAGAATCTGAGGGCAAGGTGTGTGGAAGGAAATTGGAAGAGAAAAATAAAAGCTGTACTAATCCTTTTTCAAAATGCCTGCAACTTTTATTGTGAATTGCAAGATTGATGAATACATTGATCTATTTTTGAATCTTTTGTAACAAGGCACACATACTGTTTGCATTGTATTAACATTTCAGCCTGATAATCTATGTATTGACACGCACTGCTCTTAAATTAACCAGCAACGTAGGGTCGGTTATGGTTATATCGATATTCAGTAAGAGAGTACATGTAAATGCAGTAAACCAGAACAATATTCAGCCTATATAGCTTGCAAGATAAATCATGTTTGTACCATACAATCACTACAGGACATAATGATAATAAAGTGGAGAGTTAATGATTACATCAGTTTAAATTCTTTACATAAGTTTTATCATTGAAAAAGGTTATTCAAAGTTTGGAAGTATTATTTCAGCAATGACCTTTTCATGTCATTTTGGTGTGTGCGTGCCTGTGTGTGTGTGTATATTACTCATACATTATTAGATCTGACTTAAATACGGAGACTGAGTTCAATATATCCAAATTTGAAGGCCAAACAAAGTTAGTTGGGGAATTCAGCTGTAATGAGGACATAAAGGTTTGAATATTACCAGCCCTTAGGGAACAGTGGAGGCAGAAAATGATCCTTAATTGCCATTGACATGGCTCATTTGAACTCCAGACCAGCTGCCACCTTTTTGTACTGGCAATATGGAATGATGCTTGGAAAAAGATAGACATACTATCTGCTGACTGTGCCATTTTGCCAATCTCCCCATATTCCAGCTCACACTTACTGACATTGGGTACCCTATTGCTTTTTGCAAACATTTTCCCAAGTATTTTTTAACTCACTCTCATCACCCACCTTCTATCCCTTCCCCCCTCCCAACCCCCCACACTCCACCCCCTTTACTGTGCCACAGTGTCTTCCCAAAGTTGCCAGGATGGTCATTTTGGAGGCAAGACCACTGTCAATTCCTTAAGATCAATGATATATAGCTTGAAGTAAGTGTCCAAAAAGCCTGAATGGCTTCTGGAAAGAAACAAAAGAAAATTTCCAAAAAGGATCCAGAATCGGCTGTGAAGATCCTCTTTGAGTCACCCTTCCTGTTTTCTGAATAGGATATGTTGTGGAATTGACATCTCTCATGCCCCTATGGTGCAAGATGGAATAGGATTCTCCCATTACCATGTTTGTTTAATAAAATGAAACATTGTCTGCTTCAAATTTCCAGTAGCTCCCAATAATCACCCCAGGCCTGACATTATACACGCCAGTAAGAAGTCTCACAACACTAAGTTAAAGTCCAACAGGTTTATTTGGTAGTAAACACCACTAGCTTTCAGGCTTTGTCCATTTACTTGACGAAGGGGCAAACCCTGAAAACTAGTGGCGTTTACTACCAAATAAACCTGTTGGACTTTAACCTAGTGTTGTGAGACTTCTTACTGCTGTGTATAATGTCAGGCCTGGGGTGATTATTGCAAGCCACTGGGAATTTAAAGCAGACTGTGCTTACCCCAGTCCAACGCTGGCATTTCCACATCATTATACATACCACCCAGATCTGCTGTTGATACAAATCTAGGTCAGAAAGTAAGTTGTGAGGAGGATATAACGAACCCGCAAAGGGATAGAGATATGTTAAGTGAGTGGAAATACATCTGACAGAGTGTATGATGTGAGGAAATTCGAGGTTGTCCACATAGGCTGGTCTTATAGCCACTATACAAAGAGCAGATATAGAGATGGGTTCTTTACAATCGAAGACTTAGCTTTGGTAAGGCCATTGAATGTGAAGGAGTGATAGTTAGATTTTCTGCTGCTGGAGATAATCATCGGCTGTAACTTTCTGGTTGTTTGGACTGGTGGGATCTCTCAGTCCCACCATCGGCATACCCATACCTCAGGTTTCATGGCAGCAAGACGTGCATTCAGTAGGAAATTCCACTGACAACTGCAGCACCAAAGACCCTGACACCAACCAGTGGCAGATTGCCTCCCATCGCCACAAAACATGTGGCAGATTACAAAGTAAATCTTGCCCATTGTCTGACACTTGTGTGGCATGAATGTTAAATGTCACCTCTCAGCCCAAGCCTGAATATAGCCATAGATTACTTTGATGCCTGAAGAGTTGTAAATGGTGATGAACACTATGCAATCATTCGTAAATATTTCTGATCCTGACCTTAGGATGGAGGGAAAGTCATTGATGGGATGACTGAAGGTAGTTGTGCCTGGGGCACTATCCTGAATAATTTCTGCAGTGGTATCCTGGGGTTGAGATGATTGGCCTCCAACAAGAACAATGGTCTTCCTTCATGCTGGGTATAACTCCAACCAATGAAGAGATTACTTCCTGTTTCCCAGTGACTTCAGTTTTGTTGGGGTTTCTTGATGCCATTTGTTGAAGTGCTGCCCTGATGTCAACAGCAGTCACTCTCACTTCATCACTTGAATCTGGCGCTGTTGTCAATGTTTGTATCAAGAACGTAATGAGGTCAGAAGCCAAATGATCCCACCCGAAATCAAACTGCTTTGGTGAGCAAGTTATGGCTGCGAAAGTGCCACTTGATAGCACTGTTAACACCTTCACTCATTTACCTGATGAGTGAGATCAGACTAACGGAGTGATGATTGGCTGGGTCGGATTTGCCTTGCTTTTTTTATGACAGTAAGTGCATAGAGTTCCCACAGCAACAAGTCTGATTGTGATCATTCACTTCAAACATAAAATATGCCCTTCGCCTCTTTGAAGTCTACCAGTACATGAAGAATTGTCCATTGGAACTAAAACATTTAATCAGGGGAATAAGAATCATAGAAATTACAGCACGGAAAGAGGCCATTTAACCCTCACATCCACATGGCCATCAATTAACCATCCAGTTTAATCCAACTTTCCAGCTATTGGTTAATGACCTTGCAGGTTACCACAATTCATACGTAAGTAATTTTTAAATGTTCCAAGAGTCTATCACACATTTAGAAATTTAGATCTTCCATCACTCTTTGAGTCAGAAATTTGCCTCTTGAATCCCCTCTAAACCTCCTACCCTTTTTTCTTAATATATAACTAGAAGGTAATGCTTTATTCGAAGCTGAAGGCTGATGATCAGAGATTGTGGTTGAATTTATAGTGACCTCCCTTCCCTGATTAACACGAATACACATTGTAGCTTCACAAATTGGTAGAAAATGTGTAAGTAATTATGTTTTATTAAACCGGATGCCCAAACCTTTTATATAATACTTTTATTTAGCCTTTGTATTCTTATAGCACTGTGCGTGCAATAGTTTGAAGAAAACTAATTTAACAAAAGCTGAGTAGATAATCCAATAGTCTTGATTCCAGTTTTAGGACCTTAGCTGGTCAGATTTAAGAAAGAAAACTCTCTGGAAAAATCGGAATTAGCTTTGCAGGATTTGTGATTTTCTGCTCTTTGTACAGGTGAGTGCTTAACACTTTTCTTCATTCTGCAGCTTTTGAAAGATTGGAATTTTTAATCACGTTTTCAGTTATTAAACCGAATCTGTTCCAAGTAGCAATTTGATCAGGATCACATATCATCTTTTCAGAATGACATTTATGGCTGATATTACATTGAAACAGCTGCTACACCGTTGTTTCAGCCCCACTAGGGCTTGTAGTTTGCAGGTGGCAGCCAAGGGATGGGTGAATGTCGTTGACCTTGAAGAAAGCTACCCACAAAGATTTTGCGTATTCTTTGGCAGGGAATTCACCTATCATGTTGCCAAATTCATTCTGGCACCATCACAACAGGAAGCCAGGAAGCTGAAAGCATTCATTTACATTCACTTTATAATCATTTTGCGGAGGATGGCTTTAATATTGGGACAGACACATGAAATCAAGGTAGAAACTGAAATATCATAAACATTTTAATGAATGGAGGGAGTGATGGTCCAGATTATTAAAATTAGTTTCTTCATGGCCAGATCATAATCATGTTCAGTAATTATCATTCAACATGTTGCTAAAAATGCAATTACACCTTAGTCAATAAAGCTAATTTTTTTGATGATTCTTACAATGTGAATGACGGTTACATCCGCATCAAGTCATGGGTTCAGTGCTGATTCCATCTATGAAGATTTAGAAAGCACTCCCTGCAGAGGAGCAAAAATATCAGGTGATGGAAACTTCTATTTTTTGTGTTTAATTTTGCTTGCACGAACCCCATAAGTTACTGTTAGCTTTGCATGAATAATGGCAGTCAGTTTCACCATCATTACAACCACACATTCCAGACCATTATGTTCTGAAGCATTTATAAGCTAATTTTCTTATCTGCAGTGCTTTGTTCCCTATCAGAGTTTCACCCAAAGTGATCCCTCTGCCTTTGATGTGGATCTCTGTCCTTTTTGAGGCATAATTAAAGTATTACATAACTTTAATTGTAATGTATCAAACTACCTCCGAACACTTGTGCTGAAAGCATTTGTGGGAAATAATTCATATCTTTCTCATTTAATTGTATTGCATGACTCAGAAGGCTTATGCTTTTTTAATTAACGCCTATTCTCCAATTAAGTTCATTTCAATATATAAGTTAGCTTTAATCACAAAATTCATCAATTTATTATCTGTAATAACACAATGATTAAACTCCCGAGGATTTTCTAAAGGTTGAAACTTGTGGGAGTATATTATTAATGAAAAATATACACTGGCACTAATAATGATTTTTTTTCACCCATTCACTGTCAAACAGCAGAAGCCCACTCATTCTCTGGATATGGCTGTGACACTCTTAATAAAGGATTACTTTTTGTTCCATTGGCTTCATTTTACTCACTTTTTAGAACCTTGAGTAAATCCATGTTTTTACATACTGTATCAATCATGGGGAGGCGATGGCCTAGTGGTGTTATTGCTGAACTAATAATCCAGAAATTTAGCTAATATTCTGGGACCCAGGTTCAAATCCCACCATAGCAGGTGGTGGGATTTGAATTCATTAATTAAAAATTAAGAATCTATTGATGACCAGGAAGCCATTGTTGATTGTTGGAAAAGCCCATCTGGTTCACTAATGTCCTTTCGGGAAGAAAACCTGCCATCCTTACCTGGTCTGGCCAAATCCAGATCCACATCCAGATCCACAGCAATGCAGTGGACTCTCAACCACCCTTGGGCAACAAAGGATGGGCAATAAATGCTGGCCAGCCAGTGATGCCCATGTCCTAAAAATGAATAAAAATAATCAGCATGACAGATTTAAATATCAGTTTACAATTTGATTATTCATATTCATTATTGGAATGTAAAACTACTAACACAATGGCCTTAATTTCCTACAATGAATGTTTTGCATAAAGCAACTGCTTGAATATAGTAGTTGCCCTTTGTAAAACAGACTTTTTTTTGCCATCCATGTACTGAGAAGGAATAGTCTGACACCTGAGTGAATGTTGCATGTCTGGTAGGAGATTGGTAAAAGTGCCTTGACTTACTTTGTCCTTTGTGTGGCCATTGATCCTCTTTTGCACTGTTACCTCCTGAGGTGGTGCAGTTTGCATTACTTCTGTTACTTGCCAGAAGTCTACACTCTCATCACAGGATCATATCATTCAGTCCAGAAGGATGCCTTCCAGTCTATTGTGCCTGAATTAATGCTTTGATGCATTAATAGTAGTGACACTTTCCAACTCGTTGTCCATATCCTAGGTGGTGTTCCCCTTACCCAATCCCCTTTTGAAGGTTACAATTTAAGCTACTTCTTCCTTCAACTTTTCAGCAAGTGCATTCCAGATTTTAACAACTTGCTGCATAAAAGAAGTTTCCCTCATTTCCCTTCTAGTTCTTATGAAAGTAATCTGCCACACCTGGCCCTCGAAAGCTTGCAATATTTACAGAGGCATAGCTGAGAACTGCACACCTTGCAGATGCTGACTACTCAAGTATCTTGAGAATGAGGATGCCGTTGCTTCAGACAGTTTCCTTATCCTCCTTCCTGCCTCTCAGAACTCTCTCTTTCTCCTAGCAACAGTAAACCTGTTAGGCGAGGCATCACTGTTCTAAGCCCCAGGAGGAAATTGCAGCAGGTTAGGAGAGGATTGACACACTGTTTCCAATTCACCAATGCCAAAAAAATTCAGCTCAATATCTTTATTTATTATCATTGCAATCTTAGGTTAATATCATAGAATAATTAATCAAGTTGTCCAAAATGAAATTGTCTGAGTTCCCAGTAGTGTTCATAGAATGACACTAGTAGGAATAGAATAAATAATTTTGTACTCTAATAAACTTGTTTATTTTCCCAAGATTATCTTCTTCAACTCCATATATCAGCTAAGGAAATTAAATCACAAATTGAGTTTACAATGAAGCAATGAATAAATAAATGGCTTTTAACCTCAATGGCGAATGTCATTTAAGTAAAGTTGCTGTATAATCACAGTAATAATAGCTCCTGCAGCCAAATATAATGTGCAGCAGCAGTTAACACAAAGAGATTTTAGACGCGAAAGAGGCACAGTGTGGCTTCAGTCTCTGATATCAATCTTGATATCTAAGTGTGTTATGCCAAGTTAAGCAAACTATCAGTCTACACCCTCCAAAGGCATCTCACAGGAGAGTAATTACACACCAGGTGCAGTGTAACAATAATGAAGTGTAACAGTGTACTTTAAATTTTGAATGGGATGCTTTTCAGCGTTTCATGGGACTAATCACTTTAGCCTTCACTCTCGTCACTTCGAAAGATGCGGTGCAAGGAACAATGCATGCACCTCAGCATATGTTTGTGTATGTGATATGCAATGTAACCAAAGTGTTTGGTTAGAAATTTAAGGAAAAGAATGCCTTGAGGAATTCAGCGAATGCTGGTGTTATGAGAAGCTTTGAAAGGTTTTAGAGAACAAAAACTTGAAATAAGTTTAAATGTTTAAAATGTTTCTGTTCTTGGTCTTCATTTATTAGCAGAACTGATGGTAGAACTCCTGTTGTGGAGATGCCGGCATTGGACTGGGGTAAACACAGTAAGAAGTTTCACAATACCAGTTTAAAGTCCATCCAACAGGTTTATTTGGTAGGAGAAGCCACTAGTTTTCAGAGTGCTTGCTGCCCTTTCGTCAGGTGAGTGGGAGTTATGTAGAACCCCCACTCACCTGAAGAAGAAGCAGCAAGCGCTCCAAAAGCTAGTGGCTTTTGCTACCAAATAAACCTGTTGGACTTTAACCTGGGGTTGTGAGACTTCTTACTGGGTAGAACTCCAGTCCAGTGGTTTTCAACTGGTGTGCCGTGGCACACTGGTGTGCCATGAGAACTGTCCAAATGTGCGTGAAATTTTGTACAAAGATAATGAAAATCTATATGAAACAAACATGTTGTTTCATCTTAAATCATATTCAATCTAACCAAAATTACAACTCATAAAACTTGTGAAAATTAATCACAAAATATTTTAAAAGTGAGTTATTGATCTTTCAATCCTAAAACATGAAACATGGGCAAAAGGTGAAATTAAGATGACGTGATCATTTTTATTAGTCATCATAGAAACCGAGCAATGGCATCACGTACTTTTCTAGCAATAGTGAAACAAGACAAAACAAGTTAGCAGAAGCAGTGAAATTCACCATCTCCACATTTCTTTGCTGAATCTATTTTATTCAGCCTGATCAAAGAAGAAATTGATAAGTTTAGTTCCTCTTATTCAATTCATAAGTGAAAAGGTAAAATTCAGATGCCTAACTAAGTTAGGTCTACACACAGGTCAGGGCTGTGAATAGTTAGACATAGCTGAGTTGAGCAGACTTTGAAAATGCATGTGCTCGCTGTTGAAGATAGTGTATTCTTCATTAGATTCGAATCATCTGATCCTTCCTTAGCTTGTTGCAAACTTCTCCAGTGAATGTCAGTAAATGTGACATTTATGAGCAATCGATTCCGCTTAAAAAAGTGGGTGTAGCTGTGGAATTGTTTGCCACATTGAAGTGTGCCATGTTTCTGAAAAGGTTGGGAACCACTGCTCTAGCCTACCCGCAGGGCATCATACTTCACAGATCTGAAGCCAATACCAATACCAATACCAGGATGTTGCCTGCTTTGGAGGACATTAACTTTGGAGAGCTTGGAGGAACTTGGTTTGTTCTCACGGGAACAATAGAGGTGGAGAGGGCAACCTAATAGAAGTCTACAAGATTATGAGGGGTATTGTCAGAATGGATAGTCAGAAGTTTTTTCCCAGGGTGGAAGAGTCAATTACTAGGGGGCGTAGGTTTAAGTTCCGAGGGGCAAGATTTGAAGAAGATGTATGAGGCAAGTTTTTTACACAGAGGGTGGTGGGTGCCTGGAACTCGCTGCCGGGAGAGTTGTGGGACCAGATATGACAGTGATTTTTAAGGGGCATCTTGACAAATACATGAATAGGATGGGAAAAGAAGGATATGGTCCCCAAAGGGATAGGGGATTTTAGTTCAGTTGGGCAGCCTGATGAGTGCAGGCTTGCAGAAGTGAAGGGCCTGTTCCTGTGCTGTAAATTTCCTTGCTCTTTGTTCAATATAAACAGCAACCTAAGCTGCATCTGAGATAAAAATGAACAAGATTGCATTCAGGTGAAATCAAAGATAATGAGGGAAATGTCAAAGCAAGATCAGTTGCCACATTGTATCAAAGTGAAATTGGCATTTCCTGATAATCTTCTAAATTCTTGGAAACTTACAGGTCCATCGGTGCTGAAAGATTTCTCCAGCAAATCCCAATCTTCTGCCTCTTCAGTAGCCTTTTAAAATGCTTTATGTGAAATATTTATTCTTTTCCTTTTTAAAAGTTATTCTGGATTCTGCTACCACAACACTTCCCACCAGCAGCACCCCCCCACCTCCACGCAACCCCCCCCCCACCCCAGCCCCCCGCATCCTCTCACCCCCCTCTTCTCTTTTCTAGTTGGGTGTTCCATATCCTAAACATTCTAAAAGCCACCATCCTATTTCTATCTTTGTGTTTCTGGTGGTAAATATATGCTGTGCTGATAACAATCAAGTGATAGAAAATCGTTTCCAAATCATTACCCAAACCCAACATCCAATTTAATTTATCACAAGCCCCCTCAGAGTTTTGAATTACAAAGTCTATCCTTTTTGTTAATATTCTATGATGTGGAGATGCCAGCGTTGGACCGGGGTGGACTTGGGTTAAGCCCGTTGGGCTTTAACCCGGTGTTGTAAGACTTCTTATTGTGCCCAATCCAGTCAAACGCCAGCATCTTCACATCGTGGCTACCACTGACACCGCAAACCACCTGGTCAAAATGGAGAGGATCTCCAAGAAGATTGTGCATGTTGACACAGACATCAAACTTCTACAAAAATGCAAGAAAGCAGACAAGATCTATTTATTTGACTCACCTGATGAAGGAGCAGGCTCCGAAAACTCATGATTCCAAATAAACCTGTTGGACTTTAACCTAGAGTTGTGAGATTTCTTAATATTATATGGTTTCACGTCCTGACTTTTATGACACTTCTTATTACAGTCAATGTCCTAACTGTTTTTTCCTTCAATTCCTCAATTGCCAACATTAGTTTAATTTGCATTAATCCTTTGCAATCCAATTTCCTTCAGTATCCTTAGAGTCATTAGATATTTCAGGTTCTTGAATTTTCACACTTTGGTATTTGTAAAATGTTACCCCATCTTCAAATGTATTTCATTCCAATCTTACCAAACCACGAATAATTATGCCTGTTAAAACATTAGACAGGTGTTAGTCTCTTCCCCAGCTCACTACAAGTATCATTGAATAACAATGAACAGTTTTGTCTTTTTCAACATACTATCCATCACAAAAGAAGGTAGTGCTGAGCCCACTTTGAGACTTTAGCAACACCAGGAGAAAAATTGAAAACAAGTGTCTAACTATTGTCTTAGCATGCTAACATACTGTGTCACTGTGCCATATAGTTCTCGACATCTAAACAATTTCTTACAATCCCCAAACACACTGGTCTACTCACTTGTCTTGTGATCAGCATGTTGTGGGTTTAAACTCCAGTTGCGTATCGAAGGCACATAATCTAACCTGGCAATCTTGAAGGGGTGGCACAGTGGTTAGCACTGCTGCCCCACAGTGCCAGGGACCCGTGTTCAATTCAGGCCTCAGGTCACTGTCTACGTGGAGTTTGCACGTTCTCCTTGTGTCTTTGTGGGTTTCCTCCAAGTGCTCCTGTTTCGTCCCACAGTCCAAAGGTGTGCAAGGTTAGGTGTATTGGCCATGCTAAATTGCCCCTCAATGTCAGGTGGACTAGTAGGGCAAATATGGGAGGGTTGCAGGAATAGGGGCTAGGTGGGATTGTTGTTGGTGCAGTCTCGATGGGCCGACTGGCCTGATTCTGCACTGTAGGGTTTCTGTGATTCTTCTCGATATGTATTGTTGAAAGTACGAGCCTTTAGGTGTAATGTTGACATGCTTTCTGGCCAATCTGGTGACACAGTAAAAAGTCTGACAACACCAGGTTTTAGTCCAACCTATTTATTTGATAATATACTCACAAGCTTTCGGGGTTAGTCCCTTCATCAGGTGAATGGAGAGTTCTGGCCTCAGACAGAGCATATAAAGCACAGACAGTTTAGAGATTACTGATTAGAATGCAAATCCTTACACCTAACCTGCTGTTCAAGACCTGAACTGGTGACTCCAGAAGTTGCAATTTGTGTGGCGCTTCTTGAAGATGAAGCATGAGTTTCTCCAGCCGTCCTGGCCAACATTCTTTCCACAACTATTAGCAACAAAAGCAGATGAATTGCCTCACTTAGCTCATCATTTAGTGGGGGGTCTTGCCACGGGCTTGAATGATTGCTGCAATTTCCATCATAGCAATAAACTTAAGAACAATTCATTGCAGGGTTTGTGCCTTGAGAAATTTCAATAGAAATCCAATATTCCCTTTTATAAAAGAAAGATATTGATTGGATGAAAAAAATAAACTGAGCAATTTTGCATAATTTAATCATAAATTCCAAATATGTGCAGGTTAGGTGGATTGGCCATGCTAAATTGTCCCTTTAGTGTCCCAAGATTATAGGTTAGGGGGATTAGCCATGCTAAATGTGTGGGGTTACAGGAATAGGGCTGGAGTTGGACCTGAGAAAGATGCTCTGTCAGAGAGGCGGTGCAGACTCAGTGGGCCGAATGGTCTTTTTCAGCACTGTAGGGATTCTATGAGTCTATAAATGTTTAAGGGGAATAATATTATCACTTATTTTTCTGACTTCAGTCAAAAACCTTTTGAAGATAAGTTGTGGGTTTATTGAACTTATTTTATCTCTGCTGTTCTTTCACTCTAATCATGTTATATTGTGGTTAAATATTCACTTACTCAGCGTCCAAATATGTCACTTATACAATCCACTCATTAATAAAAAAAATGGAAAGTAGTTCATAGCCTTGATGGATTGCAATAACTTATGGAGCAGTCAAACTAAATAGTGGTCAACAGAGGTTCCCCCAATCCTCTTATCAATATTACTGTTCTTGGTGAAAGGTTAATTGGATGGGTATTGATTTGTTTTCTGAAACACATGTACGTGATTTTGCAGATGTGAAAATTGATCTTTTTTTTCGGTTTTCCTGCATTTTTCTTTGCATTTTGGAGAGATTACAGCCAGTGCAGTTTGACATAAATTGTTTCTCAGCATCAATCTATTTTTTTTTCAAATCAGGAGAACACATACATCTCACACTTATAAGCAAATTATTCAACATGATTTTCTGAAAATGTATGACTGGGATATAAAAGTCAATGACTATTAGTGATACAACATGGCGATCTTACCAAAACTTGGCAAAGTGTTAGGGCTTGACTGAAACACAGAGTGTTGGCCAGTTTTCTCTTTAGATCTTCTGACACTGCCAAAAAAAACAGATGGGTATATTTCACACCATTGTGTTGAGGGGTAAGGCACCCCTCGCCCTGCCAAAAACAGCCATCGTCGGCACACCCAGCTCCCAACAATAACCTCTTCCTGAATGCCAGTAAAATGAAGGAGACAGTCATTGACTTCAGGAAGCTTAGTGGAGGACATGCCACTGTCTGCATCAATGGTGGTATAATGGAAATGGCAATGAGTTTCAAGTTTCTAGTGGCCAGATCACCAACAACCTGTCCTGGTCCCTTCATGCTGACACTATAGTTAAGAAAGCCCACGAATACCTCTAGATTCTCAGGAGGCTAAGGGAATTTGGAACTATCCCTGGCACAAGTTTACACTGCCTGGTTTGCATTGCTCGGTTTGTACTGCCTTTTTGGCATGGTGCAACCTATAAGTGCTATCTGTGCCAGAGGCAGTGCCAAGAGACATTGCCAGGCCACTGCTTGGCCATATCCTTCTCTCCTGGGGCCATACTCACCTTTGAGTCCCTGGGAAGATTCCCAGAACAGGTTCACGTGTAGTGGGGGAACATATGGCAAAGGAGATGTTGCATGTGAACTTAATTACACTGCCAGTGAGGGGTGGCAAAGGAAAAGTGGCAAAAATTGGAGATCACAATCTCGTTGATAAAATTAGTGATTTCTGTGTTTGCTGGATCTTGAGCCCCTGCCATCATTTCCGTGGATGGAGAGAGTGAGCTCAAGATCCTGCCCTATGTGTAGAGTATTTTTTGATGAGTATCGATGGATTTTATGGTCTCGCTTGTCCTAAAACTGTAAAATTCTGCCCAAGGTCAATGGACCTTTCTATGGTCTACCCCTTGCCCGCTCTGATCCCCGTGGTGGGTGGCATGGTAAAATTCTGGCCATTGCTTCCAAAATGTAGTTTCACAATGCTTATTTTCCACGCAGACTGTTCACCATTTTGGGGCCATTTCGTAGTTTACCACTGGCTCAGAGATAGGCTAACTGCAACATCATTAAATTACCATTAGTTTTATCCATTAAATGCCTGGTTGCTTGAAAACAAATGTACAAATAATCATCTGCCCATATTGACTGAATAGATTCAAGTTCCTGAGGGACTGGATTGTGATAGTATAAACTTATGGCTTTGTTAGCCCTTGGGGAAGTTTGAGTGTGTAAGACAACATATAGAAGGCTTTGCAGAGGCAGCAACTTTTGAGGTTGCTGACTTGCACCATTGTGATGGATTGAAATCACCTTGTGTACCGGGAGCTGTGATGAGGAGGAAGGAACAGAGAACCTGCAAGTTGGGCTTCCCGCATGTTCTGTAGTTTTTATGTGTTTGATGTCACTAACTGATTCTGCTTGCAATTCCCTGATTGACAGGCTTGACTTCCAATCAAGTGGGAGCATGTGGGCAGAGACCAGAGTACCAGGTAGGTCTGCCTCCTTGGCAGTGGTGAGAATATGATATCTGAGGGTGGGGGGAGGAGCTGCTGGACCTCAAGGTGGTGACTGATCCTTGGGACCATGGTCAGATTCTCGGGCCTGCAGGGATATCACGTACAATCTGTCTTTATCCCCACTATGCCAGCATAATAGAAAGGAAAGCCCTCTACTTTCTCAGGAGGCAAAGAAATTCAGCATGTCCACTATGTCGCTTGCCAATTTTTACAAATGTACCATAGAAAACATACTTTCCAGATACATCACAGCATGGAATGGCTCCTGCACTAACCAAGACTGCAAGAAACTACAAAGGAATGTGAACATAGCCCAATCCATCATGCAAACCAGCCTCCCATCCATTGACTCTGACTATACTTCCTGCTGCCTCGGAAAAGCAGGCAGCATAATCAAAGACCCCATGCATCCCTGATATACTCTCTTCAACCTTCTTCTGTTGGGAGAACGCATACCAACCGAGTCAAGAACAGCTTCTTCCCTACTGCCATCAGGCTTTCGAAAGGACCTATCATATATTAAGCTGATCAATACCTTTATCCTATCTGTAACTGCAAAACTATATTCTGTGCTTTCCTTCTCCACTATGTACTCCATGAATCATATGCTTTGTCTATATGTCTTGCAAGAAACAATACTTTTCACTGAATCCCAATACATGTGACAATAATAAATCAATTCAAATCAAATGTAAATGCACGTACTACTGCCACTGTCTGACCATCATAAAAGGATCGAATGTTTGTGGAAGGGGTAACAATCAAGCAGGCTGCTTTGTCTTGGATGGTGTCAATCTTCTTGAGTGTTGTTGGAGCTGCACTCATCTAAGCAAGTAGAGAGTATCCCATCACACTGCTGATCTGTACCTTGTAGATAGCAGACAGGCTTTGGTGAGTCAGGAGATGAGTCACTCTGACCTGTTCTTGTATCCACAGTATTTATATTGCTAGTCCACTTCAGTTTCTGATCAATGGTAACCCTTAGAATTTTGATAAGGGAAGATTCAGTGATGGTAATGCCATTGCCTATTAGGGAGGGATATATGTTGGCTCTATTCCCTCGCCACAGATGCTGTCAGACCTGATGAGATTTTCCAGCATTTTCTGTTTTTGTTTCATTTGTTTACACTACATAACATCCCTCATCCTTTACTTCCATAGTACGACAACAAACTTTAAACGTTAAACATTGATACTTACCCACTACAAACATAAGTTGCAATACCAAGTATTATTGGGCCGGACTCTCCTTTTTACCCAATACCAAGATTCTCCTGTCCCGCTGCAGTGAATGGAGAATTGGCTGACTGTCAAAGAGGTGATGGGGCATGAATGGCCAGAGAATTCTGGCTATTATATACATTTGTACAGCTAATGCAAGAATATTTTTGGTGAGTGTTGATTTCATTTTGGTAAGATACAACATTCTGGAGTCTTACTTTCAATATCTTCATTAGTCCGTTCCACTAATATTAGGTACTTCACCTTGTGATGTTGCTTCCTTGTCAGCTTCCATGATGTGTGTTGTTTGGAGTAGAATCTGAAGTCAGCTTCTGAAGTAGCCTGTGGTTCAGGAATTCCACAACCTAATGTGGCTGACATAGACCTTTCAGACACAGAGTCCGCTAATTCACTCTTTAAAGCGAGGATTTATCTGTGTATCTCCTTCAAATTCTCTCACCATTAAGATGTATGGTATAAAAAAATCAGATCTGTCTTAGCTAGCATGGTTGCAGGTACGCTCTTCTCACTTGTAGAGCAATTTCTTGCTCAAACCCTTTTTCTATGTTTAAAACTATTCTGTTTTGATCTTTGTTCATGGCGAGTAATTTGTGCTTGTTGTTGTCACCCTATTTTTGTAGCAATATCAGCTGATGTGAGCAAATCAAGTTTGGTTCTCAGTTTCCTTCTCAAGAGCAACATTACCAATGCATTTTGTGTTGTCGCGTGAGCAGTGTTACGATAGGATAGGAGAAAGTTGTATACTTCCCAGATAATGAAACTTCATCTTTTGATGCTTTAATGGCATGTGGCTTTTCTTGCCACAGCTTCTATATTTATCTTCTCTGCTCCAATGTCCATGTAGAGATTGCACACCTATGGCATGATTGCATTTTAAGAGATTATATTCATCAGTCCCCATCTTGTGTATTTTGGCTCCGGTTCCAATTTGGGAAGTGTTTGCGACCAATTCCATGGATACTGCATCAATGGCAAGTTTTAGTGTTAAAGAACTTTTGGTGAGCAATTGTTTTTGAATTGCTTCATTTCGACGTTCACAAACAAATCTGTCTCACAGTGTGTCTTTGCGGATCACACCAGGCTCATGATTCTTTGCTAACCTTCTTAATGTTGCTACAAGTTGTGATATATTTTTGCCTTCTTACTACCACCAGTGAGGGAATCTGAATCTCTCAGCAATTACTAGTGGTTTATGTGAGAAGTGATTTTTGAGAACCTTGGTCAGTTCCTTGTAGGTTTTTCCACCATATTTCTCAGGATGGACTTTGCAGTGGTGTAAAGTCGCTGAGTGGGGCGAGGTTATTTTTTTGCTCTGGTTGGGGCGCCCTTTAGAAATGGTGCCTTGATCTCAGAGCAGCCGGCTTGCTGGCCCTTCAACATGATGGCGTGAAAGAAGCCCACCTTTTAATTTGACAGACACCGGCGCTCTGCTGCCTCACCCACCACAGAATCGGGGTGGACGAGGGGTGGGATAATGGAAATGCCCATTAATGCCAGACGGGAATTTCTGGTCTCGGTCAAGCAAAGCCATAAAAATCCCACACAGAGTGTCAGAAAATCTGGGCAGAAAATTGGCCTGTTTCTCTGGAAATGTATGCCCCAGTTTTCAGTCAGACCGACATTTTGCCAAGTAAGCTCTGTAAGGTCACCACTGCCATGCGTAAGAGTTTCAGTAGAAAATCTATTCATGACATGATGTCTTATATAGGAAATAAATCAAGTAAACATTTTCTGAGCATCAACAACTGCTGACAGGATTCAAATCTAATAAGGTAAATCTGCACAAATGAATCACTCCAAGTGGATACATAGATTAAGTGTTCGCACTTACCCTTATGCCATTTGGTGCTGTTTTATTAATCAGAAGCTGATAAAAAGAATTTGATAGATGTGACAGGATAAATAGATTCAGGCAAATGATGGCTGGAATTCTCTCAAAAAAATTCTAAGTGTCGTGTGAGAGCTGGAATAATTCACGTCGTATTTTCAGTGGGAGTTCAGAGAAGAATCTCCCACACTCTGTGCACTGCAGAGGCCACTGGCGTGGATACCATTAAAATCTAGGGGGTGGGGCCTATTCCCACTGGAGAGGCTGAAATCAGCATGCTGAGTGAGACACTGTGCATGTGCCAATCCGTCAGTGCTGAGATCGCCGCATTCGCAGTGGCTCCACACTGACAGCCTCCTAATTGCTTGCCACCTCGATTGCTGGCCAGCCCTACATCCTAGCAATGACAGCTCTCTGCATCACCCCTTTCCCACAGTTTGATACTGCTTCCCTCGATCATTACTGGGCCCAGTCCAAAACACCCCCTCCCAGCCCGTCCCAATCTCCAGCACCTCCCCCCAGTAGTTGCCCCAACCTCTTTCTCCGACTGACCTCGCTAACCCTGCCCTGATCGCTGGTCTCCCTCGTTCTCCGATTGATCCCCATGCAGAGTGGCAACGGGCCCCCACCTCTGCCAATTGTCCCCAGGCCTTGCCCTCATCAGACCCCACCCCCTAGACCTGCCCTCTAGGTGCCACTCCCTTGGCTCTGCCCAATGCTCTATGGGCAGTGTCAAGGTGCCCCTGTGCATTGGCATCTTGCCCCTTGGGCAGCACTGGGGGCCCAAGCTGTCAGTGTGAGGGTGCCAATGCCCAGAGGGAACACACTCTCCCCCTGCACCCGAAACACTGGGGGACACCCAGAGTGTCCCCCTTCACTCCAACAGGGTCGGGCTTCTAGCTCCCAGAAAATGAGGAGCTACTGTAAACCCTGCTGGAGTGAATTACTCCTAGCAGGGCGGGAGAGGCTAACGGGCCTGGTGACTTCAGTCTGTGGCCCATTAAGAGGATTTAAAATATGTGGTAGTGAACATCACTATGATTTATGTATCTCCCCTCCAATTTCCGGTGCAAAGTTGACGCCACCAGAAGTCCAGCGATGGGAGATACTAGCGGGCTGGGACACTCAGCATGGATCCTGCACATTGCATGCCGCTGGGATCTCCCAGCCTGCGCCCCTACTTTTTTAGCGCAGTGAGACGGGAGAATCACCCAATATTCGATTGGAGGGATTGCTTATTCTAATGAAATGGTTATTGCAACAATTTTACACAATTTCAATCTAGTCTAAAGAATGTAGACACCTTGTCATCCTACAGTTTTGTGTGAACATTTTTGTAAACGTGTTAATCTTGTAAAACAATGATAGCACATTATCATGTCTTCTAATGTTGCATTGCTCAAACGTGGAGTTGTTTTAACTCTCACTTTGCCTCATTGTATTAACAATACTCTGTCAAAAATATAGAAATAAACATTTTGCCGTGCTCTCTGTAAAGCTGAGAAGATTAACAATAGCAGATAAATTAGAAGTAAATTGACAATTAGTATAACACTGCACAGGGCAAGTTTCATTTAAAGAGAAATTGAACCTGGATTGATTTCTATATGAAGAATATTAAAGTTTGTGCAGTGAAGTATTCAAAGGAACTTAAATTTATTCAGGTAAAATGGGGTTCATTTCTCTTGGTAGGTGAATTGCCCACGGCAAAACTTAATGATCAATGGGGGATGGAAATTTTCACAATCTCAGCCCAGTGATACCTTAGCAGAATGGTTCTGAAATGTGGCTTGCTCTTCGGAGTGCATTGTAGCACAAATAGATAAATCTGAATTTCTCTAAATTGTATATTCAGTGGAAATAATCTTGCTTCAATGTTTGGAAAAAAAACACTTAGGCAGCAAACTTTATAATTGAAACCATCAAAAAGAGTTGTCCCATACAGTGGCATTAGGGCAAATAAAAGCCATTTGTCACACAGAAGCACAGATCACATTAATCATTTAATACTCATTAGGACTACAAAAATAATATTAATAACACTACAAAAATGTACTAACAGCATAAATTTAAATTATTATTCTATAAAAAGTAATTAATTTTGTAAATTTTTGACAGTATAATCAATCAAATTCAATAAATAATCAAATCATTTATTATCTATTCATACAGAAGGAATTTTCCATTCTTTACTGCCTTAAAGCACTAATAACTTTAGACTTTAGAACGGCGAGCCAATCATAGTTAACTTGCGGAGTTTCATTTGTTTGTCATAATCATAATTGCATACATGATGAACCTGAAAGAGTCATGATTCAATATTTAGCAAGTGCATATGACAAAAGAGCTACAACATTTGGATGCATAGCGCCCAGTTATTTGGTGCTATGGGTGTAGTTGTGTAGCTGTAGAGTGGCCACGCTTTAGTGTCTACCTTCCCTGTGACAGAAGGACTACAAAGATAATATTAATAACACTACAAAAATGAACTAACTGAATAAATTTAAATTTATGAGGGTATTTTCCACACAATCCACCACATGTTTCATGGCAGCAGGGGCAGTTTGCCATCGGGTGACAGCAGGATCTTCTGGTCCCACCAATGATAATGGGTTTCCCATTGAATGTCCCTCTCGATGCCAGGAAGCTCACTGCTAGGGTGCGCTGTTGGCAAAACCAGAAGATCCCACCGGCATGAACAGCCTGAAAATGTCTATCCTGGTTCTCTTACACGGTACTAATCCAGTCACTGCAGCACGGCTAGTGGAAACCTGTGACTTCCAGTGGAGGAGACGGCTGATGGTCTAGCAATGGTGAACTCGAGCAGCTCCAATGCTGGAAGACATGGCTGTGGACTGTGCCACCTTGATATGTGTAGCAACAGTTCCTAGATTGGCTGGCTGGGTATGGCAAGGGCATTGTTTGAGTGGCGGGGTCGAATGACAAGTGCCATCATCCCTGAGGGGGGACAGCAGATTCATGTTCTACAGTTCTACTGTCAATCCACCAGGGCTGGCCTCAGCAATTGTAGCAATCATTTAGAGGACAGTTTGTTGGATTGCTGTGGCAACTTGCAAACTACTTTGAAAACGGGTTTCACAGCTATGATGACAGCGGTCTCAGCTTCCATGGCAGCAAGCTGACCTTGCATGGCTTCTGTCTGCATTTCCATGGCAACATCCAGATTTTAGGTAGCTTCTGCTTGTGTTGCCATGGAAGCTGAGACGTCAACCATCAGATGTTGCATCATGGAAGGATCTGCATGTATTCTCATAGAGTTGGCCACCAAATCTGCAATGAAAAGAATGATCTCCAAATTCTGCACGAAGCCCTAGGCTAAGTTGGCCCTAGCTGCCTCCTTCTTTCTTGATGATATTTTCTCCGAGAGGTCTGCCAATGCACTTAGCAAAACAGGCATACTCATCAGCATTTTAAAATAAGTCACCCGATCAAAGTTCTCATTTGAGTTCACTGCAACAGAACTCATGTGAAATCATTGGTGAGCTGGCAGCTGTGTACCCTGGGGGCAGGCACGATCTTGTTTGTACTCAGTTTCTCCCTGTGTACATGCGCCACCTCGACACTACTCTCTAATGCATGCATGTGCCAGTATTTGAGCTGGTGTTTGCAATAGTGAGAGTGCATGATTCCGTTTCCTTTATGTAGTGGTCATCCTGCCCTTCCACCTGTTTCTCTTTCATAGAACATAGAACATTACAGCACAGTATAGGCCCATTGGCCCTCGATGTTGCGCCAACCTGTGAAAACAATCTAAAGCCCATCTAACCTACACTATTCTAATATCATCCATATGTTTATCCAATGACCATTTAAATGCCCTTAATGTTGACAAGTCCACTACTGTTGCAGGCAGGGCATTCCACAGCTTTACTACTCTCTGAGTAAAGAACCTACCTCTGACATCTGTCCTATATCTATCACCCCTCAATTTATGTCCCCTCGTGCTAGCCATCTCTATCCAAGGAAAAAGACTCTCACTGTCCACCCCATCTAATCCTCTGATCATCTTATATGCCTCTATTAAATCACCTCTTAACCTACTTCTCTCTAAGGAAAACAGCCTCAAGTCTCTCAGCCTTTCCTCATAAGACCTTCCCACCATACCAAGCAACATTCTGGTAAATCTCCTCTGCACCCTTTCCAATGCTTCCATACCCTTCCTATAATGTGGCGACCAGAACTGTAGGCAATACTCCAAGTGCAACCACATCAGAGTTTAGTACAGCTGCAACATGACCTCATTGCTCTGAAATTCAAACCCTCCACCAATAAAAGCTAACACACCATATGTCTCCTTAAATACGAAGACATCAAGAAGTTATTTGGACAAATAAACTGGAAGGAGGCGTTCTTAGGGAAAAGTACCGAAGGAAGGTGGCGGATATTCAAGGAATGTTTGTCTGGAGCTCTGCACGACAACATTCCGATGAGACAAGGAGGTTTTGGTAGGTCGCGGGAACCGTGGTGCATGAAGGCTGTAGTGAACCTAGTCAGGAGGAAAAGGAAGGTGTACAAAAGGTTCAGGGAGCTAGAAGATGTTAAGGATCTTGAGGAGTATGAGGATTGTAGAAAGGAGCTTAAAAGGGAAATTAGGAGAGCCAGAAGGGGTCATGAGAAGGCCTTGGCGGGTAAGATTAAGGAGAATCCCAAGGCCTTCTATAAATATGTGAAAAGTGAAAGGATGGGAAGAGAAGGGACAGGACCTATAAAAGGTGAAGGGGGAAAGGTCTGTGTAGAACCAAAAGAAATGGCAGAGGTGCTCAATGAGTACTTTGCCTCAGTATTCACGGTGGAAACTGATCTGGGAGATTTTGCTACAGATTTGCAGCAGATGGAAAAGATTGAGTATGTGGATATTAAGGAAGAGGATGTGTTCGAACTTTTGAATTCTATCAAGATAGATAAGTCGCCGGGACCAGATGGGATGTACCCCAGGTTACTGTGGGAAGTGAGGGAGGTGATTGCAGAGCCCCTGGCGATGATCTTTGCGTCATCAATGGAGACGGGAGAGGTTCCGGAAGATTGGAGGATTGCGGATGTGGTCCTATTTTCAAGAAAGGGAACAGAGATAGCCCGGGAAATTACCGACCGGTGAGCCTGACCTCAGTGGTTGGTAAGCTGATGGAGAGGCTTCTGAGGGACAAGATTTACGAGCATTTGGAGAGGTTTGGCATGATCAGAAATAGTCAGCATGGTTTTGTCGAGGGCAGGTTGTGCCTTACGAGCCTAGTTGAGTTCTTCGATAATGTGACTGAACACATTGACGAAGGAAGTGCCGTGGACGTAGTATACATGGACTTCAGCAAGGCGTTTGATAAGGTCCCCCATGCAAGACTTCTTGAGAAGGTGAGAGGGCATGGGATCCAAGGGGCTTTGGCCTTGTGGATCCAGAACTGGCTTGCCTGCAGAAGGCAGAGAGTGGTTGTGGATGGGTCTTTTTCTGCATGGAGGTCAGTCACCAGTGGAGTGCCCCAGGGATCTGTTCTAGGACCCTTGCTGTTTGTCATTTTCATAAATGACCTAGATGAGGAAGTTGAGGGATGGGTTAGTAAGTTCGCCGATGACACGAAGGCCGGTGGTGTTGTGGATGGTCTGGAAGGATGTCAGAAGTTGCAGCAGGACATAAATAGGATGCAGGACTGGGCGGAGAAGTGGCAGATGGACTTCAACGCGGATAAATGTGTAGTCGTCCATTTTGGCAGGACCAATGGGATGAACAAGTACACTATCAAGGGCAGGAGTCTTAGTAGTGTTGAAGAGCAGAAGGATCTTGGGGTCCGGGTCCACAGGACTCTTAAATCGGCCTCACAGGTGGAGGATGTGGTCAAGAAGGCGTATGGTGTACTGGCCTTCATTAATCAAGGGATTGAGTTTAGGGGTCGGGAGGTAATGCTGCAACTTTATAAGACCCTTGTCAGGCCCCACTTGGAGTACTGTGCGCAGTTCTGGTCGCCTCACTATAGGAAGGACGTAGAAGCTATTGAAAGGGTACAGAGGAGATTTACATGGATGTTGCCTGGATTGGGAGGCATGCCTTATGAAGATAGGTTGAGGGAGCTGGGACTCTTCTCCCTGGAGAGACGAAGGTTGAGAGGCGACCTGATAGAGGTTTATAAAATGTTGAGAGGAATAGATAGGGTGGATTCTCAGAGGCTATTTCCCCGGGTTGAAATGGTCGCTACGAGACGACACAGATTTAAGGTGCGGGGAGGTAAGTACAGAAGTGATGTTAGGGGTAAGTTTTTCACTCAGAGGGTGGTGAGTGAATGGAATCGGCTGCCATCAGTGGTGGTGGAGGCGAACTCGCTGGGGTCTTTTAAAAGACTTCTGGATGAGTATATGGGATTTAGTGGGATTGGGGGTTATAGATAGGTCTATAGATTGGTAGGTGTTGATGTGATCGGCGCAACTCGTGGGCCGAAGGGTCTGTTTGTGCTGCAGTGTTCTATGTTCAATGTTAACCCTATCAACCTGGGAGCCAACTTTCAGGGATCTTTGCACATGGACGAGATCTCTCTGCTCATCCATACTGCCACGTATCTTATCATTAGCCCAGTACTCTGTATTCCTGTTACTCCTTCCAAAGTGAATCACCTCACACTTCTCTGCATTAAACTTTCACCACTGCCTGGCCAGTTTGGAGTTCTTGGTCATCCGAAAGAAGAAAGGTACAAGGGTAGAACTGTAGTAATGAGAGGAGTCGATATAAGAATCCACTTCTACACAAGCTGCTGTCTGGAAATCAAAAGAGATTCTGGGATATCAGGAAGTGGATTCTGTGAAGGAACTTACTATTTTTCACTATGGTATCAGCCTAGTCATCGGCTATGGCCTCAGACATGCACTGATCCTAACCACTTTTTACATAAACCATTTTTCCCTAAGGTCACCTTTGTTCTTTTACTAATCACCTTAAACCTGTGTTCTCTGGTTTTTGACCCCTCCCCAACGGAAATACTTTGGATGGAATATTCCCATCCTGCCCACCACAGGGATGGTAGCGGGAGGACACGGGCTTCGCAAAAGCCCATTGACCTCGAGCAGGATTTTCTGGCATGGGACGAGGGCAGCTGGAAAATCCTGCCCTGTCCTGCTATCTACTCTGCCCAGATCAATGGTTTTCAACTGGTGTGCCACAGCACACTGGTGTGCCATGAATACTGTCCCAAGTGTGGTGTGAAACTTTGTAAGCAGGTAATGAAAATCAGTGTAAAACAAACATGGTTTCATCTTAGACAATATTCAATTCAACCAAAATTACAACTCATAAAAGTGAGATCTTGGTCTTTAGTTTCTAAAATGTGAACATTCTAAATGCAGGAGGTTAAAGAGTGAAATTGAGATGACATGATAGGCTTTACCAATCACCATAGAAACTAAGGAATAGCATTCACACATTTTTTTATCGACAGTGAAACAAGACAAAACAAGCTAGCTGACACAACGAAATTGACCGTATCCACATTTCTTTGCCAAATCTATTTTATATCTTTATATCCCTGGATCTAAAAAGGAATGTATCAGTTTGATTACTCCACTTAATCAATTCATAGCACAAAAAGATGAAATTCAGATGGTCTGAACCGAGTGCTGCGTGTGGAACAGATTTAGGGCTAAGGATAGTTAGATAGAGCTGACTTAAGCAAATTTTGAAAATGTGTCTGTGTTTGCTGTGGAAGACCATATATTCTGTGGTGGATTTTAAACATTGATTGATCCTTTTTTAGCTTATTGCATGCATTATGTTGCAAACGTTTCCAGTGAGATCATAACCATAGTAAATATGATGTTTATGAGCAATTGATTCAGCTGCAAAAGGTGGGTGTGGTCATGGGCTTGTTTGTTTCATATTACAAAAAAGGTTGGGAACCACTGATCTAGACATTCCTGGTTTTAAACACCTCTACCGAATTTCCTCTTCATCTTCTGTTGTCTAATCTTTTCTAAGGAGAACAGCATCAGCTTCTCCAACCTACCCTCATCCTTGGAGCCATTCCTATAAATCTTTCCTCCGCCCTCTCAAAAGCATCACATCTTCCCTAAAGTATGATGACCAGAATTGGATACAATAGTCCAAATGAGGCAAAACCAGTATTTTATATATGTTTATCAATAGCTTAATTGCTCTTTAATTTTATTAACCCCAGTATCTGATTTAATCTTTTTAACCACTTTTTCAATGCTGTCATGCCGCCATCAACACTTTGGAGCATAAACACCTGGCTTCTTTGTGTCATTCCCATTAGAATTGTACCCTTCAGTTTATAATATAAGAACATAAGAACATAAGAAATAGGAGCAGGAGTAGGCCATCCAGCCCTTCGAGCCTGCCCCGCCATTCAATAAGATCATGGCTGATCTGTCGCTGCTCAGTTCCACTTTCCCGCCCTCTCCCCATAACCCTTAATCCCCTCTCCTATCAAAAACCCATCAACTCATGTCTTAAAAATATTTAGCGAGGCAGCCTCCACCACTTCAACGGGCAGAGAATTCCAGAGATTCACCACCCTTTGAGTGAAGAAGTTCCTCCTCAACTCCGTTCTAAACTGCCCCCCTTTTATCTTGAGGCTGTGCCCCCTAGTCCTACTGTCTTTTTTGAGCGGGAAGAGTCTTTCCACCTCTATCCTATCCATCCCATTCATCATCTTATACGTCTCAATGAGATCTCCCCTCATTCTTCTAAACTCTAACGAGTACAAGCCCAGTTTATTCAGCCTCTCCTCATAGCTCAACCCCCTCAACTCCGGTATCAGCCTAGTAAACCTCCTCTGCACTCCCTCCAAGGCCAAAATATCTTTGCGCAGGTGCGGCGCCCAAAAATGCACACAGTACTCCAGTTGCGGCCTCACCAATGCCCTATACAGCTGCAGCAAGACCTCCCTACTTTTATATTCAATCCCCCTCGCTATGAAGGCCAGCATCCCATTCGCCTTCCTGACCACCTGTTGCACCTGCAAGCTGGGTTTTTGCGACTCATGCACAAGGACCCCGAGGTCCCTCTGCACCGTCGCCTGCTGCAGTTTTTCGCCACGTAAGTAATAGTCCTTCCTACCATTCTTCCTACCAAAGTGGACCACCTCACACTTGCCAACATTAAATTCCACTTGCCATTTCCTGGCCCATTCGCCCAGCCTATCTAGATCCTTCTGCAGACTCTCCACACCCTCCGCACAATTTGCCGTTCCCCCAATCTTGGTGTCATCAGCAAATTTCGACACTCTACACTCGGTTCCCTCCTCCAGATCATCTATATAAGTGGTAAAAAGCTGAGGCCCCAGCACCGACCCCTGGGGCACTCCACTAGTCACCATCCGCCAATCCGAATAGCACCCGTTGACCCCCACTCTCTGCCTCCTATTTGACAACCAATCCTCTATCCACGCTAACACCCTACCCCCAACTCCATGTCCCTCGACCTTCTGCAATAACCTCTTGTGAGGTACCTTGTCAAACGCCTTCTGAAAATCCAGAAAGACCACATCCACCGGCTCTCCTCTATCCACCGCCCTAGACACATCCTCATAGAACTCCAGTAAATTTGTCAGACACGACTTCCCTTTAATGAAACCGTGCTGCGTCTGCTCTATCAAGCAATTCCCCTCAAGATGCTTCGCAATTTCCTCCTTAATGACAGATTCTAACATTTTACCTACCACAGACGTTAAACTAACCAGCCTATAATTCCCCGCCTTTTGCCTGGCACCCTTCTTAAACAACGGCGTAACATTAGCCGTTTTCCAATCATCCGGCACTTCCCCGGAATCCAGCGACGTTTGGAAAATAACCACCAAGGCATCCACTATCACCTCCGCCATTTCTTTCAGAACCCTCGGATGCATTCCATCCGGTCCTGGGGACTTGTCCACAATCAGCCCCTCCAGTCTGTCGAGCACCGCCTTTCTAGTAACAGTAATGTCATTAAGACCCTCCAGTCCTACCACCTTTCCATCGCTAACACCCGGCAAATTATTCACGTCCTCCTCCGTGAAGACAGAAACAAAAAAGTTATTCAATACCTTAGCCATATCCCCATCCCCTACCACTAGGTCCCTTTTCTCATCCTCTAAAGGACCAACATTCACCCTAGCCAGCCTCTTCCTTTTTATATATTTATAAAAACTCTTGCTATCCTTTTTTATATTAAGCGCTAGCCCAGCTTCATAGTTTCTCCTACCCTTCCTTATCAACTTCTTTGTCAATCTTTGTTGACATTTAAACCTCTCCCAATCCTCTTCTCTCCCAATCCTCTTCTCTCCCACTACTCTTAGCTACTCTAAATTCCTCCGCTTTTAGTTTAACACTTTCCTTCACCTCCTTCGTTATCCACGGCTTATTACCTCTCCTCCTACTATCCTTTTTGACCATCGGAATAAATTTCCGTTGAGCACCAAGAAAGATCTCCTTAAAGATCCTCCACTGCTCCTCAACAGACCCTCCCTCCAACGCGCTCCCCCAGTCCACATTCACCAATTCTTCTCTCATCCTACCGTACTCCCCTCTATTCAAACAAAGGACGCATGTCCGGGAACCCACTTTCTCCTCCTCCACCTGCACCAGAAACTCCACCATACAATGATCACTCTCCCCAAGAGGATCCTTCACCACAAGGTCCCTAATTCTACCCGCTTCATTACATAGCACCAGATCCAAGATAGCTCGCTCCCTCGTCGGCTCCAACACACACTGATATCTTCATTCCTCCTACCAAAATGCATCACTTTGCACATTGCCACCTGTCTGCTCTTTCCACCAATTTGATCTTTTTGAAGTTTTTTCACTCTCCTCCTCGAAGTTCATACTTTCAAGTTTTGTGTTATACATAGATCACTGACCAAGTCACTGAACTCACTGACCATGATCATTCTTGTGAGGTCATTGAACGTCTTGCGGCACTGCATCTGAGTTCTTAATTTTGACTCCTGGCATGAGAGTTTTTAGGTGTCAGCTACGCCTCAGCTGGTAACACTCTCATTTCTGAGTCAGAAATTGTTGGTTCAGATCCCAATCCTGTACTTGAGCACAAGAATCAAGGCTGCCACTCCTGTGCAGTAACGAGGGAGTGCTGCACTGTCAGAGACGCTGTCTTTCAGGTGTGATGTTAAACCGAGGCTTCATCTTTCCTCATAGGTGGTCAGAAAAGGTCACATGGTGCTATTTCAAAGAAGAACATCATAGCTAATACTGGTCAATATTTATCTCTCATTCAACATCACTGGAAAGGATTATCTGGCCATTATCATACTGCTGTTTGTGGGAATTTGTTGTGTGCAAATTGGCAGCCATATTTCCTACATTACAGGCGTGACTATACTTCAACAGTACATGATAGTTTGTGAAGCACTTTGGGATAGCCTTAAAAGTGCTATAAAAATGCTAGGCTTTCGCTTTTTTTTAGTTGAGTGAACCTGGCAAATATTCTCTTGAATTTAAGAATAAATCTATACAATTCTTAATGAGTTTGGCAAGGTAGCTGTTGGGGAAATGTTTCTCCCTGGCTAGGAAGTCTAAAACTAAATGTGGCATTTTCAGGATAAGGGAATAGCCAGTGAAAGTTGAGATGAGGAGAAATTTCTTCAATCAAAGGACTCTGAATCTTTGGAATTCTCTACTCTGGAGTAATATGGATGCTCAGTTGTTGAGTACATTCTAGATAGAGATCGATGTATATATAGTAGGGAATGGAAGGAAGTGGGGATAGTGTGTGGAAGATGGAGTTAAGGTTAACGATCAGCCATGATACTATTGAACGGCAGAGAAGGTTAGAAGGCAGAATGGCCAATGTCTGCTCCTGTCTATTACATCCATAACTATATGCCTCCACTGCCTTTGAAACATTAGCCTGTTTATGCTCTCCCTTCGGATTCATGCTGATACATGCATCTCTTCTCCTCTCCACCTCATCCATCAAGGTCTCCAGAGCAGTGCCTCTGCCATCCTTGTGTCTCTTTGTGTTCCAAATTTGCTTTTACGATGACTTTCAGCTTTATTCAAAATGTACCTCCCATTTGATAAGTGCAGGCGGGCTTTAAGCAGTGCCAATGAGTTTAAACTGGTGTTAGCATCTCATGATTTGCTTGGGCATGCCACCACTCAACACTGCCTTAGTGCTAGCTGGAGGATATGATCTTTTCAATGAACAGGGTCTGCACAAGGTTAGCTTGTTGTCTGCATCAGAAGCAATGGGTATAGGTCATTTGTGGGTCATATGATTATCTTAACCTCTGCGCATTCTAGATTTTTGGGTCTTGTTATTATTTTATAAATAATTACGCAACAATGAACACTTCAAAGTAATTTAATGTATGTGAATTACTTTGTGAATTGCTGGAGATCTTTAAGTAACCAAAAAATGCACTCTTTTCTCCTTTTTGAAAAAAAATTCCTCTCTAGCCCAAGAGGAAATTGCAATAATCAGCTAGATGTTCAACCCTGCAGCCTGCTGATATAAATAACAAAACACCAAGTTCTTCTGCATTGAGTGAGAAGTATTGCGCAGCCTGAAGGAACTTGTCCATTACAAGTAGCAGCAAGTTTAACCTGCTTGAACTAAGCTAGGGTTGAAAAGACAAAATGAGTGGAAAACAGCATTTGGAAGAGCTGAGAACCTAGTGGCATCATTGCCATCTCTAATGGGAGAGAAAATAAGAATGAAACAAATTTGAATGATTCATTTAAGTTCATAGGGAATATTCTATTTGGCCCATTGGGCCTTCTCTTTCATTCAATAGGATCATGGCAGATTTGATTGTGTTCTTTATTCCAATTTCCTTGGTGCCCCATCCCTCTGCCCCTGTCTCCCCCACCTCTCTTAGGCTGATTGGCAGTAATAAATTGTCCCTAAATCAGTTTCCCTCAATCTGGATGGCCATAAATCATTAGACAAGGGTCGTGGGTGGAGAGGGGGACTGATGGTGTTGAGATGGCGGCGCGGGCTCGTTGGGCCGAAGGGCCTGTTTCCCGGACTGTCTTTGTTCTTTGTTCTCTCTCGATCTCCATCGCACACTATAAAGGGCATGGCCTTGGGTGGTATGGTGGCACAGTCGTACACACTGCTGCCTCACAGAGCCAGGGACCTGTGTTTGATTCCTGCTGTCACTGTCTGTACAGAGTCTGTGTGTTTTCCCACCGTCTGTATGGGTTTCCTCCGGATGCTCTGGTTTCCTCACACAGTCCGAAGATGTCTGGTTCGGTATATTGGCCATGCTAAAGTCTCCCTCAGTGTACCTGGAGAGGTGCCGGAGTGTGGCGACTCAGAGATTTTCACAGTAGCTTTATTGCAGTGTTAATGTAAGCCTATTTGTGACACTAATAAATAAACTTTAAACTTTATTGTTTGACTATATTGTAGATCAAAGATCTGTTTAATTGCTTTGAAAAGTGCAAAATTGTCCATTTTGGCAGGAAAAGAAAGAAACATATTATCAAATGGTGAGAGATTGCAAAGCTCTGAGATGCAAAGTGATCCTGGAATTCTAGTGCATAAATTGCAAAAGGCTAGTGTACAGGTCCAGCAAGTAATTAGAAAAGCTAATAGAGTGTCATCATTTATTGTGAGGGGAATTGAATACAAAAGTAGTGAAATTACTTTTTGAGATCACATCTGGAGTACTGTGTACAGTATTGGTCTCATTATTTAAGGAAGGATTTAATGCATTGGAAACAGTTCAGAGAAGGTTAACCAAGCTGATACCTGGATTGGGTAAATTGCCAAATGAGAAATGGCTAGACAGGCTAGGCTTGTACCTGCTGGACTTCAGAAGTGTAAGTGGCGACTTGATAAGATCCTGAGGGAACTTGACACCTTCAATGTACAGAGGATGTTTTCCCTTGTGGGGCCACTGTTTAAAAATAAAGGGATGCCTATGCAGTGCCAAGATGAGGAGAAATTGTTTCTCAGAGGGCTCTGCATTTTTGAAACTTCTTCCTCAAAAGGTGGTGGAAGCAATCTTTGAATATTTTTAAGGCAGAGGTAGATAGCTTCTTGTTCAGCAAGGGATGAAAGGTTATCGGGGTAGGTGGGAGTGTGAGGTTGAGGATACAAACAGATCTTACTGATGATGTGGAGATGCTGGCTTTAGACTGGGGTGGGCCCGGTAAGAAGTCTCATAACACCAGGTTAAAGTCCAACAGTTTTAATTGGAATCACGAAATTACCTGTCAAAGGAGTGGTGCTCTGAAAGATCATGATTCCAAATAAACCTGTTGGACTTTGACCTGATGTTGTGAGAGTATTACAATGATCTTACTAAATGGCAGGGCAGACTCGAGGGGCTGAGTGGCCTACTCCTGCTGTTGAGTTACAGGTATGTAGGTATATAATGTTTGTATGTGTGCTCTCACCAATGCTCTGAATATTCATAACAAGACTTCCTTACTTTTATGTTCTATACCTCTTGCAATAAATACCCATATTTCATTTGCCTCCTAATTACATGCTGTACCAGCATGCAAGCATTTTGTGATTCATATATAAAGACACAAAGATCCCTTCTAGCATTCTACAGTCTCTTCTTATTTAAGTAATATGCTGTTTTTCTATTCTTCCTGCTTCTTCCTAAAGTTAAGAGACTAATAAATGTTGCATAAGGCATGCCAGTAATTTTGGGCTCTAATTTAAATACTGGTACACAATGGAAGGCGTACATAGACAACATTTTACAAATTCTGATTTAAAGATCTTATTAAAACAAAAATAAAAATCAGGCCCACTATTTCAAATAGACATTCTTACAGTAATGCAAGAATGTTTTTTTTTGCATATTTCATCTTGGTCAGTCTCGAAGTGAGGCTTATCTTATAGCTAAATCCACATCAAAATACTATGAGTTAGACATTGGCTTGTGCACAACTTTGTGAAACTGATGAGAAAGGGGGTGGCATGATGGCACAGTGGTTAGTGCTGCTGACCCACAACGCCAGGGACAAGGTTCAATTCCAGCCTTGGGTAAATGTCTGTGTGGCATTTGCACATTCTCCCCGTGTCAATATGTCTTTCCTCCGGGCATGCTGGTTTCCTCCCACAGTCCAAAGAAGGTTAATTGGCCAAGCTAAATTGCCCCTTAGTGTCAGGGAAATGAGCAGGGTAAATATGTGGTGTTAAGGGGATAAAGCCTGGGTAGGATTATTGTCAGTGTTTGTTCGATGGGCCAAAGGGCCTCTTTCTGCACTGTGGGGATTTTAAGAAGACCATGTGAAATAGGTCCCCTTACATCACTGAGGAACAACTGGCACGGTGGTAGATACGGTAAGATGTCAGACAACACCAAGTTAAAGTCCAACATGTTTATTTGGTAGCACAAGCTTTCGGAGTGTCACTTCTTCTTCAGGCATTCACAAATAGGGCAAATGTAGACACAAACTCAATGGTTGGAATGTGAGTCTTTGCAGGTAATCAAGTCTTAAAGGTACAGACAATATGAGTGGCGAGAGGGTTAAGCACAGGTTAAAGTGTGTATCGTCTCCAACCAGGATAGTCAGTGAGATTTTGCAAACACAGGCAAGTCATGAGGGTTACAGATAGTGTGACAAGAACCCAAGATCCTGGCTGAGCCATCCTCATATGTGCGGAACTTGCCTTCAGACAATCATGCAACCTCAAACAGACCAATGTTCGCAGCAAACTACCCAGCCTTCAGGAGAACAGTGACCACATCACCACACAACCCTGCCACAGCAACCTCTGCAAGACATGCCAGATCATCGACATGGATGACATCATCATATCATCATCCACCGGGTACACGGTAAATACTCTTGCAACTCGGCCAACGTTGTCTACCTGATACGTTTCAAGGAGGGATGTCCCAAAGCATGGTACATTGGGGAGACCATGCAGACGCTACGACAATGGATAAATGAACGTCGCTCGACAATCACCAGGCCCCAAGACTGTTCCCTTCCTGTTGGCGAACACTTCAGTGGTCACGGGCATTCGGCCTCTGACCTTCGGGTAAGCATTCTCCAAGGCGGCCTTCACGACACACGACAGCGCAGAGTCGCTGAGCAGAAACCGATAGCCAAGTTCTGCACGCATGAGGACAGTCTCAACAGGGATCTTGGGTTCATGTCACACTATCTGTAACCCCCATGACTTACCTGGGTTTGCAAAACCTCACTTACTGTACTGTCTGGAGTTAATACACATCTCTTTAACCTGTGATCAGTGCTCCTTCCACTCACATTGTCAGCCACTTTAAGACTTGAATAATAATAATAATAAGACTTGAAGGTTAGGTGTAAAGATTTGCATTCTAATCAGTAATTTGTAAACTGTCTGTGCTTTATATGCTCCGTCTGAGGCCAGAACTCTCCATTCACCTGACAAAGAGTTTAACCTCGAAAGCTTGTGAGTTTACTATCAAATAAATCGGTTGGACTTAAACCTGGTGTTGTCAGACTTCTTACTGTGTTTACCCCAGTCCAATGCCGGCATCTCCACATCATATCAGTTTCTGCTCAGCGATTCTGCATTGTCGTGTGTTGTGAAGGCTGCCTTGGAGAATGCTTACCTGAAGGCTGAATACCCTTGACTACTGAAGTGTTCTCCAACAGGAGGAGAACACCCCTGCCTGGTCATTGTTGAGCTGTGTTCATTCAGCCGTTGTTGTAGCATCTGCATGGTCTCCCCAGTATGCCATGCCTCGGGACATCCTTTTCTGCAGCGTATCGGGTAGACAATGTTGGCCAAGCCACAAGAGTATGTACCGTGTTTCCGGTGGATGGTGTTCTCATGTGAGACGATGGCATCCATGTCGATGATCCGGCATGTTTTGCAAAGGTTGCTGTGGCAGGGTTGTGTGGTGTTGTGGTCACTGTTTTCTTGAAGGCTGGGTAGTTTGCTGTGGACAATGGTCTGTTTGAGGTTGTGTGGTTGTTTGAAGGCAAGAAGTGGGGGTGTGGGGATGGCCTTGGTAAGATGTTCGTCTTCATCGGTGACATACGTGAAGGCTCCAGAGAAGATGTCGTAGCTTCTCCGCTCCACGGAAGCACTGGATGACGAAGGTTGCTCTGTCTGCCATGTCCTGTGTTTGTGTTCTGAGGACGTCGGTGCGGTTTTTCGCTGTAGCACGTCGGGACTGTTGATCAATGAGCCGCACTCACAAGACAGCCTCGAACTTCACCCAAGCACAGCACAATGCCATTTGTGCTCTCAAGACCAACCGCAATATTGTCACCAAACCAGCAAAGGAGGGGTCACTATCAAACTGAATAGGACGGATTACTGCAAAAAAGTGTACCGACAACTGAATAACGAGGAACACTACAGTTACCTGCAGGTCCAACCGAAGAACACACCCATCAACTCAATAGACTGATCAAGACTTTTGATCTGGACCTTCAGAGCACCCTCTGTGCTCCCATCCCACATACTCTCTGCGTTGGAGATGTCTACTGCCTCCCGAAGATACACAGGGCAAACACACCCAGCTGTCCCATTGTATCAGGCAATGGGGCCCTGTGTGAGAACCTCCCTGGCTACGTCGAGGGCATTCTGAAATCTATTGTACAAATAACCATCAGTTTCTGTTGTGACACTATGGACTTCCTACAGAAACTCAGCACACGTGAAGCAGTTGAACCAGGAGCACTCATCGTCACAATGGATGTCTCAGGACTCTACCAGCGTCCCCCACGTCGATGGCATTGCTGCAACTGCCTCAGTACTCAAACCCGACAACTGTCAATCTCCAGATGCAATTTTACAACTCATCCGTTTCATCCGAGATCACAATGTCTTCAACTTCAACAGCCAGTTCTTCATCTAGACACATGGAACAGCCATGACGACCAGATTTGCATCTCAATATGCCAACATCTTCATGCACAGGTTCAAACAAAACTTCTTCACCGCACAGGACTGTCATCAGATGCTATACACTAGATACATCGATGACATTTTCTTTCTTTGGACTCATGGCAAACAATCACTGAAACAATTATATGATGACATCTACAAGTTCCATCCCACCACCACACTCACCATGGACAACTCTTTGGAATCGGTGGCATTCTTGGACACATGCATCTCCATCAAGGATGGTCACCTCAGCCCATCAGGACTGATCTGATATGGTAATCCTCAACTCCACTTTCCCACCTTATCCCTATAACCCTGGATTACCTTACTGAATGTAACGGTGTGTTTTATAATGTGCCTTGGTACACTTTATTATATTACAGGTGCAATATCGCCACAAGTTGTCATTGATGATTTGGCTCTTTATACCTGAGAAAACTCATCACACCATGTATTGGCTCATACTGTAGTCAGATAGCAGCCAAGTTTGGAAATAGTGTTAGATTACAGACCTGTGTACACAGTGGGCCTGACACTTGGCACCTGGCACAGAACAAACTCAGCAACATGTTGTGCAATTCAAACCTGCAGCAGAATATGCATAAGCATGACATACTGAACCCCTCATGTGTCCAAATTTTCAACCAATTGTTAGGCACATCGGATTTTCATAGAATCATTGAATTTCTACAGTGCAGAAGCAGGCCATTTGGTCTGCACTGGCTCTCTCCAATTGAAATTCTTACCCAGACCCTATCCCCGTAACCCCATGTATTTATGCCATTAATCCACTGACCTATATCTACATTGGGACACGAAGGAGCAATTTAGTATCAACTTAACCTGCACATTTTAAAAGATAATAAATTGTTGGATTTTCAATTCTGTTAAATGATATAGGTTCAACTGGTTTCAGTAAAATTAATTTGCACTCTATGTACAATGTGGGTTCCATTACCATTTCAATTGTTACAAACTCCATAAAACCATCTGCAGTTTTTATAACTAGCCCATAATGAGAAAAGCATGAAGTTTATCCATAAATTCAACAATATGCAACAATAAATGTCTTTATCATGGAGCCTTTAAACCTTAGCCTGCACTAATACAGGATACCATTTGGATAGGAATTAACAATGACTTGCACTAAATAGTGAAAAGTTATGCATAGGTGTTCATAAAAGAACAAGAAGTGTTCCTTGCATGTTGTCTGTGGTTGAACAGGAGAATTTTTTTGATCCAATGAATCTGGTGTAAAATGAAATTAATCCTGATTTGTAGAGGATTTTTTAAGTGACACTTTAGACTTGAACAATAATTTATAAATGTATCTATATAGATCCAAAATTTCATCACAAATATCGGCATAATTATAATACAAGAACAGACTTACCTGGAGCATCAAGAAGTTTCACACCATCCATAACAATGCAGCTGACCTGAGTGGCAGCCTATCCACCATTTTAAACATTCACTCCCTCCAACACCAATGTACTGACAGCACTGTCTACCATCTACAAACTGCACTGCACCAATTCACCAAGGCTCCAGCAACTGCGCATTCCAAAACCACAATCTCTACCACTCTGAAGCACAAAGGCAGCAAACATAGGGGAACAGCACCAGCTGCAAGTTTCTCTCCAAGCCGCACACCATCCTGACTTGGACAGATATTCCTATTCCTTCACTGTCACTAGGCTCTTACTCGGCTTTTAATTTAAATAACTTCAACTATTTCTTTATTTAACACTGCTGGTACCAACTCAAACATTAACAGTTGCAACTCATTAACTCTTTACTGAACTTTAACTCTAACTGAACATCAACCTTTAACTGAACTTTAACTCTTGAACTGCATATTAACTTTAACTGAACATCAAATTTAACTATTTAACTCAAAATAGTTTCTGCCAAGCTTAGGAAAACCTTGGCCAAGAAATATCCTCAATGTAGAATCTATCTTTTTCTTCTCTGAAGCACCCTTCAGGGTACAGTTCTTACGGTTGTTGGTTTCTTCTGAGTTATCACTGGCAAACAAAGGCTACACATACTTTTTAACCACAACACTACACTCACTTCCAAAAGACTTCCTGTTATCCAGCCAACTGTGTAACAAGAAACTGATCACATGACTTGAACATCCAGTGAAATTAGTTTTGAACGATGCCATTAAGCTTAGTTCAAACAGCATGCTCAACCCATACAGCCATACAAATCAAATCCACTCTGTCTTGGTTAATGTAAACAATTTTCCTTATCTCAGAAGCTTCAGATCACAGCTCCCAGGCCAGAGCAATTTTACGACCTGCATCTGGTTTTAATTATAAGTTGACTAAAAATCCCAGCATGCTTAATTCTCAGCCAGAAGAACCATTTTAAGGCTACTATTGCCATTATAGTTGTTAAATTATTATTGTAACCATTCTTTTTTGATCCAGAGGGCCAAAATCCTAGAACTCCTACATCACAGGGACTGCAGTGTTCAAGAAACAGTTTCGCAGGAGCAATAAGGAATGGGCAAGAAATGCTGGCCTAGCCAGCGATGCCCACACCCTGTGAAGGAATGTATTAAAAACAACTTTCAAAGGGGAAATGGAAAGCTACTTGAAAATGCATTGTTGCAGGGCCATGGATAAAGAATGAGGAAGTGGGAGGAATTGGATAGCCCTTCCAAAAGAGCTCAGATCGATAGGATCTATAATCTGCTCTATAATCTTATGATTAAATGAAGAAGATCTGTGACTGAAGACGCATTGAGCATTCGAGCTTGAGCATTTCTGGGATTTGCCAGTTTAATCAGGTGACTAAGGTTAAGTGATGTGAGTAATCACCCAATGTCATTACAGTATTATGAAGTGAATTGTGTGAACGTACCAAATTATGTACCAAATAAAGAAATGTGCTGCACATTGTGACAGGTTGAGAATTATGACTGTTTTTGTAGTGATCCATTATTAGCCGGAGGGGACTTTAGACTCTTGTGACATGGAATCTAACCAAACAAACTGTTTTGGGGTATCTGTCACAGTTTAATCAAAGAAACTTATGTTAGCTTTTAGATTGAGATGAATAGTTTCCAGCCTGTCTGTCAATACGCCATGTCACAATGTGTTTTTAAGTGCAAAGCCAGCTCCATGCCTGAATTAATTAGTTACACCAGGAAATCCTCCTTACGGCTGGATTACAATCAAGCATTTAGTCTTTAGCATTTTATGGGGATAGGAACAAGTTACGAATTAAGAATCTAAGCCTAAGGTAGGAGTTGAGCTGATACCCAAGCCTCAGTGGAAATCTATAGCAAGATTCTGAGGTCCCCAGATGAGAAATCAGTTTCTGTACATCAGATGACATTAAAATTTTAATGATTAAAGTTTGGTAAGAAGGACACTGGGCTACCAACTGTTCCAATTATAGAACGACCTAGCGTGACCATTTATTTCTCCTTTCAGTTACCATAGTAATCTGTCACTAAATCTGAAAATATGCTTAGAACTTAGTGGGAGATCTTTTAGTGGCTTGTTAATTGGAATTCATGATAGCAAAGGGCATCATGTTTTGGATTCCACATTAGCAAATATGCTAAATAATGATTTTTGTTTTCTGGGAAAAGCCAGTGAATGTTATACAATCACATTGTTTGTTTGCCCTAAATGCTACTGAAATTATTCTAAGCTCGAAAAGACTAGCTTCAATTAGCTAATACAAAGAGTTTATTTTGGGGATGATTCTCTGGCCACATTAGCCCCAGGCGCAATTTGTGCTGGGCAGGAGAAAAAGGTTCACACCTTTTTATACTTTTCTTCTTATCTGCATATCTGGCCTTTCTAGGAAGTACATCAGACTTGAGAAAGTTCCCCTTTAAAATCAAGTCAGAGCACCAGCTCTTTCTTGAGAGCATTTCAGAGTAGAAAAAAATTATATAAAGGTATGGTCCAAAAAACAGCTGCTCAAAAGAGGAAGCATTTCTGAGTTAATGGATCTTGAAGTGTTATAAAATCAAACCAAGCTAATTCCTCCTTTGAAAAAGCATGCAGCTGTCAATCAAGAGGCTTGTAAAAGTCAATCGACAGTGAAATTGTATTTAACTAATGCAGTTCAAAGCTTTTAGGCATCTCAGCAAGGTCATAGGCTTGCAAAGATTAATGGGGCATGAAATAGAATGGGAACAAATCACTGCAAAGCATTTCAAGCCAACAGAGAGAAGACTTTCTGCTTCAACCTGAAATGAACATGCTGGAAGAATGATCAAAGCTGCTGAAGGCAACAGAGACAAGACTAGCCACACAATCCTCACCGGGCATTCTCGGCCTGAGCCCCTTCAGCCCAGAATGAACATCCATAGACACCACTTTCCTTGAAGGAAGCCATCTGCACCTTGGAAATGGCTATTTTGACCATGGGCACCCTGGAGATATATGTGCAGATGGCACTCACCTCCTTGTTCCCATTTGGAGTCCATGAGCCTGGTCCCCGCATTTATGGACCAGTGGTATTTTTCGCCAGGGTGACTTCATGCTGGGTGCAGCAGGAGCATAGTGGGAGGTCACTATGTTCAACTTTAATCTCGCTAATGAGATTAAAATGAATGTAAATGAGGTCTGATCAGGTTCTCACCCTTCTCTGGATGAAAGCCTGAGCAGGACAGGTGGAACAAGTGAGGAACATCTGAATCTGTTTAACTCCTGGCACAAATCCCATTCAGACTTGAAAAGGTTCCCCTTTAAAATGTGGTCAAAGTACCTGCTCTTTCTTGGAAGTAGGTCCTCTAGGTAATAATGGATCACTACAAAAGCAGTCATAATTCTCAACCTGTTTGAATGTCCATTTCAAAGAGCTGTCAGATTGACAGCTGTTGGCGTGAAATGCTTTGCAGTGATTTGTTCCCATTCTATTTCATGCCCCATTAATCTTTGCAAGCTTATGACCTTGCTGAGATGCCTAAAAGCTTTGAACTGCATTGGTTAAATACAATTTCACTGTCGATTGACTTTTACAAGCCTCTTGATTGACAGCTGCATGCTTTTTCAAAGGAGGAATTAGCTTGGTTTGATTTTATAACACTTCATGATCCATTAACTCAGAAGTGCGTCCTCTTTTCAGCAGCTGTTTTTTGGACCACACCTTTATATAATTTTTTTTCTACTCTGAAATGCTCTCAAGTAGGAGCAGGTGCTCTGATTTCATTTAAAAGGGGAACTTTTTCAATTCTGAAGTACTTCCGAGAAAGGCCAGATATGCACCTTAGTGCATTTTAAGCGTACTTTTCCAAATCTCATGCCTGAACAGCATGCCTTGACTGGAGGTTAGTGTTTACCAATACAGGCAGCTGGCAGAACTCACTCATTAAAGTCCAATGGTTCTTCAATGAAGATCTTCTGCAACCATTGATTTCTCTGGATAGAAGTAATGATGATACCGGGAGGAGTGAAGGAGTGGGGGGGGGGAGGGGGGGGGGTGCAGGGGGAGGGGCGGAGGCCATTGTAGCCTCTGAGTGGTCAGGTGTGCCAGGATACATGGGCAATGCCATCCTAATAGTTCAAGACTGGCATTGTCATATTGGATCTGTAAGAGTGCCAGGGATAGTACCAGTTTGGCACTATCAATGTTGGGTCCTGAAGGGGGGCCCTTGATGACCCATGGTGGAGTGTCATTCATTTGTGGGGAGGGGTGCCTATTGTCAGTGTGAATGAGGGGGGAATGGCATTGGAGGTCACCCTGATGCTTGCGTGATGGTGCACACATTTAGTATTAGACTGAGGTTTCCCCTCTGCTTTCAATATTTGGGGTGTTCCTGTTGTCTGTGTGAGGTCACGATGTCCTTGGTGGGGGAAGGGAATCTTTATCTTTATTTTGAAATCAGGGTGCCCTTTATAAAAGGGGGCCCTGATCTCTGAGTTGTCAGTCTTGCTGCCATTTTCAGGTGATGCTGATGTCCTTTGTGACACAAAACATCCCTATCTCCTAAAAAAAATGTCCAAGTGTAGGTGGATTGCTATCCAAATTGCGCCAACCCGCCCAATGGGAATCACAGTGTGCTACCCACCAGAGACAACACTTAGAAATTAATTGGGAGAATTGCTCCCTATATATTCATCGCTGCAGCTCTTAAACTGCAAAAAATATTCAGGATTCTGGGGTGATGTCTGATTTGTGCAATTTGTTTTTGCCATCTGTCTAGCATGCCATAAAATTGCAAAATGGGCTGTCTCATATGAAGTTATTGGGAAAAATAGCTAAGCAATGTTATTTAGAAAACAATTTAGAAAACAAAATGGGCTGGAAGTTTAATGTAGGGAGAGAAACCTGATACTTGGATTAAAGTTAAAGTTTATTTATTAGTCACAAGTAAGGCTTACATTAACACTGCAATGAAGTTACTGTGAAATTCCCCTGGTCGCCACACTCCGATGCCTGTTTAGGTCAATACACCTAACCAGCATGTCCTTCAGAATATGGGAGGAAACCGGAGCACCCAGAGGAAACCCATGCAGACATGGGGAGAATGTGTAAACTCCTCACAGACAGTGACTGAAGCAGGGAATCGAACCTGGGTCCCTGGTACTGTGAGGCAACAGTGTCAACCACTGTGCCACTGTATTGCCCATGAATTCCATGTTCCCAGCCCCACACCTGAGCTATGTAGGTTTTTAAAAGTACATGGACTTAAGAGCCAGGAGGGAAGTTTGAAGCTCAATTAAAAGCGCCAAGCACCCCTCAGAGGTGGGAGCCTCCTTGCTGGCATTAGTGGCAGGAGCAGATGGCAGCCATGATGGAGGCTGTTCCTGGCAGCAGCTCCTGGGAAGGCTGTGGAGGTGGAGTGATGTGGAGATGCCGGTGTTGGACTGCGGTAAACACAGTAAGAAGTCTCACAACACCAGATTAAAATCCAACAAGTTTATTTGATAGTAAACCCACAAGCTTTCAGAATGCTGTTCCTTTGTCAGGTGAGTGGAGAGTTCTGATCAGAGAAGGGCATATAAAGGCACACGCAGTGTACAAGCAAACTGTGTGTACCTTACACATCCTTCTCTGATCAGAACTCTCCACTCACCTGACAAAGGAACAGCGTTCTGAAAGCTTGTGGGTTTACTATCAAATAAACTTGTTGGACTTTAACCTGGTGTTGTGAGACTTCTTACGAGGTGGAATGAGGCAGACAGCAGCGTTACATGATAATATTAGTGCCAGCAATTGTGTGGGTTCTTACAGATTTCTTTCAAAGACTAAGCCACAGAAATTCCTTCAAGTGCCATGGCAAATGGAGGAGGACCATGCCGAGGACCATGCCAAGGCCCATTGAAGTTGGGCGGGAAGCTCCAGTTTTCAAGCAAGCACGGCCGGTGGATCCCATCGGTCGGATAGCTGTGCATGCATTCAGGTTAGGGAGTTATTAAATGATGGTATGTTTCCTGCTGCCTCCCTTCCGTCAGCCCCTTTCAACATTCAAAACAGTCCCAAAAGCTTCAGCATCCTGAGAAGGCCTTTGAGGGGGGTCACGGTTTTCACAGCCCCTCCACACACGGCCCCAATCCTGCAACCCTTTGAAAATCCTGCCTAATATATCTGAACATAATATCCTCATCAGCTTCCCCTTGTTTATATTCTTGCATGTTTTATTTTCATATTATCCATTTGTCAAGTTCCACACATGTGAAATTATGCATTTATTTTGCAAGTCAGTATTCTATCACATTGCTTTAATGGGCATTGTGCAGTGAAGCCAAGTGCCACAGTTACTCAAGGAAAGCAAATGTTCTTGACTCTCTAAGTATGAGGCTGATGGTATTTTTGCCTTTCTCATTTATTAGGTGCCATCTTACGATCAGATGATGATTGATGACCTTGGATAATCTGCAGTTTTCTCATTTTCCTTTGTGCATTTTTTTTTTCTCCCTCTACCTTCCAAAGGATCCCAAGATTATCCGCTGCCTGCTCTACACACGATAAATTATACGATCAGATTTGAATAATTGACTTTTTTTTCCACGAGTTTGCGCTTTTTAATTCAATGCAAAGTCTGTTGAAATGGACCATAACATGTATTAAAACGTAAACATCAGTGAGACCAAATAGAAATTGGAAACTTAGACATGTTATGAATCAACTATTCATAATAATTGATTTGGTGTGTGTGTGGTGCCTTATTACTTTGGGTTCTAATATGCTTTACCAATAAATCAGTTTGAAGCTAATGTGATAGGGAATAATACATTTGTTACTATGGAATCGGAAGTTTCTATCTGCATGTGTTTAAGTATGTCAAATCTAATAAATCTTGTTTATTTTAAACTTCTGGAGAGTTCAGTTGGCTAGAAAGTATGTAAAAATGAGAACTAAAAATGAGAAAATCACAACAACATGTTTTTATTTAATATCAATGATCTCTCATTATCGGAGATGTTGCCCAATCCCTGAGATTGCAATGAAAGATACTTCCTTTGATTTTCAAGTTCAGGTCTTGTCAGGAGTCTGTGAGGTTACTGCTGATTATCAAAGCACAAAGCACAGCAGTTCCCGTCCATTACCTCAAAAAAATAGGTTTTTTGTTTGTAAACAAATATTTGTCTCAAACATTTTTTTCAATTTTAGTTTAAATATCATCTTTGTTTGCTTCATGACTTGAAGGGGAACTTTCTTTTGTTCTGACATTCTTGGTGAGCGTATTGATTTGATTTGATTTATTATTATCACATATATTAGCATGTAGCGAAAAATATTGTTCCTTGAACGCTATACAGACAAAGCATACAGTTCATAGAGAAGGAAAGGAGAGGTGCAGAATGTAGTGTTACAGTTGTAACTAGGGTGTAGAGAAAAACCAACTTAATGCTAGAGAGGTCCATTCAAAAGTCTGATGGTAACAGGGAAGAAGCTGTTCTTAAGTCAGCTGGTACGTAACCTCAGACTTTTGTATCATTTTTCAGATGGAAGAATATGGAAGAGAATATGTCCAGGGTGTGTGGGATCCTTAACTATGCTGGCTGCTTTTTTAACACTGCAATAATGTTACTGTGAAATTCCCCTAATCGCCACATTCCGGTGCCTTTTTGGGTAAATGCACATAACAGCATGCCTTTCGGACTGTAGGAGAAACAGGGGCACCTGGAGGAAATCCACGTAGACACAGGGAGAATGTGCAAACTCCACATAGACAGTGACCCAAGCTGAGAGTCAAACATTTGCCAAGACGGCGGGAAGTGTAGACAGAGTCAATGGGTGAAAGATTGGTTTGCGTGATGGATTGGGCTACATTCACAATCTTTTGCAGTTTCTTGCGATCTTGGGCAGAGCAGGAGCCATACCAAGCTGTGATACAATCAGAAAGAATGCTTTTTATGGTGCATCTATAAAAGTTTGTGAGAGACATAGCTGACATGCCAAATTTCCTTAGTCTTCTGAGAAAGTAGAGGCATTGGTGGGCTTTCTTAACTGTAGTGTCAGCATGGGGGTGGAGAGGGGGGTGGGAACAAGGACAGGTTGTTGGTGATCCGGATACCTAAAAACTTGAAGCTTTTGACCATTTCTACTTTGTCCCCGTTGATGAAGACAGGAGCATGTGCTCCACTAAGCTTCCTGAAGTTGATGACTATCTTCTTTGTTTTGTTGACATTGAGGGTGAGATTACTGCCGTCGCACCAGTTCACCAGATTCTCTATCTCATTCCTTAACTCTATCTCATTATTGTTTGAGATTTGAACCCACTATGGTGGTGTCATTAGCAAACTTAAAGATTGAGTTGGAGGGAAATTTGACCACAGTCTTACATATTTAAGAGTACAGCAGGGGGCTGAGAACACAGCCTTGTGGTTCATTGATGTTGAGGATAATTGTGAAGGAGGTGTTGTTGCCTATCCTTACTGATTGTGATCTGTGAGTTAGGAAGGTCAGGATCCAGTTACAGAGGGAGGAGCTGAACCCCAGGCCACAGAGTTTGGAGATGGGTTTCGTAGGAATAATGGCATTGAAGGCTGAGCTGTAGTCAATAAATAGATAGAAAGTGACTGGTCATTTAACATCCTCATGTATAGAAGCGAGAGCTTTCCTCTTCTGCTGTCATGGGATTCTTTGAAGTGGCAATCAGAGGCAATTGCCACTTTGCCCCTGCTTTCTTACCCAAATTACTTTTCGATCTTAATTTTTCCAACCTTCTAAATCAGATTGAGCGAGATCCCAAGCAGGACAGTACATTGTTGGGGCCTAACATTAAGTGGAGCTCTGTCAGATGCACTCCACTAGTTACAAGTTGCCACACTGAAAATAGCCCTCTTATCCCAACTCCCCATCTATCAGTTAGCCAATCCTCGATCCATGCTAATATACTACTCCCAATACCAAGGTTTTACCTTATTAAATAGCTTTTTTACACGGTAGCTTACCAAACGTTTTTTTAGAAATCCAAGTATATTCCATCTACTGGTTCCCCTTTATCTATCGTGTTCATTACCACCTCAAAAAAATCTGTCAGGCACAATTCCCCCTTCATGAAGCCATGCTAATTTTGTTTGATTATACTATGAATTTCTAAATGCTGTGCTACCTAAGTTATTTGATTTTAGTGTCCCTCCCTTTTTGAGCAAGGGTGTTACCTTGACTGTTTTCCATTTTCTTGGATTTTTCCAGAATTTAAGGATTCTTGGAAGATTACCACCACTGCATCCATTACCTCTGTAGCTATTTCTTTTAATATCCTAGGATGCAGACCTCAAGTTGAGGGGACTTATCAGTACCCTCATTAGTTTCCCCAGTACCTTTTCCCTTGAGATTGTTGTTCTATTTATTGCCTCTCCATCTTCTGATCATTGATTATTTAGCATTTTTGGAATATTATTGGTGCCTTCTGCCATGAAGACTGATGCAAAGTATTTGTTTAACTCCTCTGCCATTATTATTTCCTCAGTCTCATTCTTTAAGGCACCTATGTTCATCTTGGCCTCTCTTTACTCTTTTCTATATTTAAGGAATCTCTTGCTGTCCATTTTTATATGTTTGCTAGTTTACCCTCATAGCTCATCTTCTCCCTCTTTATTTCTTGGTCATCTTTTGTTGGTTTTAAAACTCCCAATCCTCTAGCTTATCATGAATCATTGCCATATTATGGAAGGGATTTTCCAGCCTTGCTTATCCCGAAACCAAACGCCCGAGGTCAACGGATATTTCCATGTTCCGCGCTTAACCCTCTCCAATTCCCGTGACAGGTGGGATAGTAAAATTCGTCCCTATACGTTTTCTCTTTCACTTTAATATTCTCAAATTCCTGGGTTAGCCATGGTTATTTATCCCCCTTCTATTCTTCTTCACTGGGATATCACTTCATCATGAGTCATAAACTATTTTCATAAATATCTGCCATTGCTGATCAAGCATCTTTCCTGCTAAGCTCCTTTCCTCCTTTTGGTGCAAGACTGTCCCCAGCCTGAGCAGTCACTGTCTCCTGGGCCTCCCCCCTGTTCTCTAAGTCCTCTGATCTTTCTCCACCTCCTATTTCTCCCAATCTGCCTCTCCTCCTCACTGGATATTTTGCCAGAACCACAATCCCCAACTGTGTAGGAGAGGTTACTCCACTCACCACTGCTTGTTGAAGCAAATAGGCCTCCACTTAAGAGGGTCGCCAGCTTTCTATTGTCGTACAATGCACAGCAAATATGATCACGGGGATCACACCAGCTAAGCTGCAAATAGGTCATTGTTTAAGGATATGGTTGGATAAGTTATTTCCAAATTTGGCAAGGAGATGGAGGCTAGGGAAACCTCTCAGAAAGAGAGTCACAACTCAAGGAAGTGTAATAGTCTTTCCAAGATGAGAATTTAATCATGGTCAGAAATTTTACAGCTGGACCAGTGTGGATGGTTGGGAAGACCATAGAAAGGCAAGGCTGGTCTCCTATACTGTAGAGATGCAAAGCTGGCACATGAAGAAACATTGGATCACCAGCGAAGGAGAGTGGTATTTGATACAAGGGATCAACAGTTGATTCCAATAGTACAGACAGGTCCACCTGAGCTGGGAATGGGGATTCCAATTGTGGATATGGAACCTGATCGACCAATTGTGGCAGGAATGGAGAAAGCAGCAGATACCAAGGACGAATTAGACCCCAGGTTGATGAGTTTGCCTTTTGCTTCAGACCCAGCTGATTTGTCATTTCCAGACGAACCTAGATTGGAGTTGAGACATTCCACAAGTGTTCGGAAGTCAGCGGATTGGTTAAACTTATGACAATTGGTCATGGGCACGCCCCTTGATATTTTTTCTTTGTAAGTTGTTGTTTGTGTAACAATGTTTTTTAAAATTTTCTTCTTTAGGTGACTTCAGGAGTTTGAGGGAAAGCATGTAAAAGTGCAGCCCCTTTAAGGAGGCATTCCCCATGGGCCATGTGGTTGGGCTGGACTCTATGGAGAGTCGTGGTGCAAAGCTGAGTCAATGGAGTGCGAGGGCATATATCCTGTGTCAGGAGGGATCGTCAGTAGGAGCCAGGGAGTAGTAGTGTACAGCCACATAGTTATTCTGACTGACGACATTGTATATATTGTTATTTGTTGCTTTAGCAATATAAAGCCTTTTTGTTCTGAACCTCATTGAGTTGCCCTCGAGATATTACAATTTTGAAGGTGTTTTATTGTTTAATGGTCATCTTATTCCATTCGGAATACATTCAAATAACATGAGTGGCTTCCTGATCTTTTGGCCCACCTGTACATGGGACTATCCAAAACAAGCATGATGGTGTCAGGAACACCTCCCAATGACATCACAGCCAATACTACTCTCAACAAAATGCGAACTGCTCCCATTCATGGAGCATAATTTTCCAAAATCCACTTGAATCTGGAAAAGTCCCATCAGATTGGAAAATAGAGAATGTAACTCCCCTATTCAAGAAAGGAGGGAAACAGAAAGCAGAGAACAATATTCCAGTTAGACTAATATCAATCATAGGGAAAATGCTATTCGAGAGGTTATAGCAGGGCACCTAGAAAAATCTTAATGAAGTTAGGCAGAGTCAACGTGGTTTTGTGAAAGAGGAATCATGTTTGACTCATTTATTCAGGTTCTTTGAGGAACTAACGAGTAACTTGGATAAATGGAAACCTGTAGATGTGGTGCACTTGGATTTCCTGAAGATATTTCGTAAGGTGCCACATCAAAGGTTACTACACAAAATGAGATTTCATTGTCAGGCAGGTAACATGTTATCATGGATAGATGATTGGTTTAGTGGTAAATGGGTCATTTTTGAGTTGGCAAGCTGCCACAGGGACTAGTGCTGGGGCCCCAACAACTTACAATCTTATTTAAATGACTTGGATAAAAGGACCAAATGTATGGTTGCAAAATTTTCTGATGATAAAATGATAGAAAGCAAAGTAAATTGTGAGGAGGACATAAGGAGAGGAAGTTTTGTGGTTCACTGGGTGGCATTGCTGCCTCTGAGCTAGAAGCTCTGGGTTCGAGTCTCACCCAAGGACTCGATGGTCAAGAAAGGTGAACTCATAATGTGGCCAAACAGGTTGAGTGTCAACTTATAAATCCTTCCAACATACCAATGGCTAGCAGCAAGAGTGGGAGAGACTCCTCACCAGCCATGCTTGTTGAGAATGGTGTTCCTCAAACTCTAAGCCTTTGTTAACTGTCTGGTGACTTGTTCCAGAAATCACTAGTTATGGAAACAAACAAAAGTCTGTTTAAGTCTGCCTTGGTGCATCACTAGGTATGGGAAAAGAATTGGACTGGAGTTGGACATTAGGAAGAAGATAGAGAGGTAAAAAGATTGGTAGATTGATATAATGTGGGAAAAAGTGAACATGTCTCCTTTAGCAGGAAGAATAGAAAACATATCACTTATGGAGAAATATTGCAACACTCTGAGGTACAGCAGGATCTGGCTGTGCTGGTACATGAATCACAAAAAGTTAGTATGCATGCACAGTAAATGATTAGGAATGCAAAGTGAATGTTGTTGCTTATTCCAAGCACAATTGAACATAAAAGTAGGGAAATCTTGCTATAATTGTACAGATGAGTTCATGTCTGGAGGACTGTTTGATTCTCCTTAATTAATAAAAAACATAATAGCATTAGAAACAGTTCACAGAAGGATCACTCAACTGATTCCTGGAGTGATGGGATTATCTTGTGGGGAAAAGGTGGACAGGTTGGAGTTTAGAAGAATAAGAGGTGATCTATTGAAGTACGTAAGATTCTGAGGTGAGTTATTTAGGTTGATGTTGAGAGAAGGTATCCCTTTATGGGAGAGACTAGAACTAGGTGATATAGTTTATAAATAAGGAGTCTTATATCTGAGATGCAAAGGAGGAAAATTGTTTTCTCTCGTGGGTCATTGGTCTGTGGAACTTTCTTTCCCAGAGACAAATGAAGGCAGGGCCATTGAATATCTTTAAGGCTGAGATGAATGGATTATTGATTGACAAAGGATTCGCAGCGTATGGGGGAGATAGGAAAGTGGATTTGAGGCCACAGTCTGCTCTTATCCAAATGGCTGAGCAAGCTCAAGGGGTTGAATGTTCTATGTTTGTTTCTAATTTGTATGTTTGAATGTATTTTCATATGTGTGTTTGTATGTATGTCCAAATGTATGAAGTTAGTGTGTTACCTGCATGATAATGGATGGGTGCAGATAGTCGCATTAAAATCATAGTGCCTGTTTTTGGATCTATCCAATTTAACCCTTTAATTCATCACATTGAATCTTTTCTGGAACATAACATAATAGATAGCATTTCTGGCAAGAGTGCCTGTAAGCCTATTAAATGAACCACAGTTATCCATCATAGAACCAGCCCCTAAGTCACAAACAGGATTCACTTCTGCCAATCACATTAATGTTAGCACCTTTGTCCAATGGCGCTGCAATTTTACTATGTTTCATGCCTTTTATTCATTCTGGATTTTGGAAAAAAAAATGATTCACACATAGTGATTTATGATGAGAAAAATCAATGTCTCCCTTAATTTGTAGAGGTGCTTAATGTCCCATAAAGTTCATTACATTCAAAATCATTATAAACAATAAATAAAGGGGAAAATTTATGGTTGTGCTTAATATTGGCTGCACTTAAGTGTGGCTTCCCAGCAGAAATCAAAAGCTTTCCTTTGAATTAGACACTGTGCCAGCCTTGCATAATGGTTTAAACACATCAAAGTTCAGATTATTCTCCCACGGTCTGCAATCCTGCAGGCAGGACATTTTTTTCACTGAAAGCTGAACTGGAATGAAGAGCATCATTTACAATTCAGTTTGCCTTAAATATTGTAACATTTGCACAGCTGGTGTGTATCCTTTTCCTATCAAACTACAGTTATTCCAGCTGATAATTGAAATGCAAGTTGGGTTAATTGAGTAAAATTGCACCAATTTGAAAAATGCTTTGTTTCAGTTGGCTAAATAGACATATTTATTTGACACATTTCACATGTTGTTTAGTAGAGGAGTAGAATTTAATTTTGAGTCTAAATCTTCGGCTGCTTGTGATGCATCAGCTAAGATCAGGGTGTTTCTCCCTTGCCTGTATGTCAATGGTTGTGAGTTTAATTTTATGAACTTAAGTTATGCCTGGTTGGTACCACACTATTGCATTATGGGAGAATGACATTGTTGCGAGTGTGGGGTGGGATTTTTCCATCCTATTGTGCTGGTCAAATAGTGCAGTGGGGTGGGAAATAAGAGTAACAGGTGAAAAATCAGTTTTGTGCCCAGTTTCTCACCTTTCCTGATCTTGCCACCACCGTTCTGCCAGTAAAATTAGCTCTGTACCCAGAAAGAGGGCACAAGGCTGATTTAAATAGTAATGACATATTTACCAGGCCATTAAGGAGCCTGGGATGCAATTATCCAGAACGCTTAGCTTTCTATCCTCGCCAATGGAGGTACTCACCAAACAGGATCAAAGATCACTTGGCACTGCCTAAAAGGCAGCATGGCACTGCCAGCCAGGCACCCAGGGAGTGCCAAGTAGGCAGAATCTGGGCAGGGTTTGATTGGGGAGAAGTCCATGGAAGGGAGGGAAAGAAGTAACTCTGCATCTACGGGAGGGCTGATCAGGGGGTGGGGATGGTTATCGGGAGTCAGGACTGATTGGGGGCATGGTGATCAGCTGGGGCAGTGATCAAGGTGGCAGTAATTGGCTGGGGCAGGCAATCGGGGTGGTGGTGGCACGAGGGGGGGTTGGCTGGTGTGAGGTGTGGGGGCACGATGTCTGTGGGAGTGGGGTTGGGTGATCATGCATGAAAAATGGATTATTATTTAAATGGTAAAAAATTGCAGCATGTTGCCGTGCAGAGGGACATGGGTGTCCTTGTGCAGGAATTACAAGGACTTGGTTTGCTGATGCAGCAGGTAATTAAGAAGCAAATGGAATTTTGTCCTTCATTTAAAAACAGCCAGGTTATGTTGCAGCTGTATAAGGTGCTGATAAGGCCACACTTGGAATACTGTGCACAGTTTTGGTCTCCTTACTTGAGAACGAATATACTGGCACTGGAGGGGCTGCAGAGGAGTTTCGCTGGGTTGATTCTGGAGTTGAGAGGATTGGTTTATGAGAAGAGACTGAGTAGAATGAGGCTATATTCTTCCTCAGTGTAGCTGAACAGGCACCCAGGGGATTTTCACTGTAACTTCATTGCAATGTTATTGTAAGCCTACTTGTGATTAATAAATAAAGAAACTTTATAAGTAAACTTTTAAACTTTTGTGGAGGCTGCTGTGAATTTTCACAATTCTGGTTAGAGGTGCTTTATTTTTGTTGCATCGTAGATGGTCTTCTATTTGTTTTAGGTTGACTTGATGTTTCTGGTTGTTCTGGTTTCTGGAGATCTCATTGAGACGTATAAGATGATGAATGGGATGGATAGGATAGAGGTGGAGAGGCTCTTCCCGCTCAGAAAGGACAGTAGGACTAGGGGGCACAGCCTCAAGATAAAGGGGGGGCGGTTTAGAACGGAGTTGAGGAGGAACTTCTTCACTCAAAGGGTGGTGAATCTCTGGAATTCTCTGCCCGTTGAAGTGGTGGAGGCTACCTCGCTAAATATTTTTAAGACGCGGGTTGACGGGTTTTTGATAAGCGAGGGGATTAAGGGTTATGGGGAGAGGGCGGGAATGCGGAACTGAGCCACGACAGATCAGCCATGATCTTATTGAATGGCGGGGCAGGCTCGAAGGGCTGGATGGCCTACTCCTGCTCTTATTTCTTATGTTCTCATGTTCTTATATTGATCTGTTGGTAACTGCTTCATCACACTGTCATGTCATTTTGTGTTATGAATTGTTAAGATCCTGCTTCTGGGCATATACTAATGATTTCTGTTTGGCTCCAGGCCAATGATTGGCTATTGTACTCAAACTTCCTGACTGATGTTGAGTAGTTTATTACTCACATCCCTGTGCATCTTTCATAATCCCCTGTTTCTCGATCAATGCATCATGTACCGCTGGGAATTTCGGTGACTGATGATTGGGTAGAGTTGCCTGCCCTTGTCTGCCAAACATTTCATGTTTGTTCCGCGGTATGAAATGTGCATGTTTGGAATGGGTATACCCTTTCAGTTCAAATTGTGCACATAGCATGTGAGCTGCTTAGGTGGCCTTCTCACCAGGTGAGCAGAGGGTTTTGAATAGTGCTCTGTATAGTCTCTCTGAGCATTGTCTTGACGATACCATTGATGGTGACCGAGGACAGGTCCTAAACTGCAATCACCGGAGCTGTGATGTCCACAACATAAAATAACTGGGGAAATCAGGGTGAGTTTTTGTAGCAACACCTGAGTGCATTGTATCCCAGAGATGAATCTCTGAGCCACTGTATGTGGCGAATTTGGCAATGATTGGTTAAACCATCACTTGCCACTTTCATACTACACACATTTCAGTGTAAAAAGTGGAAAAATGTTTGCACCTAGACTGGTATCCAGTTTTGCTGATAAATTATGCCAACTCATCAACTATGATATATAATCTGGATAGTAGTAAAGGCTTATTTGGCATCACTGTGCCAATAGATTCTTTGATGTTCACCACGCTGAATGTTGGTTCACTTTATACATCAATCATTTAGCCATCCTCATCATTTGACCATCATCTAGCTTGGCTAGATATTTTGTGGATTTTCCCTTGTTTGGCGTGTACTTGTTAGTTGGACTGCTGCGAATTGTTTTGTCCTGGATGGTGTCAAGCATCTTGAGTGTTGTTGGATCTGCACTCATCCAGGCAAAGGGAGAGTATTCCATCTGTGCCTTGTAGACAGGATTTGGGGAGTCAGGAGGTGAATTACATGTTTGACCTGGTGCTATGAGATATCAAAGGGTCCAGAGTCAATGTTGAGGGCTTTCAGCAAGACTCCTTCTCGACTGTATATCATTCTGCCACCCGCCTCTGTTGGACCTGTCCTATCGGAGACAGGAATGGTGGTGGTGGTATCCGCGAAATTTTCTGTTAGGTACGATTCTGAGAGTATGGCTATGTCAGGCTGTTCCTTGACTAGTCTGTGAGGGAGGTATCCTAAGTCTGGCACAAAACCTTAGCTGTTGGTGAGGAGGACAGGGCTGTGTTTGCTATTGTCATTTCTGGTGTCTAAGTCAGTGCCAGGTGGTCCGTACACTTTTTTATATACCACATAGCAGTTTGATACAACTGAATGGCTTGCCAGGCCATTGCAGAGACCAGTTAAGAGACAACCACACTGTAGTTAATCTGGTGTATGTAGGCCAGACCTAAGGATGGCAGGTTTCCTTCCCTAAAGGACTTTAGTGAACCAGAAAGGTTTTTACAACAATAGAATTGAATTTAAATTCAATCCGGGTCCCCAAAGTCCTCTGGGGCTTTGAATTACTAATTAAGGGACAATACCATTGTGCCACTGACTCCCTTTAAATTGAATAAGAACTAGTTGCACTGACAACACTATAAGAAATATATTTCCACCACCTGATTTACACTAATGGATAACTGAAACAAAATACTAGTTTATAATCTAACTGAAAGCTTCAGAAAACCTAATATCTATTTGAAGTTGAATAAAAACGATCCATATTCCTTCAAGCATGGGCAGTATATTGATACAACACTTCTTGTATCGATTTATTTTGCTTGTAGTATACTGGATATCAAATCCCCAGTACCAAGCAGTGCAGAAGCCCAGGCTAAGTATTGAATTCAACTTAAGTACTGATATCAGCCACAGACACTGGAACTATAGATATGCCCACACATTGGGTGAAGGAATGTTTCCCCTTCTTGTGAACAGCAGCTTAAAGTAAGTTTAATACAGGAAATGGATATAATGGATGGAGCCAAAGAAAGAACAAAATATAGATACAAATGGTACATTATCTTCAAAAAGTATCATGAACTAAGAAGGATATTTTTCCTGAAGGTGCGCATTAAGTCAAAAATGGATAATAACTATTGTAATTAAATTGTATTAATGATTATAGTTAGCACCAGTCATATAAAAAGCACATATGACTTATTTTCCATTTAATCATGTTATATACCTTTCCTTTTTAATTTGGTATCTGCTTTAATGTTTGAATATATGGCGGTTTGATTCAATGACTTTTCTTTTGTTTCATTAATAGAGGAAAATAAACACCATACATTGCCAGTGTAGGGGGAAAAAAATCTTCAAATATTGTTAGCAACAGAGCTATTAATCCGATTGCAGAGGATTAATGATGTTAATCATCATCCTTTTGCTAGAAACGTTTTCAAACGTAACCATAACCAAAAGTAATGTACACAGTGACAGTTTATATATTCATAAGTACAGAAAAGTATAAACCACTGTGCAGTAAATGATAGATTTGCATGTTTTTAAAAGTTACTGGATCATGTTCCGCAAAGGCAATGTCATTTACAGATATGATAGGAAAATCATTATTCATCGTGACACAGACGAGCAGCTAATTTTACTCTTGTTAAAGTTTGGATAACAAGGTTTTTCAATGATGAATACCTTGGATCGAAACAAAATCTTTGATTGCGTGAATACTGTTCAATGTAATCAGTTTCTGCCCATGAGCAGAACAGGAGAACAATCTCAACCTAGGTAAACAAATCTGCATTATTGTGTGGAAAAGCAGTCTTGTAACAGGATTTATTGTGCCAACATGATTAGATGCAGATGTCTGTATTTTTTCTCATCCTCATTTTTTATTTGAATTTGCATGACTATGTTTCATTAACCTTTAATCAGCTTTCTCACATACCTACTTGTGAGGCAGTAAAAAAAAAATTGTGTATCATTACTGGAAAGGTATCAAGTGATTTCAGACTTTTCTAACCACATTGGCTAATTCAACAAATTAATGAATTGAAATGTTCCAGAAAAGTATTGGTCAGAAACACCAGTTGCCCAGAATTTTCTTGACAGACCCAAGCAACTTATGGGGATGAATTTCCCATTCCACCCACCATGAGAATCGGAGTAGGCACGGAACAGACCATGGAAAGATCCGTTGATTTTCCATGGCATTGCCACTTAACTATTCAGGCGCTATGGCAAATGCAGAAGATACGGACTCAGTAAAGAAAATTGGCATTTGGTTAAGAAAACATTTTTTTTTAACATCACTGCTTATTAATGATTTACCGCCGTTTTATGCTTCAGGTAAATATCTGTATCCGTGGTGTTTTCCAGTTCAACACTTGAGGTTCAGTAATTCAACATCATTCTATAATTCAGAAAATTCTGGAATCCAGAAATGACTTGATCCCAAGTGTTCTGGACTGGAGAGGGTTTGGGTTAGGGTTTGGGTGAGGGTTAGGGTTAGCAGAATACTGCTTCTTCCAAATACTATTCCAGTTTAGGTTTCTGATATTTTTTTCCTTTGCCTTCTGATTAATAATGCACCAAATATTATTTGGAAGTGCATATAAATCCTAGATCTCAATTTTCATTTTTTTTTCAGATCAGAATTAAAGTATTAATTTCTGAAAGGGGTTACTTTATGACTTTTCCCATCCAGAAGGCACCTTCACTTACCTGGAGCATGTCATGAATTTATAGATGTGTTGCATTTAGTTTTCAGACCATCCACTTCAGTATGCTTCTGTATGTCTGATGTGCAAGATGATTGCAAAGCCAGAAAATTGGAGTATTCCATTTTGTTCTTCAAAAGAAATCAACTTGAGTTTGTGATGGGAATGGAGCTGTACCCACAATTCCATTCTTGTGGGATATCATCAGTGATGTTGTCCAGGGTACCCTCTGTGTTGAGAGTTGGATCTTAACTCCAGCAGATACTTGATGAGAGATCATCTGCTTCTTTCCATACATGCTGCCTGTCCTGCTGAACATTTCCTGCACTTTTTGTTTTTCTTTTCTTTTTTTATTCATTGATGGGACAGGGGCATCACTGTCTGGTCAGAATTTATTGCCAATCCCTGGTTGCCTTAGAAGGCAGTTGAGAGTCAACCACATTGCTGTGGACCTGGAGTCACAATTAGGCCAGGCTGGGTAAGGATGACAGATTTTCCTCCTTAAAGTACCAGATGGGTTTTTCCGACAATCTACAGTGGTTTGGTCATCAGTAGATTTTTAATTCCAGGTTTTTTTTATTGAATTCATATTCTACCATCTACCGTGGCAGGATTTAAACCCTAAAACATTTGCTTAGTTTCTGGATTAATGATCTAGCAATAATATCACTGGACCACCACCTCCCCTTACTCTGTATGTAAGGAGAGGGCAATATAACTTTTTCTCTCCTTTAACTGGGAGCAAACAGTGGATGCCATTCTCTTTGTCAGGATGCAGTTTTCTTGTTGTACATGGTGACATTGACTGCACATGCATTGCCTTGCGAGTCCCAAATCAAAGTGCAAAAATTTGGGAGAACCACAAAGAGTTCCACTCCCTGGTGCTCAGCACCACACAGAGATGAATGTCTAATGTCTACTATACTGTCCTGATGCCTTTAATCAGTGCCATTTTACATTGCCATCAGTATTTGCGGCACCGTATCACCCTATTTGAACAGGGCTATCCAGTGATCACCTGGGTAATGACTCCAGTGAGCAACATGTTGACAGCATTCATCCAACTCCAACTCTCACCAACGTTTTTAGATGCACCATAGAAAGCATTCTTTCTGGTTGTATCACAGCTTGGCATGGCTCGTGCTCTGCCCAAGGCCATAAGAAACTACAAAAGGTTGTGAATGTAGCTCAACCCATCATGCAAACCAGCCTCCCATCCAATGACTCTGTCTACTCTTCCCGCTGCCCTGGCAAAGCAGCCAGCATAATTAAGGACCCAACCCACCCCAGACATTCTCTCTTCCACCTCTTCCATCAGGAAAAAGATACAAAAGTCTGAAGTCATGTACCAACTGACTCAAGAACAGCTTCTTCCCTGATGTTGTCATACTTTTGAATGGACTTACTTTGCATTAAGTTGATCTTTCTCTACACCCTAGCTATGACTGTAATGCTACAATCTGCACTCTCTTGTTTCCTTCTCTAAGAAAGGTATATTTTGTCTGTATAGCACGCAAGATACAATACTTTTCACTGTATGTTAATCCATGTGACAAGAATAAATCAAATCAAATCAAATCAAAACATGCTGCCACACAAAATGCCATCAAGCAGACCAATGGGTACTTATGAACTTTTCTGGAGAAGCCCTTCCTTGCCAGCACATTGGTTAGCACTGTTGCCTCAGTACCAGGGACCTGGATTCAATTCCAACCTGGGGTGACCATCTGTGTGGAATTTGCACATTCTCCCCGTGTCTGCGTGGGTTTCCTCTGGGTGCTCCTCCCACATTCTGAAGATGTGCAGGTTAGGTGGATTGGCCATGCTAAATTGTCCATCAGTGTGCCAAGATGTGTAGATTAGGGAATTAGTGGAGTAAATGAGTCGGAGGGTTGGTGCAGATTCAATGGGCTGAATGGCCTCCTCAACGAACAAAGAACGAAGAAAATTACAGCACGGGAACAGGCCCTTCGGCCTGCCAAGCCTGCACCAAACATGCTGGCCAACTTAACTAAAACCCCCTACCCTTCCAGGGACCATATCCATCTATTCCCATCCTATTCATGTATTTGTCAGGACGCCCCTTAAAAGTCATTACTGTATCTGCTTCCACTACCTGCCCTGGCAATGAGTTCCAGGCATGCACTGCCGTCTGCGTAAAAAATTGGCCTCATGTATCTTTTTTAAACATTTCCTCCTGCACCTTAAACCTATGGCCCCTAGTAATTGACTCTTCCACTCTGGGAAAAAGCTTCTGACTATCCACTTTGTCCATGCCTCTCATAATCTTGTAGACTTCTATCAGGTTGCCCCACAACTTCTGTCATTCCAGTGAGAATAAACCAAGTTTTTCCAACCTCTCCTCATAGCTCTAGCCCTCCAAACCAGACAACGTCCTGGTAAATCTTTTCTGTACCTTCTCCAAAGCCTCCACATCCTTCTGATAGAGTGGCAACCAGAACTGAACATTAAATTCCAAGTGCGGCCTAACTAAGGTTCTATAAAACTGCAACATGACTTGCCAATTTTTAAACTCAATACCCCAGATGATGAAGGCAAGCATGCCATATGCTTTCTTGACTACCGTCTCCACTTGCATTGTCACTTTCAGTGACCTATGTACCTGTACACCCAGATCCCTTTGCCTATCAATACTCTTGAGGGTTTTGCCATTGACTGTATATTTGCTATCTGTATTAGATCTTCCAAATTGGATTAAACTCCATCTGCCATCTCTCCACCCAAGTCTCCAACTGATCTATATCCTGCTGTATTCTCTAATGGTCCTCATCGTTATCCGCAAATCCATAAACCTTTGTGTCATCTGCAAACTTACTAATCAAACGGTTACATTTTTCCCCAAAGCGTTTATATATATTACAAAAAGCAAAGGTCCCAGCACCGATCCCAGAGGAACGCCATTTGTTAGTGCCCTCCATTCAGAAACACACCCTTCCACTTCTAGGTTGCTCCTGCGCTGTAGGAATTCTATGATTTGTCATAACAAGTGTAACGTTTCATTGTACATTGCCCTCCCTCTGCTACTGAACATCAAGACCTTTGATTGGCCTTCAGAGCACTCTCTGTGCTCTCATCCCACGTACACTCCATGCTGGAGATCTTGAGTGCCTCCCGAAGATACACTAAGCCAATACATCTGGCCGTCCCATCATATCAGACAATGGGATCCTGTGTGAGAATTTCTCTGGCTATGTCGAGGGCATCCTGAAACCCATTATACAAAAAACCCCCAGCTTTTTTCGCAACACTACAAATTTCCTACAGAAACTCAACACACGTGGAGCAGAAGCACTCCTTGTCACAATGGATGTCTCAGCACTCTACATCAGCATCCCCCACAACGACGGTATTGCTGCAACTGCCTCAGTACTCAACGCTGACAACTGACAATCTCGAGATGCAATTCTACAATTCATTAGCTTCATCCTGGACTGCAATGTCTTCACTTTCAACAACCAGTTCTTTATCCAGACACACAGAAAAGCCATGGGGATCAAATTTGCACCTCAATAAGCCAACATCTTCATGCACAGGTTCAAACAAGATCTCTTCACCACACAGGACCCTCAATTGATGCGATACACTAAATACATCAATGACATTTTCTTCCTTTGGACTCATGGTGAATAATCTCTGAAACAACTATATGATGACAAGTTCCATTCTACCACGTGACTCATCATGGACTACTTTCCGGAAGTGGTTGCAACCTTGGACATACACATCTCCATCAAGGACGGTCACCTCAGCACCGCACTGCACCGCAAGCCTACGGATAACCTCACGACACTCCACTTCTACCCTAAACATGTTAAAGAAGCCACCCCCTACAGACAAGCGCTCCATATGGACAGGATCTGTTCAGATGATGAGGATCACAACAGACGTCTACATAGGCTGAAAGATGCCCTCGTAAGAACAAGATATGGCCCTTGACACATTGATCGACAGTTCTGATGTACCACAGTGAAAAACCGCACCGACCTCCTCAGAAGACAAACACAGGACGTGGCAACAGAGTACCTTTCATCGTCTAGTATTTCCCCAGAATGGAAAAGCTACGACATCTTCTCTGGAGCCTTCAACATGTCATTGATGGAGACGAACATCTTGCCAGGGCCATCCCCACACCTCTACTTCTTGCCTTCAAACCACACAACCTCAAACAGGCCATTGTACGCAGCAAACTACCCAGTCTTCAGGAGAACAGTGACCACGACACCACACAACCCTGTCACAGCAACCTCTGTAAGACATGCCGGATCATCGGCACAGATGCCATCATCTCACCTGAGAACACCATCAACCAGGTACGTCCACCAGAACATACTCTTGGGACTCGGCCAATGTTGTCTACCTGATACGCTACAGGAAAGGATGCCCTGAGGCTTGGCACATTGGGGAGACCATATAGGCATTACGACAACGGATGAATGAACACCGCTTGACAATCACCAAGCAGGAGTGTTCTCTTCCTGTTGGGGAACACTTCAGCAGTCACTGGCATTTGGCCTCTAATCTTCGAGTAAGTGTTCTCCAAGGCGGCCTTCATGACACACGACAATGCAGAATCGCTGAGCAGAAACTGATAGCCAAATTCTGCACACATCAAGATGGCCTCAACTGGGATCTTGGGTGCATGTCACACTATCTGTAACCCCCACGACTTGCTTGGGCTTGCAAAGTCTCACTAACTGTCCTGACGGGAGACAATATGCATCTCTTTAACCTGTGCTTAATGGTCTCTCCACTCACATTGTCTGTACCTTTAAGACTTGATTACTTGTAGAGATTTGCATTCTAACCATTATCTTGTAAATTGAGTTTTTGTCTATATATGCCCTGTTTGTGAACACAACTCCCACTCACCTGATGAAAGGCAGCACTCTGAAAGCTTGTGCTATCAAATGAACATGTTGGACTTTAACCTGGTGTTGTGAGACTTATTACTGTGCCCACCCTAGTCCAACACCGTCATCTTCACAGCATGACAGAACATCAATGCATCCTCTTGGCCACAATGCTGAAATAAAAGTCACCACAAAATAAATGATTTGGGATGTATCATTTGAAGATGTATTTACTGGCCTTAACCATTCACCTTGCAGCAATGTATCTCGGCCCTCAGTAGCTGCCAGTGGCCTGCACCCAGGGCTTCCAAAGCTCCTATGGATACAAAGCCCCTCCTTTGCAGTCAACTTCCTGCAACAAAAGGCTGAATTTTTCCATCCTACACGAGAATAGAAGAGGATGGGACAAGGATGATGCAAAGGTTTGTTGACCTTGGGTGGGATGTTCTGGCATTGAGGCAAGCACTGCCAGTAAATCTTACCTAAAGTCTCCAGTACTTCACTGGAGAGTCTGTTATCTCTGGTGTGTTAACCCTGTCCTATGTCTTTTTCTTTTCCAGAGCAAAGTCACTTGTACGATAAATCCCGGAACCTTTCCAGCTACAATGCATATCCCCTTTGAAAGTTTCAAGTTTGCTTTAGATTGTGCAGGTCAGCTTGAAGTTATCCTAGTCTCTCAGAATTTCTCACCCCTTAGTCAGGTGTCCAGCCACTCAGGCAAACTCTTGGTGAATTTAGATGCTGCCTATATCGGGATGAATATGCATCTATTAATTCATAGAATCGTGGAATTCCTATAGTACAGGAGGTCATTTGGCCCATCGAGCCAGCACTGACCACAATTCAACCCTATCCTCTAATCACACATATTTCCCCTGCTAATCCCCCCAAAACTAGAGTCAATTTAGCATGGCCAATCAACCTAACCCACACATCTTTGGGCTGTGGAAGGAAACTGGAGCAGCTGGAGGAAACCCACCCAGACACGGGGAGAATGTGCAAACTCCACACAGACAGCGACCCAAGCCGGGAATCGAACCCAGATCCCTGGCGCTGTGAGGCAACAGTGTTAACCACTGTGCCACCATGCTGCACAGTACATTGTGATTCTGCCCTCATTTTTAGGCCTCATTCAACTTCTCCTCCTATGCGTCTGAGCCTGTCAGTCTGACAATTATCCCATTATTAGGCTTGTCAGGTCTCCCTGTTTCACAGGGCTACTCGGTGACACTCCTTTTATTTCTAGGATTTGGGGTTAAATCCATAAACACCTTCTCCTTTTGTTTCCAGAGATGATTGATCTATTTCCTTGTGAGAAATCCTGTGCTAATTTTGGAATAATGTGAACTAATTTGGAGTTCTTACCCAAGGCCACAAGAGTGAATAGTTCTGGGAAATCAAAATGTCATGCCAGTGCAATTAATTATGCTTTTCTAATAAGGCATTTTGTTTGAGTAGAGGGAGATTTAATTTTATATCTAATGTGCTATTTGTGACCTGGATGATTTGATAAAAGCATTGAGTGCTCAAAATAGACCATGTTTTTATTATCAGCGTGGGCATTTCTGAGCTTAATCAGCATAACATTCAGCAGCACAAACAACTTTTCTTCATATATCACAGATCTAGTCGGTACATCTGGGATAATATCCACTCCTCCCACTTGTCCAGATTTTCCATCTAAACCTGATTGACCAATACACTGGTGGCAAACTTTATTTATTAAAGTATAATGTTTATTCATTAGTGTCACAAGTAGGGTTACATTAACACTGCACTGAAGTTACTTTGGAAATCCCCTCACCATACTCTGGTGACTGTTCGGGCACACTGAGGGAGAATTTAGCATGGCCAATGCACTTAACCAGTGCATCTTTTGGACTGTGGGAAGAAACAGGGGCACCCGAGGAAACCCATGTAGACAATGTGCAATCTCCCCACAGACAGTGACCCAGGTCCCTGACGCTGTGAGGCAGCAGTGCTAACCACTGTGCCACCCTCAGGAACTGGTATTTGTAGGAAAGTAGTGGCATGTTTGGCATGAAACAACTTTGTAACTTAAGTGACAAAATGTCTGCAATAACTCCAGAAGCCTGACTGGGAAGGAATGCTCCTTATTGTTAAACACAAAATAAAGCGACTACTCCATTGCATACATATGTAAGTCCTAACCGGAACAATAATATTGCACAGCCTTCCCAGTGTCTGCCTTATGAAAGTTCAGATGAAGAGTTCCACCTGGCTAGGCCATTGCCTGTTACCAAGGGAACTCGTATTCAACGAGCCCCAAGGGGAAATCAATTAGAGATTTCCCATGGAACTCAAAGAGGTTGTCACCATGCCAATTCTTTAAAGCTAGTACAAAAATAAATAGCCTATATGCAGGAAGTGAAAATTAATCCTTTCTGCAAATCTTTCAAATCAAACTAATTCTTTGCATTTATGAGAAATATAAAATTATCTCGATTTCACAGTGCAAAATGGTTTACAAACGAAAAGTAGCCTACACTATCAGTGCATTGTGTGGTGTGTCATCAGGATTCTGTGCAAAAGTTTTATTTTGATACGTGGACACAAATTTATCATACAATAAATCAAAACCAAGGTTCTTTCGGATCAAAAATAGATTGGTTAGTGATTCTGTAACACTCAGAATTCATTTCTAGCTAAATCGCATTTGTCATGACATTTTATTTTATCTGAAAATTTCACAGTATTAGGAACTCACTGACTGAACATTATTGATTGACAGCTTGAGGAAAGTGAGAAAGCTTTGGATTAATATTCCAAAACTGATCAGATGCTGATCCTAAAATTGTTTAACTGGAGACTACACTGGTACTATTCATCTGCAACCTCAGGTTTGAGTCCAACTTAATTCCAGAATTTGCAGAAAAAGGAAGATGTTGACTTTCCTGTGGCTTGGACTGCAATGAACACTTTTTCAAAGATTCAGCCATTAGGCAGGCAGAGATTAATGCAGCGTTTTCTAGCTAGAGGCAGCACTTTCATTGATCTATGAGTTGCATTCCATTACTTCTAATGGGACAAACAAAGGAAGCTTGGTGGTGATATCTTTACCATCAGCATGTAGCTAATTGAAACATGAGTGACATGCCATTCATTTACAGGTTAAGTAAACTGGACACTGGAAATTACCCAACAATATGAGCAAGTTGTACATGAATTGGCTGGGCTACCATTGTAATACTTTATTTTTCTTTCATATTTTTACACTTATTTGGTTGTTCTTATTTCCACTGTTTTACTTTTGAATACATCTTTCTGATTATCAAGACAAAAACATATAATGGTGGAGAGTGGGCAACTTTCTCATCTTGAATGGAGCTTGTAACTTTCAAATTAAATCAGTGGAGGTGAGAGACATTTTTTGATGAAGAACGTACAATGCTCTTTGAGTCTTATCAATTTTTATTCTATTTATTTTGTTCTATTTATCTGAAGGTATCTATTCTGTTGGGTTGCAACTCCTTGTAAGTGTAACTCCAACACCTCTGGTACCTCTCTCAATTGGCATTTTCATGCGCAAGTGTGAATGAAGAAAGTCAGCAGATTGCTTGATCCTGAACAACATCACAGACAGATTTGATCCTGTTCTCACTGGACAACAATCAAGAACAGGAAACTCAACCGAGTATTCATTGCATGGGTCCAAGAGGTACCAAGCCATGATCAGCTAACCCAGATTGGGAAACATTCTGGTTCTAATCATTGTTGGACTGCATCTTAATCATAACATCATTCAGGGCTCAAAAGAACACTTTAATGCAAAAATGATACTGATTATTTTTTATTTACCTCACATAGCCATGGCTGCTTCTATGGAATTTCTCCCTGCCGTTTTACATTTTAACTCCCAAACAAATTTGCCCAGTACATTGATATTGAAATAATTGTGGCCAGTGACAACATATATCTGGACTCAGCCTTTCTTTCCTACTTCTTGATTGATTGGAACGGGGTTTTACTGTCATTCAGAAGGATGAAGATATTAATTGATTGTCCATAATAACTGTTTATGTGCTGATTACAAATAATTAAGCTTGGCACGCTTTCTTTAATTCAGTTTTTTTTTACACAGAGGGTGGTGGGTGCCTGGAATGCACTGCCAAGTGAGGTTGTTGAGGCAGACATGTTAGTGGCATTTAAGACGTATCTGGATAGACACACAAACAGGTGGGGAATGGAGGGATACAGGCAGTTGGTCTAGATAGAGCAACATGATTGGTGCAGGCTTGATGGGCAGAAGGGCCTGTTCCTATGCTGTACTATTCTTTGTTCCATACATGAAGGAGTTAGTTTTTTATTGGACAAAAGTGTTGTTATTTTAGAAAAAGGTAAACGTGTGACTCAACCTTCGCAACACACACACATACACCCACAAGCATGCAGATTTATAAGTTAAATGATAGGAGCTTACTCTTTGGCTAAATTTAAACAAGGTGTTCACTGTTTATGAGTCCTTTCCTGTTATTCATGACAAGGCAGCTTTCTTCCACAGTAGTCTTGAGATTCCAATGTGATTGAAGCTGATGTAACCTGTAATTTTCAAGAAACAGTATCTTTGAAACCGTGATCCGTATTATTTAAAAGTCAATAATATTGTACCAGAAGTTCCTTTTGATTGAAATTGTCTATCTTTTGTGATGGATAGGTAAGGCTCTGAACTTGAAAATAGAGGAGAGATTGAGAGAGAGAGTATTACTGCACCATGCAAACGTCTTCCTGTTGTAGACACTCTTTTAGCAGCTTAGTTCTGTAATAAAAGAAATTCAGAATGATTATTCTGATCACCTGACCTCTCTCCCCATTGTGAGTTGGTATGCCACAGTAAGTAATTGATTAGCTCATGTCTTGACAGATCTTGGTTTTTGTGTTACGGCCTAAGAAATTAGTTTCTTTAATGACCCATCTATTACTTCTGAATGGAACATTCATCCCAGTGATGAGCAAAGAAGAACATATCAATGTCTTCAATAAAGCCATTGTCCTGGTAGACTTTCTGTCTCTGCCTGAAAGCTATCTTCATAGAAATGCAAATGGTGAGAGCCAGTTCATCTTTGAAGTAACTCTTGACATCATCAGGTGTGAAATTCCATCGGAGGCTTGCCTTGGTATGTTCTATCTTTAATCTGCATTGGAAACATCTAGAAATTGACCAATTTGTAATTCCCTATGTGTCTGGTGATCTGTGGCAGCCATCTTGAGTCAGAGTCCTTGATTTTAAAAAAGCGCTTTATAAGAATTTCAATATATATACTAGGCCAGCCAATGAAATTAAAGATTAGTATAACACATGCGTATATCATAACTTCATGGCAAAACAATTTGCTCGAGACTAAAGTTGGTCTCTGTGAGCAACATGGTTATTTTTCACTGCGTCAGTTTTTATTTCCGAGTGATATGGGAAATATTGCCAAGGTTTTTAATTTCAAACCATGTAAAAGTGAGGTGAGGAAAGGGGTCTCTGAAAATGGTTTGAAGTATTAGTGTGTGAATTTCAGTGGAAAGAAGGGCCACAATTTTCTGGTTGCATCGTGCCTAGCGGAGAAACATGTTAGAGCTGACTGGAGCCGGAGGAGTGTGGGTGAGGGGTTTAGCGTGTTCTGTGCCAGCGCAAAACTGTATCAGTATCTTCCCACCCAACCCAGATGCCATTTGGCTCCTACCCAGTAAGGATGAGGAACCAGGTCAGCTGACTGAAATGAGTATTTAAATATGATGGGTGCGATTTTACCAGAAAAATTCTAAATCCTGTAAAAGTCTGAAAATCGGAGTGAATCACTCAGGTTTTTTTTTCAATGAGTTTGGCACTGCAATCCGTCAATTTTATTTGACAGCAGGATGATTTGCACCAGCGGGTGATTGGGATGGCGGAGCCTAACCTTTCCGGTGAAGCCTGCTTCAGAGTGCTGCACCAATCTCCCAGTGCAATGGGAGAACTCCTGCCCTCCCCCACGGATGCCCCCATCCATCCCCATTATCGGTGACAATGTGACTGCCCCATCTCCATAGAGCAACACAGGTTACTGGAATCGGGGTATCAGAACTCCCCTGATCAATCCCCTATCATAACCCCCTCTGTTCACTCACTAAGTTCTCCTTTTACCAAATGCCCCTCATTTGTCCATCACTTTCCCTGCAGAGATCTCCACTCACATATCTGCCCTTTGCATACCCTTCATCATAGCTCTACCCACACTCAGGCCCCACATCCAATCAGATTCCACCCCCCTTGGCACTGCCCTGGCACAGATATGGTGCCCAGAGGGCACAGCCAGGCAGACAATGCCTAATGGGCACTGCCTGGCCATGCCCCTGACAACCCAAAGGCTTCAATGCCCTCCGATCTCCCTGATGTGGCCGTCGTTCCTGATCCCTGCTGAGGAGCAAAGTGTCCTGACGGATGTACTTGTGTGCAGAGGATTAGAAGATGCTGCAGAGGTCTCTACTGGATGCCTGGAAGGACCCAGTGGGTGTAGAAGTTGAGGGTCACCATGTCCTCCTGCCCCATGAGATGCCAGGTCCACGGTGAGTTGGTACAATTGCCACACTGTCTCCCTGCTGAGACACAGTCTATAGCATCACACAGCATCCAACAGCTCATTATCCTGTATACCCTGTATACAAGAGTATACAGTATACCAGATCCTACATACCATACAGATCATAAATACAACCCTACAGTGCAGAAAGAGGCCCTTCGGCCCATCAAGTCTGCACCGACCACAATCCCACCCAGGTCATATCCCCACATCCCTACATATTTTACCTGTAAGCCCTCTAACCTAAGTGTCCTAGTACACTAAGGGGCAATTTTTTAGCATGGCCAATCAACCTTACCCGCACATCTTTGGACTGAGGGAGGAAACCGGAGCACCCGGAGGAAACCCACGCAGACACGAGGAGAATGTGCAAACTCTGCACAGACAGTGACCTGAGCCGGGAATCGAACCCAGGTCCCTGGAGCTGTGAAGCAGCAGTGCTAACCACTGTGTTGCGGTGCCACCCTGGGTTTCCATTTCCTCCATCCCTGGCCGCCCCTTCAGGCCAATAGACAGCCACATCCTGTCCCTGACTGGCAGTCCCCTGTCCTCCTGTTGTAGCATCATGGCTGGACAGGCCTTGCTGTAGGTCCCTCATCCACCATAGAAGCATTGAATATAACTACCAGCTGTGCTGGCTCTACTCCATTGTTGCTCTGGGGATGCAGGAGTGGGGGGAGGGGGCTGGGAAGCGGGGAAGGGCGTTGTGTGAAGTAGAGAGAGAGAGAGTCCATAAGATTATTCATCCCAGGCCCCTCACTCCCTTGTTCCCATGAGTCTGAACGTTGGGAACCTGATACCATCTCTTGTGCCATTCGTCACCTCAATGGGTTCTCTATCATTGACACATCCTCGCTACAGCGGGCACAGAGAGCATATGGGTCACTGTGTGTGAATCCCCATTGGGAACCCTTGAAGAACAGACATGAGTGCACCCACCTGGACGTCTGTCGCAGTGGCTTCCAGGAGCAGCACGCAGTTGGACTGCATATTGCTTCTGGCAACTGACGCCTGCCCCTGCACGCCTGAGTGTGAGTTCTCCAAGGTGGCCTTCACAACACAAGCAATGCAGAATCGCTGAGCAGAAACTGATAGCCAAGTTCTGCACACACGAGGATGGCCTCAACCGGGATCTTGGGGTTCATGTCACATTATCTATAACCCCCACGACTTGCCCGGGCTTGCAAGATCTCATTAACTGTCCTGGCTGGAGACAATACACATCTCTTTAACTTGTGCTTAACGCTCTCTCCACTCACATTTTCTGCACTTTTAAGACTTGATTACCTGTAAAGACTCGCATTCCAACCATTACCTTGCAAATTGAGTTTGTGTCTGTATATGCCCTGCTTGTGAACATGGCTCTCACTCACCTGATGAAGGAGCAGTGCTCCAAAATCTTGTGCTACCAAATAAACCTGTTGGACTTTAACCTGGTGTTGTGAGACTTCCTACTGTGCTTACTCTAGTCCAACGCCGGCATCTTGACATCACCCCTGAAGTTGGCACTCAGCAGAACTCACCTCATTGCTCTCCTTTACCACTTCTGTGTGTGAGCCACACTTTTCAAAAGCAAATCGAATCGGCACCGACTTGACATTGTGCCAGAGAGGTGGGAGCATCCGTGAGGGGCAAAGCATGCAAACTGAACTTACCAATCAGCTTTCTGCCACTTCTAGGTTTTAAGTAGTTCATGCCACTCAGAAGGGGCCAGGAAGATTGGAAACTCTTTTGCGTTGGACACAAATTAGATTTTCAGCTTTGCATGCTATTTTCTCAGCTCCCCGCGCTGATCATCAGGTGTGGCAAAGTGATAAAATCACACACAGCATATTTAAAGCTCATTTAAACATGCTGATCTGGTTCCTAAGCTTCCCAGACCTGAACCAAATTATGTCCAGGAGCGGTGAGTGAGAAAATAACGAAAAGGTTGTCTCCGGCGCGGAACATGTTAAACCACTCACCTATGATTCACTGGCCCTAACTGGCACTAATGCCTTCTGCACTGGGCATGACATGGTAGGAAAAAAATGTAGTAAAACGTCTGACAACACCAGGTTCAAGTCCAACCGATTTATTTGATAGTAAACTCACAAGCTTTCGGGGTTTGTCCCTTTGTCAAGTGAATGGAGAGTTCACCTGATGAAGGGACTGTGTTTTACTGTGTTTACCCCAGTCTAACGCTGCCATATCCACATCAGGAAAAAAATGGCCTTTGCTATTTTTTGGGATAGTTCCACCCAAGATTGGGTGTGTTGAGGAACTGGCTGCTGGTTTATGACAAGCCCTTTTTACACTGCTGGCATAAACCAAATTTTACCAACAGCCCCACAGCCACAATGTTCCAAAGGTGAAGAGTTCACACCTATCTGCCGATTGATCTGTAGGCTGTAACTTGTCCTGTTTCTCATAACTTGTACAAGATCACACCTTGTGCACTTACATATTTTGCTAACTTTGCCTGTGCACAAAACTATTCATTATCTATTCTTGGTGATCTGAGTTTATTAATTGGTTGAAGTAGAAATTCGGTCACAGAGTTTCCAGGAAACCATCTGCTTGAGGAGTTGAGGTCAGCAGAGTTTGTTAATTGAATGAGCTGCCTTGCAGGGCTGAAAAACTAGATATTAGTTTCTGATACTCTGAATGCTATTCTCAATGTATAAAATGCTGGTATTTTGAACTGTTTGCCCCACTACCTTAGGGCTAAGACTTGTTTTCCCTTTCAGAATTTCAGCAGTTACTTGTCAGTGAGATGAGTACATGTTCTTTTTAATATAACATCAGCTGGTTCTTCAGAGGGAACAGGTGTTGGATTCACCTTTTGATGAACAGGGCCTTAAACGAATAGGTGATTTTTGTTCGGATGGCGCGAGTCTGTGTCTTTTTGTCTATTTACAGAAATAATGGAAAGTCCTAGGTAATCCATTATGATTTACTGATATGTTGTCTATTGCCTGTCTCAGTGCTAGGACAGCAACTGTTTACAATATATATTAATGACTTTGAAGCAGGAAGCAAATGAACTGTTGTCAAATTTGCAGGTGACACAAAAATAGGTGGAAAGGCAAATTACAGGAGGGATACAAACAGCTTACAAAGAGATATTGATAGGTTCAGTAAGTGGGCAAAAAGTTGGCAAATGGAGTATAATGTGGGAAAATGTAAAGATGTCCAATTTGGAAAGGAGAACAAAAGGACAGAGTGTTATTTAAGTAGACAAAAAAAAGTGCAGAAAGCTGCAACACAAAAGCATGTGGGGGTACTTGTGCACATAACATAGAAAGCTAGCATACAGTATCAGCAGGTAATCAGGAAGGCTAATGGAATTTTGGCCCTTACAACGAACAAAGAACAAAAACAGCCTGGGAAACAGTCCCTTCAGCCCAACGAGCCCACGCCGCCATTTTAACATTACCAGTGCCCCCCCCCCTCCACCCATGACCCTTATCTATTGTTTTATGGCAATCCACATTGAGGGAAACTAATTTAGGGACAATTTATTACTTCCAATCAGCCTAATAGCACATCTTTGGGGTGTGGGAGGAAACCGGAGCACCCGGAGAAAACCCATGCAAGCATGGGGAGAATGCGCAAACTCCCACAGACACTGGCCCAAATCCATGTGTCTGCACAACAAACAGTGATAGTCACTGAGCTGTCGTGTTGCCCAGCATCTGGTCCAGTTTAAGCACACACTAACGACATGAAGCACTAAGCCAATCTCGAACATTCAAGAGCAGCCCAAGTATGACCCATCGTGTATATGCCCCTTGTTGGACAAGGAGGTTGGAGTATAAGATTAGGGAAGTAATGCTGCAATTGCTACAGGTGAGACCACATCTGGAATTTTGGTCCCTTTATTTAAGGAAAGATATTATTTCATTGGGGGCAGTTCAGTGAAGGTTCACTGGGATGATCCCTGGTATGGAAGGATTGTTTTTTCCAGAGAAACAGGCCAGTGTTCTCTCCAGGTCTTACAACAGTCTGCTTAAACAAAAATTAAGGGGATGTATTTCATAGCATCATGCAGGAGGGGTGGGGCCTCATCATGCCAACAAAACCCAGTTGCACTAAGATCAACCTGCGCCCCACCCCCCCCCAGCCCACCATGGAGGTCTCAGGGGTTCCCTTCCCCAGTCCCAATCAGAGTTGGCCCTGGCACTGCTGGGGTGGTTTCCATTGAGGAGATTTGGTGTGGGGATGTTCTCTTTGCGGGTGTGGGGGGTTTTCCTGGTGTGTGGTCCCATGTCTGTGGGGCAGGGGGTTTTCTGGGTGGTAGTGGAGTCCTGTCTCTGTGGGTGGCTGGTTCCCTGGGATAGGGGGTTCATGCCTGCAGGGGTTGATGGGGGAGTGTTCATGTTAAAATTTCTTTTAGATCAGGCACTCTTTTTGAAGTCATGATCTGACGTTGCTGGCAGGACAGGCTTATTCAGAGTCCCCCTCCACCAGTGTGATATCTCCTTGAATTCTTTTGACCAAGTGTCAAAAAATATGACAGGAAAAGCTGGTAGTGCAGATGACAGGCTATATCCCATCTTTTCTGCCTGAGTTAACACTTAGTCAAAAAATCCACTGATTATGTTCGATCCCTTGACAGATTTCTCATCTGTTCAGGTGTAAGTATAATAAGAAACGATAAAACAACACCCAAAGCCCAAATTAAATGTTAATGGCTTTACTAAGTTTGGTAGGAATATCACTTAGCAATAAAATATACCCATCAGCAATAAAATACACCCATTATCAATTAGTTAGCCACAAACATGTTTCAATATCTTATACATATGACCACCCAATGAATGGTCACCCCCCCAACCCATCGCCCTCCACCACCCCCTACTGAAGTCATTCTTCAGCAACTGACCAACTTACTTGGCTGCTACATCAAATTAATTCTAACAATGATTTTATATCCTCTTTTCCAGAATGGGAATAGATCGTGTATTGACAGGATTGTGCTGTCCTATCAAAATCCACCTTAAGCTACAATTGTCTAATTCATTGTTTAAATCACAACATCAAAATTTACCTGATATTGTACATCTGCTTTAAGCATCTTTCAGTATATTTCAGCATTTGGACTTTGCAGATATCTTCAGGTAATCATTAGTACAAACATCGGAAGTTCCTTCCTTGGTTATGCATTCCAGGATCACCAATATAATTAAAAAATCAGAATCCCTACAATTATTGACTTCTTATCAGCTGGGGCTTAGTGACTTAATGTCAGAGTTTATCTGAAACTAGCATTAACAAAAAAAATGTAACTGATCTTCTTTGTATTTCACAACAAAAGCTTAAGATCACCAATATGTGTCAGTTTGTTATGTTCTTATAAATTCCAATAAGCTTCACAATGTATACATTGGTTAAATCCCTATAGTTCTGTTTTAAAACCCCCAAAACAGGCAATTTAATTCTGTCCAGTTTTATTTTTTGTCAGACTTATCGAGACATGGGCCTGAATTTTCCATTCACATTCTTCTCGGACAGTTTTGGTGACAAGAACTGAGAAACTCTCATGAGTGGCCCAAGTAACATTTTATGCCCGTGGGGATTCTTGCCGTAATTGTTCCTCCTGCCAGTCAGTGATGTAAAATTCTGATGTTCAACACTGGGAACATCATTATAATAAATCTGCATAAAAGCTAAGTACTGTGGATGCTGGAAATCTGAAGTAAAAACAGAAAATACTGGATAAACTCAGCTGGTCTGTCAGAATCTGTGAAGAGAGAGATTCAGTTAACATTTTGAGTCCATATGACCTCTCTAGAGAACTGTAGAGAGATAGAAATTTGATGAATTACAGCCTTGGAGAGGAAGGTGGGACAGAATGGAAAGTCAGTGATATGTCAGAATTAAGGAGGGATTAACAGATATATCATGGATGTAAGACAAAAGGGCTGTTAATTTGAGTTGAATCATTTTCATAAACCTCAACCATAAATTTCACTTTTAGTAAGGTTAAGTTAGTTAAGAGCATTACTGCATCTTCTGCTGTACGCAAAGCCAATTTATTTTTTGATAATTAGGTGGCATTTATCACGCTCCAAATATAAGCTTAAATTTGCTGCTATGACTACAATTTCTATCAAAATGATTAGACAAGGGTGTTGTACTGAGATGAAGGGACATGTGCTCTTGCATTCAATTTTTAAAGGTCAGCTGATGACCGTAGGTTCAAGTGCAGAGCGCACATGAACAGAAAGTTGCTTCTTTGTGAAATTTAATGGGATCAGAATAATTAAGGGGGATCGTAAGACAAAAATCATAAAATCCTTTGGAAGGGATCAGATGGAATTGCTAAAATGCTTTAAGCTAAAGTTGATTGATATGGGACTATGATTTACAAGATGTCTAATCAGCAGTTGATTGGGGTCTGTGTTTGATGCCGATGAACTGGATCTTGTAAACACATTTCAACATGATATGATGATAAACTAGATGCAACTGTGCCTGCAAACATGGTTGGTTCCATCTTGGCGAGAGTGATAAATGAGGGTGCATCAACCTTATTTCATGCATGCAATTGAAAGCAGGTGTTACATTATGGTTGAGATGCTTCTCACACATTCATTATGAGCCAGGCAATCACAAAGCTTAATGCTGTTGTTGAGTTTATTGTCCCAACATTGTTTGGCAATGGAACATCCATCTGTACTTACAGTTTCTCAGACAGGTATATGCACTTCTGTCTACAATTACAGCTATGCAGAACATCTTGTGAAGCCTAAACTACCTGAAATCTTTCCATTAGTCATTTTATTTCCCCAAACTTCTCACATAGGATATTGAGAAATTCACTAGTGACAGTAATAATGCTGGAACAAAAAAAAAATCAAAACGCAAAAAGCCTTATTGTAGAACAGATGGTCATGTGGATGCTGGGATGACCCAGGTACAAAAGGGATCACATGTTGAAAATGCAGGAGTTCTCCCTGGGAGCAGGCAGCATGTAAGAGCTGCTCAGTATTATCAATAAACTTCTATTTTTGCTAGTCCCCGGTCACAGTTATTGAAACCCAATAAATCTACACTTAGGGTAACCGGGCTGCCAGTTGAAAATAAAAGAAAAAGAATCAAAAATTGGCTGGAAAGTACAGAGTTCTGATAATAGGGCAAAATAACGGAATTATTTTTTTAAACAGGGTTATTACAGAGTATCTACATTGGGAAATGACATTGATCACTCACTGAACGTGAAAGAAAAGCAGACCGCGTTGCCACAGTGCATATATACTAATTAAGAGATGTTCTTGAACTGTACTTGACCCATGCCATTCAATTATTGATATACATATTAAATCAGAGGAAATTTATACATCGGAGCTAATTAAAACAAAATAAGATTATATTAAGTGCAAAAAAAATCTAAAATATATTAACACTTGTCTCAATGACAAGTAAGATTATTATGCTTGAGGTGGTTAGAAGGACTAAGAAACTAATAGGTAAGTAATTTCATTTTCTACAGCTAATCATATATAGAAACATGAACAATCTTTACAGTTCTATGATTCTGATGTGCAAAATGAGGAAGATGAGAATTTATCATTTCAGAGAATATTGAGTATAGAATATACTGTAAAGCAAATTATTTATGATTGCACATTTACCAGGACTCCTCCTGTGAAATTAGTAAGAGATGGTTTTGTAATTTTAAATTGAATAATAATATACTTCCATTCTGCTAGATATCTGTCAAAATGAAGTAAACAAATAGTTCACAAACTGACCTAGATTATTTCAGATTCTCAGATTATTAGAGCCTCTTCTGACAAGAACGTGACACATGATAGCAGGTCTTAGTGGGAATGGAGAACTTGTGTAACAGGATATTGGAGTTCCTGGGGCACATAAGAATGGAAAAGTCTGGATTCTGCTCTTTGTTGTACATTTTAAAACCATAATGAACACAAGAAACCAACTGAGATTTCAAACCTAAAGCTCTAACTGCTTCAGCCAACACTCTACATGCATTAACTGTCTGTCAGATTTTGATTATCAAAGTCTTGGGGGGGCACAATATTTGACAAGACATAACCGCACAACTGCTAATACGCCCACTCATGTCTATTAGGTACATACACCCACACATATGTCTATTAGGGCCCAGTTCTGAAGCAATTACAGGGTTTGCTATGGTGATAATAATTTCATCTTGAAAACATCAATGCCAGGTTACGGCTGCTGTCCAATTTACTTTTGCAACCTCCTCCGACCTAGAATATTCAGAATTATCTTGTAACATTCAAATTGTAAAGTACTGGAAAATATATTCAATTAGATCCTTAAAATTTAATAAAATTGTTCATGACTAAACATTAAAGGCTGATTCTCTCTTTGCATTGTGCAAGTGAAAGCTCATACACAAAACACAAGGCAATTCCATTCAAATGAAGATTATTTATGTAAGCCGCAAGTGGTACTCAGCACAGTGCATAATTAGTTGATTCACCATCCATACCGAAAGGAATGACCATAGTCAACATGAATCAAAATAGTGGCCATTTTGTTCATGTCAGAAAAAAATATTAGAAGTAGCACCTATATCCGCACAGACTTGCAATGAATGCTTTGGCCCTGCTACAATGTGGACTAAACAGGCTGCGTAGTATTAGCTTGGCTTAGCTGAGAGCACTCCAACCTCCAAAAGGGGTGATGTTGATTTAAGCTCCGCACCAGGATGTGGGGTGTAAGGGCACGTTGGCAAGTGAACACCACCAGTGATTGCTGTCTTAATGTGATGGCAGAAACAACATCCCAGCTGGATTTGGTACAACATAACATTAGTTTAAAAAAAACCTGTTTTGCACAGGCATTTTTGCAATCATTTTAAAAAATGCTTATTAGGTCACTACAGAGTTTGTAAAAGGGGATGATTTTAATCCCCAGATTTTGTGAATGATAGCAATTAAAATACCACAAAATTCTAGTTGAAATTACTCCTCAGAAGCTGGTGTTCCTTCGCCACATTACCTTTATTTACAAACCTATCATCACTGCTAGGAGTGCTTCAGGTGAAAGGAGAGAATCCGAAGTGCCAGGAGATCTGACAATCCTCATTATATACACAGGTGCGGCTCCCTGATACAGCAGGCAATCATTAACTCAATCAGGGAGCTCATACTCCAAGAGGCCTACCTCATGGGCCTCATTGAGGTCATTACACAGGTGAAGGTTTTTTCTTGAGTCCAATTTGATATTTTCTGTTGGGACTGAAGATGTACATGACTGTTACTTTTCTTGCATCTTCCTACTTAAAAGGAAGAATGATAAAGGCTGCAATCTCCTGCTTTTCTTTGTTGTCATTTATTTACTATTTTTAAAAATATTTATTTATGAAATGTGATTGTCATTGGCAAGGCCAGTATTTATAGCCAACCCTCATTCCCCTTGAGAAGGTGGTGACAAACCACCTTCCTAAACTGCTGCAATCTATCTGGTGTCAGTGCACCTATAGTGCTATTAGGAATGGAGATTGAGGATGTTGGCACAGTGAGAGTGATAGAAAAGCAATAAATTTCCAAGTCAGGATGATTTGGAGGGGAACCTGCAGGTGATTGTGTCCCTATGCAACTTTTCTTCTTGTTCTTCCAGGTGGTAGAGATCACAAGTTTGGAAGATGCTGCTGATGAAGCTCTGGCCAGTTGCTGCAGTACATCTTGTACATGGCACACACACAGCTGCCTATCTGCATCAGTGGTGGAAAAAGTGAATCTTTAAGGTATTGGATGGGGTGCTGATCAAGCAGGTTGCTTTGCCATGGGTGGCATCAAGCTTTTTGAGTGGTGTTGAGTGTGCACTCATCCTGGCAAGTGGAGGGTGTCCTATTACTCCCCTGGCTTGTACATTGTAATTGTACAGTCTTTGGTGAGCCAGAAGGTGGGGTTGGTCGCCACAGAATTCCCAACCTCTGATCTCTTCTCATTGACATGGTTTTCATATGGTTGTTCTTGTTCATCCCAGGGTGGTGAAGTTGGAGAATTCTGTAATGGCAATGATGTTGAGCTTCAAGGTTAAACAATTTACTTAGTTTTTTTTGTACTCCCCTGTATTTCAGCTTATTTGAAATCATAGAATCCCTGCAGTGCAGATGGAGGCCATTTGGCCCATCAAATCTGCATCAACTCTCTGACAGAGCCTCTTACACAGACCTTATCCTCATTACCCTATGTATTACCCCACTAACCCCTCAAACCTTTGGACACTAAGGGGCAAGCTACTATGGCCAATTCTCTTAACCTACACAACTTTGGACTGTGGAAGGAAACTGGAGCACTTAGAGGAAACCCATGCAGACATAGGAAGCATATGCAAACCCCACACAGGCAGTCATCCAAGTCTAAAATCGAACCCAGATCCGTGGTGCTGTGAGGAATCAATGTTAACCACTATGTCACATAATAAGTATGACAGAATAAATATATTTACCACTTGCCAATATCAAGAAAGGAGGTATGTCGAATCTCCAACAAGCTGAAATAAAGTGACAGGAACATTGAACATCATCAAATCTGCTGAATTATACAAATGATGACTAACCTGAGGGTATAATCAACCAATAAATAGCCAATTCTAGATAAGATTGGGGTAGTAGTTGTTTGAAGGTAGGTATTGAGATGCAGTGGTTAACATCCCCACTTCTGAGCCAGAAGCTCTGGGTCCAACACACACGATGTGGAGATGCCAGTGTTGGACTGAGGTAAACACAGTAAGAAGTCTCACAATAGGTTTATTTGACAGCAAAAGCCACTAGAACCAGGAACTGATGGGAAGGAAGTTATCAATGTGTAAATCCTTTCAGTATACACCGATGTCAAGAGGGGGGTTAATCCCTATACAAGCTGGGATGGATTCAGGCCTATGCTGCTGGAAGCTGTGACACCATGAATAAGACCAGCCTTCACCCAGAGAACTCAAGAAGTAGTTGTCTGATGTAGCAACAGGTCACTTATCATCTCACTTAATCTAGGCAGCTGCTTTCTTAGGCATGGCTTTCAGGTGAGTGGTCAGAATGCTTAAATAGGCTACCAACGTGCTTTGCAAGTAGTCCAAAATAATGGGCTAAAACCATTATAATATTTTCTGGCATTTAACTAGTACTGGGAAAAGCAGCGTTGCTTCCTCTAAGCCACAAAAATATTCCGACATCTGTCAACTTTTATTTCTGGGATTACTTCTTCCTCAGCCTCATCGGCAGACTTTGCACACAACAGCTGGCTAGTTGCATGTTCTCCCTTTCCAGCAAGCTGCTTTGGAGTACTGATTTGTGGTATAAACATGCCAAGTCAATGCAAATGAGATCTAGGTCACAGACAGTTCAGTCTTCAAGAGCAATAATGGACCAGCATGCTCCTGTTTCGCTGATTTGGCAGTCTTTGGGTGGCACGGTAGCACAGTGGTTACCACTGCTGCTTTACAGCTCCAGGGACCTGGGTTCAATTCCCAGCTTGGGTCACTGCCTGTGTGGAGTTTGCACATTCTCCTGTGCCTGTGTGGGTTTCCTCCGGGTGCTCCAGTTTCCTCCCATAGTCCAAAGATGTGTGGGTTACATTGATTGCCATGCTAAAAAATTGCTCCTTAGTGTCCTGAGGTGCACAGGTTAGAGGGATTGGTGGATAAAATATGTAGGGATATGGGTGTAGGGCCTGGGTGGGATAGTGTTCGGTACAGACTCGATGGGCTGAATGGCATCTTTTTGCACTGTACGGTTCTATGATTCTTTGATGTTTGGAAACCAGAGCTCAGGAGTAATTTTACAGAATGCGAAAACAAAACAAAAGTTAAACTGCAATCCATTTCTTTGAAAATTTGGGAGGCACCATGGTCAGCACTGCTGCCTCACGTCACCAGGGACCTGGGTTCAATTCCAGCCTCGGGTGACTGTCTGTGTGGAGTTTGCGTGTTCTCCTCGTGTCTGTGTGGGTTCTCTCCAGGTGTTCCAGTTTCCCCCCCATCTCCAAAAATGTGCAGATTAGGTTGATTGGCCATGCTAAATTATCACTTAGTGTCAGGGAGATTAGCAGGGGTAAACATGTGGGGCTTACAGGGATAGGGCCTGTGTGGTGGGGGGGCACTTTTGTCGGTGCAGGCTTAATGGGCTGAAAGGCCTCCTTTTGCAATGTCGGGATTCTATGACTGTATGGATATTGTACGAACATGAATTGAATTTGAAGAATGCATTGATTTTGAATTTTAATAAAATAAAACATAGGGTAGTAGAGAATCCTTTTCTTCTTCACACTCAGGCTGACTAGAGCCCTTTGTGGCAAGCTGCTCTCTTTGAGTTAAAAACATTTCTGAAATTGACAGCAAATGCCAAAGGTTAATGGAAGAAAATCATTTTTCAGGTTGTTTCAAATCACTCAGAAAGACTCAACCGAACTGAGAATGGGGTTTTCACCTTTCAGAGAGTACTGCCTTTCTATCATCAACATCTGGTGAAATGATAGTCCAGGGATTATTTTCTCCTCGGGGTCTGCAACAGAAATGGCACAATAAATGACGACCTGTATGTTCCTTACTAACTTCCACACAACATGGTTAAAGCAGTTGAAATCACTGCACATCTCACCCACTAGGCAGTACACATATTAAAGCCATTAGGAACACAGTATTCTCCTACCCAGCTGTGTGAATTTTCTAGTGTAATGGGGTGGGAGAATCTTACATCTGGGCATGTCAGGAATTCACACATGCATTGCCACCATGCGCATATCTCCCTGTGCCAAATTTCCAGCGCCATCTGATTCACGCTGGAAACTGGCGGGAACACTAGATAAGAATTTTACATCTTATTTTAGTATTATTTTAATGTGATTGGCAGACTCTCCAGGCCCGCTATCTTCTCCTATCCCATCCCATATTTCACTCCAGCAGGGTTCAGATTAGCTCCCCACTTTCAGGGAACTAGCAGGACAACCCCACTGGAATGCAAGGGGTGAGGGGGGAAATGAGGGTCACCCAGGTGTTCGGGCAGAGGGGGAGTAGTGTCCCCTGGCATGGGCACCATGGCAGTGCCAGCCAGTGCCCCCCAGCACTCCCCAAGAGGCAAATTGCCCCCCACCAGGGGACACCTTGCCACTGCCCACCAGGCATGGGGTAGTGCCAAGAGGGCGGGGCCTATTATGGTCCTGGCCTGGGAGGTGATCAGTGGACGTAGGGAGTCCCACTGCCACTCTGCACTGGGATCCTGGTTGGGGCTGCAGGGAGGCCTGCGATCAGCACGAGCTGGGGAGAGGGGTAGTCAGCCGGGGAGGTTGATCTGTCAGCGGAAGATAACGTCATTGCTGGAGGAGGCATTGGAGAAAGGGCGGGCCAGGCTGGATGGCATTTCGGGGCTGGCCCGCGATTGGGCCGTGGGGGGCTTGAGGGGGCGGTACTGTGGTGGTCCTGGGCTAGCCAGCAACCGAGCTGGCTGGCAAACCAGTGTCGGACACTTTGGGGCCATTGCATGTGCACAGAGGCCAGCTGGTTTCAGCCTCTCCAGTGTGAACAGGCCACGCCCCCTGAAATCTAATGATATTCATGCTGGTGACTTCTGCAGTGCACAGAGTGCGGGAGATTCCAGTGTGAACTCACACTGAAAAGAAAAGTGTGAATTACAATTTTGACACCTAGGACATTTTTTTGGGTGAATTCCACCCATTATCTTACAACAAATCTTCCACCGGTTGTTGGACAAAATTAAAGCACACGTGCATAATTCTGCTTTGTTATAATATTTTTTATTTATTCTTCTATGGGATGTGAGGCATCTCTGGCTGGACCAGCATTTATTGCCCATCTCTAATAGCAGTTGAAGGGGCAGTTAAGAATTAACCACATTGCTGTGGATCTGGAGTCACATGTAGACCAGACCAGATAAGGACGGCGGGTTTCCTTCCCCAAAGGGCATCAGTGAACCAGATTGGGTTTTACAATAATCGACGATGGTTTCGACATTCAATTCCAGATTTTTAAAAAAATATTAATTCAACTTCCACCATCTACAGTATTGGGATTTGAACCCAGATCCCCTGGGTTTCTGGATTATTAGTCCAGTAACAATACCATTACGTCACTGCTTTCCCTTTAGCTAATAGATCAACGCAATATGTATATCAAACGTTGAATGCAGTATAAAGCAATCTGGAAATAGAAACATAATGAAATTCCAGTTTGATTTTGAGATTTGTGTAATTTAATAATAACTAAATTAAGTTCTAGATGCCATTTACTATTTATGCAATTCACTGACTTCTACATCATAGCTTTATCTCTGAAAAATCCTTTTGCAAATTATCTTTGGAAAGTTCAAGTTAACAAACAAATGGTCAGAGGCAGTTGTCTGGATAAGGAACCTCGAGCCATGAAAGGGATGCCCCAGAATTTTAAATCAATGTGCAACAATGATCCAAGATTTTCACTACATACAAATGACCTCTCTTTGTAATTTGAGTTGTGTAGTTAGGGATTAACGCAGCAAATCATGAATTTAGAAGCTAGAGCAATCAGAATCTCTTACTCATGTTGAAAACCAACTGACTCAGTGTTGGATAATGGTGTCAATTTAATTGCATATACGGCTAGGACTTCAACAAATTAAGATTCCTCTGAGATTACGACTGTTCCTAATGGATCAGAAATATACTGAAATGCATTTTTAATATGGAGTTAAATGATTTGAAGTGTGTTTTATTTTCACACGATCTTGCGGACAAGTGGGGCATGACAGATATTATGCAACAATTTAGATTGAAATTGATTTTTGGATGATATAATATAGCAATTTTTGAAAATGCAACGAGATTACTTCAGGGGTCATTTAGTAGTCATATTTATCATTATACAGCCTTTCGGTTCAAATAGGAAGATAAAGCAAAAGAAATTAAACGTTTTTTTCGGCAATTTTCAGTTCATTTATCTATGATCAATGCTATTCATATAATCTGATTGCTCTATCCTTCAGCCTCATTATTGTCTTAATGTTTGAACTGCCCTAACCCCGACATTAATCCAAGAAGTAATCTTGATACAGTGTTTTGCTTTAGACTAACCACTGCCTTATCAATTAGCTTGACAAAAAGATGTTTTACTAATGCAAAAGTATAAGGAATTACAATTTTACTTAACTTATTTTGTCACTTCTGATTTACTTTCCATGTCTGTAACTTTTTAAAGATAAAAAAGCTGCTGTTAAATCTCGAATTGCCGACCACTTTGATAGTTATAATTTACTTAAACCATTAATATTGTTCAGGATTTTGCAATAATACTATAGTGCTCACTGTTCTAATTGGGTGACCCATACAACAACCTCTGGCACATGTGCAGTTGAATGTGGAAATTGTGGAGACTTGAAGAAGTTAATGTCAGAGATATCCTACTTCTGAACAGGCTTCTGCTGTCCTCGCCAATGGACCCAGCAGTGAAATGAATACAAAGACAAGATCTTGAGATGCTTGCTCATTAGTAAGTAGGCACGTCATCCTTCCTGCCCACTCTGGATCCACCCAGTTACCATGTCAGTAACTATCCATGCTTATTATCCAACACCAGTCACTATGTTGCTGATAACATCTAGCCCTCATGCACTGCACTCGGTGAAGCGTTGTGGCTCAGATTTAATGATAATAATGACAGTGAAATTGTCAATATTTACCCATCATTACTCCTCTGAAACTGACAGTAACTCCTGAAGTCTGCACATGTGTAGTTAAACACAGAAATCCAAAAGTAGTTGTCAGTGATTTTAGACATCTATGTAGCATCTGCTGTTAAAGTCACTGCAGATTGCAATTAGAATCATTGAATTGGTCATAACTTGTTCTTCTTTAAACCTTACAACAATGTTCTGCATTATTAATGAAGTGTAATTGGGTTTTCAATTGTGTACTAAAACCATCTCATCAATGGTAAAGCCCCAGGAAATAATGGCATCCCACGTGAAACCCTCAAAAGTGGAAAATCGGCAGTGCTGCAGCATCTTGATGTGTCTCTATTGGAAGGAAGGATCTGTGTCTCAAGATATGTGTGGCATAAATATAAACACCTTGCACAAAAGCAAGGAAGATTGCAATGACAGAACAATTACTGAGTCAGCCCCTTATGAAGATTTGTGGGGAAGATCTTTGCACATATTTCTCTGACCAGATTGCAGATGCTGGCGTAATGCATCCACCCTGTATGTCAGAGTGACTTCAGAGCTGGTAGATAGATAGTCAACATGATTTTCTTACTTCAGCAGTTGTATGAAAAGTGTCGTGGGCAGTGTAGCCACTCTATGTAGTCCTCATAGACCTCCCCACGACCTTTGATCTAATCAACAGAGACAAGCTCTTTCAATTGCTCCTGGTCTCCTGGTTGTCATTTCTTCTTTCCACCAAGGTATGCACAGTTCCATCAGTTACACTGGAGAAATACCAAATGCTTTCAAGATCAGCAGTGGACCAAAGCAGGTCAGCATCCTGGCACCAAATCTCCTTGGCATATTCTTCTCTATGCCACTTTGTATGTATTTGGTGATGCAACTGAGAATGAGGGCAAGCTACTCAACTTTGCAAGACTGTGCACTAAGACCAAAATGCATAAAACCCTAATTCATGAGTTACTGTTTGTTGATGATGCATCGCTGGCAACCCCTACTGACATTCATATTGAAGCAGCTTGTAAACCCCAGGCTGCAAGGAGATTAAACTAACAATCAGCATCGTGAAGACCAAAGTGATGGGTTAGGACAAAGAGACTCCACGTCCCAATGACAACTTCACTCTGGATGGTCATTAATAGTTTCACATACCTAGGGTCAACAATCACAAGCAACCTATCTCTTGATGATGAAAATCAGCACCAGAATTGCCAGACCCGTGGCTGCAATGTTAAAGTTGAGAAGGTAAGTGTGGAGCAGCAGCAAACTCACCCAAAATTACAAAGCTCAGTCTATACGAGGTTTGTGTTCTCAGCTCCCTCCTTGACAGTGGCAAAGCATGGACAACTTACACAAGCCAAAGAAAGTGTCTGAACAGCTTCCACATTCATTGCCTGAGCCAAATATTGTGAATCTCCTGATTGGAGAGTGTGCTGAAAATGGAAGTACACCAGTATGCAAGAATCCCCAGTATCTTTGCCCTGTTGAGTTAATGGTGTCTCTCTTAGCTGGGTCATGTGGCCTTGTATGAGATCAGCAATTGGTTTGAGTCTGAGCTCACCTTCAAACATCACATCCTATCTATCATGAGGGCCACTTACTTCCACTTATGTAACTTTGCCCACAGTCCAACCTACATCACCCTTACTGTTACTGATGCTATCTATGTTTTGTCATTTTTAGGCTTAAGTTCTCTGAAGTTGTTCTCATATTCTCTACACTTCAGTTATCTAAAATTGTATTTTTCACTGCATTAAATCCAGCTGTCCATGCACACTTGATTTCATAATATCCCTTGATTTTTTAATATGCCTTGAATTGGCAGTGGCTGTTAATTGGCCTTGATTTTGCAGTCAGTGCAATACTCACAGCTATTCTCATAGTCAATTGCAAACTTACTGACAACATTTTCCAAGCTGGAGATTCCCTGAAGATACTGATCCCAGTGAGATTCTGCAGCATTTTCCATCACTGATGGGAGCAGAGGATATAATTAGTAAGTTCAGCCTGGAGATCAAAACTAGGAGTTCAGTTATTACTTACTGAGCTCTTTAAAGCCTTAAAAATTTGTGAAAAGTTCTTTTAAAATTTTGAAATAACTTTAGAAACATCTGGCGGGTGATTTTCAGCTTGCATTATCCATCAGCAAGAACGGCAACATGGGCACAAAATACAGCGAGAATTGAGAAACGTGGTCCTCTCTGGCAAGATCACATTTCCACAATTTTCCAGGCCCTTGCTGATGATGTTATCAGAATCCCACCATGATAGGTCGGGAACTTCATTTAAATACATTAGCATCTTAATAGTAAACCCTCCCACCGGGACCTCCCCTCTCATTGTGTTCCACTATGACGTCAACTCCAAAGGTGATATTGAAAGCGAGAAGCGGCACTGGAGAAGACCAGGGATGGGGAGGGACCAAAATAAGTGACACTCACAACAGGTTGAAGTCTTGGCATTTCAGGGGAGGGTGGTGGGGCTGCTGGCAAGCCTTAGTGGCCTTTCGTGTCTGTGAGCCTATAGGTTTAAAGGGGTCTGGTGGCTGGTTTGCAGACAGCAATTCCCCTGTCCTCCTTGCTGGACTTGTGGTGACATCATTGCTGAGGGATTGCTCTTCCAGAGTGGCAGCTGGGAAGCGGGTGAATCCATTGGGTCAGCACTGGGGGCAAATGAAAAGTTCTTGGGTGAGTCCTGTGAGATGCCAGGTAGAGTGGGAGACTCTGACAAGGACTATAAGGCCAAAGGCGGGGGAGAGGGGGGAAGTGGACAAATGTAGTATGAATGGATGCACACACTCAGGAAGCACTGTGAGGCCATAAGCTATATGGAAATGCAAGGCCACTGGTTATGGAGGCCAGGCTGCCAGGGATTAGTGTCTGGGTGGCTGACTACTCAAGTTGGAATGCTCATTTAATCTACAGCCTATGAGAGTCGATGGAATGAGGGTGCCATCTAAGAATGAAGCTGATTGCAAATTGCAGTCTTCACATCCATCAGATGGGTCTTGCCTGCCACAAGGGAAGCCAATTGCCTAATCAGATCCCTGACCTTTCCTTGACAAATCAATTGTGCCAATGTAGTCAGTATTGCAATGCATGAGAGTGCCACTGATTGGCACCAAATAGTTAACACTTTGGAAGCTTAGCCTCTCAAACATTGATTCCCAAGGCAAATACTGAAGTCTCCATAACAGAGAGTGACATAGATGTCACCCGAAATGCAAGGCATTATGGTGAATGCACTCATCTATCACCCCATTCAGGACATGATGGTGGCAGGGTCTCATTCTCCCATAAGGTTAGAACATTAAATGCACTCAAAGGCCCTCATTCCTCACCCTTGGGAGAGTCACATGGCTTGCTGAGACTTTCAACCATTGAAACAGTTCATTCAGGTGGGGGTGAGAGGGCGCTGTGGGGGCATTGTGTTACAGGGAGTGAGGGAGTGAGGATCCTTGGAAAGGTGCTCACATAGGGGATGTGCATGGGTGGATGTCCCGAATGTCAAGAGGGCTGTGGGTCAAGGCATTGTCAGGACTCCTCATCACTCACCTTGATGTTCTCTTCCTTTCAATTTTTGATTTGAGGGAATCATGAAGCCAGTCAAGGCGGCAATTCTTTCAATTGCTATCGAGCAGCAGCACTAACATTGACCTGTTGCTGCACGTGACCAGGACCAGCGTCCTGCAGAGGAAAGGGCTGCTGGTCCCACTGCTCTTCCAGTGCCTCAGAGGAAGCACTACAGCCATGGGTCTACTGCTGTCGAACTTGCTACTTCCAGATCTAATTGGTCCAGTGCCAGAGAAGACTGTATCTGTCTCAGGGGATGGTGGACCACCTGTACCAAGTGATCCAAACATTGGCATCATATGAGCTGGGAGGCCACCCATTGCCTGTGGCCTTGAAAGTCATTGCCACTCTGAACTCTATGCCAGCTACTTATTTCAGGGCTGTATGAGTGGCCTGTGCGATATCTCCCAGTCTGCCACCAGTAAGTGCTTAAGGGGGATTACAGGTATGTTATCTTTGAGGGCTCACATGTACATTAACCTGGATCAGGACCAGACGAGGCTGGATGCCAGAGCCATGGGCTTTGCCAGCATACCAAGCATGCCCCAGGTGCAGGGTGTCATCCACTATTCCTTACTGGCTCTACATTCTCCATGGCAGCACATGGTGCTATTTATGAACTTCAAGGGAGATCACTCCCTCAGCATTCAAATCATATGAAACCAGGCAATGTGTTTTTTGCAGGTTGTGTGCCTGTTTCTTGGGGACCATTCACAATACTTACACCTTGGGTTGCTTGTAGATCCCAGTCATTTTTGAGGGATACCAGCAGCTGGAGAGGTGGCTCCTCAGGGAGAAGAGGTGCCCACTCAGGAGGTGGCTAATGGCACCAGTGTGGAGGCCGCAAACACCCACTGAGACACACTACAACGAGGCTCATGCATCAATATGTGAACGAATTGAGAGTTGGAGAGCAGCTGGATGAGGAGGACGCGCAGGAGTGCCACATCTCCTCAGCCAAATCCTGGTCATCCCCAAACTGAGAGGCTAAGAGAACTTCACTAGCTCAGCATTCCATGTGGGCCTTGGCCATCACCTGAGGTCCTTCCTCTGCCTTCATGGCTTCTCTACTCAGCCTGATGCTCACGACTCTGCAGTTCCAGCAGCTCTGGGATGATTGCTCCAGGGGCACACCATCGACCTGGGGCTCAGCAGCATCGTGGGCTCCGGAATTCCCCCTAGGGCCAGACCCCTGGGGCACCCTTGACTGCTGTAGATCTTCAGCTGTGATGTGTTCACTGGTGAGTGACCCAGAAGCCGGACAACAAGTCGTTCCCAACGAGGTGTGAGCATTTGCCGTGGTGCAATGTGCAAGTGACACATATGATGTCTCTATGCTATGCTGGTCTCCCAGAGGTCTCTCTCAAAGCTACACGGGTCTGTGGTTTACAGATAGTCCGGGCTGGTCTATTGATTGACCTGCAAGGGAAGTGAGATGGCATTAGTACTTCACAGGGGCAGGCTGTTAACTCACATGAAGCTTGCACCATGGCTGCTCATCTTCACATATGAATTGTGCCCCCATTTTGCCCTCTGCGCAGATGTGCTCTTGCTCCTTGCCAGCCAGCTCAAGGGCTCTTTCCTCAATGCGCTTAAAGTATCTCAGCATGGGCATGTAGTCCAGCTGTTGTGCCCACTCATGGCAGTTGTGCTCGAGTTTGTCATGCAATGAGGTAGGTGGGGAGAGTGTAGGCAGGAATCCGGCCGGATCACATTATAACGAAGTCTGGCATGCATGGGAGGTGTATGGGAGCGAGAACATGAGGGGCAGAGGAGCTACTGGGTGGTGGGGGGGTGGGATCATGGGGAGTGTGGAAGAGGAGGTGGAGGCTCCATGGCAAGTGTTGGGAATCCATACAGTGACTGGGAGAGATATCACCGTGGAAGGGGTGTTTGAACAGGTGCAGAAGGAGACATGAGAAGGCAGATCTACCCTGGCTGTACAAAGGAAATTCAACTTCTTCTGGCACTGTTTTCCCATTATCTTATGGAGGGAGGTGTTACTGTCGTAGTCACTGCTTCCTAAGCAGGGTTGGTAACCTTGCTTGCTGGATGTTTGGCTGACTGCGGGTAAAGGATGTCATGATTATGCTCCACACCATCCTGGAGTTTGGTGGGAATTCCCTTCATGAATCCTGGTGCTGTCTTCCTGGCAGCCATCTCCCTGATTGAACTTGGAACAAGTGCAGGGAAGTTGTTGAAAAGGAGTGTCCCACTGATTGCAGAGTTTCACCAGGGCAAATGAATCAAAGGCCGGCTGTCACAAACACGAGGTGAAACGTGGAAAAAAATATTGTTAAAGAACCTGAATATGCGGCACCTTTTCCCTCAGAAGAATCACTGAGACCAACACTTAAAAATATCAGAAAATTCTGCCAAGATTTCAAGGGCAATGTGTTTTGGACAGTTTGCAAAAGATGAGTTAAATCAAATAAACGGTGTTAGAAAAGGAGAAAATGCTAATTAATAGTGCATACAGAAAAATGGGTGGCATCGCAAAAGCAGCCTACTGATGAAACCTTCAACACTGTTCAAACCGATGTGGAGGTGAAATATTAGCAACTCCCGAGTGGAGGAGGCCAAGGAAAGTAAGCACGTCGGTGTAGAAGAAAGTTACAGAAGCTGTGAATGCTCACGGCACCATGTCACAGAGCATGGGGAAATGTCACAAAATATTCTCTGATTTAACACAATCTTTGTATAGTTCTTGGAAAAAGTTTTCATTTGAAATGTTGAAATGAATGGCCTGTTTGCAATGGGTCAAATGACATCAAGTGGTCATAAAATTTAGTTGCCATTGGTCTCAGTAGGTCCTGGTAAAGATCTCTTATCTGTGCTTCCCGGAGTGAAGGTGTGAAATTTCTTTCAGTGACCAATAACTTGTCTGTAAACCATCTAACAAATTTCTCAGGTGCCAACAGCAAACAACTTACATTTATATAACACCTTTACCAGAACGGAAAATTGAATTTTATTCCCAACCCCATCTCCCACCACAAAATGGAATTGAGGGTGGGGCCAAAAGAAATTGGCTTCAGTCTTCTTAATACTTAATTGGAGGAACTTTCTGCTGGAGTCTGATAAACAGTGACAGTGGAGTAACAATGGAGAATTGGAGAGAGCTGTTGATGAGATAGAGTTGGGTGTCATCAGTGCGTGTGATTGAGAGGAAGCATGTAGTTGAGAAATAGGAAGAGGGTGGGAGAGGAGGACAAGGATAATTCCTTGAGGGACACCAGAGATGACATTGCAGATGCAGGAAGAGAAGTCATTGCAAGTGATATACCCTGTCTATGATTAGATAGGCAAGATTTGATTTTTCATTTGATTTGATTTATTATTATCACATGTATTAGTTAGCAGTGTTTCTTGTGCTACATAGAGAAAGCATGCCATTCATAGAAAAGAAAAGGAGAGTCTACAGAATGTAATGTTACTCTCATACCTATAGTGTAGAGAAAGATCAACTTCAGATGAGGTGGGTCCATTCAAAAGTCTGATGGCAACAGGGAAGAAGCTGCTCTTGACTCTGTTGGTGCGTGGCCTCAGACTTTTACAAGAATGAGACCAGGCAAGAGCAGGTTTATCTAAGTGGATGACAGTGGAGAGCAATTAGAGGAGGATGGTGAGGTTAACAATTTAAAAGTGTGCAGACAAGTTAAGAAGGACAAGGAAGGGAAGTTTACCTTTGTCACAATCGTATAGGATGCTATCTGGGACTTTAATAAGAGCTGTACAGGGGCAGAAACCTGATTGGAGGAACATATAGATTCACTGTCTGTTCAGAGTAAGGTGACTCATAATGACCAATAACAGTTTGTGGCGTCTCTGAAGCAACTTAATGGGCACAAAGAGAGAACAAATTAGCTGGTGGAATCATCAGTGCATCAATATCTAGTGCACAGGCATTGAAATGAGGAATGGGAGTGTCACCAGCTGAATATTTAAACCATACATTAGTTTCAAGTTTATTTATTAGTGTCATAAGTAGGCTTACATTAACACTGCAATGAAGTTACTGTGAAAATCCCCTAGTTGCCACACTCTGGCACCTATTTGGGTATAGTGAGGGAGAATTTAACATGGCCAATGCACCTAACCAACACGTCTTTTGACAGTGGGAGGAAAGTGGAGCATCCAAGGAAACTCACGCAGACACGGGGAGAACGTGCAGACTCCACACAGACAGTGACCCGAGCCAAGAATCGGACCCAGGTCCCTGGTTCTGTGAGGCAGCAGTGTTGAGCCACTGTGCCACCATACTGCCCGAGCTTCTGTGATGTCCCAGATACACGAGTCCTCATTGTAAATATTTTAATCCCACAGGTGGACCGTGTTGGACACAACAATAGGAGGTGGTGATAATGTGATGGCTGTAGAGTATGTTGGAATGGAAAGTGGAAGAAGCATTCTGCTGTGGGTAACAAAGGAATTAGAGATGTCCCCGTGGTTCTGATGTGCATGATGGAGTGAGAGATCACCAACTGTCTGTGAAGAAGACACATATATATGCCCTCTTGTAGACAGCCTTTAGGCTGATGCTGTAACATTGGGTAGCAATGTGCTACATCACCCAATCTGACGGGGGTTGAGGGAGTTCAAGTACATGGGCCACAGTCATCACCAACACGGAGGGTGTCATCAGCCCCATGTTGAAGCTCACCAGAAGAAGTCCTTGTTGAGCGTTCAGAGATCTGCCAGTGGCTCAACATGCCAGACACATTGGCACTTTGGACTCAATGAGATGGGAGCTGAGGGAGTTTGGTATAAGTCTTTATTGGCAGCTGAACCTTTCTATGAAAACACATGCCTAATGAAATGTCTCTCACAAATTTAAATGAAGTCTGTGTGAAGTAAGTCATCAGAGGCCCGTGTCCCTTCACCAGATTCCCTTTTATTTAGAAGCTCTATTTATAGTTCATAGACTGTTACAGATCTGGTATCAGCATCCAGAGGACCAGGAGACCTGACACTCCCAGTTATATACAGAAAAGACATCCTGGTTGGGCAGGAAATAATGAATTCATGTTCCAACCTCAATGGCCTAATTGAAAATATTATACTGTGTAGAGGATGTGGCAAGCCAGCTACAAATCAAAGCATATGATTGCAAAAAGCTAGAACAGCTTTTTACACAAATTTACACAAATGTCACCTATACAATCCTCAACTCCACTCTTCTTAATGAATCCCAATGCAAAAACAGCAGCTATGCCACTAACCAATGCAACAGTAACATCCTAGCAATGAATTAATTACCTGCTGCTGTGAATTCCTGGTACAAGAGAGATCAGGTCATAGGGATAGAAAGCACAGCAGGTAGTAGGTAGCCACCTCTCATAGAGCCCACCTTCTTTACTCACATCATTTATGAAGATAGTGATCCACAGTCATGGCGGGTGGGTGGGGGGGGGGGATATTTTTCAATATTTATTTTTAAATAAATGTCACTTATTTATTGAGATTTATATTTCTGAAAAGATTGTTTAAAGGACTATGGCTGGAACTTTCTGGCCATTCACACCAACACAATCTTCTAGTCCCATTGACAGCACTCCCTCACTATGGTTTTCACAGTGGCGAGGTGTGCATTCAATGGAGAACCTTATTGACAACAGTGTGACCAGAAGATCCCACTGCTGGTCAATAGTGGCTGCCTCCACCATTGTGAAACATGCAGAAGGTTACCTGGAAAATCCCACCCCAAAATCCGGTTTTGTGCAGGTTGGGTGGATTAGCCATGCTAAATTGCCCCTTAGTTTCCCAGGATGTGTAGGTCAGGGAGATTAGTGGGGTAAATGTGTGGGTTTAAGGGAACGGGGCGGGATATGGGCCTGGGTAAAATGCAGAGAATCAATGCGGACATGACAGACCAAATGACCTCCTTCCACACTATAGGGATTCTATGATTCTATGAATGCACATCCACCATAGAAAGCTAAGTATAGTGACCCAGTTACGATGTCACATGCAAAACTACATTTCCTTTATTACTTACTAAGTTGCAAGAATGAGATTTGTTTAAACAGAAATTAGATAAGTTTATAGTCAAAGGAAAAAGGATAGAAATGTCAGATACATACACAGCAGACACTGCATCATCTTTTTATGAACAAAATGAATACCAGTCAGCCACAGGCATGTTAGTTAATGTTGATGAAATTCTAAACATCAAAAAATCCCCCAACAAGAAAAGAAGTGTCAGCACTATAAATGAGATTGAAAATTCAAATGAGATAACACTGCAACTGGCAAGATGGAATGTGGACTAAAAGTTTAATATTGAAAGCTTAAAAGGCTATTTGGAATTTCAGACTGAAGCTCTGATATTAATATTGGAACTCTCCCTTGAGCAACTATGACCTTTATCGGAAGTACAAGATGTAGATAGATTGATTGATCAATTAAAATTGGCATTTGTTGCACTTTCAACTGGATAAGTGCCCTGGGAACTTATATCCCAAGGTATCAAAGTGAAGTGAAATATTACCAAGCCTTTCAGAAAATGAGTAACTTCTGTTTTAATATATGAAGTAAGAAGACATCAAACAACATGTCATAGTATGGACATAAAACATGGGTATGTTCTTGTTTATTATTATTAATTTATTACTCTGGACAGAAATTTATGGAAATAAGGTTGTGTACTCTTTTGAGCCGATATTCTTTGGAATAGTTATTCAACAGCAGGTTTAAAACCCTTGGGTACAATCAAGCACCATATAATTTGTTAACTCAGTAAATTGTAAGGAATGAAACAAGACTGGAACATCGAACGATGAAAGGAGAATACAATTAAGTATTGTGAAACTCACTTAACATTAAAAGCTTGTGGAATAGGATCAGATTAAGAAGGGTGTAACATACTTAGTCAACAGAATTTCTGAAAAACTTTCAGTGGGAGATGGATCCTATCTATTTATCACATCAGAAGAAGATAAATCTTGCTACATCCCAATGGGAACTTAGGTATTTACTCCAAAAGAAATTTTACAACGTGATCGGGTTCATTTCACAAAAATTGAAATGACAGCAGCCAGCACAACTTATTGTCCAAATGAAACAAAACTTAATTTGAGATTTGACCTTCCTTAATTCGTCATTTGAGGGAACGGGAGCTTATCTTGATGAAGACATCAAAATATTGAAGAATTTGCAGAAGAATCAAACAGAATTTTCAATGAAGCTGGACAAGAGGAAGCTAACAAAATTCCAAATGAGTTTGATGATATTGGAACAACTCTCTCACATCTCGTGCCAGGAATTGAAAAAGTAGTAGGTAGAACCGGGATTAATTTTTAACTTTGGAAAATATCTCATGCCACTGATTATCATTGCATGAGTTTTAATTTTCATAATAATGTTAAAATAACAAGATTTATTTAAGGATACAAATTTCTGACATCAGGGACATGATTATTGGATATTTCTTCTTACAAGACTTGACTTCTGATACAAACATCTCGCTGAGGGTCTAGGCCTGCTTTCAGATGCATGGGTGCTGCCCTCCTCAGTGTCAAAGACTGGAGGTGTGTTGCATACAGGGTAGGGGGTGTCAGGTGGGCTGGAGAAACTCAGCATTCCCTGGTTGGAGGGCTCAGGCTGCAGTCCTGCGATTCTCTTCCCTTAGGGTTCCCGGGAACCCCTGTGCTCCTCCATGGGAAGGAGGGGCAATTGGAGTGAGATTCAGAAAAGTCGCTGCCCTCTGGTGCTAGTATTTATGGATTTCCACTAGTGCCTGGTCATGCAGTCAAAGCACTGCACCGTGGAGTTCATGCCCAAGGCATGAAGGTCACGAGCTGACCCATGGTATTGACATCTCCTGCCATGAAGTATATGTCCTGTTCCGAGGCTCTCACTGTGGATGCCACCCTCGCAGTGTTGGCCTCATTGTGCTGTAGTGATGGCACCATCTCAGTGGATAGAAGGCAATGGGACTTCTCCAATTGACCTTGCTGTCTGAGGAGGGATGCCATTATCCCTTCCTAATACTCGTGATTGCCTTTGCACCTGTCGCAGCAAAGGCAGATCATGCCTGGCACAGTGATTTCAAGCAGGCCTGTGATCAAAAGAGCAAAATCTGGACCATTTATGGGCAGTTTACTGAGTACCTGTCAGCCATGAAAATTCTGAAGTGACCAGGTAAATTTAACCTCCATGTCCCCTGGGTTATGCTTTCACACAACTTAGATTTGAAGTCTCTGAGACTCCCGAGCAACATTTTGAAATGCCCTATGTTGCACTGGGATCCTTTGATTAGTCTGATAAATCTTACTAAAATTCACATATAATGGTTCAACACTGAAAGAGGCAGTTGATGCTGAAAGTGCTGCTAAATTTGAGGACATGTGAAAAATCTACCTGTGTCCAAAAGCTTGAAAGTTGAAATCTTTCTGGTAGCGGTGGCCTCATTAAGTAGTGGTGAGATGACTCTCCATCTCTTAATGGTTGCATACACCAGAACTAAACTGCAATGGCGAAAATGAATCATTATTACTGGACAATCAGTTTACATTCTCTACAGTGCTACTTGTTCCATTTTATACTTCAGGCTGTTAACTACAATAGTGAAATCTCCAGAAGAATGTATAATAACCCACTGCAACTTTTGGATTCAGACACTACATTATGCATTTTGGAAGATGTTGATCCTTTCAATCTTGTGTGACTATCCAGGTAAAAGAGCAAAATCTGGGCCGTTTATGGGCAGTTCACCAAGAGCTTGGCACTGCTCAGATTCAAATAGGATTGACAAAGGATTCAATGGCCTTCTGATTGCAGGTCAAAGTTAAACCTCCATTCCGGCGGTGAAGAGGCAATGTTCACACATCCTGCCCTCCCTCCCCGAGGTTCTACACATTGCACAATTTCCATTTCACAACATTAGTCCTGACAATGGTTTACAAAAAAAAACACAGCTATTTGGGGGAAAACAAATACCACTGCCAGTCCTTGGGGATGGTTTAGTGCCAGGAGTAATTTGATTTTCGATGTGGTGTTAGCTGTAAAATATATTATTACACAAAGCTTCCAGATTTACTTCTTTCATTCCTGCTGCTTCACAGCAGGCAGGTCATCACTCACTCTAACCTGCCATTTAGTTTGTTACCTCATTCAATATTGTAACCATTGGTCATGACAAGTTAGAAACTGGTCCAACACGCACCACTGCAGTTAGAATTATTGCCCTGGGCATCTATAAATGTTAATCGAGCTTCAGCTGAAGAAAGAACATTGTTATTTTTATGAGATTTGTGTCTCGGTTAACATTTATCATTCAATCAATAACAACCAAAATGATTATTTGGCCATTGTCCCATTGTAATTTGTGGGACCTTGCTGAGCAGAGTAGCTTTAGGGGTAATGGTGACCTGATTGTGACGGGAAGGGACAGAGTCTATAAACATTAGAGTGCACCAGAAAATGTGGTCAAAGTCAGGAAGAATGGCTTTAATGGAGGAGGATTCAGGTGAAAGGAGATTTAGAATTCCAAACATGAAAATTGAGGCAAAGAAAAGATTATTGTTGATAGGCACGAGCTAAATAGGCAGGAAAGAACAGAGAATTTAGCAGTCGTAGTGTATCAGAGGCTATGCTTGATGTGGGGAACAACAGTAAAAAAAGGCAATAAGCATGAGCAGAGATTTTGTAATAATATAGATGAATAAGTGACATGATGGCACAGTGGTTAGCACTGCTACCTCACAGTGCTGGGAATCCGGTTTGATTCCCTGCTTGGGTCACTATCTGTGTGGAGTTTGCATGTCCTCCCTGTGTCTGCTTGGGTTTCCTCCATGTGCTCCTGCTTCCCTCCTCAGTCCAAAGATGCATGGGTTAGGTTGAATGGCAATGCTAAATTGCCCCTTAACGTCAGGGTAAAGGTGTGGGCTTACTGGGATAGAGCCTGGGTGGAATTGTTGTCAGTGCAGGCTTGATGGGCCAAATGGTCCCTTTCTGGACTGTAGGGATCCTAATGATTCTCATTGGCACAAATAGAGATAAAGCTAATTACCACTACAGAGCCTTGTTTATAAGGTCACTGAGATGGGGAATTAACATTCCAGAGTACAAACTGTTTTGAAAAATCAGGCAGGATGAAAAAGGGGAAGTGGGGTCAACCTGTTAATAAGGTCTGGTAAAAAGGACATTAATGATAAGAAAAGAGTTTGGCTTGGAAAGGCAGGAAGTAGAACCAGTATGGGTAGATATTAGAAAGAACAAAGGTCAGAGCAGCATTTATTCAGCAATAACCTGCTCACTGGCATTCAGTTTGCGTTCTGCCAGGGTCACTCAGCTCCTGCAAACTTTACAGCCTTATTTCAAACATGGACAAAAAAGCTGAATTCTCAAGGGCAGGTGAGAGCGACTGCCCTCGATACCAAGGCTACATTTGATCAAATGTGGCATCAAACAGCCCTAGCAAACCTGGAGTCAAGAAATCAGGGGAAAGAGAAGAGAGGAGGGGAGGGGAAGGGGGGAATGGGGGAAACATTCCGCTGGTGGGACTCTTACGTAACAGATGAAGAAGGCTGTGGATATTGACAGTCAATCATTTCAGCTCCAGAGCATCAGTGCAGGAGCTCCTCAGAGGAATGTCCTAGGTCCAACCACTTTCAGATGCTTCCTTTCATCGTAAGGTTAGGGTGGCAATGTACACTAATGATTATACACTGTTCAGTGGCATTCATGACTCCTCATAAACTATAGCAGTTCATGTCCAAATGCAACAAAACTTGAACAATAGTCAGGCTTTGGGCAACAAGTGACAAGTAACATTCATGCTATACAAGTGCCAAGCAATGCCCATCTGTAACAGGAGATGATCTAATCATTTCCTTTGACATTCAATGGCATTACCATTACTGAATCCTCCACTACCAACATCCTAGGGGTTACCATTGACCAGAAACTCAACTGGACTAGCCATATAAATACTGTGGTAATAAAGCAGTCATGATGTGGAAATGCTGGCGTTGGACTGAGGTAAACACAATAAGAAGTCTCACAACACTAGGTTAAAGTCCAACAATTTATTTGATAGTAAAATCACAGGCTTGAATGTGATGGAATAATCTCCCTTTGCCTGGATGAATGCAGATTCAAGAACTCTGAAGCTGTATATAGGGCATTGGTGAGGCCGCAGCTGGAGTACTGTGTGCAGTTTTGGGCGCCGCACCTGCGCAAGGATATTTTGGCCCTGGAGGGAGTGCAGAGGAGGTTTACTAGGCTGATACCGGAGTTGAGGGGATTGAGCTATGAGGAGAGGCTGAATAAACTAGGCTTGTACTCGTTAGAGTTTAGAAGAATGAGGGGAGATCTCATTGAGACTTATAAGATGATGAATGGGATGGATAGGATAGAGGTGGAGAGACTCTTCCCGCTCAAAAAAGACAGTAGGACTAGGGGGCACAGCCTCAAGATAAAGGGGAGGCGGTTTAGAACGGAGTTGAGGAGGAACTTCTTCACTCAAAGGGTGGTGAATCTCTGGAATTCTCTGCCCGTTGAAGTGGTGGAGGCTGCCTCGCTAAATATTTTTAAGAAGCGGGTTGATGGGTTTTTGATAAGAGAAGGGATTAAGGGTTATGGGGAGAGGGCGGGAAAGTGGAACTGAGCCACGACAGATCAGCCATGATCTTATTGAATGGCGGGGCAGGCTCGAAGGGCTAGATGGCCTACTCCTGCTCCTATTTCTTATGATCTTATGATCTTAAAAAAACAATCCACTTGATTGGCATCCCACAGAAACATTTACTCTCCTGTCCGCCAGCGCACAGTAGCAGCCGTGCATACCATTTATAAGATGCAGCACAGGTAATGATCAAGGACGCACAACTGCTACCATTTGGAAGTACAAGGGCGGCAGTCACACGTGTGACACCACTACCTGGAGGTACCTCGCCAAACCATTCACCAGTCTGACTTGGAAATATATCACCACTGTTCCTTCACAGTCACTGGGTCAAATCCTGGAACTGCCTCTATGATAGAAATGCACATACTTACACCACAGGGACTACAGTGGTTCAAGATGACAGCTCATCATGACTTTCTCAAGGGCAATAAGGGATGGGCAATGAATGCTGGCTTATTCAGTGATGTTCACATCCTTTGGATGAATAAAAAACACTGGTGGGAGTAGGTTCTAAATCTCCTGGCTATAGTTTTACAATTGAACAAAGCATTCAAGGAGCTATTAGTTTATAAAAAAGGAAATATGGGGGACATTAATCTTTATATAGACTGGACTCAACAAATTGGCAAAGATGGTTTGTGCAATGAGCTTGCAGAATTCTATTATGACAGTTTTTTTTAGGAACAACATGTTGTGCAACTGACTAGAGATAAAGTTATTTTATATCTTGTGCTGGTACACTATTAGAGTACTCTATCTAGTACTCTATTCAATTTTTTTGAGGATGCAACTAGTAAAGTAAATAAAGGGGGACCAGTAGATGTGGTACACCTGAATTTCCAAAAGTCATTAAATAAGGTGCCACAAAAAAGGCTAATACACAAGATAAGGTATCATGGAGTTGTGGGTGATATATTAGCAAGGAGAGAGGATTAGTGAACAGACAGGAATTTAAGATTAAGGGTAAAAAGAGCATTTTGTGCCTGTGGCTGGTGAATGCCTCAAGGATCAATGCCAGGGCCTCAGCAATTTAAATCTACATTAGTGTGTTAGAGAAAGAGACAGACAATAACATATCTAAGTTTTCTGATGACGCAGAACTAGATGGGAATGCAAACTTTAAGGAGGACACAAAGAGGCTGCAAAGAGATATGGGCAGATTAAGTGAATGGGCAATAAGGAGGCAGATGGAATCTAATGTGGGGAAGTCAGAGACTATTCTCTTAGAACATAAAAATAGAGAAGCAGAATATTTTTTAAAAGGTGCAAAACTTGTAAATATTGATGTTTGGAGAGTCTTAGGTACATCTGTAAAAAGAGCACAAAAATTATACGGAGGTTCAGCAAGCAATCAGGAAAATTTTGGCCTTCATTGCAAGTGGATTGAAGTTCAACAATAAAAAGTCTTATTGCAAATGTATAGGGATTTGGTGAGACCACACTTAGAATACTTTGTGCAATGTTGGTCTCATATGTAAGGAAGGATATATTTGGGTGGGAGGCAGCACAATGAAGATTCACTGGATTGGCAGCTGGGAAGAAAGAGTTGCTCTATGTTAAGAAGCTGAATAGACTGGGTTCATATTCACTGGAGTTTAGAACAATGAGAGTTGACCTCAATGAAATAGTCAAAATTATGAAGGGGCTTGACAGGAAGATACCGAGAGGCATGTTCCCTGAGTGGAGGAACAAGGGGGCATAGGGTGGGATTTTACAACCCCAACCTCCAATGGGATCATCCAGTCCCTCTGAAAGACAGGGTAGACCATGCCCATGGCAGGTCTGGAAAATTCCAGCCACAGTTTCAGGATAAAGGGCCAGTCATTTAGAACTGAGACAAGGATAGATTTCTTCACTCAAAGAGTTGTGAATCTCTGGAGTTGTCTTCCCAGAGAGTTGTGGATTCACCATCATTGAATATATTTAAGGCTGAGATAGACAAATACTTGGCCTCTCTGGAGATCATGGGCCATGGGGAATGGATGGAAATGCAGAGTTGAAGCCCAGATCAGCATTATATTGAATGGCAGAGCAAGCTCAACAGAATCAGGGCGGGGCGAAGCTTGCAGAACGACATTCTCCATTGGCCTCAGATGGATCTTATGAGCCTCAGACAGGCAAGGCAGTAGAATTCCAGCAATGGTCTTCTCCTGCTCCTATTTCCTGTTGCTCTTATATGTTCAACCTTGGTTTGTCCTTCCAAAGTGCAATACCTCACACTTGTCTGCATTAAACTCCATCTGCCATTTTTCAGCCCATTTTTCTAGCTGGTCCAAATCCCTCTGCAAGCTTTGAAAACCTTCCTCACTGTCTACTACACCTCCTCCCCTTTAATCTGTATAGGTTCCATGACCTCCCTACTTGTTTGCCTTATGTCCGTAGACACCATGCCAGTTTCCTTAGTAAATATGGATGCAAAAAACCCATTTAATATGTCCCTCATTTCTTTTGGTTCCATACAAAGCCGACAACTCTGATCCTTTACTATCTTTTTGCTCTTAATATACCTGTAGAAGCTCTTAGGGTTATCCTTACCTTGACTGCCAAAACAACCTCATGTCTTCTTTTAGCCCTCCTGATTTCCTTCTTAAGTAATTTCTTGCACTTTTTATACTCCTCAAGCATCTTATTTGTTCCTTGTTGCCTATACATGTCATACATCTCTGTCTCCTTCTTTATCAGAGTTGCAATTCCCTCGAGAACCAAGGTTCCTTATTCTTATTCACTTTGCCTTTAATCTTGACAGGAACATGCAAACTCTACACTCTCAAAATTTCTCCTTTGAAGGCCTCCCACTTACTAATCACATCCTTGCCAGCAAACAGCCTGTCCCAATCCATGGTTTTTAGATCCTTTCTCATTTCTTCAAATTTGGCCTTTTTCCAGTTTAGAACCTCTGCACCTTGTATAAATAGACATGTGAAATTGACACCAGAGATCAGAGAGCCAGATATGTGCCTAGTTTGGGGGCGTTTAAGAGACCCGTGGATAGGTTTATGGATGGAAAGGGATTGGTTTAGGTTAGAGGGTCATTGCTTTTTAATTGGTCGGCGCAACATCGTGGGCCAAAGGGCCTGTTCTGCGCTGTAATGTTCTATGTTCTATGTCAGTCAAGCAATGTTTTCCTTGGAGTTCACAGCTGGGACTTTCCAGGGTGCTCATCCCAAACTGGAAAATCCCACGTGGGGTCAATGGACCTTTTCATGTCCAACATTAGCTATTACGAATCCTGTGGCAGTCGGAATAGGAAAATTCTGTACCAGATGTTTCAATAGAGCAATAGACATTTGGGCTCTCAGCCAAGACTCATTAGGTATTCCATCGTGACTACCTGTAAACTTTTTTGGATACATCCTACTGTGCCTATTGGGTTCATGTCTTCTATTCAGTGCATAGTGGTGAATGGGCATGGAAGTGCCATAGCTGGGGATTGGGGGGGTGGGGGGGGGGGGGGGGGGGGTGGTTGGTGGGGCGGAGGGTGTGGGATGGAACATAGTTGATGTTTAGAGGTGTAGCTTAGCATGGGGAACATGAGGTACTACAGTGGTACATACCTTGGTGTGGGTGCATGAAGGGCCATAGAGGTTAGGTGGGAATAATATCTCGGCATGGGGACATGAAGAAAACATTATCTTTCCAAAGGATTCCTCATGCAGACTATGATATACAACACTGAGGTGCTGTAAGCCATAATTCCATGATAAGATGGCCCATAATCATGAAAATTGTGGAGGATTAAAGGATAGAGTCATAGAGGTTTACAGCATGGAAACAGGCCTTTTGGCCCAACTTGTCCATGCTGCCCTTTTTTTTTAAAACCCCTAAACTAATCCCAATTGTCTGCATTTGGCCCATATCCCTCTATACCCATCGCACCCATGTAACTGTGTGAATGCTTTTTAAAAGATAAAATTGTACCCACTTCTACTATTACCTCTGGCAGCTTGCTCAAGACACTCATCATCCTCTGTGTGAAAAAATTGCCCCTCTGGACATTTTGTATCTCTCCCCTCTCACCTTAAACCTATGCCCTCTAGTTTTAGACTCCTCAAACATTGGGAAAAATATTGAATATCTACCTTGTCTTTGCCCCTCATTATTTTATAGATCTCTACGAGGTCACCCCTCAGCCTCCTACACTCCAGAGAAAAAAGTCCCAGTCTATTCAGCCTCTCCTTATAACTCAATCCATCAAGTCCAGTAACATCCTAGTAAATCTTTTCTGCACTCTTTCTAATTTAATAATATTCTTTCTATAGTAGCGTGACCAGATTTGCACACAGTATTCCAAGTGTGGACTTACAACTTCAACAAGAAGTCCCAAGTCCTGTATTCAATGTTCTGACCGATGAAACAAAGGATGCTAAAGGCCTTCTTCACCACTTTGTCCACCTGTGACTCCACTTTCAAGGAGCTATGAACATGTACCCCTAGATCTCTTTGCTCTATATCTTTCCCAAACACCCTACCATTAACTGAGTAAGTCCTGCCCTGGTTCAATCTACCAAAACGCATTACCTCACATTTGTCTAAATTAAACTCTATCTGCCATTTGTCAGCTCACTGGCCCATTTGATCAAGATCCTGTTGGAATTGGAGATAAGCTTCCTCACTGTCCACCATGCCACCAATCTTGGTGTCATCTGCAAACTTACTAACCATGCCCCCTTTATTCTCATCCTATTGTCTTTCTCTGCATGGAACTGGAAATGTCAGCAGTTCAGGGTGTAGGCTCAAGCATTGAACCAGTCCATACTCTTGTAAGGCACTCCTGAAAAAAATCAAAAATCCCCAGGAAAGGGGCTGGGAACTTCAGAATCGGGACATGTCCAATGTTTTCAATGGGCCCCTGAACCGTCCCAAACTCAATGAAAATCCAGCTCTGCTACCTTCCACACTATGCAGACCTTTGTCCTTTGCCTCCTCCCCAGCTTTTCCTGCCTCTGTATTTACTTACAGCTTATTGGTACCTCAATCTGTTTCCGGTTCTGATGAAAAGTCATTAATCTGAAATTTTAAATTTATTTTACGGATGCTACCAGATCTGCTGAGTATTTCCAACATTTTTATTTCAGGTTCTTAGCATCTGAAGTATTTTAGTCTTGCACAAATAAAACTTGTATCTGTCGTAAAAGACGCCTTCAATGAATTACATTGTTTATCATTTTTCAAACTATAGCCAAACAAAAATCCATCAGTAATCTGATAACTGCTTCAAATTATGAATCTCATTTGTATTCAATACAGACCGTAACATTTGCAGGACAGGAATCCATTCTGACTACTGTGCATGTGCCAACTAATTGCTAGAATGTGGAAAGCAGGTCATTGATAGAGCCCCACCCCACCCGCAGCCTTACCCCAGGCCTGAACAGGGTGACTGCCTGGGTTCCCCCACTATTTCTGAACTCCTCCAACCAGAGTGTACCCCTTAAGTAGTTAGTAATTGCCCATTTATTAGATCTCAATTAGGGCAGTGCATGTGGCTGGCCCAGGTCTCACCCTTTCCATTGTTAATTGTGGTAATATCAGGGTGCATGGGGAGGACTGCATTGGAAAGGCTGTCTGAGGAGTTCTACAGGACCCCCACTGCAAACCCACCTGTGGAAGGACATAAAATTCAGCCCCATGTCTACAACTATGTAGAATATCATTTCACTACGAATCAATACACTATGTGGCCTCTTTCATCACATTCAGCCTCAAATATGCCAGAATTAATTCTAGCAGGGCCACCCACAGTCATAAGGTATTTAAGGATGAGGAACATAATTGGTATCAGCCTCCCTTCGAAACAACTATTATGGTCCCGACAACTATTATACATCTAATTATTACATGATTGATTTTAGAGATATTTCCCTTCCCCCTCTGTCCAGAAACCTATCCCACATGCTGATCACTCTCTGAATGAAGAAAATTCTTCAGGTCACAATCCTAAAATTATCTTTTGCTATTTTGAACCTGTTGTAAAATTCACCTTAAGGCACTCTTTCTGCTCATGAGGATACAGTCTAATTAAAAATACTGTTGAAATAGTTTTTCAATTCTGAATTTTGCTGGTATTAATAAACCATTAAGTTTCACTGCTATGTTCAATGACATTGCCAGCGTACCAGTTTCCTTATGGTGAATGACTATGTTCATTGGCCGTGCTAAATTTTTCCTCAATGTACCTGAACAGGCGACAGAGTGTGGCGACTAGGCAATTTTCACAGTAACTTCATTGCAGTGTTAATGTAAGACTACTTGTGACACTAATAAGTAAACTTGAATAACTGCCAAGTATCTACAGACATCAACCTCATTATAAAATTTACTCAATCTGGAATTTCACCACCTCAAGGGTTGCCTCTCTGCTGGGCCCAAAGACGGGACCCAACCACACGCAGGACCTTGGACAACAATTGAAAATGGCACCCACCTCCAGGTGTTGCCTGATCAATCAGAGGACCTAACGCTCGGCAGCCTCATCAGTACCACCGATCAAAGTGGCCATTGCTGAGACTACAGGAAGAAGAAGAGGGCACACCCATGTTGCAACACTATTGAAGGTTACACCAGGTTTGTTTATAACTTAGCCAGTGTCAGGCAATCCACGACAATCATGAGCTAGGAAGTGCACCCTCTATTCGCGGGTGGGAAGTTTCAACATGGTTGGCTTGCTGGTCTATGGAATTGTCATAAAGAAAGGCCACCACCCCCCCGACCCCATCACCCACCTCACCCTCCCCTCATCTGGGAACCCATTGGCAGATAGCTAAGCCCTAACTGGTGCTCTTCCCATGTAGTGCTCTTCCCCAATGTCCATAAAATATTGATGGGAAGCAGCTCTGAATTGAGGGATAAAAAATAATTACTGCAGATGCTGGAATCTGAAACCAAAAGAGAAAATGCTGGAAAATCTCAGCAGGTCTGGCAGCATCTGTAAGGAGAGAAAAGAGCTGATGTTTCAAGTCCAGATGACCCTTTATCAAGGCTAAAAGACTTGAAAAAAGGCTATGCCTTTTGGCTTTGACAAAGGGTCATCTGGACTCGAAACGTCAGCTCTTTTCTCTCCTTACTGGTGCTGCCAAACCTGTGAAATTTTCCAGCATTTTCTCTTTTGGTTTCAGAATTGAGGGATCCAGTTTGACCCTAATTGGCTGTGATTGTGCTGCTGAGGTTCCCATCACTGGTAATATCCCATGGCAATGGGAAGATGTCAGGTTCCCCTCCGGCTGCCTTTCACCACCAGTTTTGAAGACTTGTTGCTGCCCTGTTCATCTCCACAGCGCAGGTCTGAAAATAGGTATGATACGTATTAAAATATTGGAGCTATTCAAGGAATCAGTTTAACATTCAGAATATAGGGTCATCAATTTTTGTACAAAAGTCTTCAATGGGAGGTTAAGCAGATTTCTTCTTGTGATCTTTGAGTGAGCTGTTCTGAATTTCACACAGATATCTGTATGGAAGATCAGACAAACCTCAGTGACATTGATCATAAATGCAAGGGCAGTTTTATGCTGTTCACCAAAGGCCAAGTTTTTGACAGATAATTTAATGACAGACAAAACACCGATCTTGTTTTTTTTTCCCTCAATATTCAAGGACATACAAGTTGTCTAATTTTTAAATAATTTTTAATCTGAATGCAAGAATTTTTTTAGAAGAATAAACTCTCAGGGTGGTTGTCTTTGCATGTTCCTCTCACTCAATGTCATTAATGTGCATCAATTTTACACTGCTAAGATCATAGGTAGTCTTGGAATTTTAAAAATTCATTCTATGGGACATGGGCCAGTATTTATTGCTCATCCCTAACTGCTCTCCATTCCAGAGGGTATTTGAGAATCAACCACATTGCTGTGGATCTGGAGTCACACATAGGCCAAACCAGGAAAGGATGGCAGACTTCCTTCACTAAAGGACATTGGTGAACCAGATGGGTTTTTACAGCAATGGTTTCATGGTTACTTTAGATTTTAACTTCCAAATTACTTTTATTGAACTCAAATTTCACCATCTGCCGTGGCAGGATTTGAAATCCAGATCTCTAAATCTTGGCCTGGGTCTCTGGACTACGAGTCCAGTGACAATACCACTCCGTCACTGCCTTCACTAAAATAGAAAGCCCCTGAAAACAGATGTGGAGATCATGGTACATTATTAACCTTCACCCATTCATTGCATTGCAAGCAGCATATTAAGTGCCTTCACTCACAAAGTTACCAAATATTTATAGTACAAGAATAGGCTGTGTGCCTAATAGGTCCATGCTGGCATTTATGCTCCACATAAACCTTCTCCCACCCTTTTTCACATGAACAGGGGATTATTTAATCTTTTCTTCCTCCTCATCTCCCTCAGCTTCACCTGTGCTAGTAACCTCAACCATTCCCTGTGATAGTGAGCTCCACATTCTAACCGCTGCCTGAGTAGAGAAATTTCACCTGAGTTCCTTGCTGGATTTATTAGTGACTACTTTATATTCATGCTTCCTGGTTTTGGTCCTGTGCACCAGTCAAAACTGCTTCTCAATGTCTATAATATCAAAACATATCATAATCTAGAAGAACTTTATCGGTCAGCTGTCAGTCTTCTCAATGTTAAAGGAAAGAGCCTCGCCTGATTCAATGTTTCCTCATAGAAATAACCTCTCAGTGCTGGGATCATTCTTTTAACTTTTTGTTTTATCAGTACCCCTATTTCTCTTTTGTAATATAGAACTGTGCACAGCACTTCTGGTGTGGCTTAATCAAGTTGCTATACAAGTCAAACATATCTTCCCTCTGCCTTTCAATTTTACTCATCCAGAATGAATCCTGGGGCTTTTTACTGATCTTATTAACCTGTGTATTTTTATTGATCTGTGTATTTGTACTCCTAAAAACTGCATTCCTCTGCCCATTATTTCCCAAGAATGTGCAGCCACCTTATTAATCTTACAAAAATACATTCCCTCAGGCTTATCTATATTGAAGTTCAATTGCCAAGTACATGGATTCGACAATAACTTCCTTTTATTTTGTCAGTCTTCCTCAGTATTAATTACATTCACACAAAACTCAATTTGGTGTTATCTGCAATTATTGAAATTACACTTCCAGTTCTCACATCCAAAGCTTTCAGGCAAATCATATAATCATAGTATACTGGTGAATAATAGTGTTTGCAGCACCCTTCCTTGCAGGGCGCCATTTCCCATCATTTTGCAATCTGAGTAAACTAGGTTTTGCTCTGACTCTGTTTTATTTTTAGCTTGATATTCATTCTACTTGATATCCATTCTTTGACACCACATGTTCTGACTTCTGTTCTGGGTAATATATGCTCTCTTTCTGATGACTTTTTGAAAAATCAAATATATTTCATCTACTGTGTGAATGGTCTAGAACTGTTGATGAATGTAGACACATAGGTGAGGTACATTTTTCATGTATTCAGTAATTCACAGAATGTTGGCATCACTGGCAAGGCCAGTATTTATTGCCCATCCCTGGTTACCCTATACAATATGATGAGCTGCTTTGTAGATCTGATGCAGTCAATGCGGTAAAGGTACTTCCACAGTGCTGAGAGGGAGTCAGCATCAAGATTTTGGACCAGTAATGATGAGGAAATGCTGATATGGGTCTGAATTCCCCAGCCATTCATGCCTGTGGGATTTTCTGATCCTGGCGGAGAACAGAGGGTTCTGCTGCTAGAGAACTCACAAAAGGTTGCTACAGAAGTTTAGGGTGCACGGAGTTGGGGGTAAGGTGTTAGCGTGGATAGAGGATTGGCTATCCAATAGGAAGCAGAGAGTTGGAATCAATGGGTGTTATTCTGGTTGGCAGTTGGTGAGTAGTGGAGTGTCGCAGGGATCGGTGCTGGGGCCTCAACTGTTTACCATTTACATAGATGATCTGGAGGAGGGGGCTGAGTGTAGGGTAACAAAATTTGTTGATGACACGAAGATGAGTGGAAAAGCAAATTGTGTGGAAAGTGTGGAAAGTCTGCAGAGAGATCTGGATAGGCTGAGCAAGTGGGCGAGGACCTGGCAGATGGAGTATAATGTTAGCAAGTGTGAGGTTACCCACTTTGGCAGAAATAATAGTAGGAGGGATTATTATTTAAAAGGCAAAAAGCTGCAGCATGCTACGGTGCAGAGGGACCTGGGGGTCCTTGTGCACGAATTGCAAAAACCCAGTCTGCAGATGCAGCAGGTGATCAAGAAGGCAAATGGAATGTTGGCCTTTATAGCGAGGGGGATAGAATATAAAAGTAGGGAGGTCTTGCTGCAACTGTACAGGGTACTGGTGAGGCCGCAGCTGGAGTACTGTGTGCAGTTTTGGTCGCTGCACTTGCGAAAGGATATATTGGCCTTGGAGGTAGTGCAGAGAAGGTTCACTAGGCTGATACCAGAGATGAGGGGGTTAGCCAATGAAGAGAGACTAAATAGATTGTGTCTGTACTCGTTGGAGTTCAGAAGACCGAGGGGGGATCTTATAGAGACATATAAGATAATGAAGGGGATAAATAGGGTAGAGGTAGAGAGATTCTTCCCGCTTAGAAAGGATAGCAGGACTAGAGGGCACAGCCTCAAGATAAGGGGGGTGCAGTTTAGATCAGAGTTGAGGAGGAACTTCTTCACTCAAAGGGTGGTGAATCTCTGGAATTCTCTGCCCATTGAAGTGGTGGAGGCTACCTCGCTGAATATATTTAAGTCACGGGTAGACAGGTTCCTGATAGACAAGGGAATTAAGGGTTATAGGGAGAAAGCGGGAAAGTGAAACTGATCCACTTCAGATCAGCCATGATCTTATTGAATGGTGGGGCAGGCTCAAAGGGCTAGATGGCCAACTCCTGCTCCTATTTCTTATGTTTTTATGAACATGATACTGCCTCCTGCTGCCCAGAAAAACGCTGAGGCAGGAGGGCAGTGAATCACACCCATAATTCCAAGTCTGCATTACTTGGAGGAGAACTTGCTGTTTCATTGTGTCTGCTACCTTTGTCTATTTATATGGTAGCGATGGCAGAATTGGGAGATGCTGTCAAATAAATCTTTGTCAGTTACTGCAATGTATCTTCTTGATATTACAGACTGAAACATCTGTGCATTGATGGTGGAAGCAGTGAATGTTTAACATGGTGGGTGCGATGCTAATCAAGTACATCAGCTTGGATGGAATTCAATATCCCCTCAGAGGTGAGTTTGGAAGCAGGGGCTATATAACTGGGTAAGATGGAAACCCCATTACCTTTCTGACTCCCAAAGATTAAACTCCAGACGGGAAAGGTGGAGGTGGCTATACTACCTGAAAGCCATTTAAGGGCCTCATCCCATTGCTACTGGTATTTAGCTGGATGCAGACAGGGAACGAGTCATCTGGGAAGGCTGACTATCAAACTCTATTGGATACGTCCGTGGCTTAGTGACGGTGGAGGGGAGACAGTTTGTGAGGCCTCTCATTCTCAGGCACTCCTTGCATTTTTGACTTTGAGAGAAGGTGATCCACAAAAAGCCACTGCTGACAGTGGAGAGAGGGATTCAGCATTGATTTCCTGCAAAGGCCTAAATGCAATACTGGCAGTGACCACGCTCCTGGTGGTACAGTACTGAAAAACTGCCAGCCTCTGCTTGGCATGAGAATTCCTTATGCCTACTCAGGGTGTAAGTGGATGGGAGGCCCAGTGCTGGACAGGGAAGTGTCCGATTACCTTGTAATAGCATGGGGCTCCTGGTGAAAAGTAGTGCAGTGCTCCCATGGCTTTCCAGCCAGTGGGTGGACCCCATCACCAACAGTAAATTCTACATCATGTCTTGAATGATATTGAGCTTCTTCAGTATTCTTGAAGTTTCATTCATCCAAGAAGGTAGAGAGTGTTCCTTCACATTCCTGACTTGTGCCTTGTAGGTGGGGGAGTCACAAGGTAAATATGCAGCCTCTGATCTGCTCTTTTAGTCGCAATGTTTATGTTTCTAATCAATGATGGTTTCTCCAAGATGTAAATGGTGGACAATTTGATGAGTATGTCATGAGGAGGTGGTTAGAGTTTCTTCTGTTGGAGAAGCTCATTATCTGGAGTCATAAAGGTTTACAGCATGAAAACAGGCCCTTCAGCTAACTTGTCCCTAAGCTAAACCCCCTTTCTCACATTTGGCCCATATCCCTCGACACCCATCGTACTCATGTAACTATCTAAATGCTTCTTAATAGACAACATTGTACCCATCTCTGCTACTACCTCTGGCAGCTTACTCCAGACACTCACCACCCTCTGCGTGAAAAAGTTGTCCCTCTGGATGCTTTTGTATCTCTCCCCTCTTACCTTAATCCTATGCCTTCTGGTTTTAGACCATGCCTCCTACATTCTCATCTTAATATAAATGAAAAATAACAGTCGACCCAGCACTGATCCCTGAGGCACACCGCTCGTAGCAGGCCTCCAGTTTGAAGAACAACCCTCTACAACCACCCCCTGGCTTATGTGAAGAACCCAATTTTGTATCCATTTAGATACCTCATTCTGGATCCCATGAGATTTAACCTTATGCAACAACCTACCCTGCAATACCTTGTCAAAGGCCTTGCCAAAGTCCACGTAGGCAACATCAACTGCACTGCCCTCATCTACCTACTTGGTTACCCCTTCAAAAAACTCAATCAAATTTGTGAGCCATGATTTTCCATTCTCAAAGCCATGCTGATTGTCCCTAATTAGTCCTTGCATCACTAAATACTTGTAGATCCTTTCTCTCAAAATATCTTCCAATAACTTACCCACCACAGATCTGAGGCTCACTGGCCTGTAATTCCCAGTTTTCTCCCTGCAGCCCTTTTGAAACAAAGCCACAACATTTGCCACTCTCCAATCTTCAGGCACCTCCCTTGTGATGTAAATGTTGCCTGCTACTTATTGACTGAATCCGATTTGCCAGTATTTGGTTGGATTGGATTTGTGCTGCCTTTTGTGGACAAGACATACAGGTACCTTTGTAATTTCTCACATTGTCAGAAAGCTGCAAATGCTGTAACTATACTGGACAAAATGCTTGGCTACTGGTGTAGTTAAGTCTGGAGTATCACTTTCAGGGGACGTGTGCATAACACTTTGACCCTTTTCTACTTTAATAACTCAGGACTATTTGTGGTTTATCCAGCTTCCTCCTTTATCCATTGTTCTTGTCACCTTACTCTAGCCAAATTCAAATTGCAACACTTACAATCCAGCTGGACTTCATAAAACACTTTAGAAAAAAAGGGCAGTACAATGGCATAAAGGGTAGCACTGCTGCCTCACACCTCCAGGAACTTGGGTTTGATTCCTGACTTGGGTCACTGCCTGTGTGGAGTTTGCATGTTCTCTCCATGTCTGCGTGGGTTTCCTCCAGGTGCTCTGGTTTCCTCCCACAGTCCGAAGGTGTGCGGGTTAGGTGCATTGGCCATGCTAAATTGCCCAATAGTGTCCCAAGATGCATAGGCTAGAGGGATTAATGGGGAAATATGTGGGATTACAGGGATAGGGCACAGGTGGGATTGTTATCAGTGCAGACTCATTGGGCCAAATGGCCATCTTCTGCACTGTAGGATTTCAGTGTTTCTATTTTAACCCCTTCAGTGATAGAAATTTAAATTTCCATTTAGAGAAAGTCCTGTGCCCTTTCATTCAATTGATGTCCAGCATGGAAGTGTATTCATTCATCAGCTGAGGGAAGATGACCTAAGGTTTCCATGCACGATGTTTGACCGTATGCCTTCATGGGATCTGAAGTCAATGTTGAAGACTCACAGTACCACCCCCACTTTTCCCTCAATTGTGTATCACTGTGCCACTCCCTTTGATGCATCCAGCAACAAAATCACTACACTAATGTATCTCTCGTAAAGAATCTGATTACGTAGGGCCTGAGTCGAAAAGTGGCTTCTACTCTGTAACCTCTGTTTCTCTTCTTTTTTTTTCATTTCCTTTTGCTCTTCCTTATCCTTTATTTCCTCCTCCAGCTCCTCAGCTTCTCAATTGATACAAGGTGGCAAGAGTTGATCCCCTATAGTGACCAGGCAAGCAGTATATTACAAATCTTGTTGAAAATCCAGCTGAGTAATGCAATGCCCTCTTCAATGAAAGCATTGTCTGAAGATGCTAATGGTCTTCTCTGTAGTGATTGCAGCATGACCTGCTGTGCACATGTGCATATTTTCATGACCAGATAAATGAGACATGCCAGGGGGATATAATCCTCGTAGCCTGGTAGTCTTTGACTTGCAATGCTGGTCCAAGTTTTGCTGCAGAATGAAGGAATGCTTACAGCTTGGGTAATAGGCATTCACCAGCATGATACACATAGGATCCCCTTCTGTTGATGAATATGGCCAATCTCAGACGAGGAACACACAATATGTTATGAATGCAGCCAAATGCCCACGTTTTCATGGAGGATACTTCAGTCTGTGAAAACTTTCTCTTCGCTCCTCCTGCTTTATGTCTGCAGGAGTGAATGAAATGAAGCTGTAATTTTGTTTTAAGAGAGCCTTGACGACCTATTTTGTAAAGCAGTGTATTGCAATCTGCAAGATCGTGCTTACATCTCCAGTAGCAGCTTGAAAAGAGACAGACGCATAACAATTAAAAGGCAGGGTAAACCTGACAGCCACAGCAAATCCTGCCCGTGTCCTGCTTTGAGGCCGTAACAGCTAGCAGTTTTCAATCACCAGCTCCTTCATGACGTGAAAGCATCTTCTGTATTGGGCATCACTAAAATTCAGGTAACACAATGGCCCACTGAAGACACACCCTGATTATGACCTGCTGGTGGGATCCCACTTCCTGCTCCTCCCACTTCTAACAGCTTGTCTGGCTTTGCTTGACATCTTTTCATTCCCCCATTCACCCTCAATTCCCAGACGAAGCCTTACCAGGCCATCCACGTCCGCAAGTAACCTTTTTCAGCAAAATACTTTAAATTAGCTAAAGCTAACCAAACAGTTCACACCCTGTCCGGTACACAAAAGAAAACGTTAATCAAGATTAATTGCAAGCCTCCAAAAGCACATACAATTCTGTCAGTTTCATAGAAACATAGAAACTAGAAGCAGGAGTAGGCCATTCACTATGATCATGGCTGATCATAAAATTCAATATGCTGATTTGAAGCCCCCCCCACCCCAAATCCCCATATTCCTCGAATCCCTTTAGCCCTAGGAACTACATCTAATTCCTTCTTGAAATCAGACAACGTTTTGACCTCAGCTACATTCTATGTTAGTGAATTTGACACATTCACCACTCTCTGGGTGAATACATTTCTCCTCACCTCAGTTTGAAAAGGTTTACCTTTTCAAGAAGAAATTCAAGAAGAAATAATCTAGCAAATAACCTGTAAGTACTTCATGATCACTTTGAATAGTCCTGGTGGAAGAAGGTGGTGAGGGGAGGGGGGCAGAGTTATATTTTATTTCGTTAAATGGTATGTTCAGCTGTGCAAGGTTAAGATGGGGATCGTCTAGAGTGTAGAGTTTAAAAAGGGCAGCAGTGTCTTTAAATGACTGCTGCACATTCATTTGTGCCCTTATCTCTCAGCTCTGTATGCTACCAATGGTCTTTATGCATATATATGCAGACAACATTAGAAAAATGTTCTTCTTTGGGGACATCTCCATTTCTGAGTCTTAGTGGCTGTATAGCAGCTAAAGAACAGATACTACACAGCTCATTTTATTCCTGATGCAGAATTCCTGGCACAAACTAAAATAATTCTTATGATAATACTGAATCTACAGAGATATGAATTTCAAGCGAAAACCAGAAACATTAGATTAATCTTTGGAAATGATGAAGAAGGTCTGAGTTAATGAGCCACAAAGTAATCAGGAAAAAAAAGGAAAACTGTTAGTGGTTTGTCAATATTATGTGGCAATATTAATTAACTCACACCAAGTCAACAAATTAATTCAGAGATAGCAAAAATGGAAGAGCTGCTACCACAATTTATCAGCCAAAGTAAATGTCAATGTGCAGGAAAAGATTAACAATGCTAAATCTTTACTGCAAAAACGTTCAACAGTTTATCATATAAAGTATTGACCGATTTTGTTCTCCAAATATGATACTTAACTTCCATCATGAGATAAGGCACTGATTGTACTGATCTTACTTATTTTAACCAGTATTCAGGATAGCTGAACATTGGAAATGAGATGTTAGAAGTTGGTTCTTTCTCAGCTAGAGAAGAGTGGATCTTTGGAACAGATGGAAACTGACCTGCTACATTCCTTCAAGCAAATGATGGACCTATTGAAGGAGACATTACCTCTTACAAATGGTAGGTAGTCCGGGGAATTCTGGCATTCCTGCCTCCATTACCTGTGCCCCAATGTTTGCTGGCATGGGAGAAGAGCCATGGTGTGGAGATGCCGGTGTTGGACTGGGGTAAGCACTGTAAGAAGTCCCACAACACCAGGTTAAAGTCCAATAGGTTTATCTGGCAGCACAAGCTTATGGAGTGTTGCTCCTTCCTCAAGTGAGTGAAGAGTTGTGTTCACAAACAGGACATACGTAGTCACGGATTAAATTTCCAAGATAATGGTTGAACTATGAGTCTTTACAGGTAATCAAATCTTTACAAGTACAGACGATGTGAATGGAGAGAGGGTTAAGCACAGGTTAAAAGGTGCGAATTGTCTCCAGCCAGGACAGTTAGTGAGATTTTGCAAGCCCAGGCAAATCATGGGCATAACAGGTTATATTCGACAATCGACAATCACCAGACAAGAGTGTTATCTTCCTGTCAGGGAACAATTACAACACCAGGTTAAATCCAACAGATTTATTTGGTAGCAAAAGTCACTAGCTTTCAGAGCACTGCTCCTTTGTCGGGTAAGATCAGTGCTCCAAAAGCTAGTGGCTTTTGCTACCAAATAAACCTGTTGGACTTTAACCTCGTGTTGTGAGACTTCTTATTTGTGATTACCTCAGCCCAACGCCAGTATCTCCACGTCAGGGAACACTTCAGCAATGATGGTTATTCAGCCTCTAATCTTCGGGTAAGCATTCTCCAAGGCAGTCTTCACAACACATGTCAACACAGAATCACCAAGCAAAAACTAATAGCCAAGTTCCACATACATGAGGACGGCCTCATCTGGGATCTTGGGTTCATGTCACACTACCTGTACCTCCATGACTTGCTTGGGCTTGCAAAATCTCATTAACTGTCCTGGCTGGAGACAATTAAAATCTCTTTAACCTGTGCTCAACCCTCTCTCTACACACATCGCCTGTACCTATAAAGACTTGATTACCTGTAAAGATTCATAGTTCAACCATTATCTTGTAAATTGAATCCGTGTCTATGTATACCCTATTTGTGAACACAACTCTTCACTCACCCGAGGAAGGAGCAACACTCCAAAAGCTTGTGCTACCAAATAAACCTGTTAGGCATTAACCTGGTGTTGTGAGGCTTTTTAATGGGAGAAGGGTGCAGACGCACAGTGCATCTCTGATTGGCGGGGTAAGCCTCTCCTAGCACCCCAAATATTTTATGAAGTTGGGTCAGCTGCTCAAGGATCCATGGTTCATAGCCCATCATACAGGCGTCATAAACCATAGTCTGGGGGCAAATTGTGCGGAGGGTGTGGAGAGTCTGCAGAAGGATCTAGATAGGCTGGGCGAATGGGCCAGGAAATGGCAAATGGAATTTAATGTTGGCAAGTGTGAGGTGGTCCACTTTGGTAGGAAGAATGGTAGGAAGGATTATTACTTACGTGGCGAAAAACTGCAGCAGGCGACGGTGCAGAGGGACCTCAGGGTCCTTGTGCATGAGTCGCAAAAACCCAGCCTGCAGGTGCAGCAGGTGGTCAGGAAGGCGAATGGGATGCTGGCCTTCATAGCGAGGGGGATTGAATATAAAAGTAGGGAGGTCTTGCTGCAGCTGTATAGGGCATTGGTGAGGCCGCAGCTGGAGTACTGCGCGCAGTTTAGGGCGCCGCACCTGCGCAAGGATATTTTGGCCTTGGAGGGAGTGCAGAGGAGGTTTACTAGGCTGATACCGGAGTTGAGGGGGTTGAGCTATGAGGAGAGGCTGAATAAACTAGGCTTGTACTCGTTAGAGTTTAGAAGAATGAGGGGAGATCTCATTGAGACGTATAAGATGATGAATGGGATGGATAGGATAGAGGTGGAGAGACTCTTCCCGCTCAAAAAAGACAGTAGGACTAGGGGGCACAGCCTCAAGATAAAGGGGAGGCGGTTTAGAACAGAGTTGAGGAAGAACTTCTTCACTCAAAGGGTGGTGAATCTCTGGAATTCTCTGCCTGTTGAAGTGGTGGAGGCTGCCTCGCTAAATATTTTTAAGAAGCGGGTTGATGGGTTTTTGATAAGAGAGGGGATTAAGGGTTATGGGGAGAGGGCGGGAAAGTGGAACTGAGCCACGACAGATCAGCCATGATCTTATTGAATGGCGGGGCAGGCTCGAAGGGCCAGATGGCCTACTCCTGCTCCTATTTCTTATGTTCTTATGTTCTTATGAAACAGGAACTTTTTCAAATGGTAAAATAATTATTGATTTATTGGTGAATCTGCAAAATGCAGATAATCATTTAATAAGCGTTTAGCAACCAAATCACACACTTACTTTCCATTTGTTGCTAACCTTTAGAAACTCCTTTTTGAAGCAGTATAAGCATTTAGATTCCTCCCAATACTCCAGAACATTTTATCCTGCCTACATTTTTGCTAAAATGAGGAATGTAACATGATGGCCTCATAATAATAAGACAATTAATAATGATTTAATTAAAATAATGAAAAATTAAAAATGTGAAATCTAAGGTAGTAAAGCGTAAAAATCAAGTCTTAGATTGAGGTGGATGAGCAGGAAAGAAGAACAAAGCTGCTGTGAATGTAAGAAGAACAAAGCATCAAAAGATGCTGTGTGGTAAGGGGCTGTCACTGAGATAAGAACCTGACATTCATATTATCTCTGTTGCCAAACATGTCCTAAAGCAACATCATTTTTTGTGATTTATTCTACTAATTGCTTTGGTTTATTCTGCGGAGAATGTGAAATGAAGGAGGAAGACTATATTTTGATTTTCATCTATTGTCAGTTTTGGAAAGTTCACCTGTTTGTAACAGTGTCAAATTGTACTTTGAAATAGTCTATTTGAAGGTTTGGTTGTGGTCTTATTTGTTTTTTGTGAAACTTCGATCTTCCCACCACAGATGAAATCACACGTCAAAATGTATGCTGTCATACTCTCAAAATTCAATACTTTTGATATGAATTAAAACAAATCAGCCAAAAGGTTGTTACTCTCATACTGTTCTTCAAATGGTTATCTGTTTTACCTTTTAGCCTGGGTTGCTTTATATATTCTTTGCACAGAGCCTGAAAGAGAAGTTTGAATACCTTCAGCATCAAGCTTTTTTTTGTTCGTTCATGGATGTGGCTGTCGCTGGCTGGGCCAGCATTTATTGCCTGTCCGTGAGGGCATTTAAGAGTCAACCAGATTGCTGTGAATCTGTAGTTACATATAAGCCAGACCGGGGAAAGACAACAGATTTCCTTCCTTGTGAACCAGATCAGTTTTTATCAATAATCGACAATGGTTTCATGGTTATTGTTACACTTTCAATTCCAGATTTTTATTTAATTCAATGTGGCCTCAGAACATTACCCTGGGGGTCTCTGGATTATTAGTCCAGTGATGATACCACAACGCCATTGCATCCCCTAATCCAACTGTCAAATCAAGGAACATTATTGTGGTATTCCTTGAGTCTATAGAGTTGAAATAATATAATATAGATAATTAACTCTTCCTCCATAATTTTGTCTATCAGGATCTTTATTTCCCTTAAATAATAATTTCAAGTTATAATAGCCTGAGAGCTCACACTATGGTTATTTGATATGGAAATACCATTCAATAAAAAGTTGCAATATGCAAAGCTGTCAATTAATTTAAGCTTAATGAGCCTACCACTTCCTACGTAAAGGCTGAACTAATTTCATAGGGCAGGATTTTTTTGCTTCCCGTCCTCCCAAGGCATGTTTCAAAGTGGTGGGGGCAATTTGCCAGTGACTGCTGGTGGGATCTTCTGGTCCTGCCGATATTGACACAATTTGTGTGGCTCACCCGTCCCGCCACAGCGAGGGTCACTTTCAGCAAAACCAGAATATCCCACCAGTGGAAGGGCCAGAGTATACCGTGCAGGGTGTCTGGTACATCTTCTGTGAGAGGTGAATGCTTTGTTCAGGATGAGTGAGTCTGCAAAGAGTTACAATCAACCTTTTTGATTTACCGCTATAGTAAATGTTCCTTAATGTTAACACATCATAATTACTGAAATATTCGAATAGTATTCAGAAATTGATCATGTGAAGTGCTGCACTCCCAAAAAATTTAAACAGTGAACAAAGGGATAATATTCAATACAAAGGACAAAGTAAAATACAGCACAGGAACAGGCCCTTGGTCCTCCAAGCCGGTGCCAACCATGGTGTCCTGACTAAACTCCAAAAAAAAGTCTGACCTTACTTGGTCTATAGCACTCTAAGTAGTGTAACTGCTAGATCATTGTAAAAAAATGTAAGATGGACAAAATCAAAATTTACTTGATTAGCGATGGGATTAAATACTGTTGGGAATTGGCCAAAAAAAGTGTTCAAGTCATTATTGTGTAGAAACTTAATGAGAAAAATTCATTACATCTAAGAGTCTTAATTCAAATAAACCAATTAACAAGTGGGAAAGTGATTTGTATTTGATAAAGATTGACATGTAATGTCCATTAAGCTATTGCATGTCTTTTCAGCATGGTGCTAAATTTAGAAATAAGTTCATACAATTTCACAGAGTGATGTTTGAACAAATAATCTTTCCTTCTTATTTAAAAACAAGGCTCAAAGCATTGTGAAAATAAATGGAAAATAAAGACAATACATTCATAGCGGTCATGTAATAAAACAATATTAGATAATGGGATCTCAGTGACAGTATTTGAGTTCAAATCCTGGTCTTGACGAATAATTATACTACAACCTTCCTCCAGCGGATAAGTTATCATTTCTGGGGATAACTGTGACAGAATAGCATTGATCCTAAGCAGTGCCACCAAAAAATATTACTGGCAGTGTGTGAGAAGATATTGTTGAGCTGAACCCTTGGGATTAATACCATGATTACGCTACCACATTACCCTATTTTATTAATGTAAAATCAACAGCATGACTTGGGAATCATATTGATTTTCTGACCTTCCACTGCCAATGGTGCTCTGGCTTTGTTCTGGCCATAATAGGTGTAAATTTAGATCTGTGTTAAGTTAGGTTCATAAAGTCCTTCCGATTCAGTAAGATAATTGATCCTTCCTGTGGCATGAATACTTCAAAAGTTTACTTTGTAGAATCCCTACAGTGTAGGAAGTTACCATTTGGCCCATCAAATCTGCACTGACCACAATCCCACCCAGACCCTATTCCCACATATTTTACCCACTAATCTATGCATCTCAGGACACTAAGGGGCAATTTTAGCATGACCAATCAACCTAACCCACACATCTTTGGACTGTGGGAGGAAACCCATGCAGACATGAGGAGAATGTGCAAACTCCACACGGATAGTGACCCAAGTCGGGAACCGAACCCAGGTCCCTGGAGCTGTGAAGCAGCAATGCTAACCACTGTACTACTGTGCCGCTGAAGAAGTACTGTAAGCATGCAAGTCCAGAGCTCTCAACTGACTGAACTTAATGCAAATGTTAGTAGTTCTAAAAAAAATGCAGTGTGAAAATATCTTTGGCATGAAAGCTAACTATAAAATTAAAATATTTACATCATACATCATGTATGGATATTGTTTAAGGTATTGCTATATATTTAAGTCATTGCATGACTGCTCTAAAAGCCGATCACATGATTTGATGGTGATGCCATTAGGGTACAGGCTACTGTTATAGCTTCAGTTTGTAAAGTGTACAGGCAGGAGCTCTTCAAATAAATCTATTGTGTGTTACTTTGAATATATGTATGCAAACCATATCTTTTCTTTCTGCTTAAAACTCACAACCCCTAATATAGTGAGGGCATGACAAAAAGAATATTTTGTTTCATCAAGAACATCAAGAAAAGATGTTAAATGGAAGAATAAATATTGTGGGTCCTCACACTTAAAATATTGGAAGGCTGGGGAGAAGTAACAACAAGGTTCATAGAATCCCTACAGTTCAGAATAAGTTCATTTGGCCCATTGGTCCGCACTGACTCTCTGACAGAGCATCTTACCCAGACCCATCTACTGCCCTTCCCCTCACTAATCCCACACATTTGCTCACTAATCACCCTAACCTACACTTCTAAGGAGAATTTGGCATGGCCAATCCAACTAAACTGTATATCTTTGGAATGTGGGAGGAAACCAGTGCATCTGGAAGAAACCCATGAAGATATGGGGAGAACATGCAAACTCTACACAGTCAACGAATGCTGGAATAGAACTTTGGTCCCTGGCATTGTGAGGCAGCAGAGCTTACCATTGTGCCGCTGTGCCACTGAAGTGCTAGTGCAGGAAGACCAGGGAAGAATAAATGCTTTCTGTGTGGTTTTAAAAGAGGGGTTTTTTTTCCAATCAGAGAAGGGTGAGATTCCAGCCAGCATCTGGCATATTTGAAAAGAAGGTGTATTTTGCTGTTTATCTGGAACTATTGAAAAAAATACGTCAATTCAGTTGTCTCCAGGGGAAAAAGGAAGCACTGAGGAGACAGTCAAAAAGATAATGTACTGAGCAGTCTTGAGGCATTGGTGTTTGCAAGAGAAATGGCGAGTCAGTCAGGATCAAAGGGGACTTTCAATGAAGAAAATGAATGATGCAGTTCCATTGAGAGCATTTTCAGTGCTTCTTACAAGCAAATAAAATTGCAGACAAGTTGCTTGTACCGGTCTTTCAAAGTGTGTTATTCCAAAAGAATGCCTTTTAGAATAACATAGGAAGCGAAACCTTCAATATGCTCTGAGGCATAGTTCATCCAGTAAACTGGAACCAAAGCTTACAATGACTTGACAAAGGTCCTTAGAAACCAAAGAAACCCTACAGTGTAGAAGGAGGCCATTCAGCCCACTGGATCTACACCAACAACAATCCCACCTATGTCCTATCCCAGTAACCCCACATATTTACCACATTAATCCCTCTAGCCTATGCATCCCGGGACAGTAAGGAGCAATTTAGCATGGCCAATGCACCTAACCCGCACATCTTTGGACTGTCGGAGGAAACCAGAGCACCTGCAATAAATCCAAACAGACACAGAGAGAACGTACAAACTCTGCACAGACAGTGGCCCAAGCTGAAAATCAAACCCAGGCCCCTGGAGCTGTGAGGCAACAATGCTAACCACTGTTCCACTGTGCCGCCCCCACCTTGCTGTCCTTAAGAACATAAGAACATAAGAAATAGGAGCAGGAGTAGGCCAACTAGCCCTTCGAGCCTGCCCCGCCATTCAATAAGATCATGGCTGATCTGTCGTGGCTCAGTTCCACATTCCCGCCCTCTCCCCATAACCCTCCTACTATCATTTCTGCCAAAGTGGATAACCTCACACTTGCTAACATTATACTCCATCTGCCAGGTCCTCGCCCACTTGCTCAGCCTATCCAGATCTCTCTGCAGACTTTCCACACTTTCCACACAATTTGCTTTTCCACTCATCTTCATGTCATCAACAAATTTTGTCACCCTACACTCAGCCCCCTCCTCCAGGTCATCTATATAAATGGTAAACAGTTGAGGCCCCAGCACCGATCCCTGCGACACTCCACTAGTCACCCACCGCGAACCAGAATAGCACCCATTGATTCCAACTTTCTGCTTCCTATGAGACAGCCAATCCTCTATCCATGCTAACACCTTACCCCCAACTCCGTGCACCCCGACCTTCTGTAGCAACCTTTTATGAGGCACCTTATCAAATGAAGTGCATTACTTGCCAAAACCCCTGATCATCATGGAATCATTTAGATTCCACCAAAGGAATCCAATGGAAGGTGAAAGCTCAGTTTGTGGAACGTTAAAAACGGTGAGACAACATTGTGAGTTTGGTAGATTATTGAAAGATACACATCAAGGTCATCTAGTTTGTGATCTCCAAAATAAGGGTATCCAAAGAAAATTGCTTACTGAACATATTTGATTTTAAAGAGAACAGTAGAATCCACTGTGTCGATGGAACTGGCTGCTAAACGGGCTTCATAATTTGGTGCAGGAATGAAGATCCACAGATTAGTGACTTCCTATAAAAAGTCCAAACAGCAACAAGCATATCACAGATATGCCAAGATAAGCCATTCAGTGAGTGAAGTTTGGAGCAAGGATAGTCAATGCAAGAATTGTGGCAAAATGGATCACATTGCAAAAGGTTGTTGGGCTCGACCAGTTTCCATTGAGAAGAAAATTCCAAAGAATCTGGGTACCTTCAAGAAGAAGAACAAGTTGCATTCTACAAAAAGAATTTACAACATGGAAGAAAAGAATTATGCCTGCGAAGAAAAGGACATCCAGAAATATGATGACAAGCTCCAACTGAAGCCTTATCCATACAAGATAATTACATAGATTTTGGATGATTTCAAAGTTAAGTGGACAACCTATTCGGATGAAATTTGATACAAGTGCTGATGTATCTTTAATTCCTGAGACTACATACCAACAAACACTGAAGCATCATCCTTTTAAACCAACCAATGTGATTTTAAGGACATACACTGAAGAGATCATGCCATTAAAAGATTACATCATGGGGTTAAGTGGACAAATAGTGGAGTTGCCTCTCCATGTGGTCCATTGTGATTTTCCAGCTCTATTTGGAAGATCATGGAAATCTATTTGGAGAAGATGAAGTTTAATTGGCTTGTTGTCAACAGATTAATTGAATCCAAAACAGACCTCCAGAACGTTCTAGATAAGTGCAAGAGTGTATTCAAAGAGACATCTGGCTCAATGAAGCAAGTTCAAGTGAATTTCAAGATAAAGTCGAGTAGTCAACAAAAGGAAGACCAGTCCCTAGTGCAATTAGTCCCAAGGTCAAAAAAGAATTAGTATGTCCTGAGAACACTTGTTCCAGTTGATTACAATGAGTAACTGGGCTACCCCATCATACCCTTCATGAAATCTGATGATTCAGTTCATATTTGTGGTGATTTAAAAACAACCATAAATCCAGTGTTGTGTGCTAATGAATTTCCGCTTCCTATAATTGAAGATTTGTTTGCTGGATTATCAGTCAGGTAGAAATTCAGCAAGATTAATCTTTTACAAATATATTTACGGAAGAATGTAGCTGCTGAATATCAAACATTGCTTATCATCATCACTCAAAAGATCTTTTTCATTATAACATAATACCTTTTGAATAATGTCAATACCAGCCCTATTCCAAAGATAGATTGATCAGGTTTTAAGTGGTCTCTCTGGTGTACAATGTAACCTGGATGATATTCTAATTACAGGGTCCAGTGAACAAGAACACTTGAATAACTTAGAAGCAATTTTGGAATGTCTCCAAGCATAAGGTCTGCATATCAAGAAAGAAAAGTGTGACTTTTTCAAGGTATCAGTCCAGTATTTGAGTCTTGTTATTGCCAGTAAAGGCCGACGTAAAGCACCTAAAAAGATTAACTCTATGTTAGAAGCACTACGTCCAATGAATGTGCTGCAATTGAGGTCCTCTCTAGAATCTGTATGTTATTATGGCAAATAATTCATAACTTATCTACATTATTGAAACCTTTGCATAATTTAGTCTTTCTGAAACAGTCATGGGACTGGACAACAGAATGTGGGAAAGCACACAGATATGCCAAAGATGTATTTCAGAAGTCTGAAGTATTGGTTAATTTGAATCCAAAGCTACCATTACTGCTTGCTTGCGACACTTCGACTTATGGAGTCGGGACAGTCATTTCTCTCTGGGAGATGAGCAACAATTGCTTTTACTTCATCCACTATGGCTAGTGCTAAACCTAGTCATGCTCAGCTAGAAAAAGAACCATTGTATATAATTAATTTAGGTAGATGTTTTGGAACCATCCAACATTTCCAACCGAACATAGATTTAGAGGCATTCAGAGAACATCCTGGAGAGCAGAGGAATTGCCCATCAGAAGCTAAAATGTCCTAGATAATTTTCATCAACATCAGAGCATCAGGACTTCTGAAGTGCATCTTGGGTTTTATATATCTGGTCATTACTCTCGTTGGGGGAGGCGGATTTTCCACCCCCATTTTAGGTAAGCAGGGAAGTGGGTGGGATGGATAATTGAACCTGAGCCCCCAAACGGCAAGTGGCTTTTACACAGGCCAGATTTCTCATAAGATCATAAGAAATAGGAACTAGCTAGGCCATTCGGCCCCTTGAACATGTTCCGCCATTCAATAACATCAAAGATGATTCAACATTCTTCATATCCACTTTCCTGCCTTGCATCCAAAACCCTTGATTCCCTTACTGATCAAAAATCTATCTTAATGCTCTTACGGATAAAATCTTCCTGAAAACCAAGCCAACATTTCAAATGTCAATGCCTTCGAATATTGTTTTTCTTCGAATCATGCAATTAAGCTCAACACACATTGTGATAGAAAAGTTACAGCTAATGAATAAAAAAAAGTAATTATGCAAGATAGCTATCTTCTACAAATAACATTGCATGGTTTAGAATGTACAACATCAAGATATTCAGCTGGGAATAACCAGGGTGCACAAGTCAAACAAATGCAATCAAAAATTCATTTCTTGTGAAGAAATATATCAACAACATTGTACTTCAAGTCATTTTACGGCAATGTACGCAACAATATTTTCAAACATCAATGGGGATGAAAACAAAACAGAATATGTAAAAAGTAAGAACATTGGAAATGTTAGACAAAAGTAGATCAATGACCTGCTTTTTCACCTCACTGGTAGTTGCAAATACAATAATGTTTGCAAAGGCTCTCCTGCCTAAATAGCAGCTTTACTAACAGTACACCATTAACTATAGATAATTTTGGGCAAGAGATGGATGTCCAAATATTACAGTGCGTGTTGCACTATAAATTTGACTTCACAAAATTGACAATCTTTTATTGAAAGCATTGTTGGATGTGTTTCCTGTACTTGCACAGTCAATATGATATAAACTTGCCCCAAAAATGTAAGTGTCATTCATTCCATTCTATATTTTTAATGATGTTATAAGTATGAATTACTGCTGCGGGGGGTGGGGGGGCGGGGGCAGGGGGGGTGGAGGGGGGCGGGGGGGGAAGGGGCGCGGGGGGGGGGGAAGGGGCGCGGGGGGGTGGAAGGGGACATGGTGGCACAATGGTTAACACTCCTGCCTCACAATGCCAGGGAGCCATGTCTGATTTTCGGCTTGGGTCACTGCCTGCATGTTGTCCCTGTATCTGCATGGGTTTCCTTCAGGTGCTCCGGTTTCCTCCCACAATCTGAAAGACATGCTGTTTAGATGCATTGGCCATGCTTAAACCTTCCCTTAGTGTAACCGAACAAGTGCCAAAATGTGGCAACTAGGGGATTTTCATATAACTTCATTGCAGTGTTAATGTAAGCCTACTTGTGACTAATAAATAAACATTAACTTAGCTACCTCACTGGCACTTGAAATTCATTATTCAAACTGTTAAGTCTCATTCCTTTAGATTTTAATTTTTATGGATTTTAAAAACATAACTTTTAAGTATATATTTTCTACTATTTTTTCTGACTCCTTTCTCTCTCTTTTAATCTAATATTTGATGTGGAGATGCAGCGTTGGATTGGGGTGGGCACAGTAAGAAGTCTCACAACACCAGGTTAAAGTTCAACAGGTTGTTGGAACTTGTATTGAAATCCAACTTGGAAATTGGAACTTGAACTTGAAGTCCAACTTGTTGGACGTTAACCTGATGTTGTAAGACTTACAATCTAATCTTTATTTCCCTCACCTCATCTCCATTTTTGTGGCTGATTTAGCATTGAATCTACCCACTCTTATCATTTCTGACTGAGTCTGTGCACCATTAATGCCATGACTCTTCAGTCTAATTGGCTAAGGATATAGGCTTTGTCAAGGGGAAGTCTTGCCTTACGAATCTGGTAGAATTCTTTGAGGAGGTGACAAAAACGGTTGACGAAGGTCGAGCCGTTGATGTCGTCTATATGGATTTCAGTAAGGCGTTTGACAAAGTCCCTCATGGTAGGTTGGTACAGAAGATTAAAGCTCATGGGATATGTGGTCAGGTATCTAGATGGGTAGAGAACTGGCTTGCAAAGAGGAGTCAGAGAGTAGTAGTGGAGGGGTCTTTTTCTAGCTGGAGGTCTGTCACTACTGGTGTGCCGCAGGGCTCGGTACTGGGAGCTCTTCTCTTTGTAGTGTATATAAATGATTTGGAAGAGGGAGTAGGTGGTGTGATCAGCAAATTTGCTGATGATACCAAGATGGCTGGATTGGCGGGCAGTGAGGAGCAGTGTCTGGCAATACAGCGGGATATTGATAGGCTGGTTGATTGGGCAGATACGTGGCAAATGGAGTTTAATCCGGATAAATGTGAGGTGATGCATTTTGGCCGGAATAATGTAGGGGGACGTTATATGATAAAGGGTAAGCCCATAAGGAGTATAGAATCGCAGCGAGACCTGGGGATGCAAGTGCACAAGTCTTTGAAGGTGGCAGTGCAAGTGGGGAGTGTGGTGAAGAAAGCCTATGGTATGTTAGCCTTTTTAGGAAGGGGTATAGAATATAAGAGCTGGAGTCTAATGTTGCAGTTGTACAGAACATTGGTTAGGCCGCATGTGGAGTACTGCATCCAGTTCTGGTCGCCTTACTACCGGAAAGACGTGGAGACTCTGGAGAGAGTGCAGAGGAGCTTTACCAGGATGTTGCCTGGTATGGAAAGACTGGGGTATGAGGAAAGATTGAAGAAATTGGGGCTCTTTTCCCTTGAAAGACACTGACTGAAGGGGGATCTAATAGAGGTATATAAGATTATGAAGGGTATAGATAGAGTAAACAGAGGTAAGCTATTTCCTATAATAGAGACACGTAGGACAAGGGGCCATGGACTTAAGGTGAGGGGGGAGAGGTAAAACACAGATATTAGAGGGAGGTTTTTCACACAGAGGGTAGTGGGGGTATAGAATGCTCTGCCAAGTAAGGTGGTGGAGGCAAACACGCTAGAGTCCTTTAAGAGTAACTTAGACAGGCACATGACTGAGTTGGAGATGGGTGGATATAGGAGATCCTTTTAAATAAGGGTCATTAGCATTGGGGCGTCCCTGGTAATGTAAATGGGTATAGTATGATAATAATGTTTTTTCTCTTTTCATTCACAGGTTTTGAGTCGGTCCACCTCATGTCCAACGAGGGGCATACACACGATGGGTCGCACTGGGGCTGCTCTTGGTTGTTCGAGATTGGCCTAGTGCTTCATGTCGTTAGTGTGTGCCTAAACTGGACAAGATACTGGGCAAGACGACAGCTCCATGAGTATCGCTGGTTGCTGTGCAGACACATGGATTTGGGCCGGTGTCTGTGGGAGTTTGCGCATTCTCCCCTTGCTTGCGTGGGTTTTCTCCGGGTGCTCCGGTTTCCTCCCACATCCCAAAGATGTGCTGTTAGGCTGATTGGCAGGAATAAATTGTCCCTAAATCAGTTTCCCTCAATCTGGATGGCCATAAAACATTAGACAGGGGTCGTGGGTAGAGAGGTGGACTGGTGGTGTTGAGAGGCGGCGCGGGCTCGTTGGGCCGAAGGGCCTGTTTCCCGGGCTGATTTTGTTCTTTGTTCTTTGCATATGCAGTTGTTTGGCATGTTTTGAATGTACTGCTGAGGTTTTATAAGTCTTTGGTTAGACCACATTTGGAATATTGTGAGCAATTTTGGGTCCCATATTTAAGGAAGGATGTGCTAGCCTTGGAGAAGGTCCAAAAGAGGTTCAGGAGAATGATTTTGGGGATGAAAGTTTGATGTGAGAAGCACTTGAGGACTCTGTGTCTACATTCAATGGAGTTTAGAAAGTTGAGGAGGGATCCATTGAAACTTACAATATTGAAAGACCTGGATAGAGTGGACATGGGGAAGATGTTTCCATTAGCAGGAGAGAGTAGGATCCAAGGGCACAACCTCAGAGAAAAGGGATGAGCCTTTACTTCAGCCAGAGGGTGATGAATCTATGGAATTCATTTCTCCAGAAGGCTGTGGAGGCCAGGCCATTGCGTGTATTTAAGACAGAGGTGGAAATGTTCTTGATTGGTAAGTGAATCAAAAGTTACAGGGAAAAGGCAGGAGAATGAGGTTGAGAAACTTATCAGCCATGGTTGAATGGTAGAGCAGGCTCGATGAGACAAATGGTCTAATTCTACTCCTATATCTCATGGTCTCATGTTTTCCTTGCTATGATATTATCAGCTCATGTTTTCAGCAACTTGCCTGGCAAAAAAAACAAATAAAGCCTAAACAATGGCAGATGCTGTTCAATGTTTCTCTTCAGCAAAGTTTATCCCAGTGGAGTTGTTGATTAATCATAGCAATTAATCTCCATCAATTAGTCCACAACTGGTCTACACAAGTGATGAGGAAAGCCCCATTGCTGTTCTAAGCGGCATAGGTATAAAGTCACCTGCTCCTCAGAAGAATGCTACATTTAAGAATTGTATCTTGTCCCAAATCGATTGCACACACACTAACTTATTGTGTTATCTAATGGTTAAAAAAAAACTCAGAAGAGTTAAACTGAATGCAGAAAAAAAACTATTGGAAATTACTGAGTAACACGGTATTGTAATTAGAAGCACAAATTGAACTCCCGGTATGAATATTTAAAGGAAAACATTGCTAAAATAACAAAATGTGTGAACACATCTCGCATTTGACTGCCACATTCTAATTTATTTTGGCCTTTTTAAATAAAACCCTGCTTTTGTAATTTCTTCTCTTTGACTTTGAATATTTCTAATGTATCATTATTGTTTAAATAATATTTATTATTCAGCTCTTTTATGACCAGAACAATTTAGTTTTTCATGCCACTTAGAACAGTTTGTCGAAACAGAAACATAGAAAATAGAAACATAGAAACTAGAAGCAGGAGTAGGCCATTTGGCCCATCAAGCCTTCTCTGCCATTCATTTTGACCATGGCTGATCACTGAATTCAATATCTTGATAACCCTTTCTTCCTATATCCCTTGATCACTTTAGACCCGAGAGGTATATCTAATTTCTTCTTGAAATCAGACAACGTTTTGGCTTCACTTATATTCTGTGGTAGTGAATTCCACAGATTAACCACCTTTGTTGTTTTTGAATCTAACTCTGTTACAATTTTATAAGTTTCTATGAGATCCCGTCTCGAAATATCTTGAAGTACAGATTATCAAGTAGCCCAAAATATTGGCTGGAATAAACATACATATTTTCTGGTCAATGAACTACTATGAAACATTTAGGATCTTTCAAATAAAATCGGAGACAATATTCATAATATGAATTGTTTTCAGAAGTGCAGACCATGCAATGGGAATTCATTGTTGAGCACTGAGGTCTGGTTTATATGAAAATTATAAGCATGATGAGAAAATTGCAAGCGCTCTAATTGGGACATGCTTCATGCTGTTATCCATCTCATGTAATGCTGTTTCAGTTCATGACTTTTCCCAAAACAATTTCAGCCTAGACTAGAAGCCATTTACAATGCTTGTCTGATTACTAACTACCTAATTGACTCTGAAACCCAGAGGCAAATGCAGATTCAAGAAAATATCAAATTTAGATTGTTTGTGGTTTGCTATGGGACATTACAGTTACTTTGTTGTCTTACATAATGAGTGATGCCAACCATTGCATTCAATTAGAAGGATTCCTAGTTGTGTAGGGCATGTTCTAGATAGCCAGAAATATTTAGAACCACAAACCATTACAATAAAAATAGGTTACACGTAAATCTTGTATTGAAAAGAAGACTTCTCTGTTTGGTAACTGGTTAAAAAATATACTTTTAAGATTGCGATTTTTGAGATTGAATGTCACACTTGGAGAAAACCATGTTTTGATTTTAGCACACTTCACTGATTTTAATGAAGATGCCCACTAACAAACAGTGAACCTAAGTTTTGCCACTAGATGTTGCTAGTTTGCTTAGTACAGCAGACCATTTTCAAATTATTGTAAGATACCTAAGGACTGTCTTTAGACTGCACACCATCTGTCTTACAAACATAATCAATACATACACTACTGTATTGCTGGAAATATTAACAGCCTGTACTCACAGCAGTTTTGCTAGTATTCTGTACAGTTTTCTGCAGTGATATCATTTGCAAACACATGATCACATATTCAGGCCTCTAAATAAATTGCATGTTTTGGTTATTTATTAAATTTTCTTTATTAACCCATCATTATTTTGAGTTAGTTTGAGACTTGAATATTGAAGGGTACCTGAAATCCAGGAAGAACAAGATGCAAGGAAAAGTTGAAGGGGTGAGCATGATAGAGAGGGATGGCCTAAATTCAGGAAATCAGGTTGTAGAAAAGATTTGGGTAGAGGTGAGAAATGATAAAGGCAAGAAATCACTTCTGGGAATGTTGTGTAGGCCCCCTAACAGTCCCCATATGGTAAGACAAAGTATAAAGAGAAAAAAAAGTAAGAACTTGTCAGCAAAGTATAGCGATAATCATGGGGAATTTTACTTTACATACAGACTGGAAAAATCAGATGAGGAATTCATATAATGTTTTCAAGATAGTTTCTTAAAACAGCACGCTCTGGCACCAACCAGAGAGCAGGCTATACTGGACCTGATATTTTGCAACAAGATAGGTTTAAATAATGACCTCATAATGAAGGTTCCTCTCTGAACACCAATCATAAAATGATTATTACATTCAGTTTGAGGGAAAGAAGAGGGGATCTAAGTCTAGGGATTTAAACTTAAATAAGGGCAATTAAGAGGGTATTTGGTACTTTAATGTTTCTTTCCTTATCAATAATCACTGTCATTTTTTGCTGATTTTGATATTCTGCCAAATCTTCTGACTTCTACACACATCTGCACAATTATAGTGTTTTCTTTAAGTTTGATACTATATGTTAACAATTTTAGTTATCCGTGGATATTGGGTCTTCAGATTGGATATTTTTCCTCACTACAGTGCATCTACTTTGTGTATTCTGAAATATCCTTTGAAATGTCTTCCACTACATCTCCATTGACATATCCCTAACCTAATTTTCCTGTTCACTTTATCTAGTTCAACTTTCACGCCCTCTTAATTGCCCTTATTTAAGTTTAAATCCCTAGCCTTAGATCCCCTCTTCTTTCCCTCAAACTGAATGTAATAATCATCTTATGATCGGTGTTCAGAGAGGAACCTTCATTATGAGGCCATTATTTAAACCTATCTTCTTGGAAAATATCAGGTCCAGTATAGCCTGCTCTCTGGTTGGTGCCAGATTGTGCTGTTTTAAGAAACTATCTTGAAAACATTATATGAATTCCTCATCTGATTTTTCCAGTCTGTATGCAAACTAAAATTCCCCATGGTTATTGTGGTACTTTGCTGAAAAGTTCCCACTGTTTTTCCCCTTTATACTCTGTCTTATCATATGGAGGCTGTTAGGTGACTAGCTAGAAGTACAATGACGGATAGTAAGAGTTCCTTTGGATACTTTAAAAAGAAAAGGTTTAACAAATTAAGGGTTGGTCTTTTAGAAAGTGAATCTGGGGAATTAATAATGGAAAATAAGGTGGTAGCAGATGAATTGAGCAGATATTTTGCATCGGAACTCATTACAGAGAATACAAGTAACATCCCACAAATAGCTAAATCAGGAGTTGGAAGGGAAGGAGGAAATAATAAGAAAAGTACAGTCACCGTGGAAGTGGGACTGAGCAAATTGACAGAGCTATGAAATATCACTGACCTGATCGACTTCATTTTGGGGTCTTAAAAACAGTTGTTAGCGAAATAGTTGATGAGCTGCTTTCAATTTTCCAAAATTCTCGAGATTCAGGGAAGGTTCCATTTGATTGGGAAATAGTGAAGCTAACTTCTTTATTCAAAAAGGGAGGATGAGCGAAAGCAGGAAACAAAAAGGCAGTTAGTTTAACATCAGTCATAGGGACCATGCTAGAATCTATTGATAAAGACATTTTAGCAGAACACTTGGAAAAATTCAAAGTAATCAGACTAGGGTTAACATAGTTTTTGAAATGGAAATCATGTTTAATTAATTTTTGGAGTCCTTTGAAGAAGTAATATATGCTGTGGTTATAGGGGTACCAGTGGATGTACTGTACTTAGATTTTCTGAAGGCATTTGATTAGGATCAAAGGTTATTGTGAAAAATTAAACTCACGGTGTTATGATAACGTATTAACATTGATTAAAGGTCCACTAGCTAACAGGTTTTAGAATGTAACTAATGTTAACATTGGTAACATGTAATAATGGTTACATGTAATAATGTAGCTAATACTAACAAGTTGAGAAGCTCAACTGACAGCTGACCTGGCAAACAACATAATCAATGAGAAAATGATGTGATGGTCAGCTGGCCAATTGACCCAGTATAAATAAGAAGCAAATGGGAATTATGGGAAACTTGTATGGCACAGTGTATGGGTTCAAGAGTTGGAGTAATGAAGTTTCTTTATACACCTTTTTCTTTGATTTACTTTCTGAAGTTCTTCTTATTGCGTGCAACAGAAGAATTCCTTCTGCTGGATGAACAACAAGGAGCAGAAAGTAGGCATAATGGGGTCATTTTCTGGTGGAAGGATGTCATGAGTGATGCACCACAGGGATGGGTACTGGGGCTTCAACATTTTACAATTACATAAATTAATTGGATGAAGGATTGAAGTTATGGTTAATAAATTTGTTGATGACACAAAGATAGATAGGACAGTAAGATGTGAAGAAAATGTGATTGGTGTAGGTTAAGTGAGTGGGCAAAGACTTTGCAAATGCATAATGTTGGAAATGGGACATTTTCCATTTAGGCAGGAGTTTTTTATACATTATCTTAAAGATGAGCTTGGAGATGCAAAGGGATCTAAGTGCCCTAGTGCTCGAATTGCAACAGGTTAGTATGCAAGAACAGCAATTACTTAGGAAAGCTAATATAGTATTATTGTTTATTGCAAGGGGAATTTAATACAAAGGTAACAAAGTTATGCTTCAGTTATACAGGCCATTGGTGAGACAAAATCTGGAATACTGTGTACAGTTTCTGTTTCCTTAATTAAGGCTGGATGTACATTCATTGGAAGCAGTTCAAGAAGTTTTATTAGATTAATAGCTGTTATGGGGTAGGCTTGTATCTGCTGAAGTTTGGAAGAATAGGAGGCAACTTGATTAAAACATTTACAATCCTGATGGGTCTTGACAAGATGTGGAGAAGATTTTTCGTCTTGTCAGAGAATTTAGAACCATGGACCACCCATTTAAAACTGAAATGAGGATAGTGTTTCTCTGAGTTGCGAATCTTTCACTTCTCCTGAAAAAACAATGGAAGCAGAGTCTTTGAATATTTTTTAAGGCGGAGATAGATAAATTTGTGCGAAGCAAGGAAGTGAAAGATAATTGAGGATCTGTGGGAATGTAGAATTGAGGTTCAGCTATGATCTTATTGAATGGTAACAATGTGCTTACACCATTGTCATGAAATTGTGTGTTAACTGCCAAATAACTACTTTTGAAATTCTAATAAGGCTTTGTAAACTATTAACAATGGGATCTGGTATATTTACTTTTTAATCAGAGAATGCAAGGTATTTCTCAGTGAATTGATAAAACTGAATTTAACTAGATATTCATTTTATTGATCAAAGGTGACTTTATATGGACAATATGGCATTGCAATGTTATATAACAGATTGCAAAATGAATCTTAGTCAAGAGGATGGAGGTGGGGCTGAAGGAGAACAATTTATGCAGTTGCAGTTTCAAAGTTGTAGGGCAAGAGGTTCGGATTGAAGTGGGGAGCACAATTGTGAAAAATGACAAACTTATTTGAACAATTGCTGATTCCCACTGGCACATTTGAGTGTTCACTGGTTTTCATCAGATTTGATGTGCAAAGCATTCGTAGAAGCATAATTCAATTTGGAAACCATTGTCATGAATTCCATCGTCATGAAATTGGAGCAGGTGAGGAGGGAATAATGGAAATGTCTGTTGACCTCGAGTGGGAATTTCAAGTCTCACTTGAGCAAGGCCGTAAAATCCCGCCAAACTAGTTAATCAAATAATATAATGTGCTTTGTTGTAATTATCAATTCCATAAGATATAACACATTTTCAACACAAAGCAGTTGCCAGTGGTGGGAGAAATCATTGAAATATCCACCAGAATTTTACCGCTTTGCCCACCATGGGAATGGGAGAAAAGAATGGAAATGTCCGTTGACCTCCAAGGCCATAAAATCCCGTCCATTATTCAGGAAGTTGGGTAGGACTTCTCAGCCATGCTCACCCTGAAAATGGAAAATCCTGCCTGGGATCAATGGACCTTGCCATGGTCCATCCTTTGCCCACTATGATTCCCATGGTGGGCAGAATAGGAAAATTCACCCCTATACGAGGTGGTGAAGTGACACAGCAGTCAGGTCCTGAATGCAAAGGGAGCCACAGTATTGCTGAAGCCAAAGTGTATTTCTGATATGCAAGATTTGCCCAGTGTCACATTGATGTTTCTTCTGGAAAGTTCAAAGAAATTTCCCGTAACATTTTAGAAACTCTGTATCCTTAGTGTCTTGTGCTTCTTGATTCTTTTAAAAATGTGATTGAGAGAAATCAACGTGTTTGGATAGTAGAACGAAATTTGAACTGTAAAATTACCTCCTTATCTCTGAAGAGTTTATAAAGCATTTATTGCAGTAATCAATTTGAGTGTCGGTCATTTACATCCTGGTCATTTTCATAAGCCTTCATAATTGAAATGTCTTTAGAATTGCTTTTAGTAATCTGATTTAAATAGCAATCATTGATTAATGACCATTTAATGTGCTTAACAATGCATTAAATGTGCTTAATTGTAGTTCAATTGAGTGTGAATGCTGATGTTACTCCTATACATGAATGGTAGTATTTAATTCATGCCTTGAAAGGTCTTCTTATTTTTCTCAATTGCTACTTTTTGGAAAAAGCTGGACAATGAAGTCTTGTTTAAGCAATCATTATCAAAACTGCCAAAAAAAAATCCTGAGTGTGGAAATATGAAATGCAAGCAAGCAATCGCCTATTGGGCAAAAGGATTTTCAGAAGATTTTTCGTTATAGTGCTTTTTAAAATGAAACTACGAGATCTCTTGTGGTAAAATTTATGGAGTTACTGTGTTTTTGAATTTAACTATGATCCCATTGGAACTTAAAGCTAGCAGCAGTCACTGTGGTACGGCTATTTTACAGAAGAAATATACAAGATGAATGTTACAAGAATAAAAATGTTATATGTTACTAAAATTGAAAAAAAATTGGTCCCACAACCATTCATCCCCACAACTTTATAAAACTTGTTCACATTCCAGAGCCTCATTTTCATTTATTCATTCTATATAATCAATATATTTGCCCTGATGAACTTGTAGCATTTGCTGAAGATGCAAATATATTTATTGGTTTGCTCACACTGCCTCTCCAAGGTTTTTTTTTCTGTTGCTTAATGTTGCTAAATTATGTTTTCTCCCCATTTCTCCCTTTGTGGATTTGTATTTTACATTGGGGCCATTTGTGGTGGTGGGTTACTCCGGCGATTGAGGTCTCACCCACTGTAGAGTTTCTGGTGTATGGGCTTGATTGACTGTAAGCAATAAAAATGCTTTCACAACTTATCTTACACGGCAGCTAGAAAGTTAGTTGTGCTTCCGAACGAGTGCCTCATGAAGGTTTTTCATTGGCCTTATTGCAAAAATCATTCCCCTTGAATTACACAAAATATCAACCCAATGAAAATATTTCACTCAGAATTCCTTAATACCTCAGGTTGTCATGTGACACAAGTTGTGGCATTACTTACTGTAGCTTCACTGGAGGATTGAGAACTACAATGCCGGTGGAAGACCCTGGCCAAGTTGAAGGGTGCAGATGGATACAAATTTGTATTTAAGATCATTTCTGGGAGCATTTCTAACATAATTTTTCTGGGATCTTTTGATATTCATTATGTTATAAATGTAATTTCAGGATATATAATACAATAGGTATGAATATAAAGGAGTCAGCAAAATGTTTATGAAAGACATTCTTATGAATTCAGTTGCTTACGATTGTGGAATTACTTTTATGTTTGAGTCGTTGCTTGTCCCATGGAAGAGGTATTTGAGCAAATCAGTATTGTTAACTGAAGAAGCTTGACTAACAAGTCAATCATTTTCTCACTTGAGTGTGGTCTGATGACAGAAAGAGTTGTGGCGACATCTCAAAATAGAAAATATGATTTTACACATGCTCCTTTTGTTAAATTCAAAAATGTACCAATGTCTGGACATAATGCTTTGATTATAAATTGAATTGCTTTCCATCTTGCAGTCATCAGGACAGATGTGAGAATATCAAATTTCAAAGGCAGTAACAACTTGTACTGCATGAGAAAAGGAGGCTCATTGGTTGGCAAGTGAGACAATAGCACTCTGGTGTATTTGCCATGGCAATACCTTGACCAATCAGAGTTTGCCTGTCAACCAATCAGCACCCTTTCCTCATGCAATATAAATTATTGTTTCCCTTCAAATTTGATGGTCCAGTCTGATAAATACAAGGTGAAAAGCTTCAAAGAAATACACTAATTTTCTCTCAAATTTTTTTTTTAATTGTGCTACAAATCTTGCATCTGGTGCTTAATTCCACAGCTAGTGAAAATTCAAGACTATTTTAAATATTTTAATTGCTTTCCCATTTTATTGTATTTTTTTCTGATCACCAGTTTTTAATTTTGTGTCTTTCAAATTTACTGATGAGAGATTTTCGTTCCTACTTGTTAGCTGGTGATTAATGAATTCCATGATTTGTTGCTGTTTCCTAAATATGAAATTTAGACTAAATCTGTTACACACCTTGGGATACCCAGGGGCAATTTAGCATGGCCAATCCACTGAACATCTTTGGATTAGTCAATGAAGTAATATTGAGGGAGTTGGCAAAATAGCTCCAATGCACCAATCTGCAATGGGTTCCTAATACAAATTGCATGAAAACAGTGTATAAGGTAAGAATATATCATTCCTGAAACAGTAGTGGCAATCATAGTAGGCAACAGTTGATCTGCGTAAGCGATCAAAGAAACTTTGAAGATCCTATAGTTGGAGGACCATGTTACCTGTGGTTTTAAATAAACAGGCTGTCATCATATTCAACATTTACACTTTACAAGTTCCAACATATATGTCTAAATGTGCAAAAGTGCTTAACGTTATCCGTTTTTCAATGTCCACCGATACTGATAGAAGATAGAACAAGAAAGAGATTTGGTTTATTTGCTTGCTGTAAACAATGGATTATGTGCAGGCCTTCAAGAACTTTTGATGAATGGCATTTTAATTCAATGTGTTGGAAATTTGCCTGTGATGCAAATAAGTAAATATGAGAAAATGTAAATTCCTAATCTTGTTAGAGGTTGTGGATTTTAACCAAAATAAAAGAACATGAATTGCTTGCATGGATTCAAACAAACAGACAGTTTTTATTGAAAACTGCTCGCTGTACTGCAAAATACAAAACTGAAAGTAAAACAGTCGCCTAAGCATGCACCCTAATGATATCACTATCCAATCACTTGGTCAGCTCTTAAAGCAACCTTGCAATCCTACTAAATATATCATGGAGGCAATCTTCTGTAACCATGCCACAAATCCATTTTGTTCTCAATTTTTGTACTTACTGCCTTGTCTGATAAATATAAAGGACATCAGTAATGTGTGGCTAAATATTTCATCTTAATTTCTGAGTACCCTTTTTAACTCAGTGCCTCTGATTTAATCATATACCAACCCGCTTAAGGTCAGTTCCTCTGCTCACTTATCCATGCCTCAGTCTTGCACTTTCCCTTCAGTTGCTTCTCAGAGCCATTCTCGAACATCATTCACTTTCTCCCTCTTGGTCTACAACTCTCCAACTCCCTTTAATCACCTTCTTCGGAGAGTTACCATGCCTTAGGACAGAGCCAGTCCAAACTTATTGTCTTTTCTTGATGATATTCAATTGACCAACAGTTGAAGATGGCTTCCGACCATCTGACAATTTGAAACTCTGGCTCTTTTGTCTCATTTTGAATAGTTTTGTTCTGTGATAGAAACCCCATCTTAAATTTGGTGAAGGCTTGAGAGTATAGTTTCTGGGATGAGATACTTCATTAACTTCAAGTGACAAACCATGTTCTGAAATTGAACAGGATGTAATGAGGGGCTTTGTTTTAATAATTAAGCAATTCCTAATAGTTTCAAATTTATCACCCAGAAAACATCAAAGTGGTTGAGGACATGAACATTTACCAATTTGAATGAATTAATGTTGGGGGATGGCGGGGGAGGGGGTGGGCGGGCACCTCCAGGGGACGGTTCCAGCTTACTGCCTGGGCATGACTCTCTCCCTCCTGCGGTCTGTACCCACTTATGCACATCTGACAGTTTCTGCTTACCAGTTGCACATCATGGGAAACCTGTCATGATTCATGTTGGTGTGCCCTCAAGTGTGGAGACAATCAGGCATATATGCCTAATCAAGTCAATGTAAATGAGGATTCCGACTTTTAATGTTGGGATCCCTGTTACATCATTGGCAGGAGACAATTGAGTGAGGAAATCATATCAGCGTAAAAGCCATTTTGTTCTCCGTCTTGATTCTTCTCTGCCTCTGCTATCACCCCCATTCCTTGAAAGCAAGAAAATCCTCCTTCTTTTTCTTGTTTAACCACAGGAATCTCGACAAGTTGGCTGGTTATTTATCCCTAACTAATGTTTGGCTAATGAATTAATTGCACATTCATCAACTTCATTCAAACTGTATGGTCTCACAATTTCCAATGTATTCACAATGTAATATTGTAGTATTACATCCGGATGTCTTTATGTCTTCAAGCAGCAATGAAGGTCTTCTTTTCAGTGCATTGATTATATTCTGCATTTCTCACAAGACTAGTTAATAGCTATCACTTCTTTCCTTTCATTCCATTAACTATGTCCCATCTTTAAACCTAGACAATCTTGGCCTTACAACCTCCTCCGGCCCCAATGGATCTCTCAAACTTCTGCTTTGTAAATGCTGCAGCCAAGAAGATTAATTTCCTTTCAAGGCAAACATTTCTGAAACAACTCATAACTCTTGTGAAGGTCAAGAACTTTCAAAGCCTTGAGTATTTGTTCCTTTCTGGTTCACACTTCTGGCATTTATTTTTCAACAGGATACAAAAAAAACCTTGCTACCCTAATTACTGAGTACTCTCTCAACTCTAATCTCCAGCCTAATTCTACATCACAATCAGCTTTACTTTTCTCTGTTCAATTGACCTTAGAATAACATTTCGCTGGAATGTCTTCTCTTACTCCTTCTAACTGACAAATAGGCAGGCCTGCATGCATTTTCTTCTTTGTTCAACATAGGATTAAAACAGTGATCCCCAATAGGCATTTTGTGTAGCTGGAAAGTGCTATTCTGATCGCTTCATCAGCTGCCATACTCGGGCAGACGTACAAAACAGTGAAGGGTGTGATTAATTATAATAAATCAGACAACCGTTCCTGCTTTGTGACCTGGCTAACCTACATATTTTAAATTAATTGTGATTATATTAATTGTTTGCTGTTAGATGTGCTGTACAACTGGTATTATATCACAGCACAGTGCTGAAATCTGGATTTTACCTTGCTGATAAATGGTCTCTTTATTGCCATTCAACTTTTAACCCCTTTCCTCCCCCTCCTCAACTATTTAATAAGTCTTCAATTGGTTCACAGCAGACATTTATTTAAAATAGTACAGTGCAAGATTGTTTCCGACCATGGCATCGCTTTTACAGCTGAAGACTTTCAGCACTTTGTCAGAATCAACGGCATCCAACAACTATGCATGACCCCTTACCATCCTGCTTCCAATGGTTTAGCAGAAAGGCCAGTGCAAACTTTCAAAGCATTGATGTGGAAATAGTCCAACGGATCATTGTCCCTGTGATTGATCAATTTCCTACTCTCCTATAATACCATCCCCCAGTGTGGTACTACAGGGGTGATGCCACCTGAATCCCATAACATAAGAACATAAGAAATAGGAGCAGGAGTAGGCCATCTGGCCCTTCGAGCCTGCCCCGCCATTCAATAAGATCATGGCTGATCTGTCATGGCTCAGTTCCACATTCCCGCCCTCTCCCCATAACCCTTAATCCCCTCTCTTATCAGAAACCCATCAACCCGCATCTTAAAAATATGTAGCGAGGAAGCCTCCACCAATTCAACGGGCAGAGAATTCCAGAGATTCACCACCCTTTGAGTGAAGAAGTTCTTCCTCAACTCCGTTCTAAACCGCCCCCCCTTTATCTTGAGGCTGTGCCCACTAGTCCTACTGTCTTTTCTGAGCGGGAAGAGTCTTTCCACCTCTATCCTATCCATCCCATTCATCATCTTATACGTCTCAATGAGATCTCCCCTCATTCTTCTAAACTCTAACGAGTACAAGCCTAGTTTATTCAGCCTCTCCTCATAGCTCAACCCCCTCAACTCCGGTAACAGCCTAGTAAACCTCCTCTGCACTCCCTCCAAGGCTAAAATATCCTTGCGTAAGTACGGCGCCCAAAACTGCACACAGTACTCCAGCTGCGGCCTCACCAATGCCCTATATAGCCGCAGCAAGACCTCCCTACTTTTATATTCAATCCCCCTCGATGCCTGAGAACCCGCCTGGTCTTTGTTTTCCCAAATCTGATGTGGAGGGTAAAGATTAAGCAAGCCTCACTGAAGGCCTGCCATGATTCTGTTGGGGGAGGTACGTCATTTAGGCTGAATGATTTTGTCTTTGACTGGAGCTTTGGGATGGTGGGGTTGGGGGGGAGAGAGGGAGATGGGGGATGGGGTGGTGGTTAGCATGGAGCCAGCTTGGGTACCAGGGAAAATCATTTGAAGGACTGGTCCAGTAACGTATATTATCGACCTGCCAGGCTGCAAAGCGCAGAAACACTGTCACATCAGAAGGTGAGAAGCTACAGACCTCACTGCCAGTCGTCAGGGCTCTGCAATAAAGCCCAGTGTGTCAGCAGCTGAGTCAGCGCTAGCAGGACATGTGTCCTCCAGAAAGAATCCCAAGAGTCAGCAGAAGCAGAGGAAGAGAGCACTGGTCCTAATTCAATATGAGAATCCCTTGACCCACCTACCACATTTGAAGACTAGGTTATCTCTGCTCAGAGAACTCAGGTGCAGAGTTGCACTGCTCTGCAAAAGTTCAGAAGACCCCCAGATCGGCTGGCTTTGTGCATCTTGCCAACTGGCCCCTCTTGAAAATTTTATTTTGATTGTTTTATCTGTACGTAAGAGTTTTTTTTCATACTATGGTAAAAGAATTTAAGGAGGGGTGGAGCACGGCTCCTTTAAGCGGCAGGTGCTCATAGATCATGGAACCCTCATCAGGCCTATCAAGTATTAGGGCATGGGTCCTGATAGGAGGGAACTTTTAATGTGAGACCAGGAATGAGTGGAACCAGACCTGTACCTGCATTAACCTTGTTTGTGTATAATATTATCTTCCCTTTAATAAATCCCTGTTTGATTCAAGGCTTCCTCATCATAATATGATTCACTACAACAGCAAGCATTCAGGTTTTCTTCTGGCTTTGCCACATGAGACAACAGAGTCTGCCCCTGTTGCAGAAACAGCACAATAAGATGGGAGGAAGCATTTGTTCCAGTGCAAAACTCACTGCAAAGGTGCCTTCTAAACCCTAACACCATGGACTGTCCTTGGATCCCCAAGCTCTATTCTAGCAGACTGAAGGCAGGTGCGTAAGTTGAAAGATCCTTCTGAGTTGTTTGAGACAGTTGTAATCATTTAGTTCATGGCTCTGATTAGAATGATCTTGGACATCCAGTATACAGCTGTCTGAGAGGCTGTCTGAGGGAACTATTCTTAAACATGCCTCGATTTTCAGCTGCAAGATCCAGCTAGAAGGCTGGACCACACTTAGCATTTCCTTGCGTGATGCAAAAATTCTAGGATAGAAAAAATGCAATGTGTTCAGTGAGAAATATTTATCTCTAATTAATTCTCTTACTTTCAGAAAAGTTGTAGTAACTTATTCTGGATTGTAGGAAACATAATCTTTTAAGTGTATTTTTTTGGAATTAAAAGACAGAATTAGCAAATAAAACATTATTGCAACATAGAGTTGCAATAGAATTATATTGAGAAAGTTATTAGCATAGATGATGTGGAATTTACATGGGTTGATTTAAGCACAAGGTGCAAAAAACATTTGTGGGGTGGTTTACAAATCACTAAACTGTCGTAATGTTGGGAAAAGCATTAGATAGGAAATTAGAGATGCATGTGTTACAGGAACATCTGTAATTATAGGTGACTTTAACCTGCATAGAGATTGGGAGTGTCACAGTACAATAAAGGAAGAATTTCTGGAATATATACAGGATGATTTTCTGGAGTAATACGTTGAGGAACCAATAAAGGGACAGGCCAGGTATTGTGCAATGAGAGGATTAGTTGGCAATCTAATTGTGAAAGAACCCTTGGGGACGAGTGACCATGATATGGTAGAATTCTTTATCAAGGTGGATAGTAAAGTGGTAGATTCTGTGACCAGGGTCCTGAATTTCAATAAAGGTGACTACGATGGTCTAAGACATGAATTGACCATGATGGCATTGGAAACATTACTGAGAGGAAAGACAGTGGACAGGCAATGATTGGCATTTAAGAAACAAATAGGTGAACTCCAGAAGTTGTTTATTCCTGTTTGGCAGAAGAGTGGTAAGGGAAATGTGGCCAAACTATTGGCTTAAAAGGGAAATTAGAGATGATATCAGATTCAAGGGAGAAATATACAATTGGCAAGAAAAAGCAATAGGCCTACGAATTAGGAGCAATTTAACATTCAGCAAAGGAGGACCAAGGGATTGATTAAAAAGGGGAAAATGGAATATGAAAGTAAGCTTGCGGGCAACATAAAAACTGGCTGTAAAAGTTTCTATAGGTATATAAAGAGAAAAAGATTGACAAAAATGACTGTAGATCCCTTCCTGCCAGAAACAGAGAATTCATAATGGGGAATAAGGAGATGGCTGAGGAATTAAATTTCTATTTTACTTCAGTCTTCACAAAGAAAGATATGAATAATGCACCAGACATTCTGAGAGAAACTGAGCAGCTGAAGGGAATCAACATTAGTAGAGAAATGGTTTTGGAAAATTGATAGGATTGAAGATGGATGTACCTCCAGGGCCTGATAATCTTCATCCCAGAGTGCTTAAGGAACTGGCCCTGGAAATAGTAGATCAGTTGATAGTTATTTTTCAAAATTCTTTGGACTCTGGACTGATTCCTACAGATTGGAGGGTAGCTAATGTAAACCCACTATTCAAAAGGGAAGTGGAGAAAAAACAGGGAAATGTAGACCTGTGACCACTGGGGGAAGTTGCTAGAGTCCATTATCAAGGATTTCAAAACTCAGCATTTGGAAAGCAGTAGGACAATCAGACCAAGTCAGCAAGGATTTACAAAGGGGAAGTCATGCTTAATGAACCTACTAGAATTCTTTGAGGATATAATCAGTAGAGTTGACCAAAGAGAATCAGTGAATGTGGTTTATTTAAATTTTCAAAAAGCTTTTGACAAAGTCTCACATAGCAGATTACTATGTAAAGTTAAAACACATTGCAGGTAAGGTCTTTAAATGGATAGAAAGTTGGTTAGCAGATTGACAGCAAAAAGTTAGCATAAGTGGGCCTCTTTTTCCAATTGGCAGGCAGTGACGAGTGGGGTGCTACAGAGATCTATGCTAGGATCCCAATTGATTATATTATAGATTAATGATGGGGAATACGGGAGAATTTCACAGTAACTTCATTGCAGTGTTAATGTAAGCCTTACTTGTGACTCATAAATAAATTTTACTTTATGATTTGGAAGAAGGAACTAAATGTATTATATCCAAATTTGCAGATGATACAAAGTTGGATGGAGGATGAGTTGTGAGGAGGATGCAGAGATGCTTCTGCATAACTTGGACAGGTTGAGTGTGTGGGCATATGCATGGCAGATGCAGTATAATGTGGATAAATATAAGGTTACCCACTTTGATAGTAATAATAGAAAGACAGATTATTACTTAAATGCGTGTGAATTGAGAGAGGTGGATACTGAGCGAGACCTTGATGTCTTTGTGCATCAGTCATTGAAAGTAAGCACGCAGGTACAGAAAGCAGTAAAAGAAGGGAAATGGTATGTTGGCCTTCATAACGAGGGGATTTGAGTATATGAATGTTTTACTGCAATTGTATGGGGTGTTAGTGAGGTCAGATCTGAGGAAGGATGTCCTTATCTGAGGAAGGATGTTCCTTGACATAGAGAGCATACAGCAAATATTTACCAGGCTGATTCCTGCGATAGCAGGTCTATCATATGATAAAAGACTAAATTGGTTAAGATTATATTCATTGGAGTTTAGAAGAGTGAAAGGGGATTTCACAGAAACTTGTAAAATTCTAATAGGGTTAGACAGCATAGACTCAGAAAGAAATGTCCCTGATGGTAGGGAGACCAGAATTAGAGGTCATAGTTTGAAGATATGGGGTAAAACTTTTAGAAATGAGGTAAGGAGAAATTTCTTCACCCAGTGGTGACTGTGTGGAATTCACTATGACCGAAAATAGCTGAGGCCAAAACATCATCTGATTTCAAGAAGAAATTAGGTACAGCTCTTGGGGCTGAAGGGATCAAGGGATATGGGCAGGGGGGGAGAGGGGGTTGGGGGGATGGGGAGAGAGAGGAGGTCAGGATGTTAAATTGGATAATCAGCCTTGAAGAGCTGAATGGCCTGCTCCTGCTTCTTTGCTTCTAATGTCACTATACAGCAATGAGTTCAACACTCAGTTTTGTTTACTGGTTGATGATCCCTTTCTATCAATGCATTTTCTCACCTAAAATTTGTGTGCCAAATGCTTGGTTTTGTAGAGCATAGTGTTGCATGCAAGCACAGAACTGAGGCACTGGGGATGGAGTGTGATGAGGCAACTTGGGAATTTGATGTGGATGGAATACCTCTGCTATTTTTTATCACAAGTTATAATTTAATTTAACAGTCAGACTCTGACATAGAACATTAAAACTACAGATGAGTTGAAATGCCTAGTTTATCCAAAACTGCTGGGCAGTTGCAGTTATCTCAAAATCAATTGACAATGGTTTTCTGAAGTGTTAATTGTTGTAGCAGAAAGCTGATTTAGCATTTTCAACTTGAGTGTGAGTCATCACAACTCTATAAAAATTGACAGATTTTGAGATTGCACAGATTAGAGAGAACAAGGTCAAAGTGAAAATTAAACACATGTACTCCTTTAGCTGCCATTATTCAGCATCCAGCGGCTGGTGACCTATCAAAGGCATTAATTAGGTAAGAAGGTAAGTGATTTTAAGATGTAAGATGACTTGCGATTCCATCCTTCTAAACAAGGGTAGTTTTGTAAAATGTAAAAATAACATTGGCGCTGCACAAGTGCCAGGCAATGACCATCACCAGTAACAGGATCTAACCACTGCCCCTTGACATTCAATGACATCACCATCATTGTATCCCTCACTGTCAACAATCTTGGGGTTACCATTGACCAAAAACTCAACTGGACTCATCACATAAATACAGTGGATACAAGAGCAATTCAGAGGCTAAGAATACTGCAGTGAGCATCTCATCTTCTGACTCCCCAAAATCTGTCCACCACCGACAAAGCACAAGTCAGGAATGTGATAGAATACTCCCCACTTACCTAGATGGGTGCAGCTGCAACAACACTCAAGAAACTTGGCACCATCCAGGACAAAGCAGTCCACTTGATTGGCACCACATTCACAAACGTTCATTCTGTCCACCATTGACGTTCTGCAGCAGCAGTGCGTACTATCTACAAGGTACACTGCAGCAATTCACCAAAGATCCTTACACCGTACTTTCTAAACCCACAACCACTTCCATCTAGAAGTACAAGGACAGAAGATACAATGGGAACACCACCACCTGCAAATTCCCCTCCAACCAAGTCGCCATTTTGACTTGGAAATGTATCACCGCTCCTTTGCAATCACTGGGCCAAAATCCTGGAATTCCCTCCCTAATGGCATTGTGGTTCAACCCACAGTATGTGGACTGCAGTGTTTCAAAAAGGTTTCATAACCACCATCTTCTCAAGGGCAACTAGGCATGGGTAATAAATTCAGGCCAGCCAGCGACGTCCATGTCCCCCCACAAATGAATAGTAAAAAAAACTGTGCACCAACAGATAAAGCCAGAGTGGGGAAAAATGTTTTTAAACTAATAGAGGGGATCAAGAATTCAGGTGAATGCCAATTTGGACATCCAAAGATAAAAGCTGAGGCAATAGAAAAATATGTCAATATTGAGAAGACCAAGTTGAATTGGACAAGAAAGGACAGAGATTTAATGGTCTGAGTGCATCAGCAAGTCAGATTCAGGCAGGGAATAATGGTTAAAAAAAAAAGTTAATGTCACTTTATCTGAATACACAAAACATCCACAAAAAGATAGATGTACTAGTGGCAGAAATAGAGTAAATAGTTTAGATCTAAACACTGTTACAGGTACATCGTTACAAGATGACCAATGTTGGAGGATAAATATTGCACAGTACACAACCCTGTAAAAGGAATGGAAAAGGAGATTGGGTAGCCCTGTTAATAAAAAAATGACATAAGGACATTAGTGAGAAAGGATCTTGGCGCAGAAAATTGGGAAGTAGAATCAGCATAAGTGAAAATTAGATACAGCAAGGACAGACAATGCTGGTGGGAGTAGTTTATTAGCCTCCTAACAATATTCATATGATCAGGTAGAGTACCGAACAAGAATGTATTGGTGTATGTAACAAAGACAGTTTAATAATCGTAAAGGACATAAATCATAGAAATCCTGTAGTGCAGAAGGAGGCCATTAGGCCCATCAAGTCTGCACCAACAACAATCCCATCCCAGGCACTATCCCCCACAACTCCACAGTTTTACCCCGCTAATCCCTCTCATCTACACATCCCAGGACACTATGGAAATTTAGTGTGGTCAATCAACCTAAGCCGCACATCGTTGAACGGAAGGAAGAACTGGAGCATCCAGAGAAAATCCATACAGACACGAGGACAACGTGCAAACTCCACACAGATAGTGACCCAAGCCATGAACAAAACCCAGGTCCCTGGCGCTGTGAGGTGGCAGAGCTAACCTATGTGTCACCATGCCACACATATGTCCATATAGATTGGACAAATCAAATTCACAGCCAGAAGATGAGCTTACAATGTTCTTGTGACAGTTTCTTAGAGCACCATGTTGGGGAACCAACCAGGGATTAGAGAACCAATTATTTTGAATCTAGTATTGAACAATGGGGCGAAGTTAATTTGTAATGCCAGTAAAATGTTCACCGGGAAATAGTGATCATGAAACAATTCAATATGACATTAAGTTTAAAATCACACACTCCAATCACAAACATGAATTTTAAACTTAAACAAAGCCAATTACATGGGTATGAAGGTGAATCGGTTCAAGTTGATTAAGTAAATAAACTAAAATGTGTAGTGAAACAATTCACAATGTTTACCAAAAATACATTCCATTGAAAACAAAAGATCAATGAGAAAGATGCATCTGTTCACTAAGGAGGTTAAGGATAGTATTAGTTTAAAGGAAGAAGCGTATAATCTTGCAAAAAACAATAGGAAGCTGAGGGATTAAGAGAATTTTAGAAAGCAGCAAAGGGTCACCAAAACTTGATAAAATGAGAATGAAGAATGTGTGTAAAGAAGCCAAGAATATTGAAAACAGACTTTAAGAGATTTGCAGGAGTTTAAAAAGGATGAGAATACCTAAAATAAACACTGATCTCTTGGAAGCACATACTGGAGAAATTATCGCAGAGAATGTAGAAATGGCAGAGACATTGAACAAACATTTTGTATTTGTCTTCACAATGGAAGACATAAATGACACACCAGAAATAGAGGATAACCTAGGGGCTAAAAGGAGTGAGTAAATTAAGGTAATTAATATCAATCGTAGAAAAAGTACAGAAGAAATTAAAGGGACCTAAATTCTACAAATCCCTGGGAGCTGATGTTTTACATTCTAGGGTTGCACATGAGATAGCTGTAGAGATAATGGGTCTGGTAGCTATTTTTTTTTAATTCCTGGGATTCTACAATAGTTCCAGCAAATATAACAATGTTATTCAAAAGGAGAGAGAAAAGACAGAACAACAGGCCAGTTAATCTGACATCTGTCATCAGGAAAGTGCTTGACTCTATTATTAAGGAAATCTTAACAACGTACTTTAGATAACACAGTAAGATTAGAACAAATAAACATGACTTTACGAAAGGGAAATGCTATTTGACAGATTTATTAGAGTTTTTTGAGGATGTAACTATAGATAAAGACAGACCACATTGTTCAATTGGACCAGCAGCTGAATGCATTGTGGAGGCAGAGAATATGATAGACACTAGTTACAGAGATGTTGTCACAGCACAGGTTCAGTCACATAGATGGGTGACTACCAGGAGAAGCAGGCAGGTAGTGCAGGAGTCTCCTGTGGCTATTCCCCTTTCAAATAGGTATACCATTTTGGATACTGTTGAAGAGGAAGAGATTCTCAGGGAAAAATATTAGCAGCAGCCAGGCCTATGGTACTACAGCCGATTCTGCTGTAGTAGCATAGCGAGCGAGCAGTAGTAATTGGGGTCTCACGAGTTAGAGGCACAAACATTTCTGTGGCCACGATCAAAACTCCAGGATGGTGTATTTCCTCCCTGACGCCAGAGTGAAGGACATCTCTGAGTAGTTGTAGGATATTCTTAAGGAGGTGGGTGAGCAACCAGAGGTCACTGTACACATTGGTACCAATGACATAGGGAGGAAAAGGGATGAGGTCCTGAGGTGTGAATGCAGAGAGTTAGGCAGAAGGCTTAAGCGCAGGATCACAAGGGTGGTAATTTCTGGATTATTGCCAGTGCCACATGCTAGTGAGATTAGGAATAGGAAAATTAAGCAGACAAATGCCTAGCTTGAGAGCTGGTGCAGGGGACAAGGATTTATATCTGTGGATCATTGGGATCTCTTATGGGGCAGAGGTGACCTGTTTAAAAGGGACAGGTTACATCTGAACTGGAGAGGGGCCAATATTTTGATGGGGAGATTTGTTAGAGCAATTCAGGAGGGTTTAAACTAGGTTGGCAAGGGGGTGGGACCCAAGGCAGTAGGGAGACAATAGAGAAGGTTGAGGACCGTACGTAAGTTAAAGAGAGCACATTAAATAGTAAAGGCAGTGTCAGTAATCCTAGTACTAGACGGGTCAGGCAAAAGCAGGGCAAAGAGCAAGAGAAGTCCAGATTAAGCTGCATTTATTTCAATGAAAGTGACCTGATAGGAAGGCAAATGAACTCAGGGAGTGGACGGGTACATAGAACTGGAATATTATAGCTATTACTGAAAAATGGCTAAGGTGAGGTGAGAGTGACAGCCCTTGACATCAAGGCTGCATTTGACCAAGTGTGTCATCAAGAAGCCCTAGCAAAACTGGAATCAATGGGTATCAGTGGGCAAATATTCCACTGGTTGGAGTCATACCTGGTATATAGGAAGGTGGTTATGGTTGTGGAGGGTCAATTATCTCAACTCCAGGGCAACTCTGCAGGAGTCTCTCAGGATAGTATCCTAGGCCCAATAAGAACATAAGAACATAAGAAATAGGAGCGGGAGTAGGCCATCTAGCCCTTCGAGCCTGCCCCACCATTCAATAAGATCATGGCTGATCTGAAGTGGCTCAGTTCCACTTTCCCGCTTTCTCCCCATAACCCTTAATTCCCTTGCCTACCAAAAACATCTACCCGTGTCTTAAATATATTTAGCGAGGTAGCTTCCACCACTTCAACGGGCAGAGAATTCCAGAGATTCACCACCCTTTGAGTGAAGAAGTTGCTCCTCAACTCCGTTCTAAACAGCCCCCCCTTATCTTGAGGCTGTGCCCTCTAGTCTTGCTATCCTTTCTGAGTGGAAAGAATCTCTCTACCTCTACCCTATCCATCCCCTTCATTATCTTATACATCTCTATAAGATCCCCCCTCATCCTTCTAAACTCCAACAAGTACAGACCCAGTCTATTCAGCCTCTCTTCATAGTCCAAGCCCCTCATCTCCGGTATCAGCCTAGTGAACCTCCTCTGCACTCCCTCCAAGGCCAAAATATCCTTGCATAAGTGCGGCGACCAAAACTGCACACAGTACTCCAGCTGCGGCCTCACCAGTGCCATGTACAGTTGCAATCATCTTCAGTTGCTTCATCAATGCCCTTTCCTCCATCATAAAGTCAGAAGTGAGGGTTTTCGCTGATGATTCCACAACGTTCAGCACCATTCACAACTCCTCAGATACTGAAGCTGTCCATGTTCAAATGCAAAAAGATCTGGCCAATATCCAGGCTTGGGCTGACAAGCGGCAAGTAGCATTCAGGCCACACAAGTGCCAGGCAATGACCATCACCAATAAGAGGCACTCTAACCAGTGCTCCTTGACATTCAATGGTGCAACCATCATTGAATCCCTTACTGTCAACATCCTTGGGGTTACCATTGACCAGAAACTTAACTGGACTCATCAAATAAACACAATGGCTACAAGAGCAGGCAGAGGTTAGGAATACTGAGGCAAGTAACTCCCAAAGCCTAGCCACCATCTACAAGGTACAAGTCAGGAGTGTGTTGGAATACTCCCCAATTGCCTGGATGGGTGCAGCTCCAACAATACTCAAGAAGCTTGACACCATTCAGGACAAAACATTAAGGCAATTACATGGGTAAGATGGTTATGGAGTGATATAGGCCAAACACAGGCAATTGAGAATAGCTTAGTGGTGAAAACTGGGCAGTATGGGCAATTTAGACCAAAGGGTCTACTTCCATGCTGTAAACTCTATAACTCTATGATTTTATAAGGTGGAACCATTTGGAATTCCATAAGGCATTTGATAAGATACTATGCAAAATGCTAATATATAAGAAAAGATCTTATGGAGTATTGGGCTAATGTATAAGCATGAATTAAAGATTGGTTAATGGACAGGAAGCAGAGAATAGACATGAATGAGGGGCTGGGGGCAAATATCAGCTCCAACTGGGATCAATACTAGCTCCGATCAGTGTGGGTGGGGAAGCTCTGTCAGGGGTGGTGGGGTTGGAGGGGTGGGGCAGTCAATGGTCAGAGGGAGCCCCTGAGACTTTCATGGTAGATTGGGGGAAAATCATTGTTTGGTCTGACCAGGGCGGATGGCAAGCATGGGCTCAAGATTGCCCCCATTGTTCACGTTTTGAGCCATTATGACTGTAAGAGCAAAAAATGCTCATGTTAGCCATGATCAGATTGAACGGCAGAGCAGGTTCAGTGGTCTGTATGATCTTGTCTTACTCCTATTTTTATGCTACAATGTTCTTTAAGTTGCACCGCACGACAAAAAAAATTAGTCTTTTGGAAAATTGGGAGACAAAGTGGCATAGTGGTTAGCACTGCTGCCTCACAGCACCAAGGACATAGAACATAGAACATTACAGCACAGTACAGGCCCTTCGGCCCGCAATGTTGTGCCGAGCTATGTCCAATGCCAAGATCAAGCTATCCCTTCCCTATAATTCTGGAGTGCTCCATGTGCCTATCCAATAACCATTTGGAAGTTCCTAAAGTATCTGACGGGGTTCAATTCTGGCCTTGGGTGATGGTCTGTGTGGGTTTCCTCTGGGTACTCTGGTTTCCTCCCACAGTCAAAAGATGTGCTGGTTAGGTGCATTGGCCATGCTAAATTCTCCCTCAGTGTGTCCAAACAAGTGCTAGAGTGTGGCGACTAGGGGATTTCACAGTAACATCATTGCAGTGTTAATGTAAGCCTACTTGTGACACTAATAAATAAACATTAAACTTTCTTGGACAACAACAAGATTGAATATGAGGGAGACAAAGATTTGGTAACTGATGCAAGAGAATTCCTTCATTTTTGTAACATCAGATTATTTGAAGGTGATATTCTAAGTGTTCTTGACAGTTTTAGTTTAATACTTTCAGAGGCTGTGGGCGTCGCTAGCTCGGCCAACACTGAGAAGGTGTTTCACCTCCTTTTTGAAGCTGAGGTCACTGTTTAGCATGAACAAGTATCATTTGTAACTGAGCAAGCACAGAATGACAAAGACTCAGAAATGGACCTGCCTTGATATTAGTTATTTATCTTGTTGGATGTTTGTGGATTCATGTTGTATTGAATTAATTTTAGCATGAATGTAGCAGCTGGTGGTTGCTGGACAAACGGTCCTCCTGATTAATCAATGGGAACTGCTATAGGATGAGACAGTGACATGGCATTGCTGAACAGAAACCTTCAATTCCACTAGCCTGAGCAGCAAAAGGTATTGCTGACAACAATTATCAAATTGGCTAAAGAGAGTAAGGGAGATATTGAGCAGAGAGAAGTGAGAGTGAAACAGTCTAGAGAACACAGAACAGAAAAAGAGAATAATTTGTTCAAATAGAGAGAGGGGAAGTGGGAGGCATTGTGGCACAATAGTTAGCACTGCTGATCCATAGCACCAGGGACCTGGGTTTGATTCCCAATTTGGGTCATTGTCTGTGGAGAGTTGCACGTTCTCCCATGTTTGTGTGGGTTTCCTCTGGGTGCTCCGGTTTCCCCCCACAGTCCGAAAGACGTGCTGATTAGGTGCATTGGCTATTCTAGGTTCTCCCTCAGTGTACCCGAACAGGTGCCGGAGTGTGGAAACCAGGGGATTTTCACAACAACTTCATTGCATTGTTCATGTAAGCCAACTGGTGAGACTAATAAATAAACTTTAAATAAGAGTTACATTACATTGGATGGGAGGGTATTGAGAAGGAGGGGCATCCCAGTTATGTCCAGTTCCATGATCTCCAAATTTTCCAAACTTCTCCCCAGTCCAGTTGAAATCAAGAACTCATTCTCTAGGGTTTTCTTAGAGTTCCAGAGCTGAAACTCCAAGACCTCTCTTCAGTGCTCATAAACCCTTAAAAATATTCCTCTCAATGCAAATTCGAGATATGAATATTCATAGAAGCACTGAGCCTTGGCCACCAGTTCTCCCGGATTCTCCAATTCCCTTAAGGCAGACCCCAGGGTCCTTCCCAGTGACCATGTCTGTAGTAAGTGCAGGATGCTGGAGGAGCTCCAGCTCAAGGTGGATGAGCTGGCCTCTGAGCTACAGACACTGAGGCTCATCAGGGGGAGAGAGGGTGCCCCTAGACTGGCTAAATCTAAGGGTCAGGGACAAAAGGGGGCTGCTGGGAGGAGGAAGGGGGGTGAGGAGCGGAGGCCTCAGCCTCTTAATCTGCATAACAGGTTTGAGGTTCTTGCTTCCAGTCTGGAAGAGGACGAGGCAGGTGAGGTTGGTGAGCAAACTGCACACGGTACAGTGATGCAGCAGGACATAGGCAAAGAGAAGGGGAAAAGGAACGTAGTAGTGATTGGGGATAGTGGGGTGAAGGGTATTGACACTGTCCTTTGTCACAATGACAAAGTGCACAGAAGGGTGTGTTGTCTGCCTGGTGCTCGGGTACAGGATGTCACAGCTGGGCTGCAGAGGAACCTGGAGTGGGAGGGTGAGAACCCGGTCGTTGTAGTACATGTGGGTGCCGGCGACGTAGGCAAAGTGCGGACTGAGGATCTGGGGAGGGAGTATGAAAAGCTGGGAATGGAATTAAAAAGTAGAACCGACAAGGTGGTCGTCTCTGGGCTACTGACTGAACTGAGTGCAGACGGGCGTAGGGTTGACAGGATAAAGGAAGTGAATGGGTGGCTCAGGGATTGGTGTGGGAGGAATGGGTTCGAATTTATGGGGCATTGGCACCAGTATTGGGGTAGGTGGGACTTGTTCGGGCGGGATGGGGTGGGTCTGAACCGTGCTGGGACCAGAGTGTTGGCGAATCGAGTAAAGAGGACTGTAGACAGGGCTTTAAACTAATTAGGGGGGGGGAGGGTGCGAGGGTAGGTGACGCTACGAGGTCTAAAGTTAAGGATAGGGTACAGGTAAGGGAAGAGGCCGAGGATGTCCCAATTGGTGGCGTTACGGCAAATAGGGTCCAGGTGAAGGCTGGGATGAAAGCGCTTTATCTGAATGCACGAAGCATTCGGAATAAAGTGGATGAGCTGGTGGCGCAGATCGACACAAATGGATACATAAGAACATAAGAAATAGGAGCAGGAGTAGGCCATCTAGCCCTTCGAGCCTGCCCCGCCATTCAATAAGATCATGGCTGATCTGTCGTGGCTCAGTTCCACTTTCCCGCCCTCTCCCCATAACCCTTAATCCCCTCTTTTATCAAGAACCCATCAACCCGCTTCTTAAAAATATTTAGCGAGGCAGCCTCCACCACTTCAACGGGCAGAGAATTCCAGAGATTCACCACCCTTTGAGTGAAGAAGTTCCTCCTCAACTCCGTTCTAAACCGCCTCCCCTTTATCTTGAGGCTGTGCCCCCTAGTCCTACTGTCTTTTTTGAGCGGGAAGAGTCTCTCCACCTCTATCCTATCCATCCCATTCATCATCTTATACGTCTCAATGAGATCTCCCCTCATTCTTCTAAACTCTAACGAGTACAAGCCTAGTTTATTCAGCCTCTCCTCATAGCTCAACCCCCTCAACTCCGGTATCAGCCTAGTAAACCTCCTCTGCACTCCCTCCAGGGCCAAAATATCCTTGCGCAGGTGCGGCGCCCAAAACTGCACACAGTACTCCAGCTGCGGCCTCACCAATGCCCTATACAGCTGCAGCAAGACCTCCCTACTTTTATATTCAATCCCCCTCGCTATGAAGGCCAGCATCCCATTCGCCTTCCTGACCACCTGCTGCACCTGCAAGCTGGGTTTTTGCGACTCATGCACAAGGACCCCGAGGTCCCTCTGCACCGTCGCCTGCTGCAGTTTTTCGCCACGTAAGTAATAGTCCTTCCTACCATTCTTCCTACCAAAGTGGACCACCTCACACTTGCCAACATTAAATTCCATTTGCCATTTCCTGGCCCATTCGCCCAGCCTATCTAGATCCTTCTGCAGACTCTCCACACCCTCCGCACAATTTGCCTTTCCCCCAATCTTGGTGTCATCAGCAAATTTCGACACCCTGCACTCGGTTCCCTCCTCCAGATCATCTATATAAATGGTAAATAGCTGAGGCCCCAGCACTGACCCCTGGGGCACCCCACTAGTCACCAACCGCCAATCCGAATAGCACCCATTGACCCCCACTCTCTGCCTCCTATTTGACAACCAATCCTCTATCCACGCTAACACCCTACCCCCAACTCCATGTCCCCTGACCTTCTGCAATAACCTCTTGTGAGGTACCTTGTCAAACGCCTTCTGAAAATCCAGAAAGACCACATCCACCGGCTCTCCTCTATCCACTGCCCTAGACACATCCTCATAGAACTCCAGTAAATTTGTCAGACACGACTTCCCTTTAATGAAACCGTGTTGCGTCTGCCCTATCAAGCAATTCCCTTCAAGATGCCTCGCAATTTCCTCCTTAATGACGGATTCCAACATTTTACCTACCACAGACGTTAAACTAACCGGCCTATAATTCCCCGCCTTTTGCCTGGCACCCTTCTTAAACAACGGCGTAACATTAGCCGTTTTCCAATCTTCCGGCACTTCCCCGGAATCCAGCGACGTCTGGAAAATAACCACCAAGGCATCCACTATAACCTCCGCCATTTCTTTCAGAACCCTCGGATGCATTCCATCCGGTCCTGGGGACTTGTCCACAATCAGCCCCTCCAGTCTGTCGAGCACCACCTCTCTAGTAACAGTAATGTCATTAAGACCCTCCAGTCCTACCACCTTTCCATCGCTAACACCCGGCAAATTATTCACATCCTCCTCCGTGAAGACAGAAACAAAAAAGTTATTCAATACCTTAGCCATATCCCCATCCCCTACCACTAGCTCCCCTTTCTCATCCTCTAAAGGACCAACGTTCACCCTAGCCAGCCTCTTCCTTTTTATATATTTATAAAAACTCTTGCTATCCTTTTTTATATTAAGCGCTAGCCCAGCTTCATAGCTTCTCCTACCCTCCTTTATCAACTTCTTTGTCAATCTTTGTTGACATTTAAACCTTTCCCAATCCTCTTCTCGCCCACTGCTCTTAGCTACTCTAAATTCCTCCGCTTTTAATTTAACACTTTCCTTCACCTCCTTCGTTATCCACGGCTTATTACCTCTCCTCCTACTGTCCTTTTTGACCATCGGAATAAATTTCTGCTGAGCACCAAGAAAGATCTCCTTAAAGATCCTCCACTGCTCCTCAGCAGACCTACCTTCCAACGCGCTCCCCCAGTCCACATTCGCCAATTCTTCTCTCATCCTACCATACTCCCCTCTATTCAAACAAAGGACGCGTGTCCGGGAACCCCATTACAGAGACGTGGCTGCAAGGTGACAGGGACTGGGAGATGAATGTACAGGGCTATCAAGTGTTTAGGAAGGATAGGCAGGAGGAAAGAGGGGGTGGCGTAGCTCTGCTGATTAAGGATAGTATCAAGGTGGTAGCAAGGGATGATATCGGAGCCAAAGAGCAGAAAGTGGAATCGTTGTGGGTGGAGATTAGGAACAGCAAAGGGAGGAAGACGCTGGTGGGTGTCGTCTATAGGCCCCCAAATAATGATCTGGAGGTGGGGCGGGCTGTTAACGCGCAAATAAGTGCGACGTGCAGGAATGGGACGGCAGTAGTTATGGGAGATTTCAATCTGCATATTGATTGGTCGACCCATGTTGGACGAGGTGGGCTCGAGGAGGAGTTCTTGGAATGCTGCCGGGATAATTTCCTTGAACAGTGTGTGTTGGAGCCGACGAGGGAGCGAGCTATCTTGGATCTGGTGCTATGTAATGAGGCGGGTAGAATTAGGGACCTTGTGGTGAAGGATCCTCTTGGAGAGAGTGATCATTGTATGGTGGAGTTTCTGTTGCAGATGGAGGAGGAGAAAGTGGGTTCCCGGACGCGCGTCCTTTGTTTGAATAGAGGGGAGTACGGTAGGATGAGAGAAGAATTGGCGAATGTGGACTGGGGGAGCGCGTTGGAGGGAGGGTCTGCTGAGGAGCAGTGGAGGATCTTTAAGGAGATCTTTCTTGGTGCTCAGCAGAAATTTATTCCGATGGTCAAAAAGGACAGTAGGAGGAGAGGTAATAAGCCGTGGATAACGAAGGAGGTGAAGGAAAGTGTTAAATTAAAAGCGGAGGAATTTAGAGTAGCTAAGAGCAGTGGGCGAGAAGAGGATTGGGAAAGGTTTAAATGTCAACAAAGATTGACAAAGAAGTTGATAAAGGAGGGTAGGAGAAGCTATGAAGCTGGGCTAGCGCTTAATATAAAAAAGGATAGCAAGAGTTTTTATAAATATATAAAAAGGAAGAGGCTGGCTAGGGTGAACGTTGGTCCTTTAGAGGATGAGAAAGGGGAGCTAGTGGTAGGGGATGGGGATATGGCTAAGGTATTGAATAACTTTTTTGTTTCTGTCTTCACGGAGGAGGATGTGAATAATTTGCCGGGTGTTAGCGATGGAAAGGTGGTAGGACTGGAGGGTCTTAATGACATTACTGTTACTAGAGAGGTGGTGCTCGACAGACTGGAGGGGCTGATTGTGGACAAGTCCCCAGGACCGGATGGAATGCATCCGAGGGTTCTGAAAGAAATGGCGGAGGTTATAGTGGATGCCTTGGTGGTTATTTTCCAGACGTCGCTGGATTCCGGGGAAGTGCCGGAAGATTGGAAAACGGCTAATGTTACGCCGTTGTTTAAGAAGGGTGCCAGGCAAAAGGTGGGGAATTATAGGCCGGTTAGTTTAACGTCTGTGGTAGGTAAAATGTTAGAATCCGTCATTAAGGAGGAAATTGCGAGGCATCTTGAAGGGAATTGCTTGATAGGGCAGACGCAACACGGTTTCATTAAAGGGAAGTCGTGTCTGACAAATTTACTGGAGTTCTATGAGGATGTGTCTAGGGCAGTGGATGGAGGAGAGCCGGTGGATGTGGTCTTTCTGGATTTTCAGAAGGCGTTTGACAAGGTACCTCACAAGAGGTTATTGCAGAAGGTCAGGGGACATGGAGTTGGGGGTAGGGTGTTAGCGTGGATAGAGGATTGGTTGTCAAATAGGAGGCAGAGAGTGGGGGTCAATGGGTGCTATTCGGATTGGCGGTTGGTGACTAGTGGGGTGCCCCAGGGGTCGGTGCTGGGGCCTCAGCTATTTACCATTTATATAGATGATCTGGAGGAGGGAACCGAGTGCAGGGTGTCGAAATTTGCTGATGACACCAAGATTGGGGGAAAGGCAAATTGTGCGGAGGGTGTGGAGAGTCTGCAGAAGGATCTAGATAGGCTGGGCGAATGGGCCAGGAAATGGCAAATGGAATTTAATGTTGGCAAGTGTGAGGTGGTCCACTTTGGTAGGAAGAATGGTAGGAAGGACTATTACTTACGTGGCGAAAAACTGCAGCAGGCGACGGTGCAGAGGGACCTCGGGGTCCTTGTGCATGAGTCGCAAAAACCCAGCTTGCAGGTGCAGCAGGTGGTCAGGAAGGCTAATGGGATGCTGGCCTTCATAGCGAGGGGGATTGAATATAAAAGTAGGGAGGTCTTGCTGCAGCTGTATAGGGCATTGGTGAGGCCGCAGCTGGAGTACTGTGTGCAGTTTTGGGCGCCGCATCTGCGCAAGGATATTTTGGCCCTGGAGGGAGTGCAGAGGAGGTTTACTAGGCTGATACCGGAGTTGAGGGGATTGAGCTATGAGGAGAGGCTGAATAAACTAGGCTTGTACTCGTTAGAGTTTAGAAGAATGAGGGGAGATCTCATTGAGACGTATAAGATGATGAATGGGATGGATAGGATAGAGGTGGAGAGACTCTTCCCGCTCAAAAAAGACAGTAGGACTAGGGGGCACAGCCTCAAGATAAAGGGGAGGCGGTTTAGAACGGAGTTGAGGAGGAACTTCTTCACTCAAAGGGTGGTGAATCTCTGGAATTCTCTGCCCGTTGAAGTGGTGGAGGCTGCCTCGCTAAATATTTTTAAGAAGCGGGTTGATGGGTTCTTGATAAGAGAGGGGATTAAGGGTTATGGGGAGAGGGCGGGAAAGTGGAACTGAGCCACGACAGATCAGCCATGATCTTATTGAATGGCGGGGCAGGCTCGAAGGGCTAGATGGCCTACTCCTGCTCCTATTTCTTATGTTCTTATTATTGCCAAACCTTTATCCTCATCTTATTGCTCTTAGATCCAAAGAATGTCCAATGTTCATAAATCAGTTTCTTCTATATTAGTACATGGCATATACTTCCATTTGTATAAACCTTCAGGCACCCACTACCTCAGGAGATTTGCTATTCATATATGTCCATATGTTAAAACCAAGACTCATCATACAGTGCTATACTCCACCTCACACCAAATCCATGGTAATCTCCAGGGGTGGGATTCTCTGCCATTCATGCCGATGGGATTCTCTGGGCCTGCTACAATGAATGGAGATTTGGCTGAGCGCCAACTTCTCTGTCCTCACTTGCAAGGGTGGTGGAGCATAAACAGCCAGGGAATTCTGGCCCTTATTTCCCATTCTTCCACAATCTATTAGGTTTGTGCAATTTAATCATGAGCTTACTGATGTCCCCTCTCTTTCCTGAAATTCTTTTTAGCTCCAGTTGTGTCCTGCACTGTATAGCATGGTTCTTTATGTTCGTTTCTATACAGAAAATAAAGCTGTGAATGCAAAGTCAAAGAGGTAATTTTTACATTAGTATGAATCTTAAATATTTGCCTATCTCAAATAAGACAGCATTAACATTTAATCTTGAAAATAATCTTTCCTGGACAAAAATGACAACATTGTAGTTGTCAGCCTTTATTCAAACATTATCCTGAACAGCATGACAGGCTAAGATGGAAATAGTTAGATTCACAGCAGAATTAATTGGATCTCGGCATTTTAAATATTGAAAAGAATTCAGCTGTCAGCCTGTCCAAGTTATTTAAGATATAAATATGAAATAAATGAAAGAGACATATATTAATGATGAAGTTATGAAATTCTACTTTGTACATATTGATGACTATTCCCAAATGTACATCACTTGATTTTAAATACAGATTGCTTCATAATTTGTGGACTTTCCCCTCCCCCCTCAAACACAGCTTCAACAGGAAGGATGGAAAAAGATGGTGTTGGAATGAAACTTGCAGTGCACTTTTGAACTACATACGGCGCTGATACGATTGAAAATACTAGTGCAAATTATGCAGCATTTATGCATTAATGAAAAATCAAAATACCATAGAAGTTTTACAAAATGGTCCTTGTGTATTGAATTCTTTTAATTTGATCTTTTTCTTGGTAGATTTTGATGTCCAGTATAATGTTTATCAGTGATTCAGCTCCCAAGATTTCATTTCCATGACATATGTCATCTGAATGAAGTCATCCTCAATGTTAAATTATTTTCTTACTTTATATTGACTAATTAGAAGATAAGAGGAGATATAAATAGCTGCATCTATGTATAGAAGAAACAAAGCATTAGCAAACTGTAAAACAAAATATTTGCCCACTGAAGTCACAAATATAAAAACAAAAACTGACCTGCAACACATATGAAATATGTCCCTACTTGAAAATATTGATATCATTTTGCATTAAATCACTAAAAAATTATCAGTGATCATTTGACATCAAGGGCAGAGTTTTCTTGTTCCACTTCCATGGGAATTGTACAGGGCAGGACAGGATCATGCAAAGGTCCATTGGTCTAAGGTGCGATTTTTTTGGTCTTAGGGTGAGTGTGCCTGGAAAATCCCATCCCAAATGTTCTAACTTGGAATGATTTTGACAGCGAATCAGAGGCATTTAGTCATCTTTGACATCAAGTGCTAAAATGTGCTTGAAGGCATCAAGTACACTCAAAGCTATTCAGTGTGCTCAAAGCTGCCCAGTGTGCCAAAAGGTGTAGATAAAGATCAGCTTCATATGAGATAGGCCCATTCAAAAATTTGACGACAGCAGGGAAGAAGCTGTGCTTGAGTCAGTTTGTACGCATCCTCATACTTCTGTATCTTTTTCCTGATGGAAGAAGGTGGAAGAGAATACGTACGGGTGGGATCCTTGATTATGCTGGCTGCTTTTCTGAGGCAGCTGGAAGGATAGACTGTCAACAGGTGGGAGGCTGGTCTGAATGATGGACTGAGCTTCGTTCAGGAAACTTTATTGCTTATTGTGGCCTAGGACAGAGCAGAAGCCATATCAAACTGTGATACAACCAGAAAGAATGCTTTCTATGGATCATCTGTAAAAGTTGGTGAGAGTCAGAGCAGACATGCCAAATTTCCTCAGCCTCCTGAGAAAGTAGAAGCCTTCTTAACTATTGTGTTGACAGGGAGGAACCAGGACAGGTTGTTGATAATCTGGACATCTAGAAATTTGATGTTAAAGATCCCTTTTCATACAATTCCTCCCTTTGAGAGGCAACTCATATTTAATTATTTCTAAAGCGCAAGCTTATTTCCCAAATTTCTTGATCATCTCACGTATATAACATACCAAAGCTACTAGAATTATCTGATTATGATTGACGTGGTTTGGCACTCTCCACCTGCAGATCACTTCACTCAATGCTATTCTTTATTCTTTTGCATGAGTACTGCTAATTTCTAGGCTACTAGCACATAGCTACATACAATTAGAATGACGGATTATAAATGGACTTAAAAGATTCTCCTATATCATCTTGTGGATAATTTTTATTAAGTATTATTTAATCTTGGCCTTTGATTGTCCTGAACCAAAATTCCTTTAGCTTTAATTTTACTTTCTCTGACTATTACTCTCCTAATTGCCTTAAAGTCCGTTTCTCTGTAGAGTACGTCAGTGCCTTAGTTATTTAAAAATGCTTTTTTATTCTTCAGGCCTCATTAACCCTTTTATGTTGCACCAATTATCAGGTAATTGAGCAAGTCTGGTACCTGTTCTTCAATACATCTTCATCACTCCCACTTGCTAGTTACTTCATACATAACAAATCACTTTGAACACTCACACTAGTGTCCCAATTCCTCCTTTAACACTCCATTGGAATTTCGCATTCATAAGTCATCATTTTCCAATCTGTTGGATGAGGTCGTCAATGTTTTTTTCGTTTTCAGAACTTGAATCTCAACAATGGAGTCCACTTCATTACCTTCTGCAATATCTAAACCAGATACAGCATTGTAAAGCTCCCTTTCACTCATAGTGCTTGGTAGTAATCTCCCTGACCTTTCTCACAAATCCTCATTTTGCATTTGTTTAAGGTTTATCAGATCCATAGAGATTGTGCCCTGTATCCTGCCAATCAATTTCATCATTGGAGCTTTCACTGTCTTCGAAAGAATGCACCATTTAATAAGTCTTTGACTTTCAGGTAATATTCTCTGAAGATCAAAATCTGTCTCAAGATCTTTTCGTATCCTCTCCTGCATGTTACCAATATCTCAGGTGTTGGTTAGATTACCAAATTCAGTTCTTTTAAAAGTTCATAGGCAAAGGCATAAATATGTTGAAGAGAAAGTTGTCTACTTATCAGTCCTCTGTACACTTTCCTTTCGCTGGAACATACATCAATACTAAACTGTATTAATCCATTGAACTACATCAAAGGTATGTTATTCCAATTCCCATTTAGTGTTGCGTCTTTGTTCTTAACTCTATCTCCTGCAATCTATCACCTCCCATTTAGTAGTTGTCAACTTATCCTGTGCATGAGCCCTGGGATCGTCCAATAAAATGTTTTTATAATATCTTCAAATGTTCTCACTTGATTCTATGCATTACCGTATTTTGCTACTTTGTTTTCCTTCAAACAATAATTTATTTTCTCAGGTGTTACCTGTATCTGAGTGTTTTTAAATTTTAAAGTGCATCTTTTCCCAGAACAAACTTTCTTTTCATGATACTCACAAGCCACCAAGATGTTTTTCCATTAGTGTTACTGAAAAATAAAACGTGTTTATCCCCTTAAATTTAAATGGTCATTAATGGCCTAAATGGATAAAAACGAGTCTCTGAAAGGCAAAACCTTTCGTCTAAATGTAGATAAGTTCTTGAATTTGCAAAACCATAGTCCTACCACGGCCTCAGTACAGTAAGAAGTCTCACAACACGAGGTTGAAGTCCAACAAGTTTATTTGGAATCATGAACTTTCGGAGCGCTGCTCCTTCATGTGGTCTCAGTACATACGTGACTTGTTTTATTTGTGTTTTAAAAAAACCACAAAAATAAAAGCCATCGATTCTCTGCTTTGAAAGACAAATAAGTTAATAATGTAGAATAATTTGTGTACATGTCAATACTTAACATTTAGCAATGTACAAAATATATACATTTAGCAATACAAAAGTGTTGTGGTGAATTTTAAAAGCTACTCAGCAGAACGGGTTTTCCAAGTGGTGAAATGAAACATTCTCAAAGGCACACGATTGCTTCATTTTATGTATTTTTTTAAAATAAATCCTCAATTAAAAAGATCCAAGCTTCATTTTAAATTTCTTTATTAAATTATTTGTCATCTTTTCTTCAACTTTGTCCAAATATGTGATTGAAATCAGATTGTTTCAAACCTTTTAATGTTTAGTAAGACACTTCTCACCCAAGTTTTTTTGATACAACAGGACTTTAAGACCAAACAAATTTTGAGAAACATCAGCTTCTGAAAACAACCACATGGATTAACTGCAGAAAAGGAACAACAGCTTTCCTCTATCTCTTTTTATAGAATCATAGAACCCTACAGTGCAGAAAGAGGCCCTTCGGCCCATCGAGTCTGCACCAAACACAACCCCACCCAGGCCCTAGCCCCATAAGCCTACATATTATACCCACTAATCCCTCTAACCTACGCATCCCTGGACACTAAGGGGGCAATTTCTTAGCATGGCCAATCAACCTAACCCGCACACCTTTGGACTGTGGGACGAAACCGGAGTACCCGGAGGGAACCCATGCAGACACGAGGAGAACGTGCAAACTCCAGACAGACAGTGACCCGAGCCAGGAGTCGAACCCAGGTCCCTGGAGCTGTGAAGCAGCAGTGCTAACCACTGTGCTACTGTGCCGCCCACTGTGCTACCGTGCTGCCCATTTTCTTCGTCCTTTTTCTTCTTTAAAGCAGTTTTCAAGTTCTGATGTTCAGTGCTTATCCAAATTTGAAAGAAACTCTTAGTAAAACATGTTTTTGATTTGAATTTTAGCAGTTCTTCTTTAACTCTGGTAGAAAAGCGTTTTAAAAATTTAAGTTGAATTTCTGCCCAAATACCTTATCTTCATATTTTAGGAAGTTCTAAAAACATTCCAGAGCTGTATAAGTACATCTTAATTCACACTTAAAGTCATACGTTCACCCAGTAAATTTATGCTTACGAAGAATGCCGTGCTTTAACAATGACTGTTGGAGTTTGAGAGACTCTCAGGTAGGTAAGAGCACAGCTTCATGAAGTTGGAGTAAGGGTCACAGATGGTGGTAGTGGAGAAGTCAGAGTCGATGAATGTTAATTGCTGCTGGCCTCCATTATTGACAATGTGGCCTCCTGGTCTCCCACTACTATTGAACTTGCATGGCTTTTGTCTTGTTCCCAACCTAACTGAACAGCAGTGCTCTCCTGCCTACCATCGCTTCCCTTCAGCAAAATATCTACCTTTTCCCTCAACTCTTTGCACCTTTTATTCAGCTGCAAGGCAAACAATGTCCACCAACTTACTGTGGACTTTGCTCACATTAATCTTGTCTTTCTGAACCTATCAACAAGACACTCGTAATCTCTGTCACACTCTTCTACAAACTCCCAAGATATCTCTTGCTCCAGGCATACTTGTTTCTCCCTCAGATTCTTTTATTAATCATTCCTTGGCATATGCTAATGTCATTGTGACTCCTGGATTTACTTAATTACTACACCACATGAGCTTAACCTAATTTAAGACTGCCAGTTCTCAAATTTCAAACCAATGATATCTTGACTACTATGGATCCTGCTTCTGGCAAAATTTTAGGTTTGGAAGCCACAAATATCTAAAATAGGCAATCGAGTGACTGTAATTAATTTTAAGGCAGTTTATGAAGAAGAAATAGTACTATAGTAGCTGGTCCCTTTAAGGGGCATAAGTTGGAAGTGTCATGTAACCTGATTGCCCAATGGGACATGAGCGCAGGGATCTTTGGTGCAGAGTGTGGCCTTTTGCAGCCAGAGCTGGAGGTAAGGACATTGTGAATGTCCTCTGTATTTTATCTGTTTGTAAACAAACTGTTACAGTTTGATATACCAACTGGTAATGCCAACCTTTACAATTATTGCAAGTACAAATATGATGCATTTGCTATATGGGTTGGAATAGTATACAACCTGTGAGAAATGAGAATGGTTCACTGATCCCAGGGGATGAACCAATTGTTGGTACAGAAAGTGTTGATCTCAGCAGCTTATAATGGAAGTGTTCTGCTGTCCAGGCAAGGTGTTTGGGAACTCTTCTCCCAGTCTTCCTCCATCAGTTATTAAATGTCTCATTCCTTAAAACTCCTTCTATATCTGCAGGGGAGGTGATGGCCAGGGGATTAAGATGACAAGCAGAGTGGGGACTAGGATACAGCACTGTTACACTCCATTCTTCACTCTGAAGTAGAGCCTTCAAACGGTACAATACAATGTACATTGTCATGGAAGGAGAGGATAATACTGAGGTTTTGGTGGCCAATTTTCCCCCAAAATCTTGCATCCTGCTCTGCTGACAATGTTAAATGTCTTAATGAGATCTATCAAAGTGAAATAGGAGGCAGAGAGTGGGGGTCAACGGGTGCTATTCGGATTGGCGGATGGTGACTAGTGGAGTGCCCCAGGGGTTGGTGCTGGGGCCTCAGCTTTTTACCATTTATATAGATGATCTGGAGGAGGGAACCGAGTGTAGGGTGTCGAAATTTGCTGATGACACCAAGATTGGGGGAACGGCAAATTGTGCGGAGGGTGTGGAGAGTCTGCAGAAGGATCTAGGTAGGCTGGGCGAATGGGCCAGGAAATGGCAAATGGAATTTAATGTTGGCAAGTGTGAGGTGGTCCACTTTGGTAGGAAGAATGGTAGGAAGGACTATTACTTACGGGGCGAAAAACTGCAGCAGGCGACGGTGCAGAGGGACCTCGGGGTCCTTGTGCATGAGTCGCAAAAACCCAGCTTGCAGGTGCAGCAGGTGGTCAGGAAGGCGAATGGGATGCTGGCCTTCATAGCGAAGGGGATTGAATATAAAAGTAGGGAGGTCTTGCTGCAGCTGTATAGGGCATTGGTGAGGCCGCAGCTGGAGTACTGTGTGCAGTTTTGGGCGCCGCACCTGCGCAAAGATATTTTGGCCTTGGAGGGAGTGCAGAGGAGGTTTACTAGGCTGATACCGGAGTTGAGGGGGTTGAGCTATGAGGAGAGGCTGAATAAACTGGGCTTGTACTCGTTAGAGTTTAGAAGAATGAGGGGAGATCTCATTGAGACGTATAAGATGATGAATGGGATGGATAGGATAGAGGTGGAGAGACTCTTCCCGCTCAAAAAAGACAGTAGGACTAGGGGGCACAGCCTCAAGATAAAAGGGGGACTGTTTAGAGCGGAGTTGAGGAGGAACTTCTTCACTCAAAGGGTGGTGAATCTCTGGAATTCTCTGCCCGTTGAAGTGGTGGAGGCTGCCTCGCTAAATATTTTTAAGACGCGGGTTGATGGGTTTTTGATAAGAGAGGGGATTAAGGGTTATGGGGAGAAAGCGGGAAAGTGGAACTGAGCAGCGACAGATCAGCCATGATCTTATTGAATGGCGGGGCAGGCTCGAAGGGCTAGATGGCCTACTCCTGCTCCTATTTCTTATGTTCTTATGTTCTTATGAAATTAGGAGATAAACTGTGTTCCCTACACTTCTGTTGTAACTGGCGTCTGAAGATGATCATATCCAGAATAGACTGCTGGCATGGAAATGGCACTGTTATTCTGGGTACACCCACTATAGCGTCACAGCATTAGAGTTTTACAGCTCAGAAAAAGGCCATTGGGCCCATTGTGTCTGTGCCAGCTATCAAACACCTACCTATTCTAATCCCATCTTCCACTGTTTGGTCCATAGCCTTTTATCCTGTGGCATTTCAAGTGCTTATCTAAATGCTTCTTAAATGTTGAGGGTTCCAGCCTCTACCATCCTTGCAGGCAGCAATTTTCAGATTCCCACCACCCTCTGGGTAAAAAAGACTTTCGTCAAAACCTCTCTAAAAGAAGGCGTTTGACAAGGTACCTCACAAGAGGTTATTGCAGAAGGTCAGGGGGCATGGGGTTGGGGGTAGGGTGTTAGCTTGGATAGAGGGCTGGTTGTCAAATAGGAGGCAGAGAGTGGGGGTCAATGGGTGCTATTCGGATTGGCGGATGGTAAATATTTTTAAGTCGCGGGTTAATGGGTTTTTGATAGGAGAGGGGATTAAGGGTTATGAGGAGAGGGCGGGAATGTGGAACTGAGCAACGACAGATCAGCCATGATCTTATTGAATGGCGGGGCAGGCTCGAAGGGCTAGTTGGCCTACTCCTGCTCCTATTTCTATGTTCTTATGTTCTTAAATCTATGCCCCTGTATTATTCACCCCTCTACTAAAGGAAAAAGTTTCTTCTGATCTATCCTATCTAAGTCCTTCATAAGTTTATACAGCTTAATCAGGCCTTCCCTCTGCCTTCCTTGCTTAAGGAAAACAACCCCAGCCTAACCAGCCTCTCTTCATAGCTGAAATGCACCACTCTCGGCAACATTCTGGTAAATGTCTTCTGCACTCTTTCTAGTCCTACCAACTCTTTCCTATAATGTGGTGACAAGGACTGCATACAGTACTCTAGTTGTGGCCCAGCAAGCATTTTATACAGCTCCATCATAACTTCCCTGTTCTTATATTCCATGCCCTGGCAAATAAAGGCAAATATCCCATATGCTTTCTTAACCACCTTATCTACCCTTCCTGTTGCCTTCAGGGATCTATGGACATCTACTCCAAGATCCCTCTGGTCCTCTGTACTCCCTAGCATCCTGTCTTTGATTGATTGTGTATTCCCTTGCCTTGTTAGCCCTCCCAAAATGTCTCACCTCACACTTTTCAAGTTTAATTCCATTTGCACAGTTCAGTGCATCTGACTAGCCCAACTATATAATCCTATAATCTAAGGCTTTCCTCCTCACTATTTGCCATTCCTGCTCACATTCACATAGTTCATTAATATACACTACAAATAGCAATAGTCCCAGCAATAATTCCTGTGGCACACCACTGGACAAAGGTCTCCAGTCACACCAGCAACCTTCGACCATTACCCTCTGCCTCCTGTCAATAAGCGAATTTTGGATTCAATTTTCCAAATTGGTCTGGATCCCATGGGCTCTTACCTTTTGATCAGTCTGACATGTGGGACATTGTCAAAAGCCTTACTGTGTTCCATGTAGACTCAATAGAACCTTTTAAGTATGACCCCAACAAAGGCCTTCCAAAGGCCCTAAGGAGTGACATACCACTGTATGAGAAAATCATGAAGGTGTAGCAATAGATGAGACTGTCCATGCCTGAACATTTCTGCGGAGACTCCATCTTGCTGGTTGTCCTCACTGTTTATTAGGCAGTCCATGGCCTTCTCAAGTGCAGCTGATGAGGGTTCTTCATCCAACTCCTCCACGACAGGAATCTGCAGGAGAGTGTCCAGTACGGACTAGGAGAGTCTGTCTCACAGGAATACAGCTCACAGCAATGCTCAGCCCAGCAAGACATTTGTTTAATTCTGTCGGTAAGTATTTAACAATCTGCCAACTTCAAGGAGGCAATTTTGGTGATGATAGGATCACGTCCCTCTTGATCTCATTGCACAGAGCAGGTAGGTTTCCATCATGATAGTTTGAATTTTTGACATAGTTGATCCAGTGTTTATTTGCACAGCATATCCATAACTGTCTTGGCTACTTCCATGTTGTGGCAATGTTTTCGCTGTTACATTATGCTATGCATCATTTTGGTTTTGTTTTCTGCATCAATCTCAGCTTCTGCTTTTTCCAAATGATGCTTCTGCTGCTTCATTGATGATGGAGCTTTGTGACTTCCAATCTTTATTCATATCAGCATTCTGGTTTCCTGGTAGCAATCACTCTAATGACAGTATGAAGTGCTGATATTTAGCATCGCTACTTATGCAATGGATATTGACGTAAGGTGGGCCATTGTGTTTGAAACTTTCAGGGGTTCACCGTCACTTATTGCTGACAAGTGAGTGGTTTGATGTTTCAATTTACACTGTGGAAGGTATTTGCATGGAGAACACTGGGCAGACTGTGCCTTCTCATGATTACTGGGTCTAGTTGTTAAAGTCCAGAGCGTAGGTGATGTCTTGTGGTGATGCCTAGGCCCCCTTTTGGGTTGTCACATGGCAGTTGTTATATCTGTCTTCTGATCCTGTGCTAGAGTTCCTCTCATGCGTAGGTAGCATCCCTTCAATGAGTAGCCCTTTTCACTCAAATATCCACCCTTGAAGGCACGTGGAAAGCCTGAAAAGTTTAGGCTCCTGGTGGTGCATCTGTATGTAGGCATCGTTGTAGCTGTCCAAGAACCTTGCCCAGACTTAAATGATCTATTTAGGTTGGTAAGAAACCACTTGTACATTGAGCTCTTCCTATTGATGAAGTCCCGAGAAATTAACATAAAACTGGACATTTTAAATTAATACAGCTAAAAACTGCTTCCATTAGGTTACCACAGGTCAAAAGCCAACAGAAACACACCCCAGAACTGTCTCCCGTATTGAACAGGGGTGCTTCACCTTAACAGTAGGGAAGTCATCATGACCTGAAACCAGAACCCAGACCTTTTGCATATTGAATAGGGGAGGCTCAAACTTTGCAATGGGAGAGTCGTTACGGGCTGAAAGGCATCAGGGCCTGCTCAGACGATATGATTGTGTATTCCCTGGCTTCAGCCAGACTCCCTGCTACCAAGGAGATATGTACAATGAGGATGACCTGGCCTCACCCTATTGGGTGATGTCACCTCCCTCCACCTGTCACCCATTGGCTGAAAACCAGTGAACATTCGAAGAACGAGGGATAATGATAAAACAGCCACTTTCAAGATAAGTTCCAGCGAAGACTCCACAAAAACCTACTGTGACCTGGGAAAATGCAAGAGAGCGTGCAAGATCCACCTTCATGCTAAGAGGACCCTGAGTTCATTTCTCTCCATGAGCTCAGTGAATTGAATCCAACAGCCCAATCGGTTTCACTAGACCGGGTACTATCTATTTCTCAGGCAATTAACCTAGTTTGGGGAAAGTTAACTGAATCTATTGTGTAAGAATTGGTTTCTTTGATCTGTGAGTCATGCAATGTTGGTCTGAGGAATCGGATGGTCTCCTATGGGACTGCTTAGAGTCAGTAGATTGGTCAGTATTTAAAAACTCTGCAACCAGCCTGAACAAGTACGCCACCACAGTAACTGACTTCATCAGTAAGTGTGTAGAAGGCAAATCCGTGTGTTCCCCAACCAGAAACCATGGATGAACAGGGAGATCCATTGCTTGCTGAAGTCCAGGTCTGAGGGGTTCAAGTCAGGCAACCCTGACCTATACAAGAAAGCCAGATACGACCTAAGGAGATGCATGAAAGATGCCAAAAGACACCACCAGACCAAGCTAGAATCCCATGCTAGCCACACACACTCCTGCCAACTATGGCAAGGTCTGCAAGACATTACAGGCTACAAGACGAAGACATGTAAAATTGCCAGCACCAATCCACCCCTCCCCAATGGGCTCTATGTCCATTTTGAGCAAGAGGTCAGTCAGTATTCGCAGACATTTTCAACCTCTTTTTACAACAATTTGAGATCCCTATCTGCTTCAAGAAGACAACCATTGTCCTGGTACCAAAGAAAAGCCAGGCAGCGTGCTTTAATGACGATCATCCAGTGGCTCTGATATCCATCGTTATGAAGTGCTTCAAAAGGATAGTCAAGGAGCAAATGAATTCCTGCCTCACAGACTGCCTGGATCCACTACAGTTCACCTACCGCTGCAACAAGTCCACAGAAGACACGTTGTCCCTGGCCATACACTCAACCCTGGAACACCTAGATAACAAAGTCACCTATGTCAGGCTCCTATTTATTGACTGCAGGCCAGCCTTCAACACCATTATTTCTATGAAACTCATCTCCAAAGTCCGTGGCCTGCGCCTCGGCTCCTCCCTCTGCTACTAGATCCTGAACTTCCTAACTCACAGACCACAATCAATAAAGATAGGCAACAACACCTCCTCCACAATCATCCTCAACACCAATGCCCCACAAGGCTGTGTCATCAGCCCCTTACTATAGTTCTTATATACCTATGAATGGGTGACCAAATTCCCCCCCAAATCGATTTTCAAGTTTGTTGATGACAGCACCATAGTGAGTCGGATCTCAAACAATGTTGAGACACAGTACGGGAAAGAGATAGAGAATCTGGTGAACTGGACAATAATCTCTCCCTCAGTGTCAACAAAACTAAGGAGATAGTAATCGACTTCAGGAAGCGTAATGGAAGACATGCCCCTGTCTACATTAATGATGATGAAGTACAAATGATTGAGAGCCTACGTTGTCAGGAGATTAAAGAAATTTGGCATGTCCACTGCAACTCTCTCCAACTTTTACAGATGCACAACAGAAAGCATTCTTTCTGGTTGTATCATCGCTTGGTATGGCTCCTGCTCTGCCCAAGACCCCAAGAAACCACAAAGGGTCATGAACAAAGCCCAGTCCATCACTCATTCCAGCCTCCCATTTATTGACTCTGTCTACACTTCCCACTACCTCAGTAAAGCAGCCAGCATAATACTCTCTTCCACCTTCTTTCATCGGGAAAATGATACAAAAGTTTGAGGACACATAGCAACTGACTCAAGAACAGCTTCTTCCCTGCTGCCATCAGACTTTTGAATGAATCTACCTTGCGTTCGGCTGATCTTTTTCTACACCCTAGCTCTGACTGTAATATTACATTTTGCACTCTCTCCTTTCCTTCTCTACAAACAGTGTGCTTTGTCTGTATATTATGAAAGTAACAATACTTTTCACTGCATACTAATACAAGTGAGAATAATAAATCAGAACAAATGAGTGTTTTAATAAAGCTAAGTTGCCACCAGTCATTTGTCTCTTATTGTAAAGGAACTTGAGATAAATGTAATAAGTGTCTTTATAAAATATTTCACAGACGTCAGTCTGGAGGCACGAGTTCCAATGTTCCAAGCATTTGCAGTTTTGGATGAGGGCCAGAGTTCTTCCTGCTGCCTTCAGCTTGATGGTAAAATGGTGGACAGCGCAGGCTGCTTGCTGAGAGCTGCTGTTTCCTTTTGAAGTTCCAACAGTGAACTGTTCATCTGGTCAAAAGAGCATATAATTAAAGGAATTCAGACAGCCCAGGTCTCAGACAGGTGTTGATGGTTTCGAGGTGTTAAATGAGGCCCTTTTTGGTTAAAAACCATTGTATTAGAATAGGTAATTAGCACCATAATCAGAAATTAGGACTTGCAAACAGCTATCTTTATTCAAAGCTGGCTGAAGCAGACAAATCGTCTGCCGAGCCATTGTGTTAGCTTTGTTGGACTGCCTACATGATGTAAGGTGTATTACGTTCCAGGATCTTTTGGAGTTTTAGCCTTTATTCACTTTGAAATGCGTTAGAAACTTCCAGAAGCCAACAATTGGCTGGAGCCATCTAGTCTGCTCAGCAACTGTCCATTTTAAAAACCATAAAAAAAAGACTATAAAGTAGTCCAGCGGATGAATATGTTCCTTCACATCTCAATACTGCTGTGCTGACAGTTACAGGAAGCTGACTCCCTGATGGCAAACCCTCTCTGGGGGGCTATTGTCTTCTGTGCATGTGGCTGGTTATGACCATTCTGCAACCCCCTCCTCCCCAGTCCCTCACAGTCTCCTGATCCTGGAACACCACTGGTGTGGCTGCAGGCGTCTCTCTCTCTCTCTCTCTCTCTAATGCCCCTCCTCACTGGAGGTCTTGAACCCTGAGTGAATGAGGCCCGTGCCAAAAATCCACACTCAGGACCTCTCAACCCACTTTCTCCACCAATATCAGTTCCAATTCCGAGAGAGCACTCACGTGGATTCCGCTCTTGGCAAGTTAGCCTCTGCTGCCACTTGCTACTTCTGCTATTCAGCCAGTTCCACCCTGCCTGCCAAGGCACATAACTGATCGCCACGGCTGCCAACTGTAGCTAACACTAATATCCCATTAAGCCTCCATCTGGCATCCAAGCACTGTTGTTGCTGTGGAAAAAGTAGACAAACCTGTCAAATGGCTGTTAATTGCCTTTTTAACAGGTTGAGTTTTTATCTTGCTTAGTTCTGGTACAACCTCTTTCCACCAGCTCCGAAGCCTTCTGTAATATTGGGTTGCAATCGATCTCCATTGTTCTGGTAAAATTCAGCTTGTGCCATGAGCTTTGTTTTTCTCGTCACAGGTGCCGCCAGATTTTTTTATTCATTTGTGGGACATGGACATTGCTGGCTGGCAGACATTTATTACCTATCCCTAATTGCCCACAGCTAATCATTTCTATGATCCTCTGTTGATTTAATCTTTCTCTTCCATTCTGTCACTATTCCCTTTTGTTTCTCCCCCCACCTTTTCCCTCTTTTCTTGTCACTGTACTTGTTTCAAATCTGTTGCATCTCTTAGGCTTCTCTAACTGGGATGGAGAAACAATTTCTCATGCAACATTCAAAGAATAGCGTATTGACTTCAATCAGACCACTGAGGTTGGCCTATTGGAGTATGAACTCCCTGATTAAGGAGTCAATTGGTGGACTAATCAGGGAGTCTTTTCCTTGTATTTAACTGGGAGTGTCAGTTCCTCTGGCAGTCCTGAAGGTAGACTGTTGGCTGATAGACAGTGTACTGCTGTTGGAATTATAAATAATGGGATTTTGGTGAAGGGACTTCTGCCTCCAAATACTAATTACAAATAGTAATGGAGTTGTCCCCATCCAATGCCTAACATTCCTCCTTCAATCTACACCACAAAAATGGAATATCTCTTGTTTATTCCATTTGCCTCTTGTATGGTCACCTTGTGCACAAAGTAATTCCTTGGCAATAAGACACTTGTCTTGAGGTTTCTATGAAAATGCAATTTCTTGTATAATTGTAAAAGAAGTTTACTTCTTACCTTCGCAAGTTGAGCTGTAATTCTCACTGATCTCTTTTTGATATGGTGCCACAACAGAGGGGTTTTGTCACCAGTGATTCTCCAAGGAAGAACATCTCAAACGGGTGGTCATTTGTCAGATAACCATTGGCTTGTTGACTGACTTATGCCACACTGAGCAAAGTCAGCGTTAAATTCTCAGTAACATTCCCCATTGCCCTTGTGTAAACTCCTGAATTACAGAAAGAAATTTCCAACACATTCACCTTATGTTTTGATTTAATACAAGAAATCGTGTGGGATTTAAAAAAAATAATTTTGTTTTACTGTTCCACTGCCACTGATGAACATTTGGCTGTACTCCAAATACTTTACTTCCACTGGAAAAAGGTGAAAACTTAAGCTCGAATACTGCATCTTTCTCACACTGAAGTTCCAAAGATTATATGATCCTTAAAGGGAAAATCATCATGAGCAGGATTTTTCTGCCCCACTGCACTAATCAGGCAGTGTAGTGGGACAGGAAATATGAGTGAGAGGCAAAAAATTGAGCTTGCGCCTGATTTTTCACTCTCCCGATGTTGACAGCCCCACTTGTACACAGTATACGAGGAGGTCAGGATGCATGCGCAAAAACGGCCCTAGCAGTCTGTAGCTGGTTTCCCTGTGTGAATATGCTCTGCTCATCAGTGCAAATCAGGTTATGGCCTCTGTATTGCCATAAACTTTCATAACTGACCTCGCTGGAAAAATGGGTGAGGAAATGTTCCATTTTCTCACTCATTTGACACTTTCTGAGAAAATTCCACCCTATATTGTTTCTTTTCCTTGAAGGAAAGCACATTTTATTTTATTTGTCATTGTATTTGACATTTTCCAGAATCAATTTCCTAACCAAGGATACTTTAGAGGTCTTTGTAAGTTGTATTGAAAGAACCCACTCTGCATTAAGCTTTCAAAGATTTGACTGGACAATTATTGTAATGTTCCAACTATGTTAGGGGTTGTGGGCTTTGCACAAAAGAAAAAAATATGTGATTTGCACAAAATAACAACAACAAGATCTATTGTAAGAGCTATTGTCTGTACAGAATAGAAACTGAAATTAAACAAGAGCCTGTGGAGCACACTAATAACAGCGCCATCAAAGCATGTGACCAGCTCCTAAAGCAACCATGTGAACGCTTAACTATATAACAATTATAGTCTGCAAAATTCCTGGGACATCCTTAACATGTCTCTATAAAGTGCTGAGACATAAGAGATTGAGTAGAAGACTCACCGTTACCAAATATATCCCATATTATAGCTTGAATGTGGCATGTATGGAAAGAGAATTGAGCTAGTGTTTCAAGTCAGCGCTCTGACAAAGGGTCACCCAGACTCAAAATGTTGGCTCTATTCTTTGTATACAGATGTTGTCAGATCTGCTGAGATTTTCCAGCATTTTCTGTTTTTGTTTCAAATTCTTGCATCCGCAGTATTTTGCTTTTACATTTGGAAAGATATTGAAGGTATCAGGACCTGAAGCATTGGGTATGAGTGAACAGAAAAATTGGGGTTCTTTTCAACAGAAAGAAGGAGAAAATTCTGACTGATTTTGATAAGGTAAACTGGAAAATACCATTTTCACTCAAAACCAATTGCACATTTTCACTTCAAGTTATTTATTAGAGGGAAGAAATTTAAAATGCCAAAAGAATGAAAGGAAAGGAATCTTTTTTTTCCCATAGAGAATTATTAGGACAAGGAATGATCTAGCAGCAACAGTGACAAATGTATAATCCATAGTAGTAAAAGGAAAGTGACTAAATATTTGAAGAATGACATTTTAATGGAAAATAGGTGAAAGTAGAGGAAAACACAGTAAGAAGTCTCACAACACCAGGTTAAAGTCCAACAGGTTTATTTGGTAGCAAAAGCCACTAGCTTTTGGAGCACTGCTCCTTCGTCAGGTAAGTGGGAGTTCTGCTCACAAACAAGGCATATAAAGACACAAATTCAATTTACAAAATAATGTTTGGAATTCAAGTCTTTACAGGTAATCAAGTCTTAAAGGTACAGACAATGTGAGTGGAGAGAGGGTTAAGCACAGGTTAAAGAGATGTGTATTGTCTCCAGCCAGGACAGTTAGTGAGATTTTGCAAACCCAGGCAAGTCATGGGGATTACAGATAGTGTGATATGAACCCAAGATCCTGGTTGAGACCGTCCTCATGTGTACAGAACTTGGCTATCAGCCTTTGCTCAGCTACTCTGCGTTGTCATTTTTCCTGAATGCTTTCTCTAAGCGTTCTCCAAGGCGGCCTTCATGACACATAACAACGCAGAGTCACTGATCAGAGACTGATAGCCAGGTTCCGTACATATGAGGACGGCCTTAACTGGGATCTTGGGTTCATGTCACACTATCTGTAATCCCCACGACTTGCCTGGGTTTGCAAAATTTCACTAACTGTCCTGGATGGAGACAATACTCATCTCTTTAATCTATGCTTAACCCTCTCTCCACTCACATTGTGTGTACCTTTAAGACTTGATTACCTGTAAAGACTCGCATTCCAACCATTGTTTTGTAAATTGAGATTGGGTCTTTATATGCCCTGTTTGTGAACAGAAGTCCCACTTATCTGACGACGGAGCAGCCCTCCAAAAGCTAGTGGCTTTTGCTACTAACTAGACCTGTTGGACTTTAACCTGGTGTTGTGGGACTTCTTACGGTGTTTACCCCAATCCAACGCTGGCATCTCCACATCAAAAGTAGAAGAAGGCATGGATAGCTCTTGTTGTGATATTGTGTCTGCATACCATTGTAATGTAAAGGTGTTTCAGCACAGCAAGAGTTAACATGGGACTGGGGAATAGCACTGCCCATGGTATGATGTATAGAATCACATGGCAACAGTCTAGAGAGAATGCTATGGGAGCAGCCTACCTGCGTGGTAGCAGCACCATGAGTACAGTAATATAGGATCTGTAAATAGTTAAAGGCTACCACTACAGGGTTCATGTTTAAACATACGAGTCTCAAGGTCTCCACTGAAGCATCTAAAGAACTCATATCACAATAGCTCTTACTGTCAAAGATTTGCATATTGTTTAGTCTCTGGGGGCTCAAAATCCTTTTAGCATTCTAATCATTATTCTTGCTGCTTTTTAAACTTGTGAAAATATACTTTGCTCCAAAACTACATCACAAGCAATCTTTCCCCAAATTCATTTTGTGATGGATTGGCCAGAAAAACCCCGAAATGTAACTCTTTCAATAGAACTGTGGAATGTATCCATGCACATCACACCTTATTACAATTCAAATGACACACATATACAAAAGAATGTTAAAATAGACAGCAAATTACACTGATAGCAGAACCTTATCATTATTCCAGAATGACTGAAAGCTTCATGGAAACTGCTGGTACAAGTGAGTCTGAATAGACCTTTCTCCCCTGTAAAAGAAAAATGTAACACAATGTGCAGTGATCTCTTTTATTGTGCGGGTATTGCTGGCCTGGTGTGGGAAATATTGATTTGGAAATTGAATTTAGAGTTGGAGAAATTGTTATCCTTGCTTCTTGAGTCACCTGTACAAAAATGATTTAAAACCAATTGCAGGCTGACAGGCATTGCCAATAGTCCCCAAGCTCAGCATAAGGTAACGATTTTCAATTTTTTCTGTGTGGTGGCGGACTTGCTGCAAGTATTGACACGTTCCCAGGCACTCTTGTCCGAACAGTCCTTCCAAAGCAAAAATGTGTCAGCTGTGTGGAGCTGATTGCTAGGGAGATTAATGCGTTTGCTTGGAGGATGAGGTGGTGGGCAGGAATGGGGGTTGGAGGGGGGGGTGGAAGGTAAGAGGAAGTAGGATGAGGAGAGCCTACTCCTGCCCCTCCTAACCCACTTGTTCCATCCACCTACCCTCATCTCCCTTCAGCCATCAGATACTTCCACTCATAGGAAACCAAGCCAGGCTGTATTAAAACTGGCTGGAACACAGAAAACAAATCTGGCCCACCACCTAGGATTGGTTTGATTATTAACCTCTGATCTCATTGTTAAAATTGAAAGTGAATAGGTTTGAGGCAGATTGAATGTGAGATTTTTACATTTCACTACCGTCCCACCCAAACCTACGCTTTTTGGTAGGCGGGGCGGGGAGAGCGGGTAATATCTGTGGCAGTCCTAGAATTTTCCCCTATATCTTAATGAATGCAGAACTCTGATTTTGTGGAACGTTGAAGATCCAGTAAAAACCTGTGCCCTGAAGGCATTAAAATCTTGTTACACCAAAATTCACGTGATTTGAAGCTATTTAACTGATTATGCAACATATTTCAAGAGTACAATTTGCTAACTTAATCATAAGTAATTCAGAGACTGATCTCTTTTTTCTAACACAATAGACGCTAGCTTCTTTCATCAAAACAGTACAATAGCAATGCCTATTGTTACCAACTCTGCAATGGAACAGTTATAATCACAAAACCTATATCCTTTTTAATGTGATGATACATTAAACATCGCTTGGACTGACTCAGTCGAACTTCAACGCTGTCTGGCAGCAACAAGCAATCAAAATTTCCTCTGATCCGGCACTGATTCCAAAGTGTTTTCTGTCTGTTACCAATGTAAATCGATATATTTGACTGATGGGCATTGTACTACGGGACCCAGGAGGTAGATGAAAACAGCTTTAATTTTGCTGAGATGGAAATGTAGAGAAATTAACATTGATTTTATTCGATAAGTTTCCAAACTGAAGTTTGTCTTCAAAATAAGGCAAAATAGAAGTTACACGTTGAAATGTTTTTAATTTTAAAATGTTACATTATTTATTTTAACTGCATATGGCACGGTTACAGTGATAAATCTATTGGCTATCATGGATTGTGAGCTGAAATCTTAAATAAAAGATCAGCAAGAAAGCCTAAGGTTCCGCAGGGCAGTCTTGGTTAACTATCACTTGCTTCATCTGCTATCATCTGCTTCTTAATATGTGCTATTTTAATAAAATCGTTTGATCTATTGGTTCTCCAAGCCTCTTGAATCTTGCTATTCAATTTTGAGTTGGAAGCAATATTGAAAAAAGGCTGTGATTGAAAATGATCTTCAAAAATTGTCTTCTTTTCAAGTTACAGAAGCCTCACAAGTCCAAAAATTGGCATCGGTAATATGGAATATTATGCCACAATCACCTAATTGATGCTAATGGTTGGCTTGAAATGTACCAGTGGATTACAATGCAGCAGTTAACCACACTAGCAAGTGAAAGACAAGGTTTGTCCTCTTTGCTTCTATAACTCACCCCAGTATTTTATTCATTGGCCAGAATTCTCCAGTTGTTCATGTTCCTTCACGGCTACAAACGGGTTTGGAGAATTGGCGCTCAGCCAAATCTCTGCTCACTGTAGCAGCACCAGAAAATTCTGCCGGAATGAAAGGCTGGAAAGTTTCACCCATTCTCTTTATGACAGCAGAGGGGAATCTTCTGCTCCTGCTAGCAATGCGAATCGTGGCAGGATGGGACACTTAATCTGATGCAAATTTAAAAATTAGTTTCCTGCTGGTGGATCAATAGTTTGGAATTTCATTCTCTGACTTTTGAGGTGAGTAAACAGCAGGTCGGATTTCCAATTCAGCAATATTGGAACCTCGTTTGCATTCATTAGCAACTCCTGGATGCTCTTTAAAAGGTCAACTCACCAGAATTACATTCCTCCTCCAAATTAATTGCCCCAACAGTGGCTAATGTAAACATTCTGCTTTACAACTTGATCCGAGTAGCATACGCCTGCTGAGCTTTGCTTCATCCAGGTCAGCAGATGGGGCTTTAGTCTACCTCTTACAATGTCACTGAAATGTATCGGGTGCCCGTAACACAAGCTGCACCAAGACTGGACATGAGAAGCATGATCAGAGGCAGAAGGGCGAGACAGAGGCAGGGCAAGGGGAATGGAGTGGAGTGGGTGGGGGTGAGGGGAAATCAAGCACAATCATGAAAGACTGTTCAAAGGTAAATTTTAGCAGACTGTCCAGCGAAAGGTGAAAGAATGTCTGGGGGATATGGGTAGTGTCTGGTGGATGAGACCACACTGCCGGGGGCATGTTTAACAGACTGCCCTGGGAATGGGGCCACACCATCAAGGGGATTTTAAAGCTCTCCCGGCATTGGATGAGTCATGTTAGAGGGCTCTGCATGGTACACATATCTTGGCCCTAGTTTTGGGTGAAGGAAATCCTCTCTGGGCAGTAACAGTTGTGGCATGGTGGCACAATGGTTAGCACTATTTCCTCACAGCGCCAGGGACCTGGGTTCGATTCCAGTTTGTGTTGCTGTCTGTGCGGAATTTGCACGTTCTCCTTATGTCTGTGTGGGTTTCCTCCTGGTGCTCCAGTTTCCTCCCACAGTCTGAAAGACGTGCTAGTTAGGCGCATTGGCCATGCTAAATTCTCCCACAGTGTACCCAAACAGGCGCAGGAATGTGGTGACTAGGGCATTTTCAGAGAAACTTAATTGCAGTTTTAATGTAAGCCTACTTGTGACACTAATAAATAATAAAAAAAGAGTGATGTGTATGGTGAGGTCTGTCAATTAACATAAGAACATAACATAAGAACATAAGAAATAGGAGCAGGAGTAGGCCATCTAGCCCTTCGAGCCTGCCCCGCCATTCAATAAGATCATGGCTGATCTGTTGTGGCTCAGTTCCACTTTCCCGCCCTCTCCCCATAACCCTTAATCCCCTCTCTTATCAAGAACCCATCAACCCGCTTCTTAAAAATATTTAGCGAGGCAGCCTCCACCACTTCAACGGGCAGAGAATTCCAGAGATTCACCACCCTTTGAGTGAAGAAGTTCCTCCTCAACTCCGTTCTAAACCGCCTCCCCTTTATCTTGAGGCTGTGCCCCCTAGTCCTACTGTCTTTTTTGAGCGGGAAGAGTCTCTCCACCTCTATCCTATCCATCCCATTCATCATCTTATACGTCTCAATGAGATCTCCCCTCATTCTTCTAAACTCTAACGAGTACAAGCCTAGTTTATTCAGCCTCTCCTCATAGCTCAATCCCCTCAACTCCGGTATCAGCCTAGTAAACCTCCTCTGCACTCCCTCCAGGGCCAAAATATTAAGGCATTTAGAACCCCAAGAGATTAGAGTCATAGTTTTGGAAAGCAGTTACATTCAGCCAAGGCATTTGGATTCTCTAGAGCAGCAATAATAAAGTCCTGGGGATATACTGGATGGTCTGGTGGAATGAGTAGGGGGGTTGTCTCAGAAAGTAATGGAGTATGCAGCCCCCAGGAACAGAGGGGTCAGATCAACAAAGGGCTTGGGGACATTAACATTGGAGGGAAAAAGGGAAGAATGGGAATATCCATCTGGACGGTCATGGGATCAAGAGGTATTCAAAAAGGGAAGGAGAATCATACAAAGGTCCATGGCTCCTGGCAGAAGCCATATGCTCTGTTTCAATATTCCTATTGCAATGGTCACAGCTCACAAAGCACCATGCTTAAAGTTATTACATTAATCTACAGCATCAATAGTAAGAGTCTTGGCTAATGAAGGGGTGCTGACAATGGTCTGATTAAGGTTAAGAGCACGTTGCTTTATTCACCCTTATCAAGACCCTTATTGTGAATGCGGAATCATGTCTGAGGGTGACTTTCAGCCACCTGTGGACCTCCATGATGTGCTTCAACTAGACTGAGGGCAGGCCAAGTGTTTGACACTGAATTCCTGACTTGGAGGTGGAGGGAGACTGTTCAAGGGGAAGGTTCAAATGTGTCTCAATTGTATTCATTCACAGATATGAGGAGTGTCAAATGCAGGTTGTAGGCAACACTGCCTTGTTACCTAGGAGCACATAATAGGATCAGGACTACACCACTCAGCCCTTTGAGACTATTCTGCAATTCAATTAGATCATGTCTGATGATCTACCTCAACACCTCTTTCCTGCATAAATCCTGTATCCCTTCCTGTCGCCGGTATCCACAAATCTCTTGTCATGGCCCTGCGCCATCGCCACAAACTTTGATATCACTAGTATCGATCAATTTCTGATTTTGAACCTGCTCAATGGTTGAGCTTCCAGCCCTCTGGAGGTGGAGCATTTCAAAGACTCACCACCCTCACGCATTGCCCAAGGGGCAAAGTGCCCATGCTCAGGGGGCATCTTGGCGCTTCTCACCAGGTATGAGGCAGTGCCAAGGGGGTGGGGTCTAGGGGACATGGCCTGGGGGTGGGGCTTAGGGGTAATTGGTGGGGGTGGGGGATCCTGCTGCCACATTGCATTGGGATTGTTCGGGACTGGAGGCATGCCAGTGATTGGTATGGGCTCAGGGGAGTGGCGGGGGTGGCACAGTCTGCTGGGAGGGTGTTGCTTCCACGAGGCGGGGGGGAATTGTTGCCAGGGTGAGGGATGGGGGGTGGTTTCTGCTCCTGGGGCAGGATTGGGACTAGCCCGCGAATGAATGGGGGCTGCGTTTGGGCCATGAGGGATTTGGGAGGTGCAGCACTGCGGGGGTCCTGGGCTGCTCAGCGATTGAGCTGGCCAGCGATCGGGAGAATGACAGATTAGGACCACTACACGTGCGAGAGGCCCACAACTGTCATCCTCTGGTGTGAATAGGTCCTGAGCTTTTAATGATATTGACGATTGTGACCTCTGCATTGCACAGAGTGTGGGACATTCGAGTCTGAACTCCCACTGAAGAAATAATCGTGATTTACACCAATTTTCCCATAAATTTAACACAGTTTTTTTTGGGAGAATCGATCCCCCTTGTCGTTGTATACTGGATGCATTTTTATTGGTTTGGTGGGGGACGTTGATCTTGCTTTCCATGTAGGAACGACTTCTCTCCACTCTGGCAAGGTGAATAAAGTACAGGTTCCAGGGGTACCCTTGCTGGTTATGGCTCACTCTCTTTCACCATGGACATTCTTTTCCTTTGGGTGAATGAACAGTTCAGAAACATGCATGCCTAATGTCCATGCTGAGTTGTCCCCAGTAAGAAATTAAAAAATATTGCCAATTGTGCCGGAACTTAGATGAGATGGTGAGCTCAAAGTGGCTCTCACATAATCAGTGCTGATGTCCCATCGTAGTGTGCGACATCCCTGTGTACTCTGCTCCTTAGACTACCTGATGCCCTTACAAGAGTGTGAGTCTATAGTGAGTAGAAGTTACATTATCCTGGCAGAGCAGAGCAGTTCATTCATACATTTCCTGCATTACAGGGTAGTGCTTTTCTGGGTCCCACAAATGCTAACCTCCCTGACAATGGCTTCTCAGTCCAGCATGGTCAGATGGAAAGGCCTCCTTCCTCTACCCCTCAGAAAAATGGCCACCTGCCTTTTCTTGACCTACTTGAAATGTGGGACCAAAGTCTTCTGACATCTCTGAGCCATTGTATGCTTTTTCCCCACAGTTTCTGGACAGCAGAGAGTGAATGTCTGTTTGAGTGCCTCTTAAAGATGGCACATGACCTTTGACTGCATGAGGTAACAGAGGAGAGGGCAACTTCCTGTCTGATCTACCATGAGATTGACCAAGCTCCTCCTGTTTGCTGAATCAATGAATTGACTTTTGGAAGATTGCACGTGTTCAGCCATCCCATCAAACATGCCAACATTCCCACTTGCCACCAGCAGTGTAGAAAATAAATGTATGAATGATACTTTCCAGTGTTCCAATTTTTTGATAGTGTTGTGAATAAGAAAATCTGTCATTATATGAACTAATAATATTATGCAGTCTGGCATTTATTTATTACAGTTATATACTGCAGTGGTACATACTGTTCTGGCCTCAATTTCTATGCATGCTCGGTCCAGCATTTGAGAAGGTCAGATGTAGCCAATGTAAAGCACAAATATGGAACGTGGCACCAAACCTATTTAACATCTAATGGCCTAATAGTAAGACCATAAGATATAGGAGCAGAATTAGGCTATTTGGTTCATCGAATATGCTCCGCCATTCAATAATGGCTAGTAAGTTTCTCAACCCCATTCTCCCGTCTGTTCCCCGTAACCTTTGATCCCATTATAAATCAAGAACCTATCTATCTCTGTATTAAATACTCTCAATGACTTGGCCTCCACAGCCTTTTGTGGTAATGAATTCCATAGATTCACCACCCTCTTTGAAGAAATTCCTCTTCATCTCAGTTTTAAAGGGTCATTCCTTTACTCTGAGGCTGTGCCCTCGGGTCCTAGTCTCTCCTGCTGATGGGAACATCTCCCCAACATCCATTCAATCCAGGCCTTTCAGTATTCTTTTATATATTGCTTCAAATAATATTGCCCGAGGTTCTGAGAGCTGTAAAAACTTGTGTTTTAAAATGATGTTTTAATGCTGTTTCTTACTGCTGTACACACTGCAGTGATTGGAAGGGGGTTGCAGTGAATTGAAAAACTGTATGCGTCATGAAGTGAATCAGCAACCAGTTCAGTTCTCCACCTTTTCCTCCATTAGTGCCATTTGTATTACTCAGTTTTATTGTTGAGTCATTGCATGTACATGTATACTCAAATATATAATTAAAAATAATGAATACGCACATTAGTATTACTAAGTTAGCTTACAGAAGTACAATCCAACCAGTTGTTCCAAGAACCGTAAGACGCAATAAGGATGTTCATCTCCTAAATTATTAGCCACAGAGCAACATTTGCAAGTAACTAAAGCGACCCCAAAGTGAAATCCTTTGGAAACAAGATGCTTCACACATCTGTAGATCTTGTGATTTAATTGGCTATAAATTCCTTGGTGTGGCGATCAGCATTGGGTTGCCACTTAGTGCCCACTTACCTGCAATTTTCTTCCGTGTCTGTCTTGCCCAACCTTCGGACTCAGGCTGGGTGAATCCAGGCAACGCAGTTGTCTCTGAAGTCAAGTCTTGTGGTCTGACAGAGTCAGAGCGAAGGAGGAAACAACCTTTTTTTCATCCTGCACTAACTGCAGTAAAGCAGATAAGTTTAAAAGTCCCATTGAAAATGACAGGCTAAGGAGATGGTAAGATTGGGATTTTCCAGCCCTTCCCGCTGGTGAGATCTGCTGATCCCACCAAAGCCAGCTTATATCGAGGGCTCCCCAGTGGCTAAATGGACGAGTTATGCAAATTGTCATTGATTTCGGCGGAACTGGAAGAGGCCACTGATGGCCAATGGTGAGCTGCCTCTGCTGCAGGAAAACCCACGATGGTGGAGGGGGCTGTAAAATTCCGGCCTGTGTTTAAGGATTTGGGGGGGGTATGGTGTGGGGGTCGGACCTCAGAGGGGGTGGAGAGTGGATGTGTTAGACATCAGGAGGGATGGTGTGGGGTTGACATTGGTGGGAGAGGACTGGATGTCAGAGAAGTTGGGGAGTGGGGTAGCATGGAAATCAGGTGGGGAAACATAAAATGTCGAGGAGTGTGGGGAAGTTGGACATCATGAGAGTTGGAGGAGGTATCAGACCATGAGAGGGGGATCAGGGTGGGATCAGGCATTGGGGGGTTGGTGGTTGGAGATGTCCAATGGTTAGTGATTGGGTCAGGTCAGTTGCAGGGGAAATTGAATGTGGGGGTTGTCAGACATTGGGGGCTTGGGAGGGGAGGTTGGACAATGGCGAATGGATCAGATTGGGATAAGAGTTGGTTCAGGTCTGGGGGTGGGGGGAGGATTCCAGTCAGATCAAGGGGGTTGGGGATGACAGCCAGGCCTATGGGAGTTGGGGGAGAGGGTTGGAGGATTCCCCTGAGGATGGTGATGGCAGAATCCCAAGGGGGTGGGGAATATTAGGGGGCTACTAAGTTGGGAGAGTGAAGGTATCCCCTATGGGGTCAGGTGTTTGTCCAACATCAAAGAAGTCAAATAAATAAGTTTTACTTTTATCAAATAAATCTGCAGCAGGTGTTATATTCAACTAATCAGAGTTTTCTTGTGCTCTTTTGATTAGCTATGGAAAAGTCTAAAAGAGACATTGAATTAAAGCTGATTCTACTGTTTATGATCCATAATTAATGCATCATCTAAATATATCAATAAATATATTGCACTGTCATGATTTAATCATTGGGAATTTTAATGTTTTGATGTTTACAGACTTTTTCAGAAGTATGTTATTAACTAAGAATTTTTCAGTCTTATCCTTGCTCTTGGCCAGCTTTAGAAATTAGCTGAAAATAGTTTTTTTTTAAATATTATGTGACAGAAAGTACCTATGTATTTAAAAGCTGAATTGATCTCAATGCTCATCGAAGTAGAGGCTCATGACCTTGCTAGCAATCGTTTGGATTTAATGATTCTGAAAGCATTAGCAACTCCTGTTGCTTTTTTATTCACTTAACTATAACGTTCCTGCAGCATGTTCGGTATTTTACTGTAATTTGGTTCCACATTGCACCAATCAATTTACAAACAGTAATGCAGAATGTAATTGCATGTAACTGAAGGTAGTATTCAGTTAAATTCTGAGATTAACCAATAGAGTAAGCAAATTTATACCAAGTCAGAATACAGTCTTGTACATCTAATTTATAATGCAGTCATACAGCTTGAGCAATTAAAGTTCAACAATCCCCTGCACATATTTAGTTGTGAATTTTATAAAGCCTAATGAGGATTTGATCTTCCATCGTTCTTTCTGTGAGCTTGACAATCCAAAGACACTAATTCTCTCCTTTGGTTAGTAATTGCAGTTGAGAATCTAATTTTACCTTGTAGGCCTAACTATCCTCAGGAGAGCACAGGCCTTTTCTCTTTGTGTATCGATCAGGACTCTGAAACAAGACCACTGGCCGTCAACTGGAAATCCACTCGAGCAACTTGTTTATTTTTGTTGGCGATGATCAATGTTTTGTTCTTTTGCAGCCAGAACATTAATTTTCGCTTGATGCGTGTCAACCCTTTTCAAAATTTCTCATTGACCTCGAGTCAAAAAGCTTGTTTCACTGTCATAATTACCTATCACAAATCCAGCATAATTGTTGTCAGGTTTAGAGGCACGGATGAGAAATCTAAGAGAGCATTCTTCTCAAGTGGCAGCTCAACTGATCCCAGAGAGACTTGATTATTTTTGTGGGCCGATGCTGAACAGGGCAGTCTAATTGACTTTTGCTAGCAATAAGCAAAAGTAAATCTGTGTTTTGTCCTAATATCATTTCACATGCTCAAGACAAGAATTCACAGGATGTACTACGTGTGAAAGAGTTAGGATGAAGCTGGAAAATGTATGATGCTGTATTGCTGTGAACAGAAGTTATCTCATCTTACCGAGGTTTATGAGCAGGTTTAGTCCTTGCAGCGGACTTTGTTGTAAAGCTGATATACACTTTTTCTAGAGAGATGGTGGCAAATTGAATTTGCTTAATTCGTTCAGAACTACACAATTATTGTCATGCAAATTCACTTCATGTGCAAGGTGGTTTTAATGTACATGCGATTGGCTGGATTAGAGAGTTGCAATAGTAACTCACATTCATTACACTATAATAATACATGGTGGTTTGGTTATTTATTATAAAATGTCATAGTTCCATAGTTTGTATTTCCGCCACTGTGGTGGGTTCTGTTTCCCTCCCAAAAAACGTCAGCCAGAAGTGATTGTTGCCACATAACAAAAGAAGCAATTACAATGAAGATTTTCCAAAGCCCATAGTTACAACGGAAAGAGTCAGAAATACGAGAGATTGTTGCCTTTTGGCAATGAGGAATTTGCGCAGAGAGCCTGATTTTATTATATCACCATGTTTGATAAGGTCATTTTGTGTCACCATCTTGACAAATAAGGCAGGTTTTCTGTATAGATAATAAAACCCCTTACGAAATGCACTTTAAATGCTGCAATTTGTTGTAAAGTATTGGCCACAACTTGGTTGGCCTTGTTAAGGCATTTGTAGTCCTACATAGTTCAACAGTTAGAATTGATTAATCTCTAAAAACTTAGAAAATAGGAGCAAAAATCTGCCATTCAGCCCTTTGAGCTTGCTCCACCATTTGTTATGAATGTATTATTGTTCATGCATTATTCATGATGCATTGGATGTATTCAAGAGGTGGCTAGATATAGCACATGGGGCAAACGGGACCAAAGGTTATGGGGAAAATGCAGGATTAGGTATTGAGTTGGATGATCAGCGATGATTGTAATGAATGGTGGAGAAGGATTAAAGGGCCAAATGGCTTCCTCCTGCGCCTATCTTCTATGTTTCTATGATAATGGCTGATCAGCCAACTAACCTGTTTCAGCTTTTCCCCCCATACCCTTTAATCCCTTTTGCCCCTAGAGCTAAACTTTATACATAGATACAATAAAGGTCCAAGCTAGGAGCTGTCTCCATGCTTGCTTCTGCACACAGCTTTATCCAATACCCAACACTACACTGACCTCTAGGTCAAGCATTTTCTTATATGACTGTGTGGGTGGTATTGTACTCAGTTCCACACTGACCCTTAAGGTGCCAGATCCTTATATGACATATCTGGAAGCCATATAATCCTCCCATCCCTTGTCATCACTGCTGCAGAGCTGTAGGCTCTATGGCTGCCAGTAAACTTCATTGAATTGAAGGTTGTTCTGGCATCTGGGTGTCTTGTCCACCTCTTTTTCCATTCCTACGCAATGAATTGATGATTGTCTGGTTGTAGTGATAGATGGTAGTTGCTTTATCCCATTGTTTATTGGGTAGGTGAACTCTGGAATCATCTCCACAATGGCCGGAATTCTGTGGCTGTTCACGCTGGCAGAAGTTCCTGGTGCTGCCGGTGGCACACCCGCTGCCACAGGTTTCCCGGCAGTGTGGAGTGGCTTAAATGGGAAAGCACATTGACAATATCTGGATCAGAGAGGATCCCACCTCCAGCAAAAGACCCACTGCTGAGAAAAAATCTGAGGGGAGGCCAGAGAATCTCATCTAGCATTGTTTTCCCTTCTTCCTGCGTGCAGCTCACTGTGATACATGCAGGGATGGAAGATGACTCTTCCTGTTGTGAGCATGTGACTTGGCAGTAAGTTCAGCGCTTGGCTGTGTGGCTTGTTGTCATCAATGGATGGCTACTACTCAGTTCCAGTGCTATACTGGCACTGCTCTACTGGCTGGGGAGTGCAGCATCTGCTCTGTGGTCTCGAGCTTCATCTCTCCAATTAGCTTTGGAGCCAAAGGTTGCGGCTCTTCTCTTGATGATTCCTCTCTTGATTTGTACCTATGCAAGGTGCTATGGTAATTATAGGAGTGGTTTGCTGGTCCCACCAATCAGGGGTTTCTGGCACTTGTAACATAGTAAAGGACATGGAAGGAAAGTGGGAACAGGTTAAAGAGTTGGATGATCAGCCATTATCATAATGAATGGCAGAGCAGGCTCAAAGGAGCCGAATGGTCAACCTCTGCTCCTATTTTTTATGTTGATAGAAATGAATAGATACTTACTGTTGAACTAGCAAGGATCACCAATACCTTAATAAGTAGACAAATCTGCTGTACCGAGAGAGAAGACAGTCCAGAACTGAATCCCTGTCGAGAGAACCTTTCTTATTGGAATGTGTAGTTCTGTACAATTTACCTCAGTGATTGTTTTGGCACCTTCTGTCATTTTGAGGAGATTCAGAGTGATACAGGCATCCCTGCTCAGAAGAGAAAAAGACTGGTTGCGGATGACGTACATCAGCTCGGAGATTTGTTTGCTGCCAAACTTTAATGGGTCCAGTATCAAGCCTGTGACTGTGAGCCAGATTCCCTCAAACATCTAAAATGACATGACCATTGTAGTTATTCACGAGGTCTCTCAGCATCAGTCCTTTGTCCAATATGATTGTAACACTGGGTCCTGTGTCCAAGTTAAAAGTTTGTGAGCGAGATGGCCATTAACGAAGATGCATTCTAGAACAAAGATCCAGGATATTTAACCTCACCCAAGAAGTATGGACAGTGCATCTTCTTGACGTGCTATCTGAACCTCATGAACCCTCATGGGATCTCTGTGCATTTTGACGTATTGGCTTTGCCTAGCTTCCCAATGTGTCCTATTCAGTTGCATTGAAAGCATTGGACTGAAATTGTCAGATATTGATCTTGCCTGAGGGAGCATTTTGCTCCACATCACTGGCATGGTCATTCTACTAGTTAGTGTGTTGCTTCTTTTGGCCTGGAATGTTGCTGTTTCTGTACTCTTTCACGAACTGGACAGTGGGGTTTACTTTGTACCGTGGTTTGCTTTCTCCCCTTAATATGGATCAGCACTGCAAACGGATTTCAGACTGCCTGACCATCTGGATATCTTTCTCCAGGTGAGACCTTCCTTTGCTTGAAGCATGTTTGAGAGACCATTGTCCACCACTGATACAACCCATTCTATCCCTGCATAGCTCAGATTTCAAGTCACCGTAATTATAGCCTTCAGTCATTCAGTACAGCTCGTTAATGAGGGAGTAGACAGTTTCTCCTGGCTGCTGAATACATCTATTCAATTTAGCTCTTTCAAGGATTTTATTACTTCTGAATTAAAATTAGCATTGAATTTTTAAAAATTTCATCAAAATTTGAAGATGATTTGCTGATTCCTTGTCTAGCTCTTATTTAATTGGCTAGCTGGCCTCCTGAATAAATCATCTGTCTTTTTTATCCAGGTTTGAAGCAATTATGTATTTAAGGCATCTCGTTCTCCAAGATTCCCAATTTTGTGATTGATCTGGGCCTTAGGTAAGTCCAAACTAATCTAAAGAGTTGATCTCTGATCCATGGTTAAAACTTTTAAATTGCAGTTTCGAATTTCAAGTTTCCGAAAATTTGAGATGGTGCCACAGTATGCTCTTTGGCGTAGGGTTTTCCTGTGTTTGTTGATTTTGACAGACTCCAGCAATAATGGCGTTTGAAATCTCAATATTTACATTTTGCCAACTTTGGCTTTCTAGATCAATTGGTTAGAGTTCTTTTTTCCCCTGTGAGCGCAATGTCCTCAGGACTTGGGCTTGCTGAATCCCAGCTTCTGTTAGATTTTTGAAGTTCCCTCCTCAGTCACAATTAAGTTTTATTTATTTCTTTGTACAGAACAAGCTCGGCTGTCACATTTTCAGGCACCGACTCAGAGATTGGGTTTCTCAGATTGTAATTTAAACAATTTCTGACCACTGCAATATTTAACTTGTTTCAGGACTTGCATTGTTTAGGAATTTTAATCTCAGCCTTTCTAGGTCTGCTGACACTGCACATTCTGGCTTTTAAAGCTGGACTTCTATGGGATTCAATGCAGTCTTCTGCTGCAGTGAGGAATTTAATTTCTGCTTTCAGCTTATAAGCCTTTCTTTGGAGCTTTTCTCTTGCGAATTCCTTTTGCAACTTCAGTTTAGAACTTCCCTTCAGCTTAGCAAGCTGCTTCAATTTTTCCTTCAGTTTGCCAGTATTTTCATTTTCTTCTGCGCTCACTTGAGTTTTTGAGTTGTTCTATTACTGCCGCTATGGCATAATGATGTGGAGATGCTGGCGCTGAACTGGGATGAGCACAGTAAGAAGTCTCACAACATTAGGTTAAAGTCCAACAGGTTTACTTGGAATCACAAGCTTTCAGATCACAGCTGCTTCATTAGGTGAGTGTCTTGATGAAGGAGCAGCGTTCCAGAAGCTCGTGATTCCAAGTAAACCTGTTGAACGTTAACCTTGTGTTGTGAGACTTCTTACTGTACCATGGTGTAAAGCATTGGGCATAGTTCAATAGTTCTTATTGAAGTATACCATCGTTTTCAGTTGTTCAACTATTAGAAACTACAGACATAGCTGTAGTAAAGGTCTAAGCTAAGAGTTATATCCATTCTTGCACATGGTGTTGTCCAATACCACATTGACCCCTAGGTGTGATTCATGTATTCTTTTACACTGGGGGCTGTACTGAGTCCAATGTTAACCCTTTAGACGTCAGATTCTTATACTACACAATTGACATTTCTCTTCCAAATAATCAAGTGTCCTTTAATTTCTATTGTGAAATGTAATTTGTTTATGATTGCATGGATTGGAAAAATATAAATGAATTCCCTGGAGTAAGCCTTCCCTTGGAGCTGTGTAAGCAGTGACTGGGTCCTTTAGTTTAGGGCGGGAAAGTGGAACTGAGCCACGACAGATCAGCCATGATCTTATTGAATGGCGGGGCAGGCTCGAAGGGCTAGATGGCCTATTCCTGCTCCTATTTCTTATGTTCTTATGTTATGTTCTTATGTTCTTACGGGTAATGGAGTCAGTCCAGCTGCCTGAACAAGGCTTGGCTATCAATATAACCTGTATCTCATTGCCTGCCTGCCTATACATTGGATCTGATGACAGTTAGCCCATACGATGTGTGAGTGTAGGGGTGGAGGGGGAGTGGGGAGGCTGGCAGGGGGGGGGGGGGAGGGGGGGCGGGGGGGTGGGGGGAAGAAAGGTGAAGGCAGTGGTCAGGCTTTTACCAGCCATTCTCCATATGCAACTGGTAAATGTAACTCAGAGAGTGGGTAGCTCGGTGGCACAGTGGTTAACGCTGCTGCTTCACAACATGAGGGACCCAGGTTCAATACCGGCCTCAGGTGACTGTCTGTGTGGAGTTTGCATGTTCTCCCCATGTCTGCGTAGGTTTTCACCAGGTGTTGCGGTTTCCTCCCACATTCCAAAGATGTGCAGGTTAGGTACATTGTCCATGCTAAAATTGTCACTTTGTGTCGGGGGGAGTAGCAGGGTAAATATGTGGGTTATGGGGATAGGGCCTGGGTGGGATTGATGTCAGTGCAGGCTCAATGAGCTGAATGGCCTCCCTTTGCACTAAAAGGACTGTATGATTATTTTATGAGAAAGATGTCAATTCACCTCTTTAGCTGCTGTTTTAATGTGATGAAATATTGAATTATTAATGTCATTCTGTGAGCACCTTGGCCTGTTTCACCACTTGCTTGCAGCATTTGCAGAATGATCAGGATTCAGTGAGCTGGCAGTGTGGAAGTTTCTGTGAGGGATAGAGGCATCCCCATGAACAGTGTCATCAGTAATACTGAAAGGATGTTGCTGAAATGATGGGCACACAGTCATAGCTGCAGTGTCAAAAGAGATTTAATGACATAGCAAGAGTAAGATGTAATGATTTCTGTCACCAGTGTTCTAGCTTGCACATTTCCATAGCATTTTTGTGACATTGCATCTTCCAACCATGCTGAAAGTCTCAATTCATACTCTCCCCTACAATCTGCATCCTACTTCTCCACTCACAGCTGATCAATGTAACAGCTCTCCTTCATCTTACTAATACTTACCCATCCTTACCACAGTCAAAGATCTAGGTTTCCCCGTTCCTCATTCAAAGGCCTTCCACTATCCTCCCTGTTGCTTTGACCTTTGTCCCCCAACCATTTGTGCCTGATACAAGAAAATGCTTCTCCAAACACACTTTCCCTCTCAGTAAGCTTTCACGTGATGAAGGAGCCTTGCGCAGCTCACACCTTACATCAAAGAATTAGGAACTTTCAGCAATACTTTCTGCAAGGGAAATAACGTGCAAGAGGGAGGGATGTCAAGCCGGAGAGATAGAGTTCTTCTATCCAATCCCTCCCTCAGATGGGAGGGAGTCATATAGACCTTTGGGGAAGAAGGAACTAATGAAATTGGTGATAGCGAGGCTGGTAAATCCTCAGAGGAAGTTGTTGCTGGTTTTCGCTACAATCTCTCTCTCTCCCTTCACTATGCCTTGTGACACCTTAATGCATTGTCCAACTTTTGCCGCTCTGGAGGAGTCCCTTTCACTGTGTGTCACATTATGACTCATGGCATAAGCAGTCTACATTATACCATGAAGTGTGTGTGATGCATAGTTAACTTGATGGATTCTGAAGACAGAATCTCTGCACAGGAGTCTGTGTCATCAGGCCAGGCAGCTTTGATAAAAGCTCATATTTTAACTCTGAATGGCTTAGTCTCTGCCAACTTTAAAAGATTGACGGAACACATTGGAATGGGCTTCTAATGCATCTCTTTTCTATTGTGATCAGCTCTTCTGCAGGTCATCAGAAGTGAAGGGCAGGATTCTTTGGCCACCCTGCTCTGTGTTTCTTAGTGGGATGCCCTTCGCTAATGGTGGGAATCTCTGACCCTGCTGCTGTCAATGGGATTTCTGGGAAACCCGCGGATGAGGCTATGCTGCTCGCAGGACCAGAGAATCCCACTAGTGTGAACAGCCGGAGAATTCTGGCGGAAGTCTTGCAGCTACACAGGAGTAAAGCTGGCTCAATGGGAGCAGGATATAGTGATTTCTCTCAGACTGACTAGATGGAGCCGGATTCTCCGACCTCGCCCACAATTGGGATGCTCTGGTCCTGCTGCAGTGAGTGGATATTTGACTGAGCACTGAATTCCCAAATTCTCCATTCTCGCTGGCAGCGACAGCCAGGCATGTATGGCTGGAGAATGTCTGCTTCATCCTGTCAGTTGCTCAATTGTCACAATGCATGAAAGCAGCTTTCAACTGGCCCCTTAAGGGTCTAAGATGGTAAAGATTGCTTACCTATTATCAGTAGATTTTCACCGCCTTTGCTGAAACAGCTGAGGAGCATGTTGTGGAAGCAACAGATGAGGTGAGAAGAATTTAAGAGGTGCACAAGACCTTGCTCGTGGATTCTTCTTCCTCGGCTGATGATTCCATAGTTGCTGCTGTATCGAGGTCCTGGCCTCCATGCAGTGCCAGAAGAAGATTCAAAGGAATCAACATTGAAGGAGTTATCTGGGCACCTAAATCAGCATTGGAGAGACATGCAGCATTACCAACCTAATACTCCTATGGTTCTGACTCTGTTGATTTTCAGCTGGGGTTCTGGGCATTGCATGGGATGTCAGGAACTATGCTGATCTTAGATAGATGCTTGACTGCTGAAACCATGACTTGTTTTTGTTTTGCCAAAAAATTAGGAGACATTAATCTGACTCAGGATAGAGGCAGTACGGTTTCTTCCAGGCTACGTCCATGCACACACCTGCATAAGTTGTACATGATGGTGTTACAACACAGAGGCCCCCTTTTGAGAAACCATGCTAAATCCCCTAGAGAGGAATACCTCAATTTGTAATCTGTTAATCTGTTTGGGAAAGTGTGAACTGGTCTTCATTGACATTTAGAGGTTAACTAACAGAAGTACCTGATATAACCGACAATTTATTTATTTAACTAACAGGGAACTTAATTAAACAAATAACATGCCGATTAAAATAAGATTTGACTGGAATGCTGTTCAAATGAGTACAATGTCCACCCATTAACAAAAAAAACAGAATTTAGTCACTCTCAAAAAAAGTGCAGCCAGATTTTGTGGCTTTGGAAAACTTTTGGAGTTCCACTGTCTGTAAGCTCTTTGGGATTTGGCGCTTCACTAGTTAGAGGGAGAGTTCTCTTAAAAGATATTTGAAGCTGTCAGGGAGCTGCTCTTTCCCAGTCTGAGCTTTGAGAGGTGGCAGCCCTTCAGTTGAACTGCAGACAGACAGTTGATCTCCTGTTTTTATAACTGTGATGACCTATCAATTTTCCTACAATGGGATCAGTCTGATATTGTCAACAACAACAAATTCAAATTTGATAGGTTCCTGATAGCTGAGAGTCTTATTTAAACTGATAGGCTGAGTTCAAAAGCCTGCAAAGTCTGTTACCAAGGCAACCTCAATGCTTGGTCTTTGCAACAAATATTGTCGTCTGCATACCCTGTATGCACCTGAATTTTAAACCTCCAAGTATTGACACAAAACTAGCTCTTAAAAGGACAGAAAATCAGCTTTCAAAGGAAACACACTTCACAATCTCAACTTCTCAACTGATGGCTACATGACAGATGCAGATTGGAGAGAGTTGTACTCCTTCCAGTTTATAAAAAGTGCTGGATCATATGGTGGCACCTAAATAGCCTTGAGTGCAATCAGTAGCAATATTTACTCATGCCAACCAGGCAATTGCTGCAAACCCCACTCCTGTGCCTTTTTGATAGCATCATCCCGTGTTCAACATCTGATTGGCTTAGTGAGCAGGGTATCCATCACTTCTTTTATGCAGATGGGCGCTGAAAACTTGCTAACATTTCACATCCCTCACTGAATTCCAAAGGATCCTGAAACACAATGAGGCTACCATCATTGTGACTGCCGCTGTTAGTGAGTGAACAAATGTTACCAAGGCCTGTAGGTTTTTCTGCAGCAAGTTCTACAGGTCTGCCACTGACTGGAAGAACCTGAACATCTTCTGGTATTGCTGTGCATCCGGATGTATAAACACAATGTGGATTATTGATGGACAAAACTTTTCCAACTCCTGCTCAGATTGGTATGTAGGAACAAAAATATGCCACTTAGTCATTCAAGTTTGCTTTGCCATTCAAATAGAACTTGGCTACATTCCAACTTCATTTACCTGGCAATGCTACACATCCCTTGATGCTTTTAACTATCAAAGACTTATCAATCTCAATCTTTAGAAGTTCTGATTATCCCAGCAGCCACAACATTTTGGGGAATGAGCTCCAGATTTTTACTGCCATTAGTGTAAAAATGTGTGACCTGGTTTCTCTCTTAAATGGTCTTGTTCCAAGTTTACATCTGCTCATCTTGATTTCACCAGCAGAAGACTGGTGTAGCTCCAATATATTCTTGGCATTACTGATATTGTTTTTTGCCCCACTACTTACCTTGTTTCTCCTCCTTTATTCATAATTTGGTTGTAAGAATCACATTTTTATCTTCACTTCCTGACAGTAGGTGATAAATTCTGTCAAATGACCTGTAAAGTTTCTAGTTAGCCCTGAAGCTGTAATGGTGCCACACTCACCCAACCATGTATGGCCCACTTATTAGCTACTTCCATGTTAGGCCACTGACATATTCAGGGATCCATTCCCATCAGAGGGTCCTGATTTTTCAAAATTGAGGAATGTAATACAGTGTTTAAAATGCCACAAGAGCCAGTGCCAGTGATAGTAATGGAGAGGTAAGTTATCCTCTGCAATGTTTGAAACTCCATTATCCTACTTCCATCAAGAACAATGGCACCTTGTATTTCCACTAAGTAAGAAGCCTAAAACTCAACCTGTGTAATTCTTATTATACATTTGGAAGCACACCATGCAGAAATGAACTTTACAATGGATAAATTAAGTACAAATTCCAGTGAATACAATTGATGGTTGTAAGCAAAAGTTTGCTTTATCTAGAAGTATATCAACCCTGAGAATGCCTGAGAGCCACTTAATTAACTTGGAGACAGATGAACAATTTTGCTTTCAATGGCATCAAACACTTGACATGTTTGTAAATCAAACATAATTTGCTGCACTTTATTTGCCAACCAAAGTATTATGTATTAACAACCTGAACCACAAAATGCAATGTTTTAATGTGGGCTTGTTTGTGTACTAAATCAATTAGTTTACAATAAAAACCTATCTACACCATTCATTTGGATTGCACTCAGATTGAATAAAGATATTGCCAGCAAAATAGTTGCAATTCTTCAAAATCTTAAAAACTTGACTGTAAAAGCACTTGTTAATTTGCAATTAGTGGTATTGCATACTTTATGCTTTTCACAAGATTAATTAAGTTAACATTCCCACCTTCAGTACAAGAAAATCAATGATTGAGGTAAATTGTATCCAGGCTTGGAAGTCAGGGGGAATTGCAAGCAAAGCATCACAGCACATTTCATCTATGTAGCTGAAAAGCGGGGGTGGGGAAAGGAGGATTAATTGTGACCATTTAATTGAGTAAATGGGGTTTTATTACAACAAATATAAGTGCCACCCATAAGATAACAGAATGTGCCAATTTATATCTTGTATTTTTTTTAATTGGCTGAAAAGTTTGCACCTTATTTACCCAATTTGACCAATTGTAATCGGGGCAGGCAAGGCTTGCAGAATGGCATTTTCCATTGGCCTTGGGAGGGGTCTTACGGGCATCAGGCAGGCGAGGCGGTAACTTTCCAGTAAGCTAGTTGAAAGGAGATCACCATTGTTTTTGGGGCCAACATTACACAGACTGAAGAGTCAACAGTCACTTTTCTTGCAATGTTCTGACAAATAGTCCATGAGGTTTTCACAATGCAAAGCCATTTTTTGAGTGAATATTAAGCAATTGCAATGCATAATGATAGAAAAAAGTATATAAGGGTGTTCATGGCTTTACCTAAAAGACAAAGACAATATGGAGTAGCTCTGAGACCAATGGGTAACCCATGGATCATAAACAAGTCTTCATGAGTTTGTTATGTAACTAGATCATAAAAAAAGAAGAAAGTTCACTACTTCTCAGTTCTGAAGGCAGATTTTAAAGTTTTAAATTGCATCTAGAAAAATTTACATCAATGACAAGAAAAGGATTGCATTTTACACCACTGCTCACATTCCCAAATATTCTCTTGTCAATGAGGTACTTATTGAAATATCACAATATAGGAAAACATCAAAATGATTTTGTGCACAGTATCATCCCACAAACAACAATGCAATGCGTGTTTAGATAGGCTGATATAGTGCCATTTTTGATGGGTAAATATTGGGCCAAGACTTTGGGGAAGTCCCCTATTCATTGATTGGTGATGTTATTTTTATATCATAGAATCCCTACAGTGCAGAAGAAGGCCATTTGGCCCATCGAGTCTGCACCGACAATGATCCCACCCAGACCCTACACCTCCAACCCTATACATTTACCTCTGACACTAATGGACAATTTAACATGGCCAATCCACCTAACGCTCATACCTTTGGACTGTGGGGAGGAAACCAAAGCACCTGGAGGAAATACATGCAGACACAGGGAGAATGTGCAAAATTCACACAGACAGTGACCCAAACTGGGAATTGAACCCGGGTCCCTGGCACTGTGAGGCAGCAGTACTAACCACTGTGCCACCATGTCGCCTCAACAATAGCCATAACAATGGACAAACCTCTACTCAATGGAAGAAAGTTGAAATGTGTATTTTTTTTGCTGATCTTGCCAAAGGAAACTTGCATTGAAATTTCATGCAGAGCTTGTTTCCTCCTCAGGATCTTAAATACAACACAAAATGAGTTCAAGTGCAGGATCCGATATTGTTACCTGTTTGTGTTAAAACTTTATGAATTATTTTTAAAGTGACCTCATCCCCTCAGAAAATAAAGACTTTCTACATTTGCCTGTGCTGCTATTTAGAAGACTTATTTAATGTGAAATCAAAAATACTATGTGTTGTGCGTGAACAGGAGCACTCAGTTTCATGGCAGTGGTGCTACATTATTTAATGGTGACATGCATCACCAGAATGTACATAGTGAGGGGAAACAAGTTTAAATCTCGGTTAAATTTGGGTTTGAACTCACAGTAGTCCAATTAAAATCATTAACATTTTACCACCAGACCAACTGGAGAGGAATTTATTACTGCTTTACCCTCTCCATTCATATTACAGGAGAGATAGTGATCCCATTGCTTTTTTCAGTAGCGAGGATTAATTTACACATATTCACCAATCTGTCAATTTGGGGTGGCACAGTGGTGCAATGCTTAGCACTGTTGCCTTACAGAACCAGGGACCTGGGTTTCCAGCCTCAGGTCACTATCTGTGTGAAGTTTGCACATTTTCTCAGGGTCTAACTTTATCATCACTTTGCAACCATTTTTGGGGCGCAAAATCTTGGTAAAGTTGGGTGTGAGGCAAGTAACACGATCCGTGCCCACCTCCATGCCAGTTCTCCCTTTACCAAAGCCTGAAAATGGCCACAGTCGGGACTGTGCGTAATAGCCGTTTAAATGCATTAGCCCATCCAGAATTAGCACGAAACAGACATGCTCCACAAAAGTCCAATTCGGGCACTCCAGTTAGTGAGGAGGTAGGTGCCCAGCGTCTGATGGCTCTCTGCTTGAGATCAGTGAGGGGGAAGAGGGGTCCACTGCCACTGTGTCTGAGATCATTGAGGGGCAAGGGGTTCCGCTGTGCCACTCTGCCTGAAATCAGTGGGAGGGAAGTGGGGTTCCACTGCCACTCTGCGTGAGATCAGTGAGGGGGAAGGGGGTGTCCACTGCCACTCTGCCCGAGCTCAGTGAGAGGGAAGGGAGGGTCTGCTGCCACTCTGCTTCTGATCAGTGAGAAGGAAGGGGGGGTCCATAGACACTCTGCCTGAGATCAATGAGGGGGAAGGGATGGTGCACTGCCACTCTGCCTGAGCTCAGTGGGGGAGAAGGGGGTGTCCACTGCCATTCTCCCTGAGACCAGTGAATGGGGAAGGGGGGTCTACTGCCACTCTGCCTGAGATCAATGAGGAGAAAGGGTGTCTGCTGCTACTCTACCTGAGATTCAATCAAATGGTGGTGAATCTCTGGAATTCTCTGCCCGTTGAAGTGGTGGAGGCTACCTCGCTAAATATTTTTAAGATGCGGGTTGATGGGTTTTTGATAAGAGAGGGGATTAAGGGTTATGGGGAGAGGGCGGGAATGTGGAACTGAGCCACGACAGATCAGCCATGATCTTATTGAATGGCGGGGCAGGCTCGAAGGGCTAGATGGCCTACTCCTGCTCCTATTTCTTATGTTCTTATGTTCTTATCAGCGAGGGGGAAGGGAGGGTCCAGTGTCACTTTGTTTGAAATCAGTGAGGGAGAAGGGGGTGTCCACTGCCATTCTGCCTGAGACTAGTGAGTGGGGAAGGGGGTTCTACTGCCACTCTGCCTGAGATCAATGAGGAGAAAGGGTGTCTGCTGCTACTCTACCTGAGATCAGTGGGAAGAAGTGGGGGATCCACAGCCACTCTGCCTGATGATTGGGGGGGAGGGAGGGTCCTGCTATCAGTCTGCGTGGCAGAGGAGGTGGACGGATAAGGGAGTCAGTAATGTTGTGGGGGTGGAGCAATGTCTGTGTGAGCCAGGGGGAGGCATTACCGGCCCGGGAGCGATGTGGCAGGCAGGTAGCATTCTATCAATTATTTTCTGCACGTGTGCACTTGGAGGCGCCGATCACTCAGCACTTCTTTCACAGTTCAAAGATATGTAGGTTAGGTTGATTGGCCATGCTAAAAGTTGATCCTGTTATCGGGGGATTAGCAGGGTAAATATGTGGGGTTATGGGAATAGGGTCTGAGTGGGATTGTTGTCGGTGCTGACTTGATAGGTCAAATGATCTCCTTCTGCACTGTAGGGATTCTATTCTATTCTACCCACTGTCAAAAAGCCATCAAGAGAAACTCCTCCAAGATGGTCCCATCCAGACAGTGTTACTTTGTTTGAAAACCAGTGCTGGAAAACTTGCTTATGTGAGATAGGGTCACCGCTGCAAACATCAAGGTAACATCAGCAAAGCTGGAGCAGTTATCCCAGTTCCCAGTCATGGCCACCTTTGTTCAAGTTCAGATAAATCAGTATTCCCTTCTGAAGATAACAGGTTGACAAAATGTACTTTCATTTCTGTGTGTTGGAGACTTCATCCTAAGCAGTGCCTTCTATCACGATGTTTCATCCTCAGGACTTCTTTCTGCTGCTGCTGCACCTCCTCTTGCATTATCGTGAAGAACAGGTGGAAGATGGAAGAACAGGTGCCCATCTGGGAGCTCTTTCCAGAAATGGAATGTACTGAGTGGTGGTGGTGTTCAAACCAGAGGCTAACAGCATTTTGACTAATCTTACATAGTACTCAATAAGCAAATGTAAAAAAGTAAAGGAAATCACTAACTAACTCAAGGAGTGGAATTTTATAGCTCTGTCGCTATGCGGTGAAGGTGAGGCTGTAAAATGCGGCAAGCAGTTCAAAAATCCTTGACTTCGACATAATTGTGAAATCCCATTGGGCGATTGGAGCCATAAAATCCCACCCAAGAAATCTCATTTACTCTTATATCAATTGACTTTGGATTATATTCCTGAATTTGTCGGTATAAATCTGCATTATTCACATAACTGCAGGAAATTTGCATGTTCTGGTCTTTTGAACTGGGGGAGCTAGGTAAATAACTGACTACATTTTGCTAAATGTTTCACAGAGGCAGAACAAATGGTGAACAAATTTATGAATTGAAAATTTTGAACATACAACCATTGGTACATCAATTGTGCACATATTAAATTGGGAAACATTTCATAGCATCATTCTTGTACTAAGATCCCACCTGGACCTACTGCATATCCTCCATTTCTTCATCCTACCATTAGTAGCAGAGCTTCCACCAATTGTGTCCTATCTCCTGAACTTCCTTCCTCTTTACTGTTTTACTTTGTTCTTTAGAATTATGTTTCTTGCGAAATTAATGAACTATTAATTAAATGTCAAGAAAGTAACTTTTTAAATGCATGGTTGTTGATGATTCACTTTAATCAGGAAGAGCAAAAAGTGCAGTCAATTGCAATGTGGCAGTAACAAAGATCCATCGATCCTATTCAAGCCAACTACCCAACAAGTAAATGAAATCATTAATCTGGCTGTGGAGTGTGGTATTGAAATCAAAAATGGCTGAATGCCAACAGTGAAAAAAACAGGAACTTTGTTGGCCCCACTTTCAAGGTGGGTGAAAGGTAGATCAAGTTTACCGATGAGCAATATTGGGACTCCCATGTGCATTCATTAACATCTCATGAACACTCATTACAAGGTCAGCTCTCCAAAATCACATTTCCCCTCTGCATTAAGTTCATTGCCAATGGCTAAACAGAATGTTCTGCTTTACAACTTTATATAGGTGGTATAGGCCTTGTGAGCTTCACTTCATCCACAACTTGGAAGTCAGCAGATACTGCTGTTGTCTTCCTTTTACATTGATCTATATCAGGTGCCTGTAGCAAAAGGCTGGGAGCAGGAGGCACGACAGTGGGGTATGAAATAAGGTCAGGACTTGGTGGAGGTGGATGGTGGGAAGTAGCGAGGGTGGGGTGGGGGAGAATGGGAAGGTTTGGACAGACCAGAGGGGAAAAGCAAAAGGCTATCTGGTCGTTGTTTAAATATGATACCAGCACCTTCAACTTCATGAAGTAACAGCTGGATGGTTGACTTCCTGCCCATCCAACCACGAGATTAGCTGATCTCCTTGTAGATGTCTAATAATGAGCCAGTAAGCAGAAAGTTGCACTGGTTCATCCATCTGGCTGCCCAACAGGATTCATTCTGACATTCCTGCCCACCACCTGACTTGGCCTCCAGATTGGAAAATTCCACCCACTGTGTTTTACTAACCTGCTATAATGACCTCTTTGGAGGATAAACAGAAAGATAAATTTGGTGCAGGAAGAGAGACCGGATGAAAGGTAAAAGAGACAAGCTCAGGGCTAATTGATGGAAGAGCAATCGTATGTCAGTATCAGGAAGGATAATGCACTAAATGAGGTAGAAACTACTTAAGAATGCTTGGGTATTCACTGTAAAATGACTTGGGTAAACTTACCTTGTGTTATGAGGCTGCCTTTCTCTTTATATCACCAATTAATTTCAATACTCAAATAAGACCATTTCACACTGATATTTCTGATGACCTTTAGGTAAGGAAATCTGCCATCCTTGCCTGCTTTGGCCTACATGTGACTCCACAGCCACAGCAATGTGGTTGATTCTCAATTGCCCTCTGAACAAGGGCAACTACAGATGAACAATAAATGCTAGCCAGCCAGAGACGCCCATGTCCCACAAAATAAATGAAGAACAAAAATCACTGCAAGAGCTCCTTAAGCCAGCCAAATATTTGGATGGGTCTCCCCTAATTGCCACTTGATTTTATAGATCCCACACACTTGTTGTGTGAAAGTGAAATTTTCTCCTGAATTTATCAGGCGTGATTCCAAACTCCATGGCACAATCAACATTGCCAGTATCAACTTGCTTGAAGTACAATTGCCATGGCAGGAGAGTTACTAAACCTTGCATGCTTACACAAAGCCAAAGAGATGGTGAGAGGTGATTCTAATCAGTAAAGATATAGATATGGCAGAATCTTATCAGAGAAACAGGCAGCTTCCCTTGTTAGTTCTTATGCCCCTTAGTTAAAAAACACCATGGGGCATAATACATGCTGTCTTTTTGAGGTGCGGGGCCTAAATACACCAACAAAGACGGCTGCACTGAGATTAGGCCACCCCACATTAGGTCTTAGGGGATGCCCCCACCCCCATGATCAATGCCAACATCCTCTCCTCCACATGATCAATGCCAACATCAGCCCCTTCTCCCTCCAACTCCCACAACCAACAGTCATCACTGGCACTCTCTCTCCCTCAAAGCACACATATGCCCCCTCCCCTTTCCCTCCATGAAGCTTCCACTATGGTCCTGCCCTTGGCACTGCCCCAGGAACATGTTGACATGGTACCAACCTAGCCATGCCAACTTGTGCAAGTTCCTTTCCCTGGGGGCTATACTCATCCTTGCCCTCCCCCCCTAACCCCATCCCCCCCTGGCAGAGATCCCCAATGACAGGCTCATGCCTGGGTGAAAGTATTGTAAACCTCACTGATGTGATGTTTGAATCTCGACAATGTTTGAAAATACGATGAGGGGTCAATATATGGTGGGGGTCGGCAGGGGGGGAATGCAAGCAGCTGTTAATTTTATTCAAATACATTAAAATCTATTCAAATGAGCATCTTATTCTTTATGGGCATAAATTTCACAACATCACTGGTGAGGGGCGGGGAAAATCGCAGAACACAATCTCTCCAGAGGAAATGCATTTCCCAATTTTCTCTAGACTTTCAGTACGTGTCACTGTTTTCTCTGACAGCGAATGTGGGCTGAAAATTGCCCCAGTAGATCAGCGTGGGAGCAGTCAGTTGCCACTCATGTCCACGCCAGTTCTACATCTTCCTATGGTTCTGAACAAATGACAGTATGTGTCATAATTGAAAACCGATGGTGCTGCAACAATTATAGCAAGAGGTTCTCTCTAACCTGCCTTCATCAATATCAGTCACCATAAACCACTGTACTGCATGCTCATGGCGCAGACTCTGAGGAATTCACTGCATAAAGAAGTAACTTTTCAAAACATGACAGAAACACTGCAACTCTTAATTAACTTGCTATCTGTGTACTTTGCAGCCTGTCATTCTTTTAACATGTAGAAAAGAAAGATGTCAGACGTCCAAAAAGTAAACCTAACATATGCACTAATTTGCAAAAGCAAAGCAGTTCTATGACTTAAAATATTTTTCCATTTGAAAGTAATGGCCCTTTTCCCAGAAGTAAGCAGAAAATAAAGAGTTATTTATCACCTGTTTCTGCTGGTCATGATTCTTGGAGTCGTGTGCTATTAACCACATGGTCTTTCATGCCTTGGCACTAAATTCATATCCAAGTCTAATGAATCTTCTGTCTGTGGGAGGAATTCATTACATGTTATGATGTGGCATCCTTACCTGAAAAAAGGACCGGTCTACGTGTCTAAAACTCTGTTTAGTGCCTCAGAGTATTTGGTTAGTGTGGGACCTGGTTCATCTCTACAATGCTATGTTGGTGTTCCTTCTTAAGGTAGAAAAGTTGTTCATCAGAAAGATAAAATGATTAAATTATGAAGATAGATTGTATAGATTAGGCTTGTATTCTCTCAAGTATTGAAGATAAACGAATGGTCCAACTGATGTGTTTGAGATGATTAAGGGATTTAATGGGGGAGATAGCCAGAAACTACTTCACCTGATGGGAAAATCCCAAGCAAAGGGACTTAGCCTTAAAATTAGACCTAGTGCTACTAAGGGGTCATGTGAGGAAGGACTTTTTCGTACAAAAGTTAGTGAAAATCTGGAAAATTCTTCCCCCAAAAAACTGCTGAGGCTAGGTCTCTTGAAAATTTTGAATTTGTGATTGATAGAAGTTTGTTGGCTGAGGGATATAGAACAAGGTGAGTAAATGGAATTAAGATATGGATGAGCCTTGATCTAATTGAATAGCTGGCAGGCTCAAGGACTGAGTGCTCTATTTCTATTCCTTTTTCTGATTACTCTTACAGTTAGTCCGCACCTCAAAAGGAGTTATCAACGGTGGCACAGTGGTTAGAACTATCACCAAGCCTGTTCAATTCCCGGCTTGGGTCACTGTGCAGAGTCTTCACATTCTCCCCGTGTCTGTGTGTGTTTCCTCCTGGTAGTCTGGTTTCTTCCCACAGTCCAAAAGACGTGCTGACTAGCTGTGTTGGTCATGGTAAATTCTCAGTCAGTGAACCCAAACAGGTGCCAGAATGCGGTGACTAAGGGATTTTCACAGTAACACATTGCAGTGTTAATGGAAGCCTACTTGTTACACTAATAAACAAACTTAAAAAAAACTTAAAATCTTACTGTCCTTTAGATGTTGTAACACTATCCAAGAAATTGACCCACAAGTCACATGCTAATGAAAGAATTAATTATTTCGATTTGGGCATGCATTAGGTGTATTAGGTAGATTGAACAATTCCCTGTGCTTCATAGTGAATAACTTGGAAAAACCTGTTGCCACTGTTTAAGTGTAATTCACAAGGTATCCGTCAATACGGAGCTTAATGTATTTCCTTAAGAGAATGTTAATTGACTTCTGAGGTGACTGATTACCTCTTTGATTGTCGAAAAGTTCCTTGCAGTAGAAAATTACACAGCCGTTTCCTTCACTTTTCTAGCAGTGAGTCTCCATTGTCCCATAATAACTGATGGTATACTTCTCAGAGTCATATCAATTATAAGTTGTAAACCTTCCAAACATTCTGTGCTTCTAATCTGGCCCTTTTCCCAAACCATACTCTCCTTAATGTCATTGAATAATATAAAAAAAAGGTTATTCTTGAACATCTTCCCTTTGGTAAGTTCATTGACTGCAGGTCATTAGATATACACTTTCTGATGATGCTCCACAGTTCTGGAATTCTGGATGAGTTTTCCACAATTGGCTTTAACAATACATGATTTTTTAAGACTGAGTTTTCCCCTAGTTTTCCCCCATTGCCTTTGCAGTATTTCTGAAGAGTGTTACATCGTCCATCAGTGTTTTCTACTGACAACCAGTTATTGAACCGATCTGTATCTTTTCACCAAAATTCAAAGAAACTTAAATCACATGGGGAGGAATTTTAAGTCCCCTCCATCTCTGAGAGTACCCGTTCCCATCAAAATCCATAGAGGTTTGTTGGTTCGTTGCATTCTAGCCCTGCTCCTGCCACAAGAGGACCATAAAATTCTGCCCATGGTTTAATGCAAATTACTCGAAACATAACCTGACACTTGATCATCTTAGTTGTCTTTACAGATTACGGATGGAATTCTCCGGCCATTCACGCCAGCAGGATTTTCTGGCCCCACTGACAGCGCACCTCCTGTAGTGGTTTTCCAGGCAGCATGGGGTGGCTTCAATAGGAATTCCCACTGACAGCGATGGTACCAGAAGATCCCACTGCCAGCAAATGGCGCACCACTTCCCGCCACTAAGAAAAGTGTTGATGACATAGCCAGAGAATTTTGACTGATGCTTTACTGAAATTGACAGTTGACAGAATTTCAGGCAGTGAAAACGAGATTAGATTTCAAAAGAAACTGTTGTTTCCACATTGAACGCAGCTACCGTCACTTTTGATTTTGATATGATTCATTATTGTCACACGTATTAGCATACAGGGAAAAGTATTGTTTCTTGCACTCCATACAGATAACGCATACCATTCACAGAAAAGGAAACAAAAGAGTGCAGAACATGCAGTCATAACTAGGGTGTAGAGAAAGATCAAATTAATGCGAGATAGGTCCATTCAAAAGTCTGATGGCAGCAGGGAAGAAGCTGTTCTTGAGTCAGTTGGCATGTATCCTCAGACTTTTGTATTTTTTTCCCGATGGAAGAAATTGGAAGAGGGAATGTCTGGGGTGAATGGTGTCCTTAATTAGGATGGCTGCTCTTCCAAGGCAGTGGGAAATGTAGATGGTGTCAATGGATGAGAGGCTGGTTTGTGTGATGGACTGGACTTTTGTAGCTTCTTGCAGTCTTGGAAAGAGCAGGAGGCATACCAAGCTGTGGTACAACCAGAAAGGATACTTTCTATGGTGTATCTATAAAAGTTTCACAATGTCATCCAGGAATAATCATGGAACAGAAATAACCCTGGGAAATAATCTAATCATTTCTATACCACTTTCAAAAAGTGTTGAAAGAAAATCATCTCCATAAAACTCGGCTTTAAGAGGCTGCAGATGCAGTTTTGCATCTAAAATATGTCTGTGCTGTGGGCCCATCATACTGGTGCAGGCTGTGGCAGACACCATTCTGATGAGGGCTAAACGAGAAACATATGTCCTTTGCCCACATCAGAAGCAGGTTTTAAGACATTAAGATAGGCCCATTGATTGCACAATGGCTGTTTCTGCTTCCCGTCACAACTTTGTCTTGTACCTTCGGCAGAAAACACTAGTGGTAATTGCCTCCAGGAAAGCCAATGCCAAGTAACACAGAATAAAAAACAGTAAATACTCTTCTTAGTAATCCGTGCTCCAAGTTCTGAGATCCCTGATATTCTCATCCTAACTTCCTTGCCCCCTGCTGCCTGGTCCATGATTTCATACTCAAGCCCATGTCACAATACTGCAGAGGCTCTGTGATGGCCTTTCCCAGTCTCCCAAATCCTTCCCACAAATTGCAATTGTCGTTCAGCCATTTGTCTTCCAGACCCCTACAACATAACCCAAACACTTACATGAACATTGGTTCATGAATTGATATGGATTCTTCCATTCCACCACCAATATAATATTGGGGTTCTCTTCCAGATTCCATGATCTTTCGGCATTCACATTTAAGCATTGGTTGTCCTTGTTCTTACTCTGTGGATAAGGTACCAGAAATGGATACTGCTGAATTTCTACACAGTGCATGAACACAATTGGCATTCCAGGTCCTCTTCAGATTGATCTGGCACTGAAAAGGGAAAGTGAAAAATGTTTATTCCAGCAGAAATCTGATGAGTTGTGTGCCAAGTTGATACCCCAATTGATGAGGGCTGTGAAAGCTCAATTAAGCATGTTTAAGACAGAAATTGATAGATACTGGTGATATCAAGGGATATGGTGATAGTGCAGGAAAATGGTGTTGATATTGAAATCACAATACATGTTCCAGTTCAGAATGGACATCCCCTATAGCCCTCTAGATGTTCAGACTGTACTCTGTAAGAAATTAAATAATACTATAATAGATTCTGGACATGGAGTAAGATAATGATTGATAATGCTACATATATCTGCTGACACAAACACTAACCACTGACCAATACTAGTATTCTTAACACATCAGCACATCCATGTCAGATGTCAGTCTCAATATCTATTATTATTGTAATTGTTCATGCAGAAATCTATTGATAATGTTAGGCAGAAAACACATTGCATTAACCACCTTGTGGAATAATAACTACAATCATCTATTAAACAAGGCAAGATTGCTAATTAGCAAGTACTATGTTAAAATCACAGAGTTTCTTTTACGTAGGAATAGGAGTAAGCTGTTCAGTCCATCAGGCCTGCTCTACCATTCAATCAGATCATGCCTGACCATCTGCCTCAACATTATTTTCCTGCACTATTACCCTATCTGTCTATTGCTGTCTTAAACAAGCTCAATTAAGCTTCCAAAGCCCTGTGGAATGGAGAATTTTAAAGATTCACCACCGTCTAAGTGAAGAAATTCTTTCTCATCTCAGTCTTAAATGATTGACCTCTTATCCCCAGACTTATCCACCTTTATGTTTCTCACTGGCTTGCATTAATATTCTTTTTTCCTTTCCTTTATAATTTCATTATCCATTTTTACTGGATTCCAAATGGCTCTCCATCCTCAGGCTTACAACTTTTTCTGGCAACCTTATAATTCCTCTGACATAATGCAATCTTTAATTTATTTTGTTAGCAAGTCTTGATTCACCTTTCCTGTTGTGGCTTTCTGTCTCTGAGGCATGTATATCAGTTGTAGTCCATTAAAGATTTCTTCAAAGACTGGCGATTGCCTATCTACTGTAAAACTTGTGAATATACTTTCCCACTCAATCATAGCCAACTTGTCCCTCATATCTTCATGGTTTATTTTGTTTAGATTTAAGAGGCTGGTTTCAGAATGAATAACATCACCTTCAAACTTGCCATAAAAACTCTACCATACTATGATCATTATTTCCAATTGTGTTCTTTACAAGTTATTAGTGAATAATTTTCATTCCAAAGTTTTAAATCTAAAATAATCCAATCATTAGTTGGTTATTGCTCCAGAAACCCATCACATAAACACTCCAGGAATTCATCCTCCATAGCATCAGTGCCAATTAGGTTCATCCAATCTATATGTAAATTGAAGACACCCATTATTACACATTTCACATCCAGCTCTAACTTTCTGATTTATACCATGCCCAACATTAGCAGTACAGTTTGGTGGCCTGTAAACAATTCCCACCAATGTTTATTGCCCTTTGCTGTTTTTTATCTCTACTCGAAGTAATTCTACATCCTGATCCTTTGATCTAAGATCCTTTCTGACCAATATTTCGATCTCATCTGTTACTAAGAGTTCAACCACACCTCCTTTTCCTTCTTGCCTATCATTGCAAAATGATGAATATCCTTGAATATTCAATTCCAGTTCTTGAGGTTCTGAAACTTCAATTTCACAATGACAATTAAATCATACTCATTTACCTTTATTAGTGCCTTCAAACCTTGTTGCAAATGCTACATGCATTCAGATAGAGTGTCCTTAATTTTGTCTTTTTAATATCATTCCATATTACAATTTTACTTTATGCTTACCTTTACTTTGTCTGCCTTTTAATTCCGCTTACAAATTTTCGGCTTCTTAAAACGGGTTTTGCTTCCCTCCAATTTGAGCTGTCTCTTAGATCCCCATCCACTTGCCAATCTAGTTTAAAACCTCCCCAACAACACTGGCAAATTTCTTTGCAAGGATGTTAGCTCTGATCCTGCTGAGGGGCAATCTGTCCATCTTTTACAGAAACTACCTGCCCTAGAACCAGTTCCAATGCCTCAAATATTTGATGCCCTCCCTCCTACACCAATTTTCCAGCCATGTGTTCAGTCACAAAATTTTCCTTTTTCAGTGCTCCCTTGTACATGGCACTGGGATTAATCCTGAGATTACTGTTTTTGAGATCCTGCTTTGTAATTTCTCTCCTGACTCCCTAAAATCTGCTTTCAGGACATCATTCATTTTTCCTGCCTGTGTCATTGGCACCAATATGGATCATGACCTCTGGCTGTTCACCTGCCTCCAGAAGAACGTCCTGATGCCACTCTGTGGCCTCCTTGACCCTGGCACCAGGGTGACAACATACCATCCTGGAGTCATGACTATGGCTACTTTGTCCTCCTAAGTAATGAATTCCATATCACTATTGCTCTTTGCCTCGTCTTTCTGCCCTCCTGCCAGCTATGGTGCCATGACCTTGGCTCTGCTGCATTGCTCTGAGGAACAACCATTCTCACCAGTATCCAAAATAGGGAACCAGTTAGCAAGCAAAATAAACTAAGAGGACTGTCTGAGGACTCTCTTAGGCAAGATTGCTTGCCTAATTTGCCTGAACTGTCTGGCACTCACCTATTGTCCCTCTGCCTGGATGGTCATAAGCTGTGATGTGACCACCTGTCTATAAGCGTTATCCATATAGTTCTCTTCCTCATGGGTGCACCACAGTGACTGCTTGAATTCCAATGCCCGGTGCTCAAGCTTCTGTAGCCAATATCTGTGTTTGTCTAGGACACATTGTGTGTCCATGACTTTCTGCATGCCACAGGACGCATGCTCCATACAACAGGGCTGCTCTGCCATTCCTTAACCTTACAAACTATTTATTATAAATTGTAGGAGAATAATTCACCAGCAACTCACCAATCAACTCCTCCCCTTGGGCTGAGGTAAGAAGCAAATGCTAAAGGTCAAAAAAAAGTTCACTGGTCTCTCTTGCTCACCAAACTACCAGCTGCTGACTCAATGAGCAGTCACAAATTTACAAAAGTATATCTTGATCAGAGTTTATGAGGTCATGGATTTCATATTCTACCTTACTTTCTATTTTCAGACTTATTTACTGGGACTTTCTCAAGTCTCAGCAATGAATGATCACATTCAGGATTTGCTACACCTTAGCATTAGATCAGCTTGTTTCTCTGTACGATATGCAATTAAACATCTGGTAACCATTGTAGTAGTAATCCAAATAATCCTTGTGCAATTAACCAGAGATAAGTTATAATTTACATTTTTATATTTCATTTTTCAGGCCTGGACATTTCTGGCACTTGATGCACATCCTTAACTGCCCTTGTTAAGGTGTTGAGGTGCCTTCTTAAACCACTGTAGTCCATGGGCTGTAGGGCTGATAGGTAGGAGTTCCAGGAGTTTGAAACAGCAACAGTGAAGGAACATCAATATAGTTCTGTTAGGATGGTTTGTGGTTTGGAGGGGAACTCACAGGTGGTGGCGTTCCCATGTATCAGCTGCCCTTCTTCTCCTAGGTAGTAGAAGCTGTGGGTATTGTTCTGACTGGGATGGGAGGAGGCCACAGTTTATCTCGCCCCACTACCCCACAAAGTCACACCATTAGTTTAAATATTTAATTCATTCACCAAAATAACGAACTTTCACTACTATTAGACTTTCCATAAATGAGGCTTTAACCATGCTTACTTCAATAAACTCAGAATGATTGATTTATTGGAAAACAAAGCTTATTTTTAAAACAAGTTGATGTAGGATGATTTAGCAATGGTAATGCCATTATATGAAATGAGAAATGGTTAGGTTCTCTCTTGCTGGAGATGGTCATTGCCTGACACTTAAGTGACATGAATGTTACTCACTCGAAAATGTTGTTAGCCCAAGTCCAAATGTTGTCCAGCTCTTGCTGCAGATTGTACACACTGCTTCATTATCTGGGGAGTCATTGATGGTCCTGAACATCGTATAATTATTCATGGACATTGCCACTTCTGACTTTATGATGGAAGGATGATTACTGATGAAACAGCTAAACATAGTTGGGCCTAGGAGACTATCCACAGGAAGCCCTGCAATGATGTCTTGCGCTGAGATGATGGATCATCAACAACCACAGCCAAATTCCTTTCTGCTAAGGATGACTCAAACTGGTAGAGAGCTTTGCCCCTATTTCCCAGTGGTTGCAGTTTTGCTAGATATCACACTTGAACAAATGCAGCTTAAGGATAGTCACTCTCATTTCACATCTTCAGTTCAGCTCTTTTGTCCATGTTTGGACCAATGAGGTCAGGAGTCGAGTGGCCCTGGTGGATCTCAAACTGACACCAGAATTCTACTACCCGGCTTGCCACAGAAGCGGAGCGGGCAACGGGCGGATGATAGAAACGTCCGTTGATCTCGGGCAGGATTTACTGGTCTCGGGTTAAGCAAAGCCGTAAAACCCTGCTCTAAGTGTCAGTGAGTAGGTTATTGCTCGGGCTTCTAAATGCCAAGATTGTGGTTCACCTGGATGCACCCTGCACTCCCAAACTGGTTAGCTGCTTTGTGAGAATAGGCATCTCATATACCACTGCACAGTTCGTGGACTGGGCCAGTTTTTCGTGGACTCATAGTTTGTGGACACTCAAAGGTGAAACAAAGTCTGTTGTTTACCATTTAACTAGCCACCTAACAGATAAGGAATTCTCTCCAGCTGGATTTCCTGGTCCCTATCTACATTGCTTCTGCCTGAAAATTCTGTACCTTAAGACTGATTCATTGATTATGGACTCTGGAACCTATATGAAATCATATTTCTTTTCTCTGTGGTCTCTGTATTATAAATCTTCCCTTTCTCTATCCACCTTTTTATCATCTGAATGCCAGGAGGGTGTTGTGAACCCACTTTCTATATTTTGAATGTGTGCAAATAAACTAACCCTTTGAGTTCAGCCTATTGAGACTTTGCTCTGGGGTTATTAATAGAAAGTTGTACCAAAAACAAGGTGTAGGGAAAAGTGACACCATTGGTAAAGAGGGAAACAAATCATAATACTATTCTGTTTACTGATGAGTGGTGAGAGAAAGAATTAGTGCTGTTTATATTAATCCCCTCATGCTCATAACAATAGCAGATAAGAACAATATTAAAAATAATAGTCATTCATTCATCAAATTTGCTTTCACTAAAGCACTATAAAGAAAGTACCAATCATCTGGACCATTTAAAGCATCAGTAGCAGTAACTGCAAACAATTGAACACTGCTTATCTTGTCTAAATTGATGTTGTGAAATATTCAGAATAGATCAGAGAGAAAGATTTGTCAATCATGCAATATATTTCCTGGGGGCATTCCTGTGATAAAAGGATAATGGATGTCAGAGTTCTTAGCCATCTGTCATTATGCATTCTTGGCTCTCATCCCAGACAGCTGTGATTCAGAGAAAACATTGCTTTATTCATGGATCTCATAGACTCATAGAATCCCTACAGTGCAGGAGGAGGCCATTTGGCCTATTGAGCCTGCACCAACAACAATCCCACCCGGACCCTATTCCCATAACCCCATGGATTTGCCCTGCTAATTCTCCTGACACTAAGGGACAACTTAGCATGGCCAATCAACTTAACCCACACATCTTTGAGCGTGGGTGGAAACGGAGCACCCAGAGAAAATGCAGCCACAGGGAGAATTTGCAAACTCCACACACAAAGTGACCCAAGGCCAGAAATGAACCTGGGTCCCTGGTGCTGTGAGGCAGCAGTGCTAATCGCTATGCCACCATGCCACCCGTTCTGTGAATTGACACGTTCAAATGATACTTCTTTGTACACTTTTAATAGAGCTATTAAACTGTCCAATTCTAAATAAGCTAATAATCCTGATAAAATCATAGACCTAACAATGTTGGATAAAGATTGCCTATATCATTCAGAGTAATTTCCATCCTATTCCTAAACCACACTTAGTTTAATGTTTTGAAATCTTCAATTTCCTTTGCAACTCAAATCCCAGTTTAGGTGATTAAACTGCTGTTTTCATCAAAGAATTAATATTAGTTCTTGGATCTTGATGTTATGGATAATACTGTTCATGAAAAGGAACCAATGCTAAAATTCCGTAAGCTAAAGTTCGCAAAGTAAAAATACTAAATTATAGAAACATCCCAGAAGATCTGGCGAACAGTTTTACCTGAAAAGGTGATTCATATTTCCACTTCAGATGTTGATTGATTCGCAATGTCTTTCCAGCAATTTCTACTTTTATTTCAAATTTCCAGCATCGGAGTTTCTTTTTTTGTCCTCATTAGAATTTCCTGTTTTGCTGCCAGCACATGTCTAATAAATACCAGGCATTAATGGCATCAAAGGGCTGATTGCTCCATTACTGACAATGAAAGCAGTGCCGGCACAATAGCAATATCATTGCTGGTACTGGACTTGTAACCGCATTGATGAAAATAGCCACAGTGGCATAGACCCTAGGTACTGTGGCACTGAGTTATTGTGGGTTTGGGCCTGGTAGAGATATTCCTAATGTTAGTAACAGCACAAAGGTGTGCAGAATAGCCTGGCCATTTTGCATCCGTCAATCCCTAACAAAAATAAAGGTTAAAGTTTATTTATCGGTCACAATTAAGGCTTATACTGCAATGAAGTTACTGTGAAATTTCCCTAGTCGCCACAGGACAGCTCCTGTTCAGGTCAATACACCTAACCAACATGCTTTTCAGACTGTGGGAGGAAACTGGTGCACTGGGAGGAAACCCATGCAGATACAAGAAGAATGTGCAAACTCCACATAGGCAGACACTCAAGCCAGGAATCAAACCTGGGTTCCTAATGCTGTGAGGCAGCAATGCTAAGCACTGTGCCATCGTGCCACCCCATATTTAGCAGTCGTTTTTCTTTAATTAGGTTTCACTTCTGAATAGAGAAAGAACCGCAAACAGTCAGGATAATAGCAATTGACTTACGACTAGGGGAGATTTGAATTCTTAGAGCTGGAAGGATTTCATATAACCTGTTCACAAAATAATGATTATTCAACATGATTTGTACTTGGTGATTCCAGCTAAATTTATTGTGCTTCTCAAACGTTAGTTCCACACTTTCAAATTCAGATGCAGAAAAATAAATCCAAGCATGAATATTACTAAAGGGGGCATCAGAAATAAATGGCGTTTAATGTTTCATCAATGAAATAAATGTAAGCCATAGAAAGATGTTTTAATCACATCTGGAATCTTCTGCACTTTGCTCTGCAGATCCACTGTAATTTAAACTGCAACTTTTCAAACGTGACATTTCATCTCTGGATATAAATCACTCCAAGTCTACTGTTCCTGAAATGAAAAGCAGCCATCTTTGAATTAAAGATGAAATGTATCGTAGGGTTGTAAGCCATCCATCATTAAAAATATTGATAGAATGTTTGTGGTATAAGTTGTGCTAAAAGCATGTGGAAAATAGCAGCTTCATCAGCATTTTACCAGTGACATTTATGCAGAATTCCAGGTGACATTTTAAAGTGCAATGGTTAACACATGTGAGATTTTAAAACACCTCTTCTTTTATTTTAGATAACAATTATGTGGAAGGATCCAGAAATAATGATCAACACTCGGCAATCTTGCATTATTTAATTGTGCTCATCTGAAATGATAGTTCCTAGTCTGGCAGTCCGCACCAGTTGCAACACCATAAACTCTGCATGAAATGGTTGTATTTTTCAGGCCATTCTGTTAAAAGGCAAAAATAAATTGGCTAGTGTTACATTTTTGGGTTGTTTGGGACCTTTTCCTTGTTTAACAGGTTTTCCATTGATTTTGCGGATGCAATGCATTCCTTATGATCTGAAACCTGTGCAATTTTGCTGCCTGTTGTTGCAGTTTGTGAAGTTTGAATAATTTAGTAATTGAGTAATCATCCAGTTAATTTTTGATGAAGGGATGCAAAATTATTGTTAAAATGTAGGCACAATGGAATAACACTATGTAACCATTGTCAAAGCTACGTTCACACAAACACACAATTTAGTTAATTTTAACAATGATAACAAAATAAAATTTTGTATATTTATTATTACACAATGATGATATTCATACAAAAAAGTCCTATTCCAATGACAAGACCAATCTACAAGGGCAGTTCATTGACATTGACGTATCACAGAACCTGATATTAACAACTGTTTATTTGTCCCCAGGATATAAGTGACATGTAAAGACCACGTATATTGTGAAACCCCAGTTGTGGTCGCTTAAGAAAGTGTTTTTTTTAACTGAGTGACCTTTGATAGGGCATTAAGAGTTCACCACGTGGTATGGGGACTGGAGCCACAAAATAGCCAGGCAAATTAGAGGTGGTGAGTTCCTTTCCTAACTGATTCTGGAGCCATGCTAAAAATTAGAAGATTGATAGATTTCAATTTTGAGAATTTGCTTTATTAGGATTTTCAATGCAACCCTCTGAATTGCTACCAATCTTCCCTGTAAAATTATATTGTGTTTAGCAAAATGTTTCAATCCATGGTACCTTTAAATGTTTATTGTGTTTAGCATGAAAAAGGTCTATGCGTACCTTCCAAGCTGTTGTGCAACTGTCCACGGGCAACTTAAAGAGTGGCTTGGTGGCACAGTGGTTAGCACTGCTGCCTCACAGAGCCAGGGATCCAGGTCCGAATCCTGGTTTGGGTGGCTGTCTGTGTGGAGTTTGTACATTCTCCCTGTGTCTGTGTGGGTTTCCTCCAAGTCCAAAAGACTTGCTGGTTAGGTGTATTAGCCATGCTAAACTCTCCTCAGCATGATGACTACAGGATATTCACAGTAGCTTCCTGGCAGTGTTAATGTAAGCCTACTTGTGATACTAATAAATAAGCTTTAAAACTTAGTTGGTATAATGGTTTGCTGGTACACCCTATAACCTTTAGCAAAGTAACCTAACTTATTTCATAATCTGTAATATCCAGCACAGAAATTAAAGCTACCTTAATCAGACAAAGAAAAAACGCAGCCAAGTAAATTTATATTTGAAATGTCTTTAATACATCCAGATAACATTTTATGTTGCTATGGTTGCAGGCGTCGCCAGTCAAATAACATTGGGAACTTTTGATAATGAAATTGTCACGTGTCTGTAAGGAACTGAAGATTAAAGACACATAACTTAAAACCTTTTGAGGACACGTCTGTAGGGTGCTCAGACTGAAGTTTTGAAGTCACAATGGAAATAATTGCTACATTATGGAGGTGTACACAAGACAAACAATTGATAGTATAAATTCAAGGCAATTCATGGAGAGCATTTTATCATTGCTATTAACCAAAGGTTATAGTACACAGGGGTCAGTTAGTTGGATGGCTGGTTTGTGATGCAGAGTGACACCCTGCTTTCTGAACCTTGCCCCTTGCCTGAGGTGTGGTGATCCTCAGGTTAAATCACCAACAGCCAGCTCTCTGTCAAAAAGGGACAGCAGCCTATAGTCCTCAGAGACTATGGCGATTTTCATTACAAACAAAAACACATTTTGTCTGGTGGCTGTCATATACTTAAGTGCTGCAAGATGAATATGTAAATCAAAATTTAAATACGCTTCATTGATGCAACTGTCAGCATTAAAGTGACGCAGTTGAAATGCAGAGCATCAAAACAACTATTCACATATCAAGGGTTATTTCCACCCTAGAATATTTACTATTTAGATTGTTATTTTGAATTTACCATTTAGAATGTATTTTTCTAATTCTGATGTTAACAAAGGCAGAATTCCTTTTTGTAATGGTGCATTTTCAATGAGTGAACAACAAAGGATTTGCTGACAAGGATCTGCAAGAGACTTGTTCTGGAATACCTTGACCTCAGACAACTCCTCTCCCTGGGTTGATAGCCCAGCCTTAGCGCAAATTTATCGACCAGGCCAAGTGACCCCCAAGTCTGCTGTGTTTCCCTTAAAGGGACAATCATCACACTTTTTAATGGGCAACTACTTCATACAACACAACTTAAATCATGATGTAATTTTATTTAATTATCACTGATGTGTTATCATGCTGGAGTAATGAAAAAGACCCAATGCTCATAATGTTAAAGTAAAACCTTTTTACCATTGGTCACCACTTTTCCCAACAGTGTTTCTCCCACCAGTGGCCCAATTTATTTTCAAACACTTTTGAGAAATTGTCTCCTTTATCACCAGATGAAAACAATCCTTTTGTCATGTGGAAGTGTCACCATGTGTAGGCTAAACTAACTGTTCAAAATTTATTAACGAATAAAAATCAGACAAAGACGCAAAAAGGCCCAGGAAAATATTGATCCAAGCAAAATTTGAGAGAACTGGAAAATGCCAACAAACTGTTAATATTGTCTTTTGCAAAAAAAAATTTCCATTTTGCAGTACTTGAAAAGTAACAACTCTTCTGGATGAATTAGTTGAACTTCTCGCTTGGAACACATTTCGCAGTCTCAACACATATTTCTGAGATAAACTGTTACAATAGAATGCTTTCAATATCCATGAAGCATTCATGCAAAGTGTAAACAGTCCTTACATCTTGATAGACAACGGGTTAGTGGCCTGTAGCAGTTACGTCCCTCGCAGCATTTTCCTTCAAACTGTTTTCACACATGGCCACAGCTAGTAATTAGATACCCATCAAACAGAAGCTGCAATCATTAACATTTTAAACATGCAGCCTATCATCAGAAACAGATCATTTATCAGCAATCTGGTTTGTGCAGCCTCCGCTCTATAACTTAGTTACAGGGCAAAAGGAATATTTTCATCTTAAACACAAACTTGTTGAAAACTAAGGATTGGGATTCCTGTTATCAGTATGCCTTCACTACAAATGATCCAAGTTTGAATTACATAGCACTTGTAGATCTGCGTTTTTGCAACACAATGTAAACTCATATGAACCTTCAACATAAGAATAAACCTGCAAATGGGAATGATAGCATAGATGAGACATTCCAATTCACTGTATTAAAAAAAGACACGTCTTCTGTATTACCATCGGAACAAGAGATAATATGAGAAGAGCAGACGAGGTGGACTAGATCTTACGGTTTCCAGTGAGATGAGGGAAACGGAATTGGCAATGCATGATGGACTCATTCCTGCTCCTACTCCTGCTCCTGTTCCTGCTCTTGCCCCGTCAGAAAAATATAACCATGGCAAACAAATTGCTGGTCAGCCAATTAAAGCCAGTGGAAAGGCTGACCACTTAGCATTAGAAAGGAGTTTCTTGGTGGGACATCAGGCAGAAGAGGGATAAGGCAGTGAATCAAAGCCCCACCATAGCAACTAATTTAAAGGCTTATAATTCTGCACCTTCCTCTTGACATGGGCTATGGTACTGACACAGTCATCAATCCCGCTTAGTCTCTTGTATTTGTAATGACAGCCTAAAACCAGGGAAGGGTTCAAGGTCTGAATTTTCATCTGTTGGGCATGAGCACTCAGCGGGTTTGGAAGTGGGCACAAAACGTGCTTGCGGCTGCAATGGACCCTGGAACATCAATTTACACTGACTGGGCAATTAACGGGCAGCGCTGCCGAGGAGAGGCGGGGGGGGAAGAGGATGGGCTTCGGGAAAAGGGAGGGTGCAGCAGGCTGGTGATCCCGCGGGGGGACAGCCACTGAGGAGCTGTGCCAGGGAACTAAAGACTTGTAAGAAATAAATAAATTGCAATTGAAAAGTTATGATCAGCACATTAAAATCCAAATACAAGTCCTCAGACACTTTTTAAAAGATATTTATTTCAGGCCAAACATTTCATCCTACCCTGGGCGGAGTTGAAGTTAAAGGCCGCATAGATAATCAGCCTATCTCCAACATCCGTGAAAGCAAACAGGCCTCATAAAATTGCATTCAATTGGCATCTCAATGGACTAAATTGCTTGATTAATTGTGGCATGATTCCAACTCTTGCATGCACCTGCCAACAGAAATATTGTATGATGTATGATGATATCGGGATACATGCTTGACGTCCTTTCGCGTGATTTCACCTGCCTCCGGGTCACACACATGCCTGCCTGAACAATGTCAAATTCTGGCCAAAGTATGCTATCATTCATACACTGCCATTTTCAGCCACAGACTCTGTTACACCTGCACCCATGGTCCAATATGCAAGCCTTTTCATCTGCCCCTGTGCTGCCATAAATTATTCCCAATATTTTTCTGTGTGGCTACCCGAGAGTGGGCAACAAAGAATTGAGGTCAACTGGGCCTTTTACAGGATTGATAGCTTTTTAATTATTTTTTTCCAAAATGGTGGCCTGGCTTCCAGTTTCATCACCCACTTATCATGAGCAATTTTTTATTCATTTGTGGACATGTGCATCACTGGCTGGCCTGCATTTATTGCCCAACCATTTTTGTCGTGGATTGATACAGCTGAGTGGCTTGCTAGGCCATTTCAGAGGGTAGTTGAAAGTCAACCACACTGCTGTGGCACTGGGGTCACAGGTAAGCCAGACCAAGTAAGGATGGAAGATTTCCTTCTCTAAAGGACATCAGACGGGTTTTTACAACAATCGGCAATGGTTTCATGGTCATCAGTAGATTTTTAATTCCAGATTTTTATTGAATTTAAATTTCACCATCTACCATAGCAGGATTCAAATCTGGATCTCCAGAACATTAGCTGAGGGTCTGGATTATTAATTTAATGATAATACCACTGGGCCGTCACCTCATCTATATTATTGGAGGCTAGTGGGATGATGTCATTCATATTGCTGACCTATATCACTGTTTTTTTTTGTGTGAGTGTGACCATCATCCACCCGATTTGTGGCTGTAAAATCCAGCCTGTTGGACCAAATTGCTCACTTCTGTGCCACGTATTCCATGTAATTCTCTGCCACTTTCCGCAATATGATCGTTATCCTTAAAAATAACTGTCAAAATACTAACACAACAAACTTGTCTTCAAATCTGAGTCATGGCACAAACTCAAAGCTTGTCTGACTACTGTCATGTACAACAGTTGTCAAAAAATAAAAATCGCAATACATGCAAGGCTTTGGTACCATATCATTCAGCCAATCATTTCACTGACCCTATGTAATCTCCATTAGAACACAACAGTCACTCTGCAGGCCATGGGATAAGGCTGAATCTGCTGGTAACATTGTGCTTGAAATTGGGTCGCATTGTGACAGGCAACATGTTACAAGAAGAAGTGGAGATGGAGGTACCATTCTGTGATAATATGCAAAACCACAACATTTCACCACTGTACTGCCTGACAGAGAATACGCAGGTAAATTTAAAATGGTGTCATTATTAAGTGGCAACCAACAGGTGAAAATGAAGTTAAGAGGGCTACAACAGGAAATATTTGAAAGCACAATGCCCAGGCTTAGCTGTTTAATGACAGCAAAACTTTGTGAAAAGCAGACCTTATATCTTTATTTAAATTGAAACTAGGGCACAAAAGTGACAATAAAAAATGGCTACAGTTTCTAATAATTTTTCATTAGATGTTATAGCTTCTGTGGAGTAAACTTACTACTCTGGCCGGAGACATAGTGATTAGCAGGGGAATTATTCCTGGTCACTGGAACATTTAATGGTTTTGAGATGTGTTTGTAATCATACATATGATGCACATCACCTGCCAAGATTTAAAATCTCAATAGGCTTTATTTCATACCATTACTATAAAAAATCTGAAAATTAGAGGAATTGTCCTTCAATTTTGCTCCACTTGTGAATATTTATTGTTTAATAGTTTTGTCCATGAAGTATTACCACTGGGTGGTACAATTGCCCCTCCCACCCTCACCCCCTCATCCCCCACCCCCATTCCAAAATCATAAGGGCAGCCGGCATGGTCTCAGCAGGATAAGAAAAACATCTTACCTTGATCATTGAGGGCACCTTGGCATGGAAGTACTACCTTCTCCAATGAGGCTTGGCTGAGAGCCTGGGCAGCTATTAGAATACCGAAACACCTACTTCCCAGAGTCAACATTATTGGAATAACAACTCAGACTCTCTGATCTTTGCTGTCAATTTCACAATGTTTGGTTAACAAATGAAATAGTTTCAACAGTGTATAATCTGTAGTCTTTTAGACTTTAAAGGACTTGGATGATTGCCACTTTTATTAGCTTGTAGTACAGACATTTTTTTCAAACATAGGAAAAAATAATCAATGAATTAGGTTTTCTCTAAACTTTTATTACACATCTCATGACACACGATATGGTTCATTGGTTCTAGTAAATATAGTGTCTCAATGGGCATGAAGTTCCATGGCTCTGCGTAGGAGACTTGGAGAGATATAGAAGGAGGATGGTAGGGCAGAGATTTGGCTTGCAAGGCTACAGGGGAGGGGGTGCTGGAGAAGCTGGCATACTTAGGTCCTATGGAGTGTTTGGCAGGTGAAAGTGTTTGATGAGATTCTGTGTTTTTATTATAACTAGGATAGAGTCCCATGGCATTGAGGCTGGCATTTTAAATTGCCCGCCAATGTACCCATCAGCCTATGGCTGCCTCCATACTTACTCCTCGGCTAGTTGACCTAACTCCAGCCTTTGCCTACCCAATCCTGCAAGGAAGATCCTGCCTTTGCAGGCACTTTCTCCTGAGGTGGGCAGGGTGAGATGTGAATTCTGAAAAATCAGGCTGTAGTCACTGAGGTAAAGTAGGAAATATTTATCTATTATCCAACATCACTATGGGTTGGGAAGAAAGTTTTGACTTCTCAGTGGCTGTGCCCAGTCCTGCCCCTTTTTCCTTAATGGGTGCATTAACTTCAATCTGGCGAATGCCCATCCCATTACTATTGTACCGGTTTGCCCACTTCAATGCAACATGGATCCACAGCATTATTGCAAGAAAACATTTTGGATGACAGTCAAGCTCTGCATGCCTCCATCGCCCTTGTAGTACTGCATGGTAGAGATCTACAAGTCTACATGGGCATCAGTATTGCTAAAGATGACAATAAAAGAAAATGCCCTATTATTTTTATTCATTCGTGGGACATGGGCGTCGCTGGTTGGCCAGTATTTTATTGTCCATCCTTAGTCGTCTTTGTTCAGAGGGCAGTTGAGAATCAACCACATTGCTATGGCTCTGGAGTCACATATAGGCCAGACCATGTAAGTATGGAAGATTTGCTTCCCCAAAGGATATTAGTGAACCAGATGTTTTTTTTTTGACAATTGACAATAGTTTCACAATCATCAATAGATTCTTAATTCTAAATTTTTTATTGAATTCAAATTCCACCATCTGCCATGGTGGGATTTGAACCTGGGTCCCCAGAATATTAGCTGAGTTCCTGGATTAATAGTTTAGAGATAATACTCCTGGGCCATTGTCTCCTCTAATTGTATCAAAATGGTTGGAAAGAGGAGAAGGAACCAATTAAAATCAGGTCACACTCCAATCTTTGCCCCTGCAACATTTTTACACCAAAAGGCCTGAGGAAATCCAGCCAGGTTTTTAAATATCATCTGAAAGCAAGCTCTGAATGCAGTCTTTGATCCCGTTAATGAATAATATTTTTTTAAGTTCACTCTCACAGTTAATTTGCTTCAACTGAGTAATTTCATTCGAATGTTTGATTCAACAATTTCCTGTCTTTTCTAATAACCATTGAATCAATTGATATTTTCTATTCCACGGCTGTTTTCACAATGTGAAAGGCACAAATTTAGACGGTTTCACTCAGAGCATTCACAAGCTGTCATGTGTGCATTTCAGTTTCATTTCATTTGCAATCTACATTTTCATTATTGTCCTTCTGATGTTTTAATAAAGTAACGATTGGCAACTCTATTGATTTGTGTATTGCACTACAAGGTGGACATTATTGACTTAGTTAACCAGAAATAGACATTGGACATTTCAACAATGACTGATGCTGCAGTCATGAAACAAGTCTTGAAGCCTAAAGGATTCTTGTAACAATGCAACTGATTTCCCTGTAGACCTGATTGTGCATTTTGCAACAGGCTTATCTGATTTTAAAGCTGGATTGTAAAGGATTCTTGAACATGCTTATTAACTACTAAAAGCAGACTGTACAGAGCTAGGGGATGAATTTGTGCACATTCAATTTTAAATGAAACTCAGGCTCTGAGAAGTAATTTCTTCTGGAACGCTTTGAAAGCCAAAACAGATTTACAATTCCAGGAAATGTATCCGATGTTTAGAAGCAATTTCTGGCAATGCAGCTGACTGAGTCAGTGGCTTAGGAAAATACCTCAAACTAGATTTCGAAAGTTAATTGTTGAATCTCTCAAAGGGTCACAGAATGATTGCCAAGCACACAGCGGGAAACCAAGCATGGGGAAGCATGTGAGAACATCTATCATTCTTCATCTGCAATCTCGTCTGTAGTGAAATCCACTGTGACACAAATATTTTGAGCTGAGGTTTGGCCGTGTATGATTTATTTGATGTTTTAGCTCCTTGCTTGATGTGGCACCCAGTGAATGAGTCCTTGTTGACAGTGAGGAATTGGGCCGATAGACACAGGTGGATGTGCCACATTCCCGATTCATCATCAGAAGGAGAGCAAAATTTCTCCGAGATCAGGCAGTAGGTACTAAAGGTTCCAAGATGATTTAAATTCATTAAATTGGTCTCTAGATAAAGTTCTATGACTCCTGCAGCTCTCCTCTTCATGCACTGTTTTCCAATTTAAAATCTGCGCTGAGTAGTCTCCATGCTATTCGTTACAGAACATCAGTTTTTACAGCAGAGACTGACTACCTTTTGGAAGCTTATCTTTTCATGCTGCTTTGGACTCTGTTTTTTTTCTGCATTATTGTTTTTCTGATAGTTTGCTGGTGTTTCTTTTTCACAAGGAACGATTAATTGGCACAAATCTCCAACCGCAGTTATTGTTGCTGCCATCAGCTGCCAATGTTCCAGCTCCAACCACGCTGCTCAGCATTCCCGTTCCTTCAGGCCTGCAGATAGTTTTTTCCTGGGTTTGCAAGTGGGAGGAAAGCAATTGGCAGAGGAAAAAAAAACACGGACACAATTGTATGTGATACCCAATTGTATTAATCTGAGGGGAAAATATCAAGTTCAGTAGAAACATTTTCAGAGTACATATCAGGCCCATTATTTTCTGTACGTGGACATCACAAGCTGGGATCACACAAAGAGCAGGATTTCAATTTTTTTTATTCATTTGTGGGACACAGGTGTTGCTGGCTAGCCAGTATTTATTGCCCATCCCTAGTTTCCCTTGAAGGGCAGTTGACAGTCAACCACAATGCTGTGGCTCTGGAGTCACATGTAGGCCAGACCAGTAAGAATGGTAGATTTTATTAGCAACCCAGATGGGTTTTTACGACAATTGACAATGGTTTCATGGTCACCACTAGATTCTTAATTCCAGATTCTTTTTTTGTTATTGAAATCAAATTCCACCATCTGCTGTGGCAGGATTCAAACCTCACTGCCCAGAACATTAGTTAAGTTTGTGGATTAATAATCTAGCCATTACCACAATACCACTACCAACTGATAGAAAGAGATGGGGGAGGATGGTAGGGCGGGATTGGAACTGGCGGGGAGGGGGTTGGCGGACAGGAACTGGACAATAAAGCCCCCAAAAATGTCACTGAGTTGGAAATCCAACCGAATCACGGCTACTTCCAGGGTTAATCTGGGCTTGTTTGCAGGTAAGCAGGGATTCCTACGGAGCTGTGGGGTATGTAACTAAAATATTTAAATTCCCATTTGGCTCAGGATTTAACCCTGAAATCTGGCTTTAGCAGCCAGTGCATAGGTTTCCCGAGCTTGTGTGGGAATCAGCAGGGGCAGCAGGTGAGACCAGCGTGGCATTCATTGAGCAGTGAAGCTGACAGACTGGGAAGTCTTCTTGGAGTGATACTGATTTAGCTGCAGACCTGCCTGGATAAGGTGCTGGTGTGCATTCTGAGAATATGCTTTCACTGCTTGACAGCTAGGTGATCTCCAACTTCTTAGAAGTCAATTCACCTGTCCCAGACTTCACTCAAAATGAGCTGCAACCTTCCCTGTCAATTTTCACCTGGGCACAGCTTATGTAACTCTACTTTGGACCTCTGATGAGGAACAGGAGGAGCAGTAACACCTGGCAGCACCAGGACCAGCTTTCTTCTCCTCAGCAATGCCACAAGAATGGACATGAGGATACAGCTTGAAGGACAAGAGACCTGCAACACAGCATCTGCAGCAAGAGCATCAGCTAGCTCCCTTAAGACTTGAGCACTAATGCCTCAGAAAGCTCAGATTCTCACTGCAGATCACTGGCTCATGTCTGCAAACACACCTGTATGACTTGAGAGGCTGAGCTTTTGCAAACCACACAGCAGAGCCTTCAGGCCAGTATCTGAGGCCTAGGTTTCAGTCTTCATAGAATATCATAGAATTCCTACAGTACAGTAAGGTGCCCTTCAGCCTATCAAGTCTGCACCGACCACAATCCCACCCAGGCCCTACCCCCAATCCGTACATATTTTACCCACTAATCCTCTCTAACCTATGCATCTACGGTCAATTTAGCATGACCCATCAACCTAACCCACACATCTTTGGACTTCTCAGATCTCTCTTTCAATCCTGTGGTTGTTGAAGTCTCAGGAATCTATGTACTGTCCAGCCATTCTGACCTCTGCTGGGGTCATTTAACTCAAAATCCCCATGCCATTGCACCCACCCCCTCTGCACAAGAAACCCAGATGCAGGATGCTATTGCTGTGATTCAGTGAAAGAGCCATGACAATGCATAGTACAATGGCAAGTAGGTTCCTGACCTGCTTCTGGTCTCCCCACAGGGTACAGTTTGTTTCAATAAAAATCCGACCAATATTGTTGAATGGAAAATCTTACATTCTTTTATCCAGGCACACCTGCTTAGTTTTTGCTGAAAAGGTCCAAGTTCATTGCCTCTGCTCCTGGAAGCACTCAGTGAGTACTGCCATCCACTGGTGCCTGACCAGTTGCCAAGATCTACTTTAGGGGTTGTCCTGTAGGGTGCACTGCAAGTCACCGCATCATTGATCTTCCAACCATTGGATCATTTCAAAGTTAAATAAATTTGCCCACGCTGTCCCGCACCACCCTGGAGCTCTCACCCAGCACTGCCTCCACAGAACTCCCTCCACCATCACAGAGGCCCCTCCCATGATGAACATGGTACCTACCTACGAACATCCCTTAGAACCCATCCACAGAACACCCCCACAATGGAACACTCCACCCAACCCTACCCCATGGCACTGCCCAAGCACTGAGTCTGGCACTTAACTCTGACACTACCCTGGCATTTCCTGGACAATGTCTCCTGGCACTGTCCCTGGCATGCCCAGGAAACTACCCCCAGCACAGCCTGGGCACTGCACTATGGCACTGCTGTGTATGCAACGGAGCAGTACCAGAGCAGTGCCAGGCTACTGGCTGGACTGACTTTCTCCCCCTCCTTGTAGCTTCTGCTCGCAAGTTGAACATCACGAGGGACCTATCATGTGTCTTCACGTCATCATGAAGGGACAATTTGATGGAAAGGGAGGTGAGTGGTCGACATTCAATGCTGGTATCCCTGTTAAGTCATTGGCAAGGAGTGGGCACAATCACAATGGGAAATCCTGCTGGCATAAAACAATTTTGAAACTCCCACGGGGTTGTCCGCACCCCACCCCCTCCAATGCCCCCCCATCCCACCGCTGATCTTGCCTCCCCCCACAGTTTCCCCTGATAATGGGAATGCAAAATCATCCCCCGCCCCACTAAGTATTTTATGAAAAACTGAAATGGATACTCAGAGACAGTGACAGACTCTGAATTGGGAATTTTCTGATCTGGGAAATCTGATAATTAAGTCCCTCATGGTGTGATATAGGAAACAAAAATAATTTCCAATTGCTTTTAAATGTTAAAGTAAATAGCTTGCTCGGCCTTCACAAGAACTATGCAATTCTTTGCTAAGGTGTTGGGATTGTTAATATTCTGGTTGCCTGACCTTCAATAAAATTAGTTGAAATCCAAAGAGGAAAGTATACTTATTTTATGAACATTCTAGTATTCTTCAGTTTCTGTTCATTGTATCACTACAGAGGATCATGGATAGATTTTCATGAGCAGCTTTGATGTATCTAACCATCTTTGCTTTAATCCAGATTCCTTTGCAAGGGAAAAAATATAATCCATTTATACGCATTAGTGATTGTGGTGAGGAATTTTAACATGATTGGCTTTAGACTTGGACTATACTAACATAGATTACAAGATGCAGGTTCTCAGCTATAAGAGTTATGGTTTGCTTTGACAAACATTGCCACAAAAGTAAAAAAGAGCTTACATTTACATTGTGCATTTCATAAGGTCAGGGCACCCTGCAATTGGCATTCCAAATGTGACTATACTTGTCAAAAATATTTCATGGCTGGAAAGCATTATGAACAGGGCAAGTTCCTGCAAACATCCATGAGATAAATGAGCAGGTAACCTGACATCAATGATAGTGATGGTTGAGATATAAAGATTAGTTGGGACTTCAAGAGAACATCAGTCTTTTTCAAATTATACTATGGGATCTATTACATTTATTCATGAAAGTAAACAAGATCTTGAGTTCACATGCCATCCAAAAGATGGCACCTTTGACAGTACAGCCCTTCCTCAGTACTGTATTGAAGTCTCAGGCTGGAGTCTGAGTTCAGATCTCTTCAGTGAGGCTTGAGCCTACATGTAACCTTTTGATTCAGAGGTGAGATGGTTACCAATGAACATGAACACAAACTGGAGAAAGTCAGAATGGTAACAATGGGCATCATGTATGTGATGTTAAACTGATTCCTCTACCTAGCATGGAGTATCTTTCACCAACAACCATTGCATTCTATTAATGTTGATATCAACATCTCCTTATTCATAGCACTTAATGACCTCAGGCCAAAACTGAAATCTTGGTGCTAGTTTGTATCTGGACCCGTTGTGTGTATATATTTTTTGCCTTCAGTTAAACTTTTTTTAATTAGCACCCTGTTTCCAGCGATTCTATGCCACCTACTGTGAGGCAGAATAGGCAAAGTTCCAGTGGTAAGACAGCAGTATTCTTCACTTCAGCAGTCCCCAGCACCTCCTCTACCATAAATTTTCATCTCTGTTCAAGTCAGAGGAATTTTGTCTTTTAGACGGTCATTAACTCACTACCCAGAGAGCTGTGAAGACTGGATCATTGAATATTTTCAAGGCTGAAATAGGTATATTTTAGATCTTCCAGGAAATGAAGGATTAATGGGAGGGATGGGGGGCTAGAGGGAGGGGAGGAAAGTGGAGTTGAGACCACAATTGAATCATCCATGATTTTATTGAATGGCGGAGCAGGGTCAAGGTGTCAAATGGCCAATTTGTGTTCCTATTTCTGTTTGCACGACCATCCCATTTGTGTATGTAAATGCTACAGGAGCAAGATGAATACTTCTGGCACTTCTCTGCTACACCTTAAACCTATTGGAAACTTTTACTAACTGGATGTACTGATGATCCTTTTCAAATTTTCTCCTGAAAAAGAACAGATCTACTAATGTAAATGTTTGCTTGGTCCTTCTTCCAGCTTTAGCAAGCCAAAGTGCATTGCATATGTCAGCTCGAGAGAATGCTGCATTACAGATCAATGTGAAATCAATGGATTAGTGATGGGAATTGAACAATCATGTATAAATGTTTTTCTCAGTGGTCAGTAGGCTGGACAACTGGCAAAAACATTATCTACATCTTTTTTCTCTTTCTTAAATCAAAATCAGCTTCCTTCACATGGATAGGAAACAATGTGAACTCTCAACAACTCTTTGATAACCCAAATGTATGCAATACCATCACTAGAGATCAACTCTACTGAGCTGAAAACTAAGGCCATGCTTCAGCATGGAAGTGAGTCAGCCTCTGCCAAGAAGGGAAGATGAAAATCTGTCAAAATCATTTGAATTTAGTTATAATTATGAAACTAATTCCCAAGACCTGTGCCTCTTTTGCACCCAAATATCTTCAGACTGTCTCATGTCAGCATAAATGGAATGATTACTGTGTGATATCTTGGAGCTTGATTGAATAATAGCAAAATGTGTTCCCCAAATAATTCTAAGCACACGGGATGGTAGTCAGGCAGCGGCAGGGTGGCTGGTGATTGAACAAGGCCTGTAAATGAGGGTCGTGAGGCAAGGTTATCATTCAAACATTGTGCTCCTGATAATTTAAACAATGGTATGAAGCCAGTGCAGTAGCCTCTTTATTTTTCCTTCACAATTTACTTTCCTGACTATCTTTGTGCCATCAGCAAATTTAGCAATCAGAGCTTTGATCCCTTCATCAACATCATATATATAAATTGTAAAGAGTTGAAGTCCCAGCACTGTTTCTTGTGACATATCACTTGTTACATCTTGCCAACAGAAAATGATCCATTTCATGCCTACTCTCAGTTTCCTGTTAGCTAGCCAATCCTCTTTGTTACACCCCTGCACCATGAACTTTCATTTTCCACAATAACCTTTGATGTGGCACCTTATCAAATGCCTTCTGGAAATCTAACTGCAGTACATCCATTGGCTGCTCTTTATCTATAGCACATGTTACTCCAATATATTAGTTACATGCAATTTCCCTTTCACAAAACCATACTGACTCTGCCTGATTATCTTGAAATTATATAAATACCAGCTAATTCAAAACAAAGAAAGAGTGAAGGGGGAACATTGTTGCCATTGTTCTGTAGTCTTGCTGTAGCAGGAAAAGGTTGCATCAGTGCAAATAATGTCCATAAAAATAAGGACTGTCACTCCTACATGAAGAGAGGCGATTTTAAATTTGTATTCCACAAGAATAAGTTCCTAACACACAAATTAAAAGAGATACAACTTAAATAATATAGCATTCTAGAACTTGGGGAAGTAAAAAACAATGAAATGCCATTCTTGGGAGAAAATAGACAATCTGATGGGAATTTTTGAAATGTAGGTGTGGTCAATAGACATAAAATAATCTTCAGATTAGACAGTGAAGCAAGAGTTTCAGTTCTTTCAGACACACAACAGTGGCTTCCTCCGTGACTCCATAGTCCAGCAGGCATTCAACTTAAAGTCAAGGGACAGTTGACTGCTACCTTTAGTACAAAGGAAGAGAAATCACACAAGTGTTTAAGGTGACCCCCAACCAAGAGTGTTCACTATTAAGCAGGAAAGCTTGCACAGATCTACAACTCACCTGTAAAGTAGATGAATTGGGAAGCCAAGAAAACCTGACAGAATTCAGGAGAGGATTTCCAAATGTATTTAGAGGTCTGGAGAAGACTTAAACAAGTGATGTGGCAAGGATGCACCTGAACCTAATAGAACTATGTGAAAACCAAGCAGAAAAATTCCTATGAACAAAAGGTGAAGGATCCACAAGTACACTACATGGAAGAACAGCTTTAATTAAGCAAGCCACCAACAGACAAACTTATGCAGCATAGCGGCACAGTGCCAGGGACCTGGGTTCGATTCCTGGCTTGGGTCACTGTCTGTGTGGAGTTTGCACATTTTCCCCACATATGCGTGGGTTTCCTCCGGGTGCTCCGGTCTCGTCCCACAGTGTGAAAGACATACTGGTTAGATGCATTGACCCAAGCAGGCGCTGGATTGTGGTGACTAGGGGAATTTCACGGTAACTTCATTGCAGTGTTACTATAAACCTTACTTTTGACTGATAATAAATAAACTTTTATCCAAGAAACAAACAACATCAGCATTACCACACAGTTCCACTGAAAAACCGGAACAAGAGGATATAAATTAAATTGAAAATGTAGAGTTATGTACCCTATTGATCACCAAATTCCTACCAGAAATGACACAGAGGCAGAATAAAATTCGGAAGGCACAGAAAGTCAACGAAGAATGTGCAAAAATTAAAGAATACTGAATGAATGAACAGCCAGAATATGTACCAAACCATCTCATCCTGAGACAATACTTTGAGCAATGCAGACAACTCAGTGTTGTGGATGACTTGTTCATTCATGATGAGAGGTTGGTTAAAAGAGCTCTCAGACTCAAGAAGCTTTGGAGGATACTTAGGCATTACAAAGCACCAAGCTATATCATGAAATTCAGTCTGGCAGCTACAGACCTCAACATCCTTACAGGAAATGATTTCAAAATGCATCACCTGTACAATCCATCATCAGGAGCAAAGAAAATCTTTGATGATATCCTTGTTTCCTCCTAGACCATGAAAACATCTCTGAATGATCTCATGAAGCTCAAGGGGAAGACGTTGGTTGTTGACTATTACTCCAGATGGATTGAGGTTAAACTTCTTCATGGCCCAACTTCAGAAAAAGTCAATAATTCACCAAAATATTTTTTTGTCCCACATGACATTCTAGGTCTTATCATTTCAGACAATGGCCTACAATTTGCAAATGAATATTTTGAGAAGCTCATAGAAGATAATGACTTGAATACACAGCTATTTCAATCAAGTACCCACAAGAAAACGGAGAAGCTAAAAGAGGAGCAAGAATGTTAAAAGCTGTTTTTTTGAAAATTTAACACATCAATATAGCACTGTTGAGCTACTATTCCATACTGCAGAATGATTTGGCTCCATCAGCACTACTGATGGGAAGAAAACTATAGACTTCCTGTTATTTAACACACCCTTATGCCATGCCTCAAAGAAGCATAAAGAGAGAGAATATGTATGAGATACAAAGACAGTATTTAAACATAGAAACTTGAAGCAGGAATAGGGCATTCGGCCCTTCGAGCTGCTCCACCATTCATCTTGTTTGTGGCTGATTGTCGAATTCAATATCCCGTTCCTCCTATATCCTTTGATCCCTTTAGACCCAAGAGTTATACAGACAAGAAGCAGGGGCCATGATTTGTGAGATAAAGAAATGTGGGGGTTGTTATACTCAGCTAGCTGGATGCTGGTTCATGATGCAGAGCCACACTAATAGTGTGGTTCAATTCCAGAATTCCAGTACCGGCTGAGTTTATTCATGAAGGCTTGTCTTCTCAACATTGTCCCCCACCTAAGGTGTGGTGATCTTCAGGTTTAAAGAACCACCAGTCAGCCTACGATCATCGGGACAATAGCGACTTTACCTTATAAGATATAGGAAGAATATATATGAGATACAGAGAGAGTATAAATGAGATGCAGAGAGAGTGAACATGCAAAGCAATAGATACAGAGGGTGAAAGAAAATGAGTATTTGGCAAATCAAACCAGAAACTAGAATCAATGCCATGGAGTACATGATTTACCAAAACTCCAATTCAGTGAATCAATCTGGATTCGTGACCAGAACGGCAAAGGCCAGATCTTGAAGAAAACACAAAATCTGTGATCTGTTCTTGTAGAGGCTGAAAATGGGATAGTGGAAAGAAATGGGAGCACATTTACCTCCACAAGAAGATGACTAGCAATGGAATAAACTAACTACACATATGATCAGGAAGACAATCTGAACAGTAAACAAATAATTGCTCATGATTCATATGCTATGGAGTTGCAGAGGGAATATGAGGAACTTGAATCCGAGGATTACAGCTTTTGACAAAGATGAGAACAACGTCAGGGCATTTGGTAAATCCATCACAGTGCTTACCTCTGTGAATCAGGGATGAAGACAAATGCTGGAATTTTATCGAGTGACCTGTCTGAGGCTCGTAAGATCCCACCCAAGGCCAATGGAGAATGCCGTTCTGTGAGCCTCGTCCACCCTGACTGAGGCAGGCATGCCTGTAAAATTCCAGTCTCCTTGGGGGGAATGGTGAGATAAATTTAATAAAGTATTTAATAGAATCAGAGACTTTGGGTGAGACAAAGTATACAAGGTTAATGTTAAATACAGAAATATTTAATCTACATCATCAGCGATGGGAAATCACAGAGTACACTGAGAGATCATTCCATACAAAGCCTCATACAAGCTTGTTTTATGTGTATATTTAGTAAAATGTTCAACAAAAGGTGAAACAAACAGTCTAGTCTTCAGCATTACCTATAAATCTAGACCATGAACAACCTCACCTGGCACCCACAACAATGATAATAGAGCTATTGCTTTCCAAACAGTCACTTCAGACTGCTCAAGCTCATGCCAAAATGGTTTCGTCCAAAACTGGATCTTCAAGGATCAGACCTGTGCGAGATCATCCTCCAAGAACATCTACAATCTCCCTCACAGAACATCCACTAGCCATGCTGCAGTCACTGGGGAAGCACTCGGACACACAGAGGCATAGGGTCAACTGGCATTAAGAGAGTGCACAAAGGTGATTAGTTGATATTTGTATGAAACGTGGCATGGGCTGATTTAAAATTTGGTTTTGAGTGTTTATTTTGTGTCTGTTTTTATTGTGGCCAAGTAGACACTATAATGGTCAGTAATAGCAGGGAATTAAAATGTGGGACTGTTGGTGAATGGAGAATTGGGTTGTGTTTACTGGTGTCACACTCATATTGTTATTTAGCTTTTAATTTAAACACCTTCCAAACATTCCAGTTTAGTGAGACAAACAAGGACAGTAGTCCACTCTTTAATTCATTCCACAATTTCTTTCTTTATTTAACACTTCAACTCAAACGTAAACAGTTGCAACTCATTAACTCTTTTACTGAACTTTAACTCTTAACTGAACATCAACTTTAACTAATCATTAAATTTAATTATGTAACTGAAAATAGACACTATTCAGTTCAGGAAAAGCTCATTACAAAATATTACCGATGTAGAATCTATCTTCTCTCTGAAGTATCCTTCATGGCACATGTCTTAATCTCTGTAGAGTTGTCGTTGGCAAACAAAGGACTGCAATATATTTTATCTACAAATCCTCCACTCATTTCCAAAATGTTCTCTGTCTTCCAGCCAACTGTATAACCAGAAACCAATCACATGGCTTGAACATCGAATGAAATTACTTGTGAATGAAATCATTACACTTAGTTCAGACTGCATGTCCTACACAAAACAGCAATAAAAGTTGAGGCCACTATGTCTGTTAGAGGGTAAACATCTTCATTTATTTAGTTAACACAGGAAGCTTCAGATCACAGTTCTCAGGCCAGAGTAACTTTATGACTTGCATCTAGTTTTAATTATAAATTGACCAAAAATCCCAGCACACTTAACCTCAGCCAGAATAGTAATTGTTGTAGCTGTTCTTTCTCTGTGTACAAATTACAAGACCTGTGGCTCACTCTAATCTCAATTGTTATCTTATTACAATTGCCAAAAGGAATTTGGGAGAGTTATCTAAAAGGAACCTACAATTGCCTCCCAGCTTCAGACCATGCTGAATACAAGCATGTTATCACACAAGCTTCACAGAATATATTAGGTTAATTACAATAAATACAAAATTTTAATACTTAGCAAAGACAGTGGATCAGTCATTGACTGTGATCCTGTCTCTTTTTCTGTTGACTGAAGTTTATGTTCTTTCTTTTCTTCTTACTGAATGCTGAGCAACTTGAAATTGCTGCTCATTAACCTGTATGAACCATTGCTTCTATGCATGATCTGTAGTATCCTTTAGTTCTGATTATCCCACGCAACACACAAACAGTTCCTGTTTGGTTAAATGTTCACTATCTGATTAGTCTCTTAAGGTTGATGGTAACTTTACTGATAGCACTTTCCATTACCTACTGACTGTTTCCCTAAGATGTCAGTCACTTGTGAGAACGTCTTTTGTTATTTTATTAAGTCTGAAGCTTTTCCACTAAGATAACAAGGCACCACAAGTTAATCTGTGTGTCTGTGATAAGAGGATGTGTGGTGTCACTTCCTAATGATTGGTGTTCGGGTTCCTCATCCTAAAAGACTTAATTAAAACATTTCAGGTGCCCTGGAAAGTTCAAATTCCTATATTTAACTTCCTGTTGTCTGCTGATGCCTGAAGCAAGTTATTTGAACAATAAATAAATGTCCAGGAGGTGCACAAGCTTCAACTATTACAGCATTACAAAATTACGATAGCATATATATATATATATAATCAATGCATAAAGATGATTGACAATTTAAAGTCGAGGTAGCAATGTTAATGGTTCCACTATCTTCACAAGGTAAATCTACCCAGTAAAACTTGTTCACTTCAAACCTCAGCTAAGAGAAATTTTAATTCATGGAAGTAATTTAGTCAGTGTAACCAGCTATATGTTCGATCCTGAAATGAAATGTTGACCCTCCTAGGAATTTTCAAACCAGCAAAGTTTTCTCAGGATAAAATATATCTACAGGCATCTAACAGAAAAAAAACATTTTTTGAACATTACCAATATCAGCCCTTAGAATCTCAAGAATCCTAGGATATCATGATCTCTATGTGGGCTCATGAGGATAGTATGAGACTACACTTTTACACTTGTGTATAAGTGAGTGAGTGTACACTTTTACACTTATGAATATTTATTGGAAGAATCAACCATACATTACATTACAAACATGAACACTATATCATAGGATATATGGTAATTAAAGATTGTTCTAACATGACCATTTTATTTAAAATTACGTACAATTTTTAAATCCATCTTCAGAAACAACTTGGATGTTCAAAGCGATACTAATTTGAAAAAGATTACATTTACAATCCAGATGATTTCTTAACAGGATAGAATGTCTTTGTCTCAACCTTTAAGAGAAATCATCCCTTTGTATTTTAAGAATAGATTCCTGTGTCTCTGTGGTTGTGTAGTTGCTTTTTTAAGAAACTGAGCTGTAACAAAACAAACTGCTATTGTGCATTGTTTAAAGTTCTTCTTAAGCCTCAAGAACAAACCTCTTCTTGTTTATCATTGATTTCTTTTATTGAATCCATGAGGGTTAGTTTGACAGTGGGAAGAAACTGGAGCACCCGGAGAAAACCCATGCAGACATGGGGAGAACAAGCAGACTCAGCACAGACAATGACCCAAGCCAGGAATTGAACCTGGGTCTCTGGCACTATGAGGCAGCAGTGCTGACCACTGTGCCACCATTGGCTGATTTCCAATAGTAAAGTATTCAAGGTTCTTTTTATGAGTTATCACACATCTGTGTCATGTGTTCACCTGCCACTTAGCACTAGTTCAAATGCTGCATAGTCTGCACAGTCTATTTTATTCTCTCAACATCGATTAATATAATTAACACCTTGATTTCTTCATTAAATTGGTTACTTCCTTTACAATATGATATACATTACAAAATACCATCACATATTGCATGTCCACAAGAAATAAAAGTCACAAAAGCTACAAAACTACCATACTAATTATAGAAATAGATTATAAAAAACACAATAAAATGTTGTATGTTTGAAGGAAAGTGACTGTTTCTCTTTATGGCAATACAATTTAAGGCATAGAACTGTGGTTTGAGTCCTAAACTATCTTAGTTTGCTTATTTGGCTTTTGTGAGGAATGCAGCATAAGCATCAAACCATATCCGAGAATCTAACCTTATACAGTGTTTCTGCAGCGTGTGCTTTGACAATAAAGCTACAAGGGACCTCGCATATGTCCTGCAATCAAGCCTTAAAATGGAACAGTGAGTTTCCTTCAAGATTTGTCCTGTAGTAAAACCATAAAACACAGCTTTACTCTGGCCTAAGCCAATGTGGCTTGCACCAAAGACAAAGGTTCACACAGCGTGATATTTGCACTTTTGGTATGGAATGAATTAATCAATGCACTCAGATGCCTTGATAATTACACGTAACTTAAACTAAAGCTATTAAGATTATTAAATATAGGCTTCCCTACAATCCCTGACCTGAGATTGAAAATGGCTAAGCATTTGATTCTTCAGAAAGTATTACTTCACAGGTTTAATTATTATCCTAAACTCCTCATTTTTTTTGCATGATCTGAGATGGTTTGAAACAGAACTGATTCCTTAACCGGACAATCTCCCTCAACTTCTCAAAAGCTTATTGGTAACTGTCTATCTGAAATGAAAAGCAGCTGAACTGATTTTCACCCATCGTGACACATTCATATTGTAGAGGTTAATTGTCAGTCAAAGGTGAACCCATTTGGTGGCCATGCTGCCATTCCCAAAATTTGGAATTTGACCATTTTCTGCAGTATTAAGTCACTCCTCAATTCTCATGTGGATTAAATGTAATTTCCAGCTTGAATGGGTCATTAAAAACACAATCTTAATCTCCATTTTCCACAAGACAAGATCTTACTCTTTCACTCTATGGGCTGAATACTCCAACCTCGCTCGCAGCCAGGATTGTCCCATCCTGCTGCAGCAAAAGGAGATTTGGCTGAGCGCCAAAACCTCCGTCCTTTCTGCCAGTGAGGGTGAACGGATGGAGAACTCCAGCCTCTGTCCTTGACCACTTCTTTCCTTCCTCCAATCCATAAGTGAATTTTCTTTCAAATTTCATTTTCCTCTTTCTAAAACTTGTATTAAATTCCATTGTAACCTGAATTTAATTTCCGAAAGATATCGGCTCAGATGGATCATTCAGTTTGACACCCCCAGTTCACCATCTGCAGATCACTGCACTCAATATTATTAAAATAACAGATCATGTCTGGACTTAAATGATTCTCTGGCTCTCCCTTCATCTGTACTCACCTTTTGGATACTTTTTACTCCCAGCCTCTTCATTGTGCCAATGGAATGTATTCTCACTTTTACTTTAACTTTGTTCACTTTGACAGGTATCAGTGTGTTTAATTCTATCTTGATTCTTTTAAAGTCAGTTTCTCTATGGAGTCTATGTCAGTGCCTTAATAATTTAACGATCTTGTGCGGCATGTTCCCCAAAATTGAGATTCATTCTTCAAATATTTCCCAAGCTTTGAACCAGCCCATGTTGAACTGATTTCCTGAAGGTCCCTGTATGTGAAGTTTCTTCGCAAGTAACTCGTATGCATTCTAATGGATCTTATCAAAGTATCTCAAAGGCCAGGGTTTTCTGGCCATTCCCACCACTGGACCTTCCAGTCCTGCCAACAGCAAAGCCCTGCTGTGGATATTTCTGGTGTGGGGGGCAGGGTGCGTACAACAGGAAACTTTTATGATAACAGCGAGACTGAAAGATCCTATTGCTGGCCATTGATAGGCCGCCGCCATGAAACACACCACAGGGATGCAGAAGTTCCCACCCAAGGTCTTTGTTTATCACTCCATGTATGATCCTTGCCTCATGTGGTGGCCTAAATATCAAAATCTGTTCTTTCAATATAACATAGACAAGTGCACAAACTTTACCAAGACAAAACAATTAATTTACTAACCTCCATCTATGCTTTCCTTTTATTAGAAATAGTCCATTGAATCACACTCAAGATAATTATTCCAATCCCCATTTGGTGCTGTGTCTTTCCTGTCTCTATTACCACCATCAACCTTGCCCCTATACCATTAAACCTTATACCACTCCTGAGAGGCGGCACCGTTGCACAGTGGTTAGCACTACTGCTGCACAGCGCCAAGGACCCAGGTTCAATTTCTGGCTTGGGTCACTGTCTGTGGGGAGTCTGCACATTCTCCCCATGTCTGCCTGGGTTTCCTTTGAGTACTTCGGTTTCCTCCCAGTCTGAAAGACACACTGATTAGGTGCATTGGCTGTACTGAAATTGGCCGAAATAGTTACCGCCTCATCCCATTCATAAGCCCTGGAGAAAATTTATTCTCATAACAGGAATCAAACCTTTCCATTTGGTTCCAAACATTAACATATTTTGCTTGTTTGTTCTTTACTTTAGATGACATCTTAGTTTCTTAAAAATTAGATTATGCCGCATTTTTCACATCTTAAAAGTATCCAAAATTCAAATAATGGCGTTGTTGCGCTGTCAGATTTCCTTTGATATTGAACTCATTTCTTTTTCAAAAGAAGCATTTTTTTCATTTCCGTGGAAACCACTCAGACTGCCTTTTTATCGTTTACATAAATTCCCTTTAAATTTCAGGTAATTTCTCTCATAACGCTTAGAATGCCGACTCGTATGAATTTAAATTAATTCAGCAATTTCACCCAGGTTTGGCGGTTTTGAAAAAACTGACCGGGAATTTCCCCGCCCACCACAACATGTTTCATGATGGAAGCTGTGGCCTACCATTGGCCAACATCATCATAAAATGATTGTCACTCCAAGGAAGAATCAACCATGAGTTCAGCTTTTTTGAAACATTTGAAGTCACACGATGAAAAATGGCTTTCAATAATAAATTCCACCAGTCATCCTTATTCAGTACATTAGTTTTACCTTTAACATCCAAATATGCAGTTTCCTGATCATCAATGTCACTAACTTTATCTCTTGAGTCCTTTGCAAGTTACTGATGTTTTTTCCCCACTTTTAGACCTTGAAATCAAAGAAACTTGGGCTCTGTTCATTGCAACCTTTAAAAGCATTGCTATCATTACAAGTGAAGCATCCACGTAATCAGGCAACTTTTTTTGGGAATACAGTAAGATAGAGCGATAAGAAGAGTAACAGCTTCTGGTTCCATCATGGTCAAAACGGGATTTCCTCTGGTGTGGTCACTACCGGCGAGACTGGAAGATGCTGCCAGCAGGATTGGCCTCTGAGACTCATTGATTAATACATTTGCATTTCTCTGATCTCATCCATTCTCATCCCGCTGCCAGTGAGAATGGGGAATTTGGCACTCATCAAAACTTTACTTACTATAGTGGCACCAGAGAATCCCAACTGCGGGTGAGGGTTTCGGCACAGATCTTTCATTCCCAAACACTTTGTCTAGGAAATAACAATTGACCTGAACGGTTTAAGGCTGTTGTAGGATTGGAATCCACTTCAACTGGACTTTTATTCAATATGAAAACCCTAAAATCCATAGATGCAAACAGTGCAAATAAACAGGCCAAACCTCAGCACACAAGATTGGCTCAACCATCAGGGATTAATCTCCAAACCATGCTCAATATCAAAGCCAAACCAATACTATGTAAGGATACTGGGAAATTATCAACACTCTAGCACAAGATAGCCACCATCAATCAACTCATTAAGGAAGCTGAGGAAATCATCATAACAGATGCCCCCAGACAATAGCCATCATACAAACAGCATGGATAGCAGCTTAGGAGAAATGAGCTTGCATGTGTATCTGAGTCTGGAAGTCTGAGGCATCTCACCTGAATGGGGTCCATTTTTGTGGTTGTGGACGCGAGATCAGTGATGAAGGGGATTGCCTGGACCAAGGCATGGAACAGGCTAAAGAATTTAAAAAGGTGCTAAGCAAGGACCATCTGGCAAGTGACCTCAGGAAATATGTTCACCATTTCACAGAATGGCTTCAGGAAATATGTTTTGGTATTTTCAATAAGATTTGTAATAAAAGGGCCAAAACTGTTTGGTGAGGATGAGGGTGATGAGTTTGAGGAAGCCAAGGTTGCAGGGGGAAAGGCAATTGCGTGGTCAGATAGGTAGGTGTGTGCACGAAGCCCTGATAACCACCAGGAGGATGATGAGTTCCAGTGAATACCATCTTGGACAAGTACCCTCCATCATGGGCCAGTATGAACACCAGTGTTACAGTTACTTACATTTCACCCATGCACTTTAATATGAGGGTAAATAGTCACATTGCCGTGATCCTGTGAATGATGAGGAACTCTCAGCAGCATGTGTCTTTGCTGAGATGAGCTGCTAACTGGTGGATGGTGTCCTGGAAACAGACATCAGATGATGCTGCCTCTATAAGCATCTCTCCAGCATCACAGCTACAAGGGCCCAGCAAGAACCAGGAGCTCTTGATCAATCCTCAGTGCTCTTGTAACTGTATGCCTTCAGTGTGACCAGGCTCCTCAAGGAGAGGTGGCATAGTGCTTAGCACTGCTGCCTCATAGTGCCAGGGACCAGAGTTCAATTCCCAGCTTGGGTCACTGCCTGTGCGGAGTCTGCATATCCTCCCCATGTCTGCAATAGATTACCTCCAGCTGCTCTGATTTTCCCCCACAGTCTAAAGATGTGCAGATTAGATGGATTGATCATGTTGAATTTCCCCTTAAATGTCAAGCAGACTAGCAGAGTAAATACATGAAGTTACAAGGATAGGGTCTGGGTGGGATTGTGGTCGGTGTAGACTCAATGGGCTGAATGGCCCCTTTTGGCATTGTAGGATTCGATGATTCAAGGAAAGGAACAAGGCACTCTGTGTAACACCAATGGTGAATCAAATAAGTAACACTTGGGACAAGACAGCCAACGACCTTCCGTTTTTGTGAGTCCATATAGGGACGACTCAATCACCTGTGATACATTTTTCCAAATCACACTAACATCCGGCATTCTAAGTTAAGGATCCCGGGCTGCATTTATCCTCAGCTAAATATGGCAGCGGACCACCTGAACATGATGGCATCAAACACTTTCCTGCCAGACATTAAAATGTCTTCTCTTAAACATGGCATTGTGCCCTCATGGCCAGCCCTGGCCCTTGGCAAGTCTAAAATGCTCAGACACTACCAAGTCCTCAAGGGCACAGTTCACTTTAATAAAGAGCATACTTCAGTTTCGATGTGTCCTGTCTCTTATCCTATTGCTCTCCTATATACTGTATTGAGAAACAATATGCACTTCCAGAGTCTGTACTGCTCATCAGAAATTTGCATCATGACCTTGGTGAAGGGATGCATAGTACAGCATCCCTAGTTTATGGCAAGCACTTTGTCCTTTCAGGACACACATCTACATGGTGAGAAATACTCAAAGTTTGAGTGCTAGGATAATAATGTGGCAGCGCTTCTTCAACTTGAGGTGCCAAGGTGCCCCCACTTATTGGTGAGCTTACAAGATACACACTGTAAAAGTTGTGAATGCTTTTGGCTGACAGCAGCGCTAGCAAGATCTGAGTATGGGCTTGTAGCATCAAAATCCTGCTGAGAGCCAGAGAGCACATGGAAGTTTTATGATATATGACCCTTGTCTGCGCATGGAAGTCAAAGCTGGGTGGGCAAATCTGAGACCACATGTCTACAAACAGATGGGTTTCCAGTGTGTGTATATTAATGAAGGGGGAACGGAATGATATGGTACAGAAATCCACCATTGTGACTGGGGGGGAAACCACTTTTTCATACACATTCCCACACGTAGGGTAGAACTTTTTGATATCTTGGCTAAGTGTTACTCAGACGGGAAAAGTGGAATGTAGCCCTCTGACTGTACTGCTGGCTTTTACTGCCATAACAGGAGGCGAATCCTGTGATCTTGCTGGCGGGGTGAGCTTGGAATGAACCAGCAACTTTGGTCCTCAAAAGAAGATTTGTTCTTTTCAATAAACAGCAACTGTTTCAAATTAGAAATGTTTGAATTGAAAATTACAATTTTCAAAAATGTTCTTTTATATATTTAAAAAAAACTATAAAAATAAAGTGTATTAATTACACAGTACCATTGCTCTTGGATTTTTCACTGTAGAAAGAACCCTTCTGTGTGGAGAATTACCAACTATTAAATTTTACAGTGCGGAGAAAATAGTTTCAACTACCCAGGGCCCATTTTACAAATAAAAGAGAATCACAATTATAATATCAAAGACTCATATTTTAAAAATGTAAGGAAAATGCATGTTGGTTGAATTATTTGTGGAGCCTGGAACTTGACTTAGATTTTCTTTTTTACTCTTAATGGAAACATAAGTGTCTTTGAATGTTAAATTCGCCCATCTGACTATTGTACAATTGACCCCATTGAATCTCCCAACATCAGCCAACTAAAATAATTTCTGATGGGGTTTCCTCTGGGTCCACGTGCAAATAACTCTTAGCTGATATGTGACTGGAGTGTACTTGCAATAGCTTTAAAGGGCTGTCCTGCTTAATTTTTGATTTGATTTATTATTGTCACATGTATTTAGTATACAGTGAAAAGTATTGTTTTTTGCGTACTACACAGGCAAAGCATACCGTACTGAGAAAGAAATGAGAGAATGCAGAATGTAGTGTTACAGTCATAGCTAGGGTGTAGAGAAAGATCAACTTAATGAGGTAGGTCCATTCAAAAGTCTGATGGCAGCAGGGAAGAAGCTGTTTTTGAGTCGGTTGGTACGTGAGCTCAGGCTTTTGCATCTTTTTCCTGATGGAAAAAGGTGGAAGAGAGTATGTCCAGAATGTGTGAGGTCCTTGATTATGCTGGCTGCTTTTCCAAGACAGCGGGAAGTGTAGGCCAGAGAAAAATATATTTTGAAACCGCGAGTGCCACTTTGGATCCTAAATGACATCTGCAGCATGGTTGCACATTTCTGTTGAAAATTACTTCAATAGGGTGATGGCGTTTGCCTGCGTGCAGTGGTTCTCAATTGAAAGCATGCAGTGCTAGCAGATCATACATTTTCTGATGAAGGGACACTCGGCTTTGAAATGTTGGTTCTATTCCGCTCCACAGATGCTGTCAGACCTATTGAGATTTTTCAGCATTTACCGTTTTGTTTCATATTCCAGCATCCACAGTAAATTGCTTTTATCACAAATTCAGTCAATGGGTGACACTGATTTGATGCCATTTTGGAGCTCAAAACTCTTAATGTCTTCTCTTGAACGTGCATCAATTAATTTACATTCCGCAGCAGGAAGAACCCGTCCACCCTTCTAACCTCAGCCAGTACAATTTAAAAGGGTTCATCCTTTAGGTCCCGTTTTAGCTCTGGAGTGGTGACAGAGGGCCTGAAAACTGATTGTCAACAATTGATTGCATTTGCAAAGCTTTCAATTTGTAAAATGTTTATGACAGCCACGAGTGACACTAGCAAGCAGCATGCTGTATTGTTTGCATGCAGCGTGCGATGGCAGGAAAATAAAGCAAACCATACCACTCCATCATTCGTCACCTTATTTAATCACATATACTCCTTTCAGATGCTATGAATCACTGTGCAACGAGTGAAAAAGGAGCCTCTGCATAACCAGTCCAGCCAAATCATGATAGAACTCAAGAGGAAAATACTCAAAGCAGTTGCATTTTGAATTAAACATGTTATAGCTGCTTTGAGGCAACAAAACTTGGTTTTCCAGAGCTGCCCACCATTTGGATTGTCCAGTCCCACTGAAAGTCAATGGACTTTTGGCTAGCTCACCACATCCCCCTGTGACGGTTCCCACCATGGAAGGGCTGGAAAATTCTGTCTTCTGTTTTTAACCCATGGTGATTGGCTCTTTCAGCTGTAAACCTCTATCCTGCAGCAGAGTCTCATTCCTCACCTTCCAAAAATGCAAAGTTCCAAATAAGAGCCCTTTATAATGCAAGGGCATCATGGCTAGAACTCTACCACCTTGTCCGCCATGGAATTGATGCAGGTGAGGGTTTGACAACGGAAATCTCCGTTGATCTCAGGCATAAATTTTTGGTCTCGGCCAAGTGAGGCCGGAAAATCCCATATTATATCTATTATGACTAGGAGTGAGGCTGATATCTTCAGCCTCACTCCTTATATCTACAGTGAGGAAGAAGGCCATTCGGTCCATCAAGCCTGCGCTGACAACAATCCCACACAGGCCCTGTCACCCTAACCCTACACACATACCCTGCTAGTCCCCCTGACACTAAGGGGCAATTTAGTACAGCCAACCTAACCTGCACACCTTTCGGACAGAGAGGAAACCGGAGCACCCAGAGAAAAGCCACGCAGACATGGGGAGAAAGTGTAGGCTTCCACAGAGAGTCATCCAAGGCCGTAATTGAACCAAGTCCCTGGCACTGAGGTAGCAGTGCTAAATACTGCACCACCATGCTGCCCTTAAATGGCTTTAACTGCATAGTGTAACCTTCACTTGAGCTCATGAACAACTAGAAAAATCTAACAAAGTATTCATTCTCTAGATCTAATGAAGAAACAGTTAGCCTGCACCAAGGCAAATGCCTCAATTTTGATCCTAATTGCAAAGGATCATTCCAATCTATGAAAGCTATTTGTTTAATATTACTGGAATAAAATAAACTTTTTTTTATTCAAATCCTAATTCAAGTTCAACATTTTGTACAAACAAAATGATTTGAGTTATTTGTTGCCTTGTACAACTTCATGCTAAAATTTTAGAATAACATCACAATAAGAAGTGCTGAAATGTTTAGTTTGGAACTAACTTATTCTAGCCCAGACGTTTCCATGTAGATAACAAATATGTTAAAAAAAAATGACAGGGTCACTGAGGTAATACATGTAATGACATCACATTATCAGCCAGTTTCCTTCCATTTGCACTGAGGGTTTAGAAGCTTAACTTCTTGGCCCCATTAAATTCTGGTTTAAAATCCAAGTGAACCTTGTTCCTTATTTATTATTACTTCCCTGGCTCTTCCATCAAAGTACATTAACTGTATTGTAAACCTGACAGAGTAAAAATACAAAATAGCACCCAAAAGCACTTAGAGCTCCAAAATGGATTGGAGAAAAAAAACATTAATACTGGGTGAATATTTCCTTTCCAGTTCTGAGTATGAGTATATTGCTACTTAAGGATTGAAAGCCATGTGCAATTTTCAAGAATTGAGTTGAAACCTGAACTAAGGAAGCATTTATGTTCCAAATTTTGCATTACTGTGAAACAATTTCAGCTTTGTGGTGCTCAATGAGGGAGTTAACTCACAGGAGGAGGCATTGACAATCCACATCCATTTGACAAAGTGGGGGTTATTGTCACCTTCACTATTTCGGTGGTAGCTTTGAGTGGCTGGGTGTTCCAGCAACAATAGAGACTGGAGCCAGTCTGAAGCCTGAACCTCACTAAGCAAGAGCCTTCAAGCTGTAGGTGGTAAATGGATATCCTAATACGACTTGCAACCTCAGCTACCCAGCTGAGAACAAAGGGACAGTTGAGAGCCCCTTAGGTGGAACTGTACAGTCGGAGGGAGTTTACATCAAGATATAAGTGGTGCTTATGACAATAAAAGCAATGCGATAAGCATGGGAGTCTTTGATCTTTACATAAACTGGATAAATGGTTAAAAATAGTTTGAAGGATGAGTGAGTTCATTGACACAAAAACAAACAAATGCCTGAAAATCTCAGCAGTCCTGACAGAATCGGTGGAGTGAATAGAGCCAACATTGAGTCTGAATGACCCTTTGTCAGAACTGCTGAGATTTTCCTGTTTTGTTTCAGATTCCAGCATCTGCAGTATTTTGCTTTTAGTTCATTCATTGAATTATTTTGAGGCAGTGTGCTATTTGATTTGATTTATTGTTGTCAAATGTATTAACATACAGTAAGAAGTATTGTTTCTTGTGCGCTATACAGACAAAACATACCGTTCATAGAGAAGGACATGAGAGAGTATAGCATGTAGTGTTACAGTCATAGTTAGGGTGTAGAGAAAGATCAATTTAATTGCAAGGCAAGTCCATTCAAAAGACTGACAACAGGCAGGAAGAAGCTGTTCTTGAATCAGTTGGTACGTGACCTCAGACTTTTGTACCTTTTTCCCAAAGAAAGAAGGTGGAAGAAAGAATATCTGGGGTACTGAGGTCCTTAATAATGCAGGCTGATTTGCTGAGGCAGTGGGCAGTGTAGACAGTCAATGGATGGGAGGCTGGTTTGCCTGATAGATTGGGCTATATTCAGTACTTTTGTAGTTCCTTGCGGTCTTAGGCAGGGCAGGAGCCATACTAAATTGTGATACAACCAGAAAGAATGCTTTCTATGGTGCATCGGTAAAAGATGGTGTTTTGGCTGACATGCCAAATTACCTTCGTCTTCAGAGAAAGTAGAGGCTTTTGTGGGCTTTCTTAATTATAGTGTCAGCCTGGGGGACAGGTTGTTGGTGATCTGGACACCTAAAAACTTGAAACTCTTAACCCTTTCTACTTCATCCCATTGATGTAGACAGGGGCATGTTCTTTACACTTTCTGGAGTCAATGACAATCTCCTTCATTTTGTTGACATTGAGGTAGAGATTATTGTTGCCGCACCAGTTCACCAGATTCTCTATCTCATTCCTATACTCTGTCTCATCATTGTTTGAGATCCAATCCACTACGGTGGTGTTGTCAGCAAACTTGAAAATTGAATTGGAGGGGAAGTTGGCCACACAGTCATAGGTGTAAAAGGAATATAGTAGGAGGCCGAGAACGCAGCCTTGTATGGCACCAGTGTTGAGAATGATTGTGGAGTTGGTATTGTTGCCTATCCTTACTGGATAGGCAAAAATATAATCCCTACAAGAACAATGCATTGTGAACTTAACCAGGGGAGTGGCTATTTTCAATCTTGGAAACGCTTATATATATTGTCACACAAAGCAGTAAGCTTGAGAGTTGGTAGATATCAGCAAAAGCTGACGAACAAGGGACAAAATAGATTGAATGTTAAGTAGCCAGAAATAAGACCTTTTATAAGAACGTCTTCTTCTCCACCTTCTTATTACCCTTCTTCAAAATCAAGGATGACTTGTTTCCATTTTGGTTTGAAGAATTCTAAAATAACTGGTAGATCCAATGCATGATCAGCAGACTCTGCCACATGCAGGGCACTTGGTGGTTGAAGCGTTGGGTGTTCTATGGTTTTTGTGCTCCCTCCATCACTTTGGCTTTGCTTCTGCATGCTCCTGATGAAATCTCTTGCTGTGCCCAGTGCCTTCCCTCATGAGTCTTCTCTATTTCGTTTGATCACAAGTCAGAGTGTCAAGGGGTGAAAATGAATAAGGATCTCTTAGAGCCTGAGACATGAGATGATATAAGAGCAGCAACATTAAACACATGCATCTTTACAGTAGTAGGCACAAAAACACTCCAGAAATATTAGGGAGCCAATAGACTAAGTTTAAGTTTACTTATTAGTGTCACAAATAGGCTTACATTATACGGAAATGAAGTTACTGTGAAAATCCTCAAGTAGACACCCTCCACTGCCTGTTTGGGTACACAGAGGAAGAATTTAGCATGGTCAATGCACCTATCACAACGTCTTTTGGACTGTGGAAGGAAACCAGAGAACCCGAAGCAACTCCATGCAGACACGTGGAGAATGTGCAGAGTCTGCACAGACAGTGACCCAAGCTATGAGTCGAACCCAGGTCCCTGGCAGGGTGCAGGTGCAGCACTAACCACTGTGCCACCATGTCACCCCATGGAAGTGAGGAACATCACTTGAGTAATATTAGCAAATCAAAAGTACTTTAGAAGTAATGGAACTAAAAGCAAACAAATCTCCTAGTTCCGGTGGATTACAATATCAGATTCTAGAAGTGGCAGCCACACTGATATTTGATGTAAAATTCCTGAGGTTCTGAAAGGGTTCCAATGAATCAGAATGTAATTGATGTGACGCTGGCATTCCAAAAAAGAGGGAAAGAGAAAACAGTTGATTTGGCATCAATTGTCAGGGAAGTGCTCAGATTCATTATTAAGACAGTGATAACAGGGCACTTAGAAGTGAGAAGGATAGGATTGGGCAGAGGCTTCATGGATTTATTAAAGGGAAATTGTTTAACAAATCTATGAGTCTTTTGAGCTACAAACAGGGCAGATAAAGGGGACTGGTGAACATCATTTTTTCATTTCAAAAAGGTGTTTGATGAGGTGCCACATGAATAGTTGTTGCACGTGATTAGGGCTCATTAGATTGAGAGTAATGTGTTAGCTTGGAGAGAGGGTTGGTTAAGGGACAGAAAATAGGATGATTGAGCTGGTCAATTTCAGGTAAGCAGGCTGTTGCCAATGGGGTGTTATAAGAATTGGTACAGGGCTCGTAGCCATTTGCCATTTTGATGACATAAATGAGGTAGGGGGCTTTGTGGCTCAGTGGTAGTGTCCCACTCCAGGACTTGTTGGCCATAGAAAGAGCATTTATGACATGGTTCAACAGGCTGATAAATCAGCCTGGGAATCCTTCCATCTCCCATTATTCCCCAAAAAGTATGTGAAGGTATGATAAAAAAACTTTAATGATCGAGTCAGGGTATAATGTATCCAGGCAATACGTGGCTAGAAAAGGTAATAAGCTTTAATGAAAATGCAAAGGAACACAGAGACTGGTTAAGTGAATAGGCAAGAAGACAGATGAAATAAAATGAGGAAAATGTGAAGTTTTTCATTTCTGTAGGAAGAATATGAAAATAGAACATATTTAAATGGTGGAGGGGTATGAAATGTTGTTATTCAGAGGAATTTGTGTGCCCCTGTATAAGAAACACAAAGCTCACATGGAGGTATTGCAAGCAATTAGGAAGGCAAATGATACATTGGCCTTTATTTCAAAAGTGATTCAGATAGAGGAGTGAGCAATTCTTCCTGTAGCTGTATAAGGCTTTGGTAAAACAGCCCCTAAAGTGCTGGACAGAATCTTCGCATCTTTGTAATGTTCCTGCCATCAAGGACAAATGTGCATCCTGACCTCGATAATGATGGCTGCCCAAAGGGCACTGAAATCTTCCCGGAGAAAGCCAATTAAAAGGTCACCTCCTGGAGTGCCACACAAATCTGTGTGGAAAAGGGAACTGGCAGCAATGATAAGCAGGCTTGTAACAATGTCCTGCTGGACACCCCACTGAGAGAGGTTGGTGCCACTGAGGCAAATAGAAGACTGCTAGGGTGCCTCAAGCTGGAAGTGCCCTCTAAAGATTTATCATAGTTTAAACCATCAGTGCAGTCACTGCTGTCAGGCCATCAGTGTGAATGGAAAAACCCCTCCACTGGATTGCCTGTGGCCCTATGGCACCTTCTGTCCTGAGGGAAGGGGGAATTAAAGCAGATGTCACTGCCCCACTGGCTTGTAGCCATGAAGCAACTCTCGGAATCTGGTGTTTCTGCCTCAGTTTGGGAGCTGTCTGTCATCAGCAACTTTCTTGCAGATATTAATTTGTCCCTAACTGGGACAATAACTACTTATAATTAGCTATTTGGCACTGGCAGGTTGGCAGCTGATACAGGTATCACCCAGCCTGCACCAGGATCATTCAGAAATTGGGACGCTGACCAGACCTCTTAATCTCTAATTTTTTCCCCAGTCTTGTCTTCTATCCTATCTCCACAAGTCTGGGAATATGCCACCCCCTATGTGCAGTTTTGTTCTCTGTATCTGTCTTAGGTGGGAGTGCAAATAAGCTTTACTAGCTTGATTCTTAGGATGAGAAAATTGTTCTATGGGGGGATACTGAATATAACAGGCTGATACTCCGAGTTTAGCAGAATGGGACGTAATTTTGCTGAAAATAGAGTGTTTGCACATGTAGTTAAGGAACCTTATCTTTGGGTTGGAGAGTCTAGAACTAGGATCATAGGGTAGAATTTACCATTCTTTTGCCCAGATGTAGTATTGGGCAGTTCAAGGCACCCTTTCCGTTATTCAGAATGCTGGGGACTCACACCTAATTCTATGCTTGGAACCTCATTGATTTTACACAGGCAAGTATTGGACCAAATTACCTGACAGGTAGACAGCTGATTCATCCACCCACCATCAGCTGGCTTGTTTGAAGGCCCCACTGTTATATTTAAAAAGCAATCCATCAAATCATATCATTCTCTCCAGGCCACCTGTTTTAGGAGACCTTCCAACATGTGCTCAAATCAGAAGCAAAAGGCAAGCAGCATCAAGAAGAATCAACCACCAGGCCTTGATCTGAAGGGTTCGGGTGCAAAGGCACATCCTCTGATCAATAAGTTTGCAGACAGCACAAAAGTTGGTGGATTTGCAGATAGCGATGAGGACCAGAAGATACAGCAGGATATAGATCAGTTGGAAACTTGAGCAGAGAGATGACAGATGGAGTTTAATCCAGACAAATGTAAGGTAATGCATTTTAGAATGTTTAATACAGGTAGGAAATCTATAGTAAATGGCAGAACCTTTAAGAGTATTGATAGGCAGAGGGACTGGGTATACAGATACACAGGTCACTGAAAGTAGCAATGCAGCTGGAGAAGGTAGTCAAGAAGGCATATGGCATGCTTGCCATCATCGGCCAGGTCTTTGAGTTTAAAACTTGGCAAATCATGTTGCAGCTTTATAGAACTAAATTAGGCTGCACTTGGAATATAGTGTTCAATTCTGGTCACCACACTACCAAAAGGATGTGGTATCTTTGGAGAGGGTACAGTAAAGATTTATCTGGATGTTGCCTGGTATGGAGGGCATTAGCCATGAGGAGAGGTTGGAGAAACTTGATTTGTTCTCACTGGAACAGAGGTTGAGGCAATCTGATAGAAATCTACAAGATTATGAGAGGGATGGAGAGAATGGATAATGAAGCTTTTTTCAGGGCAGAAGAGTCAATTACAAGGGGGCTCATGCTTAAGGGGTAAGGTTTAAGGAGACGTACATGGCAGATTTTTTAAACAGAGGGTGGTGGGTGCCTGAAACTCGTTGCTGAGGGAGGCAGTGGAAATGGACACAGTAGTGACTTTTAAGGGGCATCTTGACAAATACATGAATAGGATGGGAATAGGGGGACATGGTCCCCAGAAGGGTAGGAGGTTTTAGTTAAATTGGGGAACATGGTTGGTGCAGCCTTGGAGGGCTGAAGGGCCTCTTCCTGTTCTGTAATATTCTTTGTTCTTTGGGTTGCTCCAAGAAGTATCTGAATATCGTAGCTGGGATTCTCCCAACAAAATTCTAAGTGCCAAATTCATGTAAAAACTAGTCACTCTGCTGGTCTTTTTAAGTGGGATTTTCAAATCCTCGGAGATTCACACTGAAAGTCAGTAGGCGGGGCCTATTCCCACTGGGAGAGGCCAGCAGCAGAGCACTGAGTGGACCACTGCGCAAGCGCCAATCTGCCACAGTGGAGATCGGTGCATGCATAGTAGTCCCATGTTGACAGCCTCCCGATCACTGGCCAGTCCCACAATCCCCATCGCTGGCCGTACAACCCTCTCCCAACACACCCAATTTCTGGCCTCTTGGGCACCTCTGGGCCAACCCCCATGTCCCTCCTCACCTCCACCCCAATCAGCCCCTTCCCTCCCTCTGCCAGTGAGGCCAGTGCAGAGTGGCAGTACCAATTGGCCCCCATAGGCCATGGAAATCAGTTGCGCCCAAAATCCTGGCCCTGGAGATGTGGCTGCTATATGACCTCTGCTGACATCTCCTGGTGGGTGGAAGAATCGCCCTCTCCTTCTGTCTCTAGCCTGGGAGACCATTGCCCAGGAGATCAGCATGGCCAAAGTGCTACACAGTGCAGGTAGCATGATTTTATCCAGTCCATGTCCTCTCTCAACTTTCTCCAGTATCAAACTCTCATCACGCTCTCAAAGCTGCTCCCTTCAAGGATCTCACACATCCTTTAGCACGGGACATATATCAACACTTGTTCTTTAATGGAGTCTTTCACATTACCACCATTCCATCTATCATGTTGCTCAAACACCATCCTCTGACTCTTCTGGAGAGGGCTTACCGCACACAGCATACATGTATTTCTACCACCCTCTGCTCCATCCCTACTAATCACGTACCTTTTCAAGTTCATCAACTAAAACTCTTCTCTATTTTCTAGAGATCAGCAGATCAAGGCCATCTGTAGTCAAGCAGCTGTATGAACCTTTATTGGCAGCTCAGAGGCACGCCCTGTGACATAGATCTGGATTAGACGCAAGCAGTGGCGGATTAACCATTAGGCTGAGTAGTCTTAAGCTTAGGGGCCTGGAAGGGAGGGGAGCTCGAGAGCAAAAAATTGGTTTAACCCTTTTAAGGGTGAATAAATTTTCATAGCTATACCCCATGGGTGAATTAATGTGACAGCAATGAGCAATGAAAAGCTTGGTCACCTGACACTCATGCACATTGAATCAGCCATGCTTTGATCTGTTGGTTTACATGCTGTTATCAACACTTTTGTCAATCAAAAAAACACAGAAGCTTTTTAAAAGTACAAATGTAAAGAAAATGAAAAATAAGTGAATAAAAGTGCTGTAATTGATTCATATAACTTCATGATATTATACATGTAGTACATTATACATCATACAACGATATGTTATCTAACATCACTTAATGTCACTTTATTCTATTCAACGAGGGTGGGGCAGGGGGCCTTACTAAAGCTCAGCCTAGGGGTCCGGGTGGTAGTTAATCCACCTCTAGACGCAGGGTCATTTTCTGGAGAATCTCTCATTGATATGTTACTGCAACAGTCAGAGACAGAGACAGCCAGGTCTCTGGCACTTGGAGGGCAGACACCTACTCAGACCCAGTCAGCTGGAAGCAGTCTCCAACTTAATGGCAGACAGCAGAACATCAGGCAGAAATTAAAGAGTCATTCAGCAGGCAAGAGTGAAAGATAGAGTCTGTTCTATCTGATGCCATCGCTCCAACATACGAGTTCCTCAAGGTCACTGCGGGAAGGCAGACATCCACCACTGGAGACCTTGATCCAGCAGTTGGATGTTCACTTGGCCCTCCACTCCATGGCCAAACATCCTGGTGTGTGGATGTAGTCCACATGAGGATGAGGCACCTTAATCTCCTTCCAGATGCCCCATCTCCTGCATGAGTCATGCTGGACCCTCCAGCACCCAGAGGATGAGCATGAGCCAGGCATGTCAGAGACCTTCTCTCCGGACACGCCATGGGTCTGCAGCCACTTGGAATTCCATTTGCCTTGGACTCCAATCACTCTAGCTGCTCAGGGTATTTCTGCCCCTGAGCAGGAGATTCTTATCATGCTGGGGTCCTCCAGGCCTTGAGACACCAGAGGATGATTCATAGAATCATAGAATCCTACAGTGCAGAAGGAGGCTATTGAGTCTGCACTGATCACAATCCCACCCAGGCCCCATCCCCATAACCACATGCATTTACCCTTGCTAGTCCCCCTGACACCAAGGGGCAATTTAGCATGGCCAATCCATCTAACCCCCACATCTTTGAACTGTGGGAGAAAACCAGAGCATCTGGAGGAAACCCGCACAGACACAGGAAGATTGGGCAAATTCCACAGACAGTGACCTAAGCTGGGAATCAAACCTGGGCCCGAGTGCTGTGAAGCAGCAATGCTAATCACTGTCACCATACCACCTCTCATTGCATGCATCAAGGCACAGCAGTCAGTGGGCTGTTTCCAGTTCTGCTGTGGATGTCAAGACTGCTCTAAAGCCTAGAGGTCGAATTAGGAAATGTGAAATGTTTTGATGTCACTTTTGGTTTTTGGTGTTCTATCAGTGTAAAGAAATTGGACTTATGAAATCATTTGATGCGAATGTCCTGGTCAACTAAAGGCATTTGTGAATTTGTACATTTGAATCCTCTTATGTCGATGTTTAGCCATCCTCTCACTCAGTCTCACTCAGATTAACATTCTCCATATCCTTGTGTGTTGTCAGGAAGATGTGTATTAATCTTTATTAGAAGTGTGGAGTGGAATCATTCTTAACCCTTTTTCAGCAGTGACTCTCCCAACCCAGCCTCCCTCAACGTTTGAGTCTGTGTGAACCATCTCTTGTGTGCCACATTAACAGCCCAGCCCTGTGGAGTAGGAGTGCATCCCCTTCCAGTAAATTATGTAATATCCCTTTGACCCCCTTGTTTCATACAGCCTTGTTGGGGCCCAGTTTCCTGCACCTTGCTCTTCCTTCTGCTTTCCACTGATCATCATCCTCCTCCAGCCCCCTCCCCATGTTTTCTCTTCCCCTTTTACTTGCAGACCTCCTTGCTTGTCGCCCTCGTCTTTGTCAACCCCACCTCATCTTGCACTCCACCCCTGGTCGAACTTTGAATCGGTTAAAGTGGAGGCTGAATCCTGCAGCAGGGTGGTGTCCAACAGACAATGTTGTCAAGTACCGAGAGCAGAAGATGCCTGCACTCCCCATCTCTGGGCATAATACTGATCAATGTCTGAAATGGAGGTGGCACGAGTCCCTTGGCACACTGGTCACCAGACAGACAACATTGACAGAGCAGAAGAGACCAACTCCACAGCCCCTGCAGTTTGGTGTTCACCACAACAAAAGTGGTACAGTGCTATGTAGTTAGGTCATGTTGCACTCACCTCAAAGTTCAAGTGAACTGAATTCCGACCTGTACACACACATTTTCAAATGGGTTTAAGGCCAACATAATCTCCACCGACATGAAGAATGGAAGGTGCGAGGAGATTCTGGTGAGCAGCTGTTTAATGAGCATGTATGAGACACAAATTCATGTAAATGATATTCATACCATCCAGCAGATAACATAACAGACCTGCTATTAACCCATCATCGTCATACAAACGGTGTTTACCTCGATGAGTTTTTGGCTTCCATTAGATTCTCCAGCACTTTAGCCCACCACAAACCTCATGGGCAGTTGGGAAACTTCCACCCATAGGGCGCTCACCCCAAAACTAATCCGGCACACAGTCAATGGACCTTTGCATGGTCCATTCCCCCCTGCCCGCCCCAACTCCCATGGTGGGTGTGACAGCAAAATACTCCTCAAAACAAGGGGATGGCCACTTTGGACTGAAGTGAAGAGAAATTCCTTCACTTGAGAACTGTGAATATTTGGAATTCCCAATCCCAGGAGGTTGTGGATATTCAGTCATTGAGTACATTCATGAATGTGATTCATATGCCGGAATTCTACCATCCCCCCACCCCCCACCACAGGAATTAGAACGGACAAGGGACAGACAACAGGAAGGTCTGTGGACCTCGGGTGGGATTTTAGTTTCAGAACCAGCGAGGCCATAAAATCCCATCCATAGTTTTTTAGATTCTCAGGAAATGAGGACTGGACAGGAAGTGGCTATGATGTTGTGCATTGACCACAATTTTATGCAATGGTGCTGAAGGTTTCAAGGGCCAAATGTCTGCTCCTGCTTCTAATTCTTATATCCTATGAGGGGATTGGTGGAATAGAGGAAATGAAGGAGACTCAGCTGTGGTGAGAATGGGAGTGTCTGATGTAGTAGCAATCAGATTGTGTTCGAGGAATCTGGAGGAGGGTTTCAATTTCTCCTGGCTCCAATAAATCAACCTTTCATAGCATCATAAAATCCTACAATGCAGAAGGAGACAATCCTACCCATAACCCATGCACTTACCCTAGCTAGTCCCCTTGACACTAATGGACAACTTAGCATGGCCAATCCACCTAAACCACACATCTTTGGACTGTGGGAGGAAACCAGAGCACCCAGAGGAAATCTACGCAGACACGGGGAGAACGTGCAAACTCCACACAGACAAGCCGGGAATCGAACCTGAGTCCGTGCTGCTGTGAGGCAGCAGCACCACTGTGCCACCATGCCACCTTTCTTGGAGGTTTTTCAGCTCTCAATAAGCAAGTCTTGATTCGCTGTTATTTTATTCCCAAGAATATCAGTGAAACTTGTTGGAGAGGACAAGGAACATGTTCAATTCTAAAATAATAATCAGGCTGCACTATCAGACACTAACTAATATTAATGGAGACCCAATCCCTGAAACAGGTACTGGCTTTGGTCACCGAGCAGTAAATCAAATGATAACAGTTAGAACAAGGAGTTAAGACTCCTGGTACCAAGACAGTCATTGCTGTCAGATTAATGCTGATTTTGAAGAGGGTTAATTGCCTGTCCCAGAATTTGTCCAATCTTCATTTCCACTCCGTTGGTTTACCGCCCACACAGTTAAGGTAAAAATTACCCCCAGTGAAGTGTTAAAAATGTTCTCTTATTGCATGCAATCTCCAAAGATTTAATACTGAACATCTGGGCACAATGCTTTGACCATGTGTATAAGGTAAAGGAGAGCTTGAATCCAGCTAAACAGCAGCTATGTAGTTTATATAAAATACTGCTGCCTGAAACTTATACTGTAGCTTTTTGCCTCAGACTGGCAACTACAGTATAAATGCACCATAAGTTAGTGAGTCATTTAATCTCTGTAGAAGAATAGAATAACATATCGGTATTCTTTAATTCGATGTAATACATGGATAATTCACTTGAAACAGTATTCCAAAGTAAAATTATGACTTTTGGGTTAAATAATTTATGCATCGATACAACCAACTTGATGGGTATTTCCATTATGGCAAATAAAATATGCTAACAATGAACTAACTCTTGCCAACTATCAGTATCAGCTGAATAAAATTAAAATGAATACAAGCTTGTGCCCAACTCTAGAGTTAATGAGGTGAAGATTGATTACCAAGATCTACCTGGTTCCCTTCTTTGAACATATGGGCCAGGATTTTACCAGTCCCTGGGAGTTGGGAACAGAGGCAGCGGAGCCAGGATAACAGCGGTGAGGTATCCTGGGACATTTCCCCCTGACAGTCCTATCACCAGGGAGGTTTTGCAAAGTCACACTGCTAGGTGGATCGATTGCCTTCTCCAAAGAGGCAGGCAACTGATCTGTAGTTTATGGTACTAAGGGCCATTTTATAATAAAAATGCTGGATAAACTCAGGTCTGGAAGCATCTGTGGGGAGAGATTGCACAAAGATGCTGAGAAAAGGGGATGAGGAGTTGGGCATGATGGAGAAGCAGACCAAGGGATTACAGAGGGAAGGGAGAGTGGATGAGAGGAAGATGTGGTGGTATCATGCTGAAGTTGGCAAAAATGGTGGAGGATGATCCTTTGAATTATGGAGGTTGGTGGGGTAAAAAGTGAAGACAATAGGAACCCTATTTTGGTTCTGGGATGGAGGAGAAGGGGTGAGGATAGAGGTGTGGGAGGTGGGTTGGTTGGGTTAAGGGCCTTCTCAATCATAGTGTGAGGGAAACCTCAGTTGAGGAAAAAGACAGACATGTCATAAGCACCGTTTTGAAAGGTACCAGAATAGATGCAGCAGAGACAGAGAAACTGGGAGAATGCGATGGAATCCTTACAGGGAACAAGATGCAAGGAGCTATAGGAGTCAGTGGGCTAGTAATGAATATTGGTGGTTAGTCTATCACCAGAAATGAAGACAGACGTCAAGCAAGGAAAGGGAAGTGTCCAAAATGGACCGCAGGAAGGTGAAAGAAGGGTTGAAATTGGAGGCAAAATTGATAAATTTTTCCAGGTCCAGACAAAAGCATGAAGCTGCACTTTCTTCTGTCAGGAAAAAGATACAGAAGTCTGAGGTCACGTACCAACTGACTCAAGAACAGCTTCTTCCCTGCTGTCATCAGCCTTTTGAATGGACCTACCTTACACAAAGTTGATCTTTCTCTACACCCTAACTATGACTGTAACACTACATTCTGCACTCTCTCCTTTCCTTCTCTATGAACAGTATGCTTTGTCTGTGTAGCGCACAAGAAACAATAGTTTTTATTGCATACTGATACATATGACAGTAATAACTCAAATCAAAAACAATACAGCCATCAACGTAATGGAAAACAAATTGAGAGAGTGGGCCCGAGTAGGGTTGGAACAAGGAAAGTTCCACATTCCCTGCAAAAAGACAGGCATAACTTGGACCATGCATTTACCCATGACCACACCTTTTATTTGCAGGAAATGAGACAAATTAAAAGGAGAAATTGTTGCGTGAGAGAGCAAGTTCAGCCAGAGACAGTTGTGGTGGACGGGGATTGTTCAGATCTCTGCTTAAAGAAGAGGTGGATGGCCCTTTGACTACCCTGGTGGGGGAGGAGTTGTAGAGGGATTGGTTTCAGTTTATTTAAGTTGTGTCACATATATGCTTACACTAACACTGCAATGAAGTTACTATGAAAATACTGCAGAGGGATTGGATGTCCATAATGAAGAGGCAGTTGGAGATGAGGAACTGGAAACTGTTGGTATGATGTAGTGCATCAGAAGAATTACAGATGTAATTCAGGAGGGGCTGGACAACTGGAGAGAAAATGAGTCGAGATAGGAAGAGATGTATTCAGTGGGGCAGGCACAGGCTGATACAATGGATCAACCAGGATCGATTTGCTTGTGGATTTTGAGAAGTGGGTAGAAGCAGACTGTGTGTGGTTGGGAGAGTATAAGGTTAGAAGCTGTGGAGGGGATGAGCTGAGCAGCAGTCCTGAAAACAATGGCTTGATGTCCAGTGGTGAGATTGTGATCTTCGGAGGTAGGGCGTAAGTATCTGAGAGTTGCTGCTTATCCTCTTCAAGGTAAGGTCAGTACACCAGACAGCAACAGCACTTGTCTGTAGGCTTGATAATAAAATCAGGGTTGGACTTGAGAGAACAGAGTGCAGTAAGTTCAAATGCATATCATCCCCTCACTATCTCCCCACCATCCTCACCTCACCCCACCCCTTCAGCATTCTGTTTGGATCACTCCCTCTGCAACACCTGGTCCATTCTCCATCACCCCCAATTATCATTCCCTTCTCACAACATATTCCCATGCAATTGCAGAAAGTGCAGCACCTGCCCCCTTCACCTCCTCGCTCTTCACTGTTCAAGGCCCCAAACACTCCTTTCAGTAAAACATTTCACGTGCACCTCCTTTAATTTGGTCTACTGCATTCACTCGTCCTAATGCAGAATCCTCTATATTGTGGAGAGGAAGTGCCGACTGGGTGACCATTTTAAGGAACACCTTCAGTCCGTAAGCATGGCCCTAGCTTTCCTGCTGTGTGTCATTTGAACTCAATTGTGCTCTCATGCCCACACGTCCATCCTTGATCTTCTGAAATGCTCCAGTGGACACCAACAGCCAGAACAATACTTCATCTTCCAATTAGGCATATTACAGTTTTTTGGATTCAATATTGAGTTGAACTTTAGACTGTGAGCTCTCACCCCCATCTTGACCCATTTTCACTTTGTTTTCTTTGTCACTCACCATCATCACGTGATCTTAGTATCACTCAATGTTCTTTGTTCTGCTATTTGACTTTTATGCCACTATCTGCACTTACTTTAGTCCTTAATGCTGCTATTAACCACCCACTTTGTCTGTGTCCATGATATTTTTGTCAATCTTTCCTTACCTCCCACCTATCCTTGACATTGTTCTGTTCCACCTTCTCCGCCCCCTTTCTAATTACATAATCCATCACGTTTACCTCTTTTCATATGATGAAAAGTCATTTGAACTTGAAATGTTAACTGTTTCTCTCTCCACAGATATTGCCAGATCTGCTGAGTTTACCTGGCATTTTCTGTTTTTATTTCAGATGCCTAACATCTGCAGTATTTTGCTTTTATTTAGAGGGCATTTTTTGGAGTTTTTGGCATCTTGTTGTTGGCAGAGTGACACCACTCCACCCCTGTGGGCCCATGAGCCTAAGGAACAAACTCTGTGGCAGCCCAGAGGGGCCAGAGCCAGAGGCTCGATGCTCCATCGAAGGCCCTGCAGACAGCTGGGGTGCCCCGAGCTGTTTCAGCACAATTCATCTGTCCTGATGGCTGCTGAAGCCTTCGAGCTGCTAGTCCTTTGATATGGCTGGCAGCTTCAGGAGCTGATCCACAATTTGTAACCAAGCAAATAGGGGTCCACTGACAGCAAAATCACTGAGCAAGTTCCACTGCCACCATGTGTCAGCTTGAGATTTGCTTTTTGCCCTAATGTCAAGGTTCTGAAGCCAGGGTTACAATTCAACCCTTGTACTGAGAGAGTTGTACTTCTGATTTTATCTTTTTCATAGCAACTATTACTCAAACATCATATCCATTCTGATATTGGATATAACTTATGCTGTCATATATAGACTGATAGAACCCCTACAGTACAGAAGGAGGTCATTTGATGCATCTAGTCTGCACCGACAACAATCCCACCCTATTCCTGTAACCCCACATATTTACCCTTCTAATCCCCTAAAACTAGGTTCAATTTAACATAGCCAATCAACCTAACCAACAATCTTTGGACTGTGGGAAGAAACTGGAGCACCCAAAGGAAACCCAAGCAGGCATGGGGAGAACCTGAAAACTCCACATAGATAGTGACCCAAACTGGGAATCAAACCCAGATCCTTGGTGCTGTAGGGCAGCAGTGCTAACCACAGTGCCACCATAATGCCCAGTTCTGACTACTGGACTGGATGTTTTGGCATTAAAAGTGTACACATAGGTTGGCATAAGACGATTTTTTTTTCTAAACAGTGAGGCATTATTGTATCATTGATCTTAAGCATTTGATCTCTCTAGTTGAAGGTCAAGAATCAAAGTAGGTGTCATCATGTTATGTTTACTGACCTTAGCATCAAACTTATCCATCCGGGGATGAAAAACAATCTACACTTACTGACTTGGCAATTAATTCACCCATTTTGCTCTGTCAAAATGATCTGAAAAATATTTTCTTTCTTGCAGAGATTAACTGAGTGAATTTTTCAGTATTAATTTATTAATATTGTCAGAGGAGGGAGCTCACAAAATGGACTCAAGCTAATTTGGTGCAAATGATTACTCGGCCTTGCCTGCTCAGGGCAACTTTCAGGCCAACATCATAAGTGATTGACACAAGTGTTTGGCAATTGTAACTGCAGCTTTTTTAAAAAAAGTGTCTTAAACCCTCAAATTTAGAATCCTGCAGATAATTGCCCTAAGACTCTGATTTCCTATGAGATCAGTTTGCATGCTGTCTTGGAACATGACATTGAACATAACAAGGAAGAGAGTGAGTTTGTGATTTTTAATGATTAAAAAATGCCTTGTGCATCAGAGTTGTCAGCGGACAACAGGCATAAATCAATCAGTTGTTTATTGCACAAGGAAGGTTTTCAGTGCTCAACAAGGGATTAAGTATTTAAAAAACATTCACGCATCTATTGGTTTTGAAAGGATGTGGGACATCTCCCAGTCAAACTATTAATACACATCTTCTAGACAAATATATTTTCCTTAAAATGCATGTACAGTCATTGCGTTTTTGTGTTCACTAAATTGAAGGATGTTGTTGCTAAGAATGAAACATTTTGTGGCAATCAGTGCCTATATCATGCATAGTTAGGTTAGATAGAGCATATGTCAATTATAGAACAAAGTTCTCCTTGCTCTACATTAGCTATATGCCTTAATCAGCCATTCTCTCAATCAGCCATTCTTATAGCTTCCCTAAATAAAACCATCAATTTGTTAGTGATTTGAGACAATTAATAAGCATCCTTATACTGTGGCCTCACAGCTACAGATACTGGACTGAGAGCAACCAAGCAAAATGTGCCAAGGATGAAAAGAACAAGTTATTTTTAGCCTATTTAGCCACCCTGGATTTGAGGTAGAAGGTGGCAGCACAGTGGTTAGCATTGCTGAATCACAGTGCCATGGAGCCAGGTTCAATTTCCAGGTTGGCTCACTGTCTGCACATCCTTCCCTTGTCTGCGTGGGTTTCCTCTGGGTGCTCCAGTTTCTTCCCTAATCTGAAAGATGTGCTGGTTAGGTGCATTTGCTATGCTAAATTCTCCCTGTGTACCCAGACAGACACTGGAGTGTAGTGCCTTCATTGCAGTGTTAATGTAAATCTACTTGTGACACTAATAAATAAATCTAAACTTTAAAAGGACCCGCTAACACTAAATATGATAACTCTTCAAGAATATATCTATATTTTTAACAAACACAATTTCTAATGCAAAGATTTAAGAGATCTTCATCAATTTTTAAAACGTTGCTCTGTGTCTGACTGCTAGATAAAGTAATTGTTGCAAATGACCTTCACAGAGCTTGAATGATAATTAGATCTTAAATTTGGGAATAAAATAGGAGTCACAGTTAAACAAATCAGAAACTAGATCATCAGCAAAATCTTACAGGCGTTTGTGCTGGTGGGATCTTTTGTCCTGCCAAGACTGCATTCCCACTGCAGGTATCCCGGCGGCGAGGGGTGCATTTAATGAGAATGGCGCTTCCATAACATCCCACTGTCAGCTAGTGATGCCACAAGTAGACTTACATTAATACTGCAATCAAGTTACTGTGAAAATCCCCACCTCCCATCATCTTGAAACACATAACTGACGGGGAGGAACATCTCACCCCATGTTTCAAATCTAGATACCAGCAAACTTTGGGTGAGATAGGAACAAGCAATTTCACTTGGGGGCACAATCAGGAAATTGAACTCAAAATGACATTCATTGCCCGACCTATTTTAATGATATTAAACTGTGCTCAAATTTCATGATGACCCTATTAGCATAGACCCAAATATAAATCAGTGTAACTGGTCTGAATGGTTTCAATATTGGAACATGACCTATAGGGTCTCAGAGTGTTTGAATGGATGATTATAAAAGTGGCAGGACTAAACAATGTGATTTGTTGTGAAGCCAGAGTATACACAAAAATTTCCTGTAATGAAGATTATTAACGCATTCATTAAATTGCTCCATTGACAAGCTCTTATTATCTCAAATCATTTTCTTCTCAGATGATTGATTCATAACAACAGCTGCATTTCTGTGGTACCTTTGTTAAGGAATTGGCTCAGTCTATGAATGTGCTAAAAATGTAACTCAACTGAAATACAATTGAAAAGTGCTCTGTGAGACATAAACATTATTTTCAGAGATGAAGATAACCAGGCAAAGACCTTGAGAATAAATTTGCTAGACAGGATCCCATTATTAAGCTTTTTATAGAAACATGTTTTTTTGCTTGTCAAGAATTGCTGAAGACAAAGAAGTTTAACAGTTAACAGACAATAGCCAGGTTATTCAAACATAATTATGTAATATAATGAAAATTCGTTCAGTAAACAGTCAGATGTGGCATGTAACATCATTAGGTCAAGACTTTAAGAGAAGTTTCCTCACAGCTGAAACAATGGCAGAAGAATCTACACTTTATAGTTTTGATTTTAAATATAAATTAGTTTGTTATTTATTTGAATATCCTTAATTTTATTCTAAGTGAATTTGAAGTTTGGTTTTGCTATTTTTAGATACTTTTTTACTTTTGTTCTACTTATACTCTAATATTTAAAATATTACTATAATGTAATCTCTTGTTTAAGCTTAGTATTATTAAGCAAACATGATAAAAGTTGTATCCTACATCTGTAAGGATCATAGAATTAACACGTCTGGATTTCCTAATTATAGGATTGTGTACGTTCTGAGAGTGGTTATTTTATAAGGGCAATTATGTTATATATATGTTCTACTCTGGAGATATCTTTATTTAATCTGAAAACTCCTTAAAAAAATGCATTTTATCTTAAAAACAAGTCAATAGCTAGCATAGCAGATTAAGCTCTTATGATGATTTAGATTTTTTTAGTTGAGGTTTTAAAACTAAGAATAAATACCCCTACACGGAGTATGTAGAATTCTACCATCTTTAATATAATGAAACATCCCAAGGAGCTTCTATACGTGTGCCTAGGCACATGGCTGGAAGATGCAAATACCCTACAACCACAATGTATATTCAGGTCCATCTAATTTACGGTATTTGGCCAGCATACCCAAACAGAGGGGTAGAGGAAAAACATTTTTCAACCTATTGTGCTTTTAAATTTATAATTTAAAATATTAATCAACAGGGAGCTGGGTGGCACTGCATTAACAAGGAACTGTGCAGGAAAGCACTGACAGGGACTGAATAGCAGCTTTGAGCTGGGCACAAATCAATTGTGAAGGCAGTGGCACAGTGGTTAACACTGCTGTCTCACACACTGCAGATCTGGGTTCAGTTCCTGGCTTGGGTCACTATCTGTGCAGAGTCAGCATGTTCTCCACGTCTGCGTGGATTTCCTCCCACAATCCAAAAAAGAGTGCTGGTTAGGTGCACTGGTCATTCTAAATTCTCCCTCAATGTACCTGAACAGGTGCTGGAGTGTGGTGACTCGAGGATGTTCACAGTAACTTCATTGCAGTGTTGATGTAAGCCCACTTGTGACACTAATAAATAGTTTAATTTTAACTCAACTATTTGACTGAGTCACTGATTTAAGTTGGGTTTTAGCAGATGGAATTAAGTTCCTAAACAGCATGGCCTATTGTACAAAACTGTCCTCAATTCAATGTTAATGTAACAATCTCATAGGGACAGGGCACAAGATGGTTGGTACGCACAATGAAAAATGTCACAGCATGATTGAATATGGGATGTTTGAGTTGGGGACTGAAGTTTGTTGTTGGGAAAGAGATAATTTTATTCTGTTTCTGGTTGTATTACATTTGACCCAAGCATCATTAATGGATATCTACAATGCAAAGAACACAATTCTCAACACAAATATTCCTCACCTTGTTCAGAATGAATAATTAAATTTTATATTGTATCTTCACTGGTTAACCTCATACATTTGGTATTGGCCCAAATAAGTTAATGTTGCAGATATTCTGATTCCTCAACTTCTATTGCTGTTGGGTAACCAATTTTTCAAACAGCTCTTCCAAAGTATAGTTGGTAAGAAGATGTTTACTAAGGAATGAAGAAGTGTAAATGTGCAAATACTGTTCTCTAGAGATATTACCAGATGTAATTTTGCCAAAGTGTGTGGTTATGCAAATTTAGACACAAATGTTCTCTTCCTTTTGGATCATTTACTAGGCAAATTCTTTGTTACTCATGATGTATTCATACTTCTAACCTTTGTATGTATATCACAATTTTGGATTGTGTCATTAATTATCTGCATCATTAATGTGCAATTTTTGCAGAAGGCCAATCAATTAGTTAGGCGTCACTTCGCTTGAAATGACAAACGGGTTAGCTGTATTGGGAACCACTAAACTGGAATAAAGTTGCAATTATTTTTTTAAATGCCAGTAATTTATGGCACAATTGGGTAGCATTTACAGTATCATTTAAAACTGTTGACAGTTCAAGCGTTAAAAGCATTCCTTACTGCCAATTCAGTTGAAAGGTGCATTCCAGAGATTTGTCTTCACCAAATATGAGTCTTGAGCTAATTTATAAATAATCTAAAAAAGTATAAACAAACTTATTTCTTCATATCTAAGTTTAGGAAACGTACCTCTTTGCACCATTTCTTTACGCCTGTAATATGAATCGATTTGAATCAGTCCCACATTATAAAAGAAAGCTAATGTTTGTATTTCCTTGCAAACCACACAGTCGTTTATTTATGTTTTCTCACATTTTTGAGCATATTGAAGTGATGGCTGTCAGTGCTAGGAATAAAATGCATCTCTGCATTTGTTAATCCATGTAAGAATGAAATGCTCCCAGGTCAAGTGCAGCATAGATGCAGAGTAAAGCTTTATCATGAAAATGTGCTTTATGCCAAATACTGATTATTAATCCAATGGCTGTAAATGTGGACTGAACTTTGAAAAGCAGACTTTTTAAAGCACAAAGAACAAAGAACATTACAGCACAGGAACCGGCCCTTCAGCCCTCCAAGCCTGCACCAATTATGCAGCCTGACTGATCTAAAACCCCCTACCCTTCTGGGAATCATATCCCTCTATTCCTGTCCTCTTCACGTATTTGTCCAGACGGCCCTTAAAAGTCATTATCGTAGCTGCTTCCATTTCCTCCCTCGGCAGCTTGTTCCAAGCACCCACCACTAAAAAAACCTGCCTCGCACATTTCCTTTAAAGCTTGCCCCTCACCTTAAATTTATTCCCCCTAATAATCGACTCTTCCATCCTGGAAAAAGCTTTGACTATCTATTCTGTCCATGCCCCTCATAATCTGGTAGACTTCTATCAGGTTGCCCCTCAATCTTTGTTTTTCCAGTGGGAACAAACCAAGTTTCTCCAACCTCTCCTAGCTAATGCCCTCCATACCAGGCAATATCCTGGTAAATCTTTCCTGTATCCTCGCCAAAGCTTTCTGGTAGTGCGGTGACCAGAATTGAACACTATGTTCCAAGTGTGGCCTAGCTAAGGTTCTAAAGAACTGCAACATGACTTGCCAATTTTTAAACTCAATGCTCTAGCCGATGAAGGCAAGCATGCTGTATGACTTCTTGACTACCTTCTCCACATACGTTGCCACTTGCAGTGACCATTTGTACCTGTGCACCCAGATCCCTCTATCAATATTCTTAAGGGTTCTTCCATTTACTGTATGTTTCCTATCGATATTAGACCTTCCAAAATGTATTACCTCATTTGCCCAAATTAAACTCCATCTGCCATCTCTCCACCCAAGCCTCCAACAGATCTATATTCTGCTGTATCTTCTGATAGTTCTCATTGTTATCTGCAAATCCACCAACCTTTGTCATCCACAAACTTATGAATCAAACTAGTTATATTTTCCTCCAAATAATTTATATACATTACAAACAGCAAAGGTCCCAGCACTAATCCCTGAGGATTGCCATTTGTCACAGCCCTCATTCAGAAATGCACCCTTTCATCTTTGATGGCCGAGCCAGTTCTGCATCCATCTTACCAGCTCACTTCTAATCCTATGCAACTATTTTCTGTGCTACTCTGCCATGAGGGAGCTTGTAGACAACGCCCACTGCCCTACTCTCTATCATCTTCATCACTTCCTCAAAAAAACTCCATCAAGTTAGTGAGATATGACCTTCACTCCACAAAACCACATTGCCTTTCACTAACACGTCTACTTATTTCCAAGTGGGAGTAAATCCTGTCTTGAAGAATCCGCTCCAGTAATTTCCCTACCACTAATGTAAGGCTCACCACCCTATAATTACTTGGATTACCCTTGCTTCCCTTCTTACAAGAAGGGACAACATTGGCTATTCTCCAATCCTCTGGGACCTCCACTATAGCTAGTGAGGAAACAAAGATTTCTCTCAAGGCCACAACAATTTTCTCCCTTGGCTCTGTCAGTATTCTGGGATATACCTCATCAGGCCCTGGGAGTTTGTCAACCTTAATGTTTCTCAAGAACCCCAAAATCTCCTTTTTGATCTTAGCATGACTCAAACAATCTACACACTTCTCCAGAATCATCCACCAATCCCTTCTCTTTGGTGAATACAGATGCAAAGTACTCACTTAATACCTTGCCCATTTTCTCTGACTGCACACAGATTCCTTCCCCTGTCCTTCAGTGGGCTAGTAAAAAGTCTGACAACACCAGTGGGCTAACCATCTCCCCGGCTACCTTCTTGCCCATGCATAAAAAAGCCTTGGGATTTTCCTTAATCCTGCTGGCCAATGACTTTCATGACCCCTTTTAGCCCCCATTGCTCCTTGTTTAAGTTTCTTTCTACTTTCATTGTATCCCACGCTCGCTTCATGTGTTCCCAGCCTCCTATCCATGACAAATGCTTCCTTTCTCTTTTTGACTAGGCTCACAATATTTTTCATTATCCAAGGTTCCCAAAACTTGCCATACTTACCCTTCGTTCTTACAGGAATGTGAATGTTCTGAATTCTCATCAACTTACACTTGAAAGCCTTCCACGTGCCAGATGTTGATTTGCCCTCAAACACCTGGCCCCCCAGTCTACAGTTCCTGCCTAATATTGTTGTTATCAGTCTTCCTCCAATTTAGCACTTTCACTTGAGGACTACACGTATCTCTATCTTACTGAATTGTGCTCTCCTACTGAAATGTTGACCACCTGGATGGACTCACTCCCCAATACCAGGTCTAGTATGGCCCCTTCCCTAGTTGGACTATCTATGTACTGTTTCAAGAAGCCTTCCTGGATGCTCCTTACAAACTCTGCCCCATTCATGCCCCGAGCACTAAATGAGTTCCAGTCAGTATAGGGAAATAACAACCCTGTTATTTTTACACCTTGCTAAAATCTGCCTACATATCTGTTCCTCTGTCTCCCATTGGCTGTTGGACAGCCTATAGTAAACTCCCAACATTGTGACCACACCCTTCCTCTTCCTGAACTCTACACTGCCTCGTTGCGTGAGCCCTGAGGTGTCCTCCCACAGTACAGCTATTTCATTCTCCTTAACCGATAGTGCAACTTCCCCACCCCTTTTATTATCCCCCTCTCTCCCGCCTGAAACATCTGTATTTTGGAAATGTTGAGCTGCTAATCCTGTCCTTCCCTTAAGGAAGTCTCTGTAATAGCAACAACATTAAAGTTCCAAGTACTAATTCAAGCTCCAAGTTCATCTGCCTTACCTGTTACACTTCTCACATTGAAACAAATGTGCTTCAGTTCACCAGAACTCCTTTGATTAGTAATCACATCCTGCCTGCTCTGTCTGAGTCTGACTGGCCCTATTCTAGTTCCCTTCAGCTAATTCATCTTTACTTTGGTTCCCACCCCCAGTGCCAAACTAGCTTAAATCCTCCCGTGTGACATTAGCAAACCTCCCAGCCAGAATATTTTAGATATTTAGATGCAACCCATCCTTCTTGTACAGATCCCACCTGCCCTGGAAGAGATCCCAGCAGTCCAGATATCTGAAACCCTCCCTCCTACACCAGCTGTTTCGCCATGTGTTGAGCTGTACTATCTTCCAATTTCTAGCCTCACAGGCAGGTGGCAAAAGGAGCAAATTTTAGATTACAACCATAAAGGTCTTGTTTTTTAACTTTCTACCTAACTCCTTAAATTGCTGCTGCAGGATCTAGTCACTCTTCCTATCTATATCGTTAGTACCAATATGTGCCACAGCTACTGACTGTTCACCCTCTCCCTTCAGAAAGCTTTCTGCTCAGAGATATCCTGGACCCTGGCACCAGGGAGGCAACATCCTGGAGTCTCTTTCACATCCACAGGAGCCCCCATTTGCACCCCTAACTATAGAGTCTCTTTTAACTATTGCTCTAGAGCTCTTCGTCCCTCCTCGCTTAACAACAGAGCCAGCTGTGGTGCCACAGCTCTAGATGCTGCTGTTATCCCCTGATAGTCCAGCCACCCCCTGCCAGTATCCACAAAACAGTATACTTGTTAGCAAGGGGGATGACCACAGGGGATTCCTGCACTGACTGTCCCACCCTAGCGGTCACCCATCTATCTGCCTGCACCTTGGGTATGACCATGTCTTTAAAGCTCCTATCTCTGATGCTTTCTGTCACCTTCATGCTCCTAAGTGTATCCAAATGCTGCCTCAACCTATCCATACAGTCTGTAAGGAGATGCAAATGGATACACTTCCTATTGGAAGCATCACAGATCTCTTACACCTCACAAGTGCAGCACTTAACCCCACTGACCAACATTTCTAGCATGAAATAAATTACTTAAGAAAATTTATTAAACTCTTACCTTCACTTTTATCTTCTGGCCTTTTGTTTTGTTGGAGGAGAGAAACACTAATGTAGTGTTTCAGGCTCACCACTCCTCGACATCAGATCTTCCACTTCCCACTTCTTAGTAAATGTTGCTGGGCCGCCTTCTCTCAGAATGTACCAGTGAAGTCCTTCAGCTATTTCTACCGGATGCCTTTCCTCCTGTTTATCACTGGAGAGGTTCTTCCACATCCCACCTCTTAGTGGATGTTGCTGGACCAATTTGAACCCACAGCCAAGATGGCTGGCTGATTTGCATCACTATACATTCCACCCAGTAGAGATGCTGTGTCTCCAAAAACAATGAACACAGGGGAATGTAAATGAACCAAATTCCTGATACCATTAACACAATGTTTAGGTGCTCAGGTAAAGGCAAACCGTCAAACAATCATTTGAACAAGTGGGCCCTTGCTAAGGAGGAGAATTCATTCATAGAATCATAGAATACCTACAGTGCAGAAGGAAGCTATTCAACCCATCAAGCCTGCACCAACAACAATCCCATCCAGCCATATCCCGTAACCCCATATATTTACCCTACTAATTCCCCCTGATATCCTCCTAACACTAAGGAGCAATTTAGCATGGTCAATCAATTTAGCCCACATATTTTTGGACTGTGGGAGGAAACCAGAGCACCCGGAGGAAATGAATGCAAAGTCCATGCAGACTGTAACCCAAGCCAGGAATCGAACACCAGATCCCTGGCACTGTGAGGCAGCAGTGCTAACCACTGTGCCACTGTCCCTGACCTTAACTAATCAGCTTACAACTGAAATACACAACGGTGTTTGAATTGCTGGTCCATTAGAGAGTGCAGTCATGTGACAAGCCAACCCTTTTATATGTTTTAAGCACATGAGGGCAAGTAACTGAGAAGCTGAGCGAGATCCTTCCTAACTCTCTCTCTTTCTCCACATAAGCTGCAAGTTTTATGGTCCTGTCTGCTATTGTTTGAATTGCTCCTTGTGAGATTTTAAAGAAAGAATACAAGTCCACAACCATGTCTCCAGAAGAACATCCATCCATCTGCATTTTTAATCTGTCTCAACATTAAAAGCAGCCGACCACCAAATGACCAATATTGGTAGGGGCACTACCGTGGCATACTGCTTAGAGCTGCTGCCTCAGGCGGGTTGAATTCCAGCCTAAGGTGATATTCTGCATGGAATTTACACTTTCTCCCCATGTCCGGGATTTCCTCCAGTTCTCCGGTTTCCTCCCACAGTCCAAAGATGTGCAGGTTAGGTGGATCGGCCATGCTAAATTGCCCCTTAACATCAAGGAGATTGAAATACATGGGGTTAAGGAGACAGGTCCTGGATGGGATTGTTATCAGTGCAGGCTCAATGGGCTGAATGGCCTACTACTGCTTTATGGAGATTCTATGATTCTGTGATGCTACGAAAGTAACAAGACTACCAGATTCAGCCTGAAGCCAGCAGAATCATCAAACTGCAAACTGTAAATTCCTTTCATTTTCTCGGCTCTAGTTTTGCCAACCCATCCTACCCCACTCTGTAATCTGTGTGGGTGAACTTTCTGAGTGTGTGGCTGTTTGGAAAAGTCAGTGCATATTTTATTATTTTACCAGATCAGTTTAAATATAATAAGGCTAACCCCTCTTTTTTAAACTCAAGAAAAGCTGGTTCTTTTCTGATCATGGCAAATAAAAAGTTAAGTACTCACTGAATTAGCAAGTATGTTCTGTTCAAACTATAAAACCAGTTGGCATTAAACGAGGGATTTGATTTATTCTTGTCAACTGTATTAGTATATGGGAGGGGAGGGGAAGGGGAGGGGAAGGTGAGGGGGCGGGGGGCGGTGGGTGGTGGGGAGGGAGGGGTGGGAGTCATTCAACCTCTCCTCACTTTGTTGCACCAGTATCCTCGACTCTGTCCTAAGAATGTAACTCACACTTAAACTGGGAGGAGGGTTTTCTACTATACTGGTATGAATGTATTCAATTCTATACACAGCTTCCATATGATTTAACCCAATTCACGTTGAATTCTTAAATGTTTTGTGGCTGCAAGCATTTTTTTTAAAGTTTATTCATTAGTGTCACAAGTAGGCTTACATTAACAGAAGTTATTATGAAAATCCCCTAGTCGCTACACTCAGGCACTTGTTTGGGTACACTGAAAGACAATTTAGCATGGCTGATGCACCTAAATCAGCAGGAAACTGGAGCACCCAGAGGAAACCATTGCAGATACAGGGAGAACATGTGGACTTCGCACAGTGACCCAAGTCGGATTTGGACCCAGGTTCCTGGCACTGTGAGGCAACAGTGCCAACCACTGTGCCAAACAGGAACTGAGTTCATAATGCTAAGACACACAATGGAAGACTTTATAACTAGCAAATGGGAGATTTTCATCCTATCAGTCTAGACTGGATTTGAACTTAGCCCCACAAAGGTAAAAGGTGATCACTCAATTGATTGTGTCTTACAGTCCCATATATCTTAAACTACTGTAGTGCACATAGAAATTGATAGAATTATCAATTACTTGCATTTATTCCTCATTTTAACTCTATTTAATTTGCTGCTGAGATCATTGATTCAACAGTGCTGCAGAAAATCTAACCAATATGCATGAAGTTCATTATATCTTTCCCTATAGTGGAGAGTCTGTCACAGTAAAACATTCAGCAAGTCTCAGCAGGGAATGTTAGCATAGCCATACAGATTAGAGATCTATTGATTGGATGCTAAAGATTTTTCAGAGTTAAATGTATAGTTTTAAATGTCAAATGTGATAAAACGACCACTTTTAACAGGGCTTTGCTTTTATTGGAATGAATTTTTGGAAAAGGATATTCATGATCAAGATCCTAGACCCCTAAACTTGGGAACAGTGGAATGTTGTTCCTAAATCTGCTGCGTACATCTGCAATGATTTCAGTGAGGCACGCGAGGTTGGTCTCTTGGAGTATGAGCTGCCTGATTGAGTTATAATTGTCTGCCCAATCAGGGAGCCTACCTAGTCTTCTGACACTCTGGATTCTGACAGTATCCCACTCTACTAACCCAGAGCATAACCCTGCTCATTTACCATGGCTAATGTACCTAACCAGCACATTTTTGGACCGTGGGAGGAAACCTGACCAGACACAAAGAGAAAATGCCAACTACACAGACATTCGCTCAAGGCCAGAATCGAACCTAGATCCTGAGCACTGTAAAGCAGGAGTGCTAACCACTGTGCCACCGTGCTGCCCCATATCCATAACAACTTCATCCATTTCATCATCAGAGACAATTCAATCAGTACCACTTCATTCATATCATTTCTGATCTGTTCATGTGGTTGGAAACTAGGAAATAGAAACATTCTTCGAGTAGAATAACGTTTATTTATTAGACACAAGTAGCTTATATTCACACTGCAATGAAGATACTGTGAAAATCCTCTAAATGAAGGAAATCTGGTGAAGGGGTACCTGCCTCTGAGGAGTTACTTCAACATGGAAAGGGCATTTCCATTGTGCCCGTACAGGCTCGGGAATCCATCCAAATAATGTAAACAACCCCAGAGGCAGAATTTGGGAGAGAGTCAGTGGAGACCCAAAATGGCAGTTTTTGTCACATCCTACTGCTCATCTACTGGATCTGATGGTCCCATAATGAGATGTTTCTATTCCCTAGTTCCTGACCACATGAACAGATCAGAAATGATATGATTGAAGTGGTACCGATTAAGTTGTCCCTGATGACGAAATGGATGAAGTTCTTATGGATATGGGGTGGAATGGTGGCTCAGTGATTAGCACTCCTGCTTTACAGTGCTCAGGATCTGGGTTCAATTCTGGCCTTGAGCGAATGTCTGTGTAGTTTGCATTTTCTCTTTGTGCCTGCTTAGCTTTCTCCCATTGTCCAAAAATGTATTGGTTAGGTAAATTAGCCATGGTAAATGAGCAGGGTTATGCTCTGGGTTAGCAGAGTGGGATACTGTTTTGGATAGTTGGTGCAGACTTGATGGGTCAAATGGCCTCTTTCTGCACTGTAGTGATTCCATGGTTCCATGGCTTTCTTTGTTTTTTTTTGTGGGATGTGTATGTTATTGGGAAGAACATCATTCATTACCCATCCTTAACTGTTATTCGCTTTCTTGAACCACTGCAGTCCATGTAATGTTGGTACATTCACAGTCCTGTTATGGAGGGAGTTCCGCGATTTTGACCCAGCAACAGTGAAGGAATAGCAATATAATTCCAAGACTGGATAATGCGTGACTTGGAGAATTTGCAGGCAGTAATAGTCCCATTGTGTGACTTGAAGTGGAACTTGTAGGTAGTAATATTCCCATTTGACAGATCCCTTTATCCTTTAAATGATAGAAATTCCAGATTTTGAAGGTGATGTTGAGATTTGGTAACTTGCTACTTGTAAATGGTACATACTTTGACTATCATGCACCAGTAGTTGAGAAAATGCAGGGTGCTCATCAAATGGGCTGCTTTGCCCTCAATGGTATTGAGCTCCATAAGTGTTATTGAAGTTACACTTATCCTGGCAAGTGGAGAGTATTCCATCACACTTCAGACTTGCACTGTGCCGGTGGTGGATAGGCTCTGGGGAATCAACAGATAAGTTACTTGCTGTAGAATTCCCTCCGATCTGCTCTTGTAGCCACAATATTCATACAACTGGTCCAGTTAAGTTCCTTCTGAATGGTAACCTCCAGGCTGTTGGCAGTGGAGGATTAAATGATGTGATGCTTAAATGAACAAGCATGCCCATGAATTCATATTCTAAGTAAGTTTCATTGAAATGCTTTTTTGGGCTTGATTCCCAGAAATTTCCTCACATATTGTTTGAAGATTAACACTCATTTTCAGTATTTTGGAATTTTATTCGAATTTTGGAAATATAAACTGAATTACAGGCTTGTAAATGTATGCAAAGTAAACATTACCCAATAAGATGTTTAAGTCTAGATCCGTCTCCTATCAGTGGGTTAATGGACTTGTCCACTTTGCCCCCAGTAGATATTAATTGCTTCTGTGGAGCTGCATAGTAGTGATAATTCATTTGGTTATTGGTTTAATGCCACTGGGACAGAGGGGAACTGCATTGTGTTGCAGTGTTTAAGATGGTACAGCTAATTAAATTATACAGCTTCTGTAAATAGAACAGCCGGAAAGAATAACAATGGCTGGAAGGGCCGAGCCTCAGAACAAATTCCCAGGTTTTCTAATTAGTCCATTAATGTGCTATTAGTGGAAATAAGGAACCGAGAGTAGGGAGTTAGATAAAGGGGTTGCAAATATTACAGCAGGAGCTTACTAAGGCAGACATTTGTAACCTTCATTCTTCCAAAAATCTTTCTTGATGTCCGCAAGTATTGAAGTATTAATGTGAAGAAACCTTCCAATGGCATCCCATTTAAACAACCTTTTCCTCGCCTTCCTCGAAGAGATTTTCATCAAGAAATCCATTTCTGTACCAAACTGTCAAGGTTAGTTTTCAGAGAAAATCTCTTGTGTAGGCAAAATTCTCAGTGTGGCATTCACTTTCAGAGTGCTGCTACCATCAATTATACAGTGAATGGTTTTGTTGTAGAGTTTAGGGTGGAAGGTAGGAGTAATGGTGAAGGAAAGTTTGCCACATGCACGCTTGACTTTAATTAAACACGATGTCACATGAGTAACAGTACCAACTGGCAATCCTCTTGATAGATCTTTTTGATTAAGGCAGATTATTGTATTAAACCACACCACTCCATTTTACAACTTCTCACTGGCCATTATATCAAGGCTGATCCATTTGAACTTGTCGGATATTAGATAGAAAAATAGCAAGGATAGTAAATGATGGTTGAGTTGTGGATAACAAAAGTGATTTATAAATCATACTATAACTAAAATTAATGGATATGATATATAATTCACTTTCTGTATAGTATAAAGTTTATAAAAGTTACGACAGGAATTTTGTTGATTATACTTCCATGGTGTTGTACATCTGTGGTGATGTTGAATGATTTAGATATGAGTGAAATTATATATTTTCAAGGTTAGTTACTGAAGATAATCGACGATATGTTGTCCGGTTAATACATGTAATTTATCAAAAGTTCTCTTGCTCAGTTTCTCCTTCTTTCCTTCCAAATCTTATTTCTGTTCCTTCTCTGGCAATTTTATATTAGTTATGTAAATCATTGTTTGAAAGATGTGAATTGTTGGCAAAATGTTAAGATAGCTCTGAAAAAGCATTAAGATACAAAGGTACATGTTGAAATATGTTCTGGATGTATAAAGTGATGATAGGATGGCCATTATGTAAAGAATAATCTTTTAGCTTGTTTCTGAACTATCAAGACTAAAGTGGGCTTATCATTCTACTTATGTGCATCAGCCTTAGGTTTCATTCAGTTAGTTAATTTCATACTCTGTTTCAATTAATTTAAATTTTACAGTAATTAGAAATCCTCTCATTGACCTCTATCTACCAATACATTTTGAATAATTAAAAATTGAATCTTTGTGTAATAACTGACTAACATGTCTTGTTGCACATACTAATACTGTTAATTAAAATTTCCCATGTGTGAAAATTAAAAATGTAGTAATTGCTGCGATTTACAAAGCTCGAAACTATTGTTATTTGATCATTGTAAGTCTGTAAGGCACTGTAAATGTGGAGAATGGACATTACTGATGAGGAAATTATCCTTCTTCAGAAATTGACATGAAAGGCATAAGTCATGTGTCTTCATGAAACCAAAACTGATGAAGTCACCAATCCAATAACCAGCTCACACATCTTTGTTAAACCATCTGATAGAAAGATAGAAACTAGAAGCAAGAGTAGTCCATTTAGTCCTTCAAATCTGCTCCACTATTCATTTTGATCATGGCTGATCATCGAATTCAACATCCAGGTCCTCCCTTCCCCCCATATCCTCTGAGCCTTTTAGCCTCAAGAGCCACATCTAATTTCTTCTTGAAATCAGACAATGTTTTTGCCTCAACTACTGTCTGTGGTAGTGAATTCCACATATTCATCAGTCTCTGGAAGGAGAAATTTCTCCTTACCTCAGTTCTAAAAGGTTTACCCCTTCTCCTCAAACTATGATCCTGAGTCCTGGACTCTTCCATCATTGGGAATATTCTTTCTGAATCTACCCTGTCTAACCTTGTTAGAATTTTATAAGTTTCCATGAGATCCCCTCTCACTTCTCTAAACTCCAGTGAATATAGTCCTAATCGACTTAGTCTCTCCTTGTAGGACAGGCTTGCCATCCCAGGAATCAGCCTGGTAAACCTTCACAGTACTCCCTCAATCACAAGGACATCCTTCCTCATATAAGCACACCAAAACTGCACACAGTACTCCAGGTGTGGTCTTTCCAATGCCCTCTACAATTGTAAAAAGCATCTCTATCCCTATATTCAACTCTTCTTGCTATGAAGGCCAACATAATGATCATGATCTACCACTATACTGCAAAATCAATTGTGCATACATGCAGCACTTTACTTGAATACTCTTGGAGGCCAAATTGAGATGTCAAATAATCTGCCTGTTGCTAATGGCTTGGATACCAACAGATTTAACATTATAAGGCAGGAATTTTATAGCCATTCATGTCCCGCCACCGCTGTAAGTGAAGATGGAGAATTTGGCACTCAGTCAAATCTCTGTTTACTGCAGTGGAACCAAAGAATCCAGCTAGCATGAATGGATGGAAAATTCTGGCTAGGTTGCTCGGTATTGGATCAATCCCCCTACAAATGAAACATAGGCCCACATCAGACCATTGGTTATCTGTCACTGTGTCTCTTACTGGGACTATGTAATTCTAAAAAGCAAGTTTTTATTTCTTGTACCAGAAACTGAAAATGGCAATTATTCACCATCACCATGGTGATAGAATAAATACAACGAGGATACAGAACTGATTCAAACCCTAAAGTGACAAAACTGGACAAAATATGAATAGTTAGATTTGGCCTAATTTGGTCATTTATTCCCAATTAACTCATAGATTTGATAAGACAGTAGGATTGCATTACCCACCTCCCCCCCCTCTACTGATAGGCTCAATGTATCTCACAGGTTAAAAATGTCAGCAACATACACAAGTCTGCCATGCTTCTACACTCACCAACACTTTGCACATCACTACAGCAACTCGATGAAGCAGTTCCTCTCCTGAGGAGGAGATAAGGTTTTTGACAATCTGCAACATTGTTAAAAGGAGTGTTTTCAGGGCCTTTTTTAAATCACTATTAAATTTGTTACTTGGGTTTTCTGATGACTATTAATCCTTTCATTCAGACAAATGAGTGATGTGGATATATTGGTGACAGGTGAGGTAGGTAGATGGGTAGGTGGGTGAGCAAGTAGTTGGGTTGGGAGTCATTTGTGTCAAAGGGGTAGTTATCTATTCGGAGGGTGAGTCATTTGGTTGCTGGGATGTTGGATGGTCTGGGTGTTAATCAGGTGGTTTGGGCATATTTGGGTGATTGTGTCCGTTAGAACCACTGAATCCCTAGAATGCAGAAAAAGGCCTTTCGACCCACCAAGTCTGTACCAAATTTCCAAAACAGCATCCTACCCAGGCCCATACACCCCCTGCCCTATCCCCATAACCTTGCGCATTTACCATGGCTAATCCCTCTAACCTGCACATTTTGGACTGTTTGGAGCACCTGGAGGAAACCCACATAGACATGGGGAGAATGTGCAAACTTCACACCAAAAAAGTCACCCAAACCCAAAATCGAACCCAGGTCCCTGGTATTTTAAGGCAGCGGTGCTAACCACTGTGCCACCATACTGTGTTGTCAGGTTGGATAGGATGTAGTCAGATTGTTGAGGCGGTAATTAGATGGTCAGGGGATTATTAAGGGATTTAATGTGGAGTTACCCTGTGTTAGACCAGGTTGTCTAATAGTTCCTGGGTAAGTACACAGGTAAGTTCCTTGTATCTAGCCCAAGTCTATGACTTCAGCTCAGGCCAAAAACTTGCTCTGAATGTCCCAGGCACAGAGAATTGGAGGTTTAAACTTACTGGGCAATTCCCATGTATGCCTGTATGTCAGGTCTGCAACTGGGCTTTGGAGCACATCTTCCAACATACATCTGGTCTCCAATGATCCAAGAAGCAGCAGGCTTTAGAAGATAATGGAAAAGTTAAGCTCAAAGTCACCTTGTGGGCCCTGGAGAGGAGTCAGGCCTAACTTATTATAAGACCCAGGAGTTGAGATGAGCTCATTTGCCGAGCCAGATGAAACTAAAGCCAGATAAACTTGATTCTCACTCCATGGAGCAGCACAGTGGCACAATGGTTAGCACTGTTACTTCACAGTGCCAGGGACCCGGGATCAATTCCCAGCTTGGGTCACTGGCTGCGATGAGTCTGCAATGTTTTCCCCGTGTCTGCATTGGTTTACTCCGAGTGCTCTAGTTTCCCCCCCACAGTCTGAAAAATGTGCTGGTTAGATGAATTGGCCATGCTAAATTGTCCTTCAGTGTACCCGAACAGGCACCACAGTGTGGCAACTCGAGGATTTTCACTGTGACTTCATTGTTGTGTTAACGTAAGTCTTCTTGCGACACTAATAAATAAAGTTTAAAAACAGTGGCCCCATATAATGCCAACCGCACCACCCCCACCCCCCGTCTTCACCTCCACCACCCCGCACCGCCCCTCCCACCACCCTGCACCCCCCCCACCCCCCCGCCCCCCCCCCCCCACACCACCATTACCACTTCCGATGTAAATATCGAAGGCTGACTTCTCAATACCACCGTTGAAAATCACTTTCAAACAATAAAGAAGGGTGGAGTGTGGATCCAGACACCATTTTTGTGCAGTTATGGCATTTAGATTGAGCTTAAATGGATGAGGGGGAATTGTTTTCTCTGCTAGCTGTAAGAATCTTACACAGAATAAGCTTGCATTGTCTCAGACCTGCAATTAGTGCATGTAAACCCAGAGCACGAGATCATTCAGAAGTCGGCAACAAATTGGCAATCTCTCTCAGAGTGGTCACAGGGATAGCTGGTGTGGGAAATGAAAATAATTGCCGTGCTGCTGTAAGAAATACTTCTTAACATCTGGGGTCAGGCACATTTCTGGAAAACAACAGAAAAAAAAATTGTCTCTGCAAATGGTGATGGTATACCTGACCTGAGAGTCCTTGCTGTTGACTCAATACCCCAAGGGCACAGACAAATATATGTACTTCTAAAATTGAAAATAACACTGAAGAGGTTCCATGATATGTAGTTAACGGTACAATTTTATTGCAGGCACTTGTTTCAACGTAATAGCTACTTTCCAGACAATTCTGAATTATATTGGCTGTATAGAATCATAGGGGCTCCTGCTGGCGGGCTTGTAGGTCTGTAAAATGCTCCGGGCAGTCTTCCTGCTGCTCATGCACCTTCTCCCGAGCTGTCAGAAATTTTATGGGGCCAAGAGCAAGGTCTAGGGCGGGACGCTAATTGGTCACTTAAGAGCTGTCCCCACCCAGCTGCAATTTTGAAGCTGGCTGCAGGAGGTCAGGGTAATGGATGAAGCCCAGCAGGTTAACCTACTGGCCTTCTGTCTTGATTGGGACACCAACTACCCGTCCCCTCCCCCCCTCCCCCCCAACCTGTTGCTGTTTCTCATCTCACTCCCTCCCCTCCCTTTCCCCCCCTCACCTTCCCTGGCCTTTCCAATACAACCCCCGCCCACTTGCCCCCACCTCTTCAGATCTCCCTATCCCCGCCAGAAATCATAGAATCCCTATAGTGCGGAAGGAGGCCATTCAGCCCATCCAGCCTGCACTGACTCCACGCCCTCTCACCCAACCTTGCCCCATAACCCCACACATTTACCATGGCTTATCCATCTAACATCTTTGGGCACTGAGGGGCAATTTAGCATGGCCAATCCACCTAACCAGCACATCTTTTAGACTGTGGGAGGAAACCAGAGCAGCTGGAGGAAGCACATGCAGACACGGTCTGGGTGTCCTGTCAGCCGTCCCATTCCCCCAGTGGAAAACTCTCTCACTTATCCACCGCCGACCAAACCTTTACTCCAGAACTGAAGATTCCACCCAATAACTGGTCTAAATTTTCTTTTAATCAGGCCACATGGATGCTGGAAGCTTTAATTCAATTGAAGCATTTTTTGAAAGATATTTTCCAGATTTCTATAAATGAGCAGACATGTGAATTCTGATTCTCATTGAAACATCAAGGTTTGAAGATCAATTTCTTACTTCAAGTTTGTAGGTGTCCAAATCACCAACAACCTGCCCTGGTCTCCCCATGCTGACACTATAGTTAAGAAACTCCTCTACTTTCTCAGAAGACTAAGGAAATTTGACATGTCCGCTACGACTCTCACTAACTTTTCAGATGCATTATAGAAAGCATTCTTTTTGGTTGTATCACTGCTTTGTGTGGCTCCTACTCTGCCCAAGACTGCAAGGAACTACAAAAGGACATGAATGAAGCTCAGTCCATCATACAAACTAGTCACTTATCCATTGACTTTGCCTATACTATTCACTGCCTTGGAAAAGCAGCCAGCATAATTAAGGGCCCCATGCATCCCGGATATTCTCTCTTCCACCTTCTTCCGTCAGGAAAAAGATACAAAAGTCTGAGATCACGTACCAATTGACTCAAGAACAGCTTCTTTCCTGTTGCCATCAAACTTTTGAATGGACTTGCCTTGGACTAAGTTGATTTTCCTCTACACCCTAGCAATGTCTGTACCACTACCTTCTGCAAGCTCTCCTTTCCTTCTGCATAGCATGCAAGAAACAATACTTTTGACTGTATACTAATACATGTGACAATAATAAATCAAATCAAATAAAAATAACAGGAAAATGTTTTAACCTTCTGTTTATGACAATAAATTGGTATTCGAGCTGAAAGTTTACATCTGGAATCATGTTAGAATGTGAGCACTATAAGGCTAAACTGATGTAGAGAGAAATTAAAACAGACTGTCTTAGCATAACTTTCAAGCGAATACATAATACTTACACCAACTCAGAAAAAATTAGCTTTGTTCAGTTGTACATTCCCTGTGTGTCTGCATGGGTTTCCTCCCAAACTTCAAAGATGAGCAGGCTAGATTGTGTGGCCGTGCTAAATAGCCCTTTAATGTCCCAAGATGTGTAGATTAGGGGGATCAGTAGGGTAAATACGTTGGATTATAGGGATAGGACGCTGGGATAGGAGATGAGTGGCACAGTGGCACAATGGTTAGCATTGTTGAATCACAGTGTCAGGGGCTTGAGTTTAATTCTGGTCTAGGAAGTTTCTCTGTATGGAGTTTGCACATTCAGCCACCACCCCGCCCCCCGCCCCCCATGTCTGTGTGGGTTTCCTTCGGGTGCTTGGGTTTCCTCCCACACATCAAAAACACGTGGGTTCAGTTGATTGGTCATCCTAAATTGCCCCTTCGTGTCATGCAAGATAAATACATGGGGTTACGGGGATAGGGCTTGGGTGGGATTGTTGGCAGTGCAGGCTCGATGGGCCAAAAAGCCTCTTTCTGCAGAGTAGGGATTCAATAATTCTATGAAAGGACTCAGGTAAGATGCTCTGTTGGAAAGTTGGTGCAGACTTGATGAGCTGAATGGCTTCCTTCTGTACTGTAGGGATTCTGCTTCGTGTCTTAAGCTCACTCTTTGGATATCTGTTCCCAACAACTGGCCAGCAGTCTGCATCGAATTGATGTAAATGCAATAAAATTGCAATTGACATTTAGCTGCAATCAAAATGCATTTTGAAATATTTTTTCTTTAACTATCTAAAAGTGTGAGCAAATTACATGCTGCTTCTCCTGGAATTACATTTATGCTTCTGTGACCTACCGTGCCATGCTTTGATCTATTTGTCGGCAGCAGAAGTGCATGTGCGACAATGTCAGGTGCAGTCTAATTCAGGTCAATAGTGTGTCTCATACTACACATTCCCTTTTGATTGCACCCTTACACACACCTATCGGAAGGGCAATGCATCCATTATGGTCTGAGCACAGAGGTTGCCAAAAGATCTTTCCTTCAAACGGCATAAATTCTTTTGGAAGGGAGCGGGTGGAACTGATTCTGAATGTACTTTTTTAATCCACTAAATGCAACATATTACCAGTGAGTGATGACTATGTAGCGAGTTCATCTATTTTTAGTGTTCTGCTTACTCTATGTTTTTTACTGACTAGCTTTTCTCAGGAGAGCCATTTGGTTATATTATACTAATTTAGGAATTTGCATATTCTGGGAAATAGTTGGGTTTGCAATTAAGTGGACAGGTCAGCAGTTGCTGTGATTAAAGTTTATCTGTGTACTCTCCTTGCTTTTTCTCTCTTATGCAGCCCACATGGCTCCTTGTTATTGCTAGGCTAGTAAGTCAAGCAAGATTCCTGCCTGCAAACCTCTGTCAATACAACATTTGTTCCAATGTCTGAAAGAAGCACAAAAGGACTCAAGGTGACTTGTTCATTGATTTATTTTCCTTCCTTTGCTCCTATGAGGAAGATGTTAGTGTCCAACTGGAATCTTGCTGTGTGGAGAATTCCAACAGCAGATCCGAATCCTTTCACTCAGATCGCTAAAGCACCATTATGTGTCATCATTGCAAAGCAGACGTGACAATGGTGAAAACTTGCTTCTCTTTACCCAGTATACCATTACCCTAATAAAGATACTAGTGGTTTTAATGAATTCTCTTCATTCAATTCAAATACAATAATGTTTTGTATATCATTGTCCAAAAGCCTTGAGAATGCTGCTTTTTCTTTAAAGTAAGATCAATGAGAATATGGGTAATTTTGTCAGTTCTATCTCTCCACAACTAAATTTGCAAGCTAGAAACAATAGTGTACAGAAAACTTTTAGCAAAGTCCACAAGGAAATTATTGTTAGGGAATAAACTCTGCTGCACATAACTATTATTTAAATAGAATTTGTTTTCACCGCATCTGCCAACGTTATCATTTAATCTTGTGCTTAATATTTTGTAAACATTGTTGTAATTCCCAGTTCAGTAATTCTTCTGCCTGATGTCAGTGTTACCTCCAATGCTTTTCTGTCCTGTGATAATGGAACCCCTCTCTGATGCCAGGTTAGATTCTCATCCAACTGTCCCTGACATTTCATCTCTTGTTGCACCTACAGCTTTAGAGAGCGGTACCAACTGTATTATTATGAAGATCACAAGCTAGCTGCAATGTTCCTGCTTTACTTGATTCATTTTCAGGATGTGGACTTCACTGCAGCATCAACATTTTTTGGACCTCCTTAGTTGTTCTTGAGAAGGTGGTGGCAATGCCGCCTTCTTCAACCATTGCAACCCATGTGTAAATTTTTAAAAGTTTATTTATTAGTGTCACAAGTAGGGTGCCATTAACACTGCCATGAAGTTACTATGAAAAACCCCTAGTCAACAATGTCTGATGCCTGTTCGGGTACACTGAGGGAGAATTTAGCATGGCCAATGCACCTAACCAGTATGTCTTTTGTACTGTGGGAGGAAATTGGAGCACCTGGAGGAAACCCATGCAAGCACAGGGAGAACGTGCAAACTGCGCACAGAAAGTGACCCAAGCCGGAAATCAAATCGGGTCCCTGGTGCTGTGAGGCAGCAGTGTTATTCACTGTGTCATTCACTGTGTCACTGTGTGGTGTAAGAGCTTTGATTCATCAGCAGAAGATTGGAGGCACTGAAGCTGCCAAAAAGGGGGCCAGGGAGAGCTGGCATCATTCTTCATTGCCAAGGCAGCTCTGACTAAAGATCAATCTATGCAGCAAGGCCCTGAGGATGGAGGATACCTCTGCACTGATACAAGCACAGCTGTCTACGAAAGAGCTCTCACAGGCCCCTCTACAGCAGGCTGACTCCACAGAAAAAAACTAGACTGGAACCTGTAATCTTTCTGGTCATCATGAACACGCTGGGCAACCTCACAGAGCAATCAGAGGATTTGAAATGTTCTTTACAGTGATGAGTTTAATTAGTACATGTAAATATAAATCCACCAGTAACAGAAGTCTTTTGGTGATTTCCTTGTTTGTGAAAATAAGCGATATTCAAATTAATCATTTCAAGAATTACACTTCTATTATTCATTTTCTTTATATGTATTACTGAGATATATGATGAAGAATGCTGTGAAATGTGTCTGGAAATGTTTCAAATCTGACAATGCATTGTGTTTAGGTGGAACTTTCTAAAATTGCACAAAATATAAATAAATAAAAGATAGTAGAAGGAATTATATTTGTCCTTCGAGGGGAAGATGAAGATGTTCATCTTCTGGGGTGTTGGGTAGGGTACCAGTGAGTACGTAGTTTGCTGCTAAGGCCAGTCTGCATCCGGAAAGTTCTGCTGTAATTAAGAGAGGATCTTGCACATGGGTCAACTGATGGCTTGAACTATCCTTTCCTTACACTTCCTACCTACTGCTGTTACATGCTTGCTTTCGGAGTAGGCTACACCGGTTTTTAAAATTTGGTTGCACCAGATTCAGCGATCCTAGTGGGCTTCTCCAAGGACTTAATGTCAATATCAAAATTTCAAAGTGAAGCCTTTACGGTGTCCTTGTAATGTTTCCTTTGACTGCCATAAAATCGTACCCCAGAATCAAGCCTTCCATAGAAGATTTACTTTGGTAAGCGAGTGTCAGGCATTCTGATTCCAAGACCAGCCCAACTCAGTTGTGGCTATCTCAATATGGTGTGGATGTTTGGCATGCCAGTAAGAACCTGAATATCAGGCATCTTAACCTGCCATCTGATCTTCAAGATCTTCCACAGGCAGACCAGGTGGTTGAGGATCTTGCATAGCACTGGAACCCAATTATTATTACTGGGTGAATGCAAATCCCTGAAGCCAGGCGATAGCCACCTCTTTTGCTGAATTTCAGCTAATTTGTCCCTCAGCTGGTTGATAGAGAGGCAATCCTTAGTAATGTGCAGCTTTGTTCATAGATGAAAATCTCATGCTTTCAGGCAAAGTGCTCCTGTTGTGAAAATGGGAGTGATTCATCCTGGCGCTGGGAGTATCTGTCAGCTGATAGGTGCAAATTTACAGCCCAGCTGTTCAGAGACTAGCCCTTTTTAAAGGGCACCCTGATCCCCGCATTTGTGAACAGGTCCCCTTCCCCCAAAAAAAGCAAAATAGTGCCCCCACTGCACCCCTAAGTCTGTACCAGAGGAAGTGAAACCACTATTCCACTTCGAAAAACCAACACTGTCAATCAGGCTTAAAGTCTTTGTAAACATTGCAGTTAACGTGGAGAAAAACTGCAGCAGGTAACGGTGCAGAGGGACCTCAGGGTCCTTGTGCATGAGTCGCAAAAACCCAGCCTGCAGGTGCAGCAGGTGGTCAGGAAGGCTAATGGGATGCTGGCCTTCATGGCGAGGGGGATTGAATATAAAAGTAGGGAGGTCTTGCTGCGGCTGTACAGGGCATTGGTGAGGCTGCAGCTGGAGTACTGTGTGCAGTTTTGGGCGCCATACTTACGCAAGGATATTTTGGCCTTGGAGGGAGTGCAGAGGAGGTTTACTAGGCTGATGCCGGAGTTGAGGGGGTTGAGCTATGAGGAGAGGCTGAATAAACTAGGCTTGTACTCGTTAGAGTTTAGAAGAATGAGGGGAGATCTCATTGAGACGTATAAGATGATGAATGGGATGGATAGGATAGAGGTGGAGAGACTCTTCCCGCTCAGAAAGGATAGTAGGACTAGGGGGCACAGCCTCAAGATAAAGGGGAGGCGGTTTAGAACGGAGTTGAGGAAGAACTTCTTCACTCAAAGGGTGGTGAATCTTTGGAATTCTCTGCCCGTTGAAGTGGTGGAGGCTACCTCGCTAAATATTTTTAAGACGCGGGTTGATGGGTTTCTGATAAGAGAGGGGATTAAGGGTTATGGGGAGATGGCGGGAATGTGGAACTGAGCCACGACAGATCAGCCATGATCTTATTGAACGGCGGGGCAGGCTTGAAGGGCCAGATGGCCTAGTCCTGCTCCTATTTCTTATGTTCTTATGTTCTAAGAACAATGGGTATACTTAAGATGCATTCAAGCATGAAGAGAAAGATAAATAAATACAGCTGACAGGAGGCTGAGTAAAAATCCATTGTGACGTCAATCAAAACTTATTTCAAAGCACTGAACTATGAAACTGAAAGAGATCAAAGGTTTTCAATGGATCCGAGAGGTTTCAAATGTTTCAGCTTTCTAGGAAAGCTCAGAGACTTCAAACAAAAGCTGAGTGAACATACTAGGGCTGAGTTTGCAACTTCTCCTCGTATTTGCGTGGGTTTCCTCTGGGTGCTCCTGTTTCCCCCCACAGTACAAAGAGGTGTGGGTTAGGTAGATTGGCCATGCTAAAAATTGCCCTTAGTGTCCTGAGATGCATCGATTAGAGGGAATAGTGGTAAATATGTAGGGGTATGGGGGTAGGGCCCAGGTGGGATTGTAGTCAGTGCAGACTTGATGGGCTGAATGGCCTCTTTCTGTACTGTAGGGTTTCTATGATTCTATGAGTAACCAGCTGGGAAGAAGGAAACCCCTCCCCCCCATCCCAGTGAAATTGACATCTTCTCTCTGTCAGAGGACTTCAAAAGGGTCTGCTCACACCTGCAGATTCTGGCAGAAAGAAAGGGAAATTCCTGCTGCAGAATGGAGTGCTGCTGCTATTTAAAAGCCTGTCAGCTGTCCAGACGGCATGGAGATTAAAGTGACCAGGTCATTTCAAGGTTGCACAACGGACAGGTAGGAATGCAAATGTTAATCAGGAGGCTTCCTGAAATCACCATGCCAGCAGTGAACTTCAGATCTGCTGGGGCTAGAACGGACAGTCGAACCACAAGGCGCCATTCTGGGGTAGAGTGATGTGGTCAACTCTTTGCCCCCAAGCCTGAGCCCAGCCAACTCTCAGCTTGCTCTGTACCAGTGAGATCAGTTCTTCTCTCAGGTCTATTGGCTGAAACATCGTCCACGAGGGTGAGCATGTCCAATGTACCAACAGTAACAATTGCCACCTTTACTTTCTTTCTTGAGATTGACTTGATTGAGATTGCATTGCCAGCTTGCCTGCCCAGGAGGTGAAGTGGACAATGTTCAGCACATCTTTTCTAACCCCTTCCTTGTATTAAGGACCTGAGCAGTGTCATCCTGAAAAGGACTGCTCTGTTGCCCAGGGGGCTCCATTCCTACATTTTTCCAGTGTTAAATGACCCAATGTGCTGAACAGCCTTTGTGCAGAGTCATGGCTGCAGCTGCCAGTGAATCCACCCAAGTCACTCAGTCATCAGCAGACCATTTGTAACGGATGGTGAATGACAGATGATAGAAAGCTGATGGAAGTGAATCACATGCAAATTGGATTATAGTGAGGCAGAGTCACGCATTTTCAGCCTTGGTCCAAATGGCAAAAAGAATCTGGAGGTCAGGCCATGCCTGTAAAACTAACTGGGAAATCAATTCTGTACTTTGAAAGAGGATGCTACGTGCAAAAATGGATTCCAGTAAGTCAGGAGACTCCTTTTGTCGTTTCTGAACAGACAGAGACATGGGGTGGAATCATCAACAATATTGGGTACATAAGAACATAAGAACTAGGAGCAGTAGTAGGCCTCGAGCCTGCTCTGCCATTCAATAAGATCATGGCTGATCTTTTTGTGGACTCAGCTCCACTTACCCACCTGCTCATCATAACCCTTGAGTCCTTTACTGTTCAAAAATTTATCTATCCTTGCCTTAAAAACATGCAGTGAAGTAGACTCAACTGCTTCACTCAACAGGGAATTCCACAAATTCACAACCCTTTGTGTGAAAAAGTTCCTCCTCAACTCAGTCCTAAATCTGTTTTCCCTTATTTTGAGGCTATGTCTCCTAGTTCTAGTTTCACTTGTCAGTGGAAACAACTTCCCTACTTTTATCTTATCTATTCCCATCATAATCTTATATGATGCCATAAGACTTCCCCCCATTCTTCTGAATTCCAATGAGTATAATCCCAGTCTACTCAGTCCCTCCTCATAAGACCAACCCCCTGAACTCCAGGATCAACCTAGTGAATCTCCTCTGCACACCCTCCAGTATATCCCTTCTCAAGTAAGGAAAGCAAAACTGTACACTATCTCCAGATGTGACCTCACCAGCATCTTGTATAGCTGCAACATAACCTCACTGATTTTAAACTCCATCCCTTAAGCAATGAAGGACAAATTCCATTTGCCTTCTTAATTACCTACTGCACCTGCAAATTAACTCCTTGTGATTCTTGCACAAGGATACCCGGGTCCCTCAGCGCAGCAGAATGCTGCAATTGATTACTATTTAAATAATAATCCATTTTGCTGTTATTCCTACCAAAATGGATGACCTCATGTTTACCAACATTGTACTCCATCTGCTAGACCCTCACCCACTCACTAGGCCATCAATATCCCTCTGCAGACCCTCTGCACACTTTGTTCTGCACTCATCTTAGTGTCATCTGTGAATTTTGACACACTACACTTGGTTCCCAGCTCCAAATCATCTATGTAAATCGTAAGAAATTGCGGACCCAACACTGGTCCCTGAGGCACACCACTAGTCACAGATCACCAACCAGAAAAACACCATCTACCTGCTGTCTTTGCTTTCTGTGAATTAACCAATCCTCTATCCATGCTAATACATTACCCGTAATACCGTGTACCTTTATGTTATATAACAGTCTTTGGTGCGCCACCTTGTCAAATGCCTTCTGGAAATCCAGCTACACCACATCCGCAGGTTCCCCACTGTCCACTGTACATGTAATGTTCTCAAAAAATTCCACCAAATTAGTCAAACATGACCTTCCCTTCATGAACTCATGCTGCGTCTTAGCAATAGGACAATTTACATCCAGATTCTCGCTATTTCTTCCTTGATGATAGATTGAAGCATTTTCCCTACTACAGGCCTATAGTTACCAGCTTTTTGTTTCCCTCTTTTTTTAAATAATGGCGTCACATTTGCTGTTTTCCAATCTGCGGGAACTACCCCAGAGTCCAGCGATTTTTTGTGAATTACCATTAGTTCATTTGCTATTTCTCCTGCCATTTCTTTCAGTACCTGGGATGCATTCCGTCAGGACCAGGAGACTTGTCTACCTTTAGCCCCATTAACTTGCCCAACACTACCTCTTTCGTGATAATGATAGTTTCTAGGTTCTCACCTGCTATAGCTTTCCTGTCATCAATCTTTAGCATGTTATTTGTGTCTTACACTGTGAAGACCGACACAAAATACCTCTTCAATGTCTCAGCCGTTTTCTCATTTCCAGCTATTACATCCTCCTTCTCATCTTCTGAAGGACCAATATTTACTTTAGCCACACTTTTCATTTTATATATTTGTAGAAACCTTTGCTATCTGTTTTTATATTCTGAGCTAGTTTACACTCATCATCCGTCTTACTTTTCTTTATAGCTTTTTTCATGACTTTCTGTTGCTCTTTAAAGATTTCCCAATCCTCTCGATTCCCACTAATCTTTGCACCTCTTTTTCTACAGTCCTTCCTTATCACTGGTATATATTTTTGCTGAGCACTATGATAGATCACTTTGAAAGTTCTCCACTGTTCCTCAGTTGTCCCACCATAAAGTTTTTGCTCCCAGTCTTCCTTAGCCAATGTCTCCTTCTTCCCTTTGTAGTTTCCTTTGTTTAAGCATAAGACACTGGTATTGGATTTTACCTTCTCACACTCCATCTATTTTTTAAATGCAACTATACTGTGATCGCTTCTTCCAAGAGGATCCCTAACTGCAAGATTACTAATTATTCCTGTCTCATTACACAGGACCAGATCTAGAATAGCTTGCTCCTTCATAGGTTCCATTATATACTGTTCAAAGAAGCTATCGCAGATACATACTATGAACTCTTCCTCAAGGCTGCCTTGACTAACCTGGTTTGACCAATTGATATATAGATTAAAATCCTCCATGTACCATTTTTACATGCAACAGTTATTTCTTTGTTTATTTCTAGCCTCACCATGATGTCGTTATTTAGTGGCCTATAGACTTTGCCTATCAGTGACTTTTTCTCCTTACTATTTCTAATTTCCACCCAAATGGATTCAACCTTTTTTTCCATGAAACTCATATCATCTCTCACTACCACCCTGATGTCTTCCTTAAATATCAGAGCTGCACCACCTCCCTTACCTTCCTGTCAGTCCGTCCTAACCATTTGATACCCCTGGATATTTAATTCCCAGTTGTGACCATCCTACAACCATGTCTCTGTAATGGCCACAAATCATACTCGTTCGCAATTAATTATCTTGTTTTGAATGCTACAAGCATTCAGATAAAGTGCCCTTATGCTAGTTTTTTTTAAAACTTTCTTTTTGAATTCTAATGCTTGCATTAATAACATCTCCTGAGTTCTCCTTCCTTTTAACTTTTTTCCTGATTTTCAATGTAGTTGGAAAATTCTCCCCACATTTTGTCCTCGCTCCCTCCTTCTCGGACTCCTTACATAGGTTCACATCCCCCGGCATGTTAGTTTAAACCCTCCCCAACTGCTCTAACCATCACTCCCCCAAGGACATTAGTCCCAGTCCTGCCCAGGTGTAACTCATCCAATTTGTACACATCCCACATCCCCCAGAACCGGTCCCAATGCCCCAGGAATCTGAAACCCTCCACTGACACCATCTCTTCAGCTGCATATTTACCCGACATATCCTGTCACTTCTACTCTGACTAGCACATGGCACTCGTAGTAATCCTGAGATCACTACCTTTGAGGTCCAATTTCTTAATTTTCTCCGTAACTCCCTGTATTCTGCTTTGAGGACCTTATCCCTTTTTTACCTATGTCGTTTGTACCAACTTGTACTACAACCACTAGCTGTTCACCCTCCCCCTTCAGAATGTCCTGCAGCTGCTCCGAGACATCCTTGACCCTAGCACCAGGGAGCAACATACCATCCTGGAGTCTCATTTGCGGCCACAGGAATGTCTATTCCCTTTACATTTGAATTCCCTGTAACTATTGCACTGGCACGCTTCTTACCCTTTCCCTCTGTAGCAGAACCAATCATTGTGCAACGAGTTTGGCTGCTGCTGCTTTTCCCTGAGAGGTCATTCCCCTCAACAATACCCAAAGCTGTATATCTGCTCTGCAGGGGAATGGCCACAGGAAATTCCTGCATTACCTGCCTATCTCTCTTTTTCTCTCTGGAGGTTACCCAGGCTCTTCCTGCCTGCGGAATCTGAGCCTGCGGTGTGGCCACCTTTCTATATGTGCTATCCACAACACTTTCTGACTCACAGATGCTCCACATGTCTCCAGCCGCCACGCCAGCTCTGAAACTCAGGAAGAAATCCAGAACGGTATTGAGCCAGGAGGAAAGGAAGGGGTGCAGGGGCCTGGGAAGAAGGGAAAGGCCTTGCATGCTGCCTGTGAATGGATGTGTGTGTCTGTTGTGGGGGGTGGGGGTGGGGTGGGGTGGGGGGCAGTGTTTTATGAGGAGTACTGGTTGGAATGAGATTGTCCCTTAGTTGGCTCAGCCCCAAACTCTGTCTTTCTCTTTAAGACACTTCTTAAAACCTACCTCTTTGACCAAGTTTTTGGTCATTTGATCAAATATTTCCTTATGGGGCTCACTTCGTATTTTGTTTTATAATGTTTATGTGAAGCATCTTGAGACATTATATTAAATGCACTTGTTGTGGATAGAGAGAGGTGGCGGAATAATGTTGCCCCTTTTCTCACTTCTCAGTTCATTGCAACAAGATGTATTTTTTGAGGAGGAATGCTTTAACCTTGTTGAGTGTTGTGACTTTGAAAAACAGGCACAGACAAGCTTTCTTGTAAGTTCTAATGAAAAGAAAGAATACATATTTATCTTTGTAACACCAGAAATGTGGCCGCAAAAAATACCATTCCCCAAGCAAAGATGATTTCTAAAGATGTAAAATGAATGTAGATTACTAACAGAGTGACTGTCTATTGAGGGCCTGGGAATTGAACTGTGGGTGCTGAGAGGGAGACATGTGGAGGGTAACACATTAGCCTCAAGATTAATGCGCTAAGGGGGGAGGTTAGAACAACAAAAGAGAGAGGAATGCTAATATTCGGTGGGTAAGGGTGATGGGAGATATTGGTGTGCAGCTGAGAGCGGGTGGGGCAGGGGAGTGAGTCAGGAAAATTAACATTTTCTCAAGGTTCTTCTTCAGAACACAGTTGCTCTGTCTGTGTGACTCCTTGAAATGGGAGGAGGCTCTTTTCAGTTGGGTGGAATTAAACACAAGCACAATTGGCCGATTAAAGGGACAGCTTAATAATCATGAGTCAACTGCTTGAGCATCATGGTGAATCCCATGTGAAAGCAGGTTTGGTTCCTGTCTCATGGGTCTCATAACATCAAGATCCCAGCAAGATTTGGAACTGTAGTAAAGTCCATGCTAAAGGACAACTTAAGTTGATCAAGGTGGGGAGAGAGAGGAATGGAGAGAAGGTTGGATGGACGGAGGTAGGAATTAGCTCCCCCAGGCCTGGTAGACTGGAATGGGAGCACGACAACGTTTCAGTTCAGAGACTCAAGGGTCCCGGGTAGATAATCATGGCTGATAATGGGGTGGGTGATATGTCTATAATGGGAAGGCAAGGATCCTTCGAGCGTGTCCCTAAGGTGAAGGCCTAATAGATTTTGTGCTCAGGCATGGCTTTCATTACCCTAGTCAATGCTGCAGTCTTCATGCATGTAGATATAATAACACAAGGAAAACTCATCTCTGGGGTGGACTTCACCAAGGCTGGGTGGGGGGAGGCCAGGGATACACTGATGCTAACTATGGGGTTCCCCATTGGGTGACATGCTCACTGTTGAATGGAGGCTTCAAAGAACATGCTGACTAGATGATTCCCCACAATTTGAACTTATCATGCATGATGCTGCCTCCAGACTACCCTGCACTTCTGGTTCAGATCAGGAGGAAGAAGTGGGCACATCACTATCTTGTCCACCCTAACTGCAAGATTCACCACGCTCCCCATAGATAAGTACCCAATGAGCTGACAAATATCAGATCTTGCATAGCCAGCCATTCTCACCCCTATCAGAAATCACTCTCGCCTTTGCTCCTGCCTCCCAACTTATTCTTCAGTCGAGAAGATTCAATCCATTATGCCTGGGAAGTAATGCATTTCAAGACTGAAAATGCAAATAAGTTTCCCAGGTTCAAATGAACTATTCCTCACCATTTTAATGGATGCAATTCAAGGACAATAGCTATTAGATCTGTCAACCTAACGCAGAGGGAATGACAAGTAAAATCTTTCAGTGAGCTAATCATAACTGAAACATTGATGAGACATCAAATATCTCCCCCAGTTTGTATCAGTAACTTCAGCACCTATCCATTTTGTGAACAATGGCATCAATATTTCACGTGACCAAAACTAGCTGCCAAGGGGATTAATATCTGCAACCAGCAGCACAGAGGGATCATTGCCAGCAAGGACTGAAAGAATCCTACCTCTAAAACACAGTCATCTCAGGCAGTTAAAAGGAATAAATTCATTTTAACAGTAAACTTATATTTCCTCACTTCAGAGTTCATCACAATGTCACCTGGAGAAGTCAGGAACTTCCAACCTCCATTTTTCTTCAAAGAACCAGGGGAGTATCCTGCAGGCCTGCATCAGTTTTAACATAAAAACATAGAAACTAGAAGCAGGAGTAGGCCATTCAGCCCATCGTGCCTGTTCCATCATTCATTTTGATCATGGCTGATCATCGAATTCAATATCCTGATCCCCTTCTTCTCATATCCTTTGATCCCTTGAGACCTAAGAGCTATATCTAACTTCTTGAAATCAGACAACATTTTGGCCTCAACTACATTCTGCGGTAGTGAATTCTGCACATCCACCGCTCTCTGGGTGACGAAATTTCTCCTTTCCTCAGTCTTAAAGTTCTGCACTCCTCTACCATTGAAAACATTCTTTCTGAATCTATCCTGTCTAACCTTGTTAGAATTTTATAAGTTTCTATGAGATCCCCTCTCGCTCTTCTAAATCCAGCAAATATAATTGTAACCGACTTAGTCTCTCCTCATATGACAGACATGCTTAGATCATTAAACAAGTGACTTGCTTCCTGTCAATCTGTTAGTAATCTATATTCATTTTACATCTTTAGGAATCATCTTTGCTTGGGGAATGGGTGTTTTTTGTGGCTACATTTCTGGTATTACAAAGATAAATGTGTTTTCTTTCTTTTCATTAGAACTTGAAGAAAGCTTGTCTGTGCCTGTTCTTCAAAGTCACAGCACTCAACAAGGTTAAAGCATTCTTTCTCAAAAAATACATCTTGTTGCAATGAGCTGAAAATGAGAAAAACATAGAACATAGAACATTACAGCACAGAACAGGCCCTTCGGCCCACGATGTTGCACCGACCAGTTAAAAAGCAATGACCCTCTAACCTAAACCAAACACTTTCCATCCATAAACCTATCCACGGATCTCTTAAATGCCCCCAAACTAGGCGCATTTACAACTGCAGCAGGCAGGGCATTCCAATCCCTCACCACCCTCTGGGTAAAGAACCTACCCCTGACATCCGTCCTACAACTACCACCCCTTAATTTAAAGCTATGCCCCCTTGTGCTAGCTTTCTCCATCCGAGGAAAAAGGCTATCACTGTCCACCCTATCTAAACCTCTAATCATCTTATATGTTTCAATAAGATCCCCTCTTAGCCGCCTTCTTTCTAACGAAAACAACCCCAAATCCCTCAGTCTCTCCTCATAGGACCTCCCCTCCATACCAGGCAACATCCTGGTAAACCTCCTCTGCACCCTCTCCAAAGCCTCCACATCCTTCCTATAATGTCGGGACCAGAACTGCACACAATACTCCAAGTGCGGCCGCACCAAAAGGAGCAACATTATTCCACCACCTCTCTGTATCCACAACAAGTGCATTTAATGTATTGTCTCAAGATGTTTTACATAAGAATTATAGAAGAAAATATGACGTGAGACCCAAAAGGAAATATTTGATCAAATGACCAAAAACTTGTTCAAAGAGGTAGATTTTAAGAAGTGTCTTAAAGCGAAGGGCAGAGTTTGGGGCTGAGCCAACTAAAGGTGCAGCCACCAATGTTGGAGCAATTATAATTGGAAATGCACAAGAGGTCAGAATTAAAGGAGCTCAATTCTCTTGGAGGGTTGGAGGTTTGTGGAGCTGGAGGAGATTATAGAGATAAGGAGGGTAAAAGTTGTTTTGCTGGTGAACTGCCTGTTCCTAATTAAAGCAACTTACTTATTTTTCAGTTTACAAAAACCAGATGATCGGATGGGGGCGGTGGGGTGGTGTGGCGGGGACAGAGGAGTGGGGAGGTGGGGGGATTGTGTTGGTGGACAGCACCGGGATGGAAACCTGGATAGATGTGAAGGATGGTTGTGAGGTGATGGGAGGTGCTGTGGCTACGATAGACCTAGGCTGCAGTGATCCAAACTTTCCTGGTGAGGCACAGAGCATCACTTTCTCTCTGGCCTCACCAAATTAGTTTTTTCAACCTGGATGCTTAGTTAAAATTCCCCTCCTGTGGCAGTTGAACTGAGGAGGCTGTGTCTAATGGGAGATGAAGATCTTAGGATGTAAGGTTAATGTACCTGTTTTGTCATGTGAGTTTGTTTACTCAGTGAAGTGACAAATTTAATTTGTATGTTACAATTCTCCACTTTGTACATGAGTGAAATTACAATAATAGCGAATTTGCAACCAATTTTTTTTCAGCTGACCTTTGTGTTGATCTCAGCAAATTGAACCTCTTGTCTGGTATTCACTAACTCCGATTATACGTTGCTTGAATAGTTAATTGCTTTGCTACACCGCAGACTCCACATTTGAATGTGGGATAATGGAGCAGTACTGAAAATAAAGTAGAAATTAGTCTGTTGTAATACAAAAAATAACTTATCTAGTGTCAATTCTGATGTTACAGCTCCAATATGTAGTTCATTAACTGATAGCTAATCGTTCTCTCAGCGCTAACCTTGTAACCGCTAATCTCTACTCTATCCCTTCTTGTTTGTGCTTTATTGTTATAACTGCTGCTTCTTCAAACCTCCTTTACTTTTTCCTCCTATGCCCCACACACACTGAAGTATTCCTCCTTTCATTTATGTTTTTAGAAATCCGATTTAATTGTACTGCCTTCATTCATGTCTTCCCGAATATCGTTAATCAGGAATTTCTTCCAGTCTACCTTTCATACAGTCTACTTTTCAACATACTGTTTAAAATCCTAACCTTTGTGTGATATGTTCTGATTTCCCATTCTTTTTGACTTTGATGGTGCCCAGACCTAGGCTGGGATTTTCTGGTCCTGTGGTGGTGGACCAGCCATGAGAGACTTGGCATTCCAGCCAAAAAAAATCCATTGATTTTCAACAGGATTAGATAATTCCACTAGTGAGCTGGAAAATCATGTCCCGAGGAACTCTAGCCCATGTTTCTCAGCTTAATAAGGATGAATGCAGCACGCAATCAGAGACTGATAGTAGGATTCTCTGGTCTTGTCCATACCCATCCTGCTGCCTGCAAGAATGGAAAATTTGGCACTCAGCCAAAACTCCATTCATTGCAGCGGCACCGGACAATTCCAGCCAAGGGCAAGGTCGGAGGTTTTCGGCACGGGACTAGGAGTGGAGGTGATTGTGAAATTCAAAAGGATATAGAAGCACCATTCATTTTGAGGGTAAGCAGAGGAGTATTTCTATACTGGAAGCTCAGATGGACCAGAGTTGTTGCTCCGTAAAATAAAACACATTTACACTCTTCACACCACTACAGTAATATAAGTTTGTGCATTTGAGTTGTTATACTGCTTTTCCCTGTCAAAGCTGCCCATATCAAAATTTGGTTGTTGCTTTGTTTTGTATCATAATGTTGTGATGCAATTTTCAATTATTTACCAAGTGGATAATGACTTCTCTGGGTTTCAGAATTGTTAATTCTTTCCAGCACTGCAGAAAGGTAGGGCTCCCAGGCAGAAGGCAAAAGCAAGCTCTATGAATCATTAATTTGCTCTTAAATTTATTGCTTTCAATTTATTAATGGTTCATTGTGGTGTCTCTCATTGGGCCTGGACATGGTTTTTGACACTTACTGAAGTCTTGCTAAAGGTGCAATCTAAACATGACAGCAATTCACCCCTTAAAGTAAAATAATACATTTAGTGACGCTACAGATGGGGCAATGTCATTAAACATCTGACTGGTAGAGGTGCACACAGGCCTTATGGATACACTGTGTGAGATGCCCAAGTGCCATTTGATGCCATAATGCAGATCAGCCTGAAGACAGAGAGCAGCCCACTTTTTAAAAATGACAATCGAGGTCCTGTCAATTGTAGCATCCTGGTGGAAAATTAAGACAAATAGATAATGCTGGATTCATGCAAATTTAGCCCTGTTGTACCAGGCCTTCACCAAACAAATCACTGGAGTGTACTAGTCCTCCCCACACTGAGTGGTGAGCAGTAACTATTATTTCCTGTCTCAATTTTTTGCTATTTTCCATAATTTTCTGCCTTCATCTGACCTATTATTTATTGGTGGATTTAAGGCCTACCTAATGAGTTGTCATTAATAGAGTCCTGCACAAGAGAGGTTTGAATCTCAAATGCTTATTCACATTGAATCAATCATTTGCCATGGCCTGAGTCTGACTGGCTTCAGATGTAATATTTAAGTTCATTACTAATGCAGCTTATAAACATTACCCTCAAATTCTGGTACAAGAATTATCTCTTTCAGTAACTTTGAAAATAAATTCAAATAACTTCAAAATGGTAGTTTCCATGTCGCTTTTTTAATAGGTACCAAATGTATGAATTAAAAATTGGCTTCCGTGATTCTATTTCTGCTCATTATGGAGCTTGTTACCACGATCACAGAGACAATTTGATCATGGCAATGGGAAATATGGATTTTCTTAGCATCAACATCTTGGTTCAGCTGGGAAGTGTCAGGTGAGCTTCATCATGCTGATTGTATACAAGAGGCTGTCTGGAGACAACTAAGAAGACACATTTTGCAAGTCAGTGAGGGTTTGCTGGGTCATTTTATGCTGGGGGTACATTGGCTCATAACTCTCTGGTTACCCAGCGCTGATTTTGGGGGACACCTCAAAGATGTGCTGGGGAGTCCCTTTGGGAAGTTCCCAGGTAAGGGTTTATCCGGCAATTCTCCAAAAGCACTAATATCCCCTGGACAATTGCACTGGTCTGGGAACCAGTTGGTAAAGTGACCTGAATTATGAGCTTCAGATGGTTCTGCCAGTGTTGCATTAATATCTACTCTGAAAAAGTTGGATGAAATACAATAATTCCTAACTTAAGCAAAACTGTTTTAAAGATCCAGGGAGAGCCCTGCATGAGACTACCTGCACATCCTCTCTCCAAACACATAGGGACACACACTTCACATCCCCCCCTGCCTCAACTAAGCACCCCCCACAATTTTCCCCACCACCCACTACCATTCACATAAGATTCCCCACCCACTTCAACCTGACCCTGCCAACCCGACTTGAACGTGCAATTGCCACCACCGCCGCCCCCCCCCACCCCCCTCCCCGTGGTACCCACAAACTGGTCCTGACTCAAACCCCCTGACCTGAGTCTCACCCCCTGATCCAACTTGACCTGACCTTTAACCTGCACCTGACCCAACCCACCTCCTCCTCCAACCCAAACCCAGCCCCCACCCTATTCAGCCAAAATTGCCCACCTGACCTGACTCAAAAACTCGAATGTCCAACTCTCCACCGACACCCAACTCCCTGTCCATGTCCAAACCCCCACCCTCCTCTAAATTGTTCCCCCAACCAAGCTGGACACAACATCTTTAAAAGTACAACACAGGTGGAAAAGCTGGTGAAGAAAGCATAAGGCATGCTTGCCTTCAGCGAGAGGGGCACTGGGTATAAAAGTTGGCAAATTATGTTACAATTATTTAAAATGTTGGTTAAGCCACAATTCGAATACTGTGTTCAATTCTGGTCACAACACTCCCAGAAGGATGTGGAGGCTTTGGAGGGAGTAGAAAAAGTAATTACCAGGTTGTTGCCTGGTATGGAGGGTATTAACTATAAGGAGAGATGAATAAACTGTGATTGTTTTCCCTGGAAAGACAGAGGCTGAGGAGTGACCTGATAGAAGTTTACTGTTAAATAAATGCCCATGGTGTTAAGGGTAAGATCATAGCATGGTAGAGGATTGACTGACTGGCAGAAGGCAGAGAGTGGGATAAAGTGGTCTTCCTCAGGATGGCAGCCGGTGATTAGTGGTGTGTCTCAGGGGTCAATGCTGGAACGACAGCTTTTCACAATATACATTAATGATTTGGAGGAAGGAACTGAAGGCACTGTTGCTAAGTTTGCAGATGATACAAAGATATGTAGAAGGACAGGTAGTATTGAGGAAGCAGGGGGACTGCAGAAGGACTTGGACAGGTTAGGAGAGTGGACAAAGAAGTGGCAGTTGGAATACAATGTGGAAAAGTATGAGGTTATGTACTTTGGAAGGAGGAACGGAGGCATAGTCTATTTTCTAAATGGAAAATGCTTAGGAAATCAGGAGGACAAAGGGACTGGAAGTCATGGTTCAAGATTCTCTTAAGGTTAACATGCAGGTTCAGTCAGCAGTTAGGAAGGCAAATGCAATGTTAGCATTCATGTTGAGAGGGCAAGAACATAAGAGCAAGGATGTACTTCTGAGGCTGTATAACATTCTGGTCAGACCCCATTTGGAGTATTGTGAGCAGCTTTTGGCCCCATATCAAGGGAAGGATGTGCTGGCTTGGAAAGGGTCAAGAGGAAGTTCAAAGAATGATCCCTGGAATGAAAAACTTGTCATTTGAGGAACAGTTGAGGACTCAGGGTCTGTACACATTGAAGTTTAGAAGGATGGGGGGAGATCTTAATGAAACCTGCAGGATACTGCAAGGGCTGAATAGAGTGGATGTGGAGAGGATATTTCCACTAGTAGGAAAAATCAGAATCAGAGGACACAAGCACAAGCTAAAGGGACGATCCTTTAAAACAGGGATGAGGAGGAATTTCTTCAGCCAGAGAGTAATGAATCTGTGGAGCTCTTTGCCGCAGGAGGCTCTGGAAGCCAGGTCATTGAGTGTCTTTAAGACAGAGATAGATAGATCCTTGGCAAACAAGGGGATCAAGGGTTATGGGGAAAAGGCAGGAGAATGGGGATGAGAAAAATATCAGCCATGATTGAATGATGGAGTAGATTCAATGGGCCAAGTGGCCTTTCTGCTCCTATATCTTATGGCCTATAAAATAATGAGGGGCATAGATAAGGTGAACAGGTGTAAGATTTTTCCCAGAGCAGAATTTACAGTTACAAGGAGGCACAAGTGAGGGAAAGGTTCAGTAAAGATGTGTGGGGTAAGTTTTTTTACACAAAGGGTGGTGGGGCCTTGAATGCATTGCCAGGTGAGGTGGTTGAGGCAGACACGTTGGAGACATTTAAGACTTTTCTAGATACATACATGAACAGGCGGGGAATACAGGGATCCGGGCAGTTGGTCCATACAGGACAACGTAATTGGTACAGACTTGGTAGGCAGAAGGACCTGTTCCTGTGCTGTACTGCTCTTAGTTCTTTGACACCCACCGCCAACTGACCCAGCCAACCCAACTCTTTCCCCTACCCTAGCCAATCCCAAACCTGACCTCCAACCCTCCTCCCAAGCTGGCAAGTCTGACCTCCTTGATATCTGGCTCCCCTGCCCTGATATTTGACTCACCCCTGACCTCCGATGATTGACTGCCTGCCCATATCCAAATGCTCACCTCCCAAATCCCATTCACTGATCTCAGGCACATTTCTCCTCCCTGGCGTGTTGTTTCATCACAACATTTGATCTCCCCTGCTTTATGGCAGCTAGTGCCAAAAAAAAAGGGGGCATGTCCCCTTTACTGCAATTCTTTTGGGCTTTGATGCTGGAGCTAGGGACCTGCGAATGCTGCCTGAATCTCACCCAGCCTGAGTCAGGACAGTCAGGCGAGTTGGGCACTCAATGTCAGTGCAGGCATTGTCACTCTGAGGAAGTTATAGTCCATTATTTTGTCAGAGGTGCCGACAATCACATAATCTGTGTGTCTTGCCTTATCAAGGATATGGAAGGCACTATATGTAATTTGACACATAATTAGTTGAAAGCTGACTGCATCCTCTGTGGAAGAAGCCACAGAAAAAAGCAAAAGCAGATTGCTGATTCCTTGAAAAGCTCTGAGTGCATGTGACCAGGGGTCGGCCTCCAAAAGAATGGTGAAAGAGGCTCCAACATATGATCACACTTTATCTGTTTTATGGATGGAAACAGCACCTTAGGGTACAAAATGGCAGGCAACACTCTTTCAATGCCAGAAGAGCTCCAATTACCGCATTGCACAGGCTTCTCAGTAAAACACCTAGGGCGTGTGTGTGAAGCTGGCATCAGTTCCAATTGAAAAATTAGTTTGCAACTGATTACATTCTGTCCGCTATCATTTGCTCCTCTGCCTGGTGGACTTTCCCAAAGCTAATGGCTGGAATCTAAGCTAGCAGATTTTGTTGGATCCACCAGCCCTCATTCCTGTGACTGACAAACTGTTTCTGGGGCCTGCAGCTTGCTGGTAATATCCAAATAAATGTGGCAGACCAATTGCCATTAGGAGACATTAGGTCCACACATTACCTTGGTTCAGGGTTCCGAGTGAACACTGATTCAGTTTTAAGACCAAAATGTTTTGGTTTTTAAAGCAATAAATGCAATTGGATAATTTTAACTTTATTCACTTGACCGTTTGATTCATTATTAATCTTCATAAATTTCCATGTTCTCATAAAACAAAATAAATTCTTAAGTTGGGTGGCATGGCGGCACAGTAGTTAGCACTGCTGCCTCACAGCACCAGGGACCCAAATTCAGTTCCAGTTTTGGGTGATTGTATGTGTGGATATTGCATATTCTCCCCATGTCTGTGTGCATTTGTCCAGGCATTCTGGTTTCCTCCCATACTCCAAAGATGTGTTGGTCAAGTGAATTGGCCATGCTAAATTCGCCCTTTGTGTCAGGAGGATTAGTAGGGTAAATACATGGGGTCACGGGGATAGAGCTTGGATGGAATTATTTCATGCAGGCTCAATGGGCCAAATGGCCTTCTTATTTTATTTATTATTATTGTCACAAGTAGGCTTACATTAACACTGCAATGAAGTTACTGTGAAAATCCACATGCCACCACACTCCAGTGCCTGTTCGGGTACACTGAGGGAGAATTTAGCATGGCCAATGCACCTAACCAGCACGTCTTTCGGACTGTGGAAGGAAACTGGAGCACTTGGAGGAAACGCATGCATGCAGATACGGAGAGAACATGCAGACTCTCCATAGGCAGTGACCCAAGCCGGGAATCGAACCCAGGTCCCTGGCGCTGTGAGCCAGTAGTGTTAACCATTGTGCCACCGTGCTGCCTGGACTGCAGGGATTCTATGATTCTATAAGTTAAATCTGTGGAGTTCCTGTTAATTCAGCCAATAGTAAGGTAAAATTTCCAGCAGAATGGCTACATTCACAGCTAATGATAGTATTTCTAAGGTCCACCCCACCTCCTGGGATAAGTGCAGTCCTCACTGTTATAAAATGACAGTGTACTGCATTCAATCAGTGCACCAGTGGTGCTAAATAAGCAGCTTTAATCTTGACTGAAATACGTAGACATTCAGAATCTGAACAAGTACTATTGGCTGATTCAGTGCATATTAAAATGCTCTTGTCAGTTGCAATTGCATTTTGTGTTGAACAAACTGAAGCATAAAACAGGAAAGAAGAAATCGACAAAGATAATGAAAAATTGCTGAACTGATTTAGTGAGGTCTACCCTGTATCAGTGCTCAAGAACCCTTCTGTTAACATACCTACTCCTAACCAGAATGATTAAAAAAAAGAAAAAATATGAGATAGAAAGAGGCAGTTGACCGATCGGTCGACATTTTCCAGTGTGTTTCCCCACAGGGAGTCATTGAAATTTCCATTCACTTCAGCAGGACAGAAAGATCCTGTTGGTCTGAAGGGTTGGAAAATTCCATCCAATTGTTTGTGGGGCCAGAAGAAGAATGGGCAGCATGGTGGCACAATGGTTAGCACTACCGCCTCACAGCGCTGAGGACCTGGGTTCAATTCCCAGCTTGGATCACTGTGCGGAGTCAGCACCGTCTCCACGTGTCTGCGTGGATTCCCTCTGGGTGTTCCAGTTTCCTCCCATAGTCTGAAACTGACCATGCTAAATTCTTCCACAGTGTACTCGAACAGGCACCGAAGTGTGGCGACTGGGGGATATTTCACAGTGACTTCATTGCGGTATTAATATAAGCCTACTTGTAACCCTAATATATAAACTTAAGAGCTATCAAGATTAATCCCACTTTCCAGCTTTTGATCCATAGCCTTGTAGATAATGGCATTTCAAATCCATATCCACATATTTTGTTTCATGTCGTAAAGGTTTGCATATCTACCACCCTTTCAGGAAGTGAGTTCCAAATGTTGACCACTATCTGTTCAAAGTTTCTTCTCAACATCTCTCAAAACCTCCCAATTACTTTAAATTAATGTCCCCTTGCTAATGACCACTCTGCTAAGGGGAAAAAAGGATCCTTGCAATCCACTTCATCTCGCCCCTCAGAATTGTATGCATCTCTGCTAAATCTGCAGCACCTCCCCCTCCCCCACAGCTCTTAGGTAACAAGGTTTACTATTTTCTTTACTAACTGCTCTTGCTCTGCCCAAGGCCGCAAGAAACTACAAAAGGTCATGAATGTGACCCAATCCATCACACAAACCAGCCTCCCATCTATTGATTCTGTCTACATTTCACACTGCCTTGGAAAAGCAGCCAGCACAATTAAGAACCCTATGCACCCCAGAAATTCTCTCTTCCACCTTCTTCATTTGGAAAAAGATACAAAAGTCGGAGGTCACGTACCAACTGACTCAAGAACAGTTTCTTCCCTGCTGTCATCAGACTTTTGAATGAACCCACCTTGCATTAAGTTGAACTTTCTCTACACCCTAGCTATGAATGTAACACTACATTCTGTACTCTCTCCTTTCCTTCTCTATGAATGTTATACTTTGTCTGTCTAATGTTCAAGAAACAATACTTTTCACTGTATGTTAATACATGTGACAATAATAAATCAATTCAAATCAAAATGTTCTGGTGATTGAAGAGGAGAACATGGTATAAGTAGGCAAGAAAAAGAAGCCAGGGGTTCTCATTTCATATTGTTTGTAGTTTTTAAGTTTAAGTTATCAGTGTCACAAGGAGGCTTACATTAACACTGCGATGAAGTTACTGTGAAAATCCCCTAGTTGCTGCACTCAGGTGCTTTGTTTAAGTACACTGAGGGAGAATTTAGCATAGCCAATGCACCTAACCAGCATGTCTTTTGGACTGTGGAAGGAAACTGGAATACCTGAAGGAAACCCATGCAGACACAGGGAGAACATCCACACAGACTCCACACAGACAGATCCCCAAGTCAAGAATCACACCTGGGTCCTTGCCACTGTGAGGCAGCAGTGCTAACCATTGCGCCACCATACATTTTGCAGTCCTGTTTTATTGTTCCATTTACTTTAGAAGATTCAAGCAGAATATAAATACCAACATTGGCTTATTGGACCAAATGGCATGTTTACATAATCCTATGTAATCCTACGTAGTTTGTATGAGAATCTGCAAGAAAAAAAGCATTTCCCAATGAACAACTTTTTTTTAAGAGAACAATTTTAAGGAGTATGTTCATGAAGGAGATACAGATAGAGAGGTGGAGGGATATAGGCAGGAATTTGAGAGCTTAGGTCCTCACGCAACAGCCGGTGTTGGAACATTGAAAATCAGGGATGTACAAGAGGCTAAAATTGGATGATATGGATCAAAACTCTTCTGTCACAATATGAATATTTACATCAGAGCCTTGCTGATTTGTTCGGTGTCCACATTCAGAAAAACGAAAATGCCAACGATGTAATGGAAACCTTGGGCAGAAGGCCACATCGCGGTGGTGGCAAGGTCCAAAAACAGCGAAAACTCATTGACTTCCCTGGGACCAGAAAACCCCGCCAATGGAAAGAACCAGAAGGTTTCATCCCAAAATTCAACTTCTGTGGGAGCGTATGTGGGCAGGGGAAGATCAGTCATCATTACAACACCACCTGATTTTCTTTCTGAATTAAGTCAATGGGTTTATAACTGGTACTGAGTCCCTGTTTCCTATTGCACACAGACATTGAACTTTCATGACGTTATCATGGGGTAAAATTGGAAATTGAACTGGAGCACAAAACTGGTGGTTTCACCTCGGCCACCTGTTTACACTCCTGCCCTATATGTCACTCCTTTGCAATCAATTAGTCGATTTTGTCTTGAGATTTATTATGTTCATCTGAGAGAACAGATGGAACATCCATTTAATGGGGGTGAGGATTTCTTTTGGGCAGATGTGCAAAATGGGCAATAGGTATAATTGTCAACCCATGTCCCGGTTATCATGCGGTCACCAGCAATTAAAGATTAATCTCCAAGACTTGCAGCCAGAAAGACCTGGAGGGAAGATAAATCACAGCCACTTTAAAACTTGTATTTGTTATAGTTTAATTATATCAATATAGGCTAGGAAAGAAAACTATCTGACTGATAGTCAAGTATCATCTAATCAGGTAATGAAGAACCTATTGATTTCCAGTTGGTGTGGGATGGTGATGTGCGATGTGGCTGGATGTGTTCAGCAACCAATTGCAGGAAAATATGGACAGTTTAAATTTTTAAGGTTTATTTATTAGTGTTGTGAAGTTCGTGTTTGTAAAGTTATAAAAGTTGTGAAACAGTTGTAAAAATGCTAAGAGTTGTAAAATTCTCTATTTAAAAGATGATTTTGGTTTTATTTGTTCAAAGGAGCTGCAGGTATACCCAGTATCCAGAGTAAAACATTATATTTGGAGGCAAAAACAACAGGGTTGCTTTGATAACATGCTTTAGCATTTGAATCAGAACATTTTTGAATTTTAACCAATCCTACTGTGCAAATTTTGGTATGTCATCAGGAGTATAAACTGCCAGAAGAAAGACAGCCCCTGCCTCTGCCAAAATCCTGCCACATGTCTCAGTGAGAGAGACACAGACAACTTTGTGAGGATGGGCTGGAGAAGAACTTGGACAGTGGGCAGAGGTTAGGAGAGTGGGCAAAGAAGTGGCAAATGGAATACAATTTGGACAAGTCTGAGGTTATGCACTTTGGGAGAAAGAACGGAGGCATTTCTAAACGGGAAAATGCTTAGCAATCAGAAACACAAGGGGACTTGGGAGTCATTGTCCAAGATTCTCTTAAGATTAATGTGCAGATTCAGTCAGCAGTTAGAAAGGCAAATGCAATGTTAGCATTCATGTCGAGAGGGCTGGAATACAAGAGCAGGGACGTACTTCAGAAACTGTATAAGACTCTGGTCAGACCCCACTTGAGTACTGCAAGCAATTTTGGGTCCCATATCTTAGGAAGGGCGTGCTGGCCTTGGCAAGGGTCCAGAGGAGGTTCACAAGAGTGATCCCTGGAATGAAGAGCTTGTCGTATAAGGAACGGTTGAGGACTCTGGGTCTGTATTCATTTGGAATTCAGAAGAACGAGGGGGGACCTTATTGAAACATAAAGGATACTGCAAGGGCTGGAAAGAGTGGATATGGAGAGGATGTTTCCACTAGGAAAAACTAGAACTAGAGGGCACAACCTCAGTCTGAAGGGACAATCCTTTAAAACAGAGATGAGGAGGGATTTCTTCAGCTAGAGAGTGGTGAATCTGGGGAACTCTTAGCTGCAGAGGGCTGTGGAGCCAGGTCATTGAGCGTCCTTAAGACAGAGACAGTTATGTCCTTGAATAATAAGGAGATCAGGGGTCATGGGGAAAAGGAGGATGAGAATGAGGATGAGAAAAATATCAGCCATGATTGAATGGCAGAGCAGACCCGATGGACCGGCTGGCCTAATTCTGATCCTAAGAAATAGTCTCATTTCATCTCAGAAGGACATAAGAACAGAAGCAAAGAAGAAAGAAGATTCCAGGAAGTCGACAAACCTGACTGCATTTTGAGTGTGACTAAAATTTCTATTTGTTTGTTTGTTAATAAGTGGGAATTGTAATCATCTAAACAGCATTCCATAAAAATATTGTTTTATTCGGTTTGTTAATAGTTTAGTTAACCTGTTTACTATTAATTAGATAAAATAAGGTGTTACTTGCTTCTTTTAAATAGAGAGTCTCAGGTAGTTATTTTGATTTAACCGCTAAGAAATGCTGTAGGCAGATTATACTATTTCTGACATACTCTTTAAATAGATTATGAAAGGAAGGTACTTTTCTTTGAGTGGTTGAATGTTAGTTTTCTGAGAGGAGATCACCTCCCCTTCATAGCAAGTAGGCTTACAGTAACATTGCAATGAAGTTACTGCGAAAATCCCCTAGTCGTCACACTCTGGCACCAGTTCAGGTACACTGAGGGAGAATTTAGCATGGCTAATGCACCTAACCAGCACACCAATCGGACTGTGGGAGGAAATCGGAGCACCCAAAGGAAACTCACGCAGACACATGGGGAATGTGCAACTCTGCACAGGCAGTGATACAAGCCGGGAATTGAACTGGATCCCTGTGAGGCTGCAGTGTTAGCCACTGTGCCACCCTTAAAGCAAGGTTCCGCTGAGCTATGAACTTGGATCACTAGATTCAGAGTCCAGAATGCTCACCACTACAGGATTGTTGGAGTAAGACAGTGATGTGATGACATCTCCAGAAATATGCCCAGAGCCTGGGATTTTCCTGACCTTCCTGCTGTGCAACCAGAAATTCCCACCCAAAGTCAACAGACATTTAGCCAGTCTGTCAAATTGCCATTCTATGTGCAATGATTCTGGCTACGGGTGGGAACAGAAAATTCCAGCCAAGATTTGCAACACCAGAGATAGTAAATCTGTCAAGACAGAGGTAACATGCGAGAAATGTTAATCCCTCTCATTTATTTGTGCATGGTTCATTTGTGTGACACAGGAAGCTGCCATCACTTCGGACTTGCACTGAGTTAGATTATTCTGCAGTTCTTTGATGATTTAATAATACACTGCCGAGTTATTCCTCTAACAGTTTACACTTCCCAGAGAGATCTGAAAAAGACAAGGCTTCAACGAACATTTAAAGTAAAGTTAGCTGCTGTAATTCAAAGAAATGTTCAAGTGATTGTCAGTACCTTTGAAAAATTTGCACTGTAAATCATACCTCTCATCCTCATTTAACAGCCGTTGGTGCACCAAGTTATTGCTCTTTTAGTACAGAAAAGAGAAACAATTTTGGCACAGCAAACATTATAAATTCTCCAACAACATTCTACGCAGTCTTTATAAAATAGCCCCAGATTCCTAGCAGGAGACTGGAAAAGCAATATACAATGAGAGGGTTTTATTGACCAATCTTCTGTTGTAGTCCTGGTGATCTGGAGAACCCCATGAAACTCCAGTGCACTGCAACTCACATGTTCCCCCCACCCACCCCAAATAAACACACACACACATGCCATGAAACATAGTGTGGAAAACAATATTTAATGTGAAAGAATGGGGTCCAAATATTTGTCCTAAATGGGTTCTATTGAACTGCTCACTATTGTATTCCTCACCCAATATTCATTCCCACTGACTTGAATAGAACTAAATATCAAATGAGTGTAAAACTATTGGCTAAGGCTATACTACCCATTCAGCACCACTGTTCAAGAAGAACTTCTGCCCCAGTGTGTTTCAAACCAAAGCAAGTTTGCCTTTCATGTGATTAATAAGAATTGTGTCAAGTTTTTGTTTTAATTGGTACTGCCATTGCAGGTTATTCATTAGTTTGTCCTGTAATTTTCAAAATCTTGGCTAGGTTTCAGTGTAATGGAGTATTACTTTTAATTTTTTCATAGAATATGAGCATCACTGATGAGGGCAGTGTTTGTTGCACGTTAATTGCCCTTAAACTGAATGGCATGCTAGACCATTTCAGAGGGCAGTTCAGACAACCACATTGTTTTAGGCCTGGATTCACATATAAATGAGAGCAGGTAAGGGTGGCAGATTTCCTTCACTAAAGGGCATAGAGAACCAGATGGGTTTTTACAACAATTGATGATATTTTTATGGTCACTATTACTGAGACTAGGTTTATATTCCAGATTTATTAATTGAATTTAAATTTTACCAGCTCCCTTGGTGGGTTATGAACCCCTGTCCTCAAAGCATTAACGAGGCCCCAAGGTTACTAGTCCATTGACATTACCATATCACACCATCAGTTTAACAGTAGCAAAGTAAATTAGGACTAAATAATCTGAAAATAATCATCTATAACAATGAGAATACAACTAAGATTAATGATAACTCAGGATTCAGTCTGGGAGGGAAAAGAAATTGCTGAAGCTCCATTAAGCATTCTTCGATTTTCAAAATGCAATAAAATGCTCCTCGAGTGAGCGACGTCAGGTATTGGGTCAATGACTGCAATTTCCAAACCCGACTTTACTTGCTTTCATTTGAATCATTGGATCATAGGTAGCCAGGCCATTCACAATTGTTTTGTGTGATTATCGGGGCCAATTCTTTGGATACTTTTGGATGCAACATGATGTGTTCTTTTCTGAGTGATTAAGCAAGATTAGCATTTCATTCTTAGGCTGTGAACTGAAAAATTGCTTTCTTTTTGGCTTTTTTTCTAATTTCACAGATTGTCAGTTTTTCTGTGGCATATCCGTGCTACCACTGTTTTTTTTTGCGAATCAATAATTCTCCATCAACAACAGCAATAGTCTATATGACACTTTTTTTTGGAAACATTTGGTATATACAGCTGGCTTACAAGTTTTTTTTCCATGCGCATAAATAGTTTTGGTGGATATACATTCAAGTTGCTCTTTTTATTGAGCCCTGCAGTGACCCTAGATATTCCATTGCAGATATTCTGAATAGAGTTCACAGGTCTGTAATTCTCATTTCCAAAATAAACTGCTCTATCTCTTAACGTTGCTCAAAATATTGTCGGTTTAGATGATTGTGCAAGTAAACTATAACATCTTGCAGTCTGCAGCTGGAGCAAAGAAACCTTTTATGTTTTTATGTCTGGATGACTCATGAACTTGTCAATGGTTGAAGAAGCCATGTTATAGATTAATGGAATATAGTTTGACTGACAGCTAACTGCACAACTTTAGGCATGAATGCAGATGTATCTTCATTGCATCCCCACATTGATTCTCTCTTTCCTTATTTTGCTACTTCCAGCTGCATAAATAATACATTTGCTAATACTCGTAATATTTTTAATGTCAATACCAGAGAAATTGCTGCCAGTAATTTGCACTTCAAGAAGAGGAACAACTTGTATTCATATAGCTTTTAATGTAACAAAACTAAAGTATTTCACAAGAGCACATGAAGCAAATTTTGGCACCAAGTCACAGAAGATATTAGCATAGATGACCAAACGTTTGTCAAAGAGATAGCATTCAAAGAAAAAATGAAAAATAGAGCGGTGTAGGGATGGAATTCCAAAGGTTAGGACTTTGGCAGTTCTGCTACTAGTAATGCAGCAATTAGAATTGGGTATGCTTAAGAGGCCAGAATTAGACCCATGCACACGTTTTGGAGGATTCTGGAGCTGCAAGAGATGACAGGGATAAAGAGGAATGAGGCCATGGAGGAATTTGAAAACAAAGATGAGAACTTTAAAATCAAGACATTGGCCGGACCTCTATCACCTCACCCGCCCAGAATTGGTGTAGGCGAGGGTCTGACAATGGAAACCTCTGTTGACCTCACTCAGGAATTTCCAGTCTCGCTCAAGCAAGGCCATAAAATCCCGTCCATTGTTTTACAGTACTTGCTCTGACCTTGGAAATTTTAGATGAACTCAAGTTCACACAAGGTAAAATATGAGAGGCCATCCAAAAGGTAATTGGAATACTCCATTCTCGAGTTAAGAAAGGCATGGGCAAGGATTTCAGCAGCGGATAAACTGAGGCAGCAGTGGAGCTGGATGATGTTATAAAGGTGGCCGTCTTATGATGGTGTGAATACATGGGTAGAATTCACCATTTGGGTCAGGTATAGCCATAAGATCACAAACAGCCTCAGACAGTTACCAGGGAGTGAGAGAGAGAGAGAGAGAGTGAGAGAGAGAGAGAGAGAGAGAGAGTGAGAGAGAGTGAGAACCAAGTGTTAGTGTTTAGAGCAGGGATCAAAGACACTCTCTCCAATATTTAACAGGAAAGACATTCTGCTCATCCAGTGCTGGATGTCAGATAAGCAGTCTGATAAATTAGTGACAATTGAGGAGTCGCAAGGAGAGCTGTGATTAGGTGAATTAAATATTATCTTAAACGTCAACATTGAATTATAACACTGAGCATTTAGTCAAATGGCCTAATCCTGCTTCTATTTTCAATGTTTCTATACAAAAGACAGGATCAGAAGTTACTAATATAAGGATCAACATGATTTATTATTTTAATAAAACTATTGAAGTTAGATAAAACCTTCAATTTAATTTGTCAACCTGTCAATCTCAAAATTCAGTGAGTGTTTTAATGTGATTTACAATTATGCCCTTTCAGGTAATATTTAAGCTTAATTGAATTTTAAAACCATGTAACAGCCTTGCAATCAATGTGCTAAACCTCTAACAGACTTATTTTATTCATGTCTGTAATAGTGATTTAGTTCTGGGTGTTACACCTTTCATAAAAAAAATGTTCAAACCTCTCACAATCAGCGTTGAATTTAATTTGTATGTGGAATTACCATTTCACATAATTCACTTTTCAAAATTGTTCAAACAGCAGGTAACTTACAAGCCTTTAAACAGTTTGCAAGCCGATTCTACAAATTTGCTATTTAACTTTTGATAGGGATTATACGTTAATGGTGACTATAATGGCTTGTATAGCCAGCAATTTAATTGCATTTTCTTTGTTGCACTGCATCTGATGAACCAACTAGAAAAAGCACTTAATGTACTTATTGTTTTATTCTTCAGTTTTCCTTCATTTAAACCTCTTTCTTAATGGTGTCTTTTGCAGGGTCAATGTTCCGTAGTAAATCATTGTTCAAGTAACCATTGTTCAATTAACCATTCATCATGCAAACATTTTATTTTAATATTCAGTTACTTCTTATTCAGAGCTTTAAAATTATTTACTGTACGGAATAAGAGACCATTTCTGCACCCTACTATCGGATAAAGAGAATTGGTCATATTTTATAATTGCGCTCTCTGGGCTGTTTTTTGTTAGGTGCTCCTCCGGGTCCAGGTCATTTGCAGGGATACTGTTTAGGAGCCACAAGCTGATATGAAGAAAATACCTCCACAAAATAGAACATGAATAACATCAAACCTACAAATCCACCCAAGGTTTTGACCATAACATTCCAGCCCACAGGACTTGGAGAGGTATCCACACAATTCTGAATGAACAAAGTATATTCGATACACACTGACCAACTATTTATCATTCAGGGTGTTGGCATCCCTGTGCCATTGATGCCAGGGACATTAACATCCATAATGGGCATGAACCTGATGTACAAACATTACAATACATTTACATATAATTAAAGACACCCCACCGGATATTAAACTATCACTGTATTTTTAAACCATACCAATATGACATACAGCAGTTCACCCAGACACAAACTTGTTATGGGCACCCCAGGGACAGAAGGGTGAGTATAGCCCCTGAGGGAAAGTGACCTGGCCAGACAGTGACCCATCAATGCCCCCGGCATTGCCCTCATGTAAATTTGGGCATCGCCGGGTTGGCACCATGTCACCCTGGCAGTATCAACATGGCAGTGCCAACCTCTGCCAGTGGGTGGTGCCAGGGGCAGGCTCTGGGGGTCAGGAGTTGGAGTGAATGCTGGCTCCAATCAGGGGGTGGTGGAGGGATAAATGCTGGTTTTGACTGGGGAGAGGGGTATGCAGTGTGAATGCCAGCTCTGATCACAGGGCAGGAGTCTGGGGGCGGGGGGAACTGGTGGGGGGGCAGTCTTCGAGATGTCGGTGGTGAAGTGCGGTGGGAGGATATTTTTTGCTTTGATCAGGACGTCCTTTAAACATGGCGCCCCAATCTCAGTGCAACTGGGCTTTGCTAGCCCTGAGTTAAGGCCCCATCCCCTACATGATGGTGTAAAACATGCCCACTTTTTTTGACATAGTATGGTAAGACCTGGAGGGAAAATTGACCTGTCATGCCATTTTTCTCACCATTTTGCCATTTTATGATAAGATTTTGCCCACTTCCTCTGGCATTCTGGGATGGGGACCTGGCAGCAAATGTCCTGAGAAATACTGGAGGCATTCCTGACACAGGCCAAAATCCTGTCAGGATGCAGGCTTTGCCTTACGCCTCTGCTCAAAGAGCAAAGCTAGCAGCCTTTCCCCTGCAAAATCTCGATAGATGAAGAAGAAGTGTTGTGCAGTTTTTATTTAAAACAACCTCATTCTTGCCTTGTCCCAACTCCCAAAAGTGCATGCACCTGAGTCTGCCCATAGCAATTAAGCATCGAATGTGGAATCATTTCTTCCCTTCCTGGTCATTATTGGATTGCAAATGTCATGTTATTTCCTTATTGGAATCAACTACTTGAACAGAAATCAAAGCAGGGGACTCCTTGACCTATATATGGCTCAATAAAGCAGCACTGAGTCAATGATGGGATAGTTCAATTATCTAATTTCTCAACCTTTGAAGCACTTATCCTACATTGCAGGGTGTAGTTGCTTCATGGTTATGTTGCAGCACTGAAAATCCTACATTCTGGGCTAATAATCCAGGAATATGAGCTCAAAACCCCACCACAGTAGTCTTGTGAAGTTTAATGAATCTAATTAAATAAGAACATAAGAACATAAGAAATAGGAGCAGGAGTAGGCCATCTGGCCCTTCGAGCCTGCCCCACCATTCAATAAGATCATGGCTGATCTGTCGTGGCTCAGTTCCACTTTCCCGCCCTCTCCCCATAACCCTTAATCCCCTCTCTTATCAAAAACCCATCAACCCGCTTCTTAAAAATATTTAGCGAGGCAGCCTCCACCACTTCAACGGGCAGAGAATTCCAGAGATTCACCACCCTTTGAGTGAAGAAGTTCCTCCTCAACTCCGTTCTGAACCGCCCCCCCTTTATCTTGAGGCTGTGCCCCCTAGTCCTACTGTCTTTTTTGAGTGGGAAGAGTCTTTCCACCTCTATCCTATCCATCCCATTCATCATCTTATACGTCTCAATGAGATCTCCCCTCATTCTTCTAAACTCTAACGAGTACAAGCCTAGTTTATTCAGCCTCTCCTCATAGCTCAACCCCCTCAACTCCGGTATCAGCCTAGTAAACCTCCTCTGCACTCCCTCCAGGGCCAAAATATCCTTGCGCAGGTGCGGCGCCCAAAACTGCACACAGTACTCCAGCTGCGGCCTCACCAATGCCCTATACAGCTGCAGCAAGACCTCCCTACTTTTATATTCAATCCCCCTCGCTATGAAGGCCAGCATCCCATTCGCCTTCCTGACCACCTGCTGCACTTGCAGGCTGGGTTTTTGCGACTCATGCACAAGGACCCCGAGGTCCCTCTGCACCGTCGCCTGCTGCAGTTTTTCGCCACGTAAGTAATAGTCCTTCCTACCATTCTTCCTACCAAAGTGGACCACCTCACACTTGCCAACATTAAATTCCATTTGCCATTTCCTGGCCCATTCGCCCAGCCTATCTAGATCCTTCTGCAGACTCTCCACACCCTCCGCACAATTTGCCTTTCCCCCAATCTTGGTGTCATCAGCAAATTTCGACACCCTACACTCGGTTCCCTCCTCCAGATCATCTATATAAATGGTAAATAGCTGAGGCCCCAGCACCGACCCCTGGGGCACCCCACTAGTCACCAACCGCCAATCCGAATAGCACCCATTGACCCCCACTCTCTGCCTCCTATTTGACAACCAATCCTCTATCCACGCTAACACCCTACCCCCAACTCCATGTCCTCTGACCTTCTGCAGTAACCTCTTGTGAGGTACCTTATCAAACGCCTTCTGAAAATCCAGAAAGACCACATCCACCGGCTCTCCTCTATCCACCGCCCTAGACACATCCTCATAGAACTCCAGTAAATTTGTCAGACACGACTTCCCTTTAATGAAACCGTGTTGCGTCTGCCCTATCAAGCAATTCCCTTCAAGATGCCTCGCAATTTCCTCCTTAATGACGGATTCTAACATTTTACCTACCACAGACGTTAAACTAACCGGCCTGTAATTCCCCGCCTTTTGCCTGGCACCCTTCTTAAACAACGGCGTAACATTAGCCGTTTTCCAATCCTCCGGCACTTCCCCGGAATCCAGCGACGTCTGGAAAATAACCACCAAGGCATCCACTATCACCTCCGCCATTTCTTTCAGAACCCTCGGATGCATTCCATCCGGTCCTGGGGACTTGTCCACAATCAGCCCCTCCAGTCTGTCGCGCACCACCTCTCGAGTAACAGTAATGTCATTAAGACCCTCCAGTCCTACCACCTTTCCATCGCTAACACCCGGCAAATTATTCACGTCCTCCTCCGTGAAGACAGAAACAAAAAAGTTATTCAAGACCTTAGCCATATCCCCATCCCCTACCACTAGGTCCCCTTTCTCATCCGCTAAGGGACCAACGTTCACCCTAGCCAGCCTCTTCCTTTTTATATATTTATAAAAACTCTTGCTATCCTTTTTTATATTAAGCGCTAGCCCAGCTTCATAGCTTCTTCTACCCTCCTTTATCAACTTTTTTGTCAATCTTTGTTGACATTTAAACCTTTCCCAATCCTCTTCTCGCCCACTGCTCTTAGCTACTCTAAATTCCTCCGCTTTTAATTTAACACTTTCCTTCACCTCCTTCGTTATCCACGGCTTATTACCTCTCTTCCTACTGTCCTTTTTAACCATCGGAATAAATTTCTGCTGAGCACCAAGAAAGATCTCCTTAAAGATCCTCCACTGCTCCTCAGCAGACCTACCTTCCAACGCGCTCCCCCAGTCCACATTCGCCAATTCTTCTCTCATCCTACCATACTCCCCTCTATTCAAACAAAGGACACGTGTCCGGGAACCCACTTTCTCCTCCTCCATCTGCAACAGAAACTCCACCATACAATGATCACTCTCTCCAAGAGGATCCTTCACCTCAAGGTCCCTAATTCTACCCGCCTCATTACATAGCACCAGATCCAAGATAGCTCGCTCCCTCGTCGGCTCCAACACACACTGTTCCAGGAAACTATCCCGGCAGCATTCCAAGAACTCCTCCTCGAGCCCACCTCGTCCAACATGGGTCGACCAATCAATATGCAGATTGAAATCCCCCATAACTACTGCCGTCCCATTCCTGCACGCCGCACTTATTTGCGCGTTAACAGCCCGCCCCACCTCCAGATCATTATTCGGGGGCCTATAGATGACACCCACCATAAGTCTGAATAAAATGCAGGTGACAACAATGAAGTGATTGGATTGTCATTAACAACTGATGTAATCGTACTCACAGAATCAAACATCAGAAAATGTCTGCTTGCCAACTGTGATTAAATGTACTTCTGGAAATTTCATCATGTGACTTGCCTCGACACTCCAGCCGTTAGTTGGACAATACATCCCTGTCCTTGTTACGCACTATCTTCCTGCACCAATTGAAAATCTAGAAGGTTCATTACTCAGTTAGATACTGCTTGACTGTTAGCCAAACAATCTTTTCTCCCCTCATTTTCAAAAATACTCACAACTGGTAAAAAGAAATATTCAAACAGTCTTTTTTAACATCCCAATAATTTTTCTCCAGGATTGCACACAGCAGTGTCCTGGGAGATTAATCTACAACTCTTGGAGACTCCAGGCAATCCTGGAGGGTTGACAACTCTTGACCCAGATTCCTCCCTCGACACTCCTGAGTATGTTCTTTCTACACTTGATTTGATTTATTATTGGCAAGTGTATTGGGAAACAGTGAAAAATATTGTTTCTTGCGCACTATGCAGACAAAGCATACCGTTATAAAGTACTTAGGGAAGAAGGAAAGGAGAGGGTGCAGTGTTACAGTCACAGCTAGGGTGTAGAGAAAGATCTGCTTAATATATGATGGGTCCGTTGTAAGGTTGATTGCAACAGGGAAGAAGCTGCTCTTGAGTCGGTTGGGACACGATTCAGGCTTTCGTAACTTTTTCCTGATGAAAGAAGGTGGAAGACAATGGGCCCAATTTTACCATCAAGTTATGCCCGTTTTTGGGGGTAAAAACTTGGTAAAGTTGGGTATGAGGCAAGTAGCGCCCGTCTTCACACCGGTTCTCTCTTCACCAAGGGCTGAAAATGGCCACCATCGGAACCGCACCTTAAACGGGTGCAACGTCAATATAAAGCAAGCATTTAAATTGACTTAATGGGCTGCACGCCCAAACTTACCAGCGCTTCTCTCTTTACCACTGCATTTGCCCATCCAGATGTGGTATGAAATAGACATGGTCCACAAAGGTCTGATTTGGGCACACCAACTCCTGAGGAGGTAGGTTCCTTGCTTCCAGTGGCTCTTTGAATCATATCGGTGGTGGGGGGTGTGGAGGACAGGTTAACTGGCTCTCTGATGATAGGGGGGAGGAGGGAGGCAATCAAATGGCTCTCTGGTGGTGGGAGGGGTCTGCTGCCACTCTGTGTGATCAGTAGGGGGGAATGGGGATGGGGGCATTAAGGGGTCAGTTATTTTATGGGGCTGGGGCAATGTCTGTTGGGTCTAGGGGGCGAGGCGTTATTCGGCCTGGGAGCAACGTGGCAGAGGAACATTTCTCTAATCTTTTCTCTGTGCATGTGCAGTTGGAGGTGCTGATCAGAGCTACAGGGTTTCGGGCAGGTTAAGCCCCACCCACAGACTTCTGCAGCACAATTTAGAATCACTGCTATCTTTTCAGGCAGAGTGCATATGGGGTCACCTGAGAATGGGTCTAAAAGTCAGATGCGAAACACTGCCGGTTTCAGGTCCACCCAGTACTTAGAATTAAAATGGTAAAATAGGGCCCAATATGTCTGGGGTGCATGGGATCCTTGATTATGCTGGCTGTATTTCCAAGTCATCAGGAAGTGTAGACAGAGTCAATGGATGAAAGGCTGATTTGTGTGATGGACTGGGCTATGTTAACAACACTTGCGTTCTTGGTCAAAGTACGAGCCATACCAAGCTGTGATACATCCTGAAAGCATCTGAAAGGATTCTTTCTATGGTGCACCTGTAAAAATTGGTGAGTATCGTAGTTGACATTTCAAATTTCCTTAGTCTTCTGAGAAAGTAGAGGCATTGGTGGGCTTTCTTAACTATAGTGTCAGCATGAAGGGACCAGGACAGGTTGTTGGTGATCTGAACACCTAGAAACTTGAACCTCTTCACCATTTCCACTACATCACCATTTATGTAGACCAGGGCATGTCCTCCATTCCGCTTCCTGAAGTCAATGACTATCGCCTTCATTTTACCAACATTGAGGGAGTCCTGTAGCAGCAGAGACCATAGTACACTAGAACATTGTGATATGCAGAGAAGGGTTTGCCCTAGGAGACTCAAAGATTGACCCTAACTCCATGAAGCCTTAGCTGATGAACCAGCACTCCTCCAGGTGGAACACTGTGGTCAGCAAGGACACAAAGTGTTCTCATAGTGGGGGACTTACCAAGATTGGCTCATTAACATAATTGCCAATGGAGCTGGCTGGAATCCTAAGGAACATAAATGCCAAACCTAACCTTCAGTAGATGATTAGTGAACCAGCACCAGAAAAAATTTACTTGCCCTCATCCTCACCAATCTACCTTTATAGATGTATCTATCCATGGCAATATCAGCGGAAATTATCACCTAACAGTCCTCATGGAAATCAAATTTTTTCTTCATAGCCTCCATCATCTTGTGTGGCACTTGCACAACATTAAATCTGATAGATTCAGAACTGCTGTGATCCTAAAGCAGGAATATTGTGGGCTGTTAGCAGCAATAGAATTATATCTCACCTCTATCTGTAACTTTATAGCTTGACATATACCACATCCTACCATTGCAATCAATCCAGGGGACCGACTCTTGTCTAATGTGGAATGTAAAAGAACATGCCAAGAACAGCACCCAAAAATGAGATGCCAACTCAGGGAAGTTACAAGACAACATGCATGCTAAGCAATGGAAGAAGCATGATATCGATAGAGTTGGACATCCCACAAATAAGAGATTAGATCAAAGCTCTGCAGTGCTGCCACATTCAGCCATGAATGGTGATGGAGAATTAGACAATTAAGCGAAGGAAGAGGTTCCATGGACATCCCCATTCTCAGCAATAGTGGAACCAAACACATGAATGCAAAGAACAAGGTTACGAGCTTCAGCCAGAAATGAAGAGTGAATGATCGTTCAACACAGAATACTGAGCATTTTACTTACTGTTGTGGCCAAGTATATTTATATGGATGATCCAGTTTGGTTTCTAATCAATGGTAAGCCCCAGAATTTTTATATGATAGGGGGGCATTAACTACTTAGCATCAAGGGGAGGTGATTGAACTCTCTCTCTTGTTGGAGATGTCTATTGAATGTTATAGGTATTACTTAACACTTAACAGCCTAGGTTTGAATGTTGTCCAGGTATTGTTGCATTAAAGCACAAACTGCTTTATTACAAACTGAACACATCTCTGTGTCAAAATGCTGTAACCACCAACAGCTGTGTGGGTGTCTCTTCCCTAGATGGACTGTAGTGCTTTAAGAAGATGCCTTACCACAACTTCCTTTGGGGCAATTAGAGTTTGAGGATAAACGCCCATATCAAGTGAATGAGCACATTTAAAATAACATCTTCAAATAAATAAATATTGCTTCCCAGCTAAAGTGATTTGATGTCTAGCTAAAAAAAAACACTTTGTAGAAAATCTCTGCTTCAGAAAAGTTGTGATCAATGTTGACATCGTTTCATCTTTTGTATCTAATTGATTGAATTGTGTGACTTATGTGTAAGCAGTGAATTGTGATAATTTTAATTCAAGAGCAGACCTGGGAAATTTATTGGGCCTATCACCAGCAAAAAAAATGAAATTGATCAGCGCGTATACATTGATTCTTCACATTGCTGCGCTTGTTGATTCAGCTCAAGATGGCTGTCTTCACAGATGAAAAAGCAGGTAAACAGAACAAAAAAAACCACCTTGAATTTTCCATCCATATGCAGAATTGTTCAAAAGCCCCCAAGGAGAAATCAGCAGCAAATTTGTGTTTCAGCCCTTAAGGAAATCAGGGGCTGATTCAGCACCTATACATATGCTCAGCATCTAAAGTAAATTGCCTTGTGGAAAGCACCACCCCACATCCTTTTAAAAATAGCACTGAGGTCGGAATAGATGATATTGCCAGAAGACAGCTCTCGATATTACACAATAGCCAAAGATAAAATTGTTGCCACATTGTGGAATTCATCCCGAACACCAGAACGAGTTTTAAAAACACTTGGGCGATATCTTCCAGCTTCCCAGCAGGTGGTGATGCATTGTTTGCCAGCTGGGGGTTCTCTAGTCTCACTGCTGTCAATGGGAATTCCCATTGATGTCACCCAGCGTTGGCAGGATCGGAGAATCCAGCCGGCGTGAATGGCCGGATAATTCCAGCCGATGTTTGATCTGATCTCATAGAATCAGCCTTTTGCCTTAGTGGTAACATGCCAGCCTTGTATCTGATGGTGCAAGACTTAAACCTCACACTAAAAAAACAAACACCATGGCCGGAATTTTACCGGCACACCTGCCTGAGCCTCATAAGATCACGCCTGAGGCCAGAGGCAAATGGCATTCTGCAAGCCTCACGCTCCCTGACTTTGGGGCGGGCATACCAGTAAAATCAGGGCCCACAGCTCACATTCTGAATTCAGTGAGAATCCAGCTGACGTGGGATGGGAGCCTATAAGACTATCCCTGTACATTGGATAAACACCTTATTGACTGGTTTGAAGATAGTTACAGGTTTGGAAATAGAGTTCATGTTGCAGACTGTTAAACTGTTAGCCAGCTGAAAATCCTTCCAATTCCTCAAAAAGGAGGAATGTGAACACACCAAAACAACTACTGCAAAACAAGGCAAATGAGTATTCTGTGGAGGTTTCCCTTCTCAGTGATTTCTGATCCCGTTTTGCACAGTAAATGTGATGGCCTGGGGAGAAGCAATATACTGTAGAGGTGTTGGCACAGCTCACTAAAAGGCTTCTTGCGTATCCCCTTATCGAGGCCAGAATTTACCAGAACTGGCAGAAACACAAGCAAGCGGTGAAGCTGTCCCACTCCAATCATCATTCACAACTCCATCTCACTGGACAATTAGCCGCTGGCAGACGGGAGCGCTGACAGCTCTGCATCAGAAAACTTGAAGTGGCAGCCATGTCGTCAGCTGGTGTGGAAGGAGCTGTTGGCAGTGTGGCTAAAGGATCATTAGCACACAAGGCCTCAACAGTGGCCAGCACCTGAGACAACCTCCCATTCATCCCGAACCCAGCCCCCTTCCGCCTGAACCCAGCCCCCTTCGTCCTGAACCCGGCCCCCTTCCGCCTGAACCCAGCCCCCTTCCGCCTGAACCCGGCCCCCTTCCGCCTGAACCCGGCCCCCTTCCGCCTGAACCCAGCCCCCCTTCGTCCTGAATCCGGCCTCCTTCCGCCTGAACCCAGCCCCCTTCCGCCTGAACCCGGCCCCCTTCCGCCTGAACCCGGCCCCCTTCCGCCTGAACCCGGCCCCCTTCCGCCTGAACCCGGCCCCCTTCCGCCTGAACCCAGCCCCCTTCCGCCTGAACCCAGCGCCCCCTTCGTCCTGAACCCAGCCCCACTTCGTCCTGAACCCAGCCCCACTTCGTCCTGAACCCAGCCCCCCTTCATCCTGAACCCAGCCCCCCTTCCACCTGAACCCAGCCCCCCTTCATCCTGAACCCAGCCCCCCTTCCGCCTGAACCCAGCCCCCTTCCGCCTGAACCCAGCCCCCCTTCATCCTGAACCCAGCCCCCTTCCGCCTGAACCCAGACTCCTTCCGCCTGAACCCAGCCCCCTTCCGCCTGAACCCAGCCCCCCTTCATCCTGAACCCAGCCCCCTTCTGCCTGAACCCAGCCCCCTTCTGCCTGAACCCAGCCCCCCTTCATCCTGAACCCAGCCCCCCTTCATCCTGAACCCAGCCCCCCTTTGTCCTGAACCCGCCCCCCCTTTGTCCTGAACCCAGCCCCCCTTCATCCTGAACCCAGCCCCCTTCCGCCTGAACCCAGCCCCCCTTTGTCCTGAACCCGGCCCCCCCTTTGTCCTGAACCCAGCCCCCTTCCACCTGAACCCAGCCTCCATCATCCCGAACCCATCCCCCCTTCCTCCTGAACCCAGCCCCCTTCCGCCTGAACCCAGCCCCCCTTCATCCTGAACCCAGCCCCCTTCTGCCTGAACCCAGCCCCCTTCTGCCTGAACCCAGCCCCCCTTCATCCTGAACCCAGCCCCCCTTCATCCTGAACCCAGCCCCCCTTTGTCCTGAACCCGGCCCCCCTTTCATCCTGAACCCAGCCCCCTTCCGCCTGAACCCAGCCCCCCTTTGTCCTGAACCCGGCCCCCCCTTTGTCCTGAACCCATCCCCCCTTCCTCCTGAACCCAGCCCCCTTCCACCTGAACCTGGCCCCCTTCCGCCTGAACCCGGCCCCCCTTCGTCCTGAACCCGGCCCCCCTTCGTCCTAAACCCAGCCCCCTTCGTCCTGAACCCAGCCCCCTTTGTCCCGAACCCAGCCCCCCTTCAGCCCAAACCCAGCCCCCTTCATCCTGAACCCAGCCCCCTTTGTCCTGATCCTAGCCCCCTTCATCCTGAACCCAGCCCCCTTTGTCCTGATCCTAGCCCCCTTCAGCCTGAACTCACCCCCTTCAGCCTGAACCTAGCCCCCTTCGTCCTGAACCCAGCCCCCCTTCGTCCTGAACCCAGCCCCCTTCAGCCTGATCCCAGCCCCCTTCAGCCTGACTCCAGCCCTTCAGCCTGAACCCAGCCCCCTTCAGCCTGAACCCAGCCCCCTTCAGCCTGAACCCAGCCCCCTTCAGCCTAAACCCAGCCCCCTTCATCCTGATCCCAGCCCCCTTCTGCTTCAGAACAACAATCCCCATCAATCTCATTTAAGCAACTGCTAACTACCTGGTCACCAGAACAGTTGAAACTCACTGATGGGCATTGAGGAAGCCAAGACGCAGGACGCCCCATAGTTCAGTGATGAGTCCCTGCATGTCTTCATCCAGGCTGCTCAGGAACTACGGGAACTTATCTTCCCCAGCAAACTTGTTGGAGCTGACAGAGGAGGTCTGAAGCTGCAGGAGCATTGGGTCATCCAGAGAACCTAGTTGCAGTGCTGTAAGCATGTTAATGATCTGCCCCACTCTGCAATGCCTACGGACAACATCTAGGGTGCCTTTGGGAGGAGCAGGTGGTTCGGTGTGTGGGTTCTGATACTGGTAGAGCGAGGCCACCGTCTTGATGTATATGGATAAAGGCTGCACGATCCCCTGGGAAAGGAACGGCTGCAAATCAATGGTTGCAAACCTCCCACTGCCAATCCAAGAAAGGGCTATTGAGAGATTGACCCAGTGCCACGTGCATGCCACTGGCCACAGACACTACAGCAGTCATTAAGCATTGTGTCTGCTCTTGTGTTGACTCTAAGATTATTCTTTTTATTTTCCATTGGGAAACGGACCCAGGTTACCAAGAAGAGGGCACAAAGCCTGACCACAGTAGAGGAGGAGATATGAACCATAGCAGAATACAAGGATGACAGCTCCATTGCAGCGATGAAGCCAGGGTTTACTCAGATGAGGTTGACTCATTCTTGAAACGCGGACAGGGAAAGCATCAGGTGAGCTTGAAAAATGTTTGTGCCTTCCTCACAATGGACATTGTTTTGAGCTGCAGCCGATTCTATGAGAACTTGCCTAGAGGGCCGAATGAACTGGATCATTCTGTTTTCTCACGCATGTCCACATACTGCTGGTGGAAATACATGCCACACAATTTTTGGCTGAGAAATGTGTTTTTTACTTCACTCTGAGATCTTGTATTGGATAAAATCCTATACTATCTGTAAAAGTTGACTATTCCCTTTAATTTGCAGGATCAGTTGAAAACTTGATGGATTGAGATATGTGAGAACATTTGTAACTTTCTTAACAATGAGGAGAGGCGTAGCTCTACATCTCCCAGAGATGGGGAGCTGCTGTCTGTGGGGGACATTCATCAACTCTTGAGGAGGAGGGGTCCTCAGAGGGTGTAGCATCATGTCATTACTCTGCAACTCTCCAACAGCTCAGGTACCACCAGCTCAGTGGGTATGCACTTGGGAGAAGACCACCAATACAACATTTGGCACACATTGTCTGAGAAGTATGCATGTGTGCCATATTGAATCTCAGATGGCATCTAGTTCCCAAACAACAGGCACCTCCAACCTGAATTTCACACCAACCATTGTTTATTCAAGCACTGGCCTAGATAATTCTCCATGCGGTGGTATTATTAGTAGTCAGTTGAAGGGAATATGATGAGGTAATGCACCAATCATGAGGAAGAAGGAGTGTGAAGAAGAATGGGAAGAGCCAAATGTGTTTCACTTGGAGAAATCACTGCCCTCATCTGAGGAGTCCTAGAACTCCGATCTCAGGGGCCTGTTTTGAAAAGAAAGGTGATCAAAGAGCAGTAATTTTATTTACAGTTTGTTTCCATGTATGTGAGGCAGACAAGTTAAAAGAGTCTATTACATGTGTTTACAACAGCATGAAGAAAGGTATAAGGCCATTCAGTCCACGCTGAAGTATATGGCTGTCTAGAAGAGATTTGTAGGAAGGAGTTGGAGGATCTCAGAATAGTCATGGATTCTGGGATAGCAGTTATGACTGCTTCTTTAGATACTTTCTAGAAAGCCTTAACATATGATCAGGGATTCTCAGAATTGAATGGGGACACCTTGATGTGGCCTTCAAATAAGCCCATGCTTATCTTTTTGGATAATGATACCAATAGACCATCTTTTGGACTTGCTCCAATATGAGTTGCTGATGAAGCTTATACCTAACACCCTTGCAACCACAAGCGAGAATCACCTGGAAGCAGGTCCCTTATGAATAACTTTTTTACCTCATTCCTCACGTACTCCAGCAGAACCATCTGATGCACTTGTCTGACTATCTTCAGTCAACTCAGGGAGAACCAAATAGAAGTAACAGGTCAAGAGGCATAAGATTATAGGCACAAAAACGTATGTAAGCACTGTAATAAATAATTATAAGATTGTGCACAGTTTACTCACCATGGAGCTCAATATATTAAACAGCTGAGCTTTTCCTCAGGTGTAATTGGGAAATTATACCAACTCGTGACTGAATACTTGCAGCCCACACTAAGCAGTAAAGCATTACCAATAGCTGTAATGGGAACACAGTGCTTCATTTTTCATTAACATATCTTTGCAGGCTGTCTCACCTAAGTGCCATCAATTCATCAACACTGTCTCATTGTTAAGAAAGTTACAAATGTTCTCACGGAGCTCAATCCATCAAGTTTTCAACTGATCCTGCAAAGTAAAGGGTATAGTCAACTTTTACAGATAGTATAAGATTTCTCCTTATCTTCCAGCCAACCACTCACCTTTGCATTATGGTAGGCCTTAGTGTTTGTCTTTATGTTATCTTTAACTTCCTCATTGTGGATGTTCTTTCCCCTCTTACAATATTTCTTCCTCTTACAATCTTCCTTCCTCTCTGGAATATATTTTAGTTGGGAGGACTTGAGCATCTCCTTAAAAAAAACTACCACTGTTCATCAACTGTCCTATCTTTTAGCCCTCTTGCCCAGTCCACTTGTGTCAAGTCTGTCCTCATGCTTACATAATTACCTTTGTTTAACTGCAAAATGTGAGTGTGGGACTCCAGTTTCCCACTTTTGAATGAATTTTGAGTTCTATCAGATTATGATCATTTTTCCCTACAGGATCCTTAACTATGAGATCATTAGTAATCCCTGCTCATTACACAATACCAAATCCAGACCAGGCTGCTCCCTGGTTTGTTCCACAACATATTGCTCCAAGAAATAATCCCCAATGCATTCAATGAACTCTTCATCAAGACTGCCTTTTCAATTTGATTAATCCAGTCAACGTACATATTAAAATCACCCAGGATTATTGCCACACCATCCTTACAAGCCCTCAACAATTTCTGGTTTATACTGTGCCCCGCTGCGGAACTATTGTTTGGGAACCTATGAATTACTGTCACCAGGGATTTCTTTCCTTTGTTATTTTTTATTTCTACCCAGACTGATTTCACATCTTGATCTCCAGTGCTCATATCATTTCTCACTTCAGCACGTCCTTCACTAACAAAGCCTCGTCACCTCCTTTTCCTTTCTGTCTATTCTTCTGAAATACTGAGTATCCTCGGATCTTCAATTCCCAGACCTGGTCTCCTTATTACCATACCTCAGTAATTGCCACCAAATCATACCACTTTGTTGCTATTTATGCTCTTATTAATTTTATTCTGAATGTTTCATGCATTCAATCACAAAGCCTTTAAGTTTGAAATCAAATTTCCCTCATTCTAAATTGTCCTTTGCTGCAAAATGGCATTCACACATTCTGTCCCTTCCTTTTATTTTCTGGTAACAATCCACTTCATCACTAACATGCACTCCAATTTGTCTTTTAATTGAATTTGGTTTTCTAATTTTCCTTGCAACTGAACCCTTTCCCCCTCTACTTAGTTTAAAGCCCCATCTACAGCCCTAGTTATGCAATTAGCCAGGTCTCAGCATTATTCAGGTGAAAATCTTACAATCGGAACAGTTCCCTTCTGCCCCAGTACTGGTGCCTATCTCCCATGAATTTGAACCTATTTCTCCCACACCATCTTTGAGCTACACATTTATCACTTTAATCTTATTGACTCTGTGCAAATAGCTTGTATTTCAGGTAGCAATCTGAAGATTATTACCTTTTTGTTTCTGTTTTTTTAATTTAGCTCTTAGCTTCTCATATTCCCTCAGCAGAGGAAATATGTTCTACCTTGTTGCTGGTATCACGGCAACTGGATCAATACCCTCCCACTTCAAGTTCCTCTGCAGCTCAGATGAGGCATCCCAAACCCTGGCACCAGCTAGGCAACACAACCTACAGGACTCTTGATCCTGTTGACAGAGAAGTGTCTATGCCCCTAACTATACTATCTCTAATTATACATTTCTGTTCTTTTCCCCCACTTGAATAGTTCCCTGTGCCATTGTGCTGTGGTGATTTTGTTCATCCTCCTCACAGTCCCTACTTTTGTCCTCATAGGATGAGGACAAGGACTAAGTCTTCTGCAACCCTACCTCCTGAATCCCTCTACCTGTCTCACTCACAGTCAAAACCTTCTGTCCCTGACTACTGGCTGAATTCAAGGTAGTTAATCCAAGGGGTGTAGCTGCCTCCTAAAGCATTCAGGTACCTCTCCCCCTCTGTGACGTGTCACAATGTCTGGAGCTTGGGCGCCAGCTCATTAACTCTAAGCCGCAGTTCCTCAAGCAACCAACACTTACTACAGATTTGTTCATTTGGAACAACAATGGGTTCCACTAGTAATGACAATGGCGTCCACTAGCTCCCACATCATGCAGTTACAACATATCACTGGCCTTTCATCCCTATTTTATTTAATTAGCTTATAATTTTTAAAATTCCAACTGGCTTTTAATTTCTCAAACTGTGAAGTATTTCTCCTATTACCTTTAACCTGAGAGCAATGTAGAATAGGTCACTCAAGTTATCAGTTACTTACCAACCAATGAAATTATCATTTTCTAGTGACATCAACTCCAGACAGTTTTTAAGTTTAGCCCATTGCCTCAGTACAGTGTGTCCCTCACAGGTCTGTCTGTCTCCACTCCCGTGAAGTTGAGTGAAGGCCCCAAGCCTGGCTCTCTTTTTATCCTCTCCTCAGTACAGTGTGTCCCTTGCAGGTCTGGCTGTCTCCACTTTCGGAAGGTAAGTGAAGGCCCCGAGCCTGGCTCTTTCTTTATTCTCTCCCCAGTACAGTGTGTCCCTCACAGGTCTGGTTGCCTCCACTCCCGAGATGGTAAGTAGAGGCCCCCAGCCTGGCTCTCTCTCTTCATCCACTCCCTAGTGCAGTGTGTCTCTCACAGGTCTGACTTTTTCTACTCCTGAATGATAAGTGCAGGCCCTAAGCCTGGCTCTCTATTTATCCTCTCCTCAATACAGTGTCTCCATCACAGGTCTGACAGTCTTTGCTCCCTGAAGCTGAGATAAAAATAACAAGGCTGAATTATTTAGACAAGCTTCCTTGATTAAAGCTCAGCAGGCAGACCCCAGTTTGCAGGGATTATCTCAAATTATGTATTTTGAGGAAAAATCAGAAAGGTTCCGTGAATGCATGTCACCTAAAAAAATGAAAAAATTGATATGGAAGTGTGAAACCTCCTCAGAAACCTACGGCTGAAGAATGGACAGCAATCCATCAAATTGTTGTTCCTTCTGCTTACTGCAGGGAATTTTAAAAATTGTCCATGAAATTTTGATGGTAGGACATTTAGGAAAAAGCAAACACTTACCTAAAGTATTGAAACACCTTCACTGGCCAGGGATGCTTAGAGATGTGATAGAATTCTGCAAGACATGTCTCATATGTTAATGGTTGATAAGCTCTGCTGTCAGTTAAACCAACTCCATTGACTCTAATACCTGCTATTGATGAACCATTTAGTAAGGTTCTAGAGAAATGTGTGAGATCGCTGAACCAATATCTAAGCAGCCTGTCAATATCTGATCATTACGGATTTGTTTACCTGACTCCCAGAGAAAATGCCCTTAAGAAAAATTACCACCAGGGTGGTAATCAAAGGGGTAATTTTGCTATTCACCAGGTATGGGTTACCTAGAGGGATTCTGTATGTCCAAGATAAAATTTAATGTCACCAGTATTCCAAGAGCAGATTACGTCATCTATATGGCATCACACCACCAATCTCAGGGACATTGGAGGGATTCTCCCAGCCCACTGAGAAAATTTTGCTAATGGCCCCCAGGGAGCCTTTAGCGAGATTTGTGAGTAACGTCCAGCCGATTGCGAGTTTCCAAGCTTTTGTAACACAATCAGCTCTGTGCCAGAATTCAGCAAGTTGCTGGTTATCATGTGGAAATTAATATTTCATATTATTAATGGGCGTGGGATGGTATTCTCCAGGCTCACTGCATCTCCCCACATCTTCTGCTGGGACAGGTTCTCACCAGCGGGGTTTACAACTGCTCCCCACTAATGGGATGCCCCTGGAGGTCAGAGGCAAAGGAGGAGTGCCCCTTGGGCAGTGCCAACCTGGCACCATGGCAATGCCTATCGGGCACATTGGATCTGCCCATTAAGCACCAGGCAATGCCAAAGGTGTGGGATCAGAGGGGATGGGGCATAATGGGGGTGGGGCCTATTGGAGGGTGATCAGTGATGAGAGGGGAACCTGCTGCCACTGTGCAAGTGGGCTTAGTGAGAGAGGGAATCAGTGGGCAATCAAGGCTGGCCATGGGAAGGGGTCGGGAAGGTTGGTAATCCAGGAATGTCTGGAAGACACCAATTAAAAGGCCATGATGGTTGGGGGTGGGGGCTGGGGGTAGCATGCATGTGCCGAAATCCCCACTGACAGATTGGTGCATACGCAGTGGCCTGCTCAGTACTATACAATGGGGGATTATTCCTCCCTCATTGCCACTTTGCAGCTTGAATCAGTCTGAGGCAGTCTGTCATGCCCAGAGTGTCAGAAATTCATTCTGGTTGGTGCACCCAAAAAACAGGCAGGAGACTCTCCCGTTTTCCCACCCATTGGGCACTTAGTTCTGTTTTGGGAGAATCAAATCTTGAAAACTGCTTGAATATCTTGAATATTCTGAGGATTGGTATAAGGGAATTTCGTTTTTATCATTTACCATTAGAGATGCAGCTAATGAATCAAGTGGCTTTGGCCCATTTGTGTTACTCTACTGGCATGAAGTAAGGAACTACTTAAATTCATCCAAGAAAAAAGTTATGGCCCAGAAAAAATAAATTACTCTTTTAGACTATGTGGCAAAATTTACAGAAAGACTGTTAAAAGTGCAAGGTTTCTCAACAAGTAATGAAAAAACAAGCAGAGACAGCTGAAACTCAACCTTTTAAACCTGGGGATAAAGTATTAGTTTTTTTACCTTTACCAGGTGGACTACTGAAGGTGAAGTTTAGTGGAGTGTAATATGTTAAAAAGATACTCAATAGTATGACATAGAAACACAGAAAAAAGGAGTAGGAGGAGGCCATTCAGACCCTCAAGTCTGCTCCATCATTCATTATGAACAGCGCTGATCATCCATTTCAATAATCTGATCTGCCTTCCCCCAACCTCCACCCCATATCCTTTGATCCCCTCCACCTCGAGTGTGATATCTAACTAAATGATGTCAATTACAAAAGGAAACATCAATCAGTTTGTCATGTAAGTATGCTGAAACAGTATTATGACAGGGAGGCTAGTCAGTCGGTAAGTGTCCTTTAAGTAGTAAAGAAGGAAACTTGGTTAAATGAATACACAAGTGTTCAAACAATGAGCACACTTCTAAGCATTGTTTGAAATTTAAACCAGGCAACTTGACCCTCATTATTCAAGCATTATCCTGAGGAATGAACCAGTGAATAGGTGCTGAAATAGGCACCGTGTGTGTACATGTCAGTGAGTATCAATTGGTGTATTGTCCATGGTAACATCTCTACCAATCAGAGTCACTTGCTAACCAATCACTCTCTTCTCACACAGTTCAAATTGGTTGATTTTCCTTACATTATAATCTTGCCAATATCCTATTGAGTGCAAGCTGAAAAGCTTTGACCAAAAATAAGTCTCTTTTACCAGCAATATTCAAGTTCTGCACTACCAAAGACAATATTATACCATCCTCCAGAATAGTCTCAGGGCAACAGAGCCAAGCTGCTAAAACATGTGAGCTATGCGTACCGATAGACCAGGATGAACTTCTTTAGCTATGCATGACCTTGATATGGGGGCATGTTATAGTCATCAAACAAAACCCTTACCAACTCAATCCTGGAAAATTGGCTTAATCAGAGAGAGAATTTAATGTATGATGGACAAAGACATAATTAAACAAAGTAGTTGGAGTTTTTCAGGCATACTAGTACCAAAGCTTAATGGATCACTGAAATTCTGTATTGGCTATAGGAAAGTTAATGCAGTCACAAGAATTGATTCCTATTCAATTTCCCAAGTTGAGGATTGTATTTATAGAGCAGGAAATTAGAACTTTGTTAGCAATATTAATTTACTAAAAGGGTATTGGCAGGTTTTACTTATAGATCAAGCTAAAACAAATCTCTGCTGACGTAATCCCAGACTGCCTGCATCAATGTAAGGTTATGTCATTTGGAATGTAGAAAGCAACAATTAACTTTGAAAGATTGACAAACTAAGCAGTTGCTATATGAATCAATGATCCATTGGTCTATGGAAACTCTTGGGAAGAACACGTGAAAAAGTTAAGTGCACTATTTGCGAGAATATAAAATGCTGATTTGGTGAAAAGTGAGTTTGTCAAGACCAAAGTCAGTTATTTGGGACACATTGTCAGGCATGTTGAGTGGTGCCAAGACAAGCTGAGTTAAGGCAATTATGGAATTTCCTGTCCCTAAAATACAACAGAAAGTACTACGGTTTCTCAGAATGTGTGGAGTCAACCAGAAGCTCATCTCAAATTTCAGTATGGTAGTCATTACATTAATGAATTTATTGACAAATATTATAAAATTTAGCAGATTGAGCTATGTCAGACTGCCTTTGAGAGGCTAAAGGCTAAATTAATAAACTAATTTTGGCTGCTCTAAATTTCAAGCAAAAATTCAAAATAGCTATTTGTGCTTGTGATGTCAGCGTACGAGCAATGCTGCTGAAGACTGACGTAATTTATCTGTTTCCCCATAACTATCGTCCCAGATTCATTTTCTAAGGGGTTAATGTTCACTTTGAACTCTCCCTTTTTATATATTTAAAGAAGGTCTTATTGTCAATTTTTATATTCCTCACTATTTTGCCCTTATAGTTTATATTCTCTCTCTTTATTATATTTCAGTCCTTCTTTGAAGGATTTTGAATTTATCTCGGTCTTTGGGGCTGTCACTGACTTTTGCCTCCTTCTATGCTTTTTCTTTCAACTTAATACTCTCCTTAACTCCCTTGGTTCGCCAAGGTTAGTTTATCTCTCTCTTACCATCTTTCCTCTTTACTGGGATTTATTTTTACTCTAAGCTGATGGAACTACCCAGCATTCTGAAGAATTTGTTTAGGCTAAATCAGGATAGATTGGTTTGGTTGGTCAGGTAATGAACCGCTACAAGTTTAAGATAAACGCTAACTGGGGAAAAAAAAAATTCTTTGCGCAGGAATCTCTGCCATGAACTCTGCTTCAGTAGTTTATAAAAGACAGTTGTATGAAGAAGGAAAATTAAAGGTATCAGGAACAAGCACTGAAGTAGGGTAGCATTACAAAATTAAGACTCAAGTAGAGAAAATCGTTGGCGTAGGCTTTGTGGGAGGAATGCTTGTTTCTGTGCTGAAGCATACTATAATCTATAAGCTAACTGCAATGCCTGTAAATGCTTCATTTATATCCACCTGATCCCTTTATTTCGTTATGGAGTTTGGGCATCATTTAGTTCATGATCTATTAGTTTCTACTTGCAAATTACTGCACAGTAAGAAATAATAAATGCACCTCTGTCTCTCAGAGACAATCAAATCTCTAATTGTCTTGAAATGGCAGTTGAAAGTGTGTTCTAAGTAGATGTCAACATTAATTTGAATTCAACTGTATGGTTTTCACAACATACAAATAATAGATGCATTAGTAGTAAGTTAATGACCTTATTTTGGCTTTTCAATTAATTTGTTCACTGTTTTTCAAATTTTAAAATGCATTAATAATAGTCTTGCAAAAATTGTAGAATCCCTACAGTGCAGAAGGAGGCCATTCGGTCTTTTGAGCCACAGTCTATCTCTGTGTGGCACAATGGTTAGCACTGCTGCCTCACAGCACCAGGGACTCAGGTTTGATTCCCGGCTTCAGTCCCTGTCTGTGTGGAATCTGCACATTCTTCCTGTGTCTGCGTGGGTTTCCTCCAGGTGCTCTGGTTTCCTCCCACGGTCTGAAAGACGTGCTGGTTAGGTACATTGGCCATGTAAAATTCATTGCAATATTAATGTAAACCTGTGTGTGACACAGATAAATAAAACTGTTAATATATGGTTCTTGGCTGTATTCTTTGGCTAGCATGCTGTACCATTCATGTAACATCAAACTTCCATTTACCAGTTATTGTTCTTCATTGGTGAGGGGGCCAGGGGAAATTGTGACAGATTATGAAGTGAAATATGATACAAACTGATAAGTAATAGGATCATGCAATTGTATGTCCCTGTCAAGCTCTTTCTGTAATCCAACACTGAAAAGGAAAATAAAACAAAAGTCTGAGATGGCTTTGTTGTAACATTTATTGCAGCTTAACCTTATTATTCATGTATTTAACATGAATTTGCAGAATTAATATTTCATAGCTTTAACTAAAAAAAGGTAAAGGTTCTAAAACTTTCCCCTAATGTAAGTCCTATACAAACATAAAGTGATTCGCAATATGATTTCATCATATGCAATGAATATAATGAGCAGCTCACATAGTAAAAAGTTACATGCCCATTAGAGCACAAAGTGATGCTGTTTGTTTGTATTTGTTATAACACCCTCTATCAGGTCTAAAATTGTTTTTGCCTCTACTCTGGGTTAGAATGATTTGGTCAGTCACTCAAAGTCATGCTTCTAGTAATATAGATTCTGGTTCACAGGGAAGCTAAACAGCAGGCATTATTGTGGATATGTGCTATCAATTTTGATTTGATTTATTATTGTCACATGTATTGGGATACAGTGAAAATTATTTTTTCTTCCATGCTATACAGACAAAGTATACCATTCATAGAGTACATAGGGGAGAAGGAAAGGAGGCAGTGCAGAATATAGTGTTGCAGTTACAGATAGGGTGAAGAGAAAGATAGGTCCATTTAAAAGCCTGATGACAGCCGGGAAGAAGCTATTTGATATGCAATGTCTTGGATGAGGTTCCATCAAAGGTGATTTGCCTTTATTGAACCACATACTCACAATAATACTGGCTGCTTAGCTTCCCTGTGAACCAGAGTCGATCTCACTAGTTAATCCAATGACAAATCCTCCATGCGTGGCTTTTGAGTGACTGACCCGACTCTATTGTGACTCTAACCCACTGCAGCAGCGATAATTCTGTGGCCTCTTTGTTTATACCTGTCTTTGCATTGGTCCTGTGTCATATAAGACAAAGCCTTCCTTTAGTCTATTTGGTTGTTTCTTTATTATATCACTTTCCATTTCCAGATGTCTCCTGGCTAGGCCTCCTTTGAAGGTTACATATGAAGAATCCTCTCCAGCTTGACTCTGTTTTGTTATCACTAACACTGTCATCAATCTCCACATCATCTGCTCTCAAACATTTGTTTCTGGAAACAACAAATGGCCTGAATGGATTAAGGCCAAAATCCTCTTTGGTTATTTCTGTTTTAAAAAAAAACACCTTTGATTCCATGAATAGACCATTAAAAGTCCACAGATAATATTTCAAGTTCTAGAAGCTATTGCCAATCTTGTTACACTTGTAGTACTGTAAAGAAAGCACAAAAGATGCATTCCTCTCGGTCAAAATTCATCCAAACATATCTGACAATTCAGAAATTTTTTATCATGCCCAATATAAATATGTTTTCATTCAGTGAAGTAAAAGTTCAAGCTCTGAATGAAAAAGAGTTAATTCTCTGCTAGCATGAAAAGGGATGGTGCTAAAGTTCAAGGGTGGATGTAATTCTGTCACTGTCCTTTCATATTGTTGAATAAGGACATTGGCCTGCGTGGGCCAGTGTGAGGTTTCTATTGAAACAGAAACCTGAATCTCTCCTTTTAAACTGTTTCTTTTTTTGTATCCAATCCCAAAATGTTCCTTTCCCTTTGTAACAGGAAATATTTCTAAACTTCGTAATGATTTTCTAACCTAAGCTCAATTTAGGATTTGTTGTAATCACATTAAATATTTCAAATTCCAATCAACCTGCCTCACATTAAAACAACCTCGTTCTCACGTGTGTGAATTTGGATCCAGACGAAAATTTCCAGGTCCAGACTCAAAAAGTTGGCTCAATTCTCTGTCTACAGATGCTGTCAGACCTGCTGATATTTTCCAGCATTTTCTGTTTTTGTTGTGTTAAAATTCCTCCATGCTTATCAAAATACCCTGGAATCATGATTCTGGCAGGTAACCATGACTCCAGACTCATAATTTGAAACATTTAATTTATTAATTACACTTCACTTTTGTTAGCTTTTACAATTAAAATACTGACATGACCACCACAAGATCATCATTTTGGGAAGAAAAGCATTAAAGTTCAAGTCACATAAACATCATCCACACTCAAAGCAGTTTGTCCCAAGCAAAGGAAGTAAAAAATAGCATGTGAATTTTACTTGTCTTCTTCAAACTTCTGAAGTGCTTATAATTAAATGCTCAAAACAAAGTTAATTCACAAGAACAATCATTAAAATATTTAGCTTCAAACACTAAAAATAAATTTATAAGCTTCCACACAAAACAAAAGCAATCACAGAGTTCCTTGCAGACTTAGCATTTTCTCACAGTGAAAGGCAGGCTCTTAAAGAGACAGAACACTAAATTTTTACAGGTTATTTATTAGTCACAAGTTAGGCTTACATTACACTGCAATGAAGTTACTGTGAAATTCCCCTGGTCGTCACAGTCCGGCACCTTTTCAGGTCAATTCGCCCAACCAGCACATCTTCCAGAATGTGGGAAGAAACCCACGCAGACACAGGGAGAATGTGCAGACGCCACACAGACAGTGACCCAAACCGGGAATGGAACTTGGTCCCTGGCACTGTGAAGCAGCAGTGCTAACCACTGTGCTACTCTGCCGTCCTAATAGCAACCTCACAATCTCTTAATCAAAATTAAAAAACACACAGGATTTTCCATTCTCTTTCATTTCATTATAGCTTAACTTATCTTTTCCCCCAAATTAAACCATCTTCTAATTCCTGATGTTATCTGCATTATCTGTACATATCTGCATCATTGTACTGATTCAAAATCTCAAGATCACTCTCATCCGAACACATTACCTCCTGCAAGTTCTCTTTGTCTGGCAGAAATGTGATAACACAAAATCTCAACACTCATTTCAAATTCCTCTAGACCATGCTTACAATTCTCACATTTAACTGGTCATTGAGTTCCCACAAATCTGCAGTTAAACCTTATATTCAATAGACACATTCAATAATCACATTCACATTTACATGGTTCCATGCATCAATAGAAATAATGAGTTAAACTCAAAATGCTGAAAGAATCCCCAGATCGCAAGCTCCAGGGGATGAGAAAAACAAATTAGAGTTTCAACCAGCCTAAAGTCTTAACCATAAAACAACCATGAAAAGAAATTTAAAACATAACAAAGCACAGAGGGTTAATGGCCTTTTAGTTCAGTGAACCAAACCCAGCATTTACAGACACACAGTGAAATCACATTCAGATAGGAAAATGATTTATACCTCAACAAAATATACAAGCAGATACTTTCTTTCTTTTCCTTTCCACACAGCATCTTATTGTGAGTGTGCAAACTTTTTTCTCTTCCAACAAACCATTTTGCTTAATACCAAACCCTATTTTGTATTGCCATCTTACTTGTGGTGTGGTGAGATTTAGGGAAACAGGTTATTTCAATTTATTATCTGATTCCTAAAAAAACATTGTCACATTTTTCAGTGCAGAGAAGTGCCACAACCAAAATGTATTTACTCTTTTCAGCTCTTAGCTTTATTTCATCCACATGTCCTTGGATGACTGTTGCTTCTTTGAAATGAAACCTCTCCACCTTCTCTAAACAGTCCATGAGAAGTGTCTGAACCTGTTTAATAAGCATCTTGGCCAATATTTTATGGCCTCGCTCGGGTGAGGCTCGTAAAATCCCACTCAAGGCCAATAGAGACTTCCATTCCGTGAGCCGCACCTGCCCCATTTCTGGGGTGGGCGCGACTGTAAACTTTTGGCCTTTGTCCACCTTATCTATTTCCAGGATAATCTGCACCCACCTCCATTTAAGAGGTAATTTCCCTGTCAATTGTTTCGTAACTAACTATCCACAGTATGTCCTGCCATTTCTTTATTTTGGCCATAGCTCGCCAAAACCTGTACCTGGTCTAAAACTTCTTCTGTCTTTCCTCTGGATATGAATGGCACACAATGGGGGAGGGGGGGGGTGGTGGCAGGGAGTTGATTCCCTGGCCTCCCTGCAGCGCGTTTCATCGGAAGTGGGATCATCTGGTCTTGCCGCTGTCAATGGGATTTCCTATTGACGGCGCCCCACTCTGCTGGGAAACTCACGATGGGGGTGCAGCATTGGTAGGACCAGAAGATCCCCCAGCACAAACAACCAGAGAATTCTGGCCAACATTTTGGATGAGGTTCCACCAAATGTGGTACATCTTTATTAAACTACTAAACAATAGCATATAGTCACCATAATACCTGTTGCTTAGTTTCCCTGAGAGCCAGAGTCGGTCTCAGTGGTCAATACGAATTCAAATCCTCCATGTGTGACTTCTGACTGAGTGGCCTAGTCACTCTAGCTCAATGGAGATGCGATGTATGTGTACTCTTTCTTTGTATGTTTTGTTGCTAGGGTCCTGTGCCATATAAAATGAAGTCTTTTTCTAGTCCATTTAATTGGTTTCTAATTACATCACTGTTTGTTTCCAGATGTCTCCTGGTGAGGCGTCTTTGAAGATTACACTTGAGGAAACCTATCCTGCTCAACTCCATTTTGTTATCACCAACACTGTCATCAATCTCCAAAGCTGGGAGAAGAAAGCTCAGTTAGTGTTCCCTCATGAGGCAAAGTCAGTTTATGTTCCCTGATACGAGCACTCCAACAGGTTAAATCATTTTGCAAAACTTGCTGATTCTAACAAGGCTTTAACTTGACTGAATTGACACTCATGCTTTGCATTTTGACCTCACAGTGCAGTTCATCTTTGGTCTGGGTTCTTCTTGTACCTTAGTGTTCCATGTTGCCACCATGACACTCTACACACAGGAGTATGCCACAACTGACCAAGATTTCTTAATATAAAATAAATAGAGAAACAGTTACAACATTGTTTTAAAAAATGATTGTACATTAGAAAGTTAATTAATACTTTTGGCTAACATAGTGAGGATTTGCTATTAGCAATCCATCACATAACAACTAATATAAAACAACTTCCTGTTACTTTGAACATAAAAACAGTAGCGTCATAAAGGTTTACAGCATTGCAACAAGCCCTTTGGCCTAACTTGACCATGCTGCCACATTTTTTAACCCCTAAGCTAGTCCCAGTTGCCTGCATTTGGCCCATATCTCTCTATACCCATCTTATCCATGTAACTGTCAAAACGCTTTTTAAAAGACTAAATTATACACGCCTCTGCTACATCTGGCAGCTTGTTCCAGAGCTCACCACCCTCTGTGTAAAAACATTGCCCCTCTGGATCCTTTTGCATCTCTTCCCTTTCACCTTAAACCTATGCCCTCCAGTTTTAGACTCCCCTATCTTTGGGAAAAGATATTAACTATCTAGCCAATCAATGCCCCTCATTATTTTATAGACCTCTGTAAGATCACCCCTAAGCCTCCTACATTCCAGAGAAAAAAGTCCCAGTCTATTCAGCCTCTCCTTACAACTCAAACCATCAAGTCCCAGTAACATCCTGGTAAGTTTTTTCTGCACTCTTTCTAGTTTAATAATATCCTTTCTATAATTGGGTGATCAGAATTGCACTCAGTATCCCAAGTGTGGCCTTACCAATATTTTGGACAACTCCAACAAGACGTCCCAACTCCTATATTCAATGTTCTGACCAATGAAACCAAACATGCCAAAAACTTTCTTCACCACTCTGTCCACCTGTGACTCCACTTTCAAGGAGCTATGAAAGTGTACCCCAGATCACTTTGTTCTATAATTCCTCCCAATGCCCTAACATTAACCTAAGTCCTGCCCTGGTTTGACCTATCAAAATTCATCACCTCACATTTATCTAAATTAAACTCCTTCTACCACCCATCAGCCCACTGGCCCAATTGATTAAGATCTCATTGCAATCCTAGATAACCTTCTTCTCTGTCCGCTATGCCATCAATCTTAGTGTCAGCTGCAAACTTGCTAACCATGCCTACTAAATTCTCATCTTAATCATTAATATAAATGACAAATAACAGTAGACCCAGCACTGATTTCTGAGGCATACCATTGTTCACAAACCTCCAGTTTGAAAAACAACATCTACAACCACCCTCTGTCTTCTATCATCAAGCCAATTTTGCATCCATTTGGCTACCTCACCCTGGATCCAGTGAGATTTAACATTTGTCAAAGGCTTTGCTAAAGTCCATGTAGACAACATCACCTGTACTGCTCTCATCTAACTTTTTGGTTACCCCTTCAAAAATCCATTAAAAATGATAACCTTTTCACATTCTATGATGTTTCTTTTCACAATTAGTTCAGCTTTTCTTTTTGTTATTTCATGAGATGTGAGCATGGCTGGCAAGGTGAGCATTTGTTGCTCATCCCTAATATTCTCAAATCGAGTGGCTTGCTCGGCCATTTGATTTGAGTTAGTGAAAAGTATTATTTCTTGCATGCTACACACACACAGATTCATAGAGCACATAGGGGAGAAGGAAAGGAAGGGGTGCAAAATATAATCAGTCAGAGCTATGGTGCAGACAAAGATCAACTTAACATAAGGTAGGTCAATTCCAAAGTCTGATGGCAGCAGGGAAGAAGCTGTTCTTGAATCAGTTGGTATGTGATCTCAGACTTTAGTATCTTTTTCCCAAAAAAAGAAGGTGGTAGAGAATATTCCTGGGGTGCATGGGGTCCCTGATTACGCAGACTGCTTTTCTGAGGCAGCGGGAAGTGTAGTTGGAGTCAATGGATGGGAGTCTGGTTTACGTTATTGGCTGGGCTATGTTTACAACCCTTTGTAGTTTCTTACAGAATTGATCAGAGCAGGAGCTGTGATATATCCAGGCAGGATGCTTTCTATGAAACATCTGTAAAAATTGGTGAGAGTTGACATGCCAAATTTCCCGAGAATAGTTAAGAGTCCGAGATTTTGGGTGTGGCCATGTCAGCCAGACCAGGTGAGGACAGCATATTTCCTTTCCTTGGTGAACCCGGATCTTTAGAATGGAGTTGAGGAGGAACTTCTTCACTCAAAGGGTGGTGAATCTCTGGAATTCTCTGCCCGTTGAAGTGGTGGAGGCTGCCTCGCTAAATATTTTTAAGACGCGGGTTGATGGGTTTTTGATAAGAGAGGGGATTAAGGGTTATGGGGAGAGGGCGGGAATGTGGAACTGAGCCACGACAGATCAGCCATGATCTTATTGAATGGCGGGGCAGGCTCGAGGGGCCAGATGGCCTACTCCTGCTCCTATTTCTTATGTTCTTATGTTCTTTTGTTTTGAATTATGAGAGTTTCATGGTTACCATTACTGAAATTAGCTTTATACACCAGCATGCTGGAATTTAAACTTATGCTCCCGGAGTGTTATCCTAGGCCTTTGGTTCAGTGATATTACCAATCCACCACCACCTGCCCTAATTCAGATAACTGAAAAAAACACCCAAATCTATTAAGGTGAGGACTGGTTATCTTAGATGCCTCTGAATAACACCAACAACATGGGTTAGATGGTTCTGAACAACACCAACAGCACAGGTTAGATTCCCATTCCTGCTGAGGTTCATTTGGGACCTATTTCTGAGAGAAGGCGGCAATGGTATATTACTACTGACATAAACTGTCAAGAAAATAGCTCAACATAAAACTTCAGCAGATGAGCCAACGACCTTCCTTCGGGCACAGAACATAAGAATGAATTAAACTATTAATGAAATCTTAAAGAGCCAGTTCTCTCAGGAATAAGTGTGGAATAGTTTAATAAGAAAGAGTACCCTTAAATCTATGAAAACATGGCTTGCTGTTGTGAAAATGAGCCTGTTCTAGATGAATCGTAGTTTGCATTTCAAAGAATAGGTTTACTTCCCTCTAAAGGATGCTGGCCTTCATAGCGAGGGGGATTGAATATAAAAGTAGGGAGGTCTTGCTGCAGCTGTATAGGGCATTGGTGAGGCCGCAGCTGGAGTGCTGTGTGCAGTTTTGGTCGCCGCACTTACGCAAGGATATTTTGGCCTTGGAGGGAGTGCAGAGGAGGTTTACTAGGCTGATGCCAGAGTTGAGGTGGTTGAGCTATGAGGAGAGGCTGAATAAACTAGGCTTGTACTCGTTAGAGTTTAGAAGAATGAGGGGAGATCTCATTGAGACGTATAAGATGATGAATGGGATGGATAGGATAGAGGTGGAGAGACTCTTCCCGCTCAGAAAGGACAGTAGGACTAGGGGGCACAGCCTCAAGATAAAGGGGGGGCGGTTTAGAATGGAGTTGAGGAGGAACTTCTTCACTCAAAGGGTGGTGAAACTCTGGAATTCTCTGCCCGTTGAAGTGGTGGAGGCTGCCTCGCTAAATATTTTTAAGACGCAGGTTGATGGGTTTTTGATAAGCGAGGGGATTAAGGGTTATGGGGAGAGGGCGGGAATGTGGAACTGAGCCACGACAGATCAGCCATGATCTTCTTGAATGGCGGGGCAGGCTCGAAGGGCTAGATGGCCTACTCCTGCTCCTATTTCTTATGTTCTTATGTTCTTAAATCAGAAACTGTACGAAAGATTTTTTTTCGATGTCAGCTCTTTGCTGTGTTATTAGAATTGTAACAGACAGGCTTACTGTAGGTAGTATAGTGTCATAAGTGCACATCCCATGTGGTTGAATGTTGATCTATGTAGCCTTGAGACAGTGAATCTTTTTCATCATGTAATTAGCTATGTGTAATCATATATACATATATATATATTTCACTGATTGCAATTTCAACTGGATTTTCATTCAATGTGTGCCACGTCTTCTTCAGAGGTAAAATCTACTTGTTGGCCGCTAGGGTTGCCATTTGATGCTTAAGAAGTAAGTCCCAACCTGGCAAGTGCAAATATTATCTTCTTTATGATATAATTATATTCCTTGGATATTGCCTAGCAGTACCTCAAAAATAACATATTTCCTCCAGACGTACTTCTTTGGAGCTCACAATAAGATGTGATTACCTCAGAAGAAAAATATAAAATTACATTTAGAATGTCTTTAAGGCATGATCTGTTCTGCCTATTTCACACTCTATCAGCTTATCACTTTTGAGACGTGATTTCTTCGGTATAAGTACCCAGGATTAAGCAGCACTTCATTGGAAATTAAAATAAAAATGAAAGCAGTTGAACAAAGAAGCAGGAATTTGCACTCAGGAATGTCACTAAAACCAAGGTTCATTCTGGCCAAAAAATATTACTGCTTCAACAACTGCAAATGCCACAGCAACTTCAGGTGAGGACAAATGTATGATATGTATGATGAAACATAGATATCCAAAGGCTGCTGTTGTTATAATTCTAACTCCAAGGTGTTTTATGAAGCCCACATACATCATAAGTTTTGCACTTTGAATTTTGCTAGAATAAGCATGACATGTTTTACCTCAAGAATGATTCAACTGACCCACAAGGGAGTTTTTATCAAACAAAGTTTATTTAAGAATGCAGTTAACATGCAGGGAAAGAAAATTAGCAATAACTATTATCAATTACAAACAAAAACAGAATAACCACGATATCTAAAATGTTCCAATCAAACAAAACTTCTCATAGACAAAACAACTCTTTCCAAACTAATCCTCACGTGATGCTAGGACTGAGTCCTTTGGATGAATGCTGCAGTTCTCTTGAGTCACATACACAGACAAACTTGGAGTCAGAAAAGCAGGGAGAGATTCTGGTCGAGCCACCAACAGCAGATTCTCTACTTCAGGAAGGCAACAAGCCTTGATTTCAGCTAACCAGCAGAATTTCCAAAACCAGGGAGAGAGACAAATACTTACTTTCAACTTGATGTCCCTTCTAAACCAACACTGCTACCAGCCAAAACAGAAAACGAAACCTTAAAATTACTAGGGTGGAAAAAAAATTGTCCAAAACACATGACCTTCCTCCTAATAATGATAAAAGATCCCAGAGTAAAAATAAACAAACCCCGTTTAAGTTGCAATTAAAGAACTCCTGCAGATAACTTGGCAACACTAAGAGTTGCCAAGAACATGATTTTTTTTTAAAAAGTCTTAAAGGTACAGTAATGTCACATTGTAGATAATGTGCTGCTTTGCTATTAGCTTTGTGATCATGGCATCTTGTTGCCTGCCTATCTAACTGACAGCTGGGAAGTTCCAGCACTTTCATAGCAGACAGACACTGAACTAACCAAGGCAAATTAGGCTTGTTCATTTCAGCTAAAGTACCTTTTTAATGGAGTGATAAATGTTTATTACTCTTGATTTGAATTCTTCAGCACAGAAAATTAACGTTTACAAGTGTTGAGTCTCATCCTTCAGGTCTTAATTGTTAAGAATTGCTTTATAAAAACTCACATTAAAACCTAATACTGGTTTTTTTTTCAGTCTATACTTTTTAATCCAAATCTTTCCATCCCTTTTAGCGCAGTGGGATGGGAGAATTACAGCCAACATTTTGAGGCTGATATGACTCTTCTTGGAAACTGACTTCAGAACTGAAAACAACTTTTCTTGTCAGCAAAATGGCACCAGAAAAGACTCCATAAGTATTAACTCTACTATTTCAAAAAGGGTCAAGAAAATAATTGGAAGCTATAGATCCCATAACATATATTGAATTGACAGTTCAAAAACAGCTGTAGTTTAATCTTTGGAATGATTTTAAGAGAATACATGAGGGGGCAATGAGGTAAACATCATTAGATATAGGACATGCCATTTAGACAACGTCAGACTACTTTTCTTCAGCTTTTGTTGATGATAATGGCCCAGAATTTATTGGAACACAAAGGTCCACGTTCTTAAATTTTTTCTTCACCCTTCAGCTTAGAACATTGTATCCTTTAAATTGCTGATATGCCAGCTGATAAATGAGCAACAAAGTCACTGGGGAATCAAAGATATCAGTGGATGACAGTCCAGCACCTTATCCAATGAGATTTAAGAACAGACTAGTGGCTGAAACTCTCCAGCCATTCCCACCAGCTGGATCTTCTGGTTCTGCCAACGACAACCGCACCTGACCCCCGTCCCCCACCCGGAAGTGAAGGGTACAGACAATGGGAAAGTCTGTTGACAGCATCTGGACCAGGAGATCTTGCCACTGGCCGATAGGAGGCCTCCTCTGCAAAACATGCCATGTGAAACAGTGAAGGAAATAAAGTCAAATTGGAAGTAGGATTGAAGAGAACAATATTGAGAGATGGACAAAAAAGGCACTGCAAGTATGACTAAGCTTTTAAAAAAGAAATCTTAATGGATATGTTATAATTTGCACAATCATGATTCCACAGTTTTGATTGATCCCCCCTCAGGAATGGAGAGGTTGAGCAACATTGCAAGGACATAAATCTTGTTATTGAAATTATTCCTACATCATTGAGTTACAAAACTAAATTTCTATGATTTTAACAACACAAATTCAATTTTTTTTTGAAACATTAGCAATGAGCTCTTACTTTTGAGAGTCTAGCGATAGAGAAGTGCAAATTATCCAGCAATTTGTGGCGCTTCACAGATCTAGGGGCAAACCCCTAAATGGCTGGGTTATTTCCGTATCAATGATGGCATGCACATTAATCTTGCTATTATTTTGGCAGCAGATTCTGGCCCATAATTGTCATAGGAGATGTGAGAAATACAATGGGGGTGAGACATTTGGATTTTTTATAAGGCATTCAGGAAACTTTCATAGAGTCATTCAGTATACATAGAATGCTGATTAGAAAGTTGCCTCGGGAAAGGAAACAAGGATCATTATGAATGGAAACTTTTTTAAATTGTTAATAGATTGTGATGTAATATCTCAGAGCTGGGATTTCGCTCCCACCTTTCTGAGAAATGAAACAGGACTTAGATAATGATGTTGAAAGCAAAATCTGAACATTTGAAAACACTTAAATTGGTGGCCATCTACATTTTGGAATAATGTAATTGGATTAGAACAATGTGTTCAATGTGTTAAAGATGTATATGTTTGCTGGATCAAAGGTATTTTGCTGTTCCAAAGATTGTCTAATTCTTTCCAATGCATTTTTATTCTCTTTCCTACCCCACTGTCATTTCATAAAATAATGTGATACGAAGTAAGAGACAGTAATTAAGCAAAGCTTGATCTGGAAAAAGAAAACTTTTCTAAGTGTTTCTGTTGATAAAATTTCGAGATAGCCTCATTATGAATTCTTGGCTGAACCCCGTGAATGACTGATGAGCAGCTCAGCAAGGAAATGTTTATGCAATTTACAAAGAGGGGCAATCGATTTATTTGATTGTCACTTCCATTACCTTGTTATGTTATTATTTGTTTTGTGTTTCTTCAATGCCTGTGTAATTATTTGCACAAGACAAACAGGTCTGAAGTGGATAACTGTTTCTGACTCTCTTACCATGTATGGCTGTGATTGACACATGTTTATAAGCGGAGCTGGGGGTTTTTTTTGTATTTTTTCAAAGCCTTTTCTTATGTTGTCAGTGTCAGGATCATTTGCTTGACAATGGTTCCTTGTTTCGTACATTGTGAATACTGAGAATGGGGATATGATAGGGGCATGGGAAGGAGGAGGCGGTGAGTGAGATCTTGAGGGCTTGACAGTCTTGATTAAAACTGGATCTCTGCCCCAGTAAATGGAGGTGGACATTCTGACCTGCTGGTTGGCCTCTCTACCTGCCTGCCTCCATCCATCCCTTAGTCCTGCCTTGCGTGACAAGGGAGATCCGAATCCATCCTGTCCTCAACTCCCAGAATGAAATATGGGATCTCGGGACTTCCTTATTGGAGATAGGTTTGCAGGTAACCTTCCCAGGACATGCTGCTGCATGAAAATCCAACCTTTTGAATGCATTGTGTTCTGTTTGTTCATGTAGTAGCTGGCCCCTTTAATGGGTGTACACCAAGGGGGTCATGTGTTCTGATTGCTCAATCGGGAAGGAGAGTGAGGATCTCTGTGCAGAGCATGGGCTTTTGCAGCCAGAACAGATGCCATAACTTCAAGTGTTAACATCATGGAAGTACTTTGTATATTCATCTGCTTGTAAATAAACCATTATGGTTCATTACCCTAACTGGTGGTCACCAATCCTTGCAATTACAGCAATTCAGGAGGACGGAATTCCAGCCTATGAGCAGTTCAGCAGATAGTATAATTTATCTTCCTCTTCGTGATCCATGAGTAGGTACACTTCAATAATTAAAGACCAGGCCCTCCCCACTAATTGTCTCCAGTTCCTCTGGATGACCCAACATACAATGGCAAAGCTGACACTCAGCTGAAAATCTTGCAGCTGGCTTTGGAGATATGTTCTTTCAATAAATGATTTGTGCATAGTAGCAGAAACAGAACCAGGTTCTGTGCCTTTAAAATAAAACAAGCATCAAATTATCCCCTCAGGATCTTAGCTGGTTACATTTTACAAACAATTTGTGATTATTACAGTTCTTTTGATTCAGAGATATGTAATTGTCTACATTTTCCATCTCTTATTCGGCATGATTACTTCCTTTGTTAGATCAATCTTTTTAAAGTTCTGCTTGTTTCGTTTTTTTTCCCCCAAACAAAGATTTAAAAACCTATTGACAAAGAGTATCTTCTAACAAAGGACACGATAGCTGTTCTTTTCAATAACGCAACCTTTAAAAACAGCAGAACCATCAGTAAGCTCCTTACACAAGAAGTTCCATTTTAAAAGGTGACGCAAAAGGTTGTCAAGAAAAACAAATCCATGCAAAGTGTTTAGAATTCAAAAATCAGTATTCAGATCAGACAATGAACTGAAGATGGAACTCTCAAAAAAAAAGAAAGCAAGTGAGATATATCTGCAAAATCAACAACTTATCAAGCAGTTGGTGAAAAAAATAATAATATTCAAGGAAGGAGCAGATGCACACATAGACTGGGAATTTCCAGGCCAAATCAATTTGGTTGCATTTCTCCTAAGTGATTTTTATTAACTTTAGTTTGTTAAACTCAGGTAAAAAAAACATTGTTTTCTGCAAAAGATGCAATCATGTTCTGTAAACTCTTGCGTTTGAAGCTTTTCATGGCCAACTGTAGGATTTCTGATTATTACCTGCTTCATTTATGATTATTGTTAACTGCAGCACTTGTTTATTCATTGTAGCTGCATAAAATAAGACTCCACCTCTTAATTAACGTAACTGCAGATTGTCGCATTGGCCTATTCATGGGGTTCACGCCCCCCTTGCATCTCCCAGTACCGGATCTCTGGCGGCATCTGCTCGGCACTGGAAATCGACAGGGAGGTGCAAAGACCATTTAAATGGTTAATTGAATAAGACTCCAATATGATTAGTGAGACCAGGACTGAAATCTCTGGGCCCGCGAGCACCTCCTACCCCACCACAGTATTTTACCCCAGCGGGGATTACAATAGCTCCCCATTTTCAGGGAGCTGGCAGTTCAACCCTGCTGGAGTGAAGGGGGGCAATCGGAGGCCCTCCCAAAGGGTCAGGTAGCGGGGGATGCCTCCTGGGCATTGACATCCTGGCAGTGCCAGCCTCCATCCCTTGGTAATACACAGGGGCAAAGTGCCAATGCCCAAGGAGCAACTTAGCACTGCCTGCCTGGCATTGAGCAGTGCCAAGGGAGCAGCGCTTAATAAGAAGTGGGACCTGATGGAGAATGAGATTCCCCAGGGGTGATCTGTGGGTGGTTGGGGGTCCTGCTGCCACTCTGCATAGGGATCGGTGAGAAAGCAGGAGGTCAGCGATCAGGGCGGGCTGGGGAAGGGGGTATGCATGGGGAGTGGTGGCGGTCAGCGCTGCAGGGTGTTACTGTCAGGGTGGGGTGGGGGGTAGTCAGTGGGGGGCAGGGGATGGCTGGCAATTGCGATGTGCCAGGATGGTGGGGATCTGGTCTGGGCCCGGGAATGGTCAGGGGGCCAGCGATCGGGCCGCAGGAGGGCAGACAGCCAAAGATGCAAGGGTTGCAGAGCTGGCCAACAATCAAGAGACCATCAGCGTGGGCCACTGACCACGTGCTGATCTCGGCACTGATAGACTGGCACACGTGCAGGGGTCCACTCAGCACATTGATTTCAGGCCATAGGCGCCGCCCCCTGATGTTCACACTGCTGGCCTCTGCAGTGCACAGGGTGTGGGAGATTCTTCTCTGAATTCCCGCTGAAAAAAAACAACGTGAATTACTCCAGTTTTCACACAAATACGGCGCTTAGAATTCTTTTTGGGAGAATTCCACCTGTTAACTCTGCTTGTCACTCCACAGGTGCTGCCAGACCTGCTGTGCTTATTCCAACACTTTCTGTTTTGATTTCAGATCTCCAGCATCGTTGTATGTTGCTTTTGTTGTAAAGGGATTTGAATATTTTCCTCTAGCTTTTAGTCTAAAGTAGCAATAGGTGGACATAGAGAACCTAAATGACAAAAATCAAAATAAATCAAAGTGACCTTCCACACATCCCTTTGTTTGTTTTCCTTTTCTTCCTCTAGATGAGAATTGTGACTCCATTGAAGCTGTTGAGAGTGAAACTGAATACTTAACTAAATTGTTCCTAAAAACCTAACAGCCCAAGATTGAAAAAAACAAGAAAATTGATGGAGACACTGTCTTGTTTTGGGCTCTTTAAATAAGCTTATCCAGCTTAACAACTTTGGATGGTCAATTTTGTAAGCAGACAATAGTAACACCACTTTACCAGCTGAAGTACAGAAAGTAGCGTGCATAATATCATATCATTTAAGCCTCATTTATCTTTCTCATCTATGGGTCATTGAAATTCAGTTTACAAAATTGTATGCAGCAAAAAATGGATGGAATTTCTCCATGGTGGATCTGGGTTCCATTTTCTGATTGGCTTTTTGCTTGACAATAGCACAGGAGGCATCACACATTTTGAGAGTCTCATTTGCATAATTCACCCACATTGGAAAATCAGAGTCGCGTCTGACACAGAAACCATGTTAACCCCAATGAATTTCGACAACTTACATTGAATGTAAGTGAATTTTCTCTTGGAATAGAATAAGTTGGACATCCAATCGTCCTGGCTTGTGTGGTCTTTACATGCAGCAAGAATGGAAATGTAGATTTCCTCTAAAATGAAATTTGTGCTCAGATCTTTTGTTGTTCTAAAAAAAATTGTGTAAGTGTGCAGCATCTCAACATGTCTCATTACACACAGAGGTAGACAGTGATGTCTGCAGTACATTTAACAGATAGATTAATGCGTATGACTAAAATTTTAATGAGTTAATAGCTTCATTAAATGGCAAATAGAAAATTTTCACCTGATATATCAACTAATTCACTAAGAATAGCACATAACGAGGTGTCTCTCACCAGGAATGATGAACTGCTATCTTAACTTTCTCTTGCAAGGTAAGTAGGCATTAAAATCACAGGGGCGCTTTGACCTTAATTACCACTTGATTTCCCAGTGGGTCATAATTAGTCTGAATTTGTTGCTGTGTAAATTGATAGCAATACAAATGCTAAAATACTTTTTCAAATTGTGTGTCAGATCTTGTTTAGAAGAATGACACCCTCAAGGAGAAATCCAACTAGTGTCCAAAACAAGCGCAGCGGGCAAAGTGTAGGCCAAGTGAAACATTGTGAGAGACAGAAGCCAAATTATATTTTTGCCTCAGTTGTTCATGACAGGCAAGCTGCCAGGAGAATACTTGCATTTACTCACTACTCATAGTGGTTGGGAGGGAAAGCAGGCATCAGCGATGACATGTGTAGACTGGCTACATCCCTTATGCAATGCTGTTCTCAGACAAACCTCTCAAGTCATTGTTATGTGGTGAAATTGTGGCACAGTGACGCTCTACAAAGGCACCAGTGTTTTCAGATACTGTTCTGGAGATCAGGAGGTGACCAGGAAAGGGAGCTGCTCTTTCCACCTAATGGGAGAAGAGTCAAATTGCCCAGCAGTATTGGTTAGAGGGAGCATAGCAGGTTCAAAGAATCATAGAATCCCTACAGTGCCAAAGGAAGCTATTCGGCCTATTGAATTTGCAGACTCTCCAACAGATGATGTTACTTGGGCGCATCCTCCTCCCTGCTCTATTCAAGTAACCCCATACATTTACCCTATGAATTCACCTAACCTACACATTTTGGAGCATTAAGGGACAATTTTGCATGGCCAATCAATTTCATCTGCACACCTTTGGACTGTGGGAGGAAACCGTAGCACCCAGAGGAAACCCGCGTAGACATGGGGAGAACATGCAAACTACACACAGACAGTCACCCAAGGCCGGAATTGTTCCCGAGTCCCTGGCACCGTGAGCCAGCTGTTGCTAACCACTGTGTTTATCACTGTGCCACCGTGCGACCTCCAAACAAGAAGAACTGTATCCTGGGCCTTACTGCAAAGCCAAAAGAATTGAATGACTTAACCAAAGCAACTAAAATAATACTCCTCACATCTCTCTCTCTCTCATTCTTTGTTTATCCCTGTATACCACCTGAAGCCCCACTGTCATAAAACAGTCTCTGAGCTCAATCACCCTCTTGCAATCACAACAGCACATTTTACTGAATGTTCTCATTCTGCCACTTACACACTCAGCACCTGCTCCTGCTCTCATAATTATTTCCTTACCTCTCATTCTTGTGACATCTTTCACATACCATCCATATTACTGGAAGAATGCTTGTGAGCAGATCTTTTAATGACTGATCTCTGATGGATAACTATAACCAGAGCTAGAGGCAAGAGAAACCAAAATAGTCTGGCTAATTAGTGGACTTAGAGGCCAATCACCTTTATAGTTTGACAGTTAGATGTCCTGCCCTTTCAGCACATTAACTTTAACTAAGAATTTGATTGATGGCCTTGATGCTATACAATATTGATCATTCAGACTGCTGGCTATAAGGATCTCATCAATACTTATTTGACTCCCAAAGAGGCGAGAGATAGCCTACAGGTCAGCAAAAGCAATCAGAATGGTATCAGCTCAAACATCAAAAGAACTCATAATTAAAAGTAAAATACCACTCATTTTTGATGACATCTATAGTTGTTGCATTTTGGTCTCAATTAGTAGTTGAAGAAAATGGAGCCTCTCTATCATAGTGAAGTTCAAGTGTGGAACATTGGCCCAAATCTTGTCCTGAAGTCAGGATCTCACCTGCTGGCTGGAGAGCCTGTGAGGCACCAGCAATACCTCTTTTTGGGAAGGCCCACTAATCCTTCTGACAATAGCAAGACTTCCTCAGCAACCAAGACTTGTGGGTCATGTACCCCACCTCGCAAGAGTTGCCAGTCAATCAGAAGCAGCCAACTTTGCGCTTTGCAACACTAGTGAAGAGGGTGTGGCGGCTGCTGGAAGGTCAGGCACTGACATCCCAGGATCATGGAGGACCTTGGCAACAGATAAGTTGGGGGCGGAGAGGAGTTCAGATGCAAAGGGCAGGAGGTTGAATATCTGATTCTTCTATCTGGTGTGCAGCCCTCAATGCCTTTGATAGAGGGAGACCACCACCCTCGCCCTCATCCCGAGGTGTTGAGCTGCCTGTACAGGCTCATCTGTCATGCATGCCACACAGCAACAGGCCTGCCTGCAGCTGGGTTCATTCAAGTGGCAGAGGGATGAGGCCCTTAAGTGGTCATTAATGCTTTCCATTCAAAAGAGCAGAAGATTCCACCCATTATTTCAGAAATTATCAAAGTACTAACATGTTCAAAGCTGAAACACATGCTGTAATGATATATTAGTGTGCATATTTAAAAATGTTCCTTTAACACCAGAAAGTGGTGCATCAATGTTGTAATTATACAATCAGTTAGAACCAGATGATCTGCAGGATGGAATGTATAAATTAGCTGAATGCTATTGTATCAAAGTTTGCTTTCCACCAACTAAATGTAGTTTATTTTCTTTATTAGTTTGTGCTGGATTGTCATAAAATGGTCACAAGAAATATACTTATCCATTCTTACTCATTTGAAATAGTGTAGGAGACTGAGGTACAACAGGAACAAAACAAATTAACAAATTAGGCTTTGATTTCTGCTGCTACTTATTTCAGTGCTTATTGTTCATTCTGTTTAGTGCACAAGAAATGGGGTTAACTGGATCAAAGAGATTAACCGCAAAGCTCAAATAAGCACAACAGGGTTTTACTGCATTCACCGTGACCAAATTCTGGCAAGATTTGTGGAACATGCATTGGGAATTCTTGAATTCTAATTTATTTAAGGAGAGGAAACAGAAGAAGAACAACTGACACAAGAAGATTTACTACCTTCAATAATAAGATCAAGTTGAACGTATAGCAAAATTTCCCATACTTACATTTACTTTTGCGCTAAAACTAACAATAGAGAATCATGTCATCCTCCTTCAGTTAAAGAAATCAAATTTTTCGATATCTCTGTATCCAGGGATTGGCCAGTTAAGCTGTTAATTATAGCTTAAAGAACAATGACTTTACTCAAAAATGAAAAATCGGTTCTGTCCTGGAGGAGTATGAGGCTGTATGGGAGGACCACTTAGCTGGGCTGTGAGGCTCCTTCCTGGGATGCACATTGACTTCTTGGTGCTTCTTCAGTGGACAAGATGCAGGAGACCTTATTGCCCAGGAAGCAACTGAAAGCTGATCATTTCATTCAGCACTGTTGAAGGGTTAAGCAGAACTCAATTGTTTCAACATTGACACAGTATAAGTTAGGAATGCAGTTTTGGAGTGGCTACCTAGTCTCCTCCCTACAGCAAGATGTAACACCTTCCCCAATACCTTCCTCTCCTCACTGTCCAAGGCCCAAAATAATCCTTCTAAATGAAATAGAGCTTTATTTGTATTCCTTTTAATTTAGTCTGCTGCATTCATCACTCGTATTACAGACCCTCTCCTTATAGATGTTGCCAGACCTGCTGAGATTTTCCAGCATTTTCTCTTACGGCACCCTCCACATTGGAGAGAACTAAATGCAAATTAGGCAACTACTTTGTGGAACATCTCTGCTCAGTCCACAAGCATGGCTCTGAACTTGCAGTTGCTTGCCATTTTAATTCACCACCTTGCTCTCTCACTCTCACATTACTGTCCTTGGCCTACTGCAATGTTCCAGGGAGCTTCAAGGTACAGCATCTTATCTCTCAATTAAGCAGCTTGCTGCCTTCTGAACTCAACACTGAATTTAACAATTTCAGACGATGGACTCTGCCCTCCTGCCCTCCAACGCCAAACTATTGATTTTGTTTTTTTGCCATATCCCAGTCTTAATCTTTTTTGTCACATTTTGGCTTTTAGACAGAGCTATTCATTATTCTGCAATTCACCATCACTTTGGATAAAACTTTCTTTCATTACTGCAATCACTATGACTCCCCCTGTCTTTTGTTCCTTCACACCTTTGTCCTTTAATCTCTCTCGCCCTCTATCCTATCCTTGCAATTCTCCCAATGGCGGATTAATGGTGGATCATTTTCCTGTTGGCATGAAAGTCATTTGTATTCATTTGCATTAATACTCATTAAATTAGCTGCTCATTGGAATCTTCCCATGCCATCTCAGCCTCAAACCCATTTCATAAAGAGTGGCGTGCATAATGTGGATCTCAGTTCACTCAGGACTTTGAGGTGAATGCAACATATGTAGTCTATGCTATGTTCCTGTTGTGCTAAATACCTCTCTGCTGGGGCAGACCAATTTATATGCTCCTGCTCCATGCTCAACTCACCTTTATGGAGAACACTGCGAGATTCATGGACCCTCCACTTAGGCGAGCTCTGACCACGCTGAGCCCAGCGTTGCAGACTGCGGACGTCTTCTGCTCCGACTGCCACCGTTGTCTCTATAAACAGCACAGTGCTGTGGCACTTGTGTACCCTCCAGTTTGACAGATTGTGAGGTACAAGTTGAGGGTGGGGCTGACGAGCACAAAGGAATGCAATGAAGAAGGAGGGCTGTGCAAGGGGAGGAGGGAAGGGTAAATGCAAAGGGGGCAATGGAGAAGGGGTGCTGGCTGTGCAAGGGCAGGGCTGGCATGATGGAAGGCAGAGGGACAAGGGAGTTGAAGGAGGATGATGAACCATGGAAGGCAGGGGGAAAACTGAGGGGAGTTAAGCTGAAGCCCAACAAGAGCATGTGGAATTATGACAAACAAAACGGTCAAATGGCTATCATATTTTTAATTATAAGGGGATGCATGCAGAATTTGGAATGGAGGTGTGTCATTGGTGTGGCATTTTAGGGATGGTTCATACTTGAAAGTTATGGGAGATGTGGTTTGGGAGAGGCACTTTTGTCCTTAGCCTTCTATGGAAAGGGGAAATATGGGAAGGTAGCCATTTTAGTTCAGGGGCTTGCAGACAGGTGTCACAGCGTACAAACTGCGAAATGGAAAGGAGTCACAGATAACAGGCAGTCCAGGGCTACGTGGGCCTCACTGTTTGAAGTCAGAGAAAGAAGACAGTGCAGAAAAGCAGCAGCCTTGCAGCAAGGACAGTCATTGGAAGCATGGTGTACCCCAGCTGCAGGGAGGGGGTAGGGGGAATGTACTCCATAGGGAAAATACACGACTTTATTAGTGGGAGAGGCTGGATAATAACAAGGGGTCCTTCTATCTGCACATTGTGAGGTTCCAGGTAAATCGGAGGCACTCGGACAGCGAGGAAGGGAGAGGCAAACTTGGTCCGGAAGTAGCAGCGCCGTCTTGAGGTCCCAAAACAATGGCATTGTGCAAAAATGAAAATAAGGTCAGTCCTGTCTTAGAGGGGTATGAGGCTGTGTGGGAGGACCACTTAGCTGGGCTATGGGAATCCTTCTTGGGATGCACATTGACTTTTTGGTGCCTTTACAGTGGACAGGATTGAGGTCAATTACAATTGCCTGATTGCTCAGGGAGCAACTGAAATCCAATAATTTCATTCAGTGCTCTTAAAGGGAAAGACAGAATTCAAGAGCCTCACATAAAAGTTTCAACATTGACACAAATAGAAATGCAGCCTTGGAAAGTGAAGGCAATACAGGTGCATCATATCTGCTAGCCCATCAGTGAAGGGCAGTCATTGGCCAAAAATTAGCACCATTCATAACATAAGAACATAAGAACATAAGAAATAGGAGCAGGAGTAGGCCATCTAGCCCTTCGAGCCTGCCCCGCCATTCAATAAGATCGTGGCTGATCTGTTGTGGCTCAGTTCCACTTTCCCGCCCTCTCCCCATAACCCTTAATCCCCTCTCTTATCAAGAACCCATCACTGGCCAAATGGATTTCATTCATTGGCCATGAGCAACTGAAGAGCCTCAAGATAAAGGGGAGGCGGTTTGGAACGGAGTTGAGGAGGAACTTCTTCACTCAAAGGGTGGTGAATCTCTGGAATTCTCTGCCCGTTGAAGTGGTGGAGGCTGCCTCGCTAAATATTTTTAAGAAGCGGGTTGATGGGTTCTTGATAAGAGAGGGGATTAAGGGTTATGGGGAGAGGGCGGGAAAGTGGAACTGAGCCACAACAGATCAGCCATGATCTTATTGAATGGCGGGGCAGGCTCGAAGGGCTAGATGGCCTACTCCTGCTCCTATTTCTTATGTTCTTATGTTCTTATGTTAAGAGTTATTGATATGCCACTCCAAAGAATGGAGTGCAGAGCTACTTTGGTTCAATCTTACACCTACTTTGGTTTTCTTACACGTTTTTACTCCCCCAGAGACCCCCAGCTGCCACATCTCTAAAATGGAATCTTGTTCACCTTAATGATTATGCCAACATCTCAGCTGTATGACTGCCTTTCACTCAATGCAATCAAGGTTCCCAAAGCCATGTCACCCACCTCTCCCATAGATCTCTCAATCACACTTTCCATTTCTGCACCCTTTAACTATTGTCTTTGATGTTTACTTTCAGAGAGGAGGCAAAAGCATTTGATCAAATATGGCATTAAGGAGCCCTAGCAAAACTGGAGTCAATGGGAATAAAGGGGAAAACTCTCCACTTGTTGGAGTCATACTTGTGACACGAAAGTGCCTAGTAACAAGCAATACCAAAAATATAACAAAACTAACAGGTGGAAGCCACCAGCATTTCAAAAAGTATTTCACAGGATGTGATTCTCCCAGTAACGAGATTAACAGGTATTAGACAGACCAGAAGGATATATCATCCAGCTAATAGGAAACACTTTAATTAGATGGTTGAACCTTCAAAGGGAGCCATACATATTTAATTTTTTTAGAACCACAGGAGCTGAGGAAAGAGACAGCAAATGCACAGAGAGAAACATCAATGGGAAAAATAGTAAAATTGCCAATTTTTCATTGAAGCTGAGAGGCAGATCCCACCGAGCAGCCTGTAAGTGAGTTCCAGGTAGCAGACCAGAAGCAAGAGTGCAGAAACCTTCACGGAGGCAGCGAAAACTATATCTTTACTGAGCCAAGAAGAAACATTCCCCAGAATAACTCTTCAATCTTGTACGGTGTAGTAACTATAAGCTGGTATTTTCTTATAGACCTATTGAATTGGATGTTGCTTCAAAAGAAGAAAGTTTTGAAAGAGTTCAGATCTTGTAAATATACTTTGGATCAGAAAGGGTAATTTCTACATAAACTGTGTGGGTGTATTTAGTAGTTGCTACATATTACTGTCTGTAATCATTATTCTTCATATATACGCTGTTCATATATAAGCGTCTTTTCTTTATTGTAATGAATAGTCTTTAGTAAGTGTTAGACTACAGCTGGGCTGGCTTCTTTCTCACTGGGTCTTGCATGTGACTCCTCACACCATTACTTTAAATAAAATTATACCCCACACAAATTGGCGTTCCAGATTGAGGCACTCTCACAAATAACATTGGCCAGCTTCATGACAGAAAATTGGGAGCTCAAGTCCAGAATACTAAAAAGTTTAAATTCCTTGGATGTGGGGAATTTTTGACTTTGAACCTAATGAGAGTGAGGACCATGTGCAACCAAGTGAGGACATACTATTTAAAACAGGAAAGTTGTGAAATGGTTCTTGAGGTAGCTTGATCTTTTCTGAAAGTAGACAAGGGGGTTGGGGTTCTCTGTGTTCATGCCAGAGGAATTCTCTGGTCGCACAGTAATGGAGATTTAACTGAGCACCAAACTCTCTGTCCTCGCTGGCAGCAGCAGCAGCGCATGAACAACCAGAAAATTCCTGCCAATATAACTATAGCAAGCTTAAAAAGTGTACCAAAAAACAGACTGATAGAATTGACAAATAAATTGAAAGTAGCTTTTCTACAGGTGATTAGAAAGTTGAGATAATTGAGAACCTTGTGATACATTTAAATATACAAGAAGGTTTAGCCAGAACCAATATTTTGAGAGGTTTGGAAATTGAACTAGTTAAGCCTCAAGTAGAAAGAGACATAACAACTACATTTTTAGAGAGGCAGGAAAGAGAGAAGAAAAGAGAAGAGAGGGAAAGAAAAGAAAGAACCAAAAAGAATTAGAAATGCAGAAGTTAGCAATGGAAGAAACAGAGAAAGTGAGTGAGCATCAAATTAAAACGTGACAAATGGCAAAAGGTACAGAGCTGAATGAGGAAGAAAGTTGTTATAGACAGGAAATGTTCAGGTATGTACAAGCTCTTCCAAAATTCAACGAAAAGGAAGCTGAGGCATTCTTTTGTGCTTTGGAGAAAATAGCTAGACAGATGAGATGGTCGCAAGATATCTGACCCAACTCAATTTGTAGGTAGGACTCGTAAGTAAATGCATCTCTGTCTTAGGAAAGGCCTGGAGGCAATGAGGCAATGAAGAAAGCTATATAGAGTGCTAATGAGTTGGCAACAGAAGCTTATTGGCAATAGTTTGGAGCTGTGAGGAAACAGTCGAGACAAGCGTACATTGAATTCAAAAGAATCTAACAAAGTCATTTCGATAAATGGGTGAGAGCACTGAAAATAGTTGAAAGCTATGAAACACTTAGAGATTAATTCAGCTGGAGGAATTTAGAGACTCATTGCCTACTATGATTGAGCACGTGTTGAGGAATAGAAGGTTAGAACAGCCAGAACATTGCAGATGATTACGAGTTGGTTCATAGGCCAAAGTCTTACTTCAAACCCACCATTAAATCAGAGAAAGCTAGAAAATGGGAAAATGCCAGAGGTGACATGTCAGTGACAGAGGTAGTGGAAGGAAGCTCCAAGGAGGCTGCCCTCAAAATAAACCTGAGTCTGCTAGAGGGGTGAGAGATATGAAAAAAGTCAGATGTTTTCATTGTAATAAACTGGCCCACACCTGAGCAGTATGTTGGGGATTAAATGCCCATCCAGATGGGGTTATCAATTGAATGCAAGATCAAGGGAACTTAAAAACTGCAGAACCAGAACTTGGTGCATGAAGAGAAACAGCAGACAAAAGGGACAACAATGTATGCACCACGTGCACAGGGGCAGAATGGCCAAAGTATTCAAAGATTATGCATGCAATGGTAAAATATTTCCATGTGGGCAGAATGAAATAGGAAAAGATATTAAAATATTATAGCTTACCAGTGCAAGTCAATCCCTAATGCTGTGAGATTGAGATATTCCCCAGAATAACACCTCAATTGTGCACAGTGTAGTAATTATAAGCTTGTATTTACTTATAAATATATTGGAATGGATGTTGTTTGGGAAGAAGGAAGTTCTGAAAGAGTTCAGATCTCGTAAATGTACTTTGGATCAGAAAGGATAATTTCTACATAAGCTGTGTAGGTGTGTTTAATAGCTCCTATATATTACTGCCTTCGATCATTATAGTCCTGTTCATCTATATGTATCTTTTCTTTATTGTAATAAATAATCTTTAATAAATGTTACTAGTGGCTTGGATACTTTCTCACTGCAAGTGACCCCTCACACTAATCCCATAAACAAAATTATACACCATCATGAACTGGTGATCCAGGTTCAGACATCCTCGCAGGTAACAGCAGCCGGATTCGTGATACCTGGCATAAAGGAAGATGGTTGTGGTGGTTACAGCTCAATCATCTCTGCTCCAGGACATAACTGCAGGAGCTGCTCAGGGTACTGCACTCAGCCCAACCATCTTCAGCTACTTCATCAATGATGGGCAGCACAGTGGTTAGTACTGCTGCCTCACAGCGCCAGGGACCTGGCTTCGATTCCCAGCTTGGGTCACTGCCTGTAGGGAGTTTGCATGTTCTCCCTGTGCCTGTGTGGGTTTCCTGCGGGTGCTCCAGTTTCCTCCCACAGTATGAAAGGCGTGCTGGTGAGATGCATTGACCCAAAAAGGCACCGGAGTGTGGTGACTAGGGGAGCTTCACAGTAACTTCATTGCAGTGTTAACATAAGCCTTACTTGTGACTAATAAATAAAATAAACCTTCCTTCCACCATAAGGTCAGAAGTGGGACGTTCACTGGTGACTGTACAAAGTTCAGCATCATTGACAACTCCTCAGATACAAAAACAGTCCATGTCCAAATGCAGCTAGACCTGAACAATACTGGGATGACAAATGGCAAGTAACATTTGTGCCACACAAAGGTGGGCAATGACCATCTCCAACAAGAATGTCCATTGTCCCTGGACATTCAGTGACATTAGTATTACTGATTCCCCAACTAACAACTTCCTGGGGATTACCATTGACTAGAAACTGAAATGTACTAATCATAGAAATACTGTGGTCAGAATCTTATCGTTCACACTGATGGAATTTTCCCATCCTGCTACAGTGAATGGAGATTTGGCTGGTTACCAAATCTCCGGAAGTTGGCATGAACAGTAGATAAGATCGTGCCCCAGAGCACGTCAAATTCTAGGAATCCTGTGGCAAATAACTCACCTCTTGAGTCCCCAAAGCCTGTCCACCATCTACAAGGCACAAATGTAATGGAATATTCTCCACTTGCTTGGCTAAGTGCAGCTCCAACAGAACTCATGAAGCTCAACCCCATTCAGCAAAAAGCAGCCGCTTGATTGCTGCCTCTTCCACAAACATTCAATCCCTTCAACACTCATGAACAATTGGAATGATGAGCACCATTTACAAGATGCACTGCAGAAACTCAGTAAGGTTCCTTTGGCAGCACCTTCCAAACCCCTGCCCACTAGGATCTAGAAGAACAAGAACAGCAGGTACCTGAGAACACCACCTCCACTGGAAGTTCCCCTCCAAGTCACTCACCACCCTGACATGGAAATTAGTGCTGATCCTTCACTGACATGGGGTCAGAATCCTGGAGCTCTCTCCCTAATAGCACAGAAGGTACACCCACACCTCAGTGACTGTAGCACTTCAAGAAGGCAGCTCACCATTATCTTCTGAAAGGGAACCAGAGATAACATCTCATAAATGAATTTAAAAAAAAATAATGATAGAGGTGAAGGAGGAAGGTTGTTTGGTGTGCAGGAGGCAATTCCTGATGGCTATGACTAAGGGAAGTGTGAACATAAGCATGAACAGGAAGGTGAGGAGGAGAGAACCAGACAGTAGAGGTGACAAGCCAAGCTGAGGGTTTATTGTCAAAGAATCTCCTACTTACAAATGAGTGAGAGGCAGTACTAGGCACACGTGGATTGTCCAGAGATCTTGAGCACCACATGTGCCACATTCTTAATGAAGATCTTCTCCCTGGCTTCCCCTTGCCAGTCACTTTGCAGGTGATTGCAGTTCTCAATGTTTTTGATTCTGGATCTTTCCAGTGATCAACCTGGGACCTTTATGGCATCTCTCAATCTGCAACACATCACTGCATAAATGGAGGTGACCAATGCCTTTAATAGGAAGGCAGGAAGGTTTTCTCTGGATAAGGATAGCCAAGGCTCAAATATTCACCGGCTTTGCAGCCAACTCAGTATTCCCAAGAGTGCCGGGTGCAATAGGCTGCATCCACGTGGCTATACGGGGACCTGCCAGCAGCCTCTCAGATTTATAAACCACAAGGATCACCATCCCATCAACATGCAAATTGTGTGTCACCATTGCAAGCACATCCTGCACGTGTCTGTGTTGTACACTGGGTGTTGCCATGATTCCTATATGCTCAGTAAACTCCTGGGTGCCTGGGATTTTCAAGAGGCCAGAATGTCTGCAGGGCTGATGGTTGGGAGGTGAGGGGTTTAAAGAGATACTTGCTTAAACACTGGCCTGGACTACTCAGATGGCTCTCTGCAATACACTCTGGAGGGGGTTTCCTGCATGGTCATCGTGTGCCCTTCACAACCTGACAAATCAAAGTGGTGAGCCCTTTCCAGAGGGTGAACTGGGGGAGGATGAGAGCTCACTGGAAGTTGAAGATGAGGTTTAAGAAGCTCAGGGGGCTGATGAGGGACAGTGTGAGCATGGAGGAAGGGAGATATGGGAGACATTTCTGTGATACTTTAACTGATGACAGGTTCCAGGAGGAGTAAAGCTAAGCAAAGTCATCTGGTTGAATCTCCCCTAGTCCTCCAAGCCATTCTACTTGCACATTTTGAATTCACAACTCACTAAGATTTGATCTTAACTTTAGTCAGGATGTGCTCACTCTATCAACTCCAAGTCCACTGAAGAATGACAGCGATGTGAGATGACGATTGATGCTTTCAAAGCCAATTTATATTGCAAACACTGTTGTGAATGAGATGGAGACCAGCCAAGGGATCTCATCCCAAAGTTCATGTCTTGGGTTCGGACATAAACAATGAAGAGACCCAGATGCCACTGGATTATCATCGCTGATGCAATGCCATCAATCATTGCTTTCCATGAGGAATAAGGGCTCAAAACTTCCCTTCAAACATCCCTCAAGGAATTACGTAAATCTCCCTGACAATACACAGGGGTCCAGACACTGAGGTTGACATTACATGAAGGTCAATCTTAAAATGGAACATCCTAGGTGAGGTGTGGCGATAGCTGAATCTCCACTAAGAGGATTCTAAAATCAAAATGCCTTCAGTTCACCAGAACATTCAAATACCCATCAATGAATGTCAACAAGTACAAATTATTTACAGTGATAGCACACCAGTGAGCCAGAAGTGACATCAAAATGTTTAACTTCCCTAATCCTACAACTAAGCCTTGGTGGTGAGGCCCATGGACCGATATGACCTGATGCCTGTGAAGACCTTGGTGAATGTCCTCTGGAGGCATGAGGCCTGATGGGCACCGGCCTGAAAAGAGTCTCCTGCTTAAGGGCAAAAGCACCCTTCGCAGCCTGTGTTGCTAGAGTGGGTGTGTCACGGTGGGGACAATGAATCACTATATACAATCGGAGCATCCTGAATGGAGGTCCTCCAGGGTATCCAGCATCTTTTGAGTGCCGCGCCCTGATGTCTGCAGGAAATGGGGTACCATTGGCTACCATGCTCTCAGGTGGCAACAGCCTCCTTCTGATTATATATACTGACAATTTAAATGTTGTCTCCTGTAAAAACCAGAATTAATTTAACAGCTAACTCGATCATAATATAAATGACCTGAAATCCTTGCTAAGTTATAGGGCAGGATCTTCAGCCTGCACTTTCCATTTGAGAGATTGCCATAGTGGGTGAGAATCTGATTTCCATACACTGCAATAAATGCTAGTATAATTTAAGACCCCTCTTACCAGAATTTCACTCTTTGCAAGATTTTCATATCTCGCCAACGTGATGCCACATTGGTCAGGTTCACAACAGTTCATCCAGATGCCAACCTGTTGTGGGGATCCCCCCCACTGGTGGTGCAAAGATCACTATTGTCCCTGGGGGAGATCCCCTAGCAGAGAGAGACGTAGCCAACAGAACAAACACTTGCCTCCTGGCACTGCCCTGGCACAGATTGGCACTGCCAACTGGGTAGTGCCAATCTGACAGTGCCAACCTGTGCCAGGGTCGGGCCCCAGGTGGACCTTCACAGGTAGAGACTTATCTATTTGTGATAGTGGGGATCGGATACTGAGTGACTGGGGTGGATGGGGGCCAAAGTTGATCGGGTGGGGGTGTGGGCGGCAGGAAGAAGAGGTTTACTGGGACTGACTGGTGGGGGGGGGGGGGGGAGGTGGTGGTTGCGGATGTCAGCGATAATTGGGGGTTACAGGAATTGGGATGATGGGGATGATGGGGAGGGCACTGTGGTTGAGCGGGGGAGGGGGGGATTTTTTTAAAAGGGGCTCCAATCTCAGTGGAGCCAATTCCTGGCTCTACGAGGCAGCACTAAGCCGGAGTGATGGCGGAAACTATATCCAATCTTTTGTTTTGGCATTAAAGGAACAAGAGCTGGAGAACAATCTGGCCAGTAGAACTGGAGAGATCCTCACCAGAACTGACACTCTGCCAGATTCTCGTAAAATCCCGTCCTTTGATTCCGTTAAAAACACTGAAGGTGATCATTCTCCCCTGCAGCCATTCAGTTTGGGTTTCACTTAACGGGAGTGAGGGGAAGAGCTCTTGATTTGGCGTCTTATGACATCCGACTAATTATTACACCGTCCAAGACTTGTGCAATTTTCCGTGCATCTACTGAGATTTTGGATTACAAATCCCAAGGGGAGGTGAGAAATATCATTTTGCGATTGTATTTAAGCAACGACAAATCATTTGTCAGAACAAATCCCTTTCTTAGTGACGGGACAGAGTGCACATTACATCTGAAGCGGCAGGAGGATATAATTGCTCCTTCATTCGCTTGCCAACAAACACAGCTTACATTACGTTTGGCTTCAGTGGTCAAATACAGTCATTGCAGATTTCCAATTATTCACTGATCAGGTATGGAATATTTTGTGTGCCAATCAGTGCTGAAATTGAATCACTTATCTCTATCCCTCATTCATTCGCTGAGTAATACGTGCTAACATAGCTAATGTTTTAGTTTAGCTCACTCTCAATCGATCATTTCATATGTCTGCTTTGAAGAACGTTGGAAGTCAAATGGGACGTGACAATTCGAGTTCAACATTGATGTTAAATGCAGTGTTAGCAGAAACCAATCTTTTTAATGTAATGTCTGCTAATGTTTCTTTGCCTTAATTCATCTGTAACTTATGGCAGTGCACAATAATTCCCAATTGACAGAACACATTTGCAAGTTAAAATCTTGATCTTTTGGATTGTTTTTTCAAATCAAAATAAAACACGCATGCAAACCTTCTGGTTCAGTCAGGAGGGAGGTAACCTTTCTAAGAGGTAGATTTATATACGCCCCAGGGATACTGCTTGGAAAATGAAGATCAAAATACAATAAACTGCCTGCGTTTCATGCATTCAGCAATCCTTCCCTATTTCTGATGTTCCAGTTGATGGCCTATCTATATCACACATGGTGCACGCACAGCTGGGGACTTGCAGTGCTACATTCCTGGTAAATCTACTGATATTTTATTAGCATTAAACACTTTTCTTCAGCTGATTATTGTCTTGAAATGGAAGGATTTGTCTCCTGGGTGAAAGAGTGAGATACAGACCTGTGATCTTCAGGCCTCCAAAACAAAATAGGAGGATTCATTCCTAAACTAGCACAGCGCAATACAATTCCTTTTCTTTTAAGTTCCTTCATGGTACACTGGCATTGCTCGCGAAGAAACAAATGTCAGCTTTCACTGAAACTCTCTGTTCAATACTTTCATGCAAACATTCAACATGTTTGTCACTTTGTCCATTAAAAAGAGGAGTTTCTGTCTGTGGAAATACAGAAGTATTGATGTGTTAGTTATTTGGACATTCATTTCAAAGGGAACAGAACCATAAATAATGCACCATCATTTTCAATCCACTACCCCCTTGTTGATGCTGAGAAAAGAGTCAAAACTCAGCTTCACAAATCATAGAATCCCTGAAGTGCTGAGGGAGGCCATTTAGCCCATCAAGACTGCACCAACAACAATTCCACCCAAGCCCTATCCCTGTAACCCCATGTATTTATCCTGCTAATCTCCCTGACACTAAGGAAAATTAGCACGACCAATCAACCTAACGTGCATCTTTGGACTGTGGGAGCACCCAGAGGAAACCGATGCAGGCATGGGGAGAATGTGCAAACTCTAAACAGACAGTGACCTGAGCCTAGAATTGAACCCAGGTCCCTGGTGCTGTGCTAATCCCTGTGCCACTGTAATGGTAAAGCCATTCTCCAGTGGAAAAATGAACATTAGAAATTGGCACTGGAGTGGACCATACAGCCCATTTAGCATGTTTTGTCTTTCATTATAATCACAAATAGAATGGAATAGAGTATAATAGAATCACTACAGTGCAGTAGAAGCCATTTGGCCCATTGAGTCTGTACAGCTTCTGACGGGCTATCTTACAAAGGCCCTTTACTCTGTCTTATCCCCGTAACCCCCATACATTTGACATGGCAAATCTATCCAGCCCACATCTCTTGGGATACTGAGGGGCAATTTAGCATGGCCAATCCACCTAATCTGCACATATTTGGAGCATGGGAGGAAACCGGAGCACCCAGAGGAAACCCAGGCAGAATCGGTGAGAACATGCAAACTCCACTCAGACAGTTACCTGAGGTTAGAATTGAACCAGCATCCCTGACACTGTGAGGCAGCAGTGCTAACCACTGTGCCACTGTGCCATTCCTATCTCTGGTCTCAAACTCCATTTTTCCATCCATTCACTTTATCCTTTGATATCCTGACAGACCAAAAAACTGTCTGTCGCAGCCTTAAGGAAACTCCTGACCCTCTGACATAGAAAGTTCAAAAGATTCACAACCCTTTGAATGATAACATTTCTCCCTATTTAAATTCTAAATAATGGATTCCTTGTCCTGAGACTGACCCCATGTTTCAGGTTCCCCAGCCAGCAAATCAAACTTCTGGATGACTAACTTGTCAAACTCCTTCAGAGTTTTCTGTGTTTTTATGAGATCACTCCTCACTCTTCCAAACTCTGAGTAAATTAGAGGCCTAATTTACTCAGCCTCTCATCATTGGACAATCCTCTCTAGAAACCAATGCAGTGACCCTTGATTTTATTGCCTCCAATGCAAATATATCCTTCTTTAAATATGGAGACAAAAATTGCTCAGTGCTCCAGTTATGCCTCGTTAAAGTCCTGCACAAATTGTAGCAAGAACTCCTCAGTCTTATGCTCCAATCCCTGTAAGTAAAGGTCAATATGCCATCTGCCATTCGAATTGTTTGTTGCATTTTCATGCTAGCTTTCTGTATTGTTTGTATCAGTACACCTAAGGCCCTCTGAGCCTCAACATTTGAAAGTTGCACATCTTTCAAAAGGTACCATTAAAGATTCTAAGGATGTGATCTTATGACCTTGTCCTGCCCGTTGTTTGGTGAGACAAGGTTTAAGATAAGGTGCGAGATGAAAAATGACAAACTCACCTGGTTTCTCACCACCCCCGATCTTACTGTTGCTGTTTTACTGACAAAATCAGTGCCCAGAAAGGGCGCAAAGCCAATTTAAGTATTGATGGCATTATTTAAATGCCATTAGCAAATTATGGATGCTATCGCCCAAGCTCACTTATCTTAACCACCTCGCCAATTGAGCTTCTCGCTGGCGAGAATCGTAGCTGGTTTCCACCAGCGGAAGATGAAATGTGATGGACTTGTTGGGCGGGTCGGGGTGTGTGGAATTGAGGGTCATTGAAGCTCCTGGTTGGTCAGAAGCAGAGTCAGGCAGTGCCCATGGGCAATGCCAGCCTGACAGTGCCAACTTGACACCCTGGCACAGCCCACTGGCTTCTTGGCAATGCCCATCAGGCACCCAGGCACCATCCAAACACCATAACTATTGCCAGGGACAGTGCCAATGGTGTAGGACCTGAGTGGGGCCAGAGCTTGTAGGGGTATGGGGAGGAGGGAAACCTGCAAGCGGCGATCACGGGGGTAGGGGAGAACTCTGCAGGGGGTGATTGTGGGGAAGAGTAAGCACTCCAGGGGGCGATCATGGGGGAAGGAGGGTATAACCATCAGTTACCATTGCAGGGGGGTGATTTGGAGGGAGGGAGGGAATGCTGCAGGGGGTTGATAGGTGTTTGTGGGGTGGAGGGGTGCGGGGGGGAGAGTGGGAACTGATGATCAGAAAGGAGAGGAAAGGGAGGGAGGAATACCTTCCATAACATTGTGAATCACAGCTCACTGAGAAAACTGACACAATTCTCTTCCATTTTCTCGCTTGTTCGGCACTTAGAATTTTTTTTGTAAGATTGCACCCTAACTTAGCTCAAAAATAACAAGCCCTTCTCTGTCACTCATTTCAGTTAGACCAACCTGTAAGATATTTCCGTAATAGGTCTCCATTGCATCAAAATAAATGTATGTTAGTTGAATTCCTCTTTTATCTTGCAGACAGCTGGATTAACATTTTTTGGCATCTGGGCACTAAGACCATTCAGGGTTATTCCATGTTGCCTGGAAAACCTTCACCTGATCCAATAAAACTCAAGCAGACAATGCACAATGAAATATTGATAATAAAGTTAACCATATCATTACCATTATAATTGAGATTTATGAGATTATAATATTTGGGAATGTACCTTTGAAAGGGGTTATGTGACCTGTTCTGACATCTGCCTGATGGTAAGCCTGGGTGGTTTGTTTGTTAGCTTTAAACAAACCTTGGATTGTTTGACCGGAAGAGGCTTCCATGATGATCTATGAAAATAGCGTACAAAATAAAGCTCCTATAATGCAACCCTCATGCACATAGCCTTTCTCCGCAGCAGTTAAGAATTCACAGTAACAAAGACACTGATGGCATTTCTATATCAGTCTGACTTCAATCTATCTAGACCTTTGGAGGGAAAACTTGTTCTAGATATTTCAAGCACAGAATGATAAGTTTTGAGTAATTAATCATTTATTTTGTAACTGTGTATTTTGTTATTGGCTACAGAGAAACATAGGCTGGAACTCTACCACCTCACCCACCATGGAATTGCAGCGGGCAAGGGCCTGACAGTAGAAATCTCGGGTGGTAATTTCTGGTCTCACCCTGGCAAGGCTGTAAAGTCCCAACAAGAGAAACTAGAAGCAGGAATAGGCCATTCAGCTCTTTGAGCCTGCCCTGCCATTCATTATGATCATGGTTGATCATCAAACTCAATAACCTAATCCCCCTTTCTCCCTATGTCCCTTGATCACTTTAGCCCCAAGAGCTATATCTAACTTTTTCTTGAAATCAGACTATGTTTTGGCCTCAATTACTTGCTGAGAGAGTGAATTCTACACATTCACCACTCTCTGGGTTACATTCTGAATGGTGTCCCCAAATTTATTTGCATGTTCCCCTGGACTCCTGCAGTAACTCTGATGAGATTCTGACCAAATGTGCCCAGAAGTGTCAAGGTTTGGATATCCCTTTAACTTTACAAGTTCATTATTGCAACATAAAGGGCAGAACCTCCATCTATTCCTTTTGATGGTCAAATAACCTGGGGCTGGGGGCCAGTGAGCCAGATCAGCAAGATTGTTGTTTGGAGAGCAGAGACAATTTGAAAAAAAAGGAACTGAGGCCAACTTGGATCGGTCAGCAGTTGAGAACCGACAAGATCCGAGTTTTTAGGTTTTTCAACTGTCTCTAAAGTATTTTGCTGCTGACTTGTGAATGTTCAGATAATGGGCTAAGAAGAGATTCAATAAAAGAGAATGATGGTGGAATGGAAGACTTGTATTAAAAACTGGTAGCAACTGATAACAATACCGTTAGAATAGTAGGCAGCACGTACCCACAGGTCTAGTATAATCTACTTCTGTATCTTAGCTCTCAGGGCTTTCTATTGTCACTTTAATGACCATAAAATCCATTATGGAAAATGTTTTGTTCGTGGCTTTTGCTCAGAACTAATCCTTCAGGCATCCAAAAATTGGAAGACCTTGCAACACAGTACAGTGAAACATTTCTATAATGAAATCTCCTTGACTATGTCTGAAAGGCATTGGGTTCTTTGTTCTGCAAAAAAGCAGTCCACTGTTACTCCAGATAATGAAAGATTATTTTCATTAAAAAAAAGCTATTTGCAGCTGAGACTGATTCCCTTCCACGACATTGGTACATCAGATAGTGAATTTAAAATTCACTGAGGTAACTTTTCACCTGCAGTTGATTTTTGACAGCTAATCACCTGGATCCATTTTGAGTGAAGGATCTAATTAGCCCAATTAGCTATGGTCAAACTGCTTCTCACCAGCCCTAGATTACATGCTGGACCAAGGAATTGAAGTGATCTCATATGGGGACGATTACTACGATTTGCCAGAATAGCTCGAACGGTTAACTAATATCATCAGTCCTTTAGAGGGGCAAGGAGCTTCCAACATTAACGATATATACAAGAATGGCCCTTTTACTGTGAATAGTCAAAGTCAGGTCATGGAAACAGATGATGAGATAAAGCTGGGCAGATGAATACTTGGTCTTTCATAAGACTGACTAATGAAAGATAATCCAAACATGAATGAGAATGGTGTAGGCAGACACACAGTAACTGACAGCGGCTGAGGAGGCCAAAGCTTCTTACCTGCACTGACACAGAGTGAGAGCACACAATAAAAGGAATGTCCCATCTTACTGTACTAACAATACTCCCCATTTTCTTCACTTCTAAGTCAAACTTCTAGGGCACGATCTGACCAGCCGTTCATGCCATGCTCCTGCTGCAAATGCCATGGTCCCGCTGCAGTAAGGTTGGAGAATTGGGCAGGCAGTGAAATCACCATTCACTGCAGTGAGATGAGAAAATCCTGCCAGTGTGAATGGTGCTAAGATTTCAGCCCTGGTTTTTAAACTCACTAATCTCGCCTTTGTTTTTTGCTCATTACAGCAAACTGGATTTTATGGATTTCATCAGCAGAGTTCTTCTCCTATTCTTGACTGTTCTTGCAATTGTACAGTTCCAGTTTGATGTGGAAATTTTGTACTGTCAATGACTGACTTCTGTACAGATTATTTTACTATTAAAAATCATTAATGGTAAAAAAAAACCCTCTAGACTGCTGTCATATTGGACATCTTGCTCAGGTCAGGGCTGGATTGAGGCAGGTTTCTGGAAACAAATGTCAATCTTGGGTGGAGGAATCTGAAGCAGCAACATCTCAGTATGCTGTTTTGGAGTTTGGAAATGCACTCCTCCCACAAAACTAAACACACTTAGGCTGGCTTACCACTGGATATTGAACAGAGCATGTGCGCACTTGATCCAATTGGTGAATGGAGTCATATGTAAGTCATAGGTTCCTGATTTGCATGTTAACTGAGCCGCTCACTTGACTCAAGAAGAAGTGGGGAAAGATTGTACTAAGTACTATGAGGACAGTAATGGACAGTAAGCCATTCCCTCTGATTTTTGTAAGTGATACCATCCTGTTTTAGTTGGTCAGGTGACTCCAACCAACTCTATTACAACTAAACTCCAGTTATGTCCTTTCTCCTCTGACCATTGCTCCCCGATCTCCTTTAATCTCACCCCATATGAAAGGTCCTGAATATATTCACATCAATCCTCTCATAGCCCCTCAAATAACAACATCATGTCAATCACAGATAAGACAATCTCTGATCAGTACCTTGCATTCCTCATCACTCACTCCTTCTGTCTTCCAATCCACACTCAATTTTCAGACAGTCCATCGATCCAAACATTTCCACAGCTCTCCCATTGGTGCCCTTGTCCTAGATAAACTCTTCATTCTCACCCAAAGCCTCATCATTTTACTTGATGTTATTTTGATGATTTAGAGAGATGCGGGTGTCCTAGTGCACCAATCACAAAAAGCTAGTGATCGCTAAGTAATTAGCAAAGCTAATAGAATGTTATTGTTTATTGCATGGGGAATTGAATACAAGAGTAGGGAGTTTATGCTTCAGTTATGGAGGGCATTGTTGAGACTACATCTGGAGTACTATGTACAGTATTGGTCACCTTATTTAAGGAAAGATGAAAATGCATTGGAAATATGTCAGAGGTTTATTGGACGTAGAGTGGGTGGATTTTCTTCACTGGAGTTTAGGAGAGCAAAAGGCAATTTGATTGAAACATATAAAATACTGAGGGGGCTTGCAGACTGGACATTTCCTTTATTCCCTAATGCCATCTCCCTTACCTTGCAGGCAAAGCAGCTGAATAATCCGGATCAAATTTGCATTCCCTAGACCCACCGGATTTGAGCAGTGCTGAGGTAGTCTTCTCAAACCCACCATGGAAGAGGTGTGACAGATGTCACCCATACCTTGCACCAATGCAGATACTCATACCTCAGTAAGTAGACAGGCTTACTCACCGTGGGTCACTCACTGGTGAGCACCACATAGCTGAAGATCCACAGTAAGTGGAGGCAGGGATGCTCCAGTGAAATGGCTTTTGGAGGGATGCTGGAGGATGGCAGACTCTGCTGGGCCTTGCACGATGATGTATCCTTGGATCCAGTCATCTCAGAGCTGATGGAACTGCAAAGGCAGAGTCATGAGCGTCAGGAGGGGATGATAGCAACTCTAGAAATCCCTTCAAAGTGTTATGTTGTGGAGAGCGCAGTAGTTCACAATCATGCAGAAGACCTTCTGTGAGTTGTATTGTAGGGCACCCACCTGACAATCCACACTCCAGAACTCCATCTTCAACTGACCAATTGCCTGCTCCACCAACACAGGTAAGTCTACTTGAAGCACAAGTTTCAGTAAGTTGAATAACGTTCAGCCTCCGTCATCTCATGGCACATCTTTCACCCATATCTCTGCCCACCTGACCCCCTCCATCCCCCAGCCAAACAGCATAACACTTGACCTTGCATGCTGCCAAAGTGGATTAGAGAGACGGCATGGCATCAAGGTCCGCATCCTGATAGGCACCTCAAAAATGGCGCCAGGCATGATATTGAATAGGGGGAGTGCTGCTAGCTATCACCATCCTACCTTGATGGGGGTTCTCCACAGTATGAACCGTGTATTGCTAAGGCTTGAATTCAAAGATGTGTCTACATTCTTGGGGTGTGGTGTTCCAGAAGGTTGACCCCAGACTATGCAGTGTGGTCTGGCTCTGGAAATTAACTGGCATGCTGGACTCCCCCTAGATTCATCAGTTAGTCTCTCTGACAACAACATTCATCTTGATAAGACACAGCTGAATCCTGAGAGGTATGCAGTTAGCTTGTCAAGCAATTCCCTAAAGGGCAACCTCATTCTTAGGGGACTTCAATGCTGTGCAGTTAAGCAACCTTCCACAAGAGCAATCAACACATTCTCATTGTTATGCATGACAGTCAGGTTTCTCAAAGAAATTGATTTAAACTACCTTCTCTTAAGACTCTCTGGTCTCATACCATTGACAGAGTGAAAGTTGTAGGTTTCTCAGCATTTGCCCACTTCCAAGTGAAAGGGTCTTGTGCTTCACAAGGCAGGGTAATAGTACTCCATTACTGATAGCCCCACAACATCCTTGTAACCTTTCCTCTCACAAAGCAGAGCCTCAGTCATCCTCAGTACTGTCCCCTTCCTACCCAGTTTGTAGCTCCCAACAAGTCAAGGCATCTGGTCAGCAATTGTTTGAACATTAACCTAACGCAGAGGAACTGAAAAGTGATGTCTGTTTGGTAGCACATCCCCTGGGAACAAGGGGCGACCCTATGTGAAGGGAAGGCAAGGCCTCTGAGCAACCCAAACCACCCCGCCCAATGATGACAGTGACCTTCAGCTCTGGGCTGAGCTGTACCTATGTGTATCTAGCACATTCTCCCTGGTGCCTTTTAGTGTGTTGGATTACCCGAGAAATAATGGCTTCCCTTTGGAGGTGATGGCATGAGGATCACACTTATAGAGAGCCGTTGTAAATGGTGTCGATGTGACGTCACACCTATGCGAACTGAATATTTGGTGCGAGCTCAGTATTCTGAGTGAGTGGTCACTGATGATACGCTGATGCATTTAAATTAGATTCACACACTTCTCTGATGCATTCCACCTCACACTGCCAGCCAGGTCAGCTCAAATTCAGAAAATGTGATCTCGCCGGCAAGAATTTCGCTTTTCTGAAATCTCCCCATTTTGATTGTGTGCTGTCATTCCCACAGATAGTGAATGTGGACTCAAGATCCTATCTGTCTGTGTGTGTGTGTATACAACCATCAGTGTAGTTCAGTGTACTATGGACTTTCTTGCCATGTGTTTTTATTTTAATAAATATTCTTTATTAATTGGACTGTTCCTCTATGGTTTCCATATCCTTTCTCTCATTATACCACATTGAATGCATATGTCACTAAGTTACTCTTCTGGGTTTTGGGATACTATCACATTTAACACCAGCAAGGTTCTTAAATCTACTCACAAATGCATTCAAAAACATCACTCTGTGAGCCCAACTAGCAATCTTAAATTGGTTGGCAGCTCAATTCTGAGTTCACTGAGAATTGTTTAGTAAATATTGGGTGGAATTTACCAGTTCCACCAACTGCAGGAATCATAGTGGGTGAGACAGTAAACTTGGCAGACCATTTAAAAGTCCTTTGACTTTTGGCCGGGAATTTCCAATTTTGGGGCATACGCAGCTGGAAAATCCTGCCCATTGTCCAATCATGGAATTGCATCTCATGTTGTACACTTTATTTTGAGTTTTGCAAATGTGGGTTGGTAGCCAACTGAGGTCAAGGGAGATCATGCACCCTAAACTGCCTGGTTTAAATTTCTAGCAATGCTTGGCAGTTATCTGTCAGTCACCATCAACTGGTGCATTCTCCATTTCAATGCCTCTCCCAATCAGAGTTCACTTGCTAGTCAATCAGCATTCTCTTCTTTTGCAGTATAAATTGTTCTTTTCCCCTTACACTGATATCCATGCCAAGTGTCCTGATGAGTACCGGACAAAAAGCTTCAGCATGTCTATCTTTTCAGCGATAATGAAAGAATTAAATGACAGAAAAGCTTAATAAAAGTTAGAAGAAAGTTTGCAATTTCTTATGAAATGGCAGAACAGAAAGTGACTCACTTGCTCTGGTGAGTCATTATTCAGCTCAGGTGAGTAAAGGCTGCTTTGAAGTCTCATTCTAATCCTGTTTTGATGTTTGCAATTGTGCCTGATAATCTGAGCATGAGATAATCACCTGTGAATTTTGATGATGGGCAGTTCTGAAAATTAATCAATCAAACCAATTTGTGTTGATCATGACAATTAGTTTAAAAACTAGAACACTTGATGCAACTGAATTTTAGAATGTATAATCTTACAGCACAGGGGGAGGTCAGGCGTCTCATTGTACTCGTACTAACACTTTGAAAGAGTTATGTAATATCGCCTGCATGCCAATTTTTCCCCTAATCCTGCAAAATCTTCCTTATGTAGTGTATAGTCATTTTCGTTTTAGAAGTTTCTGCTTCCTACCATTCATTTTGATAGTGCATTCAGATCTTGTGGGGAGAGGAAAATACCCTCCTTATTTCCTACTAATGCTTTCACCATTGTTTTAACTATAGTGACCTCTGCCTCCCTAGCCAATCACCAGGAAACATGCTATCCCTCCTGGCTTAACCAAAACCCTCATAATTTCGATTACATCTACAGATCTTCCCTTAAACTTTCGGAGAACAATCCCGATTTCTCCAAACTCGTCATTCCCTAATCTCTGACATAATTCTGGTGAGCGTCTTTTACACCTCCTTCATGGCTTTGTCATATTTCCTCAAGTATGGTACGCAGAATTGTAAATCATACTTCAGCTGGGCCTAACTAGTAGTTTGTAGGTTTTTCTAAAGATAGAACTTGTATTTATACGGCTCCTGTTATGGCCTCAAAACGTTTTGAAGCCTTTTACTGACAATGAAGTATTTTTGAAATGTTGTCTTTGTTGTAATGTTGACAACACAACAATCAACTTGCCATGGCAATCACATACAACAACAATAGCAAAATATCGATCATGGGATAGTTATTCGCCAGGACAACATGGAGAACACCCCCACTTATGTCCAAATACGATCATGGGATTTTATAGTTAGACTTGAGAAGACAGTTTGGTCCATCACATCCCATTTGAAATGTGCCACTTTAGTGTCTATCACCAAGAGTGGCTTGCTAGCACCGCTACAGACTGAATTGTCCAAGTCCTGAAGGACTTGTCTGTCAGATTGGGCCTACAGCAGGTGGTAAGAGGGAAAACAATCTCATCTCGCTCTTACCAATCAATCTGTTGCAGATGCATCTGTCCATGACAGCGTAGTAGAAACCACCACACAGTGCTTCTGGAGGAGAAGTCCTAAGTTTACACTGAGGATGCCCTCCATTTGTTGTGTGGTACACAGTACCACCAATGTGAATGGGAAAGGTTCAGAACAGAACCGGCAGTTCACGGACATGCATGAGCATCACGGCTATCATCATCAACAGAACAGTATTCAACCACAATTTGTTACCTCATAGTCTGGCATATCTCACCCTGTGCCATCATCATCAAGCCAAAAGTCCAACGATGGTTCAAAAAGGAGAGCATACCTGGCATATTTAAAAATTAAGTGCCAAACCAGTGAAGCTAGAACTCAAAACAGCATGTTGCCAAATTGCAGAAGCAGTGTGTTCAAGATGGAATCAGGCAACCCCACCAACCAACAGATCATATCAAAGCTCTGCAGTCCTGTCACATCCGATTGTGAATAGTGGTAGACAATTAAATAGTGGAGGAGACACCTCAAGTATCCCCATATTCAATGATGGTGTCTAAATTCTCCCTCAGTGTACCCAAACAGGCACTGGGGTGTGGTGACTAGGGGATTTTCACAGTAACTTGATTGCAGTGTTAATGTAAGTCTACTTGTGACAATGATAAGTAAGCTTTGCATGTTAATGCAAAATGCAGGACTGATGCATGTGCAGCAACCTTCAGCCCAAAGTGGTTCATCCATCCCAACCTCCTATTAAAGGGACCAACATCACAAATGTCAGTTTTAAGCCAATTCAATGCACTGTGTGGAAATAGCTGAAGGCGATGCATATAGCAAAGGCTATGGGTCTGATAACATCCTGTCTGCGGAGCTGAAGACATGTGCTTCAGAACCAGCTGCACTCCAAGCCAAGTTGCTCCAGTACAGCTACAAACAATGGCATCTATCCATCAACATGGAGAATTGTCAGCTATATACTGTCCACAAAAAGCAGTACAAGTTCAATCCAGCCAACTGCCCCATCAAATTACTGTCAATCATCAGCGAAGTGATGGAAAGTGCTAATGACAGTGTTATCAAGTGGTACTTACTCAACAATAACCTGCTCACCGATGCTCAGTTTAGATGCTGCTTAAACCACTTGTCACCAAACCTCATTACAGCCTTGGTCCACACAAGGACAAAAGAGCTGAATTCAAGAAGTGAGATAGGAGTGAGGAATGCCCTTGATATCAAGGCAGCATTTGTCTGAGTATGGCATTAAGGAGCCCTACCAAAATTGGAGTCAATAAGAATCAGATTCATTGCTTGAAGCCATACCTGTCAGATACTGAAACAGTGGAGAACATCACTCAGATTTGAGCTGATAAGTGGCAAGTAACATATGCACAACATAAAAGCCAAGCAATGACCATCTCCACCAACAGAGAATACAACCATTTCACATGATAGTTCAATGACATTATCATTGCTGAATTCCCTTACCTTCTGCAGAGTAAGATTTACCATTGACCTGAAGCTGTCATTTAAATATTGTGACTAAAAGGGTAGGAATATTGGTGGTGTTCTGCAGTGAGTAGCTCACCTCCTGACTCCTCAAAGCCTGCTCACCATTAATATGACAAAAGTCCTGGTCATGATTGAATATACTGCCTGAATGATCGCAGATCCAACAACACCAAGATGCTTAACACCATCGAGATTAAAGCAGCCCACTATTCACGCCTGATCAACCACCATGAACGTTCATTCACCCCACCACTGATGCACACTGGTAGCAGTGTGCTCCATCTACAAGGTGTACTTCAGCAATTCACCAAGGCTCTTTCGATAGCAGCTTCCACTTCTACCACCTAAAATGACATGGGCAGCAGACACAAGTAACATCATTATCTTCCGCTTCCCCTAAAGTCACACACCACCCAGATTGGAACCATATCATTGTTCCTTCACTGCCACTGGGTCAAAATCGTGAAATTCCTTTCCTAACAGCATTGTGGTATGTCCCTACATCACATGAAACTTCAGTGGGTCAAGAAGGCAACTCATCTTTTCAAGGGAAACAGGGATGGTAGATCAATGTGGGACTTGACCCATGAACACATTGTTAAAACTGCAATGACAAACTGCAATAACACACACAGCCTCCACACTGCACTGAACTGTAACCTCTATTATGTTTCACACTGAAAGTGGGAATGGGGTGGGTGGTGATGATTATCCACCCTCATTTTTGGCAAGTGGGAATTGTAGAAGGGACAGAATGTCAAGTGGGAGTCCCAAAACAGCTTTCACACTGATGGGATTTCCATGCTCGATTGTCTTTGACCCCTGGAATGATATAACAGGGGTCCCATGCTGCAGTGATGGGAATTGGCCCTCCCGGCTAAAACGTGAAACATCCTCCCATATAGGATAGTCTCCCCACTGACTGCATGAATAACAAACTGCAGAATAGAATCCATCGGGGGTGCAAAGATAAGAACAGCCCCCAGGGGGATGGGGTAGTGCACTGATTCTGTCCCCATCACAGAAGTGCACTGACTCTGTCCCCAGCACAGAACCTCACGAGGTGGGAGTTGGGGTCCATTTACATTGTGTGTGGGGGGGTGGGGGGGTGGGTGCGGGAGGTGTGGACCGTGACCATGGGGTGGGAGAATTCTGTAGTATGGGGGTCATGATGGGAGGGTTCCTTTTAATCTATTATTTCCCTTTTGACATCAAGGCACCCTTGATATGTCAAGAGCAGAGCTTGCTGGGGGAGCAGGCTCATTCAGACCCTATCCAATCAATGTGACATTGTGAGACCCATCATCTTGATTTTCTTTTATGTTTCGTAATATATGATGGGAAAAGTTGACAGTGTAGCAGGTGGGCTGTGCCCACTTTTCCTGCTTGAGTTGACACATAATCAAAAAATTAGAAAATTATTTCTGAGGTCTTTTGGCGCAATAGTAGCGCCCCTTCCTCGGAGCCAGAAACTTTGTGTTCATGTCCCAGTCCAAAGGAAAGCGCATTAACTATGTGAATGAACAGGTTGAGTATCAATTTGTAAATCCTGCCAGTGGCAGGTAGTAAAAAGCAGGAGGGATTCCTGGTTAGATGATGTGATGGAAAGACATCAGAACCTCTACCATCACTATCCATAACTCCAGGTTACACCATGTATTTAAAAGTATACGTGGCCACAACAACTCTGATTCCTAGGGTGGTTGGTTAGTATACATTAGATTGGTGTCAACACCATCAGGTTTGATTTCCATTCCGGATGGGGACGATTCAGGACCTGCCTATGGTGGAATCAGTCCTGCTTTTGGGATTTATTTTATTTATTATTTACTAGCCACAAGTAGGCTTTTATTAACACTGCAATGAAGTTACTGTGAAAATCCCCTGGCTGTTCAGATACACTGAGGGAGAATTAAGCATGGTCAGTGCAGCTAACCAGCATATATATTTCAGAAGAGAACTCAAGAAGATGATGCGCTCATATCTCTAAAGTGGGACTTGAACTCACAACAAGGTATGTCGCTACTGCCATCCAATAATTACATAAGAACATAAGAAATAGGAGCAGGAGTAGGCCAACTAGCCTTCGAGCCTGCCCCGCCATTCAATAAGATCATGGCTGATCTGTCGTGGCTCAGTTCCACATTCCCGCCCTCTCCCCATAACCCTTAATCCCCTCTCTTATCAAAAACCCATCAACCCGCGTCTTAAAAATATTTAGCGAGGTAGCCTCCACCACTTCAACGGGCAGAGAATTCCAGAGATTCACCACCCTTTGAGTGAAGAAGTTCCTCCTCAACTCCGTTCTAAACCATCCCCCCCTTTATGTTGAGGCTGTGCCCCCTAGTCCTACTATCCTTTCTGAGCGGGAAGAGTCTCTCCACCTCTATCCTATCCATCCCATTCATCATCTTATACGTCTCAATGAGATCTCCCCTCATTCTTCTAAACTCTAACGAGTACAAGCCTAATTTATTCAGCCTCTCCTCAATGTAGTATATTAACCAATTCATTAAAAATGGAGGGTAAAATTCCATTCTATTACAGAAATGCATTGTATTTCTGTATGTTAAGCATGAAATTACTAGAAGTTGCAGATACAAAATATAAGTTTTCATTACTGTTTACAACCATGGAATATTAACACTACACTTAATCAATTTGTGTTACTTTATTTTACTTTATCAGCTTAATTTAAAAGGACACATGTAGTTGGATGGCACAGTGCCACAGTCGTTTGCACTGATGTCCCACAGCTCCAGGAACCTAGGATCAATTCCGGCCTCAGGTAACTGCCTGTGTGGAGTTTGCATGTTCTCTATGTGTCTGTGTGGGTTTCCTTCGGGTGCTCCGGTTTACTCCCATAGTCCAAAAATGTGCGGGTTAAATTGATTGGCCATACTAAATTGCTCCTTAGTGTCAGGGGGTTAGTGGGATAAAAATGGGGATAGGGCCTGAATGGCTTTGTTGCAGATGCAGGCTCGATGGGCCAAATGGCTTCCTTCTGCACTGTAGGATTCTATGGATAATTTGAAGCTTTACGCAGTAGAGATTAATGCTTATACAAATGAAATGCTTCAAAACTAGTCACTCTTTACATTCATATGTGACAAAAATCAAGATTCTACATGGTGCAAAACATATCAGAAATTGAAAGGCTTGGCCATGACTCATGTTTTAATTAGAATAACTTCTAACAGCACCTACCAAAAAGGAACCAGTTAGAGAAATAAGTAACACATTCTTTTATCATGCAACAAGGAGGATAAGTGAGCTGACGACTTTCTGATATATCAGTTACAAAGCACTTACGATTAGAAAAAAAGAATAAAAGATTGCAAGAGAAAAATTTGTAAATGCAACAATAGGAAAACAAGGTTCGATTCCCAGCATGCAAGTCTGCATGTCCTCCCCTTTATCTGCGTGGGTTTGCTTGTGTGCTCTGGTTTCCTCCCACAGTCTGGAAGACGTGCTGGTTAGGTGAATTGGCCATGCTAAATTGCCCCTTAGTGCACCCAAACAGGCACCGAAGTATGGCGACTCGGGGATATTCACAGTAACTTCATTGCAGTGTTAATGTAAGCCTACTTGTGACACTAGTAAATAAACTTTAAAAAGGTAACCAAAATCAATATGTTAACTTGTAAATTTTGTTTTTAGATTGCTTTTTGGTGCCTCTTCTGTATTTAAGGATTAATGATAGAGTTGCAAAGTGATTGCTGAGATTCAACAATGTTTATTGCTGGATCACTAATTTTGATTTTATGAGTACTGTGTGACACAGGGTGGAATTTTACTGTCCCTCCCACCCCAGGAAGCGTAGCAGGTGGGACACGGACCATGTAAAGGTCTGTTTGTCCTTGGGCGGGATTTTTTGGCCTTGGGGTGAGCGCGGCCAAAAATTACTGCAGTATTTGAGTTCTCAGGGTTAAAATTAGCAGCACTGAGCATTGTTGAATCTGGAACAGCTTGTGTGTATTAAGACTATTATGATATCTCTGGAGAACTGAAAAGAATCATTATGGAAATGAGTTACATGATACAGAAGTATGGCAATGCTACAACTTACACTGATTGAAATTTAGCACATAATAGAACTATCTTATGAGGAAACAAAGGTGCATTGTGTACTAGTGATGATATAGCAGCAGTCTCCTTCATTTCTTTATTTCAAATGTCTTTAATTTAATGCTAGTCTAATGAATATTTTACCCATATTTTTCTTCATTCACTCATTTTAAACAAAAAAAGTGTGAAGAATAGTTCATGATCGCAGTGATTTCTGAGACTACTCAGCACAGTTGAATCTGGAATGAGACTTTGGTTACCTCTCGATCAGGTGTAACAAGTATAGGCTGGGGTTCAGGCCTAGTTCTTGGTTGATGCACAACTGAGTTTTGTACCCTCCATTCTATCCTGCATTACTTCAATATATTTGTTGGAGCTCATATCACTACTGCCACAAAATTCCAGCATGTTAGTTGGATTTGTTTTACATTGCTGCAATGTCCTCTTCCATTGTTTTTATCTTTTTTAAAAATATTCATTTCTGGGATGTGGCCGCAGCATTTATTGCCCAACCCTAGTTGCCTGAGGGCAGTTAAGAGTCAACCATATTTCTGTGGCTCTGAAGTCACATGTAGGTCAGACCAGGTAAGGATGGCAGATTTCCTTCCCTGATGGACATTAGTGAACCAGATGGGTTTTTCCGATAATCGACAATGATTTTATGGTCATCAGTAGATTCTTACTTTCAGATTTATTTTATTGAACTCAAATTCCACCATCTGTCATGACGGGATTACGAATGCGGGTCACCTGAACCTGAGCTGAATTTCTGGATTCGTCTAGCGATAATACCACTCGGCCATTGCCTCCCCTCCTCATGGTGCTTCAGTACAGCAATGACCAATACTTTCAAAGACTAACCTACAACACAGCTGGTTACTTTTCACACTGATCCTTTTCTTGAAAAGAATTGCAGACATACATACAGTTGAAGTGTGTGTATATGCGGTGATCAATGTTTATATCATTCCCTTAAACAGTTTTGGAGCATCAGAAAATCTCTAAATTGCACATCCTTGCAATTTTGTTCACAGGTTGGAATTTCAGTTCAAAGAAAAAGGCTTTGCTGCTGTTTTTCTTCCAACAAATAGATGGAAATAAAGATGCTGTTTTGTAGTCAAGTACAAATGTTTCATCTTTTAGTTTTAACCTTCTAGTGTAATCAGTCACGATTCATCAAAAGGCTCTGTCAGAGTATATATCCCAGGATTCAGTCCAGAAATGCTAAAATCTCTCCAGGGGTCTGAGATAATTAGGCATATTATAGCAGCAGTTTACAATGCTTAACCTTCCTTTATATCTCATGATGCTTTAGATATGAATAAATTTTTGCTAATATGTGAAGGAGAGGTGGAATATTTACTTTATAATCCCAGCATCTCCATCGCAGGTATCATGCTAAGTAATTACTGCCCCAAGCAGCTGTCAGAAATTACATTGTTTGTTGTGGGTCTGCCTCGGAATTATGATGCTTACACCATTCAATGGTCTGCGAAAATAAAAAAAAATCAGAGATGAAGATGATAAAGCGGTATACAGAATCTGCACTGGCAGCAATGTGATCAAAACAAGAGTTATAGTGAACTGATAAATAGTGAATTAACCGAAGGAAATGCATTTGAAATAAAATTGCTTTCTTTTTCCCATGTTACCCTTTGTAGAAAAATAATACTACAGTATACCAATAAATTAATGGGAATTTGTGGAAAAGAAAATTATTCACTCAGTTTTCAAAACTAAACGCTCTGAACTTGTGACCTGTCCTATGACCCAACAGTTAAAACATTGCATTGAATATGAATAAATTTATATTCTCCACTAAATACACCATTATTATTCATTGATGGGACATGGCTGCCACTGGCTGGCCAGCATTTATGGCCCATCCCTAGTTGCCCTTGAGAAGGTGATGGTGAGCTGCCTTATTGGATTGCTGCAGACCACTTGCTATTTTATGTCATTGTTCACAGTTGCATGCTGCCATTATACAGCGAGTATTGTGCAAGTACAGGGCAGTTTTTTGCAGCCTAATCATTGCTGAAATTGCATGGATCAAAAGATTTTTCTGGCAACAGACTACCTTTTTTGGGCTGGCACAGCAGTTAGCACTGCTGCTCACAGCACCAGGGACTTGGGTTTGATTCCCGGCTTAAGTCACTGTCTGTGTGGAATCTGCATGTCCTCTCAGTGTCTGTGTGGGTTTCCTCCAGGTGCTTCAGTTTCCTCCCATGGTCCGAAAGATGTGCTGGTTAGATGCATTGACCATGCTATGTTCTCCCTCAGCATACCTGAGCAGGCACCAGAGTGTGGCGACTATGGGATTTTCACAGTAACTTCATTGCAGTGTTAATGTAAGCGTACTTGTGACTAACAAATAAACTTTACTAACATTACTTTACAGCTTGTCTGATGCTATGGACGCTTGCTGTCAACAGCAACATAACCACAACTGATGCAAAACCAATCTGTTAGGCTGCAACAAATATTTTCAATAAGTAAACAGGAAGTTAAACTGTTGTGGTGATTGTCCTTTAAGGACAACACAGTAGAAGAGGTTTACCCGGCTTCAGAGACTAATTAGGACTAAGAGTGGCTCATCACCTTAGGGGTGGAGCTCTCTCTTAGGCAGAAGACATCCAGAGGGTATGCAGTGGGCACATAGGAACTGGCGTAGCTGGTTGGCTGCTCCAGGGCAACTGGGGGGATTGTCATCTTTGATACTGTTTTTTCTTGTTAACAAATACCCCTTGTGTTCCTGACAAAGTCGATAGTGTGCACCATCATATTGGCAGTGAGGATAAGATGGATTATTAGGACAGTGCCTGTGGCTCGAGATGTGTGAGTAGTGAAAGGTTAAGGTATTGCCAAACCCTGAGGGATAGACCCACAATGAACCTAAATTGTTGGCTGGTACACTCAGAAGTTTAGAAATTTATGGGAAAAAAAAGACAAAATAAGGCTCAGAATAAGAAGATTTTATGTTTAAGTAAAAGTGAAACTGATGAAAGGAATATAACTAATAAACATAAAAATGAGTTGCTGCAAGTTTATTTTGTCAAAAACAAGAGAACACAGAGGTGTTTTGAGTGATTTTAAAAAAAAAGGCCCAAGGAGTTGTAGCTCAGTCTCCAACGTGCAGAAGAGTGAAGAGGGTGAGATTGCTGGGCTGCCGATCCAAGCAAAATCTCCAGATAGTGGTCCCTGCACTGAGACTGTAGGCAGCAAGTTCTGAAGTTTTAGAGAGAAGCCTTCAACCAGTTGAGAAGATGAATTGAAAAGTTTTGAAAACTGCCCCTTGGACCTTGGGAGCAGTAGATCTGGCAGCGAAATTAAGGGAAGGAAAAACCCGGCACATCAAAGGAAGAGAACGGACTCTGCAAATGGCCAGAGAGAAAAAAGCTGCAGAGATTGCTGAGAAAGCTTTCTGTCAGTAAGAAGTTTCAAAAGTTTAATAGAAAAGTTCAAAGAAGGACTTACCAGATTCATGTCAAAACTTCAAAAGTGCAGGAAAAGTACATAGAGAGAACCAGCAACTGCTTTTAAAAGTTTTTTTTAACAAGTTGACAGTCTTAAAGTATTTAAAGAGGGAATGCATTTCAAGTGGTAACACATTTAATGCAGCAACCACAAGAAGAAACAAAGTGCATTGGGCAGAGAAATTGGAGAAGACCCCAATGAAGGGCAACGCTCAAAACAAAATCTATAATCAACAAAGGCCTTAAAGAAGAGACAACACAAGATATTGGAGGAGGAAATGAAGGCCCCAAAAGGGGGGGGCACCGAAAGACCCCAAAGACCCCAGAAGGGTGGGCACCGAAAGGCCCCAGAAGGGCAATGAAAGATCCCAAAAGGAGGGTTATAATGAAAGACCCCAGGTGGAGAGTAATGAATGGCACCAAATAACCAATGAAGGTCTTCAAGAGAATTGCAAAATGGAAATAAGACAGCACTTTATCAGAGGCAAACCCAACCAACAGTGAAGCCAAAAGGGTTTAGCGGAAGTTAAGGCAAATAGAAATGAAGAATCCTTTGGTGAAATGTATAGGTCTAATAAAAACATGATGGATTTCCCTCAGAAATTAAAGACCTCAAAAAATAATAACAGCTCAAGAAAAGTCATTGAAACAAGAAGATGAAACGATGACAACAATCCTTAAATAAAGCTACAAAAATTGACAAAATGAAGAAGGAGAACTTAATGAGACACTGTAGAATAAGCTGAACTCTATGAAAAAACGATAAGAAAATAAGAACAATTTCATTGAAGAATTGAATCAGAAGAAGAGATTGAAGGAGAAGCTTGACAATGAAAAAATTAACTGGAGAGGTAAAATATTAAAATTGACACCTGAATCAGCAATTCAGACAAGAAAGAAACTGAAATTACATGCCAGAACTGGATTGCTGAAAGGGTCACACAAATGGATAAGAAGTAAGCCTGGATGGAAGAGTACAAAGTTAAAGCCTACGAATAAAGGTGTTTCAACTGAAAAAACATGCAAGGCTCAAGATCTCATCAATGAACCATCAGCACTGCAACAATAAAAAACACATTTTAAGAACATAACACGACTAGGGGTGGGATTCTCTGGCCATTCATGTCAGCAGGATTTTCTGGTCCAGCTGTAGTGAACTGAGATTTGACTGAGCACCAAATTGCCTGTCCTCGCTGACAGCAGCAGACAAGAACGCCCAGAGAATTCCGGTCACAGTGTCATAATATGAGACTTCGGTAATGGATCGAGTTAGATCCCTGGAATAATTGACTCTGAAATCGGACTCCTATAGTATCCAGTAGACAGAAGGACAGACCATTCATAAACATGTGGATCACCGGAAGAGTAGACAGATGCTCCAGCAGTCAGTGGTGCCATCAAGAAATGTTTTCAGACTTGTAAGCACCAAAGTGCCTGATCAACTTGTTATAGATATAATTACTATTTCTGTGAAAGAAAGTAGTAAAGAGCTATCGGTGTCAGAAGGGGTACCCATTATTGCAGTTCTTGTTATTGTCAATCCAATGGAAACATCTCATTTTATAGAATTGCATCTCTCTACAAGAAACAGAAAAGCCCTAAAGACACAATATGCCATGGGATGTCCTCGAACTGATCTTTTGGTTAATTACACTCGTTAGGTTAATTAAGCTCGGACGAAGTGTCATCCAAACTCAAACATTAGCTCTGTTCTTTATCCACAGATGCTGTCAGACCTACTGAGATTTTTCAGCATTTTCTCTTTTTGTTTATGTTAATTGTCCCTGATTTACAATTATTCATTTGATTTGATGAAGTAAATATGTGTTACAGCCTTTCAGGGATTACTGAATTATTTTAAACTAATTTATCTCTAATTCCCAAAACAGAAGTAAACATCTGTCTGACTGCCACTACTGCAAGCTTTGTAAGTATCACATCTCTTAGCTGAATAAACCAATCTGCCATTATCATTTCAATTCTGACTTTATTAAACAGGATTGAGCTGCCATTTCCTTAGGTATTCTGGCAATCTCTAAAACATAGTGGGTGGAATTTTATCGGTTCATCTGGCCCATCGATGGTACATGTGCCTGATTCCGCGGCTTTCGAGACCTTATAAGAGCCAGATTTCCGACAAGGTCAGCCTTTTACCAGAAATGGGTGAGAAGCTGAATTAATTAATTAAATATATTTTAATCCCGCTTAACATGTGATTAGCCAGCCCAGCGCTGAATTGTTCCGACTCGCTTGCCTTTATGGCTTCACCGAGAAGTTCTCTCAGCAAGAGAAAAACCTGCTCTCCATGAATGGGGAACAGTCGTGTTGACCTCACTGGTAGAACCAGAAGTCACTGAGATCCCCCCCCCACCCCCAGGGAGGCCAAGGGCAAGGCGAAGGATGCTCCTTGGGCAGTGCCAGCCTTGCATCTTGGCAGGGGATGATGCCTATGGGGGCGTGAGGCTTGAAGGAGTGGTGCAGCCAGGGAGGGAGAAGGGCCTGCTGCCACTCTGCAGCTCCGATCAGTGAAGGCAGAGGAAGGGAGGGTGCTGCCACTCTGCAGGTGATGGATGGAGGGAGCGAGCAGAGGGTCCACCTGCCGCTCAGCATCCCGATCATTGGAGTGGGCACAGTTCATCTGGGGGTGATGGGGTGGCAATAGCCTACATTTTGGGTGGTGTGAGATTCACGATTGGCTGTGAACTCCTGTGATTGCGGGAGGAGGGGACTGGTTCAAGCTGCTTGCAACGGTAGAGGCCTGACAGCCCTGTCTATCAGACCCCTGCTGCTGCTATTGTGTATGTCCAGAATCAGCAGTCTATACGTGTGCAATAGCTCCCTCTGCAGGTGGCTATTAAGCCCTGCCTGTGCTAGAAATGGTCCAGCCCATATTTTGGATGTCTAAATCTATAAGTTTGGGAGTGAAAACCCATCCAATAACAGGTCTGCAACTCTTCCATTTTCAAGCTAGCTGAACACTTAGATTCATTCTTGTAAAAATCAGCCCAGTATTTTAATCTTCGTACCTTTTCAAGCTGTTAATGTCTTAAGGCAACATGACCTCAATCTTTAAGTGCAATAGGCTTCCTACTTGCTTTAATTGCACTTATTCAATTTTCTCATTTACAATTTAACTCTTAAAACTATGATTTATATCGTAAAACTAAACGGTATCTTCAAAAACGCATGAACCAAGAACTGGATACTTGCAACAATATTATAAGAACATAAGAAATAGGAGCAGGAGTAGGCCATCTGGCCCTTCGAACCTGCCCCGCCATTCAATAAGATCATGGCTGATCTGTCGTGTCTCAGTTCCACATTCCCGCCCTCTCCCCATAACCCTTAATCCCCTCTCTTATCAAAAACCCATCCACCCGCATCTTAAAAATATTTAGCAAGGCAGCCTCCACCACTTCAACGGGCAGAGAATTCCAGAGATTCACCACCCTTTGAGTGAAGAAGTTCTTCCTCAACTCCGTTCTATGATATCAAGTTGAACAGAACAGACCTCAGAGATGACCTGGTTTAGGGGGAATTCCTCAACCCCTGTTTTGATGGACAGGAATGGCAACAGGATGGAGAATACAGAGGTAGTCCTCAAGCAGATTTCATTCAGGCAGGATTTCCCTGTTCGATTGTCCCCGCTCCCCCACAATGGTGTACCAGGGATTCTGCCACGCAATGACAGGAACCCCATTTAAATACGTCAATACTTAGCAGACCTCCCCACAGTATCATCCCTCACAAAGGGAATTTTACACACCCTCTACTTCCCCCCCAACACCCCCCCCAAACTACTAGTGTGTAGTTAGTCAACAAGTGCAAGTTTTGCCAAACAGGGAACTGATGAACAGATCTTAACCCACAGAATGGAAAAAGGTCATGTCCGTGCACTGCCCCTGGACTATGGACTTTGTACACCTCCAAGCTGCATTTCTCTGATGCCTACCACTGCCACAGCATAGGAGAAGCAGCTTGCGCAGCTCTACCTTGCCTCCTCTGGTGAGAGAAAAAGGAGACCAACAGCAACAGCAGCTGCCTTCTTCTGAGTCACATGCCACTGCCCAGAACACTGCCTTCCTCTGGAGTTTGTGCGCTCTCTTCTGCAAATGCTGTTAGAGTGTTAGGAATGGATTGTGTGGAGAAGAGGGAAGGACATCCTTTGTGGAGCTTGACCGAGGCATGGGTTTGAGACGGCAGTGAGATGAAGCTGACTATTGGCTCTTTAGATGGAGATGTGAGGTGCCTGGAGTGGGAGGAATGAACTGAGCTCCAAGGTGTATTGTTCTGAGGAGCTCTGTGCAGGGAATGCTGGGAAAGGCAGAGTATGGGGCCTCAGGCACTCATCTTTTCCACCTTCCTGATTTCTTGCATCCACTCAGTGCGCAGTCTCCATGTTGGATGAATCATACTCTTCCATCCATGCCTGTTTGGTTATAGAGGTTCATAGAATCCCACAGTGCAGAAAGAGGCCATTCAGCCCATTGAGCCTACACCAACCACAATCCTACTCAAGCCTATTCTCATAATCCTATGCATTTACCCTAGCTGGTGCCCCTGACACTAAGGGGCAATTCGGCGCTGCCAATCCACCTAACCCGCACGTATATCTTTGGCTGTCCCATTTCCTCCAGTTCCTGGAAGAAGTAACCTCACTGCAGCCCCTCAAATCCCACTGAAAAGTTTCCAGGAGAGAGACCAAGGGATCAACCTTTTCTACTTGTCTCCCCATTCCCCTGGTCATTGCAGTCTCGGGAATCCTTTTCAGCTGCTCTAAGCCAGGTCAGGGTGCTTCAGTTTGAAATCGTTTGGCAGAAATGGAGGCATCATTCCATCTGCCCTATCTGATTACTGAGGAAACTCAAGATGCAGGATTTGTGATTTGGCTGTTGAGTTAAAGAGCCTTGGCAGAACCAGCTGAAGTTTTTGGCATGTTCCTGACCCACGATAGGTCCCATTGTTTCAGCCGGGACCATCACTGGAAAATCCTGCTCATGCCGTTCAAATTTCCAGACAATTATTTCAACAAGAAATAATGTTAAACAGTTGCATGGCATTGACCATGCATTTATTAAAACAATGGCCTGTAACTTTCCGACTCCTCAGCATCAGACTTAGGGAGTATAACAATGATATTCTGGGGAATGCTTCTCAGAAGTGCCCAGGTAATTTTTCCTCTATCCAAAAGCACTGACTGTGGATGGCACTATAGTTAGCACTGCTGCCTCACAGTGTCAGGCACCTGCTTTCAATTCCCAGCTTGGGTCATTGTCTGTGTGGAGTTTGCATATTCTCCCAGTGTCTATGTGGGTTATTCAGGGTGCTCCGGTTTCCTCCCACAGTCCAAAAGGTGTGTGGGTTAGATGGATTGGCCATGATAAATTGATCCTTAGTGTCAGGGAGACTAGTTAGGGTCAATGCATGAGGCTAAGGGGCTAGGGCTTGGGTGGGATTGTGGTCAGTGCAGGCTCGATGGGGCAATTGGCCTCCTTCTGCATTGTAGGATTTTATGATTCACCTGGAAAATTGGACTGCACCAGGAATCATGACAGAGCAATTTAATTAGTTAACTTTGAATGGTTCTGCCAGTATTACGCTCATAGTTACACTGAAAGAGTTAGATGAAATAAAATTACTTTTAATTTTAGCGTAACTGTTTAAAAAACCTCAGACTGATTCTCAAACAGGACACCCCCACAGGGGGCTCCTTCCCCACCCCCTCCCCTCATTAAGCACCCCCCCCCACCCCCGTACATCTCAGTATACCCACCTCTAACTGACCGCCCCCCCCCAAAAAAATCTGATTGCCACTCCAAGGAAGCTATGGCCTATAAACTGTCTTTGTAGATTTTTTACACCTGACTTGCCTTTTTGAGTACTATGAATATGATTGCCTGTAAGAAATTAATCTTTTTTTTCCTGCAATGTATCAATAAAACATTTTATACCATAATAAAAATAAGATATCAGCACCCTTATTCTGTGTTCTTTTACATTTTATACTGCATCTTAGTTTATGGTGAAGGAAACAGACGTTAAAATTACATAGATTGTGACTTTGTGAGCAGAGTTACGGTATTAAAATATGATCTTGTGAAGACTCTGATCCAAAGCTGCTGTTCTAAGCACAATATTAGCAATGCACAGCATCCTAAAATAATCTTTTTATTAAAATAGCAAATACTAAGGTTACACTGCTTATGACACATGAAAGTGCAGTGAAGCCCATTAGTCTTTATTTCTTTCACATGGATTTAAGTTTACTCCGATTATTTAGTGCTGCTGGAACATGTCTGAATATAAGTTTCCTTTGGGTGGTCATTTTTTTTTGATGCTACATGAGCATGCCACAGCAAAATGAATAATTGCCAGACTAGGAAACCAACCAGAACAAAGTAATTAGGCCCAAAGTCTCAAAAAGGAAGAGGCCAAATGAATGATACAGACATCAGGGTGGCAAAGCAATTAACCAGGATCAGCGTAAGTAGTTAAACCCACTGGAGCACTGCAAATAAGAACAAAACTCAACTCAGCTCAATTAATGAACAAACACAGACCAAGCAGGTCCCAAACACTGTTGTGTCTTCACTGTATTCTGACAACAACATAAGCAATTATCAGGAAGCATGCAAAATCGCAGAGCAATTAAGCAAGTTAGGTAAACAAGGAAAACTCAAGATTATTCAGTCTCCTACTGTCCGGGAAATCTGGCTACACAGGTGCTTTCAAAGGTTGAAAGTTGGATAAAGGCAGCCTGCCTTTGAGTATTCAAGCCTCCCAACATCTGTCATTGCAGCGCCAGGAAACAATAGGTTATGGATATGGATGACAGAAAGTATTGTTGTTCAGGATCAAATATATTGTCACTGGTAAAGCTTTGCGTAGCTTTATGCACTATTTTGTGCAGCACTGATTTTAGAAGACTGAGCACATTCAGATTTAATTGATGGAGATTGTTAAGATCAGATGAAGAGGGGTGCTCTGTTTTCACTCTGCAAGTTTACATGAGACAGGTTCTGTGTCTTAAAAGGAGATGCTTGTCAATTGAGTGAGTGTTCACTGTTTTTTATGTGATGTGACCATAAAAGACATGATCAGGTTTTTTTTTCCCATTTATAAGAGGTTGGTTTTCATCATACAAACACAACCTGAGTAAACAAATTTCTAAACAATACTCCAACTTTCACACACAAACTCAAAACTCACACAAACAGATTATAGGGTGGAGAGGATGCAGGAAGGAATTTGGACTCCAGTAAAGTCAAGGGGGATTACCACTCTGGTAGGTTGATAACTTGCCTCATTTCAGGCTGAACTCTGTGATCATGCTGCTTTCACTTGGCAGTCAGACTGCTTTCGGCATTGAGGTGGTTTACTGTTATAGGTGGACAATTTATCTGTTGCTCTGGTGACAACAGTGGTGGTTGATTTCTTTTTGAAATCTATCTGCAGCATCTGGGTAGTCAAAATCAGGAGACAGGGCTCAAAAATCTGCAAGTTGGATGGAGCGAGAGACAGGGAGAGATAAGAAACACTCTGGGTCTGTTGCTTCAGTGTCTCAGTTGTTTGTTTAATTCTGAAAAGTAAGCGGATGCTTGAAAGACACAAGAAGCTGCCCTCTTTACAACCTCCCAGTGAACCAAATAACAGCTGGCGTATTCCAATTAGTTACTCCCATATGTCTACAAACATATCCTGTAAGAACAGTCAAAACCCCCATAACATACTATTGAAGTTATCACCAATGCTCTCATTCCCACACAACTACACAATAATAAAATTACCTTTGAAGCTCTTCGTTCCTGCTGTGGCTTTTCAGACAAGTTGTCTCAATTTCAATGCTTTTGGAAATGTTGAAAGTACAGTAATGCAAATGTGCAGCCATCTTTGACTATGATCCCTTGTCACTGGAGTGTGACTTCACTCTTAAAAAGAAACATTTAGGGATTTGCAGTTAGTAAATTCAAAAATCATTTTTTAACATGAAGCATGGTTTTACAACTGTATAACTTTTTTATGTAATTGAATTTTTCTTGGGTCCTAGAATAACTGCAAGGATTGGTGCCCACCAGTTAATATAACCAATTATAATGGTTTACTTACAAACAAGTATATATAGAGCATACTTTCACAATTCTCACTTCCAGCTCAAAGATCCATTTCAGCTGCATGGAGATCCCCACACTTGCTCCCCATTGGGAGATCAGGTCATGTGACATTCCTGATGTAGGCCCCTTAAAAGGGATTAGCTCATACAGATCCTTTTTTGAAAGTCTTAATCAGCACCAGAATTTATGATGTTGATTATTTTAAAACATGCCCAATGCACGGTGGCACAGTAGTTAGCACTGTTCCCCCACAGTACCAGAGACCCAGGTTCAATCCTGGCCTTGGGTGACTGTGTAGAGTTTGCATGTTCTACCCGTGCCTGCGTGGGTTTCCTTTGGGTGCTCCGTTTTCCTCCCACAATGCAAAGATGTGTGGGTTAGGCAGATTGACCATGCTGAATTGATCCTTAGTGTCAGAGGAATTAGCAAGGGCAAATAGTTGGGGTTACAGGGATAGGGCCGTGGTGGGATTGTTGTCAGTGCAGGCTCAATGGGCTGAATGACCTCCTGCACTGTAGTGATTCTATAATTGTATTCTTTTAAGCATGGGACACAAGATGATGTCATGATGCAGTGACCAAGTCAGAGGTATTCATTCACATTAAAGTGAGTATGAGGAGTCAAAGAAAGGACTTTTTTTTTCCATTGGGTTCTCAGAGTGTCAAGAATAAGATAGCATGGTATATTTATAACTGGTAGTACAGATCAGATAACTATTATGGAACCCTGTTGATAGTCATTTCCACAGTTGGATGGTTTCTATAATGCTACAAATCTGAAACATCAGTTTTAAATCTGAGTAGTGAGTTGGTCAAGACTATCTAGTTTTGATGGTATCATGGACTGGTAGTGAAAGTGGACCAATATTTTCTCTCAAATACAGCCTTTCATTGTGTCCAAATTATTAGCCCACTCTTTAGGCTCAGAATTTCCAACACATATCATCGGGGATGTATTGAGATACTTCCTACGTTACAATGTATATTAATGATTTAGATTAAGGAATAAAATGTAATAGCTCCAAATTTGCAGATGAAGCAAAGCTGGGTGGGACACTCATCTTTGTGTCATCTGCGAATTTTGACACACTACACTTGGTCCCCAACTCCAAATCATCTGTGTAAATCATAAACAATTGCAGTCCCAACACTGATCCCTGAGGCAACCAGTAGTCACTGTTTGCCAACCAGAAAAACATTCATTTACCCCCACTCTTTGCTTTCTGCTAGTTACCCAATCCTCTATCCATGTTAATACATTACCCCTAACACCATGCACCTTTATCTTATTAGCAGTCTTTGGTGCGGCAATTGTCAAATGCTCTCTGGAAATCCAGATACACCACATCCACAGTGGATCCATGTCCACTGCGCATGTAATGTTCTCAAAGAATTCCACAAAATTAGTCAATCATGACCTTCCCTTCATGAACCCATGCTGTGTCTTATCAATGGGACAATTTATATCCAGATGTCTCGCTATTTCTTCCTTAATGATAGATTCAAGCATTTTCCCTACTACAGAAGCTAAGCTAACCTGCCTATAGTTACCTGCCCTTTGTCTACTTCCTTTTTTAACATTTTCACATTTGCTGTTTTCCAATCTGTAGGAATCACCCCAGAATCCAGCGAATTTTGGTAAATTACCACTAGTGCATTTGCTACTTCTCCCGCCATCTCTTTTAGTATCCTGGGATGCATTCCATCAGGGCCAGGAGAGTTGTCTACCTTTAGTCCCATTAACTTGCCCAACACTAGCTCTCTCATGTTAATGATAGTTTTTAGGTTCTCACCTGCCTTGACCTTCCTGCCATCAATTTTTGGCATTTATTTGTGTCTTTCACTGTGAAGACCAACACAAAATACCTGTTCAATGCCTCAGCCATTTTCTCAATTCCAATTATTACATCCCCCTTCTCATCCTCTAGAGGATCAGTGCTTACTTTAGCCACTCTTTATCATTTTATATATTTGTAGAAACTTTTGCTATTTGTTTTTATGTTCTGAGCCAGTTTAATCTTACTTTTCTTTATAGCTTTCTTTGTGGCTTTCTGTTGATCTTTAAAGATTTCCCAATCCTCAAGCTTCCCACTGATCTTTGCAATTTTGTATGCATTTTCTTTCAATTTGATACCTCCTTTATTTCCTTAGATATAAGAACATAAGAACATAAGAAATAGGAGCAGGAGTAGGCCATCTGGCCCTTCGAGCCTGCCCCGCCATTCAATAAGATCATGGCTGATCTGTCGTGGCTCAGTTCCACTTTTCCGCCCTCTCCCCATAACCCTTAATCCCCTCTCTTATCAAAAACCCATCAACCCGCTTCTTAAAAATATTTAGCGAGGCAGCCTCCACCACTTCAACGGGCAGAGAATTCCAGAGATTCACCACCCTTTGAGTGAAGAAGTTCCTCCTCAACTCCGTTCTGAACCGCCCCCCCTTTATCTTGAGGCTGTGCCCCCTAGTCCTACTGTCTTTTTTGAGCGGGAAGAGTCTTTCCACCTCTATCCTATCCATCCCATTCATCATCTTATACGTCTCAATGAGATCTCCCCTCATTCTTCTAAACTCTAACGAGTACAAGCCTAGTTTATTCAGCCTCTCCTCATAGCTCAACCCCCTCAACTCCGGTATCAGCCTAGTAAACCTCCTCTGCACTCCCTCCAGGGCCAAAATATCCTTGCGCAGGTGCGGCGCCCAAAACTGCACACAGTACTCCAGCTGCGGCCTCACCAATGCCCTATACAGCTGCAGCAAGACCTCCCTACTTTTATATTCAATCCCCCTCGCTATGAAGGCCAGCATCCCATTCGCCTTCCTGACCACCTGCTGCACTTGCAGGCTGGGTTTTTGCGACTCATGCACAAGGACCCCGAGGTCCCTCTGCACCGTCGCCTGCTGCAGTTTTTCGCCACGTAAGTAATAGTCCTTCCTACCATTCTTCCTACCAAAGTGGACCACCTCACACTTGCCAACATTAAATTCCATTTGCCATTTCCTGGCCCATTCGCCCAGCCTATCTAGATCCTTCTGCAGACTCTCCACACCCTCCGCACAATTTGCCTTTCCCCCAATCTTGGTGTCATCAGCAAATTTCGACACCCTACACTCGGTTCCCTCCTCCAGATCATCTATATAAATGGTAAATAGCTGAGGCCCCAGCACCGACCCCTGGGGCACCCCACTAGTCACCAACCGCCAATCCGAATAGCACCCATTGACCCCCACTCTCTGCCTCCTATTTGACAACCAATCCTCTATCCACGCTAACACCCTACCCCCAACTCCATGTCCTCTGACCTTCTGCAGTAACCTCTTGTGAGGTACCTTATCAAACGCCTTCTGAAAATCCAGAAAGACCACATCCACCGGCTCTCCTCTATCCACCGCCCTAGACACATCCTCATAGAACTCCAGTAAATTTGTCAGACACGACTTCCCTTTAATGAAACCGTGTTGCGTCTGCCCTATCAAGCAATTCCCTTCAAGATGCCTCGCAATTTCCTCCTTAATGACGGATTCTAACATTTTACCTACCACAGACGTTAAACTAACCGGCCTGTAATTCCCCGCCTTTTGCCTGGCACCCTTCTTAAACAACGGCGTAACATTAGCCGTTTTCCAATCCTCCGGCACTTCCCCGGAATCCAGCGACGTCTGGAAAATAACCACCAAGGCATCCACTATCACCTCCGCCATTTCTTTCAGAACCCTCGGATGCATTCCATCCGGTCCTGGGGACTTGTCCACAATCAGCCCCTCCAGTCTGTCGCGCACCACCTCTCTAGTAACAGTAATGTCATTAAGACCCTCCAGTCCTACCACCTTTCCATCGCTAACACCCGGCAAATTATTCACGTCCTCCTCCGTGAAGACAGAAACAAAAAAGTTATTCAAGACCTTAGCCATATCCCCATCCCCTACCACTAGGTCCCCTTTCTCATCCGCTAAGGGACCAACGTTCACCCTAGCCAGCCTCTTCCTTTTTATATATTTATAAAAACTCTTGCTATCCTTTTTTATATTAAGCGCTAGCCCAGCTTCATAGCTTCTTCTACCCTCCTTTATCAACTTTTTTGTCAATCTTTGTTGACATTTAAACCTTTCCCAATCCTCTTCTCGCCCACTGCTCTTAGCTACTCTAAATTCCTCCGCTTTTAATTTAACACTTTCCTTCACCTCCTTCGTTATCCACGGCTTATTACCTCTCTTCCTACTGTCCTTTTTAACCATCGGAATAAATTTCTGCTGAGCACCAAGAAAGATCTCCTTAAAGATCCTCCACTGCTCCTCAGCAGACCTACCTTCCAACGCGCTCCCCCAGTCCACATTCGCCAATTCTTCTCTCATCCTACCATACTCCCCTCTATTCAAACAAAGGACACGTGTCCGGGAACCCACTTTCTCCTCCTCCACCTGCAACAGAAACTCCACCATACAATGATCACTCTCTCCAAGAGGATCCTTCACCTCAAGGTCCCTAATTCTACCCGCCTCATTACATAGCACCAGATCCAAGATAGCTCGCTCCCTCGTCGGCTCCAACACACACTGTTCCAGGAAACTATCCCGGCAGCATTCCAAGAACTCCTCCTCGAGCCCACCTCGTCCAACATGGGTCGACCAATCAATATGCAGATTGAAATCCCCCATAACTACTGCCGTCCCATTCCTGCACGCCACACTTATTTGCGCGTTAACAGCCTGCCCCACCTCCAGATCATTATTCGGGGGCCTATAGACGACACCCACCAGCGTCTTCCTCCCTTTGCTGTTCCTAATCTCCACCCACAACGATTCCACTTTCTGCTCTTTGGCTCCGATATCATCCCTTGTTACCACCTTGATGCTGTCCTTAATCAGCAGAGCTACGCCACCCCCTCTTTCCTCCTGCCTATCCTTCCTAAACACTTGATAGCCCTGTACATTCATCTCCCAGTCCCTGTCACCTTGCAGCCACGTCTCTGTAATGGCCACCAGATCGTATCCATTTGTGTCGATCTGCGCCACCAGCTCATCCACTTTATTCCGAATGCTTCGTGCATTCAGATAAAGCGCTTTCATCCCAGCCTTCTTCTGGACCCTATTTGCCATAACGCCACCACTTGGGACATCCTCAGCCTCTTCCCTTACCTGTACCCTATCCTTAACTGTAGACCTCCTAACATCACCTACCCTCGCACCCTCCCCCCCCCTAATTAGTTTAAAGCCCTGTCTACAGTCCTCTTTACTCGATTCGCCAGCACTCTGGTCCCAGCACCATGGCTGATTATCTCTTTTTCTACAGTCCTTCCTTATCACTGGTATGTACTTTTGCTGAGCGCTGTGAAAGACCTCTTTGAAAGTCCTCCACTGTTCTTCAATTGTCCCACCTAAAGTGTTTGCTCCCAGTCTACCTTAGCCAACACCTACCTCATCCCTTTGTAGCTTCCTTTGTTTAAGCACAAGACACTGGTATTGGTTTTTATCTTCTCACGCTCCATCTTTATTTTAAATTCAACCATACTGTGATCACTTCTTCCAAGAGGATTCCTAACTGCAAGATCATTAATTATTCCTGTTTCATTACACAAGACCAAATCTAGCTTAGCTTGCTCCCTTATAGGTTCCATTACATACTATTCAAGGAAGCTATCGTAGATACATTCTATGAACTCCTCCTGAAGGCTGCCTTGGCCAATTGATATGTAGATTAAAATCCCCCATGATAATTGCTGTGCCATTTTTACATGCATCGCTTATTTCTTTGCTTACTTCTTGCCCCACCAGGATGTCATTATTTAGTGGCCTATAGACTTTGCCTATCAGTGACTTATTCTCCTTACTATTTCTAATTTCCATCCAAATGGATTTTTTTCCATGAAACTCATATCATCTCTCACTACCGCCCTGATGTCATCCTTAAATATCAGAGCTACACCACCTCCCTCACCTTCCTGTCGGTCCCTCCAAACAGTCTGATACCCCTGGATATTTAAATCCTAGTTATGGCCATCCTGCAATCATGTTTCTGTAATGGCCACCAAATCATATTCGTTCACAGTAATTTGTGCCATCAACTTACTTGCCTTGTCTCGAATGCTACGTGCATTCAGATAAATTCCCCTATGCTAGTTTTTTGTACCTTCTTTTTAAATTCAAACACTTCCATTAACAACATCGTCTGAGTTCTCCTTCCTTTTAGCTTTTTTCCTGATTTTTGATGTCGTTGGAACATTCTGTCCACATTTTGTCCTTGCTCCCTCCTTCTCGGACTCCTTATATAGGTTCCCATCCCCCTGGCATATTCGTTTAAACCCTCCCCAACTGCTCTAGCAAACACTCCCCCTAGGACATTAGTCCCAGTCGTGCCCAGGCGTACAGGTCCCACCTCCCCCAGAACTGATCCAATGCCCCAGGAATCTGAAACTCTCCCCCGACATCATCTCTTCAGTCATGTATTTTTCCGATATATCCTCTCATTTCTACTCTGACTAGCACATGGCACCAGTAGGAATCCTGACATCACTACCTTAGAGGTCCAATTTCTTAAAACTCCCTGTATTCTGCTTTTAGGACCTCATCACTTTTGTTACCTGTGTCGTTTGTACCAATGTGTATTATGCCTACTGGCTGTTCACCCTCCCCCTTCAGAATGTTCTACATCCACTTCGAAACGTCCTTGACCCTAGCATCATCCTGGAGCCTCAATTGTGGCCACAGAAACACTTGTCTGTTCCCCTTACCATTGAATTCCCTACACCTATTGCACTGGCGCACTTTTTACCCCTCCCCTCTGCAACAGAACCAACTGCAGTGCAATGAGTTTGGCTGCTGCTGCTTTCCCCAAAAAATGGGAATAAATGTGAGGTTATCCACTTTGATAGCACAAAACAGGGAGGTGTATTATTATCTGAATCGCGATAGACTGGGGATTGGGGAATGAGACCTAGGTGACCGGCCACTGAAAGTAAGCATGCAGGTACAGCAGACGTTAAAGAAGCAAATGGTGTGTTGGCTTTCATGTGATTCAGGTACAGGAGTAAGGATGTCTTGTTGCAGTTATATAGGGCCTTGGTGAGACCACACCTGGAATATTAAGTACAGTTTTGGTCCCCTTACCTGTAGAAGGATGTTCTTTCCAAGGAGGGTGTGCAGTGAAGTAATTCTTGGGATGGTGGGAGAGGAGAGATTGAGTTGGTTAGGATTATATTCACAGAGTTTATAGAATGAGGGAGGGAATCTCACAGAAACCTATAAAATTCTAACAGGACTAGGCAGGGAAGATGCAGGAAAGATGTTCTCGATGGTGGGGTTGGGGGGTCCAGAACCAGGAGTCATAGTTTGAGGAAAGGGTGGAAACCATTTTATTTTTATTTATTATTAGTGTCACAAGTAGGCTTACACTAACACTGCAATGCAGTTACTTTGAAAATCCCCTAGTCGCCACAGTCTGGCATCTGTTTGGGTACTGAGGGAGAACTTAACTTAGCCAACGCACCTAACCAGCATGTCTTTTGGACTAAAAACAGAACATAACTCATTTCATTTACAAGGATAAACGTAAGGAAAATCACAAATGACGTGTCATATTTCCAATGCCAAAAATTATTACAAACATGAAGGATTTACATATTTTGCAATAATTGGCAGAATTTTTCACTCGTGGTACTATTGGTCCCAGTAGCATTGGGGTACCTTGAGTTCTTTTGCTTTGAGTGACTGCAGAAGTGGTCTTGGGATTAGAGGAATGAAATGCATCCTGTGAGATTTGATAAAATGGGTGTTAGCAAACCAGAGTACCTTCTATACCATGTCCCGCCAATGGAAGAAAACATCTGGCGTAGTGTAAATTGGCTACTGGTCATTTTATGTTAATGTCCCGGACAAATTTTAGCCACAAGGCATTTTGAGATGATTCTGCTGTTTCACTTATTTCCATTTATCCAGAGCACTTAAAGAAAAAGAGTAAGTTGAATTGACCTACGACCTGCTCTTGGTCTAAGATGCTTCCACTAGACTGGAGCAAAGATCTGCTGTCACATTATTTAAGGAGCCAAAGAAATTGGACCCTGGGAGTTATGGACCTGTCGTTGGATTAAAGTTATGGCAATGTATTATAAGAAATTAAATTTATGATTGCTTAGAGATTTAGATAGTTAAAGGAATTCCCTGCATGAATTCACATAACAGAGTACTACCTTTCAAATTTGATTGATTCTTAGGTAAGTGACTAGAATAGTGAATGATGATAGTCCTGTAGATGTTATATGCCTAGAATTAGAAAACCTTCAGAAAGTAACATTAGAATGCATCTACTGGAGACTCTTGTGGCTGTTCTGGGCACCCCATTCCCAGAAACTGCCACAATTTCACACAACAAACAGGTTTCCCTTAATCTGGCAAATAAACTAAGGCTAAGATGTTGGAAACTTCATTTCAGTCCTGACCTCTAATCCAGACAAAGCTCTTTTTACTCATTCAATCTGTCTTCTCATTCCACTATTCCTTTATCCTTGCCTCCCTCCTATTTCTTGGATACATGCTAGCCCTCAGCAGCATCGTCCAAAAGCACACCAATAGGTTTTAAATGTATGCTGATGACACCCAACATGCTCATTCCCACCTCTCTCAACTCCCCCACTGTAGCTAAATTTTCAAACTGCTTATCTGACTTGCAATACTGGATGAGCAGACATTTTTTTCTAACTAAATACTAGGAAAACTGAAACCATTCTTTTCTGATCCCCACTCTAAATCTGAGACTCCTTCCTTCTTGTTGGTAACATGCTGAATCTAAACCAATCTATTCACAACCTTGGCATCATAGTTGATAAGCTTCCGGCCATTTATTCATGTCATCATTAAGATGGTCTTTTTAAATCCACATGATATGACCTGACTTTATCCTTGTCTCATCTCATCTGCTGTTGTAACCCTCATTCATCTAATTGTTGGCTATTGTCTATTCCAGTGAACTCCTAACTGGTTTCCGCATTCTACCCTCCGTAAACCTGAGGTCATCCAATTGTCTACTACCAGGTCTTGACTTGTAACAAGCCCTGTTTGCTTACTGTCCCTGTGTTTGCTGACCTACATTTGCTCCCAGTCAAGCAATGTCTTGATTTTAAAGTTCTTATCCTTGTTTCCAAGCTTCTCCATGGCCTCAACCCCACTATCTCCATAATAAAAGCCCTCTGAGATCGCTGCCCTTATTCACTTCTGGCCTCTTGAGCATCCCCAGTTTTAATTACTGCTCTACTCATGACCACACATTCAGCTGCCTAGACCTTAAGGTCTGGAATGTCCTCCCTACCATTTTTGTTACCACCTTTACTACCTCACTAACCCACTTTACTCCTTTGATACACTTATTAAAATCTACCCCCTTGTCCAAACTTTTGACCTAATATCTCCTTGCATGGCTTCGAGTCATAACTTATCTTTCAATGCTCCTGTGAAGTGACTTGGGACAAAAAGGCTACACAAGTACAAGTTGTTGTTGTTGAGTGACAGACTAGCTGAATGCTAAATAATATGGAACTCTTTTCTCTTCAAGGAAGCTTTGATGCCAAAGGTTGTTGCTTACAATGTCATGTTGTGCTGTCAGGTAATACTTTGCAGCTTGGAAAACATACAATGGTGTCTATCATATCATTAATTTTCTATGGGAACATTGATGAATGTTTCAGCCTGGTAAACAAGGTGTATATACAAATATATATCTCTCTTGCTTTATGCCTTGATGTCTTTGGAAAGTCACCAATTATCTTTTTTTTATGTTAAAGGATATAGTGTCTATGACTAAGTTATGATCAGCTTGCCAGCTAATGGTATTATATTTTGTGCATACCATTTTAATGTATAGTTGCTTTATAGAACAAGTGTTAATATGGGACTGGAGAATAACACTGTCCATGGTATGATGTATAGAGTTACATGGTAGGTAACTCAGAGACAATACTGTGGAAGCCTACCTGCATGGAGAAGCAGCTTCATGAATGACAGTAACCTGGGATTTGTAAATAGTTAAGGACTAGTAAGAAGTGGTTAATGTTTAAACATACAGTCTCAAGATCTCACCACTGAGATATCGAAAGAATCCACATTACAATATAGTTGGCAGTGGTGGTGGCTTTTGAAAGATATCACATAAGAGATTATATGAAAGGTGGCATTTTAAACAGTGAACTCAGAACAAGATTATAAGGTATGAAAAACTAAAAGCCAGATTAGAGAGACAGGCACCTAAGAAGAAAACTTGAAGAAACGGTCGAAGAATCTTCGCTACAGATTTAGCAGTTCAGGGATCCACCAGAGTGAGTGGAAGTCCACTGTGCACCCATCCCTCCCCACCCTCGCGACTGGCATGGAGTTGGGCCACCCACTCAGATTATAAAGACTGGTGAGGATAACAATAAAAATTGCAAGACCTTGAGTGGTTCAGAGGCAGCACGGTGGTACAGTGGTTAGCATTGCTGCCTCACAGTGCCAGGGAATTCCAGCTTGGGTCTCTGAGTGGAGTTTGCATGTTTTCCCTGTGTCTACATGGGTTTCCTCCCACATTCTAAAAGACGTGTTAGTTAGGTGCATTTACCCGACCAGGGACCGAGTGTGGTGACTAGGGGAATTTCATAGTAACTTCACTGCAGTGTACTGTAAGTCTTACTTGTGACTAATAAATAATTTTTTACTTTACTTTAACTTCATTCATAAGACAGTGACCAAAAGTACAAAAATAGCTGTACTCCACTACAGAATAGGTGGCAGCTCCAGTGTTTAGTGGATTTATAGATAACCTGGAAGACAGCTGCAAGTTATTAAAAAAAACTGTAAAATAAAGACTGGTGGATTCAAAAGTTTAAGAACCTGCAGAGATTTGACAAAAAGAGACCTGCAGATTTTAAGAAAACAGTGCTGCAATCCTGACTGAAAAAAAACACTCCCGATTGGAGCACATACATACTGAGTTTCCTGCAGTGTGAGACATTAAAACAAAGAGAAAAGTTCCTGCAGCTTCTTTCAAAGAAAATTAAATTTCTAAAAGTTTAGATTGTTTTAAAAACAAAGAATGCTCACAATCACTTGGATCCTTGCCACTTCAGGAACATTACTGGGAGAAAATCAGCAGGTTGCAGACATGCTCTGAAATTTCAAAATAAACAGGCCCTGCAAAAGTTCAAAAAGAAGAAAAGGAGATAAGAAAGTACTGCAGTTTCAAATGTTTCTCTTAAAGAAGCCACAATCACCAGGGAACCAGCCAAAACTTGAAATAGAATGAGGAAATCAAGACAAGAAGCCAAGATTTGCACAGACAATGGCTGGGATTCTCCCGCTGGCAGCACACCCCTGTCTGTGGGATTCCTGCAGTGTGGGATAAAGTCAATAGGAATTCCCATAAACAGCAGTGGGATGAGAGAATCCCGCCGCTAGCAAACAACATGCCACCTCCTGCCGGAAGGAAACACATGGCTGGGAGGCCAGAGAATCTCACCCAACCTGTTTACAAAAAACTGTCACTGCACTGACATTCATAAAAGAGAATTGCAATTTAAAGCTATAACTACAAGAGAACACAAGTGGCCATGAGCAGAAAATTAGAAGATCCAGATACATTTTGGATAAGGAAGTGACTGAAACAAACACAGGGATGGTCTTGCACACTCCCAATAAAGTGCCAAGGGCAACAAGACATCATGGAGGAAGTGCAACTCCCAGTAAAGTGAAAGAGCAAGAAGAAGCCCCAGAGAAAGGACAACTTCCAATAAAATGACAAGGGCAATAAGAGACCCCAGAGGAAGGGCAACCAAAGACCCCAAAGTAAAGATGCTGAAAGATCCCAGTGTGACAAAGACAGAAGACCCCAAAGTGTGGGAGACAATATTCAAGTGAACCACAAGATGGTTGCCAACCACAACTAGTGTGCAGTAACATGCAAAAGTCAAAGCATTTAGTGAAAAAGGAAGAAATGGTTGAGAAGAAGCCACAGAGCTCAAAAATAGATTCTTTAAAATGCTGACACAGTGCCAAACTGCAACAGCAGATGGCAGTGGAGAACACCGATGGTTGTGAATGAAGGAAAATTATACGGGTTAACTCAAAATAATCAAGATGTACAAGAAGTAAATGAAGCTTTTCCACAGGAAAATGTGTGTATCCATGCTGAAATGGAAGATATGAAGCATAAGGTTCAAGCTGAGTCCATGAGACAATGCATTGAAACCCAGATTGAGTGGTCAGGAGGTTAACAAGATAACAAACAGTTGAACAAATAGTTGATTTCAACTGCAAAGGAATGTATGACCATTTGACAACAAAAATGAATACTGTCTGTCCCAAATAGCAGAATGGAAGCACAGCAGATAAAGCTCAAAGAGACTTTGCTGAGAATTCAAGATGAAACAGTGAACTTTGCAAAATGGAATACCTGTTGAAAGACTTTCAATGGTACAAGTGTTACTCAGGTCAAAGTATAGTTCTTTAAAAAGTTATGAAGAGGCAACAGGACTCAAGAGACAACAAACACTCTCTCATCATGGTTAGATGCAGATAAAGTTTTTCTTACTTTCCCAACAATATTTCTGAGACCTGCAAAGCATCAAAATGTTTCTGTTTCTGACACCAACCTGAGTGATGCTGACAATTTAATGGCAGTTTGAGCTTTAAATTTGTTGAAGCTATCAAATCCATTGTACTTAGAACTTAATACAGCTAGCAGAAAGGAAGATCTTCTTCACAACTGTTTGGGCTGGGATTCAAACCTATATCCCAGTGGACAAAGTATTGCCTCCTTATCCACCTTGTTATTAATGAATTCACTGTTTGATCTACATTCTACCTAAATATTTAGCTTGAACAATCATTGATATGTGGTTACTCTCAAATTGGAAGTCTTTAGAAGGATTTAATCCTAAATTATGCTGTCGTTAAAAGTATGTAAAATGTTCAAATGAGACTTAAAAAGCAAATTAAATTCTTAAAATAGTCAAATAATAAAGCAAAAGATAATGATAGTTACTAATTTGTATGAAATGGAACACTGCTTGGTTTTGTGTCAATCTCTTTGGTATGTTTGGTTCCAATTCACAGTAATATTGCGGCAATAGAAACAGCACTTACAAAAGGCAATAACTGACTACAAACTAACATTAGTGCATTTGATAATTAACTCAGATTTAAATCATAATAGCTTGGAAATTACATTGTGGCAATATTATTGTGCAAACACTTAATGCTCAAATTGCTCTCTGCTGTTTTAATGGAGTCATTAAGTTAACCAGTTTATTTTAATTAAGTTGATGACTGTATTAAAATAGTCAAATTTTGAAACAAAAACACAACATAATTTCCAGGCTAATGATGCATTTCAATAAAATGTCCAACTTCCTACCCAAAGTACCTTCTAATTCTTTTTGTAGTGTTGGGCAGATTTGTTTAACTGTGTAGGCTTTTAAATATTTTGTTTAACCACAGACGTGGTATTATTAGGATCAAATAGCACATTTCTACACAGGAATTTTCCTGTTGGTTTGCAGCCATGCAGCTTTCAGGGCACATTTTTCCTTCCTTTCCCTTCACATCATTTACATTGTCTGTTGAAGTTTAAGAAACTGTACATGATTTAGGAGCATCACTTGTCAGTCTACAACACTACATCGTCAAACATAACTAATGTAAATCCTGCACAAAATCTGCTTATGCTTAACAAAAATAACAAGTGAAAGGTTGTTGCTTCCAATAAAGCACTGGTTGGGTTATGCATTAATTATTTTTTAATTTGCATCAAAAGCTACTTTTGCTACAGTTCACTTGTAAATGGTCCGTAAACATACTGCTTCTCGAGAAAGCCAATGAAGTCACGTCAACTGATTACTTTTAGTGTTTTATCCAAGTAATACTAAACATTTCAGACTGAAGGTAGGATAGGCCTGTGCGAAACTAGAGTGTGAGACAAAAGACTGTAAATGATTTTAAAAGCTGACAGTGTGCACATGATTGTACTCAGACTTGCTGTTAATTTATTTAAATGAATCTTGACTCTTCTCTCAAAATTACTTTTATGTTTACTAATCATATACATGCTGAAGACATATTACATATTCATACTGATATTTACGATCTAAATTCTCTATTTGCAACCTACCTCTAATGAAGAGACTACTGATCTGTAAAAGCAGAAACACAGTGAAAAAATAATAAGTTTTCAGAGTCCAAAGATTGTAATTAATATTAGATTAATCAACAAATGTTGAATCAGTGTACCATTTGACAACTCATTTCAAGTCTACACCTAGATTTAGTAATTAAACAATATCTCATCAATACAATACAATATGCATTTAACATATTCATATTGAATCTGTAAATACCACGTTCATTTCCTAATTAAATGCTACAGTGAACCACAATTCGATCTTGTTTGCATATGATTTAAGATTTACGCCAATGGACATGTATGAGAAGTTCCTAACCAAAACAGTCTCACAATTAAATCTACAAGATGCTGCCATCAACCATCAATGTGTTGACAAGCTGAAGTCAAAAATAAAAGTGTCTTGAAAACTTGCAATCCAAAGAGCAATTTGTGGACTGTCAGTTTGAGCCTACGGAAGAGAATGTGCAAAGATTACGGGTGAAGACGTGGAGAAAGTGAATAATTTTGAGTACCTGGGGTCAGTAGTGGCAAAAGACAGAAATAGGGAGTTGGAAATTAAACAATGAAGCAGAGAGTTGGAATAAATGGGTGCTTTTCTGGTTGGCAGTTGGTGACTAGTGGTGTGCCGCAGGGATCGGTGCTGGGGCCTCAACTGTTTACCATATACATAGACGATCTGGAGGAGGGGACTAAGTATAGGGTAACGAAGTTTGCTGATGACATAAAGATGAGTGGGAAAGCGAATTGCGTGGAGGATGCGGAAAATCTGCAGAGGGATTTGGATAGGCTGAGTGAGTGGGCGAGGGTCTGGCAGATGGAGTATAATGTTGGCAAGAGTGAGGTTATCCACTTTGGAAGGAATAACAGTAAAATGGACTATTATTTAAATGGTGAACAATTACAACATGCTACTGTGCAGAGGGATCTGGGGGGTCCTTGTGCATGAATCGCAAAATCTCAGTCTGCAGGTGCAGCAGGTGATCAAGAAGGCAAATAAAATGTTGGCCTTTATCGCAAGGGGGATGGAATATAAAAGCAAGGAGGCCTTGCTGCAATTGTACAAGGTTCTGGTGAGGCTGCAACTAGAGTACTGTGTGCAATTTTGGTCCCCTTATTTGCAAAAGGGTATATTGGCCTTGGAGGGAGTACAGGGAATGTTGATACTGGAGATGAGGGGCTTAGCTTATGAGGAGAGATTGAGTAGATTGGGCCTGTAGTTGTTAGAGTTTAGAAGGCGGAGGGGTGATCTTAGAGACATATAAGATAATGAAGGGGCGAGATAGGGTGGAGGCAGAGAGATTCTTTCCACTTAGAAAGGAAACAAGAACTGGAGGACACAGCCTCAAAATAAGGGGGAGTCATTTTAGAACAGAATTGAGGAGGAACTTCTTCTCTCAGAGCGTAGTGAATCTCTGGAATTCTCTGCCCATTGAAGCAGTGGAAGCTACCTCATTGAATATGTTTAAGTCACAGGTAGATAGATTTCTGATCAATAAGGGAATTAAGGGTTATGGGGAGCAGGCGGGTAAGTGGAACTGAACCACTTTCAGATCAGCCATGATCTTATTGAATAGCGGGGCAGACTCAAGGGGCTAGATGGCCTACTCCTGCTCCTATTTCTTATGTTCTCCAGTTGAAGTAATTGGAAGAGGTGTACTGGATTGTTATGTGACTAGAAAAGTATCACTGAAACTGAAAGGAAGAATCTGCAGGACAGTTGAGAGACCTGGCCTTGCTTGTAGTACAGGAAGTCAGGCAACATCAAAAAGAGGGGTACAACCACTGGATATTAATCAGGTGTAGATGCTGAGGTAGATATGCACAGCAACAAGAAAGGACGAAATCGGAAACCAGCATATCAGGGCTCAGTGAAGATTGTGAAGCATCAAAAAAAGTAGGTGACAAGAGAGTGAATAGGTGCAGTCACCTGTTGTGGAGAGAGAGAACATGTGGTGAGATGGGTGAGGAAACCAGAAGGAGGGGAAAAGGAAGGCTGAAGATCAGAGGGAAAGGTGCAGTGCTGAGGGGCTTAAACATGGTGAGATTGGAAGGTGAATGGGTGCCTGACAGGCAGAAGTGGAGAAGGTGATGCAATAACATTGAAGGCGATTTGTTGTGACTTTGTTATAAAGAGTATATTCACAACAATATTTATGTGTATACAAACAAGGGTCTGACAGAACTGCAATATATATCAACTCTTTCTCTTCCCTGGCTCCAACTGAGGTTCCAACCTGACCCAAAACACGTGCCTTTACAGCTGATTGGCTCGGTTTCCACACTGCTGCTCCATAAAGTATGGCCCAAGTACATGACCTCAGGGATTGCCCCCCACAACCCCCCCCGCCCCACTCTTTTAAAGGGACCGCACTACCACAGGTAATCAACCAGTATTATGATGACCCCAAGTCAAATCGGAGAAGCTGAAACAAGTAGAAGAGGAAAACATGTAATCAAGACCTGGAGAGGGTTGAGATATCGGCAGAGTTAAAAGGAAATCCATTTACCCTTTTAGGACTCAGAACAATCAATCTTTTTCCTTCACATAATCTGAGGTATATAGTAATTTGTAAGTTATACTCATTTTAACTAAAGGTCTTTGAATTCAAAACCAGCTTACACTGTCAAGCTAAAAATAACAATTTTAACAGCTGATGTTTGCTTTAGAATCTTTTAGTTTTGTATTTTCTCCTTGCAAAATGAGTTTTTTCTTTCATTGGTACATGAATTAAAATGGGGAAGCCCATAGTAAACTGGCCCTGAATTGCACCAACTCTATACCTGTTAGCCTTCTTAGGCTGAAGAATCACTTGTAGAGAGAATGGATTTGCTATGTTTTAATTTCAGTTCAGAAGTGGAAAAAAAACTTACTGTTCTGTAATGTGGCTGGCTTCGCTCACCAGATAATTATTTTCAAATCAAAACAAAATAGTGATTAAAATTAGATTAGTTAACAAACACCGATGTGCCATTTGGTAATTTGTTTGAAGCATAGATCTAAATTTTGGAATGACCCTAGCCAGATTATCTGCCCCGCCCTACCCGCAGAGGTGGCTCACCATTGGTTGCTGAGAGATCTTTTGGATCGGCCAATATCTACAGTGTTTTGCACAGCTCACCCATCCTAGCACTGGGTAAGTCACCTTCCGTTGGACCGTAAGATCCCATTGGAGGGAAAGGCTGGAAAATCCCGCCCCTATGTCCAGTCAATGCAAAGGAGAATTAAATATATTCATCATGAATCTATAAAAGTGTAATAACTCCATGGAGGCGTAAATTCCCATCACCACATTACTTTATTTACACTATACATCTGTAGACAGCCAGCTCTCCAGTTGCTCCTCGCTGAATGCAGGCTGGGAGTCTGACACACCTGCTTTAAATAGGGAGCATGAGGGCCCTTGATTTAACCATCAATTAGGACTCATCAGGTATCTCTTTTTGACATCTCTTTTTGACTCTCATTAGGTAGTTCATGCTCTTGTAAGCCAACCTCATTAGCCTGGTTGAAGTCATCACAAAAAGCCATTTCCTTTTCACATGAAAGATACAGCTAATGCTTCTAGTTGTAATCGAAGAGAAAAGACTGAAAAAAAATTAAAGTAACTGAGCACTGGGAAAGGGTCATCCTGACTCGAAACATTAGCTCCATTCTCTCTCCACAGATGCTGTCAGACCTGCTGAGATTTGCCAGCATTTGCTTTGTTTCTGATATTGTGAAAAATTACCTATTTCTCCACAGATGCTGCTTCACCTGCTGAGTATTTCCAGCATTTCCTGATTTCAGATTTCTAGTACCTGTGATATTTTGTGTCTTCACACTAAGAATTGTTGAAAATTCTGCTTTATTACTGAATTGATTTTATACTACCAGTTTTCAATATTATCTTTTGACCTGACAACAGACCACAAGAATTGACAACAAGAATGTCAGTTGTTGAGACTAATGTCTCAACAAGAAAAGAGATAAAATACAAATGATTAAGAAAATTGCATTCCTCCTTCTTTTGAGGTTCTACTTCCTTAAGGTCATCAATTTTCAAGCATATTGTACATGGCATAAATGGCAGGGTCCCTCTCTTCTTTGTACTTCCATTTCATTGTGCATAACCTTATACAGTTTCTAAACACCTAAGAAAAACATTCACAAGAACGGTTCCAAGGATGAGATAGATCAGAGAAGATGCATTGCTTTTACTTGATGAAAAAAAGTTTGAGAAGACATCTGACAGAGGTATTCAAAATTATTAGAAATCTGGTCAGAGTAGATTGGGAAAAATTGTTCCAATTAGTGGAAAGATCGAGAACCAGATGCTACAGGTTTAAACTAGTTGGCAAATGAAGCAGTGTTGATATGATGGGAAACTTTTCACGCAGCGAGTAGTTAGGATCTGGAATGCCCTGCCTGAGAGTGCAGAGGAGGCGGGTTCAATCGAGGTATTCAAGACAGAATCGGATTCATAGCAGGAAAGGAAGAATGTGCAGAAGGCAAAGAGTGGCACTAAGTGAACTGCTCCTCTGGAGAACCAGCACAGACACAAGGGGCTGAATGGCCTCCTTCTGTACTGTAGCCATTCTGTGATTATTATACTTAAATGTTTAAAGAAAATGGAAAGTTGGCAGGTAAACTGTGTCGGCTTTGAGGTTTTACAATGGATGAATCATAGTATCATAGAATCCTATTGTGCGGAAGGAAGCTATTTGGCCCATCGAATCTGCACCGATCACAATCCAACCTGGGCCTTCTCCCCAAAATCCCAAGCATTTACCCTAGTAAGCCCCCTGACACTAAAGGGCAATTTAGCATTCACTTAACCCGCACATCTTTCGAGGGTGGGAGGAAAACGGAGCACCTGGAGGAAACCCACGCATACAAGGAGCAAATGTGCAAACCCCACACAGACAGCATGGAGTTAATTTTATTTAAACAGGCAAGAAACAATTCAACTTAGAGATACTGTGTCCTGTGATGTGATTTATCCAGTGCTACCATTGGGTAAATCACATCATATTAGGTCCAGAAAGCAAGACGTTTTCTGGAATCTAGGCCATGTTCAACCTCCCTTCAGCCGAACATTTGACATGAGTTCTATTGCAAGTTTAAGACCACACGTGCGGAGCATGAAATCAACTGTGTAGACTTTTAAAATCCGATTAGGAGTTCGAAGAGAGACAGAACAGATTACACAATTCTACAAAATAGATATAGCAGTTAAACCATTAACTTCACACTTCTGTGATTTTCAGGCTTTGATCCAAACAGCAGCTGACATCTTGGCACACTTACTGATACATGTAATAGTCAGGGATGAGTAATTTAGTTTTGCTTTATCGATTATGATTTGTTGACAAAAAAAAGACTTTTGATTATATAAAATGGATGGATATGATATCTGCTTCATGAACTAACTCTTGGAAGCTTAGAAACCCAGACGTAATCTGGCCTTAGCTCAGATCTAAAAACCCAGAACTGTTCAGTAAACATGTGAAAGCAATAGTCACCCACTGCTGCGGCTGTCAAGTATTATATATCCCACTATCGCAATCATTGTCTTACTTCCTACTGTAAGAGCTGTACGAAGTGTGGTCGGGAGAAGTATAAATTAAGTTAAAAGATTATAGAATATTGTACAAGTACCTTTTAAAGGAGAATGATCCAGATACAGGAAGGTGAGGACAGCTGAGGCAGCTATGATAGTTTTCTCTCGTACCAGCTGCTGAAAAAATATTTTTAATATAATTTTACAACGTGGCAGGAATGCAGGTATGTGATTTATTTTGTTAGTCTGCCAATCAAGTTGTAAACAAAGGATCAGAATTTGCCACAGCTGACCATGGGCAGCACCGTGCCACAGTGGTTAGCATTGCTGCCTCACAACGCCAGCGACCTGGGTTCAATTCCATCCTTGGGTCACTATCTATGTGGTGCTTCCAAACTCTCCCCATGTCTGTGTGGGTTTCCTCTGAGTGGCTCGGTTACCTCTGGGTGTTCTGGTTTCCTCCCAGAGTCCAAAGATGTGCGGGTTAGGTGATTGGCTGAATTGCCCCTCAGTATCCCAAGATATATAGCTTGGGGGACAAGTTGGGTAAACATGTGGACTTACAGGGATAGGGTAAACTGCTTTGTCGGAGAATTGTACAGGCTTGATGGTCCAAATGGCCTCCTTTTGCACTGTAGGGAATCTATGTGAAGTCGTCTATCTTTGTTAGATTTGCCCTTGTAACCTTCCACTGGACAAAAAGAAATAGCCACAAAGTTGCCGGAAGTGCGAGATGATAACAGTGCATTGAAGGTAACAGGACCTCTGGGGACCTGAATGAGCAGGCTAAGTAGCAGGTCATCTTCTTAACCAATTCAATTTAAGTGTCGGGAGCTGATCACAGAAAGGTGAATTAATGGGGTGAATTCATTTTCAAATGAAACCATGGAAAGAAAGATTTGGGCCTGAATTCTCCAGCTGTTAATACCAGAATCTCATGCTGATGGTGCACCCCTGCCAAGGATTTCCTGGAAGGTGGGGTACACTGAATGAGAAACCCACTGACAGCAGTGGGACCATAAGATCCAGATCTAAATAACCCTTCTACAGAATCTATCTAACTCAGTCTTGACCATATTCAGTAACTCAGCCTCCTCTAGGAGAGAGTTCCACAGACTGATGAGCATCCAGGAGAAGAAATTTCTCTCCAGATCAGTCTTAAATAGGAGACCCCCTAATTTTTTTTTAGAAGTAGTTTTAGCCTAGCCTCCTTCACAAGGGGAAACATCTTCTCGGCATCCATGCCTGAACTCCACGTACTTCAACTGTAGTGGAATACTTCAACTGTAATGGAATGGGGCACCTAGCAGCAGGTTTGGTGGGGTGGGGGGGGGGGGGGGTGGCGGCTAGCAATCCAAGCGGACACCCAAATTTCCCTACCAGCCTGGATACAGCCAAAGACTGAAAGTAAAGGGATTCTGCCCTTTTTCCCCCACCAGCCTCTGAACCATAATGGTAGTCTGCCTAGTTTGGCTATTTTTAAAAAATTAAATACGTTTAAAAAGTTGTTGATAAGATGCCTTCATGTTAGAGACCCCCCTCGGTTACTTAGCCTTGCATTCTCTCAAGCTGGGAGGCCTCTAATTGGCAATCCGAGTTTGCCTGCTTTCTAGGTCAGTGACTGCTTCCCCTCGGGGTGGGTTCTGGACCCAGAACCAGTCCCAGCCCCTGCTTCCTGCTCCCAAATTGAACCTTCGGCCTAATATCCTTGTTCTGCTGAAGTGACTGTTGAAGATTTGCTGAACTCTCTGTTCGTTACCATACACTAATGCTAACTTACTATGTAGGTTAATATGCTGGAATTCCATCCTCAATTTATCTTAATCAGGTGAATGCAGATATCAATATCTGCTTTAAAACGAAGCTGTTTTATGGTCAGGGAACGTGGCACTCTGCACCACTGTCTGGTCAGAGTGATGATGTGGGCATGCCGGCATTGGACTGGCGTAAACACAGTAAAAAGTCTGACAACACCAGGTTTTAGTCCAACCGATTTATTTGATAATAGACTCACAAGCTTTCGAGGTTTCCCTCTTCGTCAGGTGAATGGAGACCACTCACCTGACGAAGAGAGAAACCTCGAAAGCTTGTGAGTCTATTATCAAATAAATCGGTTGGACTAAAACCTGGTGTTGTCAGACTTTTTACTGTGGTCAGAGTGAAGCAGAGGGCTGTGTCTACATTCCCTCATGTTCAGAGCCCCATTTGCCTGAGTACAAGTGTCAGCAAAATGTTTAATGATTACAATGAACTGACTGCCTCATTGGTTGGAAATATTAAAAGGATTGCTTTGTGCTATTTGCTGTCGGGAGAGCTTCAGTTTCAATAAATTTTGTCTCATGTTTCTTCACTGTTCATTCAAATGAACAAAAGAAATATCGACAATTCCAGTTAACAATTTGAAAGTAATAGATTTCTTTGAGTTTTTTTAAAAGGTCAATAAATTGAGATCTTCAGCGCAGATTGAAGCCTGCTCTGAGAAATTGGTAAGGTTCTAAAAATATATGCAAGAGGATTATGGTTAATGTTTTATAGAAAAGTTCATAAGAGGATCAACAATGGCGGATGTTTATGAAAACAGTTCATAGCTCACAGCAAAGATATATCCCAGTGAGGAAGAATAGGAAGGGGATAAATCAACCATGGCTAACCAAGCAAGTTAAGGGTAGTATTACAATGAAAAAAACACATAATATTGGCAACGATTATTGATAAGCCAGAAGATTGGGAAAATTTTAAAAAAACAACCAAAGATGACTGAAAAAAAAAGAGGGAGAAGATAAACTGTAAGAGTAAACTCACAAGTAATACAAAAACGGACAGCAAGAGCTTCTTTACAGATAAAAAAAAGAAGAGAGGGGCAAGAGGGAACATAGGCCACTTAGAGAATAAGGCTGGAGAAATAATAATGGGAAATCAGGAAATGACAGAGGAGTTAAACAAATATTTTGCATCAATCTTCACAGTGAACGACTCTAAAAACATTCCAAAAATATAAAATAATCAAGGGGCAGAAGGGGTGAGGAAATAAATACAATAACTATCACTAGAGAAAAAGTACTAGGGAAACTAATGGGGATAAATGTCGATACATCCCCAAGACCTGATGGGTTGCATCGCAAGGGTATTAAAAGAAGTAGCGACAGAGATAGTGGATGCACTGGCAGTAATATTCCAAGAATCCTTAAATTCTGGAAAAGCCCCAGAGAATTTGAAAACTGCCAATGTAATACCTTTATCCAAAAAGGGAGGGAGACAAGACATAGGCTAGTTAGCTTAATTTCTGTCAAAATATTAGAGTCTATTATAAAGGATGCAATAGAAGAGCATTTTAGAATAATATAAAATAATCTAGCCAAATCATCGTGACTTCATGAAGGGGAAATCATACCTGACAAACTTATTGGGATTCTTTGAGGTGTTAATGGACAGAGTAGATACAGGGGAACCAGTAAATGTAACATATTTGAATTTCCAAAAAGCGTTATGTAAGGTCCAACACAAAAGGCTGCTTAATAAGGTAAGAGCCCATGGTGTTGGAGGATAGTGCACTGGCATGGATTGGCTAACCAATAGAAATAGAGAATTGGGATGAGAGGGCCATTTTTAGCCTCTGGGCAGAAACTTGGCAGATGGAATATAATGTAGGGAACGTTATGCACTTTGGTAGGAAACACAAAGGAGCTGAATATTATTTAAGTGGAGGATGACTGCAGAAAACAGCAACAAAGAGGGATTTAGGGGTCCTTATGCAAAAATCACAAATAGCTAGCATGCAAATTCGCCAGGAAATTGGAGGCAACTAAAATGCTGAGCTTTATTTCAAAGGGAATGGAGTACTAAAATAGAGAAGTCTTGCTAAATCTATACAAGGTACTAGCTAGACCACATCTGGAATGCTGTGAACAGTTTTGGTCCCCTTATCTAAGGAAAGATAAACTGATGTTGATGGCAATCCAGAGAATGTTCACTAGGTTATCCTGGTTATGTTGGAGATTTCTGATGAGGGGAGGTTGAGTAGGTTGAGCCTGTACTCATTGGAGTTTAGAAGAATGAGAGGCAAACTTACTGAGGCATATAGGATTCTCAGGGGGCATAACAGGGTAGATGCTCAGAGGTTGTTTTCCCTACTGGGAAAGTCTACGTCTGGAGGGTATAATCTCAGAGCCACTGGTCACCCTTTCAAGACAGAGGTGAGAAGTAATTTCTTCTCTCAGTGGGTAGTGAATCTGTGGAATTCTTTACCGCTGAGAGCTGTTGAGACTGGTTCATTCATACATTCAAGGCTGAGATAGATTTTTAATCAGTAAGGGGATCAAAGGTTATGGGAATAAGGCGGGAAAGTGGAGCTGAGGATTATATCAGATCAGTCATGATCTCATTGAATGGTGGACCAAACTTGATGAGCTGAATGGCCTATTTCTGCTCCTGCATCTTATGGTCTTATGAGCTAACAATGTTGGTTTCGTTAAATATACTTATTAACAGGCACAGCATCCTGCTTCTCAGAAAATGGTACATTAGTATTATCGTTCTCAAGCAGGTACTAGTGTCCAGATTTGTCTGATAAGAAACATGTTTGAATTAATTAAAACAGCTACTGCAACAATGCAGTTAATATTCTGGCTGACCTCCAAGGCCAAAAGCCACTTATAAAAAAAAGATAAAAAGTGCTTTGCAGATGGACCAAATTATTCTTCGTACAATTGAGGTAAAAACAATAATGCCTTTTTCAAAATGATTGAAGAAGTAATAGTAGAAGCTGTAGAGGTTAAATGTCAAACAAAACATTTCATTTAGAAAACACTGGTCTTTTGTAGGACTGAAAATCTCATATTTCAAAATGTGTCAGTGGCTATTACTTCAACATGCCTATTTCTATGATCCTTAGATTTTATGATCATCGAAGCATGTGCCTTTGACTAATATATTTCCAGTCTGTCAACACTCCATGCATAGTCTTGCAATGCATTGATGCAGTCTTGAACAATTTTCCCTTTTTCATGTCTGAACTATTTTATTCTCACTTCCACAAATGCCTTGTGTGTTGGCTTTTTAATATTTAATTAAGCTTATGAGCTGATGGTATCGCTGTTGACAGAAATATGTTTCAGGAGAGAGTGCTTTATGAGATTGATTTTGTTATGAACCACTCTTACGGCAATACTGTGTAACCAGCGTTCAATGCAGACGGAAAATGCCTTATCATTATCACAGAATTTTTGAGCGCCTGATTGCGCAAATCTTAATAGTAGATCTACTGCAGAAAGGACTCCTGAAACCCAAGATGATTCATTAAAATGTCACTTGGATGTAGACGACCTTAATAGCATCTGAAAATTATCATCGAATTCAATGCATTGTGCGGGGATTGATTCCCTGACCTGCCAAATTGAGGGCATTTATCATTCAGAACATTTGATGTCATGAAGTTAAGTTAACAGAAGACCAACCCTGGAGACCTGGGCACTTTCAGAGCTGTTATTTAAGTGTTTTTTTTTAAACTGAGACTGATGGCTAAAGTGTTAAATACGTTCTGATGTGTTTCATTCAACTGGAAAACGTGAACTCTGTTTGTCACTGGGGTAGTACTGTGCTGCAATCAGAGACAACCATTGGGTCCTATTTTATGGTTGAGGCGTTGTGTTGTGCAATTCCAACCTAAAGTCTGCCGGAAATGATTGCAATCCAAAATACATCTGCGGGGAAATCAATCCCAAATCAAGCCTCTATTCAGTCAGCTTTTTATTGGAGTAACCAGGTGAGCCTGCCAAAAAACTCTCTGAACACAGACTGCTGATAATCAGTCAGGCAGGAACGGTCTATAGTCCTGACCTGACTCCTCACTGTGCAACTGTTAATCCCTAAGAACACATCTGAGGCCATTAAAGGCAATTGCTAACTGCACAGAACGATGTTATCTCTCGCTTTTCTTGACTCAGTCAAATTGGAATACTTTGTTGTAAAGTGTTCATTTAAAGGCACGTTAGGCTGACTTTTTTTATAAAAAAAACATGTTGGTGCTACGACGCATTTTAGTCCCGATAGCATTGCAGCAAAAGGTTAATATTGAGATAAAATTCTTGCTACAAGTCAGGTTGATGCAGCAGTTGCCACAGCACTACGATAGTGAAGTTATGTGGACAATGATGGGGGTAATGGAGTCTGGTGAGGTTCCTAAGGATTGTTTCCAAGCAAGTATATCTATTTGTTTAAAAAAAATGGTGAAAAATTAGGCCTAAGAAGCCTATTAACATCAGTAACAAGTTAAATGATACGAAGTCTCACAGCACCAGGTTAAAGTCCAACTGGTTTATTGGAATCACGAAATTTCATAGTGCTGCTCCTTCATTACATGACCTGATGTCCTCCACCTGATGAAGAAGCAACGCTTTGAAATTTCGTGATTCCAGATAAACCTGTTGGACTTTAACCTGGCGTTGTGAGACCTCTTAATGTGCTCACCCCTACACCAGCATGTCCACGTCAAAGTTAAATGATGGAAGCAATTCTAAGAATATAGCAAGAGGAATAGCTGTACACCAATAATTTAATAAGAAACAGCAGGTGGGGGCAGGGGGGTGTTTAAAAGGGAAATTCCTGATGACAGCAGCTTGACTTCTTTGAAAATACAGTAAGTTAAATGTATAATGACACTCCCTATTGTTTTGATGAGGCAGGTGATACATTCCATGCCAACCAAATCCCAGAAGGGAAACTTGGGAAAATATCACAACTATTTTCTATTTGTATCTTATTAGAGGAAGATATATGTGTGCTCAAGTCAGGAAGCAAAAATTCCAACAATACATTCTGAGATTTGAAATAGTAAATGAGAACATTTATTAAAAAAAAAGGAACTTAAACACACAAAATTACATTTACACAGTTAAAATTAGTCTTATAAACATTTCCTCAAAAGATTTTTACTTGATTAAACTCACAAACAAACACTCCTTTTAGACAGCGGTCCCTAATTTAGGGTGGCATTCTCCCCAAACAATTCTAAGTGTCGAACTTGAGTGAAAACTGGAGTCATTTATGTCAGTTTTTTCAGTGGGAGTTCAGAGAAGAATCTCCCAGACTGTGCTCTGCAGAGGTCACCAGCGTGAATATCATTAAATTTCAAGGGGCAGGGCCCATCCCCACTGGAGAGGCTGAAATCAGCACACTGAATGGGCCCCTGCGCATGCGCCGATCTATCAGTGTTGAGATCAACCCATGTGCAGTGACCCTGCGCCGATGGCTTCCAGATTGCTGGCCAGTTCAATCACTGGTCAGTCCTGTGACCTCTGCAATGCCAATTCTACCCCCGCTATGGCCCTGTCACTAATCCCCCAACTATTCCTAGGCCGAGTCCTGACACCCCCGCCCTCCCAAACCTGGCCCACCTCAATCTCCAGAAGCCCCCATCCCATCGATTTTGTTCCCCCCCCTTGACAGTAACTCCATCCATGGCCCCAGCAACCCTCCCGCTTGCTGATACCCCCCAAGAGGCTGACTGCCGGCCTGGCTGACACCCTCCCCATTCTCCGTCCCGATTGCTAACCTTCCTGTTTCTACTGATTCCTCTACAGCGTGACAGAACAAACACCCCCCCCACACACCAGGTCCCGCTTCTATTCAGACCCACTTCCTTGGCAGTGCCGCATGGTACCCCCTAAGCATTGGCACTTTGTTCTTAGGCAGTGCCTGGGGCACGGCTGGCACTGCCAGGATGCCAATGCCCAGGAGGCACCCCTCCTGCCGCCCAACTTCCATGGGGCCTCAATTGCTCCCCCTTCACTCCAACAGGGTCAGGCCTCTTGCTCCCCAAAAGTGGGGAGCTAGTGTAATCCCCACTGGAGTGAAACATTCTGACAGGGTGGGAGATGCCAGCGAGCTTGGAGGCTTCAGTACTAACAAGAAAATACTATTTTATTCTTCACAGTATGAATAGCTTATTTGGACCTCTTTCCTCTGGCTCCTCATAAGGCAGGATGTCCACCTCGCCCCCTCGCTGCTCTTCCTCCTCCTCCTCCTGCTCCAGCTGGTCTCCCCGCTGCTGGGCAATGTTGCGCAGAATGCAGCAAACTATGATTATGCGTGAAGCATCCACAGGGCCATTCTGGAGGGCCCCGCCAGAGTGGCCCAAACAGCGGAACTGCATTTTAAGCAGGCCGGGTACGATGGATCAGGTGGCTAAATGAGCCTTGTTGTAACGGGACTCCGCCTCTGTCTCGGTCTCCGCACAGGCATCGCCAGCCATCACCTTAGCAAGTATTCTTTGTTGCCCGGTAGCCATCCTGGGAGCCATCCCAGGAGCCTAGCCTGGTATTCAAAGATCCCAGGGATGTCCAACTGCCTGAGGACAAAGCTGTCCAGGACGCTCCCTGGGTGGCGTGCATTGACCTGCATGATCCTCATGAGATGGTCACACATGATTTGCACATTGAGGACTTGCAACCCCTTCCTGTTTGTGGGACCTGCAAGGCGATGTGTATCCCATCCACTGCTTCCTGGACATTGGGAATCCCATTGGGAATGGAAGCAAAGCACGGGCATACAGGGCATCTGTGACCTGCTGCGCACATCTGTGCACAGAAGCCTGGGAGATTCCAACTAGGTCGCCATTGGGTGCCTGAAATGAACCAGGCTGCCCTGGTTACAGAGCCAGGGCAGCTGTAACCTTCACATCCACAGGAAGCAGGTGGCGGCCCCTCCCCTGAGTATGAGAGCACCTTACAAACGTGCTGCACCATGGTTCTGGAGAGCCACAGGTGGTGACGATACCTCCCCGGGAGAGCCTGAAATGAATTGCGGGGCCTGAACTTCCTTGGCCTCAGCACCCTCTGCCTTCTGTGCACCCTCTCGGGAGCCTGCACATACATCTGCTAGCCCTCAGCAGCACCCCCCTGCGCTCCTTCCTGAGGGTCCAATGCTGGCTCCTCTTGTGATGGTCTCTCCACTCCCGCCATCTCCTGAACCACCGCCTCCTCCTCCTCCAACACCACCCTAATGGCCAGCTCCAAATTGATCAGTCCGATTTCCATCTGCACAGTGGGGTTTGGAAAGAACATAGAATGATGGATTAACGTCATTGGCTGCATCGACCCCAATGCCTCACTTGGGCCAATATGCCCACTTGTGAGTGCTGGCAACACCACACAATCCATGGTGCCATCAGTAACCAGGGCAGCCTGGTCCATGCATGACCTGATTAGGGTTGTGTGAGATTCCCATCGTGACAAATACTGGCACAGATTATGCAGGTCGGTGTGCAGCCATGGGCAATGCACACCTTTGAGCCATTGCTATGTGAGCAACTACAGCATCTGTTACAGGCATGCGTTACTGGTCCGAATCACAGGGCAGGGACAGACTGCAAATCAGTACCGGATGTGTGCCCGATGACAGCAGATTCCATGCAGTCCATGTCTGAACCTCGGCACCCCGGCCTGGAGCAGCAGCTGCTTCATCTGGTTAGGCCTCAGTCAGCACATGGTACACTCCACCCCCCGCCACCTCCCCAGCACTCAGTGCAGTCCCTGACCACACCCCGCGGCAAGACAATGCCACTGCACAGTGCCCTGGAGGGGAAGGCTGAGTAGGACTCCTTCAGGGACCTTCCCACACTGAGCTACAGCGCTGCCATCAAAGGGAAAGTTGAGCGGCACTCCTTCAGGGATCCTCACCAAGAGAGCTCTGAGAATATAGAAGTCCCCTGCCCCCTTCCCTCCCAGATATCACTGATCCATGGGCCAGCACAAGAAGACAGCAGGAGGAAGCCCACCAAGCATCTCCAGGGCCTGCCTGCAACATTCCCCACACCCAGCTCGCAGCACTTACCTCCTTGCTTTCAAGGCTGCGACGCCAGGTTGGGACTTTTATAAACCTACTCTGATTCATGCCAAAGTGACATCTCCCAACCAGTAAAATCATGGCACTGTAGGGACAGCACTGAAAATCAGCATGCCAATTTCAAAACTTTTTTTAATGCCAGTGATTTGCATCACTTACCATAGTTTAGCATGTCATTATCGGGATTGACATGGCAACCTCCGCCCACGTTCCCCCCTCTTTGATTCATGCCAAAGTGACAGCACGCCAAAGAGGTGGGAGACGAAAACATGGGCGGAGATCGCCATGTCAATCCCGATAATGACATGCTAAACTATGGTACGTGATGCAAATCACTTGCATCAAAAAAGTGCTGAAATCGGCACGCTGATTTTTAGTGCAGTCCCTACAGCCCCACGTTTTTACCGGTTGGGAGATGTGCGCGGGTCGTAAACGTTCATGGGGAACCCGTGAAATGGTTGACATGTGCGACCGACCAAAAACCCTACTCGTCGCAATGGGAGAGAATCGCTCCCAATATTTCTACTTTTGATCTGATTCAGATATTAGGACAGCATTTCTTGGCATTTTTTCAGTAGAACAATGATGTTATATTGAAATTGTACCATTTTTCTTTCTGAGGAAATGTGTGTCCGTTTTTACACTGAAGCTTCACTACACAGAAGGTTCTGCAATCTGCACACTGCCTCTGACACCCACCTCCTACAACAGTCTGCCATTCATTTACGCAGCACTGCCTGAAAGCAAGATCAATTCTTTGAACTTGCACTTGTTTAATGCTAGATTTTGCATTCAAATGAATGGACAAATAAACATGTGAAGTTTAGATGCTTGTTTTAACAGGCAAGGCTGGTGCTGAACTTAGCATAGAATTTGTCATGTGCTAATCAGAAAATTGAAGCCCACTGTACCTTTGGCCCTGGAGGGAGTGCAGAGGAGGTTTACTAGGCTGATACCGGAGTTGAGGGGATTGAGCTATGAGGAGAGGCTGAATAAACTAGGCTTGTACTCGTTAGAGTTTAGAAGAATGAGGGGAGATCTCATTGAGACGTATAAGATGATGAATGGGATGGATAGGATAGAGGTGGAGAGACTCTTCCCGCTCAAAAAAGACAGTAGGACTAGGGGGCACAGCCTCAAGATAAAGGGGAGGCGGTTTAGAACGGAGTTGAGGAGGAACTTCTTCACTCAAAGGGTGGTGAATCTCTGGAATTCTCTGCCCGTTGAAGTGGTGGAGGCTGCCTCGCTAAATATTTTTAAGAAGCGGGTTGATGGGTTCTTGATAAGAGAGGGGATTAAGGGTTATGGGGAGAGGGCGGGAATGTGGAACTGAGCCACGACAGATCAGCCATGATCTTATTGAATGGCGGGGCAGACTCGAAGGGCTAGATGGCCTACTCCTGCTCCTATTTCTTATGTTCTTATGTTCTTATGTTTATCACATATCTATTTTATCTCTCAGAAGGTGGATTAAAGCAAAGTGTGGTTTGAATAATAAGCTGTATTTATAAAACATCTTTAACATGAAAACATATGCTATCATGCTTCGCAGGAGTACAAAAATTGCCACACCGGGAGATATAAGGAGCAGATGACTAAATGTTTAGTAAAAGGGATGGCTTCTTAAAAGATAAGGGGTTTAGGAAGGGAAATCCAGATCTTAGGGCCAAGATAGATGAAAGCAAGACAACCAGTGTTAGTCTGGTACCCAAGGTGAACAGTACTGCCTTAACTTTAGACAATACAAGACTCATGAAGCCAGTATCTCAGTGTAAAGATGTAACTTTATTTAACCAATGGCCACTAGGAGACCATCAAAAGGGTCACGGCAGCTCTGAGATAGTGCAGTGAGATCTGTCCGATGAAATTTGATGAATACAATTCAAAACAGATCAATTATAGGTTTTCTTATCAACTACTCCCGCCTTTCATTAGCTTAAAATCAATATACACTAATCAACAATAATACCTGTCATATAACTCAACCAACTGCGCCTTGCTTTCTGGCATAATGGCATTTTAGTCAACCATAGAATCTGGAAGCCAACTTCTGTCTTGGCTAACCCTACTTCCTGCCTAGTAACCTCAGTCGCTAGCCCCAAAGTTCAAATGAACATTTCCATGAGTTCTTTTAAAGGTCACTTCCAACCAGACTAACACATCATTCCACATCCGGGCATGCATCCATCTTGTTTGGACAGTGAATAAATCCTATTCATGAAATATGATTAAGTGTTCTAAATGTTCTCTCCATCCAAAACTTTACTGATAAATCTTGTATTTTCTCAAGGTCTAAACATTCTCTTGGAATATGGCTTTGCTTTAGTGCCTTTTACCATGATGCTTTGCAGCAAATTGCTGTTGGCTAAAATGAACAATGTAACTTAAAAAAATAAATTAATACATTCAAAGTATCAACACATGTTTTAAAATCATCATCACTTGTTTAAATCTCTTACTGCATTTCATATGTGTAAACTACTGTTTTTATGAGCCCATAAGCTTGTTTTAAAAATCACTTAATGCTGGTAGTTCTGTCAGTACCTTAATGTCTAATGATTTAAACATCATACTAACCTATTAGGGTTCTCCCACTTATAGAAAGTGATTAAAGTTGGGGATGTTCAAGAAGCCAGAATTGGCAGAGTGCAGAGATATAAAAGATTGTAGAGCCAGAGGAACTCACAGGAAGAGAATTCTAAAATCAAGGCTCTGTTTAAATGCAAGCCTATGTAAGACAGAAAGCACCGGGGTAACGGGTGACTGGAAATTGGAAATGGATAAGGGGGCTTTGGATCACCTCAACTAAAAGACTGCACCAGTATAGCCAACTCTTGACATAACAAAGACAAGGATGAGGATTTCAGCAGCAGATGAGCTGAGGTAGAGTTGGATTTGGACAATCTTGGGCAGTCTTAGTGAAAGTATGGATACTGTGTATAGTCAGAAGCTTGGGCATTTTTTATGCCAAGATTGTGAACAGTCTGGCTTAAGCTCATGCCAAAAAGAGGGACAGAGTTGATGGCTAGGGAAGTGAATAGCTGGTTCCAAAGTTAATGGCTTCCCAATATTTAGTTAAAAGAAATTTTTGCTTATCCAGTACTGAATGTCAGAGTGTTTGACAACTTAGAGACGATGGAGGAGCTGAAAGTGGTGGTGCGGAGATAGAGCTGGATATTGTCTGTATACAATTGGACACTGATGGCATGTGGTTTTGGGTGATCTTACTGAGCAACAAGATTGGGAAAAAGACAATCACCAATCGTAGATTTTTGGGAAATCACAGAGGTAAGTATGCAAGAATGGGGAGAGAGAAACTGCAGATAATTTGCTGCCGATAACTGGATTGATAAATATGCTGTTTTATTTTATAGTGAATCATTTGGAGAAGAATAGATATCATCTGAGCTACATTATTTAATAGGTAGTACATCAATTTGGGTAAGAATGCAAAATAAAGAACACCCATCAATTCCTATTTGCAATTCTCACCTCAGCAAAGACATTCACAGCTCATTTTCTAATAAGAAGATTGACTCATTTTGCAATTTTAGCTATTCCAGTCGCTCTCTTGGCAAGTTGGGTGATAATGATGCTTTTGGGCCCAAGAGCTGTCCTCTAGAGTAATCTGCACCTCTTCAAATCAAAAGTTAAAAGAATGCAGCTCTCACATTCCTCAGCTGTGAATTTATGCTGGGAAGTACTTTCGTAAGTTCTCATTATCTCGGGCTACTTAAGTAAATGTTTTGTCCAGCTGTGATTAACATCCCAGCATGGGATTACCTTGGGAAACTAATCCACTTGAAGCATAGTTCAACTGGAAGTAACACGCATTTAGATCATTTCCATGGAAAAATAACTCGAAACATCCAGGAACGCGCACATCAAATCTTATTAAGTTTTCCAGTGATGGTACAATCGGGAGCAATAAATACAAGCAGCTGGAGACTTACAGAGGATTTTGATCAAATAGACAACTGGACAGGCAAATCGAAAATGAACAGCAATTCTGGTCATTTGAAGGTTGAGCCGGATGCTACAACGGGAGTTTTAGGATCCTGGAAGAGTATTGATTGGCCAAAAGATATTTTCTCAAACGCAAAAGCAAAATATTGCTGGAAATCTTAATAAATTGGAAAATGATGAAAATAATCACTATCTGTGGAGAATATAACAGAAGTTGAAGAGAACTATTTTCCATTTTGTGTCAGTTCCCCGACCTTGGAATCAAAAGCAGGTCTCGACTTTGCACTGTTTCAGGAGCCAGAACGTGACATTCATATTCACTGGACTGGCCTAGTGGCCAAAGAATTTTCTTGTCAACCAATTAAGAATAGCAGGAGCACTCTCAAAATTGGAAGTCTAACAGGCAGCTCCCCCACCCCTCCCGCAATACTGAAGGAGCTGCACCCAAGTGTTGAAAGTAAGGGAGAGAGAGGGTATTTCCATTTTGAGGCATCCTCTCACTACTTTCAAAAAATGGCCACAGATGCCAGACTATTGCTGTGGCTGGGAATTTCCTCCACAGGGCAGCTTGTACTGCAGCAATGATCAGGTAGGTATGGAAGGGATGGAGTGAGGGGGCCTCAATATGTTTCCAGTTAATCATGACCTCAGCCATGCTCACGATGGAAGATTCACCACCCCATCCCGAGCCCCTGCCACCCCACCCCCTGCCACCCCACCAAGCCAACTGGAAATTGGCCTTTAACAAACTACCAGTTCCTTGTGAGTCAATGAACAATGAGTTCATTGCCTGATCCGGCCTCCAGGAGAATGGCCTGCACTAAGAACCATGGCAAGAAACCAGCCAGTGGCCCACATTTGGAACTTTTGCCTTCTTCCCCACCACCTTATCGGAGTCAAAATCTCGGTCAACATTTCCAGTCAATAATCTTTGATCACAATTTCTAGCATCTTCATCAGATTTTGTAACATCACTACTGGAATTCTCCCATCCCACCCCCATGGGAATTGTAGCAGGCATGGGGCGGACCATGTAAAGCATCACTGATCTCGGGCGGGATTCTCCAGCTTTGAGGCAAGAGCGGCCAGAGAATCCCACACAGCAACAATACATTGAAATATTACTCGGAAGTTCACTGCCATTTAATGGACTGTGCAGCAAAATATAGGAAAATAACATTACAAGCGCAATACCATTATTTTACTATATCATCAGTTTAACATATTACACCATTATTTCGAACAAAGGATTCCTTGTTATTCACAACGTAAATCGTCTTCTGCCCGATATTTATTGGTAGCTTAGAAGGGTAAAAACAAAAAGCCAAAAGCAGCTAGAGGACTTGACTAGCCTGGGAAGGCAGGTGAGTACAGAACTCTGTACTCAGAGTGCTGAGCTTAATGGTATGAATGATTGCATTATCAGTTCCTACTGCAAAGCTGGCCACATTGTCAGACCAGTCACTTGTTTGGTGGAGAAAACAGCAGCTGGAGGCTGCAGATCAGGATCTTTGGGAAGATTCCCACCAAGTGGAAGAATCTCACTGCAGATTAGGAACGAGGGTAAGGCACTTGGTCAGCAGTGGTTGCAATGGAGACGGAAGCAATCGAGAGAGGGGATAATGGGGGTTGGGGGAGAGGTCCGTAATTGTGACAGGGCTACAGAGAGGCCGCAAACTGCAGAATAGAAGCAGAAAGGTTTTCCTGGAGTTTGGTGGAGAGTGCTTAACCATTGCAGCTGGCCGCAATGGCCTTCTTTTTGCTGCTGGGTTTACTGAGTATCAGAAAATGTATGCAGCAGCAGTTAACTCAAGCTTTCAACTGCATTGTTGGAGCCAGATTTAATCATTATTGAAATACCCTTCTCACCCAAACAGAGCACTTGGACATTCACTACTCACCATCTTAAAATGGCAGCAAGCCAAGTGTTCAATTCCCCTTGACCCTGACCTCAACCTATCTACAGAGAGGCTCATGACTAAGGCCGTTATTGTTCCTGTATCCTTCCCTTTGCTTTGAAAGTCAGTGATTTCTCCTGAGCTGTAGTTTTATGTACACTAACAGCCCTTGAGTTCTACACCCAAATGGTCATTGTTAATTTGTGAACCGAGACAGAAATGTCAGCAAACTAATTCATACTAGAGTCAGATCCTGTCTTACCCGACGGTTGCATATGTGCACTTTGTAGCAAAGGTCAATGAACAACGATTAGGAGGATTTCTTAAAAGGAAGGTCATGTTTAACCAACATTATTGAATTCTTTGAGGAAAGAACAAAAGTAAGAACTGGGAATGCTATGGATTTAATATCCACAGATCTTCAGCAAGAAATTTCAGTAAGACACTATATTATAACCTCATGACAGAGCGCATGAAGTCAATGGCCAGGTACTAGAATGAACTGAAAAGTGGCTACAAAACAGAAAGCAAATATTAGTGGTTGACAAAAGCTCCTCACACCAACAGACTATGCAAGGTGATGTCTTATACTGATCTCCGCTGTGGTTCCCCATATACATAAAGGGTTTGAAGTTTTCTTTATATTAATTCATGGGATTTGGACATCAATGACATAACCAGCATTCATTGCCCACCCTAACTGCCCTTGAGAAAGTGATGACGAACTACCTTCCTTAACTGCTATGGTCCATATACTGAAAGCACTCCCACAATGCTGTTAGATGGGGAGTTTCGGGCTGTGACCCAGTGTGATGAAGGAATGGTGATAAATTTCAAAGTCAGCATGATGTGTGGTGTGGAGGGCAATTTATAGATGGTGAGTGTTCACCTGCTCCTGCTGTACTTAACCTTAATAGAACATAGAACATTACAGCGCAGTACAGGCCCTTCAGCCCTTGATGTTACACCGACCAGTGGAACCAATCTAATGACCCTCTAACTTAAACTATTCCAATATTATCCATATGTCTATCCAATGACTATTTGAATGCCGGAAGAAGGTCAATTACCTCATCCGGGCAGCAAGGGCGAGTGTTGTATCCCATCTAGTGTCTTCCCCCATTTCTCCCCCAGATCTTCCCATCCCCAGCATCCAGCATGCTTCTGGTTCCTGGCCTCCAAGCACCCCCTTCCTATCCCCCCAAGAGCCCGACTCCTTCTCCTTCAATAGGTCGCCTCTTTGCAGAGTTGGGTTGTGCAAGGCACAGCACATGAACACAGTGCGGGAAGAGTATCATAGGGCCCCACCAGAACATCTAGGAACCAGAACCTCATTTTATGGACGCCCAATGCACCTCTCCACTATCGTGCAGGTGGCAACATAGGCCTCATTATAGCGGGTCTCCGCCTCAGTCACAGCCCTCCACACAGGTGTCATCGGCCATGTCCGAAGCGGGTAACCCATATCACCCAGGAGCCACCCGCAGCCTGGGCCCCTCCTTAAATGCCTCTGGGATGTCTGAGCTCCTGACAATGAAGCTGTCATGCACGCTGCCTGGATGTCTTGTACAGACATGCATTATGTTCATATTATGGGCGCACATTAGTTGAATAATTCAGGGGGGGTGGAACATTTTTCTGTTGATGAATCTTCACGGATTCTGTAACAGGGCCTTGGGAGTGATGTCGGTGCAGTCGATGGCCCCCTGAACGTTAGTAAGAAGTCTCACAACACCAGGTTTAAGTCCAGCTAGTTTATTTGATAGTAATCTACTATCAAAGTAATCTACTCTCAAATAAACTGGTTGGGCTTAAACCTGGTGTTGTGAGACTTCTTACTGTGTTTACCCCAGTCCAACGCCGGCATCTCTACACCCCTGAACATTAGGCATCCCCACAATGGCTGTGAACCCTGCAGCCTGGGCTTCCTGATGGGCCTGTTCCAGGTTAAATTTGATGTACTGCTGAGCTTCAGTAACCTGCTTGACACAGGTGTGCACAGCTGACTGGGAAATGCCACAGACATCTCCGCTAGGGGTCTGGAAGGAGCCACTCACATAAAAGTTCAGACCAACCATCAATTTGACAGCAACCGAAAGTGGGTGCCCCCCCCCCCCCAACCCCGCCCCCTCCCTGCCACCCCACCCACCCCCACCTCACAGTGCCAGGTCCTGCAATAGGTTACACAGGTGTTGCACTGTCTCCTTTCTGAGGCAAAAATATCGGCGGCACACAGTATCTGACATCTGTTCAAATGACACTCGTGCATGGAACTGCCGGGGTCTCTGCTCCCTTCTAGTCCTGTGCCCCCCCCTCTGTGCCACCTCCTGCCTCTGGTGGTCGTCTACCTCTACTCCTGCAAACGGTAAGGCCTGGGCCTCCTGTGCCAGCAATTCTTCCTCCAGCTCCTCCTCCTCAGCTCCAGCAGCAATCAAAAGAACAGCAAGATCGATCAGTTGCATCGCAAAAGCCAACTGGTCACTCTGAAAGTGGGGGCGTGGGAGGATGTGGGTTGGAGATGGAGAGGAACACATTTAGAGGTTAAGGAACGCCTCTTGCCCCTTGCCCATTAACAGTCACTGTCCACAGTCCCCAATCCCTGCAGCCACATGCTCTCCACAATCACAGCCCCCCCCAGTTCCCCCAGCCACATGCTCTCCACAATCACAGCCCCCCCCAGTTCCCCCAGCCATATGCTCCCCACAGTCACAGGCCCCCAATTCCCCCAGCCATATGCTCCCCACAGTCACAGGCCCCCAATTCCCCCAGCCACATGCTCCCCACAATCATGGCTCCTTGAAAAATTGAGAGGCTGCAACAATGCAATTTGGAAGAGTGCTGAGTGCACTAGGACCCAGCAGCACAACCAAACCTGAGGTCAATGCTGAGACCTGGGTCTGTGCTGCCAGTCGGGCTTTGGAGGCCATGCTGAGCAACAGCTCTACTCCCTGCACACACTCACAGATCTGCCACTAATCCAAGAAAGAAAATGGACGACAAGACACCCGTGAGCAGCAGAGAGCAGTCGGATGCAACACACTTACCTCCTCCCTGATGAAGTGCCCAAATCAGATTTCTAGGGAACATGTCTGTTCTGTGCCGATTCTGGATTGGCAAAAGCAGTGCTAAAGGGGGAAGTCCCCGTAAAGGTGGACGTGCAGCCCATTAAGGCAATTTAAATGTCATGCAAACAAATTTAAATGGCTGTAGGCCCATTTCGGGCATGGTCCTGATCACATCAATTTTTGGGCCTTGGTAAAGGGGGAACCGGCACGGAGGCAGGCAGGGATCACGCTACGCACCTCACAGCTGATTTTACAAAGTTTTTGAGCCCAAAAATGGGCACAATGTGATGGTAATATTGGCCACCCAGTGTAATATTACATTGGTATGATCTCAAGTGGGTGCGGGTTTCAGTTCCACTCGTTCCTGACCCGACTTTGGGCACACCACAGATGAGGTTAGTCCCTTACTGGGAATCCAGCTACACTTTCTTCAACAAGGGGTAACTTTTTCAACTGTGTTTAAAGTGAAATGAATGTTCTCATCAATTCATAGATTTCTAATTGATTGCCCTCGGGGCTGCCATGGCATATCCTCTGGGGAAGTGCAGAATCGCCGACAGCAACTTTTGACTTTCCGTATTATTCTGCACATGTGCACACTTCCAAACTTGTTATCAGTTTCAATGGAATCTCAAGGCCAATAGCGGTCAGTTTCACCGTCATTACCATTGCAAAATCTGAACCATCAATACTTTCTAATGAGAATCACAGTTCTGCTATATAACTGAAGCTGTGCAGATTGCGCATTCTAATTTAAGGCAGAATTAGATCAATTATTGGTTTGAGCATCCTATGTTTAAAAATTATAGTTCCAATTTTTAAATGCAAATAACTGCCACCAAAAAATTAATTTCTGCATGCAGGACTGGCTCCCTCTGTAAAGAATGAAAAGAAGATGAACTGTGTGGCCAGTTCCTGGCTGGCACATGCACAGGAGACCTGGGGCTTAACAGGAACTTTAGTTCATAACCTCCAAACTCCTGATCTCTGATTTCAAAGGCACATTCCTCGGGGTTTATTACATTGGACAGTCAAAACCTTATAACACACGCAATGGCCCATCACTTCCTCAGAATAACAAGCTGCAGAAGATTGCCACTGCAGATTACCACTGCACTTAAAATGGAAAGTGCCCTGTCATGCCCAATCTTCTTGACTCAGGTTGAGTGAGGCTGAAGAAGCATGTCCACAGTTCCAGCAATGAGGTGAAGAAAGGAGCACAGTGAAGAGCACACCAGACTATGGGGTGGGGTGGGGGGGAGGGGGATGTGTGAAGGGTGGGAGGGCAGGGGGTGCAATCCACACATCGGGGTGGGGGCAATGGAGGGGGTTTAGACATTGGGGGTGGATGAGGTATCGCGATGTCAGGGGGAGGGGAAGTCAGACATCGGTGAGGTGAGGGCGGGGACTTGGGGTCATATCATGAGAGTCAGGTCAGCTCGAGGGGGTTTGTTCAAGGGAACTTGCTTGAGGGAGGTCACTTGGGCTGGAGGCTGGTGGGGTGACGGTTCAAATCGGGTAGGGTCGACTTTGGGAGAGTGGGATCGGATTGAGGGGTGTTTTGCTTGGGTCAGAAGTAGGTCAGGCTGCAGGACTGTCACTTGGGTTAGAAGGTGTCAGGTAAAATGATGTAGGCCATCCCACTGCCCACTGAGCTCACCACAATAATGCGGGGACTGGGCAGGCAATGAAGTTGAAAGCCTGCCTACCTTATTACAGGTTAAGGATGAATTAGGCTCATTATCAAACCAATTGACCCTCATAAGACTGGATAAGGAGCCCATTTGCTGTGGGCAGCAGAGCTGGAGTGGGAAGTCTGATTTTTAACCTCAAGGACAAGGAGCAAGTGGGCATTACTCGTTGAGGGACTGCCCTTTGACATTCGCATAGTGCCCCGCCTTAGACTGAAACTTCCCCCACTTTCTCCCTATCCGCTCCCTCTCTGAACCTCATCCTCGCCCAGCCAATTCCCCTTTCCCTCATGTTCCCAAGCCCTTCCATGCCCAAGCATGCCCCTCAGTCCCCAGGAGCTGCAGGCACCTCCAGCATGTTCATCACAGGAATGGAACGGCCGTAATTATGGGAGATTTCAATCTGCATATTGATTGGTCGACCAATGTTGGACGCGGTGGGCTCAAGGAAGAGTTCTTGGAATGCTGCCGGGATAGTTTCCTTGAACAGTGTGTGTTGGAGCCGACGAGGGAGCGAGCTATCTTGGATCTGGTGTTATGTAATGAGGCGAGTAGAATTAGGGACCTTGTGGTGAAGGATCCTCTTGGGAAGTGTGATCATTGTATGGTGGAGTTTCTGATGCAGATGGAGGAGGAGAAAGTGGGTTCCCGGACACGCGTCCTTTGTTTGAACAGAGGGGAGTACGGTAGGATGAGAGAAGAATTGGCGAATGTGGACTGGGGGAGCGCGTTGGAAGGTAGGTCTGCTGAGGAGCAGTGGAGGATCTTTAAGGAGATCTTTCTTGGTGCTCAGCAGAAATTTATTCCGATGGTTAAAAAGGACCGTAGGAGGAGAGGTAATAAGCCGTGGATAACGAAGGAGGTGAAGGAAAGTGTTAAATTAAAAGCGGAGGCGTTTAGAGTAGCTAAGAGTAGTGGGCGAGAAGAGGATTGGGAGAGGTTTAAATGTCAACAAAGATTGACAAAGAAGTTGATAAAGAAGGGTAGGATAAACTATGAAGCTGGGCTAGCGCTTAATATAAAAAAGGATAGCAAGAGTTTTTATAAATATATAAAAAGGAAGAGGCTGACTAGGGTGAACGTTGGACCCTTAGAGGATGAGAGGGGGGACTTAGTGGTAGGGGATGGGGAAATGGCTGAGGTCTTGAATAATTTTTTGTTTCGGTCTTCACGGAGGAAGACGTGAATAATTTGCCGGGTGTTAGCGATGGAAAGGTGGTAGGGCCGGAGGTTCTCAATGACATTATTGTTACTAGAGAGGCGGTGCTCGACAGACTGGAGGGGCTGATTGTGGACAAGTCCCCAGGACCGGATGGAATGCATCCGAGGGTTCTGAAAGAAGTGGCAGAGGTGATAGTGGATGCCTTGGTGGTTATTTTCCAGACGTCGCTGGATTCCGGGGAAGTGCCGGAAGATTGGAAAGCGGCTAATGTTACGCCGTTGTTTAAGAAGGGTGCCAGGCAAAAGGCAGGGAATTATAGGCCGGTTAGTTTAATGTCTGTTGTAGGTAAAATGTTAGAATCCGTCATCAAGGAGGAAATAGCGAGGCATCTTGAGGGCAATTGCTTGATAGAGCAGACGCAGCACGGTTTCGTTAAGGGGAAGTCGTGTCTGACAAATTTATTGGAGTTCTATGAGGATGTGTCTGGGGCAGTGGATACAGGAGAGCAGGTGGATGTGGTCTTTCTTGATTTTCAGAAGGCGTTTGACAAGGTGCCTCACAAGAGGTTATTGCAGAAGGTAGGGGGGCATGGAGTTGGGGGGTAGGGTGTTAGCGTGGATAGAGGATTGGTTGTCAAATAGGAGGCAGAGAGTGGGGGTTAATGGGTGCTATTCAGATTGGCAGTTGGTGACTAGTGGAGTGCCCCGGGGTCGGTGCTGGGGCCTCAGCTATTTACCATTTATATAGATGATCTGGAGGAGGGAACCGAGTGTAGGGTGTCGAAATTTGCTGATGACACCAAGATTGGTGGAACGGCAAATTGCGCGGAGGGTGTGGAGAGTCTGCAGAAGGATCTAGATAGGCTGGGCGAATGGGCGAGGAAATGGCAAATGGAATTTAATGTTGGCAAGTGCGAGGTGGTCCACTTTGGTAGGAATAATGGTGGGAAGGACTATTACTTACGGGGTGAAAAACTGCAGCAGGCGACGGTGCAGAGGGACCTCGGGGTCCTTGTGCATGAGTCGCAAAAACCCAGCCTGCAGGTGCAGCAGGTGGTCAGGAAGGCGAATGGGATGCTGGCCTTCATAGCGAGGGGGATTGAATATAAAAGTAGGGAGGTCTTGCTGCGGCTGTATAGGGCATTGGTGAGGCCGCAGCTGGAGTACTGTGTGCAGTTTTGGGCGCCGTACTTACACAAGGATATTTTGGCCTTGGAGGGAGTGCAGAGGAGGTTTACTAGGCTGATACCGGAGTTGAGGGGGTTGAGCTATGAGGAGAGGCTGAATAAACTAGGCTTGTACTCATTAGAGTTTAGAAGAATGAGGGGAGATCTCATTGAGACGTATAAAATGATGAATGGGATGGATAGGATAGAGGTGGAGAGGCTCTTCCCGCTCAGAAAGGACAGTAGGACTAGGGGTCACAGCCTCAAGATAAAGGGGGGGACGGTTTAGAACGGAGTTGAGGAGGAACTTCTTCACTCAAAGGGTGGTGAATCTCTGGAATTCTCTGCCCGTTGAAGTGGTGGAGGCTGCCTCGCTAAATATTTTTAAGACGCGGGTTGATGGGTTTTTGATAAGCGAGGGGATTAAGGGTTATGGGGAGAGGGCGGGATGGTGGAACTGAGCCACGACAGATCAGCCATGATCTTATTGAATGGCGGGGCAGGCTCGAAGGGCTGGATGGCCTACTCCTGCTCCTATTTCTTATGTTCTTATGTTATGTTGTGTTTTTCACTTTTACAAACCAGTTGTGATTCGTGCTGGTGTGATGTCATGTCGCTGGGCAGGGGGTGGTGAAGAAGCATCGTGGGTGGGCATTATGACATCCTGCCCAGTAATTAAATGTAAATTTATTCAAATACATGGAAATCAGGTTCAAGCCCATTTTGGACATGAAGCTTTTTGCGTTATTAGTGGTGGGGGGCCGAAGAAGATCTCAATCTGTGATCTCACTGGCGCAAATCCCGTTTTTGGCTGCTCGCGATGTTTAGCGACTATTAAGGTGTTGTTAGATCACACCCGATGTGTTTATTTCCAAACAGCTGGGCGCTGTTAGGGGAATACATTGATTGAATCATTAGTCACCAAAATAATGTGCAGCTTCTTTAATAAGTACGAGCAGGCATGTTAAACAGACATCAACTGCTAGACAAAATTTAAACTGTTTCTTTTCTTCCCTCCGCAGTTACTTTCTGAATATTTTCAACATTTTCTGTTTTATTTTTCAGATTTCCAGCATCCATAGTAATCTGCTTTTGTATTACGTACTTTTACAAAGTCTAAATATATAGTTCAATTATAGCTGTCAGAAAATGAGCATTTTATCAAGAACAAAGAACAGTACAGCACTGGAGCATGCCATTTGGCCCAGCAAGCCTATGCCAGTCATGATGTCCCATTTAGACCAATTGTCTGTATCCCTCTATTCCCTGCCTGTTCATGTGTCAATCCAGGTAAGTCTTAAATGTCATTAATGTATCTTCCTCAAATACCTCAATGGGCAGTGCATTCCAGACTCCCACCACCCTCTGTGTAAAAAACTTACCCCACCCATCTCTACATGGGGCAGCATAGTGGCACAGTGAATAGCACTGCTGCCTCACAGTGCCAGGGACTCAGGTTCGATTCCCAGCTTGGATCACTGTCTGTGCTGAGTCTGCATATTCTCCCCGTGTCTGAGTGGGTTTCCTCTGGGTACCCCAGTTTCCTCCCACAGTCCAAATATGTGCAGGTTAGGTACATCAGCCATGCTAAACTCTCCCTCACTGTATCCGAACAGCGCTGTAATGTGGCAACCAGAGGACTTTTACAATAACTTTATTTCTGTATGAATGTAAGCCTACTTGTGACTAATAAATAAATAAACTTTAAAAAAAAAATTCCCTCCTTATTTTGAATTTGTGCCCCCTTGTGATTGTCATTTCTGCCCTGGGAAAAGTTTCCAACTGTTCACCTTATCTATACCCCTGATGATTTTATAAACTTCCATCAGGTCATCCCTCAGCCTATCCTTTTAAGGTTTTAGCCTTTTTATCATTCTCCATTGCTTCTGGCATCTGGCAAATCATATTGTGTAACTTTAAATTATTGAAAAAGAATATCAACATCTTTTATGGATCTAGGCAACAGAATAAAATTTAAGAAGTACAAAATTGACCTAAAAATGATACAGTAAAGCATTCAAGTCATGAGATTCATAACATTGCATAATGAAAGTCCAACATAATAACTAAATGAATTATTAGAAGAAATCAATCATCCTGAGAGAAAATCATAATGCAATTATCATCATCTAGTTATTCTTGCAAGGGGAAAAGAAAACAAGTAATCATCAGCATCCTCTTGGAAGAATTGTAAAATCACTAAGGAATTGCCATGGGCTCTGGACACCTCTCCTTTCCTCTTAACATTCATAGGAACATGATCTTGGATAACAAGTAAAATGATTGTCACAGTTTGAATAAAAACTAATCTGAGAGACATAGGTTTACTATGAGTGCACCACAGGACTTCTTTCATAAACTTAATAATAAGCTGCGTCCATACTACACGCTTTATGCATTATACGAATCAAATAATGAGTTACCTTCTAATATCACACTGTAGTTGATAAAACTTGGAGATAAGAGCCTTGAGATGTTCCTGGGAATCAATTGATTCCATTGGACCATTCCAACATATTTTATGGCTCACTTGTCTTACTTCTGAGTTTCTGGGGATTCTGTGAATGTCTGTATAAGTTGTGCATGTTTATTGATGTCTTTTCTCTTAATCCACAGGTGATTCGGTCCACCTTGTTGTCCAACAAGGGGCATACACGCGATGGGTCGTGTGAGGGCTGCTCTTGGATGTTGCTTCGAGAGTAGCCTAGTGCTTCATGTCGTTAGTGTACGCTTAAACTGGACCATCTGACGGGCAACATGACAGCTCAGTGACTATCACTGTTTGCTGTGCAGGTACATGGATTTGGGCCAGTGTCTGTGGGAGTTTGCACATTCTCCCCATGCTTGCGTGGGTTTTCTCCAGGTGCTCCAGTTTCCTCCCACACCCCAAAAACGTGTTCTTAGGCTGATTGGTGTTAACAAATTGTCCCTCAATTAGTCGTCCCTCAATCTGGTCATGGTTCCTTTATTGTGGAGTCCAATAGGTGTAGACAAAAGTCGTAGGTAGAAGAGGGCACTCACAGTGTTAAGATGGCAGCGTGGGCTCGTTGTGCTGAAGAGCCTGTTTCCCGTAATGCGTTGTTGTTCTTTGTTCTGTAAGGAGCCACATTTTCATGGCATCATAGAATCCTGACAGTGTAGAAGACGGCCATTCGACCCATCAAGTCTGCACCAACTCTCTGACAGAATCACCTTACCCAGGCCTTAACCCCGTAACCCCACATATTTATCCGACTAATTCCCCTAACTTACACATTTGGGACCCTAATTTAATCCTGCAAATCTTTAGAGTGTGGAGGAAACCAGAGTCCCTGGAGGAAACCCATATAGACATGGGGAGAAAGTACGAACTCCATACTGACAGTCACCCAAGACCAGAATTGAACCCTGGTCCCGATGCCATTGTGCCATCCTGTGCAAATCCTTATTCAAAAGAGCACCTTCAAAACTTTTTTTTCCTTTTCACATCTTGGGTTCAGGATGTCTCTCTGCATATGGGGTGTTTGCATGTTTGCGATCAGTAGACACTTGGTGGAATGTCCACCTCATAATGCCTGACTTTATGTTTTTTTAATATAATGTGTACTTTACATTTAAAAGTGGTTTGTGTAGTCAATCTTGATCCTGAAGTGTTAGAGATGGTCCCTGCTCTCACCCCATTCCTTTGTGGGGACAGTTATTTCTATCCTTATCAGCTTATGTTTGTGTATTTTCATCTGAGCGCTGCCCCACACAAAGTGGGAATTCTCTGTTTACCATTGATTATTTACAATAAATATCCAAATTTTTTCTCCATGCAACATTATTTCATCAACCAAACCTAGCATTCCTTTGTAGCTTTGGAATCAAACTTCTAAGATGTGTACAGGCTATGCTGGCCTAGATTTTTTTGCCAAAATAACATTGGATAGGATTTTACCTATCCAAATTCTGCCTAAGGTCAGTGGACCTTTCCATGTTCCACCCTTCACCCATTCCGATTCCTGTGGCGGGAGGGGTGGTAATGTTCCAGCCATTGAACCAAATAGGTACATGTGGGTTTTTATATGCAAATAGAACAGTAGCTTCATGCAAAAGGCAGTTGAGCAGTTAAAATAAAAAGTCCAATTGTTGCAGCTCAATTTGTGCAAATCATGTAGGACGCAATTTTCCGGCCACGCTCACCCCAAGGCTGGAAAGTCCTGCCTGAGATCAACACACCCTTACGTGGTCCACCCTGCCCACTACATTTTCTGTGGTGGGCGGAATGGGAAAATTCCACCCTTAGAGTCTCACCAATGAAATGCATTCAAAGGTGTGATGTTGCTGTAATTGTGCATTCGTAACAAACTAAACTCAACAGAAAATCTAAGAGGGGATTTTCCACTCCTGTTTGCAGGGGCCAGGAAAGGCGGGAGGGGTGGAGAATCAATCAGGAGTTTCAAAATGGCTTTTATGTTGGTAATGAGGTAACGGGAATAACAACACTAAAAATTGTAACAAGTCCAACACGACATACACCTGGTGATCAGAATCTGCCAGAGGTGCACCACAGTTAAGTACAGCCCACAGTGGGGAGAGGGTCATGCTTGAGAAATAGTGCCAAGGCACTGCACCAGGCACTGCCACCAACATCGCCCCCTAACACTGCCTTGGCATTGCCAGAGTGGAGTACATTGGTAGGAGGTACTGGGAGGGGGGTGGGGGGGCAGTTCTGTGGTGTCATTGGAAAGGGCGTGCAGTGGGTGGAGGAGAGAGATTTCCCCGGGGGGTGGGGAGGGTGAGTTCCATTTCTTTTACATCAGGACACCCTTCAAAGAAGGCAGCCCAAACTTTTAAAAGTCAAAGTTGCTAGCCACCAAAGTGACATCATGAGACAGGCCCTTTAGATTGTTTCTCTTAAAGAGTTTTAAAGTACTCTGTCAAAGACAGCAGCGCAACCGACAGACTAACTTCCACTTTTTCCATCCAACTTGATACTTTAACAAAATCTTGGTAAATCCCTCTCACATCTTGACCATTCCACTCTCATTTTCTGAAAATTAACTATTGCAAGTTCCTTTGGATTTTAACTGTTGTTAGAAATTTTTTAAATGTTAACTTTTTCTTTCAGTCAAGTCTGCCTCTACTTCTGCTGAAATTACAAGAGCATTAGGAAAAGGAAGAGTAAAGCTTTCAAATTGTATGAGGAAATGCTATATTATAACATTTCTGTTTTTTAATTGATTGAAACATATTTGATTCTTTTGAGTCATTTCCCCATCTTGCCCATTATGGTTTGCTGTCCTTTCAGTGTGCTTGACGACAGAAGGAGGGATCTGAATTAACACGGCCAATGGGCAGACTGACAAGGGATGGTTGGTTAATTGCAGGATTGCTCTGGGTCAGTAGCAGTGGTGGGGCAGGAGTAGGATGATTGACCACTGCTAATCACTTCTGCTTTTGTCATAAGTGAAATCTTGCATCCCATGCATCAAAGTAGGCAGCTTTGGTGGTGAACTGCCCTTAATACCTTCTTTCTCCTTGTCTTCCTCCTCCTTTAAGTCACCTGAAGAGGATCCGGTCTGTGAGCCTTTCTCTTCCTGCAGGGACAACCTCCTCAACCTTGGGTGGAATTCTCCCAAAAAAATTCTAAGTGTTGAATTCACAGGAAACTGGAATAATTCACACTTTTCTTTTCAGTGGAAGTTTAGAAAAGAATCTCTGCACATCTGTGCACTGTAGATGCCACCAGCGAGTATATCATTAGATTTCAGAGGGTGGGGCTTATTCCCACTTGGGAGGCTGAAACCAGTGCACATGATGAGTACATTGGACTTGATAGGATTGAGGGTTATAGGTAGGCCTAGTAGGGAGGGATATGATTGGTGCAACTTGTGGGCTGAAGGGCCTGTTTGTGCTGTAGTTTTTCTATGTTCTAAGTTCTATGTTCTATGTGTAGTGGCCCTGAACTGTCAGCTTTCTCTTTGCTAGCCAGCTCGATCACTGGCCAGCTCCAAGTCCCCCGCAATGCTGTCCACACAAACCCCCTCCCCCCTCAGGCTAATCACAGCCCCCTGACCATTTCCGGGCCAACCTTGACCCCCCACCCCCGACCCCGATCTCCATCCCCCCACCGTGCCAATACCCCTCACCTCTCCGTACTGCAGACTTCCCTCCCGGCATATTCCCCTCCTGCAGACCACCCCCAGCCTGCCCCAATCGCTGACCTCCCTCTTGTTCCCATAGATCCCAATGGCAGAGTGGCAGCAGGAACCCCCATAACCATCGATCGCCCCCTAGGCCCCAGCTCCATATGCCCCACCCTCTTGACATTGTCCCATGAATGATGGCCTTGGGCCACCAGGCACAAGCTGGCACCGCCAGGGGGCCCATACCCTGGCCCAACACCCTGGGGGGCCCCAAATACTCCCTTCACTCCAGCAAGATCAGGCTGCTAGCTCCCCGAAAGTGGGAAGCTATTGTAATCCCTGTTGGAGTGAAACACTGGCTGGGTGGGAGAGGTTAACAGATTCAGAGGATTTAGTCCTGGCCCTGCTAATAGCATTTAAATGTTCATTAAAATAACATTTAAATGCTAGCCCCGCTGATTTCTGGCGCAGAGCACACCACACCAAAAATCCAGCGCTGGGAGATGCTAGCGGGACACAAACTCTCGCGTGAATTCTGCACATCACCCAACCACACATCCCCCCCCAACCCCGTACGAATCTCCTAGCCCAGAGCACTAAAAAATTAGCGCAGTGAAATGAAAGAATCGCGACCCTTTGTGTCTGTGAACTCTCTATCACTGAGCCAAGAAGGCGAGCTGGCAAAATTTACCCTCACACATTCCTATGCTGTAAGCATTCAATTTGAGGCTGCCTCCTGATCCAAATTGATAATAAAGAGGGCTATGAATTAGTCTAAATTAGTCTTGTGTCTTAATGGAAATAAATTTCTTATGTACACAGGAGTACCACAATTCTGACAAGTATAATTAGGTGTATCACTGACTTTAAGTGGAGAATGAAACCTCAGCCTGGATTTTTATGATCTGCATGTATTAGTGTGATAGATTTCTGATAATTGAAGTTTGCTTTCCCTGTTTGAACTTTAGTGTTATCACTCGCCTCAAAGGAGGCTGATGTTTCAATTTTAACCAACGAATCTTATTAAAATCAGAGAAATCTTTCTTTAAGATGCCCCAATGTGTTGTATAAAATTTAACAGATAACTCATCTGTTCTGGAGCCCACTCCTTTCTCAGGAAGTATTGCTTGGATTTTTGTCATTTCTCAGTTGAAGAATGATTCGGTCTGGATCATTTTCTGTCATTTAATTTTATTTTAAAAGAATTTTGAAAGGTTCTGGCAGGATGTTATTAATACCTCCAGCGTTCTTCTTTATGGATCTATCTATTACTGTGTTAGGACAATGCCATTGTCAACAATTTGATCCTCTGTACGCTTCTGAAACAAATTGCTGCAGGCTTCATTGTATTCTTGCAGTGTTATCTTTAATTTCTCACAGCTCCTTCCCATCTCATTGTTGCAGCATTAGGGCTATCTAACAATACTTATAATTTATGATGATCTGTAATGATGACTCTCAAGGCAAAAGAAGTGATTTTCATTTGATTAGAAAGGGAATTAAATTAGCCTTCTTACACTTCCAAGGGGTTTTGAACCTGCACCTATTAAATAAACATCATCCTCTATGTAGTAATTGTGGTGATTGTCTCTTTAAGGACATCACAGCAGAAGAGGATTACCTCTTGTTTCTTGAAGGACCAATTGGGGCTGAGATTGGGTAATCACCCCAGCGGTTGGAGTCCTCTCTTAGGCAGAAAGCAGTCTGAAGACATGTAGACAGCATGTAATAGACATATGGGGCAGCCAGTGGACTACTCCAGGACAGCTGAGGGGAGGGGCAGGGGGAGATGGAGGGCTGCTAGCCTCAGCACAGTCTTCCCTTATTAATAAGTATCCTTTGTGTTCCCAATGAAGTCTGTAGACATGCATTCATTTCACGTTACTATTAATTTAAAGAGCCTTGCTGATTGCCAGTCTAATTTCATACCCCCAAATTTAACAAATTCACAATTAAAATCCCTATGTACCATTTTGTTGATGGTGGGAAGTCTGACATTGCTCTAACACTGGCACTTGTTTATTGACCAATTGGGGGTTTTCCACATTACTCAAATGTTAACATACATCCCTGTAACTAACAACAATTATGAGATGATACACCAATATGACATTTAAGGCAATTATAGCTCTTGATGCATCTGGAGAATTCTGAACATACCATGTAAATTCTCTGCCATTTCATCTTGATTCAATGTCACACAAATAGAGCTTCACATCATGTCAAGGTGTATATTTTTCTTGTCATGCCAATGCAATAGACATTATTGGCCAAACATATTGCATATTTTGTTCTCCTATTGACTGCAATAAAATACTAAATTATTTAGATTTCCGTGCCTCTACCAGATTCAAACTTGTAGCACAGGGATCCTCTGTGGGGGTGATGCAGAGCAAAGGGGAAGAGAAGATTGTAATAAAGTGGAAATGAAACTTATTCTTTTCATGGGAAATGGTACACTAGTAAAAATATCAATATCTTTTAGGCCAATACTGTACATGCATATTTTCTTCAACCATAAAATTTTGGTATCGTATTGGAATATTAATTTCTCGCTGAGTCTAAAGAGAAAAATTTTCAAAACATTGTTTCAAAAGTAATTAAGATAGTTTGTTTTAATGTTGATTTTTTTTTGTAAAAAATGCATCTGGTTAGACGGTATTAATGATATCAAAGCAGTTTGGAGGGCTAACCGAACCCAACAGAGTGGCACAATTAATAGCAGTCGATGTATTTGCCCTGACTTTAACTCAGAGTTCTGGGCACAGGATGGAATAGATGATCAGGGAACCTCGTGAGTGGCAACACATGAAACTGAAGAGATTTTAACTCTGGGGCCTTGTGCTGCCTCATTCAAAGCAGAGAAGAAAGATGCCACCATCAACTGGCAGGATTTGAAATCGGTAGGATTGGGGCTTGGCAATAAGGCAAGACACATGAGGGATGGGAGATTGGAAAAGTCTACAACAGGGAAGATAGGGAAGACTCTTACACACCCATAAGGGATCTGTAAACTTACTTAGATCTCCTCCTGCTTGTATAATGCCTGCCATCAGCTTCTGTTGGTGGTTTGAGATGGTGTGACAGACGGGCATGGATGAAATGAAGTGTCTCTTCTGATTACTTTATCTTGTATTGACTTCACCATTTAAATTACACCCACTCCCCTGGATTGGGTGGATTTCGCATGTCAGTTCCCAAGCTGGATAAACTGGCAGCAAGTGGGAATGTGGCAGTGATCCGACACATAAATACATAATTGTAACATCTATGTCTATACTGTTCCTGCCAGACAGAATGGATGTGGTACATCTCCCTGTAGTCACTAACTTAGACACTTCAGTAACTGTGTTGGTTTTGGTTGTGCAGATACATTTGTCTCCTTTAGCTTGCCAGCATGAGTTGTTGTCGTTCCAATGATATTGTGAGCATGCTGTTCCCGCAAATATATTGATAGAAAAGATGGGAAAAGGTTAAAAACGATCATAGAGTGGGAGCTTATTATGAAACTTTCCATAATCTGACAAAGAATACACAAACAAAACACTCAGTGGGAAACCAACCATAATATCTCAAAGAATTGGTGACCGCCAAGTTTAAGAATTAAATAAACTATTTATTGTAATGAATAAACTGTACACAGACTGCAATAAATATGCCACTTCAGTCTCAGACTGACTGGGAAAACGCACACTCAGCCCTAGGATTTGCATGCTTCTGCATGATTGGCCGATCGGGTCACATGACACCCCCCAACGTTCACTCCCTAAAAGGAGCTCAGTACTGCTCATCACCCATCCCAACACCAAACCCCCCCCCACCCCACCCCACTAAGTTCCTTATTACCCTTAAACTATTCTGAATAAAGCAACAATAAATATGCTCTTTGACACAGCCCATCATAAGCTCAGCTGATCAAGGACTTCACTTCCTCTGGGAGTGATGTAGTTAGTAGATGGTATCTCCACACCAGAGGTAGCTTTGGTTTGACTTCCAGAAATTGGATTCTCAGCTTGTAAAGGAGCATTTGAGCTTATTACTTCTTCACTTCCCAGAGGAACATTTGGCCCTTCCTCACTTTGACTTGCTTCTTTACTTCTTTCACTCAACAACTTTGCAGGCAAGGATAATCAGAGCAGACTGCCCCACTGGTTCTCTATGTGACGTCGTACTTCTCAAGTAATCTAATTGCTTTTTCAACACTTTATCTTGACCGTCCCTCTCCGGGTCCGTTCTGGCCATGACAACACCTGGGACCCACTTAGAATCCCTTTGGTACTGAAGGAGGCCATCTGGCCCATTGAGCCTGCACCGTCAACAATCCCACCCTATCATGGTAACCCCACATATTTTCCCTGCTAATCCGCCTGAAACTAAGGTCAATTTAGAATGACCAATGAACTGTAGGAGGAAACTGGAGCACCTGGAAGAAACCCACACAGACACAGGGAGAATGTTCAACTCCACACAGACAGTGACCTAAGTCAGGAATCGAACCTGTGTCCCTGGCGTTGTGAGGCAGCAGTATTAACCACTATGCCACCATGCTGCTCACTTGAATTTTTGACATATATTGGATTATTCACTTTGAATGTTTTCTTAATCCTAGGTGAATCGTGATTGTTCTTTTGAACACTTTGCTTTGTCTCCACTCTCCTCACCAAATTGGAAAGTAACCGCCTGGCGATGTTCCAGTGGCCATGTGTAGCATTATTTTATAATTAATGAGAAAGCATGTGAGTTATGCCTGCAGGGAAGCTGGTGATTGTTTTTCCATGGCTCACATAAATGTTTGTACATCTCTCAGTGAGTCCATTAGATGAGGGGTAGTAAGGTGTGGTACGTATATGCTTGATGCCATTTGTAAACATGAAATGTTAAAACTCTTCACTGGTAACTGCTCTTCCATTCAACTAAAGGGCTACTTTAACCAAATCTTGCAATTGACCCTCCATTGTGCATTGAAGAATTTCACAAGTCAACAAGACTCCAAATGCTAATCTGGTGTACTGGTGTAGGTTAATAGTGACAAATTCTCTGAAGCTTCAACCAATTCCAGTTGCTGGTATGCGTGACTCATGTCTAACTTTGTGTACATTAGACCCTAGCCAACTTTGCGTGCAAATCCATTATTTTATGTATAGAGTACTTGTCTAATTTTACTGCCCGATTTACTGTGACTTTGTGGTCCCTGTATATTCGTATAGTCTTATCAGATTTGACTACGAGCAGAATGGCAGCATCCTGCTCTACAAATTGCATAGGTTTAATGAGGTCCAAATCTTTTTATCATTTGTTTTGGTCCCCACCTACTTATGCAATGAATGAGGCACAGGTCTGGCTTGATTGAATTTTGATAGAGCTTCTAGATCGACATGAACTTTGACTTTCAGGCCTCATAATTTTCCAAATTCATTCTGAAATATCTCCTGGCATCTTCTGAGGACTTCCTGTAGGTCATTTTCATTAATTTTCAAAACTTTTAGTCAGTTCAATTTAACTTCCTGAAGCCAATCTTGACCAATCGAGCTTGGTCCTTGGCCCACAACTACAATTAAAGGTAGTTGCTGCCTTTAACTTACAGAGATTGTTGTTGTTCCCAAGATCTGCATAGACTCACCCATGTACATAGGCAGCATGACTGCATTGCTGGACTCCTCCTTGTTGGTTTCAGTAAGTTTGTCCTCCCACTATTGTGGCAAGGCTCATGTCTCTAACTCCATTTTGAGTGGACAACAGTTCATCATCAGTATGATTGAGAAAGGGCCTAATTTCTCCACTGCAATATTATTCAACTTAGATATATTTGGTGCTCCTTCAGAATTACTCACTATGCAGTGCATTGGAGCCAGAACCTTAAGGCGGCTGGCCCTGCTTGACCCTGCATTTGCTTCTTACATGCCCTTTTCTGTTGCAGCATAACACAGTAATAAGTCATAGAACACCAGGTTAAAGGTATCTTGTCTATTTTCTTGCATCTTTGTAAAAACTTGATGTCTGTGTTGATGTGTGCTATCTCCGGCAGTTTGCGGTGTCGATGGTAGTCATGATGTGGAGATGCCAACATTGGACTGGGATAAACAGAGTAAGCAGTCTCACAAAACCAGCTTAAACTTTAACCTGGTGTTGTGAGACTTCTTACTGTGTTTACCACAGTCCAACACCAGCATCTCCACAACAGGTATAACACACAGCTTCCTTGAACCTACACTTTTCTGGAGTTGTTTCTCCCACACTGACAGCATTCTTCACCAAACTTGATTTGTTGACTGAATCTCTGCGCTTTCTCAGGCTCTGCATTTCTTTGCTCATCTATCCTTGGCACTGCTGCCACACGGAACTTCCTTCCAAATTTGTTGTATCTTACTGCCTTGCATGCCTTGAAGATGCTTTTCTGCACTTTTCACAGCCTGGGCAATGTCTAGTACCTTATTTAGGGTTATCTCTGCTTCTGCCAATAGACTTTTCTGGATGGTTGTATTATTTACTGCAAACACCAGACAGTCTCTCATTGCATCATTAAGGGCAGGTCCAAATTTACAATGTTCAGCTGTTTGCCTCAATTTCACCACAAAAGCTGCAATTGCAATTTAAAGGTGCTCACATTACTCCTCATTGCCAATGTAATACCTCAAAGGGTTGGTGACCACCAAGATTAGTAACTCAACAAACTAATTCATTGTAGTGAATAAATTTTGTACGGAATGCAAGAAATGTGCTCCAATTACTTTGACTCTGGTCTCAGACTGACTGGAAAAGCCTAGGTTTAGTCCCAGGATTTGCACGCTTCTGCCTGACTGCCTGATCAGGTCACATGACCACCCAAAACCTCACCCCTGAAAGGGACTTGCTACTACAACAACATTGTTATCTTTGACTACTAGAATTAATCCTTTATAGTGTAAGAAATTAAACCAAATCAGGTTTCAAAGTAGCTGCCCCTCACTTAATGCAACATATTCCACCCTCAATGTTGTCAGCCTGGCAACTAATTTGACTTTTCTGCTTACTTCGGCTTATTTACATTACCTCAGAGCCAGCGAAAGAATTAATCAAAAGCTACACTGAATTAATGTGTATGATTCACCTCCAATGCGGTTTAAAAAATGGCCTGCGTCTGCCACCAGTTTTCAACCAGCCATATTTTTTAATGTAAAGCCCAGTGGGAAAAGGATGGTGGTGACACAAAATAAGTGTGTTTGGTTCAACAAGAAAATTAAAGGATGGAATAAAATAGAGCCTTTAGAACAAATAAAATAAGAATCCAAACAGAGAGGGAATAGGAAATGAAAGGAGATGGGAGCAGTTGAAGAAATGGTTTCATTGTTTCTTTTTGTTTAATAGCAATTCATTGTATGAGCTTTTTATTTGCTTTAGCATTTATTTGGAAGATATATTTTTCCTATCATAATCTAATAATGCTCTTGGAATATAAATCCAGTGCTATTATTATTGAGATATGTGTATTATAAAATAACCATCCAGAGTAGCCTTGTTCCTTATAGATGCTGCTATGGTAGGGGATAAATTTACCTGTCAGCCAGTGTGACCTCCAAGGGTACATTTACATTACAGCGTTAGCATTGGTGCAATGCAGCCCTTGCTTTGCACCAGGCAAAAACTGAATTCTGAGGGAGAGAATTTATTTGTTCTAGAGGGGAGTGGTCTGTAAAGACTGGAGCCAAGTTTAGCCTGGATTTTAAAAAACTGCTCATCTACTGTTAGGTTATATGGTCAGAGAGCGAGAATGCTTCTATCTGTATTAAATATTTAAAGTTTAACTGTTGGGTGTAGAGTGCATGTACAGAATGCTCTCAGGCAAGTAGTGCAAACCGAGCACTTGTTAACTGGAACCAAAATTACAGCAAAATATAATTGGCAAAATCATATCCAGTTGATTTTATTTATAAGGGCAGCTGTGAATTTTCTTGCAGGTGATAGACTTGGCAATAGATATTCCAATTGTTATACCCAAGGGTTCCACTAAAATAAGACCATTCTGCCAATAAATACTCTAAACAGCAACACAGAAATGTGTGTGTGTGTGTGTGTGTGTGTGTGTGTATAGGTGTGCCTGTGTGAGTATTTGTATGTGTGTATGTGTGTTGGGGAGCAGGGAGGGGAGGGGGGGTATGACTATAGAGGAGGGGAATGTGGGGATGCATGGAGGGCCAGGCAAGTTACATAGGGAATACTCTCTCTCACTTCATTTTTAGTTACTTTATAAACAGCTTTGCTAATTGTTAATAGAGATAGATTCATCAACAGATTTATCAATGGTGTAGATATTTAATCTCAGACAGATATGGTGCCAGGGCATCTGAAAGGATCTATATCATTGGAGCAAATTTTCCAGCCATGTTTTCAGTGACGATTCAAGATTTCAATAAAAAGTTCCCACACTTTTCAACCAGTTAGAGATCCTGGTTCATCCTTCAATTTGCCGCATTGCTTTTTTCTATAATACCGGATTGTTCCCATTACATCACAAGCAGCACAAATTATCTCCTCGAATTAAACTGGTTATGTCCTTTGCTATTGTCCAGAGGAAAATTCCAGTCATGGAACGACCTTCACTAAACTCATATGGCAGAAAATGTTATGATACGTTTTCTCTGTGTCTTTTAAACCAAGCGATTTTATGTTTTAGTGACTTCAATCAACTAACTCCAATCTGATTTTTTTAAATTTGATTTATTATTGTCACGTGTATTAGTATACAAGGAAAAGTATTGTTTTTTGAGTACTATACAGATAAAGCACACCGATGATAGAGAAGGAAAGGAGAGGGTGCAGAACGTAGTGTTACAGTCATTGCTAGGGGCTAGACAAAGATCAAAAGTCTGATGGCAGCAGGGAAGAAGCTGTTCTTGAGTCGGTTGGTATGTGGTCTCAGACTTTTGTATCTTTTTCCTGATGGAAGAAGGTGGAAGAAGGTACGTCCGGGTGCGTGGGGTCCTTGATTATGCTGACTGCTTTTCCGAGGCAGTCAGAAGTGTAGTCAGAGACAATGGTTGAGAGATTGGTTTACATGGTGGACTAAGCTTCATTCAGGACCCTTGTAGTTTCTTGCAATCTTCGATAGAACAGGAGTTATACCAAGCTGTGATACAATCATAAAAGATTCTTTCTATGGTGAATTTTGGTAGCAGACATGCAAAATTTCCTGAGAAAGTAGATGCATTGGCGAGCTTTCTTAATTATAGCATCAGCATAGAGGGACCAGGACAGATTGGTGATCTGGATGTCTAGAAACCTGAAGCTCTCGACCATTTCCAATTCATCCCCATTGATGTAGACAGGGTCATACTCTTCACTAAAAACCCCAAAGTTAATGACTATCTACTCAATTTTACTGACATTGAGAGAGTAACTATTGTCATCGTACCAGTTCATCAGATTTTCTATCTCTTTCCTGCACTCTGTTTCATCATTGTTTGAGATCTGAACCACTACAATTGTTCATCAACAAAATTGAAAAATGAGTTGGAGGGGAATTTGACCACAGTCATATGTGTATAAGGAGTATAGTAAGGGGTTGAGGACACAGCCTTGTGGGGAACCAGTGTTGTGGATAACCTTGAAGGAGGTATTGTTGCCTACCCTTACTGATTGCAGTCAGTAGGTTTAGAAGTCTAGGATCCAGTTGCTTCTGCCCATTGCATCAATGACACACCAGACTACAACATGAAGGCATATAGAATTACTGGCACCAAGAGGGACGAGCTAAGTCCCAGGCCTCAGAGTTTGGAGATGAGCTTAGTAGGAATAATGGTGTTGAAGGCTGAGTGTAGTCAATAATTAGGAGCCTGACATAGGTGCCTTTATTATCAAGGTGTTCCAGGGTTGAATGTAGGGCCGAGGAGTTTGTGTTTTCTGTGGACCTGATGCAATCTGGGAAACCGGAGTTGATCCATGGCATGACTAACCTTTCGTAGCACTTCATAATGATGGATGTCAGAGCCACCAGGCAATAGTTATTAAGGCATGCTGCCTAGCCTTTCTTTAGTACAGGGAAGATTATTGTCATCTTGAGGCAGGTAGGGGCCTCAGATTAATGCAAGGCAAGTTTAAAGATGTCTGTGAATACCCCCGCCAGCTGGTCCATGCAGGATTTCATCCGGTACCCCATCCAGGCCAGTAGCTTTCCGTGGATTGACTTTCAAGAAGGCTGATCTAATGCCTGTGATGGCAACCTCAGTTACCAATTCATCTGAGGTTTCCAGAGTAGAAGGTGTGCTCTCTCTGACCCCTTGCTCAAAACGGGCATAGAATGAGTTGAGTTCATCGGGGAGGGGTGTATTTGGTGCCAGCAATTCTATATGCCTTCATGTTGTAGTCTGATGTGTCATTGACGCAGTGGGCAGAAGATTGCATTCTGGAGAGTAGAGTCCAATGATGGGTGGTAAAGCTGGAATGTTTCCTGCTGGATGGTGGAACAGTTGAACATGCACGATCTTCCACTGTTCAGCTCATTCATTATTCATCCTTGAGGAACTCAGCCAATCTCATGGTAAGGTAGGCAGGAAGTCACTTGCTCTGTTGTTATCAAAGGTCAATGGCCCCTATTTAAACATGCCCCCCACTAGCTATCTTTCCTCCTTCTCTGGATAGTCTCTTAAAAATGTCCCTTGAATAGTCTGTTATGTTTGTCCTCTGGTTCTCCCTGGGTGCATTTGGTTAACATTTATTCCTTTCAGGGTAACTTTCAATAAACTCCATAGCCAATTCATACGTGGTACAATTTCTGAAAATATGTAGAAGATACTGAAATTATTTTTTCTGACTTATAGGTTTGTCCTTCTTAAAGAAAACACAATGTAGTTGAGATTTGATATATCCATTATTTATTTTATGAAGTTTTTTTTGTCAGTTGAGGCTGAATTGAAATTTGCTTCTTTGTATGTAAAAAGAATGTTGCAGTCCATTTTTATAACTTTGTATTCTTGTGGCATCTTTTATTCCATCAGTAGTCTCAGTGGTTCATGTAATGATTAGAAGCATAATGAAAGATAATAAGAACAAAGAAATGTGGGGTTTTGAAATTGTCTTCCTGAAATATTTCTGTTAATTCTAATTGTTTTTCAGTTTGTGCTAGTCCAGGGATGAAATCAATGTACTTCATTAATTGAGATGGTGAATAAAAGCAGAGGACTATAATATTAGCATTGTAAAATGATCTTTTTGCTACAGTGAGGCAAAATATACTGCTGTAAGTCTTCTAATGTCCAACAGTTTCAAATACATTTGATGTCCACCATTCAGCTGAATTTAGCAGTGCTTGTGAATTGTAAATTCAACCTTTAAATGGATAGTTTTTTTATTGGTTGTTTGTAATATTGTCAATTCATTAAAGTTATTAACTCGTTAAACATTTTTGCAATGTAAATGAGAAGATATGGACATTAAGCCAACGCTTTCCCCTAATTATTACATGGTAACGATGTCAAACCATTTGCATTAATGCAAAACTTACAGTATAATCCCAGTGCTGGGACCTGACCTCAGCCTAAAACACTGCAATGTTGTCTCAAGCTGCTTAGATGTGATACCATGTGCAGTGTCACTTTTGTGTGATGACAACCTCAGTTTAAAAATGCTATGGTTGTGCCTGGAGATCTTCTGAAACTCAATAGAGCCTGTTTTAAAGTGAGAAGACACTGAGTTTCACACTCAAAGAGAAGCATTGAAGTATTCACCTTCTGAGGGCCGAAACTGACATAATCATTCAAAGCAGTCTGGACAACAGGAGCAACCAAGGAATGGAACAGTGGCTTTGCTGGTTGAGAATTGCTTGCTGCACCTCCTGATCTCAGCACAATAAAATCACAGCCTAAAGCAATACTATTTTATTAAGCATCTTTTGAAACACGTGAGTATGAGAAGAAACATTGAGCATATTGACAGCATCCAAGTCAGCCTCCAATCAGCTGAAAAATATCAATTTATATAAACTAATACTTTGGTAGCCTGAAGCTATTGCACAGCATGAAAGGTTATGTTTACCCACAGACTTTGTTTTGATGCAGAGGGGGCAGGGTTGAAACCACTTCTGAGGAAATGGAATCTTTCTATTTTTCTATAGTCTGAATATAGCCAAATAATCATGTAAGAACTGAAACAATCATCTTAGTTACCATAGCATAGCACGCAGTTCAGTCATGAGTATTCACAATCAGTTGCAATCTATGCCTGTTACATAAAGCACTTTTTTTGATTAGCTTCTTTCCTCAGGGATATTCTCTTGTGGTCGCACAGCAAGTTGACCATCACACAAAAAGTGTTATGCAATAAAAAATGGTGACATATAAAATATGTTCACCCACAATGTGCTGTTAGAATAACAGTGAGGCTAATACCATTATTTATGTGTAAATACTACAGCAGCTTGAGGTGAAGTGTGGGTTTATGACTGAAGATGGAAATGTAGAACTTGCAGTGCTTAGTGAATTGGTTGAGTGAAACATACCTTTTGCTCGCTGCATCACCAGAGAAATTCACTGAACAGTGTGAAGCTCCTTTTTCTGGGTGGCACGGTAGCACAGTGGTCAGCACTGTTGCCTCACAGCTACAGGGATCTGGGTTCGATCCTGGCCTTGGGTGGTTGTCTGTGTGGAGTTTGCATATTCTCCCCATGTCAGTGTGGATTTCCTCTGGGTGCTCCAGTTTCATTCCACATTCCAAAGATGTGCAGGTTACATGGATTGACCATGATAAATTGCTCCTTATTGTCCAAAGATGTGTAGGTTAGGTAGATTAGCCATGATAACTGCACGCAGTTACATTATAGGGCAGGGGTGGGCTGGGTAAGATGCTTTTTCAGAGAGTCAGTGTAGAATTGATAGACCAAGTGGCTTCATTCTGCACTGCAGTAATTCTATGGATTATTCCATGGATAGTAGCCAAGCTATTCCTCAGATGATGGAGGCAGGACAAATCATCATATCACCAAAAAAGATAAAAAAGCTAAAACAGGGATGCAACTCAAAACATGCAGTAGAATATATTCTTCATATCAAACGGGGTAGGGCTGGATATTTGTCATAATTAGCAGGGCAATGAGCATTAAAGTTCTTTAACCTGTGGGTCCATGTTTCTCCCAATGTTAGTAAACTCATGCTGAACATTAATTCTCATAAAATTTGATGAAATCAAAATGAGATCATAGGCAATATATATGAATAAGAATTCATAAAAATGTAACTCGGAACAATCTAATTCCTGGAAGGAACTGGGAGTTATGCTCAAAGGAGGGTATTTTAATGTGCGCAATCAGGACCCTGACCTTCCAGTTGCTTGCCATTTTAACACACGATCCTGCTTCCATGCCCACATGTCTGTCCTTGGCTTGCTGCAATGTTCCACTGAAGCTCAACGCAAACTGGAGGAACAGCATCTCATCTTCCAGTTAAGCACTTTACAGCCTTCCGGTCTCAACATCAAATTCAACGACTTCAGATGATTTGCTCTATTCCACCTCAATCCCTTTGTTTTCATTCTATTTTACTTACTTTTTTACTATTCTCTACCTTTTATTTCTTTATTGTCTTTCTTCACTTTTCTTCATCCCTATTCTTTCCCCCTACTTTATACCCTTCCTTTACCTTTTCTCCCCCTTTGCTTCTCCTTTTCTAAATCTTACCTCTGTCTCATCCATTTTTCTCCTCCCAACATCTTCATTTTAGCTTATTTGATGTTTCACCATTCACACCCTTTATCTCCTCTGTGTCTGCTATTAGCTGGTTTCCCTGGTTTCTGTGGCTGTGAATCATCTTTCATTCCCACACCCTGCAGTATAAATATTTCCCATTTTCTATGCCTTACTCCTTTAACAAAGGGTTGTCTGGACTAAAAACGTCACCTTTTTCTCTCCTTACAGATGCTGCTAGACCTGCTGAGATTTTCCAACATTTTCCTTCTAGGTTTCAGATTCCAGCACCCACCCGCAGTAACTTGCTTTTATCGAGGGTAATTTAATGAATCAGAATCTGAAGAATTGATATGCTGTTCTCATATGACAGTTCAGAAATTAAACAAACCGCACACCAACAAACATTTAAGACTTAGTGCTGAGTAATACCGTCAAAAGCTTTGATGTATTAATACCGAAGAAATGTCTCTGCCCCTTCAATAATTAATCCTGCTATATTAATAATGTTCAATAATTATTGCAGCCACTTTATTCAGCTCACTCACATGCTGTCGCATTGAATGTCTCAGAGACTGTCCCACTTCCTCAGGCTTGCCGGGTAGCAGGATTGGCCTTTCTGAAACCTTGGTCTAAGTAAAAGAATGATTATAGTTAATTCCCAATTAATCACGATTTTAGGTTAATCTTCACTTAATGAAGGAATGGGTGTAATACCATGTCGATGTCATTGTACTTGAACTGTTCAAGTGGAAACAGTTCCTGTGAAGAACAATGGGAACAATAGTTGAATGATGATTTCTCATTAGAAGGGCCAGAATTATTTTATTCACGGCTAACAAACTGATAGCTAGGATGTTACTAGCAATTTGAGATTCCGCCACCAGCAGCTTCTAATAGATATGCTGAATAAAATATGCAGACCTGGGCTCCTGAATGGCAATTTTAAATGTGGAGTGCACAAGTAGGAGTGTCTAGACTTTTAACATATTGAAAATTAACTTTGCGTAAGTTCATGAAGTGCTGCTGTGCTGGAGTGACACTCCATGTACTATTGGGCCTAAGCAAGTATGTGATTAATTGTTCAAATGGGCAATCAGATTTGAACTTAACCCTGGAATAATAGGGGCTGACATTTTTGGCTGTCACAAGGTAGACTGCATCCAAAGGTGAGCTCATAGAATCCTTACAGTGCAGAAAGAGGCCACTTGGTCCATCGACTCTGCACCAACAACACCGAGGCCGGATCCCCGTAACCCACATATCTACCCCGCTAAACCCTCTAATTTACACATCACAGGACACTAAGGGGCAATTTAAACTGGCCAGTGCACCGAACCTGCACATCTTTGGACTATGGGAGGAAACTGGAGCACCCGGAGGAAACCCACGCAGACATGATGGGGGGAATGTGCAAACTCCACACAGACACTGACCCAAGCCAGGAATCAAACCCAGGTTCCTGGCACTATGAGACAGCAGTGCTAACCACTGTGCCACTGTGCCACCTTGACTGCACTCGTTCAGCTTTTGGGACATTTACTTAATCCAAAAGCTCTGCTGACGTTGGCTTACAGAAGAGCAGTGTCTTGGGCCTGGAGATGGGAGGGAAAAGTGAGTTGCTACAGTATGCCTGAGAAGCCAGCAGAAGTAGGAATTGCTTTCTAGTTGCTACCAATGTTTGCCCTCTCTTCTGCCCTCTCCCCCTTCCCCCCCACCCTCCACCCTGCGCCTCCCCTATTCCCGACTAAACCACTCTACTGGGTCTGATAAACGTCACCACAAGGGCTTCTCTGTCTAACTGCAGAAGGGTTGTGTCCAGAATCTAAGGTCCATTTTTTAAAGGTTCCCTTTCAAATTGGAAAGGATCCAGAAATCAAAGAGGAAAATGCAATTGAAGGGCCGAGGTGACCCCTTCCAACCTCAATTACTTTGCTGGTTGCGGTTTGTGTCAACTGAGGCATTAGGAAGATCCTTCCTTTAAAGGAAGAGCTGAGGCATCATGTTAGGTCAAAGATGAGGTGCAAAATGTCTTTGCAACACTATCGTTTTTTTAAGCTTATTTATATAAATAGGCAGCACGACACGGTAGCACAGTGGTGCTGCCTCACAGTGCCAGCGACCTGGGTTTGATTGCCAGCTTGGGTCACTGTCTGTGTGGCGTTTGCACATTCTGCCCATATCTGCGTGAGTTTCCTCCAGGTGCTCTGGTTTCCTCCCATACTCCAAAGATGTGCGGGTTAGGTAGGTTGGCCATGCTGAATTGCCCTATAGTGGCAGGGGGGTTAGCAGGGTAAATGTGTGATGTTAGAGGGATAGGCCCTGGGTGGGATTGTGGCTGGTGCAGACTTGATGGGCCAAATGGCCTCCTTCTGCGCAGTAGGATTCTATGATTCTATAAATAGGTTACAGTAAGACTGCAATGAAGTTACTATGAAAATCCCTGAGTCGCCACACTCTGGCACCTGTTCGGGTACACTGAGGGAGAATTTAGCATGGCCAATGCACCTCACGTCTTTCTGACTGTGAGAAGAAACCAGAGCACCGGAGGAAACTCATGCAGACACGGGGAGAATGTGCAAACTCTGCGCAGACAGTGACCCAAGTCAGGAAACGAATCTGGGTCCCTGGCGCTGAGAGGCAGCAGGGCTAATCACTGTGCTGCCTGTGTGTCTCCCAGGGAATTAAGAGTTCTCTGCCTGCAAGGTAGGGGTACAGAAGTAACAATATTGCTATGCCATAAGGTTTGGGTTTCCTTTCTGATTTTGGGTGAGATTTTACTTTGCTCAGGCAAGCCCGGAAATTCCCACCTGAGGTCAACAGAGATTTCTGTTGTTGGACCCTCACCCATGCCAATTCTATGGCAGGCGAGGTGGTAGAGCTCCAGCCTTTATGTTGCTGAGGGGGTTATATTAATGGGAGAATGACTTACCATCTATATGTCTAAAAGAAAAACTGAAGAGATCAAAGTGGCTAGCCTAGAAATAAATAGCCAGTGACTTTGTGATTAGTCATTCTTCAATGATTTGTGACAAACTCTTAGACCGTAACTATTAAATAAATTAGATTCTGAGAAAAATAATCAAATTTGCACGCTACTGTTCAAAGAAATTTTTATGAAGAAGGCAAAAGAGGGCTCTTGGCTGAGCTTGTCAAGGGCAATGAATGGAAATGTGTTTGGCTGACATTCTACATTCCTATGACTTCAACCAAATAGCAAAACAGTGATGTTAATGTTTATAACTTGATGGTAATCAGGTTCACTTATAAAAGACAGAAGGATGTGATGGATTGAGTAATAGTATTATGGATATGTATGGAATCAATGCCTGAAATAGTCTGAAGTGGAGATTTCGTGGCGAGTTTCTGATCTTAACTATGTCATGCTTGGCATTTCTGAAGCAGAACCTCATTACCTCATGCAGTTACATATTCTGGCTGCAGTTCATTGTCCAATGAAGTTTGGAGCAGAATACAATTCAGCTTGCTAATTTGAAGCTCACATTTACGTGCTTCTTCAGTCTACATTACTAAGAAAGTGAGCCTGTTAGATTACTTATTTTTTTGTCGCCCCAACATGCGTTGAGACCGTCTGATGAATTCTGCCTGTTCCCTTTTCTGAGTGATACATTACCAGTGCTGATCATGGTGAACTATGCATGAGTAATCCTCATTTGGCATGATAATTCTGGAAGAACCAGCTGCAGGTCAGTGTAATGATCAAATTAGTTTACAGGATGGCAGGTGGCGAAGAGTGATAACAGCAAAGATTAAATCCTTTTGGAGATCAAACAATCAAGGCTGGGATAGAATGGGGTGCGGGTGGGGCAGGGGGATGGGTGCATGCGCAAGGATGCAGATGGCATGCTCCATATAGAAACAATGTCGGTGTGACAACAATGTGCCCCATGCTGACCCAACCTCTTATCAGCCAAAGCGATTGGCCAACAGCTCCATCAGCCCCAGTAGTGCCAGAAAGGCATCAGTGGCCATGGCTGGGACTACAGCAGAAAGAGAAGGTGGATACTCAAAACAGGGTCTTGGGCCAGGAGAGTTTTGGACAGTGAAATAACTACAAAGAACAAAGAACAGTACAGCACAGGAAACAAGCCCTTCGGCCCTCCAAGCCTGTGCCGCTCATTGGTCCAACTCGACCATTCATTTGTATCCCTCCATTCCCAGTCTGCTCAGAGAATCCTTCCATTCCCAGTCAACTCTTCAGAGGCCGGTGTCCCATCACCAGATTCTCTTTATTTTCAAACTCAATTCTACTCCTGAGAGTGCTTCAGGTACAAAGTCAAAGTGTCAGTAGCTCTGACACTCCTCAATAGATGAGACTGCTTGATTCATTACATCAACCAAAGAGCTTATACTCTAAAAGGCCAACCTCAGGGGCCATGTTGAGGTCACTACAGGTGGGTTGGGGAGGGAGACATGCAGAGTGAGCAGGTGAGATTTAGACAGGGAGCAGGTAGGAAGGAAAGACATTCAACTTTAGGAGGAATGCCCCACAATTGACAAAAGACATCCTATGGGATCCCCTATGGGAACTACATCCACTGGTGATAATAAGCCCCACATTGCTTAATGGCCACTTAAGGGTCTTTTCCCATCCTGCCTCAATTTTTAGGCAAGCAGGTGCAGTTTCAGTGGGCAACTGACAAAAAAAAATTCTCCATTTTGGACGGGAAGGGGTCATTGCCTTAATCTAAATGCCTCCACTCCAGAACATTGAGGTTCCAGATCTCCCTCCCTATCCCCCTTGCCTACCCCCTGCCATGACTGTCCCCTTCCCGACCCTTAGCACTTACCTTTCCAAAGGTCCTGGGACTAAGTCTAGCATTGCAGTGCTGCTTCTGGCCTCTTCAGTGCTGTGCCTGACTGGGAGAGTTTCAGCCAATCTAATTGGTCAATAACTCTCATGAGCAGAACTTCTTTCCAAGCAAGCATGGATGTCACACCCACTGCCAGTCAAAGCTCAAGGGAGTGTTAAATGATAATGGGAGTTTGGGAGTCAGCGGTTGCACATTAGGTGCCAACTCTCAGGTTGGTGAACACTTATTGCTTGCCTTAAAATCCTACCAAGGATCTGGAAACCAATGAAGAAAGGATCTGGCTTTGTAGATTTGTCCTTAGTGTATGATTTGATTTGATTTGATTTTTTTTGATTTATTATTGTCACATGTATTCATACACAGACGGAGGGTGTATTGCTGCGGGTGCTGCAGCAATAAACTCTCCCTCAATTTCAACAAAACTAAGGAGATTGTCATTGATTTCCGGAAGCGTAAAGGAGAACATGCCCCTGTCTAAATCAATGGGGACTAAGTAGAAAGGGTCGAGAGCTTCAACTTGCTAGGTGCCCAGACCACCAACAACATGTCCTGGTCCCCCCATGCTGATACTATTATTAAGAAAGCCCACCAATGCCTCTACTTTCTCAGAAGACTAAGGAAATTTAGCATGTCAGCTATGACTCTCACCAATTTTTACAGGTGCACCATAGAAAGCATTCTTTCTGGTTGTATCACAGCTCAGTATGGCTCCTGCTCTGCCCAAGACTGCAAGGTTGTGAATGTAGCCCAATCCAACATGCAAGCCAGCCTCCCATCCATTGACTCTGTCTACACTTCACGCTGTCTCAGCAAAGCAGTCAGCATAATTAAGGATCCTACACACCCCAGACATTCCCCCTTCCACCTTCTTCCTTGGGGAAAAAGGTACATAAGTCTGAGGTCACTAACTGACTCAAGAACATCTACTTCCCTGCTGCTGTCAGGCTTTGAATGGACTTACCTTGCATTAAGTTGATCTTTCTCTACACCCTCGCTATGACTGTAACACTTCATTCTGCACTGTCTCATTTCCTTCTCTATGAATGGTATGCTTTGTATAGTGCACAAGAAACAATGCTTTTCTGTGTATGTTAATACATATGACAATAATAAATCAAATCAAACTTCCTTTGAGCTACAATTGTAGATTTTCTGATTGTCAGTAGCATCAAAGTGAAAAGTACTGCTTCTTGCTCACTACATAAACAAAGCATACCATACAAAGAGAAGGAAAGGAGAGAATGCAGAATGTCACATAACTCAGGGGTAGAGAATGATTAACATAATGTGAGATAGTCTATTCAAAAGTCTGACGGCAGAAGGGAAGAAGTTGTTTTTGAGCCAGTTGATGCATGAGGTCAGACTTTCGTTTCTTTTTTCCAACGGAAAAAGCTGGAACAGAATAGTTCTGGGGTGCATGGTGTCCCTGATTAGGCTGGCTGCTTTTCCAAGGCAGTGAGAAGTGTAGACAATGTCAATGGATGGTAGGCTGGTTTGCGTGATGAACTGGGCTTCATTCATGACCCTTTGTAGTTTCTTGTGGTCTTGGGCAGAGCAGGAGCCATACCAAGCTGTGATACAATCAGAAAGAATGCTTTCTATGGTACATCTGTCGAAGTTGGTGAGAATTGTAGTAGATATACCAAATTTCCTTAGTTTCTGGAGAAAGTAGTCGTTGGTGAGCTTTGGCACTCAAAATTGAACATTAAACGACATTGTCAATCAGTACAGGTAGTTTTGCAACATCTATGTTGAGCATGTTGGGCACCACATCCTGAAAACTCTTCGATGCTGATAACATAAAGCTACTCAACAGAGTTCAATGCTAGAAGAAGCAAGTTAGGTGCTCATAAGGAAATTGGATCTACTGGACTGCTATTATCAGGCATGGTGCCTTTGTCACAATCTGGCGGAGACAGTTGTGTCTGTGTTCCAGATGGTCAAACCACTGCCAGAAACAAACTCAACATTTCCTTCTGCAGAAAGTGATGACTTTCCAGACTCGAAACAATAGCTCTATTCTCTTTCTCCACAGATGTTGTCAGACCTGCTGAGATTTTCCAGCATTTTCGATTTTTGTCGCATTTCATTCTACACAGCTCTTAGCCTTCTCCTTTAGGTATTTCCGTCAAAGTGCTCATCCAAATTCCCTGCATCATATTGAGAGTAACTTCACCCCCTGGTGAGCTGGCAACTGTTCTATTCTTGTCCACTGGCCTAGCTCTGTGTCTCACTGCAAGCAGATCCTGTCTCTAAACTAATGTCCAAAGTATGCACAGTGTCAGTACCTGAGCTAGTGGCTGCAAGTAAGAGAGCGAGTCACAATGTGGAATTTTCCAACCTGCTCACCATAGGAATTGTAGTGGGTGGGGCAAGGACCATGCAAAGGCCCATCGACCTTGGGTGGGATTTTCCAGCCTTGGGACAATTGCGACTGGAAAATCCCTGCCACAGTGTTTCTTCTTCACCCTGTCTTCCTGCTCTTTCTCCTCTTGCTCTTCCAGCACTGCCTGACCAAATTGCAGATCTTGAGTACCTGAAAGTCAAAAGCCAAAAGGTTGTGGGTAAGGGAAGGTGGGAAGGGAAGCAAATGATCCATTCTTATAATATCTTCAGCTTTTAATTCATAAGTGGGTGAGACTGAAGTAGGATGGCATAGGAGGATTAAGCACAAAGACACTGTCACCAATCATTTCAGCTCCTCTGCTGACTGCGGCCCGAGATAAGGTCGCTGGAATGATAGAAACTCAGTCTCTTCCGCCAGGCTGGGGTCATGCAGCTGCCCACATCCACAGCTGGTTAGGATCTGTTGTTCCTGCATGATGCAATGTGTTTGAGTGATGTGGTTGTCATGGTTCAATAGCAGAGAGTGTGCCCAAGCTGTGAGGTGTTGGCCTGAGCGTTGCAGCAGTGCTAAATGTGTCAAATTAAGGTGAAGCCATGAATGTTTGCTTTGAGTCATGATTTATAGAGATTGTTGGTCTGTGAGTGATGGGTGCCTGGTGCAGTTAGCGGTCTACAAGGTTACTGCAGTTGGTGGAATGTGACATTTGAAAATACATTCACCAACATATGGGTTCCAAAGGATGAGACTCCATTTCCTGCCATGATACCCTGACCCCACTGTCTTTGGCAAAGTCTGTGTGGATGGTTTCCTGGCCGCCTGTAGAGCTGTTTCAGTTCTTCATCTCTCCACCTCCTGCAATAAGATGCCCAGTACAGTGCCAGAAAATCTAGGACCACGCTCTGCCATATTGTGCCAGTCTTTTGTCTTTTCCTGACAAGATTCCATTGTAAATTGACTTGCAGCACCTACTCCAGACATACCTCCCTTTTATGAAGCTCAGGCTAGATTTAGCAGCTCTGCTCAGGCATGCAACCATTCAACAGCATGCTTTGGTGGGGTGGGGGGGCTGGAAGCTGCACAAAGTCTGTGTGCTGTCTTCATCAGAAGCAATGACCACTAGGTTAATCCCACAACATGATCCTCGCACCTATTTTTGGGCCCTATCTAATTTTGTGGCTGATGCATTTGAACTGATGCTAATTCTTAATGTAAGTGAGCACACTGACCCTCTGTGCACTTTTGTAAAGGATACGAATAATCAGTGGTATTTGGACTTGCTGTATGTGAAGAGTGAACACAAACAATTAATATGGACTGAGACTGACAGTGGAATTAAAACTAGTATCAAAATGTCAAAGCACAAATCACTAATCATTCTTGGAGTGCCTGATTAACTTTGACAAGCTTGAATGAAAAATTAAACCAAGGCAAAACTTTCATACATCTTAGTCAAAAGCAAAAATTCACCTTCAGTACTGGGGAAGTTGCTAGAGTCTACAATCAAGGATTTCATAGCTCAGCTTTAGCTTTAGAAAGCAGTTGTATAATCAGCCAAAGTCAGCATGGAATTACAAAAAGGAAATCATACTTGTTGAATCTATTGGAATTCTTTGGGGATATAACAGGTAGAATTGGCCAGGGAGAATCGGTGGATGTGATTTATTTAGATTTTCGGAAGGCTTTCAACAAAGTCTCACATAGCAAACTACAATGTAATGTTAAAGCACATGGAATTGCAGGTAGTGCCTTGAGATAGACAGAAAGTTGGTTAGCAGGTGGGAAGCAAAGAGTTGGCATAAATGGGTATTTTTCCAATTGGCAGGCAATGACTAGTGAGGTACTGCAGGGATTTGTGCGAGGACACCAACTGTTCACATTATATATCAATGATTTGGAAAGAGGGAACAAAATGTATTTTCCCCAATTTTGCAAATTATACAAAGTGCAGTGGGAGGGTGAGCTGTGAGGAGGATGCAGAGATTCTTCAGTGTGATTTGGAGAGGTGGATTGAGTGGGCATGTGTCTGGCAGATACAGTATACTGTGGATAAATGTGAGATTATCCACTTCAGTAGCAAAAATAGGAAAGCAGATTATTATTTGAATGGATATAAATTGAGCAAAGTGGATACGCAGTAAAACCTTGGTGTCCTCGTACATCAATCACTGGAGGCAAGGGCATATGTACAGGAGGCAATAAAGAAGGCAAATGGTACGTTGGCCTTCATAGCAAGAGGATTTGAGTATAAAAAATGGATGTTTTACTGCATTTGTACAGGCCATTGGTGAGGCCATACCTAGAGTATTATGTGAGTTTTCTGAAGAAGGATGTCCTTACTTTGGAGAGAGTACAACAAAGGTTTACCAGGCTGATTCCTGGAATAGCAAGTTTGTTATATAAGGAGAGACTAAGTTGGTTAGGATTTTATTCATTCGGGATGAGAAGAGTGAGAGGGAATCTCATAGAAATTCATAAAATTCTAACAGGATTAGACAGCATAGATTCGGGATGAATGTTCCCAATGGCGGGGCTGTTCAGAACTAGGGGTCATAGTTTGAGGATAAGAGGCAAATCTTTTAGGACTGAGGCGAGGAGAAATTTCTTCACCCAGAGAGTGGTGAAAGTGTGGAATTCACTGCCACAGTAAGTAATTGAGGCCAAAACATTTGACGGAATTCTACTGTCCTGCCCACCATGGAATGACAGCGGGCAGGGGTCAGAGATAAAAATCTTCATTGAATTCGGGTGGGACTTTTTTGATCTCCGGTCAAACAAGGCTATAAAATCCTGTTCATTGTGTGATTTCAAGGAGAAGTTAGATATCGCTCATGGGGCTAAAGGGATCAAAGGATATGAAGGGAAGGGGAGATCATGACAGCGATTTTGATGATCAGCCAGGATCAAAATGAATGGTAGAGCAGTCTCGAAGGGTTGAATGGCCTGCTCCTGCTTCTATTTTCTATTGCCTGTTTCTGGTCTAAATGGCCTCACTTTTGTAAATTCGTTTATCGATTGTGAGCAATGCTGACAACACTAACATTTATTCCCCACCCCTTCTTGGCTTTTAGAAGATGATGTTGAGCCACCTTATTTAACCCCTGCTCTCTCTGCTGTAGCTTTATAACAGTAAGAAGTCTCACAACACCACGTTAAAGTCCAACAGGCTTATTTGGTAGCATAAGCCATAAGCTTTCAGAGCGCAGTCCCTTCATCAGGTGAGTGGGAGTTCTGTTCACAAACAGGTTATATAAAGACACAAATTCAATTTACAAAATAATGGTTGGAATGCGAGTCTTTACAGGTAATGAAGTCATAAAGGTACAGACAATGCGAGTGGATAGAGGGTTAAGCACAGGTTAAAGAGATGTTTGTTGTCTCCAGTCAGGACAGTTAGTGAGATTTTGCAAATCAAGGCAAGTCATGGGGGTTACAGATAGTGTGACATGAACCCAAGATCCCAGTTGAGGCTGTTCTCATGTGTGCAGAACTTGGCTATCAGTTTCTGCTCAGTGACTCTGTGTGTCGTGAAGGTCACCTTGGAGAATGTTTACCTAACGATCAGAGGCCAAATGCCCGTGACCACTGAAGTGTTCCCCAACAGAAAGAGAACACTCTTCTTGGTGATTGTTGAGCGGTGTTCATTCACCTGTTGTCATAGTGTCTGCATGGTCTCTCCAATGTACCGTGTCTCGGGACATCCTCTCCTGCAGCATATCAGGTAGACAGTGTTGGCAGAGTTGCAAGTGTATGTACCGTGTACCTGGTGGACGGTGTTCTCATGTGAGATGATGGCATCCGTGTCGATGATCTGGCACGTCTTGCAGAGGTTGCTGTGGCAGGGTTGTGTGGTGCCATGGTCACTGTTTTTTTGAAGGTTAGTTAGTTTGCTACGGACAATGGTCTGTTTGAGGTTGTGTGGTTGTTTGAAGGCAAGAAGTGGGGGTGTAGGGATGGCCTTTGCGAAATGTTCATCTTCATCGATGACATGTTGAAGGCTCTGGAGAAGATGTTGTAGCTTCTCCGCTCCAGGGAAGTACTGGACAATGAGAGGTATTCTGTCCACTGTGTTCTGTGTTTGTCTTCTGAGGAGATCTGTGCAGTTTTTCGCTGTGGCACGACAGAACTGTCGATCGATGAGTCGAGAGCCATATCCTGTGTTGTGTCTGTAGCTTTATCACAAAAGATGAAATTCCCAAACTTAGATCCACTTTTAGCAATGAAACAACATCATATTTCCAAGTCAGGATGGTGCGTGACTTAGAGGAGAATTTGCAGGAGATGGTGTACCCTGCCTGTATCTGCTACCCTTGTTCTTTGAGATGATAAAGGACATGCATGCTAGCGCGAGTAGGCGAAATGACCACTACGGACTCAGGGTGTAGTTCAATAGCGGCGCAGCTTTATTTTCTTTTACATCGACGGTGCAGTCAGGATATACAGTCGGACTGTCCTGAAAGCACACTAAAGACTCCCCCGCAACGAGCTACAGTTATACCTGAACTTCGGTGTAGTACGCGATTCAAATGCTAATCCTTTATTTACAGTATTTGACTTCAGCCATCCTGTCTCGATGTTTTCGAGTGTTGGAGCAATTGTTTTAAGTATGTGTTAATCGTTTTTGTCTGGTTGGTTATCAATGGTCTAGAATCTCTGGGGTTTGAACCATAGGTGTGTTATCGATCTCAAAGAGGCTTGAGGGGCCAGGGATGTTTCCTTAACTATGTTAATTTTAGGTGTCTCCATGGGTTGTTTGACTGGTTTAGAAGTGCTGATTTTGATGGGGTGGGGATGTGTTCTTTAATTTAGTTCTTGTAGGTGCCATCCTGTCCAATTTCCCTTATGTGCTAACCCTCATTTGCATTCTAAAGGCATGCTCTTGCCAGCTGATCGGTGTCTGTTACTTCGTGATTTTTAGTGGAGAGACACTGAGTGTAACTTTAGTCTGCTTCCATTTTGTGTGCCCAATTTCATAAAATTTATCGTCCGATAACACGCAGTTGGAAGGTGCTGTCAAAAGAGCCTTAGCGAGTTGCTGCAGTGCATCTTTTAGGTGCACACTGCTGCCACTGTGCTTCTGCAGAGAATGGAGTGGATGTTTAAGATTGTGAATGGGGTGCTGATCCAGTGTGTTGCTTTGTCCTGGATGTGTTGAGCTTTTTCTTGGAGTCGTGCTCTCCCAGGCAAGTAGGCACTACTCCATCATACTTCTGACTAGTACCTTGTAGATAGTGGACAGGCTTTGGGAATTAGGAGATGAGTTGCTCTCTACAGAATTCCAAGTCCTAGCCATGTAGTCACAGTATTTACATGACTGGTCAGTTGGAACCCTTGAAATGTGAAATGAGGAATATAGCAATGATAGTGCTGTTGAATGTCAAGGGAAGATGCTAATTACTTCGCAATTCTTTTTTGGCGAATGTTACTGCTACGTATTAGCCCAAGCCTGAACTTTGCTGTATGCAGGCATGGAGTCCTTCATCATTGATGGAGTTGTGAATGATACCAAACACTGTACAAAGCTCAGTGAATATCCCCAGTTCTGGCATTATGTTGAAGGGGAAGGTCATTGAAGAAGCAGCTGAAGAGATTCAGGCTCGGGGTCCTGAGGAACTCTGACATTCATTTTACATGCATACACCAGGATTCTGAGAAACACACGGAATTCTGAACCCTCTCCTGCCATGGAATCAGAGCAGGCGAGGGCCAACAACAGAAATGTCCATTGACCTCGAGTGGGAATTTCCTGTTTTGCTCAAGCGAGGCCACAAAATCCTGCCCATTGTTGTTAAAGCATTGAATGTTTTATGTCCTTGCAAACTACTGCCCCATCTCCAACCTCTCTTTACTCTCCAAGGTTCTTGAATGTATTGCGTCAACCCAAAACAAATCTCAGAACTCCATTTTTGAATCCCTCCAATGAGGTTTTTTTCCCTTGCCACTGTACCGAAATAGCTCTTACCAGTCACAAATGACATCCTACATAACTGTAACATAAGTAACCATTCCATCCCCATTCTTCTTGACCTGTCTTGCACTTGATCTATCCCAAAGGACACCGTGCCATTCCCAAAAGTGTCTAATGGCCAGATCCAAAATGGTAGCCAACCTCTCTAAAAAGGTACCTGGCAATCCAAACAAATCCACAAAGATACAGATGGTTAATCCGTACACCTCAGGTTTCACACTTCAAGGCTACACAATGCCACTTGAATGGAGGAAGCTGATGATGTAAATGGCCAGATGCCTCCATAGAATGTGCATGTGCAAAAGTTATCATAGCTCCATGAAAATAAGAATTGTCATATTTGGGGGTGGCTGTTAGGATTTTCAGGCACTTCCATTATTTTCAAAATGATGGGGAGGTTCTTATTTTGGCAAAATTCTGGGCCATGGCTGACAAAACCATCCTCCTCCAATGCCTCTCCACTGTTGTCCAGCTAGAAGAGATCATTCCTACCTACCAAATCTGAGCCAGAAAGTCACTTACAATGGCTTTTCTTCCAGCTCCCTCTCCATTAGCCGTCCTATTTGCTTGACCCCATTCTATTTCTCATCCACATGCTGCCACTTGGCAACATCATCCAAAGGTACAGCATTAGTTTTCACATGTACGTTGGCAACAGCCAGCCCCATCCATCTTGATTTCTCTGCTGTTGCTAAATTATCAGACTGATTATCTAACATCCAGGACTGGATGAGAGAAATTTCCTCCAATTCAATATTGGGAGGACTGAAGCCATTATTGTTAGTCCCCGTTCTGAACTCAACGCCCTTGGTCTTGGCTCAATCCCTCTCCCTGACAAGAGCCTGAGGTTAAACCTGCCTGTCCTGAATTTTGGTATCACATTGACCCTGAGAAGAGCTTTTGCCTCATACAAGCGGCACTGTGGCATGGTGGCCTCCTTTCGGTATAGTGGTTAGCACTGTTGTCTCACAGCGCCAGGGACCCAGGTTCAAATCCAGTGACTGTCTGTGTGGAGTTTGCACATTCTTCCTGTATCTGTGTAAGTTTCCTCTGAGTGCTCCGATTTCCTCCCACAGTCCAAAGATGTGTGGGTTAGGTTAATTGGCCATACTGAATTGCCACTTAGTGTCCTAAGATGTGTCAGTTAGGTGGATCGGTGGGGTAAATACATGGGGTAATGGGGATAGAGCCCTGTTGGAGAGTCAGTGCAGACTTGGTGGACCAAATGGCCTTATTCTAGGCTGTACAAAGTCTCTGATTCTATAATATTCATGCCATCTACTTCCATCAATGTAACATTTCTTCATTCCTCCCCTCTTCAACTCTGTTTCAGCTCATCAGCTGCTGAAACCCTAAACCATGTTTTTGGTATCTCCAGACTGCCTATTCCAAATCTCCCCTGGCTAGACCTTATTCTGTAAAAAGTCTGACAACACCAGGTTTTAGTCCAACCGATTTATTTGATAGTAAACTCACAAGCTTTCGAGGGGACTCCCTCTTCGTCAGGTGAATGGAGAGTTCTGGCCTCAGACAGAGCATATAAAGCACAGACAGTTTAGAGATTACTGATTAGAATGCGAATCTTTACACCTAACCTGCTGTTCAAGTCCTAAAGTGGCTGACAATGTGTGTGGAAGAAGCACTGATCACAGGTTAAAGAGATGTGTATTGTCTCCAGACAGCACAGTAAGTGAGGTTTTGCAAACCCAGGCAAGTCACAGGGGTTACAGATAGTGTGACATGAACCCAAGATCCCTGTTGAGACTGTCCTCATGTGTGTGGAACTTGGCGATCAGTCTCTGCTCAGCGACTTTGCGCTGTCGTGTGTCGTGAAGGCCGCCTTGGAGAACGCTTACCCGAAGACCTTATTCTATCATCTGTCAACTTGAGGTTTTCCAAAAATCTGTGGTTTTGACTCACAAGAAATCTCACAGGACAAAAGAGATAGAGCAGAAGTAGGCCATTTGGCCCATTGAGTCTGCTGTGCCATTCAGTGAGATCATGACTGATTTGCTACGAAAATCCTTAACTCCACTCTCTCACCTCATCCCCATGACCCTGGATTTCTTTCCTGATTAAAAGTCTGTCCACCCCTTTCCTGAGCAGTGGATTTAAAAGTGAAATTGAAGCTGAAAACCAGCTGCGATCATACTGAGCAGCAGAACAGCTTCAACAGGCTTAGGCACTTAGTGTCCTATTTCTTATGCTATTACTTCACTTTCCTCTTTGAAGTCACACCTTTAAATCCACCTCTTTGACAAAACTTTTGGGCATCTGATCTAATCTTGCGTGCCTCAGTGTCACAATTTGTTTTATAACGCTCCTGTGAAACACCTTGGGACATTTTGTTACATAAAAGGTGTTACATAAGGTTTGCCATACAGGGCAGCTTGGTGACACAGTGGTTAGTATTGCTGACTCACATAGCCAGGGTTCCGGGTTCGAATCCTGGCTTGGGTCACTGTTTGTGGGAGTTTGCACATTCCCCCTGTGTCTGTGTGGGTTTCCCCCGGTGCTCTGGTTTCCTCCCACAGTCCAAAGATACTGGCGGTTAAGGTGGATTGGCCATGCTAAATTCCCTCTTAGTGTCAGGGGGGCTAGCTAGAGTAAATGCAAGGGGTGACGGGGATAGGGCCTGGTTGGGAATGTGGTCGGTGCAGACTCGATGGGCTGAATGGCCTCCTTCTGCACTGTAGGATTCTATAAATAGAAGATTCTTTTTTGTTAGGAATGTTCTCAAACCTCTTTACAAAGAAGACATGAGCAATTTCCAGCTTGTGTCTCTCAGAATTAGTAGCAGACTAGGAAGTGAAGTGCACAGGATAATGTTAGGTGATTTCTAAAATATTTCAAAATATAGCTGTGCTTTCTCATTGCATGATATGTATAAATTATGTTGTGTAAATTTGTTTCAAATAAGCAAAGAATATATATCAGTAATGTTTGGTTAAAACAATAACAGTAAGTTGTGCTTCACTATTATTTGGGTGACATATCGGCACTGTGATTCAGAATATCTTCCTTACTATCTTAAAAGTCATGGTGGCACAGTTAGCACTGCTGCCTCACTGCGCCAGGGACCTGGGTTCAATTCCAGGTCACTGTCTGTGCGGAGACTGCATGTTCTCCCCGTGTCTGCATGGGTTTCCACCAGGTGCTACGATTTCTTCCCAAAAACGTGTGGGTTACGGTTAATTGGCCATGATAACCCCAGTGTCAGGGGGATTATCAGGATAAATATGAGGGGTTACAGGAATAAGGCCTAGGTAGAATTTTGGTCAGTACAGACTCGATGGGCTGAATGCCCTTCTTCTGTGCTGTAAGGATTCTATGTTTTGGACTCTGTCTACAGTAAGCCAAATTTTCTACCCTTCAGTGGGTGATAAAAAAAATGGATAAGTTGCATTCTCAAATTTAGTTCTAACTATTTTTGTCAGAGATATTATGGCCATATTTAATGGCAGTGGCAGGGGTGGGGTGGGGGGAGGCAGGGGGTAGAAGGGGAAGCAAATGAAGGAAGCCAAAAATTCGGCTTCCTGCCGGTGTAAAGTGATGGTGAGAATGTGTGCTCCCGCCCATCATGGTGTGTCACCATTCCCCCCAGAAGCCAGCATGAAACCATTCTACATCCTGTTAATGAGATGCAGATGAAGGCTCAATCAGAATCAAGGCCTCTTGCCCAATTACCCATGCTGCCAGTGAGTTTTCACACTGATCCAGGACATGTCTGGACCAACGTGGCATGGGGCAGGTTGTGGAGATTGAAAGGGAAGATGGATGCTTCCAGTCCTTGACCCAGGAGCACTATGTACAACAATGGCTGGGTGGAGCATCTACAATGAGTACCTCCTAACTTTCAGATCTTCCAGGGGATGGAGCTTCTCCTTCAGTGGTGGATAATTTGAGTGTATTTGAAATATAGCAGCCAGATATGATCGCGGAGCATAAACCAACAAGCCCACCCTGCCATAAATTGTCGGGAAACCTCTGATTGTGTAAGTAGTTAGGCCAGGGACACACTATACAGTGCAAATTCCCACCATGCTCTGCAGTATGAATCACTCCTTGTTCCCACCTCCTTCCATGGGACTTAGATCCGGAATGGAAATACAGGGTTCAGCAATTGCCTCAACACAGGAATGAGGACAAGTATTACACAAAGATCAAAGGAAATAATACACTTGAAACTACCATTGTTGATATTAGCAGAAAATGGCTTACCATTAATTCCATTGTCCACTATTTTAGTGAAGATGTTAAACTATCCAAAATAGTTAGCTGTTCATTGAGATGTCAAAGGAAGAAATGTCATCTGAACACATTAAACATTCATTCACTCTAATTTCCAAACTGTAATTTCTAGCTTATTTTACCATTTTGATCATTAAGAAAATGATGAAATGCATCCAATAAATTCTTAACGCGTGGTTTTTCAATCATTTTTGCTAGATAATTGGGATGTTATATAATCAGAATGTGGATTGTAGAGATTCCAATATACGTGCTTTTAGATTGGGTATTTAAGCCCTGTAATTGTGAATTTTTACTGCAGTTCTTGGTCTCAGCAGCTGTAAGAAGAATTCCAGACATTTCAACTGACTGCACGGCTAAAAGGCAATTCTCCCGCCTAGGAAAGAGTTACATCCTTTCTTAGTGGGTAAACCAATTCATATTTATTGTGAACAGGCAGCAGCCTGATTAGAGCTGAAACTAGGCTGGAAAAGTGTCTAGGGAGTTCAAGGGAGCCCCAGAATACTGCCTAAATCTAATCTGACAACATACTGGGCTTACACTCCTTAAAGAATGAAACCCAAGCCTGGGAAGCTCCGCCAATTGGTCAACACCGTTAGGAGCATATGAAAGGAATATTAGTGAGATGATGGGGAAGGAATGGGGGATCAACCTGAACTCAGCTGTAATAGGTAGAACTGAGTTTACATGATTTTGTGTATTCTGTGGCTGCTTTTCCACGTAAAAGCACATACTAAAGGGAAACGAGCCATCATGGTGCTATTTGCAGTGCATTCCAGAGTATATATTTTGTCAAATCATTGAGCTGTGCAGCATTACTTTTACTCCATATATAATATGGGATACTATTTAGAAAATGCCTCCTTGGAGTGCCATAGCATTACGAGAGAGTCACTCCAGGAGAGAAATTGTAGCTGCTTCAATGCTTCATGTAGCAACAAAAGCCAACAAAGGCTCCCAGAGCTTGTTACATCACATTTCTTTGAACTCACATTCCTCCAGCCCAGAAAATCTCTCAAATTAAAACTAGTTCTGACAAAAGGTCATCAACTTAACACACTAGGAAGTTTTAATTCAAAAAAAAATCAGCAAGTCTGTGTCACAAGAGGGGCTTAATGTCTTGATAAACAGAATCCTGGCCCAAACACACCTTCAACCTGTCAACTTCCTGTTTTAATGGAGGCAGGAAGATGGGTGCAATGCAGTGAGAATGATTCGATGAGGCTTCAGAACAAAAAGGTTTTATTGCCAAAGCAACAGTTAAATATATATACAGACAGACTCTGACAGATGTGACTGTACACTACTTGGGTGGCATGGTAGCACAGTGGTTAGTACTGCTGCTTCACAACTCCAGGGTCCTGGGTTCGATTCCCAGCTCGGGTCACTGTCTGTGTGGAGTTTGCACATCTTCCTTGTGTCTGCATGGGTTTCCTCCGGGTGCTCCGGTTTCCTCCCACAGTCCAAAGATGCGCAGGTTAGGTTGATTGGCCACGCTAAAAATTGCCCCGTGGTGTCCTGGGATGTGTAGGTTAGAGGGATCAGCAGGTAAATGTGTAGGGATATGGGGATAGGGCCTGGATGGGATTGTGGTCAGTGCAGACTCGATGGGCCGAAGGGCCTGTTTCTGCACTGTAGGGTTCTATGGTTCTATGATCTACTTCTCTTGGCTCCAACTGCTGATCCTTTCAACCTGGAGTACATACCCTTGTACTTGATTGGCTTAGCTTCCCGCCTTGACACTATAGGGCCTGGCTAACCGCACGGCCCTCGGGGAATCATTAAAGGGGCCATGTTACCACACTCCTTCCCTGCTGAAGTCACCTAAGGAGAAAACAAAAAACTTATTAGCATAAGGAACAATATACAGAAAAACATCAGAGAAAAACTCCATGACATCATGAATACCGATTTCTAAAATTCCTTTGTCGTGAAAGGTGTACCATTGTATGATATTAAAACCTCCGGGGTTTCATGAATGGCAAAGATTTTTCTCAATTTGTCAGTGGTGGTAGTTGCTGTCGTAGACTTCATCAACTGGACATCCAGTCACTTTGAATGTGAGTACACTACAATCAGAAACATTTGGCCCATAAATGTCCCACAAAGTTGAAATGTATTCTTGCCCAGAGTCTCCCTAGTTGGTGGTGACGGGGCCTGCTGAGCTTGACAACTAGCATCGATTAACCATCCTCTCTACCTCTGTATCAAGGCCTGGCCAGCACACATAACATCTAGCTAGTGATTGCATTCTGCATTGACCTAGATCTGAGTCATGCAGCTCTTGCAACAACAGCAGTGTCCCTTCGGGAGGGACTATACCCTCTCCCCCACCCCCTCACACCAACACCCCCATCTTCCACAAGTTACCTTACACACCAACCAAGATGGTACTGGAGCGAGTTGACTTCTTGCAAGCTATGCCCAGCATAGCTTCTAATTTTATCTTTTACTCTCGTTCTATGCTTTTACAACTTCATTCTACCTCCTTTAAACTTTCTAACAATGACATTCTGCATTCTCTCGTTTTCTTCTCTATGTATGGTAAGTTTTGTCTGTTTGGCATGAAATAATACTTTTCTATGTATGTTAATACATGTGACAATAAGAAATCAATTAAAATCAAATCAAATCAAATCCTCCTCTGTTGATAGGTCTTTAACAGCTCTGACTTCTCATATCTCCATCCTCGCATCACCATCTATTTAACCTTCGATAATAGTGGGTCTCTTTCTATCCACATCATGTTCTTCGCTGAGACCAGCAAAAACGTTATCATGCGCAGTACCACCGCTACCTCTTGTGGAACTAATGGTGAAGCTGTTATCTGTGACAGTAACAACCTACTGAATGCATATGCATTAGTTGTCTGAGTTCCTGGGCAATGATGAAAAGTGTAATTATATGCGGCCAATAAGAATGCCCATCGCTGCACTCTTGCTAAAGCTATTGGTGGCATAGGCTTATCTCCTTTAAATAAGCCCAGCAATGACCTGTGGTCTGAAATAAGCATAAAACGATGACCATAAATATATTGATGAAACTTTTTAACGGTGTACGTTATTGCCAAGTGTTGCTTATTGATTTGAGAATATCTATTTTTTATCTCAGCCAATGTCCTTGAGGCAAAACCCTTTCTGCTTCAACAGGCATTTTGTGGGACAAAACTGCACCATAAACTGCTGCATCACACATCACTAACAAGTACTTAATTAGATTGTAGTGCACCAGTAAGACCAATCTTCTGCAGAGCGTGTTTGAGTTTTGTGAATGCCTATTTCTGATCTTCCCCCACCTGCATTGTTGATGTTTCTTCAACAATTGGAGTGGGGCTAAGGTGGTAGATACGTTTTGTAGAAATCTATCATAAAAGTTTACCATTCCGAGAAATGACTTTAATTCAGAGACATTTGTCGGCTGTGGAAACTCTTGTATAGCTTCTATTTGTCTTCCAAAAGGTAGAAATCTTTTGTGTCCACCCTAAAACCTAAACTGGTAACTCTGTCTGCTTGAAAGGTACATTTCTGCCATTTAAGGCTAACCTCTGCTCCTTTAAAATCAGCTGAAAACTTTCTCAAAGTTTGCTTTGTGTTCTTCCATTGGTGCTCTTTCATAGGATTATCCATTTGATCAAGTACCACCCTCCTAAGGAGTAATTCTCCTCATTCCACTTCTTAGATTTTGCCTCTCCCCTCTCCCCCCACCCCCCCACAGCTCATTTTGGCTATGTCTTACCTGGTCCTGTAAACACCACCATCTGCTCCCTTGCCCAATTGGAAACCAACTTGTCAATTAGACTTCCAGGATCTCTGTGACTTTCTGACCCACCGACTCCCAGAGAGCCAGGTAAGGGATTGATTTTCTCTCCATGGTTGCTACTTCACTATTTTCTGTTTTTAATTGAAAAAAGCAGTTGTGGGACAAAAGTGTTTAGAAAGCAGTTTTTGCACTGTTCAGTCAGGAGGTTTATAGCTTCTCACGCATTGATGATATACCGTGTAAGAGGAGTTGATCTGGAACATAAAAGAAAAATACCAAAGATGCTGGAATGTGAAAAACCTTGAATAGTCAGAAGCTTTTTCCCAGGTGGAAAAGTCAGTTAGCAGGGGACATAAGTTTAAGGTGCGAGGGGCAAGGTTTGAAAGAGATGTCCAAAGTGAGTTTTTTACAGAGAGGTTGGTGGATGCCTGGAACTCGCTGCTGGGGGAGGTAGTGGAAAAAGATATGATAATGATTTTTAAGGGGCATGTTGACAAATACATGAATAGGATGGGAATAGAGGAATATAGTCTCCAGAAAGGTAGGGGGTTTTAGTTCCAATGGGCAGTATGCTTGTTGCAGCTTTGGACGGCTGAAAGGCCTGTTCCTGAGCTGTAATTTACTTGTTCTTTGTTCTTTGAAATAAAAACGGAAATGCTGGAAAATCTCAGCAGGTCTGGCAGCATCTGTGGAGAGAGAATAGAGACAACGTTTTGAGACTGGATGACCCCTTTCCAGAGATAAGAGCTTCTTAGCTCTGATAAAGGGTCATCTTGGGTCACTCAGACTCATAACGTTGGCTCTATTCTCTCTCCATAGATGTTGTCAGGCCTGCTGAGATTTTCCACCATTTTCTGTTTTTAATCTGGAACATTTTTAATTTTTTGCTGATTTCAGGTAGATGGATTTGAAAGGTGGTTTCCATCCTAGGCTCACAACCAATAAACAGTTGCAAACTAGTAAGTTCATAGAATTCAATCGTAGAATCCCTGCAGTGCAGAAGGAAGCCATTTGGCCCATCGAGTCTGCAACAACCACCATCCCACCCAGGCCCTATTCCGGTAACCTCACATATTTACCCTGCTGACCTCTCTAAATCGGGTCAACTTAGTATGGCCAATCAACCAAACCCGCACATCTTTGGATTGTAGGGGGAACCTGCAGCGCCCGGAGGAAACACACACAGATACGGGGAGAATGTGCAAACTCCACACAGACAGTGACCCAAGGCCAGAATTGAATGTGGGTCCCTGGCATTGTGAAGCAGCAGTGCTAACCACTGTGCCGCCGTGCTGCCCATTCTTTGGAATTCTTTAGAAAAAAAGGTCATTTGGCCCATCGTGCCCATACTAATTCTTTGCAAAAGCTATCCGATTAATACTGCTCCTTTTATTTTCCCTATAGCCTTGTTAACTTTTGCTTTTCAAGTATGTATCCAATTTTAATTCCCTTTTAAAAGTTGCTGTTGAATTTGCTACCACCATCTTTACAGGCAGTGCATTCCAGACCATAATAAGTTGCTGTATAAATATAATCTTCTTCACTCCCCCCCTTTGAACTGTTTGCCAATTAGTTTAATCTTCTGGTGACTGACCCGGCTGCCAGTGCAAACAGTCTCTGCCCATCTTCCCCATCAAAACCCTTCATAATACTGAATACATCTGTCAGATGCCACTCGAACCTTCTGTGCTACAAGTGGAATAATCCCAGCATCTCTAGTCTCTCCACATAATAGATGTTTCATTGCCATTCTAGTAAATCTCCTTTGCATCCTTTCCAAGACCTTGCAGCCTCGTTCTGCCTTTGAAAGGATTGCGCTGTGCACGGGATATGCTAAAGAAAATTGTAAATTGAAATTTAAATAAACTGTTAATGAAACCAAAATTTCCTTACATTTTTAGAACTGATTGCGCTTTTCAGATTCCAAAAGTTGAACAAGTAGACACATTCCATTGTGTAATCCTCTGAATGCGCATGAATATTTTAAAGTTGTCTTTATGGGATTGTTTGTGATTCCCTGCTCCTACCATTGTTAAAAATGGGCAAACTCCCTATTCAATTGAAAGTTAACTGTTTAAATGTCAAAATAATGCAGCGCCTTCAAAAAAAGTGCTTTGTATTCTCTTTCTTTCATTAAAGTCTGTTTTGAAAACTGCAAACAGGAAAATACACATCAGAGAGTAAGAATGGCTGGAATTTTTCGCCTGTTCACACCCCCCCACCAATGTGAGAGAGGATGGAGAATTTGCCCCTCAGCCAAATTTCCCTTCACTGCAGCAGGACCAAAGAATCCCACTGGCGTGATCGGCCAGAGAATTCCAGCAAATGTGTCATCCACAGCCCAACATAAAGTTTACAGCTCTGAAGAAGGCATCATGTGGAATTTTGACAAAATGTTTCTAAGTGTCATTACAGTGTGAAAATGGGAGTCCTCCGCTCCGTTCCTTTGGGGGAGCTCAACACCGCAATCTTCCAGCACTCTCTCTGGAAGATTTCTGACAGCTTTGCACCAGTACGGGGAGGGGGAGAGGGGGCACATGGAGTCTAAGTAAGCCAGGGAAGCCAGCTTCATAGCATTCAGCTGTCATTAAACAGGGTGTTTTGATCTCCCAGTGAACTTGAAGACATCCTCCCATTGTGCCCCACCCCCCCACACAGACATCGGACACCCCCCCCACCCCCGTTCATTCATGACATCATCAACCCCCACACAGGTCACCTGTAAGGATGTCAGGACCCTCCAGATGAGGCCCCTGATGGATGCCCCACATGCTCTCCTCATCATGACCTCGACGACCTATACCTGCATGGCCCCCCCCCTCCCTTTTCATAGCGCACTACTACCCATTTTGCAAAGCCTTCACCCTTCACGACCTTTTCCCTTGCATAGCACCCCCATCATTGTGCATAGCCTATCTGCCATCTTAGCCCCATGCCCAATTAGGCCCCATCTCTTCAGGCTCCATCTCCACTTAACAGCACCCTCTTACACGGTATGGTAGCGGCACGGTAGCTCAGTGGTTAGTACTACTGCTTCACAGCTCCAGGGACATGGGTTCAATTCCTGGTTTGCATCACTGTGTGAAGTTTGCACATTCTCCCCGTGTCTACATGGGTATCCTCCAGGTGTTCCGGTTTCCTCCCACAGTCCAAAGATGTGCCGGTTAAGTTAATTGTCCTTAGTATCTTAAGATGCATAGGTTAAAGGATTCAGTGGGTAAATATGTAGGGATATGGGAGTAGGCCCTGGGTGGGATTGTGGTTGGTGCAGGCTTGATGGGCCAAATGGCCTGTTTCTGTACTGTAGGGATTCTATGAGTCTATGATTGCTCTGCCCTGACATACTTACATTGCCAAACCAGGCACTGCCAAGGTGCTAGATGGGCACTGCCAGGCAGGTGCTGCTTGATGGACAGTGCCCAGCCATGGCTCCGACCTCCTGGGCATGGCGCCTGGTCACTGCTACTGCAGACAGTAGTGATTCTTGCCAGTGTGACGACTCACTGGTGAAGTGGGAAGCATCTGGGAGAGCGGAAGCTGCCGTGCCGTATTTAGTCACTACATTTAAATGTAGGCAATCTAATGCAAATAGGCTTGGCACCCTTTCTGGTAAACTGTGACCCTTTGGCAAATAAATGGTCATTTACATCATCATCAAACCTTCCCAACAACCGACTTTCAGCAAGTTGAATGATCCATTTTATGTGAGAAGATGTTGTGCCAACATTCATAACATTTCTGGAAAGTTAAAAAAAAACTCTTTTGTTTCATTCAACCAGGATTTTTTATAAAATTAAATAATTTCCCCTTTTAAGTACGAATTTTGTTAAGTGAAATACTTTTAACTTCAAGCCCCTTTAATGTTTCTTGTGGGAACATAGAATTGTGAAGGTCTGCAGCACGGAAGGTGCAGACTGATCCAGAGAAATCTTCCTTGATTTAGGAATAATGCCATATTTCTAAATTGAAACCTGTTCTATTGGTTGGTTCATATATCTCTCTCACCATTAGCTTTGCTCATTTGTGAATGTCTCTGTAGACGTTCTGTACTGTTCACCAGACTTAGCAAATTTATTGCTCCACAGGGTAATGCCAGCGTATATCTATATTTGAGTACCATTTTTGATTAAAGCTTCAATGAGAAAAGGAATATAAATGCCTTATTTAAAAGGTCAGTGAATGTAATGGAGAATGTAATAGGAAGTCTCACTGTTGTCTATTTGCCTGCTTCTTGGCTTTTTATTCTTTACATTTTATCTTTGCACATGCAGTTGATTTTTAAAGGTCCCTTGAAGCTTCAAAATGAAGCGGATGTGTCGAATTTTTTTACACTTTCTTTCATGAGCTGTGTTAGACTAGCACTGGCTGTCCATCCCCAATTGCCCTTGAGAAAGTGGTGGTGAGCCACTTTCTTGAAGCATTGCCATCCATCTGCTGTAGGCACACCCATAGTGCTGTTAGGGTTTTATCATTAAAAAATATATATTTATTGGGATGGTGGGCATCGCTGGCAAGACCAGCATTTATTGCCCATCTCTAATTGCCCTTGAACTGAATGGCTCACTCAGCTATTTCAGACAGCATTTGAGAGTCAAACACATTGCTGTGGGCCTGGAGTCACATGTAGGCAAGACCAGATAAGGACGGCAGATTTCCTTTCCTAAGTGAACCAGATGGGCTGTTACAACAGTCAATGATAGTTTAATGGTCGCCATCGCTGAGACTAGCTTTTAATTCCAGATTTATTAACTGACTTTAAATCCCACCAACTCTCATGGTAGAATCTGAACATCGGTTCCCAGAGTATTACGTGGACCTCTGCATTACTAGTCGTGTGACAATACCACTACACCACCATGAGGTAGGGTATTTCAGCTTAACACAGCAACAGTGAAGGAATGGTGAAGGCACAGTACTATAGTTCCATTCAGGATGGTGTACAGCGTGAAGGGAAATTGCTAGTGGTGGTGTTCCCGGGCATCTGCAGCCCTTCTCTTGTAGTTTGCAGATGTCCTGAGTTTGAAAGATACTGTGAAAATAACCTTGACAAGTTGTTGCAGTGCATCTTGTAGATGGTGCTGACCGCTGCTTATATAAATCAGTGGTGGAGGGAGTGAATGTTTAACAAGGTGGATTGGGAACCAATTGGGTACCAATTCTGGATGGTGTTAAGCTTCTTGAGTGTTGTTGGAGCTGGACTCATCCAGACAAGTGCAGAATATTCCATTATGCCCCTGACTAGTACATTATATGTTGTGTACAGGCTTTGGAGAGTCAGGAAGGGCGTTACTTGCCACAGAATTATCAGCCACTGACTTGTTCTTGTTACCACAGTATTTATATAGCTGGTCTAGTTCAGTTTTTGATCAATGGATGTTGCTATTGAGAATCAAGTTATGGTAATGTCAAGGGGAGATGGTTAGTTTTTCTTTTATTGGAGATGGTCATTACCTGGCGCTTGTGTGACACAAATGTTATTTGCCATTTATCAAGCCCAAGTTATTGAGATCTTGCTCATTTTGGATATGCACTGCTTTAGCGTCTGAGTGTAAAATTCTGTAGTTATATTTGCTGAATTTGCCTTGTTCAGCCTGTAGGTGTTGAGTTCTGAAAATAAGAAATCTATTTGTTGTTAATTATCAGTAACAAAGAAGCAGTTCCCATTTTTATTTACAACAAGGATGAATGCTGGCCATATGTGTGCTCCATTTATATGAAATTTTACAAAGTGATTGTTTTAGCATTGCAGGAACTAACAATGAGCAGGGAAGTGGAGGAATGATACTTGCACCATCTTTGGAGCATGACAATCAGAAATATTGTTCTGAACATTTTGCGTACGGGCTTCGGGAAATGCTTAGTCACCCTCAAAACATCAAGGCACAGAGCAGAAGCTGGACAAGGAGTTAAATGTATTTATTCTTGTTTAAAGTGACTCTAAGGCACTTGGGACGGCACGGTAACACAATGGTTAACATTGCTGCTTCACGGCACCAGGGACCCAGGTTCAATTGTCGGTATGCATGTTTTCTCCGTATCTGCATGGGTTTCTTCCGGGTGCTTTGGTTTCCTCCCACATTCTGAAAGACATGCTGGTTTGGTGCATTGAACAGGTGCTGGACTGTGGTGATTAGAGGAATTTCACAGTAATTTCACTGTAGCGTTAACATAAGCCATACTTGTGACTAACAAATAAACTTTAAACCTAAAGACTAAAATAAAAAAGCAAATTGTAGATGGACATGTAAATAGAAGACTTTCTGGATATGTTTCCATTTCAAGTTATTATCATGTTATAACAGTAAAGAGTGAAATTTTAAAAAAAGAGGAAATGCAAAGAGAAAACCACTGCTGGTAAATGCCCTTTAAAAAAGGATGTCACATTTAAACCCTTTGCTCAGTTCTAGTGGACCCCAGGGGATTTATGCCATAGTATGTTGTGATGTAGGTAAGCTGCTGGCAACAAGCAAGCAAGATGCATCTGCAGTGTGTGTTTAAAGGTTAGCCAAGGCTATGTCCTGTCTAGTTTTGTCTCATCATAATTACCTTCAGGATTAGATCATTTTAAAGAGTTTTGAAGCTGGTAAAAGACAATTAGGTAACACTGGGGGGCAACTTTGACTCACTGCGATAGCGGTAAATGCATGAGGAGGAAAGGACAGCAAGTTTTACATTTCTCGTGATGTTTATTTCTATTGAAGTAAATGGAAATAAACATTGGGACTGATGTGAAGGTAGCTGCTAATTTCCTATCACTCGGTTTACACGATAATCCACACAATATCAACTGGGCGGGGCGTGGGGGGTTGCTGGTGATCTTTAGCCTTTAGCTTTTAGCTTGGACAAGTGTCAGAACTTGGGTGGGAATTAAATCTGCCAGAATTTCCACAGTTGTGCCTGTCACCAGCACTTGCTCTAGCTCATTCCTAGAGTGATTCACCATGTGAAATCCCAACAATTTGTCTAATTACCTCACTGAAGGACTTGAGTTGGTGCACGATAAGCACGGTCTGTGATAGCACATCTGCTGAAGGAAGCATCTCTGAGAATTTGTCATCTACAAGATCCATGGATTCCTGTTGCATGTGTGCATAAAGATCATCTGTGCCCTCAAAATACAAGGCTTCGTCAGAGATAAAAGATATGAATTAGTATTAACAAGGTAAAAAAGAGGTGCAAGTTTTCTTCATGAAGGTGATCCCACTGCATGCCTTGCCAAAATGAAGCTAATTTGAGTGCAGTATGACATGTGTGCTCATTATACTTGATTTTGAAGCTAGTTAGCTGAGAGATCTCTGTCTCCAACTGCCAAGGACATTGTGATACCACTGATTTCCAGTGCTTCCAACTCTGCAATGGTGAACTGGGTGACCTGTGGAGGATCTCCAGTTTTTTTCTTCTTCTTTGCGTTTTATGCCCTTTTCTCCTAAAATGGGGACAGGACAGACCTGTGAGAGACTGTCATATATTCACCTAAGGAATGGAGTGTATTTGATGAGGTGATTATCTCGGAGAGGCATGAAATTGCACAACAGTGAGTGGCACTGAGGTTGGAAAGACAGGACTGTACGAAAGTGCATAGGGAAGAGGATGGGTATGTGTGCAAGAAATGAAGTGATGAAGTAACATTGACAAGACAGATTAAGGGGTCGGGAGTCAGAGAGGGTTAATATGCCCAGCAGGATATTGGTCAATAAAAGAAAAATACTGTGGATGCTGCAATCTGAAACAAAAACAGGAAGTGCTGGGAAATCTCAACACGTCTGACAGTATCTGTGGGGAGAGAATAAAGCCAACGGATATCGGTCATTGTGCCATTCGATTCACCTTTTCTGACATTATTGTAACACTTGAGTCCCTGAACCCAGGAACATGGTACAGTGCTCCTGCAGGAGACTGCTCTGGTCATCTCCAGTCACACTGCTTGGGGTCCTCCCAATCCACTGCATAGCTTAAGCAGCCTTTTGCTAGACTCCCGACCAGCATCCAGAAGGTCTCGAGACTCCAATGTGCTTTTTTGTAGCGTGATCAGCTCCATGCCAGGGATTAGCTTGGAGCTTGATGAAAATTGTAATTAGTGGGCCTGGAATGGTATTGTCCTGGCCCACTAGTCTCTTCCACCCCTGTCGGTAGAGATTCCCACCAGTGGGGTGTACAGCTTCAACCCACTAACGCAGAACATGCGTCTTCACCCAGCTGGTGGAGACAGATGTCATTGAGCCCCATAGGGGAGATCAAAGGGAAAGGGGGAAGCCCCTTGGTACTGACAGCCTGGCAGTGCCAGCCTGGCCAGTGAGCAGGGCCAAAGGGAGCAGGACATACTGGGGAGGAACCTATTGGTGGGAGGGGAGACCCACTGCCACTCTTCAAATGGAATTGGTGGGAGAGGGAGCAGGGAGGCGATTGGGGCTGGGTATGGAGTGGGATATCAGACCTGATCATCAGTGTGGGGGGATGGGCCCTGGTCATTGAGGTGGGGGTGTTTGGGCTAGCAGTGAGGGAGGGTCAGGTGTGGCTGTGAGGGGAGATTGGCGCTGGTGGGGGAGGCTGGTGGGAGATTGAGGTTAGCCCAGTTAGGAGTGATTGTGGTAGGGAGTGTGGTAGATCAACGACCAGTGGAGGGGGGCTTGTGTGTGGGGAATACTCCTGTTTTCCTGCCTTTTGGGTGCCTAGTTTTGTTTTGGGAGAATCCCAGCCACTTCCTTTCTGGCAGATTATTCTTCCCATTGCTGAAGGAAGAATTTGTCTCCCTTGCTCCTCACTGTCCCCAACAGTATATCAAAGGAGACATCATTGAAGTGACATAACTGAATTAAATCCGTTCTCACAGTTTATCATCTTTTGCTTTCAGCTCTCAATTTCAAGTTCCATTCTTAAATCAGCCTTTTCAAAACTGGAATCACGTTTCTTTTAAGTGCCTCCTCGTGATGTGCTTTCATGGAATGCCACCCTACCCTGAACTAAAATGGCAAGGAGGTTGCTGCCACTGACAAACACGTTGACTTTACTTGAGAGGCAGTTTGGACTGTTTGGTACCCAATATGACTCCGATTTGATACCTTTCACCTTTTCATTTCCTTATATGTTCAGAGATGCTTTAACCGTGTGTTCTGGAAGAACAATGCTGTTTTCTTGGTTTGTGCACTTTTGTTTTATTCATTCATGGGATGTGGGCACTACTGGCTAGGCCAAAATTTATTGCCCACCCTGAATTGCCTTTGAGCTGAGTGGTTTGCCAAGCCATCATTAATGGCAAGACATTTAAGAGTCAACTGTATCTGTGGTTCCAGAGTTCACATGTAGGCCAGAGCAGATAAAGATGGCAGGTTTCCTTCCCTAAAATACGTTCGTGAACCAAATGGATTATAATTGAGAATGGTTTTATGGTACTCATTAATCTTCTAATTCCAGACTTTTATTAAAATCAAATTTCACCATCAGTTGTGTTGGTACTCAAACACAAGGTGAGGGCATATAGAATCACTAGCACAATGTACCCCTCCCCGATAAGCTCACTGCTTTCTATGCCCATTTTGCGCAAGAGGTCAGCGTGAGCACGCTTTCCATCTCAGAAGTCTCAGCCAAACCCACATCCAAGGTTACCATCGGAGACATCAGGTCAGCGTACTCGAAAATCAACCCATAACTTGAAGAATTCTCCCAGTAATTTGTCAATTCTTCCAAATAAATAGCTGTAAAATAGTTTCCACTTTGCCTACATAACAGCAATCACTGGATTTCAAACTAATTAATTGGAATAAAAATCACTGAAATATAGCTGAAAAATGTGAATTTTGGCTTGGATTTTGCAGGCAGCAGTGAACAATCTGTTCATAATGCTTGTTTTTGCTCAGAGAATTTCTGTGGGCTTTTGTACTATTTAGGGACCTGTCACCTGTGTGAACAGGGCATGCGACAGTATGCCTTTTTAACCAAATGATTGCTTACTGAGGCATGCAGAGTCTTAACGGGCAGGTGTAAATTAACTAAATTAGTTCAATATAAGATCATTTTTAGAACGTAAAATAAAGGGAATGAAAGAGAAACATAAGGAAAGATAAAATTTCTCCAGCACTAATTAAACTCTGGAGGAATGAGATCCCACATTTGTAGAAGTAAGCATTCAATACCAGAGAGGTTATTTGGAAATAATTAAGATTCACCATTATTAATTCATATACACTTGAATGAGCAGGCCCTAACTATTTTCATATGTTTAGTGGGTACCTAGTAGGTCAGTATCTTCACACTGTTCCTTCTGATTGAATGCAGAGTTTCTCAATGATATACTGTTAGTAAAGCTTCTGAGAAAGAGGAGTAATAGGACAGCAATTTCTGCATATAGCTGTGCATATGTGGCCACTGTAAGTTGTCGTCCAATTTAATAACGGTGAGTGCTGTTGAGTGTTAGTCTCACCATGATGCTTACTAAAAATCTAAGCCAACATGCAAATACAGGTCCTGTATCTGGGACATTTCATGGTGGACTCCATGTAACAATAGCATACCGTAGCCTATCAAATCTAAAATGGCAGTTGGTCTGATGCATATGCAAACTATCAAATTACTCCAGCAAAAGAGCGCATTAAAAATATATTAGGCAATATTTAATCTATCATCATTAATTCAGTGAGCAGACAGTCATTGTTTTTTGGAATATCTTGCCACAGGAGATCATCAGCACAAGTAGTGTCGATCGCTTCAAGGTCACATTATAGAAATGTCAAACACATCACTGAGTGGCACAGTAGAAATAAGTTGTGAAATTTCCAAAGATCCTGTGTGTCTTCAAGATACTTTAGAAGTTTTTACCTCATACTCATTTGGTACATCTGCCAGGAATCTGGTTAAATGATGTAACTACAATTTTAGGACATTTTTGACATCTTTAATAGCTTCTTAGTATTTCAATGCAACATAGAATTAATTTTATTTAATTTTTGATGGTTTATGGACATCACTGGCAAGAACTGCATTGATTGTCCATCCCCAATTGTCCTTGGACAGAGTGGCTTGCTAGATCAGTTGAAAGAGCAGTTAAGAGTCAACCATGTTGCTGTGGATCTGGAATTACATACATAAAGGGCAGGCCAGGTAAGACCAACAGATTTTCCTCCCTGAAGGGAAGAATTAGTGAACAAAATGGGTTTTTACAAAAATTGATGATAGCTTTATGGTCACCATTTTTGAAATTAGATTTCAGTTACAGATTTTACAAATTAAACTTAAATTATACCAGTTGCCGTGGTAGGAACCTATGCCAAATAGCCTGTGCCTTTGGAGAACTAATCCAGTGACGTTACCGCAATGAAACCATAATCATAAAGGTGGTTCCTCCAGGATAAGGGCAGCCCATTGCCCTTTGGATGTGCTGAGTCCTGAAATCTCCCCAAATACAGGGTATTGGACTGCAAAATTTATGCCACCAGATTCCTCCTAATAGTTAACAGAAGAATATTGAATGTTTTGTGATGTTATTAGGTTACATTTGTAAATATAGTGGCAATCCCTGCACTGCATTAATTACAGATGCAACAGGAGGTGGCTGGGCTGTGTTTTCATGTATGTGTAAGCGCATATGTGTGCCTCTATGCACATCTGTGCAGGCCTGTATTTGCATGTACAATCATGGCTAAGAAAACTGCTCTTCAGTCGCAGAAACACAATATGGGCACATTTCTAGAATCAATTGGGAATTCTGTGCACGCACTTGCAGACCATCCACTAATCAAAATTGTATTTGGTAACATATTCGTATTTCATTGTTCCCATCTGTGAAAAATGGAGGAAGGAAATCAAATGAGAATTAATATGTGTAATGCAATAAAATCAATGATCCTGATAGTGGATGTTTGCCTCATAGCGCCAGGAACGCAAGTTCAATTCTGGCCTTGGACCACTGTCTGTGTGAAGTTTGCACATTCTCCCCATGTCTACATGGGTTTCCTCTGGGTGCTCCTGTTTCCTCCCACAGTCCAAAGATGTGTGGGTTGGGTTGATTGACCATGCTAAATTGTCTCTTAATTTCAGGGGAAATAGCAAGGTAGATACAGGATAGGGCTTGGGTAAAAATTTTGTTGGTGCAGCCTTGATGGGCCAAATGGCCTCTTTCTGTATAGTAGGGATTCTATGGATTCTATGCATTTTATGATATGCTGACAAAGTAACAGCATTTAACAGATTCACACTGTTATCAATATGAGTATATGCTAGCAACTTGTGCAAAGAAAGATACTCTGTGAATTGCAAATCAACACAATTTTCTGCAAAATTTGAGAGAATAATACAGCACCAAAAGAATCAATTTAACCCATTAAGTCTATTGCATCAATCAAGTTCCTGAGCAAGCCAAATTCCAGCGGGAAAGTTGACTTACAGACCATAGCCCTTGTTTTTATATTCTGACAAGAAGAACATAGAACATAGAACATTACAGCGCAGAACAGGCCCTTCGGCCCACGATGTTGCGCCGACCAGTTAAAAAGCAATGACCCTCTAACCTAAACCAATCCCTTTCCATCCATAAACCTATCCACAGATCTCTTAAACGCCCCCAAACTAGACACATTTACAACTGCAGCAGCCAGGGCATTCCAATCCCTCACCACCCTCTGGGTAAAAAACCTACCCCTGACATCTGTCCTATAACTACCACCCCTTAATATAAAGCTATGCCCCCTCGTGCTAACTTTCTCCATCCGAGGAAAAAGGCTATCACTGTCCACCCTATCTAAACCTCTAATCATCTTACATGTTTCAATAAGGTCCCCTCTTAGCCGCCTTCTTTCTAACGAAAACAACCTCAAATCCCTCAGTCTCTCCTCATAGGACCTCCCCTCCATACCAGGCAACATCCTGGTAAACCTCCTCTGCACCCTCTCCAAAGCCTCCACATCCTTCCTATAATGTGGGGACCAGAACTGCACACAATACTCCAAGTGCGGCCGCACCAGAGTTTTGTACAGTTGCAACATGACGCTGCGGCTCCTAAATTCAATCCCCCTGCCAATAAACGCCAAGACACTGTATGCCTTCCTAACAACCCTATCTACTTGATTCCCAACTTTCAGGGATCTATGTACACATACACCTAGATCCCTCTGTTCATCCACACTATTCAGAGTCCTACCGTTAGTCCTATCTCTACACATCTGTTATTCCTGCCAAAGTGAATTACCTCGCACTTTTCCGCATTAAATTCCATCCGCCACCTCTCGGCCCAGCTCTGCAACTTGTCCAAGTCTCCCTGTAAACTATGACACCCTTCCTCACTATCTACCACACCTCCGACTTTGGTGTCATCAGCAAATTTACTAATCCACCCAACTATACCCTCATCCAGATCATTTATAAAAATTACAAACAGCAGTGGCCCCAAAACAGATCCCTGAGGCACGCCACTTGTAACTGAACTCCATGACGAATACTTACCATCCACCACCTACGTCTGTCTCCTATCTGCTAGCCAATTCCTGATCCAATTACCTAAATCACCCTCAATCCCATACATCTGCATTTTCTGCAGAAGCCTTCCGTGGTGAACCTTATCAAATGCCTTACTAAAGTCCATATATACCACGTCAACTGCCTTACCCCCATCCACCTCTTTGGTCACTGTCTCAAAAAACTCAATAAGGTTAGTAAGGCATGACCTACCCTCCACAAAACCATGCTGACTATCTCCAATCAATTCATTACTCTCCAAATAACTATAAATCCTATCCCTAATAATTTTTTCTAAAACCTTGCCCACAACAGAAGTAAGACTCACCGGTTTATAATTCCCGGGGAAGTCTCTGTTCCCCTTCTTAAACAATGGGACAACATTCGCTATCCTCCAATCATCTGGCACTATACCTGTGACCAACGACGACCTGAAGATCAGAGCCAGAGGCTCTGCAATCGCCTCCCTTGCCTCCCAGAGAATCCTAGGGTAAATCCCGTCCAGCCCAGGGGACTTATCTATTTTCAAGAATATCTAGCACACCCTCCTTATCAACTGCAATACTGTCCAGTTTACAACCCTGTAACCCAGTGTTCTCCACAACTACATTTATGTCCCCCTGCGTGAACACCGAAGAGAAATATTGGTTCAATGCCTCTCCAATCTCTTCCGGTTCCACACATAACTTCCCACTGCTGTCTCTAACTGGCCCTAATCTTGCCCTAACCAACCTTCTGTTCTTAACATATCTATAGAACGCCTTAGGATTCTCCTTAATCCTATCAGCCAAAGTCTTCTCATGTCCTCTTTTAGCCCTTCTTAAGTCACTCTTTAACTCCCTCCTAGCCAATCTAAAGCTTTCTAGTGCACTACCTGAGCCCTCAAGTCTCATCCGGACATAAGCCTCCTTTTTCTTTTTAACCAGCGAATCAACTTTTTTAGTGCACCACGGTTCCCTAGCTCGACCAATTCCTCCTTGCCTGACAGGGACATACATATCAAGGACTCGCAGTAGCTGCTCCTTGAAAAAACTCCACATTTCAGACGTTCCCAGACCCTGTAGTCTCCTAGTCCAACCTATGCTTCCTAATTCTCTCCTAATAGCCTCATAATTACCCTTCCCCCAGCTAAAACTACTGACCCGAGGTTCATGCCTATCCCTTTCCATCACTAAGGTGAACGTAACCGAATTGTGGTCACTATCACTAAAATGCACACCAACTTCAAAGTCTAGCACCTGGTCTGGCTCATTTCCCAGCACCAAATCCAATATAGCCTCACCTCTAGTTGGCCTATCTACATACTGAGCCAAAAAACCTTCCTGCACACTTTGTACAAAAACTGACCCCTCTAATGAGCTAGAGCTATAGCTATTCCAATCAATATTAGTAAAGTTAAAGTCCCCCATAACAATTACCCTATTACTTTCACTCCTATCCAGGATCGTCTCCGCAATCCTTTCCTCAACCTCTCTAGAACTTTTAGGAGGTCGATAAAAGACTCCCAACAGGGTGACCTCTCCTCTCCTATTTCTAATCTCAGCCCATACTACCTCAACAGACAAGTCCTCATCAAACTTCCTCTCTGACACTGTGATACAATCCTTGACTAATAATGCTACCCCTCCCCCCGTTCTACCTCCTTCTCTGCTCCGACTGAAGCATTTGAACCCCGGAACCTGCAACAACCATTCCTGACCCTGCTCTATCCATGTCTCTGAAATGGCCACAACATCAAAGTCCCAGGTACTGATCCACGCTGCAAGTTCATCCACTTTATTGCGAATACTCCTCGCATTAAAGTATACGCATTTCAAACCCTGCTCCGCTCCACCCCCACGATGCCGTGCGTTGCAGTCCCCATCTATGCCCCCCTCACTTTCACCCCCGCTACTCAGGATCCCACCCCCCCTCTAAATCAGTTTAAACCCCCCTGCATAGCCTTTGCAAATTTTCCCCCCAAGATATTGGTTCCCCTCTGATTCAGGTGTAGACCATTACTCTTGTAGAGGTCTCACCTTCCCCAGAACGAGCCCCAATTGCTCAAGAACCTGAACCCCTCCCTCCTGCACCATCCCCTTAGCCACGAGTTCAAACTTCCCCTCTCTCCGTTCCGCTCTAAACTATCCCGAAGGTTACTGATCTCAGCAAGCATAGAAATTCAGTAACAATTCTGGGATTTTAAAAATTGTAAGATTTACTAACAAGAAGAAAAGAAAACATAAGCACACATGTTTACATTTATTCAGTTAAAATAGTCTTAAAAACACATCCCTTCTTGGCCATTCCCTCAAGTAATTCCTTCCAGGCAATCGTTCTTTATAGGTATTTCTCTATAAAAATTCAATAATATTATCCAAGGCAAAATTGCTATTAATATGGTAAAGTTATACTACATGACCTTTCAACCTTACTTTCACTCTGCCATGGAAATCCAAGAAACTTCAGAAACGAGATTGTTTTCTGAAACCCAAGACTTTTCTGGTTTTCTGGGTGGCTGCTTCAGGTTTTACAACTTCTCTTAGCACAACGCTGTTTCTAGATTTCCTCCCCACACAAAGCCAACTCCAGTTCAGGTCATCATCTCCCTTTAAATATCCTTCTCATCTCTATTTCTATCATTCTCAGCACTTCTTTGAACTCAACTTTACCAAAATATAAAAATCTCTCATATTTTCCTATGGCACCCACTTTCGGATCAAATAAAAACTTAACAATCTTCCTTTGTTTTCTTATCATAGAGTCCCTACAGTGCAGAAAGAGGCCATTCGGCCCATCAAGTCTGCACTGATCACAGTCCCACCCAGTCCCTATCTCTGTAATCCCACATATTTACCCTGCTAATCCCCCTGACACTAAGGGGTAATTTAGCATGGCCAATGAACCTAACCTGCACATATTTAGACTGCGGAAGGAAACTGGAGTACCCGGAGTAAACCCACACAGACACGGAGAGAACATACAATATCCTTTGCAAGTTATAAAGGTTCCTGACTCCCCATTGAAATTTAACAGCTGAAAAGTTAATTTCCTATCTACCTCCTTTACTCTATCTAGCTCCTCTACTCCTTTTTATTTCTCAACTCTGCAGACAAGTTCTTTTGATGTCCCTGAGCATTCTTTTCCCATTGCCCTTCGATTTTTTTTTCCCTTCAACTATATTTATCCAATTCCTTTTTGAAGGCTATTATTGAATCTGTATTCACCATCAGGCAATGCACTCCAAGCCCTAACCACTCAAGGAACAATATTTTCCCTCTGCTGCCTTTGGCCCCTTTGCTCTTTATTGACCTTCAGAAACATTAGCAGTTTATCTACATTTATTCTATTCAAACACTTCTAATCTCAAACACTTCTATCAAATTTCCTCACAGCATTTATTTTGCTGAGTAGGATAACTCCAAATTTTCTATCCACCGCAAAGTAATCCTTAATCCTGGAATCATTCCAGTAGGTATGTTCTGTATCCCTCAAAATCCTTCATGTCCTTCGTAAAGTTTGGAGTCCAGAACTGAAAACTAGTATGTCATATAGGTTTAACATAATTTGCGGACTTTTGCACTCTTTCCATCCACTTATAAAGACTCAGATTTCCTTCTGTTCTTTTAGCCTGTCAAGTCATCTTCCAATTTGTGCACAAACACCCCCGGGGTCTCTTTGTTCTTGCAGGCCCTTTAAAATTTCACCATTTAACATTGACCGACATGGTGAGTCGATAAGATTGCGGCCTAAGCCTTTACTAAACATGGATGTGATTTTCCACGCATCCCACCCCGTGTTTCGTGGTGGCGAAGGCGACCCACCATTGGCCAGTAGCAGGATCTTTTTGTCTCACCATTGTCAATGGAGGCTCCCATTGAATGCACTCCTTGCCACTGGGAATCCTGTAGCAGGATGCATTGTCGGCTGGGCCGAAAGATCTCACTGGCGTGAACGGCTAGAAAATTTGGCCTTCGTGTTAAGTTTTTGGTCTGTTTAACTCCTGCACCTTAATTTTTTTCTGAAATAGGAAACCTTGTGATGTGATTCTTTTAGTTAATAACTGAGAGTTTGATTGTCTTTTTAAAAGTCAGTGGTCTCCACTAAGATTGTAACAATTTGTAGCTTCTTTTCCTTTATGTGTGTGAATAGTGCAGTCACTTAAGGTCAAGGACAAAACTACTGTTAAACTCAAATATCCAAAAGTTGTTCCATTTGCACCATTTCACTATTAGCTTTGTGAAAATGGTGTCTTGCTGTTGACCCTCACTAACATCTCACACGCAGCTCTCTCATTTCCAAGTCAGATGTTGAGGGTTCAAGTTCTACTCCATAGACTTAAAGTACAATATTCTGAGTTGAAACTGCTAGTACAACACTGAAGAAGAAATGCACCGGAGGCATCACCTTTCAGATGAGCTACTGATGTGAAGTCACATCTGCTCTCTTGGGTAGATGCAAAAGATCCTGTGGAACTATTTTGATGTGGGTATGCCGGCGTTGGACTGGCGTAAACACAGTAAAAAGTCTGACAACACCAGGTTTTAGTCCAACCGATTTATCTGATAATAGACTCACAAGCTTTCGAGGTTTCCCTCTTCGTCAGGTGAATGGAGAGTTCTGGCCTCAGACAGAGCATATAAAGCATTCTAATCAGTAATCTCTAAACTGTCTGTGCTTTATATGCTCTGTCTGAGGCCAGAACTCTCCATTCACCTGACAAAGAGGGAAACCTCGAAAGCTTGTGAGTCTATTATCAAATAAATCGGTTGGACTAAAACCTGGTGTTGTCAGACTTTTTACTGAACTATTTTGAAGAAGAGATGGGAGTTATCCCTGGTACCATGTTATATATTTATTCTTTTATTAGCATCATTAAAAAAGATGAATATCAGACTACTGTTTGTGGGAGTTTACTGTGTGCACATTGGGCTGCTGCATTTCTAACAATAAAACAGAAACATCTCAAAACAGAAGTGTTTGGGGACATCCTGAATACGATATCAATGGATGTCGCTGGCCTGGGTTTTCCAGCCCGAATGCTGGCTTAAGTTGATTAAGACCTGCACATGTATGTGGGACATCCCTGAAGTCCATGCACATGTGCTTGTGCGCTGAAAGAGCGCCAAGTTTGAACCTCCAATCAAGGATCTGAAAGTTGCCGGTCCTGAAGCATTGAGTTGTAACTGCCGGTCCTGAAGCATTGAGTTGTAACTGTGCCAAAACCTCCATCACTTGGATTGTTGTTAAGTGAGTTTTTTGCTCTTATTTATTTGCACTTATTTTATGGTCTAGCTGCAGAGTGCAGAGGCAGCAGACATTCTTTGGATATTTTATGTATGTTTGGAAAAGATGTTTAACATCTATCTAAAACACAGAAAACGAAAGAAAGATTTTTATTTTCAACTTTGTCATGATAACTAATTTCGGTGAACAAGTTTATTCAAAGTGGATGTTTGTGTCTGGAATAAATTTCAGTATTTGGATTTTGCAATATATTTTAAGCAGTGTTAAACCCTATTTTAACAGTCTCCCTGATGCAACGTTGATCCAAATGTAATTTGGCTAGTTCAAATGCTTCAGGAAAGTGTATCCCTTAAGATGACATATGCAAGTCTCCTGTAAGCTGGTGTGAACTATCTCTCTGATAGATATTACAGAATCCAGTGCAGATTGAAAAACTGGAGTCATGTTCCTCCATCGCTTGATTCTTAACTGAAGTTGATTTTGAGGCTTTGATGTCGGCGTGGAAGAGTCAAGCACGTACCCTTCCCTCTCCCCTTTTCTCCTCCCCCTCTTTCTCTCCCTCTCTCTCCCCCTCTCTCTCCCTCTCCCCCTCCCCTTCCATTCCCCTTCCACTCCCACCCCCTCTCCCTCCTGCTCCCCTTCCCATCCCCTCCCTTTCCCCCTCCCATTCTTTTCCTCCTCTTCCCCTCCTTACCCCTTCTCATATCCCCCCTCCTTCACTCCCATATTTAGAGATAACAGAACTGTTGTGTTAATGAATAAAAATATTTAATTGATCATTCTTAAAGCAATGTAGAAACTTGAAAAGGTGAAGCAAATAAACATGTCAATGCAGCTGCAAAGTTGAAATGTTTAATTAAATGTAAACAAGGTACTAAAATTTTGCATTTATAATAATATTATTGTGGATAAATATTTTCCATTAAACTATAAAATTCTATGAATACTTTATTGAAACAAAATATTTAAATGTGAAATTAAACAAATGCTTTATCAAAACACACAGAACAATTAAATATACGAATTATAAATGAAGTAAGCAAGGCAGAAGAATACTAATGATAGAGACATCTGGATTTTCCCAAAACATGAACTCTCCTTTGCTCAATCTCATGTAGGTATCCAAATCATGGTCTGAGAAGTTCTGACCTCTCTCCTTCCCAATTAAATACTCAGTTTCCATAATCTAAATTAAGACGCATGGAAACTTATATAACTTTTATAATTACAGAATGCAGGATTAAATTGTAATTTCACAAATTTAGAATAAATAATGAAGCCAATTTATATGTTAAATAATACTCATCTTCAGTCACTAAAAAAACTAAAAATTGCTTTTTAAATGAGCAAATAACAATGGCATTACCTACCTAAAATGAATAGTTTCTTTTAGAAAAGCATGAACTTTAATGTACCTTCTTAACAGCTGAGATATTCTTCATTGTTTTCAATGTAAAACTGCCAGTTCCAAACTGGAACTCAATAGCATTCCTGATCTGGCTGCGTCATAAGACAGTGTGGTTGGTGTTCTCATGCATTGCATGGGTCTGCGGAGATGGTTCCGCTGAAGACCGAAGGCTGTTGCTTTCATCGGGAGTTCCAGCATTATTTTTCAGGGCAGATGAGCTACCAATTGGAGGTGATGGGCTGTTATTGCTTCACCGTTGAAATGCATTGAATAGCATGAGGTCGTTGTAGTTAAGTGCTGAAGTCGCTGCTGAAGTGCTGAAAATTGGACAGAAAATTAAGTTGTCTCCATTCCAGCCATAATGCACCAAAAATTAACTATTATAGATGTGGAAACAAATTCTTTTATGTTTTAATTGTTGTTGGAGATTATTAACATGGAAGATTTGAAATAGAATCCTACAATGCAGAAGTAGGCCATTCAGCCCATTAAGTCTGCACTGACCACAATCCCACAACCCCATGCATTTACTCCAGCCAGTCCCCCTGACATTAATTTAACATAGCCAAACCACCAAATAAACACACCTTTGGACTGTGGGAGGAAACCGGAGCAACCGGAGGAAACCCATGCAGACACAGGAAGAACGTACAAACCTCATACAGACAGTGACCTAAGCCAGGAATCGAACCCAGGTCCCTGGCGCTGTGAGGCAGCAGTGCTGATCACTGTGCCACCATGCCGCTAGCTTATACATATTCTTTCCAACCTTTTTTTCTCTCTTAAACCAATCCTTCTTTCATTCTCTTTGTTTTTATCCTGCCTCTGATTTGATATTCAATTCAGCTCAACTTAATTTGCCTTCTTTTGAAGTCTGTTCTCTGTTTATTTCTCAATATTTCAAGCTCACTGATTATCAAAATAATGTTTTATTTATATAAAGCCTTTAATGGAGTTAAATGTCTTGAGTCTCTTCGCAGGAGGGCTATCAACAACATTTGACACAAATTCATATCATGATAGTTTAGGGCATATGGTCCAAAGGTAATAAAGACTAATGCACTGTTTGACCCAATGGTACCCTGTTATCTTTGTTGTGCCATTATCAGCTCATACTTTTCAGGCAAAAATTTACAAACCCAATTGTCCATTAATAAGTTTAATGCATAAGTCTTATCTCCATAAAAATCGGGACCAACATAGTGAACCCAGCAAATATTACCTACTGTTATCATTTTTCTGATTTTTATATGAATTTTCAGAATCTGATGCTCAGTGAGGTGAGTTATTAATTTCATTCACTAGTCTGAGAGTTGTATATAGAATAGATCTTACAAATGATATGCTGTCAACATATTGTGCATTTCTTTGAAATTTCTTGAATAGTTAATCTTCTGTTTGCATATCTGGGCAGTTATCTTAAGTGAACTTGCTGATTTTTTTGCTTTGAAAATACAAACAAATAAAATGTCCATCTGTTCAAAAAAAGATCAATTTTAAAAGGTGCTTTATAGAAGTTTTCAGTCAGTTCACTAGAGAAGCCTAAAATAATAGGCCAAATCGCACAGAGGTCTTCAATGCCTCTCTGATATGAGGCTGGAAAGTGAGCCTCTAACCCACGCTTGCTGGTGGTTGGACCGGTTCAGCAAGTTTACCGATTAAAAATGGTGGGTGGGCTTCTGAGGCTGTCAGCCTAATCAGAGGACGAGCAGCCTGAAGCCTCAACAACACTGCTGGGAGAGGTGGACGCTGCTGAGGCAGTTAGGAAACGTCAAGGTTCCTCCAGATCCACCTCCCCCCCACCCCAACTTTCCCAGATTGTTGCAGGGAGGACAGCTTTGTGAAGCTGGTAGCCTTCCCATATAATAACAGGGTGCCACACTAATGGAAAAATGCCAACAAGGCTGTAAAATTGCTCTTGGTTGAGCCTCACATTTGGTAAATCAGTTGTCCACTTCCCAGCTTACCATTTGGGAGCCAGAGTTGCTCTGCTCAATAAGACAACAGTAATCCCTGAGGATTGTCACATCTATGTTCCGCGTCTCAGCTGTTCCAATAATAAATCATTTTCTCTCTTGTGTCCTTTGCTTTACTTCTGCCCTCTCGGTCAGTTAAAGTACAATTGATTTTCGTTCCATCCTTGAAGGTAATTATGAATATAAATCATAGTTAGCAGATGTTTCCAGTCATACATCACATCTGAAGTGAGCCAAGAAGTTCTTAACTTTTTAACTTCAGATAAGTTCATCACCATCTCGGGACTGAAGCTTGCTGCTCCCATTGAATCAGCATCCTTGTTGGTTGCTTTATTTACTTCTTAAAAGTTCATTCTTGAAATATGAACATTGCTGACTAGACCAGCATTTATTGTCAATCCCTAATTACCCACATGAAGATGATTGGTGGGCTGCCTTCTTGAACTGCTGGTATTCCACAAATAGTCAATCATTGTCTTTCCATTTTGCTGAAACAATTATTTCAAAAATAGTCACGACTAAGTAAGGGTATTTCATTTGCCAAAGATCCTATTTTCCACTGATTACTATTTACAAAGTCCAATTTTCCTCTCTTTGTTAATTAATTTCTTCAACTGATTCAGTTATTTTGATTCATCATTTGAAACAGAAAGTCACTTTTCATTTTAAATCCAAGTGGAGTCCGCAGGGAACCAACTGTTGTAATACTTAGGCATTATCTTGGAATCCTTCACTGCAACATACATTTACCGTGAAACCAAGTCCAATTTGTTCTAAATTGTAGATACATTTAGGCAGGACACAGTTCACAAATGAAGGATTAATTAAGGTTGTTGAAGATTGTTGGGCAGGCTAAGGTCAAGGATATGTTGTGCTTAAGACAAATAGACAGTTTTGTATTTGCCTTTTGTGTGGACATGAATGGGAAGCCTGTGTGTGCTTGGTTTGGAAGCAATAGATGGTTGTGCTTAAAAAAATAAGATTTGAGGATGTTATGAAGCAAGCCATGATGGTAAATAGGATAAATTCACAGGGACATTGGAATCCTAGAGTGCAGAACGAGGCCGTTCAGCCCATCAAGTCTGCACTGACCATAATCCCACACAGGCCCTATCCCTATAACACTATGCATTTACTGTAGCTAGTCACCCTGACACTAAGAGACAATTTAGCGTGGCCAATGCACCTGACTAGCACATCTGTGGGAGGAAAGCAGAGCACCTGGAAGAAACCCACACAGACACAGAGAGACTCCACACAGTGACCCAAGCTGGGAATTGAACCCTGGTCGCTGACACTGTGAGGCAGCAGTGCCAACCGTTGCCCCAGTGTAGGAAGCAGATGTCAATGTCAAGGTAAGCCTTTGTTATCCATCCCTAATTGCCCTTGAAAAGGTAGTGGTGAGTCTTCTTGGGCCATTGCCAAGCTTGTGCTGAAAGTGTCTCCATAATGTTGTTAGGGAGAGTTCTAGGATTTAGAAGCAAAAATGATGAAAGAATGGTGATATATGTCCAAGTCAGGATGGTACATAGATGGAAAATTAAAGGTTGGTGCTCCCATGCACTAACTGCTTTTGTTTTCCTAGCTCAATCATTGATGGACCAGCAATTAATATTTACCAAAACTCACCGTGCATGTGACGCTGCTATTAATGCAAATTATGGGCTAGATACAGTGAATGGCAGTGAAGCAATGGTGTTTGCCACTGAGCTTATTGAGGTTTGGGTAGGAAAATTGCTCCATGAGCACCCAAGATGAATAAGGCCTCTTGTTGAGAGTTCTTTTCCCCCTCATTTCCATTCCCCTTCTTGCAACTTGCTCTGCATGCCATCGGTCTGCACATTCTCCCAGTAACAGTGCATTCCAAGAGGAATGCTAACTCACACCTCCCCCACACACCTCCCCCCCCCCCCCCCCCCCCCCCCGCCCGCCCCATTGTCTGTAGCTAGTATCTTTGTACAGAAACCTTGAAGTCAGGGCTAAGTCCTTCAGATCCAAGAGCCCCTGACAACTTTCAAGAACTCTAGAAAAACTTGTATAATTGTAGTAACAACCAGTAAAAATAAATCAGAACTAACCTTTGATAGTAAAGCCTTCCTTCAGATAGCACAGATGCAGGTGTCCTTTTCTGTTGCTATACTCACATTCAGTCTTATGTGACATAGTGATGATATTAGTTGGAGCATTGTGCTGCTAACAATTCAGCGTTCCATGCCAACTGACATCATGATCTCTCCATTCTGTATACTTCCAGCATGCACTAACTGCACACATTGATGCCTGGTCCACTTGAGGAGGGTTTAACATGTTGAGGATGCCATTTTCGACCCTTGGGGCTACCTGTATTTTATTTTTTATGCATTTTATTCCATCAGATGTCTCTCCATCAATGTCAAGCTTTTGCAAATACCCATCCCTCAAGAGAGAGTTGATAATTTAGCAGAGAACTATACAGTTCACCTCCAGCAAAAAACTAGTCCTTTCTTGTTTTGTCTATTTAAATTAATGAGAGCACTGCCAATAATACAACTTGCAGTATTCTTTCACTGAGTTTGTTGAGAACATATGTAGAGCAGCAGAGCTTGTAGATTTGATGCCAATGAGAGAGGACAACAACAACAACTGATCCCTTCAACAACTTGCTGGAAGTTCTGGGGAGGCTGAAAGTAGACAGGACTGGAGATGGGACCACCAAGTGATAGGTCCACCAAGGTAGAACTGTGTCAAAATTGAAGGCCACATTGTGAAGTACTAACTCACTATCAGTTGAGTAGTTCTCCCTGCACATTACATCAGGAACCTCTGTGTGGTAAAATGTTGAAAATGGATCTTGTTCTGCATGTGGCCGATAAGTCTGTAAGTTTTATTTGTCAGTCAGTCCTCAACTATCAGCAGTTCCACCAAATGTTGGAAGAATCTGATAGTTACTATAGCTAAGCCAGGGATCTGTTTTGAAACATCAGTCAGGACTCTTTAATCTTCTTTGCCCCGCTGTGCTGCCAGTGAAAACAGATAATTTGGCACTCAGTAGGACCAGAGAATCCCAGCTATGGGCGAGGTTGGATGGTAAGATCCAACTATTTGTGGATTGAAAATGTTACTGACTTATAGGGCAATGCATAGCTTAAAGAGTATGCTTTCATGGTGGATATTTTTGAACATCGCAACAGAAGTAATGAGGGATTCAATCAAATAGAAATCAAATTCAGGCCTTTGAAATGAAGCCTCAGTCTGGGAGAGGAAACATTCACTGAGAAAATTGGCACATTTTCTACATTATAGAGTAATCATAAATTGCAGGTTGATTAGGGTTAATTATTTAAAACAGACTATCGCTTGGTAGTGCAGAACATTAATATTGCTAGAAAATGAAACATGTCACCAAAGCTTTCCATCTTTTATTCAGCAGGACAAACACAAGAACGTCAAATTTCAAATAGACACAATAATTTGTACCACTGGAGGAAAAGGTGCTAATTGATTGGCAAGTCAAATCTGATTGAAGGAATTGTTGCCATACAAGATGAAATAGGGAATTATAGGCTCTCCTTCCTCCCGGGCAATTTGAAAAAAATGTGCAAGGCTGAACATATCCCTTTTGTGTGCACATACCAGGTTCCTTCAAATGAATGGAATGTAGCTTCTGGCAAACCGATTCCCAGCTTGGGTCACTGTCTGTTGCAGAGTCTGCATATTTTCCCCATGTCTGTGTGGGTTTCCTCTGAGTGCTCCAGTTTCCTCCCACAGTCTGAAAGACGTGCTGGTTAGATACATTGACCATGCTAAGTTCTCCCTCACTGTACCTGAACGGGTGTTGGAGTGTGGCAATTAGGGGCTTTTCACAGTAACTTCACTGCAGTGTTAATGTAAGCCTACTTGTGACATCGATAAATAAACTTTAAATTCAAACTTTAAAAACTTTAAACTTTAATGTGGAGATGCTGGCATTGGGCTGAGGTGGGCACAGCAAGATGTTTTGCAACACCAGGTTAAAGTTCAACAGGTTTATTTGGAATCACGAGCTTTCAGAGTGCTGCTCCTTCATCAGGTTAGCACAAATGAGCCACATTATGAGCTTGACTGAATTACTGTAAGTTGGTTCTCAATGTGGCTATTAATGCTCTCAGGATTATTCAGCAAGTGATGCCCACTCAATGTAGCGCACTCTTGCAAAACCCAAACGAAACATCTACTCTTAGATGTAATTTCACAATTGGGCAGCACTCGCAGAACAATTTGGAATGTGCTCAAAGCTACATTTCAAGTGATGTCTGTTTTGCAGTGCAGACCATGCAGTAATATGTTTGAGAATGATGAGTGAGCAAAATTATTTAGTTTTACTTAATCTTGTGATAGATAAGTTACAATTACATGGGTGAACATATAGATAAATTAACTATTATGATGGAGTTTCTCAGAATTTATCTACTTTACTCAAAAAAAGAAAGATGTATTTTCTTAAGTCTTGTGAGAAGCAACATGGAAATATTATTTAAACATTAATTTGATATCTCCATGTTTGTCTTGCTCAACGGAAAACAAACAAAATGATTCTTTCCTCCAATCCTGTGGCTAATAACATGGTGCAACACATCCTTGAAACTACACAAAATAATTAGCAAAGTTGCACTCATTCAATTACTTTGGCATCCATATGGATGTGTCTTTTGTAACTGAATCATCTTTTTTGAATTGATTGATGATAATAGATTCATTTGTTCTGAACAGTCATATTGTCTGAAATCATTATTGGAAGTCAAGGGATTTAAGGCCAAAGAACATTCCCCTAAATTTTCAAAATGGAAGTCTTTGAAATAAAAAATATTTCAAGGAGAAATCAAAGAACAATCCGACAACTGTTGAGTAGGAAGAACAATGTGACAATGTGAATCATTGAAACCAGTGATCAAAACTTTAGTGAACCAACTGCTGCTACAAAAACATTATAGAGCTGATTCTTCTCACCAGTGCCTGTCAGTGCCAGGGATGTGCAGCATGCCAAAGGTGTACTGTATCCTTGAGGGGAGTCAAGTGAATCTTCCTTGACAAATCTTTCTGATATGATCAGGTGCAGAAAGACAAATTCCCGATAGTATCGCAACTACACTCCTGGCCATTGAATCTTAGGGCCAGAGAACAATAGGAACATAGAATCATAGGATGGGATTTTCCAGCCGCGCTCACCCTGAAACAGGAAAATCCCACTAAAGGTCAATGGACCTTTCCATGGTCCACTCCGCGCCTGCTACGATTCCCATGATGGGCGAAAAAAGAAAATTCACTGCATAGAATCCCTACAGTGCAGAAGGAGCTCATTTGGCACATCAAGCTCGCACCAGCAACAAGACGCTACCCCCATTACCCTCTGTATTTTCCCCGTTTAGTCCTCTTGACATAAAGGGGCAATTTAGCATGGCAAATCAACCTAACCCACACAACTTTGGGATACTGGGACTTTCTGGATGCTGCTGGAAAATCGTGATTGGGATCTGCGTGGTGTTTCCTTGAGGCAGAGATGTTGATTTCATGTCCCACACCAGGACCTGATGGCCAAGGAATATGCATTTATAGCATGAAGAAATGGTGTGGTGGTATTCCTTTAAGGAAATATATCTGTCTACACCATTCAAAGGAACATTATGCAACATTTTATGTAATTTACTCTTAGCCTCAACAGCCATTGAGCAGACAGTAGCTCAGATGTATTTCCAAAGCTCTGCAACAATGTAAGGCTGCTACCATATTTCTGACACTTAATAAATGAACCCACGAGTTATGTGCTAACAAATCTCTTTTGCATGGTTTGTACCTTGATGCTCACGTAGAAAATAAGCTCAAGGTCTTATTTTATAGGAACAAAACTGTAATAATCTTACCGAGGCCAGTCTCTCATCACCATCAACCTTCATTTACAACGTGCTCGGACTGTCGTTCTGCAGCAGCAATATACTGGTCAGCTCTGAAAGCTTTTGACTGCTGGCCTGAATGGAGCCAGGTGGTTTTAACCCCCCCCCCCACTGCTCCTTCCCTCTTGGGGGTCTTCACTTGCTTAATAAGGGAGCTCATATTCTACAAGGCCCATGGGGAGATTTATTGATGATCCCCTGTAACCATCACAACTTCCCTCCCATTACTCAGTTAATAGTAAAGCATTGGGAAGAGTTACAGAACAAAGAGATCTAGGGATACATGTTCATAGTTCCTTGAAAGTGGAGTCACCCATTGACAATTTGGTGAAGAAGGCATTCGGCATGCTTGGCTTCATTGGTCAGAACATTGAATACAGGAGTTGGAAAGTCTTGTTAAAGTTGTACAATACATTGGTAAGGCCACACTTGGAATACTGCGTACAGTTCTGGTCACCCTATTATAGAAAAAATATTATTAAACTAGAAAGAGTACAGAAAAGGTTTACTAGAATGCTACTGGGACTTGATGGATTGAATTATAAGGGAAGGCTGGATAGACTGGGACTTTTTTCTCTGGAACGTAGAGGCTGACGGATGATCTTATAGAGGTCTATAAAATAATGAGGGGCACAGGTCAGCTAGATAGCCAATATCTTTTTGCAAAGTTAGGGGAGTCTAGAAATAGAGTTGCATAGGTTTAAGGTGAGACGGGAGAGATTCAAAAGTGTATCTTGCCAGAGGGGCAATTTTTTCACACAGAGAGTGATGAGTGTCTGGATCAAGCTGCCAGAGGTAGTAGTAGAGGCGGGTACAATTTTGTCTTTTAAAAAGCATTTACACAGCTACATGGGTATGATGGGTATAGAGGGATATGGGCCAAATGCGGGCAATTGAGATTAGCTTAGAATTCTTTTTAAGAAAAGGACAGCATGGACTAGTAGTGTTGAAGGGCCTGTTTCCATGCTGTAAACCTCCATGATTCTTTGTCTCCCTGAAGTCTGTTATTTCCCCAACATGATGTGGAGATGCCAGCATTGGACTGGGGTAAACACAGTAAGAAGTCTCACAACACCAGGTTAAAGTCCAATCGGTTTATTTGGTAGCAAACACCACTAGTTTTTGGAGTGCTGCTGCTTCATCAGATAAGTGGGAGTTCTGTTCACAACCAGGGCAATTTACAGAATAATGATTGGACTTTAATCTGGTGTTGTCAGACTTCTTACTGTATTTCCCCAACACCCCTTCATGGGAGGGTCTTTTCCACTGTTTCGTGATAGGTTGGGGGTCAACTGAAGGCAGGACTAGATCAGGGGGTGTGAAGTGGTTTGGAAACCGTCACTTCTGAAGGAAGTGCTGTAAAGCTGCTTCTTCTTGAGGCCCTGCTTCAGTTAGAGCGCCAGTCTCTTCCATTTCAATCTTGAAATCAGTGCCTATAGAGGGGCAGGCATAGAGTCGACTTATTGTCATGGCTCGATGCTGGCAGTTGTTGTTTCCTTGGCTGGCAATGGGGCCTGTGCTGGCACGGGCTCCCTACTCCTGAAGTGGTCCAGTGTTTCCTAACAATTTTACCAGCTGTTTTGTGAGGGGTGGTTGTATAGTCGAATAAGAGTCATGCCACTTTGCATCTATGGATGCTTTCGGTTGCTTCTTCATGCCTGAACAAGTCTACATTGCCCATTCAGCTAACCCTTTTGACAATGAGTGATAGGATGCGATCCTAATCTGTTAGATTCCATTGGAAAACAAAGATATGAAACTCAGTGCTTGTAAAGGCAGTGCTGTTGTCTGAGACCAGGACTTCAGGTCTTCCATGTGTGCAGAAACTTTGTCATAGTTTCTCAATGGTAACAATGGCAACTGGTAGAGCTCATGTGATGCATCTCCAGCCACTGCATGTTGATCTTAACTGAGAATGTGGAACCCAAAAAAGGCCCAACAAAGTCCACATGCACTCACAACCAAGGTCTACCAGGCCACTCCCATGGATGTAGAGAGACCGAGTGGGGAAGTGTTTGAATCTCTTGACTCGATCCACACTGCCTGACCAAGTTCGTAGTGTCTGCATCAAGGTTGGGCCACCATGCATAGTTCCTGGCTAATATTTTCATTGTCGAAATGCCTGGATGGCCATGGTATGATTCCAAGGCTGATGTTGCCTTGGGCAAGGGACACCTGCACAGGAACCCCAAAGGAGGATGTCATCGTCAGTGCAAAACTTATCTTTTTTCATCAAGTAGTGTTTCATTTCTTCTGAGAGTTGTCCTCTGAATCCTCCACATATGTTTCAATTTAGACAGGATTGGGTCCTTTCGCATCCACTCTTTGATTTGCCTCGCAGACACCCATAAGGTGTTTAAAAAATTGAGGGTCATCATGACCTCTTCCACAGCTGGTTATGAAGCCGGGCTTATCATAGAACCCTACAGTGCAGAAAGAGGCACTTTCGCCCATTGAGTCTGCACCGAACATATTCCCACCCAGACCCTACCTCCATATCCCTACATATTATACCCACGAATCCCTCTAACCTACTCATCCCTGGACACTAAAGGGCAATTTCTTAGCATGGCCAATCAACCTAACCCGTACATCTTTGGACTGTGGGAGGAAACTGGAGTACCTGGAGAAAACCCACGCAGACACAAAGAGAATGTGCAAACTCCACACAGACAGTGACCTGAGCCTGGAATCGAACCCAGGATACTGGAGCTGTGAAGCAGCAGTGCTAACCATTGTGCTACCGTGCGCCCACTGGGCAATGGGCAATTATGAGCAATGACAGGCAACTCAGTGCATCTCTGTTAGCAATCTGGGTCCTGGGGCGGCGCTGGAGGAGGTATTCAGAAGCCATCAGTACCAAGTCCAAGGCTGTATCCAGGTGGATGCAACTGACTATTTAAGATAGAGTGCATTTATTAGTGTTCATTTTCTTTGATTTTTGCACAGTAAAATTATTTTGATTCAAACCGTGAACTACATTATTTAAGTAAATACCTGGATGTTCAGACTCTAAAAAAATATTTTTTAAAAAAGCGTTACCACACTCTCCAAAGATCATGACAGTTTTGAAACAATGTCTGACACAACAACAAAGAATGCTTAGACTGATTTTAACATGAATGCAAAATCAATCCATCAAATCAATTTTCAATAAACTGATGGTGATCAAGAACAATGAGCAATTTTCAGAGCTTGTTTGGCGGAATGCCATTGGGATGCCTATGTTTATGTTTTTGAAGAAACTACTTGTATTAACCTCACGGTAAAAGAGCTGATTTGGTTGATTAATGATATCTGTTAAACATTCCCTATCATTCTGCAGTAATTATCTTACTTGCTATTGTTTGTACTTAATTACCATAAAGCTCATCGATTCATATATATGCATAAACCCATTAGAGCTGCACAAAGCTCAATCATACTTTGCTGTGTCCAACAACAGCCTTGGCATTCTGGGGGAAGAAGACAAAGTAGAAATTTGGAGTTAAATACATTCACATTTTAACTTGTCACTTTTCGAGGCAGAGGTCTGTCACAGTGATTTAGGGACTTGGATCCAAAATCCTCTGCTGTGAATCCCTCTCTTTACTTCTTGGGCTAAATGTTGCCAACAAAGCTCCTAAAATGGAGGACAGTTTTATTTCTGGGCTTGGAACCCAGAGACAAACCAGTTCAATCTTCCAAAGCTCTGCTTAAGTGGTTAAGTGGATTGGATACACTAAAGTGTCCCAAGATGTGAAGATAAGTGGGTGGAGCAGGGGGCTGGGCCTGGGTAAGATGCTCTATCAGAGAGGTGTTACAGATTTGAGGGCCAAAAGGCCTCTTCTGACTGCAGGAATTCTATGATTCTAGAGGGAGTCCACCTCTGGGATCACCATTCAGTTAAGGGTAGCGGGCAAGTTGAGGGGTAGGAGGGTGAATCCATGCACCCGATCTGAAGGGCAGCTGATAGCCTTCACTGTAGCTGCATTGAGAGTGCTACTGAACTACTGGCACAAAGGAGGGCAGAGTGAAATCCATGTGATTTGAGGCTGAAGGAGCCAGCAGGTTTTTCTTCACCTGTGTGCTGTGACAAGAGTGTCAATGAGATACTACTGCCCAGGCTTACTTTTTCCCTCATTTAAAGCTCAGATTGCATTTTACTTGTGATGGGCTCTTGCTGTGCACTCACCCCTGTGAGATATCGATGCACCATGGGTCCAGAGCCAGTAGTAAAATCTCACTGTCCTGAAAACTAACTGATACTTGACTCATTAACAAATTCAGTTGGCTTCCTGCCATAGCCATACAGATTGCTGACATTATTCACTTTGCACTACTGGGAAAAAGCAGGAGGACATTAGATAATTGGCCCATCACCGTCCATTTCCTGAGTTTTCCCTCCTTGTTCCCCCCTCTGAACTTGCCTCCACTAGCCTTGGAATATGTTCCTGTCTTTGACAGCCTGACTCACTTTCCAGGAAATCTTTTTCACTCATAGAATAGAATTATAGAATTCCTTAGAGTGCGAAGGATTCAGGCTATCAAGCCTGCACTGGCATCAATCCAATCTAGGCCTATCCCCGTAACTCCACATATTTATCCTGCTAATCTTCCTGACACTAAGGGTCAATTTAGCATTGCCAATTCACTTAACCCATACATCTTTTGGAGTGTGGAAGGAAACTGGAACATCCAGCAGAAACTCCATGCAGTCACCCAAGGCCACCATTGAACCTGGTTCTGTGAAGCTGCAGGGCTTACCTCTGTGCCATCGTGTCACTCTTGTGCCACCCTTCATCCTGGAGGAGAAATTCTTTGTATTGAAAAAGTAACTGTTCAAAAGGAGAAATGTCAATCATCGATCTCTTCCTGGTGTAAAGTATCAGCCATCATTCCATGGATAACTCTTGTACCCTATATTCTGTATCTCTCAGTCAGAGGTTTGTCGGTTCCAGGCCTGCTGAAGCAATCAAAACTCAGCTGACATTCCACTGCACTAATCAGGATGTGTAATGTCAGAGGTTTTTTTTTAATTCATTTTACAGGATGTGAATGTCAGTGGCAGGACGAACATTTATTGCCCAACGCTACTTGCCCTTCAGAGGCTTATTGCTGAGTAAGTACCACTTGATAGTACTGTTGATAACCCTTTTCACCACCTGATGATCGAGAGTATACTGATGGGGTGGTAATTGGCCAGATTGGATTTGTCCTGTTTCTTGTGTATCTGTGCGATTTTCTACATTGTCAATAGTGTAGCTGTACTGCAGCAGCTTGTCTAGGGGCGCAGTAAGTTCTGGAGCACAATCTTCAGGATGAGGAATGTTGTCAGGGCCCATAGCCTTTGCAGTACCCAGTGCCTTCAGCCACTTCTTGATATCATTTGGAGTGAATCAGATTGTTGGGACTGACATCCAGAACTTCCTGTGCCCCTTGACAAGCTGCTTCAGTACAGTTACACTATTGAAGCTGGGAACATGTAGAGGAGGCTGAGGTGGATCACCCACTTGGCATTTCTGGTTGAAGATGGTTGTGAATGCTTCAGCCTTACCTTTTTCACTGACGTGCTGAGCTCCTCCATCGTTGAGGATGGGGAGCCTCCTCCTCCATTGAGTTGTTTAATTGCGCACTGCCATTCACAGCTGGATATGGCAGGACTGCGGAGCTTAGATCTGGTCCGTTGGTTGTGGATTTGCTTAGTTCTGTCTATTGCTTGCTGCTTATGTTGTTTGGCACACAAGTAGTCCTGTGCTGCATCTTCACCAGGTTGGCACCTCATTTTTAAGTATGTTTGCTGTTGCTCCTGGCATGTTCTTCTGCACTTCTCATTGAACCAAGATTGATCCCCTAGCTTGGCGATAATGATAGAATGGGGGGTATACCGGGCCATGAAGTTACAGATTTGATTATATAAAATTCCTCTACTGCTGATGGCCCACAGTGCATCGTGGGACCTGGGCTTGAATTGTTAAATTTGAAGTTTGAAGTCCATCCCATTTAGCATGATGGTGGTGCCACACAACTCAATGGAGGATATCCCTCAATGTGAAGATGGGATTTTGGCTCCAAAAGGACTATGCAGTGGTCATTTCTACCAATACTGTCATGGACAGATGCATCTGTAGCCGGCAGATTGGTGAGGATTAGGGAAAGTATGTTTTTCTCTCGATTTGGTTCCCTCGCCACCTGCCACAATTCCAGTCTAACAGTCATGCCCTTTTGGACGTGGCCAGCTAGGTCTGTGGTGGCACTACTGAGCCACTCCTGGTGATGGACAGTCCTAGTGATGGACATTGAAGTCCCCCACCCAGGCTACATCTTGTACCCACGCACCTTCAATGCTTTCTCCAACTGGTATTCAACATGGAAGAGTACTGATTCATCAGCTGAGGGGGGACTTACATGATGATCAGCAAGAAGTTTCCTTGCATATGTTTGACCCGATGTTATGAGACTTCATGGGATGCAAACGTGGTGTTAAAAAGCCCCAGGCCAACTGCCTCCCAACTGTATACCGCCACCGCCACTGTGCTGCCACCATGGTAGGATACAAACCTTGGTCCCCAGAGGATTAGCCTGGGTCTCTGGATTACTTGACTAGCACCGTACCACTACCTCGCCATTATTTTGGCTGAGACTTTAAATTGTCTGTCCATTTCCAAGAATGGTAGAAATAGTTTTCTCAGTGTCCTGTCCAATAGATATCACTCATTCATCATTACTCAAACAAGTTATCTCCTCATTTGTCACATTGCTGTACATGCAAACTGACTGTAAAGTGGTTTGGAATGTCTTGAGATCATAAAAGGGACTATATACGTACAAGTTCTTTCTTCATTGTTCATCTTCAGAAAAATCAGTCATTGCCTCCAGCATTCCTTGGAAGAGCAGACTTGACATGTCAAGTCCCTCAGGCCAGGATGCTTAGCATCTAGTTGGAAATCAAATATTAAACACTTTATGCAAGTTTTCAATTTTATACCAAGTGCATCGCTAGCATTTGACAGAGCTCTTCTTTCCTGGGGTAGAGTGCATCCAGAGTGAAACATTGAACAAAACAAACTTTCTCTATTCACAATCTCCCCTCCCTCCAAATATTTGAGTAATAAAAATAATGATTGCAGAATTGTTAGATTTTAAGTTTGCAATGCGTGATCATTTGGACTGTTTTGCATTGGCGTCCTGCAGGGATCTGAGAATTGGGAATTGCTCAAACAGGCAAATGTGTCTTTCATGTTTATTAGCATTGTGATTAATTAATAAGCCTAAGAATCCCAGTGTGTACAAAGCAATAAATGGCTCATACACACAAAAGCACAAAGGCTAGAGGCCAAGGTGTTTATGAATGCACAGAAATGTGTTTGGTTGAGTACTAGTGGGATTCTCATGTTTGCTCCTGTTAAATAGCAACAGAATACCAAAGTATCTTTCAAGAAAAGTAGCTATTTGCTCGAGTCATCACATGTGCAGTTGCAGCGATACTCTTTTGCCGGCAATAATCGTCAGTTACAACTGACTGCAGTGCAATACTAATGGTAATTACCATTGATCTGTAATTTCAATATGCAGTCAAAGGATAAGAAGGGGAAGGGTCAGGCAGAGCAAAAAGAGAAAGTCAGGGATAGGTTAGAGGGTGGGTGAGATTAAATTCCGAAGCTGTCATGGAACAAAAGGCAAAGGGAGTGGCAATGGTAGTAGTAAAGGAATATGCCATTAATCAAGATTGTGTGTGAATAACAGAATAAAGGTTAGTATTGTTGAAAGCAAAATAGCGGAATGTGTTACAGCAGAATAAAAGCCAGCATTGATTGAAAGCAAAAGAACAAGACAATAGGTTAGCGGCTGGAGGAAAAATAACAAAATGGAGGAGACACTTCATAGTTTGAGGCTGTTGAACTCAATGTTAAGCTCAGAAGGTTGTAAAGTGCCTAATCAGAAGCGGAGGTGCTGTTTCCCAAGCTTGTGGTTGGCTTCACTGGAACATTGCTGCAGGTTCAGAACAGAAATTAGAGTTTGAGAGCAAGGTAGTGATTTGAAATAGCAAATGACAGGAAGATTGGGGTCATGCTTATGGACTGAACTTAGGAGTTCTGAAAAGTGGTCACCCAATCTGCGTTTAGTCTTCCCAGTGTAGAATACAGTGCATTGAGAGCAACAAATACAATAAACTCCAGTTCCACAGATGCTGCCTGACTTGCTGAGCTTCACTTGTACTTTTTGTTTGACTTCAGATCTCCAGTGTGTGCTGTATTTTGATTATAAGACTATAAGCAATAGAAATTGGAGCAGATGGTTTGGTTTCTTGAGCCAGTTCTCCCATTCAATATGATAATAGCTGTTCCAATATTCCTCATGTTCACTTTCCTGCCCTTTCCCCATAACCCTTGATTGCCTTTCTGATCAAAAATCTATCTAACTCAGCTTTAAATATGGAAATGACTCTGCGTCCACAGCTCTCGGTAGCAAGAAGTCCCAAAGACGCTCAATCCTCTGAGAGAAGAAATTCCTGCTCATTTCAATCTTAAATTGGCACCCCTCTATTCTGAGACTATGGCTCTGATCCTGGACTCTCCTGTGAGGGGAAACACCCTCTCAGCATTTACCCTGCCAAGCCCTTTAAGAATGCAATTAAGGATTGCATTACACTGCATTTCACTGGAATCAGACTGACATCAGCATGGTACAATAGATTGAATTGAACTCCCATTCATATTGGAGTAGGCATTGAGTTCCTTGTGCCCTTGTCACCACTTTATCAGATCATGGTTGATCTTACGTAACTCAACTCCATTTACCTACCTTTGATTCTCTTGATAACTGAAATCTATTAACCCCTGTACTGAACACCTTGGTTGATCAAGTTGTAGCAACACCTTGGGGCACCGTTCTCAATTTCCACTGTCCATTATGTGAAAAAGTGCTTCCTGGCCTGACTCCTAAAAATACTATGATCTTAGTTTAAGAGTATGTTTGTTTTCTGGTTTCACCCGCCAAGGGAAGTAGTTCCTCTTATGTCCATCCACTTGAGTCCCTGACCATGTTCAGCACCTCGATTAAATCGCCCATCACCTTCTAAACCCCTAACGTAACCAGTAATGCAATCAGTCCACTACCATTCTGGCAAACTTACTGTGACCCTTCCAAGACCATTGTATCCTTTCCCAGCTGCTGAGCACAAAACTGACCAAGGTTCTCTGTAACTGGAGTGTAATGTTCACCCCTTTATATTCCAGACTCCTTGAAATATAGGCCAGCATTCTGATACCCTTTTCGATTGCATTTTGCCCCTATAAACTAGTTTTAAGTGATTTGTGTACATGACCAATAAATCCAATTGCTCCTTCACACCTTCTGCTTTCTCCCCATTAAGAAAATATTCTTATGTATCACACTTTCACAAAATGTGGATGCCTTCACATTTTCCTACACTGAGGCCCATCTGCTGGCTGATTTGTTCACTCACTTTGTCTATGTTCTTTAGCAACTTTTTGCTCTCAGCTATGCAACTTACTACTGCTTCTTCTAACTTAATGCTATCTGCAATTTTGGACTCTTCCCAAATTTCAACGTCAGCTTCTGTTGAGCTCAACATCAATTGAACTCCTCATTATAAGTAGGTGTTTTTCATTCTTAGCATGCGCACAAAACGTCCCTTCTCATCTCACACAGTAATATTTCATAATCGCTTTAGGATGTTCTTAGAAGTTTCAATTGACTACTTAGACATTTATACTCCATGGCTTTGCACCACTATTGTGAAGTGGTGTTCCGCTATTTTTTTAAAATCTGCTGAGGACTTTAATTCCTGGTTTCGTGGACATGGAAGTCACATTTGACTTCTCAGTTATACTGTTGATTTCCCACATTACAAAGAGTGAAAGAAAGCAGCAATGACTCATTCTGATATAATGTTGTATCATTTCCTTTGATCTGTCCAGTAATAGCTTTGAACTGTAGCTATGTAGGCAAAATATTACAATAATGACAATGAAAAGCCAGCTGTAATAGAGTGCCACGCTGTCATGAAGATATGCTTTATGCCTCAAAATGACTTTTAATTCATGGGCTGGAAATCACAATTGAAATTTAAGAACGGTGCCTAATGCGTTGTGAACACACAACCCAAAATGGCTATCCCTATTTGCATCACTATACATTTATCAGGTGCGTTTATAGTATTAATCTTTAATGCCATTGGCTGGGAAATTTATGTTTAACTTCTTCAGAATGATTTTCAGAAGAAACAAAGGCATTGACTTAAGATGGCTGCCATTTGTCACCTGAAACATTTGGGGTGGGATTTTCCAACTGTGCTCACCCCAAAACCAGAAGATCCTACCTGAGGTCAATGAACCTTTGCATGGTCCAACCGCCCCCTCCCCACAACCCCCCACCATGATGGCTGGAACATTAAAGAACTTAATCACCTGGGCCAAAAAAAAAGCAGGTTTGTCCAGACACTATCTGATCAAATACCATCTGTAGGCGACCCAATTCATTATGGAGAGAGTTCCTGTGACCAGAATCAACATTTTGAATTGTCCTTTATTACAATCTTTGGTTGCTTAGGGGCTGTGCAGAAGAAGAAGCCTAATAGATCGGTAACATTGGCTGGGATTTTATGGCCTCGCTTGGGCGAGACCGGAACTTCCCGCCCGAGTCAACAGAGATTTCCATAGTTGGATCCTCGCTCACTCTGATTCTGGGAGGATGAGGTGGTAGAGTTCCAGCAGTCATCTCTCTCTTGCTCCCCGTTGTTCTCAAGTTCAAGAACTTATCTCTAAAACATTTTGGAATCTACCACAGAGCTACAGAATTTCCATCAAAGGAAACCTCAGGTACAATAGCAGTAACTTTGGGAAAAGGCAGATGACAATTCAAAAGAAACTGTCTTCAGAAATTGCAGTTTATGTCAGTCTCAACATCTGTGAAATTTCAAGACCACTGTGAAAACTTCCAAAAAAATTGCAAAAGTGGGGTTAAATCTGCCTCAGCCTCGAACATCAGTGAACGACCCATAACACTGAACTGTCTACTTTTCACCTTTCATCATTGATGGGATCTTCAGCCCACTTTCGCTGTCCAGGGTGCCAAGGTGATAGGCTTCGCCCACCTAGCAGGAATGCCCTGCGTAAAAGGTTTGATAGACTGCACCTATATGGCTGTTAAGTAACCATGGTGGCATGCAACACCATTCAGGAACTGCAAGGGATTCCATTCCTTCAACATACAACTCGTCTGTGACCACACAGTACACTTCATGCAGGTGCATTCCCACTTCCTGGGCAGCATTCATAACAATTACATCTTGGGCCTTAAGCATATTCCAACTTCCTTTGAGGGAGAATGACAGCTAGAGGGATAGCTGTCTGATGACAAGGGGTACCCACTGAGGGGATGGCTGATGATGCCAGTGCAGAAGGTATAAACAACAGTGAAGGTTTGATGCAAATGAGACTCTTGCTTCAACATGTGTATTGGTAGAGCAGGAGATTGGAATGTTGAAGGTGTGGTTCCTGTGCCTGGAACAGTCAGGGGTTTTCTTACAATATAAGCCCTAGAGGATCTCCCACACTCTGCACAACGTAGAGCTGGAGGAGCTGGGCGAGAGCCACATCTACTGGGATGAGAAGAGTGGTTTGCCGGACGATACTGAGGAGGAGGAAGATGATCCCTGGGCAGTGGCTAGGACCAGAACGGGGCATTGCACAGGGTATGCCCCGAGCGCCTCTCTCTCCGGAGAGAAAGGAATTTCCAGAACCCCAATTCTCTCCAGATTTTCAGCCTGCATTGCCGCTCTTTCTGACAGCGAGCACAGGTTGAAAATTAATCCACCCCCGCCCCCATCATACTTAATTCTTAGCAATCAGCACGTAAACAGTTAATCACATTGACTGAGTAAATAGCTTTGTCTTTATATATTATAAAACCCTATTATGCCAATTGAGGCATAGAAAAGAACAGTCAAGTCCTAATATATATCCTCACCGACTGTAATACATTCCACATTCCAATTCATTGGCGTGGAGTCAGTCTATCTGCAAAACCCATCAAAGGTAATGACTTCAGGGGTGCATGAAGGACTCACATCTCCCATCTCATTAGCAAGGCATCTATGGCAATCACATTCAACTGCTGAGGATGGGCCATTAAGCCTAATCGCTTAGTCAATGAGACTCTGGCTAAGTTAGCTTCCAGACGTGAGCTAATCAAGTCACCTTTGAAATACACAGAATGTATTTTTTAAATCTCCATGGCACTTAGAAAAGGAAGGTCACGTGACAAGTCCTTTGTAGGTTTTTAAGCAGATGTTTTCTCTGCAGAGCTGAGCAGGATCCCTCCTGCCTCCTCTTTTCTCCAACCCACCCCTATAAGCTTTGAGTTTGTCACCATCGAGGAACACCCAGCTGTAGACAGAGATGTTGTAAAAGAATCCAACCTGCAGAAGAGCCAAAATCAAAGTGAAATACTGTAGATGCTGGAATTTGAAACAAAAACAGAAAATGTTGGAAAGACTCAGTAGGTCTGGCTGCATCTGTAGGGAGAGAAAAACATAGCCAATATTTCAAGTCTGTGTGACTTTCCTTCAGAGCAAGAAAAACAACCAACTGAGTTGTCAGCACCTTTGAATTGGAAGCATCAAGTCCACTGAAATCAGCTAGCTGATCCAAACTGTAGAGTGTATACTCTTTTACTTCTTTTATGGACTTTTATTTGGCCAATATATCCTTCCCATCCTGTAACCTGTATTTGTGATGTGTGAATTTAGAGTTGTGTCTGCGAATGAGAGAGGGACAGACAAAGTTGGTGTTTGTTTTATTATTTAACTAAGATTAGTTTAAGTATAATAAAGCTAATATCTTTCTTAGTTAAACACAAGAAAACCTGTCCTTTTGGTTGTTTGTGATCACAGCACATGAACAGTTAAGTACTCACCCAACTGACAACTATATCCTTTTCAAACAATAATAACCTGCTGCTGTCCAAAAACGGGAATGAGTCACTTGACTTCTCTTCCTCACCTGGTTGTAACAATAAATACCAAAATATCAAGTAAGACAGCAACCTTCCTTATCCAAAGTTTGACTACTATCCTCCAGTTAATTAGTGGATGGGGTAAAAGAATGATTAAAGTTGTTCCGTTGGTCATGCATCAAGTTCAATTCTCCCCGTGTCCACGTCGGTTTGCTCTAGAGTCGCAAGATGTGTGGGTTATGTTGATTGGCCAAGGTAGATTACCTCTTAAGGTCAGGGGGATCAGTAGGGTTAATACATGGGGCCACAGATGTAATATGTCCTCAGAGGCAGAGGCCCTTTCACCAAAATCCCTTTATTTACAGGCCTGACAGCAGCATATAGAGTGCTTTCAGTTAGCAGTCTACACTAGGAGTCCCAGAGGAATTGACATGTCTGGTTAAGTACAAAGCAAGGCGTTTTCTGATTGGCCATCAATTTGGCCCTGAATCAGGGAGTTCAGATTCTAAATGGCCCACCTCAGTTGCCTGAATGAAGTCATTACAACAGGGATAAGGGCTGGGTGGGATTGTTGTCAGTGCAGGCTTGATGGGCCAAATGGTCTCCTTCTGCGCTGTAGGAATTCTATGATTCTTTAATTCAATGATTCTAAGTAAGAGTTGACACTTCCCACTCTGTTTTAAAAAAAATGCAGTTGGGTAACACTCCACTTATTTTCTATTAATTATAAATCTGCTGTGAGTCATGTACTATCGGGATTAATTATTGTTTGCTTTGCTGCTATTCCCAGTACATTTTGGGTAGGTTAAACAACATGATTGTTTCCAAACTATGATTACGTTGAATGCTATGAAACATTTAATAAAAGTGAAATGACTATCTACCCAGCAGTGTTTTTTTTTCCCTTAAAAGAAGCTGTATGCTGTTGAGACTGTTTTCATATGTATATTCTCAAATGCAGTTGATGCTGGGGAGTAATCATACAGCTGGAACGATTGAAGACATGATTTGTTGAGTGATAGCAATAGACTGACCTTTAAAACACATCAAAAGATAACCTGCTCATATCAGCTGAGCAACTTAGTCGATTTTGAAGTCTGGAGCCTCAATTTATTGGAAAGACCAGCCTCTGCAGTTGGTTTTTAGCCAATAAAAGACTGGTCTCAGATGACATAAGTTCCACTTTCAGAAAGAGGCTTAGAAAAGCAGGTAAGTAAAGCAATTAAATGTTAAAAGAGAAAGGGTACTGCAACATTAAAACAGGATACAGTGGAAATTGAACAATAGTAGCATGAAGTGAATGATTTTGGAGAGCTGGATATGTGACATTGGGGAAAGATAAGATCAGAATTAATTCACACTCAATTCTTTATTTTTATTTGGTTTTTAGAGGCTATTTTAGTAGATCAGGGTTAATATATTGTGGCATGTTTGCACTTGACATCTTAATGGCATTTTACGGATTTCAAGTTTAGTTAAATCAAAATGTATGGAGATTGAAAATGCATCCATTAAAAATTTCTAGCTATTCCCCAATAATTTATAAGAAAACTAAAGTAAGAGAAATAACCGGCATACAACTCAACAGATTTATACATATGCTTAAACCCATTAGACCTGCACCAAGCTCAGTCACACTTTGTTGTAGCAAACAACGGGACCACCATTCTGAGGGATTAAGATAAAAGTGGAGTCTGGGATTGAAAGACTTTCACATTTGAACCTTCTATTTTCAGAAGCTGGCATGTACTGCGATAGTTTAAATATGTCAATCTCCAATACCTCAGCAATGAATCCCTCATTTTGGACATTATCGGAGGCCTGAGTTCCTTTTTCAGAAATCCAGTACTAAAGAACAGATAATCCTTTTAGTTATTGTCAGCGAAATCAGCAGTAGCCTCCAGCTTCCCTGGAAAGAGCAGACTTCAACATGCAATGTCCCCTTGGACAGGCAGCCTGGATCTAAGTGGAAACATGTGCTACACATTGAAGTACATTGTTCTCCATTTTAGACCTCTGTTTGGAGAATTCAAACACGACATGCTCCAAAAGATTCTTTTGCAATGTCTATCAGTTATGTGTGCCTGCCCATACATTAAATAGACCTGTCCCAAGTAACTTAACTGACATGAAGCAAGATATTAAATTGAATAAAAGCAATTCAGAATGGTGAACCTGTTGTTAGATAGAACTATAAATGGGTCTCCTTTCAAATATTTAAGTAATAAAAATGGTGATTGTTGAATTCTAATATTTGCGATGCATTATCATTTGGATTATTTTACGGTGGAGTCCTGGAGGAATTGTTCTAAACGGCAGATGTGGCTTTTTGTATTTAGAAGTTATGCGATTAAGTAATAAAGCTAAGACTCCCAGAGTGCACAAGGAATAAATGGCTCCTGTATGAACAAAAATACAAAGACTGGCGGCTAAGGTGTATATTAATGCAGAAGAGTTTATATGATTGAGTGCCACTGGGAATCCAATGCTTATTCCTATTACATGGCAGAGAAAGTATGTATTATCAGAAAAAAATGGGGACAGTTACGAGCCAGTCTCATGTGGGTGGAGTGAATTGAGTGTCAAATCTTAAGTTATTTTAATGCCCAGCCCTCATTTGTATTCTGCCAGCAAACACTCCACCAAAGTACAGAGAGAAAGATGACTTCTACCTGTGGAAGGTTGGGTGGCTGAGAGGTTTCAAGTTGGTATTTGGGTAAGTTGTGATGGCCTTTCGTGATTCTTTGAGGGTACAACTGTATGGCATGGTGGCCCAGTTGTTAGCACTGCTGCCTCATAGTATCAGGGATCCGGGTTTGATTACTGGCTTGGGCCACCGTCTGTGCTGAGCCTGCATGTTCTCCCCGTGTCTGTGTAGCTTTCCTCTGGATGCTGTGGTTTCCTCCACAGTGCAAGTTAGGTGTATTGGCCATGCTAAAGTTACTGTGAAAATCCCCTAGTTGCCACACTCTGGTGCCTGTTAGGACTCAGTGTATCCTAACAGGCACCAGAGTGTGGCAACTAGGGGAGTTTCACAGTAACTTCATTGCAGTGTTAATGTAAGCCAACTTTGACACCAATAAATAAACTTTATTAAAAAGGAAGGCAGCAGGATATAGAGCTATACAAAACATGAAAATACTGGCATTGTTCGATGTGCCAGCTGCCCAGTGCCATTCCTGGCACTGGCTATCGTGATGAAAGCGAGTTGTTCCCACAAGGCAGGTAGCCAATTAGGTTAATTAAGAGCCTTCTTAAATACACTTAGAGGAGGCCGACTGAGATTTTTCTGTCGGCTTCAAGTTTCTGATTCCAACGTGGGGCAGTTTAACTGCCTGTAGGTGGGCACCCAGCAGCATCTGATGAGCAGTACTACAGGCAAGACTGGAAGCTCTGCCTGCCTAGCTGGGTTGCAGGTCCTAACAATCCCGATGCCCCCATCCCTCACTCATCTCCCCCTCCTACCCCACCACAACCCCCAAATCTTGCAACCCCACAGTGGTGGCCTGGCTGCTTTTTCTATTGTTTAAACATGTGAAAAGTTGATGAGAGGGTGCTTCCATGTTGAAATGCTATTTGGTTACTTAGAACTCATTGGAAACTACAGCTCCTCCCAAGCTGGAAGGCCTCTGATTGACCCTGCAGTTTCATTAGTCCACCTACTCATCCTTAATTGGACAGAGGACTTATCTCTATGTCAATTCAGGGGGCATTCCATTGTGAAAGTCCCAGGTCGGTGACTGTTTCACTCAATGGCAGCTTAGGACCAGGAAACTATTCCAACTCATAATTCCTCATGCCGATGTGAAAATCCAGACCCTAGACTTTCCCTGTGGACTCCTTCAAAAAGTAAGAGTGTGGGAGGTGGTAGTGGAGTGATACTTCCACTCAACTAATTGCCCAGAGACCCAAGGCATTGGCCTGGGACCCAGCTTCAAATTTCACCGTGGCAGGTGAATTCAATAAATTCAATAAAAATCTGGAATTAAAATTCCAATGATCACCATGAAACACAATTGTTGTAAAAGCCCATATGGTTCATTAATGTCCTTCAAGGAAGGAAATTTGGCCTACACATGGCTCTGGGCTCACAGCAATGCAGTTGACTCTTAAATATCCTCTGCAAGGACCTAGCAAGCCATTCACTTATATCAAACCACCACAAAAACTACAACAAATAAAACTGGGCAGATTACCCAGCATCCAATAAGGCACCAGAAATGACAATGTTGAACTCAGTCCCATTGGCCTGCAGAACCTGGGGAGCACTCACTATCAACTTCAGGCTAAAGAATTTTCATGGCATCAGTTAAACATGGGAAGCAAAAGCTCCTCCTTATTACCATGTACCAGCACCCTTCAGCTGATGAAACAGTACTGCTCCATGTTGAACTAAATTTGGAGAAAGTACCAAGGCTGGAAAGGGCACAGAATGTATTTTGGATAGAGGACATCACCAAGAGTGATTCAGTAGCAATACTACAGAGGACCTATTTGGACACATGGTGGTACAGTAGTTAGCACTGCTACCTCACAGTGACAGGGTCCCAGGTTCAATTCCAGCTTGGGTCACTGTCTGTGGAGTTTGCATGTTCTCCCCATGTCTGCATGAGCCTCCTCCAGGTGAACCAGTTTCCTCCCACAGTCCAAGATGTGCGAGTTAGGTTGATTGGCTATGCTAAATTTACCCTAGACTCAGGGGGATAATGCAGGATAAATACAGGAATAGGGCCTGAGTCGGATTGTGGGCCGAATGGGCCTTCTTCTGTACTGTAGGGATTCTGTGATTCTATGATTCATACAGGCCAACCTGATCCAGTCCTAAAGGGCATAGCTGCTAACTGGGACCTTGACAAGTACTGAGGAGGCCAGAAGGAGATATGTTCTGTAGTAGAACTCTAGACTTCATCAATTCAGGCTTCATTAGGCATGAAAGGTATTCATTGATAAAGAGGAAACTTATATACAGAAAATTACAACCCTAAGCTAATCTAGAGCAGCCTGCCCAGCTGCTCTAATCCTTTTATACTTACTACACCGCTTCCAGATGTATTCTGTCTGAGAGAGGACTCCACCCTCTGGAGTGATTGATCACTCTTGGTTCCCAATGGTCCCTCAAGCCAGGTGACCTCTCCTGCTGTGCTGTCTTAAAGAGGCAGACACCACAATCACTACATCCCTTCTCCTTTAATTTTTTAATACAATCTTCAAAGTTGATTTACTGAGAATAAACATTATTCAGCAAGTAAATCAATGTAGTAATTATTCAGTGTTGAGATATTGAGGCTTGCATTATACTAGCAGGCTTCAACTATGCACAGTTATAGTCTTGCATAGGATTCTTCCATTCTTGCTGCTTTCTGAGTTCTATACTAGACTGTGCACTGACCAAAGGCTACATACTTAACTCTGTGGACAGTATCACTCTCCAACACTTAGTTGATCCTTTTCTCTGCCAAGCACCTTGCTCTATATTGCATGCAGTTACTGTCATCACAATACAACAGTCTTATGTCTTGACAGCTCATTCACAAACTCAATCTATCACAAGTGCAGAAATGGTCATGGTACTTTGTTTTTAGATTGAATGATAAAGTTCCTTCTCTCTCTAGCAGTTCTATTCACGTAACCACTTCAACAATATTGTTATGGCCTGTTATCTGTTTCTTTCTCTGCTTTGTCTAGTTCTCTCCAGCATAACTTCCAAAACTGAGTGGCTTCTTTTTCCAACCTATTCGTCCTGTCTTTTGTATCAAACAATCTTCTGCTTGGACCTAAAGAGTTCTTTGTTCCATGCAGATGCTTTTGTGATTCATTCAGTTAACCTGTTTCTGAGTTCCTTCCGAGGTGAGTCCATCATTCTCTTCCAACAACATTTGATAATGATCTCTCCCTTCTCAGTGTTTTGCATTTTTTCATGTAACTGCCACATTCCTCTTGTAGTACATCCAACATTTCTTCCTTCTTTTTGTTGTATTTATCAGGCAATTCCTCTGAATTGCTAACTTGTTCCAATAGTCATGTTCTCTCTTTGCATTTGCCCATGGCTAAGTCCTCCTCAGCACCCTCAAACACCAGACAGTTTCTGCCTCCCTGTAGAATGCCAGTTTCTCAAGCTCATTCATATATTTCACACAAGTGGTAGTTTGATCATTCAACTGGATCTCCAGAGAATTCCCAGTAATGGCTCTGGAACATGATAGCTCTGCACCAATTTCTGCTTCAACAGCGCTTGTAACAGATGATACAGGATGTTCTATATGATGCCATGGATCAACCTTTGATGCATTTCACTCTGAGACTAGCAGTTCTCTTATCCATCACAAAATTGATAGCATCCATTACATGGGACTTCCTTAATTTTTCTCAACTTCCATGCAATGATCTCTGTTGCTGAGTAACACTTATGTTTTTTCTCTCAAGCCTTTTTATCTTTTATTCACAAATTCATGCTCCAAGTTCAGTTCTTTCACCACTTGTTGGTGAGTGTTGTATTGCTTCTTACTGGCTCTAATAGATTTCCTAGCTACTTCCGCTTTTTCTTAGTGCTTTTTTTTGGCTTTGATATAGCCGGGCCACTTCTCACTTAGATTATTTTTGATTTGATTTATTATTGTCACATGAATTGGAAAAATATTGTTTTGTGCACTGTTTTTGCAGTTGTTCATAGACCAGGAAAGGAGAGAGAGTGCAGAATGTAGTGTTTCTGCCATGGCTAGGGTGTAGAAAAAGATCAACTTAATGCAAGGTAGGTCCATTCAAAAGTCTGATGGTACAGGGAAGAAGCTGTTCTTGACTTGGTTGGTATGTGACTTCAGACTTTTGTAGCTTTTTCCTGATGGAAGAGAAAATGTTCAGGGTGTGGACATCCTTAATTATGTTGACTGATTGGCAGATAAGGCAAAGGAGAATCCAAAGAGCTTTTACAAATACATAAAGGACAAAAGAGTAACAAGGGAGAGAGTAGGACCTCTTAAGGGTCAACAAGATCATCTATGTGCGGATCACAAGAGATGGGTGAGATCTTAAATGAATATTTTTCATCAGTATTTCCTGTTGAGAAAAGCATGGATGCTAGGGAACTTGGGGAAGTAAATAGTGATGTCTTGAGGAGTGTATATATTACAGACAAGGTGGCACTGGAAGTCTTAAAGTGCATCAAGGTAGATAAATCCCCATGACCTGATGAAGTGTATCCCAGGACATCGTGGGAGGCTAGGGAGGAAATTATGGGTGCCGTAGCAGAGGTGAATTGCCTGAAGATTGGAGGGTGGAAAATGTTGTGCCTTTGTGTTAAAAGGGCTGCAGGGAAAAGACTGGGAACTACAGGCCAGTGAGCCTCACATCTGTGGTGCATAAGTAAATGGAAGGTATTTTGAGACAGGATCGACAGGCATTTAGAGTTGCAAGGACAATCAGCAGGGCTTTGTGAGTGGAAAAATCATGTCTCAAATTTGATAAGAGTTTTTTGAAGGGGTAACCAAGGTAGATGAGGGCAGTGCAGTTGATGTTGTCTACATGGACTTGACAAGATACCGCATGGTAGCTTGATGCGTAAGGTTAAATCTCATGGGATCCAGGGTGAGGTATCTAAATGGATACAAAATTGGCTTGATGACAGAAGACATAGGGTGGTTGTCGAGGGTTGGTTTTTAAACTGGAGGCCTGTGACCAGCGGTGTGCCTCAGGGATCAGTGCTGGGTCCACTGTTATTTGTCATTTATATTAATGATTTGAATGAGAATATAGCAGGCATGGTTAGTAAGTTTGCAGATGACACCAAGATTGGTGGCATAGTGAACAGTCAAGAAAGTTATCTCGGATTGCAATCGGATCTTGATCAACTGGGCCAGTGGGCTGACGAATGGTAGATGGAATTTAGAACAAAGAAAATTACAGCAAAGAAATAGGCCCTTCAGCCCTCCAAGCCAACCATGCTGCCCGACTTAACTAAAACCCTCTACCCTTCCAGAGACAATATCCCTCTATTCCCATCCTTTTCATGTATTTGTCAAGATGCCCCTTAAAAGCCACTACCATATCTGCTTCAACTACTTCCCCCGGCAACAAATTCTCGGCACCAACTACTCTCCACGTAAAAAATCTGCCTCGTATATCTCCTTTAAATCTTGCCCCTTGCACCTTAAACCTGTGCCCCCTCATAATTGATTCTTCCACCCTGAGAAAAAGCTTCTGGCTATCCATTCTGTCCATGCCTCTCATAATCTTGTAGAATTCTATCAGTTAGCCCCTCAACCTCTGTTGTTCATGTGAGAACATTTAATTTAGATAAATGCAAGGTGATCCATTTTGGTAGAATGAACTAGGGCAGGTCTAACTCAGTTAATGGTAGGGCATTGGGACAAGTTACAGAACAAAGAGATTTAGGGGTGCATGTTCATAGCTCCTTGAAAGTGGAGTCACAGGTGGACAGAGTGGTGAAGAGGGCATTCAGCATGCTTGGTTTCATTTGTCAGAACATTGAATACAGGGGTTGGGATATCTTGTTGAAGTTGTACAAAACATTGGTAAGGCCACACTTGGAATACTGTGTACAGTTCTGGTCACCCTATTATAGAAAGAATATTATTATACTAGAAAGAGTGCAGAAAAGATTTACAATGATACTACTGGGACTTAGTGGTTTGAGTTATAAGGAGAGGTTGGATAGAGTGGGACTTTTTCCCTGGAACGTAGAAGGCTGAGGGGTGATCTAACAGGGATTTATAAAATATTGAAAGGCACAGATCAGCTAGATAGTCCTTTTCCCAAAAGTAAAGGAGTCTAAAACTAGAAGGCATAGGTTTAAGGTGAAAGGGAAAAATACAAGAATATCCAGAGGGGCAATTTTTTCAAACAGAGGGTAGTGAGTGTCTGGAATAAGCTTCTAGAGGTAGTAGTAGAGACAGGTACAATTTTGTCTTTTAAAAAGCATTTAGACAGTTACATGGGTATGATTCATAATTTTATCCAATTCTCTTCTTTTCACTCTGCTCCTTCTTCTGCTGTGGCTTGTCTTAGTCTTTGACTGACTACAGATTTATCATTTGCTTATAATTTATTGCTAAAACTTTCAAGGATTTTCTCATTACAATGAAAAAGGATGTGACACAACTGAATCCTTCAGTTCATCATTTAGTCATTTAGCTTCTCTGGTTGCCCTCATGCCCACCTTTCAGGGTCCTCCATTGACCTCCTTCTGGGTTCTTTTGATGTTCTCTGCCTGTGCTCCACCCGTTCCGGCGTTTCTCAGCACCCCCTTCTCTGGCATCTTTCAGTACTCTCCCTCTCTGGGCTTTTCTAGTGCTACCCCCTTTTTGCATGTTCAATGCTCCCCCTCCCTAGGGCTTTTTCACTGAATATTCTGTGTCTGGGGTTGCCTCTTCCTTGAGGGCTTACTGCCTCCGCTGAGCTCCAGTATTGCTTCTTCCTTGATGTCTTAATTTCCTCTGCTGAGATCTTGCGTTGCTTAATGTCCCCTCTTTCTGAGTTGCCCTCTATCTGTGATCTTCTCTCATTTTCCTATCTTTTGTCCTTCGTTCCTTCTTGAGGTTGTTGTATTAAAAGTTATACAACTTTAAATGCATTACTGTTTTAAGACTGTCAACTACCCCAGCTATTGTTTCTTGTCACAGCCACTGACTTTTCTTTTCTCTCTCTTTCTGTGTTTTTCCCACATCTGCACTTTTGGCTGAAAGTGCAGCTCCTCATCTTAAAGTCACAGAGTCATAGAGGTATACAGCATGGAAACAGACCCTTCGGCCCACCTTGTCCATACCCACCAGTTTTTATCACTAAGCTAGTTCCAATTGCCGGCATTTGGCCCATATCCCTCTATATCCATCTTACCCATGTAACTGTCAAAATGCTTTTTAAAAGACAAAATTGTACCTATTTCTACTACTGCCTCTGGCAGCTTGTTCCAGATACTCACCACCCTCTGTGTGAAAAAATTGCCCCTCTGTACATTTCTGTATCTCCCCCCTCTCACTGTAAACCTTTGTCCTCTAGTTTTAGACTCGCATACTTTTGAGAAACCATGTTGACTATCTACCTTATCTATGCCCCTCATTATTTTATAGGCCTCTGTACGATCACCTCGAAGCCTCCTGCGCTCCAAGGAAAAAAGTCCCATTCTACCCAGCCTCTCCTCAAACTCTCTTTAAATTGCTTAACTTTTTTTTAGTGGGGGTTATTTGTACATCAATTTCTACTGTTTTCCCATTTCTGGCTGGCTTGAGAGTCCATTTATCTCTTCTTCTTCTGATATCGATCTATTTGTCAATTTCACTTACAGATCCAATACTCTCCATTCATGACCATCTGTTTCTTAAAACTTTTTGATTTGTTTTCTTTTTTTCCTCTAAGCAGGTAAAGGACTTCCTTTGTTCTAAAATTTCATCTTGACTTGGCTGCAGGCAAGGTGCTGTTACCCAGACCCCCGGAGGCTAAGCAGCGACTGGGAGACCTGCAAAGGTGAAAACATACTTGACCTCACCCTTACTAAGTTGCCTGCCACCGATGCATTTGTCCATGGCATTGTTGCTAGAAGTGACCATCGCACAGTCCTCATGGAGACAAAGTTCCATCTTCACATTAAGGACACCCTACATTGTGTTGTGTGGTATTATCACTGTGATAAGTGGGATAAATTTCAAATTTCAAATTGATGTAGCCATTCAAAGCTGGGCATTCATGAGGTACTGTAGCCCACAGCAGCAGCAGAATTGCACCCAACCACAATCTGTAAACTCATGGTTTGGCAAATGCCTCACTCTACCATCATCACCAAGGCAGGACATTAATCCTGGTTCAGTGAAGGGTGCAGGAAGACATACTTAAAAATGAAGTGTCAATTTAGTGAAGCCCGAGGATTACTTGTGTGCCAAACAGCATAAGCAGCATAGCTCATGTGATAGAAAGAGTTAAGCAATCCCACAACCAACAGCTCTGCAGTCCATTCACATTGAGCAATTAATGGTAGTGGACAATTAAATAACTCAGTGGGGGAGGAGGGTCCACAGATATCCCTATCCTCAAAGGTGGAGGAGCACAACACATCTGTGCAAAAGAAAAGGCTGAAGCATTCACAACCTTCAGAAACGTCGAGTGGATGACCCATCTCAGCTTCCTCTGGAAGTCCCCAGCATCACAGATGGCAGTCTTCAGCTGATTCGATATACTCTACCTGATATCAAGAAATGGCTGAAATGGGTGACCACCACACAGTCAAGAAGCAAAGGGCAAATAGTTCCAGACTCCCATGTGTACATTTCACTTTCCAAATAGTATTCAGTCCTGAATGCTGGTGAAAGTGATGATTCATTTGGGGAATGCAGCCAGATCCAAGTTCATGGCTCCACTGCTGGCTCAGCTGTACATTTGGACCTGAAGAAGATTGATAGAGCAATAGTGATAGGAGATTCAATAGTTAAGAGAACAGACAGGCATTTATGCAGCCAAAATGTGAATCCAAGGTGGACTGTTGCCTTCCTGGTGCCAGGTTTAAAGGTTTCACTGAACAGCTACAAAGCATTGAGAAGGGGGAGGGCGAACAGCCAGTGCTCTTGGTCCACATCATACCAATGACTTAGGGAGAAAGAAGAATGTGGACCCACAGTCAGAATTTAGAGAGACATGTGGGAAATTAGCAAACAGGACTTCAAAATTAGGACTCTCCAAATTGCTCTCAGCATCATGCATACATAAATATAAAAATAGAAGAATGAAGCAGATGAGTGCATGGCTGGAAAGAGGTTGCAGCAGAGAGAGCTTTAGATTCCTGGGGAATTGGACCAGTGAAGTAACTCCTCAGTGTCCCTTCACCAGATTTCCTTTATTTCCAATTCTATTGCACTCCTTGAGTTCTTCAGGTACAAAGTCAGAATCCAGAGTGTCAGAAGAGCTGATATTCCCACTTTTATATACAGATGAGGCTTCCTGATTGGGCAGGCAATTATGACCTCAGTCGGGGAGTTCATACTTCAACTCAGTTGAAAGTCAACTCATGTGCCTCTTTGAAGTCATTAGCACCAGTTTTGAGAGAGATACAACCTGTGCGGCCCGAACCAGTTTATCTAAACAGAACTGGGACCCAATTTCCTTTGGGGCATTTTGCTATTGCTGCTGCAGAGAGATTTAAACTAACTTGGCTGGGGAATGGAAACCAGGAAGTAATATGAGAGAGGAATACCAAAGTTTACAGAATGCCAGGAGAGACAAACAACATCAGAGTAGCAAATAGCAATGTGAAAGTAATAAAATTTTAATTAGAATTATTGTGCAGGTGGGTAAATGTGTGGGGTATAGTCAGTTGTATTCATGAGTTGTAGATGCAGATAGCCATGGAAATAATACATTACGGCAATAATGGAAACCCAGTGTAAAGAAGAGCAAAACTGATTATTAAATATTCCTGGATACACAATATGCAGGAGACATTGGAAATGAGGAGGGTTGACAGCCTTGACTAAGGAGATTATTGCAGAGGGGTCAAGGATAGAATCTATTTGGCTAGGTGACGAACTAGTGGGAAAGATGTGGAAGAACAAATTTGCAAGGAAATTAAAGGGAATAGCAAGCATTATAGAGTAGTTATAATGGGGGACATGAATGATCCAAATATAGGCTGGGATAAAGGGAAGAAAGGGCAAGAATCCTTCAAGCTTTATTCTGGAGAATTTCCCACAGCAGTATGTTTCTAGTCCAATGAGAAAGATGTATTGCTAAATTTGGTACTTGAAAATAAAGTGGGCTGAGTGGATTAACAGTCAGCTGGGAAACATTTAGGCGACAGTGACCATTATATTGTAAATTTTAGGTTAGCTGTAGAAGAGAAAAAGAACCATCCAGAGTAAAAATATTAACTGGGGAAAGTCAACTCAGTGGCCTAAGAATGGTACTAACCCAGATAAATTTGAGTCAATGGTTATCAGGCAAGAGTGTAACTGAACAATGGGCTACCCTCAAAGAAGAAATTGTGCAGATACAGTCAAGGTACATCCCCATAAATAGACAGATAGGGAAAACAAACCCAGAACTCTTTGGATGATAAAGTATATTGGGTTTAAGTTGAAGAAGGAAATGTCTGCTTATGACAGACGTCAGGTAGAGAATACAACTGAGAACCCGGCTGAACATTGAAGGTTCTGTGGGGAATTGCAAAAGCAAATAAAAGAAGCAAAGGAAGAGAAAAAGAAGAAACTGGCAACTAACATAAAAGGGAATCTAAAAGTTTTCTGTCAGCATGTAAAGAATAAAAAGGTGGAAAAAGGAATATGGCCAATTGGAAACTGAAATGTAATTATTGCATGGACGCAAGGGGCCTAACTGAGATAATAAATGAATACCTGGTACCTTTCCTTATCCAGAAAAAATATACGGTGCAGACCATGGTGAGAGAGGATGCAGTTCAGGCACTTGAAGGGTTTAAAATTGGTAAGAAGATATCTGACATAGGTTGTTTGAACTTAAAGTTGACGAGGCACCGGGACAGGATGAGTGACAAGATAAGTACAATTTTAGTTTAAAAGGCAAAATCAAATGATGGCGTATGAGACAAGCCTATTTTTTCGGTGCCAAAATGCGTGTTTAGGGCTGTGCTCAGCATATAAGTTGACCCCTATTTTCAGCTAAGAGAGACATATTTAGAGCTATACTTGTACTCAGAGTTGTGTCTCAATTTTTCAGTTCAGAAATAGATGTTTAGTGTTGTGTTTGCCTTATGAGTTATCAGTTTCTCAAAACTGCAGAGTATCCAATTTACTGGATAGAGATGAAGATGATTTGTTGTGGCGGGATCTTTATGAAACTGAAAGGTCCATTTCTGATACAGAGTGGAATCCTCATGCTGAAGCCATAGGGACTCAGGATGAATTTGACAAACTCTGCATTGGATAACAAAAGGCAAGGATTTGACAGTTTTTAAAACATTATGATTGTGGTTTTAACTCTCCTCAAAGAATTTGTTCATTAAATAAAATGTGACACATTGATTTACTTTGAATTAATATTGACCACCATCATTTTATATTACATTTATACTCAGCATACAAGGTGACCCCAGTTTTGGAAGGATTTTCAGAAGCTTCCATGATCTACGGTATCTTTCAAAATACTGAAACATGCACTGAATAACATATCAAAAAGCAAACTTCCTGACAAATACTCACCTACATTCCTCTTAAAAAAGAATGGCCCAAGCATGCGTGGTGGGGTTCTGGCAAAGTCAGAGATTCGGCTGTCTTGCCAAACATACAGAAGTACCTCATTAGCATTCTGACTTCACTTCCCACCTTGGCCAACAGCTGGCAGGAAAAGGGGAAGTCAAGGGCAGGAAGATGTAGTCAGGGACCCTTGAAGATATTCTCATGAAATTAGTACGTTGAAGAAACTGGAGATCTGGGGGGGCGGGGTGGGGAGGGGGGGAATTGAAGACTTCCCCAAGGCGGGGTGGGGGGAATTATTCTTGTTCCTCCTGGCCAACAACTAACTCATGGAGATAGCGCTCCAGACTTTCTTTCACTGCCTGAACCACCAATCTCTAGGAAACCCATTCAAAAGCAGTAAATTTTGAATCAGGCTCCCAATTGCACTGTGGGAGCCACATTTAAATGTGTTAAGTGCCCTGCCTCTCTGTCATGAGACACAATAATGCTCCATAGATGATTTGCTAAGGTCGCACTCCTCATATTTAACTCACTAATATTATTGCCAGTGCACCCTTACCCTCTCCCAATGATATAGACCAAAGTCTCAAAACGTTAATATTCATAATTTCCTTCAAGCTTTCATGCATTTTAGTATTGCTTCTGCTATATCAGTGATGAAATATTGTGTATTGATGCAATTTACATTCTGATAAGCCTGTCCCCCTGCACTTTTAGTACAACATGATATATGCCTGTTTCAGGCAGTAATTGAGTGTCAATTTTTGAGGACACTGTCAACTTTTATGAAGCTGTTAGTCAGCTTTTTTATAATTCTCTAAGTTGGTGTCTATGCTTGAGAAGGTCACTTGTAGTTTACTGATTGTAAACTTTATTTGGCAAACTACTTTCATAGACTGAAAGGAACAGAAGTGAATGTGTGTAGTGTTCAAGACTGACTGGAACCCAATATATGGAATGGCTTAACCTTGGCAACCTTCCAAAACAGCAGAATCTTTCTCTTTGCAAGGGACAAGTTTTTAATGTAAGTCAATGTTAATAAAATTTGAATAGTAGCTAATTTGATAATCTTTGAATTTAAACAAAAACATCTCCTTAAAAGTATCATGTCAGGCAAGATTAGAACATAGTCTCCATGTAAAATTAAGTTAATGATATCTTTGGTGATTCAGATATTATTCTGTCCTTCAATTTGCTCTTAATGAATGACTCATGATGATTGCAAGCGTTTGGATATTGAACGTTATATTTTCCTCAGACTATATCTACCTTTGTTGCAGTGAATATCACACTTCAATAATCAAGTATTCTACACTAAACTTTCTAATTATCTAAACATTTTTATTGAGTTGGGGGCATTTTAAAACAGCATTCTTGCAGAGCAACATATCATAAAAATTCAACGTAGTCTGATATATTTTAAATAAAATCTATGAATAAGACAAAGCATAAAGGGAGGTCATGAACATACTCTAGCACACATGACTTCACAAGATTTTTTTGACTTTTTTTGTTATTTTGTCTGAAATTCTGACTGCATCGTGGTAATGTCATGCCCAGAGAAATGCTATAAGCCAGGACTCTATCCAACTGCAGATATAACTTCAATCAACCAGATCGAGAAATCTACTTCATTAGCTTAAAAGTAAAACATAATCCATTGGCTCTGAAGCATTCTTGGTTGTGCTGAGTTTGTGGACACCACCTTACACATTGACACCCTGGAACTCTAATGTACCAAAGTTGTGAAGCCTACAATCTACAGGATGGATAGGTTTTACTAGCACCTTCCAAACCCACACCTTCTGCTGTCTGCAGGTGCATGGGAATACCATCTAATGATGACCATAAAACCATTGTCGAATGTCATAAAAACCCTCTGGTTCACTAATGTCCTTTAGGGAAGGAAATCTGCCATCCTTACCTGGTCTGGCCTTCATGTGATTCCAGACCCATAATAGTGCAGTTAACTCACAAATGCTTTTTGAAATGGAGGGTGATTAAGGGTGGGCAATAAATGCTGGGCCAGACTGTGACACACATATTTTTTAAATAATCAACTCGAGATTCTGCACCAAGTCACACATCATTTCTTTATCAATATACGTCATCAATTCTTCATCAATGCTGGGTCAATAACCTGTATATATATAAAAATTATTTATTAGTCACAAATAGGCTTACATTCACAACGCAATGAAGTTACTGTGAAAATTCCCTAGTTGCTACACTCTAACCCATGTTCAGGTATACTGAAGGAGAATTTAACATGGCCAATGCATCCAACTGGCACATCTTTGGACTTTGGGAGGAAACCAGAGCATCTGGAGGAAACCCACATAGACGCAGGGTGAACGTGCAAACTCCACACAGATAATGACCCAAGCTGGGAATCAAAGCCGGGTCCCTGGTGCTGGGTGGCAGCGATGCTAACCACTTTGCCACCATGCCGCTCCAACCTAACAGCAGACTGAGTGTACCATCACACAACATGGACTGAAACCATGAACAAAGATGATTTACCATTATCATCTCAAGGGCAAATAGGGATGGACATTAAATGCTGGCCTTGCTGATGATGTCCACATACTGTAAAATGTGCTTAAAAATAAATGGAAGTGCTTTTTACTTTCTTTACCCATGTTGGAGTCAGAAATCCGAACACATTCTTGAATTGGAGTTGAATTATTGAAAACTGCATCTTCCTGGTTTCACTTGGTATCTGTAAGTGAGAAAATATTTGGAGTCTTTATCAGTTGGCATGATCAGCAATTCACACTTGCAGGTAACATGAAAGAATGCAGTCACTCTGTTGATAGCAGCACCAGTAAGATCCCTCTCTGACTCTAGCCAGAGACATCACTAATATCTCCCTCCCTTAACAAAAGTCTTGCAGAAGCAAATAAATTCCAGCACTGCCAAGTAAACCCTGCACTGAGACTACTGCAGTTACTCATTAGGCATCACTAAGCCCCTAGCTGCCATTTCCCATAAAGGCAGCCCACCCCCACAACCAACCTTGCTGGGAAAGTAAAATGAAACACCAGGCAAGGCTTCTTCACATCTCCTTCTCTGTTTACCCTGTCTTCCCTTTTGTTAACCAGGAGCTCTACAAACAGGGAAATGATCACATGAATGACATTGGTGTATAGATTAATGGCCCAGAGCACTGTGCATGGACAAAATTAAAATCAACAATGGCCACCAGCCAGCGATGGACCATCGCTGCCACCGTAAAACAATGGCAGGTTGTGCAGAAAATTCTGCCCCTATAGTTACTGCAAAGCAACTGTTCCATTTCTGTCCGTTTATATGTTTTTGCAGGTTGAGCTAATAACAATTGCCTGTCTTTAATAAGGCAATTTGCTTAACAATGTAAATGTCACTTGCTGCTACATTGACACATTGACACAGACGCCAGAATCCTACTGCCCCACCCACCATGGAATCGGAGTGGGCGAGGGGCGGACAACGGAAATGTCCATTGACCTCAGACAGGAATTCCCAGTCTCGCTCGAGCAAGGCCATAAAATCCCACCAAGAATGTCAATAGAGCTTTCTTCATACATTTTAAAATGAGGTACCTGTTTTGTTCTCTATGCAAAGAACCATCACTTCAGCATGAGATTATGGTTAGACATTGGTCAAAAATTCTGCATGGCCATATCTGAGCATTCTATGGGGTTATTATAGTAAATCTATTGAAGTAATCAGCCTTCAATTCTGTTGCTACAAGTAGTGTCATGAAAAGCTCCAACTTTATGAGATTTAGGTTACTAAACATCTTAATATTGGATGATGGTCGACAATTACCACCCTGAGAACTTGCAGTGTTTGCTAAGAGATGGAGGATTAAACATGAAGATTCCATCACTTTGCAACCCGCAGTCCAATGGAAAAGCTCAGAATGTTGTCAAGACTGTAAAACAACTCATATGCAAAGCATTCATCCAATCACAGTTTCTAGATCTGCTAGACTGACAAAACAGAACAAGTGAAGGTGTAAGTGCAAATTCTGCCAATAGACCCACAGGCCAAAATTTTCCAGCCAATCCCACTGACGGGATCTTCCAGCCCCATTGACAGCTTCTCCCTGCCATTGATTCCCTGGCAGCAGAAAATGTGAACAATGGGAAAACCGATTGAAAGCAGCAAGGCTGGAATATCCCACCGCCAGCCAATGGCACAGATGAGTAGAATATCTCACCCACAATGTAGCCTAGCAACTATCCAAGCAAACCCTTAAGAATTATATATGTTTCAATAAAATCACCTCCTGAAGGAATTTAGGACACAGTTTACTCTATCTCTCCTCATAGAACAATTCCCATTTCATGGGGGCCAAAGAGTGAACCCTTTGTTGCACTCCCTCTAAGGCAAGTATATCTTTTTAAATGATGAGTTACAGCTTTGACAAAGGGTCTTCTGGTCTCAAAATGCCAGCTCTTTTCTCTCCTCACAGAGGCTGCCAGACCTGCTGAGATTTTCCAGTGTTGTCTGTTTTGATTTCAGATTCCAGCATCCACAGTCATTTGCTTTTATCTTACTCAAATTGTAGTAAGAATTGTTTGCTCTCATATGCTAATCCCTATTGTAATGAATGCTAAAATATCAATTGCGTTCCTAATTTCTTTCTGTACCTGTGTGCCATCTTTCTGTCAAGGACACCCAGATCCCTCTGAGAATCAACATTACTCCGTGTCTCACCGTTTAAAAAGATATTCCGTTATTTTCTTTTTCCTGCCAAAGTGTATAACGTCAGAGTTCTCCACATCATGTTGCATTTGCCATGCTCTTACTCACTCAGCAATCATCTAGAAAGAAGCATTCAGCCAGGTCTTTTATCTCTGCCCTTGATTTTTCTATTCAAAATGAGTTACATAAATAATTTTCACAATATCCTTTGTAAATCCAAGTACACAAACGGTGGGGAAGGTGGTTATTAAAATGAAAAGGCGAGTGGGTTTGGGAGCAAATGTGTGATTAAACATGTTCAAATTGATGGTCTGTGAGAAACCAGCTGTAAGGCACTGACTTTAGCCTTTAAACTCAGAGCCATTGGCTACATATGGGAAACCCCTTCCAATAAGATAGATAGATCATAAGTACATATGAGAAATAGACCATTTGCCTCTAAGCCTGCACAGTTTTTTTAATAAGATCATGGCTGATTTGATTAAGGCCTTAACTCCAGGCTCCTACCTTTCCCCCAAAGAACCTTTGATTCCTTTTTAAGTATGTCTAACTTGGTCCTGAATATATCTAATCTCCCAGCTCCACTGCTCCCTGGAGTATTTCTATCCTCTGAATAGTGAGTATCTACCTTCAGAGAAGTCATTTCTCTTCATCTCTGTCTGAAATGGAAGACTCCTTAGTTTGAAACCATGTTCCTCTGTTCCAGATGGCCCCATGAGGAGAAACATCCTCTTAACATTGATCCTGTCAATCCCCTCAGAGTTATATCTTTCAGTAAGATTGTTATGAGTTCACAGATTACACTGTGTTGAGCAAAGTGTCTTTATTGAACTGAGTATAAAATGGTTGTACATTTGAATTGTCTTATGGTAGAGGTCACTGGATTAAGAAATGTGGCAATGATTGCATTTTAAAATGAAACTATCCCCTTTTCCGTAATGAACAATAGACAAATTTACATGCACTATCATGTGTAACTCTGAGTTATCCCAGATACCCACTACACCGCAACAAGATTGCAATGCATTTGCAGAGACTAAAAAGAATAATGGATAGTTTGCATTAACAAACTGTCCATTATTTTCATTAGTCTCTGCAAATGCATTGCATACATGGTTGTTAAATCCTGCAGGATTTGATGGTGCACATATGCATTGTCACTTGCTGTTCATCTGAATGATGCTCCTTTTCCAGAGAGTGTTGTTCTTGTCGCACTTGTTGTTACCATGGTCACTTGTTGTTCCATTTTCATTGACCAGTAACAGTCAACCTGTGGGTGTGAGGATTGCTCTGTACCCTGTCCAGCTAGTGAGATTCCACCTTCTTGAAGCGAAGAAACAGCTTCTCTAGTTGTTCTTATGTGCATGCGATTGTGCTGGTTTATTTAGTTATTCACTCAAGGTGTACAATCAAGGTACAACTGCTCCAAGCATGTCCCTAGTTGACAGATGGGTAGACTCCTGCTGAGAGCATTGAATGTTTGTACTCTGACTGGCTGTCAAATGCCTAAAGAAGAGGTCTACTCCCAACTTAATCCATGGCCTATCTGGGATGTCATGTATCACCAGTGACTCTTTGGCTTGTTTAGCTTGGTACGCAGTTAAGCATCTCAATGGCTGAAATGGTCTTGAATTTCATAGTTCATATTTGGCCAACAGAGCACTTCTCTTGTCTTCCTCAGGCTCAATTCAATTCCTTGACTGCGTGCGCTTTAGCATCTCTCCTCTCATCTCCTCGTGTCCGTGTGAGTTTCCTTTGGGTGCTACGGTTTCCTCCCACAGTCCAAAGCTGTGCATGTAAGGTGGATTGGCTACGCTAAATTGTCCTCTAGTATCTAAAGATGTGTAGGTTAGGTGGATTAGTCCCAGGCAGGGTCATGGGGATCGGTCAGAGATTTGATGCCACCTCAGTGGGCTGAATGGCCTTTCTGTAGGGATTCAATGGCTCTGTGGCTCTAAGTACTTGAGGCTTATTGGGCTAAATCAAGGATGGATTGTCTGACCTGCTCTGGAGCTGTCAATCGGAACACTATAAAGACTTCACACAGCAACTTCAGTCTTTTCAACTTATAAAAGGGAATTCCCCTGGTGAAACTGACATCTTTTGTCAGTCTGAGGACTTCAAAGGGATCTGCTCACACCCCTGGCTTCTGAGATAGGGAAAGGGGAGAGGATGCTGCCATGATTTTTAAGGATTTTAACTGTTCAGAGGGTTTCATACTACCAGGCCACCAAAGGTTTCAGAGTACACAGACAGGAATAAAGATATTAACCAGCAAGGTGCCTGGAATCACCATACTAAGAATGAATTCCACCTTTCCCAGGGCTAGATGGAGTATTCCAGTCAAGAGACCCCTATCATGGGTACAATCTGCAGGTCAACCTCTTCTTCCTAGTGTGATCCAACTCAACCCCCCAGGTCCCTTGAGGGACCCTCTCTCTGCAATCTGGTAGTGGCAGAGTGGGAAATAGGCACAGCACTTACCTTCTTTCTCCCACACTACCCCCCCCCACCCCTTGGCGGTCAAGGCGACATGTCAGGATGTCACTGCCAGGCTGCCGGTGCAAGGTTGATACCCTCAGGCCTGTGTGATATGGGGGAGTTGGTGGCGGGGAGCTTGCCCCTCTCTGCTGAAGGCTTGGTGTGCTATCTTGGACAGCGGGAGGTCGTCTGGTCCGTGGTGGAAGGGACGCTGAGATCAGGATACTCTTAAAAAATAGCACCCCAATACCGGTAAACCCAGGCTGGTTAGCATATTTTTCACTCTGCATATTTTTAAATACTAAAGGTGGGTGAATCCCACCCTACAGGCGATCCTAACGCAAGCAGCAAACATTCCAGTTTTCCCACTGGTGGGAGCACTTTGTTTTTTAGGGAAGGTCACAGCTGACATCTCTGTAAACAAAGTAACATTGTTTGCAGATATTTTGGATAGACAGTAGTGGCTTGTGAAAAATGTGTCAAAGTGGCCGTGGTCAGAATCCATTGTTACTTTGTCTCTCCCAAGCAGGTATTGACCATAGGGCTCATAAACAAGAGCAATAGCAGCGTACTCTTCCCCGATCTGAGCATGTTGTTCAGTTTGTATTCACTTCTTTAATGCAAATATGACTAGTTGTCCTTGCTGCATTGGGATTACTCCAAGACCTGTCTCACTGGCTTAATGCCCTAAGGTGACTTCATCACAATCTCATACTACTTCAGCACTGACATTGTCCTCATTAGTAGTTTAATTTTAGTGAATGCTGCTTCTTGTTCTGTGCTCCGATACCACTGCACGTACTTGGTGGTGAGCTGGCTTATGATTCACACTCCAATGACAAATGAGGCAAAAATGTTGCAAAATAGTTCATGAATCCAACAAATTGTTGTGTCGCTTTCACGTCTGTTGGTCACTGAATCTCTGATACAGCTCTTGCCTTGTCAGGATCCAGGTAAATTTTGATTTGATTTATTATTGTCAAATGTTGAACTATACAGTGAAAAGTATTGTTTCTTGTGCTCTATATAGTCAAACCACACCATTCGTAGAGAAGGAAAGATGAGAGTGACGAATGAAGTGTTACAGTCATAGCTTGGGTGTAGAGAAAGATCAACTTAATATGAGGTAGGTCCATTCAAAAGTCTGATGGCAGAAGGGAAGAAGCTGTTCTCGAGTTGGTTGGTATGTGTGCTCAGACTTTTGTATTTTTTCCCGATGGAAGAAAGTGAGTATGTCCAGGATGCACGAGGTCCTTGATTATACTGGCTGCTTTTCTGGGGCAGCAGGAAGTATAGATAGTGTCAATGGATGGGAGGCTGGTTTGAGTGATGGACTGGACTTCGTTCACGGCCCTTTGTAGTTTCTTCTGGTCTTGGGCAGAGCAGGAGCCATACCAAGCTGTGACACAACCAGAAAGAATGTTTTCTATGGTGCATCTGTAGAAGTTGATGAGAATTGTAGTGGACATGCCAAATTTCCTGAATTCCCTGAGAAAGTAGAGGCATTGATGGGCTTTATTTACTATAGTATCTGCATGGACAGACTAGGGCAGGTTGTTGGTGATTTGGACACCTAAAAACTTGAAGCTCTCAACCATTGCTACTTTGTCTCTGTTGATGTAGACTTTTTGCTATCAGTGCATGACCTATGTACTTGACTTCAGATATCTTCAATTGCAATTTCTTCTTGATTAGTGTCAGATTCATCAGGCGAGCTTTCTCCAGCAGTCCTATTAATTTTTGATTGTGGTCCATAAATGATGTTTTCCATTGTGTTTCCACATCCATAGACTAGCGGATTATCCACTGTGGCTCCGTCTCTGGGAAGGTCGCTGACTATCTCTTGCTGTTTAGGTTAATACTCTTCTGGATCCATGGAAATGCCAAGCAACATGCACAATCACCTGTATCTCCAGAATGTAGTTAGAAAGCTATTGCTTACATCCAGCTTCACAACTAGAATAGTAAAGGTCTTTGACTTGGCAAGTTGCATTTAAATTCCTTCAATGGTTGGCATGGGGTAGTGACCTCTCTTCAGTGCTTTATTTAAATCCGTTCTGTCTACACATACTGACAAATTTCCAGGTTGTTTCACTGTAGCCACGCTTTTAATCCAGTCTGCAGGAGTTGTCACTTCTAATTTTTTTACAGAGACATGTTACTTTGTCCATGTGAAAATCTGGTATTCAGCACATTAGACTTCTTTCTCAAACCGATAAATCTGCAATCCCCTTCAAGGTCAAACACCCAGCGCTCCTGGCGACTTTCCTTCTCGACTTCTGCTTTTCTCCTCAACTCCTTGCTGCGCAAGTCAAGGAGGGACTCTGATCATCTAGATTCATTGTACAATGCCACTTCCTTGCGAATCCACTTATCTCTTTTGGAGACGCTGGCCCACTCAGGTTTCTATGCTGGGGAGTCTTTGGCTTTTAAAGAATCCTCACCAGCTGCAAGATCAATCGGTGCGTAGCGGTTGGAAAACTTTCCATCTCTCGTTCATCAATCAGTATAGGCCCAGCCTGCTCAACCTTTCCTCTTTAGACAATGCTCAAACCCAGGAATCAATGCAGTCAGTTTTGTCTGAACTGCCTCCAAATCACACATGCCCCTCCTTAAATAAGGGGATAAAAATGGTATGCAGTATTCCAGCTGTGGTTTCACCAATGCTGTGCAATTATAACAAGATTTTCCTACTTCAATACTTTATTCTCTTTGCAATAAACCCATCTGGCAGCTAGATTCTGAATGCACTTGCTCGTCACCACCACCACCCTTCTCTCTCTGGCCCCCTGAAACCCACCCACATAACCTACCCCCAAACACATAGCATTCCTGATGACATAGATATCAATACAAAGGCCTGTGACACCTGGCACTCAAAGTTGTGATGGATTCCTCCAATCTCTCTCTGACCATTTGCCATGGGGCTGAAAAAGCTGACAGTTCCTCACACAATCTCTGACTCCATGATGCTATGGCATTGAGCAGAATCTCCTTCTCCCACTCATAGCGGAAATCATGGCAAGTGGGGAGAGATAATTTGGTGTAAGTTATCAAGAAAAAGGTTTGGAATTTTGTTCTAACTTTCAAGGCGGGTTAAAGATGAGTCGAGCTTCTCAACGAGCAATGACAGGTACTTTATTTCAATTTGTTACCATCTCATGAATGCCCATTAAAAGGCCAACTCATTGGAATCGCATTCCCCTCCAAATTAAGTGCAGTGCCAGAGGGTAATTGGGAAGTTTTGTTTTACAACAGAATGTAAGTGTCAAAGTCCTTTCGTTCTCCTTTTAAATCTTCACTGCTACATGTTGGGTGTTGGGAGCACAAGCTGTGCCGAGATTGGGCACTGGAGACGCAACCCGAGGAGAGAACTGAGATGAAGTCAAGCTTGTGTGTGTGTGTGTGTGTGTGTGTGTGTGTGTGTGTGTGGGGGGGGGGGGGTGGCGGGGGCAGGGAGCAGGGGGTTGGGGGGGGCTGTGGATTAGGGAGAAGTGAAACAGATGCAGGATTCGGATGGGGAGAAGGACAAGTGGGGAGGGGTGAAATGTAGGCAGGATTGGCAAGGGAAAGATTAGAGGCCACGAGTGAAATACATATGTTGCAGAGACTATCTGGAGAAGGTTGTCCAAGGTATGAGGCTAAACTGTCTGGGGGCATGTTTAACAGACTGCCTGGAGGCTAAAGTAATTGGAGGTTGTGCTGGAACTTGATTAGATTTGGAGTCTAATTGATTGTGAAGCTTCGAAGAAATTAATAGAATATTAGAATCCTGGAAATTAGGAAACAAGTAGATCCAACATATGTGAAGAAGGTTATCTAGGATTGCAATAAGATCTTGACCAATTGGACCAGGGAGCTGATGAATGGCAGATGGAGTTTAATTTAGATAAATGCGAGGTGATGCATTTTTGTAGGTCAAACCAGGGCAGGAATTACTCAGTTAATGGTAGGACGTTGGGGAGCATTATAGAACAAAGATGTCTAGGGGTACATGTTCATAGCTCCTTGAAAGTGAAGTCCCAGATGGACAGGGGTGTTGAAGAATTCGGCATGCATTGTGTTATTGGTCAGAACATTGAATACAGGAGTTGAGGCGTCTTATTGAAGTTGTAAGGACACACTTGGAATACTGTGTACAGTTCTGGTTCTCTATTATAGAAAGGATATTATTAAACTCAAGAGAGTGCAGAAAAGATTTACGAGGATGCTACTGGGACTTGATGGCTTGAGTTATAAGGAGCGGCTGGATAGATTGGAAGTTTTTTTTTCCTGGAGCATAGGAGGCTTGGGGGTAATCTTACAGAGGTCTGTAAAATAATTAGGGGCGTAGATAAGGTAAATCGTCAACATCTTTCTCCAACAGTAAGAAAATCTAAGACTAGAGGGCATAAGTTTAAGGTGGGAGGGGGAAATACAAAGGGGTTCAGAGGGGAAATTTTTTCACACAGAGGATGATGAGTGTCTGGAATGACTTACCAGAGGTCGTAGTAGAGACGGATACAATTTTGCCTGACAGGATCTGGGGGCTGGGCCCGTTCCATCTAGTGGATGGGTATAGGGGAATATGTGCCAAACGCGGACAATTCAGACTAGCTTATTGGTAAAAACTGGGCGGCATGAACAAGTTAGGCTGAAGGGCCAGTTTCCATGCTGTAAACGTCCTATGACTCTACGATTCTGTATATTTACAATTGTGATGGTGACATCCAATGTACACGTTCTATAATTTTAAATTTTCTAACTTCACTGCAATGCCCAGGCACAGTCGTAAAATCCACTGCTGAGTTGAAGGCAGTCTTCTGACTGCCATGTCCTGTTGACAAAGGAGACCTTGGCAAGTACCAAGGCACTGTAGGACTCTGATTCTAAGTGTCCTTTGGTCGTCTGAGGCCTTGAGGGCCCCAGCGTGCTAAGGCTGTTCTGCTCAGGTGGAGGTGCACCCTCCTCAGTCTGACCTGCTGGAGTTGATAGGGTCACTAGCAGAGTGGAGGTGGGGCAACAGGGCATCTTGGAGTGTCCCAGGTGGGTGCTCCATGGGTGCCTAACTACCACTGCTCCTCCTTGTGAGGGTCTGAGGATAAAGGTCACCTGGAAGGAGGTCCTGTTACCCATCTCGCTTTACCACTGCAGTTATGGGTACAATGATGGAGTGTAATTCCGAGTGCAAATCTGGCAGAAGCTGCAGGAGCTGTGTGTCTAAGGCAGCCACCACCCTTCCTATGGAAACATCCATGCGCTCGCACGCCAGAGCCTCAACAATAGGCTAAACATGGACGAATTCCTCACCCTTCAGTCCTACATATGGATGGCCTCTGACAACTGTGCCTTATGTTCCCCTGCCTGCCTCTGCATCTTCAAGGGCTGAGTATAGAGGCTTGACATGTGAAATGGTCTTAGCAGGGGTTTTCAGCAGTTCTTTGAGTGTCAGAAACATCCAATGTACACGTTCCATAATTTTAAATTTTCTAACTTCACTGCAATGCCCAGGTACAGTCGTAAAATCCACAGCTGGGTTGAAGGCAGTCTTCTGACTGCCATGTCCTGTTGACAAAGGGGACCTTGACAAGTACCAAGGCACCGTAGGACTCTGATTCTGTCACTGTCTCCTCCAGTTGTGGACCTGTGTCTGTGCATTGACCACCAGATTGTGAACCCAGACCTGTTCTAAAACTGGGATCCACCAAGATGTACCTGTACTGATGGAGGGAGCAGGTTGGCGCAGTGTTGGTTCTTCCTCTGAGGATATGGAGGCTTCCTCCTCAGTGAGGGTCTGGGAGCTGGACCTATTCCGTCTAGTGGATGATTTCTTTCTCCATTTTTCACTAATACCTGGAATAGAGAAAAGAGAGAATTAATGATTGACTAAGCAGGTTCATCCCATTCAAGATCACTCACCATCAATGCCCACATATTGTGGGTGAATACTGGATACATCCTCACTGGATGCATCCTCACAAAAGGCAGATCTCGCCTTCTGCCAGGCATGGTCATGGTGCTCTCCTCCAGCTCTGTGGCCTGTTCCTCAAAACAACTCATGACGGATTTGCGGGATATCACCTTCAGTCTGTTCTCATCCTCTTTCCTTAGTTGCTATCTTGCCCTGGAAAAAGTGAAATTGTTTGATAGTGAAGCAATTGGTTCAATGAACAGTTCAGAAGCATACCAGCCTCTTGCTGCTGCCAATCCCTCCCCATCCAATGATTAAGAAGCTGTTTGTTCAGGAAGTAATATGAGATGGAGAGCTGATAGTGGCTTGCGCACTTTTAGTAATGATGTCCTACCTGCTGGTCGTATGACAACTGCATACATTCTAATATTGATACTACCTGGTGCCCTTATGAGAGGGTGAGCTTGCAGTGAGGAGAAATTGCAATTATCCGATTGGACCACAATAGATAATTTACCTTTCTCTTTTGCAATGCAGAACAGTCCTTTTTTAGGTCCCAACAGTGCTAAGCATCTAGGCAACCTTCTCACAGGCTGTTATAGTCAGGTCAGAGGGCCTCCTGCTCCCATCCCTCAGATACAGCACCTTGCACTTTTTCTGGAAGACTTGGAGCAATGTCTCCAGGGAAGTCTTGCTGAATTGTGGAGCCAAAGGTTGCTTTCTTCTCTTTGACATTTGGAAATCTGTACGACAGGTTCCAATTAAATATGGCAGAAGAACCTTCGAACGACTTCATGAGTTAACGGCAAGTGACTTCCTGCCCGCCCGAGATTCACTGAGCTCCTCACAGATGCATAATAAATAAGCTGATCAGTGGGAAAGCACATGTATTCAGCCATCCTGCCACCCAGTGGGAATCACTGCTCACTTTCTTCTGCTGCCCAAGAATTACCCTCTTCACTAACTGCCTCCAAAGTGTAATCAGAGCCTGAAGCTTCTTGCACCATCCAACACTGACAGGCACTAGCTATCCCGCATCCACCAACTGTCCTTGTTATGTGTAAGATACCATGTGAGGACCCAACTATTTGGTTTCTCAGTCCCACTAAGGCATATGTTCCTCAGCTGGAGAAGAGTCAGCGTGTGTCCTGTTACGTCTATCCTCAAAGTAGGTGGTCTCTGAAGAGTCTTTGTCCTTCTTAAATTTTAAGTTTAAATTTAATTTTTAGTGTCACGAGGAGGCTTACATTAACACGGCAAAGAAGTTACTTTGAAAATCGCCTAGTTGCCACACTCTGCATCTGTTGGGGTGCACTGAGTGAAAATTTATCATGGCCAATGCACCTAACCAACTCATCTTTGGACTGTGGGAGGAAACTGGAGCACCCAGAGGAAACCCACGCAGACACAGAGAGAACATGCAAACTCCGTGACCCAAGCTGGGAACCAAACACGGCTCACTGGCACTGTGAGACATCTGTGCTAAACACTGGGCCACCATGCCATGCTAGCTCCTGTGGGATGCTTGAAGAGACTCTGGAAAGCACAGGTTAGGTAGGTTGGTCATGGTAAATTGCCCCTTACTGTCAGGGAGACTAGCTAGGGTAAATGCATGGAAGTATTGGGAAGGGGTCTGGGTGGGATTGTGGTCAGTGCACACTCGATGGGCCAAACGGTCTCCTTCGGGGCTGTAGCATTCTGTCATATTATAAGATGAAAGTCATAATTTAGATCTGTTGAGGTAAGAGGTATTAAGTGATTGTTGTACACATGATGGGTTTCACATGAAGTCAGTGTGAATGTGTGTTGCCTGCCATGTGACTGTGTGATTCTTGATTCTGTCGCTAGGTAACTGGGAGACCCTCGTGTCTCCCTCTCCAGTAGCTGGGCATTGTGAAACTCAGCTGATCTCCAGCATCTCCTTCCCTGCAGTTATCTATATGGAGATGGCTGGTGTTCTGGTTCTCAGTCTTTCCCTGGGGGTTTTGTTCTCTCTTCTTCAACAAACTGAAACACAAAGAAATCATATACTCAAAAAGTGTAATATAGGAGACATAAGACTTGTCAGAAATGATTTATGCACCACACATGCATGGAATATTAACTCTTCATGATTCCAAAGAACTATCCCCAGTAGGAAAGAAACAATTTGGACCAGTATTCTTATTTCCCTGTCTTTACTGTTTTCTTTCTTTCTGGGTCCCTGTAACTTAAAGCTTTACCCATTCTCCCCATCCTCCAAGCTAATATTTTCTAATTCTTTCCTGTTGTGGATGCCTACTAACTATACCCTGTGAGTCAGGAACTGACTTTCATCTCTTCAAAACCTTCCTTCATAGATATTGAAAAATACTATACTTGATTTATCCATCCTCTTTCAACCAATGCCCAATTTCAAACCTGCCTGCAGTAGCCAAGGCTTAGTCATATATTAATCCTCCATTGACATACACAGCTCTGAAGAAGTCATACAGACTTGAAGGCTGGAATGTTATCACAGAACCAAAATCTCCATTGGCCTCGGGTGGGATTCTACATAGAATCATGGAATCCCTGCAGTGCTGAAGGCGGCCATTTGGCCTATTGCATCTGCACCAACCACAATCCCATCCAGGCCCTATTACAGTAACCCCACTATTTACCCTGCTAATCCCCTGACACTAAAAGCCAATTTAGCACGGCCAATCAACCTAATCCTCACACTTTTGGACTGTGGGAAGAAACTGGAGCCCCAGAGGGAACCCACGCAGACATGGGGAAAACATGCAAACTCCACACAAACAGTGACCCAAGGCTTCAATTGAACCCAGGTCCCTGGTGCTGTGAGGCAGCTGTGCCATCCACTGTGCCACCCCTTACAATCTCATCGGAGCGAGATTGTAAAATCTGCCTGAAATGTTAACTCTGTTTCTCTCTCAACGGTCGCTGCCGGATCTGCTGAGTTTAGCCTCTACACTTGAATTTTCTATTGTTCTTCCAAATTACCTACAAACCCACCACTGTATCCGGCCCCACAATTAACCCTCCTCACCACCACCTCTACTGTATTGTTATTAAGTTTATTTATTGTTGCAAATAGACTTACATTAACATTACATGGAAGTTACTGTGAAAATCCCCTAGTCACCACACTTTGGTGCCTGTTCAGATACACTGAGGGGGAATTTAGCATGGACAATGTACCTAACCAGCACATCATTTGGACTGTGGGAGGAAACAGGAGCACCCGGAGCAAACAGGAGCATACACAAGGAAAATGTGCAGACTCTGCACAGATCTAATCCGGGAATCTAACCTGGGTCCCTGGCACGGTGAGGCAGCAGTGTGCCACCTTACCCAGTGCTACCTTCTTCAAATAGTTCAAGTTTAATAGCCTCAACTTCAAATGGCTCCATATGGCTTTACCCACTTTGTTTCTGCAAATTTTTGCAGCCTTCTGCTCCCATTCAGCTCTGCCACACTCCTACTTCTGCTGCACCCAGGAGGCAAAGCCCTGAGAGACCCCAGCCCAAACTTTAGGAACACCCTCTTTCGCTCACTCCCCAAAACACATCTCTTCAGTCCAACTTTTGGTTACCTCTCCTAACCCTTCTGCAATATGCTCAACATCAGCTTTTTTCCTTCTGTGAAGTGTTTTGAAAGCTTTCTTGGCATTAAAATGAGTTATTACATCTGTGAGTTGTTCTTGTTGAGCAGATAATAGCCTGGAGCTCCAAGCTCCCACAGGTCCTCATGAGTACACTGTTTTGTACTTTGGGTCAAGGAAATGGACCTAATGGTGCATCAGATGGATTGGTTACAACATAACTTTTGATAGTTTTATGCCTGCTAATTTACTGTGTAATGTGGATTTAAAACATCAAATTTCCCCAAAATGTCTTGTTTCCTGTTGTGGGTTCAAGAATGTTTAGACCTTGATTGTATGTTCAATAGGATGAGGTTTTTTTAAGCAACCTTCATAATTAAAGAATGTTTCAATGAAACATATTTCCTGAAGGTGAAATCATCCAGTTCTAATTTTAGATTATATCTACTCATAAAATTTAATTTATATTGAAGAACATCACATTCTTTACCTGCAGAAATTCCTATTTGATCATGTTAAATTTGCATTTTCTATATACAGTGCTGCTTATTCTGTCAAAAAGTTCCAAACATGAATGTAAATATTGAGAGTCAGAGGAGCAAGATGTACTTTCTATCGCAAGAACACTCCTTCAACCCTTATAGTCAACTGAGGAAGACACTTGGTCACTTTATACAGTCATACGGATTTACAGCATGGAAACAGGACCCTTGGCCCTATTTATCCATGCTGCTCTTTTTTTTAAACTCTAAGCTAGTCCCAGTTGCTCACATTTGGCCCATATCCTTCTACTCTCATCCTATCCATGTAACTGTCTAAATGCTTTTTAAAAGACAAAATTGTATCCTCCTCTACTGCTGCCTCTGGTAACTTGTTTCAGATACTCAGCACCCTTAATGTGAAATAATTACCTCTTTGGACCCTTTTGTATCTCTCCCCTCTCACCTTAAATCTATGCCCTCTAGGTTTAGACTCTCCTACTTTTGGGAAAGGATATTGACTATCTACCTTATCTATGCCCCTCATTATTTTATAGACCTCTATAAGGTCCTTCCTAAGCCTCCTATGCGCCAGAGAAAAATGTCCCAGTCTATCTAGCCTCTCCTTATAACTCAAACCATCAAGGCCCAGTAGCATCCTTGTAAACTTTTCCTGTATTCTTTCCAGTTTAATAATATCCTTTCTGTAATAGGGTGACCAAGTGTGGCCTTATCAATATTTTGTACGATTTCAACAAGACGTTCCAACTCCTGCATTCAATGTTCTGATAAATGAAGCCAAGCATGTTGAATGCCTTCTTAACCACTCTGTCCACCTGTGACTCCATTTTCAAGGAGCTTTGAACCTGTATCTCTTTGTTCTCTAACTCTCCCCAGTGCCCTACCATTAACTGAGTAAGTCCTGCCCTGGTTCAATCTACCAAAATGCATCACCTCGCATTTATCTAAATTAAACTCCATCTGCCATTCATCGGCCCACTGGCATGGAGCAGACATTATGACAGGGTTGCTAAACCAGCTCAAGCGATTCACTTTGGTGATACAACGCCATGGAAAATACCTGGTCGGTGCAGCTGGAGTAAGGCCCTGAGCAGTTCAGTTCACAGCCCTCTTTCTTCTGAGCTGGAAAATTCCTGGTGCAATTTTCTTGCCAAGGAACATAACAACATAAGAACTAGGAGCAGGAGTGGGCAACTCATCCCCTCAAAACTGCTCTGCCATTTAATACAATCATGGCTGATCTCATCTTAAAAAGTCTAACAACACCAGGTTTTAGTCCAACCGATTTATTTGATAGTAGACTCACAAGCTTTCGGGGTTAGTCCCTTCGTCAGGTGAATGGAGAGTTCTGGCCTCAGACAGAGCATATAAAGCACAGACAGTTTAGAGATTACTGATTAGAATGTGAATCCTTACACCTAACCTGCTGTTCAAGACCTGAAGTGGCTGACAATGTGAGTGGAAGGAGCACTGATCACAGGTTAGAGATGTGTATTGTCTCCAGACAGTACAGTAAGTGAGGTTTTGCAAACCCAGGCAAGTCACGGGGGTTACAGATAGTGCGACATGAACCCAAGATCCCTGTTGAGACCGTCCTCATGTTTGTGGAACTTGGCTATCAGTCTCTGTTCAGCGACTCTGCGCTGTCGTGTGTCGTGAAGGCCGCCTTGGAGAATGCTTACCCGAAGGTCAGAGGCTGAATGCCCGTGACCACTGAAGTGTTCGCCAACAGGAAGGGAACAGTCTTGCCTGGTGATTGTCGAACGATGTTCATTCATCCGTTGTCGTAGCGTCTGCATGGTCTTGGGGAGACCATGCAGACGCTACGACATGATCTCCCTAAGACCATGCAGACGCTACGACAACGGATGAATGAACATCGCTCGACAATCACCAGGCAAGACTGTTCCCTTCCTGTTGGCGAACACTTCAGTGGTCACGGGCATTCCGCCTCTGACCTTCGGGTAAGCATTCTCCAAGGTGGCCTTCATGACACACGACAGCACAGAGTCGCTGAACAGAGACTGATAGCCAAGTTCCGCAAACATGAGGACGGTCTCAACAGGGATCTTGGGTTCATGTCGCACTATCTGTAACCCCCGTGACTTGCCTGGGTTTGCAAAACCTCACTTACTGTACTGTCTGGAGACAATACACATCTCTTTGACTTGTGATCAGTGCTCCTTCCACTCACATTGTCAGCCACTTCAGGTCTTGAACAGCAGGTTAGGTGTAAGGATTCGCATTCTAATTAGTAATCTCTAAACTGTCTGTGCTTTATATGCTCTGTCTGAGGCCAGAACTCTCCATTCACCTGACGAAGGGGCTAACCCCGAAAGCTTGTGAGTCTATTATCAAATAAATTGGTTGGACTAAAACCTGGTGTTGTCAGACTTTTTACTGTGTTTACGCCAGTCCAATGCCGGCATACCCACATCATGATCTCATCTTGGCATCAACTCTCGTTTCCTGCTTGTTTTCTATAACCCTTTATCCCATTACTAATTAAAAATCTATTTACGTGGCTCCAAGCAGGTTATTAACCAACCTTCAAAGTATTTCCAACACTCTGCACCATTCTCCAAGGAATTCCAGAATTTGAAGAAAGGCAAAAATAGTATGCAGTTGGAGTTGGAGCATTGCATGTGTGGTGGGTTCTAGAAGACATATCAAGCAGTGATAGCACTCTCTCAAAAAAAATAAGTATCTTGAAATGCAGCCTCTCATCCAGCCATCAACTGGAGCTCTTCAGTGTAATTGATCAAAGCTTTCCTATCACGTCAGTTTCACCGAAAAACACCGTTTGCTCTCCATAAATCCCAGCGAGTTGCTGAATATATGTCCTGGCTGGGAAATGGAGAAATGAGGGATAAGACAGTTCTTAACTGACTTTTTAGGCAATTTATTTACATACACAATGGATTCAAGATTTGTCTGGGACACTGCCCGAGTGAAATCCGAAAGGTGTGATAAGATCAGATCCCAACCAAATGTCACTTTCAGGGAATCTTACTCCTGGCATGCCCATCTCTGTTTGCCTGAGAAAAAAAAACTCCCCTACACCAGTCTTCTGTCAGCACCAATATCTGAGTGCTTAGCGTGGAATTTATTACCTAACTCCTCAGATAATTCCTCTATTTTCTCTCTCTCTCTCTCCTGTGCTCCAATAAAAAGCAAAATAATTACATCTCCTGAATCTTCTGTAAGTTAATTTGTTATTTTGTAAGTGTAAGTAAAACATTGATGATCTTTAGAACAACTTGTAACGAAGCTTATAAAGAAGTATCAAGTGATCCATTTGATGTATTAATATCTAATGACATAATTTCCCTTCATTTAGAACTGTTATGTTTGGACACTTCAGTGGTGTGTGTATTAATGTCAAGATAACCAGTGCTTTTACTTGGAGGCTTCAGTGCTAAATGTGCTAATATCACAATAACTTTCCTCCCCACCATCTCTGCCTACTCCCTTCCTCCCCTCACCCCAATGCTTAGCCATCCCTTCTAAACCGGAGCACCTGGAGGAAGACCACGCAGACACGGGGAGAATGTGCAGACTCCGCACAGAAAGTGACCCAAGTCAGGAATCAAACTCACGTCCCTGGTACTGTGCCACCGTGCCATCCCTGTTTGTGATGAGTACCACTCCTGTTGCTGCTGTATGCTAGCAGTGTGAAACATCTAGCTTCACCTGTTGTTCAATACCCTGCCCTTCCAGGGTAATCTGAAGTAGACTGGCACATTTCAGGGTCAAAAGTGATGGTTTTAGGTCCATTTATGTATTTGTGTGATGAACAGCATGGGATGATCCAAAGCTCAAAATACATTGTCCGACACTGGATTTCACTCTATTGCTGGACAACATTAACTAAATAATCTTCAGTGTGCTAAGAGTTACGCTAGCAACCAATTTAAGATTGTCAGTCAGGCTCACAGTATGGCACATTTACGTACACTAGGACCTACATATATTAATACTCAAGGTCTTGCTCTTTGCAGACAGAAAGAACAGGTACACACATTGCATCTATTTCAGCTAAACACAATAAGTGACAGACATTTGCTGGTTCATTCCTCAGGACAACCTTTTGACCAGTGAAAAGCAAGCTGCCCAATTTAAATTTTAAACACTTCTTGACAGTGAACAGTCAGTCAACATCAACTGCTGCATTCTCCATGGCAGTGCTTCTATCAATCTAGTCTACATGTCAACAATCAGTACTTTCTTCTCATTCTGTATAAATATGTTTTTTCCCCTGATATTGGTATTCTTGTGAATTGTCCTGGTGTGTTCAGGGGTCAGTTTAGCTCAGTTGGCTGGATAACTAGCTAGTGATGCAGAGCGATACCAACAGCACAGGTTCAATTCCAACTGGAGTTGTTCATTCAGTAAAAAGTCTGACAACACCAGGTTTCAGTCCCACCGATTTATTTGATAGTAAATTCACTAGCTTTCGGGTTAGCCCCTTCATCAGGTGAATGGAAGTTCTGGCCTCAGACAGAGCATATGAAGCACAGACAGTTTACAGATTACTGATTAGAATGCAAATCTTTACACCTAGTCTGCTGTTCAAGTCTTAAAGTGGCTAACAATGTGAGTGGAAGGAGCACTGATCACAAGTTAAAGAGATGTGTATAGTCTCCAGGCAGTACAGTGAGTGAGGTTTTGCAAACCCAGGCAAGTCACGGGGGTTACAAATAGTGCGACATGAACCCCAGATCCCTGTTGAGACCGTCCTCATGTATGCGGAACTTGGCTATCAGTCTCTGCTCAGCAACTCTGCGCTGTCATGTGTCGTGAAGGCCGCCTTGGAGAATGCTTACCTGAAGGTCAGAGGCTGAATGCCCATGACCATTCAATCATAGAATCCCTATAGTGGAGAAGGAGGCCATTCAGCCTATTGAGCCTGTACTAACAACAATCGCATCCAGACCCTATTCCTGTAACCCCACGTTTATAACCTGCTATTCCCCCTGATATTAAGGGGCAATTTAGCATAGCCAATCAACTTAACCCACACATCTTTGGACTGTGGGAGAAAACTTGAGTACCTGGAAGAAACTCACGCAGACATCGGGGGAACGTACAAAATCATGAAGACTCCACGTTCTCAACCTTGCTCCTTGCTTGAGGTGTGGTGATCCTCAGGTTAAATCGCCACCAGTTAACATGCCCCTTCAAAGGGGAGAGCAGCCTATGGTTGTCTGAGACTATGGCAACTTTATTTTTCTTTTACCTGATGAGCACAAGTCTCTTTTTTCAGTGTTATTCAAGAAACAGAAACATATTGCAAACCTTCAATTAGGTTTCAGCCAATCAATATTTCAGTTCCAAGGATTCAGGCTACAAATGCAATGTTTAACAAAGCTATTAATTGTCCATATGTGTAACAAAATTCATCAGATCCATTTGGAATCTGATACATTTGCACAGCAGGAGAGTGGCACAGTATAAAATTTGATAGAAAGCAAAATTGTTTTAATGGGTGTACTGATTTAATACAAGGTAACTTGTGATTTAATTTCTCGGTTTGTTTATTGCAATACTGCCCTGTGGCTACTCTAATCATCACTGAATAATATGTATCAAGTTGGGATTTGTTTGTAGCTCCCGTGGGTTAATGCTGTGTTCGAGAAAGAGTCCAAATTCAAGAAACCAAGCCAAATGAAATCCTCAGAATGTGTCCAATTTTACAATCCGATGATGATACATTTGTCTGTGACAAATTCACATAGTTGAAACTTTGAAACTTTCTAACACCAATAGATGAGATGTCAGCAAATTTCTGCCATACCAGTAACGACTTATGTTTTATGTAATAACTTTAACATATTAAATATGTCCTTAGAAGCTTCACTGGAACTTATAGTAACAGAAATTATTCAAGACACATAAGGTGATTTAAGGGCATGTAATCAAGAGTTAGGTCAAAGAAATATATTTTAGAAACATCAAAATCAGAAGCAGGAGAAGGCCATTCGATCCTTTGAGACTGCTCCACCATTCATTTTGATCGTGGCTGATCCTCAAATTCAATATTCTGATTCCCTCTTCCCCTGATACCCCTTAATCCCTTTAACCCCTAGAGTTATATCTAATTCCTTCCTGAAATCACACGCTTTGGCCTCAACTACGTTCTGTGGTACTGAATTCCACACATTCGCCATGCTCTGGGTGAAGAAATTTCTCCTCACGTCAGCTTATTCTCAAACTATGACCCCTAGTTCTTGACTCCCCCATCATTGGGAACATTCATTCTGAATCTACCCTATCTAATCCTATTAGAATTTTGTAAGTTTCTATGAGATCCCCTTTCACTCTTCTAAACACCAGTGAATATAATCCTAACCAACTTTGTCTCCCCTCATATGGATCAGCATTGTAAATCGTAGCTGTGCTCCCTCAATAGCAAGGAAACCCTTCCTCAGATAAAAGAACACAAAACCACACAATATTTCAGGTGTGGCCTCACCAGTGCCCTATAAAATTGCAGCAAAATCCCTATTTCTATACTCAAATCCTCTCGCTATAAAGGCCAATATACCATTTGCCTTCTTTACTGCCTGCTGTACCTGCACGTTTTCTTTCAGTGATTGATGCACGAGGACATCAAGGTCTCGCTAAGTATCCACCTTTCTCTATTTACACTCATTTGAGTAATAATCTGTCTTTAAGGATGTCTCAAGGGAAGAAGAGAAGGCAGAGAGATTTTGAAAGGGAGTTCCAGAGCTCAGGGATGAAGTCAAGCCAAGCAATCTTGTAGTCATTTAAATTAGGAAAGTTCAACAGGATGGAATTTGAAGGTGCAAATATCTCCCAGACTGTGGAGTTGGCAGAGATTACAGAGAGGGGCAGAGACTAAGGAGCAAATTGAAAACAAAAAAATGAATATTTTAAAATTAAAATCACAATGTTGCTCAACTGGGAGTCAGTGTCGGACGACGATGGTGGGTGAACAGAACTTGGTTCAAGTTAGGACATGGCAGCAGAGTTTTGGGTGACCTCGAGTTTATGGAAGGAGGAATTTGCAGTGTGAGTTACAAGTGTTTTGGAATAGTTAGGTTTCGAGATAGCAAGGACATGGATAAGACTTTCGGTTGTAAGTAAACCTATGGGTGATGTTAGAGGTGAAAGTATAGAGTCCGGTACAAATGTGCGACGAGGAGTTCATTTCATTATCAGATGTGACACCAAGGCTGTGAAAGTTTGTTTTAGCTTCAGATAATTACCAAGGAAAGGAATCTAGTGGCTCAGGAACAGAGATTGTGGCAGGGATCAAAAGCAGGGGCCTGGATTTTTGCCAAGTCAGGATGACTCAGGAGTTCTTTGAAAAGGGTGGGCATGAGCCAATTCTGGGATTCCTGTCCCCATTCCCATTTCCTGCAATTTTTGCCAGCAGAAGATAAAAGATCAATAGGCCACCCACATGCAGCACTCCCAACCTTCCAAGCCCTGTTGCAGGGGTGAGCAGCTTCCCTCCTCCCTTTGATTCCCCACACCCCAAAAATGTGCTCTTAGGCTGATTGGTGTAACAAATTATCCCTAAATTAGTCTTCCCTCAATCTTCCCCAATAGGCGTGGACAAAGGTCGTAGATAGGGGAGGGCACTCATAATGTTAAAATGGCGGCACGGGCTTGTTGGGCTGAAGGGCCTGTTTCCCGTGCTGTGTTGTTCTTTGTTCTTTGTAATTCGAGTAGAATTGGACCCTTCAGTAAATGTTGGCTATTCAGGGATTTAAAGAGAAGGGGTACAGGAACAGCAGTCGTCCTTTCAAAAAAACATGTGTGAATGAGTGGTATTTGTGGATCTGCTCAAAAAAAAACTTGTTACTCTAGGCTCATTGGTTATTTAAATACTGTTTGCTGGGCAAGGAAGGTCCATGAGTTGGCATGAGATAGCATGGGGGTTGGGGTGAACACCTTAGGGCTGAGAGGGGGGCATGTGATGGTATGGGTTAGCATAAAGTTATAAGAACCAGTGGAAGATGGGTGGAGCATGAACGTGGAGGTGATATGGGAAATAGGTGGGGTGTGAGAGGTAAGGGTTAAAGGGACGAACAGAGTTTAATACAACTAGGACAAAGTCCCATTGAACCGAGGTAAGCCTTCTAAGTCAACCTACGTCAGCATTCAGCCTCCTCCAGGACCATCTCCGCCATGCTTCTAGGGTAAATCGGCCTGACTCCATCTCACATCAAACCCCTCCCCCTCCCTGGAATGCAAACCACAACATTTGGGGCCTTTCTACTGAGTGTGTCTGATGAGTCAGCAAATTGCCACCTCAATAATGAAGCCGCCCGTCTCGGTAACAAAAATATGGACAAGAGTTTTGGAAGAGGTGAGAATGAACTTGGAAGGTGAAAAAGCTTTCAACGACTTTAGAGAAGAAAGGCAGGTTGGTGATGTGGAGGTGGTTTGCAATAGGGAAGATGGGGAATTGACAGAGGAGTAAAAGGTATTCTGAGGAGAGGTTTCATGATGCTAAATTTGAAGGTGAGGGGAACAGAATCTTAGCAGATAAATCCTTCAATAGTATCAGCTAACATGGGAGTCTGAAACAGAAGGTGATGGCTTGCTGCCTAGTGGCAATAGGCTTGAGGTAACAGAAGCTATGTTGAAGTTAAAATGCTCAGATTAGAAAAAAATCATGCCTCCTCTATAACAGCTTGTGAAAATGTTATTAATTGCAGACCTTCAAGAGAACCTGTCTGCTTTGGATTAATCTTTTCCTTGACTAGACCTCAATACATTCTGCTTTTCGACCTCCACTGGAGGGTGAACAAGATCAGATTTTTTTTCCATAATAAATACCAAAGGCAAGATATGGGGATATGCCGTGCAAATGAAAGATTAACAGAAGTCAATTTTTCATCAAATGAGAAAGGGTGAAAAGCCAGGATTTAATTGGCAAACATGCATGTCAATGAAAGATGTGAAAATTCTCTTGTTCCTGATTTGCTGTAATTGACTATAATTGCTGAGCTGTTTCTCTGTAATGTCAGAACCATTCCAGCCATTTCGATGGAGGGAGGGTGGGGAGGGTTTTCCTTGTGCACAAGTAATTAAAGACCTTGCATTGGATGCATGGTGTCAGCGCTGTTTGTCTTAAAAGTTGGCTAAGTGTGCCTAAGATTGGTGGTACCCAAGGATCTCTGACACTAGGACTCATGGACAGAATGAGTTCAAAATGGTAATGGAAGATAAGAGAGATAAGAAAGCTGCAAGCTAAGGGCTCAGTGTAGGAGTCTTCAAGGATGGTGGGTCAGGGGAAGATAGGGAAGTAGGGAAAACAGAGGTAGTTGATTGGATAGCCACATGTTAATGCATATGAAAAAAAAATGCAACAGGTTTCCTTTTGCAACATTGGAACAGCAGCTGAAACAGATACATTGTCTTGAATGGGAGCCTTGTTATTGCCAGGTGAGTTTTGATTTCAGTAAAAGAATATATTCATATGGACGGAACAAAAAGAGGCCAGGGGTATCCGAACTCCTGGGCATTATTTAAAGTCTCCAGACTAGTGTCCTACATTTTCCATGTTGGACCTCAACAGCAAGCAACACAAAGTCATCTGATTGAAGACCACCCATCCAGTAGGTAAGTCCATGGAATTGGATCACACTATTCCTTCCACATGAAGCACTATGGAATTTTTTTCAAAGTTAAAGGAGTTATATTAAAACAACTTGTTGCACTCAATCATCACTGGCATATTCCAAAGAAGACTTGATGAGTTGTGAAGCCCTGAGGTATGGCGTCAGCAATATTAAAAGCAAAATGATCGAAGTGGAGCATTAATCGTAAACCCATTTAGTAGGTCAGGCCATGAAATTAATATGCCATTATAGTGTTTGGTGGAGGAGCACCGATTCATTAAAATACATCAATTTGTCATTATGCTTTTTTGCTGAAGGAAGTCTTTAATGTGAATAGTGATTCATAAGCATTTCCCCAAGTTAAAACACTGATGGGAAAGAGGATATGAGTGAGTAATGGTCTGGGTCGGCAGATTTTGGGACATTAAGAAGCCTTCTTTGAAATTTATTTTTCTCGCCTCCACATTTTGTTCTATTGAAGTAAGAACAAACTGACCCTCCTGTTAAGCAGATGAAAGGTTTTAACTGCAAGGAACTGCAATTGTCCACCACCGTTTAGATGTGATATGGAGAAGCAAGTGTTGGTTTAGGACGAGCACAGTTAGAAGTCTTATAGCACTAGCTTTTGGAGTGCTGCTCCTTCATCACCTGTTGAAGGAGTGATGCTCCAAAAGCTCATGATTCCAAATAATCCTGTTGGACTTTAACCTGGTGTTATGAGACTTCTTATTGTATCTTTTAAGTGTTAAGTACAGGATAGTAATCTCAATTATATTTCAAAAGTGCCCACAAGGATTGAAAAAATGTGAAGTGGCATAATGATCGTAGAACAAGTAACAAGCCAAATTCTTCACCAAAAAATACGTTGAATTTATCTTTCTCATGGCAATAGTGCGTTGTGAGATTTTGTGGCAGGCATTCCTGCCTCTGAACCAGAAGCTCTGCCTTTAAGGTCCATGATGTGAAGATGCCAGCGCTGGACTGGGGTAAACACAGTAAGAAGTCTCACAACACCAGGTTAAAGTCCAACAGGTTTATTTGGTAGCAAAAGCCACTAGCTTTCAGGCCCCTGACCCTTCATCAGGTCACCTGATGAAGGGTTAGATGCCTGAAAGCTAGTTGCATTTGCTACCAAATAAACCTGTTGGACTTTAACCTGGTGTTGTGAGATATTTTATTTCAAGATCCACTCCAGGCCTTGATGGCCATAGTAGTTGTGTTCAAAATATGACCAATCAGGTTGTTTATCAACCTGTAAACCCTTCCAATACACTGTAGCAGGCAATGAGGACAGGAGAGCTTCCTGGTCAAACCTGCTTAACATGGAGTGGCACCCTTCAAAATATTATGACATGTTCCTGGAAAAGATAGCCATAGAAACTGTCATAAGCTTGCACTTCATCTGTCTCATGCATCTCTAGGCACGTGAAGAGAAAGAAGAAGAATAGTATGTTAATTGCCTTATGATTGGCTAGTGGAAGGTAGAGGGTATGTGGTCTCTGAGGCAACTCTTTCTCCTTCTGGTTACTGATAGCCAGAATTGACCAAATTGCTTTTTTACTGCATCTCATACAGTACTGAGGAAGAACCCTGTAGAAATGTTAATCCTATTCATGCATATTTATGAACTGCGCTGAAACCTAAACATCTGTCATTCTGGCAAGAGATACATTTTAGAAATAGGCCAACCAAATCGACAGCAACCTTAAACCCTGCAACACATACCTAGCCATAAATAATCAAATGAAGGATAGCCAAGGTTACACTATGACCTGGATTTTAACCATGATGGAGGGTCATAGAGGTATATGGCACAGAAAAAGGCCCTTCAGCCCGTCACATCTGCACCAGCCAAAGACAAAAGAGGTCAAAGTCTCTAAGTCCCTATCCCAACATATCCCATCTTCACTTATAGGGGCTGGAATCAGGCTGGCTTTCGCACATCCAAGAATTGCAGAGGTGGTTGGACATTTAAATCACAACTACTTCCACTTCCTTCCAATTTTTGATCCTAGCTGTGTAAAGCCCAGCATGCGCCAAGCAGGCCAGGGCACGGGAGGTCTATTTCCGTGTGTTTGCTTTGGAGAACTAAGGTAGCCTACTGGAAAGATGAGGTGTCCCTCTGAAGTTACATTGAAGTATCTTTAAATGCTCCAGAAGTACCAGGACCTTAGCTCTCACTGTCCTTTCATGACTGAAGGGATGTCAAGGCAAATTTCTTTTGCTCCCACTGGGTCTTGCACTAAGGTGCAAGGAGAAACAAAATATCTAAGGCAGTATAGATCTAGGATGAGGCATCGTTTCACATAGGGACAGTTCAAAACCAGTCGATGTGAGCATCTGGAACCCAGACAGAGGGCCGGACGTCATGAGGAAGAAGCCGTGACATTGGTCACATGGCACATTGACAACTGGAGCTCATCAGGATTTGGGAGATTCCTGTCTTGTTTAAGGAGCTTGTTCTAAACTTCAACAATTCTGAAGAAAATCTTTTGAACAAATTGCTTTGGCCAGCTAGTTGCCTTCATGAACTTGGAAGATCAAGCTGAAGCTAATTTTTTCTTCTGGCTTCTCTTCATTTCTTTTTCATTCATGTAAGTGTTATGGTGTTCACTCTGAACTCAGACTGCAGTTTTCTTCAAGAACTGCTTGTCAAAACAATCTATGTATCAATGTTATTTGATTATCGCACTGAATAAAAAAAAAGTCAGCCATTCTTTCAGTCTTTGCTTAGAGTTCATTTACCCTTTTGTGTTCTGACTAGATCCTTTGACTCTGTCTTTGATTGGGTCTTGCAATGAGACTCTGATGGAATCCTTTACTTTGCAGAATGGATCTCCCTTTGGCTTTTTTGACAATCTCCAACTGTGTATTTGAGGTCTTCAAGATAGGCCTACCTCTCTCAGACTACAGTTTCTTTATTTCTTCATTATTAGAGATATTAGGGTCCTTCACCTGCTGTCACCATGCTATAACATTGTATGTTATCTCATGAAGTGGTCTAGAAACTTGTATGGTTGAACAATAATTTTATTGGGAACATACAACTACACGTAGAACTGTAGAACCCCTAAAGTGCAGAAGGAGGCCATTCAGATCATGGGGTCTGCACCAATCTCTGGAAGAGCATCTGATGCAGGCCCACCCCTGCAGCCCATCCCCATAAAGTCACGTAGTAATCATGGCTAAACTACCTAATTTTCACATCTTGGAACGCTAATGGATAATTTAGCCTCGCCAATCCACCTAACCTGCACATCTTTGGACTGTGGGAGGAAACCAGAACACCTGGAGGAAACCCATGCAGCCACAAGTAGAATGTGCGAACTCCACATATTTACCCAAGGCCAGAATCTAACCCAGGTCACTGCTGCAGGGAGGAAGCAGTGTTAACCAATGTGCCACCATGCCACCAAGTCCTGATGAGGTGTTATCATCATGGCAACTTCTACCAGACTGTCATCACTACCTCAGTTTACTATTCCCATGTGACACTCGACAGCATAATATGGGTGGTACTGTTTCTGCAGTTAATCCTTACAGTCCCAAACACCCTAATATTAAGACTGAGTTAGATAGATTCCTTTCCTGATTGACAAGGGAGTCAGAGGGTTAGAGACAGGCAGGAAAGTGGAGTTAAGGCCAGAATGAGATCAGCCATGATCCTGTTGATTGGCAATGGGCAGAATGGCCTACTCCTGCTCTTATTTCTCTTGATCTTATGATTTTATTCTTGTCAATCACGTGTTTGTCCAATTTCTAAACTGCTGGAATTCATACAAATCATTACTAATCATTCTGTTCTCCTTTATTCATGTCAATTGAGAAATCTGCTGACTAGATCTTCAATTTTAGTATACAATATAGGTATACACTGTCTATTCTTGTATATACTATCAGTTTGGTTCCTTGACAATATTTTTCACTTCTGAGTCTGAAAGTTAGTTCAAGCTCTGCTTAATGACTTGAGCACATAATGCAAGCTCAGTATCTGGTGGAGTGCTCAAGGAGCTAAAAATAACTTTAAAACACATGAACCAATTCATGGTACAATGCGGGTGGGGAGGGTGAGGTGCATTTGTTATAAAGGGACCTATGCGTGTCATATCAGATCTACATTCACATCAGAAAGAAAAAAAATTCTGGGGCAGATTAATCCAATTCAGAATTTTTATGAAGTCATTAGAAAAATCCAGGAGGATCCATGGAAGCTCGTGATGTAAAGTTACAGTCAATGCTACATTTCAGATCTAGTTTTGCTATAAATTTTTGGCTGGCATGTCAACTATTGATTGTTTTGTAATCCAGGATGGAATTATATGTCTTTGTGGGATTTTATTCTCTATGAGTTTCCTTCTACTTTTCTTATTCTAACCCAATCAATTTAGCATGGATACTTTCCTCCTTCATTCATTAATCTGTTTTCCCTTTAGATGTATCTATGTTAGTCATCTGAATTACTTCCTGTGGGAATGAGTTCCACGTTCCAACCATTCTTTGGGTGAAGCAGATTCTCCTCAATTTCCTTTTGGATTTAGTGGTGACTAACTTTTCTTTATGACCTCTAATTCTGGTGTTCCCCAGTAGTTGAAACAGCTTCTCGACATCTACCCTATCAAACCCTTTTCATCACCATAAAAACTTCAATCAGCTCAATCCCTCAGGCTTTGCTTTTCAGAAGAAAGAAGACTCAGTCTGTTCAAACTTTATTGATAGGTGTAACCTTTCAATTCCAGTGTCTGGTAAATCTTTTTTGTGCATTCCCTGATGCTTACAAATCTTTTTTTCAAAGGAATAATATGGAAACCGCAGAATTGTTCACAGCGCAATGAAGGTGACCTAACCAAGGATTTTTGCTTTTCAGTTCTATTCCTTTAGAAATAAACCACACTGCAATTTTTGTTTTATTAATGACCTTAATCTGTGCTGCTACTTTGAGGGATTTGCGTGTCTGCAACCCCAGTTCCCTTTGCTCCTCTACCCCATTGAGACAAAGATGTTTGTGGTCTCCTTATATTGCCTTAACAATCTTTCACCCAAAATGTACGACCTCACACATTATTGAAGTATTTTTGCTAGTTCAATTCCCACTTTGCAAGTCTTCTTCTTGTCAGTTATTCTCTGCATTAACTATACTTTTCTGTTAGACATTGTCTGCTAATTTTGCAATAGTACGTCTGATTGCCTCATCTGGTTTTACGCAAGTAGCGAACAACTGTAGTTCTGGCACTGATTGCTGTGGAGCACCACTTTTTTTTGCCTTTAGCTGTTAGTCTGTCACTGAAATCTTGTTGCCATTCATGCCCATGGGAGTTTACAGCCCCACCAATGGCACAAGCTCCGTGGCAGGTTTCTCAGGAAACCCCTTTGACAAAAGTGGGACCATAAGATCCCTCCACCAGCGAGTCCCACCAAGCACGCTGTGGAGAGGGACAGAAGTCCCGCTCCCTGTTTCCTGCTTTGTAGCTAGCTGACTATCCACTCTGCTACTTGTCCTCCAACTTGATATCTTCTGACCTTAGGAATGAGTCAATTTGTGATACCTTATCAAGCCTTTTGAAAATCTAAACATATTACCCTTGTTTATCCTTTGTGCTATTTCAATGAATTCAATAAGGTTGGTCAAGCACAACTTTCCTTTTGAAAACCTTGTTGACTACTCTATTATATTTTCTGCTTCTGGATGTTTCTTTATTGTTTCTTTGAGCAAGAATTCTATTATCTTTCCAACCACTGATGGTAAGCTAATTGGTCTATAGTTCCAATGGCTTGTTCTATCTCCCTTGCTAAATATAGGAATTACATTAGCTGTCTGCCAGTCTTCTGGCACTATTTCATTTTCTAATGAATTTTAAATACATGTAATAGTGCCTCTGCTATCTCTTCCCTAACTCATTATTTATTGTTCATAAAATTATTTGGCTGTTTGAATTCAAGGCATATTTTTATTGTTTCATGGCATATGAGCATTGCTGGCTAGGTCAGCATGTATTGCCCATCCGTAATTGCCCTTGACAAAGTGGCGATGACTTCTTCAACCACCACAGTCCATGTGGTGTATACCCACAGTGCTGTTTGGATGGAATGGTGAGAGACTTGTACAGGAATTTACAGGTGATGGAGTTTCCATGCAGCTACAATCCTTGTTCTTCTAGGTGGTAGAAACTGAGGGTTTGGAAAATGCTGTTAAAGGAGGCTTAATAAGTTACCTCACATATATATCTTATATTGCTGTATCTGTGTGCCTGTGGTGGAGGAAGTGAATGTTTAAGGTGGTGGATGGGGTGTTGATCAAGCAGGCTGCTTTGGCCTGGATTGTGCTGAGCTTCTTGCGTGTTTTTGGAGCTGCACTCATTTATGTAACTAGCGAGTGGTCCTGGCTTGTGCCTTGGAGATTGTTGATGGGCTTTGGGAAATCAAGGGATGAGTTATTCACTGCAGAATTCCAAGCCTCTGCTTGTTCTTGTAATTATTGTATTTATATCACTGTTCTTTAACTGAATTGGACCAAAGAGAACAAAGAAAATTTCAGCATACGAACAGACTCTTCAGCCCACCAAGCCTGCAACAACCATGCTGCCCATCTGACCTAAAACCCCCTACTCTTCCGGGGATCACATCCTTCTATTCCCATCCTATTCAAGTATTTGTCAAGATGCCCTTGAAAGTCACGATTGTATCTGCTTCCACAAGCTTCTGATCAATGATAATAATTCCCTGGATTTTGATGGTGAGAGGTTCAACAAAAGTAATGTCATTAAATAACAAGGGAGATACTAAATTACCTCCTGTTTGGAAGATGAATGTTGCCTGACACTTAGGTGTCTATTAACATTCATGCAACACATCAACCTAAGCCTGAATGTTGTACAGTGTAATGATTATTTCCCCAGGTAAGGTTCCTAAATGTTGTTGATCTGGTCGAGACCTTACATTTTATCACTGTCCAACTGGGATACAACAAAATTGTTACAAACCCAAGTGAGGAGGGATGAACTGGTTCCCTGTCTTATTCAGTCCTCTCTATTGGTAGCAACAAGATTTAATCTAAAAAAAATCCCTTTTCACAGCGCAATTCCCTAATTATGTGAGAGGCTATGAGTTTTCCACAAAAAACATATATGGTTTGCACACATAGATTCAATCTAACAACAGATTTATTCTAGGACCCCTTGCCTGCACAGATTACAAGCTGAAAGTCAAAAAAAGGTCTCAGCAATACCCTAATGACATCAAAGCTAAATCATGTGATCAATAGTTAAAGCAATCATGCACTATTAAACGTATAACATCCAGCTTCCTTTACTTCTGTGATCATGCAACAAATTATTTTGTGTTATATACAAGATCTATAGGACTCTGTGCATTATTAATCATTACACACTGTCAATAAGGAAGTCAATCAGGAGTATGTCCATTTCTCTTTGGTTGCATGCAGTATTCTGGAATTTGGCTGTCCTTGACCCTAGATGTATGATTTAAAACTTCAATAGACATTTCTTCTCTTGAAACTAATTCTGTACCATTCTCACATAGTATAGTAGCAGAGAAACAAGCACCAGGCAATTCAGATACAATTAAGTCCTCAATAGCAATATTCACAACACCAAGGTTTAAGGAAACTAGTACTTCAGGAGATGATTCTGAGAAATCGTTTTGAGATGACAACAATTGGTCAGCATGGCATCACCAAACTGACTGGTATGTCTCTGAACTTGAAGAACTGTCACAGGCAAATGATCTACCAGCAAAAAATAAAGAATATTAGCAAAGCTAATGGTGGTATCTGCGCGATAGGTAAATGTAAGTGTAATGTTGCATCAACATTAGCAGAACACACTATTTGACAATACTTTATATTCTAGGAGCGTGCAGATAAGATCAATGGCCATCTTTGCAATCAATTAGCAGCTAACAATGGTATGCCTTTATACAGTCCAAAAATAGTAGTTAAGGGTTGATGATTGATCAATAATGTGAAATGATGACCATATAAATAATGATTAAACCTTCATAAGCCAAAAATTATACTTAATGCTTCTTTTTCCAGTTGAGCATAGTTAGATTCAACACTAGTCAGAGCCCATGACGCAAGACCTAGTGGTTGTTCTCCCACAGGTATAATATGTGAAACCACTACCCCTATTCCACAAGGTGAAACATCACAAGCAAGCAGTAATGTAGCTCTTGGATTAAAATAAACCAATACTTTAGACTTTTGTTTCTTTCTTCAACATGCACATTTGATGTCCCCCTTTTTACCACAATTTTCCATCTTTGCACCAGCAGTTAGTTGCTGTGTGCCCAGTTTTTGCACTTCAGCAGCAATTTCAAACCTACGCCTGTGTTTGGATCTCAGCTGACATTATATGGATTTTAGTGTTCAAACTTAATTGTTAGACTTCCTTAACCACTAGTGCCATAGAGATCATCCTTCTTTTGGTTTATATTGCTTTCAGTTAACAAGATTTGCTGGATAGCTTCCCTTCTTAACTCACACATTAGCCTGTCTCTAATGGTATCATTCAAGGCATCTCCACATTCCCAATATTCAAGTAATATCTTCAAAATGGTATGAACTATGTGATTGAACATCTTGTTTGTTGCGTTTATGGAATCTGAATCGATCGGCAATGAACAAAGTTCTCAGTGAGATGTAGCAATATCTCTACAATATCATCATAGGTTTTTGAGCCTGGTTTTTCTGGCTGCATCAACCTTCTCAGGAAGTTGAATGTTTTCCTTCCATTGTACTCTGGAAAATTGGGACTACAATATCTTCCACAATTTTATTCACTTGGACAAAATAATCAAATCTTTCAGAATATGAACTCCGCTGCTCAGTGTTCTCATCATATGATGTCATGACAATGAAAATTCCATTTTTACTATGGAAAGGGTTTGTGTAAGCATAATGTGCCCTGAATTTTTTAGCACTACCTTGCTTCTTTTTCAAACAAGTTACCGCTGAGCTCAGCCTGTTTCCTTCCAAGTTTTGCAACATCCTGAATGTTGCGGGGTACTTGCTACTCACAGTGCTCCCTGTACTGTTCCAGATCTTTCTAGGACAGAACATATGGCAAGCTTCTTTTCAATGTTGTTTCCTCCAAAATCATTTAAATTGCATTTCCTTTGATGGATGCTACCAATATTGGTACCCCTCTGTTGCCAGCTTTGGTATAGCGATGCTTTTAATATTCTTAAATCTTCCTGCATATCTGCAGCACGGAGTGACAAAGTTTTTGTTGTTCAACCAAATTTCTGCAACTCTTTCCTAGGTGTTTGTAGTGTAGATCAACCACCTCATCACCAGATTCCTTTGTGGTATTTTTAAAGGGTAGGCTTGCAGACTAGGAAGGCACAACAAACAAATGATAGCTTTACTAGAAAAATGTTTACTGTACAGGCCTTCAGGATAGACTGTCCATCTGCCCACACGCACAAACATTGATGTCATCAATATATCTGTGACTGCAATCTTAAAGTGACCTTGTTCCAACTAGGAACAGACATGAATACACAATAGTAACTTCAGCAGGTTAACACCTCATTTTTCCTCACCTGAAATGTTCAATTTGGGTTCAGTCAGGGCTACTCAGCTCCAGCCTGAAACAGCTTTAGTCCAAATATGGGCCAAAGAGCTGAACTCAATAAGCGATATGAGAATGATTACTTTTGACATCAAGGTAGCATTTGACTGAGTATAGCATCAAGGAGCTCTAACAATATTGGAATCAATGGGAATTAGAGGAAAACTCTCCACTGGTTGGAATCATACATAGTGCAAAGGAAGATGGTTGCGGTTGTTGAAAGTCAGTCATCTGAATCCCAGGGTGTTACTGGAAGAATTCCTCTGGATAGTGCCCCAGGCTGAACCACGTTCAGCAACTTATTTAGTGACTTTTCCTCCATTATAACATCAGAAATAGAGGTGATTGCTAATGTTTGCATAATGTACAGGAGATAGAGAATCTGGTGAACTGATGTGGCAACAATAATTCTCCCTCAATGTCAACAAAACGAAGGAGATTGTCATCGTTTTCAGGAAGTGTAAAGAAGATCATGCCCCCATCTACATCAATGGGGATGAAGTAGAAAGGGTTGAGAGCTTCAAGTTTTTAGGTCTCCAGATCACCAACAACTTGTCCTCGACCTCGATGCTGACACTATAGTTAAGAAAGCCAAACAATGCCTCTATTCTCTCAGAAGACTAAGGAAATCTAGCATGTCAGCTACAGCTCTCACCAACTTTTACAGATGCACCATAGAAAGCATTCTTTCTGGTTGTATCACAGCTTGGTATGGCTCCTGCTTTGCCCAAGGTTGCAAGGATCTACAAAAGGTCATGAATGTAGCCCAATCCTTCAGGCAAACCAGCCTCCCATCCACTGATTCTGTTTATGTTTCCTGCTGCCTCAGCAATGCATAATAAAGGACACCACGCACCCCAGACATTCTCTCTTCCACCTTCTTCCATTGGAAAAAAGATACAAAAGTCTGAGATCATGTACCAACCGTATCAAAAACAGCTTCTTCCCTGCTGGCATCAGGCTATTGAATGGATTTACCTTGCATTATGTTGACCTTTCTTTACACCCTAGCTATGATTATAACACTACATTTTGCATTCTCTCGTTTCCTTCTCTATGAGCAGCATGTTTTGCCTGTATAGCACGCAAGAAACAATACTTTTCTCTGTATGTTAATACATGTAACAATAATAAATCAAATCAAATCATTCACAGCAAGACCTGATCAATATCCAAGCTTGGGCTGATGAATGGCAAGTAACATTCATGCCACACAATTTCCAGGCAATGATCATCTCCAACATAAAAGTTCCAACCATTTCCTCTTGACATTCAATGACATTAGTATCACTGAATCTCTCACTGAACATCCTGGAGGTTACTGTTGACCAAAAACTGAACTGGACAAGCCATGTAAATACTATGGCTGCTAGAGAAGGTCAGAGGCTGGAAATTCTGCAGAAAGCACCTCTTAACTCCACGAAGCCTGCCCACCATTTACAAGGCAGATGTCAAGAATGTGATGTAAGACTCTTCCCTGTCTAGGCGAGTACAGCTCCAACACCACTCAAGGAGTTCAACACCATCCAGGGTGAAGCAGCATTGACTGGCATCCATTCAGCGCCTTCAAATTTCAATCCCTCCACCACTGAAAATTATACTTCACTCATGAGGAATTCATTGAAATCTTTCCCCAATTGACCTACCTTGCATTAAGTTGATCTTTTCCTACACCCTAGCTATGACTGTAACACTATATTCTGCACTCTCTCATTTTCTTCTCTTTAAACAGCATGCTTTGTCTATATAGCATGCAAGAAACAATACTTTTCACTGTATGCTAATACATGTGACAATAGCAAATCAAATCAATCAAAATGTAGCTATATCATGAAGGTAGGTGGCATGTTTTCATTATGCTTTCAAGGGAATGGGGATCGCTGGCTAGATCAGCATTTATTGCCATCCCTAGTTGCCCTTCAGAAGTTGGTGGTGAGCTGCATTCTTGAACCACTGTATCCATGTGATACAGATACACCCACAGTGCTGTTAGGAAGGGAGCTCCAGAATTCTGACCCAATAATAGTGAATTGAAAGTGATATATTCCCAAGTCAAAATGGTGTGTGTCTTGGAGGGGAACTTGCCAGTCTTGGTGTTCCCAAAGAAAAAGAAAGATGGCAAGTGGCACCATTTTCATTCCTTCACAGCAATAGTGTGTTCCAATAAGAATTGCATCACGTATAGGGCATTGGTGAGGCCGCAGCTGGAGTACTGTGTGCAGTTTTGTGCGCCGCACCTGCGCAAGGATATTTTGGCCCTGGAGGGAGTGCAGAGGAGGTTTACTAGGCTGATACCGGAGTTGAGGGGATTGAGCTATGAGGAGAGGCTGAATAAACTGGGCTTGTACTCGTTAGAGTTTAGAAGAATGAGGGGAGATCTCATTGAGACGTATAAGATGATGAATGGGATGGATAGGATAGAGGTGGAGAGACTCTTCCCGCTCAAAAAAGACAGTAGGACTAGGGGGCACAGCCTCAAGATAAAGGGGAGGCGGTTTAGAATGGAGTTGAGGAGGAACTTCTTCATTCAAAGGGTGGTGAATCTCTGGAATTCTCTGCCCGTTGAAGTGGTGGAGGCTGCCTCGCTAAATATTTTTAAGAAGCGGATTGATGGGTTCTTGATAAGAGAGGGGATTAAGGGTTATGGGGAGAGGGCGGGAAAGTGGAACTGAGCCACAACAGATCAGCCATGATCTTATTGAATGGCGGGGCAGGCTCGAAGGGCTAGATGGCCTACTCCTGCTCCTATTTCTTATGTTCTTACAACTTGAACTCAGCTACAATATAAAACTCATAACATGTTTAAATCTTTGTGGCTCAAAATTTGGCTTATAACTATATATTTTTGATTTACGATAAAGCTGTTGTCGAATGTTTTGTTAACCATCAAGTTATGGTCAAATTATATCCGACATCTGCCAGATTCTGAGTTCCTTTTATAAGAATGAAGTCTACAGATTCTGTGCTGAGAATTTCATCAGCTTTAATCATCCCCTGCCTCTAGCATACGTTTCTCTGTGGGACTAATTTGCGGTGCTGTTTCACGGTCACCAAAATAATGGCTCCAGTCATCCTATCTTACCTAAAACCTTCCTGACCCTTGCATTCCATCTACTGAATTTACCCCATATTCATTCTGTCTGCTATTTAATTGCCCTTACTGAAGAAAAGCTGCAAAGTTTAAATGTGCTGTCTGCATAAGTGTTTGCAGCGATAAACACATGGAGCTGCCCCAATATAAAAGTAAAATATTGTGAATGATGGAAATCTGAAATGAAAATGCTGGAAAAACTCAGCAGGTTTGGCAGTATCTGTGAGGAGAGAAGCAGAGTTAATGGATGGCATTTTCCCATTCTGCCCTCCACTGGAATGTTTTGATTGGATTTGATCTGTGATTGTCACATGTATTGAGGTGCAGTGAAAAGTATGGTTTCTTGTGCGTTTTGCAGACAAAACATATCATTCATAGATTACATAGGGAAGAAGAAAAGGAACAGGTGCAGAATGTAGCATTACAGTCATTGCTAGAGCATAGAGAAAGATTAACTTAATATATTTTGATTTGATTTGATTTATTATTGTCACATGTATTAAGATACAGTGAAAAGTATTTTTTTTTGTGCATGATACAGACAAAGCATGCCATTCATAGAGAAGGAAATGAGAGAGTGCAGAATGTAGTGTTACAGTTATAGCTAGGGTGTAGAGAAAGATCAGCTTAATTCAGGGTAAGTCCATTCAAAAGTCTGATGGCAGCAGGGAAGAAGCTGTTCTTTTGTCAGTTGGTACATGGCCTCAGGCTTTTGTATCTTTTTCCTGATGGAAGAAGGTGGAAGAGAGAATGTCCAGAGGGCGTGGGGTTCTTAATTATGTTGGCTGCTTTGCTGAGGCAGCAGGAAGTGTATACAGAGTCAATGGATGGGAGGCTGGTTTGCATGATGGATTGGGTTATATTCATGACCTTTTGTAGTTTCTTGTGGTCTTGGGCAGAGCAGGAGCCATAGCAAGCTGTGATACAACCAGAAAGAGTGCTTTCTGTGGTACATCTGTAAAAGCTGATGAGAGTCATAGCTGATGCATCAAATTTCTTTAGTCTTCTGAGAAAGTAGAGGCATTGTTGGGCTTTTTTAACTGTAGTATTGGCATGGGGGGACCAGGACAGGTTGTTGGTGATCTGGACATCTAACAACTTGAAACTCTTGACCCTTTCTACTTCATCCCCATTCATGTAGATAGGGATATGTTCTCCTCTACGTTTCCTGAAGTTGACGATGATCTCTTTCATTTTGTTGACATTGAGGGAAAGATTATTGTTGTCACATCAATTCACCAGATTCTCGATCACAGTAACTTCATTGCAGCGTTAAAGTAAGCCTTGCTTGTGACTAATAAATAAACTTTAAACTTTACTCCATCTCATCATTATTTGAGTTCCGAACCACTACGGTGGTGTCATCAGCAAACTTGAAAATCAAGTTGGAGGGGAATTTGGTCACACAGTCATAGGTGTATCTGGACTATAGTAGGGGCTGAGAACACGGCCTTATGGGGCATCAGTGTTGAGGATGATCATGGAGGAGACATTGTTGCTTATCTTGACTGATTGTAGTCTGTGGGACTAGAAAGTTCAGGATCCAGTTGCAGAGGGACAAACTAAGCCCCAGGAGTTTGGAGATGAGGTTCGTAGGAATAATGGTGTTATTATGCTAGGTCCATTCAAAGGTCTGATGGCAGCAGGACAGAAGCTGTTCTTGAGTGTGGGCAGGACAGAACATTTGACAGCCAAGCAAAGATTTGTTGACCTCAGACAGAAATTTCCGACCTTAGGGCATGCATGGCTGAAAAATCCTGCCCAATGTTTCGAGTCTATATGACTCATCTTCAGAGCACCTGTTTAGGACAATATAGTTTGGATAGCTCAATCATTCTATGTGGATTCAAGTGCAGAGCCTAACTATGATGGGGTTCACACAATTGCATCGCTTCACATGTAGATATGACAACTGTGCCATCACTAAAATGTTTTAAATGGTTGAAAGAAATTGTTGTTTCCTGGTAAAATAAATGAAATTCTAGGAACAAGATTATACCACAGCAGAGGATTTGTTGGAGGTTTGTCAGTCAACAACTCAAAATGTTTCTGTTATTTTGTTAATTTAAGTATGTTGTGTCCTGGCCAATATTTATTCTTCAAACAATATCATTGAAACAGATTATCTGGTTATTATCTCATTGCTGTTTGCAGAACTGGAGCTGTGAACAAATTGTCTCTTGCGTTTCCTACATTTTGAATGTTATTCATTGGCTGTAAAGCACAAATAGAATGCCGGAGGTCACGAAAGGTGCCATACAAATCTGAGTTTGTTTCTCCTCTTTAGACAGCAGGCACTTAACAATTTGATGCATACTTTGTCATTTTCTTTCAGTCAACTGCAATAGATTAGCCCTTGGTCAATTAATGAGTAAAGCGCGCTAAAGTGTCGCCACAACACCTAAGTCACATTAAAAAGCCATTATGTTAATTAAGTTATTTAACTTGGACAAGTAATTTGTCATCAATAAACATAAAGCAACTTTGGCTTTTCACTTCTATCTTTTTCTGAGCAACAACTTTCATTATTGTTACATGAAACTGTATTTAAATAAATCTATTTTTATTTTCAGTTTTAAATATTATAGAGCTCCTCATAATGAAGCACTCATATTAGCAGTATGTGTATAAGGTGTAAAGCATTTGGTTGGTTATCTTGTGCATGCACATAGATCATTTCATTTTACATTAACTATCAAATTATAATTAAAAATAAATCAGCAGCATATGGAATCACCGGTGATCAAGACAGCTTGAAATTACTGGCCAAGTTCTAGTTTGTGATCTCATGATGAAGTATTTGTCATTTCTCAGAAGTATAGGCAACGTGAAGATATTTTAATTGAACCAGCTATAAAAATACTGAGGCAGGTCAGATCTTGGGTATTATTTAGCGAGTAACTCACCTCCATTGCCTACTCACCAACAACAAGTCATGAATGTGAAGAAATACTCTTCATTTTCCTGGATGAGAGCAACTCCAAACACAACCAATAAACTTAAAAACATCAACCAAATCAGCCTGCTGAATGGCTCTCAAACCGCCACCTGAACCATTCACTTCCTTCACCAGCGGTATTCCATGGCTACAGTGTGTGCCATCTACAAGATATACTACAACAATTTGTCAATATTCCCCTGATAACATCATCCAAACCCACTAACTGCCTCGAAGATCAAGGGCAGCAGTATGCAGGAATATCAACACGTGCAATTTCCTCTCCAAGTCATATGCCATCCAGTCTTGGAACCACATCCTTGTTCTTTCATTATCACTGTCCAAAAGTTCAAGTTTATATTTTGTTTATTAGTGTCACAGTAGGCTCATGTTAACAGTGCAATGAAGTTACCATGAAAATCCTCTAGTTGCCACACTCCAGCATCTGTTCGGGTACACTGTGGGAGAATTCAGCATGGACAATGCACCTAACCTGCATATCTTTCAGACTGGGGGAAATTGGAGCATCTGGAGAAAACTTATGCAGACATGGGGAGACCATGCAAACTCCACACAGACAGTGACCTAAGCCAGGCATCGAACGCAGTTCTCTGGCACTGTGAGGTTGCAGTGCTAACCATTGTGCACCATGCCACCCTATGGACCAGCATATCAATCCCAAAGCCCACTGAGGAGCACCAGTGGGAAGATTTTACACACTGACAAGAAGTCAGTCCTGGATTGTCGGTCAGAACAGGTTGAAATACCCTTCAGCACCAAAAGCACAGTGCATGACACTGCCATCAACTCTATCCAACAATGAAGAACTGGATGACAGGACCCTATGACTGCCAACAACCAGATAGAGAGCAAAAAAAGACCCCCAGAATCAATGGAATTCCACCAAAGCCTTGGGGCACAGTGGCCCTGCCCTATACACCAAGCTTCACAAGTTTTTCATGGTTTGTTGCTCCTTCATCAGGTGAGTGGAAAAGTAAGTTTTACAAATACGGCATATATAGACAAGGTGCAATTGCAAGATAACGGTTGAAATGTGAGTCATTACGTGTTATCAAGTCTTTACAGATCCAAATAGTGTGAGTGGAGAGAGGGTTAAGAGAGGAGCATTTCTGTGACCTAAAGTGAATAGGTAGTGGGGCAAGGCTGGGAACTGTGTGAAAGTTCAGCTTTGTGGGTGTAAACCTTCAATTTTCTAGCTTAAAGTAAGATTGGGAAATGGATGAAAGAGGCCAGGTGTCCAGTAGTAGAAAAGGTAAAACACTAACTGGATTGGGAGGATTCAGGTTCTGTGAGGCATTTATAAAATTAAGATGAAAATTGAATTGATAGAAAGCAATGGATAAGTTTTGACATGTCCTGCATAGTATTCACCTGTTTCAGCTTCCTGTTTCAGTAAATTTAACAATGCTAATCATGTACCTCCACCAGCATCATTATTTGTTCTAGTCAAGGCTAAACTCACGTAACCATTCAAGTGTTTCACCCTAACTTAATGAGAGTGTATCTACACCACATAGACTATCGTGATTCAAGAAGGCAGCTTCCCAATGCTTTCTCAAGGGCAATTAGAGATAGGCAATGGATGCTGGCCGTCACAGCCCACAACACATGAATGAACTTGAAAAACAAATACCAGAAGTCTGAGATCATGTATGAACTGACTCAAGAACAGCTTCTTCCCTGCTGCCATCAGACTTGAATGGACACCTACCTTTTATTAAGTTCCCGAGATGAGGAAGAGCTTTCTCATTCAGAGAGTTGTGAACCTGTGGAATGCTCTACCACAGAAAGATGTTGGGTTCAGTTCATTAGATATGCGCACAAGCGAGCTGGATATGGCCCCTGCGGCTAAAGGGATCAAGGGTATGGAGAGAAAGCGCGAGTGGGATCCTGAAAGTGCATGACATGATCATATTGAATGGTGGTGCAGGCTCGAAGGGCTGAATAGCTTACTCCTGAGCTATTTTCTATGTTTCTCCACATCCTAGCTATTGACTAACACTACATTCTGCACCTGATCCTTTCCTTCTCCCCATGTACTCCCTGAACAGTATGCTTTGTCTGTATATCATGCAAGGAACAATACTCACAGCGTACCAATACATATGACAATAGTAAATCAAATCAAACCAAATATAATGATAGCTTACCTACTGAGAATACCTAACTAGCTAGTGTTTAACAGCACTTGATTGTAAATTTGGACTAATATCTCAGAACATCATTTGTTTAGGTTCAAAACTGAGAAGTCATTTCATAGACACCATGGCCAAAACTTTCTGGCCACATCCCATCTTTGCTGGAAGTGAGGATGGAGAATTTTGCGCTTGACCAAATCTCCATTCACGGCAGTAGGAGCAGAGAATCCCACTGGCAGAAAAATTCTGGCCCATCTTTTACTTGTGGTTGAGTGCACTCCCTCAGGAGCTTAATGAGTTGGATGGTGTGCAGTTTATGAAGAGTTGAGATTTGATGATCTATTGGCCATTTCTCAGTTCGTACATTTGTTAGCACTGAGTTGTTCTTCTGAATATAAATTGATAGGTTTAATGTTATTATAGGAAGCCATAACTGTCCAGCAAAAATGGAGAATGTAAAGAGTTTTTGTGCAATTTTTGATGTTTTCTTTTGAAGTGCAGTTCATAAAGGAAATGTCTATTTCAACAGAAGAAAATAGTATGCTTTCAAAATCAATTGACATAAAACAGTTCCCCATCTCAATACTCAATAGCGAGGTACCTTATGTTAACAGTATGACATATATTACAGACTCCTTCATAAAGTAATAGTATCAAATATAAACCACATCCTAAATGTCACAATCTTTCAATGGGAAGCTTTACATTTGTATTTTAAATGATAACTTTATTTGTGTATGAAAAAATAATTCAATGACAAAAATAAGAAAAAAACTACTGTTTATTCAGTATTTTTATAAAAAGTGTATTCAACAACTTCTTTATTTTTAATGTAGAAAACATCTTGAGGCACATCAGAGGCATAATCAAAAAAAACACTTAAAACCAGTCCTTCATTTCATTGATATCTATAATTTTAGAATCGATGTAAATTGTTTGCAATTCCTTCTAATGGAAGCATTACTATGTGGAATATTTGGAGGATATTCTCAGTCTGGGGACCATTATTTCAAAATGTATTCACCCATCTTATTGGGTGGAATTTCCCATTTATGGGGCTAAGTGTGACAACGAGCTGTTTCAGCAGCGGCCACCCGGGTGGCTGGAATGCAAGGAACTTTGCAGCTGATGCTTGGATGTCCATTAATTATGGACAAACATAATAGGAGCAAATCATCTGATAGGTCAGGAACTGATTCATCCTTCCATTGTCAGCTGGCAGAGTTATAAGTCAGTGCCATATTTAAACGTCAGTCCAGCACATATATCTCACTGTCTCCAGCCCACCAGTCTCCAGGACACGTACAGAGATGTCTTCCAGCCGCAAGAAAAAAGCTTAAAGCCTCAAGAGAAAGGCAGCACCCCCACTTCACTGACCAATATCAAACTGTGACCATGGCATGATGCATTCAAATGGCTATTGTTCTTAGGGATTTCACATAACCAAGGCTGGGGGAAAATGATCATCATTCAGTCTCTCAAGGAGAATTTCGCATCATCAGCATCCCATTTGTCTTGTTGCTCACTCCATCCACTGGCCTTTTTGGGGAGGGTTCACCATTAATAGGGGACATGCATATTACCCAAACTCTGCTCTATCCCTTTTCCTTACATGCCTTTCTTTCTTCTTCATACAGGGCAAGTTATCTACAACTGGCACAAAATGTCTCAGATCGAGGTGGGGGGTTGGCTGACATCATTGCACTTAGTCAATTCAAGGAGGCTGCAGTCAAGCTGGCTGAGAATGACGAGTCTCGCTCCTGTGGGGAAGGGAAGATTGGCCTTTTACAGCAACCTGGTACAGATCACAGCTCCATCATTCATCAAATCCTGACAATCACAATGAGTCAGTAATTTGCTGTGGTAAAACAGCCAGTGACATCTGTGTTAGTCACTCTTACCTTACAAACTTCAGCTTTTCATTGTTTTGTACAGAAAATGCTGAACGTTTGAGTCGAGAGTGTCACTGTTAGAAAAATGACATCTTGGACCTGCACGAACAGGGCAAACAACTGGATAACTCCTTAACCAATCAGCTTAAATAATTGGGAAAGGAACAGTATGAGCAAGGTCTGATAAAGAGGGAACATTACACAGTATTGGTCCTATTTGTATCATTTTGATTCCAAGTGCTGGGTGGACTTGAAACTGGGCGTGCTTCAGATCCGACTTTTAGACCTGTTCTCAAGTACCTCAAAAAATATCAATGATTCCAAATCGTGCTGCAGAAGCTTGTGGGCAGGGCTTAAATTCGCCCGAAACCCTGCAGCTCCAATCGGCACCTCCAATTGTACATATGCAGGAAAGAAAATGATAGAATGCGGCTCTCCTGCCACATCCCTCTTGGGCTGGGTAATGCCTCCCTCTGTCCCCCACAGACATTGCCCCATCCCACAATGTTACTAACCCTCTCATTTAGTTGCACCCCCTCCACCATCCAGACTGATTGAGGGCTCCTCTTCCCTTCCCCCTCACTGACCTCAGGCAGAGTGGCAGCAGAAACCCCCTTCACCCACCCCACCGATCTCAGGCAGAGTGGCTGCAGACTCCCTTTCCCCCTCACTGAGCACAGGCAGTGTGGCAGCGAATTCCCCCCTGCCCCCTCACTGATCTCAAGCAGTGAGCGATCGGATGCTCAGCACTTACCTTCTCACTAACTGGAGCACCCGAATCGGACTTCTGTGGAGAATGTTTGTTTTGTGCCGATTCTGGATAGGTGACCGTGGCAGTAAAGGGGGAAGTGTCGGTAAAGTTGGATGTGCAGCCCGTTAAGTCAATTTAATGCACTTAAATGCCTGCCGTGCCTGTTTTGGGCACAATCCTGATCGCAGCCATTTTTGGGCCTTGATAAAGGTGGATCTGTGCATGGAGGCAGGCACAGATCACACTACTCGCCTCATGCCCAAATTTACCAAGTTTTCGCACTAAAAGTTGGGCGCATCTTGGTGGCAAAATCAGGCCCTATGAGTTCAATTTTAGATCAGGTACAGGGAGAAGAAAACACAAATGAAGCTTAGATCTTTTAATGTTTAGATCCTTTATCCATTCTCCCCAAGTCTGCGTGGGTTTCATCTGGGTGCTCCTGTTTCCTCCCACACACCACTGCTAAATTACCCCTTAGTGCCAGGGAGATTCACAGGGTAAATATGTGAGGTTATGGGGGTAGGGCCTGGGCGGGATTGTGGTCGGTGCAGACTCAATGGACCAAATGGCCTCCTTCTGCATTATAGGAATTCTATGTAAAAAGTAAATTCATAAAAGGGAAAATGTGAGATCAAGTGAGGAAAATAAAACTTTCTCTCTGAAATATGCTGTTCTGCTGTTAGCCTAGCAGAAAAAGAACCCCACTATCTGGCTCACTATTGAGATGTATTGGATTGTGTGGGGGTTGCTGTTCTTGCATTGCAATGCAAAACCAAACATTCCACAGAAAGGTAAGCCTTCAGTCTAGGCAAACATTTAATGACATTGTAATTGTTAATTATTGCCAATTATTCTATTGCAATGAAAATTGGCCATTATAAGTATGAAGGAGTGTGCCCTACTGCTAGCGAGGACCGAGAATTTAGCAGTCAGCCAAAACTTCATTCACAACATTGGAATCAGAGAGTACCAGCCACGGGGAAGGTCAGGGTATCTCAACCGGCATAATTTTAGTTTATTTTTCTGTACTTCTTTTTATCTCTCTCTCAATCCAGCCTATCTTTCCCCCTTTTTAATTTCTTCGTGCTTTGACACCGAATCTACTCACTTTACCTGTTTTTCTCAATTCTTGCATCCGTGGAGTTATTTCACCCTGCCCGTGACTTTTAAGGGGCGTCTTGACAAATACATGAATAGGATGGGAATATGATCCTGGCAAGAGTCGGGGGTTTTAGATCAGTCAGGCAGCATGGTTGGTGCAGGCTTGGAGGGCCGAAGGGCCAGTTCCTGTGCTGTAATTTTCTTTGTTCTTTGTACATTTCACAATTCCTTAGGCTGATTGGTTGAGGATTTGAACAATTGCTTGCTCTGTTTACAGTTGGGGCCCAGATGACCTGTTTCTCTGGTTGTGATTTTACCAGCTTGCACTTATAGAAGCCACCATGCAAAATAATTAAAAACCTAAACGTGCAAAGGTAAGTCTAACTAGCAGGAAATTCTGTTAGGGACCCTGCTATAGCAAATCACAAACCTTTGTGTGTTCAGAAAGCACTGTGGCTATACCTGCACCTTAGGGACTACAGCGGTTTAAGACGGCAGCTCACCACCACTCTGAGGGGCAACTAAGGATAAGCAATAAATGCTAAGTTGACTAGTGATGCCTGCATCCCATAAATGAATTGGGCAGCACAGTGGTTAGCACAGTTGCCTCACAACACCAGAGACCCTGGTTCAATTCCAACTGTCTGTGTGGAATCTGCACATTCTTCCGTGTCTACTTGGGTTTCCTCCAAGTGCTCCAGTTTCCTTCCACACTCCAAAGATGCAGGGGTTAGGTTGATTGGCCAGGCTAACCCCCTCAGTGTCAGGGGGATTAGCAGGATAAACATTGGATTGCAGGGATAAGGCCTGGGTTGCATTGTGGCCATTTCAAACTCAATGGGCCAAATGACGTCCTTCTGCTCTGTAGGGATTCTCTGAAAAAAAAATAGTTCTTTTAGAGTTGCAGAGAAGGTATCGCAATCAAAATGATGGCTAAAAATGTCTGAAAGGAACAGAATTCTAAGTGTTTCATCACTATACTTTGACTCACCTGGATGTTAAATCCTATGCCATCAATGAAGCTTGAATTGTGATTCTAGAATTGGAAAGGCCATATCCACTATTTCTGTATTACTTAATTGACACAGCTCTTTTCTTAACATGACAGTTACTTCACATACACGCGTGTCGCTGAGTATTTCTTTACAATTACAGCTTGAGTTACATACTAAATTTATCCATCTGTTTGTGAATTTATCCCTTCACAATTTTCTTTTCTCCCTAGAAAATAATTTCATTGTTGCTTGTTCATGATCCTCATGCATGTTTTGAGTCCTTTGAATCATCATCTACTGAAATGATAGAGTGGGATTGTAGTTGGTACAGACTCGATGGGCCGAATAGCCTCCTTCTGTACTGTAGGAGTTCTAATGAAATCCCCTGAAATGCAATAACAAAATTAATTTTCAACACCGATTTTCAAATTTGTAAATCCGAATGTTAAAAAGTAAGGAATTAAAGGAAATTATGGGACAAGTGTTTGTTTTATTGCCATACGAGCAGGCTTTCTTTTAGCAAAATAATCTTATCTCATTAAATTAACCTTAAAACTGCTGTTGTTGCAATCTTCCCAAGGCAGAAAATTAACTGCGTCTGTCATCTTAAATTATAACCACTGTGCTGTCCCTGTGTGGCTCCCATAAAAGCTGCCCTTTATTGTGACCTCTGTCTCGCATAAGCACGTCTACACAGTAAACTCAGCACTGACATGCCCCTGCCTGCAACAAGCCACCCATTACTGTGTTTTAATTTGTTGTTAAACAACCAATACAGATGTTCATAGAAGCCAGATATTTGAACACAAATGGCCACATAAGGCAAGTTGGTATAGTTATTCTCAAAATGGAAATACCGTACATGTAGCTTAGCTGAAATCTGTCAAAACTCATTACTCATACTGCAGGCAAGTTATAGAGTTGACGTCTGTCATGTCTGGAATCTTTGACATTTTGGATGTGTCACCAGAGAAAATGTAGAAATCAATGTTTTGATGCTCGCCTGTGCTATTGAAGGATGTAGTAGCATGGCCCTTGAAGGTGGGGGTGGGATTTGGGGGGTTGGCAGGGGTGTGCAGTTTCGGGCGGGGTGGGGGGGTGTTGGTTTGGGGGCATGTTCATGGGCCATATATGACTGGGAGAACATGCAGACTCCACACAGACAATGACCCAAGCCGGGAATCGAACCCGGGTCCCTAACGCTGTGAGGCAGCAGTGCTGACCACTGGGCCACTGTGTCGCTCTAGGTGGATAAGGGCAGTCATAGGAGAACAAATATTTTGTTATCTAGAAAAGGGACTCCAACCTTTAAAACTGAGTGAATTCGGTACTGTTATGTCCATATATACTGAAGAGACACTGATGACTTCAGGTGCAGCAATAGTAAGAGTGACACATTAGAAGCAGAAGATAAAGCTGTCACTGTTGGTAATCAATGTCACAGACTTTGTTTAATGGGACATGATTGACCAAAACAGATACAGTTAAACTGCTTGGAAGTATTAAACCTGTTGGATGGAGGTTTTCAGGAACTAATGCATAAATACTCAGAGGTCTTCAGAGATAAATTAGGATGGAGACAGGGAGCTAAAGCAAAGATCTATCTCGATTAAGAGGCGATGCTTAAATATTTCCATGCCCATCTGGTACCTTATGTCCTTCATCAGAAGGTGGAAATCGAACTTCAAAGGCTGGAAGATTTAGGCTTTATAAAGGGTAGACAATTCTTCAAAATGGTCTCACTGACAATAGAGGAGAACAGATAGACAGAATTGAAGAACTATGTGCTAAACTAGCAGGGGATTTAATGTGCACTAAATTGGACCGCAGCCATGCCTATCAGCAGCTGGAGTTGGATAAGGATTCGAAAAGGCTTTTGATAATCAATATGCTTGAGGGCTGGTATCAAAATACCAAATTACCTTTTGGAGTCTTACCAGCCTGTGCCATTTTCCAGCGTATGATGGAGAATCTTTAGCAAGGCATCCCCAATGAAGTGATTTATCTGGATGATGTACTAATCACTGGCACTTCACTTGACTAACATATCCAATTTAGAAGTGTTGAGATGTCTTAAGGACGCAGGGATTCAGCTGAAGTGGGAAAAAACGTACATTTCAATCAGAAGAAGTTACCTATTTAGGATTCAGGGTTGATTCGAAGGAAATCCTTCAGAAGAAAAGATAAAAGCCAACAAGGAGCTACAGCCAAAAGACATATCCAAGTTGAAATTATTTCCGGCCATGGCCAATAACTATGGCAGATGTTTAAAAAATGTTTCTGCCATTTTAGCCCCATTTCAGCAGCTATTAAAAAGAAACACCAAAGATGGAAATGGGGAGAAGAATAGAAGGAAGCTTTCGCAAAAGTAAAATAAGCCTTGCAGCCAACCATCTCTTATGACCAAAATTAATCAACTCACACCCCTCCTTCTTATACTCCATCTGCTACCTTGTCGCTAACACATTTAACCTAGTTATTTCTCTTTGCATTATCCTCACAGCTTACATTCCGACCTAGCTTTGCATCACCAGCAAACTTAGGTACGTTACTCTTAGTCTCTTTGTGTATGTTGTTAATATTGATTGTATGTAGCTGAGTCCCTGGCACTGACTCTTATGGCAGTCAGTCTGCCAACTTGAAAATATCCTGTTTATCTACTACCCTTTGTTTCCTATCCTTTAACCAATTCTCCATCCATGCTAATGTAATATCCCAACACCATGAGCCCTTACCTTGGGCAGCACTTTTCGGCTGTATGCATCCAAAGGCTGGAAATTCACATCCAAACTCAACGGACCTTTCAGTGATCCACCAAATTTTCTGTTTTGCTGGTATAATTCCCGCAGCCTTTGTCTTAACCTTTTGTGTGGCACTTTACCAAATGTCTTTTGGTATTTCTAACATACTTATAACCTGTATGTTACATCCATTATCTACCCTATTAGTTACTTTCTCAAAAAAAGTCTAACAAATTTGTCAAACATGACTGTTTTTCATCCAACCATGTTGACTTCATACAAAATACGGGCCTCTTTACTGAAGTGATTATTTATTTGCATTGTGCCTGACAGAGAAAGCATGGATGTCAGCTGAACGTATGAATGTAACATATTTCAAAAGGATTTAAATAGTTAAATCAAAATCTTTAATATCTAAAAAGAACCCTTTTCCGTGTTCACTAATATTTACATTGTTATTATAGGGGTTGCACTGTATCCTGTTATTTTATTTCAGAGCTGACATGGGAGTGGTTGTTGGAAAATTAAAGTCATTCCGGAGCAGTTCAGTTAAGCAATTAAGCTAATGGTAGAGTACTCTAAGGGCAGACATTTTAATATAGCAGCTTAAGAAATGTATGTCTGACCATAAATCAATTTTGCCCACAGGAGAGTATGTAACCTACTCTTGAATGTAGAAACAGACTGTTACAGAAGTTCCAAACATATTCAGGCTATGGGAGGTGCTGTTTTATACAACAACATTATATTTCATGTCAATATCATGGTGTTTATTTGGATGACTGCAAGTGGACAACAATTCAATGACAAGCTCCTTTTGTTTTCACTTATGAATTGGAGCCGTCACCATTTGAAATGATTTTGAAAGTAAGAATAACTTCTCTAATATTTATCAGTCCCCTGTGACTACCTTATGTTTAGACATATAAAGTTACAATAACCTGTAACAACATAACATTTATTATTTTCCTTAATTTTAATTATGTTGTTAGTGTTAGATCAAATAATTTGTCAATTTTATTTGTACAGTATATTGACTGTTATATCCTTGAAAGCATTGTGGTTAAAAGATTCGGGCCATGGGAGATTACATTAATTAGACAAATGCTGCATTATCATTTGAGATCCATTGGATAGTTCTTTTCCAAGCCATTGGGTCTGCTTTTATCATATTTGATTTGACTGGAAAATAGAATTACGGTGATAGAGTTGATGGCATCAATCAATATTTGGCTGGGAGACACTGACACCTTCAGAAGTTAGATAAACATTTTCCTGATTTCTGCCTTATGAATAGAACAAAATTCAGATGAGCAGAATTATACAACAGATTTACTGGTACAAGCTAATAAAGTGTATAATGGTATCAGTTTTGGCTTAGTGAAGCACTTTTGCCTCTAATTCACAATGTTGAAGGTTCACGCCAAAGGCTTGGGCACAAAAGCTAGACACTCCAGTGTAGAACTGAAGGAGTGCTATACTGTCACAGTCGCTGTTTATTGTCTGAGATATTAAACCAAATCCCCATTCTGCCCTCTCACCTACTATCCAAGATTCCATGGCACTGTTTTGAATAAAAACATGAGAATTCTTCCTGCTATCTCAGTCAATATTCACCCCTCAACCAATAGCACTGAAATAGGAAATCTGCTCATTTAATTGGTGGGTGTGGAATTTTGCTACGAACAACTTATCTGCCATGTCTTCTATATCTTGGGTCGACAAGAGACATATTGCATTTGTGCCACACAAGTGCCAAGCAATGACCATTTCCAAGAACAGAGAATCCAACCATCATCCTCTAACATTCAGTGGCATTAACCATGCTGAATCCTTCATCATCAACATCCTAGGGGTTACCATTCATCAGAAACTGTACTGGACTAGTCATATAAATACAACGGCTACAAGGTCTGTGGCTAAGAAATCAGCAGCAAGTGATTCACTTCCTGAGCCTGTCCACCATCTACAAAGCACAGGTCAGGAGCGCCTGGATGGGTGCAACTCTATCAACGCTCCAGAAGTTTGGCATTATCCTGGACAAAGCTGCCTGCTTGATTGGCACCCCATCCACAAACGTTCACTTCCTCCACGGCTCACAAATAGTGGCAGCAGTGTGTTCAATGTAGGAACTCACCAAGGCTCCTTAGACAGCACCTTCCAAGCTCACAGTTAGAACATAGAACATAGAACACTACAGCACAAACAGGCCCTTTGGCCCACAATTGCTATAATCTAGAAGGAAAAGGGCAGCAGTCACATGGAAACACTACCACCTGGAAGTTCCCCTCAAAGCGCCTACCATTCTGACTTGAAAACATATCGTCATTTCTTCACTGTTCTTGGTCAAAATTTTGGAACTCCCTCCCTAATAGCACTGTCATGTACCTACATAGTAAGAAGTCTCACAATACCAGGTTAAAGTTCAACAGGTTTATCTGATAGAAAAAGCCACTAGCTTTCGGAACGCTAGCTGCTCCTTCGTCACAATACCATCCATTCAGTGTACCTACATCACATGGATTGCAGTGGTTCAAAAAGCAAGCTCATCACTACTTTCTCAGGGACAAGTAGAGGTGGGAAATAAGTGCTGCCCTAGCCAGTGATGCGCATATCCCATAAATGAATTAAAAAAAAAGTGACTACAGTTCAAAAAGTACTTAATTGGTCATAAAGATTTTCAGATGTCCTGATGTTGTGATGTCTTTCTTTTTAAGAACTTTCCCACTCTTATTTATTTAGGTAAAAGATCAGATTATCCATGCCTTATTCTTCCTTGGCAGAAAGTATGAGTGTAGTAATAAATACAGCAAATAATGCACAACAAAGGCAGTCATCTTTTTTTTCCTTTTTTATAATCTATATCTGACACTGTTCACATGTCAAACAAGATCATCATGGCAAAGAACACTACAACCAAATTAAAGAGAGGCAACACACCTCAAATGTGGAATCATGGGCCCCCCTCTTACTTTGAAATAATTTTCTGAAGATTTTCTGTGTTGGGGAATGGAACATATCCAATTTCAATGGGTTCTAGCACCAGTGCTTTCATGAAACTTCCAGTACTCTGTCCTAGCAATAAGCCTCAGTTAATCCACATAAACTCATCTATACAGATCAGCATGATATTTCTTCACATCTTACAGCAGCCTTGCCATGAGTTTTCTGATGAATTTTTCAATGAATAGAATTGCTCTTCATTCATATAAGTTCTTTCGATGCTCCTTGTGTTCTCTTATGCAGTGAGAATTGTAGATTAGTAAAACTCTCAGCATGTACCAACTCAAGCAGTGGTACATTAATACAGGTGTCATATTTTGGACTGAGATGTTAATTCTGAATGCTGCCTAGCTGCATCAAGGTAAAAGATTGCATTGTTTTGTTGGAAGAGGAGTAGAGCGTTCTGTTAGCATTCTGAGTAATATTCCTTCATCCAGCAACACTGCCAAAAGTGAGGGATTGGAGCCAACTTCTGCTTTCAGTGGCAGGTGAAAAATTATTTGCAGAGGATTGGCCAATTGTTCTCCACTCTACCCAAATGATTATTCATCTCATTTCCTGTTTGTGATACCTCACTGTCTACAATTGGCTGAGCGATATAGCTACATAATAAATCACTGATTGTAGAGCATCTTCAGATGTCCCGCAGGCATGTTAAGTTTTGTATAGAATGACAGGTACTGTCTTTCTCATAACAACTAGATACCTGTACAATAACTACTTAGTTACATTACAACAGCTATTGCAGTTCAACTGTAGTCACTGTCTCTGTAATGTTTCTGGATGTCTTAAGGTTGGAAAAGTAGTTATATGAAAATGCAAACTCTTTCTCTAATGCACCAACAAAGATGAAACCCAATTTTTAGGGCAACTTGCACTGCTAATTATTTCTCCCAATTTCTAAGAAATAATGTGATTTGTTGAGTAAGTCATGGTGTTGCTATACTGCATATTTTATATCCATTCATGATGATTTTCTCAGTATAGGACATGCTACAAATGTCTAATTTCATAATTAGTATGATTTCAGAATATAATTTTTATTTTGGGATTTTTTTTTTTAAAATGAGAATAAATGAAAGCACCCAGATTGAGATGCTGGAAAACAAACCAAGAGTAATTGCAAATCAAAGGGTGACCAGAGTTTGCTTTAAGGTCGTAATGAGAAGTACTGGAAACTAAACAATGGGTGCCTCTCTGATATTTTAGTTATGATGGGATGTCTGCAGCAATCTCAAAAAAGCGGCTTAAATCATTCATACGGTTTTCCAGAACAAATGAAGGTTTCAGAATTGGACATGATTAGTTTAAATCTCTATCTGGTATATCCAAGGCATGTCACATCATTGTGCGGATAAATTTCAACGAGTTTTAAGATCGTAAGGCATAGGAACAGAAGTAGGTCATTCGACCAGTCAAGTTTACTTTGTCATTCAATGTGATCATGACTGATCTGATACGATAGGTGGGATTTTACGGGCTCACTTGTCCCAAAACCGTAAAATTCCGCCCAAGGTCAATGGATTTTCCCATGCTCCGCCCTTTGCCCGCTCCAATTCCTGTGGCGGGCAGGGCGATAAAATTCGAGCTAATAATCTTCAATTCCGCTTTTCCATTTTATCTCCATAATCCTTGGATCCCTTACTGAGAATTCTATATGTCTCAATAAGATCACTTCTCATTCTTCTAAACTCCAGTAAGAACAATCCTAACCTACTCGACCTCTCCAAATAAGAAAATTTCTCCATACCTAGGATCAATCTAATGAATCTTCCCTGGACTACCCCAACACCAGTATATTTTTCCTTAGTTGAAGGCGCCAATACTGTTTACTGTATTCCAGATGTGGTCTAACTGCTGTCCTGTATAGTTGACATAAGACTTCCCTAATTTTATACTCTGTTCCAACTGAAATAAAGGTCAACATTCCATTTGCCACCCCTGTTACCTGCTGAACTTGCATGCAAGCTTTTGTGACTTATGCACAAGGAATCTCAAATCTCTGTGTGATGCAGTTGTCTGTAGTAAATCTCCATTTAAACAAAATTCTTCCTACAGAAGTGCATTGTATTTCATTTGCCAATTTTTGCCCACTCACTTGACCTGCCTATATTCCTCTGTAGACTCCTTTGTGTCATCCTCACCACTTGCCTTCTCATCTATTTTTCTGTCATATGCAAACTTGGCAATAGTACGTTTGCTTCCCTTCTCTAAGTCATTAATATATGTTGTAATCAATTGTGATCCTAGCATTGATCCCAGTGGTAGTTCACTAGTTACAGATTACCATTCTGAAAATGCCCCTCCTATCGCTACTCTCTGTCTTCTAGTGGTTAGCCAATCCTCTGTTCATGCCAACATACTAGCCTCAACATCATGGTTTATTATCTTACTAAATATCTATCAAACACTTTTTGGAAATCCAAATACATGTTTGGACTTGCTAACTTACAAGTTAGCATTTGTAAACGCCTGGGACCTGGGTTCAATTCCGGCCTTGGGTAACTCTCTGTGTGGAATCTGTATGTTCTCCCTGTGTCCGTGTGGGTTTCCTCCAGGTGCTCCGGTTTCCTCCCACAGTCCAAAGATGTGAGAGTTAGGTTGATTGGCTATGCTAAATTGCCGTCTAAGTGTTCCAAGATGTCGAGGTTAGGATGATTAGCAGGGTAAATATATGGGGTTACAGAATAAGACCCAGGAGGGATTTTTGTTGGACAGTCAATGAGCCGAATAGTCTCCTTCTGCCCTGGAGATGTTCTATTCTACAGTTTCATGAAGAATGCTTTGGGATCAGGATTCATATTAGCTTTTATATAATTGGATATGTACAAGGTATAATGAACATGAGGATATGTGAGGGAATGGCACAATCAAAGCGTCAGGACAGGAGAATGGTGTATCAAATATTTTTCTATAATGTAAAAGTTTATCATTTATTTCACTTCTTCAGGACTTACTTCCTCCTTAAATGCAAATGTTGCTTTCTAGATAAGATTGATTTTACTAAATGGAGATCTACCTGCATATCTAGTAATTTCAGTGAACCACCAATGTTGCAGTCATTCTCCGAAATCTGCACAACTAGCGATGGGCAAGCGCTGATACAATGGAATGCTGTTTTACTGATTTGAGAATAATGAGAACATTGTCTGATGCTTACTCCTCAGAAACTGGCTATGATCAAATTAGTGGGTTTACATGGCACTGGTGCCTACGTTGATGGATTTGAAACTTTGGTTCCACAGGATCATCCCTCATCTGTGTAGGTAGAAGCATTTCCTGATGGTTGTCATTTTTCTCATAGGATGTTGATTTCACAGTTTTCAAATATGTCATGTTTCAAATGTTGCTATGGTACTAATGTAAAATAGCGCTTCAGTTGACAGTCATGCAACTGATGACAGGACCACATAGGTGATTACCAAATCTTGGCATTATGTTGAGTCCAATCAAACTGTGTCTTCATCAGTGTTATTTGAGACATTAATAGGATTTATTGATGAACTAACAAATTATCCCGCTTGTGCCTCAAACATTGGAAAAGGCACTATTGTTCAATAATTACTGTTATTAATACTTTGACAAATCCAAGTCTTTTTTTCTATGGCAGGTACCATCTGAAAATGTGAATTTGATGTCTGTCTTCAAGAGTACTTTAGATATTCTGGCTTAAGTTGTTGGAATTAATGGAATGATGTTATATAAAGGCACATTCATTAAAAGTAGCATTTTTTTATTTAAGGTGAGTGACACTGTAAATTTGATAGCTGTTAGAAATAGGCACAAGAATCTCAACATGGTGTTAACGCGTGTCTTTTCTTGCAAGGCTGGCAGCCTGCCAACCTGTTTCCTCTTAATTTGCATGATTACAAAATGCAACCAATGCTAATTGCTCTGGTGAGTACCTACACAGGTCAATAGGAAGGTCCAAGTTTATACAAGGCTCGCACTATGCGAAGCAAGCTGCACCGCTGAGCGTGATTCTCCCCAAAACATTCTAAATGCAAAATTAGCCTAAAAACTGGAGTAACTCCCGCAGGATTTTCAAAATGAATCTCCCAAACTCTGAACACTGCAGAATACCCTAGTGCAATTCACTTTGAAAAGCAGGGGACACAGCCTATTCCCGCTGGAGAAGGCAGCAGCTTAGCACTGAGCGGGTCAGTGCACATGAGCCAATCAGAGCCCCACATTGCTTGCTTCCCAATTGCTGGCCAGCCCAATTGCTGGCCTTCCCCACAAACCTCCCATTGCTGCTCCTCTGATGCCCCCACCCCCTCCCAATCACAAGTCTCCGGGACCTCTCCAGGCCAACATCGATGTCTCCCACCCTCGCCTCCTAGCCTGCCTCGATGTCCCTGACCCCTGCACAGTCTTGACTCCAAGCCCCTGGGGAGTTCCTACCCCCGCCAATTCCAACCCCATCCTTCCCCATGCCGATCTGACCTCCCCTGACCCTGCCACTTGGATGGTCAGCCCTGATCACCGCCTTCCCTCCCTGTACCTGAAACTCCTATGTAGATGGCAGTGGAATTGCCCCGCCCAATGATCACCCCCCCCCCATAGGCCCTGACCCCCTCGGCACTGCCTGATGCTCAGTGGGCAGTGCCAAGGTACCCTTTGGGCATTGCCAATTTGCTCCTTTGGCAATGCCAGGAGTCAGGCTGGCAATACCTGGGGGGGCATCATGCCCTTGCCCCCAACCTTCTTGGGGTGGGGGGGGGGGGGGTTGCAGGGGTGGGGGGGGCGCCACAGTGATCACTGAAATCTGTGAGGATTGCTGTGAAATCTGTGGAATCTGTCTTGGTCACACCTGTCATTTAACGCTCAGTGTGGTGTATTCACCATAGCTTTCCTGTGGATTCAGATTATTTCATGTCCATTCTCCGGGTAGATTCAAAGATATATTATAAATTGTTTTACTTTTCTGAATTTGTGTGGTAAGGTATAGAAACATACAAAATAGGAAGAGGAATAGGCCATTTGGTCCTTTAAGCCTGTCCCACCATTATGATCGTGGCTGATCATGCAACTTAATAGCATGATCATATCTTCCCCCATAACCTTTGACCCCTTTCGCTGCAAGAGCCATATCTAACTCCTTGATGAAAATATACAATGTTATGGCCTCAATTGCTTCATGTGGTAGCAAATTCCACAGGCTCAATGTTCTTTGGGTGAAGAAATTTCTCTCCATCTCAGTCCTAAATGGTTTACTTCATATCCTCAGACTGTGATCCCTGGTTCTGGACTCTGCCACCATCAAAAACATCCTTCCTGCATCCCTCCTGTCTAGTCCTGTTAGAATTTTATCGATTTCTTTGAAACCCCCCCCTCATTCTTCTGAAATCCAGCGACTCAATCTCTCCTCAGACATCAGTCTTACTATCCCAGGAATCAGTCTGGCAAACCTTCTCTGAACTCCCTTTATAGCAAGAACATCTTTCCTCCGATAAGGAGACAAAAACTGCACATAATATTCCAGGTGTAGCCTCTTAAGTATTCCATATTTTGCAGCAAGACATCCCTGCGCTGTATTCAAATTATTTCGCTATGAAAGCAAACATACCATTTGCTTTCTTTACTGCCTGCTGCACCTGCACGCAAGCCTTCTCTGACTGGTGTACGATGACACCCAGGTCTCATTGCACTTTCCCCCTTCTTAATTTATAGCCATTCAGATAATAATTTATCTTCCTGATAACCTCACATTTATCCACATTATACCACATCTCGCATGCATTTGTCCACTCAATCAACTTGTCCAAATCACACTGAAGTATCTCTGCATCCTCTTCATGGTTTACCCTCCCAGCCAGCTTTGTGTCAGAGAATCACAGGATCCCTACAGTGCAGAAGGAGGACATTTAAAGGGGAGGTGATGGCCTAATGATATTATTGCCGGACTCAGTAACTCAGCTAATGTTCTGAGGACTCGGGTTCAAGTTCCATCATGGCAGATGATGGAATTTAAATTCAATTAAAAAAAAAATCTGGAATTAACAATCTACTGATGACCATAAAACCATTGCTGATGGTTGAGAAAAACCCATCTGGTTCACTCATGTACTTTATGGAAGGAAATCTGCCGTCTTTACCTGGTCTGACCTACATGAGACTCCCGAGTCACAGCAATGTGGTTGACTCTTAACTGCCCTCTGAAATGGCCTAGCAAGCCACCTCAGTTTCAGGGCAACTAGGGATGGGCAATAAATGCTGGCCAGCTAGTGATGCCCATGCCCCATGAATGAATATAAAAAAAAAATGGCCATCATGTTTACACCAACTCTTATAGAATATCTTACCTAGGCCCACCCCTGCTCCATTTCCTTAACTCCACACATTTACCCCATGTAGACAAGGAGAGAACACGTAAACTCCACAGAGTCACGCATGGCTGGAATCAAAGCTGGGTTGCTGGTGTTGTGAGGCAGCAGTGCTAGCCACCTGTATATTTTGTGCCATCTGTATTTTTTTTGTTTTAAATCATGAAATCTTGTGGCTTCATTCTCCTAACTGAGATTTAAACAAAAAGTCACTGGTCCCTCACCTGATCTCACAAGAATGGTCAAGGACAGTGAACTTAATTTCACATGCAAAATCACACTGACTGCAGAACTAGCCTCGCACACTGCTCAAAATGTCATGTCATCCCGTCACTCACCTTTCAAAAGTCTGTCAACCATGACTTAGACCTCATGGCTTTGCTTCATCCTCACACACTTAAAACTGCTGCAAGGCTCAGACCCACAACTGACAGCTTGCACAAATTGCCAGCCATTCATGTATGGCAACTACATTACCCAATCACTAATACAGCACACTCACTGATACACTTTCCTCTGTCTTTCAGGACAATCTAAGCAGAGGCAGAAGGAACTAACCAGTGAGGAGAATACATAGCTACATTTCCAATCCCCATAGAGGAGATGGTGCTTGCCATTATTGGAACTACCATGACTGACAAGGGCATCAGTGGGATTCAGAGTGTTGAAGATGATGGTATCATCATACCTAATCCTCCTCGTCACATTCCACCTGCCCATAATCCCACAATCTCAATCAGCTTCAGCTAGTATCAGCATGCTACCCCTGCTCACACCACAACCCTACACTTACACCTTCCACCTTTCTGATACCAGGCAGTGATGGAAGAGAAGGATGTGAAAGTGCAGGAAGATAGCAAAGAAGAAGAAACACTGTCACTCACTTTCACGTTTGCAACCACCTGCTCAGGTACTTACACTGCATATAGTTTAGAATTGTGGTTCCCAACATTTTCAGTAACACGGCACATAATTCCATGGCTTAGCCACTTTCTTTTGACCTCCATTCTCCATGAACACAGCTGATCTATTCATGGTTCTGAGTACTTTATGGAATTTGTTCCCACATGTGCAGTTGTTTTGATTCCATTTACACTTTTTTCACACTGTGGGTAAGCATTTCTTTTTTTGGGGATTGGGAGGGAAAAAAACTGTAGAGACAAAATAGTCACCTGGGGTTTGGAAGCTTTAGAAATTTGCGATTGTATAATCTTTATGACATTACCTAGCACACACTGCAATAAATTCACTGAAGCACAATCTCTGTACTTCAATAAATATGTGAACTTTAATACAAGGAAATGCAAGTATTTGTTTTGAACCTTGCCAGTTGGTGAGTAAGTTCCATGGAACAAGCTGCACCGTCTGATTTACAACAATCAATTATTAACATTTATTCATGCTAAGAGAACAGTAGTAACATTTTTCTGTGGAATGCACACATGTAAAAAGGCATTAAATATCCAGGTTAGTTGAAAGGTGGCCAAATGAGAGGGCCTTGTTGCACTGCTATTCACAAAATCTTTCCCTTTAAATCATTGTCTCAAGGAGCAGGGCTCTTCTGAGAATTTTCTTCTGCGAAATGGTGACACTTTGGTTAGCACTGCTGACTCACAGTACCAGGGACCTGGGTTCGAATCCCAGCTTGGTCACTGTCTGTGTGGAGTTTGCACATTCTCCCTGCGTCTGCGTGGGTTTGCTCCAGTTCCTTTGCACAGTCCAAAGATGTGCGGGTTAGGTGGATTGCTAAATGTGCCCCTTAGTGTCAGGAAGATGGTGAGGGAGTGGGTATAGCTAGGGTAAATGCACAGGGTTATGGGGATAGGGTCTAGGTGGGATTGTGGTTGGTGCAGACTCGATGGGGTAAATGGTCTCCTTCTGCACTATAAGATTCTATGAACTATCCCATTCAATGGAAAAAAAAAGACATTGACCTTGAGGGGCTTCTTCAAATTGGAGATGTGGACTTGGGTCTCATAGGCGTGCAGGGCCAACTTCTTAGAATACAAATAAGAATGGGAAGCGTGATCGACGATCACAGCTGTGACTTGGGGATCCAGTGGAATGGTGCACCCGGAATTGAAGGGGTTGAGCTATGAGGAGAGGCTGAATAAACTAGGCTTGTACTCGTTAGAGTTTAGAAGAATGAGGGGAGATCTCATTGAGACATATAAGATGATGAATGGGATGGATAGGATAGAGGTGGAGAGACTCTTCCCGCTCAGAAAGGACAGTAGGACTAGGGGGCACAGCCTCAAGATAAAGGGGAGGGCGGTTTAGAACGGAGTTGAGGAGGAACTTCTTCACTCAAAGGGTGGTGAATCTCTGGAATTCTCTGCCCGTTGAAGTGGTGGAGGCTACCTCGCTAAATATTTTTAAGATCGGGTTGATGGGTTTTTGATAAGAGAGGGGATTAAGGGTTATGGGGAGAGGGCGGGAATGTGGAACTGAGCCACGACAGATCAGCCATGATCTTATTGAATGGCGGGGTAGGCTCGAAGGGCTGGATGGCCTACTCCTGCTCCTATTTCTTATGTTCTTATGTTCTCAAATGGGAACAAGACCAACCTAGATGCTTGCCATACACAAACCTTACCCCTCTGCTGAACATACGACCCATCAGCAACATGCTTCCCTCTTGGCTTTATGATATAATCATTGAGATTAGCAGAAGGTTGCATCCTTCCTGTCTCAACTCAACTGGCCATTTGGTAATCACACGATCAATCCCCGTGCCCACCCCCTCGCCACCATCAAACTTAATCAAACATTCATTTTAATTAAAGCATTGGAACAAAAACAGAATAAAAACAGAATATGCTGGAAATGACAGCAAAGGTAGAGGGAAACAGAATTAATGTTTCATTTCAAAGGCCTTCTATAATGTTTCGATGAGGTGACAACAATCTGAATTGTCAACCTTGTCTCTTTCCATGTCCACAGGTGCTCTTTGGCCTGCCAAGTACTTCTAGAATTTTCCGTTTTTATTCCAGATATCCAATATCTGTAGTATATTTTGCTTTGGCACAAAAATAGTTTGCATTTAATTTTCCTCTTGCTGTTAAGTTATTAAAATATGAAAGCAAATTACTGCAGATGCTGGAATCAGAAACCAAAATAGAGAATACCGGAAAATCGCGGCAGTCCTGGCAGCACCTGTAAGAAAAGAGCTGATCTTTCGAGTCCAGATGACCCTTTATCAAAGCCCCATGTTATTCATCATTTTCAGAGTGAGAAAGCTGAAATGTGCTGGCTTAAAATGTGCAGGTTAATATTAATGACTGGAACGTGCAAACACGGACAGTGACCCAAACCGGGAATCAAACCCGGGTCCCTGACGCTACGAGGCAGCAGTGCTAACCACTGTGCCTCAGTGGATATGTTCTGCAAATGTGATTGTGCAGAACCTGTCTGCTCTGTGTTATGGGTTGTTATGCTAAATGTGCCAACAAAAGCTCGGATGCATCACAACCAGAATTAACTGGCACAAAACATGGTATTAAATTGGGCCCCTTGGGTGCTTTCATTCCCCCCAAAATGACATTTTCCTTTGATTTTAACACCCTTAAAGATGACAAATTCTTTCGATAAACATCTATGAGGTGCACAGCTCTTATTTTAACATGTAGGATTGGAACTCGAGTGACTCAGGGAGAATTGAAGAAAATATTTTAAAAGGTGTGAAATGTATGTAATCCACAATTTCAGAAAAACACAGAATCTAGAGAGAAAAGAAACCCCACAATTGTTCCAAGTAAGCATTGAATTTCTTAAAATCAAAACCTATACCCAAATTGCTCATCTCTCTTATTATTCTTGGCTTCTGCTTATTTCCAGCATCAATTTTCTTTAAAAAAAAACATTTTTGCTCCTCAACAGAAAATGGAAATATACCGGAAAGCCTCAAATGCCAGTAGCCACTGATATCGAAAATTCCGCCTGCACCTTCTCCCCTCTCAATCTTGCCATCCATCCTCCACGCAGCATCCTCTGTATCTCTGGGGTCTTCAAACTCCACAAAAAGCAAAACCTGCATGGTTCCGTGCTACCCATACATTCCTCAAAGAGCCAGAGTAGCTGAAAACTTATTCCAGCTCTCCTTCAGCAGCTCCCATTCTCAAATCACCTTGCAATCTAAAGTTCTGAAGTAATACAACATTCTACAGCTCCATTTTCCTTTCCTCTATTCAACTTCATCTGGTTAAGAGTGTTGCTTGTGTTAGTTGGTTAATACCAATAGATATGCCTGCTATAGTGCCATCGGAATGGGAGACCAGTCTCTGGGAATTAACAGAAAGAAAAAAAATATAATGTCAGGACTCAGAATCTTCCTCACAGCCATGGCTGCAGCACGCAGTGGTTGGGAATGGCTGGCTTAGAGGATAGCATAGAGATAGGATCTGCAAGTGATGAGACACCAGGCATGAGTGGACTAAAACTGGACAGAAGGCAAGGTGCAGCTGACAACTCACCAGCTTCCTGTTGCAAAGGATTCAAATGAACACTGGAGCTGAATGGCCTTATTACGCAACTATTTCATGTGTACGTGCTATTAAAGCAATTGATAAAGCATCTGAATCCCTGGTCCCTGTACATAGAGGCATAAATTCCAAAGGAAGGAAGTTATGCAAAATCTTAGTAAAATACTAGCTTGGTCCACACTGGTAACATTGAGTATAGTGTTAAATTCTCAGCACCACACTTTAACAAGAACCTGAAGGCTTTGGAGAAGTTACAAAAGAGATTACCTAGCACATTTCCAGAAATGAGAGGTTACAGTTATGTGGATAGGGCAAAGAATACAATATTGTTCTCCAGGGAAGGTCAAGACGAGGTTTGATAGAGGTGTTCAAAATCATGGCAGCTTTAGATAGAATAAATAAAGAAAAATTGTTTCCAGTTGTTGAATGGTGGATGACCAGAGATCACTGACTTAAAACGAATGGCTAAAGAATCTTCAAAATGAAATTGGATAAACACTTGAAGGAGAAAAACTTGCAGGGACCTGGGGAAAGATCAAGGCAATTAGAATAGCTGGATTACTCTTTGTAAGACCTGCCACAACACTTGATGGACTGAATGGCCTCCTTCTATGTTTCTATATCTCTAATATTTTCATTGGCTAGATTACAGAAGAGTTAATGGATGTGGGCAATTAAATCCTTGGTGCACTTAAGTCTTCGTGCAATGTTGAGGAGTAGCAAGGAGTCTGGATTTAACATGGCACATGGCTTTGTGCAGAGTCTGGAGCCTATCTTTTCCAGCATTGAGGTGTGGCCAACAGCATTAGCACAACTGTAGACATAACTATAATGCAGTGTCTGATGGAATGATGTCTTAGTTTCCATTGCAGCAGAAGCAGGCACCTTTGAATTTATTGAAATGGAAGTTCAGATGGAAGTCAAGCAAGCTGAACTTACTGGCACACAAGTTCAGACTGCTGCCACCATTGTGGCAAATATTAATCTTCAAGGAGTCTTTCAGGACATCACAGCAATTCAACAGTCTGTTTTTAAACAAGCTTCTTCACAAAGGGAGCTTCAGAATTAACTCTCCATTCTTAGTAGAGAGGGCACAGAGGTGGCAAGCAGAGACAAAATGGCACACATCCTTGCTGACAGAATGCTGCCCTTTTTGTTGAGAGAACACCTTGCATGCACTGCCATTGATTTGAACACATAAGTGCATTGAAATATGGAGGTCCCAGTGCTGAGTTCGGAATATTTGCCTGGATAAATCCTCCAGCAGATTTTTAGAGCCAGGGTTTCATACTAAACTCAGTACCAAATAGAATGTGGACGTTTTACATAGCTTGTTTGTAGCCACAACAGACAGTCATAAATGGTCAGAAAAATAAGAGAAAAAGTCACATTTCTGTCCTGACTGAACTTTTAGCAATAATTGATTGAGTGTAAGTTGTTTGTTACTTATTTATTTAACAGAAGATGCATCGATGATCATGATGGCAGGAAGAGAAATTGTCATTGAAGATGCACAGGGACAAATAGAAGTGGTACTGGTGAATAGGACATGGATCTGGATCATGAAGATGAACCCATGGAGATGGATGCTATGGTTAAATGTATGAAACATGACAGCAAGTTGGAACAGGGAGCAGGGAGGGATACCATCTTGCAGCCATAGTCACAGTGGCTGAGCAGGGTGGAACAGAATAGGAAGTAGATTCGAATAGGTAGTTGTGGGAGAGTTGAACATGAACCTGGAAGCGGCTACACATTTAAAGACTTTAAGGCAAAAAAGGGGGACTTTTCAAAAAGCACAGAAGTTTCCTTGTACTAGAGGCTGAAAAGAATATGGCTAAACAAAAAAAGAACCAAAAGAACTCTATCCCATCTCAACCCCATTTGTTTTCATTTTATTTAATTTTTAACTGTTGTCTACCTTTTATTTCTTTATTGTCTTTATTTTTCTTCCCCCCATTCTTTCCCCCTTTGCTTTCCTTCTCAATTTTACCTCTCCTCCACTCACCTACTCCTTCCCCCACCATATCTTCATCTGTCACAGCTTAACTTCTGACTTCAGCTTCTCTGCCGTTTGGCCATTCGCATCTTTTATACTCTCTATGGACTGCCATTCCCCTTGTTTTTTGTGGCTGTGACTCATCATTCATTCTCTCACCCTACAATATAAATATCTCCCACTTACTACGCCTTTTAGCTTTGACAAAGGGTCATCTAGACTCAAAACGTCAGCTCTTTTCTCTCCTTACAGATGCTGCCAGACCTGCTGAGATCTTCCAGCATTTTCTTTTTTGGTTTCAGATTCCAGCATCAACAGTAATTTGCTTCAATCTTCCGGTTAACCTAAAATGTGAGGTCCCAGTGCAAACTTCACACTCCTGTCATAAAGATCTCAGCAAGAAGTGGAGTAGAGAAGAGTTCAAGAATGTTTGAGGAAGGAGAGCAATGGTAGTTTTAAAAGGAACTCTGTGACCAACAGAAGGTGGTTGAGTGGTTATCATTTGGATGAAGAAGGGCTCAATGAAGTAGAACTCATGGGAGCAATGAGGTTATGGAGAAGCTTAAGATTTAACACATTGCTAAGATCAAATAAAATGGACAAGGTCAAATTAAACTAATTTTCCAATGGTTGGCAAAAGAACTGTGCATTGTGCAGAACTAAGATTTCTAGAAGCTGAAAATGTTTTTTTTTGGTTGATCACTGCTTTCGTTCCTCCTCACGAAAGGGTTCCATGAATGTAGGTCACTTTCTTTGTTCATTTTGTCATTAGCCATATTTGAGCATTTCCAATGATTGTAATTGGCCGCCGGCGATTACAACCAATTCTGTCCCCATCTAACATCCAATCATGTTTCCAGTGGATGTCAGGGGCTGGAACATTGGCCAATTTTCCTTTCACTGGTACAGCAGCACTCAAGCCAATTATAGCTCCATTGCTGAGGGCAGCTAATCCATCTCAGATTAAGGATTGAACCTGGAACTCAGATTCAGATCAGATCCTCGCAGGGCAAGATCACTGTGCTGTCAGAGTGATCTTGTTTTGTGCTTTTAATGATGGGAAAGCTAAAATGCTGTTTAAATAGATTGACTGAAATTCCTACTACAGGGTGCAAGCTCTTTTGCATTTATAAAGATGCAAACTTGATTTTTTTTCCCCCCAATAGAAATCCTGCGGCAGGACAAGAAGAGGGATATTGGATTTTGTAATTATTATTTATGGAATTTACCTCAGGAAAATTCTTATCTTTCAGTTTATTGAGTACAGTATTGCTGAACATGGTTGTTCTTCAAGTGCTTTGTATCTCAAAATATAAAGATTTAAAATGGTTTTACTGAGGCAACATTGATATCTCAATAGGAGTGCTGAATAAGAAAACAAATTATCAGTTATCCTTGCATGAGGTGAGGGTGCTGAATTTGAGTATACTTTCTCCAGGGTTATTTTAAAATAGATGTGTTGCCCATATTATCTTAGGATATTTTCTTATCTTTTCATACCAACCAGTCATGTGTTGCAGAAAAATAAGGAGAAAATTAACATTTTAGTCAGTGGACAGTGTCTAATGTCCACACAGATTATGACTGTGTCCTATTGAGGAAGACTGATAGAAAGAAAATGGCACAGACATGGCTGAAGAGAATTTGTTTAATTTCTGACATGTTGGGTTGGAGTCTCTTCCAGACCTTTACCTGCTATATATTATCAGAGAGTGAAGTCAGAGATTGTGTCTACCTCTAACTGATCCTACTGGCTTGGTTCAACTGGGACTCAGTTTATCTCTGGAAGATAATCAATTGTGATGCACTAATCTCCACCGTTGGGAAGCTTCAGGAAGTAGGATGGGTCCTTCCAGAAATGGGACTTTTCTTTCCAAAAGTCACATCGGTTTTCTTACACTAGATGCTGAAAAGAACATGGTTAAACTAAAATGTGAGGTCACAGTGCACTTTTCACATCCCTGTCATCACCCCCTACCCTCAATTGCTGACAGCATCAAGTTCTCCTTTCAATGAAAAATCAGAAAATGAACCCAAGTTGAATAAGTATTATTCAAAAAGCTAGCTAAATTGAAATGCTGCATTCAGCAATGGCAGAGCCCAACAGAGGCAGGATAAACCTTCATATTGTCTGACCAGAGAACCAACAAGGAGACATTTTCACGTCTTGCCACATTATGGATGTAATGTTTATGTTCCACTCACCATGAAAAATAAATGGGTGGGGGCAGAACATGCAAAGGTCCATTAACCTCAGGCAGGATCTTCTAGTCTTGGTGAGCGCGACTGGAAAATCCCACTTTATATTATTCTTTAATGATACATACCATAATCAACTAAGGATCTCATAGATTGGAATTATCATACTGATGTCTGATCTCTTACTCAAGGTCAGATTGACTTCCTGAATGCATGGATTGTCAGTCCATGCAATTGATGACCTTTTTCTTGTATTGATAAATGCACTTCTGTTTCTTCTCACTATTCAACTTTCCGTTTGTTATATATTTAAATTGTTGCATGATTGCTTTAAGAGCCAGTCGCATGATTTGATGGCAATGTTAATGGGGTGTTTCTCATGTCCCTGTTTAGTTTCTTTTGCTACACAATACAGGCAACAGCTCCTACAATAAGTCTGTTGTTGGCATTTTGGATCGATGTGTTTAAACCACATTTTTTTCTTTTTGTTTAAAACCCACAACTCCTAACATAATTAGGACATTAAGCAATCTCTTACTCTGTTATTTTCCAGTATTTGGGCTTCTCAATTCTGGTCTTTAATTTGGACAGCGTCACCTGATTGGACTTCCAGTAAATAATGCACTCTTAAGGTTTTACTTGAGGCTTCTGGTCAGTTTGCATGATATACAAGAGTAAGGGAGAAGGAGAATGTGTATCAGTTGTGTTTAGGCATAGCATGAGCATATGTGAAAGAATAGGAAGTTGTGTCCATAGTTTCTTCCTATCAGTAGTTCCAATGAAGCTAACACATTTTAAACTGGCGTGGAACGGTAGCTGAAAAGTGCTAATTTGACATTATCGGTTTTTTTTCAACAAGCATTTCCCATTCTTACTCCTCTCTCAGAACTAGTCATATGGACAAAATCCATCGTGCCCTGTAAATTTCTTGAACCCTTCATTTGCAATCTGTGGGCCAGTGTCTGTAATGACAAGCTCAGGAATGCCATGTGTGGCAAAACGTTTATTTTTGTGAATTAATTACTGTTTCTGAGACTCAATCTGGAAGACATTTAACCTCAACCCATCTGGAGTAATAATCAATAACTATGTGGCGCTCCTCTTGAGATCAAAAAGACTCATTTTGAGACGCTCCCATGGTCTGGTGGGAAATCAGAAGACTATCAGTGGTTCTTTTTCCCCCTAGTAATGAATTGCACAAGTGATGTAACTTAATATCATTTCCTCCAATGATTTTGAGATCCCTGGCTACTAGACTAAGTTTCGAGCACTGGCATGACACTTTCTAATGCTCAGGTATCCCTGGTGTACACTTTGAATGATATTGCGTCTCAGAACTCTTGGCATAACCAAGATCTTATCATAAACTACCAAATCATCCCATGTTACTGAGATGTCTGTGTTGCTCAAGATATTGTTCCATGATGAGATTGTTTGGAATATATTCTGGCAATCCAGTTTTTGCAATGTTTTCTCATTTTAGCACATTCTTCATCTGCTTTTCGTGTTTGTCAGATTTCAATCAACCTCTGTGTTACTGCTGGTAAGAATTTTATATAGTCAATGAGGTATTTACATCTTCAATAAAATTTATCTACTCCTGTTCAGAATTCTGAAGATGAATTTGCGATAATATAACTGCCCCGGTTTGCCTCGGTTATGTTTGCCCTGTTCCTTCAGCTGCTGTCCCAGGGAAATTTGGCTGGTTTGCTCAAGGTCTTCTAATTTATCAACTTTACCAATGAGTTATACACTTGCACACATTTTTCAACTCAACAATGAACATCCTTGATTGTGGATCACATTCAACAGCTCTGTGATTGCTCTTCCTTTGTACCGGACTGTAGCAGTCAACTGTTCCTCGACCTTCAGTTGAGTGCCTCCTAGACTGTGTAATCATGTGGTTGATAGCTGGAGGGAGTCTGGCTTTAACCACTGTTCTGTGCCTGAAAGAAATTAATTTTTGCTTCATTGTCTGACTTGAAATTTGCTTTATGTCCATTGGCTTTAATCCTCAGGACTACAGTATTATGGTGAGACAGCATTCCACTGGAATGATTACAAGAATCAGATTTTAACCTTTGCAACCAGGCAATCTTTAAGAACATAACATGAGATATTGGAAAAAGATTAGAGCATGCTGCCCATCAAGCTTGCTCTGTTATTCAGTACAATCATTCTCTATATTCCTTGATTCCCGTGAGAGTAAAAAACTGTTCATCTTCGCCTCAGATATATTCAATGATTGCACATCCTGAAACTTTGGGGTACAAAAATTCCAAAGATACACAAAACTTTAAGTGAAGAAATTTCTCCTCACCTCAGCCCCAGATGATTCGTCCTTGTTCTAGGTTCTGCAGCTGAGTAAGCTGGAGGAGTAAGTGGAGGTGATAGTGGATGCCTTGGTGATTATTTTCCAAATGTTGCTGGATTCCGGGGAAGTGCCGGAAGATTGGAAAACGGCTAATGTTACGCCGTTGTTTAAGAAGGGTGGCAGGCAAAAGGTGGGGAATTATAGGCCGGTTAGTTTAACGTCTGTTGTAGGAAAAATGTTAGAATCCGTGATCAAGGAAAAAATAGCGAGGCATCTTGAGGAGAATTGTTTGGTAGAGCAGACGCAGCACGGTTTCGTTAAGGGGAAGTCGTGTCTGACAAATTTATTGGAGTTCTATGAGGATGTGTCTAGGGCAGTGGATAGAGGAGAGCCGGTGGATGTGGTCTTTCTTGATTTTCAGAAGGCGTTTGACAAGGTGCCTCACAAGAGGTTATTGCAGAAGGTAAGGGGGCATGGAGTTGGGGGTAGGGTGTTGGCATGGATAGAGGATTGGCTGTCAAATAGGAGGCAGAGTGTGGGGGTCAATGGGTGCTATTCGGATTGGCGGTTGGTGACTAGCGGAGTGCCCCAGGGGTCGGTGCTGGGGCCTCAGCTATTCACCATTTATATAGATGATCTGGAGGAGGGAACCGAGTGTATGGTGTCGAAATTTGCTGATGACACCAAGATTGGTGGAATGGCAAATTGTGCGGAGGGTGTGGAGAGTCTGCAGAAGGATCTAGATAGGCTGGGCGAATGGGCCAGGAACTGGCAAATGGAATTTAATGTCGGCAAATGTGAGGTTGTCCACTTTGGTAGGAATAATGGTAGGAAGGACTATTACTTACGTGGCAAAAAACTGCAGCATGCGACGGTGCAGAGGGACCTCGGGGTCCTTGTGCATGAGTCGCAAAAACCCAGCCTGCAGGTGCAGCACGTGGTCAGGAAGGCAAGTGGGATGCTGGCCTTCATAGCGAGGGGGATTGAATATAAAAGTAGGGAGGTCTTGCTGCAGCTGTATAGGGCATTGGTGAGGCCGCAGCTGGAGTACTGTGTGCAGTTTTGGTCGCCGCACTTACGCAAGGATATTTTGGCCTTGGAGGGAGTGCAGAGGTGGTCTACTAGGCTGATTCCGGAGTTGAGCTATGAGGAGAGGCTGAATAAACTAGGCTTGTACTTGTTAGAGTTGAGAAGAATGAGGGGAGATCTCATTGAGATGTACAAGATGTTGAATGGGATGGATAGGATAGAGGTGGAGAGGCTCTTCCCGCTCAGAAAGGACAGTGGGACAAGAGGGCACAGCCGCAGGATAAAGGGGGGGGCGGTTTAGAACGGAGTTGAGGAGGAACTTCTTCACTCAAAGGGTGGTGAACCTCTGGAATTCTCTGCCTGTTGAAGTGGTGGAGGCTGCCTCGCTAAATATTTTTAAGACGCGGGTTGATCGGTTTTTGATAGGCGAGGGGATTAAGGGTTATGGGGAGATGGCGGGAATGTGGAACTGAGACACGACAGATCAGCCATGATCTTATTGAATGGCGGGGTAAGCTCGAGGGGCTAGATGGCCTACTCCTGCTCCTATTTCTTACGTTCTTATGTAAGATAGAGGGCTGGATTCTCTAACCTCGCCCATCGCTGGGATTCTCCCATCCTGCTGTAGTGAACGGAAATCTCTGTTTTCAATGGTAATAGCTTCAGGGCGTGAACAGTTGGAGGATTCTGGCCAACATTTCAGTATCAACATTGCCTTGACCTTTCAGAATCTTGAATGTTTCAATGAGATAACCTCTTAATATGAACCTAATTTACTCAGTCTCTCATCATAAGATAACCTTCTCATCCTAGAAACCAGTGAACCTGTGCTGTACAACCTCTAATGAAGGTTTTTCCTTCTTTAAATATGGAGGCCAAAGTTGTCTACAGTATTCTAGGTGTGATCTCACCAAGGATTTTACAATAGTAGCAATACTTCTTTATTCAAACATCATGCAATATAGGCCAACATGCCATTTGCTTTTCCTCATTGCTTGCTATACCTGCATTTTGTTTTAATGTTCCTTGTACAAGTGCATCTAATGTTCCTGCTACAGTCTCTCTGCATCTTTTAAAATAATTACCTCACGCTTCCCCATATTAGATTCCAGCTCCCACCTTGTTGCCCTTCACTAAACCTGCCTTTATCTCTTTGCGACCACTTTGTGTCTTCCTCATAGCTTAGATTCCAACCTAGCATTCTGTCATCAGCAAAATTACTTACACTTATTTTCTCTCTCCCCATCATCAGTTGTCTGCTCAACTGATGGACTACATCACATTTCAACCATCATCTGAGACAATTGTTATCTTCAGAAATCTCTATAGCAAGTTGGCTGTTGCTGAGGGTATACTCAGGCACCATCATAAGTATAAGTTCTTTTATGCTTTGCCATCATCAATTAATTTGCAATGTCAAACATATAAGCCTGGTAAGACAGCAATCTCTGACAGCATTGGTTCATCAATGAAGAATGAGGGGCTGAAACCAAGGTGAAGGAGGATTAGTGAAAAAGCTAGCTATAGTAAAATGCTGCATCAAGTTGCAATAGTGGCAGAATAAACCTCTAATATGGCTGACTGGAAATGCAGCCAGGGGCATTTTTTCTTCTCTCTTCATTATATTTTCCTTTAATGACGCATATCATGATCAACTGGGGACCTAAGCCTCTAGATTAGAGCTGTCCTTTTGCTGCTCGATGTGGAAATTCCTTGTAGTCCAGGTCATTTGTTATAATGTGTTATTTTCTTCTCTTGTTTATATTTTTCATAACAATAGAAATTAAGATGTATTGGGAAAACAAGATCGATGATGGCTAATTCCTCACACCAGCTGTAACCGGTATTCCATCCACAATATGTTGCTTTTAAAGATCTCTGTGACATGCTGCACAGAGAGGGAGTTATATATTCTGACACTGCTGAATGCTAAGAGCTCCATCATGATGCAATGGAAACATTACCCAGCTTTAACCTGCCCATCAACTCTCACTAGGGAATGTAAAGTGAGATTGAATCTTTATTCATTGCCTTTGTTATCCATTTTCATATCACCCTGAAGCATTTTATTATCCAAACCATTAATTCATCATGGTCTTCCAGATATCCTCTCTGTGAATACAAAATCTTATTTTTCACTTGCAACTTGTTCAGCTGCACATTCATCATTAACAAAAGGAAAATCAAAGGAAATGGAAGTTTTTATAACAAATTGTAACTATATCAAAGTCATTCGCATTAAATATGATTGCTGCTTCAAAAAGGTTTACATCTCACTGGTCTTCATTTTACCAAGTGCACACTCAAGTACAATTGCAATCGACTTTCATCGTGCTCTTGTGTATATAAGTCAGAGTCCCTGGAAGGAAAGCTATGCACAAATCGTGCACTGCTATGGCCATGTGTAATGGTCATAAGACAATTTTCTTTGTGAATCTTAGAACTTATTTTAAAAACAGGCATCGATGGTGTCTTCATTTGCTGTTTGTGTTACAAGTGAAGTAGCAAAGATTCAGTCAATAAAACTGGTACAGCCACCCTCCCCCCACCGCATCACATCCCCACCCTGGAGTTTAAAGGGTGCAACTACACTTGACAGAACCAATTTTCCATGTGTTGCGAAGTTGGTGTTTGTAAAATTATTTTAAAAATTGTAACATGCTAAGAGGTTAAAGTATTGCATGATCCCTTTTAAAAGGTAGTGTATTTTTCTGTGCTTAGGAAGTTAAAAAAAATGCAGGTGCACGTAGTGCCTATACACAGACTGGAACATTATATCAAAGGCCAAACAGTAGTGTTGTCAAGACAACAGGCTGTTTTTTTTTTATTTTAGCCAATCAGTTTAAAATAGGCATTTAGCTACCAGCTAATTTTAAGTTGACGTTTTGGTGACATGAGAACCAATCATATTGTGGGAAATATTGATATGTCATCAAATTGGGAGAGCCCTAACCTGTCACTGCTCTAGAGACACTTGCTGGCTTTCCTAGCTTCATTTATGACTTAAAAGAAAGCATCATTTCGATAGAGAAGGTAACAAAGCAGAACAGCGAAGACCAAAAGGTTCCAGAAGACACCAAACCTGGTTGTAATTTAGAGACAAGACTTCAATTTTGACTAAAATGTCTTTTTTTTTTTGCCAATAATTGGGAATTGGATTTATCTAAACAGCATTTCCTTAGAATAGTGTTTTATTTGGTTTGTTAATAATTAAGTTAACCTGTTCACTATTAGTTAGATAAAGAAAGTGTTATTTGTTGATTTTAAAGAGAGAGTCGCAGATAGTTATTTTTGATTTAACTATAAAAAGTTACTGAAGAGCAGATCCTACTACTTTTCACACAGAGACTTTTAACAGATTATGAGATACTCCTCTTTGAGTGGTTAAGTGTTAGTTCTCAAAGAGGGGATCAACGTCCACTTCATAATGCTTGGTGTAGCTGTAAAATGATTTTACTCACAAATTTGTAGATATCGAACTGTTTCAACTACATCAAATTCACAGCCAGAATAAAACCTTGACATTCTCCTTTCTGTAGGCAAACTTGAATGAGCTGTAGTCCTTAGCAAAGATAATGGACAATCTATGTGATTCCCTGGTTACAGAGTATTCTCCTAACTAGTGAGCTTTGTAGATATAGCCTTTGCACTGATGTTTTATAAATCATTTCTCCTGCCTAAGTTCAAGCAATCATGCACTGATACATGTCACATATACTTTCACATTCAATGCTTTCGTAACTACTAAAGACATTAGTCCACAATGTAACATGAACGAAAGTTACAAATGTAGGGAAATATAAGGAAATCAATGGACAAGTGCTGTGACTAAAGCAAAAGTAGTAAACTAGAACAGGAAGTAATGTGGACTGTCACCACTTTGAGTTCTACACACTGTGATTAGGGTGATGATTATCAACACTTCTACTTGGAATGTGACTTGTGTCGTTGGCTCCCCATAGTGTTGCAAAAATGTCAAATTCATGATGCATATGTTTTTAGGAGTATAACTTTTAATTTGGGGATTAGACTTTTAAAATGTGGTAGGAAGTGCCTAATTTGGCAGACCAGTAAACAGGCCTAAAGTAGTTGTAGTTAAAAGGTTGGGTTGTGCTTATTTACTCAAATCACAGTTATAGTTATTTACTAAGGTCAGAAGTATGAAGACATACAATGCATAGTACCTTTCTGAGTTTATTGGTGAACATGAATTCAAAGAAACTCTACAGTGCAGAAGGAGGCCGTTCAGTCCAGCAAGTCTGCATTGAAAACTATCCCCATAATCCCAAATATTTATCCAGCTAATCCCTCTAACCTACACATCCCAGGACACTAAGGGGCAATTTAGCATGGCCAATCTACCTAATCCACACATCTTTGGACCATGGGAGGAAACCAGAGCATCCAGAGGAAACCAATGCAGACACAGGGAGGACGTGCAAACTCCACACACACAATGACCCAAACTAGGAATCGAACTAAGGTCCCTGGAGCTGTGAGGCAGCAGTGCTAACCACTCTGCCACTGTGCTGCCTATTGTCTGCATTTACCTTCATAAGGGGTTTAAATGATTCATGTGGTTTCCCAGAGTAAAGGGAAGATTTGGTAGTGGGAGATAATGAATTTGATTCTCTTTCTCGGACATCCTAATTATGCCACATTGTCATGGGGATACATTGTACAGACATATATTTTCGGTTGATGTTTATCTATATATTTTCTCACAGGTGTGACAGGTACAACCGAGAAGCAACTTTGGAACAAGCAGAATTTCTCCATTCTTAAAATTACAATGCCAATGCTCAAAGTGGACCAGCAAACCAAAATCCATTCCTTGCTTGCCCCAAAAACTAAATTTAAATTCCAATTGAATCCAATTCATGGTACCCACTACAGAGACAAACAAGATCCAAGTGAACAAGATAAGGCATTGCATCCCAAGGCATTGATCTTAGCCAAGAATTGTAGAGTGTTTTGTTTCTATGTTTACTTTAATCAAACTCACCAAGCTCTCACACAGGATTGGTAAATTATGTTTAGGTTCAGTCTATTTGAAGATACATAGTTCAACAGACACATTTACCTTATGTATTCATTGGAATCCCATCACATCCTGCCAGCTGCTTGTCACATGCTGCTTTACATCCTGGCTACTTGCTCATTTACATATTCCCTTAAAGGACTATCACAAAGTCCCCCTTTTTCCCAAGATAACATTAGAAACATTGGGAGCAATTCTCTCAAAAGTGCTGTTCTAAATCCTGACTGTTCAATCAGTTCAGCTTCTCACCTGAATCTCCGCACTCCGTGCACTGCAGAGGTCCCAGTCATGAATCTCATTAAAAACCCAGGGGAGTGGGGCCTATTCACGCTAGAGTTTGACAGTTCTGGAAACTCTGTGCATGTGCAGAGGTCCTGATCTGTCAGAACCCCCATTTGCTGGCCTGCCCGATCACTGGCCAGCTTGGGACAACCACAGTGCTGTCGCTATAGCCTCCCCCAAGGCCCGATCGCGGCCCCCACAACAATTCCTCACCACCCTCACCCCAGTCCTGGAGCATCCCCGCTGCACAGCCCACCTGCCCAGCAATGGCGATTCTCCCCACCCTCCTTACCCCGGCAGAATCCCCTCTTGCTGGCAGGTCGGATCCCCCCCGCTAGAGGCAGGCACCCCCCCGGCACACCCCAATTGGTGCCCTCCCTCCATCCCAGACCGATCCTGTCTGCAGAGTGGCAGCGGGACCCCCTACCCCCACTGATTGTTCCTGCGCCCCACCCACAATAGGCCCTGTCCCTTGGCCAATGGGCAGTGCCAAGGTGCCTCCTGGGCATGGTCACTTTGCCCCTTGGGCAGTGTCAGGGGCACAGACTGGCACTGCCAGGGTGCCCATGCCCAAGGGGCACCCCCTTCCACCACCCAAACCCCTGAAGGGCCCTGATTGCCCTCCCCACTACATTCCAGCAGGGTCTCCCAGTAGTTTCCCAAATGTGGGGAGCTTGTCTGAACCCCCCAGAATGAAGTATTCCTGGTGGGGTGGGAGATTCAATTGGGACCTGAAAGTTCCCGATAGTGAACTGATAAACATATTTAAGATACATTTAAAACAGTTTTAAATTACTTACCTGCCTTCCTGCCAGTTTCCAGCGAGCTCTGACCGGCGACTGTTCACTGGCTCTGGGAGATGCATGTGCATTCTCAACACATGCGCAAACTGGTTCAAGGCCGGCGACGCTCATCTCCCACCTCAACCAACCAGAAAAATTGTGGGTCGCAATGGGAGAACCGCAGCCACAAAGAGTAAAAATACATGCATAGTAGGGTGGTTGCAAACAAATGTGCACATATGCTGACGCTCTGTTCATGAGTCTATATAATGTGTAGATGGCTTACTAATCCTCCCAGATCTCATGATGATATGAATTTTCTGAGATCTAGACTTTTCACTTCGGTGTTTTTAACTTGTAGGTACATTGACATCTGAAAATGATCACCATGTTAATTTTCATGATAGTCTTCCATAATTTCACTTCTTGAGTTCACCTTTGGATATATTTTAGATGCAATTAGACTGCTGGTTATTGTATTTGTACAATTTATTATGCTGGCTTCTGTTTCTCTTTAGCATTGCTACATTTGGTATTGTGACCCCACTGGATCCAGTCTCACTGCACACTTGGATATTTTAAGTGGGTGACCAAGTTCTCTGAGTAGGATGTATGATGCAAACCATTTGTCTTAAATGCAGACTGGACAGATCTGCACCTGCATGTTGTCATATGCTGTCATTACTTTCCCTCATTTTTCAACAAAATTCTGTATTTCTGAGAACTGGGAGGGGAAATGGCTTGATAAAGTTTGTTCCAACCTACCTCACGAACACTACTTCCACTGGTGATACTAAGCCTATATCTCAAGTTATTGCTTTCAAGTGCAACAGAGCAATACAAATATTTTGTTTGCTTTTCATATACTTCTTAATAAATGTCTTAATAGTGTAAACTATTTGTTCTGCAAGACTATTGGATCTGGGATAATGTGGTGAGCCTGTCACATGATTTATTCCCTATTTACCACACATATAGTTAAAAGGGCTGCTAGTATTTTGTGGCTTGTTTTCTGATATGATCTTTCAGGCAGCTCCAATGAACTGAATATTCCATTCATTGTGTCTGCCATGGACACGCTTACAATTGTCTGATGATTGGAAACTTGGAAAAATAGCCAAAAGCTAAGGGAAACATTTCACCATAGATAGTGAATAAATCTTTTGCTATTTTAGGCCAAGAGTATGATGTTCTTTGATTTGACTTGATTTATTATTGTCACATGTTTTAATATACAGTGAAAAGTGTTGTTTCTTTTGTGCTATACAAACAAAATGTACCGTACATAGAGAAGGAAAGGAGAGAGTGCAGAATGTCATAGCTAGGTTGCAGAGAAAGATCAACTTAATACCGTTCAAAAATCTGATGGCTGTAGGGAAGAAGCTGTTTTGGGGTCAGTTGGTACATGATCTATTAGATCTCATATCTTTTGAAGAGGTAGAAGATGCTGGTTATGCTGGCTGCTTTTCTGAGGCAACAGGAAATGTAGATAGTCTCAATGAATGGGAGGCTAATTTGAGTGATGGACTGAGGGCTTCGTTCATGACCCTTTGTAGTTTCTTGTACTGAGGGTGACTCTGGCATGTTTTGCACATCCTCCATTACCTTCTTGATATGATTGTTGAATTCTAGCCAATGCACAGGTTCATGTGACAGGCACCTTGTTTGCTCTATGCTAATATGTCCTTGGTATAACTGTGACAAGTATGTCCCAGTAGTGAGCTTCAATTACAGGCATCAGTTTTTCTTTGAAAATCACATCCTGAAAGATCCAATTCATCTCTGTACGGCCAGGAACATCAGAGGGTGCCTGGTACCTCCTGTATTATATTAATCAAACCTTCTACAATGAATCTCCATAATGCCTTCGGTCACGGATCATTCGCTGTTTCTACCTGAAGCTGGTTGCAGTTGTGTTGACTAAATCTCATCAGATAAACACTGAGTACATCGTGCACTTCAATGCCTACATCATCCACTTGTAACATTCATATTCGTTTCCGGATTTAGTAATCTGCTCCGTGTGTCTGAAGTAACCAGTTTACTACCCAGTTTGTAACACATATTAAAGTCGCAGCCCAATTTTTTTCATCAGAAGTCGTTGTAGTCTGAGTGGTGCATTTATCAGTGGTTTGTGTTAACTCACTTCCAATTGTTTGTTGTCAGTTCCAACAATGAATCATTTACAAAATAGGTACATGTGGAACCTTGTGGTACTGAATACCTAAGTAAGTGTCTTACGTGCTGTGTTCAGATAATTGGATTGTGCTTGTGATAGACTGTGGGAGCAAAATGCAATAAGTTTGCCTTCCTGCATGATGCATGTTCCTGGTCCTTTTGGTGATGTATCAATCTTTAAGACCATCTCTTTCTTACATCGGAGTATTTGGAACACATGTCTCTCCTGACAAGTGACTCAAAGTTGTATTGATAGTCTTCCTACTATTTATGAAACATCCTTCCTTACGAGCACTCTTAGTGATGATGCTTAATCAGCAAATCTGAGTATGTGTGTGGTTGCCCAGAAGTTGAAAATTCTGAGGCATCTCTGTAAGTCTTCTTTGTGATGGGGAATAGGCAGGCGCCTTGCATCTTTGAGTTTGCCTGCGTCAAGAGGGATCACGAAATTTGAATAGATAGAACCGATAAAGAAAATCTGATCCACATTCACCTGGCATTTCTTGCTGTTGAAGTTGACTCCTTCAACATGGAGGTGCTGCTGTCAGCATGTGTGGATTTCAGTCATGCTGTTCTTTGGTTTAATCCATCATTACAACATCAATATATATGCATCCAAGGATTTTTTTTCTGTAATCTTGTTCACTTGTTGCTGCAACAGATTCTGGCTGATGGATAAACCAAAAGGGCAGTCTCTGGAAGGAATATATTCTGCACAATCTCCTAAGTGTAGTGATTCTTTGAACAGATGAATATCTGTATTTTGTACCTAACTTGGAGAAAAACCTTGCTCCTGTGAAATTGGGATTCAACTCCTCTAATGTTGGAACCTTGCATGAGCACCTCTTCAGGGCAGGATTTAGCAGTCTTGCATTCAGGCATATCCGTATTGTGCCATCTTTTGTCCCTAAACATGTTAAGGAACTGCATTTTTCTCCATGTCATCCAACTCACTGTTTAGTTTATGCTGTGTGTGCACACTGCTCTTTCTAGGCAGGTCAATCAATGGAATTGCATCTTTTCTGAGGAATAATACAGAATTACCCCTGAAATTTCCTGTGGCATTGAATCTGTCTGGTGCTCGCTGGGTGGCATGGTAGCACAGTGGTAAGCACTGCTGCCTCACAGCATCAGGGACCCGGATTTGATTCCTAATTTGGGTCACTGTCTGTGTGGAGTTTGCATGTTCTTCCCATGGGGTTCCTCCGGTGCCCTGGTTTCCTTTCACATTCTGAAAGACATGCTTGTTAGGTGCACTGACCTGAACAAGACTGTGGCAACTCGGGGAATTTCACAACAACTTCATTGCAGTGTTAATGTAAGTCTTACTTGTGGCTAATAAAGACACTTTACATCGGTATATACGTCATGGTCCGGCTGAGTGTGATTATTCTTGGCCTCTTCTGCCACAGCTGATATATTGGTAATATTGTGTATGGCCACAATATAGACTTCAGTAATTGCCACTAATGCTGCTACTAGGTAAAATATTTGTGGTTTCCATGGAGACTTGCAGTAGCCGCATTTCAATGTCAATGTACCCATGCAATGAATGGGTAACCATTTGTACACAGTTAGTTTGGCTGTTGTAGGTTGTATCATTAGCATCCAATTATCAAGATACATATGCTTCAGGATTCTGACTAGTAAGATGTTTGTATTGATTTTGGCTGATAAGGCAAAGGAGAATCCAAAGAACTTCTACAAATACGTAAAGGACAAAAAAGTAACAAGGGAGAGAGTAGGGCCTCTTAAGGATCAAAAAGATCATCTATGTGTGGATCCACAAGAGATCCTAAATGAATATTTCTCATCAGTATTTACTGTTGAGAAAAGCATGGATGTTAGAGAACTTGGGGGGAATAAATAATGTTTTGAGGAGTGTACATATTACAGAGTAGAAGGTGCTGGAAGCCTTAAAGCGCATCAAGGTGGATAAATCTACCTTGTATTGACTTTGGCTGTGAGGATGTGTTTGCTGCTTTACTTTGACCATCTGATACCAATAATAACAAAAGTCTCTAACTGTTTAACTTTAATCCATACATTGGGCGAGATTTTCCACCATGCTTGCCCCAAGACCGGAAAATCCCACCCAAGGCCAATGGAACTTTGCATGATCCATTCCCCCACCCGCTACAATTCCCATGGTGGGTGGGATGGTAAGATTCCCCCTCATTGTACCACATTCACAACTGAAGAGTTTTCTGTTTAAAAAAAAAATTACCCTCATCTGCCTGGCTGCAAACTTAATATATGTACTCACGTGTTTGCTATTGTCTGTGCATTCCCTGTTGTTGCTGCCAATATGCTATGCATGCTTTTTGTTTGGTTGTACTTCAAGAACCAGATTTTCTATCTGGGCGAGTCTTTTCCACTGCATGCTTTGCAAAGATCCTGGAAATTGGGACAACTTCATGGTGGGTACAGGAGACCACAATTGCCTCACAGCTTGCTTGTGCATTGCATCCTGGCTACCATACCAAAACTGGTGGTTGTACCTCATGCTATCAGGTGTTGTGCAGCTAGAATGACTTCATATTTTCTGCCATGTATGAGTTGTGCGCCAATATTGTGACCTCTCTTTTTTTTTCCAAAGTTCCTTTTGGGAGCATTAAAGCTTTAACCAGCTCTATTCTCCATTCAGACATCTCTGCTTCTGAAGAATCACAGTTTTTACCCTTATCACGGCACATTGATTAATTGATTCTTGTGGCTGCTGTCTGTGGGACATCAGCTCCAAACATTGAATCCTGGAATTCACTTTTACACAAAAGCTGAAACTTCAACATGTTCCATAGCTTAACAGGGTCCTTCTGGTCCTGCTTAGACAGGCCCATAGTGTTGACTCTGTGCAACCCATCATTTCCAAGGCCTAACTTATTTTCATTGGTCGTTTGCCCATTTCTCTGATGGATAAATGCAAAAAGCATAATTCCATCTTTTCCCTAAAAACACTAAATCTAGATAGAATATCTGTGGCCTTCAAATTTTACTGGGGACTTAGTTGCCATTTTCAGTTTTTTTTAAATGAAAACTCCCGATATGCAAGGGATATACAACCTCTCTACTCAGTGGAGAGATTGATCAATACACATGAGAGAGTCATAGAGGTTTACAACGTGGAAACAGGCCTTTTGGTCCAACTTGTCCATGTCACCTTTTTCTTTTGAAACCCCCTAAGCTGGCCCCAGTTGCCCACATTTGCCCATATCCCTCTATACCCATCATGGCACACCTTGATTTAGCTCCAAGGAAAGTCCTGGAACCCTCAAGATCCTGTAAAGCATAGAGGAATTCTTGCATGGACATATAAGTACGATGAGGACATGATCTGTTGAGTTCTTTCAGATTTCATTTGCAGGTTTTATAAATTCATTTTTTGAGATGTGAGCATTACTGGCATCATTTATTGCCCATCCCTAAATCCCCCTTTGAATGTGGCGGTTTGCTGCTTTCTTGAACCGCTCCAGTCCCTATAGTTGTAGGTACATTGACAGAGCTCTTAGGAAGGGAATTCCAGGATCTTGAAAGCAAAGAAACAGGGATCTATTTCCAAGTCAGAATGGTGTGCTGTTTGGAGAGGAATTTCCAGGTGACGTTATTCCCATGTGTCTGCTGCCTTTGTCCTTCTAGATGGTAGCAGTCATGAGTTTGGAAGGTTCTGCCCAGCCTACCTTTGAGTTCCTACAATGCATCTTATAGATGGTGCACACTGCTGTGTCAGTGGTGCAATGAGTGATTGTTTGTGGGTGGACTGCGAATCAAGTAAACTGCTGTGTCTTGAATGATGTCAAGCTTCTTGAGTGTTAGTGGAGCTGCAGTCATCAAGGCAAGTGGTGCATATTCCATTATACTCATGATTTGCACATAAAAATTGTGGACAGTATTTGGGGAGTCAGCAGGTGAGATATTCACTGTAGGATTCCCAGCTTCTGACCTGCTTTTGTAGCCACAATACTATATGGCTAGTCCAGTTCAGTTTCTGGTCAATGGTAACATCCAAGATGTTGTTAATGGGGATTCAATGATGGCAATGTCAAATGGTCATGGTCTGATTGTTTTTTGTTGGAGATTGTCATTGCCTGGCATTTGTGTGGCATAAATGTTACTTGCCACTTGTCAACCCAAGCCTGAGTGTTAGCTGTGTTTGGTTGCATTTGCAAAATGTATTCATTTTGTATTCAGAATCTGTGAAGTCACAAATGCTGATGAACATTGTGCAATCATTAGGCAACATCCTCACTTCAGAACTTATGATAGAAGGATAGTCATTGATGAAGCAACTGAAGATGATAGACGCTTGGATACTGCCCTGAGGAATTCCTGCAATGATGTCTTGGAACTGAGGTAACTGTAGCGGTATGGTGGCACAATGGTTAACACTGCTGTCTCACAGCACCAGCAACCCGGGTTCGATTCTCGGCTTGGGTCACAGTCTGTATGGAGTTTGCATATTCTCCCCATGTCTGTGTGGGTTTTCTCCAGGTGCTCCAGTTTCCTTCCACAGCCAAAGATGTGCAGGTTAGGTGGATTAGCCATGCCAAATTGCCCTTTCGTGTCAGGGGGCCTAGCTAACGTAAATGCACTGGGGATAGGGCCTGAATGGGATAATGGTTGGCAGAGATTCGATGGGCCGAATGGCCTCCTTCCACATTCTATGATTCATAATTGACCTTCAGTTACCACAACCATCTTCCTTTGTGCAAAGTATGACTCCAACCAGCAGAAGGTTTTCCCCCTGGTTCCCATTAACTCCAGTTTTGCTAGTGGTATCACACTCAGTCAAATGCTGTCTGTGTGTCAAGGGCAGTCACTCTCACCTCACCTTGAGAGTTCAGCTCTTTTGTCATGTTTCAACTAAGGCTGTAATGAGGTCAGGAGCTGAGTAGTCCTGATGGAAGCTATGCTGAGCATTAGTGATCAGGTTATTGCCAAGCAAGTGCTACTTAATAGCATTGTTGTTGACCCGTTCCATCACTTTAGTAATGATTGAGAGTATATTACTGAGGTGATAATTAGCCTGGTTGAATTTGACTCTTGTTTGTGTACAACACGTACCTGTGCAATTTTCCACATTGCTGGGTAGAATCAGTATTGTACCTCTACTGCAACAGCTTGGTTTGGGGAATGGCAACTTTTGGAGCACAAGTTTTCAATACTATTGCTGAAATATTGTCAGGCTCCAGAGTCTTTCCAGTGTCTAGTGCCTTCTGCCATTTTTCGATATTGCATGGAGTGAATCAAATTTGCTGAAATTCGAAATTTGCGTCTTTGATGCTGGGGAAATCTGGAAGAGGCCAGGATAGATCATCCACTCAGCACTTCTGTCTGAAGGTTGTTGCACATGTTTCAATCTTATCTTTTGCACCAAAGTGCTGAGCCCCTCTATCATTGAGGATGGGGATATTTACTGGGACTACTCTGGTAATGAGTTGTTTAATTGTCCACCATCATTCATGACTGAATGTGGCAGGACTGCAGAACTTAGATCTAATCCGTCGGTTATTGAATTGCTTATCTCTGTCTACCACTTCCTGATTATGTGTTTGGCATGTAAATAGTCCTGTGTTGTAGCTTCACCAGGTTGACACCTCCTTTTTAGGTATGCCTGGTGCTGCTCCTGGCACACCCTGCTGCACTCCACATTGAACCAGGGTTGATCCCTGACTTGTTGATGATAATAGAGCAGACGATATGCTGGACCATGAGTTTACAGATAGTGGATGAGCACAATTCTGCTGTTGTTAATGGCCCACAGCACCTCATGGATACCCAGTCTTGAGTTGCTAGATCTGTTCAAAATCTATCCTATTTAGCATGGTGGTAATATCACATAACACGATGGAAAGTATTCTTAATGTGAAGGTGGGACTTCTCCACGAGGACTGTGCAGTGGCCAGTCCTACTGATACTGTCGTGGACAGATACATCTGCAACCAGCAAGTTATTGAGGGTGAGGTCAATTATGATTTTCCCTCTTGTTGGTTCTTTCACTATCACTCACTGAAGGATCCAATCTAGCATGGACTCAGTCAGTTCAGTCTTCGGTGGTGCTGCCCAGCCCCACTTGGTGATAAACATTGAAGTCCTCACTTGCCACCCTCAGTGCTTCCTCCAAGTGGTGTTCAACATGGAGGAGTACTGATTGATCAGCTAATGCAGTGGAGAGATGTATACCAAAAGAACAAAGAACAGTACAGTACAGGATCAGGCCCTTCAGACTCCAAGCCTGCGCCAATCACATTGTCCTTATCTAAACCAACCACCAATATCCCTCTATTCCCCATCTGTTCACGTGTCTATCCAGATAGGTCTTAAATGTCACTAATCTATCTACCTCAATGACCCCACTTGGCAGTGCATTCCAGGTCATCACCACCCTCTGTGTAAAGAGGTTCCCCTGCACATCTCAATGGAACCTCCCCCCTTATCTTTGAACTTGTGCCCTGTTGTAATTGTCATTTCTACCCTGGGGAAAATCTTTCAGCTGTTCACCCTATCTATATCCCTCATAATTTTATAAACTTCTATTAGATCACCCCTCAGCCTCTGTCTTCCCAGGGAGAACATTCAATCTCTCCTCATAGCTAAAACCCTCTGTACAGAAACCTTTTCTGTACTCTCTCCAAAGCCTCCATGTCTTTCTGGTAGTGTGGTGACCAGAACTGGACACAACATTCCAAATGTGGCCTAACCAACATTTTATATACTGTAACACAATTTGTGAATTTTTGTATCTGATGCCCTGTGCAATGAAGACAAGCATAGCATATCTTTTCTTCACCACCTTTCCCACCTGTGCTGCCATCACTTTTAACAACCTGTGGACCTGCACCCCCAGACCTCTCTGTATGTCTATGTTCCTGATTGATGGTTCTGCCATTTATGTTATAGCTCCCACCTGACTGAATCTACCAAAATGCATCACCTCGCATTTGTCCAGATTAAATTCCATCTGCCCTTTCTTCACAAACAAGAGGACAAATCCAATTTTCCAGTCTATCTATATTCTGCTGTATTTGCTGACAATCTTCAGCACTATCCACAACTCCAGCAATCTTAATATCATCTGCAAACTTGCTGATCAGACCAGCTATGTTTTCCTCCAAATAATCTATATATATAAATGCTTCCATTTATATATATTGCAAACAACAGAGGACCCAGCACTGATCCCTACAGAGTTCCATTTAAAGAAACACCATTCCACCGCTACCCTCTGTCTTCAATGGCCAAACCAGTTCTGAATCCATCTAGCTAGTTCACCCCGATCCCATGTGATTTAATCTTTTGCACCATCCTGCCATGCAGGACCTTGTGAAATGCTTTACTAAAGTCCATGTCAACCACATCCACAGCCCTTCCCCTGTCAATCATTTTTGTCACCTCCTCAATAAACTCAATCAAATTAGTGAGATATGACCTTCTTCGTACTACAAAACCATGCTGTCTCTCACTAATAAGACCATTCAGTTCCAAATATGTATAGATCCTATCTCTAAGAATCTTCCCCAACAATTTCATTATCACTGATGTCAAGCTCACTGGCCTATAATTACCCAGGTTATCCTTGCAACCCTTCTTAAATTATGGGAAACATTGGTGAGCTTCCATTTCTCTGGGACCGCACCTGTGGCCAACAAGGAAAAAAGATTTGTTTGAGGCCCAGCAATTTCATCTTATCTCCCTCTGTAATCTGGGATAGATGCCATCTGGCCCTGGGGATCTGTTTACTTTAATGCTTTTTAATACACCTAACACTTCCTCCTTCATAATGATGACTTGTTCCAAAGTGTTTATATATCCCTCTGAGACATTACCGATGCAAAGTACTCATTAAGGATCTCACCCACTTCCATTGGTTCTATGCATAATTTACCTCCTTTGTCCTTGAGTGGACCAACTCTTTCTGTAGCTACCCTCTTGTTCCTAATATATGTATAAAATGCCTTGGGATTCTCCTTAATCCTATTGGCCAAGGACATCTTGTGATCCTTTTTTGCCCTCCCTAACTCTCTGTTTACTTTCCCTATATTCTTCAAGTGCTTCATCTGTTTTTAGTTGCCTAGACCTCATGTATGCTTCCTTTTTCTTTTTGACTAGAGTCATAATTTCCCTGTTCATCCATAGTTCCTGAATCCTTCCGTTCCTGTCCTTCCTTTCCACAGGCACACACATTCCTGCACTCCAAAGAACACTCCTTAAAAGACTCCCATATGCCAAATGTGGATATACCCTCAAACAGCCTCTCCCAAACAACAGCCTCCAAATCCTGTCTAACCTGGTTGTAGTTAGCCTTCCCCCAATTTAGCATCTTAACCCTAGGATAACACTCATCCTTTTCCATGAATATCCAAAAGCTAATGGAATTGTGGTCACGCTTCGTCACATCTTTCCCCACTGCAACTTTGATGACCTGGCCAGGCTCACTCCTTGTACTAGGTCCAGTACAGCCCTTCCCTAGTTGGATTATCCACATATAGTTCCAAAAAACCTTCCTGGAAACATTGAACAAATTTCTTACCATCCGGACCCCTAGTCCTAAAGGATTTCCAGTCAGTATGAGGGAAAATTAAAGTCTCCCACTATAACAATCCTATTATTTTGACATCTGTCCAGAATCTGCTTACATATCCGTTCTTCAACTTCTCGTGGGCTGTTTGGAGGCCTGTGGTTCACCCCCATCATAGTGGCTGTCCCATTCCTGTTTCGGAGTTCTACCCACAGTGTCTCATTATGTGAGTCTTCCAATGTGTCTTCCCTCTGTACAGCATTTTACATATAAATGACTTATGTGCTGGTGCAGGCAAACCTAGCAGTTAATCTTTACCAGCTAAACCAGCAGTAAAATAAAAAACCAGTTCAACTACTTTTGGCATTTGCTGAGGGAAAAATGTTGGTCAGGAGAGTAGGAAAACCAACTGTTCTTTTTCAGGTAGTTTCATGTAATCTTCAAACACCTGCCTGAACAAGAACAAGAACCTCATTTAACTTTTCCTCTGAAGGACAATTCCAAAAAGGCATCTCTCCCTTTGTGTTGCACTCCCTTGATGCAGAAGTCTAGCTTTGTTGAGGGGTTCAAGCTCACAATTTTCTCACTGTGGTATTGATTTGAGCCAACGTGACATTGAATCATAGAATCCCTACAGCACAAAGGAGGCCATTCAGCCCATCGAGTCTGTACCGACCACAATCCTACCAGATCCTATTCCCGTAACACATTCACCCTACTAATCTCCGTGACACTAGGGTCAATTTAGCATGGCCAATCAACCTGCACATCTTTCGATATATTAGTTTTGATGAAAGGTCACGGAGCTGAAACATGAGGACATTTTGACCTGAATGAGGACACAGTTCTGGGTATGAATTGGGATTAGAACCAACAAAAATGCTAATGATATGGGAAACAATGTGTAACTTGGCAATTTCTGCGTTTAAACAGTGTGTTAGACTGCTTGTGTTTAATCCCCATAGAAGTGGTGGGTTTCCTATTAGAATATGCTAATTGCTTAGCTGTAGGGATATTACAGCACAGTTCTAAATTTAATGATGCATCCATGGGTTTCTTAAGCTTGCTGAAACTCTTTAGTAAAAGCAAAGCAAGAACATAATGGTAATTGAAGGGGCTGTTTCAAGTGCATGATTAAAAAGCTGCCATAAATACACAGCTCTTGCAACTGCTTTCTTAACTGCCAGTGGGAAAGGGTTTGTTCACAATGATTTTGCTGATGGATTATTTTTACACTTTCCTAAATCACATCAGAACGGGTGGTGATTTGACTTCATTAGATTGGACCTCATATTAAGACCAGAACTTTCAGGCCATTGCTGCCAGCTGGATCTTCTGGTCCCTCCGGCTGCACACCCCTACCGCATGTATCCCGGCAGCGAAGGGTGCATCCAATGGTAAACCCCAATGACAACGGCAGAACCAGAAAATCCCACCACTGGGCCGCTGCCGTGAAACACACAGCTGATTACACAGAATATCTGCCCTAGGATCTTTTCTGTTCCAACTGGAAACATTAACTCTTTCTTTCTCCACAAATGCTGCCTGGTCTGATGAGTATTTCCACCATTTCCTGTCTATATTTCATGTTTTTTGTAGCTGCAATATTTTGCCTTTGTGTTAGTGTTTAGGAGGGCCAAGTTGTCTACCAGGTGCTGGGGGACATATGCAGCCTCCTGCCAAACTATCTGCTGGATCTGAAGCACAGACATTAAAATGGCTTTCAAAATCACTACTGCCCTCAGTTTTCCAGCCAGAGATATATCCAGTCTCCCAAAAGTGTTGCCAACTTTGATTAAATATATTCCTGGAGGTTTCATCGCATGAGTTGGCCCCCATGTTCCAGCCATTTGTTGGCCAATACACCCAACCTTCTGAGTCTCTTTCCTCCTACATTAATTGGAAAGCTAAAAGGTTCATTAGCCAATTTGATTGTACTGGACTGTCAACCAAACAGCCTCCCCCCCATCCCATTTTAAATATTTTTACATCCAGTAAAGATAAATGTTTATAGAAAGTGACAAAAAATATTGTCCCAATGAGTATCGCTAAGGCTGCACACAGCAGAAGCCCGAAGAATGACCATCAGTTCCTGCTGATTCCAGGGCAATCCTGAAGAGTTGGCCACCTGGGCTCCTACAAATGTATAAGACAGATAACTGATGGTTTGTTTACCAGGGTTGGCAGTTATATGGACTGTATCTGTGATGTGGGCCACCAGGTTTGCACCTGTGGATGGCTTCCCAACAATTCTTGCAAACATCCTGTGCACGATTTGTACCCAAAAATAATCAGTTACATTCTGTTTGTGTAATTAATTCTAAAGGAAACAATTGTCCCAGAATGTAATACAATACACAACACTAAACCGAATGAGAAACAGGAACTTCAGGACTGACCTATGTGATTCAAGAATAGAGTTTTTGAAAACCTTTCAAAATTGACAGAAATGGAGAAATTGGGATGGTTTTATGCAGAAAGTTTTATCAGTGGTGAAGTGAGTAGTGGATAACAAAAAAGAGGCCAGCAATGATGAAGGAGGAGCAGAGAATTAAGAGTAAACTTGTGTTAGAAGAGCAGATGGTACATTCAAAGATGTGCAGCTCAAAAAGATTACTGAGGTGGAAAGGGCAGAGTCCATAGGGAGATTTGAACATAAGGATGAGAATTGTAGCCAGTTCACCTAAAGCTCATAGAGCTAGTGGAGCTGCAAGTGTGAAGCGTTTGTGCAAGAGAGGAAGCAAGCAATTGCATTTTAAATCAGGTTGGAATTTGCAGCAGGCGGACAGAAGAAGGCCAGTGAGCAAGCTGCTAAAGAAATTCATCCTTGAGATAATTAAATCAGGGGTTGGAGCTTCAACTGCAAAGTCAAGGAGAGGTGGAGGAGGCTCACGTTTCCAAGGCGGCCTGGTTTGGCCACTGCTCAGACATGGGAAAGAAAGCCGAGCATGGGTTTGAATAAGACACCAATCTTCTTCACCTCAGAATTAAGCCTGAGTAAGTTACCATGGAGCCTGCTGATGCTGACACCAGCATATCAACGTTGAAAGTGCTGGGGGTGGGGAGGGTTATCTTCTGTTCTGCTGATACTGAGGAAGATTTTAACTTATTGTGCTTGGTTTTAACTGGAGGCGGAACATGGGGCTTTAGCATTGCATTGTGGCCTTTTGGTGGCAGCTTAAAAGGGGCTTATAGTTGCCCAAAGCAGACCAGAGACTTTGGAGGTGGGGGGGGTGATTTTACAGTCCCATCACAGCTGAAGTGGGCCTGGAAAATGCAACAAGCCTTTAAAAGATGCATTGACTTCAGCTGGACTGGAAAATTCCACTGAGCCTTCAAATTCCATCCTGTAATTCATTCTTCTGTCTCCATAAATGCTGCCAGACATGCTGAGTATTTTACAAATTTTCTGTTTTTTATTTCAGATTTCCAGCATCAATGACATTTTGCTTTTTATGAAACCAAGGCCCGGATTTTGATTGAATCGGGATGATTCAGGAGCCCTTGAAAAATGGCATGCAAGTTGTGATTCCAGGACTGTCTGATTTTCAGGAGTGTCTTTAAAGAGTGCAGGCTGGTTCCTGTCAAAATCCCACATTAGGCATTCCTGACCTGCCCAGTCCATTGTGGAAATCAGCATCTCCTGCTGGGGTTGGACCATGTTTTTTAAAAATTATGGTTCTCTACCCCTAAAAGGAGTCCTGAACTCTAATCTGCATGAGGGGACCTTTTCAAAGATAAGGACAAAATGTCCACAACATACACCCTATGACAAGCTGTGCCAATCCACCCATTCGCTATGGCCCCTCATGCCTCTGCCATGCCTAGCTATGGGACATCCATGCCACTGTACACTACCTAGAAACAATGAACCCTATATAGTGTGCAGTTGGATCTATAACAAAAAAACTTTTAAAAAATTAATTGATTCATACCTTTCTTCCATGTTGAAAAAAGTATTTTTACTACAGGTTAATAAATGTGTGAATCATTCAGACCTTTTAAAGAATCAATGACAAACCCCAAAAACCTGAAACCACTTAACTTGTGTAAACAAACAATATGAAATTGATTACAGAGATCAGAGAGTCTGAGCTCTCGATCAAGCAATGTTTTCTCTGGGGCATGAGTAGTTTAGTACTATAAAGATTGTCTCATTATGTATAAGCTCTGCACCTGCCCTCCAGCAATGAAGATCTCACCCCTGCTGGCATATTCTTCTGAGGCGGAAACCAAGAATTTTCCCTACTCCCACTAGTCGCCTCAAAAGATGAAAATCCAAGTGTGAGGCTATTTTTCAGCAGCCCCATGGAGCTGGAATCTTCATCTGAGTTACATAGAAATAATCTGGGTTGCAGCTGACCTTCAGTCCTCTTCATGATCGTGAGTCCCCAAATCTTCTCCCCAAACTTAACTTGCATCATAAAGTGAGAGATGTAGAAATACAGAGAGGTTAGTGGTGTAGGTGGAAAGAACATAAGAACATAAGAAATAGGAGCAGGAGTAGGCCATCCAGCCCTTCGAGCCTGCCCTGCCATTCAATAAGATCATGGCTGATCTGTCGCTGCTCAGTTCCACTTTCCCGCCCTCTCCCCATAACCCTTAATCCCCTCTCCTATCAAAAATCCATCAACCCGCGTCTTAAAAATATTTAGCGAGGCAGCCTCCACCACTTCAACGGGCAGAGAATTCCAGAGATTCACCACCCTTTGAGTGAAGAAGTTCCTCCTCAACTCCGTTCTAAACCGCCCCCCCTTTTATCTTGAGGCTGTGCCCCCTAGTCCTATTGTCTTTTTTGAGCGGGAAGATACATTTCCAAGTGATCACGTCAACATTTTTGCAAAGATCATTGACAGGAGCAATCTCGTCCTCAAGTATCAAGAATAGTATGTAGCTTAGACAAGTCAGCATCTGTTGTCACAAGGTGAGCTGGAATAAAATTCATTCAGGCTCATATAAGCTAGGGACTTGGCAGTTAACATCTTTAGTTGTCAATATTGACACAAGCTCACAATACTGGAGCCACAAACTTTGATATATTTAATTAAAGTTCACGCTATATTGATTTAATATCCTTTTCCCTTTGACCAAACAGTATTATGATTTCCTATCTTTTTTTTGCATTGTTAAGCCAATCTTTTTTTATTAAATGCTGACAATCATTTCATTAATTTGTTGACCTTATAAATTGTGTACCAATGTCAGATTTTCTGAGGTACTTTTTTATGGCATGCATTCCTATCAAAATAATCATCACACTGGCAAGGAAACAAATTGTTCAGTGTGTGAGGGCATAGTTGTTCAAAAAGAGCTGGAGTTTTACAAAAAATGTCTCGTAATTTATGGTTCCATTGGATCAGGAAGTACAGAAGCACACCCTCATGAGGTGTCAGGTTGTAGTAACCTTTTTGTATCAACCCATCACCAACTTTGAAAAAGTAACTTCATATCAATTATTTATATCAAGCTTCAATTTTATCTCCAAAATGGGGCGAATACACAAGAGGTAATTTTAATATTTTTCATCTCTGGGAAGTTGAAAGTACATAACAAAAACAACCTACATTTAGGTCTCAGCTGAACCACTAGATGGGGTAGTGATAAAGTGCTCCACCTTAGGGGAGAAACAATAAGGGCTAAAATTAATAGCCCCTTAAATGAACAGGGACTATGATGTATGATTAGCCAACCTATGTTTATTTCAATGCAGGCATGCATGCCAGCTTGGTGTTACTTGCTTATTTCAGCATCCAGCCAGTGCTAATGGCATTGCTGACTGGCTGGACACATAGAATGGAGTCAACAATTATCCAGTACCTGAATGCAGAAACGGAAACTCCAGCTGTTAATATGCAAAGTCAGACTTTGGCCACCACAGCTGTAGCTTGTTATGTTCAGGTGGGGTTCAGTTCTGCAGCTGAACTTGTGGTCATCTCTGTGAGGTTAAGAAAGGATGCATGAGTTCTAAAATGACATCACTGGTGACAAATCAGGGTTACAGATTGATTGACATCATGACCTGCCTACACTGGAGTGTAGCGATCTGCAGACTCAGCGTATTTTAAGCAGTCATTCATTACATAGGTGCTTAATGCCCTAACCACAATGGCATCCAATGAGATTTGTCCACAACTGTGGGTGTATGCCATGGACCACATCATGCAGCTATCAGGGACTTTAATGAAGCCTAAAAAAAATGGACTTTTGACATCCTGGTATCTTACTTGACAAGCCTTACCTTATAAAACCAACTTTTAATCTTGGATTAAATGAATTTTGGATTTTTGAATTGAATTCCTGACCTCTGTAAACTTGAACTCTGTACAATCACACCAGTGCATTCCAATGCCTCCACTGAGATCTGCCTTATGGCTTGATATTAAAGCAATGTTAGTTTTGCTCCATTAAAACAGCTGCAGCTGACACATGCCTTCAAAATATGTATTGAAATTGGACTCGTTCTTACCCAGATTATAAACCCCTTAAGCCTTAGGTTCATGCCAGTGAAATGTAACAATTATAGGCAGTCTGGTAAGCCGAGCAACAAATATGAACCGTCTGGTTTTCTTTGAACGTTGGAGTGCCAATCCACATGTCTGTACGCATGAAGTCTGTCAAAATGACATTCTGAAGGTGAGAGACCCTGAATGCTAAAGCATATGTTCTGTGTTGTTCATTTCACTTTATTTTCTATATATTATCGACTTACTGACACAAACCTTTAAGGGCATTTCATGGAATCATAGAAACCCTACAGTGGAGAAAGAGGCCATTTGGCCCATCAAGTCTACACCGACCACAATCCCACCCAGGCCATACTCCCGTATCCCTACATGTTTTACCCGCTAATCCCTCTTATCTACGCATTTCAGGACACTAAGGGGCAATTTTAGCACGGCCAATCAACCTAACCTGCATATCTTTGGACTATGGAAGGAAACAGGAGCACCCAGAGGAAACCCATGCAGACACGAGGACAATGCACAAACTCCACACAGTGACCTAAGCCAGGAATCGAACCCAGGTTCCTGGAGCTGTGAAGCAGCAGTGCTAACCACTGTACTACGGTGCTGCCCGTTTGTGCTGGTGAGACACCTGTCATTATTCAACCGACATTGTTTCAACTTTGGCTGTAATATGGAGACCAGACTGTAATATTGTTACCAAGTATAATATACTTGATATGATTAGACCATCATATGCAGGAGATAATTTCTAATTTGCAGGTAATACAAAACTTGGAAGTACTGTAGACTGTAAAGAGGACAGTGTAGAACTTCAAAAAGACAGACAAGTTGGTGGAGTGGGCAGATAGGTGGCAGATGAAATTCAACGCAGAGAAGTGTGAGGTGGTGCATTCTGGTAAGAATAACATGGAGAGGCAACACAACATAAGGGATAATTCTTAGCAAGGTGCAGGAGCAGAAGGACCTGGGTGTATAATGTGCACTTAGGTAGAGAGAGTAGTTAAAACGGATTGCATCCTAAGCTTTATTAGTAGAGGCATAGAATACAAAAGCAAGAAGGTTATGCTGAACGTATACAAGATACCTGTTAGATTCCAATTGAAGTATTTGTGTACAGTTCTGGACAACACACTGTAGGAGAGTGCAGAAGAAGTCTACAAGAATGATTCCAGAGATGAGAAACGTCAGTTGTGAGGATAGATTGGAGAGCTGGGACTATTCTCCTTGGAAAGAAGATGGCTGAGAGGAGATTTGATAGAGAGGTTCAAACTCATGAGGGGGCTTGGATAGTACTCTGATATTGTTTCCTCTTGTAAAAGGATTGCAAATGAGAGGGCACAGATCTAAAGAGATTAGCGAAAGAAGCAAATGTGATGCAAGATAAAGCTTGTTCACACAACAAGTGGATGGGGCTATGAAATGTACCACCTGGCTGGAAGTGTGGTGGAGGTAGGTTCAACTGATGAGAGCATTAGATCATTACTTGAATTAAGACAGTGTACATGGGAATGGTGCTAAGCCCTGTTAGAGAGCTGGTGCAGACAAAATGGGTCAAAAGACTTCCTTCTGTACCGTAACAATTCCATCTTTGCAGAAACTAAAACAGCCAAATTTTGGTAATCTCATTCATGCCAATTTACATATTCCCAAGTGGGTAAAATGGGGAGGAATTGAAATGACTGTACAGAAATTGTGTTCATGTTACCTTTCTGACTGCGTGTGGAAGCACGAGGGGAGAATTTGTATTCAAATGTAATAATTTGCCAAAATACAGATAAAGCAAGGAACCTTAATGTAATGTGATAGGATAAATATTTTCACATTTGTTTCACTACAAAAGCATTTCCCAGAAGATTTAAATGAAATGGTCCAAATGTAAAATGTAAATCTTGCAGTATTTTAACGGGGGAATACAGTATGCTATCCAAGAACACAGATTAGAGGCAAAGGTCTAGGTGAGATCTGATGTAATTTCAGCCAACCTTTTATATAACATTTAGGAAAGAAGAATTTCTATTGTGCAGGAATGAATAAGAAGGTCTTTTAGCATTGACTTCTTAATAGAGTTAGGTATTCCCCAATGAATATTTCTAAGTCGTACTGTTCAAAGGAAGGCAGAAAGGGAACAAAACCTTTAATAGCAGAACTAAAGCACCTCTGCTCCAGTATTTTATAATCTGGGTGAAGTCGGCTTTAACTGATCGAGAATTTTAGCTGAAAAGGTGGTTAAGTTCCTATGGCTTATTCATGAGGATAATCTTTTGCTATTTGTTCTGAACGACATGGTGCTGTCCTTTTTGTAACTTTGTACCTTCTGTTATTGTGAAGATGTTCTCACTCTACTTGCTATTGTGCACCTCGGGCAATGCCTTCCATTACCAAGGAATTAAAAACTCAGCCTTGAATGTAGCTTTTTATCATGATTTGTATAGTGCATTGTGCTAAACTCTCCGGGCAGAATTTTCCTATCCAGCCTGCCGCAGGAATCGTAGCAGGCGGGACATGGACCATGCAAAGGTCCGTTGACCTTGGGCAGGATTTTCTGGCCTTGGGGCGAGCACAGCTGGAAAGTCCCCCCGTTTATCTGTTGATCTTAGACCTCTTTTAAAAGTTTAATTTGTAAAACCAAACTCTTTTACAAAAATAACCACAATATTTTCCAGAAGAATAACTTTTCCTGTTAATGAGTAATGCAGACTCTCAACTGTTGATAGGACTGTTTCTCAGCTTTGCAGTCCAAATCTGCTTATCTAAGTAACACCTTACATTCATACACTGCTTGAGAGTTTCACCATAAAGGTGCTCAGTAAACGTTCCTGTCCTGATACTGGAGATTTATTTATTTTTTACATGGTGATGCACAAAGACTGATGCCTAATGAATAAAAATGGCATCTGTATGTTAATTTGTGCTTATCAATCCACAGCTACAGTGCGATACACCAGTGGCTTTTTGACTACCTGCATTTATGTTACGTTCTGCGAAAAAAATTAGATGCTGCAAGTCTCTGGCTAAGATTTCTGAAAGTAAACCCATTGCTTGGACTAAACGCTGCTATAGATCCAACTCAATTTCGTGCATATCCAGTACTTATTTGCCAGTGAAGACAGGCATGAATATACTGTTGTTTTGTTTCTTGAGCTTTCGAGCTTTGTAGAATTCTGCACTACAGCTTTGTGTATGAAACCATAATTTTCAGGCCTTACTAAACAGCAATGCCTCTAGTATAGGACTGTTATGAATTCCCTAATATCAGCACATTAACAGTCCAATATTCCAGTCAGGCTTTCACTAATGAAAACAGGTTCTTATTTTGTCTTTCTTCCCCTCTATTGTGTTATGGTTTTTTTTATTAATGTTTTAAATCTGTAAGTTTTGAGACAGCCCTCTTAAATACAGTATATTCTTAGGTACTGGATTGCGTTTCACTAAATTATAGCTGTGACAGCCTTTTCTACAGCAAAATATGAAAATCTATTTTGTAAGCATTTTATGTATGTACGTCTGGGAGCAAAATGGATGGGAATGCATTAGATTGAAAATGTATAAGAGGTAGCATCATTAAACATGGGATATCTTTACGTGCAGAAAATGTATCTAAATAATATTCCCTATTTTTCAATAGAAGGATTTGAGCAACGGATTGGTTTTCTTTCCATGGAAATTTTTTTTGGCTGACTGAAAATGCTCATTTTATACATTTCAGGCTGAACGTGAAGCGCTCTCAGTTTTGCTTCAGCCTACTTAATAGCAGATGTTCAGCAGACTATTACCAAGCAAACAGCTAATGAAACTTGCTGGTGTAAATTAAACAAGTCAGATGCACTGCTGGAGTCTGTCAGAAGGGTTGTTCAGGAAGTCAGCAGCTTCTGCTAATATTGATCCACCTGCAGGCTGGAAGAACTGGTTGTGGTGTGTGGATGGTACGATCCGAAGCCAAACTCTGTGGGATTAGGGTATTGCTTCAGTGAGCAAAAAACATATTGAAATTGCCCTCCTGCTAGAAGAGTTGAATAAAGTCATCTAAATCATATGATAAAATACAATTGTATTACGTGAAGGAGTACATACTGATTGTGGCTGAATAGCATCAAGTGAACATCGTACGGATGTAGAAAATAAATGGACTGTCTTTAGCAGCATTAATCTGCATTGTTTGCAATTTCACATTTAATGATAATTTCAAAAAGCTAAATCAATCTGTAATGCACATTCTTGCATTCAACTGTTCTGAAACTCCCCTTTTCACTGGGGAGGCTGACAAAATTAGCAAATCCATTTCCTCTCAGTTTTAGATGATCTATTTCTCTTTCAAATACCAGCTAACAGCTGTGGCATGGATTGGTAGGACACAGACTGACACTTTCCTTTCTTTATCTCGGCCAGTGTGTTTTCTTACACTTTCCAGCAGCTGGCTGCAAGGTGGCATTGGCAAACATGGGGAAGCATCTGATTCCTTGGCTAGGGGAGGGAATGGTTCATGGTATTTCAGATACTGATTTAAAAATATGTGGAAGCGTTTGAGTTGTATTATTGATGAGCCACAAACATTTATTGACATTCATCTAACTTCTGTGTTAATGTTTCATTGCAGACTGAGTGCCTAATTTAGAGATGTTCCCTTAACAATTAATATCTGACATCATTTCAACAATCAATTTTTTAAAATTCCTTCGTGGGACATGAGCATCACTGGCTGGCCAGTATTTATTACCAATATCCAGACTACACAATCTAGCTGTAAAAAATCTAGCTTTCATAAATTTGTTGCTATTTCTGCATAATGTTAATTTACATATCTATAAATGAAGTAGTGTTTTATTCCAGTTTCATAAGTTTAAAAGATTGAATCCACGCAATGTCAGAATTGGTGAATGAAAAATACATTAACAGAGTTTAAAAACTCTTGAGCAATAGAATTAAAGAATACATTCGATAAATTCCAACCTCCAACTAGCTTTCAAGTGACCACCATTGCTGAAAAATTTCAAACACAAATTTAGACAATGTTAGCTTCGACAGCAAGTGGGAAAATGCCACCAAAATGTTATATTGAGCTATGGGTACCGGCCAAAAGCTTTTAGAAGCTAGGGGCAGATAGAATATCTGAGCACTTTGATTGTGATGTCATGATACGTCAGTGAAAAAGTATAAAGTGCATCCAAAGAGAGATATGAAGCATCATATCAAATAAATTATTAGAAGAGTCAACATGAAGATTTATAAAGTACCGCATCCATAATACATGACAGGCAGATACTCATAGGAATGGATAATTTCCTGAGTAATTTCACATTGCGAATATTTTGGGCAAAGATGACTCAATGCAACAATGAATAGAAAATAAGTCTGCAAAATCTTAGAAATTGTTTATGCAAGAGCATAATCATGATCCTGAATGACTAATAGTAAAATAATTAGAGAGGATTTGATCTTTCTGCTGGAAAAACATGATAGTCAGGTGGCATTTTAAAGTTTTTGCACTATACTAATTAATGCAGAGATGAAATATGCAAGTTTACAGAGCCGTGAAAACTTCAGCCATTTCATGTAAGATTGAAATATTGGTATCAAAACAGATTAGAAGGCACTCATTATCTGTGAAAGGACTGAATGACTCCAGGTATGAAATTAGTTCAGCCTACAGCAAAATGACAAGTATATCCTATGCATTTGGTACTTGATTCTTAATGTTGGTATTATATAATAGAGCAAAACACAGAACTGAACTCTGTCTAGATTGTTCACATTTGCACTGATATTGATATTATTGTTATGTTCACAGCTGAACAATAGACAAAGTTCAGTGCATCTGAAGCAGAAAGGGATGGGAGATCCTAAGTCCTCAAAGAAACAACAGTACAATAACAGCTAAAGATAAATCAAAATTGATTTCCAAACAACACTAGAATCAGAGAAATGCATACAAAGAAACCATGGTCGGTATACTTAAATTTATGAGGAGAAATGTTTCTCATGGGACATGGCATCGCTGGCTGGCCAGCATTTATTGCCTGTTCCTAGATGCCCTTGAGAAGGTGGTTAGTGAGCTACCTTCTTGAAATGTTGCAATCCATGTGCTGTGGGTTGATCCACAATGCCATTGGGGAGGGAATGCCAGGAATTGGACTTCACGACTGTGAAGGAACACCAATATACTTCCAAATCAGTGTGGTGAGAGGCTTGGAGGGGAACTTGTTGGTGGTGGTTTTCCCATATATCTACTGCCCTTGTACTTCGAGGTGGAAGAGGCCATGGTTTTGGAGGATGCTGTCTAAGGATCTTTGGTGAATTTCTGCAGTGCATCTTGTAGATAGTAAACACTGCTGCTACTGAGCATTGGTGTTGTAAAAGATGCACAAGGAAGAAATAAGTATATTTGAAATCCTGTATTGGTCCATAATAAAGCAAAGTACTTGTTCATGTTGTGGCAAATTCTTTATGCTGCTTTGCCTGGCAAACAAACTAACAAATAGAATTGAGACTGCACCCATCATTGCATCTATCTGACCAAAAGATCTGTATTGATTTTTTTCATGTGGAACTATTGTTTGCCATGCTCAGAGATACATACAATACACATCACGACTAGCAAAACATTGATCATGTGCACAAAACCTAGATTTGGAATATCTAATCAAGTATTTTTTTTGTGTCAGATTGTCTCCGGTTAACCTTCTCACCTAAATCAGGTTGTGAGTACAAGCTCCACTATTGGTCTGGAAAACATAATCTCGGCTGATTGTTTAGTGCAGTGCTGAGAAAGAGAGCCATGCTGTCAGTGCTACTGCCTTCTGAATGCAATGTTGAATTGACATCATGTCCACCTGTACAAGAGAGTGTAAAATTATTCCATCAAACTACTCAAAGGACAGCAGGACAGTTCTGATGCTGTCCAGAATAGTATTTATCAATCAACCCATGTCACCAGGACAGATTAATTGATAATTTAGCTCATTGCTGTTTGTGACACTTGGCTTTTTGCAAACAATCTTCTGCATTTATCTACATAGGAATATTAACTACACGACAAAAATGTGTAATTGGCTATAGCTAAGTACAATTTCCTGAGGAATTGCAAGTTCTTTCCTTAGTAACAATGGTCCACAGTTTGCAAGTGCTAAGTTCAGACAATTTGCCACTGAATGAGATTTTATTCACACACTGTCAAGTCTAAATTACCCATAGCACAAACTCTAAAAAGCAAACCTTATTATGTAGTCAAGGGACAGTGTGAATGATATGTATATAAGTGTCTGCCTTTTTTCCATTATATTCTATTTAAAAATGGACTATCATAGCTCAGCTACTTAAAGGAAGGAGAAAGGAACCAATCTACCCATTACTGAATTAATAGAGCAAGCACTCGGCTGCATGTTAACACCCCTACTTTTGAATCAAAAGACACAGCATGCAAACCTTTCTCCAGACTGTTCAGGTGAGTGGAGAATGGAGCTTTGGATCTGATTTCTGGGTTGACATCCAGTGGGGTACTCCTGTTTGATAGATCTCCTTACTGCATGCTTTGTATGGGTTTGTATTTGTTTATCCTACAACAGGAACTGACACATTATCCATCAGCAGATGCATCATGGTGAAATAGGTGCATATAATTGACCATCAGTATCCACGCTGGAAATACTGGACTCCAAAATCCGCACCAAGAGCCAGACACCTTTCAATTCTTTAACCGGTTGTTTAGTGGTTCTGCTGATGCACCAGGCATCTCAGTGTACATGCCCATCAGACTTTTTCTGCATGCCACCCCAACAAGTGCATAACCACACAGCAACTTGAGGGTGCAGTCTGGAACTTATTCCATTAAAAATACTGGATCAAAAATGTAAATGTACACAGAAAATACTGGCCACAAAAAACTAAATTTTAAATGGAATATTGGGTGAGAGTGCCAAATCCTGTAATATTCTTCAGCTTCTTCTTCCTCTAAGTATTCTTTGTCCTACACGACTGCATAACATGGTGGCAGTTCTGAAAACAAAGCAACAAGAGTAGATTTGATGTGAGGGAACTTGGCGGTGGCATGGTGGCACAGTGGTTAGCACTACTGCCTCACAACACCAGATACCCAAGTTTGACTCGAGCCCTGGGTGACCAACTGCCTGTGTGGAGTTTGGACATTCTCACCATGTCTTTGTGGGTTTCCTCCAGATGCCCTGGCTTTTTCCACAGTCCAAAGATGTGCAGGTTAGGTGGATTAGCCATGGTAAATGTGTGGGGTTATAGGGATAGGGCACGGGAAAGGGACTGCTAAAATGTTGGGTCAGACAGTTGGTGCAGACTCGATGAGCCAAATGACCTCTTCTGCACTGCAGAAATTCTATGATCATCTTCCTAGCTGCATGATCATGATAGCTTGCAGGACAAGAGTGATGTGGGATACGTGAAGATGGCCTATGCAGGAACAGACCTCATCCTGGATAGTTCCTGTCCCATTGCTGGTCACAACATCACTAACAACAGTTACAATGGTGGCCAGCATCCTTCCTCCATGTGGATAAGAAGAAGCAGCAATATTTACCTCCTGCTGATTAGCTGCTGATTATGGGCCACCTTGCCCTGCAGGAGAAAGGGAGGTGTGCCAGTGATTGTGGTGCATTGAGCTTGAATGATGTACCTGTCACAGTTGATAGCTGGCAATGTGTACAAACTGTGAGAAATAATGTGTGGCTTCCAGCAGTGCTAAGTGTGTGAGGGTGAGGTTAGGCTCATAATGCTGGATGTGAGTTGTGTTTGATAGAAATTGTTGGTAAGCGAGTGAATCGATTGTGGTGAATGAAACAGTGTAAGGCTAGTGGGGTAAGCAATAGAACATGACATGTGAGGTCATTAAATGATTTGTGGCACTGCATTCAGACCTTTGGGACAACAGTGCTAGCATTGGATACACCAGCTGTATGGCTGGTATACTATCTTAGAATTTGCCTGGGGCATCCTGGCAACTTAAGGGAAGAGAACCCCATTCCTTCTTTGCACTTCCAGCACCAAGGGCTATCAGAGAATCTTAGAACACAATCTCTGCCCCATTGCGCCATTATAGTAAGCTCTTCCGAATCATTAACCTCTTTTTAACCATTTCGAATACCTTCTGAAGCTAGAATGTCCATTTTTTTAAAGAGGTGCAGTCTATCTTTAAATAGCGCAGGCTAGCTTTAAATGTTGGTGGCCTTCCATGAACTCAGGCCCTCTGCCGAGGCATGTAGCCATTTAGCACGGCAGTCAGCAATAAGCTGCACACCACAAGGACTATAATTAGAAGGCCACACAAAGAGTGCATGTTGCTTGCATCATTTTGAAAGGATGCGGGTAAGCTCTGTACTATGATCCCCATGCTCAATTTAACCCCAAAGAATCATATAGAAGAGTTTTTCTGCCCATTATGTCTGTAGTGACTCTTCCGAAGACTGATCCAAGGAGGCTCATGTCCATGCCCTCTCTTCCTTTCCCTGTGTATTCTTTCCCTTTAAGCATATTATCAATTCCCTTTGAAAGTTGTCAATCACTTTAAGTCTTTGTAAAACTAGAGATGTAAAGCAAGGAAAATGGTGCTTAAAAATCGATAAACCTTGTGTGGATTTTGTGCCTTTGAAACATATACTTACCTAGACTGTAGCCGTTTCTTCAGTTACCCTTTTTTGTCTGTTATTTACACTGCATTTAAACAAATATTTTTTGACCTATTTTAAAAAATGGGAACTTGACAATAATTGCCACATTATCCCTTTCCTGACTTAATGTTTCCTCTCCACATAATGTTTCAAACACTTATTACTCAGAATAAAAGCCAATATTGGAGTAAAAACCTTTAAAGAACTTTCCTACAGACATGTGTGCTGCCATAGTACAAAATATGTAATGTAATGTTCAATCTGCATTTTGGAGCCAGGGACAACTTTAAGTTCCTTTACAGGTCAATTTTAAAAGGTCGTGTTTTTAATTGGTTTTATTTTTAAAGTCAAAATCAGAAGACGTTTTGAACTTGAGCTGGAAGATGGAGGGGGAATTAGAACCCAAAAATCCCAGGTGAACTGAGAGAAAGTGAGCAGAAGCCGTTTTTTATTCTGAACACCAGTGAAACTCAAGAAAACAATTACAAGCCTAACTAGTTACTTTTAAGTTATATAACTACAAACAATTATCAGCACAATTTACAGATGGCAATTTTACCGATGTAAATAACTGTTCCAAAATTAATGCTGCTTAATTATTGTAACAGAGCTACTTCCAAAAATTTTAAATCTGCACGATAACCTTTTAAATTGACCAAAGCTAAGTCTGCCTGTATCCCTAAAAGAAAAAACTATTAGGGCAATATCGCAGAGGCTTGCACCTCAAAGAAATGCTAAAGATCGCTGTGGACTGCAGAGGTCAAATTCAATGGAAATTATATGAAGGCCATCTCCATTTCATTAGTCATGTCTGGTCAACTGGTGTCAAGCGGACCTAGAACAAAGGACCCTGCAACCTTTCTTTCACATTGTTAATGTTCCACCCATTAACGATCTCAAGAATCCAGACAAATGTATGCACACCCTTTGTCAAAACCAAAGTGGAGAGGTGGCGACTGTATGCCACAAACTCCATCCTCCTAGCTAGGAGAACTAGCTATACTACCTTGCTGCACTCAAATCAGTCTGCCATCTTCCATCTACCAAGCAGAAGCACAGAAATGGGGCTTTGTCCAGGTTTGAATGATTAGCCTCCTCTACCCTGTTTTTTCCGAAACTTCTGTACCATCACCTACAAGACAGATTGATCTCTGTATGTCAATCTCATTGCAGAAGTCATCTCTACCAGAAAAGTGAATTGTCCGGTGTCAGTTTTCAACCTCCGAGAAGGAATACGCTTTGATTCTGGACTCATGTGAAACAATAAAGATTTATTCTGTGGGCTTTGCTCTGCAAATCTTTCTGTAAATCTTATCCCTTACTTATTGTATGAATATACAAGGGACTAAGTAGCAACACTGTCTTCTCCATTTTAAGTATGTGCAAATAAACTAACTCTCTGAGTTTATCCTATCTTGGGTTTGCTGTGAGGTTATTAATAGACATTGGATCACATCAAAACTGAGAGGTTAAAGGGGGAAATCAACATGGAAACCCTTATAGGCAGATGGTGAGAGGAAATACCCTGGCTGTTTAAATTATTCCCCTGTCCTACCCTCAAAACAATTGATAGGATTTGTGAATATACTGTGCACAGAAATAGTTGATGGCTAAGTTACTATTTAGTTTCACATTGTCATCTTGGTATTTTGGTTGTAGAAGTACTTCTAAAATCTGAAATACCAAGAGATTGCAACATTTCATGTTGAAGAAAATGCAAGAAACAACAGCATATTTACATTTTTTTTATGCACTGAACCGATTTGATCACATCAGCCATGATTAAAGCTCTCCAACTTCTATCCTGATATGACCAATGCCAAATGTGTCCATCTCCAGATCAGACTTTTGACAAGAAAACAACAGGACGTTTCAGGAGAGGGGTTCAAGTTGAAGAGGAAATCCATTTCCGCCGCCCAAAAATAGTCCACAAAGTCATCCACAGAAATTGGTAAAAACTCGATTCCTTAAGTATTATTTTAATGCAATGATTAACTGGAACATTTTGAGGTGTTATTTTGAGCTGCATCATATTTTGCAAATGCACAGGACACCCCTGGAATACAGCCACATTTAATCATTCTTTTAATTGATGTGGAGACAGGAGTAAGTCAATGTTTACACCATACTACAGCTACCAGGTAGCAGCGCCGAGATTGGCACCCAGTATCAAAATCTGTTCCATCAGCAGGGATGCAATTTGCAGTTTGGCAAACAGTTCGTTGTGGTACCGTCATGGTTGTGCAAGGTTTCCAGAGATTTTAATTCACTAACAGATGCTGTATGATCCATGTGAGGGGCTTAAAGAGGATTTGAAGTATTGCCCAAGCTACAAGTTATACTCTGCTACACCAAGTGAAAATGATCAGTTTGCATAAAGGTGATTGGTTGCAAGTGGCTTCGAGTTGAGTTTGAGCTCCTGGGAGGATGGCAGCTTCTCTACAGTCTCTTAAATTTTCAGACTTACAGGAGCATGGAGAGCACAAAAGCATGGAGAGTACTATTTTATCACCATTATAGGACTCATTTGGAGAGATAAACAAACAATGGAGAGTCATCATCAGCTTGAAAGAAATAGGCTGGATAAGGAGAAAATCAGTTCTACAGTACAAGGAGAGCAACATTTCATTCAACAGACAGAAAGCAGTTCGGCGCTTAAGATTACCTTCTTTACTGCGTGTTCTGTATTCTTGACTCTCGGACAAGAGAGTTGACATTTTCGCCAAGGATGGCTTCAGCTGTTCAGACTTTTATTGTCATTTAATATTGTTTGTCCAATTACTTAGTGTTTGATGATGTGGCCTGCTCCCGCAAACACACAAAGAACAAAGAACAATACAGCACAGGAACAGGCCCTTCGGCCCTCCAATCCTGCGCTGCTCATTGGTCCAACTAGACCATTCTTCCGTATCCCTCCATTCCCAGTCTGCTCATGTGACTATCCAGATAAGTCTAAAATGATCCCAGCGTGTCTGCCTCCACCACCCTGCTTGGCAGTGCATTCCAGGCCCCCACCACCCTCTGTGTAAAATATGTCCCTCTGATATCTGAGTTAAACCTCGCCCCACCTCACTTTAAACCTGTGACCCTTCGTGTTCATCACCTCCGACCTGGGAAAAAGCTTCCCACCGTTCACCCTATCTATACCCTTCATAATTTTATATACCTCTATTAGGTCTCCCCTCATTCTCCATCTTTCCAGGGAGAACAACCCCAGGTTACCCGATCTCTCCTCATAGCTAAGACCCTCCATACCAGGCAACATCCTGGTAAACCTTCTCTGTATTCTCCCCAAAGCCTCCATGTCCTTCTGGTAGTGCAGCGACAAGAACTGGATGCAGTGCTCCAAATGTGGCCTAACCAACGTTCTATACAGTTGTAACATCAGACGCCAATTTTTATACTCTATACTCTATTTTAGTAAAGCGTTGTCAAACGCTAAAATCCATATAGACAATATCCATGGCCCTTCCCTTGTCAACCTTTTTGCCACCTCCTCAAAAAACTCCACCAAATTTGTGAGGCATGACCTCCCTCTTATAAACCCAAGCGACCTACAAAATGCACCCTATCTATTTTGTTGCTGTCCTTGATTTGCTGCCAGTATTAAATGGGGTTTATACTGTGGGCTGAATGTTATATGCCTCCAGCAGCTGTGTTTTCCACATTGGCAGGAGCATGGGGGGGCAGGGGGAGGGAGGGGCGCGTAAAATAAGGCAGGATCTCTTCCCACCACCTTTCTGCCCAGTCCCAAGCTCAACCCCATAATATGGATTGGTGGGCATCGGCAGCCTAACCTCCATATTTGAACAAATGATTCAGGGTTCATTAGGCTTGTTATCAAGACAGCTGATAATATACCATGCTATAGTCTGATGTTTTTCACTTGAATGCTTGAAGAGTGGGAAGTGTTAGGGGTTGACAGGGAGAAGGGGTGTGGTGGAGGAGAGCTTGCACTTTGGGGACTGCCTATTGCAGATCACAGGGCAGCCCCCAAAGCCTGAGGATCTGTAGGCCTTTGTCTCCTTCTTCTCCTGAAGACGAAGTGACTCCTTCCTGGCACAATCAGGGCTGATGGAGCTGCTGGCCAATCCGACGGCTGGAACTTCCAGAGGGTAGGGCTTCCTCCCCATTGAGGGGTAAAAGTCTCACTCGGCCCTAGGCTGCAGGGCTGGTCAGCATGGAGCACACTTCAGAGAGTGCAGGAAGGCAGGAGGGAGGTGGGGTAGGTAGGGGGACCATGCCATTTACTCCTATGGTATACAGTCTAATTAATCTTTACACATAGCCAACTCTGAAGTCTTGCGGCGCATTGGGTAACATCCCTGTCTCTCAGTCGGAAGTTTCGGGTTTGAGACGCACTTGAGTGGACTTGATGACCAAGGAATTTGTTCATAATGCAGCCAATTGGGTTGTTTATCAACTTGTAAGTCTTTCCAATGCGCGCGTGCGCGCACGCACACACACACACACACACACACACACACACACACACACACACACGGCAGGCAGTAACAGAGGGAGAAATTCTTATTCAGCCATGCATTGGAAAGAAAGTTGGAGCCTCTACTAGCACTATCCATATCTTCAGACTGCAACATGCAAGTAAAAATGTATGTTGTCACAGCAATTTAGATTCCCTGAGTAATCTGTAACATGTCACCACCACAGATAGTCAACTACCTAGCTAAAGTCAGTGTAGATGGCTTTAATTCCTCACACAATTTAGGCTTCCAGCCATCAGTAATGTCAGTAAAACTAACACACTGTGCAGACTCCATTGCTGCACTTGTGCCAGACAAACTGACAGTGAGAGCAGATTGTAAACCAAGCCCCATGTCAATTTTACTAACCTGAAGATTAGACTGCACTTATGCCAAGCAGGATTCTAATACAACCCGCAAGTCAATTAAGGAGCTTTGCAAGTCAATTAAGGAGCTTTGCCAGTCCTGCATGCCTTTCTGCACCTTAAGATATTGCATAATGACCATCTCATTGGAAAAAGTGTACTGTCGATCCTACAACTAGCAGAAAACAATATAAACTTATAAGGTATAATTGTCCATTCTTGTTGATGGCAAAATTATTTTCTTGAGCAGACAACCTAAAAGACCTGTTAGTGTTGGCCGACTTACTGCACACCATATCGACTTTGAATTTTGATATGTTGAAATCCATATTGAAATCCTCAGAGTAAATAATTTTATGACAAATTGACAATATTATCTTTTAAACTAACTTTAAATAGGATAAAATCAGGAACTCCTGAAACTTTATGAACTACAGCACGCAGACCATAGCCCAGGTTTTTTGTTACCAAGGTGGGTAGCTCCAGCCAGCATATGCTAAGTCTGCAGTTATCAACCCATCTCATCAAACCCTCAGTTGTATCTTTGATGCCCTACCGCTTAACTAAAACAAGCACTCTCTTTCATCCAGCTCCTCATCTCCACGACTTTAAGGTCAGGGGATAGTTACTTGAACAGATGTGGATGACGGCTAGTTGATTAATCCACTACCAGATCTGGCAGAACCAGGTAAACAATATGAAGTCCTGCTCTCTTTGCCCAAATTGAACATTATTCCATAATCATCCCAGAACACAAGAACCACCCTGGGCCTCTTTTCCCAACTGTAATCCATTCTTCTGAAATCTGTCTCCCTGTTTCCTCCACCTTCACCTCCGACAGCAAGTAAGATGAACAAATGGACTTTTTTTATCACTCAGATCGAGACCATTCAGTCTGCTGCCTTGACTGCTTATCCCCCTTCCCCTAGACCACTGAATCAAACTTCCACTAAAGTACCCCAAGGTCTAACCTAGAATCCACATCTTTCGTGACTTTTTCTCCTATCTCCCTCATGTCCACTTGAAGTTCATCTTGTCAATGAGACCTATCTCCTGCTCCCTCAGGCCTATTCCCACTAAACTGCTGACCACCTAATTTTCCTTTCTGTCTTCCATGATTTCTGATATTGTTAACAGTTCCCTCCCTTCAGATATTATTCTGTCCTCTTCAAATCTGCTCTCTTCACTCCTCTCCTCAAAAAAAAAACACTACACCTGTCCAAAATCCAGCCCCATTTCCAACCATTCTGGCCTCCTCAAAGTTCTTGGCTGAGATTTTCCGATCCTGTCATAGTGGGTTCCCCCCATGACAGATGCGGTGAGCAACTTGAATGTCCCTCAGTTTCAGCAGGCCTAGATGATTCTGCTGGCAGCAAGCGTGCAGAAAATCCCACCCCTTGAATGTGATGTTGCTTATCAAATCCATGTCCATCTTTCTCAGAACTCCATGTTTGAATCCCTCCAATCAGGTTTCCAATCCTACCAGAGCACTGAAATGATTCTTGTCAAAGTCACAAATGACATACCCCATGAGTGCGATGAAACTAGGCTCTCCCTCCTCATCTTTCTTGATCATTTAGCAACCATTGACATTGTTGAGCATCATCCTCATCCAATAGTGTTTCTATTGTTGTCCAGCTAGAAGTGACTGCTCTCACTGGTTACATTCCTATCTAACAATAGCCAAAGAATCACCTGCAGCAGTTGTCGTTTCCTTTCCTGTCTTAGCACCTCTGGTGTTCCTCCAAAATAGTCATGATATGGAGACGCCGGCGTTGGACTGGGGTAAACACAGCAAGAAGTCTCACAACACTAGGTTAAAGTCCAACAGGTTTATTTGGTAGCAAAAGCCACTAGCTTTCGGGCCTCTGACCCTTCATCAGGTGAGTCCTCTTCTCTAACGGAGAGGGTGGTGGGGATCTGACGACTCACCTGACTCACCACTCACCTGACAAAGGGTCAGAGGCCCAAAAGCTAGTGGCTTTTGCTGCCAAATAAACCTGTTGGACTTTAACCTGATGTTGTGAGACTTCTTACTGTGTTCCTCCAAAGATCCATTCCTGATCCCTTCTCAGTTGACATCTACATGCTGCTCATCCAGAAACACAGCATTAGTTTCATTCATCACCAGATCACTCTTCCATTAACTCGAAAATGTCAGACCTTTTGTTCAACACCCAGTGCTGGATGAACAGTAGCCTCCCTCAAATAAATATTGGGATGTCTGAAGTCAATGCTATGGTCCCCACACAAATTATGTCTCTAGCCCCATTCTGCACCCTGGTAAACTTCTGAGGCTGAACCAGACTGTTCACAACCCTGGTGTCATAACTGACCCTGAGCAAAAGACTGAACATCCTCAGCATCACTAATGCTGCCTATTTCTATCTCCCACAGCACTGCATGACTCATATCCTGCCTCAGCTCATTAGTTGCTGAAATCTTACCCATGTCTTTGTTCCCAACATTCTCCCCTCCATAAATTTGAAGTGAGCGAAAACTCTTTTGCCTGAGTCCTAACTCACACCAAATCCCATCTATCAACCCTGTGTTCACTGATCTGCATTGACTCCACATTAAGCAATGCCTCCATTTTAAAAGGCTCATCTTTGTTTTCGAAAGCCTCCATAGTCTCATTTCTCCTAAACTCTAATCTCCTTTAGTTGTATAATCTTCCAATTCTGAAGCCTTGCCCATCCCCAATTTTAATTGCTCCACCATTGGTGGCCATACCCCCAGCCTCTAAGGCCCAAGGCTCTAACGTTACTTCCATAAATCTTTCCGCCTCTCTTTCTCTATCCTCCATTAAGATTTGACTCTTCAACCAAGCTTTTGTCCATCTGCACTAATATCTCCCCTAGGTCTCTTGGAGCCAAATTTTGTTTGGGAGGTTTTGCTGCATTAAAAGGCGTTTGGTAGGTCCAAGATGTGATAATTCTTGTTGATACTGTTATTGTAGCTGTGAGGATTTAAAAAAAAATTAACAACTGGTAGTTTGTATATTTTATTCTGTAATAGTGGAGCATATTTTATGAGATATTATTATTCATCGAAAGTCATAAAGAGAAGTCAGAAGGTGTGTCTCAAAGATCTAATACAATTATTTGAAAAAGTAGGGAATAAGGGATACCTAAGGGCTTTAATATCTTTACAAGAAGTGGATTATTAAATTTCCTTACTAAGACTTTTAAAGAAGATAAAAGTATGTGCAATTGCTGTACTTAGTCAACTGGATAGAAAATCACATGAGCAATAAAAAGTGGAAGGTAATGATAAATGAACACGGTTCTTTCTTGGGAGCAGTCGCTAGTTGAGTTCTGCAGAGGTCTTATCTGGGTCATTTTTTCTTTATACCATTTATATAAATGATGTGGAGATTGGTAGTACTATTAGCATTGGAAGAAATGCACAGTGTAAGTTATGTCGTTAGCTGTCAGGTCTAGGAAATGAATAGAAGTATTCAGGTGTGACCAGACACATTTAGGACCAGGGAATATTATATTGAATTTAGCATTGGGGGAAATGTAAGACAATATGAATTGGTACAAGAAATTAGAATTGTGTGGACACAATGGATAGGTTCCGCTGACAACTTAGAAATACAAAAAGATTGTTGATTATGTGCAAAAAATAATTCAATGCAAGATTGTGGGCAAGATACATCAGGCCTTGTATGAACCCTAAAGCATTTTATTACACACAATTGCATAGAATTTACAATGTAGGGGATGTTATCTGGTCCAGTTGATCTTGGTAGGCATTATGTTCCACACGAACCTTCTCCCACTTCTCTTCGTCTAACCCTATTAGCATTTTATTCAATTCATTGAACCTGAACATTTTTGGAGCCTGGGAGGAAACCAGAGCACCCAGAGGAAGCCCCGCTGCTGCGGAGAGAATGTGCGGAGTTTGCACAGTCACCCAAGACCAGAATCAAACTCAGGTCCCTGGCACCGTGAGGTAGCAGTGCTAACCACTGTGCCACCGCACCACCCAATTCCTTTCTCCCTGGTGTGATTATCTAAGTTTCCCCTTAAATGCATCCATGTTATTTGTCTCATTTAGTTCCTGGGGTTGGAAATTCCACATTCCTTCCATGCTTTGAGCTAAAAAGGTTTCTCATGAATTCCCTCCAGGATTTAATCATGACTATATTATATTAATGACCCTTATTTTTGGTTAACCCAACAGATGAAATATAAGCACATTATTTTAAATTGCCATAACTCATCGGTTTGGCCAAAAGACAGTACTGTTTTGGTCACTACAGCTTTGGAAGTTCTTTGATGAATTGGAGAGTGTTCAGTAATAAATAATTGGAATTATTGCAGGAATCAAGACCTTAAATTGTAAATTAATTTTATTGTGGAGTATAATGTTGAGTTTATGTGATTCAAATCTTTAGAATAATTTGGCACAACTGTTTTCTTAACCTTAACTAAGATACTGAAATTTGAACGTATAAACACAAAGTAGGGTCCTGGAGATTGGTCAGAATTTCCCCCACAGTTGGCATAAACATTGATTTACATCAAGGGATATGAAACCAATGAACTCATTTAAGAGGAATTATGTAATTGTCTGGCTAGGAATAGGATTCAAGATAATTATGATAAATGCAAGGTATTTAAATAATTTATAATTTAGGGAGTACTAACAGGCATGTTATGAAAGATGTGGCAATATTATTTAAAGGAAGCTCACAGTTCTGGCTTCATGCAGGGTTACCTGTCCTTATCAGCCTCAAGAAATGTAATTAAGAAGCCATGACACTGGAAACCACACGGAGTCCATTGGAGAGAATGGGCTTATTGAGCTAAATGGTTATTTCCTGTTGCACATTTTCTTGTGTACATTTCAATACATTTTCAGGTTTGTTGTGCTTAAATCTGAAAGATAATTATAACCTCTAGTTGACTAGAATCAAGTTACAGACCCAATCATTCTTGATTATCATTATGTCTGGCTTAAAAGTCAAAGAATTATTTTCCTGTACAAGGGTATTATTTTCCAGTTGTATTTGGGTGTCAACAGCTACGGTCACTAAAGCAGTACGGACTGTTGATAACAATAACCCCATTACTGAGCAATCAGAGATTATTACAATAAAACAATGTACAAAGCATTTAAATAAAGTTGCATATATTTACCACATGATGGGTGTGATTTTCAGGGACAGTTAATCTTGGGCACAACCATAGGCAAGAGGTGGATAGCTCGAGCCAAGACATGCCATTATCATTATGACCACTAAATCTTGTGAGAAGGCCATAACAGGATTTATGATGGTGAAATAAAGAACAAAGAACAGTGCAGCACAGGAACAGGCCCTTTGGTCCACCAAGCCTGCACCGATCATATTGTCCTATCCAGGCCAACACCTGTGTTCCTCTATACCCCACTAATTCATGTGTCTATCCTGATAAGTCTTAAATGTGGCTAACGTGTCTGCCTCAACCACCTCACTTGGCAGTGCATTCCAGGCCCCCACCACTCTGTGTGTAAAAAAAAAACTTCACCCACACATCTCCACTGAATTTTCCCCTTTACCTTGAATAGAAATCTTGGTTTGAGATCTTACCCACTGCCTGCTGGCAATGTAATTGTGAAACTAATATCCATAAAATTGACTTCATTTTAATATTATTAAATGGCTTAATGCCATGAGCTTCCACGAGAATTGGACGCCCTCTCCCTGCCCCACCGAAGTTACATCACCCCAACCGGAATCACTGCAGATTTTCAAAAACAAAAACCATAATGACCATACCAGGGGTGTGAAGATAAGTATACTCTGGGGTGATAAGGGACATTATTCATATATCAACTTTGAAATTATGCTTGGGAAATCATTTTGCCATAGATGAAGAAGGGTCTTGAATCTTCTGAAATCATTTTTGGGTCATTTCAGCAGATGCCACTGGGTAGCAATTGGTGGTGGACATCTTTTATTCCCCCTCTCTTCCAGATAGATTTAAAGGTAAGTGGGCATATGAAGTTAGGTCACAGGTTAGTCTTCACTTCAACAAATGTCAGAACAGGCTCGAGGAGTCAAATGGCTCTTCCTGCTCAATTATTTCAATGGAAACTCATAGCATCCAGGTCAGTTGTAGCACTTGTATCACCACATTGGTTGGGATCTACTAACTCCACTGATATTGAAAGTTACTCTGCATAAGAATTGGCTAAAGCATTAAGGAATTCTTGAAGTCATGAAGTGGAATTTTGTCGATTAGCTATGACCTTTTCTAGGTCATGCCCTCACACAAGCCAAGAGGGGGACTTCTGGAACTATCTCGTGTGGCCAAATTAGCAGCAGGCCTGGGGTTGTGGTTGATGAGGGCAGTTATGTCTGACTAATAATGAGGGTTGGTGGGAATTTGTGCCAGTAGCAAGATTGAGGATGCCATCTTTAAAGGCCACTCCTCAGTCTTCATACTGCCTGCTCACAGGGAATGCTGAAGAGTCACTCCATGCTTTAGTAAGGCATAATCTATGTGTTGAGGTGAAAAAAAATCAAACAGACAGGCTGTGATTCTCCCATCCTGCTGCACTAATTAATTAGTGCAACGGGCTGGGAGAATCTCATGGCTGGTGATGCATGGGATTTGCACACGCGTTCCCACCCTAATAGCGTCTTCCGGCGCCAGATTTCCAGTGGCATCTGCTCCGTGCCAGAAATTGGAGGGGAGGCGCAGGAATAATTTAAATATTATTTAAAATACAATTTAAATGCTATTAGTGAGCTCAGGGCTGAAGCCTCCGGGCCCGCTAGCATCTCTTCCTCCACCACCCCACCTGACCTCGCCAAAGTGGTTCATTCCAGCAGGATTTAGAATAGCTAACAGAGAACTAGCAACTCGACCTTGCTGGAGTGAAGGGGGGCAATCGGCCAATGGGCAGTGTCCCCAGGAGACATGTTGGCACTGCCCATTGGGCATGCAGCAGTGCCAAAGGTGGGGCTTATGGGAGTGGGGCCTAGGAGCAGGGCCTAGTGGCGATTGGTAGTGTTGGCATTTCCCACTACCACTCTGCACTGGAATTGGTGGGGGAAGGAAGGAGGCCAGCGATTGCGGCGGGCTGGTGGGATGTACCCACTCACCTGTACTATACCTGATCTCAAAGTGCTTGATGCTAACCCTGGGTGATTGAAATAGGAAGGATTCTTTTCCCTCATTAACAGTCCTCACCTTAACGAACACAAAGAAATAGTACAGGAAAAAATGAATGGTAAGCGATCATTGAACTGAAACAAAAGTGAGAATTTTACACCCGTTCCCCCTCCCCCTCCCCCCACCCCACCAGTGGTGTGTATTGCCTTGGCGCAGGCGGGTCACCTTTTTACGACAGTGTGATCTCCTGGTCCCACCACTGTCAATGGGTACGCCCATTGTTTGCACCCTCCTCCGCCATGAGCCCAGGAACCAGAAGATTCGGACAGTAGATCTGAGTTTGTCTGACCTGCTAAGTACTTCTGGCATTTCCTTACTTTTTATTTCACATTTCCAGCATCTGTAGGGTTTTGCTTTAAAAAGAAAGAATGGCCAGATCTCAGCTGCCATCGGCGTAAAGAGAATCTTAATGCACTCAGGAAGTTTCAAGTTAAGGAAGCAAAATGTAATTGTGAGAGATGAAAATAATTCAAGGTCTTCTGAAGGCTATTTCTTTACAAAATTTATGGACTTTGACAAACTGAACGATACAGTGCACTTTAAAACCATCCTTTAACTTGTGGACAATGCCTTAAATCCTGCTCAGACAATTGGATAGAGAATAAAAGCCTTCTGTCTCCAACAGCTTTTAACGGTCCCAAGTTAAATAGTTTTTTTGGTCTTAATTCAGTTCCTGGCAGACAGGAATCCATATACAAAAGGACTACTGTCTTTTGTGAGCAATTTAGTATTTTATCAGCCATCCATGATTATATCATAACATTTTCAGTCAGTGGAATTTTTTTTTCTCTCTGCGGTCTTAGAAGCAGATTACCGTTCCCAATATCACAGCTGTTGATTTCCAAGTCTGATGCGACATTTCAGCTGAATTTCTCTTTAAAAGGAAGATAACTGTGTGTATTCTTTTTTCCCCATGCAACAGACACACATAAACCAAATTACACTCTCAGAAAAAGGCATTCCCGAGGTCTCATTAATGACTCTTTAATAGTAGAGAAAGCAGCCACTCAACAAATCATCGTCGAAAGTGATTTTATCCTCCAATGTTACTGGTATAATATTGAGAATCGCAAGTGCTACCAAGAGATAGACAATGCAGCGTAGAGAGAAATACTGAGTGAGAAAGCACAAAGGGAAGTGGTAACAGCTGACAGTAGGGAGCACTCTTGGGCACTAGCAGGACAGGCTGAGGCAGGTGATTCGTATTCCCAGTGAGCACATTTAAACTGCATTTTCTGAATGTAAGAAGGTTTGAGGGCCATCTTTTTCATTCGAGGAAACAGAAAATCAGATGTTGTTTTCATGACTGTGTGGTGTTGGAGATCGAACTTCCACTGATGCGGTGTTTTTCACATTCCCAGGGCATCTCGTTGCTTCAGTCCTGATGAATTATTCTGAAGTGCATTCACTGTTCTGGAGACAACATGACAGCCAATTTACTCACAGCAGTGTGCCACAGGTAGCAGTGAGATAAAAATGTCTAGTTACCATATTTTGGGTGGCATTTGTTGAGGGATATATAGTGGTCAGGAGAGCAGGGGAACTCACCCCTTGGTTGAATACTGTTCCAGGATCTTTTCTATCTACCTGAACAGAAGGGCCTCAATTTTTATTCTATTTTCTGAAAGATTAAAGCTTTGCCAATTTAATACTGCCTCACTATTGCACTACAGCATTATGATATTGCTTTAAGAGACAATAGGCAAATAACTAGGTAACCATGTGACCAAAAGTATTTTTCCAAGAAACTTTCAGTTTGGCTGGCATAATGGGGAAGTGTAGTTGCAGCTACACTTCCCCATTAAAAATAGCTGTTGGATCTTTATAGTAACAACGTCTGCTGAGTAATCCTGTACTACATCTTCAAATAAACCAAATGTACATTTAATTTATCCGTCCTTTACAAGAGTTGTAGAATCCCGAGAGTGCAGAAGGAGGCCATTTGGCCCACTGAACCTGCACCAACTCTCCAACAGAACACCTTACCCAGACCCCATGCCCACGTATTTACCCCACTAATCCCTCCTGCGCATCTTTGGACACTAAGGGGCAATTTAGCACGGCCAATCAATCAATCTAACCTGCACATTTTTGGAGTGTGGGAGGAAACCAAAGCACCCGGTGGAAACCAAAGCCAACATGGGGGGAATGTGCAAACTCTACGCAGACAGTTAGCCCAGGCCGAATTGAACCCGGGCCCCTGGTGCTGTGAGGCAGCAGTGCTAACTACTTTGCCACCCACCATGCCGCCCTGTACTCTTAAGTTCATATTAGGCAAATATAGAAATACAATATGGTGAGCAGCAGTGGTTCTTCTTCAGCAAAATTATTAAGATTTGAAGATCACAGTAAATGTCACACAAGATATTGTGCTATACAATGACAGTATACATATTGCAGATTGCAGGGGGCAGAGCCCCTCTACAGAGAGTATTTCGCAGAGCTGGCATTTTATGACTGGCATCGTAGTTGGATCAGTGGTGAAGCAGGCAATCCACTTTGTATCAAGCAGTTGATTTTGAATTGGGCTGCAGGGGCATCACAACATCCTTGTGCGTATCATTCCAATGCAAAAGGCAGAACACGTGCAACGTAGAAAATAAACTCAAGCTTCAGCTGAAAAAAAATGAACAAAAATGAAAAACTTGCAACTGTTGCACTGTAGAATCCTCCCATGGTTATAGAGATATCACGAGAAGTCTCACAACACCAGGTTAATGTCCAACAGGTTTGTTTGGTAGGTCAAGCTTTCGGAGCGATACTCCGTCATCAGGTGAGCAACACTCTGAAAGCTCGTGCTACCAAATAAACCTGTTGGACTTTAACCTGATGCTGTGAGACTTCTTACTGAGCCCACCCCAGTCTAACGCCAGCATCTCCACATTATGGAGACAGCAATAGCATTCGCAAAATATAGGAAATTTCAGGAAGGTGATCACCAAATTCCCCAGCATGAATTAAAAGGCCAGAGCTGTCCTATCTGAATTTAGGCTCTTTATACAAGAAACACAGCTATTCTCTTTAGATCTAGCCAGGTAAGCAAGGGGTTAAAAATAAAGGAAGTCATTGGAAACAAAGGGTTACAAAGAGACAGCACTTCATGTCTGACCGAGGAGGATGAGGAAAATCCTGCCAATCTGTGGAACATGGCTGCAGGATCAGTTTCATGCAAAGATGAAATTTCGAACACATCATTTAGAGCCACTGATATCCAAGAATCAGTCAATCAGTTCACCAGAAATTGCTGGTATAAGGGCATGTACTGTGATGTCTCAGATGCTGAGTGTTCCAAACAAAAGATGGAGCTTCAAGGACAAGTGATTCTTTCCAAGCAGATCTTTAGGAGAAAAAGAAAGGCCATGATAATAACTCCTCCGAAAGATGGCAGCAAATATGAATCCATTGTAACTGGGCAACAACACCTACAAGCATTAAGTGCATCTCCCAATGTTGGTTCAGTAACCAGAAAGCAAGCAAGTCATATGGTTTGCTGCACCCATCACAAATTTGTTCTAAATCTTTTTAAGTGATCTAGTGTAAAATGACATTGGGCTTACCTATAGAGGAAATCTGGTTCCAGAGGCCTGACCAGAGGTAAGTTGCAACCAAACTAAAAGAATGTGTGGTGTACTGGCAGCAATAACAGGGAATGTGCCAGAGACACACAAGTGTATGAACATACACAAGACCAGAGGCAAGACAGACGGAGAGACAGAGTAGAAAGATCTTTAATTGGAAAATGAACAGGTTTTCTACATAGTGAATGTGACACAATGTGTGGATTAAGTCAAATAGTTCGAAGTTATTGTCACTATCAACATCATATGCCCAAAGAAAAGTAGCAAACACACTCTCACAGCCAAAATCAACACAGGAACACGTGCCAAACTTGCAAAGTCAGAAGCCTGAAGGGTATGTATCTGGATTGGTGAAAGTCAACAAAACAACCTATGACAGACAAGCTAACTGCATGCAATGGCTCGCCTATTAATTGTGATTGAAATGCAGCGACAGCAGGTCTGCATAGAAACCACATGTATTGTAGCTGGTGGACAGGGACAGCAATAGCAATGGTATCGGGTTGTACAGTACATTGACCATATATGAGGTCACCAGGGTATTAATAGCAGCAAAAAAGGCTGAAAATAATTGCATCGTGTCAGTCCATGACCTACAACAGATATATCGACAGATTCAACTTCCGAGAAGATGTGATTCCACCAGTTGACTCCCCTAAAAAGTGTAGTATGCACATACAGAAGAAGCTAACAAGTGAGTTGGATGACATGGAGTGCAATGACATTATCTGCAATGTGCATTTGCACACTGCCTGGGGTGATTCTATCACATACATACTGAAAAAAGATACCACAATATGTGTGTAGCTCCAAGATATCTAAATCTTACTCCGAGTTGCCCAAATAAGATTTTAACATGATCTTAATGGTCAACACGTCTCAAAAATGGTTCAGAATGTGCATTATGTAAGATGGTAAATCATTTCATTTGGTTCCAAAAGTTTATCACAAGTCCTATCCAATTATTCAAGCATTTGCTCTGGTATTCACTATCACAAGGTTCCACATATATATTTGGTAAACAGTTAATTATAGAAACTGACCACAAGCCATTGGAAGTGATTTGGCACAAGCCATTGACAAGTGAGTCGCTCAAACTACAATGACCTCTGATAAAAATACCAAGCTTTGATTCTGAAGTCCATTACAAACCAGGTGGCAAATGGTTACTTCAGACACACTGATCAGATTACCCAATCCGAAAAGAAAACTGAACATTTCACCAAACCTGCAAGTAGATTGCATAGACATTAACATAGACAATCTACCTCACATCAATCGGAAGATCTTTGGCAAGTGCAACCAACTTCAGGTCCATGACTGAAAGAATTATGAAGAGTCAGTGCAGAAAGTTGGCCTGGTACAATACAAGAAGCATCAGACACCCTCAAATGTTCTTGGCTTTACTGAGATGAACTAAGTATCTCAAGCAATATTATTTTAAAGGAAAAACATGTGCTCATACCCAAAAGCTCTTTGTCAGAACATTATCATCATAGCTACACCAGGGCATATTGCGTAGAACACACAAGATAAAGTACATTGTGTATTGACTAGGGATCAACAATGATATTAAAAATACAGCGAGGATGTGTGAAGTATGCCAGAGGCATGAGTCACATTAATGTAAAGAATATTTACAACCCTATAAAGTTTTAGTGTACACTTAGTCTAACATCATAACAGATTTAATCACTGTCTAAGTTGATGACTTTCTCCCATTACTGATTATTTTTGAAAGTTTCTATTTATCAGGCCATTAAAGGATACCTCAAGTGTATCTGTAGCACGCACACTGAGTTCAGTTTTCAGTTTGTTCAGCATGCCTGAAGAGATCACATTGGACAATGGTCAGAATACACAGGCAACCTTTCAAAGGCATGTATGTTAAATAGTACACAAAGCCTTGCCACACCATCCCAGATTCATTGCAATTCAATCACCAAGAGAATGGTTTGTTCTATGAAGTCATGATGTGGGTATGCCGGCGTTGGACTGGCATAAACACAGTAAAAACCTGGTGTTGTCAGACTTTTTACCTTGTTCTATGAAGCCATTAATTATAAAGTGCAGTGAAGCAATAAAAAAAAGATTCTGTGTCACTATGTTACTTTTAAGAGCAACAACTTTAGATATTACCAGTTAAAATCATATTCAGAAGGCAAGTTGGGACAACCTTGCCAAGCCATCACCTGTCCCATTTCTCAGAAATGTAAGAGAAATTTCTTGATAAACAAGAGAGAATGAAGACTGCCTACAACTGACCTCAGGTGCAGAATTGCCTAGTCTGCACATAGGATAAAATGTTCAAATCATGTTTCCAACCTGGAGAACTTCTTTACTTGCAAAAGCACCCAAAGCACACAAACAGCCTAGATCCTTTAAAGTCACAACATCAAATGGAGCAACGTTAAGATAGAACAGAAATCAACCAAAAGGAATTGTCCAACTCTAAAACACCAAATAATCTAACTGTATCTAAAACACACCCAAAGATGGAGTTGGAAAGTGAAATTGTGAAAGACCACCATGAAAACAATCAGCATTCCAACAGTACACAACATACCAACACAACTACAAGTCAAGAATATCTAAGTGATAAGACTTGTGCCATAATTTTACCACCTCCTCTACTCGAGACTCAGACATCCCATCGGAGGCCAACGGAGAATGCCGTTCAGCGAGCCTCATCTGCCCCGATTCCGGGGCGGGCATGCTGGTAAAATTCTGCCAATAAACCTCAGGAATATCATGTCATGTGATCCATGAAAATGATTAAACTGCAGTAATGTTATACATACTCTTGAACAGAGACTTTTTAGTTTGTAGTTTTTACAACTACCCCAATATATATTTATTTTCACTGTTAATGTATGCAATGTTACCTTGACAAAAAGGATGTTGTGATATTGCTTTAAGAGAGAATATGTCAATGAGTAAGTAGCCGAGATGTAAACAAGGTGACTAGCAAACATTTTTCAGAAGAGGTAGCTAGCAAGTTTGTGAAGGAGTTACAGATGAAATTTCCTATTCACAATAGTTGTTGGTTCTTTATAGCAAACCAGTCTGCACTGTTATCCAGTTTTGTGTAAGATTGGTAAGTTTGGATCAAATAACTGTGAAAATACAGCCTACACTGTCAGCCTTAATTGTATGTTTATGTTCCTGGAGTGGGTCTTGAACCCATAGTCTTCCGAGGTGAGAGAATTAGCTAATACAGTTCACACGCCATGGTATATCAGTTATGGAGTATCAATTACTTAATGGCATCCTGTCCTCAGCAAATGTCATTTTACAAATACATTTCCTATAAGGTAATTTTCCTTTAATTGAAGTTATCTGAGAATTCCATCATAAAAGGAGTTCTCTGACAAGGGTTCCGATAAGAATCAGAATCATTATTTTACCAAACACAGTAGTTGAAGAAAGACATCATTTTCTCAGTTTGTTGAAGCAACATTACCAGTGTTGTTCTGATTGCCTGCTGAACCATAGAATGTTCTTGAGCAATTGAAGGTTGAAGCTATTGATTTTTTTTCTCTGCAGTCTACCATCATTTTGATCCCGACAGTGACCAATGGAACATTAGTCTTATCCATTGTGATTGCAATGCTTTGAGGGGGGAGGAAGTAATAAAACTAACGGTAAAAGGGTTAATAAGCACACAAGTTTAAAAATCACATAAGCTGCTAAATTCAGTCATATTGGGATAACTCTGAGGAATGCACAGGTCTTGATTAAAGCAGACTCAGATTAGAATCGAGGACTATAAAACTCCTAGTTACAAGGAAGGCTTCAGTGCAGCATACACACAAGGCCTCCATTGAATTATCCACCATGAAATAAGTTAAAAGTTTATTTATTAATGTCACAAGTAGGCTTACATTAATACTACAGTGAAGTTACTGTGAAAATTCACTGGTTGCTGCACTCCGACACCTGTTTGGGTACACTGAGGGAGAATTTAGCATGGCCGATGCACCTAATCAGCACGTCCTTCAGACTATGGGAGGAACCTGGTGCACCTAGAGGAAACCCACGCAGACACAAGAACGTGCAGACTCTGCACAGACAGTGACCCAAGCCGGGAATTGAACCCAAGTCCCTGATGTAGTGAGGCAGTAGTGCTAATCACTGTGGTACTGTGATGGGACAGGAGAGGACATAAGGGGTTGCTATGCCACTGGTTAGAAATATGCTATCATGATCGCATCTAGAAAGCAATAGATAAATAGACCAAAATACATGCTCGGTGATATAATTTGGTAGATGTGCACACAATGTAATTGGGCAACTATACTCTTCTATTATACATTATATCAACCTAATCAGTAGTTGTGAGCGGATATGAATAACTTCTATATGCATGTAGATCCCTGATTGGTATATCGAATCTGCAAGTATATCTGTTTGTGTGATATTGTATCCAATGCTCTGGACTGCATCACTAGCTGGCATACTGAAGTTCTAGCCGTAGCTTATAATAAAGACTGATTTTTCTTATAATTTGTACATAAAAAATAGGAGCAGGAGTAGGCCATCTAGCCCTTCGAGCCTGCCCCGCCATTCAATAAGATCATGGCTGATCTGAAGTGGATCACTTTCCCCCCTGCACCCCATAACCCTTAATTCCCCTGTCTAACAGAAATCTATTTACCTGTGACTTAAACATATTCAACGAGGTAGCCTCCACCACTTCAATGGGCATAGAATTCCAGAGATTCACCACCCTCTGAGAGAAGAAGTTCCTCCTCAGCTCAGTTCTAAATTGACCCCCTCTTATTTTGTCTTTATTATAAGCAGTGTTCATTCATCCATGAAAGGATAAATGAACACTGCGAATTCATTCAAGAAAGGATGTCCCAAGGCATGGTACATTGGAGAGACCATGCAGATGCTATGACAGCGGATGAATGAACACCACTCGACAATCACCAGACAAGAGTGTTCTCTTCCTGTTGTGGAACACTTCAGTGCTCATGGGCATTCGGCCTCTGATCTTCAAGTAAGCGTTCTCCAAGGCAGCCTTCATGACTCACAACAGAGTCGCTGAGCAGAGATTGATGGTGAAGTTCTGCACACATGAGGACGGCCTCAACCAGGATCTTGGGTTCATGTCACACTATCTGTAACCCCCACGACTTGCCTGGGCTTGCAAAATCTCACTAACTGTCCTGGCTGGAGACAATGCACATCTCTTTAACCTGTGCTTAATCCTCTCTCCACTCACATTGTCTGTACCTTTAAGACTTGATTACCTGTAAAGACTCACATTCCAACCATTATTTTGTAAATTGAGTTTGTGTCTTTGTATGCCCTGTTTTTGAACAGAACTCCCACATATCTGATGAAGGAGCAGCGCTCCAAAAGCTAATGGCGTGTGCTACCAAATAAACCTGTTGGACTTAAACTTGGAATTTGGTGTTGTGAGACTTCTTACATTATTCCCTTACCACCAGCCCCCCCCCAAAATAAGGGTGGGCATTCTGTCACACATCCTAGCTCTCACCCATTCAATTCAAAATCAGGACTTATAATCTTTCAGCTCACGGTGAAAAGAGTTCTCTGCCCTAATCCTAATCAACGATATTTCATGACAGAACATAAAGGTCTTGGCATTTCCGGTATATATGAATGGTGGTGATAATTATCTTGTTATTTGACTAGAATACCATATGATATAATAATGCAGCTCCGAATTATAAAATTCTCTGCCTTTGAAATTGTGTGTACAAATGTTAAGGGAAAAATATCTCGCTGCACAAATTAACATGTAGCACCTTACTATTTTGCATGTGATGCTATCTCACTTCATCTGCTTTTGTCACACTGCTCATCTCACCTTATTTGCTTTAATTGCAATGTGATAGTGCTGAATGTCTCTAATAAATGGAACAGTCAAGTGTGTATTTCCCGAGCCGTACAAACATTTCTGCAAGAAACAGTCAGGAGGAAAGGAAATGGCACAATTCTGGACCATCATTAGGGTATTGCAATTGCATACATATATATTCTGGAAAACAACAACAACATCTATTTTATAGACTGAAGCAATCGTAACTCCTGTAATGTCTGTTGAAGCTTATGAAACCAAAAACATTTTAAGAGCCTCAATTGCATTTTAAATCTTCATCCTTTTGTACATCCAAAGGGTAAATCAATCTCACTTCCCACTGATGCATAAACCATATAACAATTTTCTTTGCACGACCATAGATAATTTTGAAGAGTCTAACTACTTACAAAATTAGTCATCGTAACTCAAGGTTGAATAAAACATTTCATGTCGTTTTTGGTAATCAATGTCAACATTAATTAAGATCATGGGAGAAAATTTAGACCAATCTGCCCAGAGGAAGATGAGTGAAACACTGATTTTACAAGCCACCTGATTCATCTCTCTATTGAATCATGGAACCATAAACATGTTACAGCACAGAAGGAGACTATTCAGCCCATCTTATCCACGCCAACCTGGATGCCCTTTCTAATCCCATTTTCCTGCACCCAACCCATAGCCCTGCAGCTTACAGCATCTAAGGTGCGGATCCTGAAACCTTTCAAAAGAGTTTAGCATCTTTGTCTCCACCACTAGCTCGGACAGTGAATTCAAAACACCACCACTCTTTGCATAAAATAATTACTCCTCTTTTTCCCTCTACACCTCCTGCCACTTATCTTGAGTCCATGTCCCCTGGTTCTAGAATTGTCCACCAAGAGAAATAATTTTATTTTGTCCACTCTATCTCTTACCCTCATAACTGTATACATTTTTGTCAAGTCACCCCTCAACCTTCTTTAATTCAAGGAAAATAAACCCAGCCTGTCCAATTTCTCCACGTAGCTACACTTTTCTAGCTCTGAAAACATTCTTGTAAACTTCCTCTGCACTCTCTCCAGAGCAATTACATTCCTTCCTCTAATATGAACACAAGAACATAAGAATTCGGAGCAGGAGTAGGCCATCTGGCCCCTTGACCCTATTCCAGCATTCAATAAGATCCTCGCTGATCTTTTTGTGTATTCAGCTCCACTTACCCACCTGCTCACCTTAACCCTCGAGTCCTTCACTGTTCAAAAATGTATCTATCCTTGCCTTAAAAACAGTCAATGAGGTAGTCTCAACTGCTTCACTGGGCAGGGAATTCCACAGATTCACACCTTTTGTGTGAAGAAGTTCCTCCTCAACTCAGTCCTAAATCTGTTTCCCCTTATTTTGCGGCAGGACCTCTAGTTCTAGTTTCACCTGTCAGTAGAAACAACTTCCCTGCTTCTATCTTATCTATTCCTTTCATAATCTTATATGTTTCTATAAGATCTCCCCTCATTCTTCTGAATTCCAAAAAGTATAGCCCCAGTCTACCCAGTCTCTCCTCATAAGCCAACACTCTCAACTCTGGAATCAACCTGGTGAATTTCCTCTGCACTCCCTCCAGTGGCAGGAAATCCTTTCCCAAGTAAGGAGATCAAAACTGTACACAGTACTCCAGGTGTGGCCTCACCAGCACCTTATACAGCTGCAACATAACCTCGCTGTTTTTAAGCTCCAATAACTCCATTTAGCAGTGAAGAACAAAATTCTATTTGTCTTCTTAATTACCTGCTGCACCTGCAAACCAACTCCTTGCGATTCTCGCACAAGGACACCCAGGCCCCTCTGCGCAGCAGCATGCTGCAATGTTTTACCATTTAAATAACAGTCCATTTTGACGTTATTCTTACCAAAATGGATGACCTCACATTTACCAACATTGTACTTCATCTGCCAGACCCTCACCCACTCATTTAGACTATCTATATGCCTTTGCAGACTTCCAGCATCCTCTGCACACTTTGCGCTGCCACCCATCTTAGTCCCATCTGTGAATTTTGACACACTACACTTGGTCCCCAACTCCAAATCATCTATGTAAATCATAAACAATTGCGGTCCCAATGCTGATCCCTGAGGCACACCACTAATCACTGATCATCAACCAGAAAAACACCCATTTACTCCCACTCTCTGCTTTCTATTAGTTAACCAATCCTCTATCCATGCTAATACATTACCCATAACACCGTGCACCTTTATCTTATTAGCAGTCTTTGGTGCAGCAACTTGTCAAATGCCTTCTGGAAACCCAGATACACCACATCCACATTATTCAACATGCATAAAATGTTCTCAAAGAATTCCATCAAATTAGTCAAACATGACCTTCTTTTCATGAACCCATGCTGCCTCTTACCAATGGGACTATTTATATCCAGATGTCTCACTATTTCTTCCTTGATGATAGATTCAAGCATGTACCTTACTACAGAAGTTAAGCTAACCAGGCTGTAGTTACCCATCTTTTGTCTACCTCCTTTTTTAAATAGGGGCGTCACATTTGCTGTTTTCCAATCTGCAGGAATCACCCCAGAGTCCAATGAATTTTGGTAAATTACCACTAGTGCATTTGCTATTTCTCCCGCCATCTCTTTTAATACCCTGGGATGCATTTCATCAGGACCAGGAGATTTGTCTACCTTTAGTCCCCATTAACTTGCCCAACACTAACTCTTTCGTGATAATGATAGTTTCTAGGTCCTCACTTGCCTTGACCTTCCTGTCATCAATTTTTGGCGTGTTATTTGGGTCTTCCGCTATGAAGACTGACACAAAATACCTGTTCAATGCGTCAGCCATTTTCTCTTTTCTAGTTATTACATCTCCCTTCTCATCCTCTAAAGGACCAATGTTTACTTTAGCCACTCTTTTTCATTTTATGTGTTTATAGAAACATTTGCAATCTGTTTTTATATTCTGAGCTAGTTTACTCTCGTAATTCACCTTACTTTTCTTTATAGCCTTTTTCATGGCCTTCTGTTGACCTTTAAAGATTTCCCAATCCTCGAGGTTCCCACTAATCTTTGCCACTTTACATGGCTTTTCTTTCAATTTGATATCCTCCTTTATTTCCTTAGATATCCATGGCTGATTATCTCTTTTTCTACAGTCCTTCCTTATCACTGGTATATACTTTTGCCGAGCACTGTGAAAGACCACTTTGAATGTCCTCCACTGTTCCTCAGTTGTCCCACCTAAAGTGTTTGCTCCCAATCTACCTTAGCCAATGCTTCTCTCATTCCTTTGTCATCTCCTTTGTTTAAGCACAAGACACTGGTATTGAATTTTACCTTCTCATGCTCCATCTGTATTTTAAATTCAACTATGCTGTGATCACTTCTTCTGAGAGGATCCGTAACTGCAAGATCATTAATTATTCCTGTCTCATTACACGGGATCAGGTCTAGCTTAGCTTGCTCCCTCGTAGATTCCATTACATTCTGTTCAAGGAAGCCATCGTGGATACATTCTATGAATTCCTCCTCAAGGCTGCCTTGACTGATCTGTTTGACCACTTGATATGTAGATTAAAATCCCCCATGATAATTGCTGTACCATTTTTACATGCATCAGTTATTTCTTTGTTTATTTCCTAACTCATCATGATGTCATTATTTGGTGGCCTATAGTCCACGCCTGTCAGTGACTCGTTCTCCTTACTATTTCTAATTTCCACCCAAATGGATTCAACCCTTTTTTTTCCCATAGAACTTATATCATCTCTCATTACCACCCTGAAGTCCTCCTTAAATATCAGAGCCACACCACCTCCCTTACCTTCCTGTTGGTCCCTCCAAACAGACTGATACCCCAGGATATTTAACTTCCAGTCGTGACCATCCTGCAACCATGTCTGTGTAATGGCCACCAAATCATACTTGTTTGCAATGATTTGTGCTGTCAACTCATATCTTTTTTCAAATGCTACAAGCATTCGTTTAAAGAGTGCTTATGCTAGTTTTAGTACCTTTTTGAATTCTAATATTTCCACTAACAACATCTTCTGTGTTCTCTTCCCTTTTAAATTTTTTCCTGATTTTTGATGTATTTGGAACATTCTCCCCACATTTTGTCCTTGGTTCCTCCTTATTGGACTACTTACATAGATTTTCATCCCTCTAGCATATCAGTTTAAACCCTCCCCAACCACTCTTGCAAACACTCCCCCCTAGGACATTAGTCCCAGGTGTAAACCGTCCAATTTGTACAGATCCCATTTGCCCCAGAATCAGTCCCAATGCCCCAGGAATCTGAAACCCTCCACTGACACCATCTCTTCAGCCACATATTTATCCGATACATCCTGCCATTTCTACTCTGACTAGCACATGGCACCGGTAGTAATCCTGAGATCACTACCTTTGAGGTCCGATTTCTTAACTTTCTTCCTAGCTCCCTGTTTTCTGCTTTGAGGAGCTCATCCCTTTCTTTTTAACCTATGTTGTTTGTACCAACATGTACTACGACCATTGGCTGTTTGCCCTCCCCCTTCAGAATATCCTGCAGCTGATCCAATACATTCTTGACCCTGGTACCAGGGAGGCAACATACCATCCTGGAGTTTCGTTTGCGGCCACAGAAATGCCTGTCTATTCCCCTTACAATTGAATCCCCTATAACTATTGCACTGGCACACTTTTTACCCCTCCCCTCTGCAGCAGAGCCAACCTTGGTGCAACGAATTTGACTGCTCTGCTTTCCCTAGAGAGGTGATTACCCTCAACAGTATCCAAAGCGGTATATCTGTTTTGCAGGGGAATGGCCACAGAAGATTCCTGCACTACCTGCCTATCCCTCTTGCCCTGTCTGATCGTCACCCATTCCCTTCCTGCCTGCGGATTCTGAGCCTGCGGTGTGACCACTTCTCTATGCATGCTATCCATGGTACTCTCTGACTCGCAGATGGTCCACAGCATCTCAAGCCACAGCTCCAGCTCTGAAACTCGAGCTTCCAGGGGCTATAGCTGGAGGCACTTCCTACACACATGCTGACCCAGGGGACTAGAACTGTCCCCAGCCTGCCACATGGAGCAAGAGATGCAAACCACGGCTTGGAGCTCTCCTGTCATGTCTTACCCCTTTAAATTAAACTTTTGAAAGATGTTTTGTTTCAGAATTTATCCAATTTTCTAGGCCCTTCTTTCGTGCTCTTTGTTACCACCGAATATCACCTTTTCAAACTATAAACCACAGAAATTACACAAAAACACTATTGTAGTGTATAAGAACTACAATGCCAAGAGCAAAAAAAAACACAATACCAATCAGTACTCTCTTTTGTAGCTTCTGCTGCCCGTTTCACCGAACTCCCTGAGTTCACCCATCTCCAAATACACACCTCTCTGTCAAATAGCACTCACTGTGCAGGTGGCTATGATGACCAGAACTGCACGCAGTCCTCCAGTTGTGGCCTCACTAGTGTTTTATACAATTCCAACATTATATCCTTCCTATGATATTCGTCCTTTGCCAATAAAGGAGAACATTCCATGTGCCTTCTTTACAACCTAGTCTATTTGAACTGCTGCCTTTAAGGATCTGTGTACTTGTACATCAAGATCTCTCATTTCATGGACTCTTCTTAGTATATTCCCATTTATTGCATATTCTTTATAACTGTTTAACCTCCTCAATGCATTACTTTATACTTCTTTATGTTAAAATCCATCTGCCACTTTACCAACCACTCCCCCAACCCATTGACATCATTTTGTAGAAGTTAACAAAATATAACATTGGATGGGTCTAAGATGAATGCTAATCTACACTTGAGTTCCCCACATCCCCCTACCCCCACTCGTGCCATCACCAGTGACTTAAGTCAAAATTACTCTTTGTAACCTGCTAAATATCAGTTTTGTTGTTTTTTAGGTCTCTGGAAAATTGAAATAGATCTTGAAATGGGTAGTGAGATGGCACAGTGGTGAACACTGCTGCCTCACAGCTCCAAGGACCTGGGTTCTATTCCCAGGTTGGGTCACTGTCTCTGTGGAGTTTGCACGTTTTCCTCGTGTCTGCATAGGTTTCCTCTGGGTGCTCCAGTTTCCTCTCAGTCCAAAGATGTGCATGTTAGGTACATTGGCTATGCTACTTTGCCCCTCAGTGTCCTGGGATGCATAGATTAGAGGGATTAGGTGGGTAAATATGTGAGGTAATGGGGATAGGGCCGAAGTGGGATTGTTGCCGATGTAGACTTGATGGGCCGAATGGCCTCCTTCTGCACTATAGGGTTTCTATGAAATGAATTTCTATAACATTACCTATTCTGCAAAGATCTTTGTGGTGTTTCACATCTTACTTTAACATTTTGCTCCAAAATTCCAGTACCTCAATCGGAGCTGTTCCCCAAATATTGACATACAAAGTTTAGCTGGCTGGCCTCATTATGCAAATGACCCTGTTATCAGGATTGTCAGTTGTAAGATGATGTACCCTGCCAGCATACACTTGAGTGTGCAAAAAAACTTCCAGACATCGTGAGGTTTTGATGTCAGGGCGATGTTAGTGTACCTTTAAGAGATTTTTGTTTAAATCATGCTCGCTGCAGCTCACAGTCTTAGCTGATGTCATTGCTGCCAGTTTGACAGGAGATGTCTTTTTCTTGCTGCTTAAATGGGCATTTGTTTATTTTTACTGAGATGTTTATGACTGCATTGTTAGGAGAAAAACTGGTTAGCAGGTCAGGTAATCAAAGTTTTTTTTTTCCATTTTCAGTTTGAAGCTGAGAGTTTTTAGTTGAGAAGGAGCATCAAGCTGAAAAGAAGTCTTTCTCTCTCCCTGCTTTTGGAAATTCTGCTGGTTAGCTGAAAGTAAAGTCTTGCCTTTCAAGGGGGAAATCAATTGTTGGTGTCTTGCCTAGTGTCCCTGTGTTTTGAGAAGTTGTTCTGACTTCAAACTGTTCTGAGTCTATCCAGAGAACTGTAGACTTCACCCAAAAGACTCCGTTCCAGTATCAAGAGTGAATTAGTCTTTGGAATTGGTTTGATTGGAACACATTCGATATATTTGTTAAGGGTTATGCATTGTAGTGGTTGTTTTGTTTCTTGTTTGTAATTGATGAAAGTGCTTGCTAAGTTTCTTACTGTACATATTAACTACATTCTTAAATAAACTTTATTTGATAAAAAGCTCCCCACTGGATCATTTGAATCATATCTGAATTGAAACATATCATAATTATCCTAGCCAAATTCAAAATGCAAAACTTATGATCCAGGTGGGCTCCATAAAACACTTTGGAATTTTTGATCTGAACCATACCAGTCAGTGCAGAGATCAGGTGCAGTGGTTTGGTTCAGTTCAAATTCTGAGGCAGTGGATGCCTACGTTTCTCCAAAGAGCACTCATGTTTTCCTCAGTCTGCAAGGAAGGATTATTCTTCTTTATGTGAATGATCTTCTAGATTTGCTCCTGCTGGTTCCAGGGTTCTTTGGTGACATTGTTTACTGATGATGTAACTGCATGGTAAAACTGTAGCGGGTGCTAGAAAAACGTAAGAACTAGAAGCAGGAGAATGCATGTCAGCCACTTGAGCCTGCTCTGCCATTCAGTACAATCACCATTGATCTCATCTCGGCTTCATTTCCATCTTTCTGCCTGCTCCCCATGGACCTTCATTCTGCTACTAATTAAAAACCTACCTATGCCCTCCTGAAATGTATTTAGTGTTCCAACATCTACTGCATTATTGGGTAGAGAATTCCACAGATTCATGACCCTTTGAGTGAAGTAATTCCTCCTTATTTCTGTCTTAAATCTGCCATTCCTTAGCCTAAAACTATGGTCTCTTGTTCTAGAATATACAATAAGTGGAAACATCCATTCTACAATCATAAATTGCTCAATCTCACTTCATAAGACAAGCCGTTCATCCCTTGAATCAATCCACTGAACTGCCTCCAATGTATTTATGTCCTTCCTTAAGGTGCCCAAAACTCTGCACAGTACTCCAGATGTGATCTCACCAATGGCCTGTACAGTTGCAGCAGCACTTCCCCGGTTTTGTACTCTGTTCCATTAGCTTTGGATGCCAAAATATCAATGCTTCTTATTACCTGCAGCACCTGCAAACTAACTTTATGATTCATGCACAAGGACACCCTCTGCACCAAAACATTTTAAAATTTCTGTCTGTAATCACTCAGAAACCTGACCAGAGAGGCACATTGCATTCTGATCTACACACACTAGTCCATACCTGGAACATGTAGTTCTGCAGGCCCAGTCCTGGGTCTGCTTTCTTAACAGCTTAGGTAATGAGTTTCAGATGGGCAAGTCATTGGCTGTTATCCAAATGAGTCCTACTGGACATCAATGAGTCCCCATGGATCTTGTGGGGATTATCACACTCTCCACTTAGTTAAATCGCCATTTTACTCCTCCAACCAAAATGGATAACCTCACATTTATCCAAGTTAAATTCTATCTACCAGCTTTGGCACACTTTTCTAACCTATACACATTGCTTATTTCCTCATTGCAACTTGCTTTTTCACCTACTTAGTATCATCTGCAAATTTGGTTATAGTACATCCTATCCCTGCATCTATGTCATTAATATAGCGTGTAAATAGTTGGGGCTTGAGGACTGAACCTTGTGGCATACCACAAGTTACAACTTACCAACTAGGAAAAGACCCATTCATTCCAACTCTGTTTATTGTTGGTGAGACAATCTTGAAACAAGCTAATATATTATCCCCATTCCCATGGAATCTTATCTTATTTGTTAATCTTTTGTGCAGCACCTTATCCTTGTGGAAGTCCGGATACACACCATTATCCACTTTGCTTGTTACATTTTTGAAGAACTCTAACAAATTGGTGGAAGATGATTTGCCCTTCACAAAACCATGCTGACTCTAATGGATTGCATTTTGACTCTCCAAATGTCTTGTTATTATTTCCTTAATAATGGATTCCAACTGTTTCCCAACAACAGGCATTAAACTAACTGGTCTATAGTTTCCTACTTCCTGCCTTTCTTCCTTTTTGAGCAGGGCATAACATTAGCCTTTTTCCAATCTACTGGAATGTTTTCAGAATCCAGGGAATTTTGGAATATTATAACCAATGCCTTCGCCCTTGCTGCCCCCACTTCCTTTATGACCCTCGGACATAGGTCATCAGGACCTTTCTGTCTTTATTTCTGATAGCTTTCTCAATTGCTTCCTAGCAATAGTGATTGTTTCAGGTTCTTGCTTTTTAACAACCTTTGCATTACCTGTTACTACTGGGATGGATATAGTGTCCTCCACCATGAAAACCAAGGCAAAATATTAGTTTAATATCTGTCATTTCTGTGTTCACCATTATTAATGCCCAAGACTTGGCCTCTAAGGAACCAATGTTGATGTTGGCTACTCTCTTCCTTTTTATATATTTAAAGTAGCTTTGCAATCCATTTTTATATCTTGTGCTAGATTTCATTCATAAGTTTCCTTTGCTCTTTTTAAACTTTTTTCGTAATCCTTTGTTGGCCTTTAAAAGTTTCCCAATCCTCCACTGACCATTGCAAAATTATATGTTTTAGCTTTTGCCTTTATGTTATCTTTAACCTCCTTGCTTAGCCACTGATCATTTTCCTCCTCTTAAAATCTTTCTTCCTTTCTGGAATATATATGATTTGGGAGGATTTGAGTATCTCCTTAAATATCTTCCACTGCTCATCAACTGTCTTACCTTTTTTGTCTTTCTGTCAAGTCCACAAGGGCCAAATCTGTCCTTGTGCCTATGTAATTACCTCTATTGCCTTCAAAGTTAATTTTAAATTCAAGCATGCACTCTTTCTTGAAGATCCTTTACTACAAGATCATTAATTAATCCCATCTCATTACACAATACTAAATCCAAAGCAGCCTGCTCCCTGGTTGGTTCAACAACATTGTTCCAGGAAGCAATCTTTAATGCACTCCATGAACTCTCCCTTGAGGCTATCATTGGCGATTTGATTAATTCAATCTATGTGCACATTAAAATCACCTGTGATTATTGTTGTACTTTCTTACAAGTTCCCAGTATTTCCTGGTTTATATTGTGTCCTACTACTAGTGGACCCATAGAATACTCCAATTTGTGTCTTACTTCCCTTGTTATTTCTTATTTCTACACCGACGGATTCTACTTCTTGAATTCCAGCGCCAACATTATTTCTCACTACAGTACTGATCCCTTCCTTTACTAATAAAGTTACACCACCTCATTTTCCTTTCTGTCAATCTTTCTGACACACTGAGTACCCTTGGATATTCAACTCCCAGACCTGGTCTTGTTGTGATCATAGTTTGAATCTTTCAGTCTCCCACATCCCGCTATCGCTGCCAGCGAGAATGGAGAATTTGCTGTTCAGCCAAATCTCCGTTCATGGCAGCAGGGCTGGATGACCCCAGCCGTGGCGAGGTCAGAGAATTCTGGCCCATGTCTCAGTAATTGCCATCAAATCACAGCCCATTGTCTCTATTTGCAATGTTAACTCATTAATTTCATTATGAATGCTATGCACGTTTTCCCTACTGTTATACAATTCTCTGATGTAATATGACGTTCATATGCTTTGTCCCCTCCTTTCACTGTCATATAATCATGACTTATTATGTATTTATAAGCTACTTCCAGTACCTTAACCGCTTATCACAGGACCTGGTTGTTGAATGCTATCAATAAATATATAATCATATCAATCTATCCTAGTCGTCAGAAAACAGTACAGAAATTGAGTGAGTTTTGATAGATCATTTTACTCTGGCATATTGCCAGAAGCCTGTTCTTTAGTTCAAAATGTTCTTCAATAATCTTGGGTTAAGCCATAAATTGCCTGGCAACCTTTAGTTGCACCTTTATTATATTCCGTGAAGCAAACATAGCTAAGGCATTCTGCAGTTTTATTCAGCTATGATATAGTTGGTCCAGTTACAGGTTTCTGTCTGATTGCAGAGGTGCTTTTCTTGCACTGAGTTGCCCAATGTTTATAATGAAATTGTGCATGGTTATTTGACTAATTGTGATTCCATATCGATAAATCAAATTGTGACTTTGCAAATGAGGCACTTAAAAAGTTCATAATTTGTGGACAAATCGGGTTTGATTTCTCCCACTGAAGCATAATGTTAATCAACTAAGCATGTTGTAAAGAAAATTTAATCACGAGGGCCATCTCCCACTCTAGCCAGACAGAGCACAGTTAGGCCATCAATAAATTATGAAACAAATTGATCAAGTCATATGTTTCATTTAAATATATAAGAAATGAATTAATTTCTAACTTGCTTTTCTAACAAATTATAAGTGTGTTTTTTTATCTCACCTGAGCTGACACATTCCGAATGTTTTAATTTCCCGCGCCCTCCAATATCTGTCCTTAATGTTGCTTCTCCCTTCCAGTCCTATACTTCAAACCTTGGCACATTGCTTTGCTGGACTTGGGTTATTTGTTATGTTTTTCCCTCACTGGAAAATGGTTTTATTAAATGTGGCCCCTCACCTAGGGTTAAAATTAACGTTGATTAAATTAAGAATCTCAATGTGGATTAGTTGTTAATGTCCGTTGCTTTGGAAATGGCTTGTGTTTCGTGTTGAGATAGGGTGATGGTCAGAAGAAGCAGTGGTGGTAAGGAAGAATATAATTTTACCGGAATGCTGATCAGAATTCCTGTGGATTTCAGAATGGACAGGAATGAAGAATCTAGCAGCAGGCAAAATGTCAGAAACCTGCCAGCACATGAACAGTTTACAATTCTCCCAATGGCAGTTTAATGGATTACCCCATTGTCTAGTGGCAGTAATCAATTTAATTCATTAAATGCTCATGAATGCTCATTAAAACAGCTGCTTGCCAGAAATTCTTCACGCCTTCCAATCTTGCGTCATGCCAGTGGGAAATTGCGTCAGCCACAAATCCGTTTAAAAAGAAGGGCTAATAAAGAAGGCAAATAGGGTGTTGGTCTTTATCTCAAAGGAAATGGAGTACAAAAATAGGGAAGTCTTGCCAAAACTATACAAGGCATTTGTTAGACCGCACCTGGAACTATATGATCAGTTTTGGTCCCCTTATCTAAGGAAGAATATACCTTCATTGGAGGCAGTCTAGAAAACGTTGATCCCAGGCATGGAGGGATTATTTTATGAGGAGACGTTATGTAGGTTGTGACTGTACTCATTGGAGTTTTGAATAACGAGAGACATCCTTATTAAGAAATATAAGATCCTCAGGGAGTCTTAACTGGGTAGATAAGCCCAGTCTGTGATCTTTTGCTCCTGTTCTTTGCCAGCTTTGCCTGAATGAAGATGAAAGAAAAGCCTTTGATCAGAGATGATGGAGCAGAGGTTAGGTAAGGTGCATGTCCCCTGTGTGCAGCGAACCCTCCCCAGAAGGGCTATAGAATGAATTATGAGCAACATGATAGATGAGATGGTGCTGATGTAGAAGTCTCCGTGAGAGATTTATTGTTGATGTGCTAAAGGATATGTGAGATGCTTGAAGGGAGCAGATGTTTGAGCTCATGATGCCATGATGAGAGTTTGTTATTGGAGGGAATTGAAGGCTAACTTCCCTTGGTGAAATGGATGAGATCATTCATCCTCTTCCTGCACTGGCTGAAGCTATGGCCACAGTTGCTTGTTATGCTGACCACTCTGAGACAGCGTCCAGACCAGAGATGTGAGGTTGATGTACTTCCTGGAGTCATGCCTGTGCACCTGCATTCATTTTCAAGGCTTCATGAACTTAGTGAGGGAAGCAGGTCCTGCCTCCTTCTTGAGACTGCAAGTCTTGTTCTTCTGGTTGCCAGACATCTGTGATGGTCACCCGAAGACAGCTGGAGAAAGTGAGATGTGTATGTTGGACTGGCATTCAAATATAATGCCGAACTTCGACTCCTGCCAGCTGATGATGGGCAGACTAATCATCCCAACCCATCACGTAATTCAGTCCAATATTCACTGGTGCAAAATTAATGACCTTCCAAGCACTCAAATAGGCATGAGTTTCCACGATTCAGCCAGTGGGATGGGCACTTATGGCGCTGTCAAACCACCCGTCACCACACTTAGTCCCAGAAATGGAAAACTTTGCCCATTGTAAAAGTATTGGATTACTGTAGATAATGTTTGTGTTTGAAAAATATCAGCAGAACTCAAAATGAATCACCCTAGGCAATTTTAAGAACTCAGACAGCAGATAGCAAATGTTCTGTCCATAATTTTTTTCAAGTTGGTTAGAGATTTAATTCATTTGGGGACAATGTTGAGTTATTATTAAAATCGCTTGATTAATAATAAATTTAATGGCACCAAGTGGAATATACAAACATGAAAATGATCTCCTATGCTTCTTGCCCATGATACTATGTTCCATCTCGACTGCAACATTTCCTTTACATCTGGCAGTTTTTCTATATTCAGAGATGCCTTTTGAATAACCATATACACAACATTAACTGGATTTTATTGACTTGTGTAATCAGTCTTAATTCTTAAATTAAGGAACTCTTACACTTTACTTTTAACAAATGCATATCATTTGCCTTTGATTAATTTTGGTGTTTTAAAATACTCATTAATTTGATTTTGAATTATAGATTCAATGAGTTTGCGTATACATTAGAGAGATTTATGTTCAGTAAAGTTTGCAAAATATGTAGAAACGAAGGCAGATAAATGGATTTCAGGTACAGATTATTCATGACCCAATTGAATGGCAGTACAATATTGAAGGGTTCAATGGCCGACATCTTTGTTTCTATGGTACCACTCAAACTCATTTTCAGGAGTTGGGTGGCTGTTATGACGACAACGAAGAGCATAAGGGATTGTCCAGAGATCTCCCCGTTGTCTTCAGGGAGATCTACCAATGATCCCCTGTGCTCACACACAGAAGCTGGTAGTTAAAACCTGTTGCTTCAGCCCAGTTAATTTTGTAGGTACAGGTTACCTGCTGTCAGCTGTGTGTACAGCACTTCCTTTTTGTTGCCAATAAAGGGTTTCTTGGTAATGGAAGACTAGGCTTAGCAGAATTATTACAGGGTCAATTACCATATGCACAGTTGGCTCCTGGCTGCATGCCCACCCACCATAGAGAGGCAGTGAATCCCAAATCTGCTGCCTTGGAATCATCGCTACCCAAAAGACCAGACAAAGTAGCACAGTATTGGAAAGTGCAAATAGGAGTCTCAAAGAGCAAAATTTACCATTAGATTAAGAACAAGGTGATTCTAATCCAAAAGAAGGAGTGGAGATTTTTACTCTGAATTTTCTGCTCGTTAAGAGGCTTCTGAGCACTTTCCTCCTCGTTGTTTGGGCAGCAGGGTGGCACAATGGTTAGTACTACCTCAGGTTTGAATCTAGCCTTGGGTTACTGTGTGGAGTTTGCATGTCTATGTGAGCCTCTCCGGTTGCTCCACTTCCTTCGCACAGTCCAAAGATGTGCAGATTAGGTGGATTAACCATACTAAATTGCCCCTTAGAACCCAAGGATGTGTCGGTGAGTGGGATTAGCGGGATAAATGCATGGTGTTATGAGGATAGGGCAGGGGGTGGGCCTGCATGATATGCTCCATTGGAGAGTCGGTGCAGACACGATGGGCCAAATGGCCACCTTCTGCACTGTTGGTATTCTATCGTTCTATTCTATAGTATTGGGAATGATATAGCTCCCAATATATTGGGAATTAATATTATAGAATTGCATAGAAAATTACAAGGAATGACAAAAAGAAAGCAGCAAGATGGGTTGTAGACAACACATCCCAGATAGCACTCATGTACGGAAAGGAGGAAGGGAGAAGCTTTATTCTTCATTGGGGCAAGTGGAGGAAAATTCAGGTCATGAGGTCAGGCATTAAATGTCTCCTGCCCCATTTCTTGTAATTTATACTTCTATCGCACCTGACTCTGCAGGGCTTGAAAAGATCACTTCAGAGCAGTGGAAAACACTAATGAAGGAATTATGTCTCTGGCATTTTGTCCTAAAGCAAGTCTGAATTTCATTGGAATGCCAATGAAATGGATTTATTTGGTAAAGCAAAGCATAGGACATTTCATCCTGGATAAAGGAGCAGCATTATAGTTATTTCCTTTGGGAGAAAAAGCAAACATGATTACTTGGAATAGGCGGCCTGCCAGGGTCAGGCGATGAAAGTGTCAGATATTAAAAAAAAGGTACCAAATTAAAAATGTCGGTGACACCTGGTGTTCAGGTTGCTGTGGTCATCGCAATAGAAAGATGTAAAACTTGCAGGAATGTCAGTACAAGATTTTTAACTCTTGTTAATGCCAGTGCATTATAAACCTGATGTATGTAACAAATGACAAATGTAGAGAAACATATGTGTAATAACATTGTGAACAGGCTGCACAGCAATATTGCCTGTGACAGACATGGTACAAAATTCAGTTTGCACTGTACTGGATTAATGAAATCTGACATTCACAGCAAATTACTTCAGAAGGATATCATCACATCCATGTTATGTGACTTGCATTAATACAGAATGTATAAATATTTTTTCTACATTTCACAGTTCATTCCACTGGCATTGGTGGTGTGGGACTCAGTTTCATAAAGATACTTAAAAATACATTAATATATGCCACAATCATATTTTTTTCTCACCATGTGACAGGAATTGTTTAATGTTCTGCCATCTTGTCTGAAACTCTTGCTACACATGGAACAGTGATTGCTTGAAAATGTTTATTTGATATCACCTTTCCACTCAGATATGGAATTCAATAGCTACAAAAGTTTGAAAAAGAGAGTCCCTGGAAGGTTATCTTCATAGCAGATGTTCTCCTTCATATTTTGTTTGCTTTTCCGAGTAGATGGTGTAATTCAGGGTTAGATCTTTGGAGGGTGACATTTCTTCCACTTCTGGTTGATGGGCTTGGAAGTCTGATGGTCTTTTCTGGCACTTGTTTTCTCATGTATGTATGTATGCATTGGCAATAAACTTCAGCAGCCCAACTCTGGCAAAGACCAAAATCTGTGCAGGGGAAAATCTACCCACTATTACAAATGAGCCAAGAGAAGATGATGGCTACTGCACGTAAGACAATGCACATAAGGCTTCACAGATATAAAGTGGGAATACTGAAGATAATCATCCCAATGGAGTATCTGTCCTTAATTGCTGAGTTAAGTCCACAAACTGGGGATTCTAGGTGATACCAGATGTAGCTTGAATTAAGTTTTTTTGGTAACTTCACTCAGACATTGGTAAAATGGAAGCAAAGTACAGTACTGTGAACTCTGGAAATCTGAAATAAAAACAAAGTCTTGGAAAAATTAACAGGTCTGGCAGCAGCTGTAGTGAGAGAAGCAGAGTGGAGTTTGGAGTCCAGCAAGATGAGTCATGCTCATTTTTATAGAATGTTCTGGTCTTTCTCACCTTTTTTAATTAAAGCAAAGTTTCAGTGAGGATTTGGAGCTGCCTTCCATGCAATGCACGGTGTTACTTTTGTCTATGTTTAAGCTTCAATCTCATGTCTGTTGAGTAGATTTGTGATAAATGTGAAAATGGTTGCAGGAATAGAGTTTGCGGAGGAGTGAGGTCTGAATCAAAGGATTTTACATGAGAATTTGGATGAGGTAATTGAAGTAATTAAATAAACCCAACGTTGATCTAACATTGAACTTCTATGTGGCTAACAAATTGTAACTAATTAATACAGTGAATGTGATAGGAGGAAGGCATATGTCAATCAGATCCACCTTCTTCCAGCTTCTTTCATTGGGAAAAAAGATACAAAAATCTGAAATCTTTTAGAACCAAATCAAGAACAGCCTCTTCCCTGCTGCCATCAGACTTTTGAATGGACCTACATTATATTAAGTAATATATATGTATATGTTATATATACATAATATATATCATACACCCTAGGTATGATTGTATTCTCCACCCTCTCCTTTCCTTCTCTCGATGTACTCTATGAGTAGTATGTTTTTTCTGCATAGCACACAAGAAGCAATACTTTTCATTGTTTTCCAAAATATGTGACAATAATAAATCCAATCAAATCATAACTAAATTCGTAAAGGGAAAGCTGAAATTTTGGATGATAGCGCCAGATGGCATTATTTGAAGATAGCATATATAAACATATATATAAATGGTTCTATGTCTACCACAGATAAACTGTGGAGAGGCAAGTAATTATTGATCACAATTTCTGGTACCTACTATATGCTTCACGAGAGTTCATATCCTCGTTTGCCAATTGCCTTGTGACAACCTTCCTTCAAAGCGAAGATCAGTATATCTCATTGCTTCAAGGTAACATGTTTGCTGATGGGAAATTTGCACTGATTCAATCCTCAGAGATATACTTGGTAATGCAATGCCTGAGCCAAGCAGCTCTGTAGTGCTCCAGGGCAGATTGCTGATTAAACAGGTAGCCTGGATCATTACTGGGACTTGGATGTCTAGTCCTGCCACTAGGGGGTTGGGATTCTTCCACTCAATTCCAGATAACTAACAAACATCAATGCCCCCAGTAGATAGCATGGTCACAGCCAGCCAAGCAAAGTACATTCAACCATTTTTTCTGCTGTAAGCTGCGTTGCATTTAGTTGTTGATTTTGGTTGCTTAATCTCCAGCAGTACTATTTGAAAGGAGAGAGAGAGGGAAGAGTTTTGGATCCTGGTGACAAGAATAACATTATTTGAGCTTGCAGATGTGAGATGCTGTGAGGGGAAGGGAGTAGTTTGACCATATCAAGTGATTGTGAGTTCTGTTCACTTCTCACTAGTTTGATTTTAAAACTCATTAAACATGATATGCTCCCTCATATGTCCAACAATCTGCCTGACTTAAAACAAAGTGCAAGAACAGTTCCATAAAACATGATTAAATATGGATTCAGTGTGACTTCTCAAGAAAACCAATTTTATTTACTACTCAAATTATAAACTCAGGTGATAAATAACAGAATCTTGTCCACTTAGCTCAATGACAACACTGAGTACTGTAGCATGTCAGCCTATTTATAGGTTCACCAGAGCAAAAAATTATATAATGTGACCTGCATTTTGGGCTTTGTTTGCATTTGTTTTTCACTTTTGAGTGAAGTCTAAAAATGTTTGAGTTTCTGAGCCATAGATAGCCGCAACAATTGTTTTAGGCAAGTGAAAAACCAGATGTAACCAGGTAGATATAGTGCAAAGTAAAATACAATCATAGAAATTTTCAGAAGGGAAAGCAAATACAAAATGCTACTCCCAAATCATAATCCAGATGTTTCAAAATGATTGTTTCTTTTTCCTCTGAATTGTTGTCCTGTACACACTTAATTGTGAAAATGTAAAAATGCGATGTGCTGCAAATACACTGTGAAATACATAAAATAAGATTAACACCGGCATCTATAATTATTCTCTCGACTATTTTATCAGAGGTAGTAAATTGTTTGTTTTAAATGGCGTCCTTGTGAGAGAAGAATTTTAGGCAATCATTGAATAAGTGATGGTTTATGATTTTTGCTCTATAATTAAATATACTTTTCCCTGAAGGTTGTCTTTTCGTAAGATCCTTCAAAGAAATGAACAAATTTATTGCAAGAGACCTAGCTGAAATAAATTTGCATGTAATTAGATGTAATATGATTGAAAATGCATCCACACAGTTGCTTTTAAGTTTATATAAGCATGTAAAGAACTCTTTCTTTGAGGCTAAATAGGCAACAAAAGAGCCAATTGCGAGAGACTGAGGGTGGGATTTTCTAGCTGTGCTCGCTCCAAAACTGGAAAATCCTGCCTGACGTTAACAGACCTTTGCATGGTCTGTGCCCCGCCACCTCCCCCCAGCCCACTACGATTTCCATTGCAGGCAGGATGGGAGAATTCCCCCCTGAGTGAGTTCTGCAGGGAGCAGACTGAACTAGAGTAACATGGGATAGAAATCCTGGACAGAACAACAATAAAGTGAAATCAACTGGACTTACCAGAGAGGGTTAATGGACAAAGAGTGTAATATGAAGCAACAAAGGATGAAGAGACAACACTGGTTGATTCCTGGGATGAAGATGTTGTCTTATGAGCAAAGGTTGAGATTGTTGGGCTTATCCTGATTGGAGTTTAGAAGAATTACAGCTTCTCTTATTGAAATATATAAGATCCTGAAGGGATTTGGGGAGGGCCGGGGGGGGGTGCTGAGGAGCTGGGGTGGGGGGGGGTGCTGGAGTTGGGGGGGGGGGGGCTGTGGGGGGTGGGGGGGGGGCTGGGGTGGGTGGGGGGGCTGGGGGGGAGGCGGGGGGGGAGGCTGGGGGGGTTGCTGGGGGGCGCTGGTGGGGGGGCTGGTGGGGGTGGGTGGGGGGCTGGGGGGGGGTTGCTGGGGCGTGCAGAGGATGTTTCCCCTCATGAGGGATTCAGAACTGGAGTGAGCATAGTTTAAAAATCAGCAATCTCCCATTTAAAACTGAGTTGAAGTGAATGTTTTTTTCTCTGAGGGTCATTAGTCTGTGCAATTCTCTTTTGATTTATTAATTCAAGGGCTTTACTACTTAGACCAGCATTTGTTGCCCAACCCTTGTGAGAAGGTGTTGTGAGCTGTCTTTTTGAATCACTGTATTCCATGGGATACACTCACAATGCTTTGAGGGAGGGAGTTCCTGCATTTTGACCCAGTGACAGTGCAAGTACAGCAATATATTTCGATATAGTCCGATTTTCAAGCATTTATAAGTAAACAGCATTTGATGTGTTGCCAACAATGGCAGCTTTTTCCACCACATTGTGCGGCACTTTGTCACTGTGCTACCCAATGTTTCTGCATTATTTAAACAAAGTGGTTAACACTGTCGCCTCACAGTGCCAGGGACCCAGTTTCAATTCCTTGGGTGACTGTCTGGGTAGATTTTGCTTGTCCTCCCCGTGCATGCCTCAATTTCCTCTGGGCGCTTTGGTTTCTTCCCAAGTTTAAGATGTGCAGGTTAGGTGGATTTGCTTTGCTAAATTGCCCCTTAGTATCCCAAGATGTATGGGCTAGATGGATTAGCCATGGTAAATGTGTGGAGTTAAAGCGATAGGCCACAGAATTCTTAGTACCTGCTCTTGCAGCCACAATATTCATATGGTGAGTTCAGTTCAGTTTCTCGTCAATGTTAACCCTTAAGATGTTGCTCTGTTCCATTGAGAACAGTGGAGGTTAGGTTATTGATTATATTTAAGGCTGAGTTAGAGAACAAGGGAGTGAAATGTTATGGGGTACGAGAAGGAAGTTGGAGTTAAGACCACTATCAGACTAACCATGATCTTATTGAATGGTGAAGCAGAGGGGCTACTTCCGATATTTTTTAATGTCCTTATGTTCATTTATATTTATATCCTCAAATCCATCACTGTATTCCTCGCACTGGAGTTACCTTTCAACTTGGGTGAGTGTAGAAATGAGTGTAGTTCTCATTTTATCATATCGAGTGCTCAACACAGTATGTATCCCCATTATGATATATCCCATTCAGTGCAGTACTTCCCATCCGTCACGATATATCCTGCTTGATCATCCTTTCTGGTGAATTCTGACATTGGTTCATGCCTGCCAGTTCTCTGCCAAAGTGAAACTTACCCCTAAGATGTTGATAATAGAAGTTAAATGTCAGAAGGTTAATACTGAGGTCAATTATGTTGCTAATTCTGAATCACATGTTTTACTATGTAACAACATACTTAAGAGTAATTGTCTAAAGGTGTATTAACACATGTTTGAAAGTAAACATGTACAATGAGGTCTGGATTTGTTGCAAAGCAACAGATCAAAAATCAGACCTGCTTTAGATCTAAATGAATCGTAGAATCCAACAGTGCAGAAGGAGGCCATTTGGCCCACCGGGTCTGCACCGACCACCATTCCACCCAGGCCCCATGTATTTACCCTAGCTAATCCTCTGTCATCAAGGGCAATTTAGCATGGTCAATCCACTGAACCCACAGATCCTTGGATTGTGGGAGGAAACCAGAGCACCTGGAGGAAACCCACACTGACACAAGGAGAATGTGCAAACTCCACACAGACAGTGACCCAAGCCGGGAATCAAACCCGGGTCCCTGGTGCTGTGAGGCAGCTGTGCTAACCACAGTGTCACCGTGCCACATTATAAATGCTTCATAAAGACTGGGCATGTGCTTGTTTGCTGCACTTTCTCTGGTTTTATAAAATCATTTATGATGATATTTGCATTTCAAGTCTTGGAATATGTCAGACAGCAACCGCCACAAATATATTGTGGGAACCTTTTTTCCGTTTGATTAACAATCTGCGGATCTTGTAACGAATGTGCAAGAGTACCTTTCCTTTTCATAATTACAAAAGAGATTTTAATGTGGTGTCACAAGTAGAAGTACGAATTGTGCTTGCCTCAGTACTGCTCATCCATGTTCAAGATAATGAAAGGTTTTGATAAGGCAAACAATGAGAAATTTTTTTTTTGTTGTTCGGTGATTCAGAAAGTAGGGGACTTGCATTTCAGATTACCAGCAAACGAACAAAAGGGAAAAATTCGGAGACAGTATTTTAAGCAGTCATCATTAAAACAGAATCACAACGTCTTAGAAGGTGCATTGTTGTTTTTTCAGGAAAGGAACATTAGACCATGTAACATGGAATACAGTAATCCAATGCTGAAATCCTGCCAATAGGTAATTGAGTGTGTCTCAATTAGCATACGAGCTAATTGCTGTTCCTTCCTGGGCATGAACCATAGCCCAGTGGATAGCTACACTCCTGAGTCAGAAGGTTGTGGGTTAAGGATACATTCAGGAAACGTAAGCTCAACGTCAAGCCTTACACTCCAGCACGGTAGCCAGGTGTACTGCATTATTAGAGGTGTCATCTTTCACACGAAGCATTAAGCCTCAGTCCTGCCTGTCCGTTCAGGCGGATATAAAAGATCCATGGGACCATTTGAAAGGATGGAGAGGGGGTGCAGGTAAGATTTACGAATCAGGTCCCAAGGATAAGGACCTCTAGTTGTGGGGATAGATTGGAAACGTTGTGATTGTTCTTCTTACAGAAGAGAAGTTTAAGATGAGTTTTGTTGGGGAAATTCCAAATCGTGAGGGGTCAAGAAAGAATAGATAGAGGAGGAACTCTTCCCTGTAGGAGAAGGTTCATAAACTCTATTTAATGAGGTAGGCACAAGAGACAGCAGTGACGTGGTCATTTAATCCTGTGGAAGGGTGCCAAGTGGGAACCCTGGCACATTCCTGCCTCTACCATGGTTTAGTCTCTGGACAGCATTCCTGTCCTGTCATCAATTGAGGCCTGTTAATGGGCAATTAATGCTTATTTAGAGGCCTTATCTTGCTGACACTGATATCTAACCACTGGAGATTGAATTAATTACTACAGTTAATCTGGGGAATCCTTATTGTCAGACACCCTGTGCCTGATCAGGGGACCCCTCTTTAGGAAGAGGGAGGTGGCTGAATGTCATCTCCATGCCCTTTCTGCTGACCCCTGCCCCCCTCATAACCCCCAACCTGCCTAGGCCTAGGCCCCCCATTGATCCTGGGCCTCTGGTGCTTGCATTGCCAGAAACTGCTGCCCTTTTTGCTGGTGCTGACTACAATGGGCAACTTCCCACCTTTGATTAGCTCTCAGAATGTTAGGACTTCCAACCGCAGGGTCCACAATTGCTGGGAATGTCCACCACTGGCCAACTAGGGCCCTGCTGGTCATTAATAGGGTGAGCCTCGGCAAGCCAAGTGAAGCAGGACTTTCACCAACTCTCCAGCCAGTGGACAAGACCCTCCTGCCAGGATAATATACCGTCCTCTGCCTATTTCCACGAGGCAATAAGCAACTCAGCCTGCAGAAGTTGAGATTGATCCTGTGAAATCCTAGACTTCCAATCACCTGCAGCCTTTACTCTGAACCTGACTAGGCCTTCATTATCTTTCAGCTGCCAGGCTACAAATACATTCACAACAGTACCAGATCCCAGCCTCCACAATAGTATATATTACCTCCATTACACTTGGAAACTCCTCTCCACAGTCTTCCAACAGCTTTCTCATTCTCATTCATAACGGGTGGCATGGTAGCACAATGGTTAGCACTGCTGCTTCACAGCTCCAGGGATCTGGGTTTGATTCCCAGCTTGGGTCACTGTCTGTGTGGAGCTTGCTCATTCTCCTCGTGTCTGCGTGGGCTTCCTCCGTGTGCTCCGGTTTCCTCCCACAGTCCAATGATGTGTGGGTTAGGTTGATTGGCCGTGCTAAATTGCCCCTTAGTGTGTCCTGTGATGCACAGGTAGAAGGATTAGCGGATAAATATGTAGGAATATAGGGGTAGGGCCTGGGTGGGATTGTGGTTGGTACAGACTCGATGGGCCAAATGGCCTCTCTCTGCACTGTAGGATTTCTATGATTCTTTTTGGTACATGCTAATCTCAGAGATTGCCCATCGATGCAAACAAAACTAGCATAGCCTGAAAAACCAGCAGCTCAAAAACACTACTGAATATAATATAAACTTAACTGTCGCTCCAATTTTAGCTCCAGGAGGGAGTTACGTCAGTAGCGAGGTCAAGCTGATTGGGAAACCCACCCACTACTGTAGAATTCAAGCACTGAGCTATTTTAATTCCCGGGCCACATTTAAATTAATAGCAATAAACTCCTCATTCTGTGCAGTTGGAAAGCAGAAAGTCAGCTCACACCTGATGTTGTGGAATTGCATCAAACTTGCAATTTGCAATTTTAACTTGCTTTCTTAAAAGATGGTAAAGGCACAGGTTCAAAGCCAGCACTGTACTTCTTATTTTACAAATGCCTTTTGGGTCTGGATGATTAAATTGATACAATTTTGAGATTTGAGCTTGGAAGCCAACCCTGACTTTTGTAACAAACCAATATAGGACAGGGGAGGATCGATCTCAATGAAAGGCTGAAAAAGCAAAGCGTTTTTCTTTCCAGTGTGTGACCCAAGCAGCAGTATTCCCTGGGTTGACTTTCCTTCTCATTCACGAAAATGAGACCACCCCACATCAACTTAATTATCAGGACCCAAAAGGCATTTGTAAAATAAGAAATGCAGTGCTGGCTTTGAGCAGTTAAGAGGAGAAAGAATTAATGGGAATCTGACGAGCAACCTCCTTACACAGAGGGTGGTACGAATGTGTAATGAGCTGCTGAATGAAGTGGTTGAGGCAGGGACATTGACAACGTTGAAAAGGCATTTGGATAGATACATGGATAAGACCATGACAACGTAAGAAATAGGAGCAGGAGTAGGCCATCTAGCCCTTCGAGCCTGCCCCGCCATTCAATAAGATCATGGCTGATCTGAAATGGATCAGTTCCACTTTCCCGCTTTTTCCCCATAACCCTTAATTCCCTTGTCTGTCAAAAACCTATCTGCCCGTGACTTAAATATATTTAGCGAGGTAGCCTCCACCACTTCAACGGGCAGAGAATTCCAGAGATTCACCGCCCTTTGAGTGAAGAAGTTCCTCCTCAACTCCGTTCTAAACTGCCCCCAACTTATCTTGAGGCTGTGCCCTCTAGTCCTTCTATCCTTTCTAAGCGGGAAGAATCTCTCTACCTCTGCCCTATCCATCCCTTTCATTATCTTATACGTCTCTATAAGATCCCCCCTCATCCTTCTAAACGCCAACGAGTACAGACCCAGTCTATTTAGTCTCTCTAGGAAAGGCTTAGAGGAATGTGGGCCAAAAGCAGGCAGATGGGGGTAGCTTAGATGGGTATCTTGGTCACCTTGGGCCAGTTTAGGCTGAAAGGCTTGTTTCTGTGCCGTACGTTCTCTGATTCTACATGTTCCATGTTGTACTACAGGAGATTCATCACAGCTAAAAAAGACTGTTTAGTGAATCAAATGGATTAAAATGTTACAAATTTGGAAGATAGCTATATTTAAACACAGGATACATTCACTGCATATTCAATTGGTTAGTTGCTCACTCATCTGAAAGTACATCAGCTCTGAACATGGAGCAGATGGCATATATCTGCCCCATCAACCACCAAGAGTTGAGATCATGTCTGACTATAACATCACGTTCAGTGTTCTGAAATGTTAAGCAATTGGGCGAAACCTTATCAAAAAATAGCAACGTTGGTTCCGGTGAGAAAAATGGCATGTCTCTCTCCAGATCCTACCACACTCCATCAAACTAAAACTGAAAGATCGGCATATTTCACGCCATCATGTGGAAGGGTGGCAGGTGTAAAACCCAGCTGCATTGAGATTGGGGTGCCATGTTTAAAGGGTGCCCCAGTTAAAGGGAAAAATAACCTCCCTCCACCCACCACGGACGTCTGCGGAGGTCTCCCCGCCACTCACTTCCCTGCCCTGTAATCAGAGTCGGCATTCACCCTTCACCCCCCAGCCCCTCTTCTATGCCCCCCACCCCACACTGTCCCATGATCAGAGAGAGCATTCATCACCCGTCTCCAATGATCAGAACCGGCACTCACCACCCCACTCCCATGATCAGAGTCAGCCTTTATCACCACTTCCCCCCTTCCTGCATTCAGAACCAGTGTTCAATACTGCCGCCCCCTCCCACTCCCCTACTGCGATCACAGCTGGCATTCACTGCCTCCTCCCATGATCAGCACCGACATTCACCACACCCCCACCACACTCTTCCCAAACAATCACTGTAACCCCCCCACCTTTCTCACTGCACCCCCTCCCACCCTGCCACCCAGCCACCCAGGCCCGAACAGTCAATACTGGTGCACTCCTTTCCCCTGAACATCACTAGCATCAGACGCTTTCCCCCCAAATGCCCACCTAAATAGCCATCACTGACATCCCCAGCTCTCCCCCACTACCACAAATAAATGAATACTACTCCCCCATGAGGATCCCACTGGCGTCCAATCCTAACATTCCCCTGGCACTGGTTGGCACTGCCAACCCTGTGCCAGAGTGTAGTGTCAGGGCACTGCCAGACCATGTCCCTCTTCCCTGGAGACTATCGTCATCCACACACCCCACTCTCTCTCCCACCAGGGGGAGCCCCACGACAGATCCATGTCTGGGTGAACCTGTTGTAAACTGAGGTGACATGCTATCATGTCAGTGAGTTTTGAAAATATGCCTCAGGCTATGATGAGAGGAGTGGTTAATAATTTGTCAATGCATTTAAATGAACCTGATTACGTTGCCGGCACAGGATAGCAAATGTTAGAAATGGCGGTCTTGCCAGCGAGATTGGTGCCTATTGGGTTTCATCGAATCTTGAACCCCTATCGACCTTCCTTCAGAAGGTGGAGTTGGGATCAAGATCACCCTTATAGTAGAAGTAAGAAATTAAAACACTGCAGAGGACAAATTGGATCCAATTTTTCACACAGGGCATGACAATATTATTTTCCATGCCCAATTTTCCTGCAAAATGCAATCACCATAGCTTCCAGGTTCCCAGAGGCAATCTATCATTTAATTGCTTGTCGCAGCTAAAATTTTAAATGAGAAACACACATCTGTTCCCATAAAAATGTTTTGGTTGTGCAATGGTGTAAAATAGTTGGTAACAGTCTATTTTTCACATCTCCCAATTTTTATTCCCATTGACATCGCCCCTTTTGCATTATTGCGTGAGCTGAAATCTATTTGAATGTATTTGTCATTTAATGTGGAGATTTGTCAGCTTAGCTTTTAACTTTACATATCGTTCCTGCTCATCTGAGAAGCAGCAAAAATATCATTGTGCAAATGTCAGAATTTTTGGGCATTTCTCTTGTACTGACCTCATTAGGCCGTGCATTTTATTTCTCAGTGGCGCCAAGCTAAGACATATAGAATCTATTACAGTGTGCAAACGAGTCTTCAATACACTGGGGCAAACCAAATGGGCCGCCCGGGTCTTTCCCAGTTTTAAATATATTTATGTTCCCAAACTGTCAAAGAGGTCAACATCCTTTCTGTAAGCTACAATTCAATTGCAGCTTTTAAAAGCCTATTTGTCATATAAAAAACCCATTGAATGTTCATTCCCTTTTTCATATTAGTTATTTAATTCATTCATTAATATTTATGTTATTATAATTATATTAATAATTTCTTTAGAATTATTAAGTTCCTCAATTCATCAAGACTTGCAGATCTGTTGTCCAGATAGCAGATGAATATCCTATTCTTAGATCCAACCCTGAAGACATGTCTTTGAACTCAAATTGTGAGCACTCTAATTGTTCTGTTCCTTCCCCTCTTTCGAGAGTTATGTTCAGGCATTGCAATTCAGAGTGGCTTTGTGTCGAGGATTAAACATTTGTCCACCCAAGCAAAATGCTGAATATTCGCACTCCACCCTCAGTACCTCTGCATCATCCCACATTCTTATTTCTTTCTTTGTGTTTGCAAACCAGAAATATACGGTGTTTGCAGTCATCAGTCATTCCAGATAACCTGACCATAAACAATAGAAACAAAAGTGAGATGATCGATAGGATTTCCTGAAAAAAATGCTCACAAATGTGCTTCTATTTTCATTTGAACATCACTGCCATTTTCACTTCTTTTGATTGTCTTATTTATCACTGTGGGAGATCACACAGAAATGAATTATTTAATATTACAAAGTAACAAGATAAAGGTCTGCCACATACAAGATACAATACAGGATTCAAAACTATAAAATCCCATTTGTCTGCTTTAGCGCACAGCAGGTTACTTGAATTTAAAATTTTGAAATTCATTCTTTCAGAACGATATTGATAATTTACAAAAAGTACAATAGTAGAATAATCAATCTCAGGTTAGTGTTTTAAGTAATTTTACAGATAGGCAGTGTGCAAAATGTAATGATTGAAAAAGAAAGAGTTAACACTTGGGATATGCTAATATATGATGTAAATGGTGATGTACCATTGACATTAGTTATGTGCTAGACTCCGTCTCCCTCTCTAGAGAGGTTGGGATTACGCCTTGGAGTTATGTGTCTGTTCTGTACTAGCATTGTGTCTAAACAAGTGTCAGATACTAGAGTTTTTCAGTGGCCTGTCTAAGAACAAAGTTCCCATCCTACAGTCCAAGTCAGGAGGGACTATCTCTGAACGTGGTGGTAATGGTGGCGATATCAATGTAAAAAACACACTGGTGTTAGGAAGGAACTTTTGAAAGTAACTTGAGTAGCTTTAGTGGAGGTGCACTGCAGAGAGATAACTACAGAGAATAGTTCCTGTCCTTGGCCTGCCTATTTTACTGCCTCAAGGGCAGAGACTAGCAGGGAAAGTTATGAAAACAGCTTTTTCCCTATTACCAAGATGCATCAGGTTTTCATGAAAAAGAGCCAGTACTTCAAATTTAAATCCTTGCTTTATGTAGTGAGTCCAGTAGCAGATGACATTCCCTAAAGGCAGGGTGTACAGGAGTCCACCACAGATCAAGCCTTTGATACTCCTTTCAGAATTGATACCGGAGCTTCTGTTAGCCTATAAGCACGTTACCTTGACTGGCTTCAGCCTATGACTCTACAATAATCAGACACCAAATTACAAGCTCCAGGTAGCAAGAGCCTTCCAATCAAAGGTAGGATTGTTTCTCTGCTTAGCTGCTAATGAACTGGTCCATTCTCCCATACCCACCTCCCCCATCCCTAACTACCCCCACCGACAAGCAGAACCATTGACCTCCCATCACCCACTACAAACTGATCCCAACAAACCATCTCCCCACCCCCCCCCACCCCACCACCACCCCCCTCCACCCCACTCCCGCCCCCACTGACTATTGAACCCATCACACAGACCACGAATATTTGCCTACAGTTTTATATTCATGTTAAAAAGTAGGATTATATACTTGGGGGAAGGTGTTGTATTAAGGGTTAACAGACAGGATATGCTAATATATGACATGGATGATGATATACCACTGACACTGGTCAGTCATATATTAGACTCTCTCTCTATATATATCTCTCTATCAAGAGACAGAGGGAGTTTGGAATCATGCCTAGAAGCTATGTGCTTACCTGGTAACCGTTTAGATGTGTACTAATAGACAAGTCTTCAGCAAATATTATAGCATGTCTACAGTCTGCCTAAAAACCAACGCTCACACTTAAAGTCCAAAACAGAAGGACCAAATCTGAAAAAAAAATCATAATTCTTGAGGGATCCCACTATGAAGATACTTAGAAATTTGCAGAATGGATATGCAATTAGCAAATAATGTCAAGCTAGTCAGGTTTGAGGAAATATATTTTGCTACAAGAAATAAGAAGGGCACTCCTACTTCACTCAGTGCAGCTGAATTTACATTAACTGGTGAATTTCCTTAACTTCTATCTCCTTTGTCACCAGAACTATTTAAAGGAATCAGAACCTTGCATGCTGGTTTTTGGACTATGTTATCTGGTTGCTAGAACAAGACTGCACTTTTCTAGATCATTCCTACAATTATGTAAAGTTTGAACCATCTAAAAGCTGTGTTCTGGCTGTTGCTGAAGTATTATTTTGTAGATTTAAAAACTTCTAGACATGGGTGACCTGCTAAGGATTCCTCATTGAATTGAGTATGACTGGGAGAATGGAAAAAGGCCACACAGAGTAGGACAAGCTACTGAAAGATAGAGGAGGTGCTGGAAGTGCAAGAGGAGGAGGAGGAAGAGCAATAAGAAATGCAGGAATATGAAAAATAAAGGGAGGATACAATTTGGCAGTCCTTTTCTGTCCAGGAGCAAATAATTCATAATCTTATCCATACCAGTTTCATATTCTATTTCTTTCCACTGTCATTGAACATCATGGCTGAGATTCTCCAATCCCGTTGGCAGCGCACCCCTACCCATGGGTTTCCTGTTGGCATGAGGTGACATCAATGGGAATTCCCATTGACAGCAGTGGGACCAGAGAGTCTCACTGCTAGCAAACAATGCACCACCTCCTGTTGGTGGGAAACACGCAGCTGGAAGGCTGGAAAAGCTCGCCCCACATCACCATGTTTCTGACAACACAAAGCTAAACTCCACCGGAAAACATTTATTCTCATCAGATTTTAAAATCTCAGTCATGGTATAATGCAAACAAAACTCAACTCTGTATCTTCTTTGCAATTTCTTGCTGCTTGCTTCTTCTTGTGTTTCGGTCAGATACTTCCCCAGTAGCTGCAGCATGGAAGGTGAAGGCTGCTGGCTCAAAGCGACTACAGAGAGCCTTGAAGCAACACAGGACCTAGAGGGCTGGTTTCAAACTTCATCACTGTACTTCGGAGTGGAACTGCCTAGGCTGACTGGCTTTCAGGCACCAGTCGAGAAGTAGGGGTGGAAATAAAAGTACTGTCAACCTGAGGTAGGATTGCACATTTCACTTTCTTAGAAATACTGCTGCTCTCTTGGGGTGGTGCCTCAGCAATCCTGCAGATCTTTAGATGAACAACTTGATAAAATGCTGCAACACCTTAGAAGTCTCTTTGAACAGTGATACACAGAGCCGTGATGGTAGCAAACAAGGAATCATTAGATAACAATCAGGAGCCAGAATTTAAATTGATTTCCCTCCCCCACTCCACCAATCCAAGGAAGACTGAGGTCAATTTTTAATTCAGTAACTTCTGAGCTAGGACGAAACATGTAATGAACTAAATTAATCTCATAAGGTTGGCCATTTGGAGTATGAGTAGGCTGATGGACTTAATGATTGCCTGCCCAAACAGGACATCTCACTTGTGTATATATTGAGGACTTTCAGGAGTACTGACACTCTGAATTCTCACTTTATATCTGAAGCATTCTTAGGAATGGAGATAAGTTTGTAAATAAAAGGAATCTGGAGAAGGGGCACTGGCCTCTGATCTTTTTCAAAACCATTATATATATATATATATCTGTATAGCTCTTTACTTCAGGACTCAGTAGCTGGGATTTATCAGCCCTTCGGAGAGGCAAGAAAATGGCTAAAATGGCAGTGGAAAGTGTCAATGGAGGAAAATCCCAATGTTTTCTCGCTGTCATGGGATATTCCCAAAGATGGTAGTGTCATCAGATCGGACAACCACTGGCTGAAAAATGAGCACCAAATAAATTCAATTAACTGACCTGTTAATGGCCATTTTACCCCTCTGCTGGCATTTTACCAGGGTCAGAATGGACCTCTTCCCCCTGGGGAGACCACTAAGTACATACATCAAGGCAATCTACCAGTGGATTCCTGGGGGAAAGCCTTCCTTCTTCAAGGTCCCACTTTACACTGACTGACCTCTCTCTGGTGGCAGTGGCTATCCCTATGGTTCAGATACCAGTGCTAAAACGTTCATACTGGGGTCAGCCTGCCTGACCCCAGTACATTTAAAAAAAAATTCTTATCCACCCTTCAAGATTTCCCCAACATTGAGTCACCCTTTCTTTCTTCCTGCAGCCTCTGTGTTTGAACTGCTAGCTCTCTGATTGGACTAGCTGGGAGGGGTGGGCCCGTTATGTTGAACCTGATGCAGATTCTGCTGGAAGTTTCTTGTAAGCCTGCCACTGGTAAAGTACCCTCCATCATCCTGTTATTTGCTTACATGGACTTTGGACCCAAATTTGGTTCATGTGTGGAGATCAATGAAGCGCCGGTAAAATTCCAGCCAGTGGGAGTAAGGAAACACAGAAACCTTTCTCGCCTGTGATCTCCCTCCCCACTCAGTGCTGTTGTCCTTCTAGAACAGTGGTAGAACATAGAACATAGAATGCTACAGCACAAACAGGCCCTTCAGCCCACAAGTTGCGCCCATCATATCCATACCTACCAGGCCATAGAACTATCTGTAACTCCCAATCCCATTAAATCCCACATACTCATCCAGAAGTCTCTTAAAAGACCCCAGCGAGTTCACCTCTGCCACCACCGACGGCAGCCGATTCCACTCACTCACCACCCTCTGAGTGAAAAACTTACCCCTAACATCTCCTCTGTACTTGCTTCCCAGCACCTTAAACCTGTGTCCTCTCGTAGCGACCATTTCAGCCCTGGGAAATAGCCTCTGAGAATCCACCCTATCTATTCCTCACAACATTTTATAAACCTCTATCAGGTCACCTCTCAACCTTCGTCTCTCCAGGGAGAAGAGACCTAGCTCCCTCAATCTATCTTCATAACGCATGCCTCCCAATCCAGGCAACATTCTTGTAAATCTCCTCTGTACCCTCTCAATAGCTTCCACATCCTTCCTGTGGTGAGGCGACCAGAACTGCGCACAGTACTCCAAGTGGGGCCTGACAAGGGTCTTATAAAGTTGCAGCATTACCTCCCGACTCCTAAACTCAATCCCTCGATTAATGAAGGCCAGTACACCATATGCCTTCTTGACCACATCCTCCACCTGCGAGGCCGATTTAAGAGTCCTATGGATCCAGACCCAAGATCCTTCTGCTCCTCAACACTGCTAAGACTCCTACCCTTGATATTGTACTCCTTCATCCCATTGATCCTGCCAAAATGGACCACTACGCATTTATCCGTGTTGAAGTCTATCTGCCACTTCTCCGCCCAGTCTTGCATCCTATCTATGTCGCGCTACAACTTCTGACATCCCTCCAGACTATCCACAACACCACTAACCTTCATATCATCGGCTAACTTACTAACCCAACCTGAAGCTCAGGGGCATATGCGGTCTATCAGGGTTCTGTGTTCAGCACACGAGGCATTTTGTTGCACAGAGTTGCAACATTCTGCTGGTTTCTATTGACATAGCTCTTTTCCTATCGGTATGACTGAAGTGATTATGCACATGAAGCAAGGGCACATGAAGTGAGGTGCTTGCTGAGTGTACCCAGCATTGACTGTGGGAGCCATGCACTTCCTCTATATCCAATCAAGCGTAAGAATATTTGTTTATACCGTGTGAAGTTAATGACAGTTCTATTAACATATGAATGATTAAACATTTTCTATAACTTGTTATGAAATATTCGGTATGCATTAAATGTATTCAATCTTATTTAAGGTGCATAGTTAGTGAATGAGCCTGATTTCAATCTTGTAATTCATTGAGATGAATGAGGGTTACGAGTTCTTATGTTCTTTACTCATGCGGCCCACTCAGTAACCTAGGTTGCTCATCATTTTTCTAGAACCTCCTTCCTATCAGCTTACCAAGTTGCTTCTTCTCCTCACTGGTATGTGGTAAGGCTAAAGCCATGTTGAAACAACTGCTGTTTTCCTGTATTTGTACAAATGGTGTACTCTAGGTAAATTATAAAGAGCTTATTAAAGATGCAGCAGATGCCAGCATCAGCTATTCCAGGCAAAAATGAGGGGCTCCTGACATCGAAGAACTAGGAGATATTCGAATGCGGCTTTCTGGAATAGGAAATGCTTTTCAAGGTGTTTCTTTTTGTTTCAATTAGCCATTCAGTCTACAAAAATGTACACTTACTCCTGACTGTTTCAAACAAGGTCAGATCATGAACATTGCCAGATTAAAGTCTCAGTTGGTTCACTAATGTCCTATAGAGAACAGAAGCTGCCACACATGCCTATGGGACTGCACAGAGCTCAGGATCCCACATGCTGAGAACAAAAAGCACTTCCTGAACTATTTTAACCACTAGAGATCATTTGAGATATGAATATTACTTACAACAAGTGAAACATGAATATATGAATATATATGTAAATAAAACTTGCAGCATGTATATGTTTAAATTTTGTTTTTATTTATTCAGGTTTTTAAACTAATCAGAATATGAATGATTAATAGAAATTATTATTATTGGCTTTTACTTTATTTTGTGCTATAGACCTTTCTTTGGGGCCCAAATCAAACATGCATTTCAATCCCTCAAAAACATTGGCCATGCAAAAGTCGACTTTTGGGTAGGATTTTCTGGCCACGCTTGCCCCAAGTCGGGGGAATCCTGCCCAAAGTCAATGGACTTTTGCATGATCCATGTCCTGCCCCCTATGATTCACTTGAGTGATGGGACAGGAAAATTCCATTGCATGACTTTTAACCTAAAACATCGATCTCAGAAATTCAACTTTTACAGAAGTTTTTAAATTTGGTTCCCTTTCCATCTATTCTGCTTTTTAAAAGAAACCTGTCTGACATCCAAAAAATATTTAAATCAATCCCACAACTGGCCCTTTTTCTGATGAGGAGTAAAATTATGAATAAAATTTGATTTATTTGCCTTTTTAATTGCAAGTGAAAGCAATGAAAATTTTAAACCTAACTTGATATTCGACCCAACATGCTCCATTTAACACACGAAGAATGTCTTCCATTGCAAAATTCAGCCAAAATGCCCTGATCATTTAAATCCCTAAAGGAGGAAAACAGAAAAGAAAATTTATGAATTAGCAGAAATTGTATATACACAGAGAAACAAATGCTGAATATAACTGTTGTTAGTTAAATAATGTTTGGCTTGTGGACCTCTTGGTCTTCTTCAGAGTGATGAGGGGGGTGATTCTTCCATTCCAACCCATTAATTTTTTAGTGGCTCAGATTGGGAAATGCCACATGCGTCAATTCATGGGATCCGCGCATGTGTTCCCGACGCATGCGCGTCCCCCAGCGCCAGAAAGCAGGCACGTTTAGGGCCAAGCTGGAAACCGGCGGCAAGACCATGTAAGTCATTTAAATCTATTTTTAATGTTATTTAAGTGTGAGTATTGGGCCCCGGGGCTGAAATCTCCAGGCCCAATAGCATCTCCCATCCTGCCAGTACAATTTCACTCCAGGGTTTAGAGTAGCCCCTCACTTTCGGGAAACTAGCTGGGGACTCTGCTGGAGTGAAAGGGGCAATTGTGTCCCCCCCCCACCCCCAGGGTGTTGGGCAACAGGGATGTGGTGCCCTTTGGGTGATGGCATCCTGGCAGTGCCCGCCAAGCATCGGGCAGTGCCAAGCGGTGGGGCTTATTGTGGGCGGGCTCTAGGGGTGATTGCTGGGGTGCGGATTGGTCCCACTGCCTTTCTGCATTGGGATCAATTGAGGCAGAAGGGAGGCCAGCGATTGGAGTAGGCTGGGGGGTAGTCTTCTAGGGGGGCGGTCTGCTGAGGTGGGGGATGTGTTTTGGGATCATCTCCCGGGGGGGGGGGTTGGAGGAGGAGAGGGAGGGGTGGCACGCTGGAGATTGTGGTACTCCAGGATGGGAAGGGGATCAGGCTGGCCTGAGAATGGTCATGGGGCCACAATTGGGCTGTGAGCATCCCGGGCTGGCCAGCAATCGAGCTGGCCAACAAAGTGCAGGCCAGCTCACACTGTCTTCTGCAACCAGTTCCTTCACCTGTTCCAGCTAGAATGCTCCTCCCCATTAGAGAATGCAGGCTAGCTTTTGTTTTGAAATGCCTTTAAAAGATGGAAGTATCAGCAGAAGGAATTTTGTCATGCAATCCAATTATTGGCCTGGATCTTTCACTCCCATTGGCACAGGGCGGTTTTAGCAAAAAGAGTGGAAAAGTCACATTTCACACCAATGTAAACACAAGGTCCGATCGCCCCCTCCCCCCATCAGTTGTAGGCCACATTTTCCACTGTTCAACATTGGGAACTTCATGATAATATATTTACGTATCATTATCTGTCCATACTCCGGATTCATAACCCTTCATCAAGTAATGCATCCATCATGACGTAGTGTCAGAACAACGTGATGTATTACTTATTTCAAGAAAGTGCAGCTGGTGAGCAGAACTCTGAGGGGAGCTTGGATGTGAGCGCAGCACTGATGGAATGGCTCCATATCTTTCCGGGGAGGGGGTAAGTTGGAGTGGACATGGTTTGGGTCAGGGATTGGGGGATATGGGGGCAGAGGGTAACTGTGGATGTTGGTGTTTGAGTTGGGGGAGGCTGGGATTGTGTGGGAGGGTGGTGTCTGAGTCAGGAGGGATGTAGGGCAAGAGATGAATTGGGGGAGAAGGAGGTTCACAGGCAAGACAGAACAGTAGTGTTTTTGGGTTTGCCGTTCTTGAAAGGGCCATGCCGAGGGAAGGGGAGCCTTTGGGGCATTCTGTCAAAGACAGGAGCAGAAACGTCAAGAGGAAGGGCTGGCAGGGCCTGTTCTGTATGTAGAGGATGAGCCCCAGAGAGCCATCACTTGGAGGTGCCTTACTAGGCCCAGTGTCTGCAGATGATTCTTAACATGCCTGCAGATGTCAGAGAACAAGTGTCACCAAGGACTACACATGTCGAGGAACTGGTTAGTCACATCAGCCACCTGCTACAGGATTTGACACCACAGGGACTTGGAGGGCATCCACTGCCAGCGTCAGTGAAAGCGACTGCGATACTCAATTTCAACACCAGTGTTTGTTACCAATGCTCCACAGGTGAACCCTGCGGGATTTTGCAAGCCTCTGCACAAGTGCATCCTTTTCATCCAGCATTAAAGACACTCAGTTGCAAGCAATAAAAGAACTAACTTCAGGAAGTAAATCAAAGAAAAAGGTTTAATAAATAAACTTCATTACTCCAGCACTTGGGACCACACCCTGAACCATACAAGCTTCCCCTAATTCCATCTGCTTTCTGTTTATTCTACATCAGCTGGCCAGCTAACACTCACAGCATGTTACTATTGGTTACATTATAACAGATTCCCTTTTCTCAAACTGATTTTCAGTAACCATCATCCAGTATTTTTAACAAATTTCTAGTACCCTTTAAGTAAAGCGGGTGGATAACTGTAGATTTGCACCAACCCAGTTGAGTTTTGAAACCTCCTTGTTTTCCAGCACTTGTTTAATGCTGGCCAAATCAATTATCAGTTGCATTTCTGAAATGCTTTTTGTTGAGTGAACATTCACCCATAAAGACGATTGTCCACGTGATACTCAATTGGTATTTCCTGATGTTGCCATGAAAAATAAATCCGTTAATGTGTCAGACAGATATATCCCCATATGTACCACCTCCACTAATGCGAAGATTTCAGCTGCCAATGTACTTTTGATCACCCTTTTCATTTTCTTTCCATCTTAGGCCAAGAGGCAACATTTTCCTTCCCTACCTATCAAGAATATTATACATCCTGCACTGCTCAAATATCCATCTGGTAGATTGGCATGTGAAGCATCAGTAAACTCAACTAATTTAATGTCTTCCGGTTCTCCCAGTGCTGGGAATTCAATTACACATTTCTCTAATTTTAGCTTTTTTTTAAGTTTTATTTGCCTGTGAGATCTCTCTGACTGGAGCAGGCCTCAACACATTACTTAGCTCTAGGATATTGTACCTCCCATCTGGTCTTGTCTGAGCGCATAGCCAATTTAGCTGTCCTATCATACCCCTCCCTGGCTACCCTCTTGCTCTTTATATATGTATAAATAATCTTGGGATTTTCCTTAATCCTGCCGGCCAATGTCTTTTCATGACCCCTTTTAGCCCTCCTTATTCCTTGCTTAAGTTTCTTTCTCCTTTCCTTGTATTCCACAGTTGCTTCGTGCATTCCCAGCCTCCTAGCTTTGATGAATGCTTTCTTGCAGTTTATAGAACCTTAGTTAGGCCACACTTGGAATATAATGTTTAAGTCTGGTCGCCACACTATCAGAACGATGTGGAGGCTTTGGAGAGGGACAGAAAAGATTTACCAGGATGTTGCCTGGTATGCAGGGCATTAGCCATGAGGAGAGGTTGGAGAAACTTGGTTTGTTCTCACTGGAAAAACAGAGGTTGAGGGGTGACCTGATAAAAGTCTACAAAGATTATGAGGAGCATGGATAGAGTGGATAGTCAGAAGCCTTTTCCCAGGGCGGAAGAGTCAATTACTGGGGAGCATAGGTTTGAGGGGCAAGGTTTAAAGAAGATGTAAAAGGCAAGTTTTTTACAAAAAGGGTGGTGGGTGCCTGGAACTCACTGCCAGAGAAGGTAGTGAAAGCAGATACGACAGTGACTTTTAAGGGGCATCTTGGCAAATACATGAATAGGATGGGAATGGAGGGATATGGTCCCCGGAAGGGTCGGGGGTTTTACATCAGATAGGCAGCATAGTCGGTGCAGTTCCTGTGCTGCAATTTTCTTTGTTCTTTGTTTTCAGGAATACAGATCTTACAGAAAAATACCAAAGACCTTGATGCCTCACTCAATCAGTATATGTATTTGTTCGGTTTCCACAACTGTTCCTGTGTATTACCTGCCTCTAAACACTTTTCTTTAAAATGTTTTGCCCTGCAGAAATCTGCTTTGATATCTATTGACTCTCGTTCCTGACTATTAGGTGCTAGGACTGCAAAAAAAAATTAGTGCCACTTTCCCTGCTGTGGGTGAATCAACCCTAATACCTCTTCCTTCCAAGTGTTCCTCATACCCAGGGCTACTAATCTGGTCTTTGCTTCATAAGTATCATCTTGCAAAACCTTCTCAGTGCAAACTACCAATGGGATAGAACAGGCCACCCTTCGTCGTCTATCTCAGTGTACAACCCAAACTCTTTCCAACTGTCCAATTCTTTGTTTGGCCCCTCTTATTTCGATAAAATCCATTTTATTGGCAGCCACCAAAATTTCCCCATCATGGGGGCTTTTACTCCAATTACTGTTATTAGTTTGATTCCTAGCCTTCCTTGTTAAACTCTGATGTCTACTGCCTTGTCTGTCTCTGTCTGGGCTGCCACTCTCAGACCTCTTTGTACTCTCTTAACATAACTTCAGTCACTTTTTCCTGGGTTCACAAGTGCTCAATGACTCTTCCTCAGAACTTAAATCTCATTTTTTTTTTGGCTTCCATCTTTCCACCCCATTTTCCCAATCTCGAGCTTTCACATTTTGTCTTTGAATGTCAAGTTAGTCTTTATATTTCTTTGAGGCTTTTTCTACTCTTCTGATTATGGTGGCATTCTTCCACTCACTTGACCCTTCGGGTATGCATTGTGTCCACTTTGGGTAACTGAACCTTTGAAGTAACGGCTTCATCTCCTGCTTCACTGTTACTTAGCTGATCATCAGATTCTCCCTCACCTATAGCTGTCTGATCATTATAGTTGCTCAAGATGTGTGTATGTGAAGTACAAGGTGCTTTTTGTATTTCTACGTCTTCTGCTCCAAATTTATAATCAATTCCCACTGCTCTCGAAGAGTTGATTCACACTGTCTGGTTACCATGTTGTAGTATAACTACCTTGCCATTCATCTTATCTCTTTACTTAGCCCTTTCCACCCCTTTAGGCCCTTTCTTTTATAATAGACCATATCACCTTTTCTGAAATGTACTCCCAATGGTCTTATGCGTTACCTTAAGGATCATAGTAATCACTCTGAAACCTCAATCTTAATGAAGACCTTTCTCCCTGCATGCATGGCATTCAGATGTGTGGAGAAAATGGAACTAATCCTTGTCCCTTCTAATGCCGGAGGAGCATCTGTCAATAATAATGGTAATTTTGGGTTTCTGCCATATACCAATTGGTAAGGGCTATAACCCTCCACCATTTGTAACGAATTTTCCACATGCACTACCCCCGCTAATGCAATCTGCAATTTATAGCTTGGTTGATCTGCCAAAGCCTTTTTGCAGCATATCATCTATTGCTGCATGATTCCATTTACAGAGACCATTGCTGAATGGGCTTTCTGCTGCAGTGTGCATCACCTCAATATTTAAATTTTCACACACATCTTGTAATTCATCATTTGCAAATTCACCCCCATTCTCTGTCAAATGTTTAGATGGTGCTCCCAACCCTGTTCCAATCCTGAGTCTAATTTTGTCCGCAATAGTCTTTTTGCCTTAGCTACAACTCACCGTAGATAACCGGGTGGCCATATCCATGAAGTGTAGTAAATAAGTACCTTTGTCTTTCTCGCAAATCTTCAACTCCATCGCTGCTACATTGTTGAAATCCCAGGCCAATAGCGGACTCACGACTGGATGCAAAGACATCCTTTTGTATAAATCTCACATTGGGCTGATACTTGCTTTATGAGGTCATTCTAGCCTTTATCTAGCGGACCTGCATTGTGAAGCAGTGTTGACAGTCTCTGTGGGGCTGGATGAGCAGGCTGCTTCTGAAGTTTCAAAATAATCTTCTTTTTGCCCATCAAGCTGTTGTCAGCAAGAGGCACTAATGCGTCATGAATCCTCTGGTTAGATATTCTTGGTTCATTTAAGGGAAGGCAATAATGGCCTGACCTTGGAAAATGTAGATCTAGTCGTCTTCCAAATACAACATGCTTCAAATCAATAATCATCTGGGCTGTTTACATGGCAGATCTGCTTAATAACAAAGGTATATCACTTGAGACAATATCTGTATTTACAAACAAATTGATTTCTACAATTCTACAAGGAAGTACCACCCTTTTGGAAGAAGTTAGAGTATTATCATCTCCAAATCAAAAACAGATGGAACTGTCATATTCTTTAACTTTTTTCAGGTCTTTATGATGAAGGGACGTTAAATATCAGTTTAGTAAATCTTTGCCATATACAGTTAGTGTACATTCATTATCCAACACTGCACGGTTGAAAGAGCATTTCACATTATTGGGCTCAATGTTTCTGTGAACAAAACAATGCCTTCATTGTCCTTACATTCATCACTGTTCATTCTGCATATTCTGTTTCGCGTAACTTGGGGACAATTGACCGTCAAAAATTCTAAGAGCCGAATTTGCATAAAAACTGGAGTAACTCTCGCTGATATTTTTGCGTGATTTTCAGAATGGATCCCCTGCACTCTGAGCACTGCAGAATTCCCTAGCATGATTCACCTGAAAATCAAGGGATGGGGCCTATTCCTGCTGGAGAGGCTGACAGCATCACGCTGAGAGGGCCACCGCACCTGCGCTGATCTGTCAGTACAGAGGTCAGCGCATGCGCAGTAGCTTGCATTATTGGCCTCCCGATCGCGAGCTTCCAATTGCTAGCCAGCCCCGCAACCCCAATCACTAGCCTTCCAATCCCCCCTCCCAGCATCAACACTCCCTTCCCCCCCGATCGCTGGCCTCCCAGCCCTCCCTGGGCAAGTCCCAGTGTCCCCCTACCCGGCCATCCCTGATCTCCCCAATCCCAACCTTTCCCTGGCAGCCCCTCTGCCTGTATCCCTTTGCAGAGTGGCAGAGGGTCCCACCAATCACCCCTCCATAGCCCCTGCCCCCATTAGTTGTAAACTCTACTGGAGCAAACCACTCCTAGTGTGGTGGGGGGAGAGATGCTGGCAGGCCTAGAGACTTCTGTCCCAGGCCAGCTAATGGGATTTAAATTCTAATTTAAATATGGAAACCAACCCTGCACCAATTTCCAGTGTGGAACTGATGACCTCAAAGCCCCTGGAGCTGGAGACACATGGAGACCATGATGCCCAGCAGCAAGACTACTAAATGGCCTCTGCTGATGTCTCCTGGCTCATTGCGTTGCTTGAGCAGTGCAGCGGCTGGGAGAATCACCCCCACAATTACTTCTATTTGGACAATTTACTATGTAATAATATGGGGAATCATATTGAAAATAGCGATTCACAATCCTTTCAGCATTTCTTCAATTTAAACATCTTTTATCACATTCTGATGTGTGTCTTTTATCTCCATTAACAAATCGCTAATTCCAGTTTCAACATCAGGTCTGTTGTTTAGAGGCTTTCATTTATCGTTTGGTTGAGCATGCAGCTGAGCTACTATTGGACCCTCTACCCCGGATGTTATAGCATTCCAATCTGAATTGAAAAAAATGGTGGGGAAGACTAATGTTTCCCGATGAACTTTTTAATGATGTTACTATTTGATCAAAGAGGGGCACTGTTCTCTTAAATCATTCCAGTCATTATCTGAAGACTAACCATCTGAGACAGACATGCACAGTCCAACAACTTAAAAGCCAAAACTGCATCTGGAATCTCCAAATTAAATTTTATTAGCCTCTTATGGCCATTATTGAGATCCATGATATATTCCTCCATGGATTGGTTTTCTTCTAATCCTGTCAAAAATCACCCATGCTTCATAACTCTTCAAAAACTCAGCTTTTTGAGAAAACTTATCTAGATATTACAACCAAAGCTGTAACCCTTCTTCTTTAGCCAGGGCATCTACAGTCCAGTCAGAAAATACTTTACTCTTTACCTTACTTCTATCCAGAAGTGACAAAGCTAAGGCCGGCCATATTTTGCTTTTTCCTCGGCATTATAGTAGCACGGGTCCACATTTCTACTTTTACCTTCCATTGCCAGTACGATCCAGCATCCAAAAAGACAGGAGGCAATCGAACAACATAAGTTTGCTTTTAACTTCTGGCATGATCATCTTCTGCATCAGTAGCACCTCTTCAGGCCTTACAAGACAAACACCAACATACGATGGGTTTCCCTCTGCTGCTGATATTCATCTGGCAGTGATGATACTTTAGTTGCAAGCAATTAAAAAATTAACTTCACAAAGTAAATCAAAGAAAAAAGTTTAATAAAGAAACGTCATTATTCTAACTCTTGGGGCTGCATCCTAGGCCATACAAGCTTTCTACAATTCCATCTGCTTTCAATTATACTGAGTTGGCTAGTCATTTTGCCTTTGGTTACATTGTCAGCTGACCCTCACAGCATGTTACCACCATTGGTTGCATTATAAATGATTACAATGTTATTATTGGTTACATTATAATACATTCAGGAGGTCATGGATGCAATCTTCATGAAAGGAGGCCAGCAAGAAAGAGAATGGGATTTGCATTGATCCCTAGTTTTGCACAGGTGCAGGATGCCATCAACTGAACTATAGTGGCATCAACTGTACCATTAACCACACACACATATGTGTGTGTGCGTGCATGCGCGCACATGCACACACATACACCTCTGTGGCTGATGTCTTCAAGATTTTCACCTTTGTATAAATGTTCCCATGTGCTTCGTCTAAATAAATGAATCCACAAAGTGTATTCAATTCCCTTAGCAGTGATTGGTGCCTTTATGATGTTCTAACAATCCAATAACTTCAAGTAGTGCAGAGCATCTTTAAGTGGTAGTGACATGATTTTGCACTCCATGTATAGTGGTGCAGCCATGCAACAGGATTTTCATGCTGCCTGCTTTGAAAGCGAAGAGTATGGCAATTGCCCAGTGCGATCACAAGCCTCTTTTCCTGCTTTACTGAATTTCACAACTAAAAGATGTGAAAGGCGACTGAACAGTAGCAAAAGTCAAATGCAAGCTGTTCACTTGAGAACTATTTGGTAAATTTTTTGAGACGGCCAGAAAGAAGCAACTTCTCAACAAGCTCCTAACGTTTGTGCTGTTATTTACTTATCTTGGGTCTTTGGAACCTGATTGTTTTGAATTCCAGAACCATCTTTTGAAAGGTGTATTTGCATACAATTAGAATTAACTTTTATGATTAAATACCACAAAGTAAATATTGATGAGAATATAGCTTTGAATTATAATTCCAAATTAACTATATTTTTGAGTGTTCCATTGACCTATTAATATTGTACTTACACAAATATTGCGTGGATTATTAAGTACCAATTTTATTGAGATAACATAATATTATTTAATCTAAGTAATGTTACAATTACCAATTATTTTGCAAAATTAAACTGATTTGTTTCTTTCATTTTATTTTATGAATGCTTCATTCTTTTTGTGTGTAAGCTTGCAATGCAAAACTTATTAATTTAGCTATTTTTTCTATGTTGGTGCTTTTTGCATCCTATCTTCAATCACCCACAAGCTTGAGCTCCAGCAAATTTATGCTGCTTATTGCCACAAAACTCAAATACTTACCCTGGAGGTTGGCAATTCCAGCTCCCAGCATGCCTCAGGCCTTCTGTGCTCACATGCATAGGTCAAGGGCAGGACTTTCTGGCTGCATTCAACCCAAGGTTGGAAAATCTTGCCTGAGGTCAATGGACCTTTACGCAGTCCGTGTCCCCACCGCTACAATTCCTGTGGTAGGCCAGATGGTAAAATTCCACTCCCTTTCATTTACGTTCTTCAGGTGAGGACCAGTTCTGTGCGGAAGAAAAGAAGCAAAGCAACGAAACAGCACAAAACTGAAGGTCAGGTAGCCTGAGACAGAGTGCTATCGTGATGAGAATGTGCTGTGGAGCAGTATATCAGAGGGGGACAGGTAGAAGTCCCAAAGGAGGGATAAATTTCAGTAGAAAATCCCAGAGAAAAACAGGGATCAGGAACCATTTTGCCTTTGTAAAATTAGAAGTAAGGAGCTGAGAAATAAGCTTCAAACTAAAGACCAAGCTGCAGGGAATGAATGAAGCAAGGCGGACTTGAGAAAAACCCAGCAGGTCCAAGAAGATAGCTGAAGTTTTGTGGCTCCATGCTGTGGCCATAGGGGCAAAGGTACCCCTTGGGAGTAATGGTGTCCTTCTTGGCATGGCCGAGGATCTGAAACAGTGCTTAAATAAAAGTTGAATGTACATGGAGATCCAGGAAAAGGGAATCTCTGAAGACAAGGTTGAAATCCTGGAGATAGGTTGTTATTGAAATTATCCAATGGGAGGGATGTTTGGGGAGAATTTCAGAATGAGATCTTCAAATGTGGAAATTGCAAACCCTCTGAGAATGACAAAGCTTCAAGTGACCAGCTGGGTTACAATGTGCCAAACCTCTAGTTGAGTTGTTGAGAAATCCATATAATCTCCTTTGGTTACATCTGTCATTTACTTTGGAGTGTGATGCATCTGACCAGTTCACTTGTCAATTCACATGTACCTCATACTTACCCTGAATATTAGACTATAAGGTAGATATTGTAAATTGTTTTATCTCTCTGAACGTGTATATGTCTTGTAAAGATATTGCTGGGTAAAAGAATAAGGTCAATTGGAAATTTTTTCTTCCATTTCCACTGTGAATTTTCCAACCTTTTTGTCGGGTCTAATAGAGATAATTTTTCTTGTTTAGTAAATATTTTATTATTTGTTAAAAGTTCAGCATCAGATTCTTGTGAATTTGTTCATGTAAATTTCCTCTACATTTTCTAATAGAAGGTTAGTATCCATCAAGCCAGGTTTCATTCTGGGATCTGACATGTTTAGTATTAACATTAATTGGGATTGTAACACTGTATCCTAAACTGCACTGAGTCCTGTTCACCAATTACTTTGTGCTCAATGAAAGACTGATTCCTGGTTCACTAAAATTTTGATTTAAAATTTGTTATTCTTGAGGCTCAAAACACTCTAAGGCCAAACCCTCTCCATCTCTGCAATCTTCTGCAAAAACACAAGCCTCCCTCCATTCTCCATTCCTCCAAGCCTGATCATTGTGCATTTCCTTAGCCCCATCACTAGTGGGTACTCCTTGAGACAAGCCTCAAAGCTTAAGGTTTCTTTCCTGAATCTCTCCAGCTCTCCATCTATGTCTCAACTCTTTCAAGATGCTTCTCAAAACCTCACCCTGTGTCTTAATGGTTGCTTCTTTGTCTCTTATTTTTCTTGTTGATTGCACCACTGGGATTTTTTCCTCTATAAATGGTGCTTTATTAATGCATTTTCTTGTTGTAAACTTTAGCTGTTGATGTTTGCTGCTGCACAGACTTACTCCGTCAAATGGCTGCACTTCAAACATAATCTTAAGAAGATGTGTCTGAGAAAATTCAACTTTGAAGTTCATTACAGCTAAAACAAAGTCCAATCCTGTTCACTGCTGACATCCACACATGAATACTTTCTGACTGATGACAGGAGACAGCAATCAGGAGTGGGAGTCTTAGGAGATTTTGTAAAATCTTTCCCTTGCTCCTCAGGTCAATGTTAACAGCCTAACCAGTGCCCGATCTGAGATGACTTAATTCAGCACAGGAATCAAATCTCAGATGTTACATCTCTACAGGTAAATATGACTTTGGGATCTAATGCGCAATGACTGACTGGTCATCGTGTTGAATTCTAATGATTTGATAATCAAATTATCTGCACACTTGCATTTTAATCATTTGTGGTGGCAACTGCTCCGTTTCCATCCCAATAGGACACTCAAGGATCATTTTGTGGTGATTTCACAACTAAAGCCGAATACTCTGACCTCACCCGCAGCCAGGTTTCTCTGGTCCCGCTGCAGTGAGCGGAGATTTGGCTGAGCACCAAATTCTCTGTTCTTGCTGGCAGTGGTGGCAGGGCGCGAACGGCCAGAAAATTTTGGCCATGATTTAAAAGTTAAGTCCAGAATATTATGGCCATTCATGTCAGTGGGATTTTCCCATCCTGCGGCTCTGAATGGAGATTTGACTGGGCATCAAGTTCTCTAACTTCACTGAAGCAGGAGAATGGTGTCATTGGCCAGTGAGATCACACCCTAAAGGTTTGAAGTATGTGTGTTTTTTTTTAATGATTGTTTTATCTGATGCTGCCTGCCTGCTGGATTTACAAATGGTGATTTTACAATGTAACAGACAGCAAGTCTGAGAGTGTATGTTTTGCTATTGCCGTGCACTGATGTTAAAATTATCTTGTGTAAGATCAGATTCTGGACCCCAGGTTAAAGAAAATTTCAATAGCCTTTACTCCAGAAGCAGATCTGATCCTCATTTCAGGTTCTGCAATCATTTTTACTATGACTGTAGTCTTTGTGCAAAGTGAAATTGCTTATAGTTCTTTAGTTCACCTGCAAATGCACCTTAAATGGTCAATTCAGAAACTATGAACATGTACCAGAGTTCAAATTACAAACAAAATGCTCTTGATGAATAAGTTTGCAGATGACACCAAGATTACTGGACAGTGAAGAAAGTTATCTCCATTTGCAACTGGGTCTTGATCAATGGGCTACGAATGGAGATGGAGTTTAATTTAGATAAATGCAAGATGATGCATTTTGGTAGATTGAACCAGGACAGGACTTACTCATTTAATAGTAGAGCGTTGGGGAGAGTTACAGAACAAGAGATCTAGGTGTACATGTTCATATTTCCTTGAAAGTGGAGTCACAGGTGGACAAATTGGTGAAGAAGGCATTCGGCAAGGTTGGTTTCATTGGTCAGGACATTGAATACAGGAGTTGGGACGACTTGTTGAAGTTGTACAAGACATTGGTAAGGCCACACTTGGAATACTGTATACAGTTTTGATCGCTCTATTATAGAAAGGTTATTATCAAACTAGAAAGAGTGCAGAAAAGATTTACTATTATGCCACTGGGACTTGATGGTTTGAGTTATAAGGAGAGGCTGAATACATTGGACTTTTTTCTCTGAAGCGTAGAAGGCTGAGGGGTGATCTCATTGAGGGCTATAAAATAATGAGGAGCATAGATCAGCTAGGTAGTCAATATCTTTCCCCAAATATAGGGGAGTCTAAAACTAGAGGGCATGAGTTTAAGGTGAGAGGAGAGAGATACAAAAGTGTCCAGAGGGGCAATTTTTTCACACAGAGGATGGTGAGTGCCTGGAACAAGCTGCCAGAGGTTGTAGCGGAGATAGATACAATTTTGTCTTTTAAAAAGCATTTAGACAGTTACATGGGTATGATAGGTATAGAGGGATATGGGCCAAATGTGGGAAATTTGGACTAGCTTAGCAGTTTAAAAAAAAGGGCGCTTGGACAAGTTGGGCCAAAGAGTCTGTTTCTATGCTGTAAACTTCTATGACTTTAATAACCCTTTAAAATATTGACTAATTTAAAACTCCTGAAAATAAATTGAATCACGCGTCTGAAAATTGATTTTCTTCATTATTTTGAATCAATTGACGCTTGATGCTTTCAACTCATTGACATGGCATGATGTGGAGATGCCAGTGTTGGGTTGGGGTGGGGACAGTAAGAAGACTCAGAACAGCAGGTTAAAGTTCAACAGGTTTATTTGGAATCATAAGCTTTTGGAGCACTGCTCCCTCTTAGGTGAGTGGAGAGCTGGGTTCGCAAACACGGCAGAAATAGACAGAGATGCAATTGCAAGATAATGGTTGGAATGTGAGTCTTTACAGGTAATCAAATCTTTACAGTTACAGACAATGCGAGTGTCAAGCCAGTTCTGGCTTGAAACAATTCACATCCCTTTAACCTGTGATTATCCCTCTCTCCACTCACATTGTCTGTACCTATAAGGACTCGCATTCCAACCATTATCTTGTAATTGCATCTATATATATTATACCCTGTTTGTGAACCCAACTCTCCACTCACCTGATGAAGGAGCAGCGCTCTGAAAGCTCGTGATTCCAACTAAACCTGTGGAATTTAATCTGGTGTTGTGAGATTTCGCACTGTATCAATATGACATAAATATAAATTGGGTACAAGGTTCTGCATGCCAAAAATTGGACCCGATCACCCTAATTGTATGCTAGGAAAATGGGTACAACAAGAACCAATTTCCTCGCACTCCATAAATCATTGCATTATCAGTGTTATCCCAAAGATCTGAAAGACTGAAATCAAGAAATCACTTTATCCTATTTTTGCTGGGGTGTCTTTTCAAAATCAGTTCAGGGATTTAATTGTCTTTGTAAGGCAAACTCCTAATTAGGCATTAGTACAAGCTAACTTGACCACTTTACCAGTGAGTGCTTTTACCTATAATCAGATGAACTTTTTACTTGTTCTCCAGCCATTGAAAGGGTTATGTTCTATGGCAGATTGCTGCATTTCAGAGGGAGCAATAAACTAGGCACCCCCCTGACAATGCCCTTCTTGAGTTCAGGTCTCAGAATGTAACATTGGCAAAGGTCCATGGACTCAACGGCTGAACCTTGGCAGGCTGCCTGAGGGAAAACAGAAGGTTCAGACATAAATCACTTTTAAAAAGACAGGGGTTGAAAGGTCGGCGACCTGAAACGTCAAATTTGTTTCACTCTCTGCAGGAGCTGAGTATCTCTAGTGTCTTCTGTTTTTCTTTCGGCTTTCCAGCATCCACAGAATTTTGCTTTGTGTTGAAATGATGCAGGCTGCCTCTGTTCTGATTCGATTCATTAAGAGTGCTGCATAGCCGAGCAGAAACAAACCTGACCGGAATGAGTGGTGATCTTTCATCTTGCCCACAGTTATGTTTGTACTATATTTTAGGCACCTGGCATGTTGAGTGCTGGCCTTCAGCACATATAATTGTGACTTGGATTTCAACAAAATGCCCTTGAAACTTAAAGGCGCTGAAGTCTGTGTTGATATCCTTTTGAAGCCAAACAGTGACATTTTGAAAATGATTTGTTTCTTTTCTGTGTTGCAAGCTGCGACATTATTTCCCTTTGAAGTCCTATTATATCTTGTGTTGACCCTTTAGGCTGAACAAGAAGTCTACATAAAGTCAAACATGCACAGCCTCCTCCTTCTCTGCTTACTCCAGTCGAACTTAAAAAGTTCAAGATTAATATTGAACCTTGTCAAAGGCAGAGAGACAATAGCAAAGACTGATTGTTTGCCAATGATTATCTTGATGGGTTAATAAAAATTAATTTGTAGGTTTAATGCTGACAGTTTGAAGAAATTTCACCAAATAGTCTGTAAATGCCACAATATTTTAACCTGAGCATGCACTTCAGACAATGCTTAACCAGCTATAAAATTTACTACCAACGTGGAATCTTCCAGTCTCTCCAGCAACGGGAAGCTTAGCCAGAAGGGGAACTTATTTTCTTAAGAGGTCAAAAATCCCAACAACAGGATGAACTTTAACAATTAAGTTTAGAGATGGATAATGTCAGGAAGCATTAGCATATCAGACATGTTCATTAAAAAACCGCCTGTCAGGAATTAAGCTCCCCCTCCAAATTAAGTTCCCTGCCAGTGAGGCATTTCACATTTATGACTTGCAACTAGTGAGCTTGGCTTCTTCCAGGACTCCCAAGTGAGTAACCCCTGCTTTGGCCTTTCTGGGGACCGTTCCCTAATCTCAGGTCAGTTGCCAGTTGGCCAAGTTGTGCAAAGGTTGGACACAGGAGGCAGGCTAAGCAAGGAAGGGTGTGAGCAGCGGCTGGACCCAGGAGTTATGCTAAGGCTGAAAGGAAAGGAGGCCATCTGGGGAAGTTAGATACACTGTGTGATGCTTGGGTCACTGTCTGTGTGGAGTTTGCACATTCTCCTCATGCTGCGTGGGTTTCCTCCGTTTCCTCCTACAGTCCAAAGATGTGCGGGTTATGTTGATTGACCATGCTAAAATTGCCCCTTAGTGTCCTAAGATTAGCAGGTAATAATATGTAGGGATATGGGGTAGGGCCTGGGTGGGATTGTGGTCGGTGCAGACTCAGTGGGTCGAATGGCCGCTTTCTGCACTGTAGGGTTCTATGGTTCTAGGTGCATGGCTAATGGCCAGGGATGGTGGCGGTGGGGAGAGTCGGGGGTGATGGTGGAGGAGGGATGGTGAAGGGAGTTTCAAGTTTCAAAGGTGACAGGTGGGTCAAGAACGATGATAGGAATTTGGTGGGTGACAGGGTAAGAGTAGAAGATGGTGAAAAGGGTTTAGAATATGATGTCCATCATTTTGGTATTCTTAGCTATGCTTAGCTATTCTTAGCTGTTGCTCTGAAACTGTGAACCCTCACAATGGGTGCAGATGGGTGCAGAAATTCAAGTTGAACATAATTTCTTGACTAAAATTACACCCTAATAATCATGAGGAAACTGGTTGAGAACCATACAAGTTGGTCTCTCTGCAGTGAAGCACACAACAGCAGGTTTGTTCCCAATTCAGAGTTCTCAAAACTCCTAGATCCCAGCAAGGTCTGGAGCTGCCATTCATTCTGTGCCATTTGTCATCTGCTGCTGTCAGAGGCTGGGTTGAAGGAAAGGTGGGAGGTAGAAGCTTCCAAGGATCATGGCTGGTGTATGGCAGCAAACTCTCAACTGCAAACTTCTATCTTCCTGAGTGAATGATCATGGTTAACATGGGGTTAAGCTGCCAAGGCAATGGTCTCCCTATAGAGTCTTGAGGGTAACGGAAGCCAGCTGAATAGTGTCTGAGAGAGTGTTCTCACTATTATCACCCTGACAAAGCACTGTGTCTCCATAAAAGCAAATTACTGCAGCTGCTGGAATTTAAAACCAAAAGAGAAAAAGCTAGAAAATCTCAGCAGGTCTGGCAGCATCTATAAGGAGAGAAAAGAACTGATATTTCGAGTCCAGATGACCTTTTGTCAAAGCTAAAAGGCATCGTAAATAGGAGATATTTATTTATACTGCGGAGTAAGGGAAGGAAGGATGAGTCAGAGCCATAGAAACCAAGGGAAAAGGCTGCTAATGGCAATCCACAGAGAGAATAAAGAGTGTGAATGGCCAAATGGCAGAGAAGCTAAAATGTGACAGATGAAGATATAGAGAGAAGGAAGGGGAATGGGCAGGAGAGAGATAAAATTTAGAAAACGGAGAAGCAAAGTGGGAGAAAAAGTAAGGAAAGGGGGCATAAAGTAGGGGTAAAGAGTGGAGGAGAAGAAAAATGAAGAAAGACAATAAAGAAATAAAAGGTAGAAAATGGAAAAAAAAATTGAATAAAATGAAAACAAAGAGACCGAAGTGGGATAGAGCTAATGGTCTCCATGTCCTGTCATGTATGAATGGGACTAACACTCTTTTGTTCCAGATGTCCTTCACCACGAAGGGGTGGGATGGGGTTGCCATATCTGGACGGAAGCCAGGCACAGGGATTAGCACTGACTTGGTGCCTCTGAGATGGCAGAAAACCTGAAAGGAATATGTTCACTAGATTGATTTCTGCAAAATTGTTCACAGATCTGCTGATGATGCAGACCCCAGGAAACTCATCTGGACAAGAGCCAGTAGAAAAGCAGAGGAAGAGGGTAGGTGGGCGCAGGTTGGCAGAGGCCTAGGAGAACCAATAATCTGAGCAGCAAAACATAGTGGGGCCCCAAGAAGGTCAAGGTGCCGGTGCCCAGGGGCCATGCAATGGTGAGCTATATCGTAGGCTTTCTACAGATGAGAGAAAAGCAATGCTGGAGGCACCTCAGAAGGTGTTTGTTCACGTCTGTCAGCTAAGGGGACAGGGGGTAGTGGCAGCTGGATGGAAATGAACTGAATACTGAGCGGAGGGAAATGAATAAATACGAGGAAGGGGAGGGCCAGCTGCTTGGTGAGGAGGAAGAGATTGGCTGTTGGTGAGGGAGTGGGAGGTGGGGAGACTGGCCGCTGGTTGCGGGTGTGGGTGGAGGGTGGGGAGCCTGGCCTCTGATTGTGGGGGGGTGGGGAGAGACTGACCGCTGGTGGGGGGGAGGTGCAGGGAGGCTGGCTGCTAGTGGATCGAGGGAGGGGAGACTGGTGGGAGGGGGAAGGAGGAAGAGACTGCATATGTGTGTATATGCATGTGTGTGAGTGAGAAAACATAAGTGTATATTTGTGTATGTGAGAGAGTGTATTTGTGTGGGTCTGAGCTGGTGTGTATGTGAGTGTGCAAGTATGTGACAGACAGCGTATGTTTCAGTGAGTGTGTGTGTATGTGTATGACTGTATGAGTGAGAATGTGGAGGGTCTGACTCACTCCCAGTCTCAGGGTTTCAAAATCACCCTCACCCCTCACATACCAACATACTGACTTGAGGGTGAGGGTGAGTGAATAAGTATCCTAAGACTGAGAGTGAGTGGCAAAAATACAATTTGACCCTTTCACATGCTAATAATTATCTTTATTCACTACTCATTAACTTACATTATCAATTTATTGCTATGATGTTGCTTTGTTTGCTCAGGAAGTTGTAACTTTCCTTCATACCTAAACATTTTATTGAAATTCATGTTTCAGGTCAAAACTCATCTTTCCAAAACTTGCTCGTTGGCCCCTTGTGTGAGAAATAAAAATGAACTGTGGCCTTATGCACAGAAAGGTTGGAGAAGTTTGATGCAGATTGAGTTTGATTCGTTGATCTGCACTGAGAGAGAGCTATTGAGGCATCAGAAGGAGACACATCCAAAATAGTACAATAATTAGCCTGTATAGGGTTACATATTGCATTTTTGCATATTTAATTTACTAACACATACAATTAGTTATAGTTATATTTTAAAGTGTCTCAGATATTTCAAGTTCTTATTCCAAAGCTATTATGGACTTAAAATATTAATATAATTATAATTGATTGAAATAGGGAAGAAAAATAATACAATTTTTATGTAGGAATGCTCGATCATTACAATGACTTGATAAATTGAAATAATATTAAATTAAATACAGTGATTACAAAAATGATCAATATGCTGAATTTCTTTGGAATTGCCACACTTTTGGGAAATTTATGAACTGTGTCTTAAGGATTGTTTTAAAATAATTAATTTCCTTAATTATACTAGAAATATTACTATAGGTATATGTTCACAGTTCAGAAATTAAATAAATTAGATTTCATAAATTGTCCTGTATTTAATTATCCACAGATAGAAAGTATGTTAAGTGTTTAGAATTTATTTAATCTTACGCTAAAATAAATACCTTACATGGTTATTTACTGTTCTATTAGCTTTGAACACCTTTTAATGTTAGGTATTTAGTATACAGTGAGCTGTATATGAACCCTGTGTGGTGAGCTTTACAGGTCAAGTGGTCTTTCTTTCTCTCTCCAAACTTTCTTATCTTCCAAGTTGATAGTGGGAAATTTGAGTATACAATTTGTCAAAACTCTTGTTTCCTTTTTTCAAAGTCTGCTGCGACAAGAAGGAGCACAGTAAGAAGTCTCACAACACCAGGTTTACATCCAACAGATTTATTTGGTATCATGAGCTTTCAAAGCACTGCTCCATCATCAGCTGAGTCTCCTGCTGATGGAGCAGCACTCCGAAAGCTCGTGATTCCAAATAAACTTTTTGAACTTTAACCTGATGTTGCGCAACTTTTTACTGTGCCCATCCCAGTCCAACATCTCCACATCATGAGGAGGAGCATTGAGTAGTTTTGATTGCAAACTGAAAAAAAAACTACACCAAACCAATAAAGAATCAACAAAATTGAGAAGTGTAGGCAAGAGAAAAGAATAGTAACTGAGTAATGTTGTCCATGTGTTTTACGTGTCTCTGGATTGTAGGAGGAACAGAAGATTGGAGAATGTCACTGGGGAAGAAGTGTACTATCTTTGGTAAAGATGAATGCATCATTGTATATTCCTTTACCTTTAAAATATGATGCACACCATTTTCTATAATATCAGGCAGAACAGCATAGAATATAAACAATGGAAGTCTTCATATTGTTATGATCTCCATAGAGAAAGATAAATTTAAAAAGAGATTCAGACTTCCAATTAGTTAAAAAGACACATAATAAGGTTACACCTCATTAAACATTTAGTGTGACAAATGCAAAAGGAACAGTATTAACTAAGTGTTATGTTCTTTTTGAAGGCAACTTATCATTTCAATGTGTGACGCTAATGTACCTTTAAGAAATGCTTTTTTAATGTTTTTTTCTCTACAGCTATAAGCAGGCCTTTTAGTTTCATTGTTATAGAATCCTACAGTGCAGAAAGAGGCCATTCATCCCATCAAGTCTGCACCAACCACAATCCCAACCAGGCCCTATCCTCATAACCGCATGCATTTACCCTAGCCCGTCCCCCTGATACTAAGGGGCAATTTAGCATGGCCAATCCATCTAACCTGCACATCTTTGGATCATGGGAAGAAACCAGAGCACATAGAAGAAAAACATGCAGACACAGGGAGAATGTGCAAACTTCACATAGACAGTCACCCAAGCTGGGAATTGTTGCTGGGCTTCTGGTTTTGTTTATTTTTACTCTGGGTCTCAGACACTTTTGGGATCTTTTATGACCCTGTATTGTTAGGGGGGAAGACTTGCTGGCAGGTCATGTGTTTTGGACAGCTTTTTTCATAGTAAATTCAAGGTCTCACTTTCAGTATTGGTTTTAGAGTCAGAGCCCTCGTTGTCAAGTGGCAGGCAGTTTTTCTTTCCCTCCCTGGCATTATAGATTCCAGTGACTAGCTGGAAGCCAATCTCCTGGCCTTCCTGGACTGAAAATACAGTTGTTGGTAGGTTGCTAGTTTATACATAGAGTCTCTCTCTCTCTCGCTCTCTCTCTCTCTCACTCTCTCTCTCCTTGGTGTTTTAGGAAGCTGTTCTGACTTCAAGTTTATCTGTGTGTGCACCATGAGGGCTGCTGGAAGTTACAAGGCTGAGAAGTTAGAATTCCAATGCTCCAACCAAAGGAATAAGTTCCAGCATCACATGAACATTCATATTTTCTGTGCTAAACCTGTGGCAAGGGTTTTATGTAGGGAAGTTTGTCTGCTTGGAATATTTCATATACTTGTTAAGGGTTACACAATACCATGATTGTTTTTCTTTCTTGTTTGTAATTGGTAAAAGTTGTTGTTATATGTTAACTGTATTCTTAAATAAACTTTGTCTGATAAAGGCTCCCTCGTAGGTCAGTTGAATCATACTCGAAGCAAAGCATCTCATGCTCTAGCCAAATTCAAATTGCAAAACTTATGATCCAGGCCGACTTCATAACATACTTTGAAGTTTCTGACTTGAATTAGAACAAACAACCAAAAAGAATTTGTCTCTTCCTATTTTTAATTACCCTACTGAAAACTCCAGTTTTGTAATCTTACTTGGTGTCTTAAGTCTGCATGTAATTTTCTTGGAACCAATCCAAAGTGATTTGCAGATCCCAAAGGTTTTATTTCTGTCCTTTTCCTTTCCTAATATTATTTTACACAGTCAGGGTTTTCCTAGCTCCAGCTAGCTGAACCCTCCACTCTAGTTTTAATTTCTCAAGCTGAGCTCAAGCTATCACCAGCATTCCTTGTGTTAAACAATAGGACGTGCATTTCACCATTTAAGATGCTGACCTGACTGAATCGATGAACGGGATTTTCCTGGCCCTCTCGTAGTAGGTATTCCAGTGGCAACATCAGCTTGTCATTGAGTGCTGGTGGGATCTTCTATTCCCAAAAATGTTTATGGAATTTTGCATGGCTCACCCACCCCATCAACATCCCATCCCACGGTGCAGGGAGATGGGGTAGTCATGTTTTGCAAAACCGTAAGACCCTGCCAGTGGGAAGGGTCAGAAAATCCCACTGTTTGAGTGAGATCTTCTGACTATTGCATGGGTTTTCATTGGTTTTCCAGTGGCAGGGGTGGATTCAATGGGTAATCCCATTGACAGTGGCAGGACCAAAAGATCCCATCTCCCATTAATAGATGACCACTGCCTACCACCAAGAAACATGCCCTGAAGACAGAAAATCCTGGTCTATGTGTTTTGGTATCTTCCCCTCAGTTGGCTGCAGAGCCTACAATACCAAACTGCAACTGCCTATGATATACCTGAGTTGATAGGCAAGCCTGTAACCTGATTTGAAATTGGCTTCCTCTACCTTCTTCCCTATGGCAATGGCAAACATTTTTTTTCCTACTTAGAAATTCCAAACAGCTATCTTTCATCCCAACTTTCCTATTATCTTAAAGGTAAAAAAAAATGTTTACAGCACATGATCGTTCATAAAGCCACAGTAATGTGGATTAAATGCCCTCTGAAATAATTTGGTTCAAGGGCAATGAGGAATGGCAACAACTGCTGTCCTTTTCAGTGACCACCCCCACAACATGTGGAGGGATATATAACAGTAAGCAGCTGAATATTGCTGCTTTTCAGATATTCCAGGAGATGCAAGGTCTACATATTGCACGTTTAGGAGCAGCTCTGATTCGCAAGTGTAAATATTATGCATCTTCTTCTCAATAAAACAATTTGAGTCTTCCTCAGATAATTAAACCACACCAGTTTACTCTCAGGCAGATGCCAAGGGTACGTTACTTGAACGCTTTCAGCTATCAAAGATAAAGATGCAGTCCAAACTATACTATTTAGATAAAACAAAAGATATAGGATGGATTTTCCAGCCATACTCGCCTGAAAACCAGAAGATCCCACCTGAGATCAATAGACCTTTGCATGGTCTGTGACATCGCCCTCTACAATTCCAGTGGCAGGTGGGCGGGGAAATCCCCCCATAAACATATTTGACAAATTTTTTGGTATTTCTTTTGAAGATGTAACTAACAAAATTGATAAAGGAGTGTCAATGGACATGGTATATTTGGATTTTCAGAAGGCTTTTATTAAAATCCCTGCATGAGGTTAATTAGCAAAATAAAAGCAGATGGGATAGGAGTGAGGATTGACTAAAAGGCAAAACACACAAATTAGGAATAAATGGGTGTAGGTGGCTAGTGGGGTATGGCAAGAGTCAGTAATTGGACCCCAGCTGTTCACAATATGTATCAATGATTTAGTTGTGGGGACCAAATGGAATATTTCCAAGTTCACAAATGATACAAAGCTAGTTGGCAATGTGTGTTGTGAAGAAGATGACCAGTGGCTACAGAAGGATTTTGACAGACAGTGAGTGGGCAATAACATGGCAGCTGGAATATAATTTGGAAAAAGGTGAGGGAATCAATCTTGTTAGAGGGAACAGATGTGCAGAGTATTTTTCAAATGGTAAGAAATTAGAAAGTGTAGATGTATCAAGGGACCTAGGTATCCTTGTCTATAAGTCACCAAAGGCTAGCATGCAGATGCAGCAAGCTATTAGGAAGGCTAATAGAATGGTGGCATTTATCACAAGAGGATTTGAGTACAGGAGTAGTGAATGGTGACCACACCTGGAGTACTGTGTGCATTTTTGGTCTGTTTATCGCAGAAACGATAATATTCCCCCCATTGGGTGAACGCAATAAAGGCTCACCAGACTTGTTCCAGGGATGGCGGGACTGTCTTACAAAGAGAAATTGGGCAAACTGGGCCTGTAATCGCTACAGTATCAAAGAACGAGAGGTTACCTCATTAAAAACAAAATATTTAAAGGAATAGACAGGATATCATAGAATCTTACAGTGCAGATGGAGGCCCTTTGGCCCATCAAGTCTGCACTGACCATAATCCCATCCCAGACCCTATCCCGATAACCCCATGCATTTATCCTAGCTAGTCCCCCTCACATTAACGGGCAATTTAGCATGGCCAATCCATCTAACCCACATATCTTTGGTCTGTGGGAGGAAATCGGAGCACCCTGAGAAAATCCATGCAGGCACGGGGAGAATGTGCAAACTCCACACACACAGTGACGCGAGCCAGGAATCGAACCCGGGTCGCTGGTGCTATGAGGCAGCAGTGCTAAACACTGTGCCACTGTGCTGCCCCTGGGTAGATGAAGGTAAGATGTTTCCTTTGGTTTGGACAGTCTACAGTCAGTGGGCACAATTACAAAATAAGGGGGATGTCACTACGGACTCAGATGAGGAGAAATTTCTTTTTACAGGGGATGCTGATTTCTTGGAATTCGCTACCCCAGAGAGCTGTGGAAGCTGTCATTCTGTATGCTTAAGTCAAAGATTGCTAGATTTCTAACTGACAATAATGTAAAGGGTTATGGGGATAGTAGGTATAAAAGGCATTGAAGCATCTGGTCAGCTATGATCGTGTTGAGTGGCAGTGAGGGCTCGATGGGCTGAATGGCCTACTCCTGTTCATATGTTCCTATGTCCAGCTTCCCATCTTTTGTCTACCCTTTGCCTTCCAATGTTACTCATCCTCCTCCACCTCCTTGCTCCTCTACCTTCCATCATGTCCCCTTCCCCTAACAGTCCCTGCATTTTCTTCCTTCCTCATTGCCCCCCTTGTGTTTGCCTTTCCCTCAACAGCCTCTGCACTGCCTTCTTTTCCCGTTGCCTCCCTTATGCTCAACATTCCCCATCCTCCCCTCATATCTCAGCTTTTGTTGAAATGCTTGTTTTCTGAAGGTGTAGTTCTGCCTGAATACCACACCACCATGGTATCCTTGTGGACAATGGAATAAGCCATCGGGGACAGAAGAGCTTTACACTCTTCAACCCCGGCCACAGTATTGATCAGTGTCTGAGAGTTGACGTTTGCATGGATTCCACATCACACTGCAAAGGCAGCAGCACAATGCAATTATCACTGGACTAGCAATCCAGAGATCCAGGGTAATGCTATGGGGATCTGGGTTCAAATCTCACTACAGCAGATGATGAAATTTGCATTCCATAAAAATCTGGTATTAAAAGTCTAATGCTAACCATGAATCGATTGTCGTAAAAACCCATCTGATTCACTAATCCCCTTTAGGGAAGGAAATCTGCCATCTGTACCCACTTTGGTCTGAATGACTCCAGAGCCTAGCAATGCGGTTGACTCTCAAATGCCCTCTGAAATGGAGGGCAGATAGGAATTGTCAATAAATGCTGGCCCAGCCAGTAATGCTCACATCCTGTAAAAATGAATTTCAGCCAAATGCCACTGGGCAGCACAGTAACACAGTGGTTAGCACTGTTACCTCACAACTCCTGGCACCTGGGTTCAATTCCTGGCTTGGGTCACTGCCTGTGTGGAGTTTGCACATTCTCCTTGTGTCTGCGTGGGTTTTCTCCAAGTGCTGTGGTTTCCTTCTACAGTCCAGAGATGTGCGAGTTAGGCTGGTTCGCCATGTTAAAATAGTCCCTTACTGTCCTGAGGTGCATAGGTTAGAGGGATTAGTGGGTAAATATGTAGGGATATGGGGTTAGGGCCTGGGTGGGGTTGTTGTTGGTACAGACTTGATGGGCCAAATGGCCTCTTTTTGTACTGTAGGGTACCTATGATTTCTATGAATATTTCTATGATTTCTATATTATAGTGCATCAGCAAACAACAGGGGGAAGACCAACCCTACGGCCCCAGTAGGGTGATATTCACTGCAAATAGACTGGTGCAGTGCTATGGCAGTAGGTTACGTATGCTACATTCACTTCAAAGTCATGAGTGAACTGTGGTCCGACATGTGCACGTGACTCCCTTTCAAACAGGCTTGAGACCGAATTAATTTCCTGTTGGTGTGACACAAGGAAGGTGTGGGCAGCTGTATGAATGAACAATCATGAGATTTAAATGAATATAAATGATGTTCCTGCCACAAGACAATAGGACAACCGACCCACTACTAACCCATCATTGGGAGAATTGCAAACTGTTTTTGGTTGGCAGTTTTCTGAACTTTTGCCTGTCGCAGATTCTTCACTCCCTCCCACCACGAAACTCACTGCAGACGGAATAGGAAAACTCCATTCATTGTGCCTTCCATTTCAACAAGCGCCTTTAACCTGGATACATCCTCAATAGAATCATAGAACCTTACAGTGCAGAAGGAGACCATTCGCCCATCGAGTCTATACCAATCACAATCCCACCCAGGCCGTATCCCCATAACCCTATGCATTTACCCTAACTAGTCCCCCGACACTAAGGGGCAACTTAGTATGGCCAATCCACCTAACCCGCACATCTTTGGACTGTGGGAGGAAACCAGGGCACTCAGAGGAAACCCAAGCAGACGTGGCAAGAGCGTGCAAACTCCACACAGCCAGTGACTCAAGCTGGGAATCAAATCCCAGCTGTGAGACAGCAGTGCTAACCACTGGGCCACTGTGCTGCCCTTGGTAATAATTTTACTTGATAATTTGAATGTCTCAGTATCAGTATTTGAAATATGAAAAGTATCCCCAGCCATTAAACCAGCTAACTTGTTCCTGACCTTCCCACCTATGGAGAACTGCTCAACATTATTATAGAATAAATTTCTTACTGTATCTATTTACAGTCCAAAGGATGAAATGTGATTCTGCACATTATCAGATTAATCAATTTTACAGTTTCACTCAGTTTGAGGGGTGGGTAGTTGTGGTAGAGGGAGAGTTGGAGTGCAGTATACCATCAGAAAAGCAGGTCCCTGATTCAAGTGTAGTATTCTCCTCTTTCTAATAATCAGGCGACCTGAACTTGTTCCCTTCATGTCAATTCATTGTTTTCCAGCAGTTATTTGATTCACTTCAATTATTAAAAAATTAGAATTCCTTTCAATCTTCTCATTTCAGCACTTTGTGTTATTTGTTGCCATCTTTCAGTACAAAACCCTGTTCTTTCTTCTTTCATAGGATGTCAGCATCACTGGCGTGGCCAGCATATGTTGCCCATCCCTAATTTTCCTTGAACTGAGGTGTTTCCTTGACGCAACCTTGTTGATGTGGGCCTGGAGTCACTTGTAGAGTAGATAGGGTAAGGCCAACAACTTTTTTTCCCTGAAGAACATTACTGAATTATAGAATCCCTACAGTGCAGAAGGAGGCCATATGGCCTACAGGGCCTGCACTGACTCTCTCGCTTACACTACCGTGCACTTACCGTGGCTAATCCACCTAACCTGCACGTCTTTGGACACTAAAGGGCAAGTTAGCATGGCCAATCCACCTAATCTGCACATCTTTGGACGCTAAAGGGCAAGTTAGCATGGCCAATCCACCTAACCTGCACATCTTTGGACACTAAGGGGCAAGTTAGCATGGCCAATCCACCTAACCTGCACATCTTTGGAGAGTGAGAAGTAACCTAAGTCGACATGGCGAGAATGTGCAAACTCTACATTGACAATCGCCCAAGGCCGGAATCGAACCTGAGTCCCTGGCACTAACTGCAGTGCCACCGTGCCACCTGATGGGTTTGTACATCAACTATAGTTTTCTGGTCATCATCACTGAGACTAGCTTTCAATTCCAGATTTATTAATTTCATTTCAATTACACCAGTTGCCGTGGAGGGATTTGAACCCATGCCCACAGGACATTAGCCTGAGTCTCTCTTTCGCTAGTGCAGTTACATTACCTTTCAGCCACTATCGCCCCATTAAACAAAGAACTTTCCCAAGTGTTGTAGTTATTTGTCTTGAGGTTTAGCATAAATGTAAATGAGACAAATGGTTTCAACCTGCGCACTTCATTAGATGAGACAACTGCAAAATCTCTTGTATTCACTTGTTTTTCATTGAAATTGAATCATTGAATGATTTACATGCATGGGCTTTAAAGAAGCATTTTACATGCACATTTTTTTTCAGGGATTTTCTTTGCCCTGATGAGATTTGCCAGCACAAAAGAAGGAAAAATGGGTTAAAATTTCATCTGCATGGCTGAATGGCAATCTAGTGAAGTAAATTGTCCATCTTTTATCAATTCCCGTCCCCACCTCACCCATTCATCTAACTGTCAGTGATTCTGCATTGGGTGCTTATAATGAACGTAAAACACTCCCAAGTCAGATAGCTGGCATATGTAAAAAAAAGTAAACTTCTACAATTCCCAAGCACTGTTTCTTAATGTTCATATCAGTAAAATATACAAGTGTGATTCTCTTCCCAACTTTTCATGTCAAGTTAAAATTTGGAATTGCTGATGCTTTGGGCCAATTGTCATTCTATCAGACTCGGCTGAAATTGCATGGTAGTCACGTACGTATTCACTGAAATTGATCACATGAAGGAATAATCTGCAAAGCATATTCCATCATCGAGCCTCATACTGCCATCCACACATAATCATGATTCAAGCATCACTTTAGTTCTCAGCTATTTATCTATCTAAATTCCATGATTGTATTATTTTACGGTGATTTACTTCAGATATTACAATGTGGGAATCTGAGTCGAAATACGCAGCATTGTCATGTACTTGTTACTGTCCTTTAAGTGCTGGGCACAGATTACAATCACTGCAATTGTTCGCAACTCAGCCTGAAGCAGCGTACATGATAAGTTCATTGATACTGTTTGCTGACAAAAATTAGTGAATCCAGTAAATTTTAATAGAATCCACTAAGTAATTGAACCAGTTGTGTTCCTGTACTAGTTGGAAACAATGGGCTGAATTTTACAAGAGGTACTTGGACGCTGCCATCAGTGTAAAAACTGGGCCCTGAGCATGTGGTAACAGCAGTGGGAACTCCTCAGCTTTTGAATTGGCCCCTGTGGTCCTGTCATCCAGTGAGGGCCAGCAGGAAGGCTTCTGTTACTGTTGGCCCAATTGTAGGGCTAGAAGCACTGAAGTCTCAGCAGAGCCAATGAGAGAACTGATCACTCCTGAGGATTACAGGAGACTGGGGTCCCCTGGGAGGTAACTTGAAAAAAAAAGCACAATATCAAGGGTTGGAGGCTGAGCCTATCTGCAGTGGTCACTGGGGTCTTAGGTGCTGTTTTCTCACGGAGCTTGCAATCTAGACTTCAGCAGGGAGATTGCCTCCGTTCAGCTCAAGGCCTCCCCACACAGTGGGAGAATCTTCCTGCCATCAGCACAATGTCAAAAGTACTGTCAAATGGCCTCTAAATGGGCCTTCAAAGTTAAAGCTGATTTATTTGTCACAAATAAGGCTTACATTAAATTTTTAAAAATTTTTTTTAAAACTTTATTTCTATCCAATCAAGTCAAATTAAACCCAATTCAGAGTCCCAACAAGTTGGGACATTCCTGATCCAAGCTGACAAGGCCGGTCTCTCACCTCCTGTCTTGAGCTTAATCTACATGATCCAAGCTGATTGGAGTAGGTGTAGCTCCTCCTCCAAGGTTTGATCTAATTTGCATCTTAGCCAAAAGGTTGAGATGCCACTTTAAAAAATTGCTTCAAATGAAGCTGAAATGCAACCCAATGACTTCAACCAAGTGCAGCATGTTGATACTACACTTGATCTTAGCCAAAAGGAAGGCTTACATTAATACTGCAATGAACTTACTGTGAAAGTCTCTTAGTTGCCACACTCTGGCTCCAGTTTGGGTCAATGCACCTAACCAGCACATCTTTCAGAATGTGGGAGGAAACTGGAGGACCCAGAGGAAACCACACAGACACAGAGAGAACGTGAAAACTCCACACAGACAATAGCCCAAGCTGGGAATCGAACCCGGGTCCCTGGCGCTGTGAAGCAGCAGTGTTAATCACTGTGCTGCCATTCAACTATGTAAGTCAGCTTCCTGCCTCCTTGGTGGGCGCAGCCTTTCACACCCAGACCCACTGTTGAGAAAATTCCCTGGTGGTGAGTCAATGCTGAGAAGTTAATACCACCTCCATTTATTGTCCCCTCCCTCCCTCCCCCGGCACCAGCCTGCCTACCAAAGGCTGGTAAAAACCTGGCCCCCATGTCCTGTAAAACAAGGATATTTCTCATATAAATATAGGCGTGACCAATATGCTGCTAGGAAAATTTATGAAAAGAAAACATTCTAATTTGTGTGAACAAGTATTACTTGTACGAACACTTGAGTGGAATTAGAAAGGTGAGCCATGTTTGTGCTGATGCGACATTTCATTGAAAGCCGGCCTGTCAAGTACTCCAAATTTTAATCAACCGCCTCAGCTCTAATCTCTGGAATCCCCTCCTTACACCTCTTTACCTCTCTTTCCTCTTATAAGACACCCCTTAAAGCCTATTTATCTAACCGAGCTTTGGATCATCTGTCTTTACACCTCCTTAAGTGGCTTAGTGTCAAATGTTGTTCTATAATGTTCCTGTGAAGCTATAACAATTGTCAGAGGTCATGATCCACAGGCAATTAGTAAGACATAAGGGGCTGGAATTTTATCATCTCGCCCGCCACGGGAATCGGAGCCGGCGGGGGAGGTGAACCGTGGAAAGATCCGTTGATCTCAGGCAGGATTTTATGGTTACAGGATGAGCCAGGCTGTAAAATCCTGCCCAGGAACTCATAATAGCAAACCGATTATTAACAAGCTTAACGATGGTAGGCAAAATCACAGTCATTGGACAACAGACATTAACATTTGACCAGAATCATTGGGAGAGAAGGCTCAAGTTCAGGTGGCTGAACCCAAGTTGTGCTGGTAAAGGGCAGGCTGTTAAAAGTCATTTTGATTTATGAATGACAAATTGTTGAATACATGGCTGGTAACTCCCACGGCTCCTAAGTCAACTAAAAATGAGTGAATGCTAATATGGACAGGGGTTGCAGCTGGTTCTAAACAGCTAAATCGCATGTGAAACTTCTCTTCTGAACAGTGTAGTGGGGAAGAAACAAAAGATCTCTGTACACTTTAGTTCACGGCTAAAACTGCGAACCAACACTTAGAGCCACCAAAGCATTACAGTTCAAAAGATCTGATTATCTATTCAGTTGCACTTTCATGGGAAGGAGGAGGATATAGATTTCAGCAGCAATGAAACTGAGAGGAAATTTTGGAACAAGCTGCAAAAACTGAGTTGCTGACAAAACCTGAGCAATCTCATTGACTCTTTCTGTGTCAATCTCTGCCTGAATACACACAAGAATCAATTCCTGAATTTTTGGGAAAGCAACACTGTGTGTTTTGATTTTTCTAATTTAGTTTGGATACATGTCAAAACTAGTTTTAACTTAAACCAAGAGTTAATGGTCTGATAGCTAGAGATAGCTATATTGATCAGATGCCCAACCCCAATCAGCATTCAGATGCTTTAGCAAGAAGTTGCAAGTAACCAAGGTTGGCTAGAAAAGGTGGAATTGGCTTTTCCACATTAGACGTGATGAGGAAAGGTGAAATAAATGGATGACAATGATAATCAAGTGTGGTGAAATAATACTTAATCAGTAACACAAAGCACGTAACCTATAACCTATTGTCATAAAAGCCATAACCTTGGGTAAACCGTGTAGAGTATGCACGTTCTCCCTGTATCTGCGTGAGCTGCCTCAGGATGTTCTGGTTTCCTCCCACAGTCGAAAGATGTGCAGGTTAGGTGGATTGGCCATGCTAAATTGTTCCTTAGTGTCCCAAGATGTGTGAATTAGGGGGATTAGTGAAGTAAAATATATGGGGTTACGTGGATGGATTCTACCTGGGTAAGATGCTCTGTCGGAGAGTTGGTGCAGACTCGATGGGCTGAATGGACTCTTCCTGCACTGTAGGGATACTATTCTATGACAAGGTAAATTTTAAACAGTAAGTTCAAGACCCATTCCGCACCCCCCAGCCACCGTAAATAATGATTTACTGTCTCTATATAAATTACAGAGTGATGTATTGCATAAAAACACTTCACTGAATCTACTTCTAGCATTGCATAAGGAGGAATTTGTACTTCAAAAAATAACAGGAAAAGACTATTCAGAAGCAAAGCAAGCAAGGAGGGCTGTGGAAGAATGTTCCTTCTGAGGGACAATGGTTTGCAATTATTGATATAGTTCGTTTCTTAAAATTCAATACTCCTCTATTGCTGACCCAACATTACAGGTGGCAAATTTCAAAGCAACAAGTTTAAATTAGTGACAGATGACAACACAACTTTCTTGTTGGCAATTGAATCAAATGTATTCAGAAAAGTGGCACATCTCTCCATACAAAAAAATGACAGCACAAAAATTGTCCCCAGACAAACTTAATAATTAGGTTAAAATAGGTTCTGAATTTTGAAAAAAGGAGGTCACGGCTTTCACTCCAATGAAATAGCAGCAAATGTGCTCAGTTCCATAGGTATCATTATACCTTGTGTTCCTTTTGGCATGATGCGCATTGCCATGTATTCTTTATGAGCTGTACCATTTTCTAGTTCACCAATTCATTTAGTTGATCTGGCATAGATGTACATTGCAAATAATGAGCTGACAGCCGTATGACCTTTGGAACAAATGATCCATTATCAACAGAATTTTTGGACCACTGGGTAGACATGTGATGATTTCTGTACCTGTTACCAGCACACTCTGATTATTTCATATCATGTATATTCCCCTACATTTATGTATTTGTTTCCCTGTGAGTTCCAACTCATACACAACTGGAAACAAGCCAAGAAAAGAAACAGAAAGGACTGAGTGCTGCTTTAATCAGGTACCTCGAGAGATCGCAACTGAAAGTCACTGAGTGGAACTCCAAGACAAAGGAGTTTGAAGAGATCTGGTTCAAATTGAAAGTATTCTGGGCGAAGAAAGCATGCAAAAAAAAATGGAGAATCTCTGGAGGTATGCAAGAGAGTTATAATGACCACCACTAAAACTTGCTGGTGGAGGTAGAAGAGAGAATATATCTCCTGACTTGCTTTCTGTTATTATGTATCAGAAAATCTGAAAAATCAGCATGCCAAACCACGTTGTCTCCATATTTTGAGTTTATCTTTTCAAATAAAAGAAAACACATATTTTGTCTAAATTTAAAATTTGTGTTTATACAACTGTGTATTGTAGACTCCAAAGAAGACAAAAACACTTCCCTTTTAACGACTAACAACCCAGGAAAATTTCTAACTGGGAGACTGAATAATCACATGCGACTGAAACAAATTCTGTCACACATAGCGAGCCTTTCAATCACAAGTACATTCACACCAAAATCTGACGTATGAAGCATGTGTGTGCAGGCCACTTTATATATACTTTGGCTGTTGACCCCTTGCTCTTCACAGTGCCAGATTTATACATAAGCTAAGTAAACTAGTTGCGAGCCTCACATTATGAGGGCCTCTGAATATGAAAAAAAGTTAAATTTTGCATTTTACATAATCAATTGAAAAGTAGAGGTAACAGGGAAAAAGCTTCACCAAAACGGACATTTTGGTTCAGATATGACAAAAATTTACTTATATGATGCCACAATTATTTGTCACATTGAATTTATAAATCTGTACAGAGATAACTAGAATTCATATTTATGGTATTGTCCTTTCCCATGACATCTGACAGTTACAAGATCCATTTAGATGCTTTCATCACTAAATATAAACACAGGGGATGAAAGGCAGCTGAAACAATGACTGAAAGTTGACTGCTAAAAAGGAGGAACTTCTCCCAAGATTAGTACAGATGTGAACATGACCGCTACACTTGAGGATGTTATAGAACCTGAAATCCTAGCTGAAGCAGAATTTGGCTCAACAGATAACAGGAACTCAGTCGGCTTGATAAAACTCATTGCGAAGTTTAGTGTGTTTTACACCAGCAGAACCTGTATCAAGTCATTATTCCAGATGAAATTAAGGGGCGGGCTTAAGAGGATACAGGTGGGGGAACATTGCACACTCTGCAACTGGGATTGGAGGGGGAACACTGCGCACTCTGCAACTGGGATTGGAGTGGGGGGGGCACTGCACACTCTGCAGCTGGGATTGGAGTGGTGGGGCGGGGGGGCACTGCACACTCTGCAACTGACGATTGATCAGGACCGAGGAGCGACTGGCTGGTCTGTACAGTGTAAGGTTGGGTGACACAATTAGCCAGTCCATGTTGGTGGGGGGCGGGGGGTGGGGGGGGAGGTGGTTGTGGAAATCGGACAATCTGTGCAGGGGCGGGGCAGACAATTGGCTGGCCCATGCATGCCGAGAGGGTGATCAGCCACACAGCCCAAAAATAGTGGCATGGGATGATGAGAGTAGGGGGGGGAGGGTGTGCATTCAGCCACAGAACTCAGCTTTGGATGGGGAAGAGGAGGGGGAATGATTGGCTGTGATCCCAGCTAGATTGGGGGGATGGGGGCAATCGGCCGCAGAGCCCAACAATAGCTATGAGGAGCCAGTGGCAGATCTCCCTGTTCTGTTGGCATATGCGTAATGGTGTTGTCTGCTGCCATCTGCCGGCTTTCGGGCAATCTTAGGCCCCCATCCCCTCCCTCTACTGGCAGGAGAGAGATATTGCTTTTTTTTTTCCTGAGGGTGTGGTAAGATTGAATTTCTAACTTGCCCAAAAAATCAGCACAATTCTCTTCCATTTTCATACTCCTCTGGCACTTAAAATTTTTTTGGTAAGATTGCCCTCGAAGATTTTTGGCAATACATTTTACTTGGGTTATTAATGTTTTGGTACACTTCACCTGTGCATCTATGTAAATATAAAGTTTTAATATTTTTATTTTCACTGTTCTTTCTGTTAGAATAATACATGTTTTTGGTCATGCAATGGGGTCTCTTAAGCTTGACATATCTTTGTGCTCCAGAAAGCCAAAACAGGCAGTGGCTTTGCCTGTAAGTTCTGCATATCCTAACTGGACCACAAATGTCCCAAACCATCAGCACTACTCATAATCCCACTACCAGGAAGTCAGAAGAAAGCATATTATGAAGTCCAACGTGTGTAGTTATGGATGAACAATTGCCTGAAGTGTGTAGGCTTACTGTGCAGCATGTAGTGATTCCTGAAATATCAGTGGCACATCTTCTGAACACAGTAGGATACTCAGACTTCTGCTTACAAACCCTATAGTTAAATACTCGTCCTCCTCTCTTCCACGTCAATGGTTAAGACACAGTAGTGAAAATATGGAGCAGGTAGTAGGTGACAATGATCCAAGAGAGGTGAGTACCATCTGAGCTATCTATAAAGCTCAACAGTGCTACAGGAGTATGCCTAGTATTTACTCAGCAAAGATTCAACTGATTATAGGTCTTGTTGTATCTCCTTGCCTTTGCGTGTGGCTATCACAGACGTATCTTTAAGCAAGGTTATGGAAGTCTTGGATTCTGAGGAGCCATCCTCCCAGTTACCTTCTTGCTTCCAATAAGCTAAGCATGGGTGAAAGCCTCCTGGCTGTGTGGATTCTGCTCCTTGCTGATGAATGAGGAACTTTTTTTTTGATGTAGGCCATTGCATTTGAGGCTTTAGTTGGCCACTAGGATGATATCATATCTTCAGAAAGTAGGCAAACTGATGGAAGTGGCCAGTGAATTGCCACAGGTGCTGAGATATTTCCAACATTTTCTGTTTCAGCTTCCAGCATCTGCAATAATTTGCTTTTACCAAGGTATTTGGGGACTGCTTTATTGATGCTGCTTTAGATCTCAAGAACCATGAGTTTCAAAGACCCTGATATGTGAAAGCTGTGTGCAGGGAGTTGTAAAGTTTATATTTTTCTACAGTCAGAGGGCTACACAGAAGGGTTACTGCTGGTGCTGCACATTGAGTGAGAAATATTCAGCAGCAATAATGTGAATTCCCCAATCTTGGGCCCAGCCTTCCCTGCACCGCTGATTTACCTCCCCAGTGTCTGGATTTACAGTCACACACTGGCCCTTTGGCCTTCTAAGCCTATGCTGATCATGATGCCCTAACTAAACTAAAAAAAAATTCTGCCTTTACTCAGTCCATATCCCTCTATTCCCTCCCTATTCATGTACTCATCCAGATACCTCTTAAATGTTGCTAATGTGCTTCCTTCCACCACATTCTCTGGCAGCACATTCCAGGCACCCACCACTCTTTGCATGAAAAACTCTGCATGAAAAACATCATGGTGAACGTTCTTTGCATTCTCTCCAAAGCTTCCATATCCTTCCGGTAGTGCATACAATATTCCAAATATGGCCTAACCAATGTGTTATATTGTGCAGCATGATTTCCCAACTGTTGTGCTCAATGCTCCAGCTGATTAAGACAAGCATGCATATGCTTTCTTAATCACCTTGGCCATCTGTATTGCCCCTTTTACGGAATTGTGGACCTGCACACGCAAATCCCTCTATATGTTAATGTCCTGCGAACTCCAGACATTCTGATCAAATCTTACCATCTGGTCTGAACTCAAACTCTAGAAATTCATGGCCAAACTTGCCCTCATGCCTTACATAATAATGCAGGTAGGAATAACTCAACATGATCCCTGTGCTGGCTGCTTCTGCATTATAAGTCATGCAGCTCTATGTGTTTGCAAAGGGATTTTCCTCCAGTTCCAATTGTTACCATCAATGAGCCAAATCCCCTGCATGTGTTACCCCTGAAAACAAATAGAAACAAATAGTTGTAATCATGGAGGCAGTGAGGACTCAAATCAATACCAATCTTACAGATTGAAAATCCAGTCAGACAATGAATGGGTGGATTCCACTTAGATCAGAAAAATCAAATGGGTCATGTAACAGATGGCCAATCAGCAAAGGAGAATTTACAATCCAGCCTTTAAATAGGAGGTAAAATATGAGGGAATGGGAATGGATCTTCAGGTGTATTCTTGATTAGTTTTAAAATTAACACCTGATCTCTGGAATTTTATGATTGTTGCATCTTTTGTGAGTGATTTTACTTCCTGAGCAATGTTTTGTATTGGTGTCAGGAAAGGCAGTCTGGATTTAGACAAGTTGAGTTGACTCAAGAGTTCTCTGAGTTAAGGACAGACATCTAACTGCTGCAGGCAGCATTGGTAACTATTTGTTCTGGCCCCTGTGAATCATGCAGGATGGTGGATTACAGAATGAGCTACTAAGACTTTAAGTAGGATGTGGCAGACCACCACTACAATGAATTTAGACAGCACCATTTCCCTGCAATAGATGTTCTTACGTATCAAGATACCACTCTTAAAAAGGAACCAAATTAAGATGTGATGTCATTGTGACATGACAATAAAGGGTAATGAACAAAAATGTCTTTATTTCCTCCTGGGAGGTGGATGACATGAGTAAAATAATTTTTATTGACATTTGTTAGTTATTTCTGATGGTACTAGGAGTCCCAATATTGGCAAGCACAGAATGTTTAAGGGATTGGAGTTCTGGATTGGAAAACTGGCAATCTGGGTTTCTCCACATACTGGAGGGTTTTAATTCCAAAGTGTGTGACTTTTCTCCTTGACAAAGACCCTGCCTGGACATGAGTTTGGCTGACAGCTTTCTCTGTTGTAGACCTTAGTCCCTCATTAAAATTTAAATTGCCAACCAATCCCCTGTGCGTAGTCTGCTTATCTCTTCCCCACTTTCAATAAAGCTGAATAAGGGCTGATTGTAAACTCAGGATTGAGACTTTATCAGACTTGACCCCAGCCTACCATTTCTGGGAGTTAAAATTCATTCAATAGGCCTGGATTTCTGAGAGTCACAGAAATTCCCAGCTTGGTCACTCCCCTGGGAGACAGTGCCTGCACAGGTGGGATTTTCATTCCTGGGTGGGTGGATCTGAGCTGCAGTCAGACCAACCAACCAACTTGCAAAAAAGTCTGGAGGCAACCACAAAGGCTGCTGACTGTGGAGGAAGGCTCCCTTTATTGCTGTGGGACTTTAAAAGGCTCCCCTCAGTGCTATGAGACTTTGTCCTAGTTATGGTGAAAACAGAAGGGCCCCCAAGTCCTCATCTCCATATCCTCTGACTCTCCAAACTCCCCATGCCTTTTCAAGATCTCCACCCACACCACACGTGGCCCCTCATATCCTTTGTGCTGACCTATACCTCTCCACTCATCCCCAAGGCTCCTCATATCCTCCCTGAAAACTATGCCCTTCCCCTCCCCACCAATGTCTATGGTCCTCATGACCCCATGCCAAGGTATTCCCCTCACCCACTCCTATGCACCTTCCTGCCCCAATGTCAATTAATGCTTGACTTACCCCATGCCCATTTAAGCCCCAATGCCAATGTATGCCTCAAAACAGCTTCTTTGCCTCCCCACTCCTCCATGGCAAGAATACCGAAGCTTAGCTCTAAGTCCAGAAATCATTAGCTTGCTAAAACACCTGAACCCTAGGAAAAATTGCTTAATTGAAAATCTGGTTCTTTAATCTATGCTATCAATTTCATAGCAATATAGAAAATAGAAGTCGGAGTAGGACATTTGGCTCTTCAAGCCTGCTGCGCCAATCATTTTGATCACGACTGATCATCAAGCCCAATATCCTGATCCAACCTTCCCCCTCTTCAAGATAAAGCTGTTTCAAGTGCTTGTAATTTCAGCTATTAATACTTCAAATGGCTTGGATGATTGACATTTTTATTGGGCTGCAGTATAAAAGGTGGGTATTTTTTTCAAGAAAGGGTGAAGTTATCAACTTGGAGATAATGTTGCAGCTTTATAAGACCCTAGTCAGACCTCTCTTGGAGTACTGTGCTCCGGTCACCTAATTACAGGAAGGATGTGGAAGCTATTGAAAGGGTGCAGAGGAGATTTACAGGGATGTTGCCTGGATTGGGTGACATGCCTTATGAGGATAGGTTGAGAGAGCTCGGTCTTTTCTCCTTAGAGAGACAAAGGATAAGACATAGAAGTGTATAAGATGTTGAGAGGTATAGATCGGGTGGATTCTCAGGCTTTTTCCAAAGGCTGTAATGATTGCTACTAGAGGACACAGGTTTAAGGTGCTGGGGAGTAGGTACAGAGGAGATATCGGGGTAAGTTTTTCACTCAGGGTGGTGGGTGAGTGGAATCGGCTGCCGTCGGTGGTGGTGGAGGCAAATTCGATAGGGTCTTTTAAGAGACTTCTGGATGAGTACGTGGAACTTAATAGAATTGAGGGTTATAGGTAAGCCTAGTAGGTATAGATATCATTGGCACAACTTGTGGGCCAGAGGGCCTGTTTGTGCTGTAGATTTTCTATGTTCAATGTTCTATTATCAATTGTTTTTTAAAGCTTATTTTAACGTATGACAGTCATCATAGGATTCATTGCTTCTGTAGGGATTATAGTGTGTGAATTAGCATGTAAGTTTTGTATCTTGGCATAAGGGGCCATAGGGGATGGGTAGAGGGCATACCTTGTAGGTAGTCATGAGGAGGACCATTTGAACTTACTTTTCAAAATGTCCCTTCATGCAGATTATGCTTCACAACATGGTGGCACAATGTTTAGCATGTTGCTCGCAGCGCCAGGAGCCTGCATTTGATTCCTGGCTTGGATCAGTCTGTGCAGAGCCTGCATGTTCTCCCCGTGTCTGCGTGGGTTTCCTCTGGGTGCTCCAGTTTCCTCCCACAGTCTAAAAGACATGCTGGTTAGATGCATTGGCCGTGCTAAATTCTCCCTCGGTGTACCTGAACAGGCGCTGGAGTTTGGTGACTAGAGGATTTTCACAGTAACATCATTGCAGTGTTAATGTAAGCTTAGTTGTGACTAATAAACAAGAAACAAAAACAAGAAAACCTCTGAGGTTCCATGAGCCATGATTCTTTGAAAAGTTGGCCTGACTTCATGAACATTTGGATGACAAGGATATACAGCTCCCTGCAATGGCACTGGCCAGGAGTGCCAGGTACTCACAACCCAAACAAGTTCACATCCCTAAAAAGTACTCTTGAAAATCGGAAATCCCAACAATGGGGTTGGAAATTCTAGAATTGAGACCCAGTTGAGATTTTTAAAGGGATATGGTGAAAATCCAGCCCATCATGTTTGAGTGGAATAATACATTAGCCCAATGTGAGGCAAAATCTCTTAATTGGAAAACAGTATAGCAGCTGGATTTTTCTGCAAATCCAGCAGATTATTGGTCTTTTCTTGGTGCTCATCCAAATTAGTAGGTTGGTAGAATTTAGCATCGCAACTTTGTGTTGGGATTTAGAACTAATCATAGAATAAAATCGTGAAATCCCTATAGTACAGAAGGAAGCCATTCAGCCCGTCAAATCTGTACAGACCACAATCCCACCCAGACCTATAACTCCACACATTTACCCTACTAATTCCCCTAACACTAAGGTCAATCTAGTATGGCCAGTCCACCTAACCTGCACATCTTTGTGGGAGGAAACCGGAGCACCTGGAGGACACCCACGCAGTCATGTGGAGAATGTGCAAATTCCACACAGACAGTGAGTTGAACCCGAGTCCCTGGCACTCTGAGGCAGCAGTGTCATCCAGTTTCTAGTCTGTTTCTATTTTAACACCATAAATCTTAGACTCCTATACACAATGGGGAATAAACTTGTGACTGGATTAAGCCTACGATTTTACCATATTGTTAGCCTCCTAAGTATATTGAGTATTTTCAATAAACACAGCTCTTTGCTTATGTAGCTGATCTCATGTGTAATGAGTGATAAACATCCTTATGGGGATCTCAAATGAAATGGAGAATTTATGCAGACACCTTTTTCATTCCCAAGTAAAACACCATAACATTTTCTCACAAAGAATTAATTAATGGGTTGGCACAGTGGTTAGCACTGCTGCCTCACAGGACCAGGGACCTGGGATCAATTCAGGCCTTGGGTCCCTGTCTGTGTGGAGTTTGCACATTCTCCACATGTCTGTGTGGGTTTTCTCCAGTCTCCTCCCACAATCCAAAGATGTGCGGATTAGGTGGATTGGCCATGCTAAACTGCCTCTTAGTGTCAGGAGGACTAGCCAGGGTAATTGCATGGGGTTGTGGGGATAGGGCCTGGGTGGGATTGTGGTCAGTGCCGACATGATGGGTCGAATGACCTCATTCTGTACTGTAGGGATTCTATTCTATGATTCTAATTGATCATTAGAATGTTGATCTTACCATAAGTTAAGGCATTTTGGTTTTATTTCAATCCATTATGAAAACTATGACAGTCAAAAAGTAATTAAAATGAATTTGATTAATAATCAAAATGAGTATATGCTCAACAAGTGCGACACGGTGCACAGTGGTTAGCACTGCTGCTTCACAGCTCCAGGGACCTGGGTTCAATTCCCGGTTTGTTTCTCTGTCTGTGTGGCGTTTGCACCTTTTCCCTGTGTCTGCGTGGGTTTCTTCCGGGTGCTCCAGTTTCCTCCCGCAGTCCAAAGACGTGTGGGTTAGATTGATTGGCCATGCTGAAATGGCCTCTTTGTGTCCTGAGATGCGTACGTTCGTGGGATTAGCGGATAAATGTGTAGGGGTATGGGCATAGGGCCTAGGTGGGATTGTGATTGGTGCAGACTCGATGGGCCAGATGGCCTCTTTCTGCACTGTAGGGTTTCGATGATTCTATGATTCCATGAAGTTTTTCTGACAGCTCTAGTTTGTTTGCACATGATGGGCAGAAATTCCCAGTCCCATTCACGCAGGAATCATAGCGGATGGGACAAACAATTTGACAGACCATTTATAGATCCATTGATTTCAGGTGGGAATTTCCCATCTTTGGCTGGGCGCAGCTGAAAAATCCTGCCCAACGTTCCTGAGTTTAGCTAGAAATACTACTAAAATATTTATAAAGTTTCATTTATTTTTATTAGTGTCACAAGGAGGCTTACAATAACATTGCAATGAAGTTACTGCGAAAATCCCCAAATCGTCACACTCTGGCACTTGTTCAGGTATATTGAGGGAGAATTTTGCATCACCAGTGCACCTAACCAACAGATCTTTCAGACTGTGGGACAAAACAAGAGCACTTCGAGGAAGCCCATGCAGATACAGGGAGAATGTGCGGACTCCACACAGGGACGCAAGCCGGGTCCCTGGCATTGTGGGGCAGCGGTGCTAAGTATTACGCCACCATGCTGTCCCTTTTAAAGAATTCAAGTGAAAATGAAACGCTTTATTGGTTGAGGAAGAAATGGAAATTGACACAACAAAACATGCATTGAACTGTGGTCCGCAGCTTATTAATTTATTAGATTGTAGCTTTGCCCCTCCAATATCAAAAACTTGTAAGCACTTGCTTGTTTTAATGAGAGCAGAATGTCTTGCCCTTTTCAATGGTACTATATGTTGGTAATATTGCACTATTTGCACGTAAATCTGCATACTGGAGACTGCTTGGTGAAAGTAAATTGCTTTTTCCTGCAACAGTGATAAATATCTTACCAAAGCCACATGTTTTGATAACTGTACCTTTCATAACTTAAAGTTCAATGCAAGCAACTGATCCCCCCACAATGTTCTAAAGCCCATTGTGTTTCCTAGTTGCAGCCAGTGATTGAACAGTTTCAGAAGACAAATAAATAACTTACTTATCCCAGTGTCATTGATATTAACCAATGTTTCTCCAATAGACTGCTTTCGAAAATATCAGCTCTTAACTTTGATGTATGGGCTTTCCCTCACAGCGTGTTACAAAGGATGCACTTCCACAATGGAAATAATTTCGGGTCTTGTCACACCTCATATTGGCTTCGACTCAGCTTTTTATCTTTCCTCTCAATTTGTTTGCAATTTGATATTTCTGTTATTTTTCTTTCTCAGTTTTATATTTGCTCCTTATGATGAGAATGCTTAAACAATGGCTAGAGAGCAGTAACTAAATTTACGAGATGGAATTTAATGATACAGCATTCCAATTCTCTGTCTTTATAGGTTAGCCCATATTTCACTGTAATGGTGATGGCAAAATTGTATGTGTTCACTGTTGCTCCTTCTCTGAAACCGGCAGCAATTCTGGAGTCGACACATGTGAAAATGTGAAAATCCAGAGCTTGCTGGAGATTCTTTGCTCCTCCATATGGAGCCCGATTTTACCAATCGGAGGCTAAGGGCTGGACCCGGGCGTAAAACGGTTCTGAGCCCAGGATCCTCGTTCCAGCACACCCATACGCTTCTTGCCGGCTCCAATCTGGTCCATGCTGTGGGCGGGGCTTAGCGTTACCAGAACAATTGGAGCCCTGAACTGCGCATGCGTAGTTCAAAAAAAAAATCTGAAACAGTGCGCCCAAGCGCGAAAAACAAAACCAGCAGAAAGAGCCGGGGGCGGGTGGGGAAATGGGCCGCGATCGGACCCCCCTGGGAGGCTGCCCCCACCCCCCCCCCACCCCCCCCCCCCCCGATCAGAACCCTTCCTGGGAGGCAGCCCCCCCACCTCACCCCCCACGATCAGAACCCCCCAGTAGGCAGCCTCCCCCTTCCCCCAGATCATACTCCCCCGGGAGGCAGCCGCCCCCCCCCCACCCCCTCCCCTCCCCACCCCCCCCACCCTGTGATCAGAATCCCCCCTGGGAGGCAGGCCACCCTCAACAGAGCACACCCCCAACCTACCTCGATTGTCCCTTTCCCTCCACCATCCTACCATCCTTCTGACCTGCAGTCATTGGACAGCCTGCAGCACCTTCTTGGCTTTCGGCTGGCGTCTGCCGGAGGAGGGGGCAGGCTCAGATGGATCTCTGGTTGGGGGGTGGCTGGTGGAGGATGGGTGGGGAGGATGGACTTGGGATAATCTCCACCACTCCCCCCCCAACCAGAGATCTGTCCAAAAATTTTGCAAATTTTTAGTAAAATCGGGCCCCATGGTGCTCTGTGGAAGTTGAGCTGTTTGGAAATTGAGAACTGTGAGGAAAAAGAGACATGCTGTTGAAGATTTTCATCTTGCACTCATCAGGAAAGGCACAAGAATGCCAAATTTCAAAGGGAACAACAATTTATCCTGCATGAGAAGACGGTGCTGATTGGGCTGCACTTACTAAACAATCCCAAATGTACATTAAAGCCAATATAAGATTAACAGTTAAGCTTGCAATGTGGTGTACTTATGCCTGCTAGAAACCTTATAAATTAATACTCAGGACCCTGCTCTTTACATTAGTCTGATTGGGTGAGGTGTTGCAATTTATTAATTAAACAAAAACATTGGAGAAGAACTCAACCCTCATGCCTTCTCATTGCAATGCTCAACTAATAGAAAATTGTCTTTTTCAAACTTAAACAAAAGCTTGGGGATACTGTTCAGTGGTGCCTTCTCCATGGTTATGCCTTGACCAGTCAGACTCCACTTCCTAACCAATCAACACTTTTTTCTCATGCAGTTTAAATTGTTGTTTTCTTTGAAATTTAGTGTTCTTGACTCTGTCCAAATGAAAGCAAGACAAAAAGCTTCAACGGCATGCTTGTTTTTGCGATACTCAAGTTCCATACTATCAAGCAACAATTAGAAATCAATGAACTGATGAGAACATTGATTTTTACTCTTCAACTCACAGTAAAGGCCCTTGAAAAAGTTAGAATCATAAAATCCCTATAGTGCACAAAAGGCCAATCAGCTCATCAAGGTTGCACTGATAAGAATCTCACACAGGCCTTATCCCGTAACCCCACATATTTATGTTGTTTATCCTCCGACTCTAAGGGGAAATTTATCATGGCCAATCAACCTAACCTGCAAATTGTCGGAGCAAGGAAGGAATCAGGAGCATCCGGGGGAAACCTACACAAACATGGGGAGAATGTGCAAACTGCACACAGTCAACTAAGGCCGGAAGTGAAGCTGTGTCCCTGACGCTGTGAGGCAGCAGTGTTAACCACTGTGCTGCCGTGATGCCTTCTTGAAAGAAGTACAACTGGGCGTTTAACAGTGGATTAAATTCAGAATTATTGGTGAACAGTCTTCCTGACACAGAAATTTAATTTTATATTTGCGAATCGTTAACTTTTCCTGTTGTGAAGCAAGATTTCATATAATTTTAAAGTATGTTTCTGATGTTTAATTTTCTACCTTAATCTTGTCTGTATGCCCCAATCATTTATTTTGCTCTCTGTATTTATAAGTGAGGATCAACCAATATATTTAATCCCAATTTGCTCTCTGTAAGAAAATTTCAATTTGAGTGGCTGTTTACTCTACTTCATTGCATGGCTGTTTCTGGAAGCCTGGTGACAAACAGACTTTAGGAAAAGGGAAATCCACACCACAGAGACTTTTATAGCTTTGTGAACGGCTTTCTTTGATGTGAGTGGTGAGTCTCATTGTTTTAGCACTGACTGCAAAACCTGGGCTATTGTACTTTAAACTTGTTGGATTTACTCTTGATTCACACTACCTCCAATACCCTTCAGTCATTATACTTATTTTCCGTGATCTTAACACAATAAGTTGAATTAACTGAACAAGTAACTGATGCAGAAATGATTTCTATTTGTACTGTAAAGATAGACAAGTTTGGTGTTAATTGAAATTGATAGAATTGCATTCTTAACATGTCTAACTTGGATTGTTCTCCATTGCTACACATTATGCTTATTATGTTGCCATCGTGCAGCTGCATTTCAACTTCTTCTTCTGTATCTTTCAACTTCATGGGCAGGGTTTTCCTGTCTTGCCTGCCCACCATGGGAATCATAATGGACCATGCAAAGGTCCATTGATGTCAGGCGGGATTTTCCGGTTTTGAGGTGAGCATGGCCGGAAAATCCCACCTCTTATGTCAAAGGACAAGTTGAATAACCAAATCACCACAGCGTGTTTTGTTACGTGGGCTGCATTGAATTTTATGGCAACACTTTATAAACCACATTGATTCACAGTGTAGTAAACAACCTGATTTGGGTGACCACAGGTACCTGCTGGGCTGTCCTTAAAATTCCACTTGTGGAGGAGGTATGAGGTGCTTGCGCAGAGTATAGATCCTATTGAGCTTCAACTACTGTTTGCGAGGGCAGTGGAAACCTGGAGGCTGCACTGTCGGATCACTTACCAGATCCAAGATTTAGATCTGTGATATTGGTGTCAGCCCACAGGTTGTGCCAATTGTGCAGTTTGGGATAAGAGATGGCAATCCTCATGTGGTCCACTCTGTTTTTAACTAATGTCATCACTTGGACATTTCAACTTGGAAGGTGCTAGTTTAAGTAGCATTGTTTGTGTGCACTGCATGTTATAGGAGGTGAGTGTAAGGAGACAGTTCATTGTACTGCCTTGAAGCTGACTAATATTATATGAATACGGATTACTTTTATAATATATTAAAGTTAACCTCCATTCATTAAGTATAGCCAGCTCCAAATTACTTAAATATAGAATGGAATCATAGAATTTTACATTGCTCGGACAGATGAATGCCTGACCCAGAAGCATGTCTAGATAAAAATGCTTGACATGACTCTGATGTCTTTGTGCCCTTACAATATTTTGGTCTGTGGTTACGAGTTGGAAATGGCCCACCGACAATCAAGAAGCCACATTACATTAGTTAGACAGCGATTATGTTGACCATCTACCTTTAGGGTTGGCATTTGGGCTGATTGACCAGATGGTTTCAGCTGCAACCTCAATCCAGGGTGGGGTTAAATCCAGGGCTCTGTAATGTGTCTGGGTGCACTTTCCTTGTAATCTGGTAAGTTTTATTTCTCTTCAAATAATTATACAGGTCTTTATACAATTTGTGCTACCTTGACACTCATGGCAGTTTTTCCACTGATATTTATTTTATACAAGTCAACAGCGGCTGTACCCCTGAGAGAGCACATTGGAAGCCCAGGCCACACACTCCTTTTTCTCGCACCCTTGCTTGCAGTACCCAGACTTTCACAGAGCATGTTTCATGCTAGATGACTGTTAATTGACCAGCCAGCGTAATATTGTATTAACAACACGATATTGGGCAACAACAGATTTCAAATTTATTCCCACCTGCATCTACCTCAGGCATGCCCCAGATGTAAACAGCAGGCCATGGAATAATTACAGCACAGGAAAAGGCCACTCAGCTCTTCACATCAATGCTGGCTCTCTCCATGAGCAATTCAATGAGCCCCACTAGCTGCACTTTCCTTGAAACCTGGTAAGTATTTTTTTCTCTTCAAATAATTATGCAGTTCCCTTTCAAAAGCAACTTCCTCCATCAAGCTCTCTGTCAGGCACTAGATTCCAAATACCAGCCACACACTGCATTAAAAGGTTTTCCCACATAATGCCTTTTGTTCTACATGAAGAAAAGAAAGCATATTGTGGCTGCTAGAAATCTGAAATAAAGACAGAAAATGCTGGAAACGTTCCGCAAATCTGGCATCTGTTTCGAGGCAAACACACGGATAGCATTTCAGGTCACCATGTTCTTGTCAGAATCAAGGCTTTGCAGCACTGCTTCTCATTATTCTTACCAAACTTTTTTCACAGGTAAAAACAAAGTTTTAAAAACTATCATCACTCTAAGGAAGCAATGGACCCATGGGGGAATCAAGGCCACAATCTATGTACATCATTAGCATCACATTCTAAACACTGAGCTCACCGACCAAGCTGAAAGTGCTGTCATCCTGGATTTAGATCTGTGATCCAGGTTTATAATTCCAACACATATTCAGCTCCAGGGAGCTGTTCAACAACATAAGAAATAGGAGCAGGGGTAGCCATGCGGTCCCTCGAGCCTGCTCCACTGTTCGATAAGTTCATCACTGATCTGATCATGCCTATACTTCCACTTTCCTGCCTGTTCCTCAGAAGCCTCCCCTGTACTTCAAGAACCTCTTTTTCTCAACCTCGAATATATTCAGTGACTCAGCCTCCAAAACCCTATCGGATAGAGAATTCCAAAGATTCATGACCCAACGAGAGAAGAAATTCATCCTCATTTCTATTTTGTTAGCAGAGTTGGAATGTTGAACTAAGGTTGACCCAATAGTTTCAGGGTAATCAGGGCATAATCTCCTGCATAATGTGGAAATTATTGAATAATAATCTATTGCATTCTAACTTCCAGAGAGCTATGCTTACTGCTGCAAGGAAACTGATTACTCCTGCAAAAGGAAACTATCTGAGTAAATATTATGGGAGCAGTATTCACAAATATTGTATTTTAAACACTAGGGGCCTTTGAAGTGAGTTCTTAAGCTGTAATGTGTGTTTAGCAAGACTCCACCTTGGTAAAGGAGTTGAAAACAGTAACGGGAACTGTCATCAGAGGCTCATTAAACAGTTGACTGTCACTTGAAATGCCTGACTTTGCTATTTAGGTGGCTTGTCTTTCTGCCTTCCCCTAACAGCGACCAGCTGTTTGCGACTAAGCATCAAATTGTTGTCAATTTTATGAATTTGTGTGCATTGCTGCTACAGCTACAGAGAGGACCTCTGAAATACATAAGGACACTGTACGGAACACTTTGCTGAGTCTTCACTAATACCCAAACAACAGTTAGTTTGCAGATCATCTGAGATTTCATCTAAAAAGATTAATAAGAACGTAAGAACATAAGAAATAGGAGCAGGAGTAGGCCATCTAGCCCTTCGAGCCTGCCCCGCCATTCAATAAGATCATGGCTGATCTGAAGTGGATCAGTTCCACTTTCCCGCTTTCTCCCCATAACCCTTAATCCCCTCGCTTATCAAAAACACATCAACCCGCGTCTTAAAAATATTTAGCAAGGCAGCCTCCACCACCTCAACGGGCAGAGAATTCCAGAGATTCACCACCCTTTGAGTGAAGAAGTTCCTCCTCAACTCCGTTCTAAACCGCACCCCCCCCCCTTTATCTTGAGGCTGTGCCCCCTAGTCCTACTGTCCTTTCTGAGCGGGAAGAGTCTCTCCACCTCTATCCTATCCATCCCATTCATCATCTTATACGTCTCAATGAGATCTCCCCTCATTCTTCTAAACTCTAACGAGTACAAGCCTAGTTTATTCAGCCTCTCCTCATAGTTCAACCCCCTCAACTCCGGCATCAGCCTAGTAAACCTCCTCTGCACTCCCTCCAAGGCCAAAATATCCTTGTGTAAGTAGGGAGACCAAAACTGCACACAGTACTCCAGCTGTGGCCTCACCAATGCCCTATACAGCTGCAGCAAGACCTCCCTACTTTTATATTCAATCCCCCTCGCTATGAAGGCCAGCATCCCATTCGCCTTCCTGACCACCTGCTGCACCTGCAGGCTGGGTTTTCGCGACTCATGCACAAGGACCCCGAGGTCCCTCTGCACCGTCGCCTGCTGCAGTTTTTCGCCACGTAAGTAATAGTCCTTCCTACCATTATTCCTACCAAAGTGGACCACCTCGCACTTGCCAACATTAAATTCCATTTGCCAGTTCCTGGTCCATTCGCCCAGCCTATCTAGATCCTTCTGCAGACTCTCCACACCCTCCACGCAGTTTGCCGTTCCACCAATCTTGGTGTCATCAGCAAATTTCGACACCATACACTTGGTTCCCTCCTCCAGACCATCTATATAAATGGTAAATAGCTGAGGTCCCAGCACCGACCCCTGGGGCACTCCACTAGTCACCAACCGCCAATCCGAATAGCACCCATTAACCCCCACTCTCTGCCTCCTATTTGACAACCAATCCTCTATCCACGCTAACACCCTACCCCCAACTCCATGCCCCCTTACCTTCTGCAATAACCTCTTGTGAGGTACCTTGTCACACGCCTTCTGAAAATCAAGAAAAACCACATCCACCAGCTCTGCTCTATCCACCGCCCTAGACACATCCTCATAGAACTCCAATAAATTTGTCAGATACGACTTCCCCTTAACGAAACCGTGCTGCGTCTGCTCTATCAAGAAACAACTGCTACTCCATTTTGTAACAGTCACCAAGAGAAAGGGCGTGCTCGGTTGTTGACACCTAAGGGCATGTCTTGGTCTGGACGAGGAACGGGAGGGGACAGGAGGTCAGGCTGAGGATCACCAGCTACTTCAGGAGGATACCTCTTCTTCTGGACTTACACCAGCAGGACCTGCACTGCCACATTGGAGAACCTGTGTGCCCTCTCCCTCAGCCCCTGTGCCATCCATCCTGCAATGTGCCACTGTGTGCCAAACACAGCATTCCACAGCTTTTGTGGTAGCCGGCACAAGGAGCCCACATTTACAACTCCATGAAAATTGTGGCTAATCTCAAGTACTAACCTGCACATTTCAAGTTTATCATCTCCAGACAAGTTCAATATATAGTAATCAACTACAACTGCATCCATTTAGTCTCTACTTTCACTCTTTGACCAAAAATATCCCTTATATTTTTGATTGAACTTTCTGTAGAATTTGGAAATTTAGCTTATATTGATAAATATTGAATCAGACAAACTTTTAAGCAAAGGTTTCTTTGGTGGAATAGCAATCATTTGTTACAAGAGCAAAATTGTTGCTACAATGACAAAGTAAGGGAGTTATGTCAACATTATTAACTCAACACAAAAATAACTTATTAAGAATGGAAAGCAGTTTCTCAACTAAATGTATTGATAAGTTCAATTAAATTCTCCTTAAATGGCATTGCATTTTAACTTTTGCAATCATGTGTGATTAACATGTGATTTGTAAGGATGAAAAAATGCATAAAAGGTAGCAAATTGTATCGACTATTTAGATACAAAAATGCCCTGATCAACCCTTACGTTGAGCTTAAAACTGCAATGCACCTGAACCCTTAACCTATCCATGATAGTACCTGAACTATTGCATATACTGTACGCTTAAAAAGGCTATGGTGAGGATTTTACTTATGACAGGCATGCAAGGTGGGCGGAACTGGAAGTGGCCACATTTTCCACTTCCTTCCGAGATCAACGGAAACCGCAATATTACATTGGTTGGCTAATTAAGGGCCAACCAGCATGAAAGTTGCCTAGATAGGCTCTGTGAGACTGGTGGAGGCAGGAGCGTGGCAGCCTTCTGTGACTGTTGGACACTGCACGGACTGGAGTGTGTTATTGGCCCTATTAGTTATCTTTTGATTTGATGTTTTAAGTTTGATTTATGCTTTCTTTTTATTTCAGGTGGTTACCCTTCTTGCTTTGTCCCTCAGTTTGTTTAATTTAGTTCATTCGATTTGCCAGAAAGATTGGTCAGAGCATGGTGGGTGTTGGGTCTAATGGGGACCTAGTGGGATGGTTAAAGGTGACTGAGTGAAACCACTGAAGACATTGGAGGAAGTACAGGGAGCTGTACAGGATGGCAACTGCACCAGGGAGACACACCAGGCAAGACAGCAATGTAAGTGGGCAGTAAGTTCCCCATGATCTGGATGATTGCCTTTGTGATTCTGTTGAGGCACCGGGTGCCAAGAAGGACATCTCAAAATGGCAAGATTGCAAAGGAGGCCCCTCTACCAAGCCGAGAAGGCATGGGAAGAGGTGGCAGCTCAGGTCAATAGACATGACTGATTCCATCTGATATGGGTACAGTGCCATCAGGTATGAACGATTTGGCATGGTCTAGTGTGGAGAATGTATGGAAGAGTGCCCATCATTGGTGGAACTCAGGAATTATCTCCAAGTACACATTGCCTGTGCATGTTAAGACTGGAAAATAAGCTCAGAAATTCTGAGTCAATCTAAGGGTCAGGTGTAGAAAGGTGCCAGGGGTGTCCACATGGTTTGTGGGGGTGAAGGGAGGTGGCGGACATCATGTACTGGAGGTGGAAAGTTGAGGACTGAATCAATTTTTTCATTTATAGAAGAGAAGCCTCAATATTGCAGGGCAATCTGCAACTGGCATTAAGGCAGCCTATCTCGTGATATTGACTTGCCATGAAATCAGTACCCTGGATCCTCAGAGCTAGCACAGTGGAAGACCCTCAGATTGTTGAGAGGTAGGCATCTCAGAGGCAGGTAAGAGTCCAGTGGGAGGGTGGAACTTCGAAGAAAGAGTCTCCGGTGATTCAGCAATCACAAAGACGCTGTGATGCTTTTGACACCAGTCAAATCCATCTGCCTAGAGTAGTCATTTATTGTGTCATGAGTAATAGTACTGACCAACTGGTTCCCTCCCTTAGATGAGCCCTCCTCCAAAGCCAGCTGGGACCTCCATTGACACTTCAAGTGATGCTGCTGACAGATCCATGCTCATCACACCCTCCTCCAAACCAAACACCAGTGCAGATATTGGCATGACAGTGCAGAATAGTGCATTGGTTCAACTGGCAGTGCACAGTGGTGAGGGCACATCATGCTCGCATGCCAAGCTGGTAGAGACAGAAATTGCTCAGGGTGTCAGCATTCGGGGGACTGCTACAGATCAGGACCAAGCCCAGGCCTCTGGAGTTGTCCATCAGGTGGCAAATATGAGCTGTCCAGCAGAATGTGCAGAGAGATCTGGTGGAGATCCATGGTCCGTGTGCCATGGTCTCTAAGTCATAGTTCAAGCAAATGGAAGTTTAAGGCACACTGAACACAAGTTTTCACAGGTGACTTTAGCTTTTCTAGTTTGATTGAATTGTGTTCGCTATTCATGTTTTTGTGTTTGACTGAACCTATGTTATAAATAAACTTCAAGATGTTGGGCTAGTGCCCTGAGTGCTCTATATTTCCAAGTGTTGGCCTCATCACTGTCTTGTGATATGATGTAGGGGCAGCAAACTTTATTAAAGAGGCTGTGAGACGACATTTGGCTCATGGCATGGTTTTGTCTGAAATGTTTATGAAAGAAGTGCCTTTGAGCTCAGAAGACAAGATTTGGCAGCCTAGCTGAAGGAATGTTGAATGAAGGTTCCTCAAGTCTGGATCCTTGTTCTCAGCATGTGCCTGCCCAAGTTCCCCATCACAGTCATCATTGTATTTTTCCTATGAGGTGAGTGCAGCTGCCTCAGTGTCCTTATGGCCCAGTATTCGCCCCTTTGCAAAAGTAGATTATGCAGAGGTCAGCAGACAATGACCATGAGTGACAAGCTGTGGATATTGCAGGACGCCCAGGCATTGAAACATCATTTTAAGTAGGCCTATTGTCCTCTCCACTGGCCTTGTGGAGGCATGACAGTCACTGTACCTTTCCTCTGCCTTTGTCCTCAGGTGCTTGAGTGGCATCATGAGCCACTTTTTCAAAGGATTTTCCTTGTCACCCAGCAACCATCCATTGAGGCAAGCTGGATCCACTAACAGCCTTGGCACTTGTGATTGTCTCAATATGTAGGCATCATGGGAACTGCCAGGGTACCTCACACAAACATGTACAATCTGGGTCCTGTGGTTTGAACTGTTTGAACATTCATAGAGTAATTCCCCTTCCCAAAAATCACGGAGCTGGCACTCTGATAGCCAGCGATGACAGTCTGGATGTGGGAGGCCCATGAAATTGTTGCAAAGCCTTTGGCTCACTCAGCCTGGTTGACTTGAACTGTCCTGAAATAGATAGATGTGCTAACCTACCTGAACAGTGCTGAAGTCACCAACATGACGCAGCTACGCACAGGTGACTGGGGACTCCATAAGGATCATTTGCTGATCCCTGGAAAAATCCAGAGGCATAAAAGTTAAGGGCTGCATTTGATTTGATTTGATTTTCATTTGATTTATTGTCACATGCATTAGTATACAATGAAAAGCACTGTTTCTTGTGCACTATACAGAAAAAGCATACTGTTCATAGAGAAGGAAACGAGAGAGCGCAGAATGTAGTGTTACAATAATAGCTAAGGTGCAGAGAAAGATCAACTTAATGAAGGGTAGATCCATTCAAAAGTCTGATGGCAGCAGGGAAGAAGCTGATCTTGAATTGGTTAGTACATGTCCTCAGACTTTTCTATCTTTTTCCCAATGGAAGACAGTGGAAGAGAGAATGTCCAGGTTACATTTGGTCCGTAATTATTCTGGCTGTTTGTCCAAGGCAACGGGAAGTGTAGACAGGGTCAATGGATGATAGGCTGGTTTGAGTGATGGACCCTTTGAGGTTTCCAGCAGTCATGCACGGACCGAGAGCCATTCCAAGCTATGATAAAATCAGAAAGAATGCTTTCTATGTGCACCTGTACGAGTTGGTGAGAGTCTTAGCGGACATGCCAAACTTCCTTCATCTTCTGAAAAAGTAGAAGTGTTGGTGAGCTTTCTTAACTATAGTGTCAGCATGGAGGGACAAAGACAGGTTGTTGATGATCTGGATACCTAGTTCTCCACCATTTCTTCTTCTTCCCCATTGATGTAGACGGGGGTATGTTCCCCATATGCTTCCAGAAGCCAATGACTATCTCTTTTGTTGACATTGAGGAAGCGATTATTCTTGCCACTCCAGTTTACCAAATCCTCTATCTCTTTCCTGTATTCAGTCTTGTCATTGTTTGAGATCCGACCCGCTACGGGTCAGCAGACAAGAAAATCATGTTGGAGGGAAATTTGGCCACACCGTCAAAAGTGTATAAGGAGTATAGTAAGGAGCTGAGGACACAGCCTTTGGGGCACCGGTGTTGAGGATGATCGTGGAGGGGTTGTGGTTTCCTATCCTTACTGATTGGGTTAAGAAGTTCAGGATCCAGTCGCAGAGAGGGGAGCCGAGCCCCTGGCCATGAAGCTTGGAGATGAGTTTCGTAGGAATAATGGTGTTGAAGGCTGCACTGTAGTTGATACATGGGCGTCTTTGTTATCTAGGTGTTCTAGGATTGAGTATAGTGGCAGGGAGATGGAGTCTGCTGTGGACTTGTTGTAGCGGTAGGCAAACTGTAATGGATCCAGGCAATCTGGGAAGCTGGAATTGATTCATACCACTGAACAATAGTCATTAAGGCATGCTGCCTGGCTTTTCTTTGGTACCAGGTTGATAGTCGTCTTCTTGAAGCAAACAGGGACCTCAGATTGTTGTAAAGAAAGGCTGAAGATGTCTATGAATACGCCCGCCAGCTGGTCCATGCAGGATCAGACTGCTCGTCCCGGTACCCTATGTGGGCCAGTCACTTTCTGTATGTTGACCTTCAAAATGGCTGCTCTGACATCTGCAATGATGACCTTGTATATAGGTTTGTCCAAAGCTTCCAGTGTGGAAGGCGTGCTCTCGCTGATCTTGACAGCGATGGACATTGGGTGTCTGCAAAAAATCAAAACCAAATCAAATTAAATCTTGGTGCGAATATACCTGTGCTATTATGAGCATTGCATTTTCCATTTTCTAGAAGAGCAACATTCTTAAAAACTGTGGGATAATGTATGTTCCTTCTGAGAGCTCACATTATGATTTTCTGCTGATTTGGTTCAATTTGGCACATTTCCATTCAGATTTCTGGGAATTTGACAAATATTTCACAGCCCATGTTATTAAATCTTGTCAGCATTAATGCCCCAACATCTGGCCACTTGATTCAATCCTGATTCCATATTTTTGAGACCAACATTCAATTTCAGATCAAGCTGTTTTATTAGTCTCATTTCACTCAAGATGAATTCAGTGTTGACTTTTTTTTAATTTTAGGTTTGCTGTAAATGATTTGAGAGCCACAACTAACCTGCAACCAGTTTGCGCACCACCCCTTGGTCCGAAACAGCTGTTTGGACACATTCTGGTGAAAGCAGATCTAATCCCACATGTGATGATGTGAGTCATTGAATCCCCTGGGGATTAAAGAAACATATCTATAATAAAGCAGAAAAAACGGATTCAAGTTACATTTTTCACTCTGATCCAAGCAGCCGGTGAATCAAAAGAAGTGTACCATAATGTTTAAATTTGAAATCGTTTATTGTTTTCAAGAATTTAAGGTAATAATATGGCAAGCCCAGTGGCTGATTAATAGATAACTCACTCCTTACCAAATATGATATCCTGAGCTTTACTGTTAAACAAGGGTCAAGGGTGGGCGTCTGGGCAAATATATAGCTTGTGCACTGCTAGTTTTATTAATTCTGTACTTGGGAAGCAAAATATGCATACAGGAACTGTCACCACGGACATAGCAAGCAGCAGTTCGTGTTACATAATTATGGAAATTTAAATTTATTATGCAAAATCAGAGCTCTGGAGAATTATGTCTCTGTAAAATCAAAGTTGTAAATCATTGGCCATTAGCGGTTTTGAGAAGCAAACATGTATCTATTACTACTATCTGACTTAACCCTTTACCAGCAGAGAAAGGACATGAGTATTGCATTGGCTTCAATATAATTCCCAACCTGCCATTGCAGCTTCAAATTTGCCGTTAATTATGTAGTACTGTCATATCCTCACTCAATTTTTTTTAAGCGATTTTCAGTGCCAGGAGTGCCAATTCTTCTGCCAGAGGGCTCTCTGTTTCGATTAAGGTTCCACAGGTGCCAATTAACCTATTGGATCTCACCCATGCGGCCATCACTTATGCCGTGGCCCAAGACAATGAACGTTGGCAGCTTATTTAACTGGTGGGATTTAACAGGAAAACCCAGTCCTTTCTGCATTCCCATATGTCAGCATCGCCGTATGTGCAAAAAAAGGTGCCATCGTTCCAAATAGTCCCGTCTTAAACACATGACACCAAGACCTTGCAAACATTTACCAGTATTGTTGGCTTCACTTATAAGCGCTCATAAACATGGAATTAAGGTAATTACTTGTAAACCTGATTTCTCAAAAGAGCATGTTTGCTTCATTTTGTCTGTCAGGAACATCTGTTTACAGACTGTGTTTTGCAATGTATTATTTATTCCACTAATAGTCATAATTAAATAAACTTTGAACTTAATATGCACTACACAAAGTCAATAACATATCACTAGAGTTTTCTTACAGCACTAGTTCATCTACTACATATTTATCACACCTGAACTACTGTAACCATAGCAACATCACACCTCTCTAGTACTGTAGGAGCTGTGAGGCTGACAATTAGCATCTATATGAAATGTCCTCAAGCAAAATATATGTGCTGTGATATTACAGCATGTTTTCTCTGGTATTTCCTTTTATAACTGCATCTCTAAAAATGTAGATGCAGTACAAGACGTGGCTTTATTAAGTACCCTGTATTTATTTCAGTGAAAGATTTTTTTACATGAGATAACCCCACAGAGATGTTCACAGCGCCCACTGAAGACCTCAGGAACAGTAAGCTATAAGCCCATATACTTGACCTTAATCTTGCAGCTGTCCTTCAAAACCAAAGCAGGTAACTGCAGTGAAAGAGGGTTATGTTGATTATATGAGAGCTTTTGCTTCCAAGCTCAAAGTCAGAAACAGCTTGGCTCACAGAGGTGCCATTTTATACCCCGGGGATCTACTCACACAGTAACAGACACCTTATCTTTCCAAAGCTATCTTCTCTCCAGCAGTTCAAACAAAAGCAATTACAGAAATATTTTTAAACATGTTCCTGAAATACACATTTGGTAATGAATGATGTCACCAATCATGCCATATTTCTAAATCCAACTAATTACAGTCCAAGACAAAGACCAACTCCTTTCTAGTGCTTCAGAATGAGTGCCTGGACAATGTTACTTCCAAACACGTATGATATGAGCCCAGATATCACTGATGCAACACTTGCCTTTGATTCCTTTAGAAGGCAAGAGAGTATTTATACAGCACGGATGTCAATATCTAGGCCATGAGATTTTTCATAACCAGCAATAAGATAAGTAGAAAATATTGAGCCACTACAGTGTGGGGGGTTTGAATTATTTTTGTTTTATTCACCTATCAGGTGCCCACCCTTTCTTGCCAGTAGAACTCCATAGAAATAAAATAATCACAGCATGAAGTATTTGGACAGCCACATAAACATTGATATGTTTTGTTAGAGATCAGTCAGTAGCAAACAAAGGATCTCAGCACTGAAGACATGTTATTTACTATTCAACTATGTTGACTACCAACATACAAATGATTTGCAAAGCAGAGGGTGAGGCCTTCCTATGGAATCATAGGGGTACAATTCCCCAGGTTCCAGCCACGTGTTTCTTGGTGGTGGGAAATGGCATCCTGTTCACTGGCAGCGGAGATTCTCTGGTTTTGCCGCTGTCACTGGGATTTCTCATTAGTGACACCACACACCGTCGCAAAACCCACAGGAGGGAGTGCATTGCCAGCAGGACCAGAGAATCTCTCTGGCATGAATGGCTGGAGAATTCCTTCCAATAAAATTACAGAATCTTGCTGCACAGTTGGAGAGACTAATCAGCCCATCACATTCTTTGAAACAGCTACTCAATTATTTCCACCCCCTTGCTCTTTTCCTTAAGCTGTGTAATTTTCTCCCATTCATGTTGTTACCCAGTTCACCTCATCTCACCTCTGGCTGTTCTGCCAATTAACAAATCTCTGTCTTCTGCAACTGACTCTTCTGCCAGTGACAACTGTTTCTCCTTACTTCATGAAAACACTTCCTGGCTCGGAACACCTCAAAGTCTGCTCTTTACCTCCTCTGGCCTAAGGACAACAATTCCATGTAGTCTTCTCCCAATGTAGTCAATCTCATCTGCATCCAATCCAGGTCCTTGACATCCTTCTTAAAGTGTGTGTGCAGACTATATATGACTAACTAGTAATTTATGAAGGTTCAGCAAAACAACCCTGCTTTTGTACCCTGTCCTCCTCTAATGAAGTAAAACATCTCTATGCCATTTTAACATCCTCTTCCTGCCACTTCCAAAGATTTCTCTTCTGCTTCCTTTCAAAACTGACCATTTAATTAATATTGCTTCTTCTCATTCTTTCTAACAAAACACGTCATGTTTCAGCCCATTTCATAGGACTGTCTATGTTCACCTGAAGTCTGTTACTTTTTCATTACTTTTCTCTGTCATTTGCAGAATTTAATATTATGCCCTGCATACCCAAATCCAGGGTTACCAAAACATAACAAAAAGAGCAGTGGTCCTAATATTGAACCTGAGGAACATCACTGTGTACACACACACACACACACACACACACACACACACACACACACACACACACACACACACACACACACACACACACACACACACACACACACACACACCACAGCCTCACTCATCCCAAAAGTGTAAAATCCTTCCCGTTGTCTGGCCATCAGCTATGATTCTCTCCCCACAAATGCTGCTTGACCTGGTGAGTAGTTTCCATTTTTATTTCAGATTTCCAACATCCAAAGTCTTTTACTTTATTGATTAAGCTATGATTTCCCAGTGACAATTTTATCCCAGATTATGGGGTCTAAAATTTTCCCTGTTGCTGACCTTAGCTTACAGTTACCTGTTTAGGTCTTTCCCTTCGGTTATCGATGATGAATTTACAATGAATATCAATATCCCTTCTTCTACAAAAGCAAAAAAATCTTCAACCAAAAATACTAAAGAAACAACTAGAAAATCTCCTACTCTTTCAGCACGAATGCCTCAAAGCATTCAATGCTTCAAGAAAGTTTGTGATTGTGTGCTTTTTTGCACGACTCCACCACTCTGTTCTTCAAGTGTCAGGTTTATTTGCTGTAGCGTGAAGGGAACCTTTTCCATTAGCAGCTCCTGCTGATGTGTTGGTTTGTGGTCTTACATGTGGCCTGTCTGCCTACAGGCCACTGCCTTTTCTATCACTGCTCTCTTATTCTGTGCTTCCTTGACTGGATTGCTGGACAGTTCGATTCACGATTCACAATTTGTCATGAAATTGTCTGCCATCTCCACAAATCCTAGTTTCATTTCTCACATGTGCCTCTTGAAGATCTTTCCATCTTCAATTCTTCCTGAATGCCTTTAGAGGGTTAGAAGTAAGTGAGTGCAAAAATATAGGAACTAATTGTCATTGAATAATTATCCCGGGGTGCCACATTCATTGCCGCACTGCAGTCATGTGCTGAGCAGCAAACATTAATCTATTAGCCAACCAGCCACATGAAGAGCAACAAGAAACACAGTGAAACTCTAACATTTTGAGTCTGAAGTGTGATTATTTCTATGGGAATCAGAGGACATAACAGTAGGATTAGGAAGAAAGGAAAATGTGGCCAAGTGGGCAACTCTACTAAGAAGTAGGGTAAGCTCATTGTGTTGTGTTACATTCTCCAGGTAAGAAAAGGCCTGTTGTAACGCAACACAAAATAACATAATGTGATATAACATGTTGTAAAATGTGATATCTACTCGCAGCTGTGTTTTCATTTGACTTGGTAATTTCTCTTTCGAAATGCTTATCAAATCCTTTGATAACTTTAGAGCTGTGCCTGTTTGACTTTTCCTGACAGTGATAGGCAGCTGAAAACTGGAGCGAAATAAAGACCCAAAAGCTGACTGGCTTGATACTTGAATGAGCCTAGAAATGAGTGGCTTAAATCTTTAAGTCTGGGTCCTATGCTAGTTGCCCATAGCAATTTTCAGATGTCAATGAGTGCAGTTTTTACTGTTCTGGTAGATGGATATTAATAAAGGCTCCTTTTTCTGGGTAGTTTTGTCTTACATTACACAATGAAAGCTAATAGTGTGTCCTTCTTCATCACAGGCCAGTAAGTCACTTAGATAACCTGAGACTGTTATGTTGCTTTAGAGATCTGTTTTTCATAACTCTTCTCATTATATAACAACTTGATTGTTCTTTAAGTTACTTCATCCTGTGTGCTTAATTTACTTTACCAAGATAGAAATTTCCTATGATCTTATTTATTGTTCATTCGTGAGACATGGGCATCGCTGGTTGACCAAGGGCAGTTGAGAGTCAACCACGTTGCTGTGGCCCTAGAGTCACATGTAGGCCGGACCAGGTAATGATGGCAGATTTCCTTCCCTAAAGAGCATTAGTGAACCAGATGGGTTTTTCCAACAATGGTTTCATGGTCATTGGTAAATTCTTAATTCCAGATTTGTTTTATTATTGAATTCAAATTCCACCATCTGCTGTGGTGGGATTCAAACCTGAGGCCCCAGAATGTTAGCTAAGTTTCTGAATTAATAATCTAGTGATAATACGACTCCGTCATCGCATCCCCCTGGAATGATCCTTCTCATCTAAAATGCCATCCTCTCCAGATTGTCATTCTCAACTATTTAAGACTTCGGTTTGATTTATTATTGTCACATGTATTGGTACACAGTGCAAAGTATTGTTTTTTTGCATGTTATACAAACAAAGCATACCATTTGTAGAGTACATAGGGGAGAAGGGAAGGTGAAGGTGCAGAATGTAGTGTTACAGTCATAGCTGGGGTGAAGAGAAAGATCAACTTAACATAAGGTAGGTTTATTCAAAAGTCTGATGGCAGCAGGGAAGGAGCTGTTCTTGAGTCGGTTGGAACATGATCTCCGACTTTTGTGTCTTTTTCCCGACAGAAGAGCGTATGTCAGGGGCATGGGGTCCTTGATTATACTGGCTGCTTTTGCAAGGCAATGGGAAGTGTAAACAGAGTCAATGGATGGTTTGCTTATCTTGACCTTCATACACTTCAGTAGTTTATCTCTTTTATCCATGCAGAAGGATAATTATCGCAGTGCATTGATGTTTCCAGTTTTTGTCTCTATTTCATAGTCAAATAATTTAATTTTGCCAGATGTTCTGGCCATGTGACATAGTATCTTCTGGACTGTTCTGTAAAATTAGATACATCATTCCTTTGAACCAATTGAGCATAATGATTGAACTGTTCTCAAGTATTTTGTGATCATTTGATAATAATTTTTCTCAAACATATAAAATTTAAATATCTTCCAGTCAAATACAGTTCAGATTTTTAATCTGCCTTTAGTTAGCGATCTTAATATACATCCTAAATCTTGATTTTTTTAAAAATATCTTTTCAAATATCTCACAGTGTGGAACCACATCCTTAGTGATATCAAAGTAGTTTGGCACTGGTGTTTAAGAGAAGAATTCCTTGACCTGATTGAAGCACTTTCATGGCAACAGTCCCAGGTAAACCAACTTCTTTCACAAAGAGTAGCAATTAACTCCGATACTTTGGAGCAAACTGATGCAGATAATTAGTCATTTCCAAGAATTCTCCAGATACCTGGGTTGTTGATGGAAGGAAGTATTTTGAACTCTACTTCAACTTTAGCAGGATCTGGGTTTAGTGAGTCTTTAGAGAATCGTTGACCCATATATTTCAGTTCTGGTTCCTTGAACTTCTTTTTATCCCTAATCACTTAGATACGTTTTGCCATTTCTTTATCAAAATCTCTGGTTTCTGATCATGATCTTGATCCTCTGGCTCTTGGACTAAAATGTCATCTGACAAAATGATGAATTGTTCCAGATTTTCAAACGCTTCATGAAGTCGTCCCAGCCGCTGGAAGGAAGCCAAATGGAATGCACAACCATCAGTATCTTCCAAATAGTGTTGAAAAGGTCACAGGAAGCTCATTTGCTTTTTATCTGATAGAACATATCAAAATTGACTCTTTGTGCCTACAAAGATGGGTAGACTTGCTTTTACTAGTTCAGAATTGCCTAATGAAAGGGCTGTATTATGCTGTCAAATACTAGTGAGACTAATGGCACTCGCTATTATTTATGTGCACTTCATTCAGCAACTTCACACAAGAAGTGAGGGTATGGTCAATGCTCAAGATCCAAAAGATGATGTCCAAGTAATGTCACTTCATAAAGGCAGCATCACACTGCCTGCCTCATCTTTTATGAGGATTGATTGTCATGTAGTTGCTGTGGCTCGGAACTGAAAAAGTTGTACATAAAGCAAATTACTACTCATGTTGGAAATGTGAAATAAATACAAAAAAATAGCAAAACTATCCAACAGGTGAGACTACAACCCTGTAAAAACATATTAATGTTTTGGGTCAATGACCTTTCATCAGAAGAGGAAAAAGATGTGACCAGATTAAGAGAAATATAAAGACAAGGAATGTGGAGGATTGGAGGATGGAACAAGAAGGAATGGCGATGATAGGTGGAAGGTTGGACTGGTTAAATTCCAAAAGGGGTAACAACAGACAATGTTGGACATACTCAACAGATCAGGCAGTTTCTGAGGAGATGGAAACATTGTGGGAAGGTTTGGGGTGAGGCTGAGGGGTTTGGGGGTGGAGGGGCGGAATCTTACCAGAATTTGCCAAAGGGTCAGGATCTGACTGAAAACTGGTGTGTTTCTCTCCAGAGGCCAGTCCCTTGCAATCAGAGTTGGCAATTCCCCCCTTCCTCCCTCTTGCCCTTCCTCCTTGCCCTGTCCCCCTCCTCTCCCTCATCTTTCCTCTCCTTTCCCTCACCATTCCCCTCACCCCTCATGTCCTTGCCCCACTCACCCCTTCCCCACTCGCCCCTCCCCCCATCTCCCAGCAATCAGAGCTGGCAATTCACAGCACCCTCCTCCCCCCCCCCAAACAGTGATCAGAGCCAGATCTCTACCGCTCACTCAAACAGAAACAGTCAATGCCTGCACACAACCCCCGTCCTCCTCCCCCTATTTGAAGGTGCAGTGATTTGGTGGTTATTACTGAGATGTGGCTGCAAGCCCATCATGAGTCGAAGCTAAATAGCCCAGGTAATAAGGACTTAAGACTAAAAAGAGATAAATAAAAAATTAAAGTGCTTTTTCTCTAAAACTTATGAAAAAGATTTTTTAAATTATTCTTTGTTCTTGGGATGTGAGCATCGCTGGCAAGGCCAGCATTTATTGCTCATGTCCATAAGCGATAAGTTATTGAAATCTCCAATTAAGATCAGAATGGTTGAGCATTTAAGGAAATTTGTGGTGATCAGAGAGCCCCAGTTTGGATTGAATCAGCAGATCATGTCTAACAAACAATAACGGGCCCCAGACAAACAAGTACATTTTGAAGGGATTAGAATTCCCAGCGACTGGCTCGTAGGATCACAAGAAAAAATTTTGCGTTTTAAGATATTTGCTGTAAGAAACAAATTAAACGTGAACTGACTAAATATTACTTAGTCAGCAATTGATACACAAAACTGCAGAAAACATATGCCTCTTTTAGTTTCTAACGCGACTGAAAAGCTCACATCACAATTGTAGTGTAAACATTCTCCTTAGAATTGTAGTCTTTACAAGAACAAGTCCAAAATTACTATCAGCTTCCAATGGGCTCAGCTCTCCCCATTGCGCTGACTAAAACTGCCCAGTATATATTGAAAATCATTTCCCACGGTCTTCTGAGAATCCAGCTTCCAGCAGCAAGGCCCATTCCAATGATTCCAGTGCCTCGCAACTGCAGGCTGAATCTTCCTTAAATTGCCATCAGTCCTATCTCTTTGACTGAAGATCATACTCTCACCTGCATTCTGCTGGTTGTTCACAGAGAACAGCTTTTTCCCCTGATGTTCAAAGCAGCTGCTGGTTGCCTGTATTTATCTTTGGAACTCTGTGGCTCTCTCCCTTTTTTTCTCGTTGTCTCTGTAATAGTTGACAGTCAGTCAGTCAGCAATAGCAAAGCTGTTTTCACTTCGGGTTCAGCTGTTAAATCTGGAACTTGGATCTGAATAGTCCTTGAACTCAGCTCCTGGTCCCCATGGCAATCAGGTCACATCAGTTTATCATCAGGCAGAACTAGTAGGACCTCACATGCTCTTTTTTTCACCTTGAATTAAAAGAGTCAGTTTAAACTTTAAAAAGGATCTAGAAAAGATTGTGGATGTAGCCCAAACCAGCCTCCCATCCACTGACTCAGTCTACACTTCCCGCTGCCTCAACAAAGCAGCAAGAATAATTAAGGACCTCATGCACCCCGGATATTCTCTCTTCCACCTTTTTCCTTTAGGAGAAAGGTACAAAGGTTTGAGGACACATACCAATCGACACAAGAAAACTTCTTCCCTGCTGCTGTCAGACTTTTGAATGGACCTACCTCGCACTAAGTTGATCTTTCTCTACATCCTAGCTATGACTATAACATTCTGCACTCTCTCGTTTCCTTCTCTATGAATGGTATGTTTTGTCTGTGTGGCGCACAAGAAACAGTACTTTTCACTGTATGTCAATACACGTGACAATAATAAATCAAATCAAGTCAAAAACCTGAACCACCTTATAAAATCTCACATTATCCTTAACTGAACTTTTTAAGGAGGTAACTAAATTAGTAGACAGGGGAACATTTAAGGATGTCGAACATATGGCACAGAATTTTTCCATCCCGCCCACCACGGGAATCATGCAAAGGTTCATTGCACTCAGGCTGGATTTTCCTGTCTTTGGATGAGTGCTGGAAAATCCTGCCCATGAACTTCTGAAACCAATTGCCAAACGAAACTATAGGCTAAAAATTGAAGGCAATTTATTGACTTGTTGATAAAATTGGTTAGGTAGTGGATGACGGATGGCTGATAAAATCATGACAAGATGTTGGGAAGAGAAGCAATTATTTTTCCCCACTATTACTATCCCAGTTGATGATATTCCTGAAAGGGAAGATCCCAGAATGGAATCCTGGCACAAAGATATCATTGGTGGGATTTTCCAGCTGCGCTCATTCCAAAACCAGAAACTCCCACCCAAGATCAACAGACCTTTACATGGTTCCCACAGCCCCCCTCCCCCTCCCCAAACAAGCTACAATTCCCTTGGAGGGTAATATTTGTCTTAAAATGTGTCAATGGTGTTGTAATAGAAACATTGTAATTATTACAGAATACAGAAGTAGTCTGAAGTGATTTATTCCTTTCTTCTGCTTCAATTTTTATCTGACAATCCTGAGCTTAGTTTAAGAAAAAAACATGGGGTGGGATTTCATGCTCTCGCTTGTCGCGAAACTGAGGTCAATGGATCTTTCTTTCCATGCTCCACCCCTCGGGAATTGGGGCAGGCGGGGCAGTAAATTTCCAGTCATGGTTTCAATCAGCTGCCAATTTATTATTGCTAATTTAGAGATGTACCTGTTAGATAAATCTTCAATGAATTTCAATAGAATAAGTTTTTAGAGTAGATCAGGAAAATCCTGGTCCATAACTTTTTTTTTTACAAACTTGGATGAACAAAGTTACAGGGCTATCAATTAGCTTTTAACAACAAAAAAAGTTATTAAACATGAAAAGTTTGATAATACAATACTCCTTTACTGCCACTTATGTTCACAAACGTACACAAATTTTAAGGATAACACTGGGTACAAAATATATCTTGTGCTATAATATTCTTGGTATACTTACAATCCATTTAAACCCACAAGCTGACTAATCAAACATACTTCATTCTGAAAACAAGTGACAGATGCCACCCAAATGAATTTGTGTGGACTTTTCGTTAAATCCCCCCAGATGACATTGTCTTAATGTCCAGATGTCTTAATGACATTACTGTTACTAGAGAGGTGGTGCGCGACAGACTGGAGGGGCTGATTGTGGACAAGTCCCCAGGACCGGATGGAATGCATCCGAGGGTTCTGAAAGAAATGGCGGAGGTGATAGTGGATGCCTTGGTGGTTATTTTCCAGACGTCGCTGGATTCCGGGGAAGTGCCGGAGGATTGGAAAATGGCTAATGTTACGCCGTTGTTTAAGAAGGGTGCCAGGCAAAAGGCGGGGAATTACAGGCCGGTTAGTTTAACGTCTGTGGTAGGTAAAATGTTAGAATCCGTCATTAAGGAGGAAATTGCGAGGCATCTTGAAGGGAATTGCTTGATAGGGCAGACGCAACACGGTTTCATTAAAGGGAAGTCGTGTCTGACAAATTTACTGGAGTTCTATGAGGATGTGTCTAGGGCGGTGGATAGAGGAGAGCCGGTGGATGTGGTCTTTCTGGATTTTCAGAAGGCGTTTGATAAGGTACCTCACAAGAGGTTACTGCAGAAGGTCAGAGGACATGGAGTTGGGGGTAGGGTGTTAGCGTGGATAGAGGATTGGTTGTCAAATAGGAGGCAGAGAGTGGGGGTCAATGGGTGCTATTCGGATTGGCGGTTGGTGACTAGTGGGGTGCCCCAGGGGTCGGTGCTGGGGCCTCAGCTATTTACCATTTATATAGATGATCTGGAGGAGGGAACCGAGTGTAGGGTGTCGAAATTTGCTGATGACACCAAGATTGGGGGAAAGGCAAATTGTGCGGAGGGTGTGGAGAGTCTGCAGAAGGATCTAGATAGGCTGGGCGAATGGGCCAGGAAATGGCAAATGGAATTTAATGTTGGCAAGTGTGAGGTGGTCCACTTTGGTAGGAAGAATGGTAGGAAGGACTATTACTTACGGGGCGAAAAACTGCAGCAGGCGACGGTGCAGAGGGACCTCGGGGTCCTTGTGCATGAGTCGCAAAAACCCAGCCTGCAGGTGCAGCAGGTGGTCAGGAAGGCGAATGGGATGCTGGCCTTCATAGCGAGGGGGATTGAATATAAAAGTAGGGAGGTCTTGCTGCAGCTGTATAGGGCATTGGTGAGGCCGCAGCTGGAGTACTGTGTGCAGTTTTGGGCGCCGCACCTGCGCAAGGATATTTTGGCCTTGGAGGGAGTGCAGAGGAGGTTTACTAGGCTGATACCGGAGTTGAGGGGGTTGAGCTATGAGGAGAGGCTGAATAAACTAGGCTTGTACTCGTTAGAGTTTAGAAGAATGAGGGGAGATCTCATTGAGACGTATAAGATGATGAATGGGATGGATAGGATAGAGGTGGAAAGACTCTTCCCGCTCAAAAAAGACAGTAGGACTAGGGGGCACAGCCTCAAGATAAAGGGGGGGCGGTTCAGAACGGAGTTGAGGAGGAACTTCTTCACTCAAAGGGTGGTGAATCTCTGGAATTCTCTGCCCGTTGAAGTGGTGGAGGCTGCCTCGCTAAATATTTTTAAGAAGCGGGTTGATGGGTTTTTGATAAGAGAGGGGATTAAGGGTTATGGGGAGAGGGCGGGAAAGTGGAACTGAGCCACGACAGATCAGCCATGATCTTATTGAATGGCGGGGCAGGCTCGAAGGGCCAGATGGCCTACTCCTGCTCCTATTTCTTATGTTCTTATGTTCTTATGATTCTTACACCACGAGCCAACTTATCTCACTGTACCTTAACTTCCACAAGTGATTCCCAAACTCCACTCTCAAGAAGTCATGACTTAGAATCCTCTTTTGTATGATGCTATTACCACCAAGGATCCACTTCCAGATTTTACAATTCTCCTTTTTAGTATTCCTTCGTGTTGAATACTTTCACACCAACTCTCAGAGATGCAACCATTAATTGCTTCAACTATCACTTCATAGGCTGTAGTAAGCTAATGTTACGCTGCTGTTTAAAAAGGATAGCAGGCAAAAGGCAGGGAATTACAGGCCGGTTAGTTTAACATCTGTTGTAGGAAAAATGCTTGAATCCGTCATCAAAGAGGAAATAGCAAGGCATCTTGAGAAGAATTATTTGATAGAGCAGACGCAGCACGGATTCGTTAAGGGGAAGTCATGTCTGACGAATTTATTGGAATTCTATGAGGATGTGTCTAGTGCGGTGGATGGAGGGGAACCGGTGGATGTGGTGTTTCTCGATTTTCAGAAGGCGTTTGATAAGATGCCGCACAAAAGGTTGTTACAGAAGGTTAGGGGGCATGGAGTTGGGGGTAAGGTGTTAGCGTGAATAGGGGATTGGCTGTCAAATAGGAGGCAGAGAGTGGGGGTCAATGGGTGCTATTCGGATTGGCGGTTGGTGACTAGTGGAGTGCCCCAGGGATTGGTGCTGGGGCCTCAGCTATTGACCATTTATATAGATAATCTGGAAGAGGGAGCCAAGTGTAAGGTGTTGAAATTTGCTGATGACACAAAGATAAGTGGAACAGCAAATTGTGCGGAGGGTGTAGAAAGTCTGCGGAGGGATCTAGATAGGCTGAGTGAATGGGCGAGGACCTGGCAGATGGAATACAATGTTGGCAAGTGTGAGGTTATCCACTTTGGCAGGAATAATAGTAGGAAGGACTACTACTTACAGGGCGAAAAGCTGCAGCATGCTACGGTGCAGAGGGACCTGGGGGTCCTTATGCATGAGTCGCAAAAACCCAGCCTACAGGTGCAGCAGGTGGTCAGGAAGGCAAATGGGATGCTGGCCTTCATAGCGAGGGGGATTGAATATAAAAGTAGGGAGGTCTTGCTGCAACTGTACAGAGCACTGGTGAGGCCGCAGCTGGAGTACTGTGTGCAGTTTTGGTCGCCGCACTTGCGCAAGGATATTTTGGCCTTGGAGGGAGTGCAGAGGAGGTTCACTAGGCTGATACCTGAGTTGAGGGGGTTGAGCTATGAAGAGAGGCTGAATAGACTGGGCTTGTACTCGTTAGAGTTTAGAAGGATGAGGGGAGATCTTATTGAGACGTATAAGATGATGAAAGGGATGGATAGGGTAAAGGTGGAGAGGTTCTTCCCGCTCAGAAAGGACAGCAGGACTAGAGGGCACAGCCTCAAGATAAGGGGGGGGCAGTTTAGAACAGAGTTGAGGAGGAACTTCTTCACTCAAAGGGTGGTGAATATCTGGAATTCTCTGCCCATTGAAGTGGTGGAGGCTACCTCGCTAAATATATTTAAGACGCGGGTAGATAGGTTTTTGGTAGGCAAGGGGATTAAGGGTTATGGAGAGAAAGCGGGAAAGTGGAACTGAACCACTTCAGATCAGCCATGATCTGATTGAATGGTGGGGCAGGCTCGAAGGGCTAGATGGCCTACTCCTGCTCCTTTTTCTTATGTTCTTATGTTCTTATGAGATCACAAACTTTAGAATTCAGATATCTCTGGCTTCACGTTAACCAACCCTTTCTCAGTTTCTCAGCTCTGACTCTAACCTCAGCGAACAGTACCCTGTTCTGAAGGGCAAATAGGATGGACAATAAATGTGGGCCTAGAGGGTGACATCCTCTTAAGGTTCCAGTTTACTCTGTTCCTCTAACTTCAGATGTAAATCGCCTCAAACTTACCTCTGTTCTCTGGCACCCGCCATGCAGCATATTGGCAATGGCAGGCACCTCAGCTGCAGAGCCACCCCTGGATGATGAATTATGCCAGGTAAGTGCCCAATTAGTGAAAAATTCATGTCCACAGAATCATAGTGCAGGACGAGGCCATTCGGCCCATCGGGTCTGCATCAACCACAATCCCATCTAAGCCCTAACCCCATAAGCATATATATTTACTAACTCCCTGTTACTAAGGGTCAATTTCGCATAGCCAATCAACCTAACATGTACATCTTTGGAGTGTGGGAGGAAACCCACACAAACACGGGAAGAATGTGCAAACTCTACACTGACAGAGACCCAAGCCAGAAATCGAACTGGTGCTGTGAGGCAGCAGTGCTAAACACTGTGCCATTGTCCCATCAGTGTTTTATCAGAATTGGGAAGGACCACTTTTGTAAGGACACCACTAGATAAATGAGAACGCCTTTAGCAGCAGGAACGGGAAGGCAGATTGCTATCTGAATGGCCATAAACTAGGAGAGGGCAATGTTCAATGAGACCTGGGTGTTCTTGGACCCAGAAATTCAGCTGCTAAAGGTAGACATGCAGGTGCAGCAAGCAATGAAAAGGGCAAATAATATGTTCACCTTCATAGTGAGAGGATTCCAATAGAAAGTAGGGATATCTTGCTGCAATCATACTGGATCTTGCTGCGGTCAGATCCAGACATTCCCCTCACTCCACCCCTCCGCCCCCCCACCCCCGTGTGCAGAATTGCAGAATATTTTGTGCAGTTTTGCTCTCCTTATCTGAGGAATGATGTTCTTGCTACAGATGGAGTGCAGACAAGGTTCACCAGTCTGATGTCTAGGATGGAAGGACTGACGCATGAGGAAAGATAGAGTCGGTTAGAATTGTATTCACTGGAATTCAGAAGAGTGAGGGGAATCTCATAGAAATCTATAAAATTCTAACAGGACTAGGTGGTGTAGATATGGGAAGGATGTTCCTGATGATGGGGATGTCCAGAACCAGAAGTCGGAGTCCAAGGATAAGAAATAAACCTTTCAGGACTGAGATGAGGAGAAATTTCTTCACCCAGAGAGTGGCCAGCCTGTGGAATTTGCTATCACAGAAAGTAGTAGAGGCCAAAACTTTGAATGGTTTCAACATGCATTCAGATTTAGCACTTGAGGTGAAGGGGGGTGGGGGGGAGGGTCAAAGAATATGAGAAGGTGGGAGGGATGTGGAGGGAGGAACAAGGTGGGATCAGGCTGCTGAGTTGGATGATCAGCCATGATCATAATGAATGGCAGAGCAGGCTCAAAGGGCTGAATGGCCTCCATCTGCTCCTATATTTTGTGTTTCTAGCTGCTTCATGGATCAGGGATGAGATGTCTGGCGGCAATGGCTGCTCTCATGGCCATGGCACTGCTACTGCAATATGCAACCACCCCGTCACCCATTTCCAACCCCTTCCCACACCCCCAGCTTCCATAATCATCATGACCTACCATCATGACATGTCAAGAAAATAAAATCTTGTCTTGCCTTTGGGTGTGCCTTGGCAGGGAGACACCATCAGCTTCTACCTGCAGCCTCAGTGGCAGCAATCTCTAATGGTGGTGCTTTCAAGGCTGCCAAGCAACTCTGGCAGTCTGAGTCACAGCTCTGGGCGTAGGCTACCATCTTGAACTGGACAGTGTCCCAGCTGTGGTCTCTTCATTGGTTGTTGCTTGGAAAATGCCACCCAGGGTTCCACTATTCATCAGCAGGGTGCTTTTGAGTCATGGAGGCTAAAGTATAAAAACAAAGGACAAAGAGAAGTACAGCACAGGAGCAGACCCTTTGGCCCTCCAAGTCTGTGCCAATCATGATGCCCTAGCTAAACAAAACTAAACCTCTTGTCCTTACTTGGACCATTACCCTCTATTCCCTCCCTTTTCATGTACCCATCCAGATGCCTCTTAAATGTTGCTAATGTGCCTGCTTCCACCACCGCCTCTGGCAGCGTGTTCCAGGCATCCACCACTCTCTGCATAAGAAACTTCCCCTGCACCTCTCCCTTAAACTTTCCCCCGCTCACCTTGAAGCTGTGGCCCCTTGTAAACCTAGTAAGAAAATTCAAAATGTGACACAGGTAAATGTGAGGCCATCCATTTTGGACAACAAAAATGAGAAATTGGAGTATGTTTTAAATGGAAAGCTCAGGATAATGGAAGATTGAAAAGATTTAAGGGCTCCATTTACAGATTACTTAAAATATAACAAACAGTACAAACATAATCAGAAAGGCAAATGGAGTGTTATTCTTTGTATGCAAATAATGAGAGTATAAAAGGGAGACAGATTTGCGACAGAAACATAGATCGGAATTTTACTGCCATTTTCTGTTGGCCTTAGGTGGGATTTTATGCGCCTTGCCTGAGTGAGGTCATAAAATTCTTCACATAAAGTTCTGGTTAGACCATATTTAAATATTATGTGTAGGTTTGGGTATTGTATAAAGGGACATATTGGCCATGGAAGGAATGCAATCCAGATTCACTGAAATGTTATCAGAGCAGCAAAGGATAGATTGGGAAGAAATATTACTGAATATAGGCTTGCATTCCCAAGAATTTAGACAGTTGAGAAATAATTTGATCAAAGTCTTTGAGATATTAAAGGGATCCGATAAGGTAGATAGATTTTATTTTTTCCATTGGTAGGACTTAAACTCAGACATGAGGACTTAACCTTAAAATCAGGACACTCAAAAGAGCAGTTAGGAAAGTTTTCTTCACACGATGGGTGGTAGAAGTGTGAAACACTCTCCCACAAAATGCAGTAGATACTAACTCACCTGATTTTAATTTAAAATTGTGTCAAAATTTATTTATTCATGCCACAAGAATCCTTATATTAACACAACAATGAAGTTACTGTTAAAATCCCCTAGCCGCTACACTCTGGTGACTAGAGGAGAATTTAACATTGGCCAATGCATCTAACCAGCACATCTTTCGGGCTGTGGGAAGAAGCCAGAGCGCCCAGAGGAAACCCATGCAGACACGCAGAGAACATACAGACCCTACACAGACAGTCACCCAAGCCAGGAATCGAACCCGGGTCCCTGACGATGTGCGGCATCAGTGCTTACCATTGTGCCATCATTTTTTACAGGCAGGAGAGGGAGAGAGACAGATAAACTGCACTGATTTCCTTTTACCACTTGTCCGTCAACTGAAGATCTTTTGATTTAATTTTAAAAATATAGTTTGGGGGTGACATGTTTTCCCAGTCCACAGCAAACTTGAGTTAGGATTAATTCAGAAGGTTAGTTTATTTTCCACATTCAAAATCCAGGAGAAGGAGTGTTCACACATCCCACTCCAAAGACACACACACACACACACACACACAAAATAAAGGGGGGATAGAGAAAAGGTATTTCACAGTACTATGAATATTGAATATAATGATTTTCAGAGTCCAATGAGGAATTTTTTCACATTGGCATTTAGATTCAGCTTGCTGGAAACCAGAATTGGAGTATTAGCATTTCAGACAGTGCTAATTATAGGATATAGTATATACGCAGGGTTAATTCTGTTGGCAATGGTACAAAATCTTCCGGCAGAGATACCTTTTAAGGTACTGGCTGTTCCTCTCTCTGGAGGGCCCTGCTTCTTGTTGGTTCACCAGTTTCTGACATTTTCTGTCTCAATTTCAAACTTTTTTCCTTCTCTTTATTACTCATTCTGGACCTGATTTGATATTGAATTAATGCACTTTAATATATACTTGCACATTCGTCTCACACTGATTCAATCCTTCATTCTCATGGGTTTAGGAGATATACAATTGGTTGCCCTGTATACTCAAGTTCCAAAGACCTGCTTTACCTCACTCAGCCACCATCAGCTCATACTTTCAAACAATTTAGTGGTGAAAAATGTTTTGTGTTAAAGATTGCAGGGACAAGTCTAATTGTTGGAAGATGCTGTTAGATGCCCAGTTGGCTGAATTTGTTTGGTGAGGGGGAAGGGGTTGTAAAGTGACTTTGGATTAATTTTCCTTTTCATCATGACCATTAAAGAGATCTTGGTAATATGTTGCCACATAGAAGCACTTTGGCATCAATAAGATCATTAAGGTGCTTCCTCACAATTTCTTTTACAGGCATAACTTGTTTCCTCATTGCCAACTATGTAGGTGCAGCCTTGGAACCAATGTGAATGTTCAAAATAATTGCTAACAACCAATCTCAGGTGAAGGTGTTGACACAAAGAAGCTTGTTCTTGTACATTTTGATGAATACTCCACCATTTCAATGTTCAGAATTTATAGTCACAAGTTGCATGTGTTGAATAGCTCCAGTAGGTTGCAGACACTTGAAATTATTTGAAAAATCAGCTTTGCACGTTCTTTTGGTTTTTCTTATCCCGATGTCTTTGTCAAAAAGAAGCAATAAAGGATTAGCATCCTTCATTTTTCTGCCACGTCATCAAGCATCCTCTAATATTCATTATCAGGTAGAGCATTCATTATAATCCCACTTCTGAGCTCAAGTATAGTTTGCTTGTCATCTATAAGAACCTCGGAGTAACTATTCTGCCTCAGTGGAAAATTGTATGCTGAGAACCTGAAATTTCACAATATTCACTCCCAGTGGAAATTGAATTTGCTTTCTCATAATTCGTTCATGCATTATATTTGCACAAATCCGTTAATGTCAGGCAATAGGATGTGCCTACATCATCAATAATTTAATCCTCATTATGGATCTATTGTTTTGGTTTATTCAGTTTAAACAGTTGGTTGAGAAATGATTCTGTTCCCCACACTCGTGTGACCACGGGAGGACATGTTTTTCCTAATGACATTTCCAATAGCGTACACATTCTATGGAGCTTTCTGAGACATGTTAGGCTCACACCGAGCATCAATTTCTCCTTTATCTTCTCTAAATATTGCATTTCTTTCAAGATACTTATGGTTTTTAGCTGTTTCTCTGTCAATTCACTGGCTTTACTTATCTTGATAGATGCTTTCAACATCAATTTAGATTCTTGTAAACATCTTTTTTTTCTCTTCCCTGCATTTCGATAACAATTCTGTCTGTCATTAGATTTTTCTCTCTAGCTCCATAGATAGTAGCTGTAGCTATTGCTGTGCCTAGCCACACAGTGTGATTTTAACAGTGGACAAAGAACTGCGAATCAACTTCTTATTAATGCAATAACATTTCTCCATGCAAACAATTAATATTAGTTATGTAGTTACTTTTTACAGAACAATCAGAAGTCTCAAACTAAACACTGGACTTTGACTTAACTTTGAATGGTTGACAAGTATCCAAGCAGATATTGGCCTGTATCTACATGTTGGTCTTTACAGTCACCTCGGTATGGTCTGGTCTGATCCTCTTCTTCTTGGTCAGGTCTGTTCTTCCTCCTTCTCCTCTGGATGGTCCAGGGTGGGCCTTCACAGTGGTTGGTCTCTCGAGCCGCCACTGCTGGTAATGTGTTGCACAGCACCTTTATTCTTGGATTATTTTGCGCCCTTTAGATTGGGCCCTCGATCATTACCAAACAATCGATCAGGGCTCAATCACCCTGATCAATGGAGTCCAATCGGATGCTGCCACACCAGTTTTGTGGTGTGTACCAAGCAGCCACATGGATGCTGGTGGCACATAGGTCACATACCTCCCTCCCAAATAAAAGTTCAGGGACTCCTTTGCCTGGTAAGTAAGTATGTTTGGCCAGAGAGTGTGCATTATCTTCGAAAACGCCTATTTCCAGTGTAATCCTGATGTCTAAGGCTGTGGCCTGCTCGTCTCAGTCCTGTCTTCATTTAGGGCTGCTTCCTGTTTGCCTCATCTTTACACACAGTTGGCCATCCTATCCCATCATGCTTTGCAATCAACATCCTTGGTGGCCTGTTTGGCCACACTGGAATATGGATACGCGCTCCATGTACTTCTATTATTTTATCACATTCCTGATCCTGATGATTAAAACTAAAGCATTCATAGGTTTCATTTGTTTCCCCATCACAATGTTCTTTCACCTCGCTAAGAATATCCACAAAATCAATCACTTTCAGAACTTGGCTGGAAATCGCACAAGAGCTGTGTGTGGTTTTTTTCTTTTTTGGCTTCAAAAGTTGCTTGCTTTCATTTGTATAATGTGCTGAATCATCTTGGGGGCTTTACTTCCATTTGTTATTATAGGCTGATCAGTGGCAACATATTTCAAAGGTGAGGATGTTTACTCTTCAGCAGTGTTAATTATTGTGCTTTTAATGTAGTGAAAAATCCAAGAATGCAACACAGGCATGTTCTCAAACAAAGTCTGACACCAAACCACACAAGGAGATATTTGAGCAAATGACCAAAAACTTAGGCAAAGCTAGATTTTAGGGAAATTCTTAGAGGAAGAGAGACAGGTACAGAAATGGAGAGATTTTGGGAATGAATTGTAGGTCTTAGGGCTAATGCAGCCGAAGGAAAATGTGCCATCGGTGAAGTGTTAAAAACTGGGGATGTATCTAAGGCCAGAATTGGAGAAGTACAGTAATTCCACAGACTAGTAGGAATGAAGGAGGCTACTAATCTAAAGAGAGTTGGAAGGGTTTTAAAACAAGAATGGTCATTTTGAAATCCAGGTGAGGTGTCAGTGTAGGTCAGTGAACATACGTGTAAATATGGCTTGCCGTGAGTTAGGATTTGTTCAGCAGAGTTTTGGACAAGTTCAAATTCACACAAGATGGAAGCGGGAGGCTAGCCATCAGAACATTGGAATAGCCTAGCCTAGAGATAACAAAAGAATGGATGAGGATTTCAAGCAACTAAGTTTAAGTTAGTTATTAGTGTCATAAGTAGGCTTACATTAGCACTGCAATGATGTTACTGTGAAAATTCCCTAGTTGCCACACTCCAGCACCAGTTCGGGTACACTGAGGGAGAATTTAGCAAGGCCAATGTACCAAACCAGCACGTCTTTCGGTTTATGAGAGGAAACTGAAGCACCCGGAGGAAACCCACACAGACACAAAGAGAACGTGCAGACTCCGCACAGACAGTGACCCAAGCTGGGAATGAAACCCAGGTCTGCTGGCAGCGGTGCTATCCACTGTGCCACCGTGATGCAAGGACAAAATATGGCAATGTTATGAAGATATATGTCAGCAATCAATTTCTGATTTGTGTTGCTGAAAAATGTTTAAAACGCTGCCCTATGGGAATATTAGGAGACAAATGAAATCAATTATGTAGATGTCCCAGTGATAAATTAATGAAAAAAAAGATCAGGTGCAGGTATCTTGGAGCAAAGCAAATGCTTGTGATAAAAATACAGGCAGTATTTTTTTGGGCTTCTATGATAAACTCCATCAAGTGTTGAGCTCCATTGAAGTCAACAGGATCCTGATGTGATACTGATCATTCAGTGGCAACGCTCAAGGTGACTTTCTAGTCCTCATTCTCCTATTTAGGATTTTAACCCCATAGAAACAAGAGAATTAAATTGGGATTAGGGAAGGAATGAAATTAAAGCAGGCTGTGATAGCTTGACTAAATTTTAAATCAGAAATGATCTGAATTGTGCCACATTCCAATCATTCAGAATCCAGCTTCATTTCTCTTTTCAAATAAGATGCCAGTGGTTAGTTATAGAAAAATAAGTTGTCTGTGCGCAGTGTGTAATACTGCTGTTTTGGCTCTATCATTATATATCTGCTGTTCTGTGAGTAGCTGTGCCATGTGATTGGGATTATGGCAATAAAATCAACGACTGTTTACTTTTCAGAAAAAGCCTGATTACCTTCATGTTTTTGTAGCACTTTAATGAGGTTAAAAAACAGAATTGCAGCCTTCCATTGGCTGACAATTGATGGCTTTTCTTAATATAGCACAGTATTGTGAAAATGAACAGGGATGTAATTGAACATAATTACTGCACAGTGAGACAGATTTTGTAATACTTTTTTTTATTATATGAAAGCTCAAAACCTGAAGGTTTCAATTAATAATGTAGAAATTGCACATAACCCACACACATAATTGGCTATAATTCTGCAAAATATCTGCACCAGTATTCAACATGATAAGAATATTTGAACATCAGAAATAGGAGTAGGTCATCTGCTTCTCCAGCCTGCCCTACCACTACACTGATCTCATTTTTCAATTCTAATATCCTTTGATTGATTTGGTCTTTGAGCTTTGACTGTGCACAATAGACCAGATTTGACAGGCCCAAAGTTGAGTTGAGCAATTCATTGCACTTCAAAAACACCATTACATTAAACTGTAGAATGTTTGTTTATGCAGTTGCTCATTGGGAATGCTTGGCTGAGTCCCAAAGCCCACAAATGGATTTAGTGCTGTAGGGGTTATTTACATTGCAAGCCCGGGACTGTGAGATTTGATTGATGACAATTTTATAAGCAGATAATAGGATTGAAGTGTTTTGAGGAGACTTTTGAATGGCTATTTGCTTGTTTTGACAGATTTATGAGGAGAAGGTTGAATGGCTGTGTTTTTGATAGGTTTATGAGCTCCTACCAGGAGTGAATTCTTCCGTGGCATTTGAATGGATGATTGATTCTTTACCTATTTTATGAGCATTTAAAATATTTTCAAGTGATATCATAGGGATCATTATGTAATAACCTCTTCATCCCAGGAATCAGTCCAGTGAGCATTTTTTCACACTCGCTGGGTCAAATTTAATGCCCTCTCTGATGGTGGATTTGGAGGTGATAGGGGCATTTCATCAATTAGAAGGATGACAGATGAGCACCCCACCATCTATGCACCACTGCCTTGATTAAGCCTGTGGCAGGAAGAGACAAGGGCAGGTTTTTCACCTTGCCGCTAACTGGGAAAATATACTTGCATGGATGCAGTTTAAAGAAGGGGCACCAGGCTGAACCTAGTATTGAAGGCGTTGTCTTATGAGGAAAAGTTGAATGGCTTATCCTCATTAGAGATCAGAATAATGAAAGGTGATCTTCTTGAAATATATACGATTCTGGGGGAGAATAACAGGAGAGATGCTGGGAGGATGTAAATCTGGAACAAGGGAACACAATTTAAAAAATAATAGGTCTCACATTTAAAATGGCAATGAGATGGAATTTTCTGTCTCAGAAGGTGATTAGTCTTTGGAATTCTCCCCCAGAGAACAGTTGATAGAATATATTCAAGGTTGAGTTAGACAGATTGCTGACTGACAGGGGAGTCAAATGTTACGGGTTAGGCAGATAAGTGATGTTGAGGCCACAATCAGATCAGCCATGCTCTTATTGAACAGCAGAACAGGCTCGATGGGCCAAATGGCCTACTTGAGTTCACATTTCTTATTATCTTATAAAATTCAGTGATATGATCGCTTTTCCCAGAACTTTCTTTACCACAAAATCATTAATTACTCATGTCTCATTGCATAAAGCTAGATCCAAAATAAACCCCTCCCTAATTGCTTCTTCGATATATCTTGAATGTTTTCAATGAACTCGTTCACCACGCTATTACTGCAAATTCAGTTCGCTCCGTCCATATGAAGGTTAAAGTCCTCATGATTACCGTATTAACCCTGTAACATGCTCCTCTAATTTTTTGACAGATACTCTACCCATCATTACAACTGTTGTTAGGAGACCTACAAGTAATTCCCACTTTTGTTATTTGTGTCTTGTTTTTTCCTAGCTCCATCCAAACTGATTCCACATGCAGCATTTTTCTAAACTAAGAGCTTTTCTCTCTCCTGCCTTTTTCCCAGCCTTAAATATATTCCATGATTTTAATTATTATTTTTATCCTTTTCTATTTTACTTGTCTCTTCAAAAAGTCAAGTATCTTAGAATATTTAATTCCCAACCTTTGTAACTTTACAATCATGCTTCCATACTGGTTATTAGATCAAATACGTTAATTTCATGCATTCAAATATAATGACTTTACCTTTATCTTTTTCTTTCTATTTTCTCCTGATTTGTGTCTAGTCTTTAATGCCCCATTAGCCTTGTTCTCTGTTCCTTAGTAGCTCACACTGCTTATTTTTATCCGTGTCTCCACGTGGCTGTATAATTTTGACTTTTTTCTTATTGCTTTTAGATTTACCTTCACCAAATCCTCTCACCTTCATTAGTTTAAATCCTTGTCTGCTGACCTAGTTATTTTGATTTGACAAGACATTGCTCTTAGCCCCGTTTAAGAAGAAACTGTCCCAGTGAAACAGTATCCCTTTCTCCAGCAATGTTAACTGTGCCCCATGAATCAAAACCCCTGACTTTCATAGCATTCTTTCAGCTACACATTTAACCTTTTAATCTGTTTGCCCCTATACCTTTGTGCAAGTGGCTGAGGTAACAATCTAAAGATTATTATCTGTGAGCTTCTGCATTAGTAATTCCAATGCTTTCTCATCAAGATCAGCATTCCTGGTTCTGCCTCTGTCACTGTATTCCACTGAGGAACTTGATAATCATATTCTCCTCCCACAACCTGAGGTTCTCTAACCTCAAAGATATGTTCTAAACACTGGCACAAGGAGATAACACAAACTCCAGCCTAAACACTGGCACAGGTAGATAACACAAACTCCAGCCTAAACACTGGCACAGGTAGATAACACAAACTCCAGCCTAAACACTGGCACAGGTAGATAACACAAACTCCAGCCTAAACACTGGCACAGGTAGATAACACAAACTCCAGCCTAAACACTGGCACAGGTAGATAACACAAACTCCAGCCTAAACACTGGCACAGGTAGATAACACAAACTCCAGCCTAAACACTGGCACAAGGAGATAACACAAACTCCAGCCTAAACACTGGCACAAGGAGATAACACAAACTCCAGCCTAAACACTGGCACAGGTAGATAACACAAACTCCAGCCTAAACACTGGCACAAGGAGATAACACAAACTCCAGCCTAAACACTGGCACAAGGAGATAACACAAACTCCAGCCTAAACACTGGCACAGGTAGATAACACAAACTCCAGCCTAAACACTGGCACAAGGAGATAACACAAACTCCAGCCTAAACACTGGCACAGGTGGATAACACAAACTCCAGCCTAAACACTGGCACAGGTAGATAACACAAACTCCAGCCTAAACACTGGCACAGGTGGATAACACAAACTCCAGCCTGAACACTGGCACAAGGAGATAACACAAACTCCAGCCTAAACACTGGCACAGGTAGATAACACAAACTCCAGCCTAAACACTGGCACAAGGAGATAACACAAACTCCAGCCTAAACACTGGCACAGGTGGATAACACAAACTCCAGCCTAAACACTGGCACAGGTGGATAACACAAACTCCAGCCTAAACACTGGCACAGGTGGATAACACAAACTCCAGCCTGAACACTGGCACAGGTGGATAACACAAACTCCAGCCTAAACACTGGCACAGGTAGATAACACAAACTCCAGCCTAAACACTGGCACAGGTGGATAACACAAACTCCAGCCTAAACACTGGCACAGGTAGATAACACAAACTCCAGCCTAAACACTGGCACAGGTGGATAACACAAACTCCAGCCTGAACACTGGCACAGGTGGATAACACAAACTCCAGCCTAAACACTGGCACAGGTAGATAACACAAACTCCAGCCTAAACACTGGCACAGGTAGGTAACACAAACTCCAGCCTAAACACTGGCACAAGGAGATAACACAAACTCCAGCCTAAACACTGGCACAGGTAGATAACACAAACTCCAGCCTAAACACTGGCACAGGTAGATAACACAAACTCCAGCCTAAACACTGGCACAGGTAGATAACACAAACTCCAGCCTAAACACTGGCACAAGGAGATAACACAAACTCCAGCCTAAACACTGGCACAGGTAGATAACACAAACTCCAGCCTAAACACTGGCAGAGGGAGATAACACAAACTCCAGCCTAAACACTGGCACAGGTAGATAACACAAACTCCAGCCTAAACACTGGCAGAGGGAGATAACACAAACTCCAGCCTAAACACTGGCAGAGGGAGATAGCACACACTCCAGGATTCCCAGTAATGATTGCAACCAACAGTATTGATCCTGCTGACTAAATCATCTCCAATCACGATCACATTATTTTTCATTCTTCCCCTGTCTCAACATCACTGGCCTCTGGTACAATGGTGCCAAGAACAGTTTACAGTTGCAGACTTTGCCCCATCCACATTGACAGCAAGAACGCTGTATTTTGGATAAGCGCAAAGACCAAAGTACCTCCAATATGGACTTAGGATCTTTATACCTGTCTGACACAAAATCACCATTTCTCGTTTCAGATCATCACCCGAACCTGTGACACTACCTAGCCTAAGGGGTGTAACTGCTTTCTGGATAAAAGTACCATGGTGACATTACCCCTTTCCTGGCTCTCTGTAACGTCTGCATATTGGAGCTGAAAATCCAGATGGAGACATTTACTGTCGGTCCAAGATTGTCATGCTCTTCATGTTCTCCAAGTCCAAAAAAACTGGATAAATTGAAAGCACTGGTCTTCCAACAAATATCACTCAGCTGAGTTGGTCATTTTCATGGGATAGGTAGGGTAAATGATGCCCCTAAATTGTTTTCCAAAGGCCATGGGGGGATTTCTCCTGGCCCGCCCACCATGGAGATCATAGTAGGTGGGGGGTGGGGGGCAGACCAGGCAAATGTCCATTGACCTCGAGTGGGATTCTTAGGTTTTGTGGTGAATGCAGCCAGAGAATCCCACCCCATGTCTCTACTTCTGAACTGATATTTACAGACATATTAAAAATGCCTGTTCTAATGGATAGTTTTAACATTTGGTTAAATTCATACACTTCCTGTTCACCTAGCAAAGATGGAAATGAGTCCCTTAGGCCAATCAATACCAACAAGTCATAGAAATAGTATGGCACAGAAGGAGGCCATTCAACCCATTGAGTCCGTGCCTGCTCTCTGCAGAGATATCCAGTTAGTTCCAGTACCTGGTTCTGTCTGTAGGATTATTACCCTCAAGTGATCATCCAATTCTCTTTTGCAGCACATAAATAGACTCAGAAGATTTAGTCATAAAATTATGTTTTTGCAAAGGGTGAGTTTACAGATTTTGTTTTTGATAAATGAAAGGAAATACTCCTAAATAGGCCATTAAAAATAAGAATGCAGCTGGAAAACTAGGCCAGTATTCATCAGTGCCAATAACTTTGCAGATTCAGTGATATCAAGGATTAAGTTGTGTAGGGAAAAATGAATCCCTCAAGGATAATAAAAGTTAACCCCCTGTGGACTTAAAGACCTTTACATTTTTAAAAATCATACACTTTTTAATTTCCTTTTAAATGGGAAATTTATCTGTTTGACAAATTAGCAGGCGGACTTTACCAGAATAATCCCAGTGATGAAAAGCTTCCCTTAACCTGGACAGCCGTGAGAAAGTAGGGTTGGTCTTTTTACAACAGAAATAGTTTAAGAGGAAATTTGATGACGGTATTCAAAGTCAACAAGAGTTTTGATGAAGTAACTAGTGGCAGATGGTTTGTAACTGAAGGACACAGAGGTAATTGCCAAAAGAACCGGAGGCAACGTGAAAAGAGTTTACACAGCGGGATGACTGATCTGAAATGCATTGTCTGAAGGGTGGCGAAAGCTAGATTAAAATATAATTCTCCAAAGGGAATTGGATATATACGTGACAGAAAAATTGGCAGGGCTATGGGAAAAGAGCAGGGGAGTAATTAGATTGCTGTTGACAAAATGTTTTGTTTCAAAGACCATTCTTCTGATTCCTCGTTCGGATCCTCTAATATCAGTGCTTGAAACTGGCTCAATTTGGTGATCCAAAATGGTAAATTTGGAAAAGCGGACTGCTATGGATTGGATTTAGAACGTGTACAGCTGTAGTTCAGGCTGTTGGCTGTGGAGGCTCTGAAGTGGCCTTGATCTCTATGATGGTGTGCAATTCCTTCAGGTGCTTTGCAGGACTGTATATCTATAGTTTATATACTTATCCATACCCCAGGTTATGGATTCATCAATGGATGTTCACAAGCTTTGCAGGCTGTCCGACTTACCCTCAAATGACTGTGTGAAGCATTGTTGCTGATCGATCAAATTGCAGTTGTAGATAGGTTCTTGTGGTCTAAATCTCCTCAAGTAGACAACTGTAAAGTCTGTGAGTATGATCTTTAGGCAGCAGATTGATGCCATTTGCTCTTTTACGCTCACTCAATGATTCATTGAGTACTTTTTTCCTGTAACTCGTAAAATCTATAAACTCACCCTTTGCAAAAACATAATTTTAAGTCTAAATCTTGTGAGTCTATTTCTGTGTTGCAAAAGAGAATTGGATGACCACTTGAGGGTAATAATCCTACAGACAGAACCAGGTACTGGAACTGACTGGATATCTCTACACAGAGCAGGCACGGACTCAATGGGTTGAATGGCCTCCTTCTGTGCCATACTATTTCTATGGCTTGTTGGTATTGATTGGCCTAAGGGACTCATTCCCATCTTTGCTAGATGAACAGAAAGTGTATGAATTTAACCAAATATTAAAACTATCCATTAGAGTAGAAATAGCTAGGCTGTAGGAGTAAATGTAGATGCCATAAAGCACTCAGTTCAGGGCATACAATGGGCCCTGCCATCCATTTCCCTTTAGCAACTATTAAAGGATTAAGGAAGAAAATGTGTTATAATACCAACAGTAAGTGACTTTTGAAATACACTGAAAAGGTGTGTAACATTGACTGAGTTGGAAGCAATTGAACGATGGAGAATAAACAAAATATAGTATCAGCCATGATTTGGGGTGGGAGGCAGGAGGTTATGGGTAAGGGAGACTTTGACTTGATCCCCTCCTGCTCCCTCCATTGGTTTGAATCTGAAGTACCTAATTTTCATAAGGTGTTGAAAGCCCTTAGATTATGTGGAGCCACGATAACATATGTGTTGGAAATAAATATGAGAGATGATGTGTATTACTCAAATATCTGACCACTACCCAACTTGTTTATGTTTGTAATTATTCATTCTTGGGATGTGGGCACTCCTGGTTAGGCCAGAATTTATTTCCCAACTCTAATTGCCCTCAGACAGTCAAGGTGAATCACCTTCTTGAACTGCTGCTGTCAATGTGGTTTAGATACTACCACAGTTCTGTTAGCGAGGGAGTTCCAGAATTTTGCTTGGGGATTCTGAAGAAACGGCGATATGCTTACAAGTCAGAATGGCAAGGGATTTGGAGGGGAACTTGAAGATTATGGTATTCCCATGAGTCTGCAGCCCTTGTTTTTCTAGACAATTGAGATTGCATGTCTGAAAAATGCTGCTAAAGAAACTTCATTAAGTTGCCACAGTGCATCTTCTCCATGGGGAATCAATGATTTAAGGAGGTGGCGGGGGTGCTGACTAACTGAGCAGCTTTGCCCTGGATGGTGTCAACCTTCTTGAATATTGCTGAAGTTGCACCTACCGAAGCAAGTGGAGAGTATTCCATCACATGGGATTGTGGATAGGATTTGGGGAATCAGGAGGTGAGTTATTGGTCACATAGTTCCCAGCTTCTGACCTGTCCTTGTCACCACAGTGCTTATATGTCTGAATCAATGAATTTTCTGTCCAGTGGTAACCCTCAGGCTGTTGCTAATGGGCACTGGGCTGTGCTAATGTCATTGAATGTCAAGGGGAGATGACTGGATTATCTGTTGTTGGAAATGGTCATTCCTCTTATATATTTAAGTGGTTGCATGATTGCTTTAAGAGCCAGTCACATAATTTAATGGTGATCTCATGGATGTGTTTCCTGTCTTGTTCTAATTTTCACACTGTACAGGCAACAGCTCCTGCAATAAATCTGTTGTTGTTCTTTTGACTCTATGTGAAAAAACCACGTCTGTTCTTTTTTATAAAACCCACAACCCCTGACATAGTTAGAACTTCACAAAAAGAAAATTGGTAACAGGTTGGGCTTTTGTTTCATCAAGAATATTGAGAAAGGATCCTAAGTAAAAAAAAAGCTTGTGGTTCCTCGCACTTTGAGCATTTTGAGACTCAGGAAAACTGACAACTGGATTGAAGTATCAATAAAGAAAGACCAAGTTAGAAAAAAATAAGAAAAATAAATTTCACATTTTGTACTGGAAAACAAAAATCAGATAGACTTCTCTAGCCGGTAGGGTTCACTCCGGTGTTGCAGTGTGTAAGGGCAGAGCAGGAGACTCACTATGCATTTGGAAAAGGATGGAAGATCTCTATATAGTTTTTAAAAAAGTTTTTTTTCCAATCAGAGAAGCGTGGGATTCCAAGCAGTACCTGGCATATTTGAAAAGAACATAAGAACATAAGAAATAGGGGCAGGAGTAGGCCATCTAGCCCCTCGAGCCTGCCCCACCATTCAATAAGATCATGGCTGATCTGTCATGGCTCAGTTCCACATTTCCGCCCTCTCCCCATAACCCTTAATCCCTTTGCCTATCAAAAACCTATCAACCCGTGTCTTAAAAATATTGAGCGAGGCAGCCTCCACCACTTCAACGGGCAGAGAATTCCAGAGATTCACCACCCTTTGAGTGAAGAAGTTCCTCCTCAACTCCGTTCTAAACCGCCCCCCCTTTATCTTGAGGCTGTGCCCTCTAGTCCTACTGTCCTTTCTGAGCGGGAAGAGCCTCTCCACCTCTATCCTATCCATCCCATTCAACATCTTATACATCTCAATGAGATCTCCCCTCATTCTTCTAAACTCTAATGAGTACAAGCCTAGTTTATTCAGCCTCTCCTCATAGTTCAACCCCCTCAACTCCGGAATCAGCCTAGTAAACCTAAGGAAAGATATTTTGCTGTGCAGCTGGGGCCATTTGAAAAATGAATCTATCAAATCAACAGTCTCCTGAGTAAAACGGGGAGTACTGGAAAGACGTTTAAAAATATATATACTGGGTAATCTCAAGTTGTTAGTGCCTGCAAGAGAAATGGTAGGTCAATTAAGTGCAATGGGTCCATTCAATGAAGAAAATGAATCATGGATTTCCTATGCAGAACATTTTCAATAACTTGTACAATAGGAAGTAAAACCTTCAATTTGCTCTGAAGCTTGGTTCATTTAACAAAGCCAGGAGCCAAAACTTAGAGTGACTTGACAAAGGTCCTTGAAGAGCATTATTCTCCAAAATCACTGATCATCATGGAATGTTTCAGCTTCCACCAAAGGAATCAAGTGGAAGGTGAAAACATTGCTTAGTTTGTGGCAACCTTAAAAAGGCTGGCACAACATTGAGAGCTTGGTAGGTCATTAGATGATACAATTCGAGATCATCTAGTTTGTGGTCTCCAAAATGAGGCTATCCAAAGGGGATTGCTTATTTAATATGCATTGACTTTAAAGACAGCACCGATGGAATTGGCTGCTAAAGAGGCTCCATAATTTGATGCAGGAGTAAAGAGCCACAAGTTGGGGACTGCCCATAAAAAGTCAAAAAAGCAACAAGCATATCACGGATGTACCAATTTGGGCCATTCAGTGAGTGAATGCTGGAGCAAAGATAGTCAATGCAAGAATTGTGGCAAAATGGATAACATTGCAAAACTTGTTGGGCTAAATCAGCTTTTCCTATGAGAAGATTATTCAGAAGAAGAATTTGGGTACCTTCAAGATAAAGAACAAGTTGCATTTTACAAAAAAGAATATTAAAAATCGAAGAAAATAATTATGACTATGAAAAAGAGAATGCCCAGAAATAAGAGCTCCAACTGAAGTCTTATCCATACAGAGTGAACCACTCACATTCTGGGTGATTCCAGAGTTATGTGGACAACCTATGGGATGGAGGTTGATATTGCTGTTGCTGTATCTTTGATTCTTGAGAATACATACCAGCAAAATCTGAAGCATCTTTTTCTAAAATCAACTGACATGATTTTTAAGAACATCTGTGAAAGATATAGTGCCATTAAAATGTGACATTATGTTCAACATAGAATTGGTGAACAAACAGGAGAGTTACTTCTCCACATGGTAATTTTCCAGTTCCATTTCAGACATCATGGTTGGAGAAGATAGAGCTTAACAGGAGTGCTGTGAAGAGGTCAATATTAAAATAGACCTACCATACTTTCTGGATAATTGTTGGGCCGAAGGGCCTGTTTCCCGTGCTGGGTTGTTCTTTGTTCTATAAATACAAGAGTGTGTTTGAAGAGACACTTGGCTCAATGAAGGGACTTTAAGTGAAACTCAAGATAAAGCTTAATAGTCAACCAAAGAGTCTCAAAACAAGAGCAGTGCCATCTACAGTTCATTTCAAAGTCAAAAAATAATTTGTATGACTTATTAACATTGGTGCTATAGAGCATTTACAATGAGTGATGGGGCTATCCCCATCATACCTGTCATATAACCAGGGCATTCCATTATGTTTGTGTTGATTTTAAAACAACCATAAATGTGTGTGTTGTGTGTTGATCAATGTCTACTTCCTTCAATTGAAGATTTGTTTGTTGGGTTATCAGATGGGCAGAAATTCAGCAAAATTGATCTTTCACCAGCATATTTACAGATGAATGCAACTGCTCCACATTATTACTCATAAAAGTCTTTTTCATTATAAAAGATTGCCTTTGGAATAATATCCACAATAGTTCTATACCAAAAATCAATAGATCAGATTTTAAGTGGTCTCTTTGGTGTATAATGTTACCTGAATGATATTCTAATTACAGAGTCCAGTGAACAAGAGCACATGACAATTTAGAAGCATTATTGGAAATTTTCAAGCACGGGGTCCTTGTATAAAGAAAGAAAAGTGTGACTTTTTTCCAATGTCAGTCCAGTAGTTGGTTCATGTTATTAATAACAGTGGCCTACATAAAGCACCTAAAAGATAGAAGATATTTTAGAAACATCATGACCGATGAATGTGACACAACTGATTAGTACATTATTATGGAAAATGTGTTCCTAACTTAGCTACATTATTGAAGCCAATGCACAATTGACTATATGTGGACCAATCATGGGAGTAGACAATAGAATGTGAGGAAACAAACAAAGGACATCAAAGATGCTTTTCAGAAGTCTGAAGTATCGGTTCATTTTAATCCAAAGCAACCATTACTGTTTGCCTACAGTGTTTTACCTTATGGAGTAGGTGCAATCATTTCACATATTATACCTTCAGGAGAAGAATGACCAATAGATTTATGTGCTGTGACTAGTGCTGAACCTAACTGTGCTCAGCAGGTAAAAGAGGCACTGAGTATAATTTTTGGCATGCAGAAGTTTCTTCATTATTTCTATGGTCATCATTTCACATTGTTAACTGATCATCAAAGTTTAACTATTATTTTTGGACAGTATAAAGGCAGACATTCATTTGCTCCCAACTGATTGCAAAAATGGTCACTGATCTTATCTGTACATTCCTATGATACAAAGTATCATCAATCAGAGTGTGGTGCCCAGTGCTGATGTATTATCAGACCCCCCTTTACCTACTGAGCAGATGCTACTGACTAGTTTTGCAAATATTCTTTATTTTGTGCCAGTAGATCACTTGCCTGTGACAGCTTCTCAAGTTCAGAGCCATAGCAGATATGATCCTGTGATGGGAAAGGTGATGGATATGGTATTGAAAGGAACAATAGCTAGAATGCATCGTGCACATCCTGATTTGAAACCATGTGTGTCAAGAAAGTGTGAGCTGACTGTCCAAGATGGGTGCCCATTGTGGGAATATCCAAGTGATAATTCCTCCCAGTCTGCATGGAAGAGCTCTTGAACAACTGCATGAGGGACATACTGGCATAGTCTGGATGAAGGGATTGTTAGCTCATAGTTATTTGAATTCTCAGATTGAAGAAAAAATGGGACAGCATCAATCCTGTGCACACATAAGAAATACACCACTGAATCATAGAATCCCTGGCGCTGTGAGGCAGCAATGCTAACCACTGTTCCAACGTGTTGTCCCTTTGGGAGTGGGCTAAAATGCCATAGGAAAGATTATAAGTAGATTTAGAGTCCGATTAAGGGTTATATGTTCTTTGACATAATTGATACACAAGTGGCCAGAAGTTGTTATCCTGAGATTTCCTACATCCGAACAAACCATTAAAAAGCACAACAAAATCTTTCCAAGATTTGGTAAACCAGAACAAATTGTTCACAGTAATAGTTTCTTTTCACTAAAGTTTGAAGATTCTCTCAAAATAAATGATATCAGCATATAAAATCCACACCTTATCATCCATCAACCAATGAATTAGCTGAAAGATTTGTACAGTCCTTGAAGCATTCTTTAAAAGTTTCGAAAGAGCAAGGTTCATTATTACATTGTGTGAGTAGCTCTTTGTCATATTATAGAAACACTATTTATACGACTAACCAAAGTTCACTTACACTATTCTGAAAGTGAAAGTTCAGAACTATGTTTGATTTATCATCACATCCAGAAACTTCAGAAATGGTAGAACATCATCAACAATCTCAAGTTGCTAGACATGACATGAGGGAAAACAATGTTCATTTCAACAACGAGACTGAGTGTTAGCACGTAATTATGCCACAAATGAGAAATGGGTACCAGCCATAATTTTAGCAAAAAACAGGTCCAATTTCTTACATCGTTCAAACTGAACATGAAATAGTTTGGTGATGACATGTTGCACAATTGTTATCACCTCAAAATGATTTCTCAGAATATTCTACAAAAGTACCAGCCTATTTAGTCCCTGGTGTTGTGAAAACAACTACAGAAGTATTAATTGTATCTGAGTTGTCTGATGATTGTGAATTTGCTACTTACCAGATCAGAATCATAGAAATCATAGAAACCCTACAGTACAGAAAGAGGCCATTCGGCCCATCAAGTCTGCACCGACCACAATCCCACCCAGGCCCTATCCCCATATCCCTACGTATTTTACCCACTAATCTACGCATCTCAGGACACTGAGGGGCAATTTTATTCGCATGGCCAATCAACCTAACCCACACATCTTTGGACTGTGGGAGGAAACCGGAGCACCCGGAGGAAACTCATGCAGACATGAGCAGAATGTACAAACTCTACACAGAATGATGCAGAATTAGTTACAAGAGAAGTGTCTACTGCCGTTCCAAACCATAATTCAAGGGTCAAGGCAGCTGAATTCTAAAACAGTATATGCAATCAAAGAGGAATCGGTGTTCTCCTGATGGACTTTCTTATTGATTGTGTACAATAATTAACAATGCCTAGTACCATGCCTAGAGTGTTATTGATCTTATGCATAACATTGTAGTAATGTGTCATGATCACATATATTTCAGTAGTTGCGTGGCTGCTTTAAGAGCTGGTCACATGATTTGATAATGACATCATTGGAGTGTTTCACAGGCTCCTGTTTAGTTTGAGTTCTACTCTGTATCTGTGTTAAATCTGTTGTTGCTTTTTTGAAACTACATGTGCTACCACTTATTTTTCTTTTTATTTTAAAACCCACAACCCCTAACATAGGTAGGATATTACAATTGCCTGGCGCTTGTGTGGCATGAATGTCACTTGCCACTTATCAGCCCATGCCTGGATGTTTAGTTCTTGTTGCATGCGGGAATACACAGCTTCAAAGTTTGAGGAATAATATGATTTCCTGAATTTGAGGGAATGTTGGGTTGGTAACATTTTTGGTACTTGTATCGTGTCACCTTTAACAGTCCACTGGCTAAATGCATTGGCATGCTACAGGAGGTAACCAGTAGCCAGAATTTGCGCATTCTCTCTTTAGTGTTTCAGTCAATACCTTCCTCACTTGCTTCCAGGATTAATCACATATTTAATAGCAATAATTGTTATCCATCTCCTTTCAGTCTAGACTTGGTATTACTCTTCACTCAAGGATGTCCCTACCCTATTAAAGAAGTATCGTTCTCTGTGTAGTAAATCTTCCAAAGTTGCATTCTGAAATAATGTTTGACTATCTTGTGGGCTTGCTGCAGTTGTTTCTCCTATTCAGTAGCAGACAACTTTTAAGTGTAACCAGCAGCACATAAGAGCTGCTGACGTCAAATACGTTGACCCATGATCCCACTTTGCTTCCTAACCGTGGTGTGTATTTGAAGTCAGAACTTGGTGAAGTATTGTAAGTGAGCTATTAAAGCACCAAGTCAGCTTAAAGTCCTGCAATTACTTGCAGAACACAGAAACCAGCAGCTCCGCTACCATGGTGCCAGGACTGCATTATCTGCCCCTTTCACTCAAGCACACTTCCTATAACAATAACATCCAGACCAAATTTCTGATTACAAAGATGTAGGACGTTCTTTGCATACTCATGAATACTTCTTGTTTTTTATTCACAAACATTTGAATACATATCAGAACAACATCACAAAAATCCATTTTACATGTCACTCTGTTTAGAAGAACAAGAATAACACCTGTCAGAACATGAAGTCGTCTTTTCAATCCAAGTATTGTACAGAGAACAGAGACATTTGTTTCCTTTGTTCATTTCTGAGAGACCATTTGACCACACAGTCAAATTGTGTGTTGCATAGCACTCAGCAAGCGTCAGCTAGTAAGATGACTGAAAAGGAAAGAATGACAGGTGCAGACCCCTCAGTTACGGCTACTGTTAAACCATTAATCTTTCTCTTTCCCTCAAAGTAAAATCCAGATGGAAAAATCTTATTATGAAGAACAAATGTTTCACGACGATCTTGTAGATTACAGTCAACTGATGCTTCCAATCTATTTATAGTGGTCACCATGGAGGATCATTTTGATTTATTTTGCTTGACGCACAATAGGAACAAGGTCAAACACAACATTCTCAGTCCTATATCAAAGCACAGGAGCTGAGATTTCAGCTAATTTTAATGAAAAAGTGAACATGGTCAAGCAATGGTAGACATGATGTGGAGATGCCAGAGTTGGACTGGGGTAATCACAGTAAGAAGTCTCACAACACCAGGTTAAATCCAACAGGGTTATTTGGTAGCAAATGCCACTAGCTTTCAGGGCTTTGCCCCTTCCTCAGGTAACTCACCTGAGGAAGGGGCAAAGCCCTGAAAGCTAGTGGCGTTTGCTACCAAATAAACATGTTGAACTTTAACCTGGTGTTGTGAGACTTCTTACTAAGCAATGGTAGAGCCAGAGTTACATCACCAATGGCCTATTTGACTGCCATTAGGATAATTATTCCTTCAAAGTGAATATTAGGAAAAGTTAAAAACCAAAGCTCATAGAATCCCTACAGTGCATAAGGAGGTCATTTGGCCTATGAAGCCTGCACCAACAACAATCCCACCCAGACCCTATCTCTGTAACCCCACATATTTGCCCTGCTCATCCCCCTGACACTAAGAATGTGGCAGGAAACCGGAGCAGCCATGGATCCCTGGACTGTTGAACCAAGAGTGCACAAGGATTTGAAATGCTTGGCTGAAAAGATTATACTCTACCGTGGTTGGTAAGATTGCCTTTATTAACTGCATACTGCGGAAATGGATTATAGAAACCCTTGAGTGCAGAAGGAGGCAATTTGGCCCATCAAGTTTGCACCGAATGCAATCCGACCCAGCCCCTATTTCTGTAACCCCAATTATTTGCCCTGATCATGCCCCTGATACTAAGGGCCAATTTAGCATGGCCAATCAACTTAACCTGCATATCTTTGGAGTGTGGGAAGAAGCCAGAACACCCAGAGGAAACTCACAGAGACACAAGGAGAATGTGCAAACTCTATACAGACAGAGACCTAGGGCCAGAATTGAACCCAGGTCTGTGAGGCAGCAGCGCTAACCACTGTGCCACCATGCTGCCCTAAAAACTTGCAAGGTAGTAGCACACTTGCCTCTGGTGAGATGATTGTAGCTTCAAGTAAAACTCTAAAAACTTGAGCAAAAAATCCACCTGTCACTTCAGTTTAGACAATGCAGTATCATTAGAAGTGTCATCTTTTGGATAAGACATTAAATCAAGGCCCTGTTTATCTCTCAGATGGATGTAAAAGATCCCATGACACTATGGGCACAGAAAAGGTTTTCCCAGTGTGTTAATTAACTTGGGAGTGGGTGCAGAAGCACAGTGGTTAAGTTACTGGATGAGTAAACCAAAAGTCTGGACTAGTGATTCAGAGACATGAGTTAAAATCCCACCAGAGTAACTTGGGGAATTTAAATTCAGTTAATTAAATATATTTACAATTAAAAAGCTGTTATCAGCACCAGTAACCAGAATGCCACCAATTGCTGTACAAGTCCAATTGTTTCACTAATATGGTTTAGGATATTTCTGCTCTGTAGAATGTGACTGACTCTTAACCTTTTAAAATTCATTTACCGGATGTAGGCAACGTTGACTAGGCCAGCATTTATTTCCCATCCCTAATTCCCCTTGAAGCATTGAAATCCACATAGTGTACATACACCCACAGTGCTGTTATGGAGGGACTCCCACAATTTTGACCCAGCGTCAGTGAAGGAATTGTGATATGTTTTCAAGTCAGGATGGTGAGTGACTTAAAGGGGAACTTCCAGGTGGTTGTGTCCCCATGTATCTGATTACCTTGTCCTCCTCAATGATAGCGGTCATGGTAGAAAGTGCTGACTAAAGAGCCTTGATAAGTTCCTGCAGTGCATCTTGCACTATTTGCCGGTGGTGAAGGGAGTGAATGTTTTCAGAAAAGGTGCCAATCAAGCAGGCTGCTTTGTCCTGGATGGTGTTGAGCTTCTTGAGTACTGTTGGAGCTGCATTCATCCTGGCAAGTGGAGAGTATTCCATCACACTCCTTAGTTGTGCCTTGTAGATGGTGGACAAGCTGTGAGGAATCAGGAGGTGAATTACTCAGTGCAGGATTCCTAGCCTCTGGTCTGCGCTTGTAGTCATAGCATTTATAGGGCAGGTTCAGATCAGTTTCTGGTCAATAGTAGCCCCCAGGATGTTGATAGTGGGGGATTCAGCAATGGTAATGCCATTGAATGTCAAGGGCCAATGTTAGATTCTCTCTTGCTGGAGATGGCCATTGCCTGGCACCTGTGTGGCATGAATGTTATTTTCCACTTATCAGCCCAAGCCTAGATACTGTCCACATGTTGCTACATTTGGACTTGGATTGCTCTAATGTCTGAGGAGTTGCGAATGATACTGTATATTGAGTAGTCATCAGCCAACATTCCCACTTCTGACTTCTGATGAAAGGATGGTCATTGATGAAGCAGCTGAAGATGGTTGGGCCTAGGATAATAGCCTGAGTAAATCTTGCAGTGATGTCGTGGAGCTGAAATGATTGACCTACAACCATCATAACCATCTTTGTGCCAAGGATGACTCCAACCAGCAGAGGGTTTTCCCCTGAATCCCATTAACTCCAGTTTTGCTATGGCTCCTCATATCACATTCAGTCAAATGCTACCTTAATGTCATCGCATCTCTAGAATTCAGCTCATGTGACCATGTTTAACCCATATTGAAGTCAGGAGCTGAGTGACCCTGGTAAAACCAAAACTAAGCATCAGTGCACTCTGCAATGGCTAACTGTGCTTTGAAATAGCTTAGCCAACCAATCTCTTGCATTAAGCCACTATGCAAATATATAGTAAGAATGAGACTAGATGGACATTATGGGGGCAGCACACTGGTTAGCACTGATACCTCATAGCACCAGGGACCCAAATTTGATTCCAGCTTGGCTGACTGTCTCTGGAGTTTGTGCATTTGACGTATATCTGTGTGGGTTTCCTCTGGTGTTTGGGTTTCCTCTGGTGTTCTGGTTTCCCCCCAGGCTGAAAAATGTGCAGTTTAGGTGGACTTACGTGGTGTTACGCAGATAGGGTGGGGGATTGGGCCTTGGTAGGCTGCTTTCTCAGAGAGTTGGTGAAGACTCAGTGGGCCAAATGGCCTCTCCTGCACTGAGGGATTCAATGAGTCAATGATTCTTGACTCCCCACTGCCTTTTCAGAATCTACAAGGCAGAGTATGATGGAATACATTACACTTTCCTGGAAGAATCTTGCTCCAATAACACTTGAGCAGTCTAGTACCATCCAGGTCAAAACAGCCATCTTGATTGGAACCCCATTCAAACCTCCGCCAGCAGAACAGGAAGTATACAGGTGTTCCTTTACCTTCACTTTGTCCTAGAACTTTTGTATCTAATAGCACTTCATCACACACATGCGCAACACTGTTCACAGATGTGGCACACCAGCAACTTCTCAACAGCAGTTAGGGATGGGCAATAAATACTTGCTTTGCCAGCGATGTGCATATCTTATGAACAAATAAGAAAATATTGATCCCTCAATCAACAGCACCAGAAAAATCAGATGATATGATCATTATCAATTGTTGTTTTTGGGATTTTGTGCGTGCAAACTTTCTCCAATGATTCCTATACAGTCATGACAGTTCAAGGGCATCCTAAGAGCATGAACGATGCTATAAAATGACATGCCTTTCCTTTGTGCTCTTCTTTGTTGTTGATGGAACCGCTCCACAGTTACAAAATGAATGTTTCACTCATCACGCTTTGCACTATAAAGAATACATTTGAAGAAATGCTCCGATTGTGTCTGCGCCCAATTGAACTGAAGTGTGAATTGCTCTGAGATGTGCTTAGTGAAAAATGGTGATACAACAAAGCATCTCTCCATGCTTCACACATCAGATGTGGCAGTGTGCTACCCCATTCTATAATATGACCTCTTGTCAGTCAGCGACAGGGGGTAAATGTCTCATCGCACAATCCAGTCAGCACAGTCCATATGGATGTGGAATGCAATACGCACTATTTCCCACCATGAAATACATAATGTAATTTTCATAATCCTGGTAATTTCACTTTTAATGCGAAATACTAATCTTGTGAACATGCTTGTCAACTTTTTTTTAAGTCTTTGTATCATTTCTTTTACAACTACCATCTTCCATCTGTCTTGTATTGCCACTATAGATTATATTTGTGCCTCACATTATATAACTTATTTCTTGCTTTCTTGCATGTCCTTCTAGCTGAGGACATGACATGAATGATTGTTATACAACCTCACAATTACCTCACTCTCTTCATGTTTAAGGGTTGTCTTTGCTTATGTAAAGGATCTGATAGAATCCCTACCATGCAGAAAACGGCCATCCAGCCCATTGAGTCTGCGCCGACCTTCCAAAAGAGCATTTTACCTAGACCCTCCCCTCTACCCTGCCCCCATAACCCCATGCATTTCCAAAGCTAATGCATCTAACCTACACATCTTGTGACACTATGGGACAATTTAGCATAACCAATCAACCTAACCTGGATGCACATCTTTGGAGTGTGGGAGGAATCGAGAACACCCTGAGGAGAACACACTGGGTGAACATGCCATCTCCACACGGACAGTCACCCAAGGTTGGAATTGAACCTCAGTCATTGGCACTGTAAGGCATTAGTACTAATCACTGTGCCACCGTGCCACCCATGGATCCCTGGACTAATGAACCAAGAGTGCACAAGGATTTGAAGTGCTTGGCTGGTAAGGTTATATTCCACTGTTGTTGGTAAGATTGCCTTTATTAATTGCACATTGTACAAATGGATTATAGAATCCCTACAATGGACAAGGAGGCCATTCAGACCATCCAGTCTGCAGTGACCCACCCAGGCCCTATTACCTTAACCCCACATATTTACCCTGCTAATCCCCCTGACACTAAGAGTCTACTTACATTGGCCAATCAAGCTAACCTGCAGATCTTTGGATTGTGGGAGGAAACCAAAGCACCCAGAGGAAACCCACACAGACACGGAGAGAACATGCAAACAGAGAGTCACCTGAGGCCGGAATCGAACCTGGGTCCCTGGCGCTGTGAGACAGCAATGCTAACCATTGTGTCACCATGCCACCTGGATTAGCAAACTTTGAGATTTGTATCCACTACTGTTTCACTCTTTGCTTGTAAGCTATTGAAGTATCTTTAGTGCAGATGATTCACTGTTACATTTTGGGGTTTTGATAATTTCATAACGAGTATTTAGGAATAAATAATGTTCAAGTATTACATTTTTAAAAGAAGGTGAATTTGCAGCCATTTATTAAAAAAAACTGAAATGAAGGAGATTTTGTTGTGATAATGAATCGATAATCTTATTGTTGTCCATGATCATTAAGCAATTTGTCACCTTATCTCAGACATCTTAACAAAACAGGCACACCTTTTATGGAGGAGCTTTATCAATGTGAGCGCAGGATGAAATATCTGCTAAGAAGATATTCACCTGTGAGGAAATAATGTGGCAACAATTTCAGCAGTTATAAAAGGAACAGGGGGAACAATTTTTTGGGGAAGGTGTGATTAAGTGAAGGAAGTAAATTTTCTTCAGTTTGTACTCTGTAACTCATTTGCCTCCCTTAACATAACATCATAATTTACATCTGGTCTCATTACACTCGAGTGTTTCTCAGTTCACAAATGTGAAAATGAAATCAAAAGAGTGCACATGAGGGTATGCATGAAGAACATATTTGTCAGAAATTGTGCTAGTAGCAACAGTGAAAATATTAGCATTCACTATGATTTCCCCTCACACCATGGCCCTTGTCAAAACCAGCAGCAACCGCTGGATCTGCAGAGCACAAAGTTGCTGTCAGTGATTCTATGCTTTTCCATTAGGTTGCACTGTTGTTGTCACCACAGACATTGAACTGGGGAGTTAAGTACAATTAATTTCACAGTAAAAACACTTAAAAAAAACTCACAGCCTATTCAATGAGGTGTTACTAAGTTTATTATGAAGCATTAAGCCCTTAGTGAATTCTGAATGCCTCCAACACTGCAAAACTAATTTTATATTATGGAATCTCATATGCCTCCACTATGTTGAAAAATACACTTTCAAAACAGTTTGTTAATGATATATTAGCTGGGACTTTAGTTCCAGCTGTATGAACATAAGAACATAAGAAATAGGAGCAGGAGTAGGCCATCCAGCCCTTCGAGCCTGCCCCGCCATTCAATAAGATCATGGCTGATCTGTCGCTGCTCAGTTACACCTTCCCGCCCTCTCCCCATAACCCTTAATCCCCTCTCCTATCAAAAACCCATCAACCCGCGTCTTAAAAATATTTAGCGAGGTAGCCTCCACCACTTCAACGGGCAGAGAATTCCAGAGATTCACCACCCTTTGAGTGAAGAAGTTCCTCCTCAACTCCATTCTAAACCGCCCCCTTTTTATCTTGAGGCTGTGCCCCCTAGTCCTACTGTCTTTTTTGAGCGGGAAGAGTCTTTCCACCTCTATCCTATCCATCCCATTCATCATCTTATACGTCTCAATGAGATCTCCCCTCATTCTTCTAAACTCTAACGAGTACAAGCCCAGTTTATTCAGCCTCTCCTCATAGCTCAACCCCCTCAACTCCGGTATCAGCCTAGTAAACCTCCTCTGCACTCCCTCCAAGGCCAAAATATCTTTGCGCAGGTGTGGCGCCCAAAACTGCACACAGTACTCCATACTCCAGTATGCCCCAAACTTTATTTCATACTTTACAAATAGCATTAAGAATATAAACATTATTAGTGCTTTTAGCTTCCTGGTTTAGTCTCACTGAGAATACATCATTATGACTGGCTGTTTACCCAGCCTTGTGTTCTCCCTGTTGCTGGCTACCCGAAGCTCCCCTTTACTTGGTTTCCAATTCAGATTAATATTGGCAAGGTGAAATCCTGGCCACAGGGATCTTTAGATCTTTTATGACCTCTTCAAGCTCAATGATAAGCTGTCTTGTTTGACCGCTGACTGTAAAATCTGGGCTAATACCAAGTTTAGGTCACTATGAAGACTGAATGGCAATAGGAGGGGGTTGGAAGGATTATACTGTTGTCTAATCTGATAATAAGCCAGCACAGGCACAAACCTAAATATAAGGGGCAGGATTCTCCCAAAAAATTCTAGGTATCAATTTTGTGTAAAAATTGAAGTAAATCATGCTGTTTTTTTCAGTGGGATTTTCAAAATGAATCTCCCACACTCTGTGCACTGCAGAGTGCACTACTGTAAATCTCATTAAAAAGCTTTGGGCGGGACCTATTCCCATTCGAGAGGCCAGCAACAGAGCGCTGAACAGGTTACTGTGCATGCATTGATCTGTTACAGCTGAAATCGGCACATGTGCAGTAGCTCCACACTGATGGCCTCCTGATTGCTAGCCAGCAAAGCAATACCCCCTCCCCCCCCTCATCGATGCCCCACATCCCCTTTACCCCTGACCTCCTGGAGGCCTCGAAGGCCCCTCTTCACTCTAGCGGGGTCAGGCCGCCAGCTCCCTGCTAGTAGGGAACTATTATAAACCCTGCTGAAGCAGAACACTCCTGGTGGGCGGAGAGGCTAGCGGGAGACTTCAGTCCCAGTCCCGCTAATCATAGGCTAATGATGATTAGCATAATTTATACAACTCCATGCTGATTTCTGGCACACAGCTCACCACGCCGGATATCCAGTGGCCGGAGATGTATGGAGGCCATGGCGCCCAGCGGAAAATCCACTACGCAGTCCAGCAGGCTGGGAGAATTGCCCCCAAGATGCTTCAAGTGTCAGAAGTGGGTCCTTGCATCTAATTAATCTCCATTTCAACACATTTTCAAAAGTTTCAAAAACGTCTTTTCCTTTTCGTTGGAAATAACAATTTATATTTCTCTCTAATATGAATGCAACTTGTGACTGATGGATACCTGGAAGTGGAGGAGTGAGGGAGTTAAGTGAGGAGTGGATGGGAGTGATGCTTTGTTTTTGTTAACTTCTTCACCAATGGATATTGCATCTTAGTCTATTATGTGGAAAGAAGCTTGCCATTTGGTGAGTATATGTTAACTGGTTATGGTCTTTTCTATTCCCTGTGGTAATATATAATGAAAGAAAATAAATAAGTCAATAAAATAATTATGTAGTTAACTAAGATGCATTAAAGGTGGGAGGACAGGTGATGTGTCATAGTTGTGGCATGTGGTAGCACCTAAATGCCCCCAATGTGATCCAAGGCAAACATATCTATGGTAAGTGTTTGCAACTTGATGAGCTTTGGCTCAGAATCGTTGAGCTGAAGATTGAACTATGACACGACGGGGAGGGGGAAAGTTAACTGAATGTTTTGTACCAGGAGACGATCACATCCCTTCGGATAGGAGCCAGGAAACTGTGACTGCAAGTGTAGCTTTTAAGGAAACATAGAGACAGGAGCTTTTTCATTCGTAATTGTCCAACAGATCTGATGTTCTCTCAGCTTGTTTGGATGAGGGTGGGGACTGCGAAATGGATGAGCTGATTGATCATTGTGTCATGGTACAGGGAGCCATTCAAGTCAAGGAGCAAAAAGGAACGTAGAGGTAGTAGGCACAGTCTAGTGAGGAGAATTGGCACTGTTCTCTGAAGCAAAGAACAAGTGTCCAACATGTTATGTTGCCTGCCGAATACCAGAGGGATAGCTGTTCAGTACTGGAGGGGGTCATGAAGAGGGAGGGGAAGGATCCAGTCATCCTGTGACATATAGATGTCAATGATATAGGTAGAGTAAGGAAAGAGGTTCTGTATAATTATGCATGAAGAAATAGGCACCAAATTAAGACACGCTATTTCAAAAACCCACATACAGATTGGCAAAGGGAAAACTAGATTAGAGAAATAAATCTTTGGCTCTAATACTGGTGTGGTAAAAGTGGGTTCCAGTTCATGGGATGATGGATTTATACCATTGGGATGGTCTACCATTTTGAGGCCAATATTCCAGCAAACTGCATAATTAAGTCAGCAGAGAGGGTTTTAAACTAAATAGTGGGGACAAGGCATCAAGTATTTGAAGATGTGGTAAAAGTAGAGACAACGCAAGAGTGGAAGGTATTAATAAGGGAAATAATAAACAGACTGTGAAAGAGAGTACAATTTTAAGAGTAAATTAATAGATAAGGCTAGAAATTGCAAAGATAATAAAAGGACAAAACTAAAGGTGCTGTTTCTGAATGCATGTAGCGTTCAAAAAAAAACAGGCGAACTGATGGTGTGATAGAAATAAATATGATCTGATAGCCATTAAGAGACCTGAATGTTGAAGGGCACTTGACATTTAGGAAGGACAGGAAGCTAAGAAAAGGTGAAGGATTTGTTCTCGTAATTAATGATGGGATTAGCACCCTAGACAGGGATGACCTAGATGAGAAATGATAAAAGCGAGAAGTAACTTGCCCCCTAAGAGTAACCACACGGTAGGATGGCATATAAGGGAAGAAATAATGGGAAATTTGCTGAAAGGTACTGAGTAATCATAGGGAATTTTAATTGATATACATATTCTAGAATAATCAGGTGGGCAAAGATAGCCTAGATGAGACACTCATAAAGTGTTTTTCGGATAGTTTCTTCGAACAGCATGTTCTGGAACCAACACGAAAGCACTTTACATGAGACTTGGTATGGTGCAATGCTATAGCATTAAATTAATTATCTCATAGTGAAGGTGCCACTGGGTAATAGTGGGGGTGATGGTGCAGTAGTATTGTTGTTGAAGCAGCAACCCAGAGACCCACAATAATCCTCTGGGGACCTGAGTGCGAATCCACCATGTTCATATCCCACCATGGCAGATGGCAAAATTTAAAACTCAGTAAAATATCTGGATGTTAAAAGCCTAATGATGACCATGAAACCATTTTCGATTGTTGTAAAAACTGAACTGGTTCACTAATATCCTTTAGGGAAGGAAACCTGCCTAATGTGACTCCAGACCCACAGTCATGTTGTTGACACTTAAATACTCTGAAATTGTATTAATTGATAATCATGTTCACAGATTCATATCTTACAGGTAATGTCCCAGGCACCCCCATCACTATTCCTGGGTTTGTCCTGTCTTACTGGCAGGACAGAGTCAGCAGAGGTGGCGGTGGCACAGTGGTATACAGGGAATCCTGAAAATCAATCCTCAATATTGAGACTATTAAATCTCATGGCACCAGGTCAAACATTGGCAAGGAAATCTGCTGACTGCCACATATTGTCCTCTCTCAGCTGATGAATCAGTATTTCTCCATGGTAAGCAACACCTGGAGGAAGAACTAAGAATAGCAAGTGTGCAGAATGTACTCTGAGTGGGGGACTTCTATGTCCATCAATACTGGCTTAGGGTAACACCACAGACTTAGCTGGCCAGGTCCTAAAGATCCTAACTGCTAGTTGGGACTACAGCAGATGATGAGGGAACCAACAAGAGATTAAAAACACACTGACCTCATCCTCACCAATCTGCCTGCTGCAGATGCATCTATCCATGACAGTATTTGTAGGAATGCCCACCGCACAGTCCTTGTGGAGACAAAGTCTCATCTTCACATTGAGGCTACACTCCATCATGTTGTGTGGCACTACCACCATGATAAATAGAGATAAATTTCAGAGGTGAGATGAGAGCAACTGACTTTGACATTAAGGCAGCATTTGCCACTTGTCAGCCCAAGCCTCGATATTGTCTTAGCTCTTGTTTCATTTGGACATGAACTGCTTCAGAATCTGAGGTGTCAAGAATGCTGCTGAATATTGTGTAATCATCAACCAACATCCAAACCTCTGGTTTTATGACGGAAGAAAGATCATTTACGAAGCAGCTGAAGATGGTTGGCCTAGGACACTACCCAGAGGAACTCCTGCAGTGATGTCCTGGAACTGAAACTTGGATTTGGGCCAAAATCGCCAGCTTCCTTTATGTTGTCTATGAGTCCAACCAGCAGAGAGCTTTCCCCCCGACTCCCATTGACTCTATTTTTACTAGAGCTTCTTGATGTCATACTCGGTCAAATGCTGTCTTAATGTCAAGGGCAGCCACCCTCACCTCACTTCCAAAATTTAGCTCTTTTGTCCATATTCGAACCAAGGCCGTAATAAGGTCATAAGGAGGATACAAATGGATATAGTAGGTTAAATAAGTGGGCGAAGATCTGGCAAATGGAACATAATGTGGGGAAAATGCAAAATTGTCCATGTTGGCAGGAGGAATAAAAAGAAGTATATTATCTAAATTGTGCGAGATTGCTGGGTTCTGAGATACCGAGGGATCTGAGTGTCCTTATGCATAAATTACAAAAACCTAATATGCTGGTACAGCAAGTAATTAGGAAAGCTAATAGAATGGTATGGTTTGCTGTGAGGGGAATTGAATGCAAAAATAGGAAAGTTATGCTTCAGTTATGCAGGACATTCGTGAGGCCACATCTGGAATAGAGAGCACAGTATTGGTCTCCTTAATTTAGGAAAGATGTGAATGATGGAAGCAGTTCAGAGGAGATTTACTCGACTAATACTAGGAATGGAAGTGTCATCTTGTGAAAAAAGATTGTACCCGCTGGAGTTTAGAAAAGTAAAAGGCAACTCAATTGAAACAGTTAAGATCCTGAGAGGTTTTGACAGGATGGATGTGGGAGAATCTAGTACTGGCGAGTCACTGATGAAAATAAGGGGTGCCCCATTTAAGACAGAGATAAGGAGAAAGTGTTTCTCTGAGGGTCATGAGTATTTAGAACTTGCTTTCTCAAAAGATGGAAGAAGCAGAATCTTTGAATGATCTTAAGACAGCAGTAGATAGATCTCCTATCTTAAGGATGGGAGTGAAAGGTTATCAGGGAAAGGCGGGAATGTGGAATTGGGGTTACGATCGGATCAGCCATGATCTTACTGAATGGCGGAGCAGGCTTAAGGTGCTGAGTGGCCTACTCCTGCTCTTAATTTTGTATGTTTATATGAAATTGCTTTGCATCGTTTTCACTTATCATAGAATCTCTACAGTGCAGAAGTAGGCTATTTGGCCCATCGAGCCTGCTCCGATTATCTGAAAACAATACAGTCTGTATTTACCCTGCTAAACCCCCTGACACTAAGGCGCAATTTAACATGGCCAATCAACCTAACCAACACGTCTTTAGTACGTTGACGGAAACTGGAGCACCCGGAGGAAACACATGCAGAACTTCATTCATGGGCGTTTGGGATATGCAAGAATGTCCTTTATTACGCTATGCTGTGGGACAGGTTTCGAAGCAGAATGATATAACACTTGGGTAAGTATGCAACACAAATATAAAATGTATGAAAAATAAAATTAATTGTCTTGCTGAAATTGAAGATGTGTGTGGCCCTTGACAAGATTCCATCAACTAATATTAGGTGAAGTGCAACGACTTTTCATTTCAGGAAGGGAATGCCAACCTAGATTAAACGGCTATGTAGGAATTCTACACTTTTTATACATGCAGCGAGTACAGTAGTACAAAAAAAATCAACTGCACCCAATGAACAATATGAACTTACAACATATGATTTATCACCCAAGCAGCACTGAGGATAAGGAATTTGCACTGTTCCAAGAAGCAAGTGTTTATTATATGCCTTGATGCACGGCAAGGTGGTCAAAACAAACAATATAATGTAGTTCAAAAATAAAATAGAAACTTAACAATATAGTGTTGTATAATGTTCCTTTGTGTAACTGCAAATGTTTCCCTTTTCTCTTCTACAGGTTACAACCCCCACCGCTTCAGCAGAGCTAGAGGCAGGCTGTTCAGATGCCTGCACTAATTGTTAAAAATACTTTCAGCCAACGCCCTGTGGGTTTTCAAGCCTGTGAAAGCCATGCCAAAGATTGCTCCATCTGTATCGATTCAGGCATAGACTTAGGCATTGGGACACAAGGCAGCATGGTTTGTACTGATTGAAATGAGGGACAGCTTGTGAGAAGTGAAAGCACTTGGTGCCAAGTTCCCAATTCCATATCTCCTCCCACCATTATCTCTCCTACAATTCAGCTGCACTTCAATTCTACCTGTGAGCTGGAGAGTACTGTCAGCATATCATGGGATGATGAACAGCCACGGTTAGGGTATCATGATTTCTACTTAAGGTGGCGCGAATAGTGTGTAAGCCATTGATCGAGGCCTGCCTCTGCTCATGTAATCGTAATATTTGGTTCTTCTTGCAAAGGACCACTTTGTCAATTGATGAGGATGTCATCACAAAAGCCTGCAACATCTTGCTACTCGTGTTTGAGGCAGACTCCCCCAATCTCACTCTGCAGTTATGGACAATGCAGCTGGAAAGCTGGCACATTGGATATTCTCTGCAGTTAGATAAGAAATATCCTGGTCAAAGAGAAAAAATAGCAATGAAAGCTCTGTTTATTTTGAAGCAAGTCCCACATACTGAGAAGCTACTTCTGACATCTGGACATTTTCTTCTTATTCATTCATGGAGTGTAGGTGTCGCTGGCTGGGCCAGCATTTATTGTTCTTCCTGGCTTGCTTGGCTATTTCAGAGGGGATATGGGCTTGAACATTGCTGTGGGTTTGGAGTCACACGTACGCCAGATGAGACAATGGTTTCAGGGTCATCATCAGACTTTTAATTCCAGACTTATTTTTAACTGAGTTCAAATTTTTCCATCCGTCTTGGTGGGATTTGGACCCTGGTCTCCAGAGCATTACCTTGGATTACTGACCCAGTGACAATTATACTATACCATTGCCTCCCATCAGTACACACCAGCCAAGCTCTCCAGAATAGTTGTCGGGTGCTGAGCTTTGAACAACCTTGCACAGCAGTGAGGTTCAAACCTGCAGGAGGATCAAGGCCCTGAGGATAGTTGCACCTCAGACATTTCTGTAAAGGAAGGGGGGGCAATAACCAAAGCAGAAGCAGAGATGCAAATGGGGAGGCAATGGCCTAATGGTATTATCGCTAGACTATCAATCCAGAAACTCAGCTAATGTTCTGGGACACGGTGGGACTTGAATTCAATAAAAATATTTGGAATTAAGAGACTAATGATGACATGAGAAACCATTGTCAATTATTGGAAAAGCCCACCTGTTTCACTAATATCCTTCAGAGAAGGAAATCTGCCATCTGACCTACATGTGACTCCAGAGTCACAGCAATGTGGCTGACTCTCAACTGCCATCTGGAATATCTAAACAAGTCATTCAGTTGTATCAGTTCAAGGGCTCTAGGGGTGAGCAATAAATCTGGCCAGCCTGTGACGCCTATCTCCCACAAAGGAATGAAAAAAATATAGCTGCCTGGCCATCTTCATTATTGTGAGGTTTACTCAGATTGCAACAATCCAACTATCTGACAAGCACATGCGAAAATGACCTCCCCTTCCGCCCCCTCCGTCCCGTCCCCTCTCCTTAACTGTGTTGTAAACCAACAAACAAATCCAACACTGCTCAGTGTTAATGTTGCTTCCATTCATCGCAAGTGAAGTTGCCGCTTGTTGGCTATGTCCATTCCTCTTGTTATGAAACATTGGCCTAAATGCTACTGGCCCCGGGAATGGAGGCCAGCAGGGGATCCGGTTACACTGGGACAGTTCTCCAATGGGAAATTTTCCAGTGGAGGTGGGCAGCCCATTTGCATTGTCAAGGTCCAGATTACGGGCCATTGAATGGAGCCGCCAGCATCTTGCCAACAACAGGGTGGAACCTTGCCACAGGGAGAGAAGTTGCCAGCTTCTTGGAGGTAGCCTCCCTGAGACAGCTCGGAAATAATTAGAATGAAAGGCTCCGTCTGTCCACAGAGAGAGCTGCAGACAGGAAAGATAGCCAATCCACTCCACGCACACACAGATAAACTCCAGCCAACTGTTTGACTTGTATGCATATTCTTCAACTGCCTTGTCCCACAACAAGTTACAGTTAAATGTAGAAGACAGGTTGTGGCCAACTCCTACCCAATTGTAATTTCCAAACCTTTAACCGCTGCACCTAACAACCCCCCACGCCCCCCACCCCCCTGTCCACCTCTCTGACTTGCTCACAAGCCTGTACACTGCTTCAAGTTAAAACTCACGCCATTCATTTGTTTCCCTCTCCTCAGATTCTAGCTGACCTACTGCATATTTACGGGACCTTCTGTTTTTGTCCTGAGAATATAAATATATTTCTGCAGAGACCCATGCAGACTGATTCCTATCTCTGTCATGCTCCAGAAACAGAGGGGTGCACTGGAGCACAAAATAAGCAGAGGTCAGTTTCTGCCAGATCTCCACCTGTTCTTTGTCAGACACACAGAGGAATCTACAGGGGTTTCATAACAATATAGTGTATTGGAAGTGATGCAATTTAGTCCTAAATGCCGTTTTCCAGCCATTGTGCTGGAAACACACACGGTCATAATTTTACCCATACAAATTGGACTTCCAGAGCTGCTAGGCTGCACTTTGTTGGAAAAACCAATTTAAAATGACAGCCAACAATTTGCAGGTGTAATATACTCGAGTGTTTTATCGACTTTTGTTGTTTTCTTTCCTCCGCAGCTCACTGGGTGCAGTGAGCTTTTGGGCTAATCATTGTGTAGAGCAAGATATACTTTTGAATAATCTGGAATTCCATCTTTTCTTGTGTCACTCGGATGAAGTGAGGGAGCATGAAGAACGTATCGATACAAGTCAAACAATGGGACCGCACTTTCTCAGTCACATTTCTGTCCAACAGCAAAGATACAGGGTCAGCATTTGTGGGGACAGGGAGTTGATGGCAAACTGAGAGTATCAGCCTTTGTTGCCCCTCTGAAACTTAAGAATTTAGTGCATGTGCAGGTAAGCGTGGAAGCCCTGATGTTGTGCTTCTGCCGTTAGCTGCTCTGTGCATTGACCCCTGGTGTCCTCCTCTTTCACCCCACCCCACCAATCTGGTCCATCGCTGCCCCCAGCCCCTGCCTGCTGAAAAGCAGCAGTCACTGAAATCATTGAGAACTTTGACATTCCCAGTTAGAAACCTGTTTAAAAAGTTACATCTTGCTCAATCAGGTGTAACTGTGTTTTAATCAGTTGAACAACAGAACTGGACCTGATAAAATACATTTCCGGCTGTTACATGGCTATTGATCAGATTGTTTTAAATCAATTCTTTAAAAGATTTTTTTGGAATATTTCAGCTTCTACTTCAGTTTATGTATTAAACTTTAATTTTCCCTCTGCAAAAATGTTAAAGATGATATTTCTTCTTTGCTGGTTGGGGAATCAGTGAAAATCCTTTGATGTGATTAATGTCTGGATATTACGCCAGGCTCACACTGTGAATGCTCAGTAAAGAACACTAGTTTAATTGCACAGGGATAGAGGTGAGGCTTTACCAGAGAGATTTATGGATCTCCAAGCAAAACACACTTCAAGGTCAGTGATGAGCAATGAGTAGCATAGACCTTCAGGTACTAAACCCGACATTCTAGGTGAGGTTTTCCAGTCCTGCTGGGATGGGTTTCATGGTGGGCAGGGAAGGACAATACACAGGAGCTGAAATCTGAATTTCCCAGTGGCATGAAATGAAAGCAGGAAATTCCAGTCCTGACCACCATGGCGGGATAACGGTGGGTCATCATTCACACCAGAGACCATCAGCAAGCTGCTTTTCGTCTCATGATCAGGATTCAAATGAACACCCAACTGGAAATCTCCCCAACTGTTCCCCCCACCCCCACATCCAATTGACTCATCCTACCAGTGGGATTTCATGGCGGTCCAGTCTGCGTCAACATGGCATGCACAAGTCGGAATAGACACCTGGAACATGTCAGCTCAATATTACATTGGAATAAGGATAGTCAAAAGGATCACACCTCATCAATTTCCTAATGTGTAAGGAGGCCTTTGTTTTTTTTATTGTTCAGCCCAAAGCCTCACTCTTTTAACTCTCAGACTGCATCTAGAATGTTCCTTGCCACTAACATAGCCTGTTTAGCACCCCTTGAGGACTCTTTGTATCCACCTCATATCTCACAACAGAGCAACAGCAGCAGGAGATGTAATGGCTTAGCTGTGTACTCTATGAAGACATCATCCTCAGAGCTCAGAACCTGGTGAGCTGCAAGCAGTGGATTATATGATCTGTATCCATCTGCACACACTCATGTGCTTAAGCATCCTCATGTCAGAATATTCAGCAATCACACTGTTAATAGTGAGACAAAGGACTTTATGTGGCAACATTATCAGACTCTGATGGGGGAAACCAGTTTAATGCCCTTAAATGCCCATGAGCATTGAAGCAACTAGCAGCAAGATGAGAATCCAGTCAACATTCAAATGGTGCAATTGAAAATATATTTATAAGTGCCAAAACTATAGACACCTGCACCTCTATGTGCCTCCAAAACTTATTTATCTTTCTTTTTCTACCTCTATCTCCAAGTGCAGCCCCTATATCTGTGGCTGAGGAGGAGGCAGTTGCTGACTGCTACGCCCTGTTCACTGTGATGACTGTGCCCGAGACTTGGAGGGCCCTGGTCTTCTTAGGTTCTCCTGCTCAGGTGCAAGTGCGCCCTCTTCAGCCTGACCTGAGGTCTCTGGCAGAGGGAAGGTTGTGATGTGGATGAAGGTTGAACAGTATGGCACCTTTGGGTGCCATGTTAGAAAATAAATCAGGAGTACTGAAATATGCATGAGTGGTTCAACCAATGTTTTCATTGCAGCAGGGTTCAATAAATTGAACTTTGGCTGCTGGTGACCTGACAGATTTGATATGTAATCTTCTGTAATATCATTGACTAATATTCTAGAATATTCTTCACATGAGATTTTGAAAATTTGTCCTAGGCTGAAACCTCTGGAGGGCCTTGCTGGTGTTACTTCGCCATGTTGGTGCTCGACAGCACTTCTCTGACTCCTTGTGGAAATGAAGCACCTCGAGGGAGATCAAGGTGCCAACCCCCCCTTTAGCCTTGCCACTGCTTCACCATATCCATGGCTAGGGTGGTAGAATGCACACATCAAGCAGCCACTGTGTGTTTTGCTGCATCTAAGTCCCCAAAGCTTCCTTTCCATGAAGGCTGGAGCCATGACAGCAGACAAAACATAAACGGACTCCTTCTGTCTTCAGTCCAGTCTGGCATCCCTATTCAATGTCCTCCGGCCTATCTCTGCATCTCCACTTTATGGCCGAGACATGGGGTCTGCTCTCTAACAATTCTCCAAGCATCAGAGTCCTTGGCTGTCACTTCCTCCATCAGGTGAGGACCCGTGTCTGTGATATGCTCGTGTGACTGTGACACTGAACTTGGCCTAGAATACGCACCCAGTGAGGTGTATGTCTCTGCACTGGTGGAGATGAGTGCCACGATGGTATATCATTGGAGGCACTATCCTCAGAGATGGAGTTGGAGCTGGAGCTGGAGCTGTGGGTCACCTGGAATCTTTTGCTCCCTCATTTCTCACTGATACCTTGAATGAAAAAGAGGAAGATTTAGTGAATGCCTAGGCAAGCTCCCTTTTAAAACTATGTCTTATTCAGTCCACGTATCAAATGCCAGAAATATTGAGGAATGCAAGATTTAGTGAGTGGGAAGAAATGAGGGAGATCAGTATTAGTAGAGAAATGGTGCTGGGTAAATTGGTGGCATTGAAGGCAGATAAATCCCCAGGGCCTGATAGGTTACATCTTAGAGTACTTAAGGAAGTGGCTCTAAAAATAACGGATGATTTGATGATCATCTTCCAAGATTCTATAGACCCTGGAACAGTCTCTGCAGATTGGAGAGTAGCTAATGTCCCTCCAATATTCAAAAAGGAGGTAGAGAAAAAACAGGGAATTATAGACCAGAAAGCTTAACTTCAGAATCTATTATTAAGGACTTTATAACAGAGCATTTAAAAAGCAGTGGCAGGATTAGACAGAGTCAGTGTGGATTTATGAAAGGGAAATCATGCTTGACAAATCTATTGGAATTCTTTGAAGATGTAACCAGTAGAATTGACACAAGAGAACCAGTAGATATGGAATATTTGGACTTTCAGAAAGCATTTGATAAAGTCCCCCACAAGAGATTATCATGCAAGATTAAAGTGCATGGGATTGGGGGAAGTATATTGAGATGGATAGAAAACTGATTGGCAAAGAGGAAACAAAGAGTAGGAATTAATGGTTGCTTTTCAAATTGGCAGGCAATAACTAGTAGAGTGCCACAGGGATCAGTCCTGGGACCCCAGCTATTCACAATATATATTAATGATTTTGATGATGGAACAAAATGTAACATCTCAAAGTTTGCAGATGATACCAAGTTGGGTTGGAGAATGAACTATGACGTGGGTGCAGAGATCCTTCAGAATGAGTGAGTGGACTGATCAATGGCAGATGCAATATAATTTGGATAAATGTGAGGTTATTCACTTTGGAAGGAAAAACAAGAAGGCAGATTACTACCTGAATGGCTGTAAATTGGGAGTGGGGAGTGTGCAGCAGGACCTGGGTTTCATTGTGCGTCAGTCGCTAAAGATAAGCATGCAGGTGTAGCAGGCGGTAAAGAAGGCAAATGGCATGTTGGCCTTCGTTGTGAGAGGATTTGAGTACTGGAGCAGGAATGTGTTGTTGCAACTATACAGGACCTTGGTGAGGCCACACCTAGAGTATTGAGTGCAGTTTTGGTCTAATTTTCTGAGGAAGGACGTTTTTGCTCTCTCGAGAGTGCAGTGAAGATTTACCAGGCTGATTCCAGAGATGGCAGGACTGATGTATGAGAAGAGATTGACTAGGTTAGGATTGTTTTCACTGTAGATTAATGAGGGGGGATCTCATATAGACTTATAAAATTCTAACAGGACTAGACAGGCAGCAAGGATAGTCCCAATGGTGGGGGAGTCCAGAACCAGGAGTCACAGTCTTCAGATTCAGGGTAGACCATTTAGGACGGAAGTGAGGAGACATTTCTTCACCCAAACAGTGATGAGCCTGTGGAATTCATTACCACAGAAAGTAGTTGATGCCAAAACATTGAATGTATTCAAGAGGCAGCTGGATATAGCACTTGAGGCGAATGGGATCAAAGGTTATGGGGAGAAAGCAGGATTAGGCTATTGAGTTGGATGATCAGCCATGATTGTAATGAATGGCAGAGCAAGCTTGAAGGGCCAAATGGCCTCCTCCTGCTCCTATCTTTTATGCTTCCATCTGACAACTTTACACTGAAGGCATTCTCATTGGTTTGTTACGGGTGTTTTGTGTTGTCTTTAGCACATGTACGGTCCCTGTCCTCCTGGCTAGTTTGGCAGCCTCATCTTTGAAGGCAGTGAGCACTCTGAGATCTGGCATGCTCATACCTGCCTTGTTTCGCTCCCTCCTGTTGTGCGTCTTGTTACCCAGAAGACAGAAGTAGGATCCATTGTCATCCCACTGGGTGGATGAGCAGTTTCACAGCATGTGTGCCTGTGCCAGCTCCTGAGCCCTTCCTGGTAAGTGATTATCATAGAATCCTACTGTGCAGAAGGAGACCACTCGGTCCATCGAATCTGCACCAACCACAATCCCATTCAGGCCCCATCTCATAACCCCATGCATTTACTCTAGCTAGTCCCTCTGACACTAAGGAACAATTTAGCATGGCCGATTCACCTAACCCACACATCTTTGGACTTTAACAAGCAAGAAGTTCTGCATGTGACAAAACATTGATAGTATGAAGTGGCTGCCACATAGTCAGTCCACATTTCTCTCCTGCTGCTGCTGAGTCATACAACCTGTCTGATATTCCTGAGCACCCGCACACATATAGTACCCTAAATCCTTGTGAGTGTCAGTTTGGAGTGGGTAAACTATACCACTTAACCTGGCAGAGTGCATCAGATCATTCATCCTTTTTCTGCACTGCTGGACAGCTCTTTTGTGGGCTAACTGAGTGCTAACTTCTACTGCAACCTCCAGGTCATTTTGGTCAGACAGAAGGACGTCCTGCTGCTCCTTCTGGGAAATAAGACCTCTTGCCTTTGCTGGACTGTCTGGAGGAATACCTGCAGGGAGGCATCGTTGAACTGTGGAGTGATACATTGCCTGGTGATTTAATCTGTAACTCCTGGCTTATGGTGAGTGAATGATGTCTGAGTACTCTTTAAGTAAGATGCCAGGACCTTGAGCCCCACTGTAGGTAGCAAATACAACAGTAACTTTCTACCCTCTGTGGGCACAAGGTTTGCCATTCTCCTTGTGCATGCCAATGTAATGAGTTGAACAGTGAAAGAGCACATGTAGCCAGAATACACCCCAAGCACCCCCCCCAGCTCCAAACCCCCAGTAGAAGTCACTCTCATTTTCACTCTGGCCATCCAACTTGTACTTCAAAAGGGAGAATGCAGCCCATAGTTACAAACTATTTCAGTGTACTTGTAAACAGTTTCTTTTAGGTCGAACCAAATAGACAAACTCAAATTAGATCAGGACAAAGTTAAAGGGGCAACTCCCCAAAAGGAAGGGGAACAGCCCGAGCAAAAACAAAAGTACAAAGGAAACTTAAGACACATCAAATCACAATGTGATTGTCGGGGTCTATAAAGCACCAAAGCCCCTGCGGTGCCCAGCAGGCGCAGAAGGCGTCAACTGTGCCCGTAGACACCACATGCTCCCTCTCCAGGGACACCTGGCTGCGAACGTAGCCGCAGTAGAGGGGGTGCTCGTAAACAGTGGGACATCAGTTTCATGCACTACAGCTGTCCGACAAACTTAGGAACAGTCCTTAATGACAGCAGAACAAACCAATTGCACAAACTATTGTTTAAAGAATCAAGTACACTGTAAGGAAATTCAGGCAAACCAGGGTGAAATATGTTATAATTATTATTAACTAGAGATTGATTGCAAGGTATTTACCCAACTCCGATGCTTCTGTGACAATGATGACCTGCTCTCAAATCGTTCTCAAAGCGTATGATACCATCTGAAAGGATCACCATGATAGATTTCTGTCTAAGTAATAAATTGCAGGGATTCACTCATTTCTATTTAATATGCCATTATGGAATGATGATGCTTGAAATCAAAAACAAATTATGTTTTAAAGTTGATATTCATTAGTTCTACTGCAAAGAAGTAGAACAAAATTTGTTTTATCTCCCTAATGTTAAATTACTATTTATAGAATCATTCCAGATAAAGAACAGGATAGGTTTGATGCACTAATAATTTTCTTTTGACCATTTTTGTATGCTTTGCTCTGCAAGTAATCAAAACACAAGCAAATATTATTGTGGGATCCTGAAGGAATATTTGTAGTTGTGAGTTACTGCGCATATGATTGTTGAATCATTATCCAGAATGCTTTATGCTACTACCTCTATTGAAATTAGATTAGCTTCTTATACCCCTCCATTCCAAAATAAGTCTCTGGTGAGAGTAAATACATTTTTGTAATAATAGAATAGGTTGCCAATGTTTGACACAGGGAAGTAAACTAGGTTCCTACTGTTGAAAACAACATATAATCCATATTTCCCAAAGCTTTGATTTCAGGTTTCTTTTGGCTGAAGTAAATTATATTTTTAAAACAACCATTGGGACATTGGGAGAAGAGTGTTGATGTGAGCCAGCCCATTGATGCATTAGACTTACCAGCAAGTTCTCATTACAATACTAAGTTCTGATAGTTATCAAATATTTAAACAATTATTGATTCTTAAAGGAAAACTAACCCCCAGTGGTGAAACTGGTCTTTTCATTGCATTGCTCAATTTCATTTTCACATAATTAGCTGTGGCTGGTAGCTCAGTTATGTTTCTGGTTAGGATAGTTCATATTCATTAATTTAGGCCACCTGCATTGCTTTGACAAGCCCTTCCTGCTAAGAATTAGAGGTGAGCAATGTAATTTAGAACTCACAACTCCTGTGTATAGTCTATCCTTCCCAAATGGCAACAGTTTAATTAGTGAAATAAGAATGACCACATAGGGAGCACTTGATAAACAGGAATGGAATCCAAAGCGATAGTATCTACCCAGAATTCTTAGCAAATAAAGTAGCGACAGGAACACTGCTGATATTAAACAGAATAATCACAAACTGTTCCGAGCACAGGATCATGAAATATAGCACATGTGGAGCGCTGATAAATGAAAGCAGAAAAATTTCTCTCCCTCCCTCTGTTATCATGATTTGAGCACATCAACATGCAGCATATAAATTAGTAAATGATTAATGCAACCCTAAGTGTTGGTGCTGTGTCATTTAGGAATGTACAATTCCTACCTAAAGCACAACAGACAGACAGACAGACACAAATGATCCAAGATCACAGACAGAAAGGTAGAGGGGAGGGAGGGAGGTGTTAATTGGATCCCAAGCCAGATGGTGATGTATGAAGCTAGACGCGAATCCTTTTCTTGATTATTTACAAAATGCAGCATTCCATATATCTGCTTCTACCTACAACCCAAGTATCCCAACCATTACCTCTTTATTTTTTGAGTCTGCCGATAAAAATAATACAATTAACCTATGAACCAAACAAACAGATTAAATGGATTGATAACCTCTTAAAAGGTAATGAAACAAAAGCACGGAATTTTAAACAAAGTCTGTGAATTAAATTAAAATGCTGTCCTGGGGTCTGAAGAAGCCCCCACATTCTGCTTCATTTATTTTTTTTTTGAAAAGAAACTAGTACAGTTCTGAAAGAAACTTTTCCAGAATATCCTCCTCAGTTTCTGCTTGAAGATAGATCCAACTCACAATGCCACCATTTCCGCCATGGATAGGGTAAGGAGGCAGTTCCCAAATCTATCCCAGCTGGAATGGGCATTGAATCCCTTGCAGCTGGCAGCAATCTGAACTATACCAGCCATCCAGCCAACTGAACCTCTCAGGAGTCTGAGTTGCTGGGACAAGCAGCCCTCTTTATTAACCTGGGTCAGTTCATCCCTCTTTCGTGCAACTTGTTCCCCGAGGAACATCATGTAGATACTGATCTTAGTGCAGACACTTGACTGGAGCAGATGACTCTCGGCCTCCGGCAAGCTGACAGCTTCCATCTCTTCACGTTGGGATTACAGGTGCACATCACAGCACCCGACCATCAATCTTTGGTTCTCCTTCTATATCTAACGGTGTAAAAGGCAGACTGTCATGAATTTCCATAGCTAGTCTTTTCTGGAAAAGGTCACAAGCCTGCCACCAAAAGCTTGAGAGGTGCCTCTCTGCATCAAGCATGGCTGTCAAGATGTGAAAATGCCGGCGTTGGACGTGGGTAAACACAGTAAGAAGTCTCACAACACAGGTTAAAGTCCACAGGTTTATTTGGTAGCAAAAGCCACTAGCTTTTGGAGCGCTTGCTGCTCCTTCATCAGGTGAATGGGAGATCTTTTCACAAACAAGGCACATAAAGACACAAACCCAATTTACAGAACAATGATTGAAATGCAAATCTTTTCGGCTAACTAAGTCTTAAAGGAACAGACAGTGTAAGTGGAGAGAGCATTAAGCACAAGTCAAAGAGATGTGTATTATCTCCAGACAATTGATGAAGATGAACATCTTGCCAATACACTGTTGAAGCACAGAGTCGCTGAGCAGAGACTGATAGCCAAGTTCCACACACATGAGGATGGCCTCAACAGGGATATTGGGTTCATGTCACACTATCTGTAACCCCCACGACTTGCCTGGACTTGCAAAAGACAATACACATCTCTCTGACTTGTGCTTGATGCTCTCTCCACTCACACTGTCTGTACCTTTAAGACTTGATTACCTGTAAAGACTCGCTTTTCAATCATTGTTCTGTAAATTGGGTTTGTGTCTTTATATGCCCCATTTTTGAAAAGATCTCCCACTCACCTGACGAAGGGACAGCGTTCCGAAAGCTCGTGGCATTTGCTACCAAATAATGTTGGACTTTAACCTAGTGTTGTGAGACTTCTTACTATCAAGCATGGCTGACCAGGACTCTGTCCCACTCTTACCAGCTCCTTGACCATCAAGTCTGTGATGTGACTTGGACAAGAGCTTCGGACTCAGAGATAGGGGCTCTGCCCACTGCACCACAAGACTTCCCCAACACTCTTTATTCAAGCTTTAGGTACTAATAAAACCATGCCCATGGGGAGGTGATGGTCTAGTGGTATTATTGCTGGACTATTGATCCAGAACTCAACTAATGTTCTGGGGAGATGGGTTCGAATCCTGCCACGGCAGATAGTGGAGTTTGAAATCAATTTTTTTTTAAAATCCGTAATGAAGAATCTACTGATGACCATGAAACCATTGTCGATTGTCGGAAAAACCCATCTGGTTCACTAATGTCCTTTAGGGAAGGAAATCTGCCGTCTTCACCTGGTCTGGCCTGCATGTGACTCCAGAGTCATAGCAATGTGGTTGATTCTCAACTGCCTTCTGCAATGGCCTAACAAGCCACTCAGTTGTTTCAATCACCACAAAGTCTCAACAAAGGAATGAAATTGGACAGACCACCTGGCATCAACCAAGGCACCAGAAAAGACAACAGCAAAACAAACAGCCCTGTCAACCTTGCAAAATCCTCCTTACTAACATCTGCTGGCCAGTGCAAAATCTGGAGAGCTGTCTCACAGATTAGTCAAGCAATAGCCTGACATAGTCATTCTCACAGAATCATACTTTACAGATAAAATCCCAGACATCGCCATTACCAACCCTGGATATGTCCTGTCCCACCGGCAGAACAGACACAGCAGAGGTGGCGACACAGTGGTATACATTGGGAGTTGCCCTGGGAGTTCTTAACATCAACTCCAGACTCCAGAAAGTCTCATGGCTTCAGGTTAAACGTGGGCAAGGCAACCTCTTATTGATCGCCATGTACCATCCTCCTTTAGCTGATAAATCAGCATTCTTCCATGTTGAACAACACTTAGAGGAAGCACTGAGGGTGGCAAGGATGCAAAATGTACTCTGGGTGGAGGATTTCAATGTCCACCATCAAGAGTGGCTCGGCAGAGTACTACTGATTGAACTGGTCAGCTCCTAAATGATATAACTGCTAGACTGGGTCTGCAGCAGATGGCAAAGGAACGAACAAGAGGAAAAAACACACTTGACTTCATCCTTATCAATCTGCTGGCTACAGATGCATCGTCCATGATGGTATGGGTAAAAGTGATCACCATACAGACTTTGTGGAGACAAAGTCCTGCCTTCACACTGAGAATAACTTCCATTGTGTTCTGTGGCACTATCACCGTGCTAAATGAGACAGATTTCGAGCTGATCTAGCAACTCAAGACTGGACATCCATGAGGTGCTGTAGGCTATCAACCTGCTCAGTGATGTCCAGTTTGGGTTTTGCCAGGGTCACCCAGCTTCTGACCTCATTGCAGTCTTGGTTCAACCATGGACAAAAGAGCTGAATTCCATAGCTGAGGTGGCAGTGACAGCCCTTGACATCAAGGCCACATTCAACTAAGTGTGACATCAAGGAGCCCTAGCAAAACTGGAATCAGTGGGGAAAACTCTTCAATGGTTGGAGTTATACTTGGTACATAGGAAGATGGTTGTGGCTATGGAAGGTCAGTCATCTCAGCTTCAGGACACCTCTGCAGGAATCCCTCAGGGTAGTGTCCTAGGCCCAACAATCTTCAGCTGCTTCATCAATGTCCTTCTTTCCATCACAAGGTCAGAAGTGGGGGTGTTCGCTGATGATTACACAATGTTTAGCACCATTCGCAACTCCTCAGATAGTGAAGCAGTCCATGTTCAAATGCAACAAAATCTGGACAAATGCCAAGTAACATTCATGCCACACAAATGCCAGGCAATGACCATCACCAAGAAAAAACACTAACCACTTCCCCTTGACATTCAATGGTTACCATCACTGAATCCCCCACTGTCAACATCCTTGGGGTCACCATTGACCAGAAACTCAACTGGACTCACCAAATCAACACAATAGCTACAACAGCAGGTCAGAATCCAGGAATACTGCAGTGAATACCTCACCTCCTGAATCCCCAAAGCCTATCCACCACCTACAAGGCACAAGTCAGGAGTGTGGTGGAGCACTCGTCACTAGCCTGGATGGGTGCAGCTTCAACAACACTCAAGAATCTTGACCCCATCCAGGACAAAGCACCCCACTTGATTGGCATCACATCTACAAACATTCAATCCCTCCATCACCGACGCTCAATAGCTGCAGTGTATACTATCTACAAGATGCACTGCAGCAATTCACCGAAGATCCTTAGATAGCATCTTTCAAACCCATGACCACTTCCATCTAGAAGGACAAGGGCAACAGATATATGGGAACATCATCACCTCCAAGTTCCCCTCCAAGCCACTCACCATCCTGACTTGGAAATATATCACCATTCCTTCGCAGTCGCTGGGTCAAATTTCTGGAATTCCCTCCCTAACAGTATTGTGGGTCAACCCACAGCATATGGACTGCAGCAGTTCAAGAAGGCAGCTCACCACCAACTTCTCAAGGCAATCTAGGGTTGGCCAGACAGCGACATCCATGTCCCCTGAATGGATAAAAAAAATCTGTGTGTCTAATCAATGTAATTAACATAACATGAACAGATTTCTCGCTTCTTGTTTAAGCAAAAACTTTCCAACAATTACAGCATCAGGGATCCAGATTCAATCCGGCCTCGGGTCACTGTCTGTGTGGAGTTTGCATGTTCTCCCCGTATCTGCTCAGGTTTCCTCCAGGTGCTCCGGTTTCCTCCCACACTCCAAAGATGTGCGGGTTAGGTGGCTTGGGAATGCTAAATTGTCCCTTAGTGTCAGGGCGATTAGCAGGGTAAATCCATGTGTTACAGAGATAGGGCATGGGTGGAATTGTTGTTAGTGCAGTCTCGATAGGCCCAATGGCCTTTTTCTGCATTGTATGGATTCTATGATTCTATTCTATGATTCTAAATCAAAGAGAAAAATATTATTTTCTGTACATTTTATCACCGGTGTAAGACATCCCTCTTCTTGGACCACCAACAATTTTTCGAGCAAGCATTCCTCTTTGTAAAGCAATCTGATTATTGGTGACATGTGTCCATCCTTTTTATGTCAAGATTTATCAGGAAGCAATTGACACTTTCTAGATATAATCATTGATTCAAGGTTATTCTCAGCCTATTCTGATTCATGTCTAAGCTTACACTGTACACTTAAAGACTCTTGAAGTTTTTTTGATCTTACCAATAACAAATAGCCCAAATTCCACAGAATATCCCCATTGAAAATCATCAACATTCATCATCATAAATGCACCTGATAGTTTCCCTTAAGTGATACTGGATTTGCTGGATTTGCTTTCAACTCAGTGCAGTGGGCTTTCAACAGGTGGGCCTCACTAAAAAAGTACCAAACCCTCGGTGCATCATTCAATCCATGAAAACATTTGTTTATTTTCCTCAGCCTACTTTCTACATTGCAGGCTTCTTTAGGCAGTTTCATAAACAGTTCTCTGAAATGTTTCACCCTATAAAAATGCTGCCTTTAAATCTACCGACCCACATTCCCATAAATATATGGCCATTGGAGGTAAGAATATTTTCAAGATTATTCTTCCCACTGTGGGAGAGTCCACTCTAACACCTTGATGTCCAAGGCTCTCTTCAAAACCTCAAGCATTATATCCCCTCCGGGGATATAATACATATTTCATACATATCCATTGTGTGGTCAGGTTAGCTGTCCCAGATTTGGCACTTTAGAAAACACATCAAATTCCTTCCAACTATTCAACACTTTATGATTTGTTCATCTCATTAATTTATCTTTCACTTTGTTTTCTGCCACCAAAGCTTCCTGATAATAATGGTTTCTACTTCTATCAGTGTTCCCAGATTGTTCTTTAGTCCTTGTCCTGTCAAGTCAAGCTACAATCTCCCTTATATGTCTTTCTGGATGATAGCTGCAGGATCTCTCCTCATGATCAGAGGTTTTGTCTCCATACATGATTGTCTTCTAGTGCCAGAGTCACTCCCAGATCCACAATGTCAATTTGTAACGTGTTTCCTTACTTTCCAATGTTCAACTTGATCCATTGGTCTTACCTTTTGTTCATTATCTTGGACAATGGTCGCATCCCTCCATTCACTGAACCCTTCTGGTGTGTATGTTGACCTTGGTAGACCCATTTAAGGTAGTAGACCTTTGAGTCCTCTTCTGTGCGCTGTTATCACTTTGTCCATCGCCATCAAACCACATATCTACCTGTATGCTGTACCTCATAGTCATCAAACTTTAAGTATGTGAGGTACAAGGTGCCTCATCTTCTTTTTAGAATTATTCAGATTCTGAAAGTTTATAATCAATCCTTATTAACTGAGATGAGTGCATCATAATAGTTAAACTGTCAAGTTGGAGAATCATTGTCTTCCCATCACACCCTATCACTGAAGCCAGACTTTCCATTTTTCCTGACTCTCTTTTTTTATAGCGTATTAAATCCCCAGGATTAAAGTTTATCTTGGAAAGTCTTGTGCAATGCTCACCAAATTTTCTCTGAGACTTCTGCCTTGATGAATGCCTTTCTCTCTACACATAGGGCATTAAAGTGCACAGAGAAAGTGGAACTAATTATAGTTCCTTCTTAGATTGGGGGATTATATCACAGCACAGAAGGTATTTTGGAATTCCTCCCACAAACTAATTGATATGGATGAGAGCCCTCAACCATTCAAGGCAAATTCTTTGCATTGACTGTCCAGACCAGGGCAGGTGTTAGCTTGCAGTCTGGATGGTTAGTTAAAATGTTAAGGAGAATCTCATTGAATAATGTATGGATTCTTTCAGAGAATCCATGGCTGAAAGGAGTTGCAGTGCAATTTTCATTACTACAATGTCCATGTTTTGCCATATTTCTCTATTGGCGTACTCCCCAGTTATCAGTCAGGAATTTAGCTGGTACTACTAGTCCAATCCCAATTTTTTTTTATATTTTTTTACTTACAGTCATGTATTTCTGTAGACAGACAGAACCTGGCTGTCATGTCCATAAAATACAAAATGAAAATGTTTCTGTCTTTGTCCCATACTTCAAAATCCATTGATGGACAACTCAGTCGCACAGCGCCAGGGACCCAGGTTCAATCCTGGCCTTGGGTGCCTGTCTGTGTGGACCTTGCATGTTCTTCCCGTGTCTGCGTAGTTTCCTCCGGGTGCTCTGGTTTCCTCCCATAGTCTAAAGATGTGAGGGTTAGGTAGATTGGCCATGCTAAATTGTCCCTTATTGTCACAAGTTGTGTAAGTTAGGGTGATTAGTGGGGTAAATACATGGGGTTATGGGATAGAGGCTGGGTAGGATTGTTGTTGGTGCAGACATGGTGGGCTGAATGGCCTCCTTCTACACTGTAGGTATTCCACTACTTCATCAAAGTCTCATGCTAATGGGAGACTCATTAATCTCTTCAATAAACTTTATGCTGTCATCATCAACCACCCCTACATCCTTTTAATGGATTTTAAATCTGTGACATAAGGGATGAGAAAATTGTCAATGAAATTTGAGACAATTTGTTTTTCTCAAACTCTGTGATGCCACGAACATTTCTTTATCATTCTAACTAGAGATGCCAGATTTTCTAAAAGGAGTGCAATAATGTCCTGATTGGGTAAAATGCCAATCTGTTGGTAATTTCCTTGTCCAATTTCATTTGAGGCTTTTTCATGGAAGCCTTGGTCAGCAGCAAGTTTACCTGGCGAGACATTACATCTCTGCTGGCAAAATCACTTACTCCAACTTTCTGCATGGAATAACCACTCTTTTCAGTGGCCTTAATGTATTGTCATCCTCAAAACTAAAGCAGTTTTGTACTCCCTGATCTTATTTGGATCCTTACTATTGAGTGACACTAAATAACATTTCCACCAATTGGTCCCACATTCTGCCAATGTACAGCCACTGTCAAACATGACGCCGTTAAATGAATCTGTGAACAGTACACTTACCATCAGATTGTGACCAGTACAATTCCCTCCAATTGATCAATACCATTGTCCTCAACTTCTGAACCTTTTGTTCTATACATTGCTTTAAAAACCCTTCCATTGTGTTTTTGACTATTTACCTCATAATAATATTTTGGAGTGAGTTGTATGTCCTCTGACCAGCTTATTTAAAGGCGGTGACCACGCCACGCTGCCCCCATTTAACAGAAGGTGGCAGCATGGTGGGCGGCAGAAGGTGGGTGGCACGGTAGCACAGTGGTTAGCACTGCTGCTTCACAGCTCCAGGGTCCTAGGTTCGATTCCCGGCTTGGGTCACTGTCTGTGTGGAGTTTGCGCATTCTCCTTGTGTCTGCATGGGTTTCCTCTGGGTACCTCGGTTTCCTCCCACAGTCCAAAGACGTACAGGTTAGGTTGATTGGCCATGCTAAGAAATTACCCCTTAGTGTCCAGGGATGTGTAGGTTAGAGGGATTAGTGGATATGGTATGGAGGGATATGGGGGTAGGGCCTGGGTGGGATTGTGTTCAGTGCAGACTCGATGGGCTGAAGGGCCTCTTTCTGCACTGTAGGGTTCTATGATTCTATGATCAGGCAACCCTTAGGCCTATTGTAGTTCTAAATTGGACAATTAAATGTCTTCACTCCAGTATTTTGTGCAGCTGGAAAGCGTGGGGGAATGGCGAGCAGCTTTGGCAGCATAGGCTGCTGTGGGGAAGGAAGGGAAGTTACCTCCTTGAGGGAGGGGAACCTCATCCCCATTGGGTGCAACCCTCTTATGCCTCCCAGTGGCATCCAAAATTATTCTCTCATTGCCCTCATCAACTCGTCTTAAAGAGGTCTCCAGTCCCTCAAAATGACTAGATTTACTTTCAAGTCTGGAAGACAGTCTTCTTTCCCTTCTGGGGACTGCTTGCAATCCCGGCAGCAGCCACCACTGGACTCTGGTGCTGCTGGCACGTGGTACTGTTTGCCACTAGCTTTCGGGGCTCTTTCGTTTGCTACCAAATAAACCTGTTGGACTTTAACCTGGTGTTGTGAGACTTCTTGCTGCTGGCACTACAGAGACAGATTTTTCAATCAGATGTCTGATACTTTAAAAACATTCTCAGGAAAGTTGTAATTTCGTGACACAAATGGAACATTCTGTGGTGTCATAGAAGATGGATGGCTTAATGATCGGGCCCTTTCAAGGTTAATCGGGTTTGGGCTCACAAACATTGATATAACAGAAGAATTACATTCAAAAGAAACTAGGTGGAAGGCATTTTTGGTAGATCTGGCAGATGACAAGATTGGACAAATAATAATAGAGAAACGTACCTAAGATTGCCCAGTGTACTGTTAACAGCTGTTTCAGATGTGATTCAAAGGGGTGAGTTTTACAAAGGGACATGCTACCCATGCTTCCCCACCCCCATCCCAGCTGAAAGGTCCGAAGGCACTATCATCGAGAAATCTCTCTGTCCTGCAATGATAATATGCTGTAAGGGCAGTCTTAGTTACTTGAAAGCAACTAAGTCTCTCAAGAGGTCTCAGCTGGAAGAAAGGAAGGGAATAGGTTTAATAGACTAATATAAGTCTTATAAGGAAAGGCTGGACATGTTATACACGCATCTACTGGAACTTAGAAGAGTAAGAGGCAACTTAATTGAAACAGTTAAGATGCTGAGGGGTATTGACACAGTGGATGTGAAGAGAATGTTTCCTCTTGTGGGAGAATCCAGAACTAGAAGTCATGGTTCAAAAATAAGGTGCCGCTCATTTCAGACAGAGATGAGACTTTTTTTTCTCGGAGGGTCACAAGTCTCTGGAATTCTTTCCCTCAAAAGACATTGGAAAGAGTGTCTTTGAATATTTTGAAGGCAGAGCTGGATAGATTTGCTTTTTTTATTATTCGTCCATGGGACATGGGTGTCACTGGCTGGCCAGAATTTATTGCTGCTCCCTAGTTGCCCTTGAGAGGATAGCTTGCTAGGCAATTTCAGCTGGTAGCTGAGAGTCAACCACATTGCTATGGCTTTGGAGTCATGTGTAGGCCAGACCAAGTAAGGACAGCAGATTTTCTTAGTGAACCAGATGTGGCCAACAAGGGGATGAAAGGTTATCAGAAGTATGCAGGAATGTGGAGTTAAGGTTACAATCAGACCAGCCATGCTCTTATTAAATGGTGGAGCATGCTTGAGGGCCGAGTGGCCTATTTCTGCTCCCAATTTCCATGTTTATATCTATGAATTAGAGATGAACCATGTGAAAATGAGAAATTGGTGGAATTCAGAAGCAAGGCTAATGAAATCCAAAATTTGTTAACATTTTAGAGTTTGCTGCAAATACAAGTAGTAATTTAAAACTTGTCAGTCAAGAAATCAGTAGGTTCAGTTTGACTGTCTATTTCACACCCTACCTGAATTTATTCTTGATGAAAATCACTGTAAAAGAATCTTGGTTCCTCCCTAGCAATGTGCCTTAAACAAATTCTAGAACATTTTCTCAAGAATGCTACATATTTTGCAGAAACAACCTAGGTTAAGAATTACCACTGACTGCTACTAACATGATGCTTACCACATTGGTAAAGCTCCTGTAAAATGTGTTCCCTATTTCATTAAAGTTGCACCTATTAAATTTTACACAAATTATTAACCAATAACCAAAACAAAATACTCAACTTTACCCTGAATAAAGTGAGTAACCTCATCCATTAGATTCAACCTTAATAATATACACTTAGTCACTTTGCTATCTTGGATCAGTATGTTAGCTCCATTGCATTGGAACACAGTCATTATTCTACTTTCTACACTTCTTAAAATCTTCAAAAAATATCAAAGTAAGTTTTTAGAATTTAGAGGTGGGATATAACCATATACAGTAGATGTCACGTGATTGGTGTTCCTAATTTCCAAGTGCAGTACTAAGTTATAAATAAACCAAGACTCCATTCCTGACCTTTGCTAGACCAATGATTGGAGTTCTGCAGTTAGCGTTTGGGCTTTTTGCCTCGGGAGCGTGATCAAAATTCAGTCAAATTCTCTACTTTTGAATTCATCTTTTTGAATTCTGTTAGAATGTACCAGTAGCTGATTAATGTTTGGAAAAGCAGCGAAGAGACTGCCAGCTTTGGGTGTTATGTAGTTTATAGCTCCTTGAAAGTCAAGAAATAAAGCCAGACCTACACCAGAAGTAGAATAAATGCTATATCTATCATCCATGATGTAGGTTATGATTGGGAGCTGGTACTCAGAATAAGAGTATGGAAAGGAGAAAAGAATGACAGGAAGGTTTGTTTAGCTGGAAGCTAAGTGAAGAAATCCAAAGTAATCCTCAATAACAGGCAGCTTGATGCAATCTGGGTTTTGTGTGGTGCAACTCAGAGAAGGCAGCAAAGGTAAATAACTTGGTTAGATTTGCACAATACGCAGAGAAAGATCTAAATTCAACATTCACCATATGAAATGTGGTTAGGCCTAAATCTCAGTTTGGTTTTCATGAGGGAAAAGAAACTAGAATATTCTTCCCCAACTAGGTTGAGGTAATAATCAGATCAGCTATGATCTTATTGAATAGTGGAGCAAGCTTGAGGAGCCAAGTGTTCAATTGCTACTCCTAATTCATATATGCCAACTATGAAGCTACTGGAAAATCTACAGTGGTTCTGATAAAGCCTTCTGTCAAAAGACAGTAACCAGTAGCTTAGCTTGGAAGTATTGGGAAGGTAATCAGCACAAGGGACTGAGTCATTAACAGATAAGAGGTATTAAACAAAGAGTCTTACCTCAGAAAATAGCTGGACCTTAGGCGAATTAAAGTAAATTCCAGAGGACTATGGTATCCTTTTGGGTGAGTCCTAAAGAACAAAATAACTTTAAAGATATTATCATGTACAAGGGAATTCTTGAGGGAAGTAAGAAGTAAACCTAAGACCACAGCAAATGTGGACGTAAGGTATGGTGTTAACTCAATTATATTTGCTTTGTTTTATTTGCTCTACATACAATAAAGGTTGTATTCAGTTTAAAAAACAGGAATGGTCTGCCGTACTTCTATAGATTAAACCTTTTCTCCTGAAAAGGTTAACGGTCTCTAACTGGATTGTAACATTACACAGTAGTGGACCTGAGCAAGGTGATGGAAAGCATTTATACCTGTGCAATGAAGGAAAGAGGAGGAAGAAAAAGGAGGTGGGTGAAAGGCAAGAGAAAATGAAGATACCTTAAAATAACTACAAAATATAACACCCTTCATTGAAAGCTAGGGAACGACAAATAGTGAGACATATTGCGAAAGAAAATAACTTATAACAAATAATGGTACAACAAACCATGCACGAAAAAGAAGGAAAAATAATACAAAAGTTAATGTAGCAGCATCTGTCCCTAATAGAAGTAAAGATATATTTCACTAGAACTGCCTGTATTTGAACGTGACAGAGATAAACTGTTGATCCACATCTCCAAAAAATGACTTAGTATGTAAAATAATGGTCAAAAATAACGGAAAGGAATCTCACTGTTCTTAAAGTGGTTGAAAAACAGTCAAATGCTTTATTTAGCTTACAGTTTAATTGTATAAAATTTAGTTGCTTTAATGAAATTGTGAATTTATTTTAAATAGCATTCATGCAAATTTTCAAATACATTCAGCATTTGTTAAAAATTACAATAGGTTTTTGTGCAGCAAATGGGACCTGGACACTACCCGATTCAATTGTGGCTTTCTAAAGGAGATTGATCTACAGGGAAGAATTGAAAGAAGGGGGCAAATTGAGTGGCTCTTGCAGAGAACTGATACAGACTCAGTAGGCCAAATGACATCCTTCTGTGCTGTAACCATTCTATGACTCTATTTTACAGGCTGCTCCGTGGCTAAAAGCATACAAACATTGTGTGGTTTATGTATGTTGGTGGTTTGGGGTGCATACTGCCCCATTAAGAGTGTGGGTCATGTAACCTCTGGGGGTAGCTCCTCTCATTGTGGTAAGCAATGTCTAGGATTTGACAGTGGGACAATGCACGCTTGTAGTATAGGGTTTCCCAGTGTTTAAATTTATGAGGTCTACTTGTGATTCTTCTTGCAGAATACTTTGCTAAATATAAATATAACACACAGGAGATGGAACAGGAGAAGGCCACTTGGCCCCTTGAGCATGCACGGCCATTCAAATAGATCATGGCTGATCTAACTATAACCTCAACTTCACATTGCTGCCTAAACCTATAATTTCCCTCTCTCCCCCCACTCCCCGACCTTTGTTATCAATAATCTATTTACTTTTGCCTTAAAGATACTCAAAGATCAACCATCTTTTGAGGAAGGGAATTCTAAAGTCCCACAACAATCTGAGGGAAAAATTATTTCCTTGTCTCTGCTTTAAATAGGCCATCCCTTAATTTTAAACAGTGGCCTAGAGTTAAGTGGCAAGCATTGGGTGCAAAACTAATTGTTTTCAGAAGAGAATTCTACTCCTGCCTCAGGAGGTAATCATGCTTTAGAGAGCTGTCACTCAATCAGATGGTCAGCAGCTCTGTGGTCCCAGCAATGACAGTCCAGAATGGTGGTCACCATGATGAAGAGGAGCCTGGAATCGGAGCTAAGTCTTGGGTATCGCTGGGGCCAGGCTGGCAGGACACAATGAGGAGAGTGTGCCCTGTTTGGAGGTGGGTTTGAGAAGCTAAGGAGTAGGGGATGGGAGGGGGCGCCTCCGATGGACACAAGGCACAGGGGGCACATATCAGAGGTCCATCCCACTTGCCTGCAACAGCCCAGGCAGTTAAAACTGCTAGACCTTCCCCCCATCAAAGATGAGATACTGTTGGGGAGCAGGATAAGAGTCTAGTAATTAGCCATGAAGGGCTTCAATAGGCATTAGGGTGGGCCTGACACCTTCACTGCCCTCCCTGCAAAATTTCAGTCAGGGGCAGGTGAGTGGTGGCTGAAAGGATATCTCTGGATTAGGACACCTTTGGATTTTATGAGTCCCCTGCCATCTTCAACCCACCACAAAAAGATCATAAGATCCAGTCCTATGATTCTATGGTTCATTGAGACTTCAACACCAAAATTGCTTCTGAAAAATTGTAACATTCTTGAGAAGCTGTTTTGGGATTTGTTTAAAGCACTTTTTTAAAGCAGTATCAAGACAAGTTATACTTCACATTGAATCTCATGGAAAGTAAGCTCAGACAGGGTGTAAAATAGACAGTCAAACTGTGTCCACCGATTTCCTGCTTGGCAGGTTACAATTACCTCTTATATTTGCAACAAACTCTGTTCACAATAATAGTAATCAGACCCTGCTTTCTGAGGCTATGAGAAGAGTTCTTTCTTCTATCTTACTATCTATCTTTCTTTCTATTTTGCTTTCTATCTCCGATCGTGGATCATGCCTATCTATAAATTTGTCACTCAGTCTGTGCTTTAGATAGAATTGTGCACCCTTAAACACACAGCAAAGCTAATACTTATGGCATTAATCATTTATTAATGTCTCTTAGTATGATGAAGTGTCCAATTCGCAAGTAAGTTCTTACTCCCCCTTCCATCCAAAGTTTTTTTTATTAGTCAAAAGTAATCTTACATGAACACTGCAATGAAGTTAGTGTGAAAATCCCCTAGTTGCCACACTCCGGTGCCTGTTCGAGTACATTGAGGGAGAACTTGGCATGGTCAATTCACCTAACTTGCACATCTTTGGACTGTGGGAGGAAACCGGAGAACCTGGAGGAAACGCATGCAGACATGGGGAGAATGCGCAAACTTCACACAGACAGTAACCAAAGCCGGGAATTAAACTCGGGTCCCTGGTGCTGTGAGGCAGCTGTGTCACCGTGCCGTCCAAGGAATGTGCACAATAACATGATAATGCATAATCAATAAATTGACAAAACCACATGTGTTTGATCATTTAAAATTAGCAAAAGAAATTAAATCAAAATAAAAGCTTGCAGCTTTGATATTTAACAAGGAATAATTGATAGTTGATTTCCAAGAAATTTTGTGTTGAATATATACTATTGAATATTAGGGAAAGTTTACAACTCCTGTGTCCACAACAGGAAACTGTTAAAGGGAATGTGGTTTGGAGGTGAGGCCACAACACTTTGAGCACACAATGAATTTACTCAAAGGCAAACTGTGATCAGAGAAAGGCCACGCTGAAATGTAAGATCAGATATTTCTCTCTGTCCTTACTTTATACATTGCATTAAATATTAAAGTCGTCCAGCACCTAAAGTGAGCATATGAGTTGTGTAGGATGGCACCAGGTGGTACAAAACTGATCCATTGAGACCAAGGAGAGTGAAGCTTGATTGTTCTGGTGTACCACAACAGATTTAGGAAATCTTTGTAGAAATAGGAGTAGGGGCACAGCAAGAGGCATTAAGGACTAACAGGAATTACATATGTTGGATTAAATAGGATATACAGCACAAAAGCAGGCCATTCAACCCATTCAGTTAAAATCCAATCCTTACTCTTCAAATACAATTGTAATAACCCTTTACTCCCTTGTTTCTCATATGCTTATCTACTTTCTATTAAATGCGTTCATATTGTTCACTTCAAACATTCCCTTTGGTAGCAAGTTCTGCATTCTTGGAATACTTTGGGCAAATAAATTTCTGCAAATCCCCTATTTTCTTTTGCTCTGTGTCTAGAGAGAGTTTTTATATTTCGATGGAAATGTTTAAAAAGTCAGCTTAATGCTATAGGCAGTTGGTATGTTTGGAGAGAATGAAACTTAGATGCTGGGAGAGCAGAATAATTTCTCGTTTAGCCTTGCAAGTGGTTAAATTCAGTAAAATTAACTTTCTTTTGTTTACTTAAGTTCCACTGAGATTTTTGATTAGAGTGATTGACAGGGTCATGTGATGATGTGGGTTATGTGCAATCCAAGGTCCTTAGCAGAGAGAAAAAGGCTTTTGCAGAAAGCACTTTAGTTTGCAGCTGAAGCCCGGTTGAAGTTCAAAGAATTTTGCAGGCTTCTGGATCTCGATCTCTCTCGAAAGCTCCAAGACTGTTAACAGTTTATAGCAAGAAGGCCTCAGTTTGCTAATTGTACTTATTTATAAGTGGATTTGATTTATGCATGAATGGAATTAGTTAGAATTGGTACAGCTGTTAATTAGAAAACAAAGTTGCTTCCTTTCATTTTTAAATATTATTCAAGTGTTAATGGTTAAGCTGCTTCATTTGTTGGACTTGTACTTAAATTATTATTAAATGACAGTTGTTTACTATATAAAAAGACTAACTTGTCAGTGGAATCATCCACCTGGAAGAAAGTATCCTTTCCTCTCATTATGCCAAAATAGAAAAAATTGCTGTGGTCTTGTCTGGTGTGCTAATGCAATTTGGGATACTGGTCTGGGACCAAGCATTCCGGCATCATCTGCAGTTTTTCTTTATTCTTTTTATAATATGGCAAACAGAAATACACACTGTATTGGCAATGTGATTTAAGTTCAAAGCAGGGTAGTATAACTTCCTTACATCAATCCTATCCCTATAGGAATAATGTCTAATTGTTGTTTTGGTGCTTTTACAATAATACATTATGGAACTAACCAGGCAACTAGTTATTTTAGACCAGATAAAGTGTAACGAAATAGGATCAATTAATGATCTCACAATAAATGATGATATTGAAAGTGTGATCATAAGATGTTTGAATTTCACATTCAGTTTAAGAGGGAGAAACTTGGGTCTGAAGCCAGAATCTTAAACTGAAATAAAGGCAATTTCCAAGGTGTAAAGAAAGTAGACCGAAAAATATTAAAAGGTTTGATAGTAGATAAGCACTGGTCAATAATAGTTAAATAGTAGTGTAGATTCTTTTATTTGAAGGTAGAACAAATGGCCTATAACTTGCTAGTTCCCCAGTGTCGCATTTGAGAGGGGGGGTATCCCAATGATGCACTGGGGCATACCTCTAGCAAGCTCCCAAGTAAGGGTCTACCTGGCAATTGCCCAGGAGTGATAACTTTTCCTGAACAATTGTGTTAGGCTGGTAACCATCCGACAAAGTGATTTAAATCACTACTTTCAGGTGATTCTACCACTTTTATGGTAATTTTCAGTTTTGACACATATTTTGCCACACTGTCATGCCAATTAGTGTTTGAAATAGTCTTGGTTTTGGCTGATGAAACCACTTGGATTCCATGTGCAATCAATTGGGTGTTGCACTCAAATTCTTTGTCCAATGTTCAGATTGGCTGGTTTATTATCTGTGTGCTAGTTCTGAGTATCTTTCATCTCCCTGCTTTTCAATCAAGGCCTCACATAATCCTGGGAGGATCAAACAATGATGATTGGGGAAATTTGTTTGCACTTTGTCTGCTGAATACCAATTCTGAATTAGTTCCAATAGTATGAAGTTTCCCCATTCAGAATGGGTACACATATTCAGGTTGAACATTGTTGCAATGGTTGATGATCTACATTGCAGGGTTAAATGATCTCTCTCAATGTAAGCAAAGCATTCCCAATGATCTTTTATTTGAGCTCTGGTCTTGGTCATTGTTTTGGCAATTCTGTGAATGGTGACCAAGGACAAGTCCTTTTAGGTCTCTGATCACTCAATCTGGGGTATCCACTACATAAAATTTTGGGGGTGACCTTTATATGTGATGGAACCAAGGGACTGAACCCCCAAGCAATTGTACACGTGAGTTCAGCAGTGGTTAGTTGAATCATTGTCTGCTACTTCTGTGGGTACATGCATTTCAGTATACGAAGTGGAAGGATGTTTGCACCTGCACTAGTATCCAGTTTTACATGTAGGTTATAATGGTCCTTCACCGGTGGGCATATAAGCTGAACAGAGCCTTAGGTTTCTCTGCCAATATACTTCGTGACGTTCACCATGCTGAATGTCGGCTCACTTTGGTGTTGTGTTCTGGTCATCATCACCTCTGAATGTATAGCTTGCTAGAGATTTCATGAGTCTTGTCATTACGCTGTTTGGTACATGTTCTTGTTTGGTTAAAATGTTGTACCATTCTGACCTCCGTTTGTCTTTCATCATGTTGAACAAATTATTTCATTCTTTGCTTTTCATATTGGCAGTTCCAGTGTCCTCTGCATACAGCTTTGAAAGTTGGGCAGTTTCTGGCTACATGTATGAGGCCACACCACTTGCATTCTTTATTAGGCTTGCATGTATTGGCCATCATGTAAATGGTAAATAAAAATGTATAGCCCTGTCGACTCTATCTACCCATTAGAATGGATTGTACTTGTTTCTGCTTTACAAGGTGTCTCCACATTGGTAACTTTTGGGTTGCTCCAAGATGCCTTTTGGAACACTTCCATTGGGGAGAGGCTATCATGAGCTTAATTATCCTGTCAGCTAGATCTGCTGCTGTGAAGTCTCAATCACATCTTTTGTCTCTGCATCTGTTCAATGGTATCTGTTAGTTGTTACCTGAAAGACATGCATACCACACAGGGTATTTTGAAGTTGAGTTTCACTCGTATTTGATCTTCTAATATTGGCCATATTTTGTTTGGATTTTTCGGATGGTTGTTGGACAGACCTGACCTGTTCAGTCTGTGAAAGCCTTCATTGCCAATTTTAATTTTAATTGCTTGTTTATCTGATTCAAAAGTAGTGAGGTCCAAAAAAGATAGCTCAATGAGTTCTTGGAACAAAGTTAGTTCAGATAGGAGATCTGTTTCTTCTAATTGAGTGTTAGAAATTTTGTGAGCATCTTTTTGATGTTTGAAGTTATCTGGAGCCATTGGCAGCTTTTTGAGTTTAATCCAGCTCTTTCAGGGTTAATTTAGTCCTGAGATAATGTAACTTTAGCGGCTACCGCCATAGCTGGTCACAGGTTAGAGAAGCAGCAGTAATGGAATCTTTCCTGTCAGTGAAATTTGCCATGCTCTGTTATTTAATTTCTGTTCCTGCCTTCACTTCGCAACAGACACTATTGTTTACTATTTAAGCTCTGCCAAATGTGAACCTTAATAGGACCCAATGCCTGTTGGCTGTAGTGAGATGTGATCCCAGAACCAAGGTAAAGTGCGTTGAGTCACCACAAGAGGCTTGCTGGTTGTTCCACTTTCAAACCAGCACTTGTCTTCTATGGTGTGTGAAAGTTGAGTCATGTATATTTTGCAGTCAGATCTTGAAATACCTTGCTGCCATCCTGCCACCATGTTACATATCTCTTCTATTTGACATAAAACATACCATCCTACCACGAGGGTTGGTGAAACATTAATGAGGGTTTCTTATTTGAAGATAGGACTATCTACAGATAGTATTCACTAGGAGAAACATGAGACACATGTCTGACCTTGACCACAGTTGCTTACAGACTGACTACAAGTCATGAAACTGATACATCACATCACATCCTGCTGAGGTAGTAATAATTGACAGTAGTTTTAAGATTTGAATCCTTAAAGGTATATGTACATTTTATCACAACAGCATGTGGGACAATAAGCAGCAAAACTCTGCTACAGGCCCTGGTCCTTCGCAATTTCTTTTACTCCAGCCCAGGTGGTGTCCCACTCTTCAAGGTCCTCCTTAAATGTACTTCAACAGATTTTCTTCTTCAATGTAATGATGTCCGTGTTACTACCACTCTGATGGAGCATGTGTTCAGGAGGCCAACTACATGTCCTACCATCCTCAGTCATCTCTCCATCACCATGTCCCACAGGCACCCTGACCAGTCCATCTCTGTGTGATGCCCAGTATCTTATGTAGGCAACGATGGTGAAAGATGTCTAACTTGTGTCACATCTTTGCTGTTCTCTTCCATGTCTCACTGTTGTACATTGTGGTTGGTACTACTATGGAAATGTAGTTATCAGCTTCATGGCCATATTGACAATGCTGGCTGCCAACTGCAGAAGAATGGTGGCACGGTGGCATTGTGGTTAGTACTGTTGCCTCACAGCGCCAAGGACCTGAGTTCAATTCCGGCCTTCAGTCACTTCAGTCTGTGGAGTTTGCACATTCTCCCCATGTCTGAGTGGGTTTCCTTTGGGTGCTCTGGTTTCCTCCTACAGTCAAAAGATGTGGGGGTTAGGTTGATTGACCATGCTAAATTGACTCTAATTTCAAGGGATTTGATTAGCAGGATATATATGTGGGGTTAGAGGAATTGAGCCTAGTTGGGATTGGGGGTAGGTGCAGATTCAATGGGCCAAATGGTGGCCTCCTGCACTTTAGGGATTTTATGATTCTATATCACTTAAAGAAAGCTTACAATTTTGGTTTATGTTTCTGTTTGTTAGCTTAATTTTCTGTTAATCTTTCATTTTGACTCAAATGTAGTTTAACTTTTATACAATTGTTCTGTCTTTATGAAGAACAAAGTCCAGCAAATTCAGTTCATTTATGTTAACTTCACTGAAGCATTTTAATTATTGTATTCATCTGTGAGCTGTTAAAATGTTTTCAATTTAGAACTAAGTTGAGGAGCACTCCAACAGTTGTTAGAACTTGTGCCTCACAGCGCCAGTGAACCGGATTCAATTCCTGGCATGAGTTACTGTGGAGTCTGCACGTTCTCTCCATGTCTGTGCAGGTTTCCTCTGGGTTTTCTGGTTCTGTCTCACAGTTCGAAAGACGTGCTGATTAAGTGCATTGGCCACGCTACATTCTCTCTCAGTATATCCAAATAGGCGCCTGCGTGTGGCAGACTACAGGATTTTCACAGTGACTTCATTGCAGTATTAACGTAATACTTGTGACATGAATAAATAAACCTTAAACATATCCATCTCCAAATTATTTATCAATTCTCAGGGTGCATTTAAACTTTAAGACTAACTTCTGTTATTACACAATGGATTCTTAATGAGAATACAAAGACATCAGGCAGTGAAAGGACCAAGTGATCTATGAAGCCTGTCCCATGCCATCATAGTTCAACTTAACACCATGACCCCTAGCACCCTCTGCATTAAAGCGCATCCTCAAAGAGGCCCCGCGAATAGAACAGGCCAGTAAAGTTTTATGAAAGTTGCAGTGACAAAAGCCTGGGTAAGTTTGTATGTCATTTCCCCCCGACCTCCATTCCATGCCGATCAACCAAGTTCCATAGGATGATTGTGAGCAACGGACACATCAACTCTTTCCCTGCCTTTTATGTGCAATGTTGCCAGCCACAGTTAGAAGCTCATCTTGCTCCATTTCAATTGCTTGCAGCAAGTCCACCCATCTGCACACGCTGACAACTTGTTTCAAAGGTTGACTGACAGAACTCTTGTGACAACTAACCCAGTTCTATGCTTACACAGTTTATACAGTACACATTTCCTTGTTCATCCTTAATCGGATTGACTCAAATAGCCTATCCACATGGACAAAGTCTTATCCTTCAACTTCTATAAAGACTTCACTTTGTTTTTAAGTCTACACTTTTCTGGAATAAGAACATCCCTGGACACAGCAGGGGTGAAATTAGACTTAGGAAGCAGCGTTTGATGGGTGATAATGAATCTCTGGCTCATCATCCACATCTTCTAGCATTATTTACAATGTAATCTTCACTTCTGCCTTTTTTCTTCAGTCAGTTTGCCTCACTGCACACTTTCTGCACTGCTTACTACTTCAAGCAGAACAAAATGCATTGATCCTTTGACTACAAGTAAAGGAATGTTGTGTAGAATTGATGCAACCGAGATTTCAATTTGTTAATGGATGTTCAATAGTTATTTTTGAATAGCGATGCTTTCCCAAAGTCACACGCTGTTCTTGCTTAAGTGAGAATTTGTAACAATCCCATGAGTCATCCACATTCTTAAAAGGATATTGTAAAATGTGTTAGTTCCTCAGAAGGAAGGAAAAAGGCAGAAGTGAAGATTACATTGTAAATAAAACTAAAAGATGTGGATGATAAGCCAGAGATTCACTATCACCTATTAAACCCTGTTAGTCCCTCAATTCTGTCTGTTTCTTTGAATGCTGCATTCCCAAGAAATAAAGGAGAACCTGTGATATTTTTTAAATTTTCTATAGGAATTATTGTTTGGCCTTTAGGGGCTGAGTGAGCTTTCTTTTAGTGTTCACCATTAAAGGTTGAGGCTTTTATTTAGGACAGTCCACATTCTGGTGGCGAATCTCCCATCCTGCGCTGCGCCGATATTTTAGCGCAGGGGCCGGGAGAATCACACCAGCATCTCCCAAGCTCGGATTTCCAGCGGCGTCTGCACGGCGTCGGAAATCGACTAAAAGGCAGGGCTAGATTTAAATAGTATTTCCAATACCATTCAAATGCTATTAGTGGGCACGGGACTGAATTCTCTGGGCCTGTTAGCCTCTCCCACCACCCCCCATGCTCCCTAGCCCCCCCACCCCCGACCAGGATGTTTCACTCCAGTGGGGATTACAGTATCACCTCACTTTCAGGGGGCTAGCAGCCTGACCCCACTGGAGTGAAGGGGGCAATTGCAGCCCCCCAGGGGGTTGGGTTTTGGGGATGGTGCCTGGGCACCCTGGCATTGCCCAAGGGGCAAAGTGTCCACGCTCAGGGAGCACCCTGGCACTGCCCATTGAGCATGGAACCGTGCCAAGGAGGAGAAGCCTCCGGCGCAGGCCTAGTGGGTGGGGCCTACTGGGGGCGATTGGGGTGGGGGGGGAGGGGGGGTGAAGGTCCTGCTGTCACTCTGCCATTGGAATCGATGGGGGCAGGAGGGGGGCCAACAATCGGAGCAGGCTAGGGGTGATGTGGTCAAGACTGCGGGGAGGTAGGTGTCGGCACTGCCAGGGGTGGGGTCTGCACACAGGGGTGCCTGCACTGCAGGGGCTTGGGGGGTTGGAGATTGAGGCGGGTCGGGGCTGGTCAAGGCTGGCCGGGGAATGGAAGGGGGGCAGCGATCAGGTCATGGAGAGGTGGTGGGGGGGGGGGGGCGGGGGGGGGCAGCACTGTAGGGTTCCCGGGGTGGTCAGCGGTCGAATTGGTCAGCAAATGGGAGGCTGACAGTTCGGGACCTCTGCGCATGTGCAGAGCACGTTTCAGCCTCCCGGGTGGAAAGAGGCCCTGTCCCCTGAAATCTAATGAAAATCATCCTCGTGGCCCCTGCATTGCAGGAGGTTTTAGTGTGAACTCCCACTGTAAAAAAAGCGTGAATTACTCCAGTTTTCCGGCAAATGCAGCACTTAGAATTTATTTGGGAGAATTTCAGCCTTTATGTGCATATCTTCTGTAGAAAAGAACATCACAACAAGCAATATCTCCTTCCTCCAATTTCTTTCTGTACTTTCAAAAATTGAGAATTATGAAAATATTCTTTAAACCCAGCACGAATAACTTAGAAAGTCTATAAATACTTTAATAATAAGGCTGGGTGAAGGACTGGCATGAACTCTAATTTTTCCATTAATATGGTGCCAGACTATTAAACTGGAACTTCGAGCTCGTGCTCAGAATTATACAGGTTGAAGAATTTTGACAAAGGCTCCCCACCACAAATATTAACCACTTATTTTTCTTTACCTTCCTCAACTGCAGATGGACTTGCTATGTACTGCCAGTATCTTCTGTTGCACGGATGTTGTTTCATCTTAATAGGAATATTTTGCAGCAAGGGGAGGAGCGTTTGTTCCCTATATTGAGTAAAATTTATAGTTTTTCAAGGAATTCGACCAAACCAAACAAAGCAAAACAAACCTGGTCAGCTCAAATACACCTGCTCTTTGTGGAGTATGTGAATATGTTTCTTTTTAGTCTATCAATAGTTAATGTTTATCTCATCTATATATATATTGTATCTACATGATAATAAAGGGTATAAAGTTATTTTATTATTGAGGCTGGAATTCTTTAATGATATATGCCCTGCCACTGCTGCCAACAAGGATGGAAAATTTGGCATCCAGCCAAATCTGCATTCGGTGCAGCGAGACTGGAGAATCCCAGCTATGGACAAGGTCAGAGAATTCCTTCCAATATGTTTTACATTAATTAGTTAATAAAAAAGGCAGTTTACACGTGGGTATAAAATAAGCTATTTCAAAAACAAGGATATAAAGGTACAACTATCTTAATAAAAATAATCCACCTATTTTGATATTAATGCTGCAGAATAAATTACACATTCGATATTCATCTTATGTTTTATATTTTTCACATAACAAGAATGAAATATGAACATGGAAGTGAATTTATCAGAAAACTCATCTTTCTTTAGGGAATCGAATGTATCTATTTGCTCTAATCCATTTATGCGGAGAGATTGAAATGTGTTTTGACATGAAGGGAAAGTGACAAAATTCCAATAAATAGTAACTGTGGAAGATCTAAGGAGTTAGTAACTGCAATAGATTGATCTTTTTTCGATAAAGTATGAATATTTTGGAAAGGATTCTGTCATGGGGAAAAGAATAAATTGTAACAGGGCAAGAACAAGATTAGTATAATAGGAAAACTAATCTCTTCAGAAATCTGCTGCTATAGTGGGTGGTAATCAACAAGGGGTTCCCTTGTCCATGCTTAACCTGTTGTCATGAGATTTCATGGAGCCTAGAGTCAATGCTGAGCATTCCCTGGGGCAACTCTTGCTTGCTGCATACTTCTGTGCTGTTGCCTCTGCTGGGTCCATCCTGCTTATAAGGACAGACCATAGCCAGGGTTGGTAATATCTAGGATATTGGTTGCATGGTATGATTCCATGATTAACAATATCAGATTGTTGCTTAATTGGTCTGGCCCTCCCCAATTTTGGCACAAGGTCATAGATGTCAGTAAGGAGGACCTTGCAGTGTTGTGTGTGCCTTTGTCATTTCTGGTGCCTAAGTCAGTGTCAGGAGGTCCCTCTGGCTTTATTCCTTTTTGATTCTCTGGGATGCTTTGGTATAGTTGAGCTCTAAGCCATTTCAGAGGGCTATGGGTCTGTGTGAATGCCCCTCAGCCTTATGCTGTGCATTGTCCCTGTTGAAATCCTTGTTAGACCTCTCAGTGGTAGAACACAGTAGCAGCCTCACCCTCCAGAGTGCTGGCATTCTGCAGGACCCTTTTACCCACCAGACAGCAGCTCATTTGTGCTCAATGACTCACTACAAGCAGATCTGGTTCTGACGTTGTCCTCTATAGGTCCCTATGCCCCTGGTTATTGAAAGTCTGCCAAGTATTAGTATTTGAGCCGATGGATCTGGTGGAACATAAAGTTATGGTGTTCCTTCACTATTCGTTTGTTCCTCCAAGACTCCATGCTCCCACACCAGTGCTTAACCAAATTACATTTCTTTGCTATCTGAAGGGAGAGAGGCACAAAAGTTGGGCTACAGTGAGTAACGGGGTTGGCGAAAAATGTATGTTTACACCACCTGCAGCTTTTTATTAAAGAAAACATTGTGGGTTGAGGGTGAAGTGGGATGTGATAAGCAGGATTAAATAAAAACACTGCAAGCTTCCATGCTTCCAATTCCACACTGTCTGTGTGTGTTCTACATTGTCTTTGGGCAATGTGCCTATCATAGTTGAAAAGCTGGCAGAGTACACAAGCTGAGGGAAAGCCAGTCAGTAAAGGATGGAACTGAAGCCAATCTTTGCATACTTTTATATGCATTTATTTCCACAGATATATACTACAAGTTTCCAACTCTCAACCCAATAACCAGTTTCAGTCTGGGTCTGGTTGACTTGATCAGGTTTTTTATTGTCACATGTACTAGTATACAGTGAAAAGTATTGTCTTTTGTGTGCTATACAGACAAAACATACCATGCATTGGGAAGGAAAGGAGAGGGTGCAGAATATAGTGTTACTGTGGTAGCTAGGGTGTAGAGAAAGATCAACTTACTGTGAGGTAGATCCATTCAGAAGAAGCAGGGAAGAAGCTGTTCTTGAGTTAGTTGGTATGTGACCTCAGACTTTTGTATCTTTTTCCCCACCGAAGAAGGTGGAAGAGAATATGTCGGGCTGTGAGGGGTTCTTGACTGTGCTGGCTCTTTTCTGAGGCAGCAGGAAGTGTAGACAGAGTTAATGGGAGGCTAGTTTGCGTGGTGGACTGGGCTTCGTTCACGATCCTTTGTAGTTTCTTGTGGACTTGGACAGAGCAGGAGCCAGACCAAGCTGTGATACAACTAGAAAGAATGCTTTCTATGGTGCATCTGCAAAAGTTGTAGTTGCACAAGTGAATTCTTAGTTAATGCTCAGCACTAGTGTATAACTGAATATAATCTATAAATAACAACGTAATTTTCCTCTGTCTGGACTTTTCTAATTAGTTGGTGGGTTGATATGGCTGGCAAAGTCTAGCACACGCAGAGCCATATAAGTTGCACATAGGACTGCAGTGTGTAATGCAACCACAGATGCCATGTGGGTGGATGGGGAGTGTTGATGGAGCGAGAGATCAGCTAAAAGCAAGAGTATCCCGACAACAACATTCCCTGGGTGGAGGGTTCGGGAACACTGTGGAGTTTCAGCATGGGGTGGGGGGAGTGGAGGAGGAATTGTATGGGAAAGATGGAAGGGTGTGGGAATAGAATGGGAAGAAGAAGTAGGATGGTGATGAAATGAGATGAAAGAAAGGAAAGGGATTAGCACAACATGGGAGAGATTGCATGAGTAGAATTGAATAACTTAGGATGGAGATTTAAAGAAGTACTGTTGCAACAAAGATAAACATGCCAGCACAAATACTTTGTGACTCTTTGCTAGTTAATATATAATTAACAGATTCCTTTCCCTGTCTTTAAATGAATTTAGAGTTTACATGTACAACCGAAATGTCAAACTAAATCATAAGTGCTCATAATTTGTACAAAGTACAATAGTGCAGGCTGGATTTAATGGGGCACTATATCTCCTGCACCTCTTTCTGGCTGCAAAGTTTTTATGGAGCCCAGCCACCTAAAGACTGACTGTCCCACAGCCATGTTATGCTGCAAGCAGTATTAATGTTTAAGGTCAAACCATCCACCGTCAATTTAATCCAGCTATTCCTGACAGGAGTACTGGCCACTGTTGAGATTAGAGATAGTCCCAACAAATGGAGGATGACTGACAGATAAGTGTTGGCGGAACCTGGCCGACATCCCCTCATGAGGACCAGGTTCAAGAGGTCAAAGGGAGAGGGTTAAAGTGGGGAGGATGTCCCCAGTGAGCTCATGAGATTTCCATAAGGAGGTATATATGCTCTCAAAACATTCTCTACTTCAGGATGTTGCCAAAACAGTGTATTTAAAAGTCCCATATCCTGATGACCATTTTTAAGTTCTACTCTAATCTTATTAAGGGAATATTTCTCACGTTCCCATGTGCCACTCCTTGGGAAATCGTCAACATGGGTCATGAAGATTCCTGCAGTCACAGCAGTAAAATATTCAAAGACTACCTACTTTCAGTAAAACAGACTTCACTGAAAGAATCACACCTGGGAAAACATCATTCAGGTTTTACGTACATTTGTTTAATCTCTGTATTTTACTTCTGTAATTTCTAGTTCTGGAAGGTTTCCGAAACTTTGCTCTCTGTAAAATTTCACTTAGATTTCATGTTAATTGACCAACACTCCCATGAATATGTGGCTGTAATGATGCACGCTCACAGATGTTGTCAGAAGCACAAAGGGTGTTTTGTGTTAAAAAAACTGTTCAGAGGCTAGTAGCAACCACCACCCCACTCCTCCAACCACCCCAAATGCTCCAGTTTCAACATGACATGTAGCTGTCTTCTGCCCAAGAGAGGACTCTACTCCCTGGGCTGATTCTCAGTCCCAATTTGTCCCCTAAGTCAGGTAACCCTTCTCTGTTATGTTGCCCTTAAAGGGACAATCATCACCATTACAGTGGCGAAAAGGGTTAAGAAGTTTTTCCAGATTACCTTTCCATCTGTACAGGCATGCACTCCAGCGTTTCTATCACTGAGGAAGAGGCAATGATGTAGTGACATCGTCACTGACTGACAACTACCTTGGACAATACTCTGGGGACCTGGGTTCAAATCCACCATGGCAGATGGTGAAATTTGAATTCAACAAAAATCTGGAATTAAATGTGTAATGATAAGTATGAAACAATTGTGAATTTTTGTAAAATTAGAACCATCCTTGCTTTAGTATTAGTACTTTGTCAGTACAAATCCACCTGTGTGACAAAGCTGATTGCCCTTTGTCTGATATGTCTTAATAAATGCCAAGCTCTATCTATCTAATTTTATTTGTTTTGCCTCTTATTAGTTTATAGTCAAGATTATTGGCAGAAACCAAAGCTTAACGATCACAAGAATTTGTGCTTTATTTTAAGAATTGGTCTGTGGCTGTTATTTAATTGTATATTCTATTAAAGCTAACACCTCTACCTACAATTTTATGTCTGTCAGAAATGCGACTGCAAGATCTCCCTCTCGCTCTATGAGAGAGTCATTCTCTGATTCTTAATCATTTACTGATACTGGACTAATTTCTGGAGCCACTATAAGTACTTGCACTGCATTTACTTAATCTCCACTCTTGCACCCCATTCAGCCATTTCATTCACCTCATTTTCCAGCCAACATCCAGAATATTCAACTCATATTTGAATTTGCCAATACAGTTTGCTGCATGCCTATGACAGTCACATCTCTCCATTCACTAATCCTCTTTGGAATATATATCACTTGTTAGGCTTCACCTCATTGACACATTTGTGTAATTAATAAGGCTTAAGTTATCAAATTGTACTGTACATGAGCTTAGCAATGAAAAGTCTTAATTTGTATGCATTTTTGGGATAATTGGCGAATTTTTGGATATATTGTTAAGAAAGCTAAAAGTTGGCTTCTCATTAAGTGTCAAATACTGCGAAGTAGTTTGCAGAAAAGAACTTAAGTTACGAGCAGAAAGGTGGTCAGAGCACAAATGTTCCAGAGCCTCCTGTCAAAAAGATTGAAGTTATAGTTGGAAGGGATTCCAAGGCTACAAGGCTGGTCAGCTCAATTTGTTACGGGGAAGCTAAGAACACTCTTACCAGTGATAAAGAGTTGTACTTGTCTGGTTAGAAGTTGTTAGTTATGTTGACACAGATGCACATTCTCAGGCTGAATGTTGCAAAACTACCTGCAATAACAGAATACAAATAGAAGTGAATCACTGAGCACTTTGCACTTGCCAAGATGCTTTTCTAACAGCACAATTTTTAATTAAGTTTTTTTAATTTGTTCACAGGATGTAGATGTGGCTGTCTGGGCCAGAATTTATTGCTCATCTCCGAAGACATTTAAGAGTCAATTACATTGCTTAGGATCTGGAGTCCCATGTAGACCAGACCAGGTAAAGATGGCAGATTTCCTTCCCTAAAGGTCATTAGTGAACCAGATGGGTTCCTACATCAATCGTTAATTAGAGTCTTCATTCTAGATTTTTTTTCAATTCAAATGTCACCATTTGCCAGTGGGATTCAAACCCGGGTTTCCAGAGCGTTACTCTGTCTCTCTGGTTTACTAGTCCAGCAACAATACCACTATGCCACTGCCTCACCAAGCAACTGACCCTACTTGTTGGGGTCAGTTGCCTGCTGAAGAGTTAGAAATAGAGCACTTGTGTAAAACATTTCCAGTTGACAGGTAGTTCTGAATTCAGTAGTGACTAAAGTAATTGTCACAAGATTAGGATTGCTCTAAGAATGCAGTAGTAGGGATCAATAAAGTGACGAGAAAGAAAGAGGAGGGTGTTTAATCTCTCCTGAGATGTAGACACAATACAATCCAGAAATACCAACCATAGTAGCAGCAGATAAATCATCTACAGGTCAGGGAGCAGTTTTATTTCAAATGTAGAGCTGACAAGTGTAGGTTGTCTACAATGTCTCTAGGTCACAAATCAAAACCAAAAAATGATACACCACAATAGGAAAAGAAGCATTGGCAGCAAAATATTTTGACACTGTGCTGAGATTGTGGTTCAAAGTTAAAACAAACCATAGGCCACTAGTCACCTTTCTGAACATGAAAGATATTGCAAAGTACTGCCCAAAATCTAACTGTTTAGACAAAGATTGATGAGATATGACTTCATTGCTAAATATGTGCAAGGCATGTATCAAACAGCACCAGACATGCTGTCACAAATACCATCAAGAGGAGCCAAACAAAAGGATTTACATCCTTCATCATTGAGGTTGGAGCATTTTCATCCCGAACCACTCAGCACTTAATAGCTACTGCAAAAAGTTTGCAAGAAATAAAACAAAACCAGCAATGAGATGAAGGATGTCTTCAAATTTGAGAATATTGTCTGGAAGAATGGCCAGACTTTGTTCCCCCTAATCTGGTACTATGGCAGTACTTTGAAGAAGGCAAGCACCTCATAGTCATTGGTGACTGACAGAAAAAATATGCAGAACATACCTGCTTTATAGCTTCAAAGTTTCACCAAGGTAATTTAAAAATAGCAAAACACAGTACAAGAGCACAGTTTTGTGGCTAGGCATTACTCCTCCGTAGAAGAAATGATGATTGACTGTCTTGCTTGCATCCTAAACAGCCAAGAACAAAAGAAAAATACTATTACCATCTATCTTTTCATCAAGGCTATTGGGTTGCCTAGAAATGGACTTATTTGAACTTAGCAGTAAAACTTTTCTTATTGTGAGTCACTACCACTCACTGTGGTTGAAGTAAATAGATTATATTATATCACACCAGAAACAGGCATCCAATCCCTCAAGAATGTGTGTGCAACACATGGCATCTTGCATATCACAGTGTTCATCAAAGAGCTACAATTTATTGATGGGCTACTCCACAATTTTGCAAACAAATATGCTTTTGTTCTTTTAAACAGTTTACCTCGCTATCCTTAAGAAAATGGAGAAACAGGGGGAGGTAGGAATCATCAAATGTTTATTGAAGAAAACCAAGATTTTAATCCAGCTCTTCTGAGCTCACGAAACTCAGCACTACAAAATATTTTTTCATCATCAGACTTACTAATGGGTTGGAGATTTGAGAACACAGCTTCCATCTCTGGCACAAACACTCAAATCTAATATCGTCACAAATGACCATGACAAGATAAAACAACATGAAAATGGACAAAGAAGCAACCAGGCTCAGAACTTTAATCATAGGTGTGGAGTTACCAATGCTGAAGCCTGGAGAGAGAGTGTGGACCTGAGATCTACAGAAGGAAGGCACAATCAATGAAAAAACTCCACAACCAAAGTCATACAGGATTGAGACAAACCAGTGTGTCATAAGGTGAAACCACGGTGCCTTAATATCCTTGGGGAGAAAGCCAATTGAAACTGGAGCTTCCTACCAGATTCTGACGATGAAGAAGAAGAAGAAAGAACTGACTACAAACAGTAGAAAAACACTCACACCAACAGGAGGGAGAATGCGGAATATCTTCAACCTCAAAAAGAGATCAAAGCAAGATCAGAGGGATCAGTCAAGGCACCTCAAACACTAACTGCAAATTCTGAGATTTTGCAGAGAGATGGCGGCACAGTGGCACAGCAGTTAGCACTGCTGCCTCACAGCACCAGAGACCCGGGTTCGATTCCAATGTGGGTAGCTGTCTGTGTGAAGTTTTCACCTTCTCCCCTTATCTATGTGGGTTTCCTCTTGGTGCTCCATTAGGTACAGGTTAGGTAGATTGGCCATGATAAATGAGAGGAGTTATGGGGGTTGGGCAGGGAGGTGGGCACAAGTAAGATGTTCTTTTGGAGAATTGGTGCAGATTTGATGGACTGCATCTCACTGTAGAGGTTCTATAGTGCTATGCAGGGGAATGCAGATATGATAGGCATAAAGACTTGAAGAGAGATGTAGAGTAAAGGGTTAACATTAGAGTCATACATAATAATGATGTCAGATCACAGACTGAAAAGTAAAGGAGATCTGGAAGAAAGAAAAGCTCCAACCTTGTGTAGAGGTCCAAAGGTGTAATTACTTGTTGACAGCAAAGAGTAATGGCTTTGGGAAACAGCATACTTTGGGGGAATAGACAGTCTCCAACATCCTTTCTGTACCATTGAGCTCTGTTTATTTCCATTTTCCTTCATGCTTGAAAGCATCTCAAGTACTTCAATTTTTCCTGACTGCAACATTTAATTAAATTCTAAGCCTTATTGATAGCTATGGTTTCTACATTGAGTGATTTCTTCAATAAGGGATTTGAGTTCCTTTTCTGCAGACTGGACTGGGGGGGGGGTGGGCTGGGGAGAGGCTTGGGTCAGTTATCCTCATGCCTGCATAGCTTGAGTGTGGGTAACCTGTTATTTGAGTGGTTGGGGGGTTGATGCTTTTCTTTCCTGAGGGGCTGGTGGTGGTCCCCTGGTGATCTTTGGGATCCACAACACTATGTCCATGCTGGTCATTATCAGCACCAAAGCCCACCTGGTCTATCACTCACTGGAGAGATGGGTGAATGGTGGGGAATGCTGAATGGGCCACCAAACTTGCTAATTATATTATTGTTAGTGGGTTTGCATGGTTATCAGGTTACTGCTGATGTTAGACAGCAGGGTGGGACAAGTGGATCCTCCGCATCTGGCAGGAACCCTGATTTTTGGCCAATGCTCCATTCAATGGGGCATTGGGATTCTGACCATCATCTAATGAAGTTGGTGAATCCCCCCAAAGTTTTATTGCAGAAAGACTAAATCTGGTCACTAGGCCTATAGAGTGCAGAAGGAAGATATTTCTGTCTTGTCCCATACTTTTAAATCCATGGCAACTAGATCATTAAAGTCTTGTGATAATGAAAGGCTTGCACAGGACTTGGCAGCAACCTCTGCTACTTTTGACAGATTTCACCTTCTCACTGATCTCTGCTATTAGCATTGTATACTTTTCAGCAACCACACCTGCATCTTTAGCAGGATTGTTACACTTTGACAAGTGGGGTGAGAAAACTGTCTATGTTGCTTTAAGGCACTTTCTTCTCTCTCTGATTCATGTCACCTTATGCTATTAATAGACAAGAAGCTATAAAAGGTTGTGTACGGTCCGTCACACAAACCAGCTTCCCACCCATTGACTCTGTCTACACTTCCTGCTGCCTTGTAAAAGCAGCCAGCGTAATCAAGGATCCCATACACCCCTGACATTGTCTCTTCCACCTTCTTCCGTCGGGAGAAAGATACAAAAGCCTGAGATCACGTACCAACTGACTCAAGAACAGCTTCTTCCCTGCTGCCATCAGACTTTTGAATGTACTCACCCCACATTAAGTTGATCTTTCTCTACACCCTACCTACGACTGTAACACTACATTCTGCAATCTCCCCTTTCCTTCACTATGAACAGTATGCATTGTCTGTGTAGCGCGCAAGAAACAATACTTCTCACTTTATACTAGTACATGACAATAATATATCAAAGCAAACGTATATAAGATTCTGATGAAAAACATCAAGTTTTATTAAGGAGACATAATAATGTCCTGCCTGGGTAAACAACAGAACAATTGATTTTCCAAAAGTAATTGTGCCTTGCTCACTGTAAAGTTTTATTAGTGCCTTTATTATGAAAGGCTTGGTAAGCAACACAGATGTGTCACTATAGTCAAAGTATAGTCACTATCATTATTATAGTACATTACCCCAGTCCAACGCCAGCATCTCCAATATCAGGGTTTCCCAAACTTTTCCAGCCACAAAACCTCTCGTAATCTCCCAAGAGCATTGAGGAAGCTCAAACATTCTCGTTGTCAACATTCCTTTTTTGACACAAAATAGGTGCAAGCACAGAAATCAACTGCAGTTCTAGCTATATTTTTATATATATCACCAAAACAGCATTATTATGAACGACTGGCAGCTGACCTTCCATTGGTGTTCACTATGAGGAGTGATGGTGCCTCCCTTGTGCCAACTTTTCACTGATTATGTGGGCTTCTCCTGCAAGAGCAATGCAGTAACTTTCTCAGTGGACACCTCAGTTCTTAGTATTTGTTATCAGATCTTACTATTGTAGATATTTAGCTCATCAGTGAATTAAGTTTTCTTCTGAAGAAACTTTACGTCCTTATTCATATGTTCAAGATTATTTGTTTACAAAAGTCTTCGGAGTTTAGCTGGCACCATCGAAATGTTGGATAATATTTTGCAACACACAACACCCTGTGCTTCAAATGTATTTTGGACTCCAGTGAACATGAATCCCAGGGACAGATAGCTCTCATCGAGATTGCGCTTCTTATTTCCTGCTGCTGCTTCAGTTGGTGTGGGCAGTGAGTTGTACACTCCTGACTGTTTGCCAGCAATTGCCTGAAGTGGTCTATCTTCATCACTTTCCGCTTCTTTAAGCTGCCCTCTTCTAGCTACCCATCCATTGCTGAGTAGCACACCTAGATTAGCACCAGCAAGTGATGTGGCACTATCACACACAATTTAGCTGTCAGAGACTGTGATTTCTGGAATTACAAAGAGGTGCACAGTCACAAGTACATTCGCCAACTATACACAGGACACATTACTCACCCTGCCCTGGCCATAGCACCATCAACCCCCATCTCCCATAACCCCCTCACATTAACATTCTGGCCAAGCCCCTTAACAGTTAGCCGTCTAATCCAAAATACTACTCACCTATGCTGTTGCTCTGCTGCTGACACTTCCAATTCTCTGGTCCTCACTTCACAGCCTCTCCTCATTGCTGCTGTCTCTCCTTCTCAACTCACTTACTGTTGCTGGGGCCAACTTGCCTGTCCCATTGGGATCACCCCATCTGTTTCCAGTGGGAGCGTCTCACCAGCCCTGCTGGGATTGCCTTGACTGCACTGCTGGGAATGCTTTGTCTGCACTGCTGGAATTACCTCACCAACTCCTGCTGGGATCACCTCACCTACCCCTCCTGAGATCACCTCAACTACCCCCCACTGGGATCGCCTTGCCAGCTCCTGCTGGGATCGCCTCGTCTGCCCCTGTTGGAATTGTCTCGGCAGCTCCCCACAAGGATCACCTCACCTACCCCCGCTGGTATGGCCTCGCCTGCCCCTACTAGGATGGCCTCATCAGCCCCTACTGATAACCTTGCCTGCCACCACTCACCTTTCACCTGCTCAGCTAAAAGAATCTGTGAGTCACATATTAATTACAGCACCAAAATTCCTTGTGACAGTATAATTTGTGCCAATGCACAATTGTCTTCATCCTCTGAATTCTCTTCATCATGTGTCTTTGTGAGGACCCAGCCTCTTTAGACAGTTTACTTTGTAATAATATTTACATGTGTACTCAAAGGACCTATTTAGAGTTTTTGAGCATTCTTGGGACTCATTCACCATTAGTACTGTAATCAGATCTTTAAAATGCTTTGTACTTATTCTGATTCTATTCAGTTGTTCCATTGTACTGGCACCTGCATCTAGAATCTGGACCATTTTGAATTCTGACAATCTTTGAGTCTTCTATTCTGTATCATGGTAGAATGCCCAATGTGCTCTCTAAAAACTGAAAGAAATGATTGTTCCTCCAGGATTTGTTTTCAAGGCAGCAGACATCTGATCCAAAGAGTCTTCTCTGAACTCGGAACAGTAACAAAATGCAACCATTTAAATGCTATCATTGATCGAGAAATCCCCAAGTTGAGTTGCATCAATCTTTTATACAACATGTTAAAGTCCATAATATATTCTCCCATGGAATGACCATTTGTTTACTGAAATTTATCAAATTCTTGACTGTCCCTCATAGACTTTTAACAGATCACCTTTCTTGTAGATTTCATCCATGAACTACAATAAAAAGCCCAGACCTTCATCACTACCCAACTTTTCAGCATCAATCTCAAAAGCTACTTACCTCAGATTTGATTTCTTGTAGGATGCAACAGTGCCAAGGCCAGACCTTGTTTCCCTTTTGGTAGGAATGTAACCTGTGTGCATATGTCCACTTCATTCTGCCACTGGTCATATGATTCAGAGTCCAAGAGCATCGCAGAGTAAATATACTTCAACAATTTACACGTTGTCTACCATTTCACAATGGCCACCAGGATTGTAGTTTTCTGTCTAAGAACAAAATCTTCTTAGTTTCTAACCCTCACCTTTAGGTAGCCATTCTCTGCCACCATGTTGTGCTTCAGAAAGTCAGTTGGTGATGAAAACAACTGAAGCCATTTTATAAGCAATTATGTACAGAGTGAGTCATTACAGGTGTATACCTCCTAATCCAACAACAATTTCAATCTGTGTCTATTTATAACAGCACAAGTGAATCCCCAGCTAATGTCTAGCATCTTCATGTGAGTACACATGATTAATATACAAATAACAATGTCAGTGTGTGCTTTACAGCAGTGCTAAATGTGTGAGGGGAAAGTTGAGACTATGAATGTATGGTATAACTTGTGCTTGATCATGAATGCCCTCGAGAGATGTGTGAAACGGTGTTGGTAAATGGCATAACATTGAGACCAGTGGTTTATTTCAAAGGATATGGCATTTTAAAATCCATTTAGTAACCTTGACCACTCATCTGAAATTACTGAACTTGTTATTGATGATGGACAAAAAAAAATGGAAATATACACAGAAAAATTTGACTTTAAAAAGGCCTGAGTTTCATATTTTAAAATGAACACAGACTCTGGAGTTGGCTGAGAAGGTACAGCTAGCCACTGATATGACTGCAGGGGTTTTCTCTAAGGAATAATGGATGGGGCGGATTGGTGGCACAAAGGTTAACACTGCTGCCTCACAGAGCCAGGGACCCAGTTCAATTCCCATCTTGGGTCACTATCTGCGTTTGCACATTCTTCTTGTGTCAGTGTGGGCTTCCTCCAGGTGCTGCGGTTTCCTCCCACAGTCCAAAAGATGTGCTGGTTAGGTGGATTGACCATGCTAAATTCTCGCTCAATGTACTGAACAGGCACTGGAATATGGTGACTATGGGATTTTCACAGTAAATTCATTGCAGTGTGAATGTAAGCCTACTTGTGACTAATAAATAAACTTTAATCATTCCCAATTCTTCCAGACAAGTTACTTGTAAAATCACCCAAAGACTGATTATCATCTCCAGTAATGACAAAGGGATGTAACCACTATCTCATCCCAAAACCTTTAGGTATAATTGCTTAGGTAAGATTAGTACATCCTGGAGTATACATAGGAAGCGCTTAAAAGCCTGTTTGCTATCGGCCTGGGTGTCTTTCTGTTGGTCTGTGTGTGTGTTCTATAAAAAGCAGCTGGAAGTTTGAAGGTGTAACAGTATCTGAGACAGAGCCCCTGCAAAATAACCAAATTTTACAGGAACATCTAACACTCCCTCTCTGTCTGTTGGAGTCCATCACAGCTGGAAAAGGAATTGAAATCTCTCTACCAAACCACAGAAACCGTGCATTGAAGAATCAACTATTCACCAGTGAAAAACAACCGTCCTGAAATCCTGTAACTGTCGCAACGTTTATCATCTACTCCTGGCACCCAAGCAATGTTCCATATAACTTTTTATTTTTTCTTTACTTGCTATTGGAATCGATTCCTACTTATAATCCGTATGAAGATAAATGTGTGTGTTTTACCATTTTCCCTTGCCTTTTAGTTGTTAATAAACCTTTTGTATCTTAATTCAAGAAGGCCTGGTTGAATTGGCTCCTTTTTAAGCATAGCTATTGGGTCTGGAAAGGGCATCCAATAGAAAGGAAACCAATGGAAAGGGAACCTTGTTAGATTAACTTTTGTTGCTACCAGCAGAGGGTGAGTTGAATAAAAACATGGAGCCACTCAGCCCTCCTAACCCAGGTTTGTATGAATTTTGATATATCTCAGCCAGACAGTGACAAATTGAGGGGTTGCGCCTAGACTTTTCAGGAATGTCACCTGGCGCTGGTCATAACAAACTTTAAATCAAACTTCTTCCTGCACTACCTTATCCTTGAGGCATGACTGCTTACATTGACAGTGATAGCCATCTTTCCTGCTTCATTCTCACTCTTTCTGAAGAACCTTTTGTCTCCCTATGATTGAAGGGCCTTTCTTATTCTGCCTGCCTCCTGTACCATGCCTACAATGTTGCATGACAGACCCTTGGAGCAGCCTTTGTATCCTTTGACGATTCACTCTTTTTCCTGTTCAGACACTTCCAGCACCTGCTGCGGCCAAAATGCACCTCCCATTGGAAAACTGCAGGCTCGCTTTAAGTAGTGCCATCTGGCTTTAAGTATATTTGCCTTGAACAAACCTGGACCCCTGCAGAGATGTTCAGCCACTCAACAGCATACTTAGCTCTGGGCTGCATGCCACTCTTATACGAATTAGCAGGCGGTACAATTTTCATGCTGCTGCATCAAAATAAACTGGTACAGGTTAATCGCCATGCCCAACTTTGGGTCTTGTCCAAATCTGCTCCTTCCTCCTCCCCACCATTTTCTAAATCTCTATCAACACCGTGCCCCCCCCACCCCTTTATCTCTCTTTTCTACAGTAAAGAGCCCAGCCTCTCTAACCTTTTACTGGTGGTTATTCAGTCTTTCTTGATTAACATGTATATGGAGGTAGTACAGAATGGGCCAAACTGGATCATCAGAGACCGGTAGTATAACTGAAGATACAGTCAGGATTGTATGGCGATCCCAGTGCATGGACTTTCATGGAAATAGCCTGGGGTGATTCAACTTCCAATGGATAATTCCCCTGATCTCCAAATCCCTCCATGAATGTCTCAGGCTCTAAGTTAGAGTCAGAAACTTTGGATAGTTCTGTGGTATTTACCTAAATAGTTATCCAGGAAATGCTAGACCTTATAAAACCAGTCTAACATCTGGATAGCGACACAACTGACCCTCCCTAATCACTCCAACTGAGATCCTGACTACCCCCCAGTGATCCAATTTTCCCGTAAGCTACCAAAGGAGGTAACTCTCCCTTATCCCCTGACTACCCCCTGACCCAAACCAATTAACAAGCCTCCTAAACACCCGACAAACCCCTTGGCCTCCAGTCTAAAACTGCAAACTGGCCTAACCCAACTACCCCTCCAACTAACTGGCTACCACCAACCACTTAACTGACCCCCAACCTGATTGGCTCCTGACTAGCCCTGCCATCCCACGCCATTGACTTCCTGACTACCTTCCCCTATCCACCCCAATACCATAAGAAGTTTCACAACACCAGGTTAAAGTCCAACAGGTTTATTTAACCTGGTGTTGTGAGACTTCTTACTGTGCTTACCTCAGTCCAATGCTGGCATCTCCACATCATGTACCCCAAAACCCCCAAACAGCCAGCTAACCACTTGACTAGCTCTTGCCCGCCCAAATACTCCCAGCTCGGCTGCCACCCCAATCCAACTACCTCCCCAATCCCACCGCTCTACTCTCCCCCCCGCCGAATTCACCCTGACTCAACCTGCCTATCTACCACCCAGACCACCTCAACAATCTAATTCTTCCCCCTGACCTGAATCGACAACCACCCTCCTACCAAACCCTGATTTGACTACCCCTTGACCAGTCTACCTCCTCAACCACCTACCACCTCACCCACCTATCAACTTACCTTGCTACCCATCTACCAGCATATCCACCCTAACCACCTACCCTCACCTGCCCACCTCACCCATCGACCCACCTTCTCATGTTCCCATTTAACCAGTTAACAATTCACCCCCTCACTCACTACCATTCAGATTGAACTTTTAAACTTACTATGTGGCAGCTATTGCTGTAAGAAGGGAGTGTGTCCTGTCATCTCACAACTCCATTCTGCTCTGACAGAATTCCCCGAGTGATACAGTGCTGCACGTTTATGTGAAAGTCGAGCTCAGAAGAAATACTCAGCGGTGTCAAGTCGGTGGACTGTTTGAGTGCAGTGGCAATCCAACGATCATTGTTGCTGCTCGGAAGATCATAGAATCCCTACAGTGCAGAAGGCCATTCGGCCCATCAAGTCTGCACCAACCACAATCCCACTCAGCCACTATCCCCATAGCCTCACGTATTTACCTTGCTAGCTACCCTGGCACTAAGTGACAATTTAACATGGCCAATCAACGTAACGCGCACATTTTTGGGCTGTGGGAGGAAATTGGAGCACCCAGAGAAAATCATGAAGACACGGGGAGAATATGTAAACTCCACATAGACAGTGACTCAAGCTGGGAATCGAACCCAGGTCCCTGGTGCTGTGAGGCAGCAGTGCTAACCACTGTGCCACCGTGTGATCTGTGCCAAGAAATGATCTTTTTTTTTCATTCATCCTAACTTTGGGTATTTTGTAATTTTTAGCTTCCTTCTGACAGAATCAGAAAGTTGTTTTGTCAAAGTTTAAATAAAAATCAAGAAAGAATTCTTGTCCTGTGAACAAAGCACCTACTGATGCCATGAAGTTTAAAGTTCTGCTTCGCCCACTTGAGGAAGTGATTTCACATATATCATCCACCTCATCAATGATACATTTACATAACATAAGAACATAAGAAATAGGAGCAGTAGTAGGCCATCTAGCCCTTTGAGCCTGCCCCGCCATTCAATAAGATCATGGCTGATCTGTCGTGGCTCAGTTCCACATTCCCGCTCTCTCCCCATAACCCTTAATCCCCTTGCTTATCAAAAACCCATCAACCCGCGTCTTAAAAATATTTAGCGAGGCAGCCTCCACCACTTCAACGGGCAGAGAATTCCAGAGATTCACCACCCTTTGAGTGAAGAAGTTCCTCCTCAACTCCGTTCTAAACCACCCCCCCTTTATCTTGAGGCTGTGCCCCCTAGTTCTACTGTCCTTTCTGAGCGGGAAGAGTCTCTCCACCTCTATCCTATCCATCCCATTCATCATCTTATACGTCTCAATGAGATCTCCCCTCATTCTTCTAAACTCTAACGAGTACAAGCCTAGTTTATTCAGCCTCTCCTCACATCTCAACCCCCTCAACTCCAGTATCAGCCTAGTAAACCTCCTCTGCACTCCCTCCAAGGCCAAAATATCCTTGCGTAAGTGCGGCGACCAAAACTGCACACAGTACTCCAGCTGTGGCCTCACCAATGCCCTATACAGCTGCAGCAAGACCTCCCTACTTTTATATTCAATCCCCCTCGCTATGAAGGCCAGCATCCCATTAGCCTTCCTGACCACCTGCTGCACCTGCAGGCTGGGTTTTTGCGAGATGAACTAGCCTTACATGAGGATTAATTTTTATTTGACTTGATGACCAGATGATTTGTCTTCACCAGTTATCTGCACACCCCTGATGTGTCAATAATACTGATCTAAGTGATCATTGCCATCATAGTAAGGAATGGAGAAAACTGAAACAAATATGTAAAGTGTTAATTATTTACTTTACTTTTGTACTGCTGTTTGTCAGAATAACTGCCTGGATTATTTTCATTACTTTGAAGTTACCTGGCTTGATGTATCCAGGATCAATTTCGTTCTCCCACCATTTCAGATTTTATAACTGGAGAAATTTCTATTCAATGTCCTGACAATGGAGCATTATTTCAATTGCACCTATTCCACGGAGGCAGTTTTTGGGAAGCTATTGTTAAGGTGAGTCACCATTTTCTTTGAAATTAAAGTTATCGTCTGCAAATCTGCTGAAGTCAAAATCTGTACAGAATCACAAAGTATATATCTATAATGTATGTAGTTTGTTATCTGTAGGAGATCATCGTCCTGTATTTTGATAGTTTGTTTTATTTTTTTGTTCATGAGTGTCACTGACTGGGCCAGCATTTATTGCCCATCCGTGAGGGCACATTGGGGCTGTGGGTCTGTTGTCATATGTAGATAAGGACAGCCGATTTCCTTCCTAAAGGAGGTTAGTGAGCCAGGTATATTTTGACAACAATCAACCATGGATCATCATTCAACTTTTAATTCCAGATTTCTATTCAAATTTCATCATCTGGCATTTCCCTAGAGCATTTCCCTGAGCTTCTGGATTACTAGTCCAGCGACAATGGCACTATGTCACTGCTTCCCCTTGGTGCGTAGTGCAGTAACATGCAATATGTGCAGATTCAAATCACTTCCAGATGGAAGCACAGTCCACACAGGTTGCTCACTGTGCTTCCCCATAGTGAGATGATGCAAAGCTTACTGTGTTTAGGCGAATAATGGAAAACTGGTCATTTTCTGTTCCCATTTATCCGCTTGGGGAGAGTTGCTTTTTAATTTTCTATCAAGGCACCTGATTAAATTCAGGTTTCCTGATCCTTGGCTTATTTCCTCACTTTTGCGAAATACTCTCCTTGGTTCAACATACTATGGTATGATTGGTGACATGACATTCTGTAACGTAATGGAATACTTTTTATACAGGAATTTTCACAAAAATGTGCCTCTTTGCTACAGTTAGGAGTATGTAAGCAATGAGAAGTGACTAGGTCTGCTATGATCTATTACACAGAACACCAAGAACCATGCTCTCTCTAGCCCTGCTTTCTCATGTGTAAATCCACCTGGAAATGTGACTGCTCTGTATATGATAGGGTTCACCAAATCACCCAATAATGACTGATGCACTGTTAAAATGTCATCACTGGTACTCTCTATCGTACGCTCGATGAATTTGAACAAAATCCTCTAATAATCCTCATTAGCATTATACTGGAATGAAAATAGTATTTTAAGATATTTTACTTGATATTGCATCACCACTACACAGAGAAGCGTAACGAGACAAAAGCTATTCTTGACAAAATCAAAACAAATCTTTGTCCAATGTGGTCATAAGGTTCCTGTAGGAGTGTGCATGTTTGTGACCCAGCCACACTGAGAAATGTTCCTGGAACAATTAGAAACATAGAAACATTTTTCCCAGTGCCTATTACCAATGCATGCTGAAAGAAAGACGGGAACGTATGGATTAGTATGTCTACTGATCAACTTTTAACTATTTAATTTTAAAGAACATCTTTGGCTATTCTCAGGTAAAATCCGAATAGAGCTCTTGGAGACATTTCGTTTGAGGTAGAATGGATATGTTTTGACAATAAAGGATTTGAAAGGGCTCTCAGTTGCTATTGTAATCCTTTCAAATTCTTGGAATATAAGCAAATCTGCCGAGGGCTGTATTTATTACCCATCTTATGTTGCCAATGGAAAGTTAACAGCAGGCTGTGTGGAACATTGCAGACCACATTGGAAAGATAGCCCCACAGTTCAATTCTTTAGGGAGGTCTAGAGGTCAAAATTGGATAACACTCAAGCCCACTCCTTGTGATGCAGGTAAACTTGCTGCTATCCTGTTCCTTTACATGATAGCTGTGTGTGGAATTCTGAATGTGTGGATTCTGCACATCTTGGCAGGAGCCCACATTTGAGTGAGGCTAGCAGCAGTTAAAGATAGTCTCTACTACTTAAAACAAAGGTATTGGAAGACACTAGTGAAGCAAGCCTGACGTGTCATACGAGTGACCATGGGCCACATACACTCCCCTGTTGTGCCAAAGATTCTCACATGTAGCACTGGAGGCCTACATGCGGGTGGTAGACATAAAGATGCCCTTCATCTACAGAAGGGAGATGGGAACAGTTGTCAAGGTCCTCCAGACAAACTCTCAGAAAGCACCAGGAGCAGATACCTATCATGGTCAAGACAAGCAATACAGCCCTGAGAACCTGGACATAGTGCTGCAAGAATTTCAATGAAGAGTGGTCAAGATCAGATGTCATATCCTCACACCTGAGCTACTAGGTTCACACACTGCTCCATTCATCACATTCCCTTCATTAATCTACAATAACCTTCATCAATCACAATGCATTTGAGTGGTGTAGTGGTTAGGACTCTTGTAGGATAAGTTAGCAACAGGGACTAAATGGCAGGGGACAGGTACAATTGCGTGTCCTTCCACCCATCAAGAAGATAGTTTTTGCCATTAATGGAGCAGCCACATTTGAGACCATGAGCATGGCTAAAACAGTCAAAGATATCTCGTTCTCCTCCTCATTTCCCAATCCCCCAATCCCACAATCGCTTCTGATCTACAAGCTGCAGACGGTGTGATTTCCCTCACCACAAGCCTACTCATATGCTTTTCACTACTCTGCTGTGCAACGACAAATTAGAGAAGGAAAGACAGTATGAGGAGAGACTAAGAGATAATAAAGAAAGGGATAAAAAATGGTTCTGAAGACATGTAAATAGTAAAATGCTGTTAAAAGAAAAAGCAGAGCAAATTATATACCTGAGAAGAGATTTACTCATACAGGGGAAAATGTGGCTGAGGTACTTAATTGCACCTGTTTTTGACAAGGGAAAAGTGCTGCCCATGTTCAAATGATAGAGAAGATAGTTGAGATAGTGGGTGGTCTGATAACTGCCTTGTAGATGGTGAAGAGGTTTTGTACAGTCGGAAAGTGTGCCGTTTGCTACAAATAACTTAGCCTTTGACTTACTTCAGTGTTCACAGCATTTATGTGGCAGATTCAGCTGAGTGCCTGACTAAAGATGATGCCCATGATAATGTTAGTGGCTATCAAGAGAAGGTGGCTAGAATGTTTTTTTTTGATAAATGTCCAGTATTTAAAACTTGAGTGGCTCAAATGTCACTTCCCACTTCATAGCTGATTGTTGGAAAAACTCAATAATGATTCAGTAATGCCCTTTAAGGAAGGAAATTTGCCATCCTTACCTGGTGTGGCCTACATATGAGTCCAGAGCCACAGCAATATTGTTGACTCTCAACTGTCCTCCAAAAGGCAACTAGGGATAGGCAATAAATGCTGGCCAGCCAGCAATGCTCATGTACCACAAATTAATAAAAAAAAGGTTGAATACAGAAAAAGACTGCTGTGAAGTCTAAGAAATAGTGAACTGGGCTCAATAAAGCACAATCAGATTCCGAACTGCTGAAATCTTGACCATTTCAGCTGTTTCTTTAAAGAAAGCCTTTTCTTGGAACCTTCAAGAGAGGAGTAGAACAGGATCAGAAGAAAGCCTTCCATCCATTGATTCAATCTACACTTCCCGCTGCCTCGGAAAAGCAGCCAGCATAATTAAGGAACTCATGCACCCTGGACAAACTCTCCTCCATCTTCTTCCATCGGGAAAAAGATACAAAAGTCTAAGGTCACGTACCAACCAAATCACGAACAGTTTCTTCTCTGCAGCGATCAGACTTTTGAATGCACCTTCCTTATATTAAGTTGAACTTTCTCTACACCCTAGCTATGACTGTAACACTACATTCTGCACTCTCTTGTTTCCTTCTCCCCTATGCACTCTATGAACAGAATGTTTTGCTTGTATAACATGCAAGAAACGACACTTTTCACTGTTTAAAAGTTTATTTATTTTTTAGTGTCACAAGTGGGCTTGCATTAACACTATGTTAATGAAGTTGCTGTGAAAATCCCCGAGTTGCCACACTCCATTGCCTGTTCGGGTACTCTGAGAGAGAATTTAGCATGGCCAATGAATCTAACCCACCTAACTGTATACCAATACATGTGGCAATAATAAACTAAATCATATCAAAAGGAAGCTGCAAACAGAGCTGCAGCTGGAATTAGAGAAAAGAGGAAAATACACGCTCAGAAATATCCTTACTTTCCCAGCGCAACAACATCACTGTATTTTGGCTGCATCTGCCATCCATGCTCACGATCCATATTTGACACATATCTTCTTTGGTAGAGAAACACGTCTGTCATTCCATGGGGACATCTGGAAACAGTAAAATCGAACACTAGATTGCAGAATTTCTTCAAGCGCAGGGTGTTATTGACTGCACCTACACCACCCTCGGGATGCCTTCATAGAACGCATCCACTGTCCGGAATTGCAAGAAGTTCCACTTCTGTAATGTGTATCTGGTGTGCGATAACAAGCAGTACATTGTGCAGATCTATAACTCCACTGCTGCCCTGATGCTTTCATACAGTGCCAAACATCTACTTCCTCACTGTTGGTTCCTGAACAGAAAGTTGAAGATATAGTACTTGGAAATTTAGACTGCCCTCTCCATACCTGGGTTAAAACATTTTGTAGACAATGAGGTGAGTGTCTGGAACAAGCTGCCAGAGGTAGTAGTGGAGGCGAGTACAATTTTGTCTTTTAAGAAGCATTTCGATAGTTACATGGGTACGATAGAATTAGAGGGATATGGGCCAAATGTGGGCAATTGGGATGAGCTTAGAGTTTTTTAAAAAAGGACGGCATGGACAAGTTGGACTGAAGGACCTGTTTCCATGCTGTAAGCCTCTGTGACTCTGTGACCCTCAGCGCAAAGCTGTTTTTTGTTGGTTCAGCATTGGAAATATTATTGTAACATATTGCAAAAGCTGAATATTTTGACATACTGTATTCTCCGCTCGACAGGTGTAAATAAAGTTAGTTCAATGATCGCTGCTCGCTGTGAATCCACGTGGGGGTTTTTTCTCAGTACAATATGCAACAGAAAGATGTTGGAGAGAATTAATTTGAAAAATTGAGGGCTGACAAACATTGTGACACGTTTTTTGGACTGTCTTAAGTTGATTTTGAGGTGGTTTGAGTGATTTAAAAGATGGTTGTATGTGTACAAATTGTATTTAGTTACAGAGTGAGTCAACACAATATGTAATTGGGAGAATTGGCACTGAAGGCATATTTCGGAACAATGGGAGAATTCTTCCCTAATTATTATGGACAGCATGGTGGAACAGTGGTTAGCACTACTGCCTCACAGTGCCAGGAATCGGGTTCAATTCCGGCCTTGGGTGACTGTGTGATGTTTTCATGTTCTCCATGTGTCTGCGTGGGTTTCCTCCAAGTGCTCCAGTTTCCTCCCACACTCCAAAGATGTGTAGGTTAGTTGGATTGGCCACACTAAATTGCCTCTTAGTGTCAGGGGATTAGCAGGGTAAATATGTGGGGTTATGGGAAAAGGGCCTGGGCAGGATTTTATTTGTATTCATTCGTGGGACATTGGCATCGCTGGCTGAGAAGCATTTATTGCCCACCACTAGTTGCCCTTGAGAAGATGGTGGAGCATTGCCTTCTTGAATCGCTGCAGTCCACTGTGGGTTGACCTACAATGCCATTAGGATTGTTGTCAGTGCAAACTCAATGGGCTGAATAGCTTCCTTCTGCACTGTAGGAATTTGATAATTCTGTGATAAAAAAATTGGTATTAATATGAATGAAGATTACATTTGGCTGAAAACAAGTGAAACAGGAGGTGAAAAGATTTTCCTCACCATAACGCAATCAGATGCTTTTGAGTGGTAGCTAAACAAACTTACCCATGGGTCACCAGTACTTTGGCCTGTTTAGGTTTGCCCGTGGGTCACCAGTACTTTGGACTATTCTGAAATTAATGAGATCCTGAACTGATAGCATGGCATGACTAAGAATGAGATTGCACTGGGGTTGTGTACCATGAAAGGAAACAGTTGCCAAGTAAGAAGCAAAATGCTGTGGATGCTGGAATCTGAAACAAAAACAGAAATTGCTAGAAAATCTCAGCAGGTCTAACAGCATCTGTGGAGAGAGAATAGGGCAAATGTTTTGAGTCTGGATGACCCTTTGTCAGAGTCAAGTTTCCAGATGCAACAAAGCCAGTTGCCAAATAAAACTGTTGCATATTACATTCTCGAATTAAAGAAATTCCCTTGTCACTGTGGAAATGACACAAACTTAGAAACTGATCTTAGAGATATTTTTATCAGAGGCCCAAGGAACAAAATCCAGGCCCATACTTGAGCAAAGGCAAAAAAATTAGCATGAAAGAAGGCCCACAATGTGACAACAGCCATGGAAAGACAAAACAAGATTGTTGTGAAACCATGCTTTATATCAAAAATGATCTCTACTGGCTGAAATCCCTCACCAATTTTTTTAAAAAAGGACAAAGCCACATTTCAATGACTTGGGATCGCAGTCAAAGATGGTTGCACATGTGCATCACCTTCTGCATTCCAAAACTATTGAAATGGAGATAATCTGTCTGAAAAGCCACACCTAGAACAATGACCCTGAAAGGGCTGAATGAGGATCATCTCCGTTCCCATTAGCAAAGTACCCAGATAAACATTTCTATATTAAACTGGGTGCAGGCAAAGCATCAGACGTGATCACTTGAACAATGGGACAAAGTAGATTCCAAGCTACGATCTAATTAAGGTAATTGGAACACAAGGTTTGATTTTTCTCCCTCTCCGTGGTGTGTCCTGCAGTGGCAGGACACAGTGCGTCACTTTGCTGGTGGCAGTTTCTTATGGTCCCACCATTGACACTGGGGTTGTACACACCTCTCACTACCAGATAACCTGCAGTAGAGGTGCACCATCAGCGGAACTGTAAGATTCCACCAGTGTAAACAGCAACAAGCTTTTGGCAATACTATCTGTGACCATGTTTAAGGGAGAAGATCATATGATAAGTCAACCATTTATATGTTTAAGCATTTGTTTTCTCTGCAGAACTGCACAAGCCACTGGGACGCTGAAGGAACAAAACCCTCAATAGCTTCCTTCTCCGCTGCCACCTCTCTTTTTTTCTCTCTCTCTCTAACCATCCAGTTTGCAAGTTTAACTCTGTCTGTTGATTTTTACTGTCCAATGCCACAGACAGAGATTTGAAAAATAACTCAACACAGTGCTGCAGTCTCCAGAAGAACAGGTAAATTATCCACCCACGATTTGAAACTGTCTCAATGCTGAAAGTAGTAGGACCACCAAGTGAAAACAGCAAGACCATTGAATTCAGTCTGAGGACAGCAAGTCACCAGTTCTTTTAATTTTACTTGCAGAGGGGGGCGGGAGTGGTTTGTGTATGTGTGTGTGTATAAAAGGTTTGGAGCTTTTTTTATTATTTTACTTAAACTGGGTGTTTTTGAAAACACAATGAAACCTGTCTAACCATGTATCTTATGGCCACAGCACACAAACAGGTAAACATGGAATTAATAAGTTTATTTGTTTTGAAAATAAACTGTTGTAGCTAACTAACATAGAAAAGAAGGGAGTCACTTGACCTCTTCTCACCTGATCATAACAGATAGTTGTAAATCACAAGGGAGTTATTTTCCTGAGCCAGCGGGGCAGGGGGGTGGGGGTGGGTGGGGGGGGCGCGGTGGGTGGTTCTCCAGATTTCAGCAAGATTTAAAACACAGCAGCCAAGTTTCCAGTCATAGGCCAGAATTTTACTGCCCCACCTACCACAGGAAGTGGAGGACGGAAAGGTCCATTGACCTCAGGAGGGATTTTACAGTGTTGGGATGAGCGAGGTCATAAAATCCCGTCCATAGAATCAGAAATGGAGATGGTACCATTGCTATAGCAGCCAAGAACTATCTAAATGCCCCCACTTTTAGTCAGAACAATGTCTGTTGGAACGTCAGTCATATGTAGATGGCATGCATGAGTAGACAAAACAGTAATGCTTCAAGTTGTGTTAAAGTACTGGTACTAGTTCAAGAGCCTGGGAATACTTGAATGTGCATATGATTGATGTGGATACAGAAGGTTATGTTATTGAACAAGAAGATCATAGGTTGGACTCAATCAGTGAGCAAGAAAAGAGGTACATTGGGCAGAATTTTTAGGCCGTTCCCATCAGTAAAACCAGGAACCTGTGTGTTACTGGTCAGTTGGAAAGGAGGCCTGGAAGCTACACCAGCAGAACTATCATGGCCCAAGGGAAAGAGAGTTGATAGAAGTGTGCTTTGCTGATGATAGTCATACCCACACAACTCAAAACATAAAAAACAGTTCTCCAATAGGACCCCGGATTTATCCTGCATGAATAGAGAACAGCATTTTGTGGAACTGTGTAACTTCATGGTGCCACTTTTGTGCAGGGAGTGAAGTGAAACTTGTATTATTATTGTATTGACCATTTAAAGTGAAATTTACCTTTTTATTAGTAATATCATATGCCACTTCATGTGTAATTTGCGTTGTTGTAAAGAGGCTAAGTGCATTCATACATCCACTGAAGATTGGAGAGAAAGGATGATACAGTGCTTAGCACTCTTGCCTCACAGTGCCAAGGACCTGGGTTCAATTCTGGCCTTAGGTGACTGTGTGGAATCTGCATGTTCTCACCTTGTCTGTGTGGGTTTCCTCTGGGTAATCCAGTTTCTCCTCTTGTCCAAAGGCGTGGAGGTTACGTAGACTGGCCATGGTAAATTTCCCCTTAGTGCCCAAAGATATGTAAGTTAGGTGGATTAGCCATGGTGAGTGTCTGGGGTTATGTGATAAGGCAAAAGGGTGGGTAAGAAGCTCTTTTGGAGAGTTGTACTGACTCAATGGACAAAATGGCCCCCTTTTGAACTGTAGGGAATCTATTGTTTTCTATGCAGACTCTGGCAGTGCTACGTAGATCATTTGTTTGAAAGTGGAAATTTGGCAAAGGTAAAGCATGAGAAACCTCCTATGGTCCAAATTCCTTTCACAGCTCAAAGTGAAATTCAGGAAGAAAATGAAAGTCAAAAAGAAACTGAAAGTTTGCTGGTACTACAGAATCCACTAGTAGAGAAAAGTGATCCTTTGATTAAGACAAATCAATCAGTGTCTAGGTCTCAACCATTAAGTAGAGTTGGTTGGTAAAGCCAAAGTTTTGGTTTGACACATTGAGGAATGTTGAGAGAGCAAGGTCTAGCTCATGTTGGTATAAGGAGCTGCAAAGACAGGAAGAGAAAGAAGCCAGATAGGTTAATTACGTACGAAAAAGTTTTTCTTCTCATTAAGCTTTGTCAAATAATGATATTTTTGTTAAAGACATGCTGGTGTCAGGGAAAAATATGTCTTACATGGAAATCACTCTAGAAATATTGATCATGTATGTTTTAACCGTGACTTCACCAACAACAGATATGCAACCCAATTTGTTAACATTTTCTCATTTTGTTAATATAGATTTAATCATATTGTATTCTGGGAACTTAAGTACATGTATTATTTTACATTTTAATCTATAAGTTGTTTTAGGTAAAGTGAGAGTGTAGTATACTGCAAGAGCAGACCGTTTTGTTATACTGCTCTCTGCCGCCCTCTCTGTTAAGGATATGTAAATAAAGTTAGTTCAATCATGGCTGCTTGCTGTGAATCCACCTGATGGGTTTTTCTCAGTGCAATGCACAACAATTATAATCTTTGATGACACCGTTGTCAACTTTGAGGTACTACCGGATCGTGTTTCATTTTCTTCCAGTCTTTGTTATCTGAATATCTTCCTCTTGAGCAATTTGACCTTTTCCGATCAAATGCAATCACAGTGTGACATGTTTATCAAGACTGCTGCTTCCACTGAACAGTCCTTTCCGCTGCTGTACAAAAAAGCTAAACGCTGTCTGATGACTCAAGTTATTACATTTACTTTCATGAAGACAAATGCCAAAAGTAGAAGGAGCTTCAATGTCTGTCTGCACACTGGAGCAAGTATACCAAGAAATAGGCATAGGTCACGTAAAATGTACCTTTCCAGAGAATGTTGCAAAACTGTACAAACTTGACAACCAGAACCTGTTCTTTCATTATATGGTATTTTGCAGCCGTAAGTGACTTGATGACTATGGTTCTCATATGAGTGCTGGACTTCAGATGATTCTTACTTTGATTTACAAATTTTAAGAAATCACATCATCTTGAGAAGACAGACAGGACACACTTGCTTTCATCAGTTATGATACAGAGTATAAGAGCAAGGAGGTATGTTAGAGTTGTATAGCGTGTTGGTTAGGCCACAGCTGGAGTAGTGTGTGCTGTTCTGGTCAAGGATGTGATAGCACTAGAGGGAGTATGGAGGAGGTTCAACCGTATGTTGCCTGGAATGGAGCATTTGAGCTATAAGGAGAGACTAGATAGGTCTGGATTGTTTTCTTTAAAGCAGAGTTAGCTAAGAGGGGACATAATTGAGGTGTATAAGATTATGAGGGGTATGAATAGGGTGAGTAGGGAGCAACTGTTCTCCTTGATTGAGGGGTCAATCACAAGGGGGCTTAGTTTTAGGATAAGGGGCAAGAGATTCAGAGGGGATTTGAGAAAAAAAGTTTTCACTCAGAGGGCTGTGGGAATCTGGAGTGCATTGCCTGGGAAGGTAGTTGAGGCTGGAAACCTTACAACCTTTAACAAATATTTGCACGAGCACTAGAAATATCATAATAAATATTCAAGGTTGTGGGACAAGTGCAGAAAAATGGGATTAGCGTGCCTTCGGAGATAGTTATTGTTGATGTTGACCTGATAGGCCAAAGGAACTTTTTTGCACTGTATGACTCTATGTTTCAATGTGATGGAAAGGGAGGTGGACAGGTATGAGGCAATTGCTGGTCACAGTCAACTGTCTAACTGTCTTTAAAGCAGAAAAAAATGTATAAGATTGTGACAGGTATGGACAGGGTGGATAGGGAGCAGCTATTCTCCTTAGTGAGGGGTCAATCACAAGGGGACATAGTTTAGAGTAAGGGGCAGAAGATTCGGAAGGGATTTGAGGAAAAAAAAGCAAATTACTGCAGATGCTGGAATCTGAAACCAAAAGAGAAAATGCTGGAAAATCTCAGCATGTCTGGCAGCATCAATAAGGAGAGAAAAAAGCTGATGTTTTGAGTCCAGATGACCTTTTGCCAAAGATGATTCTTAGTTTTAGCCTTTTAGCTTTAACAAAGGGTCATCTGGACTCAAAACATCATTTCTCTTCTCTTCTTACAGATGCTGCCAGACCTGCTGAGATTTTCCAGCATTTTCTCTTTTGATTTGAGAAAAAAACTTTTTCATTCAGAGGGTTGCGGGAATCTGGAATGCTTTGTCTAGGAAGGGAGCTGAGGCCATAAACCTTACAATCTTTAAAAAATATTTGCATGAAGGATATAGGACAAGTACAGGAAAATGGTATTAGCATGCCTTTAGATATTGTTGGTGAAAACTTGATGGGAGAAAGGGCATTTTCTGCATTGTATGACTCCATAACTCTATGATTCAATGTGATGGAAAGGAAGGTGGATAGGTATGAGCCAATTGCTCGTCACAATCAAATGTCTGTCTTATTTTAGGCAATAAAATGTATCATACAAGACCAATTAATGTTCCTATTTTATTCCAAGAATTCAAGCAAAATTGGCAAAGCCTCATTAATTACCAATGCCTAGAGAGATTATGGTGATAAGCGTGCTTTGTGAATGACTGCAATGTTTGTGCTGATGGGTTTTGAACCATAAATGAAATGTCACAGTCAGGATGGTGTGTAAATTGGAGATGGTAATGCATCTTTTATATCAGTGTTCTTGTTCTTCTTTGTGGTTGAATTTGTGTAGCTGGGAGAAAGCCTGATGAGTTGTTCCCTAAAGGTCATATGTACGGCAATTGCACTTGGTCAGTTTTACCTTTAAGCCCTGACCAGAGGCAGTTTGACTAAGTGTGATATTTTTTTTCTCGCCCGATGTACAAAGTAAAATGTTGCTTCGCTATGATGTTGCTTCACACACATTGTTTCCAGTATTGGTTTGAAGTGGACACTGTGATTATGCAAGACTATTTTTAAATTATAGGAATACATTACTTTGGATCACTAGTTACCAAGCTTTGGACAAGTTACCAAGCTTAACCATTGCTTTTCACTCACCAAGTTGGCTGAAAATCATGTCTGCAAACAAATTCCATTGGAAGGAGGAAACTCATGTATGGAAGATAAAAATAGATTTACTGCAGAACCAAACTACAAAGGGAACACAGCAGATCTATATTTCTTTGATGAGACGCCGAGACAGAAAAAGAAAAGATGGAGGAGGATGAAACATAAACCAGGTAACAATTGGTGTGTGGATTCATTTTTTATTCATGTTTGAATTATATCAATATATTCAACTAGTGTCTTTTTATATTCGGGTGGATGACATTTATTTTTTTCTGATGTTGACCCCTCTGGGCACTCTATGTCTCTTTGATCCAAAGACCAAGATTCTGCTAAATATCTACTGTTTCTCAAATCCCATTTGGTCCAATCTTGGCCAGGAGTGCACACACAGAATTTTGTAGAATTATGATCAGCACAGTTACAAAGGGGACAATTGATTTCCTGCTACCTCAAGCAACAAGGCCAGTCAAATAAGTTGGAATACCTAAGCTAAATTGTGGGATGTTCAGCTATTTCTCTGCCCCATCATTTCAAGAGCCTTGAGCAAATACTAGTTGCATTAGTTCACTGACGTTCAGTGATGAATTTCTGAAGAACTGCTCTCAATCTGCCATTTGGAATTTGCAAGAAATGTGGTTAAAAGCCTCATCTGCACATAAAGTTGTGGCAGTGACAATGACATTTTGGCTTTGATGTTCAAGTCTTCTGTAACCAGTAACTGAGGTTCATCAGAGAAGGATTTTCTTTCTGACTTCCTGCCTTTTCACTTCATTTTTTTAGTTACACATTCCTTTACACAGTAATTTTATAGTTTGTACCCAGTTATTTGAATAGAGCCAACATCTGAATGCCACATGTTGCATCAAGTTGGCATAAAATTAATACTGGACAACATCTAGTCAGTGAAAATGTGGTGTTGAGCACACTTACAAAATGTGTCAATGTTTTATGTTTGCACATAAAATTGCCTTGATCAATGGTGAAGGAATAATTAATTATTTAATATTCAATCATATTTCATAGCACTTTAATCTGTTTGTGAATTTGTGGTTACTTTTTTCCATAGAGATGGAAGGGTACCAACAGAAACAAGTTGTTTGCCGGGAAACTTTTGGTAAAATGTAGCTAAACACAAAAACCTTCTTTTGTTTGTAAGTTAAATTACTGAGCTTTGGGGAGGCGGTGGCATAGTGGAATTGTCACTGGAGTAGCAATCCAAAGACTCAGAGTAATGCTCTGGGAACCCTGGTTTGAATCCCACCATGACTGATGGTGAAATTTGAATTCAATAAAAATCTGGAATTAAAAGTCTAATGATGATCATGAAATCATTGTCGATTATTATTAAAACCCATCTGGTTCACTAATGTCCTTAAGAGAAGGAAATCTGTTGCCCTTACCTGGTCTGGCCTACGTGTGACTCCACACCCACAGCAATGTGGTTGATCTTTAAATGCCCTTACGGATGGGTAATAAACAACCACATCTCATGAATGAATATGTAAATAAAACTTTCAGAGTGCTGATCCAATGAATACGTTTTGAACTTCTGAAATTTGCCCCAAGGTTTCTACTGATTGAGTTTTCCAGCCTTGATGAATCACTCTGGACCTGGGAGCCAATCGTGCACAGATCCTGATGAGCAAACATTGATGCCAGTTGACATGAGTTCAGATAGAATATTAAATGACTTCCCACATTTGGAGCAGTCATTAAGTCAAAAATAAGGGGAGGAATCTTGCCCTTGCTGAGAAAGGGTGTAATGATAAACTCAGCAACTACAGTCAGTCAGTTTTCCTAGTGGGGAAGTATTTAGAAATTCTAATTCAGAATAAAAGTTTTCAAGATGGCACCAAAGCGTGGTGACTTCTTGTGAGCTGTCCCCAGCATACCCTGTAATGCTACCTTTAACACTCTTCATGCATTTAAAACCGTAATCTGGCTTTTTTAAACTCTCTAATAATGTTACACCTGAGCTATGACTGTAACATTAAATTCTTCACCCTCTCCTTTCCCTCTCCCTCTGTACTCTGTGAATGGTATGCTTTGCATAGTGAAAAAGAAACAATACTTTTCACTACATCAATTCATGTGACAATAATAAATCAAATCAATCACTTGGGCAAATGTGGATTAATTAAGGAAAGGCAACAACAGCAAATAATTTTTACCTAAGTTGCTTGAGGCTTTTGATGAGATAACAGAGAGTTATCTGGATTATCTTTCATCCTCCTGCATCAGCTGTTCTGTCTCAGCATCTCACCAAAGTAATATAGACCTGCTGTTTTCCCTTTATAGTTTGGTGCTGCAGCAAGTCTTCCATAAATTGGATGCCTTCTTCCAAAGGATTTTTTTTTTAACACACACATGATTTTCAATCAATTTGGTGAGGAAAATCCAAAGGTTGAACTTGGTGTCAAGTATCAAGTTATTTATTCATATGATTCAACCACCCTGTGCCACATCTGTGTCACTGACACAACACTAGTTTAATATGTAAATTGTCGGAGGTGAGCTTGGTACCCAGTTAATGGCGTTGGATGCTTCCTGGAGGCAGATACTGGCTCTGAGGTGCAATGCTAAAAGGCAAACAGCAGCCGTGGCTGCGTGTACCATTGCCTTGCAGGTAGGAGCAAATGAGAGAGCAGACGGCCAGCTTCAGAATGCAGACATAAGAACATAAGAACATAAGAAATAGGAGCAGGAGTAGGCCATCTAGCCCTTCGAGCCTGCCCCGCCATTCAATAAGATCATGGCTGATCTGTCGCTGCTCAGTTCCACTTTCCCGCCCTCTCCCCATAACCCTTAATCCCCTCTCTTATCAAAAACCCATCAACCCGCGTCTTAAAAATATTTAGCGAGGCAGCCTCCACCACTTCAACGGGCAGAGAATTCCAGAGATTCACCACCCTTTGAGTGAAGAAGTTCCTCCTCAACTCCGTTCTAAACCGCCCCCCCTTTATCTTGAGGCTGTGCCCCCTAGTCCTACTGTCTTTTTTGAGCAGGAAGAGTCTCTCCACCTCTATCCTATCCATCCCATTCATCATCTTATACGTCTCAATGAGATCTCCCCTCATTCTTCTAAACTCTAACGAGTACAAGCCTAGTTTATTCAGCCTCTCCTCATAGCTCAACCCCCTCAACTCCGGTATCAGCCTAGTAAACCTCCTCTGCACTCCCTCCAAGGCCAAAATATCTTTGCGCAGATGCGGCGCCCAAAACTGCACACAATACTCCAGCTGCGGCCTCACCAATGCCCTATACAGCTGCAGCAAGACCTCCCTACTTTTATATTCAATCCCCCTCGCTATGAAGGCCAGCATCCCATTCGCCTTCCTGACCACCTGCTGCACCTGCAAGCTGGGTTTTTGCGATTCATGCACAAGGACCCCGAGGTCCCTCTGCACCGTCGCCTGCTGCAGTTTTTCACCCCGTAAGTAATAGTCCTTCCTACCATTATTCCTACCAAAGTGGACCACCTCACACTTGCCAACATTAAATTCCATTTGCCATTTCCTGGCCCATTCGCCCAGCCTATCTAGATCCTTCAGACAAATGGCCAAAACATTAATCACAATGTAGTTAACACACTCTGCACAAGCAATATGTCACTGCAATTTGTATAACCTTCTCTCTTCAACATTTCATCGTGCCTCCTTGCAATGCTCCCAACGTGGATGCGCTTATGTGTCCCAGCCTGTTCGCTCTTCTCATTTACTGCTTTGAAAAGCTTCCTCTGGCCCTCTCCAGGTTTATAAGCTCCTCAACTAGCTTAATTAGCAGTTAATTGGAAGTAACCAGGTTGCCATCTCTCCTGACCCATGCCCTCACTTCGCTTCTCAGCCTTGAGGTTAAGATTAAGTGCAAGATGGGATGCAATGCCTTGGATCTTATTTGTCTCACTTGTGGGGACTCTGAATTGGATTAAATTGGAATTTGGATTTGTTCTTTGGAGCAAGCAAGGAATGGATTTGTCTGCCTGGTCCACTCTGAATATTGGCTTTGTATCTTGAAGAATGGATTTTTAAAAAATGTTTAAATTGTAGTGTGTTTTGAAGTCATCGGAAGACTGTCACAACATCTGGGGACACTGTTTCCAAAGCACGCCAAGGACTGACCTTGTTCCCATGGGCATTCGAAGATCTGCTCCCATTTTGGAGGCAAAGCTACACGCGTAACACCTTCACAACCCTGACCCTTCTGCATTCACATTGCATAGTTGGGCTGTTATTTTGCCAGGAAGCACATCAAACATGGAATGCAGTTGGAAATTCAACTGGCTTTTCTGAGTGTGGTGAGCTCTTTGTGGGTTGGGGACTTTTATTTCAGCTTGCCACTGAAGGACAATAGAAATCAGGTCAAATTAGCCCATTGGTAAGAGGTGGCATGGTTATATCTACAAAAGGTTTTGGGTTAAGGGTATTGGAACTGATGGGGAATGAAGACTCATTTCAAGTGGAAGAGTGAGTAACCAAAGAGGGAAAACAAATGGGTAAAAGGTGTGGAGCTTTGATCAGCAAGTGTTGGGGGGAGGAGGGGGGTTGGGAAGGTTTAGGAGTTTTACAGCAAGAGTGTGAAGAGGCAATGAGGAGTGGAGAAAAGGGCAAGGAAGAGGATCAGAGAAGGTGAATGCAGGGAAGAGAAAACAGGAGAAAAGAGATGATGAGGAGTGAGTATGGCAAGAAGTGGAGGAGGGTGCAGAGATAATATAACTCAAGGCAGCAAGGAAGAGAGGGGAGGGACGGACTAGAGCAAGAAAGAAAAAATGAGTAAAGAGAGCTGAGATGGAGTGAGAGGAATACAAGTAGAATATCAGTGGTAATAGCATGAATGCTATGTCGAATGATATTGAGATACAGATTCGCCATGATCTAATTGACTGGTACAAGAGGCTTGAGGAGCTGAATGGCTGCTTCCTGTTTTCATGCTCCCAGGATTGGAGGAACACATCTAGGCAAAGATAGAGCACCACTCCCGTCAAATTGATTGCTGTTGTTACCCTGGCAACATGCCTCTCCTTACCTATGAGAATGCAAAAGAATAAAAATAGCAAACAAAGCACTGGGTTTCATTTCTGGAGACGTAGAATTGAAAAGCATAGATGTTATATTAAATTTAAACTGGAATCTTAGTTAGACCCTGCTTGAAATTCACAGTTCTGATTTCCATATTCTAAAAATAATATACAGAGGCAGTGGGGACAGAACAAGAAAAGAAATTCACAAGGATGATCCCAGAACAGAGAACATATTCTTATAGGAAAGGCTGACGAGATTGGGATTCTTTACTCAAAGAGAAAGATGAAGGGTGACCTGAAAGAGGCCAACTTTATGGAGCAGACACAGAAAAGACATTTCTATTTATGCGGCAATGCAAAACTCACTGTCATAAATATAAGACACTCACAATAGGTTTGATTTGATTTATTATTGTCACAAGTATTAGCATACAGTGAAGAGTATTGTTTCTTTCATGCCATACAGATAAAGCACACCATACTTAGAGAAGGAAAGGAGAGAATGCAGAATGTAGCGTTACAGTCATAGGGTATAGAGAATGATCAACTTAATACAAGGTTGGTCCATTCAAAATTCTGATCTCAGCAGGAAAGAAACTGTTCTTGAGTCAGTTGGTATGTGACCTCAAACTTTTGTATCTTTTTCCCATTGGAAGAAGGTGGAAGAGAGAATGTTTGGCATGGATGGGGACCTTGAACATGCTGGCTGCTTTTCCGAGGCAGCGGCAAGTGTAGACAGCATCAGTGGAAGAGAGGTTGGTTTGCGTGATGGACTGGGCTTCGTCCATGACCGTTTGTAATTCCTTGCAGTCTTGGATAGAGCAGGAGCCATTTGAAACTGTGATACATCCAGGAAGGATGCTTTCTATAGTGCATCTAGAGAAATTGATGAGAATTGTAGCGGATATGCCAAATTTCCTTCGCCTCCTGAGGAATAGAGGCATTGGTGGGCTTTCTTAATTGTAGCATTAGCGTGGAGGGAGCAGGTCAAGTTGTTGGTGATCTGGACATCGAGAAACTTAAAGCTCTCGAGCATTTTCACTTCATCATTCATTTGATTTAGACAGGGACATCTAAATCCGGGAATTTAGAAAAAAAATCTTTACCCAAAGAGTGGTAAAAATGGATGTGCTGCCATAAATTGTGAGAAATCTCAGAACACCAGGTTAAAGTCCAACAGGTGAAGTAGTGCCCCTTCACCAGATGAGTGGAGAATTGAGTTCTCAAACAGGGCATATATAGACACAAAGTCAATTACAAGATTATGGTTGGAATGTGCACCTTAAGCATTTCAACCATTATCTTGTAATTGAGTTTGTGTCTATATGTGCCCTGTTTGTGAACCCAATTCTCCACTTGCCTGATGAAGGGGCACTACTCCAAAAGCTTGTGCTACCAAATAAACCTGTTGGATTTTAACCTTGTGTTGTGAGACTTCTTGTTGTGCTTACCCCAGTCCAGCACCAGCATCTCCACATCATGGCCATAAATTGCAGCTGAGATTAACTTGAGGGGAGTCAGATAAGAATATGCAGCAGAAAGGAGTAGAAGGATACTTGATAGGGCTAGAGGAAAACGTGTGGGAGAAGGTTCTAGATGGTCTGTTTCAGTGCTGTGGACTAAGGTGTGATTTTAATTCACTCAAAATCCATCCACTCACTCGGAGTTCAAATCAGGCCAGTGATTGTTATTGTATGTAATGAAAATAATACAACAAACGAGGAACCAGAAAGAAAAACAATGGCCAGGATTTTCTGGGCCTGATCGCAATGGGGATTGTCATGGGCAGGACATAAAATTTGACAAACCTGCCAAAGATCCTTTGACCTTGGGTGGGAAATTCTGATCCCATGGTGGGTGACTCCAGAAAATCCCAGCCAAAGAAAAAGAAAGCAAAATAGCACAGGAAAATAAGCAGAAAACAACACAGAATGATTCAGAAAACTAGAGGAAGGGGAAAAAAAGAGACGTCTGATTTTCGTTTTTAGATATAGATTGCTTTGTACTTGGTTTTAACTGCTTTAAAATTAACCCAATCAAAAGTGCAACCAGCATTCAGTCTTCCAGTTTAAACTAAGTTACATTGTTATTCATGACTCAGGTGGATCTTGGGGACCTCACCATGAGTAGGAGTCAAAGGTTGTGCACTAATTAAGAGGGGTGGTAACAAATGGAAGTACCACAAAGAAGGAGATAACATTCCAGAAACTATTAAAATTCAGAAAGCACTAACATCCTAAACCATTAGCAGCCTTTTCCAGGGCTGAGGGACAACAAACTAAGCAGAGGTGAGCTAAGATGAAGGGAAAAGCTAATTGTGGACAGGAATCTGCAGACTCGTGACAACAGGTGAACAGCACAGATCAGACCTCAGTTACCTGCTGATAGCTACCAAGTCAAAAATAGAGCAGCATAAGACATTTGCAAGCTGGGTTATCCTCCATGGCACTCCACATGGCATTGAATAGGTCAGCATTGCAGCATAGCTGCAGTTTCAGGCCATGTCTCACTGATGGTGTCCCTATAATACTGCGCTACATGATAACGATGTGTGGCATAAAGCAGATGGCCCAGTTTCATGTCTGCTGCGGACACAATGAGCCAGCAACTAACTATTTCTACAGGCACCCTCATACTCTTTCCTAGGTAGGTTTGCTGCAGAATGACCAACTGTCCTGGATTTTTCTGGGAACTTGTTATACTTTAACCTTTCATCATGCATCCCAAGTCATGCATACTTGGCGTGCTGTTTGTCCTGGATTACTTCTGTCGCTCAGCACTTTGTTCCTGCCCATGAGTTTGGGGATGTCCTGTTGAAGAGGAATGTTGCAAGCAGGCGGCATCAGGGACCCTCAGTCCCCCAACTCTCTTCCCCCCAATCCCCTTCCCTGTATCCCCTCCCCTACCCGCTCTCAAATACTCAAGAGGGCTACACAGTCGGGCCTAATCTCACAGGCTCATTAGACTACCCCCCTCGCCTTCACAAGCTTCAAAGTCTTGCCAATAGTACCACCATCCACCCACCCTCAGTCTCACAGCCTCACTAGACCCGTTCAACTCTCACATACTCCCATCATATCCCCTGGCCAGTCTAGCCAGCGACTGACCCCCCTCTTGCATGCCAAAGTGTCCATTAATTAATTCTTTGAGAGTTGCTCACCCTAGTCACCTGCAGAGATGGCTAATGGTTCATTGGGGGTTGCAGTAAAATAGGCCATACTTCCTCCTGAACATGCTGGCATGCCTTCTTTCATGCTTTATTATGTAAAACATCACATGCTGTGACTGGGATATTCTGAAGAGCACTGCAGCTTAATTGTTAGTCAGGCGTTTATGTTTTTTGAAATGTAATGGTGGGGGATGATCTGCTAGCGCAGTCTCAACTGAAGAGTCTCCAGCAGCACAATTTCTGTGAATCCATATCTCTACAGATGTGCCGATGCATGTGATAACAATACTATCATATAATTGGGTGTTGTGTTGTGTTGTGGATGCTTTGCACCATTCTGAATAGATAAACTAAAATGGATAAAGCAGCCTTCCCAGCCTTCTTGTGATTTTTTGAGAAAGATTAACTTTTGCCAAAATTATTTGATCAAATTTTTTAAAGTTTATTTATTAGTGTCACAAATAGGCTTGTATTAACACTGCAATGAAGTTACTTGAAAATCCCCTAGTCACCGCACTCCAGCGCCTATTCGGGTACATTGACAGAGAATCTTAGCAAGGCCAATGCGCCGAACCAACACACTTTTCGGACTGTGGAAGAAAACCAAAGAATCCGGATGAAATTCACGCAGACATGGGGAGAATGTGTCTGCGTAGACAGTGACCCAAGCTGGGAATTGAACCTGGGGTATCTGCTGCAGCCGCTGAGTGGCACCTTGAGCACGTTGTAAATACAGTGTGATGGTGATGGATCACTGGCCTTGGTAAGATTCCTATGGAAACAACATCCCCTTTTTATGGCACGAGCCGCCAGATTTTGGTATGTTTAAATATCCCTTTGTTTGAATCCCACTTTGACCAGCTAGGAGAGGAGGTAAGTGTGTAAGGTAACTGTGTGAAGGGTTGAGGGCATTGGGGACATTAGGTTAGAGTTGTCAGTGGGTGGAATAGTGGTCGGGGGCTGGATTGGCCAGGTAATCTGGGGGAGCTGAAGAAGGAGTCTGAGACTCTGAAAGCTTGTGCTGCCAAATAAACCAGTTGGTCTTTAACCTGGTGTTGTGAGACTTCTTACTAAGCTAGTTGTGGGCAGGGGATATGGTAAAGTAACTGCTAGTTGGGAGGGTGGTTGGGGAGGTAGTCAGAGTGGTGGAGGTAGTCAGGTGGTCATGGGGATTGGGGTAAAAATAACTGCCTCTCGGAATCCCATCAGGCCTTCCAATCGCGTGACACCAGTGTGAAATCACATTGGCATCAAACCCGATTGCTAATGAGTGGTGGTCCTCAAATCGCAAGAGATTTCAAGATGAGTGCAACATCACTGGGGGTGTCGGTGGGGGAGGGAGAGGGGTGAGCACACACTAGGAGGGAAATGTGGAAAGAGAGACGTGCAAGGAGTGAGGAGTTCAGAAGGGCAAGTGCTCACAATGGCAGGCAGAAGGGCAGGGAGATGGATGAAGAAGGTGAACAATGGAGGCAGATGGAAGACCAAGGGGAGGGAAGCTGATAAGAAATGAGTACTCATGATTATGCCAAGTCAGTGAGTGGAAGACGGACTTAAATTGGTTCAATGATTTAAATCAAAGGCTCCCACATCCCACAGACTGCTGCCCACCTTTTATGTGTGTATGAGAGGCCCAGGGGTAAGATCGCATGAGGCACAATGTAATCCAAGGTGCCAATGCTTATCTGCCCAACTTCTCCCATCGATCTGTCGTTCACACCTTTGTACTCAGCACTCTTTACTCGGTCTGCTCTTCAATATCTCTTCAGAGAGGAGGAATAAGTGAGAATGGATCCAGTGGTCCAGCAATGATTTCTCTGAACCTTCATCTGAGCTCCAACTTGTGCGACAAGGCATGGGGAGCGTGAGCATGAATGGAAGGCTGAGGTTCATAGAACCAGATTGCGGAGTTGACTGACAACACCAAGCATCTATCGTCCACCAGTCTCTTTCACAAATAGTGAGTAGCTGTGCAGGGCAAGACTATGATTGTCCAGGGATCTGGTCCAACACCCATGCCACTTGATCCTGGCATGGATACCACACGAGTTTGGAACCTTCATTCAGCCAGTGGCCCTGAAAGTGTCAGCTGCACTCAATTTCTTTGCCTTTGAATATTTCCAAGGAGCAACTGGGGACCTGTGTGGCATTTCACAGTTAGCAACACATGGGTGCATTCAGGAGGTGATCAATGCCTATTAAAGAGGAACCACCATCATGTAAACTTTGTTCTGAATAAGAATAGCCAGGCTCAGATATTCATGGGCTTTATAACTATCTCTTGTTTCCCAAGTATGGAGGTAGCAATGGACTGCACCCATGAGGCGAAATGAATTCCCTGGCAGCAGCCCTTCATGTTCTTCACCCACAAGGGTTTCTGTCAATGTGACCATTAGATGGTATGTGACCATCTTTAAGATGGTATGGTAAGATTGTGTGTGACCATCTAAAGTATATCTGGAAATGAGTTTGTGCATGGTTCCCTGGGAGTTGCCACGATTCCTACATCCTCAAGTTATTCCCAGGTGCCTAGGATGTTCAAGAGCCAGAAAGTCTGTTGGGTTGGTTGCTGTGAGATAAGAGCCACCTATTTAAACAGAGGCTCATGATTCCAGTGTGCTGCCCTCAGTCTCCAGCCAAGGAAGTATACAACTGCCAGATGCTCCATTATCAAGCAAACCATGGAATATCTGAAGATGTTTAAGGATATTATTAAACTAGGAAGAGTGCAGAAAAGATTTACTAGGATTTGGTCACCTAGTTACAGGAAGGATGTAAATAAGGTTGAAAGAGTGCAGAGAAGGTTCACGAGGATGTTGCTGGGACTTGAGAAGCTGAGTTACAGAGAGAGATTGAATAAGTTAGGACTTTATTCCCTGACCGTAGAAGAATGAGGGGAGATTTGATAGAGGTGTATAAGATTTTGATGGGCATAGTGAGAGTGAATGCAAGCAGGCTTTTTCCACTGAGGCTAGAGGAGAAAAAAACTAGAGGACATGGGTTAAGGGTGAAAGGAGCAAAAGATTAAAGGGAATATTAGGTGGGCTTCTTCACGCAGAGAGTGGTGGGAGTGTGGAATGAGCTGCCAGATGAAGTGGTAAATGCGGGGTCACTTTTAACATTTAAGAAAAGCTTGGACAGGTACATGGATGAGAGGGGTGTGGAGGGATATGGTCCAATTGCAGGTCAGTGGGACTAGGCAAAAAATGGTTTGGCACAGACAAGAGGAGCCAAAGGGCTTGTTTCTGAGCTGTAATTTTCTATGATTCTATGGTTTTTCTATGGATGCTATTGGGACTTGATAGGTTTGAGTTATAAAAAGAGGCTGGATAGACTGGGACTTTTTTCTCTGGAGCATAAGAGGCTTAGGAGTGATCTTATAGAGGTCTATAAAATAATGAAGGGCATACGTAAGGTAGATAGCATCTTTTCCAAAAGGCAGGGGAATCTAAAACTACAGGGCATAGGTTTAAAGTGAGAGGCAGGAGATACAAAAGAATCCAGAGGGGCAAATCTTTCACACAGAGGGTGGTGTCTGAAATGAGCTGCCAGAGGCAGTAGTAGAGGTGGGTACAATTTTGTCTTTTAAAAAGCATTTAAACAGTTCCATGAGTAAGGACAATATGGGCCAAATGCGGGCAAGTGGGACTAACTTGCAGTAAAAATTGGACAACATGGACAAATTGGGCCAAAGGGCCTGTTTCCATGCTGTAAACCTCTATGGCTTGATGTGATTCAGACTGCTCAGGTGTTCTCAGGTTAAATTTCGGAATGTAAGGATTGCAAAAATCCAAACCAAAATGCATTCATCTGACCATTACAGTCACATATCAATGGAATGGTTTTCAATAAGAGCAATTTATTCACATTAATAGAACACCTGTGACCATGAGGTGACATTAAAATTTTTTAATGTTCTTAACCCTACAATGAAACCCCAGCATCCTCAGCATGGGCTGAGGAATCCTGCTGCTTACTATGTTCTGATGCCTCTGATGACCTTGATAGATGTCCCCTGGTGGCCCAAGCCCTCGAGGAGCCAAGCTTCATAAAGGTCTCCTGCTTAGGGGCAGAAACACCCTGGCAGCTCGAGCTCCTGGAGTCAGCGCAGGCACAGCTAGGGGGACTCTGAGCACCTACAACAATCCCACCAAGGCCCTATCCCCATAATCCCATATTTTAATCCTGCTAATCCCCTGATAGTAATGGACAGTTTATCTTGGCCAATGCACCTAACTCGCACATCTTTGGACTGTGGGAGAAAACTGGAGCACCCAGAGGAAACCCACACAGACATGGGGACAACGTGTAATCTCCACACAGTGACCCAAGCCAGGAATTGAACCCGGGTTCATGGCTCTGAGAGGCAGCAGTGCTAACCATTGTGCCACCATGCTGCCCTCTGCTGCTGGATCGAGATCTCCAAGGTGTTCACCAGCCTTCCCGTGGTGGTCAGAGCCACAACATTAGACAGAACGCAGATACGCCCTTGCTGGCTGAGTGACTGCCGAGGCTATACCCAATGTTCCACTGCCTCTCTTAGCAGCTGGTGGCCGCTTCCACATCTGACTGGGACTGAGTAGGTGGCTAGTCTCCAGCAGCTGTCCAAGTGCTTGAGCCCTGAGTAATTCCTGCCTCTTTTGAAAGTTTCAAATCCCTGTTTTTCTTTTGCCAGCAAATTGCAATATTTTTCTGCCTCTATCTAAGTCCAAATAATCTATATACATCAAGAATACTCCTGGGGGTGGGGGGTGTTTTATGTGTGTGTGCGTGTGTGTGTATGTGTGTGTGCATTTAGAAAACACTTTTTTGTGAATTCCACACTCATCTATCAACACAAAATCTTTAGATGTTCATTGCGATCAGCAGAATTCCAGCAAAGTGAGTTCAGAAAGACAATCCATTATAATATATACCTACGGTTTAACTTCCCATATAATTCTACTTTGCAACTGCAAAATGATTATCCAATTATACCCTGTTGTACATCAAATGACATTATTATTCTGCAATGATGATAACATAGAAGTCTCTGTCTTGCTCGGTATAATTTTAGTTCCATTTTTAGATGCCTTTTGCATTGTTTTCGTTTTACCAAGACCATATCACAAAAAAATTATGGCTGCTACTAAGTATACAGATATTGTTTAATCCTATGATTCAGATGGAATTCAGAACAAACTGGAGATTTAAGAAATATGAACCCCTCAATTAAATTTTTGCCTCGTCATTCATTCCCAGTTATCCATAACTCTTACGTATTAGTTGAATTAAATGTGGAATCTACTTTTGAACTGCCTTTATTCTCTTGTCAAACAGAATCAGGTGATTGTGCTGGAATGTTAGACCTCCACTGTGATTGGGTCTACATATCGGAAAGCTGACCAAACATTTCCGATGTGCAGCTAAGAAGGGTTTCCCTCACGTTGATAATACAGTCAACGTCATTTGGATGCACCCAGTGATCTGATGGAACACTTTGTTTGTCTTAATTAGAAGTTTCTGAACTTATGATTCCACAACAGAACCCAGCAATCTGTATTTTGTTTTTTTGAAAAAAAAACCCTTATTGTCATTTCTTAGTTTTAAACAGGTCTTTTCTGGTGAGTTGAGATGGCTGACCCTCTGTCTGGGTATTTATTCTGTTGCGGATGTGGTTGGCCCTGGCCAGGCCAGTCCTTATTGCCCATCTTTAAATGCCCTTGAACTGATTGGCTTGTTAGGCCATTTCAAAGAGTCAACCACATTGCTGTGGCCAGGCCAGGTAAGGATGGCAGATTTCCGCCCCTTAAGGGCATTGATGAACCAGGTGACTTTTTACAGCAATCAACAACAGTTTCATGGGGAGATGGGGGAGTTTAAAACTAGAGTAATCCTCACTGATTTTGTTTAGCAGGATTTTCAAAATGAATCTTCCACACTCTGTGCATCACAGAGTGGTTCAGAGATTTTCATGCTGAAAATCAGTGTGCAGGGCCTATTCCCACGGGAGAGGTCAGCAACATAGTGAGCGTGCACCGATCTGTCAGAGTGAAGATCAGTCCATGCGAGTGGCCCCACACTGCTGGCCCCCGATTACTGGCTTACTGACCCCCCACTCTCTGATCGCTGGCCTCCCAGACCGCTCCTGACAGCCCTGATTTCTCCAGTCTCCCCACTTAGATGGCCACCCCCCGATTACCTCCTGCCTTCCCTCTACCCGCGATCCACTGATCCCAAGTGCAGAGTGGCAGCAGGACAACCCACCCCCAACCGAATGCCCTTATAGGTTCACCCCCTATGGCCTCTCCCATGTGGCATTGCCTGATGCCCAGCAGGGAATGCCAAGGTGCCCCTTCAGCATTGTCATTGTGCCCCTTGGGCAGTGCCAGGGGGCCAGGTTAGCACTGCCAGGCTAGAACATAGAACAACACAGTACAGGCCCTTCGGCCTTCGATGATGCGCCAACCAGTGGAACCAATCTAATGACCCTCTAACCTGAACTACTCCAGTGTTATCCATATGCCTATCCACTGACCATTTGAACACCCTTAAAGTTGGCAAGTCCACAAGTGCTGCAGGCAGGGCATTCCACGCCCTTACTACCTTCTGAGTAAAGAACCTACCTCTGACATCCTTCCTATAATTACCACCCCTTAATTTAAAACTATGTCCCCTCATGTTAGCCATCACCATCCGAGGAAAAAGGCTCTCACTGTCCACCCTGTCTAACCCTCTGATCATCTTGTATGCCTCAATTAGGTCATCTCTTAACCTTCTTCTTTCTAACGAAAATAACCTCAAGTCCCTCAGCCTTTCCTCATAAGACTTTCCCACCATACCAGGCAACATCCTGGTAAACCTCCTCTGCACCCTTTCCAATGCCTCCACATCCTTCTTATAATGCGGCAACCAGAACTGTATGCAATATTCCAAGTGTGGCCGCACCAGAGTTTTGTACAGTTGCAACATGACCTCACGGCTCCGAAATTCAATCCCTCTACCAATAAAAGCTAACACACCTTAGGCCTTCTTAACAACCTTATCAACCTGGGTGCCAACTTTCAGGGATCTATGCACATGTACACCGAGATCTCTCTGTTCGTCGACACTACCAAGAGTCCTTCCATTTGCCCTATATTCTGTACTCCTGTTACTCTTACCAAAGTGAATCACCTCAAACTTTTTCACATTAAACTCCATTTGCCACCTCTCAGCCCAGCTCTGCAGCTTACCTATGTCCCTCTGCAAACTGTAACATCCATACTCACTGTCTACAACTCCTCCGACTTTGGTGTCGTCAGCAAATTTACTAACCCATCCTTCTACACCCTCATCTAGGTCATTTATAAAAATGACAAACAGCAGTGGCCCCAAAACAGATCCCTGAAGTACACCACTTGTAACTGAACTCCAGGTTGAATATTTCCCATCAACCACCACCCTCTGTCTTCTATCAGCTAGCCAATGCCTGATCCAAACTGCTAAATCACCCTCAATCCCATGCATCTGCATTTTCTGCAGTAGCCTACCATGGGGAACATTATCAAATGCTTTGCTAAAATCCATATACACCACATCAACTGCCTTACCCTTATCCACCTCTTTGGTCACCTTTTCAAAAAACTCGATAAGGTTTGTGAGGCATGACCTTCCCTTCACAAAACCGTGTTGACTATCCCTAATCAATTTATTTCTCTCTAGGTGATTATAAATCCTATCCCTTATAATTCTTTCCAAAACTTTGCCCACAACAGAAGTAAGGCTCTCCGGTCTATAATTCCCAGGATGGTCTCTACTCCCCTTCTTGAACAAGGGGACAAATTTGCTATCCTCCAGTGTTCCAGCGCTATACATGTAGCCAATGACGACATGAAGATCAAAGCCAAAGGCTCTACAATCTCCTCCCTAGCCTCCTAGAGAATCCGAGGGTAAATCACATCTGGCCCAGGGGACTTACCTATTTCCATATTCTCAAGAATTGCTAACACCTCCTCCTTATGTACCTCAATCCCGTCTAGTCTAAAAGCCTGTATCTCAGTATTCTCCTCGACTACATTGACTTTTTCCTGCGTGAATACTGACGAAAAATATTCATTTAGTGCCTCTCCTATGTCTTCAGGCTCCACGCACAACTTCCCACTACTGTCTCTGACTGGCCCTAATCTTGCCCTAAACAATCTTTTATTCTTGACATACCTATAGAAAGCTTTAGGGTTCTCCTTGATCCTTTCCACCAAAGTCTTCTCATGTCCTCTTCTAGCTCTTCTTAACACTCTCTTTAGCTCCTTCCTGGCTAATTTGTAACTCTCCAGTGCCCTAACTGAGCCTTCATGTCTCATTTTTACATAAGTCTCCTTCTTCCTCTTCACCAGAGATTCAACTTCTTTCGTACACCACGGTTCCCTCGCTGGACCACTTCCTCCCTGCCTGACAGGTACATATTTATCAAGGACTCACAGTAGCTGCTCCTTGAATAAGCTCCACATTTCAGTTGTTCCCAGCCCCTGCAGTTTCCTACTCCAACCTATGTATCCTAAGTCTCACTTAACAGCCTCATAATTACCTTTTCCCCAGCTATAACTTCTGCCCTTCGGTATATACCTATCCCTTTCCATCACTAAGGTAAACGTAACTGAATTGTGGTCACTATCACCAAAGTGCTCACCTACCTCCAAATCTAACACCTGGTCTGGTTCATTACCCAGTACCAAATCCAATGTAGCTTCACCTCTTGTTGGCCTACCTACATACTGTGTCAGGAAACCTTCCTGCACACATTGGACAAAAACTGACCCTTCCAGCGTGCTTGAACTATAGCTTTTCCAATCAATATTTGTAAAGTTAAAGTCCCCCATAACAACTACCCTGTTACTTTCGCACCTATCCAGGATCATCTTTGCAATCCTTTCTTCTACATCTCTGGAACTATTTGGAGGCCTATTAAATACTCCCAGCAGGGTGACCTCTCCTTTCTTGTTTCTAATCTCAGCCCATATTACCTCAATAGACAGGTCCACATCAAACATCTTTTCTGCCACCATAATACAGTCCTTGACTAACAATGCCACACCTCCAAATACCCAGAAATACCCAGGGGGCACCCCCCTTTACCCACAACCACTTCAGAGGGCCTCCATAGCCATGTTCACTCCGCTGGGGTGGGCCACCAGCTCCCCATTAGTGGTGAGCTGTTGTTAAACCCTGCTGTAGAGAACCACTCCTAATGGGGGGGAGAAACACAAGCGAGCCATGAGACTTCAGTCCTGCTAAAGAAATGCAAATCAAAATTTTAACATTTAAATCAGCTCCGTGCCAATTTCTGGCACAGATGAGATGACTCTGGAAATCCTTTCCTAGGAGACGCGCAGAAGCCATGGCGCCCAGCTGAATGGCCTCCACTGAAGTGTCCCGGTCCATTGCACTACTAAAGTAGCACAACAGACTGGAAGGATTGCCCCATGATCATTATTACTGAGAATAGCTTTAAATTCCAGAGTATATTAGTTGAATTTAAATTCTACCAGCTGTTTTGGTGGGATTGGAACCCGTGTCCCCAGAAAATTAGCCTGGGCCTCTGGATAACTAGTCCATTAACATTATCGCAACTCACTCTCTGTGAGTCACTGGAACAAAAGAATTCACTTTGCAGTTTCTGAAACGTTACGGCTCATTATAAGCGAGCAGCTTCCAACACATTGGTGTGAAACCTGTGGCCTGGGGGCCATATGCAGCCCAGCTGAGTTCTGAGTGTGACTCAGGAGACGTTTTGTAGACCTTTGCCCACGTACAAGGTTGCCACTTTCCTCTAATTTCGGTCCGCATAGATTTTTTCCAACCAATATGACTAAATTGATTTGCAAATAAAGCAAGGGCAAGGGAAGTGAGGTGCATGCTAATTGCACACAACATTGACTGTGAGAGCCATGCTCTTTTCCTGTGTCCAATCAAGTATTCATTTTACTACTTGATGTTGTTGGTAGTTCCACTAATATAATTGATTAAGCATTTTCTATGAATAGTTATGAAATATTCAGCAGGTACTAAATATATTTCATCTTATTCATGGGGTCATGGTTAGTGAACAAACTCGATTTCAATCTTGCATCCCACTGAGTTGAAAAAGGGCCATTCATGCAACCCACTCACTGGCCGTTGTTTCCTACCACAGTTCCAGTCGATCATCTGGAACTGCACAAACTTTAAAAGAGCAATAAGAATGGCAATTGTATTTATACGCTAAGCTTTGATGTGGAGATGCTGGCGTTCAACAGTAGTGGGCACAATAAGAAGTCTCACAACACAAGGTTAAAGTCCAGCAGATTTATTTGATATTATGAGCTTTCAGAGTGCTGCTCCTTCATCAGGTGAGTGGAGAGTTGGGTGTTAAGGCTTGGGTTTTATGCCGTATTTGTGAATCCAACTCCCCACTCACTCTGAAAGCTTGTGATACCAAATAAACCTGTTGGAGTTTAACCTGGTGTTGTGAGACTTCTTACTCAGCTAAGCTTGTTAGCAGAGTCGAAGAGTCAATGTTACAATGCCCAAGGTCAATGGAGATTTCCATTGTCGGTCCCTCGCCCGCTCCAATTCTGTGGTGGGCGAGGTGTTAGAATTTGGTGAATGGTTTTCCAAACAACAGTCTCAACAAATATCATCTCTTTCAATCCATAATGGTTGAGACAGAAGTAAGCTCTGGTTGGGTTGGACAACTGGCCGAATTCAAGGTAGTTGATCTACTATGCCTCCTGAAACACAGTGTGCATTACCTCTTGCATCCACAAATGTGTCACAATGTTCGAAGCTTAGACTCCAGCTCATCAACTCTGAACCAGAGTTCCTCGAGCAACCATCATTTACTACAGGTGTGTTCACTAAGAACCTCAATGTGGACACCAGCTCTCACATCATGCAGGTACAACACATTCCTGGTCCTCCATCCCTATTTTATTTAATCAGTTTTTAATTTGGATTTAAAAAGATTGTCAACTTTTTTTAGCTTTTTAACCTAGAAAATGTTTGCGCTCTTTTATCATGTATAACACCTGCTCTGAATGCCTAAAGGCTCTAGGCCCGTTAATAAGTAAAACACATAAGCCTAGGATGATGCTAACTGATTTTGAAGAGGAGTTCCAGTCTATAAGAGGAAAATTGCTTGAATTGGAATTAATAGAAATAGGTTAGCAGTTAAGAATTGTACCTTGTCATGTTTAAGTCTTTCAAATGGTAAAAATTAAGCTAATGAATTTGTTATAGCTAAACTGTATTGTTAAATAAAGTTTGTTTTGCTAAAAAGCTTCCTAGTGTGCCAATAGAATCATACCTCGAATGAAACACCTTATCCTCATACAAATGCCAAAGTAGAAAAACTATTGGGGTCTAATCATCTTCATATCATACCCTGGGGTTTCTGCTCTGGTACCCTAACATGGAAAAAGGAACAAATTTTAGTTTTCCAAATTTACCAATGATACAAGGTAGGTGAAAGGCATGCTGTGGTGAGGATATTGTGATTCTGCAACAAGATACAAATAGATTGGGTGACTGAGTGAAAACTTGGCAACAGCAAGTGTAAAGTCATGCACTTTGGTAGGAGGAATCAAAAGGCAGATTATTATCTAAATGGAGCGAGACTGCAGGTGAATGAAGTACATAGGCAACTAGGTGTTCTAGTGCATGATCACAAAAAGCTAGCAACCAGGTCCAGCAAGTAGTTAAATAGGTATTTAGCATTTTGGCCTTCATTGTAAAGGGGTTAGAGTTTGAAAATAGGGAGGTTGTATTGCAATTACGCAAGATGTTGGTGAGCCATCACCTAAAATACTGGATACAGTTTTGGTCCCTTTAGCTAAAAAAGAATGTTGTACATTGGAGGCAATCAAAAGGGGATTCACCAGGCTAATTCCTGGGATGAGAAGGTTGCCCTATAATCTTGTTCTGTATTCCTTGGAGCTTAGAAATGTGAGGGGTGACCTTATTTCAACATATAAGATCCTGAGGGGACTTGACAAGGTAGATGGTGAGATGTTTTCACTCGTGGGAGAGTCTCGGACAAGGGGACATAGCTTCAAGATAAAGGTCTGGATATTTAAGACTGAGGTGTGTAGAAATTTCTTTGTACAGAGGGTGATGAATCTCTGGAATTGTCTGCCCCAAAGGGCAGTGGAGGCTGGATCACTAAAAGTATTCAAGATGGAGGTGGATAAATATTTGATAGATTGAGGAATAGAGGGCAACGGGGAAATGGCACAGAAAGGGAGTTGAGGCCAGCATAGATCAACCACGATCATATTGAATGGAGGGGCGGGGGGGTGCGCGGTGAAGAGACAGGGTTGAAGGGCCTAGTGGACTACTCCTGCTTCTATTTCTTGTGTTCTTGTGAACGAATATTCATGTGCTCTGTGGTCCTTGTACCATAACAACCTTCTTTTCTCTATGAGGAGGAAGTTGCAACTTTCCTATTTGTCTTATTTTAATGTGTGCAATAACCCAACATGTTAAATTTAACTCGAGTTTGCTGTAGGTTATTAGTCGGATCACAAAAAAAGTCAAGGGCTTGGTAAATACAAGGGATTGTTTATGCTAAAATGAACAATTTAAAATGCCTCCTGTTTCACGTACAGGTGTTAAGAGGAAAAATTAGTGCTATTTGAATTAATCCCTTTCTGTCCATAACAATGTGATCTTATTCTTTGAATCCTACTGCGATAATATTGGCAATGTTTGCTATCTCTGTTATTCACTTGGTTCTGATGTCAAGGTGTCAAGTAATGCAATTTAGGTTTTAAGTGGCCCAATTCTTTTTTGTGAGTGGAAAGGCTTGAATACAGTTTCCACTGACAGGACCTAGCTCCCACATTGCACAAGCCAACTAGTTGATTCATTTGACCCTTCATTCATTGGCTTAAGTCAGAATTTAACAGCTAATCACAAGCAGCAGGGAAGTTTTTATGAAGCCCATTACATCTCCTTACAATTTGGAAGCTAAAAATACCACAGTGACAGACTATTTTTCACGTGTATTAATAAAAAGAAATACACAAAGGCGAGTTAAAATGTGGAATTCTGTCACAAACCACTATTGAAACAATGTCTATTAATACCTTGAAAGAGAGGTAGGTAGTTTCTTACAGAGAAATAAGGGGAAAAGTGGAAGTAGAGTAGATGGCTCATGTGGAGAAGAATATTGGCAGAAAACAAATGGCCTGCTTGTGTTCTGTAATGTTTCAGGAGTGTACACCATCTAATTTTTACTCATAACATAATAATATTAAGTTCAAAGTTTATTTGTTATTGTCACAAAGTTGGCTTTCATTAACATTGCAATGAAGTTACTGTGAAAATTCCGGCATTGTCACACTCCGGTGCCTGTTCGGGTACACTGAGGGAGAGTTTAGCATGGCCAATGCACCTAACCAGCACGTCTTTCGGACTGTGGGAGGGAATTGGAGCACCCAGAGGAAAACAGACAGTGACCTAAGCTGGGAATCGAACCTGGGTTCCTGGTGCTGCGAGGCAGCAGCGCTAACCACTTTGTCACTGTGCTACCCTGATTAGAATGAAAAAACGAAAGACCCCAAAATATTTAATAAACTCACTGCAAACATTTTTAGTGATACCAGTCTTAATGACTGTTTCCAGACACATTGACAGACCATGGCCTGAATTTTACATTTTGGGATTCAGACGCCCGCTTGTCCTGACTGAACATAAAATATCATCAATTGACATTGAGCGTGCTTAATTTGATTTGATTTATTATTGTCGCATGTATCAGGATATAGTGAAAAGTGTTGTTTCCTGTGTGCTGTACAGACAAAACATACCGTTCATAGAGTAAAGTTTAAAGTTTATTTATTAGTTTCACAAGTAATCTGACGTTAACACTGCAATGAAGTTACTGTGAAAATCTACTAGTCGCTGCATTCCAGCATCTGTTTGGATGCACTGAGAGAGATTTTAGCATGGCCAATGCATCTAACTAGCACGTCTTTCAGACTGTGATAGAAAACCAGAGCACCCATAGGAAACCCATGCAGACATAGGGAAAATGTGCAGACTCCACAAAGACAGTGACCCAAACCAGGAATTTAACCCAGGTCCCTGGTGCTGTAAGGTAGCAGTGCTAACCATTGTGTCACCGTGTCATACATAGAGGAAAAGGAAAGGGTGCAGAATAGTGTGCAACCAGATATGCATCTGCTGACAACTGAAGTGCCAATTCAGGCCATTAACACAGTGATTATGTGCTGCCTCAGTGATTTTCAGCTTATTGCATGGGAAACAAAGGTGAGCAGAAATCATTTTATTGTTTTCTTCATCCAAGGACAAGGTAAAAGGTCCCTTGGAGCAGCAACACTATCTCTGTCATTGTGAGTTCATTGCTGCGTGAGTACGGAGTTGTTCTAGGGTTTCTTTGGATGTCCTTCGGTTCTCAAGCCTGCCTTTCAACATTTCAGGGCCTCATTTTCCCGGAAGAATCGTGCAGTGTTTGCAGGACTGATGGTAGAAGTATGCCCGCATGAAAATCTGGTAGGAGGCTGCGGAGGAGCTTTATTCAAGAGATGATACAGTTCAGCGCAGGCTGCAAACCTATTCTGTGCAGTTAGCCATGTAAATGGTTGATGATGTCACTTTCTGATGACAGGATCCTGTAACACTTTCAGTATCTGTCGCACATGCATCAGTGAATTGCACTTTCATCAGGATCTGAGACCCTGCCACGCCATGACCAGAAGATCAGGCTGGCCAGTGGCACTCAGCTCCTGTGCATCGCTCTTATGCTTGCTGAGGACATACAGAGTTTGAACTCCACCACAGGTTCTTTGGTACAGCACAGCTTCTCTGCTCCTGACAGGGAAAAATAGAAAGGCTCATTAGTGCTGCTTCTCCCTGAAGGTCCATTCCAGCTGGCATCCGTCCTGTTCACACTCTCTCCATCTGTCTTCATGCAGGACAAGATCACACATCATAAAAGGCAGAGGTCCCAGACCGGGGACATTTGGATGCCACCAAGGACTGCAGTGAAGGGTCATACATCGTACAAATCTATGTGCCCTCTGCCTCTCAACAGGATTTTCAGGCCATGTGGCCATACTCAGAGATCATCTGCGCTGCTGTCAGCCAAACGCATTTACAACTTTGAATGTTCATCTGCTGAGATCATCAATAAATGGGGGCACCTTGAAATCTCAAGGCGATGAAGCTCTGTCACATTGTTGGACCATATGTAGTCTCACAACACCAGCTTAAAGTCCAATCGGTTTATTTGGAACCACAAGCTTTCAGGTGAAGGAGCAGCACTCCAAAAGTTTGAGATTCCAAATAAACCTGTTGAACTTTAACCTGGTGCTGTGAGACCTCTTATTGTGCCCACCCCATGGCATCTCCACATCATGGCTACATTATAGTACCAACGCATAAACGTCTGCATGTCTCTCACCCTGTAATTGTGTCCATTACGGGGACAATCACAGAGTAGGGACCCTGCGCTAAGCATCCTCTCCCCTGGGCACTCGCCAACATCATTAACGCTAATTCCAAATAGTGATCTCTGGTGGCCAGTAGAGGCTTTGAAAATGCTCTGGAAATGTACATCGCCTTAGAGGAGATCCATGTTCATGTATCTCTCCTTCAATTCACCCTCTGTTCCAATTTTGTCTGTACTTCATACCTGTTTGTCCTGAACATTTTGAAGTGAATGTGGCCAAGTCTCATTCAACCCTCCTCATCTTGAGGCCACTTACACAGTTAAACATAAACAAGCCCCACACTCTCTCATACCCCCACAAACATGGCTGCTGATGTACCCTGACTAAGTTTGCCACCTGTGACCCATTATTGTACCAGAAACCCCACGAACCGAGGCACATGATATTACAACTACAGCCTGTGTACAATATGTTGGGTACAACTGAGATTGGCCTGACGTGGTTTCCCCCTCCCTGGAAAGAGACAATTCGAGGGTGATCTTCCCACAAAAATTCGAAGTGTTTAATTCACTTCAAAACGGGAGTAAATCATGCTGTTTTTTTTTCAGAGGGAGTTTCAAAATGAATCTCCCACATCCTGAGCACTACAGAGTGCACCACTGTGAATTGCGCGAAAAAGCTGGCCTATTCCCACTGGAAAGGCCAGCAGCATAGTGCTGAGCAGGCCACTGTGCGATCTGTCAGTGCTGAGATTGGCGCATGCGCAGTAGCCCTGCATTGCTAGCCTCCAGATTGCTAGCCAGCTCGATCACTGGCCAGCCCCACAATGTTTCTCCTCTGACTCTCCCATGGCTCAATCACTGGCTCCTCTGAACATGGCTGGGGCAGCCTTGGCCATCCCCTCCTACCGGCCACCTCAATCTCCCTACCACCCTCCAACCCCCTTGTAGCCACGACCTCCTGATTTTCCCACCTCCCTGTCAGCTGCTCCAATCTCCTGATTTCCCTGCCCTCCCTCCCCGCACCCCACCCCCACGCCCGATGCCCAGACTTGATCACTGCCCTCCCTTCCACTGCTTGCAATCCCAAGTGCAAAGTAACAGCGGGACTCCCCACCTCATTGATCTCCCTGCTAATAGGCCCCTACCCCCATTAGGCCCTCCCCCTTGACACTGCCTGATGCCCAGTGGGCAGTGCCAAGGTGACCCTTGGGCATTGGCATTTTGCCCCTTGGGCAGTGCCAGGGACCACAGGCTGGCAAAAGCTATCAGCTCAGGCCAGACAGTTTGGCTCCAATAGTTTCCATAAACCGTGAGTTTCCAAAATAGTCACAATGGGTTCTGTGAAAGACATCAATCTAATTGCCTGCCAAAATTTCCAGATGACCCAACAAAGGGGGATGATTCCAGCGAACAGGCATTATGATGAGATGCAAATATTATTAAAATGACATTCCCGATTTGTGGCAGTGGGAAACATGATGCACCATTGATAATCACAAACTGGTTTTACACCAACATAAAACTGATGTTTGGCCTTATCCTGATATTTTCCATACCAGCCCACCATGACACCAGCAGCGAATGGGGGCAGAAACCCCTACTGTAAGGCACGGTGACAATACTGTGCCTTTAAGAAATGTATTTTTAATCATGTTTCTTGTTGGTTTTTGAAGCAGTTCCTAGCATTTTTATTTTAATGGAGCTATTTTGTCTGTCGCCGATGTTCTTTAATTGTTACAGAAGCAATATAATGGACGTCCTGTTTATTTTTAATCTGGGTTAATGCAGTGTCCTGGAGCTTTATGCTCCTTTTGGAATTGCTGGGTGGAGCATGTTTGACAGGTCAGGTGCTGCCTAGGGGCAGCTTCTTTTTCCCACAGAAAAATCCAAGGTTTTAGTTTCATTTTCTCAGGTGCTGTTTAGATGTGAGACAGAAAGCATTGGGTCTTATTTTCCCCTCTCCCTAGAGTTGAAAATTCTATTGTGTGTGAGTTCTGTTAGCAGCTACTGAAAGAAGACAGTGGACAGGATTTTACAGCCTCACTTGGGTGAGAGGAAATTCCTACCCGAGGTCAGTAGAGGTTTCTATTGTCGGACCCTCTCCCGCTCCAATTCCATGGCGGGCAAGATGATAGAATTCTGCCCAGTGTGTTTCTATCTCTCCATCCCTCTATCTCTCCCTCTCCCCCTCCCTCTCTCCCTCCTGAGGTGTGCTGAAAGTTCTAGGACTGGGAAGCCCCAGTTTTAATCCAACATTCAAAGGGACCCATTCACAGCAGGTATTAAAAAGCAGCAAAATCCAGCTTCATGTCAGCATATATTTTTTGTGCCAAATATAGAAAGAGGTGTACATTTGTGGGGTGTTGTTTGACTTGGAATTTCAGAACTAGCTGTTAAAGTTTATACTTTATTTGTAGGTGGTAAAAGTTATGCCAACTTTTCTTATCATATTCTAACCATGTTCTTAAATAAACTTTAAACCTTCCTAGTGGGTCATTTGAATTGTACTTGGAGTGAAGCACCTTATTCTCACGCATGCCAAATTCAAAGGTGAAAACTTAGGGCAGGATTTTCTGGTCTCATTCACCCCAAAATTGGAAAATCCCACCTGAGGTCAACGGACCTTTCCATGGTCTGCCCCTCGCCTGCTCCCATTCTCGTGGGGCAGTAAAATTCATCCCTTAGGGTCTAGGCTATCTTCTTAAAATGCCTTGGAGTTTCTGGCCTGGATCATAACAGGCACCTCCCTATTAAAGGAAGAAGATTGGCAAGATATTTGGAGATAGGTCTTCAACACCACCATGCACATCAAAGGCAGCAAATTCAACTGAAGCTCATCGTTAGCAAATTCATGATCTTTCACACAAAGTATGTTCTTGGCTGTCTCTTTACCAGCTGTTCATGTAAGTGACCCTTCCAGCCCCTATAATTGGTTTGATATTTTCCAAGCTGAATATCCAGGTGAGTAACAATAATACCAAATGAATATAACAGAAATTTATCGCTCGGTATAGCAGCCCTGACGTTAACGAGGAGTTGAAATTAGGAAAGGAGAGATGAATGTCAAACCTCTTCAGCATGAGACAGAAATAAGTTTGATTTTCGGACCTTATCTGCCTGGAACAAGCGATTGGTAACAGCTGGCGAGTGGGCAGGAACAGAATTTCAACTGGTAGGAGGTCACCAACCATCACCAAACAATGACTACATCTTTCATAACTCAGGGAGTGATTCATCAACATTGAATGGATAGCCAATCTTCTACAATGATTAAGAAGTTTATGATCGTAATGGCTTTGGTGACTAATCAGCTGGCACCTCACAGAACACATTGTGAATATTTTGGAAACTCACAGTTTATGGAAACTGTTGCAGTCAAACTATCTGGTCTGAGCAGATAGCTTTTGCTTTGAGAAGTGCTTATGTAATTTTTGTTAACAACACAGTACAATTATCCAGCAACACAAAATAAAATTCAACAGAAAGAAGGTACACTTTTACCAAACATAGCACGTTCCATGTAAACGCTACAGAGGTCATCTGAGCAATTGCTGCAATGGCTGTGCTCAGAAGAGATTTATTCTCAGCATCAAGGCAGCATTCAATTGATTTCAGCACCCTGTAAAGAGGCCCTGGTAAATTCAGGACTCCGTCTACAGAGGCGCCTTCCCCATAACTCAGGGACCTGGGGTGGAGTGTGTTGCATGCAGCAGTCTCATACAACTGTAGGTTGCATTGGTTCACAGATTCCCAAGAAGCTTGCCTTTTCTGCAGCCATGTGGAGTCTGTGGACAATGCCTGTGTAGGTTGCAATAGACAGTACCCCTTTTCTAGCTTTTTAAGAAGCTTTGATGACAATTTTGTTTTCACTTCAGCTCCATGCCCCTGACCTATGTGTACCTGGTGTAGAGAGAGACAGAGAAGAAGGATGACCTCCTCTTGAGGCTACTCCTGGGCCTGGTCAAGCTTACCATCAACAGAATCAGGCAGCGAGCAACCAAGGGGATTATCTGCCTTGAACGTGGCCACATTTGAGGTCGGGGTCTGTGAAGAGGCCTTCTGTGTCAGATGGACACCATAGGGACTGAGGTACTTTATCGACCCCTTGATCACATTTTGATTTGATGTTTTAAATTTCATTTTGTTTATTTTCAGGCAGTGTCCCTTTAAAGGACTTCTCCTTTAATTTGTTCCTCAGTTTGTTTGATTTATTTTAATTGGTTAATTGGTTTTAACCCAAAATAGTTTAAAGTCAGGAAGAGACATCCGGGATTTCTTTACGACAGACCTGTGAATGCCGGCTTAAGACTTTGGTTCCCTTAGCACCCATGTAGCATTATGATTCCATTATTCCCCACCTTCCATCCCACCTGTAACATACCTTCACTATATCCTCTTGGCCAAGATCCTGCAATAAAAGCCAACAAAAAAACTTTTCTATGCTATCTTTATTCAACACACATCCAATCCTGTCAACAAAAATAAACTATCCATCTTTGTGAATTAATGCCTGTTCTGTCCGTGCCTTTAGCTGGCTTACTGCTCCAATGCAATGCCACCCCAGTGGCTGTAGCATGACTGGTGGAAACTAATGATTTTCAATGGGGGGATTGTAGATGATCTTGCAAGGTACCATTGAGCAGCCCTGGCCCTAGACTTTGTGAATTTGGACTGCACCACTTGGCATGGGGAGCAGCAGACTGGGTAGGCTGGCTAACAGGCACAAGTAAGGGCACTGGCAGAGTGACAGTGGTGGGAACACAGATGCACTCCTCCTTCTAACAATCTGTTGAATGACAGACTGCTGATCTACCACTAGAGCCTATGTGGACCTCGGAGCAGTGAGATCTCCAAGCATGGTGGCAGCAGTCCGAGCCAACAAGCATGGATCTCATGACCTCGAGTGACTTCCATGTATGTTCCACTGGAAGCTGAGGCAGTGGTTGCCAACCACCGCATCAAGGTTGGGTCTGCAATTGTTGCCATTGAGCTAACCACCACCCCGATGCCCTGTGCCACATTAGTGCCAGACCTCCATGCATTTTGACAATCAAGAGAAGTTGCCTGGTCGATCTGTCAATACAGCAGGTATCTTGTTGCGCATTCTCATTAGAATTCTCCTGTAGACCACCCCTTCATCTGAGTCCCTGTTGCAGAACTAATCTTGACCCCACCCTCCACCACATCAACTATCCGATTCCTCAGCATCCTGGTTGTAGCCTCCTGAAGCCCAATTACTCATCACTTGCAGGTCTTGGAACTATCCGTTAAAGATTGTGCCAAGCTATGAGCTGTTGATTGCAAGTGTCAGACTGAATTATGGTTCCTTTTCAATAACAGTGTGGTGCTTTTCTCACTCTCCCCATGAGCCTGCTTTAGCTAGGCAGGTGGCAGTGGCTGAAAATAGAAGGAGCTGGTTAGAGATGAAGGAAGGGGATTGAGTCAGAAAGGAAGAGGTCCATGGTCACACCACCAAGAGCTTGCATTTGGTTAAAGTCGTATCTTGCATAAAGGAAGATGTTTGTGGTTGTGAAGCCCAATCATCTCACTCTGCAGTGTTATCTCAGTTTAGTGTTCCTAACACAACCACTATCTTCACAATGATCTTCGTTGCCTCTTGAAGTCAGAAGTGGGGATGTCCATTGATGATTACATGATGCCAGGCAATGACTGTCTCCAACAATAATCTAACTATCTCCTCTAGATATTTAATGATATTACCATCATTGAATCCCCAGTATCAACATCCTGTGGTTTAGCATTGACCAGAAACTGTATTGGGCCAGCCATATCAATACTGTGGCTACATGACCAGGTCAGAGATTGGGAATTTTAAGGCAAATAACTTTTGTCCTATCTCCCCAAAGCCTGTCCCCAGCTACAATGCTTAAATGGGGAATGTGATGGAATACTCTCCACTTGCATGGATGAATGCAGCTTCAATAACACTCGAGAAGCTTGAGATCAACCAGAACAAAGAAGCCGTTTTAATTGGCACGCCATATACTAACTTAAACACACATTCCTTAACTAGTGACGCAGGGCAGCAGCAGTGTGTGCTCCACATAAAATGCTCCTTTGACAGCACCTCTAAAACCTGTTATTTCTTAACACCTAGAAGGACAAGGGCAACATGGAAACACCAACACCTGAAAGTTCCCCTTCAAGCCACAAATTTGGAACTAATGGGATCCAAATCCTAGAAATCCCTTCCCAGCACTGTGGCTGTACCAGATGGATTGCAGTGGTTCAAAAAGACAGCTCACCACCATTTTCTCAAGGGCCATTAGAAATGGATGACAAATGATGGTCGTGCCAGTGACATCTACAAGCCATGAAATAATTTTTTTTTAAACTCCATCACTAAGTCTTGCAGTGCCAAACCTGTGAAGCTCAGAGCATTCTTCAGTGTTGTTGTATTTGATCATCTGCTTGCACCCAATTGTGGTACTGATGGACAGCAACAGCTTCCATGTAATGAGTGCAGCTCCCCTTTAAAAAGGCTAGGCTGTTTTGAAGGCACACAGGCTGGCTAAAACACTTGCTAGCCATGCATGCAGCTTGGTCCCCTCTTGAGTATTCAGCCAGCCAGCAGCACACGCTTGGCTGAACGCTGCAACCACTCAAAGGAGGAGGCAGCACAAGGTTTGCCTGCTGCCTGCCTCAGTGGGACTGAGTGCAGTCATATCATGAAATGTGACCTCACCCCTGAAAACAGGAGGACACAAATTTTTAACCTTACATATAAATTGGACACACAGCATGCGTACTGGTTTAAAAAAAAAGAAATCTGAACGAACAGGCAGTATTGATATTGTAAGTGCCTATCACTCTATAGATGACTATTGCTTGATTCAATCCAGTTCAGCTTGATCATTGTTAATCAATTGAAACGTGGCAGGCCTACACCACACAGCATGCCAGTCTAGTTTTACCGTAGGTTCATCCAACTGTATTGTATCTAGTTAAATACAAGAGCAGTTACAGATTTATGGATTCATTTCAATAATTTCCATCAAAAATCAAGTCAGAAATGCAAAAGTGGTAGTATTCAGCTTTGCTCAGTGCTGAAATCTTTGCACACTTCTTGTTCCACACTTTGATTATAATTTTCTAAGCTATAGAACTAGATAGAACCCAAGGTTATTATCATCAGGATTTTGTATGCCAATTTACAGAGTTTTGTGTCACATTGAATTGACGTCTGTTACAAGTGCGGTGTTTGAAGGACTGTCACTGTGCCCATGGTCTGATGGCATTTTATAAGAAAAAAATTTACTTTGGAAAATCATTTGTCTACTTTGAATCACCATGTGATCTGCAAGATTAACATGTGTTTTGGCATTTGGAGTTAATGAACCAGTTCCAGGATTAGACTGGATTATATTCAGAATGCATTGATGCATTGTAATATAAAAGCAAAATATTGCAGATGCTGGAACCTGAAGCAAAAAGAGAAACTGCTGGAGAATCTCGGCAGGTCTGACAGTATCTGTGGAGAGAGAAAAGAGCCTTTGATCTGAGACTGGATGACCCCCAGACTTGAAATGTTGGCTGTATTCTCTTCCCAAAGATATCAGGCCCACTGAGATTTTCCAGCATTTTCTGTTTCTGCATTGATGCATTCTTAGTTTTGTGCGTTTGGGGAATGGTTTTAAATAAAGCTATGATAATAAGAAACTTGATGCATTCATTAAACAATGAAAATTGTTTAGAGTATAAAACTACAAAATGGGATTTATGGCAAATAATTTAAGACCTTGACTCACTTTTACAAGATTGGAAGTTTTTAAATGGCAGTCTTTAAAACCTACAGTTGTCCTTTTGTTTTGTTCATTTTCTCTCCTGAAGGCAGTGACTTATCATGAGATATATTTCCACAAAAACTAGCAGCCTTCACCCAGCAGTACCTCACCTGTGTGACAGTTCTTCACATGTGTGGCTGGACAATAAGATCCCAAACATTTGCAGTCCACAATCCCTGCACTGATAGAATCACTGAGTTATTAAGATATAGAAGGAAGCGATTTGGTCCTTCATGTCTAATCTGCTTTTTGCAGGAGCAATTTATCTCGGGCCACTCTTCCCCATAGCTCTGCACACTCTTCCCTTTCAGACAATCTAATTCTCTCTTGAATTCCACGATTAAAGCTGCCTCCACCACATTCCCAAGCAGTGCCCTCCACATCCAAACCACTCACTGCATGGAAAAGCTTTTCCTCATGTCACCATTGCTTCTTTTGCAATATTCCAGTTGAGGATGAACCAATGTGCGATAGAGGTTTAACGTAACTTCCCTACTTTTATGCTGCACGCTCTTAGTAATAAAGCTGGGGTTACTGTACACTTTATGAACCGCTCTCTTAGCCTATCTTGCAACCTTCAATAACTTGTGCACGAATACACCCAGGTCCCTCTGTTCCTGCATCCTCCCTTTTTAGATTTTGATGCTTCATTTTATCATGTCTGTCCATGTTTTCCCTATCAAAATGAATCACTTCACAATTCTCTAAGCTAAATTTAATCTGCCATTTGTCTGCCCATTCCACAAACCTATCTAGATACTTTTCAAGTTCTGCACTATTCTCCTCACAGTTCACAATGTTTCCAAATGTCATATCATCTGCAAATTATGAAATTTTGCTCTGTACACCAAGGTCAAGATCATTACTGAATATTAGGAAAGGGGTCCCAACATTGATCCCTGGGGAACTCTCATACAAACCTTCCTCCAGCCCATAAAACATCTATGAACCACTACTCACTGTTTCCTGTCATTAACCCAGATTTGTATCCATGGTGCAACTGTCCTTCTCATGGGCAACCTATGGCTTTGCCCACATGACTGTTGCGAGGCACTTTAAATGTTTTCTGGAAATCCCTGTCTACCACATCAACATCATTACCCTCATCAATGCTCTCAGTTACCTCCATCAAAAAACTCCAGCAATAAGTTAAATATGATTTACTCGTAACAAGTCTGGGCTGTCTTGAACACAATGTAAGACCAGGAGCAGGTTTAAGCCATATAGACTATCAAGCCTGCTTGGCTATTTAATCCGTTTGTGGCTGATCATAGCTTCAACTCCACTTTACTGCCTATCCCCCTATAACCCTCGATACCACTACACCTCAGGAATCTACCCCAGGCTTGAGTATATTCAATAGTTCCAAGCGCTAGAGAGCTCCAAAGTTCACAATTCCTCTTCATTTCTGTCTTAAACGGGTGACCTCCTTTTTCAGAAATTGTTCCCCAAGTTCAAAATTTTGCCAAGAGGGGAAAAGGCCTCTCAGCATCGATCCTTTTCAGCCCCAAAGATCACTTTGTATTTTTCTAAACTCCAAAGATGTGACCAAACTGCTCAGCCTTTTCCTTGTAAGATAATCCTTCCTCCCAGGAATCAACCTAGTGAACCTTCCCTGAGCAACCCCAATGTAATTACAGCAGCCTTTAAATGAGACAAAACTGCGTGCAATAGTCCAGGTGTGGCTGACCTGTACAGATGTAACAAACTTCCCCACGTATCTACTCCACCGCATTGCAATGAGGACTAATATATTAAATAACTTCCTAATTTTGTGATTGATGTACAAGGACACCTTGGTTCCTTTGTAACACAGCGTTCTGTAATCCTTCTCCATAGAAATAATATTCTGCTTTCTATTTTTCTATTATTTGCTGCCTGCTAATAATCACCTACTTACTTCATCTATCTATATCCCCAATCAGTGTGCCTGCAAACTGAAGGGCAGCTGCCCCACTTGCCAGTGATTGGCACTATCACTGTAGGAGGGAAAACATGGCAGCATCTCCATCTTGGGGTGTCCACTGAAGATGTTTCAACTTTGTAAAAAGGAACCATGGCCACCGAAATGCAGTGAAGGAGAAACACACTGATCCCTGAAGCTCTGGTAGGGGGAAAGTATTTTGATTTGATTTATTATTGTCACAGGTATTTGTATACAGTGAAAAGTATTGTTTCTTGTGTGCTATACAGACAAAGCATACCCTTCATAAAGAAGGAAATGAGAGAGTGCAGAATGTAGTGTTACAGTCATAGCTAGGATGTAGGCAAAGATCAACTGAATGCCCATTCAAATGTCTGATGGCAGCAGGAAAGAAACTATTCTTGAGTCGGTTGGTATGTGACCTCAGACTTTTGTATCTTTTTCCCAACAGAAGAAGGTGGAACAGAGTATGTCCAAGGTGCTGGCTGCTTTGCCAAGACAGCAGGGAGTGTAGACAGAGTCAATGGATGAGAGGTTGGTTTGCATGATGGATTCACAATCTTTTGTAGTTCCTTGCGGTCTTGGGCACAGCAGGAGCCATTCCAAGCTGTGATACAACCAGAAAGAATGCTTTCAGGAGTGCATCTATAAACATTGGTGAGAGTTGTAGCTGACATGCCAAATTTCCTTAGTCTTCTCAGAAAGTAGAGGCATTAGTGGGCTTTCTTAATTATAGTGTCGGCATGGGGCGACCAGGACTGTTTGTTGGTGAACAGGACATCTAAAAATTTGAAGCTCTCAACCCTTACTGCTTCATCCCCGTTGATGTATACTGGGGCATGTTCACCTCTATGCTTCCTGAAGTCAATGACAATCTCCTTCGTTTTGCTGACATTGAGGTAGAGATTATTGTTGCCACAGCAGTTCATCAGATTCTCTCTCTCATTCCTGTGTTCTGTCTTGTCAATGTTTGAGATCTGTCCCACTATGGTGATGTTGTCAACAAATCTGAAAATCAAATTGGAGGGACAGTCATAGGTATATGAGGTACGTAGGCCCCCAACCTGCCTCTAGGCACATGTCAAACTTTGGCCTTGGCAGGAGACCATTTGCAGCCAGGAAGATTCAGGTGTTATCCCCAATATGCTCACAGTTAGGCACTTAAGAATGGAAAATAAGTACTGCCAGTCCTGAGTGGATAGCCTATGCCTCTTTCACCCTGCCTCTGGCAAGATCAACCGGTGATGGAACTCATTGGCCCACCAACTCAATGCCATTGCTATTTACCTTCTTGACAGTTCATCTGAAAAAGCCAACTCAGCGGGATTGGAAAAATTCTGCCCTTTGTGTTCACCTAAAAACTTGCTTTCCTGCCTATGTTTGTGTCATCAACAAGTGTGGTGACATTACACCCTGTCCTTCATTCAAGTCACGACTATAGATCATAAATAGTTGAGGCCCCAGCACTGGTCCCTGTTTAATCTCCCCTATCCAATGCCCAGTTACAGTTTTCCAATCTGGAAAATAATCCACTTATCCAAACATTCTGTTTCCTGTCAGTCAGTTAGAAACATGCAAACATACATAGAAACATGGAAAATAAGGGCAGGCCATTCAGCCCACTGAGCCTGCTTCACCATTTAATGTGACCATGGCTGATCCTCTATCTCAATGCCATACTCCAGCACTCTGCTAATACCTCTTGACTCATTCAGTGTCTAGAAAGCTATATAATTCTTCTTTTAATACATTTAGTGACTTTGGCCTCCGCAGCCTTATGTGACAGAGAATTCCTATCAGTGAGGAAATTTCTCCTATCTCAATCTTAAATAGCAGAACTCATATCCTGAGACCATGTCTCTTTGTTCCAGACAATTTAGCCAGGGGAAAAATCATCCCTGCATCTATTCTGTCCAACCTGTCAGAACGTTACAAGTTATAATGAAATCTCTTCTTATTCTTCAAAATTCGAGTGAACTTAGGCCTAGTCAACCCAATCTCTTCTCATACAATGGTCCTACCATTCCAGGAATCAGTCTGGTAAACCTTCGTGGCAGGTATATCAGTTCTTAGATAAGAAGACCAAACTCCAGGCATGGTCTCACCAAGGCCCTGTACAGCAGTCAGACATCCTTGCTCTTCCTCTTGTGCTCAAATCCACTTGCAATGAAGGCCAACATATCATTTGCCTTCGTAGCTGCTTGCTACATATGCATAATTGCTTTCAGTGACTGGTGAAAAAGGACACCCATGTACATCAACATTTCCCAATTTATCACCAATTAAATGATACTCTGCCATTCCATTTTTCCTACCAAAGTAGATAACTTCACACTTATCCACATTATCCAATCTTCCAGGTTAATATTCTACCCTCAACACCATGACCTCTAATGTAGCAACCTTTTTTATGGCATATTGTCGAATGTCTTTTGGAAATTCAAATACCCCACATCTGGTGGTTTCCCTTTATCCACTCTACTTGTTACATCCTGAAGCAGCTCATATTAAAAACATTGTCTATACAATTTCCCTTTCATAACACCGTTGTTAATTCTGTCTCATTGTATTATAATGTCCTGCTACTACTTCCTTAAAATTGGATTGCAACGTTTTCCTAGTGAGAGAGGTTAACCTAATTGGTTTATAATTTCTGGCTTTCTGTCTTCCTCCTTTCTTGAGTAGGAGTGTTACATTTTTGATTTCCAATCTATTTAGGAAATTTTGGAAGATTACAACCAAAGCTTCCATTATCTCTACAGCACTTAGGATGCAGGACAACAGGATTTGTCAGCCTTTGGTCCCATTAGTATTCCTGGTGCTTTTTCTCCAGTGATCATTATTGTTTTAAGTTCCTCCCTCCCTTTAAGGCTATTTTATTGACTATTCTTAGGATGCTTTTAGTGCCTTCTACCACGAAGACACTGACAAAATATTTGTTCAAAATCTGTGTCATTCCCTTGTTTCCCATTATTTATTCTCTAGTTTTCTCTTTAACAGGATTGACATATACTTGAGTGAGTCTTTTCCTTTCTGTATACTTGCAGAAGCTATTACTTATATATCTTGCTATGTTATTCTCAACATCTCCCTTTTTTTGAGTCATCCTTTGTTGTTTTCTAAAGTTTTTCAAACAGTCTAGACTATCACTAATGTATGCCATTACTTTCAACTTGATATCACTCTCAACTTCTGTAGTTAGCTGGGAATGGTTCACCCTTCTTGTTGAGTCATTCATTCTCAATCCAATATTCTTTTGTTGAGAATTATGACATAATTCCTTAAACATCTACTACTATTTATTCACTGTCCTGCATTTTAATCTATTTTCCTGTCCACTTTACCCAACATTATCTTCACACCTTTGTAAATTCTGCAAGTTGCCTTCATCTAAGACATTTATTTTGCACACCAATTTGTCACCCTCAATCTGAGTGTGAAATAAGTCCAAACTATTGCTCACTACTGCACTGATTTCATACAGGACCTACTCCACCTCTTGTTCCTTTGTTTCTGTTCTTCCAAAATGTCAGGTATCCCTGAGTATTCACTAAAATAAAAGCAAACTATCTGGAATCTGAAAAAGGACAGAAAATAATGAAAAATCTCAGCAGGTCTGACAGCATCTATGTACAGAGAACAGAGCTAATGAGCAGGATTCTGGGATTCTCTAGTCCCGCTACAGTGAATGGAGTTTTGGCTGAGCACAAAATTCTACACCCTTGCTGGCAGTGGTAATGGGTCATCAATGACTGGCGAATTATGGTAATTGTTTCAAGCCTGGATGACTCTTCATCAGAGCTAAAGAAAACTGGAAATGGAATCAGATTTATTCTCTTTGGAATGGGGGGGTGGTGGTATGGAGCAGTAGAGGCTAAATAGAAAGCTAATGATAGGTGGAGGCGAGGGAGCAATTGACAAAGATATCATGGACAAAAAGGAATCAAAATACTGGTGATCATGGCTGAGATAGTGGCCATTAAGAGATCAGAATGTGTAAATGGCAGAACAAAGGCAAGCACTGTGACAAAAGACAGTCTGGGACAGGTATCAGATGCCCAAGTGGGGTGAGGTGAGGGAAATAGTGGTAAGGAAAAAAGTGAGATAAAAAAAAGATGGAAAATGATTTAATGGAAGAAATGAAAGTAAATTGATAGAAATAAAAATTCCATGCATATGCCTTGGCTAATCCATCTCACTTACACACCATTTGGACACTGGGGGGAAATTTAGCATGGCTAATCCACCAAACCTACACGTCTTTGGACTGTGGGAGGAAACCAGAGCACCCAGAGGAAACTCGCACAGGCACGAGGAGAATGTGCAAACTCCACACAGACTGTGAGCCGAGGCCGGATTTGAACCTGAATCCCTGGTGCTGTGAGGCAGTAGTGTTGACCACTGTGCCACTGCATCACCCAGTTTGCATTCAGACTGTAAGCTCTATCTTCCACCCTGCTTCCTATTTTTTTTTCTTATTTCCCCCTCCCCCACCCCACCACTCACCTGCCATCCAACTTGGGCCACCTGTTATCTGTTCCAGGCTGTCTTTTGACACACTGCTTGCCTTTGTTCTGTCTGATCTCTTAATGGCCGCTATCAGCACCCTTTTTGGCCAAGATCACCACCATTTACATCCCTTTGTCTTTTTGTCCATGATATCTAACACTGGCCCTCTATTCAGCCCTACTACTCCACCACCACCCTCCGAACTCGAACTCTCTCAACACTATCAATCTCATCCTATTTCCAGTTTCATTAGCTGTGATGAAGAATCACCCAGACTCAAAACTTCAGCTCTGTTCTCCACAGATACTGTCAAACCTGCTGAGATTTTCCAGTGTTTTCTCTCTTTGTCACACCTGAGTATTCAGCTCCCAATCTTGGTCACTTGGCAACCATATCCTTATAATGGTTCTCATACCAGACATGTTTATTTCCATTTGTGTCCATCACTTCATCTAAAATTGTATGAATACTGCATACACTCAGAAAAAAAGTTTTTAATTTTATCTCCTTACCATTTATTCTGACTCTTGCTGGTGCATTCTTATGTTTGAAGATGTTGATCCTTTCTCACACACTCTGGTTGTCATTGCCTATATCGCTAGGCTTCAATAAAGTCTTGTCCTTTCTTTTTACCTTTTTAAATTTCCCTTCACTTAAATTCTCATCTAGTAGTCGATTAAAAATCTTCTCGAGAACACTAGTTATTTGATTTACCAGAACGCCAGTCCCAGTGCACTTCAAGTGAATCTCGCCCCACCAAAACAGTTCCTCTTTCCCCTGTACTAATGTCAGCGCCCAATAAATTCAAACCTATTTCTCCCACACCAATCTCTGAGCCATGCATTCAACTCTTTGATCTTACTGATCCTATGCCAGTTTGCACGTGTCTCGGATATGTCCAGAGATTGCACTCTTTGTGGTTTTGCTTTTTAATCTTGCACCTACTTGCTCAGCAGAAGTTCTTTCTCCATCTGTCTGTGTGATTGGTAATTACATGGGCAGCAAAAACTGGGTCTTTCCTTTGCAACTCCAAATTTTCCTTCAGGTCCCAGGAGGTACCCTTAATCTCGGCACTGGGAAGGTGACACAACCTTTAGGAGTCATCCTTTAGCTGCAGAGCAAAGCATCTACCGCTAACTATACTGTTTCTGGTGCTACACTCTTTTTCATTCCCCCCAATTGAACATTCTCCCTATAGCATGGTATTATGGTTAATTTGCTCATCCACCCTGCAATCTGAGCTTTCATCCATATAGACTGCAAGAACCTCGTTCCTGTTGGACAAAGGCTAAGCTCCTCCAGTGCTGCTTCCTGGATCTCTATTCCTGCTTTGTTACTTGTCACAACCTCATGTCCTTGACCACAGACCAAATTTGTAAAATTAACCTAAGGGGTGTGACTGCTTCTTGGAACAAAATGTCCAGGTAGCTTTTGCCTCCCTGATGCACTCAGTGTCTGAATCACAAACACAAGTTCTTCAACTCTGAGCCAAAGCTCTTTGGGCTACAGGAATTTACTACATATGTGATTGTTGTAGACTGCATTAGTATCCACCAGCTCCCACACGCTAGAGCTGCCATACATCATCTCCCCTGCCATCTCAGTTGTGTTGTATTTAAGTTAAGTAGGTTTCCAAGTCTTGAAATATCATTCAGTTTTATAGCTTTCAAACTCAGCAATAACCTTGATTGATTTATTACATTTAAATTTATGCTTTGAGTCTTTAGTGTAACTTAGGCTATTTTAACCCTATGTCTTTGTCTCTATTTTTATGGAACTAGCAGCACCAGCGGAAATGCTCATTAATATTCGTCTGTTTTCATGTGGTTTCACACTTTGATTATTTTTCTTTCTTATACTTGATCAGAAAGTCCTGCAGTGAGCCCCACCTGCCTGCACACCAACCCACGCATTGGATTCTGGGGAAAGGTCTGAGGGAATAGAAAGGTCTAAAGGTGGCTAAATCATCTGGACCAGATTGACTACGCCCCAGGATTCTCAAAGAGATAGCTGAGGAAATTGTGGAGGTGCTGGTGGTGATCTTTCAGGAATCACTGGAGGCAAGGAGGGTCCCAGAGGAAAGTAGCTAGTGTAACACTGTTGTTTAAGAAGGGAGGGAGGCAGGAGATGTGAAATTATAGACTGGTTAGCCTGACTCCAACAGCAAGATTTTAGAATCTATTATTAAAGATGAGATTGCAGAGTACTTGGAAGTACATGATAAAATAGGACTGGGTCAGCACAGCTTCATCAAGGGGAAGTCATGCCTGACAAATCTGTTAGACTTCTTTGAGGAGGTAGCAGGGAAGTTACATAAAGGAGAGCCAGTGGACATGATTTATTTAGTTTTCCAGTAGGCCTTTGACAAGGTGCTGATGGGAGCTGGTTAAATAAGGTAAGAGTCCATGGTGTTAAAGGTAAGCTCCTGGCATGGATAGAGGATTGGCTGACTGGCAGAAGGCAGAGAGTGGGATAAAGGGGTCTTTTTCAGGATGGCAGTCAGTGACTTGTGGCCTCAGTGATCAGTGTTGGGACCATAACTTTTCACAATGTACATTAACAATTTGGAAGAAGGAACTGAAGGCATTGTTGTTAAGTTTGCAGATGATACAAAGATATGTAAAGGGACAGGTAGTATTGAGGAAGTGGAGGGGGGCTGCAGAAGGACTTGGACAGGTTAGGAGGGTGGGCAAAGAAGTGGCAGATGGAATGCAATGTGGAAAAGTGTGAGGTTATACACTTTGCGAGGAGGAATGGAGACATAGACTATTTTTTAAATGGGAAATGTTTAGGAAATCAGAAGGACAAAGGGACTTGGGAGTTCTTGTTCAAGATTCTCTTAAGGTTAACGTGCAGGTTCAGTCAGCAGTTAGGAAGAGCATTTAATGCAATGTTAGCACTCATGGCGAGAGTACTACAATACAAGAGCAGGGATGTACTTCCGAGACTGTATAAGGATCTGGTCAGACCTTATTTGGAGTATTGTGAGCAGTATTGGGCCCTGTATCTAAGGAAGGAAGTACTGGCCTTGGAAAGGGTCTGGAGAAGGTTCACAAGAATGATCCCTGGAATGAAGAGCTTGTCATATGAGGAACAGTTGAGGACTCTGAGACTGTATGCGTTGGAGTTTAGTAGGATGAAGAGGAATCTTATTGAAACTTACAAGATACTGCGAAGCCTGGATAAAACGGATGCGAAGAGAACATTTCCACTAGCAGGAAAAACTAGAACCAGAGGGCACAACCTCAGGATAAAGGGACATTCCTTTTAGGATGAGAAGGAATTTCTTCAGCCAGAAAGTGGTGAATCTGTGGAACTCTTTGCCATGAAGCCTGTGGAAGCAGTCATTGAGTGTCTTTAAGACATGGATACATAGGTTCTTGATTAATATGGGGATTCGCGATTATGGGGAAAAGGCAGGAGAATGGGGATGAGAAAAATATCAGCCATGATTGAATGGTGGAACAGACTGGATAGACAAAATGGGCTAATTCTGCTCCTATGTTTTATTGTCTTCTGGACTGCAGCATCCCCATCAACCCTCCCAGCCCCCAGAACAAATTTTCTCCCCCACTATCTCCTGCCGAACAATCAATTTTCTCAGCCCCTCTGAGAAATTTCCCTCCACCCAAAACATGGCCCAACCTGGAAGAATCTTTTTCAGCCCCTCCAAACTTTCAAATGTCAAACTTCTCAGTTGGGTGAGCCAATAGAAGGCACTGTCAGAGATTTTGGTTACCAGCAACCTTAGACACTCTTAGTCAACTTGAGTACAAACAGTGCTGTACACCATGCATAATCCGATGCAAGGCCTTTAATGACTTGTGCACAAGGAGAAACCAGCTCTCAGTTGTCCTGCAAGTGTTTCTGAAGTTACAAAAAATATCTTAACAATTATAGTCAACTACAGCAAATCAGGAACAAGCAATTTTTCTAATCCTTCATTTACATACATATTCGCCAATTAAATCCTGGCTTTCAGCCTTTTTTATTCAATGAAAAACTGACTTGCTGCTAATGCTTCATTTGTATAGCATATCCCCATATCTTGCCTTTGGTATTTGTTGTGGAAAATCTGGTCTTCTCAGCCTCTGGTGAAGGCTGAAAAGCAGAATGTTATGGGGTTTATGCAGATGAAAATTAGCCTGTTCATGCTGAATAGCAGTTACTGACTCCTTTAAAGGTTTGCAAGCTGATAAACATTTTAAAAACTGTACAGAGAAGGCATGAGCTTTAATTTGAACAGTTTACCTTCTGCACAATTTAGCTTTCAAACTATGAAACTTCAATCTGAGCATTTTAACTTCTACAGCTGCAGTATTAGGTCATAAGAACATAAGAACATAAGAAATAGGAGCAGGAGTAGGCCATCTAGCCCTTCGAGCCTGCCCCGCCATTCAATAAGATCATGGCTGATCTGTCGTGGCTCAGTTCCACATTCCCGCCCTCTCCCCATAACCCTTAATCCCCTCGCTTATCAAAAACCCATCAACCCGCGTCTTAAAAATATTTAGCGAGGTAGCCTCCACCACTTTAACGGGCAGAGAATTCCAGAGATTCACCACCCTTGAGTGAAGAAGTTCCTCCTCAACTCCGTTCTAAACCGCCCCCCCTTTATCTTGAGGCTGTGCCCCCTAGTCCTACTGTCCTTTCTGAGCGGGAAGAGTCTCTCCACCTCTATCCTATCCATTCCATTCATCACCTTATACGTCTCAATGAGATCTCCCCTCATTCTTCTAAACTCTAACGAGTACAAGCTTAGTTTATTCAGCCTCTCCTCATAGCTCAACCCCCTCAACTCCGGCATCAGCCTAGTAAACCTCCTCTGTACTCCCTCCAAGGCCAAACTATCCTTGCGTAAGTACGGCGCCCAAAACTGCACACAGTACTCCAGCTGCCAACCAAAAGCTTGGTCAAAGGGGTTCAATGGATTTTAAAAATTCTGGCAAAAATTACAGACTGCTTTCCCCACGATGGAATCTTTTGAGCCCCGTTTAACTCTAGTATCAGTATTCTGACTTCTGTGAGAAAAATCTTTGCTTGAAATGGTGGGCAGGATTTTCTGGTCTGCCAAAAGCGGGGCAGGAAAATCCCAGCAGGTAGTTTTTTCAGTCCTTTGCATTTATCCGATAAGTGTAAAAATCAGAACCATAGGAAATGTCCTTTCCCTAGCCCCCACACTGCAGTAGCATTCTTTCTCACTCACTAAAGCCCTCATGCTCCCCCCTCCTCTCTCTCACTCCTCTCCTCTCCCTCCTCCCTTACTACACAGGAGGCTTGGTGGTTAGCACTGCTGCCTCACAGCATCAGGGATCTGGGTTTGATTCCTGGCTTGGAGGTCACTGTCGATGTGGAGTTTGCACATTCTCCTTGTGTCTGCATGGGTTTCTTCCAGATGCTCCGGTTTCCTCCCACAGTCCAAAGATGTGTGGGTTAGGTTGATTGACCATGCTAAATTGCCCCTTAGTGTCCCGGGATGCATAGATTAGAGGCATTAGCTGGGTAAATATGTGGAATGACAGGAATAGGGCTTGGGTGGGATTATTGTCAGTGCAGACTTGATGGGCTGAATGTCCTCCTTCTACATTATAGTGTTCCTATGGTTCCCTGCTCCCTCCCCATCCCCCTCTCCTGTCCCTTCGTGCCTCCCCCTCCTTCTCTGTGCCTCTCATCTCCCCCTCCCTTGTCAGTCCCTCTCCCATTTTCCCTCTTTCCTCCCCCATTTTACCTCCCCACAACAGATCTCCCTTTGTGGGGCTGGCTGAATGACAGAAGTCATATTTTCCAGCCTACCCAGCTACAGATTTGAAGTGGGTTTGGGAGCAATGAGATCCATTGGAGTGAGATAAGTCTCGGGGAGGTTTTGCAGTGTGGTGAGAGGAATGAAAGATTGGGGTGGGGTGTTTGGCAGGTGGAGTGAGAAGTTTGGGAGAGATCCAGGGTAGGAGGCTGAGAATTTGGGAGGCTAAGAGTTCAGGTTTCCCTGTAGGACCCCAGCACCAGATCTGGCATTGGTGGTGTCCAAGGCCGGGAGACTGGAGGTGTTGTGGTGGGGGAACGGGAGGGTGGTGGGGGAAGAGTTTGGACCCCAGAGAAATGGAAGGGAGGATTTGTGCACATGGTGGGATCGAGTAGGGAGTGTTTGGAGATGAGAGGGAGAGGGAGTTGAGACTTCAGGGGGAGAGAATAAAAGCTGGAAGGGAAGAGGTTAGACCTTGATACTGGAGGTGGAGTGGAGATAATTTAAACACTGAGACTTGGGAAACAAAGGGTGTTTAGACCCTGAGACTGAGGTCAAGGATGGGGAGGGTAAGGGCGGGAGGTAGAGGGACAATTGGGGAAGGGGAAGGGTTTAGACCTGATATCTGGGGGACAGAAAATGTTTAGATCCTGAGACTGGAACCAAGGAATGTGTGGGGGTAAAAGCAGACCTTGAAGCTAAAATGAATTAAGAGCTGATGGTGCTTTAAAACATGTACTGCAGAGTGGAATTTTATTTTGAGTACATTTGATAGCTTTGAGCATACTGGACAGCTTTGAGCGCACATGTAGATAGCTTTAGAGTACACAATAGCTTTGAGCATATTATCAAAATTGATGTCAAATTCATTTCAAATTAAAACCTTTGATGTTGAATTGTAATTAAGAGTGTTGAGTACACTTGAAAGCACAAATTACAAGATTTTTGGGTCGGGTTGTACCTCCTTTTGTTGCTACCCTAACATGCGTTATAAAATCTGAACAAATATCACTTAGCTCCCATCCAGTGCTCTAAAGAACTCATTAATGCTTTATGGTATTGTGAAAGGACCTTTAAACTTGCTGCTTCATTAATCATTCAAGAATTTGTTTTGCCTAAATGAAATAATAGTGCTTTCCACTGTAGATTATTTCTTAAACATTTATACATTCTTAGCAATTCAGAATTTGTAAATTGTAAATTTATATATATATGTATATCAGATATTTGTATGTTACATTTTACATCATATGCTCCTAAGTTTGAAGCAAAGAATCTTGTGTTTTATTGCCTAGATGGTATGTGCATTCACTTTTTAAAATTAGTTTTATATGGTTACAAAATGGCGAGCAGTTTATGCGGTTTTTTTTGTAAATTGTATCTGATTTGAATGATTATTGAAATAATTGTTTTCACAACATAAATAATTTGGTTTTTAACCAATAATAATAACAATTAAATATTCCAATAATTTGCTTTTTTTTGTCATGGAATGCTATACCACCAGTACTGATTTGAGTCTCCTAACTGCTTAGAATTATCTCCAGCTGTCAGACTCAGATTATATTGTTGGCTCCATGTTACCCCCTGGTCAGACACAACAAAGTTCTACGTACGTGTGGCATGACTAGACTTTCATTGAACAATATGCAGAAGTTGCTTACAGTTTAAACACTGTCCGAAAAACTGCTGAGACAGTTGAGGCTTTTAATTGTGAGACATTAAGAAGGGTAAAAATTAAATTTAAAAGTCAATCTGTCTGAGAATGTTTCTGTAGGATTACCTCTTGGGGATGGTCTGATACTGTTGGCCTGATTCAATGCCCGCCCAAGTAATGCATGTTGCACTTCATTTCTGAGACAATCCTTGTTTTGCATCAATGTGAAATGTGCAGAGTAACTGGCCTATTAGATTCATAAGCATCTATTTAATTCTCTGATTTGCAACCTTAATCTTGAAAACTGTGCAATTTGTCGATTTATCGGGATTAAAATTTAAAGTTTACTTACTTATTTGTCACAAGTAGCCTTAGATTAATATTACAATAAAGTTATTGCCAAAATCCCCTGGTCACCACAGTCCAGCGGAACCTGTATACTGAGGGAGAAATGAGCATGGCTAATTCACCTAACCTGCACATCTTTGGACTGTGGGAGGAAACCGGAGCACCCGGAGGAAACACACGCAGATTTTGGAATGTGGGGGGGAGGGAAGTGCCAGGGCACTTGGAGGGGGCCCACGGGGAGGGCATGCGTGCTGTATGCAGACAGTGGCCTGGGCTGAATTTCGGGCCCTGGTCCCTGGCATTGTGGGACAGCAGTGCTAACAATTGTGCCACTGTTTGCCACCAAATTCTCACTGATCGAGATCCCCCTGTGAGAGGGGTAAGGTTTAAAGGAGATGTACAAAGCAAGTTCTTTATACAGAGGGTGGTGGGTGCTTGGAATTTGCTGCCAGGGGAGGTGGTGGAAGCAGATACAATCACGACCTTTAAGGATGGGAATAGAGGGGTATGGTCTCCGGAGGGGTAGGGGGTTTTAATTTAGTTGGGCAGCATGGTTGATGCAGGCTTGGAGAGCCGAAGGGCCTGTTCCTGTGCTGTAATTTTCTTTGTCTTTGACACTTGGAGAACATGCAAACTCCACACAGACAATGACCCAAGCCAGGAATCGAACCCTGATGCATGGCGCTGTGAGGCAGCAATGCTAACCACTGTGCCGCTGGTTCTGTTAGATTTTAACAGGACCTCTTTGCGAGCATATTTTCATTTTCCCAATTTTTTAACAAAAGCCATGGATAAAGGCAATCGCGTATGTAAATTCATTTTGTTTTGACGTCAGTTGCCTTACAATGTTGCAGCTTACTCATATTTTTTGTTTTCTTTAATCAATTAATTCATAAACCTGCCTCAAAGGGCAAGTCCACTCTAATTACAGGTGTGGATACTTTGAAAGGTCATTACCATTTAGAATGAGTTTACATTGGTATCCAACTGAGAGCAGCTGTTATGCAGTTTACACATCACTTTGAACATAACATGCGCAGAAGAGGAAAACACTTGAGCTTCTTCGTCTTTCTGTTCAGTTCTTTTCTTGTTCTTTTTGGACTTCCCTGGTGGCTATATTTTGGTGCAGTTGCTTTTTCTAATATCACTTCATCAAATATTAAATTGGGGAATATGCTTCAAATGAGGAAAGGAAAGGTAGCTTTCTTTTTGTTTTGTTCAAAAGTGCAAGTAATCTGAAGAGGTTTCCTGGGGACAGTTCTGAAGATGAATGACGAACCAGTATTATGACTGTGGTAAGCTGCCTGCAGTTCCTGACATGAGCAGCTTCCCCCAGTTGCCTTGTAACATAACATCATTAATAATGACAAGTAATACTTCATCTGATCCACAAATATAATTAGGGCCAAGTTGTCTTATTGAATAAATTGAAACACAACCAGTATAAATTGGGCATTACTCTATATTCTAAAACCGTTTGGAGACCAGACTGCAATGGCTATGGATAAACATTGACTGATGGCTGCCGTAGCGCTAATGAGTTTACACACTACACAGTGGTAAAAGCTGACAACCGTCTCTCATCCGCCATTGTGAGATCCATTTATGGCTCAGGGTCAGGTACCTGGGTATTGTAAACTAGGGAAGTCAGATTCCTGCGGCAGTGCAGGATCCAATATCAAAGAGCAGGATATAGGGAAGGTAATATTCATTTGTCTACTATCCCCTTGAAAGTGTGTCAACATTAGAAATGCTTAATCACCGACTGATAAATGCATGCTTATGCTCTGCCTAAAATGTACACGGTATTCTGTAAGGGTTTAGGTTTGTTGAATTGCCTATATCTGTGATGCTCCATATCCATTCACCAAGCATGCAGCTTTAATTGTGCAGAATATCAATAAATTATTAAATCATAAATCAAGTTAAATTATACAAAATGTTTACGTTGTTGCAGCTATTACTGCATCACTCAGACAAATCGAAAGCTGAGTACACAGATGCACAGGTACAAACATGTACACTTTGGAAGTATTTCATAAATATTTGATGCAAATGTCATTTTTGAATCAAAATCTATAAAGGTGCATAAATGGTGTCTAATGTGCGATGACCAAATTTGTCTTACTTTCCCAAATGTGCACCTAAAGAGGTCAATGATATTAGTGTGACATGCACACACACAGTTCATCACTAAATCCAATTCTGTTTGTGCTTGTCATCAGTATTGGAGTTATTAGCGAAATAGAATGCAATCTGAGACTGCTTAATTTGGATCAGTATTAACTTTTTTGTTTTCAGTCATGAAAGTAATATAGGATATGTCAGATAAAAGCTTGTAAACAGACTAGGATGCATTTTTTATGGCTTCTTGGGAATGCTTTTGAAATGCACTGTGACATGTTTTCTCCTGGATCATTTGACATCTATTCCCACGTGAGTCTGTTCTCAGAAATATTCAGTCTTTCAAAACTGCTGTCTTAGTCAAAGTGTAAGCAATAATTATGATGTTGTTTTTAGGTTTTTGTTTTTAATTAGCGTTAATTTTCTCCCTTCTGTTTCATTTAATGGATGCAAATGTAATTGAAATGCACAAATATCGTGATGTCGCCTACATCCCAACATACTAAATATTTAATGCTTGTGAGGCTAAAGATTAAACTGCATTTCTAATCCTTACCTGATAATCTGTTGACTCTCTGAGAGTTGCTTTGCTTTGGCTTATTTTTCCTAAAAGTATTTTATCCTCAGAACACGGACTTGGAAGATGAGATAAGAAAGAAGTGTTTCCGGATGATAGAATTGTTTATCCCTATGAATGTTCTGGCAATAACTGCAAGATGGGGAGGAAAAGGGGATGGGGGAAAGGATAGACTTTCTCAGGGATCCTGTTCAATTTGACTGCAGGACCTCATGTATTTTTTCTTTACACAGGTTATCTGGCGAAAGCCAATATGATTGAGAGGCTGGCTGGTCGTTGAGCCAGGAAGCAACTCGGGAGCAAAATGAGGAAAAGGACATGGTGTTGGAACACAAATAGGGATGGTGGGATGGTGTGTGGTAGAGTACCATAAAGAGGAATCAGTTAGATATTAGGTGAGATAACAGAAGAAGCTATGAGTCAGGAAGTGAAGTGGCAATTGTATGTTGGAGGGAGATGAGTCAAATATCCGAGGGCTGGATTCAATAATCTGGGGGTGAGTCTTTGGAAAAAAGAAAGGGGTTGCAGTGTGAACAAGAGGGCAAGGTTGTGGGAATGTGTTGGCTGATTAAGAACTATTTACAGTGACTGAAGCAGGTTTTTGAATGCACTTTTGAATGGACCTACCATATATTAAGTTGATCTTTCTTTGCACCCTAGTTATGACAGTAACACTAGATCCTGCACTCTCTCCTTTCTTTCTCTATGAATGGTATGCTTTGTCTCTGTAGCGTGCAAGAAACAATACTTTTCACTGTATCCCAATACATGCAACAATAAAAAATCAGTTCAAAAAGGTTAGATTAGGAGATCAGGAGGAAGCACTCCTGCTTCCCTTGGCCTGGAAGCAACTTTATTATTGTAACATGTATTGGTATACAGTGAAAAGTAATGTTTCTTGTGCACTATACAGACGTAACATACGTTCATAGAGAAGGAAAGAAGAGAGTGCAGAATATAGTGTTGCAGTCAAAACTAGGGTGGCGAGAAAGATCAGCTTAATGCAAGTTAGGTTAAAAATCTGATGGCAGCAGGGTCGAAGTTATCGCTGAGTAGGTTGGTACTTGTCCTCAGACTGTAATAAACTTTTCCCGATGGATGAAGGTGGAAGAGAGAATGTCTGGGATGCGTGGGGTCCCTTGATTATGCTGGTTGATTTCCTGAGGCAGTGGGAAATATAGATAGGGTCAGTGGATGGGAAGCTGGTTTGAGTGGTGGACTGGGCTTTGTTCACGATCCTTTGTAGTTTTTTATGGTCTTGGACAGAGCAGGAGCCATACCAGGCTGTGATACATCTAGAAAGAATGCTTTCTATGGCACGTCATCATGATTTCGGGCCAGCTGGAATGTGGGTCCGCTAGGAAGGGAAATATATATCCCTCGATTGGTCCCACAAAATCAATATGTGCCCCTTGCCAAGGTTGTCATGGTCAATCCAATGGTGAAGGTAATTGAAGAGGTGGAGTATTTTGTATCCTAGTATAAGACTGACACAGTCCTACTCTTCCTTCAAGCTGTGAGCCCTGTCCTGGCCACCAGAAATAGCTCCTTGCAAGTGTTTTCATATGTACAACTCCTGGATGTATTTCAGCAAGTTGATCTAGTATATAACTTCACAAGTATGGAGGAATGATTACTCCAATTCTTTGTAGGCGTTGTCCATTTTGTATCATTAAATCAAGTTCTTTTGTTCAGTACAGTTTAAATTCTGGATTTTCTTCTGTTTATTTAGGGGCATTCTTTTCAAGGTCATATCCATGACCTTCCCTTTCACTGGATCTGACCTGGTGCCTCTTTGCACTTGAGATGCTGTATTGGTACACTATCAACTTGGGAAATGTGCAAGATGTTCACATAGTTCCCCTGTGATTCGGCTTTGTCCTGAATTGATAGACGTGATAGGGGGTCAGTGTTCACATATTGCTCAGATCTTCTGTATTTAATCTCATAATTATGTGCTGATAAGCTGAGGGACCATCAATGCAAATGACTCATAATTAGTGATAGTGTTCCTTTCTATGGACCAAAGATCGTTGTTAAAAGCCTCTGGGCTGTTAATGAGGTAAAATGTCTTCCATGCAGGTAGTGATTAAACCTCTTGATTTCAAAAACTATATTCAGGGCTTCTCTTTCCAATTGAGCATAATTTTGTTCACTGCTTTTCAACGTTCTCGAAGTGAAAGCTGTTGCTGTTTCATCTGCATTTGGCATTATCTGAGGGATAACTGCACCCATCCTATAGGGCGATGTGACACATGCGAGTTTTATTTTTAGATTAAGGTCAAAATGAACTAAGACTTTGGATTTTGTTAGCATAATTTTGACTTGATTATATGCCTTTTTTGCAGTATTTTGTCCAAGTTCATTGTGGGTTCGCACATAATAGATTTAGAAAAAACTTTCCACAGTAATTGATTTCAGTTGCGATATATTCTATGGCCTAGGCACATCTAAAATCGCAGTCATTTTTGTTTTTGGTTCATTGCGGAGCCTATCCTTATCAATCACATGGCCTAGGGACCATGTTGATGACTTAAAGAATTTGCATTTTTCTTCTTTCAGATGAAGATTGTGCTTCTCCAGAGACCTCAATGTTTCTTCTAAGTTTTGTAAGTGTGCCTGTTCATTTTTGCCCATGGTTAGAAGGTCATCCAGATAATACTGGACACAGTTGAGGCTACTTAGGATTTGAATCGTCTATTGTTGGAATAAGGCTGGTGCCAATGTTATTCTGAATACTAAGTGTTTATCCTGGAACAACCCTTTGTGAGTAACAATCATGAGTGGTGGGTGTGACTCAATTGCCATCTTCATTTGGGGTATGCTTGGGACAAGTATATCTTACTGAACCATTGACACCCAAACAATCCAGCAAATAGGTCCTCAATTAATGGTAAGGGGGAACTGGCTGACACTGGATTTATCATTGTTTTGAATTCACTGCAAATTCTTATAGATCCATCCAATTTAATGACAGGGATAATTAGAGTTGCCCAATCACTCATCATCATGGACTTGATCACTCCATTTTTGATAAATTTTTCATTCTTCAACCTTTGGTTTAATTGTGTATGGTACAGTTCTTGCCTTTAAGCATCTTGGGGCACTGTCAGGTTTTATCTTAAGTCGTAAGAAAAAACCTTACTCCTTATTTCCCCTAAAGTGCTTTCAAATACCTTCTTGGATTTTTCTGAGAGTTTCTGCAGTGTGTACTTTCCATCAATCAGTTGGTGAATTGCTTGCCAATTTAGTTTGATTTTGTTCAACCCCGCTCTCCTGAAAAGTGCAGGAAAATTTCCTTTCACTGCACGTAATGGTAATTTTTCAGATTGACCATTCGCTTCAACTTGCACCATGATATAACCCTTCACTGGAACCATCTCTTCCATGTGAGTTCTCAGGATTATATTAGACAGTTTTAATGGTACGTCCTTGAGCTTTCGTTGATGTAAAATTTTCAGAGATAACAGATGCAGTGGCTCTCGCATCTACTTCCATTTTAATTTCATTCCCATTCAGGTTCAGATAGACCTAAAATCTCTGTGCATCAATAATGCACCGAGTTTGAGTTCTTCAATCTCCCTAGGCATTGTGTCTTCTGTCGACTTTTTTTTGTGGATTTTGTTGCATTCTTGCAATTAGCCCTTTTTGAGGTTTGAGGATTCTGTTTGGTCCAGCCCACCTTAATGTGTGGCCTTTCTTGCCACAATTGCAGTATTTGTTTTCCCCTCACCAGTGTTCATGTGGACACTGCCCCGCCTGGGATATCCTTGCGTGTTGAGAGATTTTCTTCTCTCCGTATTCGTTTTGTGTAGTTTGATGTCAGCTCTGATCTGGGAAACTTCTTTAGAAACCAATTCTACAACTACTCAAATCTCAACAGCAAGTTTTAGTGTTAAAGAATTTTCAGTGAGCAATAATCTTTGAATTGCTTCATTTCAAACAAATCTGTCTTACGGTGTCTCTTCAAGAGTCAGGCTAAACTCACAACTCGTTAGTTTCCATAGTATGGCCAGAAACTGGGGAATTTTTCACCCTCTATTTGGCTCCAGTGATGAAATTTGCATCTCTCCACAACGATTAAAGTTTTGGGTGAGAAGTGATCTTTTAAGGGTCTTAAAAAATTCCTTAGACAGAACTGCATATTGGCACAGTTGTTAGCACTGCTGCCTCACAGTGTCAGGGACCCGGGTTCAATTCTGGCCTTGGGTGGTTGTCCATGTGAAGCTGGGTACGCCGGTTTCCTCCCACAGTACAATGATGTGCAAGTTAGGTGGATTGGCCATACTAAATTTCCTCTTAGTGTCCCAAGATGTGTGGAGTAAATGCGTGGAGTTATGGGGATAGGGTGTGTAACATGCCCTATTGGAGGGTTGGAGCAGACTCAATGGGCCAAATGACCTTTTCCTGCACAGTAGTTTTTTTTATGATTTAAGTTTTTGTATCAGGCTCAGCAATAAAATGTACGTTTTCTGTCCTATTTAACTCAGTAAATTTGCTACTTTAATTTCATCCGGTGTCATGTTTGCAGCAAGATAATATTGAAATCTCTCTTCATGGGTACCCCATGATTCCACATTCTCATTGAATGGATCCATAGCGCTCTCTTTTCCCAGTGTTACCTATTCTTAAGTTGTTGTGCCTTCTTTAACTTTTCCTTCCTCTAATTTCTTTCCTCTTTCAATGTCATAGAATCATAGAATCTCTACAATACAGAAGGGGGCCATTTGCCCATCGAATCTGCACCGACAACAATCCCACCCAGGCCCTATCCCCCATAACCCCACATATTTACCCCACTAATCCCTCTAACCTGTGCATCCCGGGACACTAAGGGGCAATTTTGCAGGGCCAATGCACCTAACCCGCACATCTTTGGACTTGTATTATTTATTTTGTTGTTTCTTTAATTTCTTCCTTGGTGGAACTGTAGATTTAAGATTTATACTCTTTAAACACCACCAATCTGTTTTAAAACCAAAAGATTTGAGCTTTAATTCTGTTTAATATTAGTTGCTATCATGTATTTTTTTTTCTTTTTGAGCAGTTGCTTTTCCAAATGTAGATTTTTCTCTCTCTCTCTCTCTCTGTCATTGAGTTTGAGGACCTGATGCTGCAGCTTGATGTGTGAAAGCACACAGCTGGAATGATTCCCTAGTTTCGGTAAGCAAATTTGTTCTTTTCCACAGCCTGCTTCTTTAATTTTAGTTTGCTCATTTTCTCGGAGGTTTTAAGTCACCGTTTGTGCTAATTGACTAGCATTGCTGTGGACACTCTGGCTGGAAATGTTTTCCTTCCTTTTCCTGCCTCCAACTCTTGTTCTCTTGGGGTCGAGTTAAAAAAAAATAAGGAATGGTCTTGATTGCTTTTCATCAATTTAAAATCAATATATACCCTTAGCAGCAGCTAAAAACACATTTCCAGTGGCAGGATTTACCATACTTCAATTAATGGTCTCCTGAAACCAATCCTTGACTTGAGGTCCAGGTCTGAATTGTTCCTTCTGACTATTTTTACTGGAATCCCCATCTCCATCGCCAGTTTTATTTCTTATTGTTGTATTGGTCAGCTTGCTTATACAGCAAAGGTAAGAGAATGAAAAGGTTGCCATATTGTTTGTGGGAATTTGTTAGCCAGGTGTTGCTTGCTTATATCCCAAGATGAAAGAGAGAGAAAATCTCCCAAATGTTTGTGATGATGTTACCACATAATCATGTGACACACTACACCGAGATGCATTGGTTTACAAAATATAACAATCTTTGAGAAGGTTTAAAAAAGGTAAAAGTTACTAGAATCCCAGATGTCCAAAGGCTGCTCTGAGTGCTACATACAGCGGTGCCGTACAACCGTACGTTTCTCTGGTACATGGGCTCCCGAGACTGCCCTTTCTGTGGCCTTGTGGAGTCCGTGAACCACGTCTACATTTTGTGTTATAGACTGCACACCCTTTTTGGTTTTCTCAAACACCTTTTACTGATGTTTTGTTTGCACTTCAGTCTCACGTTCCTGATCTACAGGCACCTGGTGCGGAGAGGGACGGGTCGGGATGCTGAGCTCCTCGTGAACCTGCTCCTGGGCCTGGCAATACGCGCTATCAATAGATTCAGGCAGCGGGCAATCGACGGGGCCATCCATCCCGACTGTCTGCCCCTCTACTGTGGCTACATTCGTGGCCAGGTGTCCCTGGAGAGAGAGCATGCGGTGTCCACGGGCACAGTTGACGCCTTCCGTGCCCGCTGGGCACCGCAGGTGCTGGGGTGTATTATAGACCCTGACAATCACATTTTGATGTAATGTTTTAAGTTGCCTTTGGTTTTTGTTTGGGCCGTCACCCCTTCCTTTTTGGGGGGTTGCCCTTTTGAATTTGTCCCTAGGTTAATTTGAGTTTGTTTACCTGTTTGGTGCCTTAAAAGAGCTCCAAAGGCTGCTCTGGCCTATGAAGGGGAGTGCTGAATAGTTGTGATTTAACCTGAAGGTCACCACACCTCAGGGGAAGGGACACGGTTGAGAAGATGATGCCTTCATGGATAACCTCAACCACTGTGGAACTGAACCCACACTATTGGCGTCGCTCTGCATCACAAACCAGCTGTCCAGCCAACTGAGTTCTTGAGCCAACTTCTCAGATACAACTGAATGGCTTTTGTAAGGCCATTCAGGGAGTTAAGAGTCAATTACATTGCTGTGGGTCTGGAGTCATGTATAGGCTCAAATTGGTAAGGATGGCAGAGTTAAATTTTTAAGGGATTCTGGTTGCCCAGATGGGCTTTCAATGCAATCCTGTAGTTTTATGGCCATCGTTACTGATACGAGCTTTTTATTCCACATTTATTTCATTCATTTAATTTAAACTCCCCAGCTGCTGTGGTGGGACTTGAACTCATGTCTCTGGATCATTAGCTCAGGCCTCTGTATTGCTATTAGACTAACATAACCACTATGTTCTCATAACCCCTGCAACCCAATCAAAATAATGGACATTTTGGGTATTTCTTGGTCAGATAACTTAGTGTAGCAGACTCACCACTGTTGCAAAAATATTTTCTCTCATATAATAAATCATGCACATACAAACTCACCAAATATTTTGACTGTCAGATATTTTTCTCCCAAGCAGCATCTAATATAAAAATCATCAGTTTTTTTTATAGGTAATGATAAATCAAGAATGCGATTTGTTTATTGAAGCATTTTTTCTTAATTTCTCTCTTCATTCCAGATTTACTGACATTTGTAGTGCCAGATTAAATCCATAAAACCAGTCCTTCAATTGTATGAACCATAATGCTGTTTTAAATGTATTGTGCGTGCCACTCGTGTATAATCACCAATACCAAATTCTGACTAGAGCTCTGATAGCATGAAGCAGTTGGAGTGCATTAAGATGAAGCTGGATGTTACAGCCTTTCACTCTGGCTATGTCAGGATGTTACTCAAAATCACACCATTAAAAATACAGGTACTGCAAAATCCCATCAAGGCAGGAGCCTGACTACATGTGAATCTTAAAATATTGCTCCTTTGTTTCTGGTAAGATGTTATTTGGTCTGCATAAAACTTGCAAACATTTGAAGCATCCTGATATTAGAAAGGAGCTAATCAATTAAGTAAGATAGATTTTATCCATGTGTATTTAGCATGATATAAATTTCAAGACTAACTAAAAGGCAATTTTTCTGACTGATAGTGACACGTGCCCTCAAGATATTTTACCATAACACCTGATGGATCAATGAAACTTTCAGAATAATTCTTCCAATAATAGAAAGATTAGGCTGCAGCATTCTCAATTCTACACATTTAAAGAGAGTTGAGTGATTGTTATGAATAGCATCATTCAAAAACAATTAACCAGTCAGCTGACATCCCACAAAAGGTAATTATCAGTTATTGTATAGCTGAATAATTGCAACATAGCCATAGATTCTATTATCTTTCTCTGCATTTTCTGTGACTTTCATCTTCCTTCATGTTCTTTAATGATTGCTTTTACACTTGACAGCATTTTGCTGTATGCATGAGCACTGGGACAACTGCAGTGATGTCACTGACAATCATGTGTGCAAAGTTTGAATTCCCATGCCTGCTGTCAGGAAGATTGAAGAACAGCAGTATGGAGACCGCAAGAAAGCTGTGCAAATAGATGAAGATAAGTAACTCTAATTCAAATTTAAGATATACATCTTCTGGAAGAGATAGCAGCTGCTACAATTACTATGCTAGAACAAAAAAGTTTGCTGTGTGCCATTTAATGGTGTTGGTGTTGACATTTTTTTGTCATGAAGATTAATATCTATCCCTTCAATTACCTTTGTTTTTTCCCTTGTAACTCCTAGCCAACGAGGTAAAACTTCCACTGATGTTCCCTCCTGCCCTATCTCCAGTCTCATGGCTTTCCCTAGATTCTATCCCATTTCCTGACATTCCCTTTCCAAGTATACCTTGACAATCTCCTGCTTCTTCCATCCTATTCTGACCAAACTGTTGACTCCTAAATTCCTTTTCTGGTACCATGTTAGCTGACATTGTTAATGTTTCTTTCTTATCAGATACTATTCCTCCACCCGTATCCCCAACCCCCATCCTTGAAATCCAACATCATCACACTGCCTCAAAAAAAACACCTTTGATCCTTGTAAACTGTCATCCAATCTTCATTCTCTCTTTCCTTTCCAAAGTCCTTAAATATGTTGTCACCTCAAATCCATGGCAGTCTTTTCTATATTCCATGTTTGAATTTCTCCAGTTAGGTTTGCAGACCTCCGCAGTCCTCACACAGCCCTTATCAAAGTCACATATGGCAAGCCTTGTGATCATGAGAGTGGTAAATCATCCCTCCTCATCCTTCTAATCCCATCTACAGACTTTAACGCACATCCTCCTCTAATACCTCTTCTCTGATTTGTGATTGTGATGGAACTATCAAACAGTCTTTGCTTGGTTCCATTCTTTTATATCAAATCCTAGCCAGATAATCAACTACAGTAGTTTGTCTTCCCACCCCCACTGTGTTACATTTGAAATTCTCACAAGAATCAAAGATTAGGCCCTCTTCCTTTCTCATTAGCGTGCTACCTCTTTGTCGTGTAATCTGAAAGTACAGAATCAAGTTCCACAAATGTGTTCATCTCTATCTCATCATCACCTCTCTGCTTGTCCAACATCAAGTATTGGATGAATTGGAATGTTTTCCAACTAAATATTGGGAAGACTGCATTCATTGTCATAGACTCTAGTCATCACTTCCATCCCAAAACTGTGTAAAGTTGAGTAAGACTGTTCACAATCTTGGTACTGGATATGACCTCTACATAACCTCTGCGTCATTCAGTTTGCTTGCTTCTATTATGAATGAGGTCTCATTAGAGACTAATGAGAAGACCACAAGGTAAGTAGAAGTAAACTACTGGAACCGTCTATTAACATGTCTAATCTCTAGCACAGTCACTGCAAGGCAAGCTCCACCCAGAGTAGAGCTTGAATCCTGGGTAATCTGACCCTTTCCCTTAAAGGGGCATGCCCCAACACCTTCCACACTGAAACACCGCCCAACTCCAACTCCTGTTTAATACATCAATTGCTGAAACATTCATCCATGACATTGTTACTTCTAGCCTTGACTCCCCTGGCCAACCTTGTATTTTCCACTCAGCATTAATTTGTGCTTTTCAAAGTCATGGCTGTCCATATCTTAATTCACTCCAGATCTTGTACACATATCACTCTTGTGTTTGCTGACTTATACTGGCTTCCAATCCAACAGTTCCTCAGTTCTGAAATCCTCATCCTTGTTTTGAAGTCCCATCATGGCCTAACCCTTCGCTATCATTATAACAACCCTCTTCCTGTCCCCTCCCCCACCTCCTCCCCATCAAGCCTTTGAAATCTCCAATTCTTGCCTTATTTTCATCTTTGATTTAATTACCCTACCATTGGCAGCTGTGCCTTGGCCTTAAACTCTGGAATTCCCTCCTCCAACCTCTCCACCTTTCTAATTCTGCCTTGTCCTTTAACACAATCCTTCAAATCTATCTCTTCAACCAAGTTTCTGGTCATCAGTCTGTCTGGTTATCTCTTTCTATGATTCAGTGTCAAGAATGTTTTTATTCCTATTGCTCTTACTGGCACCTTGGGATATTTACCCACATTAAAGGAACTATATAATTACAAGTTGTTGCTTTTGATGCTTAGTAGAGGTCAGACCATGTGCCACCTAAACTGGAAGAAAATGCAAATGTTAACTCATTCATAACTAACCAAATGCTGGTTACGAGAAAGAGCTGAGATACATTCTAATCCATTGATTTTCCAGTTCTTTTATTAAAACAGTGTTTGCAATGTCACTGTTGCTGAGTGTGATCCATCAGGTGCCAACTGTGCAGTCCTGACCCAGTGCAGACTGGGCAATTGTAATAATTCTTTAGGGAAAAACAAGAACACATTTATTTGCAGGTAAAAGCTATACAGAGGCTTGCTGCCTCGCGGCTACAGTCAGCTCCCAAGATGGTTCTGGAACAGAAACCCTTGCTGACCAGGGCAATTGCCCACCCTGCTCTCTGATTAGTTCTTTCGGTCATGTACCAATTGATCCTTAAAGGGACAATCGCCACAGCTATATTGTTCCATCAGTACTCCATCTGTCTATATCTAAATGAGCTAACAATCCTATAGTCCAAGATCAGTTGAATTCCATATTTAGGTAGTGCATCTGATATGTCTGACTGAACCAGGAGTACCATGCTGGTTGGGATTTGGATATTAAGCATCAGTGGCCAATAAAAGCCCATAGGCCATCTGTCAAATGCCAGATTTTGCTTTACAGATGGCATGGCATGTGATGGAGATCGAAAACATTCCAGAGGCAAGGTATGAGTGGATCTTATATAAAAGACAAAGTCATCCTGAAGCATCCCACCACACCCACACACCGCGTCCGCAACCTCTTCTGCAGCTTATGCTGCTCCTGTATTCCTGAGATATTGTGGCCAAGCAATTTAAGTGTCTTCAGGGACCTTAATAAAACTTTCACATTTCTTATGCACAGGTTCTCAGCATATCAGTCCTTGGCTGATTGCGAAAATATAGAGTCGATGACCTACGGTAGACCTAAGGCTTCCCCACTTGCTCCACATTGCGTTATCGACTCCAAGAATTGTGTATAACAAAAATAATCTTCAGAACTCAACCTGCCTGCCGATTCAATTCACTAGAATATCGCAATGAATATTTACCAAGCTATTGATGGACGTGTAGCCAACAGTTGTCTGAACACCTGTCTTTCATCTTATGAAAGGTATATGTAGATATCAATTTTAAAGAACTGTGATATAAAATAAAATTCTCTGACTAACGTTTGCTGTTTTATAAGTGAAAATACATACTTTGTACTTACAAATTCAGTCCAATTTGTCTACTTCTGTGTTAAGGTAAATCAATCGTCCATTCATGAATGTGAGTAAGATATTAGATGGGGTCAGACTGGGCTCGCACAGCATGCATGTAAGGTAACAAAGCGTGGCAATTAAAGCTGGTGATTTGCAGGCACAAACTGTCAGGTAGAGAATATAATGATTTTACAATAATGAAGACCTGGCTCAGAAAAGGGCAGGACTCAATATTAAACATTCTCAGATACAAGTGTTTTGCCAAGATAGTGATGGAAAGAAAGGAAGATGCGTTGCTGTGTTAATCAAGGGGAATATTGCAGTGCTGGCAGCAAGGAAGACCTGGAGGTGTCAAGAACAGAATCTATTTGTGGAGTGTACCTTGACAATGCAGATAAATATGTCAACTTTGCATGCACAGAATGACCATTGGTTTCATCAGAACACATAAGCAAATTTACCAGAATTAGCTTCAATTTGCACTTGCACACATATTCCCCATAACACTTTGTGTACTGACTGATTCTCCCTCATTCCCTCCTGGCTTAATCCCACTTCTGTCTGCTGACCCAGACAGATGCCACAGTGAGAGTTAGGGGAGGTGGACCAGTGCTCTCTTCCATCCTCTCATCCTCCAAATACAAATAATAGACAGCCCCTGCCCTCCCCAGCCCCAGGTACAGTACTGATCTGAGCTGGTGACACAGGAGGGTGCATGGGTCCAGCAGCACGGTCCATGAACACGATCTCGGCATGGAGATGGAGAGCAGGAACCAGTCTGCTCCAGCAGAGTGGTGAACAGCACATCAGAAGTAGGGCAACATTATGGCAAATAGGATTTGTTGCATTCACTTCACAATCTCTGGTGAATTGTAGGCTGTCTTGTGCATGCCACTCTTTATCAACTGGGTTTTAGACTGATGTAATTTCCTGCTGGCATAATGCAAGAATGTAAGGCATGGTGGGATGCCAACAGGCAACTGCTTTGATGAGGATTAAATGAATGCAAATGGCATTCAAGCCACCAGGCAGTAGAAAGATCAACCCACCATTGGGAGAATTGCTCAGTGATTTTAATACCAGCGGATCTCCAACTTCCTGGCTCCCACAAGATTCTTCACTCCCACCCACCACCAAACCCACAGCAGGTGGGATGAGAGAATTCCACCCTCGGTTTCTGATAAGAAGATTTAATAAAGCATGTCCTAAGTCGCCGGGAGAAACACCTGGATAGGCAAATGAAAAAAGTCCTGTTGGTGGAAAACCAGGAGGCAGATACTCACGTTGGCCTTGACTTCCCTACCTGAAGAGCAGTACCAGGACTTCATAAGAACATAAGAACATAAGAAATAAGAGCAGGAGTAGGCCATCTAGCCCTTCGAGCCTGCCCCGCCATTCAACAAGATCATGGCTGATCTGAAGTGGATCAGTTCCATTTTCCCGCTTTCTCTCCATAACCCTTAATTCCCTTGCCTACCAAAAACCTATCTACCCGTGTCTTGAATATATTTAGCGAGGTAGCCTCCACCACTTCAACGAATTCCAGAGATTCACCACCCTTGGAGTGAAGAAGTTCCTCCTCAACTCCGTTCTAAACTGCACCATTTTCCTGCTTTCTCTCCATAACCCTTAATTCCCTTGCCTACCAAAAACCTATCTACCCGTGTCTTGAATATATTTAGCGAGGTAGCCTCCACCACTTCAACGAATTCCAGAGATTCACCACCCTTGGAGTGAAGAAGTTCCTCCTCAACTCCGTTCTAAACTGCAACCCCCCCTTATCTTGAGGCTGTGCCCTCTAGTCCTGCTGTCCTTCCTGAGCGGGAAGAATCTCTCTACCTCTACCGTATCCATCCCCTTCATTATCTTATACGTCTCTATAAGATCCCCCCTTCATCCTTCTAAACTCCAACAAGTACAGACCCAGTCTCTTCAGCCTCTCTTCATGGTCCAACCCGCTCATCTCCGGTATCAGCCTAGTGAACCTCCTCTGCACTTCTTCCAAGGCCAAAATATCCTTGCGCAAGTGCAGCGACCAAAACTGCACACAGTACTCCAGCTGCGGCCTCACCAGTGCCCTGTACAGTTGCAGCAAGACCTCCCTGCTTTTATATTCTATCCCCCTCGCTATAAAGGCCAGTATCCCATTCGCCTTCCTGATCACCTGCTGCACCTGCAGACTGGGTTTTTGCGATTCATGCACAACACCCCTAGGTCCCTCTGCACCGTAGCATGCTGCAGCTTTTCACCCTTTAACTTCGCCCTTCACTACAGAGCCTCGCTATTGTATTGGGATGGTACAAGAGAAATCTACTAAAACAGCAGCAAATCCTTCTTCCAAAACCTCCAGACTCTTTCCTTCAATAGGTAAATTGGATTACAGGCCTACACCCTCTCAAGTTTGGGAAAAAGGGAATGTAGCAGAGAACTCTTGAAATCCAAGGATCTAAACGCATGCTATTTTTATAACCACAATCTTACCTTGAGTTCATGTGTGTTTCTGTATGAGTGTGAGAATGGATATATAGTGGCTTATGTGTTTGTGTATCTTTCTTTGAAATCCCATGAGAAAAGCTGCCATTCATGTGTTCCTGGCAATTATAGAATTCTGGGGTTAAAGCACTTAGTTTAAAAACCCACTGTCTGCAACCCGTCGAGAGGTGGGAACAAAAGGGGAGCCATTCTTATTATCTCAGCTCTGTGCAATGACAAGGATCAGCAAAGGATCACTTTGGAAAGTGATTGCAGTATTATGAGGTTTAGGATAGCTATAAAAAAGGACAAGGAATAATTTAAAGTAAAAGTACTTAATTAGAGGAGAGCCAATTTCGGTGGGGTGAGAAAGGGGCTGTCCCAATTGAATATGGGGGCTGAAAATCTCCCCCAAAAATTCTAAGTGTTGAATTTGTGGGAAAACTGGAGTAATTCATGCTGTTTTTTTCAGTGGGAGTTCAGAGAAGAATCTCCCACACTCTGTGCACTGCAGAGGTCACCAGTGTGAACATCATTAAATTTCAGGGGGCTGGAGAGGCTGAAATCAGCACACTGAGTGGGTTACTGCGCATGTGTGGATCTGTCAGCGCCAAGATCAGCCCATGCGCAGTGGCCCCGCACTGATGGTCCTTTGATTGCTGGCAAGCCCCACGACCCCTACAATGCCGGCTCTCCACTCCACATGGCCCGATCGCTGGCCCCCCAACCATTCCCGAGCCCAGCCCCGAACCAACCATCTCCAGCATCACCCTCAAGCCCGTATAATCTCCCAGTTACCCCCATTCACTCTGGGGGTTCGGGCCACTATTTCGTCAAAAGTGGGGAGCCACTGTAATCCACGCCGGAGTAAAATACTCTGGTGGAGTGGGAGATGCTAGCGAGCCTGGAGACTTCAGTCCTGGCCCCGCTAATTGTATTAAATTATATTAAAATTACCATGTAAATGCTCCTCGTACCTTCCCGCTGATTTCTGGCGCAGAGCTGGTGCCACTGGAAATCCGGCATTGGGAGTCGCAAGTGAGGCATGGACGCTCACGCAAATCCCGCAAATCTGCCAACGCAAGAATCTCCTGGGCTTTGCTGCTCAAAAAAATTTGCATAGCGGGATGGGAGAATCGCGGCCGGGGAGGAAGTGTCATAGTGGTACTGGCACTGGACTAGCAATCCAGAGACTCAAGTTCAAATCCCGCCACAGCAGATGGTGGAACTAGAATTTAATAAAAATCTGAAAAATTATGATAATGAAAACATTGTCAATTTTTGTCCTGTTGAGAAGGAAATTTGCCACTCTTACCTGTTGTGGACTACATGTGACTCCAGATCCACAGCAGTGTGTTTGACCATCAGTTGTTTTCTGGAATGGAGGGTACTTAGGCTCGGGCAACAAATGCTGACCCAACCAGTGAGGCTCATGTCCTGTAAAAGGATTATTAAAAAAAAATTGAATCAAAGCTGGGCAGATAAAACTGTAACACAACAGAAGGTTCCTTTAAAGTAGATATGGTGAAGAGAGGGCAACAAAATCTGGAGCTCCCTATCCAACGAAAGAGATGGGTAAGTTGAAGTAGAAATAGGGTGCGTATGATTCCATGAAGATGATTTTATGTGGCATATGCCACTTTCTAGCAAGTCATATGTAACTTTATGAAGAAATGTTATCAAGTTTTGAAAGAATTGACTCTCTTCATTATTTAGTAACATTCATAGGGTGAATTTTATCCAGGATTGGGTTTTGCAATTCTGTGGGAAGCATCAAACCCACATTATCAGCTGGAGGCTTGGATATTATAACTCCCACGCTATATTTGTATATTCACTGGCCAGATGCCTACCCAAAATTTGCCAGAGACAGTTGTCAAGGAAGAGACAGTTGTCAGGCAGGTAAAAGATGTGTGAGCCATGTGGATTGGCCATGATAAATTGTCCATTTGTGTCAGGGGGATCAGCAGGGTTACAGGGATAAGGGCTGGGTGGGATTGTTAGCAGTGCAGGTGCAATGGGCTGAATAGCCTCCTTCTGCACTGTAGGGATTCTATGATTTTACAGTTCAAAATCACAAGGCCCCATAACACCAAGGTCCAAATGGAAGGGAAGTACAGACAGAGTGGCCCAGACCTGAATCAACATATTAGCATATTATAAATGGCTACTCAATAGTCTCCTCATCAGTTAACTTTCTGGAACTGCTGCATCATCTCAATTTAGCCTTTTGGCTGTGGGAAATTGCCAAAGTCAAAATATAGAGAGAAAGGAACACAATGTATATTGCTGTGGCAGGGCAATGAACAGTATCTGCTGTTAAGTGGACTTGCCCACACCCATTAATATTGAACATATTTTGTACAGTAAGTTGCTAAGGTGCAAGTTACAAACAGCAAAACACAATCAACTGGACATGTGAATTCTATGTGAACAGGGCAATCATCAGTGTGTCTCCCTAAATTAGAGTGGGTGAATTCAAAGTCAAACCAGGTGCAGAAATAGAAATAAAGAAAGGGAGAGAAGGATTGGGCTAAGAGAGAGAAAAGTGAGACAGGAAAGAAAAAAATAAAGTTATTTTAAAATTAGGGTCATAGAAGTTTACAGCATGGAATCAGGCCCTTCGGCCCAACTTGTCCATGCAGCCTTTTTTTTAAAATCCGTAAACTAACCTCAATTGCCTGCATTTGGCCCATATCCCTCTACATTCATTTTACCCATGTAACGTTTCAAATGCTTTTTAAAAGACAAAATTGTACCTGCCTCTATTACTACCTCTAGCAGCTTGTTTCAGACACTCACCACCCTCCATATGAAACAATTGACCTTCTGGACACTTTTGTATCTCTCCCCTCTTACCTTAAACTTATGCCCTCTAGTTTTAGACTCCCCTACCTTTGGGAAAAGATATTGACTATCTACCTTATCTATGCCTCTCATTATTTATAGATCTCTGTAAGGTCACCCCTCAGTCTCCTTTGCTCCAGAGAAAGAAGTCCCAGTCTACCCAGCTTCTCCTTATAACTCAAACCAACAACTCCTGGTAGCATCTTTTCTGCGCTCTTTCTAGTTTAATGATATCCTTTCAACAATAGCTTAACCAGAACTGCACACAGTATTCCAGTGTGGCCTTACCAATATCTTGTACAACTTCAACAAGACGTCCCAACTCCTGTATTCAATGTTCTGACCAATGAAACAAAGCATGCCAAATGCCTTCTTCACTGCTCTGTCCACCTGTGACTCCACTTTCAAGGAGCTATGAACATGTACCCTTAGATCTCTTTGTTCTGTAACTCTCCCTAACCCCCTACCATTAACTGAGTAAGTCCTGTCCTGGTTCAATCTACCAAAATGCATTTCATCGCATTTGTCTAAATTAAACTCCATCTGCCATTCATCAGCCTACTAGCCCAACTGATCAAGATCCCATTAAATCAGAGATAACTTTCTTCACTGTCCGTTATGCCACCAATCTTGATGTCATCTGCAAACTTATTAACCATGTCTCCTATAATCTCATCCAAATCATTAATATAAATGACAGATAACAGTGGACCCAGCACTGATCCCTGAGGCACACCACTGGTCACAAGCTTCCAACCCTTTACAACCACCCTCTGGTATCTGCCAAGAAGCCAATTTTGTATCCATTTAGATACCTCAGCAGCAATAAAGGATACCAGTTACAGATAACATGGCACCAACAAAATCCTGCAAAAGAACATGATTAAAATACATTTCTTAAAGGCACAGTACAATCACAGATGGAGTGACTGGACACCCCAAAAATCTTCAGCTGATCAGAATGAGTCAGCACAGATTTGTTATGGGCAGCTCATGCCTGGCAAACCTGATAGAATTTTTTGAAGAGGTGGATAAAGTAATAGATAGTATAATGCCAGCAAATGTTATTTTGTGGAATTCCAGAAGATATTCAATAAATTTCCTCATAAGAGATTGTTAGCTAAAGTTGAAGTTAATGGAATTGAAGGCAAATCATTAACAGGAAATTAGCTGAGTGACAGGAGACAAAGTGTAGGGTAGGTACTCTCATTGGCAGGATGTTTCACATGGTGTCCTGCAAGAACAAGCTATGATGAGGCTCAACATTTCACCATATTTATTAACAATTAGATCATGAGATAGTAAGCCACATATCCAGGAATGCCAATGACACCTTGTAGGCAATGTAGTTGGAAGCAAGAGTTACAAAGTGATATTGATAGATTAACTGAATAGGAAAAACCATTTAAGATAGATTCCAACGTAAACGAGTGTGATGACATCCACTTTGGATCTAAAAGGAGAGAGGAGAATACTTTATAAATGATGAAAAGCTAGAAACAACAAGAGATTCAACAAGACCTGAGGAGTCCTTGTGCTTAGATCATTAAAATCCCCTTTATATCTTAAGGATTAGAATACAAGAGGTTTGAAGTTGTGATAATGGATTCTCCCATCGTTTCAATAGGTAATTCGTTCAACAAAGAAGTATAGTCTAGGTTTATGTTTAGATTTGAAGTTTAGGTTTAGGTTTAGGTTTATCATCTAGGATTACGTTTACATTTTAGATTTAGAGTTACAGGCTAGGTTTAAATTTACAGTCCAGCTTTAGGTTTATTGTCTTGGTTCAAGTTTATAGTCTAGGTTTCAGTATATAGTTTAGGTTTAAGTTTACAGTTTAGGTTTAGGTTTATGTTTACAATTTAGGTTTAAGTTTATAGTCTAGGTTTAAATTTACAGTTTAGGTTTAAGTTTATGTATACAGCCTAAGCTTAGGTTTACATTTACAGTCTGGATTGATGCCATTTCATGTTGCGAGATCATGTCAAGTCTGAGTTGCATTACTGATTGCAAATACTGCACAGAAAAATAGTCTTGGAGGATGAATCGAGGCATTGGCTTTGTACTGATCTCACTTGTCCTGAAGGCACTTGACTCTGTTCTCCACAAATATGGAAATCACTTGATGACAGTGACGTCTCCATTTGGGTCTGTTTCCTGTGTTTTGGCTTGCAGTTTGCAAGCTTTGAGATTGGTTTTTGGATTGTCTTCATAACTAAGTTTGGGATGTCCTGTGGTTTGGGTTCCTGTGCTCAGCTGGCTGTTAAGTGCAGTCTTTGCTGTGCAGGAATCATCCATACAAACTACTTAATGGGTCTAATGAAGCTGAGTTCTAATGACATGCTCTTGTTCCCAGGTATGTAGTGCTTTGCAAGAATCTCTGCATCGGGGATTTTGTCCTGCCATCTGATATTGCAAATATATATCAGATCTCAGACAACAAAAAGGAAATGCTTCAGGTTGTTTTATGTGATTCAGGTAAATTGTTCAAGCTTTGCATCTATAAATAAATAATATAAGAGCCACAAGTTGGTAGTCTTTGACCTTTGTTCTGAGACAAACTCTATGCTCTTTACAAAGTCTGTGGATAGTGATTAAGGAGTTTTGGAATATGTGGGATGGGTTAATGCAAGATTTCTTGCTCCTTCAGGTCTATTGCTAGCCCAAAATGTTCCAATGCCAGGGCAAAGCAATCAACAGGTATCTGAAAGTCTTTCAAAGAACATGTTATAAATGCGTAGTCACCTGTGAACAAAAGTTGACTCAGTAGCTGTTCAGTAACCTTTGTGCAAGTCTTGAGCTTTTGCCAGTTGAAGAGATTGCTGTCTGCCCCGAATTGCATACATGCTCTCGTGTCAAGACTTTTGAGTTTCTACTGAGGCATGTGACAAACAGGGCTGGAGCCAATTCAAGGTCTTGCTTGGTGCCATAGGTGACAGGAAAGGTCCTGCATGAGAAACTGGTCAAGAAGATAAAAGCCTATGGGATCCAGGGCAATTTGGCAAATTAGATCCAAAATTGGCTTTGTGGTAGGAGGTAGAAGGCAAAGTTGTTTTAGTGACTGGAAGACTTTATCCAGTGATGTACCACAGGGATCTCTGCTGGTCCCTTGCTGTTTGTAGCGTACATTAATGATCTAGGCATGAAAGTAGGAGATATGGTTCACAGATGACACGAAATTAGGTGCTGTGGTAAATAGTGAAGAGAAAAGTCTTAGATTACAGAATGATATAGATGGACTGGTTAGATGGGCAGAACAGTGGCAAATGAAATTTAATCCTGAAAAGCATGAAGTGATACATTTTGGGAGGACTAACAAGGGAAGTACAGAGGACCATAGGATCTTGGTGTGCATGTCCATCGTTCCCTAAAGGCAGCAGAACAGGTGGATAAACTGACTAAGAAGGCATCTGGGTTACTTGCTTTTATTAGCTGAAGCATAGAATGTAAGTAGAGGAAGATTATGATGGAGTTGCGTAAAATGCTTGTTAGGCCACATCTGAAGTGCTGTTTACAGTTCTGTCACCAAACATAGGAAGGATGTGATTGCACTAGAAAGGGTGCAGAAGAGATTCAGTAGGATGTTGCCTGGGCTGGAACATTTCAGCTATGAAGAGAGACAGAATCAGTTGAGGTTGTTTGCCTTAAAGGACAGAAGGCAGAGAGGGCCCTGATGGAGGTGTAAAATATTATGTGGGACATATACGGATTTAAAGTAAGGGTCAAGGGGTATAGAAGGGATTTGAGAAAAAATTGTTTCACCCAGAAGGTGGTGAGAATCTGGAACTCGCTGCCTGAAAGGGTGGGTAGGGACAGGATCCTTTACAACATTTAAAAAATATTTAGATGAGCACTTTAAATGCCATAGCATACAAGACTATTGCCCAAGTATTAGAAATTGGGATTAGAATAAATAGGTACATAATGGCCAGCACAGGCATAATGGGACAAAAGACCTCTGCTTGTGCTACAAAACTCTATGACTAGAAAATTAGCTCAACGATGTACCACTTAACACCACCCTAGCTATCATGCCACTATGGAACAAGGCAGTGATGCTGGCCATCATGTCAAGGCAGCCATATTTGTATAGAAGTTTCCACAGGCCTTCCTTGTTAACTGTGTGGAAAGTCTTTGTCAGGTTAGCAAACACCAAATGGAGGTCTTTATTCTGTTCACAGAACTTTTCTCAAATTTGACATGCTGCAACAATCATGTTTACTGTTCCTCATCCTGAATGGGAACCATGCTATGATTCTAGAGACAGAGTCAATCATTTGAGTAAGAATCTGGTTCTGAATAATACTTGCAAGTTTTCCCTGCTGCTGGAAGAAGTGATACTTCACAATGATTGTCACAAATGTAATCTCTCATCTTTCAATTGTAGAGGTGAGTTATAAAGCCATCCTTCTAATCTCAGGGCATAACGCCCTGCTTTCTGATTAGACAGAACAGACTCATAAGTTTTCTAAGATTTGACTCCCTCCATTCTTGAACAATTCAGTTGGGATGTCGTCAGCTTATTGCCTATTGAAAGATGCTTTATGGTCATTGTGACTTGAGAAAGATTGTGAACCAGCTTCCAGAGGGTGGTGTTGTGATGGTGACTCAATGGTATGGATTATTGGTTTGGGAGATTGCTGAAGTGTTACACCCAATGATCTAGACTCTCATGTCTGTCTGATAGGAGCTGATTGTCACTTGCACAGAGGATGGTTGTCACACGGTTGGTTGCAGGGCTACAAACTGATTGCAGACTTTCATGTGGAGCTTTTAGGTCATTTTTAGCAGTAGGTGTTTGAAGCCCATCAGCCTTGTTTTCCCACTATCTATAATTCTTCTCTTTTTGGCGTACAGCATGTGTTTTACAGATACTTGGCATTCCCTGCTGGTGATTTCTTGTCGGATGTGTAAGATCCGTGAACAATGTGCACTTCCTCTGGAAGCTTGCCTGTGTCTTGGTTGCTGTTGTTATTTTTCCTCCCACACCTAGTGGTGCACAAGGCAGACTTACATCTGCTTCCATACTGAGGTTCATCCTGGAACAGATCATTATCTTGTTGCCAGAGGTTTATTGCTTGAGGGGTGCCACTCTACATCAAGTATACCTGACCAGGAATCTCTTCTGCTCCCCAGAGAAATGCAAGGTGATGCATTTTGGAAGAAATAATGTAGGGGGGAGTTATACAATAAATGGTAGGACCATTAAGAGTATAGAAACACAGACGGACATGGGTGTGCAAGTTCACAAGTCCTTGAAGGTGGCAACGTGGGTGGAGAAGGGGTGAAGAAGGCATATGGTATGCTTGCCTTTACAGGAAGGGGTATAGAGAATAAAAGCTGGTGTCTAATGTTGCAGTTGTATAGAACGTTGGTTAGACCCCATTTAGAGTATTGTGTCCAGTTCTGGTCGCCGCACTACCAGAAGGACGTGGAGGCCTTGGAGAGAGTGCAGAGGAGGTATACCAAGATGCTGCCTGGTATGGAGGGTCTTAGATATGAGGAGAGATTGGGCAAATTGGAGTTGTTCTCCCTGGAAAGACAGAGAATGAGGGGAGAGGTGTATAAGATTATGAAGGGTATAGATAGACTGAACAGTGGGAAGCTTTCTCCCAGGTTGGATGCGAAAATCATGGAGTCGCCGGCTCAAGGTGAGAGGGGCGAGGTATAACTCAGATGTTAGAGGGGTGTTTTTTACACAGAGGGTTGTGGGGGCCTGGAATGCACTGCCAAATAGGGTGGTGGAGGCAGACATGCCAGGGTTGTTTAAGACTTACCTAGATAGGCACATGAGCACTCTGGAGATGGAGGGATACAGAAGAATGTTCTAGTTGAAGATCAAGAGCCTCAGGACATTCCTGGGAATTAATAGATTCCTATTGGCCGTCCAACAAATTTTAAGGCTCACCTGTCTCTTACGTTGGAGCTACTGGGGATCTTCCATTAATGTCTGTATCGTCTGTTATATGTTTTATTGATGTCTCCTTTTCACATCCACAGGCAATTCGGTCTGCCTTGTTGGCCAACAAGGGGCATACACACGGTTGGTCATGCGAGGGCTGCCCTTGGATGTTGCTTCGAGAGTTGCCTAGTGCTTCACGTCCGTTAGTGTACGCTTAAACTGGACCAATTTATGGGCAACACGACAGCTCAGTGGCTATCACTGTCTGCTGTGCAGTTACAGGGACCTGGGTTGGGTCTCCAGCTTGGATCAATGTCTGTGGGAGTTTGCACATTCTCCCCATGCTTGTGTGGGTTTTCTCCAGGTGCTCCAGTTTCCTCCACACCCAAAAACTGCTTTTAGGCTGATTGGTGTCAATAAATTGTCCCTAAATTGGATCTCCCTTAATCTGGCACACATATAATTCCCTAAATTTGCACTCCTTTATTGTGGAGTCCACCAGAGGTAGACAAAAGTCGTAGGTAGAAGAAAGACTTGAATAAGGCACTCACTGAGTGTTAAAATGGGCGGTGCGGGCTTGCAGGGCTGAAGGGCCTGTTTTCCGTGCTGTGCTGTTCTTTGTTCTTTGTACTTTGTACTGTCTGCCATTGGCAGATTTTGCAGGTCGGTACTCAATACATTAGCCATGTTGTGAATGCGCCTTCCCTGACCATCAAGTTCTGGGCTATGATCAAAACCAGGAGCTTCCAGTTCAGAGGTAGGAATGCTAACCACTGCAACAAAAGACCTCCATATACCTTCATAGCTGTTGCCAAATCAGTCTTGGTGCTCCTGTTTAATGAATTCTAGGACTTCGAAAGCTATGCTGTAAGTATTTTTTCCAAGAATTTTCAATGGTAATAGTGTCCACTGGGTTATCAGCAATTCCTGCAGTTAGTTTATGTTCCAGTTCTTATGTCTTGCCATCTCTTTAATAATTGTTACATAAGCTTCCTTTGTGACTTGACTCTGTGCCAAAGTGCTTTAGATTTTTATCTTCAAAGATATGATATTTCTGATGAGCTGATGGCCAGACCAGCAGCTTGCACTGCTAAGGTAGCGAGCGGGTAGAATGGATGTCCTTGAGATCTCCCTGTTATACAGTAATGTAGTCCAAAACGTCCCAGTGTTTAGAAGTGGGCTGCATTCATATGTTTTCAGTCTGTCTGCTTGCTGGAAGACTGCTTTTGCGATGGTTAGGTCAAACTCACTGCATTTAGACAGAAGGAGCTGGCTATCTGAGTTTTCTCTGTCAATACTGTAGTGCAGTCATCCTCTCCATTTTTACACTATGGTACCCACTCTTGGCGTTGAATTCACCAAGATTAATGTCGTTGTCCTGATGAGGTACTCCCCTGATTATCCTGCTGATGCTATCATTGAATGTATCTTTGATCTTGTCTCTGTCATTGTTAGGCATAAGTGCAAATGAGTGTTGCAGAACAATAGTAAAGGAAAAAGTGAGACCTGTCAGAGATGAAGAAGGAAACTTGTATGAAGATGCAGAGGATATGGGAAGAGTGTTAAATGATTTTTTTTGTCCACATATTTACAAAGGAAAGGGATGATGCAGATATAGTAATCCAAGAGGAACAATGTGAAATATTGGATAAAATAACGCAAGAGGAACGTTAGAGGAGTTGGAATCTTTGAAAGTGAAAAAGGGCTGGATGGACTGATCCCTGGAAGTTGAAGGAGGTGAGGGAGGAAATAGCAGATGCACTGAGATTATTTTCAAATCTTCACTAGACACAGGTGAGGTGCCGGAGGGCTTGAGGAATGCAAAGCTGGTTCCATTGTTGAAAAAGGGTAAGAAGGAAATGCCAAACAATTATAGGCATATGAACAACAATTGTGATGTGAGACTCAGCTTTATTGCCCTGAAACTGAATTTTGCAAGCAATGATCACTCTTCCCTAGAGGATCCTTTACTATAAGATCATTAATTAATCTCATCACATTACAAAATACTAAATCCAAAGAGACTGCTCCCCGGTTGGTTCAACAACATCTTTAATACATTGTATGATCTCTCCTCTGAGGATCCCTTGCTAATTTGATTAATTTAGTCTATATGCATATTAAAATCACCCAAGATTATTGTTGTAACTTTCTTGCAAACCCCCAGTATTTCCTGGTTTATACTGTGTCCTACTGTGCAACTACTATTGGAGACCTATAGATTCATCCCACCAGGGATTTATTTCCTTTGTTATTTCTTTATTCTTCCCAGGCTGATTCTGTGTCTTGATCTCCAGTGCCAATATTATTTCTCACTGCAGAACTGCTCCTTTCCTTTGCTAACAAAGCTATACCATCTCCTTTTCTTTTCTATCTCTCCTTCCAAAACATTGAGTACCCTTGGATATTCAACTCCCAGACCTGGTCTCCTTGTAACCATGTACAGTTCTGGGAATTCTTGAAACTATAAGACTATAATCATTTAAGAAGAAGACTTTGAAATTATGCATGAAAATATTAAATCTCAAACAAAATAAATTATCTGCAGTTTCCCAAGAAAACCAACACTGTCCTCCTGAATGATAGGACGACCTTTCAATTTTTGTCAGATACCCTACAGAATCTTTCATTGAATCTTGACAGTCTCTAAAAACAGAGTAGACCATAACTTTAATGCCTGCAGATGGTACAGAAACATAGAACATAGGAAAAGGGATAGGTCATTCAGCCCTTCGAGCCTGCTCTGCCATTCAATACGATCATAGCTGAACCTCGATCTCAACATAATACTGCTGCACTCTCCCCATATCATTTCACTCCTTTAGAGTCTAGGAATCTATTTCCTTCTTAAGTATATTCAGAGCTTTGGCCTCCTGTGGCAGAGGATTTCACAAATTCACTACTCTTCTGAGTGAAGAGATTTCTCCTCAATTCAGTCCTAAATGGCCTACCTTGCATCCTGAGACTGTGACTCCTTTCCTGGAACCCCAACTGTCCCCAGCTATAGGAAACACCCCTGCATCCAGTCCAGCTCAATAAGAATTTTATACATTTCAATGAAATCCTCTCTGATTCTTCTAAATTCCAGTGAGTAAGCCTCTGATAACACCTGTACAAATATGTGATGCAGGATTGTCTAGCTTTGCAAAAACATGATAACATCATATATTATTCTATTGATCTGGCACAGTTTACAGGGTGGATTGTTTTCTCCGACCAGTGCAAAAATAGCAACTATCCTCCACTTGGTTTTAGAATTCAAGCTCACTCAAGAATCTCTTACAAGTGTTATATGTATGTATGAGATCTTAGCTTCCAACCCAGAGTACCATCTTGTGAAGGACCCTTTCAGATCCTCTCGCTGTACAACTGCCTCTTCAATGGAATCCGACAGCAAAGCAATGCGGAGTTATTGGTAGCTAGCTCCTGTCCAATAACTTGCTCATTAATCTAACAGCGTTATTATTGCTTATTTTTAAATGTTTTAATATGACACTTGAGTAGAGTTACAATGGCATATATGTTTGAAGATTTGATCCTTTAATCTAAGGAGGTGATAGCCTAGTGGTGTTACCGCAGGACTATCAATCCAGAAACTCAGCTAATCTTCTGGGGACCCAGGTTCGAATCCCACTACAGCAGTTAGTGGAATTTGAATTCAATAAAGTAAAAATCTACTCATGACTGTGAAGCTATTGTTAGAAAAAACCCATCTAGTTCACTAATATCCTTTAGGGAAGGAAACCCGCTGACCTTACCTGGTCTGGTCCAGAGGCACATCAATGTGATTGACTCTGAACTGGGCAAGTTGGGATGTGCAATAAATGCTGCCCAGCCAGTGACATCCATGTCCCACAATGAATTTTAAAAATCTGTTTGTTTGATTTGTTAGGTCATGTGATGCTAGTTGATTTCATAGCTCAGTACTTGAATCACTTTAACTATGAAATGCAACAAACTGGTTTCTATTTCACTATTCATTTAACTCAAAATAACCAACATCAGGCAGGGTACACGGATGCTTTACTAACAGTTATTTTACTTTGTTACTTCTGTATGATTACCAATGTAATCATAATGAACAGTAAAACATTTTACATGTCTTGATTACAACAATAAGACTTTAGCCAGAATCAACTTAATATTGAATCACAAAATTTTATTGCATAGGAGGAGGCCTATGTCGATGCTGTAGTGAAGGAAGTCCACCAATGCCTCTACTTTCTCAGAAAACTAAGGAAATTTGGCATGTCAGCTACAACCCTCACTAACTTTTACAAATGCACCATAGAGAGCATTCTTTCTGGTTGTATCACAGCTTGGTATGGCTCCTGCCCTGCCCAAAACCGCAAGAAACTACAAAAGGTTGTGAATGTAGCCCAATCCCTCACGCAAACCAGCCTCCCACCCATTGACTCTGTCAACACTTCCTGCTGCCTCGGCAAAACAGCAGCATAATTAAGCACCCCACGCGCTCTGGACACTTTCTCTTCCGTCTGAAAGGAGATACAAAAGTCTGAGATTATGTACCAATCAACTCTAGAACAGCTTCTTGCCTGCTGCCATCAGATTTTTGAATGGACTTACTTTACATTAAGCTGATCTTCCTCCATACCCTAGCAATGACTGTAACATATATTCTGCATTCTCTCCTTTCCTTCTCCATGAATAGTATGATTTGTCTGTACAGTGCAAGAAACAATACTTTTCACTAATACTTTTCACTATACATGTGACAATAATAAGTCAAATAAAATCAAAAAATTATATCCATCTCAGCTCTTTAATAGAACAATCCAAAACTAATCCCACTATTTAATTCTCTCTCCTGTATTTAATTCCGTTTCAAATATTTAGCCATTTTCCTTTAAAATATGCAATCGTCCCTGTCGCAACTATTTCATATGTACGCTAACAACTTTCTAAGAAATTTACTGATATCCCAAGTAGTGGAATTAATCTTTCTATGCACATCTTATTAAAATCCTTCATAGTTTCAAAAAAAATCCTTGTTAATACTTTTCCCTTTTAATGTTTGAAGTTTGAGAACCTTGAGTCTCTCCTTATAGCTATAATTTATAATGATTTGTGTGGGGAAACCTTAAATCAAAATAAACAAATTTACTGAATGACACCCAAATGAAGAAATTACCAACAAAATTCTACATTTTGTAGCTTTCAGTTTAGCACAAATTAGAATCCACTTAAACCAAATATGAATTAATAGGCTAGTTTTGGCCAGTCTGAACTATAGATTACACATTAAATAGCAGAAACAACAAAATCTATCTCATAAGATTGCAAACATTTGTATCACTTCCCACACAAATGTGGCACCATGTGCAAATTTTCGGTCTTTCCAACTCAGCCTCCGGATAGCAAATCTCTCACTTTTCTCATTCAATGATTTTGGTCCTTGAGTCACTTGCAATGATGGCTCTGATCCATCCTAGTCCCTGAGAGACAATCATCACCAAACAGCATATAGTTGTTAAACCCCCTTAACTAGATTCATGACAGTCTTGGCACCTCCTTTAGCCCATTCCTTTCATAAACTCCGTTAAACTCTGCCAGCACTGAAACATAGCTGTCAATTTGCAATTTTATGATCTCTGCTCTAGTCTTGTCTTTAACTTTTTGTTCTTTTTAACTGCATTGCACACACATCCTCCTGTACAAGTGCCTTCTCTGTTCTTTGTCTGGTGCAGCTCTTCTTTCCTTGTGCCCACATGCTTTCTATATCTTAACTTAACTCCTGCTGGTACTGCTTCCAAGTCAAAATTCATCAGGGCCAGATAAACCAGTATGTCTTATGTTACAACTGGCTGAGGAGGAGTGCACTGGCTCCCCTTTACTCAGCTGCCTTGGTGGTTGCAACAAAAGTTCTTTTTAACTTAATTTTTCCCACAAATGCTTTTTCCAATCCAAATGCATTTGCTTTTTAATAAGAACATAAATGAATAGCAAGTTTATCTATTGCTGAATCTGAAAAAAAATCACACACACACACACACACACACACACACACACACACACACACACACACACACACACACACACACACACACACACACACACAGAAAAGTAAGAAAATGTAGAGTCCAATACGTTAAAAGAATATATGATTCAATCATTTGTTTGTCCTTAAGGTGTAGATTGTTGATCATTGTGACCATTTGAAGTTAACTGGTTTCCTTTGACATCCTGGAGTTGAATTGAAGTTCAGGCAACTGCACCTTGATGGAATTAATCTTAGCTTCAGAGAGAAGGAGAGAGAGAGGTTTCTTCCTGCTCCCTTGAGCAATGTCTACAGTTGCCTTTGATTCTTTTTTCCCACTCCTTTCTGGCTTGGCAAAATTAATTCTTAAATCTCGTGACTGTAAATTTCAAGAAGAAATTTGATTAACATGTCTTTGCTGATGAACAAGTAATTACGTTTTTGATCTTTCATCTCAGAAACCATTGCCACACTTCAAGGTAGTAGAAACTAACAGGAGATGGGGTTATTTTGTGCTCCAAAGGATGTTTTGAGTGTACTTTGGGGTGTATCTGGTTGGTTAGCAGTTCCCATTGCCTTGACAGAATTACAATTGATTAAAGTCTAGCAAATGGCATTTTTACTGCTTCCCTTTCAAGAGTCCCTTTATGAAATGGACCATGACATGCCCAAGGATAGAATTTCATGAGTAAAGCATCAGCAGATCTGCAGTGCAATCCATATAGTAAGTTTCCAAAAAAGTGGTCAATTTACAATCCCGGACATCGGGTGACTCATGGCAGCCACACTGGTCAGTGCTTTTTGTGTTTTTTTAAACAGTTAAATATGTTCTTTGGTAAACTTTAGTGAAGTTATGAACAAATCTCACTTGTTCCAATTTCCCATTATTGTGACACTCATTATCCAAGAAAATTACAATTGATTCCTTCAGCTGATGTAAATGCGTAAACATACTTTTTAAACACCCTTAAAAACAATTACAGATTCCAAGGACATTTTACTATGTCGATCGGTTCCCCTTTATCCACCCTGCAACTTACATTCTCAAAAAACACTGCAAAAGATTTATTAAAAATGATTTATCTTTCAGAACACTTATTCTACCTCAACATATTATGATTTTTACATGCCCTGTTACCATCCTTTCATGAGGAGTGGTAACAGGGCATGTAATGATACGATCAGCAAGATAATCAGGGGAGTACCTTGGTGGGTTCATTAAATAGGCAGGCTTCTGTGTCACTCACTGGTGAGCATCTCACAGCTGAACATCCACAGCAGGTCGAGGCAGGGACATCCTGGGCAACCAGCAGTTGGAGAGATGCCAGAGGCTAGGACTCTGCTGGGCCCCTGGCTGAAGATGTGCCCCAGGGCCCCTGCATCCCAGAACTGATGGAGCTGCAATGGTGGAGTCGTGAGCATCAGGAAGTGATGGCAGCATCCCTTCTCAGACTGCAGGGCCGACGGGAGGAGTCTTGTTGCCTTCTGTCTGAGGAGATGGTGCCATCACTCCAGCGCACTGCAAAGACTGCTGGAGACTATAATTCTGCTCAACCTGAGTCAGACAGTGAGCCTCTGATCTCAGTCCCAAATCAGTTGTTGGAGCTACAGCGACAATCACAGGAACCTTAGGAAGGGATAAGAACATAAGAACTAGTTCAGGAGCCCCTCAAGCCTGCTCCACCATTCAATAAGATCATGGCTGATCTTTTCATGAACTCCGCTCCACTTACCCGCCCACTCACCACAACCCTTAATTCCTTTACTGTTCAAAGTTTATGTATCCTTGACTTAAAAACATTCAATGAGGTAGCCTCAACCGTTTCACTGGGCAGGGAATTCCACAGACTCTCAACCCTCTGTGCGAAGAAGTTCCTCCCCAATTCAGTCCGAAATGTGTTCCCACTTATTTTGAGGCCATGCCCCCCAGTTCCAGTTTCACCTGCCAGTGGAAACAACCTCCTTGCTTCTTTCTTTTCTATTCCTTTCGTAATCTTATAGATATTTATCAGATATCACCTCATTCTTCTCAATTCAAATGAGTATAATCCCAGTCTACTCAGTCTCTTCTCATAAACCAACTCCCTCAACTCCAGAATCAACCTAGTGAATCTTCTCTGCAGCCCCTCCATTGCCAGTATATCCTTTCTCAAGTAAGGAGACCAAAACTATACAGAGCATTCCAGACCTGACCTCACCAGCACCTTATACAGCTGCAACATTATCTCCCTGTTTTTAATCTCCATCTCTCTAGCAATGAAGGACAACATTCCATTTGCCTTCTTAATTACCTGCTGCACTTGCAAACCAACTCCTTGTGGTTCTTGCACAAGGATACCCAGGTCCCTCTGCACAACAGCATGCTGCATTTTTTGTACCATTTAAATAATAGTCCATTTTGCTATTACTCCTACAAAATTCGATGACCTCACATTTACCAAGACTGTACTCCATCTGCCAGACCCTAGCCCACTCAGTTAGAATATCTATATCCCTTTGCAGACTTTCAGTGTCCTCTGCACACGTTGTTCTGCCACTAATCTTAGTATCATCTGCAAATTTTGACACATTACGTTTTGTCCCCAACTCCAAATCATCTATGTAAATTGTAAACAATTGCGGTCCCAACATTGGTCCCTGAGGCACACCACTAGTCACTGATCACCAACCAGAAAAATACCCATTTACCCCCACTCTTTGTTTTCTGTTAGTTAACCAATCCTCTTGTCCACGCTAACACATTACCTGTAACACTATGCACCTTTAGCTGATGCTGCAGCCTTTGGTGCAGCACCTTGTCAAATACTTTCTGGAAATCCAGATCCACCACATCCATAGGTTTCCCCATTGTCCACCATAATGTTCTCAAGGATTTCTACCAAATTAGGCAAACATGACCTGCCCTTCATGAACTGTTGCTGCATCTTCCCAGTGGGACAATTTATATCCAGATGTCTCACTGTTTCTTGCTTGATGATAGATTCAAGCATTTTCCCCACTACAGAAATTAACTAACTGGCCTATAGTTACCTGCCTTGTCTACTTCCTTTTTTAAACAGTGGCGTCTCATTTGCTGTTTTCCAATATGTGGGAATTAACCCAGGGTCCAGCAAATTTGCTATTTCCCCCACCATCTCCTTTCATATGCTGGGACGCATTCTATCAGGGCCACGAGACTTGTCTATTTTTAGTCCCAATAGCTTGCCCAACATTACCTCTTTCATAGTAATGATAGTTTCTAGGTCCCACCTGCCATAGTCTTATTATCATCAACACTCCATCATTGTAGCCCTTGGTGGCATTCATCAATGACTAAGCAAGAGGGAGTAGGACACCTACATCTCACTAGGTCTCTGCCCCTTCTCCTCAAGTAGTCAGCCAGGAGCCTTTGAGCACTCATGCAGAAAGACCATGGCAAGAAACTGGACAATCCAAGGCCTTCCAGTTGGATAATTCCAGGACTGTCTGGCTGATCCAAATCCCTTCTAACTCCACAGGCCCAAGAGGGTGCACTTGCCCCACAGCTGGACACCTAAAGCAGCTGGGGCCATTTGGATCTTGCCCCTCCAATGGACACCCATCAATGTCACTACAGAAAACAGGCTATAGAATTCAGCAGGCTGCCACCACCTCTGCTGTGGATGTTGGCGAAGCACCAAAACATAGTGATAGGCTTCCCAAAAGTTGCAAAGTTTAGGGGCACAATGATGGCATTGGGTGCTCACAACATGTTTATAATGTCCACAAATGTAAATGGAATTGCACCCGTTTCACATCTCCCCTTTTGAATGTCTCCTTTTTACGATGAACTGTGTTGCTGTCAATCAGGTGTGATACGTAAAGTGCCTCTCCCCAGCTGAGAGCAGAGATCACTATCTTGGGTCCCTCACCTGTGCAGTGTGTTTCCATATCACCACAGTGTGTGGCCTTTTCCCTGATCATTCTCCAAATCAGCGATGCCTCAACATTAATATTTAGTGTGCTTGTGAAACGAGCATTATTGACATGCTTGGCAGAGTCAGGGGCATGCTTACTGTTGGCTGTGTAAGATTGAGGCAGAGGTGCTCTCAGAGCTCATCTGAAATTCTTGGAAGGTGAAGGTGTTGTGTTCAAAAAGGGTTGTGTTCATGCATGGAGAAACCTTATGTATCGTGCAGCGCCACGTGCTCTCTGTCTGTCAGCAGAGTTTTCATGCACGTACTCAAAATGTGTGTGCGTTATTGTCAACCAAAGACATTATCAACTTTCAGATTGTATATCTGCTAAGTGCACCAATAAGTGGAGGCACCTTGCCACCTCAAGGTGATGAAGCTCGGCCACATTATTGTCCTGGTGCTCAAACCATGTAGTTGTGTGTTTTGCAAGGGTAAGGCTTTCGTCACAAACCAGGGCTGCTGCACTGAACGTCCCCTCACCTCGGCACTCACCAAGGTCACTGATACAAGTTCCAAATGGAGATTTCTGTCAACCAATTGAGGCTTTGAGCATGCTCTGGAACTGCTTTAGACAATGTATAGGGGAGCAATGGGATAGGAGCGAGTCTGCACTGAAGCTCAATTGTGCTCTTTATTAGCAATGGCATATGCCCTTGAGGGCTACATGGTACATGTGCATTTTACATTTCACAAAAGCCAGGGCACAATGCCATGTTTAAGAGAAGGCATTTTAATGTCTGGCAGGCAAGTGTTTGACATCATCATGCGCAAGTCGTCCACTTCCAGATTAAGGTGTGGATAAATGCAGCCCAGGATCGTTAACTGAGAGTGCCAGATTTGGAGAAATGTACCACAATTGACTGAGTTTTTCTCAATTGAATCACAGTAGGGGAGCATTTTTGGCAGCCTTGTCTCAAGCATGAATTATCTCATTCTCCGTCGATGTTACACAGAGTGTGTGGCTTCATTGCTTGAGATGCATTTCCTTGAGGAGCCAGGTCACATTGAAAACATGCAGCTACGAGACCACTGAGGATCAACCAACAGCTGCTAGCTTTTGTAGGGTGCCCTTGTGCCTGTGATAGTGGAGAGACACTTGAAGAGGCAGCACCTTCTAACAGCTGATGCTAAGACCCCATCCTCCAGTTGCCACCTCATCTCAGAAAGGGGACACTCTTCCAAGAGTTCATCATCATTTACAGGAACAGGATAATGTGGGTTCAAGGGTTTTGTTCCCATGTCAGTGAGTCCTCATTCCTGAAAGAATGACCATTGCAGAATGTACATTAAGAACCACCCTCTAACATGATCTACATCTATAGTAAGAAGTCTCAGAACACCAGGTTAAAGTCCAACAGATTTATTTGGTATCATGAGCTTTTGGAGCACTGCTCTTTCATCAGGGAGTGGAGAGTTGGGTTCACAAACATGGCATATATAGACAAAGACTCAATTGCAATTTAATGGTTGGAATGTGAGTCTTAACAGGTAATCAAGACTTTACAGGTAATATGAATGGAGAGAGGTTTAACCACAGGTTAAAGAGGTATGAATTGTCTCAAGCCAGGACAGTTAGTAGGATTTTGCAAGCTGAGGCTAAATGGTGAGGATCAAATTGGTGGAGGTCAAATTGGCCTGGGCTTGCAAAATCCTACTAACTGTCCTGGCTTGAGACAATTCATACCTCTTTAACCTGTGGTTAAACCTCTCTCCATTCATATTATCTGCACCTGTTAAGACTCACATTCCAACCATTAAATTGCAATTGAGTCTTTGTCTATATATGCCGTGTTTGTGAACCCAATTCTCCACTCACCAGATGAAGGAGCAGTGCTCCAAAAGCTTGTGATACTGAATATGTTGGACTGTAACCTGGCGTTGTGAGGCTTGTTACTGTGCCCATGCTAGTCCAATGCTGGCATCTCCACATCACAATCTACATTTATGATATTGCTTTGATCAGGTGGTTGGATGTGCTGCTTTCACCCAGGGTATGAGAGCCTCATTCATGGCAATTTTCAATACTACATTCTTGGAAATAAATGTGAAGGTATATATTCACTCAGCAAATAAGATTCAGGGGGTCCTGTGGCTTCTATTCAGTGGACCATCCAGCTCCAACTTTCAAACAGAGTTTTGGAGTTTGTCCAGTGGCTCTGGAGTTTATGACTTTGGGGGAATTTCCACATTGCGAACAAGAGGTTTAAACAAAGAGATTGATTAGTGTCACTTTGCAGGATGAATGGGCATCAATGTTTCACTTTCTTGGTTCCTGACACTGTCAGGGAATTGTGCTCTTCTCATTTTAATTTTGTATTGTACTATCACTACAGGTTGAAGGATGTTGGTGCTGCTGAACTCTCATTGCCAGACCCATGTAAGTATGGAAAACCCTCCCATCATCTCAGAGAAGCTTCATATTCAGGTTTCTCTCCCTGACTTACTTCTCAATCCATCCCTGGAATTCCTTGATCCCACTGTGCTGCTGCTTGCAAGTCCGTTTGTTCGTCCCTGAACATTTTGAAGCGATATGTCTTTGGGCCACCCAATCCTATTCTGAGGACTGTTAGACTCATGGAAGGATTTTTACCACCCCTCCAGCCGCGGGAATTGGAGCAGGTGAGGGACAGACCATGGAAAGGTCTATTGTCCTCAGGCCAGATTTTACAGTTTCGGGATGAGTGAGGCCGTAAAATCCCACCCAATTTCTCCCACTCTACCCTATCCCCCAAGTCATGTATCTGAGTGCAATCTTTCCCACTTGTAACCCCCCAGTACAGGCTTACCCTTGCAGCACCTACTCATCTGAGAGGCCAATTCCGCCCCTCGCCCCCACTCCCCTTTCCATACCACCAGCCTGGCCCTGCAACCCATGAAAAGGCACTCCTGCCTTACCATTAGCCTGATAGGTAAAGACTTGCTTGTGACAATTCTCTCAAAGTGGTGCTGCCTACCGAGCTACACAATGATTCCTGGGACGCAAAAAAGGCAAACTAAGCTCAAAGTGAGGTGTGACATGCAGGTCACCCAGTGTACTTACTTTGTTATGAACATGCTGTTTTAAATGCACCATATTGTGCTCAGGTGCTCCAGCATGGAGGGATGATTCCAGCAAAGAGACCCTATCGTGACATGCAAAAGTATTGAAATGACATTTCTGCTGTTGTGTGGCAGGAAACATGGCCCGTCATTGATGGCTGGAGTGCACAATCGCAACTTGCTTTTTGATGCTATAAAACCTGGATGACACGATGGCACGGTGATTAGCACTGCTGTCTCAGTACCAGAGACCTGGATTCAATTCCGGCCTCGGGTCACAATCTGTGTGGAGTTTGCACATTCTCCCCGTGTCTGTGTAGGTTTCTGTTGGGTTGTCAGGTTTCCTCCCACAGTCTAAAGATGTGTGGGGTTAGCTTGATTGGCCATGCTAAATTGCCTCTTAGTGTTCAAGGTAAATAGATCGGTTAAGGGGATAGGGCCCAGGTGGGATTGTGGTTGGTGCAAACTTGATAGGCCTGCAATGGCCTCCTCCTGCACTTTAGGAATTCTATGAAAATCGATCTTTGGTCTTCTTGCGATATTTTCTACTCCCGCCTACCATCCGCTAACAGGTGAGGAAAGCCCCAGCCTATAATTTTTTTTGAAGTATCGCGGTGAACACTTGCACTGAAATATATTTCTTCGTGTATTGATTTTCTCTTCTTGTCAACTACCACCTCAAATTCAAGCCCTATTCTTGAGGGAAAATAATATTGCTAACTCCCATAAGTGCAGCGAAGCTGTGTTGCCAGCGACAAGTCTCATTTAACACAAGTGTCAATAGGGAGTATTCTGAATCTGGAATGCTGCCCTCCATGTCTGATTCTCCAGTCTCCACTCAGAGCAACGGCGCAGCACTGGCAACATAACTGCATTGGACTGCATAGCCTGCACACCACACATAAAAAGTGACGCCTATATCCGTGTAAATATAGTAAAAGCGCAGGAGAAAATATTTTAATTTTTAGCTCTTAAGTATATGACTTGAAAATGAAATTTTAAATGAAGTGTTACAATGTACTAATTAATCTCAAGTAATTTAATTGCCACATGGCTCTGACCTGTCGTTTAGTCCTTTAGTCATCGTGTGGGAATCATTTTAACAATTTCATCTGTAAGATGTACCGATTCATCTGTATATATGCTGGCAACATGAAGATTTTCTGCCCTAAAGTAACTAGCTCTGCAAGAAATCATGACAGATTAATTCAACTGACTCGGGAAAATTCATCCATAACTTTTAATGGTCAAATTTATATTTTGTTGAAAAGGTTGTCAATTCCTTACACTTGTTTCTGGAGTATTCCGACTGGATAAATAAATGACAAGGCCATAGTTCAGGTATTAATAGTAATTATACTGCACGGGAATTAGTGCACAATAAAGTTGGATTAGTATTGTGTGTTCAAGGTATACTTTTGAAGCCAGCAGAATCATTGCAACATTTGTCCGCACTTTACAGTGTGCGCACTCACTGAAGCACTTTGAAAATTACAGGCTTTCTGGTGCTGAGGGTACATTTCGGCTGCCATGATAATTGCACACTCCACTGCACCCCGTGCACTTCATATTCAGCAGCAGTCAGGTCTGGCAGCCAGGTTGATGATGGCTGAGAATGCGAAGGTAGGAAGGTCAGAAGGGGGCGGGGGTGTAGGTTCTGAATGGCAGTGGCTCGCCTGCATCCTGCTGCACACAGCAGCCCAACCATTCACCACCACCACCTTCCCCTCCCCTCACACCCCCCAACACCTCCCCTTCCTCCCCTTCCCCCCCTTCTCCCCCTTCTCCCCACCTCCCCCCCCGCCCCCACACACACAACCACACTTAGCTATTGCTTCCAACAGTGCTCTGTGACACTTTTACTTGTGGATCACGTGAGCCCTCACTATGTGTTCCCTCACATTGTGCTGTGTGGAAATTATAACCCATTTATGTGCCTTTAACATGGCCATGGGACGCTTACAAGCCTTTAAAAAGCACTTAGATTTTTTTTTTGCTGCAAACTTTTTTGATTCCATTAGTTGCCTTTAGGCCCTTTAACACTAATAGCAGTACATGGTATAGCACTGTTAATGGATTGTTGTGTTTCTCCAGGATTTCAGATGGGGTTGCTAAGGGTTGCTAACCAGTTACTCACATATATATTGTATTCTTTATATCCCATAGAAAATGTAGAACAATGCACCTTATGATTTGATGAAAGCACACAGAGGAAAGATGTTGCATTCATAAAATGCAGTCTCCTATCAAATTTCTCAAAATACTGCAAAGACTGGGTTATTTTTCATAAACCTGCACAATAATTATAGCTGAGAAAAGTCTCTACTTCATGTTAATTCATGCCCTACCATCTCTTCATTTGTTATCAATTTGGATATTAAATAATTCCAGGGTTTTTGTCTCCTCCACACACTGTGTAAGTTGATTCACTTATTACATGGTTTTATGAGAAATATTTCCTGATGTGAATCTTAAGATGGATGTTTCTTCCCCCTCCAATCTTGTACAAAGCCAATGTGCAGAGCATTGGACATGAATTCAACTCCTTTCTTGCTGCAAAAGCCAAATTCAAGTTGAATCCAATTCATAGTCCCCCTAAAAGGACAAACAAGATGCAAGCTCACAAGATAAGGCATTGCACCCCACATTGTGCTTGATCCACTACTTGATCTGAGCCAAAAGGCTGAGAAGTGCACTTGCGCCCAGGGATCATTGTTCACTCCTGCCACCTTTGAAAATTTTTAGTAGTTGAGAACAAATATGAATCATGAATCCTGATTCCAATGATGTCAGTTAGCAAGACGGCCTCTGAACTTCATCAGAGATGACCACATCATACTTGTCATCCAAGTAAAGATGGCGGGCGAGTTCTCAAGGTAGAAAATCCAATCAGCAGTCTTAAAGGTCTGGGTGGCCTGCAACTCCATCAGAAGAGCCACTGCTGATACATACAGGAGACTGTGAGGAGTCTCAACATAGAGGTGGTCTCTGCAACATTCTAAAAGTTTAAATCCAGGCGGGTTCACAGTTCTCAGGCCACCAATGTAGCTACAACATGGCAGCAGCTCCATGTTGGCATGCATAAGAGGTGACCTGCAGCTCCCCAGCTGGGACGCAACCTCCAGTTATTTGCCAGGGTGGCTGTTACAACAATGTGAGGAGGGTTGAAATAACTTCTTATGGTCAACCATTGCAGGTCTGACTGTAAAGGAGTTTCTTTGTGAATTTAGAGAAGATGTGCTCTGCCAATACTGCAGCAGTCCAACAATTAATGCTGTCTGGTTGTAAAGAAAGAGTCAAACATGCTTTCTTAGGTTAAACAAAAAAACAGAACAAGTTTATTGAAACTATTTTCCAAGTTAAAAGAACTAGATGAATTCTAATGACCATTCCTACATCACATACATTTGTCTGGGCTCACACCATGGGACACATGACAGGAGAAGAGGAGAGTTTAAGGAAGGCACGATGGTACAGTGGTTAGCATTGCTGTCTCATAATGCCAGGGACTTGGGTTCAATTCCAGCCTCAGGTAACTGCCTGTGTGGAGTTTGCACATTCTCCCCATGTCTGCGTGGGTTTCCTGTGGGATCTCCGGGTTTCCCTCCACTCGCCAAAGATGTGCAAGTTAGGTGGATTTGCCATGCTAAATTACTCCTTAGTGTCAGGGGGATTAGCAGGGTAAAGACGGGGTTACAGAAATAGGACCTGGGTGGGATTGTTGTTGGTGCAGGTTCAATGGGCTGAATGGTCTCCTTCTGCACTATAGGGATTCTGTGATTCTATGATCAGTTCATGAAAAAGACAAAACAAAGATTAGCTGTTCTTTGGCTGGTCTCAATCTGGTGATTCCACATTGCAGCCATTTTGTTTAGTTGCTTTTCTTGTTTGGAGAAGATTACCACATTTTATGTCCAAAAGATCTCAGCAGGCAGTAGATCTCTCATCTCAGGGTGGTTTTCTCCCACTCCCACCCCCCAGAACCCCCCATGCTCAGTCTGACTCTGGAGGCTTGGAAGATTGAAAATGGTCTTTTACCAGTTTATACCTATGACCATCAATCCTACTACTGCTACTTAATGTTTGAGTATCAGTACATTACCAATTTTATGTACCTGTATAGGATCTCTTCTCCAATACCTTCTTTGTTGGCTGTGAATCCCAAGTACCTTGAGCTTTTTCTCATGCCTCAGACCCTTTATACTCTGGGGGTCAGCCTTGTGACTCCGCTGTGCAAATGCTTTTCTCGTTGCTTGGTGACCAGAGTTAGATGCAATATTCATGGTGCAGTCTTAACAAATGACAATACAGTTTGATCATCACTTCCCTGATTCGTGTTGCACTGTTTTGGCTCTGCAGTTCAACATCCAGTTGAGTTTAATGTTGGCTGCTCTGCATTTGTTAGACATGTACAACATTGGAGACCCCTATGTCTTTTTCAGCTTCATCGTTAGCTATTTCAACAGTTTTATGTAGTGAGGCCTCCATCAGCAAGTGGCGATAATGGGGAAAGGGTATAGGCATGGGAACTAGTTGGCCTCCTTATAGGACCCTTTCTCCAGGGAGCACTGTGTTTGGCAGTCAAAAGAAGGTGTTGGGAGATGCAACAAGCTGCAGCTTGTTGAGAGTAAGAGACACAATAGAGCAGCTGAAGCCTCTTTTAGTGTATGGAGAGTTGGTGAGGGGAGTAGGCATATATCAACTAAAGAACAAGGAGGACTGTCTGGTTGGTAAAGAATCCCCTTGAGTCTGACAAGCCCTGAGGTGGGGAAGGCATCCTTTTGTGGTCTGAATTGCACTGTTATCCAGCTCATGTGGGGAAATTAGCAAAAAGGAACTGTCACCTCTGCTGAATTTAAGGCATCCCTGCTCCTGCTGCTCCACAACCAACTCAGCTACGTGACCAGTTAGGCACCAGGAGTTAAGCTCTCAATGATTCATTGGTGCGTCTGGAACGTTGTGTCATAGTCATTCATTGTAAATGGTTAGTTGCTATGACTAGAGCTTTTCCATTAATGTACATTAAGATTTGATGCTGGTGGAATAAAAGGTCCCTGTTTTCTGGCTTTTGCACGGTCTGTGTGCTCGAACCTCACATTACATTTGGTTTCTGAACTGCTGCTAGTTTTGCATCATCTGTAAATTTGACCATTTTGCATTGAGTTTCTGAAACCAGGGTCTTTATGTAAATTAAAAACTTCCATCGTCCCAATACAGGTAAGGAGTTATGAAGGGCTTTGAACCCAAACATTAGAATTTTAAACTTGAGACATTCGGGGTCCAGGATCAGTTCTTTCTCATCTAAATTACTCCTCTAAATTGATTGGAATGAATAGATTCTTATATTGGGTAAGGGGATCAAGATGAGTGGAAAAATAGCAAGTAAATGGAAAAGGGATCCAGATCAACCATCATCTTTATAAATAGAATTGTGGAACAAGTGTGAGGGCCTCAAAGATCTACTTTGTTCCTATGTTCGCTTCCCTTTTAGTCACCAATTTAAATCTAGCTTTCTCTAATCTTTCTCAATAGTCACCTTTTTCATTGCTGTCTTTGCAGAATGTTTCTGATAGCAACCACTCAAATTTTATTGTGCCTTTAACAAGAATATCCTAAGAGACCTCACGGAAGTATGATCACTCAGGAATGGATGGACATTAAACCAAAGCAGATATTCAAAGAGATGGCTGGTCAAAGAGGTTGGTTTTAATAAGGGCTTCAAATAATGAATGGGAAGTGACAAGACAGAGGGGTTTAGGGAGATGAATCTGGAACTAAGGAGCAAAATGGCGACCAGTAGTGAAATCAAGGAAGCGAGAGATGCAGAAGAAACATGAATTGGAAGAATGCAGTGCTCTTGAGGAGTTGTAGGGCTGGAACATGTCACAAAGATGGAGACATAATGGGATTTTGAAATATTAGAATTTTAAGTTTGAGGGACCAAGATCCAATGCATGTCACCGAATGAGTGAATGGTGATGGTTGAGCAAAATTTGGTACAGGGGACAAAATGAATGGCAGACTACTGGATGAGTTGAGGTGGGTAGAGGACAGGAGGCTGTCCATGAAAGCAATCAAATAGTCAAGTCTGGTTGGAAAAAAGGGATGAATGTAATACTAGGCAAAATGAATTGAAGCAGGAGCAGAAATGGGTGACGTTACAGAGATGGAAACAAGTGATCTTTGTGACTGAAATAGTATGCGTTGGACACTCTGCTCAGGGTCATTAGGGCACCAAGGTTGGAAACAGTTTGGATCAACCTTGGCTAGTGGAAATGCGAGTAAAGGAATGAGTTTGTGATGAGCATACAAGATGAGAGCTTTAGTCTTCTTCATGTTGCATGTGGAAATTACAATTAATTAGGACAAGCAATATGACAGCACAGAAGCAATGGAGTGGTTGAAAGAGCTAGGTGGCATCAGAGAACATGTGGAACTTAACTCCTTGGGTGGAACTCTCCCATTTTAAGATTAAGTACAGTAACAGGCACCTCTAGCGGTGCCTTTCCCGTCAACCAGTTCTGCACCTGGAACCTCATTAATTATATATAGGCAAGTTCCCCTCTGTCTCTCCTGGCGGACTGGCAGCTGATTCATTCACCCGTTCTGAGCTGATCAGTTTGAAGGACCCAGTGTCCTGTTTAAACACCAGTCCAGCACTCTCATATCACTGTCTCCAGCCCATCTGTCTTCATCAGACCCTGCAGGAAGTCAGCAATCTAGAGAGAAAAAGTCAGCAGCATCAACAGGAAGTTTGTTCCTCGATTCAATCACTCTCCCCCCAAGCCCACCATCTGCGATGCACCCACTCCCCATCTGGCTTTCTACCCACTGCTTCTGGAGTTTCCATCCATCCACTTCTAGTAACCCTCTAGTTTGTGAACTTTTCGCGTAGGCTTGTCAGAATCCAACTCCCCATGCCTCTGCTTTCCCTCTGCTTTCTGTTTTCCATTGTCTTTTCATCCACCTTCTTGCCCTCTCCCTGTCATTGTGAGCCACCATCCTACCTTCTAACTGCCCCCTCCGCTGCACAGCTCTCCTTCCACATTGTCCTCCTATGTGTTCATCTGGCTTCCAATCACACACCCCCAACCCCCATCACCCCACCCAGAAAGTTGGCTATGGAGGAGGAGAAAATGCACTACAGCTGCAGTTCCAGGGGAATTCCACAGTAACTTCACTGCAGTGTTAACGTAAGCCTTACTTGTGACTAATAAATAACTTTTACTTTTAGTTTCTCTCCTGTACAGTTCTGTACTCAGTGATTATGTACGAGCTGTCCTTAAAAAGGCAGAAGCAAAAGTAAGACACTTGAATTGTTAGGGAGATAATGAATAGTGGCAATTTTGTAGGTGACAATTGATATGATTACCTGAACGTGCGCTGTTCAGTTATATGGTGAAGGATAAAAACTCAAGTTCAGCTTCCTGTAAGATATTAGAATTTCTCAAAAGCATACATTCCTCAGAATATTATGAACCATATTATGAATATGACATTATAATTAAATGTTGAATATTTGACAAATGCCATGTGACATAATGGTCATGTGTGGCAATTATCGGCATTATTGAAAGATAGTGAGAAGGGACTGAAAAGACTGTGTCTGTGATTGTGGTTCATACTATGATGCCAGTTAAGATAATGATGCTGTACTTGGATGAGACCTCGCAGACTGATTGACAGTGCTGAATTTCTTAAGCTGTTGCATTTACTATGTTCACTAATAACCAATGAACTTTGATCATGGATCTATGACCTTGGGTGCTAAGGGTAGTTGCCCTGTTGAGTTTAATTTGCTCCTGTTGTATCTCAGTGCTGAAATCCTTGAGAGTTTTGATAATACTGCTTCAGACTGTTCCACCATCTACATTGTTGTAAAAATAATCATTCTATCACAAGCTTCTTCAACACACTAGCGTAGGTTTTTAAAGCCTGTCGCAAAGCACATCTCCTGCCTTTGACTACCAACACCGCTGATCATATCCTCAAATTAATATTCACACAAGTAACCCTTCACACTACATTGTATTTGGGTATCACTAACTCAGGATGCCATAGCAAGCCAATAAACGTTTGGATGCAGAACCAATCTTCTCCCCTCTGCACACTATTGAAAAGCAAAGTGAGAACATGCTGATCCTGGGGATGGCGGGACCGATGTATGAGGAGAAATTGACTAGGTTGGGATTGTTTTTGCTGGAGTTCAGACAAATGAGGGGGGACTTCATAGATATTTATAAAATTCTAACAGAACTAGACAGGATAGATGCAGGGACAATATTCCCGATCCAATGGGAAGTCCAGAACAATGGATCACAATCTGAGGATTCAGGGTAGACCATTTAGGACAGAGGTGAGGAGATATTTCTTCAGCCAAGGAGGGGTGAGCCTGTGGAATTCATTACCACAGGAAGTAGTTGATGCCAAAACATTGAATGTATTCAAGAGGCAGCTAGATATAGCACTTGGGGCAAATGGGATCAAAGGTTATGGGAAAAAAGCAGGATTAGGCTATTGAGTTGGATGATCAGCCATGATTGTAATGAATGGTGGAACAGGCCCGAAAGGTGAAATGGCCTTCTCCTGCTCCTATCTTCTACGTTTCAATGCTTCCCAGGTGTAAGTTCCACCAATGAAGCCAGCAGTAGCATTGTCCCAGGACCAGGCTACCACGAGAAGAGAACCACCTATCCCCCAAACGCATTTTTTTATCGCAATCAATGGACTTTTGTGATACTGGTTCAGGTTTTCACCGAGGAGAACTAAGTTGGCAGATTGAGCAAAAGGCACATTTTCAGAAGTGTGGAAGCTTATGATCACTTTTGAGTCCCTTGTGGTGAAGAGAACACATTTATTTCAATACAAATTATGCAGAAGCAACAATATTTAGGAAATAGGCAGAGTGACAGGAATCTAGTTGTGGTACAGTTAATGATATTTATTGCTACTCACGATTTGTCATTTGGAATCTAAAAATTAAAAGCTGCATAGATCAATAGGAGGGGCAGTCACTGTCAGTTTGCCACTCTGCTATGATTCTCTTAGCCAACACCAGAGGCCAGGCTTGTGTGAATCAGGCCTTATCAGAAATGCTGAGCATATGTGTTCCAGGAGTCTCATAGGATAGGATCATGGGGAGAAACCAAGCAATACCATTGTTTTAATGTACTAGCTGCTGTATTTTGGCAAGTCTTCATTCACTCACATGGTGTAAAAATTGAAAACATTTGAATAGCTTTTTACTGTGTTAGTGAGCTTGAGAGGTAAGTGGGCAGGGTGGCAGGATGGCATGGTGCCAGCTGGGGAGATTGACATGGTGGTGGGTGGCAGGATGGTTAAGATGGCAGTGTGATAGGATGGGTAGGGTGCCAGCTGGATAGAATAATAGGTAGCATGGTGAGTAAGGTGCCAGGTAAATTGGGTAGTAGGGTATTATAGTGGTAGGGAGCAAGGTGGACAGGTGGTAGGTGTAGGGTGATAGAGTGGTGAAGTTGGTTTAGATTAGTTTGGGGTGGGGAATAGCAGGGTCGGGGAGGAGATTGGGTTGGCTTAGAGAGCCAGAAGTGTTGGAGGGTCAGGAAGAAGTCAAGAAGAGAAGGGTCAGTGAGATAGTTACCCAGAGGCTAGGTATAAATTTTACTGGCTCACGATTCCTGGGTAACTAATTCAGAGTTGGAGACATTTTCAGAAGGTTCTGATCGTTGAAGAATTGCCCACTGGAAGTTGAAACATCTCAGGCAATTCCTGTGGAGCCCTTGCAATGGAACCTTTTTTTGTGGGGGGGCGGGGGCAGGGTTCCCTCGCACATCTTCTGGGGTACATCCAGGGTACAACCATCCAGAGATCTGAAAATCTGGGCCATGTGTTCTGACTGCTGTTTAAAGCAACACCTAACTTACAAAGCAGGTAGAATTTATATGGTTAAAACTTTCAGGACCATCTCTCACAGGGCTGCTCATTAATAGCTGCAAATTATTGCTGAACTCAGTTTATCCAAGAAATGTTCTCAACTCCTTAGCATTTCAAGCTAGGGATGTGTTCTCAATAAAATAAGAGGATGATGGGAAATAAGAGCCAGAGTGGGCCATTCGGCCCATTCAGCCTGCTCTACCATTCGAACAAATTATGGCTGATCATTTATCGCTAAACCATAATCCCTGCGATCCCAATATCCCATAGCCAACACTAGAGACAACATTCCCTGCTATCCCAATATCCCATAGCCAACACCAGAGCCAATTTTCCCTGCGATCCCAATATCCCATAGCCAACACCAGAGCCAATTTTCCCTGCTACCCGAATATCCCACAGTCAACACCAGAGCCAATCTTCCCTTCTATCCCAATATCCAATAGCCAACACCAGAGCCAATGTTCCCTGCTATCCCAATATCCAATAGCCAACACCAGAGCACAGACTTGTGGATCAGGCCTTTTCAGAAATGCTAGGCATATGTGTTCCAGGAGGCTCAAGGGATAGGATTGTGGGGGGATGTCATTAGTATCCAGAAATCTATCAAATTCTGTCTTGAAAATGCTCAATAATTGAGCTTCCACAGCACTCTACAGTAGAGAATTCCAAAGATTCACCACCCTCTGAATAAATTCCTCCTCATCTCAGTCATAAGTGGTCTTCCCCTTATTCTGAGATTATGATCCCCCCCTGGTTCTGAACTCTCCAGCCAGGGGGGCCATCCAATCTACATCTACCCTTTTTGTTTTGTAAATTTTAATGAAATCACCTCATTTTTTTGAAAATCTGGGAGTACAGGCCCAGTTTCCTCAAACTTTCCTGAGAAGACAATTCCAGGAATTAATCTGGTGGATCTCTTCTGCATTCCCTCTATAGTAAATGTATCCTTCCTTAGGTAAGGGGATCAAAACTGTACATAATACTTCAGCTGCAATCTCATTAAACGTCTCTAAAATTGCAGCAAGGCTTTGTTCCTGTATTTAAATCCCCTTGTGCTGAAGGCTGAGAGATAGCCAGATGGAACGGTTTTGATAAGGCTAGACACAGAGAAGAACTTTTCGTTTGTGGTGAGTCTAAAACTAGAAATCATGAATACAAGATGGTCATTACAATAGGAACTTCAACAGTGATTAGAATGAGAAAGTCACTATTACAGGAGTTATTGAAGTGAATAGATATCATTAAGAGGGAACCAGGTAAAAAAATAATGAGAGGAAAGGATTATGTAGATAAAATGAGATTAAGAAGATTGGGACAGTGTTAATATGGAGCATTAATACCAGCGTGGACCATTTTATAGAATCCTTGCAGTGCAGAAAGAAGCCATCCAGCTCATCAAGTCTGCACCAAGTCTCCGAAAGAGTATCTCATCCGGGCCCTCCCCTCAGCCCTATCCATGTAACCCTGTGCATTCACCTTGGTTAACCCACCTAAACTGCACATCTTGGGACACTAAGAGGCAATTTAGCGCGGCCAAACCTAACCTACACCTCGTTGGATTGTGGGAGGAAACTGGAGCACCCAGAGGAAACCCATACAGACACAGGGAAAATATACAAACTCCATTCGGACTGAACAACTTGTTTTCAGGTTGAAAGTCGGATACGATGGGTGGGATTTTATGGCCTCATTTGTCCTGAGACTGTAAAATCCCACCCAAGGTCAACAGACCTTTCCATGGCCCTTGCTCCGATTCCTGTGGTGTAAAATTCCAGCCAATATGTTCCTATGTAATATATTTTGTGCTTTGCTATTTTTGGAATTTGGAGTCATACAAAAGAGGCTGAATAATTAAATTTGATGATTAAGATCTGTATGTTTTTGTAAGGGCAAATCTGTGATGAGGTGTGCTTGGATGGGTTGATTGAAGGATTGTCATTTATTTGAATTTTGGTTCGAAGAGTTAAGGTTATTGGTGCTAAACAGCTGAAAACCCTCCATTGCTAAACGGAGTTCAGGAACACTTTCCAGTTATTAATGAGATGTCTTCAGAGTGATGGTGCTCCTTGTGCTCCATCCCAAGCTCTTTGATCTGAAAAGTAGCTAGGGTCACTGTCCTTAGGAATCCTTATGTCCAGTGCCTTTTTGGGTTGCTAAATTGTACAGGCACAAGAACCTACAAAAGGTCTTAATGAAAGTGTTCCTTTAAATGTGAGGAATTCACTTTGGAAGCAAAAACAAGAAGGCAGATTGCTACCTGAGTGACTGTAAATTGGGAGAGAGGACTAAGCAGCAGGACTGGATGTCCTTATGCACCAGCCGCTCAAGGTAAGCATGTGACTGCAGCAGGTGGTAAAAAAGGCAAATGGTATATTGGCCTTCATTGTGAAAGGTTTCGTGTACAGGAGCAAGGATGTGTTGCTGCAATTATACAAGGCCCTGGTGAGACCACATCTAGAGCACTGTGTGCAGTTTTGGCCTCCTTTTCTGAGGAAGGATGTTCCAACTCTCAATGCAGTGCAGTTTTATCAGGCTGATTCCGTGAATAGTGGGACTGTATGAGAAGAGATTGACTAGGTTAGGGTTGTTTTCGCTGGAGTTCGGATGAAAGAGGGGGATCTCATAGAGACTTATAAAATTCCAAAATGATTTGACAGGGTTGATGCAGGAAGGATGTTTCCGATGGTAGGGGAGTCCAGAACCAGGGGCCACAGTCTGAGGATTCAGGATAGACCATTTAGGACGAAGAGGAGGAGACATTTCTTCAGCCAAAGACTAGTGAGCCTATGGAACTCATCACAACAGGAAGTAGTTGATGCCAAAACATTGAATGTACAAAGAACGAAGAAGGAAGAAAATTATAGCACAGGAACAAGCCCTTCAGCACTCCAAACCTGCACCGACCATGCTACCTGACTTAACTAAAACCCAGTACCCTTCCAGAGACCATATTCCTCTATTCCCACCCTATTCATGTATTTGTCAAGACGTCCTTAAAAGTCAATATTGTATCTACTTCCTCTACTCCCCCGGCAACGAGTTTCAGGCACCCACCACCCTCTGTGTAAAAACTCTGTCTCATACATCTCCTTGTCCCTCACCCTTAAACCTGTGTCCCCTAGTAATTAACTCTTCCACCCTGGGAAAAAACTTCTGACTATCCACTCTGCCCACTCTCCTCACGATCTTGTAGACTTCTATCAGGTCACCCCTCAACCTCCATCATTTCAGTGAGAACAAACCAAGTTTCCCCAACCTCTCCTCATAGCTGATGCCTTCCATACCAGACAACATCTTGGTAAATCTTTTCTGCACCCTCTCCAAAGCCTCCACATCCTTCTGGTAGTGTGACAGCCAGAATTGAACACTATATTCCAAATGCGGCCTAACTAAGGTTCTATAAAACTGCAATATGTCTTGCCAATTTTTAAACTCAATGCCCTGGCCAATGAAGATAAGCATGCCCTATGCCTTTTTGACTACCTTCTCCACCTGCATTGCCATTTTCAGTGACTTGCGTACCTATACGGCCAGGTCCCTTTGCCTATCAATACTCTTAAGGGTTCTGCTATTTACTGTATATTCCCTATTTGTATTAGACCTTCCAAAATGCATTACCTCACATTTGTCCAGATTAAACTCCATCTGTCACCTCTCCAACCAAGTCTCTAACTGATCTATATCCTGCTGTATCCTCTGATGTTCCTCATCGCGATCTGCAAATCCACCAGCCTTTGTGTCATCCGTAAACTTACTGATCAATCCAGGTCCATTTTCCTCCAAATCATTTATATATGTTACAAACAGCAAAGCTCCCAGCACTGATTGCTGAGAAACGCCACTTGTCACAGCCCTCTATTCAGAAATACACCCCTCCACTGCTACCCTCTGCCTTCTTTGACTGAGCCAGTTTTGTATCCACGTAGCCAGCCTATCTTTGATCCCATGCAACTTCATCTTCTGCACCAGTCTGCCATGAGGGACCTTATCAAAGGCCTTACTGAAGTCCATGTAGACAACATCCACTGCCCCACCCTCATCAATCATTTTTGTCATTTCCTCGAAAAACTCAATCAAGTTAGTGAGACACGTCCTCCCCTTCACAAAACCTTATTCAAGAAGTAGTTAGACATAGCATTTGGAGCGAGTGGGATCAAAGGTTATGGGGAGAGAGCAGAGTTAGGGCTATTGAATTGGACAATCAGCCATGATTGTGATGAATGGTGGAGCAGGTTTGAAGGGCCAAATGGCCTTCTCCTGCTCCTATCATCTATGTTTCTATGTTTAAAATCTACTATTCCTCTCAATGACCATTCTATTAGTGATGTGTGCATCATGTTTCTGTTTCTCGGTCACAGTTCTTACAGTCCTCAGGTGGGTCTTTACCCATGGTAGCTAGGGGTATGCTTTGCCACCCACAATTCATTGGCTTACTGAATGACATTCCTTGAGATGCTCGGGGGAAGCACAGTGCACCATGCTAAACTTTCAGCAAATCTGCCAGCCATGTGAAGGAACCTTTGTATCAAATGAAGCACAATCTGAGCCTTCAGCCTTTTATGGCGCTCGTTTTAATAAAGGAAGTTGACAGGGTTAACGGCAGGACCTCCCAAACGTGTCATTGAAAGCGTTTTGTACTTTGGAGAATCAAAAAAATGATAAAAATAGACGGCCCTTTTCATGCTGCTGCCTTGCTGTCATGTCAAACCGGATGAATACTCCAGCCCTCCTAAGTGTGTCAGTTACCTGATAAATATATGCTTGGACAGCACCCTGGTTGGTATTGCAGAGAACTACTGTGCTGCTTGAAATCAGCCTGTGGCATAAAAGGTAGAGTGCGGTCATCAATTTCATAGCCACAGGCAGAGCTGCCAGGGAAATGATCTTGTCTGCAAGTCTTTACGTAGAAGCTAGCTTTGCCTTCCTTTTCCCTACTCAGTGAAGCACACATTTCTAACACAAAGCTCCTCATTAAAGTCATCTCAGTATCTGCCTGTCCGGTAAAAACGTAGTAAGAAGTCTTACAACACCAGGTTAAAGTCCAACAGTTCATTTGGTAGCAAACGTGAGCAGGATGGAGGTAAATTTCTTGCAAGGCACTCTCTTTGATACTGCATCATTTCCTCCATTCTGCAGTTCTCCAGTTCAACCTCCATTATCATTGCATTCAGGGGAACACTTATTGTGAATCGTGTGTCTGGTAACCAGAACCTCCTACAGTGAGAAGAGGCAGGAATAAAAATATTCCAGTGGTCTCAACAGCCCTCAGGCTGTCAGAGGCATGTCCAGCTTAATGCAGGCAGGACTAAAAAAAAGCTTCAAAAGCCCTTCTGTATCTCCAGCAACATCTCTTGAAACCTTCTTCAGACAGCACGTTCCAAATTAAAGCAATTCTGCCAGTATCAGCCGATACTAGAAACAGGTACGCTGTTTTTATTACCTTCTAAATTACTCTTGTTGTAATGGGAGTGCAAGTCATGGGACCTAGGGACTTGAACACAGTTCCTCCTTATTATAGCTCATGGTAATGAGCTCTCAGCAGCATTGGCAAGTGCACAAGCAAATGGAAGATCCCAGATCCTGCACAAACTACGGCAGTCTGATTATGGGATAGAAACCCAGAAGAAACAATTTGAATCCATCTTGAAATGCGGCAATATGGACATTTTAAGGCAGAAGCTTGGCAAATTGGCAGGTAAACTTAGGGGCTCTATCTTTGAAGTGTAAGCATAATTCCAGCAGAACAAGCAGACAAAGAGGCAATAAAGCATTTACTATTAAAGAATAGGGGCATAGGAGGCCTATTGTCAAAAAGAATGGATACTTGGGGAGATGAGACGTATGGAATTTAATGAGGGCTGTGGGAGGCCTGATGTTTACAACCAAAACTGGCCGCAGCCCCATTGACCCAATCTTCAAGAGCCCCAAGGCAATTAAATCCCTAATTGTATTGGGAATCTTGCTGCTGATGCTTCTGGCTCCAAGGGAGACATTTAGGGAGAGATTCCCATGAAGGAGCTGGGTATCAGGATCTGGAAATTTCCAGACTCCGCAAACCCATCTTTGTTAAAAGGCCCCTGCCCGCCATATGTTTATTCTGGAGAGGGACGGGATGGAGTCAGCCCCCCCTCCCATCTCCAAGGCAGCAACAAAGGATGACAAGTGGCAAAGCTGGCAGTCTGGAACACCTGCCTTCATTTATTGGGACACTGGTTGTAATATTAAGCTCCCAAATTTTCACCAACCACCACCCCCCCCCTCCCCTCACTACCCATAGTCCTTCCATGACTATCTATCTCCCATGGCCCATTTGTACTCCTTCCTTTCCCACCCCCATTCTACTGATGCAATAAGCAAAGGCAATGAAGAGTGAAATGATTTGCTGTAACTCTCAAAATTGTCATTGTATCAATGTCAAACACTTTGATTCACCTCAAACACAACCTATAAACACACAGGCATTGAAAAAAAATTCAAAGAAAGAGCAAGTTATTTCAAGGTAGTAGTGATGTCAGTCAAAGAAAGCTCTCCATCCTTGGTGCAGCTGTATAAACATTGCTCACTTAGATTTAAGTGGATTCACCAATTTTGAACCTCAGCCAAGCATTCAGAATTACACGATCAGTTTAGTTTGCTTTTACTGAACAGTTGCCCAATTTGTTCAAGGGGTGGTAGGAAGAAGGTGAGATCTCCATCCCTCACCCTCTCACCTAACCTAAATCCCCTCCTCTGTCCAGTACAACTTTGAATATTTTATAGGTAAAGTGCAAAATTATTGAAAATTAGCTTGTGATTTAAACAAAACCAGTACACAAATAATGGACACAAATTGTGAATAAGAGATGGAAAGAAGTTATTTGCTTACAGAATAGTTTTTGAGGCTCGTTTATACAAATTCAGAGTGAGAAATTTACAGTACTATCATTAGACTGACAATGCTCAAACTTAACTCAAAACCGCGCAATCGCAGAAGGTGCAACACCTGCCCCTTTACCTCTTCCATGTTTACTATTTAAGGTCCAAAACACTCACTCCAAGTTAAGCAGCTTTTCACTTGCACCTCTTTCAATTCGGTCTGTTGCATTTGCTGTTCCCAAATGTGGTCTCCTGTATATCAAAGAGAGCAAACATAGACTGGGTGATCACTTTGCTGAGCACCTTCACTCTGTGCACAATCAGGACCCTGACCTTCCAGTTGCTTGCCATTTTAACACACGATCCTGCTCCCATGCCCACATGTCTGTCCTTGGCCTGCTGCAATGTTCCAGGAAGCTCAACACACCTCATCTTCTGGCTAGGCAAGCTACAGCCTCCTGGTCTCAACATCGAATTCAACAACTTCAGATGGTTAGCTCAACCTGACGTCATCCACTTTGCTTTCATTTCATTTAATTTTGAACTGTTCTCTATCTTTTCTTTATTGTCTCTCTTTTTTCTTCTTTCCCCACAGTCCTTCCCCCTTTTTTATTCCCCCTTTTCTTCCTCTTTGTCACCCTTTCTCCCCTTTTCTCAATTTTACCTCTCTCCCACCCACCCCTCTCCTCCCCGCATACTTTCATCTGTCACAGTTTACTCTCTGATTTCAGCTTCTCTGCCGTTTGGCCTTTCACACCTTTTGTTTTCTCTATGGACGGCCATTAGTAGTCTTTTCCCCTGGTTTCTATGGCTATGACTCATCTTTCGTTCCCTCACCCTGCAGTATAAATATCTCCCATTTTCTATGCCTTTTAGCATTTAGGAAGGGTCATCTGGACTCGAAACATCGGTTCTTTGCTCTCCATCTAAATGCTGTCAAATCTGCTGAGATTTTCCAGCATTCCAACATGGGCAGTAATTTGCTTTTATCCAATGCTCAAACTTAACTGACCAAACAGGAAAATTAAAGCTTCAAACCCTGAACAAAATCTAAAACATTCCCAGAAATGAAACTAAAATAAATGTTTTTCTTCCTCATTCAAGGGCCAGCTCGTCTTATTTTGTAACCTCTAATTGCTTATATTCTAAGAGCAAGTAACATTATTTATTCTTGATCTCAAAAGATGTGCAATTGCTGGGATTTTCTGATGCCACCCATTGCTGGGATCATCCTGTCTCGCCAAAAGTCAGTGGCTTTTCGACAGGGCCACCATTTCCCTAGTAGCAGGTCACACTGTGGTGTGGCCATAAAACCTCGGTCAGTGTTTTATTGTGAGCATTGCGTCATTACATAGAAATTATAATACAGAAACAAGCAGCATGGCACCATGAGCCCCTATTAATATTTAACTCCTTCATATGTTTTAACCTTAATTCCATAGGTTCATCTTATTTCCATATCCCCTTAACCTCTTTTCCTTCAGTCACCTTTAAAGACCTTTAACCCAGTAGCAATATAGGAAGGAAATTTTATAATGTCTTTAAATTTCTGTGGAGTATGTAGTTGTTTTTAAGACTATTTGAAAATGACTTTCAAGTGTTTTGTGAATTATAGTAATAGAGTCATAAAGGTTTACAGCATGGAAACAGGCCTTTTGGCCCAACTTGTCCATGCCATCCTTTTTTTTAACCCCCTAAGCTAATTCCAATTGCCCACATTTGGCCCATATCTCTCTATAGCCATCATACCCATGTAACTATCTGAATGCTATTTGAAAGACAAAATTGTACCTGCCTCTACTACTACCACTGACAGCTTGTTCCAGACACTCACCATCCTCTGTGTGAAAAAATTGCCCTCTGGACACTTTTGTATCTCTCCCCTCTCACCTTAAACCTATGCCCTCTAGTTTTAGACTCCCCTCCCTTTGGGAAAAGATAGTGGCTATCTATCTGATCTATGCCCCTCGTTATTTTATAAACCTCTATCAGATCATCTCTCAGCCTCCTATGCTCCAGAGGAAAATGTCCCAGTTTATCCAATCTCTCTTTATAACTCAATCCCTCAAGTCATGGTAGCATCCTAGTAAATATTTTCTGCATTCTTTCTAGTTTAATAATATTCTTTCTATAATAGGGATTAATTATAAAGGAATTAATTGCAATTTTATGGATAATAAGTATAGGGCCCATATAATCTGTTGACCCTTGACCTAGGCAGTACCAACAGAAAGGAAGCTAGCACAAAAGCCATGGAGGCAGATACAGTGAAGACAGCCTAAGAAGCTATTAAGAAGAACAAAGGAGAGCTGCAGCAGAGCAAGGAACAGGGAAGGCACATTTAGAATGAACTGTTCACTTTTGTAAGACTGTTAAACAGAACAGAAGGCTGGGGACAGGGTTAGAACAAAGATTGTAAGTTGAATGGTTTTTTTGCTGCTGCTTTATTTTTGTCAGGGCTGACCAGACCATTTAATGGGGTTTATTAAAAGGGTAAGATAAAAGAGTCTCTGGGAAATCTGTATCATCAGCACTGTGGTGAATCTCACTCAGGAGATTCTGCAGGAGTGGGCCCTAATTTGGCTGATGGCCATCTCTCCGGATCTTGGATGGCGTGCAGCTGTGGTAACGCAGAGCTGCAGAGCTGACTCCATTGAGTTGAAAAGGAGAAATCTTACATCCAAAGTTCGAATGTCTGCAGGGTGTGATGTTCATGCTTGTGGTTGTGTAAAATGTTATCTTTATTGTTTTGACTATCTTCATATATGTGGTAAATTTTGACTGTTAATTCGTATTTGCTTTTGTTTTCATTTGTAAAATTAACAAAAAGAGGTGAAATCTTCTTGGCATTTTTTTTAAATTTGGTAGTCGTTTGGTAGATTTGGTTATGGTTTCTCAATGGTTCAGGCATGATTGGGTTATGTCACTTATTGTGGCCTGACCATCTTGCAGTGAGCTCCAACTGGATGTACAAGAAGAAGGAGACCTAAGATGAACTGGTGCCAGACTGTCAGTAAAGATATCCAGCTGGTCAAAAGAAGCTAGAGTGACATGAGAAGATTGGCTATGGATGGAAAAGAACAGCATTCATCGTTTGCCTCGTGCATCATTAGACATGAGAGCAATGTCCGAGCTAGTAACCTGTCCCATGGATTGTAGCAGACCTATCCATCCTATTCTTAAATTGTGACATGGTTCTCTCTTCAATCATTATCTCCAGTAGTTCATTTCACATTTTCACATCCCTGTCCTTAGAAAACCTTCTCTTGTTCAATTTTGTTTAACCTGTTATCTATCTCCTTGATGAGGGGTGAAGGTGAAGAATCTTCATGCAAGGAAATGAAGCCTGTTCAGGCATTCTCAGCTACCAGGACCTCATAAGTTGATTTTAATCCTCACATGTAACACACTAGAGATTGACCTATTATACCATCCAATTCCCAACAGTATTTTGCATACATCATATGAGAAGGAAGAGGTCATGTTTATCACTATAAATATTTTAATTTTCGCAGAGTAATCCCTCTTCAAATGTTTCATCTGGCACTGACTGATCCCAATTAGTCCAGGCTTGCTAAATACTTAGACAAGAAGATCCATACAGAATTCTGTATTCATCTCCCTTATTTTATCTTCCTCTAACATAAAGTACTCCAGCAATATTGCGCAACATTCAACCTGCTGAAAGTCTGCCATGGCCCCTCCTTGGACTATAATGCAGCACAGTCTCGCCAGTAGGATAATCCCATCAGTAAGTCAGAAATGCCCTCCATTTGGTGCAGCTATTGTTCACTGAGTTAGAAGAGAGAACTTAATTTATGCAGAAAGGGATTTGATAAGAAGTTGAATCTTCAAGGATGTCGGTGGTGACTATGTAGGAAAATGTTAGAAATAGCCCACAACAACTTGCATTTAAGTCACATTAAAGATTATCCTGACCAATCTCCATCCTTTGTCAAAACTAAATTGGAACTTTATGACATTTCCATACAAAATCTCATATGACCTGACTCAGGCGGCACAGTGGGTTTGCACTGCTGCCTCACAGCACCAGGGGCTTGGATTCAATTCCAGCCTCAGGTCACTGTCTGTGTGGAGTCTGCACATTCTTCCTGTGTCTGTGTGGGTTTCCTCTGAGTGCTCCAGTATCCTCCTACAGTCCAAAGATGTGCGGGTTAGGTTGATTGGCTATGCTACATTGCTCCTAGTGTCCGGGGATTAATAGGCTAAATATGTGGGGTTATGGGAATAAGGCCTGGGTGGGATTGTGGTCACTGCAGACTCAATGAGCCGAATGACCTCCTTCTGCACTGTAGTGATTCTATTCTATGATACCTTTGTCTAATTCTATCAGTTTACTTGTCAAGGTTAATCCATTTCTAGGTACTTATTCTTGTTTTCAAATCTCAAATACTTAGGAAATCTTTTGCTACCCTTTACCCTCTGCTCCTCTGATGTGAAAGCGGAAGATACTGGAAATACTCAGCAGGTCAGGCAGTATCTGTGGAGGGAGTAACAGAATTAACATTTCAGGCCACTGGCCCTTAATTAAAACTGAAGTAGTCAGAGATCCAACAGTTGTTAAACAGTATGGCAACGGGGAAGGTAGCAGTGCAGGGGAGAAACAAAAAAATGGGCATGACTGTTACAGGACAGCGGGTAGGAGGGATTAAATGACAAAAGAGATAATGGTGTAACACATCAAGAGATAGTAAAGGTAAAAGCAAAATACTGTGGATGCTGGAATCTGAGACCAAAACAAAAAATGCTAGAAATTCTCAACAGGTCTGACAGCATCTGTGGGAAGAGAATAGAGCTAACGTTTTGAGTCTAGATGACCCTTCAAAAGAGCTCTGAAAGAGTCATCCAACCTCAAAACATTGGCTCTATTCTCTCCCCACAGATGCTGTCAGACCTGCTGAGATTTTCCTGCATTTTCTGCTTTTGTTAAGGGATGATAATGGGACAGGTAAAAAATAAACATAACCACAGCCTCAAATTAACCAGAATTTTTGAATTGTGAAATAAATAGGGGGATTTAGGAATAATATTTACTTTTTGTCTCTGTTCCCTTGCTCTGGATTAATGCTTGTTCACTATCTCCTTATTTACACCACTAGCAAGAGTGTGAACTTCCAGCCATTGCAGCACTGCCCTCTGGAATTCACTTGCAAAATCACAATGCAAAATCACCTCCCTTTCTTCAACTATGTTCCTAATACCTTCCATGTTCTTCTTGGCATTCACCTCTTTGTTGTGTTGTAAGATGCTCTAAGGTATTGTTTGCCATGAGGATTAGATTGATGGGTAACTATTGTTAAAAAAAGTACTTCTGAAGTCCAATTTTGATTCTAGTGCTGGGATGAAAATCTCTTTTAGAAGCCTGGCGACCTGTGAGAATGCTACGTGTCATGATGTTGGGCAGTTTTGACTCATTGCCAAGTATATGTCCAATGCACAAATTGACTGCAGTCTGCCAAAAAAATTGGCAGGCATTTTTCAGCCATTTTTAGAGAGGCTATAAAAATGGATGAGAACTGGGAATGCTAACATTTGTGCATATAGGGCATTATTTAAAGTTTTATTTTCAGGGTTGATAGTTCAGGTACAGAGCAGTGGGAACTATCCATCTATAACTCATGCCATAACCAATAAATGAGTGATTGAAGCTGCTTTTTTCTCAATACTGACTGGATGAAGTTAAAAAGAATGCATATGATGATAACCTGGAGTAAACTAGCACTGCTGTCTCGCAGTGCCAGGGACCTGGGTTCAATTCCGACCTTGGGTCACTGTCTGTGTGGAGTTTGCATATTCTCCTCGTGTTTGAGTGGGTTTCCTTCGGGTGCTCTGGTTTCCTCCCAAAGTCTAAAGATGTATAGGTTAGGTTGATAGGCCATGCTAAATTGGCCCGGGTATCAAGGGATTAGCAGGATAAATATACGGACTTACAGGAATAGGGCCTAGGTGGGATTGTGTTTGGTGCAAACTTGATGGGCTGAATGGCCTCCTACTGCACTGTAGGGATTCTATGAGAATCTATTGAATCTCTTGCTTTGCAATTATATATTCAAATCAGTTTTCTGAAGATGTACAGGTTAGGGTGATTGGCCATGCTAAATTGCTTCTTAGTGTAAGGGGAACTCGCAGGGTGATTGGGATGGAGATAAGACCTGGTTGGAACTGTTTTTGTGCAGGCTCGATGGGCCGAATGCACTGAAGGGATTCTATGGGTTTGTGATTGTTTGAAATTAGGACTTTCATGCGTGCGTCCATAAGGCAAGTTTAAAACATTAAGGAACCCTGTGGCGAAAGTTTTGTGAATTAGTCCTGTATGGGACGAGCAACGGCAGATGACTTCCAGTGTTGCTTTGATTTGCGTTTTCCGTGAATAAGGCAGGAAACCGTGACCTCCCCTCTCCAACCCATTTTGCAGAGTATTGGTTTTTCGAGCTAAAGTGGTCTTGGGGGCGGGGGGAAGCCACGCGTTGCGGACGGAATCAGTCTCATTCCCTCGGCCTGTCCTGCTTATGATGAAAACTAATGGTCGAACTGGGCCAACATTTTTTTTAAAACACAAAAAAAAGCAATGCTGGGCACACGTCTTCTCCAGAACGCAGTGCTTCCGAATGATTTGTTTGTTTTTGTAAAGGGGAGGGGGTGGCCCTGAAAGGCTGTCAGTGCCTGGTACCTGTATTGTCATGTAAATCCTTCAGGGTTGTAGGAGGGCTAAGCCTTGCCTTGTGCGCTGTGGCTCAGCCCCCTATGGGAGGGGTTATTGACGTGCTGACGGTCGGGGGGAGGCTGCTAGTGCAGCGCGGCGCACCTGCAGCGTGAAATTGACAGAGATACAGACACAAGAGAAGAAGCCCAGTGCAGAGAAACACACACACACACACACATACATACATACAGAGAGAGAGAGAGACAGGGAAGAGAGGCTGCACTCTCTCGCTCTCTCACACACACTGCACCCACACTCGCTCCGCCGGCGGGGGCTTTATTTTCATCTCAACTTTGCCCGACTTTCTTGTGTTTTTTTTTGTGTGGTGGTCGCTTGGCTGGGGGAGGGAGGGTGGGGGGAGGTCTGCAGTTCGCAGGATGCTAACCTCCGCTGCCATCCTTCCGATCGCCCTGCTCATTTGCTCAGATCGGGTGAGAGAAAATGATATATCTTGTTAATTGCTGCTTGATAGATCTTTACTGCTACGCTTGCTGGAGCCGCAGTTATTGTTAAAGCTCTGTCTATTTTTTTGTAATGTGTTGGCTTTTGTTTTCTCACTCCCTCGCTGTGTTGTTCTTTAAATTGTGCCCCGCTGTTAATTTTTTTTTTGTTGAAGCATTTTAAACTGCGAGTAGTTGTGAGCAGCAATAAGTTTGAATGGGGATGATTTCTGGCGATTTCAGGCAACGGCGGCGGATGCTGAGGGGAGAATACCCTGGTGTCGGACTGGATTTTCCGATGATGTGTATGCAGTGTCTATTCCCAGGAGTGTGTCGGAAGGCCAGAGTTTCCTTAGAGGTAAGAAGATGCTTTAATGCGCCCCCCCCATCCCCTTCCTCCAGCTCCCAACAAGGAAAGCAACCCGGGCTGCTGAAGGATATACATACAACCTCTCTCTCACCGTTACTTTGCAATAAAGAGGGAGGCTGGAAAGATCCGTAGTGGAAGTGGCAAAGAGCCAGAACAGTGTAAACGCGTCCCACCACCAGTATCCCTCCCTCCCCTCATTCATTAGCTTTAATAAAACTTTCACTGCCTACTTTTAACACATGATCAGATCAAGATTTTTTTTAACCCACAAAAAATTATTTTGGTCGTTGAAGCGATGAGAAAGACGGGAGAGATGTATTTCCCACTCCCTCCTCCTCCCCAGTAAGCTGGTTCAGAGTCTGCGGATGCTGCTTCTGCCTTGTGTGGCCGCTAGTTTATTTCTCTTGGTGTTGATGTATAGCTCCGGTATATTTCAAAACGCTTCTAGAGGTTGTTTTTTGTACCCCCCCCCCCTCCCTTGTGCCGTAACTTATATTTGAAAGCTGTCTAATTAAACTGAATGGAGGAATTTACCGCTGAAGGAAGCGGGTAGATTTCATTTCACTCCCCGTCTGCGCTTTTGACGTGCAGCTCCTCGAGTTTGTGCCCTGCAAACTTTGTATCTATCAAGTATTTGTGCATCGATGCGTGGGATATATGTCTGTTTTAAAAGCCATTTTCGCACGGAGGGTGAAGGGGGGAGGGAGGGAGAGGACGGATTTGTTGAGCGCTGGGTCCGTGCCATTGGCTACATGTAAACCAATCTGCGGGTTTCATCGATTTCCAACTCCCTCTCCAGGGTTTGCCCCGTTCCGTTTTCTTGGGGGATTTTTAACAAGAGGCCGGTGCAAAATGCATGAGTGGGGCTGCAGAATGAGGCTGACAAACCGTGCTGTGTATCCCCGCATTTCCAATGCGGTGTGACGCTCCCAGACATTGTGGACTTTAATTCAAGTTAGCCAAGTGCAGCCAGAGAATATTTGAGGAAGGGGCAGCCAGGGCAAACAGTGGAAGAATCTCATTATACTGGGTGCCCAGATATTGGGAGTGAAAGGGGAGGTGGGAATCTATCAGCCACACTCTTCCCCTATGGTGGTTTTAATGTTTCCATGGGGCAGATTTCGTTCCTGAAGGTGGTGTATTGTCATCATCATTGTTGTCTTTTAATCATCTTGGGTAAATCTGAATCTCCTGACCAAATCTGAATTTCTTGACTGTACAGATGTCTTGTAGACATGACATATTGCCAGTCACCACATGTATGGGTGTATGACTGCATACTGTCTTGATGAACTTGGTTCATGCTAATTTTTTATTTGTTTTATGAACGTGGTTTTATTTACCATCGCTGTGACAAGATGATATGTAGTTTCCTTTTCTCTTTTGCCGAGTGGGGGAAAATGTGTGCAGAAACCCATTTGAAAGTTCAGAACGCTGAAATGACGTTGTGGTTAGCTTTGCAAGTAATGAACCACAATGTGGGTGTACAAAGAGTTCGGTGCTAATGAAAAGCTAAGTTCTTCACGGGCTGGAAGCCAAGATGGTTTAGTGGAAGGTACAATTTTTATGTAATGTGAATTACTGGTGGTTCATAATATTTGTAGAGTGTGGTACCATTGGAAGCAATGATATGACATCACAGTGATAAACTCGCCAATTATTTTTGAAGTCAGTTTCACTGCTGGAAATTTTTGGCCTATCACAGAGCACTCCATGAAGTAAAAAACAAGTGTTGTGCTTTCAGAAGTAACAGATTTAACATTTGATTGGAAAGACTGATTTTGAAGAAGCCGGGTGTATCAAAGTGATAGATAAGCTTAACATGCTAAAACTTGCACAATTTGGAATAAACCAGAGCTGTATGATTTGAATAGTGGCATCAGGTGTCTCTGAAGCTCCAGCATTGCAATAAATGAATGAGTTGTATTTGTCCAGATTGAATAAATGGAAAAGTTTATTTGGTCTGACAATTTGAAAACATTTACCAGGATTTACATTAAGCCTAGGTTGTGTAGAACACCAGAGACTCATGAGGCAGTGGAACTTCTTAACTAACACTGAAATCGAGAATTTTGAATTGGATACAAAAGTTGAAATGCAGAGTTGACCTTTGTTTGCTGTTTCATGCTTGTCAGGACATCATTACTGTATATAACTGATCTACTGATATCCAGTGTAATACCTTCAATTGCACAACCACCTTCTTAAAAGAAAAAAGGGACGATTTTGTGTTGGATTGCTAGCTGTTGCTGCATTCTGTTATTATCTTGTTGTGTATTTGAACTGGCAACACTTAAACATAAATAATATTCAACTACAAAATTGTCAACTTGTCCAGCGTTAGTCTATTTTGCAAATGTACATTCACAGATTATAGTGCTGAAGTGCATATCAATGTTATGATAATAAAACTATTTATTGAATCATGAGTAACAGTAATATGACAATCTTGTAGAACTAAAATGTTTTCAATTTTAAAAAAAGCATGAACAAATTTCTGCTCACCCTTTTCTTTCTATGTCTTTGCATTCTCTTACCTATTTCACCCATTTTAAAATGCCGATTTGATTGAATATAACCAATCCATGTTATTTTTCTTACTTTTCATTTTAGAATTACATCTCTTAGTGTTTTTTGCACCTTGTTCTACATTCAGGCTCTTAGCATCCATTTTATAGATAGGAACAAGTTATGGAAAAAAGTTACTCTCAATTGCTGGACACCAGTTTTGAATGCAGAATTGGAAGTTTATCATCATGAGTGCAATCAAGTTTCAGCATTTCTTTATTGATTAATCTGTCATTTGTACTGGCTCATATATAATACCTCTGAGTATTAGAGATATGAGCCACCTAAATTTCCATGACTTTTCCCAGGCCTTGAATTGATATCAAATGCCAAGAGGAAGAAAGGTTTCCACTGGAGTAAGTAGAGCCCAGTGGCACACTGCTAAAATAGGGACTTAAAACAAAAAAATGGATGTCAGGAAATATACTCCTATCCCAGAATCAACGGAATATACATATACCCATGGCTGATCCTAAGCCAGATAGATCTTAAGTGGATAAAAGCAAATTACTGTGGATGCTGGAATGTGAAAAAAAACCCAGAAAATGCTGAAAATCTCAGTAGATCTGACAGCATCTGTGGAGGGAGAATAGAGTTAATGTTTCAAGTCTGGATGACCCTCAGTCAGAGCTGATCTTAGGGGGATATATTTGGGTAGTTTAATTTACAAAAGAACAGCGTACTTGCCATACTTAAGGTTGAAATAGTGCAGTGTATTCCTGCCAATCCTAGTTCTTGAACAATTTATATTTGATTTGTTACTTAATGATATAATGATTGAGGATGGTCTGTGCATGTGAGTGCATGTTTATGTGACTTTAGTTATCCATCCAGGCCAGACAATTTAAAGATCAATTCTTTCCTGTGATTTAAATCATTACAGATATTTTAATTCCAAAGCTAAATCATAGGGCGGTTGGCCAAGTGCTGCCAGATGGGACTAGGTGGGAGTTCAGGTGTTTCCAATGTGTCGGTGCAGACTCGGTGGGCTGAAGAGCCATTTCCGTGCTGTGTGACTCTACAATAGTGTAAAATATTGCACGTGAATGAAGTCTTCACACAACCTTATTATTCCTTGTGAAATACAGATCTACTGTTGTTTTGCTACTGAACTCCGTTTTGGGCAACATATTCCAACTGATCCTAAGCGCAGCCAGTGGTTTTGCTTATGAATATATTAAAGGATCTTAAATTAGTCAGGCTAAAATTGAAATTTTAAAATACATTCCACACAAGAATAAACATCTGACGATAGAGTTTGTGTCTTGCTAGCTTTCCAAGATTCCAGCGCAACTGCTAAACCAAAGTAAACATACAAAGTGTACAAATTAAGAGCAGGAGTTAGCCATTCAGCCCCTGAAGCCTGTTTTGCCATTCAAAAGATCATGAATGTGGCCTCAACTCCACAGTTCACACACCAATGATAACTTTGATTCCCTTGATCAGTTAACATAATATCTGACTGAACTACAACCCAAAGAACTTGTGCTCATGTTTATCACAGACATTTCTGCTGGCTCAAGATCTAGTTTATCCAGACCAGGTCCTGCCCTGGAAGCTGGCCATAAAATCCTGGGTCAAAATTGCAAGACTCCACTAGTTCAGGATGACTGTCAAAATTGTGCTTTCACTTAAGTGCATAGATACGAGTAGACATATATAATTTCTCATACCCAATACTTAAATTAATACAAAACTGATCAGTGCACACCAATGAAACTATTAAATGATTCAGTATAGCATTTTATGTCATTTTCAATTATGTTAAATGTGATTACTCACAGGTGGAGGACTCAACACCCACGTTTAAAAATGCTGATTTTTGATGATCAAACCCATTCAGTAAAGCTGCATTCTTTTTAATGGGAAAGAAATGATTGCATTCTATTATGTCCAATTGTGCTGTTTTGTGGCAGATTTTACTTTTTTGATTATGCACATGAATTTTTACAGAAATTTTTACCTAACCAGTTCAATTCCCGACGCATTTTGGGTGCAATTTTCTCATGTCACCCAAAGTGCAAACTCCAACCCCTGTTGAAGCTTAGTGAAAAAGGGAGGTGGAAGGCAGATTTGGTCAGTACTGAAGCGTTCACTGAATGGGTGGCACGATGGCACAGTGGTTATCACTGCTGCCTGACATTGCCAGGGCCCCGGTTCAGTTCCCGATTTGGGTCACTGTCTGTGCGGAGTCTGCACATTCTCACTGTGTCTGCGTGGGTTTCTTCCCACAATCTGAAAGACGTGCTGGTTAGGTGGACTGACCATGCTAAATTCTCCCTCAGTCAATATAGCAGTAACTTCATTGCAGTGTTAATGTAAGACTGCTTGTCACACTAATAAATAAGCTAAAAAAAAGTTAAGTTGTTTTCTCTGTTCATTCTTGTTAAAAGCACCTACTGCTATCTGAAGGATTTTCCGTTTACTCTATTACATATTGTCCCCCTAATCCAAATCTTCTTTCATGTCAGTGGGGCTGTTCACAAGGTCCTAACCGATTTCCAGGAATTTCTGATCTTCCAAGGCTAGTAAAAGGATTAATGCAGCAGCTTTTTGATGAGTTCAGTTATTCAGTGTGATATTTTCCCCTTCAAATCACTCCGAAGCGACTGAGCTGGTGTGCATAATAGAACCACTGTAGTGCACGTTTCTGTTCATGCAAACCACTTATTCAGTTTCAGTTAAGCAAATTTGTATTTGGACATTATCTGTTTACAGTGTGTGTTCTGTGTAGTTGGAAAACATAATTCTATGGAATATGATTTGAAATGTTGCTAATTGCAGATATTTGTGACAATCAGTAACAGTGTATCTCCAGACAGTAGCCCTCATTGCTGTCTATAGGCTGGAGTTTTGCATTTAATGAAAAGCAAGTCTGTACAAAGTTGGGGTTTAAATTTTCATCTCCCAGATTTATAGAAAATTCTTTGTTCATCCCCGAACAATCTGTACTTAATACTTTCATATATGGACGGCTTATTACTCTTGAGGGCTGAAATTCCCTTTTTTTTTTAACTGCTGCTGCATTCTCTCACATACTTTATTCCTGTAGTTGCTTACATATATTGGCAACAGAGTAAAATATCAAAAATAGAGATTGGTGTGGGAAATGAAGGTAAGGTTTGTTTTTGTGCAGGTATTTTTATTTATATTTCGGAAAAAAATGGAGGATATCTTGACTCACTGACTTCTCCAGGTATAAATGAGTTAATGCCAGAGTTCAGACTCAGGTGATGGACTTACCCCATTCCTATTCCACTGCCATTCATCCTGGACCACTTGCTGTGCTGCTAGTATTCCTGTTTGGGTCAGATGGAGACACCTTTATGCATTTCAAGGTGTCAACTTGTATGTAAGATCCCAATGCATTTTGTAATGGACTATTGGTCAGACCAGACATTTAGATGCTCTGCTCAGTGAGCGCGAGTGCAGCAGAAGAGATCCAGAAAAATAAAAGCGTGAAAAGCATTATTGTGAGGCAGGAAGGAGCATGTGCACTCCTGCAGTTTTACAAGAAAAATGAAGGCCACTGCCCCTCCCCAATTCAGCCCACCTGCCCACAGGCCCAGCCAGCCTCTCACCTACCCGATATAGTAGTGAGCTGGCAACGGTGAGTAGCAGTGACTGCCGACAGCATTGGGTAGTCAACCAGTTGGCAACCTAATAGCTGGAATCTATCCCTCTGTGTTTTAACTGCAGTTCAACTTTTTCATTTTAATGTAGTAAATTCAGTAGTTCTTAAAATGTTCTGAGATTTTTAGTTTCATCTTTTTACCACAAACGTTAGGTGGAGACATGCTTGTAAAATAAACATTTTTTTCAATCAATTATGACAACCAAGCTATAACATTTTAGAAATGACGCCTCTGCTCACTTAGAAGAGGTGAATAATTTGATAAATTTGGTATTGTCGAACATGTGCAGCATCATCAAGTAAAAGGAATGTTGTGACTAGGAATAGAAATATTTTATATGCGCTGTTTTTAAAGGAAAGGTTGTACTGCTTTTTGATGGTTTCAGATGTTTGTGCATTGTTGTTGTTTTTGCTGGGATATATGACCTATTCCTTCTCCGTATGCAACCAAAAAAATAAACACGCATTCATGCTCATAAATTTTTCCACGGGTTCAGTTCAAATTCTTGATTAGGCCCTTGCATAAAATGCAGGAAGGAAGTACTGTGGTTGCAGTTTTTAATGATTCTTTATCCTCTATACCTTTACTGTGGTCTTCAAAATGGTCAACCATGCCTTCATTCACTGCCTATCCTTTGCGACCCTCTCTGTGCTGCATTTTCATGATTCTGTTCTGAAATACCCCAACTCACTATTTACAATGGATTGTTCTTCTGTGCCCATATAATCCTCTTCTTATAGCCTAAAGTTCTTTGCTCAATACACTCCTAATCCTCATCTACATGATACTATCAGTGATAATATCTTAAGAATGAATTCTGTATGTATACTAATGATGCCTAACCTTCCCATTCTTAGCTCATGATTGTGTGTACTGTTCTAATGGATAAGCCCATCAATTTGATGATGCCAACAATACTTCCTCTTTCTACAGCACATTTAACATAATTAAATGCCCCAAGATGCTTCACAGGAACATTATGAAGCAATATTTTACTCTTATCCACACAGAAAGATATTAGGACAGATGGCTAAAAGCTTGGTGGAACAGCTAGGTTTATAAGAACATATTGAAACAAGAAAGAGAGGCAGAGAGTTTTAGGGAGGAAAATCCAAAGCTTAGGAGCTAGCCTGCTGAAAGCATGACCACTGACAGTAGAACAAATTGAAATTGAAGATTCGCAAGAGGCCTCAATTAGATGACAGGACTAAACATGTCCTGTGTGACTCCTGCCAGAAATTTTGGACTGCACTTCATTCTATTCCTCTTCCTGCATCCATGCTTAGCTTGAGCATGATGGTGTGTAACATTGTTTTGGTGTCACCTGAATGGGATTTCACATTCCATATTTATTTAAGTCTTTATAGGCATTATTCACCTCTGTAATATCTGCGTTCATCGTCACTGCTGACGAAATTCTCATCTAGATTTTGTCACATCTGGGCTCAGTCCTCTCCTGTGCTCTCTTTGCAAGACATCCAAATTGTATAAACTTTAACTCATGCAGTAAGTCACTGTCTTCACCCTGCCTTATACCAAGTCCTACTAATTTATTAATTAGTCAGATGATGCTAAGTGTGCATGCTTGCTTTCAGATCCCTCTATAACTACACAACTTCTGCCCTCTTCACCTTTAATGACAACATGCACATCTCTTTCTTAATTATGTCCTTGCCTTCTCCTAAGTTATTTAAGTATAGGAGCAGAACTAGGCCATTTGGCCCATCAAGCCTGCTCCACCATTCGATCATGAATAGGGATGATAAGCTCCTCATCTCCATTTTCCTGCCTTCTCCCCATAACCCTTCAATCCATTACCAATGAAAAATCTGTCTATCTCCTCCTTAAATTTACTCACAGCCCCAGCATCCACTGCACTTTGGGGTAGAGAATTCCATAGATTCAAAACCTTTTGGGAGAAGTGGTTTCTCCTTAACTCTGTTTTAAATTTGCTACCCCTTATCCTGAGACTATGACATCTCGTCCTCTAACTTCCTGGCTAAGTCTTTGACCATCATGATACCTGCAATGGGGAATTCTCTTTTGAAACAATTTTAATTCATCTCTCTCCACTTTCAAAAGCCACCTCCAAAGCACATTTTTCCACATTGCCATTTGTCACTTCTCTTCACACCTTCTTACAAATTTTCTGCAAAGTTCCCAATTTCCTCAATCCAATTTTGAAAAACTTTGCAACAATTTCTGCCATAGTTAAAGAATTCTAAAAGTGGAAGTTTTAGACAGTTCTACAATTGACATTCACCCAAATCCATTGTCAGCAGTACTATTGTTGGTACATTGATAAGCAGTGCCTTGGTTTAAAGCAACATTGACCCAAAAGTAACAAGAAGGTTTCTCATCCTGAGAAAATGGCAAGCTTGACTTTATAGCTAAATATCCTGTTAACCATTCAGAGAATATTAAAACAGTTAAGATATGAGGCTGTATTTTTAGTTTTGTTTGGTAGAATATCAATTGTTACAGTTCTGAAAGTTCAAATGAAAGTATTTGCTGCATTTCAGCCCTAGTTCCTGTTGGATCGCAATCCATGACACAGAACTGTCACATTTGTTACTAATTAATTCACCGACCTTATTTGAGGAGCCGGAAGGTGTTTTTGCTGTGAACTGAAGGGTTGTTCTTTTAGGAGTGGGGAAACATTGGCCAAATAAACAGAATTTGTGTGTGAAAATGTGCTTTGCCTGGTCTGAGAGTTACTTCAGGGAAATGGGTAAATCCAAAAAAAAGACTTACTTCAGGGAAATGGGTAAATCAAAAAAAAACTTAAATTCAAAATTTTCCTTTCGCTTTATACTGCACAATATCCAAGCTTTATAAATGGAAGTAATATAACTGAGATATGTGAATACAACTAGTTTGTCCAGTATGTTCCAGGCAGCTAAAATGCCTTGTACATCACACTATATACACATGCACACATGTACATCGTAACACATACACTCCAACTGACTCACTCATCCATACAGTTCACTTGTGCTGTTGGGTTCAAATAACAAAGAAAATGAATTAAAAATAAAGCCCCCAAAAAGGAAAAGAAAGTTGCATTTGCATGTTATGCAAATCCAAGATGTATTAAAATAATTTGTATTTTTGAAATTGCTTTCTGGACTGTTGACATTTTAATGCAGGCAAAAGTACCACTGTGATGCCCCATAAAAATAAATAAGATTGAACTTTTTTTCATATCTTTTTGATGGTGTTCAGGTAAGAATGTTGTCCAGCACACTGCTCGTCAAATAGTTCCGTTGATCTTTTACATTTGTCTGAATCGGTAGATGAACCTTCTGATCATATAGTGCTCCATCAATGGTGAATTACGTTGTGAATCTGGGTTATGAAGCACAAGCAGAAAATGCTGGAAAACCTCAGTAGGTCTGACAGCATCTATGGATAGAGAATAGAGCCAACATCTGAAGTCTGGGGTCATCCAGACTCAAAACATTAGCGTTATTCTCTCTCTCCACATACGTTGTCAGACTTGCTGAGATCTTCTAGCATTTTCTGTTTTTGTTTCAGATTCCAGCACCCGCAGTAATTTAAAGCATTAGAATTGGAACATGACTCAAAAGTGAAACTGTGACTGCTGACCCAAGTTGGTAGGGTCGGATGGAAATTATTCCTTGCAAAGTAGGTAACGTCATGGCATGCATTCCTTATTCAAAAAGGGAGGCAGAAAATAAGAAACTGTCGACCAGTTAACATCTGCTGTTGGAAAATTGTTAGAATCCATTATTAAGGAAGTTTGGAAAGGATATTTGAAAAATCAAAACACAATCCCATCAAAGTTAGCATGGTTTTATGAAGTATAAATTGAGTCTGACTAATTTTCTAGAGCTGTTTGAAGATGCAAAAAGCAAATTGGAAAATAGGGATTCTATAGATGTCATGTATCTGGACTTCCAGAAGGCATTTGATAAGGTACCACACAAGTTAATACATGAGGTCACAAAGGGTTAGGGGCAATTTATTAGTTGGGATAGAGGGTTGGCTAACCGACAGAAAGCAGAAAGGCAGGATAAATGGGTCCTTTTCTGGTTGGCAGGATGCAACCAGTGGGGTGCCACAGGGTTCAGTCCTTGGTTCCCAACTACTTAACAATCTGTATTATTGATTGGGTGCAGGGTAGAAGGTACTCTAGCCAGATTTGCAGATGACACTGAAATAGGTAAGAAACCTCACAACACCAGGTTAAAGCCTGATTAACCTAGTGTTGTGAGATTTCTTACTGTGCCTACTCCAGTACAACGCCGGCATCTCCACATCATGACTAAAGTAGGTGGGACAGTAAATTTCAACAAAGAAAAAATAAGTTTACAAATGGGTCAGGTAAATGGGCCAAAATTTGACAGATGGAGCTTAACATGCATAAATGTGAGGTCATCCATTTTGGAAGGAAAAATAGAAAGGCAACTTATTATCTAAATGGAGAGAAACTTGAGAGTGCTTTAGTCCAGAAAGATCTGGGTAACCTTGTGCATGAGTTGCAGAAAACCAGTATGCAGGTACAGTAGGTAATTAGGAAGGCAAATGGAATTTTGGCATTTATTCCTAAAGGAATAGAATATAAAATAGTGAAGTGTTGCTGCAACTGTATAAGGCATCAATGAGATTGCAACTGGAATATTATGTACAATTTTGGCCCCCTTACTTGAGGAAGGATGTAGTTGTGTTGGAGGCAGTTCAGAGGAGGTTCATCAGATTGATTCCAGAGATGAGGGATTTACCTTATGAAGAGAGGTTGTGTAATTTCGGCCTATATACTCTAGAGTTTAGAAGAATAAGAGAAGATCTAATTGAGATATACAAGATGTTAAAGGGGACTGATGAACTAGAGGTAGAGAGGATGATTCTTACTGGACAATCTAGAATGAGAACAAATTGCTGTGGATAATGGAATCTGAAACAGAAACAAAGTGCTGAAGAATCTCAGCAGGCCTGACAGTATCTGTGGAGAGAGAACAGAGCCAGTGTTTCAAATCTGAATGACACAGCTCTGACAAAAAGTTGTCCAAACTCGAAACTTTAGCACTCTCGCTCTCTCCACAGATGCTTGTCAGACTTGCTGAGATTTTCCAGCATTTTTTGTTTTGGAACGAGAGGTCAGAGTTGTCGGAAAAGGGGTAGCAGATTTAAAACAGAAATGTGGAGAAATTACTTCTCTCAAAGTCGTGCAGTGGATGCTAGGATATTAAGTAAATTTAAGGAGGAGATAGACAGATTTTTAATTAGCAATGGGTTGAAAGGTTATGGAGAATGGGCAGAAAAATGAAGTTGAAACTGAGACGAGATGAGCCATGAAGATGTTGAATGGCAGAGCAGGCTCATGGGGCTGAATTGCCTACTCCTGCTCCTAGCGCTTGTGTTCCTAGGGAACGCCATTGAAGTAGGAATAATAATGGCTTCAGTATTGGCTTCAAGATTCCAGTATTTCTGAAGTAAAGGATATGAGGAGAAGGTTGGCAAGTGGGTGATTTATCGTAGAGGATCAATTTATCGAGTCTAAAAAATCTTCAATTCAACCTACCTGAAGTATGTGAATTTACTCCTACCACTTATTATCAGCAACAGTGATATTCTGCTGAAAGGAAAATTGTTGAAGTTGACATTACAAAAAGAAAGTCTTAATACATTGTGTAATGATCAGTTAGGAAAAGTTGATAGTGAGTATCAGGAGAACTGTTTTTACAATTTATTTTCCAAATTCATTACTCTTGGTTGTCATCTTTTTGGAAAGTTCAGAATGTTTGGGGTTGGGTTTATAGTGGTTCAGTGACAATTTGAATGATGATCATATATCTTTTTATCCAGTGATGATGTTAAAATGGATTGAAACTCCTTCATTTGCCACTGAAATTGGGTGGGTGACGGACCTGGCTGTGCTGCCCCTGTATACTAGTTTAATAAAAACCTGGGACTAATTAGAATCCCTACAGTGTAGGAGGAGGCCATTCAGCCCATCAAGGTTGCACCGACTCTCTGACGAGAGAGAGAGAGAGAGGCCCTATTCCCGTAATCCCGCTGATCCCCCTAATTTACACATCTTGAGACATTAAGGGTCAATTTAGCATGGCCAATACACCAGCCTGCACACATTTGGACTGTGGGAGGAAAAGGGGGCACCTGGAGGAAATCCACGTAGGGAGAATAAAAAAACTCCACACAGACCGTGACCCAAGGCATGAATTGAAGCTGGGTTCCTGGTGCTGTGAGGCAGAAGTGCTAACCACTGTGCCACTAGTTCTAGAGGAAAGTGAAAAGTAGCTTGTCTGACTTGATGGAGAGAGTGAAGTATTTTTATGATTCAAGGTAACATTGGATAAACTTAGATCTGTGTGTTAAATGATGAATGCTTATTCCTATCATTGATTAAACTAACCAGAACTCAGAATGAATGCAGTTCATTGACTTGTGAATATAACTGCATAGTTGCAACTTTTCAGATTATCCTTATCTTCGATGTTGTTTCAACAATTATAAAGTTCAAGGATATCATGAATGGGACAACTGTTTGTCATTGGTTACAGTGCATGTTCTGTTACCTTTCCAGTGGAAATGTAATGCTCTCAGTAAAAGTTCAGCAATAAACAGCAATGAAGGAAATCAAATTTCAATATTTTATTGTACAATTCCTGTCAAAATCTAAGTCTTGGGAGGCACACCCAATGCTTGGGTTAGCACTGTCGCCTCACAACATCAGAGATCCAGGTTCCATTCTGGCCTCGGCTAACTGTATGTGTGGAGTTTGCACGTTCTTCTCATGTCTGCGTGGGCTTCATCTGGATGCTCTGGCTTTTTTTCCCCACACTCCAGAGATGTGCAGGTTAGGTGGATTGGCCATGCTTAATGTCAGGAGGATTAGCAGGGTAAATACATGAGGTTATGGGGATAGGGCCTGGGTTGTTGGTGCAGGTTCTATGGCCTGAGTGACCTCCTTCTGCATTGTAAAGATTCTATGAACTCATTCTGTGCGCTACTGGGCCTCAATAATAAGAGTCAACGATGCAGAACTAATGTTTAATTTACCCAGGAAAGATCATTTTTGCGCTACCCTAAAAGTACTTGAGTACAACATGGGAAAAGTAACCTTTGAAGCAGATATTGGTATTGGTGAGTGATTCCATGTAGACTTTATTCACAGGTACCCAGGTGGCTCTGGTAATGAAATGAACTGACTTGGAAACTGATCTCCTGCCCTATGCTGCTGGCTGGGCAGTTTATGCAGTTCAATGTCAGTGACCAGCCTGATGTTGCTCCGGTTCCCCCTCAGGACCAGTTATTCCTGACGGATTCTCCAGGTGCCCGAGGCTCCCTCTGCAGGAAGGCGAGAGGGCAAAATACAGACACAAGAGTCCTGGGCACAGCAGTGCTTTATTAGCTACAACTAGGGCGGGGACCCCGCTGCCCCAGTGGGAAAACTAACAGGCAGCAGCAAAGGCCAGGATAAATTGGATTTTTGAAGCTTCATTGGAATTGGAGTAAGAGGGCAAAAGATCGTTAGCTGAAAGCAGTCTGTGCATTCAGCCAGCCAGCAGTGGTCCATGGGGATGTTGACAGGGGTGCAAGTGTCACATTTTGAGGTGCAAAAATGTTGGCCATGTCATTTCTAAATCTCGCATTCCCATGCATTAACCATTTGAGTTCCTTAACATTAGTAAAACTAACATTTTAAAGTGAAAAGTAATTGTGCAGGTAGGCATTTTATTTTGAAGGACATGGTGTCTTGAATAATTAGTCTTTTGTGTATTGAGTGTGCAACTTTTCAATTATTTACTCCAGCCTATTAAAAACATGAATTACAGAAAACTTTACTTCTGACAGGAGTTTGGTAAATGGAGGGATTACTGCTTTCCTTGATTTATATTAATAACCTAGACCTGGGTATGCAGGGCACAATTCCCAAATTTGAAGATGATGCAGGACTTGGAAGTATCAGGAGCTGTGATGAGCAAATTTCGGAAAGATTAGATTCAGCACAACAAAGGGCAGCATGATGGCACAGCGGTTAGCACTGTTGCCTCACAGCTCCAGGGACCTAGATTCAATTCCAGCCTCGGGTCACTGTCTGTGTCGAGTCTGCACATTCTCCCTGTGTCTGCCTGAGTTTCCTCTGGGTGCTCCTGTTTCCTTCCACAGTCAGAAGATGTGCAGGTTAGATTGATTGACCATGCTAAATTGCCCATTAGTGTCAGGGGGACTAGCAGGGTAAATACGTGGGGTTCAGGGGATAGGATATGGATGGGATTGTTGTTGGTGCAGGGTTGATGAGCGGGTTAAGTGAATTGGCCATGATAAATGCATGAGGTATGGGGTTGTAGTGGGGATTGGGCCTACGTAAGACGATCTTCAGAGTGTCAGTGCAGACTAGATGGGCTGAATGGCCTCCTTCTGCACTGAAGGAATTCTATAGTTCCATTAAATTGAATTTCAAAATTAAGTTGAGGTATTAAGAAAATAAAAATTAATTGAACAAAAATAAAACAATGTCACTGCTATAAGTTAAGTTTTAAAAAAGGTGTAATAAAAATGTGAGAGTGTCAGACCCACTCACAGTCTTTGGGTGCGCAGTAACCCAAACTGATTGTGTGTGGATGCATGTATAAGTTGGTGTGTGGTGGTGATGAAGGTAAGTGAGAAGCCTGAGACTGGGAATAAGACAATCACATGCATACAAGCACACGTGCTCCCATTTTCTCTTTTTCTCTCTGACACACTCAATCTCATGATTTCACAGCCATCAGCTTCTTCAATACACTCCCTCCGCACACCCACCCTAACGTGGGAGTCTTCAGTCTCTCACTGCTAGGCCTCACAGCCAGCCTGGGGTCTGAGCACTTAGTTTCCCAGCACTTTGTTCCTTAGGCCCCAGTTGGAGATGCTGGATTGGATGCATTCTGGCAGCACTTCACACCAGGACATTGGTGAAGAGTGGGATTATTCCTTGGGTGAGATTTACTGCGCAACTCACTGCATGCATCACGGTGGTGGGAGGTGGCCCACCATTGGCTGGTGACGGGATCTTCTGTTCCTGCAGTTGTCAATGGCATTTCCCATTGAATATGTCCCTCTTCACCATGAAACCTGCAGCGGTGATGTGCTGTCAGCAGGACTGGGAGAATCTGCCTTTGTGAGCAGCCAGAAAGTTCCAGCCACTATTGACCTTTATTTATCTCCTGACTTTCAAAATCATTTTGGTTGGATTTCTCTTCCCAGCCATCAAAACATGTTGACACACAGTAGATTGTGTAACGTTTCAATGAATTGCACATGGTAGGACATAGTAACAAGGGGTTTCATAACCCTTTCAAACAATACATAATACTGAGACACACGCAGTGCACAGTGGTTAGCACTGCTGCCTCACAGCAGCAGGGACTTGGGTTCGATTCCCGGCTTGGGTCACTGTCTGTGCAGAGTCTGCACATTCTCCCCGTGTCTGTGTGGAATTCCTCCGGGTGATCCAGTTCCCTTCCATAGCCCAAAGATGTGTTAGTTAGGTTGATTGGCCATGCTAAAATTGACTCTAGTGCCGGGGGATTAGGTAGATGTGTGGGGCTACAGGAATAGGGCCTGGCTGGGATTGAGGTCAGTACAGATGTGTTGGGCTGAATGGCCTCCTTCTGATTGTAGGGATTCTATGACAAGGAAATAGCTGAAGACCAAAAGCTCCTACATGGTGTTTTACAGGTAGAGAGAGAGAGAGAGTGATGGGGAGATCTAGGAAGGAGTTCCAGAGCTTATGGCCTAGGTGGCTGAAGGCACGACTGCCATTGGTGGAGCATTTAAAATCAGTGACACACAAAAGGTCAGAATTGGAGATCTTGGAGGGTTGTGCAAAGTGAGAACGATTGACTGATTGTAATTAATCACATTTATTTTACATCTTAGCTGCCTATGCCATCGTTCAACAACAGCCTCCCTGTTTTCCTTCTAAAATTCCTGGTTTTCCCTTTGTCTCTAGCAACTTGCCTGTGCTCCTTCTTTGCTGCACTTAAGTGACCTCTTGCACAACCTCAGAGTAGTGAAAAGCTTGTCCTCTCAAGATTAGCTAGAATTCAATTCCTCATTTTCTATTCAGTGGGACAGGATAGTAAATAAAATGTTAACTTTACTGTATAAATAAAATATATACATCATTAAGGAAAACATCTCCAGCCAAAGTTTTACACAGTTTGTGAGCAGTATCTTAGGAGTGCAATTGTGGCTTATTTCAATACTAAGTGAAGCCTTTGTCCTGCATACGTTTCCAGATAAAATCAGAAAGTGTTGGAAAATCTCAGCAGGTCTGGCAGCATAGAATCATAGAACCCTACAGTGCAGAGAGGGGCCCTTCAGCCCATCGAGTCTGCACCGACCACAATCCCACCCAGGCCCTACCCCCATATCCCTTCATATTTTGCCTGCTAATCCCTCTAACCTAAGCATCCTAGTTTACTAAGGGGCAATTTTAGCATGGCCAATCAACCTAACCTGCACATCTTTGGACTGTGGGAGGAAACCCACGCACCTTGCATCTGTGAAGTGAGAAACTGAGTTAACGTTTTGAGTTGAAAATGATTTCTTTAGAACTGGCAACACATTACCCAGTAGCCTGGGTATGTCAGTGGTCAGTTTGAAAGAGGCACCTTAGTCTCTCACTGCGAGGGTTAAGCAAAACTTGCTCTGAACCATTTTTCTTACTGAAACTAAATCTGTTTTATAATGATTTGAAAGATATATATAAAAAGATTTCTTTCCATGAAAATGTACCCTACGTTATCAGATATGTTGCGATCGATTGGAAGTATCCATGAAGGTATCCTTCGCCATGCATTTAAAGCTAGATTGAAAAGATCTAGCCAGTGATATTGCAGGCAGCTGTCAATAAACTGATTTCTAAAGATAGGTTTGTGAAGGAAAAAAATAACCGTGGAAACAAATTTTGAAATTTGGAAGAGATTGCTTGGTGAGGTATCAATCCTACATAATTTTAGATAGTTAATGGTTTGAATTGCCAAGGATATTATATTGGAGATTGAGATCTCCAAAGTAATGGGATTCAGACAAATAATGCTGTTATCAAAGCCATTCAGTGATGATAACATCTATTGGTCTATCTTTAGTATCTAACAGGTAGCTCCGAGCCTAAGCTGTGTGAATCAACAAAGTAAGGATGTCTGATGGGTTTCCAATGATGTACTTTGTCTTATGTGAACAGATTGGATGCTTGCACAAGCTTGTGATCTTTCAGAACTATGGCGAGGAAGTGTCATAATGGGTTTTTTTCTATTGCAATATTGAGAAAGGGCTCTTAGGTAAAAAAGTGGTAACATTTGTGTCCTGAGGGAAATTTTAAGTGACGATTGGCCTGTCTTGTCAGGCTGCATTGAAACAAAGTACTGGCTTACGGTAAGTGCACCAAGTGTGATTTGAATTTCAACTTTTGTGTAATTGTATTAAAATGCAGGTGTTTAGCAGTTTTAATATTTCAATTTTAAGAAATTGAAAAGACATGAGGAATGAAAATTCTCACTGTGCAATCATACGAACATACAAAATGGGAACAGAAGTAGGCCATTTGACTCCATCCCCCTACCCCAAGCCTGATCCCCGTTCAAAAAGATCATGGCTGAACTTCCACATTCTTACCTAATAATAATCTTTGATTCCCTTACCTAACAAGAATCCATCTACCACTGCCTTAAAAATATTCAGTGACTCTGCTTTCCATCGCCTTCTGAGGCAAAGTCACGCAACCCTCTCAGAATTTCTCCTCACCTCTGTCCTATAAGGATGACCCCTAATTTTACAAGTGTCCCCCACCCTCTCTGGACTCATCTGGAAGAGGAAACATCCTTTCAACATCTACTTGTGAATATCATTCAGGATCTCATTGGTAGCAACTACTTTGGGTACAGTTATGTCTTCTTATCTCTGTCCTTGGCATCACATTTATCAGGCTTGTAATGTTTCCATTTCACAATGCATATCACCAGTTGTTTGAAATTAATTATCTGATAGTGTGCATGTTATCATACTGCTGCTCAGATGGTAAACCCATGCTGAATTCTTCCCCTTTCAGAGATTAGAGACTTCTTAGGTGATGAAAATCTTATTTTACAAAGATACCTCAATTCCCGTAGGAACCATCCTCTAAAATTGCTAAACATTTTGCTATTCAGAATTAGAGTGGTTATTCCAATAATCTGGTGACTATTAACTGAAGGACATTTACTTTTATTTTGTATCTTTTATCAGTCGTCTTCAAGGGAAAGGGAATGAAAATTTAAAGGATACTTAACATGTGAACTCTATATCACTTGCATCTGTCTGCCAGTGGAAAGTATTGTGAAATAGATAACTTATTTATAATTGTCTGCTGGTTAGGGCAGTCTAACCTTAATACACATAAATGGGTCAATTTTAGCCTTCCCTACCTATCATGAAACTGAATGCAATGCAGCAATTTTGGGACACTCCTTGATCAAAGTCAATGCAGCATAAAATTGGATGAACCATTCCAAGATAGAAGATGCGTAGAAGATTTGCTTGTTTATCCTCTCATCCCTCTGGGTTTCCTGGCCAGCGAGGTTAAGTTAAAATTGACCCCATAATGGCCAAACGGGCAGTTTTAACTCGAATATGCTGGTTCTGTTCAAGTGAGATGGCTCATGTTCCTATTATCTCTGTTCCAAGTAACTGGTGTACAAAGAACTAAAAAGAATGGCCTGTGCCAAGCTTATGGAAAAAGGGGTGGCACAGCGGTTAGCTGTCTCACAGCTCCACGGACCTAGTTTCAATTCCGGCCTTGGGTGACTGTGTGGAGTTTGCACATTCTCCCCATGTTGGTATAGGTTTCCTCTGGGTGTTCCAGCTTCCTCCCATAGTCCAAAGATGTGCAGATTAGGTGGAGTGGTCAAGTTAAATTGCCCCTTAGCGACCCAAAATGTGTAGGTTAGCTGGATTAGCCGTGGGAAATATGGGGCAGTTACAGGGATAGGTGGAGGTGTGGGCCTTGGTAAGATACTATCTGAGACCGTTGGTCCAGACTTAATGGGCTGAATGGCCTCTTCTGCACAGCAGGGATTCTATGATTCTATGAACTATTTTATTTTATAATGTGTATGATTAAAAGTAGAAGATGCACAGCCTCTCTTTTCATGTGATTTAAAATTATAAGTGGGCTAGAAGTGTTTTGTAACTTTTCTTTGAATAATCTAGTTGCAATCCTGTTCCCACATGGATCAATTTTCTAAAATTGGCCCTTTTATTCTAGTAGGGAGCTTAAGGGAACACCAATAGGTTTTTAATGTAAATGTGTATAGGAACATTTTTTTGTCAGGCGGCATTGATGTTGAGGGAGGATCTTGATATTTTTAAAAACTGAATTAGTCAGAATCATTCTGGTAACAACTGGTTTTTGTTTTAGTCTCAAATATGCAATAATATCAATTAATAACTTTTGAATATCTATTTTTAGTATTTTAATATGGTGGGTGAGATTTCAACTGAAATCAAAGTAATTTAAGGAAGAATTGTTCTTGTAAGATGTTGAGTGCACATTCAAGATCTGTTTATTTACCCTCAACGTTTAATTCCTGTTATTGCGTGACAGTATACTTTTACAAATGCAATAAAATGTTTATTTACTTTATGTTGTGAAATGTAAGCCGAAGACAGCTTTGCTAATCGTTTCAACGTTCTTGCTTACTGTTCAGTTATTGTTGTTGTTAATACTTTAAAGGGTATTTTTAGACAGCAACTAAAATGTGTTAAATCCTTTTTCCACATCGTACTAAGTACATCTGTTCATCTTTGTCAGTCGCTTTCTTAAAAAAAAACATTGACATGTATAAAAATGAGGCAGCTTATCACTTGGTAGTATAACCAGGTGAATGATTCGTGGACAGTGTTTCACCCTGACATTAGTACATTGTGAACATTGCTATGACAGACAACCGGAAGACTGATACTTCCTTGCAGTCTTATCGAGTGATGATGTGAATTACATGCCACGTTATACAAAAATCACTGGCTACATGAAACATTTCTAGACTTATCGGAATAGAAGCACTCAATACTTTTTCTTTCAGGGAAAGCAGACTTGCCCTTTAAATTTCCCATTTATGAGACATTGTGGCTTTCTATCTATCTTGAAAATTGTTGTCCTGTCACCCACACTGAAACCTACATGGTATTGGATTTGACAGCCATATTGTGTGAAAGACATCTGCCTTTGTCCTGGACTGCGTTGCTGTCATTTTGGGGAGAAATAAGTGAAACTTCATGTCTAACGTTCTGTGAATGAAACTGATGTGTATTTATAAGCAATGCCAGATCAATCTACCCAGAGTTAATGTTCCAGTGCATCAGCCATAGGAAGCAACTTTCAGAATTTATGACTGTCCGGTAACTGTGGGAGAAGCTAAAGAATAATATCAACAGAATTCAATATGTGCAAATAATTATAAGCACCACCTTTTCAATTGGCCTATCTGCATTGAACAATAGGTAAGCATAATGGATTCTGGGCCCCTAAGCTCTAGGGCTTTCCTTGTATATTTGGATTATCGTACAGGACAATAGACAGTCATGTTTACAAAGGCCCAGAATGGTACTTATTTGCCTGTGCGCTTAGAGATAGCTTAATATACTGAAGATCAAATATAGTTTGGAATAGAAGATTTATAACAATTTCTGCATGTAATTCCTTCAAAATGCATCGGACAAGAAGACATTGATCTAATTTCTTTTGTAAAATCATGAATGTTTGTTTCCGTGTTGGAACAACTTCATTAGCACTGCACAGTGGCACTGGGTTTTGAGTTTAGACTCATTCTTGTCAAGCCTATCCATGCAACATTGCTGCAGCTTTGCAACAACTGCAGATTTGCAACCAGCCAATATCCAGTTTATTGGGTTCAGTGTTGTAGGTTTTATCATATGGATTTGTTTGTGCCTATGCTGATTTGTATTGTGAACTCCTAGTCAGATGCTTCTATTTCCCTTTCTAACCTTTTGTTCCTCTCCATTTGTTTACTGGGATTTCAAATAATCATTCTGGTTTTTCTGGGCAATGACAATGCATTCTGAGCTTAAAAAGAAATCCGTCCTTGCACACATACCCAATTTTTAGGGTTCTATACTCATCCATCTGTAACTCAACATACACTAACAAAAATCTGGCCAGGCCAGGTCATTCTCAAAGGAACTGCTGTGAGCTGAGTCTTGGCGAAAGATGATTCTAGCCATTGCAGATTACACACAGGAATTCTCCGAAGAATGGTGAGTTGCATACAGCATCCTCCTACTCTGGTAGGACTGCCACCAAACCAATTGGAAGACAGTGAAATAGATATAGAGTAAATGCCAGCAGGACAAAGCAGAAGCAAAAAGCAGTGCCTAAGAGGTGTTGAAGAGAGGGAAAAAGCGGGAGCAGCAGTTTGTGGTGTGTGCAGGCAAGGGATGAACGCTAGCTCATGAGGGGAAAAGGAAATGAGTGCCATTCACAACTTGATGGACAGAGAACAAATGACAAGAAGGAATGAGCTGAGGAATGGCAGAGAAAAGGTGCCATTTTGAATGATGGGTGTTGGAATTGATTTTGGGAACCTTCATTTGTTTGATAATTAGGATATTGTCATTTTTTTCTAGACACTAAGTTGTAACTTTACATTCTATTCTTAAGAAAAGAAGTGACTCGGGTAGCACAGACAGATTAAAAGAACAAAACCAGGTGGGCCAGTTTGCTGAGGTTATATTTTTACTTAAAGTAATTTAGCCAGATTAATTTCTTGCTTTTCAATGAGTTTTGAACGTTTGGATTATAATGTAGACCTGAAGGTATTAAATTGGCTATGTTTTTAAGTTGAATAGTGGTTTTGGCTTCTAGCATCAGAGTGAAGCAGCTGCCAGCCTTGTCAGCTTGAGGTGGTTGGATCAGGGCATGGCACCCTAATACATTCTTACTACCAAAGTAAAACTTTGAATCCGAACGTAAATGGAGGAAGTAATCTGTTTTAAGTGATGTTATATTCCACTATTTCACTATTGTGTTTAGAAAGAGAGAAATTAAATGAGAGCACAGTGTGTATGTTGAATGTCAATTAATCATGTATTAAGAAATAATTTAATAGCAGTTATCCACAGCTCCAGCAGGGAAGGTCTAATGGTGACGACGCCCTAAATGAATAAAGTTTTATCAGAAAGGTATCTTTAAGGTCGGAGCAGAACAAAAATGGGATATTCTGGCATAATGCTGAGGTACCCATATTGAAGCCCTTTCACTGGTGCAGTGCTAATCAAGAACCAAGAGGTCACATGTAATTTCCATATTGATTGGTTTAAATAAGTTGTTAATTTGTATTGGGGAGGGTGTTCTCGCACCTGGCAGCCTTGGGTCATGTGCTCAGGCATTATTCATAATGAATAATTTGATTGGAAAAGACAATGGGGAAACACCATTTGCGCGTGCAATGTATTTTGTTGAAAACACATTAACAGTGCCTTAATGAGCAAGGTGTATATGACGAATGGGAAGAGGAAATTGGCTGCTGCAACTATGCAACGCAGCCCACCATATTTTTACCCCATCTGTTAGTGCATCTGTTTCAATTAGAGGGGAAATAAACAGTCAATGTTGTTTTTCAACTAAATCTGGTCGATAATGTGGTATATGCATTTTGGCTTCAAGTGAAGTCTGACCCTAGGGCCATGTTCTAACTGGGAGAGCTCAATTAATTGTCCATTGTATTTAGGGGATTACTTCATTTAGGAAGTCAATGTTTTGCTAGGAGGTCTTGCAGCATTTTCTTTTAGCCTTTGCCATACATTTGAAGAAGAGTCAGTCTAATAAATCATTGCGAGGAAATAGTAAAATTCATTCTTTTGTTATGGTCCGTTTGATCCTTCACTGAAGTTGCTAAAAGCTAAACCAGTTTCCTAAGCCACTTGCATGTATTTAAATATTGAACCATGTCCAAGTTTGCCAGAATAATGTTATAAGGACTTCGGAAAAAAAAGATTTCCTGACTGGTGATTCTAGTGATTTGAACAGAGGAAAATCATTTATCATTAACAAGAATATCCATTTTAAATCAGATTCTTGCAGTATGGATTTGAATTGTCCTGCATTGTTTGCGCTCCCATTTTCTCATCTTCCTCCTCCATTGTCATGCGCATCCATCAGGAATAATTAATCAGCTTTTTATCGTTGATTTTTACTCCTGCTTTGTTGTGATGGGTAATTCCTTTCAATTGATGGCCAATGTCAGGCACCTCAGGCAGCACTTCCAATGGATTTGTGCAGTAATTGGCCAGTTAATGTGACAGTATCGAAATATCATGAGCAAGATGTAGCTGCAGGGAAACTGGTCGAAAGGCTTAAACTCTAATTAATGAGTCCTATTGCGATTAAGCCAGGCATTAGTTTTTTTTTGTCCAGCATGTCTGTATAGATTGAAATTTGGGCCAATGTTACCTTTTTTTTCAGATGGAAAGAACACCACGCCGTTATTAACCACATATTTCTGGTTAGATAAAAGCCAAAATAAATTGTCCAGAAACGTAACAGTCGATTGTATCAGAAGTCCAGTCTTTTCTAGCCATTTACAGTTCAGGATGAGACAAATCCCTGAGCAAAAATTGAAACATTAAGTTCTGAGGCTTGCGATCGCTAATAACAAAATCATTCTCTCGAGGAAACAAATAATTGCAGGTCATTTTTAAAATGCTTATCCTACAATGTGGTCACTTCATTCATCAATCAGATGACTAAAATTTAGACCTCTGCACAAATCTTAAGTTTTAAAAAAATCTTATATAGATTGCATTGCCAGAGATTTAGTCTTCAGGTTCCGAGCCACAATGTTAATAACACAAAGAGGCTGTCAATGTAGAACATTCAAGAGGTGTAGCCAATGGCCTTGTCTTTCCAGTGAGAATATATATAGAGCTTTCATTTTATTATGGTTCCTTTCACGTAAAATATCCAAAGGCATTATTTTTTCTGTATGAAGGTTATACTAAACTCCAAATAAGATTTTGGGTATGCTCTTACTTTATATGACACCAGCAAGAACTCTTGCAAATGGTAATGGGCGGGCAGAATTATGCTGCACCTTTCCACAGGTAAAGATAACCTTCACACATCATTTGACAGAATTGTTATGGACAAGGCGGGGGGTGGGTGCAGTTGCAACAACTTTTCCTCTCAATACCTGTCTGTAAGCAGAAGGTGCTTTGATTTGACTCCTTCATAAATGGTGGCATATTCCTCAACCCCTTGTGTTTTGGTGGGATCCAATTTTCTATTAATAACCCCAAAGCAAACTCAAGATAAGATAAATTCAAAGGATTAGTTTATATGCACACACTCAAAACATGAAAAGAGGGTTTGCAATTCCCCCCTCAAATTTAGATAGTAAAGAGAGGGATAGGAGAGAAAAAGATTTATAGTACAGAGACCAAGGGAAAATAAATATTGCTTTCCATGTGTTCCAGAATCTAGAATCAATGTTCACTAAGCTATTCCTTCATGGAGTTTGGATGTTGGAAAATAAATGCTGTATAATTCACTTCTCTGGTGGTGTTGACTTCATATGATGAAATCACCTTGCAGAGGTGAATCAGTCTTGCAGGTGATGGTACAGAATTTCCAGCTGAAGTAATGTAGATGGGGGACAAGTATTCCACCTGGGCAGAGCTCCTTATCTGTGAGGTTGCTAGTCAGATGGTAAACTGAAGACCGAGCTATGCAGTTCAGCAAGACTTGTTCCACAAGCTGGAGAGCCCTGACATGCTACCTCCACCATTTCACCAGGTTTTTTTAAACAAAGGATATGCATTCATTATCTGGATTCCAAAGACTGTTAAATGTCTCCGCCATCAGGAATTGAAAGGAAGGTGGTGGGGCCTTTGATGATCCATCTCCTTCTGGCTAGTATGGGTAATTACGTGCAGATGGCCTATATCTTTGACTGTGGGCTGTGCAGTATACATGTGGTTGTTAACGGCTCCTCAGATAACAAGGCGAGTTTTCCTGAAACTGCCAGTTCCTTTCTTTGTTCAGGATTCACAAACAGACATAGACTCAGCCAATTTAAAAGGTCTTTGTTTAGTTTGAAAATTTTCGGAATAACAATTAGCATATCACTATATATTTTATAAAAATATCCAGTCTGAAGCCTCAGGGAATGATCTTACCAAAAGGATCCTAAGTCCAGAATGAGCGTGAAAACAGGAGAGTTTCAGATCCATTTTTTTGACAAGGTCACCAGTCCAATCTTAGGCCACTCTGTGCAAAAGATATTGCTAAATCTGTTTCTCACCAGCAGGGGGATGGGCTCACACTTACCGAAAATCCGGCAGCTTACACTAGAGGGTGTAATGTGCATGTGCAAATCTGTCTATGCAACAGCACAGAGAGATCTGGCAGTCACTCCAACCCCCCCCATCCCCCTGTATATTGTGCGCCACTACCCCCCACCCCCATGTGATCTCACCAGATGTCTGGGCCCGGAAAGATCACTATAGGCGAGAAATTGGGCACTAACCTTATTTTTCGCTGATCTCTCGATCCTACCGGCTCGCCCTACCCATAAACTGGCGGGACGAGAAGGTAAGATCGCCCCCTTCATCTGTCACATATTGGTTTACTGTGAATCACATAATGAAAAACCAAATTTCAGTCGGGTTAGCCCTTCTATTGTGCTTTTGGAAAATGGGGAATGCACAGTCACAGTCAGATGGCATTTGTTTCTCTAGCAATCAACAGGCATGTGTTCCCAAATGCAAGCATCTTCTATACATGTGCAGACTCTCTCTCTTGCAAAATTGCTCTCCAGACTGACAGTCTTGCTTGCCTGGAGCACATTATCAGGAAATCACGGGTGGACTGTCCTATGATTTTTACAGCCATAATGGACAAGAAATCGTAGAAAAATTTCCTGCTGCAAACAGCAAAACTGACCACGGAATTACAGTTTTGAAAACCTTCCCCTTTTTAATTGCATTTTGCCACATCAGATGTCTAAATCGAGCTTGTGATTCCCCAATAATCAGTGGCAGGCTGGTGAGGCTGCCAGCCTGGAGTTCAATTACATGACAGCATCTGCTCATTTATCTGAAGATCCTTGTATGTATCTGGGAATGTGTGCTTTTTGAATTGTCAGAGATAAATATATACAAACACCAAATAAAGACATTTGCCTGTGTGACCTCTGCTCTTTACCTCATTCTCTCAACACTCACAATTTCTCCGTAGCTGTTCCTGAAACATAGTTGTCATATGTTAGTCACTGTCTTCTGAAAGGAGGAGATAGAATCATTGTGAGGCCATCCTTGGTGCTAAGAATGGTGAAAATTTAAGGCTGCAGGAAGTTAGGATTACAGACTCTGAATGGATTCCTGAAGGTTGCATTGTGTGATCTCTTGCTGTGGCGAGCCATCCCACCATTTTGCTCTATCCCAATTATTTTTTTTTATTCCCCTCCCCCTCCCCCCTTCCCCTGGTTACTCAAAGGTAGAGATTGCTCTTTAATTCTGGAAATCTCACATTTGTAGTAGCTGCAACTCTACTTGCAACCTAATATTGTAAAACCTACCCTTCCGTAAATTCAAAATACCTAACAAACGACAGGAGGTTGGCAGCTGTACACACGGATAGAAGGAGATCACCCCATTTCTATCACTGGATATTACTGGTAAAATATTGGACCACACGTAAAACTGACTCCGCTTCAAATTTGTTAACTTGTGTGAGGATGATCTAGCTAACTGTGTTCCTTGCCCACTGTAATTTGATTTATGAATCGGTTAGATAGGTGGGATGGCACGGTGGCATAATGGTTAGCACTGCTGCCTCAAATCGTCAGGGACCCGTGTTCGATTCCTGACTTGGGACACTGTCTGTGTGGAGTTTACACGTTCCCACCCTGTCTGTGTGGGTTTCCACCAGGTGCTCTTGTTTCCTCCCACAGTCCAAAGATGTGCGGGTTAGGTTGATTAGTCGGGGGATGAACTGGGTAAATACTGACAACAATCCCACCCAGGCCCTATCCCTGGACCATGCATAAGTGTATTACAACCTGGTATTGAACACAATAGTTAGTTCATTGTGGTGTGCAAATGGCAAGTGGTTTAACCCAGCCGTTTCACTTCTCAGTTCTGCCTCTGCTTTCTTTGTTTGGACTTATTCAGGATCAAAGGTCAGAGGGCAAAGTTTAATTTCACATCTGCAGCTTGTGTGGGTATGTTTAATTTGTAAGCCAGTGGTGCTGTATTGAAATGAAGATGCGACAGCTCATGCCTCAGATGCAAAGACAAAGAAGTGTTTTTAAATTTAAAAAAATCACCAGTACAATATTTACCACGTGTTGGAAGGGGAAAGCAGTAATTTAGTGCAGTTTTTTTGCATGTCAGCATTGATGCTGTGATTACAAATAATCACTGTTAGTATTATTTCTCAATTGTGGGATAGAATGATTGCCTTTTATTGCTTAGGGTAGACAGATTGGCACCAAGACAGTTTAGATTAGCAGATCAATAGAGGCAAGTGTGCATATGTTATGAAGATTAGATGAGAATACATGAGTTCTATTGATCAGTTGTCTAGTGCAATCATTGCTTTTCCCTGAAAATTTTAGGGATTATAGAAAATATTGGGCTCTTTATTTATCTTTCCTTCCATCTTGACATGAGTTCCATATTTTAATTTGAATTCTTTTTGATGTGCATCAGAATATTAGAGAAGGAATGGGTGAGAGATGATGGAGCAGTATTTTGTAATTCCATCTTTAATTATTGTGATGGTTAATTATGCATATTAGAATTTCTCAAATGTCTGGGGCCAACCTAAGTTGTAATTAAAACTTCCATTGCTAAAGGACTATGTGGTAACAACAGGGAATTACACTAACACTGACTGTGTCTCTGGAAGCAATCCAGTTTAAAAATTGGCATTGAACAAATGCAACTGATGTTGGACTAGGAAATCATTGGCAAACCTTATTAGTTCCTGTGATTATTGTAGAAAGCAAGTTGAACAATGGTGTTCTTTGCAATTATGTGCTCTGTCTGGTAACAATTTGTCATCAGTAGTCTCTTTTGGCATCAGTGGTGTGCAATTCTATAACTAGATTTTCCTCGAATGAAACCATTGCTAATAGGCAACCCCAGTGAAAATTTGAACTTTTAGAATCCATTTTAGATATTTTAATATTGAAAGAAAATATTTTTACATTCAATTTGAAGAGATCAGCCTTCCATTCTGTTACAAACTCTCCCTCTAGCCAATTTTTCTGGCGCTATTTGGAGGATTGTGTCCGTGCAAAATTCCTTCCTCAACTAATATTATCAAGATTAACTGATCATGGACGGTGTGCAGCACTCTGCCATGTTTTCCTACCTAGCAATAGTAACTCAACTTCAAAAGTATTAATTGAGTGCAGCGAAGGTTTACCAGGCTGATTCATGGGATGGCAGGGATGGCAGGTCTGTCATCTGAAGAGAGACTAAGTTGGTTCGGATTGTAATTCAAGAAGAGTGAGGGGAGATCTCATAGAAATTTATAAAGTGCAAACAGGATTAGACAGAGTAGCTTCAGAAAGAATGTTCCTGATGGCAGGGTAGTCCAGAACTAGGGGGTCATAGTTTGAGGGTAAAGGGTAAACATTTTAGGACGAAGGTGAGGAGAAATTTTGCAACCCAAGAGTGTTAAATTCACTATCAGAGAAAGTAGTTGAGGCCAAAATGTTGCGTGACTTCAAGAAGAAATTAGATGTAGCTCTTAGGGCTAAAGGAATAGTGGGGGAAAGCAGAATCAGAATATTGATTTTGATGATCAACCATGATCAAAATGAATGGTGGAGCAGGCTCAAAGGGCCGAATGGCCTAGTCTTGTTTCTATTTTCTGTTTCTTTGTCTAAAATAGGTGGAGATATTTTCTCCCTCCTTGGATCCAACTTCGTGTGGATTGGCCCCTGCCTTTGCTCACATAGAAAGTGGAAACTTGTGGCTGGGGTCTTCCAGACTGCCCACAGCGAGAATTGTCGCAGGAAAATTTGATGGACCAGCAAAGGTCCATTGACTTCGTTTGGGAATTTCTGTTGTTTCAAGTAGATTTAGTTGTCAGTGAAGTGCTTTCTGAGACAAAAAAGCTGCATAATTGCAAGTTCTTTCTTCTATAAAAGATGGTGAACTATATTGGTTAGTGATCAATATGGCTTTTTTTTATTATTCGAGCCACCTGACTGAAGAGTAGGGGTCACCATAAAGATTCTATAAAGGCTTTAAAGTTTCCTTTTAAAGGAACAACAGTTAGGTTTTACAGGAAGTCAAATAGCAAATTGAACTGAAGCATGCTTTTAAATTCTTCCAAGATACCCTTTGAGTAAATGTGTAGGAGCGTGGATGTAAAACTCACTATGGTGCATTAATGTTACATTTGGCTCTAACAATTGAAAACTGTACTGCAAATTGATCCTGCAGGACTCATAAAGCTGCATTAGCAGTAATTTCTCCTGCACTTCATAAACCCTGTCTTAATAACATTCATTGGCTGAAATTATTACAGATCTTTATTGTAAATGATAGCTATAATCATTTGTTTTAATCTCACATTTGTGTAATAACACTTCATTTCACTTTTACCTCCTATGCTGCAACCATTGCTGTTTCTTGGCTTCACAAATTGCTGCAAGTTTTGTGAAGTATCACAGGAAGATAAGGACAGAATGGGGAACTAAGTTCCATCTGTACACTCAGGTAAAATTTATTTTTTGCAGTCCAATCCTGTGTAAGAAGTCTGCATTTAGTCTTTGGGCTCTTGGGACAATGTCAAAGAGAGCAACTCACTGATATTTAAGTTTTTAAATTTGCCATCAACATTAAACAAACATGGTGTCACAGTTCCTATGCAGCCCTGCTTTTAGGGCAGCACAGTGGTTAGCACTGCTACCTCACAGTGCTAGGGACCCAGGTCCAATTTCGGCCTTGAATGACTGTGTGGAGTTTGCACGTTCTCCCCTTGTCTGTGTGGGTTTCCTCAGGGTGCTCCAGTTTCCTCCCATAGATGTGCAGATTAGGTTGATTGGCCATGTTAAATTGACCCTGGTGTCAGGGGGATTAGCAGAATAAATGTGTGAGATTGCGGTAGTGAGGCCTGGGTGGGATTGTGATCGGTGCAGACTCAATGGGCCAAATGGCCTCCTTCTGTACTGTACAGAATCTGTGATTCTGGCCATGTACCTGGCATCACATCAGCATTAAAATTCATGTACCACATTATTCATTTGTATGATAGGCATAGGCCAGAATTATCTGGCCATCATGTCCTGCTGTCACTGCCAGAGAGGACAGAGAATTTGGCACTCTGTCAAATATCCATTCATTGCAACAGGATGGCAGAATCATGCTGACATGAATGGTTGGAGTATCATGTAGTCATTGGCTACAGGTATAGTGCCGGAAGACTGGAGGATAGCAAACGTTGTCCCCTTGTTCAAGAAAGGGAGTAGAGACCATCCTGGGAATTATAGACCGGTGAGCCTCACTTCTGTTGTAGACAAAGTTTTGGAAAGAGTTGGAAGGGATAGGATTTATAATCATCTAGAGAGAAATAAATTGATTAGGGATAGTCAACACGGTTTTGTGAAGGGTAGGTCGTGCCTCACAAACCTTATCGAGTTTTTTGAAAAGGTGACCAAAGAGGTGGATAAGGTAAGGCAGTTGACGTGGTGTATATGGATTTTAGCAAAGCATTTGATAAGGTTCCCCATGGTAGGCTACCGCAGAAAATGCAGATGCATGGGATTTAGAACATAAGAACATAAGAAATAGGAGCAGGAGCAGGCCAACCAGCCCTTCGAGCCTGCCCCGCCATTCAATAAGATCATGGCTGATCTGTCTTGGCTCAGTTCCACATTCCCGCCCTCTCCCCATAACCCTTAATCCCCTCTCTTATCAAAAACCCATCAACCCGTGTCTTAAAAATATTTAGCGAGGCAGCCTCCACCACTTCAACGGGCAGAGAATTCCAGAGATTCACCACCCTTTGAGTGAAGAAGTTCCTCCTCAACTCCGTTCTAAACTGCCCCCCCCCTTTATCTTGAGGCTGTGCCCCCTAGTCCTACTATCCTTTCTGAGCGGGAAGAGTCTCTCCACCTCTATCCTATCCATCCCATTCATCATCTTATACATCTCAATGAGATCTCCCCTCATTCTTCTAAACTCTAACGAGTACAAGCCTAATTTATTCAGCCTCTCCTCCTGGCTCAACCCCCTCAACTCCGGCATCAGCCTAGTAAACCTCCTCTGCACTCCCTCCAAGGCCAAAATATCCTTGCGTAAGTACGGCGCCCAAAACTGCACACAGTACTCCAGCTGCGGCCTCACCAATGCCCTATACAGGCGCAGCAAGACCTCCCTACTTTTATATTCAATCCCCCTCGCGATGAAGGCCAGCATCCCATTCGCCTTCCTGACCGCCTGCTGCACCTGCAAGCTGGGTTTTTGCGACTCATGCACAAGGACCCCGAGGTCCCTCTGCACCGTCGCCTGCTGCAGTTTTTCTCCACGTAAGTAATAATCCTTCCTACCATTATTCCTACCAAAGTGGACCACCTCGCACTTGCCAACACTAAATTCCATTTGCCATTTCCTGGCCCATTCGCCCAGCCTATCTAGATCCTTCTGTAGACTCTCACCACCCTCCGCACAATTTGCCTTTCCACCAATTTTGGTGTCATCAGCAAATTTCGACACCCTACACTCGGTTCCGTCCTCCAGATCATCTATATAAATGGTAAATAGCTGAGGCCCCTTCACTGGCCCCTGGGGCACTCCACTAGTCACCATCCGCCAATCTGAATAGCACCCATTGACCCCCACTCTCTGCCTCCTATTTGACAACCAGTCCTCTATCCACGCTAACACCCTACCCCCAACTCCATGCCCCCTGACCTTCTGCAATAACCTCTTGTGAGGTACCTTGCCAAACGCCTTCTGAAAATCAAGAAAGACCACATCCACCGGCTCTCCTCTATCCACCGCCCTAGACACATCCTCATAGAACTCCAGTAAATTTGTCAGACACGACTTCCCTTTAACGAAACCGTGCTGCGTCTGCTCTATCAAGCAGTTCCCCTCAAGATGCCTCGCTATTTCCTCCTTGATGACGGATTCTAACATTTTACCTACAACAGACGTTAAACTAACAGGCCTATTAGGGTGATTTAGCAGTTTGGATCAGGCATTGGCTGACTGATAGAAGACAGAGGGTGGTGGTTGATGGGAAATATTCAACCTGGAGTTCAGTTACAAGTGGTGTACTTCAGGGATTTGTTTTGGGGCCACTGCTGTTTGTCATTTTTATAAATGACCTAGATGAGGGTGTAGAAGGATGGGTTAGTAAATTTGTTGACGACACCAAAGTTGGAGGAGTTGTAGACAGTGAGTATGGATGTTACAGTTTGCAGAGGGACATAGATAAGCTGCAGAGCTGGGTTGAGAGGTGGCAAATGGAGTTTAATGCGGAAAGGTGTGAGGTGATTCACTTTGGAAAGAGTAACAGGAGTACAGAATATAAGGCTAATGGAAGGACTCTTGGTAGTGTCGATGAGCAGTGAGATCTCGGTGTACATGTGCATAGATGCCTGAAATTTGGCACCCAGGTTGATAAGGTTGTTAAGAAGGCGTACGGTGTGTTAGCTTTTATTGGTAGAGGGATTGAATTTCGGAGCCATAAGGTCATGTTGCAACTGTACAAAACTCTGGTGCGGCTGCACTTGGAGTATTGCGTACAGTTCTGGTCGCCGCATTATAAGAAGGATGTGGAGGCATTGGAAAGGGTGCAGAGGAGGTTTACCAGGATGTTGCCTGGTATGGTGGGAAAGTCTTATGAGGAAAGGCTGAGGGACTTGAGGTTATTTTCGTTAGAAAGAAGAAGGTTAAGAGGTGACCTAATTGAGGCATACAGGATGATCAGAGGATTAGATAGGGTGGACAGTGAGAGCCTTTTTCCTCGGATGGTGATGGCTAACACGAGGGGACATAGTTTTAAATTAAGGGGTGGTAATTATAGGACGGATTCAGAGGTAGGCTCTTTACTCAGAGGGTAGTAAGGGTGTGGAATGCCCTGCCTGCAGCAGTTGTGGACTCACCAACTTTAAGGGCGTTCAAATGGTCAGTGGATAGGCATATGGATAACATTGGAATAGTTTAGGTTAGAGGGTCATTAGACTGTTGCACCGACCAGTGGAACCATCGAGGGCTGAAGGGCCTGTACTGCGCTGTAATGTTCTATGTTCTATTTATCTTGATGGCAGTATCCTGTTAGTGGAGAATACCACTCATTTTACTACTGCATTGTCACAACATGAGTTCCCTTTACTGTTAGTGTCTTGTGAACTATTCTGATGAGTGCAAGATGAAAAGTTTTGACAACATGTCTCCTTTTGTTAGCAGTAAATAAACCATGTTTTATTGGTATTTTTAGAATGCTCAAATTTGCATATGTGCAACTGTGTACAGGAGAATTTAATCACTGCATTAAAATATCTTTATTTTGGAAAAACCTTGGTATACTCCAGAAAGATGTTGTGCATTCTAACTTGTTCATATTCATACAAACAGTTTTGTTCCTTGAATTTCAAGTGCATGATCAAATTTTGGCTATATTTGCATTTTTGATTTTCAGCCTGTGTTTGTCATCAGTATTTTATACACTTTTTTTGTTCATACTTTGCGTAAAAACAATCCGTACCAACAGAAAGAATGAATTTGAATTATCTTGCTGAAAAGAAAGATATGGTTGCCATGGGGTAGCACAGTGGTTAGCACTGCTGCCTCACAGCGCCAGAGTCCCAAGTTCAATTCCAGCCTCAGGTCACTGAACATGTGGAGTTTGCACATTCTTCACGTGGTCTGTGTGGGTTTCCTCTGGTGCTCCAGTTTCCTCCCACAGTCCAAAGATGTGTGGGTTAGGTTGATTCACCATGCTAAATTGATCGTAGCATCAGAGGAATTAGCAGGGTAAATGTGAGTTACGGGAGTAGGGCCTGGGTGGGATTGTGTCAGTACGGACTCAATGGGCTGAATGGCTTCCTTCTGTACAGTAGAGATTCTATAACACTTCTCATCTTGCACTAACACTGAATCCTGTAATGGCAGATGGTGGAATTTGACTTCAGTTTTAAAAAAAAACCTGGAATTAAGAATCTACCGATGAACATGTAACAGTTACCGATTGTGTGAAAACCCATCTGGTTCACGAGTGTAATTTAGGGAAGAAAATCTTCCATCCTTACCTGGTCTGGCCTACGTGTGACTCAACAGCCACAGCAGTGTGGTTAACTCTCAATTGCCCCAGGGCAACTAGGCATGGGCAATAAATGCTAGCCAGCCAGTGACACCAATGTCTCTCAAATTAATTTAAAAAATCACAGCAGTGGAAAGTGTCTTCCAGTGCACCGCAAGATTGGGGCATCCTTTCAAAACAGCACCTGATTACTTTGCAGCTGGGCTCACTGATGTGTTTAGGCCCCTTCCAAAACTGGTGCACTGTTCACTGCTCTCTCAAATAATGCCTGAATGTGGGGCGATTGCAGTCCAGCCTGCACCAGACTACTGGTATGGATTGCTCTGGTTTTCATCTTGGCGACACTTAAATTGTGCCCAATGTTCCAGTTCAACGGCCTTTCATTAAAACCGAAGTGTGATTGAGATGTAATGGGTTTTTAGCAAATAAAAATGGGGAAGACAAGCAGTTTCTTGTTGTTTGCCATCTAAATTCTCCATATGGCTCCCATTCTGATCTTTCTGTCCTTGGCTGCAGTGTTTCAATGAAGCTCAGTGCAAACTGGAGGAATAGCACCTCATCTTTTGACTTGAATCTCTACAGCCTTCTGCACTCAATACTGAGATTAACAATTGTAGATCATTACCCCCCTCTCCTCCATTTCATTTCATTAAAAAATTGTTTGCCTTTCTCATTTCTCTGTTCCTTTATTCACTTTACATTTGGATAGCTGTCTGCTAACCATTCACACCTCATCTACACACACAACTTTAGTTTCTTTACCATTAACACAAATCTTTTTGTCATTTAATCTCTTCTACCCTCTACCCATGGCAAACCTTCCCTTTTGTTCATCCTTCTCTCCCTTTCACACTTGCTCAGTTCTGAAGAAGGACCATTGAACTGAAATGTTAACACTTCCTCTCCACAGGCGCTGCCTGATCTGCTGAGTATTTCCAACATGTTTTATTTTTATTTCAAAATTAGGAAGATCAGTAGGGACGAAACGGACCTTGACCTTTTTTGGGATAATGGGGAATAAGTGTAAAATAACATTTTGTTTGGGTGAATTACAGTAGAATTCAGATGTTGCCACCAGATTACTCTTGCAGACAAAAACAGAAGATGCTGGAAAATCTCAGCAGGTCTGACAGCATCAGTGGACTCCAAAAATGTGCGGTTTAGGTGGATTGGCCGTGCTAAATTGCCCCTTAGTGTTAGGGGTCCAGCTAGGGTAAATGGATTATAGGGATGGGATCTGGGTGGGATTGTGGTCGGTGCAGATGCAATGAGCCAAATGGCCTCCTTCTGATTTGTAGGATTCTACAATTCTATGAGAGAGAATGGAGCCAACGTTTCGAGTCTAAATGACCCTTTGTCAGAGCAAAGGTTGCTCTTGCAGGTTATCTTTGTGCTACAGATTTATGCTACCCAGAAACAAAGTTTCCAAGTAATGCTGAAGTGAATCTTGTAAAGAGCACCAGAATGTATTTTAGCATTCCAGGAATTTCTAATCCAAGTATTATGTACTTCATGTGCACACTATTTCCTTCTCACTGCCTGCATGCAAAGCTTAGGGGATTGTTCCATACCCTAGGCTAATCGCTACCTTATTTGCATTTAAAGGTGCTATTATATAGTTCACGTCTGTGTGATGAAAATCTAAATCCACACTGCCTGTGTAAACTAACCATTTGTTTGTTCAAGCGCAGTTCATTTAGTTCATCGTATGGGAATAAGAGAGAGTGCAGTGGTTTAGTATACAGCATCATATAAGAACACTAGGTCAAATCATGGACACAGTAAATTTTCAGAAAGTTGCCCCTCAGCTTATTAGGCTATTTATTACTTTTGTATTGTGTGAATGATATCTACTGGGAGAACTGCAAAACACTTTCTATTTTATGACAATAAATAATTTAAATCAAGAAACAAATATCTGCCACATTAATGAAGATAGCGAGATCTTGTCAGAGTTGATTCACGTGTTCTGGGTAATTCCTAATAATTTAGAAAGAAGTGGGTCAGTTTGATCCGTCTGAGCTTTTTTCTTTATTTTTTGACTGTATTTTCAAGTGCTTTTGCCAGAATGCACATATATTTTAATTTACATTTAATGCACCTTTAACTTTTGATTCTAGCTGGTTTGTTTGTTAAGATTGATCAGGGTGGCACAGTGGTTAGCACTGGTGCCTCAGTGCCAGGGACCCAGGTTCAATTCTGGCCTCGGGTCACTGTCTGTGTGGAATTTGCACCCACGCTCCTCTGGTTTCATCCCACAATCCAAAGATGTGCAGGTTAGGTTGATTGGCCATGCTAAATTGATATTAGTGTCGGGGGATTAGTAGGGTAAATGTGTGGGAATAGGGTCTGATGGGATTGTGGTCAGTACAGACTCAATGGGCCAAATGGCCGCCTTCTATACTGTAGGGATTCTGTGAAGGTTAGAACTTATACAGGTTAGCTTAAACTTTCCAAACAGCTCCACCTCAAGCTTTCAGAAGATTCAGAAGCTTTGTTTTAAAACAGAAAACCCAGTCACCCTTGTTCAGGAGAAAAGTAAGATGTTAATTTGTTTCTTTTTTTTACTGGCTAGCAGTTTTCAAATTTACATTGAGATTTTAACGCCTTTATTATGTAGCTCTCTAAACCACTTCCAATGCAGAAAATGCAGCAAAGCTCATCTCTGTAATTGTAGTTTACTTTATTTATTTTTATTTATTAGTGTCACAAGGAGGCTATTAACATTGCAATGAAGTTACTATGAACATCCCCTAGTTGCCAAACTCTGGCGCCTGTTCGGGTACATTGAGCATGAGCAACTCACCCAACCAGATTCCATGTTCCGATATTAGTAAAGAATGTAAACTGGAAGTTGCAAGTTGTCATTCACTTCTGCCATGATCGTGCCCGCTGTTTTAACAAAGACCTGTTCAATATGAGTGGGTTACCACCTCTGTTAAAATAGTGCAGCTGAATGTCCTACAAACATTTGTCCACTTTTATTGCCAACATTCGTTTTCAACCTTCTGAGTAAATGATGTAAGATTGGAAATCACCTTTGAATTACATCATATTCCGTGGCACCAAAATGTAGTGATTGGATATCTTTATATGCCATATTTGCTGAACACAGAAATGATTTAAGCTGTGAAACCTGCAGTGATGCAACAATCAGTTGTTTGCACTCTGCCTCCAGTAGGCATGTGTAGTTTCAGTATTGTTGACCTGGTTCAGAATGCTATTAAATTTGAAAAACTGACACAAATCTTTGGAGCATAAATTCTTTTTTCTGGGTGCATAACTGCCTGGCCTAGTTGTCATATGACTTTCACTTGATTTTCTTTTTCTTCCAATTTTCAATGAATACAGATGTCCGCAAGATCTGGTGAATAGTTGGCTATTTTATCGTTGTCAGTTTGATTTAGTCTAGAGTTACATCTTGTATTGGAATAAATGTGAGTTAGCACAGGTTAACTATTTGGAGCAACTCTGAACATTGTTTGAACTACAATGGAAGTGACTAACATTTGGCAAATTGTTAGGTTGTAGGTTTTCATTTTTGAGCCAACAGTTCTTGGAGAACCACCAGAAAACCTTGGGTGCCTTCAAAGCCATCAGATGTCTGTGAGCAGAATTTTATGAGGGCCGGATGACAATGGGCTTCTGAGAGTCTGCGGTGGTGCATTACGTGCTGACTGTCTGGGTGGCAAGTGTGCCTTTCACTCTCCATCCTTAAAGTTCTACCCTGTCTTCCTCAGGCTGGACATTGTGTCTGGAGAATTCTGTATTCAGTGTTTTTCATGGTATTTTTCTGTCCTTGTTGACTTTCTAACATTTCAGTTATGTACAAATTGCAAGTTATGTTGAAATTTTACATGACTATAGATCGTAAGGGACTGTGCCATTTGGGATACCACATTATAAGGAGGAGATAATTATTAAGTTATTTTGATGTTGCATGGTCATAAAGAGAGATTTGAAAAATTCTGGTTATTTTTACTAGAACCAAGATACATGCGGTGGGTCGTGCGAGGGCTGCTCTTGGATGTTGCTTTGAGAGTTGCCTAGTGCTTCACGTCGTTAGTGTATGCTTAAACTGGACAAATTGATGGGCAACACGACAGCTCAGTGACTATCACTGTTTTCTGTGCAGTTACAGGGACCCGGGTCGGATCTCCGGCTTGGGTCGGTGTCTGTGGGAGTTTGCACATTCTCCCCGTGCTTGCATGGGTTTTCTCCGGTTGCTCCAGTTTCCTCCCACACCCCAAAAATGTGCTTTTAGGCTGATTGGTGTTAATAAATTGTCCCTAAGTTGGATCTCCCTTAATCTGGCACACATATAATCCTCTAAATTTGCACCCCTTTATTGTGGAGTCCGCGAGATGTAGACAAAAGTTGTAGGTAGAAGAAGGATTGGAATAAGGTACTCGCTGAGTATTAAAATGGGCGGCGTGGGCTTGTAGGGCCAAAGGGCCTGTTTCCTGTCCTGTGTTGTTCTTTGAGACCACCTGACTACTCAAGATTCTGAAGGATGGTAACAAAGTACGTTGTGAACAGTAGTAAGATGATACATAAGAGAAGTTGTTTTCATTAGTTGGGAAGATGGTCATGAGCACAAAAAGCAGAACAATTAAAGGAAAGGTTCGGAAATAATTCTTTATGCCAGGTACAGAAATGGAACAGTCCATAAATTGATGTACCTATGGGCATTGAGAGTCTTCTGTGCAGCTCTTGGGTTCCACCATGTTAAGGTGTTCTCATAATCTCTGATTTATCTTCTCCTGGTAGAGATAAAAATATTACAAAGTATAAAGGAGCCTCGGATCAAAAATGGACAAAAGACTTGAACTCCAGGGGTGAGGTGAGAGTGACTGTCATTGATCCCAATTTGAATGTGGTATCAAGGAGCCCGAGCAAAACTGCAGTCAATGGGAATCGGAGTTCCTCAGGGTAGTGTCCTAAGCCCGACTGTATTCAAATGCTTCATCAATCATCAGCCTTCCATCATTAGAAGTGGGGTGTTATTCAGTACAATTCATGACTCCTCAGATATTGAAACAGTCCATGTTCAAATGCAACAAGTCTTGGGCAATATCCAGGCTTGGGCTAACGAGTGGCAATTTACATTCACGCCACACAAGTACTAGACAATGACCAAGAGAGAATCTTGGCCTTTGACATGCAATGGCATTACTATCACTGAATTTTCCCCACTATCAACATCCTGGAGGCTACCATTGACTAGCAACTGAATTGGACTAGCCATAGGAATATTATGAGCAGGTCAGAAGCTAGGAATCTGGGGTAAGTAACCCACCTGATTCCCAAAAGTCTACATGGCACAAGTCAGGAGTGTGATGGAATAGTCTCCCCTTGCCTGGAAGAGTGCAACTCCAATATTCAAGAAGCTTGTCACCATCCAAGTCAAAACAGCCCGTTGGTTAACACCCCATTCATAAACATTCACTGCTTCTGCTACTGACAAACAGTGGTTGCAGTGTGTACCATCCATAAGATGCACCACAGGAACTCACCAAGTCTCCTTAGTCGGCACCTTCCAAATACACCATCACTATCATCTCTAAGGAAAAGACAGCAGATATAGAGGAACACTGCCATCTGGAAGTTCTCCTCCAAGTTATTCACCATCCTGACTTGGAAACATATCACTGTTCCTCCACAGTCACTGGGTCAAAATCCTAGAACTCCCTAATAGTACTGTGGGTGTCCCTACAACACAGACTGCAGTGGTTCAAGAAAGCAGCTGCCACTACCTTCTTGAGAGCAACTGGAAAGGGCAATAAATGCTCGACTAACCAGCAATGCCCACATCCTGTGAATGAATAGAAAAAAGGTAGAAAAGAATGAAAATTAACAAGGTGCTTTGTGGAAAACAAAATCAAATTCTATATTTGTTGGAACAACTGTCTGTTCTGTTTTGTTTTTCTCATTTGTACTTCTTCAATCACTTGTTTCTCTTGAAAGGATTGTACACTGGAAAAATAATATTCAGCAAGACCAAAATGGGAACAGGACTCCAAGTCTTTACATAATTAAAGTTAGTGCTAATGGACCAAATAACTGATTACTGTTCAATTCAAGAGTAAACATTATGTTCAAGGCTTGTTGCTTTCCCTCGGTTTTAATTAAGATGGTTAAGATCATGCATCAACTTGGGAATTAAGATTTTATAAACATGTTTCCATTATAAATATAATGGGCTGGATTCCCCATTGGTATCAGGGTGGAGTGCTATGTTGTGATGGCTTTGCAGTGCACTTTCATTGCCTGGGAGCTTCCCAGTGTTAGACTGGTAACAGGATCAGATGCACGCTCCACGGAGATAGGTAGCGAATTGTTGGGGGAGATGGGGTGGTGGTCGCGGCATCATTGGGTTAATGCGGGATTCCCATTGATGGAAATGCCCTGTGTCCATTGTCATATTTGGAATTCATTGGAGGCAACCTCTCTGCGGTAGGCCAGTGGGCATGGAGACTTCATGGCTGGGATTCTCCCAAAAAAATTGTAAGTCCCAATTTGCGGAAAAATGGAAGTAACTCCTGTTAGATTTTCTGGTGTGATTTCCACAGTGAATCTCTGACACTGTGTGCATCACAGTACTCCAGTGGGATTCCCGCTGAAAATCAGGGGACGGAGCCTAGTCCCACTCAGGAGGCCGGCAGCATAAAGCTGAGCGGGCCACTGTGTATGCTGCCGATCTGTCAGAGCAGAGATTGGTGCGTGCGCAGAGGCTCTGCTTTGCCAGCCTCATAATCGCTGGTCATCCCGATCGCTGGTCAGCCCTTCAACCCCGCAATGCTGCAATTCCAACACCCACCCTCCCCGATCGCTGACCTCCTGGACCTCCCCGGGCCAGCCCCGATGCACCCCCCCGCCCCCGCTCTCCCCCAGATGGCTAGCCCTGACTTGCCGTCCTCCCTCCCTCTGTCTGTGGTCCTGATTGTGGAGTGGCAGCGGGTCCCAGCACCCCCACCAGTCGTCCACCCCCCTCTGGCCTCACTCCCCCCCCTTGGCATTGCCTGATGGGCAGTGCCAAGATGCCAGGCTGGGCACTGCACAAGGGGCACCCTCCTTATCCTTGACTTCCTGGAGGGGGTCCTCAATATCCTCACTTCATTCCAGCAGGGTCCGGCGGCCTGTTCCCCGTTAGTGGGGAGCAGTTCTAAATCCTGGTGGAGGGAACCACTCCTGGTGGGAACAGGTGGGGTAGGAGGTGGGAGAGACGCTGCTAATGAGACGTTAAACCCGATTTCCTTATGATAATCAGCGCCATGCCAATTTCCAGCGCTCAGTTGATCAATCTGGAAAACTTGGCCCTGGCACCCAACAGGAAGCCAGCAAAATGGCCTGCGCTGATGTCTCCATGAGACAATCAATCCCCCCCTCCCATATCTCAATGTTGTGGCCATGTGAATGAAAAGCCAGAATTGTGGCCATGTCTAATCCTATGGATAGATTTCTCCTTCATCCTGTTGTTCGTTGTGGCATTGGGAGTCTTCCGTGCAGCTCTTCTCTTTTGGCTAGTGGGGGTGCCTCCATACTGGCTTAGCAGTGTTCCCCCCCTCCCCGTGTGGTTGCTAACCCTGCAGGTAGTCAGGCGGACTAGGCCGACAGGATTAAGAGCCTGTCAATTCTGCTTACTTTTAGAGTTTGAACAAATACTCCCCTTATTTCCCCGGACCACAATGTCACCAATGGACATCAACACAATCTCCAAGTTCCTCACTGATCTCATCTCACTGCTTGAGATCTTCCCTTGTGACTTCCAATCTCATTGTTCACCAACCCTAACAGCCTGTTTCTACTCACTTTTCAACATCCACAAACGTGGACACCACCCTGATAGACCAGTTGTTCCACTCTGTTCCTGCACCACTGATCTGTTTTTTCTTATCTTGCCTCTATTGTTTCTGCCCATATCCAGTTTCTTCCCACTTGCATCAAGACTTCTGTAATTGAATAGAGTTCACTTCTTTCAAATAGAAGGTATTGCTGCACTTGTCTGGATCCTAGCTATCCCTGCCTTTTTTGTGGAACATTATTTGTTCCAGTCCTAATCAGGTCTCCTCTTTTTCCAGTACGTTGGTGTCTGTGTTGATGCTGTTTTCTGCTCTCTCTTTAACTAAAAAAAAAACACATTTGTTTTCAATTTCCACTCTTCTCTCATCTTCAAATGACCCATTTCAGACTCTTCACATTCCTTCCTTGACTTCTGTATCTCCTTTACCAGGGGAAAGACTATCAACTATAATTCAACGTAAGCCCACTAAGTCCGACAGTTACCTCGTCTACAGTTCCTCACATTCTTATCCCTGTAAGGACTCCATTCCATTCTCCCAGTATTCCTGTCACTGTCATTTTGTTCTTATGATACACCCATCTGTACTAGCGCATCTGATATGTCTTCCTTTTCCTTCAACCAAGAATTAATAGCACCCCTCCGCCTCACTAACCCCACAGAGAGGTTGACAATGCTCTCAATTGTGCCTGTCACAATTCCTGCACATACTGTCTGTTGTCGGGTGCTGGTTATCATTCAGTCTTCGTAGTTGTATGTAGGTTCAGTGTAAGTCTCCGTTGACTCTTAGAATTCTCTTCACAAATATACAGTAGGAGCAGTCTCCATGCTTGCTGGTACACATAGCTCTATCCAGTACTCAACAAACACTGGCTGAACGTCACATGCTGTCTTACATCGGTATATGGGTGGTCCTGTACTCAATCCCATCTTAATACTATGTATGTCAGAAATACCCTTACACTACATTCTCACCTCTTTCCTCTCCGTCAGTACCATAACAGGGTTGTCCTCACCACAGGAATTGTTTTCTTGGCTCCAACAGCTACTTCTTTAGGTTGTGAGAGAGAGTAGGAGAGAGTCTGCTTTGAAAGCAGAGAGATTCCTGGTGAGCTGTGGCAAAGTACATCTGAGTTTTGTTCTTTAATTATTCAAACATAATTGACACAAATTGTTGCTCTTGCTACTCAACATTTTAACAAAATGGAGTGCACAGAACCACTTAACTGCTCTGAGCAATATGGCTAAAACTTTGTCTATTTATATTTAGATTGCAGTGTTGTAAACAGCCTTTTTTTTGAAGTGTGGAAAATTATGATTGATTGCATATTAAGGTACATCAGCACAAATGCATCTTAATGCTGCTCTTCTTGACTTATACCGATTTCAGGGCTTGTCTTAATAATGAACATTCATGTATTTGTCTCACTGAATTTAAGATCAAGCTTTGACAGTTTGAAAGGGAACTAACAACACCGTTTTCAGCTTGTTGTTGTAGTCATTATAACCCCTTCATGATAGTATAAATTGAGCTAAATCATACTCGATCAAGCAAAATTGAGGTTGGGCTTTAACAGTTGTCCTTTAAATCCTTAATTGATGTAATTGAATTCTCAGTCATGTCTGGGAACTGGGTACTAATATATCATTAAACAAAAATTAGGCTCACTGGAACCCTCGTCCTTGGAGATAGGAGGCACAACTGCACTAACAAAAAGCTCGGCTTATAAAGTGATTTAAAGTCTGTGATCTGATGGTATCCCCGGTCTAATTATCATTAATGTCTTTAGGGTGACAACTTTATTTATATAGCACCTTCAGCATAGTAAAACATCCCCCAGGCACTTCTCAGGAGCAATATCAAACACAATTTGATTCTGAGTCACGTCTACACAGATAAAATAGAACCGTAGAGTCCCTACAGTGCAGAAGAGGGCCATTTGGCCCATCAAGTTTGCACCAACATAATCCCACCCAGCTCCAATCTCCGTAGCCCCACGTATTTACCCTGCTAGTCCCCGCGACACAAAGGGACAATTTAGCATGGCCAATCAACCCGTTCTGCACGTCTTTCGGACTGTGGGGGACCAGAACACCCCGAGGAAATCCCTGCAGACACAGGAAAAATGTGCAAACTCCACACAGACAGTGGCCCAAGCCAGGAATCGAACCCGGGTCCCTGGCGCTGTGAGGTGGCAGTGCTTGCCACTGTGTCGCCCCTAAATAGTAGAAGTCAAAATGTTTGGTCAATGTGGAAGGTTTGAAGGAGCATCTTAAAGGATAGAGATGTAGAGGTATGGAGAGGTTTAGGGAGGCAATTCTAGAGCCTATAGCATTGTCATTGAAGGCGTGGTGGGGTGATTTTAAAACTGGGTTGTTCAAGAGACTTACAGTTTTGAACACAGGTATTTCAGGGCTGGAGGGGACTTGGAACATGGGAAGGGGTGAGGACATGGAGGGGTTTGAAAACATGGGTGAAAATTTTAAAATCTAGGTGGTCCTTAACTGAGTCTGTCTGCTTTCTTCAAAGAACAGTTTAAAATGGAATACTGCAGGAAGGGAGAGACATCAATCCCTCAGGGTCATTTAACCACAAAGCTGTCCAGTTTCTGTAATGTGGGCTGCGTTTAAATCATCCATTTAGCAAACAGATTGATGGATCAGCAGTGGGAAATTTTCAAATGTGAGATAAATAAGAATAAAAATGCATATAGTGAAAAAGCAGAATAGAGTTTCATGAAGAATTAGTGAAGTTCAAACAAAACTGAATCTTAAAAGCAGGAAGTTAATAAAATTATAAATGAACATACAAATTCAGAGCTGGAGTAGGCCATTCAGTCCCCACCATTCAATAACATCATGGCCAATCTGATTGTAAGCTCAACCTTATATTCTTGCCTATCCCTGATAACACTCCATCCCATTGGTAATCAAAAACCAATCTGGCTCTGTCTTAAAAATATTCAAAGACTCTGCTCCCAATCTCTTTTGAGGAAGAGAGTCGGATATCAAATCAATTGATCTGTATTATAGGAGATGTAGTCTGGAGGGAAACAGAAGATTGCGTAGCAAAATGGAATGTGAAAAGACCCCCAAAAAATATAAAAGATCATAGTGAGGGTAGACTGCTTGGAATGGAGAATACAATTCAAATTTGGAAAAATGAAGATGCGAATATCAGATGAATTTTACAAAGGTTGACATTGGGACTATCAGTGTGCTAAAGGAAGAGATGGAATATGTTTGAGAGTTGAGGAAAAGATTTTTTTGAAAACTCATGGGGCTAGTATTTTGGCTCTGCAGTGGTTGTTGGAGGAGGAAACAAAGGCCTTCAGAATGGCATATAATCATAGAATTTTACAGTGTAGGAGGAGGTCATTTGGCCCATCAAGTCTGCACCTACCACCATGACCCCATGCACTTACGCTAGCTAGTTTCCCAACACTAAAAGGCAATTTAGCATGGCCAGTCCACCTAACCTGTGTATCTTTGGGGTATGGGAGAAAACCAGAGTGCCTGGTGGAAACCCACGTAGTCACGGGGAGAACATGCAAACTCCACACAGACAGTGACCCAAGCCAGGAATTGAACCAATTCCATAGTGCTGAGAGGCAGTTGTGCTAACCACTGTGCCACCGTGACGCCCTCCAGAATTTTCCCATCCCACCTGCCATGGGAATTGGAGCAGGTGAGGGGTAGCTAATGGGAAGGTCCGTTGACCTCAGGCGGGATTTTACAGTTTTGGGATGAGTGAGAATGCAAAATCCCGGCCTTGAAGTTTGCTTCCAGTGCAGGGTGCATGGCGTCCAGTGCTGGGAAAAGTGCAGGTGTGAGCTTGCTGTGGCTGAACTGGATGTGTCCGAACTAATCAGATTACAAACATCCAATCGGGCTGCTTTCAAAGATGGTTTTCTTGGAAACTTGGACTGTGCAGGTCCACTGAACACTTGTGCATTCCATTAATTAAAAAACCTGCATTCCCACAAACATTATTTGGTCTAGCCACCCAATTTGCAAGTGAGTTGATTTAGTTAAGATGCTATTTGCCAAAGTATTGAAGAGTATTTTTGAAACTATTATGTTTCATTGCTGGTTTTGACAGGGAATGTTGCTGCACCCTGAAGGGGAGAGAATTTGGCAACCTGTAGAGGTGAAGTCAACAAGTATGAGGGGACTATAGTTATAGTGCCCCTGGGTCTGCACCACCATGAGATGGAGCAGAGGCAGGGGAATGGGACACTCTTCATGAATGGAGAAGGAGTTTGCATGTTCTCTCCATGTCTGCGTGGGTGCTGTGGCTTCCTCCCAGTCCAAAGATGTGAAGGTTAAGTGGATTGGCCATGCTAAATTGCCACTTAATGTCAAGGGGATTAGCAGGGTAAATATGTGGGATTACAGGGGTAGGACCTTAGTGGAATTGTTGTTCGTGCAGACTCAATGGGCTGAATGGCCTCCTTCTGCATTGTAGGGATTCTGTGACTTTTTTGTGGCACATGGGGTGCCATTCAATCATGAATGGTGGTGGGCAATTAAACAACGAACAGGAGGAGGCAGCTCCACAAATATCTCCATCCTCAATGATGGGGGAATCTAGGACATGAGTGCAAAAGATAAGGCTGAAACATTTGTAACCACCTTCAGACAAAAGGTCCCAACATCACTGATGTCAGTTCTAAGCCAGTGCAATTCACTCCACGTGATATCAAGAAATGGCTGAAGGCATTCAATACTGCCTAGTCTATGGGCCCTGACAATGTTCCAACAATAGCATTGAAGACTTGTGGGCTAAATTGTTCCAATATATCTATCTGCCAATGCAGAAAATTACCCAGGCATGTCCTATCCACAAGAAGCAGAATTAATCCAACCCAGCCAATTACTGCCCATCAGTCTGCTCTCAATCATCAGTAAGGTGTCATCATCAACACTATCAAGGAACACTTATACAGCAATAACTTATTCACTACCACTCAGTTTGGGTTCTGCATAGGGCTACCTAGCTCATGACTTCATTGTAATCTTGGTCCAAACATGGACAAAAGAGTCCAGAAGTCCAGAGATGAGGTGAGAGTGACTGCCCTTAACATCAAGCCTACATTTGACCAATTACAATATTAAGCAGCCCTTGCAAAATTTGATGTCAGAGGGAATCAAGAAGGAAAGTCTATGGTTGGAGTCCTACAGGAAGATGGGTGTGGTTGTTGGATGTCAGTCCTGTCAGTTTCAGAACTTCACTGCAGGAGTTCCTCAGGGTACTGACCTCAACCCAACCATCTTTAGCTGCTTCATCAATAACATTCCTCCATCTTAAGGTCAGTAGCGGATAAGTGTAGTCATCAGCAAAATGTTCACCATTCACAACTGTTCTGGTCTTGAAGTGGTCTATTTCCATATGCAGAAAGATTTGGACAATATTCAGACTTGTGTTGATAAGTAGCAAATATTATTCATGTCACCCAAGTCCCAGGCAATGGCCACCTCCAACAAGAGAGAATCTAATCATTTCCTCTTGACATTCAATGTATTACCAACACTGAATTGTCCCTATCAACATTCTGGGAGTTACCATAGACTAAAAAGTGAACTGAACTGGCCATATAAATACTATGGCTACAAGAGCAGGTCAGAGGCTGGGAATTCTGAGGGCAGTAATTCACCTCCTGAATCCTCTAAACCTGTCCAGCACCCACAAGGCACACAGCAGGGGTATGATGGAATATTCTCCACTTGCCTGGATGAATGCAGCTCGTACAACACTCCAGAGGCTCTACAGTGTCCAGGCTAAAGCAGTCTGCTTGCTTAGCACCCTAAGCAATAGCCTTTAATATTCACACACTTGACCACCAACACACAGTGGCTTTAATGTGAACCACCTACAAGATGCATGACAGCAAGTCACCAAGGCTCCTTTGACAGCACTGTTCGAATCTGCAAACTCTACCACCTAGACGGACAAGTACAGCAGATGAATGGGAACATCATCTTGAAGTTCCCCACCAAGCCCACATACTATCCTGACTTGGAACTACATTGCTGTTTCTTCACTGTCACTGGGTTTAAAATCTTGGAACTCCCTCCGTAACAGTGCTGTGGGTGTTCCAGAGGTGGTTCACAACCAGTTCTGTAGGGCAAATAGGTATGGGCAATAAATACTGGTCTAGCCAGAGATGCCAATGGCAGTTAAAAATAAAACATGGTTTTATGCACATGTTCCCGTTATCTGTGGTATCCTATTACAGCGTATTCAAGACCAATATAATACAATAAATGCCACCAACATTTTTATCAATTTATTAAACTACGCACCCAATTATAGAAACAAAAATGAACTATTTGCCCCTTATGTGTCTGACTGGTGGATGGTTTGTTTGTCCTAGCACTCCTGCACAGTTCTATTCCAGTGACTGCAACATTGTTGGTGGGAGGCTTCCGACTTTCACTGGCTGAAACTGCAGATGGCTTGGGAAAGATGATAACACACAATTCTCTGCCTTAAAGGTCCAGCTTTGGGCTGATCAGTAGCAGTTTGGGCTAGTGAAAAAGCAACTGCAAAGACACTAGGGAGCATGAATGTTATCGTTATGAGAGAGGGCAACAGGTTCATGCTCCATGGTGCCCATGCCACTCCCCCCATATTGCCACCTCAGCAGTTGTAATAATTTGCTGAAGGAGAGATTGCTGGACTGCTGTCAGTGTCCACAAGACCCTTGTGAGTATTGAGATCTACAGCCATGGTGACAGTAAGCTGAGACTACAGGACAACAAATATGGGTCAAACAATGCACCTAAACCTTCACTGCAGCAATCAGACCCAGATATCATGTAGCTTCTGCCCATACAGCAACTTTGGCACAAGTCATAAAGTAATACGTCTGTACAAAATATTGGCCTGGATTCTGTGTATAGTTTTACGTACCAGAGATTGCATAGACCTTAAATGTTTAAGAGAGAATAGTATAAATTCACATAATGAGACCAGGTAGAAAACCTCAGGGGTGGGTCTAAAGATAATAAGACTATTTCTGTTCAAACTGAAAAGACTAAGAAAATATTTAAAATAGACAGTTAAAAAACATGAACGCTTTGGACCGTCTGAATAAAGAAAGACTATTTTCTCTGTTTGGATGTTTGTAATGAGATAGGGGCCATCATTTTTAACATTACACTTAAGACTAAGGAGAGAGTTAGGAGCTATTTCTTCGTTCTCAAGGTTTTTGGAGCACTTTACCACAGCAAATGGTAAATACTTGTAGCAGAGGAAGGTACTCGCTCTGCAAGCACATTTGCAACAACAGGCATTGATCCCAAAATAGCCTGTGCAAAATAGAATTTATTACTTAATCTGGCACCAGTAATACACAAGAGACAATTAAAACCAGATGTTAAAGGTGCGCTTCAGAGATTAACGCTTAATCATTCAGGAATGTTAATATCTAATGGGAGTCATTTTGTCTGGTAATCTGCAATGATCTGCAGTTAAAATTTCAATACTATAAGGACACTTTTTCATCATCCTTTCTCCCTCTTATCCCAATATCTTCATTTACTTTTGTTTAGAATATATCATACAACGTCACTGATCATTCAGACAAACAATTGCTGTGTAAATCTTAAAACAGACCTGAAGCTGTGTAATCTTAACAGACTTCAGTATGGTTGCCAACATATTCCGACTCATTCCTCACTTGCTGAGTGCGATCCGTGAATACAGTTCTGTACTGGATGGTGTAATATCTGAATTAGTTCTATTTATATGTGATTTTTGTCTAGTCCCACCTCCTGCATTCTTTTTGTCTCAAGAAAAGAGACATACTTTCACAGCATGTGGCACACATTATATTGCAATTAGGAATACTCTGTCTGAAAATTCCCAACCCACAGTGGAATCTAGGTTGAACATCTTCATACAGGCTTATTCATGATCAGAATTCCAACCTCATGTTGGCAACTAACTGGCCTGATAAAATGGCCTTAATGGGGCACTGACACATTCAAATTCACTTCTTGCCTTCTTAAGGCTGGAAAACTATTCAATCCCTTAGATATCATTGGTAAAATTCCCCAATGGTGGGATATGTTAGGGGAGGTGATCTGCCAAAGGTTGCACCTAATTAATTTAGAATTCAGTAATTTTTTCATCCTCATTGAATAGATTTTCTTTTTCATCTCCAACTGGCCTTGCCCTTTAACTATTTTTCGTCTTCTTGTTTAGAAAATATTCTACGATTTAGCTATGTTCTTAATAGTATTTCTGCAAATGAATTCATAATGAGGCTTGGCTGAGAGCCCAAACATCCATTAGTCTGTTGGAACAGCTGCACCTCATGGAAAACATTGGTTAATTGACAGCACTTACTCTGTGTAATCTATTCTGTCAATTGAACAATGTTTATTTACACAAGATAAAGATGTGTCAAGTGCTTAAAGTTAAAGTTTATTTATTAGTCACAAGTGAGGCTTACATTAACACTGCAATGAAGTTACTGTGAAATTCCCCTAGACGCCATACTCTGGCACCTGTTCAGGTCAACATACCTAACCAGCACATCTCTCAGACTGTGGGAGGAAACTGGAGCACCCGGAGGAAACTCATGCAGACCCGGGAAGAACATGCAAGCTCCACACAGACAGTGACCCAAGCTGGGAATTGAACCTGGGTCACTGATCCTGTGCGGCAACAGTGCTGACCACCGTGCCACCCATTGTAATGTCTACCATTGATGCATTCAAAGATCTGGATAATTGATGCTTTTATGGGGTTGCAGTGGAAGGAGATTTTTTAAGAAAGCAAAACATTATGAGTGAATGACTTTTAAAAAATGTTTTCACACATCCTTTTCTTACTACAGGATTCATTAGCTTTGCACAAAGTGTATAGCGGTAAATGGGCATGGAACATAGGAAATAGGTGTAGGGTATTCAATTCAGACATATCATAGCTGATCACCCATCTTTTATGCCATTTTTCCCACAATCCTCTTGGTATTATTACTATCCAGAATTCTATTAATTTCAATTTGAGCCTGCTCAATGATTGAACTTCCACAGCCCTTCCACAGAATTCCAAAGATTTGCCACCTCCTAAGTGAAGAAATGCCCCACATCTCAGTCTTAAACAACCTGCCCCTTTGAGACTGTATCCTCCTAGTTCTAGACTCACTAAGAAGTCTCACGACACCAGGTTAAAGTCCAAAGCCACTAGCTTTCAGAGCACTGCTCCTTCATCAGGTAAGTGGGAGTTCTGTTCACAAACTGGGCATATAAAGAGACAAACTCAATTTACAAAATAATCGTTGGAATGTGAATCTTTACAGGTAATCAAGTCTTAAAGGTACAGACAGTGTGAGTGGAGAGAGTGTTAAGCTCAGGTTAAAGAGATGACAGTCCTGTTTGAAGACAGTACACATCTCTTTAATCTGTGCTTAACACTGTCTCCACTCACACTGTCTGTACCTTTAAGACTTGATTACCTGTAAAGATTCACATTCCAACCATTATTTAGTAAATTGAGTTTGTGTCTTTATATGCCCTGCTGTGAACAGAACTCCCATTTCCTGATGAAGGAGGAGTGCTCTGAAAGCTAGTGGCTTTTGCTACCAAATAAACCTGTTGAACTTTAAACTGGTGTTGTGAGACTTCTTACTATGTTTACCCCAGCCCAATGCCAGCATCTCCACATCTAGACTCACCAGACGGGGGAAGGATCCCATTCACATCTACCCTGCCATGCCCTGTAAGAATTTTGTAAGTTTCAATGTGAACATGTCTCATTCTTCAAAACCCAAGAGAATACAGAACTGTTTCCTCAATTCATCCTGATAAGACCATCTCGCTGTCCAAGGGGTTAGTCTGGTGAAACTCTACTGCACTACCTCTACGACAAATACATTCTTTCTTAGATAGATCAAAACTGTGCACAACATTCCAAATGTCTTCTCACCAAGACTCTGTACAATGACAGCAAGGAGACATTGCTCTTGTAGTGAAGTCCCTTCACGATGAAGGCCGACATACTATTTACTTTGCTACACTTACATGCTAACTTCTAGTAAACAAAGACACCCAGGCCCCTGCGGACATCAATATTTTCCAACATCTCAGCGTTTAAGATCTTACCGGCCATTTACACCATGCTTCCACTGCAGCAAAGCCAGAGAATTTGACGGCTACTCAAATCTCTGTTTACCGTGGTGAGATGTGAAAATTCTGGCCTCTGCCTTTTTGGTTTTTTTTTGACCTAAGTGGATAACTTCAAACTTTTTCACATTATATTCCATCTACCACATTTTTGCCTTTTGCTTAGTCTGCCCAAATCCCCGTGAAGCCTCCCTGCATCCTCCTCACAATCACGCCTGGCTTTATGTCAACAGCAAACGTGGAAATATCACATTTGATCTCCACATATAAATCATTTATATAGATTGTGAACAGCTGTGAACTTAGCATTGATCCTTGTGGTACCCCACTAGTAACAACCTGTTATCCTGAGAATGACTGATTTTTCCTACGCTTTGTTTCTGTTTGTTAGCCAATTTGAAATCCACAGCAGTGAATTACTACCAATCCCATGTGCTCTTATTTGTTTACAAACCCCCTGTCAAAAGCCTTCTGAAAAATCCAAAGGTACCACATCCACTGGTTCTACTTTTTCTACTGCAAGTAACATCCTCCAATAGGTTTCTCAAACTGATTTCCCTTTCATAATCCATGTTGACTTTGCCCTACTGTATCGTTATTTTCCAAGTGTCCAGTTATCACATCCTTTAAAATAGATTATAGCATTTTCCCTATTCCTAATGTCAAACTAACGGATCTGCCATTCTGTTTTTTCTTTGCCCCCTTTTTAAATAGTGGAATTACGTTTGCTACTTTCCAGTCTACAGGAAGTTTAGTAGAATTATAGAATTTTGAATGATAACCACCAATGCACTGTAGTCTATATCAATAATCCATAGTCTGTAGTCAATGCACTATAGTCTAGACTCCATAGCCACTGGAACTCAGTGCCATCGGATGGAAATGACGTGGCTTAACATGAAGAATGTGAGAGGTCACGGGGTGTGGGTAGATGGGTATAGCTTGATATGGGAGGACATGATTAATACCTTCTGCACTTGACCTTAAGAAGGTTTTCTCTCCCAGTCTATGGTTCACGACCCCTCTGAGGAATCATGAATCATAAGTCCTTTAAAAGCTGGCCCAGCTCTTTGGAAATTGCAGGGGAATTGGGCAATACCTATCAGTGGTAATGGAATCAGTCAGAACCAAAACTCTGGGCTCAGCCAGAACCGGGTGTAGGGGTAGTGTGGCTCACGGCCCACACAACCCCCACACCTGTATTTGAACTGTTGAAAATTGGGGGAATCCCAGAATAGGGTCCCGGCTTTTGTTTTCTCACCTCCACAGAGTCTCCCTGACACTGTGAAAATCTAGCCCATTTAATTCACAGAATTAAACTCAGTGCTGCCTCCTTTGTTTAAATAAATGAGCAGTCCTGAACACATTGGATTAAACTTTTCCTTCTTTCTCACTTACATTATTTTTAAGATGTGGAGTTGCCAGCGTTGGACTGGGGTAGACATAGTATGTAGTCCCACAATACCAGGTTAAAGTCCAAAAGGTTTATTTGGTAGCACGAGCTTTTGGAGCACTGCCCCTTCATTAGGTGAGTGCAGGATTTGAATCACAGACAGGGCATATATAGACACAGCTCAATTGCAAGATAATGGTTGGAATGCAAGTCTTAACAGGTAATCAAGTCTGCAGACAATGTGGGTGGAGAGAGGGTTAAGCACAGGTTAAAGAGGTGTGTATTGTCTCCAGCCAAGACAGTTTGTGAGATTTTGCAAGCCCAAGCAAGTTGTGGGGGTTACAGACAGTGTGACATGAACTGAAGATCCCGGTTGAGTCTGTCTTCATGTGTGCGAAATTTGGCTATCAGTTTCTGCTCAGTGATTCTGCGTTTTCATGTGTCGTGAAGGCTGCCTCAGAGAACATTTACCTGAAGATCAGAGGCCGAATGCTCTTGACTGCTGAAATGTTCCCCGACAGGAAGGGAACACTCCTGCCTGTAGAGCAGTGCACATTCATCCATTGTCGTAGCGTCTCATGGTCTCACCAATGTGCCATGCCTCAGGACATCTTTCCTGCAGTGTATCAGATAGACAACATTGGCTGAGTTGCAGTAGTATTAACTGTGTACCTGGTGGATGGTGTTCTCACATGAAATGATGGCATCAGTGTCAACGATCTGGCACGTCTTGCAGAGGTTGCTGTGGCAGTGTTGTGTGATGTTGTGATCACTGTTCTGTTGAAAGCTGGGTAGTTTGCTGTGTACAATGGTCTGTTTGAGGTTGTGCAGTTGTTTGAAGGCAAGCAGTGGAGGTGTGGGGATGGCCTTGGCGAGATATTCACCTTCATCAATGACGTGTTGAAGGTTCCTGAGAAGATGTCGTAACTTCTCCGCTCCAGGGAAGTACTGGACGTCGAAGGAGACTCTGTCCGCCGTTATTTTTACTCCTGTCTTGCGTTTGATAATTAAAGCCATCCAATATAATGGCCCTGTTATTTCTACAAACTTCTCTCATTGTCTACATTTCCTTTCCTCCCTTCAACAATCTGTATATTAAGCAGCTTTATAGATCAGCTAATCTCTACTAAATCCTTCGAGCTACCAAACTGCTTCCTTTTTTTGCACTTTCTCTTTTGTACACAAGCTTTGGAGTCTTTTCTTGATATTGCTACTCCCTACCCACCCTCATTTCTCTTGCTCTTTCCAAATCTGATTTTTGTGGGGGGGAGGTGGGGAGGAGGTGGAAAGAGGGGGTTGTGTGGTGATGATAGGGCAGTGCTACTTGGGAGTTGCAGCATATATACCTAGATGGCACTGTTCCACATGTAACATCTCAGTATTGGGATTCAACTGGAGATCACACTGAATAATATATTTTCTCTCCACTTTACACATTTAATCAGAGATGAAAGAATTTGGAATTCATATTTCTTTTAAGGTGGCTTCATTTGTATTATCTTCTGTTAATACTTGACAAGGAAAGATAGGCTTGTGCAATAAGCATTCTTGGAATTCTGGAGAAGCTCGATGCAGGCTAATGAATGAGAGCCTCTCTAGCTATTGTATGCTTTGAAAATGATTGCTGAGAAAGGAATAAAGCACTGGGAAAGAAGAGTTATTCTTCTAAATTTATAGTTAACTAATGTGGTTTGAAAGGACTAGGTTAGATGTAAATTCTGCGTTTAGTGTTGCTAATTTAGTTTGGGAACTGACTAAAACAAGCACCAGATGCCCAAAGCACATCAACATTCTGTTTTCAATGTTCTCCAAAATAATGAGCAGAAGATTTTCAGGTTTCTAAATTATCTTTAAATTTTAAACTAATTCACAGAACTCCTGGTTGGGTGCTCAAGGTGCTATTATTACTGTAACAAACTCCCTTTTGAATTTATGTACATTTTTCAATATCAAAGTTGAAGCAATAGAAATTGATTTTTGTACTTTAATCAAACTAATCTCTTCAGCAGTATTTGTGATCGGATCAGGATTTCCGTTTGAGGAAAATGAATGTAAATAATCTCCGGCAATTCCTCACTTTCACTCAAAAGTTTCTTGTCCGCATTTGGGATACCTTTGCCTATCTTTATGCCCAATTAAATACTCAAATCTGTCCTCCAGTGTTTTTTCTTTCATTGAATTACATTGCTTTTATTGTGTTTACAACTCTTATCAAAAGATGCTCCCGATGCAAAGGATATGAGAATAAGGTTGAGAGTCAGTGTAGTACAACCATTTTGTAAGTCATTCGCTTGGATTCTACTCTTCCTGCTGTACCCTCCCCAAGCATCTAGTTTACTGGATCAGTATCAGATAGTTCACGCTGCAGTGGGAGTTAAACTCGCTGACGAGGTAAGTCAGGAAAAGAAAACCAGCTGTTATGTGTTGTAGCACATCAAAAGCTTGCACTAATGAACTGCCAAGTGTTCTTTTACACGGGTCCCAAGTTGATATTTTATCAGGTATCGTCTTTGTTTCGAAACTTGAAAATTACAATTTTCAGCTAGATCAGTGTTTTTTTTTACATATTCATTGTTTCTATATGGCCATATGTAGTTTGTCTTTTCTGCACAGATTTAGAAGGTTACAAAGTTATCCATGTTGCTTCTGTAGAATTAATTTTAAATTGACTGATGAATATGGGAAATATTTCAGTAATTCATCAGCATTGATACTTTCTGCTTTTTTAAATTAGTGAATGAGTAGATAGAATCCCTAGTGCAGAAGGAGGCCATTTGGCCCATCAAGCCTGTATCAATGCCAATCCCATCCACGCCCTATCACCGCAACCCCATGTGTTTACCTTCTAATCCCCCTGATAATAAGGGGCAATTTATCATGGCCAATCCACCTAACCTACACATCTTTTGACCGTGGGAGGAAACCAAAGCAGCCGGAGGAAACTCACGCCGATACAGGGAGAATGTGTAGACTCCGCACAGACAGTGACCCAGGCCGGAAATCGAGCCCGGGTCTCTGAAGCTGTGACGCAGCAGCGCTAATGACTGTACTATCGTGCCGCCCGACTGAAAAGACTTGTTGACTGGAGCTTCCTTTCCTAATCCTGAACCACCATTGCATTTTGAATATTTCTGGCAACCACCGTTCTCCAACTTGGGCCTCAGCGCCCACATTGTTCATCTGGATGCAAGCTACAATGACGCTGCTCAAACCACCTGCAAATCGATAACCCGAATGCTGCTTTGCAGTGTTTGAAGTCCAGTTGGAAGAATGCCAAGTGATTTTTCAAGTGAACATTCATTTCCCTCACTGTCACTCCTACCCCTTTTCCAGCATCATTAGCAACTTTGATTTTCCAGCAGAAAAGAAACAGTCACCATATAGAAGACCGATATTGATGTATTGAAGACGTAGATCTTTGAGTTCCTGTGGCTGGTTCCACTGTCTTTTCCATAGATATTGTTAACTATCATGAATAGTGAGTTGAAGTAGGTGCTGGAGCTATTTTAAGTGAATATATGTCATTTGCTCTTCATCATTTAATTCTAAGAAACACTCTTGAACTCTGTTCTTTCTTTCTTCTTCACTTTGGTCCTTCTGCTCTTCATACGATGTTCTGCCTTGCCTTTGATCGTCTCTCTGGGATTGCTTCTTAAAATATTAACAGGGCTGTTATTGTTATAGGTAGCATACTCTGTAGACAGGTCAGGGATCAGAATCAATTCATTACATTTTTAGAAGCTGCTCTACGAACTGGGGGAAATCACGGCATGTTTATAACTAGCTGTGCACTTTACTGAGTTGTATTGTCCAGGACATACGGCCAAAGTCGTCCATAAACTACAAGGGACTTGATATGGAATGTGGCAGCCCCTTCTTCATTAACATTCATGCACCCCAAAGCAATAGATTACTTTAACAGTGTAGCAGTGTAAGTTTTAGATCCAGGAGTCGCAGATTAACTATAAAGGGCATCAAAGTCATAGGTGATTTTAAAATAAGTTATTAAGAAGCAATAATTTAGATGTGATGCACAAAAAAGTATCAGGGCCTTCCACTGTTGAGAAGGGTTCACTGATCCCGGAGAAGAACGTGTGGATGTAGCCAATCTCTGCAGCTGGATGTGGTGGTCTTTCATCTGTCTGTTTGCAGCAGTCTTCTTTTCTCTTTGTTCTTTGTCTTCTTGAGCAGACAGAGACATTGGGGAACTCTTTTATGTCAGTGTCTGCCTGATGAGAACAGCCTCCTCAACTCCTGGTAATATACTTTCATTCTAGGATGTGGTTGTTCGTCCTAGGTCAATCACTTGCTTACTTGGTTGAGTAGCTCTGGCCAATGACTGAAGAACAGGTAACCAAGAACAGGTAACCCCTCTGTCCACCAAATTGGCTGAGGTCATCTTTTTGCTTGTCTCCTGCCTGATACTGATATAGATAAGAGGATCCACAAGGCACACTAAAACTCCCTGAGAGCATTATACTCATTGGATATTATTTCTGTTTTAGCTCAGCTCCTGACTGTTAGGGATTGTTTCTGCATTTGCTTCAGAGAGAGGAGAGAACAGCCTTCTATTATATGGCCTCATACTGTGTCTGCCAATTCTATGATGTTCTGAAAAGTACTGTTTCTTATAGCAGTAAAAAATGAAAGCATGGCTAGAATAATCCTTTTTGTTTTGGATTCACTGATTTCAGGAGGAATGTTGGGCCAGAATATGGTGCATTCTTTGAAAACGTATGAGAGCAGGGGGACAGGGCCTTGATTTAATATCTTACCTGCAGTGTACCCCCTTTGACAAAGCAGTCCTTCACTGAAGTCTCATTCTGTGTTATGAACTCAAGTCATGGAACTTGAACTCATCGTCTTCTGAGATAGATAAGAATGCTACCCACTAAGCTAAGCTGTCACTCACTGTTAAGGAAAGAAAAGCGGTTTGTCACAGCCCCTAATACCTGTTGCATTTTCCACTTTCTCTGACTTTAATTTTGACCACACTTCTTGGACGACGATGGAAAAATGTTTGTTTTGCTTTGGCTAATGCACAGAAGGTGGAAAATGGAATTTGGACATCACTGTTTGAAAGTTTGAGGGTGGTAATTGAGAGAGAATCTCAAATGGGGTTAATGGAATTTAAACACCAAGGTCTGGATTTTCGCAATGATGGAGGGCCTCTCCGTTGTTGTTGAACATGATGGGTGAGGCTGAAAATCAGAAGCGCTGCCCGTCTAACGCAGCACTGAGCATTTCTTTCAGGGACAGAATGGGCCTGTTGGGATTCAGGCCTGTGCATTTTACACTTAAACCAGCAGCTGCGTTAACTCATACGTGATTTGGTGTCACCGCTGTAACAGATTACACCTGGTAGGAGCAGGTCTGAACTCAGTAGGTTTGTTTGGATAGCCAGGGTCTCTTTTCGAGAATTCAAGGGAGCCCTTTTGAACTTGCTTTACATTTATATTAATTGCCCGAGAATTGACAAGAACTCAGCTGCCTGACTTTAAACCAAGGGAGTAGGAAAGTGGGACTGCTGAACTTAAAGGACAATTGTTTTTGCCTCTACTGACTCATGTACCCAGGTACTAGAGTGAGCTTTGAGCTTGAGGTGGGCTTTAAGCAAAACAAGATGAGTATGGCACACTCACACATAGCGGCCACAGAAATTAGTCAACTGGAACAGCCAGGTCTTGCAACAAATGGCACAGGTGTTGCACTGTCTCCTTTTGGACATTTCTATATGATTAGCAGGTTCGAGATGGTATTCTCCAGTCCTGCTAGCATCTCCCCACACTCCACCCTGAGCACATCCCACCAGTGGGGTTTACAACGGCTCTCCACAAACGGGGAGCAGGTGTTGTCATCCTGCTGGTGGGGACAGAGGCCACTGAGGCGCGGGTGGGCGGTGGACAGCACATCCACTGACCTCTGTGCTGACAGATTGAAGGTACATACTGTGGCCCTCTCAGTGGTAAGCTGCTGGCCTTTTGAGCAGGAATACTCCAGCCTCCCCCCCCCCCCACTTTTCAGAGGGAATCCTGCTCAGGCACTCTGCGTTGCACAGAGTGTCAAAGATTCATTCCGGCAAGAACACACAAAACAGGCAGGAACTACTTCCAGTTTCCCATTAGGCACTTAGTTTTGTTCAGGGAGAATTCTAGCCAAGGAGTCTGTTGAGAGATATAAGTATGTTCGGGGAGCGATCAAAAGTTTAGCAGATGGACCATTTGATGGCAAAATGTGAACTTGTCCATTACAGCTGGAAGAATAAAAAAGCAGCATATTATTTAAATGGGGAGAGATTGCAGAGATCTGATCACTTCTACTTATCTGGCAGAAGGGAATCAGTGATCAAACAGGATCTCCCAGGCTATGGTAAAGTCAATGATTGGGGTAGCCAATGAGGTTCAACCGAGGCATCGCCTGTTGCAATTTTTCAAAGCCATCTCAGTCTTTTAACTAAGATGAAGCGTCAGATTAAGCCCAAGATTGGGTGCAATGCCTCATCATGTCATCTTGGATCTTGTTTGTCGCTCTTGTGGGGTCTCTAAATTGGATTCAATTTGAATTTGTTTTCTGAAGCAAGCAAAGAGATGAATTTGGGTCTGCCCAGTCTACTCTGGGCATTGACTTTATAACTTTTAAAAACGGAGTAAAAAATTTAAAGAAAATCTGAGTTACGGAAGGACCTTGGTGTCCAGGTACATGAATCACAAGAAGTTAGTATTACAGGTACAGCAAGTGATTCAGAAGACAAATAGAACATTGCTGTTTATTGCAAGTGGATTAGAATATAAAACTAGGGAACTTTGCTGCAGTTCTGTAGGGTATTGGTGAGACCACTTCTGGAGTACTGTGTATAATTTAGGTCTCCTTAAAGGGCATAATTGCATTAGAAACAGATCAGAGGAGCTTTCCTCAACTAATTCTTGGAATGAGGAGATTATCCTATAAGAAAAGGTTGGACAGGTGGGACCTGTATCCAGTGGAATTTAGAAGAATGAGAAGCAATCTTATTGAAATATGTAAGATGCTGAGAATGTGGAAGAGACTAGAAATTGGGGATACATTTTTAAATAATGGGTCTCCCATTTAAAATAGAGATGAGGAGAGTTATTTCATGAGTCATAAGTCTGCTGAACTCTCTAACCCAGAGAGTGGTGGAAGCAGGGTCTGAATTTGATGGGTATCTGACAAGGAAATCAGAGAGTACAGAGAATGTGGAGGAAAGTGGAGGTGAGGCCTTGATCAGATCAGTCATGATCTTATTGAATTGTGGAGCAGGCTTTAAGGGCCAAATGGCCACTTCTACTCCTAATTCATCCATGTGTATTACTAGAGCAGGCAAACAGGGCACCCAGCTACCATCTCATCTGAGGTTTTGCTGATGCAACACATCTTTACTACTGCAGTGGTACATTGGCCAAGATAATTGACTCAAATCCTGCCATGGAGTTTAAACCCGCAATTCTCTGACTCTGATCTGAGGAATGAATGCATTAACTGATAGTATTGATAATGTTTGTGCAATTCAAAGCAATCCAGCAGTAATATGAGGCGGTGACCCCTGTGCCAAGAGAAAGTGTTGAAATGTAAAATCTGTGCATTTTACAGCTGTGAGTGGTTCTGCAGCAAACCTGTATTTTGTCTGCCTTGTGACCTGTGAGGGCTCTGGCGTGACTGCTAATTAATTCTTACTTTGTCTGAAGGAATTCAAGCTTTCGTGTCATCTCGAGCAGAATTTGTTATTTCTTGAGATTGGGAGAACGGCTGTATTTAGAGTTGCGAATAACTAACATAAAGGTACAATTGTTCCTCTGCTTTAAAAGTAGGTGATTAAGCAAACAATTTTGGAATTCATAAAATGAATAGCTGAAGTAAACGGATGTGTTTTTAAACTCTGCACACATTCACCATGGTTGTCCATGGTAAATGGATGCAAACAAAGTGACCATCCAGAAGACTGAAAAGAATTGGAGGAATCTGCTTTAATTCAATTCATGAAAGGCATAGATAACTTGATCAAGCAAGTAGATGGCTTTGCTTCCCTCAATTTAGCATGGTATTGTGAACCCTTCTGGTGCACATATGGTTTATTTTTTTCCCCCCTCTGTCCACACCCACATGAAAATCACTTGTTAAAAGTGGGAATTCACTCTGCCTCAGTGGTTTCACCTCCGTACAGCTGCACAGATCATAGCTGCACTCTGAGCAGGCATCTTTTCACTTTGATGGCCACGGAAGATCAGTTCGACACACTTTGAGTAGACTACTGCATGACTGAAGCCATCTATTGGCTGGGGGGGGGGTTGGGATGAAGTGTGGTGGATTCTCAAGCTCCTGCTACAGGTACATGAATCTTTCTGTCAGCCGAGATTTCACAGGATTACACAATTCTTTCATGTAAATATTTCAGTACAAATTTGAAATCTAGGTTGTAAGCCTCCATGAGCTGTCAATTGGATAACTCATTGCAAGTGTCCAATCTCAAGCTTTAACTATTAATCTGCCTGATACTTTCTATTTCGAATGCATGGGGCAAAAAATCTTTTCTAAGATTCAACACAGTTTAAATACCAAACCCCGATAGCAGCAGCCACGATTATAGCTAATCAGTGGCCAGTTATATCTTTCAATAACTTGCAATCAATATTGTAACTGATTGTGATCAGTAATGAAAATTTGACCTGAATATTTCCCTACACTGCTTCAACGCGGCAGTTCACAATTCTCTCTCCAACTGAAGGTAATGCTCCTTTAACCACGACACATGTAGCTCTGCTCGCACCAAGACCAGAAAATCCCACCCAAGGTCAACAGACCTTCGCATGGTCTGCTACGATTCCAGTGGTGGGCAGGATGGGAAAATTCCACCCATAGGAGTTTTACAGCACAACATGAAGCCCTTTGGCCAATTGTGTCTGCACTGACTATCAAGCACCTATCTATTCTAATTCTACTTTCCAGTATTTGGTCTGTTGCCTTGTATGTTATGGCATTTAAAGTGCTCATTTAAATGCTGCTTAAATGTTGTGAGGATCACGCCTCTACCACCCTTTCATGCAGAGAATTCCAGATCTCCACCGCCCTCTGGATGAAAATACTTTTCCTCCAAATCTCCAACTCCTTACCTTTAAATCTATGCCCGCTAAAGGAAATAATTTATTTCTATCTACCCTAATTGTGTCCTTCATAATTTTGTCCACCTCAATCTGCTTCCCCCTCAGCCTTCTCTGCTTCAAGGAAAACAACCTCGGTTTGGCCAGCCTCTCTTTATGGCTGAAATGCTCCAGCCCAGGTAACATCCTGGTGAATCTCCTCTGCACCCTCTCTAGTGCAATCACATTCTTCCTATAGTGTGGTGACCAGAACTGCACACAGTACTCTAGCTGTGGCCTCAGGAGTGTTTTATACGGCTCCTTCATAACTTTCTTGCTCTTATATTCGGTACCTCAATAATAAAGGCAAGTATCCCATACACCTTCTTATCCACCTTATCTGTCTATCCTGCTACTGATAGAAGTCATGATGTGGATGTGCCGGCGTTGGACTGGGGTAAATACAGTAAAAAGTCTGACAACACCAGGTTTTAGTCCAACCGATTTATTTGATAGTAAACTCACAAGCTTTCGAGGGGACTCCCTCTTCGTCAGCTGAATGGAGAATTCTGGCCTCGGACAGAGCACATAAAGCACAGACAGTTTAGAGATTACCGATTAGAATGTGAATCTTTACAGCTAACCTGCTGTTCAAGTCTTAAAGTGGCTGACAATGTGTGTGGAAGGAGCACTGATCACAGGTTAAAGAGATGTGTCTTTAACCATCTCTTTAACCTGTGATCAGTGCTCCTTTCACACACATTGTCAGCCACTTTAAGACTTGAACAGCAGGTTAGGTGTAAAGATTTGCATTCTAATCAGTAATCTCTAAACTGTCTGTGCTTTATGTGCTCTGTCCGAGGCCAGAACTCTCCATTCAGCTGACGAAGAGGGAGTCCCCTCGAAAGCTTGTGAGTTTACTATCAAATAAATTGGTTGGACTAAAACCTGGTGTTGTCAGACTTTTTACTGTGTTTATCCTGCTACCTTCAGAGATCTTTGGCTATACATCCCAAGGTCTCTCTGGTCCTCTGTACTTCCTAGCATCCTTGCATTCATTGTGTATAATCTTGCCTTGTTAGTCTTTCTAAAAAGCATCACCTCACACTTTTCAGAGTTAAATTCCATTTGCCACTATTCTGCCCATCTGACCAGTCCATCTATATTGTCCAATAATCTGACTTTTTTCCTCACTATTTACCACACCACCAATCTCAGTGTAATCTGCAAACGTACTGATCATCCTCCTGACCATCTTGTCTATCTCATTATCTGACAGAGCATAGGGTAGAAATCAGGGGGGAGCAAACATTTGTGTAATGTCCTAACTATGTTAAGGTGTTCTGGGCCTTACACAGAAGGAAAAGATGCAGTTTGCACATGTAAATTCAAATGAACAACAACAGATTCATTCCAGGATCTGTGGCCTGTACAGAGAGAAACTGAAATTAAAAGCAAGAGCCTGTAAAATATTCCAAATGAAATCATCATCCAATCATGTGATCAACTCTTAAAGCAAGCTTACAACAACTAAATATATGACATCACTCCCCCTTTACTCCCTCGAGGTGGCACAGTTAATATTGCAGCCTCACCAGGGACCTGGGTTTCAATTCCCGCCTTTGATCACTGGAGTTTGCATGTTCTCCCTGTGTCTGCATGGGTTTCCTCCAGGTTCTCCAGTTTCCTCCCATAGTCCAATGATATGTGGGTTAGGTTGATTGGCCATGCTAAATTTTCCCTTAGTGTCAGGGGAACTAGCAGGGTAAATACATGAGGTTAGGGGCTAGGGCATCAGTGGGATTGTTGTTGGTGCAGGGTTGATGGCCAAAAGACCTCGTTCTGCACTGTAGGGATTCTGTGATTTACTTCTATGATTACGACACCAAATTACAACAGTGTTATATACTGGATCAGTAATATTCTAGACACAGTACTATGCATCATTAATCATTTTACCCAGTCAAAAAGAAATTTTATCAGGAGGATGTCTATTCTTCTTTGGTTGTATATGATGTTCTGGACACTAGATGTGTGATTTGGAACTTCAGTAGACACTTCTTCTCTTGGAACTAATTCGGCATTACCTGACTCCAAACTTGTCTCAGCTCATCTACTACAGATGACCATTCATCCATGGATTTGTTACCTCTCAACCTGACTATTCCAATCCGGTCCTGGCTGGTCTCCCACATTCTCCCCTCTCAGCATCATCCAAAGCTGTGTTGCCCTTGCCCTTGCTCATACTAAGTTCCAGTCACCCATTATCCCTGTATTTGAGGACTGACACTGGTTCCTGCTCAGGTTTTTAAAATTCACATTCTTGTTTTCAAATCCTCTTATGACCCCAGCTCTTCCTATTTCAATTTCCTCCAGCCCCACACCTCTCCTGGGTACCTACACTCATCTAATTCTTGTTATAATCCAGGTCAGAAACTCCAAGGTGTCTTATGGAGTTAGCCTAGATCATAACTTTTGAATAGGTTGGTGAGTGGGCCAAAATTTGGCAGATGGCGTTTAATGCAGATGAGTGTGGGGCGATCCAGTTTGGTCACAGGAATAAAAAGCAACTTATCTAAATGGAGAGAAACTTCAAAATGTTTTGGTGCAGAGGGATCTAGGTGTCCTCATGCACGAATCACAGAAAGTTAGTCTGCAGGTGCAGCAAGTAATAAGGAAGGCAAATGGAATTTTGCCATTCATTGCTAATGGAATAGAGTATAAAAGTAGGGAGATGCTGTTGCAATTGTATAGGGCATTGATGAGAATGCATCTGGTGTACTGCATGCAGTTTTGGTCCCCTTACTTGAGAATAGATGTAAATATATTCAAGCTGGTTCAGAGAATGTTTACTTGATTGATTCTAGGGATGAAGGACTTGTCTTGTGAAGAGAGATTGAACAGTTTAGGCCTATACTCTTTGGAGTTTAGAAGAGTGAGTAGAGATCTAGTTAAGCTTTATAAGATGCTAAACAGGATTGACAGGTTTGACATGGAGTGGATGTTTCCCCTTGTTGGACCATCTGGAATGAGTGGCCATAGTTTTAGAGTGGCAGACTTAAAGGAGGAAGAATTAATTTACAGAAAGGGATATGAATCTGTGAAATTCTCTCCTGCAGAGTGCAATGGATGCTGGAACATTAAACAAACTTAAGGAGGAGACAGATGAGTTTTTAATTATTAGTGGGGTAAAAGGTTTATGGGGAATGCACAGGAAGTGAAGTTGAGGCCAAGATGAGATCAAACCATGATCAAATTGAATGGTGGTTCGTACTTGAGGGGCTAAATTGCCTACTCCTCACTCTTATGGTCTTATGCATGTTCAGAGCTAGGGCAAGAGGCAACTTCAGAGGAATGTTGGCCTTGTACACCAGTGAAAGGGAGGGAGACAGCAGAGTCAACTGACTGAATACCCTCAATCTTAGTGACAAAGAAGCTCGTGAACTTGTTGGAAATGAGGGTTGAAAGGACAAGGGAGAGGGATTTCAGAAGATAGTTTTCAGTAGGGAGGAACTGCCAAGATTATTTTTCCCTATCAGATTGATCCTTGAATAGTGAGCAGTTTTGTCAGACAAGTGCAGAACCTGATGGTGCGTTGTGGCCCAGCCAGATCTAGGGGTCTGTAGATATCCTTTCAACTCCAAGGGAGTGGAGATAGTGGCCGTACCGGGGGTATGGCTGGGGTGAGAGGTAATAATGCCTTTACTGGGGATTAGGGCTGCAAAAGTGGGAGTGAGTGTAGGGTGAATGCCAACATGTTGTTTTGAACAGAGGACCAAAGGCTAAACAGTTGGGATTTTATAAGCGTGGCTTTAAGTGGATTGAGAGTTAACTTTGTTCAGGCATGAATACAGAAGGAGATACGGTTGGGTAATGGAAAGGAGATGTGATTGGAGGATCATACAAAGAAGTGTTCAGAGTTGGCCAAACCTGCGATTGGTATGATGGAAGTAGTGAGGCTGTGAATAAAGATTGCAGTGTTTACCCGGTAGGCAATGAAAAGAGAGAGAACATAAATGAATTGAGATGGTGATGGGAATCTTCATGGATGAGTATTGGTGGGTGCAGTGGTTGAGGAGCAAAAGTGGTGAAGTACATGAGATATCTTTTATCATTGTTGGGTTGTGGGAGAAAATGAGGATTTTAAATGAGAAGTTAAAGAGGTGAAACAAGGTGAGATGCTCAAAGGAGAATAATATGCCAAAGAAATAGGTGAGATCATGTGCTAAGCGCCACATTTAGACAATGGGCTCGGGATAACATATAGCCAAGTAGGGAGGCTTCATTAAGGAGAAGGTGCCATCACCGCTCAGCCATGTTTCCATTAAGGCCATGATGTTGTTGCAAGAGTCCACAATAAGCTCATGGATGACAACGGCCCTGCTCATGAGTGAAGCAGATATCTTCAGTTATGACAGAGGAAGGCTATTGATTTAACAGCTGAAGGTGTTTGGGCCTGGGTAACAGCCCTGAGAAACTCCTGCAGTGATACCCAGAACTGAGATGATTGGCCTTCAAAAACCATACCCATCTTCCTTTTCACTAGCTATGATACCAACCAGTGAAAAATTTACCCCCAGATTCCCATTGACTGCAATTTTGCCACAACACATGACACATTGGCTGGAATTTTATCATGCCCCCCACCACCACCACCCACCTCCAAGAATCAGAATGGGCGAGGGGTAGGCAATGAAAGGCCTGTTGATCTTGGGTGGGATTTTAGGTTTTGGCATGGATGAGGCTGTAAAATCCAACCCATTCGGTCAATCATTCTCACCTTGCCCCCAACCTTATCCCGCTGCCCACTTATCCATCCCCCAACCTCCCAGTTACCTTGAAGTTTGGGCTAAAATGCACCCACCAGTATAATCAGGAGAACTTAAACAGCAGAAGAAAGAAGTTGGGGAGAAAGATGGCCAAGCCAATTGCCCAATGTTTGGTTTGCAGTGTGAGGAGCTCCCTCAGGAGCTGACTCTCCAGGAGCCATCTTGAAACAAAATACCCATTCAGGCAAGTGGAAAGTTTTTTCACCACATGCTGACTTGTAGCCGTAAGTGATGACAAGGCTTTGTGGGAAAGTCAGAAGATGTGTCACTCGTCATAGAATACCCAGCCTCTGACCTGCTTTGGTCACCACCTTATCATTTGGCAGGGTCAGTTATGAGTCTGACAGACGTCCCCAGATATCACGAAGAATTTAGTTAAAACTCCATGGCTGACCTCTCAATCCCCCTGTGCTCGTGCAGAGCAAAGTATATGAAGCAAGTATTATCCTACAGGAAGGAAATGGGAATAATAACAAGACTGTATGATTATAGAGGTCAGGCCAATTCAATTTTTTTATAAAATGCAAGTCCCCTGAAAGCTCTCCAGAAGTTGGAACTTACTCAAGTAGTGTTGCAGTAAGAGTAATGTCAGCACCATAATTAACAGCCATCCCTTAGTGTCCTTAGTGAGACATTCTGATGTATCTATTGCATGAGCAATCTATTCATTTTTCTGGGGGAGACAGGAGTGTTAAGATTCCAAGAGGCTCCACTCATTTATCAATCGCAATCCGAATGTGAAGTTTTTTGGCCTTTATTTCATGGGTGCTAAGCCTGTTCCATGTCTTCTTTCAAAAAGGCAACATCAGTTGTAGTTGTCTATCTGAAGTTCCATTAAAGCTGAACCATGTCTATTTTATTCTGCAGTTGGTAATATTAATTTGAAATAACCCCTTCGAGGACATGTGAACCACACACTTTCGAGGATTAAAGAGAGGCTAGAATCTGATTTTGTTTTTTTTACCTGAAAAATTGGTTAGAACCCAGTTGCACCTCGATTGTCCAGTCATTTTCATTTCAGGGAGAAACGGGAAGAATTTCCAAAGGATTGTGTCAAAGGAATTTCCTCAACTCCCTTTCTTAAAATATATTAAATTGATTTTATGCCATTTCAGATTTATTTTTCAACCAAACGTTGATTAGAAGATAATATCATGCTAGAGGTCTATCATCCACTCTGACTAAATTAATTAATTAAAACTATGCAGGAAATGTTATGACTACCTAGGTTGGTGCATGAGACTGATGTAGAATTGAAATTCCAAAGTGTAGATTCCTTTTGGCTTCAAAAAAAGGTGCAGAGCATTTATAAATGTTGCACTGAGTGATATAGAGGCTGTTATGTGAAACCTCCACCTGTTGCTTTCTCCTCAGAAAGGATATTTTGGATTGGAAAAATATCTTGTGAACTCCAAGGTCAGGTGTACAAACAGAGTACTTTAATGGTACTTAATATGTCCTTTACTTTATTGAATGTCAATATTCTGTATATATTTGATTATGCCATTTAGAAACATTCCCAGAATGATCAGTTGTTCGGCATTTTTATCAAGTAGGTTGTGATTGGAAGTGGACTGCAGGAACATGAAGCAAAAAACCAGACATGCTGAATGCAGAATGGATCTGATGAAGGATTGCATACACAGGATGTCAATAATTTGTCTTTTTGTTTTACAGGCATTACTCAAACTGCTGTGTATTTCTAGCATTTTCTGATTTTATTTCACATGTCCAGTGCCTGCAAATTTTACTTTCTGGAGGTTATGAGCTGCAATCTATCACGTTGGTTCCGCTAATTTATTCCTTTTCGCCCAGTCTTAGATTACACAGCAAAGTTCACAATTCATTTGTTGACAGCATGCTGGAATGCCAGTGTGCTATAACCACTTCAGTTTAGTTGGCAGCTCTTGCTTTCCTACCAGCTCCCTGTTGGATGTTAATTACCTTTCTAATCCGATGAAACACTTTATTCCTTTTACCTGGCAACTTGACCATTTTGGATTGCACTGCGCAGAAACTGATACGGTACCAGAATGTCCGAGTTCAAACTGCAGTGACGGTTTAAAACTAGGGAATTCAGGAATCTGGAGTAGGTAGGCGGCATCTTTCAGTTAGCCACGTACAAATGCATCAGAGAGCTCATTGATGCCTTGTTCAGAGGAACCACTGGTTTTGTGCAATTTGCCACAGACTCAGAGAACCAGGTGGCCGGAGCTGCTATTGCTGGATTTCCACTGGTACAAGCAGCAATTCTTGCTCACATGTCAGTCTAAACCACGGGAATCATTGCGGGTGGGGAGGTGGACCGTGCAAATGTCTGTTGACCTCAGGTGGGATTTTCTAGTTTTGGGTTGAGCATGGCCAGAAAATCCCTGCCTGAGGTGTCAGTACTTCTGAGGCCTCACGATAAATGGTGTATCCATATCCCCATGTCACCCATCATCGATGATCAATGAGGTCCCACCCTTTTAAAAAGCCCCCATTAATTTTCAAAGCTCCTGAACATCCAACACACATGAATAAAACGCTTCAAACAGTTTATTCAAACATAATTGATTATATCCTGAAATGATTTGACACCCATACCACCTGTGTACTATTATAATGTTTTAATTTGACCTTTCCTTCCATTACTCCTTGGTGCTAACCCAGCCTCTGTTGGGAGAGATGTGTGGAGTTTGCACATTCTCCCTATGTCTGCATGGGTTTCCTCCAGGTGCTCTGGTTTCCTCCCACACTCCAAAGATGTGCGGGATAAGTTGATTGGCCATGCTAAATTGCCCCTTAGTGTCCTGGGAAACGTAGGTTAAAGGGATTAGCGTGGTAAATTTGTGGAGTGACAGGGATAGAGCCTGGATGGGATTGCGGTTAGTGCAGACTCGATGGGCTGAATGGCCTCCTTTTACACTGCAGGGTTTCTACGATTCTATGATTTATAACTGCAGCTGAGGTGAAAGCAGATTCGTTGAGCACTGTGCCCCAATGCCTGAGGTGATCTTGGTGAGAGTGTAACATGCCAGATCTCCACCTCTGAGGACGATGGCTCTGACCGCTCAGAGGATACACTATCACATCATTCCCCCGGCACCCTCCATCGGCACGTTGAAATATAGAAAACAGGAGCAGGAGTAGACCATTTGACCCTTCTTGAAAAGAAAGACAGTCTTCTCTATGGGTATGTATTTGTGATTAGGGTCAGGGTTGCAATCTGCTGAGTGCAACACAGACATGGCATTGCAGCTGATTCAGCATGCGCCAGCCAGAGGCCGCTGGCAGTCGGACACTGTTGGAGCCCAGGCCCATGCTGAGCACCATACAAATGATAAGCTTCTGGAAACGACTGCAAGACTCCTGATAGAGATACAGGCAGGGGAACATCTGGCAGAGATGTCAGAGGCCATGTAAAGATTGGAACAAAAGGTAGAGGAGTCCATCCAAGTCTTGGGTTCTCGTCATGGTGCTGGCATGCAAACAGTTGGCATCTTCCATGAAGAGGATGGTGACTGTTTTGCAGTGCTGCCAGGTCCAGCAGAAATCTCAGTGGCTGCCAGATATTCATTTGGATCTACATTTTGTTATTCTCGTCATGGGCTCTTTACATCAGGCTAGACAAGCGGGGGATGAGTTTCCGGCCTGCTGACAGTTTCCTCCACAGGTTCAGGTGCACCCTCTTCGATCTCACCTGTTGATGGCATTGGGGTCACTAGTAGAGGTGAGGAGGAGTAGCACTGCACTCTTGGAGCACCCTAAGGATGGGTTGCTGGTGTCCTTCCCTGTTGGTGTGTGATGGCAACTTTCCAAATCCCAGAGGAAAAGGGGTACCCAGAGGGATATTGAGGTGCCTTGTTATCCTCTCATCTAGCCACTGCTGTAATGCACAGTTATGCACAATCCTTTTTCCCATCAATATGCCACTCATGCCTCCTATGTCCCTAATTCTCAACCAAGTGGCAGGCATTTTTACTTCAATGCCTTGAGACTCGAGCCTGATCTCTATCTGCACAGGGTCACTCAGCTTCCTCCCCTGCTAGTTCAGCAGCCTCCTGTTTCACAGGAATCAATGTGCAAAGGACTACAATGAGTCTTGGAGTGCTTTGTGTTCTTTTGTTCTGCAGGCAGAATGATTGAGTGCCATCTCAGTGGGCAACTAACCCTTCAATGGGCATGCAAGCCTATGACAACTAATGCCACCTCCCTAGTGAGTGTTCCACACATGCACTTTCCTGCAACTGGTTCAGATTTCACTGCATGAATTGGTTCCCACGCATTCAGCCCACATGCTCCATCTGCTGCAGAGGCCTGCAACCCAAACTCCCGCTTGGCATACTTCTTAACTCACACATTCACACTGCTTGATGCCATCATAAGTGTCATTTTGCAGTAACTTTGCGGCATTAGATCAAGCCTTGTTTGTTGACTTCATGGCTGCTTTCCTCCTCTGCCACCTCTATCATAGAGTCAGAGAGATTTACAGCATTGAAACAGGGTCTTTGGCCCAACTTGGCCATGCCACCCTTTTTTTAAACCTCTAAGCTAGTCCCAATTGCCTGCATTTGGCCCATAACCCTCCAAACCCATCTTACCCATGTAGCTCTCAATGCTTTTTAAAAGACAAAATTGTACCCTCCTCTGCTACTACCTCTGGCAGCTTGTTTCAGATACTCACCACCCTTTGTGTGAAAAAAATGCCCCTCTGGACCCTTTTGTATCTCTCCCCTCTCACCTTAAACTTATGCCCTCTAGTTTTAAACTCCCCTACCTTTAGGAAAAGATGTTGATTCCCTAGCTGATCAATGCCCCTTATTATTTTATAGACTTTGATAAGATCACCCCCCAGCCTTCTATGCTCCAGAGAAAAAAGTCCCAGTCTATCTAGCCCCTCCTTTATAACTCAAACAATCAGTCCCAATAGCATCCTAGTAAATCTTTTCTGTACTCTTTCTAGTTTAATAATATCTTTTCTATAATAGGGGGACCAGAATTGTACAGAATATTCCAAGTGTGGCCTTACCAATGTCTTGCACAACTTCAACAAGGCATCCCAACTCCTGTATTCAATGATCTGACCAACGAAACTAAGCATGCTGAATGCCTTCTTCACCACTCTGTCCACTTTCCATTTTTGAGGAGGCTTGAAAGACTGTCTTGGTTAGGCAGCATGAACTGCTGCTATCATAGGAGAACAAGACACCCAGTCATTACCAGACAGCCTGGAGGAGAACCAATATGAAGGTATCACTGAATTGTGGGACCACTCTGCACTGGGACATAAAGAGGTGATCGTGATCGATAAGTAGAGGGAACGCAGCAGTTTCAGGGATCCAGGGCGAAGGTGGATCTGAATGGGAGATGGTGGGGGGGCAGGTTTCGGGGCAGTGGTTCCAGGGATCCGAGGGGTAGAGAGATCTGAATAGCAGAGGAGGAGGGGGTTTCGGGATAGCAGTAGTTCCAGGGATCCAAAGGGTAGACAGTTCTGAATGGGGGGTGTGGAGTAAGGATGTTTAGGAAGTTCCAAGCTCCAGAGGGAGGACAGATCTGAAGAGGGAGGAGGAATTGTGGTAGTTCTAGGGATGACAAACCCCTGACAAGCAGTCAGACTGATGTTGCTGAATTGCAAGGAGTGGATGCCCATATGGGTGAAGTTTAAATATGATGCCGTACCTTTGAACTCATAACAACAGGGTTAGCAATTTCCTGCCTGTCACATGATTGGCTGGGACCCTCAGCTTTGCATGTTCAGTTAGCTGGCCATCGCGAGCATGCGTGTGGTCAACCATTCTGCCTCCAGGTGAGAGTGCCGCAACTTCAATCCTGCCATCGGGACGCTGAGCGTGAACAGATTCTGCCTTTGGTGTGACAACATCAAGAAAAAGTGAAACCTTTCTTTCTGAAAATTTCCCCCATTCGCGGTAATATCTAGTTTGCTCTATATGTTAGTTTTATACCAATACAGCTAAACTCTCCAGGTATTTTTACTCCAAAGATATGTGCTGAAAACTGAATTCACCCTTTTGCGGTGGTGATATTGTCCTCACACACTACCGTGCTGTGCCGAAATTGGGAATAAAATAACATATTGTGATTTGGTCAAAGAAGCTGCTTATTTATCAAAGCTTGGTTATGCAGAGAAATTGAAATGTTTAGTATTACACTTTCATGAAAGAATGGTCATAAAAGAAGGTTGCTGTGCCAGATTTGAATAATGTCGAATTTTGAATTATTTTAGCTGGGTACAGAATATAAATCGATTTTCAGATATTATTGTTTGAGTACAGGAGGAAAATTAGCTTAAAACATATAATTGTGAAATCTATTGATCCTCAAGAGTGTTGCCAATTGTGTGCTAATTACATGCAGGTGTTGGTCTTGTTTAAATCTCTATTTTCTCTGACCTCAAAAAATTGCAAATATTCATATGTAGAAAGCACAATTTGGTACAACAATGGGTTAGACAATACAAACTAAAGACAATTATTCCATTGTCTTTTACAAATATGTAAGTGGGTAGGATATTGGATGTGTTTTCCACGTTAACCATTATCAATCTACAGGTTCAGAGTTGAGAAGAACTGGTCAAGGAATCAGAGGTTTGGATGGGATTTTCCAGCCCTTCCCGCTGGTGGGATCACCCGGTCCCAAAGAAGGTGCCCTCCCCCCGATGCCAGTGTGGGGCAAGCAAGCCATGCAAAATGCCGCAGACATTGATGGGGCCAGAAGATCCCACCAGCGGCCAATGGTGACCTGTCTCCGCCACTGGCAAACACACCACAAGGGGTAGAACAGTCCGCCCACGGTGATGTTTAGGTGCAAGATAAAAGCATCCACAGCTTTTCAGCTGAGGCAAGAAAATCTATCTGCATCAAAATGTAAAATCTACTGGGATAGTGGGGAGAGTATGTGGAGTGCTCAGTTGAAGTTGGGATTTCCCAGACTAGCAACCATTGATTGTGGGCCAAGAGAAGAAATTCATGACCATCAATTATCAGAAAGCTGAAGCAGACTGATCCTGCACCCCGGCAAATACCTGGAGGCTATAGAATGGCTAGAAAGCAGCCACCTCACCCTGATTAGTACTAGAGAAATTTGAACACTGTGTAGTTTATCAAACCATTTTTCTCCCCTGGATGTAATGTTTAAAATTAACAGTAATGTCGGAGGCACTGGCCACCCATGCTCACTGTCCATGCGAATGCCAACAGGGGCTCAAGGTCCAGAAGTTGCAGATTCCATCGGCGAGATTGCGATTTTTGGATCTTCCCCATCCATTGCTGGCATCATCATCAGGTTCACGACCATAACAGCCGTTGGGAAAGGGCTGATTACTGGTGGCGGGAGAGGGGGTGGCTGCTGGGACTAACTATTGGGCGGGAGGGTGAGGTGGAAGAGATCCATTGTTTGCTGTGGGTGGGGAATTTGTAGTAGTAGGGGTCAAGCGCTGACTTTGATTTATGGGGGGGGGGTTCAGATGCCGGCTGAAATCAGGTGGGCCAAGTACAGGCTCGGATTGTGAGATCAAGGATTGGGGCAAAGCTATTGAGACTTCTGTGGTGGGCTTGGGGGGAGATTTATTGGTTTATTTAAATAGGGTGCCCCAATCTCAGTGCGGCCGGGTTTTGCTGGCATATTGAGGCCCCACACCCCTGCACGACCTTGTAAGACAGAGTGTGGTAAGATCTGGAGAGAAAGTAAGTCTGTTTCCTCACCAGAAGCAACACTCTGTCATTATTTGGTAACATTTTACCCATAGTATACCTGTTGATAAGCAATTGCTAAGTGACCCAGTGGAGGTAATGCAAAAGGTAATTAAAGCTGTAGGAACCTCTCCGTTGCAGCAAAATAGATTCAGCAATAAATATATATTTAAAGAGTTTCATGTCCAAGTTCTATGTGGCATAAGAACAGCCCATTCCTCAGGAATGTTCCCTGAGATTTGGAATATTGTTATCATTTATTTACCCCCAGTCTTGCTCAGTGGTTGAGATGGAGACAAGTAAACTATGATATCAAAATGTCCATCAAAGCTTTGATTGCAATTGCGCTATCTAGATGGGAGAACAATCAAGAATGTTTAAATTGGTTTTTGCAAGAGTCATTTTTGTTAAGACTTTTTCTTTTAAGTGTGATCCGGTATTTCAGAATTGTTTTGTAACATGTCATTTTGGAGGATATTTTACATCTAGAATAATTGTTCTTACATAGCATGCATTATGGTAAGCAGTACAACTCATCATGTTGAAGTGTCTCAGTATTTTGTACGACTCATTAATTCTGAAGTGCAACGTGATTGTATTATTGTGGTAAGTTCAGATTCTACGTCAATACTGTTCCACCATCAACAATGAGACAAATGACCAGTTAGGCTGCTTTTTTTGATGGAACAGCTTAAGAAGGAATGTTGGCCAAGATATTCAAAGATTACGCCGCTCTCTGAAAAATAACACGGGATGCTTAATATCCACCCGAACTATTGGAAAAGGTCTTCAGGGCTTTGGATTACTATCTTCTACGCAGGGCAGCATCTGTGACACTACAGTACTGCTAAGTGAACAGCAGACTGCAGAAACCTCTGTCCAATATAATGGTAAGAAGTCTCACAACACCAAGTTAAAGTCCAACAGGTTTATTTGGTACCAAAAGCCACTGCTCCTTTGTCAGGTAAGTCATTGGTCTTCGTCATTGGAAGGAGCTGCTGTTGGACTTTAACCTGGTGTTGTGAGACTTCTTACTGTGTTTACCCCAGTCCAATGCTGGCATCTCCACATCAGTATTCTGGTAAGTGGGACAACCTCCTCATAAAAACTGAGTCTTCGGTGTCGGCATGGTGGCACAGTGGTTAGCACTGCTGCTTCACAGCGTCAGAGACCTGGGTTTGATTCCCAGCTTGGGTCACTGTCAGTGTGGAGTCTGCACGTTCTCACCCTGTGTCTGTGTGAGTATCCTCCAGGTGATCTCGTTTCCTCCCACAGTCCAAAAGTGACGGTTAAGTGCATTGACCATGCCAAATTCTCTCTGTGTACCCAAACAGGTGCCAGAGTGTGATGACAATGGGATTTTCACAGTAACTTCATTGCAGTGTTAATGTAAGCCTACTTGTGACATTAATACAAACTTTAAACTTCAGCCCTTTAATAAACACCATGTCTGCTGAATGCTGATCTCACGAATTGGGGGGTATGGGACTCCAGCAGCAATCCAACCCTGGCAGGGGCTGAAGGCTGGTTTTATGAATACATATTCTCACACTTAATCACCTAGCAATTCCTTCCAGTACCTGTCTCCCTGTCGATTTACAGTGATTGATGGACATCAAATCGGCCAGGTCCACTCTTGTTGGGCAGGTACAAAGTGGCATCAATCTTGCCATGAAAATGCTTCTGACACAGATCACATTCTCTTGCTCTGCTGGAGGAGGAAGCATTGAGGGGGGGGAAAATGCAGAGAAAAGAAATAAAGATGGGATTCAGTTTGTTTAATGTCACAGTGATTGCTTTACTGGCCATTGCGGGGAATGTTAATTGAGCCGTTCTAAAGAAAAGAAAGTTGTCTATACATAGGTTATGGATCGATGGTAAAGCACACGCGTAGAAAATGCACAAAGTGCAAAGTAAACTGTAAAATAAATCTCAATCCACTCCAAGTGAAAGGATTGGAACATATGGGGGAAATCCTGTTCGCTTGTGCATTTTTTTCAAACCACTTTAATTAATAGGAAGCAGTCTGTTCAGGCTCTGCACTTTTTAACTTCATTTTAAAGTTGTATAGACAGGTTTTCTTCAGTCCCTTCTGTTCCTATGACTCTGATGACAAAATACCAGTTGAAAAGTTGGCATGGTGTTCATCAGAGGAGTAGGGCTTCCTGGAATAGCTCCAGCAGTTTGTGTAGATGGTTACTGAAACCTTTTGTTTAAGATGTGATTGATGGAAAGAATTTCTGGAATACGAGGGGAAGTTTAGCATTCGCCACCCATCAAAAACAAAGTATTTCATCCATTTTAGTTTTCACATGCCCGATTTTTTTTTAGACACTGGAAATTCCTGCCTGAGCCCAGAACAGTTGTCCGAACATCAGGAGTATGGACTGATTGCCAAAGAGGCCCTCTAGGTTTTCCTTAAAGGCCGACATTGGCCCCCATAGGGGAATTGTAGATCTTTCCTGCTCAAGATTCTCCTATCTTCAAAGTTGGGTGCCAGATTACACCACTTCCTGCTAGTCTCCCTCTCATTTCGGGCAGATAACCACCAGTAACATGTAAAGGCAGTCCAGCCATGAAAATCAGCTGACTTCCCAATGGCCTCCCCATGTGCACGGCGGGACAGTCTTGTTACCTCACAGTGCCAGGAATCTGCATTGGATTCCAGGCTTGGATCACTGTCTGTCCGGAGGCTGCACATTCTCCCCATGTCTGCGTGGATTTCCTCTGGGTGCTCTGATTTGCTCCCACATACTGAAAGATGTGCTGGTTAGATGCACTGGCCATGCTAAATTCTCCTTCAGTGTACCTGAACAGACTCTGGAGTGCGGCGACTAGAATATTTTCACAGTAACTTCATTGGAGTTTGGTGTAAACCTACTTGTGACACTAATAAAACAAAAACTTCACGGGGTCACCAATTCCCTCAGAAAATTGAAATTTGTTTTAGGGTGTTGATTAGCCAGTCTATCTGAAGAGACCTTCGTAACCATCTGTAGGTTAACTATCATACTTTATTGAGTCAGAACCAATTACAAATTTAAAGTAAAGGGTATAAGCTCGAAGATATCTCCATGCTGGCTGGTACACATGGCTCTATCCAACATTTGACTGTTTCTGAGTATGGATCTTGTGCTCTCTTATATTGCTATATAGGCAATACTGTACTCAGTCGCACATTAACTCTATATGTGCCTGACCATATATGACAAAATTTACTGCACAAATCGTGATAGTACGCCATGATAGTGGAATGAAAATATGCATAAACTTGTGACCCAGGGAATCTGAGCTCAAATCTAAACCTGGCAGATTGAGACGATGATTGTTTGATTAAAAATAATGTTGGAGAAAATGAAATCCAGGATCTGTGAAAGTGGTCAGACCTTGAAGAACTTTTTATTTTTCTCCGCTTCTCACTTACTCTTCTCTGTCTCCCTCTCTCTCTTTCTCTCAAAACTTGCTTTCACACCTTTTCTTCTGCTGCATGTCTCTCATACGCGTTCCCAAATGACCCATTGCTGAATCTTAGGGCTGGATTTTCCCATCCCGAGATGGGACAGAAGAGAAGCGGCACAGGAAAAAAAAGTGACTGTTGCATTGCATGGCCAGAAGTCCCACCTTCATTTCTTCCCTCCATCATTTCCTTGAGGGTGATGGGGGTGGGAACGTGTCTTGGAATCCATCCAGCCTATTAATTGAACAATTTACATAATTGCAGGCTCAAGAGTCATCCTCGGTAAGTTTTCCAATTCTCAGGGAGGTGGCTGGAATTCAGCAACTATCAGGAAGTAGACCAGCTGAGTAGAGACAGGGACGTAGTCATCTCTAAGCTTATATGGGAAGATACATTTTTAAATAGCACTGAAGGACTTTAATCATAGCAGAGGGCTCCTACCTCATTGTATAAAAAAAATCACTGATTTGAAAAACACATTGCCAGTCTACTCTGTCCTAGGTTCCAGACTACCCACTGCTCCCCAAATTGCAGGAGATTTTTAACTTTGCCAACTTTCTCTACCTAATCAAAACCTTTTAGCGTCTGAAGCACTTGAGTCAAATCACCATTCAATCTTCTATGCTTGAAGCAATACAAGCAGAGTTTGTGTAATCTGCCCTAATTTAAACCTCTACAGCTCCAGTATTGTTCTCCTGAATCTGTACTGCACCTAGCTACAGAGGTTAATATAACCTTCCAAAAGCTAAACACAGTGCACCAGATGAGGCTTAACCAAGATATTCAGCAAGAAAAATAGAAAATGTTGGAAAACTCAGCAGATCTGACAGTACCTATGGAGATAGAATAGAGCCATCGTTTCGCGTCAGAATGACCCTTTGTCAGAATCCATCTCTGAAAAACGTCACCCAGACTCAAAACATTGGCTCTGTTCTCTGTGCACAGATGCTCTGAGACCTGCTGAATTTTTCAGGAATTTTCTGTATTTGTTTCAGATTCCAGCACCTGCAGTATTTTGTCGTTATCTAAGGATCTTCAGTTTGAATGAAGTCAAAAGTTTATTTATTTATCACTAGTGGGCGTACATTAACACTGCAATGAAGTTACTGTGAAAATCCCCTAGTTGCCACTGGGGGACCAATATAGTCACATGAACATGTTGTGAATTTGTTTTGTTTTTCTGATAAATTTACACATTATATATGTATATTCAATTATTGTATTTTTCTTCTATTTGTAACATTCCATATTCAGTGGTCATAATAAAAATTCACGGATTGAAAAATAATCTAATTTTTCTGTGTGTGAATGCAAGCAATTTATTCATACAAATAACCACATCTGTGATTCCAAATAACACTTTAAAGGACTAAAACTTCCAAGATCCGCTCACTACTATCTATTCAGCATATCATTTTAAATTCATAACTGATAACCAATAAGGAAGCAGATACTTGTGCTGCTACTTTAAATAGCCAATGAAATGTTTTTAATTCTTTCTGAGGGAATAACTGTTGAAGTATGTGCAATTTTAATAAGTGTTTGGTTGCCATACCTGAAGCTTGTTGTTAAAACTAACATTCACTCAGTATTGAAGGAGGTGGATAATAAGCTTAGAGAGATATTTAAAGTTTATTTATTAGTATCACAAGTAGTCTTACATTAATACTGCAGTGTAGTTACTGTGAAAATCCATGAGGTGCCACACTCCGGCGCGTGTTTGGGTACACTGAGGGAGAATTTAGTATGGTCAGTGCACCTAACCAGCGCATCTTCTGGACTGTGGGAAGAAACCGGAACACCCAGACGAAACCCATGCAGACGAGGGGAGAACGTGCAGACTCTGCACAGACAGGAATTGAACCCAGATCTCTCACAGCGGGGCTAAACTCTGTGCCACTGTGCATCCCTAATATAAGAATTGAAACCAGCATTCTATGCTAGAACTGCGGGCAAATTTAACTGTTTATGATTTCAATGCCCAATGAAATCTTATGCAAAGACAGGTTGAATGATCTGTTTTGGAAAGAAGAATGTACATTAAATAGTAATACCTTGACATGAATACCTGAAGACTTCAGAAACCTTGGAGTTCTGATGCATAACACTTTAAAAGGAGGAGGACATATTGATAAAACTGTATTTAAATAAAAGGGTTTTGGTCTTGAAATTTAAAACTGACTCTTACAAGTGTTAAACAAAAGAGCTAATATAAAGCCTATACAAATCACTGGTTGAGGCAGTCCTATTATTATGGTCTGTTTTTGGGAGCCTTGATTTTAGAAGGGAGCTTAACACCATGGAGAGGGTAGAGAAGGGATTCATTCACATGGCGCAAGGGATGAGAATCTTTACTCATAGAAAATCTGGGACACTTTTCGTCAGAGCAGAGAAGGTCAAGAGGAGACTGATAGAGCTCTTCAAAATTTTGAACAATTTTAATGAGGTTAATTGGGTAAAAACTGTTTCCACTTGCTGGTGAGTCATAACTAAAGGATGTTACTTTAAGATCATTTATCAAAGTAATGAAGGGAGAAGTTATGAATTTTTTTAATAGAATTGCTAGAACAGAGTCTACAATTCAGAAAGAGGCCATTTGGCCCATCGAGTCTGCACAATTCCACCCAGGCTCTATTGCCATAACCCCACATTCTTACCCTGCCAGTCCATCTGACACTAGGGTCAATTTAGTATGGACAATCCACCTAACCTGCACATCTTTGGCGTGTGAGAGGAAACCGGAGCACACAGAGGAAACTCACGCAGACGTGGGGAGAAAGTGTAAACTCTACACAGACAGTGACCGAGGCTGGAATCGAACCCAGGTCCCTGGCACTGTGAGGCAGCAGTGCTAACCACTGTGCCAACATGCCACCCAAAGTTTTACAGAGAATGCCCTCTCAGTAAGGGTGGTAAAAGAAGAATTCATACCTTTTTACGTGCATTAAATTTGAAATTTGACAGGCTATCAGGAAGGAAGTGAATGTAACCAAATGGCTCACTCTTCAAGCAGTTGGCTCAGCATAATGGTACAAATTGTCTTCTTCCAACACTTAAAATTCTGTGTTGCTATTGTGCAACATTCTGTTTAATGACATTTTATCTTCCTTGATGTTATTCCAGTAGGATGCAGGCTACTACGACTACCCCAAAAAGTGGGTGTTGTGGAAACCTGCTGCTGGTTAAACTGAGTCATTTCTGATCAGCTGCCAGAATATGAACAGACGTCCATCCCACATTTCAGTACAACTTAGAAATGACAGTACCAGTCTAGAATTGAATTTACTCAAATGCTTTTACAAGCATTAAGGACTCAAACGAATGCTAATCAGGATCAGGTTAGACATGCTGGATGCATAGAGAAGGTGAAGGGGAGGTGTAGATTTTGAGTTGGTGTGATAATGTACACTAGGGGAATGGTGAATTGATGGCCTACTTTGCACCATTTCCGAGCTTTATTTCCATTGACATCAATGACAGTAAAAATTTGGAGAGATTGTCAAAGGGCAGCCAATTCGCCATCAACTGTTTTAGACAATTGTACAATGTCCAAATTAGCCTGTGGCTTGAGCATGTCCTTTCTAAATGGCAGACCCATCACTGACCATCTTTGTGCAGTTGCATTTTATTGGGCAGAAGTACACTAAAGCATCTCATCTCATTTTTGGTTACGATTTCACCCTCCATATGAATATTCATTTCTAATGCCTTGTTTCTTTCGAGCTTCTTAATCCTTGCTGTGGAACAGCACAAAAAAATGGAAATTCACAAATCTGAATCTTTAATTCAAGGTACTGTCAGGGTAGAACTAGTCGCTGTTAGTTTAAGATGATAATTTGGACCTTTCTTTTTGGTCAGTTGGGTGCCCAGTCGGTGCAGTAATTCCTCACCACGTTTAAATACCTTGGAACCAAACTTCTGAGCGAGGTGGCAATTGGCAACGACCAAACCTACAGGAGCCACAATTCTCTACAACATTCTTAATCAGCTATAACCATGAAATGAATTGGCACAGGGTATTGGTAACCCTCCTGCTCCTGGCTTAACCAAGTCCACCTCACCATTGGGGCATTATTTGTACTGGAGTAGGAAGAAGAACCTCAGCTCTGAGTGAGAGCTCTAGACTTTGCAGATCCTATGTACGCTGGCAACACCAACCTGTCAGGGTCAGATATCAAACTACTGAGCTTCACTATAATATTGAAAAAAGAGAAATGGGCAAAGAAAATACTTTTGGCTGAACAATGAATGCAATATCGTAGCTCATCTTGTCCATCATTTCTTCCAAAGCTCAGTGTTGTCTCTTGCTATAGTGTCCTTTTTTCTGTCCGTCACACAATTAGTTTATAGCGCAGTAAATCTGATGTGGGAAAGTTTGTAGTTAGCTGCCCAAGCAAACGTAATTACCTAGTTAGTATTCAAAACGTGTTTCCAACAGCAAATATAACTGTGGCTGGGACAAAGCTCTCTAAAGAAACTTTGTTCTTTTGGAGCTTATTGGCAGCTTTACCGAGAATCGCCTAGTCACGTTTATAACGCTGATGAACATCAGTTCTACGTGGCAACAATATGGCTGACGACATTGCCTGGGCCAAACAAATGTTGCAGGTCTGTCAGTGACATTTAATTAACGGTGATTCTGTACTTCCAGTCCTACCGCTGAAAATAGCTCCGTCAACTGTTTTATTTCTTGTTGACTTGGTTTCTCCCGATCTCTGCGTTTACTGATCTGAAGCGACATGAATAGAAAATAAATCAGATTCCTTCTCGAGATCGCTATTAAAAATAATCAATTCGCATGCAGCTTGGCAAAGAAACAATTTAGCTGAAGCACGCAGAACTTACCTTGAACGGTGCAAAAATGTAAAACTCTGCTGATTGAAAATTTGATTTAAATAACTGTCTCCACATGGCTTTTGTGTAACAAGTTAAACCCGGAGGTCAGCTCTTTATGGAATTGACTGCACTACAAATAATGGGAAAGTTGTTATGTGGCAGTAGATTTTATATAACACAACCTGATATACTGCAGAGACATTCAAGATGACAGTGGCTACTCGTGAAATTGCTAAATTATGCTTCCATTCGAAAAGTTTAATGGAAAATGGTGTAAGATAATTGAACAGGGCAGAGCGAGTGCAGTACACGTTTATTGAAGAACCAGCCTTTGCGCTCAGGTGGAGTTAATCACAAACTTTTTCCTTGCCAAAATCGTTCAGAGATATGCGGTTATAACCAAAGATAACATGCAATTTATTCAAACAGATTAACATAACAACAAAAGTGAATCTGAAACTGGGTGACACCTTGTATCCTTTCTATTACGGGCTAACTTGAAACATCATTTTGATAATCATTGCAGTGAACCTATTCTGCTTGACGTACAAGGATGCAAATTTAGTCATGATATTTGTGCACGTGATAATCAAGGGCGTTGTTGAAGCCCCATTACCTCGTTTGCAGTAGTGAAGCATTCTGTAGAAAATAATTCTTAGCCTTGCTAAATAAATGAGGATTGAAGAATATCTTGGCTCTTTTCTTCCTAGCTAGAAAAGCTGGCATTATTCTTCATAAAGTGTGTTAGAACTTACCATGAATATTCATATTTGACATCTAAGAAATTTTAAATCGTTCATATTTCAAAGTTGTCACACACTGTAGCTCAGTCAACCCACTTGCTTGCAGACATACCGGCCTATACTTTCAACCAGAAAGCATTATGTTTCCATGGCAATTCATTTGTGTATGTTCAGTGTCATTTAAATTATTATTTTCAAACACGATATTTAATGAAGGTGCTTGCATCCACGTAACAAAAATGATAATGTTGCATACACGATTCCAGAGATTTGGAAGGCTGTAAAATTGTTTAAGCTACTAAGTCCTTTTTTTTTCAAGTCCTTGCTGATAGCTCCCAGCTATTTAGTAAGTAAGCTAATATTTCTGAGGCATATATTTGTTTTTTGAGGACATTTCAAAATGCAGTGGATGGTGTGCTTATGGATTTTCAAAATTGTTAGTAAGGCAACGTGCAAGAAGCTTGGTGATTAAATTATGATTGTGGCATTTTGAGAATAGTTGGTTATAGCTGTTACATGGATTGGAAGGATGTAAATGGTGGTTGCTCCACAGTCCAGAGACATTATGGAGAATATTGTTCTCAGTGGTCTGGATTTTGCAACGGCAATGATGGCAAAGTGGCCAGCATTATTGAGGAAGAACTTAATTAAACCTTGGTATTGCTCCTTTGAAACTGACAGCAACTTCTGGAGTCCAGGAATCTGCGGATAAATGAGGAAGTCCAGAGGTTTTTGTCAGTGATTCTATGCTTCTCCTGGGAACATACTGTTGAAGACTGCAGTCATTTAGAAATTATGAACTGATGAAAATTTATATTCTTATGTGATGAGTATTATGGTAAAAATCTTTGATTAGATTACAGCTTGCTGCCTGAGCTATAACTGGGTCTTTAATGGCATACTAACTTGGTAATTTCTGCTGAAAAACCTCTCTGGTTCTGAAAATCTAATTCAAATTTGTGGATTGTCAAACTTCTGTATCTAGAAATAAAAAAGAACACTTTTCAAAGTTTATGATATTTCAGCTTCTGTCTTAATCTTTCAGTGTCTGTGAAAATATTTCAAAGTGATTGGTTGCTTACCCTGCTTGATCATATTGTTGTTGCTGAATGCCTGGAAATCCTTTGACATAGCACCAGATTCAAAGTGCCAGGGAAAGCCATGACACAGAGATTGCCAGATCTTTGAGTGGCTTTATTCATGGTTAATGTTGAATGTCATCATTTTTTAAAAATATAAATGATCGAAACTTGGATATAGCAGACATTATTAAAACTTGCAGACAGCTACTGTGGAAATATGGTTACTGTGTACATGGAGAGCTATGTGTAACTTCAAGAGACATGGAATGCATAGAGATGGCAGCAAAAATTGAATATAGAAAAATATGAAATTAAATGTTTTGAAGGAATGATTAGGAAAAGGCATGTGTATTAATTGGGAGAAAGCAGCACTGAGATGCAATAATTCAGATGTAGTGGGATGGATAAGTTCATTTTTTCAAAAATATGGATTCCTAATTCATTTAACTGAAGTCTCAGTTCTCAAAGATTAAATGTTAAGCTTAGTTCACAGCTAGAAAATAGCCTATTTTGAGCATTTTCTCCTGGGAAGGATGTTATCTGGAGAAAAGGTTCACAAAATGCTGTCAGGACGAGAGCAGATGTTAGTTAAGAGCAGAAGCTACATAAACTAGATTCTTCATTAAAACAAAGATAGTTAAGAAAGAGATCTGAGAGAGATGCTCAAAATTATTAAATAATCTTCAGTGATGTAAATGGGGAAAACATCTCATATCATGAGAGCCTGAATTTTCATAAAATTGCCAGGTCTCTGTACGCTAGTTAAAATGGCTCCAGAGCCGATAATTCAGAAGCCCTGGCCCTGAACATGGCCTTCATCATCTTTGATAGGTGGTGGGAATGGGGCAGAAAGCATATTGGTGATTAGTTGTCTTTAATTTGCAGCTATGAATACAAATGTTTGTTTGTGTAAGGGATTAAGTGGTTGAAAAGTATTTAAATGTATTGATGAATATACTTAAAAAAAAATTGAAGTTTATAATAGATGCTTAAAAGTTTGTTTCATCTCACCATGGCTCCTGAGGTCTGCCCATGGTGGATGCTGGAGAGTTGGCATGGCAAATGTCAGGGAAAAGGATGGTGGCTGAGGTACATTGATTGGCTTGAGTTGGCACTAAGCTGATGTAGGAGCCAATAAGGGCCATAGGGATGAGTAGGATATGAGGAAGCACAACCAATGTATAGAGGGGCATAGTTTGACACGGAGGGTGTGAGGGGCCATGAGGGATGGGTAGAGGGGCATAAATACATTGACATGGAAGGAATGTGGTAGAATGAATTGGCATGGGGAGTGTGTGGGAAGGGGGACAGGGTTTGAGGGTAGACTTTGTTCAAGTTATTTAAAAAAAGTTATAAAACCAAAGTTCCATCACGTCAAAGAGGGCCTTTTTCACGGTCCACCCTGACACCTGGTAACCCCAATGTTGCCTTCACAATCTCTCTGGGGGTGGCGGGCTCAACGATGGGAGTCCAGTTATGGAGATGAAACCCAAAACCCACTGTCTTGAGAGATCATAACTATTGTTGAATAAGTCTGCTGTCCACTTTTGGAAACAGTAATCAGTGAGATGCGATGCTGTGCCGTTGTTTTTGAGATGCCACTAAGTCCTGCTGCTGGAAAAAGGCAGAAGCAAAGTTGTTCATGGCCACTGTGACTTTGACAGTTATCAGTTGGGCATGGGGAACTAACTGAGAGATGTGAGATCTTCAGTGATGAAAATGTGACCATCCATCTGAAGAGTTGCAATCTCCTATGGCACTACTTCCCAGTCATGTCCAGTATCTCCAACTTCAACAGTTGATCCAGGGTTTGGTTTCCTGTCCCTCTTTCCTCTCCTTTGCCTTCATGAAACTGGGAATTTTGCCACTCAGTGCTACAGGGTCCAAAATCTGACAGTCATGCCCCCATTACTGGCTTCCTTCTGAGAAAGTGACTGCCCAGTTGTCTATGGCAGCCTTGCCTACTGTACTTCTGCCCCCATCAATGCTTGTAGGATTTGGGCGCACAGTTATTAAATTGTAATTTCGTTAGGGAGAAGAATCTCCTGATCTAGTTGGATTGTAGCCACATATATTAAATCAAATTAGGACACTAGTGGCAGAGCCTATATCTTGCGCACTGGAGGAAAACTAATGCTGTTCCGTTATTTAAAAGGAGAGACAGAACATGTCAGTGAATTATGACAAGTTAGCTTAGCTTCGGTTATAGGAAATAAAATAGAAATTTTAATCAGAGGTATCACCGAAAACTACATCCAGAAACCAAAAAAAGTAGGATAGTCAGCACAGATTTCAAAAGGGAAGGTCATGCTTGAGCAAACTTATTGAATTCTTTGGAGAAATAATGAGTAGAGAAAGAAGTAGCAGATGTAATTAATATACTTGGAATGTCAAAAAACGCTTCAATAAGGTACTGCATCATGTGACCATCTGCCTCTGTGTACAGTTACCAATCCTCCAGGATTGGCCTGGAGTCTCCAGGACCTGAAGATCAACCTCCAGGACACTGCTGTAAGCAACCCTGGGAAATAAAAGCATTTGGACCTTAAAGAGATTGTTTTCTTTTGTTATTTTCTTTGAACAGTTCTTTTTGCAAGATATTAAAAGAATATTGAAAAGGGGAGGGCGGAGGTAAAAAGGCTGTTTGGCCGATCATTTACAGCCAATCATTTTCCAATTTTGCTTTCCATTTGGCCAGACATGGATGTATTGTCCGACTAATGGCTTGAGTGTGGGGGCAAGTCATGTGATGAAAGCTCCAGGAATACGTTTCATCACAATTGGCAACCCCACCTCCAGGGTAGTGGACTCAACTCTCCCCTGCACCCAACCCTCAGTACCTCAGAAGAAAAATTGCGCCATTTTGGGCACTTTTTTTGCCACGCAGGTGCACTAAGCATCAAAACCTCCCAACTACCTGACATGACAATGAAATTCCAGCCCATTACGCTTAACAGCCTGTAATCAGGGAAACCTTTCAATTTCTAAATGCGACGTTTCCAAAAAAAAATACATTAAATGAAGTAGAAGCAAAGATTCTCAGCGGGAATAATTTAAAGAAAAACACTCAAAATATTTTGCTCTTTCAGTTGAAAATTGACTTCATTGTCTTCTACAGCTGAAAGCATGGGCACATTTACGTTCACATTTGCACCATCCCTGATTGGAACTGGTTGTGTGGGGAGAGAAGGAGGGAGAGATGCAGGGTGGGGGAGTAACTTTGGATGAGAGGGAGATGGAGGACATGAGCCATTGAGTGATTGCTCTTGGGGGAAATGTGCAATTGGGAGCTCAGGCTTGAGTGAGCATGCTTGATGGAGCATATGCAAGAGAGAGATTGCAACTGGAGAGTGCAACTCTGGAGAAAGAGGAAGTACAAATAAATGCATGAGGTCGAATGCAAGAGCACAACTGAGAGCACGTGAAAGTGTGTGTAACTGAGGTGATGAAAGAACGATTGGGAGTGTGTGAAATTCCATACTTGAAAGTTCAGCAAATGGAGTCAATGTTGCCCTAACATTGATCTGAAAATTCTGGAGCAAGCTCTGTTCACCTTCCTCCCCACCACCACCTCCCAAAAGTGATTGTGATCCTTTGTGATGATTGTGATGACTGACCTTTGACATTTAAAATTGCAGTAATGCAGCAGTTAATGGTGAAGAGTATAGCCTCTGCAGAATTGCTGACCTTGTGCCGTCATTTCCCCAGTCACACAGTTAAGCTTGGACAAAACTGACTGTCTGAACCCTAGCTTTGATATTCTGTGATGAATCACAGTGAAACTTTGGCTGGGATTTTTGCCGCGGGGATGCAGTGGGCTGGAAGATTCCGGTGGCAGGGGGAGCTGGCAAATCACTGCCATTATTGCCGCCATTGAAAGATGTCTGACAAAAACCTCAGTTTGACATGGAAGCAAATATTTAAAAATTGGCCCTTAGTTGTACAATCAACATGTCAAAGCTGGAACAGAATTTCACCTCCTCTTTGTCCATTCTAAATGTGGTCATATTTTGTAATATTGCTGCATGCGCCACTGCCATTTTATCGCTGTTTTAATTTCTTTTGGCAGCAGCTGGCTTCATCTTGGATGCTGATGGCAAATTCAATCATTGCCGTTGATGCTATGAATACAGACTGAAGGACTAATAATCATGTGGTAATTATACCACATTTATTGAGCAGTCATCACAGTTGATTGCAGTGGAACCTCAATTATCTGCTTCCTTACTACCTGCCATAATCTTTGCTGGGTAGAGCCTTGGGGGTGACTGGCCTCTACGTAGCTTCGCTTGCTATCTGTACTTTATTTCATTTTCCTGGCACGTGGAACTTTTGTTATTTGGATTGTAATTGTTTCCCTCCTGTTGCATATGGTGTTGCTCTTTGAGTGCTTCCAACTACCTATCATTTTTCACTTGGGTGAGGGAAGAGTCCTTTGTGGCATATAACATACTCTCCATTTTATTAACAAGTAAGTCCGGATGAAATGAATGGAATGTCCTCAGCACAAACATCATATAAGACATCTGAATGTTAACCTGAAGGTAAATATAAATGCAGTATTCTGTGATCTAAGAGCTCCGCAAAAATGATATTTAAGATTTCAAAACACCAAAATAATCAGTTTGTATCTCATTAAATTTAAGCCTTTAAACCTCATCAGCTGGACTAGCTGTATAATGTATAATAAATGTTACAAACAAATTGCTGGATTATAATTATATTCATCATCGGCAATACACTAACAAATGTCAGAGTTTTAATATATGTAAATATGATGAGACCTGAACGACAGACATTTGATAGCTGCAGATGCGTTTTGCATTTGGGCACTGAGAGCACAAGGTTACGATGTCTTTATACAGCAATATTACATCGTAGCACTATGTACAGTGGACAAAGGTGACAAGAATGATTAATGCTCGAACACAGTGTCCACTCAAGCAGTGGAACAGTAATAAAGGTATTAATTTGCCTGCAAACATTAAAGCATGTACAGTAAGACAGATTTTCAACTACTGTGAGAGCACTGTAGCTAAACGTGGTACATTAAATTCATTTAATACAATGAATAACTGGCTTAATGAGATTTGGAATATCTAGCAGTTTCAAGGCGTGCAGATGGATGATGCTTTGATGCCTACAATCATTGAACAGCATACGTTATGCAGATTTAGTGCATCATGTCTACAGTGTGGAAACAGACCATTCGGCCCAATTGGTCAATGCCAGCATTTATGTGCCACACAGCTTCTCCCCATCCATCTTCATCTAAATCTACAGCATAGTCTTCCATCCTGCCTCATGTGCGTATTTTGTTTCTCTTTTACATATTTATGCATTTTTAATGCATTCAAGGGATGTGGGCTTCGCTGGCTAGGTCAGCATTGATTGCCCATTCCTAATTGCCCTTGAGAAGGTGGTGGTGAGCTACCTTCTTGAACTGCTGCAATCCATGTGGTACCCCACAGTGTTGGCGGGGGGGAGTTCCAGGATTTTGACCTAGTGACATTGAAGGAATGGTGAAATATTTTCAAAGTCAGGATGGTGAGTAGCTTGGAGGGGAACTTTTGGCCAGTCATTTACCCATGTACCTGCTGCCCTTGTCTTCTTAGATTGTAGTGGTCATGAGTTTGAAAGGTACTGTCTAAGGAGCCTCAGGGAGTTATTCAACTACAATACACCTTGTGGTAACACCTTCCACATTCTTCCCATTCTTTGGATAAGGAAGTTTCTCTCCTGAATTCCCTCTTGAATTAATTAGTGACTCTCTTATATTTATGGTATTTAGTTTTGCTCTCCCACGTGGGTAAATATTTTATCCACATTTATCCTGAAAAAACCCTTGATTGTTTCAAAGCTCTTCATCATTTCACATCTAGCCTTCTCTTTTCAAGAGAAAAGGAAGAGCCAATGGTCTGTCTATCTTTTCTAATAGACACAACCTCTAAGATAAGAACATAAGAACATAAGAAATAGGAGCAGGAGTACGCCATCTAGCCCTTCGAGCCTGCCCCGCCATTCAATAAGATCATGGCTGATCTGAAGTGGATCAGTTCCACTTTCTCGCTTTCTCCCCATAACCATTAATTCCCCTGTCTATCAGAAACCTATCTACCCGTGACTTAAATATATTTAGCGAGGTAGCCTCCACCACTTCAATGGGCAGAGAATTCCAGAGATTCACCACCCTTTGTGTGAAGAAGTTCCTCCTCAACTCCAATCTAAACTGCAGCCCCCCCCACCTTATCTTGAGGCTGTGCCCTCTAGTCCTGCTATGCTTTCTAAGCAGGAAGAATCTCTCTACCTCTACCCTATCTATCCCCTTCATTATCTTATACGTCCCTATAAGATCCCCCCTCAGCCTTCTAAACTCTAACGAGTACAGACCTAATCTATTTAGTCTCTCTTCATAGGCTAACCCCCTCATCTCCGGTATCAGCCTAGTGAACCTTCTCTGCACTCCCTCCAAGGCCAATATATCCTTTTGCAAGTGCAGCGACCAAAACTGCACACAGTACTCCAGCTGCGGCCTCACCAGTACCCTGTACAGTTGCAGCAAGACCTCCCTCCTTTTATATTCTATCCCCCTCGCTATGAAGGCCAACATTCCATTCACCTTCTTGATCACCTGCTGCACCTGCAGATTGGGTTTTTGCGATTCGTGCACAAGGACCCCCAGGTCCCTCTGCATCATAGCATGCTGCAGCTTTTCGCCTTTTAAATAATAATCCCTCCTACTATTATTTCTACCAAAGTGGATAACCTCACACTTGCTAACATTATACTCCATCTGCCAGGTCCTTGCCCACTCGCTCAGCCTTTCCAGATCTCTCTGCAGACTTTTCACACCCACCACGCAATTTGCTTTTCCACTTATCTTCGTGTCATCAGCAAATTTCGTCACCCTACACTCAGCCCCCTCCTCCAGATCATCTATGTAAATGGTAAACAGTTGAGGCCCCAGCACCGATCCCTGCAGCACTCCACTAGTCACCAACCACCAACCAGAATAGCACCCATTGATTCCAACTCTCTGCTTCCTACTAGACAGCCAATCCTCTATCCACACTAACACCTTACCCCTAACTCCGTGCACCCTAACCTTCTGCAGCAACCTTTTGTGAGGCACCTTATCAAACACCTGTTGGAAATCTAAAAACACCACACCCACCAGTTCCCCTCTGTCTACCGCTGGCGTCAAACCTGGGAATCTCTGGCGTCAAACCTGGGAATCTCTTTTGCACCTTCATTAATGCATTCATATCACCTTTATACACATTTAGCATCAGTCCTTTTCAATTTTATTCCCCTAAAAATGAACCCTGCACTGCTTACTTCGTAAAATTTCATTATTAACCTGCATTTCTATTTTCAATGATTTGCTTCTCTAGCCCATTGAGATGTTTATTATTTAAAATGCATGTGGCCTCCTTATTCTTTCAAACAAGATGCACCACTTCACATTTATGTAGATTGAAATTAATTTGCCAGTTAAATGCCCATTCTACAAGTTTTTTGGAGCCTTGCTGTGTTGTGCCACATTCTTCTCTTGCAAGAACAAATCCCTTAATTTGTTGGTGTCACAAATTTTGAAATTGTACTTCTAATGAGTATGATTCTTCATGTGACAAGAATAAGTCATCAAAGCCCTTCCTGTAAAATGTGAACATTGGTGAGACCAAGACTTGCTGGCCCAAAATCCTTAGATTTAACCCAAGCCCGGGAGAAATCTTCAGTTTTTTCCTTGGGACTGATAGTAGTTGAAGCAGTGTTTCCTGGCACTGCTGGGATTGTAGAGCTGCCATCTGGTCAGGTTGGTAGGCAGTTCTGTAGGGTAGAACTTGCTGCCCCTAGGGAAAGAAGCCTCACTCGGCACTCATTAAGGCTGCTCCCCAGTGTATTTTCTCCTGCTTGGTAAGTGGCTTGCAATCCATTCGTCTACCTGTCCTTTAACTCCACATGCTGTTAGTTACAAGTCTGTAATGCGGTACCTTAAAGCTATTGGTCACAAGTAAGTTCCATTAACACTTCAATGAAGTTACTGTGAAATTCCCCTCGTCGCCACACTCCGGCGCCTGTTCAGGTCAATGCACATCTTTGGATTGTGGGAGGAAATTGGAGCACCTGGAGGAAACCCACACAGACATGGGGAGAATGTGCAAACTCCACACAGACAGTGACCCAAGCTGGGAATCTAACCTGACTCCCTGCTGTGAGGCAGCAGTGCTAAGCACTGTGCCACTCTGCCAATGAAAAATTGTTGAACATCCAAAAATTTTATATCTGCTATATTATCTTTTTCAACTGTTAGTCCTTCAATTAATTTAATAAGATTAGTCAAGCATGATCTTCCCTTTTGAAATCTGTGCTGACCGTCATCTCTTTTGATTTCCATATGTTATGATTAAAACTTCTATTATCTTTCATGTCACTGATGTTCAGTTAACTTGTCATAATTCACTGATATGTTCCATAGCCACTTTTAGATGGAGAAATAATATTAGTTGGTGTCTGGTATGTAAGAGGTAGCCTCTGTTATCACTTTCCAAATTTCATTGAATATACATGGGTCCGATCCACCGGACCAGAGTTTCTTTCCTTTAATTAATAACAGTGCAGTCATTCCCCACTGGCATATTCTGGGGCAGAAATGCAGTGGGCAAGGCTGCCATGAACAATTGGGCAGCCACTTAGCCAGAAGGATGGAAATTTTAGACCTTGTGGCAACACCCATTATTAGAAGGGCTCAACCCCAGGTATTATGAGGGCACAAGGGAGGAAATAGGGGCAGGATGGAAACAGGAACCAAACCCTGAACATGGGATCAACATTGAAATTGGAGATACCTGGACATGTCTGGATCACAGTGCCACAGGAGACTGATTCTACACACTGATTGTCAAGTGCTTGCAAATATCAGCTAGGGTCCCCATGCCTAGCCAATAGCCCTTAAAGTCACAGAATGCCATCTTCCAAGGGTCAACCGCAGAGCTCAGTGGCACCTCAAAAATAGCTGCCCATTACTGCATCTCTCTGATCACTATTGCCCTGTTCAATAGAACTGGACAGCAGATTTATTCAACAGTTGTGATCCTTCATGACTGTGGGCTTTGGATTTCACCTCCATCACTGGATTCTCCCAGGTGTAGGGTATCACCTATTACACCCAAATGGCCACTAAGGCTTCCTGGCTGCTGACATGGTTCCTTCATCCTCCTCCAGTCCAGGTTACTTCAAATCTTCACTCCCAGCCCCAAAGTGCGTGGATGGACTATAGGTTTAGAAAATCCCTTGAACAGATGGCTACTGACCTCTTGGTGAGAGCACCAGACAGAGGCATAGAAGCCATACAACCAAGGGTACCAGTTCAGCAGGACAACCATTCAGCAGACCATTGGGCTTTCCAGAAGTGATACCCTGCTGCAAATGTCTTGGTCATTGAGGTGGCCCTCTTTAGAGGCTTGGATCTCGAGGAGGATGAGGGAGCCCTGAAAGAAGGCAGTGCATCAGGGGAGGAGCAGGAAGTAAGATTGGAAGAACTGGAGGTAGAGAGAGATGCTGTTGAACTGAGATACTGCATGATGTGGTAGCTTCTACCTGTCATCATGCAGGAAGAGGATCTTCCTTCTCCCCTTCCTCCATGGCCTCCAGCATTACATCCAGATTGGCATTCACGAAGCAAGAGTCTGCCCTAATCTTGGTGCCAGGCCTTCCACTCCCATGTGACATTTGCCTCCCTTGGTAAAGTGGCAGGCTTTGGAACAATCAGCAACCTCAGCGATGGCTGCCATGGCGTGTCTGAACGAGTAACACACTTCATCTGACCCAGCTCCGTTTTCTTCCTGCACTGGCTCTAATTGGAAAGGAAATCTTTCTCCATACCAGTTATAATTTATTCCCTCAAAACTCTGAAAGTGAATCAGTTTTCGCCTGGGTGCAGATTTTTTGACTCGAAAGCAGACCTGGTTCCTGTTTCATGCCACTCCGTGGTGAAATTTCAGTCCATAGTTGTGTAGTTAACTCCATGATTTCAGTAAATTTTAACATTTTAAGATTAAATACTGCATACTGAAAATTTAACAAGGATTACTGAAAATCTATAATTCACTCACAATATATTTTTTATAGTGGTTATTACACTCAGGGAAATTGTGATATTGATTAGAAAATAAAAGATCTTAAAATGCCATTGGTAAAAATTTTAATGCAGCGGCATAAACTAAGTACTCCCGATCATGTAGCTATGCAATTCGTTGAATGGCTTTTTTTCTTTGATTAGGCCGCCCTTGATGTGGCAAAACTGTTTTTCATGCACAGGCGGCTGTTTCAACTCAGAAAAAACATGTAATAAACCTAAGCAGGAGTGATAGGACAGGACAAAATGGAAATGCTAGCCATGATGCAAAAGCCTATAAAGGCTCACTCTTGTACACATTAGTAATGGTGTTTTCAGTGTTTTACTTGTGAGAAATGGTTTATGCGGTCTGTGCTTTGCTCTCTGCCACTGTGGGACATTAAGTGCTGGTTCTTTGCAATAAAATGTGACAACGTTATTTAGATAATGCGGCATCCTTTTTATTTCTTTATTGCAGGAAAATAGGAACAATTGATGGTTAGTTGTAGTACCTGCTGAATGTATTAAATGTGACAACTACAGTTGATAAGAAACGCAGGTGCAAGGCAGCAGTTACACTGGTGTGCTGACAGAATCCTGTCAGGACGCATGACTGTTCTCATTGGCAACTCATTAAGTGTGGCATTCCTGCTACTTCCTGTGCTGGACTTAAGTGATGGGCTCCTTTGTGCTAAATAACTTCGAGAGAATCTGAACCACCCTTTGAAAGAGAAGGAAGGCCTTACTTTGCTGTAATGTTCAGGGGAGGTAACCATCTCTTCAGCAGCGATACAACTGTAATGCTATATTAGAAACCGATTAGACAGAGTTGCAGCAAAAAAATCCATTTCCCATTACCTGACACAATATTGTTCTGGAAGAATGTCAGGTTTTTTCACCTCCCACCCCCCACCTCCATCCTCCATCTGTAGATTTTAAGGACATTTTCTTCTGCTATTAAATTTGACATTTTCAAAGAAACCCAGGATGTTTCTCATCCTATTTGCTCCTTTCTACTTCATATTAATTTCCAAAACAGAAAGCACTTGCACCCCACAGTTCTCTGGAAATGTCAAGTGCATTAGTCCTCCATTTATCCAATTTCTGTTCTACCCGGCTGCTGTGTTAACTGATAAGTGTTCAGCTATGGAAATGCATTTCAAGAGGCAAAACATTACTGCAGGCAGGTGTTCAGCAAAATGCAGAGAGCTGATGGAAATAAGAAATGCTGCCATTAATTTAACTGAAAGTTCAGACGTTTCATTGATCGTCGCCCCAAAACTGTTCGAGGTGACATTTGTGTGTATCCATTGTAAAATTAGGCTACAATAAACAGTGATGGTGAAGGATATTCTCAGATTGGCACTGCAGTGTCGCCATCGTTACCACCCCTTTCAAGCTAAGTAAAATGCCTTCTAAGAGCTAAGATTGAGCTGCAGAGACATTTTCTTTTGTCCCCCTGGATCCAGAGACAGAGAAATCACTGCAAGCACTGAAGTACCCAATTCTCGAAGCTCCGGATGTTAGTTATGTTGCTTGCTCGCCAACTAAATGCTTGGAATTTGCCCCCACGAGCAAAGGCAAAGATCCACAACCGGGAAATAGGCGTGGATCATGATTTTTAAACAACTGTGTACACATAGTTTGTTATTTTCTTAAATGAATCTCAACCTGACACCAGTCGAGGTTGGGGTGTCAGCCTCAACTCAGTAGTGGCGTTCTTCCATCTGAGCAATAAGTTTGAGAGTTCAAGTCCAATTTCAGGGATTTGAGAGCAAAATCTTGGGCTGGCACTATAGTGGTCTACTAAGGAAGCTCCGAAGGTGCTGGTTTTAGAGAGATCATTAAAGCTGACGCCTCATCTACCCTCTTGGGCCAAGAACCCATGACACTATTTTGGTGAAAAACAGGGGTGGTCCTTTGGCTGATATTCATCCCTTAACCAGTACCAAAGCAGATTATCTAGTCCATATTGTATTGCTATTTCTGGGGGTTTGCTGCACAATGCCAGTCCCATTCCTGATAACCTGATGATCGATTTTGTTTGCTGTCATTTTGATACTTGCGCAGGTTGGTCCATCTGTGTCATTTTGGTTGTCAATTAGGATCCATACCCAATACCTTTGGAATGCTCTTGTAGTAGTTAGGTTTCTTAGTTCTGTTAAATATAATCCAATCAGGTTGAATTAGATGTGAAGAATTTCGGAATCTAAATGATTATGGAGAAAGCAGGAAAAATTAAAAGGTGTTGTGTGGCACACAAGGGTACAGAATTAAGTGATGCAACTACCCAGCTGGAATTAAACTTTTTGATGATTGGAAAGACATCAATTCCATAAATTATTTGTTTTATTTACATGAGAGCTCCAATCTTGGATTATGAAGGATACATTTTCCAAAATTTTCCTCAAACTGTTTGAAATATATTTAATTATGTTTATCTTTCTTAGCTGAATCTTACCATAATTCTGACACAACTGGTGGGCTAATTTAGTGACCATTGTTCTTCATGGGGTGGCACAGTGGTTAGCCCTGCTGCCTCTCAGCACCAAGGACCTGGGTTCAATTCCAGCCTTGGGTGATGTTCATTTGGCAGTAAAGTACTTCAGTTGCATGTAATAAAAGAACTAACTTCACAAAGTAAATCAAAGAAAAAGGTTTCATAAAGAAACTTCATTTCACCAATACTCAGGCCCCACAAACTCCCCACAATCCCCATCTGCTTTCTATTCATACCTGGTTAGGCTCACTACGATATAATTTTGCCATTGGTTTTATTGTCGATGGCCTGCTGACCCTCTCGGCATATTACCATTGATTACATTGTTACCAGATTTCAATGTTATCATCAGTTACATTGTAAGAGGTGACTGTCTATTTGGAGTCTGCATGTCCTCCCTGTGTCTGCGAAGGTTTCCTCCGGGTGCTCCAGTTTCCTCCCACAGTCCAAAGGTGTGGGCTTAGGTGCTGTTTTGGAGGGTTGGTGCAGTCTCGATGGGCTGAATGTCCTTTTCTGCACGGTCAGGATTCTATGGTTCTTTTTTATGAGTCAGGATGTTCAAAAGTTATAATAAAACCATTAAAAGAAATAGACGGGGATTTTCCTGATGTTCATGCCAATGGGATTTTCCAATCCTGCTTACAGCGCACTCTCTTGCAGTGGGTTTCCCAGTGATGAGGCATGCATACAATGGGAAACCCCGTTTGGACAACAGCAGGACCAGAAGATCCTACCCCTGGCCAATGGTGGGCTGCCTGCCAAAGCAGATTGTGTGGAAAATCACATATTTATTGTGACAATTGTGTGTGCGTTTATTTTAACTGAGGCATTTAGGATCTTATTTGTCGATATTCAGTGTATTAACATAAATTCCGCTTCAATGTTGCATTGTGCAATTGAAAGTTGAGCATAATGTCATCCACAACAAAAATAATGTAGTCTATTTTGCTCCCTTAGTGACAAAGGAAGGCTGCCATTAAAAGCTTTGCTGAATGCGAGAGAATGTTGTTCGTTACAATTCATTAGTTCAAAGTTCAGCAGGCTGCAAAAATTTCATCAGTTAGGCAAAATTCTTTTCAGTAAGCTATTTTAGTGTCAGTGACCCTTTTTTTTCCAGGAAGTTGGAAGTGTGAAATTTGTCCAGTGCCTTCATGCTACACTGCTGAACAGTGGTAGAATGATGAAGGGTGTGAAAAATTAACCAAATCAAAATGTGACATCAAGGGGACACAGAATTAACAAGCGTTCCAGTAGCTGTCACTTGTGTTTCACAATTGAAAGAATTTTATGAGTTTTGAATAAGGGTTGGCATGTCTTTTCTCTACAATTTCACACTGATGGCAGATTTCGCCTGCATTATTCAGGCATATGTTGTGGGCCGTATCAGTCTTTCATTTACCAATGTTAGATTCTTGGTTCATAAGAACATAAGAACATAAGAAATAGGAGCAGGAGTAGGCCATCTAGCCCCTCGAGCCTGCCCCACTATTCAATAAGATCATGGCTGATCTGTCGTGGCTCAGTTCCACATTCCCGCCCTCTCCCCATAACCCTTAATCCCCTTGCCTATCAAAAACCCATCAACCCATGTCTTAAAAATATTGAGCGAGACAGCCTCCACCACTTCAACAGGCAGAGAATTCCAGAGATTCACCACCCTTTGAGTGAAGAAGTTCCTCCTCAACTCCGTTCTAAACCACGCCCCCTTTATCTTGAGGATGTGCCCTCTAGTCCTGCTGTCCTTTCTGAGCGGGAAGAGCCTCTCCACCTCTATCCTATCCATCCCATTCAACATCTTATATGTCTCAATGAGATCTCCCCTCATTCTTCTAAACGCTAACGAGTACAAGCCTAGTTTATTCAGCCTCTCCTCATAGTTCAACCCCCTCAGCTCCGGTATCAGCCTAGTAAACCTCCTCTGCACTCCCTCCAAGGCCAAAATATCCTTGCGTAAGTGCAGCGACCAAAACTGCACACAGTACTCCAGCTGCGGCCTCACCAGTGCCCTATACAGCTGCAGCAAGACCTCCCTACTTTTATATTCAATCCCCCTCACTATGAAGGCCAGCATCCCATTAGCCTTCCTGACCACCTGCTGCACCTGCAGGCTGGGTTTTTGTGACTCATGCACAAGGACCCCGAGGTCCCTCTGCACCGTCACATGCTGCAGTTTTTCGCCGTGTAAGTAAAAGGAAAAAAACAAACCACGTTCAGACACCATTGGGGAGAGTTTTTGCCCCTTCCCTACAAAGGTAGCAGTGCAGCAGCCAATTTAAGTTGGAGATGGTGGGCTTATTGCTTGACCCTCACCGGCTTCTGTGTCTTTCTTCCTGGAGTCTTCTAGGAAGCAGTCAAGGTGTTTGCCTGATTCAAGAGGAAGCCTTATTACCCACATTGGATTCCGCTGACTTGCATAGAATTCCAATGTCATTTTCTGACTCAAGTGGAGCAATGACTGTGTCCATTGATTGGTCATCCAGCAGCCAAAATCTATCCTTCACCTTTTCAATGTTTAGTTTATTGACCAGAATTCCAGATTAGGCTATTCAGCTCTGAACAAACAGATGTCTAGTTATTAACCAGAGGGCAAGTAAGATCATTTTATGATTAAATTAGTGGCTGGGAATTAGAAAGCAGTGACTTAAGGAATCAGTTCAGCATAGGTCATGGGAAAATGCTTATGTTGTGGATAACAATAAATGCTTCTGTCAATCCAATACAGAATTATTTAATTTGCTGGAAAACTACAGAATTTATTTGATGATCTGTAAATATATGCCTCTACAAATGGTCAAATTAACCAAGATGCTGTAACTAAGCTGTTGTACAGCTTTAAGAAAAAGTGCAAATTCAAATCCTTAAACACATCTATATGATGGTTTTTAATTCCTTCTACAGTCGTCAATAGAAAAAAGATTTCAACAGCACCATGTGGTTTTCACATATGTTCCTGGTAAGCAGTATGTCAGTGACACTGGCAGTAAGCTGGGGAATAACCAATGATAAAGAGCATCATCCAATTGAGAGAAAGTGATGTGCTCCATCATCCACAACTCCAATGAACTGCCAGTTCTCACACCTATATTTAATGTTTGGCAGAAAATGTTAATTGTTTTTAAGTTCAAAGGCAGTATCTATGCAGTTTTCAAATTTAGATTATTGTTCATTTCTCACCACCCTGACTCCAAACTCTTAAACGTTACAATAATCCTCAGTTCTGTACAAGGGCCACATGGACCTCCAAACGCTAACTATGTTTCTCTCCCCACAGATGCTGCCTGACCTGCTGAGTTTATCTTGCATTTTCTGTTTTTATTATCCCAGATATTCCAGTTTTCCAGTAATATAGGCAGAAATATGAAGCAAGTGCCGAAATCTTGCTGCCATTCATGCTAGATTTCCACGGCAGTGCTGGTTGCATTCATGGTGGGACCATTAGATCCTGCCACCAGCAAGTGACATGTCACGTTATTTTTATTCATTTGTGGGACAGGGGTGTCGCTGGCTGGCCAACACTTATTGTCCATCCCCAGTTGCCTGAGGGTCATTGAGGATCAGCTACATTGCTGTGGCTATGGAGCCAAGTATAGGCCAAACCGGGTAAGGAAGCAGGTTTCTCTCCCTAAAGGACATTAATGAACCAGATGGGTTTTTCTGACAATCGGCAATGGTTTCATGGTCCTCAGTAGACTCTTAATTCCAGGTTTTTTTTATATATTGAATTCAAATTCCACTATCTGCCATGGCAGTATTCAAACCCAGGTTCCCAGAACATTGGCTGAGTTTCTGGATTAATGGTCTAGCAATAATATCACTAGGCCATAGCCTCCCCATCACCTCCTGCCGCTGCTAAACACATTGTGGCGAGGAAGGACAAATCTGCCCATTGTTTAATGGAAACACTGGCTTGGGATTTCACTTCCACAAACAAATCAAGTGGGTTGATCAGAAAAGATTTTCCCCATCTGAAGTAAATGATGATTGTTGTTTGTTTCCAAGTAAGCATATTGATAGTTCAAGCATCCTTAAGGCATGTATTTATTTAAAATGGGGTAAGGTCTCCCTAAAGCAGATTCACTGATGGAGGCAGTATTGTAGGGGTAATGTTACTTGGCTTGTAGCCTAGAGGCCCAGTCTCAGGAGGCATGGATTCAAATCCCACCACAGCAACTGGTCAAACTTACAATCAGTTAATTAATATGGCGTATAAAGGAAGTGTCAGTAATGGTGGCCATGGCAACCATGAACGATTGTTGTAAGAAAAACATCTAGTTCACTAATGTCCTTCAGGGAAGGAAATCTGCTCTCCTTACTTGTTCTGGTTTACATGTGATTCCACATCCGCAGCAATGGCCTCTGAAATGGCTCATGGACCACTCAGTTCAAGAGCAACAAATGCTGACCTTGCCAGCATAGCCCACAATTCATGAAGGAATAAAAGGGAAAAAAAATCACACATTGCCAATAATGTCAAATTACAAGATTGGCCAATTATGACCAGAAGGCACAGCTGCTGTCCAATTAAAGATGGTGATGGCCTCCAGATGCTTCAATAGGAATCTCTTTAGTGGAAAGCTGCAGCATTTGAGGCCATTTTGAAATGTACTCAGACACAATTGTTGAAATTAAAAAATTAAAAGAGAAACCCTTGCAGGCAAAATGCTGTTGTAATTCCAAATTGGCTTCTTTGAAAATGGCCTGCGGGCGGCAAGATGCCAACAAACTGGCATGCTTCTCTCCCACAGAGATATTTCTGCCCAGCCATCTCCAGTCCCACCTGTTGTAACATGCCTTTAAGGGGTAGCATTATGCCATCACTGGAAGGGAAGGACGTCATGTGATTCAATCTCAATTTCACTTTGACCTGTGAGCACAATATAGCGGACACAAGCTCTGCTGCTGATGTCTTCAAGCTTTCTATCCATGTTCTTTTGTGTCTAAGTAAATGAACCATGTTTATCAAAATTCTTCTGAATGATTGGTGCCTTTACATTATTCTAAAACAACTGCATCCACATCAGGCTATGAAAATCCAGCCCCAGGTGTAATTTTGGTAAATCAACAGTGCCAATATATCCTTCCAAAAGTGTGAACTGCTTCACAATACTTAAGTTGCTGTTTGATAGAGCTTTATATTGCTGAAACATGACTCCTATACTTGTATCTAAGTCCACTAGATATGAAAGCTACCATTCCATAAGCTTCTTTAATTATTTCCTGTACTTGTTCATGGGACTTGAATACCCCATGTACCTGAATCCAATGTGTAGTCTGGATAGGGGTTTTGGAGATTGTCTATTCTCTCAAAACATGCTAATCAAATCTCGAGTTTCTCAAAATCATTGCTCTTTATTTACAGCAAGTGTTTCACATTTGGACCTCTACACAAGGCAACATCATGTGTGCTTTTGATGTTTATCCTTTTCAAACTCCTAAGTTGCCTTGGCTTTCCACGGTATCTAGGTTTTTAACCATTTGGGAAGTAGCTTGTTCTATGTTTCTTTGTTCCAAACTGGATGAGCTCACAAAAAAAAATTGCCTATATTGAAATCCATTTATCAAAGTTTTATCCATTCACTTAATCTGTCAATACTTCTGTGATTTTATGCTTCCATCTATGCTGCTTGCAATGTAACCTATTTGTGTGTCAGCAGTAAATTTGGATATGTGGTTGTCAATCCCATCATCTAAGTCATTAATAAATATGGTGAATCCCACAACACTGATCCTTGTGGGATACCACTTGCACAGCCTGCCAATTAGAGTACCTGCTCATTATCCCTTCTCGCTGTCTTGTGCTATTCAGCCAATTTCTAAGTCGTTCAATAATTTATCTTGAATTCCAAGGGCTTCAACTTTAGCTAACAGATTACTGAACATCTGTAAGTAATTGCCCTGCATGATCATTTTGCATTTACTCTCCTATTGTTCTTTTGCCTATAGCACAGTACTATTAACAGTTGACCCAGAAAGCAAAGTGTTCCATTGTCTTTGACGGAAATGTTGGTGAAAATCAGCCTCCTGATTCTATCCTCATTTCTTTGAATGCTGTCCTTTTTACAATCAGGCTGCTTGTCTTTGATGTGAACTCACGTTAAGCTTGATCATTCTGGATTCACGTCCATCCATGAGAATTACAATTTAACTTCCCTTCACAAAGGTGGTTATGGGCTTTTGCAGTTTCCCTTTACACATAGTGTTATGAAGCAACCAGGAAACAAGTTTACCTATTCTGACTCTAAACCACTTAACTTTCCCCAGTTATAATTTGGGTCATTGACACGTGCCACTTAGATAACCTGCTATTCTCACATAACCTTTTCATCTCTTTGTGGAGCGGAAACTGTCCTCCTTGTGTTTGCCCAACGTGCACACGTGACCCTTTTTGAAACAGCGATTCAATTAGTCACATGCCCTTTGCTCTTTTTATGAAGTGCTGGAAGTTTTTCTTTTCAAAAATTTAGCTAATTACCTTTTGAATCGAATCTGCTGTTGCCACTCTTTCAGGCAGTGCATTCTGGATCAAAACAACTCGCTGCACTTAAAAATAATTCTCCTCCTACTCCCACCCATTGGGCGCGATCTTACCTGCCGTTCACACTATGCTCCCCCTGCAGCGGGATGGGAAAATCCTGCCAGCGTGAATGTTGATAACCACTATGTCTTCAGTTAAATCTATGGCCTCTGACCCAACTGTCATTGGATATGGTTTCTCCCTATTAAAAACTCTATCAAAACCCCTCTATTTATAGAAAAGGTTTTTTTTTAGCTGTTTGAAGTTTGCTTCTCATTCTCCTATTCTTTTAAATTCTTCACTTATTTTCTGATATTCTCTCATATTTCTGTCATACATTTAGAGTAGGCACGGTGGCACAGTGGTTAGCACTGCTGTCCCACAGCACCAGGGACCTGGGTTCAATTCCTGCTCAAGTCACTGTCTGTATGGAGTTTGCACATTCTCCCTGTAACTGCATGGGTTTCCTCTGAGTGCTCCGGTTTCCTCCCACAGTCCAAAGATGCGCAAGTTAGGTTGATTGGCCATGCTAAATTGACCCTATTGTCAGGACAACCAGCAGGGTAAAAATGTGGAGTTACAAGGATAGGAGGGAATAGAGCTTGGTGGGATTGTTGTTGGTGCGGGTTGAATGGCCTATTTCTGTACTGTAGGGATCCTAGGACCCTTCAATTTTTATTTGTTTCTAGGCTCTTTATTTATCCATGATATACTTGAAATAGTCTTTTTAATGGTGTCTGTGTATTTTGCCCCTTTATAATCTCCCTTTATAAAGCTAACCCATTGTTGATCTCTGGACCAGCAATTTCTCTTTGAGTGATACCTCAGCTCAGTCCTCATCTTTCTCAAATCTTCCCTGTTTCATTCTGGTGCTCTTATCTTTCATTTGGACCCCCCACTTGGTCATATCTGGGTAATCTTAACATCCAATCAAGGTTTGCCTGGATTTCTATCTGAAGCGTCTTATGTCAATCATTTAGCTCATCTTTAATTGCCTATCAGCTGCCTCGTAGTGATAAAAGGCACTTGACATTTGACCTGTAAAGTACACGATTAAGACTGGCGTTCTGCATAGACCATACTAAACAAATCAGAATGTTGTGAGGCAGAGAAATAGTTTACAGAATGACCTGCCAAAAATTTACATGCCTTGGAATACTGTCTGGTTTGAATTTGCAATGTAGTGTATCATGTGATTAATTCGTACACATTGGTTGGCCACCTTTGACTGACACTTTATCAGCCCCATTGTAGATGTAATTTCAGCGATGAAGGGCTTTAACAATGAGTGCACAGACTTGATTTACGGTGTAAAAATAAAGACTTGAATTTGATCTTGGGCAGTTTATTGTTTTTAGCTTGAAACCAAAAAAAACAGATTATAAACTGCATTTGGATGCTATTTTCAGTGGGAGAGGTGGAAGGGTTTAATTGTAAAGAAGCTTTGTTATTGAGGAAATAATGCAAATGACACCAACAATAAATAAATAGCTGAGAAATACAGAAACTAATAAATATGCAAAACTTGAAAAATCCTACTTCCAGGCATTGTTTAGGTGAGATTTTTACCACCTAATTAGTGCAACCTAGAATTCCTGTTCTAAGTTGATTGTTACCAGTGAAACATCAAATGATAGCATGCAAGTTCATCTGCTAGCATTTGGCTGTTTTACATTAGAGAAGCTATGTCAGATGGAATACTTCACATAGAAACTTAAGCTGAATTAAGCTTAAGCTGAATGGATAATATTGGAATAGTTTAGGTTAGAGGGTCATTAGCTTGATTCCATTGGTCGGTGCAACATCGAGGACTGAAGGGCCTGTACTGCGCTGTAATGTTCTATGTTAAAATTGCCCTGTGTTCTTGACCGTATCTTCACTGGCCTGCCGCATGTAGCACGGTGGCACAGTGGTTAGCACTACTGTTTCACAGCGCCAGGGACTTGGTTCGATTCTGGCCTTCGGTCACTGTCTGTGTGGAGTTTGCACTTTCTCTCCCTGTCTGCATGGGTTTCCTCCGGGTGCTCCACTTTCCTTCCATGGTCCAAAGATGTGTGTGTGAGGTGGATTTGCCATGCTAAATTGCCCCTTAGTGTCAGGAGGATTAGCAAGGTTAAATGCATGGAGTTACGTGGAAAGGGCCTGGCTGAGAATGTGGTCGGTGCAGACTCGCTGGTCCGAATGGCCTCCTTTTCTACTGTAGAAATGCTATGATTCTATGCTTCGCACTCCACCCATCTCATAAAATCAGTGCCCTGAACTGAAGATGAATTTGGGTAAATCATTTTGTTTGAGAGAGACATACGTTGCGTGTTTAGCTTCAGAAGTCAGTAAAAAGGATCATTTTTCGAGCTGTCTGTGCACTGTCTTGGAAGAAATCAGCAACTTCAATTTCAGAGGCTTTTGTACATAATTTTGGAACGTGCTCGGGAGAAATTTCATCAATGTGCAAGGCAGTGACTGTGCCTTGAGGCCATTTAAAGCGGAGAAGCTTGTGAAGCTAAAACAGTTTGATGTGTAATTGCAAGAGGAAATGAAAAACCTGCTGAGCATGGCAGGATGTAGTGCCTTATCACCCTTTGTGTGCATCCAGCAAGAGATGAAATTGCCAGTGGACCCAGTGACATCAACAAAAACGGTGATATTTTTCATGGCCTAGTGTGTTCTGAATCAATGCTGCAGCCGTGTGATTAGAGCAAGAGGGGGGGAACAATCAAAGACTGCATTTATCAGATTGTTTCCCAGTTATTCCTCATGCTCAAGCGCTCGGTGTGTTCTGTGACATGCAAAATGATGCAGCCTTTTGAGTGTGTTCTGTTCCTACAGCTTAAAAAGTGCACTTTTTATTGAAAAGGACAATTGGAACTTCTCCAGTAAATGTGAATATTGAAATTTAGGAAGTGCCTGATGAAGGGGTGGCACAGTGGCAGAGTGGTTAGCACTGCTACCTCACAGCGCCAGGGAGCTGGGTTCAATGCCAGCCTCGGGTCATTGTCTGTGTGGAATTTGCATTTTTTCCCAATTCTGCATGGGTTTCCTCTGGCTGTTCCAGTTTCCTCCCACAGTTCAAAGATGTGCAGATTAGGTTGATTAACCATGCTAAATTGTCTCTAGTGTCAGGAGGGATTAGCAGGGTAAATGAGGGTTATGGGAATAGGGCCTGGGTGGGATTGTGATCACTACAGACTTCATTATGGTAGGGACTCTGTGATTCTGTGTTGGATTCTGCAGGATGATCTGAGAAGAGATTTGTGCAGCTTTTCAATCAAAATCATTCAAATTTGTGTTAACTGTTAGTTACTGATATTTTACAGAGCAGTTCGATCTTTTTTCAATCGATTTCAAAAATGTTTTTATTGATGTTTTGTTGATCACCACGCAAAATAGTTATGCGACCTCCGAGTGGTTCGCGTTTGAGAGGGACAAGTGGTGTACAGCCATGTGAGTTTGAGCAATAATAGGCCTGTGATGCCCTTCAATGATGTGGGTATGCCGGCGTTGGACTGGCGTAAACACAGTAAAAAGTCTGACACCACCAGGTTTTAGTCCAACCGATTTATTTGATAATAGACTCACAAGCTTTCGGGGTTAGCCCCTTCGTCAGGTGAATGGAGAGTTCTGGCCTCAGACAGAGCATATAAAGCACAGACAGTTTAGAGATTACTGATTAGAATGCGAATCCTTACACCTAAGGATGTAAGGATGTAAGGTGTAAGGATTCGCATTCTAATCAGTAATCTCTAAACTGTCTGTGCTTTATATGCTCTGTCTGAGGCCAGAACTCTCCATTCACCCGACGAAGGGACTAACCCCGAAAGCTTGTGAATCTATTATCAAATAAATCGGTTGGACTAAAACCTGGTGTTGTCAGACTTTTTAATGCCCTTCAATGTCCAGGGCTGCATGTGTGCTGCATTGAATGGATCAGTGTGTTTCTATCCTACGCTGCTGGGCTTGGGTAAGAATGATGCCTTTAAATGATACCCATTTAAGAGCACCATCCTGCTGCTGCTGGTGTCCCGGTGGGGGACCTGCTATTGGGGTAGTGTGAAACTTCCTGCAGACGGCCCATCATTCAAAGGCATTCAGTAGCTGATCAAAGGACTTGGTGTCAGGAGGTGGAGATGGGGGGAGAAACATTGAAAGCCATCCTCCCTGCTCTTTCACCTTGTTGGTGACCTTTCCCCTCTGATCTCCATCTTGTCATCACTCACCTGTGGCTTAGGCCTGTAGATGAGCCTAGGCCTCTCCCTTGGTCCTTTCTGCCAGCAATGACTACTCCCTATGTTACTTCCGATAATGGGGCCTTTGGTTGGTGGGATTGCTAATCCCTGGATCCTAAATTCTGGAAAGTCTGGAAGTGGCTTAATTCCATTGAATCTTCCACAGTGGAGTGGATTCCCCAATCTGTGTGGGCCACCCTCTTGCCAGGATTCATTTCTACCCTCTCTTCTCTCATCTGAAAACAATATGTTTTCAGTAATCAATCTTTCAAAGGATTGACCCTAATGATTATCAGTTAAATTGCTGGGTTTAGATGGCTGAAGATGTGGAACCAATGGTTGGGCAAAGGGAATTGGGGAATTGTACAGGGATCAGAGTTTTGGGGAAAATAGAGTTGTGGGGAGGTGCTATAAGACTGAAGCAGGTGACAGATAGAGATGGGTAAGCTCAGGAGGAAATGTTAACAGAAGGGACTTTTTATGTTGGAGGAAACGGGAAGCTTAGGAGCCATTGTAGATTAGTGAATGTAGAAATAATGGATGAGTAGAACCTGAAACAGGAAAAAAAATGTGTACAGCAAGCCTTTGGACGTCCTGAAGTTTACAGAGGATAGAAAGCTGACCAGAAGAGCAGTGGAATGGCCAAATCTGGAGGTGACAAAGATTTGGATGAGAGTTTCAGTGACAGATGGAAAACACAGAGGGCGTCAATGTCAGAAAGGTGGAAATTGGCAGTATTTGTGGTGAAGGAAATGCGGTTGGAAGCTCAGTTCAGAGATTTAAAAAATACAGAGATTGTGAACCATCTAATTCAACTTGTAACACGAACTTGAACACGAGCCAACAAGGTTGACAAAACTGTATTCAAACACACAGCAATAAATTGTGCAATTATTGCTCTTTTGCTTCCTTTAAGACGCATCAAAATCTGGCACTGACATCAGCTATTCTTTGAACACCAAACATGATGTCAGAAGAGTAGCTCAAGATGGTTACATTTGGTTTGCCGTGAGCGATAGAAACAGTGACCGTGCTAATGGCATGGGCTGAAAACAACATCAATCTACATGATTACAATCAGAAGAAATGATGGCTTGAAGACTGGATCAAATTTTACTCATAGGTTTGGGAGAGAGCGGTGGAGAGGGGGGTGGATTGATTCAGATCAGTGAATCATGCAGAAAGATGTCCGATGAAGTGTAAAGGGGAGGTAGAGTGCGGTTATTCCCTTTGGTTAAAAGAAGGGAAGAGGAGAATACTCTAACAGGTGTGAAACTTGAAAACCTTAACATTCAGAGGGACTTACCTCATAGAAGGAATGCAGAGGCTTGGTTTTCGTCAAGTCAGACTGACACAAGAGGTTTTTAAAATGGAGAGTAGGACTTCGTTCGCCATAGAAAGCACATAGGAAGCATAGGTGCACTACAGAAAGCATTCTTTCTGGTTGTATCGCAGCTTGGAATGTCTCCTGCTGTCTAAGACCGCAAAAAACTCCGAAGGGTTGTGAATGAAGCCCAATCCATGACGCAAATCAGCCTCCCATCCGTTGACTCTGTCTACACTTCCCACTGCCTCAGAAAAGCAGCCAATAATCAAGGACCCCACATATCCTGGAAATACTCTCTTACACCTTCTTCCGTTGGGAAAAAGATACAAAAGTCTGAGGTCACGTACTAACTGACTCAAGAACAGCTTCTTCCCTGCTGCCATCAGACATTTGAATGGACCTACCTCATATTAAGTTGACTTTCTCTATACCCTAGCTATGACTGAAACACCATATGCTGCACCCTCACCTTTCCCTTTCCCTGATGTACTCTATGAATGGTATGCTTTCCTTGTATAGCATGCAAGAAACAATACTTTTCACTGTATACTAATATGTGACAATCATAAATCAAATCAAAAACTTGACTCTACATTACCTATGCTCCAAACCTGAGTAGCTCCATTTGTTGGTGGGGGGGGTGGGATTAAAGCTGAAAGTCTGGATCAATATGAGACAGCCTGCTGCATTATAATATATAAAACGCCAGACCACCCTCTGGGAGTGAGTTTGAGTTCTGCTGCCTCTCACCTCAAATCCCCCCAACTCAGCTAGAAGTGAAATTGGACTATTTAGAGATAATTTAGTGTCAGGATTCCAATTTTTAAACCACTTTAACCACCAATACCTGAACCCAAGTCTGCCTTCTTTGTGAAATTAAAAATCCTCTCTAAATGTCCAAAGGTATGTGGGTTAGGTGTATTGCTAAAATTGCTCCAGTGTTCTGGGATATGTAGGTTAGAGGGGTAAGTATGTGGGGTTACGGGGATAGGGTCTAGGTGGCACTGTTGCCAGTGCAGACTTGATGGACCGAATGGTGTTTTTCTATTCTATGATTCTATGTCAGGGAAATCGTCTGATTGCACATAAAAGGTCAAAAGAGGTGTGAAGAAGTCAAAGTGGATGTCATTACTGTACGCGTGTGTGTGTGTGTGTGTGTGTGTGTGTGTGCTGCCCCAGGTGGTTGGATGTCATTGCCAAGGGACAGCATGTGTGCACTTAAATATAGTTTTTTAGACTACTGCAGATGCACATTCCAAGTGTGAACTTCCCTTCTTGCAAAATTAATGTGCTCATATGTAGAGTCATAATTTTCTGCACTAATTCATTCTTTCGCCCTGTACTCCCCAGACTTTTAAAACTAAGCTAGACATTTCCTAATAACTAGATTTGTTATCTTCTCTACAGTCTTCATAACCCATATATATTGTCTTTGGCTCCTCCATTTGATCACTCATTAAAACACCGATGATAGTTGATATTGGAAAAGATTAAATTGATTTATGCATCTTCTGAATTAATTGTTAATTTGGCATGGTTTGGATCTTTTGGATTCTGAGAAACCTACCACTTTTAAGATACATATATCCCAATGAAAATTGGTCATCTTGAACTACTCTTCTGACATCACGTTTGGTGAACGGCTAATGTCGGTGCCAAATTTAGATATGTGTTTTAAAGGAAGCAAAAAAGCAACAATTGCACAGTTTATTGCTGTGAGTTTTGTCACCTTGGTGGCTTGCGTTCAAGTTTAAGCCATATAGAATGAAAAATCTTCTGTCTTTTCTTGGCTGACTGAAATTAGTTTGTGCAGTCTCATTCCGATTCCAGCTGGCGTAAGTCCACAGAACAAAATTGCCCTCCAAGAGGTGAATGTTTTGGGAATGGAGAATTTTAAAAGGTGCGCAATTTGGAATTAGAAGCACACATTGTTGTCGTCGGTACGGTTCGACAAAAGTCATCAATCTTCCTTTTCCTCACTTCTTGACATGGTGATGAAGGATTAAAGGCACAATTCCAAAATAAGAGCACTAGTATAAAACCAGATGAAGGCCATTTGGCCCATTTTTCCTGCACCTTGCATTTCCTCAAACTGTTTGTTGTTCAGTCCCCCTGCTGAGTCCAGTTGTCAAAAGCACATCTCAGTGAAGGGTTGATCTTTGGTCTCTGCCGGACACAACTGATCTCAGCCAGCGTGCCAATCAAGCAGCTGCTTTGTCTTGGATGGTGTTGAGTTTCTTGAGTGTTGTTCCAGCTGCATTCGGTCAGGCAAGTGGTATGCAATCAAGCTCCTGATTTGTGTCTTGCCCGAGGCTTTGGGGAGTCAGGAGGCAAGTTACTCTTTGCAGGATTGCTAGCCAATGACTTGCCTGTTGTAGCTACAGAATTTATGTGGCTGGTCCAGTTCAGTTTCTGGTCAGTGGTCACCCCCAGTTAATACTGCAGGATTCGGTGATGATAATGCTATTGAAAATCAAGGGAAGATGATTAGATTATCTCATGTTGGTTTGGTCATAGCTTGTGTGGCACAAATGTAACTTGCCACTTACAACCCAAGGCTGAACACAGTCTTGCTGTCAACAGACACAGGTTCTTTCAGTTTCTGATGAGGTCAGAAACAGTGCTGAACGTTGTGCAATCATCTGTTAACAACCCAATTCTGACCTAATGGTAGCAAGAAGGTCATTGATGAAGCCGTTGAAGATGGTTGACCTTAGGATACTACCTTGTGGAACTCTTGCAATGATGTATTGGAGCTAAGATGATTGACCTTCAACAACCACAATGATCCTGTTTGCTAGGTATGAGTCCAACCAGTGAAGAGATTTCCTCCTGATTCCCATTGACTCCAGTTTTTCTCGGGCTGCTTGGTTCCCAACGACATTGATTATGCAGCTCAGATGCATCAGGTCAGGTGAAGTCCTAGCAATGGCCACCACACATGGCGGCACACTGGAATTGTAAAGCCAAGATCTGCCAGATTTTCATTTGGCTGACAGACCTTGGAGCCAGGATCTCTTTCCTTAAAGGGGCCGGAGTCTTGACACTGGGCAGTTAATTGCCCCATAGGCGCAGATTCCGGTCTCAGCTCCCAAAATGTCCAAGGTAGGGTTGATTCCGACTTTCCAGTCTGTGGATGAAGCCACTGTTGCCTGTTAAATTCTAGTCATGACGTTCTTAAGGTTGAGATCCATCTGCAAGGATCATCAAGTCTTGAATAAATGCCACTCCTCTAATTTCCCTGCAGCAAACAATAACTTGCATTTATATCGTACTTCAATGTAAAAGTAATTCCAGCTGCTTCACACTCTTTCACACTTGCATGAGTTATCTGTGAGAATCTACTTCTCTTGCTTTTTGAGGAGAAGGTATTGTGAGCTTTAAGAGCAGACAAAGAGCATTTGAAATGCACAGTGGATTAGCCGGTTTCAAAAAGAGAAAGATAGGATCCCCTTTTTCATGAAATGCTTCTAACCTAACTCATTCAAATGCTTATTGTCCTCCTCAGCATCCCAGTATTTCTTTATTTTTGTTCCAGAATTTTCAGCTTTTTCTCTGTATTATGTTCTCTTGCTGGAGACGTGCCAGACTTGTGCTCATGTCCTCTAGCCCTGTAATTGCTTTTTAAATTGAATAACCTGCTTATGTTCACATTACTCCTGCCTTTCAGTGTCTTAAGGAGCTGTCCTTCAATTTGTTCAGGATGAAGAATACATTCTGATTTGTCCGTCTATCCTCCTAATTTGAGTTTGAATTCTTGAAATCACCTTGATTAATCTTCTGTTCACCTCCTAATAGAACAATATCCTTTCTTAGCTGCAGGTGTTGAAAGTTGCAACAATGCTCTGAAAAAAATCCTTTGTAATCGATTTTATCAGTTTAAAATAACCTGCTTCAAATTTTAATTAAAGGACTTGAAGCTGCACATAAAAATATGTTTTCTTGGTGTGGAGTTTAGATTAAGCAGATACATTTTGGCATGTGGTTTTATTTGAATCCCACCACAGTGGATGGTGGAATTAAAAGTCACCATGAAACCATTGTTAATCATCATTAAAAACCCATCTGGTTTACTAATGTTCTTCAGGGAAGGAACTCTGCTGTCCTTACATGATCTGGCCTACAGATGACTCCAGATCCACAGCAATGTGGTTGAATCTTAACTGCCTTCTGAAATATCATAAATCATAGAATCTACAGTGCAGAAGGAAGCCATTGGCCCATCGACAACAATCCCACCCAGGTCCTATCCCCCTAATCCAACATATTTACCCTCCTAGCGCCCTGACACCAAGGGGCAATTTATCATGGCCAATTACACATCTTTGGAGCGTGGGGGGAAACCGGATCAACCGGAGGAAACCCACGCAGACACGGGAAAACATGCAAACTCCACACTGACAGTGACCCGAGGAGTCGAAACTGGGTCCCTGCCACTGTGAGGCAGCAGTGCTAACCACTTTGCCACCGTGCCATCCAAAATTCAAATCGCACCATTTGCTGTGATTGGAACCTAAGTCCTTGGATCTTAGGATTACTGTTCTAGTTTCAATACCACTCCACCACTGCTACATCCAAGTAGCCACTCAGTTCTAGGACAATTAGGGATGGACAGAAAATGGCCTATCAGCAGCGCCCATATTCCATGAATAAATAAAAAGAATGTCCATGGTTCATTGAGGCAGCTGCTTGCATAAACCAGCAAGTCTCCACTTATGTGATTTTGGTAAGGTAGGCATCAAGATTATGTCTGGTAGAAGCAGATCTGAATCTTGTGGATCTGTTTGGATAGCCAAACCACACTTTTGGGGAGGTAAGGTACCCCTTTGGAAACGTTCCTCAGAAATCTCTGGCAGATGTAAGGCAAACTTTTGTCTTGACAATGCACGGTTTAGGACAGTTCAGGTGTCCTTTGGGATTCTTAAAGGTTGAAATGATAAAAAGTAAATAAGCTCATTGGAACTGTCAAAGAACTGTCAAAGCTGCATCGAACTGTCAAAGAACTGTAAAAGCTCATTGGAACTGGCAAAGTTCATTGTAATTGCCAATGCTGCCCAGGGATTTAACTCCCTAAGGAGAGCTGCGGGTGGTTAGAGTAAAAGTTAAAACAAGTTTAATTATTAGTCACAAGTAAGCCTTACATTAACACTGCAATGAAGTTACTGTGAAATTCTTCTAGTCGTCACAATCCAGCATCTGTTCGGATCAATGCACCTAATCAGCACGTCTTTCAGAATGTGGGAGGAAACAGGAGCACCCGGAGGAAACCCATGCAGACACGGGGAGAACGTGCAAATTCCACACAGACAGTGACCCAAGCGGAAATCGAAGCTGAGTCCCTGGTGCTGTGATGCAGCAGCGCTAACCACTGTGTTACTGTGCTACTCCAGGACAGCCTTTCTATGGCTCTTAGAGGGGCATGGAAAGGCCGTCCAAATCATTTAATTCAAATCAGGGCCTTAGGGTCAAAAGATATTTACACAGAGACCTCTTTCTACCTTTGTCAATGGATACTTTTCAATTATATGTGTGCAAAGTACCAATTGCCTTATATTTTTCTTCATGTTGGATTACATCTATTTTTCGTTGATTGTTCCTAAGTAGCCCAGGTCTCGTTTTAAAACTAACATCACCAAATCTGACAGTATTAACTTATTACCATGGGTGATTTGGAAAGCTTTCTCATCCCAAGCAGGAAGAGAAAATTTGTTCATTTTTTTAAATGATAGTAATCAGCAGATCAGAGGACAAAACTCCAGGAATGTTTTAACCAAGAAGTATGACAAGCTGTGGAAGCCATCGCAAGGCTGGCGATTGAATACTAATGCAGCTACAAAGCTTGAGCATCCTATTTGTTGGAGCATTTTGTAATAAACATCTATCGTTTTTGCCTTGCCTTCAGTTGTAAATAAAGTGTCGTATTTTGTTCAGTTTTTTTGCATGTTGGTGTCTGATGGGACTGGTATTTTGTTCCTTTCGAACACTGGGTGCTGAACCATGCATTGCCTGTCACAGCTGCTTAAGAGGGCCTATGCTTGTTGACAAATGTCAAACACATGGGAGCAAAGTGGAGCCCCGTGGGGCTGCAACTGCACTTTGCAGCTTAAGTGAAAGTAATGATTCTCAAAATGGAGCACTTTGTGAAATTTCAAACAGAATTGTTTCAAGTAAAAGTGTCTTTACCTCATTAACTGGCTGTTGCGCAGAGAAAAAGCAACATAGCCACCTATCATCCTGTGGCTCTCTGAATCACTGTGCTAATCACGTACGGGTGCTTACTTATTGCCGAAAGTATTAACACTGGCTAACTTGATTTTACGTGTTCAGTTGTATTTCTTGTGCCTGTATTTATTCTGTTTAGATTTGATTTGATTTATTGTTGTCACAGGCATGCTGTGAAAGGTATTGTTTCTTGGGCGCTGTACAGACAAAGCGTACTCATTGAGTACATAGAGAAGAAGGAAAGGAGAGGGTGCAGAATGTCATGTTAGTCATAGCTAGGGTGCAGAGAGAGCACAGCTTAATAAGAGGTAGGTCCATTCAAAGGCTGATGGCAACAGCTTGAATCGGGTGGTACGTGATCTCAGACTTTTGTACCTTTTCCCGACCAAAGAAGGTGGAAGAGGGTATGTGTGGGCTGTGTGGGGTCCTTGATTGGAGTGTGCAAGGCTCTGATGAAGATGTAAGTTTGGCTGTGAGGCAGGAAGTTGAGGGATCTGTCATGAAAAGCTGAGGCAGGAGATTGAGGGTTCTGTAATAGAAAGGTGAGTGTTAGTATTATGTGATAATAAAATTAAGTTAATTATTCCAAAGATTTTTTTTGCAAACCACAACTGCCTCTGTTCCTGTAAAAAGCTGTAGTATGACTGCAAGATAGAAATGACTGAGATAGGCAGCTAGTTTCCTGTGCTTTGTTTTACTATCTTCAAGTTTATTGCAACATTTATGAGTTGAAGTTAATGTATTAACATTTCCCCTGTTTACTTCGGGCTGTATATCCTGCAGCTGAGCATCCTAACCCAGAGTCCTTCAGCTGTCAGGCTGAAGGGATCCCGTAACAGCTCTTCCACCTCTCACCCCTTCCTACTGTCTCCGCCTTGCCTCCCCCCTCTGCCCGCATCCTCAATAGCTCCAATGCTCAGTGCCAATTGTGATTGAAAACCTTGCCTCTCCAAAATAACATGGCTGAAATGGCTGCATTTAGCAGACTAGAAATTAAGACTTAGACCCCAATTCTCTCCACTACCACGACACTGGCATCAGCAAAAAGAAAAACAGGCCACATCATTGCTTTCGCTCCAAACAGAATTTCAGTAACATTGGATAGATAGTGTGCTACATAAAGCAGAATAAATTAAAGCTGAAAATTCCGAATTTGGGGAGGGTGTTAAAATCCGTATAATAATCTGTTTTCCTGTATTGAAACAGAGAAGTCACCACAGAAGGAAGCCATTGTGCCTGTGGCAGCTGTAGTTCCGCCATCAAAGCTATGTCAAATCCCATTTCCCCTGTACTTTTGATATTTTGAAGTGTTTATTTTATCCAATTTCCTGAATTAATTCAAGTTTGTTAGCCTGTGGTAAAACATTCGCAATTCTATTAAGGTTTTCGTGGAAAAATGTCTAATCTCCCCTCTCTGCCTCTAGTGCTAATTGTGAATTTATGTTGTTCTTGCTGCTGATTCATTAACTGATTTGAAATAATCTTTCACTATTTACTCACCCAAATCCTTTCATAATTTTGAACATGTCTATTAGATCATTTCTTTTCCAGTGAAGATAGCCCTAATTTAAGACACAGATTTAGGCATGACATCAGTTTGTATTTTCTTTCCCTGTTGTTTTTTTTTGGTCAAAAAATATTTATGGCCCACATTTTTCAAATGGCAGAGTCTCCCTTCCCACCATCTGAAGAATCCTCAGGGAGCGCATCCCGCTGACACCAAGTGGCCTGCAGTCGTTTCACAATTTCATGAGCGTTAAGTGGCTGCAGGCAGGGCTTCTATCCCCTCAGACTGCCCGGCAGCTCTCCAGCCCCTGAGCTGCAGTGGACAGAAGAAGAAATGAAGAAGGACACCTGAGCTTAAGCCCAGATGCTAGGGGCCCAGGTATATTCAGGAGGTCCCAGGGTGGGGAGGGTAGGGAAAGCCTTGTGGGTGGGTCAGGGGATGTGGGGGGGGGAGGGAGGAGAGATTGCAAAGGGATGATCGGAATCTTGAAGGGAAAAGGGAAAACTCGGATCCGTCGTGGGGGAGGGGAGGGAACGGAGAGAGGCCTAGAGGCAACCAGACCTTAAGGGGGAGGGGATGCCAGCCAACTTCAGAAAGCGACTTCTGGTGTAGTTACTCACCCTCTTCCCACCTAATATTCCCACCTCACTATTGATTTTTGGCTTTCTCCCATGCAAGATCAATTCTCCAGCCAGCCTAAAAGTTGAGGCTGGTCAGGATACAGATCGTAAGTGGCCAATAATCGGCCACTGATGGGCCCTAACTCAAGTGGGGCAAGAGCAAGCTTCCTGTTCAACACCTTTCCCACTCCAATGTAAAATCATTGGGTGGCTGGGGCAGGTGGGAACCTGGATGGAATTTCATCCCTTCAATTTCATGTCCGCCTCCCGTCTTATCCTCCTACCTCCCCATCTAAAATCCTGCCAGTGGGGAAAAGTAAAATTCCGGCCCACACTTAATTACATTTCCTATGTCCATGTCCAGCTGTTAGCCTGTCAAGTTTTATCCATGGTCTTTCACATTCGTCTGTCAGTTTTCTTTATCCTTGATCTGTTACTGTCAGCAAGTCTTGATAGTGCCTCTATACTTCTATCCATAGGAGGTCTTGTGGCGCAGGTGGGTAGCATCCCTGCTTTTTAGCCAGAAGCTTGGGAGTCGAATACAACCCCAGGACTTGACAATCAAGGAAGATGCATTCATAACGCAAAGTGTTATGAATTGAGTGTCAATGTGTAAATCCTTCCAAACATCTGACTGCCAATAGCTGGCAGTAAGAGTGGGACGGACTCCAGGTCAGCCCAACTTGATGTGGAGTGGTACTCCCCAAGCTGTAAACCCCTGGCAACAGACTAGCAACTTGTTGTGGAAATTACTAGCTATGGAAACAGATGAAAGTCTGCCTTAGTTCACCACTAGGTGCAGGAAGAGAACTGGAATTGCAATAGAACCATAGAAAATTACAGCTCAGAAACAGGCCTTTTGGCCCTTCTTGTCTGTGCCAAACCATTTTTTGCCTAGTCCCACTGACCTGCACTTGAACCATATCCCTCCACACCCCTCTCGTCCATGAACCCGTCCAAGTTTTCCTTAAGCGTTAAAAGTGACCCCGCATTTACTCATTCCACACTCCCACCACTCTCTGCATGAAGAAGCCCCCCCTCCGAATACTTCTATTCAGATCATTTATGTAGTTGAAGATGAACAGGAGCTTTGGGCAATCCGCAAGCTTCATTATTATAATCTATTTATACTTATTGGTGCTTTCTGTGCTTCGGTCAATCCGCTTTACAATTATTATCACAAACCTTAATCTTTGCAATTTGTCTCTTACAAGGCCCATATTGAGAGGGTATGATAGTGTAGTGGTTATGCTACCATTCTTGTAATCCAGCGGCCCAGATTAAACCCAGAGAACAAGGGCTCAGATTTCATCATGGTACCTTTAGAATTTATGTTGAGTGTATAAAAATCTGGCTATGAAGCTGTTGAATGTTTGTAATTCATCAACTGCTTGTGGAGAAAGGAACCTGCTATCCTCACCCACAATAGCCAATATGTGAATCCAGCCATGTGGTTGACCATTACTTGATCTCTGAAATAGCCTAACAAGTTACATGGTTGAATTAAACCACTAATTGTTCAAAAAAAAAGGCCCACAAACTCAGGACAACTAAAATTGGGCAATAAATTCTGGACATGTCGCATTAGACCAATTTTGTTATTTTTATAAAAGAACAATATCCTACCAGCTAACAGAATCTTTCAAGGCTAATATATTATTAAACATATTGGGTGAGATGCTGGCCTCTCACCAGCGGGAGGTGGGGTGTTGTTTGCTAGTGGCAGGGTTCTCTGGTCCCACCACTGTCAGTGGGAATTCCCATTGACATCACCCCAAACCAGCGGGAAACCCACAGGTGGATGTGCACTGCCAGCGAGACCATAAAATCCCACTGGCATAAATGGCCAGAGAATTCCGGCCATACTTGATGTTCCCCTAATACATGTAGCATTCCCTAATTACAGTGAACGTGGCTGACCTGTGCCAGAACTGTGCAAGTTCACTCCCTTAATTCCTTGACTATTGACTATTAGTCACATTAACAGACAATTGGCCAGTCTGGATTTATAATTTTAAATGAGGAGGAAGGAATATGATGGTTCATGTCTGTTTTTGTTTAAATTTTGATTCAGTAATATATAAATGTCTGACCAATATTTTTGTTCAACAACTGTTTCTTTTCATGTCTAAAACCTTTAACTACTTCTAAAAATGTGATCAAGGGGTTGTAAACCTTGCTTTCAAAGCCCCTTTTCTGAAGTGACGTTGTCCTAGCCGTTTGTGCATGATGTATCAAGACACAATCTAATCTAAATGTGTGGTACTGTAGCTTAGACTTTTAAGGTGCATATCTGTACTTCAATAGCTAGCACAGCTGCACTGTAATGAATGAACGTGCTGGATGACTGCTAGTCCTAAATTCGCAGTCACGGATAGGGCACATGTGTAAGGAATAGAGGGTAGTTTATGATTATATTTCAATTTAGAGTGTGGGTATGAGGAAATTGGACCCATCTCGCTTTGTATTATTTCTGCATTTGTGAGGTTGTTCATTTAACTTGTGCAGTGACCTGGAACACACACACACACTGCCATGAGGTATTGAAGGCAGACCAAATGTCTTGTGATTTTTGAGCTGGGATCAGACTGAATGAGATTTTTGTCATTGCTGTTTTCTCTTTACCACTTTGTAGAGAAATGGGATTTGTAACAATGTTCCATTGTCATTTCTTTGGCATAACTGTGGAAACATCAAGTGGGCTGCCTAAATTCTGACTCAGGAGACCAATTTAAATCGCATACAGTTTAAAAAAAATATTGAGTGCATGAGTAAGCAACTCGCTAATGCATTTGGAGCAGAGCTTGCAGGTACTAATGACATTGTTACCAGAAAAGTAATAAAGATTTGAAATTTTGTGGGGGGATAGGCTATTACTGTATACAACTATTGACTGGAAGTTGAAAGGTGTATGGGTAAATTATTTCTCAAAAGGTTAGAGCAATGACCAAACTGATGGCTGAGGACATTATTGCTCACTGAAGGCCACTTCTGTAAAGTGCAGTAAGCATTTATTTTGTGCCCATATTCTAAAAATGAAGTTTGAAATTTGTTTTTCATCTGTTTGGAGAAAACCATTTGCGCTATGCAACATCAACATACAAACAGAAGCCCCACTGCTGCTTTGTGATGATAATGGCAACAGTCAAGGATATTTTGGCCTTGGAGGGAGTGCAGAGGAGGTTTACTAGGCTGATGCCGGAGTTGAGGGGGTTGAGCTATGAGGAGAGGCTGAATAAACTAGGCTTGTACTCGTTAGAGTTTAGAAGAATGAGGGGAGATCTCATTGAGACGTATAAGATGATGAATGGGATGGATAGGATAGAGGTGGAAAGACTCTTCCCGCTCAGAAAGGACAGTAGGACTAGGGGGCACAGCCTCAAGATAAAGGGGAGGCGGTTTAGAACGGAGTTGAGGAGGAACTTCTTCACTCAAAGGGTGGTGAATCTCTGGAATTCTCTGCCTGTTGAAGTGGTGGAGGCTACCTCGCTAAATATTTTTAAGACGCGGGTTGATCGGTTTCTGATAAGGGAGGGGATTAAGGGTTATGGGGAGAGGGCGGGAATGTGGAACTGAGCCACGACAGATCAGCCATGATCTTATTGAATGGCGGGGCAGGCTCGAAGGGCTCGATGGCCTACTCCTGCTCCTATTTCTTATGTTCTTATGTTCTTATTTCTTCATATAGGACAGTTCGGACTATAGCTTCCCAACTAATCAAAACCCAACTTGCACACTTTTTCGCAAACAGCACACCTCACCCATGTGTGACTTCACACTCCATTTTTGTCGTTTTACACAGGTCCGGATTGCAGTGCCTTTTGTGAGCTGGAATGGGGTGTAGGCGCGTAGTTGTGCCAGCTAGAAAGCCTGCCTCGGTGCGCCAGTGCTGTTTCCCAGCTCCTAACATTGTTTAAAGGCCCTTGAAACCTCAACCCCCAAACCTCTCATCCCCCTATTCACGCCCAGTGGCCAGCCTATGCTCCCTCAGTTCACCATTGCTGCTCCATGTTTCATCTGTGCACCCCTATTCCAACCCATGTCCTCATAGATCATCCATGCGATCCCATGCCCATTCTATGCACCCCCTCCACCCCCAAAATCCCTGTAGCCTCTCACTCAGACATGCTTGTAATGACCTTCCAAAACCTAGCACCACCAGATGAAAATGGTGTGCAGGAGGAAATCCAGTTTTTGTCCCCATTTAGAACAGGAAATCCAATCTCAGCGAGGGGCGGGTGCATTCTTTGCATACTAGGCATTCCCGATCTTCAAAAAGACGAGAGGAAAAGGTTCAGGAACGTGGAGGAAAATCAGATTTCTACTAAAAGAAAATTAATTGTATTTATTCAGGCCTCAGCACTCAGACTACATTTTGTACCTGACATATTTGTGTGTTAGAGATAGACATCTTGTGTGTTCCTGGAAGCGATGATAATTGTAAAGTAATGGCAGTTGCCACTTAATCTCGAGTCAGAGGATCAGGGTTCAAGTCCCACTTCAGGACTTGAACAAATAATCTCATCTGACATTGAGGGAGTGCTACTTGTGGAAAATGCTGTTTCTTGGACGAGACACTAAAACAAGGCCTCATTGAGGGGGCATGAAGATCCTATGGCTCCAATCAGAACCTCTACAAATAAAGTTTGGATTTCAGTTTAGATATATGAAAGGATATCTATGAAGAAGGTGCAGAAAAGATTCCCTCATGAGATCCAGGATGAGAGGTTTTAGTTATGAGGAGAGACCAGAGAAACTGAGGTTCTTTTCACTCGAGCAAAGAAAGTTTAGAGGAAATCTATTAATTTATTTATAAACGAAATCAGGAAAAACAATCTCCACTGTTTAGTGATAGTAAAGGCTTTTACTGAAGGGGCTCGGGTAGATGTAATGTAGAATTTGTTTTTAATTATGTAGAGGATGGATAGCATAACCAGAAAGTGTAATGGCAGCAGAAACCATAATTGCTTTTCAAAGTAAAAAAATAAACATGTTTACAATGATATGGGGAATAAGCAGGGAAGCAACATTAAGTGGATAGAACTGGCACATGTACAATGTGCAAAAATGGTCAGCACAATGGCATGATGATTAGTACTGCTGCCTCACAGCGCCAGGGACCCACGTTCAACTCCGGCCTCAGGTAACTGTCTGTGTGGAGTTTGCACTTTCTCTCCATGTCTGCCTGAGTTTCCTCCGGGTGCTTTGGTTTCCTCTCACAGTCTAAAGATGAGTAGATTAGATTGATTGGCCATGCAAAATTATGGGTGGCACGGTGGCACAGTGGTTAGCAGTGCTGCCTCACAGCACCATGGACCCGGGTTCAATTCCTGGCTTGGGTCATTGTTTATGCAGAGTCTGCATAGGTTTACTCTAGGTGCTCCAGCTTCCTCCCACAGTCCGAAAGACGTGCTGGTTAGGTGCATTGGCCATGCTAAATTCTCCCTCACTGCACTCGAACAGGTGCCGGAATGTGGCGACCAGGGGATTTTCTAACAGTAACTTCATTGCAGTGTTAATGTAAGCCTACTTGCGACAACAATAAATAAACTTTCAACTTTAGTGTCAGGATGATTAGCAAGATAAATACAAGGGGTTACAGCAATAGGGCCTGGGTGGGATTGCTGTCTGTGCAGGCTTGATGAGCCAAGTAGCCTCTTCCTGCACTGTACGGATTCTATGATCATTCTTCTATGATTCCAAAGGATGATTCCTCTGCATGTTAAGTTCAATGACTCAATGAATAGAGCCGCCTGAGGTGAACTAATGCGTTTTCTACTTTTGATGTTCAAAATTTCTTCTTTCCCTCCCCAGAACACTGGTTACACCCCAGAAGGCTAAACACAGAAATGTACCCCTTCCTGTACCTATGCAGCTTATGTCCTATTAGAACACACTGGAAAGTAAAATGGACAGAAATGAGAGTAATCACTCCAGGAAGCTTACACTCCCCCCACCTTTCTTCATTTCCTTCTTTCGCCACTTCAGTTCTGCTGTACATTCACTGAAACAGAACTCCAGTAATACTGAAGTTGAAATAACACAGCCAATTCCATGCTTCCTGAGTGGAGTCGCACTCACAGGGAGTGCATCATTGAAATATTGTAGACACATAGCCTATGATTTTCCCTTCTTTAAAATTAATGGACTGAAATTCAAGGGTTTTACATCTGTGACAGATTCCCTGTGACGCTTCTTCCTTCTGATAGTGTGGAATTGTCCCTAATAGTTGATAAATTAATTAGTTGCTGGGTGTTGTAATATTGGGGGCCTTTTGTCAAGTAAATCATTACCTCTCATGCACATCAAGTGCAATATGGGTCTGCTAAACAAATGCTTTGGAAAATTAGGTAGCGTCAATACTGTCTACTGAAAAATTGAGCTCTATATTAGTCCCATGTTATTAGCTACAACATACTTTATGATGGTACTCAGCCATTTGCCCATGTTGCTTACCTATGCGCTCCTGTCTCTGTAATGTGTGCACATAATTAGACAATTTAAAATGCTTCACCAAGCATCGTTTTTGAAAAATGGATGTTGTAACAATGAATCCTAGATTGTTATCTCTGTTAACTCTGTTCCCCTTCTTCCTAATTGTTAATAAAATCTGCTTTGCTCCACGCTGAACAATCTTTTCCTTGCTGGTGCTGGGCTTCTATTTACATTTCCCCCCAATCAGATTTGGACATATCTACATCTGAAAAATGGCGGAGTGAGTTTTCTAATTGCGTAGATGGTGGGCTATATGCTGTAGTAATGCAATTGAGTCGACTGTTTTCCTCACAATGGCAATAACGTGCTGCTTTTTGAAATAAACAATGACTTTGTGACTGAATGGAAACTACATGAAAATAGTTTAAATGGCGTTTGTGTTGCAACTGGGTGCCAGGACTTCTAGCACATTGTGCAAGGGATTTTTCAGTGGTTTGGGCCTGGGGGATTAAAATAGTTAGGATAGCTCATTCCACTGTGACACAGTCTGATAGTTCTAATGGAAACACATGAGAAGGCTTAAAATTATTTAATTAAAATTTGGTCTGCAAGCTCTAATTGTCATGTGTCAATTATTAACTGGCTTTGTGGTGCAACAGAAATCTGCCCCCCACCCCACCCCGTAAGGCATGTACAAAAAAATCCAGGAGTTAAAATGGCTCAGCTAGTATTTTAAGACAATTAGCGCAAATAATCTTGGCTGCCTAGATGTAAGTGTGTTTTTTTTTACACACAGACCAGGAATAATAGCCTCCTGATATTGTAAGCAATTTTTTTAACATTGTTATGATTTTGTGAAATAAAGCCACAGATTTTTGCAATACAACAAAGAACGTATGCTAATGAATTTTGAGCTCTACATGCCCGAGAATGAGGCTTAGTAGATGAATGTTTTCAGGTAAATTATTGGTTATGCAAGTCAGCAAAATAATGGATTGTCAACAAATCACTTAATTTCGCAGCAAATTGTTATTTTTTTTTGTCAATCAAGATTTCTTTGAAATGTTAAAAGCAAGTGGGAGTAGAATAAATAACACGCAGCTCTTGCAGAGTGTTTTTATTCGAATATCCGACCCCTGGCTTTTCTGGCATTTGATCCTTTAAATGGACTTAAATGTACCATATTAATGACTAACTTACAAGAACACTGCCTGACGGTCAGAACTTGAGTAACAGTCATATTGTGCTGGGAGCTGAGCTGTATTCTATTTTGTACAATGGTTTTCCGTGTTTGTGTTCCAAGCTATTTTATGAAAGATTTGTCAAAAGTGAACTGTAATCACATGATATAGCTACCTGTTTGAGATTCTTTAAATTAGCCCAGCGAATGTGGCATTGTATTCTCAGGGGACCTCAACCTTTGTACAAGCTGTCTGTCAACCATGTAGATCAATGGGAATCGGGGGTCAGAGTTTTCTGATGAAGCATTTAGAAATGTGGTCCATTTGTGTGAAAAAAGTGTAATAGATTCCACAATCTTAAAAATGAATTTAAATTTTCTGAAGTATGGATAATTTTATGCTGATAAGAAAATATGAACCTTATTTCAAAATGCTTATATTAAAAAGCAGTGCCTTACTGAAAGTAATTTAAATTTGCACAAAATAAAGACTGTTTTTATATTTACTTTTATTTATTCAACATTTATTTAACCAGATAAGTCAATTGAGAACGAATTCTCATTTATAAATAATGACCAGCCCAAAATTCTCAACAATACAATTTACTTAAGTATTAAAAACAAATATAGTGTTAATTAGCAGTGAAGGAAAATTGATAGGTTAGCAAGTACAAATATCAGTTCCTTAACTCTTTAACGAAAGGCATCTATAGTGATAAAGTTTGTTAGATTCAGTTTTAGTTGTACATCATTCCAGCCAGTGAAAGCTGCAAACGGAAAGGAATTACAAAGAAAGACTCTGCTCACTCCAAGAGTGAGAAATGTGATCAAGTCACATGACCTCAGCCTCTAAGAAGAGACAGCAAAATGTAACAAATTTTTCAAACAGGGTAAGTGTTAGCCTGTGTTAATTTGGCAGGCGTTAACCTGGCAAGATTAGATAAGATAACAGAAGCCAGAGGAGTTGGCACATTGTGTGTAATGAAGGCCAGTTAATCAGAGATGTGAACAGGGATCACAGTGATGGGTGCGAAAAGGGGCAGTGGTCACAGATCTAATGGCAGAGTGAAGGAGAATGTCTGTAAGTGTTTATATTGTAAAATCAGTCTGAGGTTGTGATGCAGGTACGTTTTAAGGAACCTCACCTCCCAGAGTGTAGATTCATAATAATTCCTTCCTTGAATCAATGTGCTTCATCACTAGATCAATAAAGCAACTGAGGAGATAGGTTTGTTAATAGGCCTGTTGCTTTGCTATTGTTAGGAACCTACGTTAATTTGCAATCCTTTTTATTTGGGAGGTTTGGTTGAAAAAGAGCATATTGTAATTGGTAGAATCTCAACATTACTAATGCTGCTACCAACTAAAGTCTATGGGCAGGATTTACCATTGCGCCCAGAAATTCCTGCCCGAGGTCAACGGACGTTTTAATGGTCTGCCAAATTTTCTGTCCCGCCCGCCACAATTCCTATAATGGGTGGCACTGGAAAATTTACCCCATGTATTTTCATTTGGGGGTGGGAACAGAATATGCTGTGAGATGGCGAGCAGAAACATCAAGCAAAGAAAGGAAGCTTCAGCCAGTATTGACAACAAAGGTCAGTCTTGCTGCAGAAGCAACAGAGCATGTTGCCAGCACCAACGGGAAGACATCTGAGCGGATTGATAATTTCATTCCTTTAACTTCTCTATATAATGTGTATTTCATCCATAGGGAGATATGATGAAATAAATGGATGAGGTGAATTACACCAGGACTCTTTGCTTTACTAACTTTTGAACATGCGTTCGTTATGATTATGTGATCTTCCCCACTCTGCCATAAATAACACCCCCTTCTCAGCTACATTCTCTTTGTTTCTCTTTTTGACTGCTACTTGCTTGTATTTTACATTACAACCATTTCTTGGGGTCTCAGTTTTTGATTGCAGGGTCAATATTTGGCATGTGACCTTGCATACAGCATAGGGGTGAAGGCCACATGATCAAATCGCTGTGCAGACTGGAAAACATTTGACAGATTCTCCAGATGACTGCCCCACCTGCCTCCTCACTAACTGGAGCGCCCGAATTGAACTTTTATGGAGGAGGTGTGTTTCGCGCTGATTTTGGATGGGCGAACGTGGTGGTAAAGTGGGAAGTGCTGGTATAGTTGGGCGTGCAGCCCATTAAGTCCATTTAAATCATGCAAATGCATTCAAAATGCCCCCCCTTATAAAATGACGGAAGTTTGTATGTGGACAAAGGGTGAAGGTTAGGGAGATAACATTCATCGCAGTTAATCTAACATTCCTTACAGAGTGTTCTGAGACCTTCTGTGATCTGGATGTGCATTGGAATTGGCACCAGTGGCACAGGGATGTTAACATCATTAATGATAGACAGTGGATTAGTTTGTGTAGAATACACCTGCTGTGAAGGTACTTTTACACTTGGATTAAACCAATCGCATGAGAACACTACAAATGTCCTCCTAACAGATTAGCTAAGAGGTAATTTTTAAAAAATAAGTACATTGGACCCCATTTTACCATTTTTATTCTAAGTGCTAGGCGGATTTGAAACTGGGAGTGTTTCAGATCCAATGTTTAGACCTGTCCTCAGGCGCACCCATACACATTCTGCCTGAAAAACATATCAGCAATTCCAAATCACACTGCAGGAGCCTATGGGCAGAGCTTAACACGCCCGAAACCCTGCAGCGCCAATCGGCATCTCCAACTGTGCATGAGCAAGAAAAAAAGATTGAATGTGGCACCCTGCCATATCTTTCCTGGGCTGGATAATGTCTCCCCTGGCCCTTCCTCCTCCCTCCCCACCCCACCCCACCCCACCAATCTCAAGCAGAGAGCCATTGGATGCTAGGCACCTACCTCCTCACTAACTGGAGCGCCCGAATCAGACTTTTATGGAGTAGGTGTGTTTTGCGCCGATTTTGGATGGGAGGACGTGGTGATAAAGTGGGAAATGCTGGTAAAGTTGGGTGTGCAGCTCACTAAGTCAATTTAAATCATGCAAATGCATTTAAAATGCCTCAGTCCCGACTTTGCCAGGTTTTCGCGCCCAAAAACGGGTGCAACTTGATGGTAAAGACCGGCCCGTTATATTGGAGGGGAGAGGTGCTGGGGGGTGCGGGGGCGGGGGGGGGGGGGGGGGGGTTGTTGCCAGGGAGGGATTGGTGGAATACATAAAGAACATCCTCTAATCATAGCCATTACTCTGAGAACGCGTTTGAATTGACAGTTGGCTTCCACAGATGTTTCTCTTGCTGAAGGTTCTGTCTATTGCATTATCTTTTTGATCACTGCAGTTATGTAATTTCTATTCAGCAAAGTTGCCAGATATTAATAATGTCAGTTGGGTCACGTAGACACATTTTGTTACCTACTTTGCAGTTCTTTTGTTCTATTTTGCTGATCATCTTTGTAGCAAACACAAGGAAATGGCTGCATCTTTATTCATTTTGAAATAGAAAACATTTTCATCTGTGTAGACTAAGCGGTGGAAATGATATAAGTTTTTCTTTCTGCTATCTATAGTGGTTTTAAATATAACCTGGATGTCCAAGAACCCCAGTACTGTAACTGGACATGAAGCAGATTAGGGCAGATTTTCTGTTCCCATGCTTGGGCTTGTGAGCAGAAAATCAATGTGCTTCCCCCACTCATTTATTTCTAATCGCTATGGCGGTAAAATAGTGTAGGAAAAAGAGAATCCTCTTCTGTAAAGTCTTACAAATGGGATCAGTGATGTAGTTCTCCAAACAATCATTGCATCAAATCTGTACAAGTGATTTACAATTTGGTGAAATGCGGAGAGGAGGAATTCTCAAGAAGGTGAGCTACTGACTTCTCTGAAAGGCAATGTTCAAGGGGCATTTGGCAATGAGGGGGAATATTTTAAGATTATTTATAATATTACTAGAAAGAAAGATATGTTGCTAAAACTTTTCATCTTACAGTCTTCTGGACAAATGCAAGAATACCAAATTTTAAAAAGAGTCACAGAGGTTTACAGCATGGAAACAGGCCCTTCAGCCCAACATGTCCATGCTGCCCATTATTATCACAAGAATCATAGAACATAGGAGGTTACAGCGCAGTGCAGTCCCCTAGGCCCTCGATGTTGCGCTGACCTGTGAAACCAATCTAAAACCCAGCTAACCTACACTATTCAAATATCATCCTTATGTTTAATCAATGACCATTTAAATGCCTTTAATGTTGCCGATTCCACTATTGTTGCAGGCAGGGCATTCCATGCCCTTACTACTCTGAGTAAATAACCTACCTCTGACATCTGTCCTATATCTATTACCCCTCAATTTAAAGCTACGTCCCCTCATGCTAGCCATCTCCATCTGAGAAAAAAGGCTCTCACTGTCCACCCTATCTAATCCTCTGATCGTCTTATATGCCTCGATTAAGTCACCGCTTAACCTTCTTCTCTCTAATGAAAACAATGTCAAGTCCCTCAGCCTTTCCTCACAAGACCTTCCCACCATACCAGGCAACATCCTGGTAAATCTCCTCTGCACCCATTCCAATGCTTCCACATCCTTTCTATAATGCGGCAACCAGAACTGTATGCAATACTCCAAGTGTGGCTGCACCAGAGTTTTATACAGCTGCAATATGACCTCATGGCTCCAAAACTCAATCCCTCTACCAATAAAAGCTAATACACTGTATGCCTTCTTAATAACCCTATCAACCTGGGTGCCAACTTTCAGGGATCTATGCACATAGACACCGAGATCCCTCTGCTCATCCACACTACTAAGTAATTTACCATTAGCCCAGTACTCTGTATTCCTGTTACTCATTCCAAAGTGAATCACTTCATACTTTTCTGCATTAAACTCCATTTGCCACTTCTCAGCCCAGCTCTGCAGCTTATCTATGTCCCTCTGTAACGTGCAACATCCTTCCGTACTGTCCACAGCTCCACCAACTTTAGTGTCATCCACAAACTTACTAACCTATCCTACTATGCCCTCATCCAGGTCATTTATGAAAATGACAAACAGCAGTGGACCCAAAACAGATCCTTGCAATACACTGCTAGTAACTGATCTCCAGGATGAACATTTCCCATCAACTACCCCCCTCTGTCTTAAAATATTTATGGGATCAAGACAGCTAGCCAATTTCTGATCCAAACCACTAAATCACCCTCAATTCTATGCCTCCATATCTTCTGCAATAGCTTACCGTAGGAAACCTTATCAAATCAAATGCTTTACTGAAATGGGAACCTTATCATAGAATTATAGAAACCCTATTGTGCAGAAGGAGACCATTTGGCCCACTAAGCCGACACTGCCATCAATATCACTCAGCCCCTATCCGTGTGACCCCATGTATTTACCCTGCTAATCTAAGGGGCAATTTAGTATGACCAATCAAGCTAACCCGCAAATCTTTGGACGGCGGGAGGAAGCCGGAGTACCTGGGAGAAACCCACGCAAACACGGGGAGAACGTGAAAACTCCAGACAGACAGTGACCTGAGGCTGGAATTGAACCCGGAGGTAGCAATGCTAACAGCCTACTGGAGGAAAGGGTGCTGATTGGTTGGCAAATCAACTTGCCAACTAATCAGCGCTTACTTCTGTAATGTAAATTGCTGTTAATAGTTTGAAATTTGGCATTCTTGTGTTTGTCCTGATGAGTGGAAGACAAAAAACTTCAGCAACATGTCTGTTTTTCCAGTAACATTTAAGTTCTGTACTACCAACTGACTAGTGATCTATAATCGTGAAGTCAGTTGCGCATGGCATGTGTACATATACCACATGACAGAATAAAACCTAACATCTATTTGTGGAACTTTGTAGCACCTGTCTCAACTTCACGTCAGATACATATGGAAATGTGTGAAAGACTGCTCATTTAACTTGTATTTATGCAGCGAAACAGCCTAGCCACCAGTGCTCCTTTCATCTCCAACAGCTAGGAAATGAAGCTACATTGGCAGCTCCAAGTCCTGCACAGTCAATATTGCCCACAACACCCACACAGGCATTCTTCTCCGTAATGAACTGCAGACAGAGAAACTATTAATAACGCAGCTTACAGCTTTGTAGTTTCATAACGCTGGCCAAGTTGTGATCCAGCAACAAGACAGATGTTCCTTTTCTAAAAAAAAAGAAACCTTCCCAGTAGAACTGTAATGTACTCACTGTGCTCTTTATTGGAGTGGAGTTTGTCTGCAAGATTTCTTGAAACAATTTTTATGCTTACGTGCTATTTAACGCACAGCAAAAATACAACACCTCAGCAGGATGCATTTTGTACCTTTACTGCAAATTCACCTTGTCTGTGCAGTGTTGCGACTTGTATCCGCTGTTGATTCAAATTCAGTGTCAGTTCACGGTTTCTACATAAATTAATGTTACACATTAAATTTTAACCCAAGACTTCCTCTGCTTTGAACTCAAATGAATACTATCAATGGATGCAAGGGAGGTAGCTAACCTCCCCAGTCACTGTTTGATTTGCATGCTGGTGGATAATGTTTTTCGATGGGCTAAATTTAAAATCTTGTCACTCCGGTGCAATTGGAATTAGTGCCAAATTGTGGTTTTTGATGGCAGTGTTAACACTAGAGCAATTTGATGTAGTGGTGTTTATGCTACTATAAGTGCTTGCGCCTCTGCTTTAAGAGGAGTACAATGTGACCTTGCACTGGAATGAATGCACCAATTAATATTTTCTGAATTATTGGCAATGAATTACTCTGGCAAAGACCATAGAGGCACAATCATATTTTTTTAAATGATGCTCTTAACTCGACCTTTTGCGCCAGCCTTCATCCCTGGTCCGAGAGGATTTGCGGGTCCTGGATTTTCATGGAACTCAATTTAATCAGTATAAATATTTGGGGCAAATCTGAGAACTTTAAGGGCCAAATTGAACTCAACAGCTGTGGATGACAATTTTGCATAGGGTTCCTCTTCCACGGTCTGGCACATTTTAATTGCCTCCTTCAAATGTTGTCAATGACAGAAAGAAGGAAAGATCAAGTCACTTGAGGCTGCTCATTGAGGGGGTACCAGCAGCGAGGGAAGTTTAGGAAGATGGGGTGAGGACTGGGGAAGGAATGCTAGTGGTGAGTGTCTCACCAGAGGTCTGGAGGAGCATTCCTGCTGCTATTTGACCACACACTGTAAGTTTGTTTTCACCTTCAAGATCCTTGATAGCTCCTTACAAATTTAGCTGTTATGGTTTCTCCTTCTGAGAGCGAGTTAAAAAGCTGTTGAGGTTTGGTTACATCATAGGACCAATCTTCCTTGGTTTTGGATTTATTAATGAGGTTCCTGCTGGAGGTACTCTGTTTTTAGCTGCTGTTCTGCTATTCTGCCATCTGTTACTGACCATGATGTGGAGATGCCGGCGTTGGACTGGGGTGGGCACAGCAAGAAGTCTCACAACACCAGGTTAAAGTCCAACAGGTTTATTTGGTATCACGAGCTTTTGGAGTGCTGCTCCTTCATCTATTTGAGACAGTTAATATTCTCTTTCTTGTCCATCACACTTCTGGTGTAAGGCCCACAGCAGTAATTTTCATACAGCATGTTCTGTATGCATGAACCTGCAATATTAAATCATAAATGTGTACTTGTGGAGTATAAGTAAAATACTGTCGCAAACAAATCCACATGTAGTAAATCCAAATCATTAAGGGCAGATTTCTGTAAATATGAAATGCAGTGCTGATATAAAATTACTTTTTAAAAAATAGGTGGATGTAGCAATCATCTGTATTCTGACTCCAGTGGAATCAACGGGGGGTAATTTTAATCTGATTTACCTGGCAGGATTGGATTGAACACCCAGTTTATGTTCTGTCAAATGAACTCGAGCAGGATGTATAACAAGCAAAGATCAGTTCCCCTCCAGCTGGGTGAGGCTGGAGTTACCCTGGTACTTTCCTGGGCATGTAAGGAAATAGTGATTGATCTTTGATTCTGTGCTTTTAGAATTACCAAATTAAATGTGATCATCTTGGGCGAATTTTCCAGCTGCGTTAGCCGGAAACCGGAAAATCCCGCTCAAGATCAATGGATCTTCGCATGGTCCACCCCATTGCTGCTACAATTCCCGTGGCAGGCGGAAAGAGAAAATTCTCCCCTTAGAGTGCCAACACTTAGTCAGCTGTTCTTTGCTTGCACTGTCCTTGATATATGTATAGCTGATGAATTGCTGTCCTGACCTTAAAAGAGGCAGGAATGTTGCTGCAGGCCCAACCTAGTAGATCCAGGCCTCTGTTACTCGGGGCTCCTCTCCATGACACAGCATTGAGACACTCAACACCAGCATCTGCTCCCCAGCCCCTTGCTGCCAGTATCCCTGTCTTGATATCAGTGAGCAATCTCAAGTCACTTGATCTTTGCCTCTTTTGTACCATGAATGGAGAGACATTAGTGATGTTTTCCATAAACTGAGTTCCTGACTTCAACTGGAAGGTCCAAGTGAGTTGGCTGACTTCCTCATAAGGAGGGTGGAACCATCCAAGAGAAAAGACAACCCCTGATACTTCATGTTCTGTCAGGTTCAAGAGCAATGAAAACCAGAGAGTAAGTTACCTTCCTGATCTTTTGAGCAATAGTAGTACAAGACTAATGGAATTTATTTAAATTGCAAATAACTTGAAATGTGATAAACATTGTTTCCTGAAATCCTGCTTTAAAACATAATCAACTGTTTCCTTACTTCCTAATTTGAGTTTTCTCACACTCCCAGTTTACCAAGTTTCAACACTGTGGGGAATATTGTTGCTTTAAAGGTGCCCCGTCTGTTCAGAATAACTTCTGGACTACAGTGAGGCATTTGGTGCCAGCATCAAACACTCCTATCTCATTTTGGGAGAGAAATATCACAAAATAGAATTTTCCTAATGCCTGACTTGCCACCCTTCTCATTCCCAGTTTCTTATCCTCTCCTCATTCCTACTACTTCCTCATTCCCAGCTCCCTGTTCCCTCAAGGTGTACAATCTTCTGAACTCAACATCATTAATCTCAACAACTCAGATTCATAGCTATTTCTCCCAATTTCTCAAACAGCAGGTTCTGATTCGGCTGTGCTATTCACAGTTCCTCCAAGTACAGCGTTTTGTTTCCTTACTTGTCCTAGTTGCACCTCCTTTTGCTTTGTACTATTATCTCCTTTGTTATTTATGAGTCTCTGCCCTCTCACAGTCCTTCCCTTTTGTTCTTTTTTTCTCCCTCCTCCAGTGCCCATCTCTAGGCTGGCTTAAAAATTCCAACCTTTCTAACTTCTTCCAGATCTGACGAAAGGTCATTGGCCTGTTTCTGCTCAGATCCTATCTGACCTGCTGAATCTTTCGAGCATTTTCTCTTTATATTTCAGATTTCCATCAAGATTTTGCTTTTTTAAAAATTTTGTCCTCCTTATACATTTCCAATCCTCTTACCACCCTGTGCATAATCTCTTTGATTTCCCACACCAGCTTGCATTGTTGCCTTTCTGAGTAAAACTACTGATTGGCCTTGAATCATGCATGATCTTGCATTTTGGAAGGATTTAGTGGAAGTTGGGTTGAGAATTAAGAGTTGATTATGCTTTGAAATCATGTCATGCTCTTGTTTCAGATCTAAATGCCATTTGATAAGGTACAGGATGGTTGCTGGTATCCATGGAACTGTACACCAACATTGGCTGGTACTTCCAATGGGGAAAGGGGACCATTGTGAGCAAGGGGATGGGGCAGAAAGAGAAAAGAGATTGGGGGCCAATAGATTTTCTTGCCAATAAAACCTGGAAGGATGTCGCAACAGAAAGACACAGCTTGGCGGAATAATAACTGTGTCCACAGAAAGATTGGATTCACATTTTCATCATCATTAATTAGGAATTTATTGTTCATGTCAAAGCAAGGCTCTTAAAATATTTGTGATTTAGCTTTTAAAATGTAAGCAGCAAATTAGTAGGTAAGAGACAAACATCTGAGAGCTCAGCCTCAGAGTGAAGGGATGACTCTTTCGAACTGAGATGAGGAGGAATTTCTTCAGCCAGAACATGGTGAATCTGCGGAACTCGTTGCCACTGAAGGTTGTGGAGGCCAGGTCGTTGAGTGTAATTGAGACAGAGATAGTTGGGTTCTTGATTGATAAGAGGATCAAAGGTGGGTTAGGAAAATGGGGGAGGATGGGGTTGAGAAACATATCAACTGTGATTGAATGGTGCAGCAGACTCGATGGTCCGAATGGCCTAATTGTACTTCTGTATCTCATGATCTTAAAATAATTAGAGTGCAGATGTACCTAAATGGGATTTTAGCTTGGATGGCGAGTCCAATAGTTTCTGGGACAATGGGAGTGCAGGGTTGATTTCTGCACTCAACAAGTTACTGAGATGCCTACATTGTATGTAAGTTAAGTACATGTCAGATTGCGGAATATCTTGGCAGTTACCATATTTTGACAGCTGACAGTCAACCAACAGAACATAACTTGAATCAGTGTTTGAATGAAAGCTTCTTCATGTTGACAGGTTTCCATTCTTGGCTGGAGGCAGAATGATCTCCTTCCATACTTCTTAATTGTCCCTGTTCAAACATTGAGCTGCTTGTTGACTGCTTCCTGTGAAGTAGAACTACTAATATTGCATTTAAAAAGCATTTTGGTCAACTACTATAAGCCAAATAATGAGCCAGTTCAGACATGGTGTCATTTTGTTAAAACAAGGCAGGTATTTTGTTCCAAAATTATAAATCAAGCTATGTAATGGACTTAAATGGTAATTACAAGTTGCTGCAAATTAGGTGTTAGAGAGACATAACCTGATTAAATAACACAAATATAATTGAATTGGTTCCTCACTGGAAGGCTATAAAAGCTGACAGATGCTTTCAACTCAGGAGTTGAAATGTTCAGAAGCTGCTGTACTTCATATTCAGGGAATGCAGCCTCATCATTTTTTTTTGGCTATTCCCTGAGGGTTCACTTTAACAGAAATGTCTGTTTTAATGGAAAAAGATGAAATGACAAAGCAACACTGTGAATCTAAAAGAACTCGTTTCTTTTTGATTACAACATTCCGTATCGCAGTTTCCACTCATGGTGGAGTTTGTTTTAAGAAACACAACCCGAGGCTAAACTCTTATGCATCAGATTAATATGAAGAGCAGGGGGGCAGAGGCAGAGGTGGGGGGGTGGGGAGGGGAAGAGAAGCATTAATTACTTGCCACTGGAGGCCAGAAAATAAGTTATTCTGTAATTTCTTTTGTGCTATTCTTGTAAATTTAATTACTTCATAAATATGGAATGTTCCCAGGTTAAGGAAATTCGTAATCTGTTCATTTTGTTCAAACTGGATTGCAGTTTTATTGCATGTTGAATAATGTGAAAAATGCGGTTTCTCCGGGCATACTGTCTGTACCTTGTGCAGGTACAAGACATTTTTCTCCATGAATATCTGAAACACCTTTTGTGCTGCTCACCCTGGGCAATGTCACCTTTGGGGAGATTTTCTTGCAGCTCTGTAGCAAATATCCACGTAGACTACTTGGATATATAGTGCACCCCTGATTAAATGCCCCTCTCTCTGCACCCCTTTACCTGCCATAGACACAAAGGCTGGAATGCTCTGACCTTGCTGAGCGCCAATTCTCCATTTGTGCTGGCAGCTGTAACAGGGCGTGCGAGACTGGAAAACTCCGGCCAAGATCAAAATGCACCAATGTGAGATTAACAAACCAACATTTTACAGCTCTGTTATGATAGTCTACAAATTTTATAATGAAGGGTAAAGTAATTCTGTACTGATGTTGATTTATCTGTTCGAGATTGCTCAGAGTCATACTTAAAACCCTCACATCCACAGACAGGAGACTTTATTAATCCCATGTTGGTGTAGTTGGTATCCATTTGTTTGATTCTTTAATTTCAATCTTTTTTGATGGCCTGTTTTAATCATTCAATGGCATTGTGTAGGGACTATTTTGTTTTAAGTTTTATTCTTTTATGACTTCCGTATTTATTTGAGAACTAGATGATCCAAATGTGTAGCACTTTCTGTTAGAACAATCATCCACTTTTGTTTTCAGGGGTGGCATGGTGGTGCAGTGGTTAGCACTGCTGCCTCACTGCGCCAGAGACCCGGGTTCAGTTCCCAGCTTGGGTCACTGTCTGTGTGGTGTTTGCATGTTCTCCCTGTATCTGTGTGGGGTTCCTTGGGATGCTCTGGTTTCCTCCCACAGTCCAAAGATGTGTAGGTTAGATTGATTGGCTGTGCTAAATTGCTCCTTAGTGTCAATGGGTTGGTAAGGTAAATAAGTAGTGTTATGGGGAGAGGGCCTGGGTGGGATTGTGCAGACTTGATGGGCCAAGTGGCCTCTTTCTGCACTGGAGGGATTCTACTTTTTTAGTTGCTACTTCTTGCTGAAATTGTGTCTGTCAATCATTGTTGAAAGGGATGAAATTGCAAAAATTAATATGGCATAGCAGTTATTGTGCATTCATCCAACCACACTTGTACATGAGCGACAAAATTTGATTGCAGTGGGAATATTGGCAGCAATGTGAAAGCTGGTCACTTGAGAACCAGTAGTTCAAAAAAATGTTACTAGTGGTCAAGAATCTAATGCGATGAAGATTGCATAGTCATCATGGTTAGAAGATATGAACTAAATTAATTAAATGTCCCAGGGCCAAGGTGGAGCAAATCCAAGCAAATTTATATCACAAACGAAAACAGAAAATGCTGGAAAAACTCAGCAGGTCTGGCAGCATCTGTGGAGAGAGAAACATCGCTAATGCTTTGAGTCTGTATGACTTCAAAGCTAGAAATTGAAAGGTGAAGGATTATATATTGTATAAGAGAGAGCGTGGCAGCTGGAGCAGTGATAGATGGAAGCTAGGAGGGATTGCAATAAAGGCATGGAGGTCACAAGACACAGGAGGAATTAGTGACAGTAGAAAGTGTGATTATTTGCATTAAGGTAAGATATCAGAATGTGTTCATGGGATAATGAAGGTCAGTATTCATTGAAAGCAAAGCTTGAAGACAAGTGAGGGAAGTTTTTATTTGAAACAAAAAATGTTTTGCTGTAAAAAGAAGGTCAAATTTGAGTAGAAAGGTCAGTGTCTGAATTTATTGAACTCAAGGTTGAGGACAGAGAGTGGGTAGAGTGCAGGAGATGGGTCAATGTTGGTTGCGGGCCCTATCAACCACAGAGAGTTGGGTGATGTGGGGGCAACCTTGGTTAAGAAGAAAAGTAGACTCATCAGAAGCACTGTTTTTGATGGTGACCTCAACAGAACAGCTACAGAGGAAGAGAAGCTGGGAGAATGGGATTAAGTCCTTAAAGGTAGCAGGGCATGGGGTGCTGTGGTTGATCTACATGTGGGAATTAGTGGGCTTGTAATGGATATTGGTGGTCAGTCTACCACTGGAAATGGAGATAGAGAGGGAATGGAAGTGTTAGAGCTGGACTATGTGAAGATGAGAACGGAGTGGAAATTGGAAAATATTATCACTTTTGTTTCCAGGCCCAGACAAGAGCATAAAGTGGCACCAATACAGTCATTGACATAATGGAAAAGAGCTGTGGGAGATAGCCTGAATTGGGCTGAGACAAGGAATGTCCCATGTAACCCACAAAAAGCCATGCTTTACTGGGGCCTATGCGAGTACCCATAACCACAGCTTTTGTTTGCAGGAAGTGAGACAAATTAAAGGAGAAATTGTTGAGTGCGAGAACAAGTTCAGCCAGGCGGAGGAAAGTCGTGGTGGACGGTGTTCAGTTGTTTTGAAAATCTTTATAAACCTAAGGAGCTAAAAAGAGGATAGAACTGCAGAATGAGCTAGTAAAAAGCGAACTATATTTTCTGGGGTAGAATGAATCTGCTGGTGTAAAAAAGTTATTGCCACAAATTTTAGGAGAGGTGCCACCAGCCACTTTTTAACTGGCTATCTCTCTGAGCTGCAAAATGATCAAGGACGGTGGATTACCACATGATGAAAACATCACACTAGCTGCCTGGGTATCTTGCCACAGCTGCAGAAATATAATCTTGTAGTTACACACTATTATCTTGTTATATTATTCATAAAGAGCTAGGAACTAATTGCTATGGGAATGTACATCCAGGTGCCACATTTACTGCTGCACTGCAGTCAGACGCCGAGCAACAATGTTTTACCAGTTAAAAAATGGGCAGCATTGGTTAGCAATTCTGCCTCGCAATGTCAGGGACCCAGGCTCAATTCCAACCTTGGGCCACTGTCTATGTGGAGTTTGCACATTCTCCCCGTGTCTGCATGGGTTTTGTCCGGGTGCTCCAGTTTTCTCCACAGTCCAAAAGATGTACAGGTTAGGTGGATTGGCCATGCTAAATTGTCCCTTCGGGACTTATGATGTGTTGGTTAAGGGGATTAGCAGAGTGAATGTGTGGGATTACAGAGATATAGTCTGGGTAGGATGCTCTGTCAGAGAGTCGGTACAGACTTGATGGGCCAAATGGTCTCTTTCTGCACTGTAAGGGCTCTGATTCAATGAAACGTACTTGAAGCTGCAGCATTTTGAGTCTAAAAATCTGATTATTTTGAAGCACTGAGAATTAGAAGTCATAACCTGATAGCAATTTTTGAGTGAGATCCAACCAAATTTAATTGATTTAATGTTGAATTAGATTGAGAATAATCAACCCAAATTAGTGCCGGAGAGAAAAACAAAATGAATCATGTAAAAATGAAATGGCTGCCACCACAGAAATAAACACATGGCTATACCCATAATGAATTCGGAATCTGCTAATGTCCTGGAGGCATTTGAGAAGTTTAGACAAAGCCCTGATTAATATTCCGTATTTTTTTAAAAGGGACAAATGGAGAGGAAAGGGTCAGTTTTTTTTGAGCTGGCGAGAAAGGGTTAATTTTTTACTAACTGGAATTTGAGGAAAGAAGGCAGTGCAAATGAAGACAATTTTTTTTGAAAGATGAAGCACAGCGCTAGTCAAAGTCAAATCATTTTAAAGCCTGAGGCAGGAATCAGGTGAGCCTGTCGACAAAGAAAAGATTTCCAGAAACTTACAACTTTCACAACTTGGAAGGTCAGAACTAGTGAATAAGGTCACTGACCCAGGCCCAGATTTTAACTCCCAGGTTGGACGTACAGAGACTGTGAATTCCCTGTTCTGTGAATCCGACTTTTAAAAATGGTCACTCGCAGTGGGGAATTTGGTTCTGAGTTCTGGGCTACTGTGGTATTCGGCTCCACTGGAATGATTGTGGAGGCAGGCTAGGCCGATGGCCTGCGTCTGTGTTCCAGCATTCTGTTCAAGTCATTTATTAAAAAATAAAATATTCCTTCAAACCTGACCTCTCACCCATCTCAGCACTGTATCAGTACCATTCTCTGTCACCTCATGCTCCTTACCTACTCCCCCATGGCCCCTCATATCCCTATGCCAAAACATGCTCCACAGCCACCATCCTTTGCCCTTACACCCTTCATGCCAACTCATCTAGTATTCTTTGACAGTTCTTTGACAGTTCTAACAGCTCCTTGACAGCTTTGACAATACTTTAACAGTTTTGATTGTTCCTTGACCGATTGACAGTTCTTTGACTTGACTGCTGAACAGTTCTTTGGCAGTTCCTTGACAGCTTTGATAGTTTAATGAATTTATGCACCTTTTATGCACAATCATGTTTACTTTTAACAACCTCAAAATGAGACACCTTTCCCCAAGCATGACTTATGTCTCCCAAAGGCTTCCAAAGAAAGGTATCTTACCTCTCCAAAGAGCACCTCGGCTATTTAAATGAATCTGCAAAGTTCAGATATCCTCTTATCTGTTTTAAGCCACACATTTCAGTTTTACCTTCCTGGTCTACCAAAATTCCATTTCAGCTGATGGCCTGACTGACTGTAACCCATGCATGTGTGAACCCTGGCCTGACTGCAGCATGAAAATAGGAAATACCATACTCACAGACGGGAGGTGGAAATTCCAGCCATTTCCAGGATTTTCACCATGACGGAGAGGCCAAGCAGAGCAGGCACAGCAGAAAGCTGACAAACTGGTGAAGGGCAGGGGCACAGAGTGGTTGGAAGAGAAACATAAGCTGCTGACTTTTAAATGGAGCTTGAGAAATATTACAGCCGTAATGACTGATTGCAGTATGCTGCTTTAGCACAATGGCGATACAATTCTATCACCAAAGTCCTGCCATGAATAATGTTTTGAGAATAAAAGAACCATAAAAGACTCTCAAGGTGCTCAGATTATTTATGAAAAGTTGACTTTTAATCTTCTTTCCTTAGATAGATAAAACAAGTTAATGATTGGGACTGTTACATTGATGGAGGTGTTTTTTTTTTGAAGAAAGAGGAGGTGTTATACTGTTATGTAAATCATAAAGAATTGGGAACTAAATGTTCTGCAAATGTACAGCAGAATACCACTCCTACATTGGTGCGCAGTACCTTGCAGCAGTTTCAGTTTGCTTGTCACATGGAGAACTTTAGACAATGCATTCAATTTTGCTGCAGCATTTTGAATCTAAAAGTGTGATTATTTCTAACATCTGACAATAAGGAGACGTAACACATACCAACCACAAGTCGATGAAGTGAAAGCCTTTGCACACTCCTGCGTAACCTGCGTGTGTTTTATTTTCCACCTGTGTTATCGATGATTGGGGTTTTTGCAGACAAAGTTAGCACAATTGCTGGGCCTGACAAAGAAACCATCACTCATTTGTCTTGTGTACTTGTGTGCCCCCATCTGTAAACTCCTGCACAAGTCTCAGAATGAGCTCTGGAAAGATCCAGACACAAAGGAGTGGTGACTTTGACAGCCATTGGTAAAGTGTGATCAGCAGGCCCAGTTGGCAGTAAGTGATGTTCCGGAGGGGCTTAAAATGGCTGCAACCGCCTGACTTGATCCCCTAAGCCATCTGAGACACTGACATAGCAAGGAAGCTTAGCCTTTAACTGTGCTGGGCATGGCTTCCTGTGAGCTACCTCTTTCTTCTGCTGCCCTCTCTTCTGTGGAGCAGGAGCAGCAACCTATTGCTGGTATATCTGCTGCTGCTGCTTCTGACAGTTGTCACCTGAGGTTCAAAGGGACACAGTGTAAGCTCCATTGTGTGTAACATAACTTCCCAGCAAAGGTACTGTGAGCGGACCCTTTCACCAAACCAAGTTAGAGATTAGTTGCACAGACCAGTTTTCTCTACATACTTTGAACCTCTTTAAAGAAGGAAAATGAGTAGACCGTCAGTCTGGTGGGGCAGGGACTGTTCGAGGGACAGTAACATTCTCCATAGAGATTAGGGTACTGCAGTGGAGCCTGGTAGAAGGACTGGCACTCGAGCCCTGGTCCAAGCTAAGTGGAACAGGAATGCCAGGACCAGTCAGGAAGGTCCCACTGAGGGTGGGGAGGTTTGTTGCCAAGAGCAAAGGTGTGGATTCCTGAAGGTCTCACCATTTCTGCTGACATGTGCCTCAGTTTGCTTAGGATATGCAGAGGAAGGAATTCCCCCCACAGCAGGCCATTGACATATCTTCCACGATTCACCTGGCAGTTTGCCTACATGGCGCTTAAGTGACCACTTAAGGGTCTCAATTGGCCTCTAGATAGGCCTTCCTCAACTCTTCCCACCTCAGGGGACATCTCCATCCTGCATTCTCCTGTTCCATTATACATTCTTCCCCAAAGGGAGAGCATTAAATTGTACTTATAGCTTAAGGTGTCAACTACAATGTTGTAAAAGTCACAAATCAAGATATAGTGGAAAGAAAAAGCAAATTCTTATGGGGTAGATTTCTGATGTGTTTATACAGTTACATTGCAGCTCTTTTGTTAAAGTTATGATGAATAATTAGAAAAATTCCATTCTCTTTATCTCTTTGGATATAATTTGATTTATTATTGTCACATGTATTAGTATACAGTGAAAAGTATTGTTTCTTGCACGTGATACAGACAAAGGATATCGTTCATAGAGAAGGAAAGGAGAGGGTGCACAATATAGTGTTACCGTCATAGCTAGGGTGTAGAGAAAGATCATCTTAATGCAGGTTAAGTCCATTCAAAAGTCTGATGGCAGCAGGGAATTGCTGGGTTCGTGCATTTCACAACAAAAGTGACAGAAACCAAGCTGAAAACATCTTTGCTTTCTGAAGGAAAACTCACATTTTTGCAATAGGAACATAGATTAGTCAGCAACTCTTATAGCACCTGCAAAGAGGAAAAAAAACAGCTTCATTAGAAGTGGAAACTGGAAGATAAGGATTGAACTAAACATGGATAGAGAAGTTCAAGAGTCAAGTACATTAACATCTATCACAAAGAAGTGGTTAATGGCTTGTGATTATGTATTTTAAAAATGCCAGAAAGAGCTGAAGATGTCAGGCAATATACAAAGATCAACACTGCAGTGACAAGGGATTACAAAAGCAAATGAGAGAGCCCATAAAAATAGCTATAAAATGGAAGGAATTGAAATACAAGTGAGTCACAACAGGCAGAAAAATGGAGAAGGTTTAATATATGAAGTTTCTAAAACAAAGACTAGAAGTCTGCAGAATTCCCAGGATGAATATGGGATAGTGTTGGGTAATGTTTCAATGGGCTTTACTTGGAACTTAATAAGAGCTAAAAACAGGAAGGTCAGCGTAGAACTAGGAAGTGATATTGTAGCGAGTCAGAGGTGAGTCGGGATCATATTTAAGGAGAGGTACAGAGAACTGATAACCCAGTTGGTCAACCCAAGGTTTGGGATGTCACATTACAAGCAATGAAGGCTGTACCATAGATTGGAGAACCTACATCTAAGTTTCTATCTGAAAAGAGTGTTTGGACTTCTTGATAATAATGGGGAGTGGGCCAAACGGACAGCACTTCCAACAGCTGTAGCAGTATGGAACTGATCAGGGGAACAGCAGCAGCTGTAGGGTGATGGGGAAGTGAGCAAGTCTTTCTCGTAAGTGCAGAGAGATGCGAAATATCCTTGGAGATGGATCAGATTGCCATTAGCAGAAATGGCTTAATATAATTTGATGCCAAGGCCAGTGAAATGGAAGGTAAGGAGAAGGATCTTGCTGTCATTGTGAAAGCAAGCCAAAAGAATGATGGTTGAGGTAAAAGAAACAGAGCAAATGCAGTGAAGGATTTCTTCAACCGCAAATGAGATAAGAAAAAGATGAGCTTTGGAAAAAGCTCAAATGCAGAGCCACAAAGCAGATCCGAGAACAAAACTGAGAGAAAATCATGGTTTGAATAGTTAATGGTGTATGTGGGCCTTGCAATATATATCATTGACAAGCGCCTTTTTGGAGTCAATGGAGAAGGGTTCAGGACACGTCACAGATGAAGCACTAAAAATGAGGGATAGATGGGAATGGGAGATATAGAGTGTGCATTCATTTACATATTGCCAAGCAATCAGTGCACTGATGGTGATATGGGATGTGGGGGGGAAAGCTGCAAGGGCGCCCCTTATGGCTGCCAACACAGCATATAAAACCAATCGAGTTCTTTGGTTAATAAACTGTCTGAGCTGTCACCTATCATCTTATTCACGTACAATTATGCAACTTTACAGGAAGCATAGTGGATTAAATTATTTCGATTGCAACAGCAGCAATATAGTCATCCATATGGGAGAGGCAATTCAGGGAGGGCTGAAACATAATTAATTAATTATTGTCACAAGTAGGCTCAGATTAACATTGCAATGAAATTACTGTGAAAATCTCCTAGTCACCACACTCTGGCACCTGTTTGGGTACACAGGAAGAATTTAACGTGGCCAATGCACCTAACCAGCATGTCTTTCAGACTGTGGGAGGAAACCAGAGCCCCACCTGGAGGAAACCCACACAAACACGGGGAGAACGTGCAGACTCTGCACAGACAGTCACTCAAGGCAGGAATTGAACCCAGGTCCCTGGCACTGGGAGTTTGCAACAAAAAGGCAGGTGCAACTGAAACCCACGCAGGTTGCTGTAGCAACATCTTTGCTCTGAGAAAGAAGGCGGAGTTAACGTAGAAGTTGTTCCGTACGGACACGTTCAGCTAAGGAGTGAAGGTAATGAGATCTAGGAGGACACTGCAGAAGAAAGTGGTTACCTTGGAGACCCAACCAGTTGAGGATTGGAGGTGTAAAGGGAGTGGATGCTACAGATGCAATATTTGTCCATTCACTTCTTCCTACGTTATAGTATAGGGTTCAAATGTCCATCCAAGTCAGGCAATAATTTTACATAAAGTTTCTTAAAACCACCATTTAAAATTCACTGCAGAATCTCTGAATTGGGGAAATCCAATAAGATTGAACAAACTATTTGACAAACCTTTCCATTCTGTCTGTAAGTGTCATCCTACATGCAGCTTGCCAATATATATGTTAAAGCTACAGTAACAAATGTTTACACAAATAAACCTTTCCTTTGAAAAGAAACAAGACAATGTAATGAAGCCCCTCGGGAACTGACAGCATTTTTTCACATCTGTCTTGCCTTTTATTTATTCTATGACAGCTATGATTCAGCAGTAGACCCATTCAGAGCACATTACCTCAGCTGACAATTCAGAATGGTACAGTACTGAGGGAGTGCAGCACTGTTGGAGATTGCTTCTTTCAGATGAAACCTTAAATCAAGGGTCTGTCAGCCCTCTCTGTAGGAAGTAAACGATCCCTCAGCACTACTTAAAGAACAACGAGAGGGTTCACACTGGTGCTCTGGCCAAAATCTAACCCTCAACCAACATCAGTAAACCAGATGATGTGGTTATTGTTCTTTGAGAGACATTGCCAATTGAAACTGGGATAGTGCATTTTCTACATTGCAGCAGTGACAGTACATAATCATAAAATTCTCTGTTAGCTGTAAGAAACTTCAGGATATCCTGAAACTGAAGGGCAGGATTCTCCAGCCGCAGTCACCACAAAACCAGAAAATCATGCCCAAGGTCAACGGACCTTTGCATGGCTCCCCACCACCACGCCCCCCTCCGCCCCCCAGAAAATTCCCCCAGAAGTCTTCTCTTTTCTGACATTCTGCCAAGTATGCCACATTGCAATTGGCTAACTCTGTGTTTACATCTTCTCCACTTTAAGACTTGATTACCTGTAAAGACTCACATTCCAACCATTATTTTGTAAATTGAGTTTGTGTCTTTATATGCCCTGTATGTGAACACAACGCCCACACACCTGATGAAGGAGCAGCGCTCTGAAAGCTTGTGGTTTGTGGTTTGTGGTTTGTGCTACCAAATAAACCTGTTGGCCTTTAACCTGGTGTTGTGAGACTTCTTACTGTGTTTACATCTACCATAGTGCATTTTTCTTTCTTGGTGTAATAACATCGGAGCCATTATACCTCAGTTTTAACCCAAAAAATAGTTAATTCAGCAGATTAGAGATTTTTTAGTATTCAAGACAAAGATGACAATTCTATTGTAGTATTTCTATCTAATCCATATTTTCAGAAAATCTGTACATTGAATATAGGACAACCAAATCCGCATGCAGTTTGAAGTTGAGTGGTGACCTTAATTTCCTTATTAATGACCTAATGATGGCCTTAATTTCCTTATTAATTTTGGAAATCTTTGCATATTTATTTATAGATTTCTATGAAATCTCAACAATAACTTGAAATGTCCCTTCACCAAATTTATATTTATTAACAAGTAAGCAAACTCAGACAGCATATTTTCTCATACAGAGTATAAACCTGGAATGCTGTAACCGTGACACGCCACATTATGTACACATGCAGGGTTACCTGATTGCACAAGCCTTTACTGCCTTAATCTGGAAGCTTGTATTCTAAGAGGTTCATATTGTGGGCCTCGTTAAAGTCAATACAAAACTGGTTCTCCAAAGTCCTGAGGTGAAGAATTGTTATTTGGTTTAACTGTATAAAAGCTGTTGTTACTCTCTATCCAGGCCATTTCAAGTGGACACTTTTTTTGATCTGGTGAAAAGATGCTGAAAGTGGAGCTTACAATGATGGTTTGGGTTTCACAGTCAGCTGTGAAGCAACAGCGCTTGCCGCTGACCTTGCAGAAAGCTGCCCACAAGCAAAAGAGATCGCTGTGGCATGGGTTTTCTCTTTTCTGAATCCATTTTGAATTTGGCTCCAACTCAAGAGGAACACCAAGTGTCCAGCAGCAGGGGTGTGTTATCAAGCTGGATAGGCTAGGCCCTTGCACTCGTCAATGGTAAATATGAACTTAGTATGCCATTAAAAACACAGGTACATCTCTTCCAACAAGATATAACTTTTTCATGGTTTTGTGAAGTAAGACCATAGCGTAAAAGGGCAAGTTCTTGTGTCAGTTCAGTGGTTTCTGGTTGATTATAGTCAGTGGAGGGGAGTGTCAAGAGTGCATCCTCTGGAGAAGCATTGAATCAGTGACAGCAACTTCTGGATTCCTACACAAATTAGAGTCAAGAAGTTGCTATCAGTTTGAGAGGAGTAATGTTGGGAAATGTTGGCAGTTTCATCCTCATTGCTGCAGCAAAGTGTTTTATGAGTGTGTGCTTATTTACAAGTTGGTTAGCAGTGTTGCTTCACAGCGCCATGGACCCAAGTTCAATTCTGGTCCTCGGTGACTGTTTGGAGACTGCACGTTTTCCCCATGTCAGCATGGGTTTCCTTTGGGTGCTGTGGTTTCCTCTCACAGTCCAAAGATGTGAATGTTAGGTGAATTGGCCATGCTAAAATTGCCCCTTAGTGTCCCAGGGGGATTTGTGGGGTAAATACATTGAGTTATGGCAATAGGACCTGGGTAAGATGCTCGTGTCGGGGGGTTAGTACAGACTCAATGGGCTGAATTGCCTTCTGCACTGTAAGGATTCTGTGATACAACATTTTTAATTTGAAAAAAATAGATTGGAGCCACAGGTAACTCAGATGTTTAAAATTTATGTATTAGCGTCACAAATAGGCTTACACACCACATTATGTACATATGCACGGTTACCTGATTGCACAAGCCTTTACTGCCTTAATCTGGGAGCTCATGTTCTAAGAGGTTAACACTGCTATGAAGTTACTGTGAAAAACCCCTAGTTGCCACAATCTGGTGCCTGTGTACAGTGAGGGAGAATTTAGCATGGCCAATGCACCTAAACAGCACGTCTTCCAGTAGACTGGATCACCCGGAGGAAACACATGCAGACACAGGGGGAATGTGCATTCTCCACACAGACAGTGACCCAAGCCAGGAATCGAACCTGGGTTCTTGGCGCTCTGAGGCAGCTGTGCTAACATGATGATAGTTTGTGGATTTGCTATATCAAATGTTGGAACTATGATGCAAGCAGATATTCATGAATGCAAACATCATTTTATATGTAGTAAGTAATTGATTAAAAACAGAAAGTGCTGGAAAGAGTCAGAGGATGTGACAGCTTCTATAGAGAAACAAAGTTAACTGGCTGGATTTTGTGGGACAACTCATTGTCGCTTATGGCAGTGGGAGCATTGGTTGCTGGTGGCAGTGCACCAATGAGAGGCCCAGAAGCACCATGGGATCCCAGACTAAAGGTGATTGAGGGCACGAGGGAGTTAGGGGTGATGGGGAAGTTACTTTCAGTAGTCCTTCTCCTTCCTGATGCTGGATCCCCTGATCAACAAGAGGGCCCCCCATTTACACCCCCTCACTACCCCCCTTTCCCCCAGGAGCCCGCTGGCAAATCCAGTAGTGCTGGCTGACCCTCCAAGGATTTGGGGAGGCCATGAGGTATCTGTTAAATGCCTAAGCTTTGATTTGATTTGATTCAATTCATTATTGTCACGTGTTGGGATACAGTGAAAAGTATCGTTTCTTGTGCACTGTACGAACAAAGCATTCCATTCATAGAGTACATAGAGGACAAGAAAAGGAGAGGGTGCAGAGGGTGTCACAGTCATAGCTAGGATGTAGGGAAAGGTCAGCTTAATATGTGGTAGATCCATTCAAAAGTATGATGGCAGCAGGAAAGAAGCTGTTCTTGAGTTGGTTGGTACGTGATCGCAGACTTTTGCATCTTTTTCCCCAGAGAAGAAGGTGGAAGAGAGTATATCTGGGGTGTGTGGGGTCCTTGATTATGCTGCTGCTTTTCTGAGTCAGTGGTTGGGATGCTTTGCGTAATGGACTGGGCTTCATTCACACCTCTTTGTAGTTTCTTGTGGTCTTGGTCAAAGTAGGAGCCATTCTAAGCTGTGATACACCTGGAAAGGATGCTTTCTGTGGTACAGCTGTAAATGTTAGTGAAAGTTGTAGTGGACATGCCAAATTTCCTTAACCGCCTGAGAAATTGGAGAGGTTGGTGGGCTTTCTTAACTATAGCATAACTGTGCAGGGACCAGGATAGATTATCGGTGAGCTGAACACCTAGAAGCTTGAAGTTCTTGACCTTTTCCACTTCATCACCATTGATATAGACAGGGGCATATCCTCCACTACTCTTCCTGAAGTCAAAAACTATCTCCTTCATTTTGTTGACATTGAGGGAGAGTTTATTGTTGTCACGCCATTTCACCAGATTCCCTATTTTTTTCCTGTGCTCTGTCTCATCATTGTTTGAGATTCAATCCACTGCGGTGGTTTCATCAGCAAACTTGAAAATGGAGTTGGTGACGAATTTGACCACATAGTTATAGTAAGTATATTATAGCAAGGTATTGCTAAATTGCTATGAGCTCAGGGAAAATGTGTGTTAATTATCTCATTAATGAGCCTAATTGACATCCTGCTGCTGGAAATCCAACCTCCAACTTAATCGGGTAGATTCTCCTGCTCCAGGAAGGCTGACATGGGACCTCAAGTGGGCCAGGCCACCATGGCTTCAGCTGTAAAGGGCTGAATTATTCCAGCTTTATGTTTCAGGCTGATGATGTTTTACATAGTTGTTTACACAAATGCTTGCCTCTCAACTGGTTCTCCTTGCTAATAAGATTTAACCAATGGTGCATATTTTCTCTCTCTCTCACAATCAGAATCATAATAAACCCAAAGGGCTCTACATGCGGCCCCAATAGCTCATAGTTAAATGGAAAGTTGGGTATCGAGCTGACAAAGCAACTAGGATATCTTCAGAGCGATAGACCAGAGCTGAATATGAACATTAGGTGAGAGGGAAGTTAGACCCACCCCTCCCAAGAGTCGAAAAATCTTTAGTATGGCACTTCATTTTGTATGATTTGTACATCAGAATCCATATTCAAAGAAGTGTAGATATTAAGTAGAGTCTGTGTCGCTTTTAATAACATACCAATACATACGTGCTGTCCGTGTAATGTGGAGGATGCTGTGTTACTCACAGTACTGGGAACTAAATACCAGATCTCTCCTCAAAATCTCTTGGCCTACTGTAATTTACATATGTTAGCATATGTTACATATGGTAGCAGCTGTGAAGGAAGAGGTACATTTCACATGGTGTATACCGCACAGTGTTTTGACTGACTTAGTTTGGGGTCTGTAAAATATTTAGAACAGTGATCATCATTCAAGAAGTATTTACAACTGGCAAGTATTCTTGTGCTTTAAAATAGCACTGCCTGAGAAGGTTTGAAAATTCTGTTCCATAATGAACTGTAATTAGTGCCTAGTGGTTTTCAGTGAAGCAATTGCTGGTTCACTGTAACCTTCCTTAACAGGTGCACATCTGCTAAGATGCCAGTGTCGAATGAAAAGAACAAGTCTTCGGAGGATGAAAAGTCATCAGTTGGGTTCTTTGGCTGTATCGCACAGAGGGTACGGTAACATAGTTGAATTCCTGGATGAATAATCCAGAGGCTGAGTTTACATCCCAGCACGACTTTCTGATTACTGGAATTATGATTTTTTAAAAAAATAAAACATCAATGAATGTATACAGCTGTTAGGTGATCCTAAAAATCCAGTGCGAGCTGAGAATGGATGAAAAGGAGTGAATTGCTGTTAATAAAAGTGTTCATGAAAAGTTGATGTTCTCTGTAGCGCTAACCTTGTAATTTAAAGTGATGATGTGGAGACATTGAAGGCTCCAGTGTTCTGTATTTCATTGTTTTCTTTGGGTTTCCTTGAAGCAGTTCCATCTGACAACTTGTGTTTGTGTAAATAGTTATCACACAATATTATCAAGAAAGTGTGTGTGTGTGTGTGTGTGTGTGTGTGTGTACAGATATAAAGCCTTAATATGTAGTGTATATCAATCACCAAATACAACTGTATGTGACTAGATGATGCTACCCTTGCCTTCAAGCTGCAAGACTGATAACCTATCACCAAGTTTCAGCCAATGTTAATTTTAAAGAAATACATAATAGGCCAGTAGTCCAAACTGTCAGAAATGAATTTTCTGTTTTCACTTTGGAATGCATAAGCAAACCTTTCTATCTGTGAAACATCTCTTGTTTTGTAACCTTTTTGCTTTGTTGATGGCTTCTAAGCTCTACAAAAATTTGAAGGAAGAAGACATGTATGAACCTTGGCAGAATTTTGATTAATGATAGAAAATGTGGGATATTTTCATTACACCGAGCTGTGTGCCACACTTCCAGCCGGGGAGCAGTTTGCGCAAGTCTTTCATCTATCAATCTCACTCTGTCTGATTTTTTTTAAAAGTTCATTTCTGTGGGATGTTATGCATCGCTGGCTAGCTCAGCATGTATTGCCTATCCCTAAATGCCCTTAGAAAAGTGATGGTGAGCTGCCTTCTTGAACCGCTGCAGTCCATGTGATGTAGGTATACCCACAGTGCTGAGAGGGAGTGAGTTCCAGGACTTTGACACAGTGACAGTGGAATAGTGATATATTTCCAAGTCAGGATGATTTGGAAGGGAATTTTTCAAGTGATGGTGGTGTTCCCATGTATCTGCTGCCCATGTCCTTTTAGATGGTAGTGATCATGGGTTTTGAAGGTTCTGCCTAAGGGACATTGGTGAGTTCCGACAGTGCATCTTGTAGATGGTACACACTGGTGCCAATGGGAGTTGTTATTACATTGATAAAATTAGCAAACTGCAAAATGCCATTTCAGGGCATGGTATAATCTGAAGACAAGTCAGCATTCAGCCAACAAGTTGGTGATTCACTTTTGGCTGGTTGTGGAGTCATGCCTTCAAAATAAGTCATTTATTTTATCTCAACACTTCAACCAGTGAATGGAGGGTCACAGAAAACAGAAAATAAATTCAAGAAATAAGACAAATGTAAACAAATGTTAATAGTAGTAAGGGAATTGCGGCCAAACCATTGGCTTGCAAGGGAAATTAAAAATAGTATTAGATCCAAGGAAGAAGTATACAAATTGGCAAGGAAAAGAAATAGGCCTAATGATTGGAAGCAGTTTAACATTCAGCAAAGGAAGACCAAGGGATTGATTAAGAAGGGAAAAACAGACTCTGAAAGTAAGCTAGCAGGGAACATAAAAATTGATTGTAAAATTCTATAGGTATATAAAGAGAAAAGCTTGACAAAAACAAATTTAGGCCCCTTACAGTCAGAAACGGGAGAATTCATAACGAGGAATAAAGAAATGGCCAAGGAATTAAATTCATACTTTGCTTCAGTCTTCACAAAGGAAGACATGAAAAATGTACCAGAAGTTCTGAGAGGAACAAGTTTTAGTGAGGAGCTGAAGGAAGTCAGTATTAGTAGAGAAATGATTTTGGGGAAATTGATGGGATTTAAGGTGGACAAATCTTCAAGTCCTGATAATCTTCATCCCAGAGTATTTAAGAAAATGTCGCTGGAAATAGTTTGGTGATTATTTTCCAAAATTCTTTGGACTCTGGATTGGTTCCTATAGACTGGAGGGTAGCTATTCAGAAAGGGAGGTAGAGAGAATACAGGGAAGTAGACCACTGAGCTTATCATTGGTACTGGGGAGGTTGCGAGAGTTTATTATCTAGGATTTCATAACTCAGCATTTGGAAGGCAGTGGTATATTCAGACAAAGTCAGCATGGATTTATAAAGGGGAAATCATGCTTGAAAATCTATTGGAATTCTTTGAGAATGTAACTAATAGAGTTGAGCAAGGAGAACCAATGAATGTAGTTTATTTAGACTTTCAGAAGCTATTGACAAGGTCTCATATAACAGACTATTACGTAACATTAAAGCACATGGGATTGCAGGTAATATCTTGAGACGGATAGAAAGCTGGTTAGCAGATAGGAAGCAAAGAATTCTCATAAATGGGTCTTTTTCTGATTGGCAGTCAATGACTAGGGGGTTTCCGCAGGGATCTTTGCTAGGACCCTAACTGTTCACATTATACATTAATGATTTGGAAGAGGGAACTAAATGTATTATCTCCAAATTTGCAGATGATGCAAAGTCAGGTGGGAGGGTGAGCTGTGAGGAGGATGCAGAGATGCTTTAGCGTGATTTGGACAAGCTGAGTATTTTCATGACAGATGCAGTATAATGTGGATAAATGTGAGGTTATCTACTTTGGTAGCAATAACAGAAAGACAGATTATTACTTGCCTGAGTGTAAATTGAGAGAGGTGAATACTCAACGAGGTCTTGGTATCCTCTTGCATCAATTGCTGAAACTAAGTACGCAGATACAACAGGTAGTAAAGAAGGCAAGTAGTATGTTAGCCTTCATAGCGAGACGATTTGAACACAGACATAGGGATGTTTTGCTACAATTGAATAGGGCATTGGTGAGGCCACACTTGGAGTATTGTGTGCAGTTTTGGTGTCCTGATCTGAGGAAGAATGTCCTTGCTATAGAGGGATTACAGCAAAGGTTTAACAAGCTGATTCCTGTGATGGCAAAGTCTGTCGTATGAGGAGGGACTAAGTCGGTTAGGATAATATTCACTGGATTTTAGAAGATTTTAGAAATTTATAAAATTTTACCAGGATTAGACAGGGTGGATTCAGAAAGAATGTTTGTAATTGGAGGGGAGTCCAGAACAAAGGGTCATAGTTTGAGGGTAAGGGATAACCTGACCTGAGGTGAGGAGAAATGGCTTCATCCAGAGGGTGGTGAATATTTGGAATTCACTACCAGAGAATGTTGCTGAGGCCTAAGTGTTGCCTGATTTCAAGAAGAAATTAGTTATAGCTCTTGGGGCTAAAGGGATCAAGGGATATTGGAGGAAGGGGATCAGGATATTGAATTCAATGTTCAGCCATGATCAAAATGAATAGCACAGCAGGCTCAAAGGGCTGAATGGCTTACTCCTGCTTCTAATTTATGGTTTTTATTCCAATATCACAAACCAATATGATTTTGGACTTTTTTTCAACTGATATGACTTCTTCCATGTACAATGTCAAGCAGAAAAAGATCTTAAACTTTATTAACCTGTTCAATCTGTGCAATTTACTGAGGAGTTGATTGAGTATACAGAGGTTGTTAAACCTGAATCCCAAATTACATGAGGAAGCCAGACAATTTTCCTATTTTTAGTACAATTATGAGAATAAATGCTTCACTCCAGGGGTAATCCTACTGACAAATTAGAGACCTTCAATAGTAAAGCAAATTTTATTTAGTATCACAATTTAACTTTAACTAACAAATGAAGCAGTTTAACTATTAACTGTTGAACAATATTTTGAATTGAAAGGAAGCAACTTTACTTCCTGGTTTATGACTGTTTCAGTTCTAAGTAAGTAACATTCCCCTTAGAGACTTAAATGCCACTCTAAATACAGTTAGCAACCATAAATATACCTGCTATAAGTTGGTTGTCAGTCTTGAAGCTTTCAGAGAGAAATTAATTTTAGAGCAACTTGTAATCCTGTCTTGAGCAAACTCCCAGCTAAAACTGCAAGTCTAAAACTGCAAAAGCTCTTTTCTCTCTGCTATAGACCCAGTTGATCACATGACTGTGTCGATTAACTTTTAATCAGAGATTCCAGAGGAACTTCTTAAACAAATAAAAGTCAATCAGCTCTATCTAAGCAGAATCATACAATCTCTACAGTGCAGAAGGAGGCCATTTTCCCGTCAAGCCAGCACTGACAATTCTACCCAAATCCTATCCCCGTAGCCCCACATATTTACCCTCTTAATCCCCCTGAGACTAAGGGGCAATTTATCATGGCCAATCAAACTAACCTGCACATTTTTGGACTGTGGGAAGAAACCGGAGCACCCAGAGGAAACCCACGCAGGCTCAAAGAGAACATGCATACTCCACACAGACACTCACCAGAGACTGGAATTGAACCCAGCTCCCTGGACCTGTGAGGCAGCAATACTAACCACTGTGCCATAGTGATGCCAAGTAACTAATTCCTAGCTAAAAATGTGTTATTAACTTGTTTTCACATCCTTGAGCTCAATGTTTGCCAGACACACTAGATGCCTGCAGAATAAATCTGAAATTTAAATATTCCCCTCAAACAAGAAAAAAAAAATTATATTGATTGCACTTGTATCATCACAAGGTACTGTTGAAATATGTCAGTTTTATCATATAATTCCAATCTAATTCCCCCCCTTTTGTTCCTTGCAGCCAATTACAAAAGAAATTGCAGGACTTGAGTTGCTTCAAAGAACAATCTAATACTTATTTTCCCAAATACTAGGAGGCCTTCTACAGTCTTGGTCACAGTGGGTCAGATGTTACTCTTCTACAAAGAGGTTGAAGTTATATGGTTGAAAGAATTTGGAAGGAAGTTTGCAAATTCCTTCACAGAGGAAGTATAGGGAGTGTTTAGCCATTCATCCCTGGAAAATAAATCAGGGGTAATTCCCAACCCCCATTGTAGAACTTTCTGATTGTTGGGAATGCTTTTCAAGGCTGATCCCTGTCAAAAACTTGAATCTGTCATTTTTGGATCGGTTGCTTCCATTGCAGAAAAACTGGTCTTGCACCTTTCCAATTTTCATGGAATTGATATAGACTTTGCAGTTCATGATCCTTTAGACATATCGTGAACCATAGTCTCCACGAGAGGACCTATAAAAGGTTTCCCTCATGCTTCCTCTGCTGAACTCTGTCCTTCCAACTAACTCCATGGCGTCTCACGCTGTTGATGACCTTCCACCCATCTTTCCAATGTCCCTCATATCCCTAATCCAGATTTGTATTTCACCCTCAATAGTCCACATGCCCCCTATTCCAAGCCATTTCCAGCCTCACTGATCCACTGTGTATTACAAACATACATAATGAGACTTAGCTGAGCACCCAAACTGTTATTATAATACAAGAGCAATTGTGTACCAATGGAAACATTGTTTGATTGATAGCTTAGGCTTTCTGATCTATGTGGTCAATTTCACAATGTTATGAAATTGTACAAAAGTTGAGTGATTTCAAAAGCTTGTGGTTAATGGTTTTTGAAAGTTCAAAGATGATTGACACTTTATTAGCTTGTATTTCAGACTTTTTCAATAGGAGGAACTTTTAATGAATGATTTTTTTCAATTTTTTTTGATACATGCCACATTACACTACAGGGTCATTGATTCCAGAGAATGGACCATGAGCCAATGGGAGAAAGTGCTATCCTTTGGCATAGGAGGAATGAAGGGTGATAGAAGTTGGGTGAAGGCTGAGTGTGATATAAGGAGCATGTGGGACAGTGGGGGTCATGCAATGAAGTGGCATGCCTGGATGGGGCATGCGGAGTGTTTGGAGGTGAGCGGGTGTGAAGGATGAGTGTTTGGAGAGCCTGTTTTTATTCTATCTGGGACAAAATCCCACAGCACACCAAAGCGGGCCTTTTAAACAGGTTGCCTGTGCATCCAGTAGCCCTAGTTACTGGCTCCACACTTTTTCCTGGGTCAGCTGGTGTGACTCAAGCCATTTGCAGGCACTTTCTCCCAAGGCGAGCAGGCTGGATCTGAAATTTTACCAATTCCCTACCCGCCTTGAGGATGAAAATCCAGGCCAAAATGCATCCCCTGAATCATTCTTCTTCTTGTTGCACAAATAAACTAATCAATGTCATAGTTAAATAAATCTTTACAGGTAATATGCAGAACTGTTCCTTACCTTTTTTAGGGCGTGGACTATTACTGTAAATGTCAAGAATCTGTAAAATTGAAGAGACATATTTGATTTATTATTCTCATGTTTTATTATGCAGTGAAAAGTGTTGTTTCTTGCACACAATACAGACAAATCATACCGTTCTTAGAGAAGGAAACAAGAGAGTGCAGAATGTACTGTTAGATTTATAGCTAGGGTGTAGAGAAAGATCAACTTAATGCAAAGTAGGTCCATTCAAAAGTCTGATGGCAGCAGTGAAGAAGCTGTTCTTCTTCCAATGTTGCTCCTTAACTACTACTTGCTAAAAGCAAATATTGTCACTGAAACATTGTGTTAATGTATATAAAATTATGTGTATATTTATATATTATAGATCTTTGGATCAGGATTGTTATTATAAACATGGTACATTCCTTCCAGTTTATCTGAATGCTGGTCATACAATTATAGAATCTTCAGGTTCAGTGCAAAAGGAGGCCATTCAGCCCATCAATCCTGCACTGACAACAATCCCACCCAGGCCCTATCCCTATAATCCCATGTATTTACCCTGCTAGTCCCCTAACACTAGGGAGCAATTTAGCATGGCCAGTCAATCTAAGCTGCACATCTCTGGAGCATGTGTTTACCCTGCTAGTCCCCTAAGACTAAGGGGCAATTTGGAATGGCCAATCAACCTAACCCGCACATCTTTGGAGTGTGGGAGGAAACCGGAGCACCCAGAGGAAACCCATGCAGACATGTCACTCTTTGTGTTCTGATAGATAAGCATATGATAAATTCAGCTGGGATAACCATTTGGAATAGTTTACAAAGTATAAATACTGTTCTGAATATTTTCTGCATGTTCTTCTCCACTTAAATGTTTTCTTGGAAGTACTATCTGTTGTTTGATATTTTTGTCATTTTGTCAGAACAAAAATATATAATACATTTAAAATCAACTCAAATGCTTTATCTTAGGTTTTGATGTTTTATATTTTTTCTCAATCTTAATTGCTCCTAATAATGAAATTCCTTGGGGGGGTTTTCATGCGCAGTCACTTTCCATGCATATGCAAAGAAAACTGGTGCTTCTAAATTGCAAGTCCTATTGCGGTCTATTAACGGCCAGCCTAGTTGCTAATCAATTGTGAGTTGACACAATGCTTACTGGAACCTGTAACATGCAACCTGTTATGTCTCTTCAGCTGAGAGTGATGGCTCCGAGAACGCTCATTAACTCTGGGCAAAGGCTTCTCATTATAGGGAGAGGCCTATGATGGAAATCATTATTAAAGGCATTTCCAACACAAAGTGTGTTGCAGTGTGTTTAATATTTTGTCTTCTTTCTCATTTTCGCTTTTGTATTATCTCAAAATTTTATTTCCAATTGTAAGTGCTTACCTTATTGAAGAATCCATGCCAGTTGCAGAAAGGATTGCCAAAAAATATATTAATTAGATTTTTCTTCCGCCTGTTATTGTTGTTCAGCCATTTGTAATTTGTAATGTTTCTTTAGCTTCATGTCTGGTGATTTTTATTTTTTTGCCAGCAGTTTGTTGATGAATATATTGCCCACTTCTTCAATTGTGACTTATCACTGTTTTATGATGCCATTGAGGTAAGATGCAAGCTGGGTGGTGAAGGTAAACATGGCTTCTATAAGAACTAGGAGCAGGAGTAGGCCATCTGGCCCCTCGAGCCTGCTCCGCCATTCAGTAAGATCATGGGTGATCTTTTCATGAACTCAGCTCCACTTACCCTCCCGCTCACCATTGCCCTCGAGTCCTTTACTGTTCAAAAATTTATGTATTTATTTTCTATAGTTTGGCTGAACAGTTTATTATATTGTATAGAACCCCTGCAATACAAGTTTTGATCAGAACTATATGCAGAATTAATCTTGTTTTCACAACACCACAATCTGGTCCTGAGCCTTGGAATGGTTAAGGCATTTTGCATGTTTTGCACTTTAATGTAACCATATGGCATTTTTGACACTGTAGATTACAGTCTTAAAACACAGATGGATAGAAGTTCAAACAAAAATAATACTGTTTTGTAGACACTGACTAAACACATCTAACATGCACCTAAACACATCCCAATCTTTCGTTTTCAATAAATAAGTGAATGAACTGCCAATAAGTATGGCCATTATTGGACAGTGTTCTGTGAATGAAATCAATCAGCAAATTGGCACCGATCAGTTTGGAGAGACCATTTCTTTGATAATGTATTTAGACAGTGTTTTAGAACAGTTTCGTTTATTTGATTAATATTGCAAGTTTGAATACAATAGGTAGATAGTTGAAAACTCCACTCTCTCAATAATTCACTTTGTTTTTCATTGAAAAGAACTGAATTATGCAGAGATTAGAATAAGATAACAAGGTATAAATTTAGTGCAGAAAAAATGAATTATCTGACTATTTAAATAAAGCTGTTCTGAATGAAGATTGGACTGTATTGGTTAACAACTTTCTTGCAAGGAATCTGTTAATATCTATGCAATATTTCATGTCAAACCACGTAAAAACACATACCCTATACTTTTGACAGATTTAAGAGCATTGCAAAAATGATATCTGAGACCTGCAAAGATATAGTGAGTGTGCATCTTTTGAGTAAGCAGGGTCTGACTATACTGTCTATTCCTGTTATCAAAAGGTGCTTCTGAAGGACAATTCAATATGTTGGAGTCTAAACATCTGGCAGAACGGGGTCCTGCCTACAATCTTCTATGTGCTGAAGCCTAATCCCAGCTGCACTGCAGTGGGAACAAATCAAAGCTGTGGTCTCCAGTTGGTATAATGGACTTGATTTATTTTAATTAGCCCGAACAATGCTCCTCCGGATCCTCTGTTCTCTGATTGTGGTCTCTCTGTAATGACTTTCCCTCAGGTCCAAATTGTACAGATGCCTAAGGCTTTGTAACAAATAATCCAAAGCCTATTGGCAGAAAGCACAGGATCCATTACATCACTCGTGTTCTATTGCAATTCAGTTCTTGGATACAAGGGGAGAGAGGTTGGCATAGTGGTAACGTCACTGGACTCGTAATCCACAGACCCAAGCAAATGAATGAATAAAACAAGCAATTGTCGACTTTGACTTAAAGACAAATTTCTGTTAATTTAGTTTGTCATAATAGAGAACCTAGAATCATGGAATCATACAGCACAGAAAAGACTTTTCGGCCCATCGAGTCCCCATTGACACATTAGAAACGCCTGAACTCCCACGTAAACTCATCTGCTGGCACTTGACCCATAGACCTGAATGTTATGATGTGCCAAGTGCTCATCAGATACTTTCTAAAGCATGTGAGGCAACCCGCCTCCACCACCCTCCCAGGCAGCACATTCCAGACCGTCACCACACTCTGGGTGGATAAGTTTTCCTTCACAATTACCCCCACCCCCCCACAAACCTCCTGCCCCTCACCACGAACCTATGTCTCTCCCATGACTGAACCTCCAACTAAGGGGAACAGCTGCCTGTCATCCACTCCATCCATGTCCCTCATAATTTTGTCTGGTCGTAGGAATCCAGTTCAGACAGCAGCTTCTGCTGTTTTAATTGTTTAAAATTGAAATTCAGAGAGCAGAGCAGATCCCTGGAAAAAAAGTTAGCTATACTGCTGTGCCCATCATGGGTCAATGGCCACTATTATTCAAACAGAGGCCAAGATTAATTTATGGCAGCTATGAATAAATGGAACATTTTGTTTGACTCCCCACTTTTGAATATGAATCATGACAAGGTACATGTTTCTACTGAATAATGAAATGGTTTTAAAGATTTCTCATCCAGCTGAGCAAACCGCAAAGCTGCAGTCTTGGAGCAGAGGTTGGGAAACAATGTATGTGGCGGAGCTTCATGGCTAATATATTCTTCAAAAATTGATAGCCTTGAGACTGGTCTTTTTTTTGTTTCTGAACATTGACAGTAGGAGTGACTGATGATGCTGAAGGATAGGCATTGTCACGACAGCATCACCTGCCCCCATTGTGCTGTTGCAACCAGGGGCATGGCGTAAGTTGTTGTGTGTTGCAGGATGGGCTCTCACTGTGCTGCCTTATCCGGAACTGACAGGAGTTACGTGCTAAAAATAAATTGGGTGAAAGGGGGCACACAGGTGGATAAGCATATTCATAGACAATACAGCCCTCAGGCATCTAGCAAAAGTGGGGGCGGCAATGCATAATGTAGACATGGTTGGAATTTTGAAATATTTATCTTCCATATTTTAATAGGAAGGTGAGGGCTGAGAGAGAAAATGAGCTGCTTCCATCCCAGAGAAAATTGAAGCAATAAATATTTTCAATTAAGGAAAAACCTATACTTCATATGTTATGAAAACATGAATCAAATCCATAATATATGCCTGATGTTTAAAATTATACCAATATTATAAAAGTACCCTTCAACTGATGATTGAAACTTTCACATATATTTTATGCTGCCCTTCATATTTTCTAGGATAGACCGTATAGGTTCAACATATTCTTCTGTGGATTTCAGTACACTTTGAAAACAGTAATCTTTTTTAAATAGTATTAGAGGAGTCAGTAAAGCACTATTACACTCGGGGGCTTGTAAAACATTAATAGCTTGAGCCTGTCCATATCCCACTCTTTCTGTAAAAGCCCTTCCACACTGAGACCATGAACAAAGTCAGTACTTTGTTTTAAATGAATTTTTCAATTAATTAACAATCCGTATGTATAAAATATACAATCATATGCATATACTAGTCTTGTGATGTAATATGATATCCTGCATTTACTCATGACTAGGAAATATTGTACACTACTGAGGTTACATAAGAACATAAGAAATAGGAGCAGGAGTAGGCCATCGAGCCCTTCGAGCCTGCCCCGCCATTCAATAAGATCATGGCTGATCTGTCGTGGCTCAGTTCCACATTCCCGTCTTCTCCCCATAACCCTTAGTCCCCTCGCTTATCAAAAACCCATCAACCCGCGTCTTAAAAATATTTAACGAGGCAGCCTCCACCACCTCAACGGGCAGAGAATTCCAGAGATTCACCACCCTTTGAGTGAAGAAGTTCCTCCTCAACTCTGTTCTAAACCGCACCCCCCCTTTATCTTGAGGCTGTGCCCCCTAGTCCTACTGTCCTTTCTGAGCGGGAAGAGCCTCTCCACCTCTATCCTATCCATCCCATTCATCATCTTATACGTCACAATGAGATCTCCCCTCATTCTTCTAAACTCTAACGAGTACAAGCCTCGTTTATTCAGCCTCTCCTCATAGCTCAACCCCCTCAACTCCGGCATCAACCTAGTAAACCTCCTCTGCACTCCCTCCAAGGCCAAAATATCCTTGCGTAAGTGCGGCGACCAAAACTGCATACAGTACTCCAGCTGCGGCCTCACCAATGCCCTATACAGCCGCAGCAAGACCTCCCTACTTTTATATTCAATCCCCCTCGCTATGAAGGCCAGCATCCCATTAGCCTTCCTGACCACCTGCTGCACCTGCAGACTGGGTTTTTGCGACTCATGCACAAGGACCCCGAGGTCCCTCTGCACCGTCGCCAGCTGCAGTTTTTCGCCACCTAAGAAATAGTCCTTCCTACCATTATTCCTACCAAAGTGGACCACCTCGCACTTGCCAACATTAAATTCCATTTGCCATTTCCTGACCCATTCGCCCAGCCTATCTAGATCCTTTTGGCAGACTCTCCACACCCTCTGCGCAATTTGCCGTTCCCCCAATCTTGGTGTCATCAGCAAATTTCGACACTATACATTCGGTTCCCTCCTCCAGATCATCTATATAAATGGTAAATAGCTGAGGCCCCAGCACCGACCCCTGAGGCACTCCACTAGTCGCCAACCGCCAATCCGAATAGCACGCATTAACCCCCACTCTCTGCCTCCTATTTGACAACCAATCCTCTATCCACGCTAACACCCTACCCCCAACTCCATGCCCCCTTACCTTCTGCAATAACCTCTTGTGAGGTACCTTGTCAAACGCCTTCTGAAAAGACCACATCCGCCGGCTCTCCTCTATCCACCGCCCTAGACACATCCTCATAGAACTCCAATAAATTTGTCAAACACGACTTCCCCTTAACAAAACCGTGCTGCGTCTGCTCTATCAAGCAATTCCCCTCAAGATGCCTCGCTATTTCCTCCTTGATGACGGATTCTAACATTTTACCTACAACAGACGTTAAACTAACCGGTCTATAATTCCCTGCCTTTTGCCTGGCACCCTTCTTAAACAACGGCGTAACATTAGCCGCTTTCCAATCTTCCAGCACTTCCCCGGAATCCAGCGACGTTTGGAAAATAACCACCAAGGCATCCACTATCACCTCCGCCATTTCTTTCAGAACCCTCGGATGCATTCCATCCGGTCCTGGGGACTTGTCCACAATCAGTCCCTCCAGTCTGTCGAGCACCACCTCTCTAGTAACAACAATGTCATTGAGACCCTCCAGTCCTACCACCTTTCCATTGCTAACACCCAGCAAATTATTCACGTCCTCCTCCGTGAAGACCGAAACAAAAAAGTTATTCAATACCTCAGCCATTTCCCCATCCCCTACCACTAAGTCCCCCTTCTCATCCTCTAAGGGTCCAACGTTCACCCTAGCCAGCCTCTTCCTTTTTATATATTTATAAAAACTCTTGCTATCCTTTTTTATATTAAGCGCTAGCCCAGCTTCATAGTTTCTCCTACCCTTCTTTATCAAATTCTTTGTCAATCTTTGTTGACATTTAAACCTCTCCCAATCCTCTTCTCGCCCACTACTCTTAGCTACTCTAAACGCCTCCGCTTTTAATTTAACACTTTCCTTCACCTCCTTCGTTATCCACGGCTTATTGCCTCTCCTCCTACGGTCCTTTTTAACCATCGGAATAAATTTCTGCTGAGCACCAAGAAAGATCTCCTTAAAGATCCTCCACTGCTCCTCAGCAGACCTACCTTCCAACGTGCTCCCCCAGTCAACATTTGCCAATTCTTCTCTCATCCTACCATACTCCCCTCTGTTCAAACAAAGGATGCGTGTCCGGGAGCCCACTTTCTCCTCCTCCATCTGCACCAGAAACTCCACCATACAATGATCACTCTCCCCAAGAGGATCCTTCACCACAAGGTCCCTAATTCTACCCGCCTCATTACATAACACCAGATCCAAGGTAGCTCGTTCCCTCGTTGGTTACATCACTACTGGCACAGAGAGCAGAAATCTCTCAAGATATCAAAGCCAGCTGCTAGGTGGCACATTGATTAGCACTGCTGCCTCACAGTGCTAGGGACCTGGGTTCGATTCCCGGCTTGGGTCACTGTCTGTGTGGAGTTTACATGTTCTCCCTGTGTCTGAGTGGGTTTCCTCCAGATGCTCCGGTTTCCTCTCATTTTGAAAGACGTGCTGATTAGGTGCATTGACCCAAGCAGGCGCCGGAGTGTGGCAACTAGGAGACTTCCACAGTAACTTCATTGCAGCATTAATGTGAGCCTTACATGTGACTAATAAATCAACTTTCACTTTAGAATTTTGAACACTTTGGCCACATGGGCACTGCCCAGCCATCCAGGGGCTCCAATGGCCTCCCAGTCTGGCAGCTAAGTGCATGAGATCTCTCATCCACAATTCTCCAATTTGGTCAGGCATGAAGTGGCTGGAAGATGACGACCAACGTACGTGACAGGAAACTATGTACAGACCATTGTGTAACATACAAGTTAAAGAGACTAATGAAGCATAATCATTAGCATATACTGTGAGGCATGGATGAAGCTATTGCAATTGGTGCATAACTCATTGCATCTCCTTTTTGTAACCCCTCCCCCTCCGCCCAACTCTCTTTGTTGCAGAGAAATTAGATTTAAAAGTCTGTTCTAGGCTAGCTGGTAATAAAGTCCTGAAATTTCATGCTTGCTTGGGACCCCTGTACATGCAGTTATGCCAGTTGTTGTTGTGATTCTCTGACTGGTGTCCTTACTACAGCTAACCCAGAGCATTCCGTCAGTATGTTCTGTGAGTGTAGGGCTTGCTGTGTCTGCCTCTGGAGTAGTCTGCATGTCCACTGATGCAGAGGGCTTGCGCCACAGGCTGGATGACTGAAATCATATGTTGGTGCTGGTTCTGATACCAGTAGGAGATGCTGGCGGTTGTGCGCATAGTGGGCACTGTCCGAGGCTACCATATAACTGTTCATTTGCGGACATGGCTGTATACTGCTGCCAACTGACCACATGCAGTCTGCATTCTGACAGTTTGACCAGGTATCAGAGGGCCCAGTCAGTGGCATCTTGATCATGGCGCATTTTGCTTCGCAATTAGCATTTCATATGGGCACCATTCACATTGATTAAGTTGCAGCAAAGCCTGAGCAGATGGAATCGTGGTCCTGGTGCACCTGGAAAAGAGTCATTGTGCTGCGGAGGCTAAGCCCTGTCATGGTATATTTCACAGGCTGAGGTGTGCAGCATTGCAGTCTGTATGATCCCATTTCTCTAGAGGATGTTTGGCTGAGCGTACGCCAGTTGTGCCTGATTGTTTGACTGTGGGCTGTTTGTGATATGCTCAAAGTCCCATGAGTGTGCAAAGTTCCGAAATTCGGTGGAGTCGAATGGCAAGCGTTGTCTTTCCCATGTCTCTGTGGTACGCCGTGTGGGGCAAATTGTCTCTTGAGCTTGAGGAACCCATCATGTTTGACAGGTAGTTGAGTTCAAACCATCCAGAATTCAAAGCAACTAATGTTTGTTATTCCATTCAAAGTTATCAGCTGCTGTGAATGATCATAGCAGGTCCTGGCCTGGACCTCATGTAGACCCAACAGTTCTTGCTTTAGCCAATCCATCTAACCTACACATTTTTGGACTGTGGAAGGGAACCAGAGCACCCGGAGAAAACCCATGCAGAGATGGGAAGAATGTACAAACTTCACACAATCGCTCAAGGCTGGAATTGAACCTGGATCCCTGGCGCTGTGAGTGCTAATCACTCTGCCACTGTGCCACACCTATTGTAATGATGTCTATGTCTTTTTCATGACCTGCCTGCTCTGTAGTCAGTAAAAGGCACTGGAGAGGGCCAAGTCCTGCTCCTTCCAAATTTGTGGACAATGCTGAGATTGTAATGTTGCAGCTTTATCATCATGCATTGTAGCCATGCAGACGCAGTATGAAGAGACTTTTTTTTAGGATAGTTATAAGTGGCTGATGATCTGTTTCAGAATGACCATATATGAAGTTATGGAATTCCTGACAGGTGAAGGCTAAAGCAAAGAGTTCCTTTTTAATTTATACATAATGAGTCTCAGTGTCAGTGAGGGCCCTTGAAGTAAAGGCTATTCTGCATTCTGCCATTCTGAATGCCAGCTGTGCCAAGCCCATACTGGGAGGAGTCTGTTGCTTTAAGTATGGGTGTTCAAATGTCAAAGTATTGTAATATTGTTGGGGCTGCAAGTGCTTGCTCGAGTCTGTTGAAGACTGTTGTGTGGTGCTCTTGCCAACACCACTTGGTGTCCTGGTGGAGAAGTTAATGAAGAGATCCAGTGATCTCATGATAACAGGGATAAACTTAGAAAAATATCTTGTCTTACCAAGAAAGCATTGTAAGGTGTCCTTGTCCATTGGAATAGCCATTTGTCATATAGTTATTGTCTTGTCTGCATTGGGCTGTGAGTAGATGGCCCATGTGAGGAACTTAGTTGACCTTGAATCTGCATTTAGCGGGGTTAAGCTTCAACTACAACGTCCTGATTCTGTCGTGGATGAGGCAAAGACATGCATCATGTTCTTGCATAGTACGACCCCAAAAAAGGATGTCATCAACAATAAGCTCGCAAGGTTGGCCTGCAAAGAGTTGCTCCATGCATTGCTGGAAAGTCTCACTACTGGTGAGACTCACTACAGGACAAAGAAAATGACATTGTCTACTAGAGACATGAACATGATTAGTTTTGAAGATTCTTCATCCAACAGGATCTGCCAGATATCACATCAAGGCTGCTGAAACCTTAGCATTTAGCATGTCTGCTTTCACCTGTTCCACAGTCTTCATAGGGCAATGAAGCCTGAGCAGCTCCTTGTTCAAGTGCACTGGGTCAATGCAAATCCTGACTTTGCCATCTTTCATTACTGGGTCAACCATTGCTGAATCCATTCTGTGGCCTCATCTGTAGATTTTATGACAGCTAGTGCTGTCATTCAGTGTAGCTCATTGACTACTGTCTGCTTCATGGTTACTCTTCTCAAAGCACAGGCTGTTGGTGGTACCGAATCATTTTGTCTCATGTGATATACAACTGGTCGCTTACCAAGGAAGTCACAGTTGAAAAGGTCTTTTTGCTGTCATCACTGGGACTTGGTATTGTAAAGCATTCACTTCTGGACCAAGTTGAATGAGCCCCAGTGCAGTGCTGTCCTGAAGACCTAGCCTTACATTCTGGTCGACTATATGAAATGTGAAATTTTCCTGGGTGGCTACACCTTCGGTGCAGATGGCTTGTCAGCAATAAGCCTGGCTTATGGGGTCTGGTGCTGCATATGGGTCTAGTCACCATAACATTCAGCTGGACAATAGGACACATTTGGCTCCTTTGTCAATCTTTATCTCCAGTCTTGTGTTACTGCAAATCATGTTGAGAGTGATTTTTCTGTGACAGTATCTACTGTCTGGAAATAGAGTGCTGTTGGAGGCTTCAAAACTTTGGTTGAACTCCAATCCATGCACTTTGCTGACACTCCAACCTCTGGAGGACCGACCAGCTGCCATGGCAGGGGATCTGCAAAGGTTTCGATCTGCAGCATTCAGCAAAGTGATTTCATTTGTTGCAACTTTTACAATACAAGCTGTTCTGAGGGTGCTGGTCACTGCAGTTAAAGAAGGGTGCATCCAGTGCTGTGAATACTTCCGCTTCTATCTTAAGATCTTTGTTTCTTTCTGATTATTTGTTTAACGTGCAGATAGTAATAGTTATTTGTAATGTTAGATTTTATTATTACACAGCTGCTTATAGACTAAATCACAATGAATTCCACAAACTATTCGATCTCTGATTAGTTCATTAGTGAAAGTTCCAAATACACATTTCTTTGCTAGTATTTTCAGGGTGGGTGTGTAAGATTCTATTGATTCATCTGTTTGGTTTGTTGAATTGAACACATGTTGGTTGAGGATTATTTATTTTACTGTAAGACAGATATTCTTGAACTTATGTAGAATTATTTCAGCACCCTTTTTTCTGCCTTCTCCATCTGGAAAATAAATGACTCAAACTTTTTGATATCCTCAGAGCCTGCTAAATTTAATAAGTTATAAGCCTGTACCTTTTTTGACTTGTTCGACAATGTAGCACCGCAGTAAATATGCCATTCTATCTTGAACTTTTTCCTCCTATCTGCAATGTTTTTTGTCAAAGACAAATGAATTGATGCGGTAAAGCCCTTGTGCCTTACTGCCAACAGTTTACACCCAGTAAATGTGTTGGGTTCCCGAATTACAGACAACAAGAACTTAAAAGAAAGAATAGCTCAGCAGATACTTCATGCATGTACTTTGCCTGCGCTCCCAGGGATAACTTGCACGCTCTCAACACTTGACCTCTTTTGTAGTCATATGACCACTCAGCCTACATCTACCATACATAGAAAAGAATCATAGAATGGTTACAGCACTGGAGACATCTGTTCAGTCTGCTGAGCCTGTGCCAGCACTTTCAAATTGCAATTTATATTGTCCCACTCCCTTGGCCTTTCCCTGTAGCCCTGCACTTGGTTTTTCCTTAAGGTTTGTACCCAATTCCCTTTTGTAAACCACAATTGAATTTGACTCTATTGTACTCTCAGGCACTACATTCCAGACCGTAACTATTCACTGCAAGTTTCTCCTCATGTTACCGTTGGTTACTTTGCCAATCATTCTAAATCCTCTGGATTTTGACCCTTCTGACTCTTTGTCTGGCTTCCTCATGATTTTGAACACCTCTATCAAATACTCTGTCAACCTTCTCTTCTCTAAGGGGAGCAAGCAAGACTCATCCAATCTAGCCACATAACTGAATTCCCTGTAAGCATTCTTGCAAATATTTTCTGTACCTTCCCTAAAGCCTTTAATCGATACATAAATTTTAAGTTTATCCAGTGTATGTGCATTAGTGGTATCCTTATTTGTTATGAACTTCTGCCAAGAATTCTTCATTGTCCCATCCCATGGTACTGCCCCTCATTATTTAGCTGCTGTTCCAATAATCCTTTGGCACAGTGTGTGTGTGTGTTTGTGTGTGTGTGTGCATATGAGTGAGAGGGAGAGAACTGAAAATAGTAAGCCAGAACAAGAACTTACCTTGTCGACACACCCACAACATTATTCCTTGGCTAAGGTGCCAAATTGCAGCCCGCAGTATGAATTGCTTCCCTTGCATTCGGATTACAGGGTGCAAATCTATTTAACTAATTCACAGGACTTTGCTGCCTCAAAATGGATCTTCTTACAACACTTAGTCACAAGGCTAAGAAAAGCTTTCAGCTCTGTGGTTCGGTAGAACTACTGTAAATTAATTTGACTGCTAGATGGAATTCTTTTCCAATTTGAATTTAACAGACAGGCAGCCAAACTGTGATATTAGAAAGTATTTGACATTTTTGTCTTGTTATTTCAGACTTCTTCTTAGTTTCATAAATCAATGATGCAATAAGATCTATTTTGAGGGATGACAGTGCTGTGAATTATTCATTGCTAGCAAGAGGATTTTCAAGATTCTAACTCTTCTGTTCTGGAGAATGTCACGGTATATTAAAATCCTCCCCTCCCTTATTACAGTTGTCTTTATATGAAGAATATGAAATGCTCTTGTGCTGTAAACCAAATATACAGAACTAAACACAGGGACACAGATTCCACTGTTTGGTTGAAATGGAAACTACGGTACCTTGCTGTTCAGGCAGTTTTGGAGAACCATTTCTTGAAGCACTCAAAAAATAAATAACCCATAACCAATGGAGAAAGACACGTTAAAGATAATCAGTACCAGTCAGTTGTTGAACTGATGGGGAAAAAAATACTTTAGAACAACACTGCCTGGCATTTAATTATTGTAACTATAATTGGCTGATGAGCAATGTTCCGTTTAATTTTTTTTGTGACAAGTGCAACAATTTGATTAACCACGCAGGCTTTTTAAATTATTTTGCGCGACTGTGCAGCTTCAAGGAAACGTTGTTGACAAGTACAAGTTGCACCGCTTAATAGTGAAGCAGAACTGGATGCCTGTACGCTGTAACATAGGTTGCTGGGTTGAGATGACGGGCCAAGTCGCAAATTTTCTACATTCTTTTCTAATATAAAATAAGTACATTTTCATGGTACACCATCAACAGGAAAAAGAATTATTAGTTTTGATTTTTGATATTTAACACGAGCGGCAAATATATGTCATTGCATGAATCATATTGACTTACAGCATAATGACGTGTAGATTTTCCACATGTTTCCCCTCACATTTCCATTAATCCTGTTCTTTTAAGAATGTTTGAGAAAAAAAAGACAACAAATAGAAAGCAGAGTGTCTTGCGGGTTTTAATGTGGCCTTGCAGTACAGTGGGTAATTGTAATGTATTGGCTTTGCACTAGCCATTCAAAATAAACAAAATGGACTTAATTCCATAACCCAGTGGATGATATCAGATTCTTGCCCTTAAATGCTTGACAGTAATGCACATGCTCGCTGCCATTATGAAGCAACTTGGGAGTTATCATTGATTTCCTCTGCAACATTCCATTAATAAATATATACCCCAGCCTTTCACATCCATTCTTATCCAAAGCTCTTAAAAATTAATTTTGCTCCTTGGTATAGGCTTGTAATGCCAGTAATCTTGTGTGCATCTATCTTAGTGTGGGCACAATAATATTTGATCATCTCTGCTCCCAGATACAGATTTCACAATCCGCTTTTAAATTTAGGAGAATTTGGATTTGTTTACCAAAATACATAAATAATATTTTTAAGATTTCAAGAGATAAAAGTTAAATCTGCTTTGTTTTTTCTAAATAGGGGATCAATTATTTTAAGATTCTCAAAATGAAATCCTATCAGAGTTTTAGCTCAAACTGATGAGAAGCCATTTCTTTTAGCCTTTGCGTGAATAGCAATTCTTAGCATTTGGGTAAGTTTGCTGATTCCACTTCTTTCAGAAAGTGGACTGGACACTTTTCTAATGTAGAAACCACTTTTCTCCAAGACTGGGTTAACTTTGAAATTAAACCATGCAACTTGCCACGGTGAAATGTAAGTCGTCTTTAAGAGGGAAATTACTGAAGTAAGTGTTTTTGTACTTTTCCTTTTGTGTCACTGACGAGTTTGGACGCAATGTAGTGCTGTTGACTCACGGTTAATAAGAATTGAATTGAGCCATGCCACCATAATAATTTGGGATAATAATTGACCATTCATGAAATTTGCCAAGCAACCAAACTTTTGCTGTGGTATTAATGTATTCCCTGCTGCAGAAAAAGAAGATAAACAGCTGTGCCTGATGTTCACACACATTTGATGGGCGGCATTTGTGTTAGAATTGGATAACTAGACAATAAAGGATAATGTAGTAAAAGGGTTTGGCATAGAAAGAGTTAATATGATGGGACTGGGTATAGTACCGCCCACAATCTGATGAAAAGGAACACATGACCTGAGTCTAGAGGGCAGTCTTGTACTGGACAGAGATGTATGTGGAGGAGAGAATGGAGAGAGAGGTTAGACCATATACAGCATATATGTGTACATTGCTGCTAATAGTTAAAAAGCATTTATTGTTAAGCCATACATCACTCAGAATCTCTTCATGAGACGTACTGAACTAGGCACATCTTACAACAGACACAACTAGATCTGATACTTATACACTAATAAGCTTTTATTGACAGATGCACTCCATATTGTGCACTTCCAACTAACAACCAAAATTTCAGCCTGCTTGCATACACATTAACAGAGGTGAATTGCAATTAATGCCCACCAACTGAATACAATTCACTTCCAACTGATACACAATTAATGACTAACATTTAGGAGAGAAAGCAACTTCAAATTTTGTTTGAACCATTCTTTAGAGATCCAGTTAGGATACTTCTGCCTTACCAGGTGGTTGTTGTTCAGTACTGCAAGTATTCAACAGTCAAACAGAAATGAAACTGTTGATTTCTCTTTGATTTCTGTGATGTTCCACAGGATTTCTTCCCAAACCATTACACGATTGGGAATGGTTGATAAAATATTTTAACAATACCTGTTGTTGCTGAAGTAGTTATATAATTTTATCACTCCTACCCCTCAAGAAGTCCATGAAATGTTCTTCAAAAAGCTTCTTTCTTATTGACTTTTTAGTCTTACCCACACTTTAAAACTCCATTACTACTCCTGTGCTGATTTATGATTTCATGACTATTATTTGTCCTTTTGTACTGAGTGTTGCCAGGCTGTTTTCTCACAAAAAGACATTGTAGCCAAGCATTATTCTGCCCTTGCTCAATCTGCACGTGCATAGACTTTCAGCTGGGATTGCTGACTATCAGTCAGGAGCGAGAACCCTGCTCATCTCTCACCCTCCTGAAGGAGTTCTGAAGCCAGCTGCTAATATTGCTGTGCAAGGTGTAATCATTTAACAAAGTACAGACTGGAACCATCTTATTGCTATGGTTCGGCTGCTGACAGGATGAAGACAGTCATCCATTTTGGTGGCCCCTATCACTTTATTAGAGTGGCATGGTAGCACAGTGGTTAGCACTGCTACTTCATAGAACCAGGGGCCCCAGTTCGACTCCTGGCTTGGGTCACTATCTGTGCAGACTCTGTGTGTTCTGCATGGATTTCTTCCAGGTGCTCCAGTTTCCTCCCACAGTTCAAAAGACACGCTGGTTGGGTGCATTGGCCATGCTAAATTCTCCCTCCGTGTACCCGAACAGGCGCTGGAGTGTGGCAACTGTTAGGAATAGGTTCACTGCAACCTTCCACTTTCGACCTAATTTGTTTATTAATTGTTTAATAGTACTCATGGGGATATATAAGGGGTTGTAGGTGACTCTGGGTGTTGGGTGTGTGTATGTGGAGTTGCAAAAGAGAATTAAGTGAGTTTGTGAAGAAACTGGACATGCATCGTCTTTTATTACTGGACTGCGACTGAGAGGCTGAAAAGCAACTAGGGGATTTTCACAGTAACATAATTTCAGTGTTAATGTTAGCCTACTTGTGACACTAATAAATAAACTTGAAAAAAAAAACTTTTAACTTGTGCGCTCTATATGCTATAAGGACAGAATTGAAAATTAGGATAATTTTCCTCCTTTAATTTTGAATATATCTGAGAAAAAAGAGCATTCCTAAAACAAGTGAAAATATTGTACCGCCAATACAAATGGACATGAAAATAAAGCTAAGCCCACAGGGAGTCAAAATGAGGAGGGAGAGAGATGAAAGGAGAAGTTGCAGGAAGACGTTTCCTCCATGCATTCCCTCACTCTTACACACTAATACTTGGAATGCCAGATCATGTTGTACTTTCAGATAAGAAGTTGGCAAGTGTTGGATCGACTTAAAGAGATCTCTCTGCCCTGACAGTGGTGATGAGAGAGGGATTTTCAAGTTTTGCTGCAAGCATTCGTCTCACATCCATTTCAATATGCAGGATATGTTGACATGAGATAAATGTTGTATTTTCACTGCACAAGATTTGCTTTACTTTGACAGTTTAATAATCCACATTACCGTACATAATTGATGTTGAGTGGCTTTTTACCTGGAAGTTGTGCTTGCATCGGTATGTTGACGTGTTGTATCACAATAAATTGACACAGCTTTCCCTGCTTTTGCTTTGGGTATGGAAGGCCTGTTTAGTGTTGGTCAGAAAAGATTGAGCACAATGAGAGATGCTAAGTGGTTGCATCACGTTTCACATCCAGCACGAGGGTTAAAGCACAACACTATGGCCAACGGGCAATTGCTAAGAATTGTCCCAACTAATTTAAATACTTGAATTTTTTACCATGCCCCTTTCTGAATGATTAATGCAGAAACTCTTGAAACATACATTCAACTCAACTGGGTAGGTGAGCTCACTAAATAGACAAAGTTACAATCATATAATTTATGTGGCATATGCTTGATTCCAAATATGACCCAGTTTCATTTTAATTAAATAAAGAGGAGATAATTACAATTGTAGAATCCCTGTGGTACAGAAGAAGACCATTCAGCCCATCAAACCTGCACAGACCACAATCACACCCAGGCTCTATTCCCGTAACCCCACATATTTACCCTGCTAATCCCCCTGATACTAGGGACAATTTAGCATGGCCAATCAGCCGAACCCGCACATCTTTGGACTGCGGGAGGAAACCAGAGTAGCCAGAGGAAACCCACACAGATATGGGGAAGAACATGCAAATTCCACATAGAGAGTGATCCAAGCTGGGAATCAAACTTGGGTCCCTGGTGCTGTGAGGCTGTGGTACTAACCATTGTGCCACCGTGCCATATGAAAGAAAGTCAACAAGCTGCATTTTTGCTAATTCCACCTGAGATTGGGATGGAGAGTGTGACGATGTGCAGCAGAGTTCCCTTGACCAACATTGTAAACTCAGGCTTGCCACCATTAGAAATGCAAGAATATGGTTTTACAGTAGTCGATCTAATCTATATTTACCATTTTGGAAAATCAGATTGAAAATCAGGGTTCCTGGACTCTCATTGCAGCCCAGTGGTCTGTTATCACATGGATCATTAGTCTCGCTGGACAGATACCAGCAGGGGGATGATGGGAGTTGGCACAGCTGGTGGAGCTAATTTTCAGGATCAATGCTTCACAATAATCTGACTAAAATGGGCAAAGATGCACCTTCAAACATACATCAATCCCAGTTGGAACCTGTCATTCCCAATATACTGACTCTTGCACACAGAAATATTTGGCAATACCCAAAGACATCCACTTTATTTCTTCCTTCTACTAGGGAGCGTTTAAAAATACAAATGGTTAGAAGATAGGAGACACCACCTCTGAGGTCTCAGTTGATCACAATATACTGACAATTTGCATCATATACTGCAAAGATTAATGAAGTTAGAGTCTCCGTCATAGAGGTTTACAGCATGGAAGCAGGGCCTTCAGCCCAACATGTCAATGCTGCCCTTTTTTTTAACCACTAAGCTAGTTTCTGTTGCCTGTGTTTGACTCATATCCTTCAATACCCATTGTACCCATGTAACATATTATTAGGTTTAGTAATAGTTTATAGTTTATTTGTTTAGTTTATTAGTCAAAAGTAAGGCTTACATTACCACTGCAATGATGTTGCTGTGAAATTCCCCTAGTCACCACGCTTTAGCACCTGTTTGGGTCAACGCACCTAACCAGCGTATCTTTCAGACTGTGGGAGGAAACCGGAGCACCCGGAGGGAGCCTAAGTAGACACAGGGAGAATATACAAACTCCATACAGACAGCAACCCAAGGCAGGAATCAAACCCAGGTCCCTAGCGCTATGAGACAGCAATCCTAATCACTGTACCGCCAACATATAGAGACATATGCTGTTATAAGGACAGGTGAAAGTGCATTAAATGTAAAAAAAAACCCTGACTGGCATACCTCCTCTAATCTTCCTCCAGAACCAGTCCAATAGAATATTCCTATTCCCTTGTGAATTGCCATATCAGTGCCCTTTGGTGAAAGGGACAAACACTAATGGTAGAGACAATGCAACTTTTAAAAATTGTTTGAAAACTCAAAAAAGTACCTTAAAAAAGAGGTTTGGGGAGGGGAGACGCAGAGAAATTGGAACTTTCAAACATCAAAAACAGTATTGCATCTTTCTGAGCAAGGATCCAATTGAAAGGAAAAGGCTTCCTTTGCCGGCCCATTTATTTGGGCACTGAGCCCCTGGAGCACTGTGCAGTTGTTCCCCATGCATTATGATGGCTATGATCATTTATATTAGAACTTAGGTTATTATGAGCCTTTTTTTTTGAAGGCCTGTAATGCCTGAGGCACTTCTAGATTGCATTCATCAAACACATTGCACATAGTGTATTCAGCATTGTCCATATTGCAAGCACCTGTTGTACAGCAACACTTATGGATGCTAAATACTACATTTACTGTCAAAGGGCTTCATTTAACATTGTTCGTCCCTCAGTGGATGGGCTGTTAATCAGGCTGGAGGAAGGGAGAAAGGATATTTAGTACGTAAGGTACTGAAATATCTTTTTCAAAATGATGCAGATGACACAAGAGATGACATTACCTTCTGTAACTTTCAAGAATCAAACTTGTTTGAATTGAGAATTTTGGAAAGTTTTAATGTCATTTAGTGCCTACTGTTTGTTTACAAATGTCCCACCTTAAAGATGCATCTCTAAAATTGAAACCTAATTTCAGCCATGAAATATCAAAATGCTTTGTGCTTTTCTTTAAATTTTCAGTGAGGTGCTCATTGGGCAGTACCGTGGCACAGTGGTTAGCATTGCTACCTCACAGCACCAGGGACCTGGGTTCAATTCCCAGCTTGGGTCACTGATTGTGTGGAATTTGCACATTGTTCCCGTATCTGCGTGAGTTTCCTTCAAGTGCTCCGGTTTCCTCCCACAGTCCAAAGATGTGTAGATTAGGTGGATTGGCCATGCTAAGTTGCCCCTTAGTGTCAGGGACACTAGCTAGGGTAAATGTATGGGGTTATGGGGATAGGGCCTGGGTGGGATTGTGGTCAGTGCAGACTCGATGGACTGAATGGCCTCCTTCTACATTGTAAGATTCTATAACCTTTTCAAGAAATGCATCATTGATTCTAATTTGGGACTTTTATTAATTTTTACAACTGTTCAACATTAACCTATTAACATGGTGAATGATTTCAATACAAGCCCATATTGCTGGTTCAAAATATGTGGAAAATGTCTGGCAAATTAATTACCCCAGAAGGTGCGATGTAATCATTTTCTTTAAACATTTTCCATTTATTCTTAATTCACCTCGAGGAAAAGCATTGAGATGCTTGGTGCCTTCGTCCCATGAGTGTGTTTTTTTTGCAGCTGAAACCTATATGATCAATAGTATTAGCATATTCTGCTCTCTTAAAAGGAAGAAGAGATGCACAAATTCAGCCTCTGTGTATTGTTGTTCCTTGCTACATGCTGTCACAGTGATGGCTGTGTTGCTGGTCAAGACTAGAAGGGTTTTCCTTTCATGACTGCTATTGAAATTCATTTGACATGGCATTGCTCATTGTCAGGATGGAGGGACCATTGACAGCTGCATCAGAGTTTGACAAGTCATCAGAGATTTCTACGCTTCCTGGCATTGTGTGACAAGATGACCCATTTGTCCTGCAGGAAAAGAATCGTTCAGGTTATAATGATTGTGGAAGACAGACCCAACTACTTTCCTTCACCTCCCAAGGTTTGCTGTTAGCATGAACAGAAACAAAACCCACTTTTAAAACTATCAGTATATGAAGGTCTGAGAAGCCTTCTGGCAGGTAAATGTTTAGTTCATAATATTCCATCATTTGGTTTGTCTGAATGGGCAGAAAACGCTAGTGTGCTTACTTGGGATTGAGTGGAATCAAGGTACGATTAAAACAGTGGCAGTGAACACAAAAACAATTGGAGAAAGATATCCTAGTCCTATCCATTTAAATTGCTGAGTTATTTCATAAAGGATGTTTAGGTGCAGTGATGTATTTTTGAACTTTGCATTTGTTAGTGTTTGTTTAACTATAAATCTGATTCATAGAATCTTACAGTGCAGAAGCGGGCCATTCAGCCCAACAAGTCTGCACCAAACACAATCCCACCCGGGCACTATGCCCGTAACCCCATGCATTTACTCTAGCTTGCCCCCCAACACTAAGGGGCAATCTAGCATGGCCAATCCACCTAACCCACATCTTTGGACTGTGAGGGGAAATCGGAGCACCGGAGGAAATCCATGCAGACATGGGGAGAATATGCAAACTTCACATAGACAATGACCCAAGCCAAGAATCGAACCTGAGTACCTGGTGCTGTAAAACAACAGTGCTAACCACTGTGTCACCATACTGGTCCTGGTACTGCATATTTCATTATTATCAGGAAGATTCAGCAATAAATCTGTGCCAATAATACCGAGCGGTAGAGTTAGAATTTTCTAAGAAAATGCTCTCCATCGAATTCAGAAAATCGGAGCTACCAGAAGATTATACAGCTTTGAGTAGATTGTTGAAGTACTGCCCCTTTGGGAGGTCTGTTGTAAGGAGTGTGCAAGTGTCTTTTATGGCTTTTCTAAACAGAGTCACACAGTGCATGTTGTACAAAATTTCTTTGGGTGCAGCCTGTACTTTGATATCTGGTCAATTGTTCTGTGCATTCTGTATAAAGTCTCACACGGAGATGGCAGAGCTCTATCCACATGAGTGAAGTGGAGTTCCACAACAGGACTCCATTTTTTCTTTTCTTCCAGTGCAGTGTCTCATTCATAAAGGCAAAAGAAAGTTGGATTCTTCCTGAATGCTGTTTTTTTCCATGTATTAACCTGCTGAATTCTGCACATCAGAATTGCTTTATAGGATCGAATTAGGTTCCACCTCTGGATTGATGTCTTGCTCGTGCCAACTGGCAATTGAGATGCTCCACCCACTCCAGTTCCTCTCTTTCAAGCTAGTTTACTTTAACAGATTAAAAATAAAAGCATCTTCGCATGTACATCCCTGATGCTCCTGTGACTTTGAGTGCAGAGTCCAGGACGCAATTGTGAGGAATCAGCATAATGAAGCTATTGGTTTACTGTCACAATATAGACATTGAGAAGTGAGAAAAGTTGTACTCCTCATTGCCTTGTTAGTATCCTTTCAAATGAAGGCAGAATGGGCTTCCGTGGCAGGAAGGAAAGTGACAGCCTTTACATGATGCTGTTTTCCTTTTCTAAATCAGTGGAAGACTTGAATCTGAATTTGTGATGTGACTGAAATGGTAATAAAATTCCTGAGGTAAAACTTGCTTGTTGAAGCATTTCTAAATACTTTGAGGTGATAACCAGGATATTCTCTAGACTTGCTATCTATCTTAAATTTGTTTTTTTCTGCCAAGTTGAAAACTGTGGCCATTCTGGCTTGATAAATAATTGTGAAAATGGTTGAAGCAGCCATGATGAAACCTTTCCAAAAATGGCATTGCTCACCGAACATTTGCTGAAAGCTGAGTTAAATTTTGGAAGGGTGGTGGGCGTAGATTCAGTCAGAGCTTCTAAAAAGGAATTAGGTAAACACATGAAAGGGGAAAACTAAATGCAGAGTGGTGGGGAAAGGGTGAGCAAGTGGGACCAACTGGATTACTCCTGCGGAGAGCTGACATGAATTCAATGGGCAGAATGACCTTCAGTGCTATAAATATTCTATAATTCTGAGATTCCACATGAGCAATGAAATACCCCCATTAACCGTTTTTTGGGCCATAGATTTATTTGTTTTCTTGAGGAGGATGGGAGGACGTATCTAATTCTCAATCCCTATTTGGAAAGGTAAAGATAAACTTAGGATTCTGCAATATAAAAGTAACCTGAACGTCCATTTTAAATTGCTGAATCCTAAGTTTATCTTTACCTCTCCTTAAAAGGAATCTTGGAGTTACTTTTATAAATAATAGTTGGAATAATGGAATGCAACAATCTTGACACAGCTTTTGCTGGAGTGGGACAATATAATTTCCATCACTACGTTAGGGATCGTGGAATTTACACACAAAGAAAATGCTTGCTTTGTATGCATAGATTCAAACTAACAGACAACAGAAGAACTGTTCACTGCACTTCAAGTACAAAACTGAAAGTAAAACAGTAGCCTCTGCAAGCACCCTAATGACATCGCCATCAAATCATGTGATCAGCTCATAAAGCAACCACACAACACTTTTACATATATATAGCAGTTAACTTGTGATATGCCCCATCAGTTACATTTTACCATCAGCTTGTAATGATTTTGCAGTGTAAGTTGCTGGCAGTGCGAGCTGATAATATTGTGGCAAGGGCAATAGGGCACCTGGGATCTTGATGAATTAAAGAACCAACTATATTAATCATTGAGAATTAAGGTTTGAAAAAGAAACAGTGACAGAAAGATCATGTGAATTTGATTTTTTTTCATTTACAGGATGTGAGCATTTCTAGCTCAGCCAGCCTTTATTGCCCCTCTCTAGTTGCCCTTCAGAAGGTGGTGATGAACTGCTGCCTTGAACCGTTGCAGCCCTTGAGGTGAGGGTAATGTAGTAATGAGCAGGAGGTTTATTTACCCTTGCTTGGCCTGGTGCCTTGAAACTTCATGAAGCTCAGAGTCAATGTTGAGGACTCCCAGGGCAACTCCCTCCAGATTGTACACCACTGTGACATCACCTCTGCAAGATCTGTCCTGCTGGTGGGACAGGTTATATACACTCAGAGATGGTGATGGTGGTGTCTGGGACATTATTTGTAAGGTTCCATGGTTATGACTCTTCCAATTTTGGAACAAGCCCCCAGATATTAGTAAGGAGGACTTTGCAGGGTCGCCAGGGCTGAGTTTGCCTTTGTCATTTCTAATGTCTAGGGCGATGCTGGATGGTCTGTCTGGTTTCCTTTCTTTTGCAGTGATTGAGTGTAACTGAATGGCTTGCTCAGTCATGTCAGAGAGCATGTAAGAGTTAACCACATCACTGTGGGTCAGAGACAAGTGCGGTGTGGGTATAGGTGGCAGGTTTCCAGTTGTGTTTTTACAACAATCCACAATGGTTTCATGGTCGTCTTTAGGTTTCAGGTTTTTTATTAAGTTGAAATTCCACTATCCACCATGGTGGGATTCAAACCCAGGTTCCCAAAGCACTACTCTGGGTTAGATGTCCAGCGACAATACTACTGCGGCACTGTCTCCCCCAAAGGATTAGTGTCAAACCAGGGACAGCTTGGAAATAGAGAAGGCAAGTAAGATTTGACAGAAAGAGAAATCTAGAGACAGCCAGAAGAGGTAAGAAAAATAAGCAATTTACTATCTGTAGAAATGAGATGCCACAGCTTGAATTGCTCCCTTTCTGGGCTGGTGAGGTTGGTAGACATTGCAGGAAGATAAATTTCTCTATTAAAAAGGTACTTACGCCATTGGTGATCAGCCTTAAATTTCTATAGCAAGTTTTATGGCCAATTACTGTACAACTGTCACAACTTCATGAAACTCAGAGCGGTTTTGAGTGAGATATCATTTTCATAAAGCAAACAGCCATGTGTGGAAATATTCCAGCAACTGTTGTGTGATTCATAATTCTGGGTCAGTATACTCTGCAAATTGTGCTTTTGTTTCGCCGCAATTATTCGAATTTGTTCTAATAGCAAATCTCACATTACCGGTTGTCTGTTGTTCATGATGCACTAAAGCTCAATATAACAGCGCCCAGGTCTTTGTGCATGTCTGGTGTAAAAAAAGAGGCAATCAGTAAGACTTGTGCAAGTGCAGGTCTCCCTCCTGCAGTTTTCCAATTTTCATTTATCTTAATGCAGAAACAGGACGAATAGGAGACAAGCAAATTATTGTGGATAGTGGATTCTGAAACCAAAAGAGAAAATGCTGGAAAATCTCAGCAGGCCTGACAGCTTCTGTAAGGAGAGAAAAGAGTTTTGGCAAGGGGTCACCTGGACTCAAAACGTCAGCTCTTATCTCTCCTTACTAATGCTGCCAGACCTGCTGAGATTTTCCAGCATTTTCACTTTGGGTGGACAAATTGGAGTGTTTCTCCTAATTTCACACCAAAACAAAGTCCACTTCCAGCCTATATTTGTGCCCCTCTCTTTCACTACACACATACCTGCACTGCCCCCCCCCCCCACCCTGCAGCCCTGCTTGCAACCAAGATATAAGAACATAAGAACGTAAGAAATAGGAGCAGGAGTAGGCCATCTAGCCCTTCGAGCCTGCCCCGCCATTCAATAAGATCATGGCTGATCTGAAGTGGATCAGTTCCACATTCCCGCCCTCTCCCCATAACCCTTAATCCCCTCGCTTATCAAAAACCCATCAACCCGCATCTTAAAAATATTTAGTGAGGCAGCCTCCACCTGAAGGCATGGTTTTGTGTTCAACTACCTTTTGAGAAAACTTGGTTTGACAACTTAAATTAAGATTGTCCATTGGCATTTTTCACCTCTATTATGGAGCTAAGATCGTAGAATCTATTTGGTGCAAGTCTTGAACCTCTGTCTTCAGAAATATGACAGGTGGTACAGTGGCTTGCACTGCTGCCTCGCAATGCCAGGGACCCAGGTTTGATTCCAGCCTGGGTTGATAGTGTGAAGTTTGCATATTTTTCGCATGTCCCATGCATGTGTTTCCTCGGGGTACTCCGGTTTCCTCCCACTGCGCAAAGATGTTCAGGTTAGCTGGATTGGCCACACTAAATTTCCCCTTAGTGTCCTAAGATGTGTAGGTTAGGAGAATTAGCGGGATAAATACATGGTATTACGGGGATAGGGTCTTGGTGGAATGCTCTGCCAGATGTTCAGTGTAGACTCGATGGGCTAAATGGTCTCCTGCACTGTAGGAATTCTGTGACATATTTTAAATGTGTTAGCAACTTCACAGCAATTCTTGGCTATTGCTCTCCTAGTATGAAGATTTACTTTCTCTCCTTTCATCCTAACTCTCTCTTTCTGTCTCTCCTGTCCCTGATCCTCCAGTCATATTCTTCTCTCTGAAAAAGCTGGCCTTCTTAGCCTAGCTCCACTGGTGGTCTTGATTGTGCCATCAAGAGTTTTTGTGGCATTTCTGATGCTCATGCATTTATCCCTTTATCTACAACAGAAAATGCTGGAAAATCTCAGCAGGTCTGACAGAATAGGGCCAAAGTTTTGAGTCAAATGACCCTTCTCCATCTAGACTTGAAACGTTGGCCCTATTCTCTCCCCACTGATGCTGTCAGATCTGCTGAGATTTTCCAGCATTTTCTATTTTTGTTTCAGATTCCAGTATCTGCAATATATTGCTTTTATCCTTTTATTTACCCTTCCTTCAACTTGCCTCTTCATTTTCTATTCAGGATTTTTTTTAACCTGAAAACCTTGCTGACATGAGTAACTGTTACATGGATGGATACTAAAACATGCCCACTATCCTGAAGAATAATGTGGGCTGGAATTTTACCACCCCGCCCACCACGGGAGTCAGACTGGGTGAGAGTCGGACAATGGAAAGGTCCATTGACCTCAGCCTGGATTTGGGACCAGCTAAGCTGTAAAATTCTGCCCGTGGTATTTTCACATTTACTTCGATGTTACAATGTTTAATCAATTCTTAATATCATAGAATCCCGACAGGGCAGAAGGAGGCCATTTGGCCCATTGAGTCTGCACTGACCACAATCCCGCCCAGGACCTATTCCCATAACCCTACATATTTACCCTGTTAATCCTCTGACACTGGGGGAAATTTAGCATGGCCAATCAACCTAACCCGCACATCTTTGGAGTGTGGGAGGAAACTAGAGCACCCAGAGGAAACCCATGCTGACACGGAGAGAATATGCAAACTCCACACAGACAGTGACCTGTGGCCAGAATTGAACCCAGGTTGCTGGCACTATGAAGCTACTCTGCCACCATTCTGCCCATATCATAATTTAACAACTTCTTTGCTTCAAAAAAAATGAGAAAAATGTACTCAAGTCCGTCACAAAGAAAAAAATCCACTGACAACAGGGAGGGCTGCCGTACATTTCTGTTCACTGAGCAGATGATAGAGTTGAAAATTGGTAATTTCTCTTGGTAAATGAATGTCACACACATCCATGTGTGACTTAGCAAGTTTGCAGAAATGTTGACCCTGAGTGCCTGATCTGCATGATGATTTTGGTGGAAAAGTCATTTTTTATAGCGCTGCTACTACAGCTCCATTGTGTAGCTGGTTCATGTATACCTGCTCTGTGAATATCTCAGAGTGAATGGAAGAAAATGGGAATTTGGAAAACATTCTTGCTGTCATTGATTCAGACTCTTCATAAAATTTATATTGCCTATCTCAACTTATTTCATTCAGTTTCCAATAAATGTGGCTTCATCTGTGGGTTTATAAAAACACAAAAATGATACTGACAGAAATATTTCATCCAGACTTTAAAAAAAAATCAATTTTCATCCTGCCAAAATAATCTCGAATTGGATATTTTACTCTGTGATGCAATATGATTTAGCACATGACTAAAAGTTAATACATGTTTTTTTAAGCTGTTGACTGAATTACTTCTGACTGAATATTTTTAATAACAATCCCCTCTAATCAAGGAACTGATAATATTGCAGAAATGAGGACAATGTGCGGAACATGAATATCCTGTCATTCTCTTTCTCGTACAAGTGGAAAACCAAGCAACAGCATCCTGACCTTGAATGAGTTTTCGAGCACAAATAAAGAACGTTGCTGCAGTCTTCAGAGAGTTAGAGGTTATTTGGTGAAGCTGTGTTTATATTTTTCTAATGCCTATGGTGTTATAGTGTACATTACCACTGGTGTTGAGGCCATATTTTTGCATTGGCATCTATAGATCGAGTAAAAGGTTATTTTATTCACCAAGTATGCTCCTTCTGCAGGTCATGTGTAATCTGCTCCATTGTGGATTTTAGCCCTGTCTGATTCAGTTAGTTGAAGGAATTCTTTCCATAATGGCTGTCTGACGTACAAAATAAGTCCTGGATTTGCAAAGTTAATGATTGGAACATATAAAATTCTCAAGCAGATCGATAGGGTAGATGCTGGGAGAATGTTTCTCTTGGCAGAGGGGTCTCAAACTAATGGACTAATACACTCAGCCATTTAGGACCAGGCGGAGATATTTCTTGATGCTAAATGTTGTGAAGCTTTAAATTCTCTGCCCAGGTCTACGTGATGCATTCTGAACAAGGGAAAAATATCTACGCTGGTCTTGGATGAGGGGGTGAGGATATGACGCAGCACCCTCTGAGATACCATCCTCCTCAGGAGAAGGCAACTCTGCAGAGAAATACTCGAATGTGTTAGAGAAAAAAACCTTCCATCTATATTTTTGTAAAAGCTGATCTCAATAAAAGACAACTCCATGATATTTGACCTTAAAAAAAACTGTAGTAAGCCCAAAACCTTCAGAATCAAATTATAATCTCTACAACGGTATCAAAAACCTCAATTGGTTATTCATTTAAAAATTTACATACACTTACTGTATTTTCCTGAAGTTCCTACTTGTTAATTAAGGGAGGAAGAATAAAGATCAGATTTGATTTTGACAGAAAATCTCATAGTTCGTAGAGGAATAATTAACAGTCCACGTGGGCAGCACTGTGACACAGTGGTTAGCACTGCTGCCTCACGGTGTCAGGGACCCGGCTTCAACTCCAACCTCAGATTACTGTCTGTGTGGTGTTCGAATGTTCTTCCCTTGTCTGCGTGGATCTCCCCTGGGCACTCCAGTTTCCTCCCATGCTCCAGAGATGTGCAATACAGGGTGATTAGCTATGCTAAATTGCTACTCGTGTCTGGGGAAGTGGCGATGTACATATATGGGATTGCAAGGATAGAACTGGGTGGGATTGTTATTGGTGCAGACTCGATGGACCAAATGGCCTCCTATACTTTAGGGATTGTATGGATTCTATGTGAAAACAGGATGAAAGAACAAACTTTCAGAGCAACTGTTAACTTCATGAACTGGAGAGTTATGTGTCTTCAATCATCGCCCTCAACCTTCCTGGAGGGGAGAATGAAGGTGCAAAACTTGCCATTCAGGCCTTTGCAAATGTAGGGTGGAATTCTCCTAGCTGGGGACTAAGTCCCATTTTGGGAGCAGGAACATGGAGGTTGGAATTCTCTGGCTACTCACCTCAGTGGGGTTCTCTGGTCCTCCTGCAGTGAATGGAGATTTAACTGAGCACCAAATTCTCTGTTCTACTGTGGATGGTGGTAGGAAACCATGCCAAACTTTCCAGCCCTGACCTCATTAATTATGCAAATGGGTGTTTGTGTTGTATTGCATGGTGAAGCAGTCCTGATAGCACAGAGTCACTCTGGTGTAAAACCAATGTTTTGGTCTCCCACTGAATTCTCTGTCCTCCACCTGTTTGCCATTGAACCCACCACCTGGGGCTCAGGGGAATTCCACCAGGAGAATTTAAAAATTTACAGGGAGTGGCACGGTAGCACAGTGGTCAGCACTGCTGCTTCACAGCTCCAGGGACCTGGGTTCGATTCCCAGCTTGGGTCATTGTCTGTGTGGAGTTTGCACACTCTCCGCGTGTCTGCTCTGGTTTCCTCCCACAATCCAAAGATGTGCAGGTTAGGTTGATTGCTATGCTAAAATTGCCTCTTAGTGTCCTGAGATGCGTAGATTAGTGGGGGTAGGGCTTGGGTGGGATTGTGGTCAGTGCAGTCTCGATGGGCCAGATGGCCTCTTTCTGCACTGTATTAATGAATCAATGGAATTTCCTTGGATCAAAGCCTAGGTCAGTGGCCGGAAGTCGCCGATTATACATTTTGTAACAATTAGTCATTACATTTCCATCACTTTGGGATCAGCAGCAGTAAATCTGCACACCTAGCTGAATCCATTACATCCTTTTCTGGGAGGTGGGGAGTCTTGTTCTTAATAAAAGCACAGAGAGAGGAAAATAAACAATTTCCCCCTTCCCTTGGGATTCCTTTGAGAGCCATATTAGGCATGTTGGACAGAGGTGTTTTAGCTTTAACTCAACCTTTGAAATATCACGATTTTTTGGGGAGAATTCCGCCTGAGTGTTAAAGTTGCAGGAAAACTGGGGTAATTTATGCGTTTTTTTCAGTGGGAGTTCAGACTAGAACCTTCCTCAGTGCACTGCAGAGGCCACCGGCGTGAATATCATTAGATTTCAGGGGGCATGGCCTAGTCCCACCTGGGAGACTGAAACCAGCGGGCCACTGCGCACGTGCAGTGGTCCTGAAATGTTAGCCTCCTGTTTGCTGGCCAGCCTGGGACTGTCACAGTGCTGCCCGCCAATGGCCAGATTGTGACCACTCTCCACTCTCATCTCAGGTCTTGGACTGCCCTGATTTCCAGCCATCGCCCCTCCCCCATAATACCAATCCCCACCCACTGCCTCCTCAGGATGAACCCCCATCCCCCCCCTCCTCCAGTCTGCCCGATCACTGGCCTCTCTCCTGCCTCCTTTGATCCCAATGGCAGAGTGGCAGTGTGACCACCCCCCCCACCCCACCCCATCACTCCCTAAGTCCCCCCACTCCTTGACACTGCCCTATGCCCCTGGGCATGGGAACTTTGTCCCCTGGACAGTGCCAGCAGACCTAGTGTATCATGCCCAGTGGGCACCATCCAATGCCCAGGGGGCCCCGATTACTTCCCCTTCAGCATAGTCAGGCTGCGAGTCCCCCGAAAGTGGAAGCTGCTCCAAACCTCGGTCAAGCGAAACACCGATTGGGTGGAAGAGGCAAGCGGGCCTGGAGAATTCAGTCTGCTAGTCTCATTTAAATTGTAGGGAAATGATTATTCAAAACAGGAACCTAGTGAATCGGCCAAAGCACGACTCTCTTGGCCCATTGTGCAAAGAAAAAATTAGCGCAGTGGGGTGGGAGAATCGCAGCCCACATGTCTAAAAGCCAACCCCTTAACTTTTTTCTGTAAGACATTGATCTTCAAAATTTGACTTTCAGACAGGTGTATGTATAATCATCACTTTGCACAGTTGCTGCAGCCTCTCTGGCGAATGGTGTGCATGTAGACTTGGGCTACTCTGCAGCAATTGAGAGAATCAGCAGTGCCAGGCCTGCATCCCCTGACAGAGCTGCAGCTATTCCTTCCCAAAGAAATGCTGTAGTCTCCACCATAGCCTCTGACATGGTGCTCTCTCCCTTCCCAGGATCTGCACCACTTGCCAATTTGCTTCTATCCAAAGGGAACTGATGTTTTCTCACTCACCCTGACAGAGTCAAGCAGGTTGCGATGACCGAATTGCAGCTCTGCAACCAGGTTCTCCTGATGACCCCAAAGCTTCTGACCTCCTCTGCGACCTCTGTCTAGTCTCCTCCTCCAGTTCCTGAAGAGAATTCCCCATCTTGCCTTAGCAGCCTGTTGGAGAGCAGTGCTGAGCAACGGGGCGATTTGAGTTCTAGATTCCATCATGCCCACAAGACAGATCCCAAGGCAATACAGGTAAAACTCTGGCCACAAAGCACTTCTTTATTCACATCATCAGGACATTTGTAAGTACTTCATAGGCAATTACATTTGAAGTATAGTTACTGTAGTTATGTAGGGAAATGTAGCAGATAATTTGCAAACAGCAACATTCCACTAACAAGAGTCAGATGAATGATCATTAAGTCTGTTTTGATAGTGCCATCTTGAGCGATGCATGTTGGCAAAGACAATACAATCCTGTTCGTCTTTGGAAAAGGTGTCATAGGAATTCGACCAGTTTAGTCTGACATGGCATCCCTGACACATGCTACCCCTTAGGAGTGCACTGAAATGTTAGCCTAGATTAAGTGCTTAAATTCCAGAGTGCGAAGATGAACACATACACTTCTTATAAAAAGGAAATTCTCAACTTATCTGTTGTCATGAACTTTTCATTCTTGAGTGAATAAATATATTGAATGTCATTCCACTAGGGAATGTCTTTGGGCAGTGCCATATATAAAGGTTAAAATAAATGGAATGATGGGCATACATGTTATTTAGACTGAGTGCTTGAGAATGGGCCAATGTTTAACAGGGTTTCCATGTTGTCAGTGCTGGTTGACTGTCTGAGGGCCTATATTACTCAATTAAATAAAAAAAAACTTCTCAATTAGATACTGGTTTTTCTGGCTGTAATTTGACGTCAGATGTTTCAATGTTTCTTCACCCAAAGCGTTGTGTATTTGTGGAATTCCCTGCCTACTGAAGCAGTTGAGGCTACTTCATTGAAAGTATAGATTTTTTTTGAACAGTAAAGGAATTGAGGGCTATCAGCAGCAGGCGGGTAAGCAGAGCTGAGTCCACAAAAAGATCAGCCTTGATCTTATTGAATGGGGGAGCCGACTCGAGGAGCCAGATGGCCTACTCCTGCTCCTAGTTCTTATAAGAACATAAGAAATAGGAGCAGGAGTAGGCCATCTGGCCCTTCGAGCCTGCCCCGCCATTCAATAAGATCATGGCTGATCTGTCGTGGCTCAGTTCCACTTTCCCGCCCTCTCCCCATAACCCTTAATCCCCTCTCTTATCAAAAACCCATCAACCCGCTTCTTAAAAATATTTAGCGAGGTAGCCTCCACCACTTCAACGGGCAGAGAATTCCAGATATTCACCACCCTTTGAGTGAAGAAGTTCCTCCTCAACTCCGTTCTAAACCGCCCCCCCTTTATCTTGAGACTGTGCCCCCTAGTCCTACTGTCTTTTTTGAGCGGGAAGAGTCTCTCCACCTCTATCCTATCCATCCCATTCATCATCTTATACGTCTCAATGAGATCTCCCCTCATTCTTCTAAACTCTAACGAGTACAAGCCTAGTTTATTCAGCCTCTCCTCATAGCTCAACCCCCTCAACTCCGGTATCAGCCTAGTAAACCTCCTCTGCACTCCCTCCAAGGCCAAAATATCTTTGCGCAGGTGCGGCGCCCAAAACTGCACACAGTACTCCAGCTGCGGCCTCACCAATGCCCTATACAGCTGCAGCAAGACCTCCCTACTTTTATATTCAATCCCCCTCGCTATGAAGGCCAGCATCCCATTCGCCTTCCTGACCACCTGCTGCACCTGCAGGCTGGGTTTTTGCGACTCATGCACAAGGACCCCGAGGTCCCTCTGCACCGTCGCCTGCTGCAGTTTTTCGCCACGTAAGTAATAGTCCTTCCTACCATTCTTCCTACCAAAGTGGACCACCTCACACTTGCCAACATTAAATTCCATTTGCCATTTCCTGACCCATTCGCCCAGCCTATCTAGATCCTTCTGCAGACTCTCCACACCCTCCGCACAATTTGCCTTTCCCCCAATCTTGGTGTCATCAGCAAATTTCGACACCCTACACTCGGTTCCCTCCTCCAGATCATCTATATAAATGGTAAATAGCTGAGGCCCCAGCACCGACCCCTGGGGCACCCCACTAGTCACCAACCGCCAATCCGAGTAGCACCCATTGACCCCCACTCTCTGCCTCCTATTTGACAACCAATCCTCTATCCACGCTAACACCCTACCCCCAACTCCATGTCCTCTGACCTTCTGCAATAACCTCTTGTGAGGTACCTTATCAAACGCCTTCTGAAAATCCAGAAAGACCACATCCACCGGCTCTCCTCTATCCACCGCCCTAGACACATCCTCATAGAACTCCAGTAAATTTGTCAGACACGACTTCCCTTTAATGAAACCGTGTTGCGTCTGCCCTATCAAGCAATTCCCTTCAAGATGCCTCGCAATTTCCTCCTTAATGATGGATTCTAACATTTTACCTACCACAGACGTTAAACTAACCGGCCTATAATTCCCCGCCTTTTGCCTGGCACCCTTCTTAAACAACGGCGTAACATTAGCCGTTTTCCAATCTTCCGGCACTTCCCCGGAATCCAGCGACGTCTGGAAAATAGCCACCAAGGCATCCACTATAACCTCCGCCATTTCTTTCAGAACCCTCGGATGCATTCCATCCGGTCCTGGGGACTTGTCCACAATCAGCCCCTCCAGTCTGTCGCGCACCACCTCTCTAGTAACAGTAATGTCATTAAGACCCTCCAGTCCTACCACCTTTCCATCGCTAACACCCGGCAAATTATTCACGTCCTCCTCCGTGAAGACAGAAACAAAAAAGTTATTCAAGACCTTAGCCATATCCCCATCCCCTACCACTAGGTCCCCTTTCTCATCCTCTAAGGGACCAACGTTCACCCTAGCCAGCCTCTTCCTTTTTATATATTTATAAAAACTCTTGCTATCCTTTTTTATATTAAGCGCTAGCCCAGCTTCATAGCTTCTTCTACCCTCCTTTATCAACTTTTTTGTCAATCTTTGTTGACATTTAAACCTTTCCCAATCCTCTTCTCGCCCACTGCTCTTAGCTACTCTAAATTCCTCCGCTTTTAATTTAACACTTTCCTTCACCTCCTTCATTATCCACGGCTTATTACCTCTCTTCCTACTGTCCTTTTTAACCATCGGAATAAATTTCTGCTGAGCACCAAGAAAGATCTCCTTAAAGATCCTCCACTGCTCCTCAGCAGACCTACCTTCCAGCGCGCTCCCCCAGTCCACATTCGCCAATTCTTCTCTCATCCTACCATACTCCCCTCTATTCAAACAAAGGACGCGTGTCCGGGAACCCACTTACTCCTCCTCCATCTGCAACAGAAACTCCACCATACAATGATCACTCTCTCCAAGAGGATCCTTCACCGCAAGGTCCCTAATTCTGCCCGCCTCATTACATAGCACCAGATCCAAGATAGCTCGCTCCCTCGTCGGCTCCAACACACACTGTTCCAGGAAACTATCCCGGCAGCATTCCAAGAACTCCTCCTCGAGCCCACCTCGTCCAACATGGGTCGACCAATCAATATGCAGATTGAAATCCCCCATAACTACTGCCGTCCCATTCCTGCACGCCGCACTTATTTGCGCGTTAACAGCCCGCCCCACCTCCAGATCATTATTCGGGGGCCTGTAGACGACACCCACCAGCGTCTTCCTCCCTTTGCTGTTCCTAATCTCCACCCACAACGATTCCACTTTCTGCTCTTTGGCTCCGATATCATCCCTTGCTACCACCTTGATGCTGTCCTTAATCAGCAGAGCTACGCCACCCCCTCTTTCCTCCTGCCTATCCTTCCTAAACACTTGATAGCCCTGTACATTCATCTCCCAGTCCCTGTCACCTTGCAGCCACGTCTCTGTAATGGCCACCAGATCGTATCCATTTGTGTCGATCTGCGCCACCAGCTCATCCACTTTATTCCGAATGCTTCGTGCATTCAGATAAAGCGCTTTCATCCCAGCCTTCTTCTGGACCCTATTTGCCGTAACGCCACCACTTGGGACATCCTCAGCCTCTTCCCTTACCTGTACCCTATCCTTAACTGTAGACCTCCTAACATCACCTACCCTCGCACCCTCCCCCCCCCAATTAGTTTAAAGCCCTGTCTACAGTCCTCTTTACTCGATTCGCCAGCACTCTGGCCCCAGCACGATTCTTCTAATATCATACAAACATATGAAACAGGACCAGAAGGCAGCCATTTGGCCCCTCGATCCTGCCCCACCATTCAGTAAGACCATGGCTGATCAGTTTGAGTTCCACATTTCTGTCAGTTTCACACCACCATGAATTCCCCATGACATCCTCTGCTGGTGCCTGCCATCAGGATCAAGAAATGCACTGGAGACTGACATGAAACTAATTTTTGTCCCACTAGTATGATGTAGATGAAGGCCTGGACGGGATCTTATACCCATTCTCTGCCATGCCAATAGGAAAACGTGCCAGTGCAAAACATAACTGGAAAAATGTGGTGTGTAGATGTCAGTACTTAACTGAACAAATCCTCGGATCTCCCTCTGGAGTTTGTAATGAAGGTCCAGCAACACTGGACCCTGGAACACCACAGCAATGGGTTGGGGGAGCATCTACAAGTGGATCTCCCAAATTCAGTGTCATTGAGGAGATCTAACTTCCAGCCTCAGAGTGTTCCCAGAGATCCATCTTCATTTTCAGGAGGTCCATCTTCTTTCTTCAGCAGTGGGTCAATGATATTTGGGGTCTTTCCAGTATGGCACCCCGACATGATAGCAGACTACGTGCCATCAGGCATGCTGTAGCATGGAATAGGGTGAAATACACCCAATCACATAATTAATTAGATCGGGGCCAGGAAATATGGTTCAGATACACTCCACATTTCTCTATACACACACACACACACACACACACACGGAATTTGTCCCAAAAGAGAAAATTCTACCCAGAGAATTCCAAGGTCACACAATCCTTGAGAAAAAATTCTCCTCATCTCTGTCCTATAAGTGTGACACCTAATCGTAAAACAATGCTCCCTAGTTCCAAACTCACTCATAAGAGAAGACGTTCTTTCCACATCCACCTTGTCAAGACCACTCAGGATTTATATACTTCAATTAAGTCATTCCTTACTCTTCTAAACTCCAGTGGAAATAAGCTCAGTCTGTCCAATTTATCCACGGAAGACAACTCACTCATTCCAGGTATCAATCCAGATAAACCTCCTCTGAACTGCCACCAGTGTTTTTACATATTTCCTTCAATAAGGAGACCAAAACTGCACAATATTTGAGATGTGGTTTCACTAATGTCCTGTATAACTGAAACATAACATTCATAATTTTATGTTCAATTCCTTTTATAATAAACAATAGCATTTGATTAACTTTCTTGACTATATGCTATATCTGCATACTAACATTTTGTGACTCATGCATTGGAACACTTCATCTGATACCAATATGAATTGTGTCACCTGCCTACCCTTCTTCTCTGAGGGTTGACTTAAACAGATTTTTGACTGACAAGAGAATCGAGAGAAGAACATTGGAATTGAGAATGACGATGACTTGAATTGAGGACAGCATGATGCTCCTCTAATCCTCAACGCTATGTCTGACTCTTGCCTGACAGAACTTAATGCATTCTGCCATCAAATGGGCTTACCATAGGGCTCAGAAATGCAGGATCTGCAGCATGAGCTGCCACAGGCACCACCCACATCAAGGGTCCTGGTGTTTATATCCATCTTACAATTGAGGTGGGCAGCCAGGCAGCACCTCAACATTTCTTGACTTCGTTATCAGTAGAGAACACTGTTTGACATGCGCTTTGATGGAGGGATGAGGGGGGGTTCACCCTTTCGTGGGGATGGGGTTTGGAGGGTGGGATCTGAGGCGGGGGGGGTGGCGGGTGGTGGGGTAGTGGCATGCCAGTAGCAGCGTCTCCTTATTGCGTCATTGGTGTGGGATATTCACTGCCGTATTCTCACTCAGCAGGGATGAGGTGCTGGGTGTGTGTGGTCATTCCCAAAATTTGGTAACAAGGTGGAGGCTTTGTGGGTGAGCAAAGTGAATTTTAATGTCAAACATTCAATATAAAATCTATCTATACTAGTGCCTATAATCACCCTTACCCACTCAATGCCTATGATTTCTTAATCTTCCTCACCCTCATGCTATGCTTAGATGTATCCCCAGCTGAGATGGAGGCTACCTGTTGACTTCCATGCCCTGATCCCTGAGGTGACCTTGGTGGACACCCCTGTAGAGTCATGACCTGGCGCATCCAAGCCTGCTTTTGTGCAGCACAGATGCTGCCCTCAGTGTCCAGGGCTGGAGATTTGCCGATCAGTGTGGGGGTGTCAGATGTGCTGGAGACACCTTGGGTTCACTGGCTGGAGGGCCCCAGGCAGTACTCCTGCCAATCCTGAAACATTTGGGTTCCCGGGAGCCCCTGTGCTCCTCCTTGGGATAGAGGGGCAGCTAGAGTGAGATCTAGATGCTCTACAGTCCTCTGGCATTGACACTCAGATTCCCACCAGTGCCTGCACCATGCAGCTCATGCACTGAGCTATGATAAGGACATCTCCTGCCATGGAGTGTACATCCTGCGCCAGGGTCTCCACTGCAGATGCCACCCTCGGTGTTGGCCTACATTCACTGAAGTGAGGGCAGCGTCTCCGGTTGGTTTCCCAGTCTGACCAGAGGGGTTGTCTTGCCTTTCTGATGCTTGTGATTTTGCTTTTGCTGCTCTATCAGCTCTGGATGGCCAGGCCAAGGGCACCATCGGCAGGAGCCCAGCAGAGTCCTGGGCTCCCGCGTCACTGAGTGCCAGTCCTCTACCTGCTGTGGATCTTCAGCGGTGAGGTGCTCACCATCAGCGACTGACAAGTCTGTTTACATGGTTAAACCACCAAGATGTGAGTGTATGTGCTGGTGTCAGGTGTGGGTGACAGCTGTGACGTCTCCTCCATGGTGGGGTTCGAGAAGTCTCTCTTGGAGCTGCTTGAGTTTGGTGGGTTCAGGAGGCATGAGGATGGTCCGGCCTATTCGGCTGGTTGGCCTGCAAGAGAAGGGAGATGGCATTAGTGCATTACAGGGGGAAAAGGAGGGAACATTGTTTGCTCACTTGAGACTTGAGGAATGACAGCTTGGCTTGAGGGTCCTCGTGTTTCTCAGCTGCCCTCACTTCAGCAGCAGCACAGGGTCAGTCTTCTTCCTCCTCCATCAGGTCAAGGGCTCGCACCTCAAAACATGTAAGGATTCTGAGCTTGGGCATGTCTCCAGTTGGCTGCAACCGTGCACACTTGTTATGATTGAGTTTGTTCTGCAATGACACAGATAGGAAGAGTATGGGTGTGAGTGGTGAGATAGAAGATGGTGATGGTGTGGCAGGCATGGGGCTTGAGTGTAGTTTGAAAAGCATCACAGCTACTGGTAGGGACATGGTGATTGTGGGAGCAAGAGACAGGGTCTCATGCCTGGCGTTGGAAACTCCCAAGGTGGCTGGGTGGGAGTTGAATGTGCGTGAGGAAGTCCAGAGGGAGACTAGGGGTGATTCACATAGCCTGCCTGAGTCAAGAAGATCATTTATTTTTTCCGACACTGCTGCCCCATCCTCTTCTGGAATGCTCTTATACTTACCAGGGCTGCTACTGCATCCTGTGCAAGGGTGGTGACCTTGCTGGAAGACTTCCTCCTGGAGCAGAGATAGAGTGCATCCTGCCTCTACTCAACTCTATCCAGCATTCTGGTGTGGCCTCCTTCTGAAATGTGAGGTGGGGATTTCTTGGCTGCTATCTCCTGCAGTCAGTCAGGAACTAGTGCTGCTTCTTTGGGAAGGAACTCTTCAAATGCAGACATTAAAAGTATAACAAAACTTACTCCAACTTTTCAATCAAAGAAAGGATTTAATAAAGAAATCTCATTACTCCAAACTTGGGGCCTTTGGACCAATCCAAATTCCCCACGATTCATAACACATTCTTATTTATAGTGAGTCATCTGGTCAGCTGACCATCACATCATTCTGTAATTGGTTCCATGGTTTACTGGGTCAGCTGACCCTTACAGCCTGTTACTATTGTTCACATTACACCCAATACAAAGTTGACACTGGTTACATTCTAATAAGTGATGCGGAGCGGTTTACATGGAGCACCCCAGTGCTTGCAGCAGTTAAGTTGTTGCAGGATGAGCAACTCAGGGGGAACTCGCTGCTGGAGCAGCATGATTCTCATGGGCATAAAAATTATTACTAATGAGGCATAAGACTAGGTCTGAAATCACGCTGCCGGGAATTACTTTTTTGCACTGGAAGCAACAGTGCCATTTTTGATAATATTTTGCAGCACATATTTGCATTGTTTAGGGAAATATAATGAGGTTAATACTGGATAATAGTACAACAGTGCAAGGCTGCACCTGTCTGAATTTTAACCTTGCGATGTGACATTCCATTCGTGAAGTCTGGCAAAATTGGTCTTCATCCAGTTTTCTCTTTAAATTGTTGAAGGTATTCTGCAGTTGCTCATTCACCCTCTGAATTTATTTCTAATCACTGAAGGATCGTAGAACTCCATCCTCTCCCAGTATGCTCCTTCTTCATGTTAATGACCTCCACTCATCAGGCAACACTGTTCATTCCTTTGTTGATAATTGCACTTTCCATTTATTAACTTTGTTCGGATTACCTGCTCTCAGTGCTCTCAGCATGCAGTTCAGAGGCTCAATCATTACACTTTGGTCTGTTTCATGTCGTTCATTAGATAATGGAAATCTCGCACTTTTCTCAATTTTCCAGCAAGATTGTTTCTTAATGGCTCTTAAAAGTTTCATTCATTCGATGACATTATCCTTAGTCATTTATCAATTGACACTCTTGACCTTACTACCTCTTCTGACTTCAAATTGAGCTGTATCATCTCTTCTGTTATTTGGTTTCTCTTTTTGAACCATCTTCTTCTCAACACTGGTGAGCTCTCCTGCACTGGAGTTTCTTTTAGCATCACCTTTAGATAGATACAAGAAAAACATGTCATCTAATGGCTAGTTTTCCTCTCACCTTTCACCTCTAACCTCTCTCTGTGGCTGTTCTTGTCTTGTTTTTAACACTGTTATGGCCATTCTCCCTATCAGCTGCCTGTTGTGGCTTCTGCTAAAATCTGAGCCCTTGGAGTGAATTTTCTCTTTGAGGTGGGAATGGTGAATTGGATCATTTCCAGACATGCCTGTCCACATGCTGTTTTCATGGTGGGGTGGTAGGTTTAGGGCTGGCGCTTCCAGCATCAAGTCTGAGGCGGAAACAGAGATGGACAGATGCTATGCCAAGAAGATTAGAAGGCCCACCACCACTGTATGTTGGGGTATCCACCTACTCACTAACCCACAACCTCTACTCCTTCACCCTCCCCTCCAAACCCCCTTGACCCTACTCTGGCCTGAACAGAGGCACGGAAATTCCATTTACATACTATTCCTGTTCCCGTGTCCCACTGTGTGCCAGTAAAGACTTATCTTCCTGTCTGCAAAATCATTCTTTCTCAGGATATGTATACAGTGAGACTTCTTGCCTACCCACCTTCCACTGTCTCAAAATGCTTGAAGTATTGTCAAACCCAAGTTCAATGTCAGCTAAACTCTACTTCGATTTATCTTGTCTTTGCTTTTGATCGTTGTAACCTAGATGATGTCCTGTAACACAGGGCTCCGTGCTTCCCTTTGATTCCCCAAATAATGCCTACCATTTAAAATTGAATGTGGCAGGACTGCTGTTATTCCTTCTCGCCCCATTTGAACATAAATTATTCCTAATCCTCAAAAAGGACGCTGTGCGAACATATGCGGAATGGTGCCAACAATCCCACTCTATTAATGTGCAGACCCTGCAAGAACTGTGAGACAAATTGTGCTGATTTCACAAGCACATGCATTTTTTTTTCTGAATGAAGCTTAAAATGTATAAGATGCAGTTGCCCACGGTGGGAAGAAAGCTTCAAAGATTAATCAATACTCTCTCACTTTTTACTATGCTTTGGCACCAGAGCTACTATTCAGAATATTTCTTTCATAACATTTCATCAGTTGAAGCATGTCTCCTTATGTGTTATAGCTATTATTGCTTTAATGGGGATCAATTTATGATGGATGGCCAGCTTGAACAAAGCATAGCGAGCCTCACATTGCCGAGGATTTACAAGGAGAATATTAATGGAATATTTCAGAACTGGCAGCTGCCTGTTACCTTGTTAATTTAGAAAAGGGAATGTCACATTACTACATCAACTTCGACAGATTCAATGTCTATTTTCCAAAGTAAACAGTACATTCTTTGAATAAGATTGACCCCCTACAAGATTGAAGAAGAACAGACCCACCAATGTATGGAATCTCCTATTTCTCTATCAAAAACAAAAATCAGATGTCTTTGTCCTATATTTGAGATACAAAAGCTTAGGGTATAAAGGGTATAAAGAAAAGAAAGAAAGGATCTTATCCTGTACCATAAAATTGTATGTTTTTACTTTTTTGGGCATTAAAAGGAGCAAGTTATAGCTCACACAAAATCACAGTAGATATGAAAGAAGCCAATTTAGCCATCCCAACTCAGTTGTACAAATAATCTGCCAATCCTCTCATTACGGCTGTTCCTTGAATGACTCTAAGCTGTTGTCTCTACCTATCCAGAAGTCCAATCCATTTTTTAATCACTCGTTGTATGTCTTACTTCCTGACAGTAATCCTGATTTTATTGTATGGATGTAAATCTGTGCCCACTTGTCCATTTGTCACAGTTTAAATTTAATTACTGTTCTGATTGACTTTTTCTGTGTCATTTAGTTCTCTAAGGTTTCTTCCCAATCATCAGAAAAACCTGAGTTTCCCCATTACACCATCCTGTAACTCTGTGGCTAAGTCTTGTGGCCCAAAGGAACAAAATAATTTACTGCATGATTTAGGTGGATTTTAACATAGTACCGAGTTAACATATTAACTTGTAGATGTTCTGCATTGTGGACCTAATATCCTTGCAGATAGAAATCACTTTCTACTGCATTAAACCTGGTCACGTGAGCTGCTGTGGATCACAAGTTTTGTTCCTGGTTCCAAACCTGATGCTTCTTCTTAAGAGTAGGAAGTTGGAAACCAGCAGTGACGTAGAATGAAGATGGCTTGTATACTTGTATTAAATCATAAAGTAAACTTTACTGATTCATGGAAAAGGGACAGGCAGGAATTTTTGATTTGGTAATGGTGAAACTAGAATTTAGCACCTGCAGCATGCAGAAGCATCCAATGTCCCAACTGTGGCAGGTTGTAGCTGGGAAAGGTTTGGGCCATCAGTGTGAACCTGGGGCAAGAGGGAGGAAAATTTCCGTATGAATCGATAGGGGAGAAAGGAATGCAAATTTGATTATGAAGGGGAAGAATAAGAAAGAGAGGGTTAACAGCATGAAGCAGCGAGATGGAGTGGAGAGTAGAATAGCAGGCATCTCACTCAAACCCTTCTGCTGTGTGTCATTTGTCTCAATGCTTGGCTGATATTTGCAGCGCTGAAGCAGAAATTCCCTCCTTGAACACCACTCCCCCCACCAATTTATCTCTACCTCGTGCATTTGGCCTTTAAGATTATGAGGATTGTCCCTTTAAGGGCAACACAGCAGAATAAGGGTCACATAATCTATGTGACCAATCAGGACTCAGTATGGGATTACTCCATGGTGAGAAAGTTTCCAATGCTGAGAGACATTTTGGGAGCTAGCTACAGCCATAAGACTACTAAACAATTCTTATTAATAAATACATTGTGTATTCAGTAATGAAGTCAGTGAAAGTGCATCTTTACAAAGACATTCTTTAACACCTCATTTGACCGAGCAGTTGTTCACCTATCCTAATACCCTTACCTGGTTGAGTGCTAAACTTTGTTTGATATCATTCTTGTGAAATAGCTTGGAACATTTTAACATGTTAACGGTAGTGTACAAATCCATGATGTTGGGAAGAAAGGACAAAAAGAGTTGGTATGAATACAGAGGGGGAAGAGGAGATTGGTAAGAAAAACTTTGGGAGTTGAGTGACAGTGAGACTAGAGAGCACTTCCAGGTCACTGTATCAATCACAGGAAACATGTAGGGAACCTCATCTCAGTTCAGCCATAATTTGCTGATATCCAGCTAATGGCATGTTGGCTATATCTGCAGCTCAAATTATGACAAGCTCTTAATCTGCTGCACATTTTAGTGCAGTGCATACAATAAGGCCTGTGTTCAGGGTGTCCAGGGGCATTTTTTGAAGCTCTCAGTCAACTTATTGCCAGTTTACTAGATTTTGGCATGTGTGCTTCTGATTGTATGATTTGTCTGTTTCTTAAGCCAGCAAAACATTGGCCACTTAACGTCATTCAGAACAGTTCATTGTATTCTGAACTTTCTCCACTCTTGTTTCACTGCTGCATTTCACATTTTTGTTTTAGGACAGCAGTGATTTTGTAGACTTGATTTTACATCAGTGTTGAGGTTTAAAGGCAGCATATAATTAGCGCTGCAAATGCAAATACCCAGTGCTTAATTTACTGTTGCTCTCTTTAGAAGTGGAAGGAAAAATTGAATCTATGCAACTCCCTTCTCAGTCACTTTCAATGCACTGTAATTGCTTAAGCAACTTAATCATTGTAATTAAAACCTTCAGAAATTAGCCAGACTAGTACAAACAAACCACTAGAGGGCAGTACTACTAATGAGGGCAAAGGGTTAAAGCAACTACGCTCCCTTTTTGTCACTTTGCATTTCCTCAGCAGCTGCAAAAGCTCTTTCTGAATCTGTCCCAGTATCTGAGCCATTATTTTAGCTTCAGCGTTTAGGAATTCAAGGAAATAATAAATCCTCCACAAACCTTTACTCAATGGGTGGCTCACAAGAGTTTTGTATTGCTCACATAAATGCAGCAAAAGATACTGCTGCTTTGTTTTATGCTCAAGTTGTGTTGAAAGGGAAGCTACGTACTAGAGAAGCTCCTTTCAATAGTTGTTCACCACCAAGAGCTGTTTGAGCGTGACAAACGCAACCCTGAGTAATATCCAAGGTCAAACACAGTGCAGGTGCAATTGGGAAAGGATTTGCAGTTTCAATTGTTATTAGGGGGAGAAAACTTGAAACAAAATTCATTATTAGCATTTGCCAGAATGAATGACCATCAGTACTCCAAAACCAGCAGTTAACAGTGCATTTGTTCAATGGGTTGTTTCCAAAATATCCATAGTGCTTATGCCTTGAAGTTATGCTGAACAGATGGTTGCTGATCAGAGATTAGCACTGGGTCCAAGGTTACTTGGCAGCAAAATAAACTATGGTGAACCCTGTCTATAATGGCCACCACTGGGACTACACTTTATTCATTGCTGTACACAGCAACCGTTAAAATCCACGCTAGATGCTACAAGCGCTTCTGTACAAGTAATGTATAATTCAGAATCAGGAAACTCTCAGAAGTGTGCTGTACTTAAAATACTGAAGTTTGGGTCACTTAATCATATTCGTGATTTGAATACTATTTTTCTTTCACTGCATCCCAGAACTAATTTCAGCAATATGGTCATTCCGCTTGCTTTTCAATCAAGTTCAACACCAAGATGCTCGTCCTTAGTCCATAGTGTAAAACAGACATTAATAGCCTGTTTTCCCAGAAAGATACTTTTATTATTTGGATCTTCCCTCAATTTTAGATTATTTCCTAGGAAGGCATCTTATCTGTAAACATGAAGGGCAGAATCTTGTGCCCACCAGTTAGTACCCTTGTTATTGATTCCTTGGAACACTTGAACTGTTAAACAGGTTCAGGCTTCAACAGAATAGCTAATGATGTTGGCGAAAGTATAGGGTTATAAAATTTTTGACTAATTTTACTGAACTCTCTTTCAAAATCACAAGGATATAATTAGCAACACACTGATAGCTGATGAACAGGAAAATAACATAATGCAGGACCCATCAATGAAAAACAGAGTTTACGCACTGATTTCTTTCAATTCACTTCTGTCCTTGTTATATAACTACCTCACAAAAACTGAATCCTCCTAAATCAGTTTGTATTTTCTCTTTTAAACTAGAAGACAACAAGCCTCTTTCATCCAGTTCCTGGTCTTAATTTAAACTGAGATCAAAGGTTTACATCCAGTTATCTGGATGCCCACAAAGCTGAATCTTCCGCATAGCCCCCAGTTGTTCCCCCACAAATCTATTTATTTTAACTCACAAACTACTGCTTTCTTTCCCCCCAAACCTTCTCTCTTTAATTCAACCAGGAGAGTAAAGGATTAATGTTCGTTGAACTATACTCACCATACCCTAGTTCCTGTCCACACCTAGAGCACTGATCAGATGCCTTGGGACAAAGATGCAACTTCTGATCTGGCGGGCTGCAGAGCCAAAGACATAGGCAAGGTAAACCTTTCTGGTACCCCTCTGTACAGATGTTCAAAACCCACGGTGATTAGGGAATGGTCATTGTCACCCCTCATGGACAGAGTCCCACTGAACTGCTTTTTTGGCTGTTGCAAGACTCCCAAAAATTCCAAGCAGCACACAAGTACATCTTCACACTGTGGGCGGGATTTTCTGGCCGTCCTCATCCCAAATCCGGAAAATACAGCTCGAGGTCAACAGACCTTTTCATGGTCCACTATGATTTCCATGGCAAAGTTCTGGCCTGTCAACACTTCTCCCTCCCTCAACCTCAGTGGTGACTCCATGAAATCCGAAGAAGTTTCAAGATCGCCTTAATGAGACCCTGCTTGTGAGTATCCTGATAATCATAAGTATTCATAACATTGTAAAGTCTGCAATAAAAACTGTTCATACTTGAGTTGAGAGGCTCTAGGTCACTTTATGGCCTACACCCTGCCTAAAAATGTACTTGTCTTTTAGTGCTAGTCTACACAAGTGAACTGACCATTACTGTTTTTCACTCACTCAACTCTTGCCTTGTATTCTCACAAAGAACAAGTTATCAAATTCAGTAGTGACCAATTCACCTTATCCCTTATGTACAACTTCATAGCATAATAGAGATAACTTGAGCCATAATATGCAGCCAAAAATTGATCAGATACATCATCATTTCAGGTTTTTCAGCCTCCATGTTACACCTCCCTCATCGCCCTCCTTGCAGCTTCCCCAATCCTTAACCCCCATCTCCCACCATCACTACTAACCTCTGGCCTGCGATCTAGCAACAATACTCGGCCTCATGGTGTGTATTGGCAGTAGCCACTGCCCCTTCAGTGATACTGTTAGTAGAGCTATCAGCTTCCGCTGCTGGGTTTCCTGATCCTAGGGATCAGAGAATCCCCCTGGGGTAAATGGCCGGAAAATTCCATCCAGTGTATTTTTTTGGGAAAATTCCACTCTATTTCTATGATTTTGTCAGAACTGTTGTCAGTGTAGGATTAAAACCTAACTGAGAGAAGGACACTATAGAAAACATTTAGGATGACATAGCCAAATGTTTGATGGAATTGCAAGTATGCTGGCATTAACAACTGTGCTTAGAGAGTTTTAAAAGAAAATGTTAAACTAATTTTCACATACCCGGATACAGGGCAAGTTGATGTAACAATGGAAAAGTGCTGGCTTGGAAGTTATATTGCTTTAAAAAAAAATTCTTTGAACGAATGTACAATTTTTTATTCTGAAGGAGACTAGAAGTAACAAAAAACTGGTTGAGGAGACGAGGAATTCTCTGACTTCGCTAGTGACTGTGATTTTCCAGTCCCGCCAGTGTTTGTGATTTTCCAGTCCCGCTGCTACGAGTGGAGATTTAGTTGAGCTTCAAATTCCCCGTTCTCACTGGCAGCGGCAGTGGGAGATCGGACAACTCCAGCCTAAATGATGGTCTTTTCTTTTTGTAGCAAAAAAAAATGAAACGAAGAAATACTTGCAGGATCAGAGTACATTATTCTTCAAATCACAACAGAAATCCTCATCACGGAAACAATCTATGATTACAAATCCATTCCCCTCATGAAATCATTTCCAATCTAGAAATGCAGGACTCCATAAGAAATTAATTAGAATTTCTGAAAACCCTCCCCTCTTTAAATGATGTCCCTCCCTTTGTGGAGGGGAACCTCAGTGATCTTTCGCCGCACAAAATTTTTATTCCAATTACTGCTGTAGCAGCTAAGCTCCAGAGCTTATTTTGAGCACAATATTGAAAGATGCTCAGGCTGAAAGGTCATGACAAAAAGGTCAGTGAAACAGCAAGTCTGGCTCCAGCATCTAATAAGACATGAAGTTACCAGTACATTTCCAGTAGCGTATACAGTGAGATTGATAGAGGAGTGGAAGTAATTTCGGCCAGAAATACAGAACTCAGAGAGTGCTTAAAGTTGACATTTCAGGGGTTTAACCCTCTGTCTAACAAAAGAATGAACCTGTACTGAAACAAGCATGTTTTCCTCGTTTCTTCTACATAAAATCATGGTTACAACCTTTTGATATTTTTGGACCAATTACGTCAGTCATACAACATGCTGCCAGTTCTGCATTGGTCTAACATCATTCCTGACTGATCTGCAGTTTGCATAAATATCTATCTTGAATTGGTTGCTGTGGGTAATTGAAAACATTCAGTGTGCTGCCCATGGCTCTGTATCTCGCACAAGGCAAAGGTCAGCAAAACAACTACAGCTAAATTGCTGCCGTTACCAAAGCATTTACTCCATTACAGTCTTGCCGTGTGAGTTTCTATATTTTGTTTAAGGCAAAAGATGTCACGATGATACGCTCTGAGATGTCATCCTCCATAAGGAGTACCACAGAGAGTGCAGGCTGACTGTTTAAAGGATCCAACTAACACAGCAGAAAATAAAAATCACAGGGCCATCTAATTAAAAAAAATCTCAAATTCTGCACCTGTAACAGTTGTCCCTAGGCTGCTGTACAGTTAGGATGCGGTAGCTTGAGCAGTTCTTAACAGATTTACTGTCACCCAAGATTACTTAGTTGTCAGACAACAGAAGCACCAAAGTGATATATTTATGTCATTAGCACCACTCTGGAAGCGACTGAAGGTTGCTAGGTCATTGCTTAGCAACCAGAAACTGTTCTAACTAAAGATGCAAGGTGACTATACTCAAACCAATCTAATGTAAAGGCAAGTGCAAGTTGTTTTGAACAAACAGCATAAACGGTTAGCTTCTCAAATGTCTTTTTGTGCATGTAGCTCAAAGTAGACATTTAAATAGTCAGTCATTAGGAATACAGAAATGTGCACGGTGCTTCCTTGGATGCAAAATCTTGGAGATAATAATAAACATAAATCGTTACAGTCGAGGGAGGGGTGGAATGACAGGAAGGTTTGCATGAGGGTGGGAGGAGATTTATGAGGATACTCTCCGGGACTGGAGAATTTTAACAGTGAGGGAAAATTGAATAGGCTGGGGTTGTTTTCTTTGGGTTGAACTTTATGGAGGGGCAGGGGTGCGAATAGGTGACAGTGGGACTTCAGTGAAAGGAAGTTGCATCCTTGAAAGCTACCGGTCTATCTGTGTGGCTGGCAGCTCTAGATGTCCCTCACCTCACCAGTGGGTGTCACTGGGATTGAAAGCAGCTCCATGGACAATGATGGCCATGGCCTTCAGAGAGAGGTAGGCCGGTGGTTTGGATGGGAGAGGATCGGGGAGCTTAGGAGAAGATGTTAGGGTTTTGTAAGGCTTAATGCGTGGCTGTGTAAATATCACCTCCCATTATGATGATGTGAAAGAACACACGACTAGGAGAGGAGGGGGTGAATGTTCATCTCTTCTGCAGTATGACACCCAGCATTGGATGGCTGTTAATAATGTTATTTGAACCTCCCCAATGTCTCAGCAATCATTCCAAAGCCAGACTGACCAACTCAGAACAGCCTTCTTCCTTGCAAAACAATTAGCTTATAAGCAGACCTGCCCATGTCAACCATGTTTTAGTAGTGTCCAGCGTATTTTCCAGGTCAGTTGGCTTGGGAACAAGGTCAATTGATCACTAATTATTTATTATGAAAATGGCGGGTAGGCTGACCATTTTGGTGCCCACTCACTTATCACACTATGGGGGAAACAGCTTGGGGTGAGCAGGAACATCGTGGGCGTACCCCCTCATGTTTTATATGCCACCTGCATCCCTGCTGAAAAGGTGCCCAGAGGGGAGGCGGTAAAATCCAATATTTTGGAACAGAGGAAGCTGAAGACAGATTTAATTAAAATGTATAAAATTGTGAGCAGCTCAGATGGAGTGGAAAAGAAAAATTCCACTTATATTTACAGAAAGGTCAATAACAGGAAGCATAATTTTAAAATATCATCAATGGTTGAAGGATTAAAAGGGCTTTGACAAGAAATGTTTTCACCCAACAGAGAATGGTGAGGGTTTGAAATCACAGCCTGGAAGAGTCGTAGAGGGAGAAGATCCTAAATGAATACTTTGCATCAGTGTTCACAAAGGAGAGGGACATGTTGACTCGGAGTGTCTCAGAGGGAAGTGTTGACCCATTAAAGAAAATCTCCATTTCAAGACAGGAGGTGTTAGGTCTTTTAGGGAACATTAAAACTGACATAGCCCCAGGGCCTGGTGGCATCTATCCTAGGCTGCTCAGGGAGACAGATGAAATTGCTGGGCGTCTGGCAGAGATCTTTGTCTCTTCGTTGGACACAGGTGAGGTCCCTGAGGATTAGAGGATAGCGAATGTGGTACCGTTATTTAAGAAGGGTAGCAAGGATAACCCAGGTAATTATAGGTCGGTGAGCTTGACTTCCATGGTAGGGAAATTGTTGGAGAGGATTCTCAGAGATAGGATGTATGCACATTTAGAATGGAATAATCTCATTAGTGATAGACAGCATGGTTTTGTAAGAGGGAGGTCATGTCTCACAAATTTGATGGAATTTTTTGAGGAGGTGACAAAAATGATTGATGAGGGAAGGGCCGTGGATGTCGTCTATATGGATTTTAGTAAAGTGTTTGACAAAGTCCCTCATGTTAGGTTGGTGCAAAAGGTTAAATCTCATGGGATAAAAGGAGAGGTGGCTAGATGGGTGGAGAACTGGCTTAGCCACAGAAGACAGAAGGTAGCAGTGGAAGGGTCTTTTTCTGGCTGGAGGTCTGTGAGCAGTGGTGTTCCGTAGGGCTCTGAACTGGAACCTCTGCTATTTGTGATAAATATAAATGATTTAGAAGAAGGTGTAACTGGTGTGATCAGTAAGTTTGTGGATGACACAAAGATGGCTGGACTTGCAGATAGCGATGAATATTGTCAGAGAATACAGCAGGATATAGGTAGGCTGGGAAATTAGGCAGAGAAATGGCAGATGGAATTTAATCCAGATAAATGTGAAGTGATGCATTTTGGTAGGACTAATGTAGGGGGGAGCTATACAATAAATGGCAGAACCATCAAAAGTATAGATGCGTAGAAGGACCTGGGTGTGCAAGTCCACAGATCCTTGAAGGTAGCAGCACAGGTGCAGAAGGTGGTGAAGAAGGCATATGGCATGCTTGCCTTTAGAGGACGGGGTATAGAGTATAAAAATTGGTGTCTGATGTTACAGCTGTATAGAACGTCGGTTAGGCCACATTTGGAGTACTGCATCCAGTTCTTGTTGCTGCACTACCAGAAGGACATGGAGGCTTTGGGGAGAATACAGAGAAGGTTTACCAGGATGTTGCCTGGTATGGTGGGTCTTAGCTATGAGGAGAGATTGGGTAAACTGGGGTTGTTCTCCGTGGAAAGACAGAGAATGAGGGGAGACCTAATAGAGGTGTATAAAATTATGAGGGGTATGGAAAGGGTAAATAGAGGGAAGCTTTTTCCCAAGTCAGAGGTGACAAACACAAGGGGTCACAGGTTCAAGGTGAGGGGGGCGAGGTTTAACTCAGATATCAGAGGGACGTATTTTACACAGAGGGTGGTGGGGGCCTGGAATGCACTGCCAAGCAGGGTGGTGGAGGCAGACACGCTGGGATCGTTTAAGACTTATCTGCATAGTCACATGAGCAGACTGGGAGTGGAGGGATACGGAAGAATGGTCTAGTTGGACCAGTGAGCGGCGCAGGATTGGAGGGCCGAAGAGCCTGTTTCCTGGGCTGTATTGTTCTTTTTTCTTTGTTCTAAGCCATCGTTTAATTTGAAAAACATTTGGGTATGTGTTTGAAGTGCTGTGATCTAAGAGGCGATAAACCAAGAGCGAGATTTTTTCCAACATCGGCAATGTCTGATACCAGGCAGGAAATGTGGCAGTGAGGCAAACAATGGCAATGGTGGCTTTTAATGCCAGGTACTGCAATGCTTAGTGCAAGAAGAAGGCAGGCAGGAGTTCCACAATGTATCACTGGTGGGCGGCTTCTGATTCACCTACCCTGCCATCAATTTAGCGCTTCAATAATCAATGCACTATATTTAAAGACAGCCTCAGCACACAGCGAGCACACCAGGAAATATTTTTCACCTAAGTAAACCTCCCCAGCTCTTCCTGCTCTCTCTCCCTCATCACTCATGCCTCCTGATCTTCCAGCCTATATTCATAGCCTAGCCTCCAGCTCCAGCTTTCTTCAGCTTGTGCTGTAGGCTCGGGCTCTGCCTCCAACTTTCTTCAGGTCTTTGGTTCTGTTACAAGGAGAGACCCCAGGCTGACAAGCTCTGCCAGTGGGGACTTAGTGCCATGCAGTAAGTAGGGCCTGACCTTCAGCCTCACTCCAAAGTCAAAAGCCAGAATTCGGGATTCTCACCTCCCCAACACCAACTTTGCATTCGTTGCCTGAGCATAAAGTATCTCTGAACATCAACATTTGCAGACTCCATGCCTTTATAAAAATGTTTCATACTCCTACTATCAGAGTGATAGTTTCCTACATTATGCACCACCTGTCCATTGGGCCACAGTTGCCCACTCATTTACCTTTCTATTATCTCTCTGAAGCCTCTTTGTGTGCTTCTCACAACTTGCATTTCCATTAGCTTTATGTCAGCAGTAAACTTGGGTACGTTGCTCGTGGTTTCTCTGTTTAAGTCATTAAAACAGAACATAAATAGCTAAGGCCCTCGCACTGATCTTTGTAGCACTTCACTAATTACAGTCTGCCAACTTGAAAATGCATCATTTAATCCTACTCTCTGCTTCCAATGTATTAACCAGTCGTCCATCCATGCTAATATAGTAATTCATTACCTTCACAAACGCTTACATTGAGCATTAATCTGACCTTATTAAATGACTTTTGGAAATCCAAGTATATTGTATTTACCAGCCTCCTTATCGACCCTACTAATTACAAACATTATTAAAAAGACTCTAATAAATTTGTCAAACACAACTTCCCTTTTTTAAAACAATGTTGACTCTGTTTATCCAAACAGCCTTAATCGCCTCTCACCATATTCATTTTAATTAGCTTTGTTTGAGTTTGAGGCCTGTTTTGAAAACAACATACTAAAGTCCAAACATGGCATGGGATTCCATTATATTATGATTGCTATTTCCTGGAGGATCATTGCCAATTACTAATTAACTGCTCCATTGCATAATACTAGATCTAAATTAACTTTGTCCCTCATTGACTTCACAATCATAAAAACATTCTACAGACACACCTTTCCAATTAAGTTTACCCATTTGGTTTGTCAATACAGAATAAAGGTTAAAGTCGGCTGTCATTATTACATTGTCTTCATTACAAGCTCCAATTATATCTTGCTTAATGCCTTGTCCATTGGTATAACAACTGTTAGGCAGCCTGAAGACTACTTTTATCAGTGCTTTCTAATCCTTGTTATTTTTAATAATAATTTATGCTGACTCTATTTCCTGATATGAGCCAAGATTCTGGTGTCCTATGCCTTCCTTTATTATTAAGAATACTCCTCCTTTTTCATTCTTCGTGTCTTTTCAAAACATTGTACAGCCTGGAATATGTACTTTCCTGCCTTGGTCACCTGCTATGTTCCATAACGACATTAAACCCAGTTATCTCTATTGGTGCTGCTAGTTTATCTAGATTGATACTAATTTCATCCAGATAAAGAGATTTTAATATTTTTGTTACCAGTATTCTTTGTGTGGACTTTATTTGTTGATGCAGGGTTCCTATTAAATTCTTTGTGCCTTCCTTTTCCACTCTGTTTGTCTTTAACTTAATTGTTTAAACTACTCCACTATCTCAACTTTACCTTTTAGATTTTTAAATCTCCCTTCAGCAAACTCCCTTCTCCTGCCCTTTTAGATGTAGACCAGAATACCAATCTCATCCTGGTTTAAATGATCTCATCTATTCCCAAGTTTCCTCTGTACCAGGGCCAGTGCCACATGAATGGAAACTCATTCTTCCTAAACCACACTTTGAGTCACACATTTAATTCTCTAATCTACTTGGCCATATGTTAATTGGCACTTGGCTCAGGTAACAATCTGGGGATTATTACGTTTCAGGTTCTTCATTTTAACTTAAACCCAATTCCTGAAAGACAGAGCCAGTTCAGAGTTTATGAAATGACCTGTTGACTGAGATTGGAAGGTGAATATTTGAGGAGGATGACTATGAAGAATGGGTGGGAGAAAGCAGTAGGATGAGGAGTCGAGTGGGAATGATGTCTGACCATTTGAAGAGGATGCTGGAGAGAAGGGATTACATGTAACAGTAAGGCATGTCAGTCACAGGAGTGCTGTGCCAGAGAATGTTAGGCATGTGAGAGAATAATAGCTGAGGGTTGCAAGACACTTTCTTTGCCAGTCTGAATGAGGTCATCGTACTTCTTCCAGTGCTAGCCCTGAATCCTCAGCTCAGCATGTCAGCAGCTGACAGCCTTTTGACTTCCCACCACATCGGCTTGGTGAGATGAACTAGCCTCTTCCTGCCATTCTTAAGGTAGAAGACTTCTCTGTGTGTGCCCTCGCTGCATCAGGGATGTGTCTGGAACCAGACAGGCCGCTTTTCTACAACAGCCATGCATTTTGCAGGCCCTTGCTTGTTCCCACCCAACTGCATGTTACAACCACTGCTACCACCAAGGAGCCTGCCAGACACTCTTTAAATAGAGATCCTTCGTTACTTGGTTGGACACATAGTTCCATGCACTCCCCTGATGCCAAGGAACCTGGAGGCAAGACATGAAAATGGTCACACCTTTGTGTTTCAGTAAGTGTGTTCTTACCTGATTGGTTGAGGAAATATTGTTACTCTGAGTTCACACAGGTCCTGTAGATGGTACTATACAATTTTGCTCACTACAAGTTCCAGGGCTAAGTTCCACAGAATGTCTGTAGGCAAAAATAATGGCAAGTGCTCACTGCACACTGCCAGAGTTATCTATATGGTGGAACAGCAGTTAGCACTGCTGCCTCACAGCAGCACCAGGGACCTTGGTTCAATGCCAGCCTTGGGAGACTGTGTCTGTGTGGAGCTTGCACATTCTCCCTGTGTCTGTGTGGGTTTCCTCTGGGTGTTCCAGTTTCCTCCCACACTCCAAAGATATGCAGGTTAGGTGGATTGGTCATGCTAATTTGCCCCTTAGTGTTCGGGGGATTAGCAAGGTAAATAAGCAGGGTTATGGGGATAGAGTCTGGGTTGAATTGTTATCGGTGCAGGCTCGATGGGCTGTATGGCCTCCTTCTGTCCTCTATTGATTCTATGATTCTACCTTTACAAAGCAACAAGCTCTAATTTGATATTCCCCTCATAACCTTGGGTGTTATGGAGTGATTCATTTTGGTAGGAAGAACATGGAGAGACAATATAAAATAAAAGATACAACTCTAAAGGAAGTGCAGGAATCCAGAGCTCTGGGTGTACATGCGAATATGTCTTTGAAGATGGTAGGACAGGTTGTAATATTTTAGGTTTTATTAATAGGTGTATAGAGTACAAGAACAAGGAAACTGTGTAGAACTTTTATCAGTTTGGCCTCAGCTGAAATATTGCATCCAGTCTGGGCACCACATTTTAGGAAGTATGTGAAGGTATTGGAGAAAGTGCAGAAAAAAAATCACAAGACTGGTCCCAGGGATGAGGAACTTTAGTCATGAGAATAGATTGGAGAAGTTAGGACTATTTTCCTTTGAGAAAAGAAGGCTGAGAGGAGAGTTAAATCATGATGGATTTGGACACAGTAGATTGTGAGAAACTGTTCCCACTCATGAAAGGATTAAGAAGGAGTGCAGATTAAGGGAGGGCACAGATTTAAAGTAATTGGCAAAAGAAGGAAAAGTGACGTGAGCAAAATCTTTTTCATGCAGCAATGAATGCACTGTCTGAGAGTGTAATAGAGGCTGCAGGTTCAGTCAAAACATTCAAGAGGGGATCAGTCTGTTTCCTGGAAAGGAAGAATGTGCTGGGTTACAGGAAGAAGGCAGGAGAATGAGTAATTCACATATTGACATTCTTAGAGCTGGTGCAGAATGGCTTCCTTTTGTGCTGTGACAATCCTGTGTTTCCTCAAACTCTCTCAGCCAAATATCATTCTTAGTTCTACCTATGCTGTTGGTCCCTACATGAGCCACAACAACTGGATCCTTCTTCTCCCACTCCAGCTGAAAGGAGATGTCCTTCACTCTGCAATAGGGCTGGCAACTCCAAGTTGCCGCTTCACAGAATATGTGTTCCTCTATCTACCCTTATCACAACCACAGTCCTTTCCAATCCCCTCTCAGATTTTGCACAATGGTACTATGGTTATTGTTTCTCCATTCACCCTACAGCCTTTGTTCTCATCTACACTTGTAGCTAGTACCTCATACCTGTTGGTCAAAGTCAAAAGCTGAGGCTCCTCCATCACTGTACCCTGGATTCCCCATTTGCCTGACTTATGGTAACATAACCAATGACCCAGTCTAAAATTCTATTTAACCTAAGGGATATGACAGCCTAGTGGAAGGAAGTGCCCCATATGCTTCCTTCTCCCTGACAAAGCCTGCAGCTTGCCTGCAGCTCTAAGCCCAAGTTGCTTGACACTTACACAGATATGGCAATGAAAAAAAACTATTGAATCTCTCCTTCTGCAACACACTATCTAAGAGCAGGAGAGCAGGAATATGCACCAAGCCTCACATGCTATTTATCTCACTATGGAAGAACTAGTTCAAGAATAAATAAAAGCAAAATATCACTGCTCTGATAAAGGGTCATCCTGACTTAAAACATTGGCTCTATTCTCTCTCCACAGATGCTGTCAGACCTGCTGAGATTTTCCAGCATTATCCATTTTTGTAATAAATGGGAGCATTTATCTTCATTTGTTTAACTTGTTAAAGTTATTTTGTCTGACTATACCGCAGAGTTGTACAACAAAATGTATAATCTGTAGCTTCTTGCATGAATTTTTAATCTTGGTTATGTTATCATGAGGTCTAGATTGGCGATGTGTTTCTTTTCTTAAAAATAAGCAATAGAGAGGGAGAAAGAAATCACTTGGACATGTTTAGGTGGTGACAATAGCATTGGCAATGATACTGAAGCATGCCACCTAGCCACCATCCTGAACGAGGAAATGGCTTGGCGGACAAAGGACTGCAGAAGTCAGGTAAAGAAATGTAAATTATTTCCAAGGTTGACAGCTCATTTGGAAAGATGACCGCTCTTTAAGACTTAATCTGATCAGATCAACTCTTGGTGAAGATCAAATGTTTTCATGAACGAAGCAATCCCCACTCACTATAATAAAATAATCACGTTACAATCTCTTCGGTAATATTACATCTCTTCCTGATATATTTGTTCCAAGTCATTCCATGATCTTGTACAACAATAACTTGGCAACCTATGTATACAGTGATTTGGGGTTTGTGGTAACTCGTGGTCAATACATCTGAAACCAAATGGTGAATAGTGTTTCAGCTTAAGAACATATCAAGTCAAAAAAGTAAAAATAAGCAGAAGAAATTGAAGTTTTGAGCCAGCCCATCAGCACCTCAAGGGTTAAACAGCTTCACATTTATGAGAGAGACCTTGGGCTAGATTTTCCTGTCTGAGTTGGGAATGGAAGCTGGATTCGATTCTAAGTCACAAACTTGCCCCTCTCCAATGCCAGCGTACCTTGAAGCGCAATTTTTATGGGTTTGGGTTTTTAATACACCTAGAGATGGGTCTGCAATTGAATTAGTGGTTAGGGAGGAGGGATGGTGGAGTGGGTGGCGGTGAGATAGAGATAGGACCCAAGAGAACTGGGCCAATGTTCCACCCATGTTGGCAACCATTGCCTGGCTGCTGGTTTTCCGTGTGGCATTTAAAAAAATGAGAGGATCTTCATGTTCAATGTGGCCAGGGTGAATGCAGAGCTGACACGCAGGATAGGGTAAGGAAAGATTGGTTGCTAAAAGCATATCAATGCTCAACACTTCTTTGTCCAAACTCTCATTTTTCTACGCTAAGTGGAATGGTTTTCACAATACCTTCCTGTTCCACAGGTTTCCCCCTGGTCAGTTTTCGGGAGCTGCTAATAGCTATCTTTCCCCGTGAAAAGGAGTTCAGAAAGTGAGCTCCTAACAAGCTTTCTAATGCCCCCAGGCCACCCAGTTAATGAGGCAGGCGATTTATCTTTCCCCCTGTGTCCTGCAATTTGGGAAGATCTCCAAAGTTGAGAATGAACCAGATTGGCACACAGCTAGGCTGCCACTGTCATTATTTTGCCACTCTGCCTCGTTTTTGATCCCAATTCAAGGTGGAAAAAATAAATCCCGTCTCTTTTGCCAGTGGGTGACGAGATGACCATGTTTGCTTAGAGAAAGAAATGGCATTGTTAGGGAGCCTGATACAAGATGTTGAGTATTCATTCTTCCTAATTAAGGTGCTGTTGACTGCCCTCATCAATCACATCTGCATGTGTTTGATCATTTGTCCTGACTAAAGACTGTGTGCCTGGGGCAGGTAAAATCCACTCTATAACAGAGAGGTTTAAATACAAAGCAGAGTCTGTACGAGGCAAGACTTTCTCACAAATGGTTATCATCAGCTTTGAATTATTTTCCCATTGTGGATTATCATTTTTCTTGCCTCTTTTCCAGAAATGATTCTGAACCTGCCCTTATGTTGAGAGTTTTGAACATAGAAACATAGAAGATAGGAGCAGGAGGAGGCTATTTGGCCCTTCGAGCCAGCTCCACCATCCACTATGATCATGGCTGATTGTCCAACTCAATAGCCTATTCTCCCCATAACCTTTGATTTCACACCGCCCCCCTCCCCGGCCCCACATAGCTCATTATATCTTATCATTGATCAAACAGCCAATTGCTCTCCAGTTGAGAAAGTGAACTCAGTTGAGGATATTGATGTAGAATAGGCAAGAGTGAATTGGCAATGCATTTGTGCTTCACCTGCTGTCCTGGTTCATGGCAGCACTGCCACTGCCCACAGTGAATTCTACCCCCTCAGTCTCTTCATTTGTGGGAAGAAAAATTAGGCAGAAATAATGCAGTCTCTTGGATCCTCACTCCCTGTGCTCTTTAGTTATCTATCCTACTTCTTTTGTAAAATATCAGCTGATCTTCAGAAGAATTATCTTTACTGGGTGCCTGATCCAAATATTGTCTAAGGCTTGTTATTTTTCTGCTATTTTCGAAACTTTGTTCAGCCTTGTGAATTTTGTACTTGTGTTCTCTAATCTTATAGTATTGCCCAAGTTGAATAGCTTCAATCCTGCTTACGTCTTTTATCGTTTTAAAAACTTGTACTGCGAACCTAAAACAAACCCAAGCAGATGGTGATTAATGACTCCAATTTGTTTCCCAGCCCAAATCTGCCTGTTTACAGCTTAAACTGAGGCAGAAAAATGGGCAACCAATCTCATGCAAGGAGACAGACAGGTAGGAAAGACTGGTAGGAACTTTAAACATGACAATCAGGCTGGGAATCTTCATCCCTGTGGCCTCCAATCCCATCATGAGACCTCCAGTTTTACTCTCATCATCAGACGCTGATCATTTCCCACCCCCCCTCCTCCCCCCCCACACCCAATCCCCAATCAGGCCTTTGATCCTTTCTTCCCTGAAAGGACCCCTTGCCCATGCAATCCCTCCACTTGAAGGCCCATGACTCCTGCTACCTCAGATCTCTGGCCAATCTCCCTGCAATCAACCGACCCCACGCTCACCATTTGACACTCAACTTTCTCTACAGTTGAAGCTGCCATCCCTGAGAATGTCACTGATTGATTTCCTGCCTGAGCAGAGGCCAGCCTCTCAGTCAGACTGGGCCACCATATAGGGAACCCATCAGTTACATCACTCAAACAGGGGGAATCCTGGATTACAAGTTGCTTGTGGCCAGGATTTTAGGATGACGTGGTTTCCCTTCTGGACATCCAAGGAATTGACGGTATCTTCGCTGTCACACAACCATTTAGCACTATAACAAGTGTTAATTGGATGGAGGCGGGACTTGTACCCTCACTTGGGGTGAAGTCCTGCCACAGAAAGCTACCAGCCAATGCTTGGTCAACAGCTCTCGTCCCTGCATGCCAGAAACTGCAGTAAGCAGGATTGCGGCAGCAATCAAGTTTCAGGATCCAGGAAATGGCCCTAAAGTGGACAATAAGTGGCTATTTAAGGTCCCCAGTTGGGGCAAGGGCGGATGGGTTGGCATTGGTTGGAGTCATCCCAGTGTAAAATTGCAGGGAGTTGGGGCAGGCGGGAGCCCAATGGGAAGGCCTTTGGGGAAATTTTGCACATTCCCCTGACCAACTACAAACCCATTAGTTGGGGAACGTAAAACTTGACCAATGAACTCTGGTTCAATAAAGCTCAGTAAATAACAGTTCTGACCAGTGTCTCTATTTAGTCTTTTAACAGAAATAATAGTCTAATTACTTAAGCCTTTTTTCCCCAATCTGTCCCCATAAGGCTTGAATTGTCCAAGACTTGTTTTCAGCACTCTCTCAATTGTATTTTGTTACCTTTTTGAGGTAGGTGGCTAAAACTGTACATAATTGAACTGATCTCTATAAAATTATTGATCTAATTTGTTGAGACTGGTAATCCAATATCCTATCACTGGTTTTTCTCATTAATTACTGTTCCACATTGGTTAGATGTTGTCAAGAGTACAATCAATGACCACTCCTGAAGCCCTTTCCTTCCAGTTTCTGCAAGCGGCAACCTAAAACTATGACTTCTTTTTGTGCTGGAAACTATTTGCTGTGAGGGTCAGTGTGCATTGCCATAAATAGCATCATAAAACCCCATCTGCCACATGTCATCCATCTACATAATCGGTCCATGTGTTTGAAGATAGTTTTCTTTCTGTTCATTACCTATCACAGAACTTCCACGTCATCAGCAAATTTAATAATACTGTACTAAATGTGCTCTGTTCCATATCAATCACGTGTTGTGAACAGAAGGGATCTCAAATCAGATCTCTGTAAAACACCACCAGTTACTGTTTCCCAGGCTGTTTTTTTCTACTCACCATTTCCCTCAGCTTCTGGTTGTTCTGCCAATTCTCAATCCATCTAGACAATTTGTCAATGACTCCCTGAGCCTTGACCTTCTGTACCAGTCTCACATGAAGAACTTTCTCAAATGCATTTTGACAATCCAAGCGAATGCATCTAATATGTAACCCTCACCCACTCGATTATTTCCTGAGAATTGCAGGAAATTTGTGAACCTCAACCTCCTCCTAAAGGCATGCTGATTGATCAATTTAACGGCCAATTCTTGTTTGCGTCAAGTCAATGTAGAAGGCCTGAGGACTGATGTGAACATCTTTGAACATACCCTACCTGTTAATTTTCACTAAAGAAGAGGGTGGATGAAATAATTGTGGTTCACGATACTTGTTAATTGCATCAGTTATCAATACCTTATATAAATACACATATACTAAGAATGAAATGCTGCAAAATGGGGTAATTTAACATTTTTGTCTGAGCAACAAAAAATAATAAACTTCCAAATGAAATTCTTGCCATAATTGTGGCTCCAACAAAAGTCAAATCCACACACAAGTAACTTCTTGCTCTGTAAATGAAATAACCTGGCATAATTCAGTGTTTAAATATGTGTCACTGAATAGGTTACCTTTTATAATAGATTCAGAGAGAAAACACAATGAAGTCCTGTGAGCTCCCTAACAACATATGTGTGACAAAATGCCGAGTTATGATGGGGACAATGAGTGAGATATAAATTGTCTCATGAGGCTCCTCATCATGTATTCTGTTTGCACAACACTTCAGATAAGTAATTAAAATGCCAGGTTAGATGTAAATTATAAATAGGAATAGAACTGATGCAGGCAATCATAGAATCATAGAAACACTACAGTGCAGAAGGAGGCCATCGGGCCTATTGAGTCTGCACCAACAACAATCTCACCCCAGGCCCTATTTTTGCAACCACACACATTAACCCGCGGATGCCTGTAACCTACAAATCCCAGGACACAATGGGCAATTTAGCATGGCCAATTGACCTAACCCGCACATCTTTGGACTGTGGGGGGAAACCAGAGCACCTGGAGGAAACCCACGCAGACACGGGGAGAATTTGCAAATGCCTCACAGACAGTGATCCAAGTCGGGAATCAAACCCAGGTCTCTGGAGTTGTGAGGCAGCAGTGCTAACCACTGTGCCGCCATGCTGCCTGCTGGACGTCTCATGAAATACTATTTTTTCCTCCCTGTGTAGTCCCATTGGTTTTCAGTAATGACTATTTCAGAAAATAATAAAAACATTTAATGTCAGCACAAGTATCTTGTCAGACTTTCTCGATAGGTCTGGTTTTGTTTGATCTTTTTGGTTCATGAGACTTTTCTTTTTTAATTGAATAATAATCTAAAACCAATACTAAAATCCGTGTGAAATGAATAATATCCCGCGAGAAATGACGAGAGATTTGCGAAAGCATGTCTAGGCCAGAATTGTGCAATAAACTAATGACATCCCAAGAGTCAAAAGTATCCTGATATCACCTTCATCTTGATGTACTGTAGTTTGGGCAAAAATGTTGAAGCATCTGGTGTGTATTAATGTTAGCGGAACCTGTGGTTATGTAGAATGAAATGAGCAATGTGAAAGTACATTTATTCTGAATGAGTGCTATGGTGATTGTATGACTCTGGCTGATGATCTTGGCAGAAGACTGGTAAACCAAGCTGAAAATTGAGTATGTGGAACTGGCATTATTATACAGACCAATACTCTTATAGGGAATTGACAGTTGGACAGTAGTTAAACAGGTTTTCTCTGTCTAATTGTATTATCCATGTCAATGAAATAATAAATTTCAATTATTTCCACATGCCTGAACTATTTCAAGGTTTTAGCTTTCTTTTGTGATCAAAGAAAGAAGTTACTTGGCAAGTATGCAGGATGTGGTCTTTGGGAAAGAATAAAAATGCTGGCTTTGCATATCTTTATGCTCAACGCTATTTATATTGAATGCAGGCTGAATAGTTTTAAAGCCACATTTCCAGTGCGGCTATAAATTCTAATTTAAGATGCGTGCTACAAAGGGTGTGAATCTTATACTGGAGAAAATCCCTTCGTTCTTGGTGTTGATTTAAAGGGCTTTATCTTCACACAACATTGTTTGTCTCTCTTCAAACACAAATCTTTGGCAAACGATGATGCCTTATCTACGTGCTCCATTTCAACTTGATGCCTATCATCATTGTGATGCATTTTAAACCAATGAAAATAGCTTGTCAGATACTTTTCTTTATGGAGGATCTCTTACAAATGTCTCTGAATTAGAATAAATCCCAGCATTTCTTACACTCCAGTGGTTCCCTCTCATTGTGGGTAATGCAATGTGGCATTTTGATGCTGCCTTTACTTTTCAGCACTGTTGCCAATGGCAACTTCAATTCCGATTGTAATGCTGTGAGGTAAATGAGGCGGTGCCGGTGCTTTCGGAGGAACTAAAATTGTCCCAGATCTGGCAAACGAGGGCATCCAGTGATAAGCATTGCCCTCAAAGGCGAGACTTTTGTGTCTTATGAATGTTGTTGGGTTCCCATCCAGGTATTGGGATGTGTTAAAGGTGCAGTAGCCAGAATCAAGATTGTGAATTGTTTACTTACAATAGTGGCATTGCCTGCAGTTTGCTCTTGCTTTGTATTGTTATTTAGTGTTTTTCTGTTGATTTGAGCAGATTCTGCAACATTGTGCATGCCGACAAAACTTATTTCGAATGCACAAGGCAATGATCCTCTGATGATGAGCATTTCAGTTGGCCAAATGTTCCAATACCTTGGCAGCTTCGGTGAGAAAACTGATGTGTACTCTGCAGCTGCACAGCTGAGTTTTCTTTCCAGATTCTCTGGCACTCTATGCAGAGAGGACCGGGGGCATGAGTTTTGCCATCACAGAGATCAGGGTGCCATCTTTAAACGGCACCCTAATATGCATTAGACAAAAACACTGCCCCACCCCTCCTATGAACATGAAACCCTACTTCCTCCACCCACAAGCGTCAGGGTAACTCCCTTACACTAAAACTTTGAGGAAATCCCCCTCTACAAGTGTTGGACAATCCCCCACATACATAAGGGGAACACCCCAATGTGATGGAGCACCATAAAGGGCCCTCTGGCACTTCCCCGGCACTGCTATCCTGGCACTTCCAGGTTGGCAATGCCAAGTTGACCAGGAGGCAGTGCTCAGGTGCAGCTGGGCATATCCTTCTCTCCCTGGGGGCTATTCCTATCTTTGCACCTCCCCCCCGACCCCACCCAGTGAGTTTCCCTCAACAGCTTTTCATTTGCAATATGCCAGTGAGGGGGGAGGTGGGGCTTTTCCATACCAGGGGGAACATATGACAGGGAAGCCCTTTAAATATATTTGGGTGGGAACCTCATTGTGTCACCAGCGAGGGGCGAGGAAAATCTCAGAACGAGATCTTATTGCTGAGATTCACATTCCTGCGGGATTTTCCACTTGCATTGCCATTTCACGCAAGGTCAGTGCCAACAGAAAATCCACTCCCTCCCCCAATGTGTGAAATCAGGTCTTATCAAAGTCTATTTTCACCCCCATGTCATTTTTCCCCATGCAAGTTTTGACCAGTTTCCATGTAAAAACATGTCTGTACACATGATGTATTATTGTACCCTTACTCCTCTCCCCCATCATATTATTGTTGGAAAGATCATACACTTCACCATATCTCAACTAGACTTGCTGGTTAGGAAACATGGAGCCACCATCCACATATGGGATGGGCTTTTATTTTTGTTTTTCTTCCCTTTTTCTCGAATTCCCTTGAAGAAAGTCCCTCCCATTCTTAATGAAGCCGAGAAGTGTCAGGCTGCTTCATCAGTACAGTAAAGTAAGGTCAGCTTCATCAGCTTGCATGTACAGCAGAATGGAGGAGGGAGAATTCTCCTTGTAGATGTGGTAGCTTTTAATTTGAACTGGCTGCTTCTCAGTTAAACTGTTCATTTCACATGAGCAGTTGACTACATTAGTTAATGTTAACATGGCTTCTGTGTCCCTTGATGTTCTGTGAAGAATTGAAAAATTCTGGGAAAGATGCGTAAGGTAAAATTTTGCCTAAAAGGGTTGTTTACAAAATATGTTGCATTGCCAGTACATAACAGTGAGTAGAAAACCCAAAGGCTTTTCAATAAATTAATTCAGAAGGCATTGAGTTTTTTTTTGTTGCTTCACTTCTGAACAATAGAATTGCAATGCTCTTCTAAATGTTGTTGTGTGCAACATTAATATGCATAAGCTCTGCAAAAGTGTGTATTTAAAGCCTCCCTGTATTGTGCCTTGCCACAGAGTTGTTCAACTATTACATTGTGCATAGTTGAAATGCCAAAACAAATTACCATCTAGTTGATAAAAGAGGCATATCATGATGTGGAATTACTGCCCTGTATGCAGTGCAGTGTAATTATTTTCACCAGAAATTGCAAAATACTACAGATAATAGTGCCGAGTTGAATAAAATCCCAATTTATCTTTAGTACAAGAAAGGGTGATTTTGGCTGCTTTTAACAGTTGCCATGCTTTACGTAGGCAAGAGCCCTTGTCATCAGTTGCATTGAGTGACTCGCTGAACTTTGGGGCTGTTACAGCACTCATTGTGCTTAAATTAATATTCATGGTTGATTTGTAGCTTTCAAGAAGATCAGCCGTACTTGAGAATCATATTGAAGAGAAAGTACCCCTTAGTTTGAGTACTGGAGATTATGCTGATTCTTTTTGTAGTGCAGCCTGAATAAGATGTGTTTGCATATTAAATGCATGATTTCTGAGCATTACAATTTTGGATTAAGTCTTGGAAGACACTTCTTTAAACTAACAAATAATACTGTCAGAGGTGATTAACACAATATGGAACAAATTAAATGGCTTGCTAATATTTAAAAGTCTTGAAAACAATGGTTACATTAAAAGAAACTTGTTTTGGTAAGGGAATGATTTGCTGAAGGGACACTGCATTGGGGAAAAAGCGTTTGCCAAAAATTTTTTCCATTTATGTGGTAAGATAAGATTGGGAACAATAGTTCCAGTCATCTTTTCAGTCCCATTTGACAGGATGGTTAAAGCTCGGGATTTTATGATGTCGCTGGTCCCAAAACCATAAAATCCCGCCCAAGGTCAATGCACCTTCGCATTGTCTGCCATGGTGAGTGGGGTGGTAAAATTCCAGCCAAAATGTCTGCCGCAACCACTGCCATATTAGGCACAGCTCATAAAATCTTCAAAAAAGAACAAAAATAAAATTATAAAATACCTGATGTATTCCAGGAGAGGCAACATCTTTGGATAGGAATGAATTTTTGGCACAAATTGAAGTTCATGGTATGATCATATAGCCATTATAGAGACTGTTCACACGGAGATCAAAACTGGGAACTAAATGTTCAGGGGTATGCAAATTCCTGTAAGGATAGGCATGAAAGAAAGAGTGGTGGGTTAGCTTTATTGGTATTAGATGGAATAAGTACAATAGCAAGAAATGGTATCAGATCAGAAGATGTAGAATCCATATGGGTGGAGATAAGAAATAACAAGGGGAAGGAAATACTGATGGGAGCAGTCTATAGGCCCCCTTACAGCTGAAAATAGTTGATGACTCATAACAAAGATATATCCTAGCGAGGAAGAAGGATACTAGGAAGGGGGAGAAATCAACCATGGTTAACCAAGCAAGTTAAGGATAGTACTAAACTGTAGTGATAAGCCAGAGGATTGAGAAAGTTGATCAAAAGATGACCAAAAAAAGAGGGAGAAGATATACTACGAAGGTAAACTAGCAAGTAATATAAAAATGGACAGCATGAGCTTCTTTAAACGTATGAAAAGGTAAAGAGAGGCCATGGTGAACATAGACCCCTGAAAGAATACGTCTGGGGAAATAATAATGAGGAACCAGGAATTGGCAGATGAGTTAAACAAATACTTTGCAACAGTCTTCAAGATGGAAGATACCAGTAACATTCCAAAAATACTAAGTAATCAAGGGCAAAAAAGTGGGGAAGAAAATAAATAGAATAAATATCACTTGAGAAAATGTATTGGGGCTAAAGGTTGATAAATCCCCTGGACATGATGAGATTTATCCCAGGATATTAAAGGAAATAGCTACAGAGATAGTGGATGCACTGGTACTAATCTTCCAAGAGTCCTTACAGTCTGGAAAGTTCCAGAGGATTGGAAAACCGCCAGTGTAACACCCCTGTTCAAAAAGGGAGGGAGACAAAACTTAGGCCAGTTAGCTTAAATTCTGTCATTGGGAAAATATTAGAGCCTATTACAAAGGATGCAATAGCAGAGCATTTAGAAATGCATAATAGAATCAAGCAGAGTTAGCATGGCTTCATGAAGGGGAAATCGTGCTTGAATTATTTGAGATGGTAATGAACAGGATAGATAAATTAGAATCAGTATTTGCAATATAGTTGGATTTCCAAAATGCATTTGATAAGGAAGTGCACAAAAGGCTACTTAATAAGAGCCTGTGGTGATGGGCTATTATATTAGATGGACAGAGGACTGGCTAAATGATAGAAGACAGACAGTTGGGATAAGAGGGGCATTTTCAGGATGGCAACCTATAACTAATGGAGTGCCACATGGATCAGTGCTGGGGCTGCAATTATTTACAATATATGTATTAGTGATTTGGACAAGGAAGTGAATGCCATACTGCCAAGTTTGAGAATGACACAAAAATAGATGGGTAGGCAAGTGGTGAGGATGACACAAAAAGCCTACTAAGGGATATAGACAGGTTAGGGAAGTGGGCAGAAACCTGGAGATGGAATGTAATGTAGGAAAATATGAAGCTATGCACTTTATAGGGAAGAATAAAGAATTTGAATCTTAATTAAATGGAGAGTGACTGCAAAAAAACTACAGCAAAGAGGGATTGGGGGTTCTCGTGCATAAATCACAAAAAGCTAACATGCAAGTTCGGCAGGTAATTGAGAAGGCAAGTGGAATGGTGGCCTTATTTCAAAGAGAATGGAGTATAAAAATAGGGGAGTCTTACTAATACCATACAAGGTAGTCCGAACAGCTTTGGCCCCCTTATCGAAGGAAGGATAAACTGCCATTAGAGGCAGTCCAGAGAAGCTTCACTAGGTTGATCCTGGGTATGGAGAAACTTCCTAATGAGGAGACATTAAGTTGATTGGGTCTATACTCATTTGAGTTTAGAAGAATGAGAGGTGACCTTATATTGGGTTCTCAGGGGGCTTGACAAGGGTAGATGTTGACAGGTTGTTTCTCTTTGTGGAAGACCCTCTGACCTGAAGGCATAATTAGAATAAGGGTCACCCATTTAAGTCAGAGATGAGGAGGAATTTTTTTCCTCTTTGAGATTAGTGAATCTGTGAAATTCTTTACCAAGATGAGCTGTGCAGGCTGGGTCATTAATTATGTTCAAGGCTGAGATAGATGATTTTTAATCAGTAAGGGAATCAAGGATTATGGAGATGAGGCAAGAAAGTGGAGTTGAGGATCACATCAGATCTATCATAATCTCACTGGTGGAACAGACCTGATGGGTCGAATGGTCTATTGGTATCTCTATGTCTTATGGTCTTATAAAGTTAATGGGTAAAATTCTCCAGCCCTTCCCACCAGTGGGGTCTTCCGGTCCTGCTGAATTCCAGTTCTGTGGGATCCCTTTATCAGTACACAATTGTATTTTTATTTGATTTTCAGCATCTGCAGCTTTTTGCTTTTAAACAATGAATTGAATATTGGTTTCAAAAAGTGCAAAATCAAAGAATGGTCAGTTTAACACATGGAGGTGAATTTTCCCATTCCACCCGCCACGGGAATGGGAGCGGGCCAGGGGCGGACCATGGAAAGGTCCGTTGACCTCAGGTGGGATTTTCCAGTTTTGGGGTGAGCACTGCTGGAAAATCACACTCTTGATATTTTTGCACTGGGAGTGATCATGCTCTTCATATGTTTTTACTTTCTCAAGGTTTGTCACACTTATTCACATAACAGTAAAAATTGATCCCAACTATTAATAACGTGGAATTAAGGACAGCTGCTCAGGTTTCTTTCCCCCAGTATTTGAAGTTCCATGCCAGAGGCTCACTGTATCGATTACAATACGATTACCTGGTGTATTGGAGAGTGACTCATATCCCTCCCACCCCCCACCACAACATGATGGCGGATATGAACATTATAGACAACTTCAAATAACCTCTATTCACATTTCTCACATATACTGAACACCCATTTGCACTTCAACCACTCCCTGTGATAGCTAGTTATTATTTTCTCTTTGGGTATAGATATGTCTTCTGAATCCCCTGTTTGAATTATTGGGAGCTGTCTTTATATCGATGGTCTCTGTATTGGTCATTCAAATAAGTAGAAGCAGTGTGCTGGATTTTCATTTTTGAGGCAAGAAGTGGGAATCCAGAAATTTCCAGCTCGATACCCCCGCCTCAGGGCAAAGTGCCCGAGAAGGCGGATTGTTTATTCCTCTTAGGGGGTGGTGGGAAGTAACTGAACTGCGGTCCATCACCACCAGAAAGGGTTCAGAGGTAACCATCCATGCCAACTTATGGCCCCCACCCACTCCCATGACCATCATCCTTTCCATGTCATGCTATACCCACCCTTCATCCACTCCTCATGGTTCCCTCATACTCTCCATGCCAACCAATACCCCTCAACCCACCCCATGCCCTCTCATAGCCTGTATGCGTTACAGCCATATCTCAGGGCAAACATTGCTTGACTGTCGGTTTTTTCTGTCTGATCTGTTCTGTCAATTTCACAATGTTTATTTGCACAACATAACCAAGTTTTGAGTGTAAGCCTCATTGTCATGTGGCTTTTCAACTTCTAAGTCTGGGTTGTCGGGTTTTACAAGGTTTAGGAATCATGGCAACAGTACCCCAAAGGGGCCTTGACTGATTTCCAAGATCAGTGTTTTTATACCCACCACCAGGATCCTGCATGCCCCACCATCCAGGCAACTAAACTGGCCCTCCTGGGAGGCTGACAGGAGAATCCCAGTCAAGCTTCTTTCATCAGCCTTAATAGGCTGTTAACAACCTTAATCAGCTGCCTGCTGTGTGTGTGTGGGTGGCCCTGTTACAATCTCCATCTCTGCTTCATAAAAATGGCCCTAGGGAGGGTTGAAGGTGGGATACTGGCATGACACTTGGCAGCGCTATTTTTAGCACCTGCCCCTCTCTGATCTCAGACCCAGGCTTTTAACCTCACCCGCAGACCACCAATGCCACTCCCCCATGCCCCTACTTTCACCCACCAGGTACCCGATGCAACCCCCCCCCCCTCCCCCGCCTTGCCCTCCCCAGGATCTCCAATCCTACCCTGCCTATGAGCTCCAATCCCTTCCTAACCTTGGTGCAGTCGTATCCAATCCTGCAACCTTCACTGAAAGGTTAGCCTTCTGACTGGAACCAATGACCCCATGTCAGTGCTGTGTCAGGGAATCCCAACTTTGTGATTCCCAAGAATGTTCACCTACTCCGAGTTGGCCAGTTAAATAAAGATGCACACCATTAATGACTCTGTTTCTTTCCTCAGAGATGCTGCCAAACCTGCTGAGCACTCACAGCTGTTTCTATTTCACATTTGCAGAATCTGCAGTATTTTGCCAGTGTGATTCTGACATTCCTGAGACTGGCTGCAGAACCTTTGCATAATCCCAGTATTCCCTGGTGAATCCCGAGCTGGGATAGTTTTCCGCAACTAATCATTGTGAGCTGTCTATTTCTAGGATAAACCAAAGGCTGAAGAATGGTCTTAATTTGCAGTTCTTGCTGCAAAACAACTGCTGAAATGAATAATATTTTCTCATGCATACTTTGAATTTGTGGACCTTAACTAAATTAGCAATGTTTTCCTGTACGTGTTATGTGGACAAAAGATGACACACCCAAAGATTCCAAAGGTAGTTTATATATCTGGATAATTTGCGTGATGGGTGAAGGGAGATTGAATACAGCTAGGGTTACTTGTCTAGATGGACTTGATTTGCTGAAATTCTGGGTTGCAAGAGATGCTTATTTTCTTTTCAGTTTAAACAGTTCATTGAAATAATATTACTGATTTCTGGAGCTCAAAAAGTCAGAAGACTAGCACTAAACAAAATCAAAAGTTAATGCTTCCCAAATTGATAGCGACAAAGGAATGTTTTAGCAATATAATTCCGAGCAACTTAACTAGATTTCCTTTAAAAAAATCCAGAATTATAGCATCTTAGACTGGATACAGTATTGACCCGTCCGTGCTGGCAATCTATAAAAGCAACTCATCTAGTCCCACTCCCTGCCTTTTCCCTGTAGCCCTCAAATGTTTTGTTTTATTCAGACAATTATGCAATTCCCCTTTGAATGCCATGATTGAATTTGCCTCTAGGACACTCTCAGGAGTGCATTCCAGATCTAACCACATGCTGTGCAAAAGCAGTTTTCCCCATATTGTTTTTAGTTCTTATGCCAACCACCTTCAATGAGTGTCCCTGGGTTCCCAATCCTTCTGTAATGAAAACGATTTCTTCCTATCTACTCTTTCCAGACTTTTCATGATTCTCAATACCTCTATCAAATCTCCTTGATTTTTCTCAGGACGAATATATTATATTCTTCGTACGGCAGAAATCATGTTTTTTTTCTGTGTGGCCTTTTCAAACATATGTTTGGTTCTACTGATGTAAAAAAAACTTCAGGAGCTGAATTTCCACATTGGAGGTGAGAAAACAGGAGTAAGAAACCCCTTCTTACTGATGAGAGTTCAGATTGTTTTGGGGGTGAGCCCTTCATTGATTTGGGGATGGATTTCGGGTCCATTTGCTGCTGTGGTGAATCAGATGAAGTGTCGGACTGCTTTGACATCTCACAGCATCTATCACTAAACCTACTGGTAATGCTGACAGAAAGGTCTGCAGTTTGTGCCAAAGTCTCGCACTTCCCTACAGACTTTATAGGCACCTGGTGTAGGGCTGCACCTCACCTCATTGACCTAATGCTAGAGACATTAGGGAGAGAAGTCTTTTAGAGGGTGGCAGGATGAAGCTGTCTCATTGTGCGGTAGGGTATGTCTCTCTGCTAGCGTTATCTCTTCTGCCTTCAGCTGCTCCTTTTTTACCTCATGTCCTTGGTATTCCCAATGTGCTGTTCCTTACCTGGGCTTCACCTTGAAGTGCACAGCTCTCTGGAATGCCATGTTATGGAGAGGGCAGTAAACTACCACAATTAGCAGATCCCTTGCAGGAAGGTATTGGAGAGCAACACCTATCTGGTCCAGGCTCACGCTCATATCTTTAGATGCCTAGTCGCTTGCTCGATGATTGTTCTGCTGAGAATTGTGCCTCTGCCTGGAATTCCACTAGATGAGTCAGTAGTCATCTTATACCTTTTTTGTTTTCATGGGACATGGGCACCATTGACCATTCCTAATTGTCCTCACTCTGACATAAGAACATAAGAAATAGGAGCAGGAGCAGGCCATCCAGCCCCTCGAGCCTGCCCCGCCATTCAATAAGATCATGGCTGATCTGTCGTGGCTCAGTTCCACATTCCCGCCCTCTCCCCATAACCCTTAATCCCCTTGCCTATCAAAAACCCATCAACCCGCATCTTAAAAATATTTAGCGAGGCAGCCTCCACCACTTCAACGGGCAGAGAATTCCAGAGATTCACCACCCTTTGAGTGAAGAAGTTCCTCCTCAACTCCGTTATAAACCGCCCCCCCCTTTATCCTGAGGCTGTGCCCTCTAGTCCTACTGTCCTTTCTGAGCGGGAAGAGCCTCTCCACCTCTATCCTATCCATCCCATTCATCATCTTATATGTCTCAATGAGATCTCCCCTCATTCTTCTAAACTCTAACAAGCACAAGCCTAGTTTATTCAGCCTCTCCTCATAGCTCAACCCCCTCAACTCCGGAATCATCCTAGTAAACCTCCCCTGCACTCCCTCTAAGGCCAAAATATCCTTGCGTAAGTGTGGCGACCAAAACTGCACACAGTTCTCCAGCTGTGGCTTCACCAATGCCCTATACAGCTGCAGCAAGACCTCCCTACTTTTATATTCAATCCCCCTCGCTATGAAGGCCAGCATCCCATTTGCCTTCCTGACCACCTGCTGCATCTGTTGGCTGGGTTTTTGCGACTCATGCACAAGGACCCCGAGGTCCCTCTGCACCGTCGCATGCTGCAGTTTTTCACCATGTAAGTAATAGTCCTTCCTACCATTATTCCGACCAAAGTGGACAACCTCACATTTGCCAACATTAAATTCCATTTGCCAGTTCCTGGCTCATTCGCCCAGCCTATCCAGATCCTTCTGCAGACTCTCCACACCCTCCGCACAATTTGCCGTTCCCTCAATCTTGGTGTCATCAGCAAATTTCAACACCATACACTCGGTTCCCTCCTCCAGATCATCTATATAAATGGTAAATAGCTGAGGCCCCAGCACCGACCCCTGGGGCACTCCACCAGTCACCAACCGCCAATCCGAATAGCACCCATTGACCCCCACTCTCTGCCTCCTATTTGACAGCCAATCCTCTATCCACGCTAACATCCTACCCCCAACTCCATGCCCCCTGACCTTCTGTAATAACCTCTTGTGAGGCACCTTATCAAACGCCTTCTGAAAATCAAGAAACACCACATCCACCGGCTCTCCTCTATTCACCGCCCTAGACACATCCTCATAGAACTCCAATAAATTCATCAGACACGACTTCCCCTTAACGAAACCGTGCTGCGTCTGCTCTATCAAACCATTCTCCTCAAGATGCCTCGCTATTTTCTCCTTGATCGCGGATTCTAACATTTTACCTACAACAGACGTTAAACTAACCGGCTTATAATTCCCTGCCTTTTGCCTGCCACCCTTCTTAAACAACGACGTAACATTAGCCGTTTTCCAATCTTCCAGCCCTTCCCCGGAATCCAGTGACATTTGGAAAATAGTCACCAAGGCATCCACTATCACCTCCGCCATTTCTTTCAGAACTCTTGGATGCATTCCATCCGGTCCTGGGGACTTGTCCACAATCAGTCCCTCCAGTCTGTCGAGCACTGCCTCTCTAGTAACAATAATGTCATTCAGGCCCTCCACTCCTACCATCTTTCTGACTGGCTTGCTAGTCCATTTCAGAAGGCATTTAAGAGCCAATCGCATCGGTGTGGCTCTGGAGTCACATGTGGAGTATATCAGGTAAAGATGGCAGATTTGCAAAAGACATTAATGAACAAGATTTTTTTTAATGATGATCAACAATGGTTTCATGGTCATCATTAGACTTAATTCAAGATTTTTATTGTATTGTAGTTCAGGTCAGAAACTCAGAATGTTTTATAGCGCCCACCTGGTTTTGCATCTTGCATTTGGCAAGGATAAGTATGATATCTTTCACTTTAGGTATGATTCAAATGACCCACTAGGGAGCTTTTATCAAATGAAGTTTATTCAAGAATATAGCTAACATGTAAAGTAAGAAAATTAGCAAGAATTTTAATCAGTTACAAACAAACATGGTGTAGTATAACCCTTTACAAATGTATCTAATGTGTTCCAATCAAACCAATCTCACAGACAAAAACTCCTCACAGGTTTTTCACAGCAAAGACTAATGCTCACATGATACTAGACTTGAGACCTTTGTCTGTGATTCTCTGGATAGACTCAGAACAATTTGAAGTCAGAACAGCTTTCCAAAATACCAGGGATTCTGGACAAGCCACCAACTGCAGATTTCCTGCTCCCCCCTTCAAAAAGGCAAGACATTGCTTTCAACTAACCAACAGAATTTCCAAAACCAGGGAGAGAGAGACTTCTCAGCTTGATGCCCCTTCTAAAACTGAAAACGAAAGAATTCTTATCACCTGACCTGTCAACCAGGTTTTCTCCTAACAATGTAGAGTCATAAACGTCCCAATAATAATAAACAATCCGCGTTTAAGCAGGAATAAAAAGACTCTCGCAGACAGCCCGGCAACAGTGAGAAAAATAATCTGAAAAATGTTGCTTGTAACTACAGAGTATATGGTCAAAAAACACTTCTTAAAGGTACACTAAGGTCACAATTGAATCCAACTTTCACCATCTGCAGTGGTCCGAAAGCGTTACTTTGCATCTCTGGATTACTAGTCTAGTGACAATACCACTATACCAACCCCTCCCTTATCCTTGACAAGTGGCAGAAGCAAAGAGCTTCAAAGAAACTTTGATGGTCACTAGCAATACGTGATGACCAGTGCTGCAAAGTGCAAGGTCTTCATCGATGAGGGCAGAGATCTCTGTGACAATCTGCTAAGTGAGTCAACTGTCTCCTGCATCTATCTACCCAAGAATATGGAACTTCCCCAGCTTTGTTCTTTGACAGAAAGCACGACAAATCCAACATGACTTGTTACGACCCTATCAGCCTATTCACAATCATCAGCAAAGTAATGGAAGGGGTCACCCACATTGCTATAAAGTAGCACTTACTCAGCAATAACCTGTCACTGACATTTGGTTTGGGTTCCTCCAGGGCCACGCAGCTTTGGAAGTCATTACAACTTTGGTTCAAACATGGATCAAAGAACTGAATTCCAGAGATGAGATCAGAATGACTATCCTTGAAAGCAATGCAGAATTCGACTGAGTGTGGCACCAAGGAGCCCTCACAAAAGTGGAGACAGTGGGAATCAGAGGGAAAAAATTATACTGGTTAGTCATACCTAGCATAAAGCGAGATGTTTATGGTTGTCGGAGGTCAATCATCTCAGCCCTAGGACTTCACTGCAGCAATTCCACTGCTGGAGTTCATAGATCCTTGCAGTACAGAAGGAGGCCATTCAGCCCTTCAAGTCTGTACCAACCAACAACCTGAATTTTTTAGGATAGTTTCCTAGGCCCAACCATTTTGAGCTGTTTTATCAATGGTCATTGCTCCAATATAAGATCAGAAGTGGGCATGTTTACAGGTGATTGCACAATGTTCAACATCATTAACGACTCCTAATGGACTAAAGCAGTCCATAGCCATATGCAGCAAAACCTGAACAACATTCAGGCTTGGGCTGATATGTGACAAGAAACATTTGTGCACACAAATGCAGGCAATGATCATCTCCAACAAGAAAGAATCCAACCACCTTCCATTCAATGGCATTTCCATCATTGAATCCCCCACTGTCAACATCCTGGGAGTTCCCATTGATCAGAAACTCAACTGGACCAAACCTATCAATTCTATATCTCCATGATCAGGTCAGAGACTGGGAATTCCTGCAGAGAGTAACTCACCGCCTGACTCCTCGGAGTTTGTCTACCATCTGCAAGAGACAAGTGTGATGAAATATTTTCCCCTTTCCTGGGAGAGTGCAGCTCCAAAAACACTCAAGAAGCTTGACACCATCCAGGACAGAGCAGCCCCCTTGATTGGCACCCTATTTGCTGCTTCCAACATCCACTCTATTCATCACGAAAGCACAGGTGAGTTACTTTCTGCAGGAATTCCCAGTATCTGACCTGCTCATGTACCACACATAAGATGCACAGAACAACTCGCCAGGACTCCTTCGACAGTAATTTCCAAACCAGTGACCTCTACCACCGAGAAGGACAACGGTTGCAGATTCATTGAAACACCGCTACCTGCCAGTTCACCTCCAAGCTGTTCACCATTCTGACTTGGAACCATATCACCATTCCTTCACTGCCACTGGGTCAAAGTCCTGAAAATCCCTCCTTAACTCTGGGTGGAGCTATATCACTTGGACTACAAAGGTTTTAGAAGGCAATTCACCACCACCAATTTGGGCAATTAGGACCAGGTAATAAAAATGTGGGCCTACAGCCAGTGGCAATAACATCCCAAGAAAGAATTAAAACAAGAAATTACTGCTTGATTGTGAAAAACAAATGGAAGCAACTTTAATTTCTTTAGATGTATAACACTGCATTTAACAACAGACTGTTGCATCTTGTGTATTTTTACATTCATGTGAAAAATGGATGCAATTATGTGTCTCCACTGACGCTCAATCTTTTTCAGACCACATTACTTATTTTCAATTGGCGTTTCTAATCACGTTGCAACGGTCTCGTTGACTTTAATTTTTCGGTCTGGCTGAAGCCATTACAGATATTGAACCTTAAATCAGCTAAACTAAACAATTGAGGTGGGAGTTTAAAAGTTGCTCATTGAGCTATAAGTTAATACGTAGATAAGAGGACACATGAATTGAATCTGGCTGGACATTTAAAAGCAGAAAAATGTTGGTAAAAGAGGTGAATTGTTGGTTTAGGAAATTCTTGAGCAAACCTGGGAGATATGGAGTGATCAGATAAAATCTTGCAATTTTTATTTTCTGGAACCTTTTGGCTCGTAGAAAAGTTCACAGGAGATGCAACATCTGCAGTGGTAGGAATTTCCATTACAATTTCTGTGCCATTAATCATCACAAGTGTTAATTATCAATTTTTTGCATGGATGTGCTTGGTAGCATGGATGACTTAATTTCGCCACTTGTATACACATATTACTGGAAAACTTACTTGGTGATTTCTTAGCAGAGCAGTTGTGAATGCACTGGATGTTGTTTGAAGGCGGTTGCCACTGCATAGCATAAAAGGGGGGTGTAAATTATTGTGACTTCTATCTAAATTGTTTGGTGAAACTTTGAATCACATGGGCCAGAATTTTATGTTGATTGCGCGGGTCATGTGCCTGACCTGGAAGCACATGAAATTTCAGATGGTAACTTCAGGCACACTTCCCGACCTCGTCACACACTCGCGCAATATTTTGGTCGTCAGACGCGTACTTCGGTCGGAAGCGCACCCACTGAAAATTAAGCAAGCAACCTGGCCCACTAAGGTCCAATTGAAAGCAACCTTATGTGGCCCATATGCTTGGCCAGGCGTCTTTACATTTCAGCTACAATCTCAATCCACAGTGGGATGAGCTGTCCAAGTTTAAATAAAATTTAAAAATGTGCCTGGGAATGGAGGTCTGTTTATGATTGTGCTGCTTAGACACTCGTAGCATAGTTTGACATCAATGTCTATTTCTCACAGGTCAGCAGCTCCTTAAGATATGGTGGCATAGTGGTTAGCACTGCTGCCTCACAGCACGAGGGACCCGGGTTCAATTCCCAGCTGTGCAGAGTCGGCACGTTCTCTCTGTGTCTGTGGGTTTCCTCCGGGTGCTCTGATTTCCTCCCACGGTCCAAACGACGTGCTGGTTAGGTGGATTGGCCATGCTAAATTCTCCCTCTGTAGCTGAACAGGCGCTGAAATGTGGCGACTATGGGATTTTCATAATAACTTCATTGCAGTGTTAATGTAAGCCTACTTGTGACATTAATAAATAAACTAAAAACTAAACTAAAACAGCTCCCCCTGAGGGAGCACATTAGTAACTCCAGATGGCTTCCTCCCTTTCCTTGGTGCTTGTCCTCTTCCCACCCTCCCTGACAGTACTCAGCCTTTCACAGAGTGCATTTATCCTGGATGGCCGTGAACTGGCCAGTCAGTGTGCAACTGTTCTATGGTGCCGACTGCCACCAGGAACATGTTTTGCATCAGCTTCCAGCCCAGGAGCCATGGGTGAAAACTCCAGACCATGGACTTGACCACAATGGATCCGGGGATTTGAAGATTGTGGCCAGAGTTGTCCAGCCGTTCATACCCTGCCGCCATTGCCAGTGAGAAGAGAGTTCAGCGTTCAGCCAAATCTCAGTTCACTGCTGCGGGACTGGAGAATCACAGCCATGGGTGAGGTCGGAGAATTCTGGCCTACATTTTGAGCACTTTTCTCTTTCTGTGTTTTGCTGAAGAACCACTATTGGGGTTATCTCGTTTCCAAATAGGCTTCTAAAATGCTGTCACGTAAATGTGTGCCAGCCAGATTTTGAGCAGGCTGTTCTTGGTACTTTACAAAAGCAATGGGAAATTAAATTAAAGAGAGCAAATCAAATTAAAGAGAGGAAAATCAGTGCTAATTCACATTCCCAAAATGTTAAACCGAAATTTAGTTTGTGAAGAACAAGCATGTTATTGAATAAGAAAAAGTGAGAATGTGCCACCCGGGTTTCAAATTGGCTCTCAGCCCAAATTGAGTATTTTGAATTGTAATGGTTGAGATTGAATTTACTGCTGTGCTGTTTCTATTTTATAATTGCAAATTCCAAGCACAGTAATTGTACCAAATTTTCCCTTCCGCCATACCATATATAAAACAGTCATGTCAAGTAAATTGCTGACAGTGAGGAATTAAGGAGGACTGAACATATCTCATAAAATGTTGCAACTGTGAAATGGAGTATTTTTGTTTTTGGGTCCTCCTTAATTGGGGTTTGCAATCGTGGAGGCCAATTGCAGTTCTGGAATTCAAGATTTAATTTTATAAATCTCCTTGGAAGGGGATCAGGATCACAATTTGTCTTCATCAGATAACAAAAGGTTGAAGAAAAAGAAATGACAGTATTTAAGATGGATTGAAGGCAAGTAATATCATCATTCCTCTCTGGTCAGATCAACGTAGCCTGCTGAAGCTTCAGCACACTGTTATAGCCCAGTATACTGTGGAAATGACCTGGCTCATTTTTATGCGAATGAGTCACATATGGTTTTGGTCACTCCCATTAGTGCTCCACATGTCATGATTTGAGGCGTATCGATTACTGAGACAGGCTGCAGAACAGCTTATCATCTTAAGTCTTTGGGGAAGTAGTGAGCTACTGACTATTTTAACAGCTTTTTGTAAAACAAATTTCATGACTATTGCTTTAAAAATACAACATTACAGTAACTCATTTCCAGTGAAAAGGTGATGAAAAAAATCATGAAATGTGACGTGTTGGCTAGTTGATCCAACCAAACTGCACAGATATACGTTAGATTGGACACATGCGAGAGTAGTGATTTGACAAGGAGTTTGGAGTGTGCTATACTCTAGGGCTATGAAATTATACTATGTGAATATTAGCTGATGAATATTTAATGCATTTGTCTGAAATTCTTGTATTTGCTGTTTTAATGAGGAAATCGATTTGATGTGCTAATATTCAGACATTGGATTACTAGGCCTGGAAGTTATTCAAATCTGCTGGAATAGATTGTAAAATGCCAAAACCTTATGGACAGTGGTAAGAACACAGCTTTTTCCCATTAGACTTTTGAATGGACCTACCATACATTATACTGATTTTTCGATACACCCTAATTGTGACTGCAACACTATATTCTGCACCCCCTCCTTTCCTTCTCCCCTATGTACTCTATGAATGGTATGCTTTGTATTGCATACAGGAAACACTGTATCCCAATATATGTGACGATACTAAATCAAATCAAACAGCAAAATTTAAGAATGCCTATGTAAGGACACATGCTTCCAATCATGCTTGAACATTTATTGAGCTGCTGAGAGCTGGAGTTTGGAGAGATACCTGAATTTAACAAGGAATCATTACAGTTTCAGATATGCACAGTTGGAACTTGCAATATGTAAAATGTCTGTGTTGAAGAAAGCTGTAAGAAGTCTCACAGCACCAGGTTAAAGTCTAACAGGTTTATTGTAATCACGAGCCTTTGGAGCTCTGCTCCTTTATCAAGCGAAGAAACATGAGCTGATTTGAGGATCTAACTGGATTACTGTGTAAGAAAATACATATTTCCAAAGCTTACATCATGACGAGATTGAACTGATTGTGAGTTAATTGTTGCCGGAATGAACGGATTTTGAATTGTTAAAATTACTGACACCCATAGAACATAGAACACTACAGCACAAACAGGCCCTTCGGCCCACGAGTTGCGCCGATCACATCAACACCTATCTATAACCCCCAATCCCATAAAACTCCATATACTCATCCAGAAGTCTTTTAAAAGACCCCAGCGAGTTCGCCTCCACCACCACTGACGGCAGCCGATTCCATTCACTCACCACCCTCTGAGTGAAAAACTTACCCCTAACATCACTTCTGTACTTTCCTCCCCGCACCTTAAACCTGTGTCCTCTCGTAGCGACCATTTCAACCCGGGGAAATAGCCTCTGAGAATCCACCCTATCTATTCCTCTCAACATTTTATAAACCTCTATCAGGTCGCCTCTCAACCTACGTCTCTCCAGGGAAAAGAGACCCAGTTCCCTCAACCTAACTTCATAAGCATATAGCAAATCTGTCTGAAAAATAGATGTGGATGAAAATTGCATCTCATCTATCTTGATGACTGGATTCTTGTAAATATAGGGAAAAAAAGAGCTGAACAAAAAATGAAATATAATTATAAATGAACTGATAGAGAGGAATTCTCCAGCCTCCCAGCCATGTGTTTCTCGATGGAGGGAAGTGACTGTTCACTGGCAGCGGGATTCTCTGGTCCCACCGCTGTCAATGCAATTTCCCATTGATGTCACCCCATTCTGCCACAAAACCCGCAGGACGGAGCGTACTGCCAGCAGGACTGGAAAATCCTGTCAGTGTGAACAGCCGGAGAACTCCCCCCACAGCGACCCAGAGCTGTTAAAAATTCCTCTAGATGTTTGATACAGCTCCACCAAGTACATCTAAACAGCTTCCCCCACATAGTGTTATATAATTCAAGCCGAGTTTCACTTGTGCTTTGTTACTCCCTGCATGCTTACTGCCATCCCGATGCCTTGTTGTACAGTGCATTTCATTTAAGCCAATTCTCCCATGTGCTGGTTGCGATACTGAGCAAGGTGAACTGTTTGATTGCAGCAGAACCAGGCTTGAGGCTTCTGGTGAAAAGGAGAGGTGAGACATGTGTAAACTACAATTGGGCAGCAATTTGACAGTAGCTGGGAGAGGAAAAAAGGCCCAGGCTGCATAAATTGTGCCAGGTTTGTGAGGGACTGTTTTATCGAGCTCAGAACCACATAATTGTGACTTAGGAGAAACAATGAAGAGAACAGTATCAAAATGCGGCATTTGGTCAGACTAAAAATGATGACTAAGGTTGTAGAACAATGTGTTTCCATTTCTTTTTGTGGTTCACTCTGGGAGGAGGATAAATAACTCTTCTCAAGGAACACTCTCTGAACTTAACCTGACCTATTTTCTCAAAAATAATGCTAACATTCTTCCTGGCTCTTCTGGTTTAAGTAAATGTTTCAGTTTAATTCAGATCAGCGATGTTTTAAATTAACCAAAAAATGCTGAGCTTGTAATCAACAGATATTTTTTTCCCTTCTGAGACCATGGAATGATGAGATTTAATCAACATTTTGTTAATGTTGGCGTTGAGCACAGGACAACATCAGCATTCACAATAATATGTTCAGACCACCTCTGATCACAGAAATTAAGTAATAAATTTCAAAAATGCAGTGAGGCCCAACAATAGGCTGGTGGATCCACATCCTGAAGTACTCTAAAGGAGACTTGCCTTTTCACACTTCTATGTTTAATTAATGCTTAGCTTTCAGGCAAACACAATCAAGGGGTGCCACCTTACTGCCTGTTCACACCGCGCTCCCGCTGCAGCGAAATCAGAGAATTTTCCAGCAAGCCAAATCTCTCTTCACTGCAGTGGGGTGGGAAAATACTGTTGGCGTGGACGGTAGGAAATTTTCCGTCATAGTATCTGGCTTGGATTTATCCAAAACTGTTGTTGTGTAAAAATGTTCAGACTATTCATAAACCACTGGCTTGATAGAAATTGATTGAGTAGGCAATTAAAATTTGCCTGGTTCTTGAAAAGCCCGGCATTTTCAATTTTCAACTTCTCTTCAGAACAGGTGGCATGGGCACCTAACTAAAATTGCTTGGTTCGATTTTTTAACCAGGCAAGTTGAGGTCTAATAATATCATGAATTTTTAACTGTGGTCTAATAAGAATGAAAGCAATAGGAAGAGGACGCAGGGCAGAAGAACCCAAGCAATTATTTTCTTCAAATTCAGGAGCAGTAGGAATACTACTCCAGGTCCCACACAAGGGATGGAATTCTCCCATCCGGGACTAAGGCCTGTGGCAGAATTGGGGATTATTTCCCACTGCCAAAGCTGATGGGAAACCATGCCATACCTACTGGCCCCAATATCATTAATTATGCACTCGGGGGTTTAGTGTCTTATTCTATAGTGGAGTGGGCTTAACTGCATGCATCCTGCCATAATATCTGAGCGTTATATTGAAAAAGTGACTGTCCCACCATTGAAGAAAACAGATAGATCCCCAAGAACACACTGAGGCAGGATGTTGGACTGCCTCAAAAACATTGAAATTAAACAATCCACCTCTATCCAGTGCTGTGGCATTCCGGGGTCTAGAGGCCACTGGCAGCCTCCATCCCAAACTCACAAGACAGCCCCAGACCACCATAAGCTAAGTCCCGACTTCTGTATGCCACATTATCCCAGATCAGCATGTTTTCCTGCTGGTACCACGGAGAGTTGGGAATTCGGGCAGGATTCCAGTCGGATCTTTATTTGCATCCAACTAGTGGGATGCAAATCAGTTTGATGCCAGCCTTCAGTGGTGTTCCTGATCTGCCATGGTGGGCACTAGAGGAAGACTCCCTGGAAAATTCGCTGGGGTAAAACCAATCTGTGGGCCTCCTGCTGAATTCTCTCCCCACCCCATTGAACCCCCTGACAGGGGCTTAGGAGAATTCAATGTTTAGGCGTCCACAGGCTTGGGGGCTCCAACACTCCCAATTTCATGGAATGAGCAATTTGCTTCTCAGAAGCTACCTCACTGCTGCGGGTGACCCAGTGGAAGTTGCCCTTGTGTCTGCAGTTTGTGTGTACACAATAGCTTGGTTGTTGTGGTTTGCAGCCAATCTGCATAGTCAGGGCCATGCAGGCCACCCTGCTATTGGGAATCCAGTGCTTCAATATTGGTTGTGAGGATGCTATAGGGGCCAAACAAATTGTCTGGAAACTCAGAGTTCTTAAGAAGCAACAGCAACTGGTGGCGAGAAAGGGAGAGAGAAACAATCTAAAGAGAGATGAAGAGAGCAACCATATAGTTAGATGCAGAGAGCAACACTAAACGTGAGGGAGAGATTATACGTATTGGTTGGCTGTGACTTGCCTCCATAGTGTACAGTATTGATCAATTGATTCATTTGCCCCTTGCTTATTGCATTGCAAGTCAATAGTTTTTGTATTTCATATTCTCTTAGAAATGAAGTAGGTTGTTTGTGCGTTTTTACTGAGCTGCAGTCATTTTCATCTTGCCCAGGTGCAAGTGTCTCAAAGATATCTTCAATTGTTTCGCCTCCATATAATGGAAAGGTAGGCTTTTTTTCCTCTTGTTATCTACGATTGCAAAACATACCTGCACAAAACAAAATTTCACAGTCACAGTCACTTTACCAACATGGGAATACAGATGATGAGGACAAAACGCACATTAAGATGGTTATAGATTAGGCATAGACAATTGAATCTTGATGAGCAACACAGTGAGGGGGCATGCTCAAGGAGCTGGAATTGCATTCCTTTCAATGAAAAGCTTCTCGGTAACAAGCCGAGATAAATGTTATTTTCTGATTGGATGGTTAGTTTGCAAGATTAGTGTATGCCTTAGAGACCTCCATTATGCTAATCTTATGTAAGTATGTGTGTGTGTGTGTGTGTCTGTCTGTCCGTCTGTCTGTCTATGTGTGCATGTGCCTAGCGACAGACTACAGCTGTGGTGTGTTCCCTAAAATCCCAACAGCTACCTAATAATTGAAATGCTATCTCCAGCAAGTAGACAAACATTTTCCAAAAGTTGCATCCCTGAAAGCAACAGTCCATATTTTCATTATCATGTTGCCAGTGTCCAATTCTTGGGGAGCACAACATTAAGATACACATTGCCGCAACAGAACTGCTGCACATACTGTTAAAACAATGGATACCGTTATTCTCCAACCATACTGCCCTCTAGTGGTTCACATGCTTTATGACAAGTATGGCGGTCTATTTTTGGGGAAAGTATTCAATGCAATTCTCAATACGCTGCAGGCCTGTGTTGATTATTATTGTTCATTGAATGGGATTATTTAGCTATTCCCGCCAGGGGGATCCTCCAATCCTGCCAACGACAACTACCCACCACCAACTCCAGCATGCTAGCACCTCCCAAACACTGATCTCGGCTACCTCATAACTAAATTGGCCAGGTTCTTGTAAATACAGTCTTGTAAAGGAAAGCAATGGCATGACATATTTTGGCAGACGTCCAATTTAGTTGACCTCAGCTAGGTACATATCTGAATTAAATGGGAAACATTTACACTGGCTACAAGGCTAATGAAAATATAGAGTACTGCTTTCAGGAATTAAACTTTTGGAAAGCGATTGTCTACCCTATGGGGATACAATAGTAATTATTTGGGAAACGCACATACGTGCGCGATATTCCAGTTCAAGATTGGCAATATGGGCTGCCCGGCTGCAGAGAGTGAGAACAACACGAAGCCCTGTTGCCAGCAGTGGGACTGGAAAATCCTATCACAGGCCAATGGAGGGCTAAACATACAATGGAAAATCCTAACCAATGTGTTTCAACACTGGATTCATAGACTGCTTTGGTTCCTTTCTCTGAGGATAAAGCTTCAAATCCCTAAAACCTTCTATCACAAGGTGTGGGAGTCTAGGAGTTAAATGAGGATTTATTTTAGTTTTTTTTATCATTTGCTGTCTATTGTAAAATTGAATGAGAAATTCAGGAGTTAATTAATGATTTTTTTGAACCAGTATTTACTTGGTGTTTCTCATCACAGTTGACCCTGCAGAATCATCACTGACATAATGTTTATTTGAACTTTACTTATCCTTAAATCCTTTCATTCTTTTGTGCTCCTTCTTTGATATATATATTTTATTCGTGCCTCTACGAAACAAAGCCAAATATTTGATTTGGAGCCTGCTGTTACTAAGACAGTGAACTAAAGTAGATGCAATAGCAGTTACACATGGTGGCCAGAAGGCCATTTGATCAAATTTGATACATGAGTGGTATCATGTGATAAGATGTCATGTGACTAAATGTCACATGATCAAACTTCCAGGTATAAGTCAAAGCAGAGTTGCGATGACCGCCCTGCATCCCACACATCCTCCCATGAGACCATCTGAAAATCATCACCTTGGGACTGATCTAGCGTGGGATTTTCTGGCCCCCCTCACCCCAAGATAGGAAAATCCTGCCAGAGGTCAATGGACCTTTGCATAGTCTGTGTGCCACCTGCTATGATTCCCGTGGTGGGTGGGACAGGAACATTCCACCCACTTGGTCCCAGTGATTATTCTTTCCACCTCCTGAAATTCTGCTTCTGCCATTCAACCAACTGCTATTTCCCAGACAGCTCGGATGATTAGCTGGCTATGGCCATGAAGACGAAACCCAGAACTTAAAATGACCCAGTTAAGGTACAAATGTCAGTTGTTTGGTACCCATCTTGGCATGATTTGTTTGCTCCTGGATATGGTTTAATATTATTGGCTGTAGCCTGTTAAGTCGCCTAATCTATACTGCAATTTCTATTTTTTTCCCAACTAGATTAGGTACTCATTAATATACCACAGCACAGCTTCTCTGTATTTACAAGAATTTGGCCTACGAGGTCATGGAGGTGATTGGGAGGCATGGGCATGCTGGAGTTGATGGAAAGAAAGGACCAAAAAGGTATCAAAACAGTTTTTGGAGGTCTTTAGCAGGCTGGATGTGGGTTTTTTGGTCTTAAGTACCCTGCCAAGAATCAGCAAAGTCATTTCTAGCTGTTGACATAGTCAATTGGTGATGAAATCTTTCATGCAAACTTGCAGGTTGTACTACTAGTTTTTTTCAGCTGCTTTGTCATTTTAAGATGTCAGATTTTGAGAACTCTCATGCGGGAGTGGCATGGTAGCACAGTGGAAAACACTGCCTCACAGCGCCAGAGACCCGGTTCGATTCCCGGCTTGGGCCACTGCCTGCCTGAAGTTTGCATGTTCTCCCCATGTCTGCGTGGGTTTCCTGCGGGTGCTCCAGTTGCCTCCCACATTCTGAAAGACGTGCTGGTTAGGTGCATTGAACCAAACGGGGGCCAGAGTGTGGCGACTAGGGGAATTTCACATGGCAGTGTTAATGTAAGCCTTACTTGTAACTAAGCAATAAGCTTATGATTATAATAAACTTTAGAATTCTGAAATTCCGTACCTGATGAAAAGTTTTGACCTGGAATGTTAACTGTTTCTCCCTCCACAATTGCTATGTGATCTGTCCAGTATCACCCACAACTTTTTGTTTTAATTTAAAATTCCCAGCATCAGTCATATCCTGCTCTTGTATTAGAATTGATTATAATTTTCTCATAGTATTGAACTGTAAATGTGGTACATATATTTGTCTCCTTTACTAACAAAAATTGGCCATTCTTTATTATAGTTTTGTGATTCTCCATCTTGAATATACAGTGGTTCTGTCAATTAGCTGCAGCCTATATATTACCGTTGTGCAAATGTGAGTGAACCAGCCCAACTAAGCTAGTTATCAAACTGGCTCTTTGAACAGTGCAGGTTTAGAACTGTGTACAAAACTGAATACTAATTCAATTTGGAGTCCCTTATTGATGTTGAAAGAAGACAAGCTAATTAAATTGAACGCTTTGTGAAACATTTTTTGTCCAATTCCATGAGTTGTGACTATGAGGACAGTTATTGTCCACTAACTTTTCTACTAGCACAGGCTTTATAATCTCTCAAGAGATTGTTTGCTCCATGAAGTAAGCTAGATATTGAGAATGAAGATGGATCTCCAGAAGGATTTCTGAGAATGGAAGATGGACCCCCTCCAGGGCATTGCATCTAGAAGTTCCACCTGCCCACTCACCCCTGACCCACTGTTGTTGTGTTCCAATGTCCAGGACTGCAGGTGGCCTCCATCCTGAACTCCAGAGGCAGCCCCTGGCATTGTTCTGATGACTTCTGACATCTGCAAGTCACATTGTTCTGAAGTGTTTCGTGCCGGTGTGTTTTCCCATGAGGCTTCTGATGTCCTCTGTCGTGTTTTCCGACCCACCACGGTGGGCACCAGTGGAAGATCCCACTGTAATTTCATAGCAGCGTGAATTATGCCTTCCCTCCATATTCTCCCATTGTGCCCACTGTCAAACATGCTAGCATGGGCTTGGGAAATATCTTCCCACAGGTGATGGAACTTCTAAAAAAAAAGGCATTTAAAATTTCTCTATCACCCAACAATAATAATTGGAAAGAAGATGGCTAAATTTGCTGATGACACCAAGATTGGTGGAACGGCAAATTGCGCGGAGGATGTGGAGAGTCTGCAGAAGGATCTAGATAGGCTGGGCGAATGGGCCAGGAACTGGCAAATGGAATTTAATGTTGGCAAGTGCGAGGTGGTCCACCTTGGTAGGAATAATGATAGGAAGGACTATTACTTAAGTGGCGAAAAACTGCAGCAGGCGACGGTGCAGAGGGACCTCGGGGTCCTTGTGCATGAGTCGCAAAAACCCAGCCTGCAGGTGCAGCAGGTGGTCAGGAAGGCGAATGGGATGCTGGCCTTCATAGCGAGGGGGATTGAATATAAAAGTAGGGAGGTCTCGCTGCAGCTGTATAGGGCATTGGTGAGGCCGCAGCTGGAGTACTGTGTGCAGTTTTGGTCGCCGCACTTACGCAAGGATATTTTGGCCTTGGAGGGAGTGCAGAGGAGGTTTACTAGGCTGATACTGGAGTCGAGGGGGTTGAGCTTTGAGGAGAGGCTGAATAAACTAGGCTTGTACTTGTTAGAGTTTAGAAGAATGAGGGGAGATCTCATTGAGACATATAAGATGATGAATGGGATGGATAGGATAGAGGTGGAGAGGCTCTTCCCGCTCAAAAAGGACAGTAGGACTAGAGGGCACAACCTCAAGATAAAGGGGGGGCGGTTTAGAACAGAGTTGAGGAGGAACTTCTTCACTCAAAGGGTGGTGAATCTCTGGAATTCTCTGCCCGTTGAAGTGGTGGAGGCTGCCTCGCTAAATATTTTTAAGACGCGGGTTGATGGGTTTTTGATAAGCGAGAGGATTAAGGGTTATGGGGAGAGGGTGGGAATGTGGAACTGAGCCACGACAGATCAGCCATGATCTTATTGAATGGCGGGGCAGGCTCGAAGGGCTAGATGGCCTACTCCTGCTCCTATTTCTTCTGTTCTTATGTTCTTATGTTTATAGTTGTCAAAGTTAATTTCAGTACCACAGAGGTGTTTGTAAGTAATTAGCATTTGTCACACTATTAAACATGTACATTTTTTGGTGTGTTTAGTGGGTGTCAGCCATGAAAATATCAGAACTCCAGGCTATCCTGTGTCTCTGGATGAGACACTGGTCTGGGGAAGCATTGGGAGAAGCAAGGCAACTTAAACAGCAGCTTCCTGATCTCCCTGTTTAATTGCACTTGCAAAATTGCCAGAAGTTGCTGTCTGATCCACACATGACTAATGGTGAACACTGCTTCACCTCTATTTTTGCTGCAAATTCTATTGAATCTGCATTTTCTATGACTATGCTATCGCTATAATTAATGCATTTTGAAAGTCTTGAAACAGAGACTTTTTCATTTCTAACCTTTCTTAGTTTACAGAAATACTTTTGATGTACAGTTCTCTCCCCAATCCATCTATATTTATAAAAAATTAATCTCAACTCACAGCTGCACTGTTAACCCTTCATCTCCTCAGTTCATGCAATCACACCAATCAGCTTCCCATCCACTGACACTGTCTATACTTCCCACTACCTCAGAAAAGTAGCCAGCATAATCGAGGACTCCACACCTACACTCTTCCACCTTCTTCCTTTGGGAAAAAAGATACAAAAGCATAAGGTCATGTATCAACCAACTCAAGAACAGCTTTCTCTCTGCTGCCATCAGATTTTTGAATGGACCTACCATAAATTAAGTTGATCGATCTTGTCACCCTAGCTATGACTGTAACACTATATTCTGCATCGTCTCCTTTCCTTCTCCCCTATGTACTCCTATGAATGGATGGTTTATCTGTATAGCACAAGAAACAGTACTTTTTACTGCATTCCAATACATAAGAACAAAAGAAATAGGAGCAGGAGTAGGCCATCTAGCCCTTCGAGCCTGCCCCGCCATTCAATAAGATCATGGCTGATCTGTCATGGCTCAGTTCCACATTCCCGCCCTCTCCCCATAACCCTTAATCCCCTCTCTTATCAAAAACCCATCAACCCGTGTCTTAAAAATATTTAGCGAGGTAGCCTCCACCACTTCAACGGGCAGAGAATTCCAGAGATTCACCACCCTTTGAGTGAAGAAGTTCCTCCTCAACTCCGTTCTAAACCGTCCCCCCTTTATCTTGAGGCTGTGCCCCCTAGTCCTACTATCCTTTCTGAGCGGGAAGAGTCTCTCCGCCTCTATCCTATCCATCCCATTCATCATCTTATACGTCTCAATGAGATCTCCCCTCATTCTTCTAAACTCTAACGAGTACAAGCCTAGTTTATTCAGCCTCTCCTCATAGCTCAACCCCCTCAACTCTGGCATCAGCCTAGTAAACCTCCTCTGCACTCCCTCCAAGGCCAAAATACCCTTGCATAAGTATGGCGCCCAAAACTGCACACAGTACTCCAGCTGCGGCCTCACCAATGCCCTATACAGCCGCAGCAAGACCTCCCTACTTTTATATTCAATCCCCCTCGTGATGAAGGCCAGCATCCCATTAGCCTTCCTGACCACCTGCTGCACCTGCAGGCTGGGTTTTTGCGACTCATGCACAAGGACCCCGAGGTTAAATCAAATCAAATCACTGTCTCCTCTAGCCCATTTTTACCATCAGTTTCCAAAAGCACATTTCCCTTCCTGATGTATTGTCCACTGTTGATTCTGATTGGTGTTGTAGTGACAAGACTGCCTCACTGGCAGAATAGACTTTGGTGTTATGGTGGACAATGCTTGATCCAATGAGATAACGGAAATTCCTGCTTGTAGTCCACAGCATTGATACACTTCTGGCAGGAGACATAACAGGGCCAAGTTCAAGCTGCATCTGGAACCAGCAGTCAGAGGATTATCAGTGAACAGTGATGCAGCAATTCTCCAGTTATATCTCTTCAGGCAGCAACTTGGCAATTAATTTGCAAGCTGGTCATGTTCCTTCTCCGTGCTACAAAGTCTACAGATTTGCACAGAGTGAGTAGATCTGGTGATGCCCTTGTATTTAACTAAATATGAGAAAGCTTGTCCATACTTACATTTCCCTGTCCCATGAGCTTCCTGAATACTGTTACCAGGACAGCTCTTTGATGCATTCACTTGGTTCTATCTCTTGCTGTCAGCATCAGTTGTCAGTCTGTCATTTCGAAAAGTTAAGATTCTTTATACTGGAAGGCAGTTTGAAAACTGCACTGGCTTAAAAGAGCTATGGTATTCTGAGGACAGTATCATTCAGTGTCTTCCATTTAACAATGTGCTGACAGTCTGCATTGTTTGTCACTTTTACAGAGTTGGGTAAGTTCCAGATAATTAGCATCTTTGGTTTGACATAACGAACAAACTCTCTCCAATTAAAGAAGGAAAAATACATGCAGAGTATTTTTAAAAACATACTTTCATCTCTTTTCACTTCCTCCTCTCTTGTCTAAACAAACAGCAATTTCCATCTCAGGTAAAAATCCTTCTCAAATTGGAGTACTTTTGGTCATAAAACATGGAATACAATGTGGAAAAGTGTGAGGTTATGCATTTTGGAAGGAGGAATGGAGGCATAGCCTATTTTTCAAATGGGGAAATGCTCAGAAATCAGAAGTACAAAAGGACTTGGGAGTCCTTGTTCAAGATTCTCTTAAGATTAAATTACAGGTTCAGTTGTCAGTTAGGAAGGCAAATGCAATGTTATCATTCATGTTAATATATGAGCAAGGATGTACTTCTGAGACTGTATAATGTTCTGGTCAGACCCCATCTGGAGTACCGTGAGCAGCTTTGGCCCCTTATCTAAGGAAGGATGTGTTGGCCTTGTAAAGAGTCTAGAGGAGGTTACAACAATGATCCCTGGAATTAGTTGCTTGTCGTATGAGGAACAGTTGAGGACTCTGGGTCTGTACTTATTGGAGTTTGGAAGGATGAGGGAGGAATCTTATTGAAACTTACAGAATACTGCGAGGCCTGGATAGAGTGGACATGGAGAGGATGTTTCCACTCGTGGGAAAAACTAGAACCAGAGGGCACAACATCAGGCGAAAGGGATGATCCTTTAAAACAGAGATGAGGTGGAATTTCTTCAACCAGAGAGTGGTGACTCTGTGGAACTTTGCTGCAGAAAGTTGTGGAGGCCAGGTCATTAAGTGTCTTTAAGACAGATATAGATTGGTTGTTGATTAATAAGGGGACCGGGGTTATGGGGAAAAGGAAAATATCAGCCACGATTGAATAACGGAGCAGACTCGATGGGCAAAGTGGCCCAATTCTGCTTCTGTGTCTTATGGTCTTAAAACGTTGCTTCAGGCTGACTTTGGAAACTGGTGGGTGAAATCTCCTTCTGTGCATAGCTCTAACTCAAGTTAATCAGAACTCCTATTCATAGGAACAGAAACTGTAAACAAGCAGGATTAGCCTCATAATGCAAACAACATTTGTGGAACCATGGTTGAGCTGGCCTAGCTAGGTCAAGCTGATAGCGTGGAATCACATCTTGACTCAGAGGAAAAGAAATGTGACTCAGAAAATACCAAAAACAATTGCAGTTCTTGAATAATTTTTTTCAAAAATATGTATTATTGATAACATTTGTAAAAGTACAATGCAAAACATTTTGACTTGAAAATTGCAGCAAGTGCAATAAAAGTCAACTTGTTTTCACACAGCACATTCCACTCTGAGGTGCCTCAGTAGGATTTCAATAGACTTGATATTTACAGTAGAGCCAAGGGATACTGCATAGTTTCTATCCTCTCTGTGTACTTTGGCTGGAAGGTCTTCGACAACAGTTCTTGTTTGACCACCAAATGTTAGAGTGGTTCAAGCACTCTGAGGTTTTCCTTGAAGATCAAGGAGATATGTCTGCACTACTTAGAATAAGATTTACCCCCATGTGTCTGTCCAAAAAAAATAATTTCTATGGTGGAGTCTGCCAATGGCATCTGGTAAGTGCAACATTAAACTGACATTCAAATGCTTCTTGATTTTAATCTCAGCAGGAGTCTGAGTTTGTATCTGGCTCAGATGTAAATAGAGCAGTTTCAGTTCTGTATCTCTGGACAAAAGACTTAAAAGCTCATAACTGCACTGCATACAGCATTCATTCTTCTGTGCTGGAGTCAAACATGGCTGTCAGGTATTTTAACTATGAAAGTCACACTGGATTGGGCTTGAATCTACAACCTACTCACTTGGAGCTGTGTGCTATTACTGAGTCTACATCAGTACAGTTAATTCACCAAAGATCCCTAGACAACACCTTCCAAACCCACGACCATTTCCCTCTCGAAGGACAAAGGCAGCAGATACATAGGAACACCACCACCTATGAGTTCCCCTCCAAGCCACTCATCATCCTGACTTGGAAATATATCGGCGCTCCTTCGCAGTCGCTGGGTTAAAATCCTGGAATTCCCTCCCTAACGGCATTGTGGATCAAACCAGAGAACGTGCACTGCAGTGATTCAAGAAGGCAGCTCATCACCATCTTCTCAAGGGTGACTAGGGATGGGCAATGAAATGCTGACCAGCCAGTGATGCCCACATCCCACGAATGAATGAAAAAAACTCAGTCCTTGGTCGCAGGGCATTGTTGGTTCCTGAAAAATGCAACTTAAGTCAAAATGTCATAAAGTTGGGACCGATTTTCCCCTGAGGACAATCTTATAAATTAGGACTGGTTCCTGAACCAACACCTGGTAACCCTGTTTTCACCAAAAACATAATTTTGTACTTATTCATTCGGGAAAAAAGAAGTAATCCAGAAATAAATTTTAAAAAAATAAGAAAAGGTTTGGAAACATGATGATTCTCCAAGTGAAAAGCAACTGAGTATCCCCAAGGCAGGGAGATGGGCAGTGTAGAATGTCGATGCATATCAATAAATGCTTGAATTTGTTCACTGGCATGGCGTAAAGTTAAAACCAATGTTGTTAATTTAAAACAGGGCTGGAATTTTCCAGCCGTTGACGCCAACGGGATCTTCTGGTCCCCCTGATGGTGTACCCCCACCATGGGTTCTCTGGGTGCATTCAATGGGAAGTGCCATTAACAATGGCAGGACCAGAAGATCCTGCTGCCTGCCAATGGAGGGGTCCATCTCTGCTTATGCAGAAAATCCTGCCCAGTGTGTCAATTGAGCTCCATATCGCGGGCCCTACCACATAACCCCACGTATTTACTCAAGCTAGTCCCCATGACACACAGGAACAATTTAGCATGGCCAATCCACCTAACCCGCACATCTTTGGACTGTGGGAAGAAACCAGAGCACTTAGAGGAAACCCATGCAGACACGGAGAATGTGCAAATTCCATATAGACAATGACCCAAACCGGGAATCAAACCTGGGTCCCTGTGAGGCAGCAGTGCTAACCACCCATAGGACTGCCCATATCCAACATCTACACAGGGTAATACTGTGTCCAGCACAGGGTGACTAACGCAACAAGGGGACAACCTAACAGAAAGTTCAAACTGAAGTTGGCAACCAGGCTTTTCAATTTCAATTCCTACCACAGCAGATGAGTAATACAAGATTTTACTACAATATTATTAGTATAATGTATTTTCTGCAAGGCATAAATCCGAATGGGCAAAACTAAACCATGAAATTAAGTGTGTGTCTGTTGCTATCTTTTGTCAAAATGTCTGTGTGCACAGTTAACCTTTGTCCTTCAGAGATTTACAATGAATTGGCAATCATTGTTACTGGTACTGATAACTAATCTCTAAAGAGCGAGAACTTGGACTCAAATGCTTCCTCCAGTTGAAGCAAATTAATGTCTAAACAGAAGCTTATCCTCCTCGTGGATTATGGAACAATGTGCCATGGTCATGTGGTTCCCTGTAAATTTCTCCTCTCCCTTCCCCCAGTCCCACATCCCATTTAAGCTCATCGGCAGTCAATTATTCAGAGAACGATCGTTGCGGCTTTCTAGTATCACTAATATTTTACTCAAGTCCGTGCAGTAATTTTTGTTGGCTAGCTGAAGAACAATTCAACTGAGGAAATGTAGTGTTCCACATGAGCAAGTTTTTGCCAAACCTTTTGTGCACAACATCTTTCCTTCACGCCTTATTTCTTCTTAACAGGACAGCAGAAGAATCAAAATCTGTTGAAAGCAACTGTATCTCTTTTGAACTTTCAATATATTTTTTAATGTTTTTCTTTGTGCAATAACAGTGAACAGGGTGTTTTCTTTATAATCCGGAGTTTTGTAAGAATGCAGTACTGGGAGCTCATTGGTATTCGACTAACGTTGCAGTCTGTGTAACTAGCTTGTAGCAATTGTACTCTGCTGAATTGTTCGATGTGGATTAATTTTGTTGACTGAATTTAGTGAGCAGGTTGGTGGGAAGATTGAACTTTGTCAGACACTTGCATTGGACATGTTAGTGAATTAAGCTCAATAAAAGTGAATTTTTTTTGATGGTATTCCCTTGGCAATCCAACGTCCCTCCCTGAAGGGCATGGAAATGGAAAGGATTTCCGAGGGAGCGTCTCGTAAATGCATTAATATGATGTTGCAGCCTAAGACCAGAGATATTTCTTTTGAGGAATGATGATAACATTGGTTAACCACCAGTTTTCCTTTTCATTTTTGAATGTAGTTACAAATGGGGATGTGTAGGCGTTATGCATCGACTGAAAAGGCTGGAGCACTTTGGGGTTTTTTTAAACCATTATCTTAAACAACAGACAGAACTCAGTGTGCCTTCGTCATGATAGGAAAGCAATAATTCAACAAATACAGATCATTACATTTGCCTATCAGTGATATTTTTGTTCACTACAGACCATGTTTGGAGTGACTATTTCACCCAGTCGCAGGGGAAAATTGACTTTATTAAAACAGAAGAGGAGTAAATAATAGTTATTGTTTGGCTGTGGCCCAATCAGACCTCAAATTATTTACAATATTTTGACCAGAAGCTGCAGCAAGCCATTGAAATGCTGGGCCTGTTCATTTGCAGTTTTGAATTTCCTATTTTAAAATACATTTCAAAAAGCATCTGCGTAATAAATTTCTGTGTAATCTACCCGCGATTAAAAACCGTTCAGTGGCCCAAACTGCTGGTGGTACTTAGTACAAATTCATAAAGCAGTGTTTGTCTCCCACGTCCCTGTTAGCAGCAGTTTTTACAGCAAAACAGGATTACAGCCGTTGCTTAAATTCGCTACATTATGGGGGAGGGGGGGGGATTAGCAAAGCTCTTGATACAAATTAAAATTCTCACTGGAAGTGAGCTGCTATCTCCAGGCAAATAAGATAAGAACATAGAATTAAAGTATAGGCTTTTCCAATGTACATTCACAGCACATTTCTTGTAATCAGTTTACCAAAGGGAATTCTCGACTGCCATTAACAAAAAGTACTGACAAATTAACTTCACTTAAATCTTTTATTGTTTAGGAATTTTATACACTCTTGGCCAAAAAATAAATTTCTTTCAGATATTAGAATCTGAACCAAATATTCAGTATATTTTAGCTGAATAATTTTTCACTCACTGGCATTTACAAGTATCCCATATTTAAAGATAATTTCATGAAGTCAGGACTCCTTGTTCATTTGTACAGATTTTTGAGTGATTGAAGTGCTTTGTTAAATGTTTGAGAGTCTGAGAGCCCTGTAGCCCTGTGATAGCCAAATCTCAGAATCCATCAGTTATGAAATCCCTGGATATTTGGCCACAGCTGATAGTGTGCTGTGTGGGTTCATTAAGTCCCCATGGTAACTGTTGATCCCTCTCTAGGGAACTGATTGTGCTGTCCTTGGGAATGTTTTCAGTAGCTTCAGGCTCTTCCATTTCCTTGAATGGGAAATCAGAAGGTGCATTATCTATTACTTATTCATACCCAAATTAATTTGGGGGATTATGAAAATGGTACAGCACACCACCCCCAGCCACCCAGTCTGATAGCAAGTCTGCCTTGCTGAGAGTCTGACGAGAACCTCTCAACTCTGAGAGTAAATCTTTCTCATATCTTTGTTACCAATTCAGAATATTGCATCTGCAATTTCAAGTCCTTTATGTCTAGATTCAACATTTTAAGTTAAATGATGAGTGTCTGAGCCCTGGTTATATTAATTTATTCATAAAATCTTTGGTGGACATAAAATGTCAACAGGATATGCAATCCAATGTTAGATAGTACTTGGGGGTGTCTTTAGCATCTCCCGTCCAAAAGCCCCTGTGAATTATTTATTTCAAACACAGTATTTAGTTAAATGCACTACAGTTTTATAAATACAAATTTTCTAATTCAGTTCTACTGGGTAATATCCCATGTTCACTGTTGGCACGAGCCATGCATTATTTATTAGTGTCCTAAAACTATTAGAAGACTTTCCGCATTATTAAAAGCTTCTAAATTTTTACTTACTGTGCACTATTTTTGCAATTTTTGTTATCATGGAATGGCATAGGCATTAAACCAGAACTTTGTAATCAACTTAGAGAAGCATGTGCAGCAATTGGTGCAGTTCTTTGTTATTTCAAATAACGAGGGATAGATAGGGGGAATGCTCCAAGTGTTTGACACAGATGGTCTTGGACGTTATATTGGATTAGGACAGCCAATAACCAGTTGAAGCGCCAATGCAAGAGGGATTTGCAAAGAATAATGGGAGGACAATCTTTCCTAATGGAGTTCAAGAAAATGATGTACAAAATTAAAATTCTGAAGTTGTAATATATTTATCGTATATTTAGATTTCAGCAAAGTTTTTAATATTGTGCCCACAGAAATAGAAAATTATGGAGCAGGTATTTTAAGTTTGGGAAGTTGCTTGCCAATTGGCTAAAGGTGATTGTGCACACAGTGTAAGTGTACAGCAGTAAAAAGAAAGGCAATATAGCCAAAAAGATAAGCATAGGTTTTTGGGCTGTTAAATCTTTGCAAAGTATTGGTACAGCCTCACCTGTGGTACAGGGTTTGTTGCTGGTTCTGGCAAGGATATTCAAGCATCAGAGGTAATTCGGAGAAGGAAAACTCAGCTGAGACATACAGGTTACAGGGAAAGGATGAAAAGCCAACAATTTATTTTGGAGAAAAGAAGGCTGAAGATATTATTAAATATTCAAGAGCCTTTTGAGAATAAATAAGTTCTGTGGGGAAGAAAGGATCATATTTCAAAGAAGAAACCTGTTTGGGTTTTTTCGATTTGTTGTGAATGTTGGGAATTTGAATGGGGTTTGTGCAGAAGAGAGGGTTTATTGGTTATTTAAATGAAGCTACAAGTGGTCTGAGGAGGAATCTTTTACCTGATATCACGAAGTGACATCTGCTGCAAAGTGTACTTCTGGAATATGGAATCTCCCACCAAACAGTTGGTGTAAATATAAACTGCTCCTCTGATTTTGCCTCTTGGGATAGAGTAGTTTTTTGGATCCTTACCTGTCAGATGGTAATCTGGTTGAGTGCACAGTTTCATTTATTTTAATGTAATGGAAATTGAGCTGGTTTAAAATGGGTGGACTATCCACACCTGCCTAGTAACCTGGCAGAGGTGAATATGAAAATATAGCATCGTCTTTCAATTATGGTTACATGAGTGTGCCCAGCAGTTGCTCAGGCATACTAAAGGACCAAAGCCTTTTTGTAAAATCCACAGGGGCAGTCCAATAGTGTCAGCAACAAGCAGCATTCATCTGAACAATGTTATGAGAAATTTTGCTACTGGTTATCAGTAGAAAATCACAGGCTGTGCACTCATGATTTCTCAAGCAAATCACTTCCTATCAGTAGAACAGAACTGCAGAATTTCATGTACAGGTTCTGGTCAACCTTGCAGAATTTGTATTTCGAATAACACATCATTGTATGAAAAGATAGAACTATTTGCCTGCATTCCTAGATGCCTAAGAGAATATTGGTATCCTTAAAATACAGAGCCCCAGACCAATTCACTGGCTATATTACCAGAATAACTGAACAACTGATCTCCTGACCTTCATCCTACACATTTAACCAATATTTATACTCTAAATACTTACCAATTTTCCAGATCTTTTTATTTTGCCTCTTTTAGTAGCCTATCTTTCAATTTATTGACAGCTACTGAAATTTCCCAATCATGAGGGCTTTCACTTCTAATTGTTCTTTCAGAAGGAACTCTTCAGACGCAGACAATAAAAATATAACAAAATTTAACTCCAGTTTATAGTTCAAAGAAAGGGTTTAATAAGGAAATTTCATTACTCCAAACCTGGGCCTCACCTGAGCAATCCAACAAGTTCTTATTTATAGTGAGTCAGCTGACCATCACATCATTCTGTAATTGGTTCCATGGTTTACTGGGTCAGCTGACTCTTGCATCTTGTTATCACTGGTCACATTACATCCAATACAAAGTTGTCACTGGCTACATTCTAATACTAATGATATTCCTAGTTTGTTCTGTAGTTCTCCTTCTGGTCAAGTTATAGCTTCTCTTCACCCACTTCTGTCTTTCTGGGCCACTACTTCTGATCAGAGTCCTGTATGCAAGTCAGAGACCTTTCCCTGGTATTGCAACCTTTTTCTGGTTCAGAATTTGTACTGTGCTTTCTGGCTTTCCACATTTTTACCTCTTTTTGCCAATTCGCAGGGCTTATCTCCTGACCTTCATCCTTTACATTTACCCAATGTTTATATTTACCAGTGGTCTGCAAGCTCTTCCTATGATGGTGGTATCTCTCCACACATTCAACCTTTCTGGCATCTATGTTACCTTTGTTCCTTTTGAGTAGTTATCCTTTTGAATAAATAACCTTAATCTGCACTTCAGTGTTACTTTGTTCATTATCAATCAATTCTTCATTTGCCATAGTGGGTTCCTTGTAATGTGCATGTGTGAAGCGCACAGGGTCTCTTCACTCTCTATTTCTTGTTTAGAATCTGTACAGGTATAATTAGTGCCAATTAACCTTGAAGAATGAACCCAAAATTGGAAATACTGTCTCTGTTTATATTGGTTTTGGATTGTAGGTTTGAATTGGTTTTGGGAGTGGGCATAGAATTTGCACATCCTTTCTCTTATAGTGGCCTTTTTTTCGTGTGCACATGGAATTGTAGATGACATTGGCAAGGATTTACTACCCAATCCTCATTTGCAAGAATATGGTAGCTCTCCATCTTCTTCAACCATTATATTCCTTTTGATGGTTCTCCCATAATGGTAGAAAATTCTAGATTCCTGATCCAACAAGTATCAAAAATATATGTCCAAATCAGGAAAGACTTGCGAAGTAACGTTATTCCCATGACATTGCTGTAATTGCGTTTTTTTTTAGAGCCGAGTATTCTTGTTAAGTGACGGTGGTGTATCCTGTAGATTGTGTGCTTTCATTGGTAGCAGTATTGATGTACAGCTTTCTCGTGGTTGGCACAGTCCCCAATATTTAAAACACGCGCATCGAAAACAGGCAGGCACTTGTATTAGCCAAAAAAATGACGACCATTGTTCATTTACATTCGTATCAGTTTCAAAGTTGTCATTTATAATGACTTCATACTCTGTTTTATTTTGAGCAGATGCAGTTGTGTTTCCTCATCCCGAGTTGACAAACTTCATTTCCTTTAGACTTCCTCTTCTTCGACAATTTAAAATACAGATTTAGTATCACAGAAGAATGTTCTGCAGCCACATCCACAGCCCAAGAGATAGTGCATTGAAGCAACAGAATGGCATTGAGCAACTCCACTGAATAAGGCTATTGTACTGAAAACAGTGGTACTGGAACTTCAGATATTTGTCAGTACCTGAACCCTCAGAATAAATCACTACCGCTAACTCGCTGCTGCACAACTGGCACTGTGTATATTTATTTTATTTTAAGTTTCATTTGTTTATTTTGGAACATGTATTTTGCATTATACTCACAATTCTGATGGTTTAGCAGTAAATACACAGTGCAATGTGTTACTGATGCAAGATGTGCCCAGGATTATCCATTCTAGCTTTGACAGTTTCCTACAGGGCATCAGTGGTGATGCCCTGAATGGCCTTACCTGCCCAGGTGAGGAAGAGGAAAAAGTTCCAAGATAAAACTTTCCATCATGCCCATTCCTAAAGTTTGCAAGGACTATTAGTACAAACCATTATCTCCAGGAGGGGAGGAACAAAGAGAAAACTGGTTTGAAAAAAATGGAAGTGTGGATTGGGGGCAGTTTTCCTTCCATCCAGGTCTTGCTTAAATATCAAAGTTGATAATTGTAGTTAAGTATAATGTCCAAATTGCACTCACGTTTTGACCATTGGAAGCATGGTCTCCAAAGAGAAACACAGCACAGTAATTTATAGCACAAGATGTATTGTTTCAGCTGAGTGTCAATTTGTATGTCAATTAGACCAATTCCCAATGTTAAATCTGCAGCATATTTTTAATTTTGAAGCAAAGATGGTGGGAGAGGATACAGACAGTAAAGGGGGGAAGAGTTGGACCTTGATATTGAAAAGGTCTGGGACTCCAATCACACACAGTTCTATAAAATGCCATACAACTTTGACTGTTTTCCACGAAGCAAAGGTTTGCTGACACATAATGGAGAGGAAAATAACTGGATCAGATATAGTGGACGATTTCAGATGTTCAAGGAGATCAATCCAATAAGCTTCTAATATCCTACAATGATAATCTCACTCCCCCTCTGTCCTTATTAGACTGCAGATCTAAATTGGTGAAAATACACAGCAATGCCACACATTGTCAAACTGATATTGCACACACAGCGTAAAGAACTATGGAATATAAAGTGCAGTTATTAAGATATCATTGTGACTCATGCTAACATTTTTGACACCCTGTGACGGTTGCAGGACAGTGATTTGACAGTGTAGATAACTGGAAAATCTCAATTGTAACACTGCGCCAGTAATTGAATGCTCGGATTGTCAAAACACGGAATTTATGAATATTAACTTAAGTATAGACAACAAGACAAAAAGTTTTGAATCTGGGAATGTGCGGCAACTTAAAAAAAAGTGGCAGAATGGAACTGAATTCAAAATGGGTATTGTTTCCACTTCTGAGATGATAGCAGGAGATGCTGTCAAAGTCATTAAGCTGTCACAAGTAGCACATTGAACAACATTGAATTATTAAGCCATAATGAATGAGTAGGTGTTCTATTAGCAGAGACAAAATCTTTATCCCCCTTGGGGACATTGGCGAAAGTAATACAACAGAGAGCACTGACAAATCCTTGCATTGCCTTGAAAATTCCCTCAAAAAGTGCAGATAAGATCTCCTAGTTTTAAAATTTTAATGAGACCAGTTTTGTTTGAGTGGTTTTGTTTTTCTGTTTAAAATTTTATCCACATTTATGAATATTCATCTGAAGGGGATATCAACTGTATTCAAAAGATCCATTTAGAACCTTTACTCACAGTTCACTACACAGTGATGCTGTTTTGGGGAGAAACCAACCTTGGAACATTCCCAGTTGACAGAATCATTGACTGCACACTAGGTTTTAGCTCCAAACAATATTCCATTTTCCCAGCACACACAGTAATATTGAATTTTAGATTCTTATTAGAATTGTTTTAAAGTGTAAATTTACATTTTATTCATCTGAATTCTGAGCTTGTTGTTAGTGTTCTCCCTTTTGGGCAGTTTAAATGCATTCACCTAATTCCAGTTAATTTTTGCAAATCCTCTCATTTGCTCACCATATCTCTTATGGATTGGTTCTGTTTTACAGTGTGGTCTTCTAATTGACACGAGATGTATTCAAACCAAAGCTCTAATTCTGAGTTCCCCCGTTTAAAATGGAAACGCCACAAACATAACAAAGGGACAGGAAAGTCAATTTAAATTAATAAACCTTTGGAATAAAATAAAGCTTGAATACAATGGAAAATACGGTCGGGTCTGTAGATGACGCTAAAATAAGAGGCACAGTAAATAATTCGGAGGGTCAAAGGGTACCTGTAGTTGGTGACAAGATGTTAGTATGACAAAATAATGACAAATTGAATTGAGTACTTTTGAAGTGTTTTTTTTAATTTATATTTTAAATTGAAAGTGGTTGGGTGACGCAAAAAAGCAGAAAGATTTGGGTTTTGGGTTCACAAGAGGACAATAGCAGCCTCCCAAATTAACATGTCCATTAAAAAGAAAACAAGTGGAATATAGTGTTTCGCAGCAAGGTGTAGAGGGTGGAGATGTGATAGTGAATTGATACAACACCACACACTATTACAAAGAAGGATGTTGAGGCAAATGAAAGGATACAGCACAGAATCACTAAAATACAGCTTGGCAGGAGGAGCTATGAATGCAAAGCAACACTTGTAAACTGGGGCTTTTTGATACAACAGTGGTGTTTGGGTGTGTGATGGCGCAATAGTATTGTCTAGTAAACCAGGATAATGCTCTTGGGACTTGGGTTCCACAGCAGATGGTGGAATTTAAAAAGTCAATAAAAATCTGGAATTGAAAATCTAACGATGACCATGAAAACATTGTCAATAGTCATAAAATCCCATCTGGTTCACCAGTGTCCTTTAGGGAAGGAAGTCTGACTGACATGTGACTCCAGACCCACAGCAATGTGGTTGACTCTTTAATGCCCTCTGAAATGGCCTAGCAAGCCACAGGTTGTATTCAACCGCTACGAAGAAACTGCAAAGGATTCAACCAAGGCACCGGAAATGACAGTGGCAAACCCAGCCCTGTTGACCCTGCAAAGTTCTCCTTACTAACATCTGGGGGCTTGTGAGAAAATTGGGAGAGCTGTCTCACAAATTAGTTAGACATGGTCATATTCACAGAATCATACCTTACACATAATGTTCCAGCCACTGCCATCACCATTCCTGGGTATGTCCCATCAGGAGGACAGACCCAGCAGAAGTGGTGTGGCACACTGCTATACAGTTGGGAGGGAGTTATCCTGGAAGTCCTCAACATTCACTCTGGACTCCATGAACTCTCAAGGCACCATGTCAAACATGGGCAAGGAAACCACCTTCTGATTAAAGTAAAAAGTAAAGTTTATTCATTCGTCGTAAGTAAGGTGTACATTAACACTGCAATGAAGTTACCGTGCAATTCCCCTAGTCGCCACAGTCCGGTGCCTGTTCGGGTCAATGCACCTAACCAGCACGTCTTTCAGACTATAGGAGGAAACCGGAGCACCTGGAGGAAACCCACGCAACACAGGGAGAACATGTAACCTCCACACAGACAGTGATCCAAGCCGGGAATCGAACCCAGGTCCTTGGCGCTGTGAAGCAACAGTGCTCACCACTTTGCTACCGTGCCACCCCTCATTACCACATACAGTACCCCTTCAGCTGATGAATCAGTACTCCTTCAAGTTGAACACTACTTGGAGAAAGCATTGAGTGTGTAAGGGCACAGAGTGTACTGTGGCTGGAGGATTTCAATATTCATCACCAAGAGTGGCTCAGTCGTAGTACCATAGACGTAGTGAGTCCTAAAGGACATAGCTGGTAGACTCGGACTGCGGTAGATGGTGAGTGAACTAACAAGAGGAAAAATCACACTTGACTTCATCCTCACCAACCTGCCTGCCACAGGTACATCTGTCCACGACAGTATTTGTAGGAGTGACTTTCACATAGTCCTCACAGAGACAAGTCCCAAGTTCACATTGAGGATACTCTGCATTGTGTTATGTGGCGCTAACACCATGCTAAATGGGACAGACTTCGAACAGATCTAGCAATTCAAGACTGGGCATCAACGAGGCACTGCGGGCGATCGGCAGCAGCAGAATTGCACTCAACCACAATCTGTAACCACATGGCCTGGCATTTCCTCATCCTGCCACCAAGCCAGGAGATCAATCTTCGTTCAATCTGGAGTGCAGAAGGGCATGCCAAGAGCAACACTAGGTGTATCTAACAATGATGTGACAACCTGGAGAAGCACCAAACAGCATAAGCAACGAACAATAGACAGGAATAAGCAATTCTACAACTAATGGATCAGATGTAACCTCTGCAGTTCTGCCACATTCAGCCATGAATGGTGGTGAAAATTAAACAACTCACTGGAGGAAGAGGCTCCACAAATACCCCTATCCTCAGTGATAGAGGAGCCCAGCGCATCATTGTAAAAGATAAAGCCAAAGCATTTGCAGCAATTTTCAGCCAGAAGTGCTGAGTGAATGGTCTTCTCCTCAGTCTTCTCTGGGAGTCACCAGCATCGCACTTGTCACTCTTCATTCATTCCACGTGCTATTAAGAGATGACTGAAGACACTGGATACTGCGAAGGATTTAGGCCTTGACAATATTCCAGCAATAGTCCTGAAGACTTGTGCTCCATAAATTGCTGCACCCCTAGCCAAGTTGTTTCAGTACAGTAGTTGTACAGTTTAGTACACCACATGCGATATAGAAAATTGCCAAGGCACATCCTATACACAAGAAATAGGACAAATCCAGCCTGTCCAATTATTGCCCCATCAGTTTACTCTTGATCATCATTAAAGTGATGGAAGGAGTCATCAATTGTGCTATGAAGTGGCACCTAGTCAGCAAGAACCGGTTCACGAATGCTCAGTTTGTATTCTGTCAGGGTTACTCAGCTCCTGATCTCATTACAAACTTGGTTCAAACATGGACAAAAGAGCTGAATGCCAGTAGTGAAGTGTGAGAGACTGTCCTTGACATCAAGGTAGCATTTGACTCAGTATGGCATCAAGGAGCCCTTGCAAAATTGGAGTCACTGGGAATTGGGAAAAAGTCTCTGCTGGTTGAAGTCAATCTGTTGCAGTGATTGGAGGTCAATCATCTCAGTTTCGGGACATCCGTGCAGCAATTCCTCAGAGTACTGTCCTCAGCCTAACCATCTTTAGTTGCTTCATCAATGACCTCCTATTAAGGTCAGGAGTTGGGATGTTCACTGATGACTGCACAATGTTCAGCATTATTCATAACTCCTCAGCCCATATCCAAATGCAGTAAGACCTGGACAATATCTAACTTTAACCATTGCCCTTTGACGTTTAATGTTATTACCATCATTGAATCCCCCACTATCAGCATCCTGAGGGCTATCATTGACTAGGAACTGACTGGACTCGTCATATAAATACTCTGGCTACCAGAGCATGTCAAAGACTAGAAATCCTGACCTACCAAAACCTGCCCACCATCTACAAAGCACAAATTAGGATGTGTGGATGCGCGCAACTCCAACAAACACTCAAGAAGCTTGACACCATCCAAGACAAATTAGCTTTATTAATCCCTGTTCCACAAACATTCAATCCTTTCACCAGTGATGAATAATAACAGCAATGTGTATCATCTACAAGATGCACTGCAGTTACTCACCAATGTTCTTTGGTCAGCACCTTTCAAATCCATAACCACTACCATGTGGAAGGACAGGAACAACAGATGGGAACAGCATCATCTGGAGGTTCCCCTCCAAGTCACTTACCACCCTGACTTGGAAATATATCACTGTCCCTTCACTGTCACTGGTTCGAAATCCTGGAATTCTCTCCGTAACAGCACTACAGGTTTATCTACACCTCAGGGACTGCAACGGTTCAAGAAGGCAGCTCACCACCATGTTCTGAAGAACTAGGGAATGCTATATGAATGCAAGCCCATATAATATTTCCTTAACACTTACATAACATAAGAACATAAGAAATAGGAGCAGGAGTAGGCCATCTAGCCCTTCGAGCCTGCCCCGCCATTCAATAAGATCCTGGCTGATCTGAAGTGGTTCAGTTCCACTTTCCCGCTTACTCCCCATAGCTCTTAATTCCCCTGTCTATCAGAAAACTATCTACCCATGACTTAAATATATTCAGCGAGGTAGCCTCCACCACTTCAACGGGCAGAGAATTCCAGAGATTCACCGCCCTTTGAGTGAAGAAGTTCCTCCTCAACTCCAATCTAAACTGCCCCCCCACTTATCTTGAGGCTGTGCCCTCTAGTCCTGCTATCCTTTCTAAGCGGGAAGAATCTCTCTACCTCTACCCTATCTATCCCCTTCATTATCTTACACGTCTCTATAAGATCCCCCCTCAGCCTTCTAAACTCTAACGAGTACAGACCCAATCTATTTAGTCTCTCTTCATAGGCTAACCCCCTCATCTCTGGTATCAGCCTAGTGAACCTTCTCTGCACTCCCTCCAAGGCCAATATATCCTTCCGCAAGTGCGGCAACCAAAACTGCACACAGTACTCCAGCTGCGGCCTCACCAGTACCCTGTACAGTTGCAGCAAGACCTCCCTGTTTTTATATTCTATCCCCCTCGCTATAAAGGCCAACATTCCATTCACCTTCTTGATCACCTGCTGCAGCTGCAGACTGTGTTTTTTGTGACTCGTGCATAAGGACCCCCAGGTCCCTCTGCACTGTAGCGTGCTGCAGCTTTTCGCCTTTTAAATAATAATCCCTCCTACTATTATTTCTACCAAAGTGGATAACCTCACACTTGCTAACATTATACTCCATTTTACAAGTACCGGCTTTGATTAAACACCACTCCTTCAAGAATGATAGAATGTCTGAACATTTCTCTCATTCTTCACCTCCTCTCACCCTTTCACTCTTTTCTCCATAGCTGTTGCTCCTCACCTCAACTTTCCATCCCTTTCCTCCTCCTCTATTCCTCTTAATCCTCCCTTTGCCCCCTCTTTGCTGTTACTCCTAATCTCCTTATCACTTTCCTCTTCTTCTGCCAGTATTTGGTATTTCTCTGGAGGATACCTGCTGGCCAATTTTGGCTACTTAACAGCATTTGCCAGGTTTTGTTTGAAGCGGAGGTGGTAGGTCTGGCAGTACAATTATCACATTCAGTGTTGTGCCGCAAACTTTCCCACCTCTTTCAATCACAGCATCCGCTCAAGTAGGCAGAGGACAATTTTAAAGAAAAATATTCTTTACCGAACTTTAAAGTCTCTTGTAGGGATTATCCTTTAATACATTCTTTTATGTTTTTTCTCACCTTGTTTATTAAACCGTAATTGAAAGCTCTGGAAGTGAAACAATCACAATAATCTCCCTGAAGTACAATTCACTGGAGCACATTCTGAAAGCTGGCAAGAATGGCTTCATTTATGGCATTGTTAAACCAGATGCTTTTCATTTTGCATATTTTCTGCCGATAGCTCCATCTAATCATAGAATACCTACAGCACAGAAGGAGACCATTCGGCCCATCGAGAATGTACCAACCTCAATCCCAGCCAGGCCCTATTCCTGTAACCTTACACATTTACCCTGCTAATCCCCCTGACACTAAGGGTCAATTTAGTATGGCCAATCAATCTAGCCCGCACATCTTTGGATTGTGGGAGGAAACTGGAGCACCCGGAGGAAGTGCCATGCAGACACAGGGAGAAAGTGCACAGACAGTGATCCGAGGTTGGAACTGGAACTGAACCTGAGTCCCTGGCACTGTGAGGCAGCAGTGCTAATCACTGTGCTGCCATAATATTTTAACCCCTTCTTCTGTGGCCAAGAAGCTAGCAAATTGAGAGATTTATGTAGAATTATTGGACTACTGAGAGAAGAAAGAATTTCATGTACAAAACATCGTGTTAAACCTCTTTATTTTCTGCATGGTGCAATATTGCAGAACTCCACAATTTCTGAGTTTCAGGAATAATGTTTAGCATATGCAAATACAAAACAAGTAGGGATTATTCAGCTTGATCTCTCCACAATCCAGCTTGGATTTTACCTCTGGCAGAAATACATATTTGAACTGATCGACTTTGGGTGACCTTGATGTTAGCAAGAAATACATACCTGTGCCCACTGCGATGATAGGATGAGAGCTGTGTGATACTTTCTACAGGAACTACTCACCTTTTGTAACTCTGGTTACAAACTTAGACCTCATTGTGGAGCATCCACTCTCATGTTACAATATTGAGGTTTACGCAGATCTTGATATTGATTGGCAGCTTGGCACTGGGGTAGTACAGTCAAGAGAATGAGAGGAGGAGATTGGTGGGGGCTGGGATCTGTGGGGAGGGAGAGAAGCATTCGTGGAGGACCTACCATTAGATGAGACACAAGCTGTCAGTTAATAGGATACCAATGCGAGATGTGGATGTGAGCCAAGCACCAATGAGGAAATATGTGGAGACAGGAAATCATGGCTTGCGGCCATTAGCAAATCGGTCTATGCTTCATTATGTGTTGGTGTTATTGAAACTATCATTGCGAGCAAGATTAATAGAAAGCACCAATGGACCCTCTTAGTACCACTACTCGAACGTCCTGATCCCTAACTAATGAGCTAAAAGTAATTAGCAAGAAAGAGATTCGCTAGCCAAGAACTTTTAGGTTGGAGTTTTCTGCCCCGTGTCCCCGACTGTTGGGAATGCATATTGAAGAATTGTACTTCTCCGGCCTGAGGATTTCTAACCATTAATTTTAATGTGTGCAAGTACCTTTGGTCTTCTTCAACATCAAACATGAGAAATCTGTGTGCAGAATTATGGAAGGGGCGGAGGGTGGTGGGTGTGATGTTGAAACAAAACAATAGGCATGCTCTCACATTCAGAACTGTTCTCCAGCTTAATGAATGAAACTTTTCTTAAAGGCCAGCTGAAATTAATGACCAGGTCATACTGCAGTGAAATTTAATGATTTTTATAAAAAAAAGTTTATCTACTTTAGTCATTTAGGATATTGCAGGTGGGTACCCTCAAAGCAAGTTTGCATTTAGTTTGCAAATTTCCAAGTAAAAGATGCCAATTTAGCCCTAAACTTCCATTGCCACCGTATGAAAATTGTGTTATCTCTTTAAATTCCTGGTGCTTCAGGCTAAAGAAATGAACTTGTGTTGCTGAATGGTCAGACTCTGACCGTTCTTTCCCCCATCAGTGCTGACATAATTTGATACAATAACCAAAATGACAGAAGTTTTTTGTTCTTTATTCTTTCATGGGATGTGGACATCGCTGACAAGCCAACATTTTTTGTCCACCTCTAATAGCCCTTGAACTGAATGCCTTGCTAATCCACTTCAAAAGTTAGTTAAGAATCATCCACATTACTGTAGGTCTGAGAGGATGACAGATTTCCACTTTTGAAATGGTGGACTTTTTCCAGTCCAGTGGTGACAGGATGGGAAGTGTGGGGCCAGGAAATTAATGAGGGACCTGCATCGGAACAGCTCTCTGACACATTCCCGCCTCTAGGAACATTCAGAGAGTCAAGGTGGTAACCAAATTGGCTGCCCAACCTATGGCATCCCTCCACATATGAAGGCCCAGTCCCTTTGGAGGTGGCCTCCCAGCAGCATTTATGACAAACTTCAGAAGTTTTCTGTACAGCCCTCTGTGTTGGCCAGTGAGGGCGTCTCCATATTGAGGCACCTCAAGGGTTTTCGATCTGCCTCAGCAGTACCCAATTCTGCCAGTTGTGCAGCTGAGACTCCAGAATGCCAGCCCTCCCAAATTAGACCTGCGACTTCATACATCCACCCATTATCCTTAACAGTGCATCAGGAACCAGATAGGAGGCTGCCTCCCGGAACATTGTGCTGCTGGTCTTATTGCCAGCCAGTGCGGGCTCAGGACCCCATTTGATCCCTGGTTGAAGTTCTGCAACCTAAGGGGAAAACCCAGCCACTTGGCTTGCCTCAAGACAATAATTAATTTTCCCATTCTGTACAACCCTGAAGAGACCTTTGTGGAGGGAGGGTTATTATTTAGGGCAGGCTGGGGCGACATAGTGACACAATGTTAGCACTGCTGCCTCACAGTGCCTGGGACCTGGGTTCAATTCCTGACTTGGGTCACTGTTTGTGTGGGGTTTGCACATTCTCCCCATGTATGCGTGGGTTTCCTCCGAATGCTCTGGTTTACTCTTATAGTCCGATGATGTGCAGGTTAGGTGGAGTGGCCATGCAAATTGTCTCTTAGTGTCAGGGGAACAAGCTTGGGTAAATACATGGGGTTACGAGGATAGGGCCTGGGTGGGTTTGTGGTCGGTGCAAACTCGATGGGCCAAATGGCCTCCTTCTGCTCTGTAGGATTCCATGAACAATGATCACCCATGGGCAGCCTCTGTATCTGGCTGGTCTCTCCATTGTGCGTGGGCTGCCCAAGCAGAATGGACACCACCCACCAGGGTGCAGTCATACGTGCCTAGATTTCCCTGCCAGTTGCCCTCACAGTGTAGCTTCACCCCATTGTTGGTTGAATACCAGTGGTGGTAGAATGTGGCATTTAACTATTCACTGAAGGGCCGCAATTGGCTTCTGGGTGGGAGAGACATCCTTGAGCCTTGCCAACCGGAAATTAGTTGGGGACCAGTTGGAAAGGTGACAGGGTCTTCACCTTGCACATCTCACCCTAGTATACACCTTCCCCCTCCCTACCACAGCACCCATCCCACCTCTAGGTGGAGAATAAGATTTTCACCCAATGTTTCAGGTCAATGAACTTTCAGCAGAATTGGAAAAAGTAAGCAATGAAACAGATTTTTAGCAAGTACAGAGGCAGGGAAAAGGGAGGTGGCGAGATTAAATGACAAAAGGGATGATGGTGCAACACAAAGGAGTGACAATGGAACAAGGAAAGGTACAAAAGATTGTTCTAGTGGAGGTGGAAATAGAAATAGCACAACTATTACAAATCGCAGCAGCCCAAAAACATGGTGGTTATGATCTGAAATTCTTGAACTCGGTATTGAATCTACAGGGGTGTAAATGCCTAATTGAAACATGAGGAGAGGCCAATTCTGTAGTGCAGTGGGCCGGGAGACTCAAGCGGAGAATGTTTAGAGGGCTTCCCTCTGGATGCCACGGCCTCCACTGATTTCTGATGCGGAACTGCATAAATTATTCAAATATTTATTTGAATACAGTTTGAATCCCAGGCCCGGGACTGCAATCTCCAGGCCCACTAGAGTCTCTGCCCCCACAGGAGTGGTTCGCTCCAGTAGGGTTTACAATAGTTACCCACTTGTTGGGAGCTGGGGGCCTGACCCCACTGGAGGGAAGGGGGCCATCAAGGCCCCCGACAGAGGGTTGGGGTTAAGGGGGTGCCCCCTAGACATTGCTGGCTTGGCAGTGCCAGCCACTTTGCATTTAGCTCAGTCCTACAAATAGCAAAGCAACACATTTCCTGATCATCTGTTTAGGACGCTGGTTTACACATTTGGATACATAGGGATACATATTGGTTAAAAACTGGAGAGAGTTCCATTTTAACCTTAGTTCAGTTTATCGCCCAAAACAGCAGCGAGCAGCACCTCCAGCAGTGTGGTACTCCTTCATTACTGAACTGAAGTGGGAACCTTGACTATGTACTCAAAAGCTTTGGAGTGGAACTTGAACTGGCACAATGCTGACCCTGAGGTGAAGGCACTGTCACTGTCTTTGTGTGTTCCGGCATAATCCGCAATTAGGACTTTCCCTCCTGTGAGCTCTCTCTACTTACATGAAGCGAATTGATTCACCGGTTGATTGATTCACTCAAAATCCGGTTGTCAGCCCAAACTTGAGAGGGCGAAACAGGTTTTGTGCACTTAATCTTTGTGCACAGTCATCAAGTTTGAGGAAAATGTTAGGACTATGATTTTGATAAGAGTGGTAGGGTTCGGAATCGAATTCAAAAGAATGGAACTGCATTTTTAAATCAGCCTAATACAGTTACTTGAATGCGATATCCTGGGGTTTTTTTGTTCAGTAACGTTGCGTATCCGAGTGCTGTATTGACCCTGAAATTGCCCCGAATCCTCCTGTACATACTTGATCAGTTTCACCGCACCTTCGGCGCAGTATCTTTAAAATGCAGTTTAATGCCAAGAGGAATGTTTAGGACCTTCATTATAAATTAGACGACTCTCAGATTTCTCGAAGAAATAAGAGTTAAAACATCAAAGACGGGAAGAGAATTGCGGAGTGTTGGTGAGCTGCCCGTGATGTATGTGTGTGTGTGTGTGACTTCAACCAGAGGCAACAGGAATGCTGCAGATAACAGGGGCTGCTTTATCTCACCGAGAGAGATGAGCTCTGCCTTTCATGCTACGTTTCACATTGTGTACCCGGCTACAATGCTCTCTTGCTGTTGTACAAGAAGGGCCAGATGCACAAGGCGACTAAGCCCAGCGTGATGTTAAAATCTAACTGTGCATTTCGCATGTTAACTAAATAATACGCATGAGGGAAGACAGGCTTTGGGATTTACAACCTTCCTGCTGTTGACGCGAGACAAGCCTGTCTGTTTGGCCAGTGAAAGCCATTTGCACCACCAGCAGTTCGGAAAGAGTGGGACATAACTGCTGGAAGATATAATTGTGTCGAATTTTGATAAGCATATTATTTCCCCGCTTTAGTGGTGCAGGGAGTAAGTGCATTGTTCTCATAGCGCTCTCAAGATGTTCAGAATGCCGAGTTGACAGATTACCACTCGGGAGTTGGAGGTCCAGGATCAATACTAACCTGGATGATGATAATTGTTACAGTGGTTCCTTCTGACTGACAGGAGTCCATGTCAATCATCTTAGATTGCATTTTACACCTCCACTGATGATTTTCTTTTTTTGACTGTTTGTCTTCTGTTTTTTTTTTCACTGGCTAGCTCCCTCACAACCCCAAGCTCCATTTGACTTTGCATTTATTCCCATCCCTACTCTGCTGCTGCGGCTGCTCCCATTTAATATTACACAGGAGGGAAAATAGCTTTGAGATTAACAACCTTCCTGCATGTGCAGATACCATTCAACTAGCACCAGTTGTGCTCTGATTTCTGCCTTTTTTCCTGTTATCTGCATGTGACACCTTAAATGCGGCGGAGCTTGACAGTGGAGATGAGTATCAACGGCAGTGAAGGAAAACGAACAGAAAAAAAAGGAAATGAAAATACTTGAAAAAAAATGAAAGTTACAGCGCAGGAAGGAAAAGGCAAGATAGAATGCATTAGGAATGCCTTATGGCAGAGCTATCAGAGGCAGCATGCGAATGATGGAAAGGTCCCAGGTTTAACATGAGGTAGCTGATCTTTCCACAGTTGGTCTCAATAATCTCAGGAGATGAAAACAGGAGATTCTCACTCCTGTTTACTCTTAGTTGTCTCTGCTAGAAGATACTCATGCGGGTTGCCAAGACGTGCCTTACTCAGTTGTGGGATGTGGGCGTCGCTGGCTAGACCCGCATTTATTCCCATCCCTCGTTGCCCTTGAGAAAGTGGTGAGAGGCTGCCTTCTTGAACTGCTGCAGTCCCTGAGGTGTAGGTACACCCACAATGCTGTTACGGAGGGAGTTCCAGGATTTTGACCCAGCTTTAGTGAAGAACCGATGATACGTTTCCAAGTCTAGAATGGTCAGTGACTTGGAGGGAAATCTCCAGGTGTTGGTGGTGTTTCCAGTGTGTGCTGCCCTTGTCCTTCTTGATGGTAGGGGTCATGGGTTTGAAAGATGCTGCCAAAGGAACCTTGGTGAATTACTGCAGTCAACTTGTAGATGGTACGCACATCTACCACTGTCTGTCGATGATGGAGTGATTGAATGTTTGTGGAACTGGGAGTAATCAAACAAATTGATTTGTCTTGGATGATGTCAAGTTCCTTGAATGTTGTTGGAGCTGCGCTTATCCATGCAAGTGGGGACTATTCCACACTCCTGCCTTGTAGATGATGGACAGGCTTTGAGGAGTCAGGAGATGAGTTCTCTCAGCAGGATTTGTAGCTTTTGACTTGCTCTCGTAGTCATACTATTTATATGGCTTATCCAGTTGAGTTCCAGTCAGTGGTAACCCCCGGGATGTTGATGGCGGGGTTTTAGCAATGGCAGTGCTATTGACTGTTAGGAGGTAATGGTTGGATCCGTTCTTGTTGGAGATGGTTATTGCCTGGCACTTGCACGGTGTGAATGTTATTGTCACTTGTGAACCCGTTGTCCAGGTCTTGTTGCATTTGGACATGAACTACTTTCAGTATCTGGCGAGTCATCATACCGAACATCGTGCAGTCATCTGCAAACATCCCTATTTCTATCTTTCTTCTTATGATAGAAGGAAGATCATTAATGAACCAGTTGAAAATGGCTGTACCTAGGACACTACCCTGAGGATCTCTTGCAGTGATGTCCTGGAATGGAGATGATTGACCTCTAATCACCACAACCATCACCCTCTGTGATATGTATGACTCCGAACAGTGGGGGGTTTTCCAACTGATTCCCATTGACTCCAATTTTTCTCAGGCTGCTTTATGCCACACGTGGTCAAATGCTGCCTTGATGTCAAGGGCAGGCACTGTCATCTTATCTCTGGCATTCTGCTCTTTTGTCCTTGTTTGAACCAAGGCTGTAATGAGGAAAGGAGCTGAGTGACCCTGGCAGAACCCAAACTGAGTGTCTGTGCAGTTTGTTGCTGAGCAAATGCTGCTTGATCACAAAGTTAATGATCCTTTCTATCACTTTGATGATCAATTGGCCAGATTTGATTGATCCTGTTTCTTCTGCACAGGACATACTTGGACAATTTTACACATTACCAGGTAGATGCCAGTATTGTAGCTGTACTGGAATAATGTGGCTAGGGGCATGACAAGTTCTGGAGCACAGGTGGTCAGGGCTGTTGCCAGAGTATTGTCAGTGTTCATAGCATCAAGTGTCTTCAGCCATTCCTTGATATCAGATGGAATGAATCGAATTGACTGAAGAGTTTCATCTGTGATATTGGGACTATGGGTGGGGCCAAGATGGATCATTCACTTGGCACTTCTGCCTGAAGGTTGTTGAAAATGCTTCAGCCTTATCTTTTGCACTGATGTGCTGGGCTCCCTATCATTGAGGATGAGGGCACTTGTGCAGCCTCCTCCTCTAGTGAGTTGTCTAATTGTCTATTACCATTCCTGGCTGGATGAAGCAGGACTGCAGAAGTTAGATCTGATCTGTTGGTTATGGGATCACTTAGCTCTGTCTATTGCTTGCATGCAAGTAGTTCTGTGTTGTCGCTTAGCAGCTTGACACATTGTTTTTAGGTATGGCTGGTGTTGCTCTTGGTATGCTCTCCTGCAATCTACACTGTGGTAATAGTAGCGTAGAGGATATGCCAGGCCATGAAGTTACAGATTGAAGCTGAGGACAATCCTGATGCTGCTGACAGCCTGTAGCACTTGGTAGATGCCCAGTTTGAACTGCTGGATCTCTTCTAAATCTATTCCATTCAGCATGATCGTAGTGCCGCATAACACGATGGAGGTTTTGCTCAATGTGAAGACAGTGCTTTGTCTCCACAAGGGCTGTGTGGTGGTCACCCCTACATGCACAATTGAACAGATAGATGGTACTCAGCAGGAGGTTGCTTTGTCCATGTTCAACTTGATGCCATGAGACTTCTTGGAGCCTAGAGTTAATGTTATGAACTCCCAGAGTAACTCCCTCCTGAGTCTGTATCACTGTGCTGTCTGACACCTCTTGAGGGTCCGTGCTGCCGGTTGGTCAGGACTTTCCCAGGGATGGTGATGGAGGACTATGCAAGGAATGATTTGATGAGTATGACTAGGTCAGGCTATTGCTATGTGTGAGAGCTGTCTCAATTTTTGCACCAGCTCCTTGCAGTTAGCAAGAAGGATTCTACGGGATTTACAGGGTTGGGTGCGCTGTTACTGATTCTCAGTCAAAACCAGGTGGTCTGCGTGGGTTATTTTTGGCTAAATGATCAAGCAAACTATATATAGTCTTCAGATATGGGGTAGAAAATTTGAAACAGAGTTGAGGAGAAACCCTTCTGCCAAAGGGCTTTGAATCTATGGAATTCACTACCCCAAAGTGCATTGGATACTAGGGCAATGAGTAAACTTAAGGAGGAGTTAGACAGATTTTTTAATTGGTAATGAGTTGGAGGATTATGGGGAGAAGACAGGAAAATGGGGATGAGGAGCATATCATCGAGCCATGATTGAATGGCGCTTGGTCTCAATGGACTGAATAGCCTAATTTTGCTCCTTAATCTTATAAATGCGGTTAAGAGTCAGCAACATTACTGCAGGTCTGGAGTCACATCTCTAGATAAGGACATAGTGTTTACTCCCTGAAAGATTCTTAGTGAACAGAATAGGTTTTTACAACAATTGACAAGACCATTTCTGGGACTAGATTTCCAGATTTATTAGTTGAATTTAAATTCATTAGCTGCAGTGATGGGATTTGAAACTGTCTCCAGAGCATTAGTAGGGCCTCTGGATTACACTAGTCCAATGACATTGCCATTGCTTCCCCTTAAAGAATAAAGCATGGTGAATATCAGATTATAATTTGTTTCTCCTGTCACCTGCAGAGCCATAGCCTAATATGAGTGAGTGCAAGGCATCAGGAGAGAAGGGGAAAATGAAGCATTTGTAAATCCTGAACTGTCTGTTGTGAGATTTGACTTCTTGTAATGAACGGGGATTAGTTTTAGATTTCACAGTGATGATCTTTGCTTGTGATTTCTCTCTCTGTAACCAGGGTGAAGACCAGAATGCAGTGAAGTAGCTTCAAGTATTAATTTTATCTAAAACCTTTGATTTATGTGTGAAAAAAGCGAATGTTGGAAGCAGGAGCTGTCAGGAACAGTATTTTCCGTGTCATTGATAATGAATAAAGAAGATTTTTATATCTTAAAGTAAAAATTTAAAGATGCATCACTGCATAACGATTCCATTTTTAAACGCAATGCATGACCGTGGATGTCTGTCAAATAGATTTTACTGCAAAAGATTTATTTGCTGAACTGTCCCAGTGTCTGCATTCTGGAGATCATCTGACTGAAGTGGTTCTTGCTTTATGTTTAATTCACAATACATCCAGATACTGTTTTTCCTTTACAATAGCCTCATGGCACTGATCAAGAACCTTCAAAGACTGGTGCACAATGATCTCTAGTCCTCTTCCTGCTCAGCATTCATGCTTGGAGTTGCATCTACCCGAGTGCTTCATACTTCTTTTGTCTATAATAACAGACATCTTGCAGACATACATTCCCTTGTGACATCCAGCTGTACCTGCAATTTATTTTCTTTTAATCCAGGATTCATCCTTTTGTACATATCTTTGTTTCATCTACAAACGAGCAAAGTTACTTCAAGGCCTTCATGCAGTTAATTTCAGAAAATTGCACATGAGCAATCTATGAGTTTCTGCATATAAAGATGTTTAAGCAAATACAGGCGGTGTGCCATTTTCCAACTTATAGTCCATGCATATACCATGGGTGTAGGGGATGACAATCTTCCCCTTTTTATTACTTATTAAATTACGTGCACAGGAGAGTATTGCTACACTCCACAAAGCCAGGTGGTGAAGGATAGAATTAGAGCCAGTCTTTATACAATGTGCAGGGGTGCACATCACAAACATACACCTCCTAACCCAACCAAACATTTTCAATCTGTTCCTATTTAAAGGAGCGCAAGTGAATCTCCAGTTAATGCCCACCATTCACATGCAATTAAACATTATAAATATATTGTTAACAAATAACAAATTGACTTTGCCCAGAAACTTTGAATGGGAACTGTAGAACGTGCCTAAGAAGGTATTATTTTAATGGATTGCGCTCCAGCGCAGAATCTAACTTCTATCACCAACAAATGAAGCTGATGTACTGTAACCAGTTAGAAGTAGTTGTGATGACTGTTGAATGTATTCATCACAAGTTAAAAAATATTATAGATCAGGTACATATTGCTGTTAAAAAGACAGGCTTGCATTTATGTTTCACCTTCCAAGTTCACTGGATGTCCCAAAGTGCTTTGTTCCTGTTTGAGAAAAATGACAATCAGTTTATGCACAGCCAACTCCCATAAACAGTAGGGGTAACAATGATTAGCAAAATCTTTTTTATCTTATTACTGGAGAGAATATATGGGCCAGGACATCAAGGATAACTCTCCTATTTTTATTTGACATGTTTTTATGTCCACATGAGAGATAGAAGGGGCCTGACATCCCCAAGCATGCCCAACTCCAGGTCATTCACTGACATAGTGCAAACACACTTCTACCTGAAACCATCAGTAATATTGCAGTGATTTAAGTTTAACTCAAGTGAGAGAGCTCCTGGGAAAACTTGATTTACCAAATAAAGACAGATCTCAGAGCTCTGAGACTTCAGAGCCACACTCAATGATATGCTGCAGGACTGTTTGGGCTGTGGAGACAGTAATGAAGCCATCCAAAGGAAGCTATTAGCAGTGCAGAGATAAATTTTATAAAGGTACCAGAGATGGTGCTGATGATGGAGAGCACTGAGAAGAGTGCACAGGGTTTTCAAAGTTTATTAGAATGAGAAGTTGCAATCGACAGTGGCACCAAAAATGGAGATGGAATTTTAAAATGGGAGGCAAATGCATTCATGAATAGAGTGAGAAGACAGCCGTGGCTATGGGTCCATATTTATTATGTTGGTTCATTCATGGGCACAATGTTTTGCTCCTTGTCGATGCACATTTAAAGTGGATGGAAGTGTTTGAGGGAAAGTCACCAATACCGCACGCTGCAGCTGAGAAATTATGCCATTGTTTTTCCACTGATGTGAAGTCAGCGTGGAATTCTCTGGCTACCCTAGCCCCAGGATCATAAAATTCTGCCTAAACTCAATGGACATTTGCATGGTCCACTCACCTGTCCGCTCCGATTCCTGTGGTGGGTGGGATGGGAAAATGCCATCCATAGTGTCTGATAATGAAACAGTGCTGAGTTTCAGAACTTCACTGCCCTCAATGGTATCAAGCAGAGTAGGACTGTGCTTTATCACCCAGCTTCCAATGGACTAGCTGAATGAACCATCCACACCTTTAAGTCTGTCCAGAAGAAGAAATCAGGAGGAACCCTAGAGACCAGAATCTCATGATTCCTTCTGGACTATAGGACCACTCCACATGCAAGAACTATCCTCTCCAGAATGACACTGAGCCTCATGTTTCCAAATTTGCCAGGGAGGGTGGAGGCCAGTCAGAGACAAAACATGATTCATATCAGTCAACATGGCTGTTTGCAGTGGTTGAGACCATGTATGTGAGGAATTTTGGAGGTGGATCCAGTTGGGTCCCTGAAGTCACTGTATCCAAAACTGGACCCATGTCTTATCAAGTGAATGTAGAAGGAAGGATCATCTGGAAATACATAGGTCATCTGAGAGAGTGAGAGTTGCCCCAGTGGCCAGTACTGCCATCTGAAGCTATATTTCCATTTGGCAATGTTATTGACTATCCAAGCACTAAAGTACCTTGTGGAAGGCACAACCAACCATGGAAACTGAACTGCCTGTCCTGAAAAGACATCTCTCGTTGTGGTTTCAGCTAATAGCCATCCTGTGGAAGTGCCCCAGATGGAGGAGTTAAGATGGTCCACAAAGATTTGCAAAGCCACTAAAAGACTTAATTTATAATTGACTAAATTCATGTATTAAACATTCGATTATCTTGGATTGTGTAAAGTGAGTATTAACATTTGCAAAAAAGGATTGAAGGGGGAGGGGTGTGGTGATTGTCCCTTTATGGATCAATCTGCAGAGTAAAGGTCACATGACCTAGGGAACCAAAGCACAGGATGGAGGATCATTCTGATGAGCTCATGTTTTAGTTCCAGAACCTACTCCGAAGCTGACAGGCAGTCATGAGGCTGCAAGCCTCTGTAATACAGTTAGATGTAAATAAATATTACAGTTGTTACTTACCTAACTGGTGAACAGGAGACAGGCAGAATGTTATGGTGGTGAATGTAAGCAAGTCTTTGTAGTGAATGTGATATTGGGTGGGTACCTCAGTTCAAGCTGGAATAAGATGCTGAGATTGCAAAGATCTAAATTTTCATTCTGTTCTTCTTAAAATTTATCTCACCAAAGCATAAACTAATCTATAATATCAGTTTTACAAATTATTTCTTTGCATGGGCATGTGTTAAACTGCTCAATTTGCACTCCCAGCATGGAGTTGACATGAGATTTAGAATGAATGCGAGTCTTGTCCCAAACGAGTTTATCTGACTGATTGATGACATTTCAGCTTGGAAACTTTCACATTCTGCTCCTTCTGATCTACTCCCCACTCCAGCTTCTCCTGCCAATCAACCAGAATTCAGTGGGCAGTTTAAATTGGGCATGTTCAACACAATGAAACAAAATTTTAAAGTACTGTGGATGCTGGAACTCCAAAATAAAAAGAGTTCATGCTGAAAGGCAGTCAGCAAGTGGGGTAGCATCTGTGGAGAGAGAAACCCACTGAAACATTCACTCTCTCCATTCAACCCACTAACAATTTGAATTTTTGTTTACGTTGTAGCTGGGCTTACTTCTTTATTGGTGTAATGTATTTTGGAATGTCCTGAGTATTATTGCCCCTCAGCAGGGGGAAATGATCAAACCTCTCCCAGTGTGTGAAATGTGGGGGGGCATGGCAACACAGTGGTTAGCACTGCTGCCTCACAGCACCAGGGACCTGGGTTCAATTCCGGCCTCGAGTGAATGTGTGTAGTTTGCACGTTCTCGCCATATCTGCGTGGATTTCCTCCAGTAACTCCCACACTCCAATGATGTGCAGGCTAGGTGGATTGGTCATGCTAAATTTTCCCTAGTGTGTAGGTTATGTGGATTAGCTATGGTGGATGCACTGGATTCTGGGGATGGGTTAGGAGTTTGGATTGAGTGAGATGCTCTTCAGAAGGTTGGTGCAGACTTGATGGGCCAATGGCCTCCTTCTGCACTGTAGGGATTCTATGTAATTAATTACTGCCCGTTGCTGCATCATTTGATGTCTAACTCTTTGTTAAACGAATGCTGAATGCAACTTGTTTTGGTCCAGAAAGTATTAACACAGACCAAATACTTGTTTTTAAAGTAAATAAAAGCAAGATTCTCATCACCAACCAACTTTGATTTTTGCAGTCATTTGGCAGGCAGGATTAAATATCTGAAGTTGTGCAAGTGCTGGTTTAATTATGCAACATCTTAAAGTAAAATTCTATGAAACCTGACTCTGCATGGTGCAGGAAGAATTAGTGATGAAAGGCTTTAGCCAAATCAAACTGAATCGAAGAGAAAAAGGAGAGTACATCAAGGCTTCGCACTACATTCCTAAGGAAATCCAGGCAGAAAGCTCATGAATTATTTACAGCAGTTACGCTGACCTGAAGTAGTTTGCTGTATCTTTTCTGTGTGTGAAGAGAACCAAAGGAGGTCTAGCCTATGTGTCTTGATTTCTGTTCAAAATGTGTTCCTGAAAGCTGCAGGCTATCTCTTGCATTTTGTGTCAGAAATTGTCATCAAATACTGCTACTTCCATTAGATTCTACACCAATTCAATTCTTGAAATTCTACAATTGACTTTTAGGCATATATTGTAAGTGTCAATAAACTGATGAGAAAAATGCTTAGAAATGCTGGTAATGTTTTTGTTTGTGTAATAATTTGCTGTTAACTATTTCAGATTAGAAGGATCATTTTCCCAGACTTGAAGTTTTCATACATCAGCTACGTTTAGGTAATGCTTAATAGGTAATTAGCCTTGGCCCATGAGGGATCATAAGCATCATTCATTGTTCGAGAGATAAGTGGTTACATAGCCTGAGGGGCATCACTCTGCATCATGTATTGGAGAAGGCAAGGAGGCATACCTTCATGAACTACCATAGCCAGTATGGAGATTAAACCCATACCACTGACTTTATTCTGCACACTAGCCATTTAGCCAACTGAACTGTTGAAGTGATCAAGTAATTATTGGTACTTTTGACTAGCAGTTGGTTGAGTTAAAGTTAATAACTTCATACAGAAGATTTACCAGGCTGATTCTGGGCATGGCAGGACCGATGTATGAGGAGAGATTGACTAGGTTAAGATTGCTTTCGCTGGATTCAGATGAGCGTGGGGGAATCTCATAGACACTGATAAAATTCAAACAGCCCTAGACAGGGTAGATGCAGGGAGGATATTCCCGATGGTGGGGGAATCCAGAACTAGGAGTCACAGTCTGAGGATTCAGGGTAGACCACTTAGGATGGAGGTGAAGAAACATTTCTTCACCCAAAGAATGGTGAGCTTGTGGAATTCATTAGCACAGGAAGTAGTTGATGCCAAAGCATTGAATGTAGCCTAAGAGGCGGCTGGATATAGCAGTTGGGGTGAATGGGATCAAAGGTTATGGGGAGAAATCAGGATTAGGTTATTGAGTTGGATGATCAGCCATGATCGTAATGAATGGCGGAGCAGGTTTGAAGAGCCAAATGGCTCCTATGTTCCATGTGTCTATACCACTATTTTCATATTGTGCTTGGTGCTTTTTCCAAAATTAAGCATTAAATGTTTACTTTAAACCTGCCAGTGCAATGCTGCATTGTGCCAGTACCATTGCAATTATTTCCTTCAGTGTTGAACACTGAGGGCAGAATTTTTCCATCCCACCTGCCACAGGAATTGTAGCGGGCAGGACATTGACCATGCAAAGGTCCGTTGATCTCGGGCAGGATTTCAGGCCTTGGAGCGAGTGCAGCCAGAAACTCTCTCCCCCCCCACTACCGCCCCCAACTCTGCAAAGTGTTTTACGGCAGCAGAGGTGGCTTGCCATTGGCTAGCAGCAGGATCTCCTAATCGTGCCACTGTCAACAGGATTTCCTGTTTGTTTGTGCACTCTCTGCCGCCAGAGAACCCATGGTCAGATTCACTGTTGGCGGGGCCAGGATATCCTACTGGGGGGACAGTTGGAAAATTCCAACCTATATCTAAAAACTGTGGGCATTGGATAGTGCTACCATGAACAATAATTGGAGCCTACCCTTCCTCATCACAACAAGGAGGCAATTTGGGCTCCAGATAACGCGTGAGCAAAATGCAATATCAAATTTGCTAATTTATAAAATAATTACTTCAACCAATAATAGGAACTCTAACTTGCCAGTAAGGTACTAATTTTTTTCTCTGTAAATGGGGCCCAAGCATGCCTGCAGCTTCGTTCGGTCTCCCAGATCACCACGTGTGGTATGCTGAGAATTTGGCATGAGAATCAACGTAACTGATCTCACAGCCTGCATTCGGTCTCCATCAGCAAGGGCTCAGATTGCTGACAGAGTGAAATCAAACTGTCTTTGTACTGTCTGTGTGCATAAATCACTGTTTGGTGTTCACATATTAAGGTGCTGAAAGATATTGATGTGCGTAATCAGTATAGTCGCCTCAGCACTGGTTAATTCACTGACGCACAGTGAATACAATTTAAAAACTTATCGCCAGGGTCTGGGTTAAAAATAAACAATATTTGATGTAGTATTGTTGGTATGAAAAATTTAAGCTTCCACTTCCATGATATGCTTTCAGACAGTGGTATTGATGTCTGACTGGTTTAGGCTTTAATCTGCGCTGCTAATTGCACAGTTGAAATAACTGAGACAATTAGAAAATTTCTTGTGTTGCTTTGGGACACTTTAGGACTCACAATATTCTACCTTGTGGATCCGACAACAATAGTTTGGATTCATTGCAAGACCATTAATTTAAGGAAGAAATATAGTACATCGGTGACATGTGGTACAACCAATGTCACCACTCAGCTGGGTGTGTGTGCCCAACTGCACAGTAGCCTGTAAGATAGCACACTGGCTGTGAAATGCTGGGCATGAGCCGTGGCGTAAAAAGGTAACGTTTACTGAAAGAAAGTTGACCACACACAACATTTTAGAGGGAACTTTGAGTACAACTTTTGTTCCTGAGTAAAATTTTAGCTCATGGAATAAAGGATAAAGGAGGTACTTGGATGAGAAATTATCTGAGTGTTTGGAAACCAAGGGTAAGTTTAAGTTTATAATTATTAGTTCACAAGCAGGCTTACATTAACACTGCAATGAAGTCAGTGTGAAAAATAAATGTAAGCTCTGTAGTGATAAGTAGTCCGTTTTCAGATTGGAGGAATGTTTGTAGTGGAGTCCCCAAGGGGTCAACGTTGGAACCCTTGCTCTTACCTTTTCTTAGCATAAAAGTCAAACAAACAGTGCACCAGATACTGCAATGAAGACCAACCAAGTCAACTCATATAAGTCCAAGAGGAGATGACCAAACTTTTAAGCCTCATAAGGGCACTATCAGGCACTGTCCTCCAGACTGATGAAGTCAGATTCTTGGAGAGAGAAGGAGGTAATATGTAAATGTAAAATATATTTGGACAAAGACTTGAGGAGTGATGTATTAAGGTGTTCAGGGCTGAAAAAAGTAATGTGTAGGACAGGAGAGATAGTACTGCCCACATGATAATGTGAGAGTGTCACTTGACTAGGATTCTAATTGGAGAAAGCTCATAGCTTAGATTGAGTACAACATATTTATAAATATATCATAAATTTATAGTGCAGGTATATATCTATATAATACATTTATGTTTATCTATCTATATAACTGCAAAAAAATCCATAACACCCAAGGCGCAGATAGTTTGTGATGTAAGCCATATATTTCTGCACATAAACAGACCAATGCAGACAACATTTTTAATGTTAATTGATCTGTTTCAATTTAGTTTAAAGGTTTTCCAGAATTCTGTATTGTGCTAATTTCAGTTGTTTATATAACCTAGGTGAAGAGGTAAATGATGGATAAAAATAATGTGGATAAACTATTTGAGCAATTTGTTTAATTTTGCAATAATTGCTGGTTTTGATTATTTGAAAAAAAATGACTAATTTGACTTGGGTACTTCCAACTGTAGTGCTTGTGTATTGCTTTTTGAAGCTTTCCTGTCTGCCTTGTGATCAGAGCAGTTTAGTCAATGGGACAGATAAAAGGAGCGAATTTGAACATTTTACAGCACATTGTAATCTGTCTCAGCACTATGCCTTGTCCACAAAATCAAAGTAATGCTTGCTTGCCTCTTCATTGTGACATTTTTGTTTCTTACCATAGCCCCATGAGCAGCATTCGACAGATTGCCAGTGCCACATTCACGAAAGCTGCCTCTTTCCATTCATTGGGACCTGGCTTGATGCTGGACAGAGCTCCATTTCACATCCATAGCTCTGCTTGGAGAAGAGAGACTTTTCCTTTCTGCTGCCTGGGCTACATGCTTTATACATCCCATTGACTAAATTGAAATAGCTATGTTCCCAATCATCCAGCATAACATTGATGTAACCGGACAACCAATTATTTTTAATGGCCTTTAAGTAGCTTGATCCCATAAATTCCTAATTTTTTCAATAGCAGGACACTACAACTTCGAAAAATCCAGAACTTTGCAAATTTTCTGTGTTGCAACGCCTGAGACTGATTGTATTTGAACCAATTAGGTACAATCCAGTGTAAAAATAATTGCTTTAAAATGTTAGAATCCTTGTTAGTAGATTTAATACATCTTATTTACCACTTCAAAGAAAATGTGTAATACCTTGTTCATTAATTATAGCTATTGCTAGGATTCTTGATCAATTATGAAGAATGCACCTATATTCTCCACTGTTTCCTGCCCGTGATCATGATATAAATTGAGAGTCATGGCATGGATTTTGGGATTGAGTTGCCCATCTATTCCTTTTACGACCAATGTAGTTTCCAAGGAATGGGACGAGCTGCATTCCCCTCAAACATGGGGGAATGCTTTGTTTAATAATTTCCAGGGATTGGGGTTCTATTCCTTATTAAACCCTGGGCACTCTCCAAAATTGTTAAGATCTGGCAAAATGGATTTCGGAAGACCAAATCTTTTATACAAGACTTACGTAAAATCTCCAAGGAATTTAGTCCCTATTGTCTTCAAATGTATATCAGTGTTGTATAGGGGATGAACAATAGCATGATTGTGAGAAAAATGCAGTCAGGAAAGTTAGAAGGTCGCATACTCAAGTCGAAATCTAGAAACCTATGTATAAAACCTCAGCTGACAGTGCAATCCAATGCTGATGGAAGAACCATCTTTCTGCTGAAACATTTAACTGAGGCCCCTCTATACTCTTGGGTAGACTGAAAAGATAACATGGCACTATGTGTTTTCCTTTAAAAGAGGAGCTTCCCTCAGTAACAACCAATATTTTTCCTTCAATCAGAGCAAAGTAGAGCTGGCAGATGATTTCTCCAAAGAAAAGCCTGAGTAGCTACTGGAAAACAGATAATCTGATAATTATCTGAGTGATGCAAATGGGTGAGGTGGCTGATTCTGTTAAATCTCAGAGTACTGAGGTGCCTCCTCAAGAACTACTCCACATTCAGGGGTCAGGGAACACAGATCTTTATTTGGTCTACTTGCTCCACAGTCCAAGTGTTGACTGCCTACACAGCGTGGTTACCAACCAGCACACCCAACACACCAAGTCACCTGACCCATTCCCTTAAAGGGGCTATGCCCCATCATACATATCAGGTTCCTCTTCTGTTGCCCTACCCTGGTAAGGGCATTAAACATTCTGCAGCACCAATTTGCCCTATTAGAAATAAGAGAGAAAAACTTGCATTTTTATGGAGCTTTTCAAGGCAATGAAGTATAGTAGTCATTGTTGTAATATAGGAAATGTGGCAGCTAATGTGCAGACAGTAAGCTTCCACAAACAGCAATGTAATAAAGACCAGATAATCTGTTTCAGTGATATTAGATGAGGGATAAGTATTGGCCAGGGTACTGGAGATACTTCCCAAAATAGTACAATGAGAGGGATTTTTAACATTGACCTGAGGGGGCAGACGTGGGCAGGGCATAATTTCTCATCTGAAAGGCTGGCACTTCAGTACTATACTGAAATATCAAACTAGATTGTTGTGCTGAAGACCTGGGAAAGGACTCGAGTGAACACCTTTCTCATTGAGAGATGAGCTTGCTACCAGCTGAACCAAGGCTCACACATCCACTGGCAAAAGAGATGTACTAAATACCCTGGACATATCAGCTAAATTTCTCCTATCTCACCCAACATAGGAATTGTAGTGAGCAAGACAGAAAATCCAGCAGGCCATTTAAAGGTCTGCTGAGCTCAGCTGGGAAATTCCGGTCCTGGGGCACACGTGGTCGGAGAATCCTGCCCATCGTTTCACTATGCCCTTGCAGCATTTTTAACTGGCCACTCTATTCAATCTAATCCAAAGGCATGGGGCAGCATGTTGGCACATTTAGCACTGTTGCCTTACAGTACCAGGGAACTGGGTTCGAGTCCCGGCTTTGGTCGCTGTCTGTGCCAAGCCTGCATGTTCTCCCCATGTCTGCATGGGTTTCCTCTGGGTGCTCCAGTTTCCTCCCACAGTCTGAAAGACGTACTGGTTAAGTGCATTGGCCGTGTGAAAATTCTCCCTCAGTGTAACCAAACAGGCATCGAAGTGTGGCGACCAGGGGATTTTCACAGCAACTTCATTGCATTGTTAATGTATGTCTACTTGTGACACTAATAAATAAACTTAGAACTAAGATCTGTTATATTTACCCCAACAGCCATTTTATTTTCTCCTTTTGAAAAGATTTGTAATCTACTTCTCAACATGAGTTCAGTGGTCGTGCCTAGCCCTTTAAGCTGTGGCGGGCATTTAAGCTCTGGGACATTACACCATTTTCTTTATTCTAAAGGGTAGGTTCCCCATTAGGGAGGTGTTAATGCCTGAGCCCACCCAAATATTTAAATTGCAATGACCTTGCTGAAGAGTATAATGCATTGTGCCACACAATATAAAGCATTCAACCACAATACACAGTATGTGCAGGCAGTGACCTTTTCTTATACAATGTCTGTTAAAATCAAGGCATTAGCAGACACAAAAGTTCTGAATAAAATGAATTTGACATTAACTTTGTGTTGGTTCGCTCTCGCAAGATGAAAAAAATGAGATGAAATGGCCGTCATTTTTATGTGATAGTCATGATTGCCTATGAGATGTGCGAGTGTTAACACATTTCTCTGAATGTTTTTAATATTTTTTGTGATTATGTGCAAATGCTGACCTTTTTAAACAATGCAGATTTCATCAGCACTAGACAGTTCAGCTCTCTTCTTCCGATTTTTAACCCAGCCTCAATTCTCTACAATTTTAACCTCGCATGAAATGTCAAATCGAATATTTTTCTTTCAATGTTAATTTTCTTTATTGAGAAGAGAAGCACATGTTTTGTTTAAAAGATCATTGGAAATTGTTCCTCAGGAAGCACCTTCTCATCCTGGAGATGAATCCTTTTTATCTAATAGACATTTTTTTTCATTTAAAGCACTGCATTAGATTAGGTTGGGTAGTACACTGTACAGATCATTAGTTTGATTTAGTATGTCCTACACATGGAGAGCTTTGAAGAGACAATGATCCACCATTGTCTTAAAACAATATGTCATTGGAGATATCCCACAGAGCAAAGTAGAACTGGCAGATGATTTCTCCCAAGAAAAGTCTGAGTAACCTAATGTGCTGCATGGGATAGTATGTTAATTCTGCATGTCTTAGAATTATGTTGCATTAAAATGACCTGGAGTTAAAGTCTTCACCGATCTGCAAACAGTAGGTTGGATTTTCATTATCTTTATAAATGATGAGTGGGACCAAGAGGAAATGACTGAGGTTTGAAGGGGCCATGTCATGGAGGAATTTGAAAATAATATGAGAATTTTAAAATCCAGACCTTGGCTGACCAGGAGCCAGTGTCTGTCAGCAACCCCAAGGTAGATGGGGAATAGGATCTGCTTCCAGTTAAGACACGGAGGGCAGAATGTGGGAGTACATAGTCAAGTTTTGAGGTATCGAAGGCACAAATGAGTTTCAACGGCAGGTAAGCTGAGACAGGGACAAAACTGGGCCCTCTTACAAAAGTGGAAATGGATGGTTTCAATGCTGACAGGAATATGAGGCAGGTAGCTCACCTTAGCTCGTCAAAGTTCACCAAAGGTGAAACCAAGGTTGTGAATGGGTGGGTTTAATCTCAGGCTGTTGCCAGTCGGAGGAATGAAGTTAATATTTTGGAGTCTAGAGCACAATGCCCATGGAAACTTAAAATTTACAGTCCAGGGGGTAGCCATTCTGTCCATATTTTCTATGCTAGATTTAAGCCAGTTTCAGTTTAATGCCATTTGCCATAGCCTTCCTGTTCAATGGCCTGCCTGCTCACAAAATGTTGTGTCCAGTTCTTCTGCTTTTGTCTTCAACGTCTCTTCCCTTACTGCCAGCCTTGTTCCTGGACCTCACTTCTTGATCTTCAAACATATCCAATTTTCGTTAATGAGATGTCAAAAATATGAATTGTGGGTTTTACACTTCTTAAAATTAATCCTAAATTTTATTGGAGGTAAGGTACATATAAACATAGAAAATAGGTGCAGGAGTAGGCCATTCAGCCCTTCAGGCCTGCCCCACCATTCAATATGATCATGGCTGATCATGCACTTTCAGTATCCCATTCCCACCTTCTCTCCATACCCTTTGATCCCTTTAGCCACAAGGACCAGGTCCAGCTCCCTCTTGCACGTATCTAATGAACCAGCCCCAACAGCTTTCTGTGGTAGAGAATCCCACAGGTTCACAATTCTGAGTGAGGAAGTTCTTCCTCACCTCAATTCTGAATGGCTTTTTAGACATTCAGAATTGACAATTCTTCGACAATTTGACTACGTTTTAAATTGATTCAGGGACAGCCTTGGGAGCAGAAAAGTATCTTCTGGGATTTCTAAAAGTAGAATGAATTTGCAGTATAATTCATAAACTTATTGGAACAGCTGAGCTGTTCAAGGCATTTAAATCCCCTTGCAACTGTCTGGCTGATAACATTTAAAACTCCTGGCTTTTAAATTTAAACTATAATTTTTTTAAATTTAAATCAGTGCTTGATAATTCATTCTGTTTATTGATATAAGCCTGAGAGATACCATTCTAGGATACGTATTGCATGATTGATTGTACAACCTATCATTATCACAATGGGGGATCTGTCAATTCACATTTCAGTTAAGAGCGCCAAGTGCTTATAAAGTCTTTGATTTAGGGCTATGAACACAAATGTTTGATTTTATAAGAAATTGTGTATTTGAAGGAAGTTAAATGTAGTGCGTGGGTTTTTAATATTGAGATTTTTTTTATAGTGAAGTCTGCAGTAGATGTTAGGACTTTATTTCACCTCAGCATGGCTCCTGAGATCTGCACGTAGTGGATACTGAGTGAATTGGCATGGGGTGGGTGAAAGGCAAAGGATGGTGGATGGGGGCATGAGGAAGCATGGGTTATGAGAGGGGGCCTGGAGAATATGCAGGGGGTGTGGGCGAAATTGTTTTTTGTTTCTTTGGATTTTTCCAGCTGGGACAAAATGTACTTAGTTTGGCCTTTCTGACAGTCTTCCACATCTGGTAGCCTTTGTGCTGCTTCTGGAGGTGGCAGACCCTACTCCCATTAACAGTTGCCCGTTCTGGAATGAAAATGTGACCATCTGGGGTGTTTTCCCTTTAGTCGGGTTTGTGAATTTGGGAATCTTGCCTATATTTCATTAACCCTTATTATTTAAACCCAAAAAAAGAGTCACTCCAGGTTTACTTTTTCACTTTTATTCTCTCTGTTTTTCCTGCCATTCTCTTGAGATATGAGATTTCTCAGGGCTCTCACTTAGGTATCTTCCACTAGCGTTTGACCAGGTGATCCTCCAATTCTCTTTAAGCACCTCATGACTACAGACATCCTAGCTATAGCTCGGCCTTTGCTGCATTTCATTCAGCAGAATCTTAGAATCCTACTGCCGTTTTTCAGTTACTGAGTAAAGTGGATTGAACTGTTGGCGCATGAATAGGAAATGGATATTTCTGAGCTGTGCTGCCAGTGTCCATGTCCCAGTTACAGCTCAGCACAAGTAGTAAAAAAGCAAACAAATGTGCATTTATTTGGTGTTTTTCCACAATACTTTCTAGCTAATGAAGTACTTAGTGCAGTTACTGTTATCATGCAGGAAATCTGGCAGCTAATCTGCATTCAGCAACCTGCCACAGACATTAATGTACACAATAATCTGTTGTTTGTGGTGCTGACTGAGGGATAAGTATTGGCCAGAACATTGTGGATAGCTCCCCTGCTGTTCTTCAAAGTAGTGCCACGGGGTGTTTCTTACGTATAGTATCTCAGTTTAATGTTTCGTCTGCAAAACGGCACCTCTGACAGTTCAGCGCTCCCTCAGTACTGCACTGGAGTGTCAGCCTTGATTTTTGTGCTCAAATCCTGGAAATCTGAACCCAGGATCTCATGATTCAGAGGCAAGCAAGCTATCAACGGAGTCACAGCTGACGGTACCTGGGGAAAAAAAAGAGTTGAGCATACAGCAGATAAGAGCTGTGAAATGGCTGCAGATGGTGGCTATGAAGTGAATTTAATTATTCATGTTAAAAAATAAAATAACCATATCACATTAAAATTCAATTCAACTTCAATACTGTTAAATTGGGTAATTACACAAATAATGGCTAAATGGCCGATACTTGGAATCAAAGGTGAAATCTTGACTGATACTGGCAGATTGATACATATGAATAATAAATGTCTTGGAGACCCATAGGTAGCCTGTGATTTCCATTGTGTATGGTGATTGCATACATTTATTTATCAGTCCAGACTACAAAGAAATCCTAATTTATTGAGTGATAATAAGATTTACATCAATGCCATTTGCTGTGGAACGAATTTATAGTGTAGTCTCTTCCTATTTGTGAGAGACAGTGATGCTAATACCAGCTCTCACACCAACTTTGAAATTTCAATTTGTCACAGTGCAGCATATTTGTACAGTGGGAAATGTATAATTAATGTATTGTATTGGTCTATGAGTATTGAGTCAAAAGAAATCGAGTGGTTTTATGTGATGAACTACGTGTATTCCTGATTTTTTTTTCTTTATTCTTATATGGGATGTAAGGGTCTCTGGCAAGGCCGATGTTTGTTCCCATCCCTAATTGTTCTTGAACTGGGTGGTTTGCTGGGACACTTCAGAGAGCGGTTAAGAGTCAACCACATTGCAGTGGGTCTGCATTCACATATGAACCAGACCAGGTAAGGGAGGCAGGTTTCTTTCCCTAAAGGGCATAGTGACCAGGTGGGTTTTTAGGATAATCGATGGTAGTTTCATGGTCACCATTATTGAGGCCAGCTTTCCATTGCAGATTATTATGTCACATTCCACTAGCTACTGTGGTGGGATTTGAACCTGTCTCTCCAGAGTGTTAGCCTGAAGCTCTGGATTAACAGTGCAGTAGCATTACCACTACTCCGTCATGTCCCTGTCAGGAGGACTTTTTGATTGCTTTCTTAGAATGTGCGTAACTTTGATGGTGAGTATTCTCCTATCGCCACTGAAGTTCTTGTAGTAAAGATTCTCTCACATTGATGTTGGGTATGGGAATTGAGGAATTTGACTTAATGGTAATGAATATGCAACAATGAGAGGATTATATATGTTCTGGAAATGATTGTTCTTCTTCTTCTTGAGGATACGGATTGAAAAAAATGCTATCGAATTAACCTTGCTGAATTGCTTCAGTGCATCCCACAAATACTGTATGCTGTAACCGCAGGGAGCTAGTGGTGAAGGGGATGAATGTTGAGATGGTAGGGATATCAGTTAAGCAAAATCCCCTGCCCTAGATGGTCTTTGCCTCCTTCAGCATTATTGCCCATCCACACATCCAAGCAAGTGGTGAATTATACATCTCACACCTCACATGAGACTTACAGAAGCTGCAAAGGCTTTGAGAGGTTCAAGAGGGGAACAAATCAGCACAAAGTAAAGAAAGAAGAAATAATGTATCTTCATGTAATACTTCCACTGATCTTGGGATATGCAAGTTGCTTCACAGCCAATGAATTGCTCTTGTCCATGATAATCATTACATGAGTGAATGTTATCTGTTAGTTGTCATTCGAATCTGTATATTATCCATGTTCTGTTTCATTAAGACATAGCTAATATACAATTGAAGGGAGACAGTGGGGTAATGGTTTTCAAACTGGTCTGGTAATCCAGAGACCCAGGGAAATATCTGGGGACTGGGTTCAAATCCATGGCAGGTGGTGGAATTTAAATTAAATTTGAACTCTATTTTTAAAAAATCTGGAATTAAAAGTCTAATGATGATGATAAAACCATTGTCAATTGTCATAAAAAATCCACCATAAAAACCCAGGTCTGATCTACAAATGACTTCGGATCCATGGCAATGTAGTGACTCTTAAAGTCCACGAAATGGCCTAGCAAGCTACTCAGTTGTATCAAACAGCTACCAAATCAATAGAAATGAATGAGTCCGGACACACTATCTGTCATCAACCTAGACATTGGAAAAGACAATTTAACTATCGATTCTGCAAAGTCCTCCTTACTAATAGCTCCAACAAGAGAGAATTTAACTATCACCCCTTGACATTCAATGCCATTACCATCATTGAATCCTTCACTATCAACTTCCTGCGAATTATCATTGACCAGAAGCTAACTGGACTAGCCATAGAAATATTGTGGCTACAAGAGCCATCAGAGGCTACAAATCCGGTGGCATGTAATTCATCTCCTGACTCCCCCAAAGTCTGCCCACCATCTTCAAAGCACAAATTGAGAGTTTGATGGCATACTCTGCAATAGCGTGGATGAGTGCAGCTCCAAGAAGGGGAGTAGACACCACCCCGGAAATCATAGACTGGTGAGCCTCACTTCTGTTGTGGGCAAAGTTTTGGAAAGGATTATAAGAGATAGGATTTTCAATCATCTAGAGAGAAATCATTTGATTCGGGATAGTCAACACGGTTTTGTGAAGGGTAGGTCGTGCTTCACAAACCTTATTGAGTTATTTGAGAAGGTGACCAAAGAGGTGGATGAGGGTAAAGCAGTTGATGTGGTGTATATGGATTTCAGTAAAGCGTTTGATAAGGTTCCCCATGGTAAGCTACTGCGGAATTGGCTAGCTGAAAGAAGACAGAGGGTGGTGGTTGATGGGAAATTTTCAACCTGGAGTTCAGTTACTAGTGGTGTACCTCAGGGATCTGTTTTGGGGTCACTGCTGTTTGTCATTTTTATAAATGACCTAGATGAGGGTGTAGAAGGATGGGTTAGTAAATTTGCAGGTGACACTAAAGTCGGAGGAGTTGTAGACAGTGCGGATGGATGTTACAGTTTGCAGAGGGACATAGGTAAGCTGCAGAGCTGGGCTGAGAGGTGACAAATGGAGTTTAATGTGGAAAAGTGTGAAGTGATTCACTTTGGAAGGAGTAACAGGAATACAGAGTATTGGGCTAATGGAAGGACTCTTGGTAGTGTGGATGAGCAGAGAGATCTCTGTGTACATGTGCATAGATCCCTGAAAGTTGGCACCCAGGTTGGTAGAGTTGTTAAGAAGGCGCACGGTGTGTTAGCTTTTATTGGTAGAGGGATTGAATTTCGGAGCCGTGAGATCATGTTGCAGCTGTATAAAATTCTGGTGCGGCCGCACTTGGAGTACCGCGTGTAGTTCTAGTCGCCGCATTATAAGAAAGATGTGGAAGCATTGGAAAGCGTGCAGAGGAGATTTACCAGGATGTTGCCTGGTTTGGTGGGAAAGTCGTATGAGGAAAGGCTGAGGGACTTGAGGTTGTTTTCATTAGAGAGAAGAAGGTTAAGAGGTGACTTAATTGAGGCATACAAGATGATCAGAGGATTAGGTAGGGTGGACAGTGAGAGCCTTTTTCCTCAGATGGTGATGGCTAACACGAGGGGACATAGCTTTAAATTGAGGGGAGATAAATATAGGACGGATGTCAGAGGTAGGTTCTTTACTCAGAGGGTAGTAAGGGCGTGGAATGCCCTGCCTGCAGCAGTAATGGACTCACCAACTTTAAGGGCATTCAAATGGTCATTGGATAGACAAATGGATAATATTGGAATAGCTTAGGTTAGAGGGTCGTTAGATTGGTTCCACTGGTCAGCGCAACATCGAGGACTAAAGGGCCTGTACTGTGCTGTAATGTTCTATGTTCTAAAAAACCTGAGGAAGCTTGACACCATCCAGGCCAAAGCAGCCCATTTGATTGACACCCGTTCCACAAACATTCACACCCTCCACCATCAGATAACCGTGGCAGCAGTGTGTACCATGTATAAAATGCACTGTAGGAACTCACCAAGGCTCCTCGGACAGCACCTTTCAAATCTACAACCATACAGTCTGTAGGTGGTCAAGAAGGCAACTCACAACCACCTTCTCAAAGGCAATTAAGAATGGGCAACAAATGCTGGCCTATGCAGTGACACCCACATCTCATAAATGAATAAAATGTACTAGAGGAGTTTGGAATGGAGATAATGGAAATTAAGATATGGAAAGATCAGTGAACAAATCCCTCTTAAAAATATGACTGAAAGGAAGCAGCTGAAGATGGTTGGTCAGAGGGTATGTCTCTGAGGAATTCCTGTAGTAATTCTCTGGAGAGGTGATGAGTGGTATTTGACGGTTGTGAACTTTCTCCTTTCCATCAAGTAGGACTCCAGCAATTGCAGAGATTTTCCTTTGCTCCATACATCCACCCTCCACACACTTTCTTCAGATTTTCTAGGGTCCTTTTGGTACCATATTCTTGACAAGTGTTACTTTGTCAAGGCGCACACCTTTTAAGGTTAACTGCTCTGTTGCACAAAAGGTTTTGCATTCTTGACTGTGACTGAAGTTTTCCAAAGAGACCAAAATAAATCCTTGACTTATTATGAACAGAACAAATGGTACTTAAACAGGATGTGAAAGATAAATTCTCTGGATGGACACAAATCGATCTACAAGATCTTAATTGACTTCAAAAGAAATTTTTAGTAGATTTGTAAATTTATTGCAACTAGCTTAAAGATGCTATGTCGAACATTTTCATCTAGATTTTCTGCTTAGATTTAATCTGTGGTTACATGATGATGTCCATTATTAAATAATAGCCGTACTATAGCCATACTAAAAAGAAAAAGGACAAAACATTTTCTCCCCTTTTTTATGTCATTACATTTTTTTCACTTTTTTTTAAAATAGCACCCCAGGATTATCTTTTTTCTCTTCTGTGATGAATATATTCAAAATATTTTGTATTTTAGGCTTCCCCCATTCGCCCCATCAAAAAATATTTTCTATTACAGGCTAATATGTGACACAACTGTAATTACTGTGCACAGTTCTTGACCGCTTTTGACCAGCACCCGTTGCTTCCCAGGAAAGTCTATTGTGCAAAACCCTTTCACATTTATACGCATGGAGCTTACATTGCTGCAACCATTGTTTCAACATGGTTAGCACTACTGCCTCACAGCACCAGGCACCCAGTTCGATTCCTGACTTGGGTCACTGTCTGTGCGGAGTCTGCACATTTGCCAAATGTCTGCATAGGTTTCCTCCAGGTGCTTCTGTTTCCTCCCACGGTCCAAAAGACGTGCTGGTTAAGTGCATTGGCCATACTAAATTCTGCCTCAGTGTACCCGAATAAGTGCCGAAGTGTGGCGACTAGGTGATTTTCACAGTAACTTAATTGCATTAGTGCAGTGTTAATAAATAACTAATTAGTAACACTAATAAATAAACTTTAAAAAGTACAGAAACCAGAAATAAAACTGTATTGGATGTTCAAGTGAATGATCAGGGGCAAAAGATTACAGTCCACTTTTGGAGCGCAGGTCGATAGATATTGAACCATCTTGTGATGCCACAGCAAATTCCTTTGTATTCAGACGTATAGAACAAACACTGTGGGCTTAATTCTCCCAATCCCATAGATGTGGGTTAGGGGTCAAGACAGGGACAAAGTCAGCATGTAGCTGTTGACTTAGCTGCCTGATGTGTGCTGCCTCTGAGAAATTTTGCCAGAAATGGGGCAAAAGCTCTCTGCCCAGCAGTGGTGAATAGACAGTTAGATTCATTAATGGGCCAGTTGGGGGAAAGGCAATAGCACTGCCTGAAATTTGCCAATGGTGGTGAAGTAGGAGCCTGCAATTCAACTAGACATGCCTCCTGGTGGCAGGCTAGGGGATGCCAGCAATGCCTCCTTTTCATCCCGCATCTGCTGCGATGTGACAACCACAAGAGCGTCTGCAAGCCATCCTTCCAGGAGCTCCCCTCCACATCGATGACCTGACAGCTGTGGTCACGTGTGATTTAAAATTTTCCGCCATGCTGCAGAAGTGTCAGCTTTGAGGTCACATCAGGGCCTGCCTGTCATGGCAGCGCTAACTTCTCCTGACTGGACTTCGGTGCAGAGCCTCTGATTGGGCCTTCGTTACTCGAACCTGGGACTCCAGGAGCCATGGCTGACAATGCTACAGTGTCAAGTTCGATTGAATAATTTCTCAGAGGGTTTAGTGGACTCCAGGACTTCTTTCACAGACAAGCAGAGCTTATGTCAGTGTTTTTAGAAAGCACAGGGTGAAAACAGATTACATCTGGTTTGCCTGTTCATTTGTGTTAACATATATGTGCAGAACTCTCAGCTAGCTGCAGAGATTATTGGCCAAGTAATGTAAGTAAGGTATTACCAGCTGTGAATCATTATGATAACTAATGTTTAACTGCAGCTTAAGTGTTATCTGAATAGCATCTTGTAAAACTTAAGCATAATTTCTGTAGGCTTGTATCCCACTGCATTGTTATGGATTTGAGTCTGCAGCTGATATCTGTTCAGTTTCAGGGTTGTCATCATTCCCTTAAATAATCATTGCAGGAGTTCCTCAGGGAATTGTCCGAAACCCAACCATCTCCAACTATGTTATCAATCACCTTCCCATCATCACTAGGTCAGGAGTGAGGGTGTTCGCTGGCGATTGCGTAATGCTCAGCATCATTTGCAGCTCCTCAGCTACTAAAGCAACCCATGTCCATATGCAGCAAGACATGGACAACAACCAGGCTTGGGCTGATAAATGGCAAGTAACACTTGTGCCACACAAGTGCCAGGCAATGACCATCTCCACAAAGAGAAAATCCAACTCCTTGACATTCAATGACATTGTCATTACTGAATATCCACCATTAACATCCTGGGTATTACCATCAACTAGAAGCTAAACTGGACTCGCCACATAAATACCATAGCAACAAGTCTAAAACTGTCAATCAGCATACAAACACAGCCCTTGCTAAGAGGTGATTTTGTAGGTTTTAATGCATATTCAAGCATTCATAATTATCACAGTTATCAAAGCAAACCATTGTAGTTCACAAACTGATTTTCCCCATAAAAAAATTAAGTACCCAATGGGCAGGAAAATGGAAAGTTTTGCTGCCCGTTTCTTGGGTGAGCATAGTAAAATGAACTTACGGCACTCTGTGCAATGTAGAGGCCATCAGGACATTTATGCCAGTAGGGAGTCACGGGGCCTAACCCCACTTAAGAGGCCGGCATCAGACTGCTGAGAGGCCACTGTACATGCGCCAGTCTCCCAACATACATGCCCCCTCCCCCTCGCCAGTCTCCTGATTGTCCTCCCTGATCTTTCCTCTGGACATCATCATCTGCAGTACCTCACCCAGGCACCAACTCATGGTTAGATACTTGTTGCCATGGTATTTATATCGCTAGTCCGGTTCAGCTTCTGGTCAATGGTAATATCCAGGATGTTGATGATGGGGTTTTACCCCTCAGGCATTGCTGGCCCCATCCCCCCACCCGACTGGGCATTGCGGCCCCCACCCAGGACTCCCTCCATCACCACCCCCCCCACCACCCCCCCACCACCACCACCACCTCCCCACTGGCTGGCCTCACTATGGCTGGCCCCAGTCTCCAAATACTGGTCCCAACACCAGACCCCACCCCTTCCAAGCAGAGTACCCCTCTTCCCTCCCCTGCTACCTCCTACTGGTATGGCCCCATCCCTATCTAGCCCCACACTCTGATGGCACAGATGCCAGCAGGGCACTGCCAGTGTGCCAGGCTGGCAGTGCCAGGGTTTCCAGTGGACATTGCCAGTGCACCAAGCTGGTAGTACCAGATCGGCACTGCCCAAGGGTACCCCCTATACCCTCAACCTCCCAGGGGTCTCAGTGGTCTCTGGTTCCACCTTTCAGGCCATCACGCCTTGTTCCCGTTGCTGGGAACCATACGTGATCCCTGAGGAACTTCTGCAGTTATCATAATGTTTCACTAGTGATGTGGACTCCACCAGTGGGATCGGAAACATTACTGTGCCTGGACGATATGGTCCTGGGCTCACTGAAAAAATGCAAATCAGGATTTGCATATTGTAATCATTATGTTGAAAAAAAAATGCACTCGTGATATCGCAACTGGCTAGACACTGGTCGTGATTCCTATTTTTGGCCTGCTGCTGACATTTCCCACACACTCTGCTACTGGACTAGGTCCAGATTGTGTTTTAATCATTGACAGACAATCAGCTTTGAAATGGCAATGGGGTAGAGATTTTGGTTAGATTATTCTTTGATTTTCAATAGCAGCGCATTTCTCTCTAAAGTTACACATCTCTGACATTTAAAACATAGTTCAAAGCATGACAGGAGTTTTCCGAGCATATTTTTCTACAGGCTTAATGTCTTATGGCACTCTTCCCAATGGGTAAAGTACTCAAATGCATTTCAACACTTAAACAATGCTGTTTAGAATAATGGTCAATCTACCTTTTCAGGCAGAGCCCTAGGATGATTCATTTTAATGAAAACACAACTACATTGCAAAACAACACCTAATAATGGTATTTGAATTAGTCAAAACATTTGACACTGAACTGTTAGAATGTTCCTGACTCTTGAACTGGCCTTCTCCAGTGGCTACAAATTCTTCAATTCAATTTCTAGGGCTTCTAATATCTACACTGACACATGAAAATTGCAAGAGGAAGGGCATGGGGCACACAAAGTGCAAATTTGCTCTTCAGCTATCAATGACAATGATTTCAGGAGAGGTATGTGCAGGGTCACAAAGCTTGGCATTTCTGACCTGAGAACAGGCCAAGAAAAAACATTGCAGGGTTGGGAAGAAACTACAACTTCTGAATTTTTGCAAAAATTCAATGTTTTGTATTTCCCAATCCCTTTCCTGTCTCCATCACCAGATGAAGCTCCAGCCCTTTGAATATGAGACCCTTGATGTAATGAGTGTACATCTGTTCATGTAGTTGTGGTAATCTGCCTAAGGGCAAATCCTCTGTTCATTTCTCCATGCCTTGCAGTCTTAAGCTTTCTCCTCAGTTGCCCTTAGAAGCTTCCCATTTTCATTGGCTGTCCATGTACTATTACAAATGATGAAAAGAACAGATGTATACCAGCTAACTTCACTGAACTCTCTACATCATGTAAAACATCCACTTTTCCTCAACAGGACAGAAGTACCCCCTCGCAACCTGCTGCACTTTATCAATACCAATGTGTTAGTTGTCTTCCTGAAGGGCTAGACATGCCTAAGATATTAGTCATTGTTTGGGATCACTCCGACCACATTTTATGTATGTTCACAATGAGAATTTGTTTCTGAGGATTGTGCAAACTCTGCCTCAGAAGTGGGAGTGGTGCCATTGATTGAGGCGGTGTTAGATAGATTCTTTTTGGGCAAAGGAATGAAAGGTTATCAGGTTATAGATGGGAATATAGAATTCAAAACATAAACAGATCAGTCATTGAATGGCAGAGCAGGCTAGATAGCCTGAATGGTCTAGTCCTCCTTCTATTTTGTAAGTTTGTAAGTTTTTGTATGCAGAATCTGCTGCAGTTTCTCTTTCAGAGCTAATCTCATTATTTTATCTGTTAGTGGCAAATGATCCTATGATTTCCCACATCAGGTATTTGACACTTTTTACATGATAAATTCCTGTCCTGATGACATGGAGCACCATGTAAATGTCTTCTTTTGTGTCCCTCCGCACTAAAATATCTGCAACCTGGCCAATAAGGGTTCAGAGTCTGGACTGGTCTCTGCCTCTCTAACTCATTAGATTTAATATTAGAAAGACTAAATTTGGCTGCTACAATGAAATATGGGATAAAAATATTTCTGTCTTTGTTCCATACCAATTGCCTTGTTGAGGTCATGGGCCAATATAAGGCTTCTAATGGATATGGTGACATCCTTCAATACTATTCTTTTAAGACGGATTTCACGATTCTCACCCATCTCTAATACTAGCATCATATGTCTTTCATCAACTGTATCTTTTAGGAGGGCATTTAACCTTTGATAATGTAGGCCAAATAAATGGTTTATGCAACTTACAGACAATTGTTCTTACTTTCTCTGATTTTGATCACCTGATGTCATTAATCCCAGAATCATGAAATGATGATAGTACAGAAGGAGGCCATTTAGCCCGTTGTATCTGAGCTGGCTCTCTGAAAGAACAATTCGCCTCTTGCCATTTCCTCACCTTCTCCTCACAGCCTTGTAAATTCTTCGATTGCAGATAATTATCCAAATCCCTCTTGAATTGAAGTAGTTTCTACCACACTCTCTGGCAGCACATTCCAGATCCTAACCAACTGCTGCGTGCAAAAGCTTTTCCTCATGTCATCATTGTTTCTTTTGCCAGTTATCTTCAATCTGTGCTGTCTAGTTCTTGGTCCTTCCACCAATAGAAACAGGTATTTACTCTGTCCAGATTATTCACAATTTTGAATATTCACCTCTCAAAGCTCCCCTCAATCTTCTGTTCTCCAAAAAGAGCAATCACAACTTTTCCAACCTATGTAACTGAATTCCTCATCCTGGGACCATTCTCATAACTCTTGTCTGCACTCTCTCTAATGCCTTCACATCCAGAATTGGGTGTAATCCTCCAGTTTTATACATGTTTAACATAACCTTCTTGCTTTTGTGCTCTATGCTTGTCCTAAAGCTGAGGATTCTATATGTTCTAAACCCTGATCCCTGGGGAACTTCATTATAAACCTTCCTCCAGTTTGAAAAATATCCCTGTTGCTACAGCCCCTTTTATTCCATGAACTCTACCTTTGAACATAATTCTCAGTGTGGCACTTTATCAAATGCCTTCCAGAAGCACATGTATACCGCATCAACAACATTACCCTCATCAATCCTCTCTGTTATCTTGTCAAAAGCTCAAGTAAGTTATTTCAGCACAATTTGACCGTAACACATTCATGCTAGCTTTCCTTAATTAACCCCCATTTGCCCAAGTGATTTGGTCAGTAATTATCATTTCCAGAAGGTTCCCCACCACCAAAGTTAAACTGATTGCTGCTTGGCTTATCTTTATACCCTTTTTTGATCAAAGGTGTAACACTTGCAATTTATCGGGCCTCTGTCTCCAAGTTTTGCATTAGATACATCTCATCCGGTCCTGGTACCTTATTAACTTTAACTACAGTCTATCCAAAACTCCTCCTCATCAATCTTAAATTCTTCAGATCTCTGAACCACCCCTTTCACCATGGGCAGCATTTCCTTCCTTGGTAAAGACAGGTGTAAAGTATTTATTTAATACCTCAGCCATACCCATGTTGGAATCCCCTTTTTCGGTCCCTAATCAGCCTCAATCCTCCTTTTGCCACTCTTTTCCCATTCATATGCTTGTAGAAGACTTTTGAATTTTCTTTTATAACTATCATTCTCCCTTTGTACTCTCTCTTCTCTTATTTGCTTCTCTAATTCCCCTTAGAACCTTCTATATTCAGCCTGGTTCTCCATTGGATTGTCCACATGACATCCATTATAAGCATATGTTTTCTTCATTTTAATCATATTAAGGAGCCCTGATTTTTTTCCTTCCTTTTCCCTTTATAGAAGTATACTTTGACTGTACTCAAACTACTTATTCTTTTAAGACAGCTCATTGGTCAGTTATAGTCTTGCCCGCCAACTTTTGATTCCAATTAATCCGAGTCAGACCCATTCTTATCAATGAAAGTTGGTTTTCCTCCATTGAATTATTTTCACTCTGGATTGTTCCTTGTCCTTTTCCATTGACAATCTTATGACACAATAATCACTGTCTCCTATGTGTACTGTTAATGATGCTTGGCACACTTTGGCCACCAATTTGGCCCACTTCATTCCCAAGATCCTAACCACCTGCTGCATGGAGGTCTATCAGTGCCTCCCTTTTCACTGGACTGGAAACATACTGCAGTGGAAAAGATTCCTGAATTCCAAGATATCCTGCTCCTCACTGCTACTATCCTGATCTATATTCAGATAGTTAAAGGCCCCCAGTTCTACACAGCATGTGTTCCATTGCAGGTAGCCAGGCAGTGATATGTGTTTAACTAACAATCTGATGAGAAACATCAGGTTTTTTTAAGAGGATGCAATAATATCCTGACAAGTAAACTGCAGTTCAACTAACTTTCCAAAAATAATTGCCTTATCATGCTCCATGTCAAGTTTTATTTGTGCCTTTTTCAGAGTAGGTTCACTCGACAGCTTGGGTATCTCATTAAATACTACGATAATATATAATAAAACAAAGTTGCTCACTCCAGCTATTTTAAATAGAATTACCCTTTCCTTTAGTGAACACATATGTTGTCATCACCAGTCCTAAACCAAGCGGTGTTCTTATATTCCTAACCTTGTATTGATCCTCAGTACTTAACGAATCAAGATTACATTTTAACCAGTCTGTCCAACATACTGTTCAAGTGCAAGCACTACTTAGTCTGCGCATCACAGGACTAAAACAACTATAATTTGTTTGCATTAATTGTTATCTCCATTCTCTTCCTCAGAATTTTCTTCTTCATGTGTCATTTTGAGGACCTTGCCTCTTTGCTTTGGGTGGTTCATCGCATACTGATAGTAACACCTAAAGCAGCAATTAACTATTCCTTGGATATTCCAGGGATTCATGTGCCTATTATAATTGTTCCAATTCTGTCTATAATAGCCACATCTGCTAAAGGTGCTTTCACCCTCATTCAGCCTGTCTTTATTCCTTCTACTGCATGATGCTTCTGTCTGGTTTCTGGATTATTTAGAAATCTGGCAATCATTAAGTCTTCTATTCTTGGTGTCACCCACAAAATGGTTCATTTGTTACATGAGGGCTGAAGAAAATGATTGTTTCTCCAGGAATCTCTAAGGCGGCAGGCATCAGACTTGGCAGAGTTTCCTTCCCTGAGGACAGAACACTAATTAGATCCAGTTCCCTGCCCATGTGAGTCTCCTTACCGATACCAATATTTAAAATAGAAGGACCACTCAAAACATCTCCATATTGAATGCTGTCAATCTTTTACACAACCTAGTAAAATCCATGGAACGAGCATCAGTTTTCCAAAATCTATCATCTCCTGATCATGCCGTGTCGGTATTTAATAGGTCATCTTTCTTGTAGATTTCATCTAGAAAATGTAATGGAAGTTTCAAACCTTCACGCTCCAATGGATGAGCATCCATCTTATAAAATACTTCACTTTTTATTTTGCTTCTTGAGGTGACAATGCCAAGGGCACACCTTGTTTTCTCTTTAGCAGGATTGCAACTCATGCCCAGATATCCACTTCATTCTTCCACTGGTTAAATAGTTTAAACTGTGGACATGGAGGATAAATATATCCTGACAATTTACACCTGCAGTTCCCCATTTTCAGCAGTAGGATTTTAGTTTTCTGCCTGAAATTCTCTTTTTTAGTTTCCCCAAACCTACTCTATTCCAGAGAGCCCAGCTATAGTATCTTGCAATGACCAGCAAGTGATTAACGAATGAACGGTTTATTAAGGTAAGTAGTTATGTCCGAGAGAGTGATATAAAGGCTATTGTAACTCCATGATTCCCGACTCCTAACTGGCAAGGAAAACCTGTGCTCAGCTCCAGGATTCATGTGTTCCAGCCCAATTGACCGAAAGGGTCACAATACTCTCTGAGAGCTGGCCAAGGACAGAAAACGCTTGGGAACCATGCCATTGACTGATCTCCAGGAAAAGACAGATATCAATATTGATAAATGGTTTTGTACAACCCAGTGGGTGTGCCATGTATTTGAGATGGAGTGGATTGAATGTGCTCATGGTATTAGGAAGATCAGAAACATGAAGGAGTGTAAACTGGAAATGGATGATTTTCATGAATCTTCGCACCACCAGCAATTGAGAAAGAGACTGGAAGATATTGGGATTCAAAAGGAAACACTGACGAAGGTAAACAAGTGCACTTCTCCAGACCACCCCATTGACAATGATGAGCATCGTCCATAAGTGTTGCCCTCACTTCATCTCATTGGCAAGAGCAACCGACGGTGAGGATCGACCCAATAGCTGCAGCTAAAGACTGAAACACGACGCTTGCTCTGTTGAAGATTATTATGAAAGTTTGTGTTTAATTGTTGTGGATTTGGTCAAATCTGTATAACTTATTGTCAGATAATAAATTTTTGCTACCACCAGTGACAAAGGATCGAATTGGAGCCAATTGTACGTGATTTTATTTAGAGACGCACATTATAAAACATATATCCCTTAACCCAGTAACCCTAATTTCAGTCAATTTCTATTAATCACTGTATAAGTAGATCCCTAATTAATGCCTGCCACATACATGCAATTAAACACAGTTAATTTACAATTAGCAGCATGTTGAACAGTGTTTCATGTGATCTCTCATTTTTGTGAATTTGTGCATCCTTTCTCACTCCCTGCAATTGTTTCTTTGCATGAGCTGTGACATTTTTACCTTTAATTTCACTGATACTTTTAAGTTGCAAAGTTTTTAATACTTATCTAGTTCAGCATATTTAGTTATCTTCAGTTCTTTTCACGTTGCTTTTAACCTCTTTTAGCAAATTCCTAGACACTACTGCCTGAATACTTACTATTTTCTATTCTCTATATTAATTTGTTTTTAGGTTCCATTCATTTTATAATTGCCATTTTGATCCGTTTAAAGTTTATTTATTAGTGTCACAAGTAGGCTCACTTTAACAGTGCAATGAAGTTACGTGAAAATCCCCTAGTCGCCACGCTCCAGTGCCTCTTCAGGTACACTGAGGGAGAATTTAGCATGACTAATGCACCTAACCTGCATGTCTTTCAATTTGTGGGAGGAAACTGGAGCACCTGGAGGAAACCCACGGGGACACTGGGGAATGGGGCGGGGAGGGGTTGGTGATGGGGGAACTTGCAGACTCTGTACAGATAGTGACCGAAGGCAGGAATTGAACCTGGGTCCTGGTGCTGTGAGGCTGCAGTACTAACCACTGTGCCAATATGCCACCCCAAGAAGACTCCTTGTCTGTTTTATATTCATTTTTTATCCATATGTACCTATGCTGCATAATTAATATTTAGTTTATTTTTCCTGAACTGAAATATCTTTCCATAATATCTTTCAATTTTAATTCATCACTCATCCTTTAAAAGTTGCCTTTTTATAATAAGATATATTTTGTCGTGGTCCTGACTTGTTCATACCCAGGTAATGTTCTTAGCTTTAGGAGTGCAGCTGATGGGAGACATACTGATCTCCCCTGTTGGCTGTTGTCCACAATGTAACTGGCTCCACACTCGAGAGTATTGTCCGCATTGCAGATCCACACAAATACTCTTCTATAAATGTGTTGTCAGATAAGAGAGAGGCTGTTTTATGAAAGCAAATGCAGGAAGCTGGCTGGCCCCTTGCATTTTCACTGATTCAGCAATTCTGCAGTGGAGCCCAGAATCATCAACAACCAACCATAAATGAAACGGTGAGGTGATGCACTAAGGTCGCTCTTCCTAGGTGGGAAAGTCAAAAAAAAATGCAACACGCACATTCTCTATTTTTTAGGTGAGCCAATTATTTTATGCGTGCTGTCTTATTCATTCATTATGGATGCGAGTTAAATCCCACTGAGGTCCTTAACATAAAACCACTATTATGCCATATTCATTGCAATATGCATGTAAATATAATCCTTCAGCTATTTTCTTGTTTAAAACAGCTAATTCAGCATATGTGAAGTGTTGGCTCAGAATTGTGCTGGATAGAAGCAACCTAATCTAAATAGTTCCTGGGTTGATTTTTCACTAAAGATTATACAGAGTGAATGTTCCCCTTAATAAATTGTCCTATTCACTAGGCGCCCGTTAACAAGTGTGTGCTGCATTGCAATGAAGGTCTCATAAAATGTCGTGAGTGAAGATTGTTTTATGTTGCTGCTCCAACTGGCCTTTAGAATTGCAATTGCACTCCTAAAAATAATGTCAATTGGCCTTGTCTTCCCTTCCATTTCAGTTAGCTTCATCTGTCAAATAGATATCCCAAATTTCTTCACACCAGGCTGTGCTCTAATTTACATCTATATTAATCCTAAACAGAAAATCCTCAAGGTATCGCACTCAGGTTAATAAAGTGAACAGATGACATTTAGAAAGGATTAATATAATGCCCTCCCCTGAGCAATGGTAATGTAACAATGTTTATAGTGCGTTTGTGAGTGTGTATATATAATATATATTGCACTTTGATATTTGTGAATTATTTCTTTTTCACTGAATGAAAACCTTTTAATCTTGTTCCACCTTTATCACTCTAATACACATGGTTCATGTGAACCCTGTCTAATCAAAAAATCTAACTTCCTCACTTCTTTAGTGTTCACATTTTGGCATCTTGCTGGAGGCAAGACAATTATCTTTTCCTTTCGATTATTGTTTTTCTAAGCACAGTTTGCTCTTTTTCATCCCATGAGTCCTGTTTTTTGGAACTGTGCCCAAACTATCTTCCCAGCCTATTTCCCTGATCCATACTATTACTTACTCATTGTCTAGACTGTTAAAACGTTTAAGTTCGGGTCACCTCTCTCTACATAATTGTCCCATTGACTCTGGAACTGTGTCACCTTTAAGCGATTTGCTTGGTCTGTGGGAATCACATAACCCTTTGTAAACATGGATGTAGGCACTGCTAGCAAAGGCGGCATTTATTTTCCAGCCATAATTGCTTTTGAGGAGGTGGTGGTGAGCTCCCTTCATGACAGCTGTTTGGCATGAAAACCTTTTCAGAGGCAGCTAACAATCAATTGCATTACTTGGGTCAAATATAGGCCAGACTCAGTGGGAACAACAGATTTCCAAGCCTAAAAGACATTTGTTAACGAAATGGGTTTTTATGACAATTTGTTTTTTATTAATTATTCCAGATTTACATTATTATTGAATTTTAATTTTTCTGCTGCTGTGGTGGGGTTTTAATTCATCGCTCTGAAATACTAGCCCTTTAACATAACCACTATGCTAAATGGAAAATGTCCAACTTGATATGTTTATGTGAAAAAAATTTTTTTGGATGGTTTATGCAGGCCACATGGAGGGAGAAAATGGATTTTGTCCTAAGGGTATAAAACAGGTACAATAAAGCCCAAAGTCAGGAATGAATGCCCTGTGACCCAAGGAGAGATGAAATTGATCACCCCAAAATTGGGTTGGATGATTTTTTGACATCCCTGGTGGTGATCCAAATCAAATGTTGGGCACCTTATGTATGTAAGTGAAAGACATTGGGCATGATCTTACTAGCCATTCACGCTGCGGCAAAGTTGGGGAATTTGGCGCTTAGACAAATCTCCGTTCACTGCAGTGGGATGAGAAAATCCCAGTTGCAGGCAAGGTTGGAGAACCAGACTCTTATTGTCTGTCTTGAGCACCTTGTGTTGACATGCGTGGAGTGGAGCTGTTTCCATTCAGTTTAACCTTGTCTGGATGTGATCTTGAAGACAAAATTCATGCTGAGAGCCAGAAGGAACAGGACTGACCCTTGAGAATCCACAGCATTCCTCCCAGCTATAATCAGCTCCCATCCCTCTGCCTCTCCTCCATTCCAAAAGACCATGACCACTGCATGAGGTGTGATGGGTGCAGGCAACTTACACAGGTTTTTCAGCTGAGTTGGGAAGTCATCTTTGAGGTTTCCTTGGGACTCCTGTTTCAAATGCATGTTTTGGACATGTTGTCGCAATCATCCTTGAAACCAGAGTGGTGCTAATTTCTCCAGTGTGTGATGAGTGAGTCAAATAATTTTCTCCTTACGATTCAATAGCAAACCTATAACTCCATTTGACCTTGGCAGTTTTGTTTTAGCAGCATGAGTTCTCCCAGCTTGAATTTTATTTTGTTTTCTATCACCATGACAATGTGAAGTCAGGCCCACCGGTATCGAGCTCTGCAATAATAATTTCATTGTTATGAAAATAGAGCTCTAATTTGCATTTTTTCATTTTTCAAACTATTCTCACTAAAGAAACATTCTCTTCCCCAGAGCTGAATATTTATGCTTAGGAAAGGACTTCAAGATTAATCCAAAGCCCCTTTGGGAATCTGACCATTCCATGTTCAAACATGATGGTGGTATTGAGTTGCCGAGACTCATTCCAATGATGGACGTGGACTATTAGAAACTTCTGGGATGCGTTCTTCCAAGGGTTGCAATATACATGATGGTCCAACCAATATAGACCAACCATTCTTAATCCTGGAGTCAATGTGTGTTCATGATCCTTATGAGCTTGTGAAACCGGTTCTCCAGGAAGCTAAACAATTTGGCTTTACTTAGCATTGCAGACATTAGTGTTAGATTTCTTTTCACTCTGTATATTCAAACTTTTCCCTGGTGCCCTTAAAATAAACATAATATGAACAAGTCACAATTTTAATTATTGGCATTACTTGTTTGATACGAATGTTACCAAAGTTTGAATATTATTGGTTCCCTTCCCCTTCCAGCTGCTGTGCACGTAATTTACATTTCTATTGCAAATATGCACACATTCACGTATTTGAACGATAGCCTTTCTCGCTTTGATCTGATGATTCAGATAGACATTGAAGACCATATGTCATCCGTATCATCAAAATCTGACTAAATTGTCATTGCAGCTTTTGGAATCCTGCCGAAGCCAAAATATCAGACCTATTTGTCTGCAGAACAGTCATTGCATTTCAAAGTAATTCTGCGCATATAAAATTTAACCACGGCAGTGGGGCCAACTAAGTAAGTGGTGTCAGACTGCCTATGCATTATATATCCCAGCCGAGCTGCCTTTCTGTTGAACTCAATGAAAATGAAAAGGGTGTATATAAAGGATGACAAATTCACCACCATCCATTCTGCACCAGCATTGTGTATCTGACATTGAGAATTGCGATTGTCTGTACTACACAAACGCCAAGGCTTTCTTTCTCAAGCTTCCTACAGCTGTGTCAAGGTGAAATATTTCAAAGCCTTTTATTATCAATCCTAGGCCAATGTCAGTGCAAGTCAAAATTTGTCACACGGATGCTTAGCTGTTAGAATGGAGCTGAAAATTTCAAAACTTATCATGCAACTCAATCAGTTATTTTTTCAAGGAGAGTGCAATTTTCCCCCCTCTCAGCTGGATCTAAACGTGTGCTGTGTACCTGAGGCTGGCATTGTGGTCAGGAGCAGTATCTAGTCTGTAAGAAAATGTACTTGCCCTTTTCTTTGTAGACTGACACACTTATTTCTCAGTCCTTGAGTTTACAATCTCCAAAGCCAGACATTCCCTTGTTGCCGTCACTTTCGAGAAACATCACTGTCTTTCTGGTTAATCGAAGGTGTCACACTTGTTGCCTTTCTTGACAGATGTGAAGGGAGAGAGCAAGCAGTAGCAGACTGTTTCATTTGTTTTAGAAAATGGATTTCTCTTCTTCCCTGTGATTACATGTTAAGATGATTTGATTATAAAATCTGTGACAGTGTTGATAAGGAGGGAAAAAAAAGCACTTTTCAAGTCTTTTAAAGGTAGCATCATGTATGGCCCATTTAGGCAGAGCCTTATGGTTTATAATGTCACATAAGTTGTGAAGAAACAAACCGTTTTGATTGTGAAATAATTATCTTTTGGATAGACTTTAATTTGAAAGTGTTTATAATCTTTGCAAAGCACGTTGTGACCCTTAGGTGTGGATTTTTGTTACCGGGGGAGATAGCATGGTTGGAAAAGTACCCAACTCACCAGACCTGCCTTGGTACAGAGCATGCTGAAGTGCATGTTTTTGCTCTGGGAGTGCAGGTGACCCTCTGACCCTGAAAGCAGAATGTAAACAGCTAGGTGGGTGTCAAGTGCCAAGGTGAAGTGATTTGATGGCCCGCCTCAGTTTTCTGGGACTTTCCCAATGGGCTCTCTAGTCCTCTTGCCACACAACTCTACCCATGCTCCGTTGCCCATCATACACTCCAAGCCCTGTGAAGATGGGAAAAAAACTTCTAATAATCTAACATAGCTCTCACTCTAACATATTAGATTGTGAAAAAAGCACCAAATCCTCAAATCCATTCAAAGCTTTTAAATTTCCAGAAGTAGTCAGCATCTAATTAAAAAAAGACTTCTATTCAGACCCCACATTAAGGAAGTTGTTACTTTAATCACCTTTTTCACCTGTCAGTCAAAATGTGATATCAAAATCCCCTGCTGAGATAATTGTAATTTTGAAATTCAGGTCTTGTGGAAATGTCAACAAGCAGAAACAGCACAACCTGTTGCTATTTATTTTTCTGTAGAAGTAACCTAATCCTGCTCGGAAAGCAAAGTAGTCCAGCAGAATTATTTTAAATCCACTGACAGTTGTGGTCTGTTTTTCTTTCAAAGTTCAAAGAGTGGAGCATTTAAAAAAAATCAGACAATGACAGTTATACAGGCCTTATTCACCATTAAGAATGCTTACATCTACTCCATGAATTTGTAACTTCTACACTCAAGGTTAAGGTCTTTGCACCAGCTAAAGTGCAGACTTTTTGCACTTAGCTCTGAGTTCAAATGGTCCTAATGATTTCAAGCTTCCCGTCTGTGTGATTCACCAACTGGCCTTTTAACTCCTACTGGCAAAAGAATTAGATCTGTCAGAATTGGAGTTGGGATTTCCACATGGAGGTCTCGCCCACCATTTGGAAAGGCCTGTGGAACTATGCAACTCAACAAAAACCCATCCCTTAATGGGAGTGGGTAATTTTGCCTTTCATATGGATGGTAAATTGGGTGTTGGTTGGCCCATTCGTTATATAACTTGCTGAGTTTTACTTGCATTAAAATAATAATTGATCTGGCTCTGACTGGGCGACTTGCTTCGTCAGTTTACTGCCCAAGGAGAGAACATAAAAAATTACCCTGTTGTGCAACTTGATAGTGGAAGAATTGTGTTCCTCTCTTATTCCCGCCATCAGTGCTGTGCGGCAAAAATAATTGTAATGCAGAATTAAAATCGACATGTAAGTGGGAAGAACAGAATAACAGCATGGTTAACAACTTGTCCTCCATAACCAGGATCAAATCCAAGATAGGCATGTGAGATAGATGTCTTTGATTGTCAGTGTGTTCTTTTGTGAAATTAATTTGAGCAACCTAAGTACAGATATTTGTGAGCATGTGCATTAGACCTCATACCTCGGGCCGTAGTATTGAGCCACAATTTGATTATAGCCATCAGTGCACAGGCCAGCCATGCATTTTGTGACTTTCAAGCAAGTACATATGTACAGTCTTTTTTTTGATTTAATTTGATATATTATTATCACATAGGAGGATACTGTGAGAGGTATTGTTAATTGCGTGCTATGCAGGCAAAACATACTGTTCTTTGAGTACATAGGGGAAAGGATAAGTTGCAGAATGTAGTGTTGTAGCTAAAGGTAGAGTGAAAAGAAAGATCAGCTTAATATATGATAGGACCATTCAAAAGTCTGATGAAAGCAGGAAAGAAGCTGTTCTTGAATCTGTCATAAGAACATAATAAGAACATAAGAAATAGGAGCAGGACTAGGCCATCCAGCCCTTCGAGCCTGCCCCGCCATTCAATAAGATCATGGCTGATCTGTCGCTGCTCAGTTCCACTTTCCCGCCCTCTCCCCATAACCCTTAATCCCCTCTCCTATCAAAAACCCATCAACCCGCGTCTTAAAAATATTTAGCGAGGCAGCCTCCACCACTTCAACGGGCAGTACTGTCAGTACGCGTTTTCAGATTTTTGTATCATTTTGCCAACGGAAGAAGGTGGAAGAGAGTATATGTCCGGTGCTTGGGGTCCATGATTATGCTGGCTGCTTTCCCAAGTGTGAACAGTATCAGTGGATTGACGACTGGTTTGCATGGTGGACTGGGCTACATCCACAGCTCTTTGTAATGCTTCTGTAAAAATTGGTAAGAGTTGTAATAGACATGCTGAATTTCCTTAGCCTGCGAGAAAGTAGAGATGTCGATAAGCATTCTTAACATTCTTAGCATTGTTGGTGTTCTAGATACTTGGAAACTTGAAGTTCTCGAACATCTTCACTTCAGCACAGTTGAGGTAGACAGGGACATGTCCTCCGCTTCATTTTCTGAAGTCAGTGACTAGCTCCTTCATTTTACTGACATTGAGGGAGAGAGTACTGTCAAATTCTCCTTCCTGTACTCCATCTCGTTGTTTGAGATCCGAACCACTACAGTAGTGCCATCAGCAAATTTGAAAATCGAGCTGGGAGGGGAATTTGACCACGCAGTCATGTGTGTAAAGAATATAGTAAAGGGCTGAGGGCATAGCCTTGTGGGGCACCGGTGTTGAGGATAACCGTGGAGAAGGTGTTGTTGCCTATGCTTACTGATTGTGGTCTGTGGGTTAGGAAGTCTAGCATTCAGTTGCAGAGAGAGAAGCTGAGCCCTAGGCTACAGAATTTGGAGATGAGCTTTGTTGGAATTGTGGTGTTGAAGACTGAACTATAGTCGATTAAATAGGAATCTGACGCAAATGACTGTTATCCAGGTGTACTGTGGCTAAATTCATGTTGCACTTTTAACAAGACAAATTCAGTGACAGTGAATCCAGCACAAATTAGGTGCAGTTTTGTCATGAGAAGGCAGGTGGTGGTTGTCGGGAGTGAGGGGGTTGTGTTAACTGGAAAAATGCATACTCTTTTCTTACATTGCCAAAAAATTTGTTGAGTTTGACTAACGATTACATTGGACTCTCCTGCAGTTCAGCAAATTTGCACAGTGAATAGTTGTGCCATCCAGGTCAGAAAAGTCACAAGTTGTACTAACCCAGTTACTCTCATTGGAATGGCAGTATTACAGTTATTATTACAGAGCTGTTAGATCAGAACGTGCAGCATCATTCAGCATTGTGGCCGCTGATCACTACCCAGGGAATGCTGTTGGAAGTTGGCAACTTGGACCTTCAATGTGAAGATAATTTGGCTTAATTGTGATGTTGCTTCCTGTAGGAATCCCTTGCTCATGGAGTAATACCCCAAAAAAGCAGAGCAGAAAAGAGTGAGAGAAGAAAAGAAAAATTTTGTCAGATTGTATAATTGCTGAAAGCACACGGAGCGTTTCTGCAGTCTTTGTACATACTCAGTATGTGAATAAATTGTAAGCTTGTGTTTATTTCTCTTCAGTGAAAGCAACAATCATCCTGACAGGATTAAGAGGTTTTAAAGGCTTTGAATGTATGGTTCAATTTTCTTTTGACACCAATTGGAATGAAAGATATATTACAACGTATGGCAAAACTGTTTTTGAGAGGTGCCAGGATTTTTATTCAGCATTATTGAATAAAAGTAACAAAATTGTTAGATTTTTACCAGCTTTGATCCATTTTTTCCAAACCTGTAAAAGAAAGCTGGAATTAATATGTTTGGAGAGAGAGATTTCTGTATTCCAGACAATAGAGTTTGTCTCCCCTCACCACCAACTGCCGCCTCCGCCCCTCCCTCCCCCACCCGCATTTTGCATCATCTACAATTGACTTTCCCAAAAGCTTTCTACCCTGTGGGGAAAAATTAGCTCCTGAGTAACATGTGAAGTAGTTTAATCAATGCAGGTCCAATTATGCAAGTCCTGCTGCTGAGTCCCTCCAGGAACTGCATTTTCTCTGATCTGAGCATTTCTTTTTTAAAACAGAATCTGCACAACAACCAGCTACAGAGTATAAACAGATTAACAAAAAGCTGAGGGAATATGCTTTGTGATGCAAAATGGTCCAGATGTATAAATAGTATAAAAATGTGACAAATAAGCATTTTCAGTGCAATATATCAGTTGAGGTGTTAGAATTGTTAATTGGATGCGGGAAAAGATTACAAATAAATCTTATTTAAAAAACATGTAGGTTTTTAAGATTTTAGTTTTCATTGGATTGTGCTATGTCACATTGCTGTTGTAGAATCCTGCAGTGCAGAAGGAGGCCATTCGGCCCATCAAGTCTGCACCGGCCACAATCCCACCTGGACCCTTTCCCTATAACACCATGCATTTACCCTAGTTATCCCCCCTGACATTAAGGGGCAACTTAGCATGGCCATTTCACCTAACCCGCATGTCTTTGGACTGTGGGAGGAAACGGAAGCACACAGAGGAAACCCACACAGATACGGGGAGAATGTGCAAACTCCACACAGACAGTGACCTAAGCCAGGATTTGCACCTGGGTCTTGAACCCGAGTTCCTAGCACCGTGAGGCAGCAGTGCTAACCACTGTGCCACCGATTATAGCATTTTATAGTCAAATTTCGATATGATAATTTAGGTGTGATCACAGATGTGATCCAAGGTAAATATGGTGTCTGTGGCTTAAGGGACGTCACCTTACAATCACTGAGGTGGAAGCTGAGCTGCAGACACTGCGACACAGCAGGACGGGGGAGAGTTACCTGGATATTTTATTCCAGGAGGCTTTATTCCACCACACCTTTAGGCTGGACTGAACTTTGGAGTCAGTCCATTGTCAGGGACAGGAGGGTGTGACTGCAAGTCAGGAAAATATAGGAAATCAGCAAATAGTGTTGGGGGAGCCTCAGCACCTGACTTGGTCAACCAGATGGAAGAGGTCTGTATGGATGAAGACAAAGACTGCAAGATGGATGAGTGCATTGAACATGGAAACATGGTGGAGGATGCTATTCATGTGTGGGGTGTTCAGAAGAATGTGATAGTATTTGGAGACATTATAGTCAGGAGGATTGATTACTGTTCTCTCCTAGCTTGACGGGGAGCTCTAAAGGTTACTAGAGTTGAGACCATCTTCATATGACTGGAGGGAAACTTGCAGTGGGAGAGGCAGGATCCAGTGTTCTTCGTCCAGGTGGGAACCAACAACATTAATCGAACCAGGAATGATGTCCTGCTCAGGGAATTTGAGGAGTTGGGGCTAACATAAAACACAAAGCATCAAAGAGAATTGTCACCTGAGCCACTTAACAGTCAGCATAGAATCAAGCTGATGAGAGAATTTTAAGTGTAATTTTGATTCGTGTACTCAGGGAAGAGTGAGTTAATCTGTTGGGATTGGCTTACTTAAAGCCGGCTGGGACCAGTGTCCTGGCCACTCATAACTCAACCTGTGAACATCACTTCAAACCAACAAAGGGGCTGAGGAGAGGGCTTGAGTGAAGGAAGATTTTAACATCCAAAGAGAAAGGTCGAGGCATCAGAATAGTGAAGCAGTCTTGCAATGTGGGTCAAGGAAAAGGAATGGGGACAGGTGGGGATAGAGAGTTTAGCAAAAATTGCACATCCATGAAGAAGGTCATTACAGGGAACCGGAGTAAAAATGAAATTAAAGATTCATTATCTGAATGCATGAAGCATCTGCAAGTGATGGATGAACTTGTGGCACAAATAGAGGGAAATGATTTAGATCTAATCAACATTACAGAAACATGGTTACAAGCTGATTAAGGTTGAAAATTAATATTCCAGGTTACACAATATTTCAGGTGACGGACAGAATGACAAAGCTCTGATAGTAAATCATGTGGGCATAAAGACAGAGCTCATGAAAGTGAACTGGGAAATTAGGTTAAGGGATAAGCCAGTAGAGATTTAATGGCATACATGTAGCACTCACCAAAGATACAATCCCACTGAGAGACAAAAACCTCTAGGGGAAGAATGTACCATCCATGGCTAATTAAGAAAGTTAAAGATAGCAACAAATTGAAAGAAAAATCATATAATTTCGCAAAGATTCGTGGCAAGTTAGAAGGTTGGACAAAATGTAAAAAACATGGAATTGTTAGCATTCATGTTAAGAGGGTAGAATATAAGAGCGGGGATGTACTTCTGAGACTGTATAATGTTCTGGTCAGACCCCGTTTGGAGTATCGTGAGCAGCTTTGGCCCCTTATCTAAGGAAGGATGTGTTGGCCTTGTAAAGAGTCTAGAGGAGGTTGCATCAATGATCCCTGGAATTAATTGTTTGTCGTATGAGGAACAGTTGAGGACACTGGGTCTGTACTTGTTGGAGTTTGGAAGGATGAGGGGGGATCTTATTGAAACTTACAGAATACTGCGAGGCCTGGATAGAGTGGACATGGAGAGGATGTTTCCACTCGTGGGAAAACTAGAACCAGAGGACACAATCTCAGGCAAAAGGGACGATCCTTCAAAACAGAGGTGAGGTGGAATTTCTTCAACCAGAGAGTGGTGAGTCTGTGGAACTTTGCTGCAGAAAGTTGTGGAGGCCAGGTCATTAAGTGTCTTTAAGGTAGAGATAGATAGGTTGTTGACTAATAAGGGGATCAGGGGTTATGGGGAAAAGGCAGGAGAATGGGGATGAGAAAAATATCAGCCATGATTGAATGGTGGAGCAGACTCGATGGGCTGAGTGGCCTAATTCTGCTTCTATGTCTTATGGTCTTGTGGTCTTCTAAAAAAAAGGAGAAATTAGAGTATGAGAGAAAGATGGCAGAAATATAAGGACAGATGGTAAGAGTTTCCACAGCTATTTAAAATGGAAAATAAAAAAAAGTGAGTGTTGATTTTCTACAGAGTAGGCTGGAAAGTTAATAGTGGAAAATAAGGAAATAGCAGATGAATTGAACAGATACTTTGCATCTATCTTCACTGTAGGGATATAGATGATATCCCAAAATTAGCATAAGAGGTGAAATGGGGGGATGAATTTAAAACAAAATTAATCATCATGGAAAAGTTACTGAGAGAATTATTAAAACTAAAAGCTTACAAGTCCCCGGGTCCTGATGGACTTCATCCTAGGATCTGAAAGGAAACGACTGTTGAGATAGTAGATGCTTTGTGTTTGTTTTCCAAAATTCCATCGATGTTGAAAAGGTCCCTCCAGATTGAAAAGTAGTGAATATAATGCCTTTATTTTGTAATTGAAATGTTTAAAATTCAGGCATGGCTGGACAGACAGGATGCAGGGATGATGGTTCCCCTGGCTGGAGGGGGTGGGGGGCAGTCTAACAAAAATGCTGGAATCTATTATTAAGGATGTTATAGTGGAACATCTAGAAAATCTCAATGCAATCAGGCAGAGTCAACATGGTTTTGTGAAAGGATGTTTGGCTAATTCATTAGTGTTCTTTGAGGAAGTAACAAACACCATGGGTAAAGGGGAATCTGTGACTGTGATGTACATGGATTTCCAAAAGGTATTTGCTCAGGTGTCACATCAAAGGTTACTACATTAAATAAGAACTCATGATGCTAGAGAGAACATTATCATGAAGAGAGGTTTGATGACTTAATAGGAAATAAGAGAGTGGGCACAAATGAATCATTTTCAGGTTGGCAAGATGGACTGAGTGAAGTTCCACAGGAACTGGGGCATCAACTATTTAAAAGCTATATCAATGCATTGGATGGTGTGATTGAATGTATTGTTGCTAAATTTGCTAATAAGACATTGATATTTAAGGAAATAAGTTGTGAAGAGGACATTTGCAAAGGGATATTGATAGTTTAAGTGAATGAACAAAAATTTGACAGATGGTATATCATGTGGAAAAATGTGAACTTGTCCTTTTTGGCAGGAAGAATAAAAAAAAGCATATTATTTAAGCAGGAAGAGATTTTTATGAATCACATTGTAGATACAGCAAGTGATTCATTCGGCAAATGGAATATTGTCCTTGATTGTAGGCAGGATGGAGTATAAAAGTAGGGATGGATTGCCACGGATATACAGGGTATTGGTGAGACTACATTTGGAGCACTGCATACAGATTTGATCTCCTTATTTAAGAAAGGAGATCATTTCATTAGAAGCAATTCAAAGAAGGTTTACTTGGCTGATCCCTAAAATGAGGGGGTTAACCTATGAGGGAATGTTGGACAAGTTAAACCTGTATCCATTGGAGTTTAGAAGCATGAGTGACAATTTCTTTGAAACATTTAAGATCCAGAGGGATTCCATCAGAAATTGAGGGAAATGGGGAGTGGACAGAAAAGCAGAGTTGCAACTCAAGCTCAGTCGTGATCATATTGAATGACAGACCAATCTTGGTGGGCCATGTTTTCTGCTCCTATTTATTGTGTTCTTGTATTTTTATAATTAATGTTAAACATTCCAAGACATGCTGTGTGTTTATTGCAACACAGTTCTAATCCTAGGGAATTATAGTCAAAAAACGGACTTTTAACTTAACTAAGTTGATTCAGTATAATTCAATTCAGCAGTGAATCTCCTATGGTCTTGTTAATTGGAACAAATGGAATTTACAATTTTCACTGTTTTGTTCAAAATCCTTCCAGGTCTTGACCCCTTTCTATTGCGAGTCCTCCAAGCACTTTGCATTCTTCCAATTATGGCCTCTCGAGCATTCCAGATCTCCCGTGCCTCACCATTGGTGGCCTTATCTTCAACGCCTACGCACTAAGCTCTAGCATTCCCTTCTTAAATTTCTCCACTAATTGATCTCTCTCTCGTGCTTTAATATGCTTCTTTAGGATACTCCTATGGCCAATCAGTTGGCTGCCTCCTTACATTTTGTTTGGCAATGCTTCTGTGAAGTGCCTGAGGATGCATTTACTGCATTTAAAGGCACTGTATAAATCCACATTGCTCTTCCACCTATCTTTATTTTTAAGGGGCTAAAATGAGTTACGGAGCCAGTTAAGGTCAAAGGGTGGAATTTTACCATCCTGCCCGTCATGGAAACTGTAGCATGCAGGACACAGACCATGCAAAGGTCCATTGACCTCAGATGAGATTTTCCGGCCTTGGGGTGAGCTTGGCAGGAAAATCCCACCCATAGAATCATAGAGCAATACAGCACAGAAACATGCCCTTCAGCCCAACCGATCCATGCCGACCATGGTGCCCTCCCACTTCTGAAGCATTCTTTGCATTATTACTTTCAATAGGTCAATAATAGTATGCACTGATCTTATGGTTGAGGCCAGTCAGAAAACAATGCCAAGCTGAAAGATATCAGTTCCCACTAGAATAAAGCAAAATGGAAGTTTAGTAGAATCTGACTGCGTGAAACTCATGTACCCTGAGCAATTAAGTATACTGCACGTGCTCAGAATGTATGTTCAGCTCATAATACCACAGTCCAAAGCATAAACATCAACCTTAAGCCAAAGCTTTTCAGAGTGGTTTTGACCTTGACTTTAAAAAATGAAGTAATCAAAAGAAAGAAATGCAAAAAACAAAGATTGGAATTTTACTGGCACGCCCGGCCGAGGTTCGTAAAATCGTGCCCAAGTCCAATGGGGAATGCCCGCCGTAAAATCAGGGCTAAAATATTCAATATTGCTAATGATATTATTGTGGAGAATGCAATTGTTTTGCATTTTTTATTAACGTTAATTTGTACATTAACTGCAGAGGCATAACAGTGAAAGGGTAAGGTTTGAGAGAATTGCAGGAACCCATCACTAGATTGCACAGTCACTGTGTCACGATGAGATCGGAATTTTTTGAGTATAATTGTGGATCAGGAATTCATAATGGAATGTTGATACATAAAAGTTGCAAAATATGACAGCAGAAGGTCATTCGTATCAAACGGGAGGTACATTGAGTTGCAAGATTTTTAACGTTATAAATATAGTATAGATGCTTGAATAATTGTGGAGTAAATCAAGCTGACCAGAGTGATAGAGACTGTTCTGAATTCTCAAACAGTTAAAAGCTTATTTCAAACATTTTCAACTGTGCTTCAAATGGAATTAAATCTGTAAAGTCTGCGAAATGCATTACTTATTCGAGTTTTCCTAATAAGATTGACTAGTAGGTCAAATAATGATTGCAGTGGTTTTTTGCTGTGAAGTTTTCTTCACTCAAATGACAAACATTAAAATGATCATGGGATTAAGTTTTTTTTTCATCTAACAGATCAGTGTTTGGCTGAATTAGACATACACAATGAATCCTGCAGATATGGCCTCGTTCAAATAAAGTTCATATCCTTAGCAGAATAATAAAGATGTGAATAAGAACTTCCCTCTGTAAAATATGCTTTGTTTTAATTAAAACAAGCAAGGATGCAAAATGTTTAAAGAAGATTTTATACTCTTAATGAGGTAATTGATCCCCATTGTAAAATATAATACAGAATGAATGGGGGTGAATCATCTCACATTACTATGCATGATGTTGATTGATCTATCAAAATAACGTTTGATGGGATAAAAAAAGGGACTGATGGTCGTTAATGTCATCACATCTGTAACACAGTGTAAATACTGAGGGAGTTATAGTAATTGATGTGGTGGTACGCAGGCTCACAATTTATTAGAAGTAGGCAGCGGTGAGGGCTGCCACATGTACAGCCTGTGCAGCATTCTTTAATAATCATTGAAGTTAGAAGTGGCACTACACAAATCAGTTCATACCTCAGAATATGAAACCAATAAGCGGAGGTGATGGCCATGTAGTATTATTGCTCGACTAGTAATCCAGAACATCTGTTAATGTTCTGGAGGCCTGGGTTCCAATCCCACCACAGCAGACGGTGGAATTTGAATTCAATAAACAAAAATGGAATTAGTAGCCTACTGATGTTAATTGTTGAAAGAAAAACCATCTGGTTCACTAATGTCCTTTAGGGAAGGAAATGTGATGTCCTTACCTGGTCTGGCCTACATACTTACATGTGACTCCAGAGCCACAGCAATGTGGTTGACTTTCAGCTGCCATCTGAAATGGTCTGGCAGGCCACTTAGTTCAAGGATGGCTAGGGATGGGCAGCCAGCAATGCCCGCGACCCATGAATGAATAAAGAACGTCCAAGAAGAACATGAAATCAAAACCGAAAATGCTGTAACTATTCACCAAGTCCTTGAGCATCTGTGGAGGAGGAAACCAAGCCCATGCCTGTGTTAGAGTATTGAAAGACCTGAGTCCCTTAGAAAAACATTGCTTGATTGAGCGCTCTGTCTTTTTGACCTCTTCTGTCAATGTGTTTATTTACACAAGATAAAGAGATGTCCAGTGCTTGCAGTTTCAGCCATTGATACTTTCAAACATCTGGATGAATTGACACTTCTTTTGGCCTGAAGTAAAATGATTTTTTTAAGAAGATGAAAAGTTATCAGTGAGTTTTTTAAAGCTTTTTCTACACATCCTATTTTCGGTATAGGGTTCATTCATTCCATACAGCTGGTAGTTGTGCATGAAAATGCAATAGCTTGCCATGAGTGCCATGAGGGGTAATAGGTACTGAAACCCACACCCTGCACTCCACAATGAAGATCCCATCTTTCCTCACAGTTTCTCCCAAGACAAATGGGCCAAACCTAGTACTTTCCCGAGTGCAGTTGGCCATTTACCTAAATTGAGGATGATAATCTAGCCCATTGTTTCAGATCATCCATCTGAAATGTTAACTCTGCTTCTTTCTCCACAGATGCTGCCAGGCCTGCTGAATATTTCCAGCCTTTTCCTTTTTATTTCTGATTTCCAGCATCCATGGTACTTTGCTTCTATACTAGAGGTTAAGGAAATGGTTTGAATGCAGGGCGTATATGGTTGTGAATTTTTGTTCACCTTCTACACTTGATAAAAGATAAAAGGATAAAAGGATAAAAATCAAAAGAACTTCCATAACAAAAGGCGCTGTCTCATCACTCTCCTATAGTTATTGATGTGCTTAAATCCTCACTCGTTTTGCTATTTTGTTTGCTGACCATTAATTACAGTAACCAGAGATGCTATTTGAAATTGATCAAAGTGTTTAACTATTTTAAAAGACCAAGTTGGAGCAATTTTATTCGGTTGGCAAATGATCCTTTTAATCCATATTCCAATGTCGATACCAGGATGGTGCCAAAGAGCTGGAGGATTGCTATTATTACACTCCTGTTCAATGAAGAGTAGAAGGATAAACTTGGCAATTACAGGTCAGTCAGCTTAACATCAGTATGGGAAAGCTTTTAGAAACAATAATCTAGGAGAAAATTAACAAATCACTTGGACAAGTATGGACTAATAAAAGGGAGTCAGCATGGATTTGTTCAGGGCAAATTGTGTTTGACTAACCTGATTGCGTTTTTTATTGGTTTAACATAGAGGGTGGATGAGGGCAGTACAGTTGCTGCTTCAAAAAGCGCTTGATAAAATATCACATAATAGGTTTTAATACCACAGTTGCAGCTCATGGGATAAAAGGGACAGCAGCATCATAGCTACAAAATAGGCTGAGCGATATTTAACAGAATCCCGATGAATGGCTGCTCTTCAAACTGGAGCGAAGCGTAAAGTGGCGTTCCCCAGGGACCAGTACTAGCACCACTGCTGTTTTTGATAAACATTAATGACTTGAACCTGAGGGTACAGATCACTACTTCAAAAGTTGCAGATGGAGCAAAATTTGGAAGTGTTATAAACTGTGAAGAATAGATTTCAAGAAGGCGTAGATAGGCTTGTTGGATGGGTGGACAGACAGCAGATAAAATCAATGGAGGAAAATGTGAAGTGATATATCTAGGCAGGAATAATGAGCTCAGGAGATCTTGTTCAGTGGACAGTTTTAAAGAGAGTGCAGGAGGGGAGAGACTTGTGGATGTTTAGTGCACAAATCATTGAAGCTAGTTTAACAAAGCTTTTAAGGCAAATGGGATCATAGGCATCATAGATTGAGGCATATGGGCACAAAAGCCAGAAAATTATGCTGAACCTATATAAAAATCTAATTTTAACCCAACTGTACGACTGGACTGTTTCCTTACTGGATTGTACACCATTCTTCACATGGTGTGAGAAAAAACACAGATACCACTGCGAAATGGTGTTCCAAGCTACCCTTCTGGGACCCTTGCATTTAACGTCAAGACAAGGTTCATAAGACACTAGATGTGGTTAAAATAATGAAATGCTTAGGTAAACTAAACGAAGATAAGCTGTTTCCAATGGTTACAAGGTTATGTCAGACAACACCAGGTTTAAGTCCAACCGATTTATTTGATAGTAAACTCACAAGCTTTCGAGGTGAGTTTACTATCAAATAAATCGGTTCGACTTAAACCTGGTGTTGTCGGACTTCTTATTGTGTTTACCCCAGTCCAACGTCGGCATCTCCACATTACAAGGTTATGTACCAGATTTAAGATGATTTGGGAAAAAAAACAGAGGTGACATGAGAGAAAACAATTTTGGACAAATGGTTAACATTAGGAATGCACTGTTTGATAATGTAGTTGAAATACTTCCGGTTTAGCCTTTAAAGGGAATTGGTTGAAGATGGAAGGTGCATTGGAATGATGTGGGGTAAAGGGACAGGACTAACTGGATTGCTTTTTGAAGGTGCTTTTGTAGACTCAGTGGGATGAATGGTCTTCTTATGTGTTGTATTTATTCTATCATTTTATGATTCTAGAATTACTCAAAACTTATGCTTTGAGATTTCGGTCTCTATATTTTTGTTTAAAATAAAGTAGAATTAATAACTGATTTAAAATGATGTTAAGTGTCCCCATTGTCTATTAAAAATCCAGTGTAGCTTGAAAGAAGTAATAGGAATTCAGTGCTAAAACTGCTGTGTGTTATTTAATCATTTCAATCAATGTGCGCCCACAAAATTAGATTTCAATCTGATCGAGCATATGTTGAAGAAGGTAGTGATTCCAAAGAGTCTGGTCAGAATCCACCAGTGCTTATGAGCTGTTGTACATTATTGATTTAAGATGCACAGTCCCAGGCAGATTAAACTGGTTCTTGCAACTCCTATGATAAATAAAGATTCTGGACATGAGTATGCAGTAACAGCAGGCTAAGATGCAGGTAGCTACTTCAAGCAAACTTCATTGACGCATTAGCTGTCAGTGGGGTACAGTCCTCTGTGGTTTCCCTTTATATCATCATAAGCCATAAAAGTCTGTTTATTTAACTAAAATGAAGATCAACCGCAGACCTCACAGAAAATTAATGTTTTCAAACCCCCCTTCTCTCTCCACCACACAGAAAAAAAATTCAGTAAAATTTGCTGTCCTATTTATATTCCTTGCTCATAATAATTTGTTGATTTTTTTTAAATGTTGAGCGTTAGTAATTTCCCAGTGCTGTCATAAATGTCACATCGCACGGCGATACGCAAGCTGAAACTTTAATAACGGATAATTTTAAAAATGTAAATTGAGAGAGAGAGACCACAGGCTTCGTGTTCGACGTGATTGTGATTTGAAAAGATGAAATCGCCTTTGGTAAATGTGAAGCGGAGGGAGACTGTGAACCTGCTCTATGTGGGTGGAGGTTGTAATTAGCTGAACTAACGGTTGGCTAATTACTGCCCCCACCCACCAGGATGAGGTACAAAACCTATAAAGCATTTGTTCCCCTTCAACGGAAAAGTACATTGTGAATAAAAGGTGCTTAAAACTTAATGCAACTGAGAGTGAACGACTACAGTTTTATTTTTCTCTGGTTTTGCAATGATGCAAGCTTTTAACTTGTAAGTGTTTTGTAAACATTCTGGTTTCTAGTTGAGTAATTGGTTGGTTCATTTGAGTTTTATATGCTACATTTGGCTTGGGCTTAATTTTAATGGGAAGCAATTATGATAAGTAGTGCACAAGCTGAAGAGGCTACCTCAGATGGATAATGCCAACCATTTTCCAACTGTGCAGCATGGAATGCAGTCTGATATCATCTTAATGCAACTTCAGTGCAGGCATTCCCGGACAGCTCCCTGTTAAGATAATGCTGTTTTAAAATGCATTCATTCAGTATTGGATGTGGTAGCCTCATTAATATTGATCACCAAGAACATGTCACAAATGTGTAAGCATTTCATATCTCGTCGGATTTCCATTTCAGATGAACGTTTGAGGATGTTGGGGCAGATAGGATACTTAGAGCCTACAGATTGTTCATAGAGCAGTAAAAGAATCTGATAGGTCCACTGGAGATATTTTCCAATTTGACATGGGTGTAACACCAATGAATAAGTCAAAGTGTCAATGATTTACCTTGGTTAATTCAATGAGGATCTATTGTCGCACAAACTCATGAATGAGTCACTTTTGGCCCTGAACAGTGCCCAGTCTACTTCAGATTACCCTACAAGGATAAGCCTACTTGTGACACTAATACATAAGCTTTACTTTACTATTTTTTGTTTTTAAAATTCCCAATATTTATTTGGTGTTTTTTGCCTTACATCCTTGCAGTGGTGAATTGAAACTTGCTTTCAACCTTGGCTGCTGGGAAGTTTTCAAGAAATTAAAATTGAGGTTCTCTTAAAAATATATTTTGGATAGCTTGGGCCTGGATTTTTGCTCCCAAGCCGGAAGCACAGAGGTAGGAGAGTCAGGAAACCTCCTGGCTGTAAAAGATGATGTTATTGAGACTTTGCCCCAGCTGTTTAAAAAAAGCCCACAAAATGTTCCACACAAACCTACTCCCATCCATTTTCATCTAACCTTATTAACGTATACTTTTATCACTTTATCTCATGTTCTCATGTACTCAGAGTCATAGAGGTTTACAGCATGGAAACAGACCCTTCGGCCCAACTTGTCCACGCCACCCTTTTTTGTTTAAAACCCCCAAGCTAATCCCAATTGTCTGCATTTGGCCCAGTTCACTCTATGCTCATCGTACCCATGTAACTATCTAATGCTTTTTAAAAGCTAAAATTGTTCCTGCCTCTACTACTACCTCTGGCAGCTTGTTCCACCCACCACCCTCTGTATGAAAAAGTTGCCCCTCTGGACACTTTTGCATCCCTCCTCTCTCACCTTAAATCTATGCCCTCTAATTTTAGACTCCCCTACCTTTGGGAAAAGATATTGACCATCTACCTTTTCTACGCTCCTCATTATTTTATAGACCTCTATAAGGTCACCCCTCAGCTTCCTACACTCCAGAGAAAAAGATGCCAGTCTATCCAACCTCTCCTTATAACTCAATCCATCAAGTCCCATTAGCATCCTAGTAAATCTTTTCTGCACCCTTTCTAGTTTAATAATATCCTTTCTATAAGAGGATGACCAGATTTGCACACAGTATTCCAAGTGTGGCCTTATCAATGTCTTGTACAACTTCAACAAGACATCCCAACTCCTGTATTCAATGTTCTGACCAATGAAACCAAACATGCCGAATGCGTTCTTCACCACTCTGTCCACCTGTGACTCCACTTTCAAGGAGCTAGGAACATGTACCCCTAAATCTCTTTGTTCTGTAACTCTCCCCAACACTCTACCATTAACTGAGTAAGTCTGCCCTGGTTCAATCTACCAAAATGCATCACCTTGCATTTGTCTAAATTAAACTCCATCTGCCATTCGTCAGCCCACTGGTCCAATTGATCAAGATCCTGTTGCAATTGGAGATAACTATCAGTCAAATGGTAATGAAATTTGTTTTTGGTCTCCTGCACCCTGCAATAGAATTTATTATTGCTTGAAAAAGAAGTGACCTGTCAAAGCTTGCATTCATTAGGACAAAAAACAAGAAACCAATACAAAGGGAAAACGACAATCCATACTGAAGGGGAAAAGAATGCTGATTGTTTGGCAAGTGACTCCTGATTGACAGAGGTATTGCATGGAGAATGCACAGTTGATGGTGACTGGCAGATAACTGCTAAGCCTTGTTAGAAATTTGAACCGGGTGCTTTGACCTTGGATGTTCAAGGTATTGTTCAGGACCAAACGTACCTTGCCCTTTGCAAACAGTGGCTGGGACGTACTGATTGATATGATCCACCAAACTATGCAATGTACAACCTATATACTTAGCATCATATTGGCACTGAAATTCATATAATACATTATTCATCTGTGCGAAAGGCAGAATGTCTTTATGGCTTGATGGCAGTTCCTATTAATTGTGAATACCATTCATGTTGCTAAGTAAAGTTTATGTATTAGTGTCACAAGTAGGCTTATCCTTGCAGGGTAACCCGAAGTAGACTGGGCACTATTCAGGACCAAAAGTGACTCATTTATGCGTTTGTGCTATATACCATGCAAAATGATCTGATCAGGATAGCCAGTATCCTGCAGGATGTCTTTAATGCTCCTTATGTCAGCATCAAGCATGAATGGTGAGCAAACGTTTTGGGCCCTACTTACAAAGTTGCCGATAAGGTCATCTTATAGAATGTGGAACTGTAGGAATCCCAATGCATATATTGACCAGTGAAGGCAGACTTGCAGTAGATCATGATAGAGAACCCCCCTAGAGCATCCTTCATGGTAACACCTTTGCGAATCAGGGTCCTGCTTGCCATCCAATCGGCATTCTCTTCTCATGCAGTATGGATTGTTGTTTCCCCATTGGCATCGTTGCGTAGTGCCCTTATGATTGCAAAGTGAAAAGCTTCAACACATCCTTCTTTTGTAATACTGAAGTTCTTTACTACTAAATGACTATAATGAAATTTACCTTCTCGCGTGCCAGCACATCAGTGGGGCATCCTGCCCTCCTGATGTAAAATCAGCAAGGCTGTCTCTTGTTTCTTTCTTGGGCCAAACTGCTGCAGGTCTGTTTTCCATTTTGAAATATTATGGCAAGTTATAGCTCGAGGTGTATTTTTGATGGTTATTTTGCTTGGTTGAAGTACAAGGATTAATTATCTTTGGAAGAAGAAAGTGTAAACCAAGGGTTGTATTTGCAATTAGAAGCACAATATTTGAGTAATGTTTTGTGAAGCAGTTTAGGAATGAGAATTCATTGGGCGACCTTGACCATTGATAAAGTTGAGCTAATCACTGCCCAGCAAATGGATTCTTTCTACTGTCTTGCCTGTGCTAGGACAGAGGCTCTCTATCTGTATCAACATTGGTTTTCAATGGCACATAAATTTTCTTTAATTTGTCTAAATATTTAATTTTTTTTCTATGCAAGCACTAATCAATCAATTAGTTGAGGCTTGGTAGAGTTTAATAGGATTTACAAACATTTAAATATACACATGATTATTGTACTGTGCGTGTTCCTGATAGAGCTTCATTCAAACAGTGCTAATAATCAGCCAACTTTGAACTAGCAATTAGAATTTTGAAGAACAAAAATTATAAAGCCAGCATTTCTTCTGCCATGGTGCTCATTGTGTGGACTTATTAGGATCTTAGTTTTGCTTTTAATTTCATGCTTATTTAATATTCTTTATCAACAAAAGGCTTGTAAATTACTTTTCCGGTTTGCGAGACTCGTTAATCTTTCATATTCATTTGCTCATTTTATTTTACCCAGCACACACACTGTATTTCAACTAAATTAAACGATTTAGCAACTTAATTTTCAGCACGATTATTGCAGTTCAAATAAGCTTGAATGAAAAATTGGCCAAGATGCACAATGATGTTTGCAGGTACCATTAATTATTTAATATTCTTTCTCATTGAAATATGTGACGTTGCAGACGTAGATGCAAAAGAAACTCTGTATTTCTCGTTCAACTTTAAGATGCCCTAAGTTTAATTCAGTTTAGAACTCTTGAAGGTGAGTCACAGTTGTTTGTTAATGCGAACCCAGATATTTCTTTTACTGAAAATGGATCAGCAGCTATATCACTTCATGAACTCTAATAAAAAGGTCAGCAACATTTTACAAGGGACCTTCCGTCTGGAAGGTGTCCGGTCTTGTACACTGGGGCCCATTCTGACATGCAGGTCAGTACCACAGGACGGAATTGATTAGAGGCTGTGCCATGTATCCTGTGATTTACTCCCTGAGCGATGGGGCTAAAGATGCTTAACCAAATTAACTGCAGAATTATTTTGTGAGACCTGGAAGAGCAGGAATACTGTTGGAGTGTGCATTTTGACATTATAGCAGTGCTTGTGAATTATCTTCAAATTTCTTTCCATTCTTTGCTTCAATTTATTTATCTTTAATAAAACTGGTAATGTTGTGGGTTGTGGTTTATCTGCATTTACTGATTGAAGTGTTTACTTCTTAATTGAAGGTTATGTAAATACGCTTTTGTGTGCATATCTGTCCTCTAATTAGAATTTTAATGTATTAAATTGTTTTCTCCTATAGTAAAGTTTGTAACTGAATTTGTAACTTTATATAATAAAGAGTCACGGGCATTACTGGCTCGGCCAGGGTTCATTGCCCTTTCCTAATTGCCCTTGGGAAGGTGGTGCTGAACCACTTTCTTGAACTGCTAAAGTCCATATCGTGCTGGAACACTGATAATATTTGATTCAGTGACAGTGAAGCAACAGCAATAGGTTTCCAAGTCAGGATGGTGCCTGACTTGGATGGGAGCTTTCAGGTGGTGGTGTTACCATGTACCTGCTGTTGTTGTCCTTCTAGATGGTATATAGACCACAGGTTTTGAAAAAGCCTTGCAGAGTTGCTGCCATGCATCTTATAGATTGTACACACTGTTTCCACTGTGCATCAGGGATGGAAAAAGTGGATGTTGAAAGAGTTGGTTGGTGTGCCAATCAAGTAGGTTTGCTTTGTCTTGGATGGTGTGGAGCTCCTTGAGAATTGCTGGAGCTGCACTCATCCAGGACAGAGTGTTCCATCACACTACTGACTTGTGCCTTATAGTTGGTGAAGATTCTTTCGGAGTTGGGAAATGGTCTACCCTCCACAGAAAACCCAACCTCTGATTGCTAATGTAGGGACAAGATTTATACACTGGTTCAGTTCAGTTTCTGATCAATTGTAAGGCCCAGGATGTTGATAGTGGAGGATTCAGTGATGGTAATGCTATTGAATGACAATGGGAGATGGATAGATTCTTTCTTGTTGGAGATGGTTATTGTCTGGCACTTGCGCGGTGCAAATGTTAAATGCTGTTTATTAGCCCAATTCTGAATCTTGTCTAGATTTTGCATATGGACAGGGACTGCTTCAGTATCTGAGGATTTGCGAATGCTGCCGAACATTGTGCAATCATCTGTGAACATTCCTACTTCAGACCATACAGTGGGAGGAAGGTCATTGATGAAACAGCTGAAGATAGTTGGATCTAGGGCTCTACCTGGAAGTCCTGGGGCCGAAATGGAACCATCTTCAATTGTAGGAGTAGGAGTAGATTTAAGAGAGAAATCAGGAGGGCAAAAAGGGGACATGAGATTGTTTTGGCAGATAAGGCAAAGGAGAATCCAAAAAGCTTCTAAAAATACATAAAGGACAAAAGAATAACAAGGGAGAGAGTAGGGCCTCTTAAAAATCCACAAGAGATGGGTGAGATCCTAAATGAATATTTCTCATCTGTATTTACTGTTGAGCAAAGCATGGATGTTAAGGAACTTGGGGAAATAAATAGTGATGTCTTAAGGAGTGTGCGTATTCCAGAGAAGGAGGTGCTGGAAGTCTTGAAGCGCATCAAGGGCTTAACTGAGGACCTAATGAAGTGTAGCCCAGAACATTGTGGGAGGCTAGGGAGGAAATTGCAGATACCCTAGCTGAGATATTTGAATCATCAATAGTCACGGGTGAGGTGCCTGAAGATTGGAGAGTGGCAAATGTTGTGCGTTTGTTTAAAAAGGGCTGCAGGGAAAAGCCTGGGAACTACAGGTCAGTGAGCCTCACATCTGCGGTGGGTACGTTGTTGGAAGATATTTTGAGACATCGGAGCGACAGGCATTTAGAGATGCAAGGACTGATTAGGGACAGTCAGCTTGGCATTGTGACTGGAAATCATGTCTCGCAAATTTGGCTGAGTTTTTTGAAGGGGTAACCAAGAAGGTAGATGAGGACAGTGCAGTTAATGTTGTGTACATGGATTTTAGCAAGGCCTTTGACAAGTTACCACATGGTAGGTAGTTGCATAAGGATAAATCTCTCGGAATCCAGGATGAAGTATCTAAATGGATACAAAATTGGCTTCTTGACAGAAGCCAGAGGATGATTGTAGATGGTTGTTTTTCAAACTGGAGGCCTGTGACCAGCGGTGTGCCTCAGGGATCAGTGCTGGGTCCACTGTCATTTGTCATTTATGTTAACGATTTGGATGAGAATATAGGGGCATGGTTAGTAAGTTTGCCGATGATACCAAGATTGGTGGCATAGTGGACAGTGAAGAAAGTTATCTCCAATTGCAGCGGGATCTTGATCAATTGGGCCAGTGGGCTGACGAATGGCAGATAGAGTTTAATTTAGACAAATGCAAGGTGATGTATTTTGGTAGATTGAGCCAGGGGAGGACTTACTCAGTTAAAGGTAGGGTGTTGGGGAGAGTTAAGAACAAAGAGATCTCGGGGTACATGTTCATAGCCCCTTGAAAGTGGAGTCACAGGTGGACAGAGTGTTGAGGAAGGCATTCAGCATACTTGATTTCATTGGTCAGAACATTAATACAGTAGTTGGGACAACTTGTTAAAGTTGTAAATGACATTGGTAAGGCCATTTGGAATACTGTGTGCAGTTCTGGTCACCCTGTTATAGAAAGGATATTATTAAACTAGAAAGAGTGCAGAAAAGATTTATTAGGATGCTATCGGGACTTGATGGATTGAGTTATAAGGAGAGGCTGGATAGACTGGGACTTTTTTCTCTGGAGTGTAGGAGGCTGAGGGATGACCTTATAGAGGTCTATAAAATAATGAGGGGCATAGATAAGGTACATAGTCAATATCTTTTCCCAAATGTAGGGGAGTGTAAAACTGGAGGACATAGGATTAAGGAGAGAGGGGAGAGATACAAAAGTGTCCAGAGGAGCAATTTTTTCATACAGAGGGTGGTGAGTGTCTGGAACAAGCTGCCAGAGGTGGTAGCAGAGGCAGATACAATTTTGTCTTTTAAAAAGCATTTTGATAGTTACATGGGTACGATGGGTATTGAGGGATCTGGGCCAAATGCAGTCAATTGGGATTAGCTTAGGGGTTTTAAACAAAGGGGCCACGTGGACAAGTTGGGCCAGAGGGCTCGCTTCCATGCTGTAAAACTCAATGACTCTACAAAGTATAACTCCAACCAGTGGAGAGTTTTCCCTCTGATTCCCATTGTCTTCTGTTTTCTAGAGCCCCTTGTTACCACACTCGGTCAAATGCTGCCTTGATGTCAAGGGCAATCACACTCACCTCACCTCTCGAGTTCAGCTCTTTTGTCCATGTTTGAACCAAGGCTGTAATGAAGTTAGAAGTTGACTAGCCCTGGCAGCACCCAAACTGAGTATCAGTGAGCAGGTTATTGCTGTGTAAATGTCTCCTGAAATCACCGTTGATGACTCTTTCCATTACTTTGCTGATGATCAGGAGTAGAATGTTGGCCAGATTGGATTTGGCCTGCATTTTGTGAGGTGAATATGCCTGGACAGTTTTCCACATTCAGCAGTGCTGTGGAATGTTGCCCATGGTGTTGAGTTCATATTCTCCCGCAGTCATATATGCATACCATGCAATGTATTAATGATGATAAAAGTTCTTTTTCGTCCACAAAAACTGAAATCCATACTGTAATTTATATAGTACATGTGAATGATCACAGAAGTGATTATGCTGAATAAAGTGATGGATAACATGCCATTGTTGGTGAAATGAGCTTGGATGTCAATTACTCACATTGTCAGATTAATATCCCTGATCATCTTCCTGCATCCCATGAAAAACTCATTTAAAACTTGATTAAAGTAGCGCTTAAGTGTTTCTTAATATCCAGCTGGAAATTTTGTTCCACAGCTTCTAAAGATCGGTTTTTATTCCTGCACAGTGACATTTGTGCCGTAATATTTTATGATTGTCACCTGCTTACTTTATAAACAAGTGTTTGTGATGATTGTATATTCCAGCTAATGTGCTGGAAACATTTTCTCCTGAACCGACTGCATCCCTTAACCTAGACATTTACTGTGCACCGCTGGTATCCACTTGACAAAGTGAAAAACATCTCAGACATGTCCAGGCCAAATCTTGTCCAACCAGTCACCACCTCTTAGTCATAAACAAATTGATGGAAGATATCATTGACAAGTGCATTGAGGCAAATGTTCATCATCAATATCTTGCTCTCCGGTACTCAGTTTGGTCTCTGTCAGGAAGAATAGGCTCCAGACCTCAGTTAAGCCCTTGTCCAAACCTGGACAAAAGAGCTGAGTCTCAGAGGTGAGATTATATCAAAGTGACTGCCCTTGACATCAAGGCATCATCTGACCAAGTATGGCATCAAGAGACCTGAGTAGAATTGAAGTCAATGGGAATCTGGGAGGTTCCTCTCCACTGAAGCCAAACCCAGTATCAAACAAAATGGGTTGTGGTTGTTGGAGGCCAGTCATTTCAACTCCAGATGTTTCAGATCATGGCCTCAAACTTTCCTCAGGACAGAAGCCTAACCATTTACAGCTGCTTTGTCAAGAGCCTTCAGAATTCAGAAATACAGATGTTTGCTGATTATTTCATGGTGTTCAGTTCCATTCACATCTCCTCAAACACTGAAAACTCTGTGCCTGCATGCAACAAGATCTGGATAACGTTCAGACTTGGCAAGCAAAGCTCATGTCACACTGACCATCTTCAGTAAGATGAAGTCTAACCAGGTGCCCTTGACACTCAACTCTCTTACCATTGCTGAATCTACCACCATCCAAAATCCTTAGGAGTCATCATTGATGCAAAGCCTAATTGGAGCAGAATACAAGAATCGCATGCTAGATATTCTGCATGGCACGACCCATCTCTTAATTCCCCGAAACCTGTAAACCATTTACAACCCACAATTCAATTAAAATGACTGCCCCATCCTACCACTCCAAGTCTGACTATAACAGGGTATTTTTTTGTGAGCGTAGGAAGAAGGTATTTACTCAGTGTTGGTGCTTAACCATTCATATGCTGATTGCCAAGAAACTAGTCAGGTGAGCTTTCTTGAAAAATCCACCTAGGCAAGGATGTAAAAGTATTTTAAAAGGTAAACCCATGCCTAACCCTCATAATACACACACATATACAAGTATGCCAAAATTGCAAGATTTCTAGTAGGAAGTACCTTTCTTAGCCAAATTAAAGTTCAATGTGAAAAGATAAAAACACTGTTATGAGTGCTTCACTGGTATCTGTGGCAGATTTTTCTCCACTGATCTTGAAATTCCAGTAGTAGAAGCCAAAGTATAACTGCATTTACTGGCGACAATTTCTTTTTCAAATATAATCTGTCTTCCCCTGAAGTTGATGATTTTTTTGTGCAACTGTGATTCCTTTTGATAGAAATTCTTGATCTCTGTGCTGGATTTTTAAACTGTATAGATGTAGGTCCTGTCCCTCAGAGAGAAAGGGAGAGGAATACTACTGAATCCCATTGGTAGGTTTCTTAATGGCTTGCATACTGTATGAATACTAATTTTAAAAATCATTTTCCAGTCACATTACGGGCACGAATTTACCATCTTGCTGTGCCCGGTGATCAGTGTAACAAGCTGGGAATATAGTGTGTGAAGCTAAAAATCTGATTCACGCCCAGCGCAAAATAGTTTGCTATCTCCCCAGCCTCTTTTGAGTGACACAAGTCACTTCTCGCCCAAAAAAGGGTGCAAAAACGTATTAGCATAAGATTGACTGGAGTTCATTATCATTTGGGAGTTCGGTACGCTTTCTTCCCCCTTCCCAGATACTTCCCACGTCTCCAGCGAAATGTCCCGTGAATCACTACTGGTCTGCACTAGCACAGATGTGGTAAGTTGGCTACTCTGGGGGGCTGAGAGGTCATCAAAGCCCCCAGGTGGTCAGGGGCATGGCTGGGCAATGCCCATTGGGCAGTGCCCACCAGACACCTCAGCAGTGTACCCACCAGGCATCTCAGCAGCCAACATCAATCCCCACTGGGCAATGCCAGGTGGGTGGGTCTTGGGTTGGGGTGATGATGGGGGGGGGGGGGGTGAGGTGGGCGGAGCTATGCAGGGAGGATATGCAGAAGGATCTTACAGGGATGGATCACAATGAGAGTCATGACAGGGAGGGGAGCATATCAGGGGTCAGCTAGGAGATCCATCAGGAGGGCCCTGATGTCACAGTGTGGGCAACCCATGTCGGGATGTAACATCGGGGGGGAAGTCCGATGTCCGTGTAGGGTAGGAGGGAGCCTCCTGGTGCACCATGAGATCAGGCATCCTTGCGAAATAGTGGGACTGAGTGCTGTGAAGCAGGCGTGTTTAGGCACCCCCCCATCGTACTGGTGCCAAGCTCCCAACTCTGCAAAAAAAGTCTGAGTGTCGAAAGATTGCAGTACGAAGCGACCCTGAAAGACTGTTACAGTTCACCCCATGTTTCTCACTGTCATGACACTTCAAAATTTTGGGGGGAAATTTCCCCAAACCTCTCTCCCCAAGATGATTTCAGAAGGAATTTTTTAAGTACACTGACAGGATGTTAATGTCACTCAGCCAATATTTATTGCCCATCCCATGTTGCACTTGCTCAGCTAAAATCCAAACAGACTGTGGCTAATATCCCATAGTCTGTAATGTCCTGCGTGTTATCTTCTGAATGATTCATTACCCATCTTTGGGAGATATGAAGAGCACCTTTCCATATAGCTATTGTTCTGTAGACTTTTTGTCTCCATTTATATAAGTACAAATGTGAGGTCCAGTACAGCTTCAGTAAACCTTTTGACATATTTCTTGACATCAGCATGTGTGGAGTTTTATGAGGATATTGCTACATGCTTTATTTGTACTTCCAGAAAGCTGGTTAACTGGTGATAGCAGGTATCAGTTAACTTGTAGCAGCCATCTCAAGTCTGTGCATTTGCTTGTTTTTTAGAAGTCCTTTTTAAATAGTTTAATGCATGTTTGATCAGTCGAAAAAAAATTAAAGATTAATACCAATCCTGCATAAGTCACATCATTGTGACAGGTAGAATACTCTGCATTTGCCTGAATGAATACAGTTCCAACAGCACTCAAGGACAAAGCAGCCTACTTGATTGGCAACTCTCCTCACATAATGGCAGCAGTGTGTACCATTCACAAGATGCACTGCAGCAACTTGTCACAGCTTTATTGACAGCACCTTCCAAATATTTGGGGTGGGATTCTTCTGCGCTCACCTCAAAACCAGAGAATCATGCTCGAAGTCAGTGGACCTTTGTATGGTCTGCCCCCTCTTCCTGCCTCCTATAATTCCCGTGGTTGGGGGGAGAATTCTGGCCTTGGCATCTACCATCTAAAAGAATAAGTATAGCAGATGTATAGGAACACCATCAATTGCAAGTTTCACTTCAAGTCACATAACTTCCTGACTTGGAAAAATATTCCCATTCGTTCATTATCATTGGGTCTAAATTCTAAAACTCCCTACCAGACCCCGCTTTCTCAAGGGCAATATATGTTGGTTATCAGTGACTCCTTTACTCCATGAATGAATAAAGTAAAACTTCTATTATTTAAGACAGTGAGATGCTTTCTTGTAACCTACTGCAACAGATAATCAACAGTCATATGGTGGAAGCCTTTGAAGTGTATCATTAGGGTACTCATGAAAAGTTTAATACACACACTTACAGAAAGGGTCAGTGAAAATCTAAAAGGAATTGACAAAACTGATACGTCTTTCACATTTCATGAATATTTTATCTTTTTCAATTTCCAAAGGAGGGGTTAATCCTGACATTTGGGATTTGATGATTTCTTTTCTTTTTTACCTGCCTACATAACTTGCTAAATCTTTTCAAGTCCATGTTGTGCTAATTGACAGATGGCTCCAGATACTGAGCCGGTGTCAGCAGAGGCTATGGTATTGATTCCAGCAGTGAGATGAATGGCAGATGTGTCACAATTTTATGAGCCAGCGAGCCAGTTGGGTTATTTTCGGTGACGTGCCAGCTGTTTTAAAAGTGCTCTCTACAACTGGGCACAGAATTCAAATTGGATTCTTTTTTATTAAGAAAATATTTAATTAAAGCCGATAGGCTCTGTACAAGTGCCAAAAAAATGTTCTGCCTGAATGCAAAGATAAAAATCATTATATTCTCTACCGCATTGCTAGGAAGTGTCAAGTGTTTCTTTTTTGTATGGACTTGGTTACGGTTATAGCATATCTTGAAGATTTTTGTGCTGTCATGTACTTGAAGCCTATTGATTATATTAAGCCTGCGATTCTATCATTTAGTAACCATTGAGTGACCAATCGATTTTCATCTTCCTTTTTTTTGTTACGTTCTTTAATCTTTTGTTTGCTCTCGTTCGTTGGGTGTTTTTTCCCCTCTTTTTATTCACCCGTGATTACAGAAAACCTTTCTTTTTGATTTTCAGTTTTTCTCTGATTGCATAGCACTGAAGAATGTGTCTACCTAATTGTGTTCAAAAGCAAATAATCCTCTGACTTGCTATCGATGTGGAGATTGCTCACACCCTTCCAATTATGTATCCTTAAGTACAGAATTCACGTGTAAAATAAAATTGCGAGACTTTGGCTCATTGACTTGCCTTCCCACCATTCCTCTAACATCTCAGCACACCCTGTTAGCTCTCTCAGTATCATCCTCAGTTGTCACCCAACCAACTGATGGTCCACGTTCCAAGACACAATGGTTTTAAAGAAGCAAAATTTCCCTGTGCAGGGTCCAGCTCAATGTAAATGGAGAGAGAACAGGTCGGTCAGTTCACCCTTTGGCTTCAGCCCATCGGAAGAAACTACGTGAAAGAGGACCCCTTCAAAATGTAGCGCAATTGGACCCATTGTTCATTTCTAACATTTTCATTTTTGATTCAAAATTGTAGTTTTGACATGATTAACTTTTTATTTCTGATGCATTTATGCACAAATCCTTAGACACACCCCCCTCCCCGCCCGCCCACTCAGTGCATGCAAGCTGCCACTGTTAGAAGTTAACTCAGTCAAACAAAGCATCTGTAAGGGTGAAATTTTACTGCCAATCTGCCGGGAGAGGGAGAGGGATCAGGTGGCATGTGACAAAGGAAGAAACTTGCAGTTTTCCAAACGTGCTGGGGAAATTTCAATTCTTGTCCCAGCTTTGCCACTTTTTAAAATTTAAAAAAAAAAGCTGGACTTTGCAGCTAGGCCTCCACTGAGGGCTGGGCGGGGGCGGGGGAGGGGAGGTGGGGATGGTGTTGGTGGTTGTGGGGCAGGGCTGGGAAAGAAACATCCCCACAAGGCAGCCGGAAAGCCTCGAAGCCAGGCTAGAGACCTGACTTCCCCACCTGCTGATGGGAGGCCATCTGCCATCTATGGCAATCTGAAAGCTAACTAGAAAATCCACCAATTATGAACGGGTAGCCCTGCCTGTACCACATGCCTCCTTTGGAAAAATGAGCTGGTGCGGGATGGAGCTGCGGGAACCAGTATGTTGGCCAGAGGTGCTTTTTTTTTTAAGAGATGGTCCTCCTCCATTCCAGGTGGGGGAAAAGGATTCTCCCCATTATCTGCTGTACTCCAGGACTCAGTTGTGTTGCTTGTTAAAATTATTAACTATCTCGGTAAATGGGTGGCCCTGACAAGCTTGCAGAAAACAATGGGAGGTAAAGATTGCAGAGATCGTGGACAACTAGCTGGATTTTCACTGTGTTAGGATGACTGGAGAACCATTTAAAATGGTGGGCAGATCCCGATTCCGGGTTTGCCATTCCCAGAATTTCCAGTTTTTGGATGTTCCTCCTAAGGATGTTGACTAGTTCCTGCCATGAGCTTCCACCGTGCACTCCCTATCTGGTTGGCTGCAATGTGAGGATAGGCATCTCCTAGTCTTCTACAGTTTTTAAGGAGTTGAGCCAGTGTTTCAAACAGTCATGGTTCATGACATCTCATAATCCACATGAAGTAATCTTTGAAAGTCAAGTTCAGATGGGGTCCTCATGCCCCCCCCCCCCCCCCCGCCCCACCCCCACCCCCACCCCCACCCTCCCGCGCGGCCAGCTATGCCCCCACCAGCACCTCACTCCTCTGGGGCTCTGGTGTTTCAACTTGCTAATGGATTTCTTGGCTCTCAGTTAAGCCTCATTATGCATTCTTGGCTAAGAGCCCAGGCATCCATTAGAGTATAAAAATACCTGAGCCTAAGGGAAACATTGCTTGATTGACAGCTCCAGCTCTTTAATTAATGTTTTAAATTTCACAATGTTTAGTTACATGCAAAGAGGTTTCGAATGCTCATGGTTTTAAGTGGTCTGGATGATAGATGCATTTATTAGTCTAGAGTAAAATGGAGTTTTTAAAGTGGAAAGTTACCAAACGACTGACTGCTTTAAAGCTTTCTTTGCATCCAGTGTTATCACTACAGAGCTCATTGCTTATGTACAGTGTATGGTGGCTAAAAAGCCATAGAGATGGAGGATGAGGGGCGATCTGATAGAAGTCTACAAGATTATGAGGAGCATGGATGGAGTGGATAGACAGAAGCTTTTTCCCAGGGTGGAAGAGTCAGTTACTAGGGGGCATAGGTTTAAGGTATGAGGAGCAAGGTTTAAAGGACATGTACGAGGCGAGTTTTTTTTACAGAGGGTGGTGGGTGCCTGGAACTCACTGCCAGGGAAGGTAGTGGAAGTGGTTATGATGGTGAGTTTTAAGGGCCGTCTGGACAAATACATGAATAGAATGGGAATCGAAGGATATGGTCCCCGGAAGGGTAGGGGGTTTTAGTGGATATGCATGGTCATAGTGTTTTTTGTGGGGGTGTAGTTTGGTATGAGAATGAGGGACTATGGGATTGTTTGGGGGCATACCTTGGCATGGGAGGACAAAGGGACTCTTTGAGAGCATGTCTTAGCTTGGGGGGGCATGTGGAGCCAAAGGATGGGATTTTCTGGCCATGCTTGCCCCAAGACCAGAAAATTCCACCCAAGGTCAACGGACCTTTGCATGGTTTGTCCTGTCTGCTATAATTCCCACGGTGGATGGGAAAATTCAGTCCATAGAGTTTGTTTTGAGGTGCAGTAGCTTGGCATTGGGGTTCATGATAGGGATGAGGCATAGAAAGTGTGTAAGGGGGGTGAGGGCTGGAAAGCCTTTCTGTTTTTATTGTAATTGGGATGATGTCCCACTGCACCAAGTTGCCTTTCTAAACAGTGAATCTCCACACCTAGTAGTTGCTGTGGCTGCCTCTGAAGCTTTTCCCACATCCACTAGCCCTGTACCTCCCTCCCCACAATGAAAATCCCAAGGCAGGTGGGCCGAGAGAAGCTGGGGATTTTCCCAGCTCCTGCTACCCAGTTCGAGAATGAAAATCTAACCTAATCAGTTAAACTGCAGCAACAGCAAAAGTGGGGAGCCTGAGGAGGGGTGAGGGGGGTGAGGAAGAAGGAGGAGTGCTGGTAGTTGGAACGGTGACAAAGAGAAATCTCCAGCGAAAGCCCGAGATAATGAGAAGGAAATGGAATTGAGAGATAAAACATGAGAATTAAGATTAAAGAAGAAGCTCAGATTAATTTACTGCTTTTATGTGTTTAGAAAATCTTCGAGCAGCTAATAAATAATTTATCTTTGATGTGGTCCCAGTAGACAGATATTGCACACAAGTCACATATAGCAGTCTAGTGCAAGAGGTCAAATGAAACTGAAAGAGGAACTAAAGGTTTGTTTTTTTTTGAGGATTTACCAGCATGAAAGTGAGAATTTTGTGGTGGGGTTTATCATAGAAATGTTTGCAATCATAAGAAAAGAAACCATGAAGGAGCAGCGCTCTGAAAGCTCGTGCTACCAAATAAACCTGTTGGACTTTTACCTGGTGTTGTGAAACGGCTTACTATCAGAAAAGAAACATCATCCTCTATCAAAAATAACTTCCTTTTGTTTTGTTTAGTCATAGACCATAAGATATAGGAGCAGAATTAGGCCATTGAGCCCATCGAGTCTGCTCCACCATTCAATCATGGCTGATGCGTTTCTCAACCCCATTCTCCCATCTCTTCCCTATATCCTTACCAATCAAGAACTTATCTATCTCTGTCTTAAATGCACTCAATGGCTTGGCCTCCACAGCCTTCTATGGCAATAAGTTCCACAGATTCGCTACTCTCCGGCTGAAGAAATTCCTCCTCAGCTCATTTCTAAAGGATCCCCCCTTTACTCAGAGGTGTGTCCTCGGATCCTAGTCTCTCCTATTCATGGAGAAACTAGGATCTTTCCCATGTACGCTTTATCCAGGCTTTTCAGTATTCTATAAACTTCAATGAGATTCCCCTCATCTTTCTAAACTCCATGGAGTACAGACCCAAATGACAGAGGAGAAAGGAGGGGAGAAAAGTTAAAGTTTATCTATTAGCACAAGTAGGCTTACATTCACACACTAATAAAGTTACTGTTAAAATCCCCTGGTCGCCACACTTCGGCACCTGTTCGGGTACACTGAGGGAAAATTTAACATGGCCAATTCACTTAACCTGCACGTCTTTGGACTGTGGGACGAAACTGGAGAAAACTTATGCAGGAAAGGGATTAAAAAAAAGAGAAAAATGCTTGGGACAATGCAAAGGATGAGACATGTTTGGAAGAAATAGAGATACATCTGTTGACAATGCGACAACAACAAAAATTTGCATTGCGCATTTAACATAATGAAAAATCCCAAGGATGCATCACAGGAGCAGTGAACTATGTAAAGGGATATTAAATCAGATCATCAAAAGCTTGATTAAAGAGGTAATTTTTAAGAAGTGTGTCTTAAAAGGAGGAAAATGAAGTAGTGAGGTTTAAGGAGGGAATTCTAGTGATTGGTCTAGGTAACTGAAGGCAAAGGCAAATTTTCCTCCCTTTTGCTTACCTTTGTTCCCACTCTCCAATCTTCTTTCCACTTTCCACAGTGGGTATTCCTCAACTGGATGGGATAGATTGCAAACCAGTCAATGAGGATAAAGCTGATTTTGTAGATTGACCGCCCCTTATAAATCTTCTGGCCAGGGCATCCAGGAAGCAGAATTTTGCCGCTGTAGCTGGGAGTTATGAACAGCAAATCTTTTAACTTGAGCAATCTCACTTCTAAATATTCCATTTATAAAAGTATGAAGGATTCTGACCACTTTACATCTGCACATGTGGCTTTCAGGTTTGAACCACCACTTTAGAAAAGAAATAACAACCGTGAAATGTTTTAACTTTTCACAGCCAGAATAAGTTGTTCAGAAAATATAAGTTGTTCTGATGAATGTAGTTCAGCTTCATTTGATTTATTTACACAATTGGTACAATACGCACCAACAAAGGAATAGCCAGAAGTACCAGCTGCATTGATACTTGTGCTATGGGCAGGAAAATGTTCTTTTTTTTATTATTCCAAGCAGCCACTTGAGTACAATTCATCTGTCTAGCTCCAGTGATTGCAATTAGCCACATGGACTTGTGGACTGTACGCATGTTTAGTATGCTCACTCAGTGTGCGTTTTCCAGTTGGGAGATCTTATTATGAATCTTTGAATGAGAAAGGGCTGCAGCTTGGGAAAATAACAACAGTGCAACTTCCCTATTAGTGCAGCTGTTTCACAAAGTGTGGCTTGATTCTCAATATAGGGACCTTGAGATATTTGGCTAAGGAGGTGTAAAATGTGTCCAGAAGACACTCATGAAACAATTCTGGGCTTCCAAGCAGAAAATTTAAAAAGTTAAAAGGCTAAGAACTTAAAAAGGTTAAGAACTTAAAGAGTTCTTTGAATTGCTATCACAAAAATTACATCAAAACTTCAGAGAAACATCATTCCCACAGCATGGAAAACGCTCCCTAAATTGGAGTATTAGAGTTCGATATCCAGGTTGGGCATTGGGAGTGGTATTGAGACTGGTCGCAGAGTCAAATGTAAGTCCAATTTTCCAAATTCCACTCATATATCAGTGGAAGCAGTGTATAAGACCAGACCAGACAAGAAAAACAGATTCATTCAAACCTCTTTTATTAGTACATATATCAATGCAAAAGAAAAATCATACAACACACTTCTTTAACCAAATCTGGTTCACTGACAATAAACTTGTTACAGACGTGAGTCCCAAGGCAACTGTGGAAACGTATATTAGCACATGAATCACTGATTATGAGCACTTTACACAAGATTTGCTTTGCATCAGAGAAGCCTTCAAATTCCTCATCCTCTGTGTTTGAGTGGAAGTTCACTGCTAACTTGGGGCTGAGGCAGGAGATAGCCTTCCTCTGGCTGAGCCTCAGCTTTCTCTGATCTGTTGATAATCCCAATTTTTATTAATCCATTCCTAATCCGCTACAAATCATCATCGGGAATATCTTCCCACCATCAGTACTAAAGGTAAACACAGTGGTAAAACTTGCATTTTCATGTTCTGATAGTCACTGTTTCAGCTCCTTTACTCTACTGCCCTGATCATTGAAATATCAAATTCAGGGGCACTTTGTCCATGTTTAAGGTGTTAGAGAGCTGTATGTGCACTTCCTCAATTTATCTCTTGCTGAAAAAGGTGAAGTTGTCCAGCTTCTCCTTAAAGTCTTCAGGAACTTTCTTTTTGGGACATGATCATCCATTGCTACATGCACAGTCCTGTAGCAATGTGTCTGGCCTTCAGACGGAGCCAAACTGTATTTAACCCACGACATGCAGCCCATTGTGTCAACACATACTCTTCCAATTTCTGTTCGATGTTAGTCCAGCTGACTGTAGGTCCACGGCTTGCTTTTTTGGTGGTCTTGATTGTGTGCAACACATCCTTTGTCTTGCACCAGTCCCAAACATTTTTCTTGCTGACTGTACTTAGGGTGAGCAGTCACATTGCTGCCATTTTATTCTGCATATTTCATGGTTTCCAGCTTGTATACTACCGTATTGGATTAATATAGCTTGATTAGAGGCTTTTTGGTATGAGGAAAGGGATTTACTTGGATTTATTTATTACGTGTCAGCTTCTAAAATCCACTTAAAGAGTAAATCAGACAAGGTGGCTTATAAGACAGGGCCTGATCTCCTGGAGAAAAAAGTTGCATCTTATACAGTGAAAAATACAGTACATTTTATGAAGCAGCGGGGCCTGTCTCGCTGTGCAGCTTATTTATTCACTGGTAGCAGTGGAAACCCAAGTCAACTTGCATAGAGGAAGCTCCACATCTGCAATCACAGGAAGACTTTCTGGAACTTGGCATTGCTCTTTGAGTAGAGGGCGGATGAAGATGGAGACTGGACCATACTGATGACAGTGACAAACTAGAGGAGGACATTCTGAACCACACAATAATCTTTGAAGGGAGAGTGGATGAGGACAACAACCAAAGTGCCTCAAATGAGTGAGACCAGAGCACTACAAATGAATGTGACCAGGATGCCAATCCAGCTGACTATTGATGATGCAGAACAATCTCATTCATGGGACAAGGGCATTGTTGGCTGGCCAGAATTTATTGACCATCCCAAGTTGCCTGAGGGCAGTTGAGAGTCAACCACATTGCTGCGGCACTGGAGTCATGTGTTGGCCAGGCTAGGCAATGACATCAGATTTCCTCCCCTAAGGGATTCTAGTGAACCAAATGTTATTTCCGACAATCAACAATGGTTTCATGGTCACCAGTGGATTCTCAATTCCAGATATTTTTATTGATATCTGCCATGACAGGATTCGAACCCGAGTCCCCAGAACATTAGCTGAGTTTCTGGATTAATAGTCTAGCAATAATACCACTAGGCCATTACCTCCTTCGTGAAGAGAAACCAGGAACAGATGTCCTGACAGTGATCGGTGAAGAAGTGCAGAACACAATGCTGACTCCCTGAACCCTGAAGTAGAGGCAGAAGAGGAAGTAACGGAAACCGCTGATATATTAACTACTGATCTTTCACATACTTCAGGTGTACAGGGAATTTAGCAGAGAATGCAGAACAACAACCTAACCCAGTAAAACACAATATAGTCTCAGAACCCAAAGTGGCAACCAGCTCTATTCTTGAAGTTGTCTTGACTACTGATGCTCTAAAAATGGTAGTTGTTGGTGAACAGTAACTCACAATGACCTGAAAGCAGAGAGTGCGCAGACTAAAAAACCACAAGCAAAAAGACAAAACCCCACAGTATTAGTAGAAATGTAATTAACTCCATCTTCACTCTTCTGTTTATCATTGGATTTATTCTCAAATTAAACATTGGGATGGCACAGCACCCCATTCAGGGTGGAGAAATCATTTTATGCACCTCAGCAACAGGTACGTTTGCCAGACAATGGAATTGCTGCATTAGAAGATTAAGACCCACTTCAGCTATATTAACCTTAAAGAGATCTGACTAAATCCCATTCCTTCAAGGCAAAGTAACCTCTAAGGAGGACACATGCTACACACTAGAAACAGGAATCTCTGTCAACTGATTCAACTGCCTTCCAGGAAGAATATGGAGAACATACGTCCTACATGTCCGCTAAAATAACTGAGAGCACAGTGGGCAATTGACACCACTGGCACTAGAAATTGTGAAGGTTGGGGGGGGGGGGGAGCAAGTGGCATATGTAAATAGTTAATGAGTAGAATAAAAGTGTAATATCTTGCAAAGATGGGCAACCACCATTTACATTAACGAACAAATGATTTATTAAGGTAAGTAACTATGTACGGAGAGAGATGACAAGGCTATCATACTCCACGACTCCAGGTTTTCAACTGGCAAGGAAAACCCATGCTGAACTCTAGGGTTCAAGTGCACAGACCTGATTGGCTGACCAGGTGTCATGACCCTCTGAGAGTGTGCCCCTTTAAGGGACACACTATCACAGAAAGATTTGTGGGAGATGTAGTGTAGAGGATTAATAGCTATTTTGCTAAGAGCTGTTGCAGATCACATGTCTTGAGAACGCAAGAGAGAGGTGCTTCTTGAAGGACCCGATGCTTACCTGTCCCTGTACATTATTGTAAAAAAATGAATAAACATTTGGAATTTCCTGGATGCTTTGTTTTTGGTCATCTTATTAAATGCACCCAGAGTCTGTTCCTGATTTTACTTCATGTCTGATCAGGAAATGAGAACACCATGGTAGAAACATTCGTTTCATTAGAATGACCTAAGTTAGAATTTATACTTGTTGTTACTTGAGTTCATGACCAAGCCACAGAAACCAATGTCACTGGTGAGAATGTGGACAGCATTGAAATAATGTGGCTCTGACTACTGTTCAGCCAGTAGACTAAAGAAAATCCTGATTTATTTCTTAGAGCCCAGTAATGACTCAATGCTCAATTCTGTGCTTTGAATGAAAGAAGCAGAGGTGATTTAAGAAAATGTTATTCTTTGTATCATCCACAAAATTTCCATCTTAACGAAGCAAAAAAAGTTATCCCACCAGGTCAATTCTAAGCGTGAATAATTATACCAAAGTCCTTAAAAGTGCATTTATGTGAATAGTGCATGCTGTGCTGTAGTTTTCTCTTAGACTGAATTGTACATTCAGGAAAGATTGCTTCTCTCAGCAATTACAGAGTGGTCAGGTCCTTCAGGAATTCTTTTTCTACTGCATCATCACTTGTGTTTCTAATTTTTCTCTTCCACTTTGATATCCTGTATCTATGGACATGCAAGGTCAGATACATTTGTTTTATATAAATAAAACAAGCACTCCAAGAGGTAGCAAATATTTGTATTTCCACGGTTGTGCTGTGGTTAAAGCAACAAAAAAGCGTAATGATTAAATCTCTGGTTATATCTCACAATTTCTTATAATACCTAAAAGAGAAGGGCAGCTGATGTTTAGAATAAATAAAGGATTCCAGATGAAAAAGACTGTTTTCTTCTGCAAAGGTTCCTCCCATTCCTCCTGCTCACCTTTAGATGTGAAAGAGAGAGAAGGCATTGATTCCTTTCTGCTGTATGGCTCCATAGTTACTGGTCACTGATTGATCTCATTGAAATAACTGTTATTCATGTGTGAATGTCAGCAGGCTGTTCAACTGCCAGAGACAGATCCTAGTCTTGCCAGTCACTTCCAGCAAAGATCATTGGATTGCAATCAGGAGCATTTCCTCAAGTGTTGTATTGATGTGTCAGTCTGCATTATATGCTTGACTCCTGGAGTGGTGTTGGAAAGCAAAAACTTCTGACTCCAAATCAAGTGTGCCACTGACTGAATTGAGAACACCAATCGCCTCAGTTTAAATCAGAAAGTCAAACTGGGATCTTCCTGATATTCCCTTCCACCTTCTTCCGTCAGGAAAAAGATTCAAAAATCTGAGGTCACGTATCAGCCAACTCCAGAACAGCTCCTTCACTGCTGCTATCGGACTTCTGTCGGACTTACCTTACATTAAGTTGATCTTTCTGTATAGCCAGCTATGACTATAACATTATATTCTGCGCCCTCTCCTTTCCTTCTCCCCGATGTGGAAATATTGAAACAAGAAGCAGAAGTAAGCCATTCGGCCCTTTGAGCCTGCTCCGCCATTCCTTTTGATCATGGCTGATCATCAAATTCAATATCCTGATCCCCTCTTCCCTCAATATCCCATGATCCCTTTAGCCCCTAGAGCAAAATCTAATTACTTCTTGAAAGCAGACAAGATTTTGGCCTCCACTACATTTTATACTCTATGTACAGTATGTTTTGTCTGTATAGTGCACAAGAAACAATACCTTCACTTATCACAATACCATGATGTGAAGTTGCTAGCCTTGGACTGGGGTCGGCACAGTAAGTAGTCCCACAACATCAGGTTAAAGTCCAACAGGTTTATTTGATAGCACAAGCTTTCGGAGCACTGCTCCTTCATCACTCACCTGGTAAAGGAGCGGCACTCTGAAAGCTCATGCTACCAAATAAACCTTATGGACTTTAACCTGATGTTGTGGGACTACTTACTGTATCACCACACATGTGACAATAATAAATCAAATCAGCATGCCTTTCGGTTAAAAAAGAGATGTGTTGTTGAAATGTTTTGTACTTTATACCTGAGGTTGGGATCAGGATTGTTCTCTGGCCTATAAAAGTGATGCCTCGATCCTTGCGCTTCCATATTGTTGACAGGGCAGATGCTACCCTGCCAGCGATACATCATGGAATCTGTAACTTGAACTTTTTTTTGAAGTGCTGCCCTATACGTTGGAGAAAGCCGCCATTGCTGTCAGCAGCTTCAATGGCCACTTTTCCCATCCGACGTCAGCCTTTGCTGACATTGGGGAAAATCCCAGTCATTGTCTCGGAAGACAAACTGTGGACTCAGTGATGTTCTGCCATTCCCCGCCAGTGCCCCATCTACATAACAGTTTGAAAGTAGATCAACAGGATTTAACAGAAGCCTTGATATTTAAATTTTTATTTTGTGTGATTTTCTTGCTTCTGTTGCGATCATATTCCAGAAATTAGTCTAAAGTATTTAAAATCTGAGCTTTTTCTTTTGTAGAATATCTCAATGGAGTGTTAATCTTACAAACGAAATGGACTTGAAATTTACTTCAATGGCTACTTTTTTAGATGTTGAGATTTCTAGAAATACTATAAAAAAGGAAAATGTGAAATATAGATTATTTCAAATTAAGGAATTCTTGGTGTTCTGTCTTCACTAAGTGCCTCTCCAGGCCCCCACTGCAACATTTTGTTTTCAACACCCACTTAACTAATGTTGCCTGGCATTATTGTTTAAATAACAAAAATGTCACACAACATGAGCAATAATTTGATGCCAAAAGAATGGTGAGATTAATGGTGTTTGTTGTAATGCGCAAATAGTACAGGGATTTCATACACAAGTTAATTGTATGAATAAACTCAGAAATGCAGAAGGTGGCTGCAGTATGCCTCTCTTCCATTAGTTGTACAAAATGGCATCTTACTGTCTGGCTCACCATTCAAATGTGTTGACTGGTGTAAAGTTGATGTTTTTTGCATGGTCAGCACAAGCTAAGCTCTTTGTCTTGTCCATTTCAGTCCAAGTACACTTTGAATAATGTTAAATATTGTTCAACCTATCTGATGCTGAAAATGAATCATCACAAATGGGAGACATCATTCTTTCAGGTTTTAAATGTTGGTTTTTTTTTAATTGTCATATTTAGGATTAAGATTTGTCTTGCTTTTCATGCTTTCCCCTTCATTTCTCATTACAATCTTTCGGCGGAATTTTCCAATCTTGTACGCCCCTCCCTGCTGCCAGCGAGAATGGAGAATTTGGCGCTCAGTCAAAACTCCATCCATTGCAACAGAACTGGAGAATCCCAGCAGCGGGTGAAGTCATATGTGACTGCCATTTGTTTTATCTTTGTAATGTTGTTTGAGTACCAGATTTAATATTGAAAAAATCAGCCACTCTACATTTCCATCAAGTGTTCATTTTGCATTCCTTCACTTGGATTAATTAAGGATGATACACTGTTGTCCATGGAAGTCCCTGGTTTCCCCCACTGCAACATTATTAGCTCAAATTTTCAGCAATCAGTGGGGGTGAATTTTACTGTCCTGCCTGCCACAGGAATCAGAGCAGGCAAGGGATGGACCAAGGGAAGGTCCATTGAACTCAGGCAGGATTTTCCAGTTTCGGGGCAAGCGAGGCTGGAAAATTCTGCCCATGGTGTCAAGTATTATTGCAATTACCAAAAAAAAGGGCGAGTCTAAATGGCAGACTATGATTGTTGCCCTTCTACAGCCAAATAACAATGGTGCATTTGAAAATAAGATAGCACTGTATTAGAGCTCAGCTGTATATTTTTATGTTGAGGATCCCCCATTCCAATTTTTTATTCTGAAGTCATTGGCTTCTTGCTGAGGTATTGGTCTGTGGTTATTTGTTACCCTTGAGAATCTGATTCAGTTTTCATATGGAGAGATCTGGAGATGCACAAATACAAATTTTGGTGGAGGAACAAGTTGGTAATGCAGTTCGGAATCTTTGACTTTATGAACATTAGAATACAAAAGCAAGAAATCAAACCCAGAACAGTCTTGGACTAAAAGCAAAAGACTATGGATGCTGGAAATCTGAAGTAAAAATGGAGAAACTCAACAAGTCTGAAGAAGACTTTGGTGTTCCACATGTGGCTGGAATAAGGAAGACTTCCTGCAAACTTGAAACATTAACACTCTTTCTCTATCCACAGATGCTACCAGATCTGCTGTGTCTATCTAACATTCTCTGTCTTATTACCTCCTTCAACTACATGGCTCAGCTACTCACTGGCTGAGGCATTTTGGTCAAATAAACCCACGTTTAAATCTATTGAGAATGTTTGCCACGTGTTTTAAGTTCTACAAACTTCAATGCTAAAATAAATTTCATACAGATCCCTTCAGCACGCCACATTAAAAATCTCAAGCTTTTACTGCTGCAGCATTTAAATTGATGTTTTTTGAAAGGTTTATTCCATATGCTGCACTCACATTAAAAGATTGTGCCATATGTAAATGGCACTGGTTGGGTTCTGTGACTAAGTGTATTTTCCTTCAATCATTATGATGCAAGTGGAACATGTTAAAAACTGTAATATGTAGATTACATTGCTGTAAGCTTGAAACTCTCTAATGGGATTTGTGTGCCTTGAAAGGGTGCATGATACACCATGCACTGCATGTGCACTGACAATAACTAATGTACTAAGAAGAACATAAAATGCAATTTTGTACAAATTAACTTGGATTGTTACTTAGACTTCCAAAGGTCACCTTATTATGAATAGAAATATTTCCAGTGTTTTCTTTATTAATGGTATTTATGAAAAAAGCAGTATTTCAGTCAAACACCCCCACGGCGTGCTGTGGCTTTAGTCTGTAGGTGGCTTCTGGTGTCTTTCATTTTTCTTGTTTTTCTCCTCGCTCCCAGTCTGTAGCTCTCGTCAGTGCAGAAGGTTCTCCCTATTCCAGCTGCATGTAAAGCTGACTGTTCTCTGCAGCACTTTTGCCTTTTGCTTCCCTTGGGATGTTGGGTTTACAGCCCCTTGCCCAATGGGTCTTGAAATGGAGGCAGTGGCAGTGTGCATCCAAAAATGGTGACACCATTTTGGCGCCATGTCAAGCCCTCTCTCCACAGGTGGTTGAGGGCCTCAGCAGTTTGTCCAATTATATCATCCTGACTGTCCAACGTTTGTTGGATTTTTATCCTGGAAGCAAGTAGCAGCAGTCAGTCTGGAAAATTTCCAGCTCCCACCTTCCACCTTGGGAAAGTCCCCACGAGGATGGGTATGGGTTGCTGTTGGACTAAACAAGCCTGGAAAACCATTTAGAGACCATCTAATGGGCTACTGAATGTGGTGATGGGCTTCTTGAAAGACCCGCCTCAATGCCACGGGACTTCATTCCATACAGAAAGGCCCTCCAGCTTTCAACCCTCACATACCCTCAACCCCACACACTCCTCACGTCCAATGCATGCCATCCCATCCTGCCCACCCACCCCTCTGGCCCCTCATGCCCCCATGCCAAGCTATGCCAATTCACTGATTATACATTATATAGAAACAATGAATGGTATAATGACAGTAGGATGTATAAAAATAAGCTTGAAAGAGACAATTAATTCACAAAATTACTTTTTACTACAGCCTGATAAAAATGTCAATCATCCAGACCCTTTGAAGTTTCAATAGCAGAAATTGCAAGCACTTGAAAGATCTTTCATTTGTACTCTCATCCAGCCGATAGAAAAGGCAGCATTCCATTAGCCTTTTTCATTATTTTCTACATCTGTTTCTGACATTTTAATTGTTTATATTCATGGAGCCAAGTCTCTTTGAACACCCACAATTTCTAACGGTTTACCATTTTAAAAGCACTGTGGTCTATTCTGTCTCAGTTCAAAGTAAACAATCTTACCATTGCTTGTATTGAAGTTTATTTTCCACGGTTTTGCCTGTTAGTCTATCAATATCCCTTTGTCTCTTTCTTATGCTTCCATCCACACTGCCTATCTTTGTGTTATCAGTGCCTTGTGATATATCTCTCTCTCTTTCCCATTAATAAATATCATAAATAGTTGAAACTCCAACACTTTGCCAGATCACCAGCAGTCATATGCTACCAGCGAGAGTACCTGCCCATAATCCTGACTATCTGTCTCCTGCTGCACTGCCACTTTCCTAGCCTAGTCAATAATTTGCCTGCAATTCCACAAACATCAACTTTAGTGAACAGTCTGTCATGAGGAACATTATCATTTGAACCTTGTAAATCAGAAAATATTGTTGAAAGAGGGGTGGGATGTGTGAAGGAGGATTAGGTCTGAGCATATCATCATCTTGAATAACTTCAGTCCCACCATTGCCTACAGGTTCAGCCATGGACTATTTGGTAATGGTGAACATTGTCTGCTCCTTAGGGGGAAGGACTGGCAGCTGTGCCTGTTCCCCAATGGTTAGGTGCTGCTGGCTATACTAATGTGCCACTATGTCCCAGGAGAGAGAATGAAACAAGGGAATGAGATATAATATGGGTGCCACATCTGAGTTGCTGGAAGTATTTGCAAGCTGTGAAGTTTTGCAGCTACTTCAATGATGCTACATTTAATAAAACACAAGGTAAAGGAGACTCCGAACCAGGTCCTTGCGTCCCTACCTTGCAGAGACTTCGGAGAACCTGCTGTGGAGCGTCAGCAAAGAGACAGATGTAGTGATGCTGCAAGCACATCTGCACTAACGTCATATCATTTGCATTCAAACAGCACTGATTAAGGAGCAAAACACTTCCATGGTGAAAGGGAGACTGCATCTTACATTTCCTGAATTGCTTAAATTCTACTGTGTTGTCAAGAATGGTGTGTAAATGCAAATGCCCATTCCCTTTTATTAAAACACACCATAGAGGTTATTAACACACTGTAGATGTTATTAGACACCTGGGCCAGAATTTTCCGACCATTCATGCTAATGTCTCATCCTGCTAAAGTGAGCGGAGATTTCTATGGAATCCATAGAATCCCTACAGTGCAGAGGGAGGTCATTTGGCCCCTTGGGTCTGCACCGACCACAGTCCCACCCAGGCCTTAGTCCAGTAACCCCACATATTTACGCTGCTAATCCCCCTGACATTAGGGTCACTTTAGCATGGCCAGTCAACCTAACCCGCACATCTTTGGACAGATTTGGCTTGCTTCCTAATTCTCCAACTTTGCTGCAGCAGGAATGGGCCGTAAAATCATGCCCCATATCAGTGATTTTCACAAATTCACCTCTAATGCTGGTCAGGTAACAAACTTTGGGTTGAACTGCTTTTTTAAAAAAAACTTTGCATATCTGCAGGCCACAAATTGTCAAGCTATTTATGCCCTGTTTGATGTCTGCTGCTTAGATCCTGAGTTTGTATTTGGAAATCTTCAGTGCTTTAACATGCAAATTGGTACAGTTCAAGGTAAAACACAACTTCCCTTTCAAATATATTTGTGACTTTGTCTCCAACGTGCTCCAAAATGAGCGGGACTTCCACATTTGCAAGTTTGTCCAACCAAGTTCAGAGCACAATTGAACTAAAGATAACATTGACTTTTAGAAAACTTCAAATATTTCAATAAAACTTACACAAATCACCTGAAAAGCCAATGTCTAAACCAAATTGGAAAATAGTTTGTGGTTTTAATCAGCATCTCCATGAGTGTCAAGCTAACTGAAATGACAGTATAAACATTCTCAACTGTTTCCTCTTTTAACATTCTTAAATGTATTAAAATCATAGAATCCCTACAATGCAGAAAGAGGCCATTCGGCCCATCAAGTCTGCCCTGACCACTATCCCCATAACCCCATGCATTTACCCTAGCTAATCTCCCTGACACTAAGGGGCAATTTAGCATGGCCAATCCACCTCACCCACGCATCTTTTGACTGTGGGAGGAAACCCACACAGACGCAGGGAAAACATGCAGACTCAACACAGACAGTGATCCAAGGTCGGAATTGACAGGTCCCTGGCAGCAATGCTAACCACTTTTTCCTTGTAATGTATTCCCCATCTTCCAGTGTACCTGGCCACAATTATGGTGGTTAAGGAAAGGTGTGTGGCATGCTTCTTGGTCACGGTCATTGCCCACTGGTGATGATTGCCTACAGGCTACAGAATGCCAGCCCAGAGAGAATTCCCTGTTTCTCTCCTCTTTCTTGCAATCAGAGAGACTGGGTGTGATTTTTACCGCCCGTTCACTCCATACTCGCGCTGCAGCAAAGTCGGAGAATTAGTGGCCAGACAAATCTCACTGGCATGAACGGTAGGAAAATTCTAGCCACCAGGTTTTAACCAGTGCGATGTAGATCTGAGCTGAATATCTGTGGTACAATATTCAGCAAAGCACCATAGCATGTCTCCTTTTTTCTCAGTCTGAAACAGTCATGGATATATATTGAAACCATCTGTTTTCAAGTCTCCAATTTGCTGCTGTTGTCTCTGAGTGCATGTTCTTAAATGTCTTAGTGATAAACCATTATGGTTAAAGATTAGCAAATTTACTCTTTCTGTCACATCCCTTGGAGCTGTTGACTACTTGCTGGGTAAAATTTCAAGGATACTCCCTGGTATCTTGCCTATGGTTCAATGCTCTCAAAGTTACTAAACATCTTGGTCTTTATGCATTTGTTTGGCCAAATAATCATACTTACCCCCAGCATGAAACCAAAACATGTGGCTATTTTTAATTGAGCATCATTGCACTCAGTAAACAAGAATATCCTCATCTTTCAGTAACTAAGCTTGGAGGGCCGAAAGGCCTGTTCCTGTGCTGTAATTTTCTTTGTTCTCTGTGGTATACCACGTTCACGCGCTGTGCTGTGAATCACTGGAATGCCAGCCTATTGTAAATCACATCTTGCTTTCGGGACCCATCTAAGATGCAGTGCTGGCCAGAAGAAAGAAACAAGTTGACATCATCTTCAAATAAATCAGATATCCCTATCTCTAGTCACAATCACTGGTCAGAGGGGGACAGGTGGAAACTTCCCTGATAAATATTGCTGCTTCGTATTGTTGAAGTAACCAATCATACAGCGAAACACAAAGTGAGAGTAAAATGTCAATCAAAACAAAAAGGTGCATATAAATTGACAGCAACATTCCTATATGCTTGAATCAGCCAGTTTCAACAGTGTATTCAGCATGGTCACCACATATCCTTTGGCTTGCCTTCTTATTCTGGGCCAGTTTTGGAATATATTAAAATGATGTGTAGGCGATTATCTGAATATTCAAATAGTCTTTGAAGGAAAGGCTTGTTTTCAAGCGAATAATAATGTACAGTGTGTGGTTTCATGCAGTAGGAGGAGATCTTTACAGACAGGCGGAATAAAAATCATTTGTACAATTTGGCTTTTGGAAAATGCGGTTCACAATTTGGAGGTCTATGTGAGAAATGTTTTTCACATTCTTTGAAGGCTGGAAACAGCAGCAAACAACCGCTAGTAATCTCATTGGCAAGCTGGCGGACTGGGTGATTTTTGTGCTTGTTTTCTTAATTAGACGTAGCAACCATCATTTTCTACACCTCATAGTCAAATCTCCTCTGACAGAGAGGAAAGACTGATTCTCAACTATATAAATAGCATTGTGAGATGGACAAACTAGTATTTTAGCTTGACCAATAATGGGCAAGAATACTTCCTTTTCAATTATTTGTGCAAAAACTATTTTTCAGAACAGAATTTCTCCAAAGCGTCAAGGCTAAAATAACTTGCAACAGGGACTTTACTTCTCCTGCTGCATAGCCTGCCTTTATTGTACAGGAATGTTACTTCTCTAAATTCTTCTTCCTTTGCACATGCATCAAGGGCGCTGCAGTGCATACAGCAAGGTAATTGGAAGTCAGTACACAGCAATCCAAGGTCATTGGGTCGGTTGTAAAAAGAAGCAGTCAGCCAAAATAGCAAGCTAGTCTTCTCTTTGTGAGCATGTTAAATTAACAGAATGGCGGTGTTTCCCTTTTAAAATCTTTTCTGTACAAATTTTGTTTCATAGTCAAAATTCAAATCCCTACATTAGCAATGTTGGTGGTCAACGTGTTTTATCTCCGTCTGCAGTAGAGTACGAGTCAATAGAAAGGGGAATGTATTGTGCAGGATCAATCCAATATGAAGCATTAAGTTTAGAGGACACTCTTTAGGAAAACTGATAGACTGAAAAGAGGAGACGAGCTTATTTAAATTTAAATATTCAGAACTGACTAATGAATATGTATATTAGAATTATTTTTCAGTGTGCTGCAAGCAAAAAATAGACTTTCAATAGAGATTTGGCAAAATACAATCTGTACCCGACCACTGTTTGTCAAAGATATCGGGTCATAATAGGAATTCAACCCCATTTATACTCCTGATACTGGATTGTCTGCATCGACCACCAGTGAGAAAGCTGGCACAGTGTATTTATCTCATCGCTCAGAAATATCTCAATGTACTTCATATCAAATTACTTTTGAAGTGCATTGACTTTGGTTGCATAGATAAAGTGCTAAAACAGCTAATTAGCCATGGAACATAGAAAGTTTACGACACATAAGGAGGCCACTTGGCTCATCGCGTCTGCACTGACTGACAAATGAGCCACCCAGCCGAATCACACTTTCCAGCATTTGGCCCATAACCCTGCAGGTTACAGCACTCAAGGTGCATATCCAGACACTTTTTTAAAATGTGTTGAAGGTGTCTGTCTCTGCTACCCTTTGAGATTGTGAGTTCCAGATTGTCATAACTGGCTGGGCGTTAAAATAAAATTCCTAATCTCTCCTCTAATCTTTCTATCAATCACTTTGTCAATGGCCTCTAGTTACTGACCTTTCCACTAAAGTAAATAGGCTCTTCGCATCCATTCTATCCAGAGTTCTTACAATTTTTCACATCTCAATCAAATCTCTTCTCAGCCTCTAAGGAGGGCTTCCCAGCCTATCCAATATTTCATCAGCTGCAATTTTCCAGTCCTGGCAACATCCTCAGAAATCTCCTCTGTGCCCTCTCTAATGCAATTATGTCCCTTTTGTATTTCAGTGACCAGGACTGCGCACAGTACTCAAGTTGTGACCTAACTGATATTCCAGCATAACTTCCCTGCTCTTATAATTCTATGCCTCGGATAATAAATGTGCCTTCTTAGCCACTTTATCAACCTGTCCTGTTACCTTCAGGGAACTGTGGACATTCACTCCAAGGTCGCTCCTCTCAGCACCCTCCTGTTTATTGTGTTTTCCTTTGCCTTTAACATTGTGGGATGGCTTGCGGGAAGAACAAACAAGGTTGTGGCTTGAAAATGAGGCCACTGGCACCCTTTCCTTCAGGGTTCCTTTCATCCTGACTAATGTTTCCGCTGTGAATTCGCATGTAAGTTCAGTTTGGAGATGGGTGGAAAGTGCTGATGCTGCACCACTGTGATGCATGGCTGCTTCATGTGTAGTCTGCTGCAGAAGTGAAATCTTTTTCACTCTTCACTAAGTTTGTTTATAGCAAAAAAAAAGAAGCTGTACAGAAACCAGATTGCTGAGAGCAGAACAATTGCAAAGGATCTATAGAATGTTGGTAGCAGTAGCTCCACAACCACTCTGTTATTACAGCTGACATGGAACAACCAGCATTTAGTCATTCTGAGAATTATTAGATATCGTGGGAGAGGCTAGAGAATGTTTGACTGGCCATAGAATAGCTAAACAGTCAGAAGAGATCATACAGGGAGTTGTTGGAGACCGAATGGGGGGAGAATGAAGCTAAAAAATCAGGGACAGTCACAAAGCATGCAAAGAGATCAATGAGGCCTGGGGAAGAAAAGGGAAGAGGATGATCCAGCAGAGAGAAAGAGGTAATTGGGCAATCGTAGCATCGAGAGGAGGTGCATCCCAGAGCTCCAATGTCCAGTGGAGGGTGGAGGAATGGGGGCGGTGGGGGGGTGTGGACAGGGGCAGAAAGCTACCCCAACTCTGAGGGGGCATTCAGAATAGAGCTCAGTTCCCGCCCAAAATGGGGAGACTTTTTTTTGAGGCTGGCTGGGATAAGGTGGAAGGGCAGGATTGTCACCCAAGGCCTTGGCCACCCGAGCACGGATTTGAGCAGGCAGGTTCCCGGGAGGTATCTCATCCATTCAATTTCCACCTCCACACCACACAGCCGAGTACAGAGTGAGCTTACTAAAAAAAAACACATCCACATAACAGTTACAGAGGACATCATGATGACCCGCACGATGAGTAAGAGGAGGAAAAAAATTGACAAGGAGATGAAGACAACAAATGGGATTGGACAACAATCACCCATCACCAATGCTGAATCGAAAAAGAGTGTACAATACACAGTAATGGGAAAGACGCAGATAACAAGACTCCCAGATGCCGTAATAACCTCTGCAATGGCAGAGCCTTACACTCCTCCGACGATAGCAAAAACAAGACATGGAAGGGTGATAAGGTTATAAGGCCTCCAGACCAGCTGAACCTATGAACTCAGACTTAAAGAGGAAAAACAGGGTAGTAATAATGATGCAAATACTTGGGGTAAACTAGAATAATCATAGAACCATACAGTGCAGAAAGAGGCCCTTCGGTCCATCGAGTCTGCACCAAACACAATCCCACCCGGGCCTACCCCCATATCATACCCACTAATCCCTCTAACCTACACATCCTGGACACTAAGGGGCAATTTCTTAGCATGACCAATCAACCTAACCCACATTTCTTTGGACTGTGGGAGGAAACCAGAGGAAACCCACGCAGACACAAGGAGAATGTGACCTGAGCCGGGAATTGGACCCTGGAGCTATGAAGCAACAGTGCTAACCACTGTGCTACCGTGCCACCCTTGAATAATTTGAATTATATTGGGTAAAGACTTGGGGGAGATGTAGTATAAGAGTCTGGCAAGTACAGAGTTAATATGAGACTGAGTACAATAACAGGCACATAGTGATATAAGAGAACAGATGGCTTTCAGTGAGGAGTCACTCCATATTGTCACATACACAGGCAAGCATGGAGAGCTCCTAGTTTGAACTCTTTACTGTATTTACATCTGCATAGTACTCATAGTTAATGAATACACACAGTTAGCCTAGTTAAGACTTCAAAAACTTCATTAAGACTGACCAAATGATATCCAACACCTTGCAATATGCACAAGGCTTAGCATGCTCTGAATAACTTTGTCAAGCTGGAAAATTCCTGCTCAAAGTGAGACTTTTAGCAAAGAATTTGGAGTATAATTGTGTGTTGAAAAGTGAATAACTTGAGTTTATTTTTATTAATGTCTGGATCTGCTTGTAATACTGCTGATCTTGTGGTTAGCTAAAAGGAAGGTGGAATGGTATATAGAAACCCTACAGTGCAGAAAGAGCGCATTCAGCCCATCAAGCCTGCACCTACAACAATCCCACCCAGGCCCTATCTCCTTATCAGCAGGTATTTACACAACTAATCCTCCTGACACTAAGAACAGGATTTTATAGCCTCACTCAGGCAAGATCATAAAATCCACTCGAGGCCAACAGGGATTTTCGATTCCAGGGCAGGCAAGGTGGTAGATTTTCAGCATAACGGTCAATTTAGTCAATCAACATATCCCACACATCTTTGAACTGTGGGAGGAAACCAGAGCACCTGGAAGAAACCCATATAGACTCAGGGAGAATGTGCAAACTCCACACAGACAGTGACCCGAGAATCAGATTTGAACCTGGGTCCCTGGCGCTGTGAAGCAACAGTGCTAACCATTGTGCCATTGTGTCATACAAGACTACAGCAAAGCTGGATGGGCCCATCAGTGAACCGGGTGGGCTTTCCTTGTCCTTTTTCAGATGCGTTGCACAAAAAAATGAAATTTGACAATAAGTGATGAAGTTCTTTAATATTTTGTGAACTTATCAATGGTAACGTAATTGGAGGTCTTAAATTGATGAATTTTAATTGATGTAATTGTGTTTAATTAATGTAATTCCAAGGCTTTGTTGGTGTAGAATATATATTTAAGGTTGGAACACTGTGTGGAGTACAAATGGCCAGCCAGAGTAAGCTGAGAGATGATTATCAGAGTTACTAGGTTAGGGGTATTCATGATAGAACAGTGTTTCAAGAAGCTGTGATTGTATGATAATAAGCTTTTGATTTGAATAGCTTGAAGTTTGTAGGAATAAGAGAAGGCTGGAGGCAATGAATAATTCTCAGATTTTGAGATCCCAGGCAAGAATGAGCTATGAGTAGAAGCTGATGCAGTTATTCTTGATTTTGACACAGTGAGGATGAGAGAGTCTGTTCAGAATAACATAGTTTGAGTTCAACTGAAACACCAGAGGAATGTTCCGACGCACAATGGCCACGGTGGTATCAATCAGTGGAGGCCCAGTGAAGAAAGGCTGTGACAGATACAGGAAGCTTGCAGACGGAAGATGAGACAGAGAGGCTGCTCTTCAAATGAAAACCTTTTCCCTGTACCCTGTCAGAACTACAAGAGGTTTATCCAGAGCAGCATTTCCGTACTTCAGAGCAGTATTCAACTCGGAGGAGATTTGGGCTTCATGAGAGAATGTTGAGATGCTAAGAAAGATTTAGCAAGGAAGTGGAAGCCACTGTCTAACACTGACATGCTCGGATCCAGTGAGGTGCAAGTGCCTGCACTTGGAAGATGTTAGCAATGTATGTGACAGTACAGTTTCCCAGGTGTTTTCATTCTTGTGATTCCTCAGGTACTTGTCAGCTACACAGCAACTGCAACTGCTGGCCCCTGAAGGTGACCCTGTGGGAGACATAAGGGAACATAGTGAGAAGAGATCAGTGCACTCCACAGATGTCTGCTATTTAAAATAATGAGATGACAGCCTCTGCAATGACAGCTGGTTGCATGGCGAGCATTGGCATGCATTCCCTGAACCTGGAGATGTTGGAATATTTTCACTCTGCCTGTGGTGAAACCCCATTTCTATGTCTCCTGTGGATGGACACTCTTACTATTTGAAGTGCTTGTTCCTTGAAGCGTGTGCAGATCACAAGCTGTGCCTGCCTTCCTCCCAGGCATGTTTTCTCTGCTTTGTGGATGTTCCTTCCCCATTTTGCCTGTAAAGTGAAGAACAATGATTTTAGTGCAAGATCTCCCCCTCTGCTATAAGTTTTCACTCAATGATGGTATTGCAGACTGTACTCCAGCCCCCTGTCCAGCGTCAAATAGGCTCTGATCCATGTCTATGGGCCAGAAAGGCACTACAGCATAGCTCTCTCTCATGGTGACCAGCCTTCTGCGTTCCCTCTCCGTGGCACACTGGTGACTGCTATTTGGGAACCATATAATGTTTGACTTCCCCGTTACTCTCTGCCAGAGCTTAGGAGCACAGCAAGAAGTCTCAAATCACCAGATTAAAGTCCAACAGGTTTATGTGGGTTTTAGCTTTCACAGCACTGCTCCTTCATCAGGTGAGTGGGTATCCCTGGTGTTGTGAGACTTCTTACTGTGCCCACCCCAGTCCAACACCGCTATCTCCATTATCAGACCTAATGAGGTCATTGAAGTACACCCAGGTTCTTCGGACAATTTTTCAACTGCTGAATTCATTGGCTGCCTCTAGCCATGATCAGTCATGTTGACCTTCCATGACTACTGGGATAAAAATGTACTTGTGGGCTGTAACTGCTTCCAACATTACCTACATCTGAAACATGCTTGGTCCTCTCTGTCTACTTCCCTCACACTGCTTCAGCCATGTTTATGTAGATGATTACAGTAAGAAGTCTCACAACACCAGGTTAAAGTCCAACAGGTTTATTTGGTAGCAAACTCCACTAGCTTTCGGGGCGCTCCTTCATCAGATGAGTGGGAGATCTGTTCACAAACAGGGCCCAATGAACAGATCTGGTGTTGTGAGACTTCTTACTGTGCTTACTCCAGTCCAACGCTGGCATCTCCACATTATGTGGATGATTGGCTGCCTCAGTTACGTCTGCCACTCATCCTTTATAGTGGGGCTGCTTCACTGCTGAAATGCCTCCCTTCTGCCTGTACTTCCACTAATTGGGCAATGAACATAACTTATTGCTGACAAGGAGACTCACATCTGGAAATTGTATCGGACTCACATCCTCCCATCAATGCACAGCTGGGACCAGGAAGTTATCATGATGCTGGGGTCCTGTCCCAGGACTTGAAATCCTCTCCTCAAAGTGTGGTTCAGCTAATGAGGGATCAGAAATTATTAATTCTTCAGGATGGGCAATTAGGAGGATATAGGTGAATGGATGGCTCAGAAAGGAGTTGATAGGGATGGTTCACAGGAGCTCATTGATTTGAAGATGAATTAGAATAGGAGAGTAAACAGAGTACAGGGAACTTGTAAATTAACAGGAAAAAATGATAAGCTGGTAATGTTGAAAGAAACTAGAATGCTGTGAATGTAGCAGGAATGATGATAGTTTCTTTAAGAGCAGTTGGTGCTAGAACATGGCCAAGGTTTTCGGGATACTCAAGGCCATGCGGGGTAATTCATTAAAGTGGTGTACATAGTCCCTGTGTACATAACAGCAACATTACAGGGATATGGCCATGCAATAACCTATACAAGTGATTATGGTTTAGGCTAGAACTTTCATTGCAATGGCATATTTGAGAACTAATGCCAGCTTTTAAACCTTATAAAGTACATATTTAAAGGCAATGTAAGTAGTCGGTCAGCTCGGTTGGCTGGACAGCTGGTTTATGAGGCAGAGCCACACCAATAGCGTCCTATACCAGCTGAGGTTATTTATGAAGACTCTGCCTTCTTAACCTTGCCCCTCCTCTGAGATGTGTGATCCTCAGATTAAAATCACCACCAGTCAGCTGTCCCTGTCAAAGAGGAGAGCAGCCCATGGTCCTCTGGAACTATGGTGACTTTACCTTGTTCACCTTTTCATAATGATGAGTCAGAGTAAAATGTTCATTTTGAGGGGAAGTAATTTGGGATGAACATAGCTTGAAAATATAGCATAGGGCAAGGATAAGGAGGGGATGTTATGACATCCAGAGAGCAAAAGCCCAAATGGGTCTGGCCGGGAGAAAACTTGATGTTGGCCATGAGTCCAAACAGAGTGATGTTCTTTAGCTGGATGTGCGGCGCTTCAATATTATGTGGGCAATATTGCTAAGCTGTTGCCTGGAGGCTTACAGAAGTGATCAAAGTGAGACCTTAAAATGGCAGAATTGGCAAACTAAATGCATAATGTTAAGCTTCAGTTCACATCTTTAATCCATGTCAGCACTGTGCTGACTAATCTCAGTATATCAATGACTGTTTCATCAATTCATTCAGTGCCTCAGAAAGCAATAGCCCTTCACTGGAACAACAGTGACTGCAGGTCACTTTATTGCATCATTCAGAGGGTTGTGCCCATATTTTTCACATTCATTTGCTTCCTGTAGCTTTTTTCTGTCAAATCAGCAGGAAATAGTCAAAACCTAACTTCATCAGAGATGAGACTGTATTTGAGATTCTCGTCCAGTGATACAATAATTAAAGTTATTGTCATGTTAATGTGGAAAGGGCCGATTAAAGATGAAAGCCTTTGTAAATCAGTTGTTATATTGAAAGTACAGAAAGTGCGGTGTCTTTAACTATGTACCTGATTAATGTGAATTTGTTAGGTCCCTTCTGAAGTACATTTAACAAGTCAGGTTTAATTAATTTGGGATAGTGATGCATCCCTTGCCTAGTTCATTCATCTTTGGTAATGGAACTGTTTAAAGAGTAAATGGAAGCAACTTCCCTTAACTGACTGGGAGATTTCTTTCACGCAGCTAACACACTTAAGTAAGAATGTGATGATAAAGTGGACTGGGGACTGAGAGGTATATTCAGCATTCTTTGCAGTTCATGAAGAATGGTTATTTCATTAATTGATGATACTGTACTGAATGTATTTTTTTAAAAAAAGGAGAAGCTTCCAGTCTAAGTTCTCATGGGACAGAGATAAAATACAGATTTCCTGAAAGGTTGAATGTGTTTCAGTAAGGGCTGTTAGAGCATTTCTTTGACAGGCAGCTTAAGATGGAAAATGTACTGCTTAAAATTAAATGTCTCCAACTTCTGTTTGATTGTCTTTCTTGTTAGTTGTCAATCACATCACATCACCTTTATCAGTCCTATTTTTCCACTTCCTTTTCTAGTGAAATTTGATGACTGCGCTGGGAATCAGGGCATTCACTATGGAAGCAGTGACCCTGACTTCAAGGTGGGGACAGATGGCACCTTGTATGCAGCCCGCTCAATGCAGATCCCCTCAAAGCAAATAAAGTTTGCAGTGACTGCCAAGGATGCCGGGACCCAGGAGAAATGGGAAACAGTCATCAAGCTGCTAGTAAAAACACAGGGAAACACAATGCACGATGCACAGAAGGTATTAATGCCATTTATTCTGAAGACATTTCTTAAAATGCCGATACAATAGTTGAATGTTATATTATGTAAATGACTTCTGATGTGGTGTGTTGAATAATATCTACCAGATGTCTATTCGGCTAGAGGCTGACTGATATTAAAAACGGGTTTGCCGTTAAGAAGTCTATACCAGCTGGCAGAGTTAGCTTTCTGCTGAGTGTATGAAAGATGAATGCTGGTGGTATTTCATACACATTGGTTTCCTACTTCTATGGCTGACTCAAAACGGCAGTCGCCATTTTGAATGAAATTTAAAATCGTGATATGTCATTTTTATTTGAAGTTTAAATGCTGAAAAATGATGCAAAGCAAAAGTCAATTTTGAGATTCTCGCTCTTTCATTTCACATCTGTCTATTCTGATTAACTTTGGTTTTTGTTGGTTAAGTCTGTTGAATTAAAATGTTCTAAGTATTGAATACACACTTCAAAAAAAATTCTGTCATGAGATATGGGCGAGTGGCTTGATGGACCATTTTAGGGGGCATTTAAGAGTCAATCACATTGCTGTGGGTCTAGAGTCACATGTACGCCAAACCAAATAAGGGTGGTAGATTTCCTTCCCTGAAGGACACGAGTGAACCAGGTGGGCATTTATGATAATCAACAATGTTTTCATCATTATTAATTCCAGATTGTTATTGAATTCAAACTTCACCATCTGCCATGGTGAGATTTGAACCAGGAACCATGGAATATTACTCTGAGTCTCTGGTTACTCATTCAGTGACAGTATCACTATGCCACCGCAAGAAACATTCAGAGGGACGTGCAATTTTTGCCTTTGTGACATGGTTAATGGATACCTGATCATCTTGAAAATCGTCTGCAGCCTGGCATCCATTGTACCATATAAATTACTCGTTAGAAGTATCAGTGTCCAAGAGGTTCACTTCAGCTCAGCGATGAAGCAATCTTATTTTTATTGCTTAATCTCTTGGTTCTATTAATTGCAGTTCACCAGTTTCTGAAGTGTGTGCTCCCAAAGTCAAACAGATTTATGTGTAGGACAAAAAAAAGGCTTGGACTTCCCCATAACTAGATAGCTCACACACTGTCCACAGAATCTGGAATTTAGCAGCAGATCTTTTTGAAATGGGATGAGTCGTAAAATCTGAATAGGTTGGGGAACTGTGTAGATCTTTTGGGTCTAAAACTTAAATGCTATTTTGTAGCATTTCTCCATTTGAAGTGAGTTCTGCGTTGTGAAAGTATTTTTCTCCTTAAAGTGTACAATGGTTGCCCAGCAAAGAGATGAAGCCAATTCAAGAAGAAGTATAAGGTCTTTTCAAAGAGTTCTTGTTAAACAGAAACCTTTTATCCACATTAAAGATGCTTGGGTGGTTGCAGAATTTTTGCAAGGTCTGTGCTGACAGAAGCAGATGTCAACTTGTGATGGAATCACCAAAAGCATTCTGTTGGTTTAAAAACAGCATTCACAGCAGACACTCGGAGCGAGGAAGAAATATGTTGTCCCAGCTTTTTTTTTAATCTCTTTCTGAACATGGATCATAATACCCAATGGTTTGACATATATGTTGATTGTCCCTGTTCTTCAGTCAGAAGAACAAATCTTGGTTAACTTCCTTTAGAAACAAGTTGTACTTGGTATTGCAACAGTTCCTTGGTCTAAAAAATATAAAATAAAATATTGTGTTCAATGATTGGCACTCTATTTACGTTTATATATTTTATATTCCTACTTATTGATGATGGAAGCCCATGGCAGTAATTTTGATCGAGTTGTTTTTCAAACCATAAAAGACGGTGACTGAATATTTAGAAATATTTTTATTTGTTTTAGTTTATTTTGGTCATTTTTTTTCAAATTTAAGTATACATAGAATTCACTCAGTAGATTTAAATGGAGCTTGTGTTCCTTATAATTATTTATGATTAAGCATAACTATTGACTATGAAGTGTTTACCAGCCTCAAACTAATTCTGTCATCATATTCACAAAATATCACATTTGTATATTAAATAGGATGCAGTGTCTACTGCACTTTGAGTATGTTTTATCTTCCAGTTCCTCCTTCCACCATATCAAATTATGACTGAAGTCATTAGATATCGAGATGATATCCAGACTTCCACAGAGTGTCAGAGCCACTGCTTGGTCAGTTGAGCAGAAAGTGTGGTTGATTTTTTTGACTTGATTTGATTTTGATTTATTCTTGTCACATGTATTAGTGTAGAGTGAGAAGTATTGATACTTGCATGCTATACAGACAAAGCATACCGTTCATAGAGAAGGAAAGGAGAGAGTGCAGAACATAGTGTTACAGTCATAGCTAGGGTGTAGAGAAAGCTCAATTTAATGCAAGGTAAGTCCATTCAAAAGTCTAACAGCAGCAAGGAAGAAGTTGTTCTTGAGTCGGTTGGGACGTGAGCTCAGACTTCTGTATCTTTTTCCCCGACAGAAGAAAGTGGAAGAGAGTATGCTGGGGTGACTGGGGTCCTTTCCATGTCCGGGAATAATACTCGTTGGTTGGGATTTTCCAGTCGCACTCGCCCTGAAACTGGAAAATTCCACCCATGGCCAATAGAGACTTGCATGGCCCACACCCCTCCCCACCCCCCACCACCACCACCACCACCACCACCACCACCACCACCACCCCCCCTAGCCTGCCCTTGGCAGGCATGGTGAGAAAGTTCTTCCCCCTTATGTCTGTTAAAATTAGTTTGACCATCACCCCAGGGCAAACTGAAGAATGAGTGCCCATGAAGACTAGATTTCAAACTGATATTTCTGTTCAGAGTCCCAGCATATTAATGTTGTGACTATTAATTGTTTTTATATCTCTTTTATATATAGTCATTGTTGGTTTGGTTATAGATATCAGCTCTGGTGCATTATGTGTTGCACCAAATGAAATGAAGATTGGCTTAAGAAAAAATATTTCAAAGATAATGTAAATATTGACTAATGTAACCTTATTTTGGTAAAATCGATGACTTTGTGAAATAATTCTGCTCCATTAGGAAGTGGTAAATTGATGTACTTGTCATTTCAATCATGACTGAACTATTTGATCTGCTGTGGAGTGGTCAATGAAAGCAGTTCAAAGTGATCAGGCAGCACCTGTGGCTCATTCAGGCGACAAAAGAGGATTTCCTCCTCATGAAAATGACATTCCCTGTCAATCGGAGTACTTAAAGAGGTCTGGTCACACCTAGGGAATCTGAATCAATCAGGGTCAATTCCTTTTGTAGAATGGGGTTATCCTGTGATTTTGAAGGTGTTCAAGTGTTCAGAGGTCATGTATATTAATTGACCAGCCAACTTCAAAGGTTTTAGAGAGCACAGACAATGATAAAGATTTTTAACAAAAAGTTGCTAGAAATCGCATGTTAAGTGTGATCTTCACATGTTCTAGGACAAGAAGAGGAAGTCCAGCCATGAGACCTCCATCTCAGGGGAGAGCCCCAAGGTCAACCCTCAGCCCAAGTCCCTTGGGGGACTCTCCCTCTGCAGCCTTGTCGTGGCAGAAGGGCACAGTTACCTCCTTGACCTCCTCCCCCTTCACAGTCTAAGGCACATGGCGGACTTTCTGCTGGGGTATTGGGAGCGTGGCAGGAGACCAGAACATCTGGTCTCAAATGTAGTCATTAGATTTAAATGAATATTCATCAGGATATCACACACTCTGAGCAAGAACCTGCTGGGGGCCAGCACAGTAGGCCTGGAAACTCACAATGGGTTTGCAGCCCATCGAGAATCCTGTTTTGCCTTACTGCACAATTCAATGGACCACCACAAATCCTGCCTGCTGCTAGTGGCCCCAGAGAATCGCCCCTGTGTTATACAGTGCTTTAATACAAGTGCATAGGGAGGAGAACCTGTAAAAGAATGGAAAATATTTATTTGAGATTTTACTTGACAGGAGTAATAAGGCTGACCAATGTCTTCTGAAGAGAAATTATAATCGTATCAGGGGATTGCTTCTGATGCTGAATGTTAAATTGGGATTTCTCTTCTGTCGTTTAGGGTATAAGTTGCCTACACAATAGTGTTTGATCAATATACTTTTTAGTTTGATTGTTACAGTAAATGCTTTAAAATTTGAACCCTTATTGTGTGATCCTGTTAGTTGATTAGTGGAAATTCAAATGTCCTTTTAAACCTTTAGCAGTCTCATAGACATCGTAATAGTGCATCAATGAAGTAAAATCTTGCATTCAGGTATATTGTAGGATGTTTGGTAGAAGTTAGAGGTCATGTGAATGCTACCCAGACCATGGTAATGAAAGAGCAAACTCTGGGTGGGATTTTCTGCCCCTTCCCATATGAAGGTACCACCTGGGGTTGGTTCCCCGGCGGCAAGTTGGGCAAGCCATGCAAAGTGCTGGAAACTTCACCAAGACAGGAAGCTCCCGCCAGTGGCCATTGGAAGGATTCAAAGTTGATGAAGTGGAAGTATTGGATAAACTGTTGGTACTTGACAAGGCCCCAAGAGCGGATGAGATGCATTCAAGTATATTGATGGAGGTGAGTGTGGAAATTGCAGGGACTTTGACCATAATCTTTCAGTCTTCCCTAGACTCAAGGAGGATAGAGATTTGATACCAGAGGATGAGAGATTTGCAAATATTATCTCCTTGTTCAAAAAAGGCTGTAAGGATAAGCCCAGCAATTACAGACCAGTCAGTTTAACTTCAAGTGGTGGTTTTTTGGGATAGAATTTGTCGTCAGATGGAAAAGAGTGTGTTAATTAGGAAGACACAACATGGATTTCTAAATGGAAAATCAGGTTTAACTAACTTGCTGGAGTTTTTTTGAAGAGATAATAGAGATTGTAATTATGTTGCCGTGGTCTGCATGGACTTTTAAAAGGTATTCGATACAGTGTTATGCTACAGACGTGTGCGAAAAGTTATAGCCCATGGAGTGAAAAGGACAGCAGCAATGTAGATACAAAATTGACTGAATAATAGGAAGCAGAGTGTCATGGTCAATGAATAGTTTTTTCTGAATGGAAAATGTTTGTAGTGGTGTTCCGCTGTGATCTGTATTGGCCCCCCTGTTTTTTCTTGATATATACTAATGGTCTAAATCTTGGAGTCCAAGAAACAACTTCAAAGTTTGTGGATGACACAAAATTGGGAAGCATTTTAAACTGTGAGGAGGATGGCATAGAATATCAAAAGGACATAGACAAGTTGGTGGGTTGGTCAAATAGTTGGCAGATGAAGTTCAATATGGCGAAGTAGAGGTGATACATTTTGAGAAGAAGAATATAGACAGACATCATAATATAAAGGTATGACTCTACAGAAGGTGTAGGAATGGAAGGACCTGAATGTTTATGTCTATAGATCATTGAAAGTGGCAGGACAGGTAGAGAGGGAGAGCAATTTGGAAAGCATACAGTATCCTTGTCTTTATTAATAGGGGTATAAGGTACAAGAGTCAGGAGATTATGCTGAACCTATAGAAGAAACTAGTTGGACCTCAGCTGGAGTATTGTGTACAGTTCTGAGCGCCACACTGAGGAAGGGTATGAACATACCGGAGAGAGTGCGGAAGAGTTTTACAAGAAAGGTTCCAAGGGTAAGAAAATTACATTATGAGGATAGATTAGATTGATTGAAGAAGCCAACGCTGTTCTACTTGGAGAGGAGAAGGTTAAGAGGAGATTTGATGGAGGTATTCAAAATCATGAGGGTGATGGACAGAGTAGATAGGGAGGAACCGTTTCTGCTAATAAAATGATCACGAACTGCAGGATACAGATTTAATATGGCTTGCAGAAGAAGCAAATGCGATGTGAGAAAAACCTTTTTTACACAATGAATGGTTCAAGTCTGCAATGCATTGCCTGGAAGGCAGGTTTAGTCGAGGCATTCAAGAGGGCATTAAATGATTATCTGAGTAGAAACAATGTGGAGGTGTACGTGGAAAAGGCAGGAAAATTGCACTAAGTCAGAATGTTCATGTGGCGAGCTGGCACAGATGAATGGCCTCCTACTGTGCCATTACGATTCTGTGTTTCTGTCAAAACCTTTCTGGCAGGCTGAAATATTATTAGTTATTTGACTGTTTTAGGAACTTGGAGAACAGGGAGCGATAAATGCCTTAAAAACAGACCTGTATCCTGCATAAAAAAATAACAGATATAATCACAATGAATGAATGGCATGGGAGGCACAGGTTGAATTTATGTGGAGGCAGATTAGTAAACTGAGATAGCAATGATTTCTTGGTCCAAGAGATACTTTATTAAGCACTGAATCACATTCAAGCTGGTACAATCTTGAATTGTGATGCGAATATATGAACAAAAATCCACATTTGATTTTACTGCATTGAAGTACTGTGCCTGCTTTCTCCCTAATTTTGAATACCGAATCCACAGCAGGTCACATAAATGATGGTGCGGCACAGTGGCACAGTGGTTCGCACTGTTGCCTGACAGTGCCGGGGACCAAGGTTCAATTGTGGCCTCAGATCACTGTCTTTGGGGAGTTTGCACCTTCTCCCCGGGTCTGCATGCGCTTCCTCAGGGTGCTCTGGTTTCCTCAGCTCAAAGATGTGCAGGTCAGGCTGACTGTCGATGCTAAATTGACCCTTAGTGTCAAGGAATTAGCAGGGTAAATACAGGGGTTATGGGGTAGGGTGAGATTGTTGTCGGTTCAAGCTCAATGGGCCAAATGGCTTCCTACTGCTCTGTAGGGATTCTATTAATCTATGATTCACAATTTTGGGGAAAAAGCTTTGCTGCTTTAGTCTAGGTATCTTCAAAAGCAATGATAATTATTGTATAAATGCAACTGTTCCAGTATCCAAGTTGACTTGTACGTGATAATTTCAGACCTATGTGTCAATTAAATAAGTGCTAACAAACTGCATCAAGTTGTTCAACTGTAATATTTTGATTTATATTCCTATGTGAATTATCTTTGATTTTGACCGACTGCCAGGGCTGTTTTAATAACTGTTTTCCTTAAGTCAGATCTGAAGAGTTTTGTGTTTTATTTCATGGACAGGATGAAAAGAAAAATGTGCCTCCCGAGCCTTCAGAGCAGCTTGATGACACACTGTTTCCATGGCGCCAACGGCAGAGCTCCAGTGGGCTGAAACGACAGAAGAGAGATTGGGTCATTCCTCCAATCAATGTTCCAGAAAACTCCAGAGGGCCCTTCCCCCTCCAGCTGGTTCGGGTAAGCAGTGGGATAAAAATGATTGAAATGTTTGTATGTTTGCACACAAATTGTTTTCTGAGGAGAAAAAATATTCTAAACTTGACAGCAAAAATCGCTTAGTCTTATACAAGTGGAGTGTCTCAGTTTAAGTTTAGTCATTCATGTCACAAGTAAGTGTCCATTAACACTGCAATGAAATTACTGGGAAAATGCCCTAGTCGCCACACTCCAGTGCCTGTTCGGGTACACTGAGGAAGAATTTAGCATGGCCAATGCACCTAACCACCACGGCTTTTGGACTGTGGGAGAAAACCAGAGCACCTGAAGGAAACCCACGCAGACAGGAAGAATGTGCAGACTCCACACAGACTGTGACCCAAGCTGGGAATCGAACCTGGGTCTCTGGCATTATGAGGCAGCAGTGCTAGCCACTGTGCCACCATGCTGCCCCACTACCAGCATCTTGGGGGTTATCATTGACCAGAAACTGAACTGGACTAAACATATCAATTCTAGGTCAACAGGGGCAGGTCAGAGACAGGGAATCCCTGCGGCGAGTGACTCACCCCCTGACTCCCCACAGCTTGTCTACCAACTGCAAGACAGGAGTGTGAAGAGATATTCTTGCCTTACCTGGATGAGTGCAGTTCCAACAAGAAGCTCAACATCATCCAGGACAAAGCAGCCCACTTGCTCAGCGTTCCATTTATCACTTCCAACATCCACTCTAGCCAACACCAATGCACAATGGCAGCTGTGTGTATCACCCACAAAATGCATAGAACAACTCACTAAGCCTCCTTCGACAGCAGCTTTCAAACTGTGACGTCTACCACCGAGAAGGACAAGGGTGGTAGATTAATTGAACACCACTCTCTGCAAATTTCACTCCAATTCGCTCACCATCCTGAGTCGGACCCCTATTCCCATTCCTTCACTGTCACTGGATCAAAATCCTGCAACTCCTTCCCTAACAGCACTGTGTGTATATCTACTTGGACTACAGTGGTTTAATAATCAAAAACAGAAAATGCTGGAAAATCTCAGCAGGTCTGAGAGTAACTGTGGACAGAATATAGAGCCAACTCTGAACTCTGCCACTCACACATTCTGATTAATGCTCATCACTGTGCCATCCATGGAATGAGTAACTTGTATAAATGCTGTATTTTGTTTGAGATGGCTCTCTTGCATGAGCTTTTAGGTGTCATCTAAGTGGCATTTTTTTTGGAAAGCAGCCCATTCTTCCCTGCTAATATCCTCAAGTTGAATCCATTTATTCCATTCATTTCCATCCTTGTTTTTCTTACACTGATTCTAATCTGGAAATAAATGTTAGTTTAGCTTTTTAATTGGAGTAAATCTGTAATAACTGCTTGCACTTACTTAACGGCTCCTCACTGTTCAGATACATTTTGTTTATATAAAAACAGAATACTCCAAATACTGAAGATCTGAAATAAAAGCAGAAAATGCTGAAAGTATCTTCTGTGAAGAGAGAAACAGAGTTAATATTTCAGCTTGATAATCTTTCATCAGAGCTCATGAACTAGAGACTACCACTTAGATGGTACCTAAAAGCTCATGCAAGAAAGCCATCTCAAATAAAATACAGCATTTGTACAAGTTCCTCATTCCATGGCTGGCACAGTGGTTAGCACTAATCAGAACGTGTGAACAGCAGAGTTCAGAGTTGGCTCTATACTCTCTCCACAGTTGTTGTCAGACCTGTGAGATTTTCCAGCATTTTCTGTTTTTGGTCCTTAAACTGCTGTAGTCCAAGTGGTGTAGATATACACAGAGTGCTGTTAGGGAAGGAGTTGTAGAATTTTCATCCAGTGACAGTGAAGGAACAGCAATATACTTCCTTCTCCACAGATGCTGCAGGTATGTTGAGCATTTCTGCTTTTATTATGGCTGGGAATTTCCAGCCCTTTCTCTGTCACGATCTTATGGTCCCACCAAAGGTGACCCCCTCCACTCCCCCACCATCCTGGGTTGAGCAGACACACTACTAGCGAGCAACGCACATGGCCATTGACTTTAGCAGGACCGGAAGATCCCACCAAGCCATCACCACCATCAAGAAACCTGCACAAGGGGCTGGAACATCCCAGCGTATGTTAATTTGTTTAATCTCAGGACGGATATTTGAGGAAAATTATGACGTACCTTGGATCATAGAAAGGAAAGAAAAATGCTTAAAGTTGGCAGGGCCTGTCACTCAGGCTTCTGTGTAAAATTAAAGTGAGGGAACATTTGATTTCTTTATTCAAAATAAATATAAAGTAAAATTATAGAATTGCGGAGAAACATAATCAGAAGTTTGGAAGTTCAGTGCAATTATCTTACTTTTAAAGGATCAACCATTTATGGGATTTATGAATGCCCAAAATTTTAAATGTCAGCTTGAATGTATCCAAATGAATTATATTCAAGAGAATCAAATTGGAAGTGACTCACTTGTCCTTGTGTCTACTCATTTCCCTACCTATTCAGAAGCGCCTAAACATTAGTCGCTACCTTCTATCATGGCTTGACTTTGATGGAAGGGTTTTTTTTTGTGGAGAATCACTGGTGTAAGCCAGCAGCTAACAACCCTGTAGCAGCGGATGCCAGTGATCTGAAACAAATGGCCTCACACATTCGTTCTTTGTGCCATATAATGTTGTGAATGGTCAGAGAATTCCAACCATAGTCTTGTAGTTTTAAATCCAAACCTCTTCGATTTTCAACACGCTCCTTCTGCCCTGACATCTCAGAGTGAATCTTCTAGTGTTCTTTGAAAGTCCCGTCACTTTGTTTTCTGAGCTTCCTTGAACTGACTTCCAGTCGGAATACCAACTCTGGTTACTCCTGGGCTCTTAAATTTCTAAAGGTTTTCTTGTTCTCTTGCACTCTCTGACATCTAGTTGCGCAGAACTTCAACAATTTGAACATTGGAAAGAATAAAACCACTGAATTCAGCTGCTGTGAAAATCTCTGTATTCTCACTACCTTTACCATGCCCTACCTTGGCTACTTGTTCCAACTGAATCAAACAATGTACAGTCTCAGGGTCTCACTCAATCCTGTGATGAACTTAAAACCCTCGTCTGCGATCTGAGTATTTACTTCCTCTGTGCCACTGTTTACTTCTGCCCTTACCTCTCACCAACCATTCTTGAAAAAAACACCATCCACTAAGTGGAGGTGGTTCCTCAAGGCAGAGTTAGATGGATTTTCACTCGACAAGTGAACCAAGAATTATGGGGGGGCAAGGTGGAGTTGAAGCCACAACTAGATCAATCACAATCTTATCAGATGGTGGAGTAGGCTCGATGGGCCGAATTGCCTATCCTGCTCTAAACTTCTATTTTTTCTTGTTTATTGGTTATTTTATGATTCATTCTGCAATAATATCTAGGTTAGACTTTTCACTGCCATTCTCAGTTTCAACTGTCACAAATTTGAACCAATACCAGCCTTTGTCACCAAGTTCTAATCATGCCTTCTCTACTCTTGTTTGTTTTCCTTTGGTATAGTGATCTGATTTATTATCGTCACATGTATTAATATAAAGTGAAAAGTATTGCTGCTTGTGTGCTATACAAACAAAACATACTGTTCATTGAGAAAGAAAGGAGAGAGTGTAAAATGTAGTGTTATAGTCATAGCTCGAGTGCAGGGAAAGATCAACTTAATGCGAGGTACGCCCATTCAAAAGTCTGACAGCAACAGGGAAGAAGCTGTTCTTGTGTTGGTTGGTACTTGTCCTCAGACTTTTGGGATCTTTTTCCCAACAGAAGAGGGTGGTAGAGAGAATGTCCAGGGTGCATTGGGTCCTTAATTATGATGGCTGCTTTTCCAGGGCAGCAGGAAGTGTAGACAATGTCAATAGATGGGAAGCTGATTTGAGTGATGGGCTGGCTACGTTCACAACCCTTTGCAGTTTCTTGTGGTCTTCCATACCAAGCTGCGATACAACCAGAAAGAATGCTTCCTATGGGGCATCTGTAAAAGTTGGTGAGTAGCTGACATGCCAAATTTCCTTAGTCTTCTGAGAAAGTAGAGGTGTTGGTGGGTTTTAACGGTAGTGTTGATATGGGGGAACCAGGACAGGTTGTTGATGGTCTGGACACCTAAAAACTTGAAGCTCTCGACCATTTATACTTCATCCCCATTGATGTAGACAGGGGCATGTTCTCCACTATGCTTCCTGAAGTTGATGACTGTCTCCTTCATTTTGTTCGCATTGAGGGAGAGATTATTGTCATTGCACCAGTTCACCAAATTCTCTATCTCTTTCCTGTATTCCATCTCATCATTGTTTGAGATCCAACCCACTATGCTGGTGTCATCAGCAAACTTGAAAGTCAAGTTAGAAGGGAATTTGGCCACTCTGTCGTAGGTGTATGAGGAGTATAGTCGGAGGCGGAGGGCACAACCTTGTGGGGCACCGGTGTTGAGGATGATTGTGGAGGAGTTGTTGTTTATCCTTACTGATTGCGGTCTGTGGGTTAGGAAGTTCAGGATCTAGTCACAGAGGCAGGAGCCAAGCCTCAGGCCATGGAGTTTGGAGATGAGTTTTTTAGGAATAATGGTGCTGAAGGCTTAGCTGTAGTCGATAAAAGGAGTCTGATATAGGTGTCTGTTATCTAGGTGTTCCAGGGTTGAGTGCAGGGCCAGGGAGATGTGTCTGCTGTGGATCTGTTGCAGTGGTGGGTGAACTGTAGTGGATCCAGGCTATCTGGGAACCAGAATTGATTTGTGCCATGACTAACCTTTCAAAGCACTTCATAATGATGGTTGGCAGAGCAATTGGATGATAGTCATTAAGGCATGCTGCTTGGCTTTTCTTTCAGAGGAGGGTGATCTTCTTGAAGCAGATAGGGACCTCAGATTGGTGGAAAGAGAGTGCAAACATATTGAATTCAAAATCCTCATTCTCATAGCTTTAAACATCACCTCTGCTATCTGCTGAAGTCTTTCAAAGATTAAATTCAGCCTGTGCCATTTTGTCCCTTAATCTGCCATCTTTATGTTCCACCACTCCCAGCTCACACCTCAGTCCTCAGACCTCTGCTCCATTTCTGCCGGAGGTGTGTTCAGTTGCTTTGGCTCCTCTCTCTGGAGCCCCAAACTTCTCCATCTTATCATGGCTCTTCCCACTTTTAAAAGCCTCAACAAAGCCTTTCTCGATCGTGCTTTCAGGAACTTCCCTTAGCCCTTTCATTTGTTTACTGAGCATCTTGTGACAAATGCTGCATTAAGCACATTGTATAAATTTGTCTGTTTGATTTGCAGAGAACACATCACACTGTGATGTATGCTTGACCCTTTGCTATCGTTTCTAGAATTCCCATATTTCACAAAATTACTGAATGTAAACAAGTTGTTTACCTTCTCTGATCTGCTAAGTTGCATATTTTCTTGGAGAATCATGGCAACTTATTTCATTGCGGCACTGTGCACGGCTTAACATTATTATTCGAAGTAATTGCTGTCTGAACACCATATGAGGCAGAAAGAGCAACGACTACAAGAAAGAAAATGGAAAAAGCGTAACAGGTCACTGCACATTTGAAAGGAAATGACAGGTTAACCTTTCAGGTATGATTTCCCTCTGAACTGGCAGTCACCTTGGAGAAGTGTCATCCATTGGACTGGTCCAGGTGACAGTTTTTCACTCGCTGAATGTTCAGCCAGTTCGTGTTTCTACCTTCACTCGAGAGTAAGTGGGAAAACAAATCACTTTAGTAAAATAAAGAAATAACAAGGAGAAACAGAGGGCACAGGGGTCAGAACAGATGATTAAAGTCAAAATAAAACAGAAATAAGAGAATCCTGGAGCCACAAAGAGCAGCAGTGAAGAGGTGAAATGAGTAAGCAGTAGTACGTGTTCCTGTTAGTTTAGGTTGCTATACATTGACCCCAGCCAATATGGTGGCACAGTGGTTAGCAGCTCCAGGGATCCGGATTCAATTCCGGCCTTGGGTGACTGGCTGTGTGGGAGATTGCATGTTCTCTCCTGTGTCTGCGTGGGCTTCCCCTGGGTATTCCATTTTCTTCTCACTCTCCATAGATGTTCAGGTTAGGTAAATTAGCTATGCTAAATTGCCTCTGAGTGTCCAAAGATGTGTAGGTTACATTGATTAGGAGGGTAAATACATGGCGTTATAAGGAACGGGCCTGGGTAAGATGCTCTGTCAGAGAGTCGGCACAGACTTGATGGGCTGAATGGCCTCCTTCTGCACTATAGGGATTCTATGATGTTATTTCTTGATTTATTCACCATGTTCCCCACCGTCATCTTCAGTTTCTGCCTTCTGTTCTGAAGATCCTGCTGTGTGCTGTTAGCCAGTTCTACAGTATTAAGCAACCCACTGTATTATTTTGTCCCAACAGGTCACTAGCTTGTGTAAGCTTAGTCAATGAATGCCGCTAGGTTACTTGAACATCACAGCTGAACTCATTCCACGTCTCATCTGATATAATCACCTGTGTACTTTCCTACTGGTACCAATCAATAGCAACCAAATGCAAGAGCTGGTCTGGCTTCTGTTTATTTCCCTCTTTCCCCTCTCCCCTTCAAAAGATCTGTTGTTCTTTTGTTCTAACTGAGGTGGCAGAGTGCGCCATTTGTTGATGTGTTTGTATTTGTGCATTGTGTAGGGAAATATCTGATGAAGAAAGAGGCTGATGCATAAGTTCAAGGTATGAGAGAGTTGCACTCAATTAATTTCTAGGATTTGTGTTCCAAGTTCAGTCACTGAAAGTTGTTCATGTCCATCAGAAGATTAAATAAACAAAGAGTAATTTCTTCATTGATTTGTGGAACAGACTGCCCAGTGTGGTCTACAGCAGCACAAATGGTGTATAGTCTCCTGGGAGCATCCTGCTCAATGGGCTGGACAGCTTTTTTTCTCATTTAATTCCACTACTATTAAGAATCTCGCCGTGAACCCCAGTCATGTGTTCATTAGTTATATCACTCAAGAGGGGATTTGCTGAATTCATGATTGAAGGAGAATCGTAGGGATATGCATTCAAGTTAAAAATAATTCTTAGACTGGATCTATCTGAGGTAACGAGCCAAAGTAATATTGTCCAATATGCAATTGCTGTGTCTTAGCTATTCAGCCTTCAAGAGGCAAGCAAAGTGATTGTAGCATGTACTAAGAAGACTTCTCCTTTGACAAAATGACTTCTATTATTTAGTATTATCTCAGTCAGATAGTTAGGTTAGACTTCCACTAGGTTTCTCAGAAAATCCTCATTTTTGGAGGAAAATTGACAGGATTATATAGAGCATGCATTTCACTGCCTTGAAACTGTTGCCTGTTGAAAACTGATAAAATATATAGTGCACTCCAAGGGCTGCTTGACATTCTTTAATTAGTTATGAAAGTTTTATTTGAATGCAATGTTACTCCTGTAATATTTGATTAATGGAATAATTGTCTTGTCTGTAATATCTTGGCTGGTTCGAATAATCAGCGTTGGAGCTCAAAATAAATAAATAAATAGGATGATGGGTTTTTTTTACAAGCCATTAGTGTGTCTGGTCATACCTGAGTAATTGTCACTTCCAATCATGTAATTATACTCTACTCAGGCCACTGTTAGAGGACAGATTTCTGTACGCCTTAATGAAGTCAGTGTTCACATTAATTTAAAGTAGATGATTTGAAGTTTAGACATTTAAGAGTTGTAGAATCATTAAAGCAAATCCCCAAACTGCTAACGTACTTTCCAAGAGTAAAAACAGGAAGTGCTGAAAATATTCAGCAGGTCATAATCAACTTGAAAGGTTAACTCAGTTGCTCGCTCCATCACCAATGTTGCCAGACCTGAATATTTCCAGCTCATTCTGTTCTTATCTCAGATTTCCACTATCCGAATATTCTGCTTATACTTGTCTTGAGATGCGATAGCAAACGGGCCCTTAATTAAATGTGCAGCAATTAAATTTTGAATAGATGATTTATACTTTCAGTGTCAAATATGACGAAGCTATCATCATTTTGACTAACCAGAGTGATGAGGAGTTGCGTAGGGAGAATGCGTGACTTTAATGCTTACCCTTATCCCACCTGCTCCAATGGCTAAGCTCAGGGGAAAAGCTGAATTTGAAGAGTATGACTAAAATTAATTGATGTAATGAATCATGTAAATCCAAGATCAGGAGAAGCAGTAATTCATTAAGCAAGATAATTCCAGCAAAAATCATTTGTAAGTGCATTTAGAATCATTGAATTATAGAAACTTATAGCACAGAATGAGGCCATTCAACCCATTGTACTCATCCTCACTCTTTGAATCATGCTGAGCCACATCGCCATTATTTTGTCTATGACTTTGTAGGTTCCTCATCCTCCAGTACTTATCCGATTCCCTTTCCACATTAACTGTTGAATTAGCTTCCACTACATTTTTATGGACACCGTAACAAATTCCAACAGCTCAGGATGGAAAATAAAATATGCTAATTTCCCCTCAAAGGCGTTTTCCAGTAGTTTTAAAATAATGATCTTCGGTTGTATTCCCACTTGGCCAGGAGAATTTATTTTTTCCTTGTTTACCCCATCAATACTCCTCAACATATTGAAAACCTCTGTTAGGTCACCTCTTAATTTGCCCTGTTCTGAGCATGACATTCCTGAATTTTCCAACTGTTCCTCATAACTGAAATGTACGATGACCACATGGAAAATCATCTGTTAAAACTGGGTGAGGAGGGGTGAACCTGACTCCCCTCTTTTCAGCCCCCTCCGTTAGTCTCAATAAAGGTTTTCTTTCCTTACTCTTCACACTGTTTACTTGGTCTGTTAGTTGTGCTAGTTGTATTAACAAAATTAAGGGTAACTGATTGGAATGTCACTTTAAGTGGTGGTTCATTAGTTAATTTGATTAATTGTTTTTAATTTGCTCAAGAGAGTATAAAGAGTGACTTCTGTGACCCTGGGTTAAGGAGCAGGCAGATATATGTAGTGTTGCATTCTGTGACTAAATTTAGTATTAATAAAAAGGTTGGTTTACAATTTCACTTTCACTTTCCAGCTTCAGGTTGAATTAACTAATATGAGAATAATATGAGACTCCTAAGAATACTATTTTAGTTTGTTACAATCCTTTGTCACACTTGCCAACAAATTTGCTTATCTATCTCCTCCCATTGAGGCCTGTAAAACAAAACTCCTAACAATGTAATAGCTTCTGCTTTGTTCCTCAACTCTAGCCAAATATACACAATCTTAGAACCATCTAGTAAATCCTTTAATTTAGTATGTCTGGATCATCTTTTATTTATACTGCCACAATCCTCGATTTCTTTCCCTACCAATTCTGAATGTGTGGTAGCAAAGAACATTTCATAATCCATGGGTCTTGTTTAAGCTATGCCTCTTAATGCAACCATATCATAATCCCATAGATATAGTTTAATACCTCATCTATTTTCCTCAATCTGGTCCTTGCAATTTTAAGGATAGTTATCATTTTACTGTGGTCATTGACTCTTTTCTGCCCTTCTCTGCGCTCTCCACAATTAAATTAGTTAACCCTCCCAACAAGTTAGCCTCTCCATGCGAACATCAGTCTCAGGTGACCTTCCTCACAGAATTGGTCCCAATGACCCAAGAAGCTGAAACACACCCTCTTGTAGCACACATTGAACAGCATTTCTTTGCTGTTCCTGTACCCACTAGCACATGATGCTGGGAATTATCCTGACATTATTACCTTTGAGATCTTGTTTTTTAATATCTTTCAAAGCTTGTTTTCCTCTTACCTTGTCTGGTGGTCACCCACTCCTTCATTTCCTGGAACACATGTTCAAGTAAACTCTGTGGTTCCCGCTGGCGTTGCAGTGACTCCAGCTGCTCCTCAAGCTCCACAAGTCAGAACTTGGGCTCAAGCAACTAGTGGCACTCCCTCTACAGATGGTTATTCAGAATACATGAAGCACCCTGCAGTTTCCACCATAGAACAGGATGAGCACATAACGAGCCCTGACCTGTCCGTCATGGTTACCAATCCAAGGATCTCTATTTCCCTAAAATCCCAACAATTAAAACACTTAACATTGAACACTAGTAATCTATGGCACTGAAATTTAAAACATTTGGGACGTCAGCCTATAAAATTTTATAGCTGACCTCTGAAAAATTGAGATACAAAATAGAAAAATACAACTAGAAGCCATCTCAGTATAAAACACAGTGAAAACAACTCAGGCACAAGAAATTTAACAGTGAAACATGGATTATTTAATAAAGTAAATGAACACTTGCCTATTGCCCACCAGTTCACTTGCCATGTTCAGCTCTTTCTCTAACTGTTGCATTTCTTTCCTCTGAACTTCACAATCTCCAATCTCACTGACCTTCTGCTGCAGTTCTCCTATTTTGTCCTCTGGCACATTTCTGTCCTCCGCTTCACTTTCTCTTCTCCCATTAACTCTCCATCATCGATTGGTTCTTCTGCTTATGTCTGATATCATCTTGCACTATTTTCCCTCAGGCTTACTCTCTCCACACCTGATTCTCCAGCCATATACGCCGGCGGGATACTCCGGTCCTGCCGGCAGTGCGCCCCTGCTCACGGGTTTCTCACCACTGTGGGGTGACGTCAATGGGTATTTTCATTGACAGTGGTGGGACCAGACAATCCCGCCAGTAGCAAACAATGTGCCACCTCCCGCTGGTGGGAAACATACTGCTGAGAGGCCTGAGAATTATGCCCGCACTTTTTATCTCTTGAAATTATTAAGCTTTATATCTTAAGCTTTAAGTCATCTTTTCATCTAAAACAGCAAAGTAAAACTTGGACAAAGCTTTAAGTTTCTTTGTGTTGTAAAGAGGGACCTGGGGTCAGATCATCGAGGTAGGATGATGATTTCCTCGATCATGCATTCCAGGAAATCATCGCTTCACAGTCAGTGATAGGTCAAGATTGTAGGTGGGTGGCCAACCTGGAGAGATGGAGGAGGCATGAAGTACAGGAGTCTTTGGGGTATGCGCAAGTCTGAAACAGGTACTCAGTCGAGAAGGGGAAAGTACATAAAAGCTGACTATGCTTATAGTAAATATGTCACCTCATCTGGATGATTTGCATCCCAAATCACTAAAGGAAGTGGAAATGGAGATAGGTGAAGGACTTACAATATTCATCCATTTTTTGGTAGATGTGAGGGAGGTGCCAGAGGATTGGAGAATGGTGAGGCTGTAAGAGCAGTCCAAGCAACTACAGGCCGGTTAGTTCAACATCAATAGTGGGTAAGATTTTAATGGAAAACATTAACAGGCACTTGGCGAGGTTTCAGTTAATTAAAGAGAGGCAGCACATAAAAGGCAGATCATGCTTGACTAATCTAATTGAATTTCTTGATGTAACAGAGCAGGTTGATGAAGGGAACGCATTGGATAATGCCCATATGGATTTTAAGAAAGTGTTCATTAAATATCGCATAGAAGGCTGATTAATTCAATGGAAACTCATGGAATAGGAAGGTCAGTGTCCAGCTGGATTTAAAAAATGGCTCAAGGAGAGTAAAGAGTGAATTATGGTAAGTGGCCTTTTTTCAGACTGGAGTATGGTAGGAAGAAGGGTTCCCCAAGGGTCAGTGCTGCTACCGTAGCTCTTTTAGTTATACATAAATGACCAGCATCTTGGAATACAGAGCAAGATATTTCAATGTTTTCCAATCTTAGCAAATTTGGAGAATTGGCAAACTGAGAATGATGTGTATCACTTATTAATAGGCCAGCAGAATGTGCATGCAAGTGGCAGATGGAATTTAATGGAGATAAGTGTGAGATGATGCATCTTGACAGAAGAGATTTGGCTTAATGGCACAGTTCTCGAGCATGTGCAGTGATAGAGGGATGTGGGGCTGCATCTGGTTCGATCTTTGAAAACTGCCTTTGAAGATGGCAGGAGCAGGAGAATTATTAGCAAAACACTTGGGATCTTGGGCTTTATAGATAGACGCATTGAGCGCAAAAGTGTGCAGAAATTTTCCTAAGTTCTGTAATCTGAAGATTGAACATTTAAGTTCTGATGAGGTACCAACTAAGATATTTCATCCAGTCCTGTCACCATCCTTTAGGAAGAATGCAAGGGATCTTCACAGAGGACAGAGGAGACATCCCAGAATGGTTCCAGGGAAGGGAAGATTTTAGTTAAAAGTTTAGGATGGAAAAGCTGGGGCTTTCTCCTTGGAGCAAAGGAGATTAAGGGAAATTTGATAGAGGCGTATAAGAGTATGATGAGTTTAGATAAGGTAGAGAAGGAAAAACTCTTCCCATTATCTGAGGGTAGAAGGATTAGGGCACATAGATTTAAGATTGCAGAGCAGGGGATTGTGAAAAAGGACCTTTTTCTACATCGAGTTGTAATGACCTGGAAATTGTTGTCCACATAGGTGGTGGAAACAGAAATGATCAATTATTTCAAAAGCAAATTGTTTAGTACTTGAAGAAAATATACTTTTGAGGCTAGAAGAATCAGGTGAGGATTGACTGGCTTGCCCTGCAGGAAGGTAGCATAGGCTCAATGGGCTGAATGGCTTCTTTCTTTGCCATATATGAGTCTATGACTCTATGAGCTAGATTGATTGGGGATTGATCATGACCCACCTTTAAAAAGTTTGTACACTCTGCTGACATAACTGGTTTGGGATCTCTTGAAATGCTCCCAAAGCATTCATAAAAGGTTCAGCTACAATAACAGTCTGGAAAGTGTCAACAATGAAATCTATTGAAACTGCAGGAACAGATAGCTAATGTTTTATTTCCATCTCTCAGCTACACTAGGTGGTCTGTCAATCAAAGCATTCCAGCAACAGGTTTTTTGGTCCCAACTGAAAGCTAAAGCTGACTTTTCTTTCATTTAAAAGGCAGGAGATTTAACTAATTTCAGATCATGACACTTAAACAAATTTAATCTGCCCTCCAAGAATATTTGCATATTCTCCATAGATTTGTTACTCCCACACTGTGCATTAAGGCACTTGGAACAGCAAAAATGTGGTCTGTTAGAATTCAGCAAGAATTTCAAGTGGACCTGCTGATATCAGGCTTTGTGCCTGTCTGTTTCATGCCCCACACCCTTCCCTCTGCCAACTAAAAATGGAATCTGCTCAAAATGAGGGTGCAATTTCTCTATCTGTATCCCATCACCCATTTTTATAGATCTCCAGGGTCAGCCCAACCCCTTAAAGATCAAACCTGTGACTCAGTTTGGAAGATGGGCTTGATTGCTGTTAAGCTCATGTCTACTCATTACTTTTTCTTTAACTTCAGCAAAGAACTAGTTATTTTCTGATCTTGAGAAGCTATGGGGGCGATTCTCCCAAAAGTGCTGAATTGGCAAGAAAACTGGTGTAAATCCCGACTTTTTTTTCAGTTCAACTTCAGACCCGATTCTGCACACACTGTGCAATACAGTGATCACACTTGTGAAGGTCATTAAAAGCTCCGGGGGTGGGGGGAGAAGTGGGGGTGGGGGGCGGGGTGGTGGTCGTGTGTGCCTATTCACTGCAGATGCACAGTGGCCCCAATCTGTCAGTCTCAGTCACTGGCCAGCCCAGGACCCTCGCATTGCTATCCTTCCAGCCTCCCCCCTACGATCCAATCACAGCCTGCAGAAGTATTCCTGGGCCAGCCCCAGTCCTCCCCATCCTGGAGTGCCCCAAACTCCAGCCCACTATTTCCCTGCAAGTGGAGATCTACTCTAAAGCTCATTGGAGTGAAATACATCTGGCGGGGTGGGAGATGCTTTCGGACCCGGAGAATTCTGTGCCAGGCCCAATACTGAGATTTAAAATACATTAAAAAAGATTTAAATAACTTACCTCTCTTCCCGCCAGGTTCCAACATGATCCTGACTGTTCCTGTTCTCCAGCTCTGGGAAATGCATGTGCATCGGGAATGCATGCGGGAATCTCGCAAAATGTCTGACATGCAATTCTCCCATCCCAACGTGCCAAAAAACATGCCTGTCAGGATGGGAGGATCACTCCCTGTGTTTCTAATTTTGTCTTAATCCCCTAGTCCCTTAATCCCTTAATTCAAACTGGCTTTGCCTCAAAGTTGTGCTCTGTCACTAGACTATTATAAATTTTTTTTGATCAAATGTTGTAACAGAACAGCATGTCTGGGTTGGTATGTATTTCCTTTGTACTGGAAAACAGGTTAGGTAAACCTTGCATTTAGGTAGATTGAACCAGGGCAGGGCTTACTCAGTTAATGGCAGGGTGTTGGGGAGAGTTACTGAACAAAGAGATCTCGGGGTACATGTTCATAGCTCCTGAAAGTGGAGTCACAGTGGACAGAGTGGTGAAGAAGGCATTCACCTAGCCCAGCATACACATTGGCTACATTGTCAGCCTTCAGTTGGTTGAGAATGATTTTATACTAGAGTTTCTTCCATGTTGTGATTGTTGCCTTGCCCAGTTCAAGGGAATAGAATTTGTGTTGCTATTAGTTTTCTGTTGAGAGCTGAGAGAAGATAGTGGTTGGTAGATCTTTTGGATCTCCTGAGATTCAGCACAATTTTTAAAACTTTCATTGTTTGCTAGAGACCTCGCTTTTCCCTTAATATTATAACAGTAGTTCTGCTAATTTGGATGAGAATGTAGGAGGCATGGTTAGTAAGTTTGCAGATGGTACCAAGATTGGTGACAGTGAAGAAAGTTATCACCGATTGCAATGGGATCTTGATCTATTGGGCCAGTGAGCTGACAAATGGCAGATGGAGTTTAATTTAAATAAATGCAAGGTGATGCATTTTGGTAGATTAAACCAGGGCATAGGTAGGGTGTTAGGAAGAGTTACAGAACAAAGAGATCTAGGGGTACATGTTCGTAGTTCCTTGAAAGTGGAGTCACAGGTGGACAGAGTGGTGAAGAAGGCATTCAGCATCCTTAGTTTCATTGGTCAGAGCATTGAACACAGAAGTTGGAACGTCTTGTTGAAGTTGTACAAGACATTGGTAAGGCTATACTTGGAATACTGTGTCCAGTTCTGGTCACCCTAGTATAGAAAGTGTATTATTAAATTAGAAAGAGTGCAGAAAAGATTTACTAGGATGCTACAGGGACTTAATGGTTTAAGTTATAAGAAGAGGCTAGATAGACTGGAACTTTTTCCTTTGGAGCATAGAAGGCTGAGGGGTGATCTTATCGAGCTCTATAACATAGTGAGGGGCACAGATCAGCTCGATAGTCAATATCTTTCCCCAAAGTTGGGGAATCTAAAACTAGAGGGCATAGGATTAAGGTGAGAGGGGAGAGATACAAAAGTGTCCAGAGGGGCAATTTTTTCGTACAGAGGGTGGTGAGTGTCTGGAACAAGCTGCCAGATGTAGTAGTAGAGGCGGGTACAATTTTGTCTTTTAAAAAGCATTTAGACAGTTACTTGGGTGACATGGATATCGAGGGATATGGACCAAATATGGGCAATTGGAATTAGCGTAAGGAGTTAAAAAAAGGGTGGCATGGACAAGTTGGGCTGAAGGGCCTGTTTCCGTGCTGTAAACCTCTATCATTCTATGACTGTATGACATGGCATTCTGAACAGTGCCACCTCTGACAGAATATGGGTGGCAAAGTGGTTAGCACTGCTGCCTCTCAGTCCCAGAGACCCGGGTTCAATTCCCAGCTTGGGTCACAGTCTAGTGGAGTTTGCATGTTCTCCCTGTGCCTATGTGGGTATCTTCCAGTTTCCTCCTACAGCCTGAAAGGCATGCAGTTTAGGTGCATTGACCATGCTAAATTTTCCTTCAGTGTACCCAAACAGGCACCGAAATGTGGCAACTCGAGCATTTTCACAGTAACTTCATTGCAGTGTTACTGTAAGCCTACAAAAACAAAATAAACTGACAAAGGACCACAATTCACCAATGAGCATTCCTGATCTTTCACACCATGATATAGATTTGTGTATGACCCAGGATGATGGAGTAGCTGAATGAGGAGTATGCACTTGCAGAAGACGAATGATGGCTTTGAGATTGCTATGCTTAGTTATCACTCCACACGTTTGCCCATGCTCGCTTCTGATGGGCTGCAGCCTAAAAACCCAACTGCTTTTCCTACCCCACACCTTGCCTCCAAGTGTCATGGTTGAAGGACCATGATCGAGTCAGGAAGAAAGAAGAAGCTTGAGAAGCAAGGTCACGTTCATGCATTTAACTGGAGGTATAGGGCAAAAAATCTTCCGATTCCTGGAAGGAGAAAAGCCATGCTGGTACAGTAATTGAAATGCTACCGCAACAGACGTTGTATCTGGTCAAGACACAGCCAGGCATCATTCGAATGAACCGTTCTCTAATTTCAATGAACAGAAAACCATTGATAGCATGGACAGAGTACATTCAAGAGAATGTTACACCTACAGAACAACAAATAAGGGAAACCAGGACTGATAATCTCCACAAATGGATCTCAGAGCAGCAGGATTACTGTGCATCTCAAAAGCAATTCCATAATCATCCAGAAAGACTTAACCAAAGAGATTTTGAAGGTAGTTGTGGGAGGCTTTTGGAGAGGTGTAGGAGAATGGGTGTCTAACAGTAAGGAGCTAAAGACCCAGGGGGTGGGGAGGACGGGGATGGATGTAAAGTGAAGAGTTAATTCTAATGATATCTATGCGCATAATGAACTATGTCACAGTGATATTACTCAGCATCACTGAGAATAGTTCCAGCTAAGCCTTGGTCTTATTTAACCTTTTAAAAACTTAGCATGCAAATTGATAGTTTTGAACAAAAGACCATTGCCCCCGGCAAGATCTCAACTTGAGTAAGAAGGCAATGAATCCCCAAATAAACCCACAATAACCCCACAACCATTCAAACAGCACATACTCAGAAATAACCTGCTTGCTGACACTCAGTTTGGGTTCTGCCAGGGCCACTCTGGCAAATCTGAAAATAAGAGGAGAGGTGAGAGTGACTGCCCGTAACGTCAAAGCAGCATTTGATCAGTTGAGATTCTGTACAATTGGCCTACTGAAGATATTATGATGGTGAAAGTTATGAAGGTAATCATTCATTATGAGGTCAAGTACACTCAAAAAAAGGTGAGTGGGAATAGGCTGTGGATTGATCTAGCTGGCTCGAAATAAATGATGGGGAGAAAGAAAACCTCCAAAATACAATGGGAAATGCATGTCATCACCTGTCCAACTATTTAATGAGAAAGAAATGCATGTATAAAGAAACTGTTTGGAGCCCTAGAGAAGGGACGTCTTGTAATGAAATGTCATGTTCAGAATATGAAGGTGTTTGACTTAATTTGTTTTGAAATTTTGTTTGTATGTTGAAACTCAAACCAATTCTGTTTTGAGAGAGAGAAGGGAATTTTCCAATTGTATATTACTTGTATGCAGGTGGTTGGTATTAATTGGGGATTTACTTGTGCTCCTATAAATAGTAGCAGCCTGAAAATGTCCTTGTTGAGTTTGGAGGTGAATATTTGTAATGTGTTCTTCTGTAAGTAAAACCTTATTCAAACGTGTAAGGGTTCACTTTAGTTCAGTCATTCACTGTCTGTCCTTCTAAACTATATTGATCTACTTCTCTATTCCTATAGTGGAATTCTACTGCCCTGCCCACCATGGAATCGGAGCGGACGAGGGGTAGACAATGGAAATGTCCATTGTCCTTGGGCGGGATTTTCCGGTCTCGCTTGAGCGAGGCCATAAAATCCCGCCCATAGTCTTTAAAAAGTTGTAGAAACTGTTGAATACAATTTACCCTCTCCTAAAACTAAAGCCGCTCATCAGCTCATTCCCCCACTTCCCGAATCCTGGTGAAACAATTATCTCCTTGCAACCTCATTCTTCACAGTATCCTCACATTTCCCATCGCCTTTATTTACTTCATTTAGTGGGGGCTCATAATTGTACAATTATTCCAATACTTGGGACTAATTGAGAAGTTGGTATTAAACCAGGAATGGAAACTCAGCAAATTGTTGGTGATGAAGAGAATAAGAGCTAAAGAAGGATAAATTCCCAGCACCAGCACGTTTTCATCCCAGGGTTTAAAGGAAGCAGTTTGGAACATTGTAGATGCCCTAACTAACTTCCAAAGCTCTCTTGATTCAACACCACGTCCTATTAGATTAGAAAAGTGCACGTCACTTGATTATTTAAGAAAAGTTACAGAGAGACCAGGACATTCTAAACCAATTAATCTAACATCAGGGGGTTGGGGGGGGGAATTCCCTCCAAAAAATTCTAAGTGTCAAATTTGCATAAAAACCAGAGTAAATCCCATTGTTTTTTCAGCGGGAGTTTCAAAATGAATCTCCCACACTCTGTGCACTGCAGAGTGCACTAGCGTAAATCTCATGAAAATTCAAGGGACTATTCCCACTGGAGAGGTTGCAATCAGTGCACTGAGCAGGCCACTGTGCATGTGTCAATCTGTCAGAGTGGAGATCAGCACATGCATAGTAGCCCCATTCTGCCAGGCCCCCAATCTCTGGCCAGCTGAATCCAGCAGGCTGACTTCCCACCCCGAAGCCAGCCCAGCAAAAGCAGCGCAGCGGGCTGATAGATACACCACCCCCCCCACCTCCCCCACAATGTTTGGAAATTACCAGAGCTTATAATTAAGCTTTAAGTGACAGAACACCTTGAACATATTCAGCTGATTAGAAAGTCAGCATGGAATTTTGAAAGGAGATCATGCCTGATTAACCTGATTGCATTTTTTGAAGATGTGACTGAAGTAATAAACAGGGGAATGTCAATGGAACTTGTTTATCTGGACTTCCTGAAGACATTTGACAAACACTCTCTAAAACCATCAGCTAAAGTTAAAGCCCATGGAAATAAGGACAAATTATTGACCCAGTTAGGATACTGCTAGAGAGAGAATAGGTGTAATAGGCCAGTCCTGTAATAACGGTAGAATGTAGCTAGCGCCATCCTACAGGGGTTTTTGTTGGGTCCTGAACTATTCACTACAGTTATTAATGACTGAGATGATGAGCAAGAAAGTCACAATCCAAGTTTGTCAATAATACAAAGCTAGGTGACATTATAAGTAGATAGAAGTGTGTAATGGCTTGGAGGGAGTGCAGCATCGATTTACTAAAAGGGGGCAGCATGGTGGATCTGGAGTCACATGTAGGGCCAGACCAGGTATGGATAACAGATTTTCTTCCCCAAAGGGCTTTAGTTAACCAGAAGGATTTTTTTAAAGACAGTCAACAATGGTATCAAAGTCATCATTAGACTTTTAATTCCAGGTAGGTTTAATGAATTCAAATTTCACCCTCTCCCATGGTGGGATTTGAACCTGGGTCCCCAGGGCATTGCCCTAGGTTTCTGGAATACTAGTCTGGCAAAAATACCACTACATTACTGTATAGATTCTAATAAAATCTGGACTGCAAGGGTAGAATTACAAAGAGAGATTAGAGTTGCACTCTCAGCTGTTTAGAAGATTAAGGGGTGGTGTAATTGATGTTTCAAGATATTAAGGGCCCTGATAGGGTGGATAAAGAGCAAATATTTCTGCTATTAGACAATCTAGAATGGGAACACTTCCTAAAAATTAAAGCCAAGTCTGTCACAAGTGGGGAAAACTTCTACACGCAAAGGCTAATGTGGATGGTTGGAACTCTGCTGCAAACAACAATTGCTGGATCAATTGTTAATTTTGAACCTGAGATTGATAGATTTCTGTTAACCAAAGAAATTAAGGAATATGTGGCAAAGACAAGTATATCGCCTTAGATCACCCATAATCTCATTGAATGGTGGACCAGACTTGAGAGGTTAAATGGCCTCCTCCTGTTCCTTTGTGTTGCACATATCAGTTTTACCTCCATGGTCTGCATTTTTAGAATGGCAGAGGCTTGGTATAAGCTTAGCTTGGGAGGGTCCAAATGTCACTGGGCTTAAGGGGCAGGTGCCCTCAATCAGAAGGCGGCTTCTGATTGAGGCACACTCCCACTTCCCAACCCACCTCCCCGTCCAACATCGAATTTTGCATTCAGCCACTCAAGGGTCTCAAATGGGGCAAGGGCAGGCTTTCCGTCCGAGGTCCTGCCTCCCCCAGTGTAAGATCACTACCAGGTTGGTGTGCGTGGGAACCCCATAGGAAACACCTTCCATGCAATTTAACTCTCCCTCCCCCACCCCCACTCAGGACCTGCCGGACTGGGCAGAGACAGGTGGGAAGTGAAATTCTGGACTTACTTTTTCTACTATATTTGTTTAGAGAAAACAAATCAAGGATTCCATTTGCCTGCTTTTGTGGCCTAATGTATTTGCACTGCCACCCTCAATGACCAATATATCTATACACTGTGGTCACTTTACTCCTTTACTCTGCTGAAAACGTTAACATTTTGAGTGGAACTACAGGCTACTTTTGCTTGTATTACTGTAATATTTGACCTGGAGTTTCAAATGGACCTATGCACGTCTGCATAAAAGACTGCAACTCTTGAGGGGAATCGTATTGCTTCCTTTGGTCCCTGTTGTCACACAGGAAACTATTTTCAAATACAGTATCTATACTGAGTACATTGAGACTCAGTCATTATACAGAAGACGCTCATTATAATTCTTCAGAGCATTCTTGAAATTTGGATTATATTATTCAGCAGCATATGCCTCCCATCTAGTCCAATTTCAGAAAATTGACGACATCATGTTTTTCTTGCATTAAGAATATAGAATTAGGACTGGACTGGCATACTAACCAAGCAGATTATGATGCATGCCAGTCATGACATTATCATGCAAACTGATAATGAGAATTCTACTGGGTGATTTGTGATTCCATGGGAAAATCTTCAATATGTTGGCAGCAAAAGTGCCAATTAAACTGAAACAAAACCTTTCCAAATCAGCTTGTCTTTTTTTTAACTACTTGGTATTTTCAATTTAAGTGTAGTTTCTACGCTGCAAACGAGTGTACTTTTTTTGTACTTTTCTGAGCCTTTGCTTCTTCATGGCTCGCTAGACCGCTGTCAAGTTGTCTTCATGTTAGGAATCTTTACTGCGTGTTGGACAAAAGCCAGTTCTACAAATGGTGCTTCAGGTAGCAGGCAGTGTGGAAAGGAGCTGGTAAGTCAGTTTCCATCATATTGCACTCTTAATAACCACCTTGAAATGAACCAAAACTAAAGACCTGAGTCAAATCAACCTGTCAGCCCTCACAGTAAACACAGCTTCTGACTCTTTTGAAATTAATTACACCTCAAACAAATTGGGAATAACTGAGAGAACAGAATCTGCTCGCATATAAGACAGAACATTTAAAACAGGAGTCATATTGTAAGTTTGCAAGAACAAACTTAAAGCTGGCCAGCGGAGAAAGTACTTGGTTGTAAAAAGCACGCTCCCAGGCAGCCTTGTCTTTAATTTTGGCATTACAGTTCCCATAAAACTATTTTTAAAAGATAGAAAGTTAGAAATTTTCCTCTTCACATGCTGTGGTTGAGACTTTTGATGCTTTCGGCATTCCACTAATTGGGTAGAATTGGATGCTCACAGTACTGAACCCATCTATCAGTTGGAGAGCCGGTGGCAACCCAGCTGTCAAGGCCATTCCATACCCAACTCCCAAACTGACTTACTGCCACTTAGGCACTGAACTTAGTCAGATTTGGGATGCTTGCTCTCCTTGGGAGGAATTTTCTACGCTGAGAGCAGCTGAGCACAGGCTGGCAATGTCCCGGTACTGGGAGTGCCACTAGAACAGTTGTCACTGTCATACTGCTGGAGCCCGAGCAGAAGGGTCAATGATGGATCCCTAGTAGGAAGACAAGTGGGGTGGGCTTGTTCGGGTCAATAAGGGAGGCCACAGTGAGGGGCAGTAGTTATTTAGAGCAAGCCTGATTCTACACCCATCGCAGCACCTGTCTCTGGCAGGTGTTTCCATTGGTCCTGGGCTCCCCTAGTAGAAGGGATCCACCTCTACCAGGTTGCAGAATGCCTACCAGAGCTCACCTGGTGGGTTGTCCACTTGTTGTTGCCTCCATTGGTTAAATGTTCGCAGTGGTGGGATGAGGCCCTTATATGGCTTTTCGGAGCCATGGAACCATAGAATTCCTACAGTGCAGAAAAAAATTCATACCGATTCTCTGAAAGAGCATCCCACCCAAGCCCTCTCCTCTACCCTATCCCCTTAACTCCACGCATTTACCATGGCCAATCCACCTATACCACACATCCTATGACTATGGGAGGAAACCAGAGCACCCGGAGGAAAGCCACACAGACATGGAGGGAACATGCGTACATCACACAAACAATCACCCAAGGCGGGAATCAAACCCAGGTCCCTCGTGCTCTGAGGCAGCAATGCTAACCACTGTGCCACCGCACCACCTCATTGATGTTTGGGGGGGGTGAGGTGTTGCGCCTTTCCAATTAATCTCAATTGATGACAGTCAGGAAGGTGACAAGGTCTCCACTCTGCACTATTTCTCTGCCCCCCCCCCCCCCCCCCCCCCCGCCTCAACACTCCACTCCATCTCCCCCACAATTAAACAAACTCTCCCTGCCTTCCAGCTAGTTCCTGGTGGGAGAATAAAATTTTGCCCATTGAATGCTAGCTGTAGGCCAAACACAGCCATAAGGTCACAAGTACACTTAGCAAAAACAGTGATATAAAGACTTCTCATGCATATCCTTTCAGTAAAAAATCAGCATCATTGAATAAAGTCTGCCCTGATGGAATGTTTTCTACATAATGTATACCTTCAGCTGCCAGTGCCAAAACATATTTCATTCTGTTCGATGCAATGCTACCATGTCTCCCCCTCCCCCGCCCCCTCACTCTCCTTGCAGTTCATGAAATTAAATTGCACACTTTACTGCACTGAATGATGGAGCAGCCATACCGAACATGGTAAATTTGAATCACCTGCAATGTGAATGAAGACAGCACACTTTGGTTGTTAAAAGATATGGAACAAAATGCCAAGCAACGTGGCTGGAAAGTAAGAAGAAATTGTCTGGCAAATGAGTTACCTTGTATGTAAATATATGTGGTATGATGCTGCCAAAGTGCTCAGAGATGTGGATCTATCAGCACTGAATATACTGCCAGCTATGTAGCACTCTGATCAAGCCCAGTCAACATGTGGAAGCCTGCGTGAAAAGAGGCCCATTCACAAGATACAGTTGTAATGTTGGTGATAAATACAGGATTTCCAAAATTCAAAATGAGTTGTATAGATGTTGTGAGTGAATGCAGACAATGTATACTTGAAGATTACCCTTCCTAAATGCTGTTGCTCTACCTCACAACATGTTACATATCTTTTGTAATGTGCAAAATATTTGTCATTGTCTCAAACCCAGCTGATGTTACCTGCGAGGGTATCCCAATCTGGGATTTTGTTTATGGGAATGGTGTGAGGAGTCACATGCAAGAGCCAATGAGAACAGTAACCAGCCCAGTCATAGTATAACACTTATTAAATGTAATTTATTACAATAGAGAAAAGATACATTTACACGAACTGGACTATAGTGACCTAATACAGTTACATATAGGAACTATTAAACACACCCACACAGTTTATATAGAAATTACCCTTTTCTGATCCAAAATGTGCTTACAAGATCTGAACTCTTTCAGGACTTCCATCTTCCCAAACGACATCCAACCCAATAGACCTATAGCTAAATGCCAGCTTATAGTCACTACACTGTACATAATTGAGGAGTTATTCTGGGAAATATCTCTTCTTGGTTCAGCAAAGATATGGTTTTAACTACCTCCACGAAGGTTTCTGCAGTCTTGCTTCTTGTCTGCTAGTTAGAACTGGCTTCCAGGCTGCGAGGTGGAATCTGCCTCCTTGAGTATTGGCAATTACACTATTTGTCTGTTTGTTCTTTCTGTGCATTAGCTGTCTGTCCTTTCAGATTCTGTGGCTGTAAACAATTAACATTTATGTGTCTCCCCTTGATGCTTTCATCATCTAACTAAGGTATTTCCTATTAGCATACCAATATATTCTTCTGATCTGTCTAAAGCCTGCTAATCACATTACTGGGAGACTCACTTCCGCCTTATGAAATGTCGGTGGCTTCTACCTGTTAATTTTGTTCCACATTTGGTATTGCTCATTACTAGGCACATTTATAACAGTCACTAAAGTTTGCATATGTAGAAAAATCTAGTTTTGAAACAGAAATTAGTATTGCAGAATTAGCCATAAAAGGCAGAAGTCTCACTGCTGGATTCTAATCCTGAAAATGCTGCAAATGCTTTTTTATGAAGTGACACAATTTAAAGCTTGAACTTTGCTTGTTGATTAACGTGACCCTTAGTGTTAGGCAAACAAGTATCACTGGAGAGGCCACTTCAAAAAATTCAACTCTCACTCTGTAAGACTGAAAAATGGACTGACTAATGAGGAGCAGTTTCTTTTTCACTCTAATAATTATTTTTTAAAAAATCAACTTTAAAAATTGTTGAAGTTATTTATCTTCCTTCACCATTCTTATTTTTTAAGTTTTTCCTGAACTCTGTAATCTATTCTAAGTAATACCTTCCTGATAGCTCTGTTAGTCCAGCATCTGTTTTGGAGCTGAATCCATTTAGGGCAGCACAGTAGCACAGTGATTAACGCTGTTGCCTCACAGTTCCAGGCACTTGGGTTTGATTCCCAGCTTGGGTCACACTCTGTGTGGAATTTGCACATTTTTCCCATGTCTGCGTGGATTTCCTCTGGGTGCTCCATTTTTCTCCCACAGTCCAAAGATTAGATGGATTGGCCATGCTAAATTGCCCCTTAGGGATGTTCTGGTCAGAGGGATTAGCAGGGTAAATATGTGGTGTTATTGGAGATAAGGTCTAGGTGGGATTGTTGTCAGTGCAGACTCTATGGGCCGAATGGCCTCCTTCTGCACTGTAGGGTTTCCCTGATTTCTGTGAAGCGCCGTGTGATGGTGCCTATTCTAAAATCAGTTTCAAAGGCTATTTGTAAGTCTATCGTGAAATCTTTTAAATTTGATTTGATTATATGATACCAACGATAAATCAAAATCTCTCTTTTATTTAACCGAGTCTGCTGAGACCTATGGCACAGCAAGACAATTTGTCATAGGTCCAGGTGTGCAGACACATTAAATTACTTTTCTCTTCTGAGATCTCAAAGATGCTGGGAGAGGCATTTTTTTTAAACAGGGACTTTCTAGAACAGCTGTAACAAGACGCCATGTTTCAGATACCTTGCTGCGAACTCCACATGAATCACTGAAATGCTTTGAAAGGGTGGAAGGTCACTGTGAGGCAGCAATGCAAATTCACCCTTTGAGACGTTTATCCTTGGACCCACTGACATTTAAATCACCAGAATTCCAACTTCAGGGGCATAAAATGAAACAAAAATAGACTTTGTTTTATTTTAATTGCTCTACTCACTGGATTTTTCCACTTGCGTTATATTCATGCTGGCAGTAACCTATTTATTTTAAGTGAGTTAAAAGCACCGTTAAAATAACATGGATTGGAATTCTTCATTCAGTTCCTCATTCTGGGGCTGGTTTATTTGTCCTGCCCTGAGGTGGCTTCAACCTTGGGCCTGAGTGGTACATGTTTTGTCTGTTTTGCTAGTCTTGTCTGGGATGGACCCTATGACCACAAGTACAGAGGATGATCTTTTGAATGAGCCTGGCAGGGTGGCAAGAGAGGACAAGAGGGGCCCTTACATCTTTCTGGGAGAGAAGGGAAGGGGCGAGGGCAGATTTGCGGGAAATGGGCTGAACCTGGTTGGGTTCCACAGCTGGAGAGAAGAGCCTTGGACAAGGAAAAACGTAGACATGTCTGAAGCATTATTTTCAAAGATGGCCTCATCAGAATAGATGTGACAGAGATGGAGAAACTGGGGGAGTGGGATGGAATCCTAACATGAAGCAGGATATGAGGAGTTGTACTTGAGGTAGCTGTGGAAGTTGATGTGTTTCTAGCAAATATTGGTGGTCAGTCTATCACCGCACATGGAGGCTGAGAGGCCAAGGAAGAGAAGTGAAGTGTCGGAGATGGACCGTGTGAAGGTGAGGGGTGGAAATTGGAAGCAAAATTGATCGCTTTTTTCCAGACCTAGACAAGAGCATAAAGCAAATATAGTAATAGCTTTAATGGAAAAAGAGTTATGGGAGAGGGTCTGAGTAGGACTGGAACAAAGAATGTTCACATAACCAACAAAAAAACCAGGCATAACTGGGGCCCATTGTCACAACTTTTATTTGCAGGAAGTAAGACAGTTTAAAGAAGAAATTATTTAGCGATAGAACAATTTCAGCCAAGCAGAGTGGTGATGGATGGGGATTGTTCCCTCTGCTCAAGTAAGAAACAAAGAGCTCTCCTGGTGGAGGATGGTGGTGTAGAGACATTGTATGTCCGTAGGTGGTGGGCTGGGATTGTTCGGGCCTCCGCTCCTTATTCCAGGCCTACTCAGGCCTGCTGTTGCAACTCTTTTTCCAAAGCAATATTGGTGCAACTTCTTGCTCTCATTGATGGCAATATTGGTGCAGCTTCATGCTCTCATCAGGACCTGGAAAGAATATCAATTTTACTTCCAATTTCTATTCAAAGGATCATCCGCCACCATTTTCACCAACTCCAGCATAATGTTCCCCATGAAACCCAATTTCCCCTCCCCCCATGTTAAAATTCTGCAGGGACGACTCCCTCCATGGCATCCTGGTCCATTCCTCCATTCTGCCCAACTCCCCATCCTTCTCCCATGATAACTTCCCATGCAATCGCAGAAGGTGCAATACCTGCCCCGATGCCTCCTCCCTCCTCGTCATTCAGGTCCCAAAAAAGTAAAGGCCTAAAATGAGTGTTGGAGGGGACAGATGATTTTTCCCTGTTCCTGACATTTTTATTTGATTTAATTAAATTGATTTGTTTTTACACACACCTCATGATAGCTTCACTCAGGAACTTGGCAGCCCGCAGACACAATCTACGCAACAGGTATTTGGAAAGGCATTCTCAAGGAAGCCACCAGGGAAACATGTCAGCCTTAGTTACATAACTAATCAATTTTATTGAGTTAAATTTTAGCCTTGCGCTGAGATTATCACGTTCAAAGACAAATATTCGTATTTCCCTCCAATTGGGAATTGACTGGAAGAGGCACTTCAGCATCATTGAACTGTTGTGAGACAGGATGAAACCTGTACTCTCTGAGCAGTATGATGAGGGAAAACAGGTATGCCCATAGCTTCTTTATCACCAGGTGAATGGTTTTCAGTACAAGTTGCTAATATGCTGTTGTGTGCAAGTTAATTCTGAATAAAACTAGAAACCTCATCCTCACAAAATACTGCTTTGTCTAGATTTTTTTTGAAAAGGTTCCAGGGTTCATGGAGGAGCTCATAACAGCACTACTACCTCTACAGGACACAACAGTGCCAGAATTTTACCACCCCACCTGCCCAAGGCTCGTAAGGACCCGTCTAAGGCTAATGAAGAATGTCTTTCTGTGAGCCACACCCACCCAGACTTTGGGGCAGGCGAGACGGTAAAATTCCAGCCAAAGTGTTGAATACTCCAAACACCTCTTGAAGATTCCAAACACATCACAGAATGTACTTTCTTTCAACCTCGTTTTGTAGCAAGTGTTCTCTGCAAGTTTATTGCTCAATTGTGGAATGTTTTAAATGTCCAAAAGTGGTGCTTTAATTAGAAGGCAGTCTGGACTTGGGAAAGCCTCCCAGTCAATAAATTCACAGATACTCTGTCCAATTCAAAATGAAACTAAACCTTCAAACATTTTCTCTCATTTTGATGTTGAATTTGCATTTAAAGGTTTAAAGTTAATTTATTAGTGTCACAAGTAGGCTTACATTAATACTGCAAAGAAGTTACTGTGAAAATCCCCCAATCGCCAGACTCCAGTGCCTGTTTGAGTACACTGAGGGAGAACTTAGCATGATCAATGCACCTAACCAGCACATCTTTCAGATTGCGGGAGGAAACGAAGCACCCAGAGGAAACCCACGCAGACACAGGGAGAACGTGCAGACTCCACACAGACAGTGACCCAAGCTGGGAATTGAACCTGGGTCCCTAGTGCTGTGAAGCGGCAGCGCTAACCACTTTGCCGCAGTTACAGGGAGCTTGTGACCAATATTTTCATATACATGATAAAACGTCATAGATCTGAAACGTTAATATGGTTCCTCTCTCCATTGATGCTGCCACACCTGCTAAGTATTTCCAGCATTTGAAGTTTTCATTTCATGTTGGAGCATAACAGTTCATCATTGATAGATTTACAGACTGTTTACTTTCACCCATAAAAGTGATTAGCACTGCTGCCTCACAGTGCCAGGGACCCTGGTTCAATTTCCAGCTTGGTCACTATCTGTGTGGAGTTTGCATGCTCTCTCCTTGTTTGTGTGGGTTTCCTCCAGGTGCTCTGGTTTCCTCCCACACTCCAAAGCTGCCCGGATTAGATGGATTGGCCATATTAAATTGCCTCTTAGTGTCAGTGGGACAAGCTAGGATAAACGCGTGGGTTTACGGGGATAGGGCTTGGGTGGGGTTGTGGTCGGTGCAGAGTCAATGGGCTGAATGGCCTCCTTCTGCACTGTAGGATTCTAAGTCTGGTTTGCTGAAGCAGAGTGTGAGGAGTTGTAGTCGAGGCAGCTGTGGAAGTCGGTGGGTCCGTAGTGAATGTTGCGGTCAGTGGAGAATGACAAGAATAGGGGATGTCTACTCTAGACAGCTATCTGGGAAAGAGAGAGTTGAGTCGAAACAAAAGATAATTGGGCAACCAGCTTAAAATGTGAAACCTGTCAGAGACAAGTAGGCACTCATCTGTGTCTGGTTGTGAAGTGAGGTGGAAACCAATGAACAGATGCTTTAGTTCAACATAAAAACTGAGCTCAGAGGCATGTTAGGAAGAGAATACTATCAGATGCTGAACAGTTGAAAAGCAGTTGCACAGTAACAAGAAAACGTAGATGTTGAAGTATTATATTTGTTCATTTTCACATTTGTCCTGATCAGTCCTGAAGATGGTGAGGTGTTCTAGCGTAGTATTTTCTGATTCAGAATAATCTAGCATTTATTGGCCATCCCTAATCACCTTCAAATAGGTGGTGGTGTGTCATCTTTTTGAATTGTTGAAGTTCATGTGCTGGTCAGTTTGGGTACCTCGTTCTAATGACCTCAGCAGGCATCATGGGCCATGAAGAGGCCAAGCAGAAACATAGAGGGGGAGGCAGGGGGTGGGGGGGCAGAATCCTAGGATTCTTTTTCTAAAATGTGTAACCAGTCTACAATAAAATATTGAAACCGTAAAAAAAAATGACATGTCACAGCGTTGTTAAGGAGAGGGTTCCAGGTTGTTGACTCAGTGATGATAAACAAATGTTAATGTATTTCAAGACAGGATGGTGCGTGACTTGAAGGTGAATCTGTAAGTAGTGATGTTCCTATGCATTTGCTGTCCTTGTCCCTCTAGGTGATAGTGGTTGTGGGTTTGGAAAGTGCTATTGAAGAAGGTGCATCTTTTAGTTAGTATACATTGAAGCTACCATGCATGGATGGTCAAGGGAATGAATGATTAAGATGGTGGATGAACTGTCAATTAAGAAGGCAGCTTTTTGCTCAATGCTGTCAAGCTTCTTGAGTGTCATTGTTGCTGTGCTCATCCAGGCCAGTGCAGAGTATTCCATCACTTCCTGAGTTGTACCTTGTAGATGGTGAACAGGCTTTGGGGAGTCAGGAGGTGACTTATTGACTGCAGAATTCCCAGTATCTGATCTGCTCATTTAGCTACATTATTCATATAGCTAGGCCAGTTAACTTTCTATATTTTGAGGACAGGTGGCCAGACCCTTCCTTGGTAGAGATGATCATTACCTATGTGGTCCAATTGTTCTTCACCACTTAGCACCCAAGCCAGAACCTTTTCCAGGTTTTGTTGCATGCAGGAATGGGTCTTCTTAATGATATGAGAAGTTGCAAATAGAATAGACACTGAGCAATCATCAGTGAATATATCCAAGTCTGACCTTACGATGGATGAAACAGTTGAAGTTGGGCCTAAAATAATACTATCCTGAGAAACACATGTTGGTTGCGTATTCCTTGTGTTTAATTGTACCCAAGTGATGGACTTAACTGAGGATTCACTTACACCCCGTGACTGAACAGAGTAAACTGTGGTTGGGTAAGGAGGGGTATGCTTGTAATGTTTAACTCTGCAAATAAATATAAAAGTGTGTAAAAATTGGTTCCAGTTCTGTCCTTCAACAACTAATATGGAACATCCTACAGACAGTTGGCCCCCAGCAACCACAACCATCTTCCTTTTTGCCTGGTACGACTCTAGTATGAAGAGAGTTTTGTTTGATTCCCATTGAGCCCAATTTAACTAGAATGCCTTGATATCACATTCTGCAAAATGCTACCTTGATGTTAAGAGCAGTCACTCTTACTTTGTCCATCATTAGGCCATGATTGTAATGAGGTCAGGAGCTGAATGGTCATGATGGAACCAAAACTGAGCATTGATGAGCATAGTTACATTGTCCACCCATTTGTTACGTGTGAGCCCAGACAGTGAATCTTGACAGGCTGTTGTCTAATCAGGAGATCGGCAACTATGTGAGTGAGATTTGTTTGATACTCATTTATTATCTATGCATAGAGTTTTCAGGAGAGCCAAGCGCTTCCCATCCTGTGATCATCAACTAGGCACAGATGAAGGGCGTGATTATACTGACTGTTCCTGCTATGGTCGCACTGCAGCAAAATTAAAGGATTTGACACCAAGCCAAATCTCCATTCGCTGCAATAGGATGGGAAAATACCACCAGCGAGAACAGCTGGAAAATTCCGTAATTTTACCGGCACGCCACCCTGATTTTGAGGCTGTCGAGGCTCACAAAACAGCATTCTCCATTGGCCTTGGGCAGGAACGTACAAACCTTGAGTGGATATGCCAGTAAAATTTCACCCAAAGTTTCTAACATGTTTCTCATCAGAATCAGCAAGGTGCCATTGCATTGCAATGAACCTCAAGCTCAAAGCAACTGTTTCAACAAATTTTATATTGTAAAATTCTGCTGCTGGATCTCAAAATATTTTATGGATTTGGCCTTTTGTCATAAGTAGATCCATAAAACTAACTCACCAATCTTGTGATAAATATGTGTGAATTGTCACATTGAGTTTATCTCATCTGGATGATTAACTCTGCTCTTTTGGTAACACTATTATCTCTGAGTCAAGAGACTATTCCATTCAAGCCGCAATCCCAAGAGTTGAGCAAGTAATCTGAGCCTCCACTTTGGTGCAATCCTGAGGGAGGGTTCATCAAATCTGTTGGCTGAGTTATCGGTTGAAAGTTTATTAAAGTTATTTATTTATTAGTCACAAGTAAGGCTCACATAAACACTGCAATGAAGTTATTGTGAAATTCCCCAAGTTGCCACATTCCTGTGCCTGTTTGAGTCAGTGCGCCTAACCAGCACATCTTTCAGACTATGGGAGGAAACCAGAGCAGCTGGAGGAAACCCACGCAGACACAGGGAAGAATGTGCAGACTCTGCACAGACAGTATCCAAGCCGGGAATTGAACCCAGGTCCTTGGTAATGTGAGGCAGCCGTGCTTAAAATGTTCTCACAGCAGTATTCGAAATGGATTCCAAAATTTCCCAAACAGAAACCATCGTAAGAAAATGAATTGCCACTTCATCTCCTATCTGACCATGCTTAGTCATGAAAGAACTGCCATTGTTGCCCTGTTTCAAATTAATATACGAACATTCAGTGCTTTGGAATGTGATAAGGTGCTGTTTAAATTCAAATTTATCTCTTCTACGAGGCTCAGTATGGCAATTGGATATGCAGTCAGCCTATCTTGTTTACTGATTTTTGAATAGTGAAGTATTTCTGTCTGTAGAAATAAACATCTGCAATCGACATCCAATACTGGGGATGCTCAACTTGTCAAACCACATTCTTAAAGAGAAGATGGTAGGGTGCTCATTGTGAAAAGTCAGATGGCTTTCTGTTTTGGATGCCGACTGATCTCCTAGGATTCCTAGGATTCCTAGGATACTTCATAGAATCCTGCAGTGCCGAAGGAGGCCATTCGATCCATTGAGACTGCACCGACCACAGTCCCACCCAGGGCACATCTCCATAACCACAAACATTTTCCCTAGCTAGTCCCCCTGACACTAAAGGGCAATTTAGCATGGCCAGTCCAAATAATCCACTCCTCTTTGGCCTGTGGGAGAAAGCTGGAGCACCCAGAGGAAACCCACACAGGCACAAGGAGAACGTGCAAATTCCACATTGATAGTGACCAAACCGGGAATCGAACCTCGCTCCCTGGCGCTGTGAGGCAACAGTACTAACCGCTGTGCCACCATGCCGCCCATTACTTTTCAGCAATGCTCCCTTACGTTGTTAGTACTCATGGATTTTCTTTTTATCTTTTGTCTTCATTATCAGTTTAGTTGTCTCCTTTATCAAGATAAGCAAGTAGAAAGAATGGCCATCTATCTGTAATGTGTTTGTAATTAGCAGTATAATGTTTACTTGATGAATGTGCCTTGCTGCACTGTCTAGCCCAGCAGGTGCCAATCCCTCTTCCGTTTCCTTATCCCCTTAAGATCAATGTAATATTTCTAAAACTACAAAGTGAAGGTTGCTGTAGCAACAATGAGGCTGAACGTGCAAGCGAAATTTCGAGGAATTGGACAGTGATGCATAGGAATTGAGACCACTGGCCACCCAACACCTGATTCATAAACACTTCAAAGTAAATGATGTTTTTGCCTGGGGCAAAATTTGTGAGAAGACAGAGCAGAGCATGAAGTATAAATGCTGAGATTTTTCTTTCCTCTGAATGGTGAACAGGATTAAAACAAAAAAAAATGGCCAGTAGATAAAGCCCAGGGCTAAGCTCAGTGGGTAACTTGCTGGCTGTGAGAATTTAAATTGAGAATGTGCTTCTTGAACCTGCCAGGCTCCGTTTTGTACTGTGTGTGGGAGTTAGTCTGGAGTTGAGCTGAATGAATATCCTGCAGAATGCAATGTGCTTTGTATACGAGAATGGTTTGATTCTGGGTACAGCGCTCCAGGTGAGCTCAAGGGAGTTGTATCAAACAGGAATACTGAATGTAGATGAAATCTTCGGAATGAAAATGATGTTGTGTTGGTACTGCTTGGATATTGCGATTTAATATAAAAAATAGTTTGTCAAGCCTGGTATGAATATTTCAGGATGTTAAAAGGAATGCCTTGAATTGACTTCCTTCCAGTACTGAGCACAGTCATGTCAGAGTTGGCAAATTTTCAAAGTGAGTTTCCCTGCGAGATAATTGGGCAAAAGAAAGCAAATCCAAATATTCTTCTCACCCTGACTCCACAAAGAGAAATCCAATAACTAGTACGAAACTTTCATGATTTCTGCTGTGAAAATTGTGACCTTCATATACTCTGTCGAATGTCTCCACATCTACCACGATCAGTGCTCAGTGTTCTTAAAGAAATATTCTTTTAAGACAATGGTGTTAACCAAACTACAGATCAGTTGTTCATTTTCGGGTAGGACATCTTCTAGTAGAATTGTAAGAGCAGATCAAAATGTGCAACTGGCTAGTCATGCTGCACAAAGTGGAAAGGTCAGGAGTTTGTACCCACAACAGTGACTTGGATACAAACTTATTGAAAGAAATGGAGCTTTAGCAACAACATATGTCTGATAGATCACATTTTTTCCCACTATTTTTTCACTAAGGGCGGATTTTATGTCTTGCTTGAGTAAGACTGGAAAATCTCTCTCAAGGACAATGGACGTTTCCCTTGTCCTTTGTCCGCCCTTCACCCATTCCAATTCCATGGCAGCTGGGGAGGTAGACTTCCCCCGCTAGTTTCTTCTTGTCCTTTCTGCTAGGGTACAGTCTCAATAATGTCAGTGGCCTTTTCCTCATTCTGCCTAAGTTACCATTCTTTGTATGTCTGCCCTGACATAGGTCATTGGGAATCTATTGTATAATCTAGCCAGTCATAGAGAATCACCTGCAATGACATCTCTTTCTACTCCTGCACCATTACCTCTGGAGTCTCCTAAGAATCCATCCTTGGCCCTCTCATATCAGCTGTTCCTCATCCACATGCTGTCCCATTTAAAAACTTAACATCAGGTTCCACATGTACACTTATCCAGATCTGCCTGACTACCAGCTCACTTGACCTCATTCACCATTGCTTATTTGTCACAGCGTTTGTTTGACATCCAGTATGGGTGAAAAGAAATAGCCGTAAGATATTGGGACCGTCTGAACCATTGGCCTGCATTCTGCAACAAGGATAATGGCTAACAGCACTCATTGCTATAATGGCATAAATCAGGCAGCAATTTCTGGTGCCCACATAGAGCATAGTTCAACATATAAATCCAAAAGTCACTGTCAGAGATAGCCTACTCCTCTTTGTGTGCACTGCCGGAATACTTATCAGTAGGTTTAATACTTTTATTTTTATTCATTCATTGCACATGCGTGTTGCTGGCTGGCCAGCGTTTATTGCCCATCCTTAGTTGCCTGAGGGCAGTTGAGAGTCAGCCACATTGCTGTGGCTCTGGAGTCACATGTAGGCCGGACCAGGTAAGGGTGGCAGATTTCTTTCTCTAAAGGACATGAGTGAACCAGCTGGGTTTTTTCCGACAATCAATAATGGTTTCATGGTCACGAGTAGATTCTTAATTCCAGATATTTTTTATTCAATTTAAATTCCACCATCTGCCTTGATGGAATTCAAACCTGGATCCCCAAAACATTAGCTGAGTTTCTGGATTAATAGTCCAGCGATAATACCATTAGGCCATCACCTCCTGCGCAATGAATGTGACTGGGTAAACTTGCTGCACTTTTCAGTTAGCTCACCAATAAAAACAGCTGAAAACCACAAGAGTGGTGCATTCAAGGGTAAACAAGTCATAGACAATGCGATAATTGATAATTGCAGCCTCTTGCATCCTGAAAAAAATTATTTAATATGTGTTGAGTTTCACTCCTTCAGAAGACAGCATTGGAGATGTATTAAAAAAATCCTCTCAAACTTTTTATTGTCTCTCTCATTTTGCTCAACTTGTTAATCCAATTTGTATCTTACAATCTTTATTTTGCTTTCTGCACATGATTTTAAATGTATTTATATTTCCCCCTGTGTTCTTCCTTGTTTAGTCTCTGCATATCACAGTGAGGATCCTTCAATCTGATTAGTTAAGAAGTCTCACCATTTCTTGCTCTGTTTCCAGGCCTCTGTTCACCTCCTTATATCGGCCTGTCAGTGCTTTGATTTGAAAAGGTTCTTCCTTGTTTTCAAATCGCTCCATGGCCTCACTTTTCCCTATCACTGTAACATCTTCAGACTCACAACCCTTGAAACTGATGCGCTCCTTCAATTCTAATGTATTTTGCATTCCCAAATTTTAAAAAAAAATTTTTTTAACTTTTATTCCAATCCAGTCAAATTAAAGCCAATTCAGAGTCCCAACAAGTTGGGACATTCCTGATCCAAGCTGACAAGACAGGGCTCTCACCTCCTGTGTTGGGCTTGATCTACATGATCCAAGCTGATTGGAGTAGGCGTAGCTCCTCCTCCAAGGCTTGATCTAATTTGCATCTTAGCCAAAAGGCTGCGATGCCGCTTTAAAAAATTGCTTCAAATGAAGCTGAAATGTAACCTAATGACTTCAACCAAGTGCAGCATGTCAATACTACACTTGATCTTAGCCAAAAGGACAAGAAGTGAAGCAGAATGATCCCTACAGTGAGACGGGCTGTGCCTTCAGATATCCAGAATTCTTGAATTTTCTCCCTAAATCTCTTCACTTCACTTCACTACATTTCTCTCCCCCTTTGTGAAAGTCTTTACAGCCTGCCTCTTTGACCAAGCCTTTGATCATTGGTGCTGATGACTTCTTATGTTGCATGCTATAAAATTTTGTTTGATAATCTCCTTGTGAAGCCTCTTGGGCCATGTTGGCATGCAATCATTTTCTTATAAATACAAGTTGCCGTCATGGAGCATACGGGATTAATGGTTGATTTGAGATCAAGGGTCACTCTTCAGAAGAATCTGGAAGAAAATAGCAAGGAAGAACTTACAGTAACTTGGCATTTTTCACTGCATGTTATGACCAATTAAATGCATTTAAAGTGTAATCACTTTTGCAATATAATGGCATCTAAGAAAGGGAATTAAGGGTGATAGAGATGGGCGAGATTTTCCACACATCCTCGCCCATCCCCCACAACGTGTTGGCTTTGGCAGCCCACCATTGATTGGCAACAGGATCTTCTGGGCTCGCCTCTGTCAATGGGCTTTCACATTGTCCACACCTAGTGCCACCATGGTAGGGGTCACTGTCCATAGGACTGATTGGAAAATCCCACCCATTACCAACTTGTTTTTTTTTAAACCAGGAGAAGTAGAAAAAGGAATTTGGTGTTCTTTGAAGTCAGAAATTGTCATGTGTTGGGTGAAGAGGGATGTGGGAAAATCTCCAAGATAGAATAGTCATACATGGACTGCCGGTGCATAGGCGGGGCGTACTTTTCTCATTGAAACTTACATGTTGTTAACTGACTGTCCATCTCCCCCTCCACTGTGCCCCACAGAGAGGAGAAACATATGTGCTGCTCTGGAATTCACAAGCCCATTGCTATATCTAATTTTCTGTTCAGTCAAAGGAAATAGCTTGCGAGCCCAATCCTGAACTCACAGTCATACACTTGTGGATCACTTTCAAAAATCCAAAATGATTAATTAGTTTTACTAATGTGTTGTTTTCAATATGTGACAGCCATACTACACCTTGTGGAGCCACAGGAAGCAAACTGATTAATGCACAATCCCACCACCCCCCCTCCACCCCCGACCCCGCTCAATCCACAACTCCCGGCTCCTTACCAAGTATCCAGGCACATGGTTGGAATGTGCAATTTGTTCCCTAATCTCAGCTAAAATAGAAGTACGTGTTTCCAAAAAATGGTTCCTTGGCTATGACGGAAAAGTAATGAGTACTGCATCTTTCAGAACGCAATTAATTGTGGTTAGCACTGCTGCCTCACAGCGCCAGGGACCTGGGTTCAATTCCAGCCTCAGATCACTGTCTGTGTGGTGTTTGCATGTTCTCTTTGTATCTGCATGGGTTTCCTCCGGGTTTGCTCCCACACTCCTAAGATGTGCGGGTTAGGTTAGTTGACTGTGCTAAATTGCCCCTTAGTGTCGGGGGGACCAGCAGGGTAAATATGTGGGGTTAAGGAGATAGGATCTGGGTAGGATTATTGTTGATGTAGGCTCGATTGGCTGAATGGTGTTCTTGAGGACCGTAGGGATTCTGTGAAATCGAATTGTAAAACGAACTGATAATAGTGGTCATTGGTAACAATTCATCAAAGTTTACAGAAATGGGACTTTTGAATTTCCCCTCTTAAATTAGCCACTAATGAGAATGAAATCCCAGCTGTTGAAGCAAGTCATAGTTGTTTCAGTGACCAATTGAAGTGCTCCATTACCAGACTCTCTCAGGAAGTAAAGTGCAGGTTGAATCCTGAGTGTTGCATTTATAAATCGAGGCTGGTGGTTTCTTGCTGACTGAAGGGTGTTGCTCTTTAAATAAGTTGCACATAAACAATGTTTCTGATTGCTTTAATGGGATTTGTTTCTGTCTGTGCTGCATCTTGCTAGATCTGCTTCTACCTCCTCATTGGAACCTTTGTGAAAAAAAAAGTGATTGTTATTAAAACAAACCCCTGAATTTCATACAGTCATTGTTCATTCAATCAGACAGAAGGCTTTCAGCTAGGAAGCAATTTGCTTTCTATGTGTTAGTTCAATGCTGCCATGGTTGGATTTTTGAAAGTGAATGGAGACACCTTGTAATCAGCAAGTTAAAATTCTGCATTAAATTATGCCCAGAAGCTGCTGTTAATTGTGGGCTGCCGCCCGGCAGCTCCCTGGCGAAATGAATTTAAATTTTGGACTGCTGGGCCATGGGCAGAAACCCTTGAGTAGGTTCTGCATGGTGAGGGAGCTGAACAGTATGGTGAGACATTTGGCCAGCAATGGCTGCACATTCAGTTAAGAGCGGCACAGTGGTCAGCACTGCTGCCTCACAGCGCCAGCAACCTGGGTTTGATTCCTAGCTTGGGTCACTGTCTGTGCAGAGTTTGCACATTGCCCCAGTGTCTGCGTTGGTTTCCTCCAGGTGCTCCTGTTTCCCCTCCACAGTCCAGAAGACGTGCTGGTTAAGTGCTTTGCCCATGCTAAATTGCTCCTCAGAGAATGAAACTGGGTAAGCAATTATGAGGAATCAAGGAAATGGCAGAGGAATTAAAAAGATATTTTGTGTTGGTCTTTACTGTAGACCTTACTACAGAAATAGTAAAACAGATGGGGGAGAAATTAAATACAGACACCATCACCAGAGAATTAGCTTTAGGCAAACTAATAGGGTTAAAAGTTGACAGATCTCTAGAACTGATGGTTTGCAATCCAAGATGTTATAGGAGGTAGCTACAGAGATCATGGATGCATTCATAGTCATTTTCCAAAAAATCCTTGAATTCTGGAACTGTGCCAAGGATTGGAAAACTGCCAATGTGGCATCCTTGTTCAAAAAAGACCGGTTACAAGCACAGAAATCATCCTGTCATTTGGGGGTCAACATTCAATTCATAGTTTTTATTCTTCTTTGACAGGATGTGGATGCTGCTGGTGAGGCCAGTACATTTATTGCCCATTCTTAATTTGGGAAGGTGGTGGTGATCCACCCTCTTGAACCACTGCAGTCCATGTGGTACAGAAACCCCTACAAGAGCTTAAGGATTTTAACCCAACGACAGTGAAGGAATGGGAATGTAGTTCCAAGTCAGGATGGTATGTGGCTTGGAGGGGAATTTGCAGTTAATGGTGTTCCTCTGCATCTGTTGATAGTGGGAGAAATCAGCAATGGTAATGCATTGAATGGTACGGGGAGCTGTTTAGATGCTGTCTTGTTGGAGACGGTCATTGTCTGGCATTTGTGTGCTACGAGTGTTACTTTCTATTTCTCAGCCCAAACTTGAAGGTCCAGCTCTTGCTGCATATATGAATGGACTGCTTCAGTATCTGAGGTATGGTGAATGGTGCTGAACATTGTGCGATCAACAGTGAAGATTCTTACTGTGACCTTATGTTGGATTGATTAAACAGTTGAAGATGGTTGGGCTGACAAAACTTTCCTGGGAAACTCCTTCTGTAAAATCCTAGGACTGGGATAATCAACCTTCAACAACCTCAACCAACTTCCTTTGTTCCAGTTAGGATTCCAACCAGTGAAACTATTCCCTCTGTTCCCATTGACTCCATTTTTCCTTGGAATTCTTTGATGCCGCACTTGGTCAAATGTCAAACGCTGCCTTGATGTCAAGGGCTGTCATTTCACCTCTCCTCCGGACCTCAGCTCCTCTGTCAACATTAGGATTAAGGCTGCAATGAGATCAAGAGCTGAATGACCCTGGAGCCCAAACTGAGAATCAGTGAGCAGGTTATTGTTACGTGCTGCCTGGTAGTGCTGTTGAGGACCATTTCACCAATTTGCCAATGGGCGAGAGCAGACTAAATGGGGCAATAATTGGCTAGGTTGAAATTACCCTGCTTTTTGTTGGTCAGAACATACTTAAACAGTTTTCCATATTGCGGGTAGATTCCAATTATAACTGTACAACTTAGCTAGGGCACAGCTAGTTCTAGAGAAGAAGTTTCCAGTACTATTGCTGGAATATCAAGAGGCAATAGTTGTTGGAGATGGTCATTGCCTAGCTCTTATGAGACACAAATGTTACTTGCAATGTATCAGCCCATGCCTTGATATTGTCCAGGTCTTGTTGCATATAGACATGCATTCCTTCAGTATATGATGAGCCGCCAGTGATGCTGAACATTGTGCAGTCATCAGTGAACATCCCCACTCCTGACCTTATGATGGAAGGAAGGCCATTGATGAAGCAGCTGAAGATTGTTGGGCCTAGTACACTGCACTGAGGGACTCCTGCAGAGATGACCTGGAGCTAAGATCTCCACTTACCATAACACAGTTAGTTTTGGAGATTATGTTTTCGATAAAAGCAAGAGGGTATCAAGAGAAAAAGAAAGCCCACTCAAGGATAAAGTAGGGTGGTTATTTGTGGAGCCAGAGGAAATGGATGAGATCCTTAATGAGTACTTTGCACGGTATTCACCAAAGAGAAGGACATTGAGATGTTGAGATTAGGGAAGGGTGTGTGAACACTCTTGGACATGTCAGTATAATGGAGGAGGAAGTATTGGGTGTCGTAAAATGCATTAGGGTAAACAAGCCCCAGGGTGGATGGGAGTTATCCCAGGATACTGTGAGAGGCAAGAGAGGAATTAGCAGGGACCTTAACAGATATTTTTCCATCCTGTTTGGCCACAAGTGAGGTTCCAGAGGCTTGGAGAATGGCCAATGTTGATTCTTTGTTTAAGAAGGGAAACAGAGATAATCTAGGTAATGACAGGCCGAGAAGCCTGAAGTCAGTGGTGGGGAAGCTTTTGGAAAAGATTCTGAGAGACAGGATTTATTTCTATTTGGAAGTGAATGGACTTGTTAGTGATAGATAGCATGGTTTTCTGCCGGAAGGTCATGTCTCACCAACTTGATTCAGTTTTTTGAGGAGGTGTCAAAAATGATCAATGAGGGAAAGGCAGCGAATGTTGTCTATGTGGACTTTGGTAAGGAATTTGACAAAACTCCTCATGGCAGGCTGATACAAAAGGTAAAATCTCATGGGACGCGGAGTGTTTTCGCTAGATGAATATGGAACTGGCTTGGTCATAGAAAACAGAGTAGTGATGGTGCTTTTCAGAGTGGAGATCCGTAACGAGTAGTGTTCCACAGAGATTAATGCTGGGACCTGTGTTGTTTGTAATACAAAAAAATGATCTAGAGGAAAACGTGTATGGTCTGATTAGTAAGTTTGCAGATGACACAAAAATTTGAGGAGTTGCAGGTAGTGACAAGGATTGTCAAAAATACAAGATATAGATATATTGCAGACTTGAACAGATAAATGGCAGATAGAGTTTAATCCAGACAAATGCGAGGTGATGCGTTTTGGAAGATCAAGTTTAGGTGCGAATTATAAAGTAAATGGCAGAATCCTTAGGAGCACTGACATACAGAGCGATCTAGGCGTACGGGTCCAAGGAGCCCTGAAAGTGGCAACACAGGCGAACAAGGTGATCAAGAAGGCATACAATATACTTGCCTTCATCAAGTATAAAAATTGGCAAGTTATGTTACAGCTGTATAAAATTTTACTTAGGCCGCATTTGGAATATTGCGTGCAATTCTTATTGCCACACTACCAGAAGGATGTGAATTCTTTGGAGAGGGTGCAAAGAAGATTTACTAGGATGTTGGCTGGTCGGGAGGGTTTTTTGTCTGAGAAGAGGTTAGATAAATGCTGATTGTTTTCATTGGAAAGATGAAGGCTGAGGGACATTCTGATAGAAGTTTGCAAAATGAGAGGCATAGATAGGGTGTAGAGTCAGAGGCTTTTGCCCAGCATGGAAGGGCCAACTGCAGAAGGCACAGGTTTAAGGTGAGAAGTGATAAGTTTAGGGGAGACGTGGGGACAAAGTTTTTCACGCAGAGGGTGGTGGGTGCCTAGCACCAATGGAGGTGGTGGATGCAGGCATGTTAGCAATGTTCAAGGTCTATCTTGATAGACACATGAACAGGAGGCAAACTGAAGGATTGAAACAGTATATCTGTGCAGGCTTTATGGGCCAAAGGGCCTGTTCCTGTGCTGTATTGTTCTTTGTTCTTTAACATAGCTGGTAGGCTACGTCTCCTGCCAGTGGTAAGAGAACCAACAGGAGGGCATAACTGACTTAGCTTCAGTAATCTACCTGCCACAGAGGCAAATGTCCAAGACAGTATTATTCTCTGATGAAGGATCATCTAGACTCGAAACATTGGCTCTATTCTCTCCCCACAGATGTTGTCAGACCAGCTGAGATTTTCCAGCATTTTCTGTTTTTGTTTCAGAATCCAGCATCCGCAGTATTTCATCTTAGTGATAAACTGGCTATGTTTGCCATAAACCCAGAATTAATTGAGTTTGAGGCGATTTCCGAAGTCCCAAAGAAAACTACAAGAAACAAATAATAGGATTTCCAAATACTCTTGAAGCGCATTTTTGCATCAGATTCAACCGAGAGCATGATTCATGATATTGGGACAGATCGTAATCTACTTTAGATTTGTTTGATGAAAGTTGATTCTATGCATGAGCTTCTAGTAGGTTGTTTCTTAATTAAAACCCAACCAGCTCATTCACACAATTGTGTGATGATTTCCTAGTATCTACAGTTCCAATTGATTTGAGATTTTATTTGTAACCTGCATGCGGAGAAGAGAGAGCAGTTGTCCGCAGTGGAATCAGCAATTCTTTCAGTGGCTGTTCTGGCTTGGCTGATTCTTTATTATCCATAAACTCACTGCATACCGTTCTTTTGTTTAACTGCTCAGAGTTCAACAGTACAATTTATTGTTCAAGCTTCAATACAATGAAGTAACAGTTGTTTAAATCTGTTGCCTGTTGCAAGTCTTGCCTGCGCTTCGGAGCTGGTGAACAAGAGATGTTCTATGGAGTTTCATAGGTCATTTGAAAGAGAAGAAAGAGTTTGCATTTATATAATGCCCTTCGTGTGCTTGTGATGTCCGCAAGTGCTTTACAATCATTTAATTGCTTTTATGATGCACCTGTTTTGTAGGCAAACATAGCAGCCAATTTGCGCATAACCAGATATCAAAACATAAATGAGATGCTGGTCTAGTGTTGTTGATTGAGAGGATTTGACCAGGATCTCAAAGAGAAAAAAAATCACTGTTTCTCTTTGAAGTGCCCCTCATCTCATCTTTTATAGGGAGACAAGGCCGAGGTTTAAAGGCTCATCCAAAATGTGGACCCTGTGATACTGCAGCACTCACTCAGTGCTGCACTCAAGTGTCAAATGAGATTATGTGCTCAAGGCTTGAATGTGACCAAAACCAGTGAAGCTCAAGATTGAAATCATTCTTTCTGGTGGTAGAGAGAGACTTTTGCTGAGTGAATGAGCTTCAAGGAGCTCTGAAATGTTATTCATCTAAGAGCAAAATACATTTTTGATGCAAAATGGAAGTAAGTAGAAAATGATTTTAACAAAAAAAACCCTGCAATTTTTACCATGGTTCTTGCAATTTGGATTGGAATTGCGCAGAAACTTCAGTTTGCTAGAAATGTTCTTATAGCTACAATATCTTGTAGGGTTCCTCCGACATGGAAACGAACCCCATCACTGTATAAATTTTAAATGTTATCCTGGTTGCTAGTCCTTATTTTTAAACTGAGACTTCCCTGCTGAACAAAGATAATTAAGATGGTTCACCCTCTATCCTGAAGTTATCCCCAGCAGTCTCCAACAAAAGAATTTTCCTTTCAGTTTTGGGAATGCCATATCTCGTTATGCCTAAAGAGGCACTGACAGACAACCTGAGACTCGTCAGACCAATTTCAAATTGAGTTAGGGGTAGGCCGTTTGCAATTGCTCCGTTAATCTTGCTAGTGGAGTCAGTGGATCTACTGAGACAATGGCTTCCCAAGTGTTGGACTCGCAACATAAATAGTGGCAAAGACATTCTCAGCCCTGAAAAAAAGATGCCAACTCCAGACGCTGGATAAACATCTCTTGTAAAGTCATTATGAAAGAGAAGGCCAAATGACCCAAGACTTTAGCTTTTGGAACAGTTTAATATTATATTCCTGGGCTGCACATGGCAGATTGCTGTTTTACAATCTAACTGGCAAGCCATAAAGAAGCCAGCTCTGCCCAGACGGGACAAGCAATCCATCTACCTGGTTTTGTACCATTGCTGACAGCACCTACTCAGTCTCCACGTGCCTGCTTCTCACCACGTGAGAAGTGAATCTTGCCACCCCTGCTTCCAGCCAGCCAGACTCTAAATGCCTACATGAAAGGGTTCTGCATTGTACCCTGACTTTGGAGTCTGGAATTCACATGAACCAGAATTCTGTTTTTCCGTGGTCCTTTGACTGGAAATGTCCCTCTGTCTATCCTCCTTGTTTGTTGTGTGAGTTCTCAGTGGAACATTGAAGACACTCCTTTTGCAAATTTTGAATGTGTGAAATAAATTAATCCTCTGAGTTAATCCTAGCTCAAGTTTGCGGAGGATTATTAGTAAAATTGGATCACACAAAAATCAAGAGCCTGAGAAAAATATGCCATTGCTATTTCTTTCAAACTAACTAATTCAAATGATCTTCTATTTATGGATAGACGCAAAGTGGGTAACAGTTTTGCTTGAACTGACACCGCACCCTCCCCCCCCACCCCGTCCTTAACAACCTAAAAGACAAAAGGAAATTTATTTCCCAGCTGATGAAAGTTCTGAAGAGTATTGTAAATAACTGAGGCATCAAATTTATACACAACAAAGTCTAATTAACAACAATGAGAAAATTAACCAAATATAATCTACTTTAGGTATTTTAGTGTGGTTGTGCAAGGGATAGATGTTAGGCAGGAATCAGAAGATCTTCCTTTACTGCTGAAGAAACAGATAAGGCCTTTGTCCAATATCATATTTACAGGGCAAGACCTCCAATAGTGCAGCACTCTCTCAGTCTGCCCTGAAATGACAGCATAGATTGTGCGCTCAGGTCTCTGGAGAGGCTTGGACTCACAGCCTTGTATCTCAGATGGCTGCGTTATCACTGGATAAAAGCAAATTACTGCGGATACTGGAATCTGAAACCAAAAAAGAAAATGCTGAAAAATCTCAGCAGGCCTGGCAGCATCTGTAAGGAGAGAAAACAGCTGATATTTCGAGCCCAGAAGACCCTTTGTCAAAGCTAAAAGGCACAGAAAGTGGGAGATGTTTATAGCCAACACCTAGTCCTGTCACTCAGGGCACCTTCCCATGCAAATGTCAAAAGTGTAACACCAGTCCCTTTACCTCTTCAATGCTTACCATCCAAGGTTCAAAACATTCATTCCAGGTTAAGCAGCTTTTCACTTGCACCTCTTTCAATTTGGTGTATTACACTCGTTGCTCCCAATGTGGTCTTCTCTATATCGGTCAGCCCAAGCGTGGACTGGGTGATCGCTTTGCTGAGCACCTTTGGTCTATGTGCAGTCAGGGCCCTGACCTTCCCAATGCTTGCCATTTTAACACACAATCCTGCTCCCATGCCCACATGTCTGCCCTTGGCTTGCTGCAATGTTCCAGTGAAGCTCAATGCAAACTGAAGGAACAGCATCTCATCTTCCGGCTAGCCTTCCAGTCTCAACATTGAATTCAACAACTTGAGATGATTTGCTCTACCCCACCACAACCCCTTTGTTTTCATTCTATTTTATTTAATTTTTAATTGTTCTCTGCCTTTTATTTCTTTATTGTCTTTCTTCATTTTTCTTCCCCCCCCCACTCTTTCCCCCTACTTCATCCTCCTTCCCTTACTTTTTCTCCCCCCCACCTCCCCTTTTCTACATTCTACCTCTGTCCCATTTCCCACCATCCCCCCACCAATATCTCCATCTGGCACAGCTTACAGCTTCTCTGCCGTTATGCCATTTACACCCTTGATTCTCTCTGTGGACAGCCATTAGCAGTCTTCTTCTCTGGTTTCTGTGGCTATGACTCATCTTACATTCCCTCACTCTGCAGTATAAATATCTCCCACTTTCTATGCCTTTTAGCTTTGACAAAGGGTCATCTGAACTCAAAACATCAGTTCTTTTCTCTCTTTTGAAATGCTGCCAGTCCTGCTGAGATTTTCCAGCATTCTCTCTTTTGGCTGCATTACCATTGGGTCAATGTTGATACATCCGAGTAATAGTTAAAAAATGCTGCTCTCCCCTATGCAGTAACAGATAAGAGCTGGAGCTAATTTTTCAATAGTGATAATTCCACTCTTAGGAAAATTACTAATGATGAATATCTTTCAGAGTCACTGAGCATTGAGGTGAAAAGCTACCACCATCTAATTCTCCCTTCTTTCCCCTTCCACGTAGCTACAATAGAAATTAAGTTGGATATCAGTGCACGGGAATGATTTTTATATTGTTGCGGACAGGATGGGAGTGAACTGCTCAAATCCCCATTCCCTTCTTAACTTTCTGTAATCAGTAAACCTTTGAGAGAAAGATGTGTGTGTGTATTTTTAACCTCCTAAGTGTGTGGACGATTTGAAAATCCAGCAGCAAGCCATTCATGGGTTTAAAACAAAGGAAAACAATTGATTTGGACTCACCCCACAAACTAACGCTGTTACATCCATTCACACAAACAGACCCAAAAACACACTTGAGGGAAGTGTGATTGAAGATAATAATGTACTTTTACAACAGATCTTCAAAAGAATCACTTAATAATTCATACATTTGTTTTCTTCTGGAAAACATGTGTTGCCTGATGAAAAGACTTTTCATTCCTGAAGTGTAGTTTGAGTGAATTTTACAGTTAAAGTTGAAAAGTTATTTCAGAACTCTCTTGAAGGGGTGCACTTTTTGCAGGTCCCAACGTTAGTTGCGCACGAGCCGGAATTTTACCGTCCCGCCCGCCACTGGAATCGGAGTGGGCAAAGGTGGACAATAAAAAGGTCTGTTGGCCTTGGGTGGGATTTTACAACTTCGGCATGAGTGAGGCTGTACAGTCCCATCATAACCTCCACCAAGATTATAGCTTGCCGTACTGGTGGACTCAAAAATGAATAACTTGGAGATCTTCAGCCTCCAGTTCTTAAGGCATTGAAGTTATTGCCCTTTATTTCAGTCCCATCTTGAAATGTTGTCTTTCTACAGATAGCATTTCAAAATTGAAAGGGACAAAACATGGCCACCTCACCTTGCAATTCCTTACACTGTGGTCCCTTTACTAAATATGTTGGGTGGTCTTTGGTTGATGAGCCAAATCTTGGGTTATTGTTTTAAGACCTTCATTGTGAGGGGGGGTAATAAGACCATCTTTGTTGCAATAAAAGATCCATTCCATTTGGGAATGTCTTTAGATGATCTCATGATGTATGTAATTGGTAGCTTTTACATCTGGGATGTACCCTTTTAGTCTCTCAGACAGTGGGTCAGTTTTCAAGGACAAAAGCCAGGTCACCCAACCTTCAGCAGCCATCTTTGCAGTAGCAAGTGGTTCATTTTAATAAGCAAAAGTTACTTTATTTGAGTCCACATTGAATAACGTTCATATTTTAAAAGTTAGGAATATGACATGTAAAATTCACCAGCTGGGTAACAAGAACTGCAACATTTATTTATGACATGGTGGCACAGTGGATAGCACTAGTGCTTCACAGCTCCAGTGACCTGGGTTCGATTCCTGGCTTGGGTCACTGTCCGTGTGAAGTTTGCACATTCTCCATGTGTCTGTGTGGGTTTCCTCGGAGTGCTCCGGTTTCCTCCCACAGTCCAAAGATGTGTGGATGAGGTTGATTGGCCAAGGTAAATTGCCTCTAAATGTCCCGGGATCTGTAGATTAGTTAGAGGGGATTAGTGGATAAAATGTACGGGGTTATGGGGATCAGGCCTGGGTGGGATTGTTGTCAGTGTAAATTTGATGGGCCAAATGGCTTTCTTCTGCACTTTAGGGTTTCAATTATCTAACTATAATTCAACATAGAAACACAGAAGATCAGAGCAGGAGGAGGCGATTTGACCCTTTGAGTTTGTTCCGCCATTCATTGCGATCATGGCTGATCATCCAACTCAATAGTCTAATCCTGCATTCTCCCCATAACCTTTGATTCCATTCAACCCAAGTGCTATATCCAGCCACCTCTTGAATACATTCAATGTTTTGGCATCAACTACTTCCTGTGGTAATGAATTCCACAGGCTCACCACTCTTTGGGTGAAGAAATGTCTCCTCACCTCTGTCCTAAATGGTCTACCCTGAATCCTCAGACCATGACCCTAGTTCTCGACTCCCCCACCATCAGGAATATCCTCCCTCATTTACTCTGTCTACTCCTGTTTGAATTTCATAAGTCTGTGTGAGATCCCCCCTCATTCATCTGAACTCCAGTGAAAACAATCCTAACTTAGTCAATCTTTCTTCATACATCGTCCTGCCATCCCTGGAATCACCCTGGTAAACTTTTGTTGCACTCCCTCAAGAGCAAGAACATCCTTCCTCAGAAAAGGAGACCAAAACTGCACTCAGTACTCGCGGTGTGGTCTCACCAAGGCCCTGTATGATTGCAATAACACATCCCTGCTCCTGTACTCACCCTCTCACAATGAAGGCCAACATGCCACTTGCCTTTTTTACTGACTGCTGCACCAACATGTTTATCTTCAGTGACTGGTGCACAACGAAACCCAGATCCTGCTGCACACTCCCCTCCCCCAATTTACAGCCCAGCAGATAGTAATCTGCCTTCTTGTTTTTGCTTCCAAAGTGAATAACCTCTCATTTATCCAAATTACATTGCATCTGCCACTGATTTGCCCATTCACCCATCCTGTCCGATCATTCTGAAGGATCTCTGCATCCTCGTCACAGTTCACCCTCCCGCCCAACCTGGTATCATCTGCAAACTTTGAGAAATTACATTTTGTTCCCTTATCCAAATCATTAATATATATTGTGAATAGCTCAATTCCCAGCACCGATCCCTGTGGCACCCCGCCTGCCAATTTGAAAGACACCCATTAATCCCTACTCTTTGTTTTCTCTCTGCCAACCAGTTTTCTATCTATCTCAATGCACTTCAATGCTGCCAGTCAGCTTCCAAGATGTTTCTGGAACAGAAACCCGAGCACAGCAGACTGATTGCCCATCCGGATCCCCATTTGGTACCCAAGGTTATGTGACCCTTATTCTGCAGTTGAATCCTTCCGGGGACAATCATCACATGACATGTTTTTAATGGGCAAAAATTGCTGCAGTCTTTCAGTTATCTACAACTCCCCCTGAAATTCTTGCACAAAACGGTGATTTAAGGCTTGTTTAAAATAATGCATTCAAATGCAACTTGTAAATATGATTTTAAAGCAATGGTGACATTTTTATACGTAAAATGAATTGTAGTTTGCTATCACTGTTAGAACTAAAAATCATGATGTAGTTTTTAAAATTTAATGTATTAGAAGCATACTCAAGGGAAGGATTTTAAATTGGACCAGTACCTTACCTTGGTACCTCGCAGTTTAAGTTTGAACATGAATCTTAAGTGCAACTGTAGTTCTTCAGTTCTTAACAATCCAAAAACTGTCCTGTTTTCTGACATGATTGATACCATCACTTAATATGCACATTAGAGTTTGAAACAATGCCTGTGATTCACCATGGAAAAAAACTAGGTGTTGCCACCAGTGGGAAACCCAGAATATTTCAGGCTGGCACTGGCAGCTCTTACTAGGTGCTATTCACCTTCCTTTTATAGTTAAAACTGTTCAAAATGGGGAGCACACAGGCAAGCCTGGCTTCATAGAGATTGGGAGACCATCTTTAAAGATATTAACGTGACCAGGGCACTTCAAAGGTTTCAAAGTACACCGATAAGAGTGAAGATTTTTAACTAAATGCTGCCTGAGACCACCATGCTCAGACTGAAGTCCAGCCATGAGATCCCCATCCCAGGGGAGAGCCCCGAGGTCAACTCTTTCCCGAGGTTACCCAACCCCAAATCCCTTGGGGATCCTACTGTCAGGGCAGCCTGTCAGGAGCAGAGCAACACATGGGCTCATAACTTACCTCCTTCCCCGCCCTCCTGCCTCTCAGAGTCTAAGATGCCTGGTCTACGCTTGTCAGGTGCTTGGCACAGCTGATCTTCCCATGGGGGGATGGGAGCATTCCAGGAGTCTGGAGAATTGAGCTTCCAGCCCAATAACGACATTCAAAATAGGAAATGTGCCTAATGATGAGGTTCAGGAACCTGATCAGAGCTGGTTTGGCGGGCAGACGGACTCACAATGAGGTTGATGCCTGGCGAGAATCTCATTTTGGCCTTCACACCTGATTCAATAGGCCATCGGCGATCCTCACTAACAGGAGCAGAGAGTCGCCTTGAGTGTGCCTTCAAGGATTCAATACCTGGGTTGGTGGTGGGGTGTTGGAAGGGTGTGGGGGAGGTGAGTGTTGATGTTTTAACTTAATTGGCCAGGCAGAAAACCCATTGGATTGGCTGGGACATAAATTTACATTTTGTCCAGTCCAATGGAGTGCAAAATTAGTGTTGCACCTGAAGCTGTCCACTTCCCACCAGATGGATTTGGTTAAAAGTGTGACCAGCATCTAAATCTGACTGGGAATTTGAACAGCATTCCACCCTCCCAGCAGACACCAATTCTACGCTTCTTATCTCATTTTCGAAGTGGATGGATGGCATATCTTATGGGTGAACGTCATAGCTGGGGAAGGGCTCAGCAGATTAAAAGCTTAGTGAGAAAAATACAGACCAAAGACAACTGTGTCCCAGAGGCTGAGAAAAGATGCAAAGAAATGGCTGCACTAGACAGCCAATGCTTTTGCTGAACAACCAATAAGGGATTGATTTTTTTTTACATGGCCCACTGTTTTTAAGTCATCTGTTTTCTTTACAAACTCCAGCATATAAATGAGAACAATAGATTTATTCTGCTGCTGGAGTGCAACTGACGTGAGGTTTAGGTACATGATGCGTGCAAGGTTGATTAGTTAAATCTTGATCTTTTCTGAAATAAAATGTGAACAGAGCATGGAAAGGAATAACAATGGGAGGGACATTGCGTTAAAACACACTGTGATTATAACATTGGCTATCACAGATAATTGTTGATTGCTATAATGTGTTCCAAAAAGTCATTTTACCTTTCAAAACAGCTGTTCAACGTTCCAGAATGTTTTTGAGCAACATTGCAGACTTGTTGCAATTCAGATCAAGACAGCATTCAATGATTTGAATTTTCAGGTAGTTACGTTTTGTCCATTCTATATTTTAGTCAGATTGTCTATATTAAAACTGTCCCCATGCAAGCGGAAACTGAACATTTAAGATGGAGTAGGGACTTGCCCACTCCTTACTTACGCCCCAGTCGACTGCAGGCACCAACTCCAAATTGGCATGGTAATTTATAAATGTGAGATTCGATGTCTGATGGTGCTATCGCAATATGCTATTTTAACCTAAGCTCGGGATGGCAGAGAACTGATGGCTTCCTTGCCAGGCCTAATCTTCTGAAAGTTAGTTTGCTAGAGAAGGCCCAACAACATCAATAACTTGGAACATTGGAGGCAGAAATTGCCCCCACCTCCAGAAAACTGTTAGCCAAACAGAGGTCGCTGCTCTCCATTGCTTGACAGAGCCTCAGGGAGAGGTTCTGTCAATAATGCTCCCATGAGAGATCTAGGATTACTGAGGGACCCAGTCCAGAGGTGGATTAAAACAAGATTATCGGGGGTGGGGGTGGTGTTGTTGCGGGGGGCAATGGTGCACAATAACTCTGTTCCTTCTCCACAGATGATGTCAGACCTGCTGAGATTTTCCACCATTTTCTGTTTTGGTTTCAAATTCCAGCCTCCGCAGTCATTTGTTTTTGCCCCTAGTTTTCTTGACGCTGTTGACTTGGGTGTACAGGACATCATTTCAAAATGAGCAGGTAGCACAAAACTCTGAGGAGGGCAGTGATACACTTCAAGAAGACATGGACAGGCTGATGAAATAGACGGTCCGACTGCAGATGGAACTTAATTTAGCGAAATACGAAGTGATACATTTTGGTCAGAAGAACAGGAGAAGCAACATAATTACAGGGGCCAATTCTAAAGGGGAGGGCACAGGGACAGAAAGAAGAGTATTTGCACAAATCATTGCAAATGGCAAAGCATTTGAGAAAGTGGCTAAGGAGACATGCAGAATCCTGGGCTTTTTACAAATACAGTACAAAAGCATGAAAGATATAATGAAGCTTTACAAAAAACTGGCCCACCCTCAACTGGATTATTGTGTCCAGTTCTGGGCACCACACTTCAGGAAACAAGTGAAGGTTTCAGGGAAGGTGCAGAAAAGATTTACAAGAATGATTTCAGAGATGGGGGACTTAAGTTGGGCAGATAGATTGGAGAAATTGGGCTGCTGTCCTAGGAAAAGGGAAAGTGGAAAGGGGATTTGATTGAGGCATTCAAATTCCAGACTGTTTTAGACAAATTAGATCAGAAGAAAGCTATTCACAATGGGAGATATTTTAAAAATTCATTTGTGGGACATGGGCATCACTGGTTGGCTAGTTCTTATTGCCCATCCCCAGTTGCCTGAGGGCAGTTGAGAGTTAACCACATTACTGTGGCTCTGGAGTCACATACAGGCCAGACCAGGTAAGGACAGCAGATTTCCTTCCCTAAAGGACATTAGTGAACCAGATGGGTTTTTCCAACAATTGGCAAAGGTTTCTTGATCATCAGAAGATTCTTAATTCCAAATCTTTTTATTGAATTCAAATTCTACTATCTGCCGTGATAAGATTCGAACCCAGGTCCCCAGAACAGAATGGTGAAGAACCAAAGGATACCTTACTTAAGGTGTTTGGAAGAAGTAATGAGGATAACATGAGGAAGAATGTTTTTGTGCAGTGAGTGTTTGAGGTCTGGGAATGCACTGCCTGAGGAAATGGTGGAGGCCAATTCAATCCAAGGCTTTTAAAAGTATAAGTTCCTGAAGAGAGAAAAGCTGCAGATCTGTGGAGAAAGATCGAGGGCGGGAAATGGGGGGGAGGCGATTAAGGGTGAAGAAGGATGGGGGGGGTGGGATGAGCTAAATTGCTGTCACTGAGAGCCATCATAGATGCAACGGGCTGTATTGTAATCATTCTGTAATTAGGTATGTGCAGTTCTGGGAGACTACCATGTCAAAATGAGTGAACTTTCAAGCAGGCAAGAGTGTTTAGTGTGAGGTCATTCTTCCTCACATGCGGCAAGAGCGAGTCTAATTTTCAAAGCTGGTTGGATATCGAGAAGATGTTATTTAATGTCTTAAACTAACAAACATCTATTCCGACTGAATTTTGGTACCTTGTGGATTCCACTTCCTCTCTGAAGCTGAACTTCAGATCCGATTCCAAATCTTTTGGAGTTGAGACAACATTCCCTGTGCACATGTTGATACAGGATTTGAAAAGAGAATCCCTTTCTGCTGTGGACTGTACCTTGCCAAGATACACCGCAGGGCATAAAGGGACTGAGGCAGTAGGTCACAGTGGTCAAGAACTGAATAAAATTGCAATTGGATGAATTTCTTTCAAAACAAAGCAAACATCCTCTGGCTGAGCTCCGATTATCCCTGAGGCTGTTAAAGCACATTTCAAAGATTCACAGTGGAGCATACCAGAAAAATATCAGGTTACCTTTGAAAGGCAGGAAAATATGGGGGGAATGAGCGGTGGAGATTAGAGCTCAGTGAATCTGGAAGTACTTACAAACCTTTTGCTTCATGGCCAAAGCATGGTCCACTGTAGAGAATGAATGAGAGAGCACATGTTGTTTCCTGCTCATAGCCCACTGAAAGTAGTTGGGGTGCTTCTCACTTTATGTAGAGATATGGTGGGAGGGATAAATGCACAGCTTGTCTGATGTTCTTGGTGAGTGGTCTAAACCTTGTGGAGGCGAGGGCCTGTATGTTTAGGGGAGGAAGTTAGGATGGGTATGAAATCTGTTTGCTCACTGTGGAGCCAAGTTGGGTATGATGTGGTGGGTTAACAAGCAGTCACAGGGAGGAATTGGCCAGGCTAGTTGTGAATTGTAAGGATGTTGTGGGACTACCAGAGCCATTCACTTTCCCAACCCCACAAAAATCATTGCAGCCACTTCCATGGCCAGTTTCTGAGTGGTCCACAATGATCCCTCTATCATCAGCATCATTTTACAAGAGGAAAGGGTAGAACAAAAGGGGCTTCATCCCCTTGGGATTTGGCCGTAGAAATGAAAGTACTGTCTATGTGGTACCTTCACAGTACCAAAAAATGAAAAAAACTAATAAGAAATGCAAGGAGGAAGCATGGAGCAAGACAGGCAGCTAACATAAAAGAGAATCCCAAGGTCTTTTATAATCGTGTCGATAATAAGAGGGTAACACAGGGAAGAATGGGACAAGAAAGAATTAGGCATATAAAATTTGACTTGCACGTGGAAGCAGGAGAAATCACGAGGTATTAAACGAGCACTTTGCATCTGTCTTTACAAAGAAATAAAATGCTGCCTGAGGTAAGGGAAGAGATACATGTACAATTGAGGAATTTACAATTGAGATGGAGTAGGTGTCAGAAAAGCTACCTTTACTGAAAAGTGATATGACACCAGGATCAAATGAAATGCATCCAAAAATACTGGGGGAGGTGGGAGTGGAGGCACTGGTGATAATCTTCCAGATTTCCTTGGACACAGAGATGGTGCCTGAGAACTGGAAAATTGTGGACGTTACATCTCCGTTCAAAAAGGGGTGCAAGGATAAGGCAATAATTACAGACCTGTCAATTTGGCTTCATAGAAATCAGAAACCCAACAGTGCAGAAGAAGACCATTCAGCCCATCGCATCTGCACTGACAACAAACCCACCTAGGCCTTATCCTCGTAACCCCACATTTTTACCCTGTTAATCCCTCTAACCTACATATCCTGGGACAGTAAGGTGCAATTTAGCATGGCCAGTGCACAGCTTTGGACTGTGGAAGGAAACCAGAGCACCTGGAGGAAACCCACGCAGACATGGCAGAATGTGCAGACTCCACACAGACAGTGACCCAAGCTGGGAATTGAGCCCAGGTCCCTGGAGCCGCGGAGCAGCATTGCTAATCACTGTGCCGCTATGCTGCCCCAAACTTAAGTGTAGACATTAGTGGTAGGAAACTTCTGAAAACTATAGTTCGGAGCAACATCAGTATTCATGTGGAAAATTGTAAGATAATAAAGGAAAGTCAACATGGATTCATTTTGGGCATGTTTAACTTGCTGGGTTTTTTTGCTGGTAACAGAGAAGGTTAGTAAGGGCAATGCTGCTGATGTGGTGTGTGTAGATTTTCAGAAGGTATTTGGTACAGTGCCAGACAACAAACATGTGAGCAAAATTCTACTTCATGCAGTAAAAGGGAAAGTAGACACTTGGATAAGAAATTAGCTGAGTGACAGAAAACAGCAAGTAATGATAGCTTTTTTCAGATGGGAAGAAGGTTTGGACTGAAGTTCCCCAGGGTTGGGACTCTTGCTTGTCCTGTTGTATATCAGTGTTTTAGACTGTGGTGTGCAAGGCATGATTTCAAAATTTGCATACGATACAAAGAATTGAAGCATTGTCAACTGTGTTGAGAATAGTCTTGAACTTCAAAAAGACGTAGACATATTGGATAGACAAATAGCAGATGAAGTTCAATGCAGAGAAGTGTGAGGTGCTTCATTTTGGCATGAAGAATATGGAGAGACAGTATAAAACAAAGCGGGAAAACACCAAAGAAAGTGCAGGAACGGAGGAAACTTGGTTTCTCTGCACATAAGTCACTGAAGATGGCAGGCCATGTTGAGAGAGCAGTTACTAAAGCATATAGAATCCTAGATTCCACAGACAGGGACATTGAGTACAAGAGTAAGGAGGTCATGTTGAATTGGTTTAAGACACTAACTAGCTCTCATCTGGAGCAGCTCGCTGTGCCATTCTTGAGGGAAGATGTTAAGGTGTTGGAGAGAGTGCAGAGAAGGTTCATAAAAATGATTCCAGGAATAAACAAATGTAGTTGTGAGGATATATTGGAGAGATTGGATCTGTTTTCATTCAGGAAAATAAGGTTAAGAGGAGATAAAATAGAGGTATTCAGATCCTGAGGTATATGGACAGAGAGTCAATCGGGAGAAATAGTCCCTCTGACGAGAGCATCAAGAACTAAAAGGCAGATTCAAAACAATGGGCAAAAGAAATAGGGATTATGTGAAGATTTTGTTTTCATTCGAAGGGTGGTTGAAGCCTGGAATAAATTCTCTGAGAGGGTGATGGAGGCAGGTTTGATCAAAGTATTCAAAAGGGAATTGGACTGAAATCTGAAAAGAAGGAATGTGCAAAGCTGCAGAGGTAGGGTCGGAGAGTGGGATGAGCTGGAATGCACTTCTACAGAATCAGTGCAGACTCAATAGACCGAATGGTGGTCTTCTGCACTGTAACAATTCTGTGACTTACTTAGGATAGATCTATTCAGAGTGAAACATTACAGGTTTATATATCTGCTGGTTATACAGAACTTAAATTTTGCCAGAAAGAGATATGTTATTGAAGCTTTTTGTCTTACACTCAGAGCAAATGTAAAAATCCCAATATTTTACACTATCACACCAACCTATACTGTAAGAAAAGGGGTGCTGATTGCTTGTCACATCAACTGTGGTCGAGGTATTGACATTGAGCAAGTCCTGGGGAATTATAAGTTCCCCAAATCTTTGGGTAATTCAAGAAAGATGCAGGGCTTGAACTCAACCAGCCCTCACTTGCAAGAATGTAAAGAAAGTATCTACTATTAGATGTGATTCTGTGATCAGGCAACACATGCTGAACAGTCCTGAGTGTGCTAATAACCACACTAATAACCAATTTAAGATAATCAGCCACATTCATAATAGGGCTCATTTGGACTTTTCAGAAGCAACATAGGATCTGTTATTTGCAAACAAAAGGATGATCTTCAAGCCTTGTGCCTTTTTTGAATTGGACAGTAACACAGGGGAGCCTACAGTTCCCTGCTGCTTTCTCCATGCCTCAGCCAAGCAAAGTTGACCTACCAGCCAAACAATTATTGTGATCCTTTGAAGTTTGGCATTCTTGCATTTGTCCTCGTTGGTGCAAGATGAAAAGCTTCAGTAACATGTCTCTCTTTTCAGGAATGTTCAGTTATGTATCTTCCAACTCCACTCAATCCATGTGCTCAAAAAACTGTCCAATCAATGTCTTCCATCCATATGTATTTAACTTCAATTGATACAATTAACAAACATCAATCATTTATCTGGTGTTTGGGTTTCAACTTTGGCACTTCCCACAGCAAGAACAAAATGCCTTCTTATGAGTTGGATGGTCATATTCTCTGAGCTGTAAAGGTCAGGAATGACTCCTCTGTTGATGTACCTCTTCGGAGCATTGTAGGTTATCTTCTCTTATAACAAGATTGAGTCAAACAGGGGAATGCTTTCTGTTATATATGATCCAAATGCAATGGGAGAGCTAAAACTCTTTTTGTGTGGTATGTAGAGTATGATGGTATCGAAAATGGAGAATGGATTTTGGGGCTTGCATGCATTTTTTTCAGTTTTCACTTCACCTGATGAGATGGACCTGCAGAAATGAATCAATCTTCTGGGCGTTGGGACAGAATTTCCAGCAGAATCAGCATCGATGGGCCTAGGCCTTACCTTTTGCAGGACCAGAGGGAGACAACCACCAGAGGCAGGAGGTGACTATCATTTACTCAGAGGGGTTGGGGGGTTTGTAGTTGAAGGAGGAAGCAGAGACCCTGGCAGCTCCATGCACGAGTGTCCTTCGAGCAGATGTTGGACACTGTGTGCTGCCGACATCTCCGACTCCCAAAAGAGACCATGTGACAACTGTGCAACCTGAAGCAGGACCTGGCACCTAGAGGCAGTGGAGGCCACCCACTATCAGTAGCTGTCAAATTGACGGCCGCTCTAAACTTCTACGCAACTTGTTCTTTCCAGATCCCGAGTGGAGATTTCTGTGGTATCTCCCAATCTTCCATGCATACATGTGTGAGACAGGTCACTGAAGCCCTGTATGCCTGGGCTGGCCAGTTCATCAGCTTCAACCTGGACCAGATGCAGCAGGAAGCCCAGCTGCAGGGTTTGCAGCCACTGCAGGGATGCCTAACATTCAGTCACCCTCAAGGTCCCCCAACAGAATCTGCAGAGATTTGTCAATAGGAAGGTGTTCCATCCCCTGAATGTTCAACCATTATATGACCGTCATGCACATCTACATCAGACACCCAGGCAGCGTGCACGGCAGCTTCTTTGTTGAGGCATTCGAGGAGGAGCCCAGGCTGTGATGTTATCTCCTGGGTGATATGGGTTACCTGCTTCGGACATGGCTGATGATGCCTGTGTCTGAGGTGGAGACCCGCTATAATGGTGCTCATGTAGCCACCTGCACGATAGTGGGGTGGTGCACTGGGCTCCTCAAGATGCGATTCCGGTGCCTGGACCAATCTGGAGGGGCCCTCCAGTACAGCCCCCTGATCTCCTCCTCTCGCATTGTGCAAGGCACAGCACACCACCTGGCTCTGCAGTGAGGTGACCTCTTGGAGGAGGAGGAGAACATGGAGGCTGATCAGCCAGCCATCGCTGGAGAAGATGACCAGCAGGAAGAGGAGGAGGGAGAAGAGGAAGACCGTGCAAAGGAACACCAACCAGGCACTGGAGGACTGGCAGCTCAAATGAAGCATGCGAGACCAGCAAGGGAGACCCTGATAACCACGCGGTTCACTCGCTAGGGGTTCCATTTCCCCCCCCCCACCCCCTGCTTACAAAATGCCTTCTATATATTCTGCACATTGTCACACAAGAGTGGTGGGCCTGGGTACTCTGTATTCATGAGTTTTTTGGCAGGCAGGAGAATGATGACTACTCGATAAGCACCATTATGATGATGCCCTGGTGCAAACTAGTCTAACTCTTACCTGAGCTCTGCAGGCACTTGGGCCCACATCTGTGCAGTGGGTAAAGGATCTGAAACCCCCATACAGGACCCTGGGAAGGAAGGAGGGGGCACAGGAGGGAATTGCTCGTGAGGTCCGTAAAAGCAACTGCTTTTTTTCCTCAGTGACACAACATTGAGGGGCCTCCCCAACTGACACCAACATGAAGCATCCCTCCAGTCATCATCAATGGAAGAGGATTCATAATTGAGACAAATTATTCACAGGTCCTACAATGGCCACTTGAGTCAGGGGCCATCTCCTAATGGCCACAGCAAGTGCCCTCTGTGACTGAGCCAAACTCTGCAAGCCCTCAGCCATGGCCCTTTGAGACTGGACCACGCTCTGCAAACTCTCAGCCATGATCCCCTGAGACTGGGCCACGTTCTGAAGGGCTGCTGCCGTAGCCCACTGCCTCCGTGCTGTCCAGCTGGGTCTCCTGCAAGTTCTCGAGCCTCTCAGCCATGTACCACAGAATCTTGAGAATCCTGTTCAGTATCTCAGCTGTGGCCCACTGTGACTCGGCCGCAGCCCCGTGGGACTCTGCTGTGGCCTACTGTGACTTGGCCATCACTTGGAGCCTGCCACAAATGGTGAGGATCCCCCGTTCCAGGCTTTTTACCATGTAAGATAGGCAGTAACTGATCTGCCTGAAAGCTTTGGGACTCCTCACAACAGCTTCGCAGTTGGTCCAATGTGGCCATCAGTCCCTCCTGCATTCCCTGGCTCTGTTGCTGCATCTCCAGCAGCTAAGGGACAAGTGATCACAGAGGCCCAGCATGTAACCTAGGGCCAGCTGAGTCCTCACCTCCAGTAGGATCCCGCGTGCCAGGAGCCTCAGACGTTCTCTCCTCCGCCCAATGTACATTATCAGATGCATTGTGCTCAACAGAGAGTGACCCAGAAGCCTCAACACGAACTGGACCCACCGCTGTGTGGGATGGTGAGGTGGCAGCTGACGCCAAAACGGTGCCATCTTCGAAGGTTCCTTCACTTGCACCCTCTGGACTTGTCTGAGCTGTCTGGACCAGGAGGGCGGGAGCTGTAGTCGGGCAAGTAGTCCAGAAGGCTCTGTCCCTACAACACAGGACACAAGATTAAGTGCAAGGGAGGGAGAGGAATCTGGGATGTCAAACACATGGTTCACATTTCTCCATTGAACATAGGACAAAGAACTAAGAAAATTACATCACAAGAACAGGTCCTTCGGCCCTCCAAGCCTGTAGCGACCAGGCTGCCTCTCTGATTTGTAACCCCCTATCCTTCCGTGGATCACATGCCTCTATTCCCATCTCATTCACATAGCTGTAGAGACACCCCTTAAAGGTCACTATCGTATCTGCATCCACAACCTCCGGCAGTGAATTCCAGGCCCCCACTATCCTCTCAGTGCAAATAAACTTGCTTCGTACATCTCCTTTAAACCTTGCCTCTTGCGCCTGAAACTCGTGTCCCCGAGAAGTTGCGTCGAAGTGATTGAAGGAATGACAGGTGCTCACATCTTGATGGCAGCCTGACTGTGCTGTCGCTGACAGCCCACATCTCCCCTTCCCTGGAGAGTTCCAGCACTCGATCCTCAAAGAGGGTGAGGACCCGGAGGCCTGGCTCACCACCCCCTGTCTTCACCCCCTCACGGGTGTTGTGCTCGATCTTCTTCTGTGGAAACAGAAGGAGCCAGGAAAGAAATGGTGGTGGGACTCCTGCAGGGTATTAGTTGGTGGGCCTTCGAGGGCAAACACAGTGGGGCTCACTGGGGGGAAAAGAAAGAGATGCATGGGGGGGGGTCAGGAGCTGGAAGCATGCAGGATGCTGGGGATGGGAGGATCTGGGAGAAATATGGGGGAAAATGCAAAATGAGGTTCAGCACTCACCCTTGCTGCATGGATGAGATCATTGACTTTTTTTCAGACGTTGCTTCCCAGTTCAGGGGAGCCAGTGCCCTAACTGTGACTCAGGCGGTGATTTCCTCCCAGGCCGCATTTCCATCAGCCCCCCCCAACCCCCCCTCTGTTGGTCTGCATCCTCCTGGGGTGAAGAGGATGCTCCGTCTCACCTCTGCTGCACCCAGCAGTCTCCCGAGTCAGCCCTCAGAAAATCGGAGAGCTAGTCTTGTGCTGATGTTTTTCCTGCACTGCCTGTCCATCCTTGGGTTTTTAATGGAGCTGCCCCTCCTTAGGACAGATCAGCTGCAGGCAGTTTGACAGAGCATTCCAGCAATTTCCAGTTTGCTTGTTAGTATTGAGGGGGAGGCAAGTGAGCACTTGCAGGTGTGCTGATGGGCATGGAGGGGTGTAGGGGGGTGGGGGGGTTGGGGGGGGAGGGGGGTTGGTGGGGGAGTGGGCAGTGGTGGACCAGTGCCTCAATGACTGGGGACAGGGGAGAGAAAAGGAGATGTCACACAACCGTGTCAGGAGAAGATGGAGGCCTTGTGTGGGAGGATGGGGGTGAGGGGGATCACTCTGCCTGATATCTCTTGGGTGGAGAGAGGAGGGTGGATCTCTCTACCTGAGATGAGTGAGGAGGAAGGGAGGTCTGCTGCCACTCTGCCTGAGATCGGTGGGGGAAAGGAGGGGAGGGGGGGCCACGATCGGTTTGGTGGCGGGCAGGTGGGGGATAAGGGGGTCAGTAATGTTGTGGGTGGGTGGGGCAATGTCTGTGGGAGCCAAGGGGAGGGATTAGCCGACCCAGGTGCAATGTGGTAGGGGAGCAATAGTCTTTCTTTTTTTCTGTGCATGTGCAGTTGGAGGTGCCGATCAGAGCTGCAGCATTTTGGGTGCAATAAGGCCCACCCACAGGCTTCTGCAGCATGAGTCAGAATCCCTGCTTTTTTCATAAGCAGAGTGCATATGGGGACACCAGAGAACAGATTTACAAGTCAGACCTGGAACGCTCCCAGATTCAGCACTTAGAATCAAAATGGTAAAATCTGGTCCTGAGTGTCAGGGGGACTAGCTAGGGTAAATGTGTAGGGGTATGGGGATAGGGCCTTGGTGGGAGTGTAGTCAATGCAAACTTGATGGGCCAAATAACCTCTATAGGATTCTATGATATGTGACTCCCATCTCTCCACACTACCTTTGACAAACACAGCGTCTGAGTCCCTGACATTATTAAACATCTCAATTGTTAAAAATTGAAAGGAAGATTGTGGGGCCCTTTGTCTTCGCAGATGAGTAGACTCCTGTTGGCCAGCCTGTATTAAGAAATGCAGATGGCTTTTGTGTAGCTGTCTTTGAATTTAGCTTGTGCAACCCACAGGGGGTTATTAGCGACTCTTCAAAGATAACAATATACAACTTACCCTGATACTGTCAGGCAGTTCGTTTTGTTTGGGAGTCACAGACAGACACAGATTCAGCCATTTTAAGGGCCTTTGTACACTTTTAAAGGTCTTAGAAATGGCTATGAGGATATCTATATAAAAATATATATATGGGCTGGAATTTTCCAGTCCTTCATGTTGGCTGGAGATTGAACAGAGATCTCAGTGGACTTCCAGCCTTGCCGTGGGGACTGGAAAGTTCCATCCACAGTGTGAGGCCTTAGTTCCTCACATGATTAATCAGTTCCAGTCTCCCCCCCGCCCTCCCGCCCTTCCACTGCATTGCTAGCAGATTTGGTGCTCAGAATTCAATTTGCTTAACGAAGAACCATAGATCAGACTCTTACAAAATTGCGGCAAGTTCTTCTCTGTGTGCGACATGCCTTATTTGTCTTCCTGTGCCAGCTGCTCTGACATAGTATGTTCTTCAAAAGTGGCATGAGATTCAAAAGACACGCAGCCAAGCTCGCTGACAATCAAGCGAGTGAGCCAAGCACAATTCCGAGCTTACTTGCCACTCTCCCAAGCTGTTGCTGTCGTCTTCAGACGGATTCTATTTTCCCTGAACAAAGATTTCTACCCATTTTACCCTGGAGTGGTGACTGGTGTTCATCCCATGAATATGCAAATCAGCTTTCTTGTAAATACCTCTCCGGAACATCAGCAGGTGCAAAATATTATTTCCATTGCTTAAAAGTGTTGCAGTTCACCACATGGCACTTTTCTCCTGCTGTGTTTTCAGTTCTGATTTTGGGTTTAATATAATCTTGGAAATGCAGCAATAATTACAGGATTTGTTCAAATTCCACGAAAGGAGGTAGTTCTGTCATATTAAATGAGATAATTGGGTACAGGACATTTTGAACTGAAGTCTATGATTAATCAAATCCTTCTGGAGATGTGATATTGCATCTCTGCTGAAAAATAATTCAAACCTTAATTTGATTTCCTTGATTTTTCTTTTAAACGTGCAGAAAGCTTAAGTCTCATAAAATAATTCTGGTAATCAGCTATGATAAATTGTTTTTTTTTTCGTTTTCTTTTATAAATTCAGACCAGTGATCACTGCCGTTTGGGAGATCTTGCTAAGTACCGTTATTTAAAATGGTTATTTGATGATGTGCCAACCAGCAAACCACTTTTTTGCCTCCCTAATACTCAATATTGTTGCAATAAGATAGGGAATTCCCACTAGATGGTGCTCATGGAGACTGGGAAGCTGTTTCAAATCTGGCAGCAATTTTGAGTGGGGACAACAAATACCAAGTAACTTTTCCAATCTGAGATAAATAAATGATCCTGGATGTCTCCCTTTTTGTGTCACTGATAAGTGTCCCTAATCATGGGAGTAAATGTTAGTCACCTGCAGTAGGGACAATTTTAATAACAATGAATAGTTTTAACTTAGATGTGTCGGGGGTAAACACAGGGGTCAGTAAGAACTTATGAACAGTGGAACCTTACTGTGGGGATTTTCAACAGCGAAATCAGGAAAGGATTATTTGAAGACATGTTTGTACAATGGGTGCTCCACATGGATGGCATGGTTAGCACTGCTGTTTCACAGTGCTAGGGACCCATGTTCGATTCCAGGCTTGGGTCACTGTCTGTTTGGAGTTTGCAGGTTCTTCCCATGTTTGTTTCCAGGTGCTCCAGTTTCTGCCCACAGTCCAAAGATGTGCAGCTTGGGTGGATTGGCAATGCTAAATTGCTCATTAGTATCCCAAGATGTGGGGGATTAGCAGGGTAAATACTTGGGGTTACAGGGATAGGGCCTGGACAGAATGCTCTGTCGAAGAGTTGGTAACACTTAATAGGCCAAATGGCCTCCTTCTGCACTGAGGGGATTCTATGATTCTGTTCTATGACTCGATGAGGCCTAATTGGTCATAACTCCTTGTATGGTGAGGTTCACAGTTTCATCTGCTGAGCATAGTTGGCCAAGAATTTGGAGAGAACCTTAGCACCCTTCACAGCACAGAGTTAATGATTGACTGTCACTCTCATTTTTCATTGCAAGTTCTGTGAACGAGAACAGTTTTCATGAGAATGTGTATTTCAGGGTTTTGTCAGTTATAAATGCAGACCTATCTTTGATTCCAATGTTGTGTGACGCAGTGCCATTGAATGAGCAAACAAAAGGAATATGGTCAAGCCTTTTATCTTTTTCAAAATTTTATTAGTGTCACAAGTAGGCTTACATTAAAGCTGCAATGCAATAACTATGAAAATCCCTTAGTCGCCACACTCCAGTGTCTGTTCAGGTACACTGAGAGAGAATTTTGGACTGTGGGAGGAAACTGGAGCACTCAGAGGAAACCTTCGCAGACATGGGGAGAACGTGCAGACTTTACACAGACAGTGACCCAAGCTGGAAATCAAACCCAGATCTCTGGCGCTATGAGGCAGCAGTGTTAACCACTGTGCCACCATGCCAACCACTGTGCCACTGTGCTGTCCTTGACTTAGCTGGGAACTTGGAGAGCCTACAAGCTTGCTTTCTCCATGGTCTTGGTCAATTAGAGCCAACTTGCCGACCATTCAGCATCCTCTTCTCCTGTAGTATAAATTGTGATTGTTTGGAATTTGGCATTCTTGTGTTTGTCCTGATGAGTGAAAGCTGAAAATTTTTAGCAACATGTCTTCCTTCAACAATATTTAATTGTGTATTGATGCACAATAGTTTTGTGTGCCCATGAATGCGAAAGCAAAATGTAACTGCATCCAAAATGACACATGGCTAGAGAATTGATGAGTTATTTTGCGTCAGAGGTCTATCACAGCATAATGAGCAAGTCAATAACATTTTCAGGAAGTAAAATATGCAATGATGCATCCTGTTTAAAAGTAAAACTCTGGAGTTCCTCCTAACAACTTGGCAGGGGTGATAATATTTCATTAAAATGTTGAATAGCCAGCCACATTGGGTATCCAGCGCAATCTTTCATTGGTCCCTATGTGGGACATCATGAATCTTAATAAAAATTCCAGTTTGTCTTTTTAAAGTCCAAAACCAACCCCCTTGGGTTTTATAATACTCTGGCGCATTAGATGGAAACCTTTTCTGTTATGGAGAGTAAGCTCAAGAAAACTGTTCCTCATTAAGAGCATGGAACGCATTGGACATGTTTTAACAGCTGACGATTTGACAATAGTCCTAATGCAAGTGGAATGTTTACATTCTGTAGCCACTGACTTCCCAGAATCTGAGACATGGGCCTTGGGTTTCTCATTAAAACCGGATTCAAGTTACCATCATTGTACCTAAAGGCAGATAAAATATAACTGAAGTGCATACCAAAATACAAGGAAGGATTAACCCGACTACCAATCACTTTTTATCTGACGGTGAACATCTGGATTGCCAGCTGGTCTCATACACGTTTTAGGTGTCAGAGGTCACAATTAGGACTCCCAAGAGTTGCTACATGCTGGGCACTGTTGTGCAGTACCTTCTTGATGTTTTTCTTCGCCCTAATTAGTACAAGTTAAAACGATGCAATCTGGGATCTGCTGTGTGCGCAGCATGCCAGTTTTAGACCAATTAGGAATAAAATCTCCGCTTGTTAAATAAAATGTGACAGTGGTAACAAAATATCAAGCAAAATGATGTGATTTATGTTTTTTTTTCAAAATTCCAGCTCATCTTTTTGGATGCAACGAAGAACTAGAAGGCAATAAATAGTTTGAGGCTATTGCAGATTGCCAATCTCATCATGTTGCTAGTGCCACACATCATGTCAAAACAAATGTTTCATTATTGCAAATCATCTTAGCTGCTTCAGCTGTGACTTCAGCAGACCAATGAATCGCACAGCCATTGAAAACTTCATCTAATATTCTGCGTAAATACTTACACAACTTTTGATTTTTCCTTTGTTCACAAATGTTATGTTTCAGTCCAGCTTTAATATCTACCCCAATCTAGAAAATTAACCAAGGACAGGCCAGTATTTACTGCCCATCCTGAATTGCTCTTGAGAAGATGACGGTGAGCCAGCTTCATGAGACTCTGCAGCCCATGTGGTGTGGGTACACACACGGTGCTGTTAGTTTGGGTGTTCCAGGACTTTGATCCAGTGGCAATGAAGGAATGGTGATATGGTTCCAATTCAGGATGATGTGTGAGTTGTAAGCCAGGGTGCATGTATGTAGCAGTACTCCCATGCATCTGCCACCGTTGATGTTCCAGAAAGTAGAGATTGCAGATTTGAAAGGCATAGTTAAAGGAGCCTTGGCAAATTTCTGCAGTGCCATGTATTGATGTACATACACACTGCAGAAACAGTGGTGGAAGGAATGACTGCTTAAGTTGGTGGATGGAATGCCAGTCAAGTGAGCTGCCTTGTCTTGGATGGGGTGTCAAACCTGAGTGTCATTCAAGCTGCACTCATCCATGCAAGTGCAGAGTCTATGTCACACTCAGCAGTCTGCCATGTAAATTGGGGAAAGGCAGCAGGGTGTCAGGAATGGTGAGTTCATTTCCACAGAATTCCCAGACTCTGACCTGTTCTTGTAGCCACAGTATTTATGTGGCTTGTCCAGTTAAGTTACTGGTCAATGTGACATGCCCCTCCAAGTTCCTGGTCAATGGTGATCACACTCTCCCTCCCTCCAGCAGCTCCCCCCCCTCCCCCCACCAACTTCACACACTTGCCCATTGCCTCCATTCAGATGTTGATGGTGAGGTTGGAGATGGTCGTAACCTGACACTTGTGTGGTGCAAATGTCACTTGTCACTTATCATCATCCCATGTTTCAGTGTTGCCCAGCTCTTGCTGCGTGTGGACATGGATTGATTCAGTATCTGACGAATCATAAGTAGAACTGGACACTTGACAATCATCTGCAAGCATCCCAACATCTGACTCAACTGATGAAGTTGCTCAAGCAGTCTGAGCCTAGGAAAGTACGCTGAGGAACTCCTGCAGCTATATGCCAGGGATGAGATGTTTGGACTACAAAATGCACAACCACCTTTCTTTGTGCGAGGTATGGCTCTCATCACTGTAGAATTTCACTCCGATTCCCACTGATTTCAATTTTATTTAAGTTCCTTGGTGCTGGTCATTCTCACCTCACCTCTTGGATTCAGCGCTTACGTCCATGTGTAGATAAAGGCTGTAAAGAAGTCTCGAGCCAAATGTTTCTGTTGGAACCAAAGCTGAACGTCAGAAGAAGCACTGTTTGATTGCATTGTCAATGATCAATTGCTGATCATTGAGAATAGACTGAATTGGCGAGATTGGATTTGTCCTGTTTGTTGTGCAGAAGACTTACGTGAGCAATTTTCCACTTTGTCAGTTTGATGTCAGTGCTGTAACTTGGAACAGCTTGGCTCGAGGCAACACTAGTTCTGGAGCACGTCTTCAGCTCTGCAGTTGCGACGTTATCATGTTAGTGATCAGTTGAATGCAATGCGCTCAGCCATTTCTTGATATCATATAAAATGAATAAAATTGGCTGAAGATGGAGGAGGACGCCGAGATATATTATCATTTCAGAACTTCTGGCTGCAGATAGTTGCAAATGATTCAGGCTCGTCTTTTGTACACATTTGCTGAGCTCCATTGTTGTTATGGGTGTTTGTGCAGCCTCCTCCTCCTCCCTTAAGTTAGTTGTTTAACTGTTCACCACCATTCGCAACTGGATAGAGCCAGACTGTTTTGAATCTGATCCATGGGATTGCTTTGCCCTGACTCTTACCACTCTTTAGCATGTAGTCTTGTGTTATGTAGCTTCATTGAGTTGGCACCTCAGCTTTGGATGCTGCTCCTGGCATGTTCTCCTACACTCCTCGTTGAAACAGGGTTGCTTCCCTGGTTTGATAATAGTGGCAGGGATACGCAGGACGATGAGTTGCCGAACTATGCACAGTAAGTGTGTATCCAAAATTTCTTCACTTAGGAGAGCTAAAAATTCTTGATCCTTCGGACATCTTTCCACTGCAACCCTGGAATTCCTCAGGGCCATTGCTGGAGGTAAAGCCGCTGTTTATTTTAAACAAGGTCATTGGCAAGATCAATATCCTGAAACATTAACACCGTTTCTTCTCTCCACAGAAGCCGCCAGACCTGCTCAGCATTTCCAGCATGTTCTGTTTTTGTTTGTAATTGACTGGATTGATAGACCATGGCTTTTCAGGCTCTGAATAGTGAAAGCTTGCAACAAAAGAATCAGGATTGCCCTTATTTATTGTGCAGAAATTGCAGGTTATCGTGGTTATAAATTGGCACGTTCAACCAGATTGTTAAATTGCTTTAAAATTGCTGATAGAGGAGTTAGAGTGACAGGGATAGCAATCTTTATCTCCCCACACTCTAATCATGTTGGCACCCTTTTCTCCCTTGCTGCCATTGAAATTGGCACCTTTCTCCCATTCTCCATCATGTTACACCACACCTCTGATTCTCAACACCTGCCCACCTCCCACCACCATCCCCAAGTTCACAGCTGTACTCTTCAGCATCATTCCATAAGACCATAAGATGTAGGAGCAGAATTAGGCCATTCGGCCCATTGGGTCTGCTCCGCCATTCAATCATGGCTAATTTTTCAACCCCATTCTCCAGCCTTTTCCCCGTAACCTTTTGATCCCCTTACCAACCTAGAACCTATCTATCTCTGTCTTAAATATACTCAATGGCCTGACCTCCATGGCCTCCTGTAGCAATGAATTCCATAGATTCAGCACCTTCTAGCTAAAGAAATTCCTCCTCATCTCAGTTCTAAAGGCTGTGCCCTTGGACTGTAGTCTTGCCTACTAATGGAAACATATTTCCCAATCCACTCTATCCAGACCTTTCAGGATTCTGTAAGTTGCAATGAGATGTGCCTTGCCCCCCCACCATCCCTCACCCACCATCCTTCTAACCTCCATTGAGCACAGACCCGAGGTCCTCAAACACTCCTCATTCCCAGCTCCTACATAATGGCACCTCTGCTGTGGAAGGTGGAATACTGCTACACACTGTAGTGGGACTTGTACTGGGAGGATTTCTGCCCACTGCAAGCAGCAAGAAGCCTTGCCCAGAGTAGAGGTGTCAAAGAAAAGCCGAGATAGGGGCTAGGAGAGTGTGGAGTTAGGAGTGCTGTAGTGATGGAGCCCGAGGTAAATCTATTTTTTATCCTCAAGTTTAAACACAGGCCTAAACCAAACGTAGCCAGAGCTCATCCTACTATTTAGCAACAAGCTTAATTTTGCTGATGGAAGTGAGTTCCAAGGAGTATAGAATCATAGAATCTCTACAGTGCAGAAGGAGGCCATTCGACCCATTGAATTTGCATTGACTCCCCAAAAGGGGCAATCTAGCATGGCCAATCCACCTAATCTGCACATCTTTGGACTGTGGGAAGAAACAGTGGGAATACCCAGAGGAAACCCACGCAGACACAGGAAGAACGTACAAATTCCACACACACAGTGACCCAAAGGCAGAATTGCAGGGTCACTGGTGCTGTGTGGCAGCAGTGTTAATTACTGTGCTGTAAGAAGCAGTAAGAGGCAGATGGTGGGTGGTGCACTTCCAGTTTTTAATAATAAGATCACAACAAGGTGGTAAAAAATAGGAGCAGGAGTAGGCCATTTGGCCCATTGAGTTTGTTCCGCCATTCGATAAGATCATTGGTGATCTGATTATGGCTGGGCATCTGAAAACAGATAGTGCATGAACGAATTTCAAGGCTATGAAATCCAAAATGCTTCCTGTCAGCCTTACCTTCAGATTGTACTAAATTCCTTTTTATAAAGCAAATCCATTTTAAGCAGTGGCTGAGGTAACAACCTGTCCAAGAGTTAGCTGGCATGAAAGAAACAAGTCAGAAATTGATGCGGGATTTATGAAACAAAGCCTGGTAGATTTAAGAGCTCTTGTCATAATCTTGGTCAGAGTATATGAAGCCACGTGGATTTCGTTTAGAGTTTTTTTTTTGATCACTATTATGCTTCACTGTCCAGCCACCATTAATATTTAATATATATAAACATGGACCTGGATTGTGTGTTTGATTGCACAGTTTTTATTTGGTGCAACCTAGCCAAAACCTGCAGGGGTGCACAAAAAAATTGCAGAATTTTAAATGAAATTTGCAACCAGAGCAACTTGAAATTTGACCACCTTTTGTGCTTGTTCAAAAACATTGCACTGAAAACAGATCTTGTCCACAAATTTGACCACATCCTCAAGGTGAAATAATCATCAGAGTTTTGCTGACAGTTGTTGTTTGGTTATTTTACAAAATTAAGCTGGTTCTTTGGATGCAAAGATACTAAAAGACACAGATTGAAAGCTTCTATATTTTAATCAAACAAGAAATTCTTCTGCACCCATAACTCAAAAATTGTTTCCTATATTGAAAGTGAGTTTCAGTTATTTAAAGTTGAGATTAACATTGATGAAAAAATGCTTATTTATTGTCATAAACCCCTTTTCAGCAGTTTTAATTAAACTCTAAGTTCTCTCTTAAATATCTGAAAGAAATTCCTAATCATCATTTTTATTTAAAAATTACAATTTAAAACACTGCCTCATTGTGCTGGTTCATGGCAGATATTGTCTTGAGCAATATAAAGGTGAGTTTGAGAGAGACTTGTGCCAGGGATCCGAGTTCAGCCTCAGATAGGTGTTGTATTGATTTCAATAGATAATGTTTAACCTTTTGGCCAGGGAAAGATGGCACGGTGGCACAGCAGTTAATGCTGCTGCCTCACAGCGCCAGGGATCCAGTTTCAATTTCCGGTTTAGGTCACTGTCTGTGCGTCCTCCCCGTGTCTGCGCGCGTTTCCTCCAGGTGCTCTGGTTTCCTCCCACAGTCCGAAAGACTTGCTGGTTTGCTGCATTGGCCATGCTGAATTCTCCCTCAGCGTACCCGAACAGAGTGTGGCAACTAGGGGATTTTCCTAGTAACTTTGTTGCAGTGTTAATGTAAGCCTACTTGTGACACTAAGAAATAAATAAATAAGGATTCGGGGAAGTAGATTAGAAAATTAATTTTGATCTGAATCTTACTGAAATTCATCACTGGAACAAACAACTATGTTTTCATGTAGCTATTGCGGAAAATAATAAATAAATGTTTATGGAATACTGCTGCTCGTCTGTGACACAACAGAACCAAATCAGAAGCAAAATTAAACAAAGCCCTTCAAGCATTCAAATATAGAGAAAAACCTGTTTTTTTTTCTAGGACAACTCTGAAGGCTACTCTATTCAAATGTGTATTTCTTATGTGTACTTTATACTTGTGCATATACATTGGTTTGATATTTACATATAATGAATTCTTTTCCAAGGGTGTTTGCTCTGTATAATGAGGCTCATTTTTGATTGTGAACACAAACTGTATACAATGAACACTTGACTGAATTAATGACCCATTACCACCTTTGCAATTGCTAATCAGGTGATTGTTCATTGAAAGGTTAGCTAAACATCTCATTATTTGGCATCTACTGGAGCCAAGTGAGTGCATGTGTCATATGTCCTCATCACACTGCTGCTGAAGGCATTAGTGGGCTAGAGCACCAGTGAATAAGATAAAACCAGTGCCTCTGTAGGGTCTGAGGTTCTTTCCAATAGATGATTTTATTTCTTTAGAGGCAGCAAAGTTACTAATGGCAGTATAAATATAGTAAAAAGTCTGACAACACCAGGTTTTAGTCCAACCGATTTATTTGATAGTCTATCAAATTTGATAGTCTATCAAATAGACTATCAAATAAATCGGTTGGACTAAAACCTGGTGTTGTCAGACTTTTTACCGTGTTTACCCCAGTCCAACGCCGGCACATCCACATCATGACAGTATAAATATAGACAACCATGTTTTACATAGCCAATTGTGTTAGGCTCACTGTGCATCTTCTTCAGTCACTGGGAAAGGCTGCCAATGGATACATTTGCAAAGTGCTGCAGCAGAAGTGCTACCTGCCAAATTTACACTGTAGTCACACATTCTTGTGTAAATAATTTCCAAAATCAGCGACCATGGAACCATACCCATATTGCATTAAAACAGAAAATGTTGGATATACTCAGTGGGACATGCAGCATCCGGGCAGAGAGAAACAGAGCTAAACTTTCAGGTTTAATGACCTTTCATCAGAAAGAGGAAAGGAAGACATCTATAAATGCATGTCTTTCTTTCATCAGAATTGAAATAGAGGTGTAACCGGTTTAAGGTGAGTACAGAGTCAGTGAAAAGCCAGATGTGGGAAAGTGATGATAAGGAAGAGCAAAATGAAAGGTTTGTGATCAGCTGGAAGGCAGAAGAGGTTAGGGGCCTGGTGTTAAGTCTATGCGAGTGTTTGGGTTGTGAATGAGTTAAAATCTCACTTCAAATCTTTCCTGGTCCTGTCCCTCCATTTTTCCACCCTAACACAGCCCATTCCCCATCATTGTTGTCCCTTGAATCTCTTCCCTGCCTCTGTGCTTGCCTAAACACTCCTGTCACATCTCTGATCTTTCCAGTTTGCATAGAATCATAGAATCCTAAAGTGTAGAAGGAGGCTATTCAGCCCATCGAGTCTGCACCAACCATAATCCCATCCAGGCCCTATCCCCATAACCCTATGCATTGAGGCTAGCTAGTCCCCCTGACACAAAGGGGCAATTTAGCATGGCCAATCCACCTAACCTGCACATGTTTGGGCTATGGGAAGAAACTGGAGCACCCGGAGGAAACCTGCACAGAGATGAGGAGAATCTGCAAACTCCACACAGACAGTGACCTGAGACAGGAATCAAACCCAGGTCCCTGGTGCTGTGAGGCAGCAGTGCTAACCACTGTGCCACCGTGCCGCCCACAATGAAAGGTCATCAACTTGAAATATTAACTGTTTCTCTCACCGCGGATGCTGCATCACCTGCTGATTATTTCTAACATTTCTGTTTTTATTTCAGATTTCCATCTTACAACGTATTTTGTACAAAAAAGGACTTGCATATAGTACTTTTTGCTACTACCAGGCGTCTCCAAGTGCTTTACAGCCAATAAATATTTTTGAAGTGTAGTCAATGTTGTAATGTAGGAAACATGGGAACTCATTTGCACTCAACAAACTCCCACAGACATCAATGTGATAATGACCAGATAATTGGTTTTGTGATGTTGATTGAGCAATAAGTATTGGCCGGGACACCAGGGATAACTTCCCCGTTCCATTTCAAAAGACTGTGTTGTGATCTTTTGCATCACATACGGTAAAGTTTCCTCAATACTTGCAATGAGACAGCGCTGTCCAGTAACTTCCAAACTGACCATTAAAATTACAACTTCTGGCTGCTTTGGCCAGAATTGTGCAACAGCTTTCAATGGAACAAACCATTTACTCTTTAATTTCAGTCTGTTAGAGAATGCTGGAGAACCATCAAAGTAGAATAGACCCTTATTTGGCATCACTTTCGCTGTAATCATTTTACAATTCACATCCTTAATGGTTCGCTTGCTGGACAGTGACAGATGGACAGGAACAGCTGAATGAGCACTTTCAGGTTGCACATAAGACAAGTGGAAAAATAAGTTGCATGCTTAAGAGGAATGCACTATACTACAGTGCAGCTACAAGAACATTAATCTTTCGAGGAATGCATTATGCTACAGTGCAGCTAGAAAAACATCAATCTTAAAAATGCCATCTCTGAAGAAAAGAAAATTGTTAACTGCAACCTGAGGAATGAAAAATTATTGTACAGTGCTTATGTGTTATAAAAATAACTCTGCAGTTACAGGTTTAGAACTAATTTTGAAAACAAATCCAAAGAACATCTTTCTTGGTATTCTGTTCCTCAAATCCTTTTCATTTATCTTATTGAGAATAATGTCTCTCCTCCATTCTTACATATATGACATGAACCAACACCTTCACCGCGACTCTCACCCCAAACTCTGTATCCTTGCCACAGGGTTCACCCATCACACCTCCCCCTTCCCCAAGCATTCTCTCATTCAGCTGTTAATCAGATGTTCACAATCTCCAGCTCATATTAAACCCTGAGCATATGTTTGAATGAATCCACTGTCACCTACTGATTAAATTTTCTGTCTAACTGCCTTTGGAGTCCTTGCTGTGCTCCCAGCTTTTCAGTGCTTCTTGTATAGTATCTTAAGTTACCCGTGTCAAAGCTGTGTTTTCCCACTTGGGACGTAAGGGGACTTTGCCCGGATAAATTGGAATGAAAGTTAACTTATAAAATAGTTGGAAGCATTTCAGTGTGAGTTTGGTATGAAGTAATCTTCTCCATTTAATCCACTTTGGGATGTTGGGACTACAGTTGGGTCAGGAAGTGATTTCCTAATAGACAGCTTTGCCAAGAATCTTTCTCAGCAATGACACAAACATCTCACCAGGCAGCTCCACCACCAATTAGCTGCCGGTTACACCTTTCAGACGCTGATGGTGGTTGTGAAAGGCTTATATAAATGCTTATATCTTTGTTTCTTACGCTGCATTAAATAAACTTCACATTGAGGGTTTTGTGTGGAATCAGATTGCCTTGAATTGTCACATGTATTGGGTTGCAGTGAAAAGTACTGTTTCTTGCAAGCTGTGACAGACGAAACATACTCTTCATAGAGTACACAGGGAAGAAGGAAAAGACAGGGTGCAGAATGTAGTGTTGCAGTTACTGATAGGGTAAAGAGAAAGAGCAGCTCAATGTGTGATAGGACCATTCAAAAGCCTGTGGGCAGCAGAGCTGTTCTTGATCGGTTGATACATGTTCTCAGATTTCTGTATATTTTTCCCGACGGAAGAAGGTGAAAGAGAGTATGTCTGGGGTGAGTGATGTCCTTAATTATGCTGGCTGCTTTCCCGAGGCAGCGGGAAGTTTAGATGGAATCAATGGAGAGGAGGCTGGTTTGCGTGATGGAGTGAGCTACATTCACAACCCTTTGTAGTTTCTTGCTACCTTGGTCAGAGCAAGAACCATACCAAGCTGTGATGAGCCAGAAAGGATGTTTTCTATTGTGTATCTATAGAAATAGGTGAGAGTCGTAGAGGACATGCCAAATTTCCCAGTGGACAAGTCAAATTTCAGGGTGAGGGTTTTGTTGGGAATGGAATTATTTCTCCATATCAGGCAGCAGTCTGCCATTCATGTCATTAATTGGTAACTTGCTAAATTTCTTGACCTGTCATTTTCTTCCTGACATTCTTAGAGGTCCATAAAACAAACCATTGCGTGTGTTAGAAATCTGAGATACAAATAAAAGATGCTGGAAAATCTCAGTAGAACGGGGACCATAAGTGAAGAAAGGAAAATGGTTTGGTTAATGTTTCAGATACATGGCCCTTTAACAGACCATTATTATCATGGCCTGTCATTTGATTATCTCCAGCTCTCTACCTATTGCTTTACTGATCATTCTTTTTGTTTTCTTATGTATTTTGGCTATTCAATTTTCTGTCTTTTAGTCATTCTACCACCCCTCAAAGTTCTCATTTAGTTCTATTCTCCATTATAGGCAGTTTATTTATTCCACCTTCACATGAAACCTTCAGCTAACCTTCACTTACTTCTCTACAGACTTGCTGCTCTGCCAGTTGGTTATAACACAGAATTGATGTGCTCAGCAGTTTATTCCTTTTCCCATTGCACCAGGTGATTTGAGGGAGGCGGTGGCACGTAGCATAAACTCACTAAAACTTACAGTACAGAAAGAGGCCATACAGTCCATTGTGTCTGTGCTAGAATAATCACCCTCTTTTTGTCTGTAACCCTGCAAGTTCCCATCCAACTCTCTTTCTATTGTTATTCGTACAATTAGCTTCCACTATCTTTTCAAATAGAATGTTTGAGATCCTGACAACTCTGAGTGGGAAAAAAATCTGTTAGATCTCTTGGCAATAATTTTCAGACAATAATTTCAGTTATTGACCCATTTATAGTTTATTTATTAGTCACAAGAAGGCTTACATTAACACTGCAATGAAACTACTGTGAAAATCCCCTGGTCGCCACAGTCTGATGCCTGTTTGGGTACACTGTGAGAGAATTTAGCTAAGGCACCTAACCAGCACGTCTTTCACACTGTGGGAGGAAACTGGAGCACTCAGAGGAAACCCACACAGACACGTGTTCTCCCAACATGCAGACTCTGCACAGACAGTTACCCAAGCCAGGAATCAAACTTGGGTCCCTGGTGCTGTGAGGCAGCAGTGCGAACCACTGTTGCAGTTTGCCAGAGGAAATGCATTTTCTCTATCCACATTATCAAATTCTCCCATCACCTTGAAAACATACATTAGGTCATCTCTCAACCTTTTTTGTTCCAAGGAGAATATTATTATGTCTTTTTATTCATGGGATGTGGGCCAGCAAGTATTTTTCATTCCTAATTGTCCTTATACTGAGTGGCTTGCTAGGCCATTTCAGAGAGCTGGTGATCTGGAGGTACATGTAGACCCAAAGGGCATTAGTGAACCTGATGAGTTGGACAACAATCAAAAATGGTTTCATTAGATATTTAATTTGAGATTTTTATTGAATTCACATTTCACCGTCTACCATGGTGGGATTCCAACTGGGGGGGCCCCCAGTGCATTGGCCTGGGTCTCTGAATTACTCGTCCAATAACAATATCAGTACGCCACTAAAGAGCACTTCTATCTTTGATTTGATTTATTATTGTCACTGTATTAGTATACAGTGAAAAGCATTGTTTCTTGTGCGCTATACAGACAAAGCATACCATTCATGGAGAAGGAAACGAGAGAATGCAGAATGTAGCGTTACAGTCATAGCCAGGGTGTCGAGAAAGATCAACTTAAGGCAAGGTAGGTCCATTCAAAAGTCTGATGGCAGCAGGGAAGAAGCTGTTCTTGAATTGGTTGGTACATGACCTCAGACTTTTGTATCTTTTTCCCGATGGAAGAAGATGGAAGAGAGAATGTCCAGGGTGCATAGGGTCCTTAATTATGCTGGCTGCTTTGCCGAGGCAGCAGGAAGTGTAGACAGAGTCAATGGAGGGAGGCTGGTTTTTAAGTCAGAAGGTTGTTGGTTCAGGTTCTGCTTCTGAACTTGGCCACAAAAATCAAGTCCAATGCTCCAGTGCAGAGGGGAGGAGTGCTGCACAATCACCATCTTTTGGATGAAATATCAAAATAGAGGCCCCTTCTGCTGCCTGAGATGGATGTAAAAGACCCCATGGCAATATTGCAAAGAACAGCAGGGAAGTTATTCCCAGTTATCCTGGACAATACTTAGCTCTCAACCAATATTCCTAAAACAGATTATGTGGGAGTTTGCTGTGCTCACATTGGCAGCTATGTTTCCTACATCACAGCAGTGACTACCCTTCAATGCCTGATGTGCTTTAGGATATCCAGCAGTCATGAATAACACTATAGAAATGCAAATTTGTATGTACTTCTTCAGAGCAAAGCTAACTTTTCCAACCTCTCCTCACAACAGACTGAACCTTGGTAACACGATTCCAGTCATGGATCTGATCTGGAATACTCCATTTGAAAAGATGTAGAAGCTGATGCTATAAACAATTTTAAAAGGGAGTTGGACAATTATTTATACATGATGAACTTAAAAGTTCAAACAAAATAGAGATGTGGAATGAAACATAACTATCTTTCAAACAGCCATCACAATCATGGCAGGAAAAATGGCCTCCTGCTGTGCTGTAGGTTTTCATGATCATTGGTAAGTCTCGCATTCTGAAGGCCTTTATATTTTTCCTGAACTGTGGTGTCCAGATGCTCACCAGTCATGGATCAAGGCCTTAAAGGCATGGTTAGCAAGATGGGACAGCTGCTTCCACAGCAGTGTTATTTTAGTCTTGGGTAGCTGGCTTTTCACTTCAAACAGGTTCTGGGCAGGATTACTGCAAATAACACTTCATTAGCTGCTGTGCTATACTGAACAAACTGATGCAGCAAACTCATTGCAGTCTGACCAAAACTGGTCTAGACAATGGATGGCACAGTGGCACAGTAGTTAGCACTGCTGCCTCACAGTGCCAGAGACCCAGGTTCAATTCTGGCTTCAGGTCACTATCTATGTGGAGTTTGTATGTTCTCCATATGTCTTGTTTCCTCCCACACACCAAAGATTGGTGGATTGGCCATTCTTAAATTACCCCAGGTGTCAGGGGGACTAACATGGAGTCACATGGATAGGGCCTGGGTGGGTTTGTTGTCGGTGCAGGCTCCTTCTGAACTGTAGGGTTTCTAACACTAGCTTATAACACAGTTATACTGTATACAATACATGGTTAACCCTTCGTTACCTCAGAAACAGTAATATTTAGACTTGCTTGTTTGGTTGTATTTTTATATTTTCTATATTTGGCTGAAGGAGTGAACGATGATATCAATTAGAAATATCCCAGGTCAGCTACTCTGTGCTGATTTTAGCTGAGGCCGTTGTGGAGGTTGTACTGTCTTTGTTGGTGCTGCTGGGAGTAATCAGCACGTTTCATACTTCTGAATGCTCCACTCCAATTGCTGAAAGTATAGATTGCATCATAGCAGGGGTTTAGATCTGATGCCTCTATTGTTTGTAAACACATTGGCTCTTCCTGCCTCAGCCCCCACTTTGAAACTGGGCAATGTACTGCAAGATATTGTTACCATGATACTGCGTGTCATGGTAACATAAGAAGACAGAATACTCCAGATGTTGAAAATCTAATATAGAAATAGAAAATGCTTCAAATGCTCAACAGGGCCGGCAGCATCTGTGGGGAGGCAGTGATGGAATTTAATGCTCCACCTCTCCCCAACTCGAGCAGAAAATGGGAAGGCTCGGGGTGGGTGGCAAGCCTATTGCTTTTCCAACTTCCCCCTCCGTCTCACCTCAGGCAGAAAGGGTTGAGAATGACCTTCCTCCCTGAAGATCAGTTGAGGCTCTCGAGTGACCAGTTAAGGTCCATTTCAGGGCCTCAACCAGCAGTGGAGGGGTTGGGGTAAAGGGGGCACAGCATGTCATACAAACAACGCACCAGGTATATCCTGGAGGGCCTGTCAGTGACCCAAGATTGGGAAGGGGTGGGGGTGGTGCTGTGTGAGGTGGTTGGACCTCATGCTTGGACACCAAGTTCTCAAAGGAGGATACAACTGCTGACAAGGTTTGCCCATCCAGAACGTCCATCCATCCAGACAGCTTTTTAAGCTAACCCTCCCAAGGCCTGCCTGTCTGGCCCCAGCAATCTCGCCCAAATTACTTGGATTGTTTTCCATCCTGAGGCCTAAAGCACTGCCAGCAGTGATCACCATGGGACCTGGGAACCCTGCTGCTGATCAGTTAAGTATCTGACTGACTTTTAATTACAGCAGAAAGGGTCTGGGTGAGGCAGGGTGGGGAACTTTCCCAGGAATTCCTGAGTTGGGGGGTTTCCACTGGCTCAGCAGCCAGGTGGACCACCGTGACTATAAGATCCAGCAGTGGTTTCAGGTCTGATCAAAGGTCGCAAACCTGAAATGTTAACTCGATTACTCCCTGCTGTGTGGTACTCAATTCACCTTGAGTACCATACACCAGGAGCTAATCAACACCAGAAAGATGTTGGAACATCTCAGCAGGTCTGACAGCATTGTGGACAGAGAGTAGAGCCAACGTTTCAAGTCTAGATGATCGTTCGTCAGAACTCTGACCAAGGGTCATCCAGACTCGAAACATTAGCCGGAATTTTATCGGCACACCCACCTGCCATCAGGGTGCGCAAGACTCGCACAACGGCATTCTCCACTGGGTGGGATTTTACGAGCCTCAAGCAGGAGTGCCGGTAAAATTCCTGCCATTGATTCTATTCTCTTTCCATAGATGCTGTCAGACCTGCTGAGATTTTGCAGTCTTTCTGTTTTTGTCCCAGATTCCAGCAGCCACAGCATTTTGCATCTAACTAATCAACACCGACAGGAGGAGATGGGAGTTAAATATTAGAGGGAAAAGATGAGAATTTTAATATCTGCATTTTGGCCACTATTGAGTATTAAATTTCAGCAGCAGGGAAGGTAAAATCCACGGTAACTTGCAGGACAAGTCATGGAGCAGTTGGTACTGTTCTGTCTGCAATCTGACCCCGTGCAACAACTTGGCTTTGATGTTATATCAAATTTCTTTCCTTGCCAACATTAAAATAAAATCAATTTTAAAAGCAGACTTGAAAGTGAACATTAAATGGCCCCTTGGTGGCAATTCATGTGCACAATCAGTCTTGAAATGAATCCATTACCTCTTTTGTGGGAGCACTTAAAACACCTAATTGTAGTCAATTATGGTACTTCTGAAAGTGTGAAAATGGGCCTTTGAATACTTTTTGAAAGCATTGAATGTACTAAACAGCAAAGTTTTGTCTTTTGTTTCAACATATAAAAGAATCCGATTTGTATAATGGAAAGGGCTTCCAATTACTTGCTGTTGGTTGGCAATTACAAGCTGAATAAGAGAATGTATAAAAATAGAAACTCCTGTTGATTTTTAGTTATATATGTTATTCTCCTTTCTCCTCCCTGCAAATTCTCTGACTGAGAAGGGGTTTTGTTGCCAAGCGTATAAAATGCCAATCCTGACCTATTCTCCAAATGATTTATTCCTCCCCCTCCAAAGCCCCTGCCTGGAAATGATTTGGTTCCATTTTCTACACTTCTCTCATCCTTACAATGTGTCACAATGTAAATGTCACTATGTCACTGTGATAGGTGGCACGGTGGCACAGTGGTTAGCACTGCCGCCTCACAGTGTCAGGGACCTGCGTTCAATTCTGGGTTTGAGTCACTGACTGTGGAATTTGCACGTTCTCCTTATGTCTGCACGGGTTTCCTCTAAGTGCTCCGGTTTCCTCCCACAGTCCAAAAGATGTGCTTATTAGATGCATTCGCCTGCTAGATTCTCCCTCGTATACCTAAACAGGCACCGACTAGGGGATTTTCACTTCATTGTAGCATTAATGTAAGTCTACTTTGATACTAATAAATAAACTTTAAATAAAGCGTGGCTGTATTTATTTGGAGAAAGGTTCAGTGCCTGTCAGCATTTTACATGCCACCAACTCCATGAAGTGGGGCCAACTTCGGACAGGATTGCTAGCGTCATCAGTCCCTTGATTAGATAATCATGTCTACTCAGCGTCATGGCTTTCTGACATGGGTCGTCATGTGACTGAATGGGCTGATTCTTGACCCACAGATATTTGGGTACTCGGAAATTTGTCCCATGAGATCTGGAGTGCAGGATTTCTTTCTCTGTCATCGTTCTGTTTCATCATTGAGACTCAAAGCATGGTGCAGCTTGATGGACAAGTTGTCACCATTTTGAACGATTGCTGGCAAGCTCTTCCCAGTTATTAATGTCAATGCTCCCACGCCTCAGGTAGAGCTTTGGAACATTGTAACGTAAGATTCAGAAATAGCAGTAGGCCATTTGGCCCACCGAGCCTGCTCCACCATTCGATAACATCATGACTCATCTCATTGTGATGTCAACTCACTTACCTGTTTGTCCCCCGGAACCATTGGCTTTCTTCTCAGTCAAAAGTCTATTCAACACATCCTTGAATAAACTCTTAACCATGATTGAAGAGCCTCTTTGACATGTTTCCTTTAGCCTTCCTGGACAATTAGTCATTTGAAAATTGAGAGAACAGGACCTAGAGGGTTGAGACACTTTTCAGTCATTCAGACACAATGGCCAGAATTCTCCAGCCATTCGCACCAGGGGGATTCTTCGGTCTCTCTTCAATGAACAGATATTAGATTGAGCTCCGAATTCTCCATCCTCATTTGCAGTGGCGGCGGGGCGTGAATGGCCAGAGAATTCCAGTCAATGTCCAGTCTATCAAAGTTGATTTGCTGGAGTTCCATCTGAACACTGGTGCAACTGGCTTCAAGAAAACATGAGCATTTGTACAACAGTCCTCCTGAATTCAGGGGATGTGGCAGAGGCATTGCTGATGGAAATTTTCTTGAGCTTGTATTTGTCACTGATGCACCCATCCCAGTCTAACTAACTTCAGTACAGGAGCAAGGTGACAATAACTGCTCTGTTTTGAGAGAGGTGGCTTCCAAAGTATGGGAAGTGCTCAACATATTCTCGAGTCTCTTCAACATGTAAGGGAGGTGGAATATTTAGCTGACCACATGTGCAATGTTGTGTGATTTCTGTTTTGGCAACATTTAGGGAGAGGCCAAGTTTCTTTTTACAGAATTGAAGGGATCAAGAGCAGTTTGCAAATCTGGTGCAAAGTGGGCAACAGCACTGCACTCATCCGCAAACTGTAGACAAATTATATCAATGGTGGCCAGTTTACTTTTGGCACTGAGGCTACTGAGGTTAAAAGAGTTTTCCATCAGATGGTACTCAATACTGACATGAGAGAGCAGGTTGATCTTATTGCCACTATCAAGTAGATTATAAATCATATGGAGCTTTCACATAGGCATGCTTGACGCTGGTCCAGATGTTGATGTTACCTGTTTCAGCTCTCCCACCTGAGGGTCAGTTACAGTCATATCATCATAAAGCAATCACAGGATTGTGGTGACACTTCTTGTGATACAATCTCAGTTGATGTTATTACTAGACAGATTCCAGAGCAGAACGTTAGCTCAATAGATTGTAACTTTTATTTATTTTTAGTTGTGGATGTGCAGAATCACAGGATTGCTGATTAACTTTTAACAAAAAAAATTCAACATAGCTATAATACACTACACCTCCACCCCACTGTATCTTTTATAGGTGCATACAGATTTATAAGAATTACACAAGTTATAACATATATTTGTATTATAATGTTCTCAGTAAGTACTATTAATCCATGGATCCGGGGTATTGCTCAGGAAACTGATGTTCGAATCCCACCATAGCAGATGGTAAAATTTGAATTCAACAAAAATCTGAAATTAAAATCTAATGATAACCATGAAACATAATCATAAAAATCCACCTGGTACACTAATGTCCTTCAGGGAAGGAAATATGCCATCCTTATTGGTCTGGCCTACATATAACTCCAGATCTCAGCAGTGTGGTTGACACTTAAATATCCTCTGAAATGGCCCAGCAAGCCACTCAGCTCAAGGGCAATTAGGGATGAGCAATAAATGTTGGTTCAGCAAGTAATGCCTACATCCCATGAATTGATTTTTAAAGAGTACAAAATCCATGTAAACCGATGCATGACAGTATACTGATGAATCTTTCAGGCTTCATCTTCTCATCACATGTCCTTTATCTTTTGGATTTGCCTTTGGGTGTCAGTCTTGAGCTCTTGGAATGGCTCCTAATCTTGTGATATTGGTTGTTCGGCCAGACAGTGAAGGATGCTCATTTTTTTTATTTGAGGAGGTTGCATTTCAGCATTGTTTTCATTAAACAAGCCCAAGTGATGACATTACTCAAAACCCAATGGTTTGCGCAGAAGACTTTAGTACAGCAACTTTATTTGATCCCACTGTTCAGGAGTTGAGTTGGATGTGTGAAGATTTTTCTGATTGGTCACGTGTGGCATTTGGATTTCTCCTTTTTGGTCAACATCCTTTAGGGTGAAGACATTGATGTTCTTACTCTTGAACTTTTTGGGTCTTGTGATTTGATGGAGCTAGTTGGATGAACAAGTCTATGATCTCTCCAGCAGGTCTCGATTCCCTGCTTCAAATATCACTTAGATCTTTGGCCTGAATAATGACAAAATCCTGGCGGTTCCAGTGTTTTGATCTAGAATGCCTCCCTTTGTTTTTGATATTGTCCTTCTGGCAGTGGAGGGTGTTTGTTATAATGAAGCCGCGCTGAGCACTCTATTTCAGCAGGAAGTCACCATTTGCATTGGCTTTTCCCATCCAGTTTTTTTTCCCAAGGGCTCTTCTCCTGGCTTTGGAGTACAGTCAACCCTGGAATTAAATTACCCAAGAAAGGCTGATTATTACTTCTCTTGGGATGACAATGAGGATTTCATCTAGGTCACAGTGGGACTTTTCCTTAACATCTTCATTTGAGTCAACGGCATAAGGGTTAATAATAGTGTCATGTTTGTTACGGCTGAGCTGTAGGTGAAATATCATGAGTCCTACATCTGTATAATTGGAAAATTCTGGTAGTGCATTCAAGAGCCTATACCAGAAGACAAAAACTACTACCCAAATGTAAGGCTTATTGTCACCCTTTCCTTCCCCATATCAACATCCTGAGGGTTATCATTGATCAGAAACAGAACAAGACTAGCAACTAGAGGAGCAGTACAGAGACTGGGAATCCTGTTGTGAGCAGCTCATCTCCTGACTCCCCAAATCCTTTCCACAATCTATAAGGCACAAGTCAGGAGTGTGATGGAATACTCACCACTTGTCTGGGTGAGTGCAACTCCCAGCAACACTGAAGAAGCTTGACACCATCCAAGACAAAGCAGCCCACTTGGTTGGCACTCCATCCAGAAACATCCACTCCCTCCTCCACCAACTCACATTGACAGCAGTGGGTGCCATCTACATAATGCATTACAGGAACTCACCAAGGCTCCTTAGATAACATTTTCCAAACCCTGATACCAGTACTATCAGGGTGCAGCATTGATCTTCTGACCCAAGACATCTCTGAGACAACACAGGTGTCCAAGATCTTCATGCATCTGTTATCTGCATGCAGATTGTTGACCAGGGACTCCCAGGTTGACAGCCGGTCCCCATTCTTTATTCTTCATCTCACAGCACTTGGAAAATGGAACCTGTTAAAAGCTTATGCAAGATTTTATTTAATGTGGGAACCTTGGGGCATCATTGTCTGCATGATCTTGCTTGGTTGGTGGCTAGAATTTGTTGACCTTTTGAACCATGATGACCAGGATCACCTTACCACTGTAGCCTTTCTCACCGCCTCTACATTCCCACCCACCTCTCCCCCAACCATCTTACCATGGCATCATAGGTAGCCCTATCAGGAGCAAACAGTACTGCACATACAGTCTGATACACTGCTGGAGTCAAAAAACCAGCAGGGATTGAGATTGAACTCGCCAAGGCTCTTTAGACCACATTTTCCAAACTCATGACCACTATTATCTAGAAGGACAATGGGTGCAAATACCTGGGAACACCATCATCTGAACCTTCTCCTCCAAGCCACACACCTTCCTGATTTGGAAATATATCACCCTTGCTTCACTGTCGTTGGGTCAAAATCCTGGAACACATTCCCTAACAACACTGTGGGTGTACCAAACATTGCATGGACTACAGTGATTCGTGAAGGAAGCTCACCATAACTTCTGAAGGGCACTTTGGAAAGGGCAATAAATGTTGGCCTAGCCATTGATGCCCACATATGAACCTGGGTTGACTGGATTCCAGGCTGATTTCAGCCTTTGAAACCAACGGTCCGAGGTGTACCTTTCCACGCTGTTATGAGAATTAACCATTTATGCAGGTTTACCTACAGTGCTTTCTTGAATGTTGCATCAATTAAATTGACTTAATTTGCTATTTTTCTATTAAAAACATTTTGAAATGAATTTGCACTCCTGTTAGTTGAAGGACTTGTTCTTCTATGGGGCTATATTGAGCTTGTGCTGCTGGTGATGTGATTGCACCCCTCACAAGCCAAAGAAGCTGACAGGACTCTCCTTGTGATTTATTTTAATGGGTCCTTTAAAAATGATTTGAATTTTATTGAAAACCACATAAAATCACCAGAGCTTGGTAACAGCTGGGCGAAAACTTTGTTTCGACAGAAAATAGTCTGCTATAAATCATAGCAAGCTGGCAGTGTAATGGCATCACTGGCATGCTTCAGGCATTTTCTGGGACTCTGCAGAGCAGTGCCACAGAGGCAGGATAGCATGGTGTGAAAAGTTTTATCATTTATGCCTGATGTTTAAATATCTTGCTGCCATTTCTTATGATCTTGCCTCAATAAGAAGAAACAAATTTTAGTTAAGAGCTTCAAAGGACAAAATTAAATGTAGATGGTCCTCAAAGTAGTTTACGTTGAATGAATGTTGTCATGTTGGTAGTAAATATTACAGTGAATTTGTAATCAGCAAGATCCCATAAACATTGAATAAGTGGATCATCTGTTTCTAGTGAGGGTGATTTTTTTTTGCAAGGACACAAAACTGTCTTATTTCTCTTCCTTGAATAATGTCATTGATTTAATTTGATTACTCTGCCCAGTTGAAGCAGTTGAGGTTACCTCATTGAATGTTTTTAAGGCAAGCATAGATAATTTTTGAACAGTAAAGGAATTAAGGGTTATGGAGAACAGGCGGATAAGTAGAGCTGAATCCACAAAAAGATCAGCTATATCTTATTGAATGGCGGAGCAGGTTCGAGGGGTCAGATGGCCTACTCCTGCTCCGAATTCTTATGATTTGATTTATTATTGTCAAATGTATTTGTGTACAGTGAAAAGTATTGTTTCTTGTGCATTATACAAACAAAGCATACCGTTCATAGAGAAGGAAAGGAGAAAATACAGAATGTAGTGTTACAATCATAGCTAAGATGCAAAGAAAGATCAGCTTAGCACGAGATAGATCCATTCAAAAGTCTGATGGCAGCTGGGAAGAAACTGTTCTTGAGTTGTTTAGTAAGTGACCTCAGACTTTGGTGCCTTTTTCCCTTTACATCAACTTAAATAGGCAGATGGAACTGCAATTTAATATCTCACCCTAAATATCTGTGACAATACAGTATTTTCTCAGAGCCTCACTGAAGTATCTATTGTTATGATATGAATTGGGCCTCAAACCCATAACCTCATGCTACAATGCGTCTTTTGTCAGACACATCGCATTCTCCACTCCTCCCTTTTTACTAGACTTATACAACATGATTGCTTGAAACATATATGATGCTGAGAAATATGACAAAGTGGATGTAAAGAGTTTGTTTCTTCTTGTGGGAGAATCTGGTACTGATTAAAAATAAGAGATCGCAATTTAAGATGGAGATGGGGAGAATTGTTTTCCCTGAGGGTTGTGAGTCCTTGGAGAATTCTTCCTCAAAAGGTGGTGGAAGCAGAGTCTTTCAATGTTTTTAATGCAAAACTGGATAGATTCTCTGATCTCTGACCAAATGGAGCTCAGCTGACAAACATTGAAATGATCTAGTTGCCAACATGATAGGCTTTTATTTAACTGACGATTAAATGACAGATTTTTTACTTGGTTCTTCATTTAAGAGATTTTATTCTTGAGCTGCCCTCTGTTGAACACTCCCAGGAATCTAGAAAGTTTGACCGTATTGATAGAAAGAACAGATCAGATTGAATTGTCAGCCTGATTCACCAATTTTGCTGCTGCTGAATCTGGATGATAGCAGTAAGCAATCACGTTACGTAACAAACATATGAATCAGAAGCAGGAGTTGGCCCCACAGGTCTGCTGTACCATTTAATGAGATCATGACCGACCTAATTGTAACCTTAACTTCTCATTCCCAACTACCCCTCTATGATATTTTACCTCTTTGCTTATCAAGAATCTATCTCGCTCTGCTTTAAAAACATCAAAGGACTCTGCTTCCGCCACTTTTTGAGGAAGAGTGTTCCAAAGACTCATGAACGTCACAGAAAAAAAACTCTCCTCACCTCCATCTTAAATGGTGCCATCTTATTGTTTAATCAGTGACCCCCTTGTACCAGATTCTCCCACAAGAAGAAGCAATACGTCCATCTTGTCAAGACCTCTCAGAATCTGATGTTTCAATCAACTGTGTTGCACAGGTCTAGTGAAATGGGAAGAGTGGAGGATGCAATGTGCCTGACAAAAGATACATTGTAGCATGAAGTTGAGTATCGCCAGCTTGGTGTGCAATGAACATGTACAATTGGGAATGCAATGATCTTTGACTGAATGAGAGATGTGAGAGGTGATGGCCATAATACAGAGCGGTAAGCTCTCAGACATAGCTGATTGCAGTTTTCAGTGGATGGTTTCTTTAGGCTAGTGCCCAGTGAATGGTAAACTGGGTGAGAGACATGTTTAAGAAGTTGATCATTTAAAATAATGATGAGCTCACATTGTCTAAGTGAAAAACAGATCATAGAATAGAATCCTTACAGCGCAGAAGGAGGCCATTTGGCCCATCAAGTCTGCACCTAATCTCTGATTGAGTACCTTATCCAGGCCCTCTACCTTGCCCTATCCTTGTAACCCCACACATTTACCATGGCTAATCCACCTAACATACACATCTTGGGACATCAAGGGGCAATTTCTAATGGCCAACACACCTAACTTGCACAGCTTTGGACTGTGGGAGGAAACCGGAGCATCTGGAGGAAACCCATGCAGAAATGGGGAGAATGTGCAAACTCCAGACAGTCACCCAAAGCCAGAATTGAACCCTGGTCTCTGGAGCTGTGAGGTAGCAGTACTAACCACTGTACCACCATGCTGCCCTCAGGAAAAAATCTTGGTGATGTGTGGTTGAAGATGCCATTTCAGGCAGTACATTCATGTTATGAAACATATGACAGTGCATGTGCTTCTTGGGGTGGATAAGTCACCAACTTGAGTGGTAAAGACACTGACAGCAGAGATGAATTTCTGCGACCTGGTCATTTGTTACACAAATTTAAACAAAGTGATGCTAGCATTGATCCCCAGAGGAGACCATTGATTTGGTAACTTGACAAGCCAGTGCAGGTCATCTCATGTGCTCTCTGAAATGTCAGCTTCATGACAGTGAATCAACCAAGCAAATGTCCCAATGTGGTAGGGCTCTTGATATCTTCACAGAAGACCCATGTATCAGACAATGTCAATGGCTGTTGTTGGATCAAGAAGTACGAGACTAGTATTAAGTTTTATTCGGAAAACCCTTTCAGAAATGAGGCTTTGGGCAAATAATTTTCTACAAGTGCGGTCGTCATGTTGGAAGTCAGTTTGGCAAAGGCTTACATACTGAAATGACATGCGTGAAAATCAGTCACATGAACAAAGCCATAGAGGGAGAGCAGGCGGCAGTGTGCAAGTAATGGCAGGTTCATATCTACCTTAAATTCATCAACAACCTTTGCTATGCAGCACATTGCTTGAACAGAACCATCAAGGAGTATTTGAGTGAAGAAAAATGATAACCGATTCGAAACTTGTCAATTAAGTTTCTTCAAGACTTCTGGGAATATACGATTGCGGACTGCAATACCAGACTGTATATTACAGTGCACAGATTGCATTCCGGTGGTATTAAGATTGGTTCAGGGTATTGTGATGAGTGAAATGTCATTCAAAATATACCTTCTATATGAACAGACTGAGCAGAATTCTCCCATCTGGGATTAAGTCCCATGGCTGGGACAGGGATGGGAAGTATTCCCCACTGAGGAAACCGAAGAGAAATCACCCCAGATCATCTGACCCCAACCTCATTAACTATGACATGGTGGAATGGGCTTGATTGCATGAGTCTCACCATCATATCTGGGTGTCATATTGAAAAGACGCTCAGCATCACTGTCCCACTGCTGAAGAAAGAAGATGGACCTCTTGAGGAAAGAAGATGAATCTCCTCAATGACACTTGTTCTGGAAGATCCACCTCTGCCCCCACCCCACACCCCCACCAATGCCATGGTGTTCCAGGGTTGCTGGTGGCTTTCATTCCAAACTCCAGAGGCAGCCCCATGCATTCTTCAAGTAAATCCCAAATTCTGCACATCACCTTGTCCCGTCCCATTAAAGGGATGCAAATCAGTTTCACGTCTGGCACCAGTAGCTTTCCCAATCCACCAGTGGAAGATCGCAAGGAAATTCATGCTGGCGTAAAACCGATTTTTAGAATCCCACCAGATTCTCAGCACTGCTCACCGCCTCCACCACCCCAACCACACACAGGCCAACATTGAACCTGCTGGTGGAGGGGGCATGGGAGAATTCTGCTCATTGCTGTGGGAGCCTTTTGCTACTTTTAGTAGGTGAGTGGAAGCAGTATGATTAGATCTCTCTGTTGGACAGCAACCTAACTGTAATGTCTTCAATCAGGCCATTCAGTTTGGCCTATTGGAGTATGAACTGTCTGGTTCAGGATTCAATTGATGGGCCAATCAGGAAGTCTTTGCCTTGAACTTAACGGGGAGTGTAAGTTCCTCTGACACTCCCGGAGATAGACTGCGAACCACTAGCACTCTGTGTACTGCTGTTAGAGTTTGTAAGTAAAAGGATTTTGGTGAAGGGACTTCTGCCTCTGAAGACTTATTACATTAACAACAGGCGAAGCCCCAGTTTTTTGATTCTAGTAAAATTTATCTGCCAGGGTGTTGAAGGTGGGTTTGACAATGGCACTTCCACTGAGGATTAAAGAGCGAGGGGTTGGCTTTTGCAGGTTGGAGATAGTGATTACCTGGCATTTATATGGTGCAGTTATTACCTGCCATCTGTCAGTGTGTTATTCATGTCCTGCTGCAAGCTGGCATGAGGTGCTTCATTATCTAAGGCATTGAGAGTGGAGCTGAACACTGGATCATCAGTCAGCAACCCCAGTCCTTGACCTTACAATGGAAGTAAGGTCATTATTGAAGCAGCAAGGGAAAGTTTGGACTGACAGTCATTGTAAAGGTCACGCTGGGGTGAGATATCTCAGGCTGTTTGTGCTTTCAGAACCACATCCAACATAAACTTGCTGCAGTTAAGAAAGGAGATGTAAATGCAGAACAAACCAAGAAAAAGGAATAATAGAACAGGTACATAGAAAGAAATGAGAAATATACAGGCATATAGACAAAATGGGTGCTCCAAGATTAACATTTGCATGCCATTTTTCAATTCATAACCTTCCCACCTAAAAATGCGGCACTTGCAGTTTATGCACAAGAGCAACTATGCCACAGAGATTCTCTCTCTCTCTCTAAGTATGTGTGTGTAGTTACTGTGTTATTTAGTCTGTGTGTTTGTGTGTGTATATATGTGTGTGATTTCCATCATCTCTTGGTTTCAATAAGTGCAGTGTCAGCTGGGTTTGCTGGATCACAGCTGGAAAGCCTAGCCATTTATCTTTTAAGTCACGCTATTTTTAATGTGCCGGCCATCATTTGTGCTGATAAAGCATGGTCTATCAATTCAAAGAAAAATAACAGATCGACCTCTTCTATCATTGACCAACTACCTTGCATACAGCAAGTTAACTCCAGTTTTGCACAGACTTTGCTGGAGTGGGGCATATTGCATCATGTCCTTTTAGTTTGTTTACATAGAAACTAGAAGTAGGAATAGGCCACTCAGCCTATCGAGCCTGTTCTGTCATTCATTTTGATCATGGCTGATCATCGAATTCAGTATCCTGATTCTCCCTTTCCCCCCATATCTCTTGATCCCTTTTGCCCCAAGAGCTATATGTAATTTCCTCTTGAAATCAGACATTTTGGCCTCAACTACATTCTGTGGTAGTGAATTCCACATATTCACCACCTTCTGGGTGAAGAAATTTCTCCTCACCTCAGTTCTAAAAAGTTCACCCCTTATCCTCAAACTATGACACTTTGGTTTGGGACTCCTGAACCCTTGGGAACATTGTTTCAGAATCGATGCTGTCTAACCCTGATAGAATTTTATACGTTTCTATGAGATCCCTTCTCGCTCTTCTAAACTCCAATAAATATAAGCCTAACTGACTTAATCTCTCCTTAAATAACATACCTGCCTTCCCAGGAATCAGCCTGGTAAACCTTCGTTGTACTCCCTCTATAGCAGGGACACCTTTCCTCAGATAAGGACCCAAAACTACACACGACATTCCAATTATGGCCTCACCAACACTCTATACAATTGCAGCAAAACATCCTTATCCCTATACTCAAATCCTCTCACTATGAATATAAGAACTTAAGAACTATCTGGCCCCTCGAGCTGCTCTGCCATTCAATAAGATCATGGCTGATCTCCCTGTGGACTCACCTCCACTTACCCGCCTGCTCGCCATAATCCTTAATTCCTTTACTGTTCAAAAATTGATCTATCCTTGCCTTAAAAACATTCAATGAGGTAGCCTCAACTGCTTCACTGGGCAGGGAATTCCACAGATTCACAGCCCTTTGTGTGAAGTTCCTCCTCAGCTCAGTCCTAAATATTAACATACCATTAACCTTCTTTAACCGAGCCTGCTGTACCTGCGCACTTACTTTCAGCGAACAATGCACAAGAACACCAAATTTAGGCGTTAAACATTTTTGTCCACAAGGTTTCAGGAAGTGCCAGCTGACAATGTCCGGAAAGGTTGATTTGTATCATCAGCAAATATCACATAGCTAAAGATATCTACACCGTTAATTATTAGACATGGCTTTGTGATGAGTTTAATGGGTAATCCCTGTGCAAACATAGCAACTTGAAATTACAGTGAGGGTGAGATGTCATTTTCACAAAGTTAATGGCAGAGCATTACAAATCATTCAACAACTTGTGACAGCTTGTTATTAATGAGTAGCTCTTCCTTGGCACATGTTGCTGACCAGTTTGCCAATGAATGGCAGAATGTGTCAATCAGACACCTTTACTTTTTAGCAGAAAATGGAGCATGGTTTGAGAAATTTAAATAGATTTGATTGCTGCAATACCAGGGAGAACTAAATAGCAGCGCTGTGTCATGAAACATTCAAAGGTTATATTTAAACTGTAATATAGACTATGAATGTACAGCAAACTGGTCCATAAAAGAGCAAAATAGATTCTACCAGAGCGGTAGAATTAGTTTTCAATCTTATTATTCTTCTTTTTAAACTTAGTTCTCTGAGGTTGTATTTCCTCATGTACCTGTTTTATACTAGCAATGGCAATTTCAAAACCTCATTAATCTGAGCCATTTCTAAACTAAAACACTGAGGAGAAAGAAGACAAGATACTTTACCTGACAGCTTGTATCTGCTCCTTCAACTCAACTTTAAAAACATAATTACAAGGTCAATTGGTAAGGAAGTGCATTTTTAATGGCAGCAATTCTTAAAGAACAAACGGTCAAATAAATTTCAATAAAGTATTATAAATGTAAGAAGCTTTTAGACTCTGAGTAACTGTTGGAATCAATAATATGCATTAATACTGAAAATATGTTGTTGAGGACTCATTACAAATTTTCATATTTTACTGAACATTATTAAAATTTGTTGGGGTAATATTTTACCCAATTTGTGATCTTCCAAACCATATTTTGATGTGTCTTATATATTTAAAAATATTTGAATGAAAACATTTGGACTAATAAAGGTGGGAGATATTCATCTTGGAAAAATTAAATTCTTTTGCATTATTTGTCTCTGGTTTTCGTCTTGACCTCTCCAAAGCATGATGTTTAATGTAATAGTTCCACTTTGCCCTAGGACCAGGCTTTGAACTCAACCCCAAAAGCACACTCAGTACTGGATCATTGTAAATGTTTTTTTTACCTATCAGAAGTTTTTCGTCTCTATGGCCTAAGAAGTTCTGTGCTGTGAACTCGTACCTTTTAAGGAGTGGGTTGCACTTGCCCAAGATAATTTTATTTTTGCCATTCCCAATTATCTGAGAACAAACAGGAATCAAGGCTAGAGAAGGTGAAAGAATTACCTTTTTCTCAACGTTCTGCCTGTACTACAACAGAATTGTGTGCTGTCTCCCAGGGCGGGTTTGGTGTTGGAGTGGGTGAGAATGTTCAAATGAGTGGCTTGAATTTTTGCACCTGAGGAAATTTAGCACCTCAGGAAAAATTTCCCCAAATTGTGGAATCTTCGATGTCTACCAGAGACCGCTGGGGGATTGGATGTAGGATAGATCAAGTCCACCACCCCCAAATGCAGATCAGAGGCAGTCACAGGGACTGCCAAGTACAGAGGCAAGCTGTTCAAAAAGCCTGCCTTGGATTTCTGTGACTTTATCCTCGTTGTTTTCTTAGCTTCTCTGTCTCTCATCTCTCTCACCGCTCCCCCCTTGCTTGTTCATGTCAGTTCATGCCAACCCATGCTGCCTCAATGGCTTCTTATACTCTCCATGCTAACCTATGACCTATTAAAGCTCCAGCGCAAACTTGGTGCAAACTCATGCCCTTTAATGCATTCATGGATGACTGATCTATGCTGGGGGACCCTATAGCCTCCGTGCCATCTCACCCAGTAGTCACCATGGATAGAGCTCAAGAGTGATGCTGACATGAAGTAAAATTAAATTCCATTTATCTATCACAGACTTATGGGGGGAAAAAGCACTCTCATTCATGAAAGCCCATTTAATACATTTAAATTCCTTCAAGTACTGAATCCTTTGTAAAACTTTGTATTCCTAAGAGAAAAGTACTGCGGATGCTGGAATCTGAAACAAAAACAGAAATTCTGGAGAAACTTAGCAGGTCTGACAGCACATATGGAGAGAAATAGAACCAATGTTACGAATCAGAGTGACCCTTCGTCAGAGCTTGTTTTCATAACCCCATCAAAGACAAATGATCCTTTAATAATCTCTTTGAGCTGCCAATCAAAATGTAAACTTTCAACCCCTGCCCCCTCCCACGATAATGATGGGTTATGGAAGGAAGTCAAACATTAATGATGCTATAATGACAGTACTTGGGATTATGTTAACAAACAGCTAATTGTTCAAGTGAAAACTATGTCAATTTGATCTCAATTTTGAGTTCAAATGACCCTGTTAGACTTGCGTTTTCCATATGGAAGTTTTGTCTCATCCCAATTTCCCAAAACCTACACCCTCCCCCAGTCCCCACCTCACCCCCGATGGTGAAAATTGTTTCTGCCGGATAAAAGGACCTAATCTCTGCACCCAGACTCAGTCTGCCATTTTGGACACATTATGGAGTCTCCACAATCCGTGAAAATCCAGGCAAATGTTTGGTCAACTTATCCATTATCTATAAATATGATTAAGTTTAAAATTCAGTTCAGCTGGTGAATTTTCTGTCTTGATTCCCAGCTTGAGTCACTGTCAGTGTGGAGTGTGCACATTCTCCCTGTGCCCATGTGGGTTTCCTCTGGGTGCTCCGGTTTCCTCCCACAATCCAAAGATGTGTGAGTTAGGTGCTGAATTGCCCCTTAATGTCCCAGGGATTAGCAGGATAAGAATATAAGAACATAAGAAATAGAAGCAGGAGTAGGCCATCTAGCCCCTTGAGCCTGCCCCGCCATTCAATAAGATCATGGCTGATCTGAAGTGGATCAGTTCCACTTTCCCACTTTCTCCCCATAACCCTTAATTCCCCTGTCTATCAAAAACCTATCCACCCGTGACTTAAATATATTTAGCAAGGTAGCCTCCACCACTTCAATGGGCAGAGAATTCCAGAGATTCACCACCCTTTGAGTGAAGAAGTTCCTCCTCAACTCTGATCTAAACTGCCCCCCACCTTATCTTGAGGCTGTGCACTTGAGTCCTGCTATCCTTTCTAAGCGGGAAGCATCTCTCTACCTCTACCCTATCCATCCCCTTCATTATCTTAAATTTCTATAATATCCCCCCTCATCCTTCTAAACTCCAACAAGTACAGACCTAGTCTATTTAGTCTCTCTTCATAGTCCAACCCCGTCATCTCCGGTATCAGCCTAGTGAACCTCCTCTGCACTCCCTCCAAGGCCAATATATCCTTCCGCAAGTGCAGCGACCAAAACTGCACACTGTACTCCAGCTGCGGCCTCACCAGTGCCCTGTACAGTTGCAGCAAGACCTCCCTGCTTTTATATTCTATCCCCCTCGCTATAAAGGCCAACATTCCATTCGCCTCCTTGATCACCTGCTGCACCTGCAGACTGGGTTTTTGCGACTCGTGCATAAGGACCCCCAGGTCCCTCTGCACCGTAGCGTGCTGCAGCTTTTCGCCTTTTAAATAATAATTCCTCCTGCTATTATTTCTGCCAAAGTGGATAACCTCACACTTGCTAACATTATACTCATTGCTAACGTTATAACATTATACATTATACTAAATGTGTGGGATTATGGGGATAGGGGCTGGGTGGGATTGTGGTTGGTGCAGACTCGATGGGCCAAATAGCCTGCACTGCAGGGATTCTATGACACTGACTATTTCCAAGCATTTTCTTTTGTTTCTCACTGAATAATTTCATGGTGTAAGAAAATCATTCAAAACTTATTTGTCTCTCAACTGTAGATACCAAATACACCGAAAAATTTTAATCACTGAATGGTATTTTTGATGACCTGTTAATATTTCACAATGTTTTAATTTCAGATTCGCTCAGATAAAGACAGAGAGATACAGATCCGATACAGTATCACTGGACCTGGCGCAGATCAGCCACCCATGGAGGTCTTCAGTATTGATCAAGTCGCTGGTAAAATGCACGTCACAAGACCCTTGGATCGTGAGGATATTGCATCTTTTCACGTAAGGACTCACTCTTTAACATTATTACTTCTTCCATTTCAAGCTACCTTTCATGCCAGTAAACTAAGAACAGAAAATAATCCTATTTACTACTATCAAAAAGGCATACACCACTTGCAATAAAATTCTAATTTTTTGAGGAATGGTGCTAATTTTAGGAGATTTCATTCTGAAAATAATATAGTGACTGAGCTAATATGGGACAGCATTTTGATATTTCAAAATGGTCACAGTATTAGGTTTCCTAAAGTTATAATACACATGTATGATAGCAAATCTAATGCCTAGTATAGACTATCTTGAATACTTTGCCAAACAGAATCTATTAGTTTATGATCAGTTTTTTTTTACTAATAGCTAATATTACTGCTGAAAAGGTTCAAAATATTATTATCATTCAGTTAAGATTGATCTTGTATCCTCAATATTTTCAAGAGTAGTGCATGGACTTTTCTTTAATTCGATAGGTGGCACAGTGGTTAGCACTGCCACTTCACAGCTCTAGAGACCCAGGTTCAATTCCAGCCTTAGGTGACTGCCTGTGTGAAGTTTGCACGTTCTCCCCGTGTCTGCATGGATTTTCTCTGGGTGCTCTGGTTTCCTCCCACAGTCCAGAGATGTGCGGGTTAGGTAGTTTGGCCATGTTAAATTGTCCCTTAGTGTCCCGAGATGTGTAGGTTAAGTGGATTAACCATGGTAAACGTATGGAGTTACGGGGATAGGATGTGGGGTGGGCTTGGGTAAGTTGCTCTTTTGGAGAGTCATTGCAGACTCAATGGGCTGAATGGCCTCCTTCTGCCCTGTAGGAATTTTATTCTGTTCTATGGATATAAATTAAATAAGATGTAGTTTCTACTTTGTGACACCTAGCAACATTACAGATAATTCATTCAGGGAAAGGCCCAACAAATAGCAATGATATAAATCGTAGGATTCACTATTTGAGTGATACCATTAAAAGATAAAAATTAGCCAGGACTCTAGGAGAAATCCCAGATCATCTTCTAATTGTGCATGGGATCCTTTGTATCCAGCTAGCTGATCTCAGTTAAACATCTGTTGCTAAAAAATGATTTTTGTCTTGTGCTCATCTAGACAATTGCAAGGATGCCAAAGTCAGGGGAAACAATAACTTTATAGTGTTGGAGATGATTGGTTTGTAAGTTGGCTCTGATTGGCAGAGGTTTTGCCATGGAGAGTGCATCAGCTGACAGTGACCCACAGTTAATTGCCAAGAATTGTTCGAAATTTAATCTAAACAGCTTGTGTCTCATTGGTCAAGGCATTAGCCTGTAGAATGAACCAATCAAGAGCAATTACTTAATTTGTTTAGTTATAAGCAATTTTCACAGAGTAATTTAAATGGATACCTTCCACCTACTTCTACTGGATGTGTGGAGTGTTCCAACTGCCACACAATAGGTTTCAGACATGGACCAAGTCTGAAAGTGGGTAGGTTTTTAGACACAATATTCGTGTTCTTGGAGATCCAAAAAGGAGGGATGATCGGTATTGGCAGCAGACAAAGATCTCTCATTGCCCTCTTCGCTCTTTGTCCCTCCCCCCGAAACAGCTGCCACCCTGCCCAGTCTCACATTCTCTTTCACCAGACTAAGGGGAACCCCCCCCACCGTCCCCGCCCATCCTGACCCCGACCAGATGCCTCAGACCAAGCATTCGCTTTCTTCCAGTGAATCTTATAAGGTGCCCAGTAAGGTAGAGCAGCGCAACATTGATGCTCTTCAAATAAAGTCATCAGAAAATTTCCAGAATAAATGTTGATTGAGCATCAGTGAAGACTTGTCAAATAGTCGCAGAAAATCTCCAGATGTGTGTAAAAAGACCTCTTCAACCCTCAGAAGCAAGTGAATAGTGAAAGCTGAGCATGCCTTTAAGCAGCGCTCAAAATCCTCAGCAAAGACATCTGTTTAGCTGGTTGTTGTTAAGAGAGGGCGCATTTGAAGCTCTAACCACTGAATTGCTGTGCTTAATGAGCATTAGCAAGCAAGCTAATTAGCAATCAGCCCCTTAATGATCCTTCAGGCAGCCTGGCCTCATGCGGGCCACCTGTAGCAAGCCTGCACTCGAGTGTCAGCCTTGACTTTTGTGCTCAGGCCGTGAAGTGAGACATGAACCCACGACTTTCAGCTTCAGTGACGAGAGCACCTAAAAATATACGTCTAAAAAATGGAGTGGGAAGGCAGGCCAACGTTCTGAAATCTATAAAACAAATTACAGCATTTTCTGTGTGTCAACCGAGAAACTTACAGAAACCTAACTAGCTGGCCACTCAAAGGCTGTTCTCACACGTGCTGGATTTCTCTGGTCATTCACGCCCCACCGCTGCTGCCAGCGAGGATGAAGAATTTGGTGCTCAGCCAAATTCCCGTTCACTGCAGCGGGACCAGAGAATCCGGCTGGCATGGATGACTGGAGAATCCCGCCAAACATGTCATCACTGAGGGCGTGCCCTTCCTTCAACTTAAGCTTCAAGTTAATTGACCAGACCATTGTTTGTACAGTTCAAGCAATGACATGGAGTTTCCCCTCACTTCATGTAGACAAATTCAATGGCACTGTGAGAAATGAAGAAGAAATAATAGAGGCCCTGAGAAATGTATTTCTGTGTTTCAGTTGAAGCTGCGTATAAACTTGAGGGCTGGAGAATAACCAATGTTGAATTTTAGGTGCGGGGGGTGTGTGCACAGGTAGCCATGGAACAGGCTGTTGGGTGCGGAGGCAGGCTGGGAGCAAGGCCTGCCTCTGTGCCCTGGCACTGCTCACATCTATAAATAATGAAAGAAAGCATCCCTCCAGCCTTCACACCTTGCCCCACACACACACACACACACACATCTATTTTCCATCCATGCCAACCTATTCCAACTCAAGGCTCCTACTCCCCATTCCCCAATGTCAACTTAGTGCTCATCCCTACCCATCACCCTTTGCCAGCTCACCTCATCTCCTTGGACAGTCAGTTGATAGGTTTGATACTCCCTGGATAGCTTTGAAAGGATTGATAATTTTGACACTTACTGGATGGCTTTGACAGCTTCGACAGGTTTGATACGTTATGCATAGCTTTGATAGGTTTGACATCCGGACAGCTCCTTTACCGTTCCTTGACTGCTGGATAGTTTCTTGAGGGCTGGAGAGCTTAATTATTCCAATAACATTGTACTTAGTAATGCATAATCATGTTCAAATCCCAAAGGGTGCCTGACCTCTTCCCTAGAGTTCTGTACCTCTCCCACAGGGTGTCATACCTCTCCCAATGGCACCCTGGGATCCTATCCAAAGGAATATCTTCCTGTCCCAAAGGTTATCCAAACACATCCACAAGCTGAGACCCCCCCCCACCCCTTACCTGTTCTATTCTGCACACTCCAGATTTGCACTCCTGTTCTTCTAAACACCCGTTTCAGTTGGACTTAAAATGACCAGCAGGTTCTGTGAATCACACATGAATGACTCCCAGCCTAACCCCAGTCTCACCCTTCTGAAAGTGGAAAATGCTGGGTTCAGGTGCGAGGCTTAGAACTTTCAGCCATTTCCAGACCCAAAAATCTGGGCCCAAATAATTACAGTCCAGTTTGTTTAAGATTTGTGTTAGGGAAAAGTTTGGATTTGTTAATTGAAAGATGTTAGAATGCTAAAATATCTCTGTTGATAACAAACTGAAAGCTTAGAAGTTGAGAATAATCTAAGTGGATTTATAGATATTGAACGAGGGGTCAGACATGATCTCAACTGGATGAGACTAGAAAGAACATGGAAAACTGGGTTTTACGGTGAGAGAATGTAGAAGTTGAGATATATTGTTGAACTGAGATGAAACCTCAGTAAGGCCACAACTATAGCATTATGTGTAGTTTTGGGCTCCATCGGAACTGTGTTGTCGGATAGAGGAGGCACAACACACATTCAATAAAACACTGCCTGGTGTGGAAAATAAAACTAAAATAAAAATTGAGGCTGTTTTCATCAAAACAGAGGCGATGACAGATCGTGGTGCTTAAAATGAGAAAGGAATAGGGAAGGGGAGATAAAAACAGACTGTTCAACTGACTGCTAAATCTAAAACACAATAAGATTAAATGTCAGGAGTTTAGGAGAAAGAGCAAAATAAGCTTTTTATTTCATGCTGTGGTGAGACTGTGGAATGCGCTACTGGAGTTAGCAACATTTAAGAATCTGTTAGATTCTAGGAGGATAGGGGAATAAAGGAATTTGGAAAGGGAAGGCAGGGATTGGAACTGCTGTTTCTGTAGAGGATAAACACCAATATCGACTGATTTGGCCAAATGGCCTGATTCCATGTTGTGATTTCCATGCAATTCAAGGAATGTTTGCTGTGCAGCTTTGGCATAATGGAGAATGTGTGCAAAAGGATAATGATTATGTACAAAGCTTTGCATGGTACCTCCCAGAGGATGAGGTAGTTCCCAACTAACACTCGAAACAGAAGTCATCAATGTCAGAAAGAAAATGAATGTAAAAAATGGGCACCTCATGCACCTTTGCCTTGGCTCTCCTGCTGACAGACAACTTCTTCATAAGCAGTCAAGCAAGAGAACTGCAGTGACACAAATGGAAGGTCCCTTGGTATACCTTCCACTCTACTTGGGCTAATCATAAGCCCCAGATAAGGCCAAACTTCCTTGATGCGCATGGCTTATCACTTCCAATCCTTCAGAATGAAAAGGAGCAGGGACATCTTTTGGGTAGCAACTTCTGCAACCCACATGTTTGTACTGTGCATTCTTGTAAATTATTCATCCACCTTTCGGCCGCCACTACACCTTACCCTTTAACATTGAGCAACATACTTTGAGCCATGTCTGCCCTACCACATTTTCTGATTCCTAACCAAGCATGTTACAGGCTAAACTCTCAGGCAAATCTTTTTAATATGCAAGTAACCTACTCCAATTGGCACATGGGATTTAGAAACCAATATAGGTCACAACAGGCAGAAATGTTTGCACAACCCCATTCTTGATATTCTCCAAAACTGATACTATGTTGTGCTATTTAGAGAATGAAAATGATTTTTTTGAACTAATTTCTTGACATTTGTCAGGTCATCTCATTAGAAGAAACATACTGGGGGCGGGGAGGTGAGGGGAGGGGGCTATCTTACCAAAAAAATTCTAAGCGCCAAATGAGTGTGAAGGCCTGAGAGAATTGTGCCCCCATTTTGGGAGAGTTCCCAGATGCAACTGTATGGCACTTAGAAAGAAAATGAAGCAAAATGTGACCCTTGCCAGTAGGGGGTGTAGGCTGAGCCTATTCATGGAGGGAAGCCGGTTGCTGAGCTGTAGGGGCGCCTTTGCACAGGCGCCCTGGTCTCCCAGTATACTGTATACAGTGCACTGGAAGATCTCTCACTCCCCTCTGCCCACTTAGACATGCCCCCACCTCCCTGATCGCCCACCTCAGCCATTGCCCCCACCCCTCCAATTGCCACCCCTGTTCCCATCCCCGGCCAATTGCCACCCCCATTCCCATCCCCAGCCAATCGCCACCCCGATCAACCCCATCGACTGATTGTCACCGCAATTCTCCCCACCCAGCCAGTCGCCACCCCAGATGATCCCCAATGCAGAGCGCCCCTTCTACAGAGCTCCCTAGACATCCCCTGCCATGCCCCTGCCCCTTCCCTGGTGGGCAGTGTCAGGGTGCCAAACTGGCAGTACCAGATCTGCACTGCCCAAAGGTCACTACTTGGCTTTGCCCTTAGCCATTCGTTGGGGCTTCAATGACCTTCGTCTCACTGGCAAAGCTATCATGTCAGGTCCCCATTGGTGGGGATCATACGTGATCCTTGCCAATGCGGACCTCCACCAGCGTGCATGTAAGGACAAGTGAGCCTGGACGATTGTGTCTGACACTCGCTAATTATATTGAAAGTCCTAGGCACAAGGCTGATTTCACCATCAGAACAGGGCCAGTAACATCACAAGAAGCAAGAAACCAGGTGCAAACCCAACTTTCCATCTCTCATCTAATCTTATCAGCTCCGTATGTTGATCAACTGGTGTGACAAGCTGGTAGGATTGCCCCCACTGAGTTTAATGGAGTGAGAGGAGTGTAGAAAAGATCTTCACAGAGAAGAAGTTGATTTGCCTATTGTTTGGTTTAAAATTAGAGACAGACAAATTTTGGTGAGCAAGTTCCACTGCCAATGTGCCCTGCAAGTTTGTTGGTGACTATATTCAAAGCAGGTGCTTCTTAGGTAGAAAGGTATGCCTAACTGAAACTCGTGTTGGATACGTAACATGTGAATCTAGGTCCAGCTGTAAGATCCTATTAAAAAATTCATCCACAGATGAATGAAACTTATGCAGTTCAAGCTCAGTCCAATTATACCAGGCCCTGGAGAGCCTAATAACTCATCCTTAAAGGGGCCATTGGAGGCAACTCCAGATGTGGCCACAAAATGGACCAATTTCGAAGCCAGTAAAATTGCTTGCCACAGGTCTACAAATTACAGGTTTTGATTAAAAAAACAGAACAAACACAATGGAACAGAAAAAATCTTACCTTCCACCACCACCTTGGAGTTCCCTTCCAAGCCGCTTGCCGCCCTGACTTGGAAATGTATCGCCTTTCCTTCACCGTTGCTGAGTCAAAATCCTGGAACTCCCTTCCTAACATCACAATAGATGTGTCTACACTACATGGACTGCAGCAGATCAAGAAAGTATCTCACCACCACCTCCTCAAGGGCAATTAGGGGTGGGCAGTAAATGTTGACCTAGCCAGTGAAGCCTACATCCCATGGATAAATATGAATTAAAAAAAAATCTATGACCACTCCTTAAGTTGTGAGTTGTAAATGTTAACAAAATGAGCGTTCCATTAATCGCTTTTGGTTTGCAAACACACAAACTGGAGCATTGATGGAATCAAGTCACTCGGAAGCTAATGAATATTAAATTAGATTTTTGCATTCAGATGTGGAAAACATTTAATCAAAATGGTCACCTAATGTTTAATATTAAAGAAAATAGCCACATTTCCTGTCAATATCCTCTGAAGGATGAAAATAGGGTCACATGAAAAAATGTGCGAGAAAAAAGCACTTTCGGATCTGAGAATCCTGTGAATGAGTTTACTGGTCTGGGCATGTCTTCAGGGGGTAGACAGCAAACATGTTCATTGAGCTGTGACTCTCCCTCTTTGACACCGTTTTACACATCAGAGATTGAACTGATCGTGTCCAAGACACACAACTATATCAATTTTTACATCCTTGCCACTTACTTGAAACCTGGAACCTTAATTCCATCAAACAAGCAATTTCAAAATAAAAGCTGCTTCCACACCCCCAAATGAATATTGAATGGAGGAGGCAAGTAAAAACAAAGCGCTTTTATTAAAAAGACAGCATTTGTGAAAGATGAAAAAAAGATATAGTTGTCGGTTTTGCATTACTTCAAAATACCTGAGCAGATGAGACCAAATGCCAGAAGCAGCATCCTGATTTTTGCAAACAGTGCTGAGTGAGAAGGATTGAACCATTGTTTGTAAACTTGCACAAGTTTCCATCCATTTGTTTAAATGTATTTGAATATAGTGTACTGCTCTTGGCATTTATCCCACCTGCCTGATTCCCCTTTACACTTTATACCTGGACAATAAAAGAGAAAGCCCAGGCTCTTTCTCTTTGGAAAACCTGCTCCCTTATTAATGTCATTATTTACTGTCTTCAGACCTTCCATGACATCTTTTGCCAACAGTTTGATGTTGTAAATTTGCAGTGTGCCATGGTGGCACATCAATTGGTGCCTCACAGTGCTGAGGGACCTGAGTTTGGTTCCAGCCTTGGATAACTGTCTGAGTAGAGTTTGCACATTCGCCTCGTGTCTGCGTGGGATAGCTCTGGGTGCTTCAGTTTCCTCTCACGGTCCGAAGTATAGGTGAGGTGGATTAGCTACACTAGATTGCCCCTTGGTGACTCAGGATGTGTAGGATAAGGGAGTTAAGGGGGAAAATACGTGGTGTTACAGGGAAGAGTCTGGGTGGGATGCTCTGTCAGAAGTTGGTGCAGACTCAATGGGCAGAATGGCCTCCTCCTGCACTGTACAGATTCTACGAACACTGTGGACCCAAACTGGCAGGTGTGTATAATCTTTTCTCACCTGACTAACAATGGAAAGTGTGTTTGGACTGTAAAAATATTTTATCTTCAGAAACGTGTGCACAAGTGGAAAAACTTAATGAAGTTAGGTACTTCTGTGAGGAAATGATACAGAAAAGGAAGTATTTTGTGAATTGATTTACATATATTTACATATTTGTTGCAATTCATTTGTAATTAAAAGTAACACTTCACCTTATCAAATGAAGACTGATGGTAGGAATGATTGAGCTGAAAAATACCTAAATAAAGGAACTGTCCTGACAACACTCTGCACCACTAGATTTTAGAGTTAATTTCTTTCATGTAAACCTAAAATAAAGTAAGGTAGATTTTACCCATGGCCGCCATCACTAAAATTATTTGACAACAATATATCATACAAAACATGGAGACCAGAAAAGTAATAGCTTACTTTTAAAATGTAGGCAGCGTTACATGAGCCATTTCTTTAAGAATCGCAGGGTGGCATGGTGGCACAGTGGTTAGCACTGCTGCTTCACAGCACCAGGGAACCTGAGTTTGATTCCCAAGTTGGCTCACTGTCTGTGCAGAGTTTGCACATTCTCCCTGTGGCTGCGTGGGTTTCCTCTGGGTGCTCCGGTTTCTTCCCACACATCAAAGATGTGCGGGTTAGGTTGATTGGATGTGCTAAATTAACCCTTAGTGTCCCGGGATGTGACAGGTTAGAGGGATTAGCAGGGTAACTAAGCGAGGCTGGGGCCTGAGTGGAATTGTGGTTGGTGCGGACTCGATGGGCCGAATGCCCTCCTTCTGCACTGTGGAATGTCTATGAAATGGAGGTAGTGCAGCGTCCAGGGTGTATTCTTGTCACAAAAGGTAATCGAAGTGGACTCATTCTCAAAATCAAACTATTGATTCCTGTCTATTTTCTAGCCATGTTTCTCTCAGACATTTTACTGGCCATTTTGATTTGAGCTCACTGTGTCTAACAGCATTACTGCACATTAGCGTGCAGTTAAATTGCTCAATCGTGTTACTTTTATATGCTTGTTATTTTAAGAAGTTTGATTTTGCAATGGTTAGATTTATCGTGATGATGTCTGCTCCTGAACGTAAATTTCTTGACTCCAGATAGATGTTCATAACTTGGAAGCCCCCTTGTTCCTTACCAATTGGGATCAACATCAGAGGCAAGGAATTTATTAATGCTATTGTTATGTTTTATGTATATTTAACAACACTACTCTCAGTGCACTAGGCAACAATAATGAAGCTGCCATTTTAGATTGCCATCTCTAACACCAGTATCCAAACATATATTTCTCTGTCAAAATGAAGTCATAAATCTCCCATTGTTCAGTCACTTCTATGTGAGGAAGAGTAGCTTGACTGGCCAACTGAACCAGCAGACTTCTTTATGTCAACTTGTAGGCCGTCATACGCAATACTCTATATTGTTTTCCATTCCTGAATGCTTAATTTGTCACTTCAGTAACTTAATGCTTTATTTTCCACCAAACCCATTGAGCAACTTTCTCTCCGTTCAGGCTGTTGTATTTCGAAAAGGGCACTCAGGGAATTGTCTGTACATCAATAAATACTGACCTGTCACTTCAATAACTTAAAGTTATGAGACTTTCTGTCATCAGACTCCACATTTCTTATGAAGCAGGGTTCATGGGAACTGGTCATGCGTGAGCAGACATGTCCTCTAAATAAGTTAGGGAAGCTCAGGGAGAAATTCACGAAGTTTGCTGTACTGTTTGTCCCGTGAATATACATTTCTTTCATAAAATATTTTACTTTATTCCGCTTCAAGGTCACACTGCAACATTGCCCATTGAGCAGGCCACTGCGAGATGAATATTGCTCAGAATGTTGGGAGGTGTGCAGGATTCCTGTTGGGTGACTTGACTTTGGTCCATTTGCCCCCCCGCTCCCCAGTCCTCAGCAGGGGAGTACATTTTCTGCTCAATGCCACAAGGCACAGCTAAGATAGGCAAAAAAAAATTAAGAGTTCTGTGATGCAGGACACTAAAACGCTAAAATGTGGCACACCAGCCAAGTTGAGGCTCCTCCTTGCATGATCCTCGAGTCCCCTCAAAATGATGTTGCTGTGAAATGAAGGCACAAAGTGTAACGCAAGGTAAGTCTTGCTGTCCTTTTGCATTACTGCTAGGAAATAGGCACATGTGACAGCACAGATGGATATAAAATCCCTACAGTGCAGAAGAAGGCCATGTGGCCTACCAAGCCAGCAATGGTAACAATCCCATCCAACCTCTATCCCCATAACCCAACATATTTACCCTGCTAATCCTCCTAAACTATACATCTTGGGACACTAGGGGCAATTTATCATGGCCAATCAACCTAACCCGCACATCTTTGGACTGGGGGAGGGAACCAGAGCAGCCAGAGGACCCAGACAGTCATGCGAGGCTGGAATTGAACCCAGGTCTCTGGCACTGTGAGGCACTAGTGCTAACCACTGTGCCATCATGCCACCCAAAATTATTCTAAATTAAATTAAAAGGCTGCTCAGGTACTGATTACTGTGAGATGATGCATGGGTGCATGTCCTTGGGGAGAAGGCAGAAACTAATTTGCAAGACACTTCCTACTCCATCTTTGTTGCCAGAGCAACTTTGGCTGAGAACTTACAAAACATTATCCCCTGAGTTTCGGTCATAGTTGGTGCATGGACTCGGACTATGGAGGGGTAACTATAGAGAATTAACTTGTTTTATTTATTTGAAATTTCAAGGCTCCATTTTTCTTCCTTTGCTACATCAGAAATGGTGCTTATGCATAGAAATATAGAAGATAGCTCTTTGAGCCTGCTCCGCCATTCATTACAATCATCCAACTCAATAGCCTAATCCTGCTTTCTCCCCATATCCTTTGATCCCATTCACCCCCAGTGCTATTTCCAGCTGCCTCTTGAATACATTCAATGTTTTAGCATCAACTACTTCTTGTGCTAATGAATTCCACAGGCTGAACACTCTTTGGGTGAAGAAACGTCTCCTCATCTCCGTCCTAAATAATCTACCCTGAATCCTCAGACTGTGACCTCTGGTTCTCGACTTCCCCACCATTGGGAATGTCCTCCCTCATTTACCCTGTCTAGTCTTGTTCGAATTTTATAAGTCTCTGTGAGATCCCTCCTCATTCATCTGAACTCTAGCAAAAACAATCCTAACCTAGTCAATCCCTCCTCATACATCATCCCTCCAACTCTGGAATCAGCCTGATAAACCTTTGCTGCACTCCTTCGAGAGCAAAAACATCCTTCCTCAGGAAAGGAGACCAAAACTGCATACAATATTCTAGGTGTGGTCTCACCAAGACCATGTATAATAGCACATTCCTACTCCTGTACTTGAAATCTCTCGCTATGAAGACCGTTTGCCTTCTTTACCACCTGCTGTATTTGCATGCTTACCTTCAGTGACTGGTGCACAAGGACACCCAGGTCTTGCTGCACACTCCGCTCTCCCAATTTACAGCCATTCAGATAGTAATCTACCTTCTTGTATTTGCTTCCAAAGCGAATAACCTCACATTTATCCAAATTATACTGCATCTACCATTGATTAGCCCACTCACCCAAACTGTCCAGATCATTCTGAAGGATCACTGCATCCTCGTCACAGTTCACCCTCCCGCCCAATTTTTGGTATGAGCTGCAAACTTCACGATGTTACATTTTGTCCTCTCGTCCAAATCGTTAATATATATTGTGAATAGCTGGGGCCCCAGCACCCATTCCCCCCTCATTCTTCTAAATTCCAGTGAAAATAATCCTAACCAACTCAGGCTGTCCTCATATGTCAGTCCTGCCATCCCAGGAATCAGTTTGGTAAACCTTCTCTGACCTCCCACTAGAGCAAAAACATCCTCCTCAGGTAAGAAGACCAAAACTGCACACAATATTCCAGGTGTGGCCTCACCAAGGCCCTGTATAATTGCAGCAAGACATCTCTGCTCCTGTCCACGGATCCTCTTACTGTGAAGGCCAACATAACATTTGTCTTCTTTACTGCCTGCTGCACTTGCAGCATTTCTAACTTTACTCAGCTCTGATAAAAGTTCATCCACTTGAAACTCTTGGCGTGATCTTCTGGTTCTTCATACTGATGGGATCTTCTGGTTCTACTGAAAGCATACTCCACCGTGGGTTTCCCGGCGAAGTGGGATGCAGGACCAGAAGATCCAAACACGAGCTAATGGCATGCCGCCTCCCGCAATCAAGAAAGATGCTGCAGGGAGGCCGGAGAATCCCCCACACTGTTTCTCTCCCTACAGATGCTGCTAACGTACTAACATTTTCTTTTCTTATTCTATTTGCTTGGTTGGCATTGCTGTATAAAGACTTGACATAATCAGTGTTGTGTCTGCAACACTCAGAGTTTATCCCCAGCCCCTTCATAGTTTCACAATTCTAGGATTTATATCCTTTGTTATTTCTTTCTATGATTAAGATTGTGCAACTCAGCCACATTTCTAGTAGCTTTCTCTATCTGTAAATATTGACCAAGGCCTTCTGTAGTTGCCAGTTCCTTCCTCAGATTACCTTCCTTCAACCCCCAAGTTTACTTGCACCTGGGATTGAAACCATTCAGAAAGCTGCCATTTGACTGGGCCAAACCAAGACAAATACAGAGGTGGATTTGGATTGACGTTAGAGGATGGGAGCATTTAGGGGGAAATATGGAAAGAGTGAGAGATTTCACACACAGATTGGAAGAACATGTCGGCTTCAGTCAGATCCCATTTAGTCACCTGAGCTGACCGAATAGCTGGGGTCCCAGCACCGGTCCCTGTGGCTAGTTAATGCCTGCCAATTTGAAAGGCACCAATTAATCTCTACTCTTTGTTTCCTCTCTGCCAATAGTTTTCTATTCATCTCAATACACTTCCCCAAATCCCACATACTTTGATCTTGCACTATAATCTCTTATGCGAGACTTTACCAAACGTTTTCTGAAAGTCCAAATATACCACATCTACTGGTTCTCCCTTGTCAATTCTACGGGTTGCATCTTCAAAGAATGCCAACAAGCTCGTCAAGCATGATTTCCCCTTCATAAATCCATGCTGATTCTGTCTGATCCTGCCACTGTTTTCTAAATACTCTGCTATAAAGTCCTGCAGAATGGATTTGAGAATCTTCCCCACAACTGATGTTAAGCTTACTGGTCTATAATTCCCTGTTTTCTCTCTATGTCCCTTTTTGAATATTAGAGTGACATTTGCTACCCTCCCATCTGCAGGGATTGTTCCAGAGTCTATATAATCCTGGAAGATACCATCAATACATCCACTATTTCTAGAGCCACTTCCTTAAGTGCTCTGGGATGTAGATTATCAGGCCTTGGGGATTTATTCATCTTCAATACCATCAGTTTTCCCAGCATCATTCCTCTATTAATATTGACCTCCCTCAGTTTTTTCCTCTCTCTAAATCTTGCATTCTCCAACATTTCTGGCATTTGATTTGTGCCCTCTTTTGTGAAGACAGAACCAAAGTATATATTCAGTTGCTCGGCCATTTCTTTGCCCCCAGTTGGACATTCCCCCCATTTCTGTCTGTAGGGGACCTACATTTGTCTTCACTAACGTCTTTCACTTCACATATCTATAGAATCTCTTAACGTCAGTCTTTATGTTCCTTGCAAGCTTACTTTCATACTCTATTTTCCCTTTCTTAATCAATCTCTTGGTCCTTCTTTGCTAAATTCTAAACTGCTCCCAGTCCTCCGACCTATTATTTTTCTTGGTCAATCTGTCTGCTTCTTCCTTAGATTGGATATTCTCTCGAATTTCCTTTGTAAGCCATGGATTGGCCCTCTTGCTTTTGTGCCAAACAGGAATAAACACTTGCTGCAGTTCCCCCATGTGTTACTTGAATGTTTCCCATTGTCTATCCATTGTCATCCCTTTATGTAACTCTCCCCAATCTATCAAGGCCAACTCACACCTCATATCCTCATAGTTTGCTTTATTAAGGTTCAGCAGCCCAGTCTCCAAATCAATGACTTCACTCTCCATCACTATAAAAAATTCTATCATGTTATGGTTGCTCATCCCCAAGGGATCTCATACAGCTAGATTGGCAGTGATGAATGTTTTATTTTTACCCGCATATAAATTGGGCGGTTCCTAAACCCGAAACACTACACTTATAGTGTCCCTCACCCTTCCACCTCCTCTAACCTAAAGAGGGTGAGTGAATATTAGGTAAGCTCTTTCTTTCTTTTTCTTGTTTTATACCACAAGTTTATCTAGAGGGGATAGAAGGGAAGGCAGTGCAGTGTTCGTCCTGCGAATGTTTGAGGTGAGGGAAGCCATCTGTGTCCTGCTGATTTCACCTGTGGGAAATGCACCCATCTCCAGCTCCTCAAAAACCGCATTAGGGAACTGGAGCTGGATGATCTTTGGATCATGCGGGAGGCAGAGGAGGTCATAGATAGAAGCTTCAGGGATGTAGTTACTCCAACGAATGATGATGGATGGGTGATGGTGAGAGAGGCTGGCAGGAAGCAGTCGGTGCAGGGATTCCCCCGTGGTTATTCCCCTCGGCAACAAGTATACTGCTTTGGATACTGTTGAGGGGGACGACTTACCTGCGTTGACCAGATCTCCAGCACTGAGTCTGTCCCTGTGGCCCAGAAGGGAGAGCAGGAGAGCAATAGTTATTGGGGACTCGTTAGTGAGAGGGACAGATAGGAGGTTCTGCGGCAGCAAGAGAGACTCACGGATGGTATGTTGCCTCCTGGGTGCCAGGGTCTGTGATGTCTCGGACCGTGTCTTCAGGATCCTTAAAGGGGAGGAGGAACAGTCACAAGTCATGGTACACATCGGTACCAACGACATAGGTAAGAGAAGGGATGGGGATATAAAAGAGGAATTTAGGGAGCTAGGGTGGAAGCTGAGAGCCAGGACAAAACATGTTGTCATCTCTGGTTTGTTGCCATGCCACGTGCTAGCAAGTTGAGGAACAGGGAGAGAGTGCATATAAACATGTGGCTACAGGGCTGGGTAGGAGGGAGGGTTTCAGTTACATGGATAATTGGAGCACATTCTGGGGAAGGTGGGGCCTGTACAAACAGGATGGTTTGTACCTGAACCAGCGGGGCACCAATATCCTGGGAGGGAAATTTGCTACGGCTCTTCAGGTGGGGTTTAAACTAATTTGTCAAGGGGATGGGAAAATGAGCTGTAGTCCAAAAGCCAGTCTTGAGGGTCGTGAGGTACCGAGGAGGGTATCAACGTTGCAGGAATGTACCAGCAGACAGGAAGGTGGGTTGAAGTGTGTCTACTTCAGTGCAAGGAGCATCCAGAATAAGGTAGGTGAACTTGGAGCATGGATTGGTACTTGGAACTATGATGATGTGGCCATTACAGAGACATGGTTAGAACAGGGACAGGAATGGTTGTTGTAAGTTCCGGGGCATAGATGTTTCAGTAGGATAGGGACTGTGGTAAAAGAGGTGGAGGAGTAGCATTGTTAATCAAGAATAGTGTAACGGCTGCTTAAAGGCAGTTTGAGGGGGATCTGCCTACTGAGGTAATATGGGCTGAAGTTAGAAAAACAAAAGGAGCAGTCACATTGTTAGGAGTTTTCTGTAGGCCGCAAATAGTGATAGAGATGTGGAGGAAGAAACTGCAAAGCAGATTATGGATGAGTGTGGAGGTCATAGGGTAGTTGTCATGGGTGACTTGAACTTTCCAAATGTTGATTGGAACCTTTATAGGTCGAATAGTTTGGATGGGGCAGTTTTTGTACAGTGTGTGCAGGAGGGTTTCCTGACACAATATGTGGATAGGCTGGCAAGAGGTGGGGCCACATTAGACTTCGTACTGGTAATGAACTGGGCCAAGTGTTAGATTTGTTTGTGAGAGAGCACTTTGAAGAGCACTTCTCAGACTGGAGACCTGTTATCAGCGGTGTCCCACAGGGATCAATGCTGTGTCCTCCTCTATTTGTGATTTTTATCAATGACTTGGAGGAAGGGGCTAAAGGGTGGGACAGTAAATTTGCTGATGACACCAAGATTGGTGGAGGACTGTTGTAGGCTTCAAAGAGATATTGATAGCATGCAGAGCTGGGCTGAAAAATGGCAGATAGAGTTTAGCCCTGATAAATGAGAAGTGATTCATTTTGGTAGGACAAATTTAAATGTGGATTATAGGGTCAACAGCAGAAACATAGAACAGTATAGCACATTACAGGCCCTTCAGCCCTCGATGTTGTGCGTTCTGAGGAATGTGGAGGAACATAGAGATCTTGGGATTCATATCCACAGATCTCTGAAGATTGCCACTCAAGTGGATAAAGCCGTGGAAAAGGCCTATAGTGTGTTAGCATTTATTAACAGGAGGTTAGAGTTTAAGAGCTGTGGGGTTATGCTGCAACCGTACAGGACCTCGGTGTGATCACATTTGGAATATTGTGTGTAGCTCTGGTCACCTCACTATAAGAAGGCTGTGGAAGCATTGGAGAGAGTGCGGAGGAGATTTACCAGGATGCTGCCTGGTTTGGAGGATAGGTTTTATAAGGAAAGGTTGAGGGAGCTATGGCTTTTCTCTTCAGAGTGGAGAAGGATGAGAGGTGACTCAATTGAGGTTTATAAGATGATGAGGGGGATAGATAGAGTGGACATTCAGAGATTATTTCCTCGGGTGGATGTAGCTGTTACTAGGGGGCATAACTATAAGTTTCATGGTAGGAGATATAGGAGGGATGTCGAGGTGGGTTCTTTACTCAGAGAGTGGTTGGGGTGCAGAATGGACTGCCTTCTGTGATAGTGAAGTAGGATACTTTAGGAACTTTGAAGCGGTTATTGTATAGGCACATGAAGCACACCAGAATGATAGGGAGTGGGTTAGTTTGATCTTGGTTTCGGACAAAGCTTGGCACAACATTGAGGGCCGAAGGGCCTGTACTGTGCTGTACTGTTCTATGTTTCTTATGTTTCTGTATTACACGGGTATGATGGGTATAGAGGAATGTGGGCCAAATGCGGGCAATTAGGATTAGCTTAGGGGTTTTAAAACAGGTAAGGGCAGCATGGACAAGTTGGGCCGAAGGGCCTGTTTCCATGCTGTAAACCTCTATGACTCCTCTATGACTCGATGGGCTGAAAGGCCATTATCTGGGCAGTAGACCTCTGTGACTGTAAGGCAGACAGTTAATGCTTAACAGTGCATTTTATAAAGTGGCTGTGCTCAATCTGTTCTTACCATATCACCCTATATTATCATTACCCAGCATGCAATTCATTCCATTTGCTTCCTGTCAGAGTACAATCCGGCCAGTTCCCCAGCATAGTCAATCCAGATGGAATAGGGTTCATGAATATTAGGTCCCAAGCATCATTTAGAACATGCCTCAGATAATCCATGGCTTCAGTTCAGACTTCTGGTGAAGGAACCTCTCCTGCAGATTTGTCTTGTTAAAAAATACCTAAAGATATTAGTCGGTGAAAATAGATTATTTTGCGAACTTCAAATAGGACAGGTTCCAACCATTAAATATTGATTTAGCCCTTTTAACACAGAAATTTTCTCACACAAAAATAGATGGAATAAACCAATGGATAAAACAGTGGATGTGAAAACTTTGGAATCGTTTAAGAACCAATTGGATGCTGCGATGAAGCAACTCCATGATCTTTATGGATGGGTGAATTCAGATGAAGTGAATGGCTTTTTCATCAGATCTGGGTGTCTAACACTGTATCAACTGTTAGTCTGAATTTGTAATATTTTTTGAACTCACATTGACCCTTGTGATACCGACCAGCGTACTGCACAATGTGGTTTCCCTTTTCCTGTGAGGCTTATGATTGATAATAACACCCATCGCTGATTCTTGATTTTTGATACTTCTAGTGTGAAATAGTCTTTTGGGATTTGCTGGACTGTATAAGTTGCATAAATAGCTTTGACCATTTCTTGGCTTCTGTGTTTACAGCTGAGGGCGCATGCAGTTGACATGAATGGAAACAAGGTGGAAAATCCAATTGACCTTTACATCAATGTTATTGATATGAATGATAACAGACCAGAGTTTGTGAACCACGTGTACAATGGGAGTGTGGCTGAAGGATCAAAACCAGGTAAAAAGAGAAATATATCATCAACAAAACTACACATTGCAGCCTTTTGTGTGATCCCTAAGTGTTGACTCAAAAGCTTTAAACTCCCTCTGTGCAGGTTAACACAATAAGACACTGTTTCAGACCGTGCCGAATAATAATGTTTCTTCGTGGGTTAGGGATCAAGATTGGGTGACAGACAAATCATAGAATCATAGAACCCTGCAGTGCAGAAAATCTTAAAGAAACCCGAAGAATTATACAATCGACTGTTACTTGTAAAAACCATTCTTATTTATCTATAGATTTATGTATATCTCAGTATTCCACATGAGGTTGTATCTCTGCTTCCCACCCAATCACAGCTTCTTTGTCATGTGACATTGCATGATAACATCAGGTGCTCCTGATGTTAACCCTTTACTCTTCCAAATAGAGTTCAAATTGTTATAGTTCAGGTCAGAAACTCCAAAGTATTTTATGAAGCCCGTTTGAATCATAAATTTTGCATTTTGAATGTGGCTAGAACAAGCATGAGATGTTTCACTTCAGGTGTGATTCAAAAGACCAGGAGGAACTTCTATCAAACAAATATTATTTAAGAATATAATTAACACGTATAGTAAGAAAATTGGCAAGAACTTTTATCAGTTACAAACAAGAAACAAAACAACCACTATAATGTATAACTCCTAATGTATATCTCTAATGTCTTCAAATTAAAACCAAAACTCATAGACAACAAAAACCCTTTTCACATGTTTAACACGGCACCTTCAACTCCTCACATGATAATGGAAATTTGAGTCCCTTGGTTGAAGTCTGCAGTTCTCTGGATTCACTCCAAACAGTTTGAAGGCAAGACAGCTTCCCAAAGCATCAGAGAGACTCTGGTCCAGCCCCCAACAAAATTTTCTAAACAACAGGGAGAGTGGGAAGACACTTACTTTTAGCTTGCTGTTCCTGCTAAAACCCAGCTCCAACCTGCAGCTCCAAACTGAAACTAAAAATGAAAATCCCTGTCACCTGAGCTGCAAACAGTTTTGTTTCTCCTCCCAACACTGTCATCACCTGAGGGTGTGAGCATGATTTTAAAAAAATCTTAAAGGTACACTAATATCACAAAGGTCACAGCTGACATTACCAACTTGAGCTCTTTAGCTCAGAATTGGGTGGATGAACATTAGTAATGTGCAAAACCACCTGGCAGTTATAGATTAGCTTGAAAATAGGCCAGTATCTCTTGGTTGGATGTGAATGTGTGGCATAGAAGACCTTAAGTATGAAGTAATTGAAAAGGACTAAGACTAAGTTCATATACTCCGTGCACCCCAAAACATACGGGACAGAGTTCTTCCAAGCTCCTGCCAATGGGTTTGGTGGTGGGCGTGGGAGGAGAATATGGTGGGAGGGCCAGAATTTGTTGCATGCTAGTGTAAATTTTCAGTGTGATCTCCTGCTGATTCCCACCATGGCAGGTTGAAAAACTACCAAAGATCAGCATAAAGGCCAGCATGGTGGCACAGTGGTTACCACCACTGCCCCGCAGCACCAGGGTCCCGGGTTCTATTACAGCCCTGGGTGACTGTGTGAAGTTTGCATATTCTCCCCGTATCTGCATGGGTTTCCTCCAGGTGCTCTAGTTTCCTCTCATAGTCCAAAGATATGCAAGTTAGGGGGATTGGCCATGCTAAATTGCACTACCACAGTAGGTAATATTCTACATTTCCATTGCTGCTATGGAATTTAGTCTCAAATTGGGAGAATTCTGTCCATTATTCCTTCTTTCTACTGTTGAAAACAACATTTCTAACACATTTTTCACAAGACTTTCCAAAATTTTTTTGACTTAAATGTATGAAATATCATATCATGCTGTTGTATTACGAAATATTTATAACACAGAAGCAAATCATTTGGCCCAACAGTTCGATAGTGATATTTATCCTCCATAGCAAACTTCTCCTGCCCTGCTTCAACTAACCCCATCAACATGTCCTTCTATTGCTTTCCCCCTTATTTCTTTATCTTGCTTCCCCTTGAATATATCTACACAGTTTATCTCAATTACTCACTATGATCATGACTTCCATCCTTTGGATAAATTAATTTCTCCTGAATTCTATCCAGTTATCTATTTGTGTTTCCCATTTCTTTTCTCATCCACAGTTGGAAACATATTCTCCATGTCTACCTTATCAAACACCTTAACATTCATATAGACCTCTGTCAGGTCACTCCTCGGTCTTCTTAAAGTTTTGACAATATGATTTTTTTCAGAAATACGCAAGTTCTATAAAACCAATCAACTATTAGTTTTCTATACTTGTGGACAGAATTCTCCCATTCCGCCTGCCACAGGAATTGTAGCAAGCGGGACACGGACCATGCAAAGTTCCGTTGACCTTGGGTGCGATTTTCTGGTCTTGGGGCGAGCGCTGCTGGAAAATTGGATCTTATATGTCCGTTCAAAACTTCACTGATTGGAAATCCAATGATTTTTATTAATTCAAAGTATTGATTGTAATGGTATACCTTTTTTCTTCCCTTGACTTTTTCCATTACCCCATACAACTTCCAAGACTGACCTATCATCGATTCTCATTGCCAGACCTTTTCTTGTAGCGCTTTAAGTTTTTACGTGTCCTGGTCAGCAACAACCTGTCCTGGTACCCCCCACCCCCCACCCCCACCCCACCCCTCCATGCTGACGCGATGGTTAAGAAAGCCCACCAACGCCTCTACTTTCTCAGAAAACTAAGGAAATTTGGCATGGCAGCTATGACTCTCACCAACTTTTACAGATGCACCATGGAAAGCAATCTTTCTGGTTGTATCACAGGTAGGTGTGGCTTCTGCTCTGCCCAACACTGCAAGGAACTTCAAAAGGTCATGAATGTAGCCCAATCCAACATGCAAACCAGCCTCTCATCTATTGACTCTGTCTACATTTCCCACCGACTTGGCAAAGTAGCCAGCATTTTTAAGGACCCCACACACCCCAGACATTCTCTCTTCCACCTTCTTCCTTCAGGAGAAAGATATAAAAGTCTGAGGTCACATACTAATCGACTCAAGAACTGTTTCTTCCCTGGGGCCATCAGACTTTTGAATGGACCTACCTTGCATTAAGTTGATCTTTCTCTATACCCAAGCTACGACTGTAACACTACATTCTGCACTCTTTCATTTCCTTCTCTATGAACAGTATGTTTTGTCTTTATAGTGTGCAAGAAACAGTACTTTTCACTGTATGTTAATACATGTGACAAAAATGAACCAAATTAAATCAAATGTTATCCTGACTTTGGAATGACCACCAGTTCCTTTTCTTGATCAGCTGATAGAAGGGCATTAGTTAAGGATTGGAAACAATTTTGAGCAGTGGTGGGCATGGTGGCCCAGTGCTTAGCATTGTTGCCTCATGCCCCCAGGGACTCAGGTTCAATTCTGACCTCGGGTAATTGTCAGTATGGAGTTAGCTCGTTCTCCCTGTGTCTGCGTGGGTTTGCTCTGAGTGCTCCAGTTCCCTCCCACAGTCCAAAGATGTGTGGATTAGATGGATTGGCCATGCTAAATTGACCTTTAGTGTCGGAGGATTGGTGGGGTAAATAAGTGGAGTTACAGGCATGAGGCCTGGATGGTATTGTTGCCGATGCAGACTTGATGGGCCAAATGGCCTCCTTGTATACTGTAGGGATTCTATGATTAAAACATTGCCACCAGATAGTACTTTTAGTTTTGTTAGAAAGGTTGAGTGAATGATCCGTGTGAAAAAAACACTTGCTGCTCATCTCAGGTATAAGAATAAATTACACTAAAGGTCTAATTATAACTCTGTTCCAGATCCTAAACAGACCTCATCAAGAGCCATAAATCACCGTATCACATTAGCAAATCAATGTCTAGATTTGCCAAGAGCAGTCTTCTTTTTTTCCATTTGTTTCATTTAGAGAACAGCTTGTGCAGTTAGAGAAGAGGATAAATTAGCTAATATAAGCAAATGTGTTTTAATTGTTTGAAGAATACCTTTTGTAGACTGACAAAACAGTTACTGCAGTGTTAAAATTGCAGTGAAACATTTCATTTAAACGGAAGGTATGCAAATACTGAAATTAAGCAGTCATTTTATTTATCTTATTAATATGAATTTTACTTTTACTCTCCTGGAATTTGTTTGTGCTTCAGTTCCATTTAAATGGCATGAAGCTTTCAAAAGGCAAGTAAGTTATACTTTGTATTTAAAAAAAAAGGTATTTTCTGGTTAAAAAGACTTGCATTTATTTAATCCAATACACTTCATGCTTGAAGTGCTTAAAGTTCAGCAGTGTATTTAGTTTACACATTATGGATGGGATTTTCCAGCCATGCTCGTCCCAAATCTGGGAAAATCCCACCTGAAGTCAATGGACCTTTCCATGGTCTGCCCCCTTCACCCGCAACAAGTCACGTGGTGAGCGGAACGGAAAAATTTGCCCCCATAGGTGGAATTCTCCCATCTGGGACATAGTCCCATCATGGCAAATTTAAAGTTAAAGTCTATTTATTAGTCACAAGTAATGATTACATTAACATTGCAATGAAGTTGCTGTGAAAGTCTCCTAGTCGCCACATTCTGGCACCTATTTGGGTCAATGCACCTAACCAGCACATCTTTCAGACTGTGGGAGGAAACTGGAGCATCCAGAGAAACCCACACAGACACGGAGAGAACGTGCAAACTCCACATAGATGGGGACGGGAACAGGAATTTTTTCCTGCTGTGGCGGGGGAGGAAAGGGCAACAAGAAATCACACCGTGGCCAGAATTTTCTGTTCCCCGTTACATTGGGTGGGTTCAGCAAGGGGAGCAGAAAATATGACAAGAATTACACCACTGTAAACACATGGGGAGGAATTTGATGAGGATGGTTCTTGGTATCCAGCGTGCGTGAAAATGAGAGCATTCCTGATCCATTTTTTGGGTGAGTTTTTACACCCAATCTTATGCATATAAGGTGGCGAGATGGCACAGTGGTTAGCACTGCTGCCCCACAGCACCAGGGATTTGGTTTTGATTCCCGGCTTGGGTCACTGTCTGTGTGAATTTCGCACACTCTCCTGGGTCTGTTTGGCTTTCCTCTGGGTGCTCGTTCTATGGCTATGTTCTCCCTCAGTGTACCTTAGCAGGCGCCAGAGTGTGGGACTAGGGTATTGTCACAGTAACAGGATGCAAATTAGTTCCATGCCCGCCCAGCAAGATTCCTGATTCTCAACAGAGAGCAGAATTGAAAGAGCCCACTGTAATTTCACGCCAATGTAATATCTATTTATGGGCCTCCTGCTGAATCCCATCCCATCTCACCCACCATTGATCCCACAAGCAGGGACATAGAAGAATTCCATCCTACATACCTAGTTTTCTATCAGCGTGGCCTTACAGGCACAAATTGCATTCATTTTGTATGTTTTGCCATGGTATTGTCATAGTAGTGTGCACATTCTCAAACCCGTGTGAAATCATTTGATTTGATTTATTGCTTTATGTACTGGGATACAATGAAAGGTATTGTTTCTTGTGCGTTATACATGTAAAACGTACCATTCATAGAGTACATAGGGGAGAAGAAGAAATGGGAATGGAAAAGGCGCATTCATAGAATCTGCAGTCCAGAAGAAGGCCATTTGGCCCATCTTGTCTGCACCGACCATAATCTCACCCAGACCCTATCCCCATAACCCCATACATGATCTTATTGAATGGCGGGGCAGGCTCGAAGGGCTAGATGGCGTACTCCTGCTCCTATTTCTTATGTTCTTATGTATGTTCTTATGTACATTAACCTTAGCCAGCCCCTGCCGACACTAAGGGGCAATTTTGCATGGCCAATCCACTTCATGTTCACATCTTTGGACTGTGGCAGGAAACCAGAGCACCCAGAGGGAATCCACCCAGACACAGAGAGAATATGCAAACTCCACACAGACGGTGGCCCAAGCTGGGATTCGAATCTGGGATCCTGGCACTGAGAGTCAGCGGTGCTAATCACTTTGTCACCGTGCCGCCCCATAATAATAATTAGTGTTGTTATGCTAATTATTATTTCAAAGCTGACTTATGTTTGGTTTTATTTTGGAATATTTTCTGCTATATGGTGGAAACTATATCTTCCTTTACAAAGAATAGCCTGAATTTGATGGGATAAAAAAAAACACCAAGTCACAGACTTGTGAGACGCAGATTCCAGTTGTTGTTTATTTACTGCTTGAGCCATTACTAAAATTTTCTTTTAATTATTCATGTCTGATTAGTTACAAACAAAAGGGGACTCCCTTTGGCCCTAACAGAAATTTACATCAGGAAGGGAATGAGTGAACACTTTCATTTTGTGCAGATTAATTGCTACTCCCTAAAGCCATAAGCACAAAACACATTGTCATTCAAGATGAATGTGCAAGGCCGCTCAGAAGTAAGCTTGGCATTCTCTGTAATTCGGAACACTTATTTTCCCTCCTATTTTCACTGCCATTACAACATCCATTTTGCTCTGCCCTTACGATGTATTATTCACTACCGTTTATCTCTTATGCTAAACTGATACAAAACCATTTTCCCCTGCTCTTTTCTTTCTTCCTTGTTTCTCTGGACTGGCCTCTTCTCAAAGATAAGCCACAGGATCATAAAATATTATAGTGCAGAAGAGGGCCTTTGGCCCATCGAATCTGCACTGACGCATGAAGGTCCCTGACCAGCCCACCTAATCCCATTTGCCAGCACTTGGCCCATAGCCTTGAATGTTATGGCATGCCAAGTACTCATCCAGGTACTTTCTAAAAACTGTGAGGCATCCCACCTCTAACATCCTCCTAGGCAGTGCATTCCAGACTGTCACCACTCTCTGGATAAAAAGGCTTTCCCTCAAATCCCCCCCTAAACCTCCCACATCCTCACTTTTAACTTGTGTCCCCTCGTAACTAACCCTTCAACTAAGGGGAGCTCCCTGTCCAACTTGTCCATGCCCCTCATAGCCTCGAACACCACAATCAGGTTGCCCCTCAGGTTTGAAGCCTGGTAACAAATGTGACAAGCTGAGCCATATGCCAATCTTCATACAACTCTTTCAAAGATCAAAGAACAATGCAGCTCAGGAACAGGCCCTTTGGCACACCAAGTCTGTGCCACATCCTTATTTAGACCCACTACTTATTGCCCATATGGTGTTTCTACCCCTCTGTTCACTTTCTGGCATGTGTCTATCCTGATACTCTTGAACATTGCTAATGTGTCTGTTTCCACCACCACCACTGGCAGTTTGTTCCAGGCACCCACCACCCTCTCTGTGGAAAAACTTTCCACGCAAGACATCCCTAAATTTTCCCACTCTCACCTTGAACTGGTACCCTCTTGCAGTTGATCTTTCCACCCTAGGGGAAAATCTTGGACTATCCAACCTATCTCTGCCTCTCATAATCTTGTAGACTTCGATTTGGTCATCCCTCAGCCTCCATCTTTCCAGTGAAAATGATCCGAGTTTATCCAACCTCTCCTTCTACCTAAAAACCCTCCACCAGGCATCATCTCGGTCAAGCTTTTTTTGCACTCTGTCCAAAGAGGGTGATTTTTCTTTGATTTAATTTGTGTTTTGATTTGAATAACAATCTCACAAAAGCAAAGTGAGCCCAGAACCTTCTGGAAAATCAACACTGAATTTAGCAGGCACCAGTTAGTGGTCCTTTTAGATGATGAAGAGTGCGGTCAGTTGCTGAAGTTCTAACGCCTGTCAAATATCTTGTATCCTTTTTTTGCTGTGCTTCTTGCTGTCACACAAGCAACATTGTTCCCACATTGAGTGATATGCAATTTAACAGCCAGTAGAGTCACTCATCTTCAAGGGAACATTTTTAGACTTTGACACTTTGTTGATAATGTACATCCGAGAGTGGCACTATCAAAGACTTGGCAATCTAATGGTGTCACCAGTGATACAGAAATGATGGAATTTCTCCTGGCCAATTCAATGAATGGCATATCATTCCGCAGTTTTTGAACTCACATCATTATCCAAGTAACACTTGAATCCATTTTTAACATCTTAAAATAGAAACATTTGCAGTTCTAAGTTTAAAGCAATCATGCATTTTATCTTAAAGGTGTATACAGCTCATTTTCAGCCTTATAATTACGCCTTTGTTGTACTATGTGACTTAATTCCATCTTCATCTTATTCGTTCTATCTTTATTAAAAGCTAAAGGCACAAACTGTAGATTTTTTTATTATATCTACGGATGGAACAGATTTTGTAAAACAGCAAGTTAGTATCGGAAAATAATTTTGTAAGCAACTGTGTCCAGGATGAGTAGAACACTTGAGCTCCCACTCTCAATACTGTCATCAGTGTGAGGTGCTCAATGAAATCTTCTCAATAAGGATAGCGGCAAAGTGTTGAATGAGTCACCACAATAGCCTGTGTGGCTATTAATAACGGTTTCCTGAGCAACAATGGCAGAGGTCTGGGAGCTGGTTAGTACACCGTCCAATTAGTCTTGGAGGATGGAAACAAATATTTAAATGAAAATTAATTGTCACTTTTCCTAGAAAAGTATTAATTTCTATTAGAGCATGTGCCTTTCAATATTTCAGAATCATTTTAAATGATAAATCACAAGATTGAATTTTAAAACATCAATGATAAGATGTGAGCTGGAGAATTTATTTGCTAATAGAATCAAAGGCCCAGATTTTTGTCCCTGGATCGGGCGCTCAACTGACCTTCAATGATGTCCGCCCACAGGTTGGATTTTCCATCAGCAGGCGTGAGGATGAAGGTGAATTTGATATAGGAGTTGGGGGGGTGACCCTGGAATAAATGTGGAGGCTGCCAGATGCAGAGGCCTGCCTTTGTGCTCCAGCACTGTGTTTGAACTAATAAACAAAAACAGCCCTCTAGCAATGCCCCCATCCATTCTGTATGTCCCATCCATGCAAACTGACACCCCCACTTACTCTTCATGGCCCCTCATGTCAACCCATGCTCCTCCATCCAATACTCATGGCCCTTCATACACTTATGCCAAATAATACCCCTCTATCCATCCTCTCATACCCTGGTGCCAACCTAGTGCCAACTTGTGCCAACCCATTCCCCCCACCTACAACCCTTTGCTCTTACCCCCTCTATACCAACCCGCCGAGCATCCTTGGACAGTTCCTCACCGACTTTGGCATTTCCTTGACAGCTTTGACACTTCATTGGCAGATTTCAAAAGAAAAGTTATTTAACAGTTCTTTGACAGCTAGATACTGCCAATGAAATTTGTAAAAAAAGGTCTGTAATTATGTGCACTTTTAACAATTCCAAACATTACCTTGCCTCTCCCAAAGAGTATCTTACTTCTCCCAAAAGGTGCCTTGCCTCTACCAAAGGGTGCCTTAGAAATTTCAGTCATTTTCAGTATTTTTGCATTGAAAGAGAGTTTCTCTGCCACAGTAAAAATCTGGGCCAAAATAATTTTCTTCCCAGTAAAATGTACTTGGGATTAACAGAAACAAATATGATAGGGAGTCTGTTGTCTATGAATACTTTGATCAGTTTGTGTATCTCAAACACTTTACCCAGGTGCCCATATTTAAGAGATGAACAAAATGACAAGCCTCAGTTTGTAGTTCAACCCAATTTTATTAACAAGTTCAATAAATATTAGCTCAGTTTCTTTCCCCAAACTGTCCGAATTCTGCCAAAGATCCTAATACTACCCATGCCGATGAACTTGACAGAGCCATGGGTCCAATTCTTTGAACCTTGCCATCTCAGAGTTCTTGTCTTCACTCTCTTCTGTTGTCTCTGTGTTGCCATCGAGTTTTGTCTGAAGACTTTTTGGCCCAGTTTTCGCTGGAGGTGTCTCTTGTTATCCCCCCTCTTTATGCCCTTCTAGGAGGTTCTCTGACTTCCAGCCAACAAGGTTTCTTGATGGGAGTCACAGCACCCAGTGAGGTTTCAAATTCCTTACCTGGAGGACAATTAGTGCATCCGGGGGTCTATTGCCAGGTATGCATATTCCACGTAGCACCCCCCTCCCCTCCCCAAATAAGGTTGTGGCTAGAGACCAGAGAATCTGGCCAAAAGCAAGAAATGCACAACTATCTAATAAATGTGGTCAGGGTCAAGTCCTTCTAATGTCTGCTGCAGGGGCATGCCCTGGCTTGCTCTAACCTGTATTGCTTTGGGCCTTGACCTGTCCGGGTTCCCAACAATCGTTGCTGTTCACTGCAGCAGTTTAAAGTGTCAAAGCAGTCAAGGAAGTGCCAAAGTTGGTGAAGAACTGTCCAAGGATGCTTGGTAAGTTGGTATAGAGGGGGTAAGAGCAAAGGGTTAAGGGTGGGGGGAATGAGTTGGCACTAGGTTGGCAGCAGGGTATGAGAGGCCATTGACAATGGATACGTAAGAACATAAGAAATAGGAGCAGGAGTAGGCCATCCAGCCCTTCGAGCCTGCCCCGCCATTCAATAAGATCATGGCTGATTTGAAGTGGATCAGTTCCACTTTCCCACTTTCTCCCCATAACCCTTAATTCCCCTGTCTATCAGAAACATATCTACCCATGACTTAAATATGTTCAGCGAGGTAGCCTCCACCAGTTCAACAGGCAGAGAATTCCAGAGATTCACCACCCTTTGAGTGAAGAAGTTCCTCCTCAACTCCGATAGAGGGGTATTATTTGGCGTAAGTGTATGAGGGGCCGTGAGTATTGGATGGAGGAGCATGGGTTAACATAAGGGGCATGAGGCGCCATTTAGAGTGTCCAATTGTCCATTGGGCCTACAGTTCAGGCTGTTGTCCAGGTGGCCACAAGTCAATGTTGAGTGAAGGCCTTAAATGGCGCTGCAGTAATCTGTGCATATGTTTTATGAGTTTTATTTTAACCTCCACACTACTTTCTTTGCTGTCCAATTTAGTTGTCATACAAATCCCTCTGAAAGCTAGCCAACATCTTTGATTTGGGGAGATGTAGTCCCAGTTCAGCTGTCTACACAACTACAGGCAAACACCTGGCAAAGTCAAAAGGGAGGAGAATGAATATAGCCAGCGAGAAGAAATGTCAGTGCGATGCTAGTTTTTTTTCTGTAGAAGGATTAATACTATCCTTGGAGAGCTTATATGTGGATTTTAAGAACATATTAGCTGGAGATTAACCAGGACATTTTTTTTTTCATCACCGTGCTTTTCTGTGTCTCAAATAGTGAAGAACCTCTGTGGTATCTATGGCATATCCTCCTGAGAAAATAATAACATGGGCTAATGCACTGATGCAACTTGGTACTTAAAATTCATATGAAAATTAAAAGGTTTAAATTTTTGGCCTCACTGATTTGAGTAGAAAGCCAATTATGAACTTGAATTAGTTTCATAATTGAATAGTGATTTAAAGGGCTGTGAAATTAATACTTTAGGGCATTCAGTTGTACTTTAGTACTGATTTACATGAAGTAACAAGGTTAAGATTGTTTGGTGTTTTAATAAACATTAGTAATAGTTTTGCAAACCCATTCAAATCCCTGACATTCACTTACTGTGCTATAGAGTGCACGTGAGCACTAGGGAGAAACATTGCTCACATGATCTCTTGTAATTGATTATTGAAAGAAATAAAACAATTTATTTCATCATTTGATGCAATTGTCTTCTACTGAATTGTTTTGATTCATCAATTCTGTAGTTTTTGGTGTACAAACTGTGGAATGCAGAACTGATGATAGAATAGCAAAGCAAACATGATTGGAGCACTATTTCCTGATTCAATTAACTTAGAGTTTCTTCATACAAACTAAATGTATCCTTACACGCTGCACATCAAGAAAGAAAGACTTGAATTTAAATAGCACCTTCAGGACATTGCGAAACACTTTAAAACCCGTGAAGTACTTCTGAAGTGTGGTCATTGTTGTTCATAACTAGATCCCATGTTCAGACTACCAACTGAAACGAGGATGACATCCACTAATACTTTCTGTAATTCAAATTAAGCTTCTTCACTATGGAACTCTATTAGGGATTTGACCAGTGGCCCCTAATCCCCGATTGAATCCTGCACTCTAAGAATGTTGTTTGGATTTGAAAACAGTGCTGTGAGTGATCTCTGTACAAATGGTTACGGTACAGCCTTGAACCTCTTGCTGTAATCTGTTCTCTGTCCCCATTCTGTCGCAGAAGCTACTAGATGCTGCTTTTGTTGCATTTGCAAAGAAAGTGAAGCACATAATAATCTATTCACCCACAGACAGTAATATCTTGTGCTTAGAGCAAGGATAAGCAGCCGCGAGGTTCTCGATACTGGTATATGAAACAAATGCATTGTGCAAGTTCCTCAGATTCTGCTTCACACAATACACCATTAGACTGTCTTTTTATTCAACTAGAGTCTTGAAATATTTCATAAATCTTACTTACTTCCATTGTGTATTCAGTGGCTCTATATAGAACATTTGAAAGAGATGAATTTTAGACCAAATCTATGGTCATGGCCACCTGGAGATTTCCTGATACACAAAAGAGAGTTTTGTCCTTTAAGTAGTTCTGTGCAGCTGTGACCCATTCATCTTTAGAGGCTGAAATTACAGTTTGTCTTTACTGATTTCAGGGTCGGTTGGGAGCTCGGGTCTTATTGCAGTTGACAATAAATCAAATATTAAGCTGTAGGTTTTGGGCAATGCAAGATTCCTTGATACTGCTGCCTAATTAAATAATGATGTGGAGATTCCGGCGTTGGACTGGGGTGGGCACAGTAAGAAGTCTCACAGTATCAGGTTAAAGTCCAATGGGTTTATTTGGTATGATGAGCTTTTGGGATGCTGCTCCTTCATCAGGTGAGTGGACCACTCAACTGATGAAGGAGCAGCACTCCGAAAGCTCGTGATACAAAATAAATCTGTTGGACTTTAACTTGGTGTTGTGAGACTTCCTACTAATTAAATAATGTAAAATAGTTGCTAAAGTTGGAAATGCTTAATGTTTAATGCAGTGGATCAAAAAAAAACAATTCATAATGACTGTTGTACAAATTTATCTATGGGAATGTATTACTGGAATTCATGTCCTCTTTATTGTTAGGTTCATACGTAATGACAGTCACCGCCAATGATGCTGATGACCCAACTACAGCCAATGGCATGGTGAGATATCGGATCTTGTCCCAATCGCCAATCAGCCCGTCGCCAAATATGTTCACCATTAACAGTGAGAATGGGGATATTGTTACCGTTGCAGCCGGACTTGACCGAGAGGTGAGCTCTTTGGCTTTCTGTCTTCTTTAAACATCGAAACATTGCAGCATTCTTGTTTGATTGCTCATTTGGATTAGATATTTCTGGTACTCTGGTGTTCTGCCTGTGACTTTGATGACTTGAATTTATTCCAGAGAAACAGAAGGAAAATATTTTTGTTCCATCATTGTAGCAGTATCTGGTTTCTCTTGTGATGAATGAGCCCATAAAACGAATCCACGCAATAATCAAGACACAGTTTGGCATTGGCATTCCCAAAGAGTTGGAGCTGAGTGCTGGTTGAATAATAAAATAATTAACAAACAGTGGGAAGCCACAAAGTTCCAAGTTGCCAATGCATTAGTATTCTATAGAATTCCACATTACTTCATTTGCGTAATTACATTTTTCTTCAAATATGGGTTTGATTTCACAAAATACAATGCATTGCTCTGGACATCCTTAGCTTTTTGCACTCTATAGATCTCTTCAATTGAAAAAAGGAAATGGCAAAAAAAAATCCTCTAAAATGGGAGTTCTGTTTCTCTCTGCAATAGCATTTAATTGTCACAACATGTCAAAGGTAACATGTATGGGGAATGAATCCAAGCCGGGCCAAACACTTTTATGAATAAGTTCGTGAAGGTAATGGTTTCAGCCTTTGGTTAATGCAAAATTATGAAACCATTGATCAGTTTTTTTTGAACAGCAAACAGCAAGATGATTCAAGCAAATCTTCTAGAAAGAAAAGACCAAATGACTCCATTAATAACTCTCTTAAATATTGTGAATCAGAGGATGTGACTTGAATATAGCGTGAGAATTGTTTTCCCTGTGACCATCAATGGAAAAATGATTTTTGTCTGTCACATGATATATAATTTTTTAATGGGACCTGTAATTTTCGACACTAACACAGTAGTCCGTTAGCTGAACTGAAACAATGTCAGGAAATCCTCTTCGCAGGTCAGAACCAATCAGTTGAATTGGCTTATTGGCCCAGGAGTATGTTTCATGTTGAGTATGTGAAATGTCCTTCATTCAAATCCTGGCCAAGATCTTCAGTGTTGTCATTAATTCAAGTTGAAGAATTGATCAATTGACCGACAGTGCTTGGTTTTGAGTTGCCTTCGGTGATGTTACTCATGAGGGGATAGAGATTTCTCTAATGGCAATATAAATTTATTCTGAAGCATTTTTGGGTCTGAAATAGACACTGTACAGAAGGTTGGTCCTCACTAAAATAGGGTCGAGGCCTGGGGTATATTGCCAGTAAGCAACACTTGAGGCAATTTGTAGATTCCATGAGGACAAGATTGTGCTGGATAATTCCCCAAGCAGCTCTCTGGCTTCTCATGGGGAGGTGATCAGGATAGACAGGAGGTGAATTAGTGAGGAAGTAGGTGATGGGGGTGTGGGGGAGGTGATGGAAATGTGGAGGAGGTGATGGGGACATGGGGGAGGTGATGGGGATGTCGGGGAGGTGATGGGAATGTGGAGGAGGTGATGGGGACATGGGGACATGGGGAAGATGATGGGGCCTTGAGGGAGGTGATGGGGACGTGAGGGAGGTGATGGGGACGTGAGGGAGGTGATAGGGACGTGGGGGAGGCGATGGGGACATGAGGGAGGCGATGTGAACGTGGGGCAGGCGATGGGGATGTGGGGCAGGCGATGGGGACGTGGGGCAGGCGATGGGGACGTGGGGCAGGCGATGGGGACGTGGGGCAGGCGATGGGGACGTGGGGGAAGTGATGGGGACGTGGGCGAGGTGATGGGGACGTGAGAGGGTGATGAGTACATGGGGGGATGATGGAGACGTGGGGGAGGTGATAGGGACGTGGGGGAAGTGATGGGGAAGGGGCTGGAAGGTTGATGGGGACGTGGGAGAGGTAATGGGGACGTGGGCGAAGTGGTGGGAACATGGGAGTGTGATGGGCACGTGGTGGGGTGGTTGATGGGGATGTGGGGGGTGTTGATGGAGAGTGACGGGGATGGAGGGGAATGGAAATTTGGAAGGAGAGGTGATCAAGAGGAAGGGCTGATTGCGAGAGAAGGGAGGTGATGTGTGAGACTGGTAATTGGGAAAGTGAGGGGGTATGATCAAGTTAGGGTGGGGGTTTTGGAGATGATGGAAGTGACTGGGGCTGTTGATCAGGAAATGGAAGGAGGTAATCAGGAGAGTGCAGCAGTAGACTGAGAGATAGTGGAGGAGATTGGGGGATAGGGAGAGTCAATTTGAGAGATGGGGAGGTGGTAGAAAGATGGGAGGCGGTAGAGAGATGGGAAGTCATTGGGAGAGAGCGGAGGTGATTGGAGGAAGGGGAGGTGAGTGGCGGAGAGGGGAGGTGAGTGGCGGAGAGGGGCGGTGAGCGGGGGAGACTGTCAGTTACCTTCTGTGTACTGCTTCTGAAGGGGTGCTAGATGGTCATACTCTTGAAGGTACCAGTTGTTCCAGTCTCTTTAGATCAGTACACAGCTCTTTGTAGCTGCATCAGCCTTTCCTCTGGCGTTCAGCCACTGCCAACAGCCCTTTCTGCTAGAAGCCTTGCAGAAGTGCTGGAAAGCTGGGCATTTCCTTGGTGCATGCAGAAGGCCACACCTTCCACATAGCTTGCTTGTTTTAGATGTTCTAGTGAATGCACCAATAATTCAGGGTTGTGCTTAGGATTTGTAAGCTTCATTGACTTGCAAGAATTTCTTCGTATTTGCATCCATCTGCGAGTAGGTCTTCGATACTAATACATTTTGAGCTTGTCTAGAAAAACTTACTGAAATTCTTTTATGGGAGAAGACGTGATTACCAACTCAACAATTCTGTTCTGCTAGCCCTGCATTGGTAAAAAATCACAGTGTGGGGATGAAGGGGTATATGGATTCAGTGGGCTTTTGTCAAAATGACATGAGCAATAGTCGATGAATACAGATTAACCTGATTCTGAGCTGGTCTTCAAATGTCCTTATGTTTTGGAATTCTTTCGCTTTTCACCTGTTAATCTTTTTGATTTGATTTATTATTGTCACATGTGTTAACATATAGTGAAAAGTATTGTTTCTTGTGTGCTATACAGACAAAATATACCGTTCATAGAGAAGGAAACGAGAGTGTGCAGAATGTCGTATTGCAGATATATCTAGGGTGTAGAGAAAGGTCAACTTAATGCAAGATAAGTCCATTCAAAAGTCTGACAGCAGCAGGGAAGAAGCTGTTCTTGAGTCAGTTGGTACGTGAGCTCAGATTTTTGTATCTTTTCCCCGATGGAAGAAGGTGGAAGAGAAAATGTACGGTGTGCATGGGGTCCTTAATTATGCTGGCTGCTTTGCCGAGGCAGCAAGAAGTATAGACAGAGTCAATGGATGGGAGGCTGGTTTGATGGATTGGCTACATTCACGACCTTTTGTGGTTCCTTGCAGTCTTGGGCAGATCAGGAGCCATACCAAGCTGTGATACAACCAAAAAAAATGCTTTCTATGGTGCATCTATAAAAGTTGGTGAGAGTCGTAACTGACATGTCAAGTGTTCAGCCTGTGTAGACCTTCATTCCCACTCGCTAGGTGGATTTTTATGGCCTGCTTGTTTGGTTCAGACACAGCTGAATCAAGGATCTGTAGTTCTGTTTGCTGGTTACGTACTGTTAATTTGGATAGTAGGTCAGCTGCATCCCAATTCAAACTGCGGAATTTCATAGACATTTTGAAAGTGTCCCTTTGACCTCCCCCTTTGTTTTATTCAGTTTATTGTTCAGCAACTCCCGAAGCCACTCGTTATAACCACAAACTTCTCTGGCCTGGTTTTTATGGTGGATTTGTTTGTCATTTTTATGTTTGGCTCTCAATTGCTCAATATCGATCTGTCCTTTCCTGATTGAGTTAATCCTATGCCGGTCCGCTTGAAGCACTGTCCCACTCGTGGAACTGCCATGATAGGTGCTGCAATTTCACCAGGAGGCAACCGTCTGCGTACCAGCTCTTTATTTACCATTGCCCTAATCTTCTTTGTGCAGTTACCGCAGGGCGATTTTAACACTGGCCAATGCAGCAAACTTATTGCAGTCTAACCAAATTTGGGCAAAACTGTGAGCACAGTGGTTAACACTGCTGCCTCACAGCACCAGGGACCCAGGTTCAATTCCTGCTTGGGTCACTGTGGGGAGACTGCACATTCTTCCTGTGTCTGCGTGGGTTTCCTTCGAGTGCTCCAGTTTCCTCCCACAATCCAAGAGACTTGCTAGCTAGGTGCGTTGGCCATGCTAAATTCTCCCTCAGCGCATCCAAACAAGCACTGGAGTGTGGCGACAAAGGGATTTTCACAATAACTTCATTGCAGTGTTAACGTGAGCCCACATGTGACACAAATAAACATTAAACTTTAAACATTTCGGATCAATTCATGCCATGGAGCATGATCCAATGCTACTCACCATGTCTCACCTGTAATTAATCATGGTGCCATGTTGTTTGACTGCTGCTGGATACCATGTCATGTTTTCATCATGCCATAAAGACACCAATCACTCATGAGGGATTTAGTAAACATGTTGTGGGTTCGTTTGTTTAGATTAGGCTCATAGGAACCTCATAGGAAGTTTACAAACTAAAATTGGATCATGTGACACACTTCCCTTGTGATGTAATGCTCCCATCCCTTAAAGGCATATGACGCACACAGCCTCCGAGTATTTACTAATAAGGTATAAATGCAAGGAAATTATGTTAAATTTGTCTCAAACACTGGCGCAGCCTCAATTGGAGTACTCTGTCCTGTTCTCATACTTGAGGAATGATATGAAGACATCAGAGACAGTGCAGCAGGAAAGATTTATGCAAGTGATTCCAGGGATAAGCACCTTAACTTATGCAGATGGAAGTTGATACTGTTTTCCATGGAGATGAGGAATTTGAGAAGTAACTTGTTAGACACAAATAAAATGATGGGGGATCTGGGCAGAGTAGATGGGGAAATACTATTTCCATTGGAGGAGGGGTAGTGAACAAGAAGACACTGATTTGTGGTGATAGACAACAGAAGTAATGGTATCATGCAGTGAGTGGTTAGGATTTGCAATCACTGCCTATGATTGTGGTGGAGACAGGATTAATCTAAGCATTCAAGGGGGAATCGGATTATTATCTGAAAAGGAACTACATGGCCATAGTGGCACTTAGTGATTTGCTCCTAAGGTGAGCCAATATAGACACGATAGGCTGAATGGCCTCCTTTTGTGCTGTCATAATTCTGTCATTCCGTGATTTTTTTTTTGAGGAAATATATGACCATTTTCAAAGGAACAATTCAAACCTCACAGTGGTTAGTACTGCTGCTTCACAGTATTAAGGACTGGGTTCGATTCCCAGCTTGGGTCACTGTCTGTGTGGAGTTTGCACATTCTCCTCATGTCTGTGTGGGTTTCCTCCGGGTACTCCAGTTTCCTCCCACAGCCCAAAGATGTGCGGGTTAGGTTGATTGGCCATGCTAAAATTGCACCTTAATGTCCTGAGGTTAGAGGGATTAGTGGGTAAATATTAGTGGGATATGGGGGTAGGGCCTGGCTGGAGTTGTGGTCAGTGCAGACTCGATGGGCTAAATAGCCTCTTTCTGCACTGTAGGATTTCTATGCTTCTTCTATGATTCTATTCACATTCAGATCACATCTTTCAAAAAAGGATAGAAAATGGAAAGACAAGGAGAACGGAGGAAAAGACAAATTGAACAGAAATAAAGCACAGCAATATTCTTACTATGATTTAAATTTTTGAAGTGTTTGTTTTCGGGTTAACAGTAAAGCTTTTAAATAAACTAGTCGGGTAAGTTGATTGCAGTCGTATGCACTTTTGTCGGAATGTTGGCTGGGAACCAGTGTTCCCTTGGAACTGCTCAGCGACCTGTACATTCCACGCAGGCCATGCACAATTCAGCCCTTTAAATTACCGCATGCTGCATGCTTGCGCAGAATAAAGGGCCATGCATTTAAATAAATTTCCCACACGCTCAAAGAAACATTAGACGGAGCATTGGCAGGGAGAATTCTAATTTTGTTGACATGAGCAGCTTTGTTGATGGAGACAAGCCAAATCAGCAAATTTCTGTTTCTATCCCACTGAGCCTCTCCTTTTTCATGTACATGAGTTAATCAGTACTCTGTTTTCTTGCCTAAACAATGCGGCTGTTAATAAGAGAAGAGGGCCTCACTCACTGGTTCGGATTCATTGCTGATCTCCTACTTTCACTTCTGGCTTTCTGATTCAGCAATCCTCAAGAATATGTAAAACCCTCCTGAATCCCACAAGTTGTAGGTAGATGTTATCCTTTACCTCTTCTTGGAGAATGAGCAAAAATTGAAAAATTGCGGGCCCTATTATACCATTTTGATTCTAAGTGCTGGGTGGACTTGAAACTGGGAGTGTTTCAGACCCGACTTTTAGACTTGTTCTCAGGCGCCCCATACGCACTCTGCCTGAAAAAATATCAGCAATTCTGAATCGCGGTGCAGAAGCCTGTCGGTGGGGCTTAACACGCCTGAAATCCTGCAGCTCCAGTTGGCGCCTCCAACTGTGCATGCACAGTGAAAAAAAATGATAGAATGCAGCTCCCCTGCCACATCGCTCCTGGGCTAGATAATGCCTCTCCCTGACCCCCACAGACATTGCCCCATCCCCACAACATCACTGACCCCCTTAGCCCCCACCTCTCCCACCGCCCAGACCGATCACTGGCTCCTTTCCCCCCAGCCTCTCCATTGATGTCGGGCAGAGTGGCAATGGATCCCTTCCTTCGCCCTCACTGATCACAGGCAGAGTGGCAGCGGAAGCTTGGCACTTACCTCCTCACTAACTGGAGTGCCCGAATCGGACTTCTGTGGCGCTTGTCTGCTTCACACCGATTCTGGATGTGCAAATGCAGTGGTAAAGGGGGAAGTGCCAGTAAGGTTGGGTGTGCAGCCCATTAAAATGTAAATGTATGCAAATTCATTTAAATAGCTGTTGCGCCATTTTGGGCACAGTCCAGATCGCAGCCATTTTCCGGCCTTGATAAAGGGGGAACTGGCACGGAGGCCGGCCCAGATCGCACTACTTGCCTCACGCTCAACTTTACCTACTTTTCGCGCCCGAAAACGGGCACAACCTGATGGTAAAATCAGGCCCTATATTTCCAATTGATGAAGCAGCAATAAGTTCTGCTCAGTAGTTCCTTTTGTTCTCCTCTTCTTCCTTGCAATGGCAAATTTACCCTCATGCCAGCATGAAGATCTGGAACTCTTGAAGTAAGTCATAATAAAAGAAAGCATTTAATAGCATTGGGAAGTTTAAAAATTCATCAAATTAAATGTGCCATGGTTTGGTGTTAATGTGCTTAGGAGGGACTGAGTTTTTTCTTCCTTTTTAAAACAAACAGGGGAGGTGATGGCGTAGTGGTACTGTCGCTGGACTGGTAATCCAGAGACCCAGCGTAATACTCTGGGGACCAGGGTTTGAATTCAGTACAAGTCTGGAATTAAAAGTCTAATGATGACCATGAAGCCATTGTCAGTTGTCATAAAAACACATCTGGTACACTCATGCTCTTTAGAGAAGGAAATCTGCCACTCCCTTCCCTGGTCTGGTCTACATATGATCCCAGGTCCACAGCAATGTGATTGACTCTGAACTGCCCTCTGAAATAGTCTGGCAAACTGCTCAGTTCAAGGGCATTTTGGGATGGGCAATAAATGCTGGCTCAGCCAGCAATGCCGACATCCTCTGAATGAATTTTATAAAGTGCTAACATAAGTGGGTAAGTGGTTGAGACTATGCTCAGCATACTAAGGTTTCGTCTAGTTGGAGAGTCTAGAACAAGGGAGGACATTGTTTAAAAATTAGGGGTCGCCTATTTAAGACAGAGATGAGGAGAATTTTTTTCTCTCAAGAGGGTAGTGAGTCTTTGGAACACACTTCCTCAAAAGCAATGGTAGTAGAGTCTTGATTATTAAGGGAATCAGGGGTTATGGGAACAGGCAGGAGAATGGGGATGAGAAAAACATCAGCCATGATTGAATGGCAGAGCAGACTCAATGGACCCAGTGGCCTAATTCTGTTCCTAAGGCTGTGGTCTTATGGTCTTTGAATATTTTCAAGGCAGAGTTAGATAGACTCTTGATTAAGAAGGAGGTGAAAAGTTATCAGTGTGGGCAGGAATGTGGGGTTAAGGTTACAATCGGATCAGTCGTGATCTTAATGAATGGCGGAGCGAACTCAAAGGACTGAGTAGCCTAATCCTGTTCCTAATTCACATGTTCACCTGTACTAATGTTTATTTCGGCACCATGAAGGGTGAGCTGAAAGTTGAACTGTAAATCTAATCAGCTGATCATGGCTGCCCTTGCACTGCCCTTGATGACATTCCTTGGATTAAAATTAGAGTGAGATTATCGTGCACAGTAATATTTTCAAAATGAACATAGATTAAAAAATAAATAAATGGACTCTGAAACAATAACAAGCACTGAAGTAATGCACAAAGTTTCCAATGAATGTGACATTATTCTGGCCTTTCACCACAGGTTACGTGAAATCAGTTGTTGAGTGCTGTGTTATTTATCCAAGTGAATCACTCTGAAGTAGTCGTAATCATATGCTGGTTCACACACTTTGGTTTAGGAGTAAAGGCTGCAAATCATTCCGACTGTTTTTCGGATAAAATGCAGTTCCATCATTTCAATTAAGAGACAAACATTACCAGATTTATCTATGCAAATGAAAGGTTTTGAAATGAGGATAAGAATTTTGCAATTATCGAACAGTACTTTACAATCTACAGTCAGATTTTCGTCATGAATTTATGAATAAGTAAACCGCAGTGCAATAATGGATCATTGAAGCTAGATTGAAGGTGTGCTAGAGGCAGGACACGAATATCAAAGTGGTTGGTCAAGGAAAGCCAAGGCACTTCATGCAAGGTTGTCTCTTAAAAAAAAACAATGAATCACTTTGACATCCAGACAGAGGTTTTGATTAAGGTGTATGGTAAGAGTACAAGAGAATCAAAGAATGTTATGAAAGGGCAAGTGCTTACAAGAAGTCTTCTACCCTGTTTCTACTCCAAGATAGCTTCCCTATGGATTTGCTAAATCTACTGCGTTCCGGGAGCATTCACCTCAAAGAAAGGGCACTGAGCCGCAATTCTATCACCTTCATCAGTAACAAAGGATAGCTTTCCTTCACTGTGTGTGCAGTTTAAAATGTCAGATTACAATGGTGAGTGCTAATTTCCCAGACAAAGTTAAGCTCTTTGAACGTGACGATATATTGACTGTCTGATTCTTTGGGGAACCATGGTTATAGTCTGAAAACGTGGCCAAGGACGTGCTGCTACGAACACCAAACTTGGGTATATTCGACAACATGAAGTACCACTGAGTAAATATCCTCAGTTTTTTCTTGGTTATCACATAGATAACTTTTAACAGACATATCGCAAGATATTAAAAAGATTTGCACAATCAAATGTAATCAAACAATCCTGAGGAACAGATATGCACATGCTCAGAGGAGGGGTAAATGGCCTGTTGATTTTTAAAATGTATTTATTAATGTCACAAGTAGGCTTGCTTACATTAACACTGCAATGAAGTTACTCTGAAAACATCCTAGTCGTCACGCTCTGGCACCTGTTTGGGTACACTGAGGGAGAATTTAGCATGGCCAATGCACCTAACTTGCACATCTTTTGGACTGTGGGAGGAAACTGGAGCACCCAAAGGACACCCATGCAGACACAGGGAGAGAATGCAGGCTCCACACAAACAGTGCCCAAGCAGGGAATCGAACCCCCGGTCCCTGGTGCTGTGAGGCAACAGTGCTAACCACTGTGCCACCATGCCATCCTTTGCTGGAAAGTCAGTGCTCACCAAGAGGAGAAGCTGTTTCCAATAACAGATACCCACAGATTATATACATCCATTATTGATCAAGCTCTTCACACACTTAATTAAAAAGAATGCAAACACTTTTTCCAATAGATATATTTTGTTTCAACAGAGATCACCATCTTGCAAGTGATGAGGCGATTTGATTTAGGAATATTTCAGCACAAGATCCTGTGAAAATTCCCAAATCCTTTGGCATAAAGCATAAATTCAGGTGATAGCATTAAAATACTGCACAATTACTTTAGGTTAGTTAAAGTGATACTGAAAATATAAAATTATTTTCAAAGGTAAAGGTCGGAATATTACGGCCGTTCACTCCAGCAGGATTTCCCCATCCTGCTGCAGTGAACAGAGATTCAGTTGGGTGCCAAATTCTCCAACCTCACTGTAGCGGGAGAGTGACATGAATGGCTGATAAGATCATGCCCAATGATTTCCTACATCTCACTTTGTGCTTATCGTGGAATCCCTGCATTGCAGAAGGAGGCTATTTGGCCCATCGAGTCTGCATTGATTCTCTCTGACAGAGTACCTTACCCAGACTCCTTTCCCCAACCTATCCCCGTAACCATTGTGCCACCATGCCTCCCACGCTCTGAAATGATGTGGTGGTGTGATGGATATAACGCATAGGATGAAAGCACCACTTTACTGATGAGTTCCAACTCATTTCCATTTTCAGGCCTCCTCCAATCCTATTGTCCAGACCACCCACTGAAATGGCTGTAGCATGCTTCATATATGTCAGCTACAATCTGATGATGCAGTTTAGGGCCACCAGTGCCCATTTTGTCTGCAGCTCTGCATCACTTTCTGCTCCTGACTATTGACGATGGGTGATGTAAATCAGGAGCTGGCCATGTGAGAATTTAAGGGATTCCCTTCTGAAAATTCAACTCTGGCAAGAGAAGGAACAGAAGCAAGAGGAAGGACCAATAAGAACTGCATGAAAATCAAATGGAAGGAGGCATACTCATGAAATCCATTGTTTGGAACAGTTTATGGACCCAGGACAGGTTTAAGAGGCTTTATAGTTCCCCGAAGAAATGTGAATAAGGAAACTTTGCTTCTGTAGGGGGCCACTAACAGAGTTGTAGTACCTTCTGCACAAGATCTACAACAAACCATTCAGCATTACCAGCTGAAGGCAAAGTCACTGCAACACTCAATTTATTTGTCTCCAGTTTCCTCTAGGCTACCACTTGGGTTGTCAGCAGTAGCAGTCAGTCTGTAGTTCATACTTGCTTTATCCACATGATTGAGAACCATACCATTCCGCGCACACTTGATTCATGATTCCACTTAGAAGGCCAAGGCCAGCAACCTAACCACAATCAGATCAGATTCGTGGTTGCCCTAGTATCCCCACCGAGCAGATTATGTGTGTGTTTCCTCAGGGTGCTCCAGTTTCTTCCCACAGTCCAAAGATTGTGCAGGCTTGGTGGATTGGCCATGCTAAATTGTCCCTTAGTAACAGGGGGATTAACAGGGTAAAAATGCAGGGTTGAGGGATAGGATTTGGGTGGAATCGTTGTCAGTGCAGGATTGATGGGCTGTATGACCTCATTCTGCACTGTAGGGACTCTGTGATTCTCTTGCAGTTCACAGTCTGCTGGTGTTCGAGAACAGAACCCTCCAAAGATGTCCCTGATGAGATAAAGCATAACTTTGCCCAGCAACTCAGCCAATTCATGGCTCCACAATTGGAGGAGGACTTTAAATGTTTTGAGAAAGAGGATGCTGGGGGAGTGCAGATGGCATGGAAGTGAGAGATCCAACAGATGCCTGCGGCTACGTTCTTCTTTATAGAGTATTTTAGATGAACAATCCTTGCTGCTCTGCTTCAACAGTCGTGTAAAACATGTATCACGCTCCTTTCGTCTTCCAATAAACAGCATCTGCCCAAGGACCAACATTAATATTCATGTCAATTAACATTGTGGGGTCACCTGCTATGACAGGACCATACACTGTACACACAGATTTAACAAGCATCATGACTTGACTGGCTCACAGAAATGCTACACACTAATTACCATCCTAATGTGGGCCCGTCGTGCCTGACTTAATTGATCTGTTTCTATCTCCGGTGTTTCTGAAATGTGCTTCTCCTGTGGCTGCAGCATAGACGGTGAAAGGCTGTTCTGCTTGACTCAAGCAAGAACTGATGAGCAGTATTCCGTCTAAGGTGTGTTGTGCTTGGGCAAAGAAACTTGGAACAAGCCATACAAAGAGCAGTCAGACAGTGCACAAAGGATGTCCTTTTAGAATGCACGCATGAGTGGCCAACTGTTAACCTTAAAAGGACCATGCACTGTAAAGAGCTGGCCAAAAATGCTTCCTGCGTACAGTTAGGGCCCTGGACCAGAATCCCAAATTACACTAGGAAGCCAGACTTTGGGAATAAGTGTACGGATAGGATGCTTCACTCTGGGAGTAATTCCGCTTACAAATAAGGGATTTTTAGAAAAAAGTAAAATAAACTTTATTTAATGATACCGTTTAACTCTAACAAATAAGTTTGCAGACAACACAAAGGTTAGTGGATTTGTGGATAGCGATGAGGACCATCAAAGGATAAAGCAGTATATAGACCAGTTGGAGACTTGGACAGAGAGTGGAAGATGGAGTTTAATTGGGACAAATGTGAGGTAATGCATTTTGGAAGGTCTAATACATTTAGGAAATACACAGTAAATGGCAGAACCCATAAGAGTATTGAAAGGCAAAGGGATCTGGTTGTACAGGTACACAGGTCACTGAAAGTGGCAGTGCAGGTGGAGAAGGTAGTCAAGAAGGCATATGGCATGCTTGCCTTCGTCGGCCAGGGCATTGAGGTTAAAAATTGGCAAGTCATGTTGCAGCTTTATAGAAACTTAGTTAGGCTGCATTTGGAATATAGTGTTCAATTCTGGTTGCCACACTACCAAAAAGATGTGGAGAGGGTACAGAAAAGATTTATCAGGATGTTGCCTGGTATGGAGGGCATTAGCTATGAGGAGAGGTTGGAGAAACTTGGTTTGTTCTCACTGGAACGACAGAGGTTGAGGAAAGACCTGATAGAAGTCTACAAGATTATGAGAGGCATGGACAGAGTGGATAGTCAGAAGCTTTTTCCAAGGTGGAAGAGTCAATTACTAGGAAGCATAGGTTTAAGGTGCAAGGGGCAAGGTTTAAAGGAGATGTACAAGGCAAGTTTTTTACACAAACAGTAGTGGGTGCCTGGAACTCGCTGCCGGGGGAGATAGTGGAAGCAGACACGGTCGTGACTTTAAGGGGCGTCTTGACAAACACATGAATAGGATGGGAATAGAGGGATATGGTCCCTGGAAGGATAGGGGGTTATAGTTAAGTCGGGCAGCATGGTTGGTGCAGGCTTGGAGGGCTGATGGGCCTGTTTCTGTGGCTGTAATTTTCTTTGTTCTTTGTGTGTGGAGAGGAGGGAAGGACTTCATTTGTGGAGAGCAATGTGAGGCATGTGTGTGAGAGGACAAAGAGATGAGGGTGAGTGTGAGCATTAACTGCTCAGATGGGGATGGGAAGTGTCAGGAAACGGAGGAATGAGTGTAGCTGCAAGGTATATTTTTTGAGGAATGCTGTGCAGGAAAGTAATGGGGAAGTCAGAGTGTGGAGCTTGGCCCTCAGTATGTTTCTGCCACTCACCTGCCATGCCTCCTAAACTCCTTAATCCTCTTGGTGTACTGTCTCCATGTTGGAGGAGGCAGACATCTGCTGCTACCTTTCTTGGCCTATCCATGCCTGCTTGGTCGAAGTGGTTGTCCTCATCATCCCATCTTTGGGAAAGCTCACATCACTTCAGTCTCTGAGTACCACTAGGTGAGAGTGGAGCAGCTTTCCCTAGGGAGCAGCTTTCCCAGGTGTGCCCTCTATTCTCAAGGTTGCTGTGGCCTTTAATCTCCATTTGGTGGTGAGCCATTGACACCCAAGCTGTGATCTCTTTAATTAAAAGGCCTTCACTTGACAATAGATGTGCCATGTGAAGTGCCTTTCCTGATTGGTCAAGCAACTCTGAGACAGAATGCTAGGAGAGGCAATGTCCTAGTGTTTCTATTGCTACATTATTAATCTGGAAACACTCTGGGGACCTGGGTTCGAATCCTGCCATGGCAGATGGTGGAGTTGAATTCAGTAAAAAAAACATCTGGAATTAACAGTCTACTGATGGCCATGAAACCTTTATCGATTGTTGGAACAAGCCATCTGGTTCATTAATGTCCTTTTGGGGAATGAAAGCTGCTGTCTTTACCTGATTTGGCCTACATGAGACTCCAGAGCCACAGCAGTGTTGTTGACTCTCAACTGCCCTTTAAACAAGGGCAACTAGGGAAGGGCAATAAATGCTGTCCAACCAGCGATGCCCATGTCACATGAATGAATGTTTAAAAAGCTGAGTGGCTGAGCTAAAGAGTCACAGTTCAGCCCCACTCAATGATAGATTGGGTTCTGAGTCCCCAATTAGTCTTGGATTCCAGCAAGGACAACATCCAGATGATTCCGCCCAAAGTCCCCGGAATGGGACTTGAGTCCACAACCTCTGCCTGGGAGCCAAGAGTCAACTTGTGAGCCAAGGATGACACCTACTTGTGCCTGTGGTGACTAACTCCTGCACCACAGGACGATCTACCACCTGCAATTTGTAATATGACAGTATTACTATGTAGTAATTTATAGGGGCCTAGAGTCTCATTTCTGGCTTATTAAGCTGTTTGAAACAATTACTGAAGCACTTTTTGTATTAGATGGCTTAATTTACTGGCAGCTATAAATTACCACGTAGCAATGTGGTCTATAATGCTTGAAGAATCAGTAATAGATTTGCTCTGTTTGCATAAAATTACCATCATTGTCACGCAGGACAATTCTCTCCATAGCAACATTTATACATTGGTGCTTGTAAGAATTGGCTGCTCGATCTACCTTAGCCAGATAATCATCCCTTTAAGGAAGGAGTCTGTTCTTAGTTTACAGAGCCTAGATGAATAAAATGAGCGACTTCAAGCTGATTGCACTTTAAGCGGATAAAAATGAAGTAAAATGCGACATTTGGGTTAAGAAATTCAGTTGCGTAAAATCCATTTATTTCAGGACCAAGCTGCCCTTTTAAGTTTCCAATACAGTTGGAAGGATACCATCTGCCAAATTGGAAAACATAAATGTGTTGACCGGATTAACACGTCGGGAACATTTAAAGGGAGAAATAATTTACTCGTGCTTTTTGGTAGACCTGTTTTCACTTTTTGAACATTATAATGCTTCACTTGCTGAGTCAAAATCCTGGAATTCCCTCTCCAACAGCACTGTGTGTGTACTAACATCACATGTACCGCAGGGATTCAAGAAGGCAGCTCACCTACACCTTGTAGAGGGCAACGGGAGGGATAGGCAATAAATGCTGGTCTAACCAGAAAGCCCACAGCCCATTAATTGATTAAAAAACAATGGCCTGAATTTTCCAACCATTCATGCCCGTGGGATCTTCCCATCCCACTGCAGTGAACGGAGGTTTGGCTTGCTGCCAAATTTTCCAACATGGCTGCAGCGGGACTATCGCATGAATGGGCAGTAAGTTCACACCCTCTGTATTTAAGTGACACAACTTAACTAGCAGGAAGAATGCCATACCTTACTGAATGTCAAGCTCCTTCCACCTCCATGCCAAAGAGAAGTGTCATGATTGCCCAATTTGCTCCATGAGTGCAGATATCAATGAGATATCATTGGCCAGGAAGTTAGTCCTTAAAATGCTGAGCTCAGCACAAGAGTTTAATGCAATTTAACTCATATTTTCCATTGCTTTCAGCACCCTTCCCTCCCCCACAAGCCACGATAGGATTCTACCATTGCAATATTGAGAGCAGCCTATCACTTTTAACAATATGAATTGAGTCCACATTGCAGGTGTAATGAAAGAAAAGTAACAATTTCAATGTTTCAGCCATATTTATTTCAGTGTGACACTGTCACTAGCTTTTGGTGGCAGCTGAAAGTTTTGGCCTGCATGTGAATAACTTCATTAGACACATGATTGAAAGTTGCTGTTACAGTGTACAAGCAGCAACTTCAACCTTTACTGTGGTCATTGCACATTTGAGCAGTGGCTTTCTGTTGAACTTTGTGAGGCAGTTAATCAAGATATTCATTCTTAGAGAATATGTATTCTCCATGTATTTAAATAGTCCAGAATGATTAGGGTCAATTTTCATGTGCTGGCATTGTGTAATCCTGAACGGTTAAGTATGGGTGCAAACTCAGATAGAATGGTAATGTGTTAATAACATGCAATTTTCCAGGGTCAGCACATTTCCATAATTATTCAGAGCTCTTAGCGCAGTTTCTGGTATGTGCAGTGAAGTAGATTAGCAATGGGAATAGAAATTCGAGATTCAGGTGATATTTAATGGGATGTTGTCAATTAAACAGAAGTGGCGGAATTGGAGGACAAAATTTCTCGCAAGGTCTGGCAAAAGTCAAGATGTATTTCAGCCAGTTGGGAGCCTCTCATTGGGCCACAGGAGGAGAAGGTTATGTACCATCATAAGGAAAGGCAAAGGCAATCGGATGCAGAGCCACAACAGCAAATAACTATCAGAACTACTTCCCTTCCTGCCCAGAGCACTCTTTGATGCCCAAAGAAACAAAAGGGATGTCACATTAGGTGGTACCCGGAGGAGGAGGATACCCTGTTTGCCAGTGCATATCATCATTCCCATAGGAAGGAAACTGCAATAAGAGTTGTCATTTTGATTGTGCCAGTTCTGTGCTGCTTATTAGCTGTAACAGATGGACCTACTCTGCATTGTTACTTAAGATTCAGTGAAGACAATTGCCCACAGTTGTTGGCAACTGGGAACAGTAGAGCCTGAAGACATATTGGCTTTTTGAAGTGGCCATTCAGCTTTTCCACACTATGCATCAAAACAATGTACATTCCTTGAAGAAGAAATGCTGTAAATATACTGCATCTAAACAAAGATCCACATTATAGTTAATAAAAAACAGAAAGCACCAGCGAAACTCACCAGCAGGCCTGGCATCGCCTGGGGAGAGAGAAACCAGGTGGACATTTCAAACTGAACGTGATTCTGAAGAAAGGGAGGAATGTGATGGGTTTTATACTATTAAAGGAGTGAGAATGGGATTGGTGGGGAGGGGTTTGTGTAGGGTGGGGTGGGGGGGGGGGCGTGCGGAAAAAAAGGATCGACCACGGGATAGGATTGAGGTCCACATAGAGGAGACCATTGGTGGAATAGTCCACATTAATGCAAAGCGCTGCCACAGGCGGGGAAAGTGGCATTGGCGGACAGCTTTCTTCACCATGTCATGAGGATCTCTGGGGGGGAAAAGAACATCTGGTGGCGGAAAGGCGGGGGAGCCCACGATGTGATGCTGGTGGGTCATTTCTGATTCAGTCCGCCCCACCAGCGACTTAGCTTCTTTGAAGATCGGGGCACCACTTTTAAAAGCCACCCCAACACTAACTGAATTTTGCTCCCCACCACCATGGAACACCTCCTCTCACAACTCCACCCCCTTCTGCATTGCCCCCACTGCCGAGAAGCAGTGCCTGGGAATGCCAGGGGACAGTGCCTGGGTACTGCCTGGGCATGACCCTCCGCCCTCAAGTGAAGCACTCAGCTCAGCTCACCTGGTGACTTCTGCCCACGAGGTGCATGTCATGGGAGAGGAGCCATAATTCATTTGGATTTATTATTGCCCCATGTATTGGAATACAGTGAAAAATATTGTTTCTTGCACACAATACAGACAAAACATACCATTCATAGAGTACATAGGGGAGAAGGAAAAGAAAGGGTGCAAAATATAATGTTACAGCCATGGCTAGAATGCAGGAAAAGATCAGCTTAATAGATGGTGGATCCATTCAAAAGTCTGATGACAGCAGGGAAAAAGCTGTTCTTGAGTCAATTGGTACATGACCTCAGACTTTTGTGCATATTTCCAACACTCGCACTCACGCAGTCTCACTAATGTGATTGAGCAATAGAACTGGGCAGCACGGGGAGGGGAAGGGGAGAGTGGAATCAGGTTTAGAGGCCTGATAATTAGATTTAAATTTATTCTAATAATGAACATTGGGAATCCTGTTACCTCACTGGCAGGGACAGTCGTGACAGGACTTCCTGCCAACGTATAAGGCATTTTGCGTTTGGGTCCCTCACGAGATTCTGCATCCCTATTTGCATCACCATTGATGCCTTATGTGAAATTGAGAACAAAATCCTTGTCCATGTTGTGAGCAGCAAATATGGTGTATTAATTTAGAAGAAGTACACATAAACCACTGCTTCACTTGGAAGGAGTGCTTACAGCCTTAGATGGTGAGGAGAGAGAAAGTAAAAGGGTAGGTGCTATTACCTCCTGCGAATGGATTGGGAAGGGGAAGTGTTGTTGGTGTGATCGAGGGGTGGCCGGGGTATCAGAGAGGGAATGATCCCCATGAAATTTGGGTGTCTGCCAGGCCGGAATTTGTTACCCATCCTTAATTGCCCTTGAACTGAGTGGCTTGCTCGGCCCAGTTAAGAGTTGACCACATTGCTGTGGAGTCACATGTAGGCCAGAGTCAGGTAAGGATGGCAGATTTTCTTCCCAGAAGGACATTAGTGGACCAGGTGGATTTTTGTAGGCAGTTGTCATTGTCACCATAGCAGAGGCAATTACAGATTTATTAATTTAATTTTAATTCCACTAAGTGCTGTATGGGATTTGACCGCCAGTCCTCAGCATTAGCCTGGACCTCAGGGTTTCTTGTGGAGTGATCTTACAACTAGGCCGCCATTGTCTCCCCCAAAGTTAATTAGTCAGGGATTCAGATATCAAGGACCAGATTCTCTGGCCTCATCTGCAGCTGAGATTCTCCTGTCCTATTGCAGTGAACGGAGATTTGACTGAATGCTAAATTCTCTGTTCTATCTGGCAGCAGCGGCAGAGCGTGAACGGTCAGAGAATTCCAGCCCAAATTTGTGCCATTGGCTCTTCTTCCTGCCTCCTTTGGCAATTTGAACCTGCATCTGTACTGAACTTGCGAAGGAACAATGAAGTTGCACCTCTTTCTCTCAATGTACCACGTGCTCAGGAAATGTTCAGTGCAACTCAACCTTGCTTGAGCATCCTATCTATTGGGATTACTGCAGAGACACAACTGAAATCTTTTGGGGGAAAAATAATTGCGACTAAAGCTTCTGACTATCGAACCAACAAATGGAATTGAAGAAAAACCATGGTCATCAAAACTGTTCACAGAACGTTTGTTCCTTGGATTTTTTTTAATGTTCTTTAAATGAACATCTATATACACCAGGATCTCTGAGCCATTTCCGATGCTGCTTTAGTAGAAAATAGTGTGCAGGATGAAATGATGTGATCCTCCTTGGTATCATAACTCTTAGCTTCAGATTCATCTCCACGTTTCTCCTACTCTTTTCAACTTTGGTAGAGGCTAAGTTCCCCCAATTTAAAAGGACAAGTTATTAAAGGCTTGTCACTTAATCCCTGATGGGGATTAATTTACTGTGGATGTAAAATGAACTCTTGGTAGTTTTCTTCCAATTACAGCAAGAGATAGGCACCCACATCCTTTCGAAGAGTTAATATGCACTTGATTCTTTCTCTTCCATTTGCTGAGTGTCACTTTCAGCGATAATTAAAAGTAGCACTTTATCCGGGTTGCAATAATTGGATCTAATCACGTGCAGATTCTCAACCTAGCTAGTTATTCAGCGTTTCTTTTATGTCGCAGTTGCAGTCAGGATGAGAGTTTGCGTCAGATTTTCCATTTTAGTGAAATCCTTTTAGGTGTTCGCGTAAGAATTTTAAGAAGGGAAGAAGTAGGAGCAGGAGTAGGCTATTCAGCCTCTCAAGCTTGCTTCAACATTCAATATGATCATGGCTGATCCGTTGCTCAAATCCTTTCATTCCTGGAGAGACCAAACGTGGGATTTTCTGGCTGTGCTCGCCCCAAGACTGGAATATCCCGCCCAAGGTCAACGGACCTTAGCATGCTACATGTCCCTCCCGCTACAATTCCTGGGATGGGAAAATTTTGCCCTAAAAATCCATAGCCACCAAGTGAAGAAATTTCTATCCATCTCAGTCCAAGATAATGAATCTCTTTTCCTGAGACTATGGCCCAAAGTTCTAGATTCCACTGCCAGGTGAAATAATCTTTCTATATTGATAACCTCCTTCAGCATCTTGTATGTTTCAATGTGACCACCTCTCATTGTTCTCAACTCTAAATTGGTACTGACCAATTTACTCAACCTCTCATCGTAGGTCAACCCTTTCATCCCAGAAACCAGTTTAACCAAACTTTGCTGCCCCACCCCCAGGACAAGTATATCCTTCTGAGGCCAAAACTGCACACGTACTCTGGGTTTGGTCTTACAATACCCTATACATCTGTAGCAAGAATTCCTGATGTATGTACTCCAGTCTCCTTGCAATAATGGCCAAATTGCCTTTTACATTCCTAATTGCTTCCTGTATACGCATGTTAACTTTCATGTTCCTTGTACATTCATGTTTCTCCGAACAGCAACATTTAGAAACTCCTCACCTTTTTAAAAACTATTTTGCTATTATGCTGTATTAGCAAAGTGAATAACCTCATGCTTCTTTACACTGCACTCCATCTGCCACCCAATATGTATTCACTTAACCTGTCCGTATCTCTTTGCAGCCTCTTTCTTCCTCCTTACAGCATACACATAGACATAGAATCCGTAGAATCCTATAGTGCAGAAGAAGGCCATTCTACCCATCGAGTCTGCATCAACCACAATCCCACCCAGGCCTATCCTCAGAATCCCATGCATTTACCCTAGCTAGTCCCCCTGACAGTAAGGGCAATGTAGTATAGCCAATTCACTTAACCCGCACATCTTTGGACTGTGGGAGGAAACCAGAGCAGCCGGAGGAAACCTACGCAGGCACGGAGAGAATGTGCAAACCCCACGTAAACAGTGACCCAAGCTGAGAATCGAACCCGGGTCCCTGGCACTGTGAGGCAGCAGTGCTAACTACTGTGTCATTGTACGTCATTATCAAGCCTGGATATGTTACCCTTAGTCCCTTCAGCTAAGTCATTAACGTAGACTGTAAACAGCTGAATGGCCAGCAATAATCCTTGCAGCATCCCACTAGTTACACTTCTTGTGTTCTAATGAATGTGCTTGCAGCAAAACTTAGATATCTAACTGGCAGTCTCTGGTCATTTGGAGCTGACTCAAATTTCATTTTAATTTAATAAAAATGCTTTATCCAAAAATGCAACCAGTTGCTAAAATGACTCTTTAAATTTGAAACATACCAAACTCCATAGCCACATAGTGGCAAAGTATTATTCATCCCTCAATCAATAATAACAAAATGTAGTATCAACATTTTATTGCTGTAATTACTATTTTGCTATATGTGAAATCTCACTGCGTTCCAAATAGTTGTTGCCCTTATTTCCTTAACAGCCCCTGTGTATCACAGAAATATATTGTATGTGGGCAGCACTATGACATAGTGGTTAGCACTTTTGCCTCACAGTCCCAGGGACCCAGGTTCAATTCTAGCCTTGGATCACAGTCCGTGAAAAGTTTACATGTTCTCCCCGTGTTTACATGGGTTTCCTCTGAGTGTTCCAATTTCCTTCCATGATCCCTGCTTCTATCCTATCCCCTTAATAATCATATGTTTCTATAAGATCTCCCCTCATTCATGTGGGGTGTTCTGAGATATGGTGAGCTACTTTATAAAAGTTTTTTTTGTTCTGAACTTGAACTGTCTAAACCCTCAGAGTGACACCACTGGTGGAGCAACACAGGGTTTTCACTGCATAGTGGGGGCTGAGTAAAGATTGTGTATATTTTACTATGCTAGAATAAGGGCAACAAAAATTGGCAAAAGAACATTTATTCCAACATTTAAAAGGATTTTAGAAACATGATTATGCCATAGAGAGTGAAATTTGGGGCAAAACTGAAATCTGCTGGAATGAAAATTCTAGTCAAGGAGCCTGGTTTTTCCTCAGCCTATCAATCCTGAGTGCTAGCTGCCTGCAGCACTTGTTTTCAATGTTTTTATAAAATCTTAGATTGACAAAGCACAGAAAGAGGCCATTCAGCCCACTATGACTGCTCCAACACTTCACAGTTCATTCCATAAACAAAAGCATTTCTCTCATCTGAATCAATTGCCAATTAGTTTAAATGTGTCCCTTAATTATCAGAAACAGTTTCTCCTCATCTGCTCTTTCTAAACCATCCATGATAATGAAACCGTCTATCAAGCTTCTTCTTAGCCTTCCTGCTGTAAGGAGAACAATCCCAGCTTCTCTAATCTCTCCATGTGACTGAAGCCCTTCTTCCAGAGTATTTTTGAGTGCTGAATAAATTTCCTCCGCATCCTCTCTCAAGACCTTGACATTCTTCCTAAGGTTGGTTTCCAGTTCGTACAATACTCCAGTGGGAGCCTAACCACTGATTTATAAAGGTTCATTATAAATTCCTTGCTTTTATACTCAGTGCTTCTGTTTATAAAGCCCAGGTCATTTTTAACAGTTTCAAAGATGCATAAGCATATGCTTCTCTCTGTTCTGCCCGCCATTAAAATTGCCGGATATAGTGTTTCTCCTCATTCTCTCCACCAAAATGCATCATTTCATGTTTCCTTGCGCTAAATTTAATCTCCCATATGTCAGGCCATTGTCTGCATCCTTACTGTAGTACTGCATCACTAAGTTCTGTGTCATCTGCAAGTGTTGAAATTATGTTCTATAAATCCAGGTTCAAGGCATTAATGCATATCAAAAAGAAGAGTGATTTGAATCATCGATTGCTGGAGAGACTGGGGGGTGGGGGTGGGAGTGGAGGGGAAGGGGCATCACAATGTACTTACTTTCAGTCTGAAAAACAGAAGTTCACCAATCTCTGCTTTGTGCCTCCAAATCCATTTTGTATCCTTGCTGTCACTTAAATCCTATGAGATTTAACTTTGTTAACATGGCTATAATCTAGCAATTTATCAAATGTCTTTGGCACGTTCATGGCCAGGGTTCTCCCAGCCTGCTGTGCTGCTCAAGTAGTGTAACAGGCCAGTAGACATCATGTTCCCTTTTGCGGGATTCGCGACTGGCATCCGGCTGATCGTGGGCCTCCCAGGCTTTTTTTTGTCGTAATCAGCCGTACATCAGAAGTTGGCACAGGTCTGATGTCCAGATGGAAATTGCTATTTCCATATGATTAGCATACCTGGGACAGTAGACTGCAGGCCCACTAGTGTCTCCTTCCCACCTCCCAGGAAAGGACCCCACCAGTGGGATTTACAGCTGCTCCTCACTGACAGGGAACAGATATGCTCATTCCGCTAGTGAGGACAGAGGCTATTGAGACTCCGCAGGAGGTTGGGGACACTGGCCACCGAGCACTGGGCAATGCCAAGGGGTTGGTGCCAGAGGTAACAGGGCCTACTGGGTGACCAATCGATGGTGAGGGGGACCTGCTGCGCACTCTGCAATAGGGTCAGTGGGGAGGGAGGGAGGGAGGAAGACAATCAGGGCTAGCCGTGAGGTGGGGTGGGGGGTGGTCATGGCTGGCCATGGGGGAACAGGGTGGGGGATGGGCCTGGCCATAGGGCACTGGCGATTGGGGCTGCACAGTCTCCCCATAGCTGAGTGGGTTTCCTCTGATCGATCCGGTTTCCTCCCACAGTCCAAAAGATGTGCCGGTTAGGTGCACTGGCCCTGCTAAATACTCCCTCAGTGTACCCGAACAGGCGCCGAAATGTGGCAACTAGAGGATTTTTACAGTAACTTCATTGCAATGTTAATGTAAGCCTACTTTTGAATAATAAATAAATAAATGCATCTACTACCCTTGTCATTCCAAATGGTGGAACATGTAGGTTTGGAAGGTGCTGTCTAAGGAGCCTTGTTGAGTTGCTGCAGCACATCTTATAGATGGTGCACACGGCTGCTCCTGTACTTTGGTGGCAGAGGGAGTGAATGTTTAAGGGGTTGATGGGATGCCAGTCAAATGGGCTGCTTTGTCTTGGATGGTGTCAAGCTTCTTGAGTGTTGTTGGAACTGTGCACACCTAGGCAATTGGAGAGTATTCCATCACTGACTTGTGCTTCTGCCTCCTGACTTAGGCTGAATGGCCTACGGCTGCAGGGTTTATCACACTTCCCTTTTATGAATGATGATGTAATAGTAATGCTTTGGTATTCTGGCAGCCTTTCAATATTTAAGGAGGAAAAGAGGATTGCAACCATAATCTCAGCGATGTCTACAATTACTGTCATCTGTGGCCCAGGATGTACCCTGTCTGGACTGGGTAGCTTTACTCTTTTTAAGTATTTTTCTTTATTTTTATCCTGCCTTTTTTTTTCTGGAACCTCTTCCTTTACTGTAATGTTGGTAATATCTGTTTTTCACTTTGAGTGAATGAACTAATTTAGTAACCCAATCACATTGTATGCCTCCAAAAGAAGATCTCCATTTTTGCCCCTAACCAAGCAAACCCTGCTAAAATAATAAACATACTTTGTGGATATATAGCATAGAATCCCTACAGTGCAGAAGGAGGCCATTTGGCCCAGCGAATCTGCACTGACCATAACTCCATTCAGGTCCTATTCCCTTAACACCATGTGTTTACCCTACTAGTCTCCCTGACACTATGGGGCAACTTACCATGGCCTATCAACTTAATCTTCACTTCTTTGGACCAAGTAAAAAATCTTCGAGTACGTTAACTCTTCCTTATCTCAATTTATCAGTCCCTTTGCAGATCAATCTTTTTTTTAAGTTGCTGTAAGGTCTGTTGGACTCTTATCTTCTACAAACTCTGATTTTGAAATTGGTCCTCGTTTGGTCATTTTTTGGTCCTGTGGTAAAATCTGTTCCAAAGAAGAAGTCTTTAGAAGCTAATACAGATGCTGGAAGCCTGAAACAAAAATAGGACACACTAGACCGGTCAGACAGAGGAACAAAGTTAACTTTTGCCCTCCAATTCCAATCTGTAGCCATCTGCCAGTGAAAGTGCAAGACCTTACATTTTCTCCTCAAGCATCTTATTCAACAGCCTTACCAAAGTAAATACTCCTAATTGGTATAGTAATCTAATTAGACATTGTGGGTACAGTTAGCATTTCTATGTTCAAACGCTGTGAGCCACAGATAAAACTTAAGAGCGTTGAGTATACCTTGCCTACTATTGTTTGAGCTTTGCTCATTACTGAGGCCTGTTCATTTGTTTTTGTTCCTTAATTGCAAAACTTAGAGATTAATTAGCAGGTAAATTAAACCCTTCAAATTCAGACAACGTTGAGAAGAGGGTGTCGATTATAAAATATTCTGTATTTTAATTATAATGCAAGTTTAAGTAAATTGCTGTAATCTTTGTTCCCAACCGCAACCAGATTCAATTAGTTATACATATTTACCAAAGCCTGTGTCCTTTCCTTTTCAGAAAGTCCCACGATACACAGTCATCATTCAAGCCACCGATATGGATGGGAACCTGAACTATGGTCTTTCCAATACAGCAACTGCACTTATTATTGTGACTGATGTGAATGACAATGCTCCAGAATTTACTGCTGCCACAGTAAGTATAAACACCCCCTTACATTCAAGCGGAAGGCTAAGATCCATATAATCTGCAAAATACTGGTGCGCATTATTGATTTACAGCACATTCTTGAAGCTTTCGAAATTTAGCCAATCAAACAAAGAATAGGTAATCTTTTTCAGGAGCTATTTTTGCTAAATTTGAGGCATGGGAGTTACGCAACAACAATGAGAAATATAAGGGATTGATAATGCATCCTTAATGGCACAGGAAACATTTAGTGGGATTTACACTTTGCCCTTTGCGATCCTAAAACACAGAAGAATCCCTTTACGATCTTAAATGAACTTCTTAATTGCAAATATTGGGTATTTCATTCCCTTCATTGCAGAATTTGTAACCCCGTACACCATCTGGGTGAACAATGGGACAGAAATTTGCGTCAGCATTATTTCATATGATTTGAGTTATTGGTCTTGGAGCATAGTGTAGACTCGGTACATGATGATTCTCAGTAATGCAGGTAAAGCAAAAGATAAGCCCTGCTGGAGATTCATCCACCCTCAAGTGACTGGATACAAATAATCAAGGGGAAAGTTGTCGAGAAAATCACTTTCTCAGGTGGCCCAGCAAATTGTGGGAATGGGGTAGGAGGGATGAAACTTTACACTCTTCCCTTTTGAGAGGGTTGATCGATACATTCCTGAGCGTAGCCATTGTAAAAAAACAATTTCAAATTTAATTCTGCCAACTCAAGAGTTAAAATGGATAAGGCAGGAATATCTGGATGAACTGGTCACATTCAGTATGGCTGAGTATAGAAAAGCATTCTTAAGTTGCAGTTTGATTTGATTTACTATTGTCATATGTATTAGTATACAGTGAGAAGTATTGTTTCTCGCGCATTATACAAAGCATACTGTACCTAAAGAAGAAAAGGAGTGGAGAATGTAGTGTTACAGTCATGGCTAGGGTGTAGAGAAAGATTAATTTAATGCGAGGTAAGTCCATTCAAAAGTCTGATGGCAGCAGGGAAGAAGCTGTTTTTGAAATGGTTGGTATGTGATCTCAGACTTTTGTATCTTTTTCCCAACGGAAGAAGGTGGAAGAGAGTGTGACATTAAAGCATCAAAATGTTTGTGTTACAAGGTGTTCCAGTGAACAGATCATTTTTTATTTTAATCAGCTGCACACTATTTATCCAGCACAATGTTTATCCAGTACCAATCAGAGCTTTATTTAAGTAAGATTAAACTTCCAATCCACTTACATCTAGATCATTCTTTGTGAGGTTAATGTCAGGTTAAGGTTAGAATCTGTGATTTACTCCCTGGCTGATGAGGAAAAGAGATAAGCAAGAATCATAAGAAAGGATTTCTTTTTTAAAGAATCACAAAATCCCTAGAGTGCAGAAAGAGGACATTAGGCCCTTTGAGTCTGCACGAACTCTCCAAAAGACCATCCCACCCAGGCCCACCCTTCCATTCCCATAACCCCAGACATTTACCATGGTTAATACATCTAACCTACACATCTTTCGATACTAAGGGACAATTTAGCATGGCCAATCCACCTCACCTGCACACCTTTGGACTGTGGGAGGAAACTGGAGTACCCAGAGGAAACCCACGCAGACATGGGGAGAACATGCGGACTCTGCACAGTCAGTCACCCAAATCAAACCCGGGTTCCTGGTGCTGTGAGGCAGCAATGTGCTGCCCTTGAAAGTTTGCTTAATGAAAATAAATGTCCTTGCATGCAAACAACCAGTGACAGGCCAAGTTAGTGTATTGAACTGCCATGCTATAGATCCAAAACTGGACTCCAGCAACCACAAGCATCCAAATTCTGCTGAAGAACAGCAGTGTCTGGCTAGGCTACAGATCCACTTAAAATAGCTGGATTTTTGACTTTGGAAAAGGGAGAGAAGTCGTTAACTGGTGGCAATATTGGAATGTAAATTTCAAGAAGATCTCGCTCAATTTGTAAAGTACTTCTCTGGTTAATGTCTATGATTCAAGAATGATTCCAACTCAGGAGTGTTGTAAATCTGCTTATTTGCCACCTATTTCTCCATCAGAAAGAAATTATCATTGATGAACAATTCAAAATGGTAATGGAGTATAAAAAGCAAGGCCTATACATTTAACACAAATACATTTAACGTTTAATGTGGTGAATTTCAAGAGTCACAGTGACTGGTAGTTTCAGAGTTTCATCTGATGTAATTTAGCATGGAAACCAAAAACAATTACTAATGAAATGTATTTTCTTGCAGCCAAATCCTGCACAATTATAACTTGACTTTCCTCCACAGGAAGAGAATAGACTGCAATGGCTATGGATTTAAATTTTGCCTTTAACGTCATGTAAGGAATGTTCTGTGGTGGTGTGCTAAAAAAACCCAGCAAAATGGCTGCTAATGCAGTAATGATAAGATTCCAAAGATGTAGCACACTTTGCTTGTACAAATGTAAAAAATAGCAGCATCGAGTTCTGACTAGCTATTATCTCAGTCTCAATTGAAGCCCTTTCAAGGTCTGTAGAACCTCTCTCAAGAGCCACTTTGTGAGTCTCTATTGGTTTATAATTATATTTCTGATGTATATTTAATTTTTTGATGCTAATATTTTATCACATTTTAAAATACTGATAGAAAAGAATGGATTGCCATTCCTTGCTTCCTTTTGTAACGCTTTAGGAACGATCATGCCATATTGATCCATGGAGAACAATTCTGGTATTAACTAGATGAAATGAAATCTACATTTGTCATTTTCTTATTGCTCATAAATTATTTCTTTTAATCTTTGTATTAGGCACCTGTGGTGCAAAATAGCTTTCCATTCTACAGAAAATTCAGGTCCTTAAGAAGTAGTAGTACTTAAATGAAGCAATCCTTTAAATGATCTAAAGTTCACAAATAACTGGACAGTCAGGCTGGAGAATTAAAATAATGCAGTGCTTTTATACACAGGCACAGTAGAGGAAAGAATTTGAATAAGGTTGTCAAACTTTTTAAAGATGCAAGCCTAGCTTTGTGGCAGCAATATGATTAAGTAAAATCAAAGGTTAGGTATCCTGGAAGAAGAGCGCTGTCTTTTTATGAGCTGCCTAATTACAACAATGTCCCACCTTGAGACGAGTTGATTTCTCTAACAAGGCATTGAGGGATCCTATTTCATTTATATGAAATTAAAGCAAAGATCATTAAAACATCAGGCTTTGAAGCTTCAGGCACCATTTTCAGCAGCTTTCTGAAATATACATCATATTACTGATGTACGATATGCATATGGTACCACTGAATTACATTCAATAAATAAAGGTTTATCTTTCAATGAAATTAAGTTAGAGAGACAGAGTAGGAGACATTGGATTGAATTTCCAGACTTGTTATCCAGCAGCAATGGGATAGCATTGCCATGGAAATGGTGGGCAATAATCTATGACACTCAGTTGTGGTCGACAGCTGTGTCCTCCCGGGCTTATTGCTGGACAGTTTGAAGGAACCACCTGAATCTGGCAATAGGTCCTTGATTCCATCTACACTCCCCCACTGTCTCAGAAAAGCAGCTAGCATAATTAAGGACCCCACGCACCCCAGACATACTCTCTTCCACCTTCTTCCGTTGGGAAAAAGTTGCAGGACACTGAAAACACATACCAACCCATTCAAGAACAGCTTCTTCCTTGCTGCCATCAGACTTTTGAATGGTCCTATCACACATTACGCTGATCTTTCTCTTCACCCTGTTGGTAACTGCAACACTATATTCTGCACCCTATCCTATCTTTCTCCCCTAAGTACTCTATGAATGGTATGTTTTGTCTGTAACAACTCGCAAGAAACAATACTTTTCATTGTATCCCAATAAATGTAACAGTAATAAATCAATTCAATCAGGTCCCATTGGGAAGTTGATTGGAGTCTTTTAACATATATTTGATCCAGGGTGCCATATTGGGTTTGAACTGGGCAGGTGGTAGCTACTGCATCCTGTGACTAGGACCAACTGGAATTTCAGCCATAGAGGGTCGCAAATGTTAGACCTCCTAAATTTCAGTATCCTGACCAACTCTGACTTCCCAACAATCCCCATCTCACATAGAGATCAAACCCTTAAGGGATAAATTCAGCTTTTGTACTCAATTCAAACTTAAACTGGCAAATTTAGTGGATATAAAAATTCAATGGGAGGTGTTGGAGATCATGCCAAGAACAACAACAGGTGTATCAAAAAGATCAGGCACCAACCTGATGAGTACGTGACTACATGTATTGTGACCAATGGCAGCAGCATGCAATAGACGCAGCTAAGTGGATCTACAGCCTATGAATCAGTCCTGTCACATTTCTGTCATGAATGGTGGTTGGACAAAGAAACAAAGAATGGCAGGTGGACACTCCAGGCATACCTACATGCACACTGATGGCAAAACCCAGCCAATCAGTTCAAAAGACCAGGTTGAACCATTGCAACCATCTTTAACTGGAAGTGCTGAGTGGATGATCTCTCACTGGTGGTTCCTGAGTTCTCCACTATCACAGAAGCTAACCTTCAGCCAATTTAATTCCCTCAACATGATATTGAGTAACTGCTGAGCACACTGGATGCAGGAAAGATTATGGGCACAACAACAACTCTGCTGCAATGCTGAAAATTTGTGCTGCAGAACTAAGAGAAGCTTTAGCCAAACTGCTGCAATATCACATACCTACATCACTTGCATCTATCTGACATCCTGGGGTGGGAGGGAGTGGTGGTGGTCACCATTGATCAGAAACCTAACTACTCCAGCCAAATAAATATTGTGGCCACACGAGAAGATCAAAAACTGTAAATTCTCCAGCACGTGACACGCCTTTTGATACACCAAAAGCCTGCCCACATCTACAAAGCACAAGGCAAGAGTGTGACAAAATATTCTCCCTGTGTCTGGATGAGTGAAGCTCCAACAACGTTCAAGTATTTCAGCACCGTACATAAGAAAGAAAAGTACTTCATCAGTTCCCAATCCACAATGGTTAAACATTCAGTCCGTCCACTGAGGCACAGTGGCTTCAACTATCTATAAGTTGCAAAGCAGCAACTTACAAGGCTTCTTCTACAGCACTTTCCAAACCTGTGACCTTGACTATCTAGGAGAACAAGAAAAAGACAGCCAGTGACAGTTGGAGTAGGTCTTGTCCAGATTAGAGGAAGGCGGTGGCCTCAGTGTTTCATCTTTTCAGCATTTCAACTTTATTTTTGCCTGGGTTGTGGCAGGATATCAGATGCATGCATTTGTGTTATTTATTGATTCTTTTATTAGTCACAAGCAAGTCTTACATTAACACTGCAATGAAGTTACTGTGAAATTCCCCTAGTCGCCATACTCCAGTGCCTGTTTGGGTCAATGCGCCTTTCAGACTGTGGGAGGAAACTGGAGGAAACCCATGCAGAACGTGCAAACTGCACACAGACAGTGACCCAGGCCGGGAATTGAACCTGTGGTCCCTGGCGCTGTGAGGCAGCAGTACTAAACATTGTGCCATCATGCCACCCAGCAATTATGAGTCAGTCATGACCAGATCGCACAGTTTAGTGGATTGACTTGAGAAATTCACATTTACAGCATGATCCTCCCCCATGGAACATTCCATTCTGCATGATTGCAGACTGGGCAACGTTTGGAGCAGGGATGGAGAAGGGACAGATGGGACAGCGTCCTCTCACTGTGACTGAACATCTGTCCCACGTACTTTGTTGTTTCAAAGGTTTCACCAGATGCCAGTTAGTAGTCAGATGCTGATAGTCAATGCTGTCTTTACCTGTAGCAGAATCATCTTGCAGGCTAGCCCCTTGAGGTGGAGTGTACCTTGCTCCTCTGGTACCCTCCATGCTCGACAGCCATGCAGACACACATATTAGGAGCAGAAGTGAGCCATTAGGCCCCTCAGCCCTGCTAGGACCATGGCTGATCTGATTGTAGCTTCAACTCTGCTTACTTGTCCACGCTTATACCCTTTAACCCTATCAATCAAGATTCTACCTAATGCAGCTTAAAAAAATAAATCAATGACCCTGCCTCCACTGCACTCTGGGAAAGAGGGTTCCACAGACTGACAGAAGAAAATATTTATTCTCCTCTCCGTATTCAGTGGGAGACCCCTTAATGTTAAACTGTGCCCCCTAGTTCTAGCCTCACTCATAAAAGGAAGCATCCTCACATTGTCTACCCTGTCATCATGTAAGGATTTTATATGTCTGGGTGAGATCGTTCTTTCCAACGGGTACAGATTCAACCTTTCCTCATAAGCTAACCACTTCATCCCAGGAATCAGTGGTGAACCTTCTGTGAATGGTCTCTATTGCAATTATATCCTTTCTTATGTAGTACTCTAAGTGTGGCCTCACTATGAACTTTTCCCTCTAACTTCAGCACGGGCGGAATGGTGATATAGTGGTTAGCGCTGCTGCCTCATAGCAGCAGGGACCCGGTTCAATTCCAGGCTTGGGTCACTGTCTGTGTGGAGTTTGCATGTTCTCCCTGTGTCTGTGTGGGTTTCTTCTGGGTGCTCTGGTTTTCTCCCACAATCCAACAGGTGCCGGAGTGCGGTGACTAGGGGATTTTCACAGTAACTTCTTTGCAGTGTTAATGTAAGCCTACTTGTAACTAATAAATAAAATTTTAACTTTACTTCAAACTAATGCCGTGTAGATCTGTACAAAACACCCTTACTTTTATAATTAAGACAGAAAATTCTGGATAATCCCAGCACCTATGGAGAGAGAAAGAGAGGGTGAAATTTTACAGCCTCACTCGTCCTGAGAAATCCTGCCTGAGATCAGTGGACTTTCCCGTTGCCTGCCCCTCACCCGCTGTGATTCCTGTGGTAGGTGGGCCAGTAAAATTCCTGCCAGAGTTAATATTTCAAAGCCTTTTACAGAACAGAAGAGGGATAGAAATGTAATTGATTATATGGTTGGAGAGGGGGGTTGGGACAGAGTGGAACGTCAGTGATAGATCGGAGCTAAGGAGAGATTGACAAGGATGTCATGGACATAAGACAAAGAAGCTATTAATGGTGCCATGAAAGACTGAAGAGTGTCAATAGTGGCATTAAGGTAAGATAGCAGAGCGTGTTAATAGGAGAGGAAAGGTCAGTAGTCAGTGGAAGCAACATGGAAATGATACCCCTGTGGAGAAGGGTAGAATTGTATTGGGGCAAGCTAGGGAAACCAAAAAACAGAACACAAAAAGTGGAGGGGGTGAAGATAGAGCGGCAAGCTCACAGTTTATTGTAGTTTATTGAACTTAATGTTAAGGCTGTAATGGGAAGATGAGATGTTGTTCTTCCAGTTTGTGATGGATATCATTGGAAGATTGCAATAGGCCGAGGAGGGCAGTTTCAATCCTGGAAACAATGGTTTGATGTTCGGGGTTGTGGTCCAAGGCGTGGTCAAAGGAGATGTCTGAGTGTTAGCGCTCAGCCTCTGCAAGGTAGAAGTCAGTACACCAAACAACAACAGCACCACCGGCAGGTTTGATAACGAAGTCAGGACTTGAGAGAACAGAGTGCAGCGAGTTCAGAAGAAGACAGGCTGGAGTGGGGAGAGGAGCAGAGAAATTGAGGCAGCTGAGGTCACAGTGAGAGTTCTCATTGAAAAGCTCAAGAGCAGGTAGGAGGCCAGAGGTTGGGCTTCAGGTAGAGGGAGAAGACTGGAGGCGGGTGAAAGGATCCGTTGAACAGGGGAAAGACTCCTGCATAAAAATGTAAGCTCGGAGACAAAGGTGATGGCAGAAGCCTTTATATTCCATTCCCTTTGCGATAAACAATAACATTCTGTTTGCCACCAGGCACTCCATTTGGTATTCCCATGAAGGGAACACTATGATGATGTAGTGTGAAGGAAATAGGAAAAGAAAACCTTAAAGTATTGAGCATGGACTTTGTTATATAGATATCATAAACAATTTGTAGCTCTTGATTTCTCTCATTTGCTGAACTGTAACAGGGGTCAGATCTGGCAATTCTTGGAAAGGCTTTTGCATCAGTGACAGCTGATCTTTCCCCAGCTGCTACTCTGCTCTTTCGTCTTACTCCACCTCTACTTAGTACTGCTTTTTGACTTGTCCTGGAACGTGGGTCTTTGTAATGGCTTTGGAGACAAACATCTCTGACGTTGTTGCACCTGTATCCCCTCGTATCTGAGTGCTCAATGACCGGATGGAACCTTCCGGACCCATCGGCAGCAGGAGGCTTGGCAGGTGGCTGGGGTGGGGAGGGGAGGACTTCATTCGACACGAGACCACAAATCAATTTCCTGACGGCGGAATGAAATTTAGGAATTAAGTTCTCAGGCCTTTGTAGGCGGATTGAGCTTTCCCATGGTGAATGTCAGGAAGCTTCAGCAAGAGAGACATGCATGCTCATTCAAAGATCACCTTGCTGGAATTAAGTTCCGCCAACAAGTTAAGTTCTCCACCAACTAGAGTGTTCTGTTTTACAACTGCATGTAAGTGGCATGCACCTGGTAAAGGAGACTTATTCCATCATTAACAGAGTTCCTAATGCATTGTCCTCTTTGGGGAGCACCTATAAATGCCAGTTTCTGCTTGGTGGTGAAAGTGTAAGTTGCATGGGGAATGACCATGAAAGGGAGGAAGGGTTAAATGGAGTAATGGCCAGGCAAAGTGAGAACAGACAGTGCAGGTTGTTGGGCTGTCCTTTAAATATGGCGCTCAGACCTTTGCCCCCATGAGGTGATGGCAGGGACTGCCACCACTATGAGAATTGGTGATCTCCCCATAGGCAGGGGGGTTCGGGCTGGCCATGGGATGAGGGGGAGGGAGGTCATGGTGGCCAGCAATCGGAGGCAGAGTGTCGCAGAGCCCAGCTCAGGTTAGGGATGACATTGGGAGGGCGGCGATGGGGAGGGGCCAGTGTGCATGTGTTGAACTTCCCACTGACATATCAGTGTATGCGCAGTGACCCACTCAGCCTGCTGATTCCAGCATCTTCAGGCTCTGCTCCCCCACCTCACCCTCACTGGTGTGAATTGCATTACAGACTCTGTGATGCACAGAGTCCTGGAGGTTCATTCCACTCAGCACACCCAACAAATGGACAGGAGATACTTCATATTCCTGCCCCTTGGGCTCTTAGGTCTTTTTGGGAGGGTCGTCAATTATATTTACTAACTTTGTATCCTTCTTTGGCTTTCTATAGCTCTTCAGTTTATGATTTTAAGCACTTGCTTGCTTTTCTGTAAGCATTTTTTTAGCTTGATGTTATCTGCTACCTCATTGATTGACCGTGGTTGCTTCACTGCGCAAGCACAGCCTTTGTCTTTTATAATTTTGTACAGTATGAGGGTGAAGTAATGATAGTACAGTAGTTAGCATTGATGGTACAATGGTTAGCACTGCTGCCTCACAGCTCCAGGGACCCGAATTCAATTCTCGGCTTCGGTCACAGTCTGTGTGGAGTTTGCACGGACCCCCCGTGTCTGCGTGGATTTCGTTTGGGTGCCTCAATTTCCTTCCACAATCCAAAGATGTGAGGGCTAGATGCATTGGCCATGCTAAATTACCTCTTAGTGTTCCCAGATGTGTTGGTTAGAGGGATTAGCGGGGTAAATATGTAGGATTACAGGGATAGGGCATGGGTAGGATTGTTGTCGGTGCAGACCTGATGGGCCAAATGGCCTCCTTCTGCATTATAGGGATTCTATGATACTATGAAATGATTTATGCCAGTAATGACAAACAAGTTTGCGACCTGTCGGCCGAATTTACACCATGACCAATCTTCTTTCCATTGAAATTCACCGAACAATATTTCAAATATTTTTTGCAGACTCCTTGTAGCCTCACTGTCATTTTTACTTGGTTTGAAATGAAAGATCTTGGCAATATTTCCCAAGTTGTTGGAAAATAAAAACTGCCACAGTGTATCAGGAGTTGCACGTTCACAACAAGCCTTCACTCTGCTGGCATAGACCAATTTCACACTCCTATATGTGAGCTTGTCTTCCTCATCGCGATCTTTTAGCACTCTCTGAATTCTCAGAATCTCACCCTTGTCCCTTTGCTGCATTGAGGTGGCAAACAGCATAGTGTCAAAAGATACAAAGGAATCAAAAACAGTGCTTTATCCAGCATTAAATACTAATCAAGGGAGCACAGTATCAATTTAATAATAAGGTGGAAAATTTTTGCAATCAAGTTTTGAAACATTTACTATAAATTTAACCATCAGACTGTACCAGTTAGGGATAAAGGCTCTATAATTCATTAATTTAATAAGAACAGGTTCAACAGTAGGGCCAGGGAATACCTGAGACAAATCAAACCTAGAACAGGATTATTTAGTGTGCTGGACGACAGGATTTTATGATGGATTCTCTTAGTGTTGCTTATTGTAATTGAATGTATTCCTGGAAGTTTAATAATATGACTTATCCCGGCGCTCCAGCCATTAGTCGGCCAACATACCCATCCTTGTGGCTCTTTGCTTTCCTATGCCAACTGGAAAGCAATATAACTCGTTACCCAATTGGATGATGCTTGATTGTCAGCTAAACAGCCTCCCCCCCAACTCCCCACCCGCAGAATCCATAGAATCTCTAAGGTGCAGAAGGAGGTCAGTCGGCCCATCGAGTCTGCACTGACCACAATTCCACCCAGGCCCTATCCCCATAACCCCATGCATTTAAACCAGCTAGTCCCCCTGACACTAAGAGGCAACCCACCTAACCCACACATCTTTGGACTGTGGGAGAAAACCAAAGCACCCAGAGGAAACATAGACGATGTGGAGGAGGGGGCTGAGTGTAGGGTAATAAAATTTGCTGATGGCACGAAGATGAGTGGAAAAGCAAATTGCGTGGAGGACATGGAAAGTCTGCAGAGAGATCTGGATAGGCTGAGTGAGTGGGCGAGGACCTGGCAGATGGAGTATAACGTTAGCAAATGTGAGGTTATCCACTTTGGCAGAAATAATAGTAGGATGGAATATTAGTTAAAGGGTGAAAAGCTGCAGCATGCTACTGTGCAGAGGGACCTGGGGGTCCTTGTGCACGAATCACAAAAACTCAGTCTGCAGGTGCAGCAGGTAAACAAGAAGGCGAATGGAATGTTGGCGTTTATAGCGAGGGGGATAGAATATAAAAGCAAGGAGGTCTTGCTGCAACTGTACAAGGCACTGGTGAGGCTGCAACTGGAGTACTGTGTGCAGTTTTGGTCCCCTTATTTGCGTAAGGATATATTGGCCTTGGAGGGAGTACAGAGAAGGTTCACCAGGCTGATACCTGAGATGAGGGGGTTAGCTTATGAGGAGAGATTAAATAGACTGGGCCTGTACTCATTGGAGTTTAGAAGGCTGAGGGGGATCTTATAGAGACTTAGAAGATAATGAAGGGGATAGATAGGGAGAGGTAGAGAGATTCTTTCTGCTTAGAAAGGAAAGCAGAACTAGAGGGCACAGCCTCAAAATAAGCGGGGGGCAGTTTAGAAAGGAGTTGTGGAGGAACTTCTTCACTCAAAAGGTAGCGAATCTCTGGAATTCTCTGCCTATTGAAGTGGTGGAGGCTACCTCGTTGAATATATTTAAGTCACGGGTAGATAGATTTCTGATAGACAAGGGAATTAAGGGTTATGGGGAGAAAGCGGGAAAGTGGAACTGATCCACTTCAGATCAGCCATGATCTTATTGAATGGCGGGGCAGGCTCGAAGGGCTAGATGGCCTACTCCTGTTCCTATTTCTTATGTTCTTATGAAACCCACACAGACACAGGGAGAACGTGCAAACTCCACACAGACAGTGACCCAAGCCAGAATCGAACTCGATCCCTGGTGCTGTGAGGCAGCAGTGCTAGCTACTGTGCCACTTCAACTTCCATTTCATTTCTGTCAGAGATATGTTCAAAGAAAATTAAAAACAATCTTTTTTAATGTCCGAATGATTTTTTTCCTGGATTGCACTCAGCAGTGTCCTGGAGATTGATCTCGAATTTCTGGAAACCTTCAGGCCTACCCTGGACGGATGAAAGCCCCATATCCATTCTTTTGTAACACACACCCTGGTGATGTTAAGCTCCTTTGACGAGAACGTGGCAAATGAGAACAATTACAGATTTTGTACAGGCTAAGAAATGATAACATAAAAGAATAGTGAAAGGGATTACTGTTAGCATACTGTTATGCAAGTCACTAGAAGCACATTTAAACACTGTGCTCATTAAGAGTATGCAGACACATTCTTTCAATAACTAAAATCATTAGTTGAGTTTTGGATTCATAAGTCCTACCTTCTCATTATTGGTGAGTCTCCTGGATCACTTTGACATAACGCATTTCTATTTTAACTCACTATATTTAAAATGGACTTTCCTGCATATTGTTTTATTAGGGAATTGTAAAGGAAAAGGTAGTTGTGGAGCATTTTTTTGAATTTTGCTTGCGCTGTATAGCAAATAAGGCCATAATACTCTTGTCCCACCAAGATGTTGGTACTTTATTCTATTAATTTGAAATACAATGATTGCAATTATGCATCTGGCTGATTAGCTTTATTTAGTTTCTGTTGTTAATGAATTAAAGGCGAAATGTATTCCACCTGTAGGAGATTGTGAACCAATGAGATTCTGTGAGATGTACAAAACAATGCACTTATTAAAAAAAAAATCATATTTTTATTCCTAGTACTATGGAGAAGTTCAAGAGAACAAACTGGATGTAATTGTTGCTAACCTGACAGTCACAGATCGAGACCAGCCGCACACTTCAAACTGGAATGCAGTGTACCGGATTGTCAGTGGAGACCCTGCTGGCCATTTTGCAATTAAAACTGATCCAATCACCAATGATGGTATTGTCACAGTAATAAAGGTAAGGGTTGTGTTCTTAGTGAATTTTTTTTTTAAGTATTCACAATTATTTTTGAAAAAGTTGGAAAAGTACCTTTTGGAAAACATTGCTTACGAATGGATCTCCTCTGGCATTGCTCAGTGGAAATTCAGGGTCTGCAGCAAGACTGAGGTTTTACATTGATAACTCTTTCTAGCCCTTCAGTCCCACTACTCAGAAACGTCCCAAGTAATTGTAGGAATTGCTCATGTCAGTAAACTACTTGTAAGCGTAAGACTTTGTTAACATATGACACATGCTTCAGCAGTGAGCTTTTTTTTTAAAGTTTATTTATTGGTATCACAAGCCAGCTTACTTTAACACTGCAATGAAGTTACTATGAAAATCCCTCAGTGGCCACACGCCGGCACCTATTCAGGTACATTGAGGGAGAATTTAGCATGTCCAGTGCACCTAATCAGAATGTCTTTCAGACTGTGGGAGGAAACCGGAGCACCCAGAGAAAACCCATGTAGACGCGGAAGAACGTGCAGACTCCGCACAGGCAGTGGCCCAAGCCGGCAACCAAACCCAGGTCTCTGGCACTGAGAGGCAGCAGTGCCACCATGCCACCTAGGCTTGAGGTGTTGGTGAATTGATTTGTAACTCTTATGTGCGCAAATGTCAAACTTGGCCCCCCACTGAGGACCTGAAATGAATTATAGACTTTTATACTGATTGTACTTGTATGGAACCAAAGAAATACAATATACCATGGAATATGGTACACAATGGAATATTGTATTCCGTAGTATACCATTTTTAACCAGCTTATCTTATTAGCAGGTAATTATTCTAAATTATGTTTAATACAGCAGGACATCTTACGAAAACCCATGGGGTATAATTCACGGTTCACTTATCTTGTTGGGCTGTGGTTCACCTGTACTGTTTATGGTTGCTTGTCAAACATAAATCTTGCTTCACCATCTTTAAGGTGGGTGTTCCGTATCCCTTTTAGCCAGAACGCTAACTAATTCAGCATTTCTTGTGCCCTATGAGATCTATAAATCTTGTAAATTGAGTTGCTGCAGTGAGCCCTTTGATGATCATTTGTTCATTGGTAGTATCTCAGTCCCTGACATAGTTTATGATTTTCTTTTACCATTTTCCACTCAGAGTTGGGGAAAAGAGTTACGTTTATGTCGTCATTTTAAAGCAAAGTGCAATCATTTAATTTAAAGACTGGGAATGAAGGTGATTAAAGTGCCCGTGAGCAAGCTTTGATGTGATGTGAATAACTGTGAATGGCAACTGATTAAAACAAAATATCGAATCAGAAGCACAGGCAGTTAGTCAGGTCTGGCAAAGACTATGAAATCAGTGAGGCTTTACAAATAAAAAGCTGCATAAAACTGATCTATTAATGATTTTTTTCTGTACTCAAAATGCTGCATAATCTGAGTCAGAAACATTTTGGTAAAGTTGCCTTCCTCATGCAGTGGTCTTATTTCATTGACTTTAGCTGACAGACACATTGGCCTTATTTCAGAATGACTTGTACTAAATCAGAACAACTATGTTTTCAATCACCTTGTTAAAACTTGCACCAAAATAATCCTTGCAATAACCTGTTCCAGTTTCAGCAGTTGTTTCCTGTTTGGAATTTTCTGCTTTGGTTTCCCAGTACCCATGGAAATATGCCTCCAGTTGAAGTTTGCTGTATGATATCAGGAATGGACTGATGTGCTTGCTGTTGAGTCGCTGACATTGACTATCTGAATAACAACAGCAAAATTAGGTCTGGGTGTATCCACCAGCCTTTTATCCTGACTAAAGATAAATTCTGTGAACGACTGGTGAATGTACAATCTCCCAAATTGAGCACAGAAAATGCTTGCTCAGAAACATGGATTCAATTGATTTTCTTTCACTTTTTGTGTTAACAAGCCACTATTAATGGGACTTATAAAGAGCATCATAACAAAAGTAATCACTGTTGATAACCATGCCACTTATTGATGCTATTTACAGAATTTTATTAGGTATTTCCAAGCAAATGACTCTCATGTGCACAATCTTTGCTCTGGTAGGGGCGGGGTGGGGATCATGTCAGGCTCATGTCTCTGGAGGCAGTTCTGAGGTGCTATAAGTGCTGAATACGGCCGGTTATAAGGCTCACCTTGGTTCTCTGAGTGTTTAGCCAAGCTGTATAAAAAACTGATCGATCCCCTAACCTCTATCCACATCCAATCACCCCCTCCCCTGCACCATACTCTTTAATACCCCATGCTTTCTCATACGCCCATGCCACCACCATTTCCCCATGCCTCTCATACCCTATGCTACCTCCATGCCATATCCATTTCTCCTCATACCTTCATGCCCCCTCATCAACCCCCCCATGCCACCTCCAATGCCATTCATCCAGTATTCGCTCTGAGTATTTCAGGAGCTTTGTATAAATGAAAAAAGCAAACTCCTAACAATGTAAAACCTCTCACCCATCCGCACTTGACACTGAAGAAACTCGTATTCCTGAAACCCATTCAAAATGTTCAAATTCCCTCAAGTGATCAGTCTACTGTAAACACAAACTAGCTTCTTTTTGTTAACCAAATCAAAGACTGCTGGACTTCTTAAAACTGTCAATTGGAATGTGAACTCAGCATCCCGTTGAGATTATTCTTATGGAGCTAAAGTTCGGCCCTTAGGAAATGTCAACATTGAAGTCTATTGAAACTGCAGGACAAGTAAGTAATATTATTTTTCTAAGCTAAGCCAGATGGACTGTCACTCAATGCATTCCAGCAGCTTTTTTTAACTCTAAATGACAGCGACAGCATGATTTCTTTTCATTTTTAAAGGGCTGGAGATTTAAATAGCTTCAGATCATGACAGTTAAACAGACTTTACCTACCCTTCACACACATTTCATCTCCTTCAAAGTTTTCTGTGTGTCAAGATCCCAAGGAACAGGAAAATAGGGTAATAGGGTGACCATGATGGCTCTGCTGATTGGGGTTTCCTAACTGTGTGATTAACAGTTTCCCTTGGTGACAGAAATAAGGTCTGCCAAAAATGGTGGCTGGACATCTGAGTACTTTTTCAAGGCCTCCAGAGTTTTGCCCCACTCAATGAAAATCCAGCCTCTAGTATTCAGTTTTCTATCAGGATAACTGATGGTCCACATTCCCAAATAAAAATTGTCGGCACAGACCTTCCGGCTTCCAGATCATTGATGACCAGACGTGTGACCCAAGATGTGCATCCTGAACCCATGAGAATCTGACGTGTAGGCCTCCATGGTAAATTTGAACTTTCAGTGGGAAATTATCCTCCGCTGCTTCAGACTCTCTGCGAATGTCGCAGACTTGGAATTGGAAACTTCAGACAGGTCCGTAGAACTTACCTAAGTAGTTACCTGGCAATGTTAGGCAGAAGAGTCCTCGACTAACTCCGGGTGCCCACAAAATTCAGCTCCCAGTCACACACTGACTACCCCACTGATGACCGCCCCCAACCTAATCTGACTCAGCTATCCCTCTATCTCCCAACTAACCATCACCAATTGACTACTCCCTGGACCTGACCTGACTATCACCCAACCTCCGAGCATCTCTCCATTTCCAATCGAACTGACCTGACTGCTCCAGCAGCCATTCCACCCACCTGCCACCTCATCCACCTGCCACCATAACCACCTTATTTATTCATTAAGGGAATGTGGGCATCACTAACTAGACCAGCATTTATTGCCCATTCCTACTTGCCTTTGAGAAGGTGATGATGAATTGCCCTCTTGAACCATTACAGTCCATATGGTGTGGCTGCACAGACAGTGCTCTCAGGCAGCAAGTTCCAGGATATTGACCCAGCAACAATAAAGGAGCAGCAATATTTTTCCAAATCAGAGTGGTGCCTGACTTGGAAAGATGGTGTTCACAGGCATCTGCTGTCCTTGTCCTCCAGGTGGTAGAGATTCTAGGTTTGGAAGGTGCTGTTTAAAGATAATTGAAAGTTGCTGCAGTACATCTTAGAGATGGTACATACTGTTGCCGTTGTGCATCAGTGAAGGAGGGAATAAATGTTGGACATGGTGGAAGTGGTGCCAGTCAAGCAGGTTGCTTTGTGCTGGAGCTTCTTATGTGTCATTGAAACTGCACACATTCAGGCAAGTGCAGAATATTCCATCACACTCACTTGTGCCTTGTAGATTGTGAAGACCATAAGACATAGGAGCAGAATTAGGCCACTTGGCCCATTGAGTCTACTCTGCCATTCAGTCATGACTGATATTTTTCTCATCCCCATTCTCCTGCCTTTTCCCTATAACCGCTGATCCCCTTATTAATTAAGAACCTATCTATCTCTGTCTTAAAGACAAAGAATACCACAGATTCACCCTCGCAGGCTGACGAAATCCTTCTTCGTCTCTGTTTTAAAGGATCATCTCGTTCGCCTGAGGTTGTGCCCTCGGGTTCTAGTTTTTCTTACTACTGGAAACATACTTTCCACGTCCACTTTATCCAGGTCTCACAGAATCCTGTAAGTTTCAGTAAGATCACCCCCTCCCCTCATCCTTCTAAACTCCAATGAGTACAAACCCAGAGTCCTCAATCATTCCTCATACAACAAGCTCTTCATTCCAGGGATCATTCTTGCGAACCTCCTCTGGACCCTTTCCAAGGCCAGCACATCCTTCCTTAGATACGAGGACCAAAACAAGCTTTGGGGAGTCAGGAAGTGAGTTGTTTTCTGCAAAATCGCCAGCTTCTGAGCTGCTCTTGTGACCGCAGTATCTAGCCACAGTTTCTGGTCATTGGTAACCTCTAGGCTGAATTTGCCATCGCAATTTCCAGCAGCTTGTTTGATAGCAGGTGGTTTGGCCTGTTCCACTCCTTTTTGAGTTTGTGGCAATTTGAACCAACTGGGTGGCTTACAGGGCCATTTCAGAGGGCATCCCTAAAGGACATTACTGAACCAAGTAGATTTTTACAACAATCAACAGTAGTTTAATGGTCACCATTCCTGAGACTAGCTTTTAATTCCAGAAAATTTTGTGTTAATTGAATTTAAATTCTATCAGCTGCTATTGTGGGATTTGAACCTGTGTCTCTAGAGCATTAGTTTGGGCCTCTGGTTATTAGTCCAGTGGAACTATGACTACATCCCAATCTCCCCTTGCCCCCTGCCACCCTACCCCCCCTGCCACCATACCCGCTGCTTTGTACCCCCTGCCACCATACCCGCTGCTTCATATCCCCTGCCTCTGTATCCCCTGCCCCCGTATCCCCTGCCACCCTAACCCCTGCCACCCAACCCACCTGCCGCCCTACCCACCTGCCGCCCTACCCACCTGCCGCCCTACCCACCTGCTGCCCTTCACCTCCCGCTACCCTTCCCACCTGCCACCCAACCTACCTACCACTTTACAAAAGTATCACCTCACCCACCTGCTATCCTGTCCACTTACCTCACCCACCTATCTACCCTACCATACTACCCATTGACTCATTTGTCCATTCATCCGTTCACTAACATTCACACTGGACATTTAACCCTACCATACGGTAATTAGTGCCATTAGAAGGTGATGTGTCTTGTATTTCCTTGATGCTGCAGTGTTGATGAACTCTCTGAGAGATACTGCGGTCAACATTTCTGGTGAAGCCAGGCTTGGAAGACCTAGCAAGAAATACAAAGCAGTGTCTAGAAATTGAAAAGTCTGTGCAGATTGGCAGTTTGATGGTGATTGCCTCTGTGCAGAAGATCTGTGCCATTACGTCTACACGCTGAGTTGTAAGGTAGCGTAAAGCTACACTCCTGGATTCCCCCCAACCCTGGGATAGAGCAGGGTTTGTTTTCTGACCATTACTTTTAATGATTTATTAGTGCCACAAATAGGCTTACATTAACAATGCAATGAAGTTACTGTGAAAATCCCCTAGTCACCGCACTCTGGCGCCTGTTCGGGTATACTGAGGGAGAAATAAGCATGGTCAATGCTCTTAACCAGCATGTCTTTTGGACTGTGGGAGGAAACTGGAGCACCTGAAAGAAACCCACGCAGACATGGGGAGAATGTGCAGACTCCTAACAGTCAGTGACCCAAGCCGGAAATCAAAGCCGGATCCCCAGCACTGTGAGGCAGCAGTGCCAACAACTGTGCCATGATGCCGCCCTGTCATAAAAATTCTAAATAATATCTTGTGTAACATAGTATTAAAATTAAGTATAAAATGTTTTGAAATAAAGGAAGAACTGAGCTCCTAAAACAATGTTTCATTCGCCATAACTACACTGTTAACTTTTCCAATCTTTTTACTGCTAGAATGCGTAGAGCATGAATCTTTTTTTTATCTCTGACATTGTATCTGTTGGGTATTATATACTTAATCCAATATATTGACTTTTCTGTTTTTCAGCCAGTGGATTATGAGATAAATAGGGCCTTTGTGCTGACAGTTGTGGTAATGAATCAAGCACCTTTAGCAGCTGGAATTCAGTCTTCACTCCAGTCCACAGCAACTGTTGCTATCTCTGTCACGGATGTCAATGAAGCTCCATTTTTCATTCCTAATCCCAAGCTGATCAGGCAAGAGGAAAATATGTCTGTTGGCTCGCTGCTGACGACATTTGCAGCTCAAGATCCTGATCGCTTTATGCAGCAAGCAGTACGGTGAGATTTTTCTTTCTATGTCCCACTGATTCGCTATCACCCAGCTTTGTACTCTGGCACAGTAGTAAAGTCTACTCCATCCTGTGCAAAGAACAGGTGCAATCCGGCTGTCACAGGAGATCAGCTTGGCTCAGTGACAGCATAAAAATTCTTCATCTGTCTTTAGATAAATGAAACCTCAGCAAGGGGTCAACGACTTCAAGGGAGATGGGAAGGGCAGAGAATTGAGTAGAGGAAAAATTGAGAAAAAGTATTCTGCATAAACAGTGCATTTATGGATAATATTCAAATTGCAAGACAGCATTGATGTGCTGACTCCAGTTCTAATATTGAATTCTTGAAGCTTACAGAAAAATTCGTGTGAAAGTATTTCCTTTGCATTGTAACTTCATGATCTTCGTGATAAGCGGCTTATATTTTTTCCTGACTTAAAGTTCCCTTCTGCTCCTCTCTTTTAAAAGCTGTCACTGTTTGCTGACCAACACGAGTAATTCCAATCAGGCTGCTAACATCCTTTATCCCAAATCCTCAGCGCCAACTGCATCTTGGACTTCTGTTACCATGTACAAACTTACATGATAACAGTCTAAGGTTAGGCTAGCTATAGTCTAAAGTAACTAAAATGACTTGAAAAATGAGATGCGTCACTGAATAATTAACATGGAAGACCTGTAATAAATTTCATTTTGACATGCTCACCACAAAAACTGCAAAGTAAACAGTGCAGACAAATAATTAGACTTCCTGCGCTGAAGGTTGATGAGGTTAAAAAAAGTTTGTTTTTTGGATGCATTCGGTTTTTTTGGATTTACAGAGAAAGGATATTTGATCTGTATTCTTTAACCACCTAATGGGAGTGTGAGACTTGCTTAGAAATTGAAGTATTTTGATCCAATTTCAGTTTTATTACGTATTCTGTTATGCTGCATGTGGAGGATTTTCCGAGACTCATCAATTAGTGATTCAAGGTCACCCCCAGCAACGATTGGAAATCCTGTGTGGGAGTAGCATGGTTCAGTCTGCACGGTGCCACTACATGTCTTTGTACGTTGACACATTTGCGGACACAAGTGCCACCTCACTGCTTTGGAATTGTTGGTACCACATTACATGAAATGCCATTCCCCAGCCTTTTTCTCAATGGCTTCATTCATATTAATTCATTCACACAATTATTAGTGATCGGCGCATGACAATAAGTGTGAATGCTTTACAGAAATAAAGAGTATTTTGTAATGCATGGAGGAGAAAGAAAATATTAAAACATGGTTCAATCTGTTGGAATTTAGGAGATTTTTGGAGGTAGAAGAGGGATAGTCAGTTGGAAAGCTTTAGGAAACAGATTCCAGAGGCTCAGTGCGTAATTGCCGATAGACTAGGCTCCAGTGGTGCTGCGAAGTGGAACAGGCAGTAGTCCAAAGCCGGAGAGATAGAAGATGAGGTTTAGGCTGCATGGTTTGAGAAGATTAACGAAATATGGTTCAGTGAGGCCGCAGGAGGACTTGAAACAACGCTGAGGACCTTGGAATCAATTTGTTAATTGAAGTTTCTGCTTCACAGCAACTTCATTTCTGCCAAATCTCAAAATATTTTGCTAAAACTACCCAGCATCTATCTGACTTGCATTCTGTGCATCTGTGCAGTCTGTTTCTGCTTGAACATGCAACTCACTCATCTAGCTTTTTATTCCTGGAGTAAAGGTACAGGAAAAAAATAAACAATTTTACAGCTGAAATCACTCCCTGAACTTCAAAATAGCAATTTTAGCAACTAATATCTTAAATGAAAAGCTTTTTATGAGTTAGATTTGATTCACCGTGCTTAGTCAGTTCACTCATATTAATTTCTGGAACTGAGTAACTCTGCAGCCTTGACAAACATAAGTAATATCTTAATTAATTCCAAGGTTATTAGTTTGTTGCGAGGGTGGACTTGGCAAAAATATATGTAGGTAGTCTTGACTAATAAAAGATGCTTGTCTAAAAACGTAATAAAAAATAAACACTTTATCAAGCTCACACTAGGGAGTTAATGCAGCACACCAAAAATTACATTGGGTTGCTGGTCTTTGATAATGGACAAGACTTGTTCATTATTGCTTACTTTTGGTTTAACATCTACAGTTAATCAATAGAGGGATTGTTTTTTTTTAGCATAATCTTGACTCCTACAATAAAAGCAAAACTGCACTCAATAGAAATCTTAAATAGCAGAAATTTCTGGAAATACACACACCCAGTCCATCGACATCCATCAAGTTAAAGGGCAGGTTACATTCAGGGTTTTGATCCTATTTGACCTACTGTGCATTTTTCAGCATGTGCCGCTATCACCCTGTTCTTTAAAATTCAGCCCCAGTGGTTGTTATTCTTGATCAAATCTGAGTCAGTCCACGACAGCACTTAGCGGGCTTATTCACGCTGTTTGTCCAGCTTGCAATTGGACGGTGCATTAATGATGAACTGGAAGGATTACTCAGGAATCTGCGGTATGCGCATGCTTTTCAATTTCCATAATCGTTTCTTTTTAAATAAGGAAATTAGTGAATGTCACAGAGAATGATTACAACTGACTTACTAAAGTGATTCTTTTTTTATTGTCTATCTGTCCTCAAGTTACGGTGAATTTGGTGAAAAGACTTGAAGTCATTAAACAATTTGTTCAGAGTGACCAATAAATGGTTTCAACTTGAAAGCAATAAAACTTTAAAACATTAATGTTTACAACACCAGTTCATGAACATAGTTAAGCCCATCTGGCTGTTTTGATTATTTCTTCCCTAAACAACATATTACTACTTCAGCTATACTTATTTTCTTTTATTGCTTTTAATGTTTAATGATCCTCAATGCGTTTCTTCCAAAGACTTTGTTTTTGAAAATTGATCACTATATATAAACTCAGCCAGTCTGCAACCTCACCTGCACACTCTTCTGCTTTCTTCGGGTATCTATTTCTTTGTGGCTATCATCATTGCTTCTTTTTACTGAGTTCTTCGGAAGTACAATATGGCCACTCTTCTGGATTGGCACTCTTTTGCTTCTCCTAAGCTTATACATCCAGCCATTCCCACCTCCCACCTTGCCACCACCCCACATCCAACTTTTGTTAAAACCAGAAGTAGGGGGGATTGAGGTGGGTGGGGTTCGCATTTGAGACCTTTTACATGTCCTAAAACTCACCAGCTTTGGTGGTTTGAAATTATTCTCTACCACCCAAAATATGTTCAGAGCTGCTACAACAGCAGAGCATGAGCACTCTGAGGGGCTTGTGTGAAAGTGTCACAAGTTGAGCTGTATTCCAGTTGTTCCTTTCAGATTCCCTCCCCAATAACAGACAGTCAACTTTCCCAACATTCTTCCAGCTCTCATTACACCACACTGAGTAAAAAACTGACAGGCAAAAGTGAAGCATAAGGAAGTCCAAGGTGCAGATGTGATTACACCTTAGGCTGTAATCATTGAGCCTTCCATATCCAATTGTTTACTGATCATCCTCTTTTGTATTCTTGCACACACTGATATGAAAACAAAACATACTAGAAGTCATTTTCATAGTTGGTAGGAATTGAGAACTGGAAATGGCAAGTGAAGATAATATCGGCACGGTATTATATCAGGCGGCACGGTAGCATAGTGGTTAGCACTGTTGCTTCACAGCTCCAGGGTCCTGGGTTCAATTCCTGGCTCAGGTCACTGTCTGTGTGGAGTTTGCACATTCTCCTCGTGTCTGTGTGGGTTTCCTCCGGGTACACTGATTTCCTCCCACAGTCCAAAGATGTGCGGGCTAGGTTGATTGGCCATACTAAGAAATTGCCCCTTAGTTGCTAGGGATGCGTAGGTTAGAGGGATTAGTGGGTATAATATATGGGGGTAGGGCCTGGGTGGGACTGTGTTCGGTGTAGACTTGATGGGCCGAAGGGCCTCTTTCTGCACTGCAGGGTTCTATGATCAATGATCTATAAAAGAAAATCAGTCATGGGCAACTGATCCAATGTTATCACCAGTCTTTCACCCCTGCCAAAAGTAAAAAGTACCCCTGCTATGATTCAGGTGCTTCTGAAAAAACTTCCAGTGTTACAGTTAGTCAGACATTCACATGTTTTATGTGTGCTTCCTCGTGGAATATGAATCTCATCTGCTAATATGAGACTAGCAGGGTAAATACGTGGGGCTACAGGATAGAGGCTGGGTGGGAATTTGGTCAGTGCTGACTTGATAGGCCGATTGGCCTCCTTCTGGACTGTAGGAATTCTATGTGATTAGATTTTGATTTGATTTGTTATTGTCACATGTATTGGTATGGGCAGCTAGGCACATGGGGGTGGTTGTATTTCTCATCTGACCAGATTGGCATTCCTTAGTGCCTTTTATTATGAAATACCTTAGATAGAAGGATTTTTGTTGAGAATCTCATTGGTGCTGCTGGGGCCAGGGGCAAAAGTCAGTCGAACCTTGGCACACAGGCTCATGGGAACCTAAATGGCACCAAAAAGCAAACAAAAAATTAAAACTTCTTAAGTCACCTCACAAATAGTCAGCATTACACATCTAGTATAGATACCCATTTTTGAAGTGTCGTCCAAAATAGTGCCCAAGTATCAGGCAAAAGGTGCAGAATGTCCCTGACATCAAATTACAATATTTAGAAAGGTTCCTTACCTTTTAGAAGTGGGTGCTTTCAATGCAGGTGAAAATGGCATGAATTAAAGTGGATAGTGTTAGGGATCTTTTCATACTGTTCTAGTCAGAAGCATCTAACTTGGAAAAAGACAATTGATGCCAATAGGTCCAAATCATTGTGCTGTTTATCATTCATTGCTGTGTTGCTCTTACCGTTGTTGCTTTCATCTATTCAGCTAACTATCATTGGATTCCCGACTAAAATTTCTGTTAATATTTGCTGGGTTTTTTTTCAGGTATTCTGAACTGTCAGATCCTGCAAACTGGCTGAATATTAATGCCACAACTGGTCAGGTCACAACCACAGCAGTCCTGGACAGAGAATCGATTTACGTTAAAAACAATGTGTATGAAGCAACATTCCTGGCAACTGACAACGGTAGGTCATGGATCCACACTGTTTATTCCTGTGGAGCACTGTAAGACAATAGCTCAACCTGGTGCATCATTTGGGTTGTATACAAGACATGCAGATGTGCTGATCAACTGAAAACCTCTAATAAAGCCTGCATTTGTACCATTTACACAGTGTGACCGATAGTGTCTGGAGCTTGGTTCGGTCCATAATATTATTTGATCTGATCTGATCTTCTGTTGCTCATTCATCTCGACATATCATACTTAGCGTTTGGCTTCGACTCCATCTCGCCCACATTGAAGTTATTATACTTGACACATCGATTTAGAAATTTCAAGTTAAAGAAACCTCACTTTGAATATCCATAGTTTTTGACTTGCAATATTTGGAGAAAAATAAAGCAATTTAATGAGCTCCTCTATGCTTTGCTAACCTGATAAAATGGTTTGGCATTTATACTGATTTACAATCATCATAGAATCCCTACAGTGCAGAAGGAGGCCATTTGGCTCATCGGGTCTGCACCGACCACAATCCCACCTAGATCCAATCCCCGTAACCCCACACATTTACCCGGCTAATCCCCCTAACACTCAGGGGAAATTTAGCATGGCCGGTCAACCTAACCAGCACATCCTTGGACTGTGGGAGGAAAGTGGAGCACCCGGAGGAAACCCACGCAGACACAGGCAAATGTGCAGACTCCGCATAGACAGTGACCCAAGGCCAGATTTGAACCTGAGTCCCTGGCCTTGTGAGGCAGCAGTGCTAACCACTGTGCCACCCAAGATAAGAGAGAGAGAGTGCCATGTGTTCACTGAACTAGAGTGAGAGAGCGCCGTGTGTTTATGATTTAAGTTTATAATTAAAAATGATCTTGAGCAACCAATAACCTCAGGTTTTGTCAATATAACATAAGAAGTAGCATTTATACACATAACTTTACCAAAATGTAGTATGGGAAATAAAATCCCACAAGAAATGGCCAAGTACTGATGAGAAACATGCTGAGAAACCATGAGGCACGTGTGCCCAAGACCGGAAATTTTCACCTGAACTCAACAGACCATTAAATGTTCCACTGAGTTTCCTGCCTTGCCTGCTGTGATTCCCACAACAGGTGGGATGGCAAAGTTTCAGCCTTTGTCTTTAAGGTAGAAACACAAATAACCAGCTGTTGGGAGAACTTTCATCCAGTTCTGGACATTTAAGGAGTGATCCAGGCAGCGCTGAACAGAGTTCATGGTTCCTGTAGACATGTTCTCTGAGCACAGTTGCCACTGGGAGAGGTAAATCATGGACATTAAAGCATAAATTAAATAGTTTGCCTATGTGAGGAAAAATTCGGGTCATTAAACATTACCAGCTGAGCTCAGTTGCCACTGTGAGAGGCAAGTTGTGGACTCTCTATTTGGCATTAAAGCATAAATCAAATAGTTTGCTTGTGTGAGGAAGAATTTGGGTCATTAAACATTTTCTTTTGAATGGAACAACAGAACACATTCTGAACTCACAAATTGTGACAATCGCAAATTTTTCAATTATATTGAAATCCAATAAATTGGAACTTTTTTAAAAATGTTCTTTATTGGGATGTCGCCAACATTGGCAAAGTCACTTTTTTATCAATTCCTAGTTGCCCTGAAATTTAGAAAATACGCAGACTTGAATTTACAGACTGCCTTTTGCAATCACCATTATGCCCCAAAGCACTTTATAGCCAATGAGGTACTTTTTAAATGTAGTCATTGTTGCAATGTAAGAAACATGGCAGCCAATTTGCACGCAGCAAGCTCCCACAAACAGCAAGGTGATGATGACCAGGTGATTTGTTTTATTGATATTGACTGAAAGTCAAAATATTCGGTCAGGACACTGGAGATAACTCCCCTACTCTTCTTCGAATTCATACATTGGGATCTTTTGTATTCACCTCAGAGGGCTGATGAGGCCTTGGCTTCATCTGAAATGAGACCCCCTCCGACTGTATGGCACTCCATCAATTAGTTCCACAGCAGACTGTCAGCCTTGACTTTTGTGTTCAGCTCCTGGAGTGGGACTTGAACCCAATACCTTCTGACTGACAGGCTGGAGTGTTACCAGCTGAGCTCAGTTGCCACTGTGAGAGGTAAATCATGGACTCTCTATTTGGCATTAAAGCATAAATCAAATAATAATGTGAGGAAGAATTCAGGTCATTAAACATTTTCTTTTGAATGGAACAACAGAACGAATTCTGAACACACAAATTGTGACAACCTCAAATTTTTCAATTATATTGAAATCCATTTAATTGGAAATTTTTTGTTAATCTGTTTGTTGGGATGTTGCCAACATTGGCAAAGTCACATTTTTTTTATCAGTTCCTAGTTGCCCTGAAATTTAGAAAATACACAGACTTGAATTTACATACAGCCTTTTACGATCACCGTTGTGTCCCAAAGCACTTTACAGCCAATGAGGTACTCTTTAAATGTAGTCATTGTTACAATGTATGAAATGTGGCAGCTGACACCCAAAATGGCAGTGACAGGCTTTCTTAGATTGCAGCGGCCTGTGTGGTAATAGTGTTCTCTGCAGCTATCAAGGTTATCTCGCCAGTCAGTGATTCTGACGTGGTTGAACTCTTGACTGATTTTTATCCAATTTTCTCAGTTGGATATTGAGGTACACACAGGTGGAATATTGCGAGACCTGCAGAGGGGGTTTTGGACACACAAGCAGGAGAGAAAGAGGAATGGTTTAGATGAGCTTGTCGGAGACACGGTCATACCACGAATGACTACCTACCTGAAAGTGGGCAGGGAGCCAGCAATTAGCAATTCCAACATTAATATTGGAATGGGGAGGAATCTTCCAGAACCTTCCCTGTTGTGCCAAGCCCAGTAGCTCAATGAGGACAGCCTTCCAGCGGCAGAATACGTAGCCATTGGATCCAAAGGGCCACAGACAAGAAAGGCTGCATCCGTTACCCAAACAACTATACTGGAAGTGCTTTCCCTCCAGTACAAATGGAGGGCTGGCTTCAGCCCTCATAATTTTAAACTTTGATGAATGCTTCCACTCACGCCGTTCTGGTTGACTGAGCAGCACCAAGGTTTCCCAGTGGGACTGTCACAGCCATCCAAAGCTGTAGGCCCTCAGAAACCCACACACCCTCCTTAATTGGACTGGGAAAGATCACACAGGCAGGAAGACACAAAGAACATCGGGGAAAGGACCTATCTTGGTCCTCAATGGAATTTTTCTTTTAGGAAAGGTGGTGGTAATATTCCTCACTAAATGTGGGAGAAGGTACAGCAGAAACAACTAGCCAAAATATTCTGCTTCCCACCGATGGAAATATAATGGGCTGCATATTATGTGTCCCCATCAAGCATGTTTGCGGCAGGAAGGGCACGCAAAATAGGGGGGTTCGCACCCCACCATCTTACCACCCACCTCTCAGCTGAGCCCCTTAATACAAGAGTTGGACCCATTGTATTTGAAGAAATAATTAGGCATCATTTGAGCCTGTTAACAAATCAGTTGACCACAATAATAGTGTTCACGTCATAAACTGTCGATGCAGGCAGTTAGGCAAGAGTAACGGGTTGTTTTTAGAAAAACAATTTCAAAAGGTGGGAAGGAAGGAGGTGGTGATAATTCTGGGGAGAGGGGCTTTGCAAATCTGTGTGCAGCCATCCCTAAGATGGTAGACCCTGTTTTCCTACTTTTCTGCCTGGTCTGTTAAACACACCGCCTACTATCCCTGCTGCCTCCCTAAACTGTCCAACCATTCCCTGCCTACGGTCCAGGATTTTCTGATTTTCTTTTTCTGGATTTTCAAAAAAATCCTTTTCAGGAATTTCCTTTTCCTTTTTTCTGATCAGAATGTTCCGCTCACCTGATGAAGGAACAGCGTTTCGAAAGCTTGTGGGTTCACTATCAAATAAACTTGTTGGACTTTAACTTGGTGTTGTGAGACTTTTTACCACGGTCCAGGATCCACAGGCCGCCTTCTTGTTCCTGGTTTCAGTCCTCGCACTGCACAGCAATGCTCTCTTGGTGCTACCACAACAGTCAGCCAATCTGACTGGCGGCAGCTCCCGAGAGCTGGACTTCCTCCCTAGGGAGAGCTGGAAGTGCTAAGCTGCCCCCATTCAGCCTGTCCACAGTGCACAGTGGCAGCAGGGCAGCCACCTACCTGCTCCACACTGACTTTGCTTTCGTGTAGGGACAGTGGCAGGACTGCAATCTGTCTCTTACCTCCTGCCAAAAATGAATTCATAATTTGGCAGCCTGATGATCATGAAGTACTGTGATCTGTGATTCAAAATAGGATGCGGAGGAGTTGGAGATCTGGCTGCACAAATGTAGGGGGCAATCTTACTGAAAAATGGCAAAGTGTCTTGGCTCTGACTGAAAACTCTCCAGAGAAACACGTCGGTTTGCTCTCCAGATCTCAAAACACTTTGTCACCAAAAAAAGGCTCGCTGTATTTCACACCGTCATGTTGTGGATAGGGGCCTTAATATGTTGGCAAAGCCTGGCTGCACTGAGATTGGGGCGAGATGTTTAAAAGGCACTCCAATCAGAGTGAAAAATAACTCCCCCAACTCCGACACAGAGGTGTCAGGGGCCTCCCTCCACACACTCACCCCCTACGCTCAGAGACAGCACCTCTCCCAACACCCTCCCAGCATCCTCCCACCACGCATGCCCCCCACCCCTGTGTGATCAATCAGAGCTGGCACCAACCCACCCAAACGATCAATGCCAGCACCTCCCTCTTCCCAGTGAACATCAGACCCCTTCATCCCAACTCCTCACCCAAACATCTCCACCTTCCACATCTGCTACCCCCCCCAACCGTCCCGTCTCCCCCCACCCCCCCCCAAACCCTGTCACCACCACAAGTAGATGAATTCTACCCCCACCTTCCCCATGAGGCTCCCACTGGGGTCCGCCACTGGTAGTGCCAACCTGTGCCAGGGAAAATTGCCAGGCCACTGCTTGGCCATGTTCTTCTCTCCTGCGGGATGTATTCGCCACTACGGCCCCTGGGGGTGCGGGGGAAAACTTATGTCACGTCGGTGGGGTTTGAAAATATGCCTCAGGTTCAGTATATGGCAGGGGGATCCTGAATTAAATGTTAATGTATTGAATTGTACTCATGCCCGTTGAAACCTCATTACATGGCCAAAGAGGAGCGGTGAAAATCAGATGTCATGATCTGGCTGGCAAGATTTGCGACCTCCAGGTTTCGCTAGATCTTGAGCCCCCCAACCCTCCCCCGCCCCTTGCGGCCATTCCCGCAGATGGTGAGCACAGGCTGAAGATTGCAAACCTCCCCCCTTACCCGCCTACTCCTGTATTGTTGGTTCAAAGTCAAAACCAAGTTGTGGGGAGTGTCAAGGCCTTATGTAAACCAAGGAAGATGGAAAGAGATCCCTTCACCAAGCATGCCTGCTGTGTTACATTTCAGTCCATTTGCACAAGAAGTGTGGACCTGTGAAGTTGAATTTCTTTGCAGCTAGAACATAAGAACATTAGAACATAAGAAATAGGAGCAGGAGTAGGCCATCTAGCCCTTCGAGCCTGCCCCGCCATTCAACAAGATCATGGCTGATCTGAAGTGGCTCAGTTCCACTTTCCCGCTTTCTCCCCATAACCCTTAATTCCCTTGCCTACCAAAAACCTATCTACCCATGTCTTAAATATATTTAGCGAGGTAGCCTCCACCACTTCAACGGGCAGAGAATTCCAGAGATTCACCACCCTTTGAGTGAAGAAGTTCCTCCTCAACTCCGATCTAAACTGCCCCCTCCCCTTATCTTGAGGCTGTGCCCTCTAGTCCTGTTGTCCTTTCTGAGCGGGAAGAATCTCTACCTCTACCCTATCCATCCTCTTCATTATCTTATACATCTCTATAAGATCCCCCCTCATCCTTCTAAAATCCAACGAGTACAGACCCTGTCTATTTAGTGTCTCTTCATAGTCCAACCCCCACACCTCTGGTATCAGCCTAGTGAACCTCCTCTGCACTTCCTCCAAGGCCAATATATTTTTCCTCAAGTGCAGCGACCAAAACTGCGCACAGTACTCCAGCTGCAGCCTCACCAGTGCCCTGTACAGTTGCAGCAAGACCTCCCTGCTTTTATATTCTATCCCCCTCGCTATAAAGGCCAGCATCCCATTCGCCTTCTTAATCACCTGCTGCACTTGCAGACTGGGTTTTTGTGACTCATGCACAAGGACCCCCAGGTCCCTCTGCACCGTAGCGTGCTGCAGCTTTTCGCCCTTTAAATAGTAATCCCTCCTACTATTATTCCTGCCAAAGTGGATAACCTCACACTTGCTAACATTGTACTCCATCTGCCAGGCCCTCGCCCACTCGCTCAGCCTATCTAGATCCCTCTACAGGCTTTCCACACCCTCCGCACAATTTGCTTTTCCACTTATCTTTGTGTCATTAGCAAATTTCGACACCCTACACTCAGCCCCCTCCTCCAGATCATCTATATAAATGGTAAATAGCTGAGGCCCCAGCACCGATCCCTGCTGTGATATGGTTTGAATCAAAAATCCCCTTAATATGAGTAATGCTGGTTACATCAATGACAAAATCCTTTGGCTTTGTGTTGTGTGATATTACCGATTTGTCTAAAATGAGATGCAAATGCTTTATTACATACCATGAACCAACAAATGTGTTGTCTTTACACAGGCAACCCGGCAGCGAGTGGCACTGGAACCTTTCAAATTTACCTCATTGATATTAATGACAATGCACCTGAGCTGATTCTTAAAGAGGCCCAGATTTGTGAAAAGCCCAATCCAAACGCAATCAACATCACAGCAGGAGATGCTGACAGAGATCCAAATACAGGCCCCTTTGTGTTTGAGCTGGAATATAAGCCATTGGGTGTCAGGAGGAACTGGACAATCACCCGTTTAAATGGTAAGATGAGAGCTTGTACAACACTCCAAGTTAAATATAAGTGTCATTAAGTAGCGATAGTTACTAACATTTCAAACCAAAACTCCACTAAAAAGCAACGTTCCTTGCTCAAAGTAAATGTTGAAATGTAAGCCATTGCTACTTGCAACATAGACTTGTAATAGTTTCAAACCCCATGCCCCTCTTCATCTAAATTTAAAAAATGTTTTTATTCCTTTGTGCAGAGTAGAAGGGGAATGCCCCAAACCCATCACCTTGTTTTCTCCAAAAAAAAATTCAAATTGAATCCGATTCATGGCCTCCGCAAGAGACATACTAGATCCAAAGTGACAAGAACAGACATTACACATGATCTTGAACATAGACTTGATCTTAACCAAAAGGCTCTCTGTGCATGGCTACATTACTATTTTTTGTAATTGGTGTTCTCTGGCATAGTCAAACATCATGTGGATGTGCCGGCGTTGGACTGGGGTAAACACAGTAAAAAGTCTGACAATACCAGGTTGGACTTAAACCTGGTGTTGTCAGACTTTCTACATAGTCAAACATCCCCATATTCTGGTCACAGTTGTTGTATGTGAAAGTTCCCCTCCACTGAATGTTATGGATTTAAAATTTCTACTTAAAGAAAGGCTTTTGGTCACAAATTTGGCAGAGACCATTAACGTTCTTTTCAGTAGAAGTCTGATATTTACTGAAAGATTAAGCCTCGAGTTTCCACAATTTAAAGCAGAAACTGTTTTACTATTCAGTAAAGCCAACACAACATGCTATCTATCCTATATTAGCTTCAGAAGTAAAATAAATCAAACGTAAATGAACAGGTAAATTGGGGTTAAAAATAAACCATAAATTACACATTAACTGATTGAGATAGATTTTACGAATTGGCTCCACAGTTCTCTCAGATTTTGATGGTTACATTTAGTCACAAAGTCATTTAAATCTTGCCTTCCTCATGAGGAATTTCAGCTCCTCTTCTTCTAGGAGCTAGTTTGATGCCCAGCAACAACCAACCTGAGTTCCATGGGCATGGGGTTTTCAGCACAAATGGCAATTACCACCATGCCTATCAAACCTACTCAGATTGGTCTGGATGGCATAGAATCAGGAATGTTATCTTCAAATAACAGAAACAGCTGCAGCAATTTATCCTCAGCTTCTGGAGCTGGACAATCTTTCCAGCTTGCTTATTATTACATCAGTGCACTCAACAAGCGCTACTGCACAGCCTGGACTGATTTGTGTCCTATATATTCTCAGTTTGCCAGCAGTTTTGTCTTCCAAACATCAGTATATTTTTGTTTCCTTTCTATACTTACCCGTTGTATTTCCCTGTCTGTTTCCTTGTCAGTTCAATTTCTGTTTCAGCTCGGGTCCGTCTCAAGAAATACCAATTAAATTTAAACACACAGGCTTTAAATTTTACGTGCACCCAGCAGGTGTGTTTCCTATGGGGGAGGAGGGCACAGAAAATAGTATGGGGTGTCCATTGCATTACTTTCCCACCCAGTCCTGAGCTCATTCCCATAAATGGGGGCTGGGAAGGCACCAAAATTGGCAGGCCATCTGCCATATTTAAATGAATAGTTAAGAGTCAGTTAGGCTCCTTAGCAAGCCAGTCAATCCTGACAATATAGGATCTACAGTGCAAAAGGAGGCCATTTGGCCCATCAAGCCTGCACCAGCTACAATCCCACCCAGGTTCTGTCCTATCCCCGTGCCCCCAATATTTAGGGGCAAATTTATCGTGGCCAATCAACCTAACCCACGTACATTTGGATGTCTATTATATTTATGCTGCCTAGGTCATAAACTCTTTGGTGTGAGCAGCAGGGCAAGAGTGGGAAGTTTGATTTTCTTTTGTGAAGGAAGGGGTGGGTCGTTCTTTGGGGACTGCCTTTTGACTATCGCGAGGCGGCCCCGCTCAGGGCAAAGTCCTCTCCCTCCCTTCCTCCCTACATCCTGCCGCACTTTCTAGCCTACTGAAACCCTCCTGGCTCAAGATCCCAGACATACCTGCTCCAGGGATTCACTGGTTTTGGTAGTTTTTTTTCTGAAGTCCTGGCAAGAGCCATTGACACTGCTGGAGTCACAGATTCGGAGGATGGGACTACAAGTTGCCACTTGGCCCTTATTAGTCTGTGCCACAAAGCTTAATGGCCGCAGGGCCTGCCAGTGTGGAGCGAATAGTTCCCGTTGTTTCCAGGATGGTGCGTTGCCAGTTCCCCTGTAAAATCAACCTAAAGATTCCCTTGCACACCGTAGTGACAGTGCACAGTCGAGTGAACGGTTTATCCTCAGATGAGTTTATCTTCACGCTTACAGACAGAATCTGTTTCAAAGAATTCAGGGTTTCCATCCTGTTGCTGAAACCATTCACTTCATACTGCAGAGCTTTCTCGCCAGTACAAACCAGAATGGGAATTTCCAGTTAGCTATCAAATATGGAGCAGCTTCCTCACTCCCAGGAACGTGGTTTTTTTGGCTGCTTGATCACTCAGTAATTGGACATTTTAACAGTAGTGCAGAGTGCCACTTTAAGGAAGAATTAAATTTGTGCTCTTGGAATTTCTCACTCACCTCTTCAATTACTGAATTTTTTTATTTACAATTCCTGTGCAATATTTTATAATGTTACAAATTACAACATGCATAATTTGCTTTAATAAGCTAGAAATCATGCTGTTAAAATGCTGCGTTTAATCCAGTCAAGATTACAGTCATTTTGTTTTTTTTTGTTCTACATACCAATTATTCTATTTTTTTATTTCATTCATGGGATGTGAGTGCACTATCTTGCAAGATTTTAAGATTTTGTTATATTGACCTCCCTGCGAAATGAATAGTTAGTCCAATAATGGCTGCCTGCAGTTGAGAGTGTGTTCCTCTTAATCAGTGCTTAACAAACAGAAAAATGATGGCGAAGTTTGGAGTGAACTCTTTCTTACATTTCATTTGCGAAATTAAGCATTGAAGAACGTCATGATGTACTTTTCAGAACTTTTCAAGTTGACTTTGAGGGAGTTTGAGTGGTTGTTCTGTGCATGCACATAGCGTTTAGGTACACAATGGTCAGCACAGTGCATCATTGAAAAAAACTGGCACTGAAGACACATGTGGGAACAATGGGGGAAATTTAACCCTGATAAAGAGGACTGGTGTCATTTCAAACAAAGGTATCACATTTGGCTGAAAGTGAGTGAAATGAAGGATGAAGATAATGTGAACATGTTCCTCGCCATGATGGGACCTGATGTCTTTGATGTAGTTTAGATCCATTGTTGCCCACAAGACCTAGCATGATGCACTATTCCATAAACACTGTGTTTCTGTACTTACATTACTGCATGTCTAAAAGAGAGATGGCACTGAAAATTGCGTTCTGTGAATAGAAGTCAATGCCAAGTGAGATTGTTGCAGATTATATGGTGAAATGCAATTGCTTAGATGCTGGACAACAACATGACATGGTTAAGATGGCTGGTATTGTAAGAAAGGATTTTTAGGTTATAGAATCACAGAATCTTACAGTGCAGAAAGAGGTCATTCAGCCCATCGAGTCTGTACTGACCACAAACTCATTCAGGTCCTGTTCCCATAATCCCACATATTTACCCTACTAATCTCCCTGATACTATGGTCAATTTAACATGGCTAATCAGTCTAACCGCATATTATTGGACTCTGGGAGGAAACCTTGGCTCTCAGAGGAAACCAATGCAGACACGGCAAGACTGTGCAAAATCCACAGACTGTGACCTGAGGCTGGAATTGAACGAGGGTCCCTGGCACTGTGAGACAGTAGTGCTAACCACTGTGCCACCATGCCATCCCTATGATCAAGGCATTGGAGGGAATTCTCTGGCCATTTACTCCAAAAGGAGTCTCTGATCCCACACCGCATCACTTGCTGCATGTTTTGTGGCAGTATAGGGTGATATCAATTGGAAATCTCACTAATAGTGGCGGGACCATAGAATCCTGTCGCCAGTGAAAAGCATGCCACACCCTGCTGCTGAGAAACACACAACTGGGAGGCCGAAGAATTCCCCCCATTGACACATACTTTCTAAAGAAATTGATTCAATAATGATTGGGTAAAGAGAATAAAACAAATCAGAATGGATTTTTGTAAGTTGATTGAAGAGACAGTAAAGCATAATAACCACAAGGCAGATAACTGCGAAATTGAGACTATAATGTGAGTTAGAATTGGTTGGAGAGAGATTTTGAAAAGTTATAAAAGGGATATTACCATTACGCATAGAAGACAGATACCTAAAGCCTTATTTGCTTATTAATGAGCTATAAATTTTTCTATAAGTAAGCATTGATGTATTCAGTACATTTCACCAAGCATTCTCATTCATTCCACGTATTGGGAAAGACACTTATCAACAATTCGACACTTACATCATGTCATGCTTTCTGGAATCATCTGATCTTTTCAAATAATCAACGTGCATAATATATATGTTTATATGAGAGTCTCTATGGCAGAATCTATACTTACCTCCCAGTGCCTTGCAAGATGGCTAAACTATCATCCAAGATAGTCAGGTAAGGACACATATAACCAGGAGAAACTTACAAAATTATTAATTTATCCTATACATTCCTAACTTACACTAAAACCTCTATTTAAACATAATACACCCATAATGGCTATCTCAGTCTGTTATTGTGGATTGGTTCTCTTTATCTCCTACTTTCAATCACCCTCTCCTTCATACAATTTACACATCCCATTAACATCCCATCTGATTCATAAGCATTTTTTTCCGAAGTGATATTTGGCTTTTCCTTTCAGAAATCAAATATTATTTGAGAGTAGTGTTTGATGCTGAGGACTGAGTTTAAAAAGGAGAGAACAGTACTGTTATAAACCATTAACTTCAAAGAAGTGATGTGGACATCCAGTAATTAGCTGACAGCTATGCCACGAGATTTTATGTTTCTACACAAAAACAAAAATTTATTGCGTACAAAATAAAATTTAGCAAATCAAGTGCTGCTATAGCTTTACATGATAGCTTGTCAAGATTTATACTATCAACTCAGTACTACTTTTTCCTTCTTCCCAAGAGTTCCCTTGTCTTACTAAATCTTGAAAGTTTATTCACTTTTACTCTGGGACAAACCAAAGAGAAATCGCAGCTATCCAGTGTTCATTCTGCCATTCCAGCTATTCACCAAGGTAGAAGATTTGACGGGGGGTCCCTTTATTAGTTCTCGCCTAAGTAAGTTCCAAATTTCCATTAAAAACTCATGACGCTGGATCCCACGACTCAAACAAAGGTTTCCCTTTCAATTTCAGTTTAGTGTCTGCAAACATCAGAAAAGCCCACTGATGGTTTCCAAAGGCCTAATGCTTTGGTTTCAAACTGCATCCAGTTTGATTACGTTCAGAGCTCCAACTGCAAAAGGTTAACTACAATTCATTCAAAGGATTACTACAGATGTCTCCCTTTATCTTCCAACTAAACAAACCTTACGTCTTTCTCTTCCCTAATCAACTTTGTCTTATATACTGAATCCCATCTCCTAATCGCAGGCTGCAGTTTGGATGATAGAATTCCTACAGTACAGAAGGAGGCCATGTGGCCCACCAACCACAATCCCATGCAGGCCCTATTCCTCTCGTGGAATAGGTATTTACCTTGCTAATCCCCCTGACACTGAGGTCGATTTCGCATGGCCTATCAACCTAACCCACGCATCTTTGGACTGTGGGAGGAAACCGGAGCACTCAGAGGAAACCCACGCAGACAGAAGGAGTAAGTGCAAACTCCACACGGTGACTTGAGGCTGGAACCTGGGTCCCTGGTGCTGGAAGGCAGCAGTGCTAACCACTGTGCCACCACCCCCCCCCCCCCCCCCCCCCAATCTATCTAGCATTTACTCTACTTCAGCTGCAGGTTTGGCTTTATCCTTCAATTTCCAAGGAGCTACAAGCTGCATAATACCCAAAGCCAACGCACTCTCCCAGCTGCTTTCCAAACATCTTTCCTGCTGTCCATGCCCTAACTGAGGTAAGCCCCAAACAAAGACTCTCATTAGGTGCTACCCATCTCCATGGCAATGCGACACACAGTGCCTACTTCCAGATGCTAATGCAAATTAACTACCTCCTAGTTCCAAAACTGTCCTTAATTCTGTGAAATCACTGGAATATTGTGTCCTTTACTGGAATATCTGCAGGCATTGCAGGTGGAATCTTCCCATAATTTTTCAGGCGTGACTGAAAATTGACATGTTTCTCTTCAGGTGTGCTAGCCTATTTTCAGACTAGATCATCAGCCACCCTGACGAAAACAAATCCAGGGGTATGGTTTAGATCCTCTGTCTGGCAGAGCTGATGAAGCTGGCTCCATGGAGATCAGGGTGCCACTTTAAAGGCCCAAGTCAGCACTGAAGCTAAACTTGTCCCACACCCCCACAGACACGAGGAACTGCTCTTCTCTGCCCTGCCCCCACCACAAAGGTATTGAGGGTTCTACCCTCCCTCACCACAAAGCAATCGGGGCACTCCTCTGGCCTTGTGAGACTTTGGAACTCCTCGCCACAGAGAGCTGGGCAAAGAGGGCAGAATCCTTGTCGATGTTTAAGGTTGAGATAGATAGATTTTTGATCAGTGACAGAATCAACGTTTATGGGGAAAGAACAGGGGAGTGGACACGAGGAATGTCATCAGATCAGTCATTGAATGGCAGAGCAAGCTCGATGGGCTGAATGGCCGACTTCAGTTCCTGTTTCTTATGGCCTCAACAGTGCCTAGTTGAGTAGGATGGTGGGAGCAACCAAGTACTTGAGAGGAGAGAAATGAAAACTGAATGGGTGGCATCAAGGAGAGGATAAAAGATCATTGGTGGCTAAGGCAGAAAGTGGCTGCTAAAACGTGCTTGATACCGTAAGCCAAGAGAATTTAAATTACCTGGACATGTCAGAGATTAGGTGGAACAGGCTTGGTGGTAAACAGAAAGCAGGAAGGAGACAATATAACGGAATCCATCCAATGTCAAAATCTGAGGCGTCTGTCTGTCAGAAAAGTCAGAGAAACCTTACAGGTCGCAGGCCATTTGGTCTATCGGCAGAGCATCCCACCCAGACCTTGTCCCCTAACCCTGCATATTTACCCCACTAATCCCTCCTAGCTTACATATCTTGAGACACTAAAGGGCAATTGTAGCATTGTCAATCCATTTAACCTGCACATCTTTGGAGTGTGGGAGGAAACCAGAGCACCCAGAAGAAAGCCATGCAGACATGAGGAGAATGTGCAAACTCCACGCAGACACGCGAGGCCGGAATTGAACCCGGGTCCCTGGCACTGTGAGGCAGCAGTGCGAACCACTGTGCCGCCCATGGTTTAAAGTAAAAATGTTGTTGTCCACTGTAATCATTTCATTTGGTTCAGGGCATTGCCATAATCTGAATGTGAGCAGTTGTCTGCAGTGATTGTGTGGGACTTTTTGCTGGTAAATGAAAAGCTATTTGTCTAATGGCAAGGTCTCTTTTTAATCTCTCATATCTGATTCCAAAATACATTATTTGCCATTTTCCTTGGGTAATTTTACTGTGGAATCAAATTGCTTACATTTTACTTTTCAGAGGACAAAGTAGGATTGAGCTCTTTATGTGAGTTATACATATTGATTTGAGTAAACAACAGTATCTGCTGGATCACATCTTTTGTGTCTAGAGATAGCATAAGGAAATCAATGATGTTTTTATATATTCATAATAATGTTTGAAACAAGCATTCCCAAACGGCTTGACCGTGTTTAACAGAGGTACAACTACATTAATAGGCTGAACAATTCAATTACTGAGGACCCGTGACTGTTAGCTTCTGGTGCTTTAATACTCCAGAGTGATATTTCAGGTCTTACAAATGTGTTAATAAATCCCTGGATATGATATCCAAAAAAGCTAATATAATCACAAAACCCAAAAAAACTAATCATCCCAACAAGTTGCTAGTCGTTGAGATACCAATGACCTTCTAGTATGAGTGAGAGAACTGGCTGACTACCACAGCTAGCACCTCATGGAGGGTTTACAGCAGATGAGTCTTTGTTGTATCCAACAGGCCCTCTGGTTGGAAAAGCAGCTAATTTTTGACTGTTTTACTAGCTTGCATTTCTTTTGCTTTGACTGTGTAGCTAAGTAAATTGGGAAAAAGTGATAATGATATTGGCATCACGATCAAGGTAACAATCCATATTTTCCATGACACATTTGTCAACCTCTCCTTAACCCCCATCCTATCACTGACCTTCCAATCTGCTCCACCGCCTTTTCCAAGTATATAATTCATCGCATTTCTATCTCTCTTCTGTTCTTTAGGTTATAGGTTGGGTAGGATTTTCTGGCAGCGCTTACCCTGAAACAGAAAATCCCGCCCAAGGATAAATGGACCATTCCATGGTCCACCCCTTATCCGCTACGATTCCCATGGTGGATAGAATGGGAAATTTACCTTGTTAACCGTTTCTGTTGCTGCAGATGCTGCCAGATTGGCTGAGTTTATTTTTGTTTTTATTGACAAATCTTCCTTGTTAGGCCTAACTTACTAAAGCAAATAAGATTTTTTTGGTCCAATATAGCCCCAAAGCTAGCCTTGAGGAACAAAATGCATTTGCTGTGTGGCAAGCTAACTCTAGGATATATTAAACAAAGCGTGTTACAAGTTAAAAACCTGAATTCTCACTCACCATTAATTTACTTTCTTAAAGCTGCTTATTTGTGTATTGAATAGGTTTGTTCAGTGTGTCATTAGCATTGTAATATTCTTAAACAAAGGAACCATTTCCTCTCAATATCAAGCCATGGGATATGTTGTTGCCGCACAGAGAAAATCCATTTTATAATTAATGTCATATGCACATGTAAATTCTATTAGCTTACAATGAGCGTGCTATCTTTCTGAGTGCTACCCCACTTAGAAACTCTCAAACTCATTCAAATATTAAGCTTTGTAAAGAGGGCTTACATAAATGAATCAAGCACCTGTTCTTTTCAGAGTAGTATGTGTAAATATACTTCATGTAAGATGCCATAGAATTTGCAAGGATATATTGAGGGAATAATGGAATCTCTTGCCAATGTCTTTTTTAAAACACCTTTTAATATCTTAGCTTAAACTTTTTATTATCATTTCAACTTAGATTCATTTCAAATATGCCATTAATTCTATTTGTAGTGTGATTGCTGTCATTTAGGGCATAAAGAAAATAAACTGTCTGCTGGTAATTGTAGCATCATAATATCACAGATGACCATAGCACAGACCCCAGGCCATTCAGCCAGCTGTAATCTGATCGTTTCTCTTTAAAAGCCACTCTGCTTTAAAAATAATGTTGTTCTTGAGGGAGTGCAACGAAGGTTTGCCAGGCTGATTCCAGGGATGGCAGGACTGATGTATGAGGAGAAATTAATTAAGCTAGGATTGTTTTTTACTTGAGTTCAGATGAATGAGGGGGATTCTCATAGAGACATGTGAGATTCTAATAGGACTAGACAGAGTAAATGCAAGGAGGATGTTCCCGATGGTGGGTGTGTCCGGAACGAGACACACCCACCATCTGAGGATTCAGGATAGACCATTTAGGACGAAGATGAGGAGACATTTCTTCACCCAAAGAGTGGTGAGCCTGTGGAATTTATTACCACAGGAAGTAGTTGATGCCAAAACATTGAATATATTCAAGAGGCAGCTGGATATAGCACTTGGGGTGAATGGGATCAAAGATTATAGGGAGAAAGCAGGATTAGGCTATTGAGTGGTCAGCCATGATCGTGATGAATGGCGGAGCAGGCTCGAAGGGCCAAATGGCCTCCTCCTGCTCCTCTCTTCTATGTTTCTATGTTTAATCAGAGTGAGTGTGGCTGTAAAACATTTGGAAAAGAAAATTAAGTGAACACCTGGTCAGTAAGCAATAAGCCATGCTGTTTGTTCGAATCATTCTGTATCGATTCATTGTCAGTTTATGGTCAGCTTGGTCATGAAATATATGAGTCTGTACAATCCTATTTTCAACAACATTTCCATACTAGAACTAAAATAAACAATTTAACACCCACAGTATAGTGCATGGTAAAATTATCACTCTATAAGCAGGTTTGATAATGGAATTGAATAAACAATAATGTATTCCAGTGAACTTTTTTTTTTGCCTTGCGGAATGATAATCCATGCGAGTGTGAATGTTAATTAAAACATACGGTCACAGCACTCCTGAGCTAATTAATGCCGCACCGAGACTCAGGTTAGTTTGCACGAGCGTGTTAAGTATCTTTTGGGCAATCATGAGTTCCAGTTGTTTTCTTTTGTGAAGAATAAACTTTCCTTGCATGTAGTTCGTGCGAATTGTAATTCTATCGTGCTTGTGATTTACAATCACTGCCGAGGTTATCTCTGCTTCTTCAGTTGTGGAAGAGCTCATTGAGCTGTTTGTGGTGTGTAGAATTTCTTTTGATTTCTCTCCTTTTCTGAATTCGACAGGGGACTCTGCCCAGCTCAGTTTGAAGATTGGTTTCCTGGTCGCTGGTGTATACGATGTTCCAATCATAATCACAGATTCTGGCAACCCTCCATTATCCAGCACCTCTGTTATTAAAGTGAAAGTCTGCCCTTGTGATGAACATGGTGATTGTACAGCTGTTGGTGCTATAGCAGCAGCTGGATTGGGCACAGGAGCCATTATTGCAATCCTTATATGTATCATAATTTTGTTAAGTGAGTATTGCAGTTGGAGTGAAACAATTCAATTAACATCAGTAACATGCTAATGGCCTAGTTAAATATTTCCAATTTTCTTCAGTACTCGTCTTGCTGTTTGTGGTGTGGATGAAACGCAGAGATAAGGAACGGCAGACAAAGCAACTCCTGATTGATCCAGAGGACGACGTCAGGGACAATATCCTGAAATACGATGAAGAAGGTGGCGGTGAGGAGGATCAGGTGAGGGAGCAACTTAATCTGTCTCAGTCATTCAAGAATAACCTAACCACTCGTTCCAGATATTGCGACTGTTTCATTCTCAGGGAAACTTCTATCATAAATCCAGCCTTGGACAAGACCTCAGGGGCATCTCAGAAAACAAAATTGTCACAGTTCACAAAAATTCAAAAAACTATTCACATTGAAGTGCTTAAGTTCAGTCTTATAGAGAGTAGGAAGTCAAAAGGGTTAACATCATTTTTTGCAGTTTATCATCTTCTGTGATAAAACTGTAATTTTGAAACTTACTTCCAGTTCAACGCTTTATTTAAGGTCCACTGAAATAGAAGTTTACTGGAGTAAAATAATTATGCTATGTTCAGAGCAATGCCCACATTTGACCTTGACGATACTGTTAGCGAAGCATTAGGGCTGTATTTTTAAAATTGGTTTTAATAGCTAACAAAAACAGCAAACTATTACATTTCTGAAAAGGTTCTGGGACTGACATGTCACACTGCACTTTATTGTACCACGATGCCAAAATACTTTTAATTTGTTGACAGCTCTTGCTCAAAAAAACTTTTTTTTTCTACTCTACGATTGCAAGGAACTTCAGATTGTGTGACAAAGACTAATCCAAGTGCTGCAATGCATTTAGGGAAACAATATCATTAAAAATTCAACACTAATGAACTAACAAATATTGGAATATTTTTCATTTGTCATTAGGAAGATTATTAGGGAGTTGATGCAAAATACTGTAGCAGTGATGGGGATGTGCAGGTTGCTTTAAGTTCAATATTAATGTACAATATTAACAACCAATGAGATTATTAACTGAATTTGATACTTGCAAGCTCTCAATGTGATGTTTTACCATTCTCTTATATTTGTTAGTGTTTGCTCAAAATTGGTTAACTTGCCTCAAGCATTCTAGAACACAGGAGGAGTGAAGTTTTATAAGTTTACCAGTGGAAAAAAAATCTGTGTGGGGTATGAAATAGGAAACCTCAGATAGTAAATGCATGGATATTTTTGCTGGTTATTAACATGAGGAATTTCACTCCCTGTTAGATATGCACATATTATATTGTTCTGGATCCATTGTTTTCTTCCTCTCTAGACTTTGTTTACTGTCTTGGATGTTGAATCGAGTTAGTATATAAGTTTTAAACTGAGTTGTGCATTATCGTTTAATTTAAACAAATGTTTGTAAGTTGGAAAAGTAAGAAACTTGCAGACTGTTGCTACAGGACGGCACGGTGGCACAGTGGTTGGCAGTGCTCCTCATAGAGCTAGGAACCCGGGTTCAGTTCCTGGCTTGGGTCACTGTCTGTGTGGGGTTTGCACATCCTCCCCATGTCTGTGAGAGTTGCTCCTGGGTACTCCAGTTTCCTCCCACATTCCAAAAGATGTGCTGGTTGGGTCATTGGCCATACTAAATTCTCCCTCAGTGAATCTGAAGAGGCACCAAAGTGTGGTGACTAGGGGATTTTCACAGTAACTTCATTGCAGTGTTAATGTAAGCCTACTTGTGTCTAATAAATCAACTTTTCTTTAAATTTTCGTGTTGACCTCATTGTTACTTAGTGGTTTTCTCTACCACCTGAGCCTCAGTTGGTTCATCTGAGGTTAGTTGTTATATGACTTTAATCTTGTGTTTCATGTTTAATGTACCTTCTCTAAAGGTGAATAGAGAATTGCTCTATTGGTGCAGTTCTTGTGGTTGCATTTCAGGCAGAGCATATTAATGTTATCAGGATTGGGAAATTTACAACATAAGGTAGAATATCTAAACTAGCAGAATGAGGCAGACCCTACCAACATATTTAATCAATCTTCTTTGCATTTAAAGTAGCTATAATACATTATCCCTGTAACCGAAATCACTATGGACCCTTTCCAAGACCAGTGCGCTGTGACTGCTGTATGTACTATCGACAAGATAAACTGGATTAACTCATAACGCTTACTTTAACAGTATCTGAAAACCCTAAAACCGCCAAGAAGGACAAAAGCTGCAAAATCACCGCTCTCTCCAATTTACACATCATCCTGATTGAAGGAATAGCAATATATGTCAATGTTGTTGGGCCAAAATCCTTAAATTTGTTACTTTATATTACTGTGGAAACATCATCACCATTAGGACTGCGCTCATTCAGCAGCAAATGCACCACAACCATTTCAGGGCAGCCTAAGGATGGAAACAAATGCAGCCCTGAGAACAAATACTAAGTCAAACTGTTATCTCAGAAAATTTCAAAAACAATTGTACGTAACAGCTTTCTCATGCATACTCTCATACGAAATATAAAACTAAAGAGAGGCTTTTTTTTGTAAAAAAAAATCTAAAGAAGTGCTATTTCTAGATATGAGATCCCATCTGAAATATCCAGAATGAATACAGCCAAATTGAGATTGCCATTAACATAACTTTATGTTGAAAATTCAATAGATGCCAGTGTTAAGAGTATCTCACGAAACTACTCTTTTAATGTAAAATTGTAAACACAGGTTATTTATCATTTTTACAATTGGGAAGTCAAACTAATTTCATGGAAGTTTAACAAATTCAAAGAAAGTTTGGAAGAGAAGTGAAATTAAATTGGATTCATTGATAATTCAGGAAGCTAGGATTGGAAGTAAAGCCAAGCTTGGGTCGCTATCTGTGTGGAGTTTGCACATTCTCCCCGTGTCTGCGTGAGTTTACTCCAGGTGCTCTGGTTTCCTCCCACAGTCCACAGGTGTGAAAGTTCGGTGTATTGGTCATGATGAATTGTTCATTAGTGTCAAGGGGATTAGCACAATAAACACATGGGGTGACAGCGATAGGGCCTGGATGGGATCGCTGTCGATGCAGGCTCAATGGGCCAAATGGCCTCCTTCTGCATGTCGGGATTCAATGATTCAAAACAATTCAAACAAAATTACTGTTAAAAAGAGTTGGCTTTGTAATTTACTGTGAGTATTAATTGTCTTTGATCGATGTGGTGCATTGCTAAATTTGTGTCAATCATTCACATATTGGATATTTCGCGAGGTAACATTCTTAGGTCTAGTAATAACTAATTCTGGTTTTGCCCCTTAACAGTTGAGATATCCATTTGTGACGCACAGCATTGATGCAAACTTAATTAAAATGCTGACTAGCGCATGATCAATATGCCAACACATATGTCATGTTAATGACAGATACCATTTTCAAAACAGCGCTTAAATAGTTGACTACTCTCTTACATCAGTGAACAAATGGGCTGATGGTGACTGAGTTTTGAAAGACTAGCAGGAGATAAAAGAGATAGGTTGGCATTTCATCAGCTTTTTACATCTGAAACGAGCCAACTTGCAGTAGACACAAGATTAATTATTGTTCTCCATTAATAAATTATTATTTGATTGCATATCTGCCAGCAGTTCTGGCAGAATCACTTCAGGATCAGGCAGCGTTGGAAATTCTGGCTGTGAGTGGGACAGAGATGTGGGGAAACTATGCAGATTGGAAAGTTTAAGAAGAGAAAAGTGCATCTGGAGACACAAAAAGAACTGGAAAGAATGATCCAGCCCATCAAGCTTGTCGCTTCCTGACATGATGCAACCACAAGCAATGTCTCCAATCGCAAATCTTTTTTGGAGAAGTGAAGGTCTGAGGCCAATTAATGACAATCTCTGGAAAGCTCTCCAACCCCACTCAAACAATCGAGCAAGCTTCAGAAGGCCACAATAACTAAGGGATTCTATTATTTCCATCTAACCTGAAATTGTGCTGTAGACCAAGGTTCTGAGTTTGGATACTTCCTTGGGTTCGCACATCATCTGAATGCAAGCCAATGTGAATCTTCCTAATTTTCAAGCTCACGCAACATTCTTGCATTCCTTCTGTCAAGATATATTCATACATTTGTGTTTATATTTGTGCTGATGCGCTGAGAAAGAGAGTAGAAAACATGCTTGGAAGTCATACATTCCCTGCTCCACATACTTTATTTGTAGTCGAGAGATATTTTTACACAAACTTTTTAGCACAGCTTCTTTGTTTTGTGTGAAGTTATAATTTATGGTGTTCTCAGATTTGTTAGAGCTGTAAGTGAAGAATGACAATTAAGTTCAGATGAGTAGAAACCTAGCAATTAGATGGTATGTGAAATCTGTGAAGTATTTTGTAATTGTGATTCTTTTTCCCTCTGACATGTCAAAAGCCTGTGCTTCAAAGGGCTATTTTTTTTTCCACCAGCTTTGTACGTTGCAAGATCATCAAGTCAATCTTTGAAACATCAGGACTGACTAATTGGTAAAACTGTAGAGTTCTCCTCTGCTTTCTGGGCATTTTAATGAATGAACTGATGTGATTTCCTGTCAGAGATAATGACTGCTTTATTCTGGACCATACAAACATCAATCTAGAAAATGAGCTCATTATACTGGAAGCAGGAAAGTATGTCCATGGTTAACTTGTATGAGGCAATTCCACAACTTTTGCAGAAGTTGCATGCAACTATTGTTGGACCTACCTTCTGAAAGTACAAACATATAATAATAGTTTTAAAAACTGCTAATTACAAGAAAATAGCCGACCACAGTTGTGTAGTTTTTCTGTACAAAATAGGTTCACTTCAGAGGTGAGCCGGTAAGGAAACACAATAGGCAGGATCTTCCGGCCACAGTAGCCCCAAGGCCAGAAATTCCTCCCCAGTGTCAACGGACCTTTGCATGGTCCACCAAATTTACTGTCCTGCTGGCTCGGATTTCTGTAGGAAAATTCCACCCACTGTGCCTAGGCAAAGGGGCCCTAACCAAGGTGCGGGGGTGGGGGGGGGGGGGGGGGGGGGTGCGGGGAATGGGTGGGGGGGGGAGATGGGTGGGTGGGGGGCGGTGGGGGGAGATGGGTGGGTGGGGAGTGGTGGGGGGAGATGGGTGGGGGGGGATGGGTGGGTGGGGGGCGGTGGGGGGAGATGGGTGGGGGGGATGGGTGGGGGGGTGGTGGGGGGGGGATGGGTGGGGGGGGATGGGTGGGTAGGGGGGCGGTGGGGGTGGGGGTGGGTTGGGGGTGGGTCGTGGGTGGGGGTGGGGGGGATGGGAGGGGGTGGGCGGGGGTCAGGGAGGGGGGCGGGGGAGCAGGGGGTTGCTGGTGGTTCCTGTGCTGCCATTGCCTTTGGGCTCCAATCGGAGCCTATATCTCTGCTTTTGCTGATAAGCCCAAATGAGCCAGTCAGTAGACAATGCAAAACAACATCAGAATCTGATTAGTCAGTTCATCTTCGGGAAAACACTGGTGAGTGCTGAGGTTACGAGGAGGGAGAGAGAGGCAACAGTCAAGATGAAGATCTCCAATGTTTACTTCACTAACTTCTTTGTAAATTGGCGAAAAAGCCCATGAGGGTGGGAGACGGTGAGCCAGTCAGCCTGTCATTACTCGGAAGCAAGCCATCACCAAGGGAAGCATGGGCAACTTAAACTCTAGGCCAGGGCTGAGGAGGACTGGGCAGACCATAATCAGGCAGCCAGCGGTGAGGTGACGTTGTTGAGGCGAGATGCAAGGTGCTGTCAGGGTAGGGCAAATTGGCGAATAAAGCCACAAAGGGAGGAGGTGGTGAGCCAACCAGTCGTTCAGGATTCAGAAACAAGCCGTCATCAAGGGGACCGGTAGTGACTTGACATCCAGGCCAAGGCTGAAGAGAGATGGGCAGGCCAGAGCCAGGCAGCCAGGTCGTCAAGGTGATGTGCGAGGTGCTGTTGGGCAGGGGTGGTGGCGGGGGTTGGAATTGGAGGAAAAAAAGGCAAGAGAGAGGCAGTGATCAAGCCAGCCAGCTGCTTGGGGCTTGGGTTAGTCATTGTCGAGCAGTGAAGGGAGCAGGGGCAACTTGACCCCCGGGGTTGAAGAGGACAAAAAAAGCCTGCTCTTTGAGAAAATTCATATTAATTAAAACCAAAAAAGACTAGTTAATATTAAGTGACACTTGGCAGTCGAAAACACAGAAAATTGAAGGCAGTCCGAGAGGACAAAGCATGGTAAAAAGACAGTTTGTTATTTTACCTTAATACATTTAAACTATTGAGCAATGCACAAACTGCCCGTTCATCCTCATCTACCAAAAGTAAGGATGAATTATCTGATGACTTAGCCTTGAAGATTCCTGGAGAAACACATTGGGAGAAATTCTCCCAAAAGAATTCCAAGTATTGAACTTGTGCAAAAACTAGCGTCAATATCACCGCAGTTCAACAGTCATCAATTTGTGCATTTTTGTGGCTTACTCCTTTGTGTTCTGTGGGGTGAGGGTGGGTGAGGTTGGGAGGGATGTGATATAGTGGGGGGTGCCCAGAAATGAAGGTAAGCGCAGGGCTCGATAAAGTGTAAGTCTGTATAACTACAGTGATCTTCATGCTAGTTGACCATCGAAGCTGCAATTCCAATGCAATGCATTAACCACAGTATTAATCTTGATTAGCAACATTCCATTGAAATAATGCATTCTTGTTTGCATTTTCTTTCCATCTGAAGTACGGAATTAGTAACTATGAAATCTAAAAAAAAATCTGACAAAATGTAGGGAGAAAAGAAACCTACTGATAATCTCTCTTGCCAAAGCTGCCAGTGCTATCAACAATTATTTTAAAAGAGTCTGGCATGGAAACCATTTGCTTCCAAAGCAAATGCAAACACCCTGCCAAGTCAATTTGTGCATTGCTGATAGTTGTTGAAGAGTGAAGAGAAAGCGTGGAAACAGACTTGATTCCAAGATATCCTGTGTACCGCATGTTCTTGTTGTTTTTGGATACCACCATTAGTCTCCTTATGGCTCATTTTGAAAACATCTTTAAAATGTAACTAAACAGAGCTGAGATGTGTAATATCGGGGTACAACTTTAAACAAGGCGCGCATTTAGAATTGAGAAGTAGCACGAAGTGAGCCACAGCAAAATAGCAGGCCATTTTACACACTGCTCAGTTTTCTTTTCCACTGACCTATTTGCCTCTATTGAAGAGATGCCAGAAAGTCTTGTGGTGCAGTGGTAGTTCCCATAACCTCTAAGCCGGAATCGCCAGGTTTAGGTCCCAGGGCATGACTTGATGGCCACAAAAGATGTGTTCAGAATGTGACCAAACAGTTTGATTAGCAGCCTGTAAATGCTTCCAATAAATCTCATGGCAGCAGGTGATATGAGCAGGAGAGATTCCTGGTCAGCCATATTGCGGATGACAGTGGCAAACCACTGTAATATTTTGCCAAGCATAATGATGGATCAATCCAAGGTCCATGGTTAACAATGTCTTCTTAACACATGGTACATGGAGGAGGAGGAGAGATATATATCACTCTTTCTGGGATTATGAACAAAAATTGATGCTTCCAAGTAGATTAGTGTGCATCATTAAATAAAGATTCAAAGTACTGAAAAGAATGTTGCAAACAAAGCAAGATTGTGTGGGAGGATATACTTAAAATATTGGCAGCACTCAAAAGTTGAACAATTATCTAGTTTGTGTTGAGAAAAGTAATGGTGGAACTTGCAAGGACTCTGGGCACAAACTTTCAAACCATATCAGAGGAGTGTCAGCGGAATGGTCAGTTGCAAATGATACGCCCCCTGCTCAAAATTGAGATGAAGGATAAAGTTATAAATTACAGAGCAATAAAGCATTATATCAGTGATGAGTATACTCTAAGACATTAACTGGAAAAAAAAATTGGAACTTGGAAAAATATGGGCTGATTACTGAAATCCACCACAGATGTGTTAAAGGTAAGTCGTGATTGACTCGCTTGAGTTCTTTGATGAACGGATGGAAAGGGTGAATGACAGTTAATATTGTCTATAAAGACTGTTTGAGAAGCTACCCCATAAAAAAGTTATGTTATGAAACTCTGCTAATATTATGTGTGAGAGTATTCCAACTTGAATCACTGGTTTTATATGGTATTACTTTGGCTGCCTTGTTTGTGAGTTTTTAATGAAGCCTTGTTGGGATCCAACCTCCATCCTCTCGATCTTTCCTCTGCCTTCCATTGTTCATCTTCTTCATTCACTTCCTTGTCCCTCTGATTGCTATCGCGAGTCTTCACCCTTCTCTCCCCTCCTTGCATAGTCCTCTTCTCACATTCCCCTCTCCTTGTCCTCATCAGTTGTCCTTCCCGCAGCAATGGCATCACCTTGCATTCCAACCCCAGTCAAAATTCAGACCTTTGTTGCGGTGGCTGACAGTGCTGTGTAGATAGACACTAGTGGCACAAGGAGGTAGGAGAGCCCTGTATTCCCCAATCCCAAGCACTGCACCGATCTGACCTGGAGGCACCGGAGGGTCCATGGACCCAGCAGCACTGTGCTGTCCACGAAGACTAGCTCGGCAAGGAGATGAACTGATCTGCCCCAACGGAGTGGTGTGCAATGCATCAGGAGCAGCGTAGCACTATGGCAGAAGGGCTTTGTTGCACTCACCTCAAAATCTCTGGTGAACTGAGTCCACCTTGTGCAAGCCACTTATTAGCAGCAATCTGCTAGCGGGGAGATCAACGCTCCATTAGCCTGTCATTGGGAGAATTGCAACGTGATTTTACATCAATGGGTTTCTGACTTCTTGACTGGAATTTTCCTGTCCCACTCAACACTGGACTCATGGCAGGAGCAACCATGCAAAGATCCATTGACCTCGGGCATGACTTTTCGGTTTTGGGGCGAGCGCAGCAGGAAAATCCCACCCTAGAGCTCCTGCTCGATTCTGCACTCCTGTCTGCCACTAACCCGTTCTGGGCAGGATGGAAAAATTCCGCTCAAGATAACAACTTTTTTCTCTGAGGTTTCTGCAGATCTGCCATGTAAGTTGCATTGGATGATCGGTAGGACAATTTGTGGAAAGTCAATTTCATTGTGTTTAATGAAGTAATTCTTTTCATGCTGTGACCTGGAAATGTATTGAGACCTCCTATTAACTGTTATAGTGTTTTCCCCCAGAAATATGGCTGACATGGTGGCACAGTGGTTAGCACTGCTGCCTCACAGCACCAGGGATCCGGGTTCAATTCTGACCTCGGGTCATTATGTGAAGTTTGCACTTTCTCCCCACGTTTGCATGGGTTTACTACGGGTGCACTGGTTTCTTCCCACAGTCCAAAGATGTGCGAGTTAGATTGATTGGCCATGCTAAATTGACCCTAGTGTCAGGAGGATTAGCAGAGTAACTGTGTGGAGTTACGGGAATAGGGCCTGGGTGGGATGTGGTCGATGCAGATTCGATGGGCTGAATGGCCTCCTTCTGTACTTTTTTATAATTGATATTGGAATTGTGGTTTCAAATTTCACAAGATCATTTTGTAAAAAAAAGTGTTTATTCTCATTTGCTGTTTACAAATACTTGAGAATTGGAGAAAACTATCTCACAAATAGTTATATGTGGAGTGAGCACTTGTAAGTATTTTTTATGACATGAATGCATACTAACCAGGCCATCCTGATCTCAATGCTATGAGAAAGCTCTTTGCAAACTAGTTCTTTTTTCAAGAAGTATCTAGGTCAATGCAAATTTAAGGAACAAAGTTCAATCACTTTTTATCCAGGTGCATCACTGCATAATGCATGAGGTCTAAATAACCCAGTGTTATTGGCCATCACCCTCCATTTTTGTTAATTTATTATTTATGCTGTATCTCAGCAACAAACTATATTTATTTACCATAGAAAAACATCCCAAAGTATTCCACAAAGCTGTAAAGAGAAACAACTGAGTCAAAAAAAGGTATTAGAAAGCTTACCAAATGTTTGACCAAAGGTGAATTCTAGAGAAGGCCTTAAGAAGAGTAAGGTGGTGTGGGATCGCAGATTAAGGGAGAAAATGTATGAATATTGGGCCTTTTCACTGTGAACACCAATGTTGTGGTGAGTGAAGGACGGGGGCGGGGTGGGGGGTGGGGTGGGAAGAGATTATAGAAGGAACCAGAATCAGAGAGCACCGAGTTTCTGAACATTGGAGGTGATTACAAAGATGTTGTTGAGCGTTGAGACTTTGGGTATTTTCATTATCATTATGTGAAAGCTGGATAAGTCTGCTGTTAACATCACTGAGGAGTAGTGTGTAAATAGTGAAGGAATTCCCTAGCCAGGGATGGATGGACCCTTGGTTGACTTTCCAAGATGACAGCAGAAGGATCGAAAGTGAGCCACCAGTACAGATGTTGTAGCTCTAATGGAATAGGCAAGAGTGGAAGCAAGTTAGGACAGTCCCACTGAACTGAACAATGGAAAGGCAACGGAGGAGGATAATTGTAACTTTCACAATTTATATTGACAAGATTAGTGATGTTATTTCTCCCACATACTCGCATGCGACACCTGCTAAATGTTGTTACAAACTGGTGTAAACTCTATCCGAAGCTCATTTCCTTTTCTCCAATTGACTGTATCTTTGGACGAAAGGCCCAATTAGAGTATTTTCACAGTTCCAGTTTGAAACCTGGATGATGTGTATTTCCCCAAGAATAAAATATCCAATTAGTGTAACTTGGATTACAAGGCTTTCACTTCCCTGAGCTTCTGCACTTGGAGTGATATCAACAATTAGTTGTGGATTTCAGTGGTATCTAGTTAACTGCTCCAACCTACATCATTCTTTTCAGTCAGTGTACTTATTTAACTTACAGCTCCAGGTCATCATGCTTAATTTATTCCCAGTTAACTGCCTTTCTCAATAAGTCAGAAATGAGAAAAGATGCTGTTGGATTGTCCTAATTAATGTTGGGAGAAGAACGTGTTGTATCAGCTTTTCTGGCTTTCTATTCAGAAGCTCAAATTAAAAAAGAAACACATTTTGTTCAGTGTCTATTTGTGGCTATAGCAGAATTTTCCAATCAGTTACACACAATTATCAAGTATAATGTCAACATAAGGGGTAATTTTAATTCCCACAATGGTGTAAAGCAAGTAATATCACATTGGCAGCCCATTTTATAGCCCGTCCGAATTTCCTTTCTATTCACATGAAACTGTTTCCAAGTTTTGCTTTTGACTCTTCTGTTTCATCTGAGTTGGTTTAAAAACGTGTGTACTGCAGATTCTGTCTTTGCTATTTCTTTGCACATCCGAGATATGGAAGCAGTAGGTTTACTCAACAGGAATTGCCCTTCACTAACTTCTTGGAAATGAGGACAGCAAAGAAGAGATGCCAGGTGGGTGGGAAAGAACAGACAGGAGACTCTATCTAACTGGTGGCACAGTGACTAGCACTGCTGCCTCACCGCGCCAGGAACCTGCGTTCAATTCTCAACTTGGGTCACTATCTGTGCGGAGTCTGCACGTTCTCCCTGTGGGTTTCCTCTGGGTGCTCCGGTTTCCTCCCACAGTCTAAAATACTTGCTGGTTAGGTGCAATGGCCATGCAAAATTCTCCCTCAGTGTACCCTAACAGTGTGGTGACAGGGAGATTTTCACAGTAACTTCATTGCAGTGTTCATGAAAACCTATTTGTGACTAACAAAATAAACTTTAACTTTAAACTTTGCTGATACCCTCCCGTGCTGGCATGTTGTATGCTGTCCTGTACAGACACAGAAAGATGCAAGCGCCACCCTTCTCGATCATCTCATTCTCAATCATTTCCACTTTGCCTGCTGTCAAACGGGATTGGAGTGTTGTGCTGTTTAGTCACTTGGACACAGTATCTGTTTACTGTCTCCACGTTTATTGTGCCAGCTATATTGGCGCTTGCCAGGCATTCTTGGTACCTACACAACTGTTGCAGAAACCCAATTAAACGTTAAAAATATCAACCATTATAAACTCTATGCCATTTTAGAGTGATATACGATCACTCGCTTCTAAACATCCGCATCCTTTTAAATTTACTCATCACCTCTTGGAAGCAGCCGAAGGGTTACTTGCACATGATTTTATACTTCCCTTTGTTGAACTTCCAACAACATGCTTAATATTCATATAATTGATGTGCTAATACCATGCTGCCTGACTAATGGCAGGAAAATCTGTGTCCTTTTGAATCTGTGTAATATCCTGGTTTGCCTTCAGCTAGAATATTGCATCCAGTCCTGGGCAACACACTGCAGAAAGAAGGTGTTAAGATAGGGTTAAAAAATCACAGTAGTGATATCAGGAATGAGGGCACACAGTTGCATAGAAAAACTGGAGAAATTGGAACTGTTCTCGGAGAAGAGAAGTTGAGAGGAGACTTGATCAAAATCACAAGTGGCCTGAACAGAATAATTATGGAGAATCTGTTTTGGTGAAATGATTGGGACCAAGAGAGCAGAGACTTAAGCTAATTGGCGAAAGAAGCAATGATGACATGAGGAAAAACTTTCCCATGTAGTGAATGGTCAGGATCTGGAATGCGCTTCCTGAGAGTATGGTGGAGGCAGACTCAGCTGAGGCTTTCAAACGAGAATTGGGGCATTATCTGAAAACAAAAAAAAATGCAGAACTATGGAGAAAAGACAGGGCAGTGGAACAAGATGAATTGCTCCTTTAGTGGAGCAGCACTGACACAATGAACCAGATGGTCTTACGTGCTGGATCCATTCTATGATGCCATTCTTTCCAGTAAATGGCTTGTGTCTCCCCTGAACAGGCTTGATGTCAGGCAGACTTCAGAACAGGTCACATGATCCCCTTCATTTTTATTCTAAATTAGAGACCCCAGAGTGGGATTTTACGGCCTCGCTCGTCCCAAAACTGTAAAATCCTGCCTGAGGTTAGCAGACCTTCCCATGCTCCGCCCCTTACCCACTCCTATTCCCGTGGTGGGTGGGCCGGTAAAATTCCGGCCCCAGTTACAAAACACAACAGTCTTATAAATCTCATACTACAACAGTTCCCTGACAATAGATGAAAAGGCGTCATTATGTTGATAGGTTTTCAAAGCTACTATCCAAAATATAATACTGCAAACACTCTGCTCACTAACTCAGCAAGTACAATAAAACTAATATTCTACCCCCAGCTGTTAAGTTTTGCCATGAAACAGTCCATGATGGCAGTATCACATGGTTTAACCTATATCAATCAAATACATGTAACAGTTAAGAAGTGAAGGCCACTTTCTGGAAATGCTAAAGCCCCTTCTCTCTTGTTGATGAAAATTTCTTCCGCTGCTCAAGGCTTCACTTTCCATTACCCATCAGAGTAAATCTCCTTTCTCTTATTGAGTAAATTTTACAGTGTTTTTACGTCCAGTGTTAAAAGATTTCCAAATCAGATTAATCCAGGCAGTTTTGTTAATTCTGTTACTTGTAGACAATCGCAATGACTTTCAGAATCCATTAGGAGCTGCAAATCGAAATGAAATCCATTCATAATTCTCCTTCTCACGGAGCGCCAATATGTCTTTGTTCTTTTCTTTGGAATTAGATGCAATATTGTCAAAAGAGTGTTAACTTTTAAACACAGTTGTTTAATCATTTTGCTTGAGGTTAACAATAGATCTCCAATCTCTTTCATGCCTGTAGATTTTTTTATTGTCCAGGTCAGTAAGGAATGTTTTAGCCAGATGAACAACTGAGTGATCCTCCTCCTGATTAAATGCAGGAATGCTTTTATCTTTAAGTTCATTCCTAAGATTTAAACACTCCATGTTCTTTTCCACGAGAAGTCATTTAAAATTTTCTCCTCTTCAGCAGGTTTTTATTCTGCTGAGTAAAATCCTCTTTGACCACTTTAAGAACTTCACCTAAGTTACGTTGATGTTGCAAAAAAAATTGTTGCTCCCCCTCCCCTACCCGCCCACCCACACCCCACACCCCCTCACACCCCACACCCCCTCCCCACCCCACACCCCCCTCCCCACACCCACACCCCCCCTCCCCACACACCACACCCCCTCCCCACACCCCACACCCCCCTCCCCACACCCCACACCCCCCTCCCCACACCCACATCCCCCCTCCCCACACCCCACACCCCCTCCCCACCCCACACCCCCCTCCCCACACCCACACCCCCCCCCACACCCACACCCCCCCCTCCCCACACCCACACCCCCCCACACACCCACACCCCCCCTCCCCATACCCACACCCCCCCTCCCCACACCCACACCCCCCCTCCCCACACCCACACCCCCCCTCCCCCTCCCCACACCCCCCCTCCCCCTCCACACACCCCCCCTCCCCCTCCCCACACCCCCCCTCCCCCTCCCCACACTCACACCCCCCCTCTCTCCCCCTCCCCCCCGCCTCTCTCCCCCTCCCCCTCTCTTCCTCTCCCCCCTGCCTCCCTCCCCTTCCCCCTCCCCCCCACACCCACACCCCCCCTCCCCCCCACACCCCCTCTCCCCCCCACACCCACACCCACCCCCCCTCCCCCCCACACCCACACCCCCCCTCACCCACACCTACCCCTCCGCTCCCCCTCCACCACCCCCCCCGTTCCCCCTCCACCACCCCCCCGCTCCCCCTCCACCACCACCACCCCGCTCCCCCTCCACCACCACCACCCCGCTCCCCCTCCACCACCCCCCGCTCCTCCTCCACCACACCCCGCCCCCCCCCCCCCCCCCCCCCCCACACACACACACACACACACACACACACAAATTTTGAGGTGAGGTTGTGCATGAAATTGCACAGAGGGAGCTGCCTCCAGGCTCTCGCCTATCCCAACCTCTCAGTGATTTTATGCTGGGGTGGACAAAGCCTTGTTCAGGAAGTTGCCCTTTCCCAACTGAGGCCCTTAAATGCATAATTAATGGCCACTTAATGGCTGGTTTCCTCCCCCCCCACTTCCTCCCCATCTCAATTTTTAGGCTGTTGGGCAGATGACAACTCAGTGGAGGTTGAACCCAGGGAAGTAGGAATGGAGAGGTGACTCCATCAGAAGCTCCCTTCCAACTGGTGACACCCTCCCTTTAAGGCCTGTTGACCTCCAGACCTCTCCCCTCCCCTCCACATAACATCCCCCGTCCCTGGCCAGCCTATCCCCCAGGACACCGATTGTTCCCCAGGCAACCTTCCAGGCCTTTCCTACCCTCCCTGCCATATAAACCCTGATACTTATCTAGGCATCTGGTTCCTGGGACTTGGATTTTGGCAGCTCCGTGCAGTTCCTTTTCGGGTCACTGGAGCATTGTTGTTGGAAGGATTAGAGTGCTCCCAGCCAACTCTTAACACTGGACTCCTGAAGTCCTTCATTTTGAAATTTTAATTTGTGATTCAGGACTTGAAACTTTTCTCGTAGATCCATCATAACGGCATTACTTAGAGCAGAATTACTTTGTTCAAAAGCACTGTCTCTCTCTCTCTCTCTGTCTCTCTCTCTCTATGTTTGTCCATTAGCCTGGAGCGCTGCTGTATTTTTCTTTGATGCCAATGCATTAAGATCAGTAGGCAAGTTTGATTCAGACAAAGTCATTTCATTTTCAATTGTAGCTCTTTGTTATCAGTCAGAAGTCTTAATGTCTTTGTAATCTCAAAATTCTGAGCTTTTGATTCTTTGGGCATTTCTTGGGTCAAACTATTGTTTGTTCCAACAGATTTAGAGACAGGTATATGTTTTCCCAAGTCTATTAACCTTACCAATACATCTTTATGTTTAATAATTTCAATGTATTTTGAAGAAACAACCTGAGGCAGCACACAATCTTCCATCAGATTGTCTCCAAATATAAAGTGGACATCATTAATCAGCAGTTTGGACATCACTCCCACAATAACAGAGTAATTGAATAGAGCACAGATTGAATTCAATTTATACAGTGGAATAGGTAATCAATTTCCTTAAATTCCCTGCATCAATACAGTTTTATTTCAAGAACTTTCTCGAAATAAATTCATATGTTTTGCCAGCATCAGAGTTTTAGCTTACTCCCGTCTCTAGGAATAACTATCCTTTTGGCTTCTCCATCAGACAAGCATGGAGTCATTTTGTCCTCAAATATAAAAGTCCCATGATCTTTTGTTCTCCAATTTGCATCCAAATGGAAATATATAAGATGGTTCGTCACAGGTTTTAACCCATTGCTGCTGTATTTTCTGGAGAATGGGTTGACATTTGCACCAACACCACTGGTTTGGCTTTCAATTTTCAGCACTCTGCCTTCACATAACCTTAATCTTATTGCAAAAGTAACATGTTGGTTTCCTTGACTCATGCTTTTTAAAAAAAAATCATTCATGGGATGTGGGCGTCGCTGGCTCAGTGAGCATTTAATGTCCAGCTCTTATTGGCTTTGAGAATTTGGTACAGAACTGCCTTCCTGAACCATTGAAGTCGACAGTGCCTTTAGTAAGGGAGTGCCAGGGCTTTGATCCAGTGACGCTGAAAGAACAGTAATATATTTGCAAGTCAGGATGGTGGGTAACTTGGAGGATACTTCCAGATAGTGATGCTTCCATGCTTCTGCTGTCATTGTCCTTCCAGATGATAGTGATAATTGATTTGGAAGGTGCAGTCTAAGGAGCATTAGTGAGTTCACAATAAGAACACAAGAACATAAGAACTAGGAGCAGGAGTAGGCCTCGGGCCTGCTTTGCCATGAAATAAGATCATAGCTGATCTTTTTGTGGACTCAGCTCCACTTACCCGCCTCCTCACCATAACCTTTAATTCCTTTACTGTTCAGAAATGTATCTATCCTTGCCTTAAAAACATACAATGAGGTAGCCTGAACTGCTTCACTGGGCAGGGAATTCCACAGATTCACAACTCTTTAGGTGAAGAAGTTCCTCCTCAACGCAGTCTTAAATCTGCTTCTCCTTATTTTGAGCTCATGTCCCCTAGTTCTAGTTTCACCTGCCAGTGGAAACAACCTCCCTGCTTCTATCTTATCTGTTCCTTTCATTATCTTACATGTCTCCATAAAATTTCCCCTCATTCTTCTGAATTCCAATGAGTATAGTACCAGTCTACTCAGTCTTTCCTCATAAGCCAACCCTCTCAACTCCGGAATCAACCTAATGAATCTCCTCTGCATCCCCTCCAGGGCCAGTATATCTTTTCTCAAGTAAGGAAACTAAAACTACACAGTACTCCTCACCAGCATCTTATACAGCTACAACGTAACCTCCCCATTTTTAAACTCCATCCCTCTAGCAAAGAAGGACAAAATTCCATTTGCCTTCTTAATTACCTGCTGCACTTGCAAACCAACTTTTTGTGATTCATGCACAAGGACACCTGATGAGTGCTGTGCATCTTATGGATGGTGCACACTACTGCCACTGTGTATCAGTGGTTAAGAGAGTGAATGTTCGTGGATTGGGTGCAAATCAAACACATTACTTTGTCCTGAATGGTGTAGAGTGTCTTGAGTGTTGTTGGTGCTGCACTCACCCAGGCAAGTGGATAGTAGATAATATTCTATTACACTCCTGACATGTGCTTTGTAGATGGTTGGCAAATTTTTGGGACTCAGTAGATGAGTTACTCACTGCAGGATTCCTAGCCTTTGATCTGTTGTTGTAGCCACATGACTTATATGGCTAGTCCAGTTCAAGTTTCTGGTCAGTGGTAACACCTCTGTATGTTGATAGTGCCATTAAATGTCATGGGGTGATGTTTGGAGATGGTCATTGCCTGGCACTGATGTGACATTGATGTTACTTGCCACTTTTCAGCTGATGCCTAGAGATTGTTCAGATCTTCCTGCATTTGAGCTTGGACTGATTCAGTATCTGAGGAGCTGCGAATGGTGCGGAACATTGTGCAATCATGAGCGAACGTCCCTATACCTGTCATTATGATGGAAAGAAGGTCATTGATGAAACAGCTGAAGGGGGTTGGGTCGTGGGCACTACCCTGAGGGACTCCAGCAGTGATGTCCTGGAACTGAGATGATTGACCTCCAACAACCATAACCATTTCCTTTGTGCCAGGTCTGACTCCAACCAGTAGAGAGTTTCCCCCAGATTCTCATTGACTCCAGTTTCACTTGGGCTCCTGGATATTACACCTGGTCAAATGCTGCCTTGATGTCAAGGGCAGTCCTCTCACCTCACCTCTGGAGTTCAGCTCTTTTGTGCATGTTTGAACCAAGAGTCTAATGAGGTCAGGAACTGGGTGATCTTGATGAAATCCAAACTATGCATCAGTCAGCTGCATATTGCTAAGTAATTGCCAATTGATAGCACTGGGGTGACGTCTTCCATCGCTTTACTGATGATCAAGAGTAGACTGAAGTGGTGGTAATTGACCAGGTTGAGTTTATCCTTTTTGTGTACAGGATATCCGTGGGAAACTTTGCACATGCCAGATAGATGTTAGTGTTGTAGCTACACTGGAACAACTTAGATCAAGCTGAAGAATGGCATCTCTGAAGCCAGGAGTCTCCGATAGTCCATACCATTTTGTTTGACTACCCTAAGAAGCGTCTTTCTTTTTACTTCTGCCATCCTCCCCATTATAATTAATGTCCTGTTCACTATCATTTCTCATCTCTCTAGCTTCTCTGTTACAAACAAAGGTTTACTGTCACCGATGTGTTTGTGGGATAATTCATAACCATCAGCCACAACAGATGCTTCCTTTATTTGAGAAACTTCTAGATGGCACCTGATTCCTAAAGGTTTTGAAATTTTTCTATGAATAACATCCCTGTAAGGTTTTCAAAATTTTATTCAATCTTCATCTCCCAATATCATCAATCGATCACCAAGGGTGGGATTCTCCCAAAAATATTCTAAGTGTTAAATTTGCGTAAAAGTTTGGTTGAAGCAGATCATGCTTTTTTTTCAGCGGGTGTTTCACAATGAATCTCCCACATTCTATGCAATGCAGAGTGAATCACTCGAAAAAGCTGTGGGAGGGGCGTATATCCGCTGGAGAGGCTGGTACCGTAGTACTGACTGGGCCACTGAGCATGCGCCAATCTGTCACCACGATCGGCGCACGCGTCGTAGGTCTGCACTGCCGGCTTCCCGATTGCTGGCCAGCCCCACAAGCTCTGGGGGTTGTGTACTCCTCTAAGTCTATGGATTTGAAATCCTGGACAAGCCCCCAGTTTGTTACAATCCCCAGAGAGACGAATGAGTTTGAAATATATTAAAATTCTAGTTAATAGCTGAAAGGATGACATGACAAGATTTCACGTTTTAAGACATTTACTGTAACAAGCAGACTTAAAGTACAATTGACAAAGCACAAATTTTGTAGGTAACCTATAGTTTATCCTCTAGAACAGACTCTTGAAAGACAACAGAAAAAAACTACTTCAAGGATATACTTTACAGAGGCCCTTGTGTAGTTATTCAATCTTCCTCAAATCAGTCCTAGGGATTCTCATCTCCCGAGGGTTTAATTATGTTCATTTCCTTTCACAACTCAATAACTTTTAACCCCAGAATTGTTTTCATAGTGTAGCGCTATCATGTCCCACCAATGCAAATTAGGTAAATCTTCCAGTTTCATTTCAAATTCTCACAAATTTTGTCTTTTCAATCTGAGCATGATCTCCACACACATTCCTGTGTGGCAAAAGTTCAACACTTTTGACCTCTAGCTACTTCCACTTTTCCAAGTCCTGAGAGTTTCAGGCATAACTTACAAACCCTTCCCATTCCCAAAGCCAAAGCCAAACTCATGGCAACATGAATCACATGGATCCTGCATCCAGATAGAAATGTTGCTTGGCTATTCCTGGGATCCAAACTCTCTGTCACCTGGAAAATAAGTGGACGATTAAAGGATAACTGTTTAGAACCCACATTCTGAACATCTTTCTGGGACTTTGGAGACAAGTAGTCGAACCATTGTAAACAAAAATGCTGCACGCATTGTCTCCAAGTATGAGTACCACACCTCCTCTCCGATCAACAACCTCCCTTTAATCTTTAACAGCCATGTTATCTATGGCCTTTGGCTTTCAAAACAGGATGTGGATATGCCGGCGTTGGACTGGGGTAAACACAGTAAAAAGTCTGACAACACCAGGTTTAAGTCCAACCGATTTACTTGATAGTAGACTCACAAGCTTTCGGGGTTAGTCCCTTCGTCAGGTGAATCTGACGAAGGGACTAACCCCGAAAGCTAGTGAACCTGATGAAGGGACTAACCCCGAAAGCTAATGAATCTACTATCAAATAAATGGGTTGGACTTAAACCTGGTGTTGTCCTACTTTCAAAACAGGGCCATCCCAAAATATTACTGTCTCATAGACTTCCGGTTTGTAACTGTTTATCTTGATGAAATGTGAGAATGGCTGGAATTATGTTCTGTGCATGAATCCACAAACTCTATGTTCTTTAAAGTTTGTGTGAATAAGTCTTTGGCCTAACAATTATATCATACTGTGCCTGGTTTCCAAACAGAAATTGGATGCAGAGAGATCTAATTTAGGGACTCAAGTTAGTACACCTGAATAGCATCATAAATATGTCCAAAACCATATTGGATTAGGTGTTTTAGAGGCAGTTAGCAGACTTCATGAATATTCTAATAAGGACCATAACATCTCTTTAAGTAAAATTGTTTTCTCACTGATGCCTGCTGTATTTGCAATTACTGGTCTAAATGAGGTCTGTCCGCTGGCTAAGTTATTTAAATGGCTTATTTTAATTACTAGTGTACCGAGGGGAACCGGCTACATGTTAAAAACACCGGTCACTGTCAGCCCCTGTCTTGCACTCTGCCCACTTCATCGCACTGCTGTTAGGACCAAAGGGAGAAATCATGGGCCCCAGTTCCTGCTGCTGTGTCCGGGCCCTCGGGTGTGTCAGTGTAACAAAACCTTTAAGAGGCCGGAGAACAAAGACTGAAGGTTCACAATTGCACCTGGTTCAAAATCAGGAAACATCCCCCACCCCCAGCACTCCACACAGCATCCAATTGGCTGGAATTTGACTGTCCATTTTTCAAACAAGGATGACTCTGAGCTGCTGCTGCGAATTTGCATCTTCACATAGCTTTGTGGTTTCCTGACAGGCTTAAAAAAGAGAAATATCGAATTGCGAAATTAGCCGAAGGTCGGGGACTGCAGCAGCAATGAGTGAAATTGATCCGACGCTGACAGAGCAACTTTAAAAATATTGGAATCCTCAGCCTGGCCAATCCATTTTTTAAAAAAAATCAGTATTTCAGGTCTGCAGCTCTGTCAGTGTAAACGATGAGAAACTGAATCACTGAGCCCAGGCCCCCAGTGTTTGGCACCATCTGCTCCCCCCTCTCCTAGGCCCTGACTCACAGGGGAAGGCGATGGTCTAGCGGTATAATCGTTAAACCATTAATCCAGTGTTATGAAGCGGAGGTTGATCCCCGCTCCAAGAAAATAACACCTAACCCCTCAAAAGAGGAGTACTTCGCCTCACGATCCATGAAAGTGAGTGGGAAGTAGTACGATCTGCTCTTCAGCAACTTTTAGTGTTTAAATTAAATTAACTCCCTGAGACTCTCTCTTTAACAAATAACACTTTATTTATCTAACAGTGAACAGGTTAATGAAGCTATTGACAAACCAAATCAAACACTAATGGAATGCTGCTTAGATAAATCCAACTCCCACTTATTAACAAAAAAAAGAATTTTAATCACCCTCTAAATGACAAACAGGTTTTGTGTCTTCCAGAACTTTCTAGGTCTTCTCTGTTGATTCTTCTGTCTAGACTTCTTTCTTCTTTGCTATCTTTGGTACCTTCGCTATGGAGATGGTGCTTCCTCTGAAGTCAAGAGCTGAACTCAGAGCTATTACTCTGGCTTTTGTTCCAGTGTCTCCTTCCTTTTATACCCGTGATGACATATCAATATCCCCTAAAATAGGATTCCTTCCTTCGCGGTCTCTGGGTCAAAATCCTGGACTATCCTCCCTAAAGGCATTGTGGGTCAACCCACAGCACGTGGACTGCAGCGATTCAAGAAGGCAGCTCACCACCACCTTCTCAAGGGCAATTACGGATGGGCAATGTTTGTTGGCCTGGCAGTGACACCCATGTCCCATGAATGAATTAGGGAAAAAAAGATTGGCCCTCGGTTGCCAAAACCATCAAATTTAAATCTAATAGGTTGCTGGTATGGTATCCAAGTGCCTGATTTAAACTGATTGATGAAATTTTTAAAAAATTCAAAAAGCCTGTTGCCTTGGTAACCCTGCTGCTTGGCCTTCTGATACAAATGTTTCACTTTGGGCACGCTATCTGTACTTGCATTCTTTTTAACTTTCTAAGCACAGGAAGAAAAACCCACCTTCTTAAAGGACCATGCAACACTTTCACCTCTTAGCATTTTACAAGTTTTAAATAATTTAACATTCTACTCAACTTCGCAACACCAGAATCTCAGCTAATGTTCTGGGGACCTGAGTTCAAATCCCGTCATGCCAGATGGTGGTACTTGAATGCAATAAAAACAATATCTGGAATTAAGAATCTACCGATGACTATAAAACCATTGTCGGAAAATCCCATCTGGCTCACTAATGTCCTGTCGGGAAGGAAATCTGCCACCCTTACCTGGCCTGGCCTACGTGTGACTCCTGAGCCACAGCAATGCAGTTGGGTCTCAGCTGCTCTAGTTGAATCAATCAAGTTCAACTAGGGGTGGACAATATATGCTGGCCAGCTAGTGATGCCCGTGTGCCAAGAATGAATTAAAAAAAGACTTCAGTTCCCCCACCAGCTTTCCAGCTGCATTCAACTGTCCCATATGCTCTCCCTCATGTGCAGCAGGGGCTGTGATTGGTGCCCACAGCTGACTGATGGGTAGAAAACTGTTCATCTGAAGGCCATTATAAGTGTGTGCAGGATTCATCGCATCAGGATGGTGATCCAGTTATCTGGGCTTTGAGTTTACATTTCTGGTGACTGCTTCAAATTACAAAGGGACTGCAATCTGCTTTATAATTATTAACTCAGTAAAGGCAGCATTTTGCAATGAATTTAATGATTTTGTGTGATTGAAGCACATATTGGGAATTTGGCTTGGAAGCCAGTGCGTTTAATTTGTAGCCTGAACAATTTTCTGTCCAAGTTAATCGATGGGAATTAAGTGGACTGCAAATGAGGCATGCTGGCATTCTTGGCTGAATTCCTGAAGTGCAATATTTACATTAAATTATGAAATTTCATGGAATTGTCGAAATACCCAAAGAGGCTATTCAGCCCATCCTGTCTCTGTTAACCCTTTGAAAGTGTTATCTTATTGGCAAAGCACTACACCCTCAGGAGGCTCAGACTCTGATGACAGCTGACTGCTGATAATGCCATCCTTGAGGACCAAAACCTGCTAACCAGTGGACCAGGTGGGCATGCATTGTCAGTGGCCAACAAGGCACCCGTCATTGGAGACTCATCACCCAGCCCATCCCTTGCCTTCAGCCGCGACTCTGCCTCTCATCAAGTTGTGTGCATCCTTCAATAAGGAGACAAAGTGGAATGGTGTGAATACTGGCAATGCCTATGTGCAGTGGAGGGAAGGACACCATTGTGGAAGTTAACTGTGAGGTAGAGTAATGGGCTGAGTGCAAAAGTGAGTACTGCCTGCTCAGATGGGGATGTGAAGCACCTGGAGAGAGAGCAATGAATGAGGCTGCAGGGTGACTTGCCCTGAGCGGTGCTTTGGTGGAATACAATGGCAAATCAGAGTTTGGGATTTACACCTGAACTTGCTATGCCAATCTCCTGTCACAGCCTCCAGAGGCCTTGGATCCTCTCGATCGCACAGTCTCTTGGGATAGTGAGGGCACCCTTCGGCTACTGATTTCTGCAGCCATATTTCCACACCAACTAAGTACAAGGGAGCTGCTGCCTCCTGTCTTTGGAAGAGTTAACCTCACTGCAGTCCCCCACTTCCTCTGATGGACCTCCAGGCTAGACTGAGAGACCCAAAGAGCTGCCTTCCCAATTATCAAGAATCCAAATGCTGTTGAGCTTTTCTGGCGTGGTCCCGCCAAGCAGAAATCTGACTCTATCAGCCCACCATCTCTCTCCAATTGTTTGGGGAACCCAGAGATGGGATTTTAATTGGTTTGCTCTGGTGAATGATCTGAAAATGGTTTTCTTGTGTCAGAGACTAAGGCTGGAAGATTCTACGCATTGTGTGTGGCTTCTGCCTGTGTTGCAGTGGAAACTGAAAGCTGGACACACCATCATAATTGCTAATGCCATAATGGAGTTGACCAACACCTCAATGGAAAGGATGGGCTCTAGCCATTGCATGATGCCCTGTGCCACATTGGGACCAGACCATGCTCCTTAACAATGAGTGACAGGAGGCTGCACCAAGCATCATGATGTGTGCATCATCATCAATATTATTCTGTTTGGCGTCCCATCCATGACATCATCTGAGACCCTTACAACACAAGTAACCTGTGACTTTGCCCTTTGAGGAGCTGGCATAGGAACTCTCCTACCCCACTGTCTGCACCGTGGTCCACTCAAGCCCAGGAACCCACCACGTGCAGACCCTACTGTATGCTAGACAACAAGGTATGCATAGGGCCAGTATCAGTGCCAACAGCTGCAAATGTCAGATCAAATGATAGTGCTTCTAATCACAGTGTGGCATTTCTCTCCCTCTACCCCCTGAGGACGCCATGCTGGCCAGTTCTTGGGTGTCTGAAAACATGAAATCAGGAAGGGGTGTGGAGCAGGGAGGATAGCAAGAGGTCCATGATCACAGTATCTTCAGATTTCACATTATGCTGGATGGCAGGATGAGGGTGCAGACAGAGTTGAGAAGAGACGTACCATCATCCTGGGTACCACAGGCTTGATTACAGCTGCTCCTACAGCAACATCTCCTCCTTCAGGTTCAGTGAATGTAGGCATGCCAACATCCCTAACCCCCCGCCCCTCCAGCTGTCTAGGTTCCCTCCTGTTATAGGTGCCTTGTGCTGAAGGTGAGAGGGTGAAATGCCAGTGATTGTGTTGCGGTGTGTTTGGGTGATGTGCCTGCCATTGGTGATCAGATGTAGATACACAGAGGCACTGGGAAGTGGGTTTGAGGTTGGCATCTTTGGAAGGAGGAGGAAGTTGAATTTGTGAATGTTGGGATTGGGTCCTGAGTGCTAGGGACTGCTGCTGGCTGAGTGTGAGAACAGCAGTACATGGAACAGTGTGAGAAGTTGGTGGTGTGGTGCCATTGAAGATGCATTCACTAAACTTCACCACCTATGTGAAATCATTAAACTTCTTCTGTCAATGCTGCCAGATTCTCGTAGGCATAATATAGGCATTGACCTCCCTCACCACCTGCTCCCAGAGGATTTGCCTTGAAAGCCTCCTGGTCCCCTACATTAACATGTCATCTCACTCTTGTTCACCTCCATGACCAAGACCTCCAAGCACTGCATTGTAAAGCTGGGAACTCTCTACCTTGGTGTTCCCTTCCCTTCCTGAGAGTGATGGCAATAGCAGTCAGCAGCAGTGCCCTGTAATCCAGTTGGCTTTCCTTTAAGGGGGACAGATTTTTATGATCTGGAGCCTAGCTGGAACAAATACTAGCCTCACATGTTGTTAGGCCCCCTGTTGAGCGTGCAGCAACTCAGCATACAACATGAGCTGCGCTAGAGATGGCACATTGAAATGATACATGATGAGTGCCTCAGTGCAAATGGGCAGTGGCAGGTTGTGAATCATAAATCCCCTGCCCATCAACTGGAGCAGATGAATATTCAGTCCCTCAATCATTGTTTTTCCAAATCAGTGCTGTGTGTTTTATCATATTAGTTTCAATTCAGGATGCAGCAAATTGCTGTAATTGCTGTCGTTCATAGATCTTTTTTCTCAAGAAAACACATCACATCTCAGACTAGATATTCTTGAAGTACTTTACATATTTTATTCATGTGACTCTATCAGAAACTTGGAGCAGTTGTTTCTGCTTGGTTGCACTATTGCTTTTAGTGCAGTTTTACTGAAATTGGTCAAAGCAGCTTGTAAGATCATAACATTTCAAGTGAAGATATTGAGTGCTAGTTTAAAAAAACATTGTCCTTGAAGCCATCCAGCCCACAAAATTGCCTACACCCCATATCAACTTAATGATAATAACAGGGTTACACTAATTATTTCCACTTGTGGGCCTTCAATGAGGCCTTTAAATTTAAATTGGCTCCTTTGGACACAAGTGAACTAAGGAACACTTTTTAAAATATATATATTTTTAATTCACTAAGGACTCAAACACTGTATGCCAAAGTCGCTAAGAAATGATTGTGTAGCTTTTTGAAAATCATTTTCAATTATTTAAGATCGGGTTACTGAGGTGGCAGACCAACCAGACATTTGGATTAAAAATGTGCATTTATTGTGATGCACTCTTGCGTCAACTTGCACTCTCTAATATATCAATGAATATTTTTTGAAGCAAAAAATAAAAATTTAAATCTGAATCACCGATTTATGAAAGATTTAACATTGACTGATATGCAAACAAGTTTGAGTTGAAACATGAGGAGGAAAGAAAGCACTTCCAAAATTAGTGCAAATTTGGAATCACTTCATGCCATACCAGTTGCGCTCAGAGCAAAAACTCCATATTTGTGTTCACTGTTATGTTTTTAAGTCAGCTACCAAAAATAGTGCATTAGCCATCTGTGTTTTAAGCTTTGCAAAGCACAAAATATGACTTTTATTTAGACAGGTATTTATTTTACATTTTGCATTTAATGACTGAAAGCCAAATTCAAAAAGATTAGCAAATCTTCATTGGCAGTAGATGGCTATACTTTAATAAGAATGGTGTCCGCAGTGTAATGGTTAATGGGCCATTGATGTCTGCTGACTGAGTCAGTGAAATACTGCTCCATCAAATAAACAAGTGTTACATGGAACAAATGTGACAATTACAGAAAATACTAGACACAACATTTAACAGATACAGGCAGTCCTAAGACTTGCGAAGCAATTGGTTCCCAATAACCGTGTCATAAATTGAAATGTCACAAGTTGGAGCCGGTTTTCTTACAGGGACAATGTTAAAAATATGGGATTGGTTCCTGAACCAAGGCAGAGTAACCTATTTTCACTGAATAGTGAAAAGTTTTTGGAAATTTGCTCCAACATAATTGCCTTACAATAGTGTGTTTCCCATTATATACTATGCCTACACTTTCAATAATACTTCTATACTGTAGCTAAGAAGTAATTTGCCCTTCCTGTTGTTATAAGGTGGAGATGCTGGCATTGGACTGGGGTAGACACTGTAAGACGTCTCCAACACCAAGTTCAAGTCTTAACAGGTTTATTTGGAATCACAAACATCCCGAGCACTGCCCCTTCATCAGGTGTATTGCTTTGCCTTGCCTATCCTCCACAGTGCATTCCTTCACACTTCTCTATACTTCATCATCTGACGAAGGAGCAGTGCTCTGAAAGTTCGTGATTCCAAATATACCTATTGGATTTTAGCTGGCGTTGTGAGACTTCTTACTGTGTCTTCCTGTTGTTGTGGACGGTGTAACCTAACAGTTGGTAAAGACCCAACTATTCAGTGGTATGATGTCATAAAGTCAAAACCCACATTTTAAAGTCAAAATGGGGTATCAATTTATAAACATTTTCCTGGTCACATTCGATACATTAAATTTATTTGTTTGGCTGGACATTTAGGACAATAAAAGTAAATACTCACTCTAAAATTTAATCGCTAGCTTTAGTGGTGTTGGTAGAGAACTGGTTTGGAGTAACGAGACACACGGTGGAGATAATGGGTGGATTTCTCAGTTTTTGAGACTGTGAGGTGGCAGGCACCTCTGGCATCCCCTTTTCCATTGGCGAGAATAGTGTGATCCTGCACCAAATTCTGCGCTTGGAGCCCAATTCATTATGCACAGGTGGATTCCTCTCTGAAGCTTCTGGCAAGCCGGCAGCTGATTCCTCTGTCCGCTGTCAATTGACAGGTTCAAAAATCCCAGCACCATATTTAAACACCAGTCCAGCTCACTCAGATCATTCTCTCCAGCCCACCTTTCTTCACCAGACTGTACAGGACGTCAGCAACCCAGTGGAAAAAGGCTAGCAGCCTCAAGAAGAAGTAGGTTCCTCAATTCAACCACCTTTCCACTGATCCCATCACCTGTAAGGTACCCATGTCCCACTTGGACCTTCACCCGCCATGTCTAGAGTCTTTGTGCGTCCCTTTCTGTAAACTATGTGATATCCCTTTGACTATTTGTTTGTATCAGGGTCCAGTTATCCTCCCCTTGGTCTTCCCTCTATTTTCCATTGTCAACTTCTTCATCCATCTCCTCGCCCCCTCCCGCTGCCTGCCATCATGAGCTTTTGCCCTTCCTTCCTCCCTGTACATGCCCCCCCTTGTCCTAGTCAAGCCATCCCACCTTGCCCCACACCTCACCCCCCCCAGTCAAACTTTAGGTATTTGTTACGGTGGCTGTATGAGTCTCACAACACAGTTCTGTCCAGGCAGACACTGGTGTGTGGCGTCAGGGGAAAGGAGACCCCTGTCCTCCCCAAACCAGAGATGATGTCACAGGAGGGGCCATGGGTCCAGCAGCACAGAGCTGCCCATTAAGACCAATTTTACATGGAGACGGAGGGCAGAAATTGGTCTGCTCTGGCAGAGTGGTCTACAGGACATCAGGAGCAGTGCACCTCAAAGTCTCTTGTAAACAGAGGACTGCCTTGTGCGCTCCACTCTTTAACAATTGGGCTTTAGATTGATGTAGCTTCCTGCTGACATGAAGCAAGGTTGGAAGGCATGATGGGATGCTGGCAGGCAGCTGTTTCAAAGAACACCAGCCAGTAGGAAGACCGACCTTCCATTAACTGGAGAATTGTGATGTTATTTGACATCAATAGCTTTTTGGCTCTCGTCAGATTCTTCACTCCTACCCACCACCAAACCCGTCACCGGCGGGATGGAAGAATTCTGTCCAAGGGATATGTATTAAATTAGCAGAATGTAAATAGTGATGCTCCAGTGACTAGTACTGGGACTACGGCTCTTCACTATATTGATAAAAAGATTCAAGTGTAACATTAGAGAAGATTACATCCATGTTTGCTGATGGCACCTTGTTAGTTGGCCCAGTAAATCATGTAGATGAATAGAGAAAGTAGGTCAAGTGAGCAAATGGGAAAGAAAATGGCAGATTAAGTTCAGTGTGGGGAAGTGTGAGGACAGCCACTTTGAACCTGAGAAAGACTTATCAGGGTATTTTCTAAATGGCAAGAAGCAAGGAAATATGAAGGAGAGAGAGAAAGGTTCAAGCAATCATTAAAAGCTAGTGAGCAGGCACAAAAATTAATTTAAAAAGCTAATGGAATGTTGGCTGGAATACAAATGGTGGAAGTTATGTTACAGTAATATAAACTCATGTCAGATCAATCTGGAGTGAATTGCCTGAAAGGTTGGTGGAAGCAACATTCAGTAGCAGCATTCAAAAAGATATTAGTTAATACTATCCTTTATAAGGAAAACATTGCAATACAATGGGGAAAGAACAGGGACCGAGAGCTAATTGATAGCTTTTTCAGCTAGCTAGCAAATGCACCAGATCTCCAGAAGAATATATTGGTCTTAGAATGGGTGCAATACCAGAATGTCACCAGAATGTTACCTGCGCAAAAAAGACTAGAGTTAGGTTATGAGAACAGATTGGATAGCCTCGGGTTCCTTTGAATACAGGTGACCAAGCGATGATCTAATGGAAGTACTGAAGATTATTAAAGAGCTTAATAGGGTAGATGGAGACGATTTCTTATGGTAGGGAGTCCAGACCTACAATTTGTTCAGGGACTTCTTCATACAAAAGGCAAGAAAATCTGAAATTACTTGCTCCCAGAAGTCTGTCGAGGCTCGGTCAATTGAAAATTTCAAAACTGAGATTTATATATTTTTGTTAGGTCAGCATGATGAAATCAAAATGGGTTAAGATACACAACAGCCACAATGTCACTGACTGGTTCTACAAGCTTGTGGTGCTGAATACCTACTCCGCCCATTTCTTATTGTTTTACGATTTGATTGCATTCTTCTGTTTATGAAAATGTGCAAAAGAAATACTAATGGATAACTGTAAACCACCAACAACTAATTAACTAGTGGAATAATTTTCAAAATTATTTTCATAGAATCATACACAAGGAGGCCATTTGGCCAATCAAGCTACACCGACATCAATCCAACCCAGGCCCTATCCTCCTAACCCCATGTACTTACCCTGCTAATCCCCCGATACTAAGGGGAAATTTAGCATAGCCAATCAGTCTAACCTGCACATCTTTGGACTGTGAGAGGAAAACAGAGCACCCGGAGGAAACCCACCCGGACATGGGGAGAACGTGTAAACTCCACACAGACCTGAGCCCGGATTTGAACCCAAGTCTCTGGAGCTGTGAGGCAATAGTGTTAACCACTGTACTGTCCTTTGTATCAGTTTCACAGTCAACCTCCCAAAACCCTCTAAGATTACATTTAAAATATAAGTACAAGGTTAAACAATCTGAAGTAATTCACTGAATCTGTCCAATGTTTGCGCACAGACTCAGAGAGCAGTATTTTCCACCCATGCTTGCTCCAATGCCAGAAAATCCCACCCGAGGTCAATGGAACTTTGCATGAAATCTTGCTAAGATTCCTGTAGTGGGCAGTACTGGAAAATTGAGAACTAAATTTCACTCCATTTCCATAGTTCTTATTCTTTACCTGCTCATTTTCTCACACTTTGGGCTCTGCACATCAGATTTATAGCTTTAGGTACAACATTATTTTTAACTATTTCTCTGGGTGGGTGTTGTATTGCTGCTGCAGTCCAATATATATTTCTCCACCATAATTACCTCCTGTTGTTTTTGAGCTGCCCTACCTTGTCCTATGCTATGCTTTTTTTGCCTTGCCCTTCCCACCATGTCATGATTAGTGTCAGTTAGAAATCGAATGAATTCGCTTTTTAAAATATTTTGGTCTGATGAGTGGTATTTCTTAATAGTTTTGATGCTTTTCTGTGACGATAATGTGGGAACATGTTACTTGCCGTAGAATGGAAGGAACTTGAAGATGGTTACATTGCTATAGGTTTTGTTGACTGCATTATCACTGTGCTAAAAGAAATCAAAGCAAATTTGAGCAGTAAGTAAATTTTCCGATTCATACACACTGGGATTTGTTAGCGTCAAATTTTGATTTCCGGCTTAATATTGTTGCAGTGGATATTTGCCTGAGCATAAAATTATAATTTTTCAAGGCTCATTAGGCACTTCCAGTACAAGATCTTTAATCAGTTCCCTATTCAAAGCATTGATTGCATTAACCCCGAATATTTGTTACGGGGGAAGGTGCCAAAGTACACTGGACTGTAATCTGGCTTGGTAGAATGGCCAAGTGGCAATTTACATTCGCCACCATTCAATTTATTTAAAACATGTTTCATTCATAAATTACAATACTATTTCAAGCAATGAAATACAATTGTATTTTCAATTGATTTAGGTATTTAGAAATATTTTATCCAGAGCCAACACTGACATTGATCCAGGCCGCTATTGGTGCTATATTACTCCAGTCTCTCCTTCCCTGAATCCCAGGCCCAGTTTGCCTTCAACATTAAACTGCTTCCTGATTCCTAATATGTTGATACTGTCTTCAGGGTAGGTAGGCTTGAAGCAAGATGACTTCACCCATAAATGCTACATCCTACGATATTCCCCTGGGCTAATCTTCTTCTACCCCGCTCCCAAATAGCAATCCAGAGGGAAAATGGTTGCTGATCCTCTGCTTCCATTGTGCTGTAGAAGAATTATGCCTCAACTTCCTCAAAACTTTGAGTGGGATTTTCCGTAAACCATTCCCCCCTGCCTCCCCAAGGCAGATTGCATTGGCCACTGGCAAAATCGGCCAGTCCCGCCGATATCTATGGTATTTGGCGTGGCTTGCCATCCTGATGCCAGAGAATCCACCACAGGCAGCTGCCTTCGGCAGAACTGAAGGATCCCACTGGCATGAAGCCCACTTTTACTGGTGTCTGCATCTGACCGGTCCTGGAGCTTAGTTTCAATTTGATTCATGCGTCACAGCCATTGGCATGAATTTGAGCCAGAGTTATTAATGAGCCTGTTGTGAGTGTACAGTCTGGGATCAGCTGGTGTAGATTGGGTTGCTGCCAGGAAACATATCTGCGCAGTCAGAGCAGTGATGGGCACACCCCCTTATCCCTGGCACCTCACCTCAGGAGTAAAACACAAAGCTGACAATGTGATGGGAGTAATCACACATTTATCTTCCGTCTCGCTCCCCACTGCAAAGCCTTCACATTGTCTCTGTTTAGTTCCTCGTGACTACAACCTCCCTTATGGTAACTTTACTTGACTCAATCATGTTGACAATCTACAGTTCTGGAGTTGCAGTTTCAGGAATACTTTGTCCTACTGGGAATGAGCGACGGGCTATAGGTGTGTGTGACACGTGGCTAAGAATAATTAAACTGTTTCCCATTGGGCAGTTGGCTAAGAAATGAGATAAGGTGAACAGCACATCACTGCGAAATGTGTAAACATCAATGTCTTGGGAACCTGGCAAATTTGAAATGGAATCATTAATTTTCAACCATGAATAAGGCTTCAGATGTAGGCAGTAAAGTCAGGTGACTTTACTTTGAACATTGCCCTTTGGTACAACCATAACCATAGTAAATGTAAGTAAATGCAACATGTATCAGCCATCAATCAGCTGAAGAAATGTTGGTGTGCTGTGGAATTGCTTGTCTCATTGAAGTCCAAAGATGTGCAGGTTAGGTTGATTGACCATGCTAAATTGCCCCTTAGTGTCAAGGGGGGCTAGCAAGATAAATAAGTGAGATTACAGACATAGTGCCTGGGTGGGATTGTTGTCGGTGTAGGCTCAATGGGCTGAATGGCCTCCTTTTGCAATGTAGGGATTCTATGAGGTGTGCTGTGTTACTGAAAAAGTTTGGAATCTCTTTCTTTGGATACTACCCTCAAGAACTGTTGCAGCAGAACCCTCAGGCTGAGATCATTGCCCTTCGATAGCCATCTTCCTGTACCCCAGTGGAGAATATTCCTCCTCAGTTGCTAGATCTGTTCTAAATCAATCCCATTTAGCATAGTATCAGGCAGTATGATGGAGGCATTCTCAGTGTGAAGGTAGGACTATATCTCGTAGGACTCTAGTTGCTTTGGCTATGAACATTCTACCAATCTGTGACAGCTAACTTATTAAGGATGGACTGAAGTAGGTTTTCCCCTGGTGTTGGTTCACTCAGCAGTTTGAAGCTTAGTCTGACAGCTATGGCCTTGAGGTGCGTGCTTCTAAGGTAATCTTGGAATTGGTCATTCAGGTCCCTCACCCAGAGTACATTCTGTACTCTTGCTACCTTCAATGCTTCTTCCAACTAATATTCAGTGTGAAGGAGCACTAATCCATCATCTGAAGGAGGAGGTAGGTGATAATCAGCAGGTTTCCTTTCCCAGTTTGACATGGTGCCGCATCCATAACCATGTTGAGGACACCTAAAGCCATTCCCTCCGAACTGTATTCCACTATGCTGTCACATCTGCCTGCAAGTACTTAGAGATGATGATGAGATGTGGCTCAAAGGTATGATTCTCCAAATATTGTTTCCCAGTCTGTTGGTGATGGGCCAGTAAGTCAGCTCGTCCAATTTTAGCACAACCCTGGATGAAAATGAAGAGCATTTTGAACAGTGGTTAGCACTGCTGTCTCTCAGTACCAGAGATCGGGGTTCAATTTCAGTCTTGGGTGACTATCTACACCTTTTTTTCCCTGTTTCTGTTTGTTTGCTTCGGGTGCTCTGGTTTCCTCCTGATGCCCAAAGATTGTGTAAGGTGGATTGGCCATACTAAATTGCCCCTTAGCATCCAAAGATGTGCAGGTTAGGTGAATAACCCATGGTAGACACGCAGGGTTACGGAGATAAGGCAGGTTGTGGGCCTGGGTAAGATGCTGTTTCAGAGAGTCGGTGCAGATTCAGTGGGTTGAATTGCCGCCTTCTGCACCATTGGGATTCTATGGATTTATGACTGACTGAGTTGCTTGTGTTTTTGTCATGTCTGATGCCAAAGACAGTGCCACATGATTCATCTGGTGTTATCACCATTTTTACGGTGGTTTGATACAATGGAGTGGCTTTCCAGGCCATTTCAAGGGTCAGTATTTCTGTGGGTCACATGTAGATCAGTTTGGATAAGGAAGGTAAATTTCCTTTTCTGAAACACATTCACGAACCCGATAGATTTTTACAACACTAGTAGTTTCATGATCACTAGTATTGGTTCTGGCTTTTTTCTCCAAGATTATTGACATTCCACCAGCTGTCATGGTGGGATTTGAACTCATGTCTCCAGATTATTACTCCAGGTCTCTCAATTGTTAGGGCTTCTTGTAGAATAGTTTAAATATTTTACATTTAGTAAAGATGCCATTAGCAGTTATCTGCTATCCCCATTTTACAATATATTTTACTTATAAGTAAATGAGGTGGGACAGCCATATGTTGCACATAACAAAAAGTAAAAAGCACAAGTCACTTGGAGGTGCAGGGCCATTTCCACCTCCAGAAAGACTTGATGCTCCCTATCCATGAGGATCAGCAGGACATCCTGGAGCTGCAGCTCTTCCCTGCACATGATGAATTATTAGTGCTTGCCCACATTATTCCCAGGAGAGAAGGATCAGGCTTTCTTTCCCATTACAACTCCTACTGTTTATGCTTTTTACTGTACAATTTGGTTCATTTTTGCTGACACTTTTTCTGAGTCTTGAGATTTTTAAGCATGTATATCTGACTAAATCTGCTTACTTTGCTTCTTGGCCATGAAATCTGCATACTGTGAAATTGACAATAACTTTGAGTTATGCAACTTTCTCTGGACCACTCACTGGACTCTTAGTCATGGGACACCATATTCATTCTTCCAGCCACATTTGGTCCAGTTTTAACTCTAACCAATCTGATGGAAATGGGGCGGGTGGTTAAATAGCGGGTAGGGCACATACTGCTGTGTCCCAACATGCTGCGGCTCACAGCCGTCTTAACTAGGCAGTTTATGGAGTTGGCCAATTGGTGCATAGACACTTGCCTCCTCGTTGGAAATAAAATGGAGACCCATGACACTGTTCAGACCCCCAAAATCGTTTCAACTCTGGATGGGATTCTCCGGCCTCACTCGCCTCAAGTCCGGAAAACCCCGCCCGAGGTCAACGGAACTTTGCATGGCCCTGTCCTGCCTGCTATGATTCTGTGGAGAGCGGGATGGGAAAGTTCCGCCCAGAATTGTGGAAGCCCTGGCCTGTCCCCAACTCATCAATAAAAACCTCACAGGAATGGTTTGCCAGAGCAACTGAAGCAGAATTTAAAGGTGCATTTGGATGTAAACAATTGGATTTGCAGGATCTATGTGCCAGTTGAACTGCCGAGAGTTTTGAGCTTCCAGATGGCTCCATTTTCATTTTTTTCCCTTATTATCATAATTAGGCTTCATCTGCTTAACATTTTACCAGTTGCATTTGAACACAGGAACACTTGGAAGAAGAGAAGCAATGAGTTTTAATAGGTCTCGAGAGGTCCACTGTTTGGGCACAAGTAGTGAGCAGGTTGACAAAATCCCACTGTGATAGAATGGGCAGCGCATCAATCATCTTAAAATGAAGGCCAGGCATTAAATGTTTCCCACTTAAACTGTCTGTTCCATTCTCAGTGAATTAAATACGGGGCAATAGGATTGCTCTTTCTTTCCCCATTTGCATTATTTGGGATCTATGTTCATCACTACAGATTTGCTCATAATTTCTTTAATAAAGCTTGCTGGCGTCTCCAGCATCTGATGGCTATTGCAGGATTTTCACAATTAGATTATTGAACTTTTTGATGATTATGCCATTTAATCGGCTTGTTGCATGCTTGCGAAATGTTAAATGATTGTGATTATTGGTGCATCTCTACTTTCTCATTACCGCTAATGAAATAACATTCTTGCAAAGTGCGCATTCATTTGTTGTGCATCCCTGTGCTTTGTCTGCGAATTATAGTGGAAAAATTGACATTTCTCCTACTTTGTTGAGGCAAATGTGGCAGGCAATCGCCAAGCAGACTGGTTAAGTAAAAAGAGGGTGGAATTTAACCCCCAAAAATTGGTGGATTGGGATTAGACGAAACAATAAAACTTTTAAAATCTAAACTTGACCACAGCACACCCACTTCCAGGTTTAATGGAGACAGGGGCAAGATTCTCCCTGCAGGCTTTTGAACCCTGTCCTCAGGTTCAAATGCACGTCAGAAGCCCCTACTATTTAATGCCCCACCTATCTGTTGCTAGCAACCCCCTCCCTGTTCCCCCACATCTTGCCCACACTCACCCCTCCAAGGCAATCCATCCTGAAGTGCAGTGCCAGCAATGGCCATCACTCTGGCACATCCAGTATTGGATAGTTGCTAGTCTCTGTCTGGTCAATCGCTCTCAGGGGGCAGTATTTCTCCCCTGCTTGGGGCTGAAGTCAACAGGAGGTCATGCAGGTAAATGTCTGAGCGTTTTTGAATAGTTGGGCCTTTTGGGGGAAAAGCGACACAGCAGTTTCCCAGCCAGTGAGCAGGCCATCATCACCAGCATTAAATTCTGCCCTCAGTGGTCAAACAGTCAATCAATGTGATTTCCCTGGAATGACCAATTAATGACTGGGGATGGGGAGCGGGGGTGGAACTTGCCATCCAATTAAGAACAGTCAACTCCTGAAACTGGAGGGCCAACCAGTGGCCTTGTAGCTTGAAATAAGCAGCAGGCTGTCATGCCAGCTAACTGGTGAAAAGGGTGCTTCAAAACGGACATGCTAAGTTTTTTAACCTGAAAGTGGCTTATGTGGGGCAGGTCACAGAATCACACAATTGTTATGACACAGAAGGAGGCCACTTAATGGGAGGCACGATGGTTAGCGCTGCTGCCTCACAGCGTCAGGGACCCAGGTTCAATTCCAGCCTTAGGTCACTGTCTGTGTGGAGTTTGCACGTCCTCCCCATGTCTGCATGGGTTTCCTCCAGGTGCACCGGTTTTTTCCCACCGTCCAAAGATGTGCGGGCTAGGTGGATTGGCTATGCTAAATTGATCCTAGTGTCAGGGGATTAGCAGGGTAAATGTGTGGGATTACGGGAATAGGGTCCGGGTGGGATTGTGGTCAGTACAGACTTGATGGGCCAAAAGACCTCCTTCTATACTGTAGGGATTCTATGATTTGGTGCATCATGTATACACTGACTCTCCAAATAAGCATCATGACTTAGTGTCATTCCCCTGCCTTCTTCTCATTCCCTCTGCACATTTTAATTCATGATTGCATCGAAACTCTGTTTAAAGCCAAGGCCTTTCTGTTCTGCAGGATTATGACCTGAGCCAACTTCAGCAGCCAGACTCACTCGATCCTGGATTAGTAAAAGCTCCTGGGATCAGGCGAGTTGATGAGCGACCTATCGGCGCTGAGCCACAGTATCCACTGCGCCCAACAGTTCCTCATCCTGGAGATATCGGAGACTTCATTAATGAGGTAATGACTGGGGCTAACGGGATCAAGGGATATGGGGGGAAGGGGGGGGTTTCAGGATTTTGAACTCCATGATCAGCCATGATCAAAATGAATGGCAAAGCGGACTCAAAGGGCCGAATGGCCTACTCCTACTCCTAGTTTCTATGTTTCTAAATATCAGGATGATGTTCATTACCTTAAACAACAGTGCATTATTATTTAAGTTAGATTGTACATTTTGTCACTATTATCAGTGAAAAGCCTAAATCTGTGAGTTCTGTATCTTTTGAGTTGATGGACTATTCTATCCTTTTCCGGTGGAGTCATTTATGTTAAACTGAGATCGCTGAATTGTAAGCTTAAATGAAAAGATAGTGCAATTTTTTCCATCTGAGTCCATAAGATATTACAGATGGTTGCCACACCAATTCACTTTGCATCAGAGTTAGAATAAAAATTTGTGATTACTATGACAGCTCTGTAGCTGAAGAATTTAAGTGCACTTTACCAGCAGAAAGTCATGAGGTGGGTTTCAAAGCAGTCTACCAATCTCGCTCAGACTGCATTTGGATCAGTTTTATCTGTTCTTTGGTAGTCTGTTGCATGAAGTTTAGAATTTCCCATCCTTTAGAAAAAAAAGTGATGGAAATCTAACATCCAATGTTCCTTATTTCTGGTAGGCATGGAGCACAATCCAGGTTACCCTACCTCTTGCGTGAAGTACAGAATACAGTAAGGGAAGGAACTTGAACTTTTGAATTTTGGAAGTATAGAACAAACAAACAGAGTCTCAGACTGTTTGAAATAACCAGAACTTGGTATTGTTACAACCAGTCCAAAATTCCTTTATGGACCCTTAGACAATATTGCTTTGGAACATGGGTGCTGCTGGCTGGGTCGGCATAATTTGCCCATTACCTAATTGCCCTTGAGGGAGCAGTTAAGCATCAACCACATTGCTGTGGATCTGTCACATGTAGGCCAGACCAGGAAAGAACAGCAGATTTTCTTCCCTAAAAGGTATCGGTGAACCGGATGGGTATTTTACAACAACTGGCATTGGTTTCATGGTTATCGTTTAATTCCAGATTTTTTATTGAATTCAAATTTCACCATCTGCAGTGGCGGGATTTGAACCTGAGCACCCAGAGCATTGCCCTTGCTCCCTGGATCACTAGCCTGCTGACAGTGCCACCTCCACCACAATACCTCCACTGTAAATCATCCTAACCTATTTACTGAAGAAGAAGCTATGCCCAGGATTTTGCAATGTCATGGCCCTAAAAATGACCTGTTTTATATTGTTAAACCTTTTGAAATTATATTCTGTCTTCACTACAAGTTGTATGATTTACAAATCTTTAAAGATTTTTTAAAAAATCTTCACAGGGTCTCAGAGCAGCGGACAACGACCCAACAGCCCCACCCTACGATTCCCTCCTGGTTTTTGATTATGAAGGAAGCGGTTCAACTGCAGGATCGGTCAGCTCCCTGAACTCATCCAGCTCTGGTGACCACGATTATGATTATCTTAATGACTGGGGACCTCGATTCAAGAAGTTAGCAGACATGTACGGCGGTGGAGAAGATGACTAACAGTGTATTAGAAGTGAAGGAACTGTACAAAGGAGGCATCTTTTTCATTAATATTCCCTGCTGACCATAATATTTTAGTGGTGTGTTAGTATTTTTTTATTTTAGAATCTGAGCTGTTAGCATGAATGCTTGTTGTCTTTTTATGCATATTTTTGGTCAGTCAGCAGGAATATCGCTCAACGATTGCTTTACAACTAAAGAGGAAAGGCGCTCTTTATTAACTTGAATTTCTTAGTACAGAAGCACTGTTTTTAAAGTGCCTTTTTGGTACATTTTATCAGATTCCCTCAATCTCAGGAGCGATTCAAATTCAACCATCTATTGATCCCTGGTCCAGTACTGGCTAAGAAGAGAAAATGAACGAACCGGTTTATTTCCACTCTGGTGAATGGACAAACTTTCCTTTTTTGCCTTTTAAACTATTGGTGTAAGATACATTAAAAAAAAATGAACTGTACAGAAACACGTGTATTAACAGCCATGTTTAAAACTGAGCAGGTGGGTGGCTAATCACATTGTATATGTTGTATAGAGCTTAACATTGAAAGTCTAATTGTCAAGCAGTGTAAAAAAAAATAATGGCAGGAAAAGACATTCTGAAGGGACTGGTTAGTCTTCATTAGTATTAAGGTCATTTTCTTTTACAATCTGAAGTCAAACGGACATCGGATTAAGGTAACTTAATTTTTCTTTCAACAGCATTGTTACCCCCTTGGTTTCTTACTGTAGCGTGTACAAAAACGTCGCACAGCTTAAAGCAAACCCCATCTAGTTAATGTTATATGTATAATTGGAGCTTTCTTCTTTTCCTTTTTGCATGTTTTTTTTTATATTGACAGCATAGAAGCTCGCATGGCTGTGGTTGTTTCGAAGAACGATTTCTTCTTGTGTTGTTGGTTCACATTTCAACACAATCATTGCACAGTTAGAGGAAACTTTTTTTGTAATGGTCAACAGCACAAATATTTTGTATCGTTGTTTGTACCATTTTGTACCAAAAAAAAGGGAAGGTAGTCAAAGTTTTGAATGCGTGTTTCTAGTGCCACTGCAGTTATGGTTAAACTGAGTAACAGCTTTTGCAAATTTATTGTGTACCAGAGCGGAATTGGTGCATTTGCTCCTGGCCCCTCAGTGTTATAAATAAAGTTCCCCTTTTAAAACACTGCTTTGTTCTCAGTTCCTTTCAATGGTGGGCTATTTTTAGGAAACATTAATATCATATCTAATGATCATTCGTTTGAAAAATTGTGGGCTTCTTTCAATGATTCGAATGCTAAGAAGATTCTGCCTATTGTGTGTGGTATATGAAAACTGTAATACGCACTTAATAATTTTGAACAATGGGACTTTCATCTGAATTCTTTTCAAAATGTTGCTGTCAGGCAATATTGTGGCTATCCGTGTGTGCAGATAGCAGCATGACGTGGTATTTCAAGCAGATTCATCAGTATAAATTACAATCTCTGAAAGCATTTTGTACTTAAAAGTGCCAGTGGAAAACCCTAATGAGAGAGCTGATTGACTTGATCCTAGCTTTGTGTTAAAGAGTAGCTCTAGTTTTAAAAGAAAGCTGATGTTTTGGTTCTTCATTAAAGTCAATTTTGTTACAATTATAAGGTTGATAAGATTGTTACATTTTAGGACAGTGAAGTTGTGAATGTGAGCTGTTTTGCAGTCTACCTGATGGCAAATCTGAGTGGTTTGATTGTTAGTGATGAAAGGAGAACCAGAGTATTCTCCTGAGGAGATAGTGCAAGGTGTTTACACTTGGGGACAATGGCAGCAGCTGGTGTACTAACAGTGAATGTTCTCAAAGTTCAACAAAAGTGTTGAGAATACCTTGTTGCAAACAGTTATATGTTAAACTGTCCATATACAAGAGAAAAACAGAGTTAGAGTGTAAAGAATAGCCGATCAGCAATTCTACTTAGATATGAGGCCCATGTGGTTCACATTGCCATGGTGAGAAAGCAAGGATCTAAGATATCCCTGAAAACTCAAAGACAAAGTTAGTCTGCCAGGATCTGGGAGAAATTGAGAGCAGCTGGAGGCTGGAAGTCTCTATGGTTCATTGTGCAGGCAGGTGGGTGGAAGCTTGCATTTGGATTGGAAAGACCAAACTTGCGAGGAGTAAAACAAGGCTGGAAGATTTGTCTAGTTTGCACGAGGGGAAGAATCACCAGGAGCAAGAAACAGTGAAAGACAGTTCCGAGATTTGAAATAACCAGGCTGAGAAAGGATTAGAGCAGAAGTAATCCTTATGAGCCAAGCATTGCTTTTAACTGTCCTGTGAAAATTTGAAGTTTATTTATTAGTGTCACAAGTAGACTTACATTAACATTGCAATGAAGTAACCATGAACATCCCATAGTGGTCGCATTCTGGCGCCTGTTTGGGTACACTGTGGGAGAACTTAGCATGGTCAATGCACATAACCAGCACGTCTTTCAGACTGCAGGAAGAAATCAGAGCACCCGGAGGAAACACATGCAGTCATGGGAAGAACTTACAAACTCCTCAAAGACAGTTACCCAAGCAGTGAATCGAACCCCGGTCCCTGGCACTGTGAGGCTACATGCTCACTATTGTGCCACCATGCCACATGTTGACATTAAGGACGGTATAAATATATCCATGAAGTGTGATTTTTCCATTGTGCTGAAAGTAAAAAAGGAAAGTTCTGTCCTGTGGTTTAAAGTATAAGTTGCCGAAAAGATGGTGTTTAGTAAAGAGTGCTTTTAGCCTTTTGTTACAGTAAAAAAAATCTGTAAACATGAAATCTTGTTGTGTTATCCTTTCTGCTATTAACTGGAAATTCAAATTTATGTTTAAAGTTATCGGTCTCTATAGGGATCATTACACTTACCCATGTGCTTGTTTCTTTTGTACATAACGTGTCTGAACATACTTTGATCAGGTAACATCAATTCCAGGTGAGCTGTAGCAGGGATCAAAAGGAGTGCAGAGCTTCCTTGGAGTTAATCTAACAACAAAATTCAATTGTGGCTTTATCAGAGCAAAGATACTGGATGATACGTAGAGATAAGTAAACAGGCTTAGGATGAGGATGGACTGGTTAGCTGGTTATGACCTCTGTGAAAACCAATAACCTCTAATGGGATATCTGAATTCCCAACAACTAATTGGAAGGATCATATGACAAGAAGGTAACAAACAAACAAAAAGCAACTTTGACTAAACACCATGTAGTAAATTACAGGAAGGATACTCCCCCTTTTAACTTATGACATGCCCAAAAATCCCACACCACCGTTATACTTTACACACTCTCTGCAGAATAACAATTTTCACAAGAACCAAGCTAACATTACTTACATCTTGCAGCAGGTTAACTTCTACCTGTTTTGCTGAGTCGTAATGTCAAGTGATTATTAAAGAGATAAGAACATAGGATCTTCCCTCAGTTTCCAGAGAATTCCTAACCAATCAACAACAGGAATGAGGCTTCTGTACCAGCGATTCTTCCCCCCTCCCCGCCCTCCCTGGACAATTGCCAGGTAGAATCTTCTAGGTTCCTTGGATGGCCTTCAGGATGTGTCTCCTTAAACCCAGACTATGGACAATCCTGCATTCTGCCCCAGCAGCTCACAGAGAATTTGCAGCCCCTTCCCTGTTGACCACCTACCTATTGCAGTCTTTTGCCTCTCCGTAAGCCCTCTCCCTCCCCCTCTCTCTATTTTATGCCCCAACTTAATCAGGACAGTTGCTCTTGCTCTTGCACCTTCTTCCCAGTGCATCAACCTGGGTTTTCCCCATCCTTATAGCAAACAAACGTCCCAGGCTCATCAGGCAGAATTTGAGCAGGTTACATCATCCCCTTGGTTCTGATATTTTTCCTGGAATTGAAGAGACTGTCTGAAAACATAACAACCTTTAAAATTTGCAGCTATTTGAACTCCAAGTCAGTCTGTTTTTAATCAAACAAACCAATGGCTTGCTATTATAATAATAACTATCTTCCTTTATATCAAATTCATTGATGTAACAAAATTGCTCTCGAAGGATGTCTAGTTGGTTTTAAGCTAAGGAGGATTTATTCTTGCATAAATATTATGAAGAAGCTACAGAAGAGCCTTGCAAAGAAGCTATGAGCTGTCAGATATGATGCTGACTGATTTGATAACTCTGAAGTATTAAACCGATGTAGGAGAAGCTAAGAAATGCTGTCAATTCCCAACCCTGCCCCAACTGAAGAAATATGAGGAAAAAAATACTTTCTTTGCGAGAAGAATATGTTTGAGAATTTGTTTGTATTCATATAGGGTGGGATTTTACAGCATCACTCATCCCAAGGCTGTAAAATCCTGTCTGAGGCCAATGGACCTTCCCACGTTCCGCCCCTTACCCGCTCCGATTCCAATGGCAGGCGGGACGATAAACTTTCGGCCCAAGCATCTTATCATCTCTGAGAAATACTTTAAAGAGTTTAATCTTATAATGGATTACTTCAAAGTGCAGTGACTAATTTTATGTAATCAAATGTAAAGGGTAAGGTACATATAGCAAGATTCCACAAACTGATGTGAGATCAGTGAGAAGGTAATTAATTATTCTGGTTGATAATGAAAGACGTATTAATATTTCACCATTTTGCCTCTTAAAAGAAATGATCAGCTCTCTTTTGAATTGCAGTCACTGCTAAATGAGACAGCTAATTCATATAGAAATGGGGCCCACATACTGCAATAACATGAGTGATCAGTGATTCAGTGTGATCTTTGTTGAGGGCTAAATGTTAGTTTTTTTAAAACAAGTGCCGTTGGTTCTATTATGTTCACCTGAACTGTCAAACAAAGCCCTGGTTTAGCATCTCATCTGCAATTCAGCATCTCCAAAGATGCCACGCTCACTCAGTAGTGCGTGTAAATGTCACCTTATGCTGTGCTCAGTTCCTGGAGGGAGTTTGAACTCTTTAGTCCAACTCGGAATTCCTTTTTGACATTTTCTCTCCTCAGCCTTGCTTAGACACCATCACCCTAGCTGTACAATGTTATACAAACATTTTTCTTCTTCCATATGGTATCGTACTTCTAAAAAACATTTGAAGCTTCCATTAAGTTGAAGAAAATTGTTTCAAATGTTGATTAAAATGTGTTCATACATAAAATATGAAACATTCACTGCATTCCTCTGCATAATGCGTTTAAAATATCAGTAATAATAGCTTCTTTTTTTTATTGTACAAGCAGAGAATGCTACAGAAATTGTCTTCTGTGTCAGTTTTCCTCAGTTATTTCTATTGGATCAATTCAGCTGATTTTGTAAAACTGGGTGCAAATAGGAAACAAATGAGCTTCAATAAAATTGGGTGGGAGGGTGAGCTGTGAGGAGGATGCAGAGATGCTTCAGCGTAATTTGGACAATCTGAATGTGTGGGCAGGTGCAGTATAATGTGGATAAATGTGAAATTATCCACTTTGATAGCAATAACAGGAAGACAGATTATTACTTGAATGGGTGTAAATTGAAGTCCTTGTGCATCAGTCACTGAAAATGCACAGGTAAAGCAGGCAGCAATGAAAACAAATGGTATGGTGGCCTTCATAGTGAGAGAATTTGAGAATAGGGATGGTTTTGCTGCAAATGCATAGGGCGTTGGTGAGGCCACATCTGGAGGATTATGTGCGGTTTTGGTGTCTCTATCTGAGGAAAGATATCCTTGTCTAGAGGAAGTACAGTGAAGGTTTACCAGGCTGATTCCTGGGATGGCAGGTCTTTCATATGAGTCAGTTTTATTTATTGGAGTTTAGAAGAGCAAGAGGGGATGTCATAGAAACTTATAAAATTCTAACAGGGTTAGACAGGGTAGGTTCAGAAAAAATGTTTCCAATGATGGGGGAGTCCAGAACTAGGAGTCATAGTTTAAGGATAAGGGGGGAACCTTTTAGAACTGGGCTGAGAAGAAATTTCTTCACCCAGACGGTAGTGAATGTGTGGAATTATCATACAATGTAGTTAAGGGCAAAACATTGTCTAATTTCAAGAAGAAATTAAATAAAACTCTTGGAGTTAAAGGGATTAAGGGATATGAGGGGAAGGGGGGATCAGGATATTGAATTCTATGATCAGTTGTGATCAAAATGAATAGTGAAACAGGCTTGAAGGGCTGAATGGCCTACTGCTGCTTCTAATTTTTATGTTTCCATGACTCTCATTAATTTCATTTAAATTGAGTTCACGTAATGACGATACTGTTGCTGTGAATAGTCAAGTAATATGGTGAAATATAAACTGATCCTTTACAAGTTCACTGAAGAAAGCTCCATTCTGTGGCCTACTTGCCACTGATATAGGTTAAGGCAAACATTGTATAGCAGAACGGTAAGTTCAAGAATCTGACCCCAATATAAAATTCAAGGTAAGGTCAGAAACTTGTAAAATTACAACACATTTAATGGGGCAACACAGCTTCACAAGTATGTCTTTCATTAATCTTATTTGATTTATCATGGAGAAGTACTGAGATGGATGAAAGGCAGCATGATGGCCCAGGGGTTAGCCTCACAATGCCAGGGGCCCAAGTTCGATTCCCACCTCGGATGACTGTCTGTGTGGAGTTTGTATGTTCTCCCTGTTTCTGCGCGGGTTTTCTCCAGGTGCTCCGGTTTCCTCCCACACTTTAAAGATGTGCGGGTTAGGTTGATTGTCCATGCCAAATTGCCCCTTAGGGCTGGATATTCCGGCCACATTAGCCCCCAAGGCCGGAAAATTCCACCCGAGGTCAATGGACCTTTGCATTGTCCGTGTCCCACCCTCTATGATTCCCATGGCGGGCGAGATGGGGAGATTCTGCCATAGTGTCAGGAGGACTAGCAGGATAAATATGTAGGATTATGGGAAAGGGCCTGGGTGGGATTGCTGTCGGTGCAGGCTCGAGGGGCCAAATGGCCTCCTTCTGCACAGTAAGTATTCTATGATTCTGATATTTCCCCTGCAACAACCTACCATTGACCTTTATCTCCTTACTTTTGAGTCTTACTACAATGCTGCTCTACATTGCTCCTGCAATTAAGAGATTCCCCCACCATTGTGCGCTCCCCCCACCCACCCCCTCCTCACAAAACCAGGCCTAATCTGCTAGAAATGTTTTTGTGGAAACTGAATGAATTCCCACCTTCCCACAACTGGCAAGTAGCAAAGTGTATACCAAATTGCTGCCCGTGACTGACCAGTGGAATTTCAATGAGGACCAAGTCCCATCCTCCCAGTGCCAACTCTAAGCTTCGATTATAGCTGCCCTTCTTGACTTGCATCCCTCCCTAGTGAAAGTCAAAATCGTTGCTCCTTCAAAGAGTATCAGCAGGGAATACATTTTCAGACTGAACCTCGAAGGTGGCTCACTCTTCAAAAAGCAGCATCAGACTGAAATTTTGAAGAACTTGTACAATGGATTATACCCATAAAAAGTTTCACAAGGATTTTCAACAGAGGCATTAATGAGTCAGAAAGCTGAAAGAAATAACTGCCCCCAATCTCCCTCATTTCAAAATAATTTGCCAATTTTACAGGCCCTGATTTCCTCTCAAATTCAGGCAAGGAGCAACGACACTTCTATGTGAATTTGTAAAAGCTGCTGTTTTGAGTTATACCTTTTGCTTCACAATACAACAGCATCTCGATCTTAACCTCCCATTTATTATGGGAATTAGCTGAATTTGTCCAATATCTGCTGATTAGGCTCGTCACAAAGTTCAGTCATGTCAATCCAAGCATAAATATCTGTTTGATAATCTGGTGTCTTTTGATTAGTAATCAACCTCTCTGACATCAAAGAATATCTGTTGCAAGTAGGTATGAGCTCTCATTTGTTCAGTTTTTGGGTTTTTCAGGAAGAACTTGAAGTTGAAATTTTGAATGTTATATTTTTATTGTATCTTTCCTTCCTACTTTCTTTGTTTTTCTCAATCTAATCTTTCTTTACCTCTATTATTCTTTTTGTGCTTTACTTGACATTGAATTCCACTCTCTCCCCCTCTTTAATTCACCCTGCTCAGTACTTTAGGTTAGTTATATTGGATTTCATTTGTGGTCAGGGACAGAAAGGTAAAACGGTTGGTGTGCGAATCCAGAAGGAACCATTGGAGGTCTCTCAGCCTTGACGCTCATCCTACTGATTTAACATTCTTGTGACCAGTTTGGACGGCATGGTGGCACAGTGGTTAGCACTGCTGTCTCAAACTGCCAGGCAGCCAGGTTCAATTCCAGCTCTTGGTGACTGCCTGTGTGGAATCTGTATGTTCTCCCTATGTCTGCATGGGTTTAGAACATAAGAAATAGGAGCAGGAGTAGGCCATCTAGCCCTTTGAGCCTGCCCCGCCATTCAATAAGATCATGGCTGATCTGTCGTGGCTCAGTTCCACTTTCCCGCTTTCTCCCCATAACCCTTAATCCCCTCTCTTATCAAAAACCCATCAACCCCCGTCTTAAAAATATTTAGCGAGGTAGCCTCCACCACTTCAATGGGCAGAGAATTCCAGAGATTCACCACCCTTTGAGTGAAGAAGTTCCTCCTCAACTCCGTTCTAAACCGCCCCCCCTTTATCTTGAGGCTGTGCCCCCTAGTCCTACTATCCTTTCTGAGCGGGAAGAGTCTCTCCACCTCTATCCCATCCATCCCATTCATCATCTTATACATCTCAATGAGATCTCCCCTCATTCTTCTAAACTCTAACGAGTACAAGCCTAATTTATTCAGCCTCTCCTCATAGCTCAACCCCCTCAACTCCGGCATCAGCCTAGTAAACCTCCTCTGCACTCCCTCCAAGGCCAAAATATCCTTGCGTAAGTATGGCACCCAAAACTGCACACAGTGCTCCAGCTGCGGCCTCACCAAGTTTCCTCAGGGTGCTCCAGTTCCCTCCCAGAGTCTCAAGATGTGCAGGTTAGGTGGATTGTCCATGTTAACTTGCTCCTTAGTGTTCCGAGTTGTGTAGGTTAGGAGAATGAGACGGGTAAATGCATGGTGTCATAGGTATGGGGAAGGGATCTTTGATTGCACATGTGCACTGGCAACCAGCAGAGAGCCAACAGGTCCGAGAAATCTATCAGCTCTCTGCTGCTGCAGCCGGCTTCAACACAGCAACACCCCCAATCCCCAGCCCGGTTATCCCAGGATCCCATGGCCATTTGCAAGTGCCCATCCGACCAGAAATATCACACCAGCACCTCTCCCATCACCCAGACCAATCGTCCTCTCCTAACTCTTCATCGATTGCATGCTGAGTCATAGTGGGGCCCCCCTTCCACCCCACCGATTGTGTGTGGAATGGCAGCGGGGTCTTCTTCTCCCTCCAGCCCCACTGATTATGTGCAAAGTCGTGGTGAGCTGCCCTCCCTACCCTTTCAGCCTGCCCCTGTAGGTTGCACCCCCTCAGGCCCCATCCACCTTAGCTCCATTCCTTCAGGGGTCACCCCTCAAGCCCTGCCTTTCAGGTCCTGTCCCCTCAGGCCCCAACCCCTGACACTTCCCCATGTGCAGTGTCAGGGTGCCAGGCTGGCAGTGCCTGACTGCACTTCCCAAGGGGGCACCCCCATTTGCCCTTGACCTCTCACAGGGTCCACAATGGCCTCCAATTCTACGGATGAGGCCAGCACATCTCCTCCCCACTCGTGGGTATCATATGTGATCCTCGCCGGACAGATCCTCTCCCAGCAAGGCCACAAAGGCAAGTGAGTCCAGACAATTGCATTCTGGGCTCACTAATTTCATTTAAACTAGGTTTTAAATAAATTTAAATAATTTATTCAACCTCTTGCTGGAAGTAGGCAGACGCCTGAATATGCCGAATATCCAGTGCCAGTAAGATCACAAGAGGTGAGAAATCTGGCGGGAACCTATTATCTTGGCTCTTGCATGCTTTTACCACTCACCCTGCTCATAAAGTAGTAAAATCACCCCCAGAGTGCTTTGTTTAGAGCATTTGTTATTCATTCATGGGATGTGGGTGCTGCTGGCTAGGCTGGCATTTAATGCCCATCCCTAATCACCCTTGATAAGGTGGTGGTGAGCTGCTTTCTGCGGACAAACAAAAGAGTGTATCAATAAATAGGGTCAGAGTAAGGAAAAGGCTTATTATCTGAATGCACATAGCATTCATAACAAGATGGATAAACTGAGAGCACAAATAGAAATAAGTGGACATGATATGATAACCATCACAAAGATATTGCAAGGTGACCAAGCCTGGAAACTGAATATTCAAGGGTATTGGAATTTTCAGAAGGAAAAGGAAAAAATAAGGTGGAGTTGGTTCTTTTAATAAAGAATGTGATCAGTTCAATAGTGAGAACTGACCTTAACTCGGGCAGCAAAGATGTAGAACCAGTTTGGATGTAAATGAGAAGTAGCAAGGGAGAGAAGTTATTGGTAGGAATATTTTGTATGCTCTCTAACAATAACTACACTGTATGACAGCATATAAATCAAGAAACAATGTTGGTCTGCACATGGGCAGGTTCCAGAAGTTATTGTCAGTTTCTCTGAGTAATAGTAGTGAACACTGACATTTCCATTGTCGTTACACCACAAACATTGGACAATATTTTCACTCTAATCCTCTGAAATCTAATGTGGGATACCTACAACAATTTGCTTAGTTGGCTTAATCAAAATTATGTTTTGTAGATTAGAGTTAATCCTATTTAAACTGGCTGCCTTATGTTGTTTTATTGTGGATTGAGCTCACCTGGGCTTCATTGTAATCCACCTGATCTCTTTCTGCAGGTGGGAAATGCAGTCAGTACAATTACCTGCCAGTAATCCTCTGGCAGTTAGATTCCAAGATGTGGAGATGCTGGCATTGGACTGAGGTAAGCACAGTAAGAAGTCTCATAACACCAGGTAAAGTCCAACAGGTTTATTTGGTAGTACAAACTTTCGGAATGTTGCTCCTTCCTCAGGTGGGTAAAGAGTTGTGTTCACAAATAGGGCAAACATAGACACAGACTCATTTTACAAGATAATGGTTGGAATGTGAGTCTTTACAGGTAATCGAATCTTTACAAGTACAAACAATGTGAATGGAGAGAGGGTTAAGCTCAGATTAAAGAGGTGTGAATTGTCTCCCCCAAGGACAGTTAGTGAGGTTTTGGAAGCCCAAGCAAGTCATGGGGGTTACAAATAGTGTGACATGTCATATCAAATCTCACTAACTGTCCTGGCTGGAGACTATTCATACCTCTTCAACCTGTGCTTAACCCTCTCTCCACTCACTTTGTCTGTACTTGTAAAGATTTGATTACCTGTAAAGACTTGCATTCCAACCATTTCCTTGTAAATTGAGTCTGTGTATGCCCTGTTTGTGAACACAACTCCTTGTTCACCTGAAGAAGGAGCAACACTCCAAAAGGTTGTGCTACCAAATAAACCTGTTGGACTTTAACCTGGTGTTGTGAGACATCTTACTGAGTTAGATTCCAAGCCATTGTACGCGTAAATAGGGAACTCCCTCCCTTTCTCTGCATGTTATCCCAAGCTAATGGAACATTATGATTGTTGCGAAGTGCTGTTCCTTTCCTATACCTGGTAAACGTGATGCTGTTAAATACAAAATCCTGGCAGGTCAACACTCAATGCCTGACACCAGTTCACATTCTGTGCTCAGGATGATTACAAGGCTACTTGAATTCACTGCAAAGCTGTCAACAACTGTGGTAGTTGGTATGCATACTTCAAAGTAGCAGTTTTAATGACTTATCTGAAACAAGTGCATCTCGACAGATTGAACCTTGCTAGCAAGATATAAGAATAGGTCAGTCTTTATAATACAGTGTGGGTGGCTGTGTATGAGAGCACTTTCAATGTCACAGACATGTTGATTAGGATTTATTCTTCAGGCTGTAGAGCAGCAGTAGGAATATAAACCATAACCACCCTCGAGCCTCTGGAAGGTCACGAGACATTTACCTCCATCCTGTTTCAATTCCAATGCAAGAATGAAATAATTAAAATAGGAGAAGCTTCACATGCCAGCAATTGCTTCTCGAAACAAAATCCAATTTGTTCTAAGTGCCAGAGACATGTAAATGTACTCATTAGTTTTGGCGACACACTTTTAACAGAGGCTTTCCTTTGCAGCCAGTGAGAGATGGGGAGACAAGTAATTACTGCGTGAACTTGTTTTGCAGTCCTTCGGTCTGTCAGTGAATCATTACCCCGGCAAACGTAAGGTGGTGTTGAATCTCATAGAGACAGTTGCGTTCACTTTTGTCACACTAGTAGTACAATCTTCCCAATGCCCATGACATCGTGTGTAACATCGATTTCACGTTAAATGCCAGAGAGGTAGAATGTCACCATTTATATGCTCAAGTGACAGCTAAAACAAAATAGTAATATTGCTTAGCATTAACATAGAAGCAAAATATTGTGGATGCTGGAAAACTGATACAAGGAGCAGAAAGTGCTGGGAATGGCTCAGGGGGTCTGGCAGCATCCACACACAGAAAGGATCAAATTTCCTGGGTGGGATTCCTTGGCCATTCATGGTAGTGGGATTCTCCTGTCCTGCTGCAATGTCTGGAGATTTGGCTGAGCGACAAATTCTCCATCATCTGGTGACAGGGCATGAATGGCCAGAGTGTTCTGGTCAATGTCTGAAGTCGAATATGACTCTTCTCATGAATCTGAACTCGTGTTCTCCCCACTTGAGGTTGGTGGCCAGATATCAACTAGGATTTGGTCAATGACTCAGGCTCTCTACAAAATATTGGGTATATTTGAAAAGGTGGTTGCAAGTGTTGTACATTTAATTTTTAAAATTCATACATGGAACATGGGCATTGTTGAATAAGTGTGCATTTATTGCTCATTCCTAATTGCTTTGGTTCAGAGGCCATTTAAATGTCAACCACATTGCTGCAGATCTGGAGTCACGTGCAGGCCAGAGACCAAGTAAGGACAACAGATTTCCTTCCTTCATGTGCATTTGTGAACCTGGTGGTTTTTAACAACACCCAACAACGTTTTTGTGGTTAGACTGAAAATTCCAGATGTTTTTATTGAATTCAATTTCATCATCTACCATGGTGGGATTTGAACACCAATCCTTAGAGCATTACCCTTGGTGTCTCAATTAACAGCCCAATGATATTCTCACTGCGCCACTGTCTCAAATGCACTGACATAAATACAGATTTTAAATTAAATGTACACTGACAGAAATCGTGCCTCCTGTACAGATAATGGTGGATATACCCATCCATTCTGAAGCTATTGACATTGTCCTATGGATGCTAACCAGATTGAGTTTGTTCACCATCTTTCACCATCAAATACATGACCACTTATAAAGAGAGAAATCAAAATCAATTTCTGTTTACTGATGGGTGGTGAGAGGAGAAATCAGGGCTGTTTAAATTAAATCCCATCCGGCTCATTACATTATATGTGGGGTACAACTAACACTATGCGTACACCGTGTTGCCTGAGAATGTAAAACTATTGAACAGAGTATCAGTATGGGAATCGCCGAATTTTCAAAGCCAGCGAATGCCACAGCTCTGTTAGAAAAGTAAGCAGAGTGCTAGATTGTCAGGATGATTAACTACCAAACAAAATATTCTATATTGTCCTGCTAGGCCCCATTGATGTATAGGGCCCCTTTAAATTCCTTTGAGGAGAAGAAGATATATTTCCCTTTTTGTACTCCTCTCCCCACACTCAAGCCAAGTGAGTTTTAGTTGTGGCAGTTACAAATCACCATGGGAAATCTGCCAATTCCACTCAAAGTTTGTAATCTAATGCTGTGCTTCACCATGAGCTGAGCTTCAAACACTACTTTCTGACCGTTATCAAGATTCTCTCTTTCTACCCTGTTCCCCTCCATATCTATCTTGTATTGCCACTGAAGTAGTGATTAATACCTCTGTCACCTCCAGATTTGACTTTCCCAATTTTGTTTCACCAGTCTTCTAGGCTCCATCTACATGAACCTCAGTTCATCCAGAACTCCCATGACTAACAACTTATTCCATACCAAATTGTGAAAAATTCAGTGTTGTCTTAGATACATTCCCAGCTTCAGTAGTGGTATCCTTCTTGTTATTCACACTGCCTTTTATCTCCCTGCATAACAGTGTGACACAGAATATAACAATCATAGTGCTTTGCTACCACTCTATTCCTTGCATTCTCCTTCAATTTCCCTGAAGACAGACCAAGTAACTTTTGGTGATGCAAGGCTTGATATAAATCATTAAGCTGCTTTGTTTCACAACAAATGAACACTCAAAAAAACAGCTCTAATCATAGAGTAATAGAGTCATCGAGGTTCACAGCATGGGAATAGGTCCTTCAGCCCAACTTGTCCATTCCGCCTTTTTTTTAACCACTGATCTAGTCCCAATTGCCCATGTTTGGTCCATATTCCTCGATACCAATCTTACTCATGTAATTGTCTAAATGATTTTTAAAAGACAAAATTGTACCCGTCTCTACTACTACTTCTGGCAGCTTGTTCCAGACACTCACCGCCCTCTGTGTGACAATATTGCCCCTCTGGGCCCTTTTGTATCTTTCCCCTCTCACCTTAAACCTATGCCCTCTAGTTTTAGGAAAAGATATTGACTATCTAACTGACCTATGCCCCTCATTATTTTATAGACCTCTATAAGATCAGTCCCTAAGTCTCCTATGCTCCAGGGAAAAAAGTCCCATTTTATCCAGCCTCTCAAACCACCAAGTCTTGATAGATTCATTGAGATTCAATCAGTATCACTTTGCTTAATTGTACAAAATGAAGAAGTGCCACACTTCTCCATATCAGCGGGCCAAATTACTTGACTCAAATAACATGTTCCCTAGCATTCCTAACTCTTCATCTCAGTGAAAACTTTCCTTCATTCTTTCCCCTCCCCCTCTTTTAAGCAAACTTGTCTGCAAGCATATAGATATAAACAAAGATTTGACAAATTGGGATTTTTTTCAGAGAAGTTTAAGTATAGTAAATTGCAGCTGGAGGACTGATGGAAATAAAGAAATGATTTTAAGGTTTCCACTTGTTCTGAAAGCTCATCCGGTCTCTTATACTTGTGAAAAGTGACTCAAACGATCCCATTGCTGATATCCCCACTGATTGGGCTGTCAAGAGTTGATGGTGATGTATAAAAACATATCACAGACACAGGAAGCTCAACACAATGACGATCTTTCATCCTCAGTAGATGTGGCAACGTTTCATTATATAATAAAAAGGAACACAAAAGCCTGATCTTCTTCTCTCTTAGAAATCCAAAAGCAAGATGAGGCCAACTCTTAGCTGGGTGGCAGTTGAATGTCTGCCATGCACCATGAGCATTCTTTGAAACTCATTTCCAACTTCAGATGTGACACACTGTCTCCCCATAGTGCCAGGCTGCACTCCAAGCATATTCAAAAATTCATTGTTATGAAAAAAAAAATCCACATAAATGTTAAGCTTGCTGCCAAGTAACAGGAAGGCAGTTCCACAAGGGTGACTTTCTGCTTTGGCAAAGTCAGCCTGAAGTTTCATTAAACCTTCCTGTTATATTCAAGAAGTTTGCAACGGTTTGTAAATTAGTCTCTGGAGAAATCCTAAGCAAGCTGCTCCCTATCTGTCAGGGATTTCTGTACGCATGGGAGCGGAGAAGGGGAGAAGGTAGGGGGTGGTGGGGACACCAAATTAAAACAGCTGAGGATTGTTTGTGTCTTGCTTTAATTGCACCCTATGGAATTTCTATAATTGTATGAGGGAAGAAATTGACTTAGAGAAATTGAAATGGTCAAATTGAATGGAAAAGGGAAGCTTTAGAATTTTTAATAGATTATTGCTTCCCATTTTGGTGCTGTTGGATCTAATGCGATGAATCTTCCTCTGGGCTTGAGAAAATCCAACCTGTGTACTTTTTGTGCCTTACAGACTGCACACCGAACCCCATGTGGCTCCATGAGCCATTTTTGACTTTTCACACCAGTTTCTGTTTCGCAGTGTAGTTTGCAAACTGCGCAGCGGTGTGTGAGGAGTGTGGGTGCAAAGAGGGCCAGTTAAATGGCTCACTTTGCCCATAGTATCCAAGCTCCCAATAGTACTTAAAGGCCCCCAAACCTCGTCCCTCAACTCCTTTGCCCACCCACCTCACCTCACCTTTCCCAGAAATCACCCATGCCATCTCTATGTCCCCATGTATCCTCCATAGTCACTGATCCAATATGCATTATACATAGTCCTCAGATTCCATGCATCATCAATAGAAAATATTTTAAAATATTTTTAAAAAACAATCTGTTAAACAACTTCCTGAAACTGTGCCTCATTTTCAGAATAATGGAATACCTACTGTGCTGAAACCCATTAGAACTTGAAACTCAGCCAAGCATTGATAATGGCCACAACTTCCAAACAATAGGCAAGTTCCAAGAAAGACAGAAACAGCAGGTGATTATTTTGATTGACAGGCATTTCACTTTAAATTAATGTAAGGAGCAGATGGTTAAAATTTTACAAGTGCTTTTGTTTCAAGCATCAAAACCATGTTTATTTTGGCAGCTAGAATCATTTAAATCATACTTAAGAAGACACAGTTGACAGGATATTTTGTCATTTTTCACCATGATATGACCTAGAGATAGTGCAGGACACAGTTTCAAAATCTGCAGATGATATAAAGCTTAGAAGCATTGTGAAATGTGAGAATGAGTGTAGAGAGCTTCAAAAGAACATTAAAAAATTGGTGAAATGGACAGACAAGTAAATGTAATTCAATGTAGAGAAGCATGAAGTAGAATTGGAAGAACTCAGAGAGACAATACAAAATAAAAAGTACAATTCTAAAGAAGCAGAGAGAAGAAATTAAAAAGAAAAATCGAGTGAATAATTGCAACTACACACATTAAAGTCAAGCATTTTAAGAATAAATATTTTTGTTTGCCTGATCCGGATTTTAGTATTAATATTGTCTGTGATGTAAACAATATCTCCTATAGCAGGTGGATACATTTTTTCATCCTTGGAAGCTAGCAGCATTTTCTTTGTGCATCAGTTCATTGAATGTGGCAGGTTGAGAGAGTAAATCATAAAGATAAAGTCACCATAGTTCCAGGTCACCATAGGTTGCTCTTCTGCTTGAGGGGGAGAGCTGACTGGTGGTGATTTAATATGAGGATAATCACACCTCAGGTGCGGGGAAAGTTTGAGAAAGTGGGGCCTTCATGAATAATCTCAGCTGATACAGAAATTGAACCTGCACTGTTGACATCACTCTGCATTACTGTCCAGCTATCCAGCCAACTGAGCGGAACCATAAAATATTCTAATCTTCATTAACAGGGGCAGAAAGTACACAAGCAAGGAGGCCATGTTAAATGTGTATGTCAGAGAAAACTAGGATAACTTGGTACTAAACGGCTGATAAATTAGCGTAAACTAATTTAGAAATGAATATAGTACAGAAAAAATATGAAGTACCTGGAATTAAAGAGGTACAGTTGCATAGAAACACATATAACCACTGTTAAGAGACAAGTGGTCGGGAGCTTTTGGATTCTATGGACCCATGAATTTTCATGCTGCCAAGGAGTAATTGGCCAAGGTAAATTTTCCATATTAACATGATTGGTCCGTCGAAATAAGATGGACAGAGTAGGTGAGCGGATGATTTCTGAAAAGATATAATTATAAACATTTTGACAATGTAATTCAAGTAATTTGAGCTGTCTCAAAGTGCTCTCCCTCATGGTGGAACCAGACCTGGGCAATAAAATATGCCTTCAAAGCATAATTACTGTCTCCGATGCATTCTTTGTATTTGCTAAGCTGTATTAATAAAGAGAAATCTCCTGCATGAAGCCAGCAAAATACACAGGTCTCTGAAAAACTCCTACAGTGTATAAAACACTGATTTGGCTTCAACTGGAGCCACACTTTAAGAAAGATATGAAAGCATTAGAGAGAGTGCAGAAAAGTTGATGAGGATGGTTGCAGGGATGAGGAATTTCAATTGCATTGATAGATTGGAGAAATTGGGGCTGTTTTTCTTGGAGAAGAGGAAGATTGAGAGGACATCAAAGTATTCAAAATTATAAAGATAAAGATTCTGGACTGAGTAGCTAAAGAGAAACTGATCACACTGATGGAAAGGTAGCGAACTAGAGGTCACAGGATTAAGGAAATTGACAAAAGTAGCGATGGAGACACGGAGTGAAATCTTTTTCATGAATTACATGTTAAGATTTGGAATGCGTTGTCTGACAGCATGGTGGAGGTAGGGTCAATCAAGGCATTCAAAGGGAATTGGATTGATATCTGAAAGAGAAGAATGTGCAGGGTTATGGCAGAAGGCAGCTGAATGGTGCAAAGTGACTTTCTCATTCAGAGAGCCAGCACAGATATGATGGACTGAATGGTCTCATGTGCGGTAAAGATTTTGTGATTCTGTCACATAATGCTTTCTCTATTGGAAAATTGCGAGTGAGAAAATGTTCAGGGCTGGTGAATATAAGGGTCTACATATTTCAAAGAACAGATTCTTAATATGAATCTTTGCATTAAGAAGTAGAGGGTACAGAATTAAAGAAATTGACAAAAGTAGCGATGGAGACACAGAGAGAAACCTTTTTATGAATTACGTGTTAAGATTTGGAATGTGCTGCCTGAAAGCATGGTGGAGGTAGAGTCAATCAAGACATTCAAAGGGAATTGGATTAATATCTGAAAGAGCAGAACGTGCAAGGTTAAGTATATTTAAGAATTATATATATTAAGAATATATTAAGAAAATTTCTACAGTACAATAGAGAACCAAATAGTGATATTTGAAGGCGTGAAAATGTATTACACTTATCTTGCAAAATGTTCCAGGCTCCTCAGCATGCTTTCCATTTTCTACACAAACTCCCAAATCCTTTAATTGGTTTCCAAAACTCCTTAGGCACTACCAAATAAAAAGTAGTATGTAGGAGGAAATCCATGAGGCCATAAGACATAAGAATAGAATTAGACTATTTGGCCCATCATAGTTAGTGAAGATCAACATTGTAAAGTCAAAACGGGGTGCTGTAGTGCCATTCGACATAACTCAAAAATTGTAAAGTCGACCCTGCACGCTTCTATGTAAACTTTGACTTCCTGTTGAAGTATTGTCAAATTCAATGAATCTGAACGGCGACAGAAATGTGGAGAGCGATTCTCCCATTGCAACCTGCAAGTTGTCGGGCTGGGAAATATGTGTGCTGACCATTTCGCAGGTTCCCCGTCAGCATTTAAGACCTGTGCTCATCTCCCAAATGGAAAAAATGGTGCTGCCGGGATAGCACAGATAGCCGCTGATTTGCATTACTTTCTATATCTCAGCATGCCATTATCGGGATCGATGTGACAATGTCCGCCCATGTTCGTGTCTCCCACCTCTTTGGCGTGATGTCACTTCAGCGTGAATCAGAGTAGGTATATAAAAGTCTCAACCTGATGTGGCAGCCTTGAACGGGCATGAGGAGATAAGTGCTGCTAGTGGAGCAGGCTCTGCAGATGCCTGAAGGGCTTCTTCCTGCTGTCTTCAGGTGTTGGCCCATGGACCAGTGATATCTGGGTAGGGGGGGGGGGCTTCTATTTTCATTATTTACACCTAACCTGCTGTTCTTCAGGTAGTCGGTGTAAAGATTCGCATTCTAATCAGTAATCTGTAAACTGTCTGTGCTTTATATGCTCTGTCTGAGGCCAGAACTCTCCATTCACCTGATGAAGGGACTAACCCCGAAAGCTAGTGAATTTACTATCAAATAAATCAGTTGGACTTAAACCTGATGTTGTCAGGCTTTTTACTGTGTTTACCCCAATCCAATGCCGGCATATCCACACCATGCAGCTGTAACAGCTGGGGCACATGTTTTTGGTCAAATTGGGAGGGAGGGAGGGGGGAAAATAGAGCAGGCACTCTGTAACATGTGGCTGAGTCTTGCAAGGCACAACAGACAGCACCTCTATGCATGGGAATGAGGATCACTCAGGCCTGTGGGAGAGGGGGGAGCTGTTGGTAGTGATTGGGGGGGGGGGGGCGTGCTGGTGGGGGGAATCAGTTACAGCTGTGAGGTGCAATTAACAGTTTATTGTGTTCTTAACATTATCGATTAATTAGCCCTGACTACTGATGACCTCTTAGTGAACTACAACTGTCTTATTTTGTGCAGTCTGCTACTTCTTCTAGGTGCTGCTCCAAGATGCACATCGAAGTGGAGGTGTGGGGTGAAATGGGGGAGCGGGGACAGCGATGTCTGAATGGGGGAGGAGCGCCAGCGATGTCTGTTGCGGGGGAGGGGGGTGCGGTTGAGCGGGCCAGCGATGTCTGTGGGGGATTGTGGAGGTCAGCGATGTCTGTATGGGGGAGGGAGACCAGTGACGTCTGTATGGGGGAGGGAGACCAGCAATGTCTGGGGGAGGGTTGTGCAGGCCGCGATGATGCCAGCGATATCTGTGGGGGTTGGATGGTGGCGATCTGGATGCTGGGAGGCCTTTTCAGCGATCTCTCACAGGTGACCGCATGCACGGGTTCCCGCTCATCCCGCCGATTTCAGGCACCTTGGTATGAATCGGCTCCACATCTGAGCTTTCAATGATATTCATGATTGTTTTCCCACTAATTCAGCACTTTTGGGAGTATCGCCCCCGTAATTCTTATTGCTAGTAATCTTTAGTGTGTTTTATAGCACCTGAGATGGGACTGGTCAAATCAATTAACAATAAACTTATAAATAAGTAACATTTATTAAAGGCCAACATATAGCCTGGGTCAATGTTTAACCCTTTCAAGGTTTGGCAAGAGAGCTGACTCTCTTGCCAAACCTTCCCTAGCATCAAAACTGCAACCTGTATTACATATTAATAATCACAGCTCTGTACATGTCTGACTAGAACACGGTGTGACTGAGCTCTACAATATTCAGATGACACTGAATAGTATAGGTTATTGGTGAGACCAAATCTGGAGAACTGTGTCCAGTTTTGGTCTCCTTATTTGAAGAAGGATGTGATGGCATTGGAGGTGGTTCAGAGGAGGTTCACCAGATTGATTCCGGGGATGAATGTGAAGACAGATTAAACGATTCAGATTTGCTGGAGTTTAGAAGAATGAGAGGGGGTCTGATTGAAGTATATAAAATTTTAAAAAGGTCAATAAAGTAAATGTTGACCAAATGTTTCCTCTTATGAGGCAATCTTGAGCAAGAGGTCACAGGTATAGGTTGAGAGGAAGTAGATTTAAAACTGAGATGAGAAGGACCTACTTCTTGCAGAGGGTGGTGAATTTGTGGAACTCGCTGTCCCATAGTGTGGTGAGGTCTGAATCATTGAATGCTTTCAAGGTGATAGTTCTAATAAAAAGGGGATAAAGGGATATGGGTTCCAGATGGGGAGATGGATTTGAGACCAGAGAGAGATCAGCCATGGTTTGATTGAATGGCGGAGCAGGCTCGAAGGGATGAATTTGCTTACTTCTACTCATAATTCACAGATAAAGATCTTATGGTATGTCATGTCTGTGCATACCAGGATTGAATCTCAGGCAGTGCAGTCTAGAATCGAACCACTTTTTAAAAAAGATTTTCCTCATGTCACTGTTGGTTCATCCTCCATTCACCTTAAATTATTATCACTTGATCTTAACCTTCCAGCCATGGGACCAGTTTCTACTCTGTGCTTTTGAATGCATCAATCAAATTTCTTCTCAGTTTCTCTTAGAAAACATGTAATTTTTTATTCATTCTTTCATGGGATGTGAGCATCACTGGATGGACCAGCATTTATTACCCATCCTTAATTGTCCTTAAGAAGGTTATGGTGAGCAGGAGCAACAGTCCTGCTTCTAACTCATGAGAAATATTATAAAATAAAGCCACCACTTTAAGCAGATAAAACCCCATTTCCATCTCCCTGCCAGATTTTTCAGCACTTGGAAATCGGCATGGCAATTTTAAAATTTAAATTGGGCTGCCAGTTGAGCTATGGTAGTTTGATTTAAGTTTGTTAATGTGGGCACAACTGAAAAGACGTCACTGTCTGTTGAGAGAGTATTGATAATGAAGTTTAGGGCTCACAGTTTCTGGTGCAAAGTCAAACACTGAATATTGATTTTAAAATGGAGAAAAAGTATAGAATAATGATGTTTCCATAGTTGGTATTGTAAATATTATCAGATAATGTCATTCTCCTTACATATTTCTTACAATTGGAGGGTGAGGAGTATGAGCACTGGCCTGCCGAGAAAGAAATGAGGGGCAACCACTGAACATGATATATATGAGTGTGGTGACTGGGGGATTTTCACTGTGGCTTCACTGCGGTGTTCATGTAAGCCTTACTTGTGACACTAATAAATAAACTTTACTTTTCTTTCGAGGGAATGTGTGGGACATTGCTTGGCAAGGCCCAATATTTGTTGCCCACTCTTAATTGCCCCCTTGAATTGAGTGTCTCATTTGGCCCAATTCAGATGGGGGGGCAGTTAGGAATCGATAAAACTAGAGGGCATATGTTTAAGGTGAGAGGGGACAGATACAAAAGGGTCCAGAGGAGTGAGTGTCTGGAACGAGCTGCTAGAGGCAGTAGTAGAGGCAGATACAATTTTCTCTTTTAAAAAGTATTTAGACAGTTATTTGGGTAAGATGGGTATAGAGGGATATGGGCCAAATGCAGGCAATTGGGACGAGGTTAGTAGTAAAAACTGGGCAGGATGGATAGGTTGGGCCTAAGGGCCTGTTCCGTGCTGTAAACCTCTATGACTCCATAATTCCTATGTTTCTATGTTACACTGTTCATGATATTACCTGCACCATAAATCATCAAAGGATAGTCATTCAACTTTAGTGGAGGAGCAGAATAGGTCATTGGTATATATACTGCCTTATTTTCTTCTGGAATGACTTCATGGGGAGGAAAGTCAGGTGAGACACATGATACAGATAATTAATACAGTTCCATCAACTTTGTTCTCCTGCAAAAATTAAATTTCACCCCATATAATTTTCGTCAGATAAAAGCAAATCAGTACTTGAACTTCACACGGTCAAGTTACAATATTACAGGTTCTTAGGAGAAACATGCCATTGCTTCCAGTTCTAACAAATCCAGTCACAAGTTAGATAGATGTAGTTATTATTTAAAAGAAAAAAAAGCCTGTTTTCACGTAATGAGGTCGCAACCTTATTTGTGCTGTCAGTCAGAGGTCAGGTCAGATCCAAAGTGTGCTTAAAACTAATCGAATTGTCAACATAAACACCATGACGTGGGTGCTGATTCAGTCTGGCCGAGGTTAATCATTCCGAGAGTTATGTGGAGGCAATACAATCTAAGCAGTCACTACATTAACAATTCCATCTGCTCCTTTGACTTCCTGTCCGCTCAGTTACTCTCTTTTGCCATATTATTAAACAAAGCAAAAGGTAACATATGTGTCAGCACTATTGTCAGAATAATTGGATAACAATAGAGATTTGGCGCTGCACTTAAAGCAACGGTATTCAATTCCTTCCAGATTGATTTGAGTGCTGAACTCAGAATATAGCGCTGGGATTTAGTGCAAAACTGTCACAAAATGCTCATGCCCTTATCCGTCACTGAAACATGTTCAGAATTAAGCAACTTTAACAATTTTCCAAGATTTATCGAAGATTACCTAAAGCGTCAAAGCAACACAGAAGAATAAACAGGATATTGCTGAAAAGAGACATTTCATCCTGTCATCATCAGGACAAACTCTTGAATGATGGGGGCGATTCTCCCATCTTGCTGTGTCGCTTTTGTAGCGCAGTGGGCAGGGGAACTTGAGTGGAGGCCGTTTCGGGGACTCCCCGCTGGGTGCCATGGCCTCCGCACATCTGCGGCAGCCAGATTTCCAGCGCTGTCTTCTGCACACTGAATTCTGGCACAGATCTGCATAAATTATTTAAATTCTCATTTAGTCCTCGAGCCTCTCACCTGTCCCCCCCTCTTCCAGGAGTAGTTCACTCCAGCAGAGTTTAATATAGCTTTCTACTTGCAGGGAGCTATCAGCCCAACCCTGCTGGAGTAATTCACTTGAATTCACTTGATCTGCTATCCTCGTCTTTGCTCCAAAATCTCCAATTTAAAATTAACATTCTCATATTTAAGAGTTTTTTTGGTCTTGTTCTCCCTCTTCTCTGTAACATCTCCAGCCATATAATCCAACACTCAATGCTTAAATTCTCCATTCTTTCTGATAGTAGCCTTTTGTTTATCATTGTCCTTTTAGCCCACTAATGGTGGCCATACCATTTGGTGTCTTAGCACAAAGCTCAAAGGTTCACTTGCCAAAGCTTTTCCACTCACAACCTCGGTCTCTCCTTTTAAGGTCCTTCTTATAGTTTATGAATGCAATTTTCCCGGACTGCTGCACTGCTCGGATAGCGTAACTGGCTGAGAAATGTCAGCGTGAGGGGTGGGGGAATGAGAGGAGTGGAGCAGGATTCGCGACCAACATACAGCCAATCGTGACTTTCCCAGGCCATTTTTGCCAGTAGGGGACAGGTTGGGATGCTGGCGATCAATGCTGGGGAATTTGAGGAATCCATCGGGAAGCTGGTGATTGGGAAATGGAGGTGGGGGTTCAGTATGCACGCACCCGTCCATCTTCTGACAGATCGGTGCATGTGCAGTGGCTCACTCAGCACACTGATGCCAGCCTCTCGGGCAGGATTAAGCCCACACCCAGTGGACACTGTGTTGCACAGAGTGATGGAAATTAAACCAGCTAAGTAAATGGGCAGGGAAATCTCCGATTCTATCCACATTGGGTACTTTGTTTCTTTTTGGGAAAATTGCCCCTATGTCTTTGTCCAAGGTGATTGGTCGCATTTTCTACTGTTCCCTTCCCAGCTTGCTGTTCCACTTTTTGGTTCTGCTTCTATTAACTGCTTTGGGATGTTTCTAAATGTTAAAAGTGCTATCTGAGTCCAAACTGGAGGTTGACACAAGGCTAAAAATGATGGGGCAGGGGTTTATGCTCCTACCACAGTGAGTCTTCATTGTTTTCTTCATTATGCAGTGCTGATGTGACATGGATTGCTGAGTGCAAAGTGAACTGAGGTTTGTGTCCCATTTACTGAAGCCCGCGTCATCTCACTATTTCATTTACACCAGGCCATATAAACCAGTTATTAAATTTATATCAGGTAACGCAAGCAAGTAGTGGGTTTTTAAATTTTTATTGCAGCATGATCCTTTTTTTTAATGGAAACTGACATCTTGAGTGCTGCAGAACCACAAATTAGATTTTGTGAATAAAAATTATTATAATAGTATCAAAGACTGTGAATGTGGGATGATAATGCAGCTGAACGAGGTGAGTGGTGAGTAAAGTTGTGAGGTTGAGTCAAAGCTAAGGTAAGTAGCAGCATCCACAATCATATTAGGTTCTTCTTGGACAGTACAACAACGAGGCCACAGTGCAATTTATTTTACAGTCAATGATGATTATCAAAAAAACTATAGGGTTGGAAGGAGAAACTCTTGGTAGCATTTCATCAAACTGAGGGTTGATCCTCCTCATGACATCAACGGATCTTCATTTGGATATAAGGAAAATGTTTATTGTTTATTCAGGACAGCAGAGATAGGCCTGTATTTGCTTGCCAGCTTCAACAATTCCTGGAGGTAACACACTTTCAGATTCCTCTTGCTCTTAATTTCTCCCCTGATCCCATCCCTCATTCCCCTCAACATTTCCCATGTTTACACCTTACTTTCTCACCCCCCTCTCGTTAAAAACCTTCAAAGGGTGAAGAGGGAACCGCAGGTGAAAAGTAAAGTTTATTTATTAGTCACAAGTGAGGCTTACATTAACATTGCAATGAAGTTACTGTGAAATTCCCCTAGTTGCCACAATCTGGCGCCTGTTTGGGTCAATGCACCTAACCAGCATGTCTTTCAGACTGTGAGAGGAAACTGGAGCACCTGGAAGAAACCCATGCAGACATGAGGAGAATGTTCAAACTCCACACAGAGAGTGACCCAAGTTGGGAGTCATGCTGTGAGGTAGCAGTGCTAACCACTGTGCTGCCCCTGCCAGAGGAAGGTCAGAGTACAGAGCACATAGCATGAACAACCAGTGTGGGAGCTCCAGCCATTGCAGGAGGTGGTGGAAACAAGTGGAGTGTTGTGTTGGGTGAATCCAATGGGAAGTCTGATTCTGGGCAGGGGTTAAGGGGTCTGGGTCAACAGTGCCACTCAGGGTCAGGTGTTGGTTGTAGGGAGGGGAGAGGTTGTGGGGAGGGAAGTACAGCAGGAGCTACTCTATGTTGGCCCAAGACTAGGGGGTTTTGTCAGTCCCTCCAGGCCCAAGAGTGGAGTGTTGGGTCAGGCCACGTAAGCCTGAGATGCTGGTGGGGGAAGGGGGAGGGTTTGGTTCAGAAAGACAGACTCATACAGGTGCGTTTCTAGTCAGCTTGAGGAGGAGCAGAGAAGGGGGGTCCAGATCAGCCTAAGAGCTGGTTGGGCCCAACTATCAGCACTGGAAGTGGTTGGGAGAGAACAGGAAGTGGGGGTAGGTGATCAATTTTCCCAGATTGGGTCACCCTGGCAGACTTGGCTACAGCAGCAGAAATACCAGCAGAGGTGGCAGCGGAGGTGGGGGAAAAAAACAGCAACATTGATGGAAGGGGTGGGAGAGGATGCTGGGGTAGCAGATGCAGTGTTGGAGGTTGTGGCTGAGGCAAGCACAGAGACAGCGGTTTGGTGGCAGGGAAAGAGAAGATTGCCTGAGCAGCGGAGATGGAAGTTATCAACAGTGGAGTGGCAACCATGATAGAGGTTGTAACAGTAGTGGAGGCAGCCAGCAGAGAGTAAGAAACCAGTAGAAGAAACAAAACTGGCTTAGCCTTGAGCCTCAGAGCACAAGAGTGAGTGTGAGTGTTATCTTGTCCCATGCTATCCTCAGGAACTTCCTGAGCACCTCTGGGTCAGCAATATACTGAGCGTCCTGCCCAATTCGTGATGCCAGGTCTCTGCCTTCAGCTTCTGGTGCAGACTCGATGGGCCAAATGGCCTCCTTCTGCAGTGTAAGGATCCAATGGTTCTAAAAGGAATCATGATGTTAAACGATGAATAACCGAGTGCTTTTGATGAAAAATGACCACTGTTCCTCCATTCAAAACTTGTTCCAAACTACAACCTTTGACATCAAATTGTGTTAACTGATGTACTGATTATTTTGAGTGCAACTTCTCAGTTGCACCTCTGCACTGGGAAGCCCGCCCAATATGGCTCCCTGGCATTTTTACCAGCTCACCTGTCTCCCAATCTGCCACCTTGAAGCCAATATAATGACAACCGTTACTTCTGCTATCTCCAGGCCTTGGGTGAAAATTGTATCTTTGGTACATAAAATCGATGCCAACATTTGCTGGCATGGAGTAGGTTCTCCATCCCAGTAAAATGACCAGTGGTTTAGAAAATGTCCCTTCACTGGGGCTTTAATTCCTTAAATTGGCCAATGATTACTGGGTAGGGGGTAGCTGCTCTGGTGCCACTCTTATGTCTGGGAAAACTTCTCAGTTGCATCTCTGCACTGGGAAGCCCTCCCAATATGGCTCCCTGGCATTTTTACCAGCCCACTTGTCTCCCAATCTGCCACCTTGAAGCCAATATAATGACAATTACTTCTGCTATCTCCAGACCTAAGCTGAAAATTGTATCTTGCTCTTCCCAACTGGGGGTAAAAAAGGTTCAACTTGTTCTGCATGAATAGATAAAAAAAAATAACAAACGTAGATTAAAAAGCTCATTACCAGGACAGTACAACATTGTAAAAGTCTAAGGATTGTCAGTTATTCTGGTATTAATAGATGTTCATCACTTTTTCTGCTGGATCAGGCACTTTGAGCTGTTCAAAGTACTTGGCAGCAGTTCATGCTTTAATTAGCTCTTCATTCCATGCAATGTTCATTATAAGCAGAATAAGGTACAAATCATGGACTGAAAGCCATATAACCTTTATCCTAATTAAAAGAGAAGCTAATTTATTAGAATTGCTGCATAATTGTAAGCACTCAAAAAGTATTCTGTGTAGCTGCTTGTGTTTTCCAGTGCTCGCTATATCTCACATTTCATAGATACCTAAGATTGAGTTGCAAGGTTGGATTGTAATTGAGGAGTTTAGAAAATATTATAACTTATTAGAATAAAGCTTGAGTGCTTTACGACAATTATTTGAACCCTGAGATTGGATTGCTGCCCTCAAACTGCTCCTTGGTGTCGAGCTTTATAATTAGAAGTTTTGCATCTAGCATGCATCTGTTATATTATAACACCCCTCTGGGAAAGTGTTTGTCACACCTCAGATTGTCACATTTTCATTGTGTCTGTCACACATTCAAATATCAAACAAAGAATGTAAATGCGTAAGTACTGATTGGGTGAAATAAAACAGCAACACAAAGCAGTGCCGACTCCCTTCAATAATATCACACAGACAGCAAAACTACCAATTAGCAAAAGCAGATTCTTTTGGCCATCTTTGTTTCTTGATAAGCCTAGAGTACAACTCTAAAAGTTACATTTATGAGTAAGCAAAAGTGTAAAAGATTTCACTTCCCATGACCAAGCGACTAAGTTACATACGTGACTATTGGATCTCTCATCAAGAACACACTGCCACGGAGGCCACCACTTCTTTCAGAGGTCTGTGAGTTTTGGTTGCCTTCATTGATTTACAAACTTCAGTCAAAATTTGGTACCCATTTTTTTACCTTTAATGTGATTGGGACCAACTCATTTTCAAGAAAGAGCAGTTCGTGTTCCAGTTTGATTCTTCATTCCCATCTCATGACCATTTTTAAGTTTATTTATAAGTCACAAGTAAGGCTTACATTAATACTGCAATGAAGTTACTGTGAAATTTCCCTAGTCGTCACACTCTGGTGCCTGTTCGGGTCAATGCACCTAACCTAACCAGCATTTCTTTCAGACTGTGGGACGAAACAGGAGCACCTGGAGAAAACCAACATAGACATAGGGAGAACATGCAAACTCCACATAGACAGTAACGCAAGCCAGGAATCAAACTCGGATCCCTGACACTGTGAGACAGTAGTGCTAACCACTGCGCCACTGTGCCGTCCCATGTTTTATGTTAAAAACAGATCCCATCGCAGTGTGGTTTGCAACAACACCCTCCCATACATATATACATAATAAGATGATATTTTCCAAGGAATAGATTTGACATTGATAATGACATTATTTTTCATTATTAGTTTACTGGGTATTTTCATTTTATTCAGTAAAGACACAGGGGGTGATTTTCCCATCCCATCACAGTGCTATTTGTGTGCAAGGCAGCAGTGAGGCAGAGCGGCTGGGGATGGAGAAAGCCAGCGATGTCCGGATCACTTGGGGATGGGAAGGCCAGTGATGTCCGGGTCACTGAGAGATGGGGAGGCCAGTGATGTCCGGGTCACTGAGAGATGGGGAGGCCAGTGATGTCCGGGTCACGGAGAGATGGGGAGGCCAGTGATGTCCACGTCACTGGGATATGGGGAGGCCAGTGATGTCCACGTCACTGGGATATGGGGAGGCCAGTGATGTCCGGGTCACTGAGAGATGGGGAGGCCAGTGATGTCCATGTCACTGGGATATGGGGAGGCCAGTGATGTCCACGTCACTGGGATATGGGGAGGCCAGTGATGTCCGGGTCACTAGGAGATGGGGAGGCCAGTGATGTCTGGGTCACGGAGAGATGGGGAGGCCAGTGATGTCCACGTCACTGGGATATGGGGAGGCCAGTGATGTCCACGTCACTGGGATATGGGGAGGCCAGTGATGTCCGGGTCACTGAGAGATGGGGAGGCCAGTGATGTCCGGGTCACTGAGAGATGGGGAGGCCAGTGATGTCCACGTCACTGGGATATGGGGAGGCCAGTGATGTCCACGTCACTGGGATATGGGGAGGCCAGTGATGTCCGGGTCACTGAGAGATGGGGAGGCCAGTGATGTCCACGTCAGTGGGATATGGGGAGGCCAGTGATGTCCACGTCACTGGGATATGGGGAGGCCAGTGATGTCCGGGTCACTAGGAGATGGGGAGGCCAGTGATGTCCGGGTCACGGAGAGATGGGGAGGCCAGTGATGTCCACGTCACTGGGATATGGGGAGGCCAGTGATATCTGGGTCACTGGGAGATAGGGAGGCCAGTGATGTCTGTGGCGGGGCGGGGGGTGGGGGGGAGGTGGGGGTGCAAATTTGTGGGACGTTTGGGAGAGTGGGTGATGAGGAGCCAGCAATCAAGCCAACGATGTGTGTGGGAGAAGCTGGTAATGAGGGCAGCGATATCTGTGGACGGGGTGGGGGGGTGGTTGAGTCCAGCGATTTCAATGTTTGAAGGACTTGTAGGGCGATCTCCCAGAGATGCACGCGTGGGCAGGGGCCCACTCAGCGCGCTGAGTCTCTTCAGTGAGAATAAACCCCACCAACATACATCTGGAGTGATTCACGCCAGTGACCTCTGCAGTGCCGAGTGCGGGAGATTTATTTTGAAAACCCCATTGAAAAAGTAAGTACGATTTACTTCAGTTTTCACATGAATTCAACACTGAAGAATATTTTTTGGGAGAATCCCAGCCACAATATGCAATTCATGTGACTTGACCTCTGCACTATGTTATACAAGAGAGCACTCACCCATAATTAGAAAACAGCACATTCTGAAATTCACAGTGAATGATAATGCAGGAAATGAATTAATGCATTTTTAAACACTAGAATCAAACTCTCAAAATTCACTGTTGTGGAGCTGTTGCGGATAAGGTCTGTCAATGCATTCCATATGCTTAATCCACTTATATTAGTTTTCTTTAAAATGGAGTCCCTCTGTCTGTCGTTCTTTTGTGCAAACTGTGTGGCTTGTAAACCGAAACCAGTAATGAAGGCTGCTTTTCTATAATCGGATTAATCTACCAGCTGGCACTATTTTTGCAGTACAGGAAATCCTTGAGTACCACAGTTGTGTTTCTCCAGCACCGGCGCACATTGCTTTGACTGTAAGTCCATGTTCTTCTATTTTTCCCCTCAATTTTTTTGTGAAATTGAATTGCTTTCAATTCAGCAAGTACCTCCAGGATGAGTACTGCCAGAACTTTCTGCTGTTGGTTATCGTCGAGGCCGAGTAATTCTAGACTCTTGTTCTTTGGCCTAGAGCGTTACCTGAGGGGCAAGATTCTCCAGCCTCCCAGCCCCAGGCAAGTGTGCAACTGTTTCCCGCTGGTGAGAAGTGGCACCTTGTTTGCTAGCGGTGGGATTCTCCAGTCCCGCAGCTGTCAATGGGAATTCCCCTTGACGCCACCCCACGCCAGCCCCATGGGTGAGTGCGCATTGTCAGCAGGACCGGAAAATCCCGCAAGTGTGAACAGCCGGAGAATTCCTGCCAACATTTTGCATCTCGCTCAGATTATTCTGGTCAGCCTGGACTTTATTCTCAAACCACCCACAAAGAGCAGTGAACTACATGGTTATTTATTAAAATTTAGCATGTATTTTTTCTTATATATTTTTATGTGTATATATTCAGTTCTCTGTCTTAACTTATTCATTCTGTGACCCTTTCCACATGTTTACTCCATCTATTTTCTCATTATTGTAAAGAGCTCTGAGACAATTCCCTGCATGCGATGAGCACTATAAAATACAAGTTGTTGCATGACATACTCACTCCCAGCCATATCCATATAAAATGAAAATAGCCTTTCTTGATTGTACAATAATTCCCATGGCATTACTGCAGCTTTCTCATCATAAACCAATTTTGAAAAAGTCCATTTGACCGGGAAAATTGTCTGAAAGAGCTGTATCTTGCACTTGTCATAAAGACATTACATCCAACCGGCATGGTCGTGTTTTCATAAAGAAGTCAAGCGTTTGATGTGAGTCACACTATCACGCCTGAGTATTTTATCGACAGAAAATGCATACCAACACTTACCATGGGAATGGCATTGCTTTAAATCTTAAGCTCATGAGTTGGAATACTAATTATTTACAACTTATTGGAAAGACATTTACAGTTCATCTACTACCATTACTCATGAGTTATGAGGTCAGCTTCAATAATGTAATAAAATTATTATATCACTATTTGCTCTATGAACACTGGTTCATCCAAAGCTTCATTTTAGAAGCTTTAAAAATTGTGGATGCTGTACTTTAGATACTTCTGTACAGAATTTTCAGACAAATATATTTTCAACTGTCCAGAAAATATATTAAAGATTTTGTGCAACAAATTCCAAGTCTCCTCTCTTGACTATTATCACTAGCTGGTTCTGATCTGTTTCCTATCCTAGCATCCCTGACTTTGATGAGGAGGTGACAAATCCCATTGAAGGTTAATGTGCGTCAGTTACACACTGTAGATTTTTATTGTTGAGTTTGAACCAATGATGGTTTAATCTGCATTATGGACATGGTAGCATAGTACAAGCAATCCAAGAGGACATGAGATCAAATCTTACCAGAATAAATAGTGAAATTGAATTAAATATGTGGTGATATGTGGCTTAATGCGAGAATAAAAATAGAGTTATAAAAAGCCCGCTGGTTCTCTACTGTCCATCTGAGAAGGGAACTTGTCCTCTCTACCCCATTTATTCTGGCCTATATGTGACTCTAATCTCACACTATGCAGTTGACCCTTAATACGCACAGGGTAGGAATGGAATAGGTATTACTTTGCTGGCATTACCTGATTCCAAAGTTATACTTTCTTCTGACAATTTTAAAAAATTCTTTCCATTTTAAATACAAAAAGCATTGACAGGCCATTGAACTTATTAAATGCACACCCTACTGTGTTTTTAATATATATATCAATTCTCCCATCCTGCTGCATTGAATGGGGATTTGGTTGAGTGGCAAATTCTCCATCCTCACTGGCAGTGGGGTATAAACTGACAGAAAATTCCAGCCCTGATATGCCCAAAATCTTAAACTGTCTGATTTTCTTTACAGGTGCCAAGAACCTGCTCTATTTTCCATCATTTTATATGTTTATTGCAAATGGAAAAACATTTCTGTTGCGGAAAATTGGTGACTACAGATAATTGACTTCTCTGTTTGAAAAACAGCAGATAATTTCTTTAAAACAGTAATCCTTGGGTTATTATTACCGTGTTTTGTCTGATCACCAATAAAAACATAAATATAATTGCTAAGCGGTTGTGTATCTGTCTATTAACTGTAAATTGTTAGACTCGTTTCTTTGCAATCAGATGCTGGAATGAAGGAAATAACAAGCACCAGGCATAAAGAATTGTCAATTTGTCAGTAATGTAGATCAGTATAATTTTATTCCACATGCATCCCTCATTGCAGCTCGAGACAGAAAAATATATCAATTCTAATTTTCTCAGAAATTTTTAATGAACTAATATTGGCATGCAATTCCAGGTTTAAAAACTTCCATGGCATTGTTTCCATTCTCTTCTACAACAATGACTTTGAGATATACATCACCATACTTGCATACACAAGCTGGTTTACTTATATTCAGTTTTCTTGCTCCATTACAAGCTAGTAACACACGTCCTTTATATACTCCAGGGTTGGCTGTGCAGTACAAATTACTAGTCGGTCACGCCCTCAGAGAAACTGAAATCCTTCCAAGATAGGTTTTCCAGGATTGCTTCCGAAAGCTGAATGCAGGAAGATCAAATAGTTTCAATTGATGGTACTTCCCATCAGGTCCATCTTAAATTGACTTGATCTCCAAATTGTTGTACTTCTTGTGCTTTTCTCCCAACAATGGCCACATCAATGAAGCAGTTTTGACACCACTTTAGGACATCACTATGAACTTAGCAATTTACTTAGAAGGCACATTAGAAGGTAGCTCTCTCTGAGCATTTCCCTAACCCCACACAACTTTACTGACATTAAGTGTCTACAGGTTGGGCAGATCATAGAATCATAGAATAGAATCATGGAATCCTTGCAGAACAGAAGGGGGCCATTCAACCCATTGAGCCTGCACTGACAACAATCCCATCCTATTCCCATAACCCCACATACTTACTCTGCTAATCCTCCTGAAATTAGGGTCAATTTAGCATGGCCAATCAACCTAACCCGCACATCTTTGGACTGTGGGAGGAAACCGGAACAGCTGGAGGAAACCCTCACAGACATGGGGAGAGTGTGCAATCTCCACACAGCTAGTGATCCAACCCAGGAATCGAACCCAGAGCGAGCCAGTAAGATCCGACTAGAGCCCAAGAAATCAGGTCTCGCGATCTTCTGACAGACGGATTTTCAGCGAGGTCAGCCTCCCACTGGAAATGGACTAAAGGCTAAGTAAGTTATGTAAACTTATTATAATGTTAATTTAAATCGCATTAGTGAGCCTGGGGCTGAATTGCCCGGTTTCACTTGCTTTTATGGTCTTGCCAGGAGAGGTTCTCTCCAGCAAGGAAAACACCTGCTCCCCATGAATAGAGAACTGTCGTGTTGGCCTCACCCATAAAACTGGAGATTCCATGGGGAGGCCTAAGGAAAGGGGACTGCCCCTTTTGCCATGCCAGCTTAGCAGTGCCAGCTTGGCACCTTGACATTGCCTGCCTGGCACCTCATTAATGTCCACTGGGCAACTTGGCACTGCCCACTGGATTTGTGGGAGGTGGGACTATGGATATGGGGGTGGACCTATGAGGGGCAGGGCCTAATGGGAGGGTGAGGCCTAAGGGTCAAGGCTTATGGGGCAGGGCCTGAATGAGGCAGCCCAACTGTGGAGTGAGGAGGGGACAGCTGCCACTCTGCAGCTGCGATCAGTATGGGAGGACATGGCACAAGATTGGTCTGGCTAGCGGGGGGGCAGTGGAGGCTGCATTTCTGGTGATATGGGGCTCATAATTGGCTGCAGGCTCTTGAGATTGTGGAGGGGCAAGGGGGGAGTTTGTTCAAGCTGCCTGCAGCATCAAGGGTCTGACAGCTCTCTGTCTGCCAGAACTCTACTCATGTGCAATAGCTCCCTCTGCAGATTGGCTGATGAATTAAGCCCACCCCATTGCCTGCACCAACTAGAAATGGTCTAGACCATTTTTCCATACACCATGTGCACAACATTGGGCATGAAAACTCATCAAAAAAATGGATCAGCAACTCTCCCATTTTCATGCTAGCTGGATACTTATAATAATCCTCATAAAACTCTGCCCAATATTTTTAAAATAATGTTTTTGGAAGCTTTTCATGATATGTTAACTTGCTTTTTCACTTGGCGTGTGTTCCATTATTTTAATTTGTTCTGTGTAATTTTTTTTAGAGCTTCTAATTTCTTGCTTGGCTGTCAGTGAGAATTGGAAAAATCCTCTCAATAAGTAGTCCCATCAGGTAATTACAGAGCATTTCAATCTCACTAAGAAGGGCAGACCCTGGACCTCACATGGTATTAAACTAACACTTCTTGCCCAGAGAAGAAGATTGGAGACCAGAAACAAGAACCTGGCACATAACAATCAAAAATAAGGAACACAATATGGAAATTACTTGGGGAGGAAATTATGACCTGAGACCAGCAAGGGTGAAATTATCTTAGATCAGAGCCCTCGAAGTACTGAACTTGTGGAGAAGGAGAAGCAGAGACACGGAAAAGGAACAAGATTAATTTAGCTGTTTTTAATTAGTTGGGATTTTGATGAAACTCCAATTATGCAAAGATTAAATGTTGATAAAATGAGAGATTCTCAATCTTGGATAATTTAATAATTCATATTTTAATCATTTTGGGGAATGGAGTAGTCCTTCTGAATATTTAAGAGTGCATCTTGGGTGAGGTTCTCTAATCAAGTGGGCCAGATTTTATTGTGCAATCTATGCCCAGGACTGCTTATATCTGGATAGATTTGGATAAATGCTTAAAGGTTTTAAAGGTAGGAATATTTTTCATTTGCACTCGCCACAAATGGCGAGAGTTTTTTCTTTGTTCTATTGGGACCTGTGAAATCATTTGAATGACTCAAAGGAAGCGATGTTATAAATATTTTGTTTCCTTGTGATTTTCTCTTTGCCGTACCCATAGAAGGTCAGTATACCTGACTGTCAGCTCATTTTTCCAGTAATGTGATGAGATAAGAATTTGATCTATAACTGTCACATGAATACTGCAATTTCACAATATTCAACGCATGTCACTGGAGAAGCTAATGGCAGAAAAATGAAACTTGGACAGCAATTTTTGGAAATTCCCATTTGATCACGTATCTGCCCCCTCCTGAAATCGGTGTACCATTTACACATAAATAAACAATTGCCAATAACCTCATGATAGCAAACTCTGGCCCACCATTATTTTTAACATAATGCAAGCTATCTTTTTGCAATGAAAGGTGAGAAATATTCAAAGGATATTGAATATAGACACTACTTAGCTTAAAAGCTATAGTCAGTAAGTGAATTATGTCTTTGTCAAAACCCACAAAAAATGATTTAAGCATTGCAAGGATGTCACAGCTCACGCTCAATGACTGATGGGTATGATTTATGTATAAGATGCTTACCTACCCATTGCAATGTAAATAGCTGTCAACGTGCCTAAGATTTGGAAGCACACCCAGAAAGTCAGGCCTCTCTGCCTTTCAGACATTCATGGAAACAAAAAAAATTCATAGAAGTAAAAGAAGCATTCTATCAGATGACACTTTTATGGTGCATAAAATACATACTTTAGCTAACAGGAATTCCTCCAAGGCTGAATGTGCTTGTAAAATGAATTTAATAGCTGGAACCAAACCTCTATCCCAGGGGACATTCTGTCTACACAGAGCTGAAAATTTCCCCATTGAAATTTGCACTGTTAGCATATGCACCATCTTAAAGTTAAAGTTTATTTATTAGTCACAAGTAGGCTTACATTAACACTGAAACAAATCCCTTAGTCGTCACACTCCAGCAGCTGTTAGCGTACAGTGAGGGAGAATTTAGCATGGCCAATCCACCTAACCACACTTTTTCAGATTTTGGGAGGAAATTAGAGCACCTGGAGGAAACCCACGAAGACACGGGGAGAATGTGCAAACTCCACACAGCTAGTGACCCAAGCCAGGAATTGAACCCTGACATTGTGAGGCAGCAATCTTAACCACTATGTCACTGAGCCATGTTATACTGTTAATTAAAAATGAGTACGTATATGCCATTTCCTGATTCAACTATTGATCTAAATTGATGCCACTATCATCAACTCTGTTAAAAGAATTAGTACAATCACTGCCTAAGATCCATGTTGGTGCCTGTAGTGACTACCACAACTGATTCTGTTCTGAGCACTGAGAACCAACCAATAGCTATCACCCTGCAAATACTGGGGCTTCCTTCATACTCTCTCCTGCCGCATCCACAAAGTGACAGCTGATGTTCAATGCATAAAACCTTTAAGGGCTGGATGTACTGTAATGATATGCAAATAATGAGTCTGTGTCATCCAATATACTCTCCAGTAATTGGCATCCTGTGTGTTGCTATGTACAGCAGAGAGGGAATTAAAAAAATTAAAGAATCAGAAGGTCTTGTGATCCTATTTATATATTTGACTCCATTAGATAGCACTAAGGGGTTTGGCTATACCACATGGCTTAACTGCAAGCAAATTTCTTGATGGCGCCCAGTGACGCGGTGAAAGTATGCCACATTGGCTAACAACGGAAGCCCGCATGGTATGCGAGAGTCCCAACCTTGCTAAACACGGACTTGGATCCTGCAGCAATGGAAAATGCAGACCAGCATATCAATTGCTTCAAATTCAAAAAGTGGAACTGGCTCTTGTTCATTTCCAGTGTTTAATCAGTATACATCTTGATGGACAACACAATAGCAGCCTGTTACACAGACAAGTAAGCAGGAACCTGCTCTTGTGACCTTGTGAAAGGAATTGGAAAAGTACACATGAGAGCTTTGGAATTACCCAATTTAAATTAGATACGAATCCTGTTGTTATGCTCTCCTTCCATGCAGTTTATACACAATGTTGAAGAGAAGATACTCAGACTGTTTACCGCAGTGACTGGCATCACTCTATCCAAGTGAATATCTATTGCAGGCCTGAAACTTTTAATAGAAGCCCTATCACATTTTCTTGTTCCATAAATCAGTATTTACTTTGCAAAGAAAGACAGATTCTGGTACTGGATTGGGAGATCAGAGAATCAATTAATTAAAAATAATGATTAAATTTAATGATTTCAGTCATCCTAACCAAATTTTGTTTGGAACAGTATCATTTTTTTTTCAATTAGTATAATCCCAACCTGTTCTATTGTGATCTGTTCCTGTTCACTTTTAGTAGCTAATATTATTCTGGTTTCCTTTTCCTAGGAAGAAACATTACATGATGGGAGGTGCTTTTGACACTGACCTAAAATAAAAATTGCCATTTTACAAGGACAGAGTCCCTGGCAACAAAATTCAAAAACGTATCATGGATACAATGATTGTTTTCACTTCCTAGTCCCCTGGAGAGCATAAAATTATTGGCATTGCTAACGTCTAATAAACCTGGAAGTGTTTTCTTTCTCCTTAACGTTTTCCAAAGCTCTGTTGTGTTGGCATTATTGTAATTAAGACTAATTTCAATATTGGCACCATTGGCAATTTATTTGAAGGGAACTGATTCCTACAGTCGACAGCATTGTTACTGCCACCACTGTGATTCACAAAGCACCAGTGCATCCAGAATAAAGATCTACCTTTATTTTATAAACAATATGTCATCAATATCTTCAGGAGACCATTCACTTACTTACAAATTGCAGGGGAAAGGCAAGTCAGCACAACCGCTTTTATGAAGTAGTGTTGAATAGCAGCATCTCTGCCCTCTAGAGAGTTGAATGAACATGTGCAAGTAAATTGGTACATTTTAATCAAAAGCTTCATAACTTCTCCACAGATGTCTTTCTTTTTTCTCCTCCATTCAAAATTCTTTAACTGCCATTTGTGTCACCGTCATTGTAACTAACACCCAGGCTTTGTTCAGATAGAAACAAAGGCAATCAAAGATTTTATTTATGCTTATAAAGTCAATCCTGTACAAATTGGTAACTTAACAATGGAACATATAAAGACAGAAAGAATTTGCATTTTATTTCACGCATGCTCAGGATATCCCAAAGCATTTTGCAGTCAAATAAATGCTGACTATGATTTATGTGTAGGTAAATGTGACAGCCAACATTAAGTTATCTGCACAGCAATATTGATCAACTTTTGGTAATGTTGGCTAGGAGATAAATTTTGTTCAGCACACCGGGAGAAATCTTAAGCTGTTCTTATGTATCCATTTAAACTGGTAGAAGGGGGCTTCAATTCAACATTTCATCTGGAAAAATACATGCTGAACGAAGCAGCACCTATTCTGTAATACACCAAAATATTAACAAGCTTGTGCACATAAATCACTGAACGGGTCCTGCCAGGACCACTTGGACCTGGACCTCACTACAGTTTTCATCCACATGTGGGCAAGTGAGCTGAATTCCAGAAGTGAGGTTGGACTGACTGTTCTTGATACCAAAATTTATTTCCCCTGATTAGATTGCTGGTTGGAGTCACACCTAGCATAAAGTAAAGTGGCTGTGGTTGTTGGCGTTTAATTACCTCAGCCCCAGGGGTTTCTCAGTGTCCTAGGCCCGACCATCTTCAGCTGCTCCATCAATGAACTTCCCTTCATCATAAAGTCAGAAGTGGGGATGTTCATTGATGTTTGCACAATGTTCAGTCACATTTGTAACTCATCTGCTAATTAAGCAGCCTGCCACATGTGGCAATATCTGGACAACATTCAGGCTTGGACTGATTAATGGCAAATAACATCCATGCCAACAAGAGAGAAGCTAGCTACTTCTGTTTGACATTCAAGGGCATTGCCATCACTGAATCCATTAACATTGTGGGAATTACCATTGGACAAAAATCTAACTGGAAAAGCCAAATAAATATTATGGCAACAAAAACAGGTCAGAGACTGATGCGGTGAGAAATTCACATTCTGACTCCCCAGATCCTATTCATCATCTGCAATGCACAAGTCAGAAGTGCAATGGAATACTCTCCATTTACCTGAATGAGTGCAGCTATAACAACACTCAGGAAGCTGGATACTATCTAGGACAAAGCAAACTGCTTGTTTAGCATCCTGTCCATAACCTCAAACTTTTACTCATTCCACAATAAGTGCACAGAAGCAGCAGTTTACACCATCTACAAGATACACTGCAGTAATTCAACACGTCTCCTTTGCTATTACCTTCCAAACCCATACCTCTACCATCTAGAAGAACAAGGGCAGCAGAGCAGGAGAACACCACTAACTGCAAACTCCCCTCCAAATCACACAGCATCCTGACTTAGAAACATGTTGACATTGTTGCTGGAACCACCTCCCTATCAACACTGTAGATGTACTCACACCAAAAAGACAGCAGTATTCAAAATTGTGTATAACCATCACCTTCTCAAGATGAAGGAAATTGAAATCTGACATTCAGAAGTAGGACACAGATGCAAGTTCAGCTGAAGAATAAATTAATGGAGAAATGTTGTTGTCTCACCTAACTTAAAATATGTTTTAAGTTAGGTGAGACAAATGTTCAGTTTACATCATTAAAAGTCTCCCATCTCCAAAACTCTAGAAAGATATAGGCCAGAATTTTATCTGTCCGCCTGTCACGGAAATCGGAACAGGGGAAGGTCAGTTAACCTCGGGTGGGATTTTACGATTTCAGAATGAGCGAGGCCACCCATATTTTCTTCAGTGTCTAAAGTTTTAAGAAGTTATTTTGCCTAACTATCACTGTAATGTTCCTAACAATTTTCACTGCCAGACTATTTTCTTTACATTCAGTCTTGGATAAGCTAAAATTTGTTTTGGTTTAAAGGTGCTAGGGATCAGATCAGAAACTCCAAGGTATGTCATAAAGTTGCCTAGACCCCAACTTTTTTTGATTTCACCTTTAGGATGAGCATAAAGTGTTTTGCTCCAGTTTTGATTCAATTGACCCCCCTCCTCCAACCATGAATGCCATACTCTTTGTCATCACTTCCAATCCACTGTCCAGACATTATCTCAAGCTGATTCAGATTGTTCAGCAAGTTCAGCAAGGTACATTTCTACTTCCATGTTATTCCTTCTGTACCAATGCCTGCCTCCAAATTATGTCAACCCAAGTGCCGCTGAAACTGTCATCCATGTCTTTGTCACTTCCACGTATGACTATTCCATCCACCCTCTATAAACTTCATCTCATCTAAAATTGTGATGCCCGTATCCTGTTCCAAACCAAATCCTGCTCACCCAGAACCACTGCTTTCGTTCATCTAAAATGGCAACCGCTTGCATAATTTAATGTTCACGTTGTCATGTTTGAATCCTCCATTGTCTCTTGCCTCTCTATCTTTGTCACCTCCTCAGTCCTTTAGATCCCTCTTCAAACTCTCTGGCTTGTTGTATATTGGCTTCACCCTTTGCCCCACCATTGGTGGCCATGTTTGTCAACATCAAGGCCCCGTATAGTGAAATTCTCTCACTAAACATCTATATCTTTTTACCTCCCTGACTCCCTTTAAGACTGTCCTTAAAATCAACTGCTTTGACCAACCTTTTTGTCACCCCATCTGATCTCTCCTTTGACATGGCAGCCATGTATGTCTGCCTGTACTGCTGTGGGCTATCTTGACGTGTTTTTTTTCTACTTTAGAAGAACTTCATTAAATGTTGTCAAATAAACATTTTCCTTAATACATATACAAAAATATATTTCCAAGTACACATATAATGTTGGAATTAGATTCGAAACAACTGTAGCAAGAAATCTACAGAATAATGGCAAAGAGCCTTCAAAAGGGGAAGTAAATTTATAAGTCTGTACTTTTGATTAGCGTGATTAAAAACATGGATCATTTTGGAACATAATACACCAGAATTAATAAAATAAACATGCTGACTTGATTTTCCCATCATCTAGATGTTCAAATCCCTCATAAGGTAATAGTGCTAGCTGCCTCTATTGCTTCCTGTAGAAGTCCTTTACATAATTTAAATAAAATATTCAGATATTCAGCATCTGCAGTATGTGTGAAAATCTGAAAACAGGAACAAAGAAAGCTGGACGTGGATGTAAGACAGTAGCTGTGAAGAAACGGAAGTTGCCATTTCACTCCTTAGACTCTCTTCAAGACATATATTCACCACCTTATGTCTGAAGAGTTGTGTCTAATTTTTTACCCTTTGGCTTGTTTGTTTCATTCTATGTCTCCTCGTTACATTTCATAGAACCATGGTACATTTCTGAGTTTTCCTTTTCAATGGGTCAGTTTTTACTATAGCAGGACATGAATGGCTTCAGTCATTGCCTTCAAATTTAATTATGGTGACATTTCGCACCAAAGGTTGCTGGAAATGCAAGGTGGAAAAAACGTAGGATTGTATTTTACCCTCCTCCCCCAACTAAGCCCAACTTCTCCCCCATTCCTTGCTGCTCCCTCCATTCTTGCTCTTTCCTTATTTCTCTCTGCCTGAAAAGACTGGACTTAACTGGGGGTTCAGTGTCCATCTTTAAGTTTTGTGGGATTACTTGCAGTCCCAGTTGTGCCCACACTGAGTTCTGGTGCTGCTGTGACTCGAAATGGGAATGGTCAATTAGATTAGCTGACAGCTCTTGAGGACAGCACTTCCAACGTGGGGCAGAAATTCAACCCTCAGCTTAAGACCACAGTGCGTTTTCCCTGAGGGGTGAACTTATTTTTAAACCAATTGGCTACTCATGAACTTTTCTTCTGCAGAGCGATGAGCAGTGCATTCCTTGTAAAATCTGACCCTAAAAGAATAATCCGCTCCTCAAAAATCTCATCTGGATACTGCACTGTTGTAAGTATTGATTTAACTGACAATATAATTTTGTAGTATGTAACTATTTGCCACTCATTGTATTTTGCTGGAACTACCACACTCAGTTTATCAGAAGTGGTAACTAATGTTTTGACCATGAGTTCTGTTTGCTGACGTTCATAGTCCTTTCTTAAATAAATGTTGTTAATAAACTTTATTTGAATTGTATTTTGCCAAATAAACAGATATTACCTTAAAATACATTTTTTGCTGTAAATCCTGCCTTAAGTCCAGCCTCACCTTGAACTCATTAGCTGACAAAGTGGTGCCAGTAACAACTCTGGTTAAACATTGCATTCATTCCAAGCCCTTTACAATGTTGAATGCTGGAGAAACATAGCAAATGAAAATAATGGAAACAAATGGCAGAAGTTATGGTTGCACATATTCTGTCAAGAGCTTGAATAAAGTGAAGGTTTAAGAATTGGATAAAATAGAGATGAAAGAAATGTACAAAAAATAAAGTTTGAAGAATGGGATGAAAAATGAATTGAAAGGAGTGCAACTGTATGAAGGGGTTTTGATATGTGAATCAGCTAAGAAGCATGGCAAACAGATATTTATTTAAATGAAGTGGGGAATAATGAAGTATAGAATTTTAGGTATTAAAACTGCAGAAGAGATGAGTTGAAAGTGGAGACATGAAAATACAGCTCACATATATATGCTAAAAACCTGGCTTCTAAAACTGCTCATTTAGACAGGAGGAGATCAAAAGGAAAATGTGGCGTACCAGTGGATGGGTAGCTCTGTACTGACAGGAGAGGTGGAAAGGAGAAAGAGGAGAAGCAGCTGTAAAAGCTGTAACAATCACAGCCACGGCCAGCTGGAAAGTGGAACTCTTCCAGAAAACAGAGTTCTAGGCTAGAAGTTGCTGATTTGAAAATGTCAGAGAAAACCTACGCCAAACCAAAGTAGACTTCCTAAACATGAAAATAACTCATGAGTGGTAATTATTAGCTGGATTTAACTCATAGATTCATTTATACTATATGATATGATAGTTTTGGGACAAGGGACATTTCTCTTGATTCAGGCATAGATCGATGGAAATGGGATTTAATTCCAGAATACAGTGTGTGTGTGTGTGTGTGTGTGTGTGGCTATTATTGTTTATTATCGTTAAGTGTACCTGTGTTGTCGATTGTGGCCTTTCTTGCTGTGATTTTATAGGTTAATAAATATTCTTTTACTAGAGTGGTTGTATCAAGACTGGAACTTTCCTCAGTAGTTTGCATATCTGTCTTCTCATTATACCAAATTGTAATAGCAAGGTCCAATGATCCAAGTTACCCTTCCAGGTTTTGGGATACTCTCGCATCTCACATCAGTGGGATTCTTAACAATTCCCATTATCCAGCTTTCATAATTGATAGGGTAGGGGACCCAGTAGAATATCTATCAACCTGAATTTCTTTCTATTCCATGACCAATGACAAAATCACTAGACTGGTAATCCAGAAAACTAGGATAATGCTCTAGGGACACCAGTTCAAACCTCACCACGGCAGATGGTGAAATTTGAATTCAATAGAAATCTGGAATTAAAAATCCAATAATGGCTGTGAAACCATTGTCGTTAAAAAGCCATCTGGTTCACTAATGTCCTTTAGGGGAAGAAATCTGTCATCCTTAACTGGTCTGACCTACATGTGACTCTAGACCTACAGCAATGTGGTTGACTCTTGAAATGGTCTAGCAAGCCACTCAGTTCAAGGATAATTAGGGATGGGTAATATATGCAAGTCCAGACAACAACACTCACATTCCATGAATGGAGTATAACATTAGCAAATGTGAGGTTAGTCACTTTGGTAGAAATAATAGTAGGATGGATTATTATTATTTATTATTTAATTATTATTTAATGGGTGAAAAGTTGCAGCATGCTACAATGCAGAGGGACCTGGGGGTCCTTATGCACGAATCGCAAAAACCCAGTCTGCAGGTGCAGCAGGTGATCAAGAAGGCGAATGGAATGTTGGCCTTTATAGCGAGGGAGATAGAATATAAAAGTAGGGAGGTCTTGCTGCAACTGTACAGGGCACTAGTGAGGCCGCAACTGAGTACTGTGTGCAGTTTTGGTCCCCATATTTGCAAAAGGATATATTAGCCTTGGAGGGTATACAGAGAAGGTTCACTATGCTGACACCGGAGATGAGGGGGTTAACTTATGAAGAGAGATTGAATAGACTGGGTCTGCACTCGTCACAGTTTAGAAGGCTGACGGGGGATCTTATAAAGACTTACAAGATAATGAAGGGGCTAGATAGGTAGAGGTAGAGAGATTCTTCCTGCTTAGAAAGGACAGCAGAACTAGAGGGCACATCCTCAAAATAAGGGGGGAGCAGTTTAGAATGGAGTTGAGGAGGAACTTCTTCACTCAAAGGGTGGTGAGTCTCTAGAATTCTCTGCCCATTGAAGTGGTGGAGGCTACCTCGCTGAATATATTTAAGTCATGGATAGATAGATTTCTGATAGACAAGGGAATTAAGGGTTATGGGGAGAAAGCGGGAAAGTGGAGCTGATTCACTTCAGATCGGCCATGATCTTATTGAATGGTGGGGCAGGCTCAAAGGGCTAGATGGCCTACTCCTGCTCCTATTTCTTATGTTCTTATGAATAAAATAAAAAATCCAACATTTATTCACTTTCTGGATTTTGGACTTACTGATATTCAGTTTTGTTTGTCATTTCTCAGCTAAATTTTTCAGTCTACCCTGAGTAATGAAAAGAAAATCAGGGAGGATTTTCTTGGATAATTTGTGAATTTTGAAAATTTTGGAGGTTGTGAAGTGCCCAACTACCACCGATTAGAATATCATTAGTTTGGCTCTTGTGATGTGAAGATTTCAAGATTGGTGATTGTAAGGCCTGAGGAAATTGAAGCATCAAACACAAAGAGACCTACCACGGACGGCCCTTCCAGTGCATTCCTGGTACAACATCAACAACAGTGACAACAGGGTCAGAAATCAGGTCAAAATCCAGGTATGCCAGGTCCCAGCATAACATGGACATGAATAACAGTGCTCTATGAATGGCAATAAAGGCCTCATTACTACCAGTGTGCATATGCTGCCATTTTCCCATCTCCCCACAGAACTCTCACCAGATCAGGGAATGTCACCTAATGACCTTCAGAAGAAGTGGTGTGACATCTATCAACAAGATGACCTGTCAAGCTCCTACAGCACCATCAACAGAATTTGGTGAGGGATCTCTGCTCATTCACATTTTATTAATAATCAAGCACATTATATGGTTTCTACCACAAACCCATTAGTTGGATTCTTCATGAAGTACTTCATTGGAGATGGTCAAAACCTCGCACTAAGTTGTTAATAGAGTCATAGAGTCAGAGGTTTATTGCATGGAAACAGGCTCTTCAGCCAAAACTTGTCCATGCTGCTCCTTTTTTTAACCACTAAGCTATTCCCAATTCGTAAAATATGTAGAAACTGGTTTCAGATTCTGGATTAATGAGCCTCAAAAATTGTAATGTTTGGGTTCTAATTCTTCAAATATGAAATGCTCCATGCATAGCTTTAGGCAAGAAAAGATCTGCTTTCTATCACAGTTTCTTATCACAGTTGTCTTGAGTTTCCTGTTGTGATGTACGTGTATGTAGTATGCTGGGGTTTGGGGTGCGGACTGTCACTTTAAACTGGCCCCCAGGCTATTAGCTCCGCCCAGTGTGGGACTCTGTTGGGTAGTCTTAAACCTGACGGTGAATGAGTATACACCTTCAATAAACAGCTCCCAGCATTGAAGTATTCAAGGCTACCTCGTGATTGCTTATGCCCCTTAATCCACAGGAGCATACATAATATCCTAGTATGGTTGTTTTTATCAATTTGATAAATAAAATAGCAGCAGAGAAATATCAAATTGTAATAAGTAAAAAGCTGCCACTGCGTGTAATCAAAGAAGATAGCACCAAGCCAGTGTATAGAAAAAATGAGAAAAAGCAGAGCACTGTCAGACACACAGCCTCACTGAAAGCCATGCTTTATATTTATTCCTGACTCTTTAACTTTCCCCAGCATGTTACGAGGACTAGCAGGTGCACTGCTGTATCACAGATGTGCCACTTTTATGGAACTCTACAATATAATGATCATGAACAACACTGTATAGTTTATTGCAGAACACAGTTTGACTTCCTTGTCCCACTGCATTATTGATTCTCCCTGTAGCCTTTGAGGACCGGCATTCCAAATCCGGCATTAAAAATAAAACACATTTTTAAACTCTAAAAACAAAAGCAAAGCCGCTCCTGCGCCTCCTTCAGTTCACCTTCAGTGTTATCAGTTTCACAGCTCAATGGAACAAAGTGGGGTATATTTTGAAAGTGCAAAAAACTGTCTCCATTTGTGACGAGTCTTCATTTAATTCCACTGTCGCTGGTTGTGACTTCCTTTTTGTTTAATTCGCATATTTATCACAGCTGCTAACAGAGCCAGCAACCGTTCTGGAGTGAGTATACTACACAACAGTTTTCAGGAGAATTCATCAGTAAATAGCAATTATCTTAAAAGTTGTCTTTAAAATATGTAGTAATTCATTGCGGTGGGCTCTTAAAAAGATAATTGCATCTTTGCATCAACGTATTTGGCCACGCATAAACGAACACAGGGCATACATTTCAAGCATAAATTAATATCAGATATGGAAGGCATTCAGAGGGCTGTTACTGCCAATTGTGGCAATTGGCTGATGAGTACTTTTGAAGATTGGTACAACTAAAAGCAGTCATGTACAGCAAACCCACTAGCTATGTACACTCTACAAATACTGCCTGCATTGGAGTAAGGAGAAGTAATTTACCTTATGGGCTGATAACCGCTGGTATTATTCTATCATTGGACTCACATAATTTGAAAAATGCCAGTGTGGAAAAATGACTGACAGTGTTTGCTTTGTTAAAATACCACGGGAAACATTTAAACTGTCTCTTTGCAGACTACAGTGAGTTCTTTGTGCAGTCAGTAGGCATCTATTTTTGTTATATTTCTTTTGTTCTGTTGCCTGTTGATGTCACTCACTGAAAATGATTGCCCATTGCTGTCAATTAATACAAAATAGTGAGAGATTTTTTTTTCTTACGCGTGACAGCTCTTCAACTAACCTTGAGTTCTCTCCAAGGCTATAATAACCATAAGCAGGAGAGAACGAAAAACAATATGTGAGAATTACATATTCCATTACAGGTGCAGAAATTTTTATGGTACACTTTGTTATAGCATATCTTTAATTTTTCACTGTGGGCCATTCTGTAGCATTAAAGTATGTGTATAGTCAACATTTATGCACCTTTGATATGTAAAACATGGGTCAAGTGGTCAATGTTGTTTTAGTGATACAATGGGGTGGAAGGGATTTGGATTCTTTGACATCCTGGAAGCCAGGATGTTACTGGGGTGTAGTTAGCGTGGGGGAAGGAGCCCAATGTGACATGGGAAATCTGAAATTCTACGTTTCCCCACACATTCAATGGAGTGTTAACATGTTTAAAGTTTATTTATTAGTGTCATGAGTGGGCTTACATTAACACTGCAATGAAGTTACAGTGAAAAGCCCCGAATCGTGACACTCTGGTGTCTGTTCAGGTACACTGGGAGAGAATTTAGCATGGCCAATGCATCTAACCAGCACGTCTTTTGGCCTGTGGGAGGAACTGGAGCATGTGGAGTAAATCCACGCAGACACGGGGAGAAGGTACAGACTCCACACAGACAGCGACCCAAGCCGGGAATCAAACCCAGATCCCTGGCTCTGTGAGGCAGCAGTGCTAACCACTGTGCCACTGTAATGCCACGTGTGACATTCCTAACATGTTCCTGCTTGGATGTCTGGCTGATTGACTGGTTTGCCTTCTCCTTTGGTCAGGGAGTGCTGGAAGAGACATTGCAAAGCCCAGAGCCCGGGGGTGGAATGGAGGAGGTCATCTGGCCACAGGGAGATTGTCCAATCCCTGAGTGAGTGAAGTGGTCTGATCTCGTTGGTGGTAGGGAGAGGGGGGGGTGGGGGGCGGGGTGGGCAGTGGGATGGGGTGGGGTGGAGGAGGCTGGTGGGAATGAGGTCTTTGGTCTGATGGCGGGGCAGCTTGCTGACTAACCAACATTTGTGCTCTCCAGGCCCAAAAGGAGTGTCCTTTGAGGTGGTCCTGGCCTCGCTGCAGCTCTTAGGTTTCCAGCAACCCAGGAATCTGGATCAGCCATCAGATATGGATCCGGATCAGCCATCAGAAACGGATCAGATCCAAAGTTGTCAACCCTCATTAACTGGCTTAAAATACCAAAGCGCCTCCTGGGAAAGAAATTTACTGCTCATTCCCTATCCCATCTGAATGAATCCCAGAATTTGATGGGTTGGAGATTACTGATAGACTTCTTTCTTTCAGGAAGTTAAACCCTTGTCAGCACCTAAACCTATGTTAAAATTCCTCTTTTTTTTCACATCAGTACTCTTCTCATACAAATTCATCCACTCTATCATTTCCCTCCTATTCAATTGCTATTCTACTAGAACTCCTTCATCAAAATAAAAAGCCTTCATAATACTGAAACCATAATTGGATGGCAGTTGCAATTGTTACTTATGTGGTAGGTATATCACTTCAATCAAACTGTGTGCCCTTGATTACAACTCACATTACTCCCACATGCCCGTTTCAGGAGTGTCATTATGGAACACCTAAATAAATTTCTATTCCCAGGTCTATCAAAGCCTGCTAGATTTTAATTCTGGCACAATTTAACCTATTACCACATTAACCATGATGTCTTTTGAAATAATTGTATTCTGAAGCCCTGTGTGGAGCAATAGCAGCAGTAATTAAATGGTTTGGAAGTAAGAATAAATGGCTCAGCTAGATTTCTGTGGAATGGCTGATTTGGATTACACTGTGGGAGATTTTTATGAGGCACTGCTGGTAGTATATATGTTGAAGGATCAGTTGCTAAGGTGCCTCACTTACAATATTTCACATCAAATAAGTTTGTTTTTTTTGTCTTTAGGCAGTTCTGCCAACACCCAGTGGAACCTCAATGACATTCTGTATTCTGCACAAATGCATTCCATGCTAGATTTTTTGTATTTTCAAAGCCTTAGCTCACTCATACCAAATAACAGTGGCACAGTGGTTAGTGCAGCTGCCTCACAGCATCAGGGATCCAGGTTTGATTCCCAGCTTGGGTCACTGTCTGTACGGTGCCTGCACGTTCTCCCCATGTCTGTGTGGGTTTCCTCCAGCTGCTTTAATTTCCTCCCACAGTCTGAAAGATGTCCTGGTTAGGTGCATTGGCCATGCTAAATTCTCCCTCAATGGACCCGAACAGGCGCCAGAGTGTGGTGACTAGGGGATTTTCACAATAGCAGTGTTAATGTAAGCCTACACGTGACACTAAAAAATAAACTTATAAACATTTGACTGGTTGGCTCATCTTAAAAGTTAGCCTCATAAAGGTATATTAAAGTTTTCATGGTTTATTATAAACCTCAATGCTTTTTGTCAGATTTCAAATATTTTTAGATACTCCGTTAGTACTCCATTAATTTCTGTGGTTATAAAAATCTTATGTTTTTGCAACACAATAATCTTAGTTGCTACACTTGCCCCTGCAATAACATTAATAGTGGCTGCAACTTCCGTTCAGTGCTTTGGAGGAATATATCTGTGCCGGCTTCAATGTCTCAGCTAGAATTGGTGTTAAGCACATCAGAAGTACAGTGAATCTTGAACTGATGGTGAAGAGTCTGACTGTCTATCATAGCAATCGTATCAAAATTATCACCGTTACTGCATTTGCACAATTCTGCTACATGTCTACCAGACAACAACTTGTTTTTATATGTTTACTATAATGCAGAAAAATGCTCGAAGCAATACACAGAAACATATTTGAGATGGGGGGGTGGAAATGCGGCAGCAGCGAGTGGGGGATGGGCGGGCTTGAAGAGTTGAGTCACTGTCTGTGTGGAGTTTGCACGTTCTCCCCGTGTCTTTGTGCATTTCCTCCGGGTGCTTTGGTTTCCTCCCACAGTCCAAAGATGTGCTGGTTAGATGCATTGGCCATGCTAAATTGCAGAATGAATTGCAGGTTAATAGCTACCTCCCTGCAAGCAGCCAGTGGATGGAGGAGGCCCTCCCAATGGCAAACAGTGAGGGTTGACCAGCAGTCCATCCCACTAGGGACCACACCCAGCCAACACAAGGGCAGCGCGATGGCACAGTGGTTAGCACTGCTGCCTCACAGCGCCAGGGACCAGAGTTCAATTCTGGCCTTGGGTCATTGCCTGTGCAGAGTTTGCATGTTCTCCTTGTGTCTGCGTGGGTTTCCTTCTGGTGCGCTGGTTTCCTCCCACAGTCCAAAGATGTGTAGGTTAGGTGGATTGGCCATGTTAAATTGCCCCTTAATGTCCAAGATGTGCAGGTTAGGTGGATTGGCTATGGTAAATACTTGCCATGGCTGTCAGACCACAGCTGCAACCACTGTCCACCCAGTGGAGAAGCTGCCCCTTTGCAGTGACAGCCTGACAGCTGTGGCCTATTTTAATTGATTTTTTAAAGTATTTTCGACAGAGGGTGCTTTCAAAGTGGGAAATCCTCTCTCTCTCTCTTACATTTATCAGCAGCTTTCAGCTTTGCTGATTGGGCTGTGGCTGTGTCATTGCTAAAGAACCTTTTATTGGCCTTCCAGTCTTGAGAAGCTGCTCGCTATCCTTAATTGGAAAGTAAGTATGTTACCTGGCTGCTAATGGGTCACCCCTGCAGAAGTGGTGTTGAGCATCTGAAGCAAGTCTGACATGGGGTTAGGACCCGCAAATTCACCAGATGTCAGGGTCCTGATCTGAGAAAAGGATTCTGCCCCTAGACTAATAATGCAGAGAAAGTGAGTTCAAATCCCACCATGAGAATTTCAGAATTTGAATTCAGACAAGATACGCCAATGTTCTGAGGAAAGAAACCTGCTGCTGTTACCCGCTCTGGCTCCAGTCCCCTACTGATTAACTCACAACTGCTCTGTGAAGTGGCCTAGCTATCTAGTCAGTTAAATCAAACCATAGAAGGTGGCTTACCTTCCTGGTGACACCCATGTCCTGAGAATGATTTCTAATAAGAAGGTAATAGCCTCAGTCACAGTATTAATGAAAACAAGTGTGTTGTGTATTGTCCAGAACACCCCCTCTTGGAAAACGCAGTTAATGATGACTAGATGTTCTATTTCCTTTTTTGTAACCAATAGGTTTTTAAAATGTTAATGGTAAGCATCCATAGATTCAACAAATGGAAATATATAATTTCAATAGTATTACTCATGTCCACAACAACATAGGGCACAGTTCTGCATCACTAAGTATGCCTGAAACCTCACAAGTCTGGTTATGTTCATATTATCTGCTACTTGTATTCAGATACTTAGTATCTTTAGACTTTACATTATGAGTTCTCTTCAGCACCAAAGATGTACATGCTTCTTTGCTACACCTTTTCCAGTATAGCCTCTAAAGCTACATCTCCACATTCCCCCTGTATTCCTTTCCTCTCTTCTGTTGTATTTCTGATGGGCCAACAAATGTCTCTTTGCTTTCACAGCCAGCAGTAGCCAAATAAGGACGACTGCCTCACAGGACTGTCGTCAATCAGCTTTCTGTCTGGAAATCCTGTGCTGCTTCAACATGTGCAGGGATGAAAATCTGCCAAGGATAGCTAACCTCATTCCTCATTCTATCTTGCTAGGTTCCCAGTGAGTTTGCCAGTGCCTTCCACTTAGACAGATCTGTTGACTTCTTTATGTTGGGGGAGACCTGCTGGTCAGTCCACAATCCTGTAAACTCTTGATTCTAAATCATGATTTCATCCGTGCAAAGATGTGCCACGACCAATTCCAAGAACTTTACTCATTTTTGCCTCTTGCAGAGCAGGAGGAAGACATGGGGTTGTGTTGGAGATGATTCTAGTGTTTTACGCAATAGCAAAGATCCTTCCCTGAAACTACTGAATGTTGAGCACTATTAGGATAATCCCTCATCCATTCTTGCAAAGGCCAATTAAAAACAGAAAGAGGTTGAAAGTCTCGGCAGGTCTGTCAGCATTTGTTGAAGTGAAACCAAGGGGGTGATCTTGAACCTGCGCTCTCTGTTTACGGAAATGGCGGTGGATACTCAAGATCCAGTGCAACTTGGAAATTGTGAATCTCACCGGTGAGATTGTGATCTTCCATTTTCACTGCCACTGGTTTTAACACATTTTAACAAGTTTAAATATACTTAGAGACCCCCACCCTCACCTAATATTCCCCCCCCGCCAATGAGGCGTATTTTCAAACCAGGTTAACATTATGTCATGTCGATGAAGTTTACAACAGGTTCACCCAGATGTGAACCTTTTGTGGGGATCCCTCCAGGGGAGAGTGGCATGGCCAGGCTGTGCCCTGGCACTTCCCCCTAGCACAAGTTGAAACTGTCAGGTTCCCACCTGTGCCAGGAGCAGTACCTGGGGTGGGCCCCCGTAAGAGCTTCATGGGGTGAGGGGCGGGGAGTTCATTTATTTGCGGTGGTGAGGAGGGAGTGGGCATTGGGATGCCTGTTTGTGGGTGGGCAGAGTGTGGGGTGGGGGGCGGGGGGGGGGGAAACGAATCCAATGCTGATGGTGTTCATGGGGACTGGGGGGGGGGTGCCAGAATTGACTGTTTGGGTGGGAGGGCAAAGATGCCAGCTCTGATCACAAAGGTGGAGAGGTGTTGGGGGAGCCCCTGAGACCTCCATGGTAGAGTAGAATGGGGGGAGATTTTTATTTGCTCTGATCGGAACACAATTTGCAGCTGGGCTTTACTGGTACCCCTCAACATAATGATGTGAAACATGGCCACCAGGATACTTTTTGACAGAATGTCTGGAGAGAAAGCCAGCTGTTTCTCTTTGTTAGTTTTCTGTCAGATCCTGACACGTTAGTAAGATTCTGTTTAATGCTTTGGGTCTAATATCACTCTTTTTTTGAAACTGAAGAGGGGTAGAAAAGTGATTAGGCTTATACAATTGGGATGGGGTGACAGGCAAGGGGAGGTGAGGTAAGGGGCAGTTAGAAGTAAAGGGAAAGTTAAGCAGATGGCGCTACAACATTTGGGGTGGAATTTTCCCAAAGTGTCATAATGACGAGGATATTGAGGTGATTCACGCCAGTCTCTCGGGTGCACACTGCATCGCAATCTTTTGACACAGTTTGTTGGAGGGTTGGGAATTATGTGCCGGTACTGAGGGGGGAATAGGCTTAAACATGCTGGTGAGGTGGCTACAAAGAACTCGGGCACCATTTTGCAATGGCGCCCTCATCTCACACTGCACTGGGAGACCCACTCCTACCTCCCACAAACATCAGGAACCCTCTCCTTATTGGCAGCATGCTCCCTTTCCCCCGGATCGCTGGGTCATCCTCATTGGGGCATCAGGGCCCTCCCATGCAACCAAATGTCCCCCATCATGATCCCTGGCATGCCGCCCATCATCATCACCCCCTCCACAATCCAACTCTGCAAGGCCCCCCTCACATAGCCTTCCTGTCATGATGCCCACTCACATCCCATCCGCCCGGCACTGGCACACTTGTGGCGTCCAACTGGTACACTGGTCATGTCCAACCGGCACCACAGGGATACCTGGTGGCCACTGTTGGGGTGGCACCAAGGTATCCAGTAGACACTGACAGAGTGCAAATTGGATATTTAGCTTTGCATGCTATTTTCCCTGCTCGCCGCACTGATGACCGGGCATGACAAGGTAGTAAAATTACTCCCATGATATCACTAAACATGTGCACAAAGCTTCAGTAGTTACACAACTTTACTTGAGATCACATTCCATCCTTGTCATAAAGATTCTCCATCTTTTATTTGATTGGAAGTTCAGACTTATTTAAAACATTACTCGACAGCAATGCTGCGCAAATTTATAATTGTGTGTGGTTTTGTGGGGATTGGAGGGAGTTGGCACTTCTGTTGTTAACTATATGGTTTTATGAATATCTGGAATTTGCCAATCTTAATGAAGTAAGGATTCACTTTTATGCTCAATGTATGGAACAATGGTAGTACTGAAATGAAATAAGATCTTGTTCCATTAAAGAGCCATGCTTCAAAGTTCCATGTCATGCATTATGATTTTCTCTATGTTATATAAATTGCTTACATTATAACAAAGTGAGCAATCCCAAGGGTGAAACCGAAATAAGAAGGGCATATTATGCATTTTAATCATGCATTTCCAATTTTGTTGCCTTAGAAAATCTACTGCATGTATTTTTTATCAATTTCTGAAAGTGAGTTAAATATAGATTGAACTAAGACCTGATGAGATTGCAGCAGTAGTATTGTTCTAAATGTTTTTTTTTCTGGCTGTATAGGGAGTCAATTATTCCACTAAACACTGTGGTTTTCTAAAATTCTGATTGCATATACACTCAGAAAGATTTGCTGTTGTGAGTGGTGACTTGAGAACGTATAACATCATTCTACCTGTGTTCTTTAAGAGAAGAATGTGTGTAAATGTCTATGTGCATATTACTTTGATGAAAACTGATGAGATTCAGTGTGCCAAAGATTGTCACCAGAAGCAGATCACACAAGGAAATAGATTACATAGTGCAAATGGGGAGTTTCAATTAATGCATTAAGACTTCAGTCTGGTACATATTTGGATATTAGGATGTAAACATGACCAAATTCTTTTATCCCAAATATATTATGCGTGTATTTAGAAAAAGAAATGTTTCACAAGAGTAGTTGTTTTATCAATCGTTTCAGAATAAAACTTTTAGAAAGGCCTTTAGCAACCTTGCAAAATGACTTTACCTGCAGGGTAAATGTGACTTTCCTTCCTCTGTGTTCAACGTCAAGTTTGTCATTGCTGCCGCCTTGGATTTATTCGATACTAAATTTAACTTTCCTGCAAAATCTATCAACTTTCTGTCAGAAGCAGCCAATATCTCACTCTTAAAGCTAACTAAGGTGAAACTCTTGGCATGAATTTTTCACATATAGATCTGATATCAACCCAGATGGTTGCCTTGAAAACACCCAAGATTCTTCAGATGGAAAAAGATCTTAGATGAAAAAATATCCGGAACTAAAAATCTATTGATGACCATGAAACCATTGTCGATTGTCGGAAAAACCTGTCTGATTTATTAATGTCCTTTAGGGAAAGAAATCTGCCATCCTTATCTGGCCTGGTCTACATGTGACTCCAGAGCCACAGCAATGTGGTTGACTCTCAATTGCCCTTGGGCAACTAAGGATGGGCAATAAATGCTGGCCAGCCAACATTGCCCAGGTCCCACAAATGAATAAAAGATCTGATACAGGGTTCCTTGGAAAGGCTTCCAATTTAACAAAGTGAATCATGCAAATTGACTGATCCAGCCAATAGATGATTTTAAACTGCACAAACCAGTCCAGAGGGAGCCCCTTATCCCCACACAGTTCCCTACCAAATCTTGGAGAACATTTGGGAATGGATCTATTCATATACAACAGCAAGTCCTTTCTCCTCATTATTGATTAGTTCTTTTGGTGGATCGAAGTGAAGCATTTAAACCAAAGATTTGGTCGTTAGGTTGTTGAAAGAAATCTTTACATCCCATGACACCCAGGGCCAGATGGTGTCTGACAATGGCCCACAATTCGCTAATGATTACTTCACTTATTTTGCCAGAAATTACAGGTTTCAACACCTCGCCAGCTCTCCAAGCTACTCACAATCTAATGGTGAGGCAGAAAGGGCCATCCATTCTATTGAGACAAAGCAGTTGAGACCACCACTTCTCCAATATTGGAAACAAGTTATACCTGAAAGAGTTGTAAAACCTATAGACTGTCTGTCACTGTAAAGTCAGAGACTTGGGAAGAGAGGGAGGGGCATATAAATATTACATTAAATACATTTAGGTAATGACTTGGGGCTAGATGTAGCATTAGGGTGTTACAGACTGTAAAGAATAATGTGGAACTAGGTAAACAGTACTGCCTTATGATGTAATGAGTCATATGGGAGTAGAGCAGTGGTGGGTCTGGTAGAAGTCAGCATGAAGGTAGCACTTAGTTATGGCTGTATCCTGTGTATGTATACCATTATGTGTTATTGATAAAAGTTATTGCACAACCATACGAGCCTCCAGACCTCTCCATGAGACAATATAAAACCAAACAAAATGCATGAGGAAAACCAATGCTTACCTGGATAACAGTTGCTTGCCTTCAATAATTCATTTTAATTCTATTAGCTCAGAAGATCACGCAAAAAGAAATAAATGAGACGTCTAAAATGTTTGTTGGCTTGTTATTGCCCTATCTGGAAGATATTTAGAAGGAATTTATAGTTATCTTGAAAATGAAAAGAGTAAATAAGTTTTTCAATGAATACTTGATGCTCATAATTTTTTTCTTTACTTTTCCTCTTCTTCGTGTACACTTGGATAGAAATCATCCTCTCCAATCATGAAAGCTGATGTCCAGTGAGGCAACGCGATAAGGTGAAATCTCCATTTCATTTTGAAGTCATGACAAACTCTATTCCTAGAATCATATAATCCGTATGTGTAGAAGGAGGCCATTTGGTCCATTGGGTCTGCACCAACTCTCTGACAGAGCATCTTGCCCAAGCCCATCCCATCACATAACCCTATCCTATCCTTATCCTATAACTTATCCTACCAATCTCCCTAACATTAACATCTTGGGATACTAAATGGCAATTTAGCACGGTCAATCTGCCTAACCTGCACATCTTCAGATTGTGAGAGGAAACCAGAGCACCTGGAGGAAACTCACGCAGACACGGGGAGAACGTACAATCACCCAGTGTTGGAATTGAACTCGGATCCCTTGTACTGTGAAGCAGCAGTGCTAACCAGTGTGCCACCATGCCTCCCCTATTCTTACTGTAAGTAAGAAAAGATGTGCATTATTTGCTTATACTGTTTTAGTGTGGTATTTGGTACACAGGATGTATGATTCTATCATCACAGCATGTTGTAATTTCTAATTGGTATTCAACCATACAAAGCCAGCATAAACAGATTGGCAGTATCTTTGTTTATAGCGGAAAAATTGAACTACTTTCTGGCTTTAGAATTGAGTGGTTTAAGCTGGAATCTTAAAATACCCTATCATTTTGTGATTAGTCTTCCACAACAAATATTAAAAGAGGAAAGGAGTTTAGCTTTAAGGGTATACTCCTAATAAGCACATGAGCAAGAATTTACACCCTTAAGTGCGAAAAAGTTTTATCAAGGAAAATTCCTATCTTCAGTGATATTTTTATTAGTCTGTCTTAATGCTGTGCCCAGAAGCAATTTGACTAAATGTTGATATTGTATATCCTGCTGTGTTTCCGCCCTGGCATGAAGATGATTTTGTTTTTTATTTCAGCATGAAATATGCCAGCAATATTTTACTCAAATCAGGTAAACGCTTTACATAAATGGAGTGGCATGGTGGCACAATGGTTAGCACTGCTGCCTCACAGTGCCAGGGACCTGGGTTCAATTCTGGCCTAGGTCACTGTCTGTGTGGAGTTTTTACTTTCTCCCCATGTCTGTGTGGGTTCCTCCGGGTGTTCCGGTTTCCTCCCACAGTCCAAAGATGTGCAGATTAGGTTGATTAGCCATGCTAAATTGATCCTGGTGTCAGGGGAATTAGCAGAGTAAATGTGTGGGGTTACGGGAATAGGGCCTGGGTGGGATTGTGGTCAGTACAGACTCGATGGGCTGAATGGCCTACTTCTGTACTGCAGGGATTCTATGATTCTATGATTGTACAAATAGGAAATAGACAATAATAGAACACTGAAACATGTTAACAAAAAGAAAAAATATCTGTTGTAAAGCAGGAGTACCCAAACTGGTAGACTTCACAGAAAGTGTCTCAAACACCATGGGATACAACTGTTCATGAAAGTCCTAGAACCTCGAATATTGGTTAAATGAACAGCTCCATCACCCACAGGGATGATGGTGGTCAAGAGGAAATTCCATCTAACAACAAAGTCAAAAAAATGGAACAAACCTGCAGGAAACATTGCATTGTTAGAACCTGACTGCAGTCAGATCAAGAGAAAGAAACTAACTATGAATTGCTTCATGAAGACGCTGCAGGGAGTCGTGGGGGGTTGGTAGCTAGGAGCAATTTTCTCCTTCTAGAGAGAATAGCCAACCTGAACGTGATCTGAAACCCTACAAGGAACAGAAGGAAGCAGCCAGGAGACTGGAGAAGTAATAAATGGCTTCTCTATTCCTGCATTTACAGACAGTTTTCTCTCACTTGTTTATCCAATTATTTTTTGGTAAAACCAGCTGTGAACTATCAATCTATTCCACTAACTCACTTTTCATTGCTTTCAATAATGTGAAATGTATAATAATTGAAATTTCATACTGGGATATATTTTTAAAAATTAGTATTTTACTGCCATAAAATTAATGCATGAACCTGAATGTCTGGAATGTAAGCAAATAGTTTTTTTTAAACTATTGAGTCGTGCTTGCAACCCATGATAACACCCTAAGCATCCAAGATATTTGCATAAAGTTTCCTGGGTTATATGTTTCAGTTTATTCATTCATGGGATGTGGATGTTGGTGGTTAGGTCAGGATGTGTTGCTCATTCCTCATTGCCCTTGATATGGTGCTGATGAGTGCCTTCTTGAACTACTCCTGTCCACCCACAATCCTGTTAGGAAGGGTTTGCAGGATTTTGACCCAGCTATAGTGAAGGAACGGCAATATAGTTCCAAGCCAGGATGGATAGTATGTGGCTTGGAGGGGAACTGGCATATGATTGGGAGCCCATGCTGCCCTTGTCCTTCTCGATGGTAAAAGTTGTGGAGTTGGAAGTTGCTACTGAAGGAGCCTTGGTCAATTGCTGCAGTGCATTTGCAGATGGTGCACACTGCTGTGATTGTGCATCGGAGTGATGGATTGTGCTAATGTTTAAGGTGATGGATGAGGTGCCAAACAAGTAGCCTGCTTTGTCCTGGATGGTGCCAAGCTTCTTTAATATTGCTGGAGCTGCACACATTTCGGAAAGTGGCAAGTATTCCATCACATTCCTCATTTATGGCTTGTAAATGGCTATAGATGTGGACAGGCTTTAGGGAATCCGATAGTTCGTTACTTGATGCAGAATTCCAAGCCTCTGACTTGTTTCTGTAGCCAATATTTATATGGCTAGTCACCTAGGGACGTTGATAGTGGAGTATTCGGTAGTAGTATTGCAACTGACTGTCATAGTGGGATGGTTAGATTCTTGTTGAACATGGTCAATGCGTGGCACAGATATAACATGCAACTTATCAGTCCAGAAGTCTAAGTGTTATCTAGGCGATGCTGCATTTGGATATGGAATGCTTCAGAATCTGAGGAGTCACAATAGTAATGAACATTGTGCAATCATTAGTGAACGTCCCAACTTCTGACCTTATGATTGAGAGAAAGTCATTGATGAAGCAGTTGGAGATAGTTGGGCCTAGGACACTACACTGAGGCACTCCTGTAGCGAAGACCTGGGATTGAGATGAATTACCTCCAAAAATCACAACCTTCTTCTTGACTCGCTTGGCAGGAAACTGACAGAATTGGATAGAGGTCTTTTCGTGAATTACATTAGTTTCTAATTTAATTAATGTCAATTTGTCATCAGGTTGGTGAAGTTAAAATGTCCCTTTCTTTTTATCAAGAGGGTTATTAACCTACTTAAAATAATTTTGCTCCTATGAGAAAAACACCCTGATTCTACATCCAGAAGAATATTATACATCAGAAAGTAATGGAATTGAACCTTCCAAATTCGTCCTTTCCAATGTGTTTTGATTTATGATGTTTCGTTGTAAGGGAAGATTTTTACAGATGTCTACAGTATGGTCAATCCTGCCAATAAGGGGTTGCATTTTAAAAATAGAACAATGGCTGATTTGCTCATCCCTGACAAAGCACAACTAATAAGATACTGAATGCAGCTGAGTACTTCAGAATTGCCCATCAATAATGTAAATTTCCCACATGCAACTTTAAAGAAAATCATCCAATCTCCAATAGCAATGAATTAAGAAATAAGCGGTTTCCAATTACCCATCTTAATCACTCCAAGCAAATTAAATGACATCTATGAAGTTAAAATGGGATGTTACGCACAAGAACATAATAAAACTATTCTGCCGTTCACACAAAAATAAATTATCCCCAAGCAATTTCCCAGATTCACTGACCTTGATTTTAACTTCTCCTAACTCCACAATACTGTAGCTCCCAACCACTTCAGCCTGTAACCACTGGAATTAACACTACCCAACCTGGCCAACTTGCTAGCCAGTTTGGCAGGTGAGATTTCCCACTTTGGCAGGTAGATTTCCCACTCTCCTGAAATGGTAAAATGCAATTTGTCTCCTGGCATAGGTTTTGTGCCCATTTTGGATTATGTTAAGTTTAAGTTTATTCATCAGTGTCACAAGTAGGCTTGTGAAAATCCCCTAGTCGCCACACTCTGACACTTGTTCGGTTACACTGAGCGAGAATTTAGCGTGGCCAATGCACCTAATCAGACTGTGGGAGGAAACTGGAGCACCTGAAGGAAACCATGCAGACATGGGGAGAACATGCAGAGTCCACACAGACAGTGACACCAACATGGGAATCAAACCCAGGTCCCTGGTGCTATGAGGCAGCAGTGCTAACCACTGTGTCAGGTGTCATCTCTCTGGCCTTTAAATCACATAAGTGTAGTGCTAATGTCCTAAGGGGTTATCCACAATACACTTAATTACATTACCTCCTATGTGATGTGGAGATGCAGGCATTGGACTGGGGTAAACACAGTAAGAAGTCTCACAACACTAGGTTAAAGTCCAACAAGTTTATTTGGTAGTAAGCAGCACTAGCTTTCAGAACACTTCCTTCGTCAGGTGAGTGGAGAGTTCTGATCACAAACTGCGCATATAAAGTCACACACAGTTTACAGATTACTGTTTAGAATGCGAGTCTTTACAGCTAATCTGCTATTCAAGTCTTAAAGGTGCAGACAATGTGAGTGAAGATAGCATAAAGCATGGGTTAAGGAGATGTATATTGTCTCCAGACAAGACAGTAAGTGAGATGTTGCAAGTTCAGGCAAGTCTTAGAGGTTACAGATAGTGTGACATGAACCCAAGAACGCTATGACAATGGATGAAAGAACACTGCTTGACAATCACCAGGCAAGACTGTTCCCTTCCTGTTGGTGAACACGTCAGCGGTCACGGGCATTCGACCTCTGATCTGCGGGTAAACATTCTCCTAGGCAGCCTTCACAACATACGACAGCGCAGAGTTGCTGAGCATAAACTGATAGCCAAGTTCCGCACACATGAGGACGGCCTCAACTGGGATCTTGGGTTCATGTCACACTATCTGTAACCCCCATGACTTGCCTGACAAAGGAACAGTGTTCCGAAAGCTAGTGATGTTTACTACCAAATAAACCTCTTGGACTTTAATTTGGTGTTGTGAGACTTCTTACTGTGTTTACTTCCTATGTGGTTAGCTAAGGTGACACTTATGTCATATCCCCATGAACTTATGGAAATGATGGATATTTTTACATTAAAAAGCAGCATTGCATCTAGAGGGTCAGGTGATTTTTTGCAATTTCTGCTCAAAGACTTAACACATATCTCTGGGACGCCATTGAAATGTAAATGTCTCTGGGTGGAGGACCATCCCTTGAAATAATATTTAAAATGTAAGATCACATGTAGAATTTCCAGTTCCTACTGCCTGAATATTTGCAGAATCTCAAATGCAATGGTCATGACCATTGAATATAAAAGTAGGGAGGTCTTGCTGCAGCTGTATAGGGCACTGGTGAGGCCGCAGCTGGAGTACTGTGTGCAGTTTTGGTCGCCGCACTTACGCAAGGATATTTTGGCCTTGGAGGGAGTGCAGAGGAGGTTTACTAGGCTGATACCGGAGTTGAGGGGGTTGAACTATGAGGAGAGGCTGAATAAACTAGGCTTGTACTCGTTAGAGTTTAGAAGAATGAGGGGAGATCTCATTGAGACATATAAGATGATGAATGGGATGGATAGGATAGAGGTGGAGAGGCTCTTCCCGCTCAGAAAGGACAGTAGGACTAGAGGGCATAGCCTCAGGATAAAGGGGGGGCGGTTTAGAACGGAGTGGAGGAGGAACTTCTTCACTCAAAGGATGGTGAATCTCTGGAATTCTCTGCCCGTTGAAGTGGAGGAGGCTGCCTCACTAAATATTTTTAAGATGCGGGTTGATAGGTTTTTGATAGGCAAGGGGATTAAGGGTTATGGGGAGAGAGCGGGAATGTGGAACTGAGCCACGACAGATCAGCCATGATCTTATTGAATGGCGGGGCGGGCTCGAAGGGCTAGATGGCCTACTCCTGCTCCTATTTCTTATGTTCTTATGACCGCAAACTCAAAACCTAGCGAAGAGAGGAATGAAGAAACCAGTTTAACACAAATAGATGTGAATGGCCACGATTCATCCTCCATTGTCTCGCAATGACTTCTAATGTCTTGTCATCATAGAGTCATAGAATCCTACAACGCAGAAGGAGGCCATTCAGTCCATTGAGGCTGCACCGACCACAATCTCACCCAGGCCCTATATAACCCCACACATTTACCCTAACTAGTCCCCCTGACACTAAAGAGCAAAAGGCATGGCCAATCCACCTAACCCGCACATTTGGGACTGTGGGTGGAAACCGGAGCACCCGGAGGAAACTCAAGCAGGCACGAGGAGAATGTACAGACTCTGCACAGACAATGACCCAAGCCAGCAATCGAACCTGGGTCCCTGGCACTGTGAGGCAGCAGTTCTAACCAGTGCTGTATCTTGTGGACAATAAAAGGATTGATTATGTGGCCATGCCAAATACAAGAAGTAAAGAACCCTGCCTCACAATCATTCAACTCAAGCTGTGTGAGAGGGGCTAATTTGTTTCCACCTGCAAGAGTTTATCTCTTTTCTACAGACACTCAGCCACAATCTTGTGTGAAAACCCAGAAACTTTCAACCTCCAGTTATCTTCAGAGAACCAAAATAAGGAATTCCATCAGGCTTGTGAATGTTCCTTCATCTCAAAGAACGAATTTAATGATTTGTGTCTTGTTATTCAGTTAATAACCTAAGTTCATGCTTTGACTTGGGAATCTATCTTTCGTGTGTGTGTGTGCATGTGTGTGTATGTGTGTGTGGTGTGTGTGTCTGTGTGTCTGTGCGCGCTTGTCAAGGAGCAAGTGTTTCTGTTTACATTTTGGATGTTGCGTGAATAAATGTTTATCTTTTCTTTTAACTTTAATTTACCAGAAAGCCTGCTTTGTGTCCATTCCTTAAAGAAATAGCACTCCAAAAGTTTTTTAAAAAACTTGCTCTAAACAAACTTGCTACAGTTAAAAAAAGGGATTAAAAGAAAAAAGTTATCCCACCATCTCTCCCTACTCATGGCACCATAACGGAAATATATAATGGAATTTGAATTGTTATTAGTTTTACAAAATATCATTTAAGGATTTAATTCAGGATGCAAAGAGGTCTAGAAACCTATTAAACTTGTGATTCAAACAACTACTTACAATGAAGTTGCATTGTTATAATTCTGACTACTTACTTATTTTTCCATTCTGAACTGAGCTTTTAGATAATTATATGTGCGCAGGTAGCCTGGAGCAATTCAGTTATTAATTACCATGTTCTCCTCAGAAAACAGTCTTCTGCAGCCTTACCTACAAATGACATTTGGTGCCTTATTCCTAAATCTTAGCAAGAGGCAAGTACGATAGAAGTTTATTTTATCTCTGTTCAACTGATTCCTGGGGACATTTTTATATGCTGCTTCAGATTTGTGCAGCGCTTTCCCCATCAATCCTACATTCTTTACGTCCCTCTGTTGCTAGTTGTAGCTCTATGTATGCACAATCTGAAAGTTCACATCTAATTGCTTTACCCTATGTCATTACATTTCCATATGAGGAAAAAATTTGTGAAGTTATCCACTTTTTTGGAAATAGCTCACACTGGGAATGGGGGGAAAGAAGCAATTACTTTGATCCCGCTTTAGGCTTAAAGTATAGCACATCTCAATTCATACAGTCATGAAAGGAATCCCTAAAGGAAGGTTCTCTTCTGCAGAATGAGATATGAGTGTACATGCTGGCAGAATTTATGTTGCCCTACTTTTGTGTTTTGGCAATATAAGTACCAGTTTCATTCCTATACAAACTTGGAAACATAAATACCAAGGATGAGCGGATATAGTTAAGAGGAGGGAATTGACAAACTAGGATTACATTCACTGATGCAGAGAAAGTTAAAGTCCTAGAATCTGCTGGAGCAGGACATCTTTTGTTAATCTTTATCCTCATACTTCAGCTTGGTTTTTTTTGTGTATCACAAGTTGGTGGACTACAAACTGATAATGGAGCAGTCATATCAGTTGGACCTTGCTGTGCGATGGTGCCCTCTTAACCAATAAGATTTAAGGATAGAGAAAGAAACGCAGAACAATATAGAAGGAAATAGAATAAATTAGAGATGCACGAATACAGAATTTAGATGGAAATAAACATTAGATTTATTTCTCCCTTTACACTCATTGGTGTGGGTGTTGCTGTCTAGGCCAGCATTTATTGCCCAACCCAATTTCCCTTGAGAAGGTGGTGGTGAGCTTCTTTCTTCAACTGCCGCAGTCAGTGTGGTGTGAGTACGCCCACAGTGACATTAGGAAGAAGTTCCAGAGTCTTGATCCAGTGATAGTGAAGGAATGGCGATATATTTCCAAGTGGGGATGCTGTGTGACTTAGAGAGGAAATTGCAGTTGGTGGTTTTCCCAAACACCTGCTGTCATCGTCCTTCTATGTGGTGGCGATGGGAATGTTCTGAATAGCGCTTCTGAAGGAGCCATGATGAGTTGCATTTTGTAGCGTTTACACACAGCTGCCATTATGTATTGGTGATGGAGGGAATGAATGTTTAAGATGGAGGATGGGGTGCCAATCAAACTTTGTCCTGATGGTGCCGAGCTTCTTGAGTATTGATGGAGTTGCACTCATCCTGGCAAGTGGAGAATATTCCATCACACTCCTGCCTTGTGCCTTGTAGATGGTAGACAAGCTCTGGGGAATCTGGATGTGAGGAAGGAAACAGAAAGGAAACTTTAGAAAATATTTCTTAAAATTTTAAATTCAATAAAAAAAAACTCGAGCAGTAATTTACTACCTAGAGGAATTAGACTTCAAAGTCTCAACTGTTCATTTCCTGAGCTAAAGAATTTGTGGTACTGCAGGTTCATAAATCTCATAACTAAACGGATTCATACATGCTTAAGAACTTGGGTAACTTTCTGTAAGGAGTTTGATTCCTTTTAACATCTTCAGATGCAGACATCTCTAGAAACACATGGAGACTTTGCTGGTGAGTGGTTGGTCACTGGGCCAATAACAGAACAGTGCAAATCAGTCAACAATTTGTGACAGTTCGCAGCTTCTGGTATTTCTCTTCCTTGCCACAACTTGTTGGGGTTATTTAAGCATTCTACACATTAAACTCACTGTTATTTTACTAACAAATTCTGAGGCCAAGGTTTTGAAAGGGGGCAAATAGTGGCAGATTATTTCTGCTGGCCAGTTAAACAATAACAAAGGACATGGATTGAAGATCCATACTAAAATCACACAGGGCGAGCTTCTCAGAAGAAATGCAAAACAAAAATATGGGTAAGAAGCAGAGAAGTGGAAAGCTGTGAGGTGGAGCTAGCACTTGAATGGTCAGATGGCATATTTTAACTCTGGATTTTAGATATATAATTGGAATATAACATCATAATTATATTATTGACTACATTTTAAGGTTTATGACTGTTGGAATATTTTGCAATAACATGTTCATTTTGACTCAGGATGTTACAGGCAGAGGAGAAATGGTAAGATTTTGCCCTCTTTTCTACAGCTCTTGAATGACTGCAGCAAGATGTGTTTTAAAGAAGAAGTGTTTAACCCTTTGAGTGCAGCAACTTTCAAGATCATACGAAAGGTCGGTTCTCTCATGTTATTTTACAAAAGGGAAGAATCTTTATTTTTCAACATCCGACTGTAATCGCAACAGCATTCATACACACATGGAAAACATGCATACATACAAGAAAAGGTGATTACAAAAGAGGTAGCATGCACGTAGGTTTTGTTAAAAAATCCAAAAAGATCACAATTACTTTTGCGTCTTTTGAAATGGAACTACAAAATATTGCAGGCCTAATACCTCCCTGGGAGATTGAAGTTTCTGGTAATAAGCCTAACTCTCAGAAATGTTGGGTCTTAGTAAAACGGAGGCAAAGGGCACATCGAGGCCACAACCTGCTCCTCCAGTGCCAGTCTCCAGCTCCCTGTTGACCACATCTACTGGCTGCTGCACTAGAGCCACAATGCTAAGATGGTGGGGCTCAGGGCCCCCGTCCACTTGGCTGTCTTGCCGGAGTACCTGATTGCCAAGATCCTCAAGCTGGCTGGTAATGTGGCTCAGGACAACAAGAAGATCCGCATCATCACCTGTCACCTACATCTCGCCATCTGCAACAACAAGGAGCTCAACAAGCTGCTGGGAGAGGTCATTATTGCCCAGGGTGGGGTCCTACCCAACATCTGGGCTGTGCAGCTGTCTAATAAAATCAGACACCCCAGTAAGTTTTATGCCTGAAGGAGGGGAGAGGATGAAATGAGAAAGAAATAAATAAATTTAGAGTTGCTTTCTCCTTGCAACAGCAGGTTTTCAACTTGGCTGTATTTGAGGAATAGTTGCGTCCCGTAAGTGAAGATTTGGTATGGTTCTTCAAATCCAAAGGTGAATGGATAATCCTGCTTCTTTGTCTAAAAGTGAATTCTAGAGAGGTTTTTTTTTGCTGGGCTAGACCGTACCTTTCTGTGTGCTTATCTGGCTGTTTAAGAAATGTGTTAGTAAATATTTCTTATCGCAAGCTGGGTTTTGTCAGTATTGTAGTATGGCATTGTTAGTATTGTTTTGACCATAGTATGGATTTGACCAGACTATCCCATTGTCCACACAAATGGTCCCTGACAATGTGAGTATTGACACACACAGTGGGTTTGAATCTCAACCACCTTCATTGCCTTGTCATTAAAATGGTTTTTTCTCACACTTATTCTATGGAGCTTTATTCTGCAGTCATTAAGTCTGTGAGATCATTATGCATTAGTTTCTGTAGATATTTGGACATTAACAGCTGTTAAATCCTCAGAAAAGATCTGTTGCATGTTATAGTTTAACATCCTGAGCAGACAAGCAAACTAAGTTCCAGCCCTAGGCAGTTTCATGTATATTTGGCAGACATAAAGGGAGAAAATGTCACCTGACCTCCCAACTCCATCTTGTCTCAAAGTCAATTGTCCATTTTAAAAATAAGTGTTTATTGTTCCGTAATGCCAACAGTGTGCACGTGACAAGCAGAATCTGCTGGAAACACACAGCAGATCTGTTGGCATCTGAAAAGAGAAAAGATAGATTAAAATTCCAGATGGAAACCCTTCATCAGAACTGAACTATTGAAACCAGAATTGGTTTCACAGCAACATTGATTTGAACATCTACCTGTGTGAGTCAAAAGTGAACTCAAGATTAAATTCTCTCATCTCTCTTTCTACATACATCCTCTCCCCTGGGCACCATGCACCAGAGCTTACCTGAGTAAATTGCCTGTCTGTTGTCACCCAATGCATTCAGCTGTATATTGAGTTATAAATGCTGCGAACAATAGCACACAAATCAGGGAAGTCCATAGTCTTAGACCAATATCTCTTGCAGTAGTGGCTGTTCTTGGGACTTGTGGTTGCTGCAGATAAGCCAGTTCCCATCTCTGGATTGCATTGCTTACTTTCTCTTCAATGAAAAGTTGGAATTAATTTATGTAAATAAAATACACAGTGATGGAACATGAGAGAAAAACAATAGTTCAATAGAAGTTCTATTGTGTTTGAAGAACTCAAAGAAGGCAAATTGTTTTTAGTATAATCTATCCCTTGAAGCTTAAAGCTTTTTCTTGTCAGAGGCAACACAATCATTTGATATTCCTTTGGATGTGCCTTACAACAGTAGCAGCACTTTCTATATGATTGACAAGCTCAGCTGGTAAAATTGTCATGCAATTTTAATGCATTAGAAAATATGTTGCATTGTTATATTAATTTGCATAGAAAATTTCAAATCTAGCACCAGCTTTGTGATGTGCCGGTGTGGTATACATTTGTAATTTTTACAATCTAATTTGAATGCATTTTAATCTATATTTATTTATTGCATAGCTCATCTGTGCTTTTCATTCAGTAGTTGTAGTGACCTTACGATGTCTTGAGAGATTAGTAATGTGTCTATTTATCTACTTCACAGAAACCAAGAAAGTCAGATATTTTCTAAAAGAATTAAGCCACAACGCTCATGGTTTAAATCAAAAGGATTTTACTGCACAAAAATAATAGAGCAATAATAATAAAACTGATAATCACACTTAATCTAAATTGATCAGTTAGGTTAAAGATATTAGCTGCTTTTAAACTGATCTTCCTAATTCACCTTTTCATCTACACCCAAGGGGTGGGATCTTCCAGTCCTGCCCACCCAGGGATTGGAAGTTTCTGCCTGAGGTCAACAAACCTTTAATAGCCCTTTAAATTATCTGTCCCGCCCGCGATGCCTGTCATGGCAGGTGGAATCAAAACATTTACCCCCTAATACCTCCTAGTCACAACGGCCAGGTCATCTTTAAATTTCTTTACGTTTATCAGCTGAGTGGTCTTGTGGCATAGTGGGTAGTGAAGCTGCCTCTAAGCCAGATGCTCCAGGTTCGAGTCCCACCCCAGGACTTGATGCCCAAGGAAGAAGGTTAGTTCATTATGAGGTCAAAACAGGTTGTGTGTAAACCTGCAAAATCCTCCCAACATACACCAATGGCAGAACATAAGAGTGGCAGTGGCTCCTTGTCATCAATGCTTGATGCAGAGTGGTATTCCTCAAGCTGTAAGCCTTTGGCGATAGGCTAGTGGCCTGTTGCAGGAATAGCTAGCTATGGAAGCAGATGAAAATCTGCCAGAGAATTAGAAGTATCAACTGATGTCCTACTTTGACACATTCCTGTATCTCACTTAATGCTTCTTTTATCATGGCATACCGGAGTTGAGGAGGTTGGGCTATGAGGAGAGGCTGAATAAACTAGGCTTGTACTCGTTAGAGTTTAGAAGAATGAGGGGAGATCTCATTGAGACATATAAGATGATGAATGGGATGGATAGGATAGAGGTGGAGAGACTCTTCCCGCTCAGAAAGGACAGTAGGACTAAGGGGCACAGCCTCAGGATAAAGGGGGGGCAGTTTAGAACAGAGTTGAGGAGGAATTTCTTCACTCAAAGGGTGGTGAATCTCTGGAATTCTCTGCCCGTTGAAGTGGTGGAGGCTGCCTCGCTAAATATTTTTAAGACGCGGGTTGATAGGTTTTTGATAAGTGAGGGGATTAAGGGTTATGGGGAGAGGGCGGGAATGTGGAACTGAGCCATGACAGATCAGCCATGATCTTATTGAATGGCGGGGCAGGCTCGAAGGGCTGGATGGCCTACTCCTGCTCCTATTTCTTATGTTCTCATGTTCTTATGTTCTTCTGCATAGATCTTAAATAGCAATAGTGGTAGCAGGCAGCCTTATCTCACACTGCACTCAATTACACCCAGTTCATTTTCACAAAATGTGGCTCAAGATAGAAAAAGGCAGCACAAGCTCATGGCAGCCTTATGGCCCTCAAGGGACAAAAAGTAAAGTGTAGTCAGTTTCACTAAATACTGTCTGTCCCAAATACAGATGTGTATATTCCCTGCTTGCATCCTGTGATTCTTTCGCTTAACATTCTTATCACTGTTATAGACTCTCATGTGCTTCAACCCTTCTTCAGACCAAATTGATCACATATGAGGTAAAACGGTTTGTTTCAGTTTCTAATCTATTGCTCATACTTTAAACAACACTGTGGAAGCTTTGTATCATCAAAGTTCTGCTGCGATGACTTTCACTATCATGTTTGTTTTTTCCAAATCCAATAATGCTACTTCTTCAAGATTTCAACTCCTGCCCGAATATATTCCTGTGAAGCAGTTTGGCACATTTCCTTACACCTCAATCGCCACCCAGACATCACACCCCACCCTCCCTGATCACCACCTCTGGCCGATTGTGCCACCTCATCCCCCTGGCTGATAGCTGCCATCCTGATCACTGCCCAGGCTATCAACCCCCACCCCTCCGAACACTACCCCGGCTGATCATTCTTTGCTTCTCCAGCCTTCTGCAGCTCTTTCTCCCAATCCCTAGATTCATGAGTGGATTCTAGGGGACAAGGGCTAATCTAAAGGTAGTGGCTTCTCTGAGTGCCACAGAGTCACTAAGGCATTACAACGGCAGACAACTGCTTTTACAAATGTGAGGTTTATACGTTTATTAGGATTTAGGGCTGTATCTTTTGATTTTGAGACAGTAACACCTCAGATTGCCCACAGAGAGTTCAAGTTAGATGCAAACAAACTGACTTCATCTACTTACTTTGAACTTGCCTCAAGGATTTCCTTACAGTGGGTGAAGGAAAATCATTATGTCTCAACTCAGATGTTGGTTTGGTAGAACATTCTTTTTTGACCTGGATATTAAAGAATCTGCAGCCATGAAAGAGAATGGAAATCAGAAAATAAATTTAGAATAAGTTGATTCAAAGACTGAATTGAAAGGTCAACCTCCTTATTTTAAGGAAGGACCAAAGGAAGAATAAGTTAATTCGTAAGTTAGTCATTGCACTGTATGGAATATTGTTAGTTCCCATATTTTGGGGATTGTTTATGAAAATACATTGTAATAGTGATGAGTATTCATTTTCCTGTGCAGTAGATGTTACAACTGTGAGGTTTATAAGATTATTTTGAGGTGGAGATGCTGGTGTTGGACTGGGCATAGTAAAGTCCAATAAGCTTATTTAAACCTGTTGGACTTTAACCTGATGCAGTGAGACTTCTTACTAAGATTATTATATTCTAGGACTCATATCTTTTGATTAATAAGGGTGTTATAGTTCGGGACTGATTCTTAAATTAAGGGTCATGTGATATGGGCTGGAGTCTGCCTGGCGGTAAGCCTGTGGTTTAATTGTTATGGATCAGATTGACCCAGATTGTTTAATTGAGAAGGAGGCGCAAGGTATTTATGTTTAGAGGCAATGCCAGCAGGTACTAAGTATACCATGAATAATTCCCAGGAAGATGTTACAGCTATTAAGTTGTAAACAGTGGTGTTGTAAAATATCCCTTTACTTCTAAGACGAAAGGAAGTCAATGCAAGTGTAACTAATTAATATTTCGACTCAGGTGAAAAGCTAATGTGTTTTCCATTGCAATGGGAAGGAGAACAGCGGAAACAATTTTGAGATCAGGTTACAGGCTTCCCCATAACCCCAGGTATATCACAGAAAGATGGGGGCTGCCGTTTACTCTTATTTGGTCTGCAGCCAACTGAGACGGAGAGAGGAAGCAAATATAGAATTAGTCAGGCATGTGCCTTGAACAAAGAAAATGCTGATTCGACCATCCACCATGCAGAGCGTGGGTTCAGCTTGAAGCCCGAGTTTGTGAGAAATTAAAAGAGGCTGGAAGATTTTCCTAGATTGGAACTAGAGGAAGGAATCTATAATATCTCTAAGACGGTTTTAGGTTTAGAAGTTGCCCTGCTAGGAAAGTAGAAAGGAAGCAATTCATTGGAAGCTGGGAGTGACTGTCAACTATTTGCTATGAGACCAGGGGTAGAATTTTTAGAACACTCACTATACAGTGCAAAATCCACTCCCATTGACTCTCAGAGGCCAAAACTGCCATTTCACACTCAATTGAACAGTGATTAGAAGTGGGCCGGACTTCTAGCCGCCCTTGGAAGGAAGTGCCGCTTTGAAGAGCCATCGGCCTTTCTGACTTGCCAACAACTCTTCAGTCCCTCCAGGCACAACGCTGCAGTGGTCAGAAGAGGTAGTGCTATACTCTGCTTATAAATAAGTCCCGAGATCACTCCCAAGGTAGGTCCTTGGGCAAGATTGTCGGTGCAGGCTGAGAGAGCTGAAGGGCATGTTCCTGGGCTGTGATTTTCTTTGTTCTTTAATCCTGGAGGTCCTGGGAGGGGATGATGACGGGTGCCCTGGGGTGGACATGTCAGGAAATGGAGTGATTACCTGAGATGGAGTACATTTGGAGGAAGGATTAACTGCCTGTCCTACAAATTGCACATGCGGCCTTGTAATATTTTGGATAATAGGGCAGATAATCCCCTTAATCGACTCATTACCCGTTGACAGGGGTGTTGTCGATCCCCACCTGCGCCCTCTGATGGAAACATTGCGTGAGTGCGGGGTGAGGTCAGGTCAGGCGGAGTGCCTGACATTATCATGCGCTATTTTCTGATTCAGGCCCTGTATTTCTGGGGAGAATGACAAGTTACAGGAAAGTGTTTATCTTATAGTTTAATGTTTAAGATGCCCATACAAGAAAATTGTGTACGGCTAATAGCGTTCTTTTAGTCCGTTGATGCAGTTAAAATGTGAAATCTTCACCTGTCATCCTTATTTCTCTTCAAAGGTTGGCAGTCTCTGTGGAGATTGTAATGCTGCTCACCGGGGCCCTCAGTGAGCAGCCTATTATCCTGCTGAAAATGCACTTGCACTGTCTGGACTGCTCAGCTGGCAGTACAAACTTGGCAAGGTCTCCCACATAGCCCTGGCTTTCTGCATGGTTCATAACATAGCTGTACAAAGGGGGGTGACCCTTGATTAGGCAGAGACAGAGAAGGATTGTGATGGCATCGGAGGAGGAGCAGAATGTGGGTGAGGAATGCAGAGGCGGATCATTCTTGAGGTTGTCCGAGGGACCATAGAGGTCTTTCCAGGAAGTTACAATCGCAAAGGACCCTCAGATCCAGAATTGGTCAGCTGATGAATTCTGAGGTCTGCAGGCCTAACCATGAGGCTATGAAAGCAGCAAGCCCACACTGACACTGGGCAACTGTGCTTCCAGCCTATGCACCACAGGAGAGGTATATTACTGGCTGGTGTCGCCACTGTCACCAGCGAGAAGACAACATTTTGTTGACACGATTTTCCCACTGTTCAGCACAAAGTTAATAAAATCGTGCATTCACGACAATGAAGAGCAAAGAACAAAAAGAACAAAGAAAATTACAGCACTGGAACATGTCCTTCAGCCCTCCAAACCTGCATCAACCATACTGCCCGACTGAACTAAAACCCCCTGCCATTCTGGGGACCATATCCCTCTGTTTCCATTCTATTCATGTATTTGTCCAGACGCCCCTCAAAACTCACTGTTGTACCTGCTTCCACTACTTCTCCAGCAGTGAGTTCCAGGCACCCACCACCCTTGGTGTAAAAAACTTGCCTCGTACATCTCCTTTAAACTTTGCCCTTGCACCTTAAACCTATGCCCCCTAATAATTGACTCTTCCACCCTGGAAAAAAGCTTCCGACTATGCACTTTGTCCATGCCCCTCATAATCTTGTAGACGTCTATCAGGTCGCCCCCTCAACCTCCGTCGTTCCAGTGAAAACAAACCAAGTTTCTCCAACCTCTCCTCATAGCTAATGCCCTCCATACCAGGCAACATCCTGATAAATCTTTCCTGCATCCTCTCCAAAACCTCCACATCCTTCTGGTAGTGTGGCGACCAGAATTGAACACTATATTCCAAGTGCGGCCTAACTAAGATTCTATTAAGCTGCAACATGACTTGCCAATTTTTAAACTCAATACCTCGGTCGATGAAGGCAAGCAAGCCATATTCCTTCTTGACTACCTTCTCCACTTGCATTGCCTCTTTCAGTGACCTGTGTACCTGTACATCCAGATCCCTCTCTTAAGGATTCTGCCATTTACTGTATATTTCCTATCTGCATTAGACCTTCCAAAATGCATTACCTCACATTTGACTGGATTAAACTCCATCTGCCATCTCTCCGCCCAAGCCTCCAAACAATCTATATCCTGCTGTATACTCTGATAATCCTGATCATTATCCGCAAATCCACCAAACTTTGTGCTGCCCGCAAACTTATTAATCAAACCTATTACATTTTCCTCCAAATCATTTATATATATTACAAACAGCAAAGGTCCCAACACTGATCCCTGAGGAACACCACTTATCACAAGCCTCCATTCGGAAATACAGCCTTCCACTGCCACCCTTTGTCTTCTATGACCGAGCCAGTTCTGCATCCACTTTGCCAACCCAGCTCTGATCCCATGTGACTTCACCTTCTGTACTAGTCTGCCATGAGGGACCTTGTCAAATGAAAAGTGAGCTTACTACAGAATGAGCCTTATTTACTAATAACTAGCAGAGTTTACATCCTTGAGACAGGTCAAGATCCATTTGCGGCTCGTGAGCTCATACAGTCTCAGGAAAGTCAGACAGGACAGGCAGGTCATCCTTTTCCCAATTGTATACTCCATCTCAGGTAATCACACCATTTCTTAACATGCCCACCCCAGGGCATCTCTAGCCATCTGACCCCTGGGACCCCCAGGAACAAAGAACTAAGAAAATTACAGCACAGGAACAGGCCGTTCAGCTCTCCAAGCCTGCACTGACCATGCTGCCCAACCACTTACCTTGGAAATGGTCCCAGGACTTAGTTACAGGCAGAAAACCGCACTATCTCTTCTGGCCCTGTAATATTGTGCCTGGAGAGGTTGAAGAGGTGTCAACTCCTGCTTCTTTGAATACTGACCCACAATGTGTCACACCTGAAGGTCCTCATCACTGCCAAATGGAGCATCAGTGTGACTGAATGCAGTCCATTATGGAATGGGGTTCTTACTCTATGTCAAGTTATTACGTGGTAGTCCTCACCAAGTGCCTGACTCCCATGGGATGACGTGAACTCATGAGTAATCAAGACATTGATTTCTTGTAAAGACTCGCATTCCAACCATTATCTCATAAATTGAATTTGTGTCTGTAGCCTCACATCTTTTAGGTGGCCTTTTAGGGCTATCGGGAGAGGCTGTTTTATTCAAGGTCATATGTGGAGTGAGGCCCCTCAGTGTGACCGGCCTGCTGAATTGCAACACTTTGCCAGCATCTCCAGTGGCAGCACATTCCAGTCTGCACAAACAGGAGAGAAGGGAGAATGTTAAGGTCCATCACTGAGTGTACTGAGCCAGCAAAGTGAAGACGCAAAGCAATGGACCTTTCAAGATTTTTAATGACTGATTTTGTGTTATTTAAGGAAGGTCAAGTTCCAGAGAGCCTTACAAATAGGAGACAACAGAGAAAGGATTCAGAACAGTTTTCTGGCTTACCTGAAGGTCCCTTGCCCGCACTTAAAAATAAACAATTCAGTCACAACACCATTGGCCGGGTTTGGCCCTTTACCCTGCTTAGTTTGGAGTAGGCTTATCTCCAGTCCCGCTGTAGGCCTGCCTCATAGCAACATGGCAGCACAGTGGTTAGCACTGCTGCCTCACAGCGCCAGGGAACCCGGGTTCGATTCCTGGTTTGGGTCACTGTCTGTGTGAAGCCTGTACGTTTTCTCCCTGTGTCTACGTAGGTTTTCTCTGCGTACCCATTTCCTTGATGTGGAGGTGCCGGTGTTGGACTGGGGTAAGCACAGGAAGAAGTCTCACAATACCAGATTAAAGTACAACATATTTATTTGGCAGCACAAGCTTTCGGAGCACTTCTCCTTCATCAGGTGAGTGAGGACTTGTGTTCACAAACAGGGCATATGCAGACACAAATTCAATTTACAAGATAATGGCTGGAATGCGAGTCTTTACAGGAAATCAAGTCTTTTCAGGTACAGACAATGTGAATGGAGAGAGGGTTAAACACAGGTTAAAGAGGTGTGAATTGTCTCCAGACAGGACAGTTAGTGAGATTTTGCAAGCCCAGGTTATAGATAGTGTGACATGAACCCAAGATCCCAGCTGAGGCTGTCCTGATGTGTGCGGAACTTGGCTATCAGTTTCTGTAAAAAGTCTGACAACACCAGGTTTTAGTCCAACCTATTTATTTGATAATATTCTCACTAGCTTTCGAGGGGACAGCCTCTTGACGAAGAGGCTGTCCCCTCGAAAGCTAGTGAGAATATTATCAAATAAATAGGTTGGACTAAAACCTGGTGTTGTCAGACTTTTTACTGTGTTTACGCCAGTCCAACGCCGGCATACCCACATCATATCAGTTTCTGCCCAGCGATTCTGCGTTGTCGTGTGTCGTGAAGGCCTCCTTGGAGAATACTTACCCGAAGATCAGAGGCTGAATGCGCTTGACTGCTGAAGTGTTCTCCGACTGGAAGGGAACATTCCTGCCTGGTGATTGTCGAGCAGTGTTCATTCATCTGTTGTTGTAGCGTCTGCATGTTCTCCACAGTGTACCATGCCTCGGGACATCCTTTCCTGCAGCGTATCAGGTAGACAACGTTGGCTGAGTCGCAAGAGTATGTACCGTGTACCTGGTAGATGGCGTCCTCACATGAGATGATGGCATCCGTGTTGATGATCTGGCACGTCTTGCCGGATCATCAACATGGTTGCTGTGGCAGGGTTGTGTAGTGTCGTGGTCACTGTTGCCCTGAAGACTGGGTAGTTTGCTGTGGACACTTGTCTGTTTGAGGTTGTGCTGCTGTGGATGATGGTCTATTTGAGGTGTACGACAACAGATGAATGAACACCGCTTGACAATCACCAGGCAGGGGAACACTTCAGCAGTCACAGGCATTCAGCGTCTCATCTACGGGTAAGCGTTCTCCAAGGCGGCCTTCACGACACATGTCAATGCAGAATTGCTGAGCAGAAACTGATAGCCAAGTTCCGCACACATGAGGACGGCCTCAACCGAGATCTTGTGTTCATGTCACACTATCTGTAACCCCCACGATTTGTCTGGGCTTGCAAAATCTCACTAAATATCCTAGCTGGAGACAATACACTCCTCGCTAATTTGTACTCGGCTCTCACTCCGCTCATACTGTCTGTGCCTTTAAGATTTGATTACCTGTAAAAACATGCATTCCAACCATTATCTTGTAAATTGAGTTTGTGTCAGTATATGCTCTGTTTGTGAACACAATTCCTCACTCACCAGATGAAGGAGCAGTGCTCTGAAAGCTTGTGCTGCCAAATAAACCTGTTGGGCTTTAACCTAGAGACTTCTTACTGTGCTTACCCATTTCCTTCCACAGTCCAAAAGATGTGCTCGTTAGCCATGCTAAATTGTCCCTCAGTGAACCTGAACAGTGGTGCAGTGTGGCGATTGGGGGATTTTCACAGTAACTTCGTTGTAGTGTTAATGTAAGCCTACTTGTGACACTAATAAATGAACTTTAAACTTTGGATGGTGGACCCATTTCTCCTGCATTTAACAGCTCAACCTCTTAAAATCTTGTGTTGCCCTTGATTCTTGACGAAGGCCAATTGTTGATTGGAATAAACCCACTCTAGTTCCCGTCTCTGCAGGAAAGTTCGGCTTGAGAGACGCTGGTTGAGTTCTTCAGAGGGTGAATGTTGTGCGTCACCAGCACCTGAGTTTTAGTGTAATCAGAGGAAATGGTGCACGTGGAAATCACCTGGGGATCTGAAGAGGCACCAGATTGATTGCATCCTTGTCAAGCAGAGGTATCGAAACCGCATGAAGAATTCATGTGCTTACTCAGATTCCAGCGCACACACACAGATCATAATCTAGTTTCCATGAAAATAAAATTTCAGCTCAAGAGAATCAGAAGGGAAATCAAAAAGCAAGCGGGATAGACAGAAGGTGCTGAGCTCTGGGTGGGTGGGGGGGGGTCACATTCTGTGAAGAAGTCAAGAAAAAGTTAGAGGTTATCAGTAGCTCAGAAAGCAATTGCCAAGGTCAGATTGAAAAGCATCATCTTAGAAAGTACTGAAGGAAACATCAGTAAGGTTAGAGGCAAGAGGATTAAACTTCAAATGACATCAATTGGTCGGTCAATTAGATTTTTCAGGACAAGACTGAATTCTTCTTTTGTTCCAATAATTATTTTTAATGTATGAATAATAGCAGGCAACTAAGGTCTGGCATAATCTGACATTGTTTTAGCCAGAATGCGCAAACGTTCATTCTCTCAAATCTGAAAAAAGGTACACGTCCAATAAACCATAACCTAGGCTTTTGCTGCTTCACAGCACCAGGGACCAGGCCTCAGTCCTGGCCTCAGGTCACTGTCTATTTTCTGGTCACCGTTTGATTTCCTCCCACAGTCCAAATTAGGTTGATTGGTCATGGTAAGTTGTCCCTCCAGAGTCAGGGGGATTAGCAGGATAAATACGTGGAGTTAACGGGGATAGGGTAGGATGGTTGTCGGTGCAGGTTTGATGGGCTGAATGGCCTCCTTCTGCACTGTCAAGATTCTATGATACTATCTTTATTCTGTTCAGATGTTAACTGCCTTGCTATGCACTCCCAGCATTATATTCCAGATTTCCAGCATTTTCAAACTCTTTTTCATTGTGCATTTTTTTTTGCTAGACCCAGGTTTCGCTATTGTTAAATTTTTGGTAAATTATTAGATGCAGTTCAAGAAAAAAGCTTAAAACTTGCACTTGAGCCATGCACATCAGGTAGTAATTTTCCTCTAGAATCTTCCAGTGAAAAGAACTCGCTCCTGTCATCTGCTTCCCTATAATCGTCTTCCATATAGTCTCCACATTTTAGTGGAATGCATTTTAAGTAATTGAAGTCTGATCCCTCCCGCTCGCTTGGCTCCTGTAAGCAGATTATATGTATCCATCAAAGAAACTAGAACATAATCCGTGGCACAAAGTGCTGAGCTTCATTCCTTGAAAACCTGAGTCTAAAAGTTTCTTGTGGCCTGACAAAATATGAATTTGGATGCTGATTTTCAAAAAAAGCCCATGTTGCATTTTATCCAAGTCAAGTAACCAATGGCAACAAGTGCTTAGACTTTATGGGCGGGATTTTCCAGCCTCGCTCACCCCGAAACCAGAAAATCCCGTTGGAGGTCAGCAGGCCTTTCCATGGTCTGCCCATTTGCCTCTCGCCCACTCTGATTCCCATGATGGGCACATTTCCGGCCTATGTTTCTTGGGAGAGGTAAGGGAGGAGGAACAGAAATTGAGTGGTCTACTTACTTCCCTCTTCCTTACCCACCATACACCCAACCCCACGTTCCCCCCCCAACCTCCCCCTGCCCTTCCCTGACACCACCTCCCCCCCGCCTCTCTTTCAGCTCTTGAATCAATAAATTAGTGATACCTGCTGAAAAGGAGGGCATTTTAAGGTGACTATTTGGGGCTATAAGCTGGGACAACATGCAGCAAAGACATCAATGACAACGACAAACTAAAAGGCACCCAGATCTCTGAATCGTTACTACTTTCTTATTGTAAGGTCAAATAATTTACATTTGAAATTTAATAAAACACTTGCAAACACTACCACTTTCACCAGCAGAATTTACTACTGCATTCAGCTAGGGACCTGTGTGGGAGGTCTTTTCTTCCACCTCTGCTCTGCTGTGTCATCGCTGCTGTAAAACACACCTTAACCTTTACCTATCCGATGTCCAAAAAGCTGTAGCGGTAACAGAAAATTGCAGGCGAATAGCTTGTTAATTAGCCATTTCAAAATGGTGGATGGGCTGCCACTTTCCATGCCTGCTCGCTTTCTGTTATTTTGGGGACTGGTGTTATGACATTATATGGCTGACCTGACGTCATCATGCCCTACTTTTGCATTCAAGCAGTGGGCATAGCCTGCCTGTTTTGTGGCCATGAAATCTCACCCGAGGACATTTTCATCGCTTAGATAGAGTATGATGGCTGTCTGGAACCAAATAGGTATTATGGTTCCTGAAGTTAACATGAGGGAAGAAATGAGACTCTATAGCAGGATGATAAGCTGTGGGCCACAATTCTCTTGCCATCCAAGCCAGCGGGATCAGCTGCAGCGCATGGAAATTTTGCTGAGCACCACATTATCCGTCCTCGCTTGCAGAGGTGCCAGGGCAAGAACAGCCAGAGAATTCCAGCCCTAGAGTTCTTTCTTTCTCTCTTTATTTTTATATTCAAATGTACATGGATTAGTTGTTGAGGAGTAAGCCTAGTACACCACTTCAATGTCTAAAACATCAAGTGGCTGGTATGATGTAAATTATCTGTGTAGGCAGTTCCACTGTCCATGAAGGCAGATATCTATTTTATACCTGTTGAGAAAATTATGAAACTATTTGGCATGAGTGGGCAACCTGCAATTGGGGGTCCACATGTGGCCCTTCAGGTTCTGTGTGTGGCCCATGAGACATTTTGTTCACTGTTGCTCACCCATAGATTTGATATGTTCTGCTGATTTCCATCTGAGTAGTTTCTTTTCTACTGAAGTGATTTGCAGGTAGAAGAAGGGCATGTTAAGTAAGGTGCGTGTGCTGATTGCACATAACATTGACTGTGAGAGCCGTGCGCTCCAATCAAGTGTCAATATTTCTCTTGTTTTCACCACTTGAAGCTGATGACAGTTCTATTAATATTATGAATGATTTAACATTTTCTGTAACTTGTTATGGAAGGTATTCAATCACATTCGAGGGTCATAATTAGTGAACAAGCCTGAATTCAATCTTGTGACTCACTGAGGTGGAAGAGGTTTACTAGTCCTTATGTTCTTTACTCACGCGACCCACTCACTAGCCTAGGTTGCCTATCACTGATGTAGGGAATTAACTGTAAACACAGTGTGAAGCGTTGTCTTATTTAGAGAGCAGCATGGTTGCACAGTGGTTAGCACTGCTCCCTCATAGCACCAGAAACCCAGGTTCAAAACCTGGCCTTGAACTTCTGTGTGGGGTTTGCACATTCTCTCTGTGTCTGCGTGGGGTTTCCTGCAGGTGCTCCAGTTTCTCTCACACTCCAATGATGTGCGCGTTAGATTGATTGGCCATGCTAAATTGCCCCTTCATGTCGGGGGTTCAGCAGGGTAAATACGTGATGTTAGGGGATAGGGCCTGGGTGGGATTGTTGTTGGTGCAGGCTCAATGGGCCAAATGGCCTCCTCCTTCTGCACTGAATGGGTTTTTTTTGATTCTATGATATACCTTTAATTAAGTAATGGGTTTACCATGGTAGAATTGCAGAGAGGTATTAAGCTGTAAGTGAATCTCCAATCCTCAACTGGTGGGTACAACACTTAAGGCCCTAAGGTATATGACCATGCTGTCCTAATATGCTCACAAACCTCTCTTTTACTGTAGTGCTTCAAGAGATGAGGGGGGTGGGGGGGGCGTCAGGGGAATCCAGGTACTTATTGTTATCATAACCAGCTCCCAAACTCAGCTGATAAGCAACTAATGACTATCTCTAAGGGGAAGGCAGAAAGTTTGAGGCTGTGTTGCTTCCAAGATCATGCGTTTGACAAGCAGAGATTAGAATCAAGCCTGTAGCTGATTTGATTTTGCTTTTTGCAGCCTAGAAGGCTGGATTTCATCATGTAGCTGATGAATGTCAACCTGCCTGGCTCATTGATGGACCTCCGTTAAAGGCAAGAGTGCTAGGCAAGGATAAATCAGGCCTAATTAGACATGCGATTCTGTTCTCTCTCTGTTTAGCAGTAAAACTGTAGCTGGTTAAACTCCATGAGTACCCCTTCTTTCATGTGGTGAGCCGATCAAAAGTTCATTGATTTTGGCAGGACTGGAAAATCCCACCGGGGGAGGGGGCCATAAAGTTCCACCCTTGGGATTCAGACAGTTTCCCACAGATATTGGAAGTGCTTTGTAATCCTGTGATTCACTGAGAGAATAGCACCTGAATTTGCAGATTGGAGACAGAATTTTTAAAGAATAAAGGACAATAGGAGCTAGGAGAGAATATTGATGAGGTGGCATTTAATGTCAGCAAATATGAGGGAGGTTTAAAAATGTAATAATTACACATCTGAATGGAGCAACATTGGGTGATGTGAAAGAGTTGTTAAAAGCAAATGGGTGAAACCATAAAATAAGGAAGTTGAATAATAGTGAATCTAGCTAAAACCATAATAAGACTATTGTTGGCATTATGTGCAGTTTTAGGTGCCACACTATAGGAAAACAGTTGAGGCAATAGAGAAGATGCAGCACTTAAAATGCAGGAGGGTGTGAGAAAATTCAGACACAGAAAAACTCAGAAAACTGGTTCTGTTTTTCAGCTGCATTGGTTGGGGATGGGAGAGTTGGGGGAGGGAGATGGAGGATGGGAGAAGGGGTTAATTTTAAGGCAGCATAACATAAAGCTGCCAGGGTTGGATTAGACAGCTGTTCCACATGGCAAGTCATATTGGGCAGCGAATAGGATGGTGGGAGGTATGGGGTCCCAATGGACAGGCGGAGGATAGGTCAGTTTAAGGCCACTCGAAAAGCAAAAGCATGTGAGCCTGCATGCTGCAAGGAGTCTCACTCCACTGCTGTGAAGCCAGTTCAGGCTCTGTCTTGAGATTCAGGTCACATGGACAGTATTAACTGAAGTGACGGTGCAAAGGTCAAGGAACATAAAATTTGAAGGGTGCAAATTTGGCAGATTGACTCCTGTTAGTCTCCAACAAATGGGATAGGTTAAATTATAATTTGTAATAATGTCTACGTGGTAGTGCAATCAAAAACTTCCCACCCTGTCACTGATTCCAGAGCAAATTATTTGCTCAACCTCAACTAATAGTAGGTATTTTTGTTCAAAATTATGTCTGCAAATTATTCCTAAATCCTTTTTGTTCTTGAACCTTTAGCCCTTCTTTTTCTCCTGAAAGCTTTCATTTGTATGTTAATGCCTTCGGCAGTAAGACTGGGTAATTAGCTTGTGGCCCCTTCCAAATTCCTATGCTAATACGATCAGGTTTTGTCAACAAGAGGTGTTAGTGCTGCAAAGCCGTGCAGATTGTGCCAATCCTTTGTCCCCCGAGTTGGACCACCCTGTACCCGCATCTCCGTGGGTTCTCCTGCAAGAGGAGAATGCCTAAGAGCCTACTTTTTGAACTTCAGTTTCAGCCGACACGTAATGTTAATTCCCAACCTGATTCATAACATCATTTCAGATCGCAATTTCAATGAAAGTCGCTAATCAACATTCTTTCCTCATCTCATTCCTTGTTTAATAATGACATCTGTAACATAAATTTTTCAGTGGATTATGTTGCATCTATTTTCTTTTTGCATCCACTTCTGTCGCTATTGCAACAGTGAGCTCTGCTGGTGGAATGTGGAGTTTAAGTATTCAATTCTTCTGCGATGAACAAAGAAATCTCTCTTTTGTACGGTAGCCCTCGGCTTTCGATCTTACTTGTCGCACAGACGTAGTTGCTGCCTGTTTTCTTGTCTCGTAAGTTGGCAGCTGACGGCTGAGTATTTGGCAGGTGGGCCCTGGTCACCCATGAATGTCCGAATTAATGCACACCTTGCGTGATTTGAAGAAGCAAATCCTGCCTAATCCAGCCAGGATGCCACTTCCACAGAGAAATTGGGATTCCTTTGCTGGTTGTGGGAGCCTATTTGCAAATCTCAGACACAGACGCATTCAACAAAAGGAGCAGAATTTTATTGTTTAAGATTTTGCTGAGACCAGGATTCCTTTTCACAAGATGTGCTAAACTTGCCACCTTTTGTGGGTGGAGGGGATGGGATTTGATTTGATTTGATTTATTATTGTCGCATGTATTAGTATACAGTGAAAAGTATTGTTTTGTGCGTGCTATACAGACAAAGCACACTGTTCATAAGTGCATAGGGGACATGGAAAGAAGAGGGTGCAAAATGTAGTGTTATAGTCATAGCTAGGATGTAGGGAAAGATCAACTTAATACATAGTAGGTCCATTCAAAAGTCTGATGACAGCAGAGAAGAAGCTGTTCTTGAGTTGGTTGGTACGTGATCTCTGACTTTTGTATCTTTTCCCAACAGAAGAAGGTGGAAGAGAATATGTCTCCAGTGCGTGGGGTCTTTGATTATGCTGGCTGCTTTTGCAAGGCAGCGGGAAGTGTAGTCGGAGTCAATGGATGGGAGGCTGGTTTGTGAAATGGACTGGGCTTCGTTCATAACCCTTTGTAGTTTCTGATGGTCTTGGGCAGAACAGGAGCCACATCAAGCTGTGATACAATTAGAAAGGATCTTATCATGGTGCATCTGTAAAAAGTGGTGAGAGTCATAGTGGACATGCTGAATTTCCTTAGCCTCCTGTGAAAGTTGAGGCCTGGGAGGCAGTAATGTTGCTGGCCAAGTAACTCAGCAAACCAGCTAATGCTCTGGGGACAAGTGCTCAAATCCCACTTCAGCAGCTGTTAGAATTTGAATTCTGTGAATAAATCTGCAACTGAAAGGTAGCCACAGTAATGGTGACCACAAAACTATCGCCAATTGTCCCTAAAAACCCATCTGGTTCATGAATGTCTTTTAGCAAGGGAATTCCACCATTCTTACCTAGTCTGGCCTACATGTGACTCCAGATCCATAGCAATGACATTGACTGTTAACTGTTGTCTAAAATGGCTGAACAAGCCACTCAGTTCAAGGGCATTTCGGGATGGGCAACAGACATTAGCTCAGCCGATGACTGCTATGTCCCATGAAAGAATAACGAAACAAAGAAAACTGGCTCCACGAACAAATAAGCTAATTTCTGGTCCCCAGAAGTCTTATATTTATTTAATTTTCCACAACTGCATGACATCATGAGTCCTTTGCAGCCAATGAGGTACTTCTAAAGTGTAGTCACTGCTCAAATGCAGGCAGCCAATTTGTCCATAGCAAACTCCCTCAAACATCAACATGCATCACCAAATCATTTGTTTTTGTGATTGTTATGAATGCAGGGCTTAGCCCTTTTAAGTGGATGGGTCAGGTGACCCAGAGGGTGAAGTGACCTGCCCGGGAAATGGCCTCTACAGCCACATGAGAGCTGAAGTGCGATGAGTACGGTTTTTCAATAAATCCTATTGTTCCTGAGGCTTGACTTTCTTGTGACTTCTTTTAGAGCTACCCTCCCCAGCAGTCTCAGACTTAACAGTGACGTTGAATGAAGGATAAATACTGGTCAGATCAATGGCTCTTCTTAAAAGCAGTTCCGTGGAATAAGTTACATCCAGCTGAGAGAGCTGACAGGGCTTCAGTTTATTGTCTCATCTAAGAGACAGCACCTCCAACAACACAGCACTCTCTCAGTACAACAGTGGAGTTTTCTACATGAACTCCTGAAGCAAGACTTGAGCTCACCTCTGACTCAGAGGAGAAAGTTCAACCCAGCTGATCCGCAGTCGAAACAGCCAGCTGTGTTTTGCTAACCTTAGTTGTTGGCTTAAACTACAAATCTTGTGATGCTTAATAGTAATAGCATCTTTTAATTCTTGAACTTTGTGCTAGTACAAGGATTGGATTTCCACTGGGATTAAAGTCAATTTGCACATTGTGGGCAGAATCTAAAATGACAAGTGGAGGACGGCTTGGGCGCATGCAGGGTGTTAAATCTCAAATCTGATGACAGATCAGGATCTTGATATTAATCTGCCTACTTCTGACTTTCACCCAGGTGTGTTTGCACACAGGCTGTCGGTGAGTGATTGTAATATGCAGATAAGCCATTCATTCCTTTTTTAAGCTTGCTTTCTGGCTTTCACAGCCCATTTATGGATTTCCCAAGCTGTTTGCAACTTGCCAGCATTAACAAGGCAAGTGCACTGCAGGAGGTGCTTCATCAGTGAAACTGAGGATCTGGGAGGCTTTTGAACAGTGAAACTGACAAACTTCAACCCAGGCGAGAGGCTTGTTTTCATTCTTCTGTGAGTTTGCTTTCATTATTTGACAGGTGATTCGCAATGTCTTGGAAGTCACTTCGACCTTGCCTTGCATCTGCACTTCCCTGTTTTCAGCCTCGCCACAAGCCTATGCGCTTCTGAACAGAGCAGCAGCCACTCCAAATGTGCTAGAGCTTGCAAGTCTAACAGCAGCAGCGCTAGTTCCCTTCTCCTTAGCCACAAGCTGTTCCACTGGGCAAAGGTGATGGACACAAAAGATCCAGATTCAAGAGAGTGAGACACCCGCAATCCAGGGTCCAGAGGCAGATGATCAGTTGTCTGGACATGTATAAGCTGTCAGGAGGCTGAGGCTTTCACAGCAGGTCACTGCTGACATCTTGAACCAGACCTCCATGCCAGTAGATAGGTGGGCTTACATTAGCAATGGCTGTCAAAGGTGGGTTGGGATTGGGAGCTGACAATGTTATTCCACTGACATTTCCTGCCATTTCCTGAGGTCCTTGAAGTTGTTAGTGCACTGACTCTAGGTTTGAGGGCTCACACTACTGCTCACTACCTCAGTCACTTCCAACCAAACCTGCTTGGTTGGAGTGCCTGGCCTCATCCTCCTCCTGTCTCTGGCAGACACCATCTCATTTCTAGGCCCTCAGATACTGCAGCAGGATCTCCTGGTGAGCATTAGAGAATGGAGAGGTTGCCTTCCCAGGTGTCCACTCCATTTGTAATGGAAAGGCTTGACTTGTAATGACGAATCTAGTTCACATCTTTCATGCAAATACAGCAATCTCACAAAGTTCAATCCATGTTAATGGCGAAGCAAGTAGTGAGAAAACACTTGAATTAAGTTAACAAGAGGAGCAGTGAATCTCCTATTGCAACATTATACTTCGCATTTAACTATGCTTCTGCCAGTGTCTGAACTTGCTGTACGGTGCTTTAATAATAGTAAACACCACTAAACATACCATTACTTTGTCAACAAAAATGAAACAGTTTATTTCACGTGCATTGGCCAAAGTAGCCATGCAAACTCATAATCAAAGTCACTTAATTTGTATGTAAATGCAGATTCCAACTATATTTCATCACCTGATGCATGGGGTTGGAGAAGTTGAGAGAATGATAACATTTTAAATTTGGAAAAAAGGAAAAAATCTGCAATGAAATATCGTTTCAGACTTGTGGAATGAAGATACTATAATTCTCCAGATGTTGACAGGGATTAGATTAGAGTCAACTCCAAGAAGGGAAAGACTTTCTGAAATGTGGCCAGGAGAATTTCCTTAATCACCATCAAGCTGGAATTGCTGAAAATGGTGGAGGATGATCCTTTGATCAGAGACTAGTGGGTTGAAAAGTGAGCTGCATATCCTGCTCCCTGTCAGACCTCCATCCCATTTTCCAATTTTTCTGTCTCCTTTACATCTGTTCTGATATGCCACCTTGCAAAACGATTCTCCTGATATGTCTTTCTTTTTCCTGAACCAAGCGATTCACCCAACTCTCCTCCCCATCTCTCACCACGCTTTGGTTGAAAGGGCCCTCAACCGTGTCTGATCTATCTCCCGCCGCCTCTACCCTCACCTCTTCCCCTCCCTCTCTGAACCATGATAATGGTCCCCTTGTTCCAGGGCCCGAGGCTTCCCTTCCCTCTGTGAGACCATTCCAAGTTTGGTTGGAGAGGTTGGGATTGTTCCCTTTGGAGCAAAGGAGACTGAGGGGAGATTTGGTAGAGTTATAACAAAATTATGGTTGGTTTAGATAAGGTAGAAATTTTTAAAAACCCTTCCTATTAGCTGATGGTGCATGGCCTGTGGGAGACATATTTAAGGCCTTCAGCATATCATAAAGAGGGGATCTGACAAAGAGTTGTTTTTACATAACAAGCAGCAATGACTTTGAATTTACTGCCCCTGAAGGTGGTAGTAGCAGAAATAATTAATGAATTCAAAAAGAAATTGTTTGGATACTCAAAAGAACAAACCTTGTGGAGTTATGGCGATCAAGTAGGAGAGTGGGACTCATTGGCTTGCTCTGCAAGGAGCTGGCATGGACTTGGTTGACCAAATAGCCAGTCTCTGAACCATAAATGATTCTATAACTTTATGACCCTTCTTCTCAACAATGTTTTTAGAATAATATTTTAATCCTCCGTATCAGGGAAGTTTGGAATCTCCCTTGAACGTGACAGCACGTAAAATGTCCCCCTAATTCTCTGCCAAAATAGACAGTCAAACTATCTGATATTGCAATTTTTTCACCAGTTAACTTACAGCAGAACTGTTCAGGCACAACTCGCTTATCTGATTTCCAACTCATTATTACTTATTGGCAATATTACCCCTTTGAGGCTATTTGATTAGTCTCACTGTCAGAAAGTGTACTCAAAAATCCCCAAATCAAAATCTCAAAATCCCAGTTACATGTGTTATTAACATATTTGGGGGTTATTAGCTCTGCATTTGTTTTCACGTTTATAAAACAAATAGGAGTTTACCAAATACAGTTAGGAAATAGAGACAGTTAAATAACTTGTGGCCGTGACTCTCCCATTCCGCTGTGCTAATTTGTTAGCACAATAGGCTGAGAGATTCTTGCATTAGCTGATTCGTAGAGTTTGCACATGTGTTCCCGCATTGATAGCATCTCTCAGCACTGGATCTGGAGGTGTCAGCTCCAAGCTAGAAATTGGCGGGGAGGTGCCAAGACGATTTAAATGGTCACTTAAATATAATTTAAATTTCATTAGCGAGCCCGGGCCTGAGGTCTCTGGGTCCACTAACATCTTCCACCCACCAGAGCCATTCACTCCAGCAGGGATTACAGTAACTCCCTACTTTCAGGGAGCTTGCGGCCCGACCCTGCTGGAATGGAGGGGGGACAATCAAGGCCGTCCAGAGTGTCAGGCTGCAGGGGGATGCCGCTGGGCATCGGCACCTTGGCGATGCCAGTCTGGACCCCCAGCATTGTCCAAGGGGCAAAGGGCCAATGCCCGGGGCACCTTAGTACTGCCCAATTGGAGCTGGCAAAGGATGGACAACAGGAAGATCCGTTGTACTCAGGCGGGATTTTACGAATTTGGGACAAGCGAGGCTGTAAAATGCCGATCGATATCTCCTTATGTGACTTGGTGTCATACTTAGGTTTACAATCCTCCTGGGAAGTGCCTCAGAACATTTCATTACATTAAACATTCTGTATAAATATATATTGTTGTTGTCGATGACCATGTCTCTGTGGTACCTCAAGTCAGGAATTTGCATATTAGATTCCCACTCCAGAGACTTGAACTCAATGGGCTGGACTTTACCAATCCTCAGAGATAAACTGGGAAGTAGGGTGCCTCAGAAAATACTAACACAAGCCAATGTCTTCCGACTTTCTCAGGACATTGCCAATGGTGGGAACCTCAGGCACTGGCAGCTGACACAGGGGTCAGACTGGGTTGCCAGATTGCTTCAGTGAAGCTGAATGAGGTCATCGTGGGCTGCAGATAGAATCATAGAATCCCTGCGATGCTGAAGGAAGCCATTTGGCCCTGAGCCTGCACTGACAAAATACACACCCCTGCCCATGCCCTATCCCCTTTTACCCTGCCAGTCCCCCTGATACTAAGGGCCAATTTAGCACAGCCAATCAACCAATAACCTGCACAGCTTTGAATTGTGAGAGGAAACCGGAGAACCAGGAGGAAACCCAGGCAGAAACAGGGAGAATGTGCAAACTCGAGGCCAGAATTGAACCTGGTTCCTGGCCCTGTGAGGCTGCACTGCTAACCACTATGCCGCTATATCCTCGCCACATCAGGCTCCCTCTGAAGATGCAAAGCGGTCATCGCTGTAGTAAAGTTTAAAAGGTCCAAAAGACTGTCCTCACATATTTTATCTTAGAAACTAAAATTTACATTTATACAATCCCTCAATGTGTAGGCGTATCTCAGTGAACCTTTTCGAAACTCATTCTCCCGTTCCCGCAGTGAAGAGCTGTTTGCATGGTGAGTGCGCTAAAATCCAAGTAAGACCATTTTTACTCTTACACAATATCACAGCAGCTGTTTAGTTGCCAGTTACTGCTGCTGGACTGTGTAATATGCACGAACCTTATTTTAAAGGTTGTATCAAGCTCGAATGTGAAGCTCCCAGAGTTTTAACCTTTGCTACCTATGCTCAAAAATGAAAAAAAGTAGCCATTTGGGTGAGGTGCCACTGGCCGGCATTGCTTCAGTAATTGTCAGACTTTCAGCAAAGAGGAGAAAATTGCAACAAAAAGACCATTGCAGGCACAGATTGCCGAACCACTATCAGAGTAATCTGTCTGAGGTTATGCTGCCCTAATGAGGGCCTATCATCTTCTTTGCAGCCGGAGTAATGGGGCATGGTATCTGCTAAGTTTCTTGATTTTTAAAAAAATGATTTGGGTCTATTTTTAACATGGAGGCTGGTTTGTGAAAATGACCTTAATTCTGTCAGAGAACAATTTGTTCCTCCTCCATAAAGGGTTCTTTCACAAGTGAAAAAGCAATGATTGTGTGATCTTTGGTTTTCTGGAGAAAATGTAACATACTGTTACGTTTATGCACTGGTACTTGGAATTAAATAAAGCCAGCAATATATTCCCTTCTGTTCATTAATTTTCCATAAAGAGATAGAATTTAGTTTAAAATGAGGTGTACAACTCCCGACTTGCATTTCTAATTTCAAATTATTCTGGACCGAAGATATCAAAAGCAATACACATTTGAGAATTTTGACCATTTTTCCACTTAAACTGTTACCATGTTGACAATTTTGGTCTCCTTAATTGCTTTAGAAGCAGCACAGAGAAGGTTCATGCAGCTTACTTCTGGGATGAGGGGCTTATTTTAAGAAGAAAGATTGAACAGGCTGGGCGTATATCCATTAGAGTTTAGAAGGATGGGAGGTGATCTTATTGAAACATATAGGACCATGAGAGGGATTAAATAGAGTAAATACTGGGAGGATGTTTACATTTGTGGGAGGGACTACAACCAGAGCACGCAGTTTAAAAATAAGGCGCACATCATTTAAGACTGAGATTAGGAGAACATTTTCTCTCAGAAGGTCATTAGTATGTGGAATTCTCTTCCTCAGAAAGCAGTGGGGCTGGGTCATTGAAGGTATTCAAGGCTGAGGTAGGCAGATTGTTGATGGACAAGGGAGTCAAGTGATATGGGGTGGGTGGGAGGGGGTGGAGCTGGTGGGGGTTGGGGGCAGACAGATAAGTGGAATTCAGACCACAACTAACTCAGCCATGATCTTATGGATTGTAAATCAGGATCCATGGGCCGAATGACATCCTCCTGCTCCTATGATTTTTTTAAAGCAAGCTACGTAAAGGTCAAGATGATGACTTTCAAAGTGCAAATGGACTTGCTTTTGATGTTTTCCCACAAATTTTAAATAAACAATTAATTACCCTGGAATTTTCGCCTGAATGTCAATGGTATTTCACATTGTCTGCAACCCTCCCGCTAAAATTCCAGTGACGGGTGGGGTGGGAGAATTCCGGCCCCCATCTCTGTGATTGAATCAAATCTCAAATTCATAAAGCTGGAAAGTTATTGACCTCGTTTAGGCTGTGAACAGTGTAATATAAGATAAAGGTTGGGACAACAGCTATAGGGAAAGTATTTGTAACAGGGCAATATGCTACAGACATACATTTAAAGAGGAAGTCACAAGAGTTTCTGCTGAGGCAAAGAGATCAGAAATACTGGACAAACGATCAGAAGTGGAGTGATCACCAATGTGGAAAATGGTGTGTCCTTTATATTGTATCATTACATGAAGATAAGTTGAACTCTGAATGAAATGAGTCTATATTGCTGGTACTATCCTGAAATTGCCAATTTGCAAATTGAAACCGCTGCTTACGTTTTTCAGCGTACCAATGTTATGATATTAGATAATTAACAACATAGCAAAGTACAGAACTCCAAGCCCCTGCCAACCATGGTTCCCTAATTAACCCACAAAGTAACCTTCTGCCCTTACTAGGTCCATATACCTCTATTCTCTCCCTATTCATGCACCCATATAGATGCCTCTTAAATATTGCTAATGTGCCTGCTTCCACCACCTCCTTTGGCAGCACATTCCAGGCATCCACTCACCTCTGCGTGAAAAATAAGTAGGTTATATCTGCATTTGTAGGTCATGGGAACAAGATATAGCTTTAAATTTAAATTTAATTTAGATTTATTTATGTGTGAAGAATGGTGAAACCTGGAACCTGATTCTTCAATCCCAACGTGCACGTTTTTTGGCGTGCTGGGTTGGGAGATGTGCGTGTCAGCCATTTCACGGGATTCTCGCATGTATTCCCGATGCATGCATGTTTCCCACAGCTGGAGGGCAGGTGCAGTTGGAAGTGCACTGGAAACTGCCGGGAAGACAGGAAAGATAGAACAGGAGGTAAGAGAGAAAGGGGAGTTACACTTTTATTAAGGAAAACATTGTGGCAGTACTGAAAGGGGATATATATGAGGGTTCGCCCACTGAGTCTATATGAGTAGAACTGAGAAATAACGAGAGGGAAATCACTTTGATAGAGTTGTACTACAGGCCCCCAAATAGTTGGCGGAAAATTGAGCACCAAATATGTAAGGAGATTACAGGTAGCTTCAAGAAAAACAGGGTGGTAACAGTAGGGGATTTTAACATTCCCAACATTGACTGGGACAGCCATAGTATCAGAAGTTGGATGGAGAGAAATTTGTTGAGTGTATTCAGGAAGAATTTCTCATTCAATATGTGGATGGCCCGACTAGAGAGGGGGCAAAACTTGACCTCCTCTTGGGAAATAAGGAAGGGCAGGTGACAGAAGCGTTAGTGAGGGATCACTTTGGGACCAGTGACCATAATTCCATTAGTTTTAAGATAGCTACAGAGAATGATAGGTCTGGTCCAAAAGATAAAAACCTAAATTAGGGCAAGGCTAATTTTGATAGTATCAGGCAAGAATTTTCAACAGTTAATTGGGGCAATCTGTGGGAAGGCAAAGGGAGATCTGGTAAGTGAGAGGCTTTCAAAAGTATGCTAACCAGAGTTCAGGGTAAGCACATTCCTCTTAGAGTGAAGAGCAAGGCTGGCACAAGTTGGGAACCCTGGATGACTCAGGATATTGAGGCCCTGGTCAAGAAGAAGAAGGAGGCACATGACATGCATAGGTTGCTGAGATCAAGTGGATCCCTTGAAGAGTATAGAGGGTGTAGATGTGAAGTTAAGAGAGAAATCAGGAGGACAAAAAGGGGATACGAGATTGTTTTGGCAGATAAAACAAAGGAGATTCCAAAGAGCTTCTACAAATACATAAACGACACAAGAGTAAGTAGGGAGAGAGTAGGACCTCTTAAGGATCAACAAGGTCATCTATGTATGGGTCCCCAATCGATGGGTGAGATCCTAAATGAATATTTCTCATCAGTATTCACTGTTGAGAAATGTATGGATGTTAGGGAACTTGGGGAAATAAATAGTGATGTCTTGAGGAGTGTACATATAACAGAGAAGAAGGTGCTGGAAGTCATAAAGCGCATCAAGACAGATAAATCCCCAGGACATTGTGGAAGGCTAGGGAGGAAATTGTGGGTCCACTAGCAGAGCTATTTGAATCATCGACAGTCACAGGTAAGGTGCCTAAAGATTGGAAGGTAGTAAATGGTGTGCCTTTGTTTAAAAGGGCGGTAGGGAAAAGTCTGGGAACTACAGGCCATGTGAGCCTCACATCTGTAGTGGGTAAGTTGTTGGAAGATACAGGAATTTAGAGAGGCAAGGACAGATTACAGACAGTCAGCACAGCTTTGTGAGTGGAAAATCACATCTCACAAATTTGATTGAGTTTTTTGAAGGGATAACCAAGAAGGTAAATGAGGGCAATGCAGTTGATGTAGTCTACGTGGGCTTTAGCAAGGCCTTTGACAAGGTACCACATGATAGGTTGTTGCATAAGGTTAAATCTCACAGAATCTACAGTGAGGTAGCCAGATGGATACAAAATTGGCTTGTCAGAAGACAGAGCATGGTTGGAGAGTGTTGTTTTTCAAACTGGAAGCCTGTGATCAGCGGTGTGCCTCAGGGATTAGTGCTGGGTCCACTGTTATTTGTTATTTATATCAATGATTTGGATGCGAATTTAGCAGGCAAACTTAGTAAGTTTGCAAATGATACCAAGATTGATGGCACAGTGGACAGTGAAGAAGGTTCTTTCGGATTGCAACGGGATCTTGATCAATTGGGCCAGTGGGCTGAGGAACGGCAGATGGAGTTTAATTTATATAAATGCGAGGTGACGCATTTTGATAGATCGAGACATGGTACATTGGGGAGACCATGTCGACGCTACGACAACGAATGAATGAACACCGCTCGCTAATCACCAGGTAAGACTGTTCTCTTCCTTTTGGGGAATGTTTCAGTGGTCACAGGCATTCAGCCTCTGATCTTCGGGTAAGCATTCTCTAAGGCGGCCTTCATGACACATGACAATGCAGAGTCACTAAGCAGAGATTGACAGCCAAGTTCCGCACACATGAGGACAGCCTCAACCGGGATCTTGGATTCACGTCACACTATCTGTAACCACCTCCCACCACAACCGCCCCCGCCACACTCTCCCCCGACTTGCCTGGACTTGCAAAATCTCACTAACTGTCCTGGCTGGAGACAAGACACATCTCTTCAACCTGTGCTTAATCCTCTCTCCACTCACATTGTCTGTACCTTTGAGACTTGATCACCTGTAAAGACTCGCATTCCAACCATTATTTTGTACATTGAGTTCGTGTCTTTATATGACCTGTTTGTGAACTGAAATCCCACTCACCTGATGAAGGAGCAGAGCTCCAAAAGCTAGTGGCTTATGCTACCAAATAAACCTGTTGGGCTTTAACCTGGTGTTGTGAGACTTCTTACCTTGTTGAAGTTGTACAAGACATTAGCCACACTTGGAATACTGTGTACAGTTTTGGACATCCTATTATAGAAAGGACATTAATAAACTAGAAAGAGTGCAGAAAAGATTTACTAGGATGCTACCAGGACTTGATACTTTGAACTACAAGGAGAGGTTGAATAGACTGGGCCTTTTTTCTCTGGAACATAGAAGGCTTAGGGGTGATCTTTTTAAGGTCTACAAAATAATGAGGGACATAGATCAGCTAGATAGTCAATATCTTTTCCCAAAGGCAGGGAGTCTAAAATTAGAGGAGATAGGTTTGAGATAGAGGGGAGAGATACAAAAGTGTCCAGAGGGGCAATTATTTCACACAGAGGGTGTTGAGTGCCTCAAACAAGCTGCCAGAGATAGTAGTAGAGGCAGGTACAATTTTGTCTTTTAAAAAGCGTTTGGACAGTTACATGGGTAAGATGGGTATAGAGGGATATGGGCCAAATGCTGAAGAAATGAGTTTAAGGAACTCATATGTATTGCTCTAAAGTAAAAAGTAATAGTGAAGAGTGAGTTTTCTGGATCTCAAGAGAAATATTAATTGTGGAAAGACATCTAGTGAATGTTTCAAACTCTATTGGAAAGAAACCTCTCTACAACTGAACCAGCTCTACCTTTGCTGTGGAAATAATGGCATCTCTTCACTGGAGTGTGGGGTCTGTAAGGTTATTGCTTAGATAAAAGGGATAACATGAGTTTGAATCAGGTGCCATATTGAAATCTTTCCAACCTTCTTGTTGTCCATCATAATATAGTTAAGGTTTCTTGTTTAACACATGTTCTATCTTTTTGTTCCAAAGTCAACAGCAGGTTCCTGTCGATATCTTTCATGCTTTACAATAACATTGTGACCTACCAAACCAGGTTCCAGTGGGGGATCTGACTTCTCCAGTAATGACATCAGCTGGGACCATAACACCAAGAAAGCCCAGAAATGGCAGCTAAACACCAGAACTATTGAGAGCTTAGACAATATTTCTTGGCAGTAGAGTTCCCTCACACATCCCAAGAGCAATAACTCAAAATTATTACATTGTCAAATAACTGGAAATAGATGGCAAAAATTGACAATGAGGGTTAGTATGAAACCCCCAACACTCTGTAAATGATGGTATTTAATACATTTCCCTTTGATTACCATTTAATTTTAAAAATGTACTAAAATCGGTGGATTAATCAAACTACCGTACGTAAAAGAATTTGTGACATATTACTGCATATCATATACAAAATCAAAATACTACAGATGCTGGAAATCTGAAATAAAAGTAGAAATTGTTGCAGGCACTCAGTAGGTCTGGTTGTATTCAGAGAGAGAAACAGAGTTAACAATTTGAATTTTCCCAGGCTTAAGGGTAGGATGGCCAGGAAAATAGAAGGGAGCTGTGTTAGGACAGTTCCGCGATGTATTCCCACCAGTGGGGATTTTCCCAGGGGTGGCCTGTGATGCAGACCAGTTCCAACACTTTTGAGTTAAAACAATTAATCTAAAATCAGTAAACTGAGGGACACAGAAAGAAGGGCAGCTACTTAAAGGGGAACTACCCAAAACAAAAACAAAACACAAATGAATCTTGAAATATTAAATCCAAAGGTGATTGAAAGGATTAGTAAGGCATCCCAATCCCTGTGGTGCCCAACAGGCATGGAAGCCCTTGATGGGACCCGTGGACACCCTGTCCAGGCATACACAGCCACGATAGTAACCACAATGGCGGGGTACACAGTCAGGTCAGATGACCCCCTCAATCAGCCGCTGCCTGAATCAACTAGTGGTAAATTTGGCCAGGCCCAGGAGCAGGTTCACAAGGAGGTCCTCCTCCTTCTTCACCCCCCCCTTTGCGCCGGGTGCAGTTGATTGTTCCAAAGAGGTGGGCAGTCACTTTGCATAATCATGGTCCTAATTAGAGGTGATTCAGCAACCCTCCACACTGTCGCATGCAGAGTCCACAATCTCAATACAGGTAGTCTCTCTGCAGCTGGCAGAGGAGCTATGAGACCCATAGGCATCATGGTACAAAGCTCGAACTGCATCCGTAGAAGGCCACAGGCACAAGCCAACTCAACAGTGTGGTGTCCTTTCTGCCTCTCTTCAGTCCACGGTCCAGATTCCATTTTTGTATTAAAAATGGAGCAGCCCAGCCAGGGCACCTCAAGTGTGCAGTGTCCTCATGATCTGTGATCTACCTCAGCTGCACCTATCTCTCCAGGTGGGACTGCCGAAGCTCCAGAGCTGCCAGCCCCTTCACTGAGCCAGCATCGATAACACACTCTTCCTTTTAATGTTTATTTATTTACTTATTAGTCACAAGTAAGGTTTACGTTAACACTGCAATGAAGTTACTGTGAATTTCCCCTGGTCACCACACTTTGGCACCAGTTCGGGTCAATGCACCTAACCATTACATCTTTTAGAATGTGGGAGGAAACTGGAGCACCTGGAGGAACCCCATGTAGACATAGAGAGAACTTGCAAACTGCACACTGACAGTGACCCAAGCCAGGAATCGAAGCCGGGTCTCTGGCGCTGTGAGGCAGCAGTGCGAGCCACTGTGCCATGGGATGGTGCGTTTGAATTTGGAGGCAGCCTCCAGGAAGGTTGCTCCTCCAGTTTTCCCCCTAGCAGGTGGTAGCTCAGAAACCCATTGGTCACAGACCCCAAAACTCTCCGTCTTTCTCTGCTGCTGCTGCCAGACCAGCTGAGTATTTCCAGCAGTGTTTAGTTTGTACTATACCAACGCGTCTATTATTGATGTTGCGCAGCACAATTTCAATCCATTAGTAAGGAGAAACTGTTTGTTCCGCTAATGTGCCTAACATCAATGAGAGCTGAGAAAAAAAGTGATGAAATGAGCTCTAGAGCATCTAACCAAATCATTAATCTGTCTTTTCTCATCACAGAGACAGACTGACCTGCTGTGTTCTTCCTACATTTTCTGTGAAATGCTTTTCAGATTGCCGGCATACGTTGTGTATTTATTCTTCCTTTTATTTCCACTGTTTTCTATTTAGTTCAAGCCTTTCATAGACAGACAAAAGGAACACACTTAGTGACGTGCAAGCATGTGGCTCTATTGCTGCAATGTCCTAAACAAACATAGCAGGACATGGTCACAAGTTCAATTGCAGCTTCAATAATTTCACATGCCTTTATCATCTTTTACCAATCCATCAATGGAATGAAAGATGAGCTCCCTTGCAAATATTACGTGAGTTAGAACAGTAGAAACAAAAAGCATATGGTTGCTGTATGCATTTTAAAATTCATGTTCATTGATGAAAGTTATTTCACATTGCTCCACCCTTGCAGGGTGAGCTCCAGGGATGGTTTAAAAACTGGCTATTAACTTGAAATGCCTGAACGTTGGTAATAAAATTGGTTCAGAAATCAGGAATTTTCTCCCAGAATTGTTGGGCTCGCTATAGTTAGTACCAGTACCGGGAAACAATGTAAATAAGGACCTTTCTGTTACACTTGGTGATTGTACACTTCACTGCACTGTGATTATTTGACGTTTCCCAGTGTAAAAGGATTGCAATTTGACAACCAACCATCGGGGATTGCCTAATGGCATCCAGTATTTGACACATAACAAAGAGCTCATCACAATTCTGAAACAATTTGATCACAGCTTATTTTATGTCCATCTACTATGCATTAAAATGGGATCAGTAGTCAACTGCAATTGGGAGTGATGTTGTAATTACAGTCAGCATTCAGTGCCAGCCTGCACTTAAATTGCTGCTGACAACAATAACCTCAGTGAAAAAAAATGTTGATGGAAGGAACTCTCTCTATTGTACCAACATGATACTCATATAGATTAGATTTGAGATATCTTTGTCAGGCCAGTTTATCAGAGAAGTGAAAAGATGTGGTTGTTTACTGGATTATAGCAAACCAGCCAGAGACCTCTAAACCAGCACCCCTGCTTCACACTTGTTATAGCTCTGGTTAAATGTGCATGGTTTTAGTACGAATATTCACAAGTGGAATAGCAAATCTTCTTCAAGGACATTGTCACTAACTGTCCATAGCAGAAAGATCAATTACCCGTTGGAAAAAAAGCTACAGACCCCCAAATGTCTGGGTCTAGAGAGGACGCGTCTCTGATTTTATGACGAAGAGCTGGCAACAACAACAACTTACATTCATATAGCACCAATAACCAGTAATAAAATTCCAAAGTGCTGTTAACAAAATGATACTGAGCCACACATATTAAAGCAGATGACTAAAAGCTTGGTCAAAGAGATACATGTTATGGACTGTCTTAAACTAAGTTTATTTATTAGTCATAGGTCGGCTTACATTCACATAGTAATGAAGTTACTGCTAAAATCCTCCAGCTGCCATGCTCTGGCGCCTGTTCGGGTACACTGAAAAAGAATTTAACATGGCTAATCCACCTAACCTGCACGTCTTTATATTGTGGGAGGAAACCAGAGCACGCAGAGGAAACCCACACAGAAACAGGGAGAATATGCAAACTCCACACAGACAGTGACCCAAGCTGGGAATTGAACCCAGGTCCCTCATGCTGCGAGGCAGCAATGCTAACCACTGTGCCACCATGCCACCAATTCAGGGAGTGAATTCCAGAAGTTAGGGCCTTGGTAACTGAAGGCCCAGCCATCACTTTTGGAGTGATTAAAATGGTGGATGCTAATATTGAAAAGCGAGGATATCTCAAAGATTGTAGGTTACAGAAACTGGGAGAGTTGAGGCTTTGAAAACAAGGATGCGGACTTTAAAATTGAGGGTTGCTTAATGGGAAGCTAATGTTAGTCAGTGGGAACAAAGATACACAAGGCATGAGGATTTGGTGTAAGCTCAGACACACGTGGTAGAATTTGGCTGGCCAGTCAAGGGTGCAATGGAATAGTGAAATCTAGAAGTAACAAAGGCTTGGACAAGGACTAAGCAACAGATGAACTGAAATAGGAATGGAATCAGGTGATTGTACAGAGATGGGAGCAGGCTGTCTTACTAATATTTGGTGGCCTGAAACTCATATGGGGGTCAAACACCAGACTTTGGAATGGTCTTGTTCAGCCTCAGTCAGTTGCCTGAGAGAAGGATGGAGCCAATGGTTAGAGTGTGGTATTCCTAGTATTTTGTCTAGGGAAATGTTTGTTCATCCAGAACGGGATGTGAGGTTATAAGAAGGAATACTGTCATCCTGAAAGAGGCAGCAGTCCACTGCCATTCTCCCATGTTGACAGCTCAGCAATTGTACACATCTTTCAGAGAATAAATAAATAGACCGCACAAGACCTTGTGGTATCCTGAGCAATGATGGCAGCAATCCAATTGTGTTTGCACTACTGCAGTCTAACTTTTGAAGACAGCTTTTAATGCTGCCAAGGAAGTTGTGACACCTGCTATCCAATGTTGTACCATGGTGGATTCCAGAACCGATGATAGTGATCACCCATTCCATATTGGAAAGTAGAGACTCCAAGCTCTGTGCAAAACTCTGTATTGCATTTGTGCTGGACTCCTTGACATTAGTGCAGTCTGTACAGTGCACCAAATATTTGATTATGTACACCCATCAGTGATTAGCACTGCTGCCTCACAGCGCCAGGGATCCAGGTACAATTCCGGCCTCAGGACAGTTGTGGGGATTTGTACATCAGATGCAAAGTGGAGGAATTGGGACAGGGAGAAAGGATTGCATAGATACCAGTTCACTAGAGGATGAGGTTGTACTCTATTTCTGTTGCAGACAAATCAAGGACACTGAAGTTTCAGGTTATAGGAGAATCACAGAATCATAGAAAAGTTAAAAGTTTAAAGTTTTTTAAAAAAAGGTTTACTTATTAGTCACAAGTAAGGCTTACATTAACACTGCAATGTAGTTACTGTGAAATTCCCCTAGTTGCCACAGCCCGGTACCTGTTCGGGTCAATGCACCTAATCGGTACATCTTTCAGACTGTGGGAGGAAACTAGAGCATCTGGAGGAAACTGAAGACACTGGGAGAAGGTGCAAACTCCATACAGACAGTGACCCAAGCCGGGAATCAGGTCTCTGGCAGTGAGAAGCAGCAATGCTAGCCACTGTGCTAATGTGTCGCCTCCTGTAGAATCCCTACAGCGCAGAAGAGAGCTGCTTGGCCCATCAATCCTGCACTGACAACAATCCCACCCAAGTCCTATCTTTGTAACCCCACATATTTACCCTACTAATCCCCCCGAACCTAAGGGGCAATTTACCATGGCCAATCCACTTAACCCGCACATCTGTGTAATGTAGGAGGAAACCAGAGCACCCAAAGGAAACTCATGCAGACAAGGGAAGAACATACAAACTCCACACAGACTTATACAATTCTTTCTCCCTGTCCCAGCTCCTCTGCATTTGCATTTGATGTACAAATCCTCATAACTGTCCTAGCCTCCAAAACTTGCATAGTCAGTATCTGATCCAATGGCAGGACATGTGCGATTGAGTGTCTTTTTTCATTCATACCGTGTTCAAATTTGGAAATGAAATCATGAATTGCTGGTAAACACCTTTACAATTTTCCCAGACAGAGGTACCAGCAGAAATGAACTCCATCCACTGGGAAGTTTTAAAGATGAATCTGTGAACTCCTTTGCCACCGGTAAAGAGTTGCACATAGCCAATGATCCAGACCGTCACCAAGGCTACAGATTGCATTTGCTGAGATAAAAGCAAAATACAGCTGCGCGCTGGAATATGAAACAAAAACAAAAAATGCTGGAGAAATTGAGCGGGCGGGATTTTATGGCCTCATTCATGTGGGAGCGGAAATTCGAGGTCAACAGACATTTCCATTGTCCGCCCCTCACCTGCTCCGATTCCGTGGCGGGTGGGGTGGCAGAATATTGGCAGCCTCTTTGGAGAGAAAATAGAACCAACGTGCCAACCCTTCATCCAGACTCAGAATGTTTGCTCTATTCCCTCTCTCCGCAGATGTTGTCAGATCTGCTGAATTTCTCCAGGATTTTATACTTCTGTTTATGATTGCTTTTGCTGCGTGTGGGACCCTAAAAGGTAACAACAGAGCCCCACTCCGTTTACCGTTTGAAGTGCAGTTATTTCTTTAATTATTGCAACTAAGCATATGGGATGCTCCCCAGTATTTGGTTAAAATGACAGACATGAATTACTGCTACTTGATTAGGGCTTGAAAAAACTGGCTGACAGCAGCCTAGAGGCAAGAGCACTTGGGTCATAAGTGTATGGTTACAAGCTTAAGCCCCGGGCTGATGCTTCTTAAAATCCTTGAGCTATGAGTTTAAGGAGTTCTGTCATTTTACAACCTGCCTGTTGAAAGGAAATGATCCTCCATTTAGCCCTACAAGAGACATGCTTCTTGTCAGTTTGAAATGAAGAGGCACAGCTCTGGCAATGCTGCAGCGATGTTAATGGACCAGATAGCGTCTGGGATGAAGAAGGAGACAAGGCACATGCAGAGAGAATCCGCAGAAATATGAAAATTTTAGAAAAAAAACACAACTGGAAGTGTTTGCTTGAAAGACTTGCATCAAATGCGGAAGATTTTTGACAAAATAGCACACTGGGGGATTGCAGGAAAATGAAAAAGAGGATCCTGTGACATCCTGAGAGCTTCTGAAAAAATAGATTCCGTTCGACAAAGGGCCACTTTCTTTTTATGTTCCCATGATGATCTACTTTTTCAACAAACTGTTTGTCATCGAAACTCCTATTTTCTCTTCCAGGAGAAGGTTATTCTATATCACTTTCCTTTGCTTAGTCAGAAAGATTATGACAGTGACCCTGCATCTGTGACAGTGACCTGCATCTAAGCCTTTACAAATGCTGACAGCAATGTGACCAAGTTTATCCACTTCTCCAAACTGCATTGTTGAGATATGGAAGTCATCTTGTGCAGAGTCTGCAGTGTTAAGATGTACAAGGCACTGATCTTTTTATTGTATTGTGCAGCTTTTAATTTTAAAACTTACTGTTTTAAGTTTTGTTTTATTTGTTAATAGCCGGAGCATGGTGACATCTCATGAGCATACCCTCCGATTCTATCTTTTACTCTCGTTCTATGCTTTTAAAACTGTTCTCTTTGGGCAAAATTTTACTGGCACATCCGCCCAAAGTTCATTTGATCCCACCCAAGGTCAATGGGGAATGCTGTTCTCCAAGCTTTTCCCGCTCCTGGAATCAGGGTGGGCATGCCAGTAAAATTCCAGCCTATAATTCTTTATACTATATTCTGCACCCTCTCCTTTCCTTCTCCCCTATGTACTCTATGAATAGTGTGTTTTGTCAATATAGGGCGCAAGAAACAATGCTTTTTCACTGAACCCCAATACATGTGACAATAATAATTCAAATCAAATCAAAGGATGGCGTCGTTGGCTGGGCCAGCATTTATTGCCCAACCCTAATTGCCCTTCAGATGAGGGCATTTAGGAGTCAACTACATTGCCAAACACACAGCCAAGATTTGGTTAAAAGCAAATTACTGCAGATGTTGGAATCTGAAACCAAATGCCAAGATTTGGTTCAAAGATGGAGCAAGTCTCCTGATGTCATGTTGCTCGTGGTCCTCTGTGACAGGCCACAGAGCATGATGCGGATAGATTGTGCCCAAAGAACTGGAGGACAAACCATCCAGCATTGCACTCCAAGTAGCTTTAGCCCCTTTAAACTGTTGTAAGCATTACAAACCTGCAACAGCAAGTCTTTGCTTTTTCTCGTTTCAGTTAAAGTTATGTCTGTTGTCAGACAGATGCTGAAATGACAAAAACAATTGTTTGCCAGCCTTTACTGTGAACACATTTTTATTTTGCTCAGCAGTACTTTTGTATCAGAGGTTTTTTTTTAACATAATCCAACACATCTGTTAAGAATGACAGGTGGTGCCACGTTTGTCCTTTCTAAGGCATGCAATTTGTCTAATAATGTCAGCTTTCACTTTTTGCGCATGTTGAAAAGCTATATTTACTGGATTTTGTTAGAACGTTAGAAGGATGTAACTGCACACTCACTGGTACAGTGACTTCAAACGATAAATTGCAGGTCCTCCTCTATTTTGAGATCTAAGTGGAGTATATCGGTAAATACTTTAAAGTCATCAAGGCCAATGTTCCTTACATTAATCTGGCAGAGACCCAAGAATATGGGCTGAGTTTCCCCCCCCCCCCCAAAAGTTGGCTACAGAGCCAACGGGGAGTGCTGAAAATGGTGCATTGGTGGTGTATCAATTCCAACGTGCTGATCCTGGCTCTAGCAAAGTTCGCAATTACAGAGGGAGGGTGGGATGGGAATCCTTCTCCCCTATATTGACTCCAGTTAAGAAGATGGTTTAGGGCTTATACATGGGTGAAGTTCTAACTTCTAAACTGCCAGACAACTTAGCCACTGCTTCAGAAACTCTGAAGACCAGGAACAGAATGAGAGCTGATCATATTAGGCAAAGGGGTACTAGGTTATTGATGAAAGGGAGCCCTTGGCACTACACTGTGCAGAGGGCAGGGACAGTGCAACTCAGTGCCCTGATTTGGAATGGTATCAGGCACCCACCAGACATCCCAAGGGCAGAAGGACAGGGGGAAAGACTGACAGTTGGCTGGCCACCTGCCCAGAAGGAACGATCCAACTAGCAATGGGGGTATGACTGTCATATTTTGGGCCACGCAGCAATGAGGGTAATATCATCTGTAGGAATGGCAGAACACCAAGGATCAGAAGGACAAAGGCAAGTAGCCATTGCTCAAAGAGGACAGGAAACCAATGTTCTTTGAAACTAAGAGATCAGCCCTGAGAAAACCTAAAATTTAATAAGTTTTTCACTGAGACGGGTTTCTGAATCAGAAACATTCCTGGCTCTTGTTTCCCACTTCCATCATGAAAATTCAGCCCCTCACTTTTGCCAATTTACCAGAAAAATGGTGTCTGGCTGTTTTGGAGTGATTTTGTTGCTTAAGATGTGAAACCTCTGTCCACTCCTAATTGAGGGGACGCGGTCGTGTAGTGGTATTGTCACTGGACTCATATTCCAGAGACCCAGGGGAATAATCTGGAGATCCGGGGTTGAATCCTACCACTACAAATGGTGAAATTTGAATTCCATCAAAATCTAGAATTTTTAAAAAGTCTGATAACGACCATGAAGCGCTTGTTAAGTGTCATAAAACCCTTTAGGGATTGACATGGTATACATTTGAGTCCAGGTTCATAGAAATGTGATTGACTCTTAACTGCCCCTATGAATATTATACACACTCAGATTCATAAACATTGTGATGTAGGCAAGAAGGTATCATCTCCACCATCACATAGCCAATGTTCAGCAAATTTATCTATGTCATTAAATGGGTGCACCAAAGGCTATGGGCCTCAGTGACATCTTGGCAGTCTTATTCCATGACTGGCTACAGCTCTATCCAAGCTGTTCCAACACAGCTACAACACTGAATTTATCCAACAAAGACACAGGTCAGGAGCGTGATTGAATACTTTCCATTTATCTGGACGAGTGTAGCTCCAAAACATTCAAGAAGGTCAACACCATCCAGGATGAAACAACCCGCTTGACTGGCACCCCATTCACCAACTTAAACATTCACTTACTCACTCCATCACCTGCACATGATAACAGTAGTGTGGCACAATGGTAGAATGATTAGCACTGCTCCTTCATAGCACCAGGGACCCAGGTTCAATTTTGGCCTCGGGTCACTATCTTGTGGAGTTCGCACATTCTCCCCATGCCTGCCTGAGTTTCCCCCAGATGCTCCGGTTTCCTCACACCCCAAAAATGTGTGGGTAAGGTAGATTGGCCATGCTAAATTGCACCTTAGTGTCAGGGGTACGAGCAGGGTAAATATGTGGGGTTATGGGGATAGGGGCTGGATGAGATTAGTGTAGCTGCAGGCTCGATAGGCCAAATGGCCTCTTTCTGTACCATAGGATTTCTATTGGTCTTCCTTCCATATACAGTATGCACTACAGCAACTCACTGGGCCTCGAAACTGTGACCTCTACCACTTAGTCTGACAAAATCAGCAGATGCATGGGAGCAACATTAATTGCAAGTTCCCACTGAAGTCACACATCATCCTGATGAGGAACTATATCAGCATTCCTTCACTCTAACTATTTAAAAACCTGGAACTTCCTTCCTAACAGCATTGTTGGTGTACCCGAACTCGATGGATGGCAATGGTTCAAGAAGGCATTCACCATTACCTACTCAAGGGCAATTAGGGATGGGCAAAAATGCTGGTCTTGCCAGCAAAGCTCACATTCTATGAAAGAAACTGTCTTGGCATGTCCTGTCCACAAAAAAACAAGACAAATCTAACCTGGCCACTTACAGGCCCATCCATCTACTCTCGATCATCTGCGCTGATGAAAGTTTTCATTGACAGTGCTGTCAGATTTTGTTCCTGCCTTGGTCTGAAGATGGAATTCCTAGATGTGAAGTAAAAGTGATCTTTACATCAAGGCAGCATTTGACCAAGTCCAAATCAGAAGGAACTCTCAAGACTTGCTGGCATCAAATCTAGTACTAAGGGAGATAGTTGTGATGATTGGAGCCTAACCATATTAGCCCCAGAGAACTGTCCTAGTTCCTCAGAGCACTGTCCTAGGCCTAACCATCTTCAGCTACTTCACTAATGAATTTATTCTGTCATAAAGTCAGAAGTGGTGACAATCACTGATAATAAATGCATTAGTTCCATCTGTTACTCCTCAGTTAATGAAACAGTCAGTGCCTGGATATGGAAAGAACTTGTCAAGATTCAGGTTTGGCTTATTAGGTGTTGTGGAAGTTAGGTAACAACAATTGTGAAAATTAAAGTTCCACAATTGTCAAAACAAATCTGTCAAGTAATGGAAAATGATTATTAGCCAAACTCGGCCTTCAGTCAGGCCTTCAGTAAGGCCAACACTGACATTCGCAGGACTAGCAAGTATATCTAAAACCTTGTTCCATAAACATTGCATTCCAGGTCAGGACAGGAGGATGAAAACAAAGAACAAGTTACCATGACGATTACCAAATAGCAAGATATGGGGACATATTATGCTAATGAAGGATTGGTTTTCTATTGGATAGGAAAAAGCAAAAGGGCTATGCTATGATTGGTTGATATATATGTCAACGAAAGATGTGAAAAATCTCTTGTTCTTGATTTGCTACAATTAACTATGACTGCTGAACTGTTTCTCTGTAACCTGAGAACTGCTCCGGCCATTCCATGTTGGCCGTAGAGAGTTCTTCTTGTGCACAAATAATTAAAGACCTTGCATTGGATGCATGGTTTCCAGCACTGTTTGTTTAAAGAGTTGACTGAGTGTATCTTTAGATTGTTGTTACCCAAGAGAACACTAATGGTGTCAAGTAACATTTGCATCACAAAAGTGGCAGACAATGACCATCCCCAACAAGAAAGAGTCTAACTACCTACCTATCTTTGACATTTAATAGCATTATCATCAGCAAGTTCTTCCCGTCAACATTCTTGAAGTCACCATTGATTAGAAACTTACCTAGATCAACCACACAATACCATAGCTACTAGATCAAGTCAGTGGATAGGTATTCTGTGGTAAGTGACTCGATTCCTCACTCACCAAAGACTTTCCGCTGCAAGTTACAAGACATGAGTGTGGTAGACTAACCTCCACAATACTCTCAAAACTTTCCAGAGAAAAACAACCCACTTAATCAGAAGTCCATTCACCACCTAAACACTCACTTCTTCCACCGTTGGCTGAACATGCCTGCAGAGCTTTTCATTTCTAAGATACATTACAATCCACTCACCAAGACTTCTCCCAGTATTTTCAAATCTAAGACCTCTATCATCTAGAAGGACAAGGGAAGCAGGTGCATGGGAAGATAACCAACAATAAGTTCCTGTCCAAGTCACAGCTGATCTGTAAATATATTGCTGCTGTTAATTGTCACTGTGCTAAAATCCTGGAACTGCCTAGCTAACAATTTTGGGAGTATCTACACCACTCAGTTCAAGAAAGCGGCTCATCACCAGCATCTCGAGAGCAAATGGGGGTTGAGCAATAAATTCCTAGCAATGGCCAAATTCCAGAATTAATAAAACAAAACACCTGAGGAGAAGATGACCTGAGTGAAATCTTCACTCCTTTACGATGGACTGTTTCTTTGAGTGAAAAGGAGGAAGGTCATCCAGCACAGGCACCTGCAGCCTCTTATCTGACTTGGCCTTTGTATCTAGTTTGCTTAGCTCATTACTGCTTCTTTGTTGTGCTCGTCGATGTTTTCTCTGATTAAAGAGGCCCTTGAAATAAGTGTTTAGTTCTGATAAACATGGAGTGAAGCAACCATTTACACATGTTTGGAAACTTGCAATTTCACTCCACATTCCCAGCTACAGCACTCAGGGTACCTGGGCCACCCAGTTTTGGGTTCCACTAGTTCTTTTCAATGGAGAATGGGGAGATTAATGGATGAGAACCAATTGAATGAGGGGTCAGACAGACATCAAAATATGGAGCAGAGTCTGGAAATGTTGAACTGCAGTCAGGATGAGGAATAGCTATGGCTAGTCTCAGTGGCTGCTTTGGAACAGAGTTACCGTGATATTAATCTCTTCGGTACAGACATACCATGTGGCACTAGTCTGAGAAAAAGCCTATTGAAACACTTGACATGCTTTAATAACATGTTAGAAGATCAAAATGTTCAAACCCACAGGAGTCTTTTTTAGACATTTGCCTCCAATTGCACTGGAACCAACACACAAAGGTATGTCATTAAATCTAATAAAAACTGTAGAATCGAACAAATGGCACAAAGGCCTGTGTGATATAATTTAGAACCCATTTAAAAACTGTCACAAGATTTGACTTTGTAATTTATAGTCTTGGACCATGTTGTTCAAAAAAATCACTGATTTGCCCTGGCACAATTAACTGAGACACCATATTGGCTGCAAGCATGAATATTGAAAGAGAGTGTCTGACACAATAGGTGTGTGGATTGGCCATGCTAAATTGTCCCTTAGTGTCAGGGTAAATATATGGGGTTACAAAGATAGGGCCTGAGTGGGATTGTTGTTGGCGCAGGATCAATGGGCCAAATGGCCTCCGTCTGCACTGTAGGGATTCTATAATTCTATAATACGGGTAAATGCATCTCTGTTGTATATTTAACTAATAAACAGCAAAACATTCAGAGCAGCATTCAGAGCAAAATTTTTCAATGTTTATCTTTCTGCAAAGTTTGGGAATTCTAACATGAACCGGCACAAACTCATTTGGCACAGGACACCTGAGTGCAGCTGCTAGATTTTTGTCTAGCAGTTGCAGATGGTGCTTTCATTTCATCATTGTAAATGCTTGGAATGTTGGCTTAGTCAATAAGATATATCAGACCTGCCCCTGCTCTCCGTCCAGGATGGAGGTTGAGACTGCCACAAAATGCTGTGATTTCTGGAAATCTGAAATAAAAATGCTGGAACATACTTTACAAGTTGGGCATCATTGGAGTTAGGGCATCAGACCGATGACCCATTATCAGAGCTGTTTGATTTTTCCCATGACATAGCCTGTTGGAGCTGCTCATTACCAGTTGGCCTTGCTATCTTCTGCTGCTCTGGCTTGGCTGAGTTGACCACACTGACAGCTGTCCTTCTTGTGAAATGTTTCCGTGCTGTGTTTCACCTGGGCTCCACACCACTTTGTCAGATTATCAGCACGTGGTCTTCTTTGGCAATCATGATTGTCTACCTAAGAAACTCTGTGTTACTGTTCACGGGTTCTGTGGGTCCTTGTGTGGCTGATGGGCCCAATCCTGGAGACATATTTTCAAACGCACCTTTAGCAAGTGTTTTCAGGAGATGTGTTTGGTCCTTGGTCACTAGTTCACTGGTATCCCTTTTGCCACTGGATGTCCTTGGAGACTTGTGTTCCTTCAATCAGGAGGTTCCTCCAAGTAGGTTCTTCCAAGCAAGGGTTTCCCAGGTGTTGACATCTAGTAAGTAAGTAGTAAGCAAGTAGTAACAAAGGAATAAAACATGTATAATGAACAATAAATCACTTGTACATTATGCTTTGACTTCCATTTCACTTACCAATAGATTAAAAGATTCAAATACACTCAGTGCAAATGTCCGAATATAAATATTGGGAAACATGACTAAAGTTAGTTTCTACTGTTCAATTTTTATTTACCATTTAAAAATGTAATTATGGTAGATCACAGTGGTTTAGTCAATCTGATATGCAAGACAACCCCACTTGCGGAAGCTATTGAGAGGATGCAGAGGAGATTTACAAGGATGTTGCCTGGATTGGGGGGCATGCCTTATGAGGACAGGTTGAGGGAGCTAGGTCTCTTCTCCCTGGAGAGACGAAGGTTGAGAGGTGACCTGATAGAGGTTTATAAAATGTTGAGAGGTATAGATAGGGTGGATTCTCAGAGGCTATTTCGCAAGGCTGAAATGGTTGCTACGAGAGGACACAGGTTTAAGGTGCTGGGGAGCAGGTACAGAGGAGATGTCAGGGGTAAGTTTTTCACTCAGAGGGTGGTGAATGAGTGGAATCGGCTGCCGTCGGTGGTGGTGGAGGCGAACTCGCTGGGGTCTTTTAAGAGACTTCTGGATGAGTACATGGGATTTAATGGGATTGGGAGTTACAGATAGTTCTGTGGCCTGATAGGTATAGATAAGATCGGCACAACTCGTGGGCCGAAGGGCCCGTTTGTGCTGTAGTGTTCTATGTCCTTGAGGACTACATTCAGTGCACAAATTGACCCCCCCCCCCAACACCCCACTACCCCATTTTCTAAATAATAAATGCATGTTGTTAAATGCAAATAATTAAATTGATCTTTCTCTACACCCTAGCAATGACTGTGACACTACATTCTACACCCTCTCCTTTCCTTCTCCACTATGTACTCTGTGAACAGGTTTTGTCTGTACAGCACGCAAGAAACAACACTTCTCACTGCAGATCAATTCATTGACAATAATAATTCAAATCAAAATCAGATGTTCAAGACTGCATTCAGGTTAGAAATCAGCACCAATCTTTCAGCTCAGAAATGCATGTTCAGGGTTGCACTCCCCTTAGTTGGCACATAAGATCAAGCAAATGAGAGATGTACTGGAGTTCAAGGCACACCCGTGCATTTTGAAATGTTGATCAGTATGGGCAGTTCATGTTTTATATTTGGTACACAAGTTGAGCACCCCAGGTTTGGAAGGGTCTTTCGAAACTCCAAAGGTCAACTTGTATGCATGATCTATGATAGCCATAACTGGATTCCAAATCAGTGACTTGTTGGATAATTCTATCCTTTGAATGTCCATAATGCATCTTTCACATATGTTTGCCTATATTGTACTATTTCTCTTTATGTATGAATGCCTGTCAAGATCCTAATTAAAATTCTTTCAATGCTCCAGTATTCTAACATTTACCATGGCAACAGCAGTACACCATTATGTTATCTTCTGCCGTTGTTCATATGCTGATGTTAATATTGTTAGGATGATAAAGGCATATTTACGTAAGTATTTTGAACTTTTGAGTTGGAGAAACCTTAGTGGAATACTGTTCCCTCCAGATTATTGTATCCAGGTGGTCTAATCCTTCATCTCCTTCCTCCAATAATGATGCCTTGTAATTTTTAATGAAATTTTGAAGTATGATCCCAAGAGAAGTTTACCTTGGTCTTCTATAAACCAAAGAGAATGAAATACCTGTCTCTTTCTTTCTTCCATGTCCAATGTGGCACGTTGCCTCTTTTAGACAGATATGTTAGAACAAATGGATTTCTTGCAATCATTGTCAAAATACAGAAAAGATTCTTGCAATTATTTCCTCAACCTTTGTTCCTGTCTCCAAGTGGATAGAATACTGCAATAACCAAGGGCTTCCCATATAATCTAGCTGAAAAGCGATCAAGTTTCTTGCAGTAAGGTTGAATGACTTGGGATGCGGTCCAAATTTCTAACCAATTTGTAGCCAATGGGCAGAAAATCAAGTCCACTATCTAGCTTACCCTATGGATTATGGGATAAAATCACACACAAAAATGCTATTAAATCACACTTGGCTCACAGTACCATCTCAAAACTTGAAGTGAAATAATTCCAACCTGTTAAAATACAAAACTCTTTTCAGCTAGATTATATTACAAAAATCTATTGTACGGTTACAGCTGCAGGCATCAAAAGATTGGGAAAAAAAGCATAATATTCTAACAAGAAATTTCTCAAGTGTTTTGCACTTTAGTTTAACCAGTACCTCTTAGACAATATATAAGATTGTATCTGGAACATGCCAGTACATTTAAAGAGTATCTTTTAATTGAATTTGATTTTTAATTTTTGCCTTGCATTTTAAAATTAAGAGTAAACACTCAGATAGTTGCTGTCATGCATTGGAAGCACAAAATCTGATTAAATGGGTTATTCAGCTCTTGTCCCACAGTGGGTTGAGACCCAAATGAATCAGCAGATCTTAATAACAGTGATGAATGATAGTATTGTGTCGTACGCTGCAGTCAATAACATAGCGGGTTATGGATCAATATTTCAATACAGTACACTGAGTTCAATGCTGAATCAGAACATGGCATTTATTTAGTTCCCTTCACTGGAAAGCACCTCACTGTGAACATAATGAGAAATGAGTTAAAATATTAACTTTTCTTGTCAATTATGTGCTGGACTGGCTAAAATGTCTCTTGCTTCCATTTGAAGGATTTAATATCCCCAGTCCGCTGAACAAGGAAACAGTCTAATGCTGGGAATTCTTCAGAGCTTCTTTCATGAAGACCCAGATAGTAGAAAATGTGAAGGGCGGGTGAGTTAGTAAGGCAGAAGCTGAATTATGGAAATCATAACAGTGGGTTCAAAATGAAAAATTAAGTTGACAGTGTGAGAGTTGCGGATTGGCTCTCGTGTTCTGTCTTGTGCCATTTTGGTATGACATGAACACTCATAGGCCGGAAATCTCTGGTCTCTCACACCCTGCTGCCAGCAAGAATGGAGAATTTGGTGCTTCCATAAATCTCCATGAGAGGGGTGGGGCACTGGCAGTGAAGGGGGGGCACTGGCAGTGAAGGGGGGAGCACTGGCAGTGAAGGGGGAGTACTGTCAGGTCCTGCCCCACCAGATGATGGCATAAACCATGCCCCAAATTTTTGTTTTGCCCAACTGGCTCAAGATCTGAGTCTGAAAACCCAGCAGTGCATCTGGAGAGATACACGCCGAGCCGACAAAGCATTAGAAAATTCCGGCCTGCCATTTAAAATAGGCAGGCATTGGGTTCAGCACACCCAGAGCAAGAAAGCTGCAGCGAAAGTCATAGCTGGCACCATAACACAAGGTGACTGAACTGAATTTTAAAAATGTTTTTCAAACCAGCAGCCAAAGTTTAAAAATTGCCGTACAGGTGATTGCCAAGCTCAAAAACCAATGGTGGAACTTTATGCCTGTGGGACTTGCATGACTTTTTGACTTTTGAATGGCTCATATTTACAGCTCTGTCTCCCACAAGCTATAAAATTCCCTCACAAGGATCTGTCCCAGACCTTTTCTTTTGAAGGCCCCTATTTAAAGGTTCGTTGACCTCGGGTGGAAATTTCCGGTCTTGGCCGCACGTAGCTCAAAAGTCCAGCCCATTATTAACGTTTCAAGTCCATTGACCCTTCAATTTTTATTACCCATAATTTTTATGTGATCCGATTTCTACTGATAACGCCACAGCAAACTCGAGTTAAGATTAACTCTGGTTAGGTTATTGCACACATTAAAAATGATGAAAAGGAATGCCTGCAACTTCCCACTCTGCATTAATACTGCAAAAGGGAGGGATGGAGAAAAGGAACTCATATAGTACAAGGGTCACACAGAACATGAATATTGGCTCATATGAGTTCCAGAATCCATAATCAAAGTCCATTTTGGAATTCATTCACAAAGGTTGGCCAACGAAGACCGATGGTGTAAGATTCGTTTTTCTGGAGGCATTGAAGTCACAAGATGAAATAAGCATGCAAAAATTGAATCAGTTCTGTTGGTGTTGGAACAAAATCTTCCCAGCACAGCCAGGTTAGATGGGGCAATTTGTTCAACCTGGCCAGAGACTGCTTCTGTGTGGCCTGCCAGTCAGATGTTAAGCTGTAGTCTAGGGTACGCAGCTTAGAGAGGAATATTAACCTGTTCAATAAACCGAGTCATTGGTCATGTGACTTTACTTCTCTGCAATGAGTTCAATAAAGAATGTTTATCCGCTGCCTGGAAGTTGCTATTGTGTCCTAGGCTGATAACGTCTCAGCCATTATGGGTAAAAGAGGTGCAATTTGTTGAGAGTTGGAGTTCGGGAAGTAATTTTCTCTACAGAGTCAGCAACTCTGAGCTGGATTTTCCCTGATGTGGAAATGCCAGTGTTGGACTGGGGTAGACACAGTACAAAGCCTCAACTGGGATCTTGAGTTCATGTCATACTATCTGTAACCCCCGTGACTTGCCTGAACTCGCAACATCTCACTTACTGTCCTGTCTGGAGACAATACACATCTCTTTAACCAATGCTAATGCTATCTCCACTCACATTGTCTGCACCTTTAAGGCTTGAATAGCAGGTTAGCTGTAAAGACTCGCATTCTAATCAGTATTCTGTAAACTGTGTGTGACTTTATATGCCCTTCTCTGATCAGAACTTTCCACAAACCTGATGAAGGAACAGCGTTTCCGAAAGCTTGAGTTTACTATCAAATAAACTGGTTGGACTTTAACCTGGTGTTGTGAGATTTCTTACTGGATTTTCCAGCCATGTGTCCCCCACAAGATCAGAAATTCCCACCCTAGGATGAGGTTCATGACCCAAATCCACCTGAACCCAGCAGCTCAATTTCCTGGACAACAGATAATGAGGTAACAGGGAAAACACAGTAAGAAGCCTCACAACACCAGGTTAAAGTTCAACAGGTTTATTTGATAGTAAACTCACAAGCTTTCGGGGTTTGCCCCTTTGTCAGGTGAATGGAGAGTTCTGGCCTCAGAACCTGACCTGCTGAAGGGGCAAACCCCGAAAGCTTGTGAGTTTACTATCAAATATACCTGTTGGACTTTAACCTGGTGTTGTGAGACTTCTTACTGTGTTTACCCCACTCCAACGCCGGCATCTCCACATCATAACAGGGAAAACCCAGAGGCCTCACGGGAGTCTAGAGCATTGCATCCCTCACCATTACCAATGAATATGAATCCACTGTGAACGAAAACCTAAATTAACAGACTCATGGATTGTGGAAACAGCCACGAAAGGTTTAAGGGCTTTAGATATTCCCCAGACAAACAGTCAGGATAATCTACATATCGCAGATTTTCAAACAAAGCCCAGCTTAATGAAACATACTCATCCTTCAGAACCAGCAGAATTTCTGACTTTTCCTCAGCAGTTAACTGCGTTGTGAAACATACATCTGGCAAAATAACCATTTCTGAAATCACCTGCATTGAAATCAATGAATAATCACCAGATAAAATGAGATCAGTAAGCAAAGAGAATGAAAGAGAAATTTATAGCCGTATCAGATAAACTTGTGTATAAAATTCAGTGTGTGACTGCAGGAGTGGATGTGTACTTTTTAATCTTTTGCTTTGAAAAAAAGCATATGAAAAATTTTAATAGCATTGCACTTTTTTCTCTGTGGGAGGGAGGTGTGCCCCAACTGTACTGGCATGGCAATATCGTGACTCTTATACAAAAACATTTTTTAAAAGCTACATTTTAAAAGATTGAAATTCCACGTGGCTTCCGAAGACCACCAGATATTTTATGGATAACAAAACATTATCTTGTGCCCAGAGCGCACAAAAAGGACTCCCTTTCTGATGTTAACTCAGTGTTTGTCAGACCAGAAGATAAATAAAACCCAATTGGCGCATTCATTGTAAAGAAAGCAAATTTGTCTTTTCCTGCACAAAAGGTGACTGAAACCGGAGGAGGGAGAAGACTTTTGTAATAAGCCGCCACAGAGACTTCAAGACCAATTTCTTTCAGAGAGTAAGAGAGATAGAGCGAATTCTGCAAATGGCCATCCCCCAGTGGAATTGGCTAAGCAATCTATGTATAAACATTCAATACTTTGCAAGTGGAACAAGGGCACTCTCCTCTAACCTGTTCCTCCACCAAGTACACAAGAGTTCTTAACCTTCGGTAGATCTATTACCAGAGCATCCGTAGCCATGGAGAAATCCCTGTTTTTCTGAAACTTCACTTTAAGTCAAATCAACTCAACCAAGAAACATCAGGCCCACAATTGAAATAGAGACTGAGGGACGAGATTCCCTGTCCCGCCTGCCATGGGAATCGTAGTGGGGGGTTTTGGGAGGGGGAACCATACAAAGATTCGTGGACCTTGGGTGGGAATTTCCAGCTTTGGAGCGAGCTTGACTGGAAAATCCTGCCTAGAATTAAATTCCATTTTTAAAATGACATTTTTTACCTTTATCTGTTTCTTATGTGGGTGGATTGTATGAGTGAGGCATCAAGCTTTTGTTTGACCCTCAAGGTAGGTGTGTGAGAAATAAAGTAACTTTCTTCATTTCGTGGTACACAAGAGCTTGCTGCTGAGTTATTTAAATTGACTCAGTCAATCTGTGGCTAAGAAAATACACACATCCTCATACACCTGGACTCTCTTCCTTTCCTTAACTACGAATGATATATTTTGTCTGTATAGCATTCAAGAAACAATACTTTTCATTGTATACCAACACATGTGACAATAATAAATCAAATCAAATCAAAAATATACTCTTTCAAATTAAACAATCAATAAATGAAGCACCAATCAGAGATGGGATCACCCTGATAAAACAAAATGTCAAAGGATACTTAATTAAATAAACCAAAAAAAAAACATTCCCATGACTCACATATCAATATATTTGATACAAGGTAGCACCTTAAAATTGTCCATTCCAAGTGTCTGAGGCTGGGGGTCTGGAGTAGAGGTACGTGCAAAGGAGAACAAAATCAAAACACATGAAGGGTCCACAGAGCCTCAGGGCGCAGCACCATTCCTTCTGTGCTCTGAGCACTCATCATGGCAGCACCAGTTTGAATGCACTCTCACCCAGCTGCCTTGCCAGTCCAGCCTTGCCATTGGCATTAGGTCAGCCGTTGTGTTCCCCAGCAATCCGGAGTGCTCCTTCCTCAGCCAGTATGAGGACATTAGAGTTGGGTACTCTACTGTCTGTCTTCCTTCATCCTTTTCTTTAGGTTATGGGCCTGCTTGTCCTGCAGGAGAAAGTGAAGGTTTAGTGATTTGACAAATACCACTGATCCCCTTGTCTGCACATTGCCCCATAACACATACTGGCATGTTGATGTGTTAGATTGTATCCAATCATTCAGTCAAACAACACAATCACAAGCTTCGACATCAAGTGCCATTAGTCCTGAGGATCACACATTCACCCACCTAGCCTTACTGTACTGCCCACAATATGTAACCTGATGCCCACGTGAGAAAGAATGCCATGTCATCATGACATCTACCTGGGCAGATCCCAGGCAATCATTGGCACTTTTCCAGCATGACACACAAGATCAGTCATATGGTTCCCAAAATCCTCTGCAATCTTCATCCAGGCTACGTTGGTCATTTGGGTGGATCCCCTGTTGTCATTGCTCAGAAGCAGCACCTCACTCCATTCAGGAAAATCTGCAGCGAGATATCGCTGAACCATTGGGTTTGTCTATGACTTTGCTCTGACATCCTGAATCATATTTGTTTGGACATGACGGTGATTGGCAGGGACATGGGGAGTGGGGTCCCAGGAACAAGGACAATAGATTTCAATGTGGTGTGGAGTAGTGGGGGGCGGGGCAGGGAGCGGGGGTGGGGGGGGTGGTTAGACGATTACGAAGAATCATGAAAAAGAATCATAGAATCCCTACAGTGCAAAAGGAGGCCATTCAGTCCATTAAGCCTGCACCAACAAATATTCCAGCCAGCTCCTATTCCCATAAACCCACGTATTTACCCTACTAATCTTCCTGACACTAAGGGTCAATTTAACATGGCCAATTCACCTAACCTGCACATCTTTGGAGTGTGGGAGGAAACTGGAGAACCCAGAGGAAATCCGTGCAGACACGTGGAGAATGTGCAAACAGGCAGTGACCCGAGACCAGAATTGAACCCGGGTCTTTGGCACTGTGGCAGCAGTGCTAACCACTGTGCTATCTTGCTGCCTGGCCAAGGGTTGCAAATGAATGAAGGGTTGCAAAGCAAATTGGCCAAACTGTGGAATAAAAAGAGGTGGACGTGCAACCAAATGACCTTGATACAGGGCCTCTTTGCTCATCCAGTCACTCTTTAATTGCCTACCCAGATTTGCAGGGTCTCCAATAGAAACCTTCCCCCCCACCCCACATTTGGAGGTGTTTCACATGCCCCACCACTGGCCCCTTAAATGTTCTGATGAATCATGTGGGCGCTGGGTCCTAGCTCAGAAATGGAAGTGAAGCCCTCGTCGAGTTCTGCTGCAGTGAATAGAATGGTGTGCCACTGGTTAAATTCTACCCAACATTTATACTGGGTAGAATCTTACACTGAGAGGCAGTTTAGATGTAGGGAACATATTAATTCACCTTAATATTTCAAGGTAATCCTGGTTTTAATCAGGTTTTATTTTAACAAGTTTTAGTAAAGAGGAACTTGCACCAGGTCAGAGAGATTAGAGCCCTCTCATTCTACTGTAATGTGCAATGATACAATAAACAGGATTGCTTTGTTTCTGCACAACCGACTTAGAGAGCCAATCAGCTGATCAGAATCTGTTGCTTCAGTACATGTGTTCCATTCAGAAAGGTTAATTCCAACCCTGGGTTCAAGATCCGTAATGCTGTTGTTCTCCCAAGAAAATCACATGTAAAGCTAGTGTGAAAATAAAGCTCTTGGCACTGCATTTTACAAATCAGAAAATATGTGCGTGACATCGTACTATATTTTGCATCCTAATGTCAACTGTGTATTTGCGAGAGAAGGAAATCACTTCCCTTCTTAAAATTATCCTTGTCTAGCTAACCACCATTTTTTAAGTAAGCTGTCAGACAGATAAGTGATGGCGGGTTAGATGTGTGGCTGTTTAGCAGGCATTTTCTCTTTATTTCCTCATGGACTGATTTAAGGTAATTTTTAGTGACAATTTCTCAAAGACCTATTTTACTTCAGCATTTTTATCAAACGGGGACAGAGGTTGGGAGAAAGTTAAATCAACCACGCAGTACATAATGGATAAAATGAGTTTGAAGTGAGCTTTGTACTCATCATCACGGAATTATAGAATTACAACATGGTCGAATTCAAGTGGAGTGTTCTGCCTATGTTGCATCTTCACAAGTGCAGCCTTATTTGATTCCACAGCTTCCACTGTTTGTCTGTAACTCTATGTTTCTCATGCTCAACAGTCAAGTATAGATCCTATGGTGGGATATTCTAGCCTTGCTCGCCAGAAATTCCTGCCCGAGGTTAATACTGAGAGGCCTAGATAGAATGGACATGGAGTGGATGTTTCCACTACTGGAGAGACTAGGACTCAAGGGTAAAGGGATGCTCCTTTAAAGCTAAGATGAGGAGGAATTTCTTCAGCCAGAGGGTGGTGAATCTGTGGAACTCGTTGCCACAGAGCACTGTGGGGGCCAGGTCATTGAGTGTCTTTAAGACAAAGATGACTAGGTTCTTGATCAATTAGGGGGATCAAAGGTTATGGGGAGAAGGCAGGAGAATGGGGATAAGAATCATATCAGCCATGATTGAATGGTAAAGCAGACTTGATGGGCTGAATGGTCTAATTCTGCTCCTACATCTTGTGGTTTTATGATCTTATAGATCTTTGCATTGCCTTCAACGGAACACGTGGTTTTGATGCTGAACTTCATCTGAGGTTTGTGTACATCCTTCCAGACAAGAATGAAGCCGAGTTGATATTCTGCCAATGAATGACAACAGTTTCCTTCACCACCAACTACGATCCCCGTGGCAGGCAGGATGGGAAAATTCTACCCTGTATGATAGGATTTTACTATCCTACCATGGTTTGTCTCACACTGGCAGATGTGGCAGACCATTTAAACTGCCATTTACTTTGGCGGAACCATAATGTCCTGCCTGGCCAATGATTTTAAATCTATGCCCTCTAATTGTTATTGACTCACTCAGCACAAAGGTTTTAAAAATCCCCTTTTCTCCAATCTATCTCCAAAGAGTTTTGAAGGTATGTTGCTTTGCGCAAGTCAGGAGTCATTCTGAAGGAATCATAAAGGCAGGCCAGAAACTCCATATGTCCATCAGTAGAATACTTTGGTTCAGGTTAACGAGGAATTGGGGTTGAGAAATTGCTTCATATGATGCCACGTTTTGAGAACAGGCAGGAAATATCATCATCATTAATATTCTCAGCGATTTTCAGTGCCATGCGTCGTGTCGGAGTTAATCCCATGATGCAGAGAACTATCTCCTCCAGAGAACTGAGTAGTTGCAAATATTTGTGTCTCCTGTCAATTCTACTCTGTTCCCTTTCATATTATGTGACACCTTGTCCTGCAGAATGTCAGTAGTCCTGTAGCACCACGTTTAGGTGATGCGCCCTGTCCTGATTGATTGGTGATGGCATGTGGCAGCAGTGAGTGGTGGCTCTGATGCTGACTGCATTTGAGTTTGAGGAAGAGAATCTGTATGTTAGGCTTGAGTTCTGAGTACCAGGCAGGGCTGTTGGCTGAGCAATGGGAGTATGGTGTATTGAACAGTGTGAGAGGCTGGTATTGTGCTGAGCTGGAGATGTCAAGCGAAGTTTCACAAACTTACTGAGGTTGATCACCATGTGAGATCATTAGGTTTCCTGTAGAGGTGCTGCCAGGTCCTTGGATCCACTCGCTGTCTGGGAGTTGACCTTCCTAGCCACCTGCTCACACTCTTTTCTGAGGGTCTCCTGCCCACCAGTGTCTTTCCTCCTGCTCACTTGCACAATTCTTGTCCCCATATCCACATCCATATCATACAGATCCCCCTGTCTGCCCTGTGGTTCATTTCACAATACTCTGCACTGCAGCAAATTTTGAGTACAGCTTTCCTCGGAGATTCAGCCTGCCTTCGGGAAGAGCATGCTGGCTGCATCACATGGTATGCCAGCAATACTATTGCGGGAAAGGCCCCTCCTTGGGGGGGGATTGTTGAGGCTGCCTTACCAGTCCACGGTTGTCTGGTGTTTGACCAGCCGCCCTACTGGGGCCACTATGATTCTTCTCATTGTCTTTGACGTTAAATGAATCACATTTGGTATATCAATTTGTGGTGCTGTCCTCTCTAGACAGCTATATTCTGCAACATACAGCACCACGAAATAACGTGAGCCATTTTCTCAACTGTGGGAGCCTTAGGCCTACCCAGTCACCTTGCTTCAAGAGTTCTGTCAACTTAAAAATGATTCCATAACTTTGGTTTTACTGGAGATGTTTAAGTATGGTGGTGCTTGTGATGAGATCTCATCAGTCACGTGTGGAATGTTATGACCAGCTGAGAAGGCGTGAACTGGCTTTAATCTATTCAAACTCATTGGTTAAGGTAAGGTTGAAGTTCCGTTTTCTAAATCCAAATGTATTTAACTGTTAAAGCTGTGAACAATGAAGAGCCAATCAAACAAGTTTTTTGTTAAAGTTAAAGAAAGAGCAAAACCACTAAACCCAAGAAACAAAGGAAAAATGCAATGTCAGATGCACACAGGTATAAGAAATAAAGGAAGTTAGAGTCCAATAAAAAGTGTTGAAACAAATGTTGAAACAAAGAGTCCTTTGGTTGTCCTGGAGATGTAGATTTTTAAACATTGTGGTAGATTGGATTAACTCATTTCATTGATGCAGTCATATATAGATTTCCAATAATTATGAGTTCTCGATTCGCCGGTAGTAAAGTTGGTTTCTGCACCATGTAGCTACGACAATGTAGCTACGACAACGGATGAATGAAAGCCGCTCAACAATCACCAGGCAAGAGTATTCTCCTCCTGTTGGGGAACACTTCAGCAGTCATGGGCATTTGGCCTCTGATGCCTGGGTGAGCGTTCTCCAAGGTGGCCTTCACGACACACAACAATGCAGGGTCGCTGAGCAGAGACTGATAGCCAAGTTCCACACACATGAGGATGGCCTCAACCGGGGTTTTGGGTTCATGTCACATTATCTGTAACCCCCACAACTTGCCTGGACTTGCAAATTCTCACTAACTGTCCTGTCTGGAGACAATACACATCTGTTTAACTTGTGCTTAACATTCTTTCCACTCACATTGTCTATACCTTTAAGATTTGATTACCTTGTAAAGATTCACATTCCAACCATTATTTTGTAAATTGAATTTGTGTCTTTATATATGCCCTGTCTGTGAACAGAACTCCCACTCACCTGACCAAGGAGGAGCGCTCCGAAAGTTGGTGGCGTTTGCTACCAAATAAACCTGTTGGACTTTAACCTGGTGTTGTGAGACTTCTTACTGTGTTATACTTCACTCATTGTGTATTTCCAAGAGGTTCGGGTGAGTCTGTCTGTGGCAGCTGTTGATTCAATATGCAACACTTTGCATTTTAATGTCTCTTCCTTAAGTGGTGAGTTTCAATGGATCTGAAAGGTTGTTTATTTTACAATTTCACCTTGGAAGGTGGCCTTGCATTTTTAAGTAATTTGTTCTGTCTCATTTCAAATTGCAAAATTTCCAGCCAGTTGAAAGTTGAAAAATCATTATTTCAAAATTAAAGGAACATTGCCTGGTGACAAGAGGAATAAGTGTTTTTTTTCCATAAGTAGCCACACTCTAACAAACCTAGGAGGATAGAAAAGGGGAGGGATGGTTGACTGTTGTAGAAAAAAAAGGCATCATAATGACCGTCTGTGAAACTGGCACAGACTTGCATGATCCTGTTGTGATGATTACAGACCAGCTGGACATTAATGGAGTGAAAATTCTTCCTATTACTGAAAACTGGTGGTTGGTCTTTTGGTGCTTGGATTGCTACATGCATACAGTCTGATATCCTCTGCCCATGCACAAAAGAAGCCAGCCACTGGCTTTATCATTTGACTCTTGGCATCCACAGGGAAAATGCTATACGAGTTAGTCCTGGCAAATAGTGTGTTGGCGATCTGCTTGATTAACTGGAGCACTGCTGACCTTCTAATTACACTGGCCCCATCACCATGATGTGGTCCCAAATCCCACTGAGCATTGACATGCCAGGACACACTATCAGAGGGTGTATTCAAGCACAGAGTGTGTATGGGGTGAGCAACAAGGCGACCTTGTTAAAACATAGGTATAGCTGTACGGTCTTTGTGGAATGTGTATCCATGTATAAATTGCTATGAATTATGCACAAGAAGTGATGTGTTGGTAGCACAGCAGTTCTCACTAGTGTGGCTACAAGCATGGCATGTAAGAACTGCTTATAGTAAACTGTTTAAGTTGTCATTCTTTGTCAGCATTCCAACACGACCCAGCAACTTTGGTGTCAGAAGTTAGCTAAGATGGCACAAGGACTTTGGCAAATTGACCCATTCATCTTCACTGAGAACATCGTCGACAATTGGAAAAATTTGAAAGGAATGGCATGTATACTGCCACACTGGTCTCTCTTACTATTTTCCTGCTGCATTCTACTTCAGCCATTCCAGTAACCCAGCTGCATCACTCTCTTTCCTCTACCATCTCTTCAACGTATCCCCCACCTCACCCCATTCTAGGCTTCCACAACCAGCCCACACTTCCATTCCTTCTCCTTTATCCTCTATCAGTCTCTCCATTTGCCTGTGGGTAACTGGGTGAACTATTCATATGGACAAATCCATAATCTTCAGTAAATTTCTTGAGCCCTTCATTCACAAACTGTATTATTGTCTGAAATGACAAGACCTGGAATGCTATATATGGCAAACTTTTTAGGGAATTTATGACTGCTTCTGAGATTGTTCCATAAAAATGTTAATCTCCAATAATAGTTAATAATGTTAGGCATAAGAAGGGTTTTAATTTAAAAAATCATTATTTCTCCTCTCATCACCTATCCAGAAACAAAAAAAAATTTGATTTTGATTTCCCCCTTGATAAGCTATAGCAGGAATGCATGTCGATGCATCTGACTTTATTTGCTGTTTGCCTTGTTCATATTTGACTGGCTCTTTTGCCTGCTGTTTCAGGGAAGACCTCTGTCTGGTTTCCTCAAGGTTTTCCAATGCTTCTCCTTTAATGTTGTTTCAGCTTTTAATTTAAACATCTTCCAAGCATGCCAGCGTAATGAGTCAAACAAGGACAGTAATTCAACAATTATTTAACATTTCTAGTACCAACTCAAATATAAACAGTTTCAATTCATTAACTCTTTACTGAATTTTAACTCTTACTGAACATCCACTTTCAACTGAACATCAACTTTAACCATTTAACTGAAAATAGATATTACCAACTTTAGGAAACCAAGAAATATCCTCAATGTAGAATCTATCTTCTTCTTCTTCTCTAAAGAATCCTTCAGGGTAACCGTTCTTCTTGAGATGGTTGGTCTCTTCGAGTTATCACTGGCAAACAAAGGCTGACACGTCACTGTATCCACAATCCTCCACTTGTTTCTGGAAGATTCTTTGTCTTCCAGCCAATGAATTGATCATAAACCCCAACTGCATCATTTGATTAGGCCAATCAAATACAGCCAGAGTAGTAGTATTGGTCACTCCAGACCCCATCAAATTTAGGCCCCTTAAATGCATATTGTTTACATTCCAATGCCCAGATAAGGAACATTGGCTCCAAAAGTTTGTGAACAAATCCTTCATGCCAAGGACAAGCTACTAAATCTGACACCTTCTGTCCTTTGACAAATTCCAGGCCATTGGCCACAAAAAAATCCCAGCATGCTTAACTCTCGGTCAGAAAAGCCATTTTAAAGCTTCTATTAGCACTATTGTTAAATAATTAAATATTATTTCAGCCATTCTTTCTTCGATCACAATGCTGAATTGTACACCTCTGTAAGCTTTTTGAGTAAAGAGTGAAAATATTTGACTGTGGATGACATATGATTTTTTTGTGATTTTGCTTCCTTTGTGCTGGAGTTTAGCAGTCACTACTGCCTATGACTTTCATTTGAATGCAGCTTGGACCATGATGTATGATTGATGGCTGGAGTATGACTGGTCTTCATCACTTTTCTGTGTCTTACTGAATTGAAACTCCTGTTTCAGTGTCTAACTTGAACTTTATTTTACGTCCATAATATTTGCATTCCAATAGTTCTTATTTGATTGGTGACTTCTCCCAATAATGTAACTTCTGGGTCTTTTTCTTCTTTTATTTTCTGAATACTAGGTGATCTTGGCTGTTTTTCCTTTTAATTGCTTTGTTAAAAGATAGTTGCTGCAGAAAACTGATTTAAAATGGCCTCTCTTCTTGCAGGAATGGCATTCTGCATTTTTGGCACAGCATTCTTCACACAAATGCAGCCTATTCCTGCCATAATGAGAACACTCATGATGTTGGCACCTTCTTCTCTTATTCTTTGTTTGGGGTTAGGTGCACTGCAATTTTTTATGAGCAGCAACCTGGACTGTATCAGATGGTTTTCCTTATGAGATTTTTTGGCATGAATAAAAAATGTTTTTTTGCTTTCTCTCTTCCGCTTGCCTTTCTATTTGTATTGGGTCAAGTCTTCCTTGACTGCAAAAAAAATCTATTGGTAACTCTTCGAAGACTCGAAAAACAATGAAATTTCCAACTAATTGATATAGCTTATTTATAAAGGAATCTGTGTTCTCAGTCTTTGAAGTTTGCTGTCTCTACAATTGTGTTTTTCTGACGATTGAAATAGGTATCAAAGGCTTTGATAACTTCTTTGTGCATTGTTGTGTCTTTGATAATGCCCTATCTGAACATAATATCATCTGCACTACTGTCTATGGCATTGAGTAAGCTACTGACCTGTTCCTTGATGATCTTCTCTATTTGTTCCTGTGCTGTTCTAAAGCTGGTAAACTTGCAATTCTAATTCTGCCACTTTTTGGTTTGATTCAAACCTCCCAAGTGGCCAAAGCACTCTGATAATAGTAGGATCCTTTTCCATCCCTCTGCAAGGGTATCAATCAGGATAGGAGGGAGGGAACACTGCACATGGAGGCAATCAGCAGGGGAGTTTGTAGATGGGGATAGTCGGCGGGAAGAAGCAGAGAACACTGCAGATGGGAATGGTTGTGGGCGGGGGGGAGTTCTGCAGATGGGAACGATCGGTGGTGGTGGGGGGCATGATGTCTTTGGGCAGTGGGGAGGAAGATGGCAGAAAATCTTCCATTACACTGGGAAATTGGGGCACTTGCGCAATGGTGCCCCTGGGGTTCAGCAGCCGGCTTCCCCAGTGAGATCAGGTTCCACTCCCCGCTGTTGATAGGAATCACATCCTGGCACTTTTTAAAAATAAATGCCACAAGATTGCGCTCACGGCTTGCCCAAAAAAAACAGTGCAATTTTCTCCCGTTTTCTCACTTGTTCTTTTCATAATATCACAACCTATCTCTCTCCACGTTCTATTATCTTGTAATATTGGTCACTGTTGACGTAGACTATGACTGGAATTTTCTGGTCATTCTTGCCGGCGAGATTCTCTGGTCCCGCTGCAGTGATTGGAAATTTGGCTGAGGGCCAAATTCTCTGTCATCACTAGCAGCGGTGACAGGGTGTGAACGGCCAAAAAATTCTAGTTTTTACATTTACGTATTTAACATTATCCCTTTATACTGCAGTTGGGAAGTACACACCCCTGATGAAAACCTCTTACAGAGGTGTGAATTGTAAAGTGTACTGTAGCAATGTCCTTGTTCAGATTCCCATGTCCTGCGCCATTCAATTTCCTCCCCTATCATATATATCAAGTTGACTCCGGCAGCATCTTGGAAAGAACCGGAGGCAAAAACATTAAGGGCAGTTGTGACTTTCACCTGATTCAGCAGACAGTTGCAGAAGGCAGTGATCACTTACAGCCTGCTTGGAAATGTGAGCCCTGCTCTTGCAATGCTCATAGCGAGGAAATATATTGTTAGCCTATTGACCATACTGGCTGGGCCATGATCCCTAAGGGAAGACCCAAAACAGCCACTAACTTCCAAAAAGCCTGTCTGTTTTTCTTCCTGATTGTCCCCTGTTGCTGTGCCTAATGCTTTTCCTCTTCCCCTTCCTCAATCCAAAACAATGAAGCAAAAATGACACTCATCATAAGCTGACTGTCTGTTCAGGGTGATCGAAACAAAATAGAATTGAAAGCAAACTACCACTCCAAAAAATCAAGAATCCCTTGGAAATCCAGTAAACACAATAGCACACAGATGATTTGAGTGTCTGTTCTCTTTTAAATATTGTCTGCAGTATCTCACCGAGTCCAGTTGTGGTAGGTTTCACTTAGTAGGTTCAAAGGATTTCTGCTGTTTGGTGCTAAAAATGCACCAGGCTCACTAATGACCTCAAAGGACCTGATTTACATGTATTCTTGAGATGCTGCCTTGTAGCTGGCCAGCACATTAACCACAATGCTGGCAATTGAGCTAGAATAGGACAGTACATTGGACAGCCCTCCCAGTCTATTTTACCTGCACGTCTGTCCCATTCTCATTGGTGGGGTAAGGGAAAATTATATTTTGTGTTTTACCTCAGTCAAGTCAAATAAAGTGGAAATGCTCGTCAATGGTAAATTCCTATTTTATGCCACAGCCTCAAAATGAACTTGCATTCTGTTGCAAGTGGCAACAAAAATGTTGCATTATGCATGATTGTAAAAGCATTGTTTACACAACTGTTCTTTCTACTTTTAGACCTTCAGCTTACTGATATTTGCAGATTCTGGATGACTTTGCTTTTTTGAGTGTGTTTTGACAGTATAATGAGGGGCAGTAATTGTGTTGTTACAAGAACAAAGCCAAACCATGTTGAGTACTGTTTACCTCACTTACGCAGAGTTGACTTGCTTAAAAAAGTGGAAAAGATAATCATGTAATTTATTAAGTAGTAGCACTATGCTGTAATATAACAAGGGAAAAACGTGTCATCTGCTTCACTGCATATGAGTATCACAGATGATTGGAAATTGTTTCCACCTTCAGTTTTCTTGGTGATGTGCTGTGAGGGCTGGTCTGGCCATTTTAACACAATTGTATTTTGCATTACCCATGTAAGTGAGTGAGGTTCGAATCCAGTTTTGACAAAGGGTCATCTGGACTCAAAACGTCAGTTCTTTTCTCTCCTTACAGATGCTGGCAGACCTGCTGAGATTTTCCAGCATTTTCTCTTTTGGTTTCACATGAGTGAGGTTGCATTTGCTGAGTGACTGAAAGAAAATAATTGATCACGTTAGGTATTTGATTCCAAAAGCTATGAGACATCAACTAAAAGGAGGCATTTTAACCTTTGCATTTATGCGCCTTTCTCAATATTTGCAGTTGTTAAAAATTATGCCAAATTATTTCCTGCCAGCAGCCAACTTTCAGCTTTTCTTCTGCTTGTTCTGAGTAGGAAGTCTCTCTGTTACAAATAATGAAACCTGAGAGTTAAAATACCTTTTGACCTGAAAATTTGGCCGGTGAGTGTGTTCCTTATATGCCCCATCCCCTGTTCACACAAAAGCCACTCAATGTTAAAATTGACCGCTTTGTTCCAATCATAGAAAATGCTGGTGGCCTGTTTTGATCAGTATTTAATAACATTTAAGCATCTGGTGCTCTGAAGGAATAGGAGATTGCAAGTCGTGGATGTTTTTCATCAGGACACAGAGCAGAATCCCAGCAGAGTCTGTTTTTTCTAACACAATGTAAGATTTCTAGCCTGAGGACTTGCTAGAATGAAAAAAACTGTTATATATAAATTCAATGTAAGCAAAATGGTCTAAAAATTACTCCTGAAACGACTAGGGGTAATTTTTCCAAATGATCCACCTACATAGAAGCTGCCCAATTTCCACCTTTCTGATTTCAGATTAACGTGAAGCATATTTTATTGCTGCTATTTTAACACAGGTCCTACCTCATGTAAAATAAACTTGCTAATTCTTGCGCTCAAATGGCAGGCAGAAAGTGCCACATAAATGCATTAACTGTTTGTCTGCCAATATTCTCAATAGCTGTTTCCAACCTGATGAAAGATATTTAGAAATAGTGAAAGTTAAAACACTATCCCATGTTGACCCATAGAATTGTATCTTGAACTGAAACATGCTACTTCTTATTGAAGTCTCTCTTAATAGGTGTCAAGAATGCTTTAATTGCTGCGACAAGAAGTGCTTATTGACACTGTTCTCTGTAATAGCGATTGCCTGAACAGTAAGGTGTTAAAAGCCGTCCTGGCAAAGACGTAACTGCAAACCTCAATTACTCAATTACTACATTAATTAAACTGAAAAACATTTATTTTGATTAAACTTTCCAACATTACAGGTTAGTTCACAAAATTATTCACAAGCATCTATTGATTCAAAAAGCAGCTTTTAAGTCAACAAATCATGCAGATAAGGATGGCATTCTATCTGTCAGACTACAAGCTAAAGGGAAAATGATTTTCAATTGAAGATCACGTAACTCAAATACTATAAAGATAGATTTACAGTCAATAGTGTCAGTCAGCCACCCTTATTCTCATGTTTTACCACTTAAACGAGAGTTTATCTTCCCCTCTTGGGATGATGGAAGTCCACTTCTGCACAAAAAGTCCATTACCAGACTGAATCCCAAAGGGAATAGATACGCAATCTTGTGCAAAAATTTGAATTGAGATAATATTTCAAAATTCAAGACAAGTTTTGATATTTTTCATTGTTTTTTATCTGGAAAACAAAATTTCTCAAACCATTCAATAAGATTTACAAATAGATAAAGTATAATGACAACATTCAAAATCATTTTCATTCAGAGTTCATTACATATTCTATGAAGGATAATCACTTCCATTATGAATTACCATCTGGAGGAACCTGCGTTATTAATTCAGTCAAAAGATCAGGGAAAAAACTAAATGTTCATTTTATTTTCTTAAGCTGCCTACCTGTATGTATATATAACATATGTGATATTAGAATGGTGGACTGCAGTCAGGAGGTTAGAATGACTATCAGATTGTGTGAAGTTAAAGTTTTAAAGTTTATTTATTAGTGTCACAAGTAGGCTTACATTAACACATTAATGAAGTTATGATGAAAATCCCCTAGTTGCCATACTTCAGCGCCTGTTCAGATACACTGAGGGAGAATTTAGCATGACCAATACGCCTAACCTGCACATCTTTGGACTGTGGGAGGAAACCAGAGCACCTGGCAGAAACCCACGCAGACACAAGGAGAACATGTAGACTCCACACATGTAGACCCAAGCTGGGAATCAAACCCAGGTCCCTGAAAGGTAGCAGTGCTAACCACCCTGCCACCGTGCTGCCATAACTTCATTCTTATGATTTATGATGTCATATAAACCATTGATTGGATGACTGCTGTGTAATTCTCGCTTCCTGACCTAGCTCTTGATGTATTTCTGTTTACAAATTCTCTTGTTATGAAATGTATTCATGCTTCAAAGTAAAGAGCTTACTTCTGTAGATTTCCCAGCCTCAAATCCACTAATACCTAAAAGGACAAGCGCAGCAAGGTCACGTTCATGCTTTCTTCCAAGTCATACATTATTCTGACTTGGACATCTATCACTGTTCCTTCACTGTCACTGCAGCAACATTCTGGAATTCCCTACAGGAGACAGTGTGAGAGTGTCATCAGCACAAGGGCTTCAGTTCAAGGCAAACTCCTCAAGGCAACTAGAAATATGCACTAAATCTAGCCTCACCCGAAATGTAGCCAATCCTGGGAGAAAAATTTAAAACTCTAATGCAGCAGAAAGTAACTATAGCAGCACTACGGGGACGGCACAGTGGCACAGTGATTAGCACTGCTGTCTCACAGCAGCAAGGACCCAAGATCAATTACTGGCTTGGGTCACTTCTGTGCGGAGTCTGCATGTTCTCCAGGTCTATGTGCGTTTCCTCTTGGTGCTCCGGTTTCCTCCCACAGTCCGAAGGACGTGTTGGTTTAAACAAAGAACAACCCAGCACGGGAAACAGGCCCTTCGGCCCAACGAGCCCGCGCCGCCGCATCACCCTACACCTATTCTACCCTGCATGTCTACGAATGGGACCCTACTCAGTCAGATTCAGGGAAGAAATAGTGTCAATTTGGTGGAAACCGATTAGCCTAAGAGCACATCTTTGGGGTGTGGGAGGAAACCGGAGCGCCCGGAGGAAACCCACGCAACCACAGGGAGAATGCGCAAACTCCCACAGACACAGGCCCAAATCCATGTATCTGCACAGCTAGCAGTGCTAGTCACTGAGCTGTTGTGGCGCCCGTCTATCGGTCCAGGATCAAGCACACACACCGACATGAAGTACTAGGCCACTCCTGGACTTCCAAGAGCAGCCCACGCACGACCCGCCGTGTGCATGCCCCTCGCTTGACACGAGGTGGACCTCCACCTGTGGAATAAAGACAAAAAATATTAATCATACAGCCTGCCCTTCCGGTGTCTCCCGAGGTTTAACCCTATTTAATAGCCCCTACCATATCCCTCCATTCTCGTTTCACTCATGTGCCTATCTAACTGCATCTTAAACGAGTCCAACGTTCCTGCCTCCACCACCCTACTCGGTAGCGCATTCCAGACCCCCACAACTCTCTGCGTAAAGAACCTTCCTCTTACCTCCAAATTATACCTCCCCCCCCTCACCCTGAAGTGATGACCTCTCGTGTTTGTACCCAGTCTAGGGAGCAGTCTCTCACTATTAACTCTATCTATTCCCTTCAGTATCTTATATACCTCTATCATGTCCCCTCTCAATCTCCGTCTTTCCAAGGAGAATAGCCCCAGTCTCTTCAATCTCTCCTCGTAACCCAGTCCCCCCATGCCAGGCAACATCCTGGTAAACCTCCTCTGCACCCTTTCCAGAGACTCCACGTCCTTCCGGTAATAAGGTGACCAGAACTGGACGCAGTACTCCAAATGCGGTCTAACCAACGTTCTGTATAACTGAAGCATTAGACGGCAGCTTTTATACTCTAAGCCCCTTCCTATAAAGGCTAACATCCCATAAGCCTTCCTAACAACGTTCTCCACTTGTGACGCAACCTTCATGGATTTGTGAACCTGCACTCCCAGGTCCCTCTGTACGTCTATACTCCTAATCGGCCTACCTTTTATCACATAGCTCCTCTCTGCATTATTCCGTCCAAAATGCATCACCTCGCATTTGTCAGGATTAAATGCCATCTGCCACCTATCTGCCCACTGCACCAACCTATCTATATCCTGTTGTATCACCTGACAATCCAGTTCCGTACCCGCCAACCCTGCCATCTTGGTGTCATCAGCAAACTTGCTGATCACACCACCTATGCCCTCTTCTAAGTCATTTATGTAAACTACAAAGAGGAGAGGTCCCAGTACCGAGCCCTGCGGCACACCACTGGTCACTGGAGTGCATTGGCCATGCTAAATTCTCCCTCAGTGAACCCGAACAGATGCCAAAATGTGGTGACTAGGCAATTTTCACAGTAGCTTCATTGCAGTGTTAATGTAAACCCACTTGTGACTAATAATTTTATTTAATCTTTTTATCATTCCTTTGAATTCCATCTCAAGATTGAACGATGTGGAAATTGCTGCCATACATTACCTCATTATACCTCCAACAAATGAACTGGCTATTTGCAGCTTAATGTGGATCATGTTCCCACTGCTTTATATTTATATTTTGCATCAACAATAATTGTCTACCTGGCCAAGATTTAAATGGGTTGTTTTCACCTTGTATTCCCCCAGCCTCAAACATGTTTAAAATGGTTTTTTTAAACAGTGGTCTATTTTTAAACATGAAATACAGAACCTATACGTATGGATTTTTGTTTTAGTGTAAAGTTAAAAGTTGCAAGTGTTGGTTCAGTCACGTACAGTGTTAGCAAAGTCCGCTCCAAGCCACAAAACTGCAGGGATTTGTTAAATTGGCTGACAGGACTTTCTGCAGTGCAACAATGGATGCCATGTGCCCTCTAGTGGTGCCTTCTTAAAAGGATAAGTGAAAAATGTTTAAACGAGTTCGTCAACCAAAAAGATTTGTTGCATTTCCAAAGCACATTCAATTATCTCAGGATGCCCCAAATCGTCTAACAACCAATTAAATACTTTCTAAAGCATAGTGACTGTTGTAATGTAGGAAATGTAGAAACTTTCACCCTGAAACCTCCCTCAAACAGTATTGTGATAATGGCCAGTTGTTTTGCTTTTGTGATGTCGAGTGAAGGATCAATATGTATCTGGACACAAGGATAACTTCCCTGCTCTTCTATGAAACAGTGCCGTGCGATCTTTTCTGTCCACCTTAGAAAGCAGACAAGGCATTAATTTCTTGTCTAAAAGACAGGATTACCTTAATATTCCACTGCAGTTTGAACCTGATGAGTCAGAGGCAAGATTGCTGGCAACTTAGATGGGGATTTGATGAAAAACATTTTCACCCAGAGATTGGTGGGAATCTGGATCTCTCTGCCTGCAAGTGTGTCAAGGCAGCAAACCTCACAATATTTGATAAGCATTTAGATAAGCATTTGAAACGCCATTGTATACAAGACCGAGTTCTGGAAAATGGGATGAGAGTAGATAGGTGCTTAATGGGCGGTGCATACATGATGGGCCGAAGGGCCTCTTTCTGCTGTGACTCTAAGAATTTGAGAATTTGAATCCAGAAGGAAACAAAACAAGTCAGACATGAAGACGACATTTGCAAGGGAACTTTTTTTTAAATGTTTGCTGATGTTTGTCATACTCATCTTCATGCTGTCCTCAGAGTAATTCAATTCATAGGTATTTTAATAGGTGAGGCAGGTACCGGAACCAGTCTTCAGTAACTGTAAATGCCAGCCTCTTTAAGTGTATAAACATTTATTGACTATTTCAAAAATGAAGTGACATTTCCCATTTGAACTTTACTCTTATACTGAGCTGATACTGTATCAAATGAAGCTATATATAACTAAAGGGATAAAATATGAACAGACCATTTATAGAACTGAAAATTCTGACTCTAGCACTTCTGTGCAATGCCTGCCTTGTGATTTATAGATACCAGGTGAAAACAGCTGGGTATACATTTCTAAACTGCCCGAGTTCTTGCAAGGTTAAATCTTTTTCCTGTCCTCAATTACAATGTAAAAAACCTGCAACTAGGTAACTTGTAACACAACTCCAAATGTTTCAAATTTGTTCAGTGTTAAATATATCTACGTTTCTTCCTAAAAAAAAGGTTTACAACTAGGTAGAATTTTACATGGGGCTGAATTTTATGAGGGAGGCTGTACAAAGATTGAGGCATGCTTGCATTTAGCCAACTTTCCCACAGCTCTTAAATTTAATCCATAAGGAAGTTCTGTTCTGAGACCTGTTTGTCAACCAAATAGCTGGCAACACTCTTGTCCCACCAGTATCATTGCTGGGAGTACAGCCAATCCCTTGAAGTGGAGGAACCTGGAGTCCAGAAAAGAACATAAGAAATAGGAGCAGGAGTAGGCCATCTAGCCCTTCGAGCCTGCCCCACCATTCAATAAGATCATGGCTGATCTGTCGTGGCTCAGTTCCACATTCCCACCCTCTCCCCATAACCCTTAATCCCCTCTCTTATCAAAAACCCATCAACCCGTGTCTTAAAAATATTTAGCGAGGCAGCCTCCACCACTTCAACGGGCAGAGAATTCCAGAGATTCACCACCCTTTGAGTGAAGAAGTTCCTCCTCAACTCCGTTCTAAACCGCCCCCCCTTTATCTTGAGGCTGTGCCCCCTAGTCCTACTGTCCTTTCTGAGCGGGAAGAGTCTCTCCACCTCTATCCTATCCATCCCATTCATCATCTTATATGTCTCAATGAGATCTCCCCTCATTCTTCTAAACTCTTAACGAGTACAAGCCTAGTTTATTCAGCCTCTCCTCATAGCTCAACCCCTTCAACTCCGGCATCAGCCTAGTAAACCTCCTCTGCACTCCCTCCAAGGCCAAAATATCCTTGCGTAAGTACGGCGCCCAAAACTGCACACAGTACTCCAGCTGCGGCCTCACCAATGCCCTATACAGCCGCAGCAAGACCTCCCTACTTTTATATTCAATCCCCCTCGCTATGAAGGCCAGCATCCCATTAGCCTTCCTGACCACCTGCTGCACCTGCAGGCTGGGTTTTTGCGACTCATGCACAAGGACCCCGAGGTCCCTCTGCACCGTCGCCTGCTGCAGTTTTTCGCCATGTAAGTAATAATCCTTCCTACCATTATTCCTACCAAAGTGTACCACCTTGCACTTGCCAACATTAAATTCCATTTGCCATTTCCTGGCCCATTCGCCCAGCCTATCTAGATCCTTCTGTAGACTCTCCACACCCTCCGCACAATTTGCCCGTCCACCAATCTTGGTGTCATCAGCAAATTTCGACACCCTACACTCGGTTCCCTCCTGCAGATCATCTATATAAATGGTAAATAGCTGAGGCCCCAGCACCGACCCCTGGGGCACTCCACTAGTCACCATCCGCCAATCCGAATAGCACCCATTGACCCCCACTCTCTGCCTCCTATTTGACAACCAATCCTCTATCCATGCTAACACCCTACCCCCAACTCCATGTCCCCTGACCTTCTGCAATAACCTCTTGTGAGGTACCTTGTCAAACACCTTCTGAAAATCAAGAAAGACCACATCCACCGGCTCTCCTCTATCCACCGCCCTAGACACATCCTCATAGAACTCCAGTAAATTTGTCAGACACGACTTCCCTTTAATGAAACCGTGCTGCGTCTGCTCCATCAAGCAATTCCCCTCAAGATGCCTCGCTATTTCCTCCTTGATGACGGATTCTAACATTTTACCTACAACAGACGTTAAACTAACCGGCCTATAATTCCCTGCCTTTTGCCTGGCACCCTTCTTAAACAACGGCGTAACATTAGCCATTTTCCAATCTTCCGGCGCTTTCCCGGAATCCAGCGACGTCTGGAAAATAACCGCCAAGGCATCCACTATCACCTCCGCCATTTCTTTCAGAACCCTCGGATGCATTCCATCCGGTCCTGGCGACTTGTCCACAATCAGCCCCTCCAGTCTGTCGAGCACTGCCTCTCTAGTAACAGTAATGTCATTAAGACCCTCCAGTCCTACCATCTTTCCATCTCTAACACCCAGCAAATTATTGAGTCTGGAGTCTCATCAGGGCAGTCTGGCAGGACTCAGTGAGATGGCTGTAGGCTGGGGTGGATGGTCAGGGGTACGGAAGATAAATATGGGGTGGGGAAGTCTTGGGACAGGTGGGAGGGCAGGCTGATGATTGCAGAATATCCAAACAGGAGGCACCCAGTCTGGCCTCCCACCCCAGTCGAGTGAGCAGGTCACTGGCATTTACTGGCTATGTAGACACTAGGCATGGACCTTCTCCCTGCCAACCCCCCACCACCAGCAAGAAAATCCCAGCAGCAATGGGGGAAGGCCCTCAATTGACCCAACACCTCTCCCACCCACCCACTCACTTGCCAAGGTGGGCAGTCTGTAAAATTTAGCCCACAATTCAGCTCCCTGGTACAGGTAAGAAAAGCTTCTTTGTAACAGTTTGGTTCCAGTTACAATGGGACTTGGAGTATCAACCAAAGTCAACACCCGGTCTTGATTAGCAATTTTTATGAGGAGAATTTTTATTAAACCTGGATATTAAAGCAAGCTTTCTCCTGAAGATTTTACCTACGATTGCCTCCTTTAAAGGTCAAATAGCATAGAGATTAAAAAATGAAAATTGTGTTCAAATGGTGGATTTTGAGTATAATAATTCTGTTGTGCATTTTTCCCATTTCACCTTCAATAAAAGTACTGTTATTCATTTGGGGTATTGTATTACAATGTAGGGCACTATATAAACATCAGTTGTTGCTGTTGCTATTATAATATTCAGACAAGCTGAAGTATAAAATCACAGCTGCTGCTTTCTTTTTATTCAGAGAAGAGGGGATCATTCAAAGAAACCTCTAATGAGCTATACTGAACATCTCCCCAGGGTTTCTTCTAAGTTTTCTAGCTGCCTCCATCAAGTCCAGAAGATTTATCAACATTTGTTGTCTACTTAAGGCTCACATGACACAAAACAACTAGCTATTCTGGATATATCTCAGGAAGCATTCTGGTCTGTTTAATGCATAAGAAATCCTGAACAAATGCTAGCACACTGACTGGTAATCCAGAGATCCAGGGTAAAGCTTTGGTGCTCTAGGTTTGAATCCTATTATTTGAATTAATTAAAAATCTAGAATTAAAAGTCTAATGATGACCATGGAACCATTGTCAATTGTTGTAAAGATCCATCTGATTCACTGATGTCCTTTAGGGAAGGAAACCTTCTATCCTTACCTGGCCTGGCCTACAAGTGGCTCCAGATCCACAGCAAGCAGATGGACTTCCAATTGCCCCCCGAAGCTGCCCAGCAAACCACTCAAGGGCAATTAGGGATGAACAATGAATGCTGGCCCAGGCACTGATGCTCACATCTGAAGAATAAAAAAAAACGTTGCCCACAGCTTCGTCCTCCCAGACAGTTCAGAGAATGAGGATATTGATCAGGGAAGATAAGACAATCTGGGTTAGGTCCGGCATCTTATTTATCAGTGTCACAAGTAGGCTTATATTAACACTGCAATGAAGTTACTGTGAAAATCCCCTAGTCGCCACATTCTGGCACCTGCTCAGGTATGCTACGATAATCTGTTTTTTCAGTTCGATTTAATTAATAAATTAAACAGCAATCATTGTAGCAGATAAAAGTAGATTACTGCAGATACTGGAATCTGAAACAAAACCAAAAAATGTTGGAAAATCTCAGCAGGCCTGACAGCATCTGTGGATAGAGAATAAAGCCAATGTTATGAGTCTGGGTGACAAGGCTCTAGCAAAAGATCATCCAGACTTGAAACTTTGGTTCTATTCTCTCTCCACAGATGTTGTCAGATTTGCTGAGATTGTCCAGCATTTTCAATCATTGTAGTGGGCTTGATTCATTATAGGGAATCTTCTATTTTAACACTCCCAAAAAGAGCAGATAGAAACCACAATATTTATTCAGAAAAATATCTTCACCTTTCCAGCTGCAAACACCTTTCCTCTTTCACATATCCAAACATGTCTTTTGGCAAAACACTTGCATTTAGAAACATAGAAAAACAACAGCACAAAACAGGCCCTCCAGGCCACAAAGTTGTGCCAAACATATCCCTACATCAGAGATTATTAGGCTTACCTACAACCCCCTATCTTACTAAGTTCCATGTACTTATCTAAAAGTCTCTTAAAAGACCCTATCGAATCCGTCTCCACCACCATTGCCGACAGCCCATTCCACGCACCCACTGCTCTCTGAGTGAAAAACTTACACCTGACATCTCCTCTGTGCCGACTCCACAGCACCTTAAACCTGTGTCCTCTTGTGACAACCATTTCAGCCCTGGGAAAAAGCCTCTGACTAGCCACTCGATCAATACCTCTCAACATCTTATACACCTCTATCAGGTCACCCCCTCATCCTTCGTCTCTCCAAGGAGAAAAGGCCAAGCTCCCTCAACCCTTCCTCATAGCATGCTCCCCAATCCAGGCAACATCCTTGTAAATCTGTACCCTTTCTATGGCTTCCACATCCTTCCTGTAATGAGGCAACCAGGACTGAGCACAGTACTCCAAGTGGGGTCTGACAGCTGCAGTATTATCTGTCGATTCCTAAACTCAATTCCTCGATTGATGAAGGCCAGTACACCATACACCTTCTTAACCACAGCTTCAACCTGCGCAGCTGCTTTGAGTGTCCTACGAATTCGGACCCCAAGATCCTTCTGATCTTCCACACTGCCAAGAGTCCTACCATTAGTATTATATTCTGCCATCCTATTTGACCTGCCAAAATCAACCACTTCACACTTATCTGAGTACTTTTTTGATAAGGAATCTGTCCTGCGTTCTCAAAGATAGTGTTTGCCTACTAAAGACAATAACATACAAATGCTGGGTACGGATGAAGAAGACATAACACTAAATATATTAATTCACTGTGAATTGAAAACTTTAAAAATCTTGAATCTGGGTCCCTGCTGCTGTGAGATGGCAGTGCTAACCACTGTGCCACCGTGCCACCCTTAAACCTCTAGCTCCTTTCTTCTTCATGGAGCTCTGAAGATAAAACATGATCAATATGTTCCGCCACCAAACATCTGAATCAATTATATGTGAGGACCACCTATTTGCATGACTCTTCCTGAAAATCACCTGAACCACACATGATGTCGTCCTCTCACTTTAACCTTCCAGTTAACCTTTCAGGCATCTTCCCCTCATTCATCCTATCTCTTCCTCCCTGGACTACTTCTCTTTGACTGAGTAATGTGACTGAACGTGGCTCCAGCAATGAAAACCTTATTCTGGGCCGTCGTGTAAGGAACAGCTGAGCTGGAATTCTGCCGTTAGTAGTTCGAGGTGCTTTTTGATAAATAAGCAAAAAATTCACCAGTTTGTGATTCAGCGACAACCAATGTTCCTTCCCATTTGTACACAGCCATTTATTTAACTGGAGCATGCCTAACAATTTGTACTATGTGCTCTGCTGCTCCTTTGAAGCAGGATGCCACAATGGAGCTTTAATGCACTTTATCCCATTGATTCTCATAAATTTTATAAACTCTTCTGAACAAAACTCTTCTGTTGTTGAACACCGTTTCCTCTGGGAACCCACAAGCAGCATATAGCTAGGGCTCTGCTTGCTGTTATTCCAATGAGCAGAAACCCCTCAACCCACTTTGAATGGCTATCTATCACATTGAATGGCTATTACCTTTCAAGTACTGCATGGGTAACTTCTGTCATAGGGCAGCACGGTAGCATAGTGGTTAGTACTGCTGCTTCACAGCTCTAGGGTCCTGGGTTCGATTCCTGGCTTGGGTCAGTGTCTGTGTGGAGTTTGCACATTCTCCTTGTGCCTGTGTGGTTTTCCTCCAGGTACTCTGGTTTTCCTCCCACAGTCCAAAGATGTGTGGGTTAGGTTGATTGGCTGTGCTAAGAAATTGTCCCTAAGTATCCAGGAATGTGTAGGTTAGAGGGATTAGTAGGTATAATATGTAGGGATATGGGGCAGGGCCTGGGTGGGATTGTGTTCAGTGCAGACTCGATGGGCTGAAGGGCCTCTTTCTGCACTGTAGGGTTCTATGGTTCTACTCCAGCTAGCCATTTCCATGTTTGCAAAGGTACCAAAGGCACTTCTTTTTCACTAATTGACATACTGTGTTTCTCTGTGGCCGGGATTTTCTGGTCCCCTTGTGGCGGGTCCCACCATGGGATATTTGGTGGCCCAGATAAATGTCCATTGACTTTCAGTGGGACTGGATAACCCTAGCAGTGAGCGGATCCAGGAAATCCCACCCAGTGTCTTCTATGTCCATGTTTAACGAAAGCCATCAAAGATGGCTTCTCACCATTACCTACCTCATCCCTAAGTATTGGTCACAAAGCAACTGAGATCTGCACCTTGCAGGGTTTACAGTTCCGGCTGGTCACATAGCACAACTTTTATCAATGGACTAGTCATTCTTCCACCTAAAAAAGGCCTGCTTTCTAAATCACATATCCATTCTATGTATCCATGTAATCCAATATTTATGTTGGCCATCCATATACTCTCACCAATACTACCGGCCTGAATTTTATGTTCAAGATATGTCCAAAGCCCAAAGTCAGCGTAGGCGGGAGTAGATGTGAAACTTGTTCCTGCCCAGGATCTTGTTATTAACATGATATTACACTGGCTGGCCATTTAGCTCTGTGAAATACTGAGTGCTGCCAGGGAGGAGGGCAGATACTAAGAAAAGAGAGCATGGGGTCTGGTGCCTCCAGCGTGCTTTCTCAGGAGGATAGCTGCTGCAAAGTTGAATATCTGGAAACACTATGCCATGTGTGTCTATGCAGCACAATAATATTCAGGCCTCAGTCCTCGGACACATTTGTTAATTTTATTTGAGCCCTGATTTTCATACCGCCCTGGATTGATCGTGCAGCTAAAATGCAAACACCATCCAGCCACTTGGCCAACAGAAAAGGCAGATGGGCAACGTAAAATTCCAGTCAATTGCTGCTCAATTAATTTAACTTGGCTTCTTGGTTGTTGGTGAGGACATTTCCAACTTGCATTGCTGGCTGAAATATCACACGGGAGCACAATGATATTGGGGAGCATGCCCAACATCCTCTTGCGCAACTTTTACGCTTCCCATTCGTTTGTGCATGTGGCTGCCTGAGCAATGTAAATTTCAGGCTACCCTTTTCCACTCCTCCACTGCCTGATTAACAGTTGGATTATCGGGAAGATTGAGGATATTATTAGCAATGAAATACATCTCTAGCTGCTCCACATACATACCAAATATCTTACAGTTATGTCCATACTGTCGCAGTCAAGCAATTATCCCTATTTCCATCTTCTGAGGTCAGTCCGTCCATGTATACAAAAACCCTATTCACTAAGACTGGACATTTAAGACTATTTCTCACCAAAAAGGACATTCACAGTCTCTCTGCTGGTTTGTTGGAAGCTTCTCCTTCCCAAATCTGTTCAGCTCAGGACATCTGCAATTCCATCTCATTGCAGGATAGGAAAGAGACCGTGTGCAGATCAGAGTACCCAGCTGAAAAACTAGTTTATCACAGTTTTACTATATATGCACACATACTTGCACAAATGGTCACAAGAGGGCATTATTACACTGGACAAAATTTAATAGGTCCAGCAGCAATAGTAGAAAGCAAGAATAGATGTTTGGAGAATCACTGTGTGGTCTGAAATATGGGGCAGGAGGAATGGCTTTGGATAAGGGACATTTAGGATAAGAGACATTTTATGAGGTAAGAAACACTTTGTCAAAAGAAATGGGCTGTATATCAATAGGAACATTCTCATGGGGAGATTCACTTGTATGGCTTGGAAGGGTTTACATTAACTGGCAAGGCATAGAGAAGTAGGAAGGAAGAATAAGGTACAGAGTGCTGGAAAGTAATAGAGAAGAAAGTAGGACCATATTAAATGGGAGTGGATGAATTGGACTATGAGGAATACATAACAGATTTACAACGCATATATGTCAATGTACAAAGTGAACAAGCAAAAATAGCAGTGTGTGAATCTGATGCAATGCAAGTAATGGAAATATGGGTTAAAATGATAAGGAGTGGGTGATTAGTGATAGGATATAACATGTTCAGAAAAGACAGATAAGAAAAAAGAAAGGCAGATGCAGGCAGTGGGAGGCATTGATTGTAAGGTGTAAGATTGTTCAGAGTGAAGTTGCCATTTTGGGTGAAGGGTTACTCTTGAGGGGGTTTGAACAGAATCCATTTGTTTAACATTGAGATACAGAAGAATGTAAGGACATGCTAGTCAGAGAAATCTAGAAGCTTGAAAATAATGAAATAGAGGAAGGAAACTATAGCAAAATCACAGAGATATGCAAGAACTATGATATTGGTGACAGAAGGAGATTTGCTATGTAGATTGCGGAGTTGAGAGGGTTGGCTTAAGAGGACAGACTGAGTAGATTGGGACTATTCTCATTGAAATTCAGAAGAATGAGGGGGGATCTTATAGAAAGATATAAGATTATGAAGGGAATAGATAAGATAGAAGCAGGGAGGTTGTTTCCACTGGCAGGTGAAATTAGAATTAGGGGGCATGGCCTCAAAACAAGGGGGAGCAGATTTAGGACAGAGTTGAGGAGAAACTTCTTCACCCAAAGAATTGTGAATCTGTGGAATTCCCTGTCTAGTGAAGCAGTTGACGCCACCTCATTGAATGTTTTTAAGGCAAGGATAAATAAATTTTTGAATAGTAAAGGACTCAAGGGTTATGGTGAGCAGGTGTGTAAGTGGAGCTGAGTCCACGAAAAGATCAGCCATAATCTTATTGAATGGCGGAGCAGACTCATGGGGCCTACTCCTGCTCTTAGTTCTTTTGTTCTTATTTTCTTATGATATTGGGGGCCTTAATTACCTGAATATCAATTGGGATTAGGTTAGAGGAAATGATAAGAATTTCTGAAATGTTTTCAGGAGAACAATAAATGAGGGAAAAGGAAAAGGAATGATTGTTCAGTGCACAATCACAGTAAAGTACAACTAATACATGTCCAGAGTCCAGACTCAAAGTTCTAATGGAAAAATTCTTCTTGGGAGGCATTGATTGTAAGGTCATTCATCTTTCCAGAGTGTATCTTCCACGATGGGAGAAGACACACACAGAGAGTTCGTCTGGAGGCATGAGTTCCAATATCCCAGCCGTTTGTAGTTTTGGATGAGGCCAGGGTTCTTTCTGCTGCCTCTGGTTTGATGGTAAGATGGTGGACAGCGCAGGTTGCTTGCTGGGAGCTGCAGTTTCATTCAGAGATGTAGCGACGACCAACCATAAAGTCCAAAGAATACATAATTAAAGAAATTCAGACAGCCCAGGTCTCAGTCATGTGATGCTGGTTTTGGGTTGTTCAACAAGGTCCTCTTGTTGAAACAATAGGGTTAGTACAGTTAATGTTTAGGCTACTCACACCATTATTGGAGAATAGGATCTGCAATGGATTGTCTTTATCTGAAGTTGGCTGAGCAGACTGACTATCTGCTAGACCAATGTCAGCTAGATTAGAATGTTTATACCATACAAGGAGTGTTATATTCAAGACATTTGAGCTGTTAGTCTTTGCTAACTTTGAAACTTCTGGAAGCCATCTCCTCAGCTCAACAACTTTACATTTTCAAAGCCCCAAAAACATGACTTTATAATGTAGCTCAGCTGATGAATATTTTTTCCCTTTGATCTCTCGACTATGCTTGATGTGGAGTTCTGTTCCTCAAACTATAAACCTCTTGCATAAAGGCTAATGACTTCTTCCAGGAAAAAAAACTTGCTATGGGAACAGATGAAAATCTGCCATGTGCACCATTAGGTGCAAGAAGAGGAACAATAACAAAAACTGCAGACAAAAGCAGGGAAGTTATGCTGAACCTTTATAAACATCTGGTTTGACCTCAACTAGAATATTGTCTCCAGTCCTGGTCACAATAATGTCCAACTATTCAGTGTTTGATTGATCTCTGTGCTACGTGCTATAATCTAGTAAACATTTCAATGTTAAGGTGTTATCTAAGGTTTACGATAAATAGACCAAACCATCAATAACATCAGTATAACTAGAAGTCCTGGCATCACATATTGCAGCTTTTACATCCACTATAACCAATAAAAATGCAGCTCAGATGATCCCAGTAAGAGTAGAAAAGCCATTGCTGTATTTATGCTTGCTGACAACTTATCAACAAAAAAGTCTTCCACTATTTTATTTAATATCCTACCCTTCATGGGCCACAAAAATAAATGAGGGCTGAGATGATGGTTAGGTACTGCTCTAAACTAATGGCTAAATAACATATAGAATTGCCTTAGGATCTCCAACAGTTTCTGGTGGTGTAGGTTTTGGCCTTTCTGGGCCTAGTCACATCAAAGAGCCTGAGGTAAGATGTTCAATGGTGCACAGAAATTGAACCAGCTTTCCACTGCTCTGAATGCTTAGAACTCAGGCCACTTTTAATCTCACATCTGGAAGAACATAATGCTTTTAAATAGGACTGCTTGGAAAATGTATTTGTCGAGGTTTTGTTTGAATGCCCAGTGAGAAATTAATTTTGGTCAAATTTATAGTGTACTGGTGTAATAAACTCTATGTTAATACCAGACAGCCGCAAATATTCGGAATAAGTATTCATCCTACTTTGTAAGAAAGTCCAAAGAGCACCATGTTATTGTTCAATGTTGTAATTAACATTAATTGCTCTAAGAACTAATTGAGAAGTCATTTTCTTAGTGAAAATTAAGCATAAAATCAAAGAGAACTTGCCAGTTAAGACAATAAAACCCAATGGCCTCTATAAAAACAACATTTGTTTGATTTATACTTATTAGCACAGTATATGTTTAAAAGATAATCTGTACCACAAAAGGTGATAATTAAGATTTATGAATAATGCAAGAGTAGGTGAACCAAAACTATTAGCCACTGGAAACCCTGAATTGCACAATAGTTCACTGCACACATATATTCCACAAAACATTGAAGCTGCATAATATTTGGAAGTCTGGAGACTTTTGTTTCTATGAAATGATTTGCATAATGATTACCTTTAGGGTTGCAGGGATGGTTTCCAGGTTGACTGACTCTTATATGACTTTTGGGAAAGAACTAGTTGATCCGATAAATTGGTACTGAATTATTCTAAAGGAAGCAGACTTAAATCAGCATTACTGGTCGATATAATCATGTTGACATTCAAAATGTTGCTCCCAAATTATGATGTTAATATTCATCTTTGAGTGCAAAGGAAATAAGTTGCATGAATTTCAGGAGAACGAAGATGAAACGGTTTCAGAAAATATAGTAGATGTATAAGTCACATGTTTCCAAAGGTTCTTATGACCTGCAAACCCAGGGGTATGATTTATACATTACTGTGATCAATACTGCGATCAATATTTCCTCACTAGTCCACGATCTGCAGCTTTACACTTTATAATGCTGTAATCTAAAATGTAATTGCATGAGTGAAGGTGAATGAGAGTCCTGTGTGATTGAGAGTGTGACAGCATTATGCACTCGAACTCTTGCAGTGCAGAAGATCTGAAGTCAAAGACTGTATAAATTCACAGCGTATGAATTACTGTTTTATTTTAAAGCATTTGCCAATTATAAACACCAAACATGATGGATGAGCTGCTTCAGGAATACAAAATGTATTGCAATCACTCTAAGTATTCAATCCAAACTGCAGTACTATAATTTTGATGTTCTGTTTGACCCCCAAATCAAACTTCAAAGCCCCATGCCCGATTCATCACCAAAACTATTTATATCCAGGCCCATAATAACATTTGAATAATGTTATTTATGTGGATACTGTGGATGCTGGAAATCTGAAATAAAAGCAGATGAAAGCTGGATAAACTCAGCAGGGTTGGGATTTTCCAACACACTCGCCCCAAAACTGGAAAATCCTGCCCAAAGTCAATGGACTTTTGCATGACCTGTGTCCCGCCAGCCAAGATTCCTGTAGTGGGCAGGATGGAAAAACTCCACCCCAAACTGGCAGAATCTGTGGACAGAGAAACAGAATTAATGTTTCAAGTCCCTATGACTCAAAGAAGGGTCACATAGGCACAAAATGTTGACTCTATTTCTCTGTCTACAGATGCTAAGTTTATCCAGCATTTTCTGTTTTCATCCCATAATAACACTGCCTGCTATCATCCTCACCTTGGCCCTCGAATCACTTGTCCAACCTTCATTGTCTCCAGGTATCTATCACAAAACTTTCCTCACAGATCTAGCCTGCTGCACCCTCTATACTTCCAACAAATTCAGAACTTTGGCAGCCACATTCTACTCCTTACAGAATCCTCATCACTTACCCAATTTGTTCTTTACTGGTGCATTAACTTAAGGATCTCCATTTTCATTTATGAAGTCTTCCGTGGGCCCAACCTATATCTGCAATCTCATGCTACCTGTGCCCCAACAGTCTGTTGTCTCAGGGTCAGATTTCAATATGATGAAGCAGGAGGCTCTAGTTAGTTGTTATTCCGCTTTCCCACTCTGTTTTCTTGGCCTGTCTCGATGCTCCAGTGCCATTCTGAAGGAGTACTACACTGCCAGAGAGCTGTTGTTTACAGAAGAGATGTTAAACCCCGATCGTGTCTGTCCTGTTAGGTGGACATAAAAAAATCAGCGATTGTGGTGCGACTAAAATTAGCTTTCTAGTATTTGTCTGTAAATGACTGATATATTTTTTGTACTGGCAGTTTGGAATTTACTGTAATTTTGCATTCATGTGCCAGGTAAAAGTTAGTTATAAACTGAGTCATCAACACGTTGTTATGGTAAATCGAATGTCTGTCTTATAGTAGCTTCCAGCGCCATCTAATTACTTCTGGATGTTGTCTAGCAATACTCAATGATCTTAGCTGCCTTTAGGACTGCCTATTACTGTGCCATTAACCTCCTTCACTATATCACATCTATCATTCTGAAGGGAACCAACTTGTTCTTAAAACACAACATGAAATATTAAATTACGTCTGTAAAATTCAAAACGTCTGCAATTTGTTTTCTTCAATTGATTAACCAAGCTGGGATCAAATCAGGAAAAGTAATTAAAACATTAGCGCAATAATCTAATTCAGCAATTTACACAATTGGTTGGTTTCAAGGCTACCAACAGCTGTATGTATCAAAATTGAGCCAAGCAACATGAGGAGCATGAGCAGTGAAATTGTTTTTACTGCACAGACCTCTACTGCCAGGAAACACATTTAGGCTTCAAAAATAACTCCATAGCAACTATTTCAAAATAAATTCAGACTTTGTACGCAAAAAATGTGTTAACAGAAAAACAAGACTTTAAACTGAAAGGAATTAATGATTGGATTATGGTTTATACTGACATTCTTTGCTAAATAAAACAATACTGTGGTAGCAGTAATGCTAATCAGTTGTATTGTAGTTCTTAAGAACCAGTATTTTATTGATGAGTATTCATCATACCTTTTTTGGCCACGAACTGGGCCAACACTGTTAAGCACAGAAAAATGCAATATGGTATGGCAGTATAGTAATGTAATAATATAGTATTGATATACTATAGTATATAGCATAGTATAGTTTGGGCGGCACGGTAGCAGTGGTTAGAACTGCTGCTTCACGCTCCAGGGACTTGGATTCGATTCCTGGCTTGGGTCACTGTCTGTGTGGAGTTTGCACATTCTCTTTGTGTCTGCATGGGTTTCCTCCGGGTGCTCCAGTTTTCCTCCCACAGTCCAAAGATGTGTGGGTTAGGTTGAGTGGGTCATGCTAAAATTGCCCCTTAGTGTCCTGAGATGTGTAGGTTAGTGGGATTAGTGGGTAAAATATATAGGGATAAGGGGGTAGGGCCTGGGTGGGATTGTGATCGGTACAGACTCAATGGGCCTAATGGCCTCTTTCTGTACTGTAGGGTTTCTATGATTTCTATGATTATAGTGGACTGCTGAGTCTATCGAAGACAGTGTCTGTAGCAGGAGCTGCTGTGGGTCCAGATACAATGTCCCATTGATAAAAATGATGTAAACAAAAGGAGGAATAATGAGGGCTGGCTGCTCTTCAATTGGATAAGTCACCAGAATTGAATACAACCAAAGATATTGAGGAAAGTAAGAGTGGAAATTGCAGAGGCACTGACCGTAATCTTCCAATAATCACTGGCACAAACCTTCCAATCCTCCATTGATATTGAAGTGGTGATGACAGGCTAGAGAATTGCGAATGTTACGCCCTTGTTCAAAAAGGGTGTAAGGATAAAACCAACAACTGCATGCCAATTAGTTTGACCTCAGTCATGGGAAAGGGGGTGCAGTAACAGAGAGACATGGGGCTGTATGTGCACAAATCATTAAGGATGACAGGGCAGCTTCAGAAAATGGTTCAAAGGGCATACTGGGTGCCCAGATTATATAAACAAATATATGGAATACAAAAGCAAATAATTTAAGATGAATCTTTATAAACATTGGATCAGCCTCAACTAATGTATTGGGTCAGATTTTTATGAAGGAAATGGGTATCAGGGGTGGGGAAAGTTCCTGACCCCACAACCCACCTCTGTTAAGGAGGCCACTGTCCAGTCTATTTTCATGTTGGGAAAGTGGGGAAGGGTTGAAGTCAAATAATCCCCAAACACTGGAGACAGGCCTGAGATGGCATCAAAGGCTGGCAGATGGTGAGGCTGGCAGACTAGAAGGCTTCCCTCCATTTATTGAGTCTAGTGGTTTCGTTTTATCTATGAATCGCAGGGAACCTTAGACTCTCGAGGCCCCACACTCTACATCGGGAAGAACAGATATCTGCTTCTATTGACACACTAAATGAACTCTTCCCTAATTTATTTCTTATCACTCTTACTTATGTTGAGCATAGTTGTTTCTATTTCTCAAATTTCTCACTCTCAAACTGAACACTAATTTCTACCATGTTATGGTCATTGTTTTCTAGGGGATCTTTTACTTTGAAATTATTTATTAAACCTGCCTTATTACACATGATTAATATTTCATCCATTAATAAGTGTCAGGATCCTTTCATCCTTGCAAGCAGATCACCTCTGTCAACCAGGGCTTTGACTCAGAAATTTAAAAGGATCTTAGTGTATTTCCTTGAAATTTGGTTTCTACAGTCTCAAGGGGCATTAGCACATTTTTTAGAGATAATGAGGTTGCTGTGGTTTTCTGAAGGCTAAAAATTCATGTTGTGTGAGTTGTAGCCAGTCATGGCTTCAGACAGTGTAAAGCCTTTATCCATTATATTTATTGAAGAAAATAAGGTAGCAAGGATGATGTAAAATTATATATACACACACTGTTATGTCTTCTACATGTGACAATTTCTATATACTAGAACACATCCCTGTGTTATGATGTGGACACAGTAAGAAGTCTCACATTTTGTAGTGCTTTGAAAGCCAGTGGCTTTTGCTACCAAATAAACCTGTTGGACTTTAACCTAGTGTTGTGAGACTTCTTATTGTGTTTACCCCAGTCCAAAGCCGACATCTCCACATTAAGATGTGGAGATTGACCCATTTTTGAGAAGCAATTCTGAATCCCCCAAAGAGGAACACTTCACCTCGTAATCTGTTAAAAGTGTGTGGGAAGGTGTGAACTGGTCTTCAGTAACGTTTAGTGGGTTAACTAACAGAAATACCTGATGCTCACTTTAAATGAACACTTAACAATTTATTTATTTAACTAACAAGGAATTTTAACTAAACAAGCAACAAACTGAATAAAATAAGATTCTGATGGAATGCTGTTCAAATAAATACAACACTCATTCATTAACCAAAAAAAAAATAGTATTCAGCCACTCTCAAAATATACAACCCCAGGTCTTCTGGCTTTCAGAAACTTTTGGAGTTCTTCTGTCGATCCCTCTATCTGTAAGCTCTTTCTAATTTCATATTTTTCACTAGTTAGAACATGCATTTTCTTAAGTGATATCCGAAGCTGGCAGAGTTAAGAGCTGCTCCCTCCCTCCCAAGACTTGGGAATTAGCAGTTGCTATTTCCTGTTTTTCTCTCCTGCACTCTCTTTTATACCTGTGATGACCTATCACTTTTCCTAGTATAGGATTGGCCCAATTTTGTCACACCACCAAATTCAAATGCTATAGGTTCCTGGTGGCTGAGTGCCTATTTTAAATTGATTGGGCTAAATTCAAGAAAAACAGGTTGGCTTGTCAAGACTGCTACTTGAATTTTTGATGTAAATGCTTCAACTTGGTTTTAGCTTGGACTCTGTATGTACTTTGCATTTTAAACCTCCAAGCACTGAAACAAAACATTGGCTTTTAAAGGGACCACGCATTGTATTTTTCCCTCCAGCATTTTTACCATTTTTCACGTTTTCACCAACATCAAAGTGCAACTTCACAAACTCAACTTCGCAACACCTGACAACAAAGTCAATCTTTATTCTCTGTCCACTTAAAGATTTTGAATAATAGAGATCTACGGAAATGGGACGGAAGATTGCTATTGTCACCCTCTCCTGTGGCACAACTGTAAAATTTACCTTCCAAATGAATCATCAATGAAGGAAATCAGATCAGAAATCTAAAATACATGTATCTGATATTCGAGAAAGTCCAATCCTGTAAGAAATGTTATTGATAAATGAGCAACTATTTTTTCCGTGGTGAGTTTCAAAGCTTTGAGATGAATGCACCAGCAACTATGTCAACCTAAAACACTAAGTGACTGCTGCAGAAAAGTTGACAACTGAAAAATGCCCTGATTAAAAGCCTATGATATGTGTGGACAAGAAGTTACACATGCTTTGTAACTTAAGCTGCAGGAGTCTAAACCGTCTAGTCATTGGCCTATAATACATCATGGCATCTTTGCAGCAATTGATTTGCTAAATCAAATCCTCTCCATCTTTTTTGGTGTCTTGGCTCCACTCTAACATTTTCACTCCCTTGCCCCAGTCATTCCCTCGATATGCCTTCCACCTTCACTGCCTTAAATCTATGGAACACTGATTTGAATATCTTTGATGGACAATTAACTTAACCATCTCTTGGCCACCTTGTGGCAGACCAGAGAAACAGCACTCCAGCCAGGCTTTTCAACTCTCCCTGCATACCTAGACACAGTTTCAGCCAAAGAGCATTTTTCTTCCCAACTTGAATGTTTTAAAAGTTGCTGAGAGGACACCTCCAGATCTGAGATTTCTTCATTCGATCTTACCTGATGCAATAAGTTGTAGCTCTGTTCCAACTGAAACACCCCTATTGACCCTGCAGTTTGAAGAGTTGACTGTCCCTATCCAAGACGTGTGATCCTGCTTCCTTTCTCTTTGATCTCCTTTGGCCTTAGTTGCACTTTGTCCCACCCCCAGAGATTTCTGCGGTCTGCCTGTTATGGCTTGTTGATGGTCTGATTTTAATTACTATACCATTAGTGCTATACATTCAGCTTTCTAAGCCCTTACCTCTGAAATTTGTCCCAAATATCTCCACCAATTTTTCCCCTTACAAGAATAAGACCCTTGAATAAGATTGAATACATTTAATAAGTGCCAAATATTTCATAACAAGTTCAGAAAACATTTAATTGTTCATATATTAATACTACTGTAATCAACTTCAAATAGTAAAAGCAAAAGAAATGTTTATGTTTGATTGGATGCAGAAGGAGTGCACAGCTTCACAGTCAAATATTATGTACAATCAGCACACACCTTACTTCACATGCCCATGCTTTACGTGCATATCACTTCAGTCATACCACAGAAAAGAAGCTACATGGATAGGAACCAGTGGAAAGTGCCACCTTTACATGTGGGCAACAGTCAACAAAATGTCTTGTGCGCTGCACTTAGAACTCTGATGGGCCACAGTTTGTCCAGCACTTGTTCTACTTCTACTTGAGCATTGCCATATATTAAAGCTTTACTTGCCATATACAGCAGGGGCTAATGGTTCCTCTATGTTATGCAGCGACTTGCATCATTTCCATCAGGACTCTGGAAGGATGATTGCTAAGGGGAGACAAGTTCATTTTATTCTGAGTTTTTTTTAGATAAACATTGGACCCAACTTCAAAAGAGTAACTGGTAGACCAAAATAATTTCTTACTGCCCTTCCAGTGTCAAGGATTAGAAGAGGCATATTTGGTAAGACCCAAGGGAACAGCTTTTTGAAAATTATCATGGGAATTTTAGTCTCCAGCTCAGCAAGCAAACAGGATCGCATTTTGACATTTTAGATGAGGTTGCTAACATCGAAACACTCACACAGAATTGCACTGGAATGTCAGCTCAGATTAAGGGTGTGAAGCACAATTTTTAGATCCTGATGTAAGAGTGCTACAAACTAAGCCAGGTTGCAGTTCCATCTAAAAAATGATTGCATAGTCCTGATACATTTTTATCTATACCTCAGAAAGTAACATGGAGAAACCGAGCGTGATTTAAAATTCTTATCAGGCAATTTTATCATCTTTGGAATCTGATACTTTGGAAGATAAACTTTGATTTTTTTTCTACGGTATAAATGAGACATTTAGATTAGAACAATTGATGGTTTAATGAAATAACGTGTTTGCTCTTGGTTTAGCCCCTATCCCCAGCTCAAATAGACAAGAGATATTCTTGGTACTTTCTTGCATCAGGAACCTGGCTCACTGACAAGATTTATTAGCATGCCAGAGAGTGGCTTCATAAAGAAAATTGGAAATTAGCAATTAGTACTTGCCTACTTATTGGTGGCTCGGTGATTAGCACTGCTGCCTTACAGCGCCAGGGACCCAGGTTCAATTCCTGGTTTGAGTCACTGCCTGTGCAAAGTTTGCACGTGGGTTTCCTCCGGGTTCTCCGGTTTCCTCCCACAGTCGAAAGGATGTGCTGGTTAGGTGCATTGGCCATGCTAAATTCTCCCTCAGTGTACCCGAACAGGCGTCGGAGTGTGGCAACGAGGGGATTTTCACAGTAGCTTCATTGCAGTGTTAATGTAAGCCTACTTGTGACACTAATAAATAAACTTTAAACTTATTAGGAAGTACTGAGTGAATGGTAGTACTGGTGAGTGAATGGAATCGGCTGCCGTCAGTGGTGGTGGAGGCGAACTCGCTGGGGTCTTTTAAAAGACTTCTGGGTGAGTATATGGGGTTTTATGGGATTGGGGGTTATAGATAGGTCTATAGATTGGTAGGTGTTGATGTGATCGGCGCAACTCGTGGGCCGAAGGGCCTGTTTGTGCTGTAGTGTTCTATGTTCTATGTTCTATGTACTGAACCTAGAGAATGCTGGATCATTTAGAATTATCACCAAAATATGATTGAAATGTGAGTTTTCATTACAGAGAAGATATACAGCAGCACCTGGTATATGTGAACCCAGGTACATCAGATACGTGACTGCTTCCATGTAAATATGAGGTAATAAATGGAGCAAACAACTTTCCAGTATGAGCTGCTTGTAAAAGTTTAGCAAACAGCTGTGTTTGCTCTTTCTGTCAGTGCTCTGGCTGTAACCTAGCAACTTCCTCCTTGTCACTGTGCTAGACAGTTAAGAGGCACAAGCCACACAAAACAACTTCTCGCTGTTGCACAACCACTAATTTAACAGAAAGCCTAAAAAAACTACACCTAGATGGAAAAGAATCAAACAAATTACCACCATTTTATGCACCTTCCAAGAACATATTTTAATTGGTAGTGTATGCTCTCTCTCTTTCTCTCCTCTTAAAGTCACCACTGATGCCACAAACTTGACAATCATGATTCCAGCCTTAAAGATTTCTGAATTTTCCTGTTCTCCTTCATGCAGAATAACAAAAAGGAACTGGACCAAGCTTCATTCATAAGAATGCTTCTTTCTAATCATCAACAGAAATATTACACTCGCAGAGAAGTGGGGTATAATTCAGTTGCACATCTGTCAGACATGGGATAAACACAGTAAGAAGTCTCACAATACCAGGAACAGGCCTTCTACAATTACACACACTTTAGCTTTCTCTCAGAGGTTTCCACACTGCGAGTTGGAACTCGTCCACTTTGTCATGTCATGCTGCCAGCAATGATCTTAGAAAGATGTTGTCCGTAGCCTCTCATTCCAAACAAATAGCCATTCACCTGCATTGTCTCATTGCCAACCTTCCTACTGGTTGGCTCTGCATGTTCTGTAATGAGTTGGCAAAGTGAGCAGGGGTGACAAAACCATGTTTTCAAGCTACTGCTGCTCTCTCCTGGGGGCGCAAAGAGGTTAGCCAAAATCTCAGATTTACATTGGAGTCAAATAGACTGGATCCTTAGTGATTTCAGAAACTTCATTCACAAAAAGTCCTAGGCACTTGCCTCTAAGTAAAAATTAAGAGTTTACACAAATTATCCAGCTTAAGTATGCTTGAAAAGTCTCTGAAAAGTATGGCCTCAGGTTTGATAGTTTTACTTTAACCAGAAGTAGGTTAGCAGAATGCATATTCTGCAATCTGAGCCTAAGCAATATGCACCACTTCAAAAGATGGGCACAGGAGGCGTAAGGACACCCACAGTGGCACAGTGGTTAGCACTGCTGCCTCACAGTGCCTGGGACATGGGTTTGATCCCAGCCTTGGGTGACTGCCTGTGTGGAAATTGTACTTGCACAGGGTCAGCAACCAGAGGACACCATTTTAAGGCAATTAGCAAAAAACCCAGGAGGAGCCTTGGCTGGAACTTTCTGTTTGCTCACACTGGTGGAATCTTCTGGTCATGCTTATGGCACAACCCCACTGCGGGTTTCCCACCAGCAAGGGGTGCATTCATTGGGAAATCCTATTGACAAGGGCGGGACCAAAAGATCCTGTCTCTGGCCAATGGCATCCCGAAACACATGGCAGAGTACATGCTAAATCCTGTCCCTTTTACACATTGAATTGAGGTAATCTGGAAAACACTGTCTGAAGAGGTAGTGAAATAGTAACTTTCTCAGGGGAATTGTATTAATGCAGGAAGGGATTTTGTTTTGTAAAGAGTGGACTGGAGGAGAAAGATTGATCTTCATTTCATTAAACTCACAACGTAGTGCTGAAATAATCTTATTCATCTGGCTACGAAATAATTTATAAAAACACTGGGATCATGCTCAGGTGGTAACATCTGCAGCTTGACCTCAGTACGGAGACTTATGGCTGATACTGGCTGGTCACTACTCTTCAGAAAAGACATGAGAAAGGAGACAGAAGATACTTCGTGGGAGGTTTACAATGATAAAATAATTCCATTATGAGGTGATGTTGGAGAAGTTTGGGTAGTTACACGTCAAACATAGAAAATTTGAAGATGACCCTCTAGGGAAGGAGCATGGGAGTGGGACTAATTAGAATGCTAAGAAATTCATAGATCAATTGAGTGGCATCAGCCATTTGGTGCTGCCTGATCAGACAGCCCCAAAAAGCTTGCAGGACATGATGGGTTGAGTGGTCTCCTTTCGTACTACAACATTTTATGATTCTATGAAATGCTTCTGTCATCGCCAAGGACAACTGATTCAATCTTTTCCCATCCTCACATTGCTTAAACTCTCGCTAATCTGATACATCTATGTCCTTATCCAGTGAGTCTTTCTCACCCCTCACTACCATTCTTGATGATCTATCCGGGCTCCTAACCTCAGAGTGCCTCAAATTTAAAATTATTATCCTTGTTTCTGAAATCCCTCCGTGACTTCATCCTTGTTACCCTAATGCACTATCCTGGCCCTCCTATCTTGTACAACCCACTTCTCCTCCGCCTCTATCAAAAAATAGTCGCAGAGTTTCCATTCTTTGGAATGCCCTCCACAAATTTCTTTCTGAATGAATAAGGAGACACAAGTTGTCTCAATGTGAATAATCCAGATGAAATTAATCTCACAAAAGTGCCCCGGTTTTCAGAGGGACACAAATATTGAACACTCAAAACATACTCAAAGAAGAAAATTTGATGAATTAATATTGTTCTCCTGGCTTACTTTAGATTCACAGAATCCCTACAGTGCAGAAGAGGCCATTTAGCCCATCAAGCTTTCAATGACTCTCTGACAGAGGATTTTACCCCAGCACTCTCTGCCCTATCCCTGTAACTCTACATATTTAACAAGAAAAATCCATCTAACCTACCTATCTTTGGACCTAAGGGACTATTTAACATGGCCAATCCACTTAACCTGGACTGTGAAAGGAAACCAGAGCACCTGGTGGAAACCCACACAGTCACAGGGAAATATGCAAACACCACACCGTCACCCAAAGCTGGAATTGAATTTGGATCCTTGGCGCTGTGAGGCAGCAGTGCTAACCACAGTGCCACCAAAAAGTGACAACTGCCCACTAGTCATAGAAGGCTCAAGTGTATCTGTTTGCTCCTCTTTCAGGGTCAATACTGCCATGAAAGTGGCTGCAGAAGTAGCTGTTAGCCACAGTAATCACCTTGTTGAGGTCTGAGGTCACATTACGACCGACTCAAGAACATCTCCTTCCTATCAGACTTTTCAATGGATCTATCTTACATTAAGTTCATCTTTCTTTACATCCTAGCTGTGACTGTAACACTACTTTCTGTACCCTCTCCTTTCCTTCTCTATGAACGGTATGCTTTGTCTGTATAGCGCAAAAGAAACAAAACTTTTCATGATATACTAAAACATGTGACAAGAATAAATCAAACCAAATCAAATCTAATGTTGAACCTGTGGACAGCCACCATAGTTAGTCACTGGATCAGAGTCACAGGGAGGTCCTCTGACTTGCATCCACCTTGTTCTTCCATTAAGACTTAAAGCCCTTTAAAACTCCTTTCGCCAAGTTGCCAAGGAGTGGCATGATGCCACAGTGGTTAGCTGCCTCATAGCGCCAGGGACCCAGGTTCAATTCCTGGTTTGGGTGACTGTTTGGAGTTTGCACGTTCTACCCGTGTCTGCATGGGGTTCCCCACGGGTGGTCTTGTTTCCTCTCACAGTCTGAAAGATGTGCTGGTTAAATGCATTGGCCATGCTAAATTCTCCCTCAGTGACCCCAAACAGGCACCTGCATGTGGCGACTAGGGGATTCTTACAGTAACTTTATTGCCGTGTTAATGTAAGCCTACTTGTGACTAATAAAACAAATAAACTTTACTCCTTGTCGTCCCTCCAAATATCACCTTAGCCTCAGTGAAGCCACCTGGGGAGTATTTTACTAACTCAAAGATGCTCTATAAATGTTGCACTAACGAGTAGCAGGTCCTGAAAAGAGATAATATATGACAGGCACCAAGGGCGTTTCATTGAGCGATGATGCTTGCAATGTACACGCGGCTTTTACACACTTCAGTATTTTGTTCCTGCTTTACTTCCGCATCCGTTTAAGAAGGAAACAGCCCGGGTTGGGTGGAGGGCTGGGCAGGGGAATGAGTAAGGTGCTTTAGGCAGACAGGTCAGGGCAGGGTAGGGGGACAGGGCAGGGTAGGGGGACATGGCTCCGATGGGGGTCAGCGTATCCCGCAGCCGGGTGTTACTCTGTGTCCTGCTGCTCAGCGCTGTGATTTATTACCAGTACTCCCGGCTGCTGGGGAGCTCGGAGAGACAAGTGGACCTCCGCCAGCTCCTGTCCCTGGCCATCAGAGCGGCGGAGGAAGGGGGCAGAGCGGTGAGGCAGGTCCGGGAGTCAGACTCGCTCGCCCAGAGATCCAAAGGGAAGACCAAGGAGGGCGCCGACGAGATGGTGACCAGCGGAGACTTGCTGTCGCACAGGAGGATGATCAGCTTGTTCAAGAACACCTTCCCAGACATCAAGGTAACAGAGTGTGCGCTGAGGACACTTTCTACATAAGAGATGCAGTCTTAGCAGGTCAACACTGACTTGACTTCATCCTCAGTCTGATCAGCCCATCTGTCTCCCTCAGAGACCCAGGCTGACATTCAGTGCAGCACTGCAGGAATGTTTCACTGTCAGATATACAATACTGAGGGAGTGCTACACTGTCAGATATACAGTACTGAGGGAGTGCTACACTGTCAGATACACAATACTGAAGGAATGCTGCATTGTCAGATATACAGTACTGAGGGAGTGCTACACTGTCAGATGTACAGTACTGAGGGAGTGCTACACTGTCAGATATACAGTACTGAGGGAGTGCTACACTGTCAGATACACAATACTGAAGGAATGCTGCATTGTCAGATACACAGTACTGAAGGAATGCTGCATTGTCAGATATACAGCACTGAGGGAGTGCTACACTGTCAGATGTACAGTACTGAGGGAGTGCTACACTGTCAGATATACAGTACTGAGGGAGTGCTGCTTTGTCAGATATACAATACTGTGGGAGAGCTGCACTGTCAGATATACAGTACTAGGGAGTGCTGCACTGTCAGGTATACAGTACTGAAGGAGTGCTGCTTTTTCAGATACACAGTACTGAAGGAATGCTGCATTGTCAGATATACAATACTGTGGGAGAGCTGCACTGTCAGATGCACAGTACTGAGGGAGTGCTGCACTGTCAGATGTACAGTACTGAGGGCATGCTGCACTTTCAGAGGATTAGTACTGAGGAAGTGCTGCACTGTCAGATGTACAGTACTGAGGGGGTGCTGCACTGTTAGATTTTCAGTATTGAGTGGGTGCGGCACTGACAGAGAGTCAGTACTGCACTGTCAGATGTACAATACCGAGGGAGTACTGCACTGTCAGATGTACAGTACTGAGGGAGTGCTGCACTGTCAGATATACAGTACAGATATACAGTCAGATATACAGTACTGCACTTTCAGATGTACAGTACTGAGGGAGCACTGCACTTTCAGATGTACAGTACCGAGGGAGTACTGCACTTTCAGATGTACAGTACTGAGGGAGCACTGCACTTTCAGATGTACAGTACCGAGGGACTACTGCACTTTCAGATGTACAGTACTGAGGGAGCACTGCACTGTCAGATGTACAGTACCGAGGGAGTACTGCACTGTCAGATGTACAGTACTGAGGGTGCACTGCACTGTCAGATGTACAGTACCGAGGGAGTACTGCACTGTCAGATGTACAGTACCGAGGGAGTACTGCACTGTCAGATGTACAGTACTGAGGGAGTACTGCGCTGTCAGATGTACAGTACTGAGGGAGTACTGCACTGTCAGATGTACAGTATTGAAGTGGTGTTGCACTGTCAGATATACAGTACTGAGGGAGCACTGCACTGTCAGATGTACAGTACTGAGGGAGTTCTGCGCTGTCAGATGTTTAGTACTGATGGAGTGCTGCACTGTTAAAGTATCAGTGCCAAGGGAGTGCTGCACTGACAAAGGGTTTCTGCACTGTCAGAGGTTCTGTGTTGAGGGAGTTCTGCATTGTAGTACAAGAGATTGTTGCATTGTTAGACCTTCAGAATTGGGAGAGTGCTGCACCGTGTGAGGAAGTATTAGATTATCATAGGGTCAGCACTGATGGAGTGCTGTACTGAGGGAAATTTTCATTATTGAATGGTCAGTACTGAGGGATTGCTGTACTGCAGGAATGTCACTACAGAATCAACGTTGCATTGTCAGAGGGTCTGCACTGAGGGCCTGTTGTACTGTTGGATGCTCAGTATTGAAGGAGTGCTTCACTGTATTATGATTCCCATAAAGATAAAAAAAATGTACTTCCAGTTAATACCTGAAGAAGCATGTCAAGAGTTATTTTAAGTCTTTTTCTGTAACAAATTACTAAAACACCTATGACTAAACACTACTTTGTGGGTAATTCTTTAAACCATAAAAAGAAATATCCCCTTTCTTATTCTTAACCCAGCTAAAAGCACAAACTTCACAGGTATACTTTACACTGTCCTTTAAAGACAATCTCAAAACATAATCATGTGAACTTCATAATTGTAACAACTATCGAGGGTCTGTTAAAGGTCAGTACCGAGGCTGTGCTGCACTGTCAGTCAGCACTCAAAGAGTGCTGCACTCTTTGAGGATCAGCATTTGAGGGGACACTACACTGACAAGGGTCAGAGCTGAGGAAATGCAACACATTGGGAGGTCACATCAGTTAATGAAATAAATATGGTTGGACAGAAATGGCTTGATTGTTGGTGTGCCATGACTGCAACATAAGAGAATCTGTGGCATGTACTGCAATCATATCAGATAACTCCTATCTTTGTACATTTTCCCCTTGTCTGTGTGAATTTGTCCCAAAATGTGCAGGTTAGGTGCACTGGCCGTGATAAATTGCCCCTTAGTGTCCCAGGATGCATAGTTTAGAGGGATTAGCAGAGTAAATATGTGGGGTTATGGGGATAAGACCTGGGTGGGATTGTTGTCAGTACAGACTCAATGGACTGAATGGCCTCCTTCTGCACTGTAGGGATTCTATGAACTATATTTCCCAAAAATGTCTGCAGCTTAGACAACTTTGACTCCTGGAGGTCATGGTCCATATTTGTATCAATGACGTAGGTAGGATGAAGAACGAAGTTTTGGTTGGAGACTTTAAACAGCTAGGGGCTAAATTAAAGAAAGCAGATCCTCATTGGTAATAACCTCTCGACTTACCTGAGCCATGAGCAAATTGGTGCAAGATAAATATGATTAGAGATTAAATACATGGCTTAAAGGTTTGTGTGTGATTCCTGGGGAAAGTGGGAACGGTACGTTTGGGACGGTCTTCACTTCTACCGTGCTGGGGCCAGAGTTCTGGCATATAACTGGGGCACTGGAGAGGGCTTTAAACTAAATAGTGAGGTTGAGAAAAGATGTGATAAGCTAATGAGAGAGGAGAGGGCAGGATGGCAATAAGGGAATTGGTTATTAGCATGTGGCAAAAAGGGACAGAGTGTGCAAGCATAAGAGTGTGGCAGCAGATAAGGCTAGAGATTGTGAAAATAGTGGCAGAATTGAAAGCACTGTACTTGAATGCACACAGCGTTCACATCAAAGTAGTTGAATAAACAACAGCAATAAAAGTAAACAGGTATGATCTAGTTGCTAATTTGGAGATGTAGCTGCAAGGCTAGGAACTAAAGCTCAAGGGTATATTGCATTTGGGGAGGATAGGAAAAAAGGAAAGGAGGTAGAGTTGTACTGCTAATAAAGGATGGGATCAGTATAAAAATGAGAGAAGACCTTAGATTGGAAGATCAAATTGTAGAAAAAGCTTGGGTGGAATTAAGAAACAGCAAGGCACAGCAAACTTTGATAGGAATTCTTTATATGTCACCACAAATAGTGATGCTGTAGGGCATGGTATAAATCAATAAATCAGGAGATGCATTCAATAAGGGTAAGATAATAATGGGGTGCTTCAATCTACAAATAGACTGGGTAAATTTGTTCTGCTGATGACTAAGTCTGGAATATATATGCAATGATTTCCCAGAATAGTATGTTCAGGAACCAACTAGACATCAGGCTATTTTGAATCTAGTACTGTGCAATGAGAAAGGGCTAATTAATAAGTTTGTTGCAAAAGAGCCTTAGGGAAGAGTGTCCAAAATATGATCGAATTTTGCATGAAGTTTAAAAGTGGTATAGTTCAGTCCAAAACTAGGGCCTTTCATCTAAACAAAAGGAAAGTACAAAAAGTACGAGGGCCCAGTGGGCTGAGATAGATTGAGAAATTGCATTAAAAAATATGACAGTAGACAGCCAATGGCTAGCATTTAAAGAATTACTACATGTATTGCAACTAATGTACGTTTCTTTAAGGTACAAATGTCAGTAGGAACAGTGATCCAATTATGGCTGACAAGAGAATTTGAGGATTCTTTCAGATCAAAGGAAGAGGCATATATGTTTCCAGAAGAACTAGTAAGCCTGAGGATTGGGAACATATTCAGATTCAAAAAAGATGACCAAGAAATTGATAAGAGAAATAGAATGGAATTAAACTAGCAAGGAATATGAAAACAGACTATATAATCTTCTGTAGGTATGCAAAAAGGAAAAGGTTAGTAAAGACAAAAGTGGGCCCATTACTGAAAGAGAATGGAGAATTTATAATATACTTTGCGTCTGTCTTCATGGAGGAAAATACAAAAAACCTGCCTGAAATATTGGGGAGACGGGGACTTGTGAGATTGAATATCTAAAAAAAATTGTAATAGTAAAAAAGTAGTGCTGTAGAAGTTAATGAAGTTGAAAGTTGATAAATGCTCTGGCCCTGATGATCTACATCCCAGAGTGTTGATAGAAGTGGCTATAGATTTAGCCGATGCATTGGTGGTGATCTTTCGAAATTCTATATATACAGGAATGATGTCTGCAGTTTGGAAGCTAGCAAATATTTAAGAAAGGAAGGAGAGAGAAAGTAGGAAACTATAGGCTTGTTGTTAGCATGATATCAAGACTGCTACCCTCTGAGAGAGTCAGTATTGAGGGAATGCTGCACTGTCACAGAGCTAGTACTGAGAGAGTGCTGCATTGTCACAGAGCTAGTGCTGAGGGACTGTTGCACTGCTGGATGGTCAGTATGAAGGGACTGCTGCATTGTGGATGTGTTGAAGGAATGTTGCACTGTCAGAGGGTCAGTACTGAGGCAATCCTGCACTATATGAGGACCAATACTAAAAGAATGCTGCACTGGAGGATGGTTACTATTAATAGAATGCTGCATCCTTGGAGGGTTAGTATTGAGGGAATGCTGCACTGGGGGATCAGTGCTGACGGAGTGCTGTAGTGCAGTCTTTTGCGTAAGAAGTTAAAGCAAGATGGTCTGCTCTCTCAGGTGTGTGTAAAAGATTCCATAACAGCAGGGGCGTTTTTTCCAGTGTCCTGGTGAATATTGTTTCCTCAATCAACACCACAAAACATCAGTTTATCTGGTTATTTATCATATTGTTGCTTGTGGAAGCTTGCTGTCTGCAGATGTGCTGCTGCATTTCTTACTTTTCAACAATTCCTGCATTTCTGAAGTGTTTCAGTTGATTATATACACTGCTTTGGCATGTTCTTAAGATTGTGAAAGGCACTGTGGAAATGTCTTTCTTTCTAAGGCTGCCAACCTTTCAGTATTGCCCTCGAATCTCCTGGACGTTGATTGCAGCCACCACATGAACTCATTAAAACAGAGCTGTTATTTTTTCATTTACTTTGAATACTTTTTGTTTATTCATTATTAAAACATTAACAATGTGGAGGCAGAGAAAGACTGACTGGAATAGTCAATTGGAGGTGGGACTTTGTGTGATGACTCCTGCAGTGAAGTGTCCAAACACAGCTGGCAACCTTGGTTTGATCTTACCTAATATATAAATGCACAGTATTGTCAGCCGCCTTGTTCAAAAAAAATGCAGCGGTTCTTCTGAAGTTTTACAACCCTCACAGTTTGCTTCATAAGGTGTGGTCACTACTATCCCTGCTCCTCAAAACATAATGGGCGGGTTTCTCCCATCTCATCCCCGTCCGTTCCATTGCAGGTGAAAACAGAGAATTTGACATTCCGGCCAAAATTCCATTCACTTTCAGTGGTAAGAGAGAATCCCAGCCACGAACATTTAAACTGCAGCATTGAAGTTTGAGCCAGATGCTGTCAAATAAGTACCAGTCAGCTAGCGATGTGGCTGCTGCAAATAAGGAATGGGAATGTAGGGCAAGGGGAGAAAATCATAAGGAAGAGGTTTCCAAAGATGTAACCACACAGGGTTCAACTTTTTCCCCAAAGTCTCTGTGGGTGCCTTTGGGTGGCACAATGGCACAGTGATTAGCACTGCTGCCTCACAATGCCAGGGACCTGGGTTTGATTCCTGGCTTGGGTTACTGTCTATGTGGAGTCCTCACGTTCTCCCCATGCCTGCATGGGTTTCCTCCAGGTGCTCTAGTTTCCTCCCACAGTCCAGAGATGTGCGGGTTAGGTTGATTGACCATGATAAATTGCCCCTTAATGTCAGGGGGATTAGGAGGATAAATATATGGGCTTATAAGGATAGGAGAGGATCTGGGGTGGGATTATTTTCAATTCAGGCCCAGTGGGCCAAATGGCCTCCTTCTGCGCTGTAGATTCAATGATTCTATGACTTAGAAGCAAGTAGTATCACTTTCTCTTGTCTTAACATTAATGTAGACACTTCTTTTGGAGTGGTTGTTTTGCAGTGAGGTTTCACTCCCAGGAAGTGCCATTTTCAGTTGGAACGAGCAACACATGTTTGTTTGTAACACATGTTTGTTGAACTGACTAGATTTGAGGAAAATGTTTCAAGCAGGTGTGCCTATGGCTCCCTGATGGTGACATTGTTAATGTTTTGAGAGCGTGAACGGACAGCTTGCTTTCTTGCAATGTTAGTGAAGAACGCGATATAAATTTACAAAGTACCCAACATGTTTCGAAACGAGTTTAACATAGCAGTATAATACCTCACATTATCAGACTCAGTGATGGAGTTATGACGTTTCTGATGGACAGGGGAATTAAGGGTTATTGGGAGACAGCGGGAAAGTGGAACTGATCCACTTCAGATCAGCCATGATCTTATTGAATGGCGGGGCAGGCTCGAAGGGCTAGATGGCCTACTCCTGCTCCAACTTCTTATGTTCTTATGATGTCACTTTCCCTGGACATTGATATGAAATTTATACTGTATCTTTATTCCGAGCAGGTTTGTGGAACTCTGTGTCCATTTCTTTTCTAATGTTTTGAAATTCTCCACTTAGCACTGAAACAGTTTTACACTAATGTTGCACAATTGGGCTTGATTTTACCATTTTGATTCTAAGTGCTGAACCCTACTTGGGAAATCTGTTCTCAGGTGCCCCCATTAGCACTTAGCCTGAAAAAAAAAATCGCAGGTCCCATTTGCGCTGTGGGCAGGGCTTAGTGACACTGGAATGATCAGAGCTGCATGTACAGTTAGAAAAAAATTTGAAAAAGCGGGCCCGTGTCAGATTGCTCCCAGGCCACAGAAAGCGGACAAAGTGGCCCAGGAGCGAAAAGCAGGTACGATGGCCCCCACAGACATCGCTGCCCTCCTTATCCAACCCCAGCCCCTGCTACTCAGACCGATCGCATCCCCCTGCGTCCTTCTCCCCCACCCCTGCCACTGATCGCCTGCAGAATAGCAGCGGACCTCCTGCCTCCTCTCCCCCCCCCCCCACCAGAGATTCATCTGCCACCACCCCCTCCACCACTAGTGAGCGACTGGGCCTCCCCCCCCCGCCAGAGATACACCTTACCTGCTTGCTTCCCACCCAGAGAATGGCCTGGCCTCACTCCCGCATCCCCCCCTCCAGAGAACGATCTGGCCTCACGTCCCGCTCCGCCCCCCCCACAGAATGGTCTGGCCTCACTCACCTGCCCCACCCAGAAAACGATCTGACCTCATTCATCCCCCCCCACAAAGGAATATCCGGCCCGCCTCCTCCTCCCTCCCCACCAGACAACAATCAGCCCTCCCCGCCCGCCCCATCATCAGACAATGATTGGCCCCTGCCTTCACCTCCCCCACTCCCCACCACCACCAGACAATGATCTGGCCGCACTCCCCGCCATGCCCCCCACCAGGCAACGATCTGATCTGTCTCCCTCCTCCCCCCCCCCTCCCACCACTGATCTGAGTCAGAGAGCCTTTGGAAGCTCTGAACTCGCCTCTGCAGCAGCTGGAGCGCCTGATTCAGACTCTTATTCAGCAGGTTCATTTCGGCACAATTCCAGACCGGCAAACATGGCAGTAAAGGGGGAAATGCTGATAAAGTTGAGCGGACTGTTCACTAATTCAATTTAAATGCATGCAAATACATTTAAATCGCCGTTGCGCCCATTTTGGGCATGAAACGGATCGCAGCTATTCCTCGGTTTCGGTAAAGTGGCCATCCTTGCGGATGCGGGCGCGGATCATGTTAATGGCCTCACACCCGACTTTACCACATTTTCGCGCCCAAAAACGGGCGCGACGCAATAGTAAAATCGTGTACAAATGAACTCTCCAAAACATGATGTCAAATTAACACGGTGTTTCTGTATAATTTAGCCTATTTTCCCAGGTTTTTAAAATTAAATTTTCTTTTGGGCACTTGCTGAAAACACAATCATTTTCTTGTTTTTTTTCCTTAATCAGTTTTCACCATACTCAAGCATGAATCCCCATTTTGTTTTGGACCTTAGCTACAGAGTTGCTGAACCATGTGGGTTGGCACAGTGGCACAGTAGCACTGCTGTCTCACAGCACCAGGGACTTGGGTTCAATTCCAGCCTAGGGTCACTGTCAGTGTGGAGTTTGCATGTTCTACGTCTGCATGGGTTTCCTCTGGGTGCTCCGGTTTCCTCCCACAATCCAAAGATGCGCAGTTTAGGTGGATTGGCCATGATAAATTGCCCCTTAGTGACCCGAAGTATATAGGTTAGAGGGATTAGCAAGGTAAGTATGTGGGGTTACGGGGATAGGGCCTGGGTAAGATGCTCATTCTGAGAGTCGGTGCCGATTTGATGGGTTAAATGGCCTCCTTCTGTACTGTAAGGATCCTTGATGCCATGAACTTAGGGCAGTTGAAAGGTCTGGGCATATTGGATTCAATGCTTAACATGTCCACTCACTGCACAGCAGCAGCTAATATGGCAAATTCAGCATTCAACCATGTAGCCATTTCAGGAAGTTACAAAGAGTATCGTGTTTGACTGCAAAGTGTACCAGTAGGAGTACATTTGGGTCTGATATGTTCATGAGGCACAAGGGATACACAGTAGTCCTCAGGGCAGTTTGGAGAAGAGTTATAAGGCTGCTTCTTAACATTAGGACTATGCCGGGAGTAAAGACTGAAAGAACTGACTTCTTAGCCTTGAAAAACAACCAGAAGTACAACTGCTTTTTGTTAGTGTACAATGTGAAAAAACTAATTTCAGAACACTATTCATTAAATAATGACTGTTGGACAAGAAGACAAAGATTCAAACTGGTCGAAGCAATATTTAAGATTCAAGTCAAAAAAATTCTGAGAGTCATAGAATCCTTTCAGTACATGAAGAGGCTATTTGGCCTGTTGAGGCCGCACCGAAAACAATTCCTCCAGGCCCTTTAATCTCCCTGACACTAAGGGGCAATTGAGCATGGCCAATCAACCTAACCCCCACATGCTTGGACTGGGGGAGGAAACCGGGGCACCCAGAGAAAAGCCACTCAGACATGGGGAGAACATGCAAATTCCACTCAGTCACCCAAGGCCATAATTGAACTCAGGTCCCTAGTGCTATGAGACAACAGTGTTAACCACTGTGACAACCTATCTTCACAAAGATTGCTGAATAGATGGAGCAGGTTTCTGGGACGCTCAAGCCTGCGTTAAGGAAAATAAACCTCTTTAGTTCACAGTAGGCGGATGAGCTAGGATTGGATAAGTGGTCATCTTCATCAACGCCTGCTTTATGATCTGTTCCTGCAATATTAATACTGCACCTGTGGTTTTCTTTACCAGAGGCAAGGTTAGTCAGTCAGTGCAAGTCCCCAAAGCACAGAAAAATTTAAAACATGTTTCATCTTGAACCCATGTTGTGGACGGCAGCGAATCCACCAATTTCATTGGCTGCTGACATGGAAGGCAAGCTGAGACCAGCACGTTTTAGCTGCAGATCTGTCCTGAGTGAAACAAAGGCAATAAAAGGCAGCTTGTTGCCTGAACTTGCTAGTGGCAGCATGTTGTCTGTAGCCAGTTAACATAAAGGACTCATATATTGTACACTGTGGGTATGCCATCCAATCAATCTCTGTGGGAGCAGTGTAAATTTCATATCTGTTCATTCAGCAGCAATAAAGCACTGCTGGCAATTTTAATCAGCAAGACAGTCCTGAGTCGACTTTGCCTCAAGGCAGTTTATTTATTGGGAGAAAGAAAGTGAATCAAGAGAGGGAGGTATGTGATATTTCAGAAAGGGAAAAGTTTAGAAAGATAATGGAAAGGAGTTATATTAGAGGCGAGCTGGTACCAGTACGTTTAGTTGCAGATCTGTCCGAGTGAAACAAAAGCAATAAAAGGAGGCTTGTTTCCCTATTGCTGTTGTTTTTCTCCTTCAGCTTGGAGCGATAGAAACCAGAGACATTGGACTTTGACCATGTGAAGACGTGAAATTCGGTTCTGTTTTTGTAATCCTTTTATGGGATATGAACCTCACTGGCAAGGCCAGCATTTGTTGCCCATTACTAATTGCCCTTGGGAAAGTAATGGTGAGCTGTCTACTGCTACAATGCTGCAGTCCATCTGGTGGACATACACTCACAGTACTTTCTGCAAAGGAGTTCCAGGATTTTGACCCACTGACCATGTACCATATTGCTTTTCCTTCAAAGTCAGGGATAGTGTGTGGTTTGGAGGGGAACCTTCATGTGATGGTGTTCCCCTGTGTTTGCGCCCTTGTCCTGCTAGGTAGTAGAGATCTCAGTTTGTAAAGTACTGTCAAAGATGACTTAATCAATTTCTTCAGTGTATCTTGGAGATATACACAATACGGCCACTGTGCACCAATGGTGAGCATATTAATGTTTACAGTGGTGGCTGGATACAGTGAAGTGCACTGCATTGTCTTGGATGGTGTTGGGCCTCTTCACTGTTGGAGCTCAGGCAGACAACTGGGGAGTATTCCATCAGCTTTCTAATTTGTGCCTTGCAGATGGAGGACAGGCATTGGGGGAATCAGGAAATGAGTCACTCACTATAGGAATCCCAAACTTTGAGCTATTATTGTAGCCACAGTATTTATGTAGCTTGCCCAGTTCAATTTCTGGTCAATAGTGACCACTAGGATGCTGATAGTAGGGGATTTAGTGATGGTTATGCCTTTGAATATTATGAAGAGATAGTTAGATTCCATCTTGTTGGAGATGGTCTTTGCCTGGCAATTGAGGGGGATTCTTACTTGTTTTTTTTTGATCCTATGGACTGTTGCCAGAAAGGAATTTATTCCAACAGTGGACTATGGAAAGCTATCTTCCAAAGTAGTTAAATCCAGTTGCCTAATAAAATATGTTCCTTGAGCTGAGACTCAATTTAGTTTTATTAACTTTATTTTTGTTGTTAGTTGATTTCAGAGGAGCATGACAACTCCAAACTAAACAAGAGCCTCACATGGAATTATGAAATTCCTAGTTTAATTCGGCAAAGCATTGGCAATGCTAGGATGGTATCAACAAAGAGTGTAACGATATGGATAGATCCATTGGATGCAACCCAGGAATACACAGGTGAGGCCTAATTGTCATTTCTTGACACATGCGGTAGTAGCACTAAAATTACTGTGTCTCCGTACATGTTTAACATCACCCCTCAGCAGAATGAGAGGAGTGACATCCTTGAAGGTGGATAAATCACCAGGACCAGATGGATTGTAGCCCAGGCTGTTAAAGAAAGCCATGGTGGAAATAGCGGATGCTCTGCTATTGTGCAATCATTTTGCAATCCTCACTGTATAGGGATCGTGTTTCTGAGGTTTGGAGGTCTGAAAGAGCCAACTCCGTTTTCTTGAACCAATTTCCCCTACCCCCCTGCTCCATTCCCCAAAAATGAAATGGTGCCCCCTTGCTGACGAGAGTAGTCCCACCAACGCCTCATCAAAAAGGGACATCCACGTGACAGTCACCCAAGGGAAGAGTGGCAAGGTCACCCCCTTGCCGCAAGTCGAAGCCCACCCAAGGTCCAGGACCCATGAGGGACCTTTCCTCAGTTGCCTAGCAACAGCAGAGGGGCAAATGGCCACTGAACCTACTTCCTTGACCCCTCACTCTGGGCACAAGTCATCTAGCAAGGCTGTCAGTATCAGCGTATAAGGGGGCAGTGCACTGTTGGCAGTGCCCAGGCATGTGGCCTGAATGGGGAGGCCTGAGCAGCATGTCTGAGGGGGGAGGGGGAGCCTGAGTGAGAGGTTTGAGGGGGAAGGGAGAGCCTGAGTAGGATGTTTGAGGGGGAAGGGGGAGCCTAAGTGAGAGGCCTGAGGGTGAAGAAGTGACTTGAGTGGGAGGGGTCTGAAGGGAAAGGGGCCGATCGGGGATAGCAGGGCGAGTCGAATGAATCCCAATTGCTTTGATGCCCATCAGGCATTCTGATCTTTGACCGACATCCCATTCTGCGGGGCATCAGGATTCCCAGGGGTCTGTCTGCTGAGGTTGGAGAATTCAGCCCATGGACTTAATGTCCAATTCAGTTTGCAATCAGATAGGGAAGGGAAGTGTTCAATCATTCAATGGGTATATCCAGTTAACAGATAGACCATATAGACCAGAAAGGCCCACACTTTCATGGATGCTTTGTTCAGAGTAAATTCATAGAATCAATGAATCCCTACTGTGCAGAAAGAAGCCCCTCACCCAATGTGTCTGCACCGACCACAATCCCACCCAGGCCCTATCCCAAACCCCGTACATTTACCCCAGCTAGTTCCCCTGACACTAAGGGGCAATTTAGCATGGCCAATTCACCACACATCTTTGGAGTGTGGGAGGAAACTGGAGCACCTGGAGGAAACCCACACGACATGGGGAGAATATGCAAACTTCACATAGACAGTCACCCAAGCTGGGAATCGAACTCGGGCCCCTGGTGCTGTGAGGCAGCAATGTTAACAACTATGCCACCCTACCGCCTATTATCAACCAGGGGAGTGGTTGGGGGGTATTGGAATTAGCCACCCAGTTTGAGAGGGAAAATTTGGCCAGAATTATTGGCCCTGGGTCGATATCCAATATACTCTGTGTGCCCATTAGATAAGAGCAGGATCAAGGGTCACTGTGACGCCTGGCATTAGAATAGTTTTCTCATAATTACATGAATAATAGAACAGCTGGATAAAATACTGAAGGGTGACCAATGACTATGGACCTAAACCCCGGAGAATACATGAGCTTTAAGAAGGGGAGAGGAAAACATTGGTAGTAGGTATAAATGGGAAGGATGCTAATCTCCATTTGGTGCAGCTTTTCACTGTCAGTCTCACATAGGTATCAACTGTATGGGGGAGAGGGGGCAGCAATAAGCTGTTCAAATGTTCTCTCCTCAGAGAATTGCATTGCTTTACCCTGATTGAAATCTCTAAATGGTGTAGATGGAAGGGAATATTGCTTTACTTTTCCCTACAGTGTTACATTTCCAAAAAATCCCTCTTTGTTTATGTGTAAGACAAACCTATCAATATATTGCACATAGATTACGTCTTCACTTTCAGTTAATCAATAACACTGCTCTGTTAAGGCGTACTTTCAGTTTCAGAGAGGACCAATATAAAACAAGCACTCTCATTAGCAGATTAAACTGCTGTGAAATCATCAAATTGAGAGATGACACGATGAAATAATGAATGACTCCACTATTGGGATTTGATTCCTTTTAAGTGGAGCTAGTCAGTGGGGAGGTTATTTCCTTAAAATACATCTTAGTTATTTGAGCTGCATCTTATTTAACTACTTTGATTCATTAAAAACTGAAAGAATTAATTAAATATCACATTTGATTGCTGCGTATCCTCATTGTATAGAAGTCTTATCCTGTGATATAGGAAGGACATAAATATTGGTACTGAATTAATAGTAGTCTTTCGTAGATATAGGGCTATTTTAGAACCATGGTTTGAAAGCACAAGAGCTTCTGTCCCCACAGAGTAAGAAGTTCATTTTGGATGCGGCTTGTTTCTCTGAATACTCTGGATATTGTCAACACTGCATGTGACTATGGCAAAAATTCTTCTGCCATTCATGCCAGTGGGATTCTCGGGTCCTGCCAGCAGTGAACCCCCACCTGTGGGTTTCTCACCGGCGCGGGGTGACATCAGAATTCCCAATGGGAATAGAAATCCCGCTACTAGCAAACAATGTGCCACCTCCCATTGGAGAGAGAATCTTGCCCCACTGAAGCATTTTCACTTCAGCATGGGTTTAAAAATAAACAAACATCTATGAACCAATTCTGAAAGCCTTCCTTTTAATAATTTAAATTGGGTTCAACCAATTGCTTTATGCTGGAAAATGACACATTTAAAGTATAAAGTCATTGGTTTTTATTCTGGAGGGCTGTATTAAGTTACGCCTAGCACAAAATAACCCCTTTTCACGTGAGCACAATTGCTTTTTAATTGATTCTTGGAATGTGTGTGTCGTTGGCAGGGCCAACATTCATCACCCATCTCTAATTGACCTGGATAAATTGGTGATGGATTACCTTCTTGAACTGCTGCAGTCCGTGTGGTGAAGGTGCTTCCCTAATGTTATTTCACAAACACATTCTTTAATTAATTCAACAAAACACGCAAAGGATATTCCCAGCTGGTTTGCATCAACAACTTTATAAAGCACACCGGAACTTCAGAAAGTCTGCATCATGATTTTTTTTCTTGGTGAACTAATGTTATTTTGGAGAAACTTTGCTCGGAATTGTAATTTTGAAGTATGTAGGAATTAATTAGTCAAGGCGCCTCGATAAATTTCAATAGTTTTATTTTCCAAGAAATTGCCATGCATTCAGACACATGCATTATATGTTCACCATCAATACCGTTATTTTTTGCTCAGCTAAAATGGAAACCACGTAAAAGCGAAATGAAATCACTGTTCAGTTTTGTGTTACTGTTGTGTTGCATATTACAGATATATACATACCTTTCCTGTTTTATAGAGAATTTGAAACACTTCGTAACCACTATGGTGTGTGTGGCTGTCGATGGCAAGCCAGTTATTGGAGTCATACATAAACCTTTTTCAAAATATACAGGTAAGTTATTGATATAAAAGTAATTTGTGCCTCTGATCTAAAGAAAGTTGCAAATAGAAGTGCCACTTGACTTATTATGGATTAATTTGGGTACCTCCAGATCTTGCAGTTCAGTAGTCACCTCTGGTTTTTTCCTCATAATTCTAATTTGGCCAAAGGTTAAGATGCAAACCGTCCCACATCAGAACCACTGGCTAAGTAAAAATGAGCACTAAATAAAAATAATTTACACTTCAGTAAGACCAGAGAGACCATGGTTAGTGAGTTGGCGGAGAGGAATTCTCTCTTGGTAATTCTGGCATTTGGAACAATTACAGTAAAATTGAGGAGAGGGTGTGATTAAGAGATATCTCCTGCTTCCTTTCATCTTCAGTCATTCCTCTTCACCCATTCCTCTTCGCCCATCTTTCTTCATCCATTCCTCTTCACCCATTCCTCTTCGCCCATCCTTCTTCACCCATTCCTCTTCACCCTCCTGCAGGTGTATATGATGAATATCTTGAAATTTGATAAACTGTAAGAAAGTTCTGGAGCCCTGTTAAAGGAATTTTGTTTTGTCCAACGAGTAGTGATGTACTTAATGGCCAGTCTTACAGACCAACCCTTAAGCAGACTTGATTTCCTTTTGATTTTTCACTCTCTGAGCACACTCTTCCCCTCATTCCAAATGACAAGTTCCATGGCTAGTGTGCTGTGTCTGAAAGCCCTAGAGTGTAAGGAGAGGCTGATAACTCAAAACCCATTAAACTCTAAGAGAAACATCGTGGCCAGGTGTTGAAATCACATGAAAATTGGGGAAAAAAATCATGCTTTTTTTTCAGTGGGAATTTCAGAAAGAATCTGCAGACTGCCTCAGTGGATGGGGTCCATCCACGCAGCAGAGGCTGGCAGCATCGTACTGAACGGGCTGCCGTGCATGCACTGACCTGTCAGTGCCAAGATCAGCATATATGCAGTGGCCCCACTTTGCCAGCCTTCCAGTTGCTGTCCAGCTCGATCGCTGGCCCACCCCGCGATTGCTGCAAAGCTGCCCGACCAACTCCCCCACAGCCTGATCATTGGCCCTCCCCTTGTGCATGCCGGGGCCAACTTCGACTTCCAGTTCCCCACCCCCCCATGGATTGCTGGCTTCCCTCTCCCCACACATCCCAACTGTAGAGCAGCACTTGGACCCCCCACGACCACCACCACCACCACTCCCGGAGGCCTTGTTCCTTTTAGGCCTGTCCCCTTGGCACAGCCCCATGTCCATGTCCAATGGGCAGTGCCAAAATGCCCTCTGGGCATTCGCACTTTGCCAGGGCACCCCCCCCCCCTGCCCCCACCGCCCAATTCTCTACACAGCCCCAGTTGCTTCTCCTTCACTCCAGAGGGGTTGGGCTGCCAACTCCCCGATAGTGGAGAGCTATTGTAAACCTCACTGAACTGAAATACACCTGTGGGGAGAGGCTAGCGGGTCAGGAGATTTCAGTCCCCATCCTGCTAATTCTATTGAAGTTGTATTTGATTTGATTTGATTTGATTTAATTTGATTTGCTTTATTTTTGTCACATGTATTAACTTACAGTGAAAAGTATTGTTTCTTGCGCGCTATACATGCAAAACATACCGTTCTTAGAGAAGGACACGAGAGAGTGTAGAATGTGATGTTACGATCATAGCTAGGGTGTAGAGAAAGATCCAATTAATGCAACGTAAGTCCATTCAAAAGTCTGACAGCAGCAAGGAAGAAGCTTTTCTTGAATCAGATAGTATGTGACCTCAGACTTTTGTATCCTTTTCCCAGTGGAACAAGGTGGAAGAGAAAATGTCCGGAGTGCGTGGGGTCCTTAATTATACCGGCTGCTTTGCCAAGGCAGCGAGAAGTATGTACAGTCAATGTTTGGGAGACTGGTTTGCATGATGGATCAGGCTACATTCACGACCTTTTGTAGTTCATTGCGATCTTGGGCATAGCAGGAGCCATACCAAGCTGCGATACAACCAGAAAGAATGTTTTCTATGGTGCATCTGTAAAAGTTGGTGAGAGTTGTAGCCTGTATGCCAAATTTCCTTAGTCTTCCGAGAAAGTAGAGACATTAGTGGGCTTTCTTAACTATAGTGTCGGCACGGGGGGACCAGGACAGGTAGTTGGTGATCTGGACAGCTAAAAACTTGAAGCTCTCGACCCTTTCTACTTCAGCCCCATTGATGTAGACAGGGGCATGTTCTCCTTTATGCTTCCTGAAGTCGATGACAATCTCCTTTGTTTTGTTGACATTGAGGGAGAGATTATTGTTGCTGTACCAGTTCACCAAATTCTCTATCTCATTCCTGTACTCTGTTTCGTCATTGTTTGAAATCCGACCCATTACAGCAGTGTCGTCAGCAAATCTGAAACTTTTAAATGGTGCTTTGCATTATTTATATGGTTTCCTGGTGATTTCTGGTGCAGGTGTGGTGCTGCCAGAAATCCGGCACTGAGAGATGCTACTGGGGCAGGGTGCCCAATGTGGGCCTCGGGCATTGCTTGTACCTTTGGCTCACAGTGCTAAAAAAATTAGCGCAGCAGGATGGGAGAATCCCCCCACCCCCCCCTTTTGTCTATGGCTACCAAAGAGGATGCAGCCCATATTTCTAGTCAGCAGTATTTTATTGTATAGAAGACTAGGTCACAAATAGGATCCGATTTTAATTTGGAGAAGTTATTCTTTTCATGATTGAACATAGTTCTTCTGGTGCGTCAACATAGAACACTCCTATCCAAGGGTGGTATAGTGGTTGGTACTGCTGCATTACAGTGCCAGGGACCCGGGTTCGATTCCAGCCTTGGGTGACCATCCGTGTGGAGTTGGCACATCCTCCCATTGTCTGCGTGGGTTTCCTCCAGGTGCTGTGGTTTCCTCCCACAGTCTAAAAATGTGCAGGTTAAGTGGAATGGCCATGCTAAATTGTGCAAGATGTGAAGGTTAGGCAGATTAGTGGGGTAAATGCATAGGGTTACTGGGTTAGAGCGAGGTTGGGCCTGGGTAAGACGTGCTGACAGGGAGTGGGTGCAGACCTGATGGGCTGAAAGGCCCCTCTTTCTGCACTGTAAGAATTCTATGATTCTATCTGAGGAATTTTTACAAATATTGAGTAAAAATAACTGATGTATATAACAAAAGGATGATTTTAGAGTTTATCCCCTTTAAATGAATTTGACTTAACAGAATGGTAACTTTTCAGCATTTTTTTTAATATTAGGCAGAGGAAGTTAGTTTGTCTCTTCATTTTCTGTTAACAGTATGATTTGTATAAAAAGGCTTCCATGGGCCTGGTGCTTGCACTTGGCATTACCTAATCTTGAATGAAAGACTTGCAAAAAAATGCTTCTCTCTGATGTAGAGACAGAAAGGACATTCATAATAGTACATAATCAATAGCAGCCTTGTGCAAGCTAAAAGCCCATGTCAAGATCATGGTTTATGAAGAGACCTTTATGTTTACAACATGCGTAGCATTTTGCTTGTTTGCACTGAAGGACTAGGAATTAAAGTAAATGGAGTAGAAATGCACTAAATCAAGATATTTTTGTCAGGATGGTAGAGGGTTGGTGTAGGGCTGAAAGAGGTGACAGAAATAAGGAAAAATTAAATAATTGTAAAGGCACAGAATAAATTTTTAAATTGGAGATGTTAGGGACCAGCAGCAAAATACAGGTCAACTAGGAGAAAGGTGTTAGGAATGGATTTATAGTCACAAAGAACAAAGAAAATAGCGGCAAAGCCTGCACCGACAATGCTGCCCGTCTGATCTAAAGCCCCCTACCATTCCGGGGACCATATCCCTCCATCCCCATCCTATTCATGTATTTGTTCAGGTGCCCCTTAAAAGTCACTGTCATATCCACTTCCACTGCCTCTCCTGGCAGCGAATTCCAGGCACCCATTACCCTCTGTGTAAAAAAACTTACCTCATATATCTGCTTTAAACCTTGCCCTTCTGACTGTCCACTCTGTCCATGCCCCCCATAATCTTGTAGGCTTCTATCAAGTCATCCACTCAACCTCTACCATTCCAGTGAGAACAAACCAAGTTTCTCCAACCTCTCTTCGTAGCTAATGCCCTCCATACCAGGCAACATCCTGGTAAATCTTTTCTGTACTCTTCCCAAAGCTCCCACATCCTTCCAGTAGTATGGCAACCAGAATTGAACACTATGGGCCCGATTTTACCAAAGCTTGGGTGCGAAATTGCAGTAAATTCGGGGGTTGGGCCTGTAATGCGATCTGCACCCGAAACAAGCCTTTACTGACACCCGATTTGGGCATGGATCCAATCTGTGCCCCAGTCGGGTGGCCTGACAATTTAAATGCATTAGCATGCATTTCACTCGATTTAATGAACCACGCACCCAACTTGACCACCAAACCCCATTTTACCGTCTTCGGATCCGTTTCGTATGCGCTGCTATCCACCTGCAGAATAAAAATCCAAAGCTGGTTCCTATTCTGCAGGGGAACCTCTGAAGCCCATCCTCCTCAAACCCCAGCAGACCCGCTCCCCTGCGATCTGAACCCCCTGGGAGGCAGCCCCCCCCCCCCCCCCCCTTCCATGATCAGACCCCTCTTGGGAGGCAGGCTCCCCCCCCTCGGCATAGCACACCCCCCCAATCTACCTTGATTGCTGCTCTCCCTCCACCATCTTCTGACCTGCACTCGTTGATGTGGAGGTGCCAGCGTTGGACTGGAGTAAACACGGTACGAAATCTCACAACACCAGGTTGAAGTCCTGTTGGAGTTTAACCTGGTGTTGTGAGACTTCTTACTGCACTCGTTGGACATCCTGCAGCACCTTCCTGGTCTTCTGCTGGCGTCTGCTGGAGGAGGGGGTGGGGCGGGCTCAGATGGATCTCTGGTTGGGGGTGTGCGGGGGAGGAGGTGGTTAGTGGAGAATGGAAGGGAGGACGGACTTGGGAGAATCTCCAACTGGACCGGACTGGAGCTGGCAAAAAGCTTATAGGCGCGCTGGAACGAGGATTCCAGGTTCAGATCCGTTTTATGTCCGGTTGTGGCGCTTAGCCTCCAATTGGTAAAATTTGGCCCTATCTTCCAAGTGTGTCCCAACCAAAGAGCTATAAAGTTGCATCATGCCAATTTTTAAACTCAGTGCCTCAGCTGATGAAGCGTGCCGCATGCCTTCTTAACTACCTTCTCCACCTGCATTACCACTTTCAATGACCTGTCTATTTGTGCACCCAGATCCCTTCTCCTTCCACTTAAGTTCTAAATTTGTTGTTAATCATTTATTAGAGGCCACTGGAATTCCTATTTATTGACTACAGCTCAGCCTTCAACACCATTATTCCCATGAAACTCATCTCCAAACTCCGTGGCCCGGGCCTTGGCATCTCCCTCTGCAACTGGATCCTGAACTTCCTAACCCACAGACACAATCAGTAAGGATAGGCAACAACACCTCTTCCACGATAATCCTCAACACCGGTACCCCACAATGCTGTGATCTCAGCCCCCTACTATACTCCTTATACACCTCTGACTCTATTCCCCTCTAATTCAATTTTCAAGTTTGCCGACAACACCACCATAGTGGGTTGGATGACAGGCAATGACGAGACAGAGTATACGAATAAGATAGAGAATCTAGTGAACTGGTGCGGCAACAATAATCTCTGCTCAATGTCAACAAAACAAAGGAGATTGTCATTGACTTCAGGAACCGTAAAGGAGAACATGCCCCTGTCTACATCAATGGGGACGAAGTAGAAAGGGTTGAGAGCTTCAAGTTTTTAGGCGTCCAGATCACCAACAACATGTCCTGGTCCCCCATGTGGATACTATAGTTAAAAAAGCCCACCAATGTCTCTACTTTCTCAGAAGACTAAGGAAATTTGGCATGTCAGCTGTGACTCTCACCAACTTTTACAGATGCACCATAGAAAGCTTTCTGGTTGCAAGACAACTTGGTATGGCTCCTGCTCTGCCCAAGACCGCATGGAATTACATAAGGTTGTGAATGTAGTCCAATTCATCATGCAAATCAGCCTCCCATCCACTGACTCTGTCTCCTCTTCCTGCTGCCTTGGCAAAGCAGCCAGCATAATTAAGGACCCCAAGCACGCTGGACATTCTCTCTTTTACTTTTTCCATCGGGAAAAAGATACAAAAGTCTGAGGTCACGTATCAACTGACTTAAGAACAGCTTCTTCCCTGCTGTTGTCAGATTTTTAATTGGACTTAACTTGCATTAACTTGATCTTTCTCTGCACACTAGCTGTGACCTTATCACTGTATTATGCACTCACTCATTTCCTGCTCTATGAATGATTTGCTTTGTCTGTATAGCATGCAAGGAACAATACTTTTCACTGTATGTTAATACATGTGACAAGAATAAATCAAATCAAAATCAAATCAAAGATATATAAATAGGTTAAAGAGGGACCTGAGTGTTGGGGAAAATTGAACATGGAGTTCAATCAAAGAAATAAAGGTAGTTTATGAAGAAGCAGAACTCTTGTCTCCTTTACTGAGCTGCAACTGAGAGGCTGAAACAAAAGGTCACTAGCTGGGTGTGGTTTTCTTCAAAGGAATAGTCTGCCTCAGGAATGCACACGTACTAAAACCTTTCAAGAAGTATTGAATAGCTACTTCAAAAAAATCAAACTTACTGAGCAAGACCCATTACCTTCCACAAGCAACAGCTACACTCCTCTTTGTGGAATGCTTGTGCGCATTTTCAGAGATTTAACAGGTGAAGAGGTAAAGTTTCAACTTGCTGACTGAACCTAAACCGACTGTTACAGTAGGAGTTCCCATTACAGCAACTGTTCATTGTTACAGTGGGTTTCAGTAGAAATGAAAACCGGGAGATTGCCAGGGTAGCAAATCCACAACTCAGCTAGTTAAAACTATTTTAAACAACTTCAGTATGCAACACATTGCCTGCACATTAAAATATTGGAAAACAGTAATTAGGAGATTCCTGATCTCAAACTTTGGCACCTTGAATTCCCTGAAGTATGTGCCTGAGCTGTGGCAGACCTACAGCACACAGCATTATTCCGATAAAGAAACTGCAGGGAATTATGGAATTATATCCACCACAACATCCTACAACTCTTAGAGTCATGGACGTTTATAGCATGGAATAAGGTCCTTCGGCCCAACTTGTCCACATCACCCATTTTTTAAAACCACTAAGCTAGTCCCAATTGCCCGCACCTGGCCCATATCCCTCTATATCCATCTTACCCATGTATCTATCTGAATGCTTTTCAAAAGATAAAATCATACCCACCTCTACTACTACCGCTAGCACCTTGTTCCAGGCACTCATCACCCTCTGGTGAACGAATTGCCTCACTGAGCCCTTTTGTATCTCCCCCCTCTCACCTTAAACTGATGCCCTCTAGTTTTAGACTCCCCTACCTTTGGGAAAGGATATTGACTATCTAGCTGATCTGTGCCCCTCATTAATTTATAGACCTCCATAAAATCACCACTAAGTCTCCTATGCTGTAGAGAAAAAGTCCCAGTCTATCCAACCTTTCCTTATAACTCAAAACATCAATTCCTGGTAACATCCTAGTAAATCTTTTCTGCACTCTTTCCAGTTTAATGTTATCCTTTCTATAATAGGGTGACCAGAATAGTATACAGGATTCCAAGTGTGGCTTTACCAATGTCTTGTACAACTTCAACAAGTAGTCCCAACTCCTGTATTCAATGCTCTGACCGATGAAACCAAGCATGCCAAATACCTTTTTCACCACTCTGTCCACCTGTGACTCCACTTTCAAGGAGCTATGAACCTTTACCCCTAGATCTCTTTGTTCTATAGCTCTCCCCAACACCCTACCATTAACTGAATAACTCCTGCCCTGGTTTGATCTACCAAAATGCATCCCCCCGCATTTATCGAAATTAAACTCCATCTGCCATTCATCATCCCACTGGCCCAATTGATGAATATCCCATTGCAATCCTAGATAACCTTCTTCACTATCGACTATGCCACCGATCTTGGTGTCATCTGCAAACTTACTAACAGTGCCTCCTAAATTCTCATCCAAGTCATTAATATAAGTGACAAATAACAGTGGACCCAGCACTGATCCCTGAGGCTCATCACCAGTCACTGGCCTCAGTTTGAAAAACAACCCTCTACAACAACCCACTGTCTTCTGTCATCAAACCAATTTTGTATCCATTTGGCCACCTCACTCTGGATCTTGTGAGATTTAACCTTATGCGACAATCTGCCGTGTGGTATCTTGTCAAAGGCCTTACTAAAGTCCATGTAGACACCATCAATTGCACTGCCCTCATCCACCTTCTTGATTACCCCTTCAAAAAAACTCAGTCAAATTTGTGAAATGTGATTTCCCACTCACAAAGCTATGCTGATTGTCACTAATCAGTCCTTGCCTCTCTAAATGTCTCTCAGAACACATTCTAACAACTTACCCTTTATCTTTACCTTGTCAGAACAATAAGAATTTGATTATCGTGATCAATGGAGATTATTTTCTTACTGATAGTACATGAACCTATAAATTCAGCTACGTGGCATCTATTTTACAGATATTAAACTGCCTCCTACTCCTCTAGAATTGTGGGTAGAAAGTCAATGCATATTTACGGCCATAAGTGTACCACTTGTTGTATTACTTATCTAGTTAATCAGGCATTAGGAAAACATGTTAAGAACATTTAAAGGGAAATGTCCAATATCCCAGTGCATCACCCACCATGTACTGCCCTCAGACAACAAAATGTCTGCTAACCTGTAGGAAAACACCCATTCTTACCTGAATGTGGATCTCTTCCTATCCCTTTATAAAGGGAATATGGATGGGGGGAGGGGGGGGGGCTCCTTTTCCCTACAAGTTACAAGGCCAAATCTCTTGATCCTAGCCCTGACAGCCAGTCTCTCCTCTCACCTGTGGTCCAATCTCTTCCCCTGCCCAATTCCTTTGGCTTTATTTCCACTTTTCACCCGTATTGACTCATTGTCATTAAATGGATTACATAATTGCATTTGAATGCTGAATTAGCTGTTGGGAGTTATTGAAGGAAAGACAGTCTCTCAAATCATTGCATTGTCATGTCATTAAAAAGGTAATTGCTATAAAAGTAACAGAGAGGCTAATGGTCTGCACTGGTATGTGCAAATCAGAGAGCAAGTTCATTGAGCATGCATGAGTTAAAGATGACGTTGCTGAAAGGTAGGAAATAGAAGTTCCTGTGTGAGATGCTCTGCTTCCCCTTAAGCTTCCCAAAAGCTACATAGAGGTTTACAGCTTGGAAACAGGCCCAGCCCAACTTGTCCCTGCTGCCCTTTCTTTTTTAAAACCCCTAAGCTAATCTCAGTTGCCCGCATTTGGCCCATATCCCTCTATACCTATCGTACCCATGCAACTATCTAAATATTTTTGAAAGACAAAATTGTACCTGCGTCTACTACTACTTCTGGCAGCTTGTTCCAGACACTTATCACCCTCTGAGTGAAAAAATTGCCCCTCTGGACATTTTTGTATCTTTGCCCTCTCACCTTAAACCTATGCCCTTTAGTTTTAGACTCCCCTAACTTTGGGAAAAGTTTTCTCTCCAACTGAATTGGCTAGTGTGAACTTTCTGCACTGATATCATAGTTGCAGACTAAACTTATTATAAAAGGTTCGGGTTTGTAATTTGCCACGTAACTAAACTTCAACAATGTTATCAGTGTTAATCACTGCCTGACTGGCACTGAATGTTAATTTTTACAAGTGTGGACTATCATTCCTTTAGCTTTTCACTATTGTTTGAGATTTTCAAAAACTTATAAAGTTTTAATCCTGCCTTTTTTCAAATCTCTGCCTATCCAATCTTTCTTCCCCTCTATTTATCTCACATTTGTGGCAGACTTGATATTGAATTGACAATTCTAACTGACACATCCTGGGTAGAATTTTTAGGATAGCATTCGCCATCTTGAAAGTCGATGTGTAATGCGTTCCCGCCTACTCTCAGTAACCCACCGCGATTGTAATGCTCAGTTGAGATTTAATGGTAGCACGTGGGGCTTCTATCTGCCCTCGGAAGGAAGTCCCTCCTCAGAGCTATTGGCCAATCCCATCCATAACTAAGAAACGTTGAAAAGCAATGGCCTGCCTACTCATTCTGTCCATGCGACGACCTGAAAATTGCACAAGAAAAGTAATAAAGGATTGTGAACGAAACCCAGTCATTCACATAGGGCAGCCTCCCATCCATTGACGCTGTCTACACTTCCTGCTGCCACAGAAAAGCAGCCAGCATAATTAAGAACCCCACGCATCCTGGACATTCTTTTTTCCACTTTCTTCCGTTGGGAAAAGATACAAAAGTCTGAGGTCATGTACGAACTGACTCAAGAACAGTGTCTTCCCTGCTGCCATCAGGCTCTTGAATGGACCTACCTTGTATTAAGTTAATCTTTCTCTACACCCTAGCTCTAACTGTAACATACATTCTGCATCCTTTCCTTTCCTTTATGAACAGTATGCATTGATTGTACGTATAGCACGTAAGAAACCATACATTTCACTGCATACCAATACATGTGACAATAATAAATCAAAATTAATATTCCAGGCAATGGGGCAAATAATCGCTTCAATTGGCTTGTTAATTCTGGACTGCTGATCTGCACCTGCCAATCAAAATACTGCATGAGCATGGGATGATGTTAGGGTTCTCACCTGGCATCGTCACATGCTATTTTACACTCTTCCAGATCAGGCACACCCACCTAGATAGTGTAAAATTCTGACCCTTGTTTTAGACATTGCACTGCTTGTTAATGATTCTAAAGACCAAAACCTATTAGTGGGATATTTGTGAACCCATCTGGTTCACTAATGCCCTTTGGGGAAGGAAATCTGCTGGCCTTACCTGGTCTGGCCTACCTGTGGCTCCATATCCACAGCAATGTGGTTGACTCTCAACTGCCCTCCAAGGGCAACTAGAGATGGGCAATAAATGCTGGCCTGCCAGCAATGCCCATATCCCAGGAACGAATAAAAAAAATAAAGATCCCTCTGATGGGATCTTCTGGTCTCACTGTGTGTGACCTTTATGACTCCCTGGCAGCACAGCCAATGAGCAATGCAAATGGCCATTGACTTTGATGGGACCAGAAGATCCTGTGTTGGCCAATGGCGAGCCTCCTCCGCTGCCAGATTTGCTGGAAGACCAAAAAATTCTGGCCATAGATTTTTTGCCCTCTTCACATATTGCTGATGCCCTGGAGAGGTGCTCAGCTGGCTGGGTGTTGGTTGGCAAGAACATGCCATGCAATATCCCGTAGAAGGATTGTGGGCAAGTGCCAGTCTGATGACTGGCTTGTTTGTTTGCTGCTCACAGCAATATATCTAAATGTTAATAGTTCTGTCTTTTTCATATTTCTAACTGTGTTTCTTTCTCAGCGTCATTGTTGTTAATATTCTACTTCTTATGTTTGGTTAGCTGAAAGATCCTTTCGGAATAAATAAGTCCCAAAATTGGCAAAGCCACGAACTGTCTCGATATTTGTACAAATTGTTGCACACAAAACGTGACGGATGGAAGGAAAAGTAGTGTCTTTAAATACACTAGATAGGCATAAAATGCAAAATATTAGCATGCTTTTTGCATGTATGTATGGCAATTGACTGAACTGTCTGATGGATGTCAAAAACCCTGTTTGCTGGATAATTACAGACAAGAATTGTAAGCCTCTCAAAGTGATGACGAGAGGCTGGAAGTGGTCTCCATGGAAACAGATGTAGCTGTTGAGTTGCCATAACCCCTGGTGTTCAAATTAGCTGTAATGGAAATATATAATAGGCAAGCTGAACCTTGAACTCTATATTTCTCTTGAAGAGATGATCAAAAAACAAACCTCAATCTTATTGAACCACTAAATTCCACACAGTAACTAAAATTACCATTCGCTCTGTGTATTAGTTTAAAGCTGCTGATTCTCCTTGTTGTAAGTCGTGCCCATTAAAGTGGACGGTTTCTTTTTGTATAGAGCACTGTGCACGACCTTAGGATGTTGATGAAGGACTGTTTGAAGTGTAGTTATTCTTGTAATACAGGAAACACGGAAGCCAATTTGTACAAGAGTTAAAGACCACAAACAGCAGTGTGACAATGACCAGGTAACCTTCTAGTGCAGTTGATTGAGGGACAAATATTGGTCAAGTCAGCAGGGAGAACTGTCATACTGTTCATTAAAATAACAGATAGGGGGGATCATTTACCTTTACTTGAGAGAGCAGATGGGATTTTAGTTTAATAGCTCATCTGAAAGACGGCACCTCTGACAGTCCAGCACTCCCTCAGTAGTGCACTGGAAGGTCATCCTAAACTTTTATACTTAACTGGGACATGAACCCAGAATCTGTCAGCTTGAGAGGCCAGAATATCTCTAACTGAGCAACCGTTGAAACAGTGGTCGAAACACTTGTGAGAACAAACTGGGCTGGAGTGTACTGCAAAAGCTAGTACAAGTAGTGTTTATCTTTAATGTTATGAAGATAAACAGTTCACAGTTAGACTAAAATATTGCATATCTATATGGAAGGCCAGGTTTAGGGATCTATCAATGTAATAACATCAAATTTTGCACAGGTATGGAAAAGGCAAGAGACTTAGTAGAGCCCCAACCTGTTTCAGTCCAAGGTCTTCTTTCCTCAGACAGTGATTGTGAAGATAAGCATGGTCTGGCAAATTCCTATTGTTGTCTCTTTCACCTGATCCCTCCACCCTCCTACTCCCTTATAAAGAGAGAATACTTTGCATCAATGCCACAGGCAGCGATTGCTGCACCGTTTGATTTGAATGAATTGCAGGTTGTTTGTTTGGTGAAAATATTTATGCACTTATACACAACCCACTGGAACTGTCAGTCTGTAAAAGAACTGTCCAGCTGTCAAGGAGCTGTACATCTGTGACGGAACTGTACAGCTGTGAAGGAACTGGTAAAGGACTGTCCAGCTGTCAAGGGACAGCTGTGAAGGAACAGCCCAGCTGTGAAGTGCAGGTTTACATTTTATCTAATATGGAAAGTATATTTAAAGCACAGGAGTGAACGAGTAAGAGCAGAACTAACCCAATCCCTTTGTAATTTCAGCTTTAAGTTGTAAGTGTCAATAGATTAGTGTCAGACATTTTACTTAAATAATTAAAAATAGATTCAACAAATGAGTGCAGCGATCCAGGGACTGTTAGGTATTTTGGTGATGTTTGGCAGAAGGAGAGGCAGAAACTGTCTTTAACTGAGAATCAGCTCAGTTACAGTTCAATTTAGTAATTATTACTCACACATTAAATCTAGTATAAAACTTGGGTTTCAAAGCATCATTTGAACTGAAAAATCATTTAAAAGGAATAAGCAATCCTGAGTTCCTTCCATTTAATAAACAACTTGGCCTAGATTTCTGTTCCTGGGATGAATTTGTCGAGTTGGATATTTCCTGGCTTGGTGAACCCAGCCTTCAAAAATAGCTGCTCACAGGTGGCATATTCAGCCGGGGGCAATCTGAAAAACAAGTCGGGACAGATGGCCCTGGAATAAGTATACAGTTTACTGGATGAGGAGGTGGGCTGAGCATGAAGCCTACCTCTTTGCTCTGGCACTGCTCTGCCACATACTCCATATGCCCCATCCATGCCAACCCATATCCCCTTCCCAGCCCCATGACTCGCATACCCTCTATGCAAACTCCACACAGACAGTGACCTAAGGCCAGAATTGAATCTGGGACCCTGGTGCTATGAGGCAGCAGTGCTAACCACTGTGTCAGGATATATTCCTCCTGTCTGCAAAGGTCAGTGCCCCTTGTGTGAATAAATGCAGTTACTATCATCCATAGCTGAGCCGCACCGCGAGCCTGACTGATAACTTAAATCAGTTTCAGTGCTATTCTTAGAACAATCAGGATTGTTTAGCAGGTACTGTCCAATCTTTCACAAAGTAGAAATTACATAACTGAACCCAAAATACTTATGCAGAGTTGGTGAAAAGATAACTTCACTAAAATTACTATTATGAATTATTTGATGTTAAAGTATTGGCCTTAAATATAGATTTAAGATAGGGGACTCTAAAACTAGAGGACATAGGTTTAAGATGAGAGGGGAGAGGTACAAAAGCTTCCAGAGGTGCAATTTTTTCACACAGTGCGTGGTGAGTGCCTGGAATAAGCTGCCAGAGATTGTAATAGAGGTGGGAACAATTTTGTCCTTTAAAAAGCATTCAGACAGTCACGTGGTAACATGGTATAGAGGGATATGGACCAAAAGCAGACAATTGGGTCTAGCTTAGGGGTTAAAAAAAGGGGTGGCATGGACCGAAGGGCCTGTTTTTATGTTGTAATCCCCTATAAGTCTATGACCCTGTGACTCTAAATGAACTTAACAGGTATTGCCTTGGGCATGAGACAAAGCACTATGACTTTCAGCTGTGCTACTTCTGATATGGCACTGCATTTGCTGCAGTCTATTCAAATTAGAAACGCAGGACCTTTTGGAGGAGGCAGTTGCAGCATCCGCCACCCATCTCGCTGTATGATTTTTCTTTTAACCAGTTAACAGCCAAACCAAATACTCAGAGGGTTCAAATAATAATCTGAGGTTCGAGATACAGTGTTGCTTTTCAATGATTTGCTCCACCATTGTAGATGCCGGTGTTCTATTCCAGAAAGCCAGTTAGAAAAGGATATTATGATGACACTCTGGTATTTATACATTTTGGGGGCAATTCTCCCAAAAACATTATGTTGAATTTTCATAAAAACTGGAGTAAATCATGCTGGTTTTTCAGTGGGAGTTTCAAAATGACTCTCCCATTCTCCCTGTCGTGAATCTGTCCAAAAAAGCTGTGGGCAGGGCCTATTCCCGCTGGAGAGGCTGGCAGCACAGCGCTGAGCGGGCCACTGCACATGCACCAATCTGTCAGCGCTGGGATCAATGCACGTGCAGTGGTCCCCGCCTGCTGGCCTCCCAATTGTTAACCAGCTCAATCGCTGGCCAGGCCCACAACACCTGCGGTATTGCCCCTCTGACACTCCCAGGCCCTGCTCGCTGGCCCCCAAATATTCCCGGGCCAGCCTCAACCACCCCCTTGATGTTCCTTCACCACCTCTGCAGCCCCAATCTCCTGACCCCACCACCAGCCCGCAACTCCCCCCACTCCCCGTAGCCCCGGGCCTGCTCATGATATTTAAATTGCATTCCAATTAGAATTTACATAATATATGCAGCCCCAAGCTAATTTTCGGCACGGACCTGATGGTGCCGGAAATCCGGCTGCTGGAAATGTGCGGAGGCCTTGGCACCCAGCAGAGAGCCCATGAAATGGCCTCCTCTACAGTATTCCAGCCTGCTGCATTACAAAAGCAGATGGAAGAATTGCTCGCTTTATGTTCCTGTAGAATGTTTTCAAGTTCAGTGTTTCTTCCACAGGGAGTCGGTATATGTGGAGGAATGCACCTCAGATGCTGAGAAAGCAGGATAGTTATTCATTTTAGCCATGTAGTATTGATTAATTTATAACTAATGGGCTTTTGTCTGTAAATGGAGATTTCCTCTGGGTCTTTTTTTTGATTAAAGGAATGGAAGGTGAGTTTGGGGATACCGGGTCATGTGGTAATGGTTAATGGGAGGGGCTAGGTATTAGTAATGAAACAGCTTTCAGTTTGCTAGCTGGGGTCTGAAAACAGATCTGCAAACTGCTTGCTCTCTCTCTCTGTCCACAAAATCTCTCTAGAAGCTTCACAGATGTTACCACAATATAAAGCAAACATACCTGAGCTTGTTATCTTTATTTAAAGTGGCATTTAAGTCTTTGGGAAGAATGTTGCTTATTTGGAACGGAAACAGTGATAAGTTAAAAATTAGTGTTGTTTCTTTTCATGTTTAAAGCTTGTTCAATGGTTAAGAATTAAACTGCATCATTTTGTTAGACTTATGATTAAACTGCATTCTGAATAGGGTTTGTTTTGATAAAAGATTCCTAATTTGTTAATGAAATTACGCGTAGAATGAAGTATCCTTTTCTCACATTTATGTCAAAATAGAAAAATTATTGGGGTCTAGCCTGGTTCCATAATATGGGGTTCTGTTCTGAGAACCAAACAATAGGAACATAGAAATGTCAGACTTAGGAGTAGTAATTGGTCATTCAGCCCTCAAGTCTATTGTGCCATTTAACTTGCTCATGGGTGATCTTCCACCTCAAAGTCATTTTCTTGCATTCTACCCATACCCCTTGACGTAAAGGATAGAACTGGAGTCAATTATTACTCACTTTTTTATTTATTCATAGGGATGCACATACGTCTTAACCCAACAATCGTAGTTTTAGCTTATGCATATTCATAATGGGTTCAAGTGAATGAATCCCTAATTAATGTTCACCATCTGCTTACAATTTAATAGAATTAATTGATATTTAACATTATGATATTTAAATCTTAATGACTGAGTGTGGCTGTCCTTACCTGGCACCCAAAATGTGTTTCTTCTACTTTTCACCTTGTAGCTTGGGCTATGGTTGATGGAGCATCAAACATTCATCCACGGAAAACCTACAACGCAAAGACGCCTACAATAATTGTCTCCAGATCCCATGCAGGAGCGGTGAAGTCTTACTGCAAAGGTGCTTTCGGAAATGACACAACCATTATCCCTGCCGGTGGAGCAGGTGGGTCACCTGATTTATTAAAGCTACATAAGATTGATTCTCCTCCATCCCATTCCTGGATCAGTTCACTAACATTGTTGCCAAAGTTAATATCAGTCATACAGGCAAATACAAACATTGGCTCCTTTTAAAATAAAAAAAAACATATTCCAGGTAGATAAAAATCAATTTGACATATTGCGTTATGGTTGGGACTGGATCTCTCCAAAATCACCCATGTATGCTTAGGGGTAACATTATCGTTATGTTACCCCAGCTCAGTTTCACTCCATCCCCTGTTGGGAGCTCTTCCTTCAAAATTAAGGGCAGCACGGTGGTACAGTAGTTAGCACTGTTGCCTCACAGGGGCGGGGACCAGGGTTCAATTTCCAACCTGGGTCACTGGCTGTGTGGATTTTGCACGTTCTCCCTGCATCTGCGTGGGTTTCCTCCCACAGTCCAAAGATATGCAGGTTACGTAAATCTGCCATGCTAAATTGCCCCTGAGTGTCTGTGGGACTAGCTAAGGTAAATGCATGGGGTTGTGGGGATAGGGTCTGAGTGGAATTGTGGTTGGTGCAGATTCAGAAGGCTGAATGGCTTCCTTCTGCACTGTATGATTCTATGATTATATCTATGAGTAAAATGAAGCTTACCATTGAGGGGGTGCAAACTGAGTTGGTGGTGCAGTGTGATAGCCATTACAGCAGTACAAGTGAGTGGCTAGAGAAACCCCCAAAACCATGTTGATTGAAGACTTCATCTTCTGATAGCTTCAAGAGCTAAGTGGGCCCAATAAGGCGGGAAATCTAATATTAGGTTATTTCCCTCCATCATCCACTGTCATGCTTCTAGTACTTTCTAGGGAAGGCAGAGACAGCAACAGCAGGTAAAGGTAGGGAACTTGGGCAGATTGTCAGGACCGGCTTCACCACCAGCATCTCCATACATTGGGTGGCAAAGGGGAAGCTGGTGAGCTTCCTGGCGAGGGCTGGGGAAGAAATGAAAGGCCAAGGACGGATTTGAAGAACTAATTTTCCACTGCTATCCTCCCTATTTTCGGGTGCGGGTTGTGGAGGGAAGTCCAGTCCTTCATGTCTCCATGATACATGCCTGGGAAGCCTTGTCAGTACAAGCGTTGAAACTGATGCTGTCTTTGTGAATTGCTGAATAGTGATGGAATGGCATCTAAAGTGTCCTCATAACATTCATTCGTGATGCATTTGTAATCACATCCTGCTCTAACTAGCTGCCCCTTCTGTCAAAGAATGAACCAAATAAAGTTTTCTGTTATTTCCAACCTGGCAAACAAAATGGTGAGGAAAATGGAGATTAGGAATGTGGAATTTACTTGTCAGATTGGCTGGGATGGGAGGTGGTAAATCAACCAAAGCACATCTATAACAGTAATCCCTTAACTATGAGCGGCATTGTGGCACAGTGAGTAGCACTGCTGCCTCACAGCATCGGGGACCTGGGTTTGATTCCTGGCTTGGGTTACTGTCTGTGCGGAGTTTGCACGTTCTCCCCATGTCTGTGTGGGTTTCCTCCAGATGCTCCAGTTTCCTCCCAAAGTCTGAAAGACATGCTGGTTAGGTGCATTGGCCATCTAAATTTTTCCCTCAGCGAACCCGAACAGGTGCCAGACTAGGGAATTTTAACAGTAATTTCATTGCAGTGTTAATGTAAGCCTACTTGTCACACTAATAAATAAGTAATGTCTCAAGTATCTGTTTATCTACTGAATTAGCACAAATAATGAAGATGTTGGAAATACAGTTGTTGAGGTCAGGGCAGGCAATGATGTATTGGTATTGTCACTGAACTAGAAATCCAAAGATCCAGGAGACCTGGAGACTTTGGTTCAAATCCCAGCATGGCAGATGGTGAAATTTGAAATCAATAAAAGGCTAATGGACCATGAAGCCATTGCTGATTGTTGTAAAAACCCACCCAGTTCATTAATGTCCTTTCGAGAAAGAAATCTGCCATCCTTATCTGGTCTGGCCTACATGTGATGCAGCAATGTGGTTGACTCTTCAATGCTCTGTGAAATGGCCCAACCATTAGGGATGGACAATAAGTGTCGGCCTTTTCAGTGACGTCCACATCCAATTAATTTTTCGAAAGAACTGTTTTTATCGAAAGTGGTTGAATGATAAATTTTGTATTCTTTTTACAGCAGGGTATTTTGACAGCGAATGTCTCTTGAAAATAGTGAGAATATAGTGCAGGCAGATTTTCCATGGGTCATCTCACCCATTACACTATGTTGATCAACGGTATAACATGGTAATGTGCAGTGAAGACAAGTGTCTACCAAAGCTGCCATGCCCTTATGCTTAAAGCTACCAGTGATATTCCGTCAGTGACAGGAATACAAAGTAGTAAGGAAAACCAATAATCACGAGAAGATAGCGGCACCTGAAGAGAAATACAGTGATAAACCTGTTAAAGACATAAACCATACACACTGTCGCACAAAACAGCAATCCTGTTTGGCAGTCTCTTTTTGTGCTTATGAATTTAGAAAAGCAGTTATCTACAAACAAATAACCGAGGGTTCTTTGAAACAAAAGTGCAGGTATAGCAAACAACTCCATAATTTTAAATATGCTTAATGGAATGAAATGGAAGACATTTTTCGGGCTACCTGCCCATTTATCATCTGCCAATATGGGCATATGGTAAGAAAATCAGGGAGAGTGAGATACTTGGCTACTTCAGTGGAGCTCTCATACAGCCTATAATAATGCAGAAGTTGCCTGCCTACTTCAAGGAGGAGGCTGTTTAAGTGTACAAACTGGGACCCTAACGCCAGAGCTCCGATTGTAATTCTAAGATATGCTGCAACCTCCCTGTGTCAGGTAGTGAGGAGCCTGTATGGTTGTCTTTAAAGGGACCAATTGTGGCCACTCCACAAAAAAGTTCCAAATCTTTTTTTTTTCTGACGTACTTTTCAATTCCAGGCGGAGCAGCAGCACTCTTCCTAGCTCCATAAAAATAGCCTCCAGCAGGCAGGTCCATGCTTGATTTTCTCCATGATCAGCTCCCAAGCTGCTCAGTAATCTTTGCACCACGGTGGTACAGTGGTTAGCACTGCTGCCTCACGGCACCAGGGACCTGAGTTCGATTCCCGCTTGAATCACTGTCTGTGCAGAGTCTGCACACTATCTCCATGTCTGCGTGGGTGTCCTCCGGGTGCTCTGGTTTCCTCCCACAGTCCAAAGATGTGCAGCTTAAGTGAATTGGCCATGCTAAATTCTCCCTCAGTGTACCTGAACAGACACCAGCGTGTGGCCATTAGGGGAAATTCACTGCTGTGTAAATGTAAGCCTACTTGCGACTAATAAATAAACTTTAAAAAGAGCATGTTTGACATCCACAGCCTTCTAGTTTTTTTTATATTCATTTGTGGGACATGGGCATTGCTGACTGGCCGGCATCTATTGCCCATCCTTGGTTGCCCTTGTTCAAAGGGCAGTTAAGAGTCAACCACGTTGCTGTGGCTCTGGAGTCACATGTTGGCCAGACTGGGTAAGGACAGCAGATTTCCTTCCCTAAAGGACATGAGTGAATCAGATGGGTTTTTCCAATAGTCAACAATGGTTTTATGATCATCAGTAGATTCTTAATTCTAGATACTTTTTATTGAATTCAAATTCCACCAACTGCTGTGGTGGGATTCGAATCCAGGTCCCCAGAGCTTTAACTGAGTTTCTGGATTAATAGTCCAGCGATAATACCACTAGGCCATCGCCTCCCCAGTTCCAGCTGTGGCCCAGCAGGCCCAAGCATGAAAATGGTTCAGGCTACCCAACCCCACAACCAATGCCGGAGCTCACCCCAATAATCTGAGCGATCACCCCTTTATTCACCATGCTGCCTGTCTACAAAAGCTGGTAGTCTGCTGCCATGCACATTAGTCATCTCATCAACAAAAGCAGCAGCAAAGTTTCTCAATTTGTGCATCTTCCCTGTGTGGTCGTGAAAATCCAGCCTGCTTCATCTAAAGTGTTGCTCCGTGAGAATTGTTGGGGAGATAATGGTGTGCAGTGACTGTGGGTTTATATCCCACCACAGAAGCTGGTAGAATTTAAATTCAACCAATGAATTACTCTCAATAATGGTGACCATGAAACTGTCATTAATTGTCATTAAAAAAAATCTGGTTTACTGATGTCATTTAGGGAAGGAAATCTGCCAGTTGTACATGGCCTGGCCTATATAGGGATCGGTGGTCATTGTTGCACCATAACCCATTTCCCTCAGGAAACAGCCTTTTCCTTCAAAGATCTATTGCATGTTTGATTGCCTCAGAGTTCAAACTTCATGTTTGCACTCTCGGAACCATGGATTAACATTTCCTTGTGCAGCTCACAATTTGCATTCTTGGAATAGCTAGCTGTTCCTCGTAATGCCGATCTTGGGATTAATGATTGACACACAAATGATCACATATATACAAAACTTTTTTTAAAATTCATTCACTGAATGTCGGCGTCACTGGCAAGAAAACGTTTATTACCCGTGTCTAATTGACTTTGAGAAGATGGTGATGAACTGCCTTTTTAAACAGCTGTAGTTGTGGGTCTGACATCATGAAAATGCCAGATTGCGTCAGATAAACTGATTTTTTTTTCCCCTAAGGGACAGCAGATGGTCGATTGCATCAATTCCATTTTTACATGGTTATCATATGACTAGCTTCTCATTCCTATTTATTTGTGAACCAGATTTACATTCCTCAGTTCCTGTGGTGGGATTTGAACTCTGGATGACTAATCCAGTAATATAACCACCTTGTGAATGTCATGATGGTACGAACAACTTGATGAAACATTGGCTTTTTTTCTGCTGTTAAGTAGGGAGGTTTAAGCAAATAAACTTGCAATCTTCAGCTTTAATTAACACCCTTAATGAGCAAAGTTGCCAAAGAAGCTTATTCCTGAAAGAATCATAGAATCCCGAAAGTGCAAAAGGAGGCTATTTAGCTCATCGAGCCTGCGCTGACAGTAATCCGACCCAGGCCCTATCCCCATAATCCTACATATTTACCCTGCAAATCTCCCTGACACTAAGGCAATTTAGCATGGCCAATCAACTTAATCTGTGCATCTTTGGATTGTGGGAGGAAACCAGAGTACCAGAAGGAAGCCCACTCAGGCATGGGGAAAACATGCAAACTCTGCACAGACAGTGACCCCAGGCCGGAATTGAACCCGTGCCGCCCACATTTGCTTCTCTGGAAGGATCCTGTGGCAAAAAATATGTTGAGGAGGGGGCGATTTTGTGGTAGTGTGATGGTAAACTGCCCCTGTAATTTTTTCTCAATCCAATTTTAATCATCATTTCCAAGTCTTCATTCATTGATATTCTGATGTTCCCTGTAACTGACTTGAAATACGTTGCCTGAGTTATTTGATGCCTACTGCTCTAATTGTGCCCTGTGTGAAGCCAGACTGTCTTTCCCCCAGCTGTGAGATCAGTCAATAACTACTGCACCTTTGGCCTGGGACAGAAATCGCCTGCATTATTTACTTGTCTGACCCAGCTTAATGAGTCCTTTTTGATTGTCTCCTACCCTATATTATGCTGCATTGGTATTAATAATTGGCTTTTAATGATCAGCACACAACATGGGCAAATAATCCTTTCGTGCCAGCTATTAGCAGATCACACTGATAATGTTTGGCTAGTTGTTTGCTGAAATGTGAAAACTGATGAAGAACGTTCTATATGCACCATAAAAACTATTGTGGTGGCCGTTACGATGTTAGATTGCAGCAAAGATATGCAAAGTGGTGGCACGGTGGCACAATGGTTAGCACTGCTGCCTCACAGTGCCAGAGACCCAGGTTTGATTCCCAGCTTGGGTTATTCTTTGTGTGGAGTTTGCATATTCTCCTTTGTCTGCATGGGTTTGCTCCGGTTTCCTCCCACAGTCTAAAAGACATGCTGGTTAGGTGCATTGACCAAACCGGGGTGTAGTGACTCGGGGAATTTCACAATAACTTCATTGCAGTGTTAATGTAAGCCTTACTTGTGACTAATGAATAAACTTTACTTTGCAAGCTTACGCTACTTACTTTAAAATGTAACGACCACGGCAGCGTTTACATAGGAGGTAAACAATTGCAACTATATACAGGTAAAATTTCCTCATGGCTTTAGTTATTCTATTCCCTTCAGCACTGTTTCTGCACCGGAGGGATAGGTCTAGCAGATTTTTCTTTGCCCAGCCTCTGCCAGAGGTGTAGTGGATCTGAACAATATCGAGCTGATTCACATACTAATCTGGCACTTGCCCTATGGGACGGGGAAAGTTACTCGTTTTATGTGTTTGGATTGTCCCATATGGGAATTGAGCACTCCTGTGTGCAATTACATCTCCACACCTGTGCCCTTCCTGCTGTTTAGATTCACCACCTATCTCGTTAATATTTGAAGCATTGTGTGTTGTTTTGATTCAGGTCAGCAACATGTCTGCTGTATGCATCATCTACAGGATGCACTACAGCAACTCGCCAATCGACAGGACTTTGCAAACTGCAACCTTTACTGACTAAAAGGATGAAGGCAACACCACTACCCTGAAATTCCCCTCCAAGTCACACACCATCTTGATTTGGAAATATATCATTGTTCCTTCACTGAATCATCACTAGATCACAATTCTTCAATTCCCTCGCTAACAGCACCATGGATGTACCTACACCACTTGGACTGCAGTGGTTCATGAAGACAACTCACTACCACCTTTTCGAAGGCGGTTAGGGCTGGGCAATCAATGTCAGGAAGAATTAAAAGTATTATTAAATGGAGATAGATTGGTGAACTGTACAGTACAGAGGGATGTGTGAGTCCTGATACATCAATCACAAAAAGTTAGCATGCATTTACAGCAAGTGATTAAGAAGACAAAGGGAATGTCAGATAAAAGTAAATTACTGGGCGTGGAGGAATCTGAAACCAAAAGAGAAAACGCTGAAAAATCTCAGCAGATCTGGCAGCATCTTTAAGGAGAGAATAGAGCTGCCGTCTCAAGCCCAGATGACCCTTTGTCAAAGCTAAAAGAGAGAAGCTGTAAGCTGTGCCAGATGAAGATACTGAGGGGGGGAGGTGAAATGGGACAGAGATAGAATAGAAAAGGGGAAGTGGGGGGTAGAAAAGGTAAGGGGAGGGGGTTGAAGTAGGGGGGGGAGGCATCGGGGGTGGGGGAAGCATTTGGCACAGCTTTCAGCTTCTCTGCCGTTTGGCCATTCACATCCTTTATTCTCTCTGTGGATAGCTATTAGTAGTCTTTTCCCCTGGTTTCTATGGCTATGACTCATCTTTCATTCCCTCCCCCTGCACTATAAATGTCTCCCACTTTCTATGCCTTTTAGCTTTAACAAAGGGTCAACTGGACTCAAAACATTAGCTCCTTTCTCTCCTTGTAGATGCTGCCAGACCTACTGAGATTTTCCAGCGTTTTCACTTTTGGTTACAAAGGGAATGTTGTTGTTTATTTTGAGGGAAATGAAACATAAAAATAGGGAAGTTCTGCTACAATTGCACATATGGTGCACTGTGTACAGTTTTGGCCCCCTTACTTAAGAAGGGATATGACTGCTGATACTGTTCAGAGAAAGATTACATAACTATTTCCTGAGATGAAGAGATTATCTTAGGAGGAAAAGTTGGACAAGTTAGGCCTGTATATATTGGAGTTTAGCAGAATGAGAGATGATCTAATTGAAACATTGAAGATCCTGAGGAGTCTTGACACTTGATGGATGCTGAGACTATGTTTTCCCTTGTGAGAGAAACTAGAGTTAGGGGGCACAGTTTAAAAATAAGGGGACTACCATGACAGATGGAGGTAAGTTTTTTTTTCAGAAAGTTTTTAGTCTGTGGAATTCTCTTCCCCACGAGAGCTGTGGAGGTAGAGTCATTGAATAGTTTTAAGACTGGATTAGATTCTTGATTGAGAGTCATTGAATAGTTTTAAGACTGGATTAGATTCTTGGTTGAGAGTCATTGAATAGTTTTAAGACTGGGTTAGATTCTTGATTGACAAGGGAGTCAAAGCATATAGCGGGTAGGCAGGAAAGGAGATTTGAGGCCACAATCAGATCAGCCATGATCTTACTAAATCGGGATGGAACAGGATTAAAGGGACTCCTGCTCCTAATTCATATGTACATATGCCAGAGTCTCCAGCAATGTTCTCATTCCATGAGTGAATTTAAAAAGTATCATGATTTTGCAATGGATTATATTCCAAAGGAAATACCTATCATGCTAGTTACTATTTACCTACAATGTGCAACTGAGGAATTTTCTTGAGCCAGGAGTTAAAATCCCAATTTTAACCAGCAGTGAGTTTGGTGCAGGGTGGATGAGGTTTAAATTAGACCTGGGCCATGTTAATTTCATTTTAATACAGCAGATCTCTTTTTTCCTGAAGCTGATGAGTTGGACATTAAGGCCAGTGGGCGGAAGCAGATATTGGGCTGGGAATTGGACCCTGCTAGGGAGAGGTACAAGAATGGCCTCTTATATAAACTAAATTTTAGAAAACATTTGTACAACTACCAGTCAGAGGGGCTTCATTTGTGCTTCCTCCTGGCTTCCAAGGAATCATTGCAACAATTTATTCTGTTACCTGTGCCTTTTCTGACAACTTTGTTGCCTCGCACCAGGCTTCACTGGAGCTTTTGAATTCCAGTGCACTTTAACTCAAATCTGATATTTGCTTGTTCTATTGATACAAGGTCAAACAGTGTGCTTTTCTCATGTGACAGTGACTTGAATACTGTGCATACGCTAATCAGACCTTTTTACTCTTCAGTTGAAATTCCAATGTGGATCTTGTTTTGACCATGTGTATTTTTTGCTTCAATACATAACAGGATACAAAGTTCTTTCACTTTTAGACTCTGGAGAAGGCACACAGCCTGACAGTGCGGATGTATACATCCATGTGACTTTCATTAAGAAGTGGGACATTTGTGCCGGTAATGCCATAGTGAAAGCCGTGGGAGGTGAGATGACAACAATCGAAGGAGGTTCCATCGATTACAGTGACATTCCCTCCAATAATGGTGGACTTGTAGCAAGTATTGGGATAGATCACCATGCTTTGCTTAAACGATTACCTGATCTCAAAAGCCTTGCTCCAAAAAAGAACTAAAGGAATACCAGGAACCTCCAGTTGTGCTCATTGTGGTAAATCTTGAAAGATTAATGAGCAGAAGCAGCAGAAAATTTCATACATAATGTGGATGAATTTCTCCCCCATTGACTCGGAGAAATATCAACTCAAGAGGTCTCCCGAAGCAGTTTCTACTGTTCAAATGCAGAAATGAATAGCACCTTTGTGATTTCCTAAAAGCATTATTATAAAATGTGTACCCTTATAATTGATTGACCTCAATCCTTTGAGCCTTCTTTTTGTATGTGGAATTTCTGTTTATGTGAGCCTGTCACTGTGATTTTAAAGTAAGTCTATATATAAACTATTTACTGCTGAACTATTGCCCTGATATGAACATTTTCAGTGTCCATTTTCTTTAATGTGTTAAGAGCAAAGAAAAGTGCAGCACAAGAACAGATCCTTCAGCTCTCCAAGCCTGTGATCATGATGGCCTAGCTAAACGGAAGAAAAAACCTTCTGCCTTTGTTCAGTCCGTATCCTTCTATTTCCTCCCTATTCATGTACCCATCCAGATGACTTTTAAATGTTGCTAATGTGCCTGCTTCCAATGCCTCCTCTCATTGCGCATTCCAGGCACCCACCATTCTCTGCATGAAAAACTTCCCCTGCACATCTCCCTTAAAATTTCCCCCCTCACCTTGAAACCCTCTTGCAATTGACACTTCCACTCTTCGAAAAAGTCTCTGACTATCCACCCTGTCTATGCCTCTCATAATTTTGTGGACCGCCATCAGGTCTCCCTTCAGCCTCCAAATTTGCAATGAAAATAATCCTAGTTTATTCGATCTCTCCTCATAGCCTTGAGAGCAGGCAACATCCTGATGAGCCTTCTTTGCAGTCTCTCCAAACAAGAATTCACCGTGACAGAATAGTTCTCCGTGCAATTGAGCTTCTGATATCACATGTGTTTTCTGGAGAAGTGATATGCAGAGATTTGATTGGTAATGGGGTGAGGCAGACAGAACAAGTGGTCAGGGCTGTGTCATACAGATCTCAGAACATGATTATGGAGCAGAAAAAATTGAGTATAACTGTCTTGCCTGGGGAATAATGTGTCATATACAAAGTTCTGTGAGGACTGGTTATCTGAACATCAAAGAGTGAAAGAAGTATATCACTCCCAAAGCGACAGTTACCAGTACAGTGAGTGTAGTCAGAATTTAATTTGCTGCTATCCACAATATTATTGATCATGCCAAATTAAATTCTATACCAACCCACTTGCTATACTGAAACGCATTGATCTTTTCTGAGGCACAATTTCACATATCTGATTGTAGATATCTCATGTTTTATTGCCTTCGCATAAAACATAAAACACAATTTTCCTCTGAATCTCTGTTTTCTGAAAATATGAATGTTTTAATATTTCAAGTAGTACTGCATTCATCAATTCCATGTGGTGAATGGGACATCCTTTAAGCGATGGCCAATTGATTCAACTTCAATTTGTCAGTCTTAATGGTCTCTGAAGTATTGATAGGAACAGCAGATAAAATGGTCATTGTGGTACTTTGAATCAAAAGAATTTTTTTTAAAGAAAAAAGCAAAAATCAACTTTGGTATTGCAAACAAACTTTTTAAAAATAGAAGTGCATTTTTCAATTGTGTTTTCCATTTTCTTTCTTATGTTTTAAAATATTGTATAATGGTTTGATTAGTTAGTGATAAACCAAAATAGAGTCAATTAAGCGGGCTAACTTCAATGTAGTTTGTAGGTTTATGGTAGCCAGGCTATCAAGGTCATGGAGGAGTTTACTGTGTGCTCCATGTGTTCTGCAAAAGATGACAGTACTTTCAATGTCATTTATATGAGGAACATTATAGATGACTCCATGATGTGGCACTCCCAGAGTGTACATAGAAAATCACTGCCAATTAGCCAGTGATTTTCTATCCATTGTAATTGAATGACAGAAAATCATGATCTGGGCACCTACTCTTTTCCAAGGGGCACATATTTCAAGCACTAGAATTGGAATTTCCGAGCACTAAAGTTGGAATTTTCCTTCCGGCCTGTCTCAATGAAGGTGCAGAAACCCCCCCCCCCCACTGCCACCCTTAAGGATTCTTTGGTGGGGGGACAGGCAAGCCACAGAAAATGCCACAGACATTGGCAAAGCTGGAAGATCCCATCAACAGCCGCTGGCCAACATGCCAAGGGAGGGCAGAAAATCCCATGCTAAATTTCAGCATAATCTTCAAAATCATCACAATTATAGTCATCGGTGAAGAATTGGGTTTGCGCATGCTTAGTCTGAAAACCCAAAGAGTATTTTGTTTTATTAATTGACCTTGGTTTAGTCACTTCCTTCTTTTGTTATTGACTGATTCTTTTATTCCTTCATCTGAGGCTGATGACTTAGCTATGAGCAAAGCAATATAAAGCTAATTTGAATCTGGGTATTCCAGTTGCATGCACAGCACACAACAAATTCTTCTCCTGCTGTGTTTAAAAATGCATCAGGAGGTGTCTATCATTGGTGAACAATCAGCTTTAGGGGAATCACTTCATTGAACATTATTGAACTAGATTTATGATTTATATTCATTACAGCAGAAGCGTGTTAGCTTATTAAAAGTTGTATGTTTGATTGTTGTAATTGTACTAATTAGTTATACTTTTTTAGAGGTTGGGTTATTTGTTAAATATGTAAATTAGGAAATAAATAACGAGAATAATTTAGTGTGGCCTTTGATTTTAATGTGTATGTTGATACAAGGGAAATGTGAGATGACGGTAATGATGCTGGACTAGCAATCCAGAGGCCCAGACTTGGCTTGGCTCCAAGTATATGAGTTCGAGTCCTATTTTGACAGCTGCAGAATTTAAATTCAGTTCATTAATAAATCTGGAATAAAATGCTGGTCTCATTAATAAGAATCATAAAACCCTCAAATTGTCAGAAAAGCCCATCTGGTTAACTAGTGTCACTCAGGGAAGGAAACCTGCCATCCTTCTCCTGCCTGGCCTGAATGAGACTCTGGACCCACAATAATATGATTTGCTTTGAGCTTTCCTCTGAAAGGTCCGAGCATGCCACCCAGTTGTATCAAATCACAATAGAAAAGTCAAACGTGAATAAAACTGGTCTAACTGCCTGATATTGACCTAACTTTTAGAACTAACAAAGGCACACCCTGTCCACTCATCACAGCAAAGTCGTCCTCAGTAATATTTGGGAACCTGAGCCAAAATCCTCAGAACTGTCCCATGCATCAGCCAAAAAGAAAACTGTGACAGAGTCCACGAATTATATCTTACAGCCAAAGGTCCCAAACTCCTCCACCATCATTCCGAGGTACATCCTGTCCCATGAACAGGACAGACTCACCAGGAGCGACAGACTGTGATGTACAATTTTGGTCCAAATATGGATACGTAACCTAAATTTTAAAGGCGAAATGAGAATAATTCCCTCAACATCAAACATTTGACCACATGTAACATTTGGAGTTCCATCTGAATTGAGGTCAATGGGAAACAGAGGGAAAACTCTCTACCAATGAACACAAATGATGATGGTTGTGGTTATTGGAGGTCAATTGTCTCAGTTGCAGGCCATCACTGCAGAAGCTCCTCGGAATAATGCACCATACCCAAACATCTTCAACTCCTCAGAGTAGTGTACTAGGCCCAAACATCTTCAGCTCCTTAGAGTAGTGTGTTAAGCCTATCCTCGACTGCTTCATCTGTCAAGTTCCCTCCAATATAAGATCAGAAGTGAGGATGTTTCCCGATGATTATACAGGTTCGGTATCATACTGAAGCAGTCCATGCTCACATGCAGTAAGACCTGAACAATATTCAGGCTAGACTACTAAGTGGCAAGTAATATTTGCACCACCCAGGTGCCAGGCAATACCATTTCCATCAAGGAAGAATCTAACCATCTCTACTTGACACTCAACAGGATTACCATCACTGAATCTATCATCATCAACATCCAGGGAGGGGGTTCCCATTAAAAAGCACAGAAACAGGCTTTTTGGCTCAACCAGTTCACACTGGTTATTATGCTCCACTCTTCCTCCCATCTTTCCTCATCTCAATCTATCATTTTAATCCTCTATTCCCTTCTCCCTTATATGCTTGGCTACTTTTTCCTCATCGACTCTTCGCTTCAATCATTCCCTATGACATTGAGTTACACATTCTCACCACTCTTTGGTTAAAGAGGTTTCATTTAAATTCTCTGTTGGATTTATTGGTATTATCCTATATTGATGTCCTCTAGTTCTAATCTTCTCCATAAGTGAAAATATTCTTTAGATATACACTCTATCAAAATCTTTCATAATTTTAAAGGTCACCCCTCAACCTTTTTTCAAGAGAAAAGAGACCCAGCCTGTCGATCCGTTGCTGAAATGTATATCCACGCATTACTGTATCATACTGGATTCTGGGGAAGTGCCGGAAGATTGGAAAACGGCTAATGTTACGCCGTTGTTTAAGAAGGGTGCCAGGCAAAAGGCGGGGAATTATAGGCCGGTTAGTTTAACGTCTGTGGTAGGTAAAATGTTAGAATCTGTCATTAAGCAGGAAATTGCGAGGCATCTTGAAGGGAATTGCTTGATAGGGCGGACGCAACACGGTTTCATTAAAGGGAAGTCGTGTCTGACAAATTTACTGGAGTTCTATGAGGATGTGTCTAGGGCAGTGGATAGAGGAGAGCCGGTGGATGTGGTCTTTCTGGATTTTCAGAAGGCGTTTGACAAGGTACCTCACAAGAGGTTATTGCAGAAGGTCAGGGGACATGGAGTTGGGGGTAGGGTGTTAGCGTGGATAGAGGATTGGTTGTCAAATAGGAGGCAGAGAGTGGGGGTCAATGGGTGCTATTCGGATTGGCGGATGGTGACTAGTGGGGTGCCCCAGGGGTCAGTGCTGGGGCCTCAGCTATTTACCATTTATATAGATGATCTGGAGGAGGGAACCGAGTGCAGGGTGTCGAAATTTGCTGATGACACCAAGATTGGGGGAACGGCAAATTGTGCGGAGGGTGTGGAGAGTCTGCAGAAGGATCTAGATAGGCTGGGCGAATGGGCCAGGAAATGGCAAATGGAATTTAATGTTGGCAAGTGTGAGGTGGTCCACTTTGGTAGGAAGAATGGTAGGAAGGACTATTACTTACGTGGCGAAAAACTGCAGCAGGCGACGGTGCAGAGGGACCTCGGGGTCCTTGTGCATGAGTCGCAAAAACCCAGCTTGCAGGTGCAGCAGGTGGTCAGGAAGGCGAATGGGATGCTGGCCTTCATAGCGAGGGGGATTGAATATAAAAGTAGGGAGGTCTTGCTGCAGCTGTATAGGGCATTGGTGAGGCCGCAGCTGGAGTACTGTGTGCAGTTTTGGGCGCCGCACCTGCGCAAGGATATTTTGGCCCTGGAGGGAGTGCAGAGGAGGTTTACTAGGCTGATACCGGAGTTGAGGGGATTGAGCTATGAGGAGAGGCTGAATAAACTAGGCTTGTACTCGTTAGAGTTTAGAAGAATGAGGGGAGATCTCATTGAGACGTATAAGATGATGAATGGGATGGATAGGATAGAGGTGGAGAGACTCTTCCCGCTCAAAAAAGACAGTAGGACTAGGGGGCACAGCCTCAAGATAAAGGGGAGGCGGTTTAGAACGGAGTTGAGGAGGAACTTCTTCACTCAAAGGGTGGTGAATCTCTGGAATTCTCTGCCCGTTGAAGTGGTGGAGGCTGCCTCGCTAAATATTTTTAAGAAGCGGGTTGATGGGTTTTTGATAAGAGAAGGGATTGAGGGTTATGGGGAGAGGGCGGGAAAGTGGAACTGAGCCACGACAGATCAGCCATGATCTTATTGAATGGCGGGGCAGGCTCGAAGGGCTAGATGGCCTACTCCTGCTCCTATTTCTTATGTTCTTATGTTCTTATACTTTTGAACCTCCTCTACACCCTCTCCAGTACCTCAATATCCTTCCTATAATATGGACACCAGAACTGCATGCAGTGTGATCTATCCAAAGTTCAATAAAGATTCAGCATAATTTCCATACTTTTCAAATTTATCCCTTTAGAAATAAAACCTAGTATTAAGTTTGCCTATTTTATGGCCTTGCTAGCCTACAATGCAGCTTTTAATAATTGGTATATCTGGGCTCCAGGATACTTTGTTTCTCTATGCCACATAGTCTTGCACCTTTCAAGTGATAAGTGAACTCCATATTCTTCATCACAAAATTTACTACCTCACATTTATTGGAGTTGAGCTTATTTGCCAATTATTTGAACATCCTTCAAGTTAATTAATACACTCCTATAATATGTTGTAGTTCTCCTCAGTATTGATTAACCCACACAATTCCCTTGACCCTATCCTCACCCCTTAATTTGTTGTGTTGCAAAACTCTGGCTTATGGTTTATATGTTCTTGAGTAAAACTAGGAATTAAAGCTTTAACTGTAGATACATGGGGACATCTGTTTGAGAAATCACATGTCCACTGGGGCGTTGATGATGCAGGCTGCAGGCAATCATGCGTTGGTAATAACTCTCACTGTGATGAGAAAAAGAACCTGTTGTTGATTGGCACAGGGGCAGGAGGGACAAGATCTTGTGGGGCCTCTAGAATGGCAGGAATTGGCCTAATCATTGGCGTATTGCCAATGGCATGCTTTTCTAGAAAAGGCAAAAGACAATGCTGGAGGCACTCATCTATGTCCTGGGATGTCATTGTTCACATCTGCCAGCTTCTCCAGCACAAGCTTCAGCTACATGAACTCTGGAGGAGTAATGCAAAGCTCCTGGCCTGCATTGCGTGAATGGCTGTCCAACTGCCTTTCAAGTATGTGCCAGGACCTTTGGCCCCATCAGAGGACAGTGGAGTGAGTGATCTTCTGTCTGCTTCTCCTGAAGATTTGTCAAGATCTTCATGAAAGCATAATTAATGAGCTGACTGGCAGAACACTACATGTGTTCAGCAGTCCCACCGCCCAATGAAAATCATGTCAAATTTCCTTCCCACCACCAGAATTAATCTCCAAAATGCAAAATTCCACCTGTGGGATTTCTGCATGGACTGAGGGAGTCTGAGGAAAGGATCATAAAACTCAGAGTAACATTTACTTCTGCAAATTCCTTTAAATCTGTACCCACTTTATTAATCCTTTGATGAATGGGACAGTTTCTCCGATCTACTCTGTCCAGCTGATGCCTGGAACAGTGAGGGATTTTTGAGAAGCAAAAGGTTCATATGAATTAACAGGGCTAGAGACCTAAACTCACTCACCCACTGCTGTGTAACAAACATTGGAATGTCACAGAAAAGTTGTTACAAATTCTATGTCAGTAGGTAAGTATTCTTTAGGTATACACTCTGTCAAAACCTTTCATAATTTTAAAGGTGACCCCTTAACCTTCTTTTTTCAAGAGAAAAGAGACCCAGCCTGTCAATCCTTTGCTGAAATGTATATCCACGCATTATTGTATCATACTTTTGAACCTCCTCTACACCCTCTCCAGTGCCCCAATATCCTTTCTATAATATGGACACCAGAACTGCATGCAATGTGATCTATCCAAAGTTCAATAAAGATTCAGCATAATTTCCTTACTTTTCAAATTTATCCCTTTAGAAATAAAACCTAGTATTAAGTGTACCTATTTTATGGCCTTGCTAACCTACAATGCAGCTTTTAGTAATTGGTACACTTGGGCTCCAGGACACATTTTGTTTCTCTATGCCACCTAGGCTTGCACCTTATCTGACTCACCTGAAGAAGGCGCAGTGGTCTGAAAGCTCATGTTGCCAAACAAACCTGTTGAACTTTAATCTGGTGTTGTGAGACTACTTACTGTGCCTACCCCAGTCCAGTGCTGGCATCATTCTTTCATGTACAGTGTTGCTGATTCCCGTATGTGGTTTGAGCATCTTGCACTTAACACTGTGGCTGTAATGTGTGAGTGCTACTTGCTAATTGCCGCGATGAACTTTGTGCTTTTCTTCTTGTGAATGATTCTTTAAAGCTAGGATGAAATGAAATTTACAAGCTAAAATGACTTGCTTAAGATCACTCCTGAGAAGTGCACACATAACCCCTGATTGCTCTACACATGGGAATTAACTAAAGCAAGAGTGTTCAGTTACAGCCGGGGTTGTGTGCAAAAAACTAAGATGCACAAAAAGATCTCTGGGTAGCAGAAGAAGTGACTCTCTCCCAGGAACAGATTTTTTCTATTCAGAAGAAGAATCTCCTGGCAGTAGATGAAGCAGTCTCTAAAAGGGCAGTGTTACCAGAGCCTGGCTTTAACAGGTTTATTTAAGGGTTGGGGCAAAGGAGTCTCTGGGAATCTGTGCTGTCAGGACAGATGTGGAGATGCCGGCGTCGGATTGGGATAAGCACAATAAGCACATCACCAAATTAAATTCCAACAGGTTTATTTGATTTATCTGTCAAGACTGAGCAGGGGGAAAGAAGGTTCATCAAATTATGCCTTTCTGGTGATAATCATATCCAGGAACTCGGACAGAGCAGAACAGTGAGTAAAGGCCCATGGAAGAAGCGTGATAAGAAGTGATGAAAATCTGCCAGGGAGCTGAGAAAAATTTTGAGATTGCCCTAGGTACTACTCATGTGCCAGTGGTGTTTGTGGTACCGGTTTAAAAATAAGTATACTTTTCTGTTTGAAGTCATTTGTTTGTTAATTAATATTTGAATTATATTGATTTTGGTTTGTTTGTTATAGCAAATGTTTTAAAAAGTGAAGCCTTGCTCATTGGTTTCTTTCTTTGGGCTGTTTGGGAAATTCATCTCCTTTAAGAGTTATCGGTCAGAGAATCATAGATTCCATACAGTGCAGTAGGAGGCTATTCAGTCCATTGAGTCTGTACCAGCAACAATCCCACCCAGGCCCTATCTCAAAACTTCAGCTATTTACCCTGCTAAGCCCTCCACATTAAGGGGCAATTTAGAATGGCCAATCATGGCCATGCGAGGGGCAAGGTTTAAAGGAGATGTAGAGGGCAAGTTTTTTTACACAGAGTGTGGTGGGTGCATGGACACGCTGCCAGAAGAGGTAGTGGGAACAGATACGATAGTTCAGTCGGGCAGCATGGTCAATGGAGGGCTGAAGGGCCTGTTACTGTGTTGTAATTTTCTTTGTTCCTTGTTCATGCACACATCTTTGGACCGTGGGAGGAAATCGGAGCACCCGGAGGAAACCTACGCAAACACAGGGAGAATATGCAAATTCCATACAGACTTGACCCAAGGCCAGTATTGAACTCAGGTCCCTGGTGCTGTGAGGTAGCAGTGCTAACCACTGATCATATTGTCACAGTAGAAGCCATAATCACCTGCACTGGATATTTGTGCCTTTGCATGTGCCTTTGTAATCTGCTAGAAGAAGGATTGAAATATTATCTGGTGAGCAGACAAGGTCAGGTAAAAATTGTTACATTACTTTACTTAACAGCAAGTGAACAAAGCAACAATTTATGATTGGATTTAATCAGCACAATTTGTGTAAAATTTCAAAAATACCAAAATGTTACATTCCTCATATCAATTTGTCTGACATCTTAGTAGTTCATATAATAGCTAATATTTTATCTGCCTTTTATTCAATGTCTATAAATAAATAACTCACGCAAATACACCTTACTTTAAAAACACAACATTTAAAAATTACCTTATTCTCCAAAATATTTTGTTATAGAAGAAAACATGCCAAAACGTGATAATTTCATAATCTAGATTGGTACTTTAATACAGAATGAGGGAGGGAGACATTGCCAAGATACTATCTTTCAGGTGCAATGTTAAGTCACCTCTTCTGCCTGTTTAAGATTGATGTTAAAAATCCTGCTACTTTTAAGGAAGGAAACAAGTTCATATGATAGCCCCAACATTTGTCTCTCGGTCAACACTACCAACCCTTGTCATTTATTGATGCTTGCTGAACTTTGTTCTGTGAAAATTGGCTGGCTGATTAGCCTACAAAATAATAGTGACAACACAACAAAAGTTAACTAAATTGGTGGAGTGCTTGGGATAAAATAGGCCCAGAGGACACAACATATTTTGCATTTGCGTAAATACAAAACTCTTCAATTATATGTAGAACAGACCCCCTTGGGAGATAGTGGAGGGAGCTGATGTTGATTCATTCATATGAATACCAGATAGCTTTCTTTCAGAAAATGACACTTTGAGGTACAGCTAGAGAAGTAATTTGAGACAGGACTTGTAAGAACCATGGGTGTGATCCTACTGCCCACTCGTTCCACCTTCCGGCTGTAGCGAAGACACAGATTTTGGCGACAACTGGATGGGAAAGTCCTGTTGGCATGATCAGTCAGGAAATTCTGGCCGATATGTTTGGGAGAAAAAAAGTAACTTTGTACTTCTGCATTTCCCCACTGTGTGATGAAGTCATTTTTGGTGAATTGACAGAGATTGATTGCTGTGGTTAGTCAACAGCTCCACTATCATTGTGCAATGCAACTACGAGAAACAGAATATACTTTAGTCTTTTTTTCATTAAGCACTTTCTTTGCTACTTTCAGGAGGAGAAAAAAGGTCTTATATAAATAAAGTGCCTCCTTTGCTTCCCTCTTTTCTGTAGCATAAATCCTTAACCTGGGACTGAGTATAGTACTGTTCACACCATGATGTAAGGGAATACGTGACCCATCCCTGAAGGATAGTTAATTTTGGACAGAGCTGTAAGTCGAAACAAGCACAGAGATGGCTTCTAGGTTAGACCTTTACTTTGCCTCTGCATATAGTTTTTGTAGTTAATAAATACTTACTGTTGAACTACCTAAGACTCCAAATACCTTAATAAAGTCAGTTGAATTACATCCAATACCTGACAGGATGGATGGTTTGTGATATAGACTGATGCCAACAGTGTAGATTTGATTCACATACTTGCTGAGGTTATTCATGAAGGCCCATCTTCTCAACCATGCCCCTCCCCTGATGATCCTCAGGTTAAAATCATCACCGGTCAGCTCTCCCCCCTCAAAAGGGGAGAGCAGCCTATGGTCATCTGGGACTATGGCGACTGCACTTTTATCTTTGCAACAAGGTGGCAGTGAATGAAACAACTCAGAATTTGCAGAGACTGCAGGAGAAAATTAAAATCCTGTAAAATTGAAGGGAAAATCAAAGAATTATTCTGACCTGAAGAAAAGCTCAAGAACAGCATTGTGTCACAGTGGTTAGCACTGCTTCCTCACATCTCCAGGGGCCTGGGTTCGATTCCCGACTTGGGTCAATGTCTGTGTGGAGTTTGCATGTTCTCCCCATGTCTGCATGTGTTTCCTCCGGGTACTCCAGTTTCCTCCCACAGTCCAAAGATGTGTAGGTTAGCTTGATTGGCCATGCTAAGTTGCCCCTTAGTGTTCTGAGATGTGTAGGTTAGAGGGATTAGTAGGGTAAATGTGTGGGGTTGTGGGGATAGGGCCTGGGATGGGATTATTGTCGATGCAGGCTCGATGAGCCAAACGGCCTCCTTCTGTATTGTAAGGTTTCTATGATTCTAAGCAAAAGCGGAAATGAAATTGTCATAGAAAAGGACTAAAGAAAGGCTTGGAAGCTGAGGGCAAAAATTAAATTCTTCACTGAAGATTGAATGCCATAAAAGTCCAGCTTCAATATCTGGAGTGTACAGAGTCAGCAGCCCTAGTAGGGGATGAGCTGAAAATTAAAAATTCCTGGATAACAAAAAGTCCTGAAACCAGCTAAATAATCGCAATAGTCAGAAATTACCGTTTAAATCTCAGTCTGAGAAGACCAATTCCCATGTCGGCACCTGAACAAGTGGCACTGAGCTCGGTCCAAACAAAAAATGAATAATTAATTTAAAAAATAATCACAGTAGAGTCGGCAGCTTTAAAGCTGCTGCAAAAGCTAGAAATTGATGCTTCTAAGATGAGAGAGCATTGCCCCAAAGCAAGGAAGCCTCTAACCAACCAATGCAGGCAGCCATTGTTGCAAACAGTTAAATGCTGAAATTATGAATACCATTACTGAAGGAGCTGCCAAAACAGAAAATCCTTCGTGAAGATGTGCATGGTGGCACCATCTTGGATTTTCAGAAACATCTCATGGTTGAACCTGTAATTTTCACTTTTGCATGATCGCATGGATGAGAAGTCCACCCTTCAAGATCAGTTTGGACTTATCTAAGACCTAGATCGATCACAAAATTGGGAACTTTGGAGGAAGAGATTCCCGATATACCTGATCACTTCAGGTTTGGATAAAAGGACAGAAACTGAGCAAGTCAACACACTGGTGTGTTCAGTAGGCCTGATAGCTGATGATATAATAGTTAGGCAAGGAATCAATGAATCATCTGCAAAATTTGATGATGTTTTAAAATCATTCAACACCCATTTTAACCTTAGAAATAGAAAACTTCTTGAAAGGGTCAAATTTAATAAATGCCTCTAGCAGCCAGGAGACCAGCCAACTCCCTCATTAATGAGCTGTATAGAAGGGCTGAAGGCTATAATCACGGTGACCTGAAATCTGAACTATGCAGGGATAGAATGGGTTGTAATAGTGTTGGACAATGTTCTCGCAGACATGCTTCAAGCAAAAGGAAGACCTAACCTTTGGGAAAGCCATCCAGATTGTCTGACAATCTGAAATCCATTTGCAACATTGATCCATATTAAAGCAAACCACGGTACACAGTAAACTCCACTGTCCAGTTAGTGAAAGAATACAGAAAGATGGACACTCCAGGCCAAAGGAGGCCACACATTAACTGCCTAGTAGAGTGACTATGTGGAACAAAGTGCTCCCACAGGCAAGATCAATGTCTGACAATTTCAGTTCAATGCTTTCAATGTAACTGAATAGGACTTTTTCTAAAGCTGGCCAAAGCCAATACATCAAAATGCACAGATGCAGATTCACAAAGTTAGGAAAACACACTAAGGGGATTCACAAATATGCTTCTTGGATAAATTCAATGAATCTAGATATCTGTTCCAGAATGTATCTTGGTTAAAAGCAATCTCTCTCACAATCTTTTAACTTGGACATGGAAGCCAGTGTTACAATCCTATTGGACGAAACGAAACTGGGAAACCTCTGGCTACAAACAGCAAACACATCGCCTTGTGGGTCTGGGGGACTCTGCCTGTTGGTCATCGGCAAACAAATCTTTCAGCTGATGCATGTCATCTATAACAGACCTTTTCTCTCTTGAGCAGGCCAATTGAATGGGCTGTGTGGCCCTTTGTAATAACTTCAATCTGGCAGTTGAGGTGGGCTTGTTAGAACATGAGCTCCCTGATTAAGAACCAAATTGATGGGCCAGAGAGCCTCTTGCTTTCTACTTAACCAGGCATGCCAGTTCCTCTGGGACTCTCCTAGCATAGACTGCTAACTGAAAGGACCTTGTACGATATTGTCAGACTTGTAACTAAAGGGATTTTAGTGAAGGGATTTCTGTCTCTGATCTTACACCCTTGATCTCCTCAGAATTGTAGAAGACGGCAAAACAGCCACTGTTGCAAATTATACAGAACAGCAAGTTACTCAGAGCTTCTCCTAGAAAGATTCCCTTGACTGGGATTCCAGCTCTGAATTGTCTTCTTGCTTTGTGGAGCAGGTTTATCCATTTTCTTTACAAATGCCAGAAACCCCTCTTTGATCAGGCCAGCAAACTACTCAGATGATGACCACAACATCTTGCGTAGGTGTCTGTCAAGGGAAGAATCGTCAAGAGAAGACCCTCAACCTTTGGCTCTGACACTAGTTAGCGAAATAAAGCTTGGGATCACAGACCAGATGCTGCAATCCCCAGCCTGTATGACAGTGCCAGAAACAGCGTTGGAACCGAGCGGCAACAATCTCTTGATGACAGTACACCACTCAGCCAAAAGCAAAGACGAGTTTACTGCCAAGTCACTTCCTCACAACAGGAGGAGTTATTTTCCATCCGTGCCTGTGTTACTGTGAGCTGCCTGAAGCAAGAAGGAAAACAACATTACAGGGATGGGTTCAGAGTTCACCTGCCCCATCAATGTGAGCTAGATCAACTGCCATCTATCTCTACAATTGATAATCAACAGTCAATGCTGAAGAATGGAAAAAGCAGCCTCAAAATAACCTCCAATTCAATAAAATTTACTGGCAGCAACAGAGCCTACCATTCCTCCAACAATAGTGGGGACAAGGGATAGATGGATTTGAAGGCCTCCAGACTGCTTGAACTCTGAGACTTGAATGGGAGAGAGGGAGCGAGGTCTGAATGTGCTGCCTAGACACTCTTTGCATGGCTTTTCCATCATGATTTATTTTCCATGGGTCAGCAACTCCCTGCGGTAGCTCCACAGCGACTGCCTCCACAAGAGAGCACATTGGAAGCATCAACCCGTACTCTCCTTTTCTCTTGGCATTCCCACCCTTTTCCTGCCCTCCGTTGGCAGTGCTCCGTCTTTCACAGAGCATTTTTCATGCTGGCTGCCTATTACCTGGCCAGCCAGAGTGAAATTGTGCTCGGGGGCCAAATGGGGTCAGGAATGTGTTTCACATCTGTTTCTGCCAAGTTTGTGCACCTGATGGACAAAAAAATTCATGCCTATGACTATCTTTCTAAGATTTACCTTCCCTCTCTCTTTCACTGCTTCCTGCCTCCCTGAATGGGATATAAGTAGGATTTTACGAGTGGCCTCCGAAGTATCCCACCCTACTCAGCTTCACAGGAGCAGATAAACATGGGAGGGCTACCTTTTCAAGGACTATTAGGGATAGGCAACAAATGCTGGTCTCATCAGCGGCACCCACATCCCATGGAAGAATAAATTTGAAAAGGTCTATATAAATTCTTAAGATATAAGAGCAGAATTAGGCCAGTCAGCCCATCGAGTCTACTCCACCATTCAATCATGGATGGCACGCTCCTCATCCCCATTTCCTGCCTTCTCCCCATAAACCTTCAACCCATTTTCCATTACCAATTAAAAATCTAACTCCTTCTTAAATTTACTCAATATACCAGCATCCATTTGGGGTAGCAAATTCCACTGACTCACAACGCTTTGGAAGAAGTAGTTTCTTTGTTTTAAATTTGCTACATCTTACCCTAAGACTATGACCTCTCGTCCTAGAATGCCCCACACGAGGAAGCATCCGCTCCGTGCCTACTTTATCCATACCTTTTATCACCTGGTATATCTCAACTTGATTTCCCCTCATCCTTCCAAATTCCAGAGAGTATAGGTCTAGACCCTGACATTCAAAGCAGTATGTCACATGAAGAATGGCCACTTGGGTGTTACTGGTGCTCTTCAAGCTGCAAACCAGCAAGAGTTGGCTATCTGTGAAGGAGGGCAGGGTGTATAGGATGCTATCACGATCCCTGTAAGTGAAATTACTTTTCTAAACAACAGAAAGTTGCAGAGCAAACAGTATAATTAAATTAATTGTACAGAAGTTTATTTTTAGTGAGCATAATTCTACTTATACAAGTCATTTCCGTGACGTAGTGGGTCTTCTGAAAGCACCACTATAGTTGACAAGAGGTCCAGCTTTGAGATTAAGCCCTATTAAACATAACTCTTTCAGTTCTCAAAGGCTTGAAGTGACAAGACTTGACCAACACTGAGCCTTTAAGCAATTTAAATGCAGTTTGTGATGCAGTAGTCCTCTAGTACACTGTACCATGGGGTAGTGAGATGTAGGTTTGCACCCATAATTCCATACGTGCCCAACATTTCTTTTCCACACAACCTATGGAGGAGGTGGGGAGTTGGATTTGAGTGGATCACCACAGCAGGGAGGGTAAGAGACCAAGTGAGTTAGATCGGGCATCTCTTGTGCAGCTCCTGAGAATTCTTTAAGAGGACGTAACTGCTGAATGTCTTGGAGCAGACTGGGAATAATACACTTGGTCTGGGAATACGCTGTAATATACGGAAGCCTCGTTAAGGGAAGCAAACAAATAAACAAGTACCAAATATGTAAATCAATTAGGACATTACTGTATGGTTTTATAGAGGCACCTCCCCTTTTTAAAAATTTACAATATATGAAGTAAGTTTGATGTGAAAACTAATACCAAGTGCCAGCTTTTTAAATTGTCTCCTAATCAACAGAACACGTTGTTGTATTTAAAGCTAGAATGAACTTAACCATTACTATTGTCATGTGAGTTTGGAGGAATTGTTGATGTTTTCAAAGTGCTAGGCGTCAGTAATGGGTTACACTGAGATATATTTGATGTCAGCGTGCTTCAAATGTGCTTGTGCAGATGATGAGCACAAGGGAAACGTACGCAATGCAAAACTAAATATACTGAAAATGGTCCGAATCACTTTCTGTTGCTGTTGCTCCTGCCCTTTGCGATTTAGTTTTTATATTTGTATATATTTTCATCTAATATTGCATATTATATTCGTGAAAGATAGTTTAGGCGGAGCTGAAATTGCTAAAATGTTTCAATATGCGGAGACCGAAAATGCCTTTTGTAATCATTTGAAAATCTATGTGAAACTGCAGGTTTTATTGCACACATACTGCAGGTGATTTGACGCCTTTGTTTTTAGGATCATAATGTCACACCACGCTGAGTAAACAAGTGTGTAATTCTCTGCTCGGCTAATGGTAAATTCATATGAGCTGTCCGGCAGCAGATTTCCAATCTCAATACTGCCCGATTCTACGGAAATTACTCCAAAATGGTTCTTCTCAGTGCAATAATGGGGCTCCAAGAGTTTGTATTTGAGCTCGTACAGTTCATGGTGTGCTTCTTCCCCGAGGACCAACCACTTCAACTCCACTGAATTGTGATAAGCAGATGATTCTTTCCGATCAAACAATACAGGCATCTTGGTTCTCAGCACCACCCTGAGTTGAGGTATTTTGTTCGACTTTGCATCACTCATTAAATGATGCTTCACATAAAGTTTGCTGGGTACTAGAACTGATATGAAATTTTTTAATGTGTTGAAGAGCTGTCCAAGTCTAGAACAAGTCGTGTTCCAGTGTAAAAGGAATAGTGTTACGTCTGATATCTTAGCAATGACTTTCAACTCTTCGCGTCCATATTTCAGCTCACTGAGATATTCCCTTAGCAGCAGGAGCTGGATTTTGACCTGAGTGGTGCCTATCTTTTTCATCCTCAGAAATTTACATGGATCAATCAGCTGGTAAAGCACATTGGGCTGAAATAGGTTTTGGTCACCTAATGTCAAGTGTTTTGGTAATACATCCAGATAATAAGAGCATTTTTTCAACAGGTCCAGTCTTGTTTCATAGTGCTTCAAGGTGTCAGTGTTTAAGTTGTTTCCCAGAAACTGCAAGACTATATTTTTTCTGTCCACGTATTTTCTCCAGGCATCACCAAGGATTCCACATTCATTAACTCGTACAGTTTCCTTCTTCGGTGGGGATTGATCACTGTGCAAAGCCATCATCCTTTTCTTCTACAGTACTGAATAGTGAAGCAAAATAGCAAGAGTATAAGTACCCAAAACATCACAAGCATGATAATGTTAATTTTAATAAAATATCAGTTCTAATTTCCATTGCTTTCAGTATTGCAATCTTTAAAAAGGTTAGAAAAATCTAAGAGTGTGTGCCAACCAACTCAAGAACTGTCATCAGACTTTTGAATGGACTTATCATATATTAAGCTGATCTTTCTCTTCCTCCTATCTGTAACTGCAACACTATATTCTGCACCCTCTCCTTTCCTTCTCCCCTGTGTACTCTAAGTATGTGGAGATGCTGGCGTTCTACTGAGGTAAACACAGTAAGAAGTCTCACAACACCAGCTTAAAATCCAACAGGTTTATATAAACCTGGTGTTGTGAGACTTCTTACTCTATGTATAGCACACAAGAAACAATACTTTTCACTGTATCCCAATATATGTGACAATAATAAATCAAATCGACTATCTCAGTCAACACGGATAATTTGTCTATGTGTCTGTGTGTGAATGTACCTTTCCCAGTTTCAGTTCCCTTCCACTCTGGTTGACAGGGACTGCTGAGTGTGTCCATTCCACATTCCTCATCTTTCGATTAGCACTTCTCAGTCTTCCAGACTCGACACTAAGTTCAACAATTTCAATTCATTGTCTCTACCCCCAATTTTTCAGGCAGCAGCTTTTGGGGGTGACTCTGCTATTCCCATACAAGACATCTTTATTTCTGGCTTTCAGTTTATCATCCTTCCACCGAATGGCTATTTATCGTATCGTGAATCATATCAGCATTCATCATGCTTAACATGTTCAGATTGTATTGTGAATGATATCAAAGGAATTGAATAGAGTAGCTTAGAGTCAGATGGAGAGTCAGATTTTCCTGTTTCTGGGGAATGCTACGTTTCCAGGCACATTGAGAATGAAAAAGGGACAGAAATTCATGAGGTAGAATTTACTTCACAGAAACAGATTGTTCAGCCCAACCCGTTCATGTTGGTATTTATAATCCACACAAGCCTCCCCTCACTCTCTTCATCCCACCCTATCTCCATCAACGTTTCCTTTAATTCCTTTCTCGGTTTGGTTCTTATCTCATGTTCTCGTAAATCTTTCTATGAAATTCACCCCAACTTCCCCTGTATTCCACATTCTGTCCCCTTTTTTGTTAAGTAAGTTTCTCCTGAATTTCTGATTGCGTTTATTATGACAGTCTTCTATTTATGACCCATGGTTTTTCAATGCAGGTTCCTGTTCATGCTTTGCTGATTTCAGATTTTTAATCATTAGTGTGTGATCCAGTGGGTTTTAACTATCAGGCCTCATTAACATTTGATTGGTATGCTGCCTGTTTGATTACATCAAGAACAGGCAATCCACCCACTTACAAAAGTCTATTTAAACGATGAATGAACCTCTTAGTAGGAGGTTGCATTCGCTTTTTTTTAAAGATAAATGCTGTATTTTGTTGCGTATGAATACAGTCAATTTGTAGTTTTCCAGCTCCACTCATCGAGGAGAATACCAAAATGCATGGGCAGCTTACTAACTGTGGAAAATAATATACCGTTACTGTTGGGGAGAACAAAATCATTATTCTTAACCTTTAATTGCAATAATCTCTCAGATGGGGATGTATCATAAGTCGATGAATCAATGGTATTGACAAAACTTGTAATCACTTGAAACTAAATTATCTGAATGTTTCGTGAGGACCTCCACAGGTTGCTTGTAGTTTGAGGATTGTGTGGGTAGATACAATATACTTCAAAGCTGCTGCAGTGTGTCCATACTGAGCTTGGCACTGACGACAGCGAGTGACGCGTGTAAGTTCAATGTCACGTACGTCAGGCAAGACAATTGTAGGGCAGTACTGCCCTGTGGTATGAAAACTGTGCCCAGTTTTGAAATGTACAGGTGCAATCCTAGCAGTTTCTCTTGCTTTATTAACCTGAAAGTAACTTACATGAGCCCAGTGCTGAGTTTCCTAGTTTCATGCTGTGTTATTTTGTAAAAGGCCATCTAACAGTTGTTAAATTAAAAATACATTGTTTTTTTAAATGAATGAAGTAAAGTAGAAATGAAATGTTTGTTAATAAAATTAAATCCAATTTAAATAGGGAAATTGGAGATGCCTGAGGACAATTTGAGTGGCTAAATTTGAGCTTTAATGTCCTTTTAATGATAATCAAAGATTGCCTCTAGCTCCCTCTTGAGGGCCTAGCACTGAAACAATTACTTAATTTGTGAGGTAGTTTATGGGGTGACTGCTCTGCAATTTTGTACAGAAAGTGTTTGACTAATATCATATAGTATAATATCAAATTCAATGAAATCTTTTGCGAGGTTAAAAAAATAGAGACAAGGCTGTGCAATGAAAAATGAAGGAGAAACAAGCTGGAGTCCTCAGTAAAATCAAGGCTTATTAAGAGAGAATTATTGGCCTTACAACCACTGCGAGGCTGAGTGGGCTGCAGCTTGCCTTGACACGGGGGAGACAGAACAAATCATATTCAATTTTAGCAAGGAAGAGTCACATAAAACACTTGTAACCAACAGAAAGGGAAACCAGCACGATCGATGAATTAAAAGAAAGCTGGGAGAAAAGTGAACAGTGCTTCACATTACAGCTAGTTTGGAGAGAGGCCTGGAACAAATTAGTTCACAAAATTCAAGACAGATGCCAACAAGGAAGGCCATTCATTCAATTTTATCTTTTAGGTTTAAAAAAGGAATGAAATAAGGTTAAAATAAGTGAAATAAGGTTGAAATAAAATGTTTGTTAATAAAATTAAATCCAATTTAAATAGGGACATGGGAGATGCCGAAGGATAATTTGAGTGGCTAAATTTGCTCTTTAATGTCCTTTTAACAACTACTGTTCAATGATTGCTTCTAGCTCCCTTTCGAGTGTCTAGCTCTGAAACAATTACTTAATTTGAAAGGTAGTTTGAGGAGGGGGAAGAGGGCGACTGCTCAGCTATTTTGTCCCGAAAGTGTTTGACTCACCTCCCCACATCACACCATCCAAGTTTTTCCCAAAAGAATCTAGGGACTTTGCTTCCACTGCTTTACCAGTAATTGCTTTCCATACAATCATCACTTTTTATGTGATGATCTTGACACCAGGTCAAAATTTGAACCTGTTGTCCTATTGCTGTGGCATAACTCAAAGTCATCTGTCAGATTGATTTGATTCTATATCATTTGCTGCCTTAACAAAGCTCAATGAGTTCAACTCTCAAACATTTCAAATCTGAAAAGCCTAACAATGTCTGTACTTCTGAAACTGGAAATGAGTGTTGTTTCTCTCCATTAAGAAGTCTCACAACATGAGGTTAAAGTCCAACAGGTTTATTTGCTAGCAAATGCCACCAGCTGTCTAGCAGGTGAGTGGGGATTTCTGATCACAAATTTGTTTGGTTTGTGTTCCCCGCCCACCTGACGAAGCAGAGCCCCAAAAGCGAGTGGTGTCTGCTACCAAATAAAGCTATTGGACTTTAACCTGGTGTTGTGAGACTTCTTACTGGGTTTACCTCAGTCTAATGCTGGCATCTCCACATCGTTTCTCTCCATTGCCAAGGCTTGAAAATTTGCACAGAAGTTTGGGTCACTGTGAAAAGGAACAATACTTGAGAGGCACTCTGGCTGGAGTGTGGTATCCTCTGATTAATTTCCCGAAATCATTTGACAATCTCTTGGTTTTGTTGATTGCTAGTCTGCAATCATGGCTGAATATGTGAAGCATGGTATCCACAAGCACACGTGGGTCTTTTCAGCTTCATCCTGAACTATTGCGGTATCACTCATAGAGCATATGTGTCAATGTTTTATGCTTTTGCCTAATAACTTTGATCTGACATTGGTCTGCCCAATCATCTACCTAACCTCTCAAACTCAGCTGATGACTATTTCCAGGTGTTGTCGGCAACTTTAAGCAGTTTGCAGGAAGCTTCTGAACCCAAGTACTTACAGTAATGTAAATTAGACACAATCATCCCATACAGCAATAGAGAGTAGATGCAGACAATTAAATTTTTAAAGTTATTTTGTTAGCGTCACAGGCAGGCTTATATTAACACTGCAGTGAAGTTACTGTGAAAATCCCCTAGTCACCACACTCTGGCACCTGCTCGGGTACACTGAGGGAGAATTTAGCACAGCCAATGCACCTAACCAGCACATCTTTTGGACAGTGGAATGAAACCAGAGCACCCAAGGAAACCCGTGCAACATGGCCAGAGCATGCAGACTCCACACAGTCACCCAAGCAAGGAATCAAACCCAGTTCCTTGGCCCTATGAGGTAGCAGTGCTAACCTGTGACACCACACCACCTAATAGTAAATAGACGATGATAAAAGAAGTTTTAAAGATGTGGTACTGAGTATGCAGACTAAGTACATTCCAAGGATCACCAACCCTTGGCTAAACAGGTTAAATCTTAAATGGATTAACAAATTAATTGGAAGGAAAATAAAGTGCAGTCGGGTAGCACGGTAGCACAATGGTTAGCACTGCTGCTTCACAGCCCCAGGGACCTGGGTTCAATTCCCAGCTTGGGGCACTGTGTGTGGAGTTTGCACATTCTCCCTGTGTCTGTGTGGGTTTCCTCCGGGTGCTCCAGTTTCCTCCCACAGTCCGAAGATGTGTGGGTTATGTAGGTTGGCCATGCTAAAATTGCCCCTTAGTATCCTGAGATGCGTAGGTTAGAGGGATTAGTGGGTAAAATATGTAGAGATATGGGGGCAGGGCCTGGGTGGGATTGTGGTTGGTGCAGAAACAATGAGCTGAATGGCCTCTTTCCACACTGTAGGGATTCTATGATTCTATGAAGTGACCTATTCAAATCATGCAGGGAGAAAACAGAATGAATCCACCTGAATGACTGTAAACACATGCAGGAGAGCAAGGTGAATCAGTACAAAATAATTAATATTCTAAGTAATTACTTTGATGAAGCATTCACAATGGAGCATTTGAGGAGCTTGAGTAGAAATATTGGAATGTTATTAGTGCCCCAAACTGGGCACAATCCTTGCTAAACCTGTCAGACTACAAAGGCCTGAGGATAATCTGAAATTAGTTATCAGGTTTCATCATCATAATGCTGGCAAGCTGTAAGAGCTAACTGTGTACACTGATGCAGTTCACCTTTTGGAGCTTAACCAATTCAAATAAAAGAAATTTTCTAAAAGTCGATATGCAATAGTAACAAAACAATTTGCACTTATGCCCTCAGGGTATCCTAAAGTACTTCAAAATTAATTGACTTTTGAAATGCAATCCCTGTTATATAGGTCACTGAGTGTGTGCCTGCACAGCCCTTCAAACATTAAATGAATGAATGAGGGCAGCACGATGGCACAGTGGTTAGCACTACTGTCTCATAGCGCCAGGGACCTGGATTCGATTCCCAGCTTAGGTCACTGTCTGTGTATGGTTTGCACATTCTCCTCGTGTCTGCATGGGTTTCCTCCAGGTGCTCCGGTTTCCCACCACGGTCCAAAGAAGTGCAGGTTAGGTGGCTTCGCCATGCTAAATTGCCTGTTTGTGTCAGGGGGATCAGCAGGGTTCATATGTGGGGCTATGGGGATAGGGTTGTAGTTGGTGCAGACTTGATGGGCCGAATGGCCTCCTTCTGCACTGCAGGGATGCACGTAACTTTTGTTGGAGGTATTTTGTGAGTGTCATTTGGCCAGTTTATCAATGAAACTATATGCTGTGTATAAGTGCTGTTATGGGGTCTTTAATGTCTAACTGACAGGTAAATGTTAGCTAGGTTTGAATTGTTATGACAATGGATCATAGCCCCAAATTACTTACAGACATGCTGAAGTAAAACCTTTTTTCCACAAAAAAGACGTAACAGCAAAAACTATTTTAACACTATTGACTAAGCCATTTGGTAGAATTCCTCTGTGGATTGCAATCAACCAAATTGTTCAGAGAGGAAAAAATGTCAAATGTTTTTTCAGACAGAGACCACATCAAAGGAAGAGATTCAGTGCAAAAGTTGCAAAGCAGAAACTCAACTGTAATCTCCTGCAGGGATAATGGAGGCAGTTAACCATCTCAGCAGAAAGCATCTCCTGTGAGTTACATCACAGGTTGTAGCTATGATGTGAGTTGAAAGAAAGCAGTTCTGGGAGGAAAATATGTTTGTTTTTTTGTCCCTTCAAGAAAAGGGTTTGAAAGCCAACTGCAACCCTGGTCTGTTGTGTTATTCTGGTGTTCTAGTTCTACTATGCTAGTGTGCACTATGAAGGTCACAGCTGAAGAACATCCACAAGGAATCCCTGTGCTTGCAGGTTAATAAAAAACCCTCTCTCTGATTGTTGGAAGCAAGTCAATAGTCAGCAAAGTTATAGTTGATAAAGAAACAGGATAATTTCAGCTAATCTGCAGAATTTGGAATCTCTAAACCTACTACTCCACTGCCAAAGTCAGTGCTATTGGAAATGCTCAATTTAACAGCCGTAACATTTCACCATCTACTCCCCACAGACAAGCCAAAGGCTGATTTGTAGGTTTTTTTTTTAATTTTTATTTTCAGACTCACTTCTCATTTCTAATCTGTGCATATATACATCACTTTTTAATATTTTTATTGTGTTTTAATAACTAATAACTTACTCTTTCTTTAACTCATAAAATCTAATTAAATTGACACCTTTTAAAACATAAATACATTTGGACTGGAGAAAAGGTATCCTCATGAGAAGGGATCCTTCTTGCTACCGGCAGATGGAGTTGAATTAAAAAAGGGGCCAGTTTATCCCCCCTCACAAAGAGGCATAACAACTCATCCTAATCAAAGCAAATTGGGGGAACTTGCCCAGGGACAAACTGGGGGCTTGTGGCCAGGATTGTTCCCACAGATGAAACTAACAAATTAGAGAAGGGAAAGTTTCTTTGAAACCAATTCTAAAAAGACTGCAAAAGAAAGTTTCTTGAATCTGTACTAGAAATGTGGTGCCAGTGCTTTTTTAGGACAATTAGGTCCCATTGCCACACGTGGATGGGGTAGCAGGGGGAATGAATTGGAGGGTGAGACCCACATTGAACCCCCTACTGCCCAGCTAGATAATACAGAAATGTTAGACTCCTTATTCACCCAACGAGGTGCAGAACACTGAGCAGATTTGACAAGGTTGCTCATAGCATTTAAGGGCTTATGTAATGATAAGCCAGGCTGTACCACCCTAGCTCAACATGATATGGATTTCTATGCCCAGACAAGCTGGCCCAGGTCCAGGAGGAGGTTAACTACATACTGGGGCACCAACTAATAGAGCTTAACAACCATAGCTGGAGCTCCCCATTTGTGCTCATGCATAAGCCACAAGGTTCTGCATTGACTACAGAATAGCTAATGCAGTGCCCAGAGCCAAATCCTATCAGACAAACTGGCTAGAAGACTGCATAGATAGGACAGGTAAAACAGCCTACATTGCAAAGATAGATTTATTCAAGGGATACTGGCAGGTTCCTTTGACTGCCTGTGCGAAGGAAATCTCCCCCTTCACAACTCCAAACAGGTTGGTTATATCAGTGTCAGGTCATACCACTTGGTCTCCAAAATGCCCAAACCACATTTCAAATGTTGAGGCACCAGATAGTGGTGGGCCTATCTAATTGTGAGGTGTACCTAGAAAACCTCCGAGTATACAGTGAAACATGGGAATCTCACTTGGAAGAATTGGAAGCCTTCTTCCAGAAAGCACAGCCATCAAACTAAGTGGTCATCCAACTTAATGGTCAATCTCACAGAGTGTGATTGCGAAGATTTTAAGTGACCTACCTAGGGCATGTGATGGGTCAAGGAAAAGCAACGCCCAGGACTGCGAAGGTACAAGCCATTGCACAGTTCCCCATTCCCACAGCAAAACGGGAAATCATGAGGTTCTTGGGAATGTGTGTGCTCTTCGGGAAGTCCATCCCAAACTTCAATACAGTAGGTATCCTGCTGACAGACCTACTATAGAAAAAAAAAATCAAAGGTAGTGTGGACTGAGAAATGTTAGCCATCTTTAGAAAAGGTGAAAGCCATTTTAACAATTGAGTCTGTGCTCACAGTCTGTACTTTAACCAAACATTTAAAGTAACCATCAATGCGAGCGACATTGGGGTCATGGCTTCCCTCCTTTAGGGAGATGAATCTGGGAAAAGAGGCCAGTTAGATACCTCTCCCAGACTGTGGACATTAGTTGAAAGAAAGCAGTTCTGGAAGGAAGAAATATTCTTTCTCCTTCCAGGAATACGCAAGTAAAATGGTTAAAAGCCAACTGCAACCCAGGTGTCTGTGTACTTGTCTGATGTTCTGGTTCTGCTGTACTTGTGTGTTGTGAAGTTCACGGCTAAAAAGCATCCACATGCCATCCCTGCACTGGCAGGTAAATAAGTCTCACTCTGAATGCTGAAAGCAAGTCAGGTCAGCAAAGTCACACTCTGGAAAGGGAACAGGACAATGCCTTTCACCTAAACGGAGTACCAGAATCTCCAAAACAACTGCTCACTGCCAATGTCAACACGACTGGAATCACCCAACTTCATGGCCATAACATTTCACCATCTACTCCTCACAGACAAACCAAAGATTGACTCTTTTTTTAACTTTTAGTTTTAGGTTTATTTCTCATTTATAATCTATGTGTATATCATACACATATACATATTGTATTGCATTTTCTAATATTTTTCTCACATTTTAGTAACTAAGAAAATCACTCTCCCTTTAACTCAGGAAAGCCTAGCTGAATTGGCTCCTTTCAAAATGTAAAAATATTTGGACAGGGAAAGGTTATCCATGAGGGAAGGGATCATTTTTTAAATTGCTCTCACATTGACCTACTGAAGGGGTTGAATGAAGAAGAGGAAGCACCCTCCTCACCCTGGATAACAATCAGGGGCATCTTGTCCAGAATCATAACAAATTGTGGGGGGCGGTGGGGTGAGGGGTGTGGTGGTCCTGCCTGGGGACCAGTCATAACAAATTTCCCACCTGAAAGAAACACTTGAGAAAATGTGGCACTCCCTTGGTATTGCATCATGGTTTCAGCTGACATTAGTTACTCAAGTTTGTAATTAGGCTCAAAGACACAACCTGCTGTCAATTGTGCCAAACCAACATTGACCTGGACTCTGAAAGGACAAGAAGAGACTGAAGATATAAAAAGCAGAATATCAGATTGAGTGAGGGATTAGAAAAAGGAAGAAAATTTAAATAAAAGGAATAACAAAATGGATTCAGGAAAACAAATATAAATAATTGTCTCTCTTAAGTAATGTAGCAAACCGTTCACCCCACTGCCTAGAAAGAGAGCTGACGGAATTTGGGGAGATTTGGAATCACAAACAGTGAAGCTGGTTTGAAGTTTAATAGTGACTCAGATGAACAATGGATTATTTTCTGTCTTACTCACTTGACAAAGTAACACACTTAGACCTGCTGGTGCTAGATTTGCTCTGTTGTTAACCAGTGTGACATCTAATGAGCGCTTAATACTAAAGCCAATAAAAACTAACTTGTAAAAAGATGGGTGTTGCTAAGAAATAAAGAGTGCACCGCTTACCTTGCAATGTCAATTCCATTAAATTTGCATAATACCTCGTATATGGGAACATCCTTTAAAGCATAATTAATTTAATTTGTTGCAGATGTCTCTGTTTTGAGCAAAATAATATTAATACAATTTTCTGTGCTTTCTATCCACTTGTAGTTTTCGCTATATCTTTTGTGTTCTTTTATTTCAAGTAATACTCCTGGTAACCATTGTGAATCAGAACAGTAAGTATTCTAATCTTTGTGAGGTAGTAGACACTTTGTTGCCTAGATGTATTGAGGCAACACTCTGGTCATGTAGATAGAGACGGTAGTCTGGACTGATAAACACGAAGAGCAAACTTTTGCTCTGCTCTCCTCAATGTCACCTTATTTTCCTTCATTAACACCCATTCCACCTTCTTTGCCATCGATTTCACCAATTACCCTTCTCTGTGAGCTCAACCTCTAACTTTTTACTGCTGTGATGTGGAGATGCCAGTGTTGGATTGGGAAGGGCACAGTGAGAAGTTTCATAAACACCAGGTGAAAGTCCAACAGCTTTATTTGGAATCACGAGCTTTCAGAGCTTTGCTCCTTCACCTGAGGAAGGAGCAGCACTCCGAAAGCTCTTGATTCCAAATAAACCTGTTGGTTTTTACTGATGCTAGTGGAAGCAACACTGTGCATTGTAGGCAAGAACTTCTGTTCTTCATAGTTTTCCTGGTTGCATGGCTTGGTGTGATGATGGCACCAATACAGGTAGCATGAAGAAGTGCATGGAATCCAGCCAGAACAAATAATAGGCAGTGCACTAGAAAAATTTATGCTGTTCTGTTGCCAGAGGTACTGGGAAAAAAGAACATCTGATTAAGCAGGGTCTACCTCATTTTCCTCTTATTACCACTGCCAGCACCATCATTATGTTGTAATTGTGTTATAACTGAGATTATACAAGCTACTCATGAATACTGATCATCATCATTAACCAAATTACAATTAAAAATTAATGCCATGACAGTCACCAAGGGGAGTATGCATTATAGGGCACAAAAGCAATGGAAAAGCATTCATTCACAGGGCCACTAGTTTGTGATTATTGAATAAGTCAAACCGTATTTCAGCAGGGGAATTTGTGAGATTTTTGAAAGCATTCGGTGATCATCATTCCATGATTCAGTAAATGTACTTGTGAAACCACCAAAATTCATGTCCTTGCCCATCAGATCTCTGTCTCTGTCATGACACTAGTCTGGGTTGCAATTGTCAATTTCTAATTAGCATTAAGGAATAGCAAATGCTAATTATGTCAAAGGAAGCATTGCTAATTAAAGTTCTGTTGAAGTTAAGGAAAGGTTTTCTCTGTGATCTTTGCCTACAACAGTAAACTTCCTCAAAGGATATTGGATTCAATTATACAGATATTCTCCTACATTGCATCAGTTTTCATATTCAGTATTGCTTTTATTAATTATACATAATTTGCTAATCCAAAGTTTAAAGACTTCCTATTTTTTAAATGTAAGATAATAGGTTTTGCAGTCAGTGCTGGAGTGACAGCAATCATGGGATTGTACAGCACAGAAAGAGGCCATTCAGTCCATCAAGTCTGCAGTGGCTCTTTTGAAGAGCAGTCCAGGTTCCTGCTTTATCCCAGTCCATGCACTTTTTTCCTCTTTTGGGTATTTACCCAATTCCTTTTTGACAGGCAATGTATTCCAAATCCTAACCATTTCCTTTGCGAAAAAAACCCTCATATTGTTTCTGATTCTTTGAGCAATCATTTTAAATCTACAACCTATGTTTTGTTGTCTCATCAGCTACTAGAAACAGCTTCTTTTGATTTACCCTCCAAAAACTCTTCATTGGCCCTGATTTTACCAGCACGGTTGTCCCAAGATGGGAGCGGGCGAGGCTCACGTAATGGCATTCCCCTTTGTCTTTTGGCGCGATCTTACGAGCCTCGGGCAACGGTGCGGGTAAAATCAGGGCCATTATTTTAAATATCTATAACAAACCCCCTCTAATCACTTTCTCTGATTGAAGGACGAGAACCTCTGCTTCTCTGGTCGATCAGTATAACTGTAATTTCTCATTTCTGAAACAATTCCTGTAAATTTCTTCTGTACTTTTTTCAAAGGCTTCAGGCATTCTATGGTAACATGGTCCCTTTAAGGTGCGATGCTTGCAGGCCACATCATCAGGCCAGACCATTTGGAGTAGTTGCTTGGGAAGCTGGGCTTATCAGGAGTGAGGGCATGTGTCTGGGCAGGGGACAGCCTTCAGTTAAGCCAGGGAGAAGAGAGTAGATCTCTGAATATGTTGTGTCAGACCCTTATCTTGTATACATAATAAACAGTTTAATAAATCTTTTTTTGTTGGAGTCATAATTTATCCACCCATCTAGATCAAATATATTACGCATTCCTATGGTGCAGATTGAACACAGTGGCCAGAATTTTACTGTCTCACCCCCCTGCCCCTGGAATCCGGGCAGGCCAGGCTCACAGAGCTGAATTCTCCATTTGGCCTCAGTTGGGATTTTACAAGCCTCATCTGAGTGAGGTCATAAAATCCAGCCCAGTATATCACCTGTGGCAAGAACTAGTGTTTTGTACAGGTCTAGCGTAACCTATTGGCTTTTGTACTCATATGCCTCTGTTTCTAAAGCTAGGATACTAGTTGTTTTAGTAATTACTTTGTTAACCTGTCCAAGCACTTTCAAGACATTTGTACCGACTTTAAAATTGTACCAGTTAGCATATACTGTCTCTCAACATTCCTGCCAAAGTGTATTACTCACACTTTCAGTGTTGGAGTTGTTCTGCCCTGTGTTCACCCATTCAATCAGTCTGTCTATGTACATTTAAAGTATGTCTTCCTCACTGCGTTCCTGGCTTCTTTTCTCTGTTGCTTCTCTTCTTAAACCTCTCTCGCCTGTCCTCTCTGCATTCACTTAGAGTCATAAAGGTTTACAGCATGGAAACAGGCCCTTCAGTCCATGCCACCCTTTTTTTTTTAAACCACTAAGCTAGTCCCAGTTGCTTGCATTTGCCTCATGTTCCTCGATACCCATCGTACCCGTGTAACTGTCAAAATGCTTTTTAAAAGGCAAAATTGTACCCACCTCTACTACTACCTCTGGCAGCTTGTTCCAGACACTCACCATCCTCTGTGTGAAAAAATTGCTCCTCTGGATCCTTTTGTATCTCTTCCCTCTTACCTTAAACCTATGTCCTCTAGTTTTAGACTCCCCTACCTTTGGGAAAAGGTATTGACGATCTTACTGACCTATGCTCATCATTACCCCCAAGTCTCCTATGCCCTACTTCTTACAGTAAGTGTAAGGAGCTCGTGAACTTGTTTGTCACAAACAACAAAACTTCAATATTGCTGAAAAAAGAGACCATTTATTTGTCAAATCTTTTCAACTTGTATTCATCAGCACACCCTCTTCGGTTCCCAGTTAAGCTATGTTTTTTCTTTTAAATTCTCAACTTTGTTTTCAAATTCATCCACGCCTCACCCCTTCCTATCCCTGTAATCTCCTTCAGCCCCATAACCTGCTGAAAAAGCTGCACAATTCTAATTCTGGCCTCTTGTGCATCCTCAATTTTAATTATTTCACCATTGGTGGGTGTGCATTTAGTTACATAGGCCCCAAACTCTGGAATTCCCTCCCAAAATCTCTCCGCCTCTCTATCTAGCTTGCTTCCTCCAAGCAACTCCTGAAAACCTACCTCTTTGACCAAGCCATTAATCATTTTACCTAATTCTCCTTTTGTGGCTCAGTGTCATATTTTGTCCTATAATGTTATTGTGTGCACTTACGTCTCATCACGTAAATATAAATTGTTGTGCCTTCTGCAGATTTCTTACCTATCCCTAGGTCCAAGTCAACAATGTATTGCAAAAACATTTGCATGCCTACCTCTAGTGTGAAACCACATATTTTAAATTTCGATTCCTTAGCCAATTGTAGATCCATGTTTCTACTGCCCCTGTTATCCTATGGCCTTTAAGTTTGCTGACAAGCCTAATATGTGGTGCTGTGCCCAATGCCTTTTTAAAGTTCATATCCACAATATCAACTGCACTGATCTCATTCATTCTCTCTGTTATCTCATCAAAAAAACTGTATCCAGTTAGTCGAATACAATTTATCCTTTGGAAATCTGTGCTGTCTCTTTTATTAGTCCATACTTGGCCGTGCTGTTAATTTTATCCTTGGGTTTTGTTTCTAAAAACTCCACTATGACTGATATTAAAATGATGGACCTCTAATTGCCAAGTTTAAACTCCTTTTTTTGGACAAAGGTGTAACATTTGCAATCCTCTGATTTTAGGGAACCAGCCTCATTTCTAAAATGGATTGGATGATTGTGACCATCATCTCTGCAATTTCTGCCATTATTGCCCTCAGCAACCCAAGTTGCAGACCTCTGAATTGAGTGACAGATCCACTTGAGGAATGAAACCCTACTAGTCCTTTCTTTTGACCTATTTTTATCTCATCCAATATGTGGTAACCATTTACCATAGCCTGACGAACATCCTCTTCCTTGGTAAACATCAAAGAAATCCTGAAATTTCTACCAGTGATTTCCTTTTCTTCCAAATGATGCATTTTTGAAATCCCCAGGGCTGGACATCTTGTTAAATCTCATATCAAATAATCTATAGTGCAGAAGGAGGCCATTTGGCCCATCAAGTCTGCACCAACAATCCCAACCAGGTCCTATTCCCGTAACCCCACATATTTACTCTCCTAAACTCCCTGACACTTGGGGGCAATTTAGCATGGCCAATCCACCTAACCCACACATCTTTAGACTGTGGGAGGAAATCGGAGCACCCAAAGGAAACCCACATGGATATGGGGAGAATGTGCAAACTCCACACAGCTAGTCAGCCAAGCTGGGAATCAAACCCGGGTCCCTGGCGCTGTGAGGCAGCAGTGCTAACCACTGTGCCACCATGCTGCCCTTTGGTTTGATGTAAACTTCCACATCTATTAATCTCACTGTAAAAACTCTTTAAAAGATGATGCCTTGTTGAATTACGTGTAACTGGAATTTCAGCAGTGTATAAAATTCCTGAGTACTGCTTAACAATCCCTCTGGCCTTGAAAACAAATTTTATATTAGCAAAGTGCCAAATTTTGCCATGATTATATTAAGTTCCACAGCTTTTTGAATTATTTCAAACATTTCTGATATTTTAGCTTCTATCTCAATCCTGTGAGCATGGCCCAATTGTTAATTCATTGTCCCTGAAATGATTAAAAAAATGAAGGACAATCAGTGAATTTTACTTCCTGATTTGCTGCCTGAGTGGAGACTTGAGCTACGACTGCTGGAGATTCCCATCTGTTGATGCCAAAACCAAATTGTCAGGAAGGGGAAATCCATAGCAAAGAGCTTTCGTGGAACACTTACATTCAGATCAGCAGTGAATGCCATCACTCCATCCCTGATTGTTTTATAGTGGTGAAAATTTACCTTTTTGTATTAGGGTGCTCAGCACCAAAAGGGTTAATGTGGGACTGGGGAAGCAATACCACCCACATTATTATGTAGAGAGTCATATATTAGAATGTTACAGTGAGTCATGAAGATGGCATCTCATCAAGCCCGTATCCTGTATATGTAGTATTGTGTTACTAATAGACAGTCATTGGTTAACCATACAAACTTCTGGACCTCTTCATGAGACAACATATAACAATACGACATGGTGGCAGCAGGTTAAAAATCCCAAGATCCCTAAGAATGAAGAGGTAAAGAAACTGCAATCTGACCTGACTTGAAGACCTTGAACACACAGCTGGAAATCACTTGAGAAACTTCCTAACAGACCTGAAAGTCAGATGAAATATGCAACATAAGAGGTTAGGGTGAGAAAAAAATAAAGAGAAGTCAGAGCAAAACATTAGCTTCAATTCAAATCCCCAAATCTAAGAAGGCAACCAGTTGGTCAAAATGATTCTTTCAAAAGATTTCCTGCGCTAACTCTGCAATTTAAAATAGCTCCATAACCATGACAGGATGTTGCTAAATCCTGACAAGCACAGAAAGACAAAAGATCAATTACTGTTGTGACATTTAAAAATGAATTGAAGCTGTGCTAAACGCAGCCATGGATGATAATTCAACAATTCCTGCCTAATTATGGTAGACAGAATGGCTAGATCCAGATGCAAAATTGGGGATTATGGACAAGAAGCTTTTTAAGAAGTAGCATCATGCTTAAATAAATCAACAGAGACTGAAGGAGTGAATCTACTCCTAAGTTCAGCAAGTCCAATAGCAGCTATTGAATAGCCAACAGCATAGTTGCCAGACAAGGAGTAAATGAATCTTCTGATCACTTTGAAGAGATCATGAAATCCTTTGGTACCTACATTGTCCTAAGAAGCAATCATTTTCTTTTTGATTCGTTCATGGGATGTAGGTTTTGCTGGCTGGGTCAGCTCATCCCCAAGGGCATTTAACAGTCAACCACATTACTGCGGATCTGGAGTCACATGTAGGCCAGACACAGATAAGAACAACAGATTTCCTTCCTTATAAGCTCATTTGGAGTGAGCAAAATTTTAAGAGAGTCCAAATGCACAGGGAACCCATCGACTCTTTCATAAGTGAGATGTACAGATTGGCTGAAGACTGTGAAAGTGGTGACCTTAGCTTGGACCTCATAAGAATCCATTATTAAAAATGAGATCACAGAATACTTGGAAGTACGTGATAAACTAGGAGTGAGTCAGCGTGGCTTTGTCAAGGGGAGATCATGCCTGACAAATCTGTTAGAGTTCTTTGAGGAGATAACAAGGAAGTTAGATAAAGGAGACCCAGAGAACATGATTTATTTAGATTTCCAGAAGGCCTTTGACAAGGTATCACATAGGAGTTTGTTAATTAAGTTAAGTGCCCATGATGTTAAGGGTAAGACCCTAGCATGGACAGAGGATTGGCTGACTGGCAGAACTCAAGAGAGTGGGGATAAAGGCATCTTTCTCAGGATGGCAGCTGGTGACTAGTGGTGTGCCTCAATGCTGGGACCATTACTTTTCACAATGTACATTAACAATTTGGAGGAAGGAACAGGAGGAACTGTTGCTAAGTTTGCAGATGATACAAATATGTAGACGGATAGGTAGTTTTGAGGAAGCAGGGGGCTGCAGAAGAACTTGAACAGGTTAAGAGAATGGGCAAAGAAGTGGCAGATGGAATATAATGTGAAAAAGTGTGAGGTTATACACTTTGGAAGGAGGAATGGAGTCTTAGACTATTTTCTAAATGGGAAAATGCTTTGGAAATCAGAAACACAAAGGAACTTGGGAGTCATTATTCAAGATTCTCTTAAGGTTAATGTGTAGGTTTAGTCGGCAGTCAGGAAGGCAAATGCAATGTTAGCATTCATGTTGAGAGGGTTAGAAAACAAGAACAGGGATATACTTCTGAGGGTGCATAAGGCTCTGGTCAGATGCCATTTAGAGTATTGTGAGCAGTTTTGGGCCCCATATCTAAAAAAAAGGATGAGCTGGCCATAGAAAGGGTCCAGAGGAGGTTCACAAGAATGATCCCTGGAATGAAGAGCTTGTCGTATGAGGAATGGTTGAGTACTCTGGGTTTGTACTCGTTGAAGTTTAGAAGGATCTTATTGAAACTTATAAGATACTGAGAGGCCTGGATAGTGTGGATGTGAAGAGGATGTTTCCACTAATAGGAAAAACTACAACCAGAGGGTACAACCTCTGGCTAAAAGGGACGATCCTTTAAAACAGAGATGAGGAGGAATTTCTTCAGTTAGACAATCTGTGGAACTCTTTGCCACTGTGGAGACCAGGTCATTGAGTATCTTTAAGACAGAGATAGATAGGTTCTTGATTGATAAAGGGATCGGGGTAATGAGGAAAAGGCAGGACAATGAGGATGAGAAAAAAATCAGTCATGATCGAATGGCGGAGCAGATTCAATGGGCTAAGTGGGCTAATTCTGCTCCTATATCTTATGATCTAATGGTCTTATGAAGTGGCTGTGCATCAGAGGTCTGCCAGCAAAACTGATCCATTACGCATGGTAGTTAAACCATGGTACAAAGCAACCCCACCAGTCTAGCTCATAAAGTGACAAAAGGGCAAGGAAAGCAATACCAAAGCAAAATGCAAAATGATGACGCAGCATGTCTGCTCTGTGCCACCCAACGGCCTCAAAGGCACTAGCAATGTCCAGCAATCATTATTGTGGCACTTTCACTTTAACCCCTGGGACACTTTGATAAGATATCTACATCCAAAACCTCAAGACATGCAGAGGATCACAAATAAGTCCATGTGTCCAACACCCAGAAGTCCAACAAAGTTTCTTGGGAGAAATTAAGGATCCAAAATTCACATTTTAGAATGCCAACTTATCTGTAAATGTTCAACTCACAAATTTCATGTTAGACACAGGAGCCAGTGTGATAGTCCTGTTGGATCAGGACCTGTGGTTAAAAGATTTCTGGCTATGGATGATAGGCACACCATTGTATGGACCCGGAGGAATCCAACTACAGTCATTGACATGATTAAAGAGCCAAACCTGTGTAGAATTATGCATGTCATCCACCGTCAATCCTTTTCTCTCCTGAGCCTGCATTGCCCTCAATCTCCTCAAAATAGTAGAAGACATCTAAACAACCTTTATCAACTACACTAACTGGAGGCACCTGAGAATTCCACCAGTACTGATGATCTTGACTAGGACTTCAGTTCAGAATGATCCTCACTCTCAGCAGATACAGTTATTCCAGCCCTTTTGCTGATGGCAGAAAATATTGTACTTTGGTCAGACCAGCCAAACTTACAGCTGAGCATCAACATACTTAAAACAGAAGATATGGAGGAGAAGTGGCAGCAGCAGAAGGTTGAGCTCAAACCCCAGAGTCAAACAGTTGCAGTCACAGAATCAGGAAGGCATACAACAATGAAGGCGGGTCTTCAAGCTCAAATACACAATATGGCAGGAGAGAAGCAACCACCAATTCACCAAGACAGAATTCAGGGAGGCATAGTGCATAGTGCAGATGAAGAAACAGCACAGCATTAGAAGCCAAACTGCAGGTTGAGCTCAAGGGAAGGTTTTACACTGAAGCTTGGAGAGTCAGTCAGGTGGGATTCAGATGGTGTTTGCGAATAGGTTTCCCCCTCCCCTATAAAATGGAAATGGTGTCCCCCAAATGTGGAGGGAAGGGGGACTATTTCAGATGTATTCAACCCTGGGGGGAAAGATAAATAAACACAGCTGTGTGGAGGTTGAGTACAAAACCATCAAGCTGTTTGTTAATTAAAGCTTATCGCAAAGCGAACAAAAGTTTTCAATGGAATAGAAAGGGCTTCAAAGGATTTGAGCTTTTGAGGAAGGCTCAGAAACCTCAAATAAAAGATATGTGAATAGATTGGGGCTGAGGGTACAGCTATGAAGAAGGGACACCCCCACTCCCCACACAAATAAATTCATATCTCCTCTTTGTTCGAGGGATTCAGAGAGTTCTGCTCACAACCTGCAGCTTCTGATAGAGAGAAAAGGAAATCCTTGCTGCACAATGGAGTGTTGCAATCATTTAAAAGCCAGCCATGGAACATGGAGATTAAAGTGACCAGGCCGTTTCAAAATTTTCACAGCTGACAGGCACAAATGAAGACGTTGATCATCATGCCAGGAGTGATCTTCAGGTTTGCCAGGGGTAGGAGGAGCTGTCCAGCCATGGGGCTTCCCTTCCCAGGAGACATTGCCGATCTTAACCCCTTTCCCCCAGCCTAAGCCCACCCATGCCCCCAGGACATTTGGGGGACCATCTTTTTGCTACCTGCAGCAGTAGAGGAGCAAATGGTTTTGGACGTGGCTCCTGAACCCCTCTCATTGTCCAGAACACCAGGTCCACGTTAGTCATTACCAGCACCAAAGCCCACCAAGTGTAGTTCCCGCTTATGTAAGGGGTAGTATGTAAGTATCATTGCAAGATTAAGGGGGTGGCATTGTATTTAGGCATTCAGAACTATAAAGACTAAAATGCGACTGATGAAACAGTACTGCCCACATTATAATGTAGAGAGTCACATGAGAGTAGTAGGAGCTTGTAGAATTTGGTATGCATAAAGATAGCACCTAGTCAGAAAGGTATCATATGTATATAGTTATTGTCCAATCATACAAGCTTCATGAGATAACATACAACTTCCCAATATCCCTTCAGCTTGAAAGGAGGGCCAGTCAGATTAGATGGGTAGTGCATAGGAACATGGGGTCATATTGTCATTCCAATTCACTCCACTGCCAAGCCCCCCCCCCCCAACTCCCCTCAGCCCCGTAACCAGCAATATGTGTAATATAACATCACTGCACTATGCTGACTGTGGTTTGCCAAAGAATTGCCAAAGACCTGTCTTTGGACAGGGAGCTGAAAAAGAAGACAGTTTAAAATTTTGATCTGGGGTAATAGCAAGCTTTGAGCAAAAGATGGCAGCAATGAAACACTGTTTATTACAAACGTGTAACCTTACTTCCTGCTTTAATACTAATTGATATCCATTCTGCAGCAAAACAATTGCAACACAATCTCATTTCATGATATTTGCAAAAACGTTCATCAATTTCACAAACAGGCGTTAAATTTTCTTGAAAGCATTTTCCTCTATAACACTGATAGACAAGGATCTTAGGCTTCAGATTTTGTCTAAGCCACAGATGGGGTATAAGCTATCGGCAGTGAAGGCAGGTCATATATGCAACATATCATAGTTATCCCACACTCTACAATCAATTTAATTAGAGTCTCATAGTTGATTTAGTGAACTGCATAAATCTGTATTGCTACAGCATTTTGTGACAGTATATAATGTAGCATGTACAACACAGTGGCACAGTGGTTAGCACTGCTGCCTCACAGCACTGGTAACCCGGTTTGTTTCCCGGCTTGGGTCACTGTCCGTCTGGAGCTTCTACGTTCTCCCCATCTCTACATGGGTTTCCTCCAGGGGCTCCGGTTTCCTTCCACAGTCCAAAGATGTGTGGGTTAGATTGATTGGCCATGCTCAATTACCCCTTAAAATCAGGAGGATTAACAGGGTGAATATGTGAGGTTATGGGGATAGGGTGAGATTGTTGCTGGTGCAGGCTCAATGGGTCGAATGGCCTCCTTCTGCACTGTCGGGATTCTAGAGTAGAATTAGTTTCTACTCTTTAATGTGTATTAATGAAGAATGTTTTGGATTGTTCCTTCCAGATCTGTCTGTTATCTACACTTCTGTCTACCTCAACTTTTTCACTCTGTTAGCCCTGAGGTTCATTGCTTTATGTTTTAATTAACAGTACTTTCAGCAAATTTCTTAGTCAATATAAAATAATCAGTTTGACAATAAATTACATTTACTGCTATTTTCAATAAGCTGTTACAGGGACAACTGCTGTGCATTATCGGATTAATAGTCACTTAACTGTTCAGGGATAAAACTGACCAAAATACTTTACTAGTGATTTTTGTCCAATGAAAGAGTAATTAAATTGAATACAAATTAGAGTTTGATATGCCCTATTTTAAAATACTTAGTGAAAATTCTTAGTGAATATATACTTAGTGAAAAATACTTAGTGAAAATTCTGCTATATTTAGAATAGTCAGAAATAGCAAAATTTTTTGATCTGTTAGAAATACAGCAAGTTTGACAATGATGCCATCAATGATGCCAGGTTTGTATATTCACTAAATTTTTAAAAATATTTACAACCTATAATTATCTACAGGAGGTGGAATATTACCAAATGTTATTTAAATAGAATTCTTTTAAAAACTATTCTTAGGACAGCAGTGTTGCTGGCAAATGCACATTTATTATATACTGCCAGTTGCCCTGAGATGGTGGTTGGCATTCTCATAGAATCCCTACAGTACAGGAGACCATTTTGGTGAGCCTGCGCCAACCCCACCCAGGCCCTTTCCCTGTAACCCCATTTATTTACCCTGTTAATCTCCTTGACACAAATGGACAATTTAAAACAGCCAATCCATCTAAGCCATAATGCTAGCCACTGTGCCACCTTGAACTATTGTTCTGTTCTAAATGCCATTGAGTTTTTGGAGTATCGTGGTAAACATGTACCCCATCAAGTTGTGAATTTGTATCACAATGCTGGCTTACAGGCTTAAAGAAGTCTTGATGGGTCAGGAGGTGCATCACTTGGTGCAAGGTATCAAGGTACTTGCTTGGGATTGTAGCCACCTTCTTGGTATTGCTGGCTGGGTTAAGCTTCTGGTTAACAATGACTTCATGTTGTTGCTTGTGGTGCCATTGAAGATTGGGGGAATAAATGGGATTTCCCTTGTTGTAGGTGGTCATTGCTTGATATTTATGAGCTACAGATATTAATCTTATCAACTTGCGTGTTGTTGCAAATTACCATGGGCTGCTTTAAGCATTCTATCCAACTATCTGCTGTATTGCCTCACATAAACTATCTTTTATAGGAAAACATTGATGAAAGAATCTAAATGATAAAACATAGCACAATGACTAAAACAATCCAGAAAGTGAATAGTGAAATCAAATCTCTCCACAGTTTCATCCAAGGCTTTCATCACTTTTAAGGTATTGAAGCTAAAGGACATGAATATAAAATTGAAGAAAATGATTTAGTTTTTCTTTAATTTCCAATGCTTAATAACAAAGGATTGGATTTGGTGGTCCTACCTCCAGGTTCAAAAGCTGGGTAGCAAACTCACTTCGACAATTAGAGGAATCCATGACTGTATCTGAGGTAACCAATCATTAACGATGTCTTAAGAGCTGCCAGCCAATCAGAAGCCAGCTACTGGGATGGTAATCACTGCTGGAGCTGCACCTGGAGGAACAGAAGAACATAAGAACTAGGAGCAGGTGTAGGCCATCTGGCCCCTCGAGCCTGCTCCGCCATTCAATAAAATCATGGCTGATCTTTTTGTGGACTCAACTCCACTTACCTGCCCGCTCACCATAACCCTTAATTCCTTTACTGTTCAAAAATGTATTTATCCTTGCCTTAAAAACATTCAATGAGGTAGCCCCGACTGCTTCACCAGGCAGGGAATTCCACAGACTCACAACCCTTTGTGTGAAGAAGTTCCTCCTCAACTCAGTCGTAAACCCGCTTTCCCTTATTATGAGGCAATGCTCCCGAGTTCTAGTTTCACCCACCAGTAGAAACAACTTCTCTGCTTCGATCTTATCTATTCCCTTCATAATCTTATACGTTTCTATAAGATCTCCCCTCATTCTTCCAAATTCCAATCAGTATAGCCCCAGTCTACTCAGTCTCTCTTCATAAGCCAACCCGCTCATCTCTGGAATCAACCTAGTGAATCTCCTCTGCATCCCCTCCAGTGCAAGCATATCCTTTCTCAAGTAAGGAGACCAAAACTGTATACAGTACTCCAGGTCTGGCCTCACCAGCACCTAATACAGCTACAACATAACCCCACTGTTTTTAAACTCCATCCCCCTAGAAATGAAGACAAAATTCCATTTACCTTCCTAAATACCTGCTGCACCTGCAAACCAACTCCTTGAGATTCCTGCACAAGGACACCCAAGTCCCTCTGCACAGCAGCATGCTGCAATTTTTTACCATTTAAATAATAGTCCATTTTGCTGTTATTCCTACCAAAATGGATGGCCTCACATTTACCAACATTGTACTCCATCTGCCAGACCCTCACCCACTCACTTAGGCTATCTATATCTCTTTGCAGACTTTCAGCATCCTCTGCACGCTTTGTTCTTCCATCCATCTTAGTGTCATCTGTGAATTTTGACACACTACTCTTGGTCCCCAACTCCAAACCATCTATGTAAATTGTAAACAGTTGCAGTCCCAACACTGATCCCTGAGGCACATCACTCGTCACTGATTGGCAACCAAAAAAACCCATTTACCCCCACTCTTTGCTCTCTGTTAGTGAACCAATCCTCTATCCTTGCTAATACATTACCTGCACTTTTATCTTTATCTTTATTTAGCAGTCTTTGGTGCGTCACCTTGCCTTCTGGAAATCCAGATTTCATCACAGGTTTCCCACTGTCCACTGCACATGTAATGTTCTCAAAGAATTCCACCAAATTAGTCAAACATGACCTGCCCTTCATGAACCCATGCTGCGTCTTACCAATGGGACAATTTATATCCAGATGCCTCGCTATTTCTTCCTTGATGATAGGTTCAAGCATTTTCCCTGCTACAGAAGTTAAGCTAACTGGCCTATAGCCTTTTGTCCTTTTTTAAACAGTGGCGTCACATTTGCTGTTTTCCGATCTGCAGGAACCACCCCAGAGTCCAGCGAATTTTCGTGAATTATCACTAGTGCATTTGCTACTTCTCCCGCCATCTCTTTTAGTATCCCGGGATGCATTCCATCAGGACCAGGGGATTTGTCTACTTTTGGCCCCATTAACTTGCCCAACACTACCTCTTTTGTGATAATGATAGCCTTCCTGTCATCAATTTTCGGCATGTTATTTGTGTCTTCCACTGTGAAGACCGACACAAATGCTTGTTCAATGCCTTAGCCATTTTCTCATTTCGAGTTATTATACCTCCCTTCTCATCCTCTAAAGGACCAACTTTAGCCACTCTTTTTCATTTTATATATTTGTAGAAATCTTTGCTATCTGTTTTTATATTCTGAGCTAGTTTACTCTCATAATCCATCTTACTTTTCTTCATAGCATTTTTTGTGACTTTCTGCTGACCCTAAAAGATTTCCTAATCCTCTAGATTCCCACTAATCTTTGCCACTTTGTAACATTTTCTTTCAATTTGATACTGTCCTTTATTTCCTTAGATATCCATGGCTGATTATCTCTTTTTCTACACTCCTTCCTTATCACTGGTATATACTTTTGCTGAGCACTGTGGAAGTCCGCTTTGAAAGTCCTCCACTGTTCCTCAGTTGTCCCACTGTAAAGTTTTTGCTCCCAATCTACCTGAGCCAACTCCTCCCTCATCCCTTTATAGTCTCCTTTGTTTAAGCACAAGACACTGGTATTGAATTTTACCTTCTCACGCTCCATCTGTAATGAGGATGCTGTGACAGCTGTGTGCCCTCACAGTCAGGTAACCGGTGTTTTGGTGTGCCAGATCCTGCCTGACTTGGAGATGGAAAGGGGGGCAGGGGACACAGGACATTTGATCATGTGATACTATTGGTGCTGGGCTGGGGTGGTGGAGGGAGGGCTCTCCGTGGGTTAAAGAGTACCTGAAATGGGGTGGGAAGAGGGCCCTTCCATGTTTCAAAGTCTGCTTCAAAGGTTACCAGGGCAATCTCCCAACAAGGCACAAGGCTCCCCCTCTTGTGTCAGTAGAGGATGGGACAGAAAGAAGCCTTACTTGGCCAAGTGGTTCTGTTGAGCTCCAAGCAGAGAAGGCATGTCCAACCCTTCCTCTGCTGGAAATATTGTAAGGCAGGGAGAAGACAAGGGGTACACCATCTGCCATCTTCCTATGCCATCTCCCTTGCTGCCTCCCAGCCCATTCCCAAAGGGCTGGTAAAATTGAGTCCAAAATGATACTAGTATTCTTCAATATTGAGAAGCATTGTAGAAAAGCTCAACATAACAAAGAGTGGAATATTTTTAGATGAAAGAGTTTGCATTTATCTTTCATGATTTCAGGATATTCCAAAACATTTCACAGCAAAGACGTACTTTTGTAATTAGAACATAAGAAATAGGAGCAGGAGTAGGCCATCTAGCCCTTCGAGCCTGCCCCGCCATTCAATAAGATCATGGCTGATCTGTCGTGGCTCAGTTCCACATTCCCGCCCTCTCCCCATAACCCTTAACCCCCTCGCTTATCAAAAACCCATCAACCCGCGACTTAAAAATATTTAGCGAGGCAGCCTCCACCACTTCAACGGGCAGAGAATTCCAGAGATTCACCACCCTTTGAGTGAAGAAGTTCCTCCTCAACTCCATTCTAAACCACCCCCCCTTTATCTTGAGGCTGTGCCCCCTAGTCCTACTATCCTTTCTGAGCGGGAAGAGTCTCTCCACCTCTATCCTATCCATCCCATTCATCATCTTATACGTCTCAATGAGATCTCCCCTCATTCTTCTAAACTCTTAACGAGTACAAGCCTAGTTTATTCAGCCCCTCCTCATAGCTCAACCCCCTCAACTCCAGCATCAGCCTAGTAAACCTCCTCTGCACTCCCTCCAAGGCCAAAATATCCTTGCGTAAGTACGGCGCCCAAAACTGCACACAGTACTCCAGCTGCGGCCTCACCAATGCCCTATACAGCCGCAGCAAGACCTCCCTACTTTTATATTCAATCCCCCTCGCGATGAAGGCCAGCATCCCATTCGCCTTCCTACCACCTGCTGCACCTGCAAGCTGGGTTTTTGCGACTCATGCACAAGGACCCCGAGGTCCCTCAACATCCATTGGTCAATTTGCACAAGACCAGGCTCCACAAATTGCAGTTAAGACAAATGATCAGATAAGGTGAAATCTCACTGAATCCAGGTTGAGGCAGCCAAACAGATACAAAATTGGCTTGATGATAGAAGACAAAGGGTGGTTGTAGAGGGTTGTTTTTCAAACTGGAGGCCTGTGACCAGCAGTGTGCCTCAGGGATCTGTGCTGTGTCCATTATTATTTGTCAATTATATTAATGATTTGGATGAGAATTTAGGAGGCATGGTTAGTAAGTCTGCAGATGACATCAAGATTGGTGGCATAGTGGACAGTGAAGAAGGTTATCTAGGATTGCAATGGGATCTTGATCAATTGAGCCAGTGGGCTGACGAATGGCAGATGGAGTTTAATTTAGATAAATGCAAGGTGATGTATTTTGGTCAATCAAACCAGGACAGGATTTATTCAGTTAATGGTAGGACATTGGGGAGAGTTACAGAACAAAGAGATCTCGGGATACAGGTTCATAGCTCCTTGAAAGTGGAGGCACAGGTGGACAGAGCGGTGAAGAAGGCATTCAGCATGTTTAGTTTCATTGGTCAGAACAATGAATACAGTAACTGGGATGTCTTGTTGAAGTTGTAAGACATTGGTAAGTCACAGTTGGAATAACGTTTACAGTTCTGATCATCCTATTGTAGAAAAGTTATTATTAAACTAGAAAGAGTGCAGAAAAGATTTACTAGGATGCTAGTGGAATTTGATGGTTTGAGTTATAAAGAGAAGCTGTACAGACTGGTACTTTTTTCTCTGGACCGTAGGAGACTGAGGGTGATCTTATTGAGGTCTATAAAATAATGAATGGCATAGATTAGCTTGATAGTCAATATCTTTTCCCAAAGATAGGGGTATCTAAAACTACGTGGCATAGATTTAAGGTGAGAGGGGAGAGATACAAAAGGATCCAGAGGGGCATTTTTTTCACACAGAGGGTGGTGAGTGTCTGGAACAAGTTGCCAGAGGTAGTAGTAGAGGCGGGTACAATTTTATCTTTTAAAAAAACATTTAGATAGATGGATATAGAGGGATATGAGCTAAATGTGGGCAATTAGGATTAGTTTTGGGGTTTTAAAAAAAAAGGGTGGCATGGACAAGTTGGGCTGAAGGGCCTGTTTCCATGTTGTAAACCTCTGAGTCTATATGACTGAAATAGTATTCCAATAATGAATTTTATTACCTCAAGGACCAGGGAGAAATTCACCTATGATCACTGGCCAGCTGGGTGACCTTCATCTACTTATAGATGGGCATTTGACATCCCAGAACAGGGTAATTGGTTTAGAATCAAAGAATCATTGAATCCTAATGTGCGGAAGGAAGCCATTTAGTGCATTGTGTCTACACCAACTACAATCCCACCCAGGCCCTACCCCAATAATCCCATGTATTTACCCCAGCTAGTCCCCCTTGACCCTCGGGGCAATTTAGCATTACCAATCCACCTAACCCGTGCATCTTTGGACTGTGGTGGGAAACTGGAGCACTTGGAAGAAACCCACATAGACACAGAGAGAATGTGCAGACTCTGCACAAACAATGACCCAAGCTGGGAATTGAAGCTGGATTCCTGGCGCTGAGAGGCAGCAGTGCTAGCTACTATGCCACCGTGTTGCCTGAGAGTAGGCAGTTTAACACGTGTTCAAAGGTCAGCAGAGCAGCAGCTAAATGTTAGCCTCAATTACCTCAGGAGTGGACCTTGATTCTATAGCCTCCTCAGACAGGAGTGAGCAATGGCTAACAAGTAAGTAAGGCAAGGAGACTGAAATAACTCCTCAAAGGCAAATGTTCCTTCATCAGAATCCTTTATTTCCAAACTCTATTCTACTCCTAGATTGCTTCAGGTAGACAGTCAGAATCCGAGTGCCAGAAGACCTGACACTCCCAGTTTTACATACAAATGAGCCTCACTGATTGGGCAGGCAATTAGGACATCAATCAGGGAGCTCATATTTTAAGAGGCCAAGCTCATGTGCCTCGTTGAAGTCATTACAGAGGCTACAGCAGTGTAACTATTGAGGGGAGTGGCAAATCAGCCCCACTGACATATATGAAGCCCATCTAGAAACTGGAAATGGAGTCATGTGAAAGATAACCATGAGATTATCGAAAGTATAATGACAGATTGAAAGAGTAAAAAGGAAATAAGAAAAGACATCTGAAAGGAAATAGCAAGGTCTTTCATAAACAGAGATACAAAGTGAAATAGTAATTCGAGAAAGTAAAATACTGCAGCAAAGGCAGGATAGTAATTATGGAGGTTGAATGTGCAGTGGAGATAACAACTAAATATTCTGTATGCTGTAAGTAAGACTGTGGATGTACTGGAGGAGGACATTAGAAGAGATAACTATTAAAAACAAGCTAAATATAGAATGGATGTCATCATACCCTGGACCGTGAAAGATGTTGGATGATTTGGACTTGTGATTTGGCACTTCACATAGTGACATATATTACATATTTAATTACAGAACACAACTTATAAAGGCCTAAATTGCTGCCAATAATATTTTTGCATGAGAAGTGTATTTGTCGTCAGTAAATAATGTTCAGCTCGCACAGCTGAATTTTAAGTAGACACTCACCCTGATTTACAATCAATGTTTTGCTTCTTTAGATATGCTCATCAATCACAGTGTCACCCATTGTCTCTCCTAGACTGGGCCAATCTTCCATGAATGCAGACACTTATTTCCTCTGCATTGCACAAAGATTTCAATCTCAGCTGGACATAAACACTGCAACATCATTTTGTATCTCCAGATAAAGTGGGCTCATGTCTTGGCTTTTAATAATCAACTTTCCGAGTTCACTGCCACAATGCGCCAGGCTAGGTTTACTCAGCATGGGCTAGAGACATCTCCAGTGTTCTTTGTTTTAAATGATTAAGACACATGGTCAGCCAACACACATAGTTAACACATTGGCTATAGATGGGGAGAAGGTTTTAGCTACATTGAAAAGTAATCAGTGTTAAGAACCCAAAATTCAGGACCACTTTTAATAGGAAATTGAAGTTAGAAAAAGAGGGGCAAATCAGGCTGTCATATCTTTTTATAATTATTTAAAGGAACACATCCCTCATAAGGGATTGTGTAACCACATTGTGCATTCATTTGTTTAAACTAGGCATGTGAGAACATATATACATGGATAACAAACTTGAGGACCTCAACTGAAGGGTTGTATATACTGTGTTCAGCTCACAGACTAAAGTGAAACTGAGGCTGGATCACATGGCACATTTCCCTTTGAGTGATGGTATACTGCTATCCCTTAAAGGCATATCACAACACAGGCTGGAGGAAATTATGATCTGAGAGGAGGAATGGAAGATGGAGGCAAATTATACTTGATATGACAAGCCACAAATCCCTCAAGAGCTCAATTTAGAATCTTCATCCTCTGTTTAAACATCCCATGAACTCAATATCCCCCTAATTCTGTTGCTTTCTCCATTGATTCCTAGGAGTAGAAAACATTAAGGCTGGAATTCTCCATAAACCGCCATTCTCCACCTTTGATTTTCTTGCTGTGGAGCCAGCAAGCTAATAATGTTTTCCTTCGCATTGGTGGGACCAGAAATTCCCACCAGCATGATGGGCTGGAAAATTCCAGCCAGAGTTTTATCATTCTTTAAAATGGATCTAGCCAGGGTGCTTTTTGTTAGATGAGGTCTAGCGTACCAGAGCAGGAACATTGTGCAAGAATTGTATAAAACACCAGTACAATGGCAGCGTGTGTTCTGACAAGAAATAATATAATTGACAGAAGGACTGAGGGGGGAAATTGAGGTGTAATTTCTTTAGCCAGAATGTCTTGAGTGTCCAGAACTCACTGCCTGAAAGGATGGTAGAAACCTTTAAAAAAAAAACACATAGACATACACTGAAGGCATTATAACCTGTAGACTTGTGGACCAAGATTGAAAGATGGGATTAGGTTGGATAGTTCTTTTATGGACAGCACAAAAGGATGTGCTGTTCACAAAATGGACGGCATTTTGTGAACACGGGGAGAATGTGCAGATTCTGTACAGATAGTGACACAAGGTTGGAATCAAACCCAGGTCCCTGGCACTGTGTGGCAGCAGTGCCAGCCACTGTGCCACCATGCCACCCCAGTAATGGTGAACCTTGATTATTGATCATTGAGGATGCATGTGTTTGGGGATGTTAGAGCAGAGAGCATACCTAGTCAGATCTGAAATTTGTAACCAGAAGAGTTATATTTATATAACTCTTTATACTTATAGCTGAATAATACTCCCACAAGGTGGGATTAAGTTGGATAGCTCTTTTGGTGGACAGCGCAAAATGGATGTGCTGACTGAGGATGTATTGAATAGCTTCCTTCTGTGTCATCATTCTTTTTCTATGTTTTTAAAAGGGAATTTAACCATCTGCCCATGATAGTCAATGGCATTACACTTCATTGATCATTGAGGATGCATGTGTTTGGAGATGTTAAAGCAGAAGGCATACCTAGTCAGATCTGAAATTTGTAACAGGAAGAGAATAATATTTAAAGCAGAATAATACTCCCACAGTTCTGCCAATTAAATTTAAGTGTGGATTTAATGTTTGAACTATTGAATATTTGATTATAATGAGAGATACATCAACTGGAAACAATCATGAAACATATGATCAGCAGTGACTTTGTTCGTGCCTCAGAAACTCAGGCCGATCCATTAAAAGTAATGTAAAAACTAAGTAACTGTCAGCACAAATGTCAATTATCATAATAGAATTCAGTATTTTAAGGGGATTGTATTTCAGCCATGAAATTATACTAAAATGTCTCACATCATTCGCTGTGACCTGCTTGAGAGATTCTAGGAATTGTAATTAGTTTTTTTAATATTATATATACAAGTTACGCATTGTGTAGAAGTGTAAATGTAAGCAAAATCTCTGGCAGTATGTACTGATCCTATCCTGCATTGTCCTGTGTTGGCCCAGTGCACTGAACATAATTGGCACCATACCCATCATATTCAGGGCTGAAAACGGTTAGCACTTTACTGATTGTGCTGTGCTGAGAAGGTATAATACTGTTAACACTCAATACTCTGTTGTTCTTGGCATATTACTTATAAGGAAGCCACCTCTCATCAAATTTAAGATTATATCTGATGTGGATCTGATGAACTAAAATAACATTGATTGCAACAACCTCCAATGTGAAAATTCTTGTATTTGGAACATCAGAATAGAAAACGAAAGTTACCTCAAGCTTTTAAAAGTAAGGCAACATCAATAGTTGCTGAAATTGCACAACAGCTCATTATAATATAATCCTTTGATCCTCGGAGATGATTCTAATGACTGCTCTTGGTATTCTACTGAAACAAGACTACTTCATATGACAGAACCAGAGTTTGATTCACATATGTTATTTGCTGAATATTACTATTATTTCTCTGTCTCTAACAATATGCCAATCTTTCAAAGATATTGTCAGATAGCTATTATACACCCATTAATGTCATTCATTTGAAGACCAAACTATTTATTATCACCCAGCATTAAGTGGTCACAATTCTTTCGTTAAGGAAACTACAAAAGGTGAAAAAAAACTTCCAGAATATATTCTGTAATATAGTAACTGCTCTGTACCAATACTCTTTTATATCTATTTTATTTTGCAATTTCTTAACCCAAAATATGATAAATAACATGTTAGAAAGAAAATTCTAGATAAATTATCCTTTTCATTTTTACCTCAAGAGGCAAATGGAATACAATATTCCTATTTTTTGTATTTTAAGTATATGTTCCAGATTGAACAAAACAAACAAAGTACTTTAATAACAATTAAATAATAATTATTGATACTTGATTTTAGGTGTATCACTCAAAGAAAGACAACAAAATATGCACATAATGCAGCGATTTATAAACAAGAACAGATTAATTTTCCTCTTGCTGTGAAATACACACAAAATTGCAAAGTAAAACTACCAGTTTTAGGAGAAGATTGATTAGTCGTGCTTAGAAAAAGACAGCAGTTAAATTGTTGTTGTGATTACAACAAAATCAGAAACAGCTGGAAAATATATACTTGGAACTAAAAGAGAAAGCCAGTAGCTTTCATTTGTATATTAGTCATTTGTATATTATGAATAACAAGGAGGAAGTTTGAAAAGCCAAGCCTTGAGACCACAAAGGCATCAATACAAATTCCAGTGCAGAGGGTTAAGGTACAGGCAAAGACAGCAGTGTTGTACATGTCTCACGCATGGACACAGGAGATGGGATTTGAGCTTTCATCAGTAATATTACCTTGACGGGCTTCACCAACAATACAGACTGACCTTCTCGGTGTTGCCGACAATTCTGTTTTGAGCAATATTGTAGTAATTGTCTATTACTTTGAAAGCTTCGAGTTTTTGCACTTGTAAGGAATGTAACCTTGTGTATTGAGATGGCCATTTTGCACAAAACAGTATTCTGCAAACAGCAATGAAATGGTACATTAATACATTTGTTTTTGTTAGTATTGGTGAGGGAGGAGATGTACTAATGCACTTTCGCAGACTTAATTAGAAACACAAAAGGTGTTTATTAATTTTTTAAAAAACTGTTCAGAAGTACAACAGCCACACAGCTACCCTTGGTCTCCTACATGTCTTCTGTCTTAGAGAGGACTCCATTCTCTGGGATGATTATTCCCTCTGATTGTTCTAATTGGTCCTCCTAGCCAGGTGACCCCTACTCTTCTGTGTTGCCCTTAAAGAGACAATCACGACAAATCACCACATCACCACCCCTCCAACTCCATTATACAATCTTCAGCCCTAAAATCTAACGAACCATTATTTACATGAATTGAATAATTATAAATTGAATCTTTGAGGGGTTTTCTGTATCTTGTGGAGCGGCGTCATTTTGTAGTCTGTGGTGCTTCCACAAGATTGACATTAATAGGAACTGCAATAGCAGATACCCCTTCTGACGAGGCAGTTCATTACTACTTGCTTCCACAGAGAAATCAATTATGTCTATAACAAATCAATCAGGTACTTCGATGCTTACAGTTCAAAAAAAAATCTTAATAGCAACACTGGAGGGTTTCTCCATTCCTCAAGTGATCCACATGTTTACAAACGATCCGTCTCTCCATGTCTACTGGGTACAATAGGAGTCAAAACACAGAGACAGTAATTCTGGGGATCCAATTTGATCTGCTACTAAAGTTTCATATCATGATACCATGTCATACCATGTACTTAACATGGCTTTTTTATTGTTGCTGTTTCGGGTACTTAGATCATGTAATAAAGTTTCTTCTGTTTCCAACATTTCAATTCAGCATTTTTTACATAAATTGTTTTATAATATTGGTTCTTGAGCTTTTCCATTTGTGTGACCATTTCAGCAATCTTCTGGCACATAATCTCTATCCAAATTGCTAATTCTGCTGTCAATTTCACAGTTTTCTAACTCTTCAGTCCTTTTCTCTTTGTTAAGCTTCCTTCTTTTATTCTCCCAATTCAATTCTTTGTTCTTATGTTCTTATTTTCTAGTTGCTTTATCATGGAGTTCAGCTTACTTTCCATTGTCTCATTAATTTTTCCTTCTGCTTAACCTCATTTTGTAATTTTTTGTAACTTTCTTATTCACTATGTTTGCTGTCAGCCATTTAATCCTTTTGTTTTAATGTATTCTTCACAGCTTTAACTCTTTTTGTTGATTCCTTTTTATTTTCAATAGTTCTAAGTTTCTTTTGAAGTCTTTAATTTCTGCATTTCTTCCAAGGCGAATCCATCACCTTCTTGCTGGCCACATACATTTCACAAGCAGAACTTTCATTCCTACTTGTCTTAATTTCTGCAAACCCTTTTGGCTTCACTATTGGTCAATGTAGTGTTGACTCGTTTCCATTCTGCATTTCTTTTGTTGTTCTCCTTCTGGGGTCTTTGATTACCCTCCTTCTGTGGCCTTCTTTTGCCCACTTTCTGGGGTCTTCTATTGTCTCCTCTCTAAAGCATTTTGCCTCCTCTTTGAGGTCTTTGTTGCCTCTTCTTTGAGTTCTTCATTGTCTCTTCTCAGGTCTTTTGTTGCATCTTCCTTGAGGTTTTCATTGCATATGGACCTCTGCTGAAAGTTACCCTCCATCTAGGGTCTTCTTTATTTTCTCTTGTCTATAGTCATTTGTTCCTTCTTGTGGTTGCTGCTTTAAGAGCATTACCACTTTAAATGCATTACCACTTTAAATACATGACCACTTTAAGGCCGTATTTTTTTTCACTTAGTTGTCAGCAACTGTTGGCTTTCTCTGTTTTTCTCACATTCTTGACGTTTTGACACAAACCTGGCTGCTTTTGTTTTGCACTTTTAGGACCACTTTTATTGAAGGATAGCTCTTTTAGTAATCACTGTAGTTTTTTTTCCCCCTCTGGCTGTTTGGAGAGTTTGTCTTTTTTTGATGTGCCAGTTTTTAAAATCAATTTCACTGGTACTCGAGATCCGATGGGGCCATTGTTTTTAAACTGATTAGCTTCTTATTATTTTATGATTGAGGAACTCTTCTCCTTGTAAAACTTCTAAATGTCTCTGTTTGAAGCCCATCAGTGCAGTGATTGCTGCCACAGAACCCCCACTATTTTTCTAAAAAAATAGTTTGCACCAATTCTTTGTTGTTTCACTTAAATTATTTTTCTTTTTAAACTTGAAGCCGCAGCTCTTGTTTTGCCATGTTATTCTCTCTGATTTGTTTTTCTACAAATACTTCAAAACTTTTGACTCCGCTGACCAAATCAGGCTTCTGTCCCTAACGGTCTGGCAATACGTCAGGATTTTATAGCTTTGCTCAACCTGAGACTGGAAAATGCCAGTCCATTGTCCACTTCTTACCCACTCTAATTCCATGATGGGCATAGTGAACATCTCAAATGCATCTATTGACCCAAGGATAGGCATTCAGATGGGTACTGTTTTTCAAACATCAATTAATACAGGATACTCACAGATGTTGGGCCATAGACAGTATCATAATAATTTTATCCTCATCGCCAGATGCAATGATGCAGTTCTACTGATTCATTAGAAGCATAAAAGGTACTTCTTAATAAGAAAAACTGTACAGAAATACAGTAGCCACATAAGGAACAAAGAACAGTAGGAACAGGCCTTTTGGCCCATCAAGTCTGTGCCAACAAAGATGCCTCTCCAATCTAATATTTTCTTTCCATATCTCTTATTCCCTACCTATTCGTGTATCGATCCAGATGCCTCTTGAACGTTGTTATAGAATCTGCTTCCATCACCTCCTCTGGCAGCACATTCCAGGCATTCATCAGTCTCTGTGTGAAAAACTTGCCCCTTACTCTTTTAAACTTGCCCCTCTCATTTTCAATCTATGCCCCTGAGAAATTGAACCTTTGACCTGAGAAAAAGTCTATCCACTCTATCCAAGCCTGTCAAAATCTTGTAAACATCTATCAGGTCCCCCCTCATCCTGCAACGCTCCAATGAAAACAATCCAAGTTTGTTAAACCTTTCTTCATAGTTCATATCCTGAAAACCAGGCAACATCCTGGTAAATCTCTTCTGCACCACTTCTAATGCATTAATATCCTTCCGGTAATGTGGCTACCAGAATTGTGTACAATGGTTTGTACGCAATTATTTACACAGCTGCCCTTGGTCCCCAACATGCCTCCTGCATAAGAGAGAACGCAATCCGCTGAGGTGATTGCCCAATCTGAGTCATAATTAGTCCCCCAAGCCAAGTGATGCTGCTGTGTTGCCCTTAAAGGGACAATCACCACAAATTGCCAGACCTGGACATTGGAAGAACTTCCTGCTCTTCTTTTGTGGATTCCCATTGAATATTTAACTTCCCCTGAACCCCAAACAGGAAGCCTCTGTTTAATGTTACTGAAGGGCTACCAGCCAAAGATTGGAAGTATGATTTAAGCCCACTCTTCATTTGGGAGTGACAGTTAACCTTTATGTAACAGTGAAGTGTAAATGTGGTACACAAGGCAATGTTAATTCATGTTTATATCAATAGACACATCTCACTGCCAGTTCCTAATACAGGAGGTGAGTTTGAGAATAAAAACCAGACATAATATGAAGATTAACAGCTCTCTGTGATTTTAGTTAGTAGGAAAGAAGCATATTTAACATAATGGAAACTTGTGTTCAAAATTAGATTTACCTCTAGTGTTAAACTTCACTCTTTGTTCCAATAGTACATAAACAACACTATTAAGTTGCTTTTATATATAAGATTTGCCAATTTTTTTGCAACTTTCAATGTCAAAGGAGCAAGGTCAGGAACAGGAAATGTATCACAGTCTTGAATGGAATTAATAAATAATGGCAGGTTCCTGCCCATCACCCTCAGTGTACAAAAGTAACCTTCTCAAATTTCAGCCCTCGCATGATGTTTTGTCTTTATTTCTATTGCAGTATATTAGGGTGAGAGTAGGGTGAGAACCAGGAAGGGGTTGTTTTACATTGAAGAACAATCACAAGAAAATTAAACTAATGTACTTAAATCATGCTACGCTGATCCATAGTTTGGAAGTACACCGAGATACTTACCCTCTGCACGGAGGTCGAGTTAACAGTTGGAGAAATTAATGAAATCAAGCCCATGGATAAGTATACACAGGTGGCAGTTGAAAAAGTATCTTTGTTCTTGCTAATTTGGGCTGCGATCCAATCTTAATGTTGGAGAGGCAGTTGGAGAACATTCAAATTTTGAGGGATCTCTAGAGAAGTGGCAAGGTGGAGTCTGGTGTTTTTGGTGTGGTTGTGAAAGCTCACTCTGTAATGGCATGTATTTTAGGATGGCAAAGGTTCAACGTGGAAGCAAGTAAAAGAGCAAGATGAAGAAAACTCATTAGTATCCTGAGATTCGAGGGGTTAAGTTGGATAACCGGGAACATTGATTGTTCTACATTCATCAATGCAGGCAGCTGCCGATTTCATGCTGCCATTTCATTATCGTGATTGCCATGTACAGCTAGTATTAACCAGACAGGTCGTTGGCTGCTCATGGCAGCAAGTGGCCCTCTAACACAGTTAAAACTAATCAGCACCTCTTAAAGAGGAGAAGTGTTATGTTTGGAGCAAATGGTGGAGAACGTGGAAAGTGATAATTGTAACGGTATCTAACAGCGGATCTAACAGGGAGCTTTCAAGATAGATGCACAAAAGAAAGTAGGAGCAGAATATTGTGATTTGATTTGATCTGATTTGATTTTGTCACATGTATTGGGATAAGGTGAAAAGAATTGTTTCTTGTGCGCTCTACAGACAAAACATACTGTTCATAGAATACATAGAGATGAAGGAAAGGAGAGGGTGCAGAATGTAGTGTTGCAATCACAGATAGGGTACAAAGAAAGATCGGCTTAATATATGGTAATCCATTCAAAGGCCTGATGGCAGCTGGGAAGAAGCTGTTCTTGAGTCAATTGGTACATGTTCTCACATTTTTGTATCTGTTTCCCAACAGAAGAAGGTGGAAGAAAGTATGTCCAGGATCCATGGGGTCCTTGATTGTGCTGGCTGCTTTTCCGAGACAGCGGGAAAGGTAGACAGAGTCAATGGATGGGAAGCTGGTTTGAGTGATGGACTAGGCTACATTCACAACTCTTTGTACTTTTTTGCGGTCTTGGTCAGAGCAGGAGCCAAACCAAGCGGCGATACATTGGGAAAGAATGCTTTTATTGGTGCATCTGTAGAAATTGGTGAGAGTCATAGCATGCTGAATTCCCTTAGCCTCCTGAGAAAGTAGAGCCGTTGGTGGGCTTTCTTAACTATAATGTCAGTTTGGAAGGACAGGACAGGTTGATGGTGATCTGGATACCTAGAAACTTGAAGTCCTGGACCACTTCCATATCATTACCATTGACCTAATCAGGAGCGTGTCCTCCATTACACTTTTTGAAGTCGATGACTATCTCCTTTGTTGTACTGACATTGAGGGAGAAATTATTGTCATCACACGATTTGACAAGATTTTCTATCTCTTCCCTCTATTCCATCTCGTGGTCAATGCCAAAAGTCAAATTTCAAGAACCTATAATAAAGTTCAATGAACAAGTGGTTAAGGTCAGTGAATGAATCTTCAAGTACACCCGTTACCAACTGCATCATAGCATCAGATATTTCTTAAGTCATCATACCGCCATCCCTCACGTACCAACAGAAGTGGACTTACAGTGAGACACATTGTGCCTAGGCACAGGATTCTGACCTGACCAAAGTGGGTACCCGGTGCTGGCCAGTGTCTGTGGGAACAATTCAGAGCCCGATAGGCTCAAAGTGCAGAGCCATCAGTAGGTAATGCAGAGTGACATCAAACTCTGATTTGTACAGACTTGTTTACAGGCAACATTTTCAAATGTGGAAATCATTCCGAAAATATTTTTGACAATACCTGTCACAAATGCCTCCACTGCATGTTCCTTTTCTGTATTGTAAGAAGTTAAAAATTGTTTGCAAAGTCAGGAACATTTGAGAAGTTCAGCAATTCTGATGACTGAAAGCGCGTCCTTATAAGATGATGTAATCATTGATTTTGTGAAGAATAAGTATAGAAGAAAAGCTATCTAAATTGCTATGTCAACAAAGGATGAAGCAAGAAAATCTTCAAAATCTGTCCCTCTTTCATATTCTCCAAATTAGTTTTGTTTTTCAAAATGCACTATATCTGGTATAATGGCTACAGCTGGTCGCACGCTGGTAGTACTAACCACCAACACACTCAAGGCTGGCCTTCAGATAAAGAACAAAACCCTGCAGACAGAATCACTGATATTGGACTTGGACTCACTGGATGTGCCATTCACATGAATTTAAGGTGATAACTTCTTTGATTTTGAGTGGAAATAAGGAAATTAATTTTTGAAATTAAATGAGACTGAAATATACTGAATGGGAGTCTATGCATCTTGTTGATTGCAATATTTGCTCCTGCACTGGACTGGTTCATTATGTCCTATACTGGCCTCTACTGCATTGAAGTCGTTGCCTGATTTTTCGCTCTTGTTGCTCACCAGTGAGTTCCATGTTTGCTTATCTCAAGACACACAGATCTCACGATTAACCATCCTTACTGCCTTCTGATGTAAGCTTGGGTTTCATTTCAACAATCGCAGGCATGTTTTACATGTTAAGAAATATTAAAGCAATTCAGCAGTAATTAACTTATGTATTTTTGTGGCATTCACCTTTGCATTCTGCAGGGTCAGGATGGGTGGGGTCAGGAGAGACATGACATAACTGGGGAGAGGGACATGAATTCATGGGGGGGTGGTACGGGGAGGGCAGATTTGAAGGTGAGCGTGGGGCTCCACAAAGTGTAAGTCCGCCATTGTATACCAACATTTTTTATCAATCAGGACTCATCCCATGCTTCAACTCATCTTCATATTTATAATTCACAGACTGCACAAACTGTCAACTTTTTATCCATGATCATCATATTAGCCAAATAACCCCTCAGGATAGATAATGACCATTGTTGGGATGTGCATTGCTAAGGTCAAGGCAAGTGGCTGGGCTGAACCCTTTGAAGGTGGAGAATCCACATACCCACTCCTTTTTTCACATCTGAGTTACCCCTCATCCCAGAATCTCTTCTTATTGACAAAATGTTTTAAGCATTTGCCTGGTACATTGCATTTTCTCTCAACCCCACAACTTTAAACTTCTACCTTTTTCCTTTCAGATATCCAAGAAATGCAATCTGGCCTTTAGTGGTAGATATTGTCACTGAAGACTCGATGAGCTGAAGGGCTTTTTGTACCCTATTGTCCTATGACTCTATGGCCAAACAGTGGAGATACACTAAAGAGGATGCATTGGAGGTAGGATCTGCATGTGGTGAGACAGCAGGTGAGAGTGAGCTGAAACTAGGGCAGGAGGTAACAGTAGTGCAAGTGCCAGCTCACCCAAGAGTGAGTTTGCACGTGTTCTTCTGCAGATGAGAACCTCAGTGGGACAGGCTATAGAGGAAAGCCGATGGGTAAGCACAGTGAAATGTTTGATACATTCAAAAGCCTACCAGAGAGCCCAGTACTGCAAAGGGTCATGGAGGAATCTGGTTTCAACTTGACACAAAGCTTGGAGCCAATCCCTACCAGCATTGAGGTGGTGACCAACTGGATTCAAACACCTGTGGGTCCAACCATGATTCGGTGTGTGATGGATGATATCCAGTGTCCACTGCATCACCAGCAGAGACCACTCGACATCTGAGTTTTGCAGTGGAAACTCAGACTGCTCCCATCATGGGCTGTGTGTACGCCACAGCAATCTGTCCTCCTCCTGATGACCAGGTTTGCTGAGGCATGGCCCAGGGTGCGTAATGGCTCCATCGAGCACTAACCTGCTGCCCTTTCTCAAGAACAGAGCATTGATCCTCCCTCCCCATTACTCCATCAATGTCCTTGCTATTGTCTATCAGCTAACCAGCACAGACTACTTTCGCCCTGGCATGTTTCAATAGACCTAGAGCTGCTCGAGTTTATCTCCCAAGGCCATCTGCACCCTCCTGTTAAAAGCAGCAGCGTTCCATCAGCCATGCTGCAGCCAGTGGGCTAGCATTGTGGAGGTTCACTATATACATGGAAGATAGGCAATAGAGGGATGCACATGGGTGATTTGTTAACTTTCATACACCAATAATGACATGATTTCATTTATATCTGTGACTTGAAGTAATTAATTATTTCATATTGGTTTTTAATTTTTGCTTTGCAGCCAAGGGGCTGATAACCTGTCAGTACTGAACTGGATTAAATACCACTACTGTTTAGATTTTACCACTCATGACAACTCATTTTAACAGGATTGTGTCATTACTATTATTTCCTCTGCACATCTTACATATGTTTTCATGGTTTATGTTCAGTGGTTTGACTAATCCTAGACTTTGAGACTAGAAGTCATCTAAGAGTTCCTTGAATGCATATACAACAGATATATATGAATATTTAACAATCTGTAGAATTGACCAACTTTTCATAGATCATAAATAACATTGATCACTTGGGCTTGCCCCTACACTAGTTAAATATTCTGACCTTTTATAATCAGCATGTTGCCCTCAATCCTACACACCAGGGAAAGCATAAATGGCATTTTGTTTTGCGTGCAGTGTTTCACAAACATTAACTTCACATTTTGTTCCGTTAGAGAGTCCCTGGGCCTGTCCCTGTCACTAGCTTGCACAATAACTGCCAGTAAAAGTGAGACAGCAATTTGGATTCAAATGTCCTCTGATTGTTGTAAACTTTGCAGACTACAGACTGGTGATATTCTCATTAAAAATGCATGAACAACCAGAAGGGCATAGCCACATGAACAAAAGCTCTGTTCAAGCTCCTTCAAGTGAAACATTTAAATGATACGGTTGTTGAATCCTGCAATGCAAGAATAATTTTCTCTCAGGGAACTCCAGTATCTGTCAAACAAACCAGTCTGTGCCTGTAAGAAATAAGTAATTTGTCCTCCAGTGAGGGAGGAAGAGATTGCCTAACTCCTTTGAATTACATGACATGAGGGAGGAACAACAGCCACGTATGTATTAACTGAGTGGGAGGAAGGAGGCAGTAGGATTGCATTTAGCCAAGAGAATAGGCAAAGGAGACAAAGTCCGATAGCCACGATGGGCTTGTGCACACAGCAACGAAGTATCTTGTATTAGTAGAACATTATGAAGGGAAAAACGAGGATAACATTGCCTTTCTTGAGCCTTCTGTTCCCACAGAATCTGAAAGCAGTTGCAGTAAGAGTAATGAATCCCCTCCTGAGTAGAAAGTTCAAAAGCCAAGTATGCCAGAAGGTATTTACCCACAACACCCCTCACTGCATTGAGGAGACTCATTTGCTAAACAATGTAGTCAGCTGAGGAGTGGATACTGGGTAATGCACCACCTGAAGAAGCCACAGGAAAAAGTGCACATGCAGGTTTTTTTCAGCACAGGTTAGAAAAATCAATTTTAGAATGAAGAAAATTTAGGTAATCACTTCTATGAAAAAAAATACTCCTCATCCCTCAATGCCCTTCCTTAACAAAACTCTATCAAACTCAGCCTTGAAAGTTTCAACTGACCCAAGATCCACAATCCTTTAGGATAGCAAGCTCCATATTTTCATAACCCTTTGTGAGAAAAAACACTTTCTGATTTCACTCCTAAATGGCCAAATATTATAAGTCCTTGGAGGCAGAAGTCCCTTCACTTGTAAACAAAATCCTTTTATTTACCAGACTAACAACTGCATCTCACATGCTTTCAGTTAGCAGGCCACACTAGGAGTCCCAGAGCAACTGGCACTCCTGGTTAAATACAAAACAAGAAGCTCCCTGATTGGCTGATCAATTTGGCCCTTAATCAGGGAGTTCAGGTTTTAACAGGCCCACCTCAGGTGCCTGATTAAAGTCATTACACAAACTTTAGTTTTAAGATGAACTCCTGTTTTCTGACACAAGAAGAAAGGGTTTATCTTTAATCTTAAGTGCTTTTTAAATAATTTATCTGCACACCAACATTGTATTCTTCCCCTTTGGGAATAGTGGGGAAGTAGTGGACAGAATTGAGTTATGAATGCTCCTTCCATGGCCAATGTCTCCTAATTTTGGACTCAATCTCAGAACTTCTGGTCGTGGTAGGGTCGCGAGCACTCTGCCAAAGACTCCCTATTAAATACTAATACAGTCACATGGAAATGCTACATTTTTCATAAATTAAGAACATAAGAAATAGGAGCAGGAGTAGGCCATCTAGCCCTTCGAGCCTGCCCCGCCATTCAATAAGATCATGGCTGATCTGTCGTGGCTCAGTTCCACATTCCCGCCCTCTCCTCATAACCCTTAATCCCCTCTCTTATCAAAAACCCATCAACCCGCATCTTAAAAATATTTAGCGAGGCAGCCTCCACCACTTCAACGGGCAGAGAATTCCAGAGATTCACCACCCTTTGAGTGAAGAAGTTCCTCCTCAACTCCGTTCTAAACCGCCGCCCCTTTATCTTGAGGCTGTGCCCCCTAGTCCTACTATCCTTTCATACTCCTTTAGCCAATGAAAGAAACATTTTTGCTTTATTTCAATTCTGAGCACAAATAGAGTTGATGGATTCCACTAAGGTGAAATACATCTTCCTGAAAATGGCAAACTTCCACTCTTTTCTAAATAAGGAAGCTGCACTTTCACTGATGAAACATCATGTTGAAAACAGAAAAGTGATTCACTCTGATATATAAAAAACATTGGTTCAGGCGTGTTTGCAACAAATTCGAACAATTGGTAGAGCTTTAGAAAGATTAGCAGCAAACGAAGAAACTTAAAAGACTGACTGTGCCATGAGATGGATTTTGTTGCCGATATGAGGAGGGTGCCTGCTCCATTCATTTGATTAAATCTTGGTGATTGGGTCTCAGTTAAATATAATTGGAAAGCTGCTCGCGCTGAGCAAATGCTGTTAGATTGCTTGCTGATCAAAGGAAGGTTGGAAAAATTGGCAGACTCTCCCTAAGCCAAATCACAGTGGGTAAAGGCATAAGGGACAAGGGGGCAATTCTGGGTCAGGGCAACAGAGGATGTGTTATTGTAATAATCTTACCGAGGCCAGTCACCATCAGCCTTGATTTGCAATGTGCTCAAAGTGTCACTCAGCGGCTGCAGTGTACAGGTCAGCCTGAAGTCTATCGACTGCTGACCTGAATGGTTTTAAATCCCCCCCACTGCTCCTTCCATATTGGGTGAGCTCCACTCACCTAACAGAGGAGCTCATATTCTACAAGGCCCCACAGGAAGATCTATTGGTGTTACCCTGTGGCCATCACAATATCACAACGTCCCTCCCCCCTCAAGTCCGTTTCTTCCCCAATACCCCTGCGTGGGAGGATCTTTTCTACCACTTAGAGATCAGCCTGGGTCGATTGGAGATAGGACCGGACCAGGGGGTGTGAATAGGATTAGAGACCTTCACTGCCGAAGGGACTGTCGCAAAGCCATTGATGCTCATTCTTCCTGCGGTCTTCTTCAGTCAGAGCGCCAGTCTCTTCTCAATGTTGGTAAGATACCATTTATCACCCAATCTTCGTTTCTTGAGAAGGGGGTGGTGAACCATCTTGAATCAGGACAGGCTTATGGTGACTAGCCCTAGGTGAGGTTCCACCAAAGTTGGTGATCTGGTAAGACCCCTCAATTTATCACCGACGATCTGGGATACCCCCAGAATTATTATAAACCCAGGGTGGTGGGATGACTGGCTCCATGTCTTCATTCAACTCACCTTCTGCTGGTAGAAAAAGGTTTAATCAAACAAGATTCCCTTTTCCAGACCAATAATTATGTTTAAAACTTAACCAGACTTTCTTAAGTTATGATGGAGCAAGTTTATTAACCACTAAAAAGATAAGAAGAATTAGTAAGCACATGCACTAATGTTCATACCCTGCAGCCATTCCTGTCAGTGGCTATTCTCAGCCATCTTGGGGTTTGTGACCGTTTTAAAATATGAAACTCAAGTCCTTTTTGAGTCAAATGATTCTGTGTTTAATACCACGGTTTTATCTTTTCTATCTTCATAACACGATGGTGCTGTCTATTGGTGTTAGATTAGGATTTGGTCTCAGCAACAATGAGGGAAAATGTGATCCAAGTCAGGATGGTGTGTGCCATGCAGGGAAAATTGTTGATGAATTTTCCAAGTAAATTGCATCTCTTGTCATTCTCCGTATTTGACCCTGTAGGGCGAAGAAGCGGTTTTGAACTTTTTTTACATTGTCGATTTAAATAATTGTGATTTCAATTTAGAACTTGCCATTTTGAAGCAGTTTCTCAAATAAGAAGAAAACATATCAGTCTATTTGCCTGTGTGTGGAAAAAGTCCTTTCACTAAACTCTGATGGTAAGCTCGCAAAATGTTTTTTTTCTTTAATTTGACGGACTGAAGAAATGTGTCATTGTGAATGTTGTACACAGACAAAGCCTATTACAAAGAGAATCCATCCACAGCTAATTCACTTTTTATTACTGCAAGTGTCACCAGTACAGATACCATTACAGGAAATCGACTGTGAAAAAAAAATCTAATTTGCATAGTCCAAGTACTTGCAGGTCAGGAGAAAAATCTTGTAGACTGGTGAAGTGAATCTTAGATCTAATGTGTAGCTCACGATTTATTAGTCATTCTAAAGTGATTGCAAATGCTCAATCGCCTTGTTAAATTTCAGAGGAGACAAGCTAACAAAGCAAAAATAGTTGGTAAGTACAGAACACAGTTTATTTGAGCTTTGTGTAAGAGAAACCAAGTGGCACTTGTGGGTGTATAATGAAATGAGTTCTGCAGTAAATTTGGGAAGAATGAAAGGCAGGCATCTAAGCAATGATATTAGATCATTGTATAATGCTTCTGAAGATTTGATAATTGAAGAGGAAGTCTGCTGTGACTTTATAGTTGCAAACATTGACTCCTGCCCTTTAAAGTTTATTTAATAGTCACAAGTAGGCTTACATTAACACTACAATGAAGTTACTGTGAAAATCCCCTAAAACCTGTTTGGGTACACTGAGAGAGAATTTAGCATGGTCAATGCACCTAACCAGGACATCTTTCAGTTTGTGGGAGGAAACCGGAGCACCCTGAAGAAACCCACACAGACATGGGGAGAAAGTGTAAACTCCACACAGGCAGTCACCCAAGCCAGGAATCGAACCTGGTTTCCTAGCGCTGTGAGGCAGCAGTGCTAACCATTGTGCCACCCTGCCACCCAATCTCAAAAGTAAAAGGCAAGAAGGCAATTGTTTTCTTTTACATTTGCAATATTCCTTGAAATGTTTAAGAGTATTAAGTTGGTACAGCTGAAGATGTGTTCAATCAGAAAAAATAAGTATGTTCAATCTCTGTCTCATCCAACACCTGTAAGTAACATAATTTTAAGTAATTGAAAATTACTTTAATAAGCTATACAGAACCACTTACAAGTAACATTGGTGAACAGTAGTCAATTTCTTAGAAAACTAAGCTTTTATAAAGTGCTTTTATTGCCCTTGCAACAAAGACATGGCAGTTAATTCAATCTGGGGATATGGTTAGTGTTGCGGGCAGGTCCAGCTTCCAGTGTTTCCTAATCCATGACTAACAAGCGTGGAACTTCGATTTTCACTGAATGTAATTGAAACCCCATTATCTTTAGTAGCAGCTTCTCCAATTTTGAGAGCATGGCATCGGAAGTACCAATGTAATCTAATGGAAACAACTCCAAAATCTGTTAATGAAATAGAAGTAACTGCCTGTAGATTGTAAAAATTCAGAACTCTTGATACTTGAAATGATTTGCAGTTAATCAGCACCACGAAAGCTAATGGAATTTCGCGAGGTTAAATTGTGTGGCAAGACAGCACCATTTATAATTATGCATTGAGTGCTAATGCTACTTCCTCAACTGGATACCGCTTAATGAGGCAATGAAAGTTCTTGGCAAATTATAATTCTGAGATTCTGTCTCCACATCAACTGATTTTTAAACAATGCACAGGCAGATATATGTATGTGCTGGGTTACTTTTATTTGTGGTGGTTACTTGTTCAAAGTCAGGTCAATGCCTTTCTACACACATCTCGATCGTTCGCTTTCATCGTCCGTCACTCATATGGGACTCCTATCTTCAGCTTCAATGGGCGATGACAATAAGACTGCGGAAAATAATACACAAGATCATTTCCTATTGCCTCCCTCGCATGTGCTTAAAGGAAACATAATTTTCTTCTCGAAGGATCCTCTGCCTGAAAGCAGACATTGTCCCTCAAGGTTCCAGCTCTTCCCCCATCACCACTGAAAAATTGCTATTTCAGCCATTAGCCATGGCTCGCATTCCTGAATTTGGGCCTGGGACAACATGCAAGAGGGAAGGGACAATGATTGTGGGTGGCACAGTGACACAGTGGTTAGCATTGCTGCCTCACAGTGCTAGGGATCTAGGTTTGATTCCCGGCTTGGGTCACTGTCTGTGCGGAGTTTGCACGTTCTCCCCATTTCTGCGTTTCCTCTCACAGTCTGAAAGACAAGCTGGTTAGGTGCACTGGCCATGCTAAATTCTTCCCCAATATACCCAAACAGGTATCGGAGTGTGTTCTCCCCGGGTGTTCTCCTGCGTGGGTTTCCTCCGGGTGTTCCGGTTTTCTCCCACAGTCCAAAAGATGTGCTGGTTAGGTGCATTGGCCATTCTAAATTCTCCCTCTGTGTATCCGAACAGGCACCGGAGTGTGGCGATGAGGGGATTTTCACAGTAACTTCATTGCAATGTTAATATAAGCCTACATGTGATTAATAAATAAACTTTAAACTTTAAAGAATAAACTGCTGGATGAGACAGCGCATCCTTATTATCTGCACTCCTGGAAAATACCTGGATTTCTTCCCAATGATGCCATCAAGATACAGGTTGCTCTTTAATTCAGAAAGCATATTTAACTGCAATTAAACAAATGAAATATTCTGTCCTGGCTATTCAAAGATTTTTTTTGAAGAAGTATTAGAAAATGCTTGTGTGCTTTTTTTTACTTTATAAGATAAAAGGAGTGAGTGGGTGTTTTACAGTGATGCTGTGTTATATAAATCATTAACTTTGACTTTTAAAATAATGTTGTGTGGCAGTCAGATGCATTGTTGTTGCAGATATTTGATCGAATGATTGAAAAGTACATCATACCGCTGAGTGGGTTTATTGTCGAGCACATCAATACATAGATTGATGTAAAAATATGTTACCTGTCAGCTTTCAAAGGCAAATTAGACCCTGTCAAATGCTCTTTCTTCTACAGTGGAACTTTGTACATTTCCCTGAATATACATGTCAAATGCCAGATTAGTTAATTTTAAAGTAAAATCCCAACAGTTTCAGCAGTCTTCAATTTGAAAGGTTGAAATGTGCACACTTTTGGAATATTGAGCATATTTGTCTTTTGTTTTGGTCACCATTGAGCCTTGTGGGGTGAAGGGGCACTCTGGAAAATAATTTTACTTACATAGCCAACATTTATTACTGACCTTAAGGTACTGTAATCTCTCATCAGTTTTAAATTGAGCCATCAATGGTAGGTTCGATGAAGTTGTGCTAAATGGTAACTTTAGCAAACATAAGCAGCTCCATGACTTCTGTCAATGTCTATGACTTCCAGAAAGTGTGTTAGTGCTCATTAATATGCTTTGCATGTCGTCAGTTAGTGTTTATCTGAAGATAACAAAACTTGTAATAGAGAGTCCAAATGGTTTTGGGAACATTAGATTATACCAGACAAATTTGCTGCAAATCCTGGAATAACAGACTAGCAACCAAAGCAATCAGAAAGGTACATCTTGTGGATTTTCAAATCGCGTTTGTTACAATTGCAAGGATGAGATGTGAAAAAGTGGCAAAAGTTCACAGAGTTGATGGACAATTAGCTCTGGATAAAAGCAAATTACTGCAGATGCTGGAATCTGAAACCAAAAAAGGAAAATGCTGGAAAATCTCAGCAGGTCTGGCAGCATCTGTAAAGAGAGAAAAGAGCTGATGTTTCAAGTCCAGATGACCCTTTATCAAAGCTTGACAAAGGGTCATCTAGACTCAAAGAACAAAGAACAAAAGAGCCCGGGAAACAGGCCCTTCAGCCCAACGAGCCTGCGCCGCCATTTTGAGTCCCCCCTCCACCCATGACCCTTGTCTATCCTTACGGCATTCCACATTGAGGGAAGACTAATTTAGGGACAATTTATTACTCTATACTCTTATACTCTATACCTCTTCCTATAAAGGCTAACATACCACAAGCTTTCTTTACAACCTTCTCCACTTGTACTGCCACCTTCAAAGACTTGTGCACTTGCACCCCCAGGTCCAACTCGAAACATCAGCTCTTTTCTCTCCTTACAGATACTGCCAGACCTGCTGAGATTTTCCCGCATTTTCTTCTTGTGGTTGGATAATTAGCTCATTCTGTTGAAAGCAGCAAAACAATAGAAAACAGAAGTTGCTAATAAATGGAAGCGTTCTAGCTAGAAGGTGTAAATGGAATTCTATAATGGATGCCCTGTTTTTCCTCCTCTGTGGAGCTCTTGGTGGTGTTTTCTCCATTAAATATGACACGCAATTGCAATGTTCTACATAACCAGTGTAAATGAGCTGTAAGATTTGCTGATGATATGAAGTGGACCAGATAGTGAAAATAAGACTTTTTCTCTCACCCTCCTGATACCCCTGTAGTGCAGCTATTTGCACACAGGTTAAAGTGTGAAGATTTGAACTTAACTTTCATGCATCTGGCTGAGATACCCACCACCAAATCTGACCAGACCACTTCATATATTTTTCAGTCTCTTGTTCCTCTGCCAAAACCTATCCCCACCTCAGGATCACCCTGGTGAACAACATCTAAAACTCTGCTGTCTATATTCAGTGGTGGATTAACTACCACCCAGACCCCTAGGCTGAGCTTTAGTAAGGCCCCCTGACCTTGCCCCCTGCCCCACCCTTCGTTGGATAGAATAAAGTGATGTTCAATAACTTATATCGTTGTACTATGTATAATGTACTACATGTATAATATCATAAAGTTATATGAATCAGTTACAGCCCCTTTATTTATTATTCATGTTTTCCGTGTTTTTTGGTTTACAGAAGTGTCAATAACAGCATGTTGCACTCAACAACAATTTTGATGATGGATTATGCAGTGATGATAGTGGGAGTGATTTAAATGCCGAGAATTTTGATGTTGATATTGGTGAATTATCAGATGATGATTGTGAACTTGATGATACATTAATAGCACTGGAGGCAATGGTGACAGTCGTCGTGCTGTGGTGTGGGACTAATACTATGTAAAGGTGAATGTTGAAAGAATGTTGTAACTAAAGTATGCACTAAAATAAGTACGTTCACAGGTTATAGCATGACAATCAACTCTTTGTTGCATTTATTTTGTATTTATTTGTAGTACAAGTTGGGGGGTGAAGCTCCTCTATTTATAGGTATTTGTGTTATTAATTCACCCATGGGGTAAAGTTATGAAAATTTATTCACCCTTAAAAGGGTTAAACCAATTTTTTTTGCTCTCGGGCTCCCCTCCCTTCAGGGCCCCTAGGCTTAACCCTACTCAACCTAATGGTTAATCTGCCACTGTCTATATTGTATCCTGAACTATGTCCCACTCACCCATTACCCTTTCCTTGCAGACCCACATGGTCTCCTAGTTAAAAAAGACAAGATGTGCATTAAAGCACAACTTTTACTATCTCAGGGCATTCCAGTTGCAGCCAATAAAGTGCCTTCTGAAGTATAGTTGCAGTTGTAATCGGGAATGTAGAAATTCAATATTTCGTGTTTCCATTTTAAAATTCTTCATTGCTTTGCTGGTTCTACAACACCATTGACCTCCTACCACCCAAATTCTCCATTTCTCTAGCACTGGCCACATTGGCATTGCCCCGCACCCCAACTCCACCACCACCACTTCGTCCCATTATTAACCTTCAGCCACTGGGGCCGTAAACTGTGGATCCCCTTCCTAAACCACTTCACCTCTTAATATCCCCTCCTCTTTTTAAGACTTCCTTAAAACTTATTTCTTATAAAGCATCATGTGTTGTTTTATCTGTTCAAAGCACTGTATCAATGCAAATGTTGCTTTTAGTGGATGGGATAAGGAATCAGGTTTGAATTTTAACATAGATATTTATGATTAATGTGCATTGTGAGGGCAGCATTAAACATGTGCATATGAAGAGATTGTCATCAACAGTGGTGCCAAAGAAAATTCTTTCTGAGGACAATGAGATGTCAGTTGTATTATTGGATGATGTATCAAGAATATTTGCATATAACAGATCACTGGCAAGGCAACATATGGAATATTTTGTAATTAATTGCAAACTTGGCATGAGTGGGGCCGATTTTAGCCAAGCCCAACACGAAACCATCAATAGCCTGAATTGTAATGCTTATTACTTCATAGAACTACTCTTTGCTTTACCAAGATAAACTTATTCATTAAGCAGCTACAGAAATCATTCTAATATCAGTGGTGAACAGATCATAATAGCGTAAAAAAACTTCAATATGCTAAAGATGGTGATAATTCAATTTATTTTCATATTTGATAGCTCTGAATCTGCAGGGCTTTTATTTTTAGAATGATCTAACCTGAAATTTATCATGCATTGAAAAAATAATTCTCTACAAAGAAAGAACGGTTGATGGGGGCCTTTTATCCATTCCAGCTGTTAATGCCTGCAATTTAATAATTTCGGAAAACATTGAAAGCATTTCCAGGAACAATTTGAATTCAATCTGAAGTCTCATTAGCTTTAATAATTGCTTAACTAAAAAAGCTTCAGGCAGAACAAAAAGTATCAAATATGATACAGGCTAGTTTCTCAGAGGAATAATGACCACACATCGGTGAAGTATAACAACCTAGTGGGGGGGGGGGAAGATCTGATGAGGGGATCTTTAATTAGATTAAATTTAATTGAAATGAATGCAGAATAGGTTCCCTCCCATTATGGACATGAACCCAATTACATTGTTGGCGAGGGGTGGCGGAATTGGAGATCGCAATCTCAGCTGCCAGATTTGTGATTTCTGAGTTTTGCCAGATCTTGAGGGGTGGCACAGTGGTAGACACTGCGGCCTCACAGTGCCAAGGACCTGGGTTCAATTCTGGCCTTGAGTGATTGTCTGCGTGGAGTTTGCACATTATCCCCATGTCTGCATGGGTTTCCTCCTGGTGCTCCTGTTTCCTCCACAATCCAAAGATGTGCAGGTTAGATGGATTGGCCATGCTCAATTATCCTTTGGTATCCCAAGATGTGTAAGTTAGGGGGATTAGTGGGGTAAATACTTGGGGCTATGGGGGATAAGGCCTGAGTGGGATGCTTTGTCAGAGAGTTGGTCAATGGGCCGAATGGTCTCCACCTGCTCTGTAGAGATTCTATGATTGAGTCCCCATTGGCAATCTCACAGACAGAGACTGGAGCTCAAGATCACACCCACAGTAGTGAGCAGGGCAGATGGTGGTTGGGGGAGCGGGTCGGCAGGGTGCCTGAGTTGTCACGCGTTCCTTTTGCTATTGATGCTTAGCTTCAGCTAAACTCAAGATGTTCAGCTGCTTTACAAATGTTTTTCCTCACTTTCTGGTGGACTTGAGCCAGGAGTTCTGAGCTGTGAATGGAGGTGTTGCACTTTTTCAAGGGAACTCTGAGGATTTCCTTTGAAGCATTTCCTTTACCCCCATGTGGCTCACTTGCCATGTAAAAGCTTAGAATAGAGCACTTGTTTTGGGTGTCTCGTGTCAGATGTGCGGACACTATGGCCCACCCTACGTAGCTGATAGAGCGAGGTTCAATGAGGCTAATTCATTCAACTAGAAGTCAGAATTATTATTAAACTGACAAATTTATTTACTGTCTATTAGGCTTCTTTGCTTTTCACAAAATATAAGATTAGAAGAGGTTTTTATTTACATCTTCCAATGAATAAGACCTTCCTATGATTGATATCAGTGATATAAGGAGACATATTAGACAGCATATTGATTTTTACAGCAAAAGCAAGTAGCTGTTAAGTTAATAGCTTCTTTTAAACTATGTGGCAGTTTCTATTTTTTGGCTATTAGCCAGGGTAAAGTTGGCTTGGTGGATTTTGTGGCCCAGCCAACCTCCCACTCCTCAATGGTGCTGCAGTTAGTTTCAATAGCATGCTTTTGCTGTGTCATAGGTAGTGGGTGGAATATGGTAATTGCAGATCTTGGACATTAGCAGCAGAGGGATGGGGCCATCTGTCTCTCCAGCAGTATTGCCCGACTTAAAAGAAATGACACTTCACAGTGGGCAGATTGAATTGGTCATCATTCCATTCTGGGATGAGAGCTTTAATGAATAAGGTTGCCAGCCTAGCTTTAACAATGTTAGTAATGTGTTACTATTACTTAGTGCCCAATGTTGCTATGACAGCATTAGTGGGAAGTATGGTGTTTGGTATCAGTTTATTAAAAGTGTCTACTTTGAGCTTTCAATATCTAAGAGCTCTTCTGGTGTAAGCAATTACAAGCTGCTTTAGCCCAACTTGTGCTTCTCTTTCTTTGACTGACACCTTTGAAGCAGTATAATTTCTGTGGCATACCATGTCCCAAGCATTTAATCTTCATCTTGGCCTTTCCTTTATCTCTTCAGCAACTGAAATATTCATTGAGTATCACTGGAGGATGCTCCACTTAATGGGACACTTACCATTCCATTGCCGATGCTGCTGGAGTTCGAAGCAGGCCCTCTGAAAATCGAGAGGCTTTCTGGAACACTTTGCCAAGACTTCACCAATGCTCAAGCAACATTCATTTGAAAATTCACTGAGGAAATTCTTCTTCACATAAGCAGATTAAATGTTGTGTTAGTCCACCTCATAGTTGTCATGAGGAGAAAGGGAGTGCTTGGTTATGGGCAACTTACCTGTTACAGAAACCCCTAATAATGGAAATTGGTGCAGTAAAATGAGACATGACATAGCAATGGTTAATGTGAAGCTAGGAAATGGTCCTGCCCACAAAGTGATGTAAAAGGACACATGACTTGAAGCTGGAGTAGGTTGTGGACTGCACAGAGACCTGTGTAGAAGTAAGCATGGAGTTAGCTCATAGCTGTACCTTGTCTTTATGTAAAGGAAATTTCCACTCGACGTCAACGGACCTTTCAAGCATCTGTCAAATTTTCCGGCCCACCCACAATGATTCCCACAGCAGGCAGGACCAGAAAATTAATCCCTTAATGTTCAACCGTACAAGACTCAGAACCTCTTTGTGCAACCTACCGAACATACAAAAACTGGCGCAGATGAATACAAAATGCGTCGGGTGGGCTAAACTATCATCCTAAAATTACACTCTGAGCAAATGCAGGAAAATGTGCTGAGAGTAACAAAATAAAATTAAAAACAAAAATTTTCTTGCCCTTGTAACAAAACCAAATCTTCAATTTCTGACCAGCTGGATTCTAGGGACGATATTCGCCAAATGCTGAAGCAATAAAGAGATGGCCGAGATGAAGGTTCAAGTTTCAATCCTGGTATAACCTACATTTCACACAAAATGCAATCTCAGTAAAGGAGTTGAAGTTAGCATTCAAAATAGCAACCTGGAGAATTGATTCTCAATTAACTGCCGGTTCTCATTAAAGGAGCTGCATGATATTTGGATAATTAGTGCTTCAATTGAAGCCTAACAACTAACAGCAACAACTTTATGGAATGAACACAAAGAACACAGGTCACTGAAAGTGGCAATACAGGTGGAGAAGGTAGTCAAGAAGGCATATGGCATGCTTGCCTTCATTGGCCGGGTATTGAGTTTAAAAACTGGCAAGTCATGTGGCCGCTTTATACAACCTTAGTTAGGCTGCACTTGGAATATACTGTTCAATTCTGGTCGCCACATTACCAGAAGGATGTGGAGGCTTTGGAGAGGATACAGGAAAGATTTACCAGGGTGTTGCCTGGTATGGAAAGCATTCGCTATGAGGAGAGGTTGAAGAAACTTGGTTTGTTCTCAATGGAGCAACGGAGGTCGAGGGGAGATTTGACAGAAGTTTACAAGATTATGAGAGGCATGGGCAGAGTGGATAGAAGCTTTTTCTCAGGAATGAAGAATCAATTAGTAGGAGGCATAGGTTTAAGGTGCGAGGGGCAAATTTTAAAAGAGATGTATGATGCAGATTTTTTACACAAGAATGGTGGGTGCCTGGAACTCGTTGCCGGGGAGGTAGTGGAAGCGGAAACGGTAGTGACTTTTAAGAGGCGTCTTGACAAATACATGAATGAGATGGGAATAGAGGGAAATGGTCCCCGGAAGCCTAGGGGATTTTAGTTTAGTCAGGTAGCATGGTCGGTGCAGGCCGGAGGGCCAAAGGGCCTGTTCCGGTGCTGTAATTTTCTTTGTTCTTTGTTCTTTGATGTCAATTTCTCTTCAATGTTAAGGGATCCGCTACATAATGGGATTGTTCATCATTTCACGGTCATTGAAGCTGGAGCTCGAACGATGGCCTCTGAAAACTGAAAGACTTTGTGGAAGACTTCACCAGTGCTCAAGCAAAATTAATTTGGAAATTCTCTGAGGAAGTTCTTCTTCACGTAACAAGATTATGCATTGTGCTATCTCCCATCATAGCAGTTGCCAGGGGAAAGGGAGTGCTCAGCTTGGGGTACCCCTTGGTTTGGACAAGAAATGGGAGGGGACATGAGACCACACAGGGCAGCAGCAACTGCTTCAGGAGAGAAAGACAGGAGGGTGAAGTGGCACCTTTGTCTCCCCTGCCAATACAGAACATCCCTCCTATAATAGATTGAGGGTGACTCGATACAGCTTTAACCATATAGTCTTCATTTCAAAATACAATACCACAAGATAAGACTGGACTACAAATACGACAGCTCTTCTGGATTCCCGGGCTCCAGCTGCCAGTCCCTCCTTGACCCCTGGTATGCTCCCTCCAGCTGATTGGCTCAGCTTCCTGCCGGAGCGATCCATCAGGTCCTTGCCAGTCACATGCCTCAGAACACATCCCCCCTTCAGGGCCATGCAATTATATCTCTGCCTCTAGACCTTCTGCATCAGGATGTCAAGTTCCATATCTGAGAACCTATGAGGAGCCCACATATACTACTTCATAAAAATAGCATCTAATCAGCATCAATGTGTAGCGTCTATACATTACAGACAAATTATTAGTTCCAGGAGAGCTCACATTTCTTATTTCCTGAAGTGATAACATAGTCTATAAAAGTGAAGGTTACAGTTCAACCATAATTAATACCACGGCTATAGACTCCCTACACAGTATCACGGAACAATGATAGTCATGTAAATGTGCACAAGAATATTAATAATGTCTATATTTGGTATGCTAAAGCAACAGTTTCAGAAGCTGAGGCCTGTCATGAGCATTTGAATAATCTTCAGAATGAACGCTCACGGTATCGCAATCAGCAAAGTCCTCCGCGTGCAATTGGATGAAGATTAGTTGCAAATAATAACTAAGCACAAGATTAGTCTCTAGCATATTAAAAGGAGTTAAGGAAGAGATAGCAAAAGCATTATTACAGGCATCTAAAATTGATTATAAAATGGAATAGTGCCAAACCACGTTTCCAGAGTGAGTCAGTCACAGGCAGTGAGTAAGTGGGTGACAGTGAGAGGAGAACTTGTGGCCTCTTTATCTCTCTCTCTCTCTCTTCAGCCATTCATCACAGACTGCAACTTCAACATAAAACAAACAGCTGGTGATTTCAGAGGCAAGGTTGAGATCATCCATGAAGTATTTCAATCACCTTTGTGTAAGTTCCAAGAAAGATCACTAAACACAGCCTGAAATCATTCAATGCATTAACCTACAGACCTATATATGATGGGCTTTCTTCTGGGTATTCCTGAATATGAAATATTTCAATCACCTTTGTATAAGTTCCAGGAAAGATCATTAAATGTGGCTGGAAATCGTCCAATGCATTAACCTATTTATTAGCTATTAAGGACAAAAATGCTATTTTTTTTCATTTTCTAACGGTTGCAATAAAATCTGTCTATGTGGGTCTTTTACAGTCACAACACTTAAACAGTTAAACACTCACTAAGTTGACAAGCAAATTTGTTTAAATGCATCTCTTGCAGCACTTTTCACCTGACCATGGCATTACTTTAAGTAAAATAGCATTTATACAGCCATCGGGTAAACTAAAATGAACATTATCAGTCAAGTGGTGGAACAGGACTTGAATTTTTTTAAAAGAGAGACTTATTGCCAAAGCTTTTCATCGCGGACAAATACAAGAATGCCAAACTTTAGATGATTATAGCAACCTATACCATGGAAGAAAAGAGTGCTGATTGATTGGCAAGTTGACTCTGGTGTTTACACAAAGTAAGCAACAAGGAACGATAAGCTCTCAGGTCATTCAGAATAGTTGCAAGGCTTGGACATATTCCTCTTTTTTGCAGAGCACACGCTCTGTGTAAGAATACATGTTGATTCTAGAAATACAAGTGAGCCATGTTACAAATTCGACTGATCATCTTGAATTGGTTGTTTATGCAGCTTCTCGTGCATTCAGCATTGTTAAACAAATGCCACCCAATTGTGGAATCAAATCTAACAGTGAATGTTTTGTTTTGGGTTTTGCAAGTGCAAGCTAGTTGTACTCTGTCTTTTACAAAAAACAAAGGAACATCAGCAAGCTACGTAGGCCATATGTCTCAACAATTGGCTGATTGAATCAAACAACGTGGGCAAGACTTAGTTGATACATGGCCACAAGTCCTGTTATAGCTGCTGAATCTCACGAGAGGGCCATTATGGGATTTGTGCTGGCAAAATCTCAGTATGAGATCTTCTCCACCTCCATTTATTGGCTATTAAGGACAAAAATACTAAGTGCCCCTTATGGGGGCACTTAAGTGGACACTGATGTCAACACTAAGATGGGCACTGAGAGGGAGTCAGTCCCCTCCAATGGGGGATGGTTCCTCTTATTTGTGATGGAGGGAAGGGAGTACACACAGACGGCAGTTTTGTTGGGGGAGGGGGGGGTGGAGGGGGGGGAATGGGGCAGGGTAAAGAATGAGACAAGTGCCCTCTGATACATCTGTAATGTGTGGTGCCACCCCAAGGCTTGTGGTGGGGTGGGGGGGATGTCATCCATAGCCAGGGGTGGTGGGAGAGAGTTTATTCTTTTTGTAGATCAGGATGCCCTTTAAAGAAGGCGCCTGATATCTGAGGAGAAAATCTTAGCGGCTTTACCAAGCCTCATTGTGCCAGAGTGAGAATACAAGCCACGTCCCCACAAACTTCTTTTGACAGAGTGTCAAAAGTCCAGTCAGAAAACGTGGCTGTGTTTCTGGAGAGAAACAAACCACTTTTTGATCAGGACTTTACACCTGACACATTTGTTTGGTAAATTCCACCCCATGTTCCTTGAAGGTAATCAGTTGTGTTGATAACATGGCTCAAATGCTTAAACTGAACAAATACTAGAATACTGTGAATTACGGTCCTGTTTTTTCACTCTAAACATTCGCTATAAAGGCTCACATTTTGCCAGCTTATATAATTCAAAATTTATTTCTGTTAAAGTTTAACGTTTAAATTTAAAATTTATTTATTTGTGCCACAAGTAGGCATACATTAACACTGCAATGAGGTTACTACAAAAATCCCTCAGTCGCAACACCTGTGGGTAGCATGGTGGCATCTTGCTTAGCACTGCTGCCTCACAGCACCAGGGACCTGGGTTCAATTCGCGGTTTGGGTCACTGTCTGTGTGGAGGTTGTACCTTCTCCCTGTGTCTGGGTGAGTTTCCTCCAGATGCTCTGGTTTCCTCTCACACTCCAAAGACGTACAGAAATGATCATGCTAAGTGAATTGGCTGAACAGGCGTCGGAGTGTGGCAACCAGGGGATTTTCACAGTAGCTTCATTGCAGTGTTAATGTAAGCTACATGTGACTAATAAATAAACTTTTACTTTAAACTTTTTTACTGGCATCTGTTCAGGTGCACTGTGGAAGAATTTAGTATGGCCAATACACATTGTTCAGACTAGTATCTTTAGTTAGCATCTTTCAGTAACTTAGTCCGAGATATAAATGAATAGACAAATGAATTAGGTTGAAATTTCTGCAGATATCAATAAAGCAAACTGAATTCTGAGCTGTCCTTTGGTCACGCTGCTGTCAATCTGTCAGGGTGCTCACCGTGACACTAATCATTTTTGCAGCAAATCGTGGTGTAGATTTGGAACAACAAGAAGCAAAATGATTCATTAGTATTATCACCATCACAGCCAACTGATTTCAGCAAGAAGTGAAAAGCCTTGGAAGAGCTGTCAGATTTGTAGAAGTTGGCAATGAAGCAAAGCCAATCATCTTGCAGAAATTTCAACCTAATTCATTTGTCTATTCATTTATATCACGGAGCAAGTTACTGAAAGATGCTGGCTAAAGATACCAGTCTGAAAGACGTGCTGTTTAGGTGCATTGGCCATGCTAAATTCTCCCTTAGTGTACCCGAACAGGCGCCAGAGTGCTACTAGGGGATTTTCACAGTAACTTCATTGCAGCGTTAATGATTCTCATTGAATTACATTTGACAAGTGCTTTTTGAAGTTTGTAAGATTGAAGTTGCTGGTTGGGAATAAATGAATACAAATAGCTGTCTAATGATTTGATTTGATTTTTTTGATTTGATTATTTGATTTGATTTATTATTGTCACATGTATTGGAATACAATGAGAAGTACTGTTTCTTGCTCGCCACACAGACAAAGCATATAATTCATAGAGTACATAGGGGAGACAGAAAGGAGAGGGTGCAGAATGTAGTGTTACAGTCATAACTTGGGTGTAGGGAAAGATCAGCTTAATATAAGGTAGGTCCATTCAAAAAGTCTGATGGCAGCAGCGAAGAAGCTATTTGGTTGGTACGTGATCTCAGACTTTTGCATCTTTTTCCCGACGGAAAAAGATGGAAGTATTTGAGTTAGGATAGGGTGAGGGCATTTGATTTAATTTTTCAACTGAAGATACATGAGGATGATGTAGCAAGATCATGTTCTGAATATCTTTTCAGCTCCTTCACAGCATGGGTTGCAGAATGATCAGTAAGAAAGTCATTTAAGGTGTTTAGTTAGAAAATGTAATCAAGAAAAAAAATGCCAAGTGAATATTATTTCTCCTGAGCTCTACCTTTTCACTTTGTGCAGGATTTTATTTCTGTTTCATTAGTTTTGCTGTGGTAAAACTCTGTTGACAAGCTCATGTCTGATAGTTAATCATCTACAAGATGCTCAAACTGCTCAATACACCTTCCTTTCCTACAACACTGATTTTTTTTGCATGCCATTCTTTTAACAATAAACCAATGATAACAAATAAGTCTACCATCTGTACTCAGTAATCATGTTATAAGTTCCAAATTTATTGTTGAGTTCAAACCAAAACAATGTTAAAAAGACCATGTAATATAATACCTCTTATAAGCTCTAGATGTGATTTGGGGCTGGCACAGTAGTTAGTACTGTTGCCTCACAGCGCCAGGGATCCAGGTTCGATTCCTGGCCTGGGTCACTGTCTGTGTGGAGTTTGCACATTCTCCCCATGTCTGAATGGATTTCCTTTGGGTGCTCTGGTTTCCTCGCACACTCCAAAGATATGCAGGTTAGGTGGATTGGTCATGCTAAGTTGCCTCTTAATGTTCCAAGATTGTAGCTTAGGAACATTAGCGGTGGGTGGGCCTGTGTAAGATGGTCTGCCAGAGAGTTGGTGCAGACTGGGTGGACCGAATGGCCTTCTTCAGCACTGAAGGGATTCTATGGTTCTATGATGTCCCAAAGCACTTTATAGCCAAGTACTTTGGAAGTGTAGTACTGTTGTAATATACAAATAACTCGGTGCTGAAAGTGAGTGATCAAGGTAAATATTTAAATCCTAGCCAGAGTTAGTGCCCCGACACAATTAATAGGACAATTCTGTGCACTTTCAAATCAAAGAGAATAAACTACATGCTCAGAATTGCCCAATATTCAGGTACAGCAGATGAAATACATATCTTTGTGCAAGTGAAGACATAGAATATCCCCCCTTTAGTGTGATTACCATTTCTAACTGAAAGTCCACCTTAAATGGCTTTCTCACTGATCATTGTGCAACCCATGCTGTGAAGGAGCTGAAAAGATATTCAGGACATGATCTTGCTACATCATCTCAATGTATCTTCAGTTGAAAAATTAAATCAAGTGCCCTCACCCTCTCAAATCCTTCCACCCTTTTCCAATAAATCTCACTTTCAGAAGGTGTGTGTAGCAGTTCAAAAGCAACACTGTGAGGTTGAGTTTAATTTTAACTAATCCAGTTTAATTTAATTTTAACTCTCCGCTGAGGGTTTCTGTATTCCTCCTGACCCTTGAAGTATGGAGCCCCTTCCTGAGTGTCACAATCCTCCCTCTATTCCCTTCTTGTTCTCACCCTTCTCTCCCTTCTCTTAACCTTTTCTCCTCCTCACTACAGGTTAATAGAATCAGAGAATCATTGAATCATAGAATCCCCACAGTGCAGAAGGAGGCCATTCAGCCCATTGAGTCTACACTGACCACAATCCCACACAGGCCATATTCTTGTAACCTCACACATTTACCATGCTAATCCCCCTGACACTAAGGTTAATTTAGCATGGCCAATCAACCTAACCCGTACATCTTTCGACTGTTTGAATCTCCAACTGAGACATGTGCCTCAGCCACTTTTCAGCCTTCACTCCTGAATAATGCACAGGAAAATAATCTATCAAAACAGGCTTTTGAATCAGCAGCGTGTTCTCCTTGTGAAAAATCTCCAGAAGGCTCCTCGGTCCATTCAAATGAGCAGTGCCTGCACTCAGTAGAGTTTGAACTACAAAGCTGATAATCCTCTGGTTTTAGCTGCAGTTTTAATAATTGCCCAAACAAAGCGGCGCTAAAGAAAAACAGACTCCCCACCTGTGATAAATCTCACTATGAAGACATATTATTGCCTCCTGACTGCATTGTTGCCATGAGATGGGTAGTTAATTAGCTAAATTGCCTTTTACATTAATATTTAAATAATGTTGGCAGTTTCCCATGTGCCACATCATTGGATTGATGGTATCGTAAACGACGCCTAACATCATCACAGCCCATTATACGATCGACAAAGCAGGAAGCACACCCAATCATTGAGCATTAAATTTAGCCCAAATTCATTATGGCCTCCTCTGTCAGGCTAAATACAATCGTCTTGTGTACAATCACTTAGCTTTGAGTTACTACATCCCTACAATTTAAGGATTGCTAATTGCACAATTTTCCATGTACCTCCCCCAACAATAACAACACCAACTTGTATTTGTTAGTGTCTTTACTATAATAGAATATTCCAAGGCACTTTGCAGAAGCATCATAAAAGAAAATTTGACACCAAGTCATGTAAGTCAACACCAGGACAGATAGTCAATAGCTTAATCAAATAGGGCAATTTTAAGGATTTGGGCCATAATCAGTGTACATGGTAGGTATTCAGTGTTGGCCCAGGATCAATGGGGAGTTTCCATGAATATCTAATTCAGGCTGATCATAAGGTGTCTTGAATCATCTTTGTTCAATTAGTGACACTCTGCCTCCTGTATCGGAAAGAAAGGGATTCAACTCACATTGAGCTTTGACTCTCCAGTGCGGTATTGATTAAAATGTTGTATTGCTGGACACAATGTTCAGCAGCTGAGACATTAAATTGAGACCATGATGTGTGTCTGATTATTCAGACATTATTTGAAGCAGAGTAGGGTGTTATCTTGATGTTATAGAATCGTAGAATCCTATAGTGCAGAAGAAATCCATTTGGCCCATTGAGTCTCCACTGACCACAATCCCACCCAGGCCCTATCCCCAATTACTCCATGCATTTACCCTAGCTAGTCCCCCTGATACTCAAGGGGCAATTAGCATGGCCAATTCACCTAACCCACACATCTTTGGACTGTGGGAGGAAATCGGAGCACTTGGAGAAAACCCATGCAGACACGGGAGGAATGTGCAAACTCCACATAGGCAATCACCCAAACCAGTTCCCTGGCCCTGTGAGGCAGCAGTGCTAACCATTGTGCCATCGTGCTGCCAACATTGTTCTTTTTAAAAAATGTTTTATTCAATTCCAGAAGTTACAAAGCCAATGCTCAGAGTGGACTGGATTGACCCGAATCCATTCCTTGCTTGCTCCAAAATCCAAATTTAGACTCCAAATGAACCCAATTCAAACCCCCCATAAGAGAGGCAAACAAGGTCCGAGCTAAGGAGAAAAAGCACCACAACCCATCCTGAATTTGATCTCATGCTTGATTTTAACCAGAAGGCCAAGAAGCAAGCCATATTGTTCTTGCCAGCATTGCTCTATCAACCAACATCAGCAGGAAAATAAATAAGCAATATTACTCATATTACAGTCTGTTGATCAAGCTGGCATGAAATGATTTTCATGATTATCTAAGTAGCAATGAATGTACTTCAAATGTAATCAATTTTCTGTGAAGAGCCCTGATTCAGTTTTGATAGACATAAGGAGGGGCATTATCTAAGTTAAAACCATTTTTAATACATTCCAGTGAGATTATTTCTTCTTTAATCTGAATACCTCATTTGCATTACAAAGAAGTGTAGGTGATTTTCAATTTAAAATATTACTGTACTGCAGTACAAAATCATCCAGTCGTTTTCTTTTAGAACTACAATTTGCTCAACTGTTGCAATGCATCTTTTTCACATTACTTATTTATTTCTGCGTCAGTCAAAGCCTTGGATCTCTGGACCTAATGTGGCATCAGTTCACTGCCTATACTTTGTAATCAATGATCTTTATCTGGCCGCAAAATATGTCCAGCCAATAATAATCATCTCCATTTACTATCACAATTGAGAGATATTCATTCAGCAAAGAATGAGCTGTGGTTCACAAAGTCTGATAACATCAGGCAGAGAGGCATCTTCTGTCAATGGCAAATTACATTGCTGTCTCATTGCATTAATGTCACACTTTACAGAGCATAAGCTAATAGCATTCAAGGAACATTGCATCAGATAAATAGATTTAAGGCTACATTTTCTAGGATGTTTTGTTCAAGGTATCAGAATCTTGGAAACCTGAATTCTCACACAACTCCCAGAATGTGCAATATTTTTTCCGTTATTAACATTCATAAGACAGTGTAACAGAAGCAGTGTTTTACATCTGGGTTTAAAAGTCTTAACATCAGGATGAGGTGTCAGTTGAAGCTCAGAAAGATGGATAAGACAATACAAACACTAACGGTGAAATCAAAAAGGTATTTTAGCTTGATAATGGTACACTAATTACTCATAATCTCTTATGTCAGTGTCAGTCATATATTGCTTTCCATTCCTGCTGAGTAATTAGAAGTAACACTGCCTGCGATGTATATAATATTACTTCGTGACTTTCAGAGATATAAAAGGTATCATCTGATAGAATGGCATTACTGTGTCATATTCACAATAACAAGCACTGCTATTGAAAAGCTTCTGCTCCATCCACACCAGCTTTTACCTGTACATTGTTGTGTAGCTTTGCATGGATGGCATGGTGGCACAGTGGTTAGCACTGCTGCCTCACAGCAGCAGAGACCCGGGTTCAACTCCTGGCTTGGTTCATTATCTGTGTGGAGTTTACACATTCTCCCCATGCCTGCATGGGTTTCCTCTGGGTGCTCCAGATAGCTCCCACAGTCCAAAGATATGTAGATTGGATGGATTGGCCATGCTAAATCCTCCCTTAGTGTCTGAGGGACTAGCTAGAGTAAATGCATGGCATTATGGGGATAGGTCCTGGGTGTGATTGTGATCGGTGCAGACTTGATGGGCCGAATGACCTCCTTCTGCACTGTAGGATTCTATGAAGGATGCACTTACTTTCTACACACGCTATGATTGTTTGCTCATTTCGTATGTCATAGAGGCAGTAAAACAATTTGAAAATGGAAAAGCCTAGCTGTCTGTTGCACTGCAGTTACATTGGTGGTACTGTGGCATGAATAAACTAGAAACATGGGCGCCATCATACCTGCCAATCACACAATGCTCCCATTGTGGCAGGATGGGAAAATCGCACCGGTATGAAATAGGTAAGATTCTGGCCCCAGTATATTAATTCAAACTATTTTGAAGCATTGTTTTCCTTCCTTAATAGCTGTTCTAAAATTAATTTTATAAACCAAATTACTGGAATCTGAAACCGAAAGAGAAAATGCTGAAAAATCTCAGCAGGTCTGGCGGCATCTAAAAGGAGAGAAAAGAGCTGATATTTCGAGTCCAGGTGACCCTTTGTCAAAGCTTTGTTAATTTTCCATCTGATTAATGGGACACATGCCCATTTTAGCACTCCCCTATATCCATCTTACCCATGTAACTGTCTAAATGCTTTTTAAAAGGCAAAATTGTTCCTGCCTCTGCAACTACTTCTGGCAGCTTGTTCCAGATACTCACCACCCTCTGTGTGAAAAAAAATTGCCCCTCTGCACCCTTTTGTATCTCTCCACTCTCATCTTAAACCTATGCTGTCTAATTTTAGATTCCCCTATCTTTGGAAAAAGATATTGACTATCTAACTGATCTATGCCCCTCATTATTTTATAGACCGCTATAAGGTCACCCCTCAGCCTCTTACGCTCCAAAGAAAAAGTTCCAGTCTATTCAGCCTCTCCTTATAACTCAAACCATCAACTCCCGATAGGATCCTAGTAAGTCTTTTCTGCACTCTTTCTAGTTCCTTAATGACTGAACTAAATGTTACTCAAATCAGCAGATCTTGTCATCGGTATATTTAGAAGTACCATATCAGAAGTGCTTATGACATTTCCAATGTTAATCACATCCATATCTGACAATTCCTGTCATGTCAATTTTGTAAGAGGGTTTTTCCATTAATATGATAGGTTGCGGCACAATAGTTCCATATTCTCGTCACTAGATGGCTCTACTGGCAGACTTTGCAAAACAATTTTTAAAAACTCCACCATCAACCACATTAGTAATGTTGAATATAAGCGATTCTTAACTTCTTCTAACACTAACCAGTTCATTATTTATTTTTTCAGGCTCTTTCCAGTTTTAGATTGCTCTTTTAGACCTGAAAATTTCATCTTTCAGATAAGACATTCAGATGAATGTAAATGATTCCATGAAACTAATTAAAGAAGAACAGGGGAGTTCTCCCTGAGGTCTGGCCAATATTTATCCCTTTTTTTTGTTTTTATTTCAATTCAATCCAATCAAGTCCAATTCAGAGTCTCAACAAGTTAAGCCATTCCTGATCCAAGCTGACAAGACAGGGCTCTCACCTCCTGTGTTGGGCTTGATCTACATGATCCAAGCTGATTGGAGTAGGTGTAGCTCCTCCTCCAAGGCTTGATCTCATTTGCATCTTAGCCAAAATGCCAAGATGCCGGTTTAAAAAAATTGCTTCAAATGAAGCTGAAATGTAACCTAATGACTTCAACCAAGCACAGCTTGTCAATACTACACTTGATCTTAGCCAAAAGACCGAGAAGCGAAACTGATAAGAACAGGTGCTACACTTGATCTTAGCCAAAAGACCGAGAAGCGATCTCTTGAACAACACCACTAAAATAGATTACCTGGTTATTATCACGACAAGTTTATGGGACTGCGTTGTGTGTAAATTTGTTACCACATTAGAATATATAGAATCACAGAATCTCTACAGTACAGAAGGAGGCCATTTGGTCCATAAGTCTGCACCAACCACAATCTACCCCAGCCCTATTCCCGTAACTCCACACATTTACCCTGCTAATCCCCCTGACATTAAGGTCAATTTAGCATAGCCAATCAACCTAACCTGCACATCTTTGGACTATGAGAGGAAAATGGAGCAGCCAAAGGAATCCCAAGCAAACATGGGGAGAAAGTGCAAACTCCACACAGACATTGACCCAAGGCCGGGAATCGAACCTGAATCCCTAGTATTGTGTGCCACTGTGCCACCCATGTGACAACAGTGACTATAATTGAAAAGTAACTAATTGGCTGCAAAGTAGTTGGGAAACACACTGGTTGTGAAAGGCAGGGTGTACATGACAGCTTTTTTCCTTTCTTCTGTAAAAATGATTGGAGTTTGCCCTGCCTCCACCACTGAACAATATGTTGTATTTTCCTTTTAGGTTCCTTCATCTGCTGTCCAATGTAGCCATTGGCTGTACATTTCACTAGCCCATACCTGTGACCACTGTGAAGAGCTGTAGGACGTTCTAAGGTTGTGAAATGTGTGCGATAAATTCAAGCTCTTTCTTTATGTAGCCTTAGCCATGCTCCGTTCCAACTGTTCAATACTCCTGTTGTGCCATAGTCATATGATATGCCTCACGTCTAGTGTTTTCCAGGGGCTACAATGGAAATAAAAATCACCAGAGTTCTAGGCTGAATCTTCCATTTTGAAGTGTAATTTTGATAGCAGGAGCAGGAGATGAAGTATTTTCTGTTGTGGAGGGTGTGCAGGACTGCTGGTGACAACTAATCTTGCACTGGTCACCTCTACTTCTGCACCTCTGCAGAGCACAGTGAATCTCATGATGGGGGTGGGCAGGAAGTTGTCCTTCATACCATTACCTCATGGGTGTCAACGGTCCAGGCATCTTATTTAAAGGGCATCCAGACAGGCTTACTTCCCTACCCACATAACCCACCTCCTAGGGTCAGCCATTGCCCCACTCTTCCACTCCACCTCACCCCTTCCAGCCTTTGAGCAGTTTATTCATGCAGGTGGAGTTAATGTTCAAGGAGGTGGATTGGATGTCAATTAAGGAGGCTGTCTTTTCTTGGATGACATTGAGCTTCAAATGCTTGCAGATGAACTTATCCATGCAAGTGGAGAGCATTCCATCACACTCCTGACTTGTGCTCACATTTCATGAAAGAATATTTACAAAATCATAAGTGCAGAAGATGCAAGACCCTGAACATATGACAAAACATTCACTAATCCAATAATTTATTGGTTCACCTGTTCATCTCACATTAAGAGCCCTTGAAAAAATATATACCTTTGTTGAATAAATTGTAACTGAATTTTTAATAGCCCATACATTTCATAATTAATGTTAAGCACCCTCACTGCCTCTGAAAAGATAATTTTATATTGTGTAGAATTTTAAATTTCTGCAAAGATAACGTTAAAAGATGCACGTTACAATGTTTTTAAAATCATGTTTGCAATATTTTAGCTTCAATCTTCATACGATCAAAATTATTCACTTCACTGCTTGAAACTTCAAATTAAAAGTAAATGGTTTTGACACTTTTAACTTCCTGGTTTGCTGTCTGTGAGAATATTTCACTCTGATTTGCTCTGCTTCCTGACATCACTGCTGCTAGAACTAGACATCACATCTAGAACAGAGCTTAATGTAACCACAGATATTAATGGCCATTAAGAAAGGAAAAAAAATCATGCCATAGAGGTCGATAGTTTTTTGAGGGCAGTTTTCTTCAAGGTCAGGGTGAAGTGCAATTGCTCCACCATAAGAATTTAACTCATTCTTGCAATATGTAGGATGTTGTATTAATCTCAGTGATAGAGCAGTGTGTTTTAATTACCATGTTGTTAGAATGAGTTCTAATCTTCATGTATTGTATTAGTGGCTTTTGTCCACTCTCTTGGGATCTGCTGTCACCACATTCTTTGAGCATATCAAAGTAAAGCTTTTGATTACTCTACAGATCTTTACTCCCTGTGCACAGTAGGCAATCAGCAAATAAAATAAGAAATATTTTATGGTATGTTTATAGCCAATCGTGATAATGCTATTCTCTTTTAAAATGTTTGAATGAAGGCCGTTTTTTGTTGCCATCTCCCACAGACCTCTTTGATCTCAGCAGTGGTAGGAGGATTGCCTTAGTCATCAAAAGATCTGTTTTGTATACAAGAGATCGTCACTGAGAACCACCTCCTTATTCTCAAAGCGCTCTTTATGCTGTCTGTTCATCTTTGTAGATCCTTCATTGGATCCAAAACATTTTTCTCTCACACTGGCGATATGGTTCATTTTATAATCACTGCTGTATCAGTTCTGTCAGATTTCTCTGCCTCTTACTTCTGATTATCTTGTATAGACTAGAACATGCCAAACACTTAAAGAGCATTGTGGCTTTGAAACGGCCCTGCTTAATTTGAAAAACAGAATAATATTACTGCAATGGAGAGGGAGAATGGAAGAACAGGTTTATATCTTGTAAAATTGAGTCATCACAATGTATTAATCTCTGTTTGTGAATGCTAAGCGTGGTCAAAGCGAGGCCAAAGATAAGAGAAATCCTATTTTGGGGGGTACAGGTTTTATAATCAATATATAAAAGCAATCAAACAGTAAACTAATGGCTCAGTAAAAATAGGTTTCATGCTTCACTTTCTTTTAATGGCTGTGTAAGAATTTTTTATGGGATCTTTGTCAAATGGTTTCACTGCGATATTTTCACCACTTCCATGTAAAGTAGCATCACCCACAGTACCCAATGAAGTATTTAGTCACATATGTCCTATCCTTCATCTGTGCTGAGTTCTTTGACTTCAGTTGGATTGGAGCAGAATCATTTAAAAAGGTTTCAGTGCTCTTGGAAGAGAGAGAGGAGAACAAAAATAAACAAACCAGGTTTCACATTGCCTATCATTGTTTCATGTTACCCCCACGCTGAACTTGTGGACGTTGGGTGAGGTTCTGTTCTGAAGCCCATCTGGTGAAATTCACTTGATCTTAGATTCACATGGGAGGGAGGAATCAAAGGGTAGCTGGTTCACATGGAACTGTAAGCCAGCAAAAGATACTCCCTTCTGGAAAGGACAGGAGAAAGTAAAAGTAGAGGAAACCAAACTCTTATCTCCCTGATCATTGTCTGTATATTCCAAGTGACATGTTAATAAGCTCGGTGAAATTCATAGCACCACACTTTGTAAAATTGGGAAAGATATGATAATTAGAATGTCAGTTTAATTTTAGATTTTACAATTGATCAAATATTGAACGGGTTTTATAGAATAATTTATTTATGTCGTTGCATATATCAACAAAAAAAAAAGGGTATCCAGAAGTATTAATATCAATCTCTACCTGGTAGGATAAAAATGTCAGAAGTAATTCTCAGAAATCGTTATTGAAAGAACACAATGCACAGCTTGGAACTGCAGGCCTGGAATAACTTTGCCTTTTTCAATAATCACAAATTGAATCTTGACATTTGAAAATACATATTTAGATAGAAGGCTTTGAAACCAACTGCACAACAAATTGAGGTATGCCACACTGAATTCTGATGTGTAATATGAGAATTTAATGCATTCTTATGTGCAGTTTGCAAATTCATTGGCTGTCCTTGCATGGAATAGTAATTTTGTGTGAAGGAAGCAAATATGTGTGTCAAGAATCTCCTCAGGGATTCTCCCATCTTCAATCTGTAACTTAGGTGGCAACTTAACAGAAACTTCTACCCAAAGTTTCGACCAAATTTATGAGGCAGAACGAGAGAGAGCCTCACAGAAATTCCTGTTGATAATTTACATTTTTCATTCAGGATAAAATTGTGGCATTTTCCACCAAAATCATTTTCATGATTTTTTTTTGTTTGTGTGATGGGAAATTGGGGGCATGGTGACACAATGGCTAGCACTGCTGCCTCACAGCACCAGGGACCTAGGTTCGATTCCCGGCTTGGGTCACTGTCTTTGCTCTGTCTGCATGTTCTCCCCATGTCTGTGTGGGTTTCCTCCAGGTGCTCCACTTTCCTCCCATGGTTCGAAAGATGAGTTGGTTAGGTGCATTGGCCGTGCTAAATTCTCCCTCAGCGTACCCGATCAGGAACCAGAGTGTGCTGACTAGGGAATTTTCACGGTAACTTCATTGCATTATTAATGTAAGCCTACATGTGACGAAGAAATGAACTTTAAATTTTGGTTTATCTTGCATATCAGACGTACATGTACTAAAAGTCTGCTTAATACAATGAACCACACGATTCACAAGTGTTCCAGGATTTGATGTTTAACATTGGTCCTTCATCTTGGTTTCTCGTGCATGCAATATTCAGACTGTGGAGATGATTTTCCAGCCTCATTAGTGTCAACAAGAATGGCAAGGTGGACACAAAATCCAGCGAGAAATGTGAGTCTCGTCGGTGAGATCACAGTTTTCGATTTTCCAAATCCCTCGCTGTTGACGTAATGTTGAATCCCGCCATGGAAATATCATTTAAATATAAACAAGGTAGATAGTCAGTATATTTTCCAACAGGTAGGGGAGTCTAAAACTAGAGGACATAAGTTTAAGGTGAGAGGGGAGAGATACAAAAGTGTCCAGAACGGCAATGTTTCCACACAGACGGTGGTGAGTGTCTGGAACAAGCTGCCATAGAGGCAGGTACAATTTTGTCTTTTAAAAAGTATTTAGGTAGTTACATGGCTACGATGGATATAGAGGGATATGGGTCAGAAGCAGGAAATTGGGATTAGCTTAGGGGTTTAAAAAAAAGGGCAGCATGGACAAGTTGGGCCAAAGGGCCTGTTTCCATGCTGTAAACCTCTGACTCTATGACTCTATATCAACATATCATTAGCAAGCCCTCCCGCTGGGACTTGCCCCTTACTGAGTATTCATCGGTCACTGGTGTAACATCGTGCCTACACCGTTTACAACATCTGTATAAAAACAAGAACCCGGCAACCTCACCTCCAAAAGAGATATCAGAGGGGAGTGCAAAATTCATATCACCTTTCTGAGTGGCAGTTGCAGATAGGGCACCGGAAACGGCACAGAGAACCCAGATAAGTGCAAATCAGGGCAGTGGGTGGGGGGGGTTCACTCACAGCAGGGGTTGGAGTCACTCAAGCAGTATCAACCCTTCATGGCTGTAAGCCTTTACGTTCAAAGGGGGTCTGGCGGCTGGTTGGCAGCCAGTGCTTCCCATGTCCTCCTTATTGGATTTGTGACGATGTAACCACTGAGGGATTTCCCTTCCAGAGTGGCAGCTGGAAAGTGGGAGGGAGCAGGTGAATCCATTGGGTCAGCACAGGGGGTGACTATGTGGTCCCAGGGTGGAGTCCCATAAGACGCCAGCTTACATGGGCAGAGTGGGAGACACTGACAAGGGGTTGTTCCCAGTTTCATGAGGACAGAAAACCCTCACAATGCGGGGGTTGGATCGGGTGGGGATAGAGGCCGACTGAATGGCCACAGGACCGCAGAGTGAGGATGACAGATGTGAAGCCTCTATGCTATGCTGGTCTCCAAGTTGTCACCCTCAAAGCTGCTCGTGTCTGTGGTCTTCAGAGCACACGAGGATGGTTGGGGTTGGTTGACTGATTGACCTGCAAGGGAAGTGAGATGGCATGAGTGCATCACAGGGGCAGGCTGAAGGGAGAAATTTAAATCCCATGAGGCTGCATGTTTTGAGGGCATTGTCCGAGGGGCAAAGTGGCAATGCCAAGGGAGATCTTGGCACTGCCCATTGGATATCGTACAATGTAAAGGAAGCACATGTTATTGGGGCGGAGTCTCTAGGGGGAGATCGGTGGGAGGGGGGTCTCGCTGCGACTGTGCACTTGGAATTGCGAGCAGAGGGAGGGAGGCCAGCTCAGGCACTCTGCAGCGCACAGTGTGTAGGAGATACATTTTGAAAATCCCACTGAAAAAACCAACTGGATTTACTCCAGTTTTTATGCAAATTCAACACAGAATTTTTTTTGGAAAGTCATCCCGGTGGTGTTCAATTGACTTCCTGTTGGAAGTATACAAGTATGTACACATTGAAGATGCCAGATTGGAACCTTAAGGGACATCAACAAACCTTGAAAACAAACTCTGACCTATTTTGTTTCACTCCCAATCTGATTAGGATACTGAAATAACTTCCCTCCACTTCATGGGTCTCCGTCCTCTGTTAGGAGAGGGATTATAAACAGCACTATGGACTGAAGTGGGGTTAACTTAAACAATACAAATTTCCCCTCAACATCCTTCAGGAAAGAAAAAAGTGTTTTGTTTCTCTCTTTATTAGCAGTGGTGTATTTCCCAACTCCTCATTTTTGGTTTGATCCAATTTATTATGAATAACCCCACAACAAACTCAAGGTTAGATTAACTCAAAGGGTTAGTTAATTTGCACACACTCAATACATTAAAAGAGGATCTGCAATGCTCCCCCCCAACTCCACGCTCCCCCCCCCCCCCCCCCCCCCGCCACATTCAGGTTTTTAAGAAAGAGATAAAGAAGAGAAAAAATTACACTACAGAGACAAAGATAAAGAAACATGTTTCCAAATGGGTTCCAGAGTCCTTAATCAAAATCCAGTGATGTATGCCTTCATGGAGGTCAGTGGGTTATAAACCAATGGTGGATAATTTACTTTTCCATGGTGTTGTCTTCACATGATGAGATAGGCATGAAGAGATGAATCAGTCTTACAGATGATGATACAATATTTCCAACACAGTGTACATGAGAGAGACATATTTTTGCTGAGCAGTGTCCCTTTTTCTGTGAGGCTGCTGGTTAGATGGTTAACAGCAGACTGGTTCTTTTTCAGTTTAGCAAAGCAAATTCCACAGGCTCATCATTCTCTGGGTGAAGAAATGTCTCCTCATCTCTGTCCTAAGTGATCTATCCTGCATCTTTAGACTGTGATCCCTGGTTCTGAACTCCTCCACATTTGGAACATCCTTCCTGCATCTACCCAGTGTAGTCCTGTTAGAATTATATAGGCTTCTATGAGATTCCCCCTCATTCTTCTAAACTCCAGCAAATATAATCCTAACCGACTCAATCTCTCTTTATGCATCAGTTCCACCACCAAGGATCAGTCTGGTAACCTTCATTACACTTGTTCTATAGCAAGAAAATCCTTTCCCAGATATGGAGACCACAGCACACAGTATTCCAGGTCTGGTCTCACTAAGGCCCTGTATAACTGCAGCAAAACATCCCTGCTCCTGCTCTTCAGTCCTCTTGCTGTGAAGGCCAATTATACCATCTGTCTTCTTCACCACCTGCTGCATCTATATGCTTACTTTCAGCAACTGGTGTATGAGGACAGCCAGGTTTTGTTGCATGTTCCCCTCTTCCAATCTATAGCCATTCAGGTAATAATCTGCTTTCCTGTTTTTGGTACCAAAGTAGACAGCCTCACATTTACCACATTTTACTGCATCCACCATGCATTTGACCACTCACTCAACTTGTCCAAGTCACACTGAAACATTGCTGCATCCTCCTTACAGATCACCCTCCCACCCAGCTTTGTGTTATCTTCAATTCTGAAAATATTACATCTAGTTCCCATATATATATGCTATAAAATCTTTGATAATAGACTCTAGAATTTTCCTCACTACTGATGTCAGGCTGACTGCTCTTTAATTCCCCGTTTCCTCTCTATCTCCCTTTTCCAATAGTGGGGTTACATTACCTACCCTCCAATCTGTAGGAATTGTTCCAGAGTCCAGAGAATATTGGAAGATGACCACCAATGGATCCATTATTTCTAGGGCCACTTCCTTAAGTAGTTTGGGATGTATTTTATCAGGGTCCATGCACTCATTGATCTTCAATACTATCAATTAAGTTGTTCAATAAAAAAAATGAATTAATTGTTAGAAATTAAATTAGAAATTAGGATCACTCAACTAAAGCCAGATTATTTGGAAGTAGTAAATAATTAGCATTTTTTTCTCTTACGCTGTTTCCGAGAAATTTGGGAGACCAGTACTTAAGCTGTAATTTTTTCTAAGGACTTGATTTGACACGGCACCACATTCTTGCACTGTCTGACTAAAAAGTCATAGGACAGAATTTTATCGGCACGTTCATATGATCCCGCCCGAGGACAATGGAGAGTGCCATTCTCCAAACCTCGCCCGCCTCGGAATGGAGCACTGGTAAAATTCCAGTCATAGGGTGCTCACTCTCCCAATGAGCCAGCTGCCCTGCAGCCTTTCTTACACCTCCATCTGCTTAATCTCACTAATTAGCCCCAACAGCTCCAGATTCGTGTGGCAATCACTGTTGACGCCACAGGCAATCCTTGAAGAAGGGGAGGCTCTGGAGTTGGACTTTAAGGAAAGTCCAGGGCCTGGTTGGCAGATGCCAGTGCATGACGTGGAGGAGGTGGCACACGTAGCTTGAGAGGCAGGGAGGAGAGTTAAAGGATGGAAATGCAATTGCTTGGTGCCTCCAATGGGCACAAAGGGACCCCCAAGGAGGTCTCCCCCCACAACTTTCCCAATTGCTGCCCATGCAGTAAACGCTGTCTGGTTACCCACCTGGTGTAGGCCTTCCCTTGCCATCAGTAATGTGGAGCCAGAGATGGAATGAAGAATTTAAGCATCCATTAATTGGGCCTCAATATGCCCAATGGAAGAGAGGTTGAGGATGGCTATGAAGCCTGCGGGAAGGTGACAGAATGTGTTTTATGAACTTCCACTGCCTTCAAACATGCTAACACGCGGGGACTGAGAGTGTAAAATCCAGCCATAAGTAAGGTAATGAAAGGGGTGTGGAATTATAGAAATTGGTGTTCCTGATATAGGACATGATTTTATTGTACTAATGTAGGACATGCTTTCATTGAAGAGATAACAATTTTTAATATGCCAACAGCAAACAAAAATAAAATAATTACTGTAATATGTAGATTACTCCAGGTGTTTATCATTCAAATACAGATACTTAATTGTGTTGCGCAGTACCATTAACATCAGAAGTGCAATCAGGTTATGAATTGTGTAATTAAACCCTTCACTATTTGGCTTTTTCTAACAAGCGCCAACTATAGGAATTAATTGTTACAAAACTCTAATCGTTATGAGCACTGTAATTAATTCAAATTGTGCTCCTGACAGATTTACAATAATGCAGACTTATTACACAAGTTTAAGATTACAGTTAATTGTCATTTTATACAGAAAACCATAATGTGTGTAAAGTAACATTTTGTGAAACAATTTAAAAAGTTAGAAAACAAATGAATAGTTTTATATTTCTACAGGTGGAATTTTCCCATCTCGCCCATGGCAGGTTTGGTTGAGGGCAGGAGCGGAGGAGAATCTAGCAGAATCCAAAAAGCCGGAAATCCATCGGTATAAAAATATGTTACAATTCTCCCAATAGCGGGTTAATGGCAGGTCGGTTTGCCCACTGCCTGGATGTCTCAATGCCATTTGCATTCGTTTGCATCTCATGAATGCCTAGTAAAACAGGTGCCCACTGGAATCCCATCAGGCTTTCCAATCTTGCTTCATGCTAGCATGAAATTGCATCAGTCTAGAATGCAATTGATAAAGAGTGGCGTACACAAGATGGCCCTCAGTTCACCAGAGACTTTGTGATGAGTGCAACAAAGTCTACCTGTCATTGTGTTGCATTGTTCTCCTGATGCACTGTTCACCAGTCCTAGCGGATAGAATAGACCTTGCCCTCCATCTCCATGCTGAGCTGGTCTTCGTGGACAGCCTTGTACAGCTGGCCCCATGGACCCTACTGTGTCATCAAGATAGATTAGCGCAATGTCTGGGGTTGGGCAGTACAGGGGTCTCCATCACCCCAGTTCTACACACCAATATTTGTCTGGACAGCACTGTGCTGTGGGACTCATGCAGCCACAGAACAAAAGTCAACCAGCATTGGGATGCAAGGTGAGGCCAGGGTGGGTAGGTTGGAGTGGGCTGAGAAAAAATGGTTTGGGGCCATGTGAAAGGTGGACCATGCAAAGTGGGAGTGGGGGAAGGTGGATGCAATGTGGAAGGAGAGCTATGCAAGGAGGGGTGGAAGGGCAAGGGTTCATAATGACTGGCAGAGGGGCAGGGAAGTGGATGAACAAGATGAACAATGGAAGGTAGCAGAAAACAGAGGGAAAGGAAGCTGGACCCCAATTAGGTTGCATGAAACGCAGACAAACAAGGGCATCTAAGTGACAGCACATGTCAAGGAGATGTATGCACACTGTAGGTTATGGGGTGGGGGTTTGTTAGTGTGGCGCTTACTGATGGTTCACACAAACACTAAACAAGTCGGGGCTGCAATGCTTTGTGAACTTCACTATTTTCCATAGTTCTCTTTGGAAAATGAAATTATGTCAAGATTCCCGTTTAAGTTCAGGGACTTGCAGACAGAAGTCAGAGAATGCAGAGATTCCTGCTGTGAAATGGAAAGCCACAGATTTCAGTCAGTCCGGTGGCTATGTGGATCTCACATTCTGAAGTTAGGGAAAGGAGACAGTGTAAAAGAGCAGTGGCCATGCAGCAGGAGCAACCACTGGGGGCATGATGGACCCCAGCTGCAGAGAGGGGCAAGGGCTGAGTGTTCCACAAGGGAAATACAGAGCTTGGTGTGCAGGGCTGTCCTACAGTCAATGTCCCTGAGCATGGCAGGTTCTGTACTGGACTGCAGAGGTTCTGGGGATGGTCACAGGGGGCATCTGCATTCTTTAGATAAGGAACAGCAGGGGTACGTGAAACTGGCATGGGTAGTGGGGCCCTGTAAGTCACAATGCATACGCAAAGCACTAATATCTGACTTCCTTTCTTTTTTTACCTGATTTACTGCTTTTACACTCTGACTGGAGCTCAGAAGGTGAACAGTTGTGGTGAACTGTTCAATTGATGACACGTCATGTGGCCATGCTCTGTGATTGATACACAGAAATATAGAAACTGGAAGCAGTAGTAGGCCATTCAGCCCTTTGAACCTGCTCCGCTATTCATTATGATCACGGTTGATTATCAAATTCAATATCCTGATCCTTCCTTCCCCCTATATCCCTTCATCCCTTTAGCACCAAGAGCTATATCTAATTTCTTCTTGAAACCACACAACATTTTGCCCTCAACTACTTTCTGGGGTAATGAATTCCACACATTCATCTACTCTGGGTGAAGAAATTTCTCCTCGCCTTAGTGCTAAAAAATTTACCTCTTTTCCTCAAATATGACCTCTTAGTTTTGGACTGCCCCACCATCGGGAACATTCTAAGAGCTCTGGATCTCAGAAAGCTTGGCTGACGACTGTTGTACCTCAATGGCAGATGATGTAGTCTGACTCAACTGTTTGCTTGATGCCAATAAGGGCAATGAGTGAAGGAACTGTCACTGGAATGCTCAGGAGGCTAAACCTGAGCACTACCTGAGAACAAAGTGCAGGAACAGTGGGTCTCTTAAAGCTCCTTTTTATTGGGTCCCTTATGATCTGAAATGTGGAGAAAATAGCAGCATACAAATGAGCTCAAATCAAAGCTGCCAGAGCTGCCACCCAAGCCTTCAGGACCTAGAAATTAATTTGTCTGCATGTTTGCCAGGCTTTGGCTTGAACTGTTAAGAGCCCAAGATGGTATATGGAAAACCTGTGCACATTTCAACACAATGACACACCAACGATGTTTCAATGTTGGGGAGGTTGAGTGCAGATGCAGCGGAGTTAGCTTAAGATTAATTCACATTAATGCGCTGAGTGTCACTTATGGTGTCTTTTCAATTTTTTTGACCCCTAGTACTTCACTTGACACATGAGCACACTCATTTGCCCCACAAGTTCTTCATGGCAACACCCAAAACTCTTAGTGCCCTTGTCTGTGTCATTGCATATCTTCAGCTTCATTAATATAGAGGAAAATATGAAGAAAGTGGTGTTCTTGCTTCAAGAGGCTGCATGTGGTTTCAAAAGAATCAGCCTGTTGTCACATTGGCTTCAGATGCACCTGAAATTTATCCATTAACATTGTGAATACTCATGGAAACATCAAACTGGTTCAGGGCAACACTTATCAAGCTGATTCAGAACGCAAAGTTAAAATCTATCCACATATTTTATGCATACCAATGGGAAAGGGACGTTACAGTTTAATGTGTGTTGCTTATTAGACTGTGAAACAGGGTCCATTACTGCATACATAGCTGAAATCTTTGGAACTATCACTATGGAAACAATTACCCCAATAGAAAAAGCATACAGAGACAGATGGAACTCTGAACATTTTGTGCAGGTTAATGACTTTATCATTCTTAAATGTTGCTATTATTTATAATGTAAGTTAATTATAGGTAGGCATAATTTATACATTAGCAATTATATTTGCTAATAAGCATTTCTATAGTGCCTGATAAATGTCTCTATTTTCTTCTGATCTGAACAATTTAACATGAATGACATACAAACAAGCAGATTTCTAAAGATCTCATAATTAGAGATCAGAAGTGGCTGTTAATATAATTAAAACTGATTTACTAATGATACACTTCTCATTTGTCTTTTGCATATTGCTTCAAGTAAGGAATATATGATTAGAAGAATGCCACTGACATAATTTTACATGTCTTCAGATTATCATTCTCTCATTTATATGAATTGTAATCTAATTTGAAACATTAAATTCTTTTGCCATCTGAGGTGGTCTCTATTTTGTAAACAGTGCTTCAGACATTTTTTTGATACATCCATGTTTAAAGGTTATTTAATAGTGTCGCATGTAGACTTACACTACAGTAAAGTTGCTGTGAAAATCCCTTAGTTGTCACCCTCTGGTGCCTGTTTGGGTACACTGAGGGAGACATTAGCGTGGCCAATGCACCTAACCAGCACTTTCAGACTGTGAGGGGAAACCGGAGCGCCCAGGTGAAACCTATGCAGACACGGGGAGAATGTGCAGACTCCGCACAGATAGTGACCCAAGCTGACAATCAAACCTGGGTCTCTGGCCCTGTGAGGCAGCAGTGCTAACCACTGTGCAACTGTGCCGTCCTGCAAACTGCATGTTAAGTGATATTACAAAAGTTGCTTTTGGTAACTTAAAATTATCCAGGCGCTTACATGTTCAGTCTGGTAGTGACATTGACAGCCACTGTCATTGACATTCCTATGGTGGAAGGTTGGCTGGAAATCATATCTAAGGACAGAATGCAAATCTGTCATTTTCATGAGAATAATTCCAACCAGTAAAAGTCAGTCATGATAATGCTTGCAGGGAAAATTTGAACAAATAAACTGGCAAAAATTGCTATTGAAAATAACATCAAGCTAAAAATAAAATATGATACTTTTTCAAATGGTTTTCAAAATATAGGAGTTTGTCCTTTGGGTGTTGGCCTTTCTGTCAGGTAGACTAGCTATTCATCACCAGGCAGGCTCAATATCTTTGCACCTGCTTGACTAGAACCACAGGAAATATGTCTGCACTAACATACAGTATTGACAGTAACAACTCCTTATTGTCCAAGCAGAAGCTCACACGCATAGAATGAGGTGATCCATTGAGATATTCTTCTTCGTCTAATCTACTCAAGGTAGCACAGCAGTTAGCACTGTTGCCTCACAGTGCCAGGGATCTAGGTTCGATTCCCAGCTTGGGTCACCGTCTTTGTGGAGTTAGCACATTCTCCCTCTGTCTGCGTGCATTTCTTCCAGGTGCTCTGGTTTCCTCCCACAATCCAAAAGATATGCTGGTTAAGTACATTGTCCATGCTAAATGCTTTCGTCATGTAACCGAACAGGCGCCGGATGTGGTGATTTTCACTGTAACTTCATTGCAGTCTTAATGTAAACCTACTTGTGGCTTGAAACTTTAATTTTCAGCATAAACAAACATCACTGAGGTTAATGTCATCCATTTTTCTCTTCTGGATATGTATGTTGACTCTATATTACCTGTTTTAATTTCCTTAAAACATTGCAGCAGTGGTCAAACTGACAAGTCTATCACTCCCACGTCCTTTTCACTGAATTAATTACGTTTATTTTACCATCATAACTCAGATTTTCCATTTTTCAGTGTCAAATTGAATTCTTCACAAATCCTCAGCTGCATAATTTTTTTCTCTACCCTGCCAGCATATTTGATATGTTTGCATTTAGTTTCAGTCATTTAATATTGATTAGAAACCTAAATATGACCCCCTTTGAATATTAGTCATTTCTCCACCCGAACACCAGTTTGACATAACAACTCCCAGAAGTGCCCTCAGCTTCTTATTTTTTTAATCCAACCTTTCATCTGACCTCATGTTCCACTTAAATTTCAATGGCCTTCACTTAAAAAATTATTTGATATGCAACCTTATTTAAAGCTGTCGAAAAATTCCAAAAATTATACCATCAGAAGTCTCATAAGAAGTTCCCCAGTGAACTTTATTTATAAAAAATGTCACATCAATACAGATGGTTTGTGAAGGGCTTGTCCTTAAATCAATACTGGCGATTTCTTACTGCATTTTCCTTCACAGTCACTCATTCAGCCGCAGACTAGTTTCCATTAGCTTATCTGCTATTGATCTAAACAGATGGAACCATAATAGTTTCAGCCAAATTTGTTAGCTATTTAGACAATAAGACTATAAGACATAGGAGCAAAATTAGGCCACTCGGTCCATCAAGTCTTCTCCGCCATTTAATCATGGCTGATATTTTTCTCATCCCCATTCTTCTGCCTTTTCTCCAGAACCCTTGATCCCCTTATTAATCAAGAACCTATTTATCTCTGTCTTAAACACTCAATGACCTGGCCTCCACAGCCTTCTGTGGCAAAGAGTTCCACAATTCACCACTCTTTGGCTGAAGAAAGTCTTCCTCATCTCTGTTTTAAAGGCTTGTCCCTTTAGCCTGAGGTTGTGCCCTCTGGTTCTAGTTTTTCCAACGAGTGGAAACATCCTCTCCACGTGCACTTTATCCAGGTCTTGCAGTATCCTATAAGTTTCAATAAGATCCCCCCTCATCCTTCTAAACTCTAATGAGTATAGATCCAGAGTCCTCAACTGTTCCTCATACAACAAGCTCTTCATTCCATGGATCATTCTTGGGAACCTCCTCTGGATCATTTCCAAGGCCAGCACATCCTTCCTTAGATATGGGGCCCAAAACTGCTCACAGTACTCCAAATGGGGTCTGACCAGAGCCTTATACAGCCTCAGAAGTACATCCCTGCTCTTGTGTTCTCGACATGAATGCTAACATTGCATTTGCCTTCCTAACTACCGATTGAACCTGCAAGTTAACCTTAAGAGAATCTTGAACAATGACTCCCAAGTCCTTTTGTGTTTCTGATTTGCTAAGCATTTTCCCATTTAGAAAACAGTCTATGCCTCCATTCCTCCTTCCAAAGTGCATAACCTCACACTTTCCCCATTGTATTCCATCTGCCACTTCTTTGTCCACTCTCCTAGGCTGTCCAAATCCTTCTGCAACCCCCCTGCTTCCTCAATACTACCTGTCCCTTTACATATCTTTGTACCATCTGCAAACTTAGCAACTTAGTGTCTTCAGTTCCTTCCTCCAAATCATTAATATACATTATGAAAAGTTGTGATCCCAGCACTGATCGCTGAAGCACTCCAATAGCCATCGGTTGCCATCCTGAAAAAGATCCCTTTATCCATACTCTCTGCTTTCTGCAGTCAGCCATTCATCTATCCATGCCAGGATCTTATCCTTAACACCAAGGGCGCTTAACTTATTTAACATTCTCCTATGCGGCACCTTGTCAAAGGTCTTCTGGAATTCTAAATAAATCTTGTTCACTGGTTCTTCTTTATCTAACTTTCTTGTTACCTCCTCAAAGAACTCTAACAGATTTGTTAGACATGACCTTCCCTTGTCAAAGCCATGCTGACTCAATCCTACTTTATCATGCACTTCCAAGTACTCTGCGATCTCATCTTTAATAATGGATCCTAAAATCTTGTCAACGACTGAAGTCAGGCTAACCTGTCTAGAATTTCCCGTCTGCTGCCTCCCTCCCTTCGTAAACAGCAGTGTTACATTAGCTACTTTCCAGTCCTCTAGTACCCTCCCTGCCTCCAGTGATTCCTGAAAGATCACCACCAATGCCTCCACAATTTCCTCAGCTATCTCTTTTAGAACAATTGGGGTGTAGTCCATCCGGTCTAGGTGATTTACCAACCTTCAAACCTTTCAGTTTCCCCAGGACCTTCTCCTTAGTGATGGCCACTACACTCACCTCTGCCCCCTGACTCTCCTGGAGCTCTGGCATCCCACTGATGTCTTCCACCGTGAAGACTGATGCAAAGTAACTATTCCGTTCCTCTGTCATTGCTTTGTTTCCTATTATTACTTTGCTAACCACTGTGCTACCATGCCACCCTAAATTTGACTATTTATCTTTTAAATCTCACTTCCTACAACCTTTCAGAATTCTAACCTCTTTAACTATCCTTGTGCTGGGCGGGATTTTATGCCCTCATTCGTCCTGAAACTGTAAAATTGCACCTGATGTCTATGGACCTTTTGCCTGCTCCAATCCCCATGGCAGGCGGGACGGTAAAACTACTGGTTTGCTACTAGCAGGATGTTTTACTGTTGTGCTTTCAACTCCACCCACTCCTTCAGGTACAGATGGGGGTTACTCCTAGTAAGACACCTACTGTTTTCAGACAAAAGTCCATGTTCAGCAGAATGAAGAAAAATGCCACTATGAAACAAATTAACTTGCCACTGTGAATAAATCTACATGTTTGCCAAACTAAACTGTTAAATGCTTACTTCACAATGACTGCAATTTCTGACAAACTTTGAAAGATTATGACCAAATGTTAAAAAGACACTAACATGTTCTTCTATAACATTTAAGAAAAACTTGGACAGGTACATGGTTGAGAGGGCTCACGGGGGATATGGTTCAGGTGCAGGTCAGTGGGACTAGGCAGAAAAATGGTTCAGCACAGCCAAAAAGGGCCAAAAGGCCTGTTTCTGTGCTGTGATGTTCTTTGGTTCTATGTTTTCTCAAGTTAATATCAAATTAGAACTGGTTACTTCAAATAACAAAATGTCAAATATGTTCACCTGTGCCTATTTTTCCTTTGTGTGACTGATGGTTCTGTACCTGTGCACAGTGACTATTTTCCCATTTGTTTGAATATTTGACCTCCATCCTCCTCCTTTCTAAACTCTGCAGGCTACCACATAATTTATAAGAGGATTATAAATTCCTGACATGCAACGAAGATAGGGACTGAATGAATTCTCTGCAATGTAAGATGAATCATCAGCACACTGGTCAATCTTTCTCATTCAGTTCTTATTGTTATGTTGCTTGCACAATCATATACTTTATCTGAAAGTGTAGCAGTCCTCTCTTAGATTTCAATCGCTTGGGGTTCTCATCTCTGCACTTTAATGTTAATGGCATATCATAATCTTGAGAGCACAAGTTATCCCATTCAGTAGATTATTCATAATTTAAAAATGTAAAAACAAATCAAGTTGAGAGTTTTAAAATTCCCTCCATTGGAAAATAAGACTGGCATTTATATCTAGCATCTTTGATGACTGCCAAATGTTCCAAAGTGCTTCACAGCTAATGAAGTACTGTTGAAGAGCAGTCACCATTGTAACATTGGAAATACAGCAGCTAAATTGTGTGCAGCAAATTCTCACAAACAGCAAGGTGATAATGATCAGATAATCTGTTTTTAATGATGTCAACTGAAAGTAAATATTGGCCAGGACATAAGGATAACTCCCTAGTCCTTTGTTGAAATATCGGTGTGGGACTTTAACATCCATTTGGGAGGACAGACACATCCTTGGTTTAATGTGTTATTTGAAAGGTGGCATCTCCAATAATGCAGCATTTCCTTGCTACCTCGCTGCTGCATTAGCTTTAATTTTGTACACAAGCCCTGGAGTGGGACTTGAACTCACACTCTCCTGGTTCTGTAGCAAGACTGCTACCATTTGAGCCATGGCTAACATGCAGGGGAAGCAATGCAGATTATAGTTAAGGAGGAGAGATGAAATATTAAAGGATTTAAAGATAAGTTGCCAGGTCAGACAAAATCAAGCTGATGAGGGAGGAAAAGGAGAAATTAGCAGAGGTTCTGGCCATTATCCTTTCTGATAACAGGTGGAAGGACTAAAAAGTCTATTAATGTTGTACCATACTTAAAAAGACAGAAAGTGATGACCAGTTCATTACAAGCCAATAAGCCAAACATCAGTGACGCACAAGCTATTGACAAAAACTTCTGAGGGACAGTATGAATCATTTTTTTCAGTATGGATTATGGCACAAGTACCAGAGGAGGACTTTGCAGAGTCAATTGGGTAGGGTGTTTCAGTGCCAAGCTGAGTAGTCCATCTAGTTTTATTATTATTTGACTTTACCATAGTGGTTTTTGACAGGGAGTGCTGCACTGTTGAAGGTTTTATCTTTTGAATGAGATGTTAAACAAAGGTCACCATCTGTCCAATCAATTGGATTTAAAAGATCCCATGGCATCATTATGATGAAGCATAAGGGAGCAATCCCTGCTCCCTGGCCTATATTCACCAATCCATCACTATCACTAAGACAGATCATCCAGTTATTATCATGTAGCTGTTTGTGGGAGCTTGCTGTGTGCAAACTAGCTGTGATGTTTCCTACATTATGGCAGTAACTACGCTATAGTTGTAAAGTGAGGTTGCGAAAGGTGCCATACCGATGCAAGACCCTCTCTTTTTTATTGAAGTGGCTACATCCCTTCCCAACCTTTTATGTGTTTGTAGATTGTACTCCATATACCCAACTCAAATCATTTAATTATGTTGAGAACAACAGTAGCTCCAATATTAAACTTGGTATATGATCAATGTTAATCCGTCCAGTCTGAAAAGCGGTCATTAACCATTATTCCATTCTCTCTCCTTTATCTAACTTCTTATCCACATTGTTCCATTTCCTTCAGTATCATGATGATTTATTTAATAACAAGCCTCATGTCTGGAATTTATTAAGCATCTTTTGACAATCAATCTACATAATATGCATTACATTTGCTTTCTCACTATGTCGTAATATCTCCTCAAATAATCCTTGCTAGCTACCCTGAATTAACCCATTTCATAAAAAATGTGACATTTGAGCACAGACTCTCCCACATATCTCAGTCCCTTTTCCTTCATCCAGTTGATCTGAAGTTCACCTTAGTCACCCAGGGTGGATTTTTGGTGAGACTGATGGCTTTGACTGACCCTAAGAAAATAATGATCAATCCCAGCAGAGAAAAAAGTTGAAGAAAAAGATTGTGTTAAATGAGGAACAGAGAAGATCTATGAGGGTGTTATCAAGACTGGAGAATCTTAGCCATGATGAAAAATTGGATGGGCTGGGGCTTCTTCCTTGGTGTGGATATGCCGACGTTGGACTGGGGTAAACACAATAAAAAGTCTGACGACACCAGGTTTAAGTCCAACCGATTTATTTGACAGTAAACTCACAAGCTTTCGGGGTTAGTCCCTTCGTCAGGTGAATGGAGAGTTCTGGCCTCAGACAGAGCATATAAAGCACAGACAGTTTACAGATTACTGATTAGAATGCAAATCTTTACACCTAACCTGCTGTTCAAGTCTTAAAGTGGCCGACAATGTGAGTGGAAGGAGCACTAATCACAGGTTAAAGAGATGTGTATTGTCTCCAGACAGTACAGTAAAGTGAGGTTTTGCAAACCCAGGCAAGTCAGGTTAGGTGTAAAGATTCGCATTCTAATCAGTAATCTGTAAACTGTCTGTGCTTTATGTGCTCTGTCTGAGGCCAGAACTCTCCATTCACCTGACGAAGGGACTAACCCCGAAAGCTTGTGAGTTTACTATCAAATAAATCGGTTGAACTTAAACCTGGTGTTATCAGGCTTCTTCCTTGGAACAGAGGAGGGGAAGGGGAGATTTTTTTTCATTTGTGGGACATGGGCATTGTTCGCTGACCAGCATTTATTGCCCATCCCTGATTGCCCTTGGAGGGCAGTTGAGAGTCAACCACATTGCTGTGGCTCTGGAGTCATATGTAGGCCAGACCAGTTACGGATGGCACATTTCCTTCCCTAAAGGGCACTAAAGGGAACCAGATGGGTTTTTCCAACAATCAGCAATGGTCATCAGTAGATTCTTAATTGCAGACTTTTTTTTAAATTCAAATTCAACCATCTGCTGTGGCGGGATCTAAACCTGGGTCCCCAGAACATTAGCTGAGTTTCTGGATTAATAGTCTAATGATAATACCAATAGGCCATGATTGAGATGGATAAAATTATGAGGCACCTAAATAAAGTGGATAAGAAGCATTTCCCTCCACTGGTAGATAGGTCAATACCCAGGAGCACAGTTTTAAGGAAATTGGTAAAAGATTTAAAAGGTAGTTGAGGAGAAATTCTTTCAGCCTAGAGGGTGTTGGGGGTCTGGAACTCACTGCCTGAAAGGGTGGCGGAGATAGAAATGTCCATCGCAAAGTACTTGCATTGGCACATTAGATACTGTAACCAGCAGGGCGAAGGACCAAGAAATGGAAAGTGGGATTAGACTGAATAACTTGCTTTTGGATGCACAAGTATGATGGGCTGAATGGGCTGCATGGGGTTACGGGGATAGGGCTGGGGGGGGTGGGGCTGGGTAAGATGGCCTTTTGGAGAACCAGTGCAGACTCAATGGGCCAAATAGCCAGTTTCTGTACTGTAGTGATTCTATGGTATTCTATGGCTGTGATGTTATAGAATTCTATGGTTCTATATCTTAGCCTTTCCTAATCTGAACATGAAGAGATTTTACATCATTCATCTCTTTCTTCATTAAAATATCTGTCTGGTCATTTGCATTTTATTTTGCATTTGCCATTACTAATAACACTGTATAATTTAAGTTCAGCCTTACTGATGTGAACAACATATGACACCAGCTACCTTGACAGCCTAATTTGAATATATCTGCCCCTATCTGGGTACATGCTTGCAGAATGTCAGGAAACCCGTCAAAAAATAAATGTGGTCCACAGGTCCCCAACTCTGTTTTCCACTCCAGTCACTTTAATGCCAGTTAAGAGTGGGCAAAGAAGTAGAGGAAAATCACACTTTCAGCATTTAGGCACACTCTTAATTAAAGTGGGCAACATGGTGGCACAGTGGTCAGCACTGCTGCCTCAAAGCACCTTGGGTGACTGAATGTGGGAGGATGAGAGGAAAGATCTTTTTTACCAAGAGGGTGATGACAGCTGGAATGCACTTCCTGGGAAGGTGGTAGAGGGGGGTTGCCTCACATCCATTAAAAAATACCTGGATGAGCACTTGGCACTGCATAACATTCAAGGCTATGGGCCAAGTGCTGGCAGATGGGATTAGGTGGGAGTTTGGGTGGTTTCTAATGTGTCAGTGAAAACTCAATGGGCCAAAGGGCCTCTTCTGCACTGTAAGATTCTATGATTCTGTTTGGAGTTTGTACATTCTCCCCGTGTCTATGTGAGTTTCCTCAGGATGCTCTGGTTTCCTTTCACAGTCCAAAGTTGTGCGGGTTAGGTTGATTGGCCATGCTAAATTGCTCCTTCGTGTCCCAAGATGTGTAGATTAGGGGGATGAGCAGGGTAAATGCATGGCATTATGGAGATAGGGCGGGGAGTGTGCCTGGGTAAGATGCTCTTTCAGTGCTGAACTGATGGACTAAATGGCCTCCTTCTGTATAGTAGGGATTCAATGCAAAGTTCATGGAATTTTACTTACATGAGTCACTGGTTTCAAGTGAGGGGAAACATAAAAGAGAAAATTCAGAAAGAAAAGCACAAAGTACACCATAGAAATCACAATGCAATTCTTCTTTATACATGTGGGAAGTCAGTGGGAAGGACAGCTGCACACCCAGGATTGACAAGAGCAGTGCTGAAGATATCATTGTGTGCCCTGAAGTCAAGAAACCTATGGTGAACCTTGAGAGCTTTAATGCTGCAGAGCGCTGCAATTATTACCATGCAGTGTTTCACTGAGCAGATTCACTAAGTGTGAGAGTAATGAAATTGTTATCACAGCAAACAGCTGCATGTCTGGAAAGATAAAAATCATTGCCGAATGAGGCAATTATTTGTCTTGTTGTGCATTCACAAGCATCCTCCAAATTAAAACATTCTGAACAAAGCCACTGATGTTTGAAGATTTGCTCTCTCTAGCTTTCCTCCTTTGAAGGTATCACAAAGGAAATTCAGTCTGTCGAACAAATCTGCACAATGTCAAGATTGCACTGTTATTGTCACTTGGTTAAAGATATTTGCTGCTGTTATTCTTTGTCTTCTGTATTAAATTGTTCCAATTTTTAAATGACTACAATAACCTTTGAACAAGTATGCTTACGAATTCAACAATCCAAGTTCAAGTTTCTTTAAACTCATTCTCCAGAGGCAGTGTAGTCATTGGGAAATGATGATTTTCTTATAATATATCTGGTGTTCCGGAGCTTGATATGTGAGGAGAGAATTTCCTTTTTGTTTTGTCCAGTCTGGGTGGAGTTAGAGAATGGTGAAGGGCCCAATAATTGGATTTTTGAAAGTTCCTTACAGTTGTCTGACTATACTCTGGATGCAATTTAGAGGTCCCCGAGAAGAGTGTCGCAGCTGGGGTCATTGTTGCTGCTGACCTGTTGCCTTTGTTGGGAAGCAGTCAATCTCCAGGTCTGATGGCTGTTCAGTTCCTGCGAGCTTTCTCATCAGCTGTCTGCTCCAGTCGCACGTGTATGTCTGTGGTTTGAGAAAGATGCTTTAAAGTATCTGGTGGTCACACTCTACCGTCATGTTGTCCCTCTCAAACAGGTACTAATTAAAGTGCTCACAATCAAAGACAATAGCCAGGCACATTCTCTCTCTGATTTAACTGCAACTTCCGTCCATTTTGTTTTCCCATTTCCCAAGTCTTTTTGCAAACACAGTACTAATCTATTAAATTTCTTGCAGGTAGTTGATGAAGGAAAAAACAAGAAGTCAATCTTTATTTACCTTTTGATTTATTGACAAAAAGTCAGTGGACATTTTCATTGTCACCCCTTGCCCATTCTAATACCATGGTGGGCAGGGCAGTAGAATTCCAGCAAATGAAACATTTTGCCCCTAACTCTACAACTTACTACCAGTGTCTGTGAACAAGGCATGAAATAATGAGTGCCCTTCACTTATAGATGCTTAACTTTAATTCATAGAATTACTAGAACTAAACACTATCTCTAAATTTGTTACAGCACCATAATTTAAATTTTGTGGTGGAATGGTCCAAATTAGAAAGATTCTACCTCATTGGTTAGTTACCTTTACACTGTGGTTCAGTACTGAACACATGTCTGGGTATTTGCTTAGAGTCAAAGTGGCAGAGAGGAACTCCAGAAGGGAAACCTGGAAGTACGAGTTCTCCAGACGTTCCACAGAAAATTCATTACAACAAGGGTATTTTTAAAATTTTACTAACAGATTTCCCACCTGATTGACAGGTCCCTGATGGAGTAAATGAGGGAATGGTTATATGTCAGTCAGACATTGTGAGGGGTGGAGGAAAATCAGACAATATGGGGAGGACTGGAGATGGTGGGGAGTATGGGAATCATGGAAAATGGAGAATGGAGATAAACCTGCTGGGCCAGCAACAAACAGTTCTGCTCCTCCTGGCCCACCCGCCGTGCGGTAAAGGGATTTCACTCATGATTCAGATTCATTTCCCTCCTTTAGCCTGCTGGGAGTCACAGCTGGATTAGTCAGCCATCATCTGACATTCTTCCATTAAAACCAGAAGTGGGTGGATTGGAGTCAAGTCAGAGTCAAGTTAGAGAATTAAAAAAAAATAATCTTCCCACCAATCCCCGACCTTTCCCTTGGTCTATCTAAGATGTCAGCTTTTAAGTTTTGTCAATTATTCTGCCAGATTTCTGCTGTATATCTGGTAGAAGCTGGTGAAACCCACTGGAGCAAAAACCACAAATAAACTGGATGCTAGGATGAGAGGAATAGGGTGATGTTCAGTGGGATTGAGAATGTTTTTGTCATGCTTATTTTTCCCCTTACTCTTACATGATGTGGACCTGCATATAAATATGTGCGGTAATCTGCTGTATCTACTGATAACACTCCATCCTGCGTCTTTTTAATAGTAGCATTGATTAATTGTGTGTTGACCTTCTGACCTTGGAGATTAATGTGCCTTTTATTTCATTCAACTCACTCCTCTAACGTATTGCACTTTTTCCAATGTTTTCTGAAGTGCCTGCGAGGAGTTCGTCAGTCATCAATGGGTTAGTGCCAAAAGTTGACTAATTTTATTCTACCCTCCTCTTCCAATTCAAATTCCTCCTGAGAAACCCTAAAGACTTCATCATGCAAGGAGTGACTGCTGACTTGGGATGTTGATGATTAAATCTTGCACTGTAATAAATAAAATTAATGCCATTTGAAAGATCATCAATTAATCATTAATCCTTCAAGGCCACTGTATTAAATGAGAAATTCATTGATTCAAGTTTGTATATAGCAACTGGAGATGCTACATATAAATGTGGGGACTTATTTATATACACATTCAGGCATATTTTCATAAAGAGCACAAAAACCATAAGTCATCTTAGGAGGACACGGGGCTTTTTAATGACTTATTGGGTGACATTTTTACTTGGAGATGATGGGCATCTCAGCTGCCAACCAAGCCAGTCAAAGATCTGTTTTTTGAAAGGCTTTCCACATCCTGTGCCAGTTAGACACAGGCTGGAAAGGGCAGAGAAGATGGTATTCCAATGCTGAGTCCCTTGATCAGATGTGAGTGCCTTTGAATGGCAGCTCCATCCTCTTCCCCAGGATACCCACAAACAAACATACCAGGACTTGCTTGTCATGCTTTGAGGCATAGCCTCAAAATAAGGTGGGGGGGGGGGGGGGGCATGGTTTAAGAACAGAGTTGAGGAGGAACATCTTCACTCAAAGGGTGGTGAATCTCTGGAATTCTCTGCCCATTGAAGTGGTGGAGGCTACCTCGTTGAATATATTTAAGTCACGGGTAAATAGATTTCTGATAGACAAGAGAATTAAGGGTTATGGTGAAAAGGTGGGAAAGTGGAACTGATCCACCTCTGATCAGCCATGATCTTATTGAATGGCGGGGCAGGCTCGAAGGGCTAGATGGCCTACTCCTGCTCCTATTTCTTATGTTCTTATGCTCTCTGCATGGTAAGCTGCCCAACCATTGCTAGGTAAGTAGCACTGTCAGCAGACTGAGGACTTAAATAGGCATTAAAGGCCCACTTAAGGACCTCAAATGGCAGTGCTGTAAGAAGCTTTCCACAGGCCTTTCTGCACCCCAAACTTAATTGGAGTGAAAGCAGGAAGGTGGCAGAGACCCACCTTCCTGCCCAAATAAATGCCCCACCACCACTATCAAATTCACCACAGGGGAGGGCATATATTCCACCTATTTTCTCACTTTCACTCGGGAATCAGCCAGATTTTCATGGCAAAGGCAGAAATCAGGAGGAGGGATTAATCGTACCATTGTAATCCCTCCTCTGTCACCAGACTGATGCGATATGGAATTTTCTTGTTGGAGAGCTCCACTTTGTGCCGGATTTGGTAGACCCAATAGCAACATGAACAGAGGCAGGATGAGCCTGGAGCAAACCTGCCTCAGCCACCAATCCTTTGACAACTCCAAGGATCTCCTATAAGTAACAGCAACAGGTTTGATTCTCAGCTACCAAGCACTTGAGAATGTGGAACTGAACCACTTGGGCCCTCTGAGAGAGGGAGAGACCCTATCAAAATGGCTACCTAAAATTTGCTCCTTCTATGGAGCTGATCCTTGCATCTATCCCTTCCCTTACTGACCTCCCTGAACCTGAAAATGACGCAAATAAGATGATGAGTGGGATGGATAGGATAGAGGTGGAGAGACTCTTCCCGCTCAGAAAGGACAATAGGACTAGGGGGCACAGCCTCAAGATAAAGGGGGGGCGGTTTAGAACGGAGTTGAGGAGGAACTTCTTCACTCAAAGGGTGGTGAATCTCTGGAATTCTCTGCCCATTGAAGTGGTGGAGGCTGCCTCGCTAAATATTTTTAAGACGTGGGTTGATGGGTTTTTGATAAGCGAGGGGATTAAGGGTTATGGGGAGAGGGCGGGAAAGTGGAACTGAGCCACGACAGATCAGCCATGATCTTATTGAATGGCGGGGCAGGCTCGAAGGGCTAGATGGCCTACTCCAGCTCCTATTTCTTATGTTCTTATGTTCTTAAATGCCACTCTTAAGAACCTAAAAATCCTCTAACCTACCTTTCAAGAAATTTCCTGGCCTTCTGTCCTGCATCATTGACCATTTTTGCCCTTCTCACTTGGCAGATTCAAAGAGGGTTTTGCCACCCTGGTAAAATCCTGGAAGGTATGACCTTGGGCTTTTTGAGAGGGGTGGGCGGGCTTTTAACCCAGACCCTGCAAAAGCTACCAGCAGGAATGGAGGTGGGAATTCTGCCAAGACTGACTGCAGCTACATCATTGACCATCCTGACTCCATTTGGTCATGTTATCAGGCTCAATGTGGATAAAGTAAATATGTCCCAGGAAATGCATAGAATGTTCCAATAGAAAAAATTAGCTGATATTACAGACTATACCTTGAAAAAATCACAAATGAGACAACAGAGGGGACAAGTTTGGATATGGGCAGTAATTGGGCTTGGGGAATCACGATGCAGGATTAACCCATGCCTGCTCATAAGCAAATGAAAGCAGAACACTGTGCCGCGCTGGTGTGCATTATTTCATGTGGCAGCTGGACTGGGCTCTGTATTGTGCGAGGCTTATCAAAGGTGCAGTTTGTCAGGTACTGGAAGCTGTTAAAGGTGAATTTATAAGCAGAAAGACTAGTGGCAGACAGGGCACAGGCTAGAGAGGCTTTGGTACAGGAGTACAGGGGAGAGAGATCCTCTTACTTCAATAGGTCTGATGTCCTCCATTCTGACATTGTGGAAACAGGTAGCCCTCACAGTTAATGCCAGCAGTCCAGTTCTGAGAATCAAACTATAGTGCCATGAAAAGTTCAATGATTTCACACAAGTGGCATCTTCACACGTCATCCTTACAAGTGACACACTAACATCACACACTGCTTCATTCACCATGCCCTCTTCACTCGACTAACAGCAATCTCTATTAAACATGACTCATAACTTCATACTCATAGCCTCTCCTCGCCCTCACACGTTTAGCCCTGTTGCTGGATTCACACTCATATCTCACAGCTTTGCACACACTGCCATCAATTTACCAATGACTGTCACATTACCGAAACACTTACTGTGTGACAAGGTGGCCCCGTCATCCAAAGCAACAGCAGCTACCCCAGCATGAGTCGGGCACTGCTGCATGTTCTCACCTCCAGGGAAGAAGCAATGGAACAGGCACCACTGAGGATCTAGTCAACAGTGGAACGTCATGGAGGGTGACAGTATTTTCACAACTACTCCAGTCCCTCACATCCCACTTTCCTCTCAACCCACAATCTGATTTGGAAGCTGAAGAAGATGTAAGCACGCTCTTCTTGCTTTCCTATCATCACCACTACCTTCCTACCCCCACCTCCACCCACAAGGAACAGATGTATAATAAGGTTACAAAATGATTACAATAAAAATATGAAAATAAATGTTTACTTTTCCTTGTTTCTTGTGTGAAGGAGCTTGGATCCCTGACCAAAAGAAATACAAGATAAATTAGTTCTTCAGCATTTGAACATAAACCCTTTAAACTAAATAATATGTCAATACAAAGCTAAAATAACATTTCAGCTCATTGACCATTTCTCTCTACTTTTTTAATATTCAGCTTTGTATTCTATTAGATGATTAATTCATGAGGTAAATTGAATGTCGTGTTGTGAAACTGACCCATTGATAGAAAAGTAGCTTTTCCTACAATTTCTGAATACTTAAGTCAGAATACTTTAACATACAAATTCATCCTCCTTTTATTAAAAGGATAAAATGGCACAAGCTTTAAAAGTATTTGTTGAATGTTTCATTTTGCAAACTTTTTCCTGGAGTTTAATTCATATGGCGACTAGTGACAACTCATGTTAATTAATTTAAGATTGTCCAACAGAAATGAATGATCCACCTTTAAAAGCCTATAATATTTATCTCCTAAGTGGGTGTTGGTCATTAGGGGTTGGATTAGGCAATCCCAATGTGGGCCAAATCACGTACGGTGGGCAAACAACATGGGCTGGTGGGACTTGGACCCAGAATTCCTACCCATTTCTGGCATCAGCCACCTTATCGATTGGAAATGATTAATTGTGTAATGATACGAGATAAGATAAAACCTCACCTAAGGTCTAGTAACTCTGAGAGTGTTCTGCAAAGGAACATCTTAATTAAATTTCCTTTTCAACACGAGTGTTTCTTTGGATTAGAGAACAAAGGACAAAGAATGGTACAGCACAGGAAAAGACTCTTCGATCCTCCAAGCCTGTGTTGATCACATTTACATATCTAGACAACCACTTATATCCCTCTATTTCCTGTTTGTTCATATGCCTATCAATATGTGTCTTAAATGAGGCTAACGTAACTGTCTCAACCACCTCACTTGGCAATGCATTCTAGGCCCCCACCAACTTTTGTGTAAAAAACTTGCCCCGCACATCTCCACTGAACCTTTTCCCCCTTATATTGAACTTGTGCCTCCTTGTAATTGTTATTTCTGCCCTGGGAAAAAGCTTCCAACTGCCCATCCTATCGATACCGCTCATAATTTTATAAACTACTATCAGGCTACCCCTCAGCTTCCGTCTTTCCAGGGAGAACAATCCCAGTTTATTCAAATTCTCCTCATAGCTAACACCTTCCATACCAGACAACATCCTGATAAACCTTTTCTGTACATAAGAAGGATGAAGTAGCACAATGTTTTTTCCAAAGTCCATGAATTTGTTGTTGTGATCTTCAGCTTCTCCCTTTAATGAATAAAGTGCAAGGGATTGAAATCCTAGAACCTACTTACAGAACTTAATACATACATAAAGAATGACACAGATCATTAAAAGAGTGATTCATGTTCCTGACAAAATAGACTGCAAACCAATCAATGTGCTTTTGAATTCAATTACTTTATGTTTTGTGATGATGTGCGAAATCTAGACAGTACAGCTGGTACTTAATGGTGCCATTTTTACTAGAAAATAATCTTCTGGTTTACATTTATCACTTTTCACCCATTCTGAGAAATTAGTCACTTCCAATTATCTGAATTACATTTCATTGTCATATTGCAATGGAAAGAAACATTTGTGTCATGCTGGTGTTCAGCACTGTTCAAAATCAGAAAAAAATTGTTTAAATTTTATTTATTAGTGTCACAAGTACGTTTATATTAACACTGCAATGAAGTTACTGTGAAAATCCCCTAGTCACCACACTCTGGCACCTGTTTGGGTACACTGAGGGAGAATTTAATCATGGCAAATGCACCAAACCAGCATGTCTTTCAGACTGTGGGAGGAAACCAGAGCATCCGGAGGTAACGCACACAGGCAAGGGAAGAACATGCAGACTCCACACAGGCAGTGGCCCAAGCTGGGAATCAAACCTGCGTCCCTGGCGCTGTGACGCAGCAGTGCTAACCACTGTGCCACCATGCCATCCAATTAAATTGCTTCATTGATACGGTATGAAAATATGTTCCCAAATGCAACTACCATTAAACAGACAATGTAGAGAATTCAACAAGTTATAATCACGAACTATGTTCAATTTGTAATCATATTTGGGTGCTTAATGATGATAACGTCACAAACTATTCATTCGAAGATTGGGTTTCCTCTAATAGAATGATGCAACGATGAATAATTGTTACTTTTCCAAAGCTTGTCACAAAAATAGTTTTTATAATCAGTGCTATTTAAAGAAATTTGGTTTCACGGAAAGCAAATAATAAGGAAGAGAATGAATTATTCAATTTTCATTTTCCGATATAAACAATTCATTCATATCGAGACTGAGAAGGGCCAGGTGCAAACAGCACTGAGTTTTTTTTATGTTAAGCTCATGTGTATAATTATTTTCAGTACCACATGCAAGCTTAAAGGAGTTGAAGGCATGAGCAATGGGAAAAGAAAACTGCATGCAGTCACAGAATGTTCACAGCACAGGAAGAGACCGTTTAGCCCATCATGTCCATGTCTGCTCTCTGTAACAGCATCTCAGCTAATCTCCATCCCTGCCCTACAAGGCCACAAGGCTTTGATTTGATCTGATTTATTATTGTCACATGTATTAACATACAGTGAAAAGTATTGTTTCTTGCACACTATACAGACAAAACACACCATTCATAAAGAAGGAAACAAGAGAGTACACAATGTAATGTCACAGTCATAGCTAGGATATAGAGAAAGATCAACTTAATGCAAGGTAAGTCCACTCAAATGTCTGACAGCAGCAGGGAAGAAGCTGTTCTTGAGTCAGTTGTACATGACCTCAGACTTTTGTATCTTTTTCCCAAAGGAAGAAGGTGGGAGAGAGAATGTCCACGGTGCGTGGGGCCCTTAATTATGCTGGTTCCTTTCCTGGGGCAGTAGGAAATGTAGTCAGAGTTAGTGAATGGGAGGCTAGTTTGCATGATGGATTGGACTACATTCACAACTTTTTGTAGTTCCTTTGGGTCTTGAACAGAACAGGAACTAAACCAACCAGAAAGAATGCTTTCTATGTGCATCTGTGAAAGTTGGTGAGAATGCAGCCGACGTACCAAATTTCCTTTGTCTTCTGAGGAAGTAGAGCTGTTAGTAGGTTTTCTTAACTATAATGTCAGCATGGGGGGACCAGGACAGTTGTTGATGATCTGGACACCTAAAAACTTGAAGTTCTTGACCCTTTCTACTTCATCCCCGTTGATGTAGACAAGGGCATGTTCTCCTTTATGCTTCCTGAAGTTGATCTCCTTCATTTTGTTGACATCAAGGGAGAAATTATTTTTGCTGCACCAGTTCACCAGATTCTCTATCTCATTTCTGTATTCTGTCTCATCATTATTTGAGATCTGACCCACTACGGTGGTGTCGTCAGCAAACTTGAAAATCAAATTGGAGGGGAATTTGGCCGCAGAGTCATAGGTATGAGGAGTACAGTAGGGGGCTGAGAACACAGCCTTGTGGGACATCGGTTTTGAGGATGGTCATGGAGGAAGTGTTGTTGCCTATCCTTACTGGTTGTGGTCTGTGAATTAGGAAGTTCAGGATCCAGTAGCAGAGGGAGATGCCTAGGCCCATGCCACAGAGTTTGGAGATGAGTTTTGTGGGAATAATAGTGTTGAAGGCTGAGCTGTAGTCAATAAATAGGAGTCTGACATAGGTGTCTTTGTTATCTAGGTGTTCCAGGGTTGAGTGCAGGGCCAGGGAAATTGCATATGCTGTGGACCTGTTGCAGCGGTAGACAAACTGAAGTGGATCCAGGTAGTCCAGGAGGCTGGAATCGATTCATGCCATGACTAACCTTTGGAAGCACTTCATAATGATGGATGTCAAAGACAACGGCTGATAGTCATTAAGGCACGCTGCTTGGTTTTTCTTAGGTACCGGGCTGATGGTCGTCCTCTTGAAGCAGATAGGGACTTCAGATTGTTGTAAAGAGAGGTTGAAAATGTCTGTGAATACCTCTGCCAGTTGATTCGCGCAGGATCTGAGTACATGTTCGGGTACTGCATCCAGGTCAATCACTGGCCTGGAGAGGCAGGGAGGGCGGTGACCGGGTAGGTGAGGAGGTTAGAGGGACAACGATACAGGGTCAGCAGTGGAGGGCCAGAGTGCATGCACTGATCACCACTCTGATAGAGTGGCGCATGTGCAGTGGCCGGCTCAGCACTATGCTGGCCTCTCCAGTGAGAATGGGCCCTGCCCACTGATTTTCAGTTTGAATCTCACTGGGGTACTCTGCAGTGTGGGAGATTCATTCTGAAAATTTTGTTTAAAAAGCCAGCAGGAGTTACTCCAGTTTTTACGCAAATTCGACGCTTAAAACATTTTTAGGAGACTCGCACCCCACCCCCCCAACAACACCACTAACTGACACACACTCAGGATACCTGCATAAACCAAACATGACCTTAAAAAACTTTGTTACCACTTAGCCTAGAGCTGGCATTTGAATTTCAACTTCCTAGAACAAAAAGGCAGTGAGGGGAAAAGGAGACACCGATGGACTATGTACTGGATACAACAGCTCAATCATGTCTCACTGTATATGTTCATAGGGGAGGCAGTGGCATAGTGGATTGAGACCCAGCATAATGCTCTGGGGGCTTGGGTTCGAATCCCACCATGGTAGATGGTGAAATTTGAATTGAATAAAAACCTGGATTTAAAAGTCTTATGATGAGCATGAAACCATTGTCGACTGTTGTTAAAAAAATACATTTGGTTCATCATGCCCTTTAGGGAAGGAAATCTGTCACCCTTACCTGGTCTGGCCTACATCTGACTCCAGATCTACAGGAATGTGATTGACTCTTAAATGCCCTTGGGAATGGACAATAAATGCTGGCCCAGGCAGTGGCACCCACTTACCATAAATGAATAAAAAAAATCTATATTACACAACAGCCTGTATATAGTTTCCTACTGTGTACACTATCATATCCCATGATAAACTAAACAGGGAAGATGTAGGCCTAGTGGTCATGTGAGAATGTGATGATGAGGTTACAAAAGTGGTCACAGGGCAGGAGCGTGGGAGTTATTCCCGGAGGCATGGGCAGAGCACAAGTGTTAAAGTAGCTGCTAAGCTAGTGAATAAACTATTCTTTGTTGAACGTCCTTGCTGTCAGTGGTTCTGGAACCCACAACATTTACACTGACAACATCCTATTTTCTTTTACATCCACAGGTTTGAACCTCTTTAAGTTTCCACGAGCGTCCTCCACTATATCTTTTCTCTCCTGTACAATTGTGTGGTGCCATTGTTAGAAAAACATAAGCACGCTTAGAAATTCTTTCTTTTTAATTTCTTTCCAAGGCCACTTTACTATAACGATGAACAGTGAATACCTGAGGACCAAGGTTTGTGCAATTCTGCTGGTCACTGCTCTTCATTGTGAAAATATATTTTTCTTTGGACGATCCAATCTTTGTTTCAATTCAATGTATCTCACTTGATTCCACGCACCATTACCTCTGCTGCAACCTCTTTTGAGAAATATTATTGAATATAGTTTTGAAAATCTCATTTATATCGTTGAATTGCTCCCACTCTCTCATGGTACCTTATTAACAAAATGAACTAAACTTTATTGGTTTAATACTTTTGAGGGTATTTGTATTATGTGGTTTGAATCAATTAATAAGTTCAATCAAATGGCATTTAATGTTTCTTTTCGTCCATTTCATTTATATTTTGACCATACCTCCAAGTAAAGAGAAAAGATGGAAACACAATATAGTAGCTGACCCCTTCAAGGGGCATGCATTGCATTTACTACACATGAGGCAGATCTCCCAAGCTGCAGCCCCACAGTTATTGGTAAGTGAATGAACTATTTGAATGTGCGCAGACAGAAGCATTCAGCCAACTTCTAAGAGCCCAAATCTTTATTAATAACCTTTTCTTGATCAGTTTTTCCCAATTGTGTTCCGTCTCGATTTATTTATACACATGTTTAAATTATTGAATTTGAAATACAGATGGAGGGTGAGAAGATAAAATCCAATACTTAAACAAAGGAGACTACAATGGGATGAGGGAGAAGTTGGCTACAGTAGACTAGAAGCAAAATCTTTATGGTAGGACAATTGAGGAACAATGGAGGACTTTTACAGTGCTCAGCAAAAGTATATACTAGTCAAAAGGAAGAACAATAGGAAAAGGAATAATCAGCCATGGGAATCTAAAAAAAAGGTATCAAATTGAAAGAAAATGCATACAAAGTGGTTCAGATTAGTGGGAAACTAGATGATTGGGAAACATTTAAAGGTCAACAGAAAGCCACAAAAAAAGCTAAAATGTAAAGTAAGGTAGATTATGAGAGTAAACTAGCTCAGAATATAAAAACAGATAGCAAAAACTTCTATAAATATATAAAACAAAAAAGAATGGCTAAGGTAAATATTGATCCTTCAGAAGATGAGAAGGGGGATCTAATAAATGAGGAAACGACCGAGGCATTGAACAGGTATTTTTTGTCAGTCTTCACAGTGGAAGACACAAATAGCATGTCAAAACCAGATGAAAGGAGGCTATGGTAAGTGAGGATCTAGAACTGATCATTATCACTAAGGAGGTAATGTTAAGCAAGCTAATGGGTCTAAAAGTAGGTACGTCTCCTGGCCCTGATGGAATGCATCTCAGGGTACTAAAAGAGATGGCCGGGGAAATAGCAAATGCACTGGTGGTAATTTACCAAAATTCACTGGAATTGTGGCAGTTCTGGCAGATTGGAAACCACAAATGTGACACCAGTGTTTAACAAAAGAGGTAGACAAAAGGCGGGTAACTATAGGTTGGTTAGCTTAAATTCTGTAGTCGGAAAAATGCTTGAATCTATCAAGGAAGAAATAACTCAACATCTGGACAGCAATTGGCCCTTTAGGCAGACACAGCCTAAGTTCATGGAAGGCAGGTCATGTTTAACTAATTTATGGAGTTCTTTGAGGACGATGGACAATAGAGAAAGGATGTAATGGCACTGGAGGGGTTGCAGAGGAGATTCACAGGGTTGATTCTGGAGTTGAGAGGGTTAACTCATGAGGAGAGACTGTGTAGACTGGGGCTATACTCATTGGAATTTAGAAGAATGAGGGGGGATCTTATAGAAAAATATAAAATTATAAAGGGAATAGATAAAATAGAAGCAGGGAGGTTGTTTCCAGTAGCGGGTGAAACCAGAACTTGGAGGCATGGCCTCAAAATAAGGGGAGCAGATTTAGGATTGATTTGGAGAATCTTCTTCATCCAAATCTGTGGAATTCCCTGCCCTCTGAAACACCTAATTAAATGTCTTTAAGGAAATGATAGATAGATGTTTGAACAATAAAGGAATTAAGGTTATGGTGAGTGGCCGGGTAAGTGGAGCTGAGTCCATAAACAGATCAGCCTGATCTTATTGAATGACAGAGCAGGCTCGAAGAGCCAGATGGCCTATTCCTACTTCTTATGTTCTTATTCTATCCCAAATTAAGCTTTTCCTTCAACTTATCCTTCATCGAAGTGTGATTTCTATGTTATAAACTAACATTTCTTTTATGTGTTATCCAATTAAGAGGGGAAAGGAACAGGATAGCAAATGGATGCATCAAACAGTGTTAAGTGAAGTAGCTACTGAATCCATGCAAATACTGGAACTCTCTTTCCACTGGTCAGAGATTAAATGGGACCTAAGAAGTTGTTAAACTATTAACCTGATTCCAAATGAGAATGATGTAAATGACTGTGTAAAATCTCTATGATAGGCATGGGAATTTAAGCTCAAATTTTTTGGCAGAGTTGCTTGGAACTGTGTTCTCCAGAGTCCACTGCAACTGGGTCAGGCAACGTTGCACAGATTTCAATCATGAATTGTTACAATGGCCATAGGCCATGCGGGATCATCAATGGATCTCCCTGTGGGATTCATGGGATACAAACAGCCTTATTTTGCAAGTGGACAACAGGAGTTTTTAAACCGAACAACCTCTGTGAGTCAAGAATCTTCTCTGGTAACAAAATGTTAATGAATCAATGTTGAGGTTTCCGGGGCCACTCCCTTCCCACTGTGCCCCCACCTCTGGTGACTCTGCCATGCAGTTGGCACAAGTAAGGTTTGATTTGGTGAGTACGACTTTGTCAGGTTGTTGCTTGACTACTTTGTGGGACAGCTCTGCCAATTTTGGTACCCAGATGTTAATAAGGAGGATTTGCTGGGTCAATTAAGAAGAGTGGGATCCTGTTGTTTCCAGTGCCTAGGTTGTTGTTGGTGGTCTGCCCAGTTTTATGGTTTGATACAACTGTGTGCCTTGCTAGGCCATTTCAGATGATAATTAAGCTCAATCACATAGCTGGAGTCTGGTCTTACCAGTAAGCCAGACTGGGTAAAGATGGCAGATTTCCTTTTCCCCGAAAGGCAGACGCATTTTTACAACTGTAATCATCACTATTAAAACTAGCTCTATATTTTCCAGATAAATTAGTTAACTGAATTAAAATTTCTTCAGCTGCTACCTTGTGATTTGAACTCAGGTCAAGATGCATTAGCCTGGGCCCCTGGATTACAAGTCCAATAACATTGCCAATATGTTACTATTCCAGATCAGGTTAGGCCAAGCATCCAGCCCCCAACAGGCAGCGGTTACACGAACCACATAACTGTCAAGACCGAAACCAAGGTACCTCCCAGTATAATTGAATTGAATAATTGGCAGAGTTATTAATAGGGGACTTAGGCACTGACTGATGCTTATAGAAATATGTTCACCACCTGCATCTATGGATACATAATTGAATACATGACTTCCAAATTGGATTAACTGGTGCTTCAAACATTCCCAGAATCATCCTGTGCAACATGTATGTGCTTGAGTTGATCAGCAGGATATTGTGACTGACAAAGGAAAGGAACCAACTGTTATCTAACACACAAAAATACCATTCTTCATAGAACAGTGAAGCCTGGTGTTCCACATCATTCTATATTAATATGCTATCTATCAGATGAGCTCACAGTGGATCTCTGATAAGGATCATTATTCTTCCTACAAAAGCAAATGACTTTGCTGTTATCACAAATCACCCCTCAGTTCTCTGTTTTTCACCGTTTACATTCTGCATGGTATGTTCATTTGCAGAAGATGATTACACTATGCAGAGTGCTGGCTGCATTCTTTATGTCATTGTACAGTAACTGTTATTACATCTCTATTTGACTTTCAAAGTTATCATCAATAATCAATGAATCAACATTAATAAATATTAAGGTTTTGTTCAGCTAACTCAATGTCAGCATGTCAAGGAAGGCTCAAAATCTGCAGGCATGGATTTTCTCATTTGGGAGAAGAAAGGATAAAGGGAAAGTGTTAAACACCTGCACCTGCACACTGCAAATCTTTCTTTGCCTTTGCCTCCTTCAACAGTTCTATATTGCTGTTCTTGATCCCAGGGAACAAGAGGTTGTTATCCCCCTTTTTGAGGGAGAGAGCTGACTGGTGGTGATTTAATATGAGGGTCACCACACTTCAAGTGAGGGGCAAGGTTGAGACGGTGGGATCTTCATGCATAACCTCAGCCAGTACGGAAATTAAACCCATGCTTTGGCATTGCTCCACATCATGAACCAGCTGTCCAGCCAACTGAGCTAACTGACAAATACCTAAAGAGCAGGACCTCAGAGGTAGAAATTTCAGGCCACATGCACGAATAGGAGAATAGACCAGATAAATGCATGGCTGGAGAGAGGGTGTCAGAGGGATTTGGATTCCCGATGCACTGGGGCCAATTCTGGAGAAGATGAGACCTGTACAAACTGGACGGGTTATACATCAGCAGGACCAGGACCAATATCCTTGCAGGAGTATTTACTAGTTCTGCTGGGGAGGGTGTAAGCTAAACTGACAGGGAGATGGGAACCTTTGTGAGGATATACAAGAAAGTGAAACACAGATAGAATTGACAGAAAAGTAGAATGTACAAGTGGAGGGTGGAGGATACAAGGGTTAGCAGTAAATAGGATCATAGTATAAATAAACTGTTAAAAAGACAAGACTAAAGGCTCTTTATCTGAATGTATGTGGCATTTGCAATAAGGTAGATGATTTAATAGCGCCAATTTGGATCCAAGAATATGATATGATTACAATTATGGAGACATGGCTACAGGGTGACCCAGACTGGGAATAGAATATCCAAGAGCACTCAATATTTATGAAGTACAGGCAAAAAGGACAATGATAGGAGTAGTGTTATTAGTCAAGGATGAACTAAATGCAATTGTGAGCGATGATAATGTCTCACGAAATCTAGATGTAGAATTAGTCAAGGATGGATTTAAGAAACAACAAGGGACAGAAAATATTAGTGGGTGTTGTCTATAGGCCTCCAGACACCACTGGGAAGGTAAGGGATGGCAGTAGGATGCTACAGTACTCATGAGTGACTTTAATCTATAGATTGGGCAAACCAAATTAACAATGACACTGTGATGAATGAATTCCTGGAGTATGTATAAAATGGTTCTCTAGACCTGTATGTCAAGGAACCAACAAGGGAACATGCTATCCTAGATTTGGTATTATGAAATGAGAAGGAGTTAGTTAATAATCTTGTTGTGTGGGGTCCTTTAGGAAACAGTGACCATAATGTGATAGAACTCTTCATTAGGATGGAAAGTGAAGAAATCCAATCTGAAATGAGGGCCCTAAATCTAAACAAAGGGAATTACAGAAGTATGAGGAGTGAGTTGACTATTGGGGAACTTGAATCTCTTTTGTAGGTAATGAGAACAGATTATTTGGCTTCAATGTCAGGTTCCCTCACAGCGATGTTAGCCTCAAATCAGTCAATATTTTTAAGCTTTTGCTTCCCACATGTTGAAAGCACAATACTATACAGAGTATCTCAAAGCTGCTCCACAGCCTGTGTTGGAATACCAAAGAGTGCCTGTTCAATTAATGTGAAGAACGATTGGTTTTTATCTTGGTCAGCAATTAGGATGTCATTGATACCAGAACAGCATTTCTACTTTGAATGGCAAAGCTTTAAGGATTGTATCCTAACTTGAGTGCACATGAGGCTATAATCTGCCTCAGAGTCAGTGCTTTGGTAGGTGAGTATGCTGGTAATGCTGTTGAGGGAATCATGTCTGGTGATGATTAGATCTAATTAGTACCAGTGCCTAGATCTTGCATGTTTCCAGGACACCTTGTGGCATGGTTTATTCTGAATAAAGGTGTTGGCTACACAAAGCTTACAGTAGTACAAAAGGACATGCAGTCTCTGTCTGTCTTCATTTATCATTATCAGTCTGAGACAGGAGGACCATGCCTCATGGGCCATGCAATCCCCCAACAGGTAAAGTTATTGTGACTTGGAGATTCTGCTGATAGCAGTATCAAGCGCCATGTTTTTTGCCTCTTTAGTGGAACACAGCATTGGAGCGCAGATAACCAAGAAAAGGGCACGTACCGTGATTTTTCAAACACAAAGCCAGCAGGCAGAATTGTTTTGTTAGTGATTGTATCCACTGCCATGGAGGAATTCCAGTAAGATCTGTGGGACAAGTGCAAAACATATAGCATCAAAGAACTATTCCAGGATGAATGTAAATCTACAGCATTCCTCACAGGTCAACAAAGCTTACAGGTCCTGAGTACATTCCCAATTGTTGATGCACTCACTGGAACACCTAAACCTAACAGAACATGTGGAAGGTGCAGACTTCTGCATGCACCAAGGAACTGCTCAGCTTTTCACCAATAATGCAAGGCATGTGCTGGGTCCCCCATTGCTTGTTATATACATAAATGATATAGATGATAATCTGGGAGGAATGATAAGTCTGCAGATGACATCAAGATTGGTCGGGTAGTTAATAGTGAAGAAGATAGTTGTAGGTTACAGGAAGATATCGATGGGATAGTCAAATGGGCAGACCAGTGGCCGATGGTATTTAACGCTGATAAGTGTGAGGTGATGCTTTGGACTAACAAGACAAGCAAGTATTTAATGAATGGCAGGACAATAGGAAACTCAGAGGAACAGATGGGTATTGGGATATTTATTCACAAATCCCTGAAGGTGGCAGAGCAGGTGAATGGGGTAGAACATAAGAACATAAGAAATAGGAGCAGGAGTAGGCCATCTAGCCCCTCGAGCCTGCCCCGCCATTCAATAAGATCATGGCTGATCTGTCGTGGCTCAGTTCCACTTTCCCGCCCTTTCCCCATAACCCTTAATCCCCTTGCCTATCAAAAACCTATCAACCCGCGTCTTAAATATATTTAGCAAGGCAGCCTCCACCACTTCAACAGGCAGAGAATTCCAGAGATTCACCACCCTTTGAGTGAAGAAGTTCCTCCTCAACTCCGTTCTAAACCGCCCCCCCTTTATCTTGAGGCTGTGCCCTCTAGTCCTACTGTCCTTTCTGAGCGGGAAGAGCCTCTCCACCTCTATCCTATCCATCCCATTCATCATCTTATATGTCTCAATGAGATCTCCCCTCATTCTTCTAAACTCTAACGAGTACAAGCCTAGTTTATTCAGCCTCTCCTCATAGTTCAACCCCCTCAACTCCGATATCAGCCTAGTAAACCTCCTCTGCACTCCCTCCAAGGCTAAGATATCCTTGCGTAAGTGCGGCGACCAAAACTGCACACAGTACTCCAGCTGTGGCCTCACCAGTGCCCTGTACAGTTGCAGCAAGACCTCCCTACTTTTATATTCAATCCCCCTCACTATGAAGGCCAGCATCCCATTCGCCTTCCTGACCACCTGCTGCACCTGCAGGCTGGGTTTTTGCGACTCATGCACAAGGACCCCGAGGTCCCTCTGCACCGTTGCATGCTGCAGTTTTTCGCCATGTAAGTAATAATCCTTCCTACCATTATTCCTACCAAAGTGGACAATTTCACACTTGCCAACATTAAATTCCATTTGCCAGTTCCTGGCCCATTCGCCCAGCCTATCTAGATCCTTCTGCAGACTGTCCACACCCTCCGCACAATTTGCCGTTCCACCAATCTTGGTGTCATCAGCAAATTTCGACACCATACACTCGGTTCCCTCCTCCAGATCATCTATATAAATGGTAAATAGTTGAGGCCCCAGCACCGACCCCTGGGGCACTCCACTAGTCACCAACCGCCAATCCGAATAGCACCCATTGACCCCCACTCTCTGCCTCCTATTTGACAGCCAGTTCAGAAAGCATATGGGCATTTGCTTTTATCAGTCGTAGCATGGAGTATAAGAGCAAGGAGGTTATGATGGAGCTATATGGAACGCCGGTAAGGCCACAGCTGGAGTACTGTGTATGGTCACCTCGCTGTAGGAAGAATGTGATTGCACTAGAGGGGATACAGAGGAGATTCAGCAGGAGCTCTCTGGGATGGAGCATCTGAGCTGTAAGGAGAGACTGAATAGGCTTGGGTTGTTTTCTTTTGAGTGGAGAAGGCTGAAGAGGGACGTGATGGAGGTGTATAAGGTTGTGGGAAGAATGGACAGGATGAATAGGAAGCAGCTGCTGTCCTTGGCTGAAGGGTTTTTCACAAGGGGGCATTGTATTAAAGAGAAGGACAGAAGGATTTGAGAAAAAAAATCACTTAGAAGTTGGTGAGAATCTGGAATGCACTGTCTGGAATGGTTGTGGAAGCCAGAAACCTTTAAGTACTTGAAATATCATAACATTCAAGGATATGGGACAAGTGTTGGAGAATGGGATTAGCTTGACTTTAGGAGTAACTATTGTTGGTGCGGGCTCAATGGGCCAAAGGGCCTTTTCTGCACTGCATGACCCTAAGTGGCAGAAAGGACCATTGGTCGTGTCAGTGCACTAGAACAGAGGCTGATGTAGTTATAAAAAACTGTATACTGATCCAAACATACCAAACACAATGGATACCTTCAAGCAATAAAAATGACCATCCAGTGTCCCTTCATAAACATAGGAAATGATTGACAAACCAGCAAATGACAGCAATATAAAAGCAAAATACTGTGGATGCTGGAATCTGAAACAAAAACAGAAAATGCTGGAAAAGTCTCAACAGGTCTGACAGCATCTGTGGAGAGGGAATAGAGCCAAAGTTTTGAGTCAGAATGACCCTTCTTCAGAGCTGTTGGGAGGAAACCCACGCAGACACAGGGAGAATGTGCAAATTCCACAAAGTCACCAAAGGCCGGTATTGAACCCAGGTTCTTGGAACTGTAAGACAGTGGCGCTAAACATTGTACCACCATATTGCCAAATTTGCCACCACACCACCCTATTGCCATCCTATTTACTGGTAAGCCATTTGATTGATTGATTTGATTTATAGTCACATGTATTGGTATACAGTGAAAAGTATTGTTTCTTGCACACTATACAGACAAAACATACCATTCATAGAGTACATAGGGGAGAAGAAAAGGAGAGGGTGCAGAATACAGGCTGAAATTGTGCTGTCCTGCCCACCATGGAAATCAGAGGGGGTGAGGGGCGGACTATGGAAAGGTCTGTTGACCTCGGGATTTTCTGGTTTTGTGGCGAGCGAGGCCAGAAAATCCCACCCATAGTGTGACATTCATAGCTACGGTATAGAGGAACATCAAATTAATATAAGGTAGGTTCATTAAAAAGTCTGATTGCAGTAGGGAGGAAACAATTCATGTGTTGGTTGGTATGTTACCTCAGACTTTCATATCTTTTTCTTAATTGAAGAAGGTGAAGAGAGAATGTTTGGGGTACATGGGGTCCTTGATTATGCTGGCTGCTTTTCTGAGGCAGGGGGAAGTGCAGATGAAGTCAAAGGATGGGAGGCTGGTTTGTGTGATGGACTGAGCTTCGTCACAACCCTTTGTAGTTTCTTATGATCTTGGTCAGAGCAGTTTATTTATTTATTAGTGTCACAAGTAGGCTTACATTGACACTGCAATGATGTTACAGTGAAAATCCCTTAGCAGGATCCATGTCAAGCTGTGATACATCCAGAAAGGATGCATTCTATGGTGCATCTGTAAATGTTGGTGAGAGAGCGGACATGCCGAACTTCCTTAGCCTCCTGTGAAATTAGGATATTCCAGGATTTGTGAGAAGTGGAATATTGAATACACTACTTCTTCTTCCTATTACTATTGGCCTAGCTGAACAGATGATTCCCACAGTGAAATATTTAATTTGCAAATATAACTAGACCAAGAAAGGTCTACACATTGCAATGTTCATCTGGGAGCTACATCTTCAAATGCAACTATTCCATCATTGGCAGAGCTTATATTTGGCAGATCAGTGCATACCAATCTACCGACTCTTACCCATTATATTCCCTCAGAAACTAAATAGCAATTTTTAAAATTGAAAGAGAAGATGACCAACATGCATGAGAAAAATATGGGCACAGAATTATCAAGTTTACAGTTGGGACAAAATGTTTATATCCAGAATCCCACAAAAAGTACATGGCAACCAGCTGAAGTAAAAAGGAAGTTTTTCAGATCCAAGGTGCTATTAGCCTTCTATTAACACAAAGGCACCAAGGGCAAATTAGATCCATTCTAGCACTTCAACCGCTGTGGATAAAATCCCAAATGCAACCAGGAATGACATCCAAGAATGACAATTCTACAAACAAGCCTCCAGACAAGGTTACAATTGTAAGATTGCTATGCTTTGAAGACTTACAATTCACCAATCCTACAGTTAGAATAGACTACAGTTAGAGCACTGAGTACAGTTTTTGCACACTAGCATTGAGGTACCATAAAATTCATTAAAGCTATATAGGGCACTCAAATGTAGATTCACTATATGATAGAAAAGACAACAAAAACTACAACTGAAGAAAGATTTGAGGTACTGGGGCTAATTTCATTGGAATATAGAAGCACAAGGAAAAATTTATTTGAGATTTTTTAAATAATTTAAAAATTTAATAAGGAGAATAGGGAAACATAATTTCTGGCAGTGAATGAGTACTGCAGAACAATCTTCAAAAGAGGAAAAGAGTTATTAAGTGTTTTATTTGAATAACTGTCTTTTGTGATGTAAATCTCTTCGGTAAACAATGTCTTAATGTCATGAAAATGTATTAAAATATGTTATAGTATACCTAATGAATATTCTATCTGCCTGGAAATTATAAAATTACAATTTCAACTAGTTAATATTTGCTTACAACTTACAGAGTAGACAAATCTGAGGATTCTAATCAAAAAAAGGTGAAGGCAATTAGCAGGAGAGTCCCAGTGGTTTAGTTGTATGGTAAGAAGTCTCACAACACCAGGTTAAAGTCCAACATCAGGTGATGATCCTGATGAAGGAGCAGTGCTCTGAAATCTCGCAATTCCAAATAAACCTGTTGGACTTTAACTTAGTGTTGTGAGACTCCTTACCGTGCCCAACACAATCCAATGCCGGCATCACCACATCATAGTTGTGTGATCACATAGGAATTTTGCAGAAGAACAAATTGTTATCAGGGCCAACAAACTTTTTCCAATTTTGACACAGCAACCTGCTCACCATTTCTGTCAATCCTATCTCTCTCCATTAATGGAACAATTGCTTCTTGAACCCATTTTTGCTGTCTGTTTTCCTTTTGTTATTATTAACCACTCAACTTCCCTTCTTTGTCCTAAATGCTTGATTTTTGACTTGTATTTTTAATACTTTGTGTTCTTGACAACAGTCTAACACAGACCACCATTTATATTACAACACATGGGTATGAGTGCAATGTTACAATTGTTAGTTTATTATCCTTACTCAGATCTGGGCTTTTCTTCTCAGTTGCTGGCACAGCAATTCATCTGAACGATGAGTGAGGAGAGGACTAGGTTTCTTACTCTGCACTCCTAATGCTTAGCATTGCCCACTGAGCACTCGGTCATGGGCTTCACTTGATTTCCCAGTAAATAACTTTAATAGCTGGAAAATAGTGTGTAGCGAATACCTCGACAGGGTAAGGCTGCTCACCTGGAGTATAAAGTTGTAGAAATATACTGCATAGTGTTACTTAAAGTCCTATAGAATCACAGAATCCCTACAAAGCAGAAGGGAGCCATTCAGCCCAATGAGTATGCACCGGCAACAATCCCACCCCAGGTCCTACCTCCACAACCCCACACAGTCACTCCGCTAATCCGTCTAACCTACACATCCTGGGACATTCAGGGGCAACTTAGCAACCTAACCCGCACATCTTTGGACTGTGGGAGGAAACCAGAGCACCTGGAGGAAGCCCACACAGACACAGGGAGAATGTGCAAACTCCACACAGAGAGCGATACAATCGAACACAGGTCCCTAAAGCTGTGAGGCAGCAGTGCTGACCGCTGTGCCACCGTGCTGCCCACTACACAATTGTTTATTTCCCTTAGGAAAAGAGAGACTGGCTTAGTTGTGCTGCAATGCCATCATTCCTTGATGAACTGATGAAGGTCATGCATTACCTTCAGTCACCAGAAGATGTCATGCTACAGTTTGTCTTGAAAATGCATTGTGTTTTTGAACTCTTCAGCAAATGCTGAAAAGAAAAAAATCTAAAAATCCAAAAAGAAAATGGTCCAGACGGCTCTCCGTGCTTTTCTACAAGTACCTAAACTTGCAAATAACAAGTGCTGTTATAATAGCTGGCTATATCTTTACAGCACATGATGTGGAGCAATTTCAGAATTGCAAATTTTTAAAAAATATTTTAGGATTATTGTTGCAAATTGCCTTTGAGCATCAAAAGAAATGAAGGCTGACGTGGGTTGAATTGGAAAATCCTCCAAATGTTAAATTTGTTCTGCCTGCAGTTTTAAGCGAGTGCTGTGTGCTGTCAACACTATCTGAGCAGTTCATTGGTTGCATGCATCAGCACAGGCCTGATATCACAAGTGCCTAAGGCTCCATAACCTCTTCAAAGGATGTTACATGAGGCTTCAAAAAGTGCTGCAGGTCTCTTGAGAAGCGAATATGTGCTGCGATACGTGCCTCTCCCCTCCCCCGCCCCCTCCCGCATAATCGTTTCCTCATGGCCTCCCATTCGGACCCCAGACCCTCAACACTGCCCCCAGTACACTGGCTATACCCAGCTGGCACCATTAGGCTGTCCAGTGGCCACTGCCTGTGTGCCACTTGCGTACTGCCCATGTGTCAGGTAGGGCCCTACCAGGCGGGCAGTGCATGATGGGCACCACCTGGCCATCTCTCTGACCACCCAGGGAGTTTCAGTGGCCTGTGAGCCCCTGGCGTGACCATTGAACCAGATGTCCACTTGTGGAGACCAGTAGTGATTCTTATCATTATTGTGCTGCTCCCAAGGGCCGGTGAATTCTGTGCATTGGGATTTGAATGAGCTGCTGCTGACTTACAAATTGCTTTAAATATGCCAATCCGACTTGCACCCTTTCTGGGTTCAATCCAGCTCACACCATCAGAAAGAGGTTAGGAGAATCACTGTTTGACACCAGGTGCGAAACAGATTTTTAGGCCCACATGCTGTTCTCCAGAACTGGTGCAATTTATTAATGGCACGGCAAGGTCAGAGAATGGCCCCCAAAGCTGTCAAACATAATTTCCCTTTCATCAAACTATGTTGACCTTGTTTGATTATACTGTGATTTTCTAAATGGCTTGCTGCTTCCTTAATAATGGATTCTTGTTTCTTCTCGTATTTTCCCAATGGTGCTCTGGTTTGCTTCCACAGTCCAAAGATGTGCGAGTTAGGTTGCTAAATTGACTCTTAGTTTCCCAGGATGTGTAGGTTAGAGGGACTAGTGGGGTAAATGTGTGGGATTGTGGGAATAGGGCCTGGATGGGATTGTTGACTTGATGGGCCAAATGATCTCTTTCTGCACTGTAAGATTTCTATGATTCTATGATAGTCCAAAGATGTGTGGGTTAGGTGGAGTGACCATGCTAAATTGCCCCTTAACATCAGGGGGACTAGCTAGGGTAAATACATGGGGTTATAGGGATAGGGCCTGGGTGGACTTGAGGTCAGTGTAGACTCAATCAGCCAAATTACCTCCTTCTGCACTGTAGGATTTCTTGATTCTATGACAGAAGTCTGACTATCAGCCCTATAGCTTCCTGCTTTCCGTTCCCCTTCTTTCCTGAACAATGGCATTACATTTCCACTTTTCCAATGGGACCTTTCCAGAATCTAAGGAATTTTGGAAGTTTACAATACATCCCACTTTCTATGCAACCGCTTCTTTACAAACTTAAGGAAACAGGTCATGAGGTTCAGAGCACTTGTCAGCCTTTAGAACCCATTAGTTTCACTAGTATATTTTCCCTGGTGATAGTGATTTGTTATAAGTTCCTCCCTCTCTTTTGCCCCTTGATTTTCTGCTTTCTTTGCAATGCTTTTTTGTGTTAGATGGTCTCCTTCAGCTCAATCTATCTTGTGATCAATGATTTCTCCTATTTTTATGGACACATAAAATTCAATGGTATTCATATATCACCTTGTATTTAGGGCTGTCACATTCTCAAGCTTATTTTATTGCATCCAGTACCACCACCTCATTCTTAAAGATCAAATGATCTAATGCTACTTCACTTGTGTTTTCGCTCTTATTTTTCTCATTTGATGAATTGAATGAGCAAATCAATTCCTTTAAACTTAGTACAATTTTCTACAAGGTTTCACCTCAGGTCCAGAATTGTTGCCGGGATCTCTAATTTAGCTGATGAACATCGTCCTGCATGGTTTATTCAAGAAGAAACAATTTAGACTCTGCATGAATAACCCATTCCAGTAGCATTAGTGAATCTGATTGCAGGTAAGGTAATTTTTTGGTTTTTTTTATTGCAAAGCACCTGGAAATTGGCTGGAATGTTTTGCAATGTTATGGTGAGTTCTGCGATTTGCCACAGAGCATTGCCATGTCTTTTTTTTTATGCATTCATAGGACATAGTCGTCGCTGGCTGGCCAGCACTTATTGGCCATCCCTAGTTGCTCTTGGAGGACAGTTGAGTGTCAACCACATTGCTGTGGCTCTGGAGTGACATGTAGGCCAGACGAGGTAAGAATTGCAGGACATTAGTGAATCAGATAGGTATTTACGCCAATCAACAATGGTTTCATGGTCATCAATAGATTCTTAATTCTAGCTATTGAATTCAAATTCCACCATCTGCTGTGGCATGATTAGAACTCAGGTCCCCACAACATTAGTTGAGTTTCTGGATTAATGGTCCAGCGATAATACACTACACCATTGCCTCCCCTACCTTCAGAGGGCATTGGGGTCGAGGTGCAGGTGACCTGTCCAAAATAATTATAGGGACAGCAATGGCTTTGCTTCTGGGTCTACAGCACAATACATCAGAGGCTACAGAGAGAGCAATAATACCGTCTGCTGAGTCAGAGCTGGTGACTGTCTGGCAGACCAGCCAATGCACCCAGCTTCTCAGAGTACATGCTCTCCTGTATGCCACCCATTGAGGTCCTCATTTGAGTTGTCTGCAACACCACCCATCTGTAACTTCATCCTCAGCTGAATTGACTAATGAACCTCCTTTATCCCTGGCCTAGCTGTAGCCTACTCGTACCCATGTAAGTCACCACAAGCAGATGATTCCAACTCTATACTAGGCTATAAGATATGTACAGTGCTAGTATTAGAGTTAGTGGCTGCAAATGTCAAATTAACTGACTGGGCCTTTTCTTTGTTCTTCCGTTTCTTTCTCTTGGAGCTGCTGTGGCTGGTCAGGTAACAATAACTCAAAGGAGAAGGTTGATGTGAGGGAATAATAATGGTGTGGAAAGCAAGAGCTCCATAGTCACCATCAGCAACTTGTTCATCATTACATAGCAAGATGATGATGTGCTGAGAGTTAAGAAACGGTGTAAGGCAAAATCCTTAGTAGTTCTCAACAGTGTTGGAAGCCACAAGCTCTGTTACAGAAGGTCCTCTGAAACCAAGAACTATCTCCTTTGTAAGGTCTCAAGAGATGCGGGCAGCTTTGTGCCTCTCCGCTTTGACTCTGCTTCCTTCTATTGGACCAGGGAGAATTCCCAAATGAGGCTGAAGTGACTTCAAACACTGTTTAGTATATAACAAATTCAATCTGCAGTAGCTGCCTCAAGCTAATTATCTCATTGTGATTTCCCAAGAGGCAAAGAATGGATGGAGATTGTTTGTCGCTCCGAGTGTCCTCCTATCTCATTTGGAATTTAGTCGCTGCTGGTACATACTTCGCTTTACACGTGGACACAGTCTTGAATTTTACGCACGACAGTCAGTGAATTTTTAGATGGGGGGAGCATGAAACAAAATGAATGGGCATTCTGTTTGGTTCCTGCCCACCCTGATCTTTTTATGTTGAGGCAACAAGGCTTTGGACAGCAGCCCCATCTGTCCCCCAACCATCCCCTCTTGCCCCAGCTGAGGCTCTTCAGTGGCTAATTAGTGGCCACTAATTGACCATTTCCTGCCAAACCTCAATTTTCAGGTTGACAGGAAGATTTCCTGAGTGTGGGAGAAGCCCCAGAATGATCATGCTTAGGCTTTGGGCGAGAAGGGGGTGGGGAAGTGTTGGTGTGATGCCTCCATCAGAAGCCTCTTCCTAAACTTGGGTGATCTCCCCCATTAAAGTCCGGGGGCAGAGGAACTTCCTTCCCTTACCAGCCTCTCCCTGACACCACAATCACCCCCTCTCTTGTCCTGCTCCTCTTGGTAGGAATGGCCATCCTAAATATCCTGGTTGGAGAAATTTTCTATTATTTTAATGCAGTTGTTTGAAATAAATGAGTTCACAACTTCATCAGACTAATCACAAAGTACGTTTTGAATGCACAAATCCACATGCTATCAGAAGACACTAAACTGTTTTATAAGTGGCCACACAAATGCCAGGTTATAGTCCGACCAGTTTATTTGAAATCACAAGCTTTCGGACTGCTGCTCCATCATCAGTGAAGTCTACTAATTAGCACTCACCTGACGAAGGAGTAGCGCTCCAAAAGCTTGTGATTTCAAATAAACCTGTTAGACTATAACCTTGAGTCATGTGGCCTCTCATCTTGTCCACCCCAGTCATACACCAGCATCTCCACACCATGTTTTATGTGTAACTCAGCTCTCTTTGACCCTGCCATTGAGTCAATAATTGTCACTGGGTTTTCTTTTGGTCTCAGTGTCTCCCTCCTATGGCCCTTTCCATATTCTATTGAGCAACCAGTTTTCCTCTGGAGTACGACCCCCTTCCCATGTTTTTATGATAATCGGGTTATTTGTTTTATGTCACTGTTTTCTGTCTGTAAGTATGGTTAAATCTTGAGGCTGGGATTATGTTGTTTAGAGGACATTGCATAAAATGAGCAATAGTTCTCTGGTCATCCAACTCTTAAGTCGAAGCAGCTGAAGCTGGTTAACAAAGCTGCTTCACTTAAGGAACAGCCATCCACTACAGAGCCTGTTTATGGCTGTTATAAAAGATGTCAGCATGTTTCATTAGAATACTGCACCGATAATCCTCAAAAATGTCATTAAGCTTAAGGTAAAAGCACTTAGCTGTTTGGCTTGAATATAATGAGGATAAACAAGTGGCAGCAATGGAATGGTTGATGGAAAAAGTGGTGCCTTCAGAAAAAAGTTCATTCTACATTCTCCCCTCAGCAATATGCTTAGGGGAGAATGAGACGTGGCATGGTGGCTAGCTCTGCTGCCTCACAGCGCCAGGAAGCTGGGTTCAGTTCCAATCTTGGGTGACTGTCTGTGCGGAGTTTGCTTCTTCTTCTTGTGTCTGTTTGAGTTTCCTCCGGGTGCTCCAGTTTCCTCCCACAATACAAAAATGTGCAGGTTAGGTGGCTTGGCCATGATAAATTGCCCCTTAGTGTCAGGGGAATTAACAGGGTAAATACGTGGGGTTACGGGGATAGGCCCTAAGTGGGATTGTTGCTGTCAGTGCAGATCGATGAGCAGAATGGTCTCCTTCTGCAATATAAGTTTCCTATGATTCAATCTCGATGTTCCTTAAAAAAGGGAGGGTCATCAAATGAAAATGATCAGTGAGACTGTGTAAAGCAGTTTAGAAAATTCTCTTTAAACAAAGGATTTTTGCAACATTGATTATTTTGCCATAGGGATTAATTGAGGATTAGACTATCGCACACTGGGAAGAAAAATTGGATAACTAGAGTAGAGGAATCTGCAAGGCTATGGGCTAGACTGAATACCTTCATCTGCTGCAAACCTTTAAGCCTCTGTGATTCAAGATTATGGGGGATTGAACTTCTAGGGCGGTTCCAGCGACCACCCATTGTAACTTCTGCAATAGTTTATCAGAAGCTTAAATAACAGGCATTATTTTTTACAGCAACTCTCCAACCTTGCCGCACAATTAGTAGATTGCGACAATCCCGGAGAATAGCATGCAAGCCTAAAAATCCGTTTTACCTGGCAAAAACCATTCACAATTCTCTCATCTCTTTCTAATGGTACAAACTGGTTGGTGCCTAGAAAAGGCCTGAGGCCTATTAGTATATTTAAAGTAGCATTTAAATATATACTCAGCCCATTCTAAACCCAGCACCCGAAATTCACTGGCTTTCGGGCATGGAGCACTAACGGTGAAAATCACTACTGGCCTTCACAAGCGGAGTCCTGGCATGATAGTCATGCCAATGGGCTCAGAGGCCACAGAAATCCCTCGATGGTCTGAGGCATCACCAGATAGTGCCCATCAGGCATCACCCACCTGGCACACCGGCAGTGCCCAGCAGTGGCCACAGGACAGCCTGACAGAGTTGGTTGGGCACCATCAGTGTGTCAGGGACATTGCCGAGGGGGTGACGCCCGAGATGGGGTGGATCCTGAGTGGGTGCTATGACAGGGTGCTATGCAGGTGAGGTCTGATGGAGCTGGATCATGCAGGCAGTCCTAATGGAGGGGATATGTGAAGGGTGCTGATTGGGGGACATATCAGAGGTTGAGCAAGGGAAGCCATCGGGAGGGCTCCGACGCCAGCGAACTGTGTTGGGGAGGGATTGGGAGAACATGCCACCAATGAGAGGGTGGGTCCCAGTGTCCATAGGACGAGAGAGAGTGCACTGTGAGATTGGGGCGCCCTCACAGAATGGCAACTAAGTTCTCTGAATCTGGGTTCACCAGTGTGATTAGGTTCTGCACCGTGCCCCTCGCCCCCATCCCTGTATCACAAAATAATCCCAACTCCCCAAAAAAGTGTGGAAGAGCTGCAGTGCAGAGCACACCTTAGAGATTGGTGCAGATCACACCACTATTCTCCCCATTACGACACTTAGAAATCTTTTAAGATAATTCCATCACATATCTCCAGAGTTTCCACTCATCTCCCAGCAAAGTGCCAAAATTTAAGGAAGACAATTAGGAAAACTCTCATTGCATTTAGTATTCCTGAATGAGGGAAACCAATGATCATTTATTTATAAACTGAGTACTGTATATAACCTTTGTGTCACAATGTGTTCACTGGAACATTTGAGAGGTATGGCCCAACTATCAGTTTCTTATAATATTAACAGCAGTGGCACAGGTAATGCTAGGGGTGGCACAGTGGCACAATGGTTTGCACTGCTGCCTCACAGCATCAGGGACCTGAGTTCGATTCCCGGCTTAGATCACTAACTGTGTGGAGTTTGCACATTCTCCCCATGTCTACGAGGGTTTCCTCCGCGTGCTCCAGTTTCCTCCCTACAGTCCAAAGATATGCAGTTAGGTAAATTGGCCAAGCTAAATTCTCCCTCAGTGTACTCGAACAGGCACTGGAGTGTGGTGACCAGGGTATTTTTACAGGAACTTCACTGCAGTGTGAATGTAAGCCTACTCGTGACTAATAAATAAACTTTAAACTTTAGGTTTGAAGCCGAATGTTGATGCCATGAACACAAGATTTGCTCTTTAATATCCTGTAGCACAAACAAAAATAACAGTGGCAGAAATGTATATGTTTGTCCCAACACTCTTCCCCAACCAGTGTCCACTTCAGAAACTCTGATCCAATTTTGCAATAATAAAAATTGAGTTTAAGAACCTACACTGACATAATATAATTTCTGAATATATCCTCCAGCAACCACAGCAGTCACCCTGATGTAATGTCGCTGAATAGGCTATTCCTGTTCCTAACTTACACAGTGTGTGCATATAAATGAACACACACACACACACACACACACACACACACAGTTAGAGTTCTGGACAACCTCATAAACAGACATTGTTGATTATTTTGCATGATGCAAACTAATTCCCACACTGAACCAATCTTTTGCCAGTCCATGTTCTACAGATATGACTTATTATTTAGTTCGAAGCATTAGACGTAAGAACAATAATATTCTTAAAACAAACTAATAGGTTTCTTTATCGAGAAGACAATTCAGTGATCCACTGCCAAGTGTTTACTGTGGAATTATCCCAGTCTCTGTACTAATCCTTAGTAGTTAGCAGTTACGTTAGCCTTAATCTTAAATGGATGTAATAGAGTACTAATCTACCTATGTTGGAGGAAGATAATGACTGATAAATAACCGACAGAAGGTACAGCCAAAAAGAAAATCCTTTTTCAAGTATGGACTTAATAAGAATTTCTAATGAAGTCTTCACTCATTCCAGTACTTGCAAGGGAAAGGAAATAATACGCCAATAAGGAACAGAAAATATTTTATTTTCTGAAATTAGGGCATTTGTTCAGAGTGGCTGTGCTTTTAACTTTAGATGAAATGCTTAGGGGAATGTTCCCACCCTGCCCACCATGGGAATCATGGTGGGCTGGTGGGTGGCGGTGAACCATACAAAGGTCCATTGGCCTCAGGTGGGATTTTCCAGTTTGGGAGCAAGCACATCTTGAAAATCCCACCCATCATCTATCTCCCTATTTTCACTTAACCTCTTCATGTGTCAGTGTCCAGCTTTTTAATAGAATACTATGAATAATCTGGCACCTTGTCATTTGTAGTATCTTGTAATAACTGAGCATTTTATTAGATTCCCTCTCTGCTGCCCTCTCTACTGGGGGAGCTGGAAATCAAGTCGCTTTGATAATGGCTGCCTGTAGTTGAGTACGTTTAAGTCTTACTTTGTCAATACACACCATTATTCTTGGTCGCATTTTACTGGCGCGGATCTGAAAGCTTCCAATTCTGTTCTGAACAGGCTAAAATCAGGGAAAGTCAGCTCAGACAATGTGGATTACAGACAGGTAAAGCACAGTGGCACAGTAGCTTGCTGCCTCCCAGCACCAGGAATCTTGGGTTTAATTCCCGGCTTGGGTCACTGTCTTTGTGGAGTCTATACATTCTCACTGTGTCTGCATGGGTTTCCTCCAGGCGCTCCAGTTTCTTTCCACAGTCCGGAAAATGTGCTGGTTAGGTGCATTGGCCATGCTAAATTCTTCCTCAGTGTACCTGATCAGGTGCTGATATGTGGCGACAAGGGGATTTTCACAGTAACTTCATTGCAGTGATAATGCAAGCTTCCTTGTGACATTAATAAATAAGCTTTAGGTTTCTCATGTGCCAAACCTTTATTCCACAGCTGCTCCCAAGTATTTATCCAATGTATAAGTTTAATCATTCTTGTTCACCAATTAAAAGGAAAAATGTTTACTTACGGGTAAAACTGTCCAGAGGCTTGCAGCCTCATGATTGCAGTCAGCTCCTAAAAAGGTTTTGGAACAGAAACCCAAGCTCATCAGTGATTCCCCCCACCTTGCTCCTGGATTGAGTCCTAGGTCATGTGCCCCTTACTCTGCAGATGGATCCTTAAAGGGACAATCACCACAATAAGAAATTACAGTAATTTACTTCATGTTTCATACTGTTATCAGTCTTATACATTTGGCATTGTTGTTAACATATTATTGTTAATATTCCTTAATTACCACTATAATATTATCACTATTCCACCTCCATTTTTAAGCCTTTTAATTTACAGGTTCAGCTTTCAAATCTCCATGTTCAGCCCTTCTACCATCCTGTTGAGATTATTTATGAAGGAATTGCTGGGTTCTAAGTTTTTGAACTCTGTTATTGAATTTAGTTCTCTTCAATATTTTGATGGCTCACAAGTTGAAATAAATGTCAAAAGATTTTCTTCAAATTTGATAGATGACTTATTAATGCCTGACCTTGCAATGATGTTGGCCCTATAGAGTAAAGAAGTATCTTTACTTTCTCTTCCCTGACTTTATCCTTAAGCCAGAAACAATGCAGTATCTTAAAAATCTTTTCCTCCAAAGGTTCCCATTTAGTGATTGGTCTGGGCCTTGGCTTCAGTCCACATTGAGTTGGAAGTGTTGACTGGTGATCCATGTTAAATATTTTTAAAGTGTGTGGATAGCTTTAAGAGCTTATGAGCTTTCAAGATGGCATTGCCATTCGCTGCGATGCAAAGGATTTCCCACACTTGCCAGTTCTGACAGACTCCACAAAATGGCAACAACACTCTTCTTGAAGGAAAATTTTTAACTATGCTGTTGATTCCCTTTGTTCAGCAGTTTGCTTTTCTGAGTAACGAGGCATTCAAATTTAAACCCAAGTTTGATATTTTCCAAGTTGGAACCGTCATGACGTTCCTGTGTGCAGTTTTGGTCGCCGCACTTGCGCAAGGATATTTTGGCCTTGGAGGGAGTGCAGAGGACGTTCACTAGGCTGATACCAGAGATGAGGGGGTTGGACTAAGAAGAGAGACTAAATAGACTGGGTCTGTACTCGTTGGAGTTTAGAAGGATGAGGGGGGATCTTATAATATAATGAAAGGGATGGATCGGGTAGAGGTAGAGAGATTTTTCCCGCTTAGAAAGGATAGCATGACTAGAGGGCACAGCCTCAAGATAAGTGGGGGGGGTGCGCAGTTTAGATCGGAGTTGAGGAGGAACTTCTTCACTCAAAGGGTGGAATTCTCTGCCCGTTGAAGTGGTCGAGGCTACCTCGCTAAATATATTTAAGTCACAGGTAGATAGGTTTTTGACAGACAAGGGAATTAAGGGTTATGGGGAGAAAGCGAGAAAGTGGAACTGATCCACTTCAGATCAGCCATGATCTTATTGAATGGCGGAGCAGGCTCGAAGGGCTAGATGGCCTACTCCTGCTCCTATTTCTTATGTTCTTATGTTCCTAAGAGATTTATTTGGGTTTTTTTTACAAGCCCAGAGGCCACCTGTTGAGACTCCGAGCCAAGGATTGGATTTTGGTGATGTGTTTCATTCAAATGTCACTTCTGACACTCAATTAATGAAAGGGTTCTCAAGATTAACTGCAGCCTGGAACTTTAAAAGATTTAGCTCACCGTTGCAGACTCTGTAAATTCTGCAGACTCTGTGTTCTGAAGCTAGCCTTCCAAGGGAGATTCAATGGAGCCTTCTGCTTCACCAGAAATCTCTGCCATCAGCCCTCAGGCTTTTTCTTCTTTGGATTATTATCTGGTGAATCTCCTGCTCCTTTTGGGAGCTTTCCTCAGGTCAGAATTTCCATTGACATTTCCTTTTGCATAGTTTTTCAACATTTTAGTGAGGTTGAGGATTTTTGATCCCAATTAGCCATCATCTTGTGAGTGTGTTGGTTGCAGAACCGTGTTTGTCAGGAAGTGTTTGTAGTCTTCAGTAGGTTAGCAGCATGTCTTCATGAACTATTTGCATCTATATGCATGTATACAGTAAGGAGCACTGACCTGAGGTCTGGGTCATGTGCTTTCTGACACCATTGTGTGGGTAGTATTGTACCCAGTCACGCATTAATCCTGCTGGACTCTTATATTGTTGAGATACATAGAAATTAGATTATGGCCTTAAAACAGTCTTGGTGTAATATTACAGTAGCAAGTTGAGAGAACAGAAGGGAAGAAAGAAACTGGTGTTTGGTTCAATGCGTTGATTGTCAATTAGTTTGACTGAATGTCTGATGACTGTTTTTCTGCCACATTACAAGAATGTTTAACACAGGGGAGACTGACACAGACACGGAAGAGAAGGCAGTGAAGCATGAGACACAGACAGAGGAATATGCCACAATTGCGCTGCGGCTGATCTTAAAAATGTCAATTCAATAGAACACATCAGAAACAGAGTGCTGGATATCTGTGAGAGGCAACCTGCTGAAAAGGTCACTCATAGCATGTGGAGGAAGGTGGCACTGGCACTGACTGACAACTCTCTCAACCATGGTGTTGTTGAGTATTCTGCTGAGGTCAGGCAATTAGCACCTTCCCTTTACTTCCTCTGGTCCCTGACCATTAGCACACTTTGCACCTTCTAAAAACAACACTTGAAAAACTAACCCTTCACAATGCATTTTAGCTAAGGGAGGTACACAGGACCTTAAAATATGACTGCCCATCTCTCCTAACAGCAATTGTTAACAGGCACATCCTTAAAATGTCTTGCTTTATTTTAACAGTGATGCCACCACATCTAAATTACTTAATCCAACTGCAGGAAAACAATGGTGTGCAATGCCCGCAGGAGGGTGTCTCTGCAAATATTGCCTGGAATTTTACCAGCCCGCCTGCCACAGGAACTGGAGCAGGCGAGGGGCAGAAAAGTCCATTCACCTCGGGTGGGATTCTATGGTTTTGGGACGAGCGAGACCATAAAATCCCGCACTTTATCTCAACTCTGAATGCCTGATGCCATAAAGGAACAGGCCAATGTACTGATGGGAGGCACTGTGTGCCAGTGTCTTCTGCAACATATTCCTCTGCCCCAAATCCTGACAATCATCACCAATGCCACCTACCCTTTCATTCCCACTCACCAGCTTGGTAACTGGGAATTGAGTTTGTGTGAATGCTGTTGAAGAGTTTTGAAGAGGTGTGAGGCAGATTAGCACAGCACTTGTATGTGAGAAATAAGCAGTTAGCTTAGGGAAGAAGGGGAAGAAGCTGTGAAGGCAGCCACAGGTGTTAACTGTGTAAATATTTGCAGAAAGATATTTAGTGAGATCTCCCATTCAGGCTGAAGACAAAGACTTGAAGAGCAGGGCTTGTCAATGCTGGGGCTAAAATAGGGCAGCGTAGTGAATAAAGAACAAAGAAAATTACAGCACAGGAACAGGCCCTTCAGCCCTCCAAGCCTGCACCAACCATGCTGCCCCAATGAATCAAACGCTCCTACTCTTCTGGGGACCATATCCCTCCATTCCCATCCTATTCATATATTTGTCCAGACGTCCCTTAAAACTTAATATCGTACCTGCTTCCACTGCCTGCCCCAGCAGTGAGTTCCAGGCACCCACCACCCCCTGTATAAAAAAACTTGCCTTGTACATCTCCTTTAAATCTTGCCCACACACCTTAAATCTATGCCCCTAGTAACTGACTCTTCCACCCTGGGAAAAAGCTTCTGATTATCCACATTGTCCATGCCCCTCATAATCTTGCAGACTTCTATCAGGTCGCCCCTCAACCGCCATCATTCCAGTAAGAGCAAACCAAGTTTCTCCAACATCTCCTCACAGCTAATGCCCTCCATATCAAGCAACATCCTGGTAAATATTTTCTTTACCTCTCCAAAGCCCCCACATTCTTCTAGTATTGAAGGCGACCAGAATTGAACACGATATTCCAAGTTCAGCCTAACTAAGGTTGAATAAGGTTATATTCGTATGAACACCAGTGACATACTGAGATGTTCCAAGGTGCTTCACAAAGTATGGCACCCAGCCACACATATTAGGACAGGCGACATGAGAGGTAGCTTTAAAGAAATGACTTAAAGGAAGAAAGCAAGTTAGAGACGTACAGCAGGAGAGAGCTCAAGAGCTTATGATTCCTATGATATCTAGATATTACATATATTTTTAGACATTTTATTTTGTGTTTGCATATCTGCTGATTTACAATACAGGGAAATGTAAAAGAGGGGGTCTGGCATATTTGGGTTAATGCAGAACTGAGTACAGTTCCTAATTTGTACCCTTTACTGTACATGTGTAAATAGTTCCAGTAATTAATAAAGACTTACTTTTAACCTACAGAAAACTATGGAAACTTCTTTAAAATGCACTGATCTGTGACTGACACACTCCCAATAGAAAATGGGGCAATATTTTATGCCTTGTACCCCGTCCAACATGGAAAGCAGAGAGGCACAAAATAAAGTTTCTCCTGTCAATATCTTAAACCCAACCTCTAAATAAAGCTTCTTGTTGCACCAAATCTATTATCCTTGTTTTTCTCTTTTATACGGAGTTTCCAAAAAAGACATATGAACAACGGCTACATTTCAGAAGAGATTTATGCAATGGCAAGTTCTTAAAATTCATTTCATAGACTGAACCTTAAGATGAACGAGAGAGAAAGAAAGAAAGTGACAGAAATACAGAGTGTTACCTTCCTATTTATTATCTCCATTGGGTTTTTCATTTTGGGGGCATTCTAATACAATACGTAATGTAATTAATTCAACTTGTTAACCCCATTCTTCGAAACAGAAGTATCAAATGAATTCCTCAGACTGCATGATAGGAAGGAGTTGGTGCACAAAGCTGTAGCTCTGGAATTTAGAAAGAAGTAAACAAGCTCAGAGTTCCAGAGCGTGGAATGTCACAAAATCTTTGTATTGGCCTTAAGGGAATGCCCATACTGAGGAACAAAGATTTGGATATGAAGAGGTTGAAACAGTAATCATACATGTTCTTCTTTAAAGATATCATCTGCCTTGTAGGGAACTGAATGGAAGTTCCCACATCAACACAGTGCTGTGCTATTACTGACTGATTTGCTCTAGTTATCAATTCATCAGCCTTAAAGTAGCTAGGAAAGTGATTATTTATGGTTTAGAGCATGACAATAAGATCTAATCATTTCTTTCTCTTCAGCAGCTATGCAAACAAACGTAAACTTGTTCATTCCATTTTTTGTGAGCATTTTTAATAATGTTCTGGTTTTTGAGGTACAGTAGCATAGTGGTTACTTTCAGAGACCTAGCCCAATGGTGCAGAGACGTGACTTTAATTGGCACCACACTACCTGGAGAACTGAAACTAAATTCATTAAATAAAATCAGGAATAAAAAGCTAGTATCAGCAATGATGACCACAACACTATTTGATTTTCCAGAGTCCCAGGTGGACAGAGTGGTGAAGAAGGCATTCAGCATGCTTGGTTTCATTGGTCAGAACATTGAATACAGGAGTTGAGACGTCTTGTTGAAGTTGTACAAGATATTGGTAAGGCCACGCTTGGAATACTGTGTACAACTCTGGTCATTCTATTATAGAAAGGATATTATTAAACTAGAAAGAGTGCGGAAAAATTTACCAGGATGCTACTGGGACTTGGCGGTTTGAGTTATGAGAGAGGTTGAATAGATTGGGAGATTTTTTCTCCGGAGCGTAGAAGGCCGAGGGGTGATCTTATAGAGATCTATAAAATAATGAGGGGCATAGATCAGCTAGATAGTCAATATCTTTTCCTAAAGGTAGGGAAGTCTAAAACTAGATGGCATAGGTTTAAGGTGAGAGTGGAGAGATACAAAAGGGTCCAAAGGGACAATTCTTTCACCCAGAAGATGGTGAGTGTCTGGGACAAGCTGCCAGAGGTAGTAGTAGGAGTGCGTACAATGTTGTTTTTTAAAAAGCATTTAGACAGTTACATGGGTAAGATGGGTACAGGGGGATATGGGCCAAATACGAGTAATTGGGACTAGCTTCGAGGTTCAAAGAAAAGCGCAGCATAGACAAGTGGACCGAAGGGCCTGTTTCCATGCTGTAAACCTCTTTGAGTCTATCCCCATGATCAAGGATGCCAATGATGAATGTTCTGCCCGCCAAGAGTTATCAGCCAATCAGATGCTGGCAGCTCTTCACTGGTTGGCAGTACCATTGGGGAGGTGTTAGCTACTGCTGGCGTGAGACCTACTCAAGATGTTGAATCGCCAATGGACCCAGTCACTGGCAAACAATGGCAAGAGTGAGGTCGCAGGGTGGGGATCATAGGGGAGGGTTTGGAGAGGGTGCCAGCAACATGAGCAGGCGATGGTTCTCAAGTAGGCACAGCCCCTTCCCAATTCTGGATTCCTTGATCATGTAATTGGGGACCCCCTCTCCACTTCTTAGAAGCCTGCAAGCAAACACGCCAGGGCTTACTTTCTTTGGGCTTTCTGCAAGACAGGTCACCCACCTACGGCTGCATGAATACTACTTATATACCCACTTGAGGGCTTCAATTGGCAGTGGGCTAGGAAGGCTATGCATGAGCATTCCCACTTTGGACATGAAAAAACATTGAAGTGACTTTAGAGCACAGTCAAAGCTATCAATTTTTTGAACTGGCCATCAACTCTTGTGTAGAGTTGAATTTACAAAACCATATTTTCATGGGAAGGCAATGGGTTCCCACGTGCCCACCTGATTAAATGCCCTCCCCCCCACTAAATTTGCTACAGGGGAGGGCATTAAATTCCACTTCATATGTCAAAACCTGATCTGAAAATGCCAAAATTACAAATTAATAATTCATTCAGCGAATTCACGAAGAAGATAATGACTGGACTTTTCCAGCCATTCACACCAGTGGAATCCTCTGGTCCCATCAATGGCGTACCCCACTACGGGTTTCCCAGCGGCAAGGGATACATTCATTCAGTGGGAAATGGTGGGACCAGAAGATCCTGCTGCCAGCCAATGGCAAGCCACCTCCAAGTGGTGGGTTGCATGGAAAATCCAGCCCAAAAATATTTTCCAAAAATATACTTAATTCATAAAATTTGTAAAGGAACATTAACAAAACATTTCCAACTTGAAGATTACGGAAACTGCAATAAAGTTCAACTTTTCTCCATACTACCTCCTCTGGGGTGTCTCAATACAATTGCAAGACACTTGATATTTACAATATACATTCCAGGCCCAATATGCCCAGAGGAAGGCCAGAGGTGGCACAACTGCAGAGGCTTCCCAAGCACAGTAACAACAACCTGTGCTGCCAGTCCTGTCAAAGTCCATGCTGACTTATCAAAAAAATAATTTTATAAAGTGGTTAGCTGATGAATACACATATATTTTGTTTCATGTCACTAGTGTGATAATACATATATAGGTGTATATGTCCACGTAGAGATAGTGTTCACTTAAGAGGACTTAAGATGATGATGTTCTCATACTGCTTATATTCTTGTCCTTCTAAGTGGGAGAGGTCACAGGGTAGGGAAGTGGACCCACAGAAAATGATTAAATTACTTACCATTTGGACATACTTGGACATAGGGTGGCATGGTGACACAATGATTAGCACTGCTGCCTCACAGTGTCAGGGACCCGGATTCAATTCCCGGCTTGGGTCAAAGTCTGCATGTTCTCCCCGTGTCTGTGTGAGTTTCCTCCGGGTGCTCTGGTTTCCTCCTACAGTCCAAAAGATGTGCTGGCCATGTTGAATTCTCCTTCAGTGTACCTGAACAGGTGCCGGAGTGTGGCGACTAGGGGATTTTCACAGTGACTTCAATGCATTGTTAAGGTAGCCATGATGTGGAGTTGCTGGCATTGGACTGAGGTAGGCATAACAAGTAGTCTCACAACACCAGGTTAAAGTCCAACAGGTTTATTTGGTGGCATGAGCTTTTGGAGTGCTGCTCCTTCATCAGGTGAGTGAGAAGGGGCAATCCTCCAAAAGCTCATGTTGCCAAGTAAACCTGTTGGACTTTAACCAGGTGCTGTAAGACTACTTACAGTGTTAAGGTAAACCTACTTGTCACTAATAAATAAACTTTATACTTGAGACAAAGTGACATTTGAATTTGATGAAATTGTATTAATGTCAGCAGAGATATGGCCATTTACCTTAGCTAACTTCAAGATAATTCAACACACAGCTATTCAGAAGGCCTCAGTAAGTCATGCAAGCCTAATCTGTGAACTATAATTAAAACACATTCACTGAGGAATCATTGACAACCAGACATCTCTCTTAACTATAAGCTGTAATAAAATCTCTATAATTTAATAAGCATTATTAAAACTCAGCGCTTTCTTTTTTAAATAAATTTGCCAGATCAAAATCAATTAAATTAGTTCTATGAAGAGATAAAGCACTAAGTAATTGATATATATTTAATTCAATCTTGGAGCAGAGCTTCATAACTCATTTTTTACTTCATTACTCATTTATTTTACATTATGGCCTCACTTGTGGGATAAAATGATTTTGTAAAACTACCTATCATAATCATGACCACATGATCATTATTTTTATAACAGCAATTCACATATTAGCCATGGTGACCATGGGAACAGTATTTATATATGACATTATGTCAATATGACTTTTGAAAATAATTTGCACTGCGCTACACGGGAGAGAATGGGAACAGATCTAACAACACATTCAAGGCATTCAGTTCCTGCTGTGGGCAGTTGCAGAACTGAATACTACTACAATCTGTAATGTCAGCTCCCAGCAGATTCCTCACTGCTTGATCACCAACAAGCCACGAAACCAACCCTGATTGAAAGGGGATTGTAACAGGGTGCATTGAGAACAGCATTAGGCATGTTTTGTGACGTCAAGTGGCCCACATCCTGAACAGTTAGGTTAAAAAGTCTCTCAACACCAGGTTAAAGTCCAGCAGGTTTATTTGGTAGCACAAGCTTTTGGAATGTCGCTCCTTCTTCCAACGCCAGCATCTCCGCATCATCTGAACAGCAAGGTCAGATACATCTGAATTAAACAGCAGTCAGTCCTGATGGGAATTTGGACAAATTAAGTTTAATACTCACAAACGCAGGTCAGACACAAGCAAGGGCAAGGCTGGACTTGCCCTGGAGGCTTAGGAAGGTGCTCAGCCCTGACTGAATAAGAACAGTATTGTGTATTCCCCAGTTTCAGCTAGACTCTCTGACACCTCAGATTCCTGCTGTTCCTGATATGGAAAGAAACTATGCACACTCCGTGCATCTGAGGATGTACACTTTTGATTGATGCAGGTTTGGAGGGCCAAAGTGCCTGTTCCTGTACTGTAATTTTCTTTGATCTTTAACACCTAGGAGAGCCTTGGCATCTTCCATATATGGAATCAGCACTCGCATTGGGCTGTGAACCCTGCTCAGTAACCTCATTGGTGGAAGCCAATGAACCTTCCAGAAGGGCACAAAGAAAGAGGTGAGAGGGGGGCCTCCCTGAGCAAAGACTCAGTGTTTGCAGCAGAGATACAGTAAGGATCCAATAAGAAGCTGCAACAAACAAGAGATCAACCTTCGCCACATGGAAGATCCTGGGCTCAGAATTCAGCAAAGACCCATGATTCATACCTGGTGGAGCGAACCTGGCCAGTTCAATCTCATGGGTAGTATCTGGGTCTCGGATAAAATAAGATGGAGCTGTTTATTTGAGTTAAAGGAATGTTGTAAGATGTTTGGCCCCACAAGTATTGAAATAAAGTCTGAAGTTTATTTTAATACAATTACAAGTCAACTAGTCCTTTGTATGTCTCATGAGTAAGAGAACCTGATCAAGTTTCTAGGGCAAACTGTTCGAAGTGTCTAACTTCTGGACAATATTTAGAATGAGGTACAAATTATTCCAGTTCCTAAAAAAAGGATACTTTTTGTTAAACACCGAAAAAGGAAGGCTATTGATAGTTAAGTGAAGTTCAGTCTTCACTGACTCGCTATAAGAACACCCCACCCGCGCCCTCCCCTCTGCACTATGCCCCATACCCCTGCACATTTACTGTGGCTGATCCACCTGACCCACACGTCTTTGGACACTAGGGGGCAATTTAGCATGGCCAATCCAACTAACCTGCACATCTTTGGATTGTGGATGGAAAGCGGGGCACCCGGAGGAAAGTCACGCAGACATGGAGAGAACATGTGAACTCCACACAGACAGAACCCAAGGCTGGGTCAAACCCAGTTCCCTGGCGCAATGAGGCAGCAGTGCAAACCACTGTGCCACTGCACCATCCTTAAAGAGGGAAATCAGAATAAAAGCAACTAACACTGATGAATTGAGCACAAGGTGCAGGACAAAGAATAATAGTCTACAAAGTAAAAATTGAAAATCTTTATTTAATAGTAAGTTCTACAGTTATTGTGACTTCCCAACTATAGCTAATGTTTGAAAATGGCATACATTGTAATTTCAAAGTTTAATACTTCAGTGCTTAATGTACAATCAGTATCGTGAGGCTTCAAATGATATAAAGTATGAAAGTACAATGGTTCATTTAACATTTCATAACTGGCAGGATTCTTGTTTGAAAAGATTAAATGGTTCTAGGAATAGCCAAGGATTGAGAACATATTCTTTTGTTAAACCCTGCAGCATGTCCCTCATCTGCTGAAGGAGCAGTGCCCCAAAAGCTTATGCTACCAACTAAACCTGTTGGACTTGAACCTGGTGTTGTAAGACTACTTACTCAATTTATCTGGAGGTGTTTCTGGATCTGTGAGAAAACACAATTAATTCTACAGGAGTTTCACATGTATTTGACATAGTCTTCATTGGCATAATGAGGGTCAGCACTGGAAATGCTGGCTGGTTTAGAGCAAGAGTGACTCAAGTAAAACATTTGGGCACATCTTGAAGTGGTCGGACTAAAAATTTCAATACAGTGAAGGCGAGGTATAAAATTGAGGTGAGTGAGCTTGTGGAATAGAAACCAGGTGGATTATGCAACAGGTTAGTGATGTAGACAAAAATGTACCTGGCAATAATAGCAACTTGGAGGAGAAATAAGACTTACACTTTATGTCCTGTAAGGTGAACTATTAGAGCAGCCCACTCTATAACTAAGCATGCCAACAGTTTTCAATTAAAAGTCAAAATCATAAATCATTTCTTTAACCACCTTGCATAGCTTTCATAAAAGTTGAGAAAGCAAAAGCATGAACTTCTAATGGAAGATTGTTGCCTTGTGGAATAAACTGCTTCCTTGTGCAATAATTGGATGGCCCGTAATTTTTTTCAAAAGGGAATTTGACATTTTTCTATTAAAGGAGAATATACAAGGATATCAGTCAATGATTGAGGTGCCAAAGAGGAGAACTTGAACTATATTGTTGCATGGAACCGTCCAGAGAATAATCCATTTTATGGCTCAGGTTTGATGCACTTGTTGTGAATTCAAGCTCCATCTCAAATGGCCTAACTTAGGCTGATACATCAGTGCACTATTGAAAAGATGACTGCCAGTATGGATGTGAGAGGGGTGAGGGAAAGGTTGTATTTATAAAATCTGAAACCCGAAGCCAACCCTCCAACTGTAGCGGGTAGACAGGTATCTGCCTAACCTATTTGCAACAGATGGGTCAGCAATTTAAATGTATTAATGACACTGTGTCTGAAAGATTTTAACAGCCTTTAAGATTTACAGACTTTTTTTTCTTTATTGATGCACAGGATATGGATGTCGCTGCTAGACTGGTATCTGTTGCCCATCCCAAATTGCTCCTCGTGAAATGGTGATGGACCCCCTTCTCAAATACAATTTAAAGAAAGAACAATAAACAGTACAGCACAGGAACAGGCCCTTTGGCCCACCAAGCCTGTGCTGACACATGGTGTTTTTCTAAACTAAAGACCTTTTGCCTCTGCGTGGTAGGTATCAATGACTTGTTTGGCAATCTCAGAGTGGGGTTACGGGTCAACCCCATTTTTGAGCATCTGGAGTCACAAACCAGGTAAGGACAGCATATTGTTTTACCTCATAACAACAACAACCTTATGTAGCAACTTTAACATAATGAAACATCCTAAGGATGCTTCAGAGGAGCATTTTAAGACAAAGTATGACACTCGGCCACATAATATTAGATCAGATGACAAAAAGCTGATGAAAGAGGTAGATTTTAACAAGTATTTTAATGGAGGATCATGGAATAAAGAGGCAAAGTTGTATTGGGAGGGAATTACAGAGCTTGAGGTCTAGGCAACTGAAGGTACAGCCATCAATGACAGAGCAATTATACTAGGGAACGTATAAGAAGACAGAATTAGAGTGCAGACGTCTCAGAGGGTGGTAATGTTGGAGGAGATTACAGAAATAGGGAGGGGTCAGGCCATGGAGGGATTTGAAAATAAGAATAAAAATTTAAAAATTAAAACATTCCTCAAAGTTTATTAGTGTCACAAGTAGGCCTATATTAACAGTGCAATGAAATTACTGTGAAAATCCCCCAGTCATCACACTGCGGCGCAAGTTTGGGTACACTGAGGGAAAATTTAGCATGGCCAGTGCACCTAACCAGAATGTCTTTTGGGCTGTGAGTGGAAACCAGGGCACCCAGAGGAATCCCACACAGACACAGGGAAAACATACAGAACCCCACACAGACAGTGACCCAAGCCAGGAATTGGGCCTAGGTCCCTGGCGCTGTGAGGCAGCAGTGCTAACCGCTGTGCTATGGTGCTGACCAAATCAGTGAACACAGGAATGATAGGGGAACAGGACGTGCTGCAAGTTAAGACACGGGTAGCAGAGTTTTGGACTACCTCAAGTTTATGGAGAATAGAATGTGAGAGACCAGCCAGGAATGCATTGGAATGGTTGAGTCCACAGGTAAAGGCACGAATGAGGGTTTCAGCAACAGATAAACTGAAGGAGATTAATGAACCAGATGGGTTTTTCATGACAATCCAATATTTCATGGTCATCACTATGCAGAATAGTTTTTTTATTCCAGGTTTATTTAATTCGCTGATTTTAAACTTCCCAGCTGTTATGATGGGATTTGAACTCAGTCTCCAAATCATTAACCCAGGCCTTCGGATTATTGGTCCAGTATCATAGCCAATATGTTATTGTAGCTTGTGCAGCGTTCAGAAAACCCACCACTGAAGGGAGATTAGATCACAGTAATGTTGAATTGTAGAATTTTACAGCACAGAAGGAAACCATTCAGCCCACCATGTCTGCACCAGCTCAGGAAAGAGCTACCCAGTTAATCCCATTCTCCAGTCTATCTCTGTAGCCCTTTAAATTCATCACTTTCAAATGTATATCCAGATCTCGTTTGAAACCACCTATGGAAACCATCTCCACCACTCTCCCCATCAGCGCCTTCCAAATCTAGATCTGCCAGATCGATTTATAGGATTGGTTGTGGTCAAGAAGAGCAGGGTATCACAACTGCCCTCCCCCTCCACAATTTTTAGAGCCACTCCCCACAATGTGATGTATTCCCCAACATCATCAGATCAATACTGATCTCCCTCCCAACGATCGTTCCTCCTACCCACTATCTTTCACCAATTCCTTCCCCTACTTTCCAATCCGTTGCTGCAGCCATTTAACACAGGATTTCCCATCCAAAGCTACACTGCTTCCCAGTCTGGCCATTTGCCAGAAAATTGAAAATAAAATTCAAATGAGATTCTGCTGCTACGTTTGTCAGATCCTCCACATTCCCTTGTCCTCTTGCCTGTTCCTTATTTC